>NC_140585.1:1243254612-1252262112 GCF_964204655.1 Triturus cristatus | reverse complement strand
TCATGGTGTGGAATCTTCTAATAGCCTTAGCCCACAGTAGCTTGCTGTACTGACCATTAAAGGCTTGCTCCCCTCTTAAAGGACCTCTCGTTTGGCTCAGGCCTTTAAAGCTGGAACGTGCCTTTGATGGATGGTATAGCACACTACGGTGGGTTCTAATGTAAAGTCTTCATTCATCATGTAACGTTTTTAATTTGTCTCTCTCTTGTGGGATACTGCTTTGTAATTCTTCCATCACCACTTTAGTCTGACTTGAAACTGACCCCTTCTGATCTAGTACTGTTATATGACTATCACTGGATATCGCTTGGCTTCAGGGACACATCTGCCTGCTGCTGTCTGTTTCCTTGCTTCTTAGATGTCTCTTTCATAGCTAGGCGCTGATTAGTCACGATTATAGGTAAATGTTGAACGTAATTTTGAAACTCTACTTTGCGTAGCTTGTGTTGGCTGGCTGCAAATACACATTCTATGCACACTCCTGCCATCTAGTGTTGAGCCCATACTCTGCAATTTGTTTTTCTCGAGGAAGTCTTTTATCGTTGACGTTGTGCGTCGTATCTCCTCCTTTTCGAGGCAATGCGAATGTTTATCGGCTTCTTTGTTCAAGTATTTTTTACCACCATCCAGCTCGGATGAACTGTGTCAGAGCTCTTTGAAGTTTTCTACTCCCATGCGGCGTATGGACGCCTAGCTGCTACAACATATCACAAATTGACAACAGAAACATGCACACGGCTCCTGCGACCATTGGAACCGTGTAGGAGTCGAAGGACAGACTCAGCCAACTTCGACCTCATAGCTTTCCACAATGTCATCGAATGTTGGTCTCCTTTTAATGGAGGCGAAAAAGGACCATCTTTTTAGAAAGTGCCCAAAGGCTTGGCAAAATACGCCAACTCCTAAACTCACGACGTGTGCAACCTGTGTTTATTGCCGAGCCTCAAAGGCAACTTATTCAACAACAAAAAAGACAGAGAAGCAAACGGGATCGTAGACTGGCTCATAACATGGGGATGGCAGCTCAGCCTAAGTTATCCCCAGAAGAAGCCCACCAGCCAGGGTGAGGTAGACATCAATGTCACAGCTGAAAAGGGATATGTCATCACCAGCCCTCACTATGTCGCCTCTGATGAGTCCAGTGAGGGCGAGGTGTTGGATTTACAGGTCCTGGACACTACGCACCAGTCTGAACTAGGTACTGTGTATATACTGCTACGACCTGAGATGTTTGTATCATCTGAGGTAGATCTCCAGTTATCCTGCATGGAATCATATTTCTTAGCGTTTGAATAAATTGTCTATTCTTGATATTTGTATAAGATTTCTTCTAAGATGGTACAAGATATGTCCTTGGTGTGCGTGGAAGATCAGTAGAGCCGGTTCAGAGCTTGCTAACAGCGGCGTTGAGCTAGGTAGAACCATCTGAATAATATTCCCAAAGCAGTACTTTTTCATTTTGCTGTTCCATACTAGATGATTGTAACTGAGGTCTCCCTGATGGGAGAGAGAGCGCACATCGGTCATCTGAAAATATGGTGTACAAAATAATCATTATATTACATAAACGTAAAGGCAGTGTGCAGAGTGGAGACACAGCCTCGTACTCAATAGAATTCAACAGAAAGTCGTTGTTGCAGTTTTGAAGAAGGACCCTTCCCAGTGGACCCTGAAGAAACCCTGTGAAAGACAGAAGGTTGGAGAGTCACCCCACCCGTGGATACCCCAGAAACCAGGATCCCTACACCAGGGAAGCCGGGTACATAGGTGCGAAGTGACGTCGGAAACTGCCATAGACCACAGTGGAGGACTACAGTAAAGATGCCGTTGGCGAAGACTGCCCAAGAGTCCGGTGGAATCTAAGAGTGGATTCTTGAAGAGAAGGACCAGCAAGTAGAGGAGACAGAGTCTATGCCACTCAGAGGTGACCAGGAGGCACGGAGGAGCAATGACCACCGATGACAGAAGATGCATAAGTGATGAGGGTGACCTGTCGCTGCAGCTGTGAGGACCAGGCGATGCTGAGGAAGACCAGGAGCTGTTTGCGAGCTGTCCCACATAGGAAGTCGAGAACCAGGGGGTCAGTGACTGACGGGAGCACCAACAAGTAAGTCTTGGCAGAAGCAATAGAGGTGGAAAAAGATGAAGGGGCAACATTGGCACCAGCAAGGTCCAAGGGACTCACCAAGTGCAGGAGAGTCCGAGCAGGCCCCGAGAAAGCAGAAGAGCCCACTGAAGCAAGAATACATCCTCGAGATAACCCACAGGACGGAGGCACAGGAGTCGCAAGAGGACCTAGAACTGATCTCCAAAGAAGCAGGCCCACGGTGCAGAGGATGTGGTGAGGATGAAGATCTTAGCAGAAAGAGATACTGGAGGTTGGAGCTTCTTGTAGCCCAAAGATCTCTGGAGTGCAGAGCCAACAATCCTTGGCAACGGCTAGTCGACACTGTGCACAGGGGTTCTGTCCAGCGGTTCTGACAAGGGATACTGGCCTCAAAATTGCTGAGAAGACAGGTCAGGCCTCGAGGGAGTTGCAGAACCACCACCTGTGAGGCCGTTCAGCTTTGTTGCGGTGGCTGTAGATGCAGGGAAGTGACTCCTTCACTCTAAGGGAGATCACTTCAGGTGTCCTTGATGCCCACAGGTCTGTTGAAGTTCCTGAAAGAAACACAGACAATGAAGAAGACATGCTGAACAGCGAGACAAAGAGCATCAGGAGTCTTCCTTGATGCGGTCTCGGTTCCAGTCAAAGTCCAAGTGTCCAGACAGTCGAAGATTGGCGTGGTTTCAGACTTGTCTTGTCTACTTTGCGTAGCTTGTGTTGGCTGGCTGCAAATACACATTCTATGCACACTCCTGCCATCTAGTGTTGAGCCCATACTCTGCAATTTGTTTTTCTCGAGGAAGTCTTTTATCGTTGACGTTGTGCGTCGTATCTCCTCCTTTTCGAGGCAATGCGAATGTTTATCGGCTTCTTTGTTCAAGTATTTTTTACCACCATCCAGCTCGGATGAACTGTGTCAGAGCTCTTTGAAGTTTTCTACTCCCATGCGGCGTATGGACGCCTAGCTGCTACAACATATCACAAATTGACAACAGAAACATGCACACGGCTCCTGCGACCATTGGAACCGTGTAGGAGTCGAAGGACAGACTCAGCCAACTTCGACCTCATAGCTTTCCACAATGTCATCGAATGTTGGTCTCCTTTTAATGGAGGCGAAAAAGGACCATCTTTTTAGAAAGTGCCCAAAGGCTTGGCAAAATACGCCAACTCCTAAACTCACGACGTGTGCAACCTGTGTTGCACACGTCGAGGACCTACCCACACGTAAGCTCTTTTATACCCTAAGAAAGGGGTTAGGACGACTTAGGAGTCCCACCCAGAGGAGAATATGACAGAGGGGGGTATACTCCAATGTCCTTTGTCCAGTTTTGCGCCAGAGCTGGAACCAAGGGCTCCCAGAACAGGTTCTAACTAGAGTATGCAAGGAGGCCATCAAATGTGCCCTACAAAGGAGTCTGGTGGCACTGGCAAGCGCCCCAGCCCAATACACTAAGTCCTGTCTGGTAGGTGGTCACACCTCCCTGTGACGGGAAACTTATTGTTCCACCTTGCCCTGCTCGTGCTCAGCTCAGCAGCTGGAGGGCAGAATCGTGTCTGGGGTGTCAGCAGCAGCACTAGCTTCCTAGCAGACCCTGCAAGGCTGTTTCTGGGAATACTGGGGGCTTTCCGGAGGAGCCTCCCTAGTGCATGGAATCATACCTCCCAACACCAAAAACAGTGTTGGGGTATGATTCCAACATTTTTGATACCAAACATGCCCAGGTTCGTAACAGCCAATATATAGTTAGCCATCTCATAATGACACATGGCCTCTATATGTATCAAAATGGCTGACTGCACTTACAAAGCCTGGAGAATCGACTCTGGGGTTTGAAGGGTGTTTCCTGCTCATGCAGGTCACCCTCACACTTATAACCTAGCACCCTGCCTACAGGATTGAAAGGGCTGCCTTAGGGGTGATTTATAGTTTTTAAGTGTAGTGACCACAGATATAAGGAAACATATGTTCAAGGCATATGAGCTGTAGATCGCATACTTTTGCATAGATCGCCATCTAATGTTGGGCTCTGATGTTTGCACTTTGTTATTGTAGAAGTCTTTGAAGTCATGGGTTACGTGGCGCCTCCTCTGGTTAGTACTGCGCATAGGCATCGACTCCATCCTTGGATTGTTTTTTTCCGCCATCGGGTTCGGATGTAATTTGCTACGCTCCAGGTCGACGTCGTTCGATTCTCCTTCAACGCACAAATACTCTCACCGCTCGACGGTATTGTTTTGATCGCGATCTCTCTCGACGCGTATCCATTTCCAAAGACATTTTTGAGTCCGGTCATCAACGTGGGCCGATCGGCACCATCATCCAGCATATGGAAAGGACTCCATTTAAAAAATGCAAGTGTGGGGCTAAATTCCCAAACACAGATCTCCACGAGGTCTGCAACCTTTGTCTCTTGCCAGAACACGAGAGCCAACACTGTCAGGCCTGTGACTCTTTCAGGTCTAAGAAAACTATACGTGATCACCGGGCTCGATGTCACGAAATGTCCAGATCGACCATTCCAGCGCCGGACAACATCTTTGAGGCAGGCCCCGATGATCCAGAGACAGGAGATGAACAAGCTAGCGTCTCCGAAGCCGAAGGTTCGGACTCAGAAGACCAGACGATAACTCCAGGTCAACAGAGTGCGAGTACTGATATCGACGCCCCTGCCCCGAAAAAATAAAAGGCTCCGGTAACACCTTCACCTTCAGGTCTGGGTCGATACCGAGACAAGACTTCAGAAGCCCCGCCTCCGAGTTCGGTTCCGAATCACACAAAGCCTTCAGACAGCTCGGGATCGAGCCAACCACATCACGGTGCCGAAAAACCATCTTCGGCACTGAAGCATAAGCCCAAGGTCACGTCCACACCAGAATCTATGCAACCAAAGCCAAAACCCAAGGTCCCAGATTCTTCGGCACCGAAGCAAGTTAAATCCAAGTCTTCGAATCCGAAAAAACAAATTAAATCTTCGGAGTCGAAAACTCCACCGAAGCAGAAGGAGACAAAAACCCCTCCTAAAGCTAAAGAGGACAGGCCAAAACACCACTTGGAACCGAAATCTTCGGCGCCTAAAAAAGACAACGGATCCAATGAACTTTTCTATCCAGATCCACCGGATCCGAGACAAAAAAACACTCCATATTGACCCCATTACTGGACATGTCACCGCTGTACCACCTAAAAAGAGGAAATTGGACCCCTCAGAAACTCCTGAGATACCATCCAAGAAGAAAGACTCTTCCACCTCTCCTATGAGGCCTTTCTCTCCACCCCCACAGCCTCCAAACACTATAACTTCTCCAGCACACTCTCCATTGCCTCCTCTTTCATCTGCACCACAAGATGACGATGAGGATATAGGAGATAAGGATGAGGACATACACTCACCACATAATACGGATACTGATGATGACACTCACAGTAGCCTGCCTTATGACTCTTGAGACAAATGTAATGTCCCAGATGTTCCTGAGCCAAATCTATATCCCTCCAGACCATCCCCTCCAGATGATAATGTGGGGTTTGCGCAACTAATAAATAGAGCTGCACAATTCCATGGGATCAAACTCTAATCAGACCCTCTAGAGGAGGACTTTTTGTGAGAGACATTCTCCCAACCTCAAAAGACAACAAATACTCTCCCTATCCTCAAAGGGATCATTAAACATGATTACAGCTGTGCAACCCCAGTCAGTGACAGTTCTCCTCGCGGGATGCTCACAGCTCCCCTAAACCACCCTACACCTCCCCTAAGCCACTGGGGCGGCCTGTATCCACCCCCTTCTAGGAAGGACTAGGGCCCATACATCCACCGCCATTTTGTAGAGAAGAGGCGGAGCCGGGAGGGGTTACCGGTCAGAGAGTTGCCTCATTTCCACATTGTGGCCGTCAGTGACTGCTGGGCCTTGCGTTTTATAGACAGCCTTGTGTGTGGTCGGCTTAATGTATCTTCAACGGTCTACGAAAGCCTGTGTGCTCCAAGTAGTTTACTGCATGTGGGGACTAGTGTTTTTTGTAGCAACGTTTATACTATTTATGGCTATAGTGTTATTGTCTATTAGATTATGCTTTACATTCGGGCCTCAGCGTGGTTGCCTTTACATACGCGCGTGTTTTAAGTGCTGACTTGCGCAGCTTATGGGACAGTGCTGAGAAAAACAAAGAGCAAGGCAGGGGTGTATCAGCTGCTGCTCCACAATTCTAGCATTAAACTGAAGAATTCTGCTGTGGGTGCATTAAATCACTGAGTTTTCTTTGAAACATTTCAAGTGTTTTTCCTGGCAGAAGAGAGTTAAGGGCTGCATGCTGTTTCACATTTTCACTACTAAACGGTTCTGCAGCGACTGTGTTCTCTCCGGGGTGTGTGTTTTGCAGAGTTCTCTCCAGCCGGGCCGGGGTGTGTGTTTTGCAGAGTTCTCTCCAGCCGGGCCGGGGTGTGTGTTTTGCAGGGCTCCCTCGCCTCTTCCCAGTCCTGCATGATGATACGCCGTCAGCCCGTTCCTCCCCCCTCCTCCCCCTCGGAATAGTTTTTGGGGAGTTCGGGGTTGGACAGCAGAGAGGCCCAGCCTTGGCTCTCGTTAGACCCAGGCTTTGGAAGTCTGCTGAGCTCCAACGAGCAGAGCTGCAGCACAGCGAGCTCCACACACACACTTCCTGGACCGGGAGGGAGCCGAGGGGGCCCCCAGAAGGGACTAGTGGCGAAATCCGCAGCTCCTGGTGAAAGATGGGGACCACCCGAGGGAATGGCAGCACTAAAGGTGAGTGCCCGACTCTCAGACCGGCTGTGGAGCCGAGACCGGCTGATTACACAGACGCCCCAGGAGATAGCGGCATGGATTAGCAAATTTGGCGGCACAAATATGGAAATTTAGCGGCAATTTTGCGGCATTTTAGTTTACAGTTTTTCTTACCTGGGACGACGGTGAGGTGAGCAGCAGCTGCAGTCCTTATGACAGGAACAGCACAGCAGGGCCAGCAGGGCAGGTGAGGAATGTAAATATACACCACCACGCCTGCCCTGCTGTGTGGACCCTCCTTCTATTGGTTGGACCTGTGGCGAGAGCCCCCCGCCAATAGAAGGGGGTCTGGAGATATCGTGGGGGGCAAGGCAATCTCGGGGGAGAGTGAGATAATTGCAATTGGATTGGGAGGGCACTTTTGTAAAAAAATCGCGCATGTTTTACAAAAGTGCCGATTTCGCGGGCACTTTAGTCAAAATCGCAGCATTTTTACAAAAGTGCCGATTTCGCGCGAACGGCAAAATCGTGATATCCTGGAGGGTCTGAAACATCCCCTGGGAAATCAGCATCAGGTGATCTGATCTCCAATCCCGGCGCCATGCGTACACACACCCTGTGATCGTGGGCAAACGGTTCCACCTTCCACTGCCTGCGATCGCTCATTAGCAAAACTGAAAGTTATTTTACGGGTGTTTAGCGCAGACCCACAGGATAGGCCATGTGTAAGATACTTAGGCTAATCTAAACTGTTTTCCTTTATATGTAAAAAAAATTTCTGTGGATAGCCAGGAAAAATTAAAGGCAATCTCCCCCCCTGTGGTGCCTGCATTCCCAAAGGACGTGGGTAGTTTCTATGTATTTAGTAGGATTTATAAAGCGCACACACAGATATAAAGCACCAGAGCAGGGCGGAGGAGCACAGAGGAGGTGGGGGGAGCGGAGGTGCATACACCACAAGAAATCACCAGCTGGTAACCATCCTCCAGACACTTCATGTGAAGATACGGTGCTCTTTGCAGAAAAGGGCCTGCACCTTCTTCTCGAACAGCACACAGCCTCGATTCTCTCTCCACACCCGTGTAATCTCTAGCCCAGTCTCTTTTCCTGGCCTTCGCACACTGGGTTAATTATTTTTATGCCACAGTGACCAACCTCAAACTGCACAAAAAATGCCAGTGATTGTTGAACATCTTTGAGTGGCGTCTATGTTTGGCTGACAAAGGTACGGTCAACATGGCGCCGTCTTTACTTAGGATACCACGGTAAACCTATGACGGCAGGCGCAGAAGCGCCTCGAACCACGGCTTTCCTACCGTACAGCCGCCCTGTGCCTTGATTCGGGGTTGAAGCTACTCAGTGAATGGTTGTGGGTCATTGTACTGTAAGTAAATTATGGTGGGGTTGAGGTCGGCTGGGGAGTAGGGAACTGGGCATTTATATTGGAATCCAGTCTAAACATTTGCACTCTAATTTCGGCCCATGCACTGGGTAAACAAGCATAAAAAATGCAATAGGTCGACGCCTTTGATTAAGTTAAAGCCCTTTGCTTTGCTAATGGTATTGTATAGCAAAGCAAATGGCTTTAACTTAATAAAAGGCGAGACCTGTTGCATTTTTAATGCTTGTTCTTTCATTTTTTTGTACGGGTCATCTTGTACCATTTGGTGGCAAGTCCCTTGTGACGTCATATGTGCACCCCAGAAGCCCCGTTGTGTAGTCGCCATCTAAAGATTCTTCTCCCTACAGTTGGGTTTGGAAGCAACTGCCGAAGCACATCGGACACCAAGAGAAGTCTTTCAAGAGAAGCCAAAGGATTGTTAAATGAAAGCAAAGGTAATAATAGTAAAAACAAATAGTAGGTTAAAAACAAAAAATCTTTAAACCACTGAAGTTGTAAGTCAACTGGGTAAGGCATCAGCCAACGGATTGGATAATGCATGAAGGGTGAGAGCAAATCACCCTGGAAAAAAGGAAAATACACCCTTTAGTTCTGTATCGAGCGCCACTGAAAGTTTGCCCAGAAGAACAACCACAAAGTCTATAACCTCTTTCTGCTAAGAGTCCACAACATTAAAAGTTGCAAAGTTTATACAGAGTTCAGTCGAAAACCTTGAGAACAGGTAGAAGCAAGGAGGACAATGTTGAGGACACAGAAGTGGCTCAGGCGGAAGGCTCCGACATCAAAGCAGAAGAGGTCGACAAAGTAGAATAAACCAGCCAGCAAAGTAGCTTAAAGATTGAGAACCTTAAAAACCCGCCAGGTAACTTAAAAAAACATTCTGGAGCTGAGCCGAAGACTACAGGCTTGAAGCTGCACAAGACTATTTCAGCAATGAAACACCCAGCGATCGAAGGGAAATCAAAATCACAAGAATCCCCTGGGTTCCAAAAAAGAAACACCAATGGTGGGCACCTCGACCAAACTTTACACTTCTAAAGGCGATTGAAAGAAAGAGAGTGCCAAGGAGGACTCCGAGAAAAGGATTTCAAAGCTACTAGACTCCATTGAGCAAGCCCTCAAAATTGAGAAAAACAAGAGGCTGAAATGGCATAGTTCCTGCAACAACAAAAAAATAGAGGATTTCGACACGTCAGTAAGGGAATTTCCAATCCCTTTGAAGCCTCCCAGGGAGAAGAGCGAGGAGGAAGCAAAACAATATCATCTAGATCTACCAGCAACCCCAAACCACAAGAAGAAGAAAGAAAATGTTCTTCTATGAGGGAGGCTTGGGAAACCAGGGAATTTTTGAGGATGTCGAAAGGGGTGACGCAGTGGGCAGGACCTCAAAACGATTCACTGGAGGACTAGTCAACACATACCCTTCGAGGCCATCACCCCCCAACGACATTGTGATGTTTATTGCTGATGTAAAGAGAGCAGTAGATAAGTACAGGGTACTATTGAAGGAGGAGAGGACACAGGCCTGTTTCTTCCTACAGACAATCCTGCTATCCCAGAGCAAGCATTCCTCAAAGGACCGTTAATACATCAAGGGCAATGTGGTGGTCAACCTCCAAGGGTGAACAAGGATGGCGCTACAAAATGAATGCACAGCATGTGAATCCATAAAAGATTCACATTGCTAAACGAAGATGTAGGAGTTTTCTTGCAGCTTGAAGAATTTTCTGGATTCACATACCCTTGGCCCCATGAAATGTGGTGCAACACGAAAATGCAAACAAGGAGCCAAAGGACAAGGACAATGTTTATCAAGTGAAAGGGAAGCCGCCACAGTAAGTACATATGGTCGCCAAGAAAGAGAAAAAAGAAACTAAAGATGACAACCACTGACCAGGGCTTCCGGCGTGCTCATGTGACATCACAAGCTGACAAACTTGATTACAAATGGTACCAAAAGATACCCACACCAAAAAAAGAAGAAGAGACTAAGAAGCATTCCGGGCCCACCCACTAGACAGTGGGATAGTGTACAGCATGCTAATCCAGAAAATACTTACAGATGCAAAACCACTCCTACAGGTAAGTAACCATTTCATGATTTTCTACAGAAAATGTATTGAAGTATTAAACAACTTCTCCTCCCCATCGGTAACATGGAAAAGATTACTTCATAGGAATCGATACTTAACATTGTAAAAGCTAACTGAAGTGACAACCACTACAGGGCATGCTCAGATACTGTGGATAATGCACTCTTTAAAGGCGCTGTGCAAATTTTAGACTTTTTCGTTTAAATTGTTTTTTTTTTTAATGGTTTCTGTCTCTAGGTCTTAGGCTAGTGACAGTTTCTGTTTATTTGGCCATTTTTAAAAGAAGAATTTATTTCGGTCCTTATAGCCTGGGAATAGACAACAGAATTATTTTATTTTAAATCATTGGCTTTGTATGCATTTCTCTATGAATTGTTTTTAGAAAGTGCTACAATGCCACATGAGCGATCATTCATTTCTTACGACTTAAAGACCCTCATGGTAAGTTAGGATTACAGGTATTTAAATGTTCCTTACATTTGTGGTCACCATGTTATGTGCTTTTCTCTTCGAAATAGGCTACCTCCTACCTGGCTGCAATGCATTCACTTGGATTAGGTCCTTAATAATACGTTCAAGTACTGAGTTGTGCATCACTTACAGAGAAAAGAGCAGTACTCATGCCTGAAACCTTCTGGCAGTGCTTTGGTTTTAATAGCCTTGAGAAGCAGCTCTTTCCAGTTCTGTCACTAGGAAACTGGATCGCTAACTATTGAGAACAGAAGTGATTATACAGATAGGGAGTAACAGAGTAACTGTAAAAGAAATATCGTAGTTAAAAGTCATGACTTTTAGACAAGATTGTCATGCTTGGAGCTGGAAGCATTTTTCATTTCAGCATGGCAGCTCCCTGGGGACGCTGTGTCCTCAAATTGCCATGCAGTCACATTTATAAAATAATTTCCAAATTTCTTATCTCTTTTCCTTAAAGTCCTGTTGTGATCTACCCTACTTTATGACCTGTTCTCCAAGATTCCCATTAAGCAACTTTGTTGTGTGATCCCTTCCCCCACATCATTCATAGATGCCGTAGATTAGCTACCTTAATCCTTTGTTATATATTTTGTGTTCTTAGGCCTTCATTGAGGCCCATACATTGCACACACAGAAAGTACAAATAGCCCTGGCTATGATATTTAAGGGCTGCACAATTTGTGCTCCATCTCATTTAAAAAAAACTTAGAATGAGGCATAATGTCCTAATTTTATTCCACATGATGAGGTTAAAAAACTTCGATTATGCACTGTTTCTATGGTTTTACTTGTCAAAAATTGTACGGGAAAAACTCCCCATGCACATTTACACTTGGTCTGTGATCCCGTTTTTGGGCGCAACTGAGTTTGCATTTGTATCAAAATTTGCACCCACATTGAAATGAGAACTTTAGTATTAGATGAATTGGACAAGATTTTCCCTACTTCTAGTTTTTAACTTTGCTTGCAGCACAGCAATATGATGGAGAGGACATTATAGCTACCCTATTCACTCACTCAGTCTTCACATTGGCTTCATTAGTAGAAAACTTGCAACTAATTTTGCATTGATGAACATCCTGACTTACAACTCAATGTCTGTAAATAAGGGATAACCAAAATACTTCATTCGATTTTTTGTCATATAAAAAATCATAAAAGCATACATATACATTTATAAAATTACCAATTGATTTTTGTTTTCACTAATTCGAATCCATTATAAAAACCTTATCAAAATTTATATTAAAATGTTAATACACTTATGAGATATCTCACACAATTCTTTGTTTTTAAGGGTTGTGAGGTCAATAAACCAAGAATGTAATAAAAAACATTATTAAGAATTCTCATAAATTTACAATTATTCATATAAAAGATCTAGCAGAAATGAAACCCTCATGTTTACTTTCTAGGTTATTAACAATCTTCAGAAAAGAGGTTACAATGGCACCCTACTATTACAATCAGGAGTGTCTAAATCAAATTGTTTCCTGCACTTAATTGTTTTCTTCAAAAACGAAGCAACATTGCTTATTAGACATTTGTTATCTAGAAATTGAAGTGCAGTAAAAGCTGGGCGGCATTGTCGCAGACCCCATATTTTTAAAATCGGTTTTATCCACTTTTTTCTTAGATCCTGATAAAATTTGCAAAACAACACAACATGTATCGTCGATTGTGAAGATATATTATCACACGGACAGATCAATACATTTTTAGACCAATCATTAACCGTTGGAAAACTAACCAGCCTATGAAAAAAATTCAACCTAAAACGGGTAAGGACGAATCTGTCGTACCCCTTTAGGGTATATTGAAGATATGGTTGAATATTGAAAGAAAGAGTTATCAGTAGATTTGATTGGACTGTAGATTTTGACGCCTCATTCGCAAATCTAATGTTCTCCATATGCTGCATACACTTTTTTTTTTAATTCTTTTCCTGGGATAGGAGAGATTGTCTGGGGGTTATAATAATATTCTGGTATTCCAAGGTTGGTCATAAAATCCCTTATATATCTCATCCATTCTATCTCTAGGGTATGTTCTAATTTTAGACTATCTTGCAATACCAACTGATTAAATTTGTTATTTTGTGACTTCAAAATCCGGTGCCATAGGACAACTGGTTGCACTTTTATGGTATCTGTAATATAGGGCAAGCCTAATTCAGTGTGACAAATAAAAGTGGATGTTGTTCTAGGCACTGCCAATAAATATCCAAGAAACGCATTCTCCACTTTCTGTATTTCTGATACGTTTCGATGGCCCCATATCCCTGCCCCATATGTTGCTACACTTATACATTTAGCTTTGTAAATCCTAATTAATTCAGCCTCTTACCCAATTTTTTTGAGGAATTTACAAGAGCTGCCGTGGTTCTCATGAATAAGAGCTTCCTTGTATTGATGGCTTGACCCCAGGAACCCTTGTCGTCTATTAATATCCCTAGATAGGGGTAGGTGGAGGTAGTCGCCAACTTCCTCCCATTTAAAAAAAATGTCCTTCTGTTTCTTACCACCCCTACCACAATTCATTACATGAGTTTTTGAGACGTTTATTTGTAGATCTAGTTTCTTCACCAGTGGGGTCCTAGCCATAATAACGGCGTTGTCCGCATATAATAATACGGGTATTGGTCGTCTATCCAGTTGGGGTAGGTCCCGGCACCCCTCCAACATTGCCTTTTCTAGGCCATTTGTGTATAATGTAAAGAGGAAGGGTGCCAGGACACACCCCTGTCTTACGCCTCTCTTCACCTGGAATGATGTTGTACATTCCTCGTTAAACCCATAGTGTACGCAAGCTTTTGCGTTAGTGTATAGGGCTTTCAAAAAATTAATTAAGGGGGCTTCTACCCCCATTGTCACTAAAATGCTTCACAATTTCTCATGGGAAACACAATCGAAGGCGGCGGAGAGATCGACAAACGCCAGGTGTATTTTTCCCCTCCTTGCCTTCGTGTATTTACCCATTAGTATGGACAAGTTAAGCCCTTGATCAATTGTGCTCAACCCTTCCCTGAATCCAAACTGTAAACCCAAGAGTATATTTTTCTCCTCGGCCCATTGTTGTAAGCGATTAAGCAGTATCCTGCCCGCTACCTTCCCCAGTGAGTCCAATAAGGAGATAAGTCTGTAGCAGGATGGATCCTGCCTATCTCCTTTTTTAGGTCTCGACCTTGCTATCGCGTAAGCGATCGCAAAGCAAGACTATAGAAAGCGGGTTTGAAAAGTGCTCCCAAAAAGCGGATTGCATGGCTAGCACGCGCATCGTGCCGCCATGCAATCCGCCTTTTGGGAGCACTTCAAAGGGTCCGCTCCTCCGCCCCCAAGCGTGCGCGCGCCACGCTCCGCCGGGCATGTCTTGTTTTTCATTTTTTTTTTTACTTGAGGCGCGCGTGCGGTCAATGCTTGTTATTCTCTGTATCTTGCATCTGGAAACAGAAAGCTACACAATTTTCTCCAGTTTATCCTTCTGTTGGTTCCATGGCTCTGGGTAGTAATGCGCACATTTGAAAGGGTGCTTTCAGCATGACCATTTTCATACGATCTAGTATCAAATGCAGCTACTATGTCCTTAACAGAAAAAATATTTCACTATCCATGTTTTTTAAAGAAGTTCAAAGAGATTTTTGGTGGTGTGCCAACATTTCATAAACTTTAGGCACCATCTGAATTTCACAAAACCGGGGCCAGGGAAATTCCTGTGTTCTAGTCTTCCAAATTGAATTGTAAGAATTAAATCGACAAACCATAGTTCTTTCAAAGAGTGTCGTGTAAGCTCATCTGAGGATGACATTGCGTCCTAATATTGGGCCTCGCAGTGCCAGTGGAGAGGTCAGGCCGGAGACACTGCTGGCGACTGTGTCACAACCGGGCCTGCTGGACAATGGGCTTCCTGTTGCCTATGCCCCCGCGGCCACCCTTCGCTATTGGAGAAGGCGGCTTAGCATAACTCCGGCCTGTGAGTCCCACGCAAGCCCCCGGACCCGCCATGTGACCCACATATAGAGCCGGGCTTTTGTGATACTCTCTGGGTGCCCTCTCATGACCTCCAACTCTTTATTTTCTTCTGAGTAATACGGCCTCAGAAAGCTAACCTTCAGCCACCGAGCAAAGAAGGCAGCGCTGCATCTTGTGAAACAAAACTAGTTATCCATAAAATTATATTAGAACTATAGGCATTTACCCAAATGTTTCAACTCTGTTTGTAACTGGGATCTATCCACTTCAAGAAGGTGTTTCGAGGTTACACAAACGGCCCTCAATCACAGACAACACGTAGCCGAAGTGTTGGTAACAGGCACAGCCCTGTCAGCAGCGCAAGCTTCTCTCGCACACCGACAAATGCAGCGTGGGGAGCAAGGAAATCAAGTCACCCTCTTGCAAAAGACAGGGTCAATATTACACGCTTCAGGCACACACCCGGTGCAGTACAAGGAACTCACATACAGACACTCCCTTTTGGGAGCACTTCAAAGGGTCCGCTCCCCCGCCTGGAATGCCCTCCCCCGCCAAGTGGCGCGCCGGGCTTGTAATTCACTTACAGCTTCTCCACCGTGACGCATGAGGCGAGGTTTCTGTTTTGGTTTTAGCTACATCCCCCTTATAATGCTATACTTACACCGGTCTAGCTATATAGACATCTAACTGCGCTCCCTTTTACAGTGTTTTAGTCAGTGCCTTGGTATCATCTGCAGCACTAAGGTGAAACGATTCCTCGCGTTAATAAACAGACTGTTTTTGAATTCTGAACGGACTCTGGTTTTTTAGGTCTCGACCTTGCTATCACGTAAGCGATCGCAAAGCGAGACTATTGTAAAGGGGCTTTTCAAAGTGCTCCCAAAAGCGGATTGCATGGCTAGCACGCGCACAATCACGCGCATTGTGCCGCCATGCACTCCGCTTTTGGGAGCACTTCAAAGGGTCCGCTCCCCCGCCCCCAAGCGCGCGCGCGCCACGCTCCGCTTGTCTTGTTTTTCTTTTTTTTTTTAACTTTAAGCGCGAGGCGCGCGTGCGGCCAATGCTTGTTACTTAGATTGAATATATTAACAAATTTGCTTAAAAATACTTGGCTACTTTCAGACCATTTCGTATGTTAAATATGTTTCAAACTATTTCCCCCGCCCCCACCACCCCACTGCACTGACACCACCCGCCCTCTCCCCCCACTGCACGGACGCCACGCTTCATGGTTCACAGGCGCTCTGTTAATTAAAGAAGAAATAGGCAGACGCTTCCACCATTGTTTCTCCTCCTCCCCCATTCATGCTCTTTGTGTGGCTTTTACATTGAAGAGTTTTGCATACATATAGGCTTGGATTGGGGTCGCAAATTGGCATGGCATCCTAAAATGGTGGCGCTCATTTGGGACAAGTCTAACATCAGACTGAAAACTTCTCAGTTACAGTAATTCCGTTCAATTTAGGGGGTGCATTGGTAGTGTTATACACACCACAAGGTAAGCGTGTCTTCGTTCTTTCCAGCGCTTTACCAAGAACGCAAAACAAGGAACACGTTCCTTGCCCCTGTGCTTTTTCCTCCTCTGCGCTCCCTCGTGAGCTGTCTCTGCCTCCACTCTATTGCTCTTTCCTCCGCTTGCCTGCCAAGCCCCTGCTCAATGGCTTTCATGTTTTCTCACACTCCCATGTTTTTCCCCCCACAGTTTTAAGTAGCGCAAACCCAAATGTATCGGAGCGCTTTTACATTAGCACCAGTTACATAAAATGTTTTTAGGCACGGGTAAATTCATTTATTTGCCAAGAATCACTAGGTGTTGGGCCGACGCAAAGACTCCAACTTAGCTTCACAGTTGGAAGCTCTGAAGGGCCATATTTTGTCTCCTGTTGTTTACACACGTTCTCTGCTCCCTCCGAAGGGTATGTAATTAGATTAAAGGCATCAGCCATGAAAAGACAGCAATCGGGTAGCAAGCAATAACAAATTTCTTGGACATTTTGTGAATTACAAATATAACACAAATGGAGAACTACTAAAGAACGAACAACGTCCATAAATAAAAGCTCAAGCGTACACAGCATCTTCACGTTGCAGTACTTCTGTTCATTGCCTTCAACGCGAAGATGTTGTGTACTCATGAGTTTTAAATACTTGGCTACTTTCAGACCATTTCGTATGTTAAATATGTTTCAAACTATTTCTCCCGCCCCCTCCCCCCACCCCCCCACTGCACGGACACCACCCGCCCTCTCCTGCCACTGCACGGACGCCACGCTTCATGGTTCACAGGCTCTCTGTTAATTAAAGAAGAAATAGGCAGACGCTTCCACCATTGTTTCTCCTCCTCCCCCATTCATGCTCTTTGTGTGGCTTTTACACTGAAGAGTTTTGCATACATATAGGCTTGGATTGGGGTCGCAAATTGGCCTGGCATCCTAAAATGGTGGCGCTCATTTGGGACAAGTCTAACATCAGACTGAACAAGCATTTGCAATGCAATAGGTCTCGCATTTATAGGAGTTTGAGCTATTGGCATTGTAAATGACAATGCTTTTTATTTAAGTTTGGTTTTTTTAAAACATAAATAAAAGGCACTGTCATTTATAATGCCAATAGCTCAAACTTGTATAACTGCGAGACCTATTGCATTGCAAATGCTTGTATTATTTATTATTTACATGACATCGTTTGCGTGATGACTATTTTTGAATTCTGAACAGACTCTGGTTTTTATTATTTATTATTTACATGACATCGTTTGCGTGATTTACATGCCGAATATTTTCAATGTTCATTTGGTGCACGGACTCTCTGAGGCAAGCCCGGCTTTTCAACACTCGGCTCTGACTCCCTCTATTAACTTGTCGACCACCTCTGACGTGCATGCCGCTGGGGGCCGAGGGTTGCGGGTAGCACTGAAAGTGCACACTGCTGGGGGCAAAGGGCTGCAGGCTGGCACTGAGCGTGCACACTGCTGGGGGTGGGGGGCGGAGAGGGCTGCGGGCTGCCAGTGAGCTTCTACGCTGCTGTGGGTCAGCGGGCTGCAGGCTGGCACTGAACGTGCATGCCGTTGGGGGCAGATCGTTGCAGACTGGCACTGAACGTGCACACTGCTGGGGGAGCAGGGGGGGTGGAGGGGCAGAGGGCTGCAGGCAGGCTTCTACCTTTGAGAGCATACCACACTGGATTCCGAGGTGAAGTGGGGGATGGTAGTGGGGAGGGGGTCGGGGGTGTAAACAGTAAGTGCCAGCCTGCAGTCCTCCTTCCCCAGTGGTGTTCCACATGCAATACCGTGACAGCCCGCAGCCCTCTGCCCCTCTTACCCAAGTGGTGTACACGCTTAGTGCAGCCCGCAGTCCTCTGCCCCCCCCCCACCCCCAGAGGTGTGCCCGTTCAGTGGTAGCCCACAGCCTCTGCCCCCCTCAGCGGTGTGCACGCTTAGTCGCAGCCCTCTGCCGCCCTCCACGCACCAGCGGTGTGCATGCTCACTCAAGTCCGCAGCCCTCTGTCCCCCCCTCCCCCCAGTGGTGTGCACGTTCAGTGCAACCCGGAGCTCTGCCCCCCCCCCAGTGGTGTGCACGTTCAGTGACAGCCAGTAGCCTCTACCCCCTCCCCCGCCCAGCGTTGTGCACGCACCCGTGTGAACCAGCCTCACCCCCCCCCCCCCCCTCGCCCCAGCGGTATGCTGGTGTGCACACAAGCCTGTGCCCCCCTCCTCATCCCAGTAGTGTGTATTTTGCAATGTGCCTTATGTACCAATAGGCCACTTTTGGAACTGTACATTCGCAAACAATAACTAAATCACCTGCCTAATATTTATTAGGTGAGGCAGGCTAAATGTTAAAACCATCCTCACACTCTTCCTCCCCTTTCTCTACCTCTGTTTTATCTCCCCATTCAACCATCCACCAATCTATCTATCCACCCATCTCCCACCCACTTACCCAACGATCCCATCCATCCAGCCAGCTAGCCAGTGATCCATCCACCCAACCATCCGCCCATTCATCCATCCATCCATGCGTTAACCCATAATTTCTCTCTTACCCTTTCTCTCTCTTCGTCTCTCTTTCTCTCTCACACACTCCTATTCTAATTCTATATCTCTATATCTCCTTCTCTAGCTCTCTACGTTCCGGAAGCCCTCTTTGTGCTATGTGCAGTAAACGTTAGGGAGCTTAGAAAAGCAACAGCGGCGTCGGCAGTGACCTCCGGGCTTACATAGCCAGCGGCCTTAAGAAACTGTACCGGCGCCCACCATCTGTAATTGCCTTCACAAATGCGCATATTTACAGGCAGTGGTTCATACACGCAAAACTCGCATTTATTACACAGATTCGGTCTAGCTATATAGACATCTAACTGCGCTCCCTTTTACAGTGTTTTAGTCAATTTCTTGTCAGAGCAAACAAACAACATAATTTGCATCACTTAGTGCACTCAGCAGAGAGGCCAAATAGATTATGAGCAAATAGTCAGAACCCCTTCACGGTACGGATGATTGCGTACGCTCAGCAAAGAGGCCACGGAGTAAATATGCAGGTATTTTAAACACTAATATCAACAACCTATAGGCACTGCTTTACCTATGCAGCATAACAATGTATACAATTTATACTGCTAAAATGTTTGTAAAAAAATTTCACCATTGGCAATTGTGTGCCTCCAAAGCACAATTTCTTGTAAAATGTGCAACTATCCGTGAGGTTACATTTTAGTTACTTGGGCACTTGGGCCACTAGTACTGCCCCCTATCTCCCCCTTTACAGTGCTATAAGCCGTCCGGTCTCTACGTACGCAAACACAGCATTTAGCATCACTTACTGCGCTCAGCAGAGAGGCCAAAGAGTAAATAAGCAATTAGTCAGAACCCCTTTACAGTCCACATCATTTCATACGCTCAGCAAGCAGGTCAAACGTTTACAGTTTTCACAGTAAGCACGTGATGTTTATTACGTGGGAAACATTTGAGCTGCTGCCAATTGTGTGCCTGACCGGTATTACGCCCTATTATGTTTCAGACTGAGTATGTATTGTAATGTGCCTTATGTACCAATAGGCCACTTTTGGAACTGTACATTCGCAAACAATAACTAAATCACCTGGCTAATATTTATTATCTCCCCATTCAACCATCCACCAATCTATCTATCCACTCATCTCCCACCCACTTACCCAACGATCCCATCCAGCCAGCTAGCCAGTGACCCAACCATCCGCCCATTCAGCCATCCATGCGTTAACCCATAATCTCTCTCTCTCACCCTTTCTCTCTCTTCGTCTCTCTTTCTCTCACACACTCTTATTCTAATTCTATATCCTATATCTCCTTCTCTAGCTCTCTATTTTCCTGAAGCCCTCTTTCTGTTAGGTGCAGTAAAAGTTAGGGAGCGCATTTATTTCTCAAACAAACACACACACTGGTTTCCACAGGGTGCATATAGTTAGAAGTAATTACACTTTTTGTCCACTTAACCGCACAACACTTTGTATAATTTCATAGTGTTTTTTTCTTCCGTCCTATTTTAACGTTTTGAAAGTGCAACTGTTAGAGCGGGAACGGAAAGGGAACTTTAAAACAACATTCTGGTCTCAGTTTGAAACTTCCCACCTTGTTGTTTCCATCAATATGTACAAGTTGATGAAAGCCGCATATACAGCTCCTACCAGTGATAACGATCTTAACCAGGAGGCGACGTTTCTCTGTATTGTACCACTGCAGACTCCACATCAAACACATCTACAAACTATTCAAACGTTTCACACCACTCCAGACTTCTTGGCGCATCATTCGGTCTTCTTCCGAAACCAAGGTGTGAACGCTTTTCAAACACATTCAGCTGAAAGGGTGCCACGGCAACACTGATAACTATCTTAATTAGGAGGCTAACTTTCAGTTTATTGTAGGATTGCTGTTTCCTTTCACAGCAGATTCCTAAACAATTTAAAGCTGTTAGGCCACTCCAGACTTAGTGGCACACTGTTTTTTTTTTTTAATCCTTTCTTTTTTTCTAAAACAACGTCTAAAGTTAGTTCAATGCCTTTGCTAGCTTTCGTTTTACATTTTGTTCACACAAACATTTACATGTAAAAATGCAAGTGCAGAATGCTTTACTCACTATTTTGCTCACATAGTAAACATGAACTCACCATAACAAGCATTTGCAATGCAATAGGTCTCGCAGTTGTTAAGAGTTTGAGCTATTGGCACTGTACATGGCAATGCCTTTTATTTGTGTGGGTTTTTAAAACATAAATAAAAGGCATTGTCATTTACAATGCCAATAGCTCAAACTCGTATAAATGCGAGACCTATTGCATTGCAAATGCTTGTTGTAAATGGGGACCATGATAGAATCAGACCAAGTTTCAATTAGTCCCCTCTTAGTGGCAGCGTTGAGAACGTGGCTTAACAGTGGAGCCCCGAGATCTGGGTTATGCTTATATATATCCACCAGGACCCCGTCAGGACCGGGGGCTTTGCTTCCTTTGCTTGTGTTCAATGCTATTTGAACTTCTTTTAAAGTAAAGAGGACATCTATGGGGTAGTTCACCATTTCGTTGGCCATTGATGGTATAATATCTTTGCTATCTACAGACACCTCTGCCTGTCCGAAATTGTTTGAAAAATGGCCCACCCACTGATTTTCATCAATCGCTATTTCGATTGAGGGCTTTCCATCAGGGCTAAAAAAAGGGATCTGACTACACGCCAGAAAGCCCTACTATCTTTTATAGCACTGGCCCTATACATGTCCTTCTATATGGATTCTTTGATCTCCTTTTTCCGCAATTTTACCGCTTGATTATAGGTTTTCCTAGCCTGTTTAATTTCTGTCTTAACTTTGCTATTTTTATGTATCGCTTTTTTGAGTGCAGAATGGGCTTTGGGGCGGACGTGCGGAAGCCGGAAACTTTACTCCGAAGGCTCATACCTTATCAAACCTACATTGTCTTTTCCCCGTGGCCATTATTTCCTGACGAATGTACTTTGGTGTGCCGAAACAGGCCGGATTGTTTGTATTATACAATGACCTTGAACCATGATACATGAAGCGTTTGCATTTTGCTGTGTCCTGAATATTAAGACTTGAGAAAGCCCTGGCCAGAAACTGTGCCACAAGGGCGAAACACGTGTTGGCTGCTCACCTCCGCTCTAAAATTGGCTTGTTCACTTTACCCTGATGAATGTATTTTGTTTAAATAATTGGACCAACTGAAATACAAGCCTCTCACCTGAACAAATAAATAATACCTTGGATTTACCAACTTATTTGATGTTTCTTGTCAAAGAAGGAGTGAAACTGACTCACTACTGCATGCATGTATATTTTCTGAGGCCATAGAGGTCCAGTGCCTTGAGTCTTCCTCCAAGAATTAAACACTTAATCTGACAAATTGAGCAATTTTCTCCAGAACTGGGATCCCTGGGCCTCAGTATTTCTACAATAGCTTTTGTGCAGTCTGTGTTGAACCACCCCTTTTTCTTAGTAGTTCCCCTTTTTGTCTCTACCTTCAGACTGTTTTTTATTATTTCTGTTAAATGTAGAAAGTTTTTCAAGACCATCTCCTGTGGAGTATTTTCGTTTAAGCAGCTTATTATTGAGTCCAATGCCTTCCCAACCACTAATCTTGTTATTTTGTCAGGATCAACCATTTCCCTCTTCAGGGAATAACCATTTACTTTATCAATCTCCAAATTAATACATGTTTGGTCCCATTCTTTATTAGAATATTGTTTGCGCTTTTTAGACGATATTGTTACTGTTTGTGGGAAGTGATCACTGATAGCTATTTTATGCACCTTAAATCCTATTACACTATATGAGAGACGATTCGAAAACAAAATAAAATCTATGATAGAACTCAAGCCTCTCCCATTAAAAGTTTGCGAAAAAGGGATGGGGGTGAAACTAATGTGTTAACAAACCCCAGATCTAGCATAAATATATTCTCGTTTAAAGCATTGCCATAGACATTATGCAGGAAATTAATTAAGTTGCGGGTTTCCTCATCCATCAAACCACATGTCAAATCATTATTATGTGGACATATGTTGGTATTAAAGTCCCCGCCCCATACAATCTGGGCAATCCCCGGATTTGAATTCTGATTTTTTTGCACTTAAATGATTTAGTGTATCTTCCACCTTTTCTTTGACGATATTATTATAAAAATTTACGATAATTACAAAATTATTACTATCCATTTTTAATGTTACGATTTGATAATTTGGGTCGGACGCTACAAAAGAATTTTTTTTTATCGACAGCATATTTGAAATATATATACTTAGGCCACCCTTTGGTCTCCCAAAATTTGACGGGGTGGCGGATGTATTATAAGTTTTAAACCCATCTATGTGCATTTCTCTGAGAGCCCACGTCTCCTGAAGACAAAGAATATCAGTTTTCCTAATAAAATCTAGAAAGGGATCATTAGAGAGTTTAGATGATAGGCCCACTATATTCCAGAATGTGATCTTTATTCTCCCCTCATTGACTGTTAGTATTTTTTGTAGGGGGGCCTCGTTTTCCAATATCCTGACCTTTTTTAGTATATGGTTTGATCCCTCGTTACTATTAAGTGATATACTATAGTCAACAGGTTGGTCTGGTTTGTTTTGCCTCCTCCCTTTTATACTGTCGCCTTGGCCTACTGTAAATTCCTCTAAGACAGATGTTACCGGGTGACGTAGTCAGTCTAATTCCTCTAAGGGCGAAAGTATTCGGAAGCGATTTCTTTCTGGTACATTATTACATTATATATAGGCCATATACTACCCTCAAACTGGCGTGATTTCTCTATCTCGGGAGATGGTCGATAAAAATAACCCAGAGGTAGTATATTAATCCCTCCCTCTAACATGTTGTTTCCCTCTTCCCTCAGGATCCTTTCCACTAATTGTGGTGAGCGAAATGTTAGTACCACACAATCGCCAGCAAGACATTTCTTATCTTTACCTACCCACCCCACCCTACGTGCTATTTTAAATTCTTTAAACAGTCTAGTCGTAGAGCCTACTTTTTTACTTAGACAGTGCAATGACTTATTTCTAAGTGTTTCACATGTCTCAATATCTTGCCGCCTTAGCTGCGGTACATTTGCGAGGACAACTGTAAAAGGAGTACAGGCTGGTTGTAGATCCAAATGGCTTGGTTCTTGCGGGTAGAGGTTTTCAAGTTGCATTAGTTTTAGTTGGTCTTGGGGTAAAGTTTTTTGATTTAAGTTTTTGGATGAAACAAATGTTGGTACAGTTAGCGATTTAATATAACCTATATTTGTATTGCTTTGTGTATCCCTAACCTGATCTTCTCTCGGTTGGTTTCTTTCTGGCTCCCTATAACTACTCGCTTCATTATTGTTTTGTTGTATTCTAACTTGTGGTTATGTTATGTTGACTTCAGTTTATATAGCGCCAACTCACCTATAGGTCTTTAGGCGCTTAGACCGATAACCAACAGAGATGTTTCAAAAAAAGGCAATGGAAAGACATGTTAAAAAAGCTATTTAGGTAGGCTGAAAGCTTCCTTAAAAAGAAGTGTTTTTAACTGTTTCCTGAAACAAAGGAGATTTCCTTCTCTCCGAAGAGGTTCTGGTAACCTATTCCATAACTGTGGAGCCAAGACCGAAAAGGATCTTCCTCCTTTAGTTGACAACTTATATCGAGGACAGGCCAACAACTGAGCATCGCAAGATCTAAGAGTTTGTTTCGGTTTATAGAGCTCCAAACGTTCTTTAATGTATATAGGAGCCTGTCCATAGATTGCCTTATGGGCCGTACATAGGCTCTTGAACTCCACTCTCTGCTCAATAGGGAGCCAGTGTAACTTGAGCAGTAAAGATGAGGCTTGAGTTCTTCTAGGGAGCTTAAAAATCAATCGCGCCGCATCATTCAAAACAACCTGCAATCTGTTGGTCAAAGACTTGGGCAAACCTAAGTAGAGGGCATTCCCATAATCCAGCCTCGAAATAATTGTAGCAGAGACAACTGTACGAAGCATAGGAAGGGAGAAAAAAGGAACTAGCTTGCGCAACTTTCTAATCAAACCAGTACAGATCCCTACAACAGAAGAGATCTGACTGGCCATTGATAGCTCATTGTCAATCTTGATACCAAGACTTTCTACTTTATCGCTTGGTATCGGCGTAGAACCTAATTCCTGGGGCCAATATAGGTCACTCCAAGGTGAAACTGTGGTCGAGACTACTAATATCTCTGTTTTGTCTGGATTTATTTTCAACAAATTTGTCGTCATCCAACTGACCGTGTGTCTAAGAATATTTTGAGCGTTGGTTTGTGCTATAGCCGTATTATCGATACTCAGTAATAACTGAGTATCATCGGCGTAGTTAAACACACGACAACCCATATTGGCTAGAGAGTTAATCAAAGGTTGCAGGTACAGGTTAAACAGTAGTGGGGACAAGGCAGAGCCCCGAGGGACTCCGCACTCCAGAAAACCTACCTCAGAGATACAATCTCCCAGTTGAATCCTCTGCGACCTTCCCTTCAAAAAGGACTGTAGCCATTTAAAAGCCAGATCCCTAATCCCAAAACGGGCCAATCTGTCCAATAGCAGGGAATGGCTGACAGTATCAAACGCCGCTGATAGATCTAAAAGTATCAGGGCGCTTGGTTTCTTACTGTCAGCCATGCCTCTAAGATCATCCAGCACCGAGAGCATCACCAACTCGGTGCTGTGATGTGCCCGAAAGCCTGCCTGACGCTCCTGGAGAAGATGGTGAGACTCCAGGAAAAAAGAGAGGGACTTCAGCACATGTTGCTCCAAAACTTTGGACAAAAAAGGCAATTGAGAGATCGGCCTATAATTGTTCAGGATGGTCGGATCGGCACCTGGCTTCTTTAATAGTGGTTTGACCCGGGCCTCCTTAAGACTCGGTGGTAGGAGGCCAGACTCCAACGAACTATTAAGGAGGGAGATGATATGATCTACTAAAATGGGACACGCCAAACGGAAAACCCTAGGGGGACACGGGTCCGCCGGAGATCCTGACTTGATTCTACTCATAAGCTGTTCAAGGGTTAGGGCATCTATTACCGGAAACCTTGAGATAGATACTTCCAAAGGAGTTTGAGCTTCCTGTACTAAAGGCGGTCCATTCAAAGTACTATTCTTAATCTCAGAAAGTTATATAGTGCGAGTATAAGGCCTGCAGAATTAAAAACAGGGGAAGACAAAAAGCAAAATGTAAATAAAATACAAAACCGGGAGGTATTTAAAAGAAGCGAATCTTACAGATTACACAATCGCTACTTCCTGCGAGACACGCAATGCGCTCCCTATATCGGTTCAAGGTCCAGGTTATCGCTAAGTTTCACCCGCCTTAAATGCAGGTCTAGCGTCCTTCTGACGACTAGACCAGCAACAAAGATGGCGCCGCCAGGCGTCCTTCTCTCCCCCCAATATGTCTTCCAAAGTAGTGGAGTTGCACAAGGGACCCGCTAAAAGAGCGGTGAGTTACTGAATTATAGTGCGAGTATAAGGCCTGCAGAATTAAAAACAGGGGAAGACAAAAAGCAAAATGTAAATAAAATACAAAACCGGGAGGTATTTAAAAGACGCGAATCTTACAGATTACACAATCGCTGCTTCCTGCGAGACACGCAATGCGCTCCCACTATCGGTTCAAGGTCCAGGTTACCACTAAGTTTCACCCGCCTTAAATGCAGGTCTAGCGTCCTTCTCACGACTAGACCAGCAACAAAGATGGCGCCGCCAGGCGTCCTTCTCTCCCCCCAATATGTCTCCCAAAGTAGTGGAGTTGCACAAGGGACCCGCTAAAAGAGCGGTGAGTTACTGAATTATAGTGCGAGTATAAGGCCTGCAGAATTAAAAACAGGGGAAGACAAAAAGCAAAATGTAAATAAAATACAAAACCCGGGAGGTATTTAAAAGACGCAAATCTTACAGATTACACAATCGCTGCTTCCTGCGAGACACGCAATGCGCTCCCACTATCGGTTCAAGGTCTAAATTCTTCTTCTTCCCTGACAAGACATCTTTCTAGCCGTATCTCTACCTGACTTAAACTATTTTCAATGTTCGGAAGCGCGCCTCTTAAATATAACTCTAAGCTTTTTATGGCTGTAGCCAAATTATCCGCTCCATCATCCCTCTTGCCATGCTCTGAAATGATCCTTACGGCGACTGGTATTAATCCCATTGTTTTATTCTCCAATCTATATTGCTTATCAGATGTTACTCTTCCTGCTATGTTTTCTTTTGCAGCTATCAATGTTCCTGTTATTTTTACCTCGCCTCTTTTTTCCATAGATTTCTTGACTGACCTTTTTTTCCTTTTTTGTGGGGGTGAGATAATTAACTCAGGATCGCTAATTATTTCTTCATCTATTGCCCCTTGAATACAACCTTTCGCTGGTATAATGTCTAGTTGATCATTGTTTAGTGAGGTTACCTGAGCAGAGATTGTATGTTCTAGGTTCTCTATTACAGCTGATGTACCTGCAGCTAATGTCTGCTCTACCGATGTGATTTGCTTCTCAATTGCTCCCATCGCCCCGGTCAGATCAGTCAACAGTGTTTGTTTTTTTGGGCTTTTTGACATTCTTCCCGGCCAATGGATCGTTTATTTGTGTTTTCCTTTTGCCCATTATGATTAATTTACTACCTGTCCACTATGAGCCCGCCCCCGTTCACTTCACGTCAATATAGTCAATATCAATACAAGCCCCGATTCTCATAGGTCATCAAACGGGTAAATAATTTTCCTTATGTGGCTTTCAGTTGAATTACGCACAGGAACAAAAAATATTAACATTAATCAACCCCACCACTTTATATATAATTATGAAGTTCCTACCACATGTCCTTGAAGAAACACTTTCGACAATCCCTCATCAATTTCCAAGAGGGTAGGCCCAGCCCGGCCTCTGGCGGCCCCTGACGGGCAAGGACACGCACGTCCCGCGTCGCGGGAGGCCTGGCGTTGTTTTATGCGTCAGGGGTGGCGCCCAGGTGTTGCGCGGCTCCTACGGCGATTTGCGCTATGCCCCCTGGGAGTTGTGGTCCGGGGCAGTCCGCGAACAGGATCAGGAGCGAGGAGCAGGAATTCAGCGGGTATTCAGCGGCCGTGGTGGAAGTCCATTCAAAGGGCAGGGCAATTCAAGTCTCCAAACAGGAAGAAGCTCAAGGAAATTGATTTAAGGCGTCCCGCGTCACGAGAGGCCCGGCGTTGTTTTATGCGCCGGGGGTGGCGCCCAGGTGTTCGCTGCTCCTGCGGCGAGTTGCGCTATGCCCCCTGGGAGTTGTGGTCCGGGGCAGTCCGCGAACAGGATCAGGAGCGAGGAGCAGGAATTCAGCGGCCGTGGTGGAAGTCCATTCAAAGGGCAGGGCAATTCAAGTCTCCAAACAGGAAGAAGCTCCAGGAAATTGATTAAGGGATAACACATTTGTTTTGCTCAATGTTTCCCTTTTAACTTGGAGATGTAACTTGGATGTTGATGTTGGGCAGGCAGTGTGATGGTGCATGTAGTCCTGGACAGCTATTGAAAAACAAACTTGCGTCTAAAATGACTCTTTACTATCTGTTTCTAGGTTTTTTCTTGGTACTTCTTTATTTTGAGTGGATTGTTATGGGTTTTAAGCTCTCCTAAGTGAAATGATTATAATATTGGAAATACATTCGAACTTCTTTAACATTAAACTCTGTCATTTGCAGCTGGCCAGGCCCTTGTCCATGGTGCCCAACATTCCCGGAATTCCTGGTCCTCCAATCATGAGCAGTGGTGGTGGTCACATATCCCCTTCAGGTTTTTCTTTGCATTCAGATGCAAAAATGGTGAGTTCTATAAGAAAAGTGATGGATGGATGCTTTTGAGGAACATTCATTTCCCACCATTCCTAGCCCTCTTTGTACCTGCAAGTTACTCACTGAAAGAGATTAGTTTGGTAGGTATTCCTGTATATGAACAGCCATTTTGTGTATAGTATTTACATGTTGATTGTTGGCTGATAGGAAATGCAGAAAAACACTTAATTTTCCATACTACTAGTACAAGTTGACTAGTAATAGTTGGCAGGATACCTTAAGAGGTTTGTTGTGCCACCGTGTTCAGTGTTGGCCCTCTGAGGACATCATTCATATTTTATTTCCTGAAAAATTGGCAGGAATAAAGTTCTCACACACCCAAGTTAGACACCCCTCTTGTTAGAACATAACCCTGTCACCTTGCAAAAGTAATTGGTGAATTAAACATATCTAGCTAATTCAGCATAATAGATTTTACCCATTCAAGGAGACTTGAGTTGAGGGAGTGCAGCGATAGGCAGGTTGGGTATGCTGAAATGGAACAAGAGATACATTGGTGATTACAAATTAAACAGAAGAGTAATGGGTTTGGAAATGCAGTAAAAGGCTGGTTAGGAATTTGAAGTCCAGAAAAAAGTAGGTTGGTAAGGGCAGTTGGACATTAAAAGTGCAACAAAAAGGCACATTGGGTGGCGGAAGAGCAATGTTAACAAATTTGCTAATTGAAAAAGTTGCAGACAGGAGATAGAGGACTGCAGAACAGTAAAGAGATGTGTGTGTCAGTAAAAGAGCAGTTAAGAAGAGATTGTAATGTAAGTACAAGAAAATGGAATGTAAAGTGAAGAATAGCCATGAGATAGACAGAGATTGAAGTTGAGAATTATAATTCATATGCTTGGATTAAAGAAGAAACGGCCTTGGGAATATGCCTTTCAAGAAGCTTGTGTGGGACACAGAAACAAAATCAAGGCTACTCACATCCAAGTGCCTGGGTGGTTAGAAAATGTGAGGGTAAAAAAGACTGATATTTTCCGGAATATTCTAGCTGTTAGAGATGAACTAGGCCAGCATATGCCAAACTTTCACATACAATGGTGGTAGCCTGCCAAGTGCCAAAGTATTTTATTAAATGCTAGTTTTTAATTATCGTAGGCACACAATGAGTTCCTTTATTAATGTACATTTTCAGAACTGTAATCTCAGAATTGCATGCTAAACTCTTGAGGACTGTTATGAAATATTTTCATTTATATTTTGTGCATATCAGATTGTATTTAATTTTTTTTGTGATGTCAAATATCAAACTTTTTGTTTTAATAATTGTTATCTGTGTCTTGATCGATTTTCTGAATAAAGTCTTAAGATGCCTACATCAAATCAGGCTATTAAAACGGAGCTCACAAGTGCACTTAATTGGAAAACCAGCTCACACAACAGTGTTTGATACTTGTTTGACTGGGTGCATATGTGCAGTAACCCGGAAATTATTCTCTTTGTACATATTGATAATCATCTAACATGGTAGCACCTAGATATCCACCAATCTGCAGTTTGGTTTTATGAGATGAGAACGTTTTAGAAGTATAGTGGAAAGTGGTTAACACTCACTCACAAGAGTTGGGAAATAACTTTGGCAGGAATGAAAATATTTAACGCTCTTGAGTATCTTCAGCAGCATTCAGTGTTTTGTAGAACATATGTAGTCTTTTTCGTTTAACAACATACTCTGTTACTACAGCGTCTTAAAGCAACACTAAACCAGCAGGTGTCATCTACTCTCAATGGTGGTATGATGATGTCATCTGCAAGCACGATGATAACCCATCATCCCGAGCAAGGTCAGGTCTTGATGCAGCATCCTGATGCACCATCTCCAGCACAGCCACAGGTCTGTACTACACCTTGACTACTAATATAATGTATCATTGAAATGTTCTGTTTAAATACTGCCTTAATGCTCTTCTCTTAAATACTATTACAGTATTTAGTGTCTGCGAACACTCAACTTTTATGTTTACACTGTCACTGTTTTACTCTTAAACTTCACACCCATTCACTCCAACATGAATCATTAATTATCTGATAAGCTATTTCACTAGCCTTCCATCAACAACTCCGTAATGTTTACTTTTCTAACACAATCAGGTCTCTCCAGCTCAGCCCACAGCCAGCACTGGTGGTAGAAGAAGAAGGGTCACTGAGGAAGATGCAGACGAACGTCGTCAGCGTTTCTTGGAGAGAAACCGAGCTGCTGCCTCACGCTGCCGCCAAAAGCGCAAAGTATGGGTCTCATCGCTAGAAAAGAAAGCAGAGGAATTAACGTCACAGAATGTCCAGCTGAGCGTGAGTAATAAGCCAAGCAGGATCACTGGGTAGTATATTACCAGTATGTAATATTGAGCCGACAGCTCTCCAGCTCTTAGGGGAGCAACTGAGCCGCAGTGACGTTCTATACCATGAAAGAGGCTCATAGAATCGCAGTGAAGTAGGTTAAACCTTAGAATTAAGTAAAGAGTTCTATTTTGCCATAGGGAAGCTAAAAAAGGGTTTCTACGAGCACGAATATTTTGTGGTGGCAAGGTTTCAAATACATTTAAAGATAGTACCTTTAATGCAGCATTCATGTTTGGAAAAAATGAGGTTTCCAGACTAGGAATAGCAAAAATGGAGGCGACCAGTCAAAAGAAGTACTTTATTTTGCAATGAAACCTAGATGACCATGGCCTCAATGACATGCATTCCTTGCAAAATGTATCCTCAGTCCAAGAAAAAGCTAGGTTACTCCAATGGGAGCAGTTAAGAGGCAAATTAAATCCTCTTTCTCTACAAAAAGAATCAAAGGGTATTGTTATTGGTCTCCACTAAGCCAAATAGAAATATTAGCAGGTGCCCCAGCATCATCTGTTGCTACCAGTCAGTACACTCTCAACCTTGGTAACTGGGAACAATCCATTGTGTTTGTCAAGAGAAATGCAAATAAAGCAGTATTAATACTGAATTCATCCATTGACTGGTTCTCTGCTAATTGTTGTTGTCTTATTTTTGTGACAACTAGACAACGGCTAATTAGGTGCTGGCATGCAGCTTCTTTTCTTACACCCAGATAGGATATTTTCTTTAGAATTGCTTAACAGGACTTTCCAATTGAATGGAACATTCACTATCCCATCCTGGCCTACTCCATGAGACATAATGTTTCTAGCCATAACTCTTGGTATATGGTTGCCATGAGAACCATGCTGCTAGCAATTCTTTAATCCTTATTAAAAGCATAATCAGTATCTGATAAACTATATTTTAGCTGTGCACAGGCCAATGGTGTGAATGTGTGTTCGCCTGTTTGTATGTTGAAGAGGACCCTTTGTGTAACTCCCCTTGCAGGGGTTAGATGTTGAGTTGTTGCCCAGCCTTTGCTCCTATCAAAGATGCTGAGAATTCACAAGATGTTGATGCAGAACAAAACTAAACACAGATGTCCGTCAGGATGAGTTCAGAATGTGTTGCACGTTGGCACCTTGCTTGCTATGAGACAATCTTCTTCCATATGCCTGTGGGTATGATCATATGGTAGATTTGTAAGGCTGACATCTTGCCTTAGCCTGATGTACAGGCCAGAACGATGATCTAGGAGGGTGCGTGCTTCTTAGATTGGGAAAGATTTCCTCCTATCCCTCCTCAGTATCTGTGGTGGTTCCTCCTGTGATGTTGGATTCTGTAATTTAATGCAATTTCATGATACACGGCTACTACTATGTTAAGTAATGTAATGGTTAGTCCATATCTTCTTTGGTATACAGAACTCCTTAGTTCCTGTTTACAGGCCACAAGAGATTACTGGAAATGACCATACATTTCCCTGCTGTAAACTACCTGTTATCTATATTACATTTTCTAAGGATACAATGTTCAACTCTCTTACATTCTAGCTGCAATTGCTTTTTCTGAAAGAAACACGTTAGTTAGATTCCTCACCTTAGAATATCCCCAGGCATCAGGCTGGATCCGGAAAGATTTTTGTAGCAATACCCCTTGCGCGTCGGTAGGCGTCGTCTGCGGCTCCGCGTCCGTCGTTGGCGTCGTGCGCCGGAATGACATCATCGGAGTACTTAGACGCCGCCCTCGTGCGCTGACGTCAGTTCTTCTTTTTTCCGCACCAGACAGCGCCGATCCGGGAAGAGCTTACCCCTTAGTCACTTTTTGACTAAACTTTTTTGACTCTTTTTGGTCTTCTTTCGACTCGACTCTGGTGCCGGTAGGATGCCTGGGTTTAAAGCCTGTGACTCCTGTCATCGACTGATGTCGGTGACGGACCACCATCGCCGGTGCCTTTACTGCCTGGTGGCCGACCACGACGCGGAGTCGTGCCTCGATTGTCAGGCCTTTACCTCGAAAGCTAGGCGGGAGCGGTCCCGTAAGCTTCTCGAAGTCTTCGGGTAAGTCGAAGCGATCAAAGAAGTCCAAGAGGCGACACCACTCTTCGGACTCCCCTCGCCGGTCGCGCGACTCGGCCGAGGATCAGGGTGGTCCCACCCCCGCGGCTCCGTCGGAGCCGCAGGAGCCGCGTCCGTCTCCATACCCGCCGGTCCCTGGGACTGACGGGACTCCGGCGGAGGTCAGTGCTTTTTTCTCGGCCAAGAGGGGCCTGGCTCCGCCGTCGACGCCTGCCGTCGCGCCTTCAGGCCCCGCGGGCTCGACTGGGCGACCTCGCGTGCCGGCGGCTCCGGCCCCGGCGACGACTTCGGTCTCGACGCCGCAGGTCCCCGAGGGATCCTGGCCGGGATCTCTGCCGGCGCCGGTCGACCTCACGACGCCTCCTCCGCCGACACCGGTTCCGCCCCCGGCGCCGTCCCCCGGTTTAGCCCCGGTCCGGGCCCAGCGGCGCCGCTCGACGCTGATGGATGAGCATTTCATCTACCGCCCGGCTCCGATCATTCCTCCTGTTTATCAGGAATCGGATGACGGGGGCGACTGGGAGGGGTCTGAGGACCCTATGGCCAGACAGGCCCAACTATCACAGGACTGGGCAGACGAACTGGGGGATGCCAGTGGTCTGGACACCTCCCCGGACGCTGGTTTCATCTCTCCTCCATCTGTGGCCTCGGAGGAAGGTGCAGCTTTCTCAGTGGTGCTGCGCAAGGCGGCCGAAGCCCTGGGGCTCGAGTTGCCTGCCGTGGCCGTGAGGACTAACATCCTCACAGAGGTGCTTCAACCGTCCGCAAGCTCCACAGAGCCTCTGCTGCAGTTCAATGAGGCCCTCTGGGGCACTTGGTCCAAGCCCTCCACAGTTCCTCCTGTGGATCGGAACGTGGCCCGGTGCCACCGCCCTGCTCCGGGCGACCCCAGTTTCCTGTCCCAACACCCCACCCCCGAGAGTCTGGTTATCCAGGCCTCGACTTCCCAATCCTCCTTCCCGTCCGCTCCTCCGGATTGGGAATCCAAGAGGCTGGAACAGTTAGGAAAGAAGCTGTTCTCTTCCCTGAGTTTGGGCCTGCGGTCTTTGAACACCGCTTGCCTCTTGGACCGTTTCTCCCACCCTCTGTGCGATGCGGTGGAGGACATGCTGCCCCTGTGCCCGGAGGAGGCCCGGACACGACTCACCCAGGCGCTTGCTGACGGGCGAGATGCAGCACGACATGCCATACGGTGTGGACTAGACACCACGGACTTGCTGGGTAGGGCGACTTCCACCACGGTGGCGCTCCGGCGCCACGCCTGTCTGCGGTCCACGTCTTTCTCGGGGGATGTCCAGAGTACCCTCATGTATATGCCCTTTGATGGCACTCGCCTTTTTGGTGAGAAGGCGGATAGTGCGCTGGCTCGTTTCAAGGACTCCCAGGCTACGGCCAAGTCCTTGGGTCTCTCGGCCCAGCGGCCGCAAACTTCCGCCTTTCGTCCGTTTCGTGGCCAAGGAAGGGGCGCCTACTCACGTCCGCCTAGCCACCGGCCGCAGAACCAACCTGCACGCGGTCGCGGACGTGGATTCCGCCGAGGCGGTACTAGAGGACAACGTGCCGGTCAGTCCACATCCACCCCGGCAGCATCCACCTCAAAGCCCTCCTAGTCCGAGCTTTCAGGCCCATTCCACGCCAGTGGGCGGCAGAGTTCGCCATCACCTGCTCCACTGGCGATCCATCACATCGGACAGGTGGGTGCTGCAAATCGTCCGAAGGGGCTACTCCCTCCCCTTCGAGACGACCCCTCCAGCCATGCCACCGCAGTGCCACCGTATGTCGGGGAATCACTTGAATCTTCTGCGGGAGGAAGTTACGGCCCTCTTGGCCAAAGAGGCCGTCAAGCGCGTTCCTGGTCCAGAAGTAGGTCGTGGTTGCTATTCCCACTACTTTCTGGTTCCCAAGAAGGGCAAAGGGGGCCTACGCCCTATCTTGGACCTCAGGAGCATCAACGCCTTCCTCCGGAAGGAACGGTTCAAGATGCTCACTTTAGCTCAGATTCTGGCTGCCCTCGACTCTGGAGACTGCATGGTAGCGTTGGACTTGCAGGACGCCTATTTTCACATCCCCGTCCTGCCGGCCCACCGGCGTTACCTGCAGTTCACGGTGGGTCAGGAGCACTTTCATTTCAGCGTGCTCCCCTTCGGCCTCACCAGTGCCCCTCGGGTGTTCACGAAAGTGATGGCGGTGGTCGCAGCTCATCTGTGCAGATCGGGGGTTCCAGTCTTCCCCTATCTCGACGACTGGCTGTTGAAGGCGGGCTCGCCCCAGGCAGTCGTCTCCCACCTCCAGACTACGGCCGACCACCACCAGTCACACCTGAGACCCTCCCAGAAGCTCCTCTTCATCGGAGCGGTTCTAGATTCAGCGCAGTTCCGGGCCTATCCTCCGGAACAGCGGGTCTGGGATATTCAGGCTCTGATTCCGATCTTTCGGCCTGTATCCTGGGTTTCGGTCAGGTTGGTGCTGCGGCTTCTGGGGCTGATGGCCTCCTGCATCCTGTTGGTGCATTACGCCAGGTGGCGAATGCAGGCTCTGCAGTGGGACCTGAAGTTTCAGTGGGCCCAGCATTGAGGCAACCTGTCCGACCATGTCTTGATCTCGGAGGGCACTGCGAAACAGTTGCAGTGGTGGCTCACGGACCGCGATTGGGTCAGGGGCAGATGCCTCTCCCTACCCCAACCGGAGCACGTAGTAGTGATGGACGCGTCCCTCCTGGGATGGGGGGGCCATATGGGAGAGGCAGAGATCAGAGGCCTCTGGTCTCCGGCGGAGTCTCAACTCCATATCAACTTGTTGGAGCTGAGAGCGATCCGGCTTGCACTGAAAACCTTCCTTCCCTCTGTCCGGGGAAGTGTTGTGCAGGTGTTCACGGACAACACCACCGCCATGTGGAATTGCAACAAACAAGGCGGGGTGGGGTCGTGGACCCTTTGTCAGGAGGCTCTGCGCCTCTGGACATGGCTGGAACACCAGGGCATCATCCTGGTGGTTCAACATCTGGCGGGCTCTCTGAACTCCAGAGCAGACAAACTCAGCCGCCGGTGCATGATGGATCACGAATGGCGTCTGCACTCGGACGTGGCGCAAGGTCTCTTTCTGCAGTGGGGAGAACCTTGGTTAGATCTATTCGCCACCGAAGAGAACGCGCAATGTCAGCAGTTCTGCGCATTGGAATTTCCAAGGCGGCACTCGCTCTGAGACGCTTTTCGTCGCGAGTGGAATTGCTGTCTGTTGTGCGCCTTTCCGCCTATACCACTTCTGCCCAGAGTGCTGAAGAAGATCAGGCGCGACCGGGCCCAAGTCATCTTAGTGGCTCCGGATTGGGCACTAAGGTTCTGGTATCCTGAGCTACTCAGTATGTCAATCGATCCTCCGGTACGACTGCCTCTTCAGGAGGACCTTCTGTCGCAGCAGCAGGGGACTTCCTCCACCCGAACCTGTCCAGTCTCCACCTCCATGCGCGGAGATTGAGCGGCGACAGTTGATGCCTTTTGACTTGCCTCCTGAAGTCTGTGACGTCTTTCTGGCAGTCTGGCGTCCCTCCACAAAATCGGTATACGCCTGCAGGTAGAACAAATTTGTGGCATGGTGCACTGCAAAGGCTGTGGATTCCCTTTCCGCCCCTCTTTCTGAGGTTCTCCTCTTTCTTCTTTCTTTGGCCTAGCAGGGCTCTGCTCTGGGCACCTTGAAAGGTTATCTTTCTGCGATCTCTGCTTTCTTACGGCTTCCTGATCAGCCTTCTCTTTTCAAATCCCCTGTTGTTTCGCGTTTTCTTAAAGGCATTACTCACATGTTCCCTCCTGTCCCCTTCGTAATGCCTCAGTGGGATTTGAATCTTGTCTTGACCTTTCTGATTTGCGCTCCCTTTGAGCCTCTTCACAATTGTCCCCTTCGTCTTCTGACTCTTAAGACTGCTTTCCCGGTAGCTATCACCTCGGCTAGACGGGTGAGTGAGCTCCAGGCTTTGTCATCTAAGCCTCCTTTTCTTTCTGTTCATCCGGACAAGGTTGTTTTTCCGGACTCGTCCTTCTTTTCTTCCAAAAGTGGTGACCCCCTTTCACATCGGGCAATCTGTCACATTGCCCACCTTCTTTCCGCCTCCGCATCCTTCGAAAGAGGAAGAGAGGCTCCACCGTCTGGACCCCAAACGTGCGCTGTCCTTTTATTTGGACCGCACCAGAAAGTTCCGGGTGGACGACCAACTTTTTGTTGGATACGTAGGTGCTAAGAAGGGGAGGGCTGTACACAAGCGGACCATCTCACGGAGGGTCGTATTGTGTATAAAGGTTTGTTACTCCTTGGCGAAAAAGGACCCTCCTGTTGGGCTGAGAGCCCGTTCCACCCGGGCCACAGCGGCGACTACTGCCCTGGGACGGGGAGTTCCCTTGCAGGACGTCTGTCAGGCGGCGACGTGGGCCTCACTGCACACGTTTGCCAAGCACTATTGCCTGGACAGCCAAGTCTGGAGAGATGGCTTCTTTGGCCGTTCTGTTCTCCAGGACTTTCTGGTGTGATCTTGGTTCGCAGACCCACCACCGGGGTTGGTATTGCTGGGGTATCTATTCTAAGGTGAGGAATCTAACTAACGTGTTTTCTTTCAGATGAACAAGTTACTTACCTTCGGTAACGATGTATCTGTAAGAAACATTAGTTAGTTAGATTCCTCACCGACCCACCCATCCTCCCCGTTCTGCGAACCGACATCTAGGGTTAAGGCCATCCTGTTCAGGGCCCTAGACTTTTTTGGCACCAGTGTCGGTCTCTTGCATGGCTCTGCGTTCCTGGCGCGGAAAGCTATGTACAAGAACTGACGTCAGCACGCGAGGGCGGCGTCTAAGTACTCCGACGTCATTCCGGCGCACAACGCCAAAGACGGACGCGGAGCCGCAGACGATGCCTACCGACGCGCAAGGGGTATTGCTACAAAAATCTTTCCGGATCCAGCCTGATGCCTGGGGATATTCTAAGGTGAGGAATCTAACTAACTAATGTTTCTTACAGATACATCATTACCGAAGGTAAGTAACTTGTTCATATAGGCTTTGCAGCATTAACCTTTTCTAGATTCTCCTCCCTCAAATTCCGATCGTTGTTATGTTAGGCAATGGTGGGGCAGCCACATGGCCCCACAGGACTTCTCCTCCACTGCCTTTCATACATCTCTTATAGCATACTTCTGGAGTGTGTGTGAAAGGCTAGATTATAGGTTTGGACTGGGTAGCACCTTTTCCATCAGATCCACTCTCTAACAGTTCTCTCCCACGTTTTAGATGTCAGTGAAAACACTTTCATGTGGGGTGCAACAAGTTCCGTCGCTTAATGCTACCTCTTAAGTTCTACGTGGCTACCCTCACTGTTCTGATTTGGTTTTTTGGCAGAAGGTTTTCTGCCTACACTAATGAGGCAGCAGATCATATGGTTTAAGCCTTTCTCTAGGAGCAATTCTAGGATTGTATGATCTTTGCAGGTTAGGTGGATGCAAATTCCATATATCTGAACTCTGGTAGAACAGCTCTGCTTCATGGGAGTGTGATTAGTGGTACAGGGGATCTGAGCTCCTCTTTGGCAGTTTGCTAGGCCCATAAACTCTGGGTTTTTGTTTAACTCTTAGCTCTCTGATAAAGTCAGTAAACTCAGGTCCACCAGCCTTCTCCTCAAAGTCTTCTGGACAGTCATTCTACTGCTACCGACTCCCTTTCATAATTAGTAGTCCAGATGGTCATTCTTTGCCTTCTGGACTACTGCAGCTCCATGTTCTCTGTTATGGCATTCTCCCTTATATACTTAAATGATCTGAATATTTCCAGGCTCGTGCGCGATTCTCTGAATTTTTAAAAAACCTGCAATTGAAAATATGCCTGCATGAGGCAATGTTTTCAATTACGTTTTTGCGGTATAATTTTTTTTTGCAAATTAGACAAATTATAACAATACCTTTGGCTGAAAACTGTAATGTACTACATTCTAACTCCCAAACTAGTAAAAAATAAATCCCCCTAATAGGCTGAGCATACAGTCCTACAATAAGACACTGAACCTTTACAAACATGAGAGAGTGCAAGATCTGTGATGTAGTTCTTTTTTAAGGAGATCAAGGCACTTTTGTTTTTTCAGGTCACCAGAGCGGGATTCCCAACCATTTCTGCCTTTCTCAGGTTCTGTGTTTTTTAGCTGAAAGTTGTGGGTTTTTTATTGGCTTCATTCAAGGTCTTTTTATGTTTCCTTACTCTTTCTGTAGTTTTTTGGCAGGAATTGCTCTTTTTCCTTTTCTCTGGAGTGTTTCTCTTCAAACTCTTTATATGAGCACCCTGCCATCTCTCTTTGATTGATGACATTTGTGTGGATGTAAGAAGTCTATCCTTGATGTTTGTGTCATCTGGTACCCAGATTTCCACCTCATTACGAAGTATAAGATCTGCTTAGAAATGATTTACAGTTGCCTCAGGGGAAGAAGATGGAGTCTGCCTCATGGCGAAGTAAAGGGAAATAGGCTGCTCTGCCTCACTCTCCACCACTACCAACAGGGCAAGAGACCATTCGACCTCATTTTCTGCTCTTGGTGTGACCAGAAATGATTCTCACTCAGGACTGTTGGGCCACTACTGAGGTCCTTAACTTTCCTGGTTTACATTGAGTTGCTCAACAAAAAGATGTTCAACATCAATGCGGTCATCATTGACACATTCAATGTCATGGACTTTTTAGAATCCACGCGTAACCGTTTGGTAGTTCTTTAAGATCTGTTTCTTTGTAGGGGGCCACAAGTGTTTCGGAGAATCTTCCTGTAGTTCCATCGGTGCCAAGATATCAGATGGTGACTACCAGTGGGAAGGTCAGATCATATCCGTAACACAGCCTTGCGCATAAGATCCTCTCCCTACTCATATATTGCAAGATGACTCTAATCTATCCAAAGCTCCAGAACCTCAATATCCACCTCGGAGGGGGCGGGGGGGGGGATAATCCACCTATTCTGTCTCGTAAAGCTCCGCAGCACTGAGGAAAAAAGGATGATCATTACAAGAAAAGGAGAAAAAAAGATTACGTGAAAAAAAAAACTTCAAGTTTATATTTCAGAAGAATTTCTAACAGTTCTCCAGAGTGTTTGCCACCTACAGTATTCTCAGTGACTGATGATATATCTTTCCATGTAGTGACAGAGCGACTCAAGAGCTTAGTATTTGAGGCCTCTACTCCTATGAATTATTGAATATTTTAGATTTAGCTTCCAAAGCCTCAAGTGACACTGAATGCGTCACTGGTTCTAGGCTTTCTTGAACCAACAATACAGACCTTCCTTACCCCAGCTTCCAGTAAAAACAGGTTGACTTCCATGAAGAAAATCAATATATATTATCCTGTTTTTCTTAAGATAGACACCAAATCCAGATTCCTCTGAGATTTTTGCAGCTAGAAAGAGTTGTAATTCTTCTGGATCATTTGCATCTGCACCTCCTGAAAAAGAAAATAAGATGGAGGACTTATTTGGAATTAAAGTACGTTCACCTTCGTCCATAGCCAGTTAAACCACACTTCTCAGCCATTACAGTAGAGAGCTATGGAAATCAATGAGTCATTTCCTTGCAGGCTGTCATCCCGCTACTTCGACAAGGTGACCGCATGATGCTGCTAGACCTGAAAAACACCTACATTTACATCTCCATCCATCCTGCCCACTGGCACTGATTCCGCTTTCTGGTGCTTGGCTAACATCAATTCAAAGAGCTTCCCTTTGGGGTTACCACTGTTCCAAAGGTTTTTATAAAGTGTTTAGCAGTGGAAACTGCCCAACAAATGAGGGGGCATCCATGTTTTCTCCTACCTCGACAATTTGCTGATTAAGCGCAGGCAAGCAGTTCTTTCAAACACTTTCCTCCTATATGTGAGCATACTTTTATCAACCTTCTCTCAAAAGTCAAATCGGCCTCCCCCAATGACTGTTGTCCTCCCAGCATTTTGATGGAAATTTTTACTCTCCTTCCTGGTCCTGCTCTCAACCTCCTAAATGAGTCCTTGTCTCAAGGAATCGTCCCTGCAACCTTTAAAGAGGCAATTGTTGTCCCCCTTTAAAAAAAAGGTGGATCCACTTATCCTGACCAATAATCGCCATATCTCCCTTCTTCCCTATCTAGCTAAGATTTTGGAAAACTATGTTACAGGAATCCGAATTCTTGGATTCCCATCAAGCTGGCTTTCGTACAGCGCATTCTACGGAGGCGGTAATTCTCACAGTTCTAGACATCCTCCGTGGTGAGGTCGATAGTGGCTCCTCGCAGGCTCTCGTCCTGCTTGATCTCTCCGCTGCCTCTGACATGGTCGTCCACTCTCTTTAGGTCGACCGTGTGAGGGATGCAGGAATTGTGGGTCCTACCCTCTGCTGGATTAGTTACTTTTTGGAAAATCGCTCCCAGGCAGTCTGTACAGCCCAGTTCACCGCTCCCAGAGTTAAAATCTCCTGTGGAGTCCCTCAGGGCTCATCTCATTCTCCCCTGTTGCTTAATCTTTATCTCCTCCCTCTTGTCCGAGCTATGAAGGAGCGTAAAGTCTGCACTTTCAACTATGCAGATGATTTTCAGCTTATTTTCTCCACCAGTAACTCCTCAGTCGGTTCATGCTTTTCAATCGACCATGCTGTTCATCAGTCAATGGATGAACAAGAACCATTTAAAACTCAATCTGGACAAGACGGAGTTGGTTTTAACAGGTGGCATTGTTAAAAATCCATGGGGACCTCATTTCTGGCCTATATAGCTGGGCCAGCCCCCTGTTCCTTCTAGCTCGGCAAAAAACTTGGGGGTTATCATCAGTCAGGATCTTACTCTGAAGTCTCAGATTAGTTCAGTGATCTCTGTCTATTTTTTTCAACTTCGTAGAATAAAAAAGATTTGCAGATACCTTACTCATGATGCTCGGATTCAGGTGATTCTTGCCTTGATCATGTCCCACGTTGATTATGCCAATTCATTATATTTTGGCTTTCCCCGTTATCTCTCAAGACGTTTACAGATAGTACAAAATCAGGCTGCTCGTCTGATTGTTCACCATCCTAGGCATCATCACATTACTCCTCTTTTGAAGCAATTACACTGGCTTCCGGTTGCTCAGCGGTGCGCTTTCAAGACTGGGTGTCTTATTTTTAAGTCACTTTATGGAAAGAGCCCTAAATTTGTTGATAATATGATCAACAAATCTGCTCCTACACAAAATCTTCGTTCAGCTCACAAAAACGTATTACTAATTCCTCATTTTAGATTAAAGCGCACTGGTGGTGCCAGGTTCTCTACCTTGGCCCCCATATTTTGGAATTCTCTTCCCCTTCGCTCCTGTACCAATCTTTTTGGTTTCAGGAGTCTTCCAAAAACTTGGCTCTTCCGACAGGCTTTTTAAACTCTCTTTTTATGACATGGATCCCAACCAAAATAGCGCCATGAAACCTCCCCGGTGTACGTGCGCTCTATAAATTCATTTTAACATAACATAACAAGCAGCAATCCTCAGTTTGCGTGCGCACTTGGATCTTCCTGCTTCATGCCCTGGGATTCACCCTAAATGCCACCAAATCCTAATTATATCCCCTCCAGGTTTGACCCTTCCAGGGATCCATATTCAATGCAGTTACGTGCAAAACCTGCCCCCGTCACAAAACGGTGTTAGTGTTACTTCTTTTACAGCCCAATCACCACAGTTGCAGTCGGAACTTTCATGCAGATGCTAGGGATGATGGCCTCCTGCATTGCCATAGTACCCCATGCCCATCTCCACATGCACCCGTTGTAGGAATGCCTCTTAGCTCAGTGGTGAAGATTTAGCATTGTTAAAGGCCAGCACCCATTGCGTTCTATATTGGTGGAACATTAACAACCTGCTGCGGGGCAGGCTTTTCTCAGACTACATTCTGCAAGTGCCTATTCGCACAGTGGTCCTTGTCACCTGGTGGGGAGCACATCTTGATTAGATGACCATACAGGCGGTCTGGGCTTCCATCTCCAGGGCCTGCATATCAACTATACCGAGCTACTAGCTATATGCCTCGCATTCAAGTCCTGCCTTCTGGGCATTCGAGGCAAAGTAGTTCCAATCAAGGCTGACAACATGAACGCTATATACTATCTTCATAAGCAGGGCAGCACCCACTCTCCCATGCACTCAGCACTAGTGCAAGAGACCTGACACTGGCCATCACTGCTACACCGTCCGGCAGAGAACCTTCCGGGAGTGGGCAACAAGTTGGCAGACCCTTTCTACACGTTTCTTCACCAAGTCCATGAGTGGGATCTCAGCCTAAAAGTCCTAGCTCAGTACTCCCAACATTGGAGATACCACAGTGGTAGACCTGTTCACTGCTCCTGAATATGCAAAATGCCCAAACTTCGCCCCCAGGTTCCCAAGGTCCATGGGCAGTGCACTACGAATGAACTGTGAGGGATCTTTGACTACGCTTTGCCCCTCTCTCACTCCTTCTGTACGTGGTTCACAAGACGTGGCAAACGTCTATGACTCTTATCCCAGTGGCCCTCACATGAGCCCGACGGCTCTGATACTCAACACATCTCGAGGTGTCTCCATCAGCCCCCATGAGAAGTTTCCCTTCTCCTGTATTGAATCTTTAACATATTCAAATACTTTAATCTTCGTCGTCATGGTGGGAGTCCTACGGTAATTATAACATACATAGCATAAACAGCCATAGAGAATTCAATTGGCATTGTTAACCAATTCATATTGTTTTAATAGGTCTAAACTTCAACCAATCAGAGAGCAGACCCTGAAACAATCTTCCCCTGCAGGGCCACCATACCTCAGATTTCTAACTACGCGTCATGTGTCACAGAGTTTCCCTGAGCTCTAAATTCCTGTGCTCAGTCACCTTTTGACCCTTTTGGCTTCTTCCAGAAGTGACACATTTAAACCTTCAAGCAACTCTGAGGTACAATTGTCTTGTTTTCCTCACAACATCATGTCAGAAGGATCTAAAAAGAGGCTGTTCATACCTGGTAAGTCTTGTGGAAAGGCCAGACTTTTTTCTGAAGACCCTCATACAAATGCTTTTACTGCTTACATCCACATCATGAGCCTAAAGAATGTAAGCATAGCTTAACCTTTTCTGCTGAGACACTGAAAGACCAGGAGGCTAGACTGCTTCTCTGGCTCCAGAAGAAAGAGATCTACTCAGACTCTGGATCTGATGATGAGGGGCAGAGTCGATCCTCGGAGGGGGAAAAGGGGGGGAATGAGGGCTACTATGTTGACGGGTGCATCTCCGACGATGAAATTGTCCTCGGCGCCAGTGACGACGGTGGCATTGGTAACCCCAACGACAGCAATGACAACGACTACTTAGTCGGTGAAGGCTACGGGGACAACCCCCTCGACGACAATCCTGTCAACGGGAATGTTTAAATCTCCATCAGTGAGACCAACAACTCTTCCACACACAGCTCATGGCAAACAGGCCCTCTCATCATCGACGATGAGCTCGTTGATGGCTCAAATACACCCTGTCTTTATTACCACAGAGGGAATTCCTGTGGCCCGGATCAGACATCCCCAAGCAGTCGATCTCCACTGCCTCCTTCCCATCTCCTTGAAACAGAAGAGTCTGGAGATGAAGGACTTTTTTGGGCCAGCTTACAGTCCCATACAGCATAATGTCAAATATCAGGACACGGATGATAAGCCTAGTTGTCAGGCTTCTACTTTTTTGGAAGGCGAGTATTCATTCAGACACCAGCATCAAGCAGCACCTTAGCGCAATGATTTATTTCTGGAAAATTAGTCTTTCGATGAGAGCAGTATACAGATCAGCATGTGCCTAGGGGTGACACTATATCAGTGCTAATCTCTTTGGTTACTAACTTGCATCACATGCTCAATGACTATTATAAATGATTTCCGGAGGCGAATGCTTCAGTGCCTAGTACTCGGGGCGCTCAGCTGTGCCTTGCATAACATCTAGGCCTGGAAGTCCCATAGATCCTGCACTGCATAAGGATTAACAAGTGTTGTCTGCAATCACTATCAGAGACGACTGCATTGACAGTGAAGAAAATCAACAGGAGGAAGAGGAGCTTCCTCAGGACCCACATGACTCTGGGCAGGAATGGGATGACTACATCGCTCCCTCGTCTCCATCGCTGTCACCAGCACCGGCTAGTTCTCCTCCCGAGGACATAGAAGGTTTCCACGAACTCCTAGAGCATGCTTCCAAGCTCTTTGACTTGCCCCTGCCAGTAATCCATACAGAGAGAAAGTCTGTCGTATCCATATCCATTGTGGATTACATTTGGGAGGAAGGCTTGACGCTGATGAAGACTTCAGCTTCCGTCGCAGCGGTCGTTCCCTGACTCAATAAGAAATGCATAGCGCCAGAAAATTCAACAACCTTCCTATTACGACATCCTTGTACTAACTCAGTGGTCATGCAAGCTTCCCAAAGACGCGCCAGGAACCAGTCTGCCCCGTGTTCAACACCATCAGACGAGGAGGACAGAAGATTACATAACATTGGCAAACGATTTTTGACTATAGCAGCCACGTCTATTAAAGTGTCTAATGCTCTTGCCACTTTAGGGCATTATGATAGGCAGGTGTGGTCGGATTTGTCAATGTTCCTTAACTACTTGCCTGAAGACCAGAAAAAATAGGCAAAGGAAATACTGCAGGATGGTATAACAACTTATTCCGAAATTATCGACACAGTCATGGATATCTCATTCACATCCTTCAGACAAATGGCAGGTGTGGCTGTGCAATGACGACGGGGATGGTTCAAGGCTACTTCATTCTGATCGGAGATTCAATCAAGGATCTTAGATATGCTGTCTGGCAGTGTAAGCCTGTTTGGCAAACATGTTGATGATGCTCTACAGTCTATCAAGTCGTATACCGAAGACATTGCACGGTCGCTAGGGACTTTGTATCAAAAATGTTTCTTGGAGGGAGAGGCCAATCTTTATCCACAACTTCCTACCAGTCTTGTAGATATCATTCATATTCCCAAAAGGGCTATTGACCTCAATATTCTGCTCAAAAGCAGTACAGATCCTCCTCCAATTCCACTTATTCACGAAAACCAACACATCGGGTCCCACCACGGTCAGAATGTAGCTAGAGGACAGGAAAAATTCCTGGGTACCAACCACCTTGGGCTCTCACCTACAATTCAATAGCTGACACGCCCAAAATGTTACGATCATTGTAAAGAGATCTTTGGACAAATGGGTGTTGGACAAAATACACCATGGTCAAACCTTAGATTTTGCTCAAATGCCTCCCAATCACCCTCCTCGCAAGTGGAATCATCAACATCTTGCCCTGTTGAAACAGGAAATACACTTTCTTCTTTCGCAACAGGATATTTTATACCAATTTCTTCCTCATCAAGTAAACTGCTGTACATATACATCATGAAGCAGTCTTTCCAAATGCTGTCTCTGCAGGTGATTTTACTGCTGATGAGCACGGGGATAACATTACGTCCCTCGACCTATTAGACGCCTACTTCCACATTCCCACACTTATGAAACATCGCAGGCTTCTCTGATTCAAGGTGGCAGGGTGCCATTACAAATTCAAAGTCCTTTCCTTTGGTTTACGTTCAACTGCCAGGGTGTTCACAAAATACATGGCCCCTGTGGCGATGTTCTTAAGACGGCTTGGCCACCAGGTTTTTCCAAACCTGATCGACTGGCTGGTCAAGGCACATACATTTTGATCAACAAGAAAATCTTTCTTGGTTTGCCAGCCACTATTCAACAAATTCGGTCTGAATTAAACAGAGAAAAGTCTGAACTAATACCGTCTTGAACATCCGTGTTCTTGGGAGCAATCATGGTTACCAAGGTCTCTAAAGTGTACCCAACTACTGAGCGAATCCAACGTTTGATGGGCATAGCAAATTCTCTGTCAAGATGAAAACCCACTTCCGTTCAGACGTACAAGTCAGTGTTGTCGATGATGTCTTCTTGCATTCCCTTGATTCCAAATTGTCCTCTCCACATTAGACCTCTCCTAAAACAGTTAGATGCAGAATGGCTACCAACTCAGGGTACTTTTGAGGACACCATCCATATTACCCCAGTTATGAGAGTGGCAATGTCCTGGTGGAGAAAAAAGGAAAATATTTCTATAGGCCTCATTTATACCTTCACACCCTCACTTTGATAACAAACGCTTCCGTGATGGATCTGGGAGCGCACCTTCAAGAACTAGAAATTCAAGGAAGATGGTCTTCTCAGGAATCAAAAATGCAAATCAGCCTTGTAGAGCACAACCATGTTCTATCGTCCCAAAAAAGGGGGAACAAGATCCAAGGCTCTCTCTCATCAAGACCAGCACATATGGAACATTTCGTTACAAGTGGAAGTGGAACACGTTCCTGTGGTGGAAAACAAATGGGCAGATTCTCCCGGCCAAACCGTAAAGCTGTGTCCCAAATGGGAACTGAACCTGGACCAGCTGCTTCAGGTCTTCGAACAGTTGGGTACCCCAGACCTGGACTCTGCAGAACAAAAAATGTGTGATGTATGCCAGCTTATTTAATCAGAGGATCTTGGGGGAATGCATAACGGATGGTCTGGACAAAGATGTTTGCCTATGCCTTTCCACCATTCCCTCATTCCCAAAGTAATTTGGAAAATGAAGGTCACCTCATTTTGATTGCCCTGGCGTTGCCTCTGCAATATTGGCACACGGACCCTCTTCTCCTATCTCTGCCCACACATCCAGTTCAAACCAGTGGAGAATCTCATCTCCGTGAACAAGGGACAAATTCTCCTTCCGCAGATAAGGTCTCTCAATTTATCCGCTTGGTTCCTCACGACAATGAGTTTGGATCAATGACTATTCCTCAGGAATGTTGGTCAATTCTTGAGCAGTCCCACTCTGTGACAGCAAGTAAATCTTACTGCACGAAATGGAAAAGGTTCTGATATTCGTGTAGCAATAACAGTCTACATCCTTTTGCATCTTCTCCAGAGCAATTACCGACTTAACTTTCTTCACCTGGCCAATAGAGGCGTAGCTCATACATCATGTGGCAGCAATTTCAAGGTTTCGGAGGAAGACAGGCAACGTCTCTTTATGGTCAAATAGACTAATAAAGGAATTCATGAAAGGACTGTTCAGATTATTTCCTTCTGTAAAACTTGCCTTAGTATCCTGGCAGTTAAATACCATCATATCTCAGCTCATAAAAGGCCCATTCAAAACTATTCACAAGGCAAATATTAAATATGTATTGTGGAAACTGGCCCTTCTCATGGCCCTCACTTCTGTGAGATCGATGAGCGAAATCCAAGCCTTTACCATTGCAGATTTATTGTTGCAGAACCTTTCTTGCAATTCAGAGATGCCAGAGTTATATTGAGGAGTAATACCAAATTAATTCCAAAGGTCCTAACTTTGTTTAATTTGAATGAGCCTATTGTGCTATTAACAATTTTTAAGAATCCTACTACTGCGGCAGAAAGAGCCTTGCACTCTTTGAATGTCAGACGCTGTTTAAAATGTTTATATTTAAAGAACAAAGCCTTTATTTGGTCCAACCGGCTTCTCATCTCTTTTGCTGAGCCTAAGCATGGTTATGCTTTGTCAAGGAGCAGTATAGCTCGTTTGAATCTGCAGCAATTGCACTTTGCGGCGAGAAAGCAGGAAGACTGCTATCTTCAAAAGTTGGGGCACATTCTATGAGGAAAGTGGTGGTGTCCACGCACCCAATTGCTGGTGTGTCTCTGCCAAACATTTGCAGAGCAGCAAAGTGATTTAATGTCCATACCTTCATCAACCATTATTATCTGGAATGATCTTTGAAGACGGATGCTGCTGTTGGTCCGGCAGTATTATTGCGCCTCTTCTAATTAGGTACAAAAATCTTTTTTATTAAATTCCTATCACATTTTACAAGGTTGTACAGTGATTTTCTCACTTTTGCATATTACATATATACAAGCTTTGTTTTTCCAGTTTTTTAAGTTGACTGTTCTTATTATGTTTATTTATTGGTGCAAATTGGTTTTGTTATACCCACCGCCTCTTCTCTCTTAGATACTGCTAACTAGTCTGCTTCAAACATGTGAATCTATGAAGAATTAAATACTGGAGAAAAAACAAGTTACCTACCTATACACTGTGGTTCTCCAGTATTGAAATCTTTCATAGATTCACATGCAACCCTCCCACCTCCCCTTGGGTTCACCTCTCTGTATACCTATAACACTATAAACTTTTACACTTGTGCTCGAAATCTGAGGTATGATAGCCCTGCAAGGCAAGAGTGCTTCAGTGTCTTCTCTCTGATTGGTTGAAGTTTGGATCTTCTAAAACAATGTGCATTGGTTAACAATGTCAACTGAATTATCTGACTGTATGCTATGTATAGCACTACTTGTTATAATTTCCTTGGAACTCCCACCATGGCAACGGGTAAAATTCAAGCATGTAAATCTATGAAAGATATCAATACTGAACAACCACAGTGTACAGGTAAATAGCTTTTTTTCAGACCACACCTTCTCACATAAAACTAATCTCCAGTCTCCAGGCAGCTCATATCTAGTTATCTGACACCGGAGGTTAAGGTTCAGCCTCCCACAAAAATGCATGGATATTCTACAAAAATATTGTATACCTTCTATAAAACTGCAGCTAGTGGCTATGACCACATACATTCAAAACCAGTAGCATTCTTCCCTCTTTGCATCCCTGTGAGTAAGGCCTTCAAGGGGGGCATCAAGACTGTCACCCCTCACAGAGTTCCACATACCTTTGCATGCCGCCACAATGTAGTCCTCAACAAACTCATGGGTTCCCCCCTTGAGTCCTTGCAACCTTGCCTCGTACAACTCCTTTTTGGGAAGTAGCTTTCCTTGTAGCCAAATCATCTCTCAGGCTGAGCAGTGAGATGCAGGCCCTCACACTCCTTTCATTCAGGTCCACAAGGACATGGTTGTTCTTGGAACAAACACAAAGTTTCTTCCCCACAGTGGTTTACCCTTTCCACTCAACCAGACTATATAGCTGTCAGTTTTCTTTCGCCAACCAGTCTCAGTAGCAGAGAGAAACATTCAAACCCTAGATGTTCAACTCACACTCATGTATTACATCAACAGAGTCAAGCCCTTCTGCAGGCCCAACCAGTTATTTGAAGCCTTTGCGAAACCTCAAAAAGGCAAGCCTATTTCCAACGCCAGTATTGCCATATGGATAGTCCAGTGCATCCAAACCTGCTGCCATAAAGCTAAAAGAACCCTCCGTGTTTACACCAGACTCACTCTACATGCAAGAAAGCTGCGTCCAAGCCCGTGCTTGGTAATATCTTGGACATATGTAAGGCAGACACTTCTTGAACCCCACACCCCTTTACTAAACACTATTGTGTGGACATCTTAGCCTGCTAGCAGGCTATGTATGCCTAGCAGTCAGTCCTAAGAACTTTTTTTCAGACCGCTGCATCATCCACACTCTATAAACCCCTTGCAGGGAATAGTGCTGTACGGTCTATGCAGAACATCAATATCTACAGCAGCACATGCTACAAACACAACTTGTTACCCTGTAAGCATCTGTTCGTAGCTTGTAGTGCTGCGATTCACATGTGTCCACCCATTCCCCAGAAAACGGTGGCTCTGCTTGTAGATATCCTCTTCTGTTATTTCATTACTTACAGAGTACACTGGAAATCACTTGGTACTCCATACTTACTATCACCCGCTGTGCTGAAAGCAGTCTAAAATGGAGTCAGTATCCATGCGCATTGCCTAGTAAGGGTGAAATAACACCTGTGACTCCCGTGACGCAAAAGCCTTTCTTAGAAGAACATCAATTTTCAAACATTTGATCCCAACAATAGACTGTAGGAGTATCCATAATCTTTGAATCTACAGCACTGGACACTATGAAGAGATGTTTACCGGGTAAGCAACTTTTTCCTTTCAAAGGCAAAAATCGCAAACACAAAAAAACAGACTTTGAACAAACTTCCACAGCTGTGGTCAAAGCCCTGCCTACGAAACAATGGTGACTTTCCTCTCTCTGCTATCACCATATAGCACTGTGGTAGTCAGGAAATCAAATTCTGTTTTTCCTCAATTTCCATTCCAAAGACATCCACACTTCTTCTACACCTGAAGCATCTACAACAAAGTAAAAATTCTACTGAACAAGAGAGCGATATAAAAAGTCCCGAAACCTCAGTGAAAAAAAGGGATTTACTTGTGTCCATAAGAAAACGCAAAGCTTAGAATATTGTCCCTTGCTGATTCTGAAGTATTCCAACAAATAACTGAAGAGAAACATTCTAAACGTTGGCACTCTTTAATTTTTTCCCGTCTTGATAAAGATTGGATGGCTTCTATAGACTTGCAGGATGCCTATGTTCACATGCTCATCTTTAAGTCACCATATAACAAATATGGGTAACCCAGTATTCCAGAAAATGAGGGCAACAAATAAAACAGTGTTCCCGTAGGGATCATTCTTTGAACTTTGCCGAAGTTGTCACATATTGTAATTTATTTTTGGCTATGTATTGTTCACTCAATTGCACCTACACTACACCATCACTTCGAGCACCTGCCTTGCTGTTAATTACTGTGATTACCTTTCATATGGTTTTGTAAAGATTCTTTGAATACAGACTCTTAAATCAGCAGTTTGTTAGCTCTTCATTCATTTGTGACAACTTTGGCCATGTTCAAAGAATGATCGAATGATTCCTAGGGGAATGCTGTTTTATTTGTAATTTATTACCCTTGTTTTCTGGAATACTGGATGCCCCATATATGTTGTATGGTATTTTGAGAGCTGCGCTTGCAGCGAGGGCCTTTCCTTTTTGGAAGAAAGGTTTTTGTTTTGTTGCTATAACGTTTTTTTCCACTTATTTCCTTCTGAGATATGTTAAAGGAAAACCTTTTCCTTTAGCGAGGAGTATGTTAAAAAACCTCTAAGTGATTCCCAACCCCCATAGAAAGTACATCTAGACAGAAAATAGCTAAACTTGAGAAATTAAACACAAACGTTATCCTCGCACACCTTCATGCCCATCTTATGGCCCAATATCTACAATCAAACACAATTCCGCTTGGTCTCCAGATCAGAAACTAGCCAGCAATATTTGTAGATGATCCCAAATATCAAGAGAATTTTTTTTTTGTAGGCCACAATTGCTCAAGACATTGGATGGTCTTCGGTATTGACTTCTCTGGAACATGTGAAAGAACTCGAGAAAGAAATAGCTGATTTAGTCAAAGAAATCTTAGATGGATGTAAGGGAGTTTATCTTTGATGATAGGTATGTCAAGGGTTCCAAAAACAAAGTGGCAGATAGTTTGTCTGGATTGCAGCAGAGACTATTGTGGTAGGAAATTGGGAAGAACAGGTGGTATCCAGGGTTTGTCATGATGCCTCGAAAACAGAAGAATGAGAGTTGGTAAGAGACAATGATGCACAGTGGAAGCTCCCATCATTCACCAGTGCTGAACTGCATCCGGGTAGCGGGGGGGTGTCAAGATGGTGCAGACGAGATTTACGTAGGCTGCACATTGCTGATCCCCACTGTTCCTTGCCGCAGTAATGGCTAGCAACAGCTCACACGATGTATTGTGCGATGCACTGCTTGAAGAACGCTCTCCTTTGAGGTGCGGACTCCCACATCGCTCTCATGCTGGATGCTGCTCTGAGGGCCCGGGCTGGTACCCCCTAGCTTCGCAGGGGAAAATTGCATGGAGCAGAAGACCCGATGCACGTTCTTCTGTTTTTAAGAGCACGGAGGGGGAGGGTTGAGGAGTGGTAGCACAACGTCCGAGACCACTCTCAAATCGGATTCTCTGTAATTTGGGCAACTGGAGGCTGATTATATCTCAGAGGGACTACCAGAGCGGCCAAACAACAACAAATGGTACGTGCTGTGATCACTTGGATGGGCTCATAAAGAGACAGTTCTATTGAACTGCTACTCCTGTACTACTAGAGGGGCAAACTGTAGGGGCTAGCCTTAATTGGGGTGGGCAGCGAGGACCTGGCACGGAGACAGCCAAGGGGGCCACAATCAGAAGTATATACTGAGCAAAAGGAAAGGCAAAGGTGAGGTGGTGGATAGAACCCAGAGTCATGAAGTGAGCTTGAATGGTTTGTTAATCATTGGGTTTACGGTAATAGCTCCCATCTTTGCATGGTACTAGGCGCTGTATGATACTCGAATTCATTGAGGCTTTTTGTGGGCATCTTGTGGGGTTACGGTGGGTGCCCCTCAAGAGCAGAGGTACATGTAGGGTTGCAGAGGCGGTCCGCGTAGCTGCGGATGCAGCTTGTGACTCTGAGACATCTCAGTGTGCCCTATATTTCAAGCAAAATCTGACTGCGCTCCTCATAGCCTAACAAAGTGACACTTACTGTGTGAACTCTTGGGGAATGCTCGATTCCCTGGTAAAGTGGCAAAAGACCCAGATAGCGACTTCCATTATGCCAGGCTTCAAAACTCCAGAGGTCAAATACCACATTAAGTAAGCAATCTCCAGTTGAGAGCACCAAAGGGACAATGGTTCAAAGGAACGGGGTGGCACCAACGGAAGTAATAAGTGACGTGAATCCTGTCCTTTCATTGACGCTAGATCACCCCCCCCCCCTCTATAGGAACCATGAGAGATGTCAGGCAAGAGGGTGCTACAGTGGGTGCCGCAATAGATCAACAAGTGACTGCATCAACAATGCCACCGCTAAACTCCATTTCCTAGTCATCAACTGTGTTCATGACCATGGACTCAGGCAGTACTCCCTCTGAGTTAGTAACAGAAACCACCGGCTTGTCAAACACGATATCAACCTACCCCATGTTTTCCTCTTCCCTATTTAAAGTGATGGCAGGAGAGAAAGGCCAGCTGTCTTTCAAGGTCTTCTCTGATATGTCACTGTCCTCAGCAAGTCGGCGTAAAGAGTTAAAATCGATGATCAACAGTTTTAAGCGACAAGGAGCACCAGCAGAGATTGGTCAGCAATCCAAACTGAAAGTTCTTGATAAAGGGCAATCTCAGACTTTTGTTTCAGGTCAACAAGCCAATGACTTTTTATAATTCATTAATAAATCTTGTACGGGTGAAGGAAGGAGAGAGAGTAATTAAGAATGGGCGAGAGAACTTTTAAGTCAGGTGTTTAAGCATATTCTCCCTTTTTTCTCTCTCACCCTATATCGATTTAGCAGCTTTAAGAGGCGCAAAATAGCCCCAGTACACCCTGAGCACCTGATGATGCAGAACTGAGTGCATTGCCAAGGCACTCAACCACGGGAGAGAGGGTGAACCCTCAAGGATGGGTTGGACGATGTCCACCCATGATGGGCTTAGGCTCAGGGGGGGAGATCTGTTTGGAATGGGTGGGGGTAGGAAGGGGGAGGCTTATAGGTGGTAGGCAAAAAAACAACTACAACATTTCAGATGCAGTGTGTTTATGAGAAAGTGTTCTATAGCAAGCTGGTGCAGCATTATTGTGGACATACAAGAGCACAAGCAAATGGAGTGCAAATGGCCTGGATTAACGTGACCCAGAATATCCGCTGGGTATCAAGTAATAGCTGGACCTTCTCCTAATATATTAGGTGATTATGAATCTTAAAATTATAAGGATAGCACCCTGAAACATTAATGGAGTCAATAATGTCACATACATAGCTGCCAAGGTTTGTAGATTGCTTATGTGTGACAATTTCAGAATTTCAGTGTAATTATGAGTGACATTTTCTCCAGAATACAAATCAAGCAATGAAGATGAGGGAAACCTATCAAGATCAGAATTTACATACATTTGAGCAATCAGAAACACTAAGAAAGTCTTTAAAATGCTGTAAAGCACCAGAAATGGAAGACATTAACCAGCATGACACATAGAGAGCACTGGCCCCAAGCATGTTTACTAGTCGTAAGTCTCATCTACCATGCACACAACAATCCCAGAGTGCACATTAGTGTTATTACATTTTTTTAGCTAAAAGTGCAGAGAAACGCCACCAAGAACAGGGCAGCCCTGCAGCCAGCACTTGACTGTAACTCACGTAACACTTCATAACTTTCCGAATGACATAACATTCCAGATGTAAAACAAAATAGAAAGCAGACTGTGAGAAAGTGCCATCTTTCTTGCATGGTATGCCCCCACTTTTTGCTGAATTGCTGAATGTACTTTGACTGAGTGTGCCCTGGACTCCTGCCAATCAGGTGTCCAGGGCCTATGTTCCTTCCCTAAAACACTAAATTGGCAAACCCTGGCCACATGTCAGCCCCTGGTAAATGGTACCGTAGGTACCCAGGGCCTTGTGACCAGGGAAGGCCTCTAAGGGCTGCAGCACTCATTGTGCCACCCTTAGAGGCCCTGTACCCTTACACACACACACTGCCTTTGCAGGCTGGGTGTCTGGGTGCAAGACAAAACAAAGTCGACATGGCACACATCCCTGTGTGCCATGCCCATCACCTACACTGCCATGGTATACATCAGCCACCCCTCTAGCTGGGTGGCTTATGCCAATGGTGTGGGCACAGGAGCAGGAGCCCTGTGCCCCTACAGTACCCAGGTCCATCCCTGAGCACTGTAAGTGCAGTGCTGCCATTTAAGAGTACATGGTGCTGAGAGCTCGTCAAACACGAACTCCACAGCACCATAATGGCAACACTGAAGATTGAGAAGTTTGGTATCAAACTTCTCAGCACATTAAACCCACACTGATGCCAGTGTGGGATTTAATGTAACAAGCACCCCAGAGGGCATCTTAGAGATGCCCCCTTAAACCTAACCTACAATCCACGTCTGCTCTGAGGCTGCCTGGGCTGCCACACAGCAGACATGTTGCTGGACCCCTGGGTGGGAGAGCCCCTGCTCTCCTGGGCCTGCAACAACGCACATCCTGGGCAAGGTACTAAATCTCCAACCCCAGGATGGGCAGGGGGAAGCTTCAAAGGCATGCCGCCTCTGTGAGCTTCCCTAGGCCACTGCAACCCCCACTCTGGCGGGAAGCTTGGCCGGAAACCCCAAATAAGGACAGGGGATGTGCTAGCCTGCCAACCCCACCCCTCAGGTGGGGGAGGCGAGGTGAAGCACATCTCTGAGCTCTCGCCATCTTGAAGATGGGAAGCCCTACCCTATCAGGACTAGGCTACTGCCCCCCTCCCACAGGAGAGAGGAAGGATAGGGGGTGTACCCACCCCAGGACAGGGACCCATTGGTCCCTGCCTTTCACCTACCTGTAACGTCCCTAAATCTAGTATTTAGGGGCACCCTGAACCTTCCTTTCCCAGATTCCGAAATACAAAGAAGAGCAAGAAGAAAGAAGACCTGCCCTGCAGCTGCTAAGAAGAGGAAGACACCAACTGCTTTGGCCCCAGCCCTACCGGCCTGTCGACCCTCGAACCTGCTCCTGCTCCAACCCGGCATCTCTTGTGGCCAGCAACCTCACAAACCCCAGAGGACCTGGCTACCTTTTGGCTCTAAACCCCTGGGACTCCCATGAGTAGAGGCTCTAATCAAAACCAACCTCTAATCCCTGACAGCAGCCCGGAACCGCGAACCCAGCACACTCTACACCAGCCAAGCCTGGCCAGTGCCGGAGTGAACAAAGAACACGAGGACGACCCCACCGCGACTGTGACCCCGAGTCCGGCACCCAAGGAGCTCCCTCGACCCTCTTGAAGAAGCCTGCAGCCTCAGAACAAGGTGCCCCCCCTACTGCATTCATGGAAGCACGCCATCCGCCGCTAACTAGCGAGTTTTGTGCTCCGTGCTCCTGCTGTCTAAGCCGATCCAGCGTTGACCGTCACGCTAATCCTCCCTCCTTGACGCTTTGCACTCCGTACTTCTGACTGGGAGGAACCTGTTCCCCTATCCTCTCCTTTGAGGACTGAAACCCCCATTTGCCCGGATTCCCTGGTGACGAAATCTCCCCTCGCCTGCCTTTGGACGTGGATCGTTGCTTAGACCGATTACGGAAGCATGAATATCCCAGGCTGTTTTTAATTATTGGAATCCTGTCCATCGTCTGAGAACTTCTACTTCTGCTGAGAGCCATTTTTATCGCGAGGTGTGTCCGTCCCACCTCACATACCCTCCCTCGCCCTGAAGAAGGTGTAGCCCCCATCGGGTCGTGACACCGAAACGCGCGTTGGCGTTTTTAAGCCCACTGGGCTCTCGAGATTGTATTTACTGGTGCTCTTAAGCCCACAGGGCTGCTGAAATTCTATCTAGGGAATTCGAATTACAGAATTCCCCTTCAATCATTCAATGTTTTTATTTCATGTGTACTGATATGATTTGATGTTTGGTGTTGTTGTTGAATGTGTAGCAGTATGACTGTGTTGTCTTGAGGGAGCTGTGTGGGATGGTTATCTGTTTTATACGTGAAATTTGTTATGTTTCTTATTTTCAACCTTGTTGGGTGTCATTAATCAATACGCTTAAAGTAAAAAAAAAATGTTTGTGTGTACATCTATGTATAATTTAAAAAAAAAAAATTTAAAAATAAAAAATGATTCAATAAATTCAGTGACATTTTTTCTGAGTTGCCCTTTGTCCTGGTTTGCCCTTTGGTCTTGAGTATTCATTGTTTGGACCCTGCGTTGGGCCTTGTTTTATTATCAAGTGATTGGCAGGTTACTTTCTTCCGTCTAGGTTTCTTGTAGCTCCCCTGTTGCACCTGCCTTATCCTATTTCAGGGGTCCCCCTTCTTATTAGATGCCCCCCCCTACTGCGATCAACAGAGGGTAAGATTTCCTGACACCAAAAGGCACCTCTGCATGCGGCGGCCCCCTGTGCCCAATCCCGGGGTACCTACCTATCCTCCAACTACCCAACTTACCTCTCGAAGTGGTGGTGGCACCTGAAGAATCCTCGTCCCCGAGCTTGCAGTCTTTTTCTAAACCGGAGATTTCCCATTGAAATCAATTGAGCGCCCGAAGGCTCAAAAGCACCCTGCACCCAGCCTCCCGAGTGGCCCTGGCAGTGCAACCTCTACACCTACCTACTTCCCCACTTGCCCTGAGTAAGTGACCACGAGCCCAGCTCCCACAGCCGCGTGGCTTGCTAGTCAGCAGCCACCAACCAAGGCCCCCCTATCCCTCATAGGATAACATTGGGCCTAACTCTCTCTGCACCCGGACGCACTAGAGTCGCTGAGGGTGAACTAACTGTAAATACCTGACCCTGGGGGACCCCTGAGTCTATGCCCAGAACCTCAACTCTGCCAGTTGAGTACTTACCTTTAAACCGATAACTCTATGTTCGAGGCATATGAGCTGCAGATTACACACTTTTGCATAGATCGCCATCTGGTGTTGGGCCCGGATGTTTGCAGTTTGTTTTTCCTCTTGGAAAGTCTTTGGAAGTCACGAGGTCGGTGACTCCTCCTTTGGTTGGTATTGCGAATGGGCTTCGGCTCCATCCTCAGATTGTTTTTTTCCGCCATCGGGCTTGGATATAATACTTCGCGCTCTGGTTCCGAACTTTTCCAGTTCAGCGATCGACGCAAAATCCTCGTTCATCGAGATTCTTCTGATAACAAATCTCCTGCAAAAACAAGCCATAGAGCAAGTCCCCATCAATCAGCAAAATTTAGGGGTCTACTCCCTGTACTTTCTGATACCAAAAAGAGACGAGACTCTACGACCTATTCTAGATCTCAGGCCTCTAAACACTTACATACATTCAGACCATTTTCACATGGTAACCCTTCAACAGGTTCTTCCACTCCTCTCCCAAAACGATTTTCTCACCACACTGGACTTGAAAGACGCATACTTTCACATCCCAGTACACCATGCTCACAGAAAGTACCTCAGATTTGTAGTGGACGGGCAACACTACCAGTTCAAAGTGCTCCAGTTCGGGGTCACAACAGCACCAAGGGTGTTCACCAAGTGCCTAGCAGTAGTGGCGGCACACCTCAGAAGACAGCACATTCACGTCTTCCCATATTTGGACGACTGGCTAATAAAAGCCTCGTCCTACAACCAATGTGTGCACCACACCGCAGCTACAATCCAACTACTTCACCAGCTAGGTTTCACGGTGAACCACCAAAAGTCCCACCTGATACCATCACACACAAAGCAATACCTCGGTGCCACCATAGACACCTCAAAAGCCATAGCCTATCCCAATCCTGCCAGGATTGCAAGCATCCAGGCTCTGCGTCCAAAATTCATACTTCAACACTCTCTCCCAGCAAGAGTGTTTATGCAACTGATAGGGATGATGGCCTCTTGCATTTTCATAGTGCCGCACGCAAGACTCCAGATGCATCCACTCCAGGAGTGCTTAGTACGCCAGTGGAACCAGGCCCAGGGGCAACTGACAGATTTGGTGTTGGTGGACGGTCACACCCATCGCTCTCTGCAGTGGTGGAACACCACAAACCTTTCCAAAGGGCGACCATTCCTGGACCCGGTTCCACAAATAATCCTAACAATGGACGCATCGCTCTCCGGCTGGGGAGCTCATCTCTTACATCTCACAGTGCAGGGCACATGGACGCCGCAACAAAAGTTACTCCTCATCAACCATCTGGAGTTACTGGCAATCTTTCTAGCCCTAAAATCCTTTCAGACGCAGATTTCAGGCAAGGCAGTCCTCATTCGCACAGACAACATGACGGCCATGTACTACATTCAAAAACAAGGCTGCACACACTGACCACAGCTCTCTCAACTAGCATAGAGCATATGGAGGTGGGCAATTCCGCAAAAAATCTTTCTCCTGGCCCAACACGTCCCAGTAGTCCAAAACACCATGGCAGATCTGCTCAGCAGACAAACGCAACAGATCCACGAATGGGAACTTCACCCACAGGTTCTTCACCCGTTCTTTCAGAAGTGGGGGCATCCTCAGATAGACCTCTTCGCCACCCACGAAAACAAAAAATGCCCAAGCTTCGCCGCCAGATACCCACACCCATTGTCCAAAGGCAATGCAATATGGATGAACTGGTCAGGCAAATTTGCGTACGCCTTTCCACCTCTCCCACTAATTCCATTAGTGGTGCGAAAGCTACAACAGCACTCCCTCACGCTCATCCTGGTAGCTCCAACATGGGCCAGACAACCGTGGTACACCACACTGCTGGAACTCTCGGTAGTGCCACACCAAAAGTTACACCTCTCACCATGCCTCCTAACCCAGAACCATGGAGAGATCAGGCACCCGGACCCAGCTCAGCTCAACCTTGCGATCTGGCTCCCGAGGTCCTAGAATTCGGATACCTTAACCTTCCCCCTGATTGCATGAACATTATTAGAGAAGCTAGACGCCCTACTACTAGGGCATGCTACACTGCAAAGTGGAAAAGGTTTGTTGTTTACTGCCATAACAACACAATCAACCCTCTAGATGTATCCATACAGCACATTATATGTTACTTGCTCCATCTACAAAGGTGTAACCTAGCATATACATCCATTCGGTTACACCTCGCAGCAATTGCGGCTTACCTACAGAACAGACAGCACCTATCACTTTTCAGGGTGCCTGCCATCAAAGCCTTCATGGAAGGCCTCAAAAGAGTAATTCCACCCAGAGTACCACCCTCACCTGTCTGGAACTTAAATATAGTTCTCACAAGGCTAATGGGACCGCCTTTCGAACCATTGCATAAGTGTGAGCTGCAATTTCTCACATGGAAAACAGCTTTTCTGGTGGCCATCACTTCCCTTAGAAGGGTTAGTGAAATACAAGCACTCACTATACAGGAACCTTTTCTCCAAATGCACCAGAACAAGGTTGTACTCCGCACCAACCCAAAATTCCTACCCAAAGTCATTTCTCCCTTCCATCTGAACCAATCGGTAGAATTACCAGTTTTTTTCTCACAACCTCAAACTGTTGAGAGGGCTCTACACACATTGGATGTTAAAAGGGCCTTACTTTACTATATGCAAAGAACACAACCTTTCAGAAAAACCAAACAGCTATATTTGTCTCTTTCTCTCCACCACATAAAGGCAACCCTGTTTCTAAATCAGGGATAGCTAGGTGGATTGTAAAATGCATACAGATTTGCTACCACAAAGCAAAACGAACGCTATCTGTTCCCCCTAGCCCACTCTACAAGGAAGATAGGGGCTTCTATGGCTTTTCTAGGGAACATACCATTAGATGACATCTGCAAAGCAGCGACATGGTCAACACCGCACACTTTCACAAAACATTACTGTGTAGATGTGCAAACCAAGCAACAAGCTAGTGTGGGCCAGGCTGTACTAAAAACACTGTTCCAAACCACTGCAACGGATACCGGTGGTCGCCGCTAGGGTTGGGTACTGCTATATAGTCTATGCAAAAGTGTGTAATCTGCAGCTCATTTGCCTCAAACGGAATATGCTACTTACCAGTATGCATCTGTTCTTGGCATGTAGAGCTGCAGATCTACACACGCCCACCCGCCTCCTGTATCCGTTCCAGTCTATCTTATTTAGATACAACACACATGGGTTTCTTTACTGGTTCGAGGCATGTGGACTGCTGAATTCATATCTGTGCATAGATCGCCGCCTAGTGTTGGGTCCGGATGATTGCACATTGTTGTCCTGGAAGAGTCTTCGAAGTATCACGAGATAGGTGACTCCTCCCCTGGACCATAGTGCGCATGGGCATCCTCTCCATCCTTAGATTGTTTTTTTCCGCCATTGGGTTCGGATGTGACTATCTTAGCTCAACTTAGGAATACTTAGTTTTAGGCCAAAAGGCCTTTAGTTTTCGTCGGTACAGTTACCGTTCGGTGTCGACTACTAGCTTTAGTGCTCCACATCCTCTTCCGACTTTCGTACCGGATTTGTCCAAACTTCGACGATCGATCGACGATGGAATCGAGGACTCCGTTCAAAAGGTGTCCGTTATGCCACGCCAAGTACCCTCATATCGACGTCCACCCAGTCTGTAATAAATGTCTCTCGCCGGATCACGACGAATCAAAATGCATGGCCTGTGCACGGTTCCGATCCAAGAAGACTCTGCGGAACCGACGGGCAGCGAGGCTCGAGGCGCAGCAAGCAGCGCCCGCACCCACCAACATATTCAGCACCGAGGACGAGGACGCCGAGAGCGTGGAAGAAGTAGTCTCTAGCCCAGCTTCAGAACATGATTCCCGATCGGACGACGATGATGAAGTGCTCTTTCGACGTGATGAAACCGTTGACGAGGTAGGAGACTTCGACGAGGCCTACGGGGCCAAAGAAGACAGCTCTCCCGAAGAGCTAGGCCAATCCGTCGAAACGGAGGCCGAAACTGTACGTCGTCGTCAGGCTCCGGTCGAGGGATCGCCTTCGGGCCTTACCCAAGATCAAATACATGGTTCCTCGGCCCCACCTTCCGGTCCGGCCTCGAACACTCTGCAAGAGCCACTGTTACCGAAGACGACCGGGTTATTAAACCCAAAATCATCCATCGCTCCAGTGCCTTCAAAATCGAAAGTGAAACTGGTGGTGGTCGGATCGAAGGCGTCGAAACAATCCACTGCCCCGACGCCGAAAAAAGTCGTCGGCTCCGACCGCGTACAAAGGGACTTCGGCGCCGAGCTCACCGCAGCAGATGCGGTCGACACACAGAAAAAGCACGCCCTCGGGCACCACAAGGCACCGAGACCTTCGGCGCCCACACCGAAGGCCGTAACCTCCACGGTTAAAATGGCCGCCCCGGCTACGTCGACGCCTAAAGCACCGATGCCGAATAAGTCCTCGACTACGTCGACTGTCGATGCATCCCTTCAGGCCAGTGACCCCCCTCCAACAAAAAAGTCGGGCCGACCTCAATGTCTACTACCAAGGTGCCCACCAAACCACCATCTGCGTTCGCTGTGCAGCAGGTCTCTGCATCTCTACAACGCATCCGTGACCGGGCAGCCCTCCACTCTATCTCGGGTCCCGACACTACCTCACCCTGTAGAGTGCACTCGGAGCCCACCAACATTACATTTGGGCTGCCACCGACATCGGCACCGAAACTATTTCACATTCGGACACGTGTCCTCCACACACAGTCCACCACCTCTGGCCTAACAGAACAAGACTCTTCAAGGCCACAATTTATCGACGCCGACACTGGCAGGTTAATGCTCCACAAGCGCAAAATAACGCCAGTCAGGGAAGAGGAGCCCTACAAAATTCCTCTTAAACGCAAGCTGCCAGCGGAGCAGGAACCAGTGCTACAAGAACACTTCCAACCCTTCCTCTCAGATCCGCAGTCCTTTTCTCCTACCCCTTCCGAATCGGACACGATGCAGGACTATGGCGGGGAGGATACCATCTACCCGGGGACGAAGATCCCGATGAACAACTACAAGACCCTGATCAGGCGTGGGATGATCCCACAGACCAAAGTGTCGCGCCACATACTCAAGATGCGCAACTCTACAACATAAAAACGTCTCCTACAGAGGACACGGCTGCATTTAATGCCCTCATCGAACGGGCTGCTGCTCATAATGGGGTGGAGCTACATTCTGACGCCATTGAGGAAGATTTCCTGCTTGACACTTTCGCATCTTCAGAAAGGACTGTCAAAACTCTGCCCATGCTAAAAGGGGTTCTAAAACCTGCCAAAGACATTTTCAAGGACATCACAAGAGCCCGAGTGTTAAACCCCAGGATTGAAAAGAAATATTAGCCTGCACCCAGTGACCCTAAATACATTAGGGGTCAGCTGCCATTAGACTCTATGGTGGTTGCCAACGCTCGCAAAAGAGCCCACTTACAAACGACTGGTGATGCTCCTCCCCCAGACAAAGAGTCAAAAGTACTTGAAACATTGGGCAAACGCATTGCAGCGCAAGCAGCGAATATCCTGCGCATTGCCAATACACAGGCACTCCTGGCACGTTATGACAGGTCACATTACGACACGCTGGAGTCACTGCTCCAACATCTACCAGAAGAGTATAAAGAGTCAGCGGAACTCCTCATTAGAGAAGGGCAACTCCTCACTAATGCATCCATAAAATGCGCCCTTGACGCAGCTGACACAGCGGCCAGGGCAATAAACACAAGTGTCATGCTGCGACGCCACGCCTGGTTACGCATCTCAGGCTTCAAACCCGAAATCCAAAACAATATTCTGAACTTACCAGTTAACACAGAATTCTTATTTGGCCCAGACGTTGACACTACCCTGGAAAAAATAAAGAAAGACACTGACACTGCGAAATCAATGGGGGCTCTACAAACGCAACAATTTCGTAGTGGCTCCTTTCGTCGCCCCGGAAATAGGGGAACAACAAGGGGTCAGGGGTCACAACAGCAGTATACTAAAGGTGGCACACAAAGCACCTATGACAAAAACAACAGGGGCGGATATCGTGGATCCAGCACCAAGGGCAGAGCTATGGCAACACCAGGTCCTCCCCAAAAAACAAACAGTGACGCCCTCTCCTTACCCCCCGACCATATAACACCTGTCGGGGGACGACTCCAGCTGTTCCTGTCCAAGTGGAAGAACATCACCACGGACAGGTGGGTCAGGGACATCATCCAGCACGGGTACTGTCTAGAACTAACTTCCGCTCCACCCAACATACCACCAAAGCACCGTCCTATGTCAGCCGAACACTTAGGTTTACTCCAGCAAGAAGTGCTTGCTATGCTCGCAAAAGGGGCAATAGAAGTGGTGCCCATCGACCAGCAGGGCGCAGGGGTGTACTCTCTGTACTTCTTAATCCCCAAAAAGGACGGCTCGCTCAGACCTATTCTAGACCTGGGACCCCTAAACCTATACATTCTGTCAGAGCATTTCCATATGCTCACCCTCCAGCAGGTTCTCCCACTACTCAGTCAGGGGGATTTCCTAGCCACGCAAGACCTGAAGGATGCATACTTCCACATACCCATACACCCTTCACACAGGAAATACCTCAGATTCACTATTCAAGGGAATCACTATCAGTTCAAAGTTCTCCCCTTCGGAGTAACAACAGCACCCAGGGTCTTTACCAAGTGCCTGGCAACAGTGGCCGCACACCTGCGAAGACAAAACATTCACGTCTTCCCTTATCTGGACGACTGGCTAGTTCAGGCCAAGTCAGCACAACAATGTGCCACCCACATGTCCCACACCATTCACCTTCTTCACGATCTGGGATTCTCACTAAATTACCCAAAATCAAATCTCCAACCTGCGCACGTACAACAGTACTTAGGCGCAACAATCAACACTCTGGCTGCCACAGCTCAGCCAACTTTAGTGAGAATCAACAGCATGCAACTGCTGATCTCAAAATTCAAACCTCTACACTCCCTTCCAGCGCGGGTGTTCATGCAGTTGATAGGCATGATGGCCTCCTGCATTTTCATAGTCCCACACGCGAGACTACATATGCGCCCGCTTCAGGAGTGCTTAGCACGTCAATGGAATCAGGCTCACGGGCAACTGAAAGACCTAGTGTTGGTGAGCGGTCGGGCATACAACTCTCTGCATTGGTGGAATCCACAAAACCTTTGCAGGGGCCGACCGTTCCAAGAGCCTGTTCCACAACTCACACTGACAGCGGACGCGTCTCTCCAGGGATGGGGAGCTCATGTACTCAATTACACAGCAGTGCAGGGACTATGGACAACACAACAAAAGAAGATGCACATCAACCTTCTGGAACTGATGGCAATCTTCCTAGCCATGAAGGCATTCAAAGTACACTTGTGCAACAAAGTCGTGTTGATCCGGACGGACAACATGACTGCCATGTACTGCATACAGAAGCAGGGAGGAACACACTCTCCACAGTTGTCTCATCTGGCTCAGAGCATGTGGAAGTGGGCCATTCAGAGGAAGATATTCCTCATGGCGGAACACCTCCCCGGCAAGGACAACCAGATGGCGGATCTGCTCAGCAGACACAGCCACCAGATGCACGAGTGGGAGCTACATCCGTCAGTTCTCCAACCGTACTTCCAACAGTGGGGTCATCCAGAGATAGACCTATTCGCCACAAACGAAAACGCAAAATGCCAAAGCTTTGCCGCCAGGTTCCCACATCCAGAATCACAGGGCAATGCGATATGAATGAACTGGTCCGGCAGATTTGCGTACGCTTTTCCCCCAGCGCCATTATTACCGCTGGTGGCACGCAAACTGCGACAGCACTCACTGACACTCATCCTAGTTGCTCCCACATGGGCGCGCCAACCATGGTACACCACCTTTCTAGAACTTTCCGTGGTGCCACATCAAAGGCTGCGGATCAAACCCACATTTTTAACGCAGAACCATGGCGAAATTCAGCACCCAGATCCGCAACAGCTGAACCTGGCAATCTGGCTCCTGAAGTCTTAGAGGTTGGCTACCTAAACCTGCCACCTGACTGTATGGAGATCATCAAGGAGGCCAGGAGACCCCCTACCAGAGCTTGCTATGCAGCTAAATGGAAGAGGTTTGTCATTTACTGCAACAACAATGACATTAACCCGCTGGACGCATCCATTCAAAACATCATCTGTTACCTTCTACACCTATACCGATGCAATCTGGCATACAACTCAATACGTATCCGTTTAACCGCGATAGCAGCCTATCTCCAAAACAGGCAGCACCTCTCTCTATTCAGAGTGCCTGCCATCAAAGCCTTCTTGGAGGGACTCAAACGAGTAATCCCCCCAAGACACCCACCGGCACCGGTGTGGAACCTCAATTTGGTCCTCACCAGATTAATGGGTCCACCCTTTGAACCTCTCCATTCATGTGAGATTCAATTCCTCACCTGGAAAGTAGCCTTCCTAGTGGCAATCACTTCGTTAAGAAGAGTTAGTGAACTCCAGGCACTAACCATTCAAGAGCCATTCATACAGGTTCACGCAAACAGGGTTGTACTACGTACCAACCCCAAATTCATGCCCAAAGTGATATCGCAGTTCCACCTGAATCAAACTATTGAACTACCGGTTTTCTTTCAAAATCCACAAAATGTCGCTGAGAGAATGCTCCATACACTAGATGTAAAGAGGGCCCTCATGTACTATAGAGACAGAACTAAGGACTTTAGGAAAACAAAACAACTTTTCGTTGCCTTTTCTCCACAACACAAGGGCAACGCCATTTCCAAGGCAGGGATAGCCAGATGGATCGTTAAATGTATTCAAATTTGCTATCAAAAAGCTAAACACACATTAACGATTCCCCCACGAGCCCACTCAACACGTAAGTTAGGGGCGTCCATGGCTTTCCTAGGAAACATTCCTTTACAGGAAATATGTAGAGCAGCCACATGGTCCACTATACATACATTTACCAAACACTACTGTGTAGATGTACACTGAAAACAGCAGGCAGCTGTAGGACAGGCTGTTCTCAAAACTCTTTTTTAGACTGCTGCAGCTGGCACGGGTAGCCGCCGCTAATGGAGGTACTGCTATGTATTCTATGCACAGATATGAATTCAGCAGCCCACATGCCTCGAACTGAATATGCTACTTACCAGTATGCATCTGTTCTTGGCATGTAGGGCTGCTGACATTCATATCGCCCACCCTCCTCCCCGGCGCCTGTAGCGGCTGCAGTACTCAGAATTACTGTATAGCATGGTCATCACTTATTATATCTACTCCATCACTGCCACAATGGCGAAAAACAATCTAAGGATGGAGAGGATGCCCATGCGCACTATGGTCCAGGGGAGGAGTCACCTATCTCGTGATACTTCGAAGACTCTTCCAGGACAACAATGTGCAATCATCCGGACCCAACACTAGGCGGCGATCTATGCACAGATATGAATATCAGCAGCCCTACATGCCAAGAACAGATGCATACTGGTAAGTAGCATATTCATTATTACTACGCTCCGTCTTTCCCTGCTGGCGAAAAACAATCTGAGGATGGAGCCGAAGCCCATGCGCAATACCAACCAAAGGAGTAGTCACCGACCTCGTGACTTCCAAAGACTTTCCAAGAGGAAAAACAAACTGCAAACATCCATGCCCAACACCAGATGTCGATCTATGCAAAAGTGTGTAGATCTGCAGCTCTACATGCCAAGAACAGATGCATACTGGTAAGTAGCATATTCCTTTCTTCATAGGGTATCATTGACTGGCTTTTTCCTGAAATTTCTTCCAAGTGTGGACTTTTCAAATCTTAAAATATTCACCAAAAATCAGCCGAGTAACGAAAACAAAAACACTCACCTGCTCTTAGGTGAGCTCCCAGTGCTGGCTCTTGGTGCCCAGCACTGACTCTGAAAAATACTTACAACTGTACTTACCAGTAACTCAATTTTCTCCCATAGGAAATCATTGACTGTTTTTCTATGAAATTTCTTCTAAGTGTCAATTTCTGCAATCTTTAAATATTCTTTAAAAATCGTATAATATCTGAAAACGTAATTACTTGCCTGTTTTGGATAAAGGTCCCAGTACTGAGTCTAGGCACCCAGTACTGGATTACAAAAGTAACGAGAAAATAATGTACCTGCAACTTGAATTTTCTTCCATAGGGAATCATTGACTGTTTTCTTTGAAATATTTTCTAAGTGTCAACTTTTAAAATAGCTAAATATTGTTTAAAAATCATCACAGTAATTAAGTCGACTTTCATCACTTGATTCTAAGTACTGACCCAGGACTGAATCTAGGATCCAGTCCTGGAATTCCAAAAGTAATCCTAAAAGTATTCTGTTGCAAATAACTTGAAATTTCCATTGAGCTCAATGCATTGTTGTGTTTAAAATAGTGTTGCCTATTGCAACCACTTGTAACTGTTTACAAAAGTCAATTGCATATTGCAAAAGTATTTATCTAAAGCATCTCATTCTGAGAAAGTATATTTTAATGCCAAGTGTTGGTTCTAAAATAAAACAAGCATATATTTTTTATATATAAACCATTGGCCTAGAGTTCAGTTATTGAGTGTGTGAGACCATTTGCTGACTGAGTGTGTACAACAAATGCTTTACACTGTCCTCTGATACTGCCTTACTGCTCGACCAAGCTACCACTTTAGAGAGTAAGGTTATATCTAACTTTAGCGTCTGTCAAACCCTTGGGGACTGTGGACTCTGTACACCCTGTACCTATTAAGGAACAGTATATACAGAGCCACTTTCTCACATTGGTGGATCAGCGGTGGGATAATAACTTGCATTTGTTGGACTACTTGGTTACCATCTGATCACACGACAGAACTCTTAAAATTGCCTTTAGAATTCTGATTGGTCTTAGCCAAAATTACTAAAAGTCTTGCTAGGGCCTTGCTTAAGTCCCATTAGAATTTTAGAAAAATAAGTCACTATAGTCAGGGTAGAGGATTAGAACTGTCAGGTTAGAATGACTCAAACAAACCCAACTGTTAGTGACAATAATAACATGGACCTGGTGGAGGAGCTCGACCTCACACCTTACTTACACTTGTCTTTCAAGGAATTGAGGTCCCTATGCAAACTTAAAAATTACCAATGGGCCTGCATCCAACCAAACTAGGGCTCCAGGAGCTCTTGGCTGAGTATGCTAAGGACCACCCATCTGAACATGGTGATGGCCAGTCAGATGAGGAAGGGGAAGCAGAGGAGGTTGACAATAACCCCCCCCCACACACACACTATCCCCTAGGGTGGAGAGGGCACCCATTCCCTTCAATCTAAGAATTAGCATCTGGGCACCTAGAGATCACACTGGTGACTCTGGTACCAGAGAGATCACTGGGGGGCCCACCAGTGAAGAGGACAGCCTTATGAGGCTGGCCAGAAGATTAGAGTTAGAGTCCAGGCTGCTGGCTCTAGAAAAAGAAAGGAGAGAGATGGGTTTAGCACCCATCAATGGTGGCAGCAATAATAAAAATAAGGATAGGGAGGAAACTTCTGACCTCAAAATCCCCAAAGGGAATGTCCCTAAATTTGAGGAAGGTGATGATATCACCAAATGGTTCACAGCCTTTGAGAGGGCTTGTGATATCAGAAAAGTAAAGAAACCTCTCTGGGGGGGCACTCCTGTGGGAACTGTTCTCTGGTAACTGCAGATACAGGCTTCTGACCCTCTGTGGGCCAGAAGCAGGATCCTATGACCTCATGAAGAAAGCTCTGATTGAGGGATTTGGATTCACCACTGAGGAGTATAGAATTAGATTCAGGGGGGCTCACAAAACCCAGACCCAGTCCTGGATTGATTTTGTAGACTTCTCAGTGAAGACACTGGATGGTTGGTTAGCTGGACATGGTGTGCAGGATTTTACTGGATTGTACAATTTATTCATGAAGGAACATATATTAAGTAACTGCACAAATGAAAAGTTGCATCAGCATTTGGTAGACCTAGGTCTAATTTCTCCCCAAGAATTGGGAAAGAAGGCAGACCACTGGGTCAAGACTAGGGTGACAAGGACAGCCACTGGGGGTGACCAAAAGAAAGTGGTCACAAAACCTCCCCAGGGGAAAGGTGGTGAGAATCCCCAAGATAAAAAGTCTGAGTCTTCCAAAGGGCCCCAAAAACCTGTTCAGGTGTGTGGGACCCAAACTACTCCCTATGTGCCTCAACCCTATAGGGGGAAGAACTATGATCCCCTTAAAGGCCTGGTGTAATAACTGTAAGAGGTCAGGACACCTAACTGTAGACAAATCTTGCCCCCACAACAAAGCCCCTAAGGCACCCAGTACAGCTACTCCTGGGGCAGCAAGTATACAAATGGGATCAGAGGTGTACCCTGAACAAATCTGGGAACACACTGAAGCAAGTCTAGTCTCCTTGGGAGAAGTGGAGTTTGCCACTGTAGCTATGTGCCCCCCCAACTTAAAGAAATACTTACAGTACCCCTGGGTGAATGGAACTAGGGTAGAAGCTCTGAGGGATACAGGTGCCAGTGTCACTATGGTGAAAGACACACTGGTTTCCCCTGAGCAATACTTGATTGGGAAGTCTTACCCAGTCACCAACGCTGACAGTGTCACCACTAGTCATCCCATGGGTTTGGGGGGGGGGAGGGGGGGAGTTACTGGCCTGAAACAGGTAGTGGTCTCTCCAAAGTTGCCAGCTGCTTGGAAATGATCTGGAAACCTCAGCCTGGGCTGAGGTTGAGCTAAAGGCCCATGCAGCCATGCTTGGCATCCCTGAATTGGTGTGTGCGCAAACCAGAGCACAGAGCAAGAGGAAGGGTGAAAAAGTAGGTCTGGAGCCTGAAATAATGGCCCAACCAACCAAGAGAAAAGGTAAGAAGACTGGGGTACCAGCTTCTATAAAGCAAAACATTCAGGACCCCTCTCCACAGGGAGAGGATTTGGATACCCCTGAGGGAACTGAGACCATGGAGCTTGACCCTTACCAGGTTGAACTCTTGGGCCCAGGGGGACCCTCTAGGGAAGAGCTGTGCCAGGGTCAGCGAGACTGTGCCACTCTTGAAAGCCTGAGGCAACAAGCTGTTTCAAAAGCAAGGGAAGATGTCAGTGGTACCCACAGAGCTTATTGGGAAGAGGGATTACTGTATGCTGAGGCAAGAAACCCCACTTCTGGAGCCACCAGGAGGGTGGTAGTGCCACAGACGTACAGGGAGTTCCTCCTAACTTTGGCTCATGACATCCCCCTAGCTGGACATCTGGGGCAATCCAAAACTTGGGAAAGGCTAGTGAGTCACTTTTACTGGCCCCAGTTGCACCAAAAGGTGAAGGAGTTGTCAGCTCCTGTGTTACCTGTCAAGCCAGTGGCAAGACAGGTGGCCACCCAAAGGCCCCCCTCATCCCACTACCAGTGGTGGGGGTCCCCTTTGAAAGGGTAGGAGTGGACATTGTGGGTCCACTTGAACCTCCCACGGCCTCAGGGAACACATTTATTCTAGTGGTAGTGGATCATGCTACTAGGTACCCTGAAGCAATTCCACTTAGGACTACTACAGCTCCTGCAGTAGCCAAGGCCCTCCTGGGTGTCTTCACCAGGGTATGGTTTCCTAAGGAGGTGGTTTCAGACAGAGGTTCCATCTTCATGTCTGCTTACTTAACACACATGTGGAAGGAGTGTGGGGTGCAGTATAAGTTTACTACACCCTACCACCCACAAACCAATGGCCTTGTTGAGAGATTCAACAAGACATTGAAAGGTATGATCATGGGTCTCCCTGAAAAACTCAAAAGGAGATGGGATGTCCTGTTACCATGCCTGCTTTTCGCTTACAGGGAAGTACCATAGAAGGGAGTAGGTTTCTCACCCTTTGAACTTATGTTTGGTCATCCTGTAAGGGGACCACTTTGTCTTGTAAAAGAGGGCTGGGAGAGGCCTCTTCAAGAGCCCAAACAAGACATAGTGGACTATGTGCTTGGCCTAAGGTCCAGAATGGCTGAGTACATGGAAAAAGCATCCAAGAACCTTGAGGCCAGCCAGAAGTTCCAGAAGCACTGGTATGACCAAAAAGCTGCACTGGTTGAATTGCAACCTGGGCAACAGGTGTGGGTTTTGGAGCCAGTGGCACCAAGGACTCTCCAAGATAAATGGAGTGGCCTTTATCCTATCCTAGAAAGAAAGAGTGAGGTCACCTATTTAGTTGACCGGGGCACTAGCAGGACACCCAAAAGGCTCATCCATGTGAACCGCCTTAAGCTCTACAATGACGGGGCTGACATCACCATGCTGATGGTGACTGACGAGGAACACGAAGCAGAGAGTGAATCTCTCCCTGACCTTCTCTCCTACAGCCCAAAAGATGGGTCAGTAGATGGTGTGATCTTCTCAGACACCCTCTTTGCCCAACAGCAGACTGACTGCAAGCAAGTCTTGCAACAGTATGCTTGCCTCTTTTCCCTGACCCCTGGTCTGACAAACTGGTGTACCCATGATGTGGACACTGGTGACTGTGCACCTGTCAAAAACAAAATCTATCGACAGTCAGACCAAGTTAAGGAAAGCATCAAAGCTGAGGTCAGCAAGATGCTGGAGTTAGGGGTCATTGAACACTCTGAGAGCCCCTGAGCCAGCCCAGTGGTTCTGCTCCCCAAACCTCATCAACAAGGTGATAAGAGAGAGATGAGGTTCTGTGTGGACTATAGAGGGCTCAACTCTGTCACCAAGACAGATGCTCACCCTATCCCAAGAGCAGATGAGCTGATAGATAAATTAGGGTCTGCCCAATTCCTCAGTACCTTTGACTTAACCGCAGGGTACTGGCAGATTGGCATGGCCCCAGGAGCAAAAGGAAAGACAGCATTCTCCACCCCTGATGGGCATTATCAGTTTACTGTGATACCCTTTGGGTTAAACAATGCCCCTGCCACTTTCCACAAGCTGGTGAACCATGTCCTGGCTGGGCTGGAGTCCTTTAGTGCAGCTTAGCTTGATGATATTGCTGTCTTTAGCTCCACCTGGCAGGATCACCTGATCCACCTTGGAAAAGTTTTAGAGGCTCTGCAAAATGCAGGTCTCACTATCAAGGCATCCAAATGCCAGATAGGGCAGGGCACTGTAGTGTACTTGGGCCACCTTGTAGGTGGAGGCCAAGTACAACCCTTACAACCCAAGATCCAGGCCATCATGGACTGGGTAGCTCCAACAACCCAGACCCAAGTCAGGGCATTCCTTGGCTTGACTGGGTACTACAGGAGGTTTGTGAAGGGGTATGGGTCCATTTTGACACCCCTCACAGAACTCACCTCCAAGAAGATGCCCAAGAAGGTTAACTGGACAGTTAGTTGCCAAAAGGCTTTTGATACCCTAAAAGAAGCAATGTGCTCAGCACCAATTCTAAAAGCTCCAGATTATGCCAAGCAGTTCATAGTGCAGACTGATGCCTCTGAGCTAGGGATAGGAGCGGTCCTATCCCAGACCAATGATGAAGGCCAAGACCAACCTGTTGCTTTTATAAGCAGGAGGCTACTCCCCAGAGAGCAGCGTTGGAGTGCCATTGAGAGGGAGGCCTTTGCTGTGGTTAGATCCCTGAAGAAGTTGAGGCCATACTTGTTGGTACTCACTTCCTGGTTCAAACTGACCACAGACCTCTCAGATGGCTAATGCAGATGAAAGGGGATAATCCAAAACTACTAAGGTGGTCCATCTCCCTACAGGGAATGGACTTTGAAGTGGAACACAGACCAGGGACTGCCCATGCCAATGGACTTTCCAGGTTCTTCCACTTAGACAATGAAGACTCCATAGGGCAAGTTTAGTCTCATCACCTTTTATTCGGGGGGGGGGGGGGGTTGTGTGAGAAAGTGCCAACTTTCTTGCATGGTATGCCCCCACTTTTTGCTGAATTGCTGAATGTACTTTGACTGAGTGTGCCCTGGACTCCTGCCAATCAGGTGCCCAGGGCCTATGTTCCTTCCCTAAAACACACCAAACCCAAATTGGCAAACCCTGGCCACATGTCAGCCCCTGGTAAATGGTACCCTAGGTACCCAGGGCCTTGTGACCAGGGAAGGCCTCTAAGGGCTGCAGCACTCATTGTGCCACCCTTAGAGGCCCTGTACCCTTACACACACACTGCCTTTGCAGGTTGGGTGTCTGGGTGCAAGACAAAACAAAGTCGACATGGCACACATCCCTGTGTGCCATGCCCATCACCTACACTGCCATGGCATACATCAGCCACCTCTCTAGCTGGGTGCCTTATGCCAATGGTGTGGGCACAGGAGCAGGAGCCCTGTGCCCCTACAGTACCCAAGTCCATTCCTGAGCACTGTAAGTGCAGTGCTGCCATTTAAGAGTACATGGTGCTGAGAGCTCGTCAAACACGAACTCCACAGCACCATAATGGCAACACTGAAGACTGAGAAGTTTGGTATCAAACTTCTCAGCACATTAAACCCACACTGATGCCAGTGTGGGATTTAATGTACCAAGCACCCCAGAGGGCATCTTAGAGATGCCCCCTTAAACCTAACCTACAATCCACGTCTGCTCTGAGGCTGCCTAGGCTGCCACACAGCAGACATGTTGCTGCACCCCTGGGTGGGAGAGCCCCAGCTCTCCTGGGCCTGCAACAATGCACATCCTGGGCGAGGGGCTAAATCTCCTCCCCCAGGATGGGCAGGGGGAAGCTTCAAAGGCATGCCACCTCTGTGAGCTTCCCCAGGCCACTGCAACCCCCCACTCTGGCGGGAAGCTTGGCCGGAAACCCCAAATAAGGACAGGGGATGTGCCAGCCTGCCAACCCCACCCCTCAGGTGGGGGAGGCGAGGTGAAGCACATCTCCGGGCTCTCGCCATCTTGAAGATGGGAAGCCCTACCCTATCAGGACTAGGCTACTGCCCCCTCCCACAGGAGAGAGGCAGGATAGGGGGTGTACCCACCCCAGGACAGGGACCCATTGATCCCTGCCCTTCACCTACCTGTAACGCCCCTATATCTAGTATTTAGGGGCACCCTGATCCTTCCTTCCCCAGATTCCGAAATACAAAGAAGAGCAAGAAGAAAGAAGACCTGCCCTGCAGCTGCTAAGAAGAGGAAGACACCAACTGCTTTGGCCCCAGCCCTACCGGCCTGTCGACCCTCGAACCTGCTCCTGCTCCAACCCGGCATCTCTTGTGGTCAGCAACCTCACAAACACCGGAGGCTACCTTTTGGCTCTAAGCCCCTGGGACTCCCATGAGTAGAGGCTCTACTCAAAACGTACCTCTAATCCCTGGCAGCAGCCCGGAACCGCGAACCCAGCACACTCTGCACCAGCCAAGCCTGGCCAGTGCCGGAGTGAACAAAGACCACGAGGATTACCCCACGGCGACTGTTTCCCCGAGTCCGGCACCCAATGACCTCCCTCGACTCTCCTGAAGAAGCCTGCAGCCTCAGAACAAGGTGCGGGGGCAGAGGGTAAGATTTCTCAACACCAAAAGGCACCCCTGCACGCGGCGCCCCGCGGCCCCCTGTGCCCAATCCCGGGGTACCTATCTATCCTCCAACTACCCAACTTACCTCTCGAAGTGGTGGTGGCACCTGAAGAATCCTCGTCCCCGAGCTTGCAGTCTTTTTCTAAACCGGAGATTTCCCATTGAAATCAATTGAGCGCCCGAAGGCTCAAAAGCATGCACCCAGCCACCCGAGTGGCCCTGGCAGTGCAACCTCTACACCTACCTACTTCCCTACTTGCCCTGAGTAAGTGACCAGGAGCCCAGCTCCCACAGCCGCGTGGCTTGCTAGTCAGCAGCCACCAACCAAGGCCCCCCCTATCCCTCATAGGATAACATTGGGCCTAACTCTCTCTGCACCCGGCCGCACTAGAGTCGCTGAGGGTGAACCAACTGTACCTACCTGACCCTGGGGGACCCCTGAGTCTATGCCCAGAACCTCAACTCTGCCAGTCGAGTACTTACTTTTAAACCGATAACTCTATTTTCTTCATAGGGTAACATTGACTGGCTTTTTCCTGAAATTTCTTCTAAGTGTGGACTTTTCAAATCTTAAAATATTCACCAAAAATCAGCCGAGTAACGAAAACAAAAATACTCACCTGCTCTTAGGTGAGAACCCAGTGCTGGATCTTGGTGCCCAGCACTGACTCTGAAAAATACTTACAACTGTACTTACCAGTAACCCAATTTTCTCCCATAGGAAATCATTGACTGTCTTTCTATGAAATTTCTTCTAAGTGTCAATTTCTGCAATCTTTAAATATTCTTTAAAAATCGTATAGTATCTGAAAACGTAATTACTTACCTGTTTTGGATAAAGGTCCCAGTACTGAGTCTAGGCACCCAGTACTGGATTACAAAAGTAACGAGAATATACTGTACCTGCAACTTGAATTTTCTTCCATAGGGAATCATTGACTGTTTTCTTTGAAATATTTTCTAAGTGTCAACTTTTAAAATAGCTAAATATTGATTAAAAATCATCACAGTAATTAAGTCGACTTTCATCACTTGATTCTAAGTACTGACCCAGGACTGAATCTAGGATCCAGTCCTGGAATTCCAAAAGTAATCCTAAAAGTAATCTGTTGCAAATCACTTGAAATTTCCATTGAGCTCAATGCATTGTTGTGTTTAAAATAGTGTTGCCTATTGCAACCACTTGTAACTGTTTACAAAAGTCAATTGCATGTTGCAAAAGTATTTATATAAAGCATCTCATTCTGAGAAAGTATATTTTAATGCCAAGTGTTGGTTCTAAAATAAAACAAGCATATATTTTTTTATATAAACCATTGGCCTAGAGTTCAGTTATTGAGTGTGTGAGACCATTTGCTGACTGAGTGTGTACAACAAATGCTTTACACTGTCCTCTGATACTGCCTTACTGCTCGACCAAGCTACCACTTTAGAGAGTAAGGTTATATCTAACTTTAGCCTCTGTCAAACCCTTGGGGACTGTGGACTCTGTACACCCTGTACCTATTAAGGAACAGTATATACAGAGCCACTTTCTCACACAGACAATAGGGTTTATTTTCTTCTAATTCTTCCATGTAGTATGGTAGCTGTGATGAAAACATTTAGTGATGGAAAAGGCCGAGGCTTCGCAATGTAAAAGAATGTATTTCCTACTTATTATTTGAATAGTCTTTCATTTTAAAGTATGTGCCCACCTATTAATTTATATGCACTAAAAGACCTGTACCTCACACCTGAACACTACCCACACCAAAGCAGACCAGATATGGGGACCCATGTTAAAAGTATAAGCAGCAATTTGTCAGAAGAGATTGTCTTACATTGTTGGCCTGCTGTCTTTTAACACACAGTAAATGTGACAAGATAATGCTCATTCACCTTCTGAAGTCAAGAATGGTCATGGGGGGGGGCAGTATCCTATCCCAATACTTCCTTCACCTATGTCTTCTAGTGAACTAATTAAATGAACACGTTAGCAATAATTTGTAGCTTAGGAGCAGTGCTTATAATCACATAGAGGTTGTCACGCTAGTTTCAAACCTAAACCGTGTAAGAACTGAAAGCACCAACACGGACAGGTATATCAACCAGCAGTGAGAAAATTAAAGTTCGTCAACATTGCCTTCTGCATGGGTTCTAGTCCCAGCCTCTCAAGGGAAGGCCACATTGGGCAATATTAACTTCCCAGAAGTGCAATCACTGCTGGGGCACCCAGTGGCGGCGTGAGGTCCCCCGAATGGCCATAAAAGCTTTGTGGAATTGAAAGCAGCGGCAACAAAGCCTTTCCAGCTGGTGCACTCTATACACCTCTGGTCTTCCCTGTCCTCCCTCGGTTCTGAACATGACTCACTGCTCACTCGGCCAGTACCGTCTGACATTCTTCGAGAGATTGCATTCGAGAAGATGTTACCTGCAGAGCTACGGGGACTGTCGCCACTGAAGAAGCGAGTACCAGGGCTCCAGCTCATACTGCCACTGCCATGGCGTAAACCTACCCGCCCTTTCCTTTGAATCGAGTGCACACATAATGGGCGTTCGCACCTTTGGGTTACAGTTCACTGTAATAATACTTTGGAGAAATTTAGTGACTGCTTAACTGTGTCTGCCAGAGCAGAGAGGACCGGGCACTGCTTTGCTCAGTGCTATTAGCAGCGCTCCAGCTTGATAGCTTCAGGAGGCGCTATACATTCATGACTTTGCATTTCAGTGCGATGATGCGGTTCTCTTCCTGGGGATACTCATCAATAGTCATAAGCACTGAATAATCCCCATCCATGTGCGGGACCCCGGAGCATATACAAAAATACATATATATGTGTATTTTTATAACCACAAGTACGTAGTACTTCCAAAAACATACATATATACATGTATACACATATAAATATGCAACCTGTAATATGTCCAATAGACTGAAAAGCCAAAATTACATGGATTTCTCTGTAAGAAAATAATATCACATGTAAATAATGTAACATAGAACATATACTGCAGTAATGTTCAACAACAACCCTTTATTTTCATAAAGAAAAACAGGTAATTGCAGGCAATATGTTCTTAGGCTGCATAGATGAATAATCATCACCGTATAACAAAAAACTGGCACCTTGCCTTTAAGGCTTCAGAGAACCTGGACACCGTGACTTTAAGACCTCCAGGAGCCTACTGCTCCCATCATGCACCACAGGTGATAGTTGGGTCATTTCTTTTTTCCAGCTCCTTCTTTGAGGATCCTGGAGCTTGAGCTCAGTTTATTTTTGACTTTTTCAGTCAGAAATTGATTTTCTACTACTTCATTCGACATTTTTCTTGGCTGGTATTATTTTCTATCTTCTTTCTGACATTTTTACTTTCTTTTTATGTCAGAAATGTCCTTCCTGTGGGAAGAAGATGGTGAAATCCGACCCTCACTCTGTGTGTATTGTGTGTTTGACATCCTCACAGAAGTGTTACTACTGTCAACAATTTTCTAAAAGAACTCTGCGTGACAGAGAAAAGATCAGACTTCATGCGTCGATGGAGAGAGGAAAAACCACAAGTGGCCTTGAGACTCATTCAAAGAAGCCCTCCTCTCATGGACAACATAAGAAGGGTCGATCTGCTTCACCTGCTTCCAGAAGATAGCAGATTCCAGAGTGCTGGCCGTCCGTGTCGAAATCGACTTCAGAAAAGCGAGTAAGGCATTCCGTGACGTCGAGGGACAAATCGCCGTCGAAGAGACAAGAACAGTCGTTGGCAAAAAGTAAGTCGAGGTATACTTCGGGCTCGAAGTATCTGAGTGAAGACAGGTCTAAGTCGACGTCAAAACATCCATTGACAACTAGACACCGGTCGATGTTGAGATCTCTGCCTACTTCTCGACGGTCGGCATCGAGAGGTTCGACAACGAGAAATCCCTCTCCGACCCACAGACGGTCGAGGGCACGATCGGCAACGAGGAAATCGACGTCGAAGGTACCATACACCCATCGATGTTCGACGTCGAGGAGACCGACGTCGAGAGCATCATTGCGGAGACATGAATCTTCCAGTGTGTCTCCACAGCGGTCGATAACGGTGGTGGTGTTATCTGGTTCGACGTCGAGGGAGAGGATTGTTGCCACTTCTAAAGACGCACCAGAAAAACCAAGGTCGACGTCGAGGACACAGTGGTCGACGTCATGAGAAGTGTCATCTTCTCCTGGAATCAACATTGTACAAGTCTCACCGGAGGGATCTCCGGCTCCAAGAGAATAGTCTCCTACTAACTTATCGCCACGATGGCTGGAGCATATTAGACACTGGAAAGTGCCACCTAGAGTTCCGGGAGCGGAATTCTCCAAATCTCTATCGCCACTCAGAGCCTCTGGGGGATCCCTTCCACGCAAGTCCCCAAGAAGGTCTCGATCACCTGTGAGAAGGCATTCAAGATCAAGAGGGCGTTCAAATTCTCGCCGCTCTCCTACTCCTAAGAGAAGACGTAGATCTCCAACAACAACTGCGTCAACAAGATCTTCTATTAGAGATTATTCTCCTACTCTATCCATTACACCCCCATCTAGGGTGTCCCCGATAGACGATCTTGGAACCTTTAATGAAGTCCTTTGTAGGGGTGCCAACAAGTTCAATATCACTATGTATACTCCACCAGTTTCCACATCAGTGATCTTTGAAACTTTACATCATAGGTCTTCTACAAAGCCTCTGCTTCCTTTGGTTCCAGGCCTGCTAGAACCTGCAATGCAGACCTTCCTTACCCCGGCCACAGTCGGTTCAGTTCCCACCAGGATTTCCAAGAAATATAAGGCCTCAGAGCAGGACCCATTTTTTCATCGTGCAGTCCCACCTCCAGACTCAGTGATAGTGGCTGCAGCCAGAAAGGCACATTCGGCTACATCTTCTTCCACTGCCCCACCAGAGAAGGACAGCAAGAATATGAATTCTCTGGGCAAACGAATGTGCAATACTTTGGCTTCGATTATGAAGGTGGCTAGTGCTTCCGCCCTGCTCAATCGGTATGATAGGTCTCTCTGGGATTCCTTGGTGAGATTCTCCGAAAAACTCCAGAAGGAGGATCAACAGGACTTCCAAGAAATATTACATGAAGGCGGACTGGTAGCTAATCAGGTTATAAGTACAGCCGCAGATGCATCTGACTTGGCGGCCCATTGATACTTGCATGGCATCTGCTCAAGGAGATCGGCATGGCTTCGTCTTACGGGGCTGAAACCTGATGCACAAAGAAGGATCACAAACCTTCCATTCAACGGATCCTCTCTGTTCGGTGCCCATGCGGACGACGAAATGTCCAAGATGAAGAACGACTTGGACACTCTGAAAGCTGTTGGCTTAGAAAAGAGGAAAGAGTTTAGGCATAGATTCCGTCCCTATGATAGACGTTCCTCTCAACAGAGGGTTCAAACCCCTCATTGGAACACGCAAAATCAGGGTCAAGGTCAATCCAGGACCAATTACCAACAAAGAAGACCTGGACGAGGGAGAGGATCTACGAAGCAACAACCTAACGTTCCTGAACCATCAGCAAAACAATGAGGGATGGCTTCCTCCATTCCCGTTGACCACTCCGGTGGGAGGAAGTGTTATGTTACACCTAGAGGAGTGGGAGAAGTTAACAAAGGACAAGTGGGTTTTAAATATTGTGCAGAATGGCTATCTGCTCAGGTTCAAATCCCCACCACCATCAATTCCTCCACAGCAAAAGCCTTGTCAAAGACACCACTTGTTACAAGCAGAAGGAAATGTGCTCCTACAAAAGCATGCCATAGAAAGGGTTCCTATTCCACAACAAAAACAAGGGCTTTACCCTCGTTATTTTCTGGTTCAGAAAAGAGGTCCTACTAGAGAATACAGACCAATACTCGACTTAAGACTGCTGAACAACTCCTATGTTGCATAAATGTGATACACCTGTAACTGCTGATTTACGGTATGCATTGACCAATCCACCGGTACTGTTCAATAAAAAGAATTTTATTAAAAAAGAAAAAAAGACTGCTGAACAAATACATTCGCAAAGAGAAATTTCGAATGTTGGTATTACATCAAATATTCTCTCAGCTTCATCAGGGAGATTGGATGTGTGCAATAGACCTACAGGACGCATACTTTCATATTCCAGTGTTCATAAAGCATCGCAAATTTCTACGATTCCAAGTGTCTGCTCAACATTTTCAGTTCAAAGTTCTCCCGTTCGGACTCAAATCATCCCCCGAACGTTTTCCAAGTACATGGCAGTGGTGGCAGCAGCTTTTATTCGCAAGCAAACGATATTCATATACCCCTATCTGGACGACTGGCTTCTGAAGAGCTCGTCACCTGTTCTGCTTTAGTCATCTCTCGTACTGTCTGCAGTCGCTAAACAGATTGGGCCTTCATGTAAACTACAAGAAATCAATCTTCAACCCGTCTCAGAAGATCCACTATCTGGGTGCCTTACTGGATACCGCAGAAGCGAGCGTGTGTCCTTCAGAGTAGACGTTGTCCTCAATTCAGGAGAAATGCTGCAACCTTCTTCTCACACAGTATCCCACAGTCAGGCAGGTGTCATCACTGCTGGGATTGATGGCATCATGCATCTTCATCGTACCAAATGCCAGACTGAACATGCGTCCGTTGCAGCAATCTCTGGAAGACCAATGGATGCAAGTGTCAGTGCGCTGGGAGTATCAGCTGCTTCTCTCCCAATCTGCCAAAGATTCTGTCAAATGGTGGATGAAGAGATCCAATCTCATGAAAGGAGTTCCCTTTCACCTGAACCCTCATGCACAAACAATAGTCACTGATGCTTCACTCCAGGAATGTGGTGCTCACATGGGGGTTCTCCAAGTTCAAGGCCTGTGGTCGGAGACGGAGCAAACTTACCATATCAATCTCTTGGAGTTGAGAGCAGTGCACTTAGCTCTCAAATCATTATACCCGTCACTGCAGTCTCAGTACCTCCTGATTCAAACGGACAACACGACCATCATGCATTACTTGAACAAACAGGGAGGTACCCGATCGAGGCCTCTTTCTCTGGAGTCCCAAAGCATCTGGGAGTGGCTTCTTGCAAGAGACTTGAACATTCTGGCAATGCATCTTCCGGGGACTCTCAACGTCCAAGCGGATGCCCTGAGCAGAGAATACGTCGAAGCGCACGACTGGTCTCTCAACAACGAAGTCATTCAAAGCATCTTTCGAGAATGGAGAACGCCAGACATCGACGACATCGACCTGTTTGCAGATGTGGTAAAGGCAAAATGCCCCGTCTTCGCATCCAGGTTTCCCCAGCAAGGGTCTCAAGGGAATGCCCTTTTGATCGAATGGTCTCAAAGTTTACTGTACGCTTTTCCACCGATCACGTTGATACCAGTGGTAATCAACAAGTTGTACAGGACCAACTCCAGGATGATCCTAATAGCCCCAGAGTGGCCTCGCCAGTGGTGGTTTCCGGACCTCCTTCAACTATCGGAAGTGCCACACAAGAGGTTGCGATGCCGCCCGGATCTCCTATCCAAACAGGCAGGGAGAGTATTCCACCCCAACCTGTCCTCCGGTTGACAGCATGGCTCCTGAAGTCATCCAATATGGACACCTACAATTGAATGCAGACTGTATGACTATTCTCAAAGAAGCGAAAAGACCTTCCACGAGGAAATCATATGCCTTCAAGTGGAAGCGGTTCTTCCTATGGTGTGTGGACAATGGATATGATCCCATCCGGGGTCAGGAACAGGTGATTTTACCGTACTTGCTGCAATGGCTAGATCTGGTCTTCAGTTCACTTCTATCAAAGTCCACCTTGCAGCAATCACAGCCTGTAGGAAGTCTCCCAACCAGACTTCTTTGTTTAGAATCCCGGTGGTAAAGTATTTTCTTGAGGGCTTGAAAAAGGTATACCAACCAGTCATGTCTCCCTCTCCTCCATGGGAGCTTAACATTGTGTTGACAAAGTTGATGGGGTCTCCTTTCGAGCCTATTCATAAAGCTTCCTTACAGCATTTAACATGTAAAGTCGCGTTCCTGGTAGCCATTACATCTGCTCGCAGGGTGAGTGAGATTCAGGCTCTTTGCTGTAAGGAACCTTATGCTGTGTTCCACACTAACAGAGTAGTTCTCAGAACACATCCTAGCTTTTTGCCTAAAGTAGTCTCGGACTTTCACATTAACCAGCCTATCACTTTACCTACCTTTTTTTCGAATCCTCCAGAAAGATCTCTCCATTCCCTAGATCTCAAGAGGGTTCTTAAGTTTTATTTGGACAGAACAAAGACACTGAGGAAATCACAGCGTTGGTTTATTAACTATGGTCCTGTTAACACAGGTTCTGCAGCTTCCAAAAGATCAATTTCTAGATGGATAGTTTCTTGTATTCTTCTGTCATACCAATTGGCCTACAAATCCCTTCCGGGGAAGCCTAAGGCTCATTCCACTAGGGGAAAAGCTTCTACCACGGCTCTCCTGAGGAATGTCCCCATGGCAGAAATTTGTCAAACAGCTACATGGCGATCAGTTCATACCTTTACTCTCCACTACTGTTTAGATGCTGACACGCAGGCAGACGCTCAGATTGGGCAAGCCTCACTGAGAAACTTGTTTGCTAACACTGTTTAACATGTGTACGTCTATTTAGTTCGCTGTTTTTTGCTCGTCCGCTCGGAAGTGGGTAGGGCTAGCTACTCTATTTAGTGCTTATGACTATTGATGAGTATCCCCTGGAAGAGAAGGATAAGTTACTAACCTGTAATCCTAGGTTCGAGGCATATGAGCTGCATATTGTACACTTAGCATAGGTCGCCATCTGGTGTTGGGCCCGGATGTTTGCAGTTTGTTTTTCTTCTTGGACAGTCTTTGGAAGTCACGAGTTTGGTGACTCCTCCTTCGGTCCGTACTGCGCATGGGCTTCGGCTCCATCCTCAGATTGGTTTTTTCCGCCATCGGGCTCGGATGTGATACTTCGTGCTCCGGCTTCGAACTTCTACGGTTCCAGCCTCGACGGAAAATCCTCGATTCTTCGAGTTCCTTCATCATCTTCATCTCTCGAAGCGGCACTTTCTCCATCCCGTACATCGACACCGGCCTTCGGGCCCTCCACGACTCCGGTCCCGGCCGATGGAAAGGACTCCGTTCAAAAAGTGCCCAAAATGTGGGTCTAAATTTCCCCACACCGACCTCCATCAGGTGTGTAACCTTTGCCTCTCTCCGGAACACGAGGCTAGAGACTGCCCCGCCTGCAAGTCTTTTCGATCGAAGAAGACCATCCGAGATCGAAGAGCTCGACGCACCATGGCGCACTCATCCTCTGCAGCTCCACCGGACATCTTCGGAGACGACGCCGAAGCTTCGGGGCAAACACACACCGAGCAGGAGGAAGACGTCGTCAGCGCTTCCGAGGCCGACGACTCCGACGTGGAGGACGTTACACCAGCGCAGCGGGCCGTGAGTACTATGCCCCCTCCCACCCCCGCGCCGAAAACCAAAGAGACTCAGGTTACTCCCTCGCCTGCCGGCCTGGGCAAAACCAAAACCAAAACTTCGATCACCCCACCTTCGGGCCCGGTGTCGAAGCCCCCAAAGTCTCATGGCAGCTCGGGATCGAGCCAGCCGACACCCGGTGCCGAAAAACAGCATCCGGCACCGAAGACTGCAAAATCCAGCTCGACTCCGAAACCACCGGTGCCGAAGCCTGGACACTCGGTGCCGACCAAACACAAACACAAATCTGTCGGCACCGACGCTCCGGCGCCGAAACATCATTCGACGCCGAAACACCCGGAGACCTCAAAAAAGCATGGCGCACACAGACCATCGAAACCCCCGGTTCCGAAATCACCGGTGCCGACAGACGACTCGACACCATTGGCTCTGTTTACACCAGACCCTTTACAAAAGACTTTGTCCAAAGATCCAAAGACTGGGCTTTTGACTTTAACTACCAAGAAAAGACGCCTTGATGCTCCGGCTCCTCCTCCTCCACCCAAAAGGAAGGACTCTGCTACTTCTCCCCTCAGAGTGCCCTCCCCACCACCGCCTCCCCTACCCCCTCCACCTCCTCCACCGCCTCCACCTCACAGGTCTCCGCCACCTTTACCTCACTACGATCCGGCCCCATCCCCAGATCCGGATGATGGGGATCCGGACAATAACCCGGCGGACGCCCCAATGGATCCCACTCCACCAGGGACCCCAGATCCATGGGAGGATTACAATAACCCTGATATACCCAATGTACCTCAGGACGACCTATACCCATCAAGGCCGTCTCCTCCAGAGGACTCCTTAGGGTTTCATCATTTAGTGCAGAGAGCAGCACACTACCATGGGGTGGACATGCACAGTGAACCAGTAGAAGAAGACTTCCTACTGGATACATTTGATATACAAGACAAATCTACTTCCATTTTACCCATGCTTAAGGGTGTCACCAAGCACGCTACAGAGGTGTTCAAAGACCCTGTCAGAGCCAGAGTACTGAACCCTAGAATAGAGAAGTACAAGGCGGCACCCACAGACCCTGCTTACATCAAGGGCCCTGCTCCCCTAGATTCCCTAGTTGTCTCCACAGCTAGAAAGCGGGCTAACTCCCAATCCTCAGGAGATGCCCCACCGCCAGACAAAGAATCTAAACTTCTGGACGCGTCTGGTAAACGCACCGCCTCCCAAGCTGCAAACATGTGGCGCATTGCAAACACACAAGCACTGCTTGCGCGATATGATAGAGCACACTATGACGAACTAGAGGCTCTTATGCAGCACCTTCCAGAAAAATACAAGCACAAGGCTCATGACCTGATACAGGAGGGTAAACTAATTACAAACACCTCCATTAAGTGTGCCCTCGATGCAGCCGACACTGCTTCTAGGGCCATAAATACCAGTGTCCTGCTTCGTCGCCACGCCTGGCTCAGGATCTCAGGGTTCAAGCCTGAAGTCCAGGCATCCATACTCAATCACCCCTTTGACCAGGAAACACTCTTTGGGCCAAAGGTAGACGAAGCGCTCGAAAAGATGAAGAAAGACACAGACACAGCAAAGTCTATGGGGGCACTCCAAACACAAGCCTCCAAACGTTCCTTTCGACGCTCGTCCTTTCGTGGCACAGGCAGAGGCTCCTCCACCGATAACGCCTCTACCTCCTACAAGTCCCCTCCTCAAAATACCTTTTCAAAGGGCAATCAGAGAGGTGGTTACAGGGGTAACAACAATAAGGGCAGGGGCAAAACCAACAACACCCGTTCTGCCACCCCCCCCGCACAATGACTCCCCTCCGCTCCCCCCAGACCATTCCACTCCGGTCGGGGGCAGACTACAAAACTTTATCCACGTATGGGAGTCCATAACATCGGACAAATGGGTGACCCAAATCATTCGGTCAGGGTACTGTCTAGAGCTAACATCTACCCCACCCAATATCCCACCAAGGCACCGTCCAATGTCTCAAGAACATTCCACACTGCTCAAACAAGAGGTACTCTCACTCCTGCAAAAACACGCTATAGAGCAGGTCCCCGTCAATCAACGAAATCTAGGGGTCTACTCTCTATATTTCTTAATACCAAAGAAAGACGAGACCCTCAGACCCATTCTGGACCTCCGGCCTCTAAATGCCTACATACATTCAGACCATTTTCACATGGTCACTCTACAACAAGTCCTCCCACTCCTCTGCCAGGGAGACTTTCTCACAACCTTGGATCTGAAAGACGCATACTTTCACATTCCAATACACCCCTCTCACAGGAAATACCTCAGGTTCGTGGTGGACGGGCAACATTACCAATTCACGGTTCTCCCCTTCGGGGTCACCACTGCACCACGAGTGTTTACCAAATGCCTAGCAGTAGTAGCAGCACACCTCAGACGTCAACACATTCACGTCTTCCCTTACTTAGACGACTGGCTGATAAAAGCCACGTCCTACCACCAATGTGTGCAACATACAAACAGCACCATCCAACTGCTCCACCAGCTAGGCTTCACGGTGAACTACCAAAAGTCCCACCTCATACCATCTCACACAAAGCAATATCTCGGGGCCACTATAGACACCTCCAAAGGTATTGCCTATCCAAACTCAGCCAGAATCACAAGCATTCAAGCCTTACGCAAAACATTCCTTCCCCAACACTCTCTTCCAGCAAGAGTGTTCATGAAGCTCATAGGAATGATGGCGTCTTGCATATTTATAGTGCCCCATGCAAGACTCCACATGCGTCCACTTCAAGAGTGCCTAGCACAACAGTGGAACCAGGCCCAGGGTCAGCTGACGGATCTGGTGTTGGTGGACGGCCGCACACATCACTCTCTGCAGTGGTGGAACACCACAAACCTTTCCAAAGGACGGCCGTTCCTGGACCCGGTTCCTCAGGTGATTCTAACAGCGGACGCATCGCTCTCCGGCTGGGGAGCGCACCTCCTACACCTCACAATGCAAGGTCTATGGACGCCACAGCAAAAATCGCTCCACATCAACCATCTGGAGCTCTTGGCGATCTTTCTAGCCCTAAAATCTTTCCAAAAACAAATTTCGGGCAAAGCAGTCCTCATTCGCACAGACAACATGACTGCGATGTATTATATACAAAAACAGGGGGGGACACACTCTCCCCAGCTCTCCCGCTTAGCCCAGAGCATATGGAGATGGGCAATTCCCCAAAACATCTTTCTCCTGGCACAGCACGTTCCAGGAGTACAAAACACCATAGCAGATCTGCTCAGCAGACAAACGCAACAACTACACGAATGGGAACTGCATCCACAAGTTCTTCACCCATTCTTCAAACAGTGGGGGCATCCTTAAATAGACCTCTTCGCCACCCACAAAAACAAAAAATGCCCAAGCTTCGCCGCCAGATACCCACACCCATTGTCCAAGGGCAATGCGATATGGATGAACTGGTCAGGCAGATTTGCATACGCCTTTCCACCTCTCCCACTAATTCCATTAGTGGTCAGGAAGCTACAACAGCACTCCCTCACACTCATTCTGATAGCTCCAACGTGGGCCAGGCAGCCGTGGTACACCACGCTCCTACAACTATCAGTGGTACCACATCAAAAACTGCACCTTTCCCCATGCCTCCTAACCCAGAACCATGGAGAAATCAGGCACCCGGACCCAGCTCAGCTCAACCTGGCGATCTGGCTCCTGAAATCTTAGAATTCGGATACCTTAACCTTCCCCCTGATTGCATGAACATCATCATGGAAGCCAGACGTCCTACCACTAGAGCATGCTATGCCGCAAAGTGGAAAAGATTTGTAATTTACTGCCGTAACAATACAATCAACCCCCTAGATGCATCCATACAGCACATCATATGCTATCTGCTCCATCTTCACAGGTGTAACCTGGCATATTCATCCATACGCCTACACCTAGCAGCGATCGCTGCTTATCTACAAAACAGGCAGCATTTATCACTCTTCAGAGTGCCCGCTATTAAAGCCTTCATGGAAGGCCTTAAACGAATAATTCCTCCCAGGGCACCACCTTCCCCTGTATGGAATCTAAATTTAGTTCTTACACGACTAATGGGTCCGCCCTTCGAACCAATGCACAAATGTGAGCTACAGTTTCTCACCTGGAAAACAGCTTTCCTTGTAGCTATCACTTCCCTTAGAAGGGTTGGTGAAATACAAGCGTTCACCATACAGGAACCCTACATACAAATGCATCACAGCAAGGTCATACTTCGCACAAATCCGAAGTTTCTGCCCAAAGTCATTTCCCCCTTCCACCTCAATCAATCAGTGGAATTACCTGTCTTCTTTTCGCAACCCCAATCTGTTGCAGAAAGGGCCTTACACACACTTGATGTAAAAAGGGCGTTACTATACTACATACAAAGAACGCAACCCTTCAGGAAGACTAAACAATTGTTCGTTTCCTTCTCTCCACCACATAAAGGCAACCCCATTTCAAAATCAGGGATAGCTAGGTGGATTGTAAAATGCATACAAATTTGCTATCAAAAGGCAAAGAGAACATTATCTGTTCCCCCTAAAGCCCACTCTACAAGAAAGTTAGGGGCTTCTATGGCTTTTCTAGGGAATATACCCTTAGATGACATCTGCAAGGCAGCCACATGGTCTACACCGCACACCTTCACAAAACACTACTGTGTAGATGTGCATTCCAAGCAGCAAGCTAGGGTGGGCCAGGCTGTACTAAAGACACTTTTTCAAACAGCTGCAACGGATACCGGTGGTCGCCGCTAAGGTTGGGTACTGCTATATAATCTATGCTAAGTGTACAATCTGCAGCTCATATGCCTCGAACGGAATATGCTACTTACCAGTATGCATCTGTTCTTGGCATGTAGAGCTGCAGAGTTGTACACGCCCACCCGCCTCCCCGGCTACCTGTATCCGTTCCAGTACATCTTATTTAGATACAACACATGGGTTTCTCACTGTTATTACTACGCTCCATCATTTCCCTGTTGGCGAAAAACAATCTGAGGATGGAGCCGAAGCCCATGCGCAGTACGGACCGAAGGAGGAGTCACCAAACTCGTGACTTCCAAAGACTGTCCAAGAAGAAAAACAAACTGCAAACATCCGGGCCCAACACCAGATGGCGACCTATGCTAAGTGTACAACTCTGCAGCTCTACATGCCAAGAACAGATGCATACTGGTAAGTAGCATATTCCTTCTCTTCCAGGGGTATACTCCTCAAAGTCATAAGCAACCCTCCCGAGAATTAACAGTTTACTTGTTCTTCTTGCATCTTTGATGCAGGTTCCTACAGGTTTCTTATACCGTACAAAAGAACTGACCTAACTATCACCTGTGGTGCATGATGGGTGCAGGGTCTCCTAGAGGCCTTAAAGGCAAAGTGCTCAGGGTCTCTGAGGCCTTAAAGGCAAGGTGCTTTTCTGTACAGGGATGTTATTGAATTATGCATCCTTCTTTAGGCTAATTGCCTGCCATTACCTGTTTTCTTTGATAAAATAAAAGGTTTTTTGCGGAATGCTATTACTGTACATGTCCTTCTCTTACATTATATGTTTATGGGTTATTTTCATACTATAGAAATACATGTAAATCTGGTTTCTTAGCCTATTGGGTATGTTTTGGGCTGCATATTTATTATGTTATACATGTATATGTGTATATTTATCTCGTACTATGTACTCCTTTTCTACTACATACACATATATATGTATTTTTGTATATGCTCCGGGTTCCCGCACATGGGTGGAGATAATTCAGTGCTTATGACTTTGACAAGTATACCCCTGGAAGAGAACTAGGATTACAGGTAAGTAACTTATCCTTCGTGACTGTCTGGCTCAACGCCACGAAATACAAAGAGACAGCTGCTCCGTACCGGACATGTTTGGAGAAGATTCAGAGGTTCCCCGTACAGGCCAAAGAAGCCGAATTGGTCTCCGAAGCTGACTCCGTCATGGAGGAAGACCTGATTATCACCCCAGGTCAACGTACCGTGAGTACAAATCCCAATGTAACCACACACCCCAAAAACTAAGGCTCCAGCATCACCCCCGCTCTCGAGCTCGGGTCGACACCGACAAAAAGTTTCTAATGCCCCGCCCTCCGGCCCGGCTACGAAATATAAGGACAAGCCTTCCGGCTCGAGCCGGCCCCATTCCGGTGCCAAAACACCACCTTCGGCACCGAAACATAAGCCGCCTCACGTGCCACTCCCTGCATCGCTGGCACAGAGACACCTTTGGCACCGAAGGGCTAGGAGCCGAAAAAAGCTTAAAAGCCGAAATCGTCCACGCCAAAATCCTCAGCACCTTAAAAGTTCAGAGCAGTCAACCACCGCACCGAAACACTCGGAGCCGAAACATCCCACTCCGAAAGATTCCGGTTCTAAACACACTAAAAGTAAGCATTCGGACTCGGAACCTTCGGCGCACAAGGACCCTCATAAAGCTTCCACGCCGAAACCCATTCCTAAGGAGAAAGACACTCCTTCCAAAGAACTATCATCTCAAGATACAGTTTTGGACCCAAAACAGAAAAGACTCCATATCAATCCCAAAACTGGACAACTTACAGCCACTCTTCCAAAAAACGGAAGCTACATCTCTCAGAGGACTGTCCTATCCCTCTGAAAAAGGACATGGGTTCCAACACCTTTCTCCCCCTTACATACCTCCTTCTCCTCCACCTAACCCAAATTTACTAATCACACCTTTAAATTTACCACTCCCCCCCCCCCCCCCCATTTTAACCTGAACCACAGGACGATGATTATGGAGATGGGGATGGGGACGAGGATCAGGATTTACCACAAGACGTTCCACATGACACTGATCCATGGGAAAATTACAATAAGGACCCGGATCACACTAATTACCCTGACCTGTATCCCTCCAGACCAGGGGTCTCCAACCTTTTCTGTGTTGAGAGCTACTTCTGCTCAAGGAAAGTCCCGCTGAGCCACTAGCATATGTTATCTCTGTAAAGTAGTGGCAACATGTGTTAACATTACACTATGACCACTCTAAGATGGATTGTCAGTAGTAATCACCCAAGCATTCAAGATAAGGTTACCAGCAGAAATAGCAGGAAAGCATTCCTCACTATTAAATGCCACCCCCTCACTAATGAAGTTACATTCAAATTATCAAATGCTCTGCGGCACAGAGGACAGAACTAGAGCAGTAAGTTCCCCCCAACTCAGCTTTAATTAGCATTAGGTTATCAACTTTAAATGTGTTTTAGAAATACATTTTTTTGTCTTCGTCGGCATATTAGTTATTGAAAATACAATTTTTTTTTCTATCAAATACCACTTTCCATTTTGGGCAAACAAACTCAGTTTCCAGAATAAAAATCTTTTCTAAAAAGCATATTTGCCATTAAAATATCAGTTTTCAATTTTAGAAAACACACAATCCACAAATATCAGTACTATCATGTAAAAATGCCTCACATAGACAGATTCTGCTTAAAGTGCTCAGGTATTACAATCATAGGTAATGGATTTTCACCGTAGCACCAAGTATGCTTTTGTTATGCAAATGATGCCCACCGTTATACCAGGGCCAACGTACCAAGGCTGGGTGCCATAACATCCAGGAAGCCCAACGTATATCAGTTATGGCTATTTTTATGCAAGAAAGAGTCATCATTTTGTCATCGGTGGCTAAAAGTAGGCCAGTCAATATGTCAATGATGGCAGCCGGTATTGGAAAACTACACTAAAAAATACCTGTAATAGTCAAGGATGACCATTATTACAGCATGGGCACTATTATGCCATGAACGGAAGCAATTGCACCAAAGATAAAACCCTAATGATGCAGGCCTGCATACACATTTGACGGTCCTTGACTCTAGAGTCTAGACGTAGCTTCCAGGAAACAACACTGTTTATTAGGGAGCGACACCATGTCAGACAGACGACACATAAATAAATGCAGATGAGGCAATTATTTTTTATTTGCTTTGGATCCATACACTGCTCCTCTCAGTTCTTGGGTTGATCATGCTCCTAACAAATTTTCTCTCCGGCTCCTACAGTCCTACACTTTGGTGGGTCAGCACTGATTACTACTGTCATTCTTTGATAGTGCATTGTTCACATATGTGCTGGGACTGAAAGAGCAGGGCGTATAACTTGGCCGATCTCCTTGTGATTTAGAGATAGAGTGGATACAGACGGTCATGTGGCAGACCCGTAACCCAACTCAGTTTGTGTTTGAGTGTTATTAAATGGGTCTGCTATTGGTTTGGTTGGCTTTCACTTTAAGTGTTTTGAGATGAGTGGTGCTGCTTTCTTTAATATGCATAGACTCTCTGAGATTGTCTTGGCTTGTCTTCAACTCTGAGAGCTACTTTCAGGGTACTGGCGAGCCACCAGTAGCTCCCGAGCTACTCGTTGGAGACCCCTGCTCCAGACCCTCCCCACCTGATGATAATGTAAGCTTTACACAGCTTATTAACAGGGCTGCTCAGTACCACGGGGTGGAGCTACACTCAGACCCTCTAGAGGAGGATTTTCTTGTGGAGACATTTACACATTCACAGAAATCCACTAATACTTTGCCAATGCTCAAGGGCATGATAAAACATGTAGACAAGGTTTTTAAGGACCCAGTCAGAGCCAGAATACTGACCCCTAGAGTGGATAAAAAGTAAAAGCCCGCTCCTACAGACCCTGTATATATTAGGAGACAATTGCCATTAGACTCTCTTGTCGTATCTAACGCCCGCAAAAGAGCTAATTCCCAAACTACAGGTGACGCCCCTCCTCATGATAAGGAGTCCAAATTAATAGATGCATCAGGCAAAAGAGTGGCCTCAGAGGCTACTAACAATTGGCGAATCGTCATAAGGAAATTGAATGAGGATGAGAGGCGGTTTGGAGCTGTTAAGAAGAAGTTGTATTTGGATTGAGATGTTTTGTGTAGATATGGTTCCACCGGCGGGTGTGAGGATAAAGTTAGTATGTCTGGCACATGAAGGGCACCTGGGAAGGAATTTGACAAGACCAGAATCTGGGAGCTCTTTTGGTGGCTAGATGTGGACAGGATGGTGGAGGAAGTGGTGACAGATTATGTTTTGTTTGCGCAAGTGGGTGAAGCGAAAATTGTTAGGCAAGTGCCTCTTGCACCTGTGGAAGTTCCTAGAGAACCATGGCAGAAATCAGGAATAAATATTGGAGGGCCATTGAAGCAGCTGATACCTTCGGAGAGATTTGTCCTTGTTTTAGTAGACTACACTACCAAATGGGTGGCGATCAAATGTTTAAGTTCTGTGACTTCAAAGACGGCAATTGAATTTTTGAAAGAGTAATTTTTTTAAGGAGGGTATTCTTCTGTGTATTCTGAGAGACAATGGGGTCCAGTTAGTGTCACAGGAGATAGGTGAATTTTTGCGTGCTCCAGGGATTGACGATTATCGCACTGCGCTTTATCATCCCCAGTCAAATATTTTGGCGGAGGTTATGAATAAAATAGTTAAAGGGGGTGTTCAAAGAGCACTGCATAACGGGTTTATCATTGGTAGATACACTTTGGGGAAATATTGTGGGCTCAAAGGACCACTCGGAACAGTGTGACTGCAATTTATCCATTTGAAGGACTGAGAGGGAGGTTGGCTAGGACCAAACTATCCTCCGGCAATGAGAATAGAAATAAGGGCAAGAAAGATGAAGTGAACGAGAATCAACATAGGTAAATGAAACATTTTAACAATTTGCATGGCGTGAGGAGAAATGTATGATGAGAGGGTGATATGGTGTACGTTAAGAAACCTAAGTTTGTGAGGAAAGGGGTATCCGGTCCTTTTTGGATCAAGAAGGTTTGGAGGAATGTTGTGGTAGTAGAGTCTGGTGATGTGTGGAGTTTGTCAAGACTGGTCCAATCTGCATATGGTGCCAGTAACTGTTCTGACAATGGTTCTATGTAGAGGTTCCCATTCAGAAAGGGATGGTAATTAGGAGAGATTGTCGCAGCAAAAGGATACATCAGAAACCTGGGTTGTTAAAAGATTTTGTAGGATTCCTTCATTATAATAGTATATCAGTTTTTGTAAAAGGGTATACCCCTATCATATTTGTGGTTTTATTCTTTATAGAAGGGTTTATTTAAGTTATACAAAGATTTAAGAGTTTGTGTAATGAATGGAATGGGAAGATAAGGGTAATCGTGCATGATGTTGTTTCCATAACATTTGTGTGTATTCTCATGTATGTATATGTATTATTTTGTTTATTTTATTTGTACCGGATCACATTATATTACATTTTGGGTAGTAATGGGATTGTGTTATGATCTGGTTTGATTGGTTGGTACAAGGTGACAAACCTAGATCCCATTCTGCAATTTAAGTTGGAGCATCGTTGTGGAGTCAAGATGGGAAGCAATGGTGACAGGGCATGGAGTAGTGTTGAATGTAACAATATCCTAAAGACCTTCGCAGGACCAAGATCCTGATATAACATTTTGGAGGGTGCAAAAAAAGTTAATGATTAGTTCAGTTGTCATGGTCATCTTGAGCAGTGATGACATTTGGCAGTCAGTCACCCATAAGAGACTAAGATGCAAAAATACTCGGTGTCTGATCCGTCTGTTAATTTGGTGGAGGACATTACCTCTGCCATCCTGCCAGACAACCATCCACCAGATTTAGAGATGACCACTGCGCAGCAGTTATATCTGTACATTGAAAAACCACCATCATGGCAGTTCCTTTCTAAGTACAAATGGTTTGGCGCAAAGCCACCATCGGTATTGACAGCTGTTCACCTAACCGTAATTTTATTTTTCAGAAACAAACCCCAAAGCTTGAGTCTGAAAAACAAAAAATTTCACTCATCCTCTGGGTTCTTTCTTCCAGGGTATCAGGTGTCAGTAATTTTTGTCCGTTAACCCCAGGTGCCAGGTTTTTCCAGACGGTGACAGATCGGAAAAAGTTGTTACATGGTGGGCGGTGTATTGTCCTTCCTCCGACAGCCCCTACTCTATTGGGTTGTTTGAGGAAGTATTGCTTACACAGAGCCAAAGGGGGCTCCGTGAACAGAATACTTAAGATCCCATCTCTGAACGAGGTGGAAGGACCAGTTGTTTAGCAGGCAGGATACACCTTCACGCTTGCGACAGAGTACCCTGCACCAAACTCTAATTGCAGGCCACTAGTTTTTCACAGGACCTTATGGATACTAGTGTTTCTAGCAATCTCAGGCCTGTATAGCCGTTTCTTAGGGAGCTACAGCATCTCTAAAATGTCCATGGTCTCTCTTTGAGGAGCACCGACCATTTTGAGAATGTGATTTCACATTGTCTTTAAACTGACAAAAGTTATAAGGCGAAGTCCCATGCGTTGGCTGACACCAGACAACGTCCCTCTGAGCGTGCCGTGGAAGCTTCGCTGAAAGCGAATGAAACGTTTGTAATAAAACGTTGAAACAAAACAAAGGTTGATGCTTGATTCCAAAATTTATTCTCAAAACTCAAAGGTTGATTCCATATAGTCATATACTGGAGACTATTCCATGAAATAACATCGTTGTGTTGAGCCTCATCCCCAATGTTAAACTTGATCCCAATGCATTTCGGGCCCCTCTGGCCCTTCGTCAGGGGAATCTACATAACAAAGAAATATGTACATATAACTAAATGATACAATGAGGGGTTTGCCATCTAACAAAAGACAAAAGGACACTGCCTGAAAAGTGAGATTACGCTAAAGAAACCACAGTGTGACGGTGCTTTAGAAAGATAATCACCCAGACCTGGTTCGTGTGTAAATGTTATGAGTTCATCGTGTTGGACGGCATGAAACACAGTCAAAAAAATGTGAAGAAGTGCTAACAGTCCATTAACCTCTTGCGTGCCCCGCCCTTTCCCCGCCCTGTGCCGGGCTTTCTATTAGCGGGCGGAGTTCATGACGAGATGGTCTCGTCATGGGCACAGCGCAACCGCGGCCCATGACGAGACCATCTCGTCATGGGCACTGAAGGGGTTAAGAAGAATGAGCAAACCGTTGACGAAGCGGAAAAGAAAAGTTCACCCTTGAACGTGCTCCGTGACTTGTTTGGTGAAAAAGAAGGAAGGAAAAAGGAAAAGTTCCTACGGTGCCAAACACTATAAAAAACACCCGTGTGACGTATAAAACATGGCTGTGTTCAATCATTCCCGGGGAGTCGGTGCGAGTTTGAAAAAACCATATTGTGAAAAGACAAACAAAAGTGCTCCGATTCAAAAGAACCGCATAGGTGAAAGAAACGCTTGTTTAAAACTCGCTGGTGAAGCAGTGCTCCATACCTGTTGTATACAACGGCGTCAAACAATCCTGTATCGGGTTTGTTGGTGCTCCAAGGGGCGTGCTCTTAAAGAGGATATCCGCAAGGACCGGAAGTGAAACAAAGGGATGGTAAACCGCGAGTGTGCATTGTCGTGATAGCTGACAGTGGGCGCCATCTTACAAGTAGTGAAAAAGTATGAAAAGGGAAGAGTAAAGAGTGCCCAGGTTAATAAGAACCAATAAAAAGAGGAAAGCAAACATGGGTGGAAAACGAGAAAAAACTGTGTTGTAATCATACGTAGATGATGAAAACTTTTAACAACTGTGCGTTGTTTGACGATATCATAACTCAAAGATAACAAGCAAATTCCAAGCGGTCATTGAGACCCTTTGGTTTCAAAGATTCCAATTTGTAAATCCAATGATTTTCACGTTTCAACAAGAAAGAGTTATTGTCTCTGCCTTCCCTTTTCACCACAGTCTCTAGTATCATGAATTTCAGTTGTGCAATGTTATGCTGATTGTCAAGAAAGTGCATTGCTATGGTCGATTTTGAATTGCTGGTGCGTATGTTGCTCTTGTGTTCGTGTATGCGTGTCTTGATCTTACTTCGGTTTTGCCCACATATACGAGGCCACATGGGCATTTCAGTAAATAGATTACATTGGTGGTGTCACAGGTGGCATTTACTCTTAACTTGATCGGGGTGCCCCTCATGGGGTGTGCTATTATGTTGTCCTTAATGATGTTATTGCAGTTGCTGCAGTTTAAACAGGGGGTCGTCCCCCGAAATTCCGTGATAGGTGTTCCGATGTTGGGTCGAATCAATTCTTGTATGTTTTTGCTCCTGGTGTGTGCGAACATTGGTGGGTCGCTGAAGATGCCATTGAAATCTGTTTCAAGGGCCAGGACTGGCCAGTGCCTTTTAATGGTTTGTTTGAATCTGTGGCTCATGGTGGAGAAACGGGAGACCACCACCATGCGGTTTTGTACTTTTCGTATAGTTGGTTGTAGTAGAGTCTCACGTGATGTACTGGCCACTTTGGTGATAGCATTCTGTAAAATCACTTGAGGATAGCCACGGGTGGTGAACCGTTGTACCATTGCCTGTGTTTGTACTTGTAACTCAGAATGCTCTGACACTATTCTTTTCACCCTGAGCAGTTGCGAGAATGGTAAGTGGTTTCTCAGTGATGGTTGGTGAAAACTTGTGTAATGTAGAAGGTTGTTGCGATCGGTTGGTTTCCTGAACATGGATGTGATGAGTTGTTTGTCACATATTTTCAGCAACAATCCAAATATGTGATGGATGTATCATGAAAGTTGAAAGTGAACTGAATGCGATCGTTGATCAAGTTCAAATCATCCAAAGCTGACTGAAGGGAATTCAATGTGCCAAACCATAATACAAAAATGTCATCAATGTATCGCAAAAAAAGTCATGCGTGTTTTTGCCAAGTGTCCAGACTTAAAATGAATTTGCTTTCAAATGCGTGCATAAAGAGATTTGCGTAGGTCGGTGCGGCACAATTGCCCATCGATGTGCCAGTTAGCTGTAAATAATAATTGTCATTTCAGATTACACACACTCCTTGGGTTATGAGAGTGATACCTCTGTGGCACCCGACAACATATTTAACGTTTTCAACCTGCGGTTTGTGCACGACCCAAACTCGTTTTTGGACAAAAGTTATAAGGCACCACATCATATGTCTGGCGCTTTCTTGATTGCACAGCAAATGTGCTCTGTGTTGCCCAGGAGAGTGCTATATTTCATAATGATCCTTTTGTCTCTATGCTGTCTGCTCCAGCTATAATTGCTTGACACAAGTGTAATGTACTGCTAAACTCTAATCGCGCTCAGATTGTTGGGCTCACAACTCATTATAACTCAAGTTTGAAGTGTCACTGCGGCCTTCAGTAGGGGCTCCTTTAGTACAACATGTGTTGTTTTCTCATCTTCTTGCCACCCTTGTGCTCTCCAGCCCCTTGTTAAAACGTTTGCTCTTGTCTCAATTGCTCTAATAATAAATGCCTTCAGCTCCACTGTTAATCTGGGGCTTTAAGGTCGCCATGTTGCTCTGTTGCCTGCAGCTGACCTTGATGCCTATGTGCCTCCTAAAGCCATCCATGCTGTTCTGGTGCCTGCAACAACTCATTCTGCTGTGGTGTCTCCAACCGCTTATGCTGCCCAGGTGTCACTGGCTCCTCCAGTGGCTCTGATGATTGCCACTCTCCCTCTTTTTCTGCTTTCTGTAGCTTCTCATTACTGTATTTCCTTCAGCTGCCAATCTTGCTGCGTGCCTCCATCATAACCTATTGCTAATGTGCCCCCTAATGCTCCTGTTGCAGCGGTGCTTCACCTTTCCTTGTTTCTGTGGTGACCCATGCGCCGTCTCTGGCTCTTGGCTGCCATTTCTATTACGCCTTCTTTCCTTCACCTCCTCTCCCCTTACCACCCTGGTGGTTCTCCGACATTTAGTTTTTCTGTTGCTGGTAGTCCTCAAGCTTCTTTTGTGTTACCAACTGTTTCCTTTCCACTCAAGCCTCCAGTTCCACATCCTTCTCACTTGCAACCAGATCCCCTATTTACTTGCATCTCGTGAAGACCCCATGTGAAACTTTCAGACACACACATCCCCCGTGGTCTCTTCCTCTACCCTCCTTGTTTCTTTTGTTCCTCCTGGTTACCTCCAGCTTGCACTAATGTTTTAATATCTTCAGCTCTCCTGATTGTTCTGTGCCTTCAGCTCCCTGCTTTGTATCTATCTGTTGCTGCAGGCTCCTCGTTAAAGTTAGCATGGAAAAATGCTGCTACATATTTACTCACAGCAAATTCACTGCACTGATGAACCTCATAATATTGTTTTGTGTAGTCTGCCACAAAGTGAGACACCTTACCATCCTCCCTGTTCTCTTGCTATCCCATCAGCTGTGTTCCTGGGGCTTATCCATGTGTAAAACACCTGTTTGCTGTGTACTCTGCTAATTCTTTCACCCTATCTGTGACATCACTGTTACATTTTATGCGCATGAAGTGGGAATGAGTGACTTCTCCATTACCTGTCGTAACTTTGTGCGCGGTCCCCTGTTCAATGGCATTCAGCAGTGCTTGTAACCCAGCTGTGGTGCTGTAGTTTCTTGTGCACAGGCAGACATCTTGTTGGCCACACTCATACCCTTATTCATGTCCACTTTCCCTGCCCCTCCATGTGCAAAGTTTCAAACTACTACTGCTTCTTGCCTTTGGTTGTTTTTCTATTCTGCTACCTTGTCTTTTGTTGAGTGGTGTTTAAATGTGTGAGAAGGTAAGCAAGGTATAGGTGTTTGAATTTATCAGCAGTGCAGGCAATGCATCCAATTCTGCTGCTTTGCTTCATGTCTACATTACATAACAAGAAGTGGCCTATTACATTACCTAAAAATGTTTACATAAAGTTCTGAAATATGGAAAAGAAAGGGTTTGGTGATCTATAGGGCTTTCTTTCTCCTTGACTACATAAAGTCAACTTGTGAAAAAATCCAAATCCAGTGTAGTACTTTGCTGAAATTGTGTGCTCTCATAGTCCTATTGTAAATTCCTTGCCCAAACAAAATCTACCCTCAATACCCACTTCCACCTTCTCTCTTTCTGTTATAGAATGAAGTTACCCTTCTCAGGAATGAAGTGGCTCAGCTGAAACAATTACTTCTGGCCCACAAAGACTGTCCAGTGACTGCCTTGCAGAAGAAAACACAGGGTTATCTAGGTGAGTCTCCGATCTCTGCAAATCATGATACGATAGAGATATCTAACTGCAGATTCCTTACCCTTTTTAAGAGTTTTATATAGTGCGAACTAGACCCCAGACATCAGGAATCAGAGCGCTTCACATGAGCACCAGTTCCGTTACAGATGGACACATTCATCTTTGTTAGGCACGGGAAGATAAAGTGATTTGCCCAGAATCACAGGAAGTTGCGCGTCGTTGCCGAGACTAGAACTCGATTCCCCAGCTTCGAGGTCGACCGCCCTAACCGTAGGGCTACATCTTCCCCCTCACCTTTGAATCCTCCCCATGCAGCAGACTGGATCCGGATACAATTTTCAGCAGTACGTCGGTAATGGGCGTCGTGCAACTCGATAGTGACGTCGACCTCTGGATGTGACATCAACTGAGTCCATATATGCCCCTTCCTGATGCCCTGATGTCAGTTTCATCTTTTCCATGCTTTCAATGTGGATCTGGTAAGCAGTTGTCGTTTTTAGGCCTACTTTTATGTTTTTATCGAATGGAACAGTGTGCTTTCAAACAACTTTTCATGGCCTCAGGTTTCAAGCATTGTAGGTCCTGTGGAAGACAAATATCCGCCACGGGCATTCACTCTATCGAAATGTGGTGCCTGGGGGAGAACCATGAGTCCAAGTACTGCGACTCCTGTGTCCAACTTTGCTCGAAGGCGCTGACCGAACGCCAAATGAAGCTCCTAGCAGCGCGGATGTTGCAGTCTTCCAAGACTTTCCATCTATCTCAGTCCACTTCTTGCTGTACAGACAGTCCATGAGCCTGCTTCAGGAGCCGTTCCCGTGGACATCACTCTCCATCTGAAAGAGACTTCTAGCTTTACCTTTTAATTTCCAAGGTGCCAGGCTGGATCTGGAAACTTTTGCTCAAGCAATACCCCTTGCGCACGCAGTCGGGTGGATCCGCGTGATGATGTTAGCATCAGTTATGACGTTACGGTCACCTACATAGGCGCCACCCAGTCGCGCAGACATCACTTCTTTTCTTTCCGCGCTTGTAAGCGCCGATCCGAGAAGAGCTTCTCCTCTGTTGCTTTTTGACAGGTCTTTTTTGAATTTTTGTCGGGTGGAATTTTTTTGCCTTCGTGCGAGGATGTCTTCGAGAAAGACAGTATTTAAACTGTGCGGTGCCTGTCACCGTATGATGTCAGTTACCGACCCCCACCTCGTCTGTCTCTGGTGTCTCGAGCGCGACCACAATTTGAAGTCGTGCTCGGACTGTCGGGCTTTGGCTCTGAAGACCTTGCGGGAGTGGGCTATGAAGCGGCCCTGCAGTCGATGCCAACCAGCGAGACTCCGCAGAGGTCCTGGTCGAAATCAAAGAAGATGTGGTCACGGGACCGCTTCCGGAGCCCCAAGTCCTCTTCGTCCCACTCGAGGTCATCAGGACACTCGAGGAAGAGGCACAAGAAGCAAAGCAGACTTAATCTTCGCCTTGACTGTCGTCCGTTGATGAACGAGGTAAGGAGCACCGACGCTCTAGGCACTGTTCTGCGGAGCCAGGGTCGACTTTGCGCCTTGCTCCCTTTCCGGAAGCCAGAGCGATCCCGCTCACTTAAAGATTTTTACAATGCCATGTGCCACGTATTTGAGCAGGCCAACCCCTCTGGTGAGCCTTTGGGCGCCTAGGTGTCGGAAGGAACCCCATTGGATTCAATTCCGTTGGCTTCAGCCACGGCGCCGGTGGGGCCTCAGGTATCCGGATCCGGGACAATGCCGGTCGTGCCAACGCGACCTTCCCCGGCGTCAGACCCGAAGTCGGTGCCGCCAGTGCACACCAGCGGTGCTAGACCCATCCTCATCCCCGATGACACGGAGTCGGAATGCCCAATTCCGACTTTGACGGAACCCAGAGGTTCTATGTTGTCACCTGAACATTTTGAGGATGTTTTGGGCTCGAGAGAGGAATGGGAGGGGTCTATAGACCCTTTAGAACATCAGGATGTTTCTGCAGAGTAGATGGACTGGTATGGGGAACTTGGGGAGGCCCAGTGGACTGGACAGTTCTCCAGACTCTGGCATGCGCTCTCCGCCAACTGTGGCTATGGAGGAGGGGGCATCTTATGCCATGGTGGTTAAGAGGACAGATGAGGTCCTCGGACTAGAGCTGCCCTCTGTGCAGGTCAGGACTAATCTCCTGACCGAAGTGCTTCAACCTGGAGCTTCCACCTCTTAACCCCTATTGCCCCGCAATGAGGCACTTACTAGGCACGTGATCCAAGTCTAGCACAGGGGCTCCTGTGAATAGGACAATTGCATGCCGCCATCGCCCGGTGCGAGCGACCCAAAGTTTCTCAGCCAACACCCCACCCCTGAAAGCTTGGTGGTGCAGGCTTCTACCTCCCGGGGCGCATTGCATTATGCCCCTCTAGATTGGGAATCCAAGAGGGTGGAATCACTTGGAAAGAACATGTTTTCTTCCTCCAGCCTGGCATTGCGGTCAGTAAATACTGAATGCTTATTGGGCTGTTTCTCCCACTCCCTTTGGGAGATGGTTGCACAAGTGCTGTCACAAGTTTCGGAGGCGGCCCGGGCTGTGCTCGCTCAGGCGGTTAAGTACGGGAGGGATGCAGCAAAATTCGCCATAAGGTGTGCCCTTGAAACAATTGATTAGTTGGACAGAGCGATTTCATCCAAAGTGGCCTTGTGGCGCCACGCCTGGCTTAAGACAACTGGCTTCTCTGGTGATGTCCAGGCAAATTTGATGGAACTTGTCTTTTTGGGGAGAAGGCAGACTCAGCCCTAGTGCGGTTCAAGAACTCTCGAGCTACGGCCAGATCCTTGGGCCTCTCTTCTACTCCTCGTGGCCAGTCTACCTTTCGCCCCTTTCGTGGCAACGGATGGGGATTCTAGCCGCATCACCCCTATCCCAGCCACCATCCTGTGCAGACTCCCTAAGTTGTGCGGGGATGTGGGCACAGTTCATTCTGCCCAAGGAATGGAAGCCAGACGTCATGGCCACCTTGCCCTCAGCAGCCGCAGCCTCCAAGCCCTCCTATTCTGACTCTGCAAGACCACACCACTCCAGTTAGTGGGAGAATCCAACATCCTCCCCCCCCCCCACTGGAGGTCCATAACATCGGACAAGTGAGTCTTGCAGATCATTCAGGAGGGCTATTCTCTTCCTTTTCTTTCTTTTTCCCCTCCCATTTTGCTAAATCAAGAACTGCTGGGGGAGGATCATTTAAAATTGCTCCAAGAGGAAGTTACAGCTCTCCTAGCCAAGGGAGCTATAGAGAGGGTCCTGGATTCAGAAGTAGGCAGTGACTGTTATTTCCGCTACTTTCTGATTCCGAAGAAGTGCAAAGGTTTGCGAGCTATTTTAGATCTTCAGACCCTCAATATCTTCCTCAAGAAGGGGAAGTTCAAGATGCTCACTTTAGCTCAGGTCTTGTCTGCCGTAGACCAAGAAGACTGGATGGTAGCGTTAGACATGCACGATGTGTATTTTCACATCCCCAACTGGCCGGGCCACAGGCGTTACCTGCGGTTTAAGGTAGGCCGCAAGCACTCTTTTTACCGTCCTCCCCTTCGGCCTTACCAGTGCCCCTCGGGTGTTCACCAAGGTGATGGCGGTGGTCGCAGCTCATCTGCGTAGATTAGGGGTGTCAGTCTTCCCCTACCTCGACGACTGGCTGTTGAAGGTGTCCTTGCCCCAGGCAGTCGTCTCCCACCTTCAGACTACGGCTGACCTCCTGTATTCGCCGGGGTTCTATATAAATGTGCCGAAGTCACACCTGACCCCTTCTCAGATGCTCCCTTTCATCGGGCTGTTCTGGACACTGTGCATTTTCAGGCCTAGCCTCCCAAGCATCGAGTCCAGGATATTCAGGTTATGATTCCGATGTTTCAGCCTCTATCCTGGATTTCGGCGAGACTGACTCTGAGGCTGCTGAGCCTCATGGCCGCCTGTATCCTGTTGGTAAAGCATGCCAGGTGGCGCATGTGGGCTGTGCCGGTGGACCTGAGGTTCTAGTGGGCACAGCATCCGGGAAATCTCACTGACGTGGTCCAGATCTAGGACACTGCGAGAGATCTGCAGTGGTGGTTGACGAACCACGATTGGGTCAACAGCAGACCCCTCTCCTTACCCCAACCAGATCTCAGTCGTGACAGATGCGTCACTTCTGGGATGGAGCGGACATCTGGGAGAGGTGGAGATCAGGGGACACTGGTCTCCGGTGGAGTCCGAGGTCCACATCAGTTTGTTGGAGTTTCGAGCTATTCGATTGCCATTAAAGGCATTTCTTCTCTCTGTCAAGGGAAAGTTAGTGCAGGTGTTCACGGGCTACACCACCGCCATGTGGTACTGCAACAAGCAGGGCAGGGTGGGGTTGTGGACTCTTTGTCGAGAGACCCTGCGTCTCTGTACCTAGCTGGAACAGCAGTGCATAACCCTGGTGGTTCAACACCTGGCAGGTTCTCTGAGTGCCAGGGTGGGCAAACTCAGCTGTTGATGTCTAGCGGATCACAAATGGCATCTCCAGTTGGAGGCGGCGCAAGGTCTCTCTCAGCAACAATGAGATCCTTAGTTAGATCTGTTTGTTTGAGAACGCACAGTGTCAGAAATACTGCGCGCTGGAGTTTCCAAGGCGTCTATCGCTCGGCAACACCTTTTGTTGCGAGTGGAGCTCAGGCCTGCTGTACACCTTTCCGCCCATACCACTCCTGCCCAGGGTTATGTAGAAGATCAGGAGCGACCGGGCTCAAGTCATTCTTGTGGGTCCGGACTGGACGAGGAGAGTCTGGTATCCAGAGCTTCTAAAAACGAGCATTGATCCTTTGATCAGGCTGCCCCTTTTATAGGATCTTCTGTTGCAGCAGCAGGGTAGGGTCCTCCACCCGAACCTGTCAACTCTGGGCATCCATGTGTGGATATTGAGCGGCGGCAGTTGATTGCTTTTGACCTTCCTCCTGAAATATGCTATGTTATTTTAGTGGTCAGGCGGCCCTCCACTAAGACGGTATGCCTCTGCCGTTGGCAGAAGTTTGTATTATACTTTCTGATGAATACATCTGCCTGTGGATTCCTCACCTTTTGAATTACCCTGCGCCAGCATTCCACGGAAACATTTTTCTAGCTCTCCCACGTCGACGAGGACATCACAATGGCACGGCTCCACTCGCGACTCTGTATGACATCACCGCGGCTACAAGTAGACCTTGACGTGCCAACGTCAGTTCCCTTTTTTCCGCGTGTCGACATGTAAAGGGTTTCTGCAGCTCTCCATTTTCTTCTCAGTTACTTTATCTGCTTTTCCCTTAGTGTAGCAATGCTATTGCGACATCAAAGAAGTCTGGTTTCAAGCCCTGCAGAGTGTGTGGGGGTCATATGTCTATCACAGACCCCCATGAAGACTGTTGTGGTGTCTTTCTTCGGATCACGACGTCAGAGGCTGCTCCAGTTGTCGGAAGATGAATCCGAAGGCTTTGAAGGACCCTGAGGCTAAGCTTTTTATGGTGAGGGCGATAAAGGAGAAGATGGGCCGAAAGAGGTCTAAGTCAAAATCGAAATATTAGAAGAAGAGAAGGCACGGTTCCCGACGTCGAACTTCGAAGGATAAAGCCTCGAGGTCGCCACCTCTGGCTTCGCGACGTCGTTCTAAAGACTTCATCTTGTCGTCGCTTTTTCCTTCTCCTCAAGCGACTCCAGCTCACTCTGACGCCGAGGGTTTCTTCAGCGCAGTCACCGACGCCGAGGTGATCTCTGGCGCCAAGGTTATCACCGGTGCAGAGAGATTCCCAGGCAGCTAGAGGGTCTTTTCCTGTGCCAGCGTCCTCTCCTGTTTTGGGTCCGAAGGCTCTGACGCCTATTCGGCCTCGATTGGATTTAGACTTGGCTCCTTATCCACCCTTTTCTGGACCTGGTTCGGATCCTTCGCATTTTCTTGATGCAATGTACGGCATGTTTGCCAGAACAGCTTACCGTACCGGTGCACCGTCGAGCCCCGTGGGTCCGCTTGCATTCAATTTGGGTATTCGTCAGCAATATGCCCAGGCAGCCTTCGTGCCTGTTATGCCGACGGTGCCGTCTTGGCAGTTTCCGGCTCCGAGGTTCTCGATGCCGTTTTCTCAGTCTCCAGCACCATCTGGTGGACCTTCTTCCTCTCTGCTTCGTTTGGCGCCGATGCCTTCGTCGGAGGCTCTTCTATCGGCGCCGGTGTCTTTGGCGCCGCCTACACCGGTCCCTAAGTTGCGGTCAAGAAGAGGAAGAATTTCAGCGGGAGGAAGCTGAAGAAGGCAAAATTGATGAGACTGTTGATGAATTTGAGGGCCTTCAGGAGGCGAGTGGTCTAGACACTTCCCCAGAGTGGGAGCTTTCATCACCAAAGGCTTCTCCTTCTCATGATGTGGAACCTTACCATGCTGTGATTAGGAAGGCTGCTGAACTTTTAGACCTTCAGTTCCCCACTGCTGAGTTCAGGCCAAATATTCTTACGGACGTTCTACATTTCCGGTCTTCTGTGGTTGAGCCTCTTTTGCCTTTTAATGAGGCTAATACTGAGCTTTGAATGAAAAGGAAGGTGCACCAAAAAAACAGAGTCAATGTCCTCCAAGTGTATTCAAACAGTATCCTGGACATGGACATCAGCCAATGTGTTTTGTTCCCCTAAGGGAACTTCATCAGGGCTCATATGATATTAAGAGGGATAATAATAATATGTCCACGCTCCAGGTCTAAGTATATTCAAATAGAGGTAAGTAAAAGTCGTCCAAAGTCCTGACACATAGGTAATAAGAAAGTATATTCAATGGGTGACGTTCGTAGCGACAAAGCCCCACAATAATCGGCGAGCATCCTTGATACGATATCTCCGCCGTCAGCAGCCGCACTCCCTCTTTCCCGAGTTTACTGAGCCAATTCTTGAGGTGTGGTGGAAGCCCCTTTCTGCTCCTGCTGTTTCAAGGTCTGTGGCAAGGAGGTACAGGCCTTCTCCTGGTGATCCTGCTTTTCTTTCTGCTTATCCGTCTCCGTAAAGTTTTAAAGTTTAGTAGTGCAGGCTTCCTGTTCTAAGCAGTCGACTGAATCTTTTCCTCAGACTCCTGCAGACAGAGACTCTAAAAAATTTGAGCAGACTATCAAGAAGTTCTTCTCTTCCTCTAGTATGGCGTTTAAGTCCACCAATGCAACGTGCTTGTTGGGGAGGTATAATCACGCCCTAATGGATTCGGCCAAGCACTTGGCTCCCAAGTTACCGGATGGTGATCGTGGCTCCTTTTTAGAGGTGTTGGCGGATACGCAGGCTACAGCTCATCAAGTTGTCCAGTCTGTTCTGGATACTGCTGATTTGGTGGCCAGGGTGATGGGTTCCTCTATTGCCACCAGAAGGCATGCCTGGCTCAGGTCTTCTGGGTTCTCGCCGGATGTGCAGGCTACCCTCCGTGACTTGCCATTCGATGAGTCAAAGCTTTTTCGAGAAAAGGCTGATTCTGCGCTGCAGAGCTTTAAAAACAGTAGAGCCACTGCAAAATCATTGGGTCTTCAATATTAAACCAGGGGTTTTGGATATAAGAGATACCGTGGTTTTGGTAAGGCCGCTTCCTTTTGTGAACAACAGCAGCAGCAGAATCCTCTGGGCGGAGGTCGTCTGTGAGGTGCATTCCCTCAACTCTCCTCCTCCTCTTCTTCCTCTCCTGCCCCCACCACTGGTGCCACAGGAAAGCAGCTCTAGATCCCCCATCTTGGAGCATGCAGGTCCTGTAGGGAGCCGGGTGTCCCATTTTCTACACGGTTGTAAATCTATCACTTCAGAACTTTGGGTTTTGAATCATGTGGAAAATGGGTACGCCCTTCCCTTCTGGGAGTTTCCTCCTCCTTACCCTCCTCCCAAGGGTTGGTGTTCAAAGGACCATTTGCTGCTTCTGCAACAGGAGGTTCTTACCTTTTTGCAGGAAGGTGCGATAGAGGTGGTCCCGGAGCAGGAAAGGGGTCAGGGATGCTTCTCTCTGTATTTCCTGATTCCCAAGTAGGACTGCAGATTAAGGCCTATCCTGGACCTCAGGGTCTTGAATTTTTACCTCAAACAGGAGAAATTCAAGATGTTGACCCTAGCTCAGGTTCTTCAGGCGCTGCAACAAGAGAACTGGATGGTGTTGATCGACTTGCAGGATGCATATTTTCTCATCCCCATCCTGAAGTCGCACAGGAAGTATATGCATTTTACGGTAGGGTCTCGGCAATACCAGTTTGCAGTCCTTCCGTTCAGTCTTACTTCCACGCCTCGAGTCTTCACACAGGTGAAGGACGGTATTGGCAGCTCATCTCAGGAATTTGGGGATTCCTGTTTTCCCATATCTGGACGACTGGCTGCTCAAAGCAAAGTCGCCGGAGATGGTGCTTCATCATCTGCAAGTGACAGCATGGCTGTTGTTAGACTTGGGCTTTTCGATAAATGTGCCCAACTCTCACCTGGTGCCCTCACAGCGCAGCCAGTTCATAGGGGCAGTACTAGACACAGTTGTGTGTTGAGCTTTCCCGCCTCCGCAGAGGATTCTTGAAATTCAAGAGATGATTCCTTTGTTTCACGATGGAGCAGTTGTTCCAGTCCTGAAGGTCCTACGCCTGCTCGGTCTGTTCGCTTCCTGCCTTCTGTTGATCAACCATGCACGCTGGCATTTGAGGGCTCTCCAGTCGTGCCTGCGCAGACAGTGGTATCAGCACAACGGAGATCTTAGGGAGACGGTCAAGATCTCCAGAGACACTGCAGCGGATCTGACTTGGTAGGGAGTGAAGGGCAATCTGTTGCAGGGAAAGCCCTTTGATCTTCCTTCACCGGTGGCCAGAGTAAACACGGATGCCTCCACTCTAGGGTGGGGGGCTCATCCAGGGGATTTGGATATCAAAGGCCCTTGGTCTCCAGAGGAAATGTTGATTCATATCAACCTGCTGGAATTGCGGGCGATACGTTTAGCTCTCAAGGCCTTTCATCCCTCCTTTTGCGGTCAGTCGGTTCAGGTCCTTACGGATAACACTGCCGCGATGTGGTATATAAACAAACAGGTAAGAGTAGGGTCGTATTCTCTCTGCAGAGAGGCTCTGCGACTCTGGTCCTGGGCTCAGGACCATCAGATTTGTGTTATGCCTAATAATCTGGCAGGAGTGCTAAATGTGCGTGCGGACAGTCTCAGTCAGCGCTTCTCTGCTTATCACAAGTGGCGGCTTCATCCGGAGGTGGTCCATCTCCTCTTCAGGATGTGGGGATTTCCTTGGTTCGTCATCTTTGCCACTCACGAGAACGCGCACTGCCCGTCCTTCTGCAGTCTCCAGTTTCCAATGCAGGGAGAGTTGGGGGACGCGTTTCAATTGGAATGGGGTTTGCAGCTCCTTTACGCGTTTCCTCCCATACCCTTGATTCCTCGGGTTCTGAGGAAGATTCACCAAGACCGGACCCCAGTTATATTGATCGCCCTGGATTGGACAAGAATAGTGTGGTACACAAATCTACTTCACCGCTCATCGCACCCTCCGCTCCGTCTCCCTCTCAGGGCAGACCTCCTCTTGCAGTCGCAGGGGCAGTGTTACGGGTTTGTAATAAGGGATCGGAAACAATATCGAGATAAAGTGGGGTTTATTGTTCCAAAACCACGTCTCCTACTTGAGGCCAGTCTGTTGACTTAAACGTCTGGGGTGACAGTCTTATAGTTGGCTTCTAACACCCGTCTTCCTTCCGTTGATTATCTTCGGGTTATAGATGAGGTGGATTTCCCGGTCTCCGGCATGAAAAGAGAAGACAAGGAGAACGCGGTGAGGACGCTATATATTGTTAATAGTGAAGGGAGGGGAGTGAAGGAGCACCACAAAAAGACACCGTGACACACTTCTAGGGAATAAGTGTAAAAATGTGTACAGGTCAGGGCGCAGGCAGGAGCACAATGGAGGGAACCGGATTACTTCCCGGGGTTCTCCCTCCTCCCGACGCACCCTGAGAACCGCTCTCGTACCTGAGATAGCCACGCTCCTCCAGGAGCGTGGCTGGACAATGCGCGGTGTCGGTGGTCTTCCGGCTTCTCTGGTCCTCCTGTCGTCTCCTCCACCCGACACGTCTCTCCTCGGAACAGCGTTCTTCCTCCTCCTTCGGTGGCGTTCCCCGGATCTCCTGCTTTCTCCTCGCGGGTGATGTCATACACCGACGTAGGTGAGTTCCTCCTCCTTATTGGGCCCGGTCCATCCACGTCATCGGGGGATGGTTCTCTCGTGGAGGGCTTCTCCAGTTAAAGGCACCGCTGTGGAAACACGCCGCGGTTTCCAGTATGGGAGAGGATGACGTAGTCCATTCGTCTTGCTGTAAGGAAACAAGAGGGGTGGGGCGGGGTGTCATAGTCCACCAGTCAGTGTTCAGTTCATCTTCCGCCCCTGACGACCCCTCTTCATTACAGGCAGGTTCTACACCTCCACCTCCAGAGCCTGCACCTTCATGCCTGGAGATTGAACGGGGCAACCTGAGTTCTTTCTCTCTCCCTCCGGATGTGGTGGATGTTATTTTATCTTCCTGGAGACATTCCACCAAATCTGTTCAGTCTTCCAGGTGGTCCAAATTTGTGAATTGGTGTGTAGAGAGGTCCATTGATCCCTTAAAGGCCCGTTTGTATGATGTGGTGAGTTTTTCTCTTTCCTTGGCTCAGCAGGTTTGTGCTGTGGCCCCAGTAAAGGGTTATTTGTCGGCCTTGTCGACTTTCCTTTGCTTGCCAGACCAGCCGTCTTTATTTAAATCTCCAGTTGTTATGAGGTTCATTAAGGGCCTTACCAATAGGTTTCCTCCCATTGCCTTCATTATGCCTCAATGGGATTTAAATCTTGTGCTCACTTTCTTAATGGGCTCTCCGTTTGAGCCGCTTCATAGTTGCCCGTTGAGGCTTCTGTCTTTCAAAGCAATCTTTCGGGATGACCTGTGACCCGAGGGCTACCCCATGCCAAAAAACATGGGTAGTCCAGCAAAAAACCTAGGGGTATGGTTCAGCGAGGACCTCAGATTCCGAACTCAGATTAATAAGTTGGCAGGAGTGTGCTTTGGTACACTGAAACTCCTCAAGAAATTTTTGCCGCTCCTGCCAAAAGCGGCTAAAGAAATGGTGACCCGCGCTCTCATCCTGTCGCAGCTCGATTATGCCAATTCTCTCTACATTGGCCTTCCCTGCTACCAGATAAACAAGCATTAGCATAGCCAATAGGTCTCGCCTTTGGGGCCTTATAAGTGTTTAGCCATGCAACTGTTGCATAACTAAATACTTATAAGGTCCCAAAAGCGAGACCTATTGGCTATGCAAATCGGCCGCGAAAGTGAAAGTAATCGCGGTAAAGCGTGGCGCGCACCCGCGCACGAGCACTGTAGCTCTAGGCTGGCCTGGTAGCACTTTTTGGAGCCCTCTCAATAAGTCTCGCCAGACCAGCGCATGCGCTGGGTCAGGCGAGACCTAAAAAGCTGCAGACTATTCAGAATGCGGCCGCTAGAATGTTACTAGGTATTCCGCGAAGTTTCGGAATGAAGCAGTTTCTTCGCGACTTGCATTGGCTACCTGTTGACCAGCGCATTCTGTTTAAGGCACTAACCTTCGCCCATGGTGCCCTCTACAAGTCTGGACCCTCTTACCTCAGGAGGCGCTTCAATTTCTATGCGCCATCTAGGCATCTCCGGTCAGCGGGACCGTGCTTTGCTGTCATCCCACGATACCGCCTTGCCAGAATGGGAGGGAGCTCCCTTTCTGTAAGGGCGGCCAGGGCCTGGAATAGCCTGCCTTTTGAGCTCAGGAACAACCACGATCTTGGGACGTTCAAGAAGCAACTGAAAACCCTACTTTTTGATTAATTTGTTTAGCTGCTTTTTCCACTTCTGCTTACCCCTCCTCAGGCTTATCGCGCCGGGACACTTCCGAGTATCTGTGTGTGCTACAAATGATCGAAAACATAACATCGCTATTACCTCGGCCAGGAGGGTAAGTTAGCTTCAGGCTCTTAGTTCCAAACCTCCGTTTTTAACCATTCATGCAGAAAAGATGGTTCTCAGGACCAGGGCTGCTTTCCTGCCTAAGGTGGTTACTCCTTTGCATCTAGGGCAATCCATTACCTTACCTACCTTCTATTCTCCCCCTCACCCTTTCAAGGAGGAGGAGAGACTTCATCACCTGGATCCTAAGAGGGCTGTCAGTTTCTATCTGGACAGAACCAAGGATCTGAGACTGGAAGATCAGCTCTTCGTGGGCTACGTTGGATGAATGAAAGGCAAGGCGGTTCACAAGCAAATACTCTCCAGGTGGATCATCTTGTGCATCAAGATCTGAAACGCCTTGGCCAAGACGGAACCGCCTGAAGGTATTAGAGCTCATTCCACCAGAGCTAAGTCAACAACTTCTGCTTCGACTAGAGGTGTTCCTATTGTTGACATTTGTAAGGTAGCAACTTGGGCCTCCCTCCACACCTTTGCAAAGCATTACTGCTTGGATTCGGAGGTTAGGAAGAATGGCCATTTTGCACGCTCTGTGCTGCAGGATTTTTTGGTATGAGTAGGTGGACCCCCACCTCCGGGAGTGGGACTGCTGGGATTCAATTCAAAAGATGGGAATCCACAGGCAGATGTATCCATCAGAAGAACAAGTTGCTTACCTTCGGTAAAGCTTTTTCTGGTGGATTCAATTTCTGCCTGTGGATTCCTCACTGAGCCACTCACCTCCCCCGTTGTCCACCTTCGTATACCAAACGGTGTTATTGGTTATTTGACATGGTTGTTTCTCTGTCTTTTGATTGTCTTGCTATTGGGGTTTAGGAAATGCTTTTTTTCCTTAGCTTTTCCTATTTTTCTTTATGCTGTGTGTATTTATGTATATATTGTGTACACTTCAATTATGTTGTCGGTCCACCCGTGCGCATCGGAGGCATGGAAAAAATGGGTGGAACTGACGTCAGCACGCCGACGAGGTCTACTTGTGGCTCCGGTGCCGTCATACGGAGTCGCGTGCGACGTCCTCGCGTCGATGTGGGAGAGCTAGAAAAAGGTTTCCGTGGAATGCTGGCGCTGGGGCAATTCAAAAGGTGAGGAATCCACAGGCAGAAACTGTACCACCAGAAAAAACTTTACCGTAAGTAAGTAACTTGTTCGTACGGAAGGGTGTATTGACCCTCTTTCTGCTTCTCTTTCCTCTGTTCTTCTATTCATTCTAACCCGTGCTGAGCACAGCTCTGCTTTGGGTACTTTTAAAGGTTATCTTTCTGCTTTATCCGCTTTTTTGTGGCTGCCAGACCAACCCTCTCTTTTTAGGGCTCCAACTGTAAATACATTTTTGAAAGGGCTTGCTCACTTGTTTCCGCCCACGCCCTTTGTTATGCCGCAGTGGGACCTTATTTTGGTCCTCACTTTTCTTATGTGTGCTCCCTTCGAGCCTTGACACAACTGTCCCCTCCGGTTGCTTACCATCAAGACAGCCATCTGGTGGCGATAACATCTGCCCAGAGGGTGAGTGAATTGCAGGCTCCATCTTGTACGCCTCCCTACATGATGTCTTTTCCAGACAAAGTGGTGTTTCGCACCCGTGCTTCATTCTTGCCTAAGGTGGTGACCCCATTCCATCTGGGTCAGTCTATCACGCTGCCCACCTCCTTTTCTCCCCCGCATCCCTTAATAGAAGAGGAGCGTCTCCACCAACTGGACCCAAAAAGAGCTTTGTCATTCTACCTTGACCGCACAAAAGAGTTCCGGGTGGATGACCAACTCTTTGTGAGGTACGTGGGAGCTAAGAAGGGTCGATCAGTGCAGAAAAGGGCCATTTGTCGCTGGGTCATTCTCTGCATTAAGATCTGCTATGCCCTGGCTAACAAGCAGCCCCCTGAGGGATTAAGGGCCCATTCTACAAGGGGAAAGGCTGCGACTACGGCCTTGGCTCAGTGTGTCCCAGTCAGGTCCGCACGGACGTGTATTTTGCTTGTTCAGTCCTGCAGGACTTCCTAGTGTAAGGTATTGGTCCACAACCCACCGCCGGGAAGCTATGGCTTGGTTATCTAATTCAAAGGATAGGAATTTGCGGCTATCAGATTACCATGTTACTTACCTTTGGTAACGCATTATATGGTAGAGACTCTATCTAGCTACAGATTCCTTACAGGCCCACCCATGCCTTCTTGCTTTGCGGACTGATTTTATTAGGGATAGGGTTACTCCCCTTTTCAGGGCCCTAGTTTTTCACACGTTTACGTTAGTTACTTCGTGACACTGCGCTTCTGGCGTGTAAAAAACGAAAAGTACTGACATCTCTGCGCCTATGTGGCGCTTAAATAGGTGAACGCGATGTCATAACCGACGCTAACGATGTCACGCGGAGCCGAATGGAGCCACCCGATGGCGCGCGCAAGGGGTTTTGCACGAGCAAAGGTTTCCAGATCCAGCCTGACGCTTGGGAAATTCAAATGTAAGGAATCTGCAACTAGATAGAGGCTCTACCAGATAATGCGTTACTGAAGGTAAGTAACCTGTTCATCAGTGACCCCTGTTAAGTCCCGACGCAGGCGGTCGAAGTTACGGTACCCCCCAGCTACGCCACATAAAGCATGGTTCGAGGTATGTGGGCTGCTGAATTCATATCTGTGCATAGATCGCCACCTAGTGTTGGGTCCGGATGATTGCACATTGTTGTCCTGGAAGAGTCTTCGAAGTATCACGAGATAGGTGGCTCCTCCCCTGGACTACAGTGCGCATGGGCATCCCCTCCATCCTTAGATTGTTTTTTTCCGCCATTGGGTTCGGATGTCCTAATCTTAGCTCTTAGAGTATTTAGGCCTTTATTCGTCGGTATTGTTTTCGTTCGGCGCCGAGTAGTTTCATCGAAGTTAGCCATTTGCCCTTCGACGTCCGAGGCCCGATCAAGATCGACGATGGAACCAAAAACATCGAATAGCCCCTTCAAGCGTTGCCCTCTTTGCAACGCTAAGTATGCTCGCTTCGACGTGCACCCGGTGTGCAACAAGTGCCTCTCTCCAAACCACGACGAAGCCACCTGCATGGCGTGCTCCAGGTTTCGATCGAAGAAGACCCTTCGCATTCGTCGAGCAGCTCGGCTCGAGGCGCAGAAAGCGGCGCCGCACCCGGACAACATCTTCGGGACCGAAGATGAGGAGGTCGTGGACCTTGAAGTTCAGGGAGAGATGTCGGATCCGGCGTCGGAGCGTGAATCCGACTATGATGCCGAAGCCGAACATATAATAGATGAAGAGGAGGATGACGTCGTCGTACAGGTAGGAGACGATGAAGAGGCCCTTGGGGCCGAGGAGGATGGCTCGGAAAATGAGCTAGGCCCTCAGGTCGCCACAGGGCCGAAGGAGGCACTCGATAAGGCTCAGGTCGCGGGATCGCCACAAGGCCTTACCCAAGATCATTCCTCTCGTTCTTCTGCCCCGCATAAACGCCCGGCGTCGAACTATCCTAAAGAGCCATCGGTATCCAAAGCGCCATCACTCGATCAACGAGAATCAAAACTAAAGGCAACGGCACCGAAATCGAAACCGAAAGTAAAAGAGTCTCTCCACGGCGACAAGGCCTGGAAGCACTCGGAGCCGAAGACACAAAAGACGGCTGTCGTCGCCAAGAGAGGTCATGGGAACGTCGAGACACGGGCGGCGCCGAAACTCAAAGCCAAGGTTGCCGACCCGAAGGTATCGGCGCCAAAGAGCGTCAACACAGATATGGAGGGCGGCCATCGAGAGCCAACCCATCCCACTATTCCTGTCCAGAGGACGACGTCTGGTACGGGGCTTGATGCCACAACGAAGAAGGCGTCGAAGGACCGTGTCCAATCCACGACGCCATCTCCCTTTGTCAAGCAGAAGGTGTCGGAGTCGTTATTATGCATCCACGACAAGGCTTCCACAACGGTTGCGAAGACAGCCCCACAGCCGAAACTGGTCAGCGCGGTTCACATTGTGTCGACGCATATCAAGTTCGGCCTCCCACCAGCGGTGCGACCGAAGATGTTCGACGCAAAGAAGGGTATCGACCCGCAAGACGCTATCGACCCGAAGAAAACTGTCAATGCACCAACAGGAATACACATGGGACAGAGACCTGTTGCAGTGCCTCACGAAGATGAGGCTCCAAGGCAGTTTATCGACGCCACCACTGGTAGACTTTCCATATACAAACGGAAAATCGTAACCGAGACACCAATGGAGCCATACAAGATTCCATTGAAAATGAAGAGAACCACATCACCAGTTCTGGTGGAACACATTCAATTTGGCACCCCAGAAACTCAGTCATTCTCACCCACACACTCTGATACGGATGCTGGAGATGATGGTGATGCTGAGGGCACTTATCCTGTGGATACTGACCCTGAGGACCAAAACCAACCTTGGGTGGACAATACGGATGCAGGGGACACACGTACTGCTCCGGATACACAGGCATATGTGGCAAAAACATCTCCTACAGAGGACACTGCTGCTTTCAATGCCTTAATTGAAAGAGCCGCCAACAATCATGACGTACAGCTCCACACTGATCCTATTGAGGAAGACTTTCTAATGGATACCTTCTCTACTTCAGAAAGATCTGTGAAAACTCTGCCCATGCTGAAGGGGGTCCTAAAACAGGCTAATGACATTTTCAAGGAGACCACTAGGGCGAGAGTCCTTAACCCTAGAATTGAAAAAAATATAGGCCAGCTCCAGTGGACCCTGCCTACATAAAGGGACAGTTGCCTTTAGACTCATTAGTGGTTTCCAATGCTCGGAAGAGAGCCAACTCACAGACGACGGGTGATGCTCCTCCCCCCGACAAGGAGTCTAAGTCTTGGAAACATCGGGAAAAAGGGTTGCTGCACAGGCAGCTAACATCTGGAGAATTGCCAACACTCAGGCACTTCTGGCTCGATACGACAGGGCGCATTATGATACCCTGGAGACACAGCTGCAGCATGTCCCAGATCAGTATAAAGAAGGAGCGGAGACACTCATTAGAGAAGGGAAGTTCATAAATAACGCTTGCATTAAATGCGCTCTTGACGCAGCTGACACTGCAGCTAGGGCTATCAACACCAGCGTCATGTTACGAAGGCATGCTTGGTTGAGAATCTCGGGATTCAAACCCGAGATACAAACAACTTTACTCAATCAACCGGTCAACCCTAACTCCCTCTTTGGCCCCGAAGTTGACACCACCCTAGAAAAACTCAAAAAAGATACAGAGACTGCAAAGTCTATGGGGGCTCTGCAATCCCAGCAGTTTCGGAGTGGGTCCTTTCGTCGCTCTAGCAACAGAGGACCATCTAAAACCCAGAACTCCCAACAGTCGCAGTACACTAAAGGAGGTACACAGCCCACCTATAACAAAAATAGTAGAGGTGGATACCGTGGAAACAACATCAAAGGCAGAGGCCGAGGAAACAACAGCTCCAGGTCCTCCGCCACCAACAAACAGTGACGCCTTGTCACTGCCCCCCGACCACGTAACACCTGTCGGGGGGAGACTACAGAGGTTCCTGCCAGTCTGGGAATCCATTACTACGGACAGGTGGGTGAAGGAAATTATCCAGTACGGTTATTGTCTGGAGTTCACATCCACTCCACCCAACATACCACCAAGACACCGTCATATGTCCGCAGAGCACTTGCACTTATTCCAACAAGAGGTTCTCAGTATGCTCCAAAAAGGAGCCATAGAACTCGTGCCTGCAAAGGAACAAGGATCAGGGGTGTACTCACTGTATTTCCTGATCCCCAAAAAAGATGGATCTCTCAGACCCATACTAGATCTAAGACCTCTAAACCGTTACATTCTGTCAGAACATTTTCACATGCTCACTCTGCAACAAGTGCTGCCGTTGCTCAGTCAGGGAGACTTTCTCGCAACATTGGACCTCAAGGATGCGTATTTCCGTATTCCCATACACCCCTCACACAGAAAGTATCTCAGGTTCGCTGTTCTCAATCAGCATTACCAGTTCAAAGTCCTCCCTTTCGGGGTAACGACGGCACCCAGAGTGTTCACCAAGTGCCTGGCAACAGTGGCGGCACACTTAAGGAGACAGCACATACATGTCTATCCTTATCTGGACGACTGGCTTATCCAGGGAAAGTCAGCCCAGCACTGTGCCAGCCACATGTCCCACACCATTCACCTTCTTCACAGCCTGGGCTTCTCACTGAATTATCCAAAGTCCCACCTTCAACCCAACCACGTAAAGCAGTACCTAGGCGCAACCATAGACACTCTGGCAGCCACGGCGCAGCCAAATTCAGTGAGGATCAACAGCATTCAGTTGCTCATAAAGAAATTCAGACCTCAACACTCACTCCCAGCAAGAGTGTTTATGCAGTTGATAGGCATGATGGCCTCCTGCATCTTCATAGTCCCACACGCAAGATTACATATGCGCCCGCTTCAGGAGTGCTTAGCACGTCAGTGGAATCAGACACACAGACAGTTGAAAGACCTAGTGTTGGTGAGCGGTCGGGCATACAACTCTCTGCATTGGTGGAATCCACAAAACCTTTGCAAGGGCCGACCGTTCCAGGAGCCTGTTCCACAAATCATACTGACAGCGGACGCGTCTCTCCAGGGATGGGGAGCTCACGTACTCAATTACACAGTGCAGGGACTATGGTCGACACAGCAAAGGAGGATGCACATCAACCTTTTGGAACTAATGGTGATCTTCCTTGCAATGAAGGCATTCAAGATACACTTGTGCAACAAGGTCGTGTTGATCCGAACGGACAACATGACCGCCATGTACTACATACAGAAGCAGGGAGGAACACACTCGCCACAGTTGTCTCATCTGGGTCAGAGCATGTGGAAGTGAGCCATTCAGAGGAACATCTTCCTCATGGCGGAACACCTCCCGGGCAAGGACAACCAGATGGCAGATCTGCTCAGCAGGCACAGCCACCAAATGCACGAGTGGGAGATACATCCATCAGTACTCCAACCGTACTTCCAACAGGGGGGTCATCTAGAGATAGACCTATTCGCCACAAGGGAAAACGCAAAATGCCAAAACTTTGCCGCCAGGTTCCCACATCCACAGTCGCAAGGCAATGCAATATGGATGAACTGGTCCGGCAAATTTGCGTACGCTTTTCCCCCAGCACCATTAATACCGCTGGTGGCACGCAAACTCAAGCAACACTCGATGACGCTCATCCTGGTTGCTCCAACGTGGGCACGCCAGCCATGGTACACCACTTTTCTGGAACTCTCCGTGGTACCGCATCAAAGGCTACGGCTCACACCCACACTTTTAACGCAGAGCCGTGGCGAGATTTAGCACCCAGATCCGCAACAGCTGAACCTAGCGATCTGGCTCCTGAGATCTTAGAGTTTGGCTACCTAAACTTGCCTCCAGAATGTATGAATATCATCAAGGAGGCAAGGAGACCCACTACCAGAGCATGCTATGCGGCCAAGTGGAAACGATTTGTCTTTTATTGTAAAAATAATGACATAAATCCGCTGGATGTGTCAACTCAAAACATTCTCTGTTATTTGTTACACCTATACAGATGCAATCTGGCATACAATTCCATCCGTATACATTTAACCGCACTAGCAGCTTACCTTCAGAACAGGCAGCACCTCTCACTGTTCAAAGTGCCTGCCATCAAAGCTTTCCTGGAGGGCCTCAAACGTGTGATTCCCCCCAGACACCCCCCGTCACCAGTCTGGAACCTGAATGTGGTCCTCACCAGACTCATGGGACCACCTTTTGAACCTCTACACTCCTGTGAGATTCAATTTCTAACATGGAAAGTAGCTTTCCTAGTTGCCATTACTTCTCTGAGACGAGTTGGTGAACTTCAGGCACTAACCATTCAAGAGCCATTTATACAAGTTCATGCAAACATGGTCGTACTACGCACCAACCCTACTTTCATGCCCAAGGTAGTTTCGCAGTTCCATATAAACCAATCCATAGAACTGCCAGTGTTTTATCCTAATCCTGAGTATGTAGCAGAGAGAATGCTCCACACACTTGATGTCAAACGAGCTCTCATGTACTATATTGATAGAACACAAGGTTTTAGACAGACGAAACAACTATTTGTTGCCTTTTCTACGCAGCACAAAGGCAACCCCATTTCCAAAGCAGGAATAGCTCGGTGGATAGTTATGTGTATACAAATTTGCTATGAAAAAGCTAAGCGCACGCTAACAATTCCTCCAAGAGCCCACTCCACACGAAAGTTGGGGGCCTCCATGGCTTTCATGGGAAATATTCCTTTAGAAGAGATATGTAGAGCAGCCACATAGTCCACTATACATACCTTTGCCAAACACTACTGTGTAGATGTACACTCACGACAGCAAGCAGCTGTAGGACAGGCTGTTCTCAAAACTCTTTTTCAGACTGCTGCAGCTGGCACGGGTAGCCGCCGCTAATGGAGGGACTGCTATATAATCTATGCACAGATATGAATTCAGCAGCCCACATGCCTCGAACCGAATATGCTACTTACCAGTATGCATCTGTTCTTGGCATGTAGGGCTGCTGACATTCATATCGCCCACCCTCCTCCCCGGCGCCTGTAGCAGCTGTAGCATTCAGTAATTACTAGGTAGCATGGTCATCATTCACTGTATTACACTCCATCTATGCCACAATGGCGAAAAACAATCTGAGGATGGAGGGGATGCCCATGCGCACTGTAGTCCAGGGGAGGAGCCACCTATCTCGTGATACTTCGAAGACTCTTCCAGGACAACAATGTGCAATCATCCGGACCCAACACTAGGCGGCGATCTATGCACAGATATGAATGTCAGCAGCCCTACATGCCAAGAACAGATGCATACTGGTAAGTAGCATATTCGGACGTCCTCGTCGACGTGGGGGAGCAAGGAAAGAATTTCCGTGGAATGCTGGTGCAGGGGATATTCACCGAAGTGTTCAGGCTAGTCCTTTGGGAGCAACTGTTTATATTGCCACTCCAGAAACCGAAACCAGTGATCCGAGGGCAGAGGCCCTGCAGATGGCACACGAGGTGGGGTGCCCAGTCGTGTGCACCGGCGGGGCAGCGAAGTGACAAGCACCGCAATCCACAAAAAAGGTAACAAGGGCACTGAATAACACAGGATCTTCTCTTTGTATCTGGCAGGAACAACAAAGTTAAAATGCCCTAGTACCAAAATGTAGAATTAGTGCAACAACGGTCTTCAAGAGGACCTGCGATGCCGCTTCTGCCTCCCGTACCCTGGAGGCGGCACATGGGTCACGCGGCACGGTCATATTGCGGTGGGATGCACACTCGTTGACCTCTCATGGCACTGCTCCACACTTAGGAAGGACGCTTTCCATTAGCTATGTTTTTGATGACGTGTCGCGCCGGCCCCGTCCAACAACAGAACTCTTTTAGATCCAAACAGACTCTTCCACTTTCTCACCGGAAGTGAAACCAGGCCACGCGGACACTTTCACAGTGCAACAGCTGGGAAAGCACTTTTCGGTAAAAACAACACATTCCTTCCTCCTCATTAATCAAATAAACGTCTCAATGAAGAACAGGGGCCAGCTTTGATCGGTAAACAGCCGTTACAACTACTTTTTTACTGCGCGATACCATTACAACGCATGCGTTGTACATCGCAAAGTCAATACTACACATTTTTTTAGAACGCATGGTCATTTACCACGCATGCCTTTACAGCAATTTTTGTTGTAAAGTTATGTATGGTAAATGACCATGCATTCTAAAAAACATGTAGACGATCCACGTTGTTGTAAGGAAACAGAGGCTGTTCCGTTTCCTCTGTAACGCCCTGAACGTCTCAGGATCGTTTAACAGACACGACAATGAGGACGCAACCACTTGTGAAGGGTTAGTTCTTTTAATGAAGGCAAATAAAATACAAAGAACAAACAAAAGTTATAGTCACTGGAATCCTCCAGGCTAAGTACGTTACCAGCCCACAGCACGGATGGTCCTAACCGTCCTCTGCATATACGCCGATCCCGGCGTATGCCAACAGAGGGCAGAAATGAAATGGCCGACAATGCCAATCGGTAGGCTGTGAGGGGCACGAAGAGTGTTGGGGAGAATCGAGGAGTCAGGGAAACACCCAGCCGGGGTCTCTACCTGAAGGGAGCAGCCGCTCAACCTCTTCCTCAGACTGCACCGGGACGCGGAGTCACCTCCTGGTGATGCGTCACCGATACCCCAATCACAAGCAAGAAGACTGAACCGAGAGCAGCCACTCGATCGATCCTGTGGACTTCCGAGTCTGTAACGCGGCAAACACCTCCTGGTGTGCGTTACAGCTGGCAGTCCCTGTGTCTCTGGTCGGGCTGGGAGTTACGACTCCAACCAGCAAAAGCGCCACTGCGCTTGGACTCAGCCGAGTCAAAAAGCGAAGCTCAATGGTTGACCGGTAGAGCTTCCGGGTCCTTCACAGGTGACGATGGGGCAAGCCACGGCCCAGGGAGTAACGACTCGACCTACCTCCGTCCTTGCCTTACTGGAGCACCACTCCGGAACACTGCTCTTCACGAAGCAGGTACGTCCGTGTGAACACAATATCCGACCGCCTTGTACCTCCCGGTTCCTCCCTTTATAGGGCGTGTTTTCCTTGAGTTATGTAACAGCTCTCCTGTTTACATAAGGGCGTGTTTCCCTTGAGTTATGTAACAGCTCTCCTGTTTACATAAGGGCGTGTTTCCCTTGAGTTATGTAACAGCTCTCCTGTTTACATAAGGGCGTGTTTCCCTTGAGTTATGTAACAGCTCTCCTGTTTACATAAGGGCGTGTTTCCCTTGAGTTATGTAACAGCTCTCCTGTTTACATAAGGGCGTGTTTCCCTTGTATGACAGGAATTCTTGACATCCTCACAACAACGTGCACCGCCCCTCAGAGACGACGTGAAGCAGGAACCACGAGGAGAGAGGAACCACAAGGAGTGAGAGGTAAGGGGGATTGGGCATGGGGTGTTTTTTTCTCTAGGGTTTAGGGTAGTGCAGTGGTGTTTCCGTAGTGCAGGGGGTCGTGCTGGCGGTAGTGGTTTAGGGTAGTGCAGTGGTGTATGGGTAGTGTAGGGGGTCGTGCTGGGGTAGTGTTTTAGGGTTTAGGGTAGTGCAGTGGTGTTTGGGTAGTGTAGGGGGTCGTGCTGGGGGGTTAGATTTAGGGTTTAGGGTAGTGCAGTGGTGTTTGGGTAGTGTAGGGAGTCGTGCTGGGTGTAGTGTTTTAGGGTTTAGGGTAGTGCAGTGGTGTTTGTGTAGTGTAGGGGGTTGTGCTGGGGGTAGTGTTTTAGGGTTTAGGGCAGTGCAGTGGTGTTTGGGTAGTGTAGGGGGTAGTACTGGGGTAGTGGTTTAGGGTAGTGCAGTGGTGTTTGTGTAGTGCTGGGGTAGGGCTTTAGGGTTTAGGGTTCTGCAGTGGTGTTTGTGTAGTGTACGGGGTAGTGCAGTGATGTTTGTGTAGTGTAGGGGGTCATGTTTTAGGGTTTAGGGCTGTGCAGTGGTGTTTGGGTAGGGAAGCGGGTCGTGCTGGGGGTAGTGTTTTAGGGTTTAAGGTAGTGCAGTTGTGTTTAGGTAGTGAAGGGGGTCGTGCTGGGGGTAGTGCAGTTGTGTTTAGGTAGTGAAGGGGGTCATGCTGGGGGTAGTGTTTTAGGGTTTAGGGTAGTGCAGTGGTGTTTGTGTAGTGTAGGGGGTCATGCTGGGGGTAGATTTAGTGTTTAGGGTAGTGCAGTGGTGTTTGTGTAGTGTAGGGGGTCGTGCTGGGGGTAGTGGTTTAGGGTAGTGCAGTGGTGTTTGTGTAGTGAAGGGTGTCGTGCTGGGGGTAGTGTTTTAGGGTTTAGGGTAGTGCAGTGGTGTTTGTGTAGTGTGGGGGGTTGTGCTGGGGGTAGATTTAGGGTTTAGGGTAGTGCAGTGGTGTTTGTGTAGTGTAGGGGGTTGTGCTGGGGGTAGATTTAGGGTAGTTCAGTTATGTTTGGGTAGTGTAGGGTGTCGTGCTGGGGGTAGTGTTTTAGGGTTTAGGGTAGTGCAGTGGTGTTTGGGTAGTGGAGGGGGTAGTATTTTAGGGTTTAGGGTAGTGCGCCTAACCAGCCACAATATCCGTGGACAAAGGGGATCCTGACTCTTTTGAATGCTCCGCCAATTGAATAATTTGGGTCAAGGGCCCTACCACGTCCAAGACCTATCAATTCCTTTCTTGGGATCCCTCATATACTTGGAAAAAAAGGTACATAGTTTCTCATCAATTTCAGGCGTGTGTGCAACCTTCCCCTTCAGTGAGGGCCTGGGGCATTCTCCCCTCATCCTATTCCTGACTTCCCTTTCAAGGGGTTGATGGATTTTCCCCACCACATACTCTGCCACTTTGGTGTCAGGGGTCCACTCCGCCGACCTAGGATGGTAAATTTGGGTAGGCTCGAACAAGTCCGAGTGGACCCCGTCCCCAAACCCGGGACTGAGAGGAGTGGGACTCTGGATGCCAGAGACGCCCGAGTCCTTATCCTCATCGGAGGGGAAATCGTCCTCCGATGCACCCTCTCCCTCTAAGGGAAACCCGCCGTCGGGGTCTACAGTAGTGGTGACAGCGTCGCAATTTTCTCCGGACTCATCCTCCTCTCGGTAGGGTGCATGTTTTAGTGTTCGCACACTCTTGAGGAAGGTCTCCGTAAGTTTATCAAACCCTTCCAAATGCCCCGCGTTATGCTTTACGGCCCTTTTATTCCCCATCTGTGAGCTACTGGGACCCGCCACCACCATATCTGAGTCACTTAACACCCCAGGGATGCTTTTCGCCAGCTTATCAACCTGATCCCTAAGAGGATCCAGCGCCCTAGAAATAGCCATTGAGAGGGCTTGGCCCAAAAATGGTCTTCTGGAGAAGACATGATAGCAGAGGGTGTGAGCACAGAACAGATGCCCTTAAAATCCTTAAGGCAGCCGCCTCGCCGGTGCCCCAACAGCGGAGCTTTCCCCGAAGCAGTTAAAAGAACAGACTGAAGCGCAATACCAGTTACCACCACCAGGTGGCGCTGGTCACTAACGTGCCCGTGTGGGGAAATCACCGCGTAGTGGTGTCAAAATTAGGCGAGGGTTGGTCGGGAATCAAGCGGACACTTAAGGAGTGACCGGATTCCCAAATGCGCGTAAAGACCAGCGGGAGTGCTTGACGGAGTTGCCTCACTCGGACCAGATGCGCCTGACAAGAGCCCGCTGCGCAGGGAATATGAAACAATACCAAGGCAATAATGCTAATAACGTGCACAAGAAACCGCTATACAAACCACAACAATGCCAGATTAAGCCAAGAATGTAAGGAATGCACTTAACTGACAAGCAGTATACTATAGTTGCCTTGGAGACTACCCCCCTTATGGTTCATGGGTTGTGTAGTTTTTTGTTTAATGATTGTTGTGTTACGTTTTCTTTGAACTGCTATGCAAATAAAGTGAGGAAAGATATGCATAATCCTCGCCTCCGTCCCGCCATAAAATTCATTAAACTTTATTCGATCTGATTTAGAAACATAGATCATAAAAGTGTACATAAAAACAGTAAATCCTTTTTCCTAATACAATACAGTGAGAATTAATTAAAACCAGTAGGTAAAAACTGGTGTTACAAAGCCCGGTTCAGAGCAACTTCAGGTTAACAGAATCTTAAAGTTCAATGTTTTGCAAGATCAAGCTCATGTACTTCGTGGAAAATACGCAATAAGGGGTCCAAGTAAGATGTAACACTCCAATACCTGACCAGTCTGCACTATATAAAACTGCAGAAAAACTAAAAATAAAAAGTGTTTTGTACACTTCTGTCATTGGGTTATATGTGGGCTACATCTGGGTGATATGTGTGCTACATTTGGGCTCTTTTTTTCTCTGTTGGCCATCTTGGGAGACTTATTTGTTATGAAGTTTCCTAATTTCCTCATTTACTGCAGTCTCCTCAGTAGGAAATGCTTTCAGTTTTTTACTTCGATTCCATCAAGAAGGCATTCAGATGTGTCACACATTTGCCATAAATTCAGAATGTTAGCACTCTAGTTGTTCATTAGATCACTGTAGTAAAGCTACTGCTCACCAGGGAGTTAACTGGAAGTCTACTGCTGGTATTGAAAGTGATTGTTTCAGTTTGCATGTCAGAATTTTCTAATGAAATAGAAGAGGATTTGAGATCTCACTTAAAACATGCCCTAAATTTTCTTTCTGCAGCACTAACCATAATTTCTATGGCAAAATGAACCCCCTTATTTTGTTCCTTTTTTAAATTAAATGTTTTAAGTGTTACCAGTTTATTCCAATCAAGATGGCTTCAGGTGTGCCATACTTTTGTCATAAGTAAGGCTGTTAGCGCTCTAGTTGTTCTTTAGAACACTCTAGGAAGCTGCAGTAGAACACAAAGGCATCAACTGACAGGCTGCTCCTGTTGAACTATAACAGGAAGATATTTGAGATCACACTTGAAACATGTCCTAATTTTTCTTTCTACAGCACTAACCATAATTTCCATGACAAAACGAACCCCATCATTTTGTTCCTTTTTAAATTAAATGTTTTAAGTGTTACCAGTTTATTCCAATCAAGATGGCTTCAGGTGTGCCATACTTTTCTCATAAGTAAGGCTGTTAGCGCTCTAGTTGTTCTTTAGAACACTCAGGGAAACTGCAGTAGAACACAAAGGAATCAACTGACAGTCTCTGCCCTTGTTGGATGTACATGATTAACTGAGAATGACAGACTTCATTCGCATATGACTGAGAAAGATAATGTGAATTTACAGAAAATATGCTCTCATAGAACACACCACAATTCCTGAAATTAGTATGGTACCATCAACAAATGAATTATAATGTTACTAAAGTCTGTTCTCCTTTTGGTTACCCTCAAAATCTTCAATTCACTACAATGCATTTCAATGGGGTACTGTCATGTATATTGGTCCCAAGATGGCTGCCAGCAATTCCAGGATGAAGTGTTGACTGCCAATCAGATCTCACGATGAGATGTGTTGTTAGGCTCGGCCCAGATGTTTAAACTTTTTCTAATTTCTCATGAACTACTGAACGGATTTACACCATTTAACAACAAGCATTGGCATAGCCAATAGGTCTCGCCTTTGGGACCTTATAAGTGTTTAGCCACGCAACAGTTGCATAACTAAATACTTATTAAGGTCCCAAAAGCGAGACCTATTGGCTATGCCAATGCTTGTTTCTGTTTATTACTGCTCTGTAGTAATGGCGGCACCCGTGCTTTAGCTTAAACATCTTAGGCTACAGTCGGGGGCTGAGATTGCTTCAAAAGTAAAGAATTGTCTATTTCTTTACTTTTGAAGCAATCTCAGCACCCGACTTTAGCCTAAGATGTTTAAGCTAAAGCACGGGTGCCGCCATTACTACATAGAAGTAATAAACAGAAAAGTGCCCGCTTCGAGAAATGACTGTCGTGGCGGGGGAAAAATGCTACCGCCGGCCACAGCTTGCAGTGCATGTGCGCAAGTGGTGCGCGCGCAGCAGTAATCACGCCACATGGCGCCTCTGCTCACGCGCACGCCCGCACACATGCACTGCAAGCTGTGGCGGGCGGTAACATTTTTTGAAGCCCTTACTTTAGGTCTCGCCAGACCAGCACAAGTGCTGGGTCAGGCGAGCCCTAAAAAGGGATCTTTCTGCCCCAAGTGCTACCTTTTCGCCAAATTTGGTGTAATTCCGTTCAGCAGTAAGGGCTGTAGCCGTGTCTAAAGTTTCCTATGGGAATTAACATGGAGAAAACATGTTTTGGGACCCCCCTTATTTCTCGGGCCCCGCTTGCCAAATCACCCTGAAACTTTTAAGATAGGAGCTGACCAGAGCGACGCACGAGTTTTGAAAATTTCGCGAAGATTCGTCAACCGACGCCAAAGTTATTGGGAAAATAATGTTACGATTTTCCTATGGATAATAGGTCCTAACTATAACTACCTACTGGCGAGTAGGTAATATATATATATATATATATATATGTATGTGTATATATATATATATATGTGTGTATATATATATATATATATATATATATATATATCAACAGAAACCCAGAGGCGTTTCCCCGTTTCCGGAACCCCAAGCCCTTCAGGGTGGCCTCGCTACATGGGCACGGAGAGACCCACAATCCCACACTGGAAGAACAAGATGCGAGACCCAATACCTTGGAATTAGCTTTATTTCAAAGTCTTTAAGCAGCGCCTGTTTCCTTTTAGTCCAACGTTTCGGCTGGATGCCTTGCTCACGGACAGGAATGCAAGCGCCCAGGTGCGCTCGATCGTAATTTATTGAATACATCACGTGACTGCAATCGCCAGTACTACCGGTCCCATAGTGCACTGTGGATATTATTATATATACCCTTATTAATTTAATTCATGGAACTGATACAGTGTTTTCTTCCTCCCCTTTTAGGTCTCGCCTAGCAGCGCGCATGCGTTGCTCTGCGAGACTTATTGTAAGGGGCTTTCAAAAGCTCACCACACACGGGTAACCGCAAGCAATAGGCCACACACGCAAATATGGCCTGGTGCTCGCTCTTGCGCACGCGCCACCCACGGGAGCCCCCTCACACCTCTCATATGTCCGTGCGTCTTTATTTATTAGCTGTCCCGTGTTCTCGGAAGCCATTAATCCGATTTCCATCAAGCATTCTCCTGATCCAGCGAGCCCACAGATTCTACCAGACTGTCTATTTAGAAGAAAGATTCCTGAGGGGGCCGCATAGTCACCTCTCCGGGCCGGAGAGGGGGTGTGAAATGCAGAGGCAGCACTTCACTCCTCGCAGAACATTAAATCAGACACCGCCACTCGAGCCTGCGCGGAGGGAAATTAATTTTCACGAGACAAATAGGCTGCCGTATTAATTTTTTTCGGCTTTTGTTCAGCACTTTATCGACAGGCAAACTGAAAGCGAATACAGGCTGGAAGGAAAATGAATTACTGTCGATTGGTGCTGTGTCTGTTAATCGCCTCAGCCTGCACGTGTGCACACGGTGGGTTCTTAAGTGGATAATGCTCTCTCGGTATTGAGGGCTCGAGTCCTCTGGTCAGGGACATGCGCTCAGTAGGTATTAGTGAGCTGGGCACAAGTCCAAAACAAGCATTTGCATGCAATGCAATACCTCTTATATTTTTAAAGGCTGTATGATTTCCAGTATGTGCTGCGACTAACTAATACTTCCAAAAGGATTTGTTTGTCTTCGGAGGGCGGTAGTGCCTGCCTCGTGTGATCAAGTGAATCTTTGCACTGACATGCTCTGTCCAGCTTGCTCTGCATTGCGTTGTCGTAACCCTGACTCTTTTATCGTAACTGGAAACCCTAGATTGAAATGCTTCCACTGACTTCTGGGTTTAGCGGCTACTAGCAACGATGGAAATTTCATTCAGTTACCCGTGGGTAAAAGATAACCTGAGACTGAGCTTCCATCAGCGAATTCTGGGTTCCAGCAGCTACAGCAGCTGGGGAAGTATCACCCAGTTACCTACGGGCAACCCGAGTATGAGTGCCTCCACCGACTGCAGGATTACGGCAGCTGTGGAGGTAACTCCTTTCGGCAACTGCAGGGTTGTAGGAGCTACCAGCTACCAGCAGCTGTGGACGTTTCACCTCAGTTACCCGTGGAAACCCGAGACTAAGCTCCATTCGGCGATTGCAGGATTCCGGCAGCTGTTAAAGGTTCACTTATTTACCCGTGGGTAAAAGTTAATTTAAGGCTGAGCTCCCTTCCGTGTTTGTAGGGTTCCAGCAGCTGCCAGCAGCAATGGAAATTTCACCCATTTACCCTGGGGGGGCGCTGGGCATTATTTGGGTGTGAGGGTCATTTTTCCTCCTGTCAGGGCTCCCTGAGGGCAGCTGCGTACCCTCCTGCCCTGTCTCTTACCCATGGTTAGAAGTGTAGCTCCTCACAGATTACACCGCACAAAGCAGCACTAGGCACTACTAGGGTGAGTGGCAGTTCTCTGCAGAGAGCTGTTGGATGACAGGTTTAGGTATTTGGATTGGCTTGGACTAAGATCTTGGTCTTTTCCACAGTTCCAACAGTAGCTGTTTGCTTGTTGGTAATAGTTGTGTTTGCTGGAGTAGGTGTAGGTGAAGTGCTTGTGACTCACTGACCGGCTTCCTTAAATACCTAGTCTCAAGCGGTGAGGCGATTTCAACATGTCACCCGTGGAGGTGTTTAATGGCACCCAGGAGTCAGTCCAGTCCAGTTTTGCACCTGGGTGCAAGAGGTGTCTTTGCAGCTCTTTGGGGAGTTGTGCTGTATGGGAAGTTCTTTTCTCTCGCTTTTATCCACTGCAGTGCTGGCTCCTCCTTTCATCTGGAGTTTCTCCTCACCCTTCCTAACTGTCACAAATTCTTTACTCCTGCTTTTACCCACTCCGAGGCCGGTGCAGCCTGTATCTGGAGTTAGGTCATCTCACTTGTATCCACTGTAGCTGCACATGGTGTGCCCTGTCCCTTCTAAAGGTGCCCACCAAATTCAAAGTTCAGGTGGTTCTGGCTGGAGCGCCCCCCTGCTCTTTACCTGTAGTTAATAGGAGTTCTCTCCTGGAGTGAGACTGAAGCTGTTGGGATCAAGGCTGCCTAATCCGCTTTTTTAAATTTCCGTGATTTGTTTATTTTTTCATCGCACCAGCCTCCAGATACTGAGCTGCTGCCGTGAGTGCTGGGTTTCTCTTTAAAACTTTTGATGATACAACTCAAGTACACTAAAGTGCCATTAAGGCGCTATTTGTGAGGAGGGGGAGGGGAGTTGGAACAGTGGTTAGAGCAGGGGTGGCTACATGCCTCTATTGTGACCTCATTATTTTTTACCCACTGTGTGATTACCGAACGGTAATGCACAGACTGTCTCATAATTTACTCCTGGTAATATCCAAAACGCACATGGAGCTCTGTTAATGATAACACCTATATTTATCTATTCATAGTGCTATATGAACAGATTCGCAGACACCTGTGACCTTGACGATGCCCACATAGTGACTATACCTGGACAGAATTTCAATTACTCTGGAGTTATCGGAGTAATTCCATGTTACTCTTGGGCGCATTGGAGGGAGCATTTGCAATACAATAAGTCTTGCATTTGCGAGAGTTTAAGCTATTAGTATTCTAAATGACAATGTATTTTAGCTATTAGTATTCTAAATGACAATGTATTTTATTTATGTTTTAAAATCGAAAACATAAATAAAAGGCATTGTCATTTACAATGTCAATAGCTCAAACTTGTTTTAATTCCATGCACTTGTGATTTTTTAGGTCGAGCCTGGGCAGTGCATGCGCTGCTCTGCAAAGCATACTGTAGTCAGTCAGTCAGTCAAATACTCTTTATTCGAATCGTTAGACTCATAAAAGACATTAAAAAAACAACAATACAAATTTACAATCACAAAATACACATATAACACTCAATAACGGTTTTACATAAAAACGGGACAACCTTAAAAGTTCTTGGCGAATTATTTGATTGTTTAAAAATTGTTTAAAACCTCACTTGTTTCATTAATATCATTGAGGGGAGTTTGCTTTTTAATCCTGAGAGCTGCCACTAAAAAGCTAGCCACGCAAAAAATGATACGAGTAGACCCCAGGTGCTGGAGGTAGACCAGAGCGGGCCTAACCTGTATGAAGCCAGCCTCTTTCAATAATGGAACCAGGTAACTTTTCCTTATATCCCTGAAGATCTCACAAAACATAATAAAATGTAAAGTGTCTTGTTGCGAGAATTTATCGCAGCTACAGGGGGGGCCTAATTCAGGTTTTATCCAGGAGGGGTGACTACCTAGGATCTGGTGAATCAAATTAAACCTAAATTTAGTCAACAAAAACCTATGTAAAGGTTTAGTGACAATTTTAAGGTAAGGCTCCAAAGAGGGGGAAAAGGTTAACATAAAATGAGCCCTAACCTCCGGTTTCTCCAGTTCCTTTACCTCCCGCTCCAGTCTGGCCCTCTCCATGAATTTAATTTTGATCCATTTCACGTCCTCCTTTTTGATAGAAGCTGGCGATTTAAAAAGGTCTATACGGCCTAGTTGATAAAAAGTTATTTCCAGGTAGGACATCCATGGAATTTTGTGGGCTCGGTCCAGACCCCTGACATCAGACAGAATGACATGGTTTAGTGTTAACTCTGGATTGAGCCAGGTTTTTAACCAAAGAATCAAGGGGGCCAGTTTCAACCTATCCGTAAGATAATCCAAGCCCACCTCCGAGTGTAGGGCAAAGGTTGGGGAGGATTTAGGGAGGGAGAGAAGTTGTCTAATAAAACCATTCTCCACTCTTTGGATCCTGTCCACATGAGCATAGCCCCACAAAGATGCACCGTAAGAGGCGATCGATAGGCACTTAGTGATATAGATTTTCAGAAGGGCCTCCATGGGCCGTGACCCTAATCTCCTTGAGAAGCCCATGAGTGCTGAAGAAGAGCGAGCCATGGACACGCTCTTCGCCTTAATCTGGGGGCCCCAGGATCCCTTATCGTCAAAGAGGACGCCCAGATAAGGGAAGACCGTGACTCTAGAGACCAGCTCCCCTTCGCAAAAAAAAGTCTTGGATTTTTTCCTGCCTCTACATTTGCCTACCACCATCGTATGTGATTTTTTGGCGTTAATTTTTAAGTCTAGCTGGCCCATGAACGCCCCGAATTGATCCAAAAGTCTTTGGAGCCCAACTCCCGTTCGTGCTAATAAAACTGCGTCATCCGCGTATAGGAGTGCTGGTACCAGTATATCTCCCACACGCGGGACGTCCGTCCCCACGTTCACTAGACTGTTTCCAAGTCCATTAATGTAAATAGTAAAAAGGAGGGGGGCCAAGATGCAACCTTGGCGGACCCCCCTCTCGGACTTGAAACGGTTTGTGCATCTGCCCTCCCTAGACACCCTAACCACTGCAAACAGCTCCTGATGAAGAGAAGCCGTGAAATGAACAAGAGCTGGATCAACACCAAACTCCAGTAAAATACCCCAGAGCTTGGACCTTTTGACCATGTCAAAAGCCGAGGAGAGGTCCATAAAGGCCAGAAATAAGGACCCCTCCTTGGCCACCGTGTACTTTGAAATCAGCAGATGGAGATTTAGGCATTGGTCAATGGTGCCTCTTTTTTCTCTGAAGCCATACTGGATATTTGCAAGGCCACCCCCTCTGTTCAATATTTTCCCTCAACCTTTTCAATAAGACTCTGCCCAAGATCTTAATCGCCAAGTCAAGCAAAGAGATGGGTCTGTAACACCCCGGGTCATCTCTCTGCCCCTTCTTAAAGATCGGTACTATAATTGAGGTGACCCAGGTAGAAGAAAGGGTGTTACCATTTGCAGCGCAAAAGATGTTTGTTAGAATCCTAGCCCAAAATTTCGGGAAATGGGAGTACAGGTCTGCGGGCACTCCATCGGGACCCGGAGCTTTATTTCTCGAGGACTCTAGAATTGCGTTCTCCACCTCAGTACAGGTGAAAACAAGGGGGGCACACGCAACAGCCACTGTGGGATTTTGAGTTAAAGCATACTGTATTCAGGTATTGAATTGAAGCTCCACCCATTTTCTGCCCATCTTCTTAATTGGCTACTGTCACTGTCCTTTCTAAGCTGTGGCTTTTCATTGCTCAGTAGGCTTACTAGTCCCTCCTTAGTACCGCTGTGTCTCATCTTGTAACCTCCCATAAGGACTGGCTCTCTTACCAGTGTTATTACTCGGTAGGCTTTAATTACAGCCTCCAAACACTATTTTCTGAAACCACTTTGTCAGGAAACGCTCTACTGCAAAGCTTTTTAATAACTCATCGCGGTGCCCGCTTTATGGACATCGCGCTATTACTTTTAAATATACTCCATCCCAGTCCCCCCCCTCCCAGCTGCACGGACTCCACGCTTCAATGCGGACCCTTCCTCCATGTGCCAGTTAATGCTTTTTTTTGTAAAAGCGCCCCATACCGCACTTTCACTTTAGTGGCAGCCGCGCACCTTTCTTTGGACAAGCTATGTCTAACGAAAGGAACGCGGCGACAATAAAGTGAAAGCGCGGCATGGGGCGCTTTTACAGACAAAAAGAATTCATGCATTTGGAGTCAGAAGTGTACACGTTTCCAAGAACCAAATGCACACGGTTCATTCCCACTGGCATACGGAATACACCCGCTCATTCTTGGCGTTACTTTGCTTGGTTTGGTGAGCGCGGGCTGTGGGGACGTCTACTGTTGTCACCTTCCAACGAGCAAACAAGAGGATCTGTAGCATTATCTCTCCAGGAAGGTGAAAGGATACTCCTTTTGTGCTGTATTCATGTATCCCACAGAGAGCTGTGCTATTTGATGACTTGGGACAATTGAGATGTGGTCAGAAGTAAGTCTTCAAGCATTTCAGAGGAGCAGCAGTGGATAAACGCTGACCGGGCTGAGGTGTGGGCTAGACTCCAGGGGAAACGCTGATTTTGGAAGCATAATTCTTGGGTTGTGATTCCCAATGGCCCCACATGGGGTAAATTGCATGATCTTCAGCAACGCGCTATATATGTTTGTACTTTGGTTCGCATTTTACATACCCGAAGACACTTAAAACAATCATTTGCAATGCAATAGGTCTCGCATTTGCGAGAGTTTCCGCTAATGGCGTTGTAAATGATAATGCCTTTTATTTATTGTGCTGGTTTTAAAACATAAGTAAAAGGCAATGTCATTTACAACGCCAATAGCTTAAACTCTCGCAAATGCGAGACCTATTGCATTGCAAATGCTTGTTAACTGTTGGTTTGTTATCAGATTTTGGCAATTGCGCTAACTCCTGTGAGTACAGAGTTTCAAGGACCTGTTCTCTTGTACCGCCACCCTTGGTCTCTTCAGCTGCTTCATCCTTGCAGACCAATGACCGTCTTTGGCTTTTGGGACCTACCTCGTCCCTGCTTGTTACCACCACTCTTCGAGGTCAGCTGACACCATGGCCTCTGTCTATCCCTTTATTCTTTGACCCTCGCCTTCTTGTTGGGTGTTCTGGCTGTTGTTTGACTCTTTAAGCGAGGGTCTTTGACCCTTTATTTTCCTTTTCTTCTGAAGTGGTTTGTCAGGAACTTGGTTCCTCTTCTTGACCGTTCTTTTCTTCTAAGGTTTCTCTTTTTTCCTACATGGAACATATTTATGCGTCTAGTCCATTCAGAGATGGTTGTACCAGTTCTTCTTTGATTTTGTGATATCTCTTCTTGACAGTTCTTTTCTGTTGTTGTGTCTTCACCTCCCTTTAGGAGCTGTTGAATGGTTTTCATGCACAAGTGTATACTAAACGCTTTTGCGCTCCCAGTAAGTACTATTCTGCAGGATTTTCTTCTGATAGATTTATACCGCCTGCACTTTTTCTGTTTTCCGTCTCCTGTCTAGTCTCTCTTCCCTGGACTCCATACTTGTACTATTGTATGTTCTTCAACCCTTGTTGGGTTCAGCTTTTCATGCATGCTATTATTTGCAGAGGATGTACCCTCTCTTGCTTGCCCAATGCCCCAGCCAGCTCCTCCCCAGTCTGTCCAACTTACTATCTGTTCTGGAGGCCTTCCTAACCTTCACCTGGGTGTTAGCATTTCATGAACACAGATGCAGGTCCTGAGGAAGGTCAGGATAATAGAACGATTTAGGTTTTTTGCCACTTTCTCCTGCTTCTAGAGAAGGGAATTTGTTCTCAATATTTCTTAATTCCTCAGTAGTTAGCTCGTTTTCTATTGTGAGTAAATTCATAAGTGTAGGTCTATCTTCTGCCATAAGCCTTCTAACTGGGTTTTCTTTAGAAGGTTCCAATTTTTTTCAATTATTTTTCTGCTAATATTTTCGCCGATTTCAATTTTCTAATGTAATTATAAATGTCTATTCTTGTCTGTGTTAAATCTATATGTGTGGCTGGACAAAAGTTCAATCCTTTCTTTAACAAGGAGGCTTCCTCGCCTGTTTTGTTCTTCTGACAGATTTATAACATTTAGTTTTTGTGTTTTTATTTCTAATTCTTGCTGTATTTTGCACTCCCTCTTGTTTGCATTCCTGTTCTTTCTCTGTTCTCTCCATCTTTGCCTTGACTTCCTCGTCCCCTTCCTCCACCTTTCTTGGAAAATTTGGTTTTGTACCATTGTAGTCGCTGTAGTGCTAACCTCATATCGGTTGAAAAAGTTGTCTTTTTATTGCCAATATCTGATGTCAATGCATTGCCTTCACTTTCTCTTTGATCCGTGTCTGTTAAGGATTCATAACTAGAATATACTCTTGTTGTGGTGTCTAGTTGATCTTTTATGTGGAATGATTCAAATTTCCTCAAAAATGTAAATAACCTTCCCTCCTCATAGTCCTCTTTGTCTCCCTGGAATCTAATTTGTTTACATTGTTTCACACTTGCCTCATGTTTTTCTATTTTATCCATTATTTCTTCTTTTAGTTATTTTTAGTTCTGCTAAGAATTCCATCTAATCCAATTCATTTTCTAAATCTTTTAGTTGTTTTTGTATGTCCATTAGTTCCTTCTCTGTGTTTAATCAATAGGACTACCAAGCCCATTGAGGCAACCAATATGTGTTCTCCCCATTCTTGCAAAAGCTCTACACTAGTATCCTGGTGACTTGACATAAGCGATATGTGTAGCCCTCTTGGTCATCAGTGATCTCACTGACCATGTCATGAGTGATGTAATCTGTAAGATCATAAGCAGTGCCTGTCATTACGTCCCTGTAACCTTGATTTTTTTAAGTGAATTCCTAAGGTTTTTACCTAGTAGTCGCATTTGCAGAGTGGTGTAGAAAGGGGGCATGGCCTCCGACCAGCTCGCAGCAATCGCGCTGTGTGGGACTTACTGGAGGTAACAGGAGGGGTTCTTGGCTCCCAAAGACCCTCAGCATCCAAGGGTACTTCATCCCCCAACCAGTGGTGCGCCAGGAGGCGTGTTTGCAGAGTGGTGGAGAAAGGGGGTGTTGCCTCCGATGACCTCTCAGCAATACCACTGTGTGGGACCTACTGAAGGTAACAGGAGGGGTAGTTAGCCCCCAAGGACCCTCAGGAGCCCAAGGGGACTTCATCCCCCTGCTATTAGTGCAGAAGTAGGCGCGTTTGCAGAGTTCTGGTGAAAGGGGGCGGGTCCTCCGACAACTGTCACGGGCCGTCTATTTTTTTAAATGTTATTGTTTTATTAGGGATGGGGGGCCTCCTGTCCGCTCTCCCCTGGGCCGATTTCAGTCCTGGGGGCCCCATCCCCAAAGCCAAGCCTTTTTGGAAGGGAGGATGGGGGATGCGCGGCCCCTCTCCCAGGCCAACATCCCCGGGGCCTGGCCTATTTATTTTTATTTAGGGGAGGGGACCCCATCCCTTGGTACCTGGCCTACTTGTACTAGGGGAGAGTAGCTTCAAGGCCCCCTCCCCTGGCTGATTTCGCCCCGGGGGTCCCATCGCATGCGGCCCGGCCATATAGAGATGGGGCCTGATCATTTCTTCTGGGGCCCTCAGGGCACTCACTCTCCACTTGGACTGTGGGGGAAGCCTGAATTTCCCCGCTGTCCCTGCCGATAACCGCCACCTGCGGGAGTCGACATTCCTTTCAGACATAGTGAGCTGCTGGAAAGGCAACTCCCCGTGTCTAAAAGCAATTCTGCTCCACTTCCAGCAAGTGAGAGCATTTTCATTGCTCTCGCTTGCTGGAAGAGCGTTTTCTGTGGCTTGGTGGGAGCGGTAAAGCTCCCGCTAAGCCGCAGCAAACAGCTAGGTCCCGGGGTTGGGCACCTGGGGACATAGTAGGAGTCGGCCCTGGGGCGGGGGGGGGGGGGGGGGCTTTTCACCAGGGCCGTCTATGTCTCCAAGAGGGCGGCTGTTTGGCCCCCCTCCTTTCTTGATGTAGGGAGTGCCTCACCCCCATCTTTCCAAAATTAAGTTGGCCCCGGGGACGGGGTGGTCCCCGGGACCAGGGGGGTTTACCAGCCTCCCCCCAATTAAAAATCGATAAGCCCTGGGTAGGTGGTGTTCCCTGGGACACGGGGTTTACACGCACCCCCGCCCGATTTCAATGTGACCCCAGGGAGGTGTTGGTCCCCTGAGCCTGGAGCGTCCAAGAGGCCCCCCCCCCCCCATTTTAAAATAAATAACCTCCGGGGAAAGTCGCTGGGCGGAGGGGGCCTGGCCCACCCCGTGGGGTTGATTACTACAGAAGCCCGCTCTTTTTTTCTTTTTCTTTCAATGGGCGCCGCAGATCCTAAGTGGCTCCAACCGGAAAATGTAAAAAACCAACAAAAAAAAATTAAAAAGATTTTGGAGTCCTGTGAAGTCCCTGTGGGCCCCAACCCCCACTCCCAAAGAGACCTATGAGGTAAGATTATTTCTACCCTGCACTTTTTTTTATTTTTTTTCTGCTCAAGCGGAGTCTCCAGATGGCTGCCAACACTTCCTGGTTTGAAGTGTTGGCAGCCAATCAGATCTCCGCACGAGATCAGGAGAGGCCGTGGATTCTCCGCGTCCCTATATATACAATTTTAAATTAATTTAAATAACTCTGCAACTACTGGTCAGATTTACAGAAAATCACAAGAAGGTAATTCCCTGGACCAACATCTACCTTTCTGGCAAATTTGGTGTAATTCCGTTCACCAGTTCTCGCTGTAGCCATTTCTGAAATTCCAATACAAATTAACATAAGGCAACGTGTTTTGCCCCCCCCCCCCCCCGCCCCCCCCTTTTTTTTTTCTCTGCCCCTGCTTGGTGGTTCACCCTGAAACTTTCAAGACAGTAGCTGAAGAGAGCGGCCAGTATGTAATTTCCGGCTTTTATTACAACTACCAGTGTTTTCTTTTTTCCTCCACTCTCACTATAGTTATGGGTGATTCCAGAGGTGCTACCTCTATCTATGGGAGGTTTTTTTCATTAAGACAACTATTGTACTTTGTTGTCTTTGCCATCTTCTTGTACAGATCGTGTTCCATCTTCTCCTGTGTGCATGGGTTTTTGGTATCCCTTCTTTCTGTTTCTACAAAAACAATTGGCCAAGATAATGCTTTCATATGGCGATGAGCTATGGCTCAGTAGAGTTGTCTTCTGTCCTGGGTTTCCCTACTTGCAGCCGCCCTGTTTAATGTTCTGCCGTGCCAGTGCCTCATTTTGGGTCCTTGTTGTATGTCGTCCTCGGCTACAATTCTCTTCCTCTGCCAGGAGTAAAGCTACATGCTTTTTCTTCTTCCTTTGTTACCTGTGGTCCCTGCCACAGTTATTGAGCTGCAGATAAATTATTCCTAGCCTTCCTGCCTTAGAGCAGCCGCTCTCTTCTTTCTTTTTATGCTCCACCTAGACACCGGCTATTTCTATTCAGGGATTTTGCTCGTCAGTTTGCAGGCCCTCCTCAGAGGATGTTTTTGCTGTGGTATCTTATTCAAAGGTAAGGAATCTGTGGCTATATGTGTATCTAATGAACACGTTACTTACCTTTAGTAACACCTTACCTGGTAGAGACAGTATATAGCCACAGATTCGTTACTGACCCTCCCATCCTCCCCGCAAACAGATTTATTCCTATCTTTCATATCCTGCTTGATATTGGGATATCCTCCAGCTTGATATTGGGATACTCCTTGCAGATACATCTGTATTGACAGAGACAGACAGAGAGAGAGAGAGTCAGAGAGATCTCGTCATTGGCACACTGTTTCATTGGCCAGTTTCTGTAATTGGCTCTGCCTTTTTGGTACAGAATGTAGTCTCTGAAGAAACTGACATCAGCGCTTTTGGAAGAGGCATATATGTACTCCGTCAACATCACATCCGGTGGTCGACGTCACTATGGAGTCGCACGACGCCCTCTAACGAAGCGCAGATGTACTTCTGAAAATGTTTTCCAGATCCAGTCTGGCACCTGGGGTGAATTCAAAGTTAAGGAATCTGCAGCTAGATCCTGTTTCTACCAGATAAGGCATTACCAAAGGTAACTAACGTGTTAATCTACGCCAGTAGGCTTAGATTTTCTGCCTTCGCTACTAGACTAGAGACCAGTATGCACTTTACTAATCCAGCAAACTAAGGGGTAGTAGGCACACAATTGCACAACATTCCACAGAGCACAAGGACATAAATTACTCAGGCTTACAGGCCTGTTTCATTGGTGAAGTATAACTCCAACATTTTCCATACAATTATGCATTTGGTGCATTTGCCATATAATCCATCATCTGCACAATTTGCATATTTTAACCCAAAAATGTTTTTAACAGATTGAAGGTTACTGAAAACGCAGCTACACGTTTTGCCATAGAGTGGACGGCCGTTGGCAAAGGTTGACTAGTCACATTTCAATTGGTTGTTGCTGTATTTTGGTGTTAAACTGGTAGTAATGAGATGAAGTATTTTCCTAGACAGTGTTAAAGTGTAAAAATGGCAAAATATTGACCTAGAATAATTCGCTTTTCTTGCCCCCTAATTTGGTCCTTTCCTGTTGTATAAATCCAGTGGCCGTGAGTATAATGTTGAAGTGTATGTGGGCAGCAGAATGAATGGTTTGTTAAAGTTCACCATGGTGTAGATGCGGATGGCTAGTCTTACGGTAATAGTGTTGGGGAGCGTGGGGGGAAAGGAGAAGGTGTGGTCATTTATTTGCTTTTTTCTCTTCCCAATTAACAGAAAGTCCAAAGGAGAGCTCTGAGCCCACGGGGTCGCCTGCACCAGTCATCCAGCACAGCTCAGTTACTGCTTCTTCCAATGGCCTCCGTTCTGCTGCCGAAGCCGTTGCAACCTCCGTCCTCAGTCAGATGGCAAATCATAGGACAGAACTCAGCTTGCCCATACAATCACACGTCATTATGTCTCCACAGTCCCAGTCTGCCGGCAGATGATGATCCTGGTCATGTGACATAGAACTAACTAATCCCAACTTGCTGCCTTAGAGACAGATGTAATAACGAAGCCTCTGAACAATGGGGCTAGATATGGAAACATATACATCAATTTTAAGTGAGTTAAGGGCAGCTATGGAGCTTTTTAGATAGATACCTACACAGCCCCAGAAATATTATGTGACTACAGTTTGGAAGGGGAGTGGCAGTTCCCTTGCGGACATCATCTTCTGGATTTATATTAGTAAGAACAGACTTCATTCAAGGACAACTTATGGAGGGTCAACTTCAGGTATCCCTTATGTTAACACTAAGACAACTGCTGGTTTCGGACTACTCTCTTGCTATTACTCTCTCACAAGTTCACATTCTTATCCGTTGGATTTATATGGTCACTGTCTTTCACCAGGTCTGTTTGGCACTCTAAATCTTGAACACCCATTGGTGGCCTGCACACTTGTTATGTTTGTGTCCCTCAGTGTGGCTTGTGCACCCTCTCTGTCTCTCTGAATCACTACCATGTACTTTCCGTCACTGTAGTCTTGCCTTAAGCGACAAGACTTTTGCAGTTTAGAAGTGGGATAAGAGGCGGAAAGCAGAACTTGTCAATGAAGCTCCTCTGTCTCAAATGTGTTTTGAAACTACCTTCAGCTCACTTACTGGCAGGTAGTTTACAACTAAACAGCATTTTTGGTCGAGCTTCCTTAACCAAAAATCATTGTGTAATCCAGTGCATTTCAACATGTGGGGTTGAGGTTGGAGTAGGGTTAGACAGAGTTGGTGATAAGAGCTCTTATGTTCCATCAGAGTGGGTCTTGTCAGCCTATGTTTCCATAATCATTCTGATGTACCTCCTTCAATGCAGAGAGGACCCTCCTTCTCAGCCCATAGGCCACATTGTCTTCAAAATGTAAAAGGGTACTTAATGAATCAACCAAAAAATCAAGAGCCACCAGTTATTTGTTACTGCCCAACACCTGCTATGGCTTGCAACTGCCTATATGTCTTTACATACCACCTGTTTGTTTCCACTGGTCTACCACAGCACTTCCTCAGCTTTCCCTCGGCCCTTATTCCTCCATTTGAACATAGGTTATCAAATTAATGCTCCTGCTAGAGGATATGCCTTCTGCCCTCCGAGAAATGAAATGGGGGAAATGATTCTTTTTTTAAATTTTGTTTGTCATCGTATGAAACACTCCCTAAAATGAGGTTGGCTTTGAAACTGCTTGTAGACATTTGGTACCATCCAGACCCTACGTGATCTGCAGATCTTGCAGGGTTTGCACTCTGAGACTTGTCACTGATGGGCTTGGTGCATTCGATTTGCTCTCTCTGGACTGGTGCTGACCAAACAGGAACTACAAATGCGAAAACAACTATCATTCATCATGGAAAATGAGAGGGGAAAGAGCTTCTACCCTTGGCACTATCCAGCTGGCAGCACGGTTTTCATTGTTCAGCTTCTTTCAACAGTTTTTGTGTAAATGGCTTTGACAAGCCCTTGTGAATACTAAAAAAAAGACCTGAACGACTTGAAATATGTATTTTTTTAAGTTGGTAAAGTCTGTGAGTCACATGCAGTCTGAAGAACCAGCTTAATGTATCGCTGTTACTGCCTGCTGACTTTGGCAGTTTAGCTGAGAAGATATCTTAGGGTGAAGGCCTTGGAAAATACCAGGTATTCCTCTGAAGTCAATGTGTAGTTTGCACCATTATTTAGGTCTTCTTGCTTTTTCATTGGTATAATCAGCAACTGTTAACCTTCAAATTGTTGTGCAGGAAGTTGTGAGTGGTGTTAATTTCGCCATTTATCTGTTCTATGAACACCATCATGTCTGAGACTACGTTGGTGTGAAGATCGGCCTTCAGCCCATGAGGGAAGTGGATCAACCTCCAATACGAGTGTCATTTAAGAACGTCATGTTTCACCATTTTGAGGTCTAATTGTAGTCTCATGAGCAATGGATACTCATGAGCAGGTAATTTTAGTTGTGTATTGCTGCATTTGACTCACTCTGCAAAGCATGTCAAATTGGATGAGGTAAACTTAACACCATTTTAGAGACTTCAGAAATGCATTGGAAACCAAAGTCAGAAATGGTTCCCGTTATCCTACTTGGTTAAATAACTTCCTGTGGCATACCTCTTATTACTTATTCCCACCGGTTAATGTTCTAAATATTTTATTACGTGCCTAGAGATGACATGTTGCCTTATTGTGCTCTGTATGAATGTATTACACTCAAACTATTTTCCTTTCGACCACTGCATCTTTTCAAGCGCCATTTTGCCATTTCACATCAACATTTCCTATTTTCACAAGTATTCAAGGATGTTAAACTGGTCTGCTATTGTCTGTTGATAGATTGTAATAGCCATGCTGAGCAAGTTGTGCAAATCTGGGTAAGGCCAGGTATACAATGCCTTTCCAAGATTAAGAATGTTTGAACGGCACACCACAAAGAGGCCTTATGCAGCATTTTGTCTTATGCAAAGCCCATCTTTCATTCATTGACCCCGTTATTGCAGAATATGAAAGTCTTGCACTTGGGCACTGACTCGCCTCAGAAATCGCAGAGCTCTTCCCATAAAGGCACACTATGTAACTTGTTACCATGTCATTATGTGCCTGTCGTTTCCCTTAAGTTATATATATATTGGCATGCCATGTTCCATCTACCCGAAATTTCATTTACTTGTGTGGTGCACAAATGTTTTGGGCTAAAGCTGTTGCATTTTTAAGATTACCTAGTTATCCTACACATAAAGGTGAGCCTTTAGGATGGATCAGCCTTGCCTGTTCTAAACACTATATAAATGCTTATTTGATAACTACCGGTTGCAGCCTTAAAGTTGCAGCAATCGTTTTTTTGCAATTAATGTTTACACCTGTTTACTTTCCAGGTGGAGCTCTGTTGGTAGTAGGTGAGCATATATCTCGGCTCTCTCTCCTGAGACTGATCACTTGCTGAGCAATATTTTCTGAACCTCTCTCACCCATGGGAATTCTTTGTAGGCTATACCCACACTGGCACACACTCCATTCTGCTGCATCTCTCTTTGGGCACACTCTCCACTGGAGACTGTACGGCCCGCAGTGGCAAACTTTAGGCTAGGGTTTACTCACCTTTAGCACCTTCTCCAAACATGCTGCATGATCCGCTTTAGTCTACCTTTCCACTGGACTACATCTCACAGCAGGCACTTAATTCACTCTACTATTTTTGTTGTGGATGCTCTATTTACTAGTCCTTATAAGTAGACTTATTTTTATTATTTGCCATGCTCGACAGTCAAATATTTGTTAACTTTCATCCTTCTTTTGGTACGAGAATCCAGGTGTTGTATATATCCCAAGGGAGTAGTCCTTTGACAGAGAAAAAGAGTGGCATGTCACAGGTTTTTGTTAGAGGCTAAATCGCAGAGGCAGTCAAGAATGGCTTTGTTGCACAGCTTTGATTAGTCAAATAAGCAGGGTTTTTGGGAGATGTTTGTGAGATCTCTGTGAATTTCCAGGCTAGGAAACTCAATGACCTAATAAGGAAATGGCGGTGTCTCATATATGCACTGACAATCTCAACACAATGTTCCAAAGCTGTGAATGGGAACATCTTGACTCTCGATTGCTGGATTTGGTGTTCGTTAGTTCCGGGTTCCTTACATTTTGCAAGGTACTGTTAGTCTGAAATTGTAATTCTCGTATGTTAACATTCTTTGACTGTTGCATGTGGTTGCTCTGAAAGGTGGTTGGCAACTTATTGTCAGTTTGCTGCCTTTAGGCCACTATTGATGCTTTTAGCTTGCCAACGAGGACCACCACTTTCTCTTTATCTGTGCAAGGTGTGGCCTGCCCATTGTGAATCTGGCTCTCTTCTTACTCGTCTCTCTACATTTCTGCTGATTTTTTTTTTCTCCAGGGTAAGGCACATCTGCCATTATCTCCTAAATCTGTTATTGTCAGCTGCTGACATTTGGGCATCTGTTTTAAGATGTTAAACTCAATAGCTCGGCGAACTGCAATTCTGATGTGGTTAGTGGCTTGACCAATTTCTTCAATGGAGTTTTAGAGGGCTAGTAGTGTATATATGTATATATATATATATATATATATCTTCCAGTCTACCTTGTCAAGGTTAAACCTTATGCTCTTACTGGGGCGTGAGTTGAACACAGTTTAGTAGGGAGTTTCCAAATGTGTGGAGTGAAGAAATGTTTTATATTAGTTGAGTATCCACGATATCTGCTTTTTATGATGTGCTATGCCTAAATATCACATGTGCTCAGTAGGGGACGCTGCTACAAAAGTGTTTGTTTCTAGGCTTGGGGGAAATGTGTTATTTCCTTTCTGAAAAATAAACTAAGTGGCCAGAAAATTACACAAAATGCTGGGCTGACATGTTGCGCTATGTTTTTTAGTGCAAAATGTCTTCCTGCGCACATTTTGGACATGAGTGCACATTTAGCCCTACCAAAAGCTGTAAAACTGCGCATGACTTGGACAGCTGTTTGCATTCTGTTCATTTTCATTGTGCCTGTGCTGCTGCAAGAGGACTTCTACCCTAATGAAGTCTCAATTACGAAACATAGTGTAATTTTGGGAATTTCATAGAACAAACAAAATGCAGGAAATATTGCAAGATTATACCACCATATCAACATTTCACACTAGGCTTGATTATTTCTTGCACGGACGAGAGCTTACCCCTTTTCTGAATGGCTACCCTAGAACTATAGCTTTCAAGCTTAGCTTTCATTTAATTTTCAGTAAAGTTTTGGATTCTTCGGTACCTAGATCTGTATTCTAAAGTGTTGCATTAAAAGAGCAATAGGTGGCCATCTTTCAAAGTGGCCTAGCAGATATCTTGGTGTGTATACAAAATGTCTTTGTCCTCCTTGTTGGGGTGGAGTAGTTGTTTGATGCTTTATAACTGTGCTCACTATCAAGCTGATTTACCGGTTGTAGCACCTATTCACTAGTCAGCAGTTTGTATTTTGCATTGGCCTCTTATAGTAGATCTGCATTCCCACCTTTGAATTCCATTTCTTAAGAGTGCTCTTTGCAATCCACATTAGTGAGCTGGAACTTTTTAATTGTGAGTGACACATTGGTTGGGCTCTTTGTTCTTCCGTAGTGTAGGAAGAGAGGTGCCATCTTTGTCACAAGAAGGCGGGTCTTCAAATTATCAACAAGATGTGCACTCTTAATGATAAGGATCACAGGTAGAGTGTGGATTGGCTAGTGACAGTGGGTTGTGTTTTTTGCGGCCTCATTATTCCTTTTTGCCTGATTTTCTCCAAACACAATCTTTGGATATCGCTTTTATTAAGGAATCTTGGGCAGACGCGCACTCTGGCAGTTACATTCTGTCTTAAACTCCACTCAGACGTACCTGCCCCTGCTAGGCCTAAATCCTCTATGTTACATACTCTCTCTTCTGAAGCCTTAGGATCATCCTTAATACAAAACCCCCCACTACCCCCTAAAGGACCTTGACAAGGCACAGACTGTTAACATCACGGTATTAATTCTGCCCTTAATCATATAGCACCAGTCAAGTCTTAACAATCAGAGAAAGATGCCCTCTGAACCTTGGTTTTCAGAGACTCTTAGATTACAGAAGCAGAACTGTCGAAAGCTGGAAAGAAGATGGAGGCTCAGTTATGGCTCCATAGAAAGTAAACTATATAAACAATCTTTGCAGACTACAAGGATCTCATCACCAAAGAGAAAAAGTAGTTCTATACCGGAAAAATTGAGGCTTCAAAAGATTTGTCCAAAAAATTGTTTGCTTTATTAAAAAAGCTTATAAGTCCCCAGAAAATATAAATATTAACACCAATCAAGCCTTCTGTAACTCCTCAGCCTCATTCTTTAAGAACAAGATAGAAGTTATTTACAGTCTTTTTGCAGGATGTCATCCTCCCTGGCTTCCCTTGGCCATAGCCCCTCAGCCAGGGAACACATATTTCCATTCTGCAACAACCTCACTGGCGCTTGCCACTGATTATACAGGAAGGATCTCCCCTCACAAACCTTATATTACAGACAATACTGCTACGCTATCTACGTTTTCACCTCTTTCCTCCGCATAAGTACTGAATCTTCTTGCCCAAACTAAATCAGGCTCTCCTCTCGATCCATGGCCTCCTAAAATTATTCATCAAGCTTCTGAAATCATTTCAGAGCACCTCTCTGTCATCTTCAATCCGATGTTTTTCACGGGTTTCTTCCCCACTAAATGGAAACTGCCCTCAGTTCTTCTGCTTTTGAAAAAACAAATCTAGACAGTGCTGAGCCCAATAATTCTCAGCCCATCCCTCCCCTGCCACTCCCTGCTAAAATTGTTGAAAAGGCTGCGAATGCTGAACTTACATCGTTTAGAGAGTCATGGTCTCCTTGGCCACGCTCAGTTTCGATTCATGTCACCACTGTTGGGAACCCGCGCTGATCGCAGAATCTGAGCAAATTAGGCAAGTCGTCGATGCAGGAGGCAATGTGACTCTGGTCCTATTAGACCTCTCGCAAAGCGTTTGACATGATCAACCATAACATTCTTTTGGACCGTATCGCCTCCCTTGGGATGAAGGGACTAGCACTTACACTGCTGAAATCTTTTCTCACTGTTAGGGAAACGTTTGTCGCTCTTGAGGATTTTAATTCTCCTACCTTCACTTTACCTTGCAGCGTTGCCCAGGGCTTGTCCCTGAGCCCTACCCTTTTCAATATTTGTCCCCCCACTTGCCAATCTGATCCAGTCATTTGGTTCTCGGTAGTGTCCTATGCCGATGACACCCAAATTGTTATATCTGTGGCCAGCGGTCCCGCTGACACAGCCACTCGTATTCACGATTGTTGGCTTCATGTCAGTAATTGGATGTCTTCGAATTATCTAAAGCTTAACTCCAGTATAAACAAGGTCTTGCTGTTTGGAAGAAATGCCCCCTTCTGTACCACACGGTGGTGGCCACAGGAACTCAGTTTGCGTTCCTACACTGGTTAACAAGGTGAAAAATCTAGGTGTAGTCTATGACGACAAACTCTCCTTTGAGGGCCACATTATTGCCATAATTTCTGCTGCTTTCTACTCTCTGAAACTCTTCAGAAAGATCTTTCCTTATATCCCTCCTAACCTGCAGAAAACCGTGATCTAAGCATTAGTACTCTCTAAGATCGACTACAGTAATGCCCATTCGGTAAACATCCCAAAAAAGTGCCTTAACAAAATTCAAATCCTATAAAATGGAGCTGCCTGCCTACTCTTAGGCATTCCCATATATCAATCTGTTTCCTCAGCGCTCAATTTTCTGCATTGGCTTCTGGTCAAGAAGTGCATTGATTTGAAAACCTTAGGCATTGCCTTTAAGGCACTCCATGGCACAGGCCCTGAGTACTTTAAACAAAGCTTTCAGTGATATATACCTTCCATACCTCTTCAGTCTGCCTCAGCCTACCATCTTATTGTCCCCAAGTTTAAAAAGGTTTGCCTGGGTGGTAGAAGCTTTATCGTTGGGGCAACCAGACTTTGGAATTCTCTCCCTCTGTAACTGAAAAGATTAACAGATGTGTTAGCCTTCAGAAAAGCACTTAAAACTTGGCTTTTTGCCCATTAATATTTCTTCTCTCTTTCGTAACCACTTTTACTTTTGAGACTAGTGCCTAGACACCTCTGGGTGTGAGTTTGCTTTACAAATCATATTTTCATTTCCATGGGTTTGTCTGCTAATGACCAGCTGGCTCTGACTCATTGCGGAGACTCTGTGTAAAGTCATGTGCTCTGACTTGGTCTTGTTATTTTTCCTTTTCCTACTCTTTTGAGTCCCAGAATTCAACTGCAATGGTTTTAAGATAGATATTTGCCAATGTGTTTTCAGTTTTTGCTCATCTCGGTTTTTACTAGATAGGGGTAGCTACAGTTGCATGCAGCAGCATATGGGTTTTTGCTGTTTTGACATTCTAGTCCTTGTTTGGGAACAGTTGCATATTTTATAGGCATGCTTGAGGATGGAAGATGGCACAGGCAGTTTTAGCACATGAACTGGACCATATTTTAAGTACTATGGTGCTTATGGTTTGTCACTACAATTGTGGATTCTTCTAATTGGTCACAGTCTGTTCCTTAGTGATTCCTATCTTTGTTATTGACAACAATGGTACCTTCTTGTACTCCTAAATGATCGGAGTTTTCTTCTGGGGAGGAATTTGTTGGCATTAAAAGGATGGCCACTCATTATAGCTTAAGTCGATAGAAATATAGAGCACTTGCTGAACGAATCAATCACATTTCTGTTGCTCTTAGACTGTAGCGAGGTATGTTTTGGCATTGCCACCACTGATGAACTTGCTGAAATGAGAGATACAAAGGCGACCTTGTAGATCCTGGAGGGTATTTTGTATTTTTGTTGCTTAAAATCACAGATGGAACCTGTTTTAGGATGCAGACTAATTTCCAGTACTCTTACTGTCTCCATGATATCTCTTGATCTACATCACTTGATGATACCTGCAACTAATTTTACTGGTGAAATTGAGGACGTGCTGCATCTCGAATTTCTGCTTCTTCTGTTCTTTTCTATAAGTCACTTTAATCTGCAAAGACTGATTTGATTCAATGCTCGTGTCCCCATTCCACATTAGCTAGCATTGCTACAGATATTTCTCATTTCTCTTTTTTTGTACATCCAATAGGTTTTTTTCTGTTCAAAGTAGCTAGTTACCCGTGCAGCCTCATCATCTCTTTTGAATTTTAAAAGCGTATATGTTATTGGCCCCATAACATATTATGTTCATTTATTTCTTTATATTAGTCCACTAAACGAGATACAGAGAGAACGAGGGAGGGAGGGAGAAAGAATGAGACAGAGTCACAGTTGGGGAGAGAAAGTGTGTGTGTCTATACATGTCCATATGTTTACAGGTGTATATAGACTATGCAGGCACGCCTTAGGGAACTTCTCAGATTTGGTGAAGGTTGCAACCACCCTTTTTGAGTGATATATGGATGGAACTCTAATATGCCTGTTTGAAGAACTTTTTTTCTTTTTTTTTAAATGAGCCCTTTGGTCACGTAAATAATGCACAAGTTAACACATTTTTACTGCATTAATAGACTGGCAAAGAAATATGGCTTTTGGAGGTTTGGGCAACTGTAAAATAGGATTTTCCATGAGATACCTGTTTTTATTTCCACTTTCTCTGTGCTAGTCGCAAACCTCTTAATTTATCCAGGTATGGAAAAGAAATTTAGACTTAACTTGAGTTTTGCACACATACGTAACAATGGGAAGAAAAGGGTAAACATGTTGCCAATACTAGAGGAAAGGTCACTGTAAGTGGGATTTTTAAACAGTGGTTTGAGTACTAAAAAATAAAAAGGCTTTGACAGTTACATATGAAAATATAGCCTACAGAGTGGTTATAATGGTTTTAGGGCTAAAGGGGATCATTCATTTCAATATGTGTAAGCGTCTTTACTGCCTTATAAGACACATTTACCGCACCAAGTGTTCTACCTGTGTGCATATAAGTAACTTTGCATTTTCTTGCCTAAGATTGGGTATACTAGATCTGGGATATAATTTAGGACTGTTGTTCAATGCAGATGTTTAAAGACTCTATTGTGGAGAATTGGTTTCATTTCATCATTGAGATGTAAGAGGAGCCCTTGCAGCTGCCTGTTAAGCAATAAGCTACATTATAAACCCCAATCTGCTGTCTGGTGTAATTATAAATGTTTGTGAGCATATGCTCCTGTAGATCGCATGCTTTGCACATTCATGCCATTTAGTGTTGGGCACGGTCGTTGCAAGTTATTTCACTTGTGATTTAAATGGAATTAAACAATTGATTACAGGTGTAACAATCCATAGTTTGCACGTTGCAAAAGGAACATATAAATGTTAGTTCACCATTCAGGATACTTTTTAAACCTTTGGTGAGCAATGCTAAGACTATACATTTCTTCAATACAGTGGCGCATCACCATTGCCTTATGATTGAAATCTATGTAAAACAAATATGCTTAGTTTATTGGTAAACAGTAGCATTTTGTGGGTGGCATTTTCATTCAAGTGAATGAAGTTGTAGGATTTCAGAGAGTTTGTGTTCCAAATATACATTTTCAATAAATGTTATTGTTTTTTGTTGATGTGATTTTCCAAAACCATGTTTTAATTTGTTTGCAACACTAGTCCAGGAAACTGATTCTGTTGACAAATACATCTCCATGCTAGTTACACCTAGTTGCATCTAAGAGCATTCAAGCATTTAGTAGTGTACTTTCCTCGTTGTCACAATGCTTTCAGGGAAAAAGATGGTCATCCTTGTCTGCACTACATCATTTGATACAGGTCATTTAAGGGCTCAGCAAGGTTTGTCTTCAGCAAAATCTTATCCTGAAGCATCTCATCACAAGTTCAACCAGTACTGGCGCCATGTGCCCCTTGGTTGATGGGGAATAAGGAAAGGAACGCTTGTTCCTTGAATAGAGCACTGACAAGAGATACCCTTTAGGTCTGCCCTCACCATCTGTGGAACTACCTCTGGGACATCAATCCAAGTTTTTTTTAGATTAGCAGCTATCATTTGAAGAACAAATAGAAGGTGTTCATGTTAGGTTTTTAATAGCTTTTTAAAATAATGTAAGCAATTCTTGTGATTTTAAAGCACTTGTCGATGTGACATGCAAAGCCTTACAGTACATTTTTTATTATATTTTTTAATCCGAATGTTTGAGCTTTGAGAAAACTCTGAAGCCAACCCAAGTGATCTTGTTCCTGAAAAGTTTGTATTATGACACTGATTACATTACACCATAGTTTGTCTGTTGCTTTTATTTGGTGCTAGTACTTGTCTGTTTTCACTTCCCTGAAGCCTGACTAATCATGATGATTTACAGTGCTCTTATATGTTTTCTTTGACTGGTAGGTGTTACTCTGTAGGTTGGTGAAATAGCCATCCTCCTCCCAAGTTGGTGCACTTGAGAATGTTGGAAAAAGAAAGCAAGCTGTGAATGAAATCAGTGCATTCTAGCAATTAGAGCTGATATGTTTGTATTATAGATAACAGTGATTTTTTAACATTTTTTTTAGCTTACAAAGAGTTTAAGTTTATCCACATGGTCCTAAAAAATTGAATAAGTAATTGGAATGTATTGAAATTGCATCTATTCCAAAAGTGAATTGACAGGCCGCAGTGGCGTGGGACTGTGTATCTCAAAAGATAAATATTTGTTGAATGCAGCTATTAGAAAGTGCCTCAACGGTTTCTTGCTGCTTTCTTTTAGGATATGCCATCCTTAGTCACAACTGGGCAGCTTTCAGAACTTACTTTTCAGCAAATTATTTTTTGTGATGTCACTCTTTTAATGTTAGAATGAGTCTTTTATTTATAGTACATCATGTAGGAGGAATTATGGCTCCCATCATCTTTCCCCTTGTGAACTCTAGACGTTTTTAAACATAAGCAACTTGCTTACTTGTTACTTTAACCCTCTTTACTTCTGAATAATGTATGGGATTTTCACTTGAGTCAAGAGATTGTTCTTGCTTTCTTCTCTCTGAAGCTTGTCTGTAGTAGAGATGGAGAAACGCTTCTCATTATGAGAGTAAGGTTAAGTCTCATTGTCTGTCTTGACAGGAAAAGGGTATTTCTGTATTTCTCTTTTTCACATGAGTTATAGCGAGAATTCTGCTGATCTAGAAACTTGCAAGACTTCCACTTGTCTCTGGGATTGGTATATTAATATTGTGTATTTCAGCAGATACCTTAAAGCACAACTCTTACTCAGGGGTACATGCGCCTTCCACCGGAACCAAGAAAGCAGGACAGGAGGATTTGGAGACCAGGTTTTTGGGCAATGCTACATTTCCTCAAGTAAGGACTGGTCTATCGATGTCTCACCCAGGGCCAATCCTAGGGTGATCCCAGCTCTTCTATGCTTTCTGTTCAGTTTTACCATACCTTCAGCCTTTGCAAGCTTCTGTTTGTGCTTTAAGTTTGGAAGATCAGCAAGCCAAATTTAACAATAAATGCAGATTATTCAAGTAGGAACTCAGTTACCCTTTTAGGATCTTTCTTGCCAACATCATTACCATTATTTCCAGGGCAGTTTTTGACTGCTAATAGCAGAACTCTTTGAATTTAAAACTGAAATGTCATTTATCAAGTTGTATTCATATGAGTTAGCTGTAGTCAGGCCAACGGAAATTAGAAAGAGCTTATGTGAGTCCATGCTAGCTCCCTATTTAGTAGAAGCCATTCCTTTCTAAGAAGGATGCAATTTAATCAGAACTGTAGGTCATAACAGTGTGGTGTTGAGAAAAATTGGACCTTGACAATAATTTGTCCCCATTAGATGAGATATAGCAGGTTTCCCAAACTATCATCCTTTGAGTCTGAACACTTATTTTCTGATCCATTTCAGAACAGTAAAGTGCATGTTTACCTTTTTTTAGGTTAAAAAAACCCAGCATAACATTATAGCCATCAGTAAAAGCAACAGTTGAAAATTAGACAAGTTTCCACCTGACATACAGCAATTAATACAATCATTAAATCTTCCGGTTTCTAGAACACTTCCCAAAACCAAGTTCGTTCTAATGTAAACATCGTAAAATCTATTTGACGAATCACTAACCGCTAAATTCATAAAGCTGCCTAGCCCTCCCAGCCAAATCTGAATACTGTCAGTCACTGGGAACTACTATAAACAATAGACAATACATTTGATACATTACTTACATTTACTATAGCACTGAATGTGCTGCACTATTTTGACTGTACACATTAATACAAACATGATTTTTTTAAGTGACACTGCTAGTGACATGTAGCAAACTGTTCTTGAATACAACTTGTGTGAAATCCTGTGTCGCATAAATCTTTTGTCTCAATTAAATATACGCTCCATATAAAATATAGGGTTGCCTAACTCTGGCAAACGCATGCAGTCTTAAACGGATATTTGTTGTCTGACCAACACAACCTATAATTTATTACTGAGCCCAGTTGACTTTCAAGACAAGGAATTTTCACTGATCATATTATGCATAAACCTGAATCACATAAATCCTGATCAAACACTTCTTTGCAGCCCTTCATAAATCTTTATACAGTTTCTGCTGCTTCAATGACTTTGGTTGAGAACTCAAGGATTTAATAATTGAATTGATTCTGGGTTTTTTCACTGCTTGCCCAGTGTTTTTGTAGCCATATTAACTGATTGCCACCTCAGACAACATATGCATCCTACTCGACCGCCCTAATCCTTCTCGACCTTTCCGCAGCATTCGACACCGTCTCCCACCATATACTCGAGACTGGACAATCCCCCTATCCCCATTCACTGCAGGAATAGGCAATTTGGCCTAAGACGGAGGCGCGTTATGGGGAGCTTGCAGACGAGTGCCTTAATATAGGACTCAAAAGACGGAGATAAATTGTCATCACATATAACGTGTGACTTTTCTATTATTACCGAGCCCTGATGATGTCCATAATGGACGAAACGCGTTGGCTGGATTGATTGTAATCATTTGTTCTGGATGAAATTTGGATCTAATAATAAACAAACAAATTGGAAATATAGAAAGACTCTCTTCGGACTTTATTTAAATGAACAATGTTTAATGGACTTTAAAGAAGCATCTTGCTTGTAAAACATTAACTAACTGTCGGCTCCTTTTGTCTATTGGTTGTTACTTAAAATGTGATTTATCTCTAGCCTGTGAAGCTTTCCATGGCAGTGTACACCGTGGTGCCAAAGGCACAGAAGAGTTGGAATTGCAACTTTGATTCAGTACCACTGCAAGCAGTGAGAGAGTGATGCATAGCAGGTTATTTTCTTTTTTTGGACATTGAGCTGAAATTACCTAGTAATCCGAGACCATTCTTCGGGTGTTTTGACACATTTTCCAATAACTTTGCTAAGTGTGCGAGTACAAAGTAAATGTTTACTTTCCACACTGAAATTCTGTGTTCTTAAATGAAATAAGGCGTACTACAAGCCCTCTTGGTTCCTGTTATAAGTAGTGTGATTTGGAGTCTAGGCTGCTTTAACATTCATGCAGTGTACATTTCATTCGTGGAGCACTTTCCTATACTCTCATACAACCCCCAACTATTTTTAATTCCCAACAGGTGCCTTTTAGATGCTAGCAAACGCTATCCACTGATTGTCCCTACTATTTGGTGATTTCACCCATGACCATGAGGCCTGGCCAAAGGAGGGTTCAAACCCATTATACATTTTATTTTTACTCAATAATGGCCAATGCCATCTTGGCAGCCATGGCTGGCAGTACAACATAACTGTGCCTTAAGAGTAGGGGATCAGCCCACCTATTGTATGTTTCCATTAATTAGCGGCATGTGTGGCTGTAGATACACATGCTCTGCATGTTCCATCCATCTAGTGTTGAGCCTGCTCATGTTTGCAGCTTGTTTTTCTGTGAACACCTTTGAGTCACAAGATCTATTGTAATTCCTCTCTTTGCCTCGAATACCTCACCACACTGGCTCCACCTCCGATTTGTTTCTGCTCAGCGTAAATGGAGTGCCATGACGAAGGAGTAGGGGATAAGGATGGGCGCTTATGAATCTACAGGACTACTTACTGCGAACTGATGGTTACAGGGTAACATTTTCAGTTCACATCATGTTTGCCTGTTGATACACATGCTCTGCATAGACTAAAAAGCAGTACCTCTTCATAGCTTTGGCTAGTGAGTATATGATTCAGAGGTTTAAAAAAGTGTTCTTAAAACCTCTTAGTAAGCAAAAGGATGTTGACTTGCAAGAACAACAACACAGTAATGCTTGGGGAAGGTGTGTTGTGTTGACCAAGTAGCAGCCTTGCAGGCATCTGTTAAATCTATGTTACCCAAAAAGGCTAGGGTTGCACCCTTTTGTGTCTAGAGTGAGCTCTAAGGGGCACAAAGTGTGTGTGCTTAGCCAAGGCATAGCAAGTTTGGATGCACTTAGAGATGGCACAGCCACTGTGGGGTTTGGCAAACACCACAAAATGTTATGCAGTCTTTCTGAAGGCTTAGTTCTGTCAATGTAGTACATAGGCTCACTTTTCACGTTTTAAGCTACTACAGGCTCTGGTTGTGGAAAGAAGATGGGGAGTTCAGTGGTTTGGTTCAAGTCAAAAATTGTACAAAAGTTTGGGGTTAGAGCGAAGCACTGCCCTAGCCTTGTGAAGCTGAATAAATGATTCTTGGACTGCAAAAACTTGCAGCTTGCTATGCATCTGAGGGAAGTGATTGTTATTAAGAAAGCCACATGCACATTACTTTTTTCTCTTTCCCACGTCTGCACCCCTCACTGCAATCCCTCTTCTTAGACCTCTCCATCGTGGGATTTCAAATTGCTGGTTAATGACAAGATATTCTATGATTTTGTTAAAAAAAGAAACTCACTTATTTGGGGGGAAAAGTTGCAGCAGATTGGTCATAGAGTTGAAGACATGAGACCTGTGCAGAAAGATTGTGTAGGTGTGTGTTAGTGAGCACGTAGCTGCAAACACACCTGCAGTGTTAGAAATTTGCCTGATGTAAAATTGATAAATAACTTGTCACCATTGCAGATGAGCAAGGGGAGAAGTAGAAGTAACCATTTTGCTGGGCTAATTTTGGTTGCCATGAACTAGCCAGCTTGAGAGCTCTTGAGAAGTGACAATCCTTTCCTTCCCTTAGATAGTCCTATCATCTGATCTGTTAATGAAACTCGGTCAGTCTTTGTTCTTAATGAGAGATGGGTTCTGGTAGACATTCATATTTCCATTGGTACAAGGTGTGGCATGGGGGCTTATGGATTTCTACATGCTGCAAATCAGTAGTGAGGTACACTGTACAATGTGTGTTTATGGGTATCATTTGTATACTAGTGCATGCTGCATGGTATGTGCAAATGCACTAGCAGATGCATAGTTATTGGTGTCAGTAAAGTCTTTTGTGAAGTACCTGTTTCAGGGAGGCAGGATGCAAAATGGCCACAAACCCCTGCTGGTATTCATTATTTCAGCTCTTCACAGACTCCTTTTGACACCCATTGCAGAAATGGCAGAGGGTTTCACTTGACTGCCAAAATAGAGGTGTCTGGAAACTGGTGTCTGGGGTTCACGGTAACCAAATCACAGGGATTCTGCAGATCTTAAATAAGATGTACTTGCAGTGTTACTTATCTGTGAAACAAGAATAGAAGGAAGTAGTGCTTAAGGATCATGCTTGAAGTTAGCTTTCAGCTACTAGTTTGGTGAGTTCTGCCTAACTCACAGTGAAAAGATAGCCCAGGGTCCTCCATTCATTTTCCTGATCACTCTGTATGCTCTAAGTGAGAACTAGAAAGCTGTATGTAGGATATTGTTTAAAATTACCAAATCATGTAGATATATTTCAGTTGTTAGGGTACATTAATGGTTGCTGTCATTTACCATACAATCCTGTTTGCCCTGGATGGGTTCTTCAACCTGAAATCTAAGGATTCAATATAGCTGATCTGTTGACGTGTTGCAGGGTTTTATCTTTTTATTAATTTCAAGATCTTGTTTGTATTTTTTCTACCTATTAGTGTCACTGCAAAAACTTTGTCCTCCAAGGAAACCCCGCACACCTCTACAGTAAACCATCCATTTTGAGTTTACTCTCCTTTTCTATATGAAAGGTGCTTTGCTACCAGGTTGTTGTGCTTTTTCCCAGCAGAGTGCAGACTTGTTCTTTTTCTCACAAGTTTAATTGTGATCTCAGTGTGAAAGAAAGTTTTGTATAAAATCATGTTTCTCCTGTTGGCATTTCAGTAATTGTTAAAGACAAAATACATGTACTATAATCATGTGGCATAAATGCAATATGCTTGTTGTGTGCAAGCGGGTGGGGTGGTTGGGATCAGGGAGAGAAGGGTATATGCTTTGGTTCATTAGAGGGTGGCTCTGCAGAACTCACTGGTGAACAATGCAGTCTTCCTTATGTTGTAAAAAAAAAAGTGAAAACAGGTTATGTATAGATTGATAGGTAGATATTTGTATATATCAATCTATATATTCATAGCATATTTAGTTCCTTAAACCATAACTAACTCTTATATCTGTAGTATTGAAGTATCCTGCATAGTATCTCCACCCAACGGGAAAGAGAGGGTGGGGAGTGTGCTGGTTACTGGTCAGCTTGTCTTCCTTCAAAGCCTAAAATTGTAAGGGTTTGTTCAACTTGCAAAAAATAAAGAGCGGAAAAACGAGGTCACCCAAGTGCTCGTGTGAGCAGGCCCTCACAACTGCTGCATTGGACTGTCTCGTGGCGTCTGATACTTGCGTTTGTATTAGAGAAGGCTGGAGAGACTCACTTGTGTCACAAATCTTCTAATCTGACACAGTACTATGTGAAAATTTGGCACTTGTGGGTTTGTTCCTTCAGTCACCGATCTTACAAAACATTTTTGTGCCTTTTTATTTATGCTGCAAATGTAACATTAAACTAATAACAAGAAGATCCTTTTGGTTTACTGTGTTTCTGTGTAGTGCTATAAAGAATTGTATGAAGAAGTTGCAGTGTGTAAGCGCATGGAAACAATGTATGTTTTCAGCTGGTGAACTGAAGGAGGAATACAGAATCCATACAAGCATTGCCAAACATTTATGAACATAATGTCTGTCAACTTGTTGACACTCTCCTTGTGAAATCCAATTTGAAGCATGTTCGCAACTATTGTCTACATCATTACACTTATGAGTCACCAAATACCTTTCTCATGAAATTGAATTTTACATCCCAAACTTTTTCAGCATGATCAACACTGAAAAATGTATAAAAGTCACATGAATTTGAATTTTCATGGATATTTTTTCACATACTTACAACTTTTTCTTTGTGCATATTAAGCTGCTCCTGAATTCTGAGATTGTACCATCTGAATTCTAGGCTGCATGTTACCTTATTATATTTACATCCAATCCGCATTATGTTAATGAAGAAGCTAAAAAGAAAAGAAGAAACTATAATCATAGAGAAGTAGTTGCATATATGGTAAATTGATACATATTTAAATGTTATTAACAGACAGCTAATATTGATAATATAAAGTTTAGAGTGGTGATATCTAAACAAATTTAAGTGTTTTTAGCTACATAATGTGATGGAATTTTAGCATGAAGCATGCTCCTCCTTTCGCCTTAACTAGAGAAATGGTGCATTTACATAATTGTATGGGGTGCCCATGTTTCATAACTGCTTTCCTTCCGTAAGTTATTTCTTCCTACTACCAACTTCACCCATTGATATACTTATAGTTTAAGTTCTAATTTAGCCCTTACCTCCTAAACACCCATGTGAAATATGCCCTTAAATTGTTAGTTTGTAGCATGTGTAGCTGAACATCACATGCGTTTGCTACCCCTGCCTCTAGTGCTAAGCATAGATGTTGTAAGTTGTTTTTCCTTGAAGTAAATGCTTCAGTTTTGAGGTGACTTGTGATCTCTCTCTGAAACCCACAATGCACCAAGACAATGACATGCTTATTGGAGCTCTGGGACTGTTGGTCTACTTAGAACAATCATTCAACACTGTAATCATTTCCAACGAGTCACAGGGGACACTTTGGAATTGACCTGGACCGGAGTTTTTTTCAAGGCCAGGTCATATGAGAATGACTTATGAAGAGCACACCCTTCCAGTTTTGTCCTGAGTGCAACATTAAATTCCTGTAGTCAGAGTACCATATGGTCTGTAATCTCTGCCTACCCAGAGTTCATATGGAATCAAACTGTTCGATCTGTTCGGCTTTCTAAAACAAGACCGCCCACTATCAAATGGATCAGTAAGATCACTACAAAATGCGGTGCTGAAGCTTTATCAAGCCATTGATGGAGCCAGGTATCAAGGTTATATAATCCGATGAAGAGGAAGGATGCTCATCCGTATCCCAGGGTTCCAAGGTGATCGGAGTCCCAAAGGCGTGTCCTCATCAGACTCCGATTTTGGGGACCCACCACCTCTAGAGCCCCCAGTGAATACAGTATCCAAGACACAGACTGCACCTAAGGCTTTCACACTGCCCGAGGGTCTTCCCTTCATGCTCCAACCTCAACAGGAGCCCCACTCCAGTCTTCAAGCCCCAAGACCATGCAGAAGAGGCCTCTGCAGCGGATGCAGACCACTATCTGCAAGCCTGCTCAGGCATCGCCAATCCACCTCTGCTCCAGAAAGGCCTTGACAAAAGGGTCCAGAGCACTGATGCCTAGAGAAAACATCTTGGACCTGAGACACCAAATAGCCGCCTTGTGCTCCACAGTCTGCTTTCCAGCAGGCATCAATACCTGTGTCAACATAGTGAGCCAGCACCCTCACTGGAATGCCTGATCAAGAAAATCTAAATTCCCATACACAGGGAAGCAACTTCTGCATGCCTTGCAGCAGAAGCCAGGGACAGCACAACATAAGAAAGGAAGCTCGTGATGAGGCTTTGTCGGAGGAAACTTGGAACCTGGCCTGGAGACACCAACCCTCCAGTGCAGTCACCAGGACAGTCACCTTCACAACAGCCATCACCATACACCGCCTCGAACCACAAGCATGAGCTGTATCCTCATGGTCCCTATCATGAGCCTATTCCAGTTGCTGATGGACTAGACCGCTAGTACGATTGCAGTGTGGACCCACGGTAAGACCCATCTTCAGAGGCATACCCGGTGAAAAGTTTCACTGCTGAACGACACCATGGGATATCATGCCATTATCCAAAGGGCTTCAAATCACCACAAGTTGAAGCTGCATGTGATGGAGGATGAAGACGATTTCATGGTAGAAACATTCTCTTAGACTGAAAAATCACTTTTGTTCTTGCCATGCTAAAAAGTGTGACGAAATGAGTCCCCCCGAGAGCTAAAAACCAGACTATAGGACATCTGGTACATCTGAGGTAATGTACCACCCAACTCCATGGTGGTTCACACTACTAGAATGAAGGCCTAAGACAAAGGCACTGGAAAGCAATGCCAATAGATAAGGACAGCCACAAAATGTATGCAGTGGGCAGGAGAGTGGCTTTAGCAACAGAAACACAGCTCGTAAAATACTTGCCAAGGCCTTCCGAAGGAGAGGCACAGACTTGGTGCAGGAAGGTAAAATAATCTCAGACGCCAATATTTGATGCACTCTTGATGTGACCTGTGTCCTGCTTGGAATAAATTAATGGATCAGGATTTCAGGCTTCTGCCTCGAGGTACAGAAATGGACATTGAACACTTGTTACGACCCCAAATAGAAATTCAAGAAAGACATATACAAACCCAAGGCTGTGGGGACACTTAAAACCCAAATTGACAGTTCTGTGTTTCGCACCAAGAGGCAAGTGAAAGTTCTTATGCTTTAGCAACAAAAAGGAACCATAGCTTTCAGCAGCTGTCCTTTCTGGAATGCCAGGCTTCCACAGTGCACACCAGAGGAGGCTTCCAGTGCAGTGGCCTCAAAGAGGGTAGCAGAAATAAAGATATTTGAAAGGGTCCTCTACTGTATTAGGTTGCCCACTAGTGTCCTGCTCACACAACAACTGTGAGAGAAGAATAAAATAGCTTTTGCAATGGTGTGAAATAACCTCAGAGGCACTGCTCCAGAAGGCTGCATTAGAACCTGTTACACCAAAGAGTATACTCACTCTAATTCATAATCCTTGAAAAGGTGGTACTCTAAAACATTAGACCTCAGGCCACTCAATCATTCCTTATTGTCAGAGCACTTCAAAATGCCAACTATGCAAGACATTGTACCGCTGCTCTGATCAGATTATCCGATGGTGGCAGATAATGTATCAAGCCTCAAACACAGTTGAACAGTCACAGGGATGCTTACCTTACAGGATTAGGGGTGTATGTAGAAATCTGACATTTCAGAGCTCCTGGATGCTGCAACAGCAGCAAATGTGCATCAGTTTCTCAGAGTAGTGCAGCTAGCATTCAAAACTTTTTATACACAAATGTGCAACAAGGCAGTGTGCAAATGCACAGACAATATAACTGCAAAATAATATACTCAAACAGGGGGCACCCACTTGCCCCAATGGGGAGCCTTGGTACAAACAACTTTTGGCAGAGCGCCTTCTAGGTGGGGACAGTGACTTTAGGGAACTACTAAGCAGGGCATATCAACAAACACACGAATGGGAGATGAAGCCACTGTCTATTTGTTCAGAACCGCACAAAATGCAAAAAAAAACAAATTTGGCCTCCTGGGCTCCCACATGAACAGGCTGTGGTCCATGCTCTATGGATCAATTTGTCAGGGATATTTGCCTGTGCTTTATTCCATTACCACTGATTTTGTATGTAGTGACAAAAATGAGACAAACATTTGTGAGACTCATTCTAATCACTCCCACCAGCTGAAGGCAAGACAACCATAGTTCTCTTCCAGGGGATACTCCTCAATAGTCATAAGCACTGAATAATCCCCGCCCACGTGCGGGATCCCGGAGCATATAAAAAATATACATCTGAAAGCGACACGTTAGTGATAGATTCCTTACCATAGAATATCCCCAGGCATCAGACTGGATCCAGAAAGTTTTCGTCAACAGTACCCCTGCGCATCGGCAGGCGGCGTCGTACGGCTCCGCGTACGTCGCTGGCGTCGTAGCCGCCGAGACGTCGTCAGAGCTACTTAGATGTCAGTTCTTTCTTTTTCCGCGCAGATCCGAGAGAGAGCGGTACCCCTAGTTAAAAGTTTTAACTTGGTTTCTGACAACTTCTTTATCGTGTACTTGACTCCTGGTGCAATAGACATGCCCGGGTTTAAGTCCTGTAGGGCATGCTGTCGAAACATGTTGGTGTCGGACCCTCACAACGTGTCTCTCTTCTACTTGGGGCACGCCCATGACCCTGAGGCGTGCCCTCATTGCCAGGCCATGGCGCCGACAGCTTTGCGGGAGCAGTCCCGAAAGTTGTTGGAGGTCTGGCAATCGGTACTGCGCCGATCAAGGTCCCGATCCCGTGGGAGGTCAAGGGATCGGTTGCGGAGCCATCAGCATCGCTCTTCGGAATCGGGGACAGGTAAGTCTCGGCGCCATAATAAGTCAAAGAAGTGTCGTCGCTCTTCTTCTACCCCTCACGGTACGCGGTGGAGGGGGCAGGCGGTAACTGCCCTGCGGCTCCATTGGAGCCCCCGTCGTTGCCTGCAGCCTACCCTCCCTTTCCGGGGCCGCACGCGACTTCGGACGAGGTGCAGGCCTTTATGTCAGCCTTGCGCCATTTGTTTGCCCCGCCGGGTCCCTTCGGAGCGCCTTCGGGCCCCGCGGATCGTCGGAAGGGTTTGCCCCCGTGCTGCCGCCTCTAACCGGCACCATACCCTGTGGCACCGCAGGCTCCGGTCCAGGCACCGGCTCCGGCTTCGGCCCTGGATCCGGCGCGGCACCACCGCTGACGCCGTACGGCGCCGACCCTTGACTGATATCTTACCCTCCCATTCCATTTCTTGGAAGGGAGTTTATCCCATTTCCCAGGGCACCTCGTCCTTACCGGCCCCTTCAGCAACCGGTGGACGAAGGGGAATACTGGGAGGAGTCTGAGGACCCTCTCGCAGCTCAATGCGAGGATGGGCCTGAGTGGGAAGGCGATGTGGAGGGTCCAGTGGATCTGGATTTCTCTCCACACCCTGGCACTCTGTCCCCTTCTTCCGTGGCCACGGAGGAGGTTGGGACTTTTTCGGTGGTTTTACATTGGGCAGCCGAGGCTCTTAACCTCGAGCTCCCTTCTGTACCTATCAGGACCAATCTCCTGACTGAGGTCCTGCAGCCGCAGTCCACCTCTGCGTAGCCGTTACTGCCCTTCAATTAAGTGCTTACTGATATCCTGTTGGGCAGCTGGATTAAGTCTAACACAGGAGTCTCTGTAGACAAGGGTGTGGCACGCAGCCATCTCCCGGCGCCGGGCGACCCCAGCTTTCTCATACAACACCTGACGCCTGAGAGTCTGGCTATCCAGGTTTCTGCTTCGCCGAGTGCGTTCCCTTCTGCTCCTCCGGACAAGGAATCTAGGAAACTGGAGCAATTTGGGAAAAAGATTTTCACATCTACCAGCTCTGGGTTGAGGGCGGTGAATACTACGTGCCTGCTAGGCCGCTGTTCCCATTCTGTGTGGGACACTGTGGCACAGGTGCTACCTCAGTGCCCTGTGGAAGCACGGGCGGTTCTCTCCCAAGCCATTACCGAAGGGAGAGATGCTGCGAAATTTACTATTCATTGTGGGCTTGACACGGCCGATTCTCTCGGTAGGGCACTTTCCACAACTGTGGTGCTCCGTTGTTATGCTTGGCTCCGCACTACTGGCTTCTCTGGGGAAGTCCAAAACACCCTGTTGGACATACCCTTTGACGGTACACGCCTCTTTGGTGATAAGGCGGATAGCACCCTGGAACGCTTTAAGGACTCTCGGGCTACAGCCCAGTCTTTGGGTCTTGCCACCAAGCGTACTCCCTCGGGATCCGCTTTTCGGTCCTTTCGAGGTCAAGGTCGGGGCGCCCAGGCGCCTTCTTTTCAGACCCGCAAGTCTGCACAGCCACAGTCTCAGCGCAGCCCCGGACGTGGGACCCACCGTGGTGGATCCCGGGGCCAGCGGATGGGTCAGTCCACCACCTCCCCTGCCGCCGTCTCTAAACCTTCCTAGTCTGGTGTTTCAGGCCCACCTGACGACAGGGGGTCGCAGGATTCGGCGTCACCTTCCCCCACTCGTGCTCCATAACCTTTGACAGGTGGGTTCTGCAAATAGTCCTCAGGGGCTACTCCTTCCCCTTCGAATCTACCCCTCCAGCCATGCCACCTCGGTTCCACCGCATGTTGGGGGAACACTTGGCACTTCTCCAGCAGGAAGTTATAGCCCTCTTGGCCAAGGGGGCCATCAGCGCGTTCCGACGCCAGAAGTAGGTCGTGGTTGTTAATCCCACTACTTCTTGGTTCCAAAGAAGGACAAAGGTCTGCGCCCTATCTTAGACCTCCGGAACGTCAATCGCTTCCTCCGGAAGGAGAAGTTCAAGATGCTCACGCTAGCTCAGGTCTTGTCTGCTCTAGACCCGCAAGACTGGCTGGTAGCGTTGGACTTGCAGGATGCTTATTTTCATGTTCCCATCCTGCCAGCCTACCGGCGTTACCTACGGTTCACAAGCACTTTTAGTTCACCGTGCTCCCTTTTGGCCTTACCAGCGCCCCTCGGGTGTTCACGAAAGTGATGGCGGTGGTCGCAGCTCTCCTGCACAGATCAGGGGTTTCAGTCTTCCCCTATCTCGACGACTGGCTGTTGAAAGCGGGCTCGCCCCAAGCAGTTGTCTCCCACCTCCAGACTACGGCCGATCTCCTTCATTTGCTGGGGTTTTCCATCAACGTGCCGAAGTCGCACCTGATTCCCTCTCAGAAGCTCCTCTTCATCAGAGCAGTTTTGGATACGGCGCAGTTTCGTGTTTATCCTCCCGAACAGCGAGTCCTGGGCATTCGGCTATGGTTCCGATCTTTCAGCCCTGGTCTTGGGTTTCGGTCAGGAACACACTGAGGCTGCTGGGCCTCATAGCCTCCTGCATCCTGCTGATCGATCATGCCAGATGGCATATGTGGGCTCTGCAGTGGGACCTGAAGTTCCAGTGGACGCAGCATCGGGGGAACCTGTCTGACTACGTCCAGATCTCAGAGGGCACTGCACAGGACTTGCAGTTGTGGCTCACGAACCAGCGGCAGATCCCTCTCCCTTCCCCAACCGGAGCGCACAGTAGTGACAGACACATCCCTCCTGGGATGGGGCGGCCACATGGGAGAGGCGGAGATCAGAGGCATCTGGTCTCCGGCGGAGTCCATGCTCCATATCAACCTTTTGGAGCTCAGGGCGATCTTACTTGCACTCAAAGTATTCCTTCCCTCTGTCAAGGGGAGAGTAGTGCAGGTGCTCACAGACAACACCACCGCCATGTCTTACTGCAACAAACAGGGCGGGGTGCGGTCGTGGACCCTATGTCAGGAGGATCTACGTCTCCGGATGTAGCTGGAACGTCAAGGCATTTCCTTGGTGGTTCAACACCTGGCAGGTTCACTGAACGCCAGGGCGGACGAACTCAGCCGACGGTGAATGTTGGATCACGAATGGCGTCTTCACTTGGAGGTGGTGTAAGGTCTCTTTCAGCATTGGGGAGAACCTTGGTTAGATCTATTCGCCACCAAAGAGAACGCGCAATGTCAGCAGTTCTGCGCGTTGGAGTTTCCAAGGCGGCTCTCGCTAGGCGACGCTTTTCGTTGCGAGTGGAGTTGCGGTCTGTTGTATGCCTTTCCGCCTATATCACTTCTGCCCAGAGTGCTGAAGACGATCAGGCGCGACCGGGCCCAAGTCATTCTTTTGTTCATCCGGACAAGGTGGTTTTAAGGACCCGTCCTTCTTTCTTGCCAAAGGTTGTCACGCCCTTCCACATCGGGCAGACCATCACTTTGCCCACCTTCTTTCCGCCTCCGCATCCTTCAAGGGAGAAGGAGAGGCTCCATTGTCTGGACCCAAAACGTGCGCTTCGGTTCTATCTGCAGTGTGCACAGCAGTTCCGAGTGGATGACCATCTCTTTGTTGGCTACGTGGGCGCCAAAAAAGGTCGGTTTTTCTTGTAAAATAATCTCCTACATACACCTTGTAATAGAGAACATACACTATAATAGTGTCATACAAGAAAACCTTGATTTTCAACTCAGAAAACAGGTAAAGGCAGACAGTTGGCCCAAAGGCTGCATAGATGAATAAACATCACAGTACAGTAAAAAAAAACGGGCACTTTGCCTTTAAGGCTTCCAAGATCCTGGACACCGTGCCTTTAAGACTTCCAGGAGCCCCTCTGCTCCCATCATGCACCACAGGTGACAGGTCAGTTCTTTTTTCCGGCTCCTTCTGTGAGGATCCTGGAGCTTGAGCTCGACAATTATCTTTAGTCAAACTTTTTTTTTTTTCTTGTTTTTGGACATTTTTGACTGCTGGGTGTCTTTTCTTAAACATTTCTGACAATTTACCATATTTTTTCTGTCAAAATGCCAGCATTATTTAACAAATGTCCTTCATATGGTAAAAAGATGGCAAAATCGGACCCGCACTCTGTGTGCATCGTGTTTTTGCCATGTTCACACAAACTTGATAGTTGTAATTATTGTCAGGAATTTTCTAAAAGGACTCTTCATGACAGGTAGAAGATTAGGCTCCATGCCTTGCTAGAGAGAGGTAAAAGCCATCAAGAACCCTCCTCTCATCATGAACATCGAAAAAGGTGAAGATCTACCTCTCCAGAGTCCAGAAAGAAACAGATCCCTGACTGTTCACCGTCGACGTCGAGATCGCCGTCGAAGAAGCAGATACGTCACTCTTCAGTGTTGAGGGACAGATCAACGACGACACTCTCCATCGCACAAAAGTAAGTCGACATCGAGACAAACTTCGGGCTCGAAGTATACTGGTCCCAAGAGACCTGACAAGCACCTGTCGACGTCGAAACATCCGTCGACGGCAAGGAACACTCCGCCGCCTTCTCGGAAGTCCGCGTCGAGGGGTTCATCAGTGAAGACTCTGCCGAGAGCTTACCTACTGACGACGTCGAGATCACCGTCGCAGTCGAGGCGCTCACTGTTGATAAAGTTAACATCGAAGAAGTGCCAGAGTCGATCGACGTCGAAATCTCCCACTTACCCGTGTGGGCGTTCGACGTCGAGGACACAGTCGATACCTTTGCGGAGACGAGGATCTGCCAGTATCTTGCCACCAATGAGATCGACGTCGAAGACGGCACAGTCGGTGTCGTCGTCGAGGCATCGGTCGACGTCGAGAGACAGAAACTCTGCAGTCGCCTCGGAGGAGGTGATGGAGAGGTCGACGTCGAGGTCAAGACGTTCGACGTCGAGAAGAACTTCATGGTCCCCGAGCATTAACATTGCCCAGATTTCACCGGCGGGCTCTCCGGTTGTGGCGAAGAAGTCTCATCCTTTCAACCTTTCACCAAGATGGCTGGATGGTACCTGTGCTGATCAGGGAAGTCCGGATTCCGAGTATTCTCACACCTACTCTCCGTCGAGAGTTTCCAGGGGTCCTCCTCCAAAGGCACCATCGAGTGTCTCTCCGAAAAGAACCCCGAGATGGTCAAGGTCCCCATCCTCCCGCCACACGAGATCACGGGAGCGGTCTCGCTCGCATCATGTTTCCTCTCCCAAGAGGAGGAGACGAAGATCACCAACGTGGTCTACCAGATCGTCGATCAAGGACTATTCACCAACTCTGTCAGCAACGCCACCATCCAGAGTGTCTCCGATTGAGACATCGGAACCTTCACTGACGTTCTCTGCAGAGGGGTCAAAAAACTCATCAGTATGTCAGTCCCGATGGTCTCCACATCCGTTATCTTCGAGACCTTACACCATCGATCGTCAACCAGGTCTCTACTACCTCTAGTCCCGGGCTTCCTAGAGCCTGCTATGCAGACTTTCTTAACTCCTTCCACTGTGGGCGCAGTACCATCTCGCATTGCCAAGAAATATAAAGCCCCGGATCAGGACCCGCTTTTTCTACGCTCTGATCCCCCACCAGACTCGGTCATTGTGGCGGCAGCCAGGAAGTCACAGTCTGCTATTTCTTCCTAGTCAGTCCCTCCCGAGAAAGACAGCAAAAATATGGATTCACTGGGCAAGAGGATGTGTAATACCTCTGCCTCCGTTATGAAAGTGGCCAGCGCCTCAGCTCTCCTAGGAAGGTATGATAGGTCTCTCTGGGACTCCCTTGCCAGATTCACGGACAAACTCCCAAAAGAAGACCAGCAGGACTTTCAGGAGATACTGCAAGAAGGGGGCTTGGTGGCGAACCAGGTGATAAGTGCAACTACAGACTCAGCGGATCTGGCTGCACGCGGCTATTCGCACGGCATCTGTTCCAGACGCTCGGCCTGGCTGCGTCTTACAGGCCTGAAACCAGATGCCCAACAGAGGATTGTCAACCTTCCGTTCAATGGGTCTTCACTGTTTGGGTCTCACGCAGATTATGAGATTGCCAAAATCAAAACTGAATTGGACACGGTGAAGTCTGTTGGCCTAGAAAAGCAAAAAGAATTCCGCAAAAGGTCCCGCCCCTATGACAGGCGCTCCTTCCAACAGAGGGTTCAAACCCCTCAATGGTCATCCCAAAATCATCAGCAGCAGAGGTCGCAATTTCACCAAAGACGACCTGGTAGAGGTAGAGGAAACAACAGGCAGCAGGCTTCAACTGCTAAGCAAACAGCCAAGCAATGAGCAGAGGCTTCCTCCATGCCCGTTCGCCACTCCGGTAGGAGGGAGTATCACTTGTCATCTGGAAGAGTGGAGATCAATAACAAATGGGTGCTGAATATTGTGCAAAATGGATACTTGCTGAGGTTCAAGCCTACTCCTCCTTCAGTTCCTCCTCAAAGAAGATCCAACCAACATCACCTCCTGTTGCAAAAAGGTGGACAGTCTTCTACAGAAAAACGCCGTAGAGTATGTTCCAAAGCAACAGCAAGGACAAGGGATTTACTCTCGTTACTTCCTGGTCAAAAAAAAGACGACCGACCAGAGAATACAGACCAATTCACGATCTACGGCTCCTGAACAAATTCATCCACAAAGAAAATTTTGGGATGTTGGCTCTGCATCAGATCTTTCCTCATCTACATCAGGGAGACTGGATGTGTGCTATAGATTTGCAGGACGCCTACTTCCATATCGCGGTGTCCAAAAGACATCGAACATTTCTACGCTTTCAGGTATCCCATCAACATTTTCAATTCCGAGTTCTACCGTTCGGGCTCAAATCAGCCCTCCGAACGGTGTCGAAGTGCATGGCAGTGGTGGTAGCATTTCTATGCAAACGCAAAATCTTCATTTACCCCTATCTGGACGATTGGCTCCTGAAGAGTGCCACACCTTCTCTGCTTCAGCATCACCTCAACTACTGTCTCCGGCTGTTGAACACGCTAGGTCTTCAAGTCAACTTCAAGAAGTCGGTCTTCAATCAGACACAGAGAATCCATTACTTGGGCTCTTCACTGGATGCCGCAAAGGCAAGCGTGTGTCCGTCAGAGGAGAGGTTATCTTCAATCACAAATGTCGCGATCTCCTCAGCTCCCGTCATCCCACAGTCAGACAGGTTTCGTTGCTGTTGGGCTCCATGGCCTCTTGCGTCTTCATTGTCCCCAATGCCAGATTGAACATGCGTCTGCTGCAGCAGGCTCTGGAGGACCAGTGGGTGCAAGTCTCAGGTCGTTGGGAAGACCGTGTGACTCTACCTCAATCGGCTAAAGACTCCATCAGATGGTGGATGAAACTGTCACACCTTCTAAAGGGAGTTGCGTTCCACCAAGACATCCTATTCAGACTATAGTCACAGATGCTTCCCTGCAGGGTTGGGGAGCGCACATGGACCCTCTTCAAGTACAAGGTCTCTGTTCAGAAGCAGCACGAGGGTATCACATCAACTTCCTGGAGTTGAGAGCTGTTCATCTGGCTCTCAAGTCGCTGTACCCTTCTCTCCGGTCCAGCTCCCTCTTGGTTCAGACAGACAGCACCACAACTATGTATTATCTGAACAAGCAGGGGGGCACCAGGTCGAGATTTCTCTCTCTGGAGTCACAGACCATCTGGAAGTGGCTTCTCGCAAGGAACCTAAGCATTGTGGCCATTCACCTTCCGGGATCGATGAACGTTCAAGCAGACTCACTAAGCAGAGACTTCGTAGAAGCGCATGACTGGGTGCTAAACAGCGAAGTCACGCAAGACATCTTTCAACAATGGGGAGTGCCAGACATCGACCTCTTCGCAGACGTGGCCAACACCAAATGCCCCGTCTTCGCGTCCAGGTTTCCGCAACCAGGATCACGAGGGAATGCCCTTTTGATAAACTAGTATCGGACATTACTGTACGCCTTTCCTCCTCTTCCACTGATCACTGCAGTGATCAACATATTTTACAGGACCAACACCAGAATGATCCTGATAGCTCCGGAGTGGCTGCGTCAGTGGTGGTACCCGGACCTTCTACAATTATCCGAGGTGCCACACCGGAGGTTGCCTTGCCGTCCAGACCAGTTGTCCATGAACGGGGGAAGGGTGTTTCATCCCAATCTCTCATCCCTCAGATTGACAGCATGGCTCCTGAGGTCCTTCAATATGGACACTTAGACTTACCCTGAAGGAAGCCAAGAGACCTTCCACCAGAAGATCTTATGCTTTCAAATAGAAGCGGTTCTATTTGTGGTGTAGTGACAATGCTCATGATCCGGTACAGGGTGAAGAGCAGGTATTTTTGCCATACTTATTACATGTGGCTAAGTCTGGGCTTCAGTTCTCTTCGATTAGAGTACATCTAGCAGCCATCACTGCATACCGAAAGTCACCTTCACAAGTCTTTTTTTCCAAATTCCTGTGGTAAAAGATTTCCTTGAAGGGATAAAAAGGTTTACCCCCCAGTGAGATCTCCATCTCCTCCTTGGGAGCTCAACATGGTCCTTACAAAACTTATGGGTGCTCCTTTTGAGACGATTCACAAGGCTACTCTGCAGCATTTATCATGGAGAGCTGCCTTTTTAGTCGCCATCACTTCTGTTGGCAGGGTTAGTGAAATCCAGGCCTTGTGTTGTAGAGAGCCTTATACTGTTTTTCATGCAAACAGGGTGGTTTTGAGAACACATCAGAGCTTTCTACCAAAGGTGGTCTCGGATTTCCACATCAATCAGACTATCACTCTTCCCGCTTTTATCCTCAATCCGGCTACTCCTCCGGAGAGGTCCCTCCATTCTTTGGACCTCAAGAGGGTACTAAAATTTTATCTAGACAAAACCAAGTCCTTGAAGAAGACGGACCGGTTGTTTGTTAACTATGGTGCCATAAATACCGGTTCGGCAGCTTCTGAAAGATCCATCTCTAGATGGATAGTTTTGTGCATATCTTTGTCCTACCAACAAGCTAACAAGTGTTTTCAGGGCAAACCCAAAGCACATTCTACCAGGGGGAAAGCCTCTACCATTGCCCTCCTTAGAAATGTTCCTATGACAGAAGTTTGTAAAGCAGCAACTTTGCCCTCAGTTCATACTTTCACTCGCCATTACTGCTTGGACTCCGATACACAGGCGGATGCCCAAGTTGGGCAAGCCTCACTGAGAAATGTATTTGCTTGATGTCATTTTAAGATGAGCTGTTACCCGTTTTTAAATACTGCTTGCTCGTCTGCGAGGTAGTGGGTATGGGCTTGCTACTCTATTCAGTGCTTATAACTATTGATGAGTATCCCCTGGAAGAGAAGAATTAGTTACTTACCTGTAATGCTAGTTCTCTTCCAGGGGTATACTCATCAAAGTCATAAGCAACCCTCCCGCCTCCCCGGACGAGCAGTTGTAATACTTAATGTGGTGTTTGCATCTTATACTGACGTTATTTCAAGTTATTACACCGTAAAAAAGAACTGACCTAACTGTCACCTGTGGTTCATGATGGGAGCAGAGGGGCTCCTGGAGGTCTTGAAGGCACGGTGTCCAGGGTCTTGGAAGCCTTAAAGGCAAGGTGCCAGTTTTTTACTGTACTGTGATGTTTATTCATCTATGCAGCCTATGGGCCAACTGTCTGGCTTTACCTGTTTTCTGTGTTGCAAATAAAGGTTTTCTTGTATGACACTATTATAGTGTATGTTCTCTATTACAAGGTGTATGTAGGAGATTATTTTAGAAGAAAAACCTATGTCGTTTTGGCATTTTGCCCCTTTGGAACTATGTTAGGCCGCATATTTAAGTATTTATATACATGTATATATGTATGTCGCGGAAGTGCTAGACAATTGTGCCCCCAACATACACGTATATATGTATATTTTTGATATGTTCCGGGATCCCGCATGTGGGCAGGGATTATTCAGTGCTTATGACTTTGATGAGTATACCCCTGGACGAGAACTAGGATTACAGGTAAGTAACTAATCCTACTCTGCGCTTCAGTTAAATAACCAAAGTAAGGTTCCTCTATGTTAATTAAGTCCAAGATTCAAGTGCAATTCAATTCTGTATTCATGTTTTGATACTCAAAAGAGGACCACAAGAAATTTAAAACAAATACAATACCAATTTATCATAAAAATAGACTGAATAGAAACAGAGTACAAGAATATGAAACTTGAAGGCAAATTCCTCCAACTAAATAAATTAAGAAATTCTCCCATAGCAGCAGAAATTATGTGCAAATGACTTAATAAAAGCAGCCAAGGGAGATCGGCCCTCAGATGTAGCAGCAAACCTGAATCCAGCTTAAGAAAGGTACGTATAACCTTTAAGACATTCAAAACTTTGAAACTAAAACAATTTGAAGAAGAAAGGAATAGCAAACGTATTTGTTGGTTTCTTCAATAAACACTTCTGATGACTATCTCCCCCCCAACACGGCAGCCTACATGTACCGTTATGTGCAGATTATTGTATAATAAGCAGAGAAGCACCCGCTCCCATCTTAGCAGCGACAGAGGGATAAGATAAAATAAATTCATGAAACCTTTAAAAAATGTAAAACTTTTTGAACAAATTTCTTTATTCTTTGGAAAGAAAAGGAACCCTTGCGCTGCCTACACTGACTTAACATTGTTCAATAAAAAACATGGGAAGAAGAAGGCGGCGTCTTAAAGACAATAATGCCGGACAAACAAAAAGAACAAGGTTGAATCCCTAGATCACATAAATTACAATCTTTACCAATCTTCTCAGAGGAGGACCAGTTTGCCGTTAAATCTTTTAATGAAAGCAGATTCTCAAAAACAAAAAGTCATAAAATGGCGAGAGCCATTGTCTAAATTCCATTCCGGATATTACTGGGATAACTTGGGACGGCTAGACAAGGTTATCACTTCCATCCTTCTCCTCAACCTACAGTGTGCAAGATCGCTTACGTAACAGCTAATGTTACCTGAACCTTTTTGCTGTGTTTTGAGATCCAGGGTAGAAAGGGAGATCACAACCTCCTTCTGAAAATCAAAAGTCCTTAGCACTGAGTCAAAGTCATGAGGAAAAATAATATTTGCCCAGGTTCAAGCCAAATATATCAATTCCTAAAGCCCCTCATGGAATCCTTTTCGGTGTTCTTCAACAGACCCCCACCGAATCATACTGGCTAATCCTTACACAAAAGAGCTTGTCAGGTCAAATTCCAACCTAATTGCTTGAGTGGATATAGGTGTATTACAATTACATAGTTTACCTTAAATTTGGCCTTGTCTTTTCTCTAGAAAGTCCCTCTTTGGCACATTAATAGATTCTATAGCATAAAGCAAAGTTGGTAGGACTTTCACCTTAGAAACGGATAATAGTTGCATAAAGTGCCTTCACCCATTGCATTATAAAAAGCACTTAACCCATTTGCATGGGAAGAGGCCTTGGAAGAGCAAAAATCAATATGGGCTTTATCTAATGTGTTACCAGTTACAACTTTGTCTAAATAAGGTATGATTTTACGACCTCCAAATTCTTTGACCCGATATTCCAGTCATAGTTACTGATTTTCCTCAACTTTCTGCTTTTGAAAATCAATATCTTACTCTTAGATACATTGATCTTCAAGTAGTGAGAAGCAGTGTATTGCTGAAGGGACACCAACCTATTTTTCAGGCCCTTAGGTGTTAAATCCAAAATTGTGATGCCATCTGCGTAATTGCATTTATATAGCGCTTACTACCCCTGAGGAGGCGTCAAATCACTTTTTGGCGATTAGCACGCTACTCCAGTACCCAAAAAGGATTAGTGGCGAATTAGTATAGGGAAATATTTAATTAATTTGAGCGGTGGACATGTGAGTCTGTTATTTGGGTTGAAAAGGATAGTGAAGGGATAGAGGGAGGGGGTTGCATTTATGTAGCTCTTGGAACCCCTGATGAGGTATCAAAGTGCTTTTCGATAAGTAGTTCTCTACTCCCGAACCCAAACAGGATTAGTGGTGAATTAGTATAGGGAAATATGAAATTAATTTTAGAGGTGAACATGCATGTCTGTTAGTTGGTGGAGGGATAGAAGAGGGAAGGATCTGGAAAATATTTATTTGGAGATCAATGCAGCAGAATGAGGAGGTTTGGGATGAGTAGGAGAGGGAAGAGTCGGAGGGAAGGGTTTAGAAATGCTTGTTTGGGAGATCTGAATTGTAAGGTTTGAGACGATGCAAGGGAGGGGTAGAGGAGGGAAGAGTCTAGAAAGAGTTAATTCGGGGGTCATAGTAGTCAAGAGAGTGGAGGTCGAGTATATATTGAGAGGTTTAGGGTGAGAAATAGGACAGTGCATTGGAGAGAGTAGTAGATTGAGGTTTGGATGAGTCAGAGTTGAGGAAGAAGATATATTGAAAAAGGTATGAGGTGAGATATAGGCTAGTGCATTGGAGATGCTGAATTAGGATTAAAGTAATGACTATAAAGATTCATAATACATGGCAGGTATGTATAAGTAGGGTGATACATCTAGATTTCTTCAGTATTGGGATATCTTTCATAGATTCACATGCTTGAACCATTCCCAGTCGTCGAAATGGGAGTCCCACAGTACATAAAAAGCAGTAAGCAATGACTTCAACATTAAAGTTAATAGAGAAAAACATTCACTTTAATATCTCGTCCTAGTCATTAGGAATGGTCCAAACTCCACCCAATCAAGCGACAGCACCCTCTACAACCCTCTCCACAGAGGCTCCAGGCTCTCTGATTGTCTACCGCACGTCGTGTGAAGGGAGTCTCCATGAGCTCTGCTCAGTACTTTCTCTTGGCCTTCTGAATGTCATCAGTTCAACATGTCTTGTGATTCTTCTGGGAAACTAAAACTTTACTCGGATGATCCCATCAGGTGAGAGACAAAAATTTTCAGGACTTTCTCTCTAAAAACATTGAGAGATAGAGAAGGACGTCTTCTTCTGTAGCTACAAAGCTCAAAACCAAAGACAATCCTTTATCTGATGAGGAGAGTGATTCTTCACTTAAAACTACAGCATCTAAGAAAAGAGCTAGTGAGGCGGAGCTGGTATCTCCTAAGGCTGCTAAGGTGTTAATAAAGCATCACCACACCTCAAAACATGAAGATCAGCCTTCAGCCTCAAAAAAAAAAAAACAGCCTCTCTTAATGGTCAGTCTGTGCACTCTACGCCTTCAAAAACTACATTGAAAATGAAGCAGGTGTCGAGGTCTCTTCCTGAGACAACTTTACCTCACAAAAAACATGCTCCGTCGACGAAACCGTAGACGGTTCCATCATCGACGAGAACTTCGTTCGCCACGACGTTGACTTTCTCTTCTCAGACTAAGATGATCATGCGTCGGCGTCTTCGTCGATGTTAGTATCTGTGAGGGTGAGACCGTCGCAGAGTGCAACTTCGTCTTACTTGTCGACGAAAAAGAAAGGACTTCTTTCAGGACCTTCGTCAACGAAAATCTCGTCACTGCTGCGGCTGTCGGTGGCTCCCAAAGGCAAGTCTCTCTCGTCGACGTTGTCCTCATTGGCGCAGTCTTCGCCTCGACAACAATAGCCTCGTCGACGGTGGCCTCGTCGACGGTAGCCTAGTATTGGGATTCAGATCCTTGGCGGTGAACCTCGTCAACATCAAGACCACCGACAGAAGACTCCAGGGGTGGATGGTTTGCCGATTGAATTCTATGCATCTTGTGTTGAGCTGTTGGCCCCTAGGTTAGTGGCCCTCTATAACGATTCCTGCCACGACGCGTGAGGCGCTTATCATACCGCTGTTGAAGCCTGGGAGGCTCCCCTCTGACAGGACTGCCTACCGTCCACTATCCATGCTTACCACCGACTATGAAGATCTTGAGTCGGATATTAGCCACTCGCTTCCTGCCGTATATGACCCGCCTAATACATGTGGACCAGGCGGGGTTTATACCCAAACGAAATACAGCGGGCAGTGTTCGGCGTTTGCTCCGTGTATTAGAGGCCAATACGTACTCATCGCATACTGCTGCCATATTCTCGGTTGATATCGAAAAGGCCTTTGACAGCCTGGAGTGGCCTTATTTATTTCAGGCACTGCGTACCTTTGGATTGGGGGAGCAGTTTGTGGCTTGGACGGCTTTACTATATAGGGATTCTACGGCTAGAACTAAGTTGGGAGGCCTGATATCTGCTCCCTGTGCGGTGGGTAGAGGGACTCGCCAAGGGTGTCCTCTATCCCCGCTGTTGTTTTCACTGGCCATAGAGCCGCTGGTGGCACAGGCTCGAACGGGGAGATGGTTCAGGGGACTCCAGGTGCATGACAATACCCATTATATTGCGCTCTACGCGGACGACCTTCTCCTGTTCCTTGTCGACACCCGGGAGGCTGTGCTGGGAGCTAAGCGCCTCCTTCGACATATTGAAGAAATGGCAGGTCTGAGAGTGAACTGGTCAAAATCGTGCCTGTTCCCCACCTCCAAGACAGTTGAGGGTCCTCGGTATACCGAGGAGGTACAGTGGGAGTATACCTTATAACATATCTGGGGACAGGTATCTACCATGGACGGAAAGATCTGGTGGAGGGTAATATTGGCAGGGCTATGCGGGGTCTTCAAGGCAGTATGGACTTTTGGCAGTCGTTGCCGCTGTCCCTGATAGGGCGGGTGGCGCTCCTCAAGATGGTGGCACTCCCCAGGCTGCTATATTATTTTCGGACGCTTCCTGTTTGGATCCCTGCGTCGACTTTTAAGCGGCTTCAACAGATGATAACGGGGTATTTCTGGCTCTCTGGCAGACGACGTGTAGCTTTGTGCACTTTGCTGCGCCCGAGAGGGGAGGGAGGCCTAGCGGTTCTGGATTTTGAGTCCTATTATTTGGCGGCTCAGCTGTAATGGTTGACTCAGGCGGTGGCCCGGAAGTTCCGGGGAGTGGGAGATGCTGCGGGGGCGGATTTCTGCCTACGTGCTCTCTAGGATTATTTTACAACAGCTGCTTCACCTTGGGGATCTCCCTGGAGACGTGCAAACTCTCTCCGGTTGTGCTGGAATAGGAGTCCTCAGAGGGCGCAGAACGCCTGCCCGTACTCCCCTGAGATCCTGTTGTTAATGTGCCAGCAGTTGCCTCATGGGACAACTGGTCGGCGCTTGCGGGATGGTGTGATTCGGGATTGACAGCTGTGGGAGATTTGTATGAAGATAATGCTCTGCTGCCTTATGGGACCATCCGTGAGCATTTTGATCTCCCTCGTGGTGATTATCTGCTGCATGCGGCCTTGGTAGAAAGGAAATGGTCCCAGAACATAAATGCTTTTAAAGCCTGGACAAAATCAACAACAATGAATATTGCAACAATCAAGTGATATCCAAGTGTTATTTAATCACACCTAGATGGGAATACGTTTATGTTTAAATAAATTCACATTGATCAAACAGTGCGGGGTGCCATGGGAAAGGGGAAAGGGGGTGATGAGTTGGGTAAGGTAATGGGATAAGTGACATACAAATATTTATAACACTCGTACAAATCAATTGCTGGGCACGCAATATTATGCCAAATAGTCAGGATGAAATTCATTCATAAGAGAATAGATGATTTGACAGAAACCATATACAATCGAAGGAACACAGTGCACATTGCACTATTGAGGGTACTGGCAAAGTCATATGTCGACGTTTCGACCCCTGGGCATAGGTAGGTTGATTAAGTCCTTACTGGCGGGGTCTTCCTCAGGACAAAAGGGACGGTGGAACAAGAAAGGAAGGCACCTACAAAGACATTGGGTAAGTATTAAAAGCTGTATCGAGTCCCAAAAGGATTATTGAGGGGGACTGGGTAAGGAAGGCATCACCATAGTTACCATGTTAGAAAATGGACATCTAGTCACTGTTAGCTTGGCGTCAAAGGGCGCAAGGGCTGGTGGGCTCCAAGAACGGATAGGAGTGAAGTACACCTGCAAAGAATTTGAGGTGTCATTGTGATGATCCATAAACCGGATAAATGGATTCATGTAGTTCAAATGAATATAAATGTAACTTACTAATATTGATCAAATCACACAGGAGGTACTATTTACTCCATCATCACACGCCGTGACAAACATCGGTGTGACAAGTGAAATTAATCACGGAGAAAATCGGCCTCTATAAATAAAATTAAAAGAGTACTGTTTTAAAAACAAATTATAATCCAAACCTAGAGGATATAAAGCGCCAAGGACCTGGTCCCCTAATCTATCCTTGGTGGCGGCTATTCAGCGGCCATGGAAAGGGGGGCTGTCTGAACCCAAGACATCAATGGCTTGCCAGTATGTGGTGCTGGCGGCCGGTACCATTAAAGCTGTCACTTGTTTATATCGACGGATGACTTATGAAAAGTTGCCCCCTCTTCTGAGGTTGAAGCAGCACTAGGAGCAGGACATTGAAGGGGAAATTCCTGACAAAATCTGGGCTGAATTGCTTGAGCGTCTGTTCTGCTTGGGTTTTCGGATCAGATAGAACCCGCTCATCAGAGCCCCTCTAACCCAGCCAGAACGTTACCCTCTCCCTAGGGCCTATTCACAACAAGTAACCACAGATATATATATATATATACCACCTAAGGACAGGGAATTCCTACTATATATATATATATATATATATATATATATATATATATATATATATATACATATACATCTAGACCTCTTATAATACAAGTGGCGGCCTCGCGATCCCAGACGGACCCAGGACTTCCTACCCGGACGGCAGCCTCAGCCTCGCGGTCCCAGACGGACCCAGGACTTCCTACCCGGACGTCAGCCTCGCGGTCCCAGACGGACCCAGGACTTCCTACCCAGACGGCAGCCTCAGCCTCGCGGTCCCAGACGGACCCAGGACTTCCTACCCAGACGGCAGCCTCAGCCTCGCGGTCCCAGACGGACCCAGGACTTCCTACCCAGACGGCAGCCTCAGCCTCGCGGTCCCAGACGGACCCAGGACTTCCTACCCAGACGGCAGCCTCAGCCTCGCGGTCCCAGACGGACCCAGGACTTCCTACCCAGACGGCAGCCTCAGCCTCGCGGTCCCAGACGGACCCAGGACTTCCTACCCAGACGGCAGCCTCAGCACAAGTTCATCCTATGATTACCATAACATACAACTATTTATCAGATTACACAAGAACTGCCAGTTTGAGCACAACCTGTTCTCTGGTTCGAGGGGCTCCTCTCTCCCTTATTCAGTTACCACTTACCTGATCAGGGTTAACATCTGTTCATGTCAAGTCACAGCTGACTAGAAGAATAGGCTACCCTCTTATACAAGAACACGCAGCACATGTTGATTCACTACAAACTGGATACTTTATTACTCATTACACATACAATCACATAACATTACGATATAACACATAACCTGCAAGGAAAAGTGTAAGATTAAGTTGTACACTCTAATAAGAAAGGGTCGACATCACCTTAGTAGTATGTAGCCTGCACTCAGTGGTCATCTAGGCTCCCTTCTCGTCTGTGCCTCGGCTCGCCTGGAATCACCCTTCTCCGAGTCACTGGGACCTCTTCCTTATCGGCTACTCTCTCCTCTCTGGCTATTCTGTTAGGAAAGCATCTGTCTCTCGATTCTTCTCCGCCTTCAAGATGGCGTCTGTCTTCCCGGGAATAAGTAGTAGCTCTACTGCTAACGGCTAGATGCCGCCTACGGACTGAACATGTAACTGCCTCAGACTTTCACTAATATAGAGGTGCATTTCCTCATGGAAAATTCCGGCCCGTAACCTGCCGCCCACCAAATTCTTGTACCTCCCCGTACCAAGGACACGTTCCCAGCCGGCCGGCCTGATGTAGTGTCTTCGGCATGAAGAAAAATACAATCCTTCGATAAGGGCCGGCCTGAACCGGTTCTCTCCAAGCGAATAACACCTCATAACTAAAACATTACCCTTAACCTAGAATCATCTCAAGCTGCCGGAGCAGGAAGAAAGATGGCGTCTCTCCCGTTTGAGGCCTACCAGGCCTGAATTCAGCACGGCTCCATGAAATACCCTCACTACAGGACAGGTTATCCCTAATACTAACGAATCTATCCCCTAGGATATGTGTGCAAGCCCTGATCTATGGGGAAGAACACAGGATCATGTCGAAGTGCCTAGTAAATAGGCTCCATTCACTACTCTAACCCTTAGACTTGGATGGTAAGAGACTGAAGTCACACTAGTCACCCTTTAACACAAAAAGGCCGAGAAAATCGAGCAGTACATTTCACCCTTGACTTCAGTCTATTATACATTCATTAAACAGAACTAACATCGGTGGAAGAATAATATGAAACAAAACTAACTGATCTATGTCTAGTACCAAGTGTGCAGAATTGAAGTAGTGAAGGAATACACTGAATAAAGCAACAGATAGAAATCAAAACAGCGATAGTAATCAGAATACCTCCTAATATTTGACGTAACAGATATAAATCAGGTAACCAATTAAAGAGCCAGTCAAACCAGCCCTGGTCAATGTGTTTTCTAACTTCTTCCGTCAAGTCATGTAACTTGTCAATATGAGCGCGAATGGATTGTGTATGATCAGACAAGTTAAAACAACAAAGACCCTCAAAATCGGAACAATCGTGTCCATGTTTAAGCAAAAAATAATCAATGGCCGCTCAATTTTGCAAGATGGCTCTGCGTTCACCCTGGGCGTCTAATAGCATGTCAGACAGGACTGTAGAAGTATGATTAATGGATTTTACCATCCAGCAGGCCATTTTCCCAATAGATTTGGCATTATAAACCGCCAAAGCAGGAACACCAATAATTGAAATAGCCAGGCTAAGGTATTCAGACTTGGAATATAAATGCAAGGACGAGTCACAATCCTCCTGTAACATCATTGCATCTCGAATCACACGAGAATTGGCATTCGGATGTGACGAGAACATCAGTAAACTGAGTCTCGTAATGGCACAAGGGCCTCCAGAAATATTTGCGGGGACATATGGCCAGGAAGTATTACCACATGAGAAAAGCCATCCGGCAGGTAGTAACATCGTGCAATAATGACTGGGGGTAACTACCAAGCTCTTGCAAGTCATATTGTTCTGGACAGAAGCACATGTTTTCGGTGTCCTTTGAAAGCACAAAGTTCGCTCATGAAGGGTAAAGGAAGTAGCACCTTTCAATTTTAGACGCAGACATTCAGAAATTGCACTAGGATTACACGTAAGGAAAAAACACAAATCTCCTTGTGTTATATTATAGGTAACTATTTGGGACTGGATGGGGGGTATCTGGTCTGGTAGTTCAGTACATAAGGGGCAATACGCATGGGTGGCAAAATCGCCCAGAAGAACATTGGGGCGAGCCTTTGAAATGTTGAAAATATGAGTCAAAGTTTCTAGCGAAGCAGGGACAGCAACCAGACAGGTTGCCAAGATGTCGTGTACAGATCTCATCGGTGTCAAACAGAAGTGAGGGGCATCAGTCACCCTTTTTGCCAGTAAGGTCCAAAAGTTCGATGACGAATCCCACGCAGCGAAGGAGCGCGACACTCGGGTGCGTAAATCATCCCGGGTTGATGGGATCCCTCCTCTCTCGTCGAACCAACCCGAAAATAGTCCGACGCCGACACATCCTGCAGCAACAGTCCAAAGAATGATCTGAAAGAGAATCAAATACAGGCATTATTCATTCTCGTAAGTAACATTTGTCAGCCGGGACCGCTTCCCAGCTATCTTTCCCTGGTCTCATAACTAAAATGGTATTGTCGTGACCGGTGGCAATGACCTCTGCTTGTTCAGGGGGATTCTTAGGTGACTGCACCCAAACCCTGGCCCCAGGGTTATCTGTGGAGCCAAAACCTTTCTGGCCTCGTACAGTTAGCAAAGTTGGGGCAGTGCCTTTTGTGATCTCTCCACTGAAAACAGGCATTATGAGTAATTGAGCCACTCGGTCAGTTTGATGTATCAGTAAGTCAACCTCACTGCTGTTCAGTAGGAGCACCTTAATCACTGTCAATGATTCCTCCAAGCACCTGAATGCCTTTTACAGCCAGCCCCGATCTAGGGGCGATTAATCCGAAATTCCCGGGTGGTATATGAACACCAACACCGGTCGCGATGATGACCCGATCTTTACCTTTTATAACGGTGTCATCCATGGCATGCAAGTCTAAACCTGCCGACCCTGGGGTCGCTCTACATGGAGCCAAAGCTCCGGGAGTAATTTCCCAGTACATCACAGTCTCTCTGATTTCATTTGGCTGAGCATTAACATTCGGAGGAAACAAACGCATAAGTGGAGATTCAGCATTTAGAAAAGGACGGTTATTCAAAATTAATAGCGCTTGGGGCAAAAAGTCTCGCCAATTCTTATACTTGTCATCTGTCAATTTGCGCAGTTGCTCCTTCAGCAGACCATTCAATCTCTCCACAAGACCCGAGGCCTGTGGATAATATGGGATATGAAATACCCAGGCAATATTGTTTTCCACACAGAATTCCTGTACCAATCTTCCACGAAAATGGGATGCATTATCAGATTGAATTTGGAATGGCACACCATAATACATCATAATCAATTCCAATGTTTTAATGGTATTCAATTGGGTAGCTTGCTTACAGGGAAGGGCTACCAACAGGCCACTGTATGTATCAACAATAGTGCAAACATATTGACAATTCCTACTCATGGGAAGTGGACCGATGTAATCAATCTGCCAAATTTGAGCGGGCAGTTTCCCGCGATGTAAATGACCTTTAACAATTTGGGGCACTTTGCGCTGTCTGATATGCTGACAAACGGGACAATGTAAAATAACATTTTTGATTAAATCTAGGGGAATATAAATTCCTCGATCAGCAGCCCACCTGCTAGTGGCTTTCTCTCCAAAATGTCCTGCCTTCTGGTGGGCCCATTTCGCCAATCCCGCAATATCAGAATCTTGCCTGTCCACCACTGCCTCAGCAATTTTAGATTTCTCATCTGCAATGTTATGAAAGAATTTGTCAAGAGAATCTATCGGGGTGTGAGCATCCACATGGAAGATTGTAACAGTACTCTGTGGGAGCATCTCCCAAATCTCCTGCCATTATTCTTTTCCCCACAATTCTTTTGAGTGCAATTTCCAATTATGGGAATGCCAAGTCGGTAACCAAACTGCCAATCCATTGGCAGTAGACCAAGAATCGGTAAAAATATGACATGTGCCAGGTAACTCTTGTTTCAAAACTTGATAAACAGCATAAAGTTCAGCAAATCGACTGCTCTTCCCTTCACCAGTTGTGCTCAGCAGTTTTTGTGTAATCGGATTATAGGACACCGCCTTCCAGTGCCGTTTCGTCCCTATGAACCTTGCTGAACCATCCGTAAACCAGACATGGTTTCTGTCCTCTGCGGACAAATCATCAAAAGGTCTACCCAACTTGACAGGAGACTCCTGTACTAAAGGTACGGAACATTCACTCTCAGTCTCAGTCGATGGCGCTCGCGCCACCTGCTCATGTAAAGATGCAACTCCTTTTTGTCCCACACGCGCCCTGTCTTGTATATACCATTTCCATTTAATCACACTTGCCTCTTGAGCATGTCCAATTCGGTGAGTTTTCGGCGAACTCATAACCCACTGCATGATAGGAATTTCAGGTCGCAAAACTATATCATGTCCCAAAGTCAATTGCTCGGTATCCACCAGAGCCCAATAACATGCAAGTAACTGTTTTTCAAAAGGTGTATAACGCTCACCAGCATCAGGTAACTTTTTGGTCCAGAAACCTAACGGTACTCTACTCCTGCCTTGCTTCTGCCACAAACTCCAATTCGCATAAGGGCCCTGTACAGACACATTTAAATCCACATCACCATCACGTACGGGCCATAAATCCAAAGCATGCTGAATTGCCTCTTTTGCTAGGTTGAACGCATCTTGCTGTGGTTTATCCCATTCAAATGCATTCTTTTTACGAGTGACACGGTACAAGGGGGCTAATATTTGACTCAAATGAGGAATATGCTGACGCCAAAAACCAAACAAACCAATGAAGCTTTGGGCTTCTTTCCTATTCCTCGGAACTGCAAAATCAAGAATTTTCTGTTTAACCTGAGGGATCACTTCACGGTGTCCTTCATGCCAATTAATACCCAAAAATTTTACAGCCTGGGACGGGCCTTGTAATTTATCCGGGTTGATTTCCCAACCTTTCTCACGCAGGCACTCAATGACTCTGTCCAATTGGGTCTGAACTTCCTCTTGTGTTTCGCCTTGGATCAAAACATCATCAATATAATGACACATCTGAATTTGTGGATGAACCGGTACCTCAGCCAAATGCTCTGCCACCAGCCGGTGACATATCGTAGGACTATGCACATAGCCCTGAGGAAGACTTCTAAACGTCATCTGACGCCCATTCCACGTAAAACTGAACTGTTCCTGACACTCAGGGGCAATCGGAATCGAAAAGAAAGCATTAGCAATATCAATGGACGCATACCATGTACCTGGATGTTTTTGTATTCTTTCAATTAAAGTAATGACATCCGGTACTGCAACAGTCAAAGAGGGTGTGTGTTTGTTCAATTCTCGATAATCAACAGTCATGCGCCAAGAATTATCACTCTTACGTACAGGCCAAACAGGATTATTCCAAGCAGAAGTAACTGGGGTTATAACACCTGCATCCACCAACTCCTGAATAGTGGTACTAATCTCCTCATGACCACCTGGAATACGATACTGCTTCTGACAGACCACTTTTGTCGCCTGAGGAACTTTTATGGGGGGCATTCTTAAACGACCAACCCGTATAGGCCTAGACGATATATAATGCGTAGTTCCAAATTGGTAACATCCATCATCTAAATGCAAAGTCATTCCTTTCAAAATATCAATTCCAATTATGAATTCTAAGAGTGGCACCACTAGTACAGAGTATTCTTTTCTAGGGATTCTACCTATTCTCATTTCAAGTAAAGTTTGAACTGCAGGAGTTTCCTTTCCACCTAATCCGGTAATTGTAAAAGGCTGACCTGTAAACTTCTTTGATTTTCCATGAATAAGAGTGGCCTCCGCTCCTGTATCTACCAATGCTCGGGCCCTTTGGATATTACGATGTCTCCAATAAATTTCAATATCTACATAGGGTCTATTATCTCTGTGAGCCCATCTGTGTACTGGAGCTTGACCTATTTCCTAGTCATGCTTACTGCATTATGTGTACCAGGATAAATCAGGATAAAGACTCTCACGTTTCTTAGGTATCGGTACCTCCTGTTCATATCCATTCCCAGTACGAAATGGATTTGTGTCTTCTGCATTGTACTGCGGGTTTCGATCGGCCAAACTATGACGATCCTCTCTCCTCCTCAACTCAGGGGATTGATCCCTATCATCTCTACGTCTGCTGTAAACATAATCATTTCTCCCCCTTTCTCTTACCTCCTCTCTCTCTCCGTCTCTCTCACGACGGGGGGACATATCACGTACATAACGTCGATCATCACGACGAACAGAGCGCCCACGGCGGTCTTCATCACCGCTACCGTCAGAACCACCACGATCACACTCAGTCGTCCGAACACGCCGGGCACCCTCCTTCCGATCCAAGCCACGTTTGCGAAACAACTCCCACAAACGAGCAATAGTCTCACCGTCAATGTCCTCCCTCCGCACACCATCGGCCAGAAGACCAGAAAAGATATCACGTCTAGTAAGTGTATTGTCACCAGGAGTACGAGTGTCAGGCCGGGACTGACGTTCAGGTTTAAACCACTCACCCAACTCACCGAGTTGGCGTACCGATTCCAGTACCGTAGATAACACGTTACCAGTTTGATTAATCAATAAAGTCATCATGACCTGCTTATAGGCAACAGGGGAAGAACGAATGATACGATTCCGCACAGAAGATGTCAACAAACCATCAAGCAACCTGTCAGCAGTACCCAGAAAAATTGCCATTTTCATCACCTCCTCTTTGAGACGTTGTGCAGCGTCGCGCAAAGTATACCACGGTTTGTCATTCACAGGCCAATCAGACTCAGTAGGATACTTTTGATTACAACCCTCAGTCGCCAATTGAAGTAAAGAAATTTGACCACCACCATTATAGTTACGAAAATGATCCTGTACAGTAGAATCCGAACTCAAGGAACAAAACTTCAAACAATCGCCATTATCTAACATAATGCCAGCAGCGCCCAGTTCATAAAGGCGCACCATCCATGTGAGCAAGGTCTCACCAGTTCGCTGCCGAAATCGCTGCAAAATATCACTAATTTCTTGTTGAGTAAAGTCCTCTAAAGAGTCTAAAGAAACACCCTGCGGAGCAGCGGGAGACTGCTGCAACTTCCGACGAAAAACTGGATGCGCCGAGACCGCGGGATGAGCATCACAAGGAGCTCGACCAGTACACGTAGAGGAACAATCAGTGGAAGAAGCATCGACCCCGCTCGAAGGACGAGCGCAATCACGGGGTGCACCATCAGAGGCGCAAGAAGCAGATTTACAAGCACGGCCGGAGCGAGAGGACTCGCGCTTGGCAGACTCCTCACCCGAGGAAGGAGAATCACTCGAGTTCCAGATATTACCATCCCATTCATCAGGATTCCAATCCAGTCCGGCTTTCGCCACGACCAGACGCACCTTTCGCGTCGAAACCCGACCACGCCGATTCTTGTATTTATAACGAGCAATTCGCACAGCCGCTCTCTCGGCAATAGTCTGGTACGTCTCAAGTTTGTCAACAAGCAACTTATTTTGACACCGTAACAAAGTATGAGCATTCTGAATCTCAACAAAGTTCGCTTCCAAATCCTTATGCAAGTTCTGCAACTTCAACAACCTCTCATGGAGAAGCCTGTACGCAGACAGAACAATCCAACCTCTGCGCCCTAAAATGGGAAGCTCATCACCCTTAGATACCGGCGCCTTCTGTAGGCAAGTAATCACATTAGCCGGCTCCGCCAGCTCCAAAAAAGAATTCCAATTCTCACTCAAACCAGTAGAATCAGCCCACTCACGGGCTAAGGCTTCATAAGGCGTTGAATCCCATCCGGGAATATCAATGGGCAACTTAAAAGTAGATTTAGATTTTCTAGAAAACATCGTGAAAAAGAAAGAAGAAAAGAAAGAAGAAGAAAAGCTAGACACACAAGTATACCACAAAGAATATACAAACAAAACCACGCACACGCCGAAAGCAAACACGATACAACACGACGCACACAGGTTTCGAAAACGGTTCGTGACGCCAAATGTTCTGCTTGAGTTTTCGGATCAGATAGAACCCGCTCATCAGAGCCCCTCTAACCCAGCCAGAACGTTACCCTCTCCCTAGGGCCTATTCACAACAAGTAACCACAGATATATATATATATATACCACCTAAGGACAGGGAATTCCTACTATATATATATATATATATATATATATATATACATATATATCTAGACCTCTTATAATACAAGTGGCGGCCTCGCGATCCCAGACGGACCCAGGACTTCCTACCCGGACGGCAGCCTCAGCCTCGCGGTCCCAGACGGACCCAGGACTTCCTACCCAGACGGCAGCCTCAGCCTCGCGGTCCCAGACGGACCCAGGACTTCCTACCCGGACGGCAGCCTCAGCCTCGCGGTCCCAGACGGACCCAGGACTTCCTACCCAGACGGCAGCCTCAGCCTCGCGGTCCCAGACGGACCCAGGACTTCCTACCCAGACGGCAGCCTCAGCCTCGCGGTCCCAGACGGACCCAGGACTTCCTACCCAGACGGCAGCCTCAGCCTCGCGGTCCCAGACGGACCCAGGACTTCCTACCCAGACGGCAGCCTCAGCCTCGCGGTCCCAGACGGACCCAGGACTTCCTACCCAGACGGCAGCCTCAGCCTCGCGGTCCCAGACGGACCCAGGACTTCCTACCCAGACGGCAGCCTCAGCACAAGTTCATCCTATGATTACCATAACATACAACTATTTATCAGATTACACAAGAACTGCCAGTTTGAGCACAACCTGTTCTCTGGTTCGAGGGGCTCCTCTCTCCCTTATTCAGTTACCACTTACCTGATCAGGGTTAACATCTGTTCATGTCAAGTCACAGCTGACTAGAAGAATAGGCTACCCTCTTATACAAGAACACGCAGCACATGTTGATTCACTACAAACTGGATACTTTATTACTCATTACACATACAATCACATAACATTACGATATAACACATAACCTGCAAGGAAAAGTGTAAGATTAAGTTGTATACTCTAATAAGAAAGGGTCGACATCACCTTAGTAGTATGTAGCCTGCACTCAGTGGTCATCTAGGCTCCCTTCTCGTCTGTGCCTCGGCTCGCCTGGAATCACCCTTCTCCGAGTCACTGGGACCTCTTCCTTATCGGCTACTCTCTCCTCTCTGGCTATTCTGTTAGGAAAGCATCTGTCTCTCGATTCTTCTCCGCCTTCAAGATGGCGTCTGTCTTCCCTGGAATAAGTAGTAGCTCTACTGCTAACGGCTAGATGCCGCCTACGGACTGAACATGTAACTGCCTCAGACTTTCACTAATATAGAGGTGCATTTCCTCATGGAAAATTCCGGCCCGTAACCTGCCGCCCACCAAATTCTTGTACCTCCCCGTACCAAGGACACGTTCCCAGCCGGCCGGCCTGATGTAGTGTCTTCGGCATGAAGAAAAATACAATCCTTCGATAAGGGCCGGCCTGAACCGGTTCTCTCCAAGCGAATAACACCTCATAACTAAAACATTACCCTTAACCTAGAATCATCTCAAGCTGCCGGAGCAGGAAGAAAGATGGAGTCCCTCCCGTTTGAGGCCTACCAGGCCTGAATTCAGCACGGCTCCATGAAATACCCTCACTACAGGACAGGTTATCCCTAATACTAACGAATCTATCCCCTAGGATATGTGTGCAAGCCCTGATCTATGGGGAAGAACACAGGATCATGTCGAAGTGCCTAGTAAATAGGCTCCATTCACTACTCTAACCCTTAGACTTGGATGGTAAGAGACTGAAGTCACACTAGTCACCCTTTAACACAAAAAGGCCGGGAAAATCGAGCAGTACATTGTCTCTGGAAATGCTCCAGGAACGCTCGATTCCAACAGATCCAATTTTTTATTTTGCACAGGGCGTATCTTACCCCAGTCAAAATTAAACGTTATTTTAAAACACTCGCAGCACCCTGATCCCGCAGCAACAGAGAGGAAGCAGATTTCCGCCATATGATGTGGGACTGCCCCGAATTGGGACTTATTGGCGGGAAGTGTGGACACTGCTTTCAGATGTTACAAGGAGGGATATTGAATTTGGTATAGGTCCATGTTTATTACACTGGTTCCCCCACACCTCGAAGACAAAACTAACTACTAAATTTATAGACCTGGGACTAGTCCTGGCCAAAAGGGAAATTACTGCTAATTGGAAAGCTCAGCAAGGGCCGAAATTGCAGAGGTGGAAGACTGAATTTATTCGGTGGGCAGAGTGCGAGGCGGTTCTCCGACTGCAAACGGCTGGCCGAGCTCATAGTGACAAAGCAATGGACTCTGCCTGTGCTTGGGGAGCCTTAACGGAACTCCTAAAGCCCACAGATTCCGATACTGATGTGGACTCTGTACTTAGTGAATCGCAGGACCTGCCCTCCTCACTGTCTGTTTAGACCGGTGTTGGAGAATGGATGCTACCCCTATTAGAATACCAGCTGTCCTATGTTATGAAAGTTTGATGTGTACCTTTCAGTTGTAAGATATTCTGTTATGGACAAAGAGCCGAATGCCCTGCTATGTCTCCAGCTAACAACTTATGCTGGGGGAGTTGTGGGAGGGAGAAGGGATTGTAGTGTGTTATAGGCTTTATGTTTTTTGTGCTCATCTCCTTTACTACGATCCGGAGCTTCCGAATGTAATACCTATTATTGCCCTTTATCACACTGTGCCTTGCTATGGAACTGCGATGGTGGGAATTGTGGGTGAATCACCGCAAGATTACCCAGTGTAGTTGTGAGCACCTCCAATTGTAACCGGGGTTTACTGGAAAGGTCGTGAAGGGAAACATGTGTATTAGAGACAATCAATGCAAGCGGAAGCTCATGTTTGAATTGTTTGAGTGATTTAAGATGATAATCAATAAACATATAAAAAAAAAAAATCAAGACCACCGACGAAAGAACTGTTGACGAAAACTTTGTCTGAAATCCTCGTCAGCGGTTTGCTTGACATCGTCGTCGATGCTAGTCCCGTCAACGAATCTAGCCGCTTCTAAGGATAGAAGACCCTCACAGGAGGTAAAATTACCTTTCCACACATCTCCAAGTATGGTGTCTCTCTGGCTTTCAGACAAAATGTTTGATTATGGAGCAGATGAGTAGGAATCAGAAGACGAGGGTATGTTTGGGATGGCTCACAGTCCGTCAGATCTTCTCATTAAATGCCCGTATGATGAAGATGAGGACTATGTATATAACCCTGAAGTCACCAACCAGTAGAGGCAAAGTGAATAAACAATCCAAATGCCTGTTTCTCTGGTTTAAAATGTACAATTTATGGTAGAGGATTACTACCGCAGATTCCCTCCTTCGGAGCCGGCATCTTCAGTTTCCCAGACGCCTATTACAGAGCCTTCCTTGCTAATTAGGTGCTCCCCTCTGGTTACTCCAGTACCTGCGGCAACGCAACATCAGGACCAGGAGGCTCATACCACTGATGAGGAGAGAGAAGAGGGAGAGTTTGATGAGATATCCCTTCCCAACAAATGTGATGACTATCAGATCCAGACACCATTGCCTTCCACTCCACCTCCAATAGATTCACCACCTGAAGATATAGGGGGTTTCCATACCCTCATGGAGAGAGCGCAAGGAGGTTTCAGCTACCCATGGTTACTTAACAGGCTGATTGTTTCCTGTATGATTTCAAGGAACAAACAGACAGGTTTGCTCTATTCCCATTGTAGACTACATATGGCAAGAGGGCTTAAAGATCATGAAAACACCAGCCTCAATTACGGCAGTCTTGCCTAAATTGGGGAAAAAATTTAAGGCTCCGCATAATTCGCCTGCCTACCTAATCAGGCAACCAAAGTCGGATTCTGTGATCTCACAAGCGGCTTAACGTTGTGCCAGGAATCCTGCTTCTCCATTATCAGCCCCTCCAGATAGAGATGGAAGGCGTCTCGATTCCATCGGTAAACATTTTTCCACCATGGCGGCAACTACCATTAGCGTGGTCAATTCTCTTGCTTTTTTAGGAAGATACGATCGCCAAATGTGGTTGGACATTTCACCTTTTATAGAAATGCTATCAGAGGAATCCAAAACTGGGGCTCTCAAAATTCTGCAGGAGGGAGAAAGAATCTCGGCTGAGCTTATCGATTGCGCAGTGGATGTTTCTTCCACAGGATTCCGCCAACTGGCTGGGGCTGCAGTCCTGAGGCCTCAGGGCTGGCTAAGGGCTACTTCTTTTAGACAAGAAGTTCAGACTAAGATAAGTGACATGCCTTGTGATGGCGAATCCATATTTGGACATCACATAGATGAAGCCATTCAGACCATCAAGAAGTACACAGATACTGCAAAGGCTCTTGGCACTCTACAGTTTAAGAAGCAACCCTTCTGTGGAGGTTACCGCCAGTACAAGCAGTACCAGTCATATCAAGGTCAATCAAGGTACCCATCTTCACAACAGTCGTTTAAACAACCTCCTGCCGTATCCTGCTTACATTACAGAGGAAGGACTGCCTACAGCAGCAGAGATAACTCCAAGAAGCAGTGACAAACGCCCACTGCCCGCCACAGTTTCCACCGATTCCGTCAAAGTTGGTGGAAGAATGTCCTTTTTCCTCCCCGAATGGTCTGCAATAACAACGGGCAGATGGGTTTTAGATATAGTTTCCAGCTGTCACACTTTGGAATTTGTAAAGGTTCCTCCGAACTATCCCCCCAGAGACACCCCTCCTGCTCATCTAAAGGAACTTTTGTTTCAAATAAAGATAATGTTAAAGAAGGGAGCGATCAAAGTGGTACCAAATTTACAGCGAGGAACATGGTTATATTCAAGGTTTTTCCACATAAGAAAGAAATCAGGAGAGTGGCGTCCCATCTTTGACATTTGTTGCCTCAACAAATTTCTAAAAAAGCAATCCTTCCAGATGTTGTCTCTTCAAGAGGTGCTTCAAATGATAAATCAGGAAGATTTCATGGCGACCCTAGACCTTCAGGACGCCTATTTTCATATCCCTATCCTCCCAAGACACAGGAAATTCTTACACTTCAGAGTGTCTGGCAGGGTCTTCCAATTCAAAGTCCTACCTTTTGGCCTCCATTCAGCGACCCAAGTGTTCACCAAAGTCCTAGCAACGGTGGCGGCTCATCTACGTAATGCTGGAATTCAAATGTTCCCTTATCTAGACGATTGCCTCATAAAGGCAAAATCTTTCACAGTTGCAAATAGTCATACTCAAAGATGTCTTTCTCTCTTTCAATCCTTGGGTCTCTCAATAAATCTCCCAAAGTCTCAGTTAATCCCTTCAAAGGTGAAAACATTCTTAGGGGTAACCTTGGACACTCATCAGACAAAGGCCTTTGCCTCACAAAAAAGACAACAAAAGAGTCACAAGTTGGCAACTTTACTGCTCGCAATGAAAGTCCACTTCCGTCCACAAGTTCAAATTGCTTCTGGGAATGTTGTCCTCCTACATTCCCCTCATTCCCAACTGTCACCTGCAAGAGGAGCTGGACAGTCAGTGGCTGCAAATTTCAGGGTCCTTCAACGATATTATCAGGAGAACACCTCAAATGAAAGAAGCACTACAATGGTGGACTCACATCCCGAACATAGCCGCAGGCCTATCGTTCCTAGTGAAGTCACCAAGTTTCACAATAACAACCGATGCATCCCTCGAGGGATGGAGAGCTCATCTAGAAGGACTGAGAGTGAAAGGAAAACGGGACAGCCACCAACGAACATTGCACATAAACCTTTTAGAGTTGAAAGCAATATTCCTGGCCCTGAAATCTTTCCACTCAATAATTTCAGGTGCTTCCGTATTAATTTGTATAGACAACACAACAAGCATGCGTTATTTAAACAAACAAGGGAGGGACAAGATCAACTATGCTATCCCTACAGGCCCAGCAAATTTGGGATTGGGCTATTCAACACAAAATAAACTGACAGCAGTACATGTTCCAGGAGTGGCCAACATCCTGGCGGATTCATTGAGCAGGTCAATTACAACCAACCACAAATGGGAACTCCACCAGCCAACGCTGGATCACATCATTCGGTTGTGGGGCAAACCGAGTTTAGACCTATTTGCGACCAGTCTGAACCGCAAATGCCAATTCTTTGCCAGTTGGCTACCCCAACAGGGATCGTATGGGAATGCATTTTCGATAAATTGGTCAAAGATTTATGCTTTTCCTCCGATTCCTTTGGTCCCAAGGGTGCTTCGGAAGATGAGAAAAGAACCCTGCCAAACACTTCTCAAAGCTCCCAGGTCACCTCGCCAATTCTGGGTCACAGAGCTTCTGCTCCTATTGGAGTGCAAACCCAGGGTGTTACGTCCATTACAGAACTTGCTGACAAGGAACTGCGGCCAGGCCTGCTATCCGGATCCAACATCTCTGCGATTAGCAGCTTGGCTCCTGAACACTATGAGTTTGCATACCTAGTAATACCTGCTGACTGCCGGGAGGTCCTGGCTAATGCCAGAGTGCCCTCCACTATCAAGACTTACAAACCCAAGTGGATGAGATTCTGCCATTGGTGTGCAAGCTCTGAAGTGCACCCTATTCAGTCACTGCCGTAACAATGACTGCCTTTTTTCCTACAGCTGGCTAAATCTGGCCTTTCTCATTCTTCTATTAAAGTATTCCTTGCCGCAATTTCCAGGTTTCGACGGCAGAATAAATCAGTCTCTTTGGTCATCAAGAATAATAAAACAATTTCTTAAAGGACTGTTTAGAATGTTCCCTGCAATTAGGTGTCCACGTCTGCATCTCAGTCTCGTTCTAGCACAACTTATGAAAGCCCCCTTTGAGCCTATTCATAGGGCTGACCTTAAATACATTACTTGGAAAACGTCTCTTCTACTGGCTCTTACTTCAGCTGGACGAGATAGTAAACATACATGCTTTCACTACTCACTTTTCACTTAAATGAACCAGTCATTCTAAAGACATTCTTACCTAATCCACAGACACCAGCGGAAAGGTCTTTAAATTCCCTGGATGTAAAGAGATGTAAAAAATTCTACTTGCAAAAAACAGCCTGCATTCTTAAGGGTGATCAGCTTTTTGTGGCTTGCGGTAAAATCAGAAAAGGATATCTGGTCACTAAGGGAACTATAGCACGTTGGATTTTTTCTGCGATCCAGTTTTGCCATCAGCAAGCAGGCAAACATCTACATTTAACAGTGAAAGTACATTCTACAAGAGCAGTCTCTCCCTCAACAGCTCTCTTTGCTGGTGTGCCTATTCAGCAAGTTTGCAGGGCAGCAACTTGGTCCAGCAGGCACACTTTCACCAAGCATTACTTGCATGGTCAGTTACTGATGTTTGTTATATCTTTATCTATATATGTAGATATGTTTTAAATTGTGTGTGTGTGTATATATATATATATATATATATATATATATATGTGTATGTGTGTGTTTTTTTCACATTTTTTAGATGCATATGAATATTTATGTATGCATATAGGTATATTATGAAGTCGTATATGTTCTAGTTATACGCTTGGTGATGTACAGGATTGTGTACATGGCATTGCATACCTTTTTATGAACATACATGCCTATGATAGTACTGCTATCTATTTGGACTCAAGCATATGAATCTATGAAAGATACCCCAATACTGGAGTAGAAAATAAGTTACTTACCCTGTAAACTGTGGTTCTCCAATGGTATCTTTCATAGATTCACATGCAACCTCCCCTCCTCCCCGTGGAGGCTCCCTGATTTATTCCTAGGGATTTATTTAACACTTGTGTTTGAAAATCTGAGAGCCTGGAGCCTCTGTGGAGAGGGTTCTAGAGGGTGCTGTCGACTGATTGGCTGGAGCTTGGACCATTCCTAATGACTAGGACGAGATATTAAAGTGAATGTTTTTTTCTATTAACTTTAATGTTAAAGTCATTGCTTACTGCTTTTTATGTACCGTGGGACTCCCACTTCGACGGGGAATGATTCAAGCATGTAAATCTATGAAAGATAACAATACTGGAGAACCACAGTTTACAGGTAAGTAACTTATTTTCATAAGTTGTATTAAACTCCGACTTCCAGGCTTTGCTGTTCTTTAAGCCAGTGTGTGTGCGCGCGTGTGTGTGTGTGTGTGTGTGTGTGTGTGTGTGTGTATATATGTATATTCCTCCCAATAGTGAAGCAATTGTAGATAAACAGTTATTATAAAGATTTACTTATTTATACAGTGACCTGTATACATGTTAAACATAGAAAAATATAACCATAAGTAAAATGTACATTGTTTAGCAGAACTAATGAAAATCTATATATTCATAAACAAGATTATTATGCACATTTATACAAAGGAATACACACATCTAGGTACACATATAATATAGATAACTGCTTATATACACAGGGCAATGCTGTATATTTGTTTGAGTATGGTGGTTATGTGGGGAGGAGCCAACTCTTGAGTAGTCTTCTGAAGATAAGGTAGTTATTCATGGCTCTTATGTTTAGGGGTAAAGAGTTCCATAGTTTGGCTGCTTGAACAGAGAAGGATGTGCCACCAGTAGCGGTGCGTCCATTAGGGCGTTGGGGCGTAGCCTCCCCGCCGGCAGCGTCGGCGTCTTTGAACTTAAGTAAACTGAATCAGTTTACTTAAGTTCAAAGAAGCAGAGGGAGAACTGACAATCATGTCAATCAGCATGACGTCGGACCGCCCACCCCCTTCAGAGTCTGAAGGCGGTGGGCGGTCCGGTGTCATGTTGACTGACATGATTGTCAGACGGACCAGGCTGGGGCAACAGGCAGCAGCACAAGTGCGCATGATTGGGGAACGTGAGCGAATTTTCGCATTTTCTTATGTTTAGGGGTAAAGAGTTCCATAGTTTGGCTGCTTGAACAGAGAAGGATGTGCCACCAGTAGCGGTGCGTCCATTAGGGCATTGGGGCGTAGCCCCCCCGCCCGCAGCGTCGGCGTCTTTGAACTTAAGTAAACTGAATCAGTTTAATTAAGTTCAAAGAAGCAGAGGGAGAACTGACAATCATGTCAATCAGCATGACGTCGGACCGCCCACCCCCTTCAGAGTCTGAAGGCGGTGGGCGGTCCGGCGTCATGTTGACTGACATGATTGTCAAACGGATCAGGCTGGGGCAACAGGCAGCAGCACAAGTGCGCATGATTGGGGAAGGTGAGCAAATTTTCGCTCCGTGACCAGTCATGCGCACTAGTGTCTGCTCTGGCTGGCGCATGCCTATTAGGAGACCGATGGTTGAGCAACGGCTCAAACCTCGGTCTCCTAATGGGCAGGCGGGCGAGCAGTAACCGTGCCCTAAGCCAGGATTGGCTGAGAGCTCTAGGCGCCAACGGACGGACCCGAGGCGGCGCAGACGTGCTCAGGACCTCAGGTAGGATAAGGATTTTTTTAAATTTATTTTAACATCCCCCCCCCCCCGCGAGCCGCAACTGCTAATAGGTAGTTATTACTTACATAATGTGGTCGTACACGTATACTGCAGCAGGATATGATAATTGCTGACCTTACCAGAGCCTTCGACCTGTTCCGATTAATGGCGCCTGCATGCCGTGTTGGAGGGGGTTGATATTTCGTGCCTGTGATGGAGGAGTTTTGCTAGCCCACAACACAGAGCACGCAAGAAATCTCTTTTTATTGCCTCCGTTGCGCAGCGAAGCATTCCAGGAGTGCTCCGGCGGAGGCCCGTAATATTGGATGGCGCCGTGCCAGGCATTTTGTTGTATGATCACAAACACCTTACTGTACTGATGGAAGTTTATAATGCACTCATAAAACATGACTGGGTCTCCGCGTGCTAAAACGCCTCCATATTTCTTATCCCTATTGATTGCATTATCTAAATGTGATTTATAATACACAATATAATTACTAACGACAAACTTTAGATATTGCTCCCGTCTTCGCAGCCCCAGCTGTTCACATTCTTTGTTCTTGGTAAGCCATTTGGGGCTCTTCTGAGTCCATCTGAGATTAACAAATGATACATACTGACTCCGGAGCTGTGAAGTTAAACAAACCTGGCTCCTGTTTAAATGCATTCAGGATGTAAACCCCATTTTTAAGTCTGCGTGTAAATGATGCTCATTGCCCGCATGTACTGAAAGCATAAGACGTCTCCTAAATTTAAGAGCAGACAGTACACTTGTATTGCACACCACACTTAATAATATTTGCTTCAAAGAATGTTCAATGGTCAAATTCTTTCCACATACGTCAATTACGGAAGAACCGCTGTTATTGCTTTTTGATGTTTGTGGAGTGTACAATGTGCCATAGACTGGCTTTGATGTGGTTTCTGTAGTTGGAGGGGCATGGTTGCCGGGTTTGCATCAGGACCGGAGTGTGATTGAGGGTGAGGATATGTAGAAGTGAGTGAATGCGTTTCCGTCTTATGCAAGCGTTTGATGGGGGAGGCCAGCCTGCTCCCCCAGGTGCCCTGCATACCATGGCAGATGATTTTAATGCTGCCCGGGTCTAATGGGCAGTGGCTGCAATTAAAGAAAAACTATTTTGAGAAGCTAAATGCAGGGATAGAGGTCCGCTATTGCTCCCGGCATTCTCGGGCATTTTGACTGATTCACAAATGGAATGCCTGCTTCCTTTATATCAATTGTTTGTCATATTTGCACATGTTATATGCTGCATGATTTACTATGGCTTTGTTCTGCTCAGGATATTCATTTTTTTGACTGCCTGCCTCTAGTGCCAAGTACAGTGCTTCTCTGGACTGGACTTCTCTTGACTTTACGTGTGAAAATGAGGAATGGACTCGTCATTCGCTCTGTTTTTAAAGTTGACTTTATTTTGATATTACATGTTAATTCTTTACTAATGCATGCTGCAGTTTGGCCATTGTTTGTAGCTTGTATGCTTTGGCTGGTGTACAGGGGTTGCTGGTTCAGATTGTGAAGTGTCCACATTTTCTAGCACCAATAGGATTGGCTGTCAGACTTGTTGAGATGGTGTTGTACTCTTTCAGCAACAAGAGCAAAGCTGTGTGAAGTGAAGTGAGGGGAAGGGAGGTGCAGTGACCGATCTATGTTTATTAGGCTCAGCACTAATTGCTTTATTAACCTTCCTGCTTCCTCAAATTTGCTTAAAAATGCACCGTTTGTCCACTCTTTTTCAAAATTTTCCTGGGCGAAGAACCCCCCATAGGTTGTTCTAGCTCGCTCGCTACGCTCGCTCGCTGCAGTGCAGTACAACAATAATGTCACGCCTCACCACTTTCAAATGTCACCAGCAACCACTGTGTGCCACCTATGATTTTTTCTTGAATGGTGGGTTTTGAGGCAAGGGGTCAATCTAAGAAGGAGGTTCCTTTGTTGAATGTATTTGGTGATTTATTTTCCTGGTGATGAGCGGCCGTGTTCCATGTATCGCTTTGTGGGTGATGCAAAGCAGCTTGAATTTGGATCTTCTGGCAACCGGTAACCAGTAGTGACGTCAAGGCAGGGGAAATGTGGGCTTGTGGCTTCATATGTAAGAGTAGCTCGGCAGCAGGGCTCTGAATCTGTTGTAGTCTTTTCATTACATTACGGATGATCGATGGTAGAGGCTATTGGCGTAATTGATTTTTGACAGAACAAGAGAGATAGTAGCCTGGACATTATGTGGAAATCCCAGGTGGGGTAAATTGCGTTTCAGAGTTTACATAGTAATGAAGCTGGGTCTTGCTAGTTTGTCTATTTTGACATTGATTGGTAGTTTAGAGTCCATGGTAATTCTGAGGTTTCTTACTTCCTTAGATACTTTAGGCAGTGTTCCCACCTAGTCAGGTCAGGCAGCGAGCACATCATAATTTTCTCATTCACCACATGAGAGTATGTCAGTTTTGGAAGCATTCAATTTGAGATGGCTCCATGTCAAAAACTGATCAACAGCTCTAGGACAACTGAAAATGTGTTGGTTTCCAATGTCTTTGGGGCTTTCCAGCGTAATGCATATTTATGTGTCATCTGCATAGTTCTAGCATGTGAGGTAAAATTGATAGATGAATGCTGATAATGACATATTGTAGATGGTGAAAAGCATGTGTGAGATGATAGAGCCTTGAGGGGCACCTTTTGTGAAGTACAAGAAGAGGGGTTGTATGGAAGGCATTAGTTCTGTTTTAAAGATAGGGTGTGATCCACTCGAGAGCAGTCTCCTCTATGCCAGCCTCGTACAGTCTATGTATTAGAGTGTCATGGTCAACCATTTCAAAGGCAGCTGAGAGGTCCAAGAGAAGTAGTGCAGCAACCCCGTTCCGGTCAACTGTGTTATTAAGGTCTTCCTAGATCGCAATGAAAGCCGATTCTGCGTCTCTTCCTGGACGGTATCCTGTTTAGAAGTCTGAAAGAATGAAACTATATTCAATGAATTGTGATATCTGGGCGAATGCTGCTCTTTATTATCAGTTTGCCCAGGAAAGGTCCATCAGACAGGGAAAGGGACAGCCACCTATCTTTGAAGCATCTCCCTTGCTAGGATCAAAACAACAAGGGAGGTCCAAGACATATAGAACGAAAAGCAGTGGGGCCAACAGACACCCTTGTTTCAACCCCTTTTTTTGTTGGAATCACACTGGATAAACCTCGATCTCCCCCTAATAGCTATTGGCACCGAGTAGAGGAGTGCAGGGCAATTATTACTGCGAGAAGAGTGTCCGGGATACCCAACTTCTTTCGTTTTTCCCACAGAAAAGGCTAGTCTACCGTGTCAAAGGCTGTTGAAAATTCTATGAATGCTACATAAACATTAACCTCTTGAATTAAGATGTGTTGTTCAGCAATACGTTTCAACATACAGGTATTGTATAATGTGCAGTGTTTTTCCCCTTAAGCCTGTTTGTTCGATAGGGAGTACTTTCTTCACCACCACCCTTCTCAGTGAGGTGCTCCAGAGTACTCCTAGTGAATACTTTCCCCGCTGCATCTAATAGTGCTATTTGTCACAAATTACCAGGGAGATTCCTAGGTCCTTTTTTCTGTAGTGTGCTGTAAGTAGATACTTTCCCCGCTGCACCTAATAGTGCTATTTGTCGATAACTACCAGGGCGATTCCTAGGTCCTTTTTTTCGGAAGTGGGATTAAAATGCTTTCAGACCAGGAGGGAGGAGTAACCCCCATGCTAATAACAATGAGAAAAAAGGGGTGTGAGATAAAAGGGCCACAGCAAGGGCTCCTGTTTAATGACTGTCATTGGAATTTAATCTGGGCCAATTGCCCCTGAAGATCTCATTCTATTTAGGATTCCCACAATCTCGCTCTTAGAAGGGGCAAGACATACTAAGGAGGGAGGAGCTACTGTGGGGGAAGGAGACAGCCAGATTCAAGGAATACACACATCTAGGTACACATATAATCTAGATAACTGCTTATATACACAGGGCAATGCTGTATATTTGTTTGAGTATGGTGGTTATGTGAGGAAGAGCCAACTCTTGAGTAGTCTTCTGAAGATAAGGTAGTTATCCATGGATCTTATGTTTAGGGGTAAAGAGTTCCATAGTTTGGCTGCTTGAACAGAGAAGGATGTGCCACCTATGGTTTTTTCTTGTATGGTGGGTTTTGAGGCAAGGTGTCAATCTAGAGTGGAGGTTCCTTTGTTGAATGTATTTGATGATTTTATTCCTGGTGATGAGCGGCCATGTACCATGTATCGCTTTGTGGGTGATGCAAAGCAGCTTGAATTTGGATCTTCTGGCAACCGGTAACCAGTAGTGACGTCAAGGCAGGGGAAATGTGGGCTTGTGGCTTCATATGTAAGAATAGCTCAGCAGCAGAGCTCTGAATCCGTTGTAGTCTTTTCATAGTTGTTACAGATGATCGATGGTAGAGGCTATTGGCGTAATCGAGTTTTGACAGAACAAGAGAGATAGTAGCCTGGACGTTATGTGGAAATGCCAGGTGGAGGAAATTGCGTTGCAGAGTTTATATAGTAATGAAGCTGGATCTTGCTGGTTTGTCTATTTTGGCATTGATTGGTAGCTTAGAGTCCATGGTAATTCTGAGGTTTCTTACTTCCTTAGATACTTTAGGCAGTGTTCCCAGCTAGTCAGGCCAGGCAGCGAGCGCATCATAATTTTCCCATTCACCACAAGAGAGTAGGTCAGTTTTGAAAGCATTCAATTTGAGATGGCTCCATGTCATCCACTGATCAACAGCTCTAAGGCAACTGAAAATGTGTTAGTTTCCAATGTCTTTGGGGCTTTCCAGTGTAAGGCGTATTTGTGTGTCATCTGCATAGTTATAGCATGTGAGGTAAAATTGATAGATCAGTTCTGGTAATGACATAATGTAGATGGTGAAAAGCATGGGTGAGATTATAGAGCCTTGAGGGGCACCTTTTGTGAAGTACAAGAAGAGGGGTTGTATGGAAGGCATTAGTTCTGTTTTAAAGATAGGGTGTGATCCAGTCGAGAGCAGTCCCCTCTGTGCCAGCCTCGTAAAGTCTTTGTATTAGAGTGTCATGGTCAACCGTATCAAAGGCATTTGAGATATCGAAGAGAAGTAGTGCAGCAACCCCATTCCGGTCAACTGAGTTATTTAAGGTCATCCCAGATGGCAATGAGAGCCGATTCTGCGCCTCTTGCTGGACGGTATCCTGTATGGAAGTGTGAAAGAATGAAACTATATTCAATGAATTGTGATATCTGGGAGAATGCTGCTCTTTTTATCAGTTTGCCCAGGAAAGGTCTATCAGACAGGGAAAGGGATAGCCACCTATCTTTGGAGCATCTCCCTTGTTAGGATCAAAACAGCAAGGGATGTTCGAGACATATAGAACGAAAAGCAGTAGGGCCAACAGACACCCTTGTTTCATCCCATTTTTTTGTTGGAATCACACTGGATAAACCTCGACCTCCCCCTAATAGCTTTTGGCACTGAGTAGAGGAGTGCAAGGCTAATATTACTGCGAGAAGGGTGTCTTGGATACCCAACTTCTTTCGTTTTTCCCACAGAAAAGGCCAGTCTACCGTATCAAAGGCCGTTGAAAAATCTATAAATGCTACATATACATTAACCTCTTGAATTAAGATGTGTTTTTCAGCAATAAGTTTCAACATACAGATATTGTCTAATGTGCAGTGTTTTTTCCCTAAAGCCTGTTTGTTCGATAGGGAGGATTTTCTTCTCCACCACCCATCTCAGTGAGGTACTCCAGAGTACTCCTAGTGAATACTTTTCCCGCTGCATCTAATAGTGCTATTTGTAAACAATTACCAGGGAGATTCATAGGTCCTTTTTTCTGAAGTGTACTGTAAGTAGATACTTTCCCCGCTGCACCTAATTGTGCTATTTGTCGATAATTACCAGGGCGATTCCTAGGTCCTTTTTTCAGAAGTGGGATTAATATGCTTTCAGACCAGGGGGGGGGGAGTAACCCCATGCTAATAACAATGAGCAACAAGCATTGGCATAGCCAATAGGTCTCGCTTTTGTGACCTTATAAGCATTTAGTTATGCAGCACAATATCCTTGGTGCAACATCATCAACTGTTGCATGGCTAAACACTTATAATGTCCCAAAAGCGAGACCTATTGGCTATGCCAATGCTTGTCTTTTGAGTTGCGGTTCAAGTTTTACTCCAGTCACCACCGCATACGGGATGGGACCTGGGTCAGCTCACTTTTCCCACTGGCTCCATTCACATTGGGCGTCTGCACAAAGCGTCTGAGCATTGTTCACATCTGCTTAAAACAGTTTTTTCTTTTCAGTCACAAAGCTCTTAAAAAGTGTGCTATGCTTTTGGTATATTGTCCTTAACAACCAGCTAATATTTTGCTTGCACATCAGGTGCCCAGTTAAATGGTGATTTGAGTCCTCTCTCTCCTTTTCAAAGTAGCTGTTAGGAGATGTTTTTGTGACGTTGTAGCTGCCTACAATCTGCGTACTTATTAGAGGATGAATTCCTCCGGTTGCCTTCACATCAACTAATAATAAAATTCATATCCACACAGAAAGGTTTGCTTTCTCAATTATCGATAATTAAACTGCTATATCAGAGAATGTTTTCTTTTTTTTGTTGTTGTTTTATTTCAAGCATATGGTGGCCACATTCATGTGCCGGTCTGTTTTCTTTTATTTTTATGGCATATGCTTGCAATAAAAAAAAATGGAGGTAGAAAAGCTTACGCCAAGGCAACCCACTTGGCTGTACCAATTGTTCTTTTATTTAGAAATGGTGGCAGGAGCGAATACATTGGGAAGAAGGACTCCTCATTCTGTCGCCATTGTAGGGTAGAACCCAGTACGTGGTTCATGTGAGGGGCTGAATTATATTGGGGGTGTATCCCTTGAGGCCAGACAGAGAGCTCAAACCACATGCATCGAGGAGCAGTATTCATTAAACGTGCACTTCCCATCACCAGACACTCCAGTCATCTCAGCCTCCAGCCAGCCAGCCAGCAGCTGAGCATCATGACTGACAATCTAAAGGGCTGCATGTCAGCAGTGCTTCTGCTCAGTCTCAGCAGCAGCTTGGAAAGCTCCTTCCAACATCTCTTCAGCGCTAACTCACTGTGTTTGCATTCTGACAAGATTATTATGAAACAGCAGCAGAGCATTCTGGGAGAACATCCACCTTGCTTTCCAGTGATTTGACGCCCACAACGATCCTTAGCTCAGTCCCGTTGCAAATCTACAGCTTGTCCTTGATAGCGGTGTGTTCTTCCCATGCACGAGGGATGCTGCCTCAGGACTGGGCTCATGAACCAGAAATCAGATCACACCAGAGTATTTCCCCAAACTTCACAGTCTTACTCTTTGAAGGAGACGGGCCAGGGCTTTGCTTCCTGTTGATCTCCCCCAGATTCAGACTTTAAGGGAGGAGTGAGAACTGTATCCTTGTATGGCATAAGTACTTCTCACTTTTACGCCATGTGCAACAGAACTCCACCACAGCCCCCACGCTGCACTGTGCAGTGTTTGCCCAGCAGCAAACAGCCTGGGCGCATGAACGTCCCTTCGAGGGTCCACCTTGGGCTCCTCATCAGCCATGCTGAGTGAGTGGGGGGACGCGGGGGTCAGCACCAGGAGACGTGGTCCTAGCGCTCCCTCCAGCCATCCTGGCGCCTTCCGTACATCAACTAAAGGTATCTGTTTCAATGCTCAGGCGGAAATGTGTGCGTTTGCCAGGTTATACTGTGTCCAAGCCGAAGGGCGTCCGGCTGGGTCTGTGACTACAAACAAACCTTTCAGAAGAGCAGGAAAGGGTTCAAAGCATATTTTAAGCTAGGTGTTTCTGCTATACGCTGCATATATAAAACCTGATCTTTGATCATTGTACTGATATTGTGTCATCTGCAAAGTACTTGTTTTCAGGTCATGCACTCTGAAGGGCACAAGAGATGGCTGATCAAAGGTGTCTTTGGACTCAACGTAAGGAAAATATCTGTCCCTGCCCGGCAGGTCGGTCACAATGGGGGTGCTTTAGCACCAGCGCTCAAGGTCTGCACGAAAGGCCCAGTATACCCCTAATTGTGGCTACCTTTTAATAGGGGGGTTGGCAGGACCCGTTGTGATAGCAGCGCCCGCGGAGAGCGGCCCTTCTCTGTCCTGTGCTGCTAGGCTGGGCCCGGTCCGCTCCTCTGGCACCAGTGACCCGTGTTTACCTTTCCTGACGTGCATCGTTCTTCAACAAAGTGTCAGTCTTTAGTAAACAGCTTGCAGAGGACTTGCAAATAGCTGATGACGTCAGTGGGTACCATCTCCCCCCACCACATCCTGCGTTGCGACTGGAGGAAGCGCACTGAGAGCCAACAAAGCGGCTTCTGGCCACTTGGAGAGGCAGGATTAGTCCTATTGTGAGACGCGGGGGCTGGGGGTGTCCCACCCCACCACATGTCCCCATGTGACTTTGGTGACATATAGCTACTCATGCAAGGAGATGCCACCACTACTCAGACTTGTGCATTACGTACCTTTGTGGAAAACGCATCACGCCCGCCCACATGGCCTTCATTCACAGCCGAGCACGCACACAGACACAGCGCCTATTTATTTATTTATGTTTACGTGCACTTGAAGATTCACTTGCTCTCCGCGTCCCCTTTGTGACTTGTTCACCAGGGTGTGCCCAGCTCCAGGCTGAGAGCTCGAGGACAGTAAACAGTTGAAGTCACTGTATGGCCAGAGGGGAAACCTTTACAAGGCGCACAAGTATTGTGAAAGGAGAGAGAAATATCCTTGTGCTACACGCTCTGTTTTCCAAATCCTGTATACACGCTCCAGGCTTTCACACAAGTTAAATGCTGCACAGCCAGTAATCTGCAGAGGATCACAGAGCGTGGCCAGCATTTTATTCAGGACTTTTACTCAAAGCAGCACAACCACAATAACAATGTCTTTTATTCACTACACTTCATATATTACACCTTTAATCAGAAGCTTAAAAACACACGCAAGGCGGCGTCATTTACTTCTATAGGGAAGCACGCTCGTGTGAATGATATCTGAGAGTATTGTATTCTGGCCTCACTCTCACCCCGGTGCTGGGTGAATGTACAGGTATGTGGTTGTGCCTTTCTGATCCCAGACAAAAACTTCCGAGTCATTGGATGAAAACGCGGCTCTCTTTGCAAACACTGCTTTTGGGGTAGGGTTCATATAATCTTAGCAGTTTCTGAGAACAAGGAGCCTGCGGTGCTGGGAATGACTTGTATTGCTTCTTGCCATGTTTTCAAAGATGTCAGTGCTGGTGTAACCAGACACGAGGAGGGAGAAGGGGCCATCACACGGTAATAGGAGAAAGCGGAAGGCACTTCAACCTGCTTTTCCTGGCGTAGACTTTTCTCTTTTTCTGCCGTCCCACTTGGACAGCCTTGCCTGCAAAAAGGTTTCTTATCTTTATGGGGCCATGTGTTTGGCCCCGTAAACATAAGAAACCTTTAACTTCAGCCGGAAAGCGGACAAGCTCGTCCAAGTGGGCCGGCTCAAAAAGCCAAACGTAAACGTCACGAAGAGCTCTTTTCCAATGGCTGGCACCGTTTAGCATAAACGGTGACGCCGGCCAATGGAAAAGAGGGGTGGGTCTTAAAGCCCTTTACAGAAAAAGACCCAAAACGTTAAATCTCGTCAGCGAGACTGCGCATGTGCGCAGCCCACACAGGCGAGACCTAAAAAGGGATGTGAGATAAAAGGCCCACAGCAAGGGCCCCTGTTTAATTACTGTCATAGGAATTTAATCTGGGCCAATTGCCACTGAAGATCTCATTCTATTCAGGATTCCCACAATCTCGCTCTTAGAAGGGGCAAGACATACTAAGGAAGGAAGAGCTACTGTGGGGGAAGGAGACAGCCAGATTCAAGTGCCAAAACCTGCTTATGTAACCATTGACGTTATAAAAGTGTCCTTACCAACAAAATGTTGTCATTGGACCCTCACCCTATTAATGACTGAATTGAGATGAGCTTGATCTGTGATCTATGAGATCTCTTAGATAGTGTACCTATGAGAAGAGCTAGAATAGCATTATTTAGGATGCAGTCATTTATACAATTATTTATGATCTAGGATGCAACCATATATACAATTATTTAATAATGGTCACCCTGATAAGCAGTACTATAGTAGTACTTAAGTGGAAATCTGAGGGTTGTAGTGGCCTCTACATCCTCTGTCGTGGTCTACATATTACAGGCATGTTTAGGTGCCCAAATAGGTTGTGCAGCTTTTGTAAGGTCCAAGATATCCCTAAACAATATGAGGTGGAATTTCCTAATAATTCCCTTTTTTAGGTGATTCTTTTGTAAATGTGTCAAACAGCTTGCAGACACTCATGCTAACACAATTGCGGTAGGACACTCTTATCACCATTTGTAGCAGGGTAGAGAAATAACATCATTATAACTTTGTTTTTGTGAATAAAATCTGTGAAGCACTGCAAAAATGTGGGCACTGCACACTTCAAAAAATGTGATAGTCAAGAAGGCACCTACTCAATTGTATAGACAAGGTCAGACAGACACAGGACAGAAATTCAATGTAGTAGGTTGGTATTTTCTGTTATCAGTCACCCCAACTTGGGGTATATACTGGCTCTGTAGTGTGTGCGGTGGGACCAGCTCTGTAGTCATACGCTCTGTGAAACATGAGAATGAACAAAAATAATGAGTAAACAAAATAATGACTGCCTATAGTAGTTTTTGTGAATAGTTCATCCATTTGAAACGCAGTAACATGGCAAGAAATGTGTGCGGTACTTACTTCAAGAGCTCCAGTCAGTGGATATTACCTTTTGCCGTCTCGCCCCCTGCATCTTACCATTTGGTGCACTGGTCTTATTTTTTGAGACTTATTTATTATGCTGCAGCAGGACACGTGACCATGCATGATGAGGTTGCTTAGCGTCTGAACTCCCCGCCCGAACCGCGGTCATGATTCAGTTTGTATGTTCATTCGTCATTGTTGTTTTAAAAAAATACCTGATTGGCCACATTTGTTTATCTAGGCATACTTGTGTCCAAAACTCCGAGTCCATGTGGAGAAGGATTCAAAATTTTCCAAAATATGTCACACGAATTTTCAATTCTATTAAGGACACGGACGCCAGGATTATGGTTCTCTTTCTATCTGAAAGAGACACGTTAGTGATAGATTCCTTACTTTAGAATATCCCCAGGATTCAAACTGGATCCGGAAAGTTTCACTTAGCAGTACCCCTGCACGTCAGTAGGTGGCGTAGTGCGGCTCGCGCTGACGTCAGTTCTTTCTTTTTCCGCGCCAGCAAGCACAGATCCGGATTGAGCACGTTCCTTAGTCACTTTTTGACTACTATTTTGAGACTTTTTGTCTCCTCTTCTTTCTCTTGGTGCACGTAGGGATGCCCGGCTTTAAGTCCTGTGAGGCCTGTCGCCGGAATATGTCGGTGGCGGACCCCCACGATGTTTGCCTTTACTGCCTGGAGACTGCTCACGACTGCCGGGATTGCTGTGCCATGGCCCCCAAGGTCTTGCGGGACCAGCGTTGGAAGTTGCTGGAGGTCCGGCATTCGTCACGCCGCCGCTCCGGGTCTAGGAGCCGCTCGCGGGACCGAAGTCGTCGCTCCTCCGGATCCAAGTCTTTACCCTCGGATTCCGGTAAGCGACGCCATAAAAAGAAGTTGCAGAAGCGTATTCGCTCTCAGACGTCCCCCCGTCGCTCCCCCGGAGCCGGACGCGGGGGACAGGGGCTTTGCCCCGGCAGCTCCTCTGGAGCCTGAGAGTCCCGCGGCCTACCCGCCATACCCGGGTCCGTCGGCGACTCCCGAACAGGTGCAAGAATTCCTTGCTACCATGGGTGGCTTTTTTAGGCCTCTGGCAACCGCCGGCGCGCCTTCGGGCCCCGCAGTCCCGTGTCCAGATCCTGTTGGACCGGCAGCTCCACCACTGGCGCCAGCCCCGGTGCGGCGTTGCCGACTCCGACGCCGCACTGGGTGCCGTTTATTCCTCCCTTGCCCCGGTTCCAGGACCATTTTGTTCCGACCTGGAATCCGCGTTCCCAACGCCGTTCGTCCCTTCTCCGGCTCCGGCTTTGCTGCCGCGACTGGCTCCCTCTACGCCAGAGGTGGACGACGACTGGGAATGGTCCGAGGACCCTCTTGCCCGGCAATGTGACTCCGAGCAGGATTGGGTGGACGACTTGGAGGAGGCGGGCGACCTCGATGTCTCATCGGACCCGGGGTTCGCCTCTCCCCCGCCTACGATGTAGGAAGGTGCCTCCTACACGATGGTCCTCCGTCGGACAGCTGAGGTCCTTAATCTTGATCTCCCCACTGTGGCCCTCAAGACCAACCTCCTCACCGAGGTGCTCCAGACGGCGTCGACCTCTCTGGAGCCGTTACTTCCCTTCAATGACGCCCTTACCGAAGTCCTCTTGGGCACTTGGTCGAGGCCGGCCACGGGGGCCCCGGTGGATAAGAACATCGCCAGGCGCCCGGTGACCCCGCTTTTTTGACGACTCACCCTACGCCTGAGAGCCTGGTCATTCAGGCTTCGACGTCACAGAGTGCTTTTCCTACGGCCCTGCCAGATAAGGACTCTAAGCGGTTGGATCAGTTTGGGAAGCGGTTGTTCTCTTCGGCCAGCTTGGGGCTGTGGTCGGTGAACACCGCCTGCCTGTTGGCCCGCTACTCCCACGCGGTGTGGGATGCCGTTGCTCAGGTGTAGCCTCAGTGTCCTGAGGAAGTGCAGACTGTCCTTTCTCAGGCAATTGCTGAGGGTAAGGATGCGGCTAAGTTTGCCATTCAGTGTGGCTTGGACACCGCTGACTCATTGGGCAGGACGATTTCTACAACTGTGGCGTTGCGGCGTCATGCCTGATTGCGTTCGACTGGGTTCTCGCCCGATGTCCAGAGCTCGCTCATGGACATGCCTTTCGATGGCACCTGCCTGTTTGGCGACAAGGGTGACAGTGCCCTGGAGCCTTTAAGGATTCGCGGGCTACGGCCAAGTCCTTGGGCCTTTCTACCATGAGCTCGGCCTCTCCAGGTTTTCGTTCCTTTCGAGGCCACGGTAAAAGCAGTCAGGCGCGCCCGTCCCCCAAGCCTGGGCAGACCCAGCCCCAGCGCGGCCGGGGTCACTGTTTCAGCGTGCGGGTCCATCCGCCTCCAAACCTTCCTAATCTGAGCTTCGGGGAACACCCAACGCAGGTGGGTGGCAGGATCCGCCACCATCTCCCTCACTGGCGCGACATTACATCAGACAGATGGGTGCTGCAGATAATCTGTCTCGGGTACTCCCTCCCCTTTCAGTCCTCCCCTCCTGTCATGCCACCTCGGTGCCACCGCATGTCGGGGGATCATTTGACTCTTCTCCGCCAGGAAGTCACGGCCCTGTTGGCCAAGGGGGCCGTCGAGTGCGTCCCTGGCCCGGAAGTAGGAAGTGGTTGTTATTCCCACTACTTATTGGTCCCCAAGAAGGACAAAGGGGGTCTGCGTCCTATCTTGGATCTCCGGGACGTCAATCGCTTCCTCCAGAAGGAGAAGTTCAAGATGCTGACTCTGGCTCAGGTCTTAGCTGCCCTCGACCCTGGAGACTGGATAGTAGCGTTGGACTTGCAGGACGCATATTTTCACATTCCCGTCCTGCCGGCCCACCGGCGTTACCTGTGGTTCACCGTAGGCCACGGGCATTTTCAATTTGCCGTGCTCCCCTTCGGCCTTACCAGTGCCCCTCGGGTGTTCACGAAAGTGACGGCGGTGGTCGCAGCTCGTCTGCGCAGGTCAGGGGTGTCCGTCTTCCCCTACCTCGACGGCTGGTTGTTGAAGGCGGGCTCGCCCCAGACAGTCGTCACCCACCTTCAGACTACGGCCGACCTCCTGCATTTGCTGGGGTTCTCCCTCAACGTGCCGAACTCGCACCTGAGTCCCTCTCAGAAGCTCCCCTTCATTGGAGCGGTTCTGGATTCGACGCTGTTTTGTGTTTATCCTCCCGAACAGCGAGTCCGGGATATTCAGGCTATGATTCCGATCTTTCAGCCTCTGTCCCGGGTTTTAGTCAGGATGACCCTCCGGCTTCTGGGGCTGATGGCCTCCTGCATCCTGCTGGTGACACATGTCAGATGGCATATGCAGGCTCGCTCTGCCGTGGAACCTGAAGTTCCAGTGGGCGCAACATCAGGGCAACCTGTCCGATCATGTCCAGATCTCGGAGGGTACTGCACAGCAGTTGCAGTGGTGGCTCACGAATCGCGATTGGGTCAGTGGCAGATCCCTCTCCCTTCCCCAACCGAAGCACACAGTGGTGACGGATAAGTCCCTCGTGGGATGGGGGAGAGGCGGAGATCAGAGACCTCTGGTCTCCGGCGGAGTCCTGACTCCATATCAACCTTTTGGAGCTTCGGGCGATCCGGCTTGCACTGAAAGCATTCCTTCCCTCTATCCGGGGAGGTGTGGTGCAGGTGTTCACAGACAACACCACCGCCATGTGGTATTGCAACAAACAGGGCGGGGTGGGGTCCTGGACCCTATGTCAGGAGACTCTGCGCCTCTGGACGTGGCTGGAACATCACGGCATTACCTTGGTGGTTCAACACCTGGCGGGTTCTCTGAACACCAGGGCGGACAAACTCAGCTGCCGGTGCTTGATGGATCACGAATGGCGTCTGAACTCGGACGTGGTGCAAGGTCTCTTTCGGCAGTGGGGAGAGCCTTGGTTAGATCTATTCACCACTGAAGAGAACGTGCAATGTCTTCAGTTCTGCGCATTAGAATTTCCAAGGCGGCACTCGCTCGGCGATGCTTTTCGTCATGAGTGGAGTTGCGGTCTGTTGTACGCCTTTCTGCTTATACCACTTCTGCCCAGAGTGCTGAAGAAGATTCGGCGCGATTGGGCCCAAGTCATCCTTCTGGCTCCGGATTGGGCACGAAGATACTGGTATCCCAAGCTACTCAGCATGGCGATCGAGCCCCCGATCCATCTGCTTCTTCGGGAGGATCTTCTGTCGCAGCAGCAGAGGACGGTTCTCCACCTGAACCTGTCCAGCCTAAACCTCCATGCGTGGAGATTGAGCGGCGACAGTTGACAGCTTTCAATCTTCCTCCCGAAGTCTGTGATGTCATTCTGGCAGGCAGGCGTCCTTCCACTAAAACGGTATACGCCTGCAGGTGGAACAAGTTTGTGGCATGGTGCACAGCAAAGGCTGTGGATCCCCTTTCTGCCCCTCTTTCTGCAGTTCTTTTGTTCCTTCTTTCCTTGGCCCAGCAGGGCTCTGCTCTGGGCACTGTCAAAGGTTATCTTTCGGCCATCTCCGCCTTTTTGAGGCTTCCAGATCAGCCTTCTCTCTTTAAGTCCCCGGTTGTTAACCGTTTCCTGAAAGGCATTACGCACACGTTTCCTCCTGTGCCGTTCATAATGCCTCAATGGGACTTGAATCTTGTCTTGACCTTTCTGATGTGCGCTCCTTTTGAGCCCCTTCATAACTGTCCTTTCCGTCTTCTCACTCTAAAGACGGCTTTCCTGGTAGCTATCAACTCTGCCAGAAGAGTGAGTGAGCTCCAGGCTCTTTCTTCCAAACCTCCTTTCCTTTCTGTTCATCTGGACAAGGTGGTTTTAAGGACCCATCCTTCTTTCTTGCCAAAGGTTGTCACGCCCTTCCACATCGGGCAGACCATCAATTTGCCCACCTTCTTTCTGCCTCCGCATCCTTCAAGGGAGGAGGAGAGGCTCCATCGTCTGGACCCAAAACGTGCTATCTGCAGCGTACACAGCAGTTCCAAGTGGATGACCAGCTCTTTGTTGGCTACATGGGCGCCAAAAAAGGTCGGGCCGTGCACAGACGAACCATCTCGCGGTGGGTCGTTCTGTGCATCAAAGCATGTTACTCCTTGGCTAAGAAGGTGCCTCCTGTGGGGCTGCGTGCCCATTCTACCAGGGCAACTGCAGCCACTACTGCCTTGGGACGCGGCGTTCCCTTGCAGGACATTTGTCAGGCAGCTACATGGGCCTCGCTGCACAAGTTTACCAAGCATTACTGCCTTGACAGTCAAGTCCGGAGAGACGGCCTCTTTGGCCGTTCTATTCTCCGTGACTTTCTGGTGTAATTTGTTCGCAGACCCACCACCGGGGTTGGTATTGCTGGGGTATGTATTCTAAGGTAAGGAATCTATCACTAACATGTCTCATTCAGATGCACAAGTTACTACTTGTGTAACGATATATCTGTAAGAGACATTAGTTGGTGATAGATTCCTTACCGCCCCACCCATCATCCCCGTTCTGCAAACTGGTTACTAGGGTTAAGGTCATCCCTCTTAGGGCCCTAGTTTTCTGCACCAATGGTCAGTGTCTTGCATGGCTCTGCGTTCCTGGCACGAAAAGTCGGGTACAGAACTGACGTCAGCGCGCATGGGTGGCGCCTAAGTACTCTCCGCGGCGTCAGCTCGACGCTTACGACGCCAGTGACGGACGCGGAGCCGCACAACGCCACCTACTGACGCGTAGGGGTACTGCTAAGCGAAACTTTCTGGATCCAGTCTGTTACACAAGTAGTAACTTGTGCTTTACTAATTTTTAAAGAGCAGCCAATCACAAGAAATTTTTTTAAAGTACTAAATTTCCCATGAGACCTTACTGTCACATGACTAACCATGGAGACACTGCCCTCTATAACCCATTAACCACGTAAGGGCATCTTTTTCTTTGCACAGATCCAAGAAACAGTTAATGCAGTTCAAACCCAGATATTGATGGGTTACACCCCAAGTTCAGTACCCTGCAACACAGGGCATCAATCCTCAGGAACGGAAAACTTGAGACCCAACCTGAGTCAGAATCGGGGGGTGGGGGGTGGGTGCAGCTCCGAGTCTGCCGAAGAGCCAGGTCTTGAGGCTCTTTCTGAAGGTGTGCAGAGCGGGGGACCGTCTGATGTTGATCGGGAGCTCGTTCCAGGTCTTTGTCACGATGTAGGAGAAGGCTCTTCCACCCGCTCTTGTTCTGCTGATGTGCGGGGTTTCGGCGAGGGCGGCGGAGCGGAGGTTTCTCTTGGGTACGTGGAAGGATACTCTGTCGATGAGGTATTTGGGTCTGGTGCTGTGGAGAGATTTGTAGGTGTGGGTGAAAAGCTTGAAAGTTAACCTCTTCTCAACGGGAGGCCCGTGGAGGTCTCGCAGGTTGTGGCGGGTTGAACAAAGCACGTGACCACAGGCTGCAATGCAAGGGTTTTTTTATTTTAACAGACTTTCCAACAGTCCGATGAGGGAGAGCAGTCCGATAGAAATAGCTGTCCGTGAAGTGAGAGTTCAAGACGTTCTTGGGGAATAGCTCCTCAAATCCTGGGTCTGGTCGTTCTCTGGCTCTCCCAGGAGCGTGTGTGGGAAGATAAAAAAAAAAAGAAGAAAAAAACACAGTCTTTACTCTCAGGCGATTTGTGAGGAGATCGGGGAGGGGATGTGAGGGAGCACCATAAGGGCCAGGCGGTGAGTGCAGAGGGGAACCAGCACCGGGAGTAGGACTGACTCGTAAGCAGCGGTAAGCCGCCCGCCCGCTTTACTGTCCGCCCGGGGAGCTCTCAACCACCTGCTGCCCCGACCCCCGGAGTCGCTCACGTACCTGCTGAAGACACGAACCGCCTGGTCCGTGGCGGGGCGCAGCATGGGATAGGCCTCCTGGCTCATCGATGTGTGGTCCTTCGTCGGGGCACTGCTCCGCTGGGTTTCCCCCTCGCTCTCTGCGTCTGGTTGTCCCACGGTCTCCTTCCCCCGGCGTCTCGTTGTCATCCGGCTTCACTTCTTTGTTGAGACTCCACCCCCTCAGATCGGGCGAATCCTCTCTTGTAGCGTGAGAGGGGGTGGGGTCTGTTGATGAACAGGCGGTATCGCTGTTAAAGGGCCAGAGCCCGGGGAGATCAGCCGCACTAGAACCGCTACCCGCGATCCCGATATCCGAGGGCTGAAAGGGAGAAGAGGGTGAAAGCGGTAAGTCTGGGGTGCTCTCGTGGGAGACAAGGGGTGAACCCTGACACAGGTGTTGGGTGATGTGTTCATGCCATTGGATGTCAAGGACGAGTCTGGCTGCGGTGTTGTTCTGGATGGTCTGGAGTTTTCGTAGCAGGGATTTGTTGATTCCGGCGTAGACAGCGTTTCCGTAGTCCAGTCTGCTAGTTATGAGTGAGTGGGTGACAGTCTTTCTGCATTCGGGGGGATCCATTTGAACGTCTTGCGAAGGATGCGGAGAGTGTTGAAGCAAGTGGAGCCAACAGCGTTGATCTGGTGGTTCATGGTGAGGGAGGAGTCGAGTATGATGCAGAGGTTCCTGGCGTGGTCCGTGGGTGTGAGATTGCCGAGGGCGGTGGACCACCAGGTGTTGCCCCAAGCTGAGGGGGTGTGCCCGAGTACGAGGACTTCTATTGTCTCCGAGTTGAGCTTCAGACAGCTGCTGCTCATCCAGGATGCAACGTCTTTCATTCCTTCCTGGAAGCTGAATCTGGTGGAGTCAGGTTCCTTTGTGAGAGAGAGAGGATGAGTTGGATGTCGTCGGCGTAGGATACTATGCTGATACCATGCTGTCTGACGATGGCAGCGAGAGGGGCCATGTAGATGTTGAAGAACGTGGGACTGAGCAATGATCCTTGGGGTGTTCCGCAGTTGATCTCTGTGGGTTCGGGAAAGGAAGGGCGGGAGTCTAATTCATTGGGTTCTGCCTGTGAGGAAAGAACGGAGCCAATCAAGAGCAGTTCCCTGTATGCCGGTGTTGTGAAGTCTGGTGGTGAGGGTGCGGTGGGAAACGGTGTAGAAGGCTGCGGAAAGGTCTAGAAGGATGAGGGCCGCAGTGTGGCCTTGGTCGAGGAGTGTGCGGATGTCGTCTGTGGCAGCGAGGAGGGGGGTCTCAGTGCTGTGGTTGCTGCGTAATCCGGATTGAGAAGGGTTCAGTATGGCATTCTCCTTGATGAAGCTGGTCAGCTGGGAGTTGACTATCTTCTCAGTGACTTTGGCCACAAAGGGAAGGAGAGATATGGGTCGGTAGTTTTTCAGGTCTGTCGGGTTTGCAGAGGGTTTCTTGAGGAGGGACTTGACTTATGCACGTTTCCAGTCGTCAGGCGAGGTGCCGGATTTAAAGGTGGCGTTGATGGTGCGTCGTAGCTCTGGTGCTATGGCCGCAGCATCTCTATGGAAGATGTGCAGCTGGCAGCGGTCCGTGGGGGCTCCTGAGTGGGTGCTCTTCATGGTCGTGGCGGCATCTTCAGTGGTGACCGGGTTCCAAGCGGCAATGGTATGCTGGCTGTCGTTGCTGGAGGAAGGAGTGGTTTCTGGCGTCTGTTAGCTAAAGTTGTAGAGGGCCTTGTTTTTCAGATGGAAGTTGGAGCCGAGCTTGTTGCAGAGGTCCTGGGAGGGTGTGATGTCCGTGGATTTGCTGGGGGGTTTAGTGAATTCCTAGATGGTGCTGAAGAGTTCCTTTCAGTGGTTGGAGTTAGCGAGGATTTTGTTACGGATGAAGGTCCTTTTGGTGGATCTGATAAATTGGTGGTATTTTGTCATGGCGTTCTTGTAGGTGGTCTGGAATTACTTAGCCGCTTCTGTTTTTAATCTATGCCAACTTAATATACTCTCAACCTTTAGGAATGTGCGCATCCCCTAATTTACAATGATGTGGTTCTGGCACTGGTGCCAACCTCAGAAATCCATCCTCAGAATCAAATAATCTCAACACTGACCCCTTTCATCCGTTTACCTACAATGAAGTTGTTGTAATGGGTAAAAGTAAAACTACCAAAAATGAGTTTTTTATATCTTGGACTTGGACCTACGGGTCTAGCCAGCGCTATATATGTAATGATTGTATCCATGAATATCTGCTATTCTTGTTCATTGTCTCTGTGCCTGTGTCTTACTATGTTTGGATATAACATGTAACTTGTGATTCAATTGATCCTCATGTAAAGCGCTCTGATATCCTTCGGGATCTGGTTCGCGCTATACAAAACTTTATAAATAAATAATATAAATAAATATGTATTATGCAGTAAAGTAACACAACTTTGCAGATGTCACAGAGTTCAACAAGATCTAAATACAATGTGTAGTTTTTCACTGGACCAATACCTTCAACCCCCAAAATGTTCATGATAAATATGTGATTTCTGACCAGAAAGATTCAGTGGCTCACAGAGGGCGAGTGTACAAACAAACCCATCTTGTGTTTTTTTTTATTTTTATTTAATTATTTTTGTGGTTTTCAGTAGCAGGAAACCACATCCTTGGGGCATCTGAACACTTCTAAGAAAATCATACATTTTTTCAAACGAGCAAACCACTAATACTATTTACAAATTACACATAGAATTACATGGTGGGCTCTAGTATTTACAAAATACCTTGTTGGTCAAATTAAAAGTGTTAGATGGAAAGATGGATGCCAAGATTTGAAGTATTGCAGCAAAATGAAGGGCACTAGTTAAAGTTTTGTTGATCTAGATGCCTCGTTGAAAGATGGGGTGTTAAGGAGGTGGCAGTCTGTACAAGAGCAGGTGTTTTAGATTGGTATTTAAGCCAGAGTGAGAGGTAAAGACAGGAGTTTAGTGGGGGCGAGTGCCAGATATTTGGGCTCTAGTCTGAGAATGACTCTGTAATGAGTCTTAAAACATGGAAGCTGAAGAAGGATTGTCTAAGAGCTTCAAAAATAAGACACTCTTGTGATTTTCAGTTTCTGCGTCAAGCAATGGGGACAGCAAGTGTGTAGTTTTTTGTTTTTTTTGTAGCATCATGCGCATATTTTCTAAATGTGCTGACTTCTCTTGGTAACTATTGTAAAACATGAGCAATAGCAGTTCATGCCTCTATACTTTGGGTATATTCTACATCTGTAGACAGGCTTTAAGACAAGAGTCTTGGTCTAATACCAAACACTGTAGATTTGGAACAACCCCTCCACAGACACTAAACAGTTTGCATGATAGAGAATGGGATCTGTGCCTACTACTAAACTTTCAAAATGAGCAAGGAATAGAACTTGAGCTTAGCAGAGACTGTAGTCATTTAGAACTCAAACAGCACCCAATCACTGATCTAGGAATTAAGTAATACACAGCTTCAAGAATAGAGTGGCTTAAAAAAACTAACTTGAGAATAGACAGTCAATATAAATCATCTTTATTCGATCACAGTCATGATCATAAAAGAACAATCAAGTACATAAAATTAACCAATTAAAACATTACAACACATCATAAAAAGGACATAAATAGCATCACATTCCGGCATGACGGAAGCAGGCAGGACAGGAGATCATATTGTTCCACAATCATAGCACTTTGAATATAAGTTGTAGTTAAATGAGTAATCCGCGTTTTCGGCAGTAACAATAAATAAATAAAAGCTGCTCTGGTAAGGCGAATCTTTGCTTGTTTTAAAAATACCACAACATAAAACCTCAAAAAGACACCACGTTTGTAAAAGAACATAGAGGAGAGAACATAGGCCAGAGAAGAGTTGGCCTAATGGCTAGGGTGGTCGACCTCGAATCTGGGGAACTGGGTTCGAGTCTCCGCTGAACTTCCTGTGATTCTGTGCAAATCACTCAATCTCCCCATGCCTATCAAAAAAAATGAATGTGTCCTCTTGTAATAAAACTGGTGCTATTGATACCCGATTCGGGTCAAGTTCGCGCTATATAAAACACTGCAACAAAAAAAAGTTGCAGCGTGCATTGGGTTGAACGTCCATCACAGGTACAGACAGGTAAGCTCTTCGAATAGGGGCCCTGGATCGGAAAGGTCACCAAGAAGTGAACAGTGCCTAAGCCTCACCAGTAAAGACAAACGACTTTTATTCGCCACCCACGTTAAGTATACGGTCATACCTGGGTTAGTCGGGATCTCAGTATATGCCTGGACACTTCGTTTATTAACCTCCCTTTGTAGCCTATGGGCTCTACAGGGGGATAAATGTGGTCTTCAGTGTTGCAGCAAAGATGGCTTTGAGTCTGCTCGGAATCCTTAACAATTCATCGAGCTCCAGGCTCTGGGAAGTTTGATGAATATACTTTAACCAGGGAATATCCCTGCAGCGGTCCAGTTGCAAACAATTTGCTTGGATAACCTTGTTAAGGACTGCCTGCTTCCGAGTCCATATATAGAGCCACAATACCAGTAGTTGCATTTTTATGAAATCCTCAATGTTGCCCAGCCCCGCCTTGAGGTGACAAAGGAACTTTTGGTAGTGGGGACGGAGAACAGTGAATGGACAGCCAAATATGAGAGATCGGGGACAAACCCCAAAGAGTATGGCATTTCCCTGGAAGGGTGAGGGCAGATTTTGCAGTGGTGCTGCTATATCGGCCCCAACAAAAGCAGCAGGGGTGCTGGTCCGTCCAAATTGGCAGGGCTGGTTTGGGTTCCCAGTCCGGCCCTGGTAGCAGGGCCCCAAATTAGAAACCTTTTGAGATGGAGTATTGTGGGCAGTAAACACAATGTTTGATACTGATATTCCTAAATTTCCCAGTTATGTCCTATTGGGTCTCCCCAATCCATTGACATATTTGTTGAAGTCTAGTAACAGATGAGATTCACAATGTAGAAGAATAGCTAGGCCTAGGGGCTGAGGCACCATCAATAAACACCCTTCCTATAATAGTGCCGCAACATGTAACTTTAAGCGCATATATTGACACTAATATAGCTGAGGAGAGCGCTCCCACACAGGTCAAGCAAAGCTTCTTGACTCTCCAGCAGGATCTGTTGACCAAAGAAGGGAATGGACCTGCTAGGAATACATCTCCTCTCTAGAGTATGGCCCCCAATAAAAAAGAAGAAAAAGAGGCACAAAGCTGGGTTCTACTACAAATGATTGTCCAGCTCAGGAGGTGGGGTGAAAGAACTCTGGCCCAGGAGGACCGCCTGCTTTCTCACCTCAATACAGCAGTAGGAGATCTTGTTCAGTCACACTTGGAGACATTCTTCGGGACATACCTTGGGACATTCAGGGAGGACTTAATCACATGTGTTAAGAATGTGTTTAAAGGCATGATGGAGAAGTTGACGCAAACAGAGTCCCACTTGGTTGAACTGTTGGATTCAAGCCCCAGGGCTAAGGGCAAAAATGTAATGTACAACGTGCCTAATAGGGCCCAAAATACTCAATACACTCAAAAGGTGGCATCTACGAGGGGGGCGCCATATAGCACCTTTCACCCGGGGCCGTCAAAGCCTGATAAGGATAGTTTAGGGGAACACACAGAAACTAGACGGGTGGTCACCAATCTAAATCATCTGGGGTCAGAATCCCCACCCCTGATAGAGACTAGTAAATCATCCACACATTGGTCTGGTAATAGATGTAGGCTTCATTTACCACCTAATGCCACTCATTTAGTAGCAGTACTAACTGGGGTACCACTCTCAAAGACAACACTACTGAAACCACAGAAGAGCTCATCTGCAAAGTAAAATTGTGGTGTAAAAAACTGTCGGATGGGGGGACCAGAACATCTTCACATATTATAAAGGCCAGGCGGGTGGGATGGGTTGGCAGGTGTCCTAAATCAGAAGTGGGTGATTGTATCGTTATTAATTTAGACCAGATTAATGTACTTGGTTGGTTATTTCAAGAAGGTTGTAACCAAGGCTCGGGTGGTATTAAGGCACTCCCTCTAGGTTATTTTTATCGCCCAGTATTGGATGACCAGGCAAAAGATTCCACAGCTGTGCTGAGACACTCCTTAGGGCTAGATAGTAATGGGCCAGGTATCAGATTTAAGAACCGTGATGGTCTTCCCCTTTTGCTGGGCTCTTCTTATCCACCTATACGTCACTCTAATCCAGCTGACGTTACCAGAGAGAGGGCAGCCGAAAATAGACTCGAACTAACAAATAGATTTTCCCCTTTGAGTCAGTTAGATACTAACGATTGACTAATAATTTGCTCCCTTAAGCATGGACAACAGATGGTCAACCAGAGTATCTCAACTACTTGCCCCAAAAGGGGAGAGGAAGTTAGAACAAATGAATACGCTACGGTACTCAGCTGGAATATAGTGGGTGTTAGGAACAAAATAGATGACGCTAGGTGGCATGATTTATTAACGGAGTATGATGTGGTTGGACTTCAAGAGACCTGAGAAATCGAGAATACCCTGTGGTTGGATGGCTATACAACTTACTCTGGGCCCGCACGGCTTCCGTAGCTGGTAGACCAATCTCCCTAAATGTCAGGGGTAACCATTGTAAATTGGATTCGGGGTCCGGTAATTGTCTTGTGGTTCAGATTATGCCTACCAATGCGCCAAAAGTACTTGTAAATTTTTATAATTCATTTGAAAAAACCTCTGTGAATGACCAATTATGTAGTTTGAATCGCTTCCTAGATTCATGTAGGGAAAAGCAAACTACACCTTATTCGGTTATTATATTTGGTGATTTTAACATACATTTGTGTAAAATGAACTGCCATGTCACTGAATATGAAGTAATTGTATTTTTTTATTTTTATCAAATGCGTCTTTAACTACAGAAATAACTTTTTGAAAAGACCACAGGGTGGCAGCATTGGGAAATATTTTTTTTTTTTAAACCTTTTTTATTGGCATTTAAATAATTGTACATAAAACACATCTGGTAATGCGATTGATATAGACATGCAAGCAAGAGCGCTCAATCGCGCCCTGTGTGGACTTCTGAGCGTGTAAGCCTAGGGTATGTGGGCCCCCACTCTGTCTATGAGCTGAGAACAGTCTCCTGAGGACTATGCCTAAGTATACCCACCCAGCTTGCGTGGTGGTCGCTTCGCCTTGCAGGGGCTGCGGGGTGTGCCTATTCCCCTTTGTATTTTATCATAGGGGCTATGGAATTGCAGCCACAGGTTAACCATAAACAAACTGGGGATATATAAACTGGGGGTGCACTGTGTCATGGATGATGAGCAGTACTAATCTTGCGCCTGAGAGCTATACCATTGCAAGGTATATTGTTGGGATTAAGCGGGCGCGAGGGGGGAGGAGGGAGCGCTGATCACTGCCCACGCAAGGGCGTAATGGAGGAACAGTCGCAGTCCGCAATTATGACCCGCGGGGCGTCTGGGCCCCCTGTACGTCTCCCTGGGTGGCCTCATGGGGGCCCCGGGGGGACCAGTCGTTCGTGGTCCCGCCACCGTTATCGTTTCCTGCGTGAAGGAATGCAGTAGCATGGCCCAGGGCAGGGAAATCGGGTGTTTGCGAAGTCCCTGGGCTTCCTCCGTTCGGAGTCGCTCTTCCTCTGCCTTACCCCACTTTTTGACTGCACCCGCCCATGCCACTAGGGGAGGCCCCTCCGGTGTCTTCCAGTGCATGGTGATGCACCGTTTGGCCAGGAGGAGCACCAAGGAAGTAAACCGCCTCTCTACTTTCATGTGCTTGTGTCGCTTGTGGATGCCCAGGGCGCTAGCCTCCCAGGTATATAGGTCCTGCAGCCCCGTGACCGTGCGGAGGGCGGTGTGGGTCGCGTGCCAGTAACTGTGAAGCGTCGGACAATCCCAGAACATGTGTATGAAAGAGGCAGTGGGCTCCAGGCCCCTGGGGCAAGCAAACGAGCTGTCAGGGAAATATTTCTGTAGTTTTTCGGGAGTGAGGTATGCCCTATGCAGGATGTGCAATTGTATATTCTTAAAGCGGTAATTGCGGGATACCTTCTTGGTTTGCTCAAGGGCCCTGGTCCATTCCCTGTCATGTATTGGTCTGCGGAAGTCAGTTTCCCAGTATTCTCTGAGGGGTGCAAGTGTGGGTTGTTTTAGAGTCCGTATGGCTTTGTAGATCCAGGTGACTAAGTGGCGCCCAGGCCCCATCTGTAGGATCGCATGGATGACCGGATGCGTGGGGGGCTCCGTGTCAATCGCGCGCCACTGCCTGCGGCAGTCTGTGAGGAGCTGTCTATGCAGTAGGAACTGTCCCCTGGGAAGTTCGAAGTCGTCGACAAGTGCGTCAAAAGTCTGCAATTGTCCCTCAAAAAACAACGCCCCCACCTCCGTCACGGCGTGATCCGTCCATATTTGCAGCAATCTCTCTGTGTAATGTACCCGGCCCTTGGGGAACCCTATCAGTGGCAGAAGTGGGGAGTACAGGGGCGCAGCCCGATTCATACGATGAATACGTGCCAAACAGGCGCGCGCAGTCATCACTTGGAGGGGCTTAGTCGGCAGCGGCGTTGCCCCTGGTAACAACATGCGGTGAATAGTAGGGGTTTGAATGTGCCCTGTCGTAGTGATCAGCTCCCTCTGTGCCCGACCCGCCGTCCAGCGAGACACCCACTGCAACTGGGCTGCCAAGAAATACGCCTCAAATGATGGGGCCGCTAGCCCACCTTGGTCAAGGGGCAGTTGCAGTTTTGCCAGAGCAATATGCCGGCGGCCAGAGCCCCAGATGAGGGTCCCCAGCAGGGTGTCGAGCTCACGAAATAGGGATCGTGGGGGGACTACCGGGAGATTGAAGAAGAGATATATCAGGCGCGGGACGAGGATCATTTTTGCGACCGCTATCTTCCCCGTGACCGCCAGTGGAAGGTCTTTCCAAAAGCGGACATAGGATCGAATGCTACCCAGCAGTTTGCGGTAGTTCCCCTCATATATATCCTGCGGTGTATGGTATAGTCTAACTCCTAGGTAGCGAACCGCTTGGGGACTCCACGAGATGTCCACATTACCCATTCGTATTTGACAGTGGGGCATAGCCTGCACCAGGGGAAAGACAGTGGATTTGGGCCAGTTGACCCTGAGTCCTGCCACTTCCGCAAAGTCGTGTAGGATACGCAGTATAGGAGTTAAATCGGCTGTAATATCCCGGACATATATAAGTACGTCGTCAGCATATAACGATACTGAGTGGGTGGAATCACCTATTGGGATACCCCACTCCTTGCCCGCGGCGCGGAGTAGAGTCGCCAAAGGCTCCATTGCCATGGCGAAAAGTAAGGGGGAGAGTGGGCATCCTTGTCTGGTGCCACGGCGTACTGGAAAGGAGGCCGAAATAAGGGAGCCTAGTCGCGCTCTGGAGCTGGGCGCGGAGTAGCTGAGCTGAGTGTAGGCTTGTAGCCTGGGTCCTATGCCCATGCGTTGCAGGACCCGAAACAGGTAGGCCCACGAGAGAGTGTCAAAAACTTTCTCGAGGTCCAGCACCAGACACGCCGCCCAGGGAAACCGATCCCGTATCTGGTCCTGGACGTGGAACAGCCGCCGGATGCTATAAGAGGTATGCCTGCCTGGGACGAATCCGTTCTGATCCGGGTGGATTAGCTGCGGGAAGACCATTGCGTACCTATCCGCCAGGACCTTCCCGTAAATGTTATCATCCGCTGGCAATAAGGCTATGGGTCGATAGGAGCCCAGTTGATGAGGGTCCCTATCCGGCTTGAGAAGGGACACTGACTGATTCGTGCATGGATTGGGGTAAAGCCCCCTCATCTAGTGCTGCCTGGAATTGTGACTCCAGCTGGGGGACTACTTGGGATGCAAAGGCATGATAAAATTCTAGCTGAAGGCCATCTAAACCAGGAGCCTTGTGGGTAGCTAGCGCCTTCATAGCGTGCCTAATCTCGGTCGCCCTGATAGGTCCATCGAGGTCTTGGCGTGTGTCATGATCTATGTGAGGTAGCTGGAAGCGATCTAGAAACTCGGAAAGGATGTCGTCCGATACCGGGGGGAGGGGGCTGGCATATAATAGCGTGTAGTGCTCCTGAAAGGCTTTGAGAATCAGGTCCTGCGACTATAACAGAGTGCCTTGAGCATCACAAATGGCCGTGATGGGTGGAAGGATCGAATCCTGCTTGACAAGCCATGCTAATAACATGCCCGCCCGGTCGCCCTCTTTATGGACCCGAGCTGCATACGCCGCGAAATTATATCGGCGCATACTTGCCAGCGCCTCCGCGTAGGCAGTCTCGGCGCCAGCTATCTGAACCGGCGTGGCGTTAGCCGGGTTGGTCTCTTTGGTGAGCTCGGCTAACGCTTGTTCCGCCTTCTGGATATCCCGCTCCAGGACCCGTCGGACTCCCGTGATGTGGCGAATGCAGGTACCACGCATTACGACCTTGAAGGCATTCCACTCCTGCGCGTGTGTAGTGGCCGTGCCTGGGTTCTCTTGGAAATAATGGTGGATGTGGTCCGCTAGAGTTTGCTTAAAGACCGGATCGTCGAGACTATCCCTAGGGAGGCGCCAATTAGGGACAGGAGGGTGTGGCGGGCACCATCGGATCGTTCTCGTGTGGGCGTCGTGGTCTGATATGGTTCTACCTAAATAGTCAGTGTCTGAGAGGATAGGGAGGATGGTAGGGGAGCAAAGGAAACAGTCCAGGCGCACCCTGAGGTAGTGAGTGGAACGAGTAGAGTCTGGTGGTAGGATTCCGGGTTCGCCAAGCATCCGCCAGGGACCAGTGTTGCGCCCATGTTGCAAACCGCTTTGCCTGCACTACAATGGGGGATGTCGGATGGGGAGGATGGGACCTGTCTAGTGCTATATTTTGCACGCAGTTGTAATCCCCACCCAGGATCCAGGGTACTTGTGTGCATGTGCTTAAGGGAGTGGACAGCGCGTCCCAAAATCTATTTTGGTTGGCGTTGGGCCCATAGATGCTGGCCAGTAGTACTGCCTGACCATCCAATCGGCCTAGTAATAAAACGTATTGGCCAGCTGGGTCTATTATATGAGACTGTTCCTGAAAGGGAACCCCAGGACATACCCATATGAGGGTGCCTCGGGCGAAGGCCGAATAAGTTGTGGCGCATATGGTTCCCCTCCATCGCCTGCGCAATTTCGCTACCTCCCCTGCTGTAAGGTGCGTCTCCTGCAGAAACGCAATTTGTGCTTGGTGGCGCTTGATGTATGCATATATGGAGTATCTCTTGCACGCAGTATGCATGCCGCGCGCATTCAGTACAAGAATTGTGGTTTTACCAGTGTGTGCCATCAGTGCGCGCGTATAGCGTAGGATGGGTCAGCGGGCTCCCCTGGAGGTACCCAGCTCTGACCCATTCTCCCCATGCCCGCGCCACTAAGATGTCAGTGCAGCTGCTCAGCGACTTGTGGACTAGGACACAGTGCAGAAGATTCGTGTGCAAGGGGAAGGGAAAATTGGGGTGAGGCGAAAATAACCTGCCCCAATGCGGGGGACCTATCGTCAGAGGCGATACGTCCAAACTAGCTCTCAATTGGTGCGAGAGCATCAACATAATATAGGGGTGTCGGTCCGTGTCCACTAGGGGTCTCAACATGTGGGCTATGCGCGCTATCTGTGACTAGCTGCTGGTCTGCCGATTTGCATCTGGGGATAGTAGGCCCATAGGTGGCGAGGGGACGCGCGCAGCGCGGGAGCTATCAGTAGCAGTGGATTGAGGGAATCTCCCCTCGCTGTAATTGCTCAACATATTGCAAGGGTCCAGTCATATCAGGTCGTCCGCCGTTCGTGGGGTGACCGAGGGCAGAGCCACCCAGTCTACCCCGGACTGCGTCGCCTCGCTGTCCCCCTCCTCCTCCGACGTAAATATATGGGGGGCGCGTTCAAGGTCTGTTGCTGGGGAGGCAGGACAAAGGCCCGCTGCCGCTTTCAGGGCCTGGCGCCTCTCCTGAACTATCTGCTCCAGGTCCGGGGACCCCAAGGTATGTGGAAGCGGTGCGGGGGCACCTGGACGGTGTCGCCTCCGCGAGCGTTGTCTTCTAGGGCCCGCTGTTCTCACGCGTTGTTCCTGGGTGCACTCCGCTCGGTGGCCCGCGGTACAGTTCTGGTACGCCCAGTCATGCGCCTCCTCCGGTGTTGCAAAGAAGTGAGTAACGCCATCGTGTATGATTTTAAGACGGGCCGGGAACAGCAGGGAGTACTGTATTTTCTCCGCCCGTAGGCGTCGTTTCACCTCCAGAAAGGACGCCCTTTGACACTGGACCGCTCGTGAGTAGTCGGGAAAGAGCATGATGATTTTATTCTCGACTCGGAGCGGTCCCGACTGCCGGGCCGCCCGGAGCACCACATCACGGTCTCTGAAGTGTAGAAATTTGGCCAGCATAGGACGTGGCGGGGCTCCAGGCTGGGGGCGACACGCTGGAACTCGGTGCGCCCTTTCGACGGAAAAGTACGCTGTGCGGTCATCACTGGGGGTGAATGACTTAGTCCAGGTCTCCATATACTCCACTGCGTCAGATCGTTCAATTCCTTCCGGGCAGACCAAGGACGCGAATGTTGCAGCGTCGTGACCGCCCTTCCAGGTCATCAATGCGTTTTTCCATGGTGGTCATGCGACCCATCAGGGTATCGAGTCCTGGTGTGTCTGCACCATAGGTTGGATGTCGGCGACCGCTCTCGCATTGTCTGAGACTTTATCCGACAGCTTTCGATGATCATCGCGGAGGAGGCTGACGTCCGTAGTGAGGGTGCCCAGCTGGTGCTCCAGGGAGAGCCGCGACTGCTCTATCGCCGCCAGCACCTTTTCGAGCTTGGCCGATAGAGAAGGATCCCCCGACGATCCAGCAGCTTTGGAGGCACCACTGGATTGGCTGTCCGGAGCCTCCGACGCAGCCCCTGGGGCCGGCGTCGCCGCTTTGGGTTTGCCCATACTGTACGTTGGGGGCCCCACGAACGTGAAGAGGACTCTTTGACAGGGCGAGGCGCAGTTTTAGCCGATGATGGGCCCCCGGGCACTGTGTTCCGTTGCTGCTCAGTCAGGTGCCACTGCAGGTGAGTGTCGCCTGTTGGGCAGGCGGGGGTGCGGCAAACTGTGCGGCCGCTCCGGTGATGAAGTCCGCTGGCGTTACGCAGCTGCAGGGATATCAGCGGCCACTTCTGCAAGCGGGGGCCCCGTCCCCCTCTCCGTCTCCAGGGCAAATCCTCCCGCCCGGACTGGTGATGTCGCAGCTGTGGGGCCGCCCCGCTCCGCGGCAGCAAGAGGCGAGATCAGGGCCAGTGCACCACTAGTCCTCCACGGCTTCCCGCAGCTCCCAGAAAGTCCATGCGGGCCGCGACAGTGAAGGCAAGCGCCGGGGTAACACCTCTGGGCCTCAGCAATCATCGCCCCGTCCACTAGGGCCCCCCGCTTTCCCGTGCAGACCGCTAGGCAGAAGCGCGGTGGGCCACCATCTTGGAGTCAGGCAGGCCACCTTATGGCCGCGAGGGACAGCAGCTCCTGCGAGGCATAGTCATAGCGTTGCACCTAGTCCCCCTCACCGTCACGTGGGCTCACCTCTGCTCCAGCGGCCGCCCGGGGTCCAGCAATGCACCCGCCTCCGGGGCAGCCGGCGATCGTTCAGGGCCTCCAAGAGTGCGCCGCACGGCCTTCCAGGCCGACAGTAGATGTGTCCCCCGCGGCCAGTTCAGGCGGAGGCGGCGCTCCCCAACAATGCGCACCCCCGATTGTCACTGTCGCATGCGGGCCGCGGTGCGTCTTCGATGGGCCCCAAGCAGGGGGGGCCTCCGCCGCACACCAGGTGAAGCCGCAGGAGGGCACCGGCACCAGTGAGCAGCCACACCGCCGTCCCCGCCGTCCACCGGAATGCCCAGGCAGCTCCCTCAGGGTCGGAGGTCCGGGATTACCTCCTACGGTGCACCCACACTGTCCATGCCCCCTCCGCTATGGCTGGACGCAGGAGGCGGCGCCGTAGAGATCCCTCCGGGTCAATAGCCAAGGCGGGGAACTGCGAGTTGAGCGGGCGCCATCTTGTGCTCGGCGTCCCCGCTCCGCCGCAAACTCCGGATTTCAATCCCCGCGGGGCCAAAGCTGCATTTAGAACCTGGGCACCGGGCTCCCCGCGCCTCCAGGAACCGCCAGGTGTGGGCCAGAACCAGCCAGGCTCATCGAAACCAGGCGGGGTGAAAGCCCAGTCACGGAGCCTCAGCGAGACACGTCTGTCGCGGTGGCCATCTTAGCCACGCCCCCAACTGCCATGTCACTGATAACCTTGGCCCTGTAAATCACTGAGACACACTTTGAACATACACATCAAGGTGGGTTTTTAGAGGATACTTTAGCAAAATTTGGCCTATCATACCCTAGTTCCACGAATGACGAGGCTGGTATCCCCTCCTTTAAGGGAAGGGGTGCGAACTCTACAATTATATTTTTATTAACACAGCCTTGTTACCCCTGGTATTAGCCTATACTGCCCAATGGTCACACTTTAGCGACCATAATCCTATACACCTCACATTAGCAGGGGGTATTACGGTCACACCTAAAATAGGGAGGATTGTTGCCGTCCCAAATTTAAAGGCAAAGGATCTAGGCCGCAGACTTAAATGGTGTAAGGTAGTTCCTGATCTTTTTTTAAACAACGTTGGGCGTGAGATAGACCTCTGCCTAGATGGTACGAAAAAGGATGCAGAAATTCTTACAGCTTGTGACAGGATCTGCAAACAGGTGGCCAGAGCTCTTACTTATCCCAACAAGGAACTTTTAAACAATGGAGAGAGGTGGTTTGATCACAACTGTACAGTTGCCTACCAAAAGCTACTCTGCGCTAAAGCAAAAACCCCAAGATAGTATTTTAATAGCTACACTTAGGAATATGTACAAGCAGGCCATACGTACACGCAAAATAGAAATCAAACATGATGCCTGGAACGATTCATTGTCCATAGACGCTAGCAAGAATAGTGCTAAGTTTTGGGAAATTGTTACAAAAACATTCTTCTCTGGCAGTAGAGGCAGTACAGTGGTATGTAACATACCAGAGGAGCAGTGGTTTAACCATTTTAAATATATATATGGTGACCAGGATGATCAGGGACTTTCAGGCACACCGCCCACTGTCGAGGCTTATAGTCTGGCTTTCTCTGACAAGCAAGTAGCCGTGGCTATTACTCAAATGACAAGTAACAAAGCTTCTGGACCGGACGGTGTTCCGGCCGACCTTTTTAAGCTGAATGTGATATTATGGTAAAAAATACTAGCACATGTTTTTAATATGGCCTGTCGGTATGGGCTGCCGAGATCCTGGTCCCAGTCATTTATTGTCCCAGTTTTTTTTTAAAGGGCAGAGAGGAGACCCCGATGCTATAGGCCAATATCGCTGATTGACTCAGCAGTTAAAGTGTTAGGAAGAGTGGTCCTTAGTAAACTGACAGACTGACTTAATGAGTGTAATGTAATATCAAACCTGCAATACGGGTTCAGGAAAGGTCGGGGTACTATGACCAGTGCCTTAACCTGCATCTGTAAGCAGGGAAATACACCATTGCCAAGAAAGAGGCACTACATCTGGACTTCGTGGATCTGTCCTTGGCCTTTGACCGAGTGAACAGATCCAAACTATGGGTTTTATTACTCAAACTGGTAATGGATAAGAACATTGTAAATTTTTTATCTGATCTGCACAGGGACCTTACGTCCACTTTCAGATTTGACCAAAGGGGCAATTACACGCAGGGTATATGCATTATCGGAGGAGTTAGACAAGGATTTATTTTAGCCCCCCTATTGTTCACCCTTTAGATTAACAATCTTCAATTCTGTTTTGGGTGGAGGCAGCAAAGATATTCCACGCGTGGGGGAACAGCTGATACCTGCACTCCTATATGCTGATGATGCCGCCTTACTAGCTCGTACAGCCGTCCGGCTACAATTCCTCCTAAGCTCTTTTGAAGATTTTATGAGATCATTGGATCTAAATGTAAATTACTCAAAAACGCACACAATGATTATGGGCTCTAAACCTAGAAAACCCAAAACACATTTTTGTGAAGGAAACGAAATGTCTAGGGTAACTACATTTTTGTATTTAGGGGTCCTATTCGATGATAGGGGCTCTTGGGTACAGCAAAAGAAAGCCCAAAGAAATGCCATGGCTAGATCAACAGTAGTGGTTCTTGATTTCAAGCGTAGGCTAGAGGCGAAGCCAGTGCAAGCAATGCTAGACATATACAGAGCCAAATTGATCGCTATTTCAACTTACGGCTCTGAAATCTGGGGATATCAGGAAGTTAAGAATCTTCAAATAGTGGAAAATAAAGTCTTGAGAATTTTTTTTATCAGTTCCACAATCAACACCCTCCTACATTATCCACCAGGAAACTGGCATTGCTTTTGTGTCAGACTTGATCGGAATGGCCCCCTTCCTTAAATGGATAATTATTTGGATCAATCCTGAATTAGAAATGAACCGTGAGCTCATGCGCGATTGTCTAGCCTTAGACAGAGTAAGTAGTATCCCCTGGTTGAGTTGCGTTAAAGGGACAGCAAAGCAATTAGGACTTCGTGAGCTGTTTAACTCACCAGATAAATTAGTGAAGGAAGATTTGTCGGGCCAAGAAATCTTACCTATATATGATACACACTGAAAGAGAGGCTAGAGAGTTGATGAAACCAACGGTACGAGCCCATCAACTATTGAAAACAAACTGCACTATGGAACCCTACTTAGATGTAGTAACTAAGCCCCATCATTTCCTTTTAGTAAGATTTAGATTCAACTGTTTGCACTTTTTACTAGCAGAACCCCAGGGGTGGAGAAAGGTGTAGGATCTGCGTTCCTGCACCTGTGATAATTTCTCCACCCAAGACACTTTGCATTTTGTTATGTTCTGCAAGCATTATTTGCACAATCGTAAACGTTTTATTGTTCCCATTTTAAAGGGCAAAGGCTTTCTGCAGGTAAGGCCTGCTCTAACATATTTGCAGATGCTGAATAATGTCTGTGAAACCTTTAATATTGCTAGTTTTTTGGTTGCGGCGGTTAGAGAAAGGAAAAAAAGAGGGAACCCATGATCTGGTTTATATCAATCTCTTTAATTATAATGAACTGTATGTTGACCTGGCTGATTATTATGACCAAGAACATTTTATAATTTTCATTATGTAAAGTCAGGGCGGTGCGATTGGTGCCACCGCACCGGGCGCTGACTTGGGTTGGGGTCGCCATGTTTATGGTTTTAAAAGGCATTCCTTGCCCCAGCAATTTTCAAGCATCAATAGAAATGTCACGTTAACTCTGGTGATTAATGTTCTTCCTGTGGAGAGACCGGAGCTTCGTCTGGTAGTGGAAGTTTTGAGTCATAGCGCAGAAGGTTAATATGCCTGCTGCAAAGAACGTGTCCCATTCAGATCACAAAATGCATACACTATAAATAGGTCAGTGGGTTATCGCTTTTGTCAGAGAGATGATTTTGTTACTTGCAGTTTAAAAGTTAAAATCCTAATATAGAACAGTGAGCTATTAACTGTCGTCAAAGAGCTGCATGCAAACTGCAAGTAATATATTACAGCTACATGTTTTTTTGCCCAGTCTTTCCTTATCCTAATATTGCATAAAGGGTTCATTTGGGTGGAAATCAATTCTTATTATTAAAGAAAACCCTTAACAATGGTGTTACATTTTAAATTCTGAATGTGTGCTTTTCCAGACCAAGGACTCTTATACCATACTGCCTACCAGTAAGAATGACATGTGACTCCTACACTTTGTAGGCCTCTTTCTTATGTAACATTTCCTATACACTTATTCATGCACATATGATTGTCTCCATGCAACGTATGTGTGATGTAAAGTGTTCTGACACCTTAAACGGGTATGGGTGGCACTATAAAACTAAATTAGTCTAAAAGACGGTGGTTATGGATACTTGGGGGGCATTGTCAAGTGGTGGTATTGAGGGAATCCATGATGAGGTGGTCATTGGGAGAGGGCACAACAAACTGTCGCACAGGGCTCCACCAGTACTAAAGCCAGCCCTGTGTAAAGTTTGTGTATCAGATCTTTGATTATGCTCAAAAGACAATGTTTGTTCCTCATGTCATATTGTTTTAAAAATGAATTTTTGTAGTATGCTTTTATGGTTAATTAACCGGATAAAGTGATTATGACTGACTGGCATATGTTTGTCCAACTAATACAAAGAGGTACAATGCATAGATCACATCATTTGAAAAACGTAGCGTGTAACTGAAGCTCATGGTGTAACGCACACAGTTGCAGCTCTTATGCTGCATGGGAACTCGTTCATGAGCCCTTGACATGGGCAGTGGTCCAGAACCCCACTGTCACTACAATGGAGGGCCCAAGGTAATAGTGCATGACAGTGGTTGATTAATTTGTGTAAACAAAAATTGCAGGGGCCCAAACCTTATCTTGGGATTCTTCTGTCGAATGCTGAGGTTACTAAATATTTTCAATCCACCCCATGTCTTTCTCGTCTACCACCCTACATTTTTAGCGGGTTTCTCTCACTCTTGCTGGTTATTTTTCATCCTTGCTTCCTCCATTTGCAGTCTTGCCAAGTACCACGCATCAAGCGTTGGACTAATGCATTTCGGTGTGCTGGTCCGCATCACCGCACTGAAATACAAAGCCCCGCATTATAGCACCTCCTCAGCTGTCAAGCCGGAGTGCAGACTGCTAATTCACCATTTACTGACTGAAAGCACCTGGAGAGGCGGCCACGTTGTGTGCCGCTCCCGGGAGGCTTGGGGGGGCTTGCTGATACTCTGCTAGAATGTAGCACAATAGGATTCGCCACACTGCAATACATTTTACTGACATCAGGAATCAGTGACTATTGGCTACTACGGACACAGTGTCAGCCAGTGTGTTGAAGACATTGAGTGTCAGACTCACATTAGTAGGCAGATCATCCTGCCCGCGGTTCAAGCGTGCAGCAGTTTGAGAAAGAATAGAGTTTTGGCTGCTGGCATCAATGGTAGCGTAGCTCGCCCCACAGTAAGAAATCCTACAAACCTGACGCTTGCGATCCCTGGCGGCTAAGTAAATCACGGGCCTAAGTGGTTCCTGCTATGAAGTTGAAGGTCCACAAAAGAGAGTAAAGTGCAAAAAGGTAGCTTTATTCCACAACAACACACACTGATGGAGTGGCTTCTGAAGCAGGACTTCCAGTGGATAAACTGAACGCCATCAAACCCAGGCGAAAATCTGAAAATCACCAAAGTGTGGGTGAAAAAGGAAATCCGTTGCCAAATGCATATGAAGTTGGAGGTCGCAATAAACATGTTTTTGGGCCCGGGTCCAACATCAACTTTCAGAGCGCTGCCGAGCCAGAGAGGTACTAAGTCAGAGCCTGGCTCTGTGACACAGACGGGCTGTGGCTGGTGTTATCTGGTGCCACTGCGGGCTGGGCAGGTAGCAGCGTGCCGACTGGGGCAGCCTTCACAGCTCAGGATAATGGTTTTTATTAGGGTTTACGTTGCTATACTAGTCTTTTTGAAACCAATGCTGTGTGCCTGGTGAGAGTTCAGTTTGAGGGGGAATATATGTATCTGCATGCAACCCCTTCGCATTTCGTTATCATGGAAAGATTGGGTGCTCTGCCGACTCCATGTTGTTTTCAGAGGTACTCAACTCTTGTTTTTTTGAGGCTATTGCCCCTGAAGTGTTTCCTCTGTGGCTAGTCATGTTGTTGGGTTTTGAGAAGACTCATTCCAAGTTAGGCGGATGACGTACCAATAACAAAATACCAATAACAAAATACCTTTAACATGATGGTCACCTATATATAATACTGTATTTGTCAAAGATCTCTTATGCCCTGTGAGCAGACATGCAATCACCTTTCACTACCGAACACTCCAGGTTCATGTAGTGCATTATGTCTTGGATCAGTTTTACTTCGCATCTGAGAGGTATATGTTATGCATCAGTGTCTTTCTAGATGGCAACTAACACAGTTGCCAAGTAGCTCGAAGTGATCGTGAGTACATAGCGTGTTTGTGCACATATAATGCTGCTGAATATGAATGAGAAGGAAGCACATGACATACAGTAGGAACTCCCTACAGCTGCCAGTTTAGTGACTCACTATCATAATTTCTTAACCTGAGGTATTAGATAATTATGAGCTCAACTCTGCAGCCCTACCTTCAGACGCCAAGAACAAAGTGTTACAATAGCCCTACTTCCAGCATTCAGATGCCATAGACAATCTAATTGCTAGAAGGCAGGAACTAGTAAAACATGACTATTTTAGGTTGTCTGATCTACCCTTAACCAGCTGAACGAAGTGACTGGACCAAGGGCTCTGAGGCGAATTCATATGACTCACTAAATACTTTTTGGGGGGCTGAGGGGGTGCATGATAGCATTCAAACGATGGCAGACAATAGGGTAGGAGAATTTCTTCCCCAGTTCGTCCAACAGCCTGGTTGTGACCTATGTGTGCCTCAGCCTCACTCTCCTGAGGCTTGTCCAATGCCCAGGTCCTGTGCGGACACGAGTCAGCTGACTGTTGACTATCATTAATTTATGTTAACTGCACGACTGCATATGTGCACAGAACTTCAATAAAGTACTGCCTCTGAAAGACTTGTTTAATGTTTAATATCATGGTTACACGTTTAACAGTACGATCAGGTTACGAAGGCACTGGGTTAGAGCCCTACCATTTCTAGCTCTGCAGCATTTTAAAGATCTTCTTAGAGTTCCTCGTTGATCAAATGTGTGTAATTTCTGATATTTATGTTTCCCTTGTCTTCATTACTTGTTTGCGCTCTTGAGAAAGTGTCACTCATAGTCGTTGAAATGTCACTCATAATTTCACTGAAATTATGCAAAATGTCACTCATAGCAATCTGAAACCCTAGCAGCTACGCATTTGCCACAATGTTCCCATCTTTATCATCCTTCTTATTTCAGTCTTCTGCCTTTCGCTGCCTTACTTTGGGGGAAAGCCTGGTGAAAAATAAGTCGCAGTGCTCTAAAAAATGGGCACCCCACCACCGTCAACAATGAAGCACTGCCATTCCACAGCGCTACTGTTAAACTGGAAACCAGCAAGAACTACTGAACTTAAAACTGAGGGCTTTTAGGTGCGTCACTCTAAAAGTTGGGTAATTGGACGTGGAGTCCCAAAGGCCCTGACGTATTCCTCGCGCGCGGGGGCCCGTTCTGCGTCATCATGTTACTGGCAGAAGACAGCGACGAGCGCGCGCGATCAGATAAGCATGTTTCACTCATCGCGTCGCTCTTATTGTAAACATAATTCACTTTAGATTGAAGGACGCGTTCCTTGCATCTTCACGGCCCCCTCCAGTCCTTAAAACGAGGGGACTCATGAAATATTCAGGCCTGGGTCCGCGATAGACGAATCTAAATCCACCCTCCGTCAAGCAGTGTTGTCCCTTCTGGGGGGCCGGCGAGTCATCTGCCAGGTTCATCTTCGCCTTCGCCTGACGGCTGCATCGCCGCAATAACCTAACCACATATTGGCAGCATCGATCAAGCGTCAGATGATGGCCGGAACTAAGGAAGGGCCCCCTGAGTCAGTGAGATGTTAATGTTACTGTGAATTTGAATAGCACCGCGTTCTGAGACATGAGCTAAAATGGCGGAGTGGGAGAGGTCCGTTCCTTCTGAAATGGAGGCCTAGTTCGAGAAGAGATTTTTGTTTTGTTTTTGAAAGATGGGGGAGGGGTGTTCTACCACAATATCGAGTATTTAATATTAACCTGCGACAATATTGAGTGCAGGATATCAATTACTGCTATGTTATCACTGTAAATGTATATATTTATATATTTATCTATATATATATTTTCACATTGATAATATATATCAATATATCAACACATATATAGGTTGGCGGTCTAATTATGTTAGATATTCTTTAATGCTGTTGCCAGACGATATTTTGTCAATTGATGTTATATGACACACATCTGGGAAAGGTGTGCCCCTTCCATGTAGGGGAAACTTGTTAGAGTCGGCAACTTGTGTCTAAAAATCATGCAGTGAGCAATCATTTTATTGTAATTTTTTATTTCAACCATTGACACGTACATTTGGATAGCTGACAAGTGGCTTCATGTGGTCAGCTAGGCTCGGCTCAACATTATTAGGGAAGGGGTGTGATTGTGACCATGTCGAGTGTGAAGCGCTACAAAAATTCTACAATACAGTATAGCTTAAGAATCTGCTGTTTATTTTTATCACCAGTGCCACAAAGCGTATCCTGTTTCCGGGTAGCACTTTACAAAGCAATTCTTTAACTAAATACATTTGTGTTGTCCTTTATCATAACAGATATTTATGATAAAAAAATCAAAAAGATGTCTGTCATGCACGTGGGCATAAGAATCTAAAAATCCCAATTAACCAGCAGCACTAGTCTGCAAGTCACAGCTCATTCTACCAACATATGGGGGGGGGGGGGGGGGGGGGGGGGGTTTAAAGCTGCTTATCACCTAACGCTCATAAAGGGTGGTATTTACTTGAATTAAACCATTATATGTAATCTCTGCTCTGCATATTTACGGCTTACACTTAAAAAATTGGATCAATAGTTTAAGGTTCTAATAGTTCGCACCATAGTAGCTTAGCTGTCAGCAAGAAATACATCGTAAAAGTTAAACTTTACATTTATAACTTCATTGAGACAAGTGGACGAAAAGGAAATGGATGCATTGCTTCCAGTTATCTAGCTAGTGCTTCTCCAAATTATTTGAAAAATATATTCGTTTTTTCAACTTTTCTTAATTTCGGGATATTATTGAGAATCATTACAGTGGCGTGGAGGTTTTTTTCCTTTATTTTACAGCTGGCATCTTAACATGACTGTTATAAGCGGCCGGCTTTTTTTTGTTCTTTTGATGGTGTCTTATACTCTTGAACTGCTGCTTTGGGTTCCTGCTCAACAAAAATAAATTACTGATGGAAAAAAACTTTGGAATGAAAGGTGAGACCAAAGATCAAAATAATGAAAATTAAATCAAATGGAGATTTAAAAATGCCTACGAAGCGTAGAAAAAAATTATTAATCAATTGGTGATGAAAAAGTGATTGACCTTTCCACTTAATATCATGTATACATTTTCATCTATTCACATGTTCTCCCATATAGTGATTTAAAAAATATCCAATCTTACTTTTTCCTGAAAATTGATTTTTTTTAATTAACAATAACAGTTTACCAGTGATATATTGTTCCAATCCCTCTTGTCCAAATATCACTGTGTACCTCGTTGAGAGCCAGCTGTGCCTCTGCCCTCTATATGAACTTCAGTCCGTCTGGATAGAGCTGTTAATGAAGGCCCCAGCTAACACAAATGCTTCCTTTTGCCCATAAGACCATTCAATATCCAAATGTGCCAGTTTTGCAGATTTAAATACTCTCTACCATCAAGTCTCTCAGATAGTCTGAAAAATTCCTAGAAATTCTTCCTTATTGAAAGCTTACTTTGGATGACACGGAGCTATTTACGTCCAAATAAGCAGTACATTTGGGGACCATTACACAAGAATAATCAATTCTTGCTTAGTAGAAAATGGCCTTTCGTTGTTTTGACAGCATTGTGGAATCTCATCCCTGTTATCTCGGATGCTTGCAGGCCATCACATGCAGGGTTACTTTTGCCTTCTGAGTCCATGGCCTTAATGTCATCAATTTCAGATTGTCAGCCCACACTGCACATTTGCCCTTCTTGGCAATTTTTTTTTAGGAGAAGCCTGGTTTAAGTATACCTGATGTGCTACACTGTTGAGCAATGGTCATCACGTTTAGCCCGTAAATAGACCATCATTGAGGCCAATCAGATACTGGTGCTCCTACAAATTGTCTTGAGCTGTTCAGAAGTTAAGGGCGGGGCTGAATTCTTGCGATTGCATACAATTAATCTCTTAATTAAATCTCCCAGTCCCATCCCATCCGACTGATGCTAGCAGTGATGGCCAGGCAGGCTTAAAAGCTTCCACATGCACCCTGCCCAGCTTATGGATCTATTGATTCAGGGCAAAGACCAGTCCTCTGGCTGTTTTTCATGATAATTACTTGGGTTACCATCTCACACCTGCATCATAGTAATCTGGTCGATAGAGTTGTATACCCAGAGGGCATCACTCATGCTACAGCTAACCCCACAACTTCTCACTCCAGTCCACCAGCTTGAGGCCTTTGCCACTGAAACCAGAGATAGTACATAGGCGACCTAAAGTAATAGCATCCTGCTATGATGTGTAGAATTTAGCAATCTCCAGGGGTCTCAAATACAACTCCAAATGTTTTGCTAATCATCCCTATGCCTTCCTGTTCAAGTTCAGAGATGTCCGGCTCTTTAGTGAGCCATCTTGATTCATCCCGTCACCTACTGGAGAACTTTGGCCTTGTTGCTCAATCCTACTATGAAAGGCGAACTAAAGAGGCTCTAGTCATGTTTGCCTTGACATTGCAGGGGCGCAATGTTACCACTCGAGGTCGTGTCACCCTCTCTAATTGTATGAATTCATATTCCTTCTTTGGTACTGTCCCTTTAATAAAATGTTCTCCTTCCTCATTAGGCTCAGGGTCACCATGCAATAGGGGGTGTGCCTATATCTAAAACACCTGAAGCAACATCAAGTTACTTGGCTTTATAGTATTATGTTTCAGGATTCCTTGCTGTATTATCGCTGTTTCCCACATCCTCTGAACTTTTTCGTGAAATTCTTGGTGCACGGCCTCTGCTGTAAGCACCGCCAAGCCCAGAACTGTAGGAGCAGTTGCCTTGATTTTCTCTTTAATCGCGATGCACAGCTGCCGCCGTGAGCACCGCCATGCCAGTTGCGGCAGGAGCGGTTACTTTTGGTCTCTCCCTTTTCCGGTGTCCCTTGCCACGAACATCGTAATGCATAGTCCAAGACCGCAGGAGAGGTTCCTTGTGTACTCTCCCTTTCCCAGTGTCCGTCCCTTGCCACGAACACCGAAACGCGTTCTCCAAGACCGCAGGAGCGGTTCCTTGGGTACTTTCCACTTCCCGGTGTCCGGCCCTTGCCGCGAACACTGCAACGCTTGCCTAAGGATCGCAGGAGCGGTTCCTTTTGATTTCGCTCCTTCTTGGTACCCGGCCAGTGCCGCGTCCGCAGCAATACATGAGAAGAACCGCTGGAGCGGATTTATATATTTTTTCTTTTGTTGTTAGTTTAACATTATGGATTGTTTAGGTGTATGGCCACCATTCTGAGCACCTCTAAAGCATCTACATACCGCAGGAGCAGTTCTCTTTATTTTCATGTTTATTCTCAAGACTCAGTTATTACAGTACTGTTCTACCACTTTTAATCTGAAGAACCCCAGGAGTGGTTTCGCAACATTCACCAAAGTTTCTGGCAGTCTGTGGATACCCCTCTCATGACAGGAAGAGCTCTCCTAATACATGAGGTATTTCCTTTCCTTTGCCTTATAAGTTGGGTTCAGTGCACTGTCCTAATGGACTTTTAGAACTGTTTTCTTGTACTACGGCAGAATCAACCCTTCCAAGACCATTCTCATTGGGATCCTTAAAAGATTAATCTGTGGTGAGTGAATGATTTAAATGTCTTCTGAAAACGTAGTATAGGTCCTCTCTACCTGTTGTTTACACCACCCATTTTGCCTTTTTGTTTCTAAATCTCATCCTTTTGTATTCTCCTGACTGGTTCTCCCTTGCGACACCAAGATTCTACCAAGAGAGATTCCGTCTTCCATCCTTCTCCATCCCAAACAGGAAACTCTGTTACCCTCTTGCATTTTCCTCCACTCCCAAGGCCTGTTGGGTTTGCCATCTTTCCTTTCCCCTTGGGATCAATCGCCCATCCTGCTATTGTCAGTGAGGAGGGTTGGTCTGTAGGTGAGAGGGGGGATTTTCTCTGTTTCCGCGGTTCCTGGTTTTCAGGTGAGTGGGATTGTGACACAAGCACTACATAAGGAACAGAGAAGAGATTCACCTTTTGAATTATCTTGTTTTCTCTGTTTGCTGAAGAAGTACCAAACTAGACTAGAAAATTAAATGTAGCAAAGCACTTGACCCACATATATAAAGGTAACTGATGGCAATGGGTAAAATCCTAACTGTATATGTTCACCTAGAATTAAAATACAAGTTAAACCAGGCACTTGCCAGTATAGGATGTGTGCATTAATTGAGGACAGGGTTCCTCTCAGTTGGTTCAGACCGCTAGCAGGTTAAGGGATTCCTAGGTTTGTCACACAGTAACTGAAGTGTACCACTCAGTGTGACTCTACATCATGTGCAGCCAGCACAGTTGGTGAATACTGACCTTCAGGCTGGACCTACAGCACTGAATACACTTCTCAGGTTAGCTTTCTTTTCTGTTAGGCAGCTACCCCAGATAATATGGCTCCTAACTCTGTGGCTCTTATTCTTAAGCAAGTGGGGATTGAGGCATAGAAAGACCACATCACCGAGAAGCAGGCCAAGTGAGAAGCAGATTAGGTTGGATTGTTCCGTTTGGTGGTAAGACACATACTTGTGAAATGTTTCTGATGATGCAGTAAGCACAAACAGAGTATTTATCAATGTCTGAGACTAACTCAAGCATTGCATCCAGCACTTTGGTTTTTTTCCGTGACAGCAACAACTAATATCACAAGTGAGTCCCACCATTTGATGTGCTGGTTGACTCAAGCAACATCTCAATAATGATTCCTATTAAAGCCAGAAGATGACTGAGTTATCGTGTACTATAATACAGAAGAGATATGGCGTAGTTCAGGCTTCACTGACACTTTTGGTGGGGACAAAGACTGATTTGCTTGTTTTTTGTCTCTTTCGTGGCTGCGTGACTAAGAAAAAAGATGGGAACGCACCTCAAAGCATTTACCAGTGGCTGAAATGTATTCGAACATTTTATCCACACCATTCTGGTTTTTTTCCAGACCATTTGAGACAGTTAAAGGTGACTGATGTCCATTCTCAAGAACTTAGTTTGAACCAATAGTAGATATCTATAGATTGAGTCGAAAGCTTTAGCTAAATTAAAAAATTACTTTAAACTTTTGTGAATTATTTCAGAGCCATACGGTGATTCGTTTTGCTGTGTACCTTTCTAAGTCCTTTCCGGCTTGATGGTAATATCCTGTTGGCCTCAACCAAATCCTCTATCTTGAAAAGAAATCTCTGAGCACTGATGATGTATAGGTCGCGGTATCAACTGTCCTTTATTTGAGCATCCAATCTGTCATGTAGTTCCTATAAACTGATATAGGATCTGCGCGTTTAGACAACATATACTGTAGGATTGGAGTCAGACTGTTTCTGGACACCCCTACTGAATATGTCAGCCTGAATACAAGCTAGCTCACAGTACCACTAGAAACTCCTCTTACCAAGGAGAGATTAGTTCTTGGCAACTATCGAACATGACAAACCTGAGCCCTCAGGATAGTGGAAACAGTGTACTACTTTTCGCCCAGTCACTCGTGCTCACTTCGTCTCAGAGAGATATACAGAATAAACGGTGGGGACGTTTTTCAGTAAGCATTTATTGAACCAGCGTCATTCTAGTGTAAAATAGGTGTGCTGAAACAACCACTAGACAGTAACAGATATAAATGATTACAAGTACTAACAGAGTAAAAGGATGGTAGATTACTACTATCGTGGTAAAACAATGAATACAGGCAAGTATATAAAATACATGACAGTAAAGTGCATACTCCTACGATGCGACCCTAATTAGATGTACCTACGTGTACCTAGCATGTATGTAGGTGTAGAAGCCAAGAATCCCTCTAGGATAAAGTCAACCCCACTACCTGAAGTGAGAGACTGTGGGACCCTGTCTTGGTCTCGAGATGGACACCCCGCAAGGGATGTCGGACCACTGCGAGCTGGAGTGTCTGAGTGCAGGAGCCTCAGCATATCGCGTCAGTGTGTCGGCATGGAAGTCCCTTTCTCCTCTGACTCTCTCAGCAAGATATGGTGTATATATACTCAAAGTGGTACCCCCTGGGGATATACCTTGCTGTGTCATGTCGGACTAGGATGATGGAAGGAATGACCCTTATACATAGTTATCATGCAGGAGATGGTTGGCCTGCTTTCCTGCTGTGATTCCAAAAATCCTCATGCATAATGAATGAGGCTTAAGCTTTTCGGAAAAAACCCATGTCATCTTTGGACATTACCGTAACTAGGTAAAAGGTCAGTACTAAGAACCGTTATGCAGTGTAATGGTAGGGGAGAATATAGGTGAAAAGTTAGGTGACTACCTAAACCTATATTGGGGTACCTATATGGAACATAACAAACAGTCCTTTACATCAGCACTTGTCTTTTTGCCTGGGTCAAGTGATGGATGTGTATATGTGTCAGTGATAAAGTTAATTTAGTTGCTGGGTGCTTCATTACTTATGGCCGCGACGTAAGAATCAAATCAACTCACCATGAACGTAGAAAAGCACTGTACTTCATAGAGAGTGCCTAGCACGGTTTCTTTTCCAACTGAGGAAGATTGGGTGGCTCTCCCTCCTCCTGAGCACCAAAAAACAAGATATATGGACAGTAGCTTATATACTTTTGCAAGTTTTACTCTGTACCAATTGCGTGTTGTGTGCGCCTAATTTACCCAGCCACCACCTGGTGTTATATTTAAATTTGGGCTGCTGCACCGCCTGGTGTTGTATATTAAGAGTGTAGTAATTGGAATTCTCTAATGATGTCTGAACTAGCCGATAGAGAAAAAATAGCAAATAAACTTTTCAATAATTTGATTACAGATACAGTGACACCGTCAAGAAACATAAGGAATGAGGGGCTCAAGCATAAGTTCAAGAAGCTAGAGAAACTCAAGATGAGTGAACAATCTAAGTGGTGGGATGCTATAACATTGAAGCAATACATGAAACTTAATAGAGTCCCTAGAGGATTAAGAGCATAGATATTTCCTACCTAAGATGATCTAGATGTAAACTTTTACTTAGATGGGAGAAGGAACTCACCAATAACTCAATTAAACTTATGGAAATACTGATAATGCTGAAAGAAAAGTGGTCAAGTTACAAAACGAAATTAAAGATGTAGAAAGAGAGATTAGAGAAATGACTCTACCTGAACCGACCAAAAAGAATTATGTAATACTCAAAAAGTCAAAATCAACTTTATTCGGCTGGTTAGAGCCATAAAAGTGCAGCATCAAATAACAAATCAGCATAAAACATCATATAAATCCAATAGCAGTTCATGACTCAATGTACTTAAAAACCGTAAAAATATGTGCAAAAAAGATAATAAATCACATTTATGACTGTAATGGGGAGCCTCATATTTTTTGCCTGATTCATTTGTGCACCTTACCTGTGGACTTGGGGCAGAGGAGCAAGGTTGTTGGGCGCCTGTGGTCTCTCTTGCTCGATTCCGCCACCGCTGCTGTGGTTCCTGTTCGCAGCGTGCGGTGAGCGGAGCTCGTGGACTACAGCCCCCAGAATTCCTGGCAGTGGGCCCGCCCCCAATTAACCAGACTTCCGCGCCCGGAGGCGCTAAAAGCGGACAAGCTCCCTCGGTGGAGCGGGAGCCTCATATTTTTTGCCTGATTCATTTGTGCACCTTACCTGTGGACCTGGGGCAGAGGAGCAGGGTTGTTGGGCGCCTGTGGTCTCTTCTGCTCGATTCCGCCGCCGCTGCTGTGGTTCCTGTTCGTAGCGTGCAGTGAGCGGAGCTCGTGGACTACAGCCCCCAGAATTCCTGGCAGTGGGCCCGCCCCCAATTAACCAGACTTCCGCGCCCGGAGGCGCTAAAAGCGGACAAGCTTGCTCCGCGTCGCGGGACGCGCGCGGGCGGTGCTGGGCTAAGCCCGGGCAAAGGGCGGACCCTCTTAGGCCCTCAGAGGCCGATTGAGGTTGGGTTGGGGCTATCCTCTTTCAAATTGCGAGTACGTTATTGTACTCGTTATCATTAAGGGTGGTCGGGGTGTGGCAATTGTTGTTTGGAATTCTTGGGCATTGCTACTAGGGGAGTCGTCTCATTTATATTCCCATAAGTAACATGACGAAAGGGATTCCGAAAGCAAGTATAAGGGCAGCGGGCATGGGGACCTTGGATAGCTATTTAAAACAGGCAGAATCAGCCGTCGTCAAAGAGTTAGCGTCGGTTGAACGAAGACTGTCCTTAGATCCCATTAGGCAGACAATCCCCCTGTTACCCGCGGTGGACTCCACCTCTAGTGAGGTACTTTTGGATGGTGTGTACCCCCGTGTGATCTCTAATGGGTCAAGTGTTGATGATAGTCTTACGATTACACATGCCCCTTTACCTACAATCAGTCCTGCCCCTTCCCCTGTGGCTATACGTACAAGACAGCTGAGGGCCAGACCCGATTTGACGACTTGTGGTGGTAAAATTGTCACGGGGAAAAGAAAGGCTAAGAATAACCCTCAGGGCAGTCGTAAACAGGCAAAATTAGCAAGACCTAGTAATCTTGCATCTGGGTTGGACTAAGTCAAAGCTAGTGTCCCCCATTTAGATAGAGAGGACACAGGGGAGGGAATGAATGATCGCATTAACCTGGGTACTGATAATACCAGTGAGAAATTTATGTCAGATTTCATAACGATCCTAGATGCGCGTCTTAGATTACTTACCTTGCCTTTAATGGCCACCCCGAAGCGAATAGAGGATCGTATTAATACAATTGAATCTCATCTTAATCTTAAGGCCTTAAACACAGGGCCAAGTACCCTGGCAGCTGACTCACTAAGTGCAGTTACAGCTTCAGTCAATAATTTATTGGATTCCATAATCACCCCACTCCAACAACCTGTACCTTTTACCACTACTCAGGGTATTGGACTAAATATTCCACCCCCAGCATCACAAGCCCCGGGAACAATTCAGGGAGAGGAAATGGGCACACAGATTATAGTGGGGAGGTTAGGTTCTTCAGCACATTTTCACAAGAGAGACTTGCTATATTTACCAGCAGAGGCTTGCCCCTACACTATAATTTTAGCTAACGTTCCAAAATTAGAGGAAGGTAAAAAGGAACACTGGACTTCTTTAAAAAATAAGGCTCTCCATTTTCTGTCCAATAAAACCGTTCTGGGACAACATCTTGATAGTCACTTTATGATGATTAGAAGGGTTCCGTGGGTGGGTAAGACAAACAAAAACTTAGAGGGAGATTGTATCGTCATAAGTTTTAGATCACAAAGGTTGGTCGACGATATATTGAGGCAGGCTGGGTCATTGAGAATCCAGAAGGAGTACGTTAATGCTCTCCCCTTGGGGGTTTTTTACCACCCATTTTATACTAGGTTAGCGTCTAATGACCTTCCTAGGAGAAGTGGTTTTAGCGATTATGCTGTCCCAGTTTCCAACAGATTTGATGTTTTTTCTAATTTAGAAGGAAATGAGTGACTTGTGATACAAGAAGAAACCATTATCTCCGATACCCGGGCTGCTGTTCCCGAAGTAGTAACATTGGCAAAAAATGACTCTAATATTGCTGGGACTGATAACGGGCCGCCGGGCTTATTTACAAAATTGGTTACCTGGAATATAGCTGGCCTGATAAATAAAGCAGATGACCCAGCCTGGAGAGAATTTATAGGTTTAGGAGACATTATAGGCCTCCAAGAAACCTGGGATACAGAGAACACCCTGACCATTGATGGGTACTCGAGTTTTTTTGTGTCAGCAGAACCATCCAATATGGGGAGGGCAAAGGGTGGGCTGGCCACTCTAATTTCTGCAAGTATTCCCGGCTTACAGACCCAATTAGACACGGGATCACGGAATTGTTTGGCAGTACAAATCTCCCTGAGAGGGGGAGATGATATTTTAATTGTTCATTTTTATAAATCATATGATAGAGTCACCACGACCGATCACCTGGCCGTGTTAACCCGTTTTTTGGTCGAATACAAGGAGGCCAATAAAAATTATTGTTTCATTATAATCATGGGTGATTTTAATATTCATGGCTGTATAGACAAATGTTTGTCCTCAGACCCACTAGGCCCGGTAGAGCAAGGAGAGGCTCACTTTGAACATTCAGTACAGGGAGATCTTCTTGAGTTAATTTTGGCAGACTATGGTTTGTTACTCCCTTCTATGATGGATGAGGAAATTCCTACCTTCAAAGGGAATGGCAAACATTCAGTCATAGATTATATTTTTGTTAGTACAGCATTTGGGGAAAGGATCAACGGTTACACGGCGGTCTGGACACACTTTAGTGACCATAACCCTGTGGTTCTTAGCATATCGGACCTTTTTATAAAGCCCGCTATAGCCCAGGACAGAACGGATAAATCTGATGTCCGTCCTACAGACCAGGATCGCAGGATCAGATGGAACAAAGTAATTCCGGGTGATTTTCATACGAACCTAAAAAGGAAGGTAGGACCTGAGATGAATATGTGTTTGGACATGGAAGCGGGGAATGAGGAGGTCTTAGGGGCGTATTCTGTAATTTGCTCCCAGATCTCAGCTGACCTCAGATGTTCAGGAAAGGCTAAGGATAACACTGAGTTAGGGTGGTTTGACAAAAATTGTTCATCAGCGAATAGAAAGCTGAAGGCCGCTCTGAACTGTAAACCAGTGAACAGGGCCACTGTGGCCTTGTTAAGGAAAGAATATAATAAAGTCTTGGAAACCAGAAAGCAGAAGATCCGGGAGGATGCGTGGGTAGAATTATCTCCCGTGGACGTCCTCAGAAATAGCGCTAAATTTTGGTCTGTGGTAAACAAACCTTTCTTTCGTGACCCTTGTAATGACCAATTAGATTGTGGTATCGGGGAAGAGTTGTGGTGCTCTCATTTTAAGTCAGTCTATGAAGGGGTAAACAATGGGGAGTTGTATATGCCTCTCCCCTTTGCGAATCCATATACTTTAACGGTCACCAAGAATGAGGTGGCTGAGGCCATCGGAAAGATGACGAGCAATAAGGCTCCGGGTCCCGACGGCGTTCCAGTAGACCTCTTTAAATCAGATCTTGAGACCTGGTCCATAGTTCTAACGAATGTTTTTATGTTTAAAACGTTTTTATTGAAACAAAACAAACCATGGGGGAGGGGGGTAGGAGGTTAGGGTACAGTTAATACACTCAAAGAAAAAAGGTGCAACTCAAGAGGGTTGGCGATGGATAGCTCGATGGGCCAGGGGAAAGGCACAGTAAACGAAAGGCTAGAAATGCAAACTGTGGAATCCCTGCGTGCATATCCAACACCCCAAATCTGAGCAATGAAAGCCAGCAGCAACTCGACAAAGCACAATCCACCCCCCCCCATCCCCCATCCCCCCAGTAAAGAAAGGAAGAAAGAAAAAACAATACCCCACCCCCCCCGTCCTATGGTCCCGCGTCAGATTAGTCCTCCCCAAAAAGCCCCGCACCTCCCCCCCCGGAGGCCTCTGTCTCACATGTGATCTAGTCCGCCGGGATCACCGGCGGCGTCAGCCTGAGAAGCCTAAGATACCTCGGACAGGTGAGCTCCCGGAATTCGGTGGACAGCAGCGCTAGAAAGGGTTGCCACAGCTCTTCAAATTGGTCTATTTCCCCTGCCACCGTGAGCGACAACTTCTCCATTCCCAGCACATGCCAAAGCCTATGCAACCAACCCGTGATGGAGGGAACAGTGTTGGTGCGCCAGTGGATAAGGATGTTCTGGACCGCAGACCCCAGCGCAATCGCGATCTGCCTGCCCCTGCGGGACTTCAGTGGGTACATTAAGTCATTGGGGAGGCCCAGCAGAACATACGCCGGGAAGCGCGGCAGCTCTATCTCAAAGTGCTTATCCACCTCGTCCAAAACTTCCTTCCAGTAAGCGGTCAGCACGGGGCAATCCCAAAGAATGTGTGAGAGGGTACCCTCCTGCCCGCAGCCCCGCCAGCACCCCTTGTCAGTGTGTTTATGCATTTCATACAGTCGCTCCGGGGTGTAATACCAATAAGTGGACACCTTAGTGAAGGTCTCCGTAAGGCCCGTGTGATATGCAGAGTGCCGCGCCCGATACGCAATTTTGTCCCATTCCTTGTGGCTGAGTGTCCTACCCAATTCCCTGTGCCAGCCCTCCCTCCCCGGGTTGTAATAGTGAAACGGCGGGGGTTGTAGGTACTTGTACAGATCGGTAATTAGCTTAGCGTCGGAGGTCCGGGTAGCCAGCCACCTCTCATACGGTGTAATTTGACGAGCAGCGGTGTCACGCACCTGGGGCTGGAGGGCCCAATGCCGAACCTGCATGTAGCGCAATCTGTCCAGCTCCGTCAGGCCGAACTCCTGGCGGAGTTGCTGAAACGGAGTCACTCCCTCCGGGCCATAGATCTGGAAGAGCGCCCTGCAGCCCGCCTGCACCCAATGGGAGAAAACTCCCGGCTCCATCCCTGGGGAGAAGTCCGGGTTGCCCGCTATGGGTGTGAACGGCGAAGGGAAGGTGGTGAGGCCCCGAGCCTCACAGACTGCGTCCCACACCCGCAGGGGGACCCGCGTAATAAAAGAAGCGTAAAGGTTAGGGGGGCGGTGCGCGCGGCGCAAGAATGGAACCTCTTGTAAAGTGCGGCCCGCCACTGCCTGGTCTTGAAAGAGCCAGTGTTTGTCGGACTCCCACCTGCTCCACTCCACCAAATATCGCAGCTGTGCCGCCTGAAAGTACCTACGGAGGTCCGGAATACCGAGGCCCCCCGCCTCCGGAGCAAGCGTGGAGAGGACCCTCTTCATTCGTGGCTTGCGGCCCTGCCAGACAAAGCGGGAGATGTCAGCCTGCATTTGTCATATCCAGCCCACCGGGGGCTGGAGAGGGAGGGCCCGGAAAAGATACAGTATCTGGGGCAGCACCGTCATCTTAACCGCCGCGATTCGCCCCAGCCAGGACAGTAGGCCTTTGCTCCAGCGACCAAGCTCCTCCTTGATCTTCCTGCTGAGGGAGGCATAGTTAGCCGTGACCATCTCCGGTAATGTGGGCGCCAGCAGAATCCCCAGGTATGGCACCGTGGAGGAGGACCACTGCATGGGGAAGAGTCGCAGAAGGTCCCTCCTGGTGTCCGCAGCCAGGGACACGTCTAACGCCACCGACTTGCTCATATTCATTTTGAAGCCGGCCACACAGGCAAAGGCGTCTAGTTCCTGGAGGCAAGCAGGCAGCGACCTCCTAGGGTCGTCCAAGGTCAACAGGACATCGTCCGCGTAGAGACTGACAGTGTGGACATACTGGCCCATCCGGACCCCAACCGCATCCGGGTTATCGCGAATCCTCTGAGCAAACGGCTCCATGTAGAGGGCAAACAAGAGCGGCGAGAGGGGGCAGCCCTGCCTTGTGCCGCGTTCGATGGCAAACCCACCGGAGCTACACCCGTTGACCCGCACCGACACTGAAGGATGCTTATAACAGTTGAATACCATGGTGCGGAACTTATCCCCGATTCCCAATTTCTTGAGAACCAGCTCGAGATACGGCCAGTGAACTCTGTCGAAGGCCTTCTCCGCGTTGACGGACAGCAACATCCGCTCCCCCGGGATCCGCGAGGCCTTCTCCAGAACATGCGCCACCCGCTTGGTATTATCAACCGTCTGTCTGCCGGGTACAAAGCCAGCCTGGTCCGCCTCCACCAATCCGGGGAGGTGTGGAGCCAGCCTGGACGCTAAAATCCCTGTATACAACTTGAGGTCGACATTTAAGAGCGAGATGGGTCGATACGAACCGCGGAGGGCCCGGTCCTTCCCCGGTTTCGGAATTACCGCGACCGTCGCCCTCAGGAGGTCCGGTGGGATGGCTCCCGGTTCGGAAAAGGAATTAAATAGCCGAGTAAGGACAGGGGCCACAGCCGTGCAAAAGGTCTTATAAAACAAAGACGTGTACCCGTCCGGGCCCGGGGCGTTACCATGCTTCAGCCGCGCGATAGCGGAGATCACCTCCTCAACATGGATATCCCGCTCCAGGTGGTCCGCCTGAGCCGGATCCAGCACCGGAAGGGTCACCGACTCCAAATAGCCTTCGGCGTCCTGTGGCGAGGAGGGTTCCTCCGCATACAGCGCTTCGTAGAAGCCGCGGAAAGATTCCGCTACCTCCGCGTCCCCGGAGACGACCACCCCGTCCGTGCCCACCAGTTCCTTCACGACGCCACGCTGCTGCGTGACCCGGAGCCGGTGTGCTAGGAGCTTGCCACATTTGTCCCCCCCAGTGTAGAAGGCGTGTTTCAAGCGCAAGGCGGCATACTCCGCCCTATCAAGATCCAATGCCGACAGGAGCTTCCTCGCAGCCTTCAACTGCCTCCACACCCTTGGCGCCCCCGTACGGCGGTGGACCTGCTCAAGCTCCCGGACCCGAACGGTCAGCTCGTCCCTCTTCCATTGCCGCTCCCTGTTTTCGGCTGCGGAGATAGAGATAAATTCCCCCCGGAGGACTGCCTTCAATGCTGCCCACTGTGTCGCTTGCGAAGTGTCGGTGTTGCTATTGTGAGTTAGGTAGTCCTGTATGACCTCCCCAATGCGCTGGACTACAGACTTTTTGTGTAAAAGGGTATCCCGGAGGCGCCACACCCCCCGAGAGGGGGAGGCCGCCGGCCACTGGAAAACGCCGGTGACTGGTGAATGGTCAGACAAGGTCAGGACCCCGATGTCCGCCGCCGTGGCAGCGGCATGCATCGGTCCACTCACCAGAAGGTAATCCAGCCGTGAGTAGGTTCGATGTGCGTGTGAAAAGTGAGAGTAGTCCCTATCCGTGGGGTGCATGGAGCGCCAAAGGTCGTGTAAGTCCATTTCCGCAATCCGGGCCTTCAAAGCCTGGGACAGTTCCCCCGTCTGCGGGAAGCGCTGCGCCGATCTGTCCATCACAGAATCGAAGACAATATTAAGGTCTCCCCCCAGAATGACGTGGCGGTCGGGGGAAGCAGTGACATCCACCAACACGGAGTCTAGGAAACGCTCTTGGTGGTCGTTTGGGCTATAAACGGAGCCAACCGTAAACGCTATGCCTCCTAAGCGCATGCGATACGCAAGAAGCCTCCCCTTCTGTTCAGCACACTTATACAGAATCTCCCCCCTAAAGGAGCTCGCTAGAAGAATGGCTACCCCCGCCGTCTTGTTCCCTGCCGAGGAGAAGAACTGGGTAGGGAACTTAGCAGAGCGCAGCCTATGGCAATCCCGGGACAATAAGTGGGTCTCCTGTAAAAGGCAAATGTCCGCCTGCGTCCCCTCCAGCAAAGATAAGATCGCTCTGCGCTTCACGGGGTTGTTCAGACCCTGAACATTAAGGGTCACTACCTTTAGGGCCGACATTCCTCTCGGGGATCGGGAGCGCCGTGCAATGGGCAGGGGCTCAGCGGGTGGGGCGCGCGGGGCAGCCGCGCAGGACAAGCCATAACAGACCAAGCGTGGGCATGGACAACGTCGGACGGGACCTCCCCAACCCCAGAACAACCCCTACACCCACCCGAAACACAACCCTGGCAACTAGCCAAACGCAAACTCAAACACCCCATTGTCCCAGTCAAGCCCCAAAACGGGCAAGTCCGTAGAAAGGAACGAAGTGGACGTCCAGCCACTCACCTCCAGCCGCTCCCCCCCGACCCCCCCGCCCCGAACCCAGCATTTAAAGAAGCTAAAGGCATCTCCCCCCGGAGTGAGTGTTAGGCCGTCAAGGCCACGCCGGTGGAGCCGGCCGAGTCCCTGGCCGCCGCCCTCAAAGCGTCGGCCATGTCCGCCCTGATGATAGGGGAATCAGGACGCCCTGCGCTGGCCGCTGATCGTCGCCTCGCCGACCTCCGCCGGCTCCGTCTCTCCGAGGCCCTCCACGACGGTGTAGCTCCTTCCTCCTCCGCCGCCGTAAGCCCCAGTACTCCACAAATGTCCTGCAAGGAGCGTAGCTGGTGTAGCACCCCGTTCCATCGGAAGATCAGGCGGAAGGGATGACCCCAAGAGTACGGCGTCTCGTGCTCGCGCAAAAAGTCAGTGGCAATCCTGAAGGACCTGCGTTTCTGCAACGTGATGGCGGAGAGGTCTTGGTAAAGCGCCACCGGCCGCTCCCGTAAAGTCAGGGGCTGTTTCCTGCGGGCCTCAGTCATGATGCGTTCCTTCAGCGGGAAATCGGGCAGGAAGGCCAGAATGTCCGGTGGAGGTGCCGATGATTGGCGCTGCCGGCCAACCCTATGTGCCCTATCAATGCTAATGGGGAAGTCCGCAGCCTCCCCCAGGATCCCCCGGAACAGGTCCCGCAGGTAGCTCCCCAGATCGGACCCCTCGTCTGCAGTCGGCACACCACGCACTCGAATGTTGTTCCTCCGTGATCTGTTCTCAAGGTCCTCAGAGTGGGCCTGGAGCTCAACACACTGCTCCCGGAGGCGGAGAACGTCCTGTTGAAGATGGACTATCTCCTCCTCCCGGCGTTGGGCCTCCGTCTCCGCGCTCACCAAGGCCCTCCACTTCCCTGCGCACTTCCCGGACCTCGCTGGCCACCTCCCGCTTCAGTGTCTGGAAGTCCTCCCTGAGGGAGCTAAACAGTTCCTCCATAAAGGTCCTCGTGACGGGTGGCTCCCCCCCAGTCACGTCCGCCGAGGCCCGGGAGGTCCCCGGCGAAGGCTGCGTTCTGTCCCGCAGTTGCTGGGCCCTGCCAAGCATGTCCGGCAGGGTGCGGTCCCCCTTCTTCGAGCCTCCTCTTCCAGACATCGCAAGCACTGCGGTCGGGCACTGGTCCAGCCGCCCCAGGGGTGCCCAGCTGCTGGCAAGCGCTCGACGTGGGTGTCCCCCACAAGCAGGGTCGCTGCGTCACAGGTGACAAGATGGCGGTCCAGCCCGGTCACCACCAGCCGTGGGTGCCCATCCGAGACAGGAATGGAAGCTACAGTGGGGGGCTCCTCATCAGCACATCCCCCAAAAAGTCAGCCCGGCAGCAGCGGCGGTCACATACATCCACCAGCAAGGGCTCCGGTGAAGGCCAACACCACTGATCCCACGGGGACAAGATGGCGGCAGGGCGAGGCAGGGCAGAGCGACCAGGCCCGGCGACACCACCGGGGCCCCCAAAACGCACAGCAATCAAATAGGTTCCACCGCCGGTTTCAGTCTATCACACGCAGGGGCCCAGATGGTCCGACCCCAACAGAGAGTCCGCCGTACCTCGGCCAAGGGACAGGGGCCTACACAGTGCGAAGCGTCGCCGACACAGGTCTGAGTGCCAAAGCACCCGTCCGAAGTCTTCCGCACCGTCGGGTCCCCTCCCGCAGGGCTCCTTCACCCTCCGTCGAACGACGGGCCAGATTCCCTCCAGATCGCAACTTTCAGCACCAGGCCCAGCCGAGGCGCCCGGACAGCACTCCGATGCGCTCCGCCCCTCAGGCCCTCCTTCGCTCCTCGAGCTTGATCGGACTTTTTGGGGGGCTTCCCCCGAGGCGATCAGAACCAAAACGGCAACAACGTGCGCACCAGGTGCTCCGCCACGCTCCTCTTCCACGCTGAGCCTCAGCGGGGGGAGAAAAGCATAAGAAAAGGGCTCAAGCTTGGCCGGGCCGGAGGAGCTACGGGAGGAAGCGTCCGCTCACCCCGCCATCTTGGCCACGCCCCCTAATGAATGTTTTTAATAGGGTATGTGTTGCAGGTATTCCGGACACTTGGTCCGAATCTGTCATCATACCCATTTTTAAGAAAGGTTGCAGGGGGGACCCTAGTTGTTACCGCCCTATCTCCCTTATTGATTCAGCAGTAAAAGTTCTGGGGCGAGTAGTTTTGGGCAAACTAACAACTTGGTTGGAGGACACTGATACCCTTTCATGTCTACAGTATGGGTTCAGAAAGGGTCGTGGCACCATAGACCAAAGTCTGAATCTACATTTATTAATAGGTAAATACGCTATTGCCAAAAAAGGGACGTTATATCTAGCCTTTATGGACTTGTCCTCGGCTTTCGACCGAGTGAATCGGTCGAAACTGTGGGGACTGCTCCTCAAGCACGGCATTGATGAAAATATTGTGTATTTCCTTGCTGATCTACATAGAGATCTTACCGCAACTGTTAGATTTGACCGCCTGGGTAACTGCACGGGTAAGATCGGAATCACTAATGGTATTAGGCAGGGCTGTATTTTAGCCCCCCTGCTTTTTATGCTTTATATTAACGATTTGGGTGTTGCCTTAACTAGGACGTGCAAGGATATTCCAAGGGCGGGCAAGTACTCCATCCCAGCATTATTATATGCAGATGATGCCGCCTTGTTAGCACGTACAGCAGTGGGGTTGCAATGCCTTTTAGATTCATTCGCAAATTTTATGAATGCACTTGATCTAAGTGTGAATTTCTCCAAATCGCATGTTATGATTGTGGGCAGCAAACCTAAAAGAGTTAAGACTATGCATTGTGAAGGGCATGTTCTATCTCGGGTTACTAGATTTACTTACCTGGGGGTTATCTTTGATGACAAGTGTACCTGGGCCCCTCAATTAGCAGCTAAACGTAATGCATTTGCTAGGTCTATTTTAGCCGTTTTGGATTTTGCACGCAAACTGGGGGTGAAGCCTATGCAGGCCATGTTGCATATTTATGTTGCTAAACGTATCTCTATAGCAATGTACGGTGCTGATCTGTGGGGAATTAAAAATGTTAAGGAGTTACAGGTGGCAGAGGATAAGTTTTTAAAATCCATTTTATTTCTTCCTCAGTCAACCCCCGGTTATATCGTTCATCAGGAATGCGGGATAGACTATTTAGCGGATCGCATAGCTTTAGCCCCATTATTAAAATGGATATCAATATGGTTAAACCCTGAACTGGAGTTGAATCATGAGATTTTAAAGGACTGTCTATCCCTTGAGTATGGTAAAGCTATTCCCTGGTTGAACTATGTCAAGAATCTAACCAGAGAAATAGGTCGTCCAGAATTATTTGACCACCCAAGTCATTTAACAAAGGGGGATGTGAAATGGGTGAAGGATATTTATAAGCAGCGGGTAATTTTAGAAAGGGAAGAAAAGGAGATACTTAAACCTACAGTAAGGGCTCATCAACTGATAACCACTTCCAGTTGCATTGAACCATACTTGGTCATTGTTAATAATATGAATCACAGTTTTTTATTGACCAAGTTTAGACTGAATAAATTCCATCTCCTGCTCACTGAATCCCCAGGGTGGATGAAGGAGAGGGACCTGGAGATCGGTTCTTGCGACGGATTCTCCATTAAAGATACTGTGCACTTTATCTTCTTTTGTAAACATCTGTCCCCTATTCGTAAAATGTTTATTATCCCCCTTATTAAAGACAAAGGATTTAGGCAAGTCAAACCTGCTCTCCTGTATCTCCATTTGTTGCGTTCTACCTGGGAGATATTTAATATAGCCAATTTTTTGGCAATCTCAATGAGATTAAGGAAGAAAATCATGTGGTTATAGTACAAAAAATGGGTAATTCATGATTTGGTATCAAGTGCAATGTATATTATTTTAATATATTTGTAATGCTTATTTTAAATGTTATTCATAATGTATGTTATGGTCCATGGTGTTTTTATGCTTTTATTGTTTTTGCTATGAACCGAATAAAGTAATCTTGACTGACTGACTGACTGTAATGTTGCATTAAGTGGTTGTAAGCATAAACATACTACCAGCTTATTCAGAGGGGCTAACACTGCGTCATCCTATTCCTATGTCTAATCGCCCCAATTAAGAAGCTTGCTACCCCGAGACAGATTATAGGAGAGCCTAGCATTTGTAGGTAAACCAAGGCTGGCCTTACTTGCACGAAATGTTGACTCCTTAACAGGGGAAGGATGTACTTTCTGCGCAGGGGGTCATAATGAGTACAAAAGATCACAATATGTAAAGTATCTTGCTCTGAGAAGTTGTCACATGTACACAGATTTGTTGAGTCTGATTTAAAATAGCCTTTAGGAAAGGCCAGTAACCAGGGTACCATATTCAGTCTGAATCTCGTTAAAACGAAAAGATGGTAAGCTTTATTTATATATGTTAAATATGGTTGCATCTACTGGCCCAGGCTCAATGTGACATACTTTCTCACTGAGGACTTAATTAGTTCTTTTTCCTCCCTTAAGCATTGGCATCTATCTAAAAACTTCAGTTTAACCACTCTAATGGCAGACTTAGTCAAGGGAGTCGGAGACATAAACAGGTCGGGGCAGCCAAGGTTCTCGGTCTGGTCTTTAATGTATTTGAGCCATGGAATGTATAATGCCTTCTCCAGGGCTAAACAGTCCTGAATGATCAATTGGTTTAAGTTTGGGGCTGGTTGAGCCCATATTGTCAGCCAACATAAGAGTGTAGCAACCGCGATCATGTCTGAGATGTAGCCCGCTCCCAACTCCTCATGTAGGTTACAAATTGGGGTGGATGCCGGGACTGAAAGAAGTTTACGCATAAAATTATTTTCTGCCCCTTGTATTTCTTTCACATCCTTATAACCCCAAATATCGCTGCCATAAGTGGTCATGAGGGGCTCAAGGATAAGTTCAAGAAGCTAGAGAGACTCAAGATGAGTGAACAATCTAAGTGGTGGGATGCTACAACATTGAAGCAATACATGAAACTTAATAGAGTCCCTAGAGGATTAAGAACACAGATATCTCCTACCTAAGATGATCTAGAAGTAAACTTTTACTTAGATGGGAGAAGGAACTCACCAATAACTCAATTAAACTTATGGAAATACTGATAATGCTGAAAGAAAAGTGGTCAAGTTAAAAAACGAGATTAAAGATGTAGAAAGAGAGATTAGAGAAATGAATCTACCCGAACAGACCAAAAAGAATTATGTAATACTCAGAGATACTTAGAAAACATCAGGAAGAGATTAAAATGCGCAAAGCAAGAAAACTGAAAAGGGACGAAAGAGACTATCTGGCAGGGAGAGTATTTACATTTGCAAGTAAATTTGACTATTTAATAAATAAAAAACCTACAGGAAATATGGATATCCCAACAGAGACAGCAAGTAGCCATTCATCTAGTGTGGCATCTAGTGATAATGAGAGCAATACAGATCAGGCTGAGGGCACCTTAGATTCAGGTAACAATTGTTTTTTGGAGGAAATTAGGAGGATCAGAATAGGAAATTGGAAGGTCAGTATACGTTCCGGAGGAATAGAAAGACCAGACGAGGCAAGAGAACAAAGGGACCAGTCAGGAGACAGGGCAGGCATGCGCACAAGATCATGGAACAAAAAGAACTAATATCCACAGTCCAGGGTGATACACATATGAATGTGAATGTGGTCAATTTATCAGATAAAATGTTAACAAATGACATGATTAAAGTTCTCAAGAAGGGTCTTGGCTTTTGTCCTTCTAATATTGTGAACTGTGATCAGACCAAGATTGATATTTATAAATGTGTGCGTAAGCTGAAGAAAAAAAGCAAGACACAAGGATGACACATTTGAGTGATTTATCTATACTATATGCGATAGACACTACTGTATTACTTTCCCTTACCTCGGAAGAAGGGAAGATAACAGATGTGAAAGGATTTTTGTCACACCTAGGTATAGATATTGGACATAAGAGAGATAGTGGGTTAAGACCCAAATTCAAATGGATTCTGAATCTCCCACCTGATAACTGTTGTGATTTGTTTTTAAGAATGTATGTAATGATCCGGACAGAATGTCAAGTAAACATATTCTGGGCAAACTACACAGTACAGATAATCTTACCAGACAGTAGAGGCATGCTTTGAAGATATTGAGAGATGACAAAACTCTAATCATCAGGGAAGCAAACAAAGGTGGATTTGTAGTTGTAATGACTAGAACTGATTACAATAATGATGTTTACTCACAGCTAGGCAACTCTAATTGTTATGTGGCAATGGAAACCAACTTCATACCACATATTATGCATGTTATCAACACATATTTTAAGTCTTGGTATGAGGAAGGATTGCTTACTTTTGAAGAATACACTTATCTTAATATTGACTCACCCAGATTTCCATGCTTGTGTACCCTGCCTAAGATACAGGAAAATACCCCTTCCCACTGGGCATAGCGATTGTCTCTGGGATAGGGGTCCAACAGAATACCTATCACAATTTGTGGATACATTTCTAAAACCACTAGTTTTGAAACTACCTTCCTATATTAGAGACACGAGGCATGTCCTAAATATGATGAGTGACATAATGTGGGATGATGAGATGATTCTAGTCACACTTGATGTTGTATCATAATACACAAACATAATCCCAGAGTTTGTAATGAAAGTGATTGCACACTTTTTCTAACAAAAGATCGGCTGAATTATTGTCACATTCAGAAATTATTTTGAATATGATATGACCTTGGACAATACCTGCCTATTTGAGGGCAAATGGTACCTGGTACCAACAGATCAGTGGGAATGCGATGAGCTCCAGATTCGCTCCTTTCTAATCAAATCTCTTTATGGGGTGGTCTGAGGAGGAGTGGCTCTGGGGACATAAAGGGGTACACTGTATTCAACACATATATTATTGGGGCAGATATATTGCCAATATTCTGCTGATATGAACAGGCTCAGTAGATGAATTGCATGTCTTTAAACACCATCTGGATCATAATTTGTGTAACCTGTCATTCACTATGTACTCTAGTAAACAAAGGATTCCGTTTCTTGATGTGGAACTTTACATACACAACTATCAACTAATGAGTAGGATGTTCAGAAAAAGAACTGCATGTAATGCAGTACTACACGTGGATAGTGCCCATCCTAGCCACCAAGTCAAGGCAATACCATACGGCGAGATGGTTAGGACCAGAAGGAACTGTAGTTGTGATGATATATACCTAGAGAATCTGGATGATATCAAATGTATATTTCTAAACAGAGGTTATGATTCCAATACAATTAACAGAGCTTATAGCCGAGCCACCAAGTTGGACAAATTAACAACTCTTACAGATAACACACAGAAGAAAAATAGACATGGTGATCTCATCAGACCTCTTATGTCTTTTGGGAGCAACACTGGAGACAGGAGCAGAATACTAAAGAGACAGTGGCACCTATTAGGGGATAAGAACATCGCACCGCATATCACAAAAAAGCCCAGTATTATGTTCCGTAGAGGCACAACACTAGGTGGATTTATTTGTCCTAGTTATCCCTCCCGGACAAAGAAAAACGACTGGCTTGTGACATGCACGAGAGGCTCCTACAAGTGTGGCAAGTGTTCAATTTGTAGACTAGCGAGAGAATTAACAAAGTTTGAATACAACCAGAGTCCAGTCTACACGATTGAGCATAATATCAATTGCTGGACACGGTTTGTAGTTTATGTACTGATATGCAAATGCAATAAGATCTGTGTAGGGAGTACCATTAAAATGTTGAGAGAAAGGATACAAGAACACTTTAGAGCAGTCAAACGAGTGGATCCCAGATATCCGTTTGCCGTACATACACTTACCTGCAATAAACAGGACCAACTTAGGACTTTTCACTTTCACAGACTAGAACTAGTCCTTCACAGTGATAGAGGTGGTAACAGGGAACTCAAATTACGATGCCAAGAGGTGATCTGGATCATGCACCTTAAGGCTGTAGAACAGGGGTTGAATATAGATCGGAAATTGCACTATTTCTTAGGGGATTAGCTGGCCACCTTGTATGAATGAATGAAAACAGGAGTGTAAATGGAAGACATTCTTTAGACAATATGACCACTTAGATATGAGTGGTACTGATACTTCTGCACTGAGTTGTTATGCTCAAGAGTAGACACGCTCATTCATTGACATAATAATGTATTATGAGACAATATATGTTAGGAGACTTTTTGTGTAATACAAGATGATTGGAACCTGTGATCTGATGTTATTCTATAGACATTATGACATTTTATTATGAAATATCCAGTTAAGGACATAGATTTGGATACTAATACTTCTAACGAGGGTATATATTATACTTCGAATTAGTGTCTGTGCTTTGTTTTGTTCTAAGTTTTGTATATATTTTGTTTAATATTTACAAGTATATACTTAATTTTAGATATGTAATCATAACTGCTATATGAAAGCGCTATGCCAACAGTTACAACTATATGACATATAACGAGTTTCCCTATCGAAATGTATGATGAACAATACGAAATGTTATGGCAATGGGTTCGCCCAAATTCTTCCTCCTTTTCACTCCCACACGATCTTCTCCCTTTTTACTGCTGGTTAACTCATTAGTTATAGTCGTGGAGGTCGATACGTATCGACTATAAAGATATGATTATGACAGTCACATAGGATGAATATTTCATTAAATTATAAAAGCTATTTTGAACCTTGGTGGTCCTCTTCTCCCACTTCTCTCGTCACTCAGTTTAAAGAATAGGACATCTATCGTAAGCACTATCCATTACAAGATGGCCGCAGCGCTTTTTAAATAGTATTGAAGAGCGCAATAGCGGGTGCGGGTATAAATACGTATTTCAATGTGGCGCTTATCCTGATCGCCAAGGACCCGATACACGCTGGGACCGCTATCCACTTTAAGGTAAGCCATACTACTGTGGCGACCGCTTAGCCCGATAATGGGAATCAGGACACTGTAATTCTCTACCATCACAAATGCCAAGTTGACTCAGGTGTCATAGCATGTTAATTGGACTATTTAATCGGGAATACATTTTACGGGAATCCAACTTGCATAAACAAGCTAGATTGGAAGATGGATATATGGGAACTAGGGTGTATTATTGTACCTGTGATGCCCTGTATTATCGGCATCCATTGGCTACTGAATTGATACTTTTATGTCACCGGCAGTGAAAGAGTATTGGTGCAATTATGACTTAATGGTACCCCTTTCTCTTATTACAGATCTACTGAGGCAATGACGTTGTACCCAAAGTCTTATCCCATACCTCTGAAAATACAAGGTAAGACACCCGTAATGGTAGTTATCCGTTTGATTATCTGACACTGATTCTAGGATTTGGAATATATATTGTATATTGTATCCAAACAAATATATTGTTTGGATACCGTGCTAGGCACTCTCTATGAAGTACAGTGCTAAACTACTTTCAGGGTGAGCTGATTTGATTCTTACGTGGCGACCATAAGTAATGAAGCACTCAGCAACTAAATTAACTTTATCACTGGCACATATACACATCCATCACTTGACCCGGGCATAGGGACACGAGTGGTTAATTTGCACCTTTAATAGATTTTTATAGGTCTACGGATGCTATAGGCACATATAAGTCAAGGTGACTTTGCTATTAACAGATCTTCTTTATTCTCTTTATCTTATTAGTCTTTCACTTCTTGTTTCTTTAAGTCAAGTCTACAAATATCTACTGTAAAGTATCGGACACTACTTGGGTGATATCCCTCCTCACTTCGATGGCTTTTACTTTTTCCCCATTCCTTAATATATCGTCATCTTTATATTCAAGCCCTGCTGAAGTCTGATGTTAATATTAAAAGTAACAGACGAAACACGTGTTGGCAAGGAACAAAAAGACAAGTGGCAATGTAAGGGACTGTTTGGATGCTCAAATAAAGGACAGTTGATACCGCGACCTCTACATCATCAGTGATTTTTTTGAGTGCTCGGAGATTTCCTTTCTATATTGCGGAGAAGTTTTCTTTTCCAACTGAGAAAGATTGGGTGGCTCTCACTCCTGAGCACCAAAAAACAAGATATATGGACAGTAGCTTATATACTTTTGCAAGTTTTACTCTGTACCAATTGTGTGTTGTGTGCGCCTAATTTACCCAGCCACCACCTGGTTTTATAAATCCTCCATCTTGACTGAGAGCCATTCGGTAAAAGGCCTTTCAAATCAAATAAGGTATTATATTGGTTCTATAACAGGTTGTCCTCACCATTCCCATTTTTAAATATGGGAACTATGATATCCTAGAACTAAGATGCCTGAGTGTTTTTTCTGCAGTTATTGTTTGTGCCAACCTGACAAACCTTTTTGGTCCGCCACTCTTTTTTTTATTTATTTATTTTTTTATTTTGAAACCTTTATTACAAATTTCAATAGATATACAGGTATGGGCCTACAACCTCCGGGCCGGCCGCTAGGAAACAATAAGGTCATAAACATATAGGTATAAACACAAGCAGCAAGCAGTGTAGGTCCCAAGGATCCGAAATATCATTTGCGGCTATAGGCCTTGACATCCCACATGACGGTTTCATTTTAAATGAAAAAAGAAACAAACCCCACAAGGCGGCAAAAGTCCAGGTGACATTATGCGCTCCCCTCGGGAGGGGCCTACCAAACTACAATGGAAGGAGGGGGGGGAAGGGCAGGGGGCAGAGACAAAGTTATCCCGATAACACAGAATCATGGAGATGCGCAGACTAGGGAGACAGGGCCTCAGCAGAGTCACGCGTTAGGGGCGGGGCGCAAATCCCGCCACGATAGGAGTTCTAGGGGCCCCACACCTTTACCCATTTCCCAGGCTTGCCTCTCGCCACATACACAGTCTTTTCTCGGAACATACACCAATCCATATTTTCCTTCCACACCGAAATCGTGGGTGACCTCTGGGAGCCCCACAATTGTGCTATGTCACGCTTGGCCACCATATATCCCAATGTCACCCACCACGTTTGCGCCACCGTGTAATCAGTCGGCTCCCAAACATTCAACAAACACCTCCTCGCCTCGGGGAACAACGCAACATGCGTGACCGCCTGCAATACTGCATGCACGCCACGCCAGAACCGAGTCACCTCCGGACATTCCCACAAAACATGGAGGAAGGTCCCAATCATACCACACCCACGCTTACACATCCCATCCACCGCATATCCCATACGCATCAGGCCAGGACCCGTAACATACACCCTGTGGAGTATCTTGAGCTGGACGAACCGAAGGCGGGCAGGTATTGCCACCTCTTTCGGGGAGGCCACCGCAGACACCCAATCCTCGTCATCCAGCTCCAATCCATCAGCGACCCATGCCTCACGAAGGGCGGCCAGCAGCCCCGAGCGATCATTGACGAGCTTTTTGTAGATTAATGAAATAGTGCTATCCGGCACATACCCATCTAGTACTCTATCTTCCAATGGGGAGCACTCCGGGATGGACGCGACCTCCGGGAATACGGAGAGCAACGCATGACGAACCTGCGCATACCGAAAGTACTCCCTGTTATGCAATTGGTACTCCGCTTTCAGCACATCGAACGTTTTAAATCCCCCCTTCGTCCAGAGATCCCCTACCCTGCTAATGCCGATCGTGTCCCACTTCTCAAAGCCTTTCGTCGTCCACAAACAACCCAATCGCTCGGAAGCATACAATGGCGTCGCCCGGGTCAAGCGATCCTTCCACCCCATCGCCGAGTTTGCCGCGTGCCACACACGTACCGCGACCCGTGTCGGACCCGTCAACCGCGCGTCGAGCGACCTGGAGTAGAGCGCCCTATTGTAGTCGCCACCCGGCAACAACAATTTGTCCATCTCAAAAGCCGGATTAAGGGCAGGCCCATAAAGCCCGTGATTTATCGCTGCCAGCTGGGAAGCCCAATAATAACGTTTGATATCGGGGAGGGCGACCCCCCCGTCGTACCACGGGAGCGTCAGCTTCGCGAGGGCGATCCGCGGCCTCCCATCCCAGAACAGTTGGCGCTGCAGACCCTCCACCTCCCTAAAATAGCTAGCCGGCACGACATCCATTGTGTTTTGTAAGGCGTATAAAAACCGCGGCAATGACATCATCTTAAACAGCGCCGCCCGGCCAAGCGGCGAGAGCGGCAAGCGCCGCCAACGCGCCACATCCGCCTTCAAACGTTGGAGAGGGGGGAGTAAATTCTGTGTGTATCGGGCCGCTGAGTCCAGGGTAATAAAAATTCCCAGATACTTGAATCCCTGGTGAGCGACCTGGATAGGGCAACCCCGCGGGAGGATAGGAGCCTCTCCAAAAAGAACATAAACACAGGACTTAGCCCAGTTGATGACTAGGCCGGAGTTACGGCCAAAGGAGGACAATACATCCACCAACACAATCAACGATTCACGCGGGGAAGCGAGATACAAAAGAATATCGTCCGCATAGAGAGAGACTCGGTCCTCATACTCTGGGGTCCATCGGAGACCACGAATCGAAGGGTGCCACCGCAGCCACTCCGCCAGGGGCTCCAAAGCGAGCGCAAAGAGGAGAGGCGACAGCGGACAACCCTGACGCGTGCCCCTGCCCAACTTGAAGGGAGCCGACACTCTACCATTCACCACCACCTGCGCCAGCGGTCTAGAATACAGCAATTTCACCCAACCGATGAATCCCGGGCCAAACCCAAACTTCTCCAGCGTCGCCCAAATATATGGCCACTCAAGCGTATCAAACGCCATAGTGGCGTCCAGGGACGCCAAAATGGCCGGCTCACGTATAAACGGAACCCTCGCGAGCACCCCATGCAGACGCCGTAGGTTAAGCGCGGTGTTGCGATGAGGAATAAAACCGGACTGATCCTGATGGATCAGATCGCACACCACGCCAACCAGTCGATTGGCCAGCACCTTAGCAAGGATTTTCGGTTCCGCATTCAAAAGCGAAATGGGCCTGTAGGACGTGACTCGATCCCGCGGCCTCCCCTCCTTATGAATAACCACGATGGTGGCGAGACGCTGGTCCAGCGGGAGAGAACCCGCCGCCCGAGCCGCGAGAAACATATCACGAAGATGAGGCGCTAAGGTATCCGGCCGCAACTTGTACAATTCAATGGGAAGGCCATTAGGACCCATGGCCTTGCCAGAAGCGACTGAGCGTATGGCCAGGGCGATCTCCTCAGACGTCGGTGTCGCGTCCATCAACAATTTATCCTCCTCCGAAAGGGAAGGCAACCCAATATCTTTAAGCAGGACGCGGGAATCCTCTTCTGGGCGAGAAGAGACCTGGAAGTACACCCCGCGGAAATACTCTGCAAAGCAATCAACAATTTCCTCGGGATCAGTAACACACACACCATCCACTCTCTCAACCAGCGGCACAACTCGACTCGCTCTCTCCTTTTTATCCAGCCACGCAATCAGTTTTCCAGCCTTATCCCCCATATCATACAGTCGCCCCTGTTGCTCCCTACTCATGCCCTTGGCCGCTTCAGTGACCAGGGCCTTGTAGTCTGCTTGTTTGAGTCTGAGAGCATGCAATTTGTCCTCCATGACACCACGATCCAGGTCACCCTCCAACTCAGTAATTTCAGACTCAATACGAGTCACCTCCTCCCGCTCGCGCCTCTTGGAATGGGAAATGAGGGACAGGGCTTCCCCCCGGAGTACCGTCTTGAACGCCTCCCAAAGAGAAACAGCAGACGAGACCGATCCCACATTATCTTCAAAATATTGCTCAAGGGATTTAATCAAATCTGCACCAATTGTGGGATTACGCAGGTACCAGGAGTTGATCGGGACCACCCTCCCCTCCACCCCCAGGACAATATCGAAGTGTAACAGAAGCGGGGAGTGGTCTGAAATACCCCGGGCCAGATGTCGCACCTCCCCGATCCTCCCCGCCTGGGCCGCTGGCATAAGAACATAATCAAGTCGTGAAAGACTACCATGGGCCCCGGAGTGGAACGTGTACTGTGTCTGTGCAGGGTGTTTTAGCCGCCAACAATCCACCAATCCCAGGGTGTCCAAGAGTCCAGACAACCAAGTTTGGGCCCGGGGGAGGTCCCTGGGGGGGTATCGATCCTCTGCTCCGAAACCACAGCATTAAAGTCCCCTCCAACCACTAGAATCCCCTCTGGTAGCCCAAGAAGAAGGCGCCCCAAGTCGGCAAAAGTTGTAGTCTGCAAACCCGGCGGGACATAAATAGAAACCAAAACAATCACTTTACCCTCCCATCTGCCCACCAGTGCAGTGTAGCGCCCCCTGTCATCATGGATCACCTCGTCAACCTCCAGCGGGAGTGAGGTTTTAACCATTATGCCCACACCCCTCGAACCAGAGGTGAAGCCCGAATGAGCCAGAAGGCGATAGCCCCGCCTATTCATAGCACGGAAGGAATTACCAATGAGGTGTGTTTCCTGCAGAAACACGATATCGGGTGAGATCCGTTTTAAAAACTGCAGGACCACCCCCCGTTTTATCCTGTCCCCCAGTCCGTTAACATTCCAGGAAAGAAGTCTCAGTCCCCTACCCCCCATCACAACCAGCTCCAATCACCACCCTCCCAGAGAGCACTTCAAGTATGAAACAACAATAATCCTGCCTTGTGGTACGAACAAACAATACCCAACCCCAACCCAACATTCCAAACAAAACTCCCCCCACCCTGCACCCCTGCATGAGCCCAAACAGCCCCCCCAACTTGCAGTGTGCCTGTCGCCCTTGCATGAACTAAACTACAAAAAGACCCCCTGGAGGAGGAAAGAGAACCCCCTCAAGACACACCACAACCTCCAAGCGAGGGAGGACAAAACACGACAGTCAAGGAACCCTGAGCCCAACAAAGAAGTGACATCATCAGAAAGTAGCCCAGTGTCAATACATTAGGCCCGGTCCGGTGGGCACTCACCACTCGCGGCCCCCAGTCCCTCTCGATCATGTCCCCTAGTGTCCAACCAATCCCCCGCCGCCTCCGGACGGTCAAAGAAATGAGAACGACCCTCGGATTCCACCCGCAGCCTGGCCGGGAAAAGCATGGCGTACTTCAAGTTCATGTCTCTGAGCCGCCGTTTGACGCCCATGAAACCCAGCCTCTGCTTCTGGACCGCTTGCGTGAAGTCAGGATAGAAGTTCACCTCAACGTTCTCTAGCTTAAGCGGCCCCTGCACTCTAGAGGCTTGTAAAATCGCATCCCTATCCCGAAAATTGAAGATACGTGCAATAAGAGGCCGCGGAGGAGCTCCAACCTTCGGCTTGCCACCAGGAACTCTATGGGCCCTCTCCACAGCGAAGAATTTACTCAATCCCCGAGGCATCAGACGATTGGAAATCAAGTCCTCCACAAAGAGATCCGCAGCCGAATCCTCCAATCCCTCAGGCACTCCGATAATGCGGACGTTGTTCCTCCGGGTCCTACTCTCGGAATCCTCCAGTCGCCGATCCGTGAGAGCACTGGCCTGCCGGAGCCGACGTACCTCCGTTTGGAGGGCAGCCACCTCAGTCGTGAGGCCCGACGCGGTGTGGGCCAAAGAGTCAACCCTATCATTTGTCTTGGAAAGATCAGCCCTAACAAGGTTGACATCGATGAGAACCGCGTCAAGTTTGTGCGCCAGGGTGTCAAACTGTTGACCCACCGAGGTCTTCATCTCCGCTATGGCGCCCATGATATCCTGCAAGGTCGGGTCCGTTGGCAAATCCGGGGCATCCGCGGGCCGCTCCGGAGACTTATGCGACCCGCCGGGAGAACCTTTCGGCAGGGTGTAGCGATCCTTAACATTGGCCTGGGCAGAGGCACCACGCCGGGCCGATTTGGCCTTCAGCCTCTCTCCATCCTGCTTCGTCGCCATCGCCCTGTAATCCGTGCACCCACGAGTCCAGCGACGGGGGGCGAACAATCGAGGCCGAAGACCCCAGAGGTCGCCTCAGGAAGGCAGAACGGGTCCCCGCAGAGTAGGCAGGGTCCCCCAGTGAGCCAACCACCACACTCCGCGAAAGAGCCGAGATCCCACTTGTGATGATGGCGAGAGGGCTCGAAAGCGAAAGTGAAAGTGAGGGGTGCGCGCCCCGCCAAGCTCGTCCCGCCGTTGTTATTCACTTCACCACTGGATCGCCCCTCAACTCAAGTCCGGGGTCAGAGGAGAAGCAGGCCGCAAACTTCAAGCGAAGCCCATCACGGCACCCGGGGTCCGATTCGAAAACGGAAAACGGGCACCACCTCGGCTCAGGTTCACAAACAAAGTCCCCTCAACCAAATCAGGATGAGGACAGGATAGATGTAGGAGGTCGTGGAGGTCCTCGGGAGCCTCGCACCTACGCGGCCATCTTGGTTGCGCGCTAGGCTCCTCCTCCTGGTCCGCCACTCTTGATTGCTAAATATTGTTTAGGTCTCACTCTTTCTGAATCTGGCACTGTACAGTTTTCAAGAACTTTAACCCATGGCAGCAGGTACGTCTAGGTTGTGTCTCATATTTCTATTCTCTAACCATTAAGCCTAATTCTCTCATATGAGACAATGTGCGAATGACGTAGAAACATGTTTTTCACAGACAAACCACCGTGTTCACTATCCTTGGACTCCTAGGAGCATATGCAACTATATTCCAGAATGTACTGGTCATGGATGCTAAAAAGCTAGAACAGACTGGAGACTGCCATCCTAAATTGAGCCTTTAGGAAAGAGCTTCATCTCACCCTAGCAATTGAAGATAAAGTAGCCAACCTCACAGGGCCAAAACGAATTTCCATCTCAAATGACAACCTGACTGTGAAAGTGTGTCCTCTCCAAGAAGACGTCGTAGACATGAAAGGCAGTTCAGTTGTGGTTTATTCAGGATCAGGCATATATCAAGACACCATCCAGCAGCAAGCTCAAGACAACTGACGGACATTCAAACATTGCTAGGCAGCTCTCATTCTGGACACCTAACATTCCAGAACCTGCTGCTGACCGAGATGCTAGAGAGAGATGCTAAGAACACCACACTCACCTTTGGTGTATTACTGCTTTGTCTAGATCTAGGGATCGACTCAGAAGGAACAAGTAGGCATATTTTGAAGTGTCATCAGCCATCTAGATTTGTTTTTAGAACAGCGCGAGTAGTGTTTCCATAGCTGTCTAACATGAATAATGATATCTTATCAGACCGCAGATGAGTGAGAACATCATTCTACACTGAATGTAGTGTTTGAGAGACTGCAAGAGAATGACTACCACTTTACAGAGCAAAATGCGAACACTTAAAGCCTTTAAGTTCCAATTTCAAATAAGGTTTTGACCAGAATGGGTTGTCAGCCGAATCTCCTAATATTTGCGACAAAGAGCTCTGAAAGTTTATTAGATTTTAGATTCCTAAGAAGGGTGAACTATACCTAAGTAACCAAAACACAGCACCACACAACCTCACACCGCACAAGCTCCCGGGATAGGAAACCCCCCTCCACAACCCTCCACGGTCTCCTTGGACTCATCGGGTCTAGCTTCCCCCAGCAGAAACGTTCAACAACACTCCATATAAGTCCGCATACCCTCTCCCTCCTAGGTGAATAGTAGCTGCACGATGGAGTAGGCAATAACGAACTCATAGTATACGCCTCACTCCAACACTAGGAACCCCATGGCACTCCCCGGTTTAGTTCCCCCCCCTAGTTTTTCTTTAACTGGCACAGACCTGCCACACCACAGACCACACTCACACCAACCATGATGTACATGTAATATCGAACTCTACGATGGTCTACCCGCTACGTATATGTTCCAATCATTTATGTGAAAAGTGATACATGTACGTTTATATATATCTAAATGCCAATAAAAAGAAGTTTAAAAAAAAAAAACCTAAGTAACCAAAACACTAGAAAATAGCATATTTACTTATGTATTTATTTCTGTTTAATGAATGCATAGATATATAGGCCAGCTAAAAGAGTGTGTACCTTTAAAATATAATTTCATGAAATATTTTGTGAAATGTTCTAATACGCATTTTAAGAATCATTGGAAAGTTGGAAACTCCATTGAAAACAATAGAGTGCTCCGGGCTTGTAATGGGCGGTAGAAGCCCGGAGCTCCAACATTCCAATGTTGTCGTTTACAGCTTTTGCTGTGAACAAAAGCCTCACTGAGCCGGGGGGGTTTGAAGTCTTTGTTTTATTTGTTAGAAATTTCTGCCCTTTAGTGACGGAATGTTCTAATAGCTTTATAGCCCTCCGTAGCCTTATAACCCTCTTTGTTAAAGTCCATCGCCTTTAGAATAGCCCGCCACGGTGGGCTATAAGGCTATAGTAATGTCAAACTCCTATTTATTTATACTGTGCCACAATGCAGAGCATATTTGTATTTGAAATAGGAGTTCTCTACAGGAATGCAGTAGGACTTTCACTTAAAAATGATTTCCCAAGAAGCTTATAATTGGCAGGTGGTAGGAGTACAGACCCGAAGAGCCTGCAGTAGCACAGGGAGAATTTGAGCATCCCAGGTAACATGAAGGATGTTGTGGCTAGAAAACCGAAGAGACAAGGAAGAAATACAAGAGAGACCCATTTTACCTGAGCAGGAGTCATGTCTTCGTCCTTCATAAAAAATCTTTCTCTCAGGCAAGCTGGCATATACAGTTCCAAAAAGCGGAACCATGCTCAGCAGCATTGCTACAAAAGCTGGAATTTGTTTCTGCGGATGACTGCTGAGATTTAATAGCTGTTGATACGTGCTGAGCAAAGATCAGAAGCTGCTCGTAAACCCAGTGCCAGTAAAAGTATCCCAAAGGAAAGGAAAGTAAGCACTTTATTTTTCCAAGGCCGTGGCTTCTAAGCTTTAACTGTTGTTAAAACCAATGCGCGCAGCATTTTTTGGTGCACGGAGAGTACTCCACTTCACGCTCCTTAAAACTCTTAATACACAGATTGGTTGTTGTGTAGCATGTGCACTTACTTACCTACATAAAAACACTGTATACTGATATAGAACTGAATGCTTAAACTGTTCCAAGAAACACTATTAATGTGGCTGATTTGCATTTGAACAGTTTTTGAGAATCTGTCATTTGCTGGTTATAGGTATATCTATAAGTGCCTTTAGAATGTTTTTAAAGAACCAATAGAATAGTTCAGTGTCAATGTTTTTTTTAAACTAATGCTTGTTAAGGCGTGCATTATTTATTATTATTTATCTGCCCTGTCAGGTTAGTTATGGTCAATACAGTTCAATAATTGTCTATGTTGGACTGTCTCTTCTTCCATGTAGTGCCTAGCTAGAAGTAGAAGTACTCGGGTACATTGGATGCAGATATTATTAGAGATCCTTGTATATTAAGTTATTGATTTTTGGTATACATTACACTTATAAATAATTCTCCCATGTTCTTGTTATCGGAGTCTACAAGAATTGAGATTGACTTATCCTTGGAAAACCAAGAGATTGAAACCTTCAACCCGCTTCACTTATTCCACTTGAAGTTCTATTTCATTGTTTATGCAAAAGAAAGGGAAAGGGGCAGGTAAAGATTAAGCAAGTAGTGGTGGCTTAAGCCTAGTGAGAGAGAAAGTGGACTGGTTAGACGTCTTAGTTGCAACTCTAAACCTATACGATTTATTGCAGTGGTGTTTGCCACTCCTTCTTACTAACAACACTATCCAAAATTGAAAAATGTTTTGGATCAGTCAAACCCAGCTTCTGTATGCATCGCCTTCTGCCACTGGATGTCTCTTCAACAGCCCGGCTTTCATATTCTTCCATGTTCTACTCTGTCATTTTCTTCAAAGTGCGGACAGAATTTAAAGGTGCCACTCCCTAAGGAGTAGTTGCTAAGTAGGTTTTGGGATGGAAGGCACAGATCACACTGGATCAGGGCTTGAACTCAAAACTAGGGTTGGTGGTGTCGTGGCTTGAGTTTTGAATCCAACCATGAGAGCTGCTTCAAGCTTATATTGAATAATATTACATAATGTGCTAAACTATGTCAAATCCGTACAGGATCGCTCTGGAGCAGTACAGGTGTGGTAGTCCCCTTGCATGCTTTCTTCGGCTCGCTTCGAGTTGAGAACGAGAGTCATAGAGTCAGGAGCTGTTGTATCGGGTGTAACAGCCTTCTAAAAAAATTATTTAAGCCATGTCAACTCTGTCTAGAAGCAAAAACACCTCACAGATGTTTTGGCTTCATCTGTCAGGGGGACAAAAATAAGAAAACAGACTTTATACTCCTTAGCCGTTCTGTAGCATACAATACCATCAACCACACAATTCTGGCAGGCAGGAACAGCTGGAACTGCTTTGTCCTAGATCACTTTCTTTCTTCTGTTCTTTCAACTGGAGCCAAAAAGTTGGGTTTGGGCCATGAGATTCAGCCACACATTGTGTGCCCTATGGCATCCTTTAAGGATCATCCCCCTTCTGCTTGCTGTTCAACATTTACATTTGTCCCCTGGTCAATTGATTGACCAACTACAAATGCACGGTTAATATGCACATTCACTTCAGGTAGACATTCTCTCACCTAGTCACAGTACTCAAAGGTAATTCCCTCTAGTTCATCACAAATCCTGTCAGTTCTCCAAAAGGATCCTTTGTAATGCATGCCTGGACCATTGCATCAAAACATTTCCAGCCTTCATATTCTGCTGGACCAATTAGGTAAGTTACACATAAACCTAAACAAATACGATCATGCTAAATTAAAGTTCCTCTGCAGCATCCAAAATCCTTTTTGAAAAAGGGCCCATAGTATCTGCATACTTGGACCTTGACAAGATCCCAACACAAACCTTAGGTCTGCATCCACCCACATGCTCCATTTACGTACACTCAGGAGGTCAAAACATGGCGGCAGATCAGATTCTTGGGAGAGCAGGGCCCTAAAATGTGGAATACCCTTTACCCCTTCCCTAGATTTTAGTGTAACTACTTACAATTCAGGACAATTCTAAAAACAGAGCTCTTCGCTCTCGCCTTCTAAAGGAACTCCTGGCTGTTTAAAGGTCGTAATCAAAGACCTTTAGATATTAATGTCACCCATCCAATAGAACTTCAGCCTCCTTTGCTTTGTGATCTTCGGTGTAGTGTATACTCTCTTCTTCTAGCACATTGTCGTAAATGTGAGAATAGAAGTTAAAAAACTCAAAATAAATATGTCGATCATTCTTGGACTTGCTCAGAATAGCACCATTGAATTCAAACAGCTACACCATGTTCTAGTTGCATGGGAATACAAGAAACCCAGGCATCATTTGGCATTTTTGGCCAACAAGATGCATTTTGACTTCTTGGCACAACAAGTTACTGGTCTCTCATCTGTACGTACTAGTCCTGCTATAGACAACTCATTTTGAAAATACAAGGGGAGAGGATGTAGCCTTAAGGCTAGAGCAGTCGACCTCCAAGCTGGGGAACCGGGTTCGAGTGTCGGCAACGGTGCTCAACATCCTGTGATTCTGGGCAAATCACTTAATCTCCCCGTGCCTAACAAAAATGAATGTGTCCTTCTGTAATGAAACTGGTGCTCATGTAAAGCGCTCTGATACCCGATACCCTCGGGTCTAGTTTGCGCTATCTAAAACTCTAAATAAGGTGTGATGCATGTTTGAATGAATGTCTGAAACCAGCACGTCCTCTGGGCTATATTCCATTCCTTTGAGGTCTGGTTACCTGTGTCACACTGACGGGGATTAACCTCTTGTAGTTTTGGCTTGACCCGAAGGGAAAAGTCAAACCGGAAATAGTAGAAACTCAAGCAGTCTCAGTCATGTTTCAGCCTTAAAGAACTTCTATTTGAATTCCAAGATACATTAAGCTGCCTGAAATGCATGTGGACACATGTATCCCATTTATGGCAACTCCTTGAGAAATCACAAAATGTGACAGATGTATTTCTTAAAGCAACTCCTGTCTGAGTCCATTGTTTTTACTTATCTCGCACCTACCTACAAAAACATTATATGCAAAAGAATTTTGACCCTGCCCCACAAGGAGTAGTCCAGCCTTGTAGTCCATGTATCTTTACAGTTACAAAAGCAACCCCAGACCTGCAACAGCTTTATTTATCCTCGTCAGTGAGATGCAGTCTGAATCTTGAGGTACAATAAGCCACGGAACCAATTACCTGAGCAGATCAGTCCCAATTAGGATCACTCACTGAGAACCAAAAAACACAAGTGATGGATGGAACGTTTGAATTGATCTAAGCCACTCTTGGCCATATTTCAGTCCATTATTTGTTTTACTCACTGTTCCATTACCGATGGAGACCGACCCTCTACACATCCATAATGGCAGTGCCCCAGTAAATACAGTTTTATTTAAACTGCTAGGCCATATCTATAGTGCCAGCGTGAACACACTCAGTCCAAGACATCTTTCCGTCTAGCTGGTCCTCTTAGCTGTGCAAGCTTGACCTACTGAGAAAAACAAAAAGTGATGGATAAAAGTGTGAAATTAATCTTAGCCCCTGACACTAGTCGATTTGTGTTGCTCTCTGCCACTTCAGACCTGGATCAAACACTTGGGGGCATATGTATCAAATGATTTTTTAATCGCAAACGCTGCGATTCGCAAAATAACAGCGTTTGCGATTAAAAAATCGCTAATCGGGATGTATGAGCCAATATCTCATTGCAAAATTAAGGAATTGCTAATTTAGCGATTTCTTAATTTTGCGTAAGCATTTAAGAAATCGCAAAATGCGATTTCTTAAATGATATGTAACACGCACCCAAGTTGTGCGAATTATCCTTAAGAAATCGCAAATTACCACCAACTTCTAGTTGGTGGTAATTTGCGATTTCCTTTCAAAATGCACTGTTTTGAATTTTACAAAGTGCCACGTGCCGCACATACATGCCCTTAGAGCATGTATGTGCGCCATATGCGCACACATGCTCTTTTCAGGGGTGCATCAGGGTGTCATCATGACACCCTTGCACCTTTGAAATTATTCTCAAATTGCGATTAGCAAATTGCAAATCGCAATTTGAGAATTACTTCACATTCATTCCTATGGGTCTCCTGGCCCATAGGAATGAATGGGAAGGTATTCCTTAATTGCGATTTCGCAATTTGCTAATCGCAATTAAGGAATTTTAAGAAATCGCAAAAGTTTTGCGATTGTTTAAATACATCCCGTTTTGCAATTCTCAAATAGCGATTCTTTAAAAATCGCTATTTGAGATTCGCAAATGGAGATGTTGATACATATGCCCCTTGGAGAGGAGTCTTGGTCTTGCCACATATGGAACACTCCAGCCCAAACTGCAAGGCCACGTCATCCTTACGGAAACAACACAACCCCAGCCCAACTTGAACCTATAAGCCATATCAACTCTGAATGTGAAAACAGGCATCTCTAATCATGGTAAAACCTTATCAGCAAAGTGCAGTTTAAGTCATACAACACACCAAGGTATGGGGCGCAGATCACTCTTGGGGTGACTGACTAAGAAAAACAGAAAGGGACAGCTGACATGCTATAGCCAGTGGGCCATATATTTTTGGCACTACCTAATAGCAAGCAACCTACAGCAAGGCAGCGTTGCAGGCCCAGGCATGGTGTGTCCTTGTTCGGTCTCATCAGTGAGAGTCGGTTTGAGTCATAAAGTCCCTCAACCTGCAGCGCCCATGTCTGCAAAAACCCCACAAAACAAAAGGTGATGTATAGAATGCTTGAATTCAACTACTACTTATAACTCATCTGGGCAGCATTTTGGTTGACTATTATATCCACTGAGTAATGGAGACAAGGACCAACCAGATGCTAGTTAGTCTTGGCCTTACTCCAAAAGAACAGGTCTAGCCCAACCTGCTATGCCATGCTCCCTCCAGACGGGAAAACACAAGCAACAACAGGCATGTTTTGGTTTCGTTGTGCCTTATTATGGAAGTGCAGTTTGAGTCTTATGCCATAGTTCATTACAGAACCTGGGTATGGAAATAACCATCGTACCTAGTATGAATCAAAGAGAAACATTAAAGAATGGATGGACTGTTTGAATTGATCGCAGTCACCGATAATTGCTCTCAGTAACATTACAGCTCATTTTTGATTTGTCAATGGAGCCATTACAGACACGGACCGGGAATATGCAAATCAGTATTGAACACGTCATGAAAAAGAACAGTCTAGCATAAACCACTATGCCAATTAAGACCAAAGTAGTCCATATTGGGACAGGCTAGAACATAATATATCATGTGTAAGGAAGGCCAGTGGGGAAAGATTGAGCAGGTTGAAAGATCTGCACACCTTGGATCACATTTGATAGGTCAAGCAGCTAAGATCCCATATGAAGTGGATACCCCAAAAAGAAGAACAGTCCCTAGGAAATGTCCCAGGACTCGGTAGCATAGCTTAGTCAGTAGGATTCAGGGGTTGTGAGATTGTAATTTCCAAACAGGCACTGCAATGTACTCAACAAACAAGATGTCACAAAGGTGTTCTCATATAATCATTACATCTGGGGCCGTATAACAATAAGTGCCCTGGGGGCTCAATGGGTGTTTGTTGCCGCTTGGCTCTTTGGTATTATAGAAGGAGGCGCAGATGCTTGTGTGTCCCCTTCTATAATACAGATAGCGCTGGTGCACTTAAAGCGCCAACGCTACCATCACAGGGTGTGCCCTCATTTGCATAGGGGCGTTCCCTATGCAAATGAGGCAATACCTTTGACTCTGCCCGCGCCATATTACAGACACGGGCGCAGAGTCAAAGCAGTCCTCAGGAGGCGCACTGACAGTGTGCCACTTAAAAGAGCAGCCATCCCCTTGCAGGCGGGTGCAGTCACTGACTGCACCCGCCTGCAAGGGGATCTCTATTACCCTGTAAAAGTGCAGGCGGGTACCGCTTGCACTGTGAAAACACTGAGTAGCTGCTCCGTGTTTTCACATGTATGCGCCGCCATGGGGGCAGCGCAAGTTCACAGCTGCCCTGGGGGCAGCGCATCCATCATAATAGGGCGCATTGTGATTGTTTGTACCCGGCGCACCTTTTAAAAGGTGCACCGGGAGCAAACCATCACAGTGCATAATACTGCCCCTGAAAAAGCTTTATGGAATCAGCATAGCTGAAAAAAACTGTTTCGGTTTCAAATAAGACGTAGAGACAGTCAGCACATTCACAATATCATTTTCAGCATCCATATGAAAAGCTGAAAAACAATGTATAAAGTTAAAAAAATTCTTGATCATAGACAGCAAAATTGTTTTTCGTATAAGAATAGGCTCAGAATAGTTGTTTTCCAACATCATTTTGACTGCGCCCCCCGCATCAAGTTTTACACCTTCACAATTTGAGCCAGTGATATCGATCAGGATGTCCACATTTTCAACCATTTCCAGATCTACTCTGTAGCAATACATGCTGTGGTGAACTGGTGAAACTCTTTCTCACTAGGGACTACTATAAATGGATTGGTTTGTGTAGGTCCGTATCATTCTTGTACATCTTATATAGATTACTCCTAGAACCAGGATCAAGACCTGCATTTTGGAGGGTGGGGAATAGAACAGCTCTAAAGAAACACCAGGTCCTGTGGACTTGTGTACAGTTTAGATAAAGATTGAAAGCTGAGTTGTAGCTTGAACCAAAGTAATTACTACTCACTACCTGCTTTTCATCATATATCTGTAGTCACAAGGTTCAACAAATTATAGGAGCCCGAGCATATTGTACCAGTGGAAGATCTCAGCGAGCTTAGGTTAACTTGATCCTGTAGGCACCACTGTAAGAACTGTAAACGTGTATCGCCTCTAGATAAGAAGCCATTGAGAGCGCATAAGGATGGTGAAAGATATATTGTTGTTCTTGTAGCGTGTAAAATGAACAGACAACAGCTTTTGGAAGTCATTACAATTTGTTTTGTAGTAAAATTTAAAGGTGTTCATATTTTGTATTGCCAAAATCTAATTTGTTTGATATGATCTCAAGAAATATGGTTATCAAGGTAGACAGCAAGAAAAGTATTTGATTACCTGTGTAAATCTCACAGCTGAGAACCCAGTGGACAGTCTCTGGTTTTAATAAATGTGCATTATAAAATATGATTACTTTCAGCTGTAAAGTGATACTTATTTTCAAATGTATGTGTCTCAGATTAATAACTTCATTGTGTCTGGTGGCAGATGGTATTGAGTTTAAAAAAAACAAAAAACTCCGTATATGGCAAAGCAGAATTTCTCACTCTTAACGAAAAGACTGGGGCTGAACAGGCCATATAGGACACAACTCCCTGCCCAATTTTATTGGTTACAGTACAGAATGTTGCTTTCCGAGATAGGCATGTTGGTGCCGAGTGAGTAGCATTAATATTTTTTTATAGGCACATATTTGATTTGCTGCTAGAGAGAACAAAATTGTGTTGGTCATAGGTAAGATATTGGACAGTTTAATGAGATTTTCTTCAGGGCTGTCTGAGAAACCCCAAGCTTTTTATCTAATATATTTGGAAAGTTGTGCAGCAAAATGAAGTACGTCCTCCATTTAAATAGATACCTAAGAACTCACCAGCATTCTCTTTTTAGCTCTGTGTTTAAAACATTTCCTGTGGGTTTAAACATCAGTCCAGCACAGGACTACCTTCTTGACCCTTGTAAACGGTTATTTCTGAAACCTTTAAAAAGTACCATGGGGGGGCGTGGCCACAATGGCGCCGGAGTAGGACGTGCGTTCCATTCCTCCGCCACCCAGACGATCTAAAACTGCAGCTTGCGGTGTCCCGGAGCCAGTAGTTGCTGCACAGCCTTTCTCCTTGGATGCGGTCACTGCTGTGACCCCGCCAAAAGGCTGCCACTGGCTCCAGGGGCGTTTGGGTTGCAGAGCGGCAGCCAGAGTGGCCGACTGTGAAGTTGACAAGATGGCGGCCGCTTGAGCATCGGGCCGCCAACCGAGACACGTCACTTTCCCTTGCAGTGTGGACATCTAGCGATTGGGCCAGTACCATAAAGCCCCTCTGGTGCTGGTCAGGAGCCTGTGACATTTACCTGGGGCTTCCAGCTGTCACCCGCTACCCACAGGCGATTGGCTTGGGAGATACAAGATGGCGCCTTCCTGCGCATAACTCTTGCCAACCTGCTGCATGCCAAACCAGGACAGCAGCTCCAAACCTCCTGACCAGCAGACAGGAGAAGGCAGGTGATCTCGAGGCGGGACGCCGAGGGGACATGCCCCTACACAGGCTGCTGCAACATTTGACCCGCTAGGACCTGTGGGATACCCCTCCCGCCATGTCGGGGACACTGGGGTTGCTGATGCCTTGAACCAGGCTGGAAGTCAAGAGTGCGAGCCAGAGACATGTGAGAGGATAGACTGTGGGACCTGCTGGGTGCACGGCTGTGACTGGGATAGTGGTGGGGGTGGAACCACCCCCCTGCTAGGCGTGTGAGGCTGCATCAATACTGGTGCTCCACTTCTTCACACACAGACGGGCATTGGCCCACATTGCACGACACAGTGTACAGATGCTATAGGACAGTGTGGAGCCTTCAGAGGTGGTACTGTACACGGATGGAGCGGGTGGGCTTGCTGAGAATTCTGCGGGCCCTGTTGTTCCCTCCGCTCCTGCGCTGTATCTCTGCACATACAAGCGATCTGCCTGTCAGAAGTGGGTGTGGCCACCTTCCGGTGCCCCTGAGCCCTTGGGGGAGACTGCCGAAGGAAGACTTGATGGCAGGGAGGCCTGCTGGGAGGCAAATTTTGCAGGCCATTGCAACTTGAATGCCAGTGCCTCCTAACCCATACCCAATTCCACAGGTCATGGCAGCAGCAAATGGCAAACGCAACCAGTCAGAGCGTGACATGCTCACACACACACCACACCGGCTGCCTCCAGGGACCCAACCCCTGCCTCGCAGCAGCTCTCACAGATGGACGCGATGGATGCTCCCAAGGCAGAGCAGACCCCGGTGCCCCTGGCCTTCCTAACTTCTTTGTTCAACTCTCTGAAAGCGGACATTCAAGATCTCAAAAGAGACCTCTCTCGGGACCTGCGAGAAGCGAGACAGGGCTTGTCCTCAGTGAGTGAGCAGATCTCCTCCCTGGATGATAATGAATTGGTAAGAGGCGAGGAAGTGGAAATGCTGCGACAGGAGGTCATCCGTCTCTGTGAGCAACGAAAAGAACTCCAAGCCCAGGTGGAGAAGCTGCGGCTGGGTAGGATACATCGAGTCGGCTGCCCTGGATGCCCTAACACCAAACCACCAGACTTTCTGGCATGCGTACATGACTTCCAGACCAAAGAAGACATCATGAAAAAAGCCAGGGCTAAGCAGACGGTCCACTTCTGCGGACATCAAAGTGGGCTCTTCCGCCACATCTCACTTCTGACCCTCCAGTGCCGCAGGGATTTCAAACCGGCCACTGAGTTCTTGCGACCAAGGACTTGTCCTATGGATGGGGGCAATCCTTCAGGCTTGTTTTTAATTGGGAGGGTCAACTCTATCAATCTAAGACACACAGGGAAGCCCGCCGCATTCTTGATCTTCCGGGAGACTCTCCTAACCATTCTACACCTGGTTCTCCCTAGTGCTCCACCACATGGGCACCGAAATGGCACAGGGCTAGCAAATGCAGGAAACACCATTGCCCCGGCCCAAAAGAGAGCACTTAGGAACACCAAGCGGGTCTGGACCGTCTGGCATCTGGAACTGGCAAGTCAATTGCATGATTTTTGACTCCACCCCCAATATGTGCCTACGTTGATGTAACATGTCAAAGACTACCCTTCTCGCCACGGTCAGTGGCGGCGGAGGGCTCGCTGAATAAGTAAACCCACTGAAGAGCGCGCCTTGCTCGTCCGACCGGATCATGCCCATCTTGTGACCTTCCATTAGAAATGGACTTGTTAATGTTACAGTTCTGATACCAATGTTGCTGGGGAATTGTTACTATTTGTTTTTACTCCTTCGCACCTCACAACCTACCGATATATCCACCTAGGCTCAGGGGACTGACCGCCCGCCTTTGGCTCGGCCATATATCTCCCATGCAACAGCAATAACCCCGGTTGCTAGATTCCAGACCTGTATCCTCTATCCTTTTCCTGGAAGTTAAAGTGACATGCCTCAATGTACGAGGCCTCAACAGCCCAACTAAACGTGCTGCTGTCCTATCTCTCTTAGACGCTCTGGAAGCAACATATGCCTCCTGCAGGAGACCACTCCCCAAAGACGAACATAGGATGAAATCCCAATGGTTTCCGCGCCAGTACTGGTGGTTGGGTCCTGCAAAGTGGGGGGGGGGGGGGGGGCTGATCTTCCTCTCTAGGGGTTTCAGGGGAGAGGTCCTGACTAAAGTAGCAGATATCAATGGGTGACTCCTTGCCTAATGGTTGCAACAGGACAACCTTCACTTTACACTTGCTACCATCTACCCACCCAACGAACACCAGGAGCCCTCATATCAGTGCTGCAATCCTCTGATGCTGCTGAATTGGTGGGAGGGGACTTGAACCTAGTCATGGAGACCGAACTGGACCGATTCTCCCAACGCTTCTCCCAATTTGGTGCCTTTTCAACCCAGGGTCTCTGGTGGCTGGACGATTGTGGCTTAAGGGATGTCTGGTATCTTTTCCACCCTAACACGCGGGACTACAGATACTGTTCTGCAGCACATAAAATCTATGCCCACATAGACCACTTTCTAGCATACCCTGTGGTACAGGCCCTTATCCGAGAGGTCTACATTGCCATCATGTCTTTATCTGACCATGCCCTCCTCGCCCTGGTGCTACGGGTAGATTCATACCAAAGTCAGTCCTCCCACTGGAGGCTCCAAAATAGTCTAATCCAGAATCGACACACTGTGAAAGGTGATCACTGACTATCTATGGAACAATGATACCGGGGAGACACCAATGGCCTCTTTATGGGAGACTTTGAAGCTGGTGGTCCGGGGGGGGGGTACTGATTGCTATTTCGGCGGCCAATAACCACTGCCAGAAAGAGAAAAGAAGCAGAAGGTACTAGAGCTAGAGGCCATACATAAGCGCACAGGGCCTGAGGGTGTGGAGGGAATTGGAAAAGGCATGCCTGCTCCTCAAGCTCCTGGACCTCGATAGAGCGCAATACGCAATGGCACAACAAAAACATACATTTTATCTAGGGAGCAACTGCTGCACCCATATGCTAGCCCACGACTCCGGGTCAAATCTCATTAAGACTTATACAGTACACTATACAACGCTTCTGATGACCCTGCTGATGATCCCTTAGGATACCTAAGAGGGGACAACAGTAATCCCTTTCTCACCCCATGACTCTGAGAGCCTGGAGGGACCTATTCGGATAGAGGAGGGAGGTAATCTCGGCAATAGCCCACCTGAAGCCAATAAAGTCGCCTGGGCCAGATGGCTATTTGCCACATTTTATAATGTTTTTTGTCAGGAACTCGCTCCGTTGCTCACCCGCCTTTTTAACTCTTTTGCTAAAACTGGGTCCGTCACAGATAGAATGCTGGAGGCCTCTATCTCAGTTATCCCAGAGCCCGCAAGGACTGTACCCTGTGCAGGTCTTAAAGACCTATATGACTTCTGAATGTTAAAGCCAAACTATTTACCAGCATCCTGACCCCCTGCCTCAATCCCCTCAAGCCTGGCCTGATCGACCCCGATCATACAGGCTTAATACCCAACTGCCAGTGTGGGTACAATACCAAATGCATTCTCCAACTAATAAACAAGAGCCACTGATCCCAGAGAGAGGCCCTTCTCCTTTCAATCAACTTCGAAAATTTGATAGGGTACATTGGCTCTAGCTCTTTGACTCAATAAAAAAAACAAAAAACTGATATATTTGGGCAATTAATTCCGTTTGCTTTTCTTTTAATGAGTGGAAATGGGAGTTTACTTTCACAACAATCCACTATATGGTGTATGTGTTGTCCCTACTCATATTAACCCTCTCATTTTTACTTCTTGTGTTTTTCACATTTAAAACAAACCAAACTCTGAATCACCAGTCACCGTGTCAGAACAAAGTACCCTGTACTGTAACAGGTGTATATCACGAAAAGGTACATCAATCTGCGTGCAAAAGATTTTGATAAAATGTGAAACACAAGATAGCACCTCACGTGCGCACCACCAGAGGAGCTTGCTGGTTATTGATTACCAGGAATGCTCACGTCTATCATCATTGGTTGCTACCTTGTAAAAACAAATACTGTGGGTGTCCAGAAAAAACAGTGAAACCAATGAAAAAGTGTGTAAGAGTCACACAAAACAATCCTGTGAAAGTAAAATTGAAATAAGTCCCACTGTCACAATCAGGATACTTTTTATTCACTGCTCGTGGGCTTATTCAAATTAAAACCAAACTGCATGTATGCAGACCATATAATGCTGGGCCGACATGTTTCATTGCCTGTACCTTGCAGCGGCAATTTCTTCAGAGAACGGGGACACTGTCCACCCTTTCTGGACCCTTATTCCGAACACACGGTGACTGTTTAAACAGAGAAATGGTTGATTAAAAACACACAGCCAGTTAAACACAGTTGCAACTTACTTCAGCAATTCTATCTTGATTTAAGGGCCACAGCCCATACCATATTTACCAGATGCATGCCAAGGCCCCTCGTACCAGCTAGACACCACGTCACACAGGAAATTTAATAATGATCCTGTTTCTCAAGTAGGACACAAATGTTATCCCAGTTCTGCAAAGACAATAAAACATACTTTAATACCTTCATATGATATACTCTTTATCAATGAGTGTCCCCTCATCCACCGTAAAACCTCAAACTGCCGATTCTAATTCAGGAAATGCTTTAAAAACTTCTTAGTGCCATTCACCACTTCATATTGTTCAGGTGCATGTTGTAATTGGTACTGCGTGTTTCAAATGCCAAACACTGCTCACGTGCCGCCTCGAATGCAATCAAAAAGTATAAGCTACCGTCTAGCGACAAAATTCAGTTCATTATCTCCGCTTCCTGCACCTTGCGCTTATGTCTCGATTCCTCCATGTACAAAGGTTCTTACCGTAATCGCCATCAGACGAGCGTTGTCTCGTTCTTGACCGGCGAACGGTTGTGCGACCTCATTAAAACTAATGTGGAAGAGAACAAGGGAGGAGCCGGTAGACAAGCGTCACGTGACCGGTATCCTAGTGTGGGCGCCATTTTGTCTTGGGCAAATTTCTACTAAAATCCATAGGAAGACATATATTTCTTTTGTTCAACATTAATATCGGCCTCCATTTAACAGACAATACAGCGAAAGCACCACTCTTAAAATGGTATTCGATCTTTATCATTTCAAATATATTTATTAATTTTTTTTTACAAATGTCCGAAATGGTTTAATGCATATGACTCTGCATTAAATACCCTCACATCCAAGGCCTTCTCTCCTCATGTGCATAGCTGACCGTAGCATATATTAAGAAGTCGAGTATCATATGAGGGTCCAACAAACCCTGACATACAAAGGAGCAGCCATACGGAATATATATCAGAGCCTTGATATATTATTTCATAAACTGATCTTATTCCACTCAATATTATCGTTTAATCCGATTTGATCAGCTTTCTCTAGAAAAATCCAACTTGCCTCCCTTTGGGATAGCAGTTTGTCAATATTAAAGGTGTCCCCCACCACTTTCTCCAGAACGACCCAGGTCAAAGATCTTGCATCATGACTTGCACTTTTAAAATGTTGCACAAGTCTGGTCGTAAGTTTGCCTGCTCTAATAGTGCTGAGATGTTCCTGAATGCGGATTTTGATCTTTCTAGAGGTTAGTCCTATATAATGTAATCCACATGAACAGGTCTGGCGATAAATCACATTCACTGTGTTGCAGTTGGTGAATTTCGTCAAAAACCATTGCTTCCCATCAAGTAACTTCACTTCCTTTGTCCTTACTGTTAAATCACATACAGAACAAAAACCCACACGGGTAATGTCCTGCATGGAGCGTAGTCTCTAACACCTGGTCTAGGGCGAGAATGTACCAACTTATCTTTCAGGTTACATGCCCTTCTGAATGCAAATCTGGGTTGGGGCATTTTAACCCCTTCAGTGCCCATGACGAGATGGTCTCGTCATGGAGCGCGGTTGCGCTGTGCCCATGACGAGACTATCTCGTCATGAACCCCGCCCGCTAATGCAACGCCCGGCACAGGGCGGGGAAAGGGCGGGGCACTGAAGAGGTTAAAGTTCTTGTTTGACAACAATGCCCAATGTTTACGTATGGTCTGCCGAATCTTGCTTGCCAAAGGATCGAAAGTCATGACTACTGGCAGACACTCTGTTTTGGCTCTCATATTTTTCTCCAACTATGCACTCCTTGGAGTGTTAAGAGCTCTTTTTTTTAGCATTCCTAACCATTTTCCTGGGATATTTTCTTTCCATCAATTTCTCACATAGTACTTATGATTGTTGAACCTTTCACTTGCCCCGCCCCAAGAGGCCCACCTCCACTCATTGTTCCCTTTCTAATGGGCCAGAGGATATACACCTTTTCTTGCCATTTAGCTGGCTGGATCGGTGGCTAATTCTGTAGCGTTTAACTGCGCTGCCCTCAACTCTCACGTCTTGTTGGATTTGGCTAATTGACGTCGCCTATAGCTGCCCTGGCTGGGTAGGATAGCGGGCATTAAAATGACTGTGCTCCCCTGGATCCTCTACATTTTTCAGGTCCTTCCACTGACTCCACCAAAACACATGCTTCAGTTCCTGCAGCGAGGGTTCAACAAGTTTATCTGGGATGGGGAAAAGCTATGTCTCTACAGGTAATTACTCTATCACGAAACACAGGAGGGAGGGTGCGCATTACCCATGTTTGTATGTTACCACCAAGTCCCTCAACTACACTTCCTGGTAGAGTGGAGTAGACCTGCCTCCGAGAAGCACTGGCGCTTTATGGACTAGGCAGAGGCGGGCTCCCACATATGGAAAGAGCCATGGATCCCATGTAAACATAGAGCGTGGGGCCTCTATTCCTCCCTTGTGACTGGCTCTGCATTCAGGGTCTGAAACGCAATGGCGACCTGGGCCGGATTGACCTCTTTCCTTTTCCCCATGACACCAATCCAAGATAACCCTGACTTTACACGAGGGATGCCCAGGAGCAGTTCTGACACTGGCAGGAAGGAAACTGCAAGTGGATAGGCTACCTGGTCGACACACAAGGGATAATGCCATTTGATCAACTGAAGACCGATCATGACCTAGAGGAGGCAGACTGCATGCAGTCCTTGCAAATCGAAATTTGAGTGCTGCAGCCCACCATTGGACCTTATGCAGTGCGACCCCTTATGCCTTTTGCAAAATGGGTTTTCCTTCAGAACAACAGCCGTCTTATTACAGATATCTAGTGGGTGGGGTGGTACCACTGGCCAAGACAGCAGGCCAGGAAAGATGGGAGGTGGAACTGGGCGGAGCCCTTTTCCTCAAAGAATGGTAGGACATCTACTGGGCCCGCCACACTACTCAAAACGTGGCTAGTACAGAGACGGCATATAAAATAGTTGCCTACTGGCACTTTACACTTGTGCAGCTCCAAGCGTGGAGCCCAGGGCACACAAAGGATTGCTGGAGGGTAAGTGGGATACGGACACCTTAGTCCACCTTTTCTGGCACTGTCCAAAGCTGGCTATTACTGGGAGCGTATACTAGACGATATAGACAGGGCCTTCAACACCACAATCCTGATGTTCCCGGGATACACCTTCCTGGGGCTTCCCAACCCTCTAACCTACCCCTTGCGCTCACTGAGAGGGAGACAAATGGACCTGGCCCTAGCGGCTGCCCACCAAGTAATTCTTTACACATAGGGTTCCAATAGGGTCCCTTACTCCACATCGTGGCTCCTTAAACTATGGTTCATTTTGGGGATGGAAAAACTCGCTCACTAGCTGTTGACCCAAAAAGTGACTCATATTCAACTTGTGGGCGCCATACATCTCTATTTTGTCCTCTGATTTCAATGAGCTGACCTATCCGACTTGTCTTAAACTGCTGCGCTTGCTCCCTACGACAGAGACACCTGAAGACCCTTTCCTGCCCTAAGCATTAATTTTCGGCACTCATTCACTCATGCCCAAAACATGAGCCTTCATAGCTCACTGCAACTACTTCTTTCGATGGAGTCAGGGGTGGGCGATTCGAACTGTGCCTTAATGACGATGCCAGCCCCAGGGTTGTAGGCGGACAGCTGTGTAGAGCTTTGATTCTAGCAGTGCCTTAATGATGCTGCGGGCCCCTGGGGTCAATAGTTGGTATACAAATTATTTGTTCACGTTATAAAATAAACAGAATTGATCCATAAAATGTACCACAATCCACTCATGACTTGCAAGGAGAGAGTAGGAGCCTATTTATAATAGATGCAAAATGCGTTTTTAATTATGAATATTCAAATCATAGATGCGTTATTTAGAATCCCACCTTGCCTTAGTACAGTCTGCTGTATTTGGTTGTATGACGTTACAACGCATTCCGTTGCAATGCATGCCTTTACAACGCATGCGCTACAACGCAAATGCCATTACCACGCATAACCTTTAGCACGAATATGCATTTACCATGCATACCTTTACAACGAATTTCATTGTAAAACCATGCATGGTAAGGGCATATTCATGCTAAAGGTTATCTCAGACCCCTGCCCCAATTCATATAACTGCTCCTTTGCGCCCTCCCCCTCATGCCCTCAGATTTTTTTAAATTTAAAAATACCCCTCCCCTGTACCCCTACGCGACTCCCCAACCCATGGCCCCCAATCCTTCTAATAAATCCCCCCGCCCTGACCCCTAAAAATGTTGCCCTGCCCGATTCTCCCACCCCTAAACCCTTCTAAGAAAGAACCCCTGCCCTGAACTGACAGAACCCCATAAGCCCTTAAATTATTTTATTTTTTTAAAACTAAAATCCCCATTACCTCTCCACGACATCTCCTCTCCAAGCTCTTCCGAGGTGCGGTGCATGTCTAAAGAGGAAGCGGAAGGGTCTTTCTCTTTCTGTATCCTCTAAGGACGCCGATAGCCTTCACATCTTCTACCAATAAATGTTTTGCGTCTGTGCAGGAGACGGAAAGAGGCAACATGCTCATTTTTTGAACCCTACACGAGAGGTTTTGAATAGAAGGGATCATTTAAAAACGTAGCAGACAATAAACACCTAGAATGCTGGAGAGCTGCGTTTTTTTAATGGAAATTGATCAGTTCGAAGTGAATGAATTTGCGCATGCTTTGGCCATTAGCTGATAAGTAAAGGCAATCAAATATTTGCTGCTGGTATGCACGTTTACTTCGTATCCGGGACCACCATTCATTTGTTAAATGCACTCGACACCCGTGTCATCCAAACGAGTTTTTTTTAGGCGGATTTCTGTGTGTCAACCTGAATAGAACTGATTTGCACCTTTAACACGCATACCTTTACTACGCATCTCGTTGTAAAGATATGCGTGGTAAAGGCTATGCGTGATAACCACACATGCATTGTAATGCATGCGTGGTTAAGGGAATGCGTGGTTGCTGTTTCCCGCTGTATTTCAGCCAATTCACATTTTCAGATCTGATTAAAAAAAAAAAGCTTCACTCAATACATCCCCTAAGATACACAGCATTTGAATGAAAAATCTTTGTCATTTTTCCCTTGTCTACTGTAAACCTTCTGTTTCATTCTTTAAGTTATTGGATTGTGTAATTTAGACTTGCATGCACAAATAGATACTTTTACAAACGCAGAACTACTTTTCAAATTGAGGAAAGTCTTTTTTGCATTTGTAAATGGATTTACACACATGGGGGTTTCTTTGCCCGTATATCCACACATGGGAATTTCAGTGCGACAGTTCCCTGAAAATGTGTGTACACCCAAAAACATACGTGTTTGTGAATTTTTGCTAACTATTTTATGACCATCCCTCCCTCTATGGAAATGTTCAGAGATTCACGAATGTCTAGTGCAGGAGTAGCTCTTTTGCCGGGTGGCTAGATTTTAGGGATCCTTCTTTCCCACCAAATCCTCCAGAATTGATGGGGTTGTAGGGAAAGTGGTTTTCCATGAGGAAAATTGAAAAATGTTTGCAACTGCATTTGCACTTTCTCACTTTTAGGTTGAGCCCACCAGACATAAGCTTGTCTAGTTGCAAAAGATCTATTATGGGCTTGCCAAGAACTTACAGTGGTTTACAACCAGTCCCCTCCCATTGCTTACCATTGGTTGGCCTAATTGTTGCTGTCATTTGCTTGCCTCTTATTCAATGGCTTCCCTTGTCCCAGCATGTCCATCTTGTCTTTGTCCAGTGGACCATAGCCTTTTTACCATCTCTCTGATTCTCAGACTTTTTTCTTTCCACTTCTCAATTTTAGGGAACTATTGCTTTCTTTTTGCTTATACACGCCAGGAGAGCCTATGTGTTTTCCATCTCTCTCTCTCATGCTTACCCCACCAAATACCCATCCCTCCACATGCCATGTTGCTTTCTCCATTGTGTTGTAAGCAGCGGTGGCACCTCCATTACGGCGCAGCAACTTTGCGCCCCCCCCTTGCTGCCAGTGCAGCAAAGGTGAAAAATAAAATGATAATAAAAATTATCATTTTATTTTTCCCTTTCCTCAACCCAAGCTGTGTTTGGGGGCAGGGCCACTGCTACTGACTGGCAGCAGTGGAGGGGTGCTTACTTTGGTTTAGAGTCCGCATGTCACCTTGGACAGCTGTCTTGCGACGGCTAGCCTCACATGCGTGCTTTAAACCTCTCTACCCAGCTGTCTAGGAGAGCAGGCACAGGTCGCCAATGTCTGAGGGAGTGCCAAGTCAGCCCACTCCAACCAATCCAGAAGCTGCTCTCATGCTGCTTAACAGTATCAGCAGCATGAGAGCAGTATCTGGATTGCTGTGGAGAATTTCTGCAAACCATCGCCAACTGATTGGAAGCACAAGGAGTCGAGGACCGGTGGAAGCAAACCAGCGTATGCAGTGGGTAAGTACATTTTTATTATTTCTCTTATGACCCACTTTTAAGGATTGTAAGAAACTCGCACTGGCTTCCGCCTCAACACCAGAACTCTCAGTTGTAGTTCTTTATTAACACTGTTTATAACAAGCCAAGACTAACAGCTTTGGCGTTGACCTTAAAGTCATTGCTGGTCAGCGGTTGGCCCGCTAATTATTCAGGGTACCAGCCACCACTGGTGGTGTGCTCTGTCTCGTGTGCTTCTTCTCACAACAAGTTCCCTGTCTCCCCTTGCCCTCTGTATTGAATTTACGCTAGTGTGCTTTTCTCAACCTGCCGCCCCCAGTGTTGCTGTTCCTTTGGGAGCTGCTTTCTCCTTTCCTGCCCACACCCTGTTGCTACCCCCAACCTCTCCTCCATTGCCCCAAATGCCCCCGATTTATTTTTTTAGAATGAAAACTACAAGTAACAGAGCTTATTTCACCATATGTACACACCTTAAGGCCACTAACGTTACATCTAAATTGTTAGCAAATGTAAAAATTATCAGCCATCAATCATTAGATCTTATGAGACGAACCCCATCACCCCTCTCTGCACACGCCAACCCGCGCTCTTCAAAATCTTACAAGGCAAACTCCTACCACAAACATTATTTCACAGGAGTATGAAGACCTCTGTTCTATGCTGGTTGGCTCGAACAGGCCCTGCACACTTAGCTTAGGTGGGTAATCTGGCACTAGGTGCAGTGAAGTCAGGTATTGTATCAACGGATCCCACATTTTCACAAATGTCTTTGTTGTATGCTGTATGTTGTGTGTGAGCTTTTCAAGGACAATAGTGCACCATATCTCTTCTATTCATAGACCGAGAGAAGGGGGTCTGTTTTCCCCCAGTATATTGGAATTACTTAGCCGCTCCTAACTAATGAGTGAGGAGACCCTTTTCAAACATATGGCCGTGTGGCTCTGATCCAGTAGCCCAGCGGCAGCTCCTCCGCTATGGCGGAGGAGTGTCACCCCACTGCTTTTCAACAGTGAAAAACGAAAAATAAAATGATAAGAACGATTTTTATCATTTAATTTTTCCTCTCTGGCTTCTTGCAGCTGGGGGGGGGGGGGGGGGGGGGATTGACACGGCACAGCTGCAGAAAGGAGGAGTGGTGTGCTTCACGTGTGCATGACAGTTTTCCGGCCGTCTAAGGCCGGCCAAACTGTCATGCACTCTTGGATCTCTCCCCCCGAGCTGTGCTGTACTGACGGGTGGAGAGCAACCACAGGGTCGTAGTCCCTTAGTAAGCACCTAACTAGGGCGCTCATACCAATCACTGGCTGCTGTCATGCTGGGTAATACCAGCATGAGACCAGCATCAGGAGTCACGTAGGGGAGCGTGTGGCATGCCGAGACTCCAGGAGCAGAGGTCAGAAGAGCACCGACGCTGATGGCAGGTAAGCATTTTAAAAAAAAATATTTTCCCCATGCAGCTCTCCCATGTTGCTCCCCCTGGGCAGCCTCCCCCATGCTGCCCTACCACTTTAATGCCCCAGCCGCCGCCACTGCCAGTATCAAGTCTTAACACTTTCTCAGGAGCTGTATCTACTAGATGCCCCTGAGAAATCTCAGTGTGGGTTATAGCTTCCTTTCAAAACCTCTGACTTTAAAAAAAAAAAAACAGATTATTGGCATTTGGTTCACATAACACTTGCTGAAGCATTTCTTCCTATGTCAGTATCTGTTCAGAGTAAGTTATTCAACCGGCTCAACCAGTTTTAACTCTCAAACCCCCCCCCCCCCCCCCAACGAGTTGCTTAAATTCAGTTTTATATGTGACAGGGTGTGGGCTACGCCTTCGTCTATCTGTGCTGTCCTTACTTGGGGCTATGCTTGGTAAGACAGCGGGAGTGGGGAAATCAGGGGCTTTCGCATCTCTCTTCATGGATTTAGGGCCTTTACATCTCTAGTATCCTTAGTGTCCCTATTTCATTGTCCCTGTCCTGCGGTGGCGAATTCGGCTGGTCATCTGTTGTGTCATCTAGGTCTGGTGTTTGCAGGTCATTCACTAGGTTCCCCCAGGCTCTTACTATTTCTATGTTTCCCACGCCTATGTTCGCTGCACGCAGTAAGATTCTGTGTTCTGTAGCTGCCCATTTCTCTTCTCCAGTTCCTATTTGGGGGCCTCTTGCGGACTTCCATTTCTTTTTGATTTCCGTTTTCACAAGTACAAATGCTAGGTCTTGGAATCTCCCAGTAATCTTTGTCTTGGCCGTGTATGGGAACCAGTGGAGTATACAGCGACGTGGTGTGTGCTCAATTTCCTTATCTATGACACTCTCAACAGTCGCTAGTACCTCTTCCCAGAATTCCCTCAAGCCTGGGCAGTCCCACATGAGATGGCAGACTCGGAATACTTTAGATACGCACAAGTCAGACACTCCCTACAGGCAAACATCCCAGCTAGGTCATCACTACCAGAGTCCTCCCCTCTTGAGGATAGGCTGCTTGACGGACACCTGCCAGAAAGAAGCATATCCCTTACATATAAAAAAACTTATACATCACACTCCAGACCCTTTACTGGCACTGAGGGAGAAATGGGGGAGGGACGGTCTAGAAATAGACGACGAGGAATGGCAAGAAGCACTCTCTTCCCCTAAGGAAGTCGCCATTTCAGAGAAACTAAGATTGAGCCAATTAAAGATTCTACACCGGGTTTACATCTCTGGACGTCAACTAGTGCTAATGGGCAGGAGTGAAGATGGGATGTGTAGGAGGCAATGTGGCCTGGAGGGGACCTTCCTACACATACTCTGGGAGTGTCCGCTAGTCCAAAACTACTGGAAAAAAGTGCATGAGTGCGGTTTGGGGGGTTACTCTACGACTTGAGGCCAAAAGATGTCTCTTAAATATCTGGGAGCCCACAGACTTGAATGCAAAGGGCAAACTCTGGGTGACGCTTGGACATATGGTTGCCACACAAAATATAGCTCGACTCTGGGGAGCAACAGTGCCACCGACATGCAATGCCTGGAGAGAGGACTTGGACTGGTGTATGGCACAGGAGAAAACAGTGTATGTGGCCCGTGGCTGTCCTCGAAAATGGATAATGCTCTGGTCTAAATGGAATATGTATTGTGGAAATGTGTGTGAGCCCCCGTTTGTCCCCTCCCTTGACGAACCATTAACGCCCTGAAGCCAACGGAATGTGACATCGTAGTAATGTATGCTAATATAATACATAATGCTACAGCCTGTAAAAGACACTGTGCCATGGAATTTAGAAATGATCACTGGTATAACATGACCTTTTTTTTTCTTTGATGTTCTATAAAAAGAATAAAAAGAAAAAAATAAGCCTGGGCAGTCCCACAACATGTGAAGAATGTGTGCCTCCCCGTTCCCTCATCGTGGGCATGCCGCTTCCTCTGTTTGAAAGTAGCGCCTGATTCTGGCTGGTGTTAGGTACGTCTATGAAGCACGTAGTAGTTTGAGCTTGAACCTTGAGTTTCTAGTGACCTTCAGGGTGTGTTCCACAATGGCATCCCAGTCTTTTGCTACGATTGGTACCCCTAAGTCTTCTTCCCATTGTGCTCTTAGTTGCTCCATGGGCCTCTGAACATCCCGCCTGATGGCTCCATATATACAGGGAACTATTTTTATCCTACCTGCAGAAAGGACTACATATCTACAGCAATCTAGCGCTCTAGGTTCTGTCGCCCCCGTTGTCCAGTGTTTTCAGAATGCCGCCGTAGCAGCTCTATGTAGTATGAAATGTCCCTGCGGGAGGTTAAACTCTTCTCGTTAAGTCCTGGAATGGAAGCATTTGGGATTCTCTAAAGAGGTCCCCAAATACTTTCAGCCCTGCTTCCTACCAGTCATCTATCCCAGCCCAGTTCCATCCATGCGGTAACTGGCTGATCATGTCAATGGGTATGTCTGGAGAGTAGGGGACCCTGCAGCCCGACCTTTGTAGCCATCTCGTCCAGCACCTTGTGATTACTGTCTCCTCTTCCTTCTTCCTACTTGGTCCCTGCCTCAGCCTTAGTAATATTTTCATTAGGACTTGGGTTCTGGGGCAAATGGTAATTGTGCCCTTTCTGGGTCTCTGCTGCCCGACAACCATCTTACGAACCATTGCAGCTGTGCTGCCAGGTAATAAGCCTCGAAGTCAGGGACTTTCTAGCCCTCCTGTGGCTGTATAGCGCTGCATCGTGCTTAGTGACACTCTTCTGCGCCCCGTTCCCCACAGAAAAGTTATGATCTGTGAGTTTAGTTTGCGGAATGTCGCACAAGGGATCCAAATCGGGAGTGTCCCAAATATGTATAGCAGACGGGGTAGCGCCACCATTTTCAGGAGGGAACCCTGCCCGCCACCGACAGCGGGAGGGACCCCAAAACCTCTGACTTTTAACACTATTCCACCAGATATGTAGAAGGGTACCCGCTCCTGCTCTCCACATCTCCAGCACTTGCCCAAAGTATGCTGGTAAATGGCATGAAGTCTGTGTGGTTCGAGTTACCATCTCATCCTCAGGTTATACTCTGTCTCATTATGTGTAATACTACTGAATGATTTTGTTATGCCCGGACTACTCCCCTTCAATTGAGCCTCAGCGAGCTCCCTTCCAAACTCCAGTTCCCATTGTAACTGGCCACTCCACTTTGTGATGTTTCCCTGGCTTTAGAAATGGCGCATATGGACTTATATTTAGTTAAAAATGTTTCAAAGGGACTTAGCTGTCTGGTAGATGCTATTTTATTATTCTGATGGAGTGCCCACTGGCATAATTGAGCGTATTACCTTCTGTCCTGCTCGGTTACTCCAATTTCCTGTTTACACTACATAATCAACTTGATAGTGACCCTCACAAACAGGTCTTGCAGCATAAGGCTCCAGCCACCTGCCATCTTTCAAACTGTTCCCATTCCCGAGCGAGGAACAGCTTGGATTCTAATGTAGAGGAGTGAATGGCAACGTGCATGAGGTAAGTCCTCCCCTAGCTACCACCTGGTCCCATATTTGAAGGGCCGTTCCTTTTATGGTTGAATTGTAGAGGTTATGTGACTCATTCCTCTTGGAAAGCCACGGTTTATCCCATAGGTGTCTCCCAGAGAGCGTCCATTCCATATAAATCCACTGTTTCTGTGTCCCTTGTTGGGTCCACTCTAGTAAGGCCCGCAATGTCATCAACACCTTTTTAGCTATTCTAGCCCTGACCAATGATAGTAGTATCTGTTGCAAAGATTGAATTTCACTCATCGGTATTATGGTAGGCATTGTCTGAAATAGACATATACTAGGCAGGGCATTATATTTATTTTAATGGCATTGATGCGTACCAACTCGGAAAAGTACTTCCTTGTCATCTAGTCCTTTAAGTTCAATATCTTTACTCGGCACAATAAAAGTGGCCGTAAAAAATATAAAAACACAGCAGCAATTAGTAATAAAAACATTTAAAAGCAAATGTACAACATGCAGTGCTTAAAACAATTCAGTTAAAAATCCCTGCTCCAATATCCAAATTCAGTTTTAAATAAAATGCTTTTCCTAATTCGAATCGCACCCCATATGTAGTGAGCAATACTAGGGCATAAAAAGGGATCCATCATTGAACACACAAGTCATAAAGCAGCATTGCAATCTCTAATGGTATGTGCAAGAAAAAACGATTTCAGATAGTATTTTTCTTACGCCATTGTAAAAACTTCAAATTAAAATAAAGTGCAGATTGCTCTGCTTTGAAATACCATCACATAGACATGGGACCATTTCCATGGGCTGCTGCTTCAAAGTAGGGAAGGCACCAAGATCATGTACTATACCCAGACGCAACCTATGTACGACGAATCAATGATGGTTATTAGTCACCCAGGACAAATACGGTTGGAAGCCCTCCTGAGGAGTACTCAACATATAAGAGGCAACAGTAGGTTTCTTGAACTTAGCAGGGGCATGATTTTCAGACCTAGCAACTCGGAAAGTGGCCTTAACCTTGATCTTGCAAAAAGCAAGCATACTATGTGGGTCTTGGAGCAAAGAAAGACAACATTGTGATTTTGATATTTAATTAATGTATGAAAGCCAGGGGATGTTAAGGTCATGGTGTAGGGCTAGACTATCCAAATTGATTGATTTTGTGAAGGCTGTCTCCACTTTTGCCCAAATTGAGTGCCAGAGTAAAATAGGCTTAAGTGAAATTCAGTCTTCCAAGTGAGTTAGTCCAATCTCTTTCTGAACAATAATGGATGGTACGGAGGCCAGAGTACACAAAGATTCCTAAGGAAGATATTCTCCTCAATCTGAAGAGGACGACAGGGTGTATAGCCACACAGGCCTCCACCTTACGTGGCAGCCGACAATGCTCTTGACTTGTAAATGTTGATAATTTCCTTAACAGGGCGGATACCAAGTTTATGGGAGAACGTTAAGACTCCTTCCACAAACTCTCCTCATTTTCAATCAAGCATTTAGTGTGTGTTGGGACCATGAGCCATTGTTTGAGGAAAGAATGCCCAAATAACAAAATGTATTAACCTTCACAATCTGAGTACCCCTGGTATAAATGGTCCTGCATTTTTGGGGGTTTGCTTCCACATAACATAAATGTTTTAGTGGCTTCCATAAATTCAGTGACTGTGTCCATCAGTCTCTGCAGGCCAACAGGGGTCCTCGATATCAACACAGCGTTGTTGGGAACCTCCACATACCGCACAGATATCCTGCATGTGATCCTCAGCCTGCGCTACATGCCCGTGTTGGTGATTGAGAGCGGCAACCGATCGTGTGATCCTGAAGTTTCTGGCGGCGGTACCGCCTGAGAAATGTTCATTTGAAGTTTGCGGCCTGTGCAGCCCTGGAGCCGGGACCTCGGGTGGACAACATGGCCGGGCGGCAGTTCAACAACAGCGGCCATTGGTGACCGGGTGGAGTCGGAATACCGAAGCGGAGCGAATATTGGCCTAAATCTCGCTGTGGTCGCTCCTACCATCGAGCGTGGCGTAGTGGGTGCATACCCGGGGTGACGATTCCAGGGTCTTTCGGCGATTGCCTGGGCCCTCGCCAGTGAACTGATCGGACGCGGCCTGTGGCTCGTCCCAATTTGCGCGGGCTGCTCCCGGTTTTCGCGGGCACTGGCCCAGGAGGAGAACGACTGTTACCTGTGACCACACACTGGATGCATATTTTGCCTGCCTCCGGAACCCTGTTTGCAGTGCTATGGAACTTGATGCGCTTGTGCCTGAGTCCCGGTTCCCATCTGGGGTGGCCCTGCCCTGCGGCCATCTTGATGGGATGGACTCTATCATCCTGTACATTGGGTCACAGCAAGATTGGGAGTGTGTGGCACAGAGGAGCGTAGCGGAGCGAGCGCAGGGGGCTGTGCTGGGGTACGGTGACCTTCTCGACGCTCTCGGAGCCCTTCATTCCACCCTGGTTCACGGCGCCCGGGTATTGGGGAGGAAGCTGGATGGTATTGCGTCAGCGTCGGAACAGTTGCGGTCTGCCTGTCCCCAGGTACACAAGGATCTGCTTCACCCTACACAGGAGGAAAGTAACGTGACCGCCTCTGTGAATAAGGGACAGCTGGAAATTTCGGACACTGTGGCAGCGGGTGGTCGGCTGGCTGTGGGGTCGGCCTGTTCCGGAGATTTTGGACTTGAGCAGAAGGTGGTGACTTTGTCCCATGCGCGGCCTCCGGCGACCCGGGCGATCTTCCCGCAGCGGTCGCTTGCTCTGGCTGATTCCTCCTTCCTGGACCTTGTGTGCGGCGCAGGCCCTGGGGCAGTACTGGGAAAGGTGATCTTCCATGACTATGACTGTGTTGGTGTTCAGAGACATCCTCCCTACATGTGTGTGTCCCTTCCTGGTCTTCTTTGGACGCTCCTCTTCCTTGTAACTTTGGACATGATAATGGGTCGCTGGGTATGCATTGGTGGATTCGCAAAGCGTGGCCAAGGATAAGGCTGATCCTTCAGAGGTTGTCATTTAATAGGCGGGCGGGCTTGGGGGTTGTGTGCTCTCACGGCATAACTAATAGTGTAGTCTGTGAATAATGCTCCCCATTTCTCTTAGACATGGTCGAATTTTGGTTGTTTACTGTTTGTTTTGGGGAGGAATATATTGTGCGGGAGGGAGAAGCCAGGGGCATGATTGAAGGCCCTCCTCCAGTTTATTACTACTCTCTCCCCTTCTCTGTTAGGGGGGGTTTCCTCTCTTTCCCCTTTTTCTCTGTTTCTTCTATATTTCGGGTCTGGTTCTGGGGCGACAGGCACACTGCGGGGGGGGGCCGTAGTCATCTGCAGAGGTGCAGGGTGGGGGGTTGGGGGAGGGGCTTCTTTAGTCCTTTACTTTGTTCCTATGGCCTCCTTTTTCTTCTCTTATTCTTCTTTGTCTTTCTTTTCTGGGGTCAGTACGGTAGGTTTCCTTCGTTGCCAATCATTGTTTTTTATTTGTGCATCAATTTCCGTGATGTCTTCTGGGTCCTAGGGCAGGGGACTGCAGGCGCAAACGGCTCGTGACATTCCTCCACATCCTGAACCTCCTGTTTCAGCGCCAGTGACTTGATAGATTGCTGTTCATTGTTGACGTTCACTTCTCTGCCTGCCATTTTTCGCTGCTGAGAACTTGATTGGCACCTGATCCTTCTATCCCTTATTGTAAAATGAAAACCTTTTATATCCTGGTTTCCCCTTTGGGCTGTTCACTGGACTAGAGTATACTAGCATGGAGAATCTGCTTCCCGAGGTGCTGCGTGTGATTAAGATTTGCTTGCTGTTACTTTAACTGCTTAGCGGCCGGCCCCGAGGGTTGTAGGCCCATACTTGTCTTTGGTTGCAATGTCAATAAAGGTTTTTAGAAAAAAAAAAAACACAGCGTTGTTGGTATACAACAACACAGAAACCGAAGGTGTGTCGGCCTGTAGAGCTTGAAGGGCATCATCAACCCCATTAATAAAGAGGGGAAATAAAAATAGGGCCAGGACTCAACCCATTTTAATTTGCCTCTTGATTTTAAACTATGGGGAACATTTCACATTGGGGCCATAGTGGACCTTAGCAGTCAAATTCTCATACAACCAGGACAAAAAGGACTATATTCTCAGGGGCCCCAAGTGAGAACAATGTATGCCAAAGAATTGAGTGGTCAACCACCTCAAAGGCATTACTGAGGTCGGCAAAACATAGAGAGCCTAACTTGGCCTCAGTATATTTCTCGATGAGCAAATCTAAGCCCACACACTGCTTCACTGTCCCCAACCCCCTCCTGAATCCATACTAGACCAACGAAAGAATGGGAATAGCTGTTGCCCACTGTTCTAATTTCTGTAGGAAGGCACTACCCAACAACTTTGCCAAAGAATCCAGGAGGGAGATCGTGCGGTAACAATGACAAGTTTATTTTGATTCATTTAAACCATAAATGTACACATCAAAAAACAATAGATTTAAAAGATTCACCAAAATTTAAAACAATGACCTCTTTCAGGGTAACAGTATCACCCCGTATTATCTTGCTCACATTTTATTCAATCCTATCTTGCAATACCTCTACCATAAAACCGGATATATAGTGAAAAAGTGCATTGCAAGGTATGCTAAAAGTGCAAGAGTTGCATAAAAGAGAAACATGGGGCGGTAGCACTTCAGGTCAGATCTATCCCTCTTCTTAAAAATAAGCACTATGATGGAATCGGCCCAACTAGAAGGGATCGTGCCCTCCCCTCCGCAGCCGCTTTAGAAACTCTGGTCAGAATAGGGCCCCATGGTTTGTCCATATCTCTAAAGACATCAAAACGGACACCATCAGAGCTGGGTTCCTTAGCCCCAGCACTATGTTCTAGGGCAAGAATAACCTCATCCAATGTAACATTGATGTGCCTGCAGCAAAATTGGTTAACACTGTTACCTACGTCCGGAAAGACGTCCCTCTTAAGGGAGTCAAAAATTCTCGATGGTCAATCCGTGCTTGTACGGGAACTACTGAGTTGAATTCCAGAACGGTATCATTTCTAAGAAAAGGAGTGTTGACCGTGCTCCAAAACAGGGTAACGTCATTGGTGTCAGCTGTCTGGGCCAAGTTTGACCAAGCTTCTTCCCTAAGCACCTTTTTCCTGGAGGCTAGCACTGATTTATAGTGTTTACTTAATTGCTTGGTGATCAGGTAATCCCTAGGGTAACTATGCATGGCAATCCGTAGGAGCTTAGATGCTTGGGTACACAAGTGGTCAAACCAACCATGTCTTCTTATATTGCTTGGTCTAGAAGGTCATGTGAGTAGAACATTAAGGGACCTGGCGATTTTCTTCAAAAGCGTACAGTAGCCCACCATGGTCCACCTTAGTACCCAGGCAATCGTTAAACTCATCTGCATTCATGATTAACAGCTTCTGTAATTCGCAGAGTGGGTCAACCCCTGCCCATTTGATACAAACACCGCTGGGCCTAATTGGAATAGCATTAGTATTAACTACACAAGTTTTACTTTGGGGCTTTCTGCATGAAAAACATGGATAATACTAATGGGTTATGGTCACTCATTGCAGTTGGGAGAACTCTAAAATTAAGAACAAGGTCACTAGTAGCAGAGGTAATTAGTATATGATCAATTGTAGTACGGGCTCCTCTACCAATAAAAGAAGGGTGTCTGTTCATTGCCTTTTAAATGATCGCACTCTAGTAATAAAAGATCAAATTTAAAAATGAAAGAATATAGAGATTTCCCATAGGAATTGTGTGGTAAGTGTGATATTCCCGCACCCACTGATTTGGTTATGCCACACACAGAACATGCTGGTAAAGAGCATTTTTGTGTGTTGAAGTCCGCCGGCCCGGGAGGCAAGATGGCACCTGAGTGAAATCCTCTAGTACTCACCCCGCGTCTCTCCTGGAGATCCTCTAAGGCGACGAGGTTCTTTTCTCAAGTGGCGCTGGCTATGCGCAGAAGAAATGATGGATGGCATTTGCTGAGCGGATGTTGTAGAGGTTGCCACAGATCGGCTGCTCGATGACCCTTGGAGAGGAGCGTGCAGGACGGGGGCTGGTGCGGATGCTGGGAGTCTCTTGTGTGGCTCCTACTGACGACGGTTGCCGCCGGCTGTGGGATCACTGACGCAGGAGCGGCGCTGCCTAGCAACACAGATGCCGGAGAACCCAGAGCACAGCCGAGAGAACAGATGGCAGCTCGAGGTGTTCGGAGCAAGACGCGCTAAACGGTGCAGGCGGTTTCCACGTCTGCACAACTCGAACTAAACAAAAAAGCAGATGGTGACAGGAAATAACACAAGCTGCATACCGGTAAGGGCGGGAAGCAAGAAAGTTACAAAAGTACTTTATCAAAAGGTGTTATAACTGGGGACCAGAACAAAAAACAGTTAGACATAACGAGCTTGTTCCCAGTCAAAGGAATAATTGAATGTAAAAAGGGGAAAGAGCAGTCAAAGGACACAAACGGCATAACCGATATTCTTATTGAAGCTTCTACTGGCGCCGAACCGTCTGTTACAGACCCCTTAGTTGCCAACACTATTCCTGACATAATGACGGAAATCAGCATTGGGCGGCTGTCATGGGGGTCCAGCGACGAGACAACTGTATTGGGTACGCCAGAGCTATGTTTAGGCAATCACCTAGGAGAGGAGGAAGCTCTAACCAAAGGTAATACCCCAAATATGGTCTTCCCAGCTGAGACATCAAGAATAGCCGTAGAAGTCCCAAATGGACTAGACATGACCAATAATAAGGACTTAACCTCTCCCATTCTTCCCACTGAAAAGGAAAAGGAAATACAGGGAGAAAATAATCATGAGACGGGTTCTTTGTCTCAAGATCCTCTGGAAAATTTTTATTCTCTGAATGAGGAGTCTGGGGAGTCTGAAAATATGCTCTCAAACTCGAGCGGCGATGAAGAACGGGATGAGGATACTTCCACAAGCTACTGTAGTCAGCAAGGGGAAAAAAGACTGTCTAGGAAAACGAAGAGGCTATCAGATGGAAAAAAGAGCGGTCAGAGACGGAAAGAGGTAGAGCAAGAGGGAGAACTAGGCTGGGACTACTCGGGCATGTAGACACTGCTAGGTAATGGTGTACCTGGGACTATGAGGCCGCCTAGAAAACAACTAACGAGTTTGTCCGGACAGAAAGACTCTGGTCCACCTGGAGAACCATCCTTATTTTTGATTCCACAGTCCCTCAAATCATTTCAAGATGAAGTTAAACTGGAGAACCGGCAAGCATGACTGTCTTCAAAAAAGCTACAGGGTTCAATTAGAATAGTTGGGAAAATGTGTACAGAGATTGTGGAGAGGTTAAGTCTGCTGGAAAATCGAACAGAGTTGTTGGAAACTACGGTCGATACCCTGAAAAAAGCACCAACAGCTCAAGAAAATACCCTGAAAGACGTAATGTGGAAGATAGAAGAGGTGGAAAATCGGCAACGCTGTAACAATCTAAGGCTACTAGGAATACCGGAGAATAGCGAGGGTGATGACATTAGGAAGTTTACAATCAATCTGCTAAAAAAACTCTCTTCCCGAACTCGCACAATGGGACTGGGATAAAGAAATTCAGCAGGTACACAGATTTCCTCTAAATATATATAGACGGCGTCCGAATGACCAACAATATCCAAGAGCAATTTTAATCTTCTTCTGGAACTTTCTTCTCCGACAATCTGTGTTCGAACTGGCGAGACCTGACAAGAAAAGGAACTGGGAGAACATTTTGTATTTTGTCAGACCAGATTTCGCTCATGCTACAGTGGAGAGGAGATGGCGACTTAGACAAATGATAGCGCCATTTCAGTAAGCGGGTGCTTCCGTCTATCTACAAAACTCTGCTAAACTAAAAGTTAATTTCCAAGGACAGTACTTTTATTTCACATCTGAAATACAAGCGTAGAAAGTGTTAGAGGAAATTACTACAGGGAAAAAGGGCGCTAGGGAGCATAACCGCTAGAGAATAGATATGAAATAATGTAGCTATCTTCCACTTATATAATATCTTGTAATTATTTGATTTACACGGGGCGGAGCTAGCTCGCGACCAAGATGGCCGCCTGAGCCGAGAGCTCCGATAGCCCGCCACACTATCCGTTTATTATCCTACAGCTGTGTCATATTTGCACCGTGAAACGGTGACTCGCCACCCCCTGAGGTTCCATGGAGCTGATCGCACTAAGAGCGACTCGCCTACCTGCCTCGTGGGCGAAGTTGCAGCCCATCGTGGATCCCGGACTGACTGGACTCAGGACGCTGACGCCGAGCGGGGCCTGCCGAAGCCTGGATGCCTCCTTCCTCCTCCCCGGCCGGGGGGGGGGGCACCCGGCCCGCGAGGCGATCCTGCCGCGATGGCTGAGAGGCGCTGTCGCTGGCCTGGTGCTGTGGCGGATTGGACGTCCTTGCCCGTTCTCGCTGATCTGCTGCGCCCCGTGTGATTGACGGTGGCGGGGCCAGCCTCCTGCACGGCCCGGCAGCAACATAGAACCCGGTGCCTGGGGCAAAGCATAGGCCACACTCTCGTGGACGCCTCCGGGACATCTGAGGAGAGGCTGGTAGGTGGGCCCCAGAGGACTCTGGAGCCCGCTGAGGAGCTCGGCTGAATTTCTGCGTTGCGGCCCGGCAGATGAAGCGCCCCCCCTCCCCTGGATCTGCTGTCTTCTCCGGTCCACCGGCGGAGGTCTGCTCCTTGCGGTGAGATGGGACTGGCACCGCTACGATTTTGCTGCACCTACCGGCATTAACTGGCCTCCTGTGTCTCTGGTGATCGGCAGCGGCGGGACTGACTGCCTGTGGGGCAATACTGGTCAGCCTGGAGATCACCTGCGGCCCGACACTGGGGCATGCGGGGGCCGCGCTCACTGGATGGCCTACTGAACGCCTGTGGCGACGCCGGTGAGTGAGTCCCAGTGATCATCGGGACGTGCTGAGGGGCCCTGCCGCTTTCCTCTGCAGTGATTCGGCACGTGTAGCGCCTCCCTCCTCCCTGTGGCTGCTGGTCTCTGCGGGCCCCCTGCCGATCACTGTGCATCGCTCTGAGCCCCCTCTGCCTGCGTGCCTCCTGTGGCCGGCTTGGTGCATGCTTGGGGGGGGGGTGCGAGACCGCGCACTGCCCTGCGACCCACCACACACTCCTGCTGGCTGCGGTGAGCTGGCCATGGATCACCCGAGAGAGTAAGGGTAGATGCCACCGGATATTGCTACAATTGTGCTGCTTGCCGGGGGTGTGGCGGACACCACACTGGGCACATGATACTGTTAATAAAGACCGGTTGGTGGGAGACGACTGTTCTTTGAGGCCTCTTCGGAATTTCGTGCCGGACGCAACTGGTGGATCCCTCTGGGGCGGTCCCCCTCCCGGACGGTCGGTCGACTTCTACTGGAGGTGGACTGTGCAAGCCCAATTGCTGAGGTGCTGACCCGCAGAGCACACATTGTGGGGCTCGCAGAGTGTTGCCTTTTTGAGACATCAGCTGCCGCATTGCTGTGCGGAGGCCCTATTACACAGTGCCGGCGGCTGGCCCCGGGCTGTGCCGGTCGACCTTACAGTTCCCTCCGTGGTCGCAGCGGCTGCGAAGGGCTGTACGTCTTGCTGACAACCCAACGTTAAAGTTGACATTTGCCAGAGTGGTGAAACACACACAAAGCCAAGATGGGTCGAGTGGATAAAACACAATCCAAATTGTCGTTTGACCCGTAGCGGTCCAAGTCTGGCGAGTCCACCGCTGCGAATGGTGTCGGAGAACAGGAACATGGCACGGAAGACCAACGCCAGGACATTCGCGGACTCCTGTTGGCAGTGGAGAAGAACCTTCAAGGTGGGATATCCTCTTTAGGCACCAAGATGGATGCCCTAACTTATAGAATGGACCACATGGCCGAAAGATTGGACAAACATGCGGAACGGCTTGACATGTCGGAGCGCAGACTGACGGAGACGGAGGAAGCACAAACTGACCTTGACACTGAACACAAACAGCTGCGTAGGTTGCTCCAAGTCCTACAGGATAAAACAGAGGACCTAGAAGCCCGCTCCAGGCGCTGTAATCTCCGCATCACGGGCTTACCGGAATCTACACCTACAGGGAACATGGAGCTCTTCATTGAAAAGCTTCTGAAATCACTTCTGGGCGACTCCTCTTTTTCAAGTATGTTTGTAGTGGAGAGGGCACACCGCTCTCTTGGCCCGAGACCAGCGCCGGGTGCACCCCCCAGACCGATCATAGCGAAACTACTCAACTACAGGGATCGGGATGTCGCACTTAAACTAGCCCGCGAGAAACAACCGCTGCGATTCGAGGGGTCGACGATTTCACTGTTCCCAGACTTTACAGTTAAAGTTCAGGAGACGCGGCGCTTCTTTGCTCCCATGACGACAACTCTGCGAACTTGGGGCGGACTACGCCATATTATACCCTGCGAAATCGAGAGTGATCCGGCAGGGTCACTCGCATATTTTCACTGACCCGAAGGCCTTACAAAAAGTGTTGAAGGATTGGATGAAAGAGAAACGAACCCACCCGGAACAACGCCTCCTGGATGAGGCGTCGGGGGGGCCCCATGGATGAGCAGGATTGTCCACCACATGGTGACACTAACTGTTGACATTTATCATTGAGTATAGCTTGCTGTTACTGGGGGAGGGGGGATCTGCTTTTGATCGTACTGTGATTGGGGGAGACACACAGATCCCTTGAGGTTGGGCCCTTCCACTGCCTCACATGAAGCTTGGTTGCCTTACTTGCGTTGCGGGGGGGCGGGGGTCTGCTCCCTTGCGGGGAGGGGGATGCATTGAGGAGACTCCCATACACTAGCTTGTTTCAGCTTTCCCTTGATATGAGTACGGGGGCTATGACTGATCCGCTATACCTCCTTTGATGCGAGCTATTTCTGGTTTGGCTCAGAGTAGAGGCCCACGATACGTCCGCGCTTCTTGGGGTCCTGTTGAGCTGTGCTCTCCAACACTATCTCACAGCTGCGAGTATTTTTAAACGGCGGGGTGTGGAGTATGGCCTTTATAGGTCACACACCTCTTATTACTGGGTAAGCTACATCCACCCCTGGGATGTGTTTTGTTGTTTGGGAATGGGTGGGTTTTCTTTTTGGGAGGGAGGGATGGTACCGCAGCCAAGTTGGGGTTGAGCAGGCGTGGGAGGGGGTTGGGGGGGTTTGACTCATGAATTGCTGCAACGCTCACTCACGCTGATTGCTTTCACGTGCTGCATTATTGTGGGATTGAAGTTGCAAAGTACTCGCTGCCATGTGTGTGGCCGGACACGAGTGGAGGGTGGGCACATGTTTGAAATGTTTTTGGATGTATTCTTTGTTGTATTAATTCATGCTGTGCAGCTTTGGCGTGACATGGTCCTGATTAGAATATCCTTGTTACCTCTCAATTACATGCTCTTATATGACAGATACACTGGTGTTTAATCCTGATAGCACTCTTGACTCGCTGGTCCTGCTTACTTGGAACGTGCGCAGCCTTAATGACCACCAAAAGGTCCGTAAAATTCTAAGCTACCTTTACAGACACAACGTCGATGTGGCCCTCCTTCAGGAGACTCATCTTCACCCGGATAGTCCCATTTTACGCACTAAAGGACTGATGGGCAATATGCATGCCGCGGGCTTCACTTCGCACGCGAGAGGGGTCATGACATGGGTTAACCCGAAGACATCGATAACACTGACGCCCCTAGAAACTGACAGAGAGAGTAGATTCGTCTTATCCAAGTGCTGTGGGAATGGACTAGAACTTTCCCTTTTAAATGTCTACCGGCCTAACTATGACCACCCAGACTTCTATACTAACCTGACGACTTTGTCCCAACCATACGCTCAAGACCATATCTTGTGGGGAGGGGATTTTAATTTTACTAGACACCCTGCTCTGGATAGGTTGGATGGCCCAGACAGACGCCCCTCGGCCTCGGCCAGAGTGGTAGAGACGTCCCTGATGAGGTTTGACATGTGTGATGTATGGCGGCACAGACACACTCGCCAGGGTGGTTACAAGCACTACTCTGCACATCACAATATACACACGAGAATAGACTACTGGTTCGCTTCACAGCACCTGCTTCAGCATATTCATGCCTACTCTGATCATTCGCTACTACTACTTACACTTGCTTCCCCTAAGAAACTAATCCCCCCATTTTTATGGCGCTTTCCGCCATACTCCCTCCTCGATACTGTTTTCAAAGAGGAACTTGCCATGTCCATTGAGACGTTTTTCGTGACAAACGTAGGATCAGTTGACTCCTTTGAAACTGTCTGGGAGGCTTTTAAGGCATATATCAGGGGGTGACTATTTCCAAACATGCGGGGGTTCTTAAGTCGATATGCTGTAGGCTGACGGCACTGGAGCGCAAATTGAAGGACCTTGAGTCCTCCCGCGTGAGTGACCAGAGCGAAGAACTTACTCTGGAATTAGCGCAGACACTCCGAGAATATCATGAGGAAGCTGACGCAGAAATAAAACACCTTGGAAAATTTATGCCACCGCCCGAAACAATGGCGAGGGCGAAAGGCCGGGAAAGGTTCTCGCACAAATCCTTAAGCAGCGCAGGGACAGAACTACGATACCAGACATTAAACCGCAACAGGGAGATCCTCCGCTCACGGAGGCTCAGGTAGTGGAGCAATTTCGGCAATATTACGCAGAACTCTACTCCTTCCGCGGCTGAAGCCCAGACGAACGCATATTAGACTACCTGACCCATATTAAACTCCCATGGCTATCCAACTGGCATTGTGAGTTCCTGATGCGCCCGATCGAGCGGGAAGAAGTGATACTTGCCCTCTCGGAGATGAGAGCGGGTAGCGCGCCGGGGAGTGACGGTCTCACCGTGGCCTTCTATAAGGCGTTCCAGGACCGCCTAATACCACACTTACTCACACTGTTTGAGGATATATGCACCTCAGGAGCGATGCCTCCGACTATGCGAGAAGCAATTCTTGTAGCCATACTCAAACCGGGGAAGCCGCCAGAGGAGTGCGCATCGTACAGACCGTTGTCCCTTATGAATGTAGATGCTAACATCTTCGCGAAGCTGCTTGCCAATCATCTCAGCCCACTTGTCACTACTTTGGTGGCACCGGAGCAAGCTGGCTTTGTACCTAGTCGGAACTTAACCTATAATCGTTTTGCAGCTTTACACCATACCCGCTCAGCGGTCCAAGCAATTGCGGTATTTTTGGACATGGAGAAGGCCTTCGACTCAGTCGAGTGACCTTTCATGCAACATGTCCTTGACCGAACGAGAGTGGGGGTGGTCTTCCTGCAACTCCTCGCGACACTATACTCCTCCCCCATGGCACGCATCCGGATTGGATCCCTGGTCACTGACCCCATACAAAATTGCAGGGGTACGAGGCAGGGCTGCCCTCTATCGCCAATACTGTATGCCCTGACGGCAGAATCTCTAGCCTGCGCCCTACGTGAATATCACGGGCAGAGGGGCATACGGTTTCCAAACTACCGTCTAATTGTATCTACATATGCGGACGACGCGCTTGTCTATGTTAGAGAACCTGAGACCAACCTCTCCCCGGTTCTACGCAAGGTGGTACTATTCGGTTCCCTCTCAGGCATAAACACCAACTGGAACAAGTCCATCATGTCCCCCCTCACCCCGGCTACAGCTCGATTTGAGCCGAAATATCCCCTGCAATGGACCACAGATACGGTGCGATACTTAGGTATCCGGCTGCATACCGACTCGGAAGTTGTCCTGAGGGAATATTATGGAGTGGCTATCTCCAAGCTGGAGGATGATGTTAAAAGATTGGTCAGTCTTCCGCTATCATTGATGGGCAGAGTATCCCTCATGAAAATGATTGTCCTACCACGTTTCCTCTTCCTCTTTACGAACATGCCCATGGTCCTGTCCAAAACATTCTTTGGGCGTCTACACTCCCTAATGGTACGCCTGGCGTGGGTGGACAAACAGCCACGTGTTGCCTGGAAGATATTGACGTTGCCAATACGATGGGGGGCCTTGGTGCTCCCGACTTGGAAGTAAACTATAGAGCTGCTTAATGCACACATGCATATCACTGGATACACAGACCCTCTGACATACCGCACATACAGATTGAGACCATAGTTGCCGATCCCAGGCCTCTACCTTCCTTGCTGTTCTCGCCTCGGGACAGACGCACTGGCATAATGGACTCTCTTAACTCGGTCACACACGCTTGGCATTATATACTGGACGCTCATGCCGGTAATATTCTATATGCTCCATTGGCCCATCTTGACTGGTGCCATTGGCTTGCTCCGTGCAGGGACAGAGGAGTCATAGTTGCATTGCAGACGCTAAACATACATACCATAGGAGACCTCTTTACAGACGGCACTGCCCGTTCCAGGGAGGATGTAGCGGAGGGTGATAACGTTCAGACGCCCCTTGCGCAATTCCAATTCCATAGAGTTAGACACGCTCTCAGGGATCTACTTGGGGAGGATATGGTGGAACCCCCAGAGATCCCGACTCTGTCCGCTGTTATTAAAGCACAGTCACCCGCTAAATTAGTATCTAGAATATATCGCACCACGCTATCTGTCAGGGAAGGCGCATACACCAAACCACGACTGGCGTGGCAGCGAGACTTACAGGTAGAACTATCGGATGATAAGTGGCTCTACTGCTGCTTGAGTACCAAACGAATCTCGGTCAACGGACCTCATCGATTAGTCCACTTTAAATTCCTTAACTGGGTTTACTATACGCCGGAACGATTATAGCGCTATGGCCTGCGCGAGGGATCCCAGTGCGAAAGATGCAGAGAACTAATTGCTGATTTCCTTCACGTGGCCTAGGTCTGCCCAGGGGTTGCCCGCTTCTGGGGAGATGTCTTCACCAAAATTAACCACATTACGAACATGACGTTATCTCCTGACCCGGTCCTAGCCCTACTGGGCTATTCCAAACCACTTCCCAAGAAACACAGACGTCTTGTGGACATGGCATTCCTCCTAGCGAAGAGATGCGTAGCACTCTGTTGGCTTCGAGGCCCGACACCTACCTTGGCGCAGTGGTCCAGAGATATGCTGTACTGCTGCACTCAAACGGAAAATTATAGCGAGTTGTTACCACCCCGCAACAGACCCAAAAACTTCTGGCCCCTATACATGACCAGGAAATCCACTCTGACGGCTTCCGACCATGACGACACTGCTTCTCTGACGACGGCAGGTCGTGACAACCAGGACCCTACCACGTACCGAGAACCTCACTTTTGACAGTGAACACTCAACCTCCCACGCACCTTCCCACCTGGGTAGAGACATGGCAGTTAAGGGGCTCTGTATCGTTCTGGGGCAGGACCACTCATGTGTCTGATATACTGGCTGCTTTATCTCTTTGTTTTGTAGTATGTATCTACGATGTATGATCATTGAACCGCTGCATATGCATGTCATCACTTGGACCATGTCAATGTCTTTCTTTCATTGTTTTGTTCTATTTCCCTTGTTTATAAAATTCAATAAACATATAAAAAAAAAAAAATTATTTGATTTACGCTGTGCTTTGGTCAGTAATGGTCAGTAAGACCGGGGTTGTTCTTTTTGTTTTTTGGTTCTTTTTTGGGGGGGATGGGAGCACTTTTAGGTAGAAATTGGAAATTTGTCTGGGAAAAAAAAAAAGAAAAGAAAAAAGAGAGAAAAGAAAATATTTGTATGTAGTTATAAGAACAGAGAGGGCGGCGGGGGTGGGGTGAGGATGAGACAGACGCTATCAAAACAGGCTGTACTGTACTGAGCCTGATTGGCTATATATTGGTGGGCGAGGGGGACAGAGGGGAGGGGGAGGGGAAGGGGAGGGAGGAGAGAAGCTCAGACCTGGGGTAATGGCGATCTTAAAAAATTCAAAAGCCGATGTAGAAACAAAAAGTAAGAGGAGAAAGTATATAAATAGAATAAATGTAGAGAAGATAAGTAAGCGCATTCCAGGGATGGAAAAATATCAGTATGGCTAAGTTAAAAATTCTCACTGTCAATATTTGTGGCCTCAACGATGAAAAGAAAAGGCAAAGAGTGGCTATCGGGTCACAACTGACTGGGGCTAATATCCTCTGTGTTCAAGAAACACATATCGAGGGGTCTCAAATACATTTACTCAATAAATTGGGTTTCAAGGTGGTTACTGCCTCAACACAAGGCGTAAGGCCAAAGGGTGTAGCTATATTGGGGAAAGCGGGTGGGATACAATTTACTCACTCTGTACCCGATAAATATGGACGATGGGCTATCACAGAGTGCCAACAGAATAATGTGGTAAAAATGACTATCTGTACAATATATAGTAATATCAGTGATGACCCAGAAGTTCTGGATCATATATCTAATGAGCTTGTCCATTGGCCTCTCCCAGTAATAATCTGTGGGGATTTTAATCTAAATTTACCTAGTGATTGGTCAGAGGACTCTGGTTTTCAGTACAAGGGCAGGATGCCAAGAGTTTTTCAAGCTTTCAAAACGTTATGCCAAACCCATGGACTGGTAGACAGCTGGCAAGCTGAACATCCAAAGGATCCAGGTTTTACTCATTATTCCAATCCACATGCACGCCATGCAAGACTGGATTATTTTCTGGTTTCCAACACACTAGCCACTAGCTGTAATATCGAAAAGCTACCAAGGGTACTCTCTGACCATAACCCTCTTCTTTTAACGATTGAACTTGGGTCAACAAAGTATAATATGAAAACATGGACGTTTTAAAGGGCATAATTAATTAATGAGAAGTACTGTGATTCCATGCGGCAGTGGATCCCCAGATTTTTAGAAGATAATATGGGTAGTGTACCAATCGATATTGTTTGGGATGCCCTAAAGGCTGGGATTAGAGGTGAAATACTCAATTTTCATTGAATGCTAATAAAAAAGCTAACCAAGAGAAAGTACTCCAGAACAACATAGCTATTGCGGAAGAAGGACTAATAAAAGCCGTCCAAGAGGGAAGGGAAGTTGAAAATGAACTTAGGCAGATTGCAATCGATAAAAATTGTATTATAGACGTATTAACGGTAAGAGCCATCGATAGAGCTACAATATATAAGGAAAATGTCTATGAATTAAGTGAACAGGTGGGACATCAGTTGGCGGTACGAACCCGAGAACAAAGTACAGCTAACTTTATTAAGGCTATTCGGGATCCAGAAGCGGGGCTAAGGACAGATCCTGATGCAATTAGAACTGCGTTTCAAAAATACTATCAGGATCTTTACAGGGATACGGACATCCGGAGTCAATCAAGGAATATATTGATCAAGACAGATTTGTAATATTAGAGAGTAATGACGTAGAAAGCATGGATGCTATTCCGCAGTGGGAGGAAATTCTTCTTGCAATAAATAGTCTTGCTCCAGGTAAAGCTGCCGGCATGGATGGGATCCCCACGGAGTTTTATGTTAAATTCTCCCCACAATTAAAAAATATACTGTCAGAGGTGGTCGCACATATATTTCAGGGAGGACGACCTCCGGGATCATGGTCCATGGCCAAAATCGTAGTCTTTTTGAAAAAACATAAGGATTCTACTGAACTTGGGTTGTATCGCCCTATTATGTTAATAACTGGTGACTCTAAAATTTATGCCAAGCTACTGGCTGCACGACTAGCCCCGAATATACATAAAATTGTATTGGTACGGCAGCATGGGTTTATCCCCGGCAGGGCTACAACCGATCATATTCAGAGGGTGATCTCATTGTTTGACTGGTCTGAGGTTACAGGAGACCCTATGGCACTTATATTATTAGATGCCGAAAAGGCCTTCGATAGGGTCTCCTGGAAATATCTCTGGACAGTCATGGCAAGGAGTGGTATTGGGGAACCCTTTATCAAAGCGATACAGATGCTTTATCGGGACCCGTCTGCTGTTGTAATGGTGAATGGGTCCATATCAGTACCGATGCTCAACACCAGAGGGACAAGGCAAGGTTGCCCATGTTCGCCTCTTTTATTCTCTATATATATTGATCCATTTATCCAGAGACTAGATAATAATGCATCAATCCCAGCTGTTTGGATAAGAGACCAGGCCAAAAAAATGCTGGCATACCCGGATGATATTGCGTTGGTTACTAGTGACCCGGTGAACTCAATTGGGGTGATTGAAGAAGGAGCTAAGATCTTTGGTGAGATATCAGGCTATAAATTAAATCAAGGCAAAACCCAGATCATCCCCAATAGCAAAATTGAGATGAGCGATGAACGGGTAACAGAGAAAGCTATATATTTTGGCGTTTGCATAACTACCAAAGTAGGGAATTTAGTTAATGATAATATCGCTCCCCTAATGCAACGCACAAAAAAAATATGATCCGGTGTAATAATCTTCATCTATCTATCGGGGGCAGGTGTAACCTGATTAATATGCTTTTTTTTGCCCAGATTTTTATATATTTTTTTCGACAATCTGTTTGGAATTTTTCTTGCAATTATTTAAAGACATGGATAGTATGTTTTCAAGGTTCCTATGGGGGTATAAGAAACCACGAAGAGCACTACGATCCATTACCCTACCTAAAGATAGAGGGGGAATGGCACTGCCTAATTTCAAATTATATTATTGGGCCACCACACTAAAATATTGTATTCATTTACTATTTAGGATAGACGCCAGCAGTGAAGGGAATATTCCAACACCACAAGAGCTTCTATTAGGGAATGAATCTAGTGGATGTTTATGGCGCCATGTGAACGATAGTTACTTTTAAAAAGTTAGACTTAGGTCCATATTTGGTATTTATAAGGTTTGGAACTATGTGCGCAAGTTACTGGGTATCGGACGATTATCTCACTATACCCCAATTCATAAAAATAATAATCTTCCTGGGATTTTTAATGACACGTATGGAAAGATGGGCATTGAACGGGATAACACAACTTGACTGTTTTTATACTATTTTAGGACTGAAATATTTTGGGGAATCACAGATGGAGTACAATCTAGATCATCAGGACTTCTTTAAATACTTGCAAATCCGGGATTTTCTTTCGAAGAAAGCTGGTGGGGATTACAATTTCAAGCAGTTCAGATAATGGAGAATTTGACTAAAAAGACTAATACTAAAATTGGAGAAATTTATGAATTATTGAACACTTGCTATCCAGACGATTTGGATAAATATATAACTAAATGGCAGGTTAAACTCGGAGTCTCGGCTGAAACCATCCACCACTCCTTCGTACTATATTAATCCTGTTTAATGTCTACTAAGTTACCGGCTCAATATTATAAAACCTTTTTTTTTCTATACTATACTCCCTACAAAGTTGATAAATAGGGAACTGGAAAAGGAACCGTATGCCCTAGATGTGCATTAGTCGAGGCTGACAGCATACATAGATTTGCTTCCTGTGAAGTATTAACGAATGTAGTGAATGATATCTCAGCCTTCCTATCAGAGGTATTTAACACAAGAGTAGAAATCTCTGTTGCTGAAATTATGTTAGGTATAGCTAACACTGAACGACCAAAATATATGCGAGGGCTGAAATTCGTTGCAATGGCGGTTTTTAGATTATGTATTGCGTCAGCATGGCTGGACACAAATTCCCTGGTGTTCTAATAATGGAGATCTCGATTGCTGGCTACTTGTAGCTTAGAGGTAGCCATTTATAAAAGAAAGGGGCGCAGTACACGTAAAAAAGGACTTGCTATATGGGATCCATTATTACAATGGTCACAAAGACAAATAGAAAATACCTAATATAGGTTAAATATCTATTATAGACCCGAACTGTATTAGTTTCAGTATTAATCGCAATTTCTTCTCTGTTTCTTTTCTGTCTTCTCTTTTTTCTCTCATTCCCTAAGGTTTTCCTTACTATAATACTGATGATGAAATATTTAATGAAATGGAATATCATTTGAATTTGTTGGTACAGGGCAGGTCTGAGTCCGGGGTGGGCAATTTATGGGGGTGTAAATGTATAAAATGTAATAAAGAGTATTTTTTTAAAAAAATGAAGTCCGCTGGCCCAAAGGATGGAACACTTAGAAGGAATAAGACGCAAAATGAGACCGCGCCTGCATTGCGGGCACAGATGACATTGCTGTGGGAAGAGTCCAACACATTATTATATATGAACTGATAGTAAAGAGAAACAGTAGCAGGCCTTCTGATGATGACAGGTAACAAGTCAGAGATTAAAACTTGCAAGCCACCTTTGGTCTGACCTGCCAGGGATGTTGTGGTTGCTGTAAAAATGTAGGAAGATCCTGAAACATGGGTATGGTTGACACGCCAAGTTTCCTGGAGAAAAATTACACCTGCAATTGAAGTAATGTTGTACCAGTCAAGGATGTTAGTTTATTTTTTAGCAAAAAAATGTTCCATGAAGTAAAGTGACAAATTCATTTTGGGAATAAAACAAGGGTACTAAATAGACTAATTTGAAAATACGTGACTGGCAAAGGAGGATTAGTAGGACAGAAATAGTGAGTACATCTCAGGGGCCGCTTCTTTGCTTGAGTGGAAGAGTGTGGCACCACTGAAATGCCTCCAGAGACGAAACATAAAATGGTAACAAAGTCCCGAACAGAGCATCAGGACAGGGGTGGGGCGGCTTCTGACCGATAGCAGCAGAGAAAGCAGGGCCCTTTCAGTTTAAAGTGTGCATGTCTTTTTGGACGGCTGTCTTGTGATGGCCAGCCCCACATGCACACTTTAAACCTCTCTAACTCAACTGGATTAGAGAAAGCAAAAGCCTCCAGTGCTCTTCTGAGTGCTGATGGAGGCTGCTCCCATACATCCTGGAGCCACAAGAAACGCTCCCGGAGATACTTCCTAGTCAGAGATTCGTTACCCAATTTAATCTGTTTTAGCACTATTATTCCTCGTGCTCTAAATGATATAAACTATTGGTTTTCAAGCCTCTAAGACGCCCTATGGCACATCCACATGTTGGATCCTATCAGGACCTTTGAAGTGTTCCTTTTTCCAGGAGCCTCATGGCCCAGTTCTAAAGTTCCTCCACTGATTTTGAACTGTTGTTAATATGATATACACCATTGGGTTTCAACCCTTTCAGATGCCCTATGGCACATCTATAAGTTGGATCCTACCAGGACCATTAAAGAATTTCTTGTGTCTTCCTGTTACCAGGAGCCTCACGGCCCAATGCTGAAGTTACTCCACCATTCTCACAACTGTGGTTTCTAGGTTGCTCCTCATTTGTCCTTATGAAGACCCCTACCTAAGGAAACATTGGCCTGTCCACCATTTGGGGTTGAAACGTCGACATCTTTAACCAGATCCACCTGTGCTGGAATTATTGTCCACGTCTAGATAACTTAAAAACACATGGTGTATCTTATAATTGTGGATGATAGATATGCAAAGAAGTTCTAGACACACATCTACTTAATTATTAGTATATATTTTATATTGGAACTCACATTCCCGCCTTTTCCTTATCTTCTCACGAGCACTCTCCCAAGCACCTTCTTTTTCAATCACTATTGAGCAACTTTATTAAAAAGAGTATTGGACAAATTTACTTGATATCCAAATTCAATTTGAAATTATGAATTTATTTGCATGTGACGTGTGTTATTAATTCTTGGGTACTAATGAAAAATATATCCGTTGGTACCAATTAGGTTTTGTATCAATACTTACCCAGGTCCTGCGGCTTACTGGGTTTCCCTATTGTTTTGTAGTGCTTATGCTGGTGAGAGCAGTGCCAGGATTCGCTTGGGAGTTTGGAGCCTGCCTGCCTCGATGAGAGAAAACCATCAAGTAGGACATCGCGCTCCCAGGTAAGTGCTTTTTAAATGTAATTATTATTATGATTTTTTTATGTCCCACCTGCATCACCACCCGCATGAGGGGCAAGAGGTTTGGACAATCGGATCGCCCGAACAAATGGGTAAGGTAGATTAGTCAACGGTATAAAGTCAATCAGTCTCCTGTAGATCACTCAAAACCTAGAACCTATTAGGTAAAGAAATTTAAGATGAACAGTCAGCAGGAGAAAACTGGTTGGGTAATGGATCAAACACTTGTGGGGCATGGTGCAGATGGTGATAAAAATACCCCAAGGGAAGAAGTGTAATACTACCAGAATTTAGGGTTTGGGCCGAAAACTTGGACAATGTCTCCCCTGCAAACCAGGGGTGTTTGAATTTGATAATAACATAGTGCCCCTTAAAAGTAATTTTCATTGGACAAATCCACCCAACCCTTCTTGTCAACAAAATTTGGTCTGCTTTGGAGATTGAAAAACCAAACTTAGATTGAAGCCAAAGAAGAACTTTGTTCCTTAACTGGGCACGTGACTCAGTTGAGCCCAGGAACTGGGAGGGAACATTAGTCATTACTACCAAATAAGGGAAACATGCGGGGAGTAAATTGTTGGTTACTAGATTTGGGGGCTCTCCCTCTTTGCTTGTGTCCTCATGTTTCATGAAGCTTGGGAGGGACCTCCTCATAATGATCCGGATAATTGGATACTACCAGAGTTCCTTACTGAGTTGGTGTTGCTAATCAATTGAGGCTGAATAGGTAGCAGGCTCTAAGCAGGGCCAGGAGCCCCGGTCAAAATTGGTTCCCCCACTACTGTAGAAGGCCCTCCCACACCAGAGGGATGCAGGAGCAACTCTATTTTGGCAGTGTTGTAACAGGTTGTCATGCGGTAAAGAGGAGTGGCAGCCCAGATTGCTAACATTAGGACAATTAAGAGGGTTGTTATATAATCAATTACAGGCAGATCGGGGTCCAAGCGCAAAGCCCTGGGAGCCAGTGTGCAAGTAGATTGAACCACTGAGCTAGCTGGTATATTAGGATGCACAACTTTGATATTATGTAAGAGTTCCTCAAGCAACTCCAGCCGTGTGATGATAGGAGAAAGCAAACTTCCCCCCCCTCTTTACACATTCAAAAGTTTCCCTTGGAGCAAGTACAGCTCCACAATCGGAGACGTAGAGCTCACTGGACCAGCAAAAAAGGGTAGCCCTGCATTGTCCCGCTTCAGAGTTTAATTTTGTGGGCGCTAACACCATTTACTCGCACTCTAACTGTTAGGTTCTGGCCATTGATCATAATCCCTCCCCTCACCACTCAACTGAACTATTCTGGTTATGACGCTCTCTAGGAATTCCCATCTCACCCTATTAAACAATTTTTTTGAGTCTAGCTTAGTCAGGGTGGCCTTAATCCCTTTGACCATCACTTTTTCTATAAAGTCAGCTACTCCTCGTAAATTGTCAGAGCCCTGCCTTCACTGTACAAATCCCACTTTGTTAACGACTATGGCGGGCAAACCTTTATCCAGCCTAGAGGTCAGCACTTTGGTAAATATTTCAACATCCGCATTTAACAGAGCTATAGGGTGATTGACTTGCATTGCAGGGTATGTCCCTTCTTTAGGAATTAATACTTTCTTTGCTTCACCCATCAAGGGTGTGATCTTAGAGGCAGCAGTGAATGAATTAAACAATGTTGTAAGCAGGCCAAGCAAAACAGCTGCATTGTCCTTGTGGAAGGCAACCCAAATACCGCCAGGTTCCGGCGTCTTATTTGGTTTCATCGATTCATTGTACAGTTAGATCTCTTGTGCCTCAATTGGCTTCTCCATTTCTACTACACACTGTTGTGAAATTTTGGCATTAAATACCTGATCCAGAAATATGGTTAGTCTGTGGTTATCAATCCGCTCTGCTGAACACAGTGACTGATAAAATCTGGTAAATACATTTCTTTTTCTTCGTTCTAATCGCTGCATTATAGGATTTCTCCTTTTGTGCATGAAGCCTCATGGCAAGAAGTCGGTTTGGCTTATTACCCTTCTATAAAAGGTTTGCTTCAATCTATAGAAGGCTATTTCTGCCTTTTTGGCGCACATTATTTGTAATTGTCCTCTTAATGTAAAAATGTTTCTGATGAATACATCTGCCAGTGGATTCCTCACCTTGTGAATATCCCCTGTGCCAGCAACATTCGGAAACTTTTGTAGCAGTCCACGCCGATGAAGTCGAAGATCGAAGACGACGTCACAGAGACACGGCTCCGCTCGCGACTCCGCTGACCTCACCGGATCCATAAGAAGACCTCGTCGGCGTGATAACGTCCGTTCCCTTTTTTCCGCGCCATCGACAGTCGGTTCAAGTCCTGAAGGACAACACTACCGCGATGTGGTATGTCAACAAGCAGGGAGGAGTAGGATCGCATTGTCTCTGCAGAGAGGCTCTGCGTCTCTGGTCCTGGGTTCAGGATCATCAGATTTGTCTGATGGCAAATCATCTGGCCGGAGTTCTGAACGTGCGTGCAGACAGTCTCAGTCAGCAGTTCTCCGCCGACCACGAGTGGAGGCTTCATCCGGAGGTGGTTCGTCACGTCTTTCGGGCGTGGGGGACTCCTTGGGTGGACCTGTTTGCCACTCACGAGAACGCTCACTGCCCGTCATTCTGCAGTCTCCAGTATCCGATGCAGGGAGCTTTGGGGGACGCGTTTCAGTTGAGTTGGGGCTCACAACCCCTTTACGTGTTTCCTCCCATACCCTAGATTCCTCGGGTTCTGAGGAAGATTTGCCAAGACCGGGCCCAAGTCATATTGATCACCCCTGATTGGCCAAGAAGGGTGTGGTATACAGATCTTCTCCACCTCTCCTTGTGCCCTCCGTCTCCCTCTGAGGGCAGACCTCCTCTCGCAGTCGGAGGGGCAGGTTCTACACCCCCACCTCCAGAGCCCACACCTTCATGCCTGGAGATTGAACGGGGCAACCTGAATTCTTTTTCTCTCCCGCCAGATGTGGTAGATGTCATTTTGTCTGCCAGATGTCATTCCACCAAATCTATCTATTCCTATAGGTGGTCTAAATTTGTTATTTGGTGCGGAGAGAAATCTATTGACCCTTTGAGGGCTCGTTTATCCAACATCCTTCAGTTTGCTCTTTCTGTTGCTCAGCAAGGTTTTGCTGTAGCCACTGTGAAGGGATATCTTTCGGCCTTGTCGGCTTTCCTTTGCTTGCCGGATCAGCCGTCATTGTTCAAATCCCCTATTGTTTTACGATTTCTGAAGGGCCTTACAAACAAGTTTCCGCCTACTCCTTTTATTGTGCCTCAATGGGACTTAAATCTTGTCTTAACTTACTTGATGGGTTCTCCCTTCGAGCCTTTACACAATTGTCCCTTGAGACTGTTGTCTTTCAAAACGGTTTTTCTCATTGCGATCACCTCGACAAGGAGGGTAAGTGAGCTTCAAGCTCTGAGTTCAAAACCCCCGTTCTTGACCATTCATGCTGAAAGAATGGTACTCAGGACCAGGGCTGCTTTTCTGCCTAAGGTGGTAACTCCTTTCCATCTGGGGCAGTCCATTACCCTTCCTACCTTCTATCCTCCCCCTCACCCTTCCAAGGAGGAGGAGCGGCTTCACCGCTTGGACCCTAAGAGGGCAGTGAGCTTCTACCTGGACAGGACTAAGGACTTTCGAGTGGACGACCAGCTCTTCGTTGGCTTTGTTGGCTGCAGGAAAGGCAGAGCGGTGCACAAGCGCACCCTTTCCAGATGGATTGTCTTGTGCATCAAGATTTGTTACTCTTTGGCCGGTAAGGAACCTCCAGAGGGTATAAGGGCTCATTCTTCTAGGGCAAAGTCATCTACGTCTGCCTTGTCTAGAGGTGTTCCTGTGGAGGACATTTGTAGGGCGGCAACTTGGGCTTCCCTCCACACTTTCACGAAGCATTACTGCTTGGATTCCGAGGAGAGGAGGGACGGACACTTTGCTCGGTCCGTCCTTCAGGACTTTCTGGTATAGAAGGGTGGACACCCTCCTCCGGGAGTGGGGCTGCTGTGGGACTCTATTCACAAGGTGAGGAATTCACTGGCAGATTTATCCATCAGAAGAACAAGTTACTTCCCTTCTGTAACGCTTTTTCTGGTGGATACAGTATCTGCCTGTGTATTCCTCACTGACCCACCCGCCTCACTGTTGTCCACCCTTGTATACCTACAATTCTCATGATGGTGTTTCAAAATGTATTTGTTACTGTCAAAGGCAGTGTGTTATTTCTTTTGCCTTCCTATTTATTCTCCACACTGTGTGTGTTGCTTTGTATATTATGTACTGTGTATACTGTGTATATATTGCTGTCAGTCCGTCCGTGTGCCTCGAAGGCACGGAAAAAAGGGCGGAACTGACGTCATCACGCCGACGAGGTCTTCCTATGGATCTGGTGACGTCAGCGGAGTTGCGAGCGGAGCCGTGTCTCTGTGACGTCATCTTCGACATCATCGGTGTGGACTGCTACAAAAGTTTCCGAATGTTGCTGGCGCAGGGGATATTCACAAGGTGAGGCATCCACAGGCAGATACTGTATCCACCAGAAAGCGTTACTGAAGGTAAGTAACTTGTTCCTCTGGCCAATTTAAGCGAAAGAGCGAGTTTGTGCTGTTTTTCAAAGCTAAGCAGTAGAGTGAGCAGTTTACTTTCAGCTAAAGCATCGTCTTTATTTGCTCCCTGAGTAACTGCCCTGGCACCCCCGTCATGGTCGCCTAAAAAGTTTCCCAGTGTATGTATGCCTTCATGTCGCCTAAGTCATTCTCCATATAGTTCTGTAAACCAATGCTGAGTTCCTCCCTGTGAGTGGGGTCTTTGAACTAATACTTTTGCATTCTCCAGGGCCCTCATCTGCCTTCTTGCCTACCCCCTTCCCTCCCTATTAGCAGTATGGAGGGGTCCGATATAGTACCTCCCTCTATGAGAGTCCTAATCAACCTATCCAACAAATTCCCGGAAAGAACTAATTTGTCAATGCGAGTTTCATTCCTGTGGACTGACGAATAAAAGGAGTAGTCCCTCTCATTGCGATGTGAGAGTCTCCAAGCGTCTGTTAATCTCTGTTCAGTGAAGTAGTCTTTAAACATTTTAGGTATAGCTTTCATATGTGTCGAATCTTGGGCTGATGTATCCAATTCTGGTTCCCAGAGCACATGAAGCTCTCCTCCCATGATTACTGTACCAGTCACCTGCCCAATATACTCCCTAAAATTCCAGGTAAGGAAGTCTTCTTGGTATTTTTTAAGGCCACAAATGTTCAAAATTGTGAATTGCTCGCCTAGAAATGTAGCAGCAAGAATAACAAAGCGACCTTCTGGGTCAGACACACCTCTGTTTTTTGTTTGTTTTTCATTTTATGGAGGACTAGCCAGAAAATTGCTGCTGGCACGTCTGCCTTCAAAAAACTAAATGCTTTTGCACAACTTATTTTTCTTTTATTTTTTATTTGCGAATCCGTCTTGGATCGTAAATTAAAAAAATGCCACCTGCATCACTTTGCAGATGCATATCCATGCATGTACAAAATGAAACATTATTTGCCATCTTGTTCAGCATCTCCAAAAAACATTGACAACGCCAATAGGTCCGAAAGGTGAGACTTGTTGGCTTTGCCACTGCTTGTTTGGCAAGCAGGCATATACCTGTACACATTCTTGCATGCAAAAAAAGAATTTAGCCACACTGCAAAGCATCAGTGCTGCTGTACAGCATGGGTAGAAAACATTGCAACAACGACAGCTTTCTTGGCGAGGCCTATTGGCTTTGCCAGTGCTTGTTTAAGGCTATCATCAAGTAAAGTTTGCATATGGTAGCTGATCATTCTTTCGATATCTTTAGAAAGAAATAGTGTAACGACTGCCTGAAATTAGCAGTTAAACGATTACTATAATATTATTAAAGACCACTAATGTGGAACTCAACTGGATTGTCTTTTGGAGTTTATGTATGTTATTGGCCCTACTCAGTTTAAATAAATGCATTTAATCGTCTCGGAACATTAAGGGTGGTTTCTGACCTGTGATCGACAGTTCTCACAACCAGCATAACGCAAGCAACTTTGATGGCCTGTCGATTATTAAGGAGTTGTCATTGGTCCACATTATGCTTTTTCTTGGGCAAAAGTCTCCAGTCCAAGCATTTGTGCTGTTCACTACAGAAAGGCTAAATCTTTCATCACGCACAAAGATATTGACTGGGTTTAGGCACTGAATAGCAAAAATACCTCTGTGCCCCATAAACATTGCCATATAAAACGCAGAGCACAGAACAATCTTCTTTTTAAGAGAGTGTCAGGTAGACTCGTCAATAAGAAAAAGCACATTAAGTTGATCAATACTATATGATTAAACTCAGAAGAGGCACTATGAGATTTCTACTTTGCCTTTAAATGTTTATGAACAGTAATTAAATAAAGAATGACAGAATATAACTAAAAATGTTTCTCAGTAAAACAGACTACAACAATCTTCAATGCTACTGCTTCCAGTCAATTGAAAAAGTATTCCACATTAACACCCGTAATTTGTCCAGCAAACTCTAATCTACCAAATCCTGCTTGCTGGTAAATTCATGGTGAACCTGTCCCTACACAAACTGTGAGTCCTAGAATCCACAGCTGCCGCTGCCCTCACCCTACCTTCTTTGAGCAGCGCTTCTACTTTATAAGGTCCATCACCACATCCAACAACAAACTCAAGACCACTTAAATCAGTTGCGCGCTCCAATCTACCTCGTGCCAGCTAATGCACGTGCTCCAATCTTCCTCATTTCAGCTAATGCACGTGACCCCTTTCTTCTTCAACGCTACAGTGGACGCCTTTTGACCAGAGACGCTTTTATCAAGCGCACCGGTGAAGAGGCCCTAATTACGCTCCAGTGTTCGTGAATTATGTTGCTAACACATCCTGCACTGAGGGACTATTTAGTTTGTAGTGTGTTTTATATATGGGCTGTAATTCTTATTCAGAAAAAGAGCTAATGTTCTATCGAGTCATCAGCATTTATTTTGGCGATGCAAGCAAAATGCCAACAAAACGCCCGCTGGCCCTCTTTGGTGGTTAGTCAGAACTGCTTGGCTCCTTGGGCGCTCTGGCCTTGCAATGCGCAGTCCATGCCATGCGCGGGGCTGCTTCCCACTGCCACACAAACTGTACCTGCTCTGTCCGGGATGCCTCATCTTGCATGTTTGTGGGTTGACCAGTGGATGCCTTTGATGCTGGGCTAATTTGCTTGGGTTCCATACTGTTGAGAAGAGAAAGCTAGTATTACTACAAAGAGGTGCGATCCCCTTATATTGGTCCCCTTGCCCTCTCAATCACCCCCCTCGTCTTATTTACAGATGGTATGCTCGGGGGAAGATTGGGACCAGATATAGAGGCCCGGGAACTCAAAAGAAAAAGTGGCCCAGATTTGCGATTTGCAACCTTTTGTGAAGCATTGACTTTTTAGCATGAGGGGGATAATTTTAGGAGAATGTTATGGTAAAGAAAGCCTTGTATTGCTTATATGGCCAGTAACATTGGTCAGGACTGAAAATTCCATTATTCCACTGAAACTCACTCACACTTCTCCTGACGCTCATCTTGAGGTCCATGAATCACACTTATCTCATGCTCCCCTTCATATCTCTGAGTTCCCTCCTGTCTATTAGGCCATTATGCATTTATATCCTGATGAAGGCAATAAATGATGAGCCAAAAGGTTGTGTACAAAGTTGATAATTGTTGAAAAAGTGTCTGGAAAAGAGAGGGAATTACTGGATGAAATTCATATTGCTTGGTGTTTTTGTCTCCCCCTTTTTCAGTAGATATGTGTGAATAAGAAGAGGTGCCAAGAATAGGATTTTACTTTTTTTAAAATATTTTCATAGATATGCTGTGTACTGAATGGTATTTGATAGAAAAAGATGATGAAAATATAAATAGCCAGTGACTGTTTAAAATTTGTATGGATTATATTTGTATATAGAGCAATAAAGATTAGATGATATTAGTGATTCTCTTCCTTTTAATAATGGGGGAATGATTTATATTTTTATAGCTGAAATTGTGGGGATGAAATAGTTAGTTGAGAAGTAATGAGGGTGGTATCAATATTGAAATAAGATTTGAAAAAAGATTGACTAGATACTCTCTAGATGCAAAGACTTACCCAATTTAAATGTAAATCATGGACAAAAAGATAGAAAAGACAAACTCTGCTCATAGCCTTTGGAATGCAAAAGAGAGATGCTCATTGTGACTGCTCCGTGGAAGAGACAGCATGGATAAAAGGCTGGAAGTATGCCCTTTCCATTGGCTCTGTAGGAGAAGAGGCAAACCTCAAATGCACACAAAATTTATTGATGTATACACACACACAAACACACTTTATATGTGTGCAGGGGCTCAGATTTTCTTTAAGGAGCACTTGGTCAGAGTTGTTGAATGCAGGGCTGCTCAGTACCAAGGCACCCGACCAAAACTTGGTTTCGCCTTATCTCACTTTTTTCCTCCATCCCCTTTATTTCACTCTTGCAAGGCCATTTTCCTCTCTTTTCTCACTTTTAGTTCTTTCCTATGACTGTGTTCCCCTCGTTTTTTTGCCGTGCTCTCTTTTGCGCTGGTCAAAATCTCATGTTAAAAAATAAGCCTTGGTGTCCAAAAATGAGTGCTTGTGCCAACCACTATCAACAATCTGCACAAATTAAGCACTGAGTTGAAGTTGTGATAAAAGGACGGTGATGTGTTAGCGAGGGTAAATAAAGTGAGCTACAGGTATTGGTGGAACAGAGTCAAAAGGCAGAGCGTTGCTGAAAGAGGCAGGAAAGGAAATGTGCATACAATTTGAGTTGTTACATAGTGCATTCTACTGAATTTTCTGGCATTTTGTAGCACTGTACCGAACAGATGTTTTTAATACCATGATCTATTTTTCTCAGAAAGGGGAATAGTTGGGTTGGAACTATCCAGAATGAAGGCTGCAGGTTAAATCCTACATGGCCACTGGAATTATGTGATTTTGTGGCTGCGGCATTTTTTGCATTTAGATTTGTCGCATTTGCCACATAATCCATCATCTGCCGCATTATCTGCAGTTTTAACAAAAGAATGTTGTTCCCGCTCAAACGGTTCAAAAGTTACCTAAACCGCAGCGACACGTGTGGCTGCGCAGTAGAAGGCCATTTGCAATGCTTAACCTCACCTTTCTGTTGCTTATTTTTATATTTGAGTGTTAAACTGGTACTAATGAGGTGCAACCAGTGCCCAGACACAGTTAACAAGTGTAGAATTGAGAATATATTGATCTAATGCTATCATAAAATTTGCAGCATTAAGCTGCACAATTTTCCTTTTCTTGCACTATAATTTACGCAACCCTGCTACATAATTTGGCCCTCCAAAGCTGCACAATTCCAATGGCTTAGGTTATATCAATACACCCTAAATTACTGTGCTGTCTTAACAATTAAACATTTTCAGTTTCACTGGTTTTGTTTGAAAGGGCTTTGTTTTTTTATCCAAGGAAAGAGTACATGATCAAACATTTGGTCTCTCAGAAAAACAACACTTTCTGTACAGCTGTCCTTTGGCTAAGATAATTTAAAAGTTGCACTGCGATGGCACTAAGGCCCAGGAAACTCACTGCCAAGGGCATCTGCTGACAAAGCCTCTTAATTAAGTGCCAAATCTCAGAGACAGGTAAGGCAGGGGGTTGCTTTCCAGTTAAATTCTGTGTTTAGAATGAGAGATTAGTAGAGCAGCAAGGATGCCTTACCTGGCCACCATGAATAGGAGTGTGGCCACTGTTGATTGGGAGCAGAACCCCGTTTATTGCCCCATCACTTCTCCTTCCAAGGGGAGTGAAAACTCAGCCGATCAGAAGCAACGTCTCCTGTGACGAGGCCTCATTGTCATACCCCCAAGGCCAGGGCTGGAGCTCATACCACATGCTGTGCCTGCTAGGTTTGGCCCATTGTCATTCTGTTTTTTACAATGGGCCGCGATAATCTGTGCTGGGTTGGGCAGGGACTGCTGCAGACTCCTAAATTCAGATCTGCATAGCCAGCCCGAACACTGATGGTGAAAATAACGGCCCACATCAAGCCTCTGGCACTGGGCCTTGGCACTGGCGTAACAAAACTTGAGGGGGCTCCCCTGCAAGGTACGTGTAGGGGGGCCCTCCAGGCTAAATCAGGAGCTCGCCAGACAGATTATTGTGCTGAAGGGGCCCCCTGGAACTTGGCGCCCCCGCACCGCAGGGGCATGTGTTACGCCACTAGGCCTTGGGCACTGGCTGAATGCCCGCCTTGCCAATCCGACTCCGGGTATGCTTCACCACCATGAATAATATCACCTGTCTTCGCAGAGGGCCCGTGACAAATCCCCCCTTACCTTCACTTTGGTCCTTCTATATGTGCTGGCCCCTCCCACATCTCTGCTGATGTACCACCCAGCTGTTTTAACCATCTTGGCCCCAGCAGGCACAGCAGAATTCCAGGCCCTCGGGGGCCCTCATGCCACATTGCTTTACCTCACAGTGTAGCTGCACATTTATTGAAAGTGTCAGGCGGGAGATGCAGAAACACAAATATGATGAAAATACAGTAATTGAGAATACTTAACACATTTACTTCCACATTGTTTTTAAATGTGGACACTCCCTCTTTGACGTGCCCAGGCCGCTACAAAATTAATCAAATCACACAAAGTCGGTATTTTTCCCCTCTCAAATTTGCCTCCTAAACCAGCAGGCATAAGAAGCACGTGCTTTAAAATATGGTCGAGCGCTGCAACCGTGACAGACAGTTAACTAATCCAAGGCAGAAAACAGTGTTAGAAGTAATTCTGGCGATTTTACATAAAGTTCTGCTAGAGTATCATGGCAAGGCATTTGCAGAACCGTACTTAAATATCCTGGCCTTACTACCTTTATATAGGTAAAGGCCTATAACAATGTGCAGGAGAGTAGGATCTGCACTTATGTTGCCCCCACTTTTTTTCTGATGTTAACACTGGTTTCTGGCTATAGTCTGGCTGGGTCCCTGCTAATCAGGGCCCCAGTCTCTCTGTTCTCTCTAAACGACTTGGTGTGCATATTAGATTCACTAGTGATTGGATACTGTGGTACCTTATGAGCCCCTAGTATATGGTACCTTAGGTACCTAGGGCATAGACCCTTCACAGGCCTACCAGGGGCTGAAGCATGTATTATGCCACCCCTGGGAAGCAGACTAAATCTGACACCACAGGCCTGCTACTGCAGCCTGGGTGAGGTAGTGTTAGCACTCCTCACTGAGGTGTAGGTTCCTATATCTCACCATACACACACATATAACCCTATCAGCCACCCCTATGGCAGGCCCTATCAATCCTAAGGGCAGGGTGCTTGGTTTACAATGTGAGGGAGTGCCCCTGCATGAGCAGGGCCCCTCTGCAGCTGGCAGAGTCTATTCTCTGTGGCTGTTTGTGGATGCGGTTAAACCATATACTCTTAAGTGCATTATAATGCTAACTTTGGAATGACTGCATCAAAACATGTCGTGTTTGGTGTCAAACAACTTGGAATCATACCCCCACATCAGTCCATGATGTGGGAGTGTGATCCCACCCTTCTAGAGGGAACGACATGTGCCTACTGTGGTAACACGGTAGAAATCTGAAAGAGCCCTGGCATCACAAAATGGATGCCACCAGCACAGACACTGGGCTGCCCTCCTACTGCTGACTGAAACTCGCAGTGGAGGAGTCCCAACAATAGGCATCCTGTCACAGGGAGGTGTCACCACCTTCCAGACAGGATTTAGTGTATTGGGGCTGGGTGGGTGCACTCCTAGAGTGCTTTGAAGTCCTGCACTGGGGGAGCAGTAGGCTCCTCTGTGCATATGCCAGCTCACACCGGTTCAGGGACTACCTGTCCCTGCTCTGGCGTGAAACTGGACAAAGGGAAGTGGGTGTAACCACCCCTACCCTGACCCTCCCAGAGGAGTGGTCATAGAGCTAGTCCCTCTCCTATCCTCAGTATAAGATTGTTGGACTTGGCCCTTCTGGCAGGTTTACCCCTGAACTTTTTGCTTTCACTGGTGACCTGGTGGTAGTGATTTTTGGTTTCTGCGCACTTTCCCTGTGTCCCAGAGTAAAGTGCGTGCGCACTCTGAGTGCATGTGGTGAGATAGGCCTGCCCTCCCATAGGAATGCATGGGGAATGTATGTGTCCCTGGTAGTTCCTGATGCGTGGGGTGTGCAGGCTCGAGTTTGGTATGTGCGGACTTGTGTGATCGAATGCTTCGCAATGATGTATAATGCGTGATTATGTCAGGTGCGGAAGTGCCACTTCTAGGAGTTGGCATATTAGTGTAAAATGTGTCTGGCGTGTGATTGGCTGGAGCTGGCTGGTGAGCCTGGCTCCAGGAGTCTGGGTGGGTCTGCCCCGGTGGTGAGTGTTGAGATCAGCCTGTGTGATGTGAGGGAGTGGTGCACCTGGGTCCTGTGAATAGGGCTGGGATTTCCCCACACAATGCTGGCTCCGCCCCCTGTGGTGCGACTGATGACCCTAGCCCTGCCAGTGAATAGAGTGAGGGGCTGAGCACATCAAGGGTGCTCCCCAACCAGCTGCGACTGGTTTTTCCCCTCACCCTGAGCAACAACAAAGGGAAAAGGTGTATAAGAAGGGGCTGTGTCCCCTTACAATTTGTTCTCTTCCAGGATCCTATCTGAGGGGGGGCTGCTGCTGCTGGAGGCCAGGAGGAACCGCCACTTAGGACTGCCTTCCTGCCTGCAGGGCCCAGTGAGCTGGCCCCTGGCCCAGCCTTGCCCCCCTGCCTACCTTCCTAAAACTTTGCCAGGACTTTTGTTGCTGGACTTGCTCAAAGCGCCTGGAAGCGCTTTTATTTGCCTTATAGCGCTAGGAGCGCTTTATTTGGACCCCAGCGTAGAGGAGCGCCTTCCTGGGTGCTTCGCTGAAGCCTCCAGCGCCTGGAAGCGCTGGACTTGCCTTTGGCGCTGAGAGCGCTTTCCCCTGTGCCCTTGGCGCCAGGAGCGCTTTGTTTCTGATGGCGGGTGCCCACCCCGCTTAGTTGATGGTTCCTGTGGCGGGTGCTCACCCTGTTTATTTCCGCCACTTTATACTTTAATCCGAAGGCGGGAGCCCACCCCGCGCTTCGGAGAAAGCCGGTATCAAATTCACCGCCGGCAGCCCGAGAGTTCGCTGACGTCATCACCCCCGCGCTGGGATTGGCCCAGTCGTCGCTGTTGCCCGGCAACGTGGGGAAACGACCCCGAGGATCACCGCGTCGGACGGGTGAGAGCAGGCGAAGCCGGAAGTCTACAGGAGCCCACCCCGTGCTCCGGTGAACGAGAGGAGGCCGCCGGGTAAGAGAGAGAGAGCCCCCGAGGAGCGGGAGCTCTCTAGTGCCGGCCGTCCTGACCCCGGCGAGCCTGGAGCCTCGGAGGCTCCGCAGGAGAAGCGCCGTCCAGACGGAAACACAGGAGACCGGAAGAGCCGCCCGAGCTGGTGAGTGAGGGCTGGGGCGGGATACTCTGACCGGTAGCGACCTCCCCCAGGCGAGCCTGCCCCACGATGGTGTAGTAGTGGCCCTGCGGGCCCGGGGTGCCCAAGCTGACTGAGCGGTCCCGCACCTGGCAGCGGACCGCTCCACCGGTGCCCCAGATTGTTCCAAGAGCCCCGAGAGGCTCCAACACGGGGGCCGATTGTCTGTGAAGAGCCCAGACAGGACTCCAACGAAGGGGGACGTTGTTTTCTCAGAGCGCGAGTGCGCTCCCACGGGGCATTGTGTATTTTAGAGCGCTGGTGCGCTCCAACAACGGGGGCGACAAATGCAAAAACAACAATTGATGGACAGAATGCAGAACAATGTCATACATTCAGCCCAGTACAGAGATCTGGGCCTAAATCCATCGTTTTTTTGCTCACCATGCCATTCCAGTTTGAACCCAGCCATATGCAAATCAGTCTTGACCCTGTGCCCCATGGGAACAGTCCAGCCCGAACTGCCAAGCCAGGTCCTCCCTGGACTGGAAACAAACATCCTAGGACCGGTTTCGGGCTTTCAGCCCTCGTCAGCCAGGATAGCTTGATTCCAGTGGCATGGAGAGCAAGGGACTCACGTCTGAGCATACCCTTTCCACTCGGGGTGACAAATGCAAAAACAACAATTGATGGACAGAATGCAGAACAATGTCATACATTCAGCCCAGTACAGAGATCTGGGCCTAAATCCATCGTTTTTTTGCTCACCATGCCATTCCAGTTTGAACCCAGCCATATGCAAATCAGTCTTGACCCTGTGCCCCATGGGAACAGTCCAGCCCGAACTGCCAAGCCAGGTCCTCCCTTGACTGGAAACAAACATCCTAGGACCGGTTTCGGGCTTTCAGCCCTCGTCAGCCAGGATAGCTTGATTCCAGTGGCATGGAGAGCAAGGGACTCACGTCTGAGCATACCCTTTCCACTCGGGGTGACAAATGCAAAAACAACAATTGATGGACAGAATGCAGAACAATGTCATACATTCAGCCCAGTACAGAGATCTGGGCCTAAATCCATCGTTTTTTTGCTCACCATGCCATTCCAGTTTGAACCCAGCCATATGCAAATCAGTCTTGACCCTGTGCCCCATGGGAACAGTCCAGCCCGAACTGCCAAGCCAGGTCCTCCCTGGACTGGAAACAAACATCCTAGGACCGGTTTCGGGCTTTCAGCCCTCGTCAGCCAGGATAGCTTGATTCCAGTGGCATGGAGAGCAAGGGACTCACGTCTGAGCATACCCTTCCCACTCGGGGTGACAAATGCAAAAACAACAATTGATGGACAGAATGCAGAACAATGTCATACATTCAGCCCAGTACAGAGATCTGGGCCTAAATCCATCGTTTTTTTGCTCACCATGCCATTCCAGTTTGGGGGGGGCAGCATTTTGTAGAGTCCAGAGGGACTCCGGGGCCAAGATTTGTTTAAAGAGCCCTGGGAGGCTCCAACGTCTGGCCCCCCTCATTCCTTTGAGAGTCCAGGATAGGCTCCAACAACGGCTGTATAATTGTTTTAAAAGGCACAGTGGGGCCCACGCTCACTTTCACAGCTGCCCAGCACTTAGTGGGCAGCTGCAACGTGTAGGTTGTGCCTTGTGCGCCCTGGTTTGCGCAGCCTGCGCAGCCTTGCCTTGACTTTGCTGGATATTGGGCATTTCTGCACCCGTGAGAGGCCAGTTGGCCTGGGGGCAGTTTCCCTGTGTTGTGCCCTCCCCTAGGGTACCTGGCGCAGTTTGGCGCAATTGTGTTTTCCTGCACCTCTGAATGTGTCATGTGCCTTGTGTTTACACCTCTGAATGTGTTGTGATGCATCATGTGTAATGTGTTTATACCCCTACAGGTATTGTGATACTTAGGTGGTTGTTTTTCTCCTAGTACAGGTGGTGCTAGTGAGGGCCTGGTTCCCTGCGCAATATTTTCCTAAGGTGGTTAGGGTTGCGTAGGTGGTACTTACCTGTTACCAGTAGTTACTGGTTGTGTGCTACATGTGTTATTTTGTGCTATAGTAATTTTATATCCTATGCTCTAAGTGCTAAGTTCTAAAAGTGCTACTTCCTGACAGTGGTCCATGTGGCCCTGTCCCCTGTATATATAATCCCTTGTAAAATTCTGCCCAGTGCCAGTTGGCACAGTGTAAATTGTGTGAATATTATCTAATGTGTTTGGTATAATACAAAGTCTATTTTTATATAATACCTTGTGTGGAGTTTCTTTTGTGGTGGGCCTTGGATGTTGTTGCTGGGTGCGCGCGCAAACGCTTTACACATCGCCTCCGAGATAAGCCTGACTGCTCTTGCCAAGCTACCAAGGGGGTGAGCAGGGGTTATCTTTGGCGTGTAACTCCCCAGCCCTGACTAGAGTGGTGGTTTCTGCCTGGCTTTGGCGCAAGCCCTAGCCAACCAGAAATCCCATTTCTAACATTGGTGATCAGCGGTGGGATTTGGACTTGCGTTTGCGCTGTACTGCAGCGGCAACTGGCTGCACCACAAAACTCTGCATTTAGATAGAACAATAATCCCTATACCATGTGACTAAGTTTGTTCTTAAGTGTCATTTCTGTGGAAATGTGTTTCTTGTGCACTGTGAGTTAGGTGTCCCTAGCTCGGGAGGGTAGATCATCCCCCTAAGTGCATTGTGTTTTCTGGATTCACCAGAGGGTGGGATCCAGTGGTGGCAGCATAATAGTGTCCAGTACATTTGTTCCCCGCCCTGCGCCCAGAGTTGGTACCTGTGTCACTTGTGGTCAGGTTGAGGAATCAGGGGTGGTAGAAACTGCCTTACCAGTCCGAGGGGAGGGTTGTGCGGGGATGAATGGTGTGTGGCACTAGGCAAGTGAGTGTGAGTTCTCTGGGATAGAGAGCTTGCTGAATCCTTTTTGTGAATTGTGTGCTCCTGTTAAGCTCAGACCCCTAGGTTCCCTGTGTAATCTTTTCACCAGAACGTCTGCCAGAATGGAGCCTGCTTTTGATCTCAGTGATCTAGTTTGGTACAATATGCAGGAGTTGGAAAGGTTCTGTAGAGAGAGAGACATAGGGGTGAGAGAGTCAGACACTCTGTGTGAACTTAGGGGCCACATGATCCAGTGGGTTAAGAACCAAAGGGATCTTGAGCGCAGTAGGGAAGGGGCCCGGGCCTCACACCTGGAGGGTGGTGGGTCTGTGGGGAGCCCTGAAGATTCAGAAGAGGAGGAAGAAGATGACAGTACCTGGACGCCAGTAGAGAGTGAAGACCCCATAGGTAGGGAGTCCCTTGCTGGGTCCAGCGTAGGAGGCAGCGCCTCATCCCTTTCCCTGTCCCCAGGGGAGTGGGAGGATAGGAGGAAAGAAAGGGAACACCAGCTGGCGTTAGAAAAGCTCAGGTTAGAGCATGCCCAGGCTATGGCGCAGCTGGAGGTCAAGAAGCAACAGCTAGAGACTGAGAGGGTCTTGGCTCAGGAGAGGATAGAGGAGGCTGAGAGGGCCTCCACCAGAGGCAAAGTAGCTCTGGAGGGTAGACTATCCCCTGCGCGCAGTTTTAATTTGCTGGGCTCCCCAGAGTGGGTTGAGTCCAGTGGTGGCAGTTATATAGAGTCCCGTGCGAGAAGTCCCACTTCCAGTTCCCCCAGTCTGGTACCTGTTTCCCAGGAGGAGGAGTTTTTTTTTTGTTTTTTTTTTAATTCTTTTTATTTGCATTTTCAGCAACAAAACAAATACAATTCTCTGCAGTGTGTATAGGATATGTGATTGACAATACTACTCCCCACCAACACAACATCATCAATAGGTTTGCCAGGTGCCAACCCGTCAGTGCTCGGTAATTCTCACATGGTCCCCCCACCTCCGCCCCTCCCCAACCCGAACACCCCCCACATCATATTCATTGACCTGAGCACCCCATGATCCACCTGGTTCCCGTCGCCGCCCGGCCACCATCAGTGAATAGCATTGTTTTACAGTGCCTGAAGCGTTGTGTGAGCCAACCAGTGTGTGAATGGTTCCCATATGTCCTTTGGCCGTGAGCGCACTGGCAAGAGCTCCCAATATAAAGCGAGTTGCGTCTGGCAGTATACAACGCGTTTAATCCATTCCCTAACGCTAGGCGATGTAGTTGCTCCCCAGTGCATCGCGACCTGTCTTTTGGCAAGCAAAATGAGTATGGCCGGCAGCTTACGGTGTTTAGGCTTGACCATGTGTAAGATCCCTAGTAGTGTAGTCTGCGGAGTGCATGGGATCAGTAGGCCAGTGATTGCACGCACCAGCTCCATTACCCTGGCCCAGAAGGAGGCCAACGTGGGACATTCCCACGCCATATGTAAGAAAGTAGCTCCGTGTGCACTGCAACGCCAGCAGTTGTCGGTGTCTCTTAAGCCCATGCGATAGAGCCGGCTAGGAGTGCGGTATGTCATATGTATGTATTTAAAATGTATCAGTCGGAGCCGATAGTTAGGGGAAAGGGTCTCAAGCAGTCTACAGCATATATCCCAGTGATCGTCAGTGATTTCGGTACCCAGTTCCATATCCCACATACAGCGCGCCGTTGGGACCACTATTGGATGATTGCTTTGCATGCTTCCGTACAGTCAGGATATTAGTTTACGCCCCGATTCCAATTTTAGCACATTTTCCAGGGCCAACAAATCCGGTGGCGGCGCCGGAAATGTAGGAAACAGCTTTTGACATGTGTGGCGAAGCTGATAATAAAGCAGTGTGTCGAGCATCGTCGGGGCCTCCGCACCGCACAGCTGTTCCGGCGTGATGAAAGTGTCGCCTGGGAATAGGTCCCCCCCCGTGTGAAGGCCGTGCGACGCCGCGCGTTCCCCGGTTTTCATGTTTTGCAGCGGGGGCCACATGGGGTTCCCGCGCAGGGGCACCGACTTGGTGTAGAGAAGGTCCAACTTGGCTCGGCGTCGCAACCCGTCCCAGGCCCACTGAAGTGCGTGCACAGTGTCAATTTCTGTGCATCTCCTCTTGTGTGGTGCGTACAGGGCCGTGTTGAGCGGTAGCGGGGCAGCCCTATCCGTTTCTATCGCCACATGCGGCTGAAACGGCGTGGGGTGTACCCAGTAGTGCAAGAACTGCGCCTGTGCGCAGTAAGCATACAGCGTGAAATCCGGTGCTGCCATACCACCCTGTCTCTGTGGGAGAGTAAGGGTCTCCCAGGCCACCCTCGGCTGCCTTCCACCCCACGCCAGTTCTATCATCTGCGAACGCACTTGGTTCAGAAAACGTGCCGTCAGGGGCAGCGGGATGTTGACAAATAAGTATAGTAGCTTGGGTAGGATGACCATTTTGGCCACAGCTATTCTCCCTGCCAGCGAAAGGGGCACGTGCTTCCAGCGGCTAACCTTTTCCTCTATCCACCGCAGCGCTCGCCCATAGTTTTCTGCCCACAATTTCTGCATGTCCGTGCTGATCCAGATCCCGTGGTAGCGCACCGGACCGGTCGCCCACTCTAGCGGGCAGTCTGGAGTAAAGCGGGGTGTCCCAGTTGTCAGAGGTAGAATGACCGATTTCTCCCAGTTTATAGTCACCCCCGATAGCAGGCCATAATTAATCAACTCTCTCGTCATGGGGGAGAGATTTTTATGTGGGTCCACCACATAGAGTGTAATGTCATCTGCGTACATAGATACGGTTAATGCCAGGGATGAGAACCCGATGCCCCTGGCCGCATGGTGTTGTCTAATCCGGGCCGCCAATGGCTCGGTGACGATCGCAAATAGCAGGGGTGACAGGGGGCAGCCCTGTCTCGTGCCCCTGCTAATGGCAAAGGGCTCAGAGATAAGCCCGTTCACCCGTACACGGGCAGTGATGGTAGTGTAGAGTAATCTGATATATCGGATAAAAGCCTCACTCATCCCCATTCGCTGCAGTAAAGGAAACAGGAATCCCCATTCCAGGGAATCGAACGCTTTTGTGGCGTCCAGTAGCACCACTGCAGCTTTGACGTGTGGGGCCAAATAGTGCAGCACCCCAAAAAGGGTTCGAAGGTTGTGAGACGTGGATCGGCCCGGCACAAATCCCGACTGATCCGGGCGTATCATGAGTGGCAGCACCGGCTGTAGCCGCGTGGCGAGCATTTTAGCAAATATTTTCGCATCATTGTTAATTAAGGACAGTGGCCGATACGAGTCGCACTTCTGGGCATCCTTATCTGGTTTTAAGAGGGCAATGACGATAGCCTCTCTCATTGACGCTGGGAGTATACCCGCCTCAACTGCCTCAGCGTACATGGCTAATAGCCTGGGGGCCAGGAGATCAGCATATTCCTTATAAAACTGCGCTGGCAGGCCATCCGGCCCTGGCGCTTTTCCGGCTGCCAAGGACCCTATTGCTTCCTTGACATCTTCCACCGCAAAGGGGCGATCGAAATATCCCTTCTGGTGCGCATTGAACCAGATCAGCTGTATCGTGTCTAGGTAACCGGACAGGTCCTCCAATGTAGGCGCTCCCCGGGAGCGGTACAAGTCTTTGTAGAAAGTTCGAAATGTACCCAGGATTTCTGGAGGAGTGCATGCATGGTCACCCTGCGGCGTTTCGACTGAGGAGATGTAGGAGGAATTTCTTTGCGACCGTAGCAAATGGGCGAGCGTTTTGCCCGAGCGATCTCCCTCCCCATATCGGCGGGCCGTCGCATGTTTATGTAAAAATTTAAGCTCCCTATCCGCCTCAGTCTGGTATTCCGTAAGTTTCGTGCGCGTCTCCGCTAGCGCTGTCACCGAGGGGTCAGAGCAGTACTGCACTTCCAGGGCATGCAGGCGGTCCTCCAGCCCCCTGAGCATCTTTCTTATGTCCTTCAGTACTCTGGCCTGCCCCGCAATGCAGTGGCCTCTGATAACTACCTTGAACGTGTCCCACAGGGTGCCCACCGATGCCACCGAGTTCGTGTTTAGTTCGAAATAGTCGAGGATGTGTTGATGTACGTCCTCTCGAAATACCTGATCTAACAAGGCCTGCGCCGGCAACCTCCACATGAAAGGTGTAATGTATGGTCTGGGGACTTGTAGCACCAGCTCAACTGGGGAGTGGTCGGATAGGGTGCGCGCTCTATGATGAACCTCAGATACCCAGGCATGTATATGTGGGGTTAATAGCCAAAAATCCAATCTGGACCAGGCTCTCCTGTGTGGGGTGAAGCAGGTGCCCTCCCTCACCGCGGGGTGCAATACCCGCCATGAATCGAGCAGATTGTAGTCCTCCATTAGGCCTCGGAGAAGACACGCCGTGTGTGGGTGATGTGTGCGAGCAGCCCCCTCCCTGTCGAGTTCCAGTGAAAGCACCGCATTGAAATCTCCGCCCCAGATGTACGCTCCCTCGCCCATTGATTGTGCCTTAAGCCAAACGTGCCGGAAAAAGCCTGGGTCGTCCGTGTTAGGGCCATAAGTGTTGATAATTATTATCTGCATGTGAAATAATTTCCCCAGCAATATTCTGTATCGCCCCTCTGAGTCGGCGTGCACCTTAAACGTTTGCCAGGGTAGGCCCTTCCGAATCAATATGGCCACTCCCCGGGAATAGCTGGAGCATCCGGACGTGTGCACTTCGCCCCATATGGCATGCCTGAGCCTCTCCCCAGCCCTCTGCATCAGGTGGGTCTCCTGTAAGAGACATATGTCAATGTGGTGCCTGGTCAAGTGCGCGTGAGTCAGTCGGATCTTGCGGTGATCATTTAGACCGCGAATATTCCATGTCAGGCAGCGCAGCACGGTCAGAGATGTGTATGGAGATGTGTCTTACTCAGCGGTGTGTCTATCTTCAGCGCAAGAGGTGGGGCATGTGGTAAGAGCCCTAGTGTACCATGTCTTGCACCCAACAGCAACGTATAGGCGGCAGGGGATAGCGCCGTCTCATCATTTAGTTGTGTAATAAAATGCTGCAGTACAGTAATACAAACCAACAAAGAACATACCCCCCTCCTCCCACTCCAACCCCCCAATCAGGTTGAGATTCATTACCCTCCCCAACAAGCCCAACAACAACTCTCCTGTAACAGTATCATGGGAATCATCCCTTCGAGGGCGTGGGGTCACCGGCACACTCCCCCATCTGAGAGCGACAGGGTGGCCGAACATGTCCGCCTTCTATATTCGCAATCTGTCTAAGTTCAGCAGGATATGCCCTACGCATCACCCAGCACAGTATTGGTGCTCACCCACGGATCAAAAATAGTCTCTGCCCCGTGTCCAACTGTACCCGTCGGCCCATCCTTGCACCTCCTGCCCACTCCAGGTCCCAGGACAATATTAGTAAGGAAAATGGTGTATACTTAACAGCAAAACCTCCGGGCGTCTCTCGGTGCTGCAGGTGGCCACAGTCCTCACAGCAGTATGCTGTTTTACTCAATGTCACTCAGCTGGCCAGCCGGGGGGGTCTCTCGGCCTTTGCGTGGCCCCCGGTGCGACCGCTCCACTTGTCGTGCAAATTTCAGTGCCTCCTTCGCCTCCGTGAAGATCATCGGTTTCCCCTTGATCTGAATCCTCAGCTTGGCAGGGTACAACATGGCGTACTTGGTCCCCACTTTTTGGAAGATCTTTTTAGCCGGCAGGAATTCACGCCTCGTAGCTTGCACAGTTTGAGTAAAGTCAGGGTACAAGGAGACGGCCATTTTTTGGAAAGTGAGCTCGCCTTTTTCACGGGACAGCCTCAATATGGTGTCTCGGTCTCTGTAATTTAGATCTCGGGCAAGGATCGGGCGCGGCGGCGCTCCCGGCACCGGGCGCGGGCCCAGCGTCCGGTGCGCGCGTTTGACCAGGAACATGGCCGACAGGTCCGCACCAAACAAGTCGCGGAACATACCCTCCACGAACTGCTCCATATTACCAATATTTGTGGATTCCGCAATCCCAATAATGCGTATGTTATTTCTGCGGGAGCGGGATTCCAAATCTTCGTTGCGCCCACGTATCACTTCCAGGACCTTATCCATGCGTAACAGTTTTTCTCGGGTGTCACTGTGGCCCTCCTCACATTCAGCAATCCGCGTCTCCGCCGCCGCAAGTCGCTCCTCGTGCTGATCGACTTTGTGCGATATGCCGTCCAGTCGCTGAGCCATGGAATCTAGTTTGTTGTCTATCTCCTTGAGGCAGCCTTTGAGGTCGCGAAACATACTTTTTATGTCGTCCTCTTGCGTTGGGTCCATCTGCGTTTCAGAGACCACCGTCTGTGACGCCGGTTCCACCTCAATGTTCCGGGCACTCCGTCTCTCGAAATGCAGCTTCGGCTGCTTGGCATCCGGCTTCCCCATGTTTCTGCGGGGGAGACACCTCGGGAGGGTCCCGGGGGGGGGGGGGCCCTCGGTGAAACCGGCAGTCCCGCCCTCACCGGGCCGCCCCCGCCGTGGGCACAGTCCTTTTCAGCCGGCCAGGCCGAGCAAGCCACCAGCGCGCTGTGTCTGTAGGTGCGTGTCGGCCCCTTCGCACTAGGTATGTGCGCAGTTATCGTGTGGCATATGGGCCGTCACCATGGGCATGTCACTCCGCCCCCGCCACACAGTCACCTCGCCGTCCTCTCCACCGTCAATCCACCTTTCCCCAGGATGGGTACCTTCATGGGTGGGCAATCAGGCGCCACACACAAGCAGGAGCCAATCGGCCCTCACCCCTGGGGCGCAGCAGTCATTTCTCCCCGCGCTGGCGGGAGCGTCGGTGGACACAGCAGTTCAGAGTGCTCTTCCGCCCCCAAGGCCCCAGCAGCTCGCAGCGCACCCAGTCACTCTTCTCCGCCTCTAGTGTGGGTCAGCCCGTTTACTGCCCGCCAGGTGTCCCGTTGCAGCGAGTCGTCCGTGTATGGCAGGCCAGTCCCGCCCCCGCAAGTCCTCGCGGCGGCTCCACTCCGCACGTCGGGTCTCCGGCTCGCGACCGGGGACTCGCGTAGTGGACGAGGCCGTCTAGCGCGACGTGAGCAGGCCGCTGGTGCAGCGAAGGGCCACCGCGCCCGAACGCCGCCGCCGATCGCGGCCGTGAAAGCTGTCGCCGGGTCCCCAGCGCTCAGGCACCTCCCGCCTCATCTTTGCTGCTCAGAAAAGGAGGCATATTACGGATGGGCATGCGGATTTTGTGTTCGGCCGGCAGAGCCCCGTTACACGGCGGCCATCTTGCAGCTCGGCTCGGCCACGCCCCCCTCCCAGGAGGAGGAGTTAAGGTTAAAATTCAGGGGCAGTAGGAAACTGTCTCACCAGTCGTGGGGGTTGTTTGTGGATGACTGTCATGATGCACTGGTGGAGTGGCTGAGGGTTAACCCGGAAGAAGATTTGGATGGAGCGCTCCAGATGATTACCAAAGAGCAGATGCTCAGTAGTTGTTCTCCAGGGTTGCGCCAACACCTGTTGAGGTATGGCTCTTTTTGTCCTTGGGAACTTGCAGATGAAGCAGAGCGCTGGGAAAGTGCTAGAGGTTCTCTAGAGTCATTAGGGAGTGACTCCAAAAGTAGTGGTTCAGGTATCTTCCAGCCCAGCGTGGTGGAAGAGGCTCAGTGTAGCCCAGCTAGGTCCCAGGATAGCGAGGAGGGTGTAGGGGCTTACTGCCTGGCTCAGTGGAGCGTGAGTAAGTGGGTGACCGAGGGTCGCCAGACGTACGAAACCCTGCCTCAGGACTTGGATGGTTTCATGAGGGAACACCAAGTTGGGGACCTAGGCTGTCCTGTTACTCCACTTGAGGAAGATCTCTTAGTGAGTAGAGGACCTGGAGCACCTGTAAACAGGGCTCCTGTGGTTCTAGGGTCTGGCAGTGCCGCTCCGGTAGGGAGGGTACAGGAGTCCAGCGTGAGGAGTGATTGGGGGATGAGTTCCCCAGTGGAAGAGCCAGTGGGTCAGGGACTACCCAGTTGGGCTAGGATCCCGTGTAGTGACCACGGTGACACCACTTCTGTTCTGGGGGATCTCTGCGCACTGTCAGGTGGACAGGGGATGGGAGATCCGCGCCAGACAGACAGTCACCCGACTTATGTGTCGTTTGTTAGCCTCAGGGGGATGGAGTGTAAATCCCCAGAAGTCCTGGAGTGCCAGGCGATTATTCCACCAAAGGTTCTAGACCAGAGGTTGGGAGGCCAGGTTCAGGATCAGCCTGACCTGAAGGGTGGGACGTCTGTAACCAGTGTCCCGACCGGTTCTTCTTCCAGAGGTACCGCCCCAGTTGGTAGGGAGCAGGGCTCTGGAAGGGGGTGCAGAGGGTGGGAGAGCCCACCTCTGACCCCGGTGCAACCTAAGGGGTTAAACCCTGGGTTGGAATGGCGTTCTAGGTGTACCCCTCGCCAGAGGAGGAGGAACCCTAGGAGAAGAGGTAGGTGGAGGAGAGCCTTCCCTGAGACTCCTGGCCCGCCTGAGGGTTTAGACCCTAGGCTGGAGAACCAGTGGCAGTCTAGTCCTGTCTTGCAGACAGGAAGAGTGGAGAATGGCCGCTATGTGCCAGGGGTTACTACCCCCCACTCTGTGATTAGGCAAGGACCGGTGGCACCTGGGTGGCCATAGGGCCTGGTCTTGGCCGCGGACAGCTTGGGAGTACCAGTGGGGTAACCCAGTTGGTCCGGACAGTGGTTTTAGAAGGAATCCCATGGGTTCACCGTGGCGTAGAACAGGAGGGTGTCCCTGCAGTTGCGGGCCCGCGTCCGTGTTCTATCGCCCAAAGCAGGGAAGTCCATCACGGTGGTGATTGGTCTGCCCTGCGTTTTTGGCTGGAAGGGGGTTGTGTTGGACTTGGCCCTTCTGGCAAGTTCACCCCTGAACTTTTTGCTTTCACTGGTGACCTGGTGGTAGTGATTTTTGGTTTCTGCGCACTTTCCCTGTGTCCCAGAGTAAAGTGCGTGCGCACTCTGAGTGCATGTGGTGAGATAGGCCTGCCCTCCCATAGGAATGCATGGGGAATGTATGTGTCCCTGGTAGTTCCTGATGCGTGGGGTGTGCAGGCTCGAGTTTGGTATGTGTGGACTCGTGTGATCGAATGCTTCGCAATTATGTATAATGTGTGATTATGTCATGTGCGGAAGTGCCACTTCTAGGAGTTGGCATATTAGTGTAAAATGTGTCTGGCGTGTGATTGGCTGGAGCTGGCTGGTGAGCCTGGCTCTAGGAGTCTGGGTGGGTCTGCCCCGGTGGTGAGTGTTGAGATCAGCCTGTGTGATGTGAGGGAGTGGTGCACCTGGGTCCTGTGAATAGGGCTGGGATTTCCCCACACAATGCTGGCTCCGCCCCCTGTGGTGCGACTGATGACCCTAGCCCTGCCAGTGAATAGAGTGAGGGGCTGAGCACATCAAGAGTGCTCCCCAACCAGCTGTGGCTGGTTTTTCCCCTCACCCTGAGCAACAACAAAGGGAAAAGGTGTATAAGAAGGGGCTGTGTCCCCTTACAATTTGTTCTCTTCCAGGATCCTATCTGAGGGGGGGCTGCTGCTGCTGGAGGCCAGGAGGAACCGCCACTTAGGACTGTCATCCTGCCTGGAGGGCCCAGTGAGCTGGCCCCTGGCCCAGCCTTGCCCCCCTGCCTACCTTCCTAAAACTTTGCCAGGACGTTTGTTGCTGGACTTGCTCAAAGCGCCTGGAAGCGCTTTTATTTGCCTTATAGCGCTAGGAGCGCTTTATTTGGACCCCAGCGTAGAGGAGCACCTTCCTGGGTGCTTCGCTGAAGCCTCCAGCGCCTGGAAGCGCTGGACTTGCCTTTGGCGCAGAGAGCGCTCTCCCCTGTGCCCTTGGCGCCAGGAGCGCTTTGTTTCTGATGGCGGGTGCCCACCCCGCTTAGTTGATGGTTTCTGTGGCGGGTGCTCACCCCGTTTATTTCCGCCACTTTCTACTTTAATCCGAAGGGGGGAGCCCACCCCGCGCTTCGGAGAAAGCCGGTATCAAATTCACCGCCGGCAGCCCGAGAGTTCGCTGACGTCATCACCCCCGCGCTGGGATTGGCCCAGTCGTCGCGGTTGCCCGGCAACATGGGGAAACGACCCTGAGGATCACCGCGTCGGACGGGTGAGAGCAGGCGAAGCCGGAAGTCTACGGATGCCCACCCCGTGCTCCAGTGAACGAGAGGAGGCCGCCGGGTAAGAGAGAGAGAGCCCCCGAGGAGCGGGAGCTCTCTAGTGCCGGCCGTCCTGACCCCGTCGAGCCTGGAGCCTCGGAGGCTCCGCAGGAGAAGCACCATCCGGACCGAAACACAGGAGACCGGAAGAGCCGCCCGAGCTGGTGAGTGAGGGCTGGGGCGGCATACTCTGATCGGTAGCGACCTCCCCCAGGCGAGCCTGCCCCACGATGGTGTAGTAGTGGCCCTGCGGGCCCGGGGTGCCCAAGCTGACTGAGCGGTCCCGCACCTGGCAGCGGACCGCTCCACCGGTGCCCCAGATTGTTCCAAGAGCCCCGAGAGGCTCCAACACGGGGGCCGATTGTCTGTGAAGAGCCCAGACAGGACTCCAACGAAGGGGGACGTTGTTTTCTCAGAGCGCGAGTGCGCTCCCACGGGGCATTGTGTATTTTAGAGCGCTGGTGCGCTCCAACAACGGGGGCAGCATTTTGTAGAGTCCAGAGGGACTCCGGGGCCAAGATTTGTTTAAAGAGCCCTGGGAGGCTCCAACGTCTGGCCCCCCTCATTCCTTTGAGAGTCCAGGAGAGGCTCCAACAACGGCTGTATAATTGTTTTGAAAGGCACAGTGGGGCCCACGCTCACTTTCACAGCTGCCCAGCGCTTAGTGGGCAGCTGCAACGTGTAGGTTGTGCCTTGTGCGCCCTGGTTTGCGCAGCCTTGCCTTTGCTGGATATTGGGCATTTCTGCACCCGTGAGAGGCCAGTTGGCCTGGGGGCAGTTTCCCTGTGTTGTGCCCTCCCCTAGGGTACCTGGCGCCGTTTGGCGCAATTGTGTTTTCCTGCACCTCTGAATGTGTCATGTGCCTTGTGTTTACACCTCTGAATGTGTTGTGATGCATCATATGTAATGTGTTTATACCCCTACAGGTATTGTGATACTTAGGTGGTTGTTTTTCTCCTAATACAGGTGGTGCTAGTGAGGTCCTGGTTCCCTGCGCAATATTTTCCTAAGGTGGTTAGGGTTGCGTAGGTTGTACTTACCTGTTACCAGTAGTTACTGGTTGTGTGCTACATGTGTTATTTTGTGCTACAGTAATTTTATATCCTATGCTCTAAGTGCTAAGTTCTAAAGGTGCTACTTCCTGACAGTGGTCCATGTGGCCCTGTCCCCTGTACATATAATCCCTTGTAAAATTCTGCCCAGTGCCAGTTGGCACAGTGTAAATTGTGTGAATATTATCTAATGTGTTTGGTATAATACAAAGGCTATTTTTATATAATACCTTGTGTGGAGTTTCTTTTGTGGTGGGCCTTGGGGGTTGTTGCTGGGTGCGCGCACAAACGCTTTACACATCGCCTCCGAGATAAGCCTGACTGCTCTTGCCAAGCTACCAAAGGGGTGAGCAGGGGTTATCTTTGGCGTGTAACTCCCCAGCCCTGACTAGAGTGGTGGTTTCTGCCTGGCTTTGGCGCAAGCCCTAGCCAACCAGAAATCCCATTTCTAACAAAGATAGGAAACCTTGCCATTGCAAAGTAGATAACCCTGGACGACGTTCTACAAAGAAGAATCCTGGCCCTTCAACGTTCCACTACCTTTGGAAGACAGAAGAATCTCCCTTGGAGTCAAGGAGTGACTCCCCTGCTTGGCAGGCACCAGAAACTCTAATCAACGGTCGCAAACTTTCTCGCTCCCGCCGGAGTTCGTATTCCCTGCAGCCCCGGAAGTAGATTTCCTAACTTCTCGACGGCCATTGTGAGTCCCCAGCAAAGCTGAGGTGAGTGGACCCCAAGAGTGACGAGGAACTTCAATACCTGGGAACCGTGCACTATTGTCAAGTGCAACCCCTTCACGACGTTCTACGAACTTTTGCTTTGGACCATTTGTGGCCCAAGCCTCCAGCAGGTTGTGCACCGAAAATCAGAGGCCTACCCTATCCCGAGTGACCGTGGGCTCCTGTAAAGCATTTCCTCACGAGGCGTCTTCACGATCCCTTGCCCGTTGGCTTGTGGGTCCCCCGAAGACTTTCTGAATGAACCAAAGGGCTCCCTGGTTGCTCCAGGCCTGCCCTCACTTACCCTCACTGGGTGAGTCCCTCAGACCTTGCTGGTCTGCAACGCTGACTTTCTTCGATTTCCATGAGACTTGCTGTTGCCAAGGCTCGTTGGCTCCAATCCGGTTGCTGACACCTCAGTAAGCTGCAGATGTCGTAGGACACTCCGAATCCAGCTGCTGGTCATCGTCGATGCCTCCTGGTCCTCGTGAGCGAAGAGTCAAAACACCCTTGATCACCTGAAATCACCCGACTTCCGTTAGCAACCAGCTTCCTGGCCCCCGGTCACGGGCAAGTGACTGTGAACACTGTCCCTTCAATTTTCTGGTCATCTGCATCTTGAATCCACCCTTGGATTCCATGGACACTTCTTCAGTCTTCGCAAGCAGCAAATCTTCTTTGGTCTCCATAGAAAACAGCGACGCGACCCGACACCAAAAGACACCTATGCACCCGGCTTCCCTGGGTGAGGTAACTCGTGCACTCTGGTGCCCTAGTGTGTGTTGACCCTCGCATTACTTACCTTGCAAGTGGCTTGCTTGTAGACTATCTCGAAGTACCCTAAAACTTTAAAAATCAAACCGCAACTTGCTCCATTGTAATCAATGGGAAACCCACGGCTATGTTCACACACTGCATGCTTCTCCCGTGGGTCTGTTACTTACCTGCTTTCGCTGCAGTAGTGAAGCCCCAGCGATTCTACAGGCCCTAGACCTTGTCATTCTGCATGTCGACTTACCTAAACCTCTTTTTTAGTATATGGTCTGGTATGCCCCTAGGGCCCCAGCCATATTTGTGCTTAACTTATTGTGAAACGTTGATATTTGAATGTGTTCCTGGCTTCTAATCTCATAAAGAGATTAGTAGAGTGTGTCTAGAAATAAATACATATATAGTTGATATATTTACCTGTGTGGTGTCCTTTCATTTGGTAATTCAAGAGATAATAAGGTAAAACAAGCTGCTTTACATTCCTCAGAGACTTAGCCTGAAGGCTGCTCTCCACAGCTACCACTAGGATAGCTTTCTTTAAAAGGTTGTCTTAAACTTATCTACCATAAGTCGAATTGGACTGGCGCAAGGTGGCCACTATAACTAGTGACCAGCATATGCCAGGCCAACTTCTCACACAATGTATTCAAATATAAAAATATTGAGGGGAAGATGCAGCCCAAACGATCAGCAGAACGTCGCCCCCAAGTCTCACATACTTGGTACTTCCCACGTAGAGGGCCCGTGCACTTAACCCTAGCTTACCGACTAGGCTGCACGTACAGCCAATGAGAGCGTGCTGCTCAGAGAAGGTAACTCCCCGCAGCAGCCTACTCTGCGAATCTGCGAACACCTGCGTGCAGCTGCTGCATTCAATTCAATTCCATTCCAGTTCCAGGAGGGCTCGCGGAGCGCTCCAAAAGCGCCACTCATCCACCTCGGTGTCAGCTTTACTGGTCGTGGGCCCTAAGGGGAGCCCAAGCAGTCCCGCCGCCCCCTGCCTTTGCCACATAGTCTCAGACCCTGGGCTTACTAGCTAGTTCCCAGGTAAGGCCTACCTGGACCTCCTCTGCAGGAGCGGACACTGGCCCCCTCGAGAGTCACACACAGCCCCCTCTGTTGCCCTGGAGGCACGCAGTCTAGATCCCAGCTCCCAATAAGCCGCTCCTTTACTTGCTAGACTCCCGAGCTACTACTGGTAAACATATGTAGCTTACTCCTGCTACGCCCACGGCCCTCCGATTACACTAACGTGTTCCTTTTGTCCTTTGTCAAATGGTGATATGTTTTCTTGAATGACGACAAGTGCCTCAACTTCGATGGGGGTACAAAGAGGGTACCTCGTGCCCAGTGCCCTTCTTATTCTCCCCTGCCCCCACCAGGTAGCCCACATATGACTCCTGCCGCCCCTCTTCCTGGTAAACAGCTCCAGAATTATGAACCATAGCACTGCCTTGCCCCGGACCATAACATTGGGTCTGCCCCTCCTGCCGTGCAAATCTGACAATTGTGAGAAAGCGCATCCTCTGCTGTTGCTTCAGCGGATCCTGGGGGGTGTCTGCGAGGAAAAGGTATGCGGATTGTGGGATTCTTTTAGAGATGCTAGCAAAATGAGTACATAAAAAACAATTATTGGCAAAGCCAATAGGTTTCGCCTATATGAACTGCTGTGCAACATGACAAAGAAAAAATATATTAAGAAAAACAACTGTTCCCTTGGCCATCAATCCCAATAAAAATGCAATATGTCTTCAGTTATTAAAGACAAAACAACAGCTACCCAAGGCAAGGAAGAAACAGGCAGGTAATCAATACTGTATGGCAATTTATTCAGTCATTGCATACTTTTATTATTCTTACTCTTTTTCTGGTCTTTTAACAAAGATCCAGTGCTCACACTTAAGGTGAAGAGAGTTGTGGTGATAGGTGATAGAGAAGCGAGAAAGACGTGCATCTCGCATAAAAAGACATGACTCCTTCAAATTATTTTTTACTATATATTAGAAGTCTGTATAGGTCTATTGTCAATGGTGTTTTGACCTCTGGCAATGTGAGGTCATCATCAGGACGGACCGAGGATTATTATTAATCCAGAATATTAACAAATTTTGCACAATTACGCAATTAGTTATTCAACATTATGGGGCCGATTACAATGTCGAATCTGACTTTGGGGGGCCCGTAGCAGGCCCCCCTTCACCTGTAGGCCTCTGGTTGGGGCCTGTGAGGGTACCCATAGGTCCCCTCTTTCAACCATGCACAGTGTGGCAGGCACCATGGGGTGCCTGCCACAGGGTGCAATGTTTTCCAGAACCACCCCTTTCTTCAGTGGGAGCCTGTTTTGTCGTTGGAACACAAGCTCCCATTGAAGTCAATGAGAGTCTGACCGAACTGTGTTTGGAAACATCGTAATCGGTTGGTCAGACTCCCCAAAGCCTAGTTGTTCGGAAACCATTATGAAACGGAGTCGGTTGGAAAGCATAATGAGGCCCTATATTGGTACTTAACCTATATAGAGGCTAGAAGCAATGACACATTTGATGACAGAACTAGGATTAATAATGTATTTAATATGAAATTCAACTAGCAAAGAATCTAATTATCGAAAGGTAGAGTTGCATAACTCTCCAAAAAATAAGCTCCGGTACTTAACCAGGAGAAAAATAGGAACAAATAGAAAAAAGTATTCTATTGAAATATAAAAGAAAGGAATAAGAAAAAATATGAACAACATGGCACTGATATTTTAAATGTCATTTGGATTTTTGGCATTTAGATTAGAAATGGCACTGCAAAGTAAACATCTTAAGCTCAAGTTAAACTGGATAATTGTAAATTGAAGCTAAACACTAAATCTAGAATGAGCATTATAGATTGATGACTCTTTTATGGCCTTACCCCGACAAAATGAAATTTCATTTAAATCAGTTGTATATTCACTGACACTTTACACTTGGTATTTTCTACAAAAGCTTGGAAAAAAATGTGTTTCCATCTATAATCCTATAAATGTAAATATCCTGTATTACTTGCATGGCAGGGTAAACTTTTTATTTGTGGTTTGGACTCCTTGATAAGATCATTTATAAGACACATTAAAAAATGGCTGATGGGGGGCATGGTCTAACTGGCAATGCAGTCGGACGCGTGCTAGAGGAGCTCCGGCAGGCCGCCGCGCACTAACGCTATCATAGCGGAGCTGGGGTTCTCCAGTATTGGGGTGTCTTTCATAGATTCACATGCTTGAATATTCCCTGTCGTCGAAGTGGGAGTCCCACGGTACATAACATAGCAATGTAGTAATACCATAAGCCTAATAGGCATAAAAGAAAGTAAAACCATAGAGTTTTTTATGGACAGACAACTTGTGACATCTATAACATATTACTGTCATTATGTTTTAGTCCAAAATCCAGCCAATCAGGCGTCCGCACCCACTAGAACCTTCTCCCCAGAGGCTCAGGCCCTCAGATATTCTACCGCACGTTGTGTGAAGGGAGTCTCCCTGAGCTTGCACAGTTTTTCTTCTCATATCTCCTCAGAAGATTACCTCTATGATGTCTACTTCCAAGAAATCCCTCTTCAGACCTTGTGGAAGTTGTGCTAAACTGAGGCTTCATTCTGAAGACCCTCACAAAAAATGTATTTATTGCTTATATCCTGAACATCAGGTAAAAGATTATAAAATTTGTAGGACCTTCTCTCAGAAGACTTTAAAAGGCAGAGAAGGGCGTTTCCTTCTGTGGCTACAGAAGTTGAAGTCTTCAGAGAATCCTCTTTCAGATGTGGGAAGTGTGTCTTCAATCAAAACTGCGCCCTCCTTGAAGAGAACAAGTGACTCTCAGAAGGTTTCTCCAAGACCTAAAGTGGTGAAGAAACATCATGTTGATAAGCCCACTACCCAACCTTCAACTTCAAAAGGGGTGATTTCCCCCCCCCCAGGAGCCTATCTGAATCCTTTACGCCCCAGAGATCTGATTCTCAGGCGTCAAAGACTCCATCTGCGCAGTTTTTACCTCAGAAACTGCCTCTCTCGTCGACCAGCTCATCAACGCTTCCTCCGTCGACGAGAGATGCCGTCGTCGCATCTACATCGACGACTTCGACTTCTATGTCTATGAAGCCGGCTATGATCCTGTCGTCGGCATCTTCACCGTCGACGCTGGTATCTGTTAAGGTGAAACCCATTTCGTCTACAGTGCCTTAAACTTCGTCGACGAAGGCAAGCAAACATTGAAAGAAGCATACGTCGTCGACGATGGCTTCGTCGTCGACGGTGGCTTCGTCGTTGACAGTGGCTTCGTCGTTGGCTGTAGCTTCGTCGTTGACGGTGGCTTCGTCGTTGACGGTGGCTTCGTCGTCGGCGGTGGCTTCGTCGTCGGCGGTGGCTTCGTCGTCGGCGGTGGCTCAACGACGACTTTTATCGTCAGCAACAACGGCTACGACTCCATCCATAGATCTGACACCACTAAAGGCTTCAAGCACTTTGCTTCAACGATGACATTCCTCTTTGGATACCCTAATGCCAATTAAAGCTCCTTCTCAGCCTCCAGAGGTGCTATTTACATCTGACGATGAGGAATCCGAGGATGACAGATTTCGGGCTGCTCGCAGTCCCTCTGAGCTTCTAATAAAGTGTCAAGAATCTGATGATGATGACGACTTACAAGTGGACGATTTCTCTACTTGTGACACGCACCCGGCGCAAGAACTTCCTATGGCACAACTGCCTTTAAGTCTTATTTCCAACCTCCAATATATGTTGGATGATTACAACCGCTGTTTTCCACGTTCTGTGCAGACTTCTCCAACGCCGCAGGTACCTCCACAGCCTGTTTCAAATAAGGAATCAGTGGCCACACCTACGTCGGCGACAAGAATTCAACATCTTGCAGTTCCTCAAATCATAGAGGAAGACTGCTGATCCAGCTCCTTTGGATTCTCCACCGGTCGACATTGGTGGTTTTCCTTTGCTCATGGAAAGAGCGGCTAAGAGATTCCACCTTCCTATGACCACCAGGGAGGAGGATTGTTTCCTATATGATTTTAAGGATCAACCTCAAAAACAAGTCTGTTGTATTCCAATTATTGATTTTATCTGGCAAGAAGGCCTCAAGCTGATGCAAACTCCTAACTCCATTCCAGCTATCCTCCTAGGATAGATAAAAAATACAAAGCCCCTCCAAATTCTCCTGCTTGTTTAATTTCGCAAACAAAGCCTGATTCCATCATTACTCAGGCAGCTCAGCGTCGATCCAGAAACCCATCGTCTCCATTGTCTGCACCGCCAGATCGAGAGGGTAGACGCCTGGATAAGACATTTTCCACTATGGCTGCAACTACAGTATGTGCGGCCAATTCTTTAGCGATCTTGGGCCGTTACGACCGCCAAATGTGGTCAGACATTTCATCTCTTATAGACCTTATCCCTGAAGTGTCTAGGCCAGAAGCATTAAAGATTCTCCAAGAGGGGGAAAGAATTTCCTCGGAAATTATCGATTGCGCTGTTGATGTATCCTCCACTGGTTTTCGTCTTTTGGCTGTTGCAGCAGTCCTCAGGGATCAGGGCTGGTTACGGGCCACGTCTTTCCATCAGGAGGTACAGACAAAAATACTGGACATGCCTTATGACGGTGAATCATTGTTTGGCCAGCATATAGACAATGCCCTTCAAACAATTAAAAAGGACACTGACACTGCTTATGCTCTTGGGTCTTTACAGTTCAAAAAGCAGCCTTTTCGATGCGCAAGAGGTCGTGGCTCCTCTTCTTCCTTTCGAGGAAATTCCAATCAGTACAGACAAGGTCAAAACCGCTACTCCTCCCAGAATCAGTAGTCATATAGGCAAGAGCATTCTTCCACCTACAGGCAATACAGAGGAAAATCCTCTTACAGAGGAAAGGATTCCTCCAAGAAACAATGACTCTCACCACACACCGTCGCAAGATCCTCCCGCTTTTTCAAAACTTGGAGGTCGTATCTCCCACTTCTACTCCAAATGGTCACAAATTACTACCGATCAATGGGTTCTAGATATTGTGCGCAGGGGACACGCATTGGAATTCGTAAAGATTTCTCCCAATACTCCACCAAGAGGTCCCCCTCCTGCTCACCTAAAAGAACTTTTGAATCCGCTAAAAATTTTATTAAGAAAGGGCGCGATCGAAGTGGTGCCAAAACTACAGAAGGGCAGGGGGTTCTATTCAAAGTTCTTCCTCATACAGAAAAAGTTGGGAGAATGGCGCCCCATTTTGGATCTACGGAGCCTGAACAAATATATTAAACAACAGACTTTTCGCATGTTGTCCCTTCAAGAAGTACTTCCTTTTCTATCCCAAGGAGAGTATATGACAACTTTGGATCTTCGAGATGCTTATTTTCATCTTCCCATACTGCCAGAAAATTTCTCAGATTCAGAGTGGCCGGAAAGGACTTCCAATTCAAGGTTCTTCCATTCGGCCTTCGTTCCGCTCCCCGAGTGTTTACAAAAGTCCTTGCACCGGTGGCAGCTTACCTTCGTCTACAAGGAGTGCAAATTTTTCCATACTTAGACGACTGCCTACTAAAGGCAAAGTCATTCGAACTGGCATCCAAACAAACTCTTTTCTGCAGGTCCCTCTTCCAATCTCTGGGCCTCACGCTAAACATGGAAAAATTTCAGTTTCTCCCAGCTCAAAACAGACTGTTCTTGGGAGCCATTCTAGATACCAAGCTAGGGAAAGCTTTTGTGTTGCACGAAAGACGTCAACGTCATCGCAATCTAGCGACTTCTATCCATCTAAAAGAATCCGTTTCTGTCCGACGGTTAAAATCTTTCCTAGGGATGTTGCCCTCGTGCATTCCTCTAGTCCCTCACTGCCGCCTGAAAATGAGACCTGTCCAAGAGGAATTGGACAAACAATGGGCTCAAGTCTCAGGAACTTTCAACGATTTAGTCAGAGTCACACATCGACTAAAGAGAGCTCTTTTATGGTGGACTCACGAAGGAAAAATCTCCTCAGGGCGTCCATTTTTGGCAGACACTCCACATTTCACCCTCACAACCGATGCATCTCTCAAGGGTTGGGGCGCCCACTTACAAGGGCTGACAGTGAAAGGCAAGTGGACCGCTCAACAAAAAACAAGACACATCAACCTTTTAGAGTTACTGGCCATTTTTCTGGCTCTGAAAGCTTTCCGAACCATCATTCAAGGAAGCTCGGTGTTGATCCGTACGGACAATACAACGTGCATGCACTACATCAACAAACAGGGAGGCACAAGGTCCATCTTGTTGTCCCTTCAGGCTCAACAAATTTGGAATTGGGCGATTCAACATCACATCGTCCTCACCGCAGTTCATGGAGCGTCGAACAATCTTGCGCATTCCCTAAGCAGATCATCCATGACCAATCACGAATGGGAGTTGCACCAACCCATTCTGGATCACATTTTTCAACTATGGGGTCCCCCAAATCTGGATGTGTTCGCAACAAATCTGAACTGCAAATGCCTGTTCTACGCAAGTTGGCTTCCCCAACCAAAGTCATGCGAGAATGCCTTTTTGATGAACTGGTCAAAAATATATGCTTATGCTTTTCCACCAATACCTCTAGTCACCAAGGTTCTGCGGAAAATGAGGAAAGAACCCTGTCACATTATTCTTATAGCCCCCCGGTGGCCTCGACAAATCTGGTTCACGGAACTCCTGCTTCTGTCTCAGTGCGACCCGATCATTCTTCGACCCTCTTACAAATCTTCTGACCATGGAACACGGCCAAATTTGTCATCCTGATCCAGCATCTCTACGTTTAGCGGCTTGGAACCTGAGCACTATGAATTTGTAAATTTGGACATTCCTTCAGATTGTAGAGAGGTCTTGGCTAAGGCTAGAGCACCTTCCACTGTGAAAACATATAAACTCAAATGGAAACGATTCTGTCTATGGTGCAATGAAGCTCAAGTACATCCTATACATTCCAAGCCAGAACAACTTTTGCCTTTCTTTTTGCACCTAGCAAAATCAGGCCTCTCGTACTCTACCCTAAAGGTTTTCCTAGCAGCAATCTCACGATTCCGTCTAGATGGCTCTAACTCACTCTACTCGTCAAGAGTGATTCAACAATTTTTCAAGGGTCTTTTTCGAATGTTTCCTCCGATACGTCGGCCACCTCCACCTTGGCATCTAAATATTGTATTGGCACAGCTCATGAAACCACCATTTGAGCCAATCCATAAGGTCAGTCTCAAATATGTTACTTGGAAGACTTCTCTACTCCTGGCTCTTATATCCTCCCGCCGGGTCAGTGACTTGCAGGCGTTTACCACTAAACCACATTTTCTTCAATTTACTAAAGACTCTGTCTTGCTCCACACAAATCCGGCCTTTATCCCCAAGGTGCCATCGGATTTCCACCTCAATGAGCCAGTTGTTTTAAAAACATTTTTTCCAAATCCTCAAACTCCTGCAGAGAAAACGCTTCATTCTTTAGATGTCAAAAGATGTCTCAAATTTTACCTTCAGAGAACAGCTACTATTTGTAAGAATGACCAACTCTTTGTGGCCTACGGACGGATGTGACAGGGTCATCCGGTCACCAAACAAACTATAGCACGCTGGATATCTTCTACTATTGCCTTTTGCCATCAACAAGCTGGAAAACCACTTGCATCAACTGTTCTAGAGCATTCCACCAATGCTCAATACATCTGCAGAGATGCAACATGGTCCAGCAGACATACCTTTACGAGACACTACTGTCTGGATGCTGCAGACAACACGGACACGGCTGTGGGACAAACAGTCCTTCGTAATCTTTTTAAATAAGGTGAGCCTCTGATGCTTCCCTCCTCCTGTATACAAGGTACATTTATTGTTTATTTATGTATATATTATATTTTATATGCCTATAGTCTTTTGCACTGGATATTGCTATTGCTTTGATTCTTATGTACCTTGTATTATTCTGATATCACTGCTCACCACACTTATTCAAGCATGTGGGAGCGGCGGCAGCGGTGATCTCATGCGGGGCCTCGGCCCGGCGGTTGGTGTGCCCGCCATTTTGTGGTGATCGGAGGCCTCCGGATCAGCAGCGGCTCCTGTGTTCTGCGATGATGCCTGGCGCTGTCCTCCTCTGGAGGTGAAAGAGGCATTGCGGGAGTGCTCACCCGGTCGGCGGGGGTGCGGACGGCAGACCTGGGCCACGGACGCGGCCGGACGGGTGGCGTGCCTGTAGTCGGCCTGGGACCGCCATTTTCTGCGCTGGATTGGTGAGGTGCATCAGGCCCCGGGACCTCGCTGGCTGGCTCTCCCGGTCTGGGTGGGCCTTCCTACGCCCTGACGGTTGGTGGTGGCCGAGGAGTACTGCAGAGAGGCCACAGCTGGGCTTTCCACAGCTGCTTCATCCCCCCCATTCCTGTGGCATCCGGGGCGGCATCCCCCAGGAGTGGACGTTCCTGCGCCAGAGGGTGTGGGGCTCTTCTGTGAAGGAGCACACCGGCACTGCCTCCATCTGCCTCGTGTCTGTGGCAATCTCTGCAGTGGCCTGTGTGGAGAACAGCGGGGACGGCGGTGGTGACGCGGGGGACTCTCGGAACCCCGGGAGCTGGCTGCAGTGGCGGCCGCCGTGGTGCCTGCGTGGGACCCCCGGTACTGTGAGTAAAGCTGTGGGGGCGCGCATCCCTGACCCCTTGCTGTGGGCCCTGTGGGGGCTTTGGGGGCGGGTGCTCACCCTGTCCGACGCAGCACTTTTGCCTTCAGTGGGGCCCAGCTCACATCGTGCCTCTCATGGACGCGGGGCGGGAGCTGCCCCTGGGAGTGCATCTGGCCGCCATTTTTAAGGCAGTTGACTGAGACAGCATTGCGGGATAGTCTGGGCCTGCGTAGGTCCTCCCTGGGCCGTGCTGCCGCCATATCTGCCACGCTAGGGCTGCATCGCCCCCCCGGAGGTGGCAGGGGCGGCAGGAGGTATCGTGGGTCGCCAGGCAGCCCGGCAACGATGCCTGTTGCCCACCAATTGATGAAGCGGTGGGGCCCGGACGGCGGCGGTTGGCAGAGAGGACTGGCCGTTGCTGCCACTCGCCATGCTCCGGGTGGCTGAGGGGCCTGGAGGTGCGTGATGATCTCCAGCACAAGGAGGCAGCAGGAGCAGACGGGGAGCAGCTCTTGAATTTGGAGACCCCGGAGAGACCTTGCTTTTAGTGCCCTGTTTCTGTGCTGTGGGGGGGGGGGCCTGTGCTGGGGGGTGCCTGGGACCTGGACTGCCTTGGTGCGAGACTCTGGTGGAGGCTTTCTTGGATGTTGCCCATCCCCCACTACGCTGCCATCAGAGGTCACTCAAGGCCGTTTGCCCTGCTCGCCGGGCCTGTTCCTCCTGCTGGCTGGCGCTTGCCCTTGCCGTTGGGGGGGGGGGGGGCGCTTAGTTGCCGTGGGGGGGGGGGGGGGAGTCTGATCCTTCTACTGTTATTGTCGTCAGCCGGGTCGACCCCTTTGCTGTACTGCTCCTGCCCATTGATCTGTGACCTCTCCCCATTGACGGCTTATTACTGCCACTTTGTCTGCTGCTGGTGGTGTCGGGCTGCGGCACCCTGGGCGTCATGGGTCTGGCCTGAACCTGGTCTGATAATTCTCGCTCTGGTGGGGTGCAGGTTGGGGCTCGGGTCTGTCTACCTGCTTCGACAGGGTGTACATGTGCTTTAAAGGGCTGTAGGGGGGCTGACAGGGGCTACTGGCCCTTTGAGTGAATACATTTTGCAGAGCTGTGGTGGCGAATTGAATGCTGAGACCCCCTACTCAGTGCTGTCTGGGCCTGTTGGGCTCGCGGTGGGACTGAACACCTTTGACGGACTCTGTGGTGGGGAAGGGGGCCTTCCGTGGGGCTGGTGCTTTGGGGTGGTGGCAGAGGGACCTCCGTTATCTGATAGGTCTTGCCATCGGCTGTTCCACTGTGCCACCAGTATGACGCGCACTAACAGAGTCAAAGATGCCCCGGGACCAGCCCCTAAGTACATCTCGGTGGCGGCATTGTGGGGCAAGATGGGCTCGTCTGCACCCGCTGAGAGACAGGCGTCGGCTGGGGGGGGGACTCGCTCGCGGTGACGCAGGCCTTTATGTCCACCTTCATGGCTGGACTGAAATCGGAGATTGGTTCCCTGCGTACCGAAGTGCACTTCTGTGTCAGAGAGCTTCGGAAAGAGGTCGCGGATCTTGGAGGATAGGTCGATGGGTTGGAGAAGACGATGGATGCCCGGATGGAAGACCAGGAGCAGCTGGCAGCGTCTGGCTGTCCTGGAAGATCAACACATCGAATTGCAGCTGAAGCAGGAGGATTTGGAGAATTGAAGTCGCCGGAATAACCTCCGCATCCGGGGGATTCCTTTGGGTGCGGAAGGGAAAGACATCATGACCTATGTGGCACAGCTGCTCCATGAAGTGTGGGGCGATGAGGACGCTTCTCCACCGGCCCTGGATCGGGCTCACCGGGTCTCTGGGCAAATCGGGCCTTATTCCTGATATACTAACCAGGGTTCATTTTGTTACAGAGAAGGAAGCTATTCTACCGGCGGTGCGGGCCAGGCAGGGCCTCACGTATGAGGGACATCGGATTCAGATTTTCCAGGATCTGGCCCCAACCACCCTCAGGCGCCGCCGTACCTTCAAACCAGTGACTGATGAGTTGCGAACCTTGAACATCACCTATCAGTGGGGTCATCCCTTTGCGCTTATATTTACACCATGTAGCGTCCATAAAGTTTTTTTAGTGAAACCAGACTTCACATATTCAAAACAGGAAAGGGTCAGTGAGATTATTTACAATAATATTTGTCAGCTTCTATATTACAATATTGAAAACATACCTCATTATCTCTGAATATTAGATGAAAACACATTTAGAATTTGGACGAGTGTGCCTGGGCCCCTGTCTGTAACTTGGCTGAGGAGGGCATGAAAGAGCTGAAACTGGATCATAAAATCCAAACCTGTTCTGAACAGGGTCCCACAAAATTAGTTTGGCCCAGGGACCGCAACATCCTTATAATGTTCCTGATCTGTCCTTCCTAAAACTCAAGCCTTCTCCTGTCATTTTTATAAGTATTAAGTGTGAGTGTCAAGTTGAATGCAGCTGGGAGGCTCGGTGTTTTGTCCAACATGTTCAAACACTCCCTTTTGTCATTTAGGTAACCTGGACGTCATAAAACAGCAGCTCCTTGCAACCATGGACCTGTGCTAAAATATACGTCTGTTAAACTGATTAAATAGATAAAATGCTAAGGAATGTAACGTCACAAATGAATACAGTTTTGACATTTTATCCAGTATTGGGGTATCTTTCATAGATTCACATGCCTGAATCATTCCCCGTCGCCGAGACGGGAGTCCCACGGTAAATACAAAAGTAGTGCCAAGAGTAAATAATAGTAGTAGGCTAAAAGAAAAAGCCTAAGGCCCAAGTCTTAGTAGCCTATCTACATCATTATAGAAAAAATGGGTGTATGTTGTTGGAAGAAGTGCCATTCTCGTTTTAGCTTAATTGGTGTGATAATATCTTCATTTTTAGGTATGCCTGGGTTGATAGCAATATCAACTGGGGAGAGGATGGGGCCTAACCGCCAGCGCTGCCGACCTTTGTGCTGGGGAACCAGGTGCGAGTCTTTGTGTCAGCTCAATATCGTGTGTTTCAGGGCAAATCACTTCATCTCCCCCACGCCTACCAAAAAATGAATGCGTCCTTATGTAAACGTAACTTGCACTAGATAAATCTGCAAAACAAAACAAAAAACGATATCCTCCTACCCTTTCTCCTGTACTGATGACGACTGCAGCAGAACATGAAAGGAAAGTTTGATGAAAAGCATGACCGTTTTTCGCACAGATTGCAGCGTTGGTATAGAAGGACGCTGTGCTGCAAGACTTCAGAAAGCCCTGAACTCCAGGATTCACAGAGCGAAAGTGAAACTTCTCGACGTTCTGCGCAAACATCTTTCTATGGACTGAGACGTCATCGAGTGATCCTCGCCCTCTCTCTGCTGCAGGCATGGACGATATTGCCCACTACATGTCTTTGGCCGTTACACGCATTGACAAAAAACAATCTCCGGCCAGGTGGCCAATCTCACCACGTGTGACAGTGACGGCCAATTGGTAGTATCCTACTGCACAATGCACATGCAGACTGCGCATGACACAATCTAGCCTCACACCCTAGATTGTGCCTGGACCTGGGTGGCACGCTGTCTGGAACTACCAGGCAGATATGCAATCGAACCAGGACAGGTAGGTACATTTATTTTTATTAATTACTGGGCCCATCGTACAAGGGAGCAAATGTCAATAGCCACGGCCCCGTTAAATAAATGCCGGTGCTTAGCACCGGAAGGCACTGGCACAAATTAAGCACTGCATGTAATACACTTGCAAAACTGTTGGGTCCAGTCAGGCTTGTTTGCAGTAACCTTTAGCTCTACTCTGGGTAGCTGTGGCTTTGACCAGTAAGGCTTAAACAAAGGAGCTAGTGTAAAGCATTTAGAAGCACCAAATAACGAAATAAAAAGTCACACAACACGAAAGAAATCCGACACCAATTTTTATGGTTTAAATCTTTTATTGGCATTTCAGAAATACACAAAAAAAACCTTCACCAAAGAGAAAGAACAGCACCTTGTGCAGTTCAAAGTTGATGCGTGAGTCTCTCAGTTCTGTACTGTACACTAGGTCAGGCTACAACCAACTTGGGAACGCCATAGTGATCTCTAATAGGGTGCTATGAAACAAAAATAAGGAACCTAAAAAAAAAACCCCACCCACACCCCCCCTCCCTCTGTTCCACGTCCGTCAAACCCATTCCTTCTCGTTCTCATCAGCGCCCAATCCCTACCCCTCTTTCTGTTCCTCAGATAGTCTCAGTAAGCGTAGGTAGCGGGGACATGTAACTTCCCTAAACTCGGTGGCCAACAATGACAGGAAGGGCTTCCACAATTCTCCGTACTTGGATCCCTCCCCTGACAGTGTCAATGTGAGTTTTTCCATGCCCAGGACATGCCACAATCGGTACAACCAGCCCGTGAAAGTCGGTGAGGTGTGGGAGCGCCAATGAGTAAGTACGTTCTGCGTCGCTGAACCCAGCGCTATGGCCATTAGTCTACCACTGCGTGACTTAAGTGGGTATGTCATAGGATTTGGGAGACCCAGCAATACATATGCCGGAAAGCGCGGGATCGCGGTGTCGAAATACTTGTATATTTCATCGAGCACTTGAGTCCAGTTCGCCCGAACACCCTCACATTCCCAAAGTAAATCAGTCATGGTGCCTATCTGCCCACAGCCCCTCCAACAATACGCCTCCCTCTTCTTGTCTATCGCGTGTAGGAGTTCCGGAGTATAATACCAATAGGTCGCCACTTTTGTAAGTGTGTCTGTGAGTCCCATATGGTACGCTGAGTGCCGGGCCCTGTAGTATATGCCCTCCCACTCCTCATGAGCCAAAGATCTACCTAGCTCCCTCTCCCAACGCATTCTTCCTGCATTGTATGTGTGCGTGAATCGCCTTTGGAGCGTTCTGTAGAGGTCAGAGATCAATTGCTTGTCGAATGAGCGCGTTATTAACTACCGCTCATACTGAGAGAGTCGCCTATCGGCCCACGATCGGACCCTCCCATCCAGCGCCCAATGTCGGACCTGGAAGTAGCGAATGCGCTCCGCCTCTGGCAACCCGTATTCCTGCCTGAATTGTTGGAACGGGCGCACCCCTTCAGCGTCGTACATATGATATAAAAAACGGCAGCCCGCCGCGGCTTCCACCTATGGAAGGCTGCCAAATCCATTCCGGGGGAAAAGTCCGGATTGTCCAACAGGGTGGTAAGCGGGGAAGGGAAGGTAGTAAGCTCGTGAGCAACATTAGTGCGATCCCAGATTTCCAGAGGAACGCGAGTAATGTGGGAGGCGTAGAGGTTGGGGGGCCTGTGCTGTCTCCGCAGGAAGGGGATATCCTGCAGAGGTCTGGCTGCTACCGCCTGGTCTTGAAACAGCCAGTGCTTTTCCGACTCCCAGCGACTCCACTCCACCAGGTAGCGTAGTTGCGCAGCTTGGAAATAAAGTTGGAGATCAGGGATCCCAAGTCCCCCGCCCTCAGGCGCCAGAGTGGACAGTGACCTCTTCATGCGTGGCTTCCGTCCATTCCAAATGAACTGGGCCAACTCCGACTGTGTCTGCTGGATCCAGCCACCAGGCGGGTACAGGGGTATGGTGCGGAAAAGATAAAGGATCTGCGGTAGGATGGTCATTTTAACTGCCGCGATCTTGCCCAGCCACAAGAGGGGATAGTATTTCCACTGCCCAAGCTCTCTGCGGATCTTCTGGCGTAAAGCAGCATAATTGAGGGCCACCACCCGGGAAAGCGTAGGGGCCAACTGGATCCCCAGGTAGGGAATCGAGTCCTTCGCCCACTGAAAGAAGAGTGAACCCTCTAGGTACTCCTGCGTGGAGGGGGTCAAAGAAAGGTCTAGAGCCATTGATTTGTCCGCATTAACCTTGAGCCCCGCCACCTGTGCAAAGGCGTCCAAATTCGCCATGCATGCCGGCAACGCCTCTCGCGGGTTTGATCGACACCAATTTTTAAAAGTAGATTATACTTTTATGAATTATTAGACACAAGGATGAGCAAAATCCACGCAAGGGTTCCGGAGATATAGATGTTAAAGTAAAACGTAAATCTCAGCTTTTTAGTCCAAAGTGCAAAAAATAACTAGTACCCACAAAGTTTAGAAACTTTTGAGAAGTTTGAAAGAGTTATGTTTGACTACTCCGACCCGAGTGTTGTGACCAAACCTGGCAGGGAGAAGGCCAGGTGGGCCACTAAGGAGCATTTGGACAGGTACCTGGTCACCAAAATAGAGTCAAGTCCCGTTCCATAATTTACATCAAAACGGACCTAGTGGTGTGGTCCTGATGATGCAGAATACTGAGGATCCTCTAGGTGCTGTGTGTTCAACAGGGGGTGTCCTTGCAGTTATTCCTTGATTCACAAATGAGGTGTGGCAACTTTAGCCACAGGGGTCAAGGTCCCTTGAAGTCCTCTTTAAGCCAGTAGAATGCCAGCTGCTGCTGTGCTACCTGTCTCCGTACACAGCGGGTCCAGCAGTATCCTTTGTTGGAGGCTAGAGTCCCTTGGATTCATTACACACTCCTGGGTCCAGCGGACTCAAGTGTAACTTTTGGCCATCGAGGATCAGTCTCTCGGGATGCCCAGCAGTGGTGGATGACGATTCCAGGAATGTGGCTAAAACTTGACGGATGGGAATTCTTTAGCTTTGATGGCCCTCGTGCTGGTTCCAGGGGGTGAGCCAACTTACTCTTGGAATCACTCCTTTGGTCTCGGGCTCAGGAGCGTCTTTGCCTTGAGACAGGAGTCACAGGCACAGTCCTCTCTTTGCTAGTCCGTGGTGCGTCAGGAGCAGTCCAGAAGACGATGCAGCCTCTCTTGCCAGGTCCAGGGATCAGCAGGGCAATCTGTTTTTGATCCCTTTTCCAGTCCCGGCATGATCTGAGGTTCACGGTGCCAGGGGGGCCGTATTTTTGCCCAGAAAGTGCTCTGAGAGGTGTTATGCGGGCTTTAGCCAATGGGCTACTAAGATCCCTCCTGTTCTGTGATGACTTCCGGCTTTGTGTGGCATCTGGCAATCCCAGGGTGCACTATTGTGCCCACCCCCAAGATGTCTGAACCCTTCCTTGGATGTCAGGAGTTTGGTAGCCCACGCCAGAGGTCTGCCCGCCTATGGGATACAGGCCCACTGGAAAACTAGGGTTGGAAACTGGTTTCCCCTCTCTGTTCCCACCGCCAGCATATCTAACACCCTGCATGGTTTCCTGCAAGGGGGAGATGACACCCAACTCTGTAGCAGTGTTCATGAGCCTGGCAGTCGTCCAGACAACTCCCCAGGAGGGCTGAAGGATGTCTGGTGGCCAGAAAATGTGTGAGGCCACTGGGTAATAGAATGTCAACTTTCTAAAAGTTGCTTTTCCATTAAAGGGACATTAAATTAGACTTGGGCGTCAAGTTGGGTTTAATGCCGCAATTAATTTGATACCTTTAAGTACCCATTTTAGTAGTATCATGCTGAATGGTTAGCCAGTAACTGTGTTAGCCAATAGGGCTAATAACTTTTTCACAACAAAAACAACAATTTGCAAGTTTTGGTGTTAGGGCACATACAAAGTATGTGTCCTACTTAATAAAACACAGCTCCCTTCCTCAAGCTCCACCGGCCTTCCTTAGATTTGGACGAGACTTACATATATTGTTAAGGAAAGTGGGGACTTTGCCATTGGTTTAATTGGCAAAGTTGAGCTAGCAGTTTTAAATTGCTCTTCCAGGCTGCCGTGGCAGGCTGAGGGACATTTTGTAATTGGTCACACACAGGGTGGCACAATCAGTGCTGCAGTCCTGGAGGTGACACTGTTTTACGTGCCCTGGGTACCCTTAGTACCATATACAAGGGACATATAAGTAAATCAGCCTATGCTATTTTTTGTTTGAATATGTTTTATTATTTTTAAATGCATATACATGATTAAGAGGTCAACATTGCAGGACAAGTTACATTGCAAAATATACATTAACATCACATGTGAAACATATGGAGGCAATATAAGATCACAAAGTTTGTTGCACATAAAAGTGACACATGCAGCAATGAACAGGCATAGATTCAGATTCAAAAGGCTGAATGCAGGGACTTTTCAATAGGAAACATCTCTTACAATGCAGGCATTATACCGTAATGTCTTTACAACACATCTATTACAACGCATACCATTACAACGCATATGCTATTACGACGAATGCTATTGCATTGAGAATTAAGGTGAGTGTTTAGGTAAGTACTATCAAATAATGTATAATAGTATTGTATTTAATAGTAATATTAATATGGTTTTTAATTAGAGGGTTTAATTATTATTCTGTGACGGGATGCAGGGAAATTAGGGGTTGTGGGTGGGGGAGTGTATTAATACTCGGGTATGAATTTAAATACCTGGGTATTGATACATATTACTGTAAATTATTTGTACGTCATTTAATAATATTTAAAAATAATACTTATGAGGGTGTGGCACCCTTTCTCTGGCACAGGATGTTAGGGAAATAGGGAGTTCGGGTGGGGGAGTGTATTAATACTCGGATATAAATTTGAATACCTGGGTATTGCTGCATTTTAATTGTATTATTTTTAAGTAATTTACTAATTTAAAAAATGCTTATTAGAGTGTGACACCCTTTGGCATGGGATGCAAGGGAATTAGGGGTTTAGGGAGTGTATTAATACTCGGGTATACATTTTAGTACCCAGGTATTAATACATATTGAATTTAATATTATTTTTCAGTCATTTAATAATAATTAAAAATAATACTTTTGAGAGTGTGACACCCTTTCACTGGCACAGAATGCAGGGGAAACAAGGGTTTAGGGTGGGAGAGTGTATTATTACTCTAGTATTACTATGAATAGTTGTTTAGTAATTTTATTGTATAATATTAATATTAAAATATTTTATAAATTGTAAATAAATAGTGAGGATTTAACATTTACAATCTGGCATGTCATGATACAGAAATAGATTTTTGGGGTAGGGGTGAGTAGTATTTTAAAAACATTATTTATGAACGAATAGTTGATGTATAATACATTAATAATAATATTTAAACAAAGATAAAAATGGGTATATGTACACACCAAAAATATATTTTTTTAAACAGTAAGCAAGAAATTAATACAAATCAATTTATATATAAAATAATTAAGTAGGACACATCAGTATTTAAAAAAACGTTTTTATTTAAAAAAAAAAGTGTTAATGCAAAGGTTTTTTAGATAAATATAAACATGTTACATTATATATTTAAAAAAAAATTATTTTCTAAAGGAGTACATTAACTTTTTTTTAATATATATATATTTTTATATTTCCTACATTTTTCCATTGAAGTGAATGGGTGAAATTGGTATTTTTTCCTTTTTCCTTTTATAGATGACGTACGCGGTTGTGCGTGTGTTTCTACAGTCGGGAGAGCATCACGGTCAGGATTGGAAGCAAGGAAGAGCTGCGGTCAGGTAAGACACATTTTATTTATTTAATAGAGATTGTGGGTGGCATAGTTTATTGTAAGAAGAGACGAGGGAGGTAGTTAGATAGATGTTAGTATTTGGAAGTATGTTTTGAATTTTTTAACCACATTTTCATTCCGATACAGGTCGCGGTTGCGGGCCCACATTATTATTATTATAATTGAATTTATATGGCGCGACACCTTCCGGGAGGTTTCCCGGCGCCTACAGACACATGAATAAAAGAGGGAAGCAGCGGGTCAAAGCTCAGACATTGAATAACCACGTTTTGATGCTTTTCCGAAATTTATCATGATTTTGTTCAAAATGCAGTGCGGGTGGAAGCGAATTCCATAGAGACGGGCCAAGTAGGCAAAAGACCGTCCACCCCTGCGGGTAAGTCTAAACCTAGGGACTACAAACTTTGCCTGACTTGGCGAGAAGGAGTGTATGGTTGAACTAGTGCATTAAGGTAACAGGGGGTAGTATCGGCATTGATTCTGTGCATATAGCAAAGGGCTTTGAATTTAGACCGGTTTTCAATCTTTAGCCAGTGTAAATCCCTGAGAGACTCTGTAATGGGAGTCATTCGAGGTAGCTGACAAAGAAGTTTGTCCGCTGAGTTTTGGACCACTTGAAACTCCTGATTACATCCTTGTTGGCACCTAGATATAAAACATTACCGAAGTCCAATCTGGATACGATTAAGGCTTGAACCACTGTCTTTTGAGTCATAAGTGGCAGCATCCATAGGATTTTTTTAAGCCACTTCAAAATTCCAAAGCAAGTAGATGCAACCTTGACCGCTTGTTGTCGCATGGACAATTGTTCGTCAACAATAATGCCAAGGTTGGGAACAGATTGCGAAGGTAGGGGAAGGGCACCCATTTGCAGAGGCCAGTGCTGCGGGCCCCAGAGAGCTTTGTTTCCACTGAAAATTAAAAGCTCTGTTTTTCCTCCATTCAACTTTAATTTATTAGTATGCATCCAACCAGCAATTTCTTGTTGACCTGATTGAAGGGAAGGTGACTTCAAGGAATCTTTGGTAGATAAAGAAAAGATAAGCTGGGTGTCATCAGCATAGGAATAAATAGTTAGGCCAGCTTCTTCTGCTAGGGACGCTATAGGGCTGATGTAGATATTGAACAGCAACGGGCTTAAGATAGAGCCCTGGGGTACTCCATAGGGGGAGTAATGGGATCTGGAGCTGGCTGTTGGGGACAAAACCTGAAACGTTCGGTTAGTGATGGTTGATTGCTTTTTTTTTTACACTTTTGGGTAAAAAAAAAGTTAAGTATGTGGATAGAATTATTAATATTTCTTTTAAACCATTGTGTAAAAGGAGCAATATTTTTTTAAACCTTTTGTTGCGTCTTTAAAAAAAGAATAGCATATTAATGGGTGTTAGAGCACGTGGAATTTTGGAGAACACAGACGGCATGGATGGCCAAACTGATGTTTTAGACAATTTGGAAGTTTTGCTAATGGATTTTTTCTAGGTGTTAAAGTTAGGATTTTTGACTTTTGTAGCACTTTGGATAGAAAATCGATGGAGAGAGGATTGCAACGATGGATTTCTTGTTGCTTTTTTTGCCAAACTTTTTTCATTATTATTTTTTTTGCTATGCTTTTTTTTAGTTTACACAGTATATTTTGCAGCAGTGTGTTTGCTGTAAAATATGACTATGCCAATCTGTGTCTCCTTTGATAGTTTGCATGTGCCTTGGATTGGATAGTGGATTATGGATTTGATACTTTGGATATTTGAAAAGTAGTATGTGTGCAATATTGTCTAGGTAGTCTGAAGCCACCATCAATGAAAACTGTTGAATTTGTCCCAGTAGTCTCTTGGACATTTCTTCCGTTCTCTGGGAAATTTCTTGAGTTCAGACTACCAGTCAATAATCGCGCTATTCTCATTTCTTAGAAACTTTGCTCCTTTTTCAAAACTTCCAAGAAATAATACATGTCAGGGTGAGGTTCTCCGATTGATTTATTGAAGGAGTTGTGCCATCCCTCTATGGCATATTGGTCTCTGCTCCTCCCTCTAAGCTGGTAGTGTAACAGTTCCACCACTTCACAGAAACCCTTAGATTCCTCCTGCCACCCTACCTGCTTAGTTGGCCGATCCATGTGTCCTTAAAGTAATTTAGTAGGGATCCCAGTTTATCTTCATGTAGTAAAATAGTCAGATTCAGTAACTGATGTGTAGTATTCATCCACACAGTCAGGAGGAACAAAGCACAAGGCAGTTAGTTAGTTTTTAACTCAAATTGAAGTTGACTGTAATCCTCAGATAAGGATGTATTTATTTTATTTTTTGCCAATACGTCTGTGAAAAGTAAAAAAAAACATCCTTGAATTTGGGTTTCGGGAAACATTTTGGTTATGGTGTTAATCATTGATAATTCGAAATCAGTTATCACTTTTCTAATACTTTTATTTTGTGTTTTAGATTTTAGCACTTTTAAAAATTCAGTGTAAGTTGAGGTTTGCTTATCAGGGTGTAAACTGCTCACCAAGGGAACTACAGTGTTATTCAATCACATCTTTTATTTCGGCTGACAGCCATAAAAAGCTACAAACATGAAGCCTAAAATTCAATATCAATAAAAACATCATACAGGCTTCCTTTTCACAGTGGATTAAAAACAGTAATAAGTTAAAATTGATAAGTGTTAATACAGTTCTTGTCACTGCTATATGTAATATATGCTTTTCCTAAAACTAAATTATCCTATTATGCAAGTATCCATAATAGAATAAAGTTTCATACTTGAAACATACCAATAGCATAGTCCCCAGTATCTATAATAAAAGTATGAAAGGAGGGGGGAAAAAAGACACTGAATGGGCCTTCTAGGACTTTTTCTGCAGTCTGACTATCATAGATGAAAGTTATCTAAAGCCTTCTTTCTCTGGTTCCAGGCACAGAGCAAGTAGCGCGAAACTGACAAGGCTAATAATTCCCTGGCTTCACTCTTGAGAAGCCTTACTGCTTCCCTGCAGTGTCTCACTCACATAGATTTGAGTGCCGCTATCAACCATTTCTTGCGCGCATTTCTGCATTTGGGACAGAAAAGCATAAAGTGCTCTACCGATTTTCACAATATTAGGGAAATTTGTGCAAAACTTTGATTTTAAGGGTGCCTTATCCCATTTCATGGTGTGGGTTCTCAGAGGCAGTGCACCACACCTAAATTACACATATAAACATTTGGAATGGTAGTGGTGCATTTAGTCCATATAAGGCTTGAGGCTGGGTACACATTTGCGGTTGAGGAACTGGCCGGTTAGACTGCTGTCCAGATATACTTCCCGTGTTTGAAACAAAGTTGCCTCCCAGAACTGATTTTTTACTTCGAGTGCATCAATTTTAATGATCAGCTCCGGGCTGGTCCATAAATTAACCATTCCTATTCTATATGATATGTCTTTTACAGCTTTCAACCAGGGTGTACTCTGGTCCCTGCCAAAAGGTCTTTTACACTGACCCTGTAAGTTACTAATTCTTTGGTGGACCAGTCTAATCAGTATTACAAATGTTTGACTAACTATAGTTGTTTGGATCAAGTCTCAGTGGGGTGATAGGGAAGCTTGGGGGGAGTTTAAAAAGACTCATTATGAACTTATTTTTTATCTTTGTCTGAGTCGCTGCTCAGGCGTAACCCCAAATCTCAGCTCCATATAATTGCAGATGCTACAGCTGATGCTCTATATACAGTAATGACCGGTGACAGACCACCTCCCGAGGCAGCCCTTTATTTTCTCCCTATAGCTGAGGTTTTTATTTGGAGGATAACTTTACTTTTTTGTAGCTGAGGTCCCCAAGTCTGGCTGTCACTTAACCTGACTCCCAGGTAATCGAAGTACGAAACTTTCTCAGGGGGACCCCCCTCTATGGTCACATTTCATCTATACGAGGGTTAATGGTCATAACTTTTGGACTTGGTGGAGTTTAATTCTAGACCTCCTTACTCACAGAAGGAGACAAAGGCATTTAGTTCTGCTTGCAACCCTATTGGTGTTCGTGAGATTAGCACAGTGTTGTCCACAAACATCAGAATAGGAGTAGACACACCTGCTATTTTGGTGGCATCATGTTTACATTCCATCAGTCTGCTTACTCTATTAATATATAGGCGAAAAAGGGTGGGGGCAAGGACGAACCCTTGTCTTACCCCTTGCTTGATCTCGATCCTATCCATCACGTCCCCCAGCGTTATTCTACCTAACCTATGTGTTAGTATTTGCATGTAGGACTTTCAGTAACCTTAACAGATCTGGGGCAATGCCATACCCATCCAAAACGTCCCATAGGGTTTCTCTTGGGACCAGGTCATGGGCTGCTCTCAGATCGATGAAAGCGACATATAGATGGTCACGCTTCAAGGTGACCTATTTCCAAGTTATTACCTTGAAGCGGAGGACCTGGTCCGGTGTGTTGATCCTCCATCTAAACCCTGCTTGATCCTCTTCTAGGATATTGTTCTGGTCTATCCAATCATTAAGTTTTAACAACACCTGCCTGCAGAAAAATTTCTCTGTGTTATCCAGCAGGCTGAGGGATCTGTAGTTAAAGGGGTTTATTTTTTCTCCCTTTTTGGAAATGGGTATGATAATCGCTTCGTGCCATGTAGGGAGTATAGAATTACCTTTTAGGATGCTGTTAGATACAGCATTCAAGTATGGAATCCAGATGTCTGGTGGAGACAAAAAGAGGTCACCCGGTATACCATCCATTCCTGGCACCTTTTCTTTTTGTTTTACTGCTAGATGGGCTTCAGCTAAGGTAAAACAGGGATGAACTTCTGTTGTGGCTAGTTCGCTGCTCTCTGCGTGGGTTATGTTTCTCGCATCGGTACTATTAACCCCTGGGAGAGGACGTGCTAGGTTGTTTTGTTTCCACTTGCCCTTGTACAGACCACTAAAGTGTGAAACCCATGTTTCAGGTTTTATTGGTAATTCTAGATGGTTGGCATTAGAGGAATGAACAGCAATTTGCAAAAAGTCTTGTGGTCTCCCTTTTCTAGGGCTTTGGCCATTAACAACCACTGGTCCGCTTCCCACTCCCTATTAGCTCTTTATAGTGTGGTTTTATACCTATTTCTGGCCTCTGTGATTTCGTATCTTAGGCCCTTTTTGATAGCTCTGAGCAGGAGGGATTTTTCCCGGTGGCAGGATTTTGTGTACCAGGAGGGGGTTTTCTTTTGGAGGGCACCTCTTTTCTGCTTCGTCACAAAGCATGATCTTAATATTCCCATAAGTTTGCAATGGAGAGAGACAAAATTGATACTGCCTATGTTTGTGAGGTCTACCTGAGAGAATTTGTACACAAAGTGATTGTATAGATGTGTCAGACTCTTAATATCCGTCACCAACGCTCCCCATTTGATATTCCTTAGGTTATTTGTTGCGATTATTGGGGCATGGTCACTACAGGTTCTAATTTTACATCAGTGAACGGAATCATAGAGAAGGTTGTGCTTAGCGCCTGGTGATCTCTATCCGGTCTGGGAACAATCTTCATGTCATATAAATTTGGCCATAGCTCGCTGTCCACCAGTATGTAGTCTATTCGTGAAATGCTCAAACCTCTTTTAAAGGTCGATCATGGGGAGCAATCAGATTTTGTGTTCCCATTGGCAACTCTCAGTCAATGGTCTAGTATTAGGTCTATGATTTGGGTGCCCACTTTGGTGATTTTTATTCTTTTCTTATAATCAAACGAGGGTGTCAAGGGAGTTCTTATATCTATAGCATTGTTGATTTCCGAGGGGTTCCACCCAGCATTTGGTGGTATTCGGGTGTTAATATCGCCCGCTACAATGATTAGGGCATTCTGATTAAATTGCCCCATCAGGACATCTAACTTGTCTACTGTTGAGGATTGGGTGTTTGGAGGAATGGTCCTAATGTAAATATTCACCTAGGCTATGTATCTTGGGCCTGTTTGGGTGGAGATATTGATTTCAATAGCTAGTAAGTCCCTGGAGTTGGTTGGAACTGATCTTACTACGGGGAACAAGTCCAACGTAACCAAATTAGTAACCGACCTGAGGGGGGGGCCGGCCAGGGAGGGGATTGCATTTTCACTGAAGGACAGGAAACCTAGTCGGGATGTTGAGTTAATTGCCCATGTTTCTTGAAGAAGTATAATATGATGCGAATCAACAAACATACTCCACTCAGAGTCTTGGAGTTTGGACTTGATTCCTGCCTCTTTCCATGATAGCATATTTAGACCATCTGTCTTAATCATTTTTGGGATCCTCAAGATGCAGCCAATGGTTTCGCCCTGCGGTGTCAGGTGATCTTCTCTGCTTTTGGAGATATCAATGCCCCTATCCCTTATCATGGGGTTTACAATGGAAGATATAATAGGTGGAATCCCTGCAATTATAGGAGGATACTGTCCATCTAGATCTACAGGGCAATCAGAGCTACTGTTTCTAAATCAATTGATATCTGAAGTGTTCATAAGACTACAAATTTCCCTGGTATTAGATTCCCCATTGTTTGAGGATGGATTTTAGTTCTTTCCGGATGGCAAGTCTGGGGTAACAGCTGGGGGGGGAGGGTAAATTTTAGTCTTACGTGGGGGTCATTGATTGGTCTAAAAGGTAGCTCTAATGCATGTAAGCCTTCTACTAGGACATATTCTTCAAATTCCACTCCACTATAATCCCACTGTTGTTTATCAGCTGAAAACCGTTTGACATTAAATATGTCCTTCCTTATTATAAATCTACAACACCTTTTGTATCATATCCAATGAATCACCTTGTTTAACAATGCCTCGTAGGTCTCCTGGTATGGGCTGTGGATTTTGGGGGTATTAATCATAAAGAGATCGAAAGGTTTACCATATCTGTTAACAGGGGATACCTTATTTAATCAATTTTCATTGATTTTGACACTAGGGGGCCGATTTCGATGTCGGACAGAAGGGCTCCGACCAAGGGTCGGAGCCCTTCCGTCCGCATCGGAAGGTACCGTTCCGATTCCTTTCCAATCGAGCCATTCCGATGGGCTTGGTCGGAAAGTAATCCGCCTCGGATTTCCGGATGGCTTCCGACGGGCTCGCCCGTCTGCTGTCCGGAAATCCTTCAGTACTCCCCCGGCCGCCTCTTTACGACCGAGGGAGTACGATGGCAGTTTCCACTGCCTTTTCATGTCGGTCTTTCCGGCACGAGAAGGCAGTCGGAAACTATCTTTGGGGGTCCCAGTAGGGCCCCCATGGGTGCGAGGCCACCAAATGGCGGGCTGGGGGTACCTATGGTGCCTCTCTGTTGATCCCTATGCCAGGTGGCAGGCACCCTGGGGTGCCGGCCACAGGGTGCAGGGAAGAACTGCACCCCGCCATTTCACAATGAGGGCATGCATGCCGCTCGGAATGAATGCTTCCATTGTGCAACATACGAGTGCGACCGAACAGGGTTCGGTCGCATCGTACTTGCAGGACCGTAACCGCCGACAGTAGGCCGGTCGGTTCCAGTTCCTGACCAATGTCGGACGGACTCAGGTCCGTTCGACATCGGAATTGGCCCCTAGGTCTGGAACTCCTATCCACCATTCTAAGTTTTGCATGCAGCTTCTCTCGCCAGGGGTCATGATTTAACCTAGGGAAAATAGGAGCCGGCAGCCTTTCCTCCATGTTGTGACCCTTGAGATACATATAATTACATTGTCCCACATATGATTTATGAGTCCCTGCATTTCTCGGATGAGGTCTGGCACTCCTGTCAAGCAATCTGGCTTTTGCATGCATCTGTTCTTGCTGAAAAAAATGGTCCGGTTCTGAGAGAGTATGGGCCGGCAGCCTTTCCATCATGGTATGGCCACGGGAATTAGAGTTCACATGGTTGTACTGCCCTCCATTTTGTTTAAAGAACAACATACCCAGTATCAGCCCCCCGGACAAATGTGAGGAGTTGTGTTCCAAGACCGCGAGATTTTCTAGCACTGGGCACTCAAACTTATAGCTGGAGTGATCTCTGATAATTGATCTAAATAAGAGTCAATACTTTTTTGTTGCTTAGAGTTTTTCCCCTTCCTGTTTGTCGCTTTCCCTTGCTGGTTCAGCCCATTTGCCTTTAGTTTAGGAGCGAACAGATCCTCCACTTCCTCAATGAGTTCATCAATTTCGTCCAGGGTGCAGTTATCAGCGGCATGTCTTGGAACCTTTATTGGGCTACCTGCTCCCTGGTTTTTATCTGTTGCCTTCCTTTTACCCATTGCTTGTTCTCATTAGGAGAGAGCCTAACCCAGTAACCCCTTTTACCGTGTTAATAAGGCGTTAATGTAGGCGTGAAAAGTGTATCTTTGGGTGAATGGATGGGGTGTGGATTTAAACGTCCCATCCATCATCCAAATATCACTAGTCTCCATTCTTACAAGGTTACGGTGTATGCTAAAGATACGCATTCTTTTCTGAGGGTTTTTATTGTCATGCAAAATAAAGGTTTCATTAGTAACAGTAACAGTTAGTTCAGGAGGAATGTTAATATCAGAGTATGTTTGGGGTGTTACACATTGGGGTTTACTTGCCTGTTTTTTTCTCTGTATAATTCTACATAAATTTGGAATTGTGGGAATGGAACTCACTACATGTATAGAAATGTGTTGAGATACCTCCCTCAAATCTGCGCCACAGGGTTCATTGGAGATGGATGCAAGTTCTTTCATATGGTTAATGCTTTCTTTAACCTCTATCTCCATTGCAGCGGCAGAGTGGTTGTACTCTGTGGTTCTTTCAACAGTGTCACCAAGAGTAACCACTCTGCCTGTGCAATGGGATGAGTAATACTGCACACACCGCCAATGATTCCTGGGCTCAGTTAATCTCTCCTTACAATAAAGTTACCGTGCTATAGGAGTCGATTTCTACTTTGGGATTTCACATAGGTGGCTTTTCTTCCTGATGCCATTATGTATATGTCTGTAAAAGAGGGGAGAAAAAGAGTTTTAGTATTATATTTTTTCAAATGAACGTTTAATCTGCAAAGAAAATGTTGTTAGTTTTACATGTTTGACTATCTATATTTAAGAATACATGCTTTACAATGTTTTTTTGGTATTATGTGCTTTTTTAACTTGAAATTGTTTATTGATAACAATCTGCAAAAAAAAAAGGTTAATAGTTGATAGTTAAGGGAGTATGCCTCACCTTAGTAAGGTTGCTTTGTTTGCTTGTTTGTCCTTTGCTGGTGCAGTTTGGTATCTTCATCTGTTTTTGCTGATTTCGTTTTCTCCCTTCTGGGTGATGTTGGGTAGGTCTAAAAGGAAAAGTGGATTTTTAATGATTTATGTTTGCTTGGCTTTTGGTGTTCTGTAAAGAAATGTTTTGGTTAGTTGTGGTTGCAACGTTCGGTTTTTCAAATATTTTACCTTTGAAAGGCTTTCTGCCTGTTGAACACGTGCTTGAGAAGTTGTTTTGTAGTCCAGTTGATAAATTTGATTGTATTGATTTTAGATAGTTTATTGAAGATGTGTAAAAAAAAAAAGGGGGATAATCACTGTATCTATTCAGTTTTTTTATTGTTTACATTTAATAAAGCTAGAAGTGACCAGCACATTTTATGAGGCAAACACCCTGTGGGGTTAGAATATTAATTATGCCCCCCACCACTGACCAGCACTTTCCCTGAGATAAGCACCCTGCAAAGATTGAATAGTAAGTTTGCCCCCCACCACTGACCATCACCTTCCTGGAGTAGTACCCTGTGTAATTAGAATATTAATTATACCCCCACCACTGACCATCACCTTTCCTGAGGCAAGCACAAAGTGGAGTTAGAATAGTAATTATGCCCCCAACGCGGACCAACACCTTTCCTGAGGCAAGCAACCTAAGGAGTTAAAATAGTAAGTGTGCCCCTCACCACTGATCAGCACCTCCCCTGAGGCAAACTCCTGGCGAAGTCAGAATGGTAATTTTACCCCCACAACTGACCAGCATCTTCCTTGAGGTAAGAACCCTGTGGAGTTTGAATGGTAAGTTTGCTTCCCACCACTGGCCAGCACCTTCCCTGGGTCAAGCACAGCGCGTAGTTATAATGTCAATTAAGCCCCCACCACTGACCAGTATCTTTCCTGAGGCAAGCACAAAATGGGGTTAGAACAGTGATTTTGCCCCCAACACTGACCAGCCCCTTTCCTGAGGCAAGCACCCTAAGTTGTTAAAATAGTGATTTTGTTTCTCACCGCTGACCAGCACCTTCCCTAAGGCAAGAACCCCATGGAGTTAGAATAGTAGGCTTGCCCCTCACCACTGACCAGCACCTTCCCTGAGGCAACATCTGGCAGAGTCAGAATAGTAATTTTGCCCCCACCACTGACCAGCACCTTCCCTGACGAGAGAACCCTATGGAGTTTGAATATCAAGTTTGCTCCCTACCACTGACCAGCACCTTCTCTGAGGCAAGCAACGCGTGAAGTTAGAATTATAATTATGCCCCCACCACTGACCAGTATGTTTTCTCAGGCAAGCACACAGTGGATGTAGTGATTTTACCCCAAAACTGACTAGGGCTTTTTCTGAGGAAAGCCCTTTGCGGAATTACAATAGTGATTTTGCTCCCCACCACTGAACAGTACCTTCCCTGAAGCAAGCACCCTGCTGAGTTACAGTACTATTTTTGCCCCACCACCACTTACCAGCCTTTCCTGAGGTAAATATATGGCGGAGTTTGAAAAGTACTTTTGCCTCCCACCACTGACAAACTCCTTCCCTGAGGGAAACACCCGACAAAATTAGAATTGTAATTCCCCGCCCCAACCCTAACCAACACCTTCCCTGAGACAAACACCCTGTGCAGTTAGAAATGTTATTTTGCCTTTATACTACTTATTAGTATCTTACACAAGATATAGAATTTATTTTGAAATTCAAAAGTTTTTATTTTTTTAGGTTGAAAAAATACTATAGAGTAAACTTACTGATGGATTTCTTCAGAGATTTATTTCAATATTGTTAGCTGTATTTCTCTGTTTAAAGTCTGTGAATGTATTAAAAAAATAATATTCAAATGTTTTGGGGAGTTTTTGTTCACCTTTATATTGAATCTGATGTATGTAAACAATTCTCTTACTTTTGATAGTAGATGAGTATTGTTTAGCTGTTTTGCTCTATCTGCATGTTAAAGAGCTGTTAATTTATTATATTTGAAAATATTACTTTGTTTGCCAAATAATTATTTTTGATGTAAATATGTTTAGTTTAAAACCTAAACTTGTACTTACTTCAGTCAGTATATGGCATTGTGCCATGTTGAAACTCTCACAATTTTTCTCCAACTGTAGGTGCATGTGGTTACCTGGGAAGTTAGTGTACCACTGAACTCAAAATGGTGGTCGGCTCAATTTATACATTTCTTTGGTGTTAACGAAAATGTACAAGAAAATATGTTTTGGAATCTATTTTTCAGCGTTATGCAGAACCTGACAAAATGTGTATTTTTTATATTGTGTGTAAAATGTTGTTTTTACCGTTTCCATTCAGAATGGCAGCCATTTTGGGTAGATGGTGGTTCGGTTGATGTAGGGGAAATGGTGGAAGGACAACATTTTTTTTGAGCAGATGATTTTTATGCTTTCTATGTATATGCTGGTTTTGCTAATGAATGCACACTGTTTAAAAAAAAAAGAATAGGATGTATATGTTGAAATATTGTAATAAAAAAATTTGGGAAGTATTGTTTTAATATTATTTTCTCCAGTTTTATCACTTAAATTCTGTGCTCGTTTAACATATAATTATTATGCGTTGTAATGGTATTCGTTGTATTAGTATGCATTGTAATAGTTGCCAGTGTAATGGCACTTTTTATGTATCTCTATTGACGTGTTGTAATGGCTTTGCTTGTAATAAATATCTGTTGTAATGGTAGTTGCGTTGTAAAATCTGCGTTGTAAAAGTATGCATTGGAATGGTATGCCTTGTAATGTCATATATTCTTTCTCAATGCACAGGGTTTGTTACTGAGTGCTTGTGGGCTTCCTACTGCATGGCCTATGACATGCAGCATTAGTATAGGTGTAATTCCTTTACAAAATCATCAACAAAAGGGGACATCAAGAAGAAGTAAAAACAGGGGAAAATGGAACAAAGGGACACATTGGCTCAACTTGGGTCTCCCCAGCACTCTCCCATCCCCCCAATCCCCTAAATGAATCAACAGTGTGCAAATTTCCTCTTAGCGAACCCGTCCGATCCTAATTTGGATGAGGGGCGAGCATGGTGCTATTGTCTCGCTTGCAAAGTATTAGGTTCGGACTCTGCAGCTGCTTATCTTACTCTCGCTGCAGCGTCTGAGTGGTCTGAGTCTGGATGCCATTCGCTTTAGAAATCATGTAATCTAGTATCCCAGCTGGCAGCTATAGGGATGGTAAGTCAGCCTATGCTACTGGGGATAGCCCATACACTTTGTAAGGGGTTAGAACACTGGCACTGAGGACTGGTTAGCAGGCCTCAGTGCACTCTTTGTAAAAAAAAACAGCAGCATCAGCCAAAAATTTTGGGGATCACAATGCAAAAATAGGTATTTCCTTACAGTATGCCTAATATTTATACTACTGCATCAAAATAAAATATTAGCATAAAGATGGAAACCTAAGGTTTGAAAAATCTACAAAAATACATACAAAGATAATATGAAACACATCTTTCTCTTTGCTTGGTTTAAACACTTTGAAAACAATTCTGCACTGCATGTAATGTACATGTAATCTACATATTTAAAATCAAATAATTTGAAACAGAAGGTTCTTTATGATCTGTCACCTTCTAGTGAGGGTGAGACAGAGCAGAGACAAACTCATCTGTCACATTGACTTCAAAGTGATAACCGTGAAAAAAGTTGCCTTTTTTCATTAATTCACACGATATACCAGTTAACTCTGTGCACGCAGATATGTGCGTTCTAAATAAATCTAGGCCACAAGTAGGTCAGATTTCACTGAGGCTTCAAGTTAAAATGCTTAAATTGCAGCAATGTTTGTAAATAGTTTGCTTTTAATGTTAAGTTCAGTCGCTTAGAATAACTTTCTGTAAATGTTTAGGATTTCACTTTATTGGTATCTCTATTGCTAACAGGGCTGTAGTGATATCTGACCCTGATGATGATAGGAATCTCTCATAAAAAGTGGTCATAATAAAACACCTAAGAGATGGGAATTCAAAAGTGGGTGTTACCTGAGAAGGCAGTAAATTACCCTTATTCAAAGAAAAGTACGTTCTAAATATGTCCCTTGATTTAAAATATGCTAGTGAATGCATGTGCTTGAATTTATCAAAAGATGGAAATAGTTAACTTGACAACGGAAGGTGTTATTAAGATCTCCTAAAATAGGACCGTATAGAAATCCATGCATATTAAAATCTCCGCTGTGATCACAGAACATGATTTTGCAACAACAAGGTGTTAAAATTGGTCTTGTTATAAAAACTGATTATGTAGATTATTGCAGCTCCATCTATATTTAAGCTGCCTAAATCAGTGGTGGCTGGTAGGGAATGGTGGGGCGAGGGTTAGAAAGGAAGGAAAAAAGAAAGAAAACTTACCTGCTGCCAGCTGGTCGCTGCCTCTCCTCAGCCGCAGGATGCACCCAGGCTCCCAGACTCTTCCAGCAAATCAGGGCGCTGCCTTACAGCAGCATTGTGATTGGTCCGAGTGCTGTGGTTCGGCATTTAGAGAGGGACTGGGAGGCTGGGCCAGCCAAACCGTCATGCTCACTTAAGAGTGTTCTCACCACTCCTCCCCCTGGCCCCTGCTCTAGCCAGCCCTGTCCCACCCCTCCACTTACCTAAGCGGGAATGGAAAAATAAAATGATAACGTTCCGTTATCATTTTTTCTTCCGCACTGCTCTTAAAGCAGTGGGGTGACCCTCCACCACCTTAGCGGAGGTGTCGCCACTGGCCTAAATTATGTCTTTATACGTTTGAGGAAGTGTCTTGTGAACTGTTTCAGGATTAGAACAGATTCATATTCTTGTCAGCACTCTAATATGGCAAGATGTCAGGAGCCCGCACCTTGAAAGAGGTTTGAATTTTTAAAGCATTTGTCTTAATGGTCCGAAATTAAATATGGATTTTTGTTGCAGTTTGCTTACTAAGTATACAACGTGGTGGATATGGTTCCTTCCTTATGTTTAGAACCTTTAGATCTATGTATGTAGAATTATTTTGTTATTCCGAATAACTGTTCTGCAGCAGTTATGTGTACACCAGTCATAATGTATTTGAAATACACTAGAAATATGAGCCAGTTAAATGCAACATGTTTAAATTTGATAGAATAAGCATAAAAATCACAGCAGGGCTCACGTTGGTAATACATCCAGGGTTGCCCCTTTGGGACTATAATTGCATGCCATGTTGCCTGTAATGCTGCTAAGTTTCTAGGTAGCTGACTCAGGATGATTCAACGAGGGTGTGAGATTCTGGTCCTGACAGGTGAAACCCTTGGTAGAGTGCAGGTGTGTGGTCCAGCAGTGACCTGAACGTAAATTTCCACCCAGAAATTGCAGTCCAAGTAATGTCAGCAGTCTAGCATTGTTATGCTTTCTGATCCCCAGAATGCCTCCAGGTAAGTTGTCCGGACTATGGGTGATACAGTGAGGTGCCCACAGGAGTCTTAAGACTTCGATGCTTGAGAATGTTGGAGCTACTAGCACATCAGTATGTTTGTTGGATATGCACAAGTTAAGTCTTCCTCATCAACATATTGAGTAGCTCTTATTTTCATTTCCACCACTTCTAGTTATCTCCAGTCTGCACCATCACTCAGAGAGAACCACATGCATTCAGCATATCTGGTTCTCTTCCAGGGGATCCTCATCAATAGTCATAAGCACTGAATATTCCCGCCCATGTGCGGGGACCCCGGAAATAATAAAAATATATATGAAAAACACATATATATACAGCTCTGTATATGTATAAACATATATTATTTTTTCCAAGCAAATGCAGCCCCCATAGTAGGCTAGACAATGTAGATATCAATATCCAATAACACACCATAGGTATAATAATACACCTAAATCTCTTCTTTTTTTTTTATGAGATAAAAACTCATGAGAAAGAAAAGAAAACGCTGTGCAAAACACAGATCCATAAAACATTGTCAGCCTGCAGGCTGCATTGCAATACAATACCATAGAGAGTGAAAAGCCTTGTACAGGTAAAAACTGGCACCATGCCTTTAAGGCAGCCCTGATTCCAATATCCCATCATGCCTCAGGGGTGACAGTTGGGTCAGTTGTTATTTCCGGCTCCTTCAGTCAGGACCCTGGAATTCAGCTCTCTTCATTTTTGACTTTCTAGTCAAGAATTCTTACTTTTCTAGTGACTTTTTCGCTTCCTCTTCATATATCCTGTTGGGGAAGCAGTTTTCCTGTGTTTTCTGACAAGATTCAAGAACTTTTTTCTGTCAGAAAAATGCCTTCTCTGTTCATGCCCTGTCCCTCCTGTGGCAAAAAGAAGGCTTCTTCAGACACACACGATGTGTATCGTCTGTCTACCAGATTTACACTCTCCTGCGTCCTGTCGTCACTGCAAGGATCTTTCAAAGAGGACTTTGAAAGAGAGAGAAATAATCAGGCTTTATGGCCTTTCTGAACGGTCGACGTCGAAGCAGCTGATCCCTGTGTGTTCTCCATCGGCGTCGGGCTCGGCGTCGAAGCCTCCAGCGGCGGGATCGTCGTTGAGAGGTGAGGAGTCCAGGGAGAGTCATGCTTCAAAGAGAAAATCTACGTCGACACTCGATCCGGTGGCGAAGCGCTTTCGTTCGTCGTCGGCAACTTCGACGTCAAGAAAACATCGATCGGCGTCGAAAGAGACGATCGACATCAAAGGAGAGACAGCATCGTTCGACGTCAAGAAAACAGAGATCGACGTCGAAGGATAGACATCGTCGGTCGACGTCGAAATCGACATCAAGGCAAAAGTCGATGCCGCAAGATGAACACAGGCGTTCGGCGTCGAAATCTACAGCGACGTCGAGGCAAAGATCGTTGTCAAAAGATCAGGAAAGATCTTCGACGTCAAGACCTGAATCGCTGGCGAAAGCATTACCGACGTCGAGACGAGGATCATCGTCGGAACACTCGACGTCGAGGCAGGTGCCTCCATCGGGATCGACGTTGAGGCAGGTGCCTCTGTCGGGGTCGACGTCGAGGCAGAGGAGGAGGTTCATACTCTGAGTCACAGCCCCACCAGAGTACTGCCTCAGGAAACTTCTATGGCACAGGCGGTTAGTATTTCCTTACCAAGGTTGAGGAATCTGGCTCAACCGTTAAGACCAGCAAGTTCCCATTCTCGAGGAAGAGAATATCAACGGCGCTCACGTTCGCCCAGGAGACGATCCAGGTCCTCCTCTCGCAGGAGAGAGTCGGTGAGATCAAAGAGATGACGACGTAGGTCTCCTACATCCTCTTCGTCAAGCCAGTCGTCCAGAAGAGATTATTCACCCACACTCTCAGATACGCCACCATCTAGAGGTTTGCCAGTGGATGACATTAGCACCTTCCAAGATGTTTTGTGCAGAGGACCGGCAAAATTGAACATTCCAATGCCTGTTCAGGAAACCACTTCCTCTGTTATCTTTGAGACCCTTCACGAACGATCGGCGTCTCGTCCACTGTTGCCTCTGGTTCCTGGGTGGCTGAAACCAGTCATGGATATCTTCCTCATGCCGGCTACTATCAAATCAGCTCCGGCACGAATACTTAAAAAATATCGTCCAGCCCCGGAGGATCCTCTTTTTCTCAGTGCGGACCCTCCACCGGACTCTGTGATCACTGCTGCAGCCAGAAAACTCATTCAGTGGCTTTGTCATCCACAGTTCCGCCGGATAAGGAAAGCAAGACACAAGACTCTTGGGGGAGAAGAGTATGTGGGTCGGCGGCCTCCAGCATAAAAGTGGCCAGTGCCTCAGCGCTTCTGGGGCACTACGACAGATCACTCTGGGACTCTCTTCAAAGATTTATAGAAACAGTTCCTCCTGAAGATAGAAAGGACTTTTTTTTTTTTTTTTTTTTTTTTTTTTAAACCGTTTATTACAAAATTCAAAAAATATACAAAGATGGGCCTACAACCTTCAGGCGGGCCGCTAGCAAGCAAAAGGAGCATGTGATACAAACAATAGCGCGCATGCCGCGGCAAAGGGAAATGCACAGGAGTTAGAAGCGGTGGTAGCCACGCCATCCGGACCCCACATAACGGTTTCATTTTAATATAAATAACAACAAAAAACAAATCCACAAGGCAACCCACAATCGGAAACAGCAGCATGCGCTCCCCTAGAGGGGGGACCCTACCAATCCATAGGAGTATCAAGGGGGGGAAAAGGTCAAGACGGGGATTAGGTGGACTCAGTGCCCGGAACCGGGGAGATAAGCTGGCTAATGGGACGGGGCCGGTGACGGATCGGGCAATAACGGCGGGGTACAGATTCCCCCGCGGTAGGCGTTCCAGGGGCCCCATACGTTCACCCATGTCCCAGGCTTACCTCTCGCAACATACACCACCTTTTCCCGAAACATGCACCAATCCATGTTATCCTTCCATGCCGAGACAGTCGGCGACCTCTGGGAACCCCACAGTTGAGCAATGTCGCGTTTGGCCACCATATATCCCAGAGTCACCCACCGCGTCTGCGGCACCGAGTAGTCGGTTGGCTCCCACACATTCAGAAGGCATCTCCTCGCTTCGGGCAGCAGCGACACACGCGTAACCACCCGCAGGACCTCATGCACACCACGCCAGAATCGCTCCACCTCCGGGCATTCCCACAAAATATGGAGAAAGGTCCCCAACAAACCACACCCACGCTTACACAACCCGTCCACAGCATAGCCCATACGCAGTAGCCTTGGCCCCGTAACATAGACCCTATGGAGTATCTTGAGCTGGACGAAGCGAAGGCGGGCCGGTATGGCCACCTCTTTCGGGGAGGCCACCGCAGATACCCAGTCCTCGTCATCCAGCTCCAATCCATCGGCCACCCATGCCTCACGAAGGTTAGTCAGCAGTCCCGAGCGGTCATTGATAAGTTTTTTATAGATTAATGAAATCGTGCTGTCCGGTACATGTCCATCTAGCACTCTATCCTCCAGAGGGGAATACTCCGGGATGGAGGCAACGTCCGGGAATACGGAGCATAGCGCATGACGGATCTGCATATACCGAAAGTACTCCCTGTCCTGCAACTGGAATTCTGTCTGTAGCATCTCGAACGTTTTGAATCCCCCCCTCGTCCAGAGATCACCCACCCTGCTGATGCCTATCATGTCCCACTTCTCAAAGCCCTTCGAGGTCCACAGGGAGCCCAACTGCTCAGATGCGTATAGTGGCGCCGCCCGGGTCAAACGATCTTTCCACCCCATCGCCACATTAGCCATGTGCCACACTCTTACCATGACACGCGTGGGGCCCGTCAGACGTGCGTCAAGCGAGCTGGAGTAAAGCGCTCGGTTATAATCACCACCCGGCAGTAACATCTTATCCATTTCAAAGGCCGGGTTTAGAGCGGGCCCGTACAGGCCGTGATTAATCGCAGCCAGCTGGGAGGCCCAATAATACCGTTTGATATCCGGGAGGGCAATCCCCCCGTCATACCACGGGAGCGTCAGCTTCGCCAGGGCGATACGCGGTCTCCCTTCCCAGAACAGTCGGCACTGCAAACTCTCCACTTCGCGAAAGTAGCGCGCCGGGACGACGTCCATTGTGTTCTGCAGAGCGTACAGGAAACGCGGCAGCGATATCATCTTAAACAATGCCGCCCGGCCGAGCGGCGAGAGCGGCAAGCGCCTCCAACGCGCGACATCCTCCTTCAGGCGCTGGAGGGGGGGAAGCAAGTTCTGACTATATCGGGCCTCCGCGTCCAGGGTAATGAAGACACCCAGGTACCGAAATCCCCGCGGGGCGATCTGGATAGGACAGCCCCGCGGAAGGATAGGATCCTCCCCAGAGAGAACATAGACGCACGATTTAGCCCAGTTGATGACAAGGCCGGAGTTAAGACCAAATGAATGCAATACATCAACCAGTACTATCAGTGATTTACGTGGGGAAGCCAGGTACAGGAGAATATCGTCAGCGTATAGAGATACGCGGTCCTCATACTCGGGGGTCCAGCGGAGACCACGAATAGAAGGTTCCCACCGCAGCCACTCCGCCAGGGGCTCCAAGGCGAGCGCGAAAAGGAGCGGCGATAACGGGCAGCCCTGCCGCGTGCCCCTGCCCAGCTCGAACGGAGCCGACACTCTACCGTTCACAACCACCTGCGCCAGCGGGCCAGAGTACAACAATTTTACCCAACTGATGAATCCTGGGCCAAACCCAAACTTCGCGAGCGTCGCCCAAATATAAGGCCATTCAAGCGTGTCAAACGCCATAGTGGCGTCCAAGGACGCCAAAATGGCCGGCTCTCGTATGAACGGGACACGTGCGAGCACCCCATGCAAACGCCGCAGGTTAAGCGCTGTATTGCGATGAGGGATAAAGCCGGACTGATCCTGGTGAATCAAGTCGCACACTACGCCGACCAGCCGAATGGCCAACACCTTGGCGAGGATTTTGGGCTCCGCATTCAATAGCGAAATAGGCCGATAGGATGTGACCCGGTCCCGTGGCCTCCCCTCCTTATGGATAACCACGATAGTAGCTAGACGCTGGTCTAGCGGGAGGGAACCCGCCGAGTGGGCCGCGAGGAACATAGCACGGAGATGCGGCGCCAGCGTATCCGGTCGCAGTTTATACAACTCGATGGGAAGACCATTAGGACCCATGGCCTTGCCGGAAGCGACCGAACGTATGGCGAGGGCAATTTCTTCGGAAGTTGGAGCGGCGTCCAACGACACTCTGTCCTCCTCCGAAAGGGAAGGCAGCGCGATATCCCTGAGCAGGACATGGGAATCCTCTTCAGAGCGGGAGGACACCGGGGAATACACCCCACGGAAATAGTCTGCAAAGCAGGAGACAATTTCTTCTGGTTCAGTGACACACACACCATTCTGTTTCTGACTCGCTCTCTCCTTTTTGTCCAGCCATGCAATCAATTTACCAGCCTTATCACCCACATCATACAGTCTCCCCTGTTGCTCTCTACTGAGGCCCCTGGCCGCCTCCGTGACGAGGGCCTTATAGGCCGCTTGCTTGAGTCGGAGAACATGTAATTTGTCATCCGTCACCCCACATTCTAGAGCACCCTCCAACTCGGTTATCTCAGCCTCAACACGGGTCACCTCCTCCCGCTCGCGCCTCCGGGAATGGGAAATAAGGGACAAGGCCTCTCCCCGGAGTACCGTCTTGAACGCCTCCCACAGTGAGACCGCCGATGACACAGACCCCACATTCTCGTCAAAGTAGCGCTTAAGGGATTTAACCAGCTCTGCGCGAATGGTGGGGTCACACAGGTACCAGGGATTAATCGGGACCACCCTACCCTCTCCCCTCGGAAGAATATCAAAGTGCAACAAGAGCGGGGAGTGGTCCGAAATACCCCGTGCCAAATGGCGCACCTCCCCTATCCTCCCCACATGCGCCGCCGGAACCAGGACATAATCTAGCCGTGAGAGACTACCATGAGCCCCTGAATGGAAGGTGTACTGTAGCTGCGTGGGATTTTTCAAACGCCAACAATCCACCAGCCCCAAGGTATCCAAGAGGCCAGACAACCACGCCTGGGCACGGGGGAGATCCCTAGGGGGGTGACGATCCACAGTTCCGGAAACCACAGCATTAAAATCCCCCCCCACCACTAGAATCCCCTCCGGAAGGCCAAGGAGGAGGCGCCCCAGATCCGCAAAGGTGGTCGTCTGCAGCCCCGGCGGGACATAAACAGACACAAAAACGACCACTCTGCCCTCCATTCTACCCACCAAAACCGTGTAACGTCCCCTGTCGTCATGGAGCACTTCATCAATCTCCAACGGGAGCGAGTTCTTAACCATAATGCCCACACCCCTTGAACCAGACGTGAAGCCCGAATGGGCCACAAGGCGGTAGCCCCGTCGATTCATAGCACAAAAGGAGTTGCCAATGAGGTGTGTCTCCTGCAAAAAAACTATATCGGGCGAAATTCGCTTCAAGAACTGCAGGACCACACCTCGTTTTATCCTGTCCCCCAATCCATTAACATTCCAGGACAACAGACTCAGTCCCCTACCCCCCATCATAAACAGAAGCCATCACTCGTCCCCCAGAGAGCACTTTAGAAATAACACGATACTTTTGCCTTGTGGTATAAACGAACAACACCCCACCCCAACCCACCCACCCCAACAAAACTCCCCCCTCCCTGCACCCCTGCATGAGCCCAGACACCCCCCCCAACTTGCAGTGTGCCTGTCGCCCCTATATAATGAAACTAGCTAAACCCCCTAGAGGAGGAAAGAGTACCCCTTCTAGACCCCACACAACCTCCAAGGGAGGGGAAAGAACAAAGACAGAAGCTTGGTCGAAAGTGGCATCATAGTCGTCCAGAGTGAGGCCCAATATCAACCCCTCAGTCCCGATCCTGTGGGCCGTCTCCTCCCGCCGCCCCCCCCCACCATCTCGATCACTACCCCCAGGCAGAGTGTCCAGCCGCTTCGGGACGATCAAAAAAGTGCGTGCGACCATCCAACTCTACCCGCAGCTTGGCCGGGAAGAGCATGGCGTATTTTAAGTTCATGTCCCGGAGACGGCGCTTGACACCCAGGAAACTCAGTCTCTGCTTTTGGACCGCTTGGGTAAAATCGGGATAAAAGTTCACCTCCATATTTTCCAGCTTGATCGGCCCTTGCAGTCTGGAGGCTTGCAAGATCGCGTCCCTGTCCCGAAAGTTAAAAATCCGGGCAATGAGCGGCCGCGGAGGGGCTCCGACCTTCGGCCTTCCCCCGGGAACTCTGTGGGCCCTCTCCACGGCAAAGAATTTACTCAGTCCCCGAGGCTGGAGATGGGTAGCGATCAGGTCCTCTACAAAAAGATCCGCCGCCGCCTCCTCCCGTCCCTCGGGTACTCCGATGATGCGGATATTATTCCTCCGGGCCCGACTCTCGGAATCCTCCAGGCGCCGATCCATAAGCGCACTCGCCTGACGAAGTCGGTGCACCTCCGTTTGGAGGGCCGCCACCTCAGTCGTGAGGCCCGACGTGGTTCGGGCCAAAGAATCAACCCGGTCGTTGGTCTTGGAGAGATCAGCCCTCACCAGGCCGACATCCACGAGGACCGCGTCGATCTTATGCGCCAAGGTGTCGAACCGCTGGCCCACCGAGGCCTTCATCTCAGCAATGGCGCCCATGACGTCTTGCAGAGTCAGATCCGTGGGCAAATCCGTGGCATCAGGGGGGCCCTCAGAGGACTTGTGCGGTCCGCCGGGAGATCCCTTCTGGAGGGTATAGCAGTCCATGATGTTGGCCTGATGTACGGCGCCACGCCGGGTCGACTTGGTCTTCGACCGATCTCCGTCTTGTTTCGTGGCCATCGCCACGGGTCACACACCCGCACCAGCTACGCCGTAGAGGGCAGGCAATCAAGGCCACGAGCTCCGGGGGGCCACCCCAGGTCGGCGGGGTGGGTCAAAGCCGGCAGGCGGGCAGGGTCTCCCCGCGAGGCCACACCAACACAAAGAGCTCCGCGATCTCACTTGCAGAGACGGCAAGGGGGTGCGAAAGTGAAAGCGAAAGTGCGGGGTACGCGACTCGCCAGGCCCAGCCCGCCGTTGTTGTTCACTTTGCCACTGGGTCACCCCCCAGCGCAAATCTGGGGTCCGGCGAGAAGTAGGCCGCAAACTTCAATCGATGCTCACTCCGGTACCCGAAGTCCGATTCGAGAACGGGTACCACCTCGGCTCAGGCTCACCGACACAGTCCCCTCAACCGAGGCAGGATGAAGACAGGATAAACGTAGGAGGTTGCGGAGGTCCTCGGGAGCCTCGCACCTACGCGGCCATCTTGGTTGCGCGCTAGGCTCCTCCTCCCCGATAGAAAGGACTTTGAGGAGATACTGCAAGAGGGCAGTCTAGTCTCAAATCAGGTGATAAGTGCAGCAGCAGATGGAGCAACGCTGGCAGCGCACTCTTATGCTCATGGGATTTCCGCCAGAAGATCATCTTGGCTAAGGCTAACGGCTCTGAAGCCTGAAGCACAATCAAGAATTTTGAATCTGCCTTTCTCTGGGAGCTCGCTTTTTGGTTCACATACGGATGACGCGATATCTCGCATGAAATCAGAGCTCGAGACCATGAAAGTCGTGGGGCTAGAGAAACGAAAAGAATTCCGTCGTCGTAGGGGAACCGACAGGCGTAGCTTCCAACAGAGGGTTCAAACCCCTCACTGGCAGAAAAATAAAGACCAGCAAGGGCAGAAAAAGCAGCAATTTCAGTCCCGTAGATCATCTAGGGGACATGGAAATAACCGCCAATCCAGCGGCGGAAACAAGGCTCAAGGAAAGCAATGAGCGATCGCTTCCTCCAATGCCGTCCACCGCTCCGGTGAGAGGAAGTATTGCACAACATATTCGAGAGTGGCAATCCATAACCAAAGACAAGTGGGTTCTAAATATACTGCGACATGGATACTCGCTTCGTTTCCGGAGTCCCCCTCCCTCGATCCACCCTGTACATTCATCTCATTAACTCAGGATGCTAAGAGAAGAAGTGGCGACCCTTCTGCTCAAATCAGCAATAGAAAGAGTTCCCAGGGCGCAGAGGGGGAAAGGAGTCATCTCCAGATATTTTCTAATTCAAAAGAGAAATACAAAAGCAGAGTTCCGGCCCATCTTGGACTTAAGAACACTCAACAAGCATATCAGAAGAGAAACGTTTCGCATGCTTGCGCTTCACCAAATATATCCACATCTCCGTCAAGGCGATTGGATGTGCTCACTGGACCTGCAAGACGCGTACTTTCATGTTCCCATCTTCCAGAGTCATCGGAAATTTCTAAGATTCGTAATGGGGACCTCTCACTACCAATTCAAGGTTCTACCATTTGGCCTGAAATCAGCTCCTCTAGTGTTTACAAAATGCATGGCGGTAGTAGCGGCCGCACTGAGGCGCGCAGGATTCTTCGTCTATCCCTATCTAGACGATTGGTTACTCAAAGGTCCATCGCCTCAGAATGTAAACTCACAGCTGACGCTGCCTGAATTTGTGCCACTGAGTGGGACTCAGGGTGAACTACAAGAAATCCACCTTCACACCAACGCAGAGGATTCACTACCTAGGAGCAATTATAGACTCCGCAGTAGGAAAAGTGTTTCCTTCGGAGGAGAGACGATTATCCCTTGCCCAGAAAGGCAGGCAGATTATAGCCAACAGTCTGTCTACAGCGCGGCAGATCTCATCTCTGCTAGGGGCCATGGCATCTTGCATATTCCTAGTGCCCAACGCCAGATTGCGAATGCATCCTCTCCAACAAGATCTGGAGGACAAATGGAACCAAAAGAATTCCCTGTGGGAGGAAAAAGTCTGTCTTTCATCAGCGGCCAGGCAGTCAATCAAGTGGTGGTTAAAACCACTCAATCTTCAGGTGGGGATTCCTTTTTTATCAAGAACCCCCATCACAGATGTTGATCACCGATGCATCGCTGCAGGGTTGGGGTGCGCACTTGGGACCCCTGCAGACTCAGGGGCTTTGGTCCAGCAGCGAACAGCTGTATCACATCACCATCCTGGAGCTCAGGGCAGTCCCCCTAGCCCTCAAAGCGTTCCTGCCCTCAATCAGAACGAGTTCCATTCTAGTACAAACGGACAATACCACCACGATGTACTACCTGAAAAAGCAGGGGGGTACTCGTTTCAGGACGCTCTCGCTGGAGGCTCAATCCCTGTGGCACTGGATCCTGGCGAGGAACATTTCCATAACGGCGGTGCACCTGCCAGGCGAGCTCAACGTTCAAGCGGACTCACTCAGTCGACATTTTCAAGACCCAGAGGACTGGGTTTTCAACGACGAAGTGCTATAGGACATTTTCGAGGAGTGGGGCCGTCCGCAGGTAGACCTCTTCGCGGACGAAAACAACACAAAATGCCGAGGCTTCGCCTCAAGGTACTATCGACCAGGGTCTCTGGGGAATGCCCTTTTGATCGACTGGTCAATGACATTTGTGGACGCCTTTCCTCCTCTCCCGCTAATCCCGAAAGTGGTGACCAAGCTGCAACGCTCGACCACCAAGATGATCCTAGTAGCACCGGACTGGCCGAGGCAGTGGTGGTACCCAGATCTCCTTCACCTATCAATCCGGCCGCACAAGCGTCTGCCGTGCAGGCCGGACTTGCTAACCAAGATGCAGGGGAGGATTTGCCATCCCAACCTTCCCTCGCTGAGCTTAACAGAATGGCTCCTCAAGTCCTCCAGTATGGCCATTTAAACCTTCCCCAGGAATGTATGACCATATTGAAGGAAGCTAGGAGGCCTTCTACGAGACACTCATACTTCTGTAAGTGGAAGAGATTTTATTGTTGGTGTATTCAAAATCATCATAATCCTACTAAATGTCAAGAAGAAGTGATATTACCCTATCTGCTTCACTTAGCCAGGGTGGGGTTGAAATTCTCCTCCATCAAAGTGCACATGGCGGCCATTACGGCCTATAGGCGCTCTCCCTCTCAACAATCATTCTTTAAGATTCAAGTGGTAAAAGATTTTTTGCAGGGGCTCAAGAAGGTTTACCCCCCAGTGAGGCCTCCCTCGCCTCCTTGGGAGCTGAATGTGGTTCTTTCAAAGCTTATGAGTCCACCTTTCGAACCCATACATAAGGCTACATTACAGCACCTTATGTGGAAAGCAGCCTTCTTGGTAGCTATCACCTCAGCACATAGGGTGAGTGAAATACAGGCCCTCTGCTCAAAATAACCCTATACAGTTTTTCATCTTAATAGGGTGGTGATGAGAACTCATCCTTCATTTTTACCTAAGGTGGTGTCCGATTTTCATGTGAATCAGTCTATCTCACTACCAACTTTCTTTCCCAATCCCTCCTCGCCAGCTGAGAGGGCGTTGCATTCTTTGGATGTTAAACGAGTTCTCAAATTTTACTTAGATAGAACTAAGGCTGTCAGAAAGTCTGACCAACTGTTTGTGAACTATGATGCCGTCGGTACAGGTTTTGCAGCATCTAAGCGTTCCATTGCCAGATGGATTGTGTCAAGCATTAAATTAGCTTACCAATTAGCTCAGAAACCGTTGTGGCCTCTGCCTAAGGCACATTCCACACGAGGGAAAGTGGCTACTGCTGCGTTTCTCAATAATGTCCCACTCTCCGAGATCTGTAAAGCAGCTACTTGGAGATCTGTCCATACATTCACGAGACATTATTGTCTGGACTCGGACACCAGAGCAGACACTCAAGTAGGGCAAGCCTCCTTGAGGAATCTGTTCAACAACTGATTATTTCGGTTGTTATCTTCAATGTATAGTGCAGTTCTCATTTGCCTGCGGTGGAAGATGGGCTTGCTATTCTATTCAGTGCTTATGACTATTTATGAGGATCCCCTGGAAGAGAAGGATAAGTTACTTACCTGTAATCCTAGTTCTCTTCCAGGGGTATCCTCATCAAAGTCATAAGCAACCCACCCGCCTCCCCAGGCAAATATGAGGAGTGGATTATTTAACATGGAGGAAGTATATCTTTGTGTTTAGGACTACGGTCCCGCAAAGAACAACTGACCCAACTGTCACCCCTGAGGCATGATGGGATATTGGAATCAGGGCTGCCTTAAAGGTACGGTGCCAGTTTTTACCTGTACAAGGCTTTTCAGTCTCTATGGTATTGTATTGCAATGCAGCCTGCAGGCTGACAATGTTTTATGGCTCTGTGTTTTACACAGCGTTTTCTTTTCTTTCTCATGAGTTTTTATCTCATTAAAAAAAAAAATAAAGAGTTTTAGGTGTATTATTATACCTATGGTGTGTTATTGGATATTTATATCTACATTGTCTAGCCTACTATGGGGGCTGCATTTGCTTGGAAAAAATAATATATGTTTATACATATACAGAGCTGTATATATATGTGTTTTTCATATATATTTTTATTATTTCCGGGGTCCCCGCACATGGGCGGGAATATTCAGTGCTTATGACTTTGATGAGGATACCCCTGGAAGAGAACTAGGATTACAAGTAAGTAACTTATCCTTCTTCATACACCTTTTACATAAGCATGGCTTCTGAGAAGAAGGGAAGAGTCCTGTATCAAACTGACTCCATTTCCAAAGTAGAATTTAGACCTTGCTGATTTCAAATGCTCCACTCGCAAACAGTAAAGAATATGGAAGAGAAACAGAACCAACAACAATCTTAGGCTATTGAAGTACCCCATGCAACATGCAGACATCTCATCACAACTAATTCCAAGTACTATACCAAAATCATCAATGAATCTGCCAGCAGAAGCATAACACTCTTCATTTCATTTCAGGAGTATTTTATTGTGCAGTATTTTTCTAAACAAATAAACAGGGAGAAAAGGACAATCAGATAACACAAGGGTCCAATTTAAAACATACAGGTCTGATGCGTAGAACCCTGGAGGGTTGATCGTGACCTCACATTCTAGTTTACAGAGCAAAATCCAGGCAACAGTTGATGAGTGAGAGCAAAACCTTTGGTATCTAAATAAACCTATAAGAGATATGGTATGACGTAAAATAAAATGATAAGAGCAAAATGAAAGGAGTAAGATGAAAAGGAAAAGAAGGGGTGCTAGTAGGTATGGAATCAAAACACATGCATCGGTGGATAAAATCTAAGGAGATTCAGGTGCATTCCAGAGTGTATGCTCCACTCTATCTAAGGGTTCAGCACAGGGCTTTGGAAGATGGTGTTATCAGTTCTAATTACTTCTCTTACTTGTACACATATGAGAGGGGAAAAGTGTACAGGAGTATAGGTGGTGGATAGTAGAGTTTCACAGTGGTTTAGAGGTGGCAAAATACTTATCAAGAAAGTTCCAGATAGATGTGTTACATACAATTCAAGGGGAGTTTTGTAATGACATGTTATCCGCCCCTCACAGAAAGGAGACCCAGTTTAGGCAGGGGCGGAAGGAGGTGACGGCTGTGTTCTTCCAGTTAGCTAAAATAGATTTGCAGGCAGCAGTAAGAAGGATATTGATTAATAGACTGTTGTTGCGGGATCTGATGTTTGGGTCTAAGAATCGGGAAAGACCCAACACCATTTAAAAATTACAGACCAATCTCTCTAATTATTCTGGATGCAAAGATCTACACCAAGATACTTTTTTAAATTTTTTTAATTTTATTTATTCAAATTTCAATACAATCAACAAATAAACTCATCAAGATTAATGTGCAATTTCAAAGCATTGGTGATCATAACACACTACAGTACAGCTTTCCAACAGCTGCATGATATCCACAGTATACTCATTTTGGGTAATAGCAATATATTACCAGGCAACACATTTGTAAACTCTAGTCAGTTGACGTACTAAGTAACTATGCAGTGAATGGGCCCCATAGATCTTTTGGTCGTGACGCCTGAGGCACCTCCTCAGCATAGCACTTGAGCTGGTCTTGACAATATGCCATATCTCGCATCCAGTGATCATGTTTCGGTGCATAACTCCCCCCCCCCCCCACCCCCCACCGAGTAGAAACCCTCCGAATTGCTAGCAGCAAAGCAATACCTACTAATTTTCGGTTAGCTGGCTGTATCCTTTATTGAAACCCAGTAGACACATTCGTGGGCTGCATTCCACCGTCTCCATGACCATAGCCGTGAGAGTGCGTGTGACTTGCACCCAATAGTCCTGCACCCTTGAACAGTCCCACGCTAAATGCATGAAGCCTGCATCGGGCGCCCCACATCTAACTCAGCTCGCATTATCCCGCAAACCATTCACTGTCAATTGCCCTGTTAACGTGCAGCACGCCGTCCAGTCATCCACACTCATTGGCATAGAAAGAACAGCGTTCTATTTGGCTAAGGGCCCTTCATCGACCTCACTTGCGTCTTTCTGTGATATGTTATATAGCTGTGTAATAAGCAGAGACCGTGTTTCTGTCGTGTAAATCAACTGGCGCTCCCCCAATGTCTGTGGCTCCTCTGGAAAATGTGGGTATAAGGAGCGCAAGCCAGCGCAAAGTCTACTATATGTGAATAGCAACATTGGAGACCCTTTACTGTCTGTCAGTACCACTGAGGCATCTTTGAATTTTCCCTCTCGATAGACATCTCCCATTGTATGTAGCTCTGCTGCGCGTAAAATATTTAGTGAACCACTCTCTCTTGTGACGGAGAATCAGAATGATGCAATAGTGGCAAAGCTGGGGCATACAGTGGGTCAGTCTTTGCCTTTCGCCCAAGTGCCCTCCACGGTTGCACTGCACTGTATCTATTTCACCTTGTTCAAAAATAGTGCTATTGTTTGCAATCGTGGCTTTATGTGGAACAGGATGCACCGCACCCGCTTCCACCGCTACATGTGGCATATAAGCTGCTAATAATAAGCGAAATAGCCTGAGCGCAAAGATAATATAATTGTAAATCCGGGGCTGTAAATTCCCCCTGTTCATAGGGGAGCGCTCATATTTCCCATCTAGGCCTCAGTATTTTCCGGCCCAAGCCAGCGTAATCAGTAGTGCACGAAGTGAGATAAAAAACGGTTTCGTTAAGGGTATGGGAATGTTCGTGAACAAATACTGGAACTTGGGTAGCACTATTATTTTCATCAACACTATTCTATCCGCTAGGGACATTGGTAATTTAATCCATCTTGCCACCTGTTCTTCCAACCGCGATATCGCCCTACCATAATTAGTTTGTATGACCACTTGCGGGTCCCTGTGGATCCATCACCCTAGGTTCTTTACTGGCTCCGTGCACCATTCCAGCTGGTATCCTAAGTCAACGTGCCCAGTGCCGGTAGTCAGGGGATGAATAATAGAGTTGGACCAGTTGATAGCCAATCCTGAGAACCACTCAAATCTCACATATTCTCGAATAAGCTTCTCCAAGTGTACCTCAGGCTCCCTCACATACAGCACTATGTCATCAGCGTACATGGATACTGCAAGCGGCCTCTGGTGAAAGCGCAGTGCTGCTGCTGCATGCCTCTGTCGTAATATGCACGCAAACGTATCGAGGACCACTGCGAACAACAGCGGCGACCGGGGGCACCCTTGCCTCATATCGTGATGTATCGCAAATGTCCCGGATGTGTGTCCATTAACACGCACACGAGCCACAGGGTCTGTGTACAGAAGCTCGATCCAGTTAGTATATGCAACTGGCACTCCCATGCGATGCAATACCGCGAACATATACTTTCATGAAATTGAATCAAAGGCCTTTTCATCGTCCAACAACACCGCCACAGTAGGCAACTCTGGTTCTAAAATATGCAGCACAGCAATCGGTGTACATACATTGTGCGAGGCAGACCGAGCCGGCACAAACCCCAACTGGTCCGGCAGTACCATTGTTGGCAATAGGAGACGGAGTAGAGTGGCTAAGACCTTTGCCAATATCTTTGCATCAGTGTTTATAAGCGATAGTGGCCTGTATGAGTCACAACGGATGTATGACGTTACAACGCGTGCTGTTACAACGCGTGCTGTTACAACGAAACTGTTACAACGCAAGTGGATTTACAACGCATGCCATTACAACGCAAGTCTTTACATCGACTTGCGCTAGATGGCGTGCTAACATTAGAAAAGTGTAATTTACTATTTCAACTCCAGTCCACTTAACAGTAGGGAAGGTGTTGGGATAGTAAACTACACTATTTGTAATGTTAGCACGCCATCTAGCACAAGTCGATGTAAAGACTTGCGTTGTAATGGCATGTGTTGTAAATCCACTTGCGTTATAACAGTTTCGTTGTAATGGCAGTGCGTTGTAAAAGTTGCGTTGTAAAGGTTGTTCCCCAGTCACAACTACTGGGCGGCTTACCGGTCTTCAACAATGTAATTATCAACACGTGGCTGGCAGACACTTTTTTTATATGCTTCCATATACATAGCATAGAGTTGGGGTGCCAATAAATCAATGTAATCTTTATAGAATTCCCCGGGCACACCATCTTCCCCTGTAGCTTTTCCATCGGGCAATGCAGCAATAGCTTATTTTATTTCCTCCAGCGTTATTTGTTGCTCTAAAAAATCTTGCTGTCTTCGTGTGAGCCACACCAGCGCTATATCCTCAAAATGTTCTGTAATTTCTGGTTCCTCTGCTGATTCATGGGCATCATCCATGTTTTTATAGTACTGAACAAACGTGCTAAGTATACCTGGTGTGTCATATTGAACAGTATTCTCACTAGAGATTGCTTCCACTATGTGTTCTTGTCCATGGTTCTGCTATTCTGCTTGCTAACGCCTTCCCATGTCTACCACCTTCCCCATAACTTGTAGCTTTCCATCTTCGTGACATATGTTGCACCGCTTGTTCCGCTACTTCATTATATTCTGTAATTTTCTCCCCAAGTTCTGCTAGAGTACCCTCTTCTTTTGTTATGTCATACGCCCTTTCCAAGTTCCCGAAGTCTACTTTGAGCTGTCGCAGCCTCCCTCGTATAGCTCTAAGAACCCCAGCTTGGAGACTGATACATGTACCACAAAGTGTTACTTTGAATGCCTCCCAAACTATTTCCATACTCTGTACTGAGTCTACATTATGTTAAAAAAAAATTGTGTGGGAACAAACATAGCCATCAGAACCGACTCACGATCCGATAATGTCTTAGGTAAATGTTTAACCCTTGTAATCCACGTAGTTACATCCTTGGTGATTAGCCAATAATCTAGTCGCGACTATGATTTATGCATGTAGGAGTGATATGTACCTTCTTTAATTCCTGGGTGCTGCATCCGCCAGATATCAGTGAGACCCAAGTCCCTCATGGCCCCACAATTACTTCTGCCGCCCGTTTAGGTGACCCTCCACTGCAGACAGCCGATCTTCCCCTTGCACCAATGAAACATTAAAATCCCCACCACAGATAATTGCAGAGGGAGGTAATTTGGGTATCTTAACCCATATTGTTGCAAAGAAGACCAGGTCGTCTGTTAGGCCCATATACATTGACAATGGTTATCATTGTGCCACATAGTTTCCCTTGCGCTATTATATATCGTCCCTGTTCATCCACTTCCGAATGTATGAGTACAAAGGGCACATTTTTATTTATGAGGATCATCACACCCCTTGCATAGGAGGATGTCAGCTTCACCCCAGCCCATCTTTCTGCCACTTTCTGCTCTGTTCGCTTAGTAAGGTGCGTTTCCTGTAGGAGTGCTACCTGTGTACCTTTACAATCAAGGTAGGCCAGCACCTGACGCGTTGTCTTTGGGTTGTTGAGGCCCCAAACATTCCATGTTGAGGCCCCGAACCTTCCATGTCGCCCAAGAGATTACATTCTGGGTGTTCACTTCTGTGTCACCCATTACTATTTACTCTTAGCTGCGAATGTGCGTTATGTAGCTGTCTATACAACCACCTTAACGTCTGCAATATGCACACCATGCTTTTTCTCAACTATGGATCCCCAATTCCCCCACCCTCCCACTTTAGCATCCCAATCATGCCAAGAGATTCCATGTATAACAGGATAAAACATCCATCAAACTATACTGTCACCAATATTCTGTTGCAAATACATTTCAAACAGGTGGGGTTTTCCCTGCTAGGGGGTCGCCAGTAGTCCACACACCCCCTTGTTGGTAGGGTCAGGGGGGTCAGGGCTGTTACTGATGTCGCTGCATTTTAATTATCTTAGTTCGCCCTATATGCCATACGTTTTTAGTCTTTGGCCATGTCCGTTTATATAGATGCCATCCTCAGCCGCTGTCTGGCATTCATCTATAGTCTGTTCTTAATTGCGTGCATAGCATTATTCAGTGTCATCACTTGACCTATCAATATCGGACTGGATTTGTACAAACCATATGCTTCGCTACAATTTCTACATCGACACCCACCTCCTTACCCACATTTATTACCAGACGAAACAGTTCAATATTCGTGGTGTGCATTGTCGCCTGAGTGTCTCGCTGCTTCTTGTCATTCCAATTGCTTGACAAATGCAATTGCTTCTTTGGGGGACACAAATATCTTGGCTTTGCCCTTATGCTGGATCCTGAGACGCGCAGGATACAGCATGGAGTATTGCATTTTCAAAGTTTTCATTTTCTTTTTAACCTGTTGGAACTTGCGTCTCGCCTGCTGTACAGCCGCCGTGAAATTTGGATACAGAGCAACCTCGATCCCTTGATATGTAGGGGTACCCTTCTCTCTGGCTAGTCTGAGTGCTGTATCTCAATCTCGATAATTCAACAAACAAGTGATTATGGGCCTTGGCGGAGCGCCCAACACTGGCTTGGGAGCCAAGGATCTGTGTGTATGCTCCACAATGAGTCAAAGCCTGTTTGGTGGATTTAATTTAGGTATCTGGCGCCAAGAGAAATATCACATTAATAGTAGTCGTTTGATTGAATCTGAACGGTGCTATAAGGTAGGAAGAACCACCTAGACTTCCTAGAATTGTGGGTAAAACCCTAACCAGTTAAGATCACTCCTTAGCACACATTTTTGATTGTAAACAACAGGTATAAACAGTATATTGACACAAATAAACAATATATACATCAGGAATTGGTCTTTTCTTCTTGTCAGTAGTTCTTTAATGGTATATACTTCTCCTTAGTCTGTCTGTCACCAGCCAACACGTGTTTCGTTGCATGAGGGAATAGTTGTCCCGCAACTTTGTCAAGGCTGTTGTGTGAAGAAACAAAGTAATATATACTTGTAATGTTCAGCGATACATACTTAAAATAACTTAGAATAAATTGGATTCACATTAGCCCAAGTGATGCTAGTGCAACCTTCAAACCAGATGCAAAATAAGTCTTAAAACTTCTAGTTACATAAAGTGTTTAGAAAAAGGATTAGTGAGGTCAACACGTCTTAAGGGTCATGTACATAGCATAGCGGTCTATGATCCTAATAAAGATGGAGAGAGATGGTGGTAATGGCTGTGAAGTGAGATATAACTTCTAAGCGTATAGAATCTGGTGGTAGTTGGTGAAAGCTAACGGTAACACTAACGGCTGAGGTGCCACCCTTCGTAAAAGTGTAGAGCCCGAAGCGATATATTCCATAAATAGGTAGTCCAATCAGACTATCTTTATCCGTAATAGTGCGAAATGATAAAAAAAGGGCATATCTACCTCTATTCAGAATGAATACAAAATCTGAAAGTATAAGAGGAGAACATGGACATATTGTAAATAAGCGATTCCTGTGAGTATCCACTGTTATAGTGTTGAACATAGGGGAAATATAAAATTGTCATACTTAGTCGGCGGTGATAATTCCAAACCGCAGATGGTTTCAGTTTTCTAGGCGTTTCTTATGTGAATTATGCGTCGTCTTCCGTTTGTGCTGCAAATAGTCATAAAGAACCGCCCATATGTAAATATTGTAAGGATGTTAATAATATACATTTCAATTCGAGCCTCTATGTATGATTATAACAAACGACAAACTATACTGTCATTAGTGATGATAAGGTTCGTATTCTAACAGTGGTAGATTGCATAGCAATGTACCATTTTGTATATGATTTAAATTAGTTGGCTTGTATTTGTATGAGGCCAATAATAAAAACGTCCAAATCCCCATATTTTCAGTTTAACGTGAGAGCTCTTGTAGTCAGTAGAGCTGTAAGTGAATCTACCATTTAAAATCTGAGCCGCTTCGGCTACGACTATTTAAACTGCATAAATAGTGGAGTCGGGAGGAAGCTTACTTATTTCTCCGTAGTGTAACGGTATACCAAGTGTCCGTGGTGGTCGCCCCAGTCGAGTACGCTGGTGTCAGTTCGGCCGTATACGAGTTTGTAAGTTATAACCGTGATCGCGTATCTGAGTTAGCGTGAGGGCTCGTGATTGACGTGATAGTGGAGGCAAAAGTAGGACTAAGAATAACTGTGGTTTTAATGGTCGCCATCTTGGAACGTATAGTCAAACGCGTGACTGTATCTAAGATTAAGTATTATATTGTGATAATGGTATTGTGACTATTTCGATAAATTGTAATAGTGTACTATTCAATACCAGTCTCTCCACCGATTAGATTCATTACAAACAAATAAGTAAATAGTCATAGTGTGTACTTAGGAAACAAATAATACCTTATATTTCATCATGCGAAAACGAAAGAGAAAAGGCAAGTGAAAAGTCTGTTGACCATAATAAGGGACATAGCAGATCATCACAATATTCTAGATAACAGTTTATCTTCAAACCGCTTTGTAATTGGTGTTGGATTAGATTAAGTCTTCATAGATTAGATTCCTTAGTTATAACAGACTGTTTGACTTAATAATGTCACACCCTTTCATTCGTAGAGAGGGTATATGTGTCAGCTTATTAGAGTTTTTTACTGATAATTTATTTTCCAAGAAAATAATGTAACTCCTGGTCAATATTAAGTCCCTGTTCTACACTGTGCAGTTTAAGAATCCATAGGGCCTCTTTTTGTCTTAGAGTAAGTTCTCTATTACCGCCTCTTGGGTTGCTAGGAACATGCTCTATTCCAAAAAATTTGAAGGTATGGGTTGTCGATTGGGCCGAGCATATAGACATGTGTGCCGCCAATGGATATCGCATGTCATTTTGTCTGACCGTTCTCATATGTTCCCCTATTCTTTCTTTCAACGCTCTGATCGTGCTACCAATATATTGTTTATGGCATTTACATTCAATTATGTAAATTACAAATTTGGTCTGACAGTTTGTTTGTTTTGATTGTGAAGCTTTTGTTGTCAGGTCCCACAAATTCCGTCCTTTTGTCATCTGCCCATTTGCAAGAGTTGCAGTGACCACATGTATAAAAACCTATAGTGTGTTTGCTTAGCCAGTTGGTTTTTTTAACAGGTTTAGGGAAACTAGGGCTGAGTATGTTTCTCAAAGAAACCCCTCTCCTATATGTTATATGGGGTTTGTCTGTTATGAACTTTTTTAGGGTGGCATCTGATTTGAGCAGATGCCAGTGCTTAGTCAGGCTCTTTCTCAGAATTGCAGACCAGTTGTTATAGCCCGTAATTAGTCTGATTTTTTCGTCTTTTTTTACCTGTTTGGGTTTTTCTTTTAGTGTGTCTTTGTGTGTTATTTGGCCGATCCTCTGCTCAGCTTTATGTAGTAATTTCTTACTATAGCCTCTCTTCTCAAATCTGTTCAAAACCCCTTTCTTGTAGATCTGGAATTCTTCCTCATCACTGCAATTACGTCTGGTCCTAGTCAGTTCCCCATATGGAATTGAGCGTATTTGATGATATGGGTGTGCACTACTTGCATGTAGTAAGGCATTACATGACGTGGCCTTTCTGTATAGTCTGCTGTTGATTTTATTCTCTTGTGTATAGAATTCTACATCTAGAAAGGCGATGTTGGTTTTACTAGATTCCATAGTGAATCTAATGTTGTAGTCATTACTGTTTAGGAAATCTAAGAAGCCCAATAGTTTTAATTGTGTGCCTGTCCATATCATAATGCAGTCATCTATGTAACGACCCCAGAATAAAATTGAGTCATTCCATTCAGAGCCCGATGGGCCCCAGATTTCCCTCTCCTCGAACCAACCCATGAACAGGTTGGCATACGAGGGTGAAAATCTGGAGCCCATCGCAACTCCTTGTTTTTGTCTATACCATTGTTCCTTGTAAAGAAATACATTGTTGTCAAGTATTAATTCAACCATTTCTATTAGCATTTCAGTGTGGTTCCAGGAGCTTGCTGCCCTTCTGTTTAGCATCTTTCTCACTGCTGTTATGCCTATGTCCCTTTTTATACTTGTATATAGTGCTGTCACGTCCAGTGTTACGAATGTCATGCTTTCTTCCCAGTTCAGATCTGCCAGGGTGCCCAAAATATGTTTTGTATCTCTTATGTAAGATGGTAAGTTTATTACTAATGGTTTTAGGAAGATATCCACATATTCGGATATTCTCTCTGTCGGTCCGTCTATTCCTGATATGATGGGTCTGCCAGGGGGAAATGGTAAGTTTTTGTGTACCTTAGGTACCGTGTAGATACAGGGATATCTTGGTCGGTCTACTTTTAGGTACATTAACTCATTATCATCTAGTAATCCCTGTTCATGCCATCGTCTTAGGTGTTTATTGATGTAATCGGTAAGCGTCCAGATAGGGTTACCAGTTAAAGTCTCATAACAGTCCGTCTCATTCAGTTGTGATAGTATCTCTTGTTCATAATCTGTACTGCACATGATTACCATGTTGCCCCCTTTGTCTGCCTCTCTAATGGTTAACTCCTTGTTCTCACTGAGTGTTCTAAGTGCTATTCTTTCTTTGTATGTAATGTTATCTTTTTTCATTTTTACCGCAGTGTTTTTATTGTCATGTTTGTCTAATTCAGAAAGTACTAGTTTGTGAAAAAGATCTATGTTATTGCCTGCAGACAAAGTTGGAGTCCATTTTGATTTTTCTTTTAGGTTACTTGAAATGCTGTAGTCCATGTTTATGTTAAGATCTCTCATGATTAAATCCGATGTTATGACTTCATCTTCACTGTCTGTAAGAGATATCAACAATTTTGTATCCAATATATCCTGTATGGATTGTTCACTAGATATCAGTAAACCAAGATTTTGCTGAGTATTTTTATTTGAACAATTATTCATTTCAAAGTGTTTTTTAAGTTTGATACGTCTTATGAACTTAAATAAGTCTATTTTTGTTTCACAAATGTCACCAGGACTGCTGAGACAAAAATTCATTCCTTTAGATAACACAGACAACATTTCATCAGTTAAATTCACATCAGTAAGGTTAATAACAGAAACATCATTTATTTTCTCATGTTCCATGATCTGGTTCTCACTCCAGGACGTTCCGTTTCTCTTACCCCCTCGTTTTCCCCTCCTTGTTTTTCTCCTTGTATAGGTCTGCGACTTTCTATGTTTCCCTTCTTTATTCTCCTGACTTCCATTAAAAAACTACTCTCATTATTGGATATGTTGCTAGCTCCTTCTGTTCTTTCCAGGTCACTGTCACTAGTGTGCACAGTATCTAATGAGGTTGTGCTAGAGTTGGTGGATTTCCCATCTCCCGTTTTGGAAGGCTTTGTTTTGGGCACCAAGTGATCATATTTTCTTGCGAAAGTAAAAACCTGGAGTAATCTCGTTCATCTCTTTTAAGCTTTCTCGTCTTACGTTGCTTAATATCAGCTACATGTTGTTGTATGATGTTATTTAAGATTATATAGTTCTTTTCCATGATCTCTGGAAGATTCATGTCTTTTATTTCGGTTTCTAATGTCTCGATGTCTTTTTGTAGTTGTGCGACTTTCCTCTCACAGTTCTCTATCAATATTCCCATGAGTTTGTTCGAATTATTGTTGAGTTCTTTCTCCCATTCTGCTAACAGGTCTGCCTCTAAATCCTCATAAGTAGGGATGATTTGGGATCTTAAACCCCTAGGTACTCGTTTTACTTTGATATACTGTTTTAAGGTTGCCGCATCCCACCACCTGGACATTTCGTTAAGTCTCAACTTTTCTAGTTTCATGAACTTATCTTTCATACCTTCTTTTTTAGAAGGTTGGCCATTGTCTGATGATGTATTCTTAGGTCCCTGATTTGTTATATTGTTAAAAAGGTCCTCTGCCTCTCTATCTCTTTTTCCTATTTCATTTGAGAAGGTAGTCATAATGCTTCTCAGGCTGCCACCTAGATGATCAAGTCAAAGCCTGTTTGGTGGATTTAATTTAGGTATCTGGCGCCAAGAGAAACATCACATTAATAGTAGTCGTTTGATTGAATCTGAACGGTGCTATAAGGTAGGAAGAACCACCTAGACTTCCTAGAATTGTGGGTAAAACCCTAACCAGTTAAGATCACTCCTTAGCACACGTTTTTGATTGTAAACAACAGGTATAAACAGTATATTGACACAAATAAACAATATACAAATCAGGAATTGGTCTTTTCTTCTTGTCAGTAGTTCTTTAATGGTATATACTTCTCCTTAGTCTGTCTGTCACCAGCCAACACGTGTTTCGTTGCATGAGGGAATAGTTGTCCCGCAACTTTGTCAAGGCTGTTGTGTGAAGAAACAAAGTAATATATACTTGTAATGTTCAGCGATACATACTTAAAATAACTTAGAATAAATTGGATTCACATTAGCCCAAGTGATGCTAGTGCAACCTTCAAACCAGATGCAAAATAAGTCTTAAAACTTCTAGTTACATAAAGTGTTTAGAAAAAGGATTAGTGAGGTCATGTACATAGCATAGCGGTCTATGATCCTAATAAAGATGGAGAGAGATGGTGGTAATGGCTGTGAAGTGAGATATAACTTCTAAGCGTACAGAATCTGGTGGTAGTTGGTGAAAGCTAACGGTAACACTAACGGCTGAGGTGCCACCCTTCGTAAAAGTGTAGAGCCCGAAGCGATATATTCCATAAATAGGTAGTCCAATCAGACTATCTTTATTCGTAATAGTGCGAAATGATAAAAAAAGGGCATATCTACCTCTATTCAGAATGAATACAAAATCTGAAAGTATAAGAGGAGAACATGGACATATTGTAAATAAGCGATTCCTGTGAGTATCCACTGTTATAGTGTTGAACATAGGGGAAATATAAAATTGTCATACTTAGTCGGCGGTGATAATTCCAAACCGCAGATGGTTTCAGTTTTCTAGGCGTTTCTTATGTGAATTATGCGTCGTCTTCCGTTTGTGCTACAAATAGTCATAAAGAACCGCCCATATGTAAATATTGTAAGGATGTTAATAATATACATTTCAATTCGAGCCTCTTTGTATGATTATAACAAACGACAAACTATACTGTCATTAGTGATGATAAGGTTCGTATTCTAACAGTGGTAGATTGCATAGCAATGTACCATTTTGTATATGATTTAAATTAGTTGGCTTGTATTTGTATGAGGCCAATAATAAAAACGTCCAAATCCCCATATTTTCAGTTTAACGTGAGAGCTCTTGTAGTCAGTAGAGCTGTAAGTGAATCTACCATTTAAAATCTGAGCCGCTTCGGCTACGACTATTTAAACTGCATAAATAGTGGAGTCGGGAGGAAGCTTACCTATTTCTCCGTAGTGTAACGGTATACCAAGTGTCCGTGGTGGTCGCCCCAGTCGAGTACGCTGGTGTCAGTTCGGCCGTATACGAGTTTGTAAGTTATAACCGTGATCGCGTATCTGAGTTAGCGTGAGGGCTCGTGATTGACGTGATAGTGGAGGCAAAAGTAGGACTAAGAATAACTGTGGTTTTAATGGTCGCCATCTTGGAACGTATAGTCAAACGCGTGACTGTATCTAAGATTAAGTATTATATTGTGATAATGGTATTGTGACTATTTCGATAAATTGTAATAGTGTACTATTCAATACCAGTCTCTCCACCGATTAGATTCATTACAAACAAATAAGTAAATAGTCATAGTGTGTACTTAGGAAACAAATAATACCTTATATTTCATCATGCGAAAACGAAAGAGAAAAGGCAAGTGAAAAGTCTGTTGACCATAATAAGGGACATAGCATATCATCACAATATTCTAGATAACAGTTTATCTTCAAACCGCTTTGTAATTGGTGTTGGATTAGATTAAGTCTTCATAGATTAGATTCCTTAGTTATAACAGACTGTTTGACTTAATAATGTCACACCCTTTCATTCGTAGAGAGGGTATATGTGTCAGCTTATTAGAGTTTTTTACTGATAATTTATTTTCCAAGAAAATAATGTAACTCCTGGTCAATATTAAGTCCCTGTTCTACACTGTGCAGTTTAAGAATCCATAGGGCCTCTTTTTGTCTTAGAGTAAGTTCTCTATTACCGCCTCTTGGGTTGCTAGGAACATGCTTGGTAGCACGATCAGACAGTTGAAAGAAAGAATAGGGGAACATATGAGAGCGGTCAGACAAAATGACATGCGATATCCATTGGCGGCACACATGTCTATATGCTCGGCCCAATCGACAACCCATACATTCAAATTTTTTGGAATAGAGCATGTTCCTAGCAACCCAAGAGGCGGTAATAGAGAACTTACTCTAGAAGTTTTAAGACTTATTTTGCATCTGGTTTGAAGGTTGCACTAGCATCACTTGGGCTAATGTGAATCCAATTTATTCTAAGTTATTTTAAGTATGTATCGCTGAACATTACAAGTATATATTACTTTGTTTCTTCACACAACAGCCTTGACAAAGTTGCGGGACAACTATTCCCTCATGCAACGAAACACGTGTTGGCTGGTGACAGACAGACTAAGGAGAAGTATATACCATTAAAGAACTACTGACAAGAAGAAAAGACCAATTCCTGATTTATATATTGTTTATTTGTGTCAATATACTGTTTATACCTGTTGTTTACAATCAAAAACATGTGCTAAGGAGTGATCTTAACTGCTCCACAATGAGCATTGATGAAAAACTTTCCTCATCCAGCATATCTTTCAGCATGGCCGCCACATACAGCTCCATTCTGCCTGTATTGGTGGTCTCAGGTACTCCCGTAATGCGGAGATTATTGCGCCGCGACCTTGCTTCGAGGTCTTCATTCTTGGCCTGTATCACCGCTAAGAGCTTTTCCATTTGCGAACATGATGTATTGACCTTGGCCATTATATCCTCTGTTGTGTATATACGCTACTCCTCTTCTGTAAGGCGAGACCCTTGTTTATCAAGTTTTGCCGCCATGCTATCCATTCTGATATTGAGGCTGCTGATCAATCGATTGCAAACTCTGTTGCATTTCCAGGAGCGTACTTTCCAGCGCGCTAGTGCCCCCGCCTCCAGATCTTGGTCATTATCTGATGATGCCTGAGGTTGAGATTTAGCTTTGCGCTTGGACTCAAAGGTAAGTCTAGACTGCTGTTTGTCTGTTTTACCCATGTTGCTTTTCTGTATATTCTGTGCACCAGGGTTCCTATGCCTGCACTTTCATCACACAATCCTCTTTCACTTGGCGCTGTCTCTGCGCTGCAATGTTGTCACTCCCAGCTGCCGCAAAACGTGAGTTCCTCAGCCAGTATAGCCAAGCCTCCACACTTCCACGCCAAGCAGCCACACTAGGATCTGTAGCATAACTGAATTGTCAGCTATTTTGTTAGGTCATGTAGCAGTTACTTATCTCCACAAGTACTCTGTCTCAATGGCAGATTTTATATTAAAGTACTCCCTTGGGGGATTACCATGCCCGCTTTAGCAGGTATTCTTTTCGTTCCACCGCCTGCCCCGCGATGTTAGTTTCCCTCCGTAGTACTTTTATAGGAGTGGGCCCGTCACCACCACACGCCTGCTGCGGCCCACTCGCCAGTCTGTTAAGGTTGGCCTCTCTATTAAACTACCGGTGCCTAGTACACCCAGTCTGTATTATTGCTTGGCTGCTTATTCTATTGAAGAGGGTGTCCTGCGTACCTTAATCTTTCAGTGGCAGCGATTCACTAACTTCCACAGGACGTACCCAGTCTACGCAGTCCAGCGGTCCCCTCAGTGCAGGCTGGGTGCTGGGCTGCGTCCCCTCCGCACCGTCTATGTACCGCTCCTCACGGCTTCACTTGGACTGTCCCCTTTAGTCGCGTCGCACTGTTTACACACAGTGCGAGGCCTTCGCCAACGCAGCCATCGTCTCACTGGGCCTCCGGGACTTGCACTCAACGGTTACCGGCCCTTAGGATCCACACTGCCCCTGCCGCCGCACCAAGGATAGGCCCACTCGGCCACGCGCACCTCAGCAGTCCGGTGCAGGTCAGTGCCAATACTCAGCGCTCACCTCAGGCAGTCTGGGCTCCCCGGGCACTCTGTTCACTGTTTCGTTGCTCTGGTCCTCCGCAGCATCAGACAGCAGCCTCCACAATCATACACCTGCTCAATAGGCGACATCCGACCCGCCGCTTCAGCTGCAGCACAGGCGAGCCGCCATTTTCCTCAAACCTCGCATTCGTCCGTATTTACAAACACCTCGATTAATGCTATCTCTGTGGGGCGTCCTTACTCTGTCCCCTTCTGTTTTTGCCCTCGATGGCAGCGCTGTTGTAGGATTTTTGAATGGATTACGGCCTTGACCGGCCGAGCCGCACTAATGTGCGTCCATTTTACTTTGGGCTCTCTAGTGCCCCCACCCTACACCAAGATACTTTGTAAGAGGATGGAACCTGTTTTACCTCGACTAATTGGGAACTCACAAGTGGGCTTCATGAAACAGAGGCTATCCAATGATAACACCTGGTTCCTCTGCCATATTATTGAAAAGGCTAATTTGGCCCACTTCGAAACAGTAACCCTCGATGCTGAAAAAGCATTCAAAAGGGTCTCATGGACTTTTCTCCTTGAATCTCTTAGGAAATTTTATTTAGGAGATACTTTTACCAAAATGATCATGGCCCCGTATAGTGGTCTGTCAGCTAAGGTCATGTCTGGTGGTTTACTTCTGCATTTAGTCTAGAAAGAGGTACGAGGTATGGTTGCCCCTCTCGCCCTCATTATTCATCCTAAGCCTTGAACCCTTACCACACAAGATCAGATCTAATCCCCACATTCATGGTATCGCCTTCAATAATCTCAAAGTGAAAGTTGCTGCATATGCTGACGATATCTAATTAATGTCTGAAAAGGCTACCCAATCTATCCCTGCCCTACTCCAAACCATTGAAGAATACACCCAAGTCTCTAACTATAAACTTAACAAAGGCAAATCTGAAATTCTCGCTCTGAATAATCTCTGTTCCAGCACCCTGTTTGCCAAAACAGGTCTTACCTGGCAACTGAAATTTGTAAAATATCTGGGTATAGAGTTCAACTCTGATTTATTGTAATCCCTGAAACATAATGAGGCACAAGCTCTAAGAAAGGTAGAAACCCTGCTCGAGGGCTGGTGCCCTAAATTCTTAATGTGGTGGGGCGTGTCGTGATCATCAAAATGTTGATCACCCCCATAATCAATTACCTTGCGAAGCATAACACTCTTCAAGACAGAAAAGCGCCTCATCAACACCCTACCTGTCTATCATATGCCATTATCGATAGACAAATGCAATTCCATAAACCTCTTATGCAGTGAACAAATACAGACGATCTGCTAGCACATTGATAACACAAAGCCTAATTTTCCTCTTAAATTCATTCCTCATCCCACATTGTTCATCCTTCAAAGGCCTCTGAAGATCTTGCTGTCTTACTCGATTCCCTCAGAGCCACCTCATATGAAGTTGATATCTTATCATCAAAGCCATTTCTGAAGCTCTCTCTCACCCCCGCCCCCTCCCTGTTCATCACTGTCATTCCTCTCTCACTCTAGGCATCTTCCCAAAAGCTATTAAGACTGGCCAGATCCTCCCACTCTCAACAAAATCCATACTACACTCTGATGACCTTCCCAAATTCAAACAAAAATAGGTGTTATTATGTACAACATCATTCATAAAAGGATACTGATCCGTAAAACCAGCTAAGTAAATAAAATATCTATGGTTCCGCTTGAAACCCTTTCAGCCAATAAGGGGTATTGTTTCTCATTCACAGCTGTATGTTTTCTTGTTTGCTGCTTTATTTAGGCTCTCTGGAAATGTTAATTTAGTGATTTAAACACTGTATCTATAATTTCAGGTGTACAGGTCACAAGTAGTGAAATCAATATATTTGTTTCAACACAGTTTTCTTACTGCACCATTTTTTTGCTGAGAACAGGGGTGCCTTTTGAAACCTATGTTTCACTATTCAGGAATCATTTTGCCTGTTTGCAGCGTAGAGCTGTAAATTTGTGACCACCAGGCAGCATTCAAGACCTCTACTTGCATAACTACCTTTGAACTTTTCATAAATACTAAAAATTGTGAAGTAGCCCACCAAGGGTACTCCTAGTTTGTCTTGCGTGCAAAGCCACTCTCCTATCAAGTCAGAATATACTGTGATACCATAATTGTATTGTTTAGCCGAATTTTATATCCCATACTACCCTTATGCGTGGCACTGAACCATACTAATAGCAACAACTCTGTGAAGGGTGTGTAGTTAGAGGGGCGTTTTTTTTTAGCCTTTGTGGGAAGTGTTTTCATGTCATGTGTGATGACCACTGAGGTGCAGTTAATAAGTTATGGGATACAGCACTTGGAGGTGTGATGGTTTACGAAATGCAAGAGGTAGACTACTCTTTTAGACTTTATGGAATTCTGCTAGCTTTGGTAAGCTTTGCAGGTCCTTTATTGTGTTTGTGATCTTTATGTTCTCAATCAAGTGCATTATGTTGCCCGTGTTTCAGGAGGTCGTTCGCCCTGAGGTATGATAGACCTGTGGAAGGTGACTGGGATCTAGAATGAGTGATGTGAGTCAGAGATCTACCATTAGGGGTGTAGTATGATTTGCAGAGATGCATTTCATTACGTACAACCTTTATCTCATCGACATTATAAGAGGTAAGTGTTCAGAGTATGTGACTGTTTGGGGCCTGCATTGTAAACTAAGTTATAGTTCTTTGTTGACCTGCAGTGTTGCAGATATCTTCAGTCATAGTATACCTGCTTAATTGGTATAGAGTTATCAAATGTATCAGTCTCTTTGTATGGCTAGCAGACTTTAACAGGTCCTTTTATACGTTATCTGCCTGTACACGTAACGGTGAGGGGATAAAGTAGTGAATTGGTATAGGATATAATATGATGACATGACAATTACATCAGATTGAGAGCAGGGGGCATATTAATGACTAAATTTACTGTAATTTCTCGTGTGGGTGAAAGTAGAAGGTAGAGCAGATATCATTTACATGTAGGCATTCCTGGTTTTAGATCAACCAACCAATCCTCTTTATTCGATTACTTAAAAGAAGACCATAAAAGATACATATATATAAAAACACCATAAACATCAAGGGATGTGGAATTCTTATAGCCCGACGCCCGAGGCATATTGTTTGGGGTCAAGGGCAACAAGTTTTCATGTGTATTTTGTCCTTGGGACAAGTAGGCCCAACCCCGTGCAGCAAAAACCCTTTGGCTGCCAGTTTGCAGGACCACATTATGGATCAGGGAAGTGCACTGTCTGCAGTTAAGGTATTCGTTTTTTTCCATATGGTAATGCTGTTCAGACTTGTATTTATGGTTCAATAATGCAAAGTATTTTTGATGCAAATATTTGCAGAAGCTTAAAAGCAAGATTGATAATTCTTTGCTTTCAAAATAAAATGTTCACAAAAAAATGCAAAAACATTTAGCTAAACTACTGTAAAATTTTAGTATCATTTCTTTGCACTATCATTTAGTAAAATGTGTTGTTGTTTGCTAGTATTTCCCAAAAATATTCATAATGGAAAATCAGTGTAACCAGTTTTAATAAGATTATGGGGAACAAAATAAACAAGCATTGGTAAAGCAGTAGGTCTGAAATTGGTGGTCAGCTTTTTAGTTTTGTCAATGTATGACTTGTTTTGGCAGGGTTTTTGTAAAACCTTATTGGCGTGGGAGCTGCCGGGCCCTCGCCATTATAACAAACATTGGCTAAAGCAAAAATTGTTTTGGTCTCAAAAAGCCCACATTGCCTCAGTAGTTCCGTGCACTGAACAAAACAACTGTGTCGATATGCTTCTTGTGAAAGAACAGAATGCTGTCACTCACAGTGAAGCTAGACAGAGAGAGAAAGATAGAGACAGAATTTTAATAGACACAAAAGGTCATGGTTAACTCCAGACCTAATTAGGAGCCCAATTATTTAATAAAGTCTCAAAAGCGCACCCATGTCCTTGCATTAAGTGCAGATATACGGCGTTTGTGAATTCACATGACTTTACAGAGGTAGGCCAAGACATAGTACTCCTAGAAAATATTTTTGAACTGCATTTTAGCGTGAGCAAATATGTAGGTGTAGATTTGCTCATGCGAAAATTTGTGTTTGCAAGTTTACTTTCCCTCCAACCACTTTTTCCCCAACCCTGGAAGAAATTTTATGTTTGCCATTGTCAGGAGTAAATTTCCAACCTTTCTCGGTATGGGAAAAGATTAGAGAAGAGTTGGTGAAAACCTTTAAAACATGCAAGTTATTAGGTTTGCACCGACTCAAAAGGGCATTCCAACCCTCAAACTGTTGCTTATCATTACCTTCAGCCCCAGTATGTAGAACTGCGGAAACTTGGCAACATAAGGGAATTGCTAGTATTAAAACCCTACTATGGAATGAGCCCTGGCCTAATCAGAGAGGCTGTTTCAGAGCTCTTGTATAAGGAGATTTCTGCCATAATTTGTCGCTGCATTACATGGCACAAAAGACATAAGTGGATTTTGTTACAGGACAAGTAGATTTATGAAGCAGCCTGCCCTATGGACAAGTAGATATTTTATTAAATTGCACATCCCTGAAAATCATTTAAAATCAAGTGTACAGAATCTACCATAAAGAATATTAAGAATTTGAATATCAGCAATTCAGAAACACTTTATAAATGAATAGACCGAAAGGCAGATTATAATATCATTATATTGTGCAATTGTATTGCAGAGATTAAAAAGTCAATCAAGTTGCTGTAGATAAAGCAATGCCACGCTACACCTAGAAAATGTATAATTTTATAGAAGAGGCATTAACAAACGTTGTGTAAAAGGGACATAACATTCGCAGAAAAAGAAGGGCAGTAAAGACTGAGTAGAGACCTCATCACATGGACAAATACATACATTTAAGGTTTCGTATTGACCTTTGGGAAAACATAATATGCATCTCATGGAGCCCATCCAAAACCAGGACATTAGCATGCACTCCCAAGATCCCAGAACCAGATCCAAATAGGGTGCTAGCCAGTAGCAGCTGGCACGCATCGGGGTGGATGGGCGGGGAATAGGGGGAAAGATTTAAAAAAAATGAAAACTTACCTCCTCGCATCTCTCCTTGTTGTCCCTCGTCGCCGTCTGTAAGAGGAAGCAGACAGTCTACCCTGATCAATCACAATGCAGCGTTGTGATTGGTCTGAGCACCATGGTTCGGTGCTCAGATGGGGCAATGGGAGCCTCTGCATGCTCTCCATGCAGGCTGTACTTCAGTCTACATGAAGAATATGAAAAGTGTGCATGACTGTTTGCCGGTCCGAGAGGGCCAGTTAAACATTCATGCACACTTTACAGAGTGCCACCACTCCTTCCCCTGCTCTGAGAGGAGAGAATCCCCACCCCCAAAGACGCACGGAAAAATAAAATGATAATAACGTCCAGTTATTATCATTTTATTTTTCCTTCATTTACACTGCTAAAAGCAGGATACAATTAGCCAATGTGAGTTTATGTTGTGGAAGATCCACATCCGTGGGAATTCCCAGGAGGAGAAACCTAGGCTCCAACTTGAGTTGGACTTCCAATATACTGTTAAACTCTCTCACAATCTTCCCCCAGTAAGTTGAATCCTGTTGCACTCCCAGAGGGTGTGTATAAATGTTCCGCACTCCGTATGACATCGGAGACAGTCCGGGGTTGCTGCTCTCCCGGTTTTATGTAACCTTGCTCTATCAAAAGTAGGTTCGGTGTAAAATGTTATATTGAATGAGACGCAGCCTTAGTTTAATTGCTACTTCACGTGGATGCATAAGAGCGGCCTCCAAATCAATGTCGTCCATTGAGCCAGTGGTAAGTTCCCATCTAGCTCGAAGTGGACCCAGTTTGTCAGGCATGTTGTTGATTTGCATTTTATAGGTGAACGAAATGGCTTTGACTGGAATCTCTTCCTGCAGGAGTCGACCTTCTAGCGGGGCATATTCCGGCAGCGTCTCCCTGTCTAACCCCTCCGCTACCCATGCATGTTTCTGCGGAGATACGCATAGGCTTGAATGTCGTGGAGCTGATATGTGACTTGTAGTGTACTAAATGAAGCCAATGTGCCTTTCTCTAAGACATCCCCTATTTTAGAAATGCCTATTAAGTCACACTGCCTAAAGCCTCTCAGTTTTGCAATCTATACCAGTCTAGTTCCCTCCCATAGGGGGGTCTCTCTGGTAGGTTGTCCCACTGCATTTGGTGCTCGGCTCTTTACCACGCCTCCAGTGCCCTTTGTGTAGCCTGCAACAGCCGGCTACGTCCCTTGCCACCATAAATATAGTGCATATGTGTATGCTCTCTAAATTGCAGCCATTCCAGCCTGTACGTTGGGTTGTCTCCAGGATCGTGGAGCCATTCATTGAGTACAATGAGGTGGGACGCTCTATAGTATGCCCTAATATCTGGTAAGGCCAAACCCCCATTATACGGGTTCTCTGTAGAGTTTGGAGTGCGATGCGTGGCTGGGCCCCATCTCATAGAAGCAGGCGTAGTTCACTGTCTATATTTCTAAACACAGTTTCTGGTATCTTACAATAAATATTTTGTAACACATAAAGCAACTGGGGGAGTGTAACCATTTTGTACATAGCGGCCCTTCCCATGATCGTCAGTAGGAGCTTCCTCCATCTCTTGATATCTTCCTGAAAGTTTAAAAGGACCCGTCTGATGTTACGTTCTAAGCAAGCAGCAACGTCCGTGGTGATGTAGATGCCAAGGTAGGTAAACCCCTCTGTTGACCATCGTAAACAGCTCGGGTAATCTGGGGCTCCACTTCCCCTTCCACCGGGTAAAGGGTGGATTTACTCCAATTGATCTTATACCCAGCGTGACGTGCATAGTCTTCAAAAATTTGCAGGATTGTAGGGAGTGTCTCAGTTAGGTTCGTAACGTACAATAGGATGTAATCTGCATATAAAGATGTGCGTTCTTCGTCCAGAAGTTGGGATTCGTCCACAAAACTACCCATCCCAGGGTAGGCTCCAACAACACAGGCCAAGGGTTCCAATATTAGGGCAAATAGTAGGGGGGAAAGGGGACAGCCCTGCCTAGTGCCCCTTTGGATCGGCCAGGTCATCGATTTACTATTCCCATTAACCCGGACCCTAGCTTCGGGTGCATTGTACAGAAACATCAACCATTCCGTAAACCCTGGGCCAAAACCACATTTCTCCAGAGTACATTTCATAAAAGGCCAGTGGATGGTATCAAACGATTTCTCTGCGTCAAGGTAAAGAGCAGATGGGGATTGTCCCGGCCGCAAACCGCATCCATCCAATTAGCCACGCGTCGCAGGTTATAGCGTGTGGCTCGCTTTGGCATAAATCCGGACTGGTCTCTATGTATCAAGGGGGTGGTAACCGTTAAGAGACGCATCACGAGGATAGTGTCAAGGATCTTTGTTTCTATATTAAGGAGTGAAATTGGTCGATAGGACCCACAGTCATCTGGGGGTTTCCCCGCCTTATGTATCACCACCACCGTAGCTGTTCTAAGGTCGTTTGAGAGAGTCCCCTGCTCTTTTGAAGCCCAAAACATCTTAAATAAATGGGGGGTGAGAAGGGTACTATGTAATTTAAAAAAAAATCCCCAGGGAGTCCATTCAGCCCGGGGTTTTTCCTGACTTCTGGCGACCAATGGCCTCTGTTACGTCTTCCAGTTTTATGTCTTCCTCAAGCCTAGCCCTCTCCTCCTGGTAGAGTTGAGGAAGCTCGATCTCGTCAAGGTATCTGATTTTCTGTGTCTCACTCATTTGTGATCTAGCTGCGTACAGTGCTGTGTAGTACCAGGCAAAAGCCGCTGCTAAGTCTTGGGGTGTGGTGTATGTATGACCTTGTTCCGTAATGGACATGACCCACCTCGCCTCGATTTCCTTCCAGCCCAACCAGGCCAGCAGTTTACCCGCCCTATCCCCTTTCTCATATAGTCGGTGCTGGACTGCCAGCCAGTGGGCCCTTGCCTCCTGGGTGGCCAGGGATTGGTATTCCCTTTTAGTAATTTCAATTTGGCGAAGGACATGTTCACTCAACGTGGAGGGTCCACTACTCTCAAAACTCACCAGCCTGCATTCCAAAGCCTCAATCTCCTGGGTTTCCCGCTGTTTTTTATGGGCAATTATATTTTGGGCTCTATCACGTATCACCGCTTTGAATGCTTCCCATAAAATGACTGCTGACTGTACTGAGCCGTCATTTTCCTTGAAATAGAGCTTGACTTACACCCTTAGTTCTTTAGCGACCCTTTTATCTTTTAAGGCCCATGCATTCAGTCTCCAAGTCACTCCTTGGGCACCCCTCCTTCCTCCCACCTTTAATAAGAGCGTGAGTGATCTGAGCTACCCCTAGCTAAATATTCTATCTCTTCTATTTGTTCAATTTCCCGCGCTGGAGCGAAGAGGTAGTCCAGCCTAAAAAACACCCTGTGAGCCCCAGATAAGTAGGAGTAGGCACGTGTGTTCGGGTGATGTCGTCTCCATAGGTCAGTTAACCGAAAGGGTTGCTTGGAACTTTGCCAGTGCTGTGGGTTCATGCGACCCGGGTCGTGTTCGAGTGCGATCTAAAGCAGGATCACTCACATCATTAAAGTCACTCTCGATAATATGCGTGGCAGGGCCTGACTGTAATAGGAGTTCCATCAATTTATCTAGCGTTAGTTGCTGGAGTCGTGGGGGAGCATAAGCGCTGATTACCAACGTTTTATGATTCGAGGTGCCTTGGAACGCCACATATGTCCCATCTGGGTCTACCCATTGTCAAGTAATATGAAAAGGGGGTGATTTTCTGATGAGAATTGCCACTCCCCTCAAACCCCGGGTGAAGCCAGCATGTGCCAAGATAGTGTAGGGACCCCTACCCAAGAACGAACAGTGTGAACCCATTAGATGCGTCTCCTGTAACAATATTATATCGGGTTTGAGCCTTTTAAGGTAGTTAGATACCAAACCACGCTTGATTTTGTCCCCTAACCCGTTGACATTCCATGTCATTACTGTGTAGCCATTCTCCGCCATTGTAAAGAAACTGTTGAGTCATCACATGCGCACCCCTCTTTCAGAGCTGTGACCACATATTGTTTTCTCATCTCAATCTCGGTATTCATGTAAACTAACTGAACAGAACTCCCCCCCAAATGAACATAGTCCAGAACATTTGACGGTTTCCAGTATACCCCTCTCCCCACACTCTTGAGGCACCCCCACCACCCCCAAATTCGTCAACGTGACAACTCCGGTATGGGTAAACCACCAAGAGGTCTTTAACCCTCCCCCCAATCCAGTTCAATCAATTATACAATAATGCAATAACACCACAGTGTATACTTCCCGTTGTCAGCCCAAAGTTCCCAATTGTCCGCCAGGCCCCGGGAGTTTCTTACTGTCTCTGGGTGGCCGTCCGGCCCCAGTTCCTCATTCCTCTTCGCTATTGCAGGGAGGTTGCAGTTGCTGTGTACTTGCACATGGGAGGCCCAAGCCCGGAGCCTCCAGCAGCTGAATGCTCTCCAGAAGTGGGTGTTCACTGTGTGTGTCCACTGAGTCTTCCCTTTCCGACTGTTCAGAGTTACCATTATCGCTCGATCTGTGAAGAGTTTGTGTCATGCGTTCTGGATGGTGTCGTCGTCTGAGTTCGATATGCAGGCATTATTTTTTCTAGGCCTCAGGGATCTCGCCGGTGTTCCCACAGTGGCAATCCATGTTTTAGCACTCTTCTCCGTCGTTTTTCTTGAGGTCGTTCCTGACTGGAGCCCACTCTCCTTTCGACTGACACAGCGGCCGCTGAGGGCGACCCACGCCTCAACCGAGGCCTTACCTCAATTTTAGAGAGGTGTGTTTCCAAAGCAAGATGTTTCATGTAGCAGACAAAAGAGGCAGGCAATAAACTAAGGCTGTTTGCCATGCAAGCAAGCAACATAGCATCATCTGCATCCAAAAGTGCTGGAATGGGTTTTCTATTAACCACCAGAAACGTCAGACTAAATTGAAGTTGCTCTTTCAAGTAATTTTGTGTTATTTCTCTCACCTTCATGTCTTTTTCATTATGAGGTTTCTATAGAGCCGCTTTTCAGATCATCTTAATGTAAAACTAAGAACAGGAAGTGCTGGGTACCTCTCTTTATGGAAGGAAATTAATTCTGAAGGTGTCCCAATGTGCAGTGATCTTTGTTTGTCACAATCCTCATACCAGAGCTTTCTGCTGTGAACCTACTGACCATTGCAAAACAGGAGTGGAAGTAGGTCCTGGGGCTCCATAGACTTTATGGATAGTTCGAAGGCCATATTAACTGGCTTACCATGGCCCAAGTGGGTCATAGTGGGAGCTTCCCTTAACAAAAAGTGCTACAGTGTAGAGACTGCACTTGTACTGCTTTAGCACCAGTAGGTGCAGCAAAATCCATACTGCCGTAGCACCAGAGGGTGAAAAAGCAGTAAAATACAGATATTCCCTCCAGTGGTGTTTTATCATTTATAATCAGTTTTAACAGAAAACTAGACACCTTCTTTACATAATTTTGATCTGAGGACAGATACTATGTTTTAGTATCCAACAGGAACAGAATGAACAGATACCCCTGGTCCCTGTGTTCGTCTCTGTAGAATGGTCTGCTGCTGTTCAAAAGCTCTGGGGCGTACTTGTGCTGATGTGTGTTGTTGTACTGGGTTTGTTCCAGGGTCAGAAGCAGACATAATGATCTTGGAAACAACTAGGCTATCACCTGTTTTCTTAGCTGACAAGGAGTTTTAGAGCTTGGCCTTTGGTCAGAAACAGGAGATTCTGCTGTGTATTACTTATTGTAAGGCTATATGATGATCCTATGTGCTAGCCACATTTGTATTTGTAGTTATAATGGTCTTTTTCCTGGGAATGCTGTATGGATGATGCAGAGGGCCTTGAACAATGGTAGTCTAGCCACTGGTAACCAGTAAAATGCTTGCAGAATTTGCATCCTGTGTTCTCTGGGATGAAATTAAAGAGGCATTTCTGCAGCATTCTGGTTCTAGTGTGGTATGCTTATGCTGAAACTGGGGTGTGAAGGTATTTTCTATTGGCATAATCGAGCTTGGAGATCACAAATGTGGTGATAGCATGTCGTGTTTAATGGGACCTAAGATACAGGAATATGTGTTGCAGTGTTTTTATTCTGTAGAAAGTTATCCTAGTTACCTCATTGGCGTCTGGTATCGGAGACAGATCTGAGTTCATGATCATACCTAGGTTTCTCATCTCTCTTGACATGGCTGTCCGGACATAATATTCCTTGGGCCACATACCCACTAGCTATTGTTTGTGTCACTGTCCACATGTAATAATATCCATCTATGTGGTGTTAACCTTTAGGTAGTGACTCTTCATTTGAGCATCTATGGCGCACAAGCAGTCATTGAGTCTTAACTTGTAGAGTTCTTCTGAACTGTCCATTTGATGGATGATTTGTGTACCATCCATATAGCTGTAACACATAAAGTTAAATTAACTAATTAGGTGTGGTTAAGGAGTTAGGTAGATGTTGAACAGGAGAGGGGAGACAGTGGGTCCGTAATGAGCGGAATACGGACTAGAGGGTTGGGTCACCCCGTGTGGGTATGCTAGCTCCGCATGACTTGTGCGGGGAAGGAAAAAAATCCTTTTTCATATATTACCCTCACACACTCTAGTAGTGTCATGCTTAATCATCGGGTTCACCCTGACTTCTAAAGGTCAGGGTGGGCTCAACCATGTTTCAGGGAGCACTTAGAATAAGGGTGAACAGGGTGTTTAACTAGAGATTAAAAATCCCTCACCTTCTCCTAGGTATCCCTTTATTTGTGGAAACGGTGGGGAAACTAAAATAAAACTTGTGGGTAATGTGGACTATTATGGTCCTATGACCCTATATTTTTAGACCAACATGTTTCAGCCCTACTCTAAGGCCTAACAAGGTCCGGGGCTTCCATCAGGGTATCAGATCAATACCTACCTGGTGATTAGGTCAAAACTATAACTGGCAGAGTAATGTCATGCACCAATACAGGGGCAGTGCTAATACTTGCCCATCAATGGTCTTTGTGGCGAATCACTTGCAATAGAAGAAATCTATGAATCTATGAATAATCCCCGCCCATGTGCGGGATCCCGGAGCATATAGAAAATACATATATATATATATATATATATATATATATATATATATATATATATATATATATATTACCTACTGGCGATAGCCAGTAGGTAGTTATAGTTAGGACCACGTTTCCATAGGAAAACCTCAACATTCTATTTTGAATAACTTTGGCGCCGGTCGACGAATCCTCGCAAATTTTTCAAAATAGGTGGGGCGCTACGCTCCGCTCCTACCCTGAAAGTCTCGGGGGGATCCGTCTAGCGGGGGCTGAGATAAAAGGGGGGTCCCAAAACGCGTTTTTCCCATGCATTTTTCCATAGGACCTTTAGAACGAGCTACAGCCCGAACGGCTGAACAGAATTACTCAAAATTTGGCAGAGAGGTAGTCCCTAGGTCAAGGAAGTGCCTTTTGTAGGTTTGGTGTAAATCTGTTCAGTAGATTCTGAGAAAATAGCCTTTAAATCAATATATATATCTGAGCCAGCTTACGGTACGCTTACCGTACGCTTACGGTAAGCGTACGGTGGCGTGCGCGAGCGCGATTCTGATTGGCTCTTAGATCTTAGTAAACATTCGAATCGGCCGAAACCAGGAAGCGGCGGCCGCCATTTTGTCTCTCGCACTGAGAGTGATTTTTAAAATATCAAGCCCAAAAACATGTAAAGGGGCTGTTTTGACAACTCCCTCCCACATAGTCATGTTGAGGGAGTCCCCAAACATCCCCCAAGTGCAAAAACGGTTTTATTTTTTTTTCGGCAATTTCGCGGGGTACGCTTACCGTACGCTTACCATAAGCGTACGGTAAAAAAATAAAAATAAAAAAAACACTATCCACACTTACCCCACCCCCTGTGCTTTTGGTGGCCGAAGGCCACCAAATGTACAGGGCTTATGTTAAGGGCAAAAAACACTATCCACACTTACCCCACCCCCTGTGCTTTTGGTGGCCGAAGGCCACCAAATGTACAGGGCTTATTATAAGGGAAAAAAACTTAGCATTTAAAAAACCTTGCAAATTCACTGAAAAAACCATAGGTTTCACACATGTTATAGTTAGCGGAAATTTTACTGATAAAAAACCAGTGAAATTCCCCCGTTATAGTTAGCGCAGGCAACTATAACTCACGCGACTGCAATCTTCTGCTGATGACATATGTGTCTTTATGAAAAAAAAATATTTGTAATATATGTATAGCTAAAAATGTATGGAAGAAGACATGGGCAAATAAGTGTCTAAATACAGTATTAGCATCAGCAGAGGATTGCAGTCGCGTGAGTTATAGTTGCCTGCGCTAACTATAACGGGGGAATTTCACTGGTTTTTTATCAGTAAAATTTCCGCTAACTATAACATGTGTGAAACCTATGGTTTTTTCAGTGAATATATATATATATATATATATATATATATGTGAAAACATATACATGCAGCCTAAAAATGTTCAAAACATGGCAATGCTGTAAATTACGTATATGTTTGCCTAGTAGTGCCCCCTAACCCGTAAGGAAAAAAGGAAGCATCAGGCAAATTATAACCCAGCACTGCTTTATTGTCATAAAGCAACTTGTAATTGTAAGCATTCGCCAGTAGGCTGCAGCAGAGTATCAAGAAACAAAGAAAACTGACACCTTGCCTTTAAGGCATTAGAGTAGGGGGACCGTGCCTTTAAGACCCCCTGCTCCCATGATGCATTACTGGTGGCAGTTGGGCCAGTTCTTTTTTCCGGCTCCTTCTGTGAGGATCCTGGAGCTTGAGCTCTTCAGTTTTCTGACTGAAATTTTGGAAATTACAGCTTTTTCAAGCATTTTTCGACGTTTTCTGGCTTCTGGGGGCTGATTCTGCTGGTTTCCAGTAAAATTTCGAATTTTTTCCAGTCCGAATGCCTCCTTTATTTCGGAAATGCCCTTCTTGTGGCAACAAGATGGCACTGGCAGATCCACACTCGGTGTGTATTGCGTGTTTACCAACTAAACACGATCCTGACCGGTGTCCTCACTGCCAGAAGTTCTCCAAGCGCACTCTGAGGGATAGAGAGGCACAGCTGTAGAAGGTCAGAAGCCGTCGTGAAGGCGATCCTTCTTCATCAAGACCACCTTCTTCAGCTACACAATCGCAAAAACGGCGACACACCAGCTCTCCTGGCTCCAGAAAGACCAAGAGTCCTAGGGATTCGTCGTCGACGTCGAAGAGGCCGTCGAAAAGGCAGAAGACAACTTTGGCGTCAAGGGATTCATCTCACCGTCGAGATTCTCTGCTGCGCAAAAGTAAGTCGGCGTCGAGGCGCAGTCCTTCGGGCTCGAAGGCTGCTAGTCCGGGGAGGTCTGGACTGTCTCTGTCGACGTTGAGGCTTCCGTCGACGTCAAGGCACTCTCCGCCACCCTCGAGGGGGTCGGCGTTGAGAGATGCGGCGATGTACGTTCCGCCGCGAGTGGGCAGGTCGCCGTCGAGGGATACCCCCACTCGGCGACATAGAAGGTCGACGTCGAGATCACATGGAAGGTCGACGTCGAGATCATCAGTTCGACGACGTGAGAGGTCGAAGTCGCCCACTCGACGTCGTGAGAGGTCGACGTCGAAATCGCCCAGTCGACGGCGTGAGAGGTCGACGTCGAAATCGCCCAGTCGACGGCATGAGAGGTCGACGTCGAAGAGTCGACGTCGAGAGAGGTTGCCGTCGAAGTCACCCAGTCGATGGCGTGCAAGGCCGACGTCAAGGTCATCCAGTCGACGTCAGGTGCCAGAGAAGAGGATATCGACGTCGAGGTCTCCGCGATCGGCGTTGAGACCGCCGTCGAGGCCAGAACGCCATACCCCGCACTTGCCGATGGTGACGCAGACGTCGTCGAGGAATTCGACGTCGAAGGGTACAGCTGGAGCTCCCGCGGAGAGGTCTTGATCTCCAGGAGAGCAGTCATCATATCCGGGACTGCACATCGTGCAAATATCTCCGGAAGGCTCACCCAAGTCTCCAGAGATGTTCGGATTGTCACCTCGCTGGTTGCGGGATGTGGGCGCTGGCACATGTCGAAGTCCTGGATCGGACTACTCCCGCAGGTATTCTCCACCGCACAGGAGTAAGTCTCCTCCAAGGGATCCAAGGCCACCTACTCCCCGCTGGTCTCGTTCCAGGGACCGCCGCTCCGCGCACAGACGTCCAAGATCTCCGTCACAGCGCAGATCAAGGTCTAGGGCTCACCATAGCGAACGCTCTCACAAGAGGCGACGCACCAGGTCGCCCACTGGGACTTCATCCACAAGGTCCTCAGTCCGGGACTACTCTCCTACTTTTTCCTCTACACCTCCATCGCGAGTGTCCCCGGTGGATGACATCGCTACCTTCTCAGACGTCCTGGGTAGAGGGGCGCAGAAATTGAACATCGCGCTGCACATCCCTCAGGCACCCACTTCAGTGATCTTTGACACTTTGCATCATCGGTCGGCTCCCAGACCTCTGCTCCCTTTGGTGCCAGGATTGTTGGACCCAGCTATGGCCACGTTCCTCACTCCGGCTACGGCGGGGTCGGTTCCGTCAAGAATAGCGAAGAAGTATAAGGCTCCAGCCGAGGATCCTTTGTTCTTGAGGGCGGACCCGCCAGCGGACAGTGATCGTGGCAGCAGCTATGAAGTCCCACTCGACCTCAGTGTCTTCTTCTGTCCCCCCTGAGAAGGACAGCAAGCTGATGGATTCCTACGGCAGGAAAATGTGCAACACTTCTGCCTTGCACATGAAGGTGGCTAGCGCTTCAGCCCTGCTGGGGCGGTATGATCGTTCCCTGTGGGATTCCCTCGCCAGATTCGCGGAGAAGCTGCCTAGAGAAGACAGGTGGGACCTCACAGAGATCCTAAAAGAAGGCGGGCTGGTGGCCAATCAAATCATCAGCGCAGCGGCTGATGCCTCGGACCTTGCCGCACATGGCTACTCACATGGCGTCTGCTCTCGGCGTTCGGCCTGGCTGAGACTAACGGGCCTCAAGCATGATGCACAAAAGAGAATTCTCAATCTGCCCTTTAACGGATCATCATTATTTGGGGCTCATGCGGATGACCAAATGAGCAAGATGAAGGCAGAGTTGGACACCGTGAAGGCTGTGGGGCTGGAAAAACGCAAAGAATTCCGAAAGCGTTTTCGCCAGGGCGACAAACGTGCCTTTCACCAGCGCGTTCAAACACCCCAATGGTCCTCCCAGAATCAACAGAGGTCCCAGTTTCAGCAAAGGGGTCGGGGCAGAGGAAGAGGAAATGCGAAGCAACAACAGTCCTCTACCAAACAGCCCGCGAAACAGTGAAATCTTACTTCCTCCGCTCGCCACTCCGGTGGGAGGAAGTATCACCATTCACCTGACAGAGTGGAAAGCCATTACAAACGACAGATGTGTGCTGAATATTGTAGAGCATGGCTACTTGCTGAGGTTCAAATCTCCCCCTCCGCAGGTACCCCCACGGAGGCAGCCACTCCCTCCCATCCAAAACCAACTTTTAAAGGACGAAGTTGCCACTCTCCTCTCCAAGAACGCCACAGAGGAGTTTCCAACCAGGCAGAGAAATCTAGGAGTGTACTCCCGGTATTTTCTTGTTCAGAAACGAGAAGCGGTTAGAGAGTACAGACCCATCCTCGATCTCCGCCTACTCAACGGATTTGTCAAAAGAGAAAAATTCAGAATGCTGGCACTGCACCAGATCTTCCCACATCTCCACCAGGGGGACTGGATGTGTGCCATCGACTTACAGGATGCATACTTCCACATTCCTGTCTCAGCGAAACATCGAAAGTTTCTCAGATTTCAGATCTCTCGCCGGCATTATCAATACAGGGTTCTGCCATTCGGCCTCAAATCCGCACCATGAACTTTCTCAAAGTGCATGGCGGTGGTGGCTGCCTTTCTCCGCAAGCGGAAGATATTCGTCTACCCCTATCTAGACGACTGGCTCTTGAAGAGTTCCACTCCTGCTCGACTCCAGAGTCATCTTTCGTTTTGCCTCAACCTTCTGCACTCGCTGGGCCTCCAGGTCAACTACAAGAAGTCGGTCCTCAATCCCACTCAGCGGATCCTCTACCTGGGCGCCTCTCTAGACTCCGCAAGTGCAAGCGTGTGTCCTTCGGAGGAGAGGTTATCCTCCATGCTTCAGAAAGGCCGCATGCTTCTCAGCACGGCATTTCCCACAGCCAGACAAGTGTCATCTCTCCTGGGGTCGATGGCTTCGTGCATTTACATTGTGCCCAATGCACGTCTGCACATGCGTCCTCTGCAACAAGAACTAGAGGATCAGTGGTCTCAGAGGTCCGGCCGCTGGGAAGATCCCATCACCCTTCATCAAGCCGCCAAAGACTCCATCCGGTGGTGGATGAAGTGCTCCCATCTGCTTCACGGAGTCCCTTTCCATCAGGCGCCTCCGACACAGACAGTGGTCACAGATGCCTCCATGCAGGGCTGGGGTGCTCATATGGGCCAGCTTCAAGTACAAGGTCTCTGGTCCGCTATCGAACAGAGTTATCACATCAACTTCTTGGAGCTACGAGCAGTCCACCTAGCTCTCAAGTCCCTGTATCCATCCCTGCAAACCAACTATGTTCAGGTTCAGACAGACAACACCACAACTATGTTCTATCTGAACAAACAAGGAGGCACCAGATCGCGGGTCCTGTCTCTGGAAGCCCAGTCCATCTGGAGATGGCTTCTGGCGAGAAACCCGGCGATCGTCGCTGTTCACCTGCCAGGTACCCTGAACGTGCAGGCAGACGGCCTCAGCAGAGACTTCGTCGAAGCGCACGACTGGGTGCTCAACGAAGACGTCGCTTGTGAGAAGTTGGCCTGATGTATGATGTCACTAGTTATAGTGTACACCTTATATCAGTCCAAATACCCTTATGGTGATTGGTTGTAAAGTCAACCTTATAGACCAGCTATCCTAGTGGTAGCATGGACAAGAGCAGTCTTAGGCTAAACTCTGAATGGCATGTGAAGCCAGCTGTGATACCATATATAATCCCTTGAATACCAAATGAAAGGACACCACAACAGATATATATATAAAATAAAGTGTATTTATTCTAAGCAAACCCTCAGCACTCTTTATGAGTTTAGAGGTAAGTACAACACAGTCTTATTAATGCATACAGTAAGTCACACAGGTAAGTAATACAGTTAGGCCCTAGGGGCCACGCAAACCATATACTAAATAAGTGGTATAAGAACCACTGTCACGGAAATAGAATAGGCCTAGGCCTAGGGAATCGCTGGGGCTACACTACACTAGCGTTAGTTAGGAAGTGGGAGGCCCACGGGATTCGTGTGCAGAGTGGAAACAGTCACGCGTAATGCGTAAAAGTCAATAGCAATGTTACAGTTTAGAAATAGATAGATTTAGGACACTTCCGGAGTAGCTAGGAAGTTGAGACTTGAAAACTAGACACTAGGATAGTCACTATCCTGATGAGCACCGGAGTACCCAAGTTACCTAGCCCACAGGCTGCGGGTGCATAGGGGTGAAGATGCGTCGTTTTCGTCGTCGACTCCTATGGATGCCTGAAGAAAGATGCTGACAGGCAGTCAGGAGAGAGTGTCCGGTGGATCCCAAGGCTGGGGTCAAGAAGAGAAGAAACCTGCAAGCAGAGGGGACAGAGTCAAGGTCACTAGCCAGTGACCACGTGGGACCAGGAAGGAACCAGGCGATGTCGTGAAGAGTTGCAGGTGAAGGTGAAGCTTGTCGCTGCAGCCAGGAGGACCAGGAAGCGTCGAGGACGACCAGGACCAGGAGGCGAGCTGTCCCACGAAGGCTCTTGCTGTCGGCGGCGTCGAAGTTGGACTAGGACTCACCAAGCCTTGGCAAGCGGAACCCCCGAAGAACAAGGGACTTGCTTCTGGTGCAGACCAGGAAGGTCTGGGGTGCTTCGTCTTTGCAGAGAAGCGGGAGCCAGTCTGGAGGAGCCAAACCAGCGCAGAAGATTTCAGGGAGCGTCGTCACAGAGGCCACTAGCCAGCGGGCAAGCAACCGGACAGACGCGGCAAGCAGGAAAATGCTGAAGGGCCCCACGCAGGACTCGTGGAGTGTGGGGGGCTGGTCTTCGGTGCAGATGGTGCTTGGGGTTGGGGCTTCTCAATCCCCGGTGCACAACTTCGAGGGTACCTCAGAAGCTGCGCTGTAAGTTACTAGCCACTTTTCCCAGGTAGCCGGTCCCACGTCGCTCGTCGCCTCCACGGATCTCAGCTCTGCTGCAGATGTGGATGAGGGTCGGAGAAGTCTGGAAATCAAGGCTCTGGTCGGGCTCTGCAGTCGGTTCCTCGTCGAACGTTTCACAAAGCAAAGGGTAGTCACTTGATGGTGCCTGTTTGCACAGGGTAGCCACTCCTTGGCTACAAGGGAGATTCTTCAGTCTTCTTCTTTCGTCGAATGTCGAAGGTCCAGAGTTTCTGTTCAGTTTTGCAGGTTCAGGATAATCTAACGTCTTGAGGCCCAACTCCCACTCTTATACTAATCTGGGGGGCTGGGATACCTGCTAGGTCACGCCTTATGGGTGGGACCTGGGAGGGGGTGGTTACACCCACTTCCCTTTGTCCAGTTTCGCGCCAGAGCTGGGGCTGGAGTGCCCCAGCGCCGGTTTGAACTGGACTATGCAAGGAACACCTTGTGTGCCCCAGGCATGTCTCATTCCTTTCAGCCCACCCTGCCCCAATACACTAAAGGCTGTCTGGGGAGGTGCTAGCACCTCCCCAAGCAGGAAACCTATTGTCCAGGCCTCCCTGGCTGGGATCACTCCCAGCAGCAGGAGGTCAGACTTGTGTCGTGGCAGCAGCATCCATTTTGTGATGCTGAGGCTTTGGTCAGAGGCTAACAGTTGAAGTATGATTTTAACATGTCTTTCCCTCTAGAAGGGGGGAATAATATTCTCATGTCCAGAAATGGCATGGGGGTATTATTCCCGAGTGTTAGACACCTTACACGACATGTTTTGATAAAGCCCAACCATAGTTACCATAACCGTCTAAGATTATAAGGCACTTTAAGAGTATATGGTAGGCTATATCATAGAACAGCTATAAGGACAAGGTTCCGAAAGCTGCAGACAGGCTCAGCTCATGCTAGAGCACCATCTCACATGTTACCAAGCACTCTGCCTCCAGGATTGTCAAGGCCTGCCATAGGAGTGACTGATAGGTACACATGTGTCTATATGTAAGTTAGGTATAGGAATACTACACCTAAGCAAGGGGTGATTACACGACCTTGCCCCAGCTGAGTGATCAGCCAGTTGTGTCAAAATGGAAGGCCAGGCCAGGGGTGGCACAATACATGCTGCAGCCCCTGGTAGGCCTAGGGTACACCTATGCCCTGGGTACCTAGGGTACACTGTACAGGGGCCAATAAGGTGATCCTATCCAAATGGGTTATGCACCTAAAGTACATAGTAGTAATTTAGAGAGAGAACAGCAGGGCTGTGGGTCTGATTAGCAGGCCCACAGCCACATCTAAGTCGTAAACCAGTAAAGCAAAAGCAAAAAGTGGGGGTGAACATAGAAAGCAGACCCTACTCTCCTACACAACCCCCCCCCAAACTTAGGGACATTAAACTAACCTTGACCAGTTGAGTCTTCATGTTCTAAGTGGAAATATCTGGAGAGTCCATCTGCATTGGCATGGTCAGTCCCAGGTCTATGTTCCACTGTGAAGTCCATCCCCTGTAGGGAAATGGACCACCTAAGAAGTTTGGGATTTTCACCCTTCATCTGATTTAGCCACAAGAGGGGCTTATGGTCTGTCTGAATCTTGAAGTGAGTGCCAAACAAGTATGGCCTCAGCTTCTTCAGGGCCCAAACCACAGCAAAGGCCTCCCTCTCAATAGCTGACCAACGTTTCTCTCTAGGGGTCAGCCTTCTACTTATAAAAGCAATGGGCTGGTCTTGACCATCTACATTCAGTTGTGAAAGAACAGCTCCCACACCTAACTCAGAAGCATCTGTCTGGACAATGAACTCTTTGGAGTAGTCTGGACTTTTCAGAATAGGTGCACTGCACATGGCCTGCTTCAGGTCATCAAATGCTTTTTGACAGCTTGCTGTCCACTGAACTTTCTTTGGCATCTTCTTGGAGGTCAAGTCATTAAGTGGTGTCACTATGGACCCATAGTTCTTAACAAACTTTCTGTAGTACCCAGACAGGCCCAAGAAAGCTCTGACCTGAGTCTGGGTAGTTGGAGGAGCCCAGTCCTTTATGGTCTGGATCTTGCTCTCCAGTGGTTGAACCTGACCCCCACCAACTAGGTGGCCCAGGTATACAACCTTGCTCTGCCCTATCTGGCACTTAGTGGCCTTGATAGTGAGGCCTGCCTTTTGCAGGGCCTCTAAAACATTCCTCAGGTGGACCAGGTGATCCTCCCAGGTGGAGCTAAAGACAGCAATATCATCAAGATAAGCTGCACAATAATCATCCAACCCAGTAAGGACTTGATTCACCAGCCTTTGGAAAGTGGCAGGTGCATTCTTCAAACCAAAGGGCATTACCACAAATTGATAATGTCCTCCTGGGGTCGAGAAAGCAGTTTTGGCCTTTGCACTCTCAGCTAGTCTGATTTGCCAGTAGCCTGCTGTTAGGTCAAATGTGCTCAAAAACTTAGCAGCTGCCAGTCTGTCAATGAGCTCATCTGCCCTAGGTATTGGGTGGGCATCTGTCCTAGTGACAGCATTGAGACCTCTGTAATCCACGCAAAACCTCATCTCTCTCTTACCATCTTGGGTGTGAGGTTTTGGCACAAGGACTACAGGACTAGCCCAAGGGCTCTCTGAAGGTTCAATGACTCCCAGCTCCAACATCTTTTGTACCTCAACTTTTATGCAGTCCCTGACATGGTCAGGTTGCCTGTAGATTTTACTCTTCACAGGCAGACTGTCACCAGTGTCCACCTCATGGGTGCACCAGTTTGTCTGACTTGGGGTCAGAGAGAACATATGTCTGTAGGCCTGCAGAACTTGTCTGCAGTCCTGTTGCTGATGGACAGTGAGGCTGTCAGAAAAGACCACACCATCAACTGAGCCATCATCAGGGTTCTGAGTCAACAGGTCTGGGAGAGGGTCACTCTCTTCCTCCTGCCCCTCATCTGTAGCCATGAGTAGCCCCATGTCTGCCCTGTCAACATATGCCTTCAATCTGTTGACATGAAGCACCCTGTGGGGGCTTCTGGGAGTCCCAAGGTCCACCAAGTAGGTGACTTCTCCCTTTTTCTCAACAATAGTGTGGGGTCCAGACCATTTGTCTTGGAGTGCTGCTGGGGCCACTGGCTCCAACACCCACACTTTCTGCCCTGGCTGGTAAACAGTCAGTACAGCCTTTTGGTCATGCCAAGCTTTTTGGAGTTCTTGGCTTGCCTCAAGGTTTTTAGAAGCCTTCTTCATATACTCTGCCATCCTGGAGCGGAGACCAAGTACATAATCCACTATGTCTAGTTTGGGTTGTCTGAGAGGTCTCTCCCATCCTTCCTTCACCAAACACAGGGGTCCTCTTACAGGATGCCCAAACAAAAGCTCAAAAGGGCTGTAGCCAACCCCCTTTTGTGGGACCTCTCTGTAAGCAAACAGAAGGCAGGGTAAAAGGATGTCCCATCTTCGCCTAAGCTTGTCTGGTAATCCTTTTATCATTCCCTTTAGGGTCTTGTTGAATCTCTCAACAAGCCCATTGCACTGTGGGTGATAGGGTGTGGTGAACTTATAGTTAACACCACACTCCTTCCACATTGCAGTCAAGTATCCTGACATAAAGTTGGCACCTCTGTCAGAAATGACCTCCTTTGGAAAGCCCACTCTGGAGAATACTCCAAGCAGGGCCCTTGCCACAACAGGAGCTGTTGTGGTCCTCAGGGGAATTGCTTCTGGGTACCTGGTGGCATGGTCCACTATCACCAGTATGAATCTGTGCCCAGATGCTGTTTGTGGGTCCATTGGTCCTACAATATCTATGCCCACTCTTTCAAAGGGGACCCCCACCACAGGTAGTGGTATGAGGGGGGCCTTTGTGGTGCCACCTGATTTGCCACTGGCTTGGCAGGTGACACAGGAGCGACAAAACTCCTTAGTATCTTCTGACATATGGGGCCAGTGAAAGTGAGGGACAAGCCTGTCCCAAGTCTTGTTCTGGCCTAAATGTCCTGCAAGGGGAATATCATGGGCCAAGGTTAGAAGGAAGCCTCTGAACTTCAGTGGTAGGACCAACCTCCTGGATGCACCAGGCTTGGGGTCTCTAGCCTCTGAGTACAGTAGCCCTTCATCCCAATACACTCTATGGGTACCTTGAGCATTCCCTGCAGCCTCAGCAGCAGCCAGCTGTCTGAGGGGTTCAAGAGAGGGGCAGTCTAATTGAGCCTGCCTCAGATCTGCCCTTGAAGGTCCCCCTGTCCCAAGAAACTCAACCTGATCAGGTTCAAGTTCTTCTAGGACAGTTCCTTCAGGGCTCTCAGAATCATCCTCCTGGGAGGACTGATCCACCACCTGAGGCAGGGGGGAAGGCACAGCCTTAACCCTACTGCTCTTTCTCTTGGATTGTGACTGGTCCATAGTTTCAGGATCCAGCACTTGTTCAGTGTTGCACTTTTTGGCCTGTGACCTGGTCACAGCAAGGACATGTGCATCTATCCCCAGCATTTCTGCATGGGTCCTATACTCCACTTCAGACCAAACTGAAGTTTCAAGATCATTGCCCAGTAAACACTCTACAGGAAGGTCTGAACTAACAACAACTTTCTTGAGGCCAGTTACCCCTCCCCAGGAGAAGTTAACAATAGCCACACTATGGGAGGTAGTGGCATTGCTAGCGTTGGTCACTAGGTAATTCTCACCTAGTATGATCTGTCCAGGGTCCACAAAAGCAGGTGTCACCATTGTGACACTAGCCCCAGTGTCCCTGTAGGCCTGAGCCATTCTTTGGTTGATAAAAGGTGTCTGTCTGTACTTGCCCAGGTTACTGGGGCCTACAGTAGAGGACAAAGCTAAGTCCCCATCACAGATCAGGACAGCCTGAGTAGGTATTCTGACTAGGCCAGAATCCTCCTCAGTTCCCAGGGTTAACCCTACTACACCCTTTTGCTGGGAACCACCACTTACAGCTGAACTAGGGGGTACAGTTGCCTTAGGGGCAATGGTGGCTGGGGGCTTATCCTTTTTGGTGCACTCACTAAACCAATGTGAGGTAGACTTACAATAGTTGCACCATGGTTTCTTTTGGCCTTCTTTCTTCTTATCCTTTTTGGAACCACCCTCCCCCTGAGCCTTTTGGGGGCCTGGTGAAGACTTCTGGTCTTTTTGTTTCTGATCATTACCCTTCTGGTCTGCCTTTTTCTGATCACCGCCCTGGTTCTGGTTTTTCTGCTTAACTCTAGTCCTGACCCATCTATCTGCCTTCTTTCCCAATTCTTGGGGAGAAGTCAGATCAGAATCAATCAGGTGTTGATGCAATAGCTGGTTTTGACAGTTGTTAAGTATTTGTTCTCTCATGATCAAATTATACAATCCTGTATAGTCCTTAACCTTACTTCCCAATAGCCAGCCTTCCAGAGCCTTAGTGGCACAATCTACAAAGTCAGTCCAGTCCTGAGTCTGTGTCTTCTGGGTATCCCTGAACAACAACCTGTATTGTTCAGTGGTTAGGCCAAACCCATCAATCAGAGCACTCTTCAGGACAGTGTAATTATCTGCATCCTCATCACTAACTGTGAGGAGCTTGTCTCTTCCTTTCTCAGAGAAGGAGAGCCACAAGATAGCTGCCCACTGACTTTGGGGTACCTGCTGTACTTTGCAAGCTCTCTCCAAAGCAGTTATCCATTTGTGGATGTCATCCCCACACTTGTAGGGAGGGACAATCTTGCTCAGGTTTCTATTATCATAGTGCCTGTCTCTATCTCTAGGAATGTTGCTGCCACCAGTGGGTTCTAACCCACTTAACTTTTGTTCTCTAGCCAGAGCAAGCTTCTCTTTGGCAAGGGCAAGTTCTTCCCTCTGAATCCTCAGATTAGCCTCCCTCATTCTGGCTGCATGCTCCTTTCTCTCAGGTGAAGTCATTCCCCTGTGAGAGGAAGCATTAGAGATGTTAGAGACATGGGAGTGGATGGATTCCCCTGAAGGGGATCTGTCCTTCCTGTTTCTCTGTGAATGTCTACTTGTGGGTCTGTATGGGGGGACCCCATGCAAACTCCCATGTAAACTTAAGTTAGCCTGGCTAAGTCTCCTTACTTGGCTCTGGCTGTCTACCTCCCCATCTGAAGCCCCATCTGACTCCTCTGTGGTGGGTAGACCCTCCTCTGTGCCTAGGGCACCTTCCTGTGATGCCCTCTGAGCATCATACTCCTCTAGGAGTTGTCTTAACTGAAGGAGGGTAGGGTTTGCACCCTGTTTTATTCCTCTGGAGGTACACAATTGTCTCATCTCCTGGAATGTTAAGGTATCATACCTAGAGGGGGTCTTCTGCAGACCTGCCCCTCCTGAGAGAGCATCTACTTGATCTCCTCCCAGAGGCATGATCTAGTGAGGGTGTGGTGTGTGCACCTACCTACACTAGTTGTATCTACTAAACCTTTCTAGTAGTTGTAGTCAGGGTGTGTTATTCCCTTCAACCTACAACTACAAAGTCCAGTAGGACTTAAGTATAATAATCTATGTTATATGTACCTAGACAATATCTGTGTGATCTTTCAATTTAGTATCTCAAGATTACAATGGTATTACAACAGCAAGCTCAGATCCCAACCGCTGCTCACCAATGTGAGAAGTTGGCCTGATGTATGATGTCACTAGTTATAGTGTACACCTTATATCAGTCCAAATACCCTTATGGTGATTGGTTGTAAAGTCAACCTTATAGACCAGCTATCCTAGTGGTAGCATGGACAAGAGCAGTCTTAGGCTAAACTCTGAATGGCATGTGAAGCCAGCTGTGATACCATATATAATCCCTTGAATACCAAATGAAAGGACACCACAACAGATATATATATAAAATAAAGTGTATTTATTCTAAGCAAACCCTCAGCACTCTTTATGAGTTTAGAGGTAAGTACAACACAGTCTTATTAATGCATACAGTAAGTCACACAGGTAAGTAATACAGTTAGGCCCTAGGGGCCACGCAAACCATATACTAAATAAGTGGTATAAGAACCACTGTCACGGAAATAGAATAGGCCTAGGCCTAGGGAATCGCTGGGGCTACACTACACTAGCGTTAGTTAGGAAGTGGGAGGCCCACGGGATTCGTGTGCAGAGTGGAAACACTCACGCGTAATGCGTAAAAGTCAATAGCAATGTTACAGTTTAGAAATAGATAGATTTAGGACACTTCCGGAGTAGCTAGGAAGTTGAGACTTGAAAACTAGACACTAGGATAGTCACTATCCTGATGAGCACCGGAGTACCCAAGTTACCTAGCCCACAGGCTGCGGGTGCATAGGGGTGAAGATGCGTCGTTTTCGTCGTCGACTCCTATGGATGCCTGAAGAAAGATGCTGACAGGCAGTCAGGAGAGAGTGTCCGGTGGATCCCAAGGCTGGGGCCAAGAAGAGAAGAAACCTGCAAGCAGAGGGGACAGAGTCAAGGTCACTAGCCAGTGACCACGTGGGACCAGGAAGGAACCAGGCGATGTCGTGAAGAGTTGCAGGTGAAGGTGAAGCTTGTCGCTGCAGCCAGGAGGACCAGGAAGCGTCGAGGACGACCAGGACCAGGAGGCGAGCTGTCCCACGAAGGCTCTTGCTGTCGGCGGCGTCGAAGTTGGACTAGGACTCACCAAGCCTTGGCAAGCGGAACCCCCGAAGAACAAGGGACTTGCTTCTGGTGCAGACCAGGAAGGTCTGGGGTGCTTCGTCTTTGCAGAGAAGCGGGAGCCAGTCTGGAGGAGCCAAACCAGCGCAGAAGATTTCAGGGAGCGTCGTCACAGAGGCCACTAGCCAGCGGGCAAGCAACCGGACAGACGCGGCAAGCAGGAAAATGCTGAAGGGCCCCACGCAGGACTCGTGGAGTGTGGGGGGCTGGTCTTCGGTGCAGATGGTGCTTGGGGTTGGGGCTTCTCAATCCCCGGTGCACAACTTCGAGGGTACCTCAGAAGCTGCGCTGTAAGTTACTAGCCACTTTTCCCAGGTAGCCGGTCCCACGTCGCTCGTCGCCTCCACGGATCTCAGCTCTGCTGCAGATGTGGATGAGGGTCGGAGAAGTCTGGAAATCAAGGCTCTGGTCGGGCTCTGCAGTCGGTTCCTCGTCGAACGTTTCACAAAGCAAAGGGTAGTCACTTGATGGTGCCTGTTTGCACAGGGTAGCCACTCCTTGGCTACAAGGGAGATTCTTCAGTCTTCTTCTTTCGTCGAATGTCGAAGGTCCAGAGTTTCTGTTCAGTTTTGCAGGTTCAGGATAATCTAACGTCTTGAGGCCCAACTCCCACTCTTATACTAATCTGGGGGGCTGGGATACCTGCTAGGTCACGCCTTATGGGTGGGACCTGGGAGGGGGTGGTTACACCCACTTCCCTTTGTCCAGTTTCGCGCCAGAGCTGGGGCTGGAGTGCCCCAGCGCCGGTTTGAACTGGACTATGCAAGGAACACCTTGTGTGCCCCAGGCATGTCTCATTCCTTTCAGCCCACCCTGCCCCAATACACTAAAGGCTGTCTGGGGAGGTGCTAGCACCTCCCCAAGCAGGAAACCTATTGTCCAGGCCTCCCTGGCTGGGATCACTCCCAGCAGCAGGAGGTCAGACTTGTGTCGTGGCAGCAGCATCCATTTTGTGATGCTGAGGCTTTGGTCAGAGGCTAACAGTTGAAGTATGATTTTAACATGTCTTTCCCTCTAGAAGGGGGGAATAATATTCTCATGTCCAGAAATGGCATGGGGGTATTATTCCCGAGTGTTAGACACCTTACACGACATGTTTTGATAAAGCCCAACCATAGTTACCATAACCGTCTAAGATTATAAGGCACTTTAAGAGTATATGGTAGGCTATATCATAGAACAGCTATAAGGACAAGGTTCCGAAAGCTGCAGACAGGCTCAGCTCATGCTAGAGCACCATCTCACATGTTACCAAGCACTCTGCCTCCAGGATTGTCAAGGCCTGCCATAGGAGTGACTGATAGGTACACATGTGTCTATATGTAAGTTAGGTATAGGAATACTACACCTAAGCAAGGGGTGATTACACGACCTTGCCCCAGCTGAGTGATCAGCCAGTTGTGTCAAAATGGAAGGCCAGGCCAGGGGTGGCACAATACATGCTGCAGCCCCTGGTAGGCCTAGGGTACACCTATGCCCTGGGTACCTAGGGTACACTGTACAGGGGCCAATAAGGTGATCCTATCCAAATGGGTTATGCACCTAAAGTACATAGTAGTAATTTAGAGAGAGAACAGCAGGGCTGTGGGTCTGATTAGCAGGCCCACAGCCACATCTAAGTCGTAAACCAGTAAAGCAAAAGCAAAAAGTGGGGGTGAACATAGAAAGCAGACCCTACTCTCCTACATCGCTCAAGAGATCTTCCGGTTGTGGGGCGTACCGGACATGGATCTTTTCGCAGACGCGGCAAACAAAAAATGCCCCGTCTTCACCTCCAGGTTCCCTCAACGGGGGTCGGAGGGGAACGCACTTTTGATCAGCTGGTCGAGGACATTGCTTTACGCTTTTCCTCCTCTCCCTCTCATCCCGGCTGTGATACAGAAACTCTACAGGGCCAGGACTCGGATGATCCTAATAGCCCCGGAGTGGCCCCGTCAGTGGTGGTACCCGGATCTACTCCAGCTGTCGGAAGTACCACACAGGAGGTTGCCTTGCCTACCGAACTTGCTGACCAAGGACAAGGGGAGGGTGTTTCATCCCAATCTTCCCTCCCTCAGCTTGACGGCATGGCTCCTGAATTCATCAAATACGGACATTTAGATCTTCCTCCGGACTGTATGAACATTCTCCGGGAGGCGAAGAGGCCCTCCACTAGGCAGTCTTACGCCTTTAAGTGGAAAAGATTCTGCGTTTGGTGTAGAGATAACACACTTGATCCGATGCGGGGTCAAGAACAGGTTATTCTCCCCTACTTACTGTACTTGGTGAAGTCTGGGTTAAAGTACTCTTCCATCAGAGTACACTTTGCTGCTTTTACAGCCTATAGGAAGTCTCCTACCCAGACCTCATTCTTCCAGATGCCAGTGGTAAAGGATTTCTTAGAAGGGCTTAAGAAAGTTTACCCACCAGTGAGGTCTCCTTCCCCTTCCTGGGAACTTAACATCGTTCTCTCTAAGCTAATGGGGGCCCCTTTTGAACCAATTCATAAGGCGTCCTTGCAGCATCTGACCTGGAAGGCTGCCTTCTTAGTAGCCATCACTTTGGCCCGTAGGGTCAGTGAAATTCAGGCCCTCTGCTGCAAGGAACCTTACACTGTGTTTCATGCTAATAGGGTGGTGCTCCGTACTCATCCGAGCTTCCTGCCCAAGGTGGTCTCGGACTTCCACATTAATCAGGTGATCACTTTGCCCACCTTTTTTCCTCAGCCCTCCACTCCCCCGGAGAGAGCCTTGCATTCTCTTGACCTCCGGAGGGTTTTGAAATTCTATCTGGCTAAGACCCTTCCACTTAGAAAGTCAGACAGGCTCTTTGTTAACTATGGGCCCACGAATACCGGGCTGGCTGCCTCCAAGAGGTCCATTTCTAGATGGATTGTCTCATGTATAGCCTTGTCTTAGCAACTGTCCCACAAGGTTCTGCAGGGTAAACCTAGAGCACACTCTACTCGAGGGAAGGCTTCTACTGTTGCACTCCTTCGCAACGTTTCCATGTCTGAAATCTGCAAAGCGGCTACATGGCGCTCAGTTCATACCTTTACGCGCCATTATTGCCTAGATTCAGACGCGCAGGCCGACGCCCAGGTGGGGCAGGCTTCTCTGAGGAACCTGTTTGCATAACTGTGATGCTAAATGTGCTTTTACTGTATGTTTTAAATGCTGTCGTGCTCGTCCGCGAGACTTTGGGTATGGGCTTGCTACTCTATTCATAGATTATGACTATTGATGAGTATCCCCTGGATGAGAAGGATTAGTTACTTACCTGTAATCCTAGTTCTCATCCAGGGGTATACTCATCAAAGTCATAAGCGACCCACCCACCTTCCCGGACGAGCATGGTTTCTCTTTAAGTACGTGATGTATGGCATGCAGATCTACTCAGGTGCGGATGCTCCGCCAAAAAGAACTGGCCCAACTGCCACCTGTAATGCATCATGGGAGCAGGGGGTCTCATGCAGGTCTTAAAGGCACGGTCCCCCTACTCTAATGCCTTAAAGGCAAGGTGTCAGTTTTCTTTGTTTCTTGATACTCTGCTGCAGCCTACTGGCGAATGCTTATAATTACAAGTTGCTTTATGACAATAAAGCAGTGCTGTGTTATAATTTGCCTCATGCTTCCTTTTTTCCTTACGGGTTAGGGGGCACTACTAGGCAAACATACGTAATTTACAGCATTGCCATGTTTTGAACATTTTTAGGCTGCATGTATATGTTTTCACATATGTATATATATATGTATATATATGTATTTTCTATATGCTCCGGGATCCCGCACATGGGCGGGGATTATTCATAGATTATGACTTTGATGAGTATACCCCTGGATGAGAACTAGGATTACAGGTAAGTAACTAATCCTTTTTGAGCAACAGATACACTGGCACTTTTATAAACAAGTGGTGTACCAGTTGGCATGAATGTGAACTTAAGCGAGCACAATTGTTTAGCACTGTCACTGCTCGCATTCTAAGGAAACGTACTACCCCGCTGAAAGGGATGTTGACACTAATGGCCACTGGTGACGCTGGGAATTGTTGGCACCATTGATATTGAACACACAAAAGCATTGAGGGGTAAGAGGAAATAGTCCCACTCCAACCTCCTACACAAGTATCAGAAATACAACCTAGGAGAGGGACTCTAAATATTTGATAGCCATTGGCACATGTAGGGGAAACACAAAAGTGTGTTAAAAACTGCCCTCACACACAGCAAGCTGTGTCATGCTTCATCATAGGGCTGCTAACACACCTCCGCGCAGACCAATGGTGGAGGTGGAGCAATAGGGAGGGGGAAGACAATACAACACAGAATGATAATGATGTGGGATCACAGGGGAAATTAAGTACAGAAAAAGTGATTAAAACTGGTTCCAGGGAGTCCCTATTCTAATTGTAATACTGGGTACCCTGTCCAGAGTAAAATATGGTCACAACCGGACCGGTGGATGATGGATTGGGGAGCTTATAATGAGACACCAACCCTTCCACTCTGCAAAACCGTCGACATGTTTCAGCCAGCCAAATGTACAAACCCAGCTTTCATCAGGACTCACAACAATATGATCCCCTGGGTGCTAACCCTACCTCCTTATGATCCAGGGGTGAAGGATAGCCACCCTTCTGAGTAGCTGCTCAGGTTAAATGTGGGAGAGCCCCTTGCTCTCCATGAGGAACCTGTAACAGAATCAAATAAAAACATATGAAGTGTCCAGTGCAGTACCCTCAGTGCAACACATAATATCAACTAAGATGGTATGTAACCCCCCATATACAAACAGCCATCATTCAAAGTCAAGTCAAGCTCCAGCTCAGGCTAAACAATGTGTCGCCGGCGGTGTCACTGAAATATTTAAATCATATTTTCAGCGTGCGCATATGATTTACGCATAAGTAATCAGGCAAACATAATGTTACTTATAGTAAAGAATTAAAAACAGAGCAGGTATCAGAGCTAGGAGACACAGAGGACACCATCATGTGTAATACACCGCTTATCGAGTTCATTTAAAATCTAGACTTGAACTGGCGGGGGAGAGAGGACAGCTCCCTATAGTCACACTCTATGAGACACAAGGATAGAGGTTAACAAAGTGAATCACGAAGAGAGAGTTAATAATGAACAAAATGCCGATATGGACGTACAAGGGAAGGGTAATGTCCATCCCAACGTGGTGCGCAGCAACACCAATAGACCAGTGACATTTGCTGACGAGGTTAGCCCACGAGCACGTTAAACGATATCACCGCGGACTGTCCCAGTGCAGTCCCTCTAGACCCCCCCTCCCGAAACTTACTTCATCAAGGTGGGCTGTGGCCAACACACTATGTCTCTCCCTGTGCCGCGTAGAAGTGAAATGCGGTGCTGCCGTATGTCCGTCTATGGCTCCGCCTCCGCTCATGTGACCCTGGCACGTAGTCGCCATGATCACTATGTGAGTGTGAGACTATGCCGGTGAGAGTGAATCCTGCTGTCGGCCATCTTGCATGAGAGAAGTCGCTCTGCGCATGTGTGTCCTGATAGAAATTCAAGGAAGCCCAAGGCTGTCATCAGTGCCCATAAAACAATCGATAAAGTGGCTCTGCGAAGGTAAATTAAATAAATAAACCCAGGAGCCACCCTAAGAATAAGACAAAAAAAGAGGCACAGTGTGAATCTTTTAAATGCGCTTGCCATGAGCACTTGATAAGGGCTTTTGGTGGTTTTAACCCCTTATACGATGTGTATCAAATCCGTAGGGAAGGCACATTATAAGACACAGTGAGGGCTACTTGACCTGGAGGACAGGGGTGAATAATGTTAAAGTAATAGAACACTCTCCATTTGAGATAGATGGGGTTCAGCACGCCCAAAGAGGCGGGAGTTTAGCTCAGCGAACAGTAGAGACAATTGCTCCACATCAGGGTTGTCGATGGGGTGTAAAGGACAATATGGGGAGATTGGGCGTTCTACCATGGTTCAGAAGAGGCACAACACTGACTGTTCAGGAACAAGGGACTAGTCCAGGCTAGTTACAGGTTGTTCAGACTATTCCATGGGATGTCGTCGTTCAAGCCCTCGGAATGGCTCCGAACCCTGTAAATCCATGTCTGTTCCCTTATGAAGAGGGCCCTCTCTGGGTTACTGATGTTCATGTCCAGATTAGGGTTATCGAGGACCGTCCAGGAAAAAAAATCCTCAGCCGAGTGATCCTTCTCTTTGTAATGGGTGGTAAGTCTGCGGATACTCCTGTGGCATCTGAACGTGGATCTGTTTTCCATAATCCTCGTTTTCACCCTCCTAGTCATCATCCCGATGTAAATGAGATCACAGGGGCACCTTAACATGTAAATCACGGTAGTGGAGTTACAGTTAGTATGCCTCCGTTGTTCCCAAGGGTGGGTAAGTGTTCGTAGTCAGGTGGCACACGTCGCACATTCCACACCTCCTATGCCCTGTGACCAGGGGGAGGATCACTGTACACCTTTCTTCAGTTCTTATGTCTAATCTTGGGGGCGGATTTCTGGGTCTGGTATGGACCAATATGTTTTTAATATTCAGACTCCTTTTGAAGGAGAAAAGCTGTAGGCCATTGGAGTTAAGAATCCTCCAATTCCGTAGGATGATCTTTTGAATGCTGCTGGAAGCAGTGTTAAATGTGGTCACACACACTGTCCTACTAGTGGCTGGTTTCTCCACTGACTCCAGGAGGGCATCTCGGTGGCTGTTGTTCGCTCTCTTGTGGGCCGGGCCCTCTCAACAGTCCATTGTGGATACTTTCTCTGGAGTAGTTTCTGTTGTAAGATGTTAACTACAGATCTAAAGTCTGCCACATTAAGCCGGAGGCGCAAGAATTGGCCCACTGGGAGGTTCTCCCTAAGGGATTTAGGGTGGAAACTCTCGAATGATAAAAGACTATTCCTGTCTGTGGGTTTATGGAACATGGTAGTCTGAAGTCCCCCATCAGCAGGGAAGATTGTCAGATCCAAGAAAGGGAGCCTCTCTTTGGTAATGGTAGATGTGAACAAAAGCAGGGGGTTGCAGCTGTTGAGCCATTCCAGAAACTCATCAAACGACTGCCTGTTACCCTTCCAGATCAGGAGGACATCGTTGATAAAACGCCGCCAGACCTTGATGTGGTTGTTCCAGGACCCCCCTGGGGCGTAGATTTATTGATCCTCAAAGGCTGCCATGTATAGTCCTGCTAGGCTGGGGGCAAAAACGCTCCCCATGGACGTCCCGTGTGTCTGGAGGTAGTAGGTCCACTGGAACTCGAAAAAGTTCTTCATCAATGCGATTTCTGCCAGGTGTAGAAAGAAAGGTCTTGGGGTGCAGAATTCCCCCTCCAAAATGTGTAAGATCTCCTCTAGTACACGCAATGTCTCCCTTTGTGGTATATTAGTATAAGGGGACTCCACGTCCAGTCCCACCAGAAACTCTTTGTCGGGGTTGAATTGTAAGTTCTTCAGAAGAAGAAGAAGTACCTCAGTAGTATCCTTGAGGTGCGCTGGTCTGGATTGGACCACTGGTTTGAAAAAGAAGTCACAAAACTGTGAGAGTGGCTCCAGTAATGACCCGATCCCTGAGACTATGGGTCTCCCCGGTGGGGGTCTGGTGGGCTTCTGCACTTTGGAGAGGGTATAAAAATATGGAGTGACCGGTTCAGATAGACACAGGAAGTTCCCCTCTTTCTCGGTGATCCACTCGTTGTGCACTGCTTCCTCAACAACCAATACTATCTCCTTCTTGATGTCCTCAGTCGGGTCCCCTCTCAGCACTGTGTAATTCCCCCTATCGGCGAGAAGTCTCAGGCATTCAGTTTCGTAGGCAACTCTGCTCTGGACAATGATGCCCCCCCCCCCCTTGTCCGCCGGCTTAATCACGAGGTCCTGGTTGTTCCTCAGTTCCTCCAAAGCTTGTTTCTGTGTTGGACAGTTTCTTTTTAAAGAAATAATTTTTATTGATTTTCATAGCAACAATATCAGTGCACAGGTATAACCATACAATAACTAGGAACTGCCGAGTGCCCCCTGGCCATACGTGTCCATATCATGCCCCCTAGGTGGTTCAGATGCTTCATGTCCGACCAATGGGAAGCACCCCCTGCCCCTCCCGTATCTCCCTTCCCCCCCCCCCCCCCCCCCCCCCCCCCAGCGGCAACTGCAAAGCGTCCAAAGAAAAAAAGTCAACAGCAGTGTGGGGAGCACTGCGACCCCCCCCCGGATCACCCTCAATGTTGCTGCGGCGCCCTGCCCCTCCCCTCGCCCGGCGTCTGTCAGGTCTGAAAGAGACGCAAAGCCCTCAGAGCGGGTGGATAGACCGCTGCCGGTAGGCCCTTAGATAGGAAAGCCAGCAAGGCGCCCCATGACTCCTCGAAAGCGGAGGGATCATCCCGAAAGCACACCGCCAGGCGCTCCATCGAGAGCAAGCGCCACAGGCGGACGTGCCACAGTGACATCGCGGGAGTACCCTGTTTCTTCCAAGCCGCTGCCACCGTGAGCTTAGCCGCCCCCACGCAGAGCCACCAGATAGCCTTATCTCCTTTGGACACCCCCTCCCAATCCGCCCCCCGCAGACCCAGGATCACATGAGCGATCTCTCCCGGGGGTGTAAAGCCCAGGATCTCTTTAATCTGCGCTAGAATTTCGGACCAGAAAGGTTGAATGCCGGGGCAGTCCCACCATATGTGTTTGAAATCCCCGAGAGTGCAGAAGTCCCCGGAAAGATCCTAGCCAATTTTGTGGGGTAGAGATACCAATCAAAAATAGTTTTGTAGTGCGCCTCCCTCAGACCCACCGACAAGTTATGTCGGGGTATATCCCGCCATAATCCCTTCCATTCCGCTTCCGATATCTCTCTCCCCAAGAGGTGCTCCCAGAAATCCATATACCTGCCCCTGGGTGTATGCAGTGTGTTCAGCAGCATCCTATAGAGCGTCGAGATCGCCCCTTTCATTGATCCCGGCCGCGTTAGAACCAGTTTCTCCATGTCAGTGAGGCTCCGGCATCCCGCCTCCCTGAGCGGAGTCGCCGTGGCCCAATGCTTTAGCTGCAAATAGCGGAAGTGCTCACCGTTGGGAACTCCAAACTCACTTTTGCAATTCTGAAACGTGCGGAACTCCCCCTTATCGAATAGGTCCGACAGCTTGAGGCACCCCCCGTCCCGCCACCCATCAAAAGGACCCTCGTCTCTGGCGGGTGGGAAGGCCGGATTGAAATGTATCGGGGTGTAGGGCGAAGGGAACGTCGTCCATTCCTCCCTCCTCGTGACCCTGTCCCAAACCTCTAGCGTAGTGCGCGTCGGCGTGCTAAGATAGGCATTCGGCGGTCTGTCTCTCCTCAGTTTCCACAAAAGATCCCAAATCGACCTACCGGCTATCGCTCGGTCCATATGAAGCCAATGCTTCTCCGATTCCCGCGCCGTCCATTCCAACGTGACCCTCAGTTGGGCCGCTTGATAGTAAAGCTCAAAGTCCGGCAGTCCCAACCCTCCGTCCGCCCTCTGCTTCCGAAGCACTGTAAAAGGGAGCCGTGCCCTCCCCCCCTGCCACACGAACTTAGTGATCATTGTCTTCAACTGCGGGAGAAATGTCCTCTCTAGCGGGATCGGCAGGGCCTGAAACAGGTATAGGACCTGAGGCAGCACCATCATCTTCACTGCGTTGATGCGCCCCAACCAGGATATATACAAAGGTTTCCACCTATGCAGCTCCTGCCGCAAGTGCGGCAAAACTGTGGTGTAGTTGGCTCCATATAGCCCCGAGACCGTCGGCGTGAGCTGCACCCCTAAATATTGTAGCGAGCGCTGCGCCCAGGAAAGCGTCGTCTCGGATTTCAGCGAGGCGACCTCCGCTCTCGAGAGAGTAAGATTGAGTATATAGGACTTGGACATATTGACCTTAAAGCCCGCCACCTTCTCGAAGTCCCGCAGTTCCCCCCGCACCGCGGGGAGAGAGACACGTGGCTCCCCCAGGGTTAGTAGGACATCATCCGCGAAGAGGGAGATTTTGTGATCCTCCCCGCCAAATCGTATCCCTTGAATGGACGCATTCTCTCTCACCCGAATGGCAAGCGGCTCTATGCTGAGGGCGAAGAGCAGAGGGGACAGCGGGCACCCCTGTCTGGTACCTCTAGTCAAGTGGAAGGGCTCGGAAGGAGTCCCGTTGACCACCACTCTCGCGGAAGGATGGCAGTAGTTGGCACGCACCATCTCTATAAAGGCGTCCCCGAACCCAAATTTTCGCAAGGTCAAGAAGAGGAAGGACCAATCCACGCGGTCAAACGCTTTTTCAGCGTCTAACCCGACCAGCACCGCTGGAATCTTGAACCGAGTTGTTTTTTCTATAATGTGGATTGTACGCCGTATATTGTCGTGCGTCTGGCGCCCCTTAATGAAGCCCGACTGATCCGGGTGTATCAATCGAGGCAGCAGGTCATCCAAGTGTCGAGCTAAGATCATGGAGTAGAGCTTGGCGTCCAGGTTCAGAAGGGCTATGGGGCGATAGGACGCGCACACCTGCGGATCCTTGCCCGGCTTCGGCAGCACCGTAATCACCGCCTCCGCCATAGACAGGGAGACCCGGGCCTCCTTCGCCACCGCCCGAAACAGCGCCGTCAGGTGCGGGGTTAGTTCGTCTACAAAATGCTTATAGAAATGTGCGGTATAACCGTCCGGGCCCGGCGCCTTGTAGAGCTTGAGCCGCTTGATAGCATTCCGCACTTCCTCCCCCGAAATGGGTTCTTCCAGTCGCTCCCTGTCCGGCGCTGAAAGCTGGGGGCAGTCCACCCCATCTAGATATGCCTTTTGGAGGTCCTGCACAAGCGAGTCCCCCCTATACAGCTCCCCATAAAAATCCCGAAAGGCTCTGGTCTTTGCTGCTTCTTCGTGCATGACCCGCGCCGGACCCGCCCGAATGCCTCCCACATACGATTTCGCACGCTGGACTCTAAGCTTACGCGCCAAGTGCGAGCCTACTTTGTCCCCTTGTTCGTACCCGGTGCGTCGAAGCCTCAGCAAGGTATATTCCGCCCTGGTGCTGTAAATCGCCCGCAATTTACCCCGCACCGCCGTAAGTCGTCGCTGTAAGTCGCGAGTGGGCCGATCTTTATGTCTACCCTCCAACCCCTGGAGCTCCTTCTCCAGTGTCTCCCGCTCCAGCGCCTGCTGTCTCCGCAGCGACGCCTGCAGCTGGATGCACTTACCCCTCAGCACCGCCTTAAACGCGTCCCACGTATTTTGAAATGAGGTATTCGCTGGTGGGTTGCCCTGGAAGTACTCCTCTATGGCCTCCGTCAGCTCCACCCTCCGTACCTGGTCTCTCAAGAGGGCCCCGGGGAAGTACCATCTACCACGTCCCTGACCCTGCACTTCCCAGTTCAGCTCCAAGAGAACCATCCCATGATCTGAGACCGAAATGGGGAGAATCTGCGCCCCCGTCGCCCTCCACACTAATGCTTGGCTTAGGAAAATGTAGTCTATACGAGTATAAGTCCGGTGAACGTGGGAATAGAAAGTATAGTCCTTCGTCGTCTCGTGTAAGGCCCGCCACCCATCCCGTAGACCCAGGGAGTCGAAGCGCTCCTTGACACGCTTGGGAAACACAGATGTCCTGACCCCCGCAGTGTGGGAGCCATCAAGGAGTCCATCCCACACGCAATTAAAGTCCCCCATCAGGACCACGGGGCCTTCCGCAAACCCGCCTAGAGACTCCCACATACGCGCCGTGAACCCCGCCTGGCCCGTGTTCGGAGCATACACCACCGCAATCGTGCATAGTTGGCCCTGCAACCGCCCCTTGAGCATGAGCCACCTCCCCTCCTTATCCCTGTGGGTGTCCACCACCTGAAACGGCGTGGAGCTGTGGAACATTACCGCCACCCCATTGTGTTTGGTGTTGGCTGCTGAATGAAAAATCTGCGGGTACGCCCTGTGTTTGAGCCGACCCACATCCTCCTTTTTAAGGTGCGTTTCCTGCAGGGCGACCACCCTAACCTGCCTGTCCGCAATGTATTTGAGGACCTGATGTCTCTTCTGGGGCGCTTTCAAGCCCTTCACAGTCCATGTAGCCCACGTCACCATCTTAAGTGGCCCTCCCCTGCCCCGCTCTGCATTTGTGTATTAGAAACCCCCCCCTCCGCCATGTGTTGCGGAACCCACTCGTGCCAGACCAAAGTGTCCCCCCGCTCCTGTCCCGCCACGCCGCCCCTCCCAACTCCTTTACCGTGTCGCCGTTGCATCCTGCCGCAGTCCCCCCCCTCCCCAACTCCATCCCCCCCCCCTCCCGCCCCCCCCCAGCAAACCAACCCGACCATGGAACCCCACATCCCTTGGGCAGTTCCAGGGAAAGTAACCAAGACCCAACCCCATCGAACTCCAAACCTCACCAGCGTGCTCCGCAACAGGCGGAGCCGCAACATCATGTGTACTAGACACAGGGCTCTAGAACAAAAACAAAAACCTCAGTGTCTATGTAATCGCGGCTTTCCCGCGGAGACAACCGCAACTCTCGCTGGGCTCGTCGCAGTCCTGGCACCATCACCTGGTGCCGCCACGCGGGCAGTCGAGCCCCGCCCGTCCGGGGGGCCCCCCACTGCCGCGTCTGACCAGCATCCCGTTGAATCCCGTGGCACCTCCACACAGCCTCTACTCACGGCTGGGCCCTCCTCGCTGGCGCTGCGCCTTGCGCCACTGCTCCTCCCGTGATCCGACTGCCAGTGTACCGGACTTCTCGGGGCCTCCGCCCTCCTCCGGTCCATCGGGAAGGCCCAGGATACGCAACCCCTCCTTCAGCTCCGTGATGTGGTGTCTCTTATTTTGCAGCTCAAAGCTGAGCCCGAAGGGGTATGTCCAGCGATAGCGCACATTGTCCTCCCTGAGTTTGCTAGTCACCGGGCGGAGCTGTTGCCTCCGCACGAGAGTGGCCTGCGACAAGTCCTGGAATAGCGAACAACTGTGGCCCTGGAACTTGACCTCCTTCTTCTTCCTAGCTGCTTCCAGGATGGCCTCCTTGACCGGGAAGGCGTGCAGCTTCGCCAGGACGTCCCGAGGTCTCCTGCGGTCTCCATGCGCCGGTGGTCCGACCCTGTGCACCCGCTCCAGCTTTATTTTCAGGTCCGGTCGGTTCACCACCTCCCCAAAAAGGCCAATGATGAACGCCTCCAGGTCCGGACCCTCCGCGCCCTCTTCCAGGTCTCTCACCCGTATATTCTCCCTCCGGGTACGGTTCTCCAAATCCTCCAGCTTCAGGGTAGACTGCACCAACTGATCGCGAAGCTCAGCGCACTCCGCCCGGGAGGCCAGAGAGGCGCCGTCCAGGGCCTGCACCTTCTCCTCCACCTCCAGGACTCGAGACCCCACGGCGTCCACGTCGCGGCGCAGATCGCCGAGCTTCTTCGTTAGGTCCCCTCGCAATTGGTCCAGACCCGCGTGGAGGTCCCGTTTCATCTCGGCACAGAGATCCTTCTTAAAGTCCCGGAGCGTGGCCACCAGGTCGTCCTTCGTCAAGGCCATGCCGTCTCTTCCGCCTGCACCTCCCTCGTCGGTGGGACCAGAGAGCGCCTGAAAGTACTTCGCCACGCGGTTTTCCTGCGGCTTCGGCGCCTTTTTTGTCGTGGGCACGCGGGACGTCCTCCCCATCAGACCGTCCCCACTGTGCCACGAGCCGTGTCCACCACCAGTCGGGCGGCCCCGCCGCGACAGACCACCGCTCCTCGCCCAGCTGAACCCCGGGAGCTGAATCAGGGACCGACCTGTCGCCGCCAGAACACTCCGTCACTCGCCTCACCGCTGTCCACATGTGCAGTGCAGCCGCTCAGTCCACCTCAGCGCCACCCCTTCCCTTCATCGCCTCGAGTCCACAAGGTCCTGCGTGCTAGAAGGCCAGCGCATCGTCAGCTCCCCCGACGCTCAGCAGAGGTCTCACTGGGCCGCCATCTTGGGGTCAGGCAGCGCCCCGGTCCAAGCCGCGCGACGACCTCCCTCGGCGTGTCCGCTCCCCTGAGCCGGCAGTGTCCGTAGCCAGGGAGCACCACTCGTCTCTAGGCCACCAGTGTTCGCAGCGGAGGCCACGGACCCCGCCTCCCCGCGAGGGTCCTATGGTGCCGTTACTCGGTGCGCTGTCCCTTCTCTCGGCGCCGTCCTGGTCATCAGCTCCCCAGGCGTCGTGGTCATTCCCGCCTTGCGGCCAGAGCGTCCAGCTTCAGGGTATGCCCCCCAGCCCGGGGGGGTCCGCCGCCCGGCGAACGGCTGCCGTCCGTCGCCGCCATTTTGCCTTCTCAGTGCTCACGGGGCAGAGCTCGGCCGCCGGCTACACCGGAGTCGCCACAACCTCACCGCCTCGCCATCAGCCTCCACAGGCGTTCCGCCCGCGGTTCCTCCGCAGAGCGCCGGTCCAGAGCCCCCGTCCAGCCGTTGCTAGGAGTTCGTGGGGCCGGAGCTGACTCGGTGCACTACCAGTCAGCCATCTTACTTGGCCACGCCCCCCGTTGGACAGTTTCTTAAAAGTGGATTTGTTACGTCCTGCCAATGCTTCCATCTCATGGGTGACTGCCTGCTCAAAAGTCTCCACCTGAACTGGAAGGGTACTCCCAGCCGGTGTGAACTTGGAACTTGATTGATATTGGCACTTATTGGCTTTATGGGTGCCCACAATTGAGGACACTGTAGCTCTTGTAAGCAACATGAATACTGAAACCTATGGGTATTATAGACTGTGCCACCTGTGCGCGCATGGTGGTTGTTTGCACGGTTGAGCACTTGGGCATTGGCAGTAGAGTTGCTGGCTGTTAGAAGAATTGCTGATGCTGGAATGTATTTGTGCTGGGAAAGCTAAGTATATAGGTTTCAAGGTGCTGGTCAATATGGTCAGTGAGTACACATGCTTTGGTCCTACTCAACCGCCTTTCGTGCTTCGAGACTGCGTAAAGGGTATAGAAGCAACTGCCTTAATACGACACCTATAACCTGAATAGGCTCAAGAGATGACACTTGTAGCATTCGGACCGCTGAGACACATACAAGCAGGCGCACAATGCCCATTGGGCTGAAAGGGCTTCAGTCCCCCCCACCCCCTGAATGCCAGAGTTTTTCACCGGTCTTTAAAGACCATTTGAATATTTACATACCTGTGTAAACTGGTTGCGAGGCTTAGTTTTTTTTTCTGGTTCCAGTACCCCCTGGCCCCCCACTCTGCCTATTCCTTACATTGTATTTTACATTTACAGCCGTAGTGTGAGAATGCATTTCATGAAAAAGAATATAAAAAAGGGTTGCCAAAAGAAAAACGCCAGCCATGTGTGTTTAAAGAGCCTGCAAAGAGCTCTTCTTGACACTAAATAGGGTTATAATTAAAAAAGTATGTATTCATTTTTAATGTGACTTCTCTGTCACCTTTAATTATTAGTCATGGATCATTCAGGCAGCCCTAGTGCTTTCTATTTATATTTGCTGTTCAAAGTATGCACAGATAAGTGCTGACAAAATGACTTTAGGTGACTGCTTATTTTTGTACCGTCTGGGACGTCAAATTAATAAGCTGGCAACCCTAATCATAAGACTGGAAGTTTGTTGCAGGATCAGCACACTATTTATTTTCTCACCCTAGATCCCTGATTAATGCCATAATAGCAGGGCTTTAAGTGGGCCAGGTCCTGTTGGTGCTCAGCACCAGCAGTTCGTAAAAGCAGGCGCCGAGACTGGTCCCTATCGGGCACTCCATTTTCATCTGCACACTCAGACTAGGAAAAAAAATCTTAACTCTGCAGCAGTTCACTGTTTTGAAGTAATTTTTATTTTTTTGCAGTTCTGTATTGCTAAACTTGAAGTGCTTTACATGAGCACCAACAAGGACATCTTCATTTATTTTTTAAGAGGCATGGATGATTTTGTGATTTGACCAGAAACACAGGATGTTGAGCCGACGCTGAGACTCAAACCTGCTTCCTCAGCTCCAAAGTTGTCGTTTCTTGTCATTATGCCACAAGCTATTGCTCAAGAACTAAAGCATTTTCAATATTATATACAACGAAGCCATAGTTGTATGTATGCATGTAGTTTATTTATCTTATGTAACTAACAACCTTTGACAAAGCCAATAGTCCTGGCTTGTTGTAGGTGTAATGTTACTTATGAGGAGGCAATAACAGAAGCACCAAAATACCAGTTGGGCAGCCCACTATGCTGAGCACAGATTTTTAGCATAAATGTTTTAAGCCACACCCTTAATTATATCACCCCTTTGAGAGACCCCCTGTAGGAAGCTGGCTCTGTATATATTATACCAAAATGAGGTATAGAGTGCACAGTGTCCAGTAGAACCCCAAAGGTATGCAGAGTTAAAAGTAGATAGCACCTTTACTCTCTATTTGTGGTGGTGTGGGCGAGCAGTAAGGCATTATCAGAGGGTAGTGTTAAGCATTTATTGTACACACTCAGGCAAGAAATTATGTCACACACTGAGAGACTGAACTCAGACTAATTTGTTTGTATAAAAGTATTATTTAGTTATTTTATTTCTAAAACCAAGCCAGACCTGGTGCAGGTAAGTAAAATAATACTTTGCAAAATCGTATGCAGTGATTTACAGTTGAATGCAGGTTCAGATGCAGTTGGTTGATTTACAGGTAAGTCAACAGTTCAAAATTACTTTTCAGTTACTTTACTGATTACTGTGCACAATACGTTTTAGATTACTTTTTTAAGTTACTTTTGCTAATCAGTGTGAAATGCCTAGATATCACACTGAGACATTTCCTTGACAAAAGGTAAGTAATTCAGTTTTTACACATATGCAGTTTGTTCAATGTTTCATACAAACCAACTCCATACTTAAGAAGAATTTTCAAGGAAAAGCAGTCAATGCAATCCTATGGGAGGAAATGAAGTTATCGGTTTGCAGGTAAATTCTGGTTTGTGGGAGTTGATATTCTGGGGTTAGAACCAGGGTTCCCCCAGGATCGAGGGTGCACTCTCAGAACACCCTCAGCGGCACTAGGGCAGCCGGGTGCATAGTACTGAGACCCAGTGTTATCCAATGGGGGATAGGGATCCTCCAGTTGGTGCCTGCTCACAAGCAGGCCACAAGGTGGTGGGAACAAAGCTCCTGATGTTAGGCTCAGGGCAAAGGGGGGTCCGAGTTAGCACACCAGGTGCACCCACAGCGGCACTGGGGCGGACGGGTGCAGGGTGCTGTTTTGGCGTCGGGTGCCCTGTTTTCAATGGGGATTGCAGATTTTAGTTTTTGGCTGAAGGCTCGGTCCAGGAATACTTCCAGGAGGAACCAACAGCCAGGCAGGTAAGTTGAAGTGCTCAGGACGCTGGTGCACCTCAGGCTGTCTTCTCCAGGGCCAGAGCGGCTGGATGCAGGGGTGTCTTTTGAGGTCGGAATTCACCTTACCGGGCCCCTCGCGGTGGGTGGGGTTTCCGTGCAGAGGCTGCAAGCGACGTTGGGGAGTCTTGGAGGGGTCAACCCACAGTGGCCTCAGACTCTGGAGTGCTGGGGGACCTCACTGGGACCGGTGGGCCACCCAGATTCGGGCTGTAGGCATCGGATGCAGTGGTGGTTCCAGGAGTCTGGTTTCTTTGTCCTCAACAGGTTCAGAGTTTCTCTTGGCTGTTTCTTTTGAAAAGAACTGCTGTTCACATCCGGTCTTTGTTGAAGGCAGTCAGTACTCCCAAGAGTTCTGGAGGTCACTGGCAGCAGGACAAGGTGACTTTTGGCGCAGGATCTCTGGAAACCACAGATGGGCCAGTAGGGGTTTGGGGCCAAGTCAGTTCTCTGCTTTCTCCTCTGCTGGGCGTCTTCTTTTGTCCTTTTTCTTAGGTTGCGGGAATCTGTCTTCTTGGTTCAAGGCTGCCCCTAAATACTGAATTTAGGGGACGTTTTAGGGGTCTTGAGGTCAGTATCCAATGGGCTACTGACCTTAGGGCAGAGGTCTTCAAACTTTTGGATGCCGAGACCCCCCTGTCAACATTTTGAGGCGTAAGGACCCCCTCCTGACAAAAATGTCTAAACCTGTTGACTAAATTGCGTGGGATGAAAATGTAAATTAGGTTATGTGATGCAGCGTATTTTGGGATAGCATTGCTTCATTATTTTGACATTTGTTACACACAGTAACACTGAGGAAAGATGTCACCCAATCAGTACCCATTTATAACCAAAATACAGCAATTATCATCAGAAAGATTTCAAGTCAACCTTTGTTAAGGGCCTTCCACTCTGCAGCAATACGTGCTGCCACATTAGAAGCTCACCTGGCCCTGACCGGAAGAAGCAGGGGTCCCTTAAAACCCTGGTGGTTTTGTGCAGTTAAGCAGTTTACCCATGCAGCTTTCCTCTCACCCCTCCCTTCCATCCCTCTCTCCTCTCCTAACCCCGGATCCCTCTCTCGCTTTGCAGGCCATTTTCTTTCACCACTTTTTTACAACTTCTCCCCATTCAACCTCTCACTTCACCTTTAATCACCTCTTGCCATTCTGTCTTTTCACTGCCCTCATATCTAACAGTCTCTCACATTTATCTCTTCTGTGTGTTTCTCATTTGCCTTCAGGCAGTAGATGGTTATTAGCCCCAGGACATCTTTTTGTAACAGTAGTGCACTACAAATGTAAATAATAATAGGCAGAAGCAGGGGAGCCACTAGACCAGAACTTCAGAGGGGGGGGGGCTAACACTCCCAGTCAGGGCTGGTCCTAACGCTGGTCGCACCCGGTGCATCAGTCTTTTCTGATGTCCCACCCCCGTTTCCTCCTTCTCCATGAATTCCTAAACTGCCACTCACAAAAAATCCAACGCATCTCTCTATAGCACCTTTTTGACAAACATTTCAATTTTTATAGCACTACTCATAGTTCACTCACATTCATTTCTGGGATCTGCATGGTACATATTCTTTGTAGCAGGCACATTAACCCTCTGCACTGTGCGGGTGACAAGAGTGCCCATGTGAGTGCACGGTGAGCGATGCAACAGTGTGAGAGTAGGACAAGAGGAGTGACTGCAGGGTGAGGGAGGTGGCGTATGAATTTGGGTGCGGATGCAAGTTCAGAATGGGATGAATGAATGTATGATTACTGATGGGCTTGTTTGAGTGAGTTGCATATTGAGTAGTGAGGGGGACAGGTGAGTGAAGTGTCACATGAGTGCAGGATGAGTAGTGTACACGTGTGACTGCAGGTTGAGGTATAGGGTGAGCAGCACAAGTGCATTGTGAGTGCAGAGTGATCACTGTGAGTGCAGGGTGAGCGGGTGAATGGTGCAAGTGCATGGTGATCAGTGTGAGTGCATTGTGATCGCTATGAGTGCAGGGTGAGCGTGAAAATGAAGGGTGAGAATGAGGAATGAGTTGTCTGAATGCAAGGTGCAACCCCAGACCCATGAAGTAACTCAGCATGTTATTGATGGCGGCGTAGAGTTTAAGATCTAAGTTAAACTATTGCCGCATTAATCGGGGATCGAGGGTGAAGGAAATAAATAATCTGCTGATCCTGCAACAAACTTCCAGTCCTATGGTTAGGGTTGCCAGCAGATTATTTTGATAGCCCAGTCGGTACAAAAAAAAGCAGTCACCTAAAGCAGTATTTTCAGCACTTATCTGTGCATACTTCCAACAGCAAATATAAATAGAAAGCACTTTTAATTGTGTTCTAGGGCTGCCTCAATGATCCATGACTGATAATTAAAGAGAAAAAAGACAGAAAAGTCACATAACGAATGCATACATACTTTTTTATTTCTAAGTCTATTTAGTACCAAGAGGAGATCTTTGCAGGCTCTTTAAACAAAACACGGCAGGCATTTTTCTTTTGGCAAGCCTACTTTGTATTCCTTTCCATGAAATGTATTCTCACACTACAGCAGGAAATGTAAAATACAAATGTAAGGATTAGGCTGAGTGGGGACCCAGGGGGTACTGGAACCAGGAATAAAACCTAAGCCTCTGTAACCAGTTTGCAAAGGCATGTAAAAATGCAAATGGTCTTTAAAGACCTGTGAAAAACACGGGGGTGCCAGAGATAAGACTCCAGACACTGCCCCCAGCAGCTCAAGTTTCACTGCAGCAGCCCGGGCTGAGACACAGGACGGGGGAAACGGGGGGGGGGCTGAAGCCCTTGGGCCTGGGCAGAAGTGTGACTGGGAAGGCGCGACCCCCTTTCCATCCCTCCACGGCCCCCCTGGGGGTCGCGCCCCACAGTTTGAAGACCCCTGCCTTAGGGTGACTACACCCTTGGTGTGTTCACTCCGACTGGGGGAGGTTGCACAATCCCTAATCCTGATTGGAGAGTGCCTGCCATCTGCAAGATGGCGAGCACTGAAGAGTACGCTTCACCTTTCCTCCCCCACCTGAGGGGTGGAATTGGCAGAGGTGGGCACACCTTCTGGGCTGTGCTAATTTTTCCCGCCTGTCTTCCCGACGAAAAGGAGGAGATACAGGAAGGGGGGCCTGCTCCTGATAGCAGGAGAGGCTGGGAGTCGTGTCACAAAGGCAGCTAGGACTTTGAAGCTCCCCTGCCATAGATGGCTGTTTCTGGCTTGGGGGAGGTATGACCACCTCCGCCCAGGAAAGGCTTTGTTTCTGGGCTCAGGGAGCAAAGGCTCCCACCCCTGGGGTCCAGAAACATGTCTCGGGTCCAGAAACATGTCTCGTGGTGGTAGGCTGGTGGGTACCAGTCTGGTAACCCACCAGAGGCTCGTCGTTTTTCAGGGGGCATCTCTAAGATGCCCTCTGAGTGCATTGTATAATAAATCCCACACTGGCATCAGTGTGGGTTTATTATGCTGAGACGTTTGCTACCAAACTTCCCAGAATTCAGTAATGCCATTATGGTGCTGTGGAGTTCGTAATGACAAACTCCCAGACCATATACTCATTATGGCTTTACTGCCGACTCTTCACTTTTCTCTGCACCAAAACACGCAGCCTGCAATGGCAATGTGTGTGTGTTAAGGTACAGGACTTCTAAGGGTGACATAATATGTGCTGCAGCCCTTAGAGGCCTTCCCTGGTCACAGTGCCCTTGGTACCTTGGTACCTTTTACAAGGGACTTACATGTGGCCAGAGAGATGCCAATTGGGTGTACAAAGGTACAGTTTGGGGAAAGAACACAGGCCCTGGGAACCTGATTGGCAGGGACCCAATGCACATCAAGTCAAAGTGCATCAGAAATCTAGCAAAAAGAGGGGGGTTACTGCAACAGAAACCCAGCTTCCTACACTACCCAGTTTTTTCATCCTACTTAAAGCCCTGCATAATAGCAATAATTTAACTTATATCTGAAACTCTGTGCCGCTGTCAATAGCATGCTGAGTTACCTCAAGTGTCTGGGAATGCACCCTGCATTCAGACAACTAACTCCTCGTACTCGCCCTTCACTTCACGCTCACCCTGCACTCACAGTGATCACATTGCACTCACACTGATCACATTGCACTCACACTGATCACCATGCACTCACACCATTCACCCACTCACCCTGCACTCACAGTGATCACTCTGCACTGACAATGCACTTGCGCTGTTCACCCTGTACCTCACCCTGTAGTCCCACAAACACACTACTCACCTGCACTCATGTGACACTTCACCCACCTGTCCCCCTCACTGCTCAATCTCACTCAAACAAGCCCATCGCTAACTATGCATTCATTCATCTCACTCTCCACTTAAATCCGCACCATATGGTCTCCTCATTCATCCTGCAGTCACTCCTCTTACCCTACTCTCACACTGTCACATCGCTCACCGTGCACTCACATGGGCAATCCTGCAACCCTCACAGTGCAGAGGATTAATGTGCCTGCTACAAAGAACGTGTACCACACAGATCACAGAAATGTGTGAGCGTACTATGAGTAGCGCTATAAAAAAATGAAATGTTTGTCAGAAAGGTGCTATAGAGAGATGAGGTGCATTGTTGGTGAGCGGTACTAAGGGAATTCATTGAAAAGGGAGGGAATGGGAGAGGGGGCGCCACAAAAAAAATGTTGCACCGTCTGCAACCAGTGCTAGGGCCAGCCCTGGCTGGGAGTGTTAGATCCCGCCCCCCAAAGTTCAGGTCTAGTTGCGCCCATGCATAGAAGCATAGACAACACCAGTATTTATCATTAGAGATGCTGGCCTATAAATGTCACACATAACGTTTGTGAGTCTTACAGCAAAGTAGTACACTCAGGTAGGCACTGGGCTAAGGTTCACTACATAATCAACGTGCACCCGTTTTTACCTGCAGGATTCTGTTACAGCGATCAATACCACAAATTGTTGCCCACTTTACCACCTTTCAAGAGTTTTTGTAGTTTGTCGAGAATTGCTAATTTGTGGCCGCTTAAGGACGATCTGCCACCTCTGACCTCTCACCGAAGGGAACACAATCATTCCCATTGTCCCAGATGTTTCTCTGGCAAAAAGTTATGTTGAATATACAGCTGAAAACTCTACAGAGGTTTTGACATTCTCCATGGACTCGATGGGGCCCTAGGAAACTGTTTAGTCACCTAATATAAAAAATAATTTAAGGCAGAGGCGGATGTTAAAGATGTGGTCACAAATCCCGTCTTTGAATTTGAGTAGTAGCATCTTTTGAGGGCTTAAGTTTATTGTATCCTTGATGTGCTGGGAATGAGGTAAGATGCGAAAGTGACTTCTATAAGGGAGAGAATATTAAATTACTTAGTTAAATGGGTGGGATAAAAGTAACTGAAATATAATAAAACAAAATGAAGGAGTTGCACAGGCTATGATTCTTTACCATCCAAGAAAGCCTGTGTTGAAACCTCTGGTTAATAGACGACATTCATATGTGCCACCTTTAATGGTCCCTATGTCAGCGAAAGTGTTTGAAAGGCATGGGATGGGCCTGGGGGACGGCGGATGATCTTGGGGGCGTCAAGGGGACCCCTCCCGTCTTAAAGCTGACTGGAAATCACCTCAGTCGTGCCCTCACGGGGACGCATATGACGAATCTCCCTCAATTAGGCACTGGGCCTGAGAGGGCTTAGAGCTCCATTTGCACAGATTTATCCCCGCAATAATGCGCGAGCGCGCGCGCGCGGCGGGCCGCTCTCTGGGGACCCGGCGCGGTTCAAGGCCCGCTCCCACGGGCGCCTTGAGGCAGCGGGTTTCGGCTGACGCGCCTCGTCCTCGGCGGCCCGGGCTATATAAGCGGGCCGTCTCCTCCACACGCATTCGCTCGGTGAGTTGACAGGTGAAGCGTGTTGCCAGCAATGGACCCCCGGGCTGTCGTGGTGTTGGTCTGTCTCCTCGGGAGCCTGATGAAGGCGCAAGGCCTGGACAGCGACGCCAGCTCCAAGCAGCCCTTCGAGGAGGAGCCAGACCGCTACTCGGACAAGATGCTCGAGGCGCAGGTGAGGGCGTTTCTTGAGCCTGGGATAGTCGAGTGAGAGAAACTTTGGGGAGGCTAAGTGCCCTGCTTTACGCCTGTAGCTTCCTGTCCAGTTTCTAGACGTCGTGGTCCCTTGACAACTTTTAGGGTCTGGTCTGGGGCAGTTTTCAAGTTGTTGACCATCTTGGCATCTGTTCTGTGCTTGAACCAATATTGCACGGCGTCTGTGTTCTGCTTGCTCTGTGTGTGATGGAAACATGAGCGGCTGCGCAGCCATGTACCTGTTGAGCATGGAAGGGGAGCTTGCACAACTGATGTATGTGCGCTGCAATTTCTGCTGCTGTAAGTGGAGCGTGTGAAATTGTTGCACACGCTGTTCCTGTTGTGCATGTGTACGGAGAGCGAGGACAGCTGCTGCGCATGCGCTACCTATTCGGCAGGTACAAAGGGAGCTTACAGTGCACAGGTGTTGCATATGTTGTACCTGTCAAATGTAATTGTATGGACAGCTGGCTGCTCTGCACACGAACTACCTGTTAGTTGATGCAAGGAGACCTTGCTCCGCTTATGTCAGTGAAGGACGCTATTTGTGCCAGAGGTTTCTTTGGCTTCTTCACGAACAGTATCTGTTCTACAAGTTCAAGTAACGCTAACACGTTTGTGTTTGAGGTGAGCTTGCACATACTGCCGTCCATGCATGCAGAACAAGTACTGCGTAGGCACAAGCTGTGAGGGTCTTCATAACAGGCAAAAATACAGCGGGTGCAACTTCTGTGCAAGCTTTCCCTACGCCTAACGAACTGGAACAGTGCATGCAACAGCCAGCTAGCTGTACAGTGTATTGGTACAGCGAATGCAGCAGCTTAGCACCCTTTCACCTGCTGTCTTGGTCTCGCGCTGAGATACCACTGATTATTGCCTGTATTAAATTAAAATAACATAACAATTCATATAACATAGCATGATTGCTCTGTTGCTGTGCCTATTCTGTGCTTTAGGAAAAACTTGCAGGCAATGCGCCTGAGACTTTATTTGTTCTGCTTCGGTCTTAGGGACATGCACTGCTGCTGGTTTCTGCCAATGTAAACAACGTTTGCATTGCTGCTTCAAGTATTCGGTATGCGTAAGGGAGCTATGCATTGATGGGACCCGTCACCCGTGCAGTTTTGGGGTGTATGTGTGGGAAGCTTGAACAGATGCTGCGAATGCTGTGTTGTGTTTGCGTCGAAGAAACTTTCAGAGCTCCTGCCTCTGCCCTACTTCTGTAAGGGAGATCTGTGCTGATAACTCCTGTGCTGAACCCTTTCCCATCTTTGCATTGCTGTGCCCTCAGTCGGTTTGGGAACCTGGTAATGCTGCCTTTTTGTGTGTGTGGGTCTGTGGGGGTTGTAATTTGTAATTCCTAATGCGATCCAGTCCTTTTATGTGTGATACTTGCACTACCTCTGCCCTTGCTCTGTTATGTGTGAGTGGTAGTCACTATGTAGTGCCTATGAGGCAAACGTACATTACGGCTTTACATGCTCTACATGTCAGTCCGTGAGAGCTTTGCACCACTGGTGCACGTGCGGTACTGGTATGTCGGTAGTAGGGAATTTTATGACTACTGTCTGTGCTATATCGGATTCTTGTTTGTCAGTGTAGAGTACACTGCTGCAGCTTGTGTACATTTCTCTTCCCCCCCTCCTTTTTCCCCACTCAAATGTACCACTTTCTGTAAAATCACTAAGCACAGTTAGCTCTCAATAGATATTGAAGGTGGGCGGGACATCCTGGATTTTATGTTTTTTTCCCTTTAACTTAGATGCTCCGAGTGCTTGTCATTGAAATGCAAAAAAACTGGACATATAACTTCGATCAACCTAGGGTCGCAGGCAGATGATGGTACAATAATTGTATTTGATTTTACCATGCTTGTCCAATTGCTGCATCCTTTTATTTTCCTAGCCCAAATCCTGTTGAACATTGTTAGTTCTGATATCAGAAATAGCCTGCAATAACATATTACTTTTGAGTTCTTATATCACAAAGTTAGCTGCAAGACTGGAACATTGTCAAACCTCCACCAGAACAAATCAATTGCTACTTGAAAATACCATGAAGGGAGAGCTTTCTTGTAGGTGAACTTTCTCCGAACAATGTAGTCATTTGCTCAACATATCAGAGTAAGAAGAATTTACAGACAAATACACCAAAAATATTTCAATTTACCTTGGCATTCTATGACCTTAAAAGGCCAGAAAACTAGGTGTGTGTGAATTTTGCATGATGTAATTATGAAAAATTATGGAAAAACTAGGCAAAATGGAAAACTGGCATTTGATTATGTATTTGAACACACAAAACATCTAGTTGCGATACAAGGAAGCATTTTGTGCTAAGAAGAAAGTGGAAAAAACCTAAAAAAAAAAGCACCACAAACAAAAGACACTCACGTTCTGCTTTTAGCATCGCTCCCATTGGTTTGTGGTAAATTTATACCACCAATGGCACATTTTCACTACATTTTTAACGCAAATAGGGCATAATTTCAGAAATTTCACGAAGCAAGAGTAACATGAAATTACGCTGGCGTACAAAAATTTTGCACAGGCCTGCACAAAAGTGCTTGACGTCTTATACTATCCTTAGGCCTTATGGTGGGCACCTCCATTGGAGTGGAGAAGCGGAACCCTACTTAAAAGCCCCCCAAAGCCCCAGAGATGAAAAATAAAAAGGTAATTTTTTACCATTTTATTTGTCATCACCCCGTCCTGAAATGAGTGAATGAATGAGTGTCAGGACGGGGCCTGCTGAGTGGCAGCAGGGAGTAGTTGTGGGCAGAGTGCTTCCTGTGCACAGTTTAAAGTGTGCATGTCTCTTTGGCTAGCCTACTTGCGACAGGCAACCAGACATGCCCATTTCAATCTCTCAACCCAGTTGTCTTAGACAGCTGTATTGAGAGAAAGTGCCGGCCACCAGTGCGCTGAGGAGGGCAGGGAGAGACCCCTTCCTCCAATCCAGGTGCTGCTCTCATGCTGGTTAACAGCATGTGAGCAGCACCAGGATTGGTCAAGGGTGTTTGCTGATGTGCACAGCCGACAAAAGAAGAGGTCCAGAGGGGTGGACATCTTCGGTAAGTGTTTATTTTTTTTAATTTCATCTGTGTGCACTCCCCCTCCCCTTTGATGCCAACAAATCACTGGTAGTAGGGGTGCTTTGACTCTTCACCCCTAAATGGCTCCATCTTTGTCACCCCGTTTGCTCTTTCTAGGGTACAGCTGTGGGTTGTTGGTGTGTAGTTATAAAAACACTTTGTATTCTCCCAGCAATTGTGGTTGCTTCTAAATAGTGCTTTGCAAGTATGTTCCAGCCACCTGATCTGTGTATGAGTGAGATTTCCTCATTCAGTTTGTAGTGCGTCGCATGACCTGCAAATTCATGCAATATAGGAATCTGGATATTGCCACAATCTGTTGCCCTGCTGCAGTCTAGGAAAGGGGCATGTTATTTTGTGATTTGACAGAAGTGTTTGTGGTGTTACACATGTATCTGCTGCATTGGTCAGGAGTCTTGTGTTGTTTTACTCTGCTACTGGAAAACAGTACATCTGTTGTACAACATTACTGTGCAGTACTGTTTACTATGGTCTGGGAATGCTGTGCTGAGTGTGTGTTTTTCAATCCCTGTTGACGGTTTACTGTGTTGTGATTCTGGTTGTGGATTGCGACTCGCCCAGCTTTCTGCCATACAGCAATGCTAGCCAGACCTGTTTTGTGCGATAACACTACTACTGGCCAATACTGTTTTGTAGGAAACAGGAATGCTGCTCTGCCCTGTTCCTGGGTTACAGGAAAACTGAGAAGAGGAAAGAGGGGGGGGGGGGTCTAAGGGAACAGTTTAACGACCAACAACAGTTCAAATCCTCTATATCAATCAATTAGAAACATATAATGAACTGGTGGTCACGAAGAGAAAATTTAAGTGAGAGAACAAGAACCGAAAAAAGGGAAGAGAGAGATAACCAACAGTGAGTAGACTGAACCTGAATCTACCAACAGATGTGAATGTATAGAAAACAGGAACAAAGACCAGTCTTTTGGATTTCCATCAACTGCCAAGGGAGGCCAGTGTCATCACTTGGACATCCTTAGGTCTTGTTACTACTCCTCTAAGCCTAGAGGCAAGCGTAGTAGCCAAGGTGGAAAAAAAGGCAAACAAGAACAAGTCAGACAGAGAGATCGACCAAGGTCGGTCACGAGTATCTCAAATGATGGAAAACATTGAAAAAGGAAATTGCAGTGCAAGTGAAGGTTAAAAAAGGAGTTGGGAGGGAGAAAAGATTTTTAATGTGTGTCTCTCTGCCAATCCAGTTAAAAAGCATGTAGCAGCAACCTTGAACAAATAAGTTGCATGTACAAAAGGGTCAATCTGAGGGTCAAACAAAACTGTCCAGCACTGTTATCAGTGATACGCGAATGCACACCAACCATTTTGGGATGTAGTACAATGCTATTCTGCTTTGATGCATGAATACCGACTGGGCTGCTTTCTGGGATTAAGGAGAGCTGGCCAGCAATTTTCTGAGATGCAGTAATTCTTGCCTCAAAGTTTTATGGGATGCAGGTATCAGGGGCTTCTCCTCCACTATGACGGAGGTGCATCGCACTACTGCTTAATCAGAAAATGATAAATAAAATGATAATAGAACACTTTTATTAAAATGTTATTTTTATTGACTCGGCCAAGTTTGCCGAGTCGGGGCCAGGTCGCAGCATCACCAGTGGGGGGTGGGGGTGAGTAGTGGGCCCTGAAAGTGCGCATGTCGATTTGGCTGGCAATCCGCGGCCAGCCAAACTGACATGCACACTTGGATATCTCCAGGCTATTCATTGGAGATATCACCAGGGCTCAGGAGCACATGCTCCCAGTCACTGCTGGAGCGTGAAACTGGACAACTCCGCCCCCAATCCCAGCGCTCCTCTCATGCTGGGAGTAATAGCATGAGAGAAGCGCTGGGACTGCGCGGTGAGCTGGGCGCCTGTGCTCATGGGAACTGCAGTGCTAGGAGCAGCGAGGCTCGGGAGCAGAAGGTAAGTGTCTATTTATTTATTTTGTATTTATTTTTCTCTGCGCTGCCCCTGCACTGTCCCACCGCGTAGAATGGACACCAGCCGCGACCGGCAGGGATGCTGCATAGCCATGTTTTATGAGACATGAAGCTACTGCACCCCACGGTCCCCTGACATGTACAAATGCTGCCCAGACAGATTTCCGGAGTTACAAGGACACTGGTTCTGTTTACTGGAATGCATTTATTCTGCCCAGCACTGTTTAGTGGGTATGTAAATATTACCTAGAAATTATTTTTGGGGATTGATGTCTGTTTGCGCTTATTTTTTGTTTGTGTTTTTTTCCGATTCTCTCATTTGCAACAGGATGGCGAGGAGCACAGTTTTAGGTCCCAGTCTGAGGAACGACTGCTGAACAACCTGATGCGGTCACTGCTCCACTCCTCCCAGAGACAAGCTCGGAACCCATCCTTCCTCTTCCAACCACAAAGGTAACTAAAGCCACACGGAAATGGCCAAAAAGACACCTGTGGAAAAAACCGTATGAGCACACATAAATACACATCGCATTATCTCCTTATGATGCTGTCCTATGCGAAATTTCATATTGATTAATAGGTAGTGCTTTCCAAGAGAAAAAATGTCCAGCAATAAATATTGACCAAACGGCTGATCTAAGCGTACAGTGTATATTCCGTCACTGTCATCTACATATGATGCCTTATTACTTTCATTTTTGGATATCTGTATGCATACGTTTCTCTGCTGTCATCAACATGAGGTGGCAAAGAGGCGACAGGGGTGCTCTCCATTCACATAATCCATCAACATACGAAGCCCCTGCTCCAACACCCTATGTGTACTATAATTGTAACCCTGTGTTCATTCAGCCCAAAGTAGAATGAGATCAGGTCAGCCACTGTCTGCTTCAGCAGAGTGTGTTCCCGGTGCAAACGTTAGCAGCACTGAACAGGGGTGACTACTATGCTGTAAAAGTAGGAGACACCTCTCATTAGCAACAGAGCTCTGGACACTGGATACTCATTCAAGTGGCAAGGGCTTTTGAACATAGGGCACCACTATGTGCAGCAGTGAGGGATTGTCCATCTAATCTACTGTCAACCAAGCTCAGTAGCTAATGAATACCACTGATACTAGCCAGTTTCATGTAGGGTATTCGTGTCACGTTCCTGCACAATTGTCGGTCCGCCTCTCATAAAGAGCATCCAAAATTCTCTGTCTTGTAATAGTTAAAAAATGTGTCCCAGAAAATATCCATACTTTACTACATGTGGTAATTAGGCGCATGGGTAAAAGACTGGGGCATGTCACGATCTGTTAGTTACATCTGGCCTCCAACTGTACCATTTTGGGAAAGGATTATACAACATGGTTTACTGGACAACTGTCTGTACTTTGAGGCTCCTTGGAAGACTATTGTGTGCCACCTGGTAGCTTCAGCTACCACTGAGCCCCTGCGGCTGCAGCATAGCTGAGCTCAGCCTGGTGCTGCTCCTACAAACTGGGTGAGAGGCTGAGCAGGCCTAGACCCCAGAGACTGAGTGCAAGTTTCAGGGGGTGGGGTGGGTGGAGGGCTAGAGATACAGCTTTAGACCCTACCTCACACTGTGAACCTGAGAGGTGGTACCCAAAGAAAGGGGTGGGGACACTTGAACAAACAGGTGGCTGGGGTAATTGGATTTGTCATCAGAGGCTCATAAAAGCACAAAGACTTGCACCCGTGATTCAGGTATTCATGTATTATTGAATGTGTCGTAAAATTCTTTGTTTTCTCTGTCATGAAGTACTTGTCTTTTCTACAAACGTTGACATTGCTCTTATGGCACATTGATCTTATTGTACTGTTAGGGAGGTTGTATTGAAGCCTGAGCAGCCGCACACTAACCTCCCAGAGAAGCCTGTGACCAGGAACATTTATTTGGGCCTAGTGTAGATTCATCATTGGAGAAGATGAAAAAAGATACTGATACTACCAAATCAATGGGAGCTTTGCAATCGCAAACTCCCAGAAGTTCCTTTTGTCGCTCCTCTTATAGGGGCGCCTCTAGAGGTTTTACCATTGATAACTCCTCTACCTCCTATAAAAGTCCCACTCAGACCTCATCTACCAGAGGTTATTACAGAGGAGGCTACAGGGGCAATAACAACAAAGGTAGAGGCAAAACTATCAGTACACGCACTGCCTCCACCTCCAAATAATGACTTCCCTCCACTCCCCCCGGACCATTGGTAATAAGTCCCTCTTGGTAACAATGGACTTGGATGTTCTTACCAAATTGTGAGTTGGTAAGGTGTCTTTCAGTGGTGTGGGTCCATAATTGCCATTACAAACCATTGGTCGGTTACTATCTCCCAATTTGGAATGGTAACCGATTTGCATGTGGAATTGGGTCGTCTTCTGAACCCATCCCGTTTGGGAATCAGGGTGGCAACCGCTGTGTGGTTGATGGGGCAGGAGGTAGATTGTGGCCCAGGGGACCATTGCCAGATCTCACTGAAGTTTTTCAAAACAGAAATCATTTCTTTTAAAACAAGGAGTCCAAGCATTGCACTGCATAAAAACACGTTTTCTGTATTGAAATGCAAATACAGGGAGCTGCCCCTTGAGGGCACCATCCCTGTCTTTGCAGCCATTAACTGGAAGTCACAAATTACGACCTGCTGAATAAATATTAATTAGGCAAGTAGCTCTACAACTAACGATTTGGTATTTTGTAAATTTATGTTCGAGGCATATGAGCTGCAGATCACACACCATGCATAGATCGCCATCTGGTGTTGAGCCCAGATGTTTGCCCTTTGTTGTTGCATTGGAATAAGTCTTTGAAAGTCACGAGATAGGTGACTCCTCCTCTGGACAATAGTGCGCATGGGCATCGACTCCATCTTCAGATTGTTTTTTTCTGCCAGATTGTTTTTTTCCGCCATCGGGCTCGGATGTGTTCGTCGCGCTCCAGTTCGGTGTTGTTACCGTCCTACCTTTTGACGCGCAATCCTTCACCCATTCTTCGATATTGTTTCGATCGCGTTTCCCATTCGACGCGCATCTCTACAAACTTGAACTCTTCGATTCCGGTCATCGACGCAAGGCTTCGGGTCTAGCTGTGCCATTAGGTCTTTTGGCTCATCAAAAAGTGTCCTCGATGTGGATCCAAGTTTCCACACGCTGATCTTCACGAGGTGTGTAACCTCTGCCTTTCGCCCGAGCATGAGGCCAAAGACTGTCCAGCTTGTGCCTCTTTCCGCTCCAAGAAAACAATACGGGATCATCGGGCTCGAAGAAGCATGGCTCCATCATCAACACCCATACCGGACGATATCGTCCAAGAAGGCATCAATGTACTGGAGCAGGAGCAGATCGAAGAGGGCAACATTAGCGCCTCCGAAGCCGACGACACCGACGTCGAAGACAACCTCATCACTCCAGGGCAGCAGGTCGTAAGTACTGACGTCGACCCCTCCCCCTCCCACCCATTCATAAAAAGGCTTCGGTAACACCTTCACTTTCGGGCCTAGGTGCACACGAGACAAAACTTCCCATGCCCTGCCTTCGGGCTTGGCAAAGAAGTCAACACATAAACCTTCAGGCCACTCGGGATCGAGCCAGCCTACCGTCGGTACCGAAACCCCATCCCCGGCACCAAAAACAAAAGACAAACCCAAAGAGAAATCACTGTTTTCGTCCGCACTGATGTTTGCTGTAACACTTTTTGCCCTAAGTGGGATGGGTATGCCCAGACGTGGGTCCCTTGCTCACTGTGCCACTGGATTCAAGCTAGCCCGGCTGAAGAAGGGTGACATACCCTGAAACCGGTCCCAGGATCCTTGTTTCCGGTCCAAGGAGGATCGGGCACAGGGTCAAGACTGATTTGCATATGGCTGGGTCCAAACTGGGGTGGCGTAGTGGGCAAAAGAACAATGGATTTAACCCAGATCTTTTGACTGGGGGAGAATGTTTGCATTGTCAGCATTCCGTCCATCATTTGTTTGCTGTAACACTTTTCGTCCGCACCGAAGCCTGGTTCCACATCGGCGCATTTGGCACCGAAATCCACTGGCATTGAATTTTCCGATCCGAAAAATCAGCGGAACCAAACAAACCAGTTCCAAAGACCACTGGCACTGAATCTTTGGATCCGAAAAAATCATCGGAACCAAACAAACAACCGGTTCCGAAGACCCCAACGGAACCCAGGAAAACTCCTGATTCGAAACCTAAGGAGCTTAAAACAACTCCAAAACTTGTGCCACACAAACAGTCTGACCCGAAAAAATCAGCACCGAAAAACACACTCCAGAGGAGGAGCTTTTTCGGCCTGATCTAACCCAAAAATATCTTGAAATAGGCCCAAAGACAGGTCAACTTATACTTAGTCCTTCCAGGAAAAAGAAAATGGACAAACCTGCACCAGCTCCACGCCCTTTAAAGAAGAGAGACATTGCCACTTGTCCTTTAAGAATTCCTTCTCCATCTCCTCCTCCACACCACATCTCTCCTATCCTATCTCCAGTATCCTCACAATCTCCTCCACCTCAGGATGATGACACCTCTGGGGAGGAAGGGGATGATGAACCTTTAGGGGAACCTAGTCAGCCTAATATCCCAGATGACCCATGGGACCATTATGGCACACCAGATGTTCCTGATACACCACAAGATGATATCTACCCATCTAGACCATCCCCTCCAGAGGACACTATAGGATTCACTCCGCTCATACACAGAGCTGCAGAATACCACGGTGTGGCTTTGCACACAGACCCTATAGAAGAAGATTTCCTCATGGACACTTTTTCACCATCTCAAAGGTCCACTTCCATTCTCCCAATGTTAAAAGGGGTAATCAAACACGCTCCTGAAGTCTTTAAGAATCCTGTAAGGGCTAGAGGCATTAACCCCAGAGTGGAAAAGAAATACAAGTCTTCCCCAGCTGACCTTGTTTACATTAAAGGGCAGCTTCCCTTAGATCCCTTGGTAATGTTCAACGCCAGGAAAAGGGCTAACTCCCAAACCTCAGGTGATGCTCCACCTCCTGATAAGGAGTCAAAACTGTTGGACACATCAGGTAAAAGAACAGTGTCCCAAGTGGCCAACATATGGAGAATTGCCAACACGCAGGCTTTGCTGGCTAGGTATGATAGGGCACACTATGCGGAACTAGAGACCCTACTACAACACCTTCCAGATCAATATTAAACAAGGGCCAATGATCTCCTCCAGGAGGGCAGACTTATAACCAATACCTCCATTCGATGTGCTCTGGATGCTGCAGACACAGCGTCCCGAGCTATTCAGACCAGTGTCCTTTTGTGCAGACATGCGTGGCTACGTATTTCGGGGTTCAAACCCGAGGTTCAAACTTCCATACTAAACCAACCGTTGACCAAGAACATTTATTTGGGCCTAGTGTAGATTCAACTTTGGAGAAGATGACAAAAGATACTGATACTGCCAAATCAATGGGAGCTTTGCAATCGCAAACTCCCAGAAGTTCCTTTCATCGCTCCTCTTATAGGGGCGCCTCTAGAGGTTTTACAATTGATAACTCCTCTACCTCCTATAAAAGTCCCACTCAGACCACATCTACCTGAGGTTATTACAGAGGAGGCTATAGGGGCAATAACAACAAAGGTAGTGGCAAAACTATCAATACTTGCACTGCCTCCACCTCCAAACAATGACTTCCCTCCACTCCCCCCGGACCATTATACTCCGGTCGGGGGAAGATTGCTACAGTTCCTGCCTGTCTGGAACACCATTACCATGGACAGGTGGGTGAGACAAATCATCCAATCCAGTTATTGCCTAGAGCTCACTTCAACTCCCCCAAACATACTACCGAAACAGCGTCCAATATCAACAGAGCATTTAACGCTTCTAAAACCAGAGGTGCTTTCCCTCCTACAAAAACATGCAATAGAACCAATTCCTCTGCATCATCAAAACACAGGTTTAGTCCCTGTATTTTCTCATTCCAAAGAAGGACGGAACCCTGAGGCCCATCTTGGACCTCAGACCATTAAACCTCTACATACATCCAACCATTTTCATATGATCACTCTTCAACAGGTCTTTCCTCTACTCAAACAAGGCGATTTCCTTGCCACCTTAGATCTCAAGGACGCCTACTTCCACATTCCCATACACCCTGCTCACAGGAAATATCTTCGATTTGTAGTGGACGGTCAGCATTATTAGTTCAAGGTTCTTTCATTCGGAGTCACCACAGCACCCAGAGTCTTCACAAAATGTCTGGCAGTGGTAGCAGCCCACTTAAGAAGACAACAAATTCACGTCTTCCCATATTTGGACGACTGGCTCATAAAAGCCAAGTCGCATATCCAGTGTGTAAATCACACACATACCACAATCCAACTATTTCACGACTTAGGGTTTACAATAAACCTCACAAAGTCTCACTTGCCAACCGTCCCACATCCAACAATATCTAGGTGCCACAATAAACACCTCAAAAGGCCTTGCATATCCCAGTCCAGCCAGGATAGCAAGCATGCAAGCCCTTATAATGAAATTCCAGACACAACACTCAATTCCAGCTCGAGTGTTTATGCAACTAATAGGGATCATGGTCTCTTGTATATTCATAGTACCTCATGCAAGACTCCAGATGCACCCCTTACAGTAATGCTTAGCACGTCAGTGGAACCAAGCTCAAGGTCATCTAACAGATCTGGTGTTGGTGGGCGGCCGCACACATCGCTCTCTGCAGTGGTGGAACACCCAAAATCTTTCCAAAGGACGACCGTTCCTAGAACCGGTTCCACAGATTGTGCTAACAGCAGACGCATTACTCACCGCTGGGTAGGTCATCTACTACATCACACCATACAGGGCACATGGACACCTCAGTCATAGCTACTCCACATCAATCATTTGGAGTTACTAGCAATCTTTCTGGCATTAAAATCATTCCAGAAACACATAATTAGGCAAAGCTGTCTTAGTCCGGACGGACAAAATGACAGCAATGTATTATTTACAAAAACAGGGGGAGACGCACTCTCTGCAGCTCTCTCAGCTAGCACAGAGCATATGGAGGTGGGCTATTCCTCAAAACATATTCATTTTAGCCAAACATCTTCCAGGAATTCAGAATCAGATGGCAGATCTGTTAAGTCGTCAAACACAACAGATTCACAAGTGGAAACCTCATCCACAGGTTCTTCAACCGTTTTTCCAAATGTGGGGGCATCCAGAGATAGATCTCTTCGCCACACATTAAAACACAAAATGTCCAAGCTTCGCCGCCAGATATCCACACCCATTTTCCAAAGGCAATGCGATATGGATGAATTGGTCAGGCAGATTTGCGTACGCTTTTCCGCCTCTCCCACTCATTCCATTAGTGGTGTGCAAGCTGCAACAACAGTCACTAACACTGATCCTAGGTGCTCCAACATGGGCCAGATAACCATGGTACACAACATTGCTGGAAATATCAGTAGTCCCGCACCAAAAACGACACCTCTCCCTACAACTCTTAATACAGAACCATGGAGAGATCAGACATCCAGATCCAGCACAGCTCAAACTAGCGATCTGGCTCCTGAAATCCTAGAATTTGGTTACCTCAATCTTCCACCTGATTGTATGAACGTTATCAGAGAGGCTAGGCGTCCCACCACTAGATCCTGCTATGCAGCCAAGTGGAAAAGATATGTTATGTACTGTACCAATAACAACATCAATCCTCTAGATGCGTCCATTCAACACATCATATGTTACCTGCTGCATCTTCAAAGATGTAATCTACCATACACATCAATTAGATTACATCTCGCTGCCATAGCAGCTTACCTACAAAATAGACAACATTTGTCATTGTTCAAGGTACCTGCCATTAAAGCATTTATGGAAGGCCTCAAAAGAATAGATCCTCCCAGGGCACCACCGTCTCCAGTGTGGAATCTAAACATCGTCCTCACTAGATTAATGGGTCCTCCATTCGAACCTCTACATAAATGTAAGCTACAATTTCTTACATAGAAAGTCGCTTCCCTTGTGGCCATTGCATCTCTCAGAAGAGTCAGTGAATTACAGGCACTGACTATTCAAGAACCATTTTTACAACTCCATCATAACAAAGTGGTTTTCAGGACAAATCCCAAATTCCTTCCGAAAGTTATTTCTTCCTTCCATCTCAACCAATCTGTTGAGTTGCCAGTGTTCTTCTCGCAACCACAAACAGTAGCAGAAAGAGCTCTTCATACACTAGACGTGAAAAGAGTACTCCTTTACTATATTGACAGAACAAAACCTTTTCGCAAAACAAAACAACTTTTTGTATCCTTCTTACAACCACATAAAGGCAATCCCATATCAAAGTCTGGGATTGCAAGGTGGATTGTCAAATGTATACAAATTTGCTATCACAAAGCAAAACGTACACTATCTATTCCCCCTAAAGACCACTCTACCCGCAAAATAGGGGCTTCCATGGCATTTTTAGGGAACATTCCCTTAGATGATATCTGCAGAGCAGCTACATGATCTACACCGCACACATTCACAAAACACTATTGTGTAGATGTGCAGGCAAAACAACAAGCTAGTGTAGGCCAGGCTGTACTCAAAACACTATTTCAGACTACTGCAACAGATACTGGTGGTCACCGCTAAACAAGAGTACTGCTATGCAATCTATGCATAGTGTGTGATCTGCAGCTCATATGCCTCGAACGGAAAATGCTACTCACCAGTATGCATCCATTCTTGGCATGTAGAGCTGCAGATTCACACACGCCCACCCACCTCTCCAGCTACCTTTATCTGTTCCAATATTATCTTAATTAGATACAATATACATGGACATCTATTTGTTTCTCACAAAAATCCATCATTTCCCCGAAGATGGAGTCGATGCCCATGCGCACTATTGTCCAGAGGAGGAGTCACCTATCTCGTGACTTCCAAAGACTTATTCCAATAAAACAACAAAGTGCAAACATCCGGGCCCAACACCAGATGGCGATCTATGCATAATGTGTGAATCTGCAGCTCTACATGCCAAGAACAGATGCATACTGGTAAGTAGCATTTTCCTTATTTGTACATAGGACTGTTAGGAAAATGAATGAGTGTTCGCAAAAAGTCAGTACACAAATTGTGATATTTCTTTGTAACCACATTTTTAATACATCAAACTTAAGTTTCCTCTGCAATATGTATTGCTTTGAACTTTGATGTTCGAGGTTTGGCTTCATAGACAATATTTTACATTGTGTGAAGTGACAGCCTGAATTGTCTATTCAATTGCTGTTCAATAATCGGTTTTTCCCCATTAATGGGAATATACCAGGTATTAGTTCAATAAATAGCTAGATTGTGAAGATAACGTTTAGGTGTGGTGTATTGCTGATTGCAGGGCTACTTTCTGGGTGGTAGTTCATATATTCCACATTGATACCCCCCAAAATTTGAAAACATCCAGTTGCAATTTTCTATGCTAGCATTTGGTGGCAAACTATGTACTGCATGTGAACCCATGAGAGAAAAAAGCTGCAAAACAGTGGTTACAGTTAAGTAATGTTCTCCACCATAAATCACAGCACCAGCCAGGGCTTTGTTTAGTCTCACTATAATATGTGAAACAGTAAGTGAGAAGTGTATTTTGTATCTTTTTAGTCTCTCCAGACTCCACAGGCTCATTCTTTGATATCACAATTTTGAGACAGACATCTTTCTTTCGTTGGAAGTTCTGACAGCTAGATTAATCATACATTGGAATGGCTGTGATGATCATAGCAATTAGAGCAAAAGTAATTATTTAGCAAGCATTAGCAAAGCCATCTGGTCTGGTGTTGGCTGCCAACTTTTGACTTTGCCAGTGTTGGTGAATGCTTCTTGTAAAACCGTACCAGGGGACAACTTATTATGTATAGTTGGACACTGTGCAGAGCAAAATGCTGTACTCCCAGAGAGTGGATGAAGTGGGCCGTTCCTGTGCCCCATGCTGTATGTTGTGGGTGGACCTAAATGTGGCTGATACACTGACAGACTGTTTGGTTTAGCTTCTCTGGGGATATTTGTAGTGGAAGGACATGGGTGGAATCCTGGGGGTTCGGAATGTGGTATGGAGGCCCAGGATGGCAGCTGCTGCCTGGAGGTCGGCGTTGCTGGGGTTGGAGAGGGGGGATGAAGGTTCTCATGAAGTTGTTGATGAGTATCTTTGTGTGTTGAAAACTATGGACAAGAGGTCTAACCCCCCAAAAAAACAGTACTGGAACGGCACAAGTTTTTACAATGGTCACAATTTCAGGAAGCAACCTTTACAACGCAACTATTACAACGCACTACACTTACAACGCAACATCCATTACAACGCTTGACACTACAACGCATACCATTACAACGCATACCATTACAACGCAGACACTACATCGCATGTCACTACAATGCAGGCATTACAACGCATACCATTACAACGCATACCATTACAATGCATACCATTGGAGTTAGAATATTAATTTTTAACCCCTACACTATCCAACACTTACCCTACTGTAGCACCCCCTGGAGTTTGAATAGTAATTTTTAACCCCTACACTATCCAACACTTACCCTACTGTAGCACCCCCTGGAGTTAGAATAGTAATTTTTACCCCTATACTATCCAACACTTACCCTACTGTTGCACCCCCTGGAGTTAGAATAGTAATGTTTACCCCTATACTATCCAACACTTACCCTACTGTTGCACCCCCTGGAGTTAGAATAGTAATTTTTAACCCCTACACTATCCAACACTTACCCTACTGTTGCACCCCCTGGAGTTAGAATAGTAATTTTTACCCCTATACTATCCAACACCTACCCTTCTGTTGCACCCCCTGGAGTAAGAATAGTAATTTTTACCCCTATACTATCCAATACTTAACTTAAATGCAATGTAACATTATGCGTTGTAATGGTATGCGTTGTAAAGGTAGTATGCGATGTAATGGAATGCGTTGTAAAGGTAGTTTTTAAAAATGCGTTGTAGTGTCATGCGATGTAATGGAATGCCTTGTAGTGGATGTTGCGTTGTAAAAATTGCGTTGTAAGTGCATGCGTTGTAAAAGTATGCGTTGTAACGTCATACATCCCACAATTTCTGAGTGAACCAATTGAAGACTTCAAGTCAGTATTACAAACCCTTGCAACAATGTGTAATTACAGGGAGTTTAAAGAGACGGAATCAACTCATTGATTGTTATCTACTGAAGATATGGATTCAGAAAAGGCACTTACGATTGCTAGGAGAATTGAACATTTTAAATACTGTGTCAAAGAAATTTGTTAAAATGCTAATGTGCATGAAGTAAAGTTACTGGTGAAACAATCTGACAAACCACGAGAGAAAAGCCACAGGAGAAAGAGAATGTTGTAAATCGATCACCCCAAGCTGTGGGTGTATGAGAGAGGTTTGTTTGTGGGAGGAGTGGGCTGACTTGTTTTCAATGTTGGGGCAAAAGTCATTTAAGCAACAGCAAGGATTGGCCCCCTGTTGGAGGGTCATGTTTTAAGTGTAGCAAATAAGGACATTATGCCTGGGATGAACCAAAAAAGTCGAACTGTGAGTGCAATGGAGGATAAGGAGAGTGAGTCTGATAAGAATTTCGTGTTGACATTATACTCACCTGAAGAAGTGGAGAGACACTGGTAGAAATTGCTTCTGTGGAGTCGGTGAGGAAAATAAAACTACTTCATTGTGACATATTGGTGAATGTTAAAATAATTATAGAGTAATGGCCTATATAGGGTCCCCTTATACTTTGGTTTTTATAGATGACTTTAACAAGTTCCAAATACTCATCTGGAAACCTCCCAAATAAATTATTTTGCCTATGGGGGAAAAAGAGTGGAAGTTTTAGGAAAATTCTGGGCTGAAAGAATTTGAGCACAGCTGAACACAAGGTACTATTTATGTGATTAAAAATGGTCGAATCTATTAAGGGTGGGATGAGCAAGGTGAACTCAATATTGTACTTGACCCGAATCTCCCGAACATGTAATTTCAAAGATCAGGTTATTCAAAGAGAATGAGTTGAGCACATGCTTGGTGAATGTGAGTGGATTGGGCAGTACCCCGGTGTGTATACGAGTGAGTTGGGAAAACTGAAAGGGTTCCAACATTGTATTGTTCTGTAAGAAAATGTGTGCACAGTATGGCACAAAGTATGTAAGGTGCCTTTGGCTTTGAGGAAGGAAGGAGTTGAAAGATGAGCTTGAAAGTGTATCTGTGTTATGTATAATCAAGCCTATTGAAGGGTCTGAGTGGCTTTCCCCAGTACATTTAGAATTCAAAGTTGATATGTCTGTGAGATTGTGTAGATTTGCAGGATTATAATAAAAATATTTGGGTGGACCAGCAACCCCTCCCAAATTTCATTGTAATGTTACCCACTCTTGATGGGGATGACGTGTTTACTTCCCTAGATATGACAGCAGCTTAGTACCAAATAGAATTGTGCAAGAAGTCAAGACACTTAACATCTTTCATGATACCTGAGGGAACCTGTCATTACGTGTGCATGCCATTTGATTTAGATGCAGCCTCCCCTGTATTTTCAGAGGTTGATGGGTAACTTGTTCAAGAATGTCCTTGGTGTAGCATATTTCCAGGATGACATATTAGTTTATAGAAAAATCTAAAAGAACATGAATTAAGGCTAGATGAGGTTTTGCAAAACACAGGAAGAGTGGACTTGCGTCAAGGGGGGACAAGCGTAAATTTAGTCAGCTCGGTGTGGACTGTTTGGAGCACCACATATCTAGTAAAGGAATGGAGCCCAAAGTTGACATTCTGAGAGCTATTAGGATACTCCCTCCCCTAATGATAAGGATCAATTTAGATAATTCTTAGGGCTCATTGAATATTATTCAAAATTTGTTGCGAATTTTGCTGCAAAAAAAGGTGTGCTTATGTACACTTAAAAAAGAAAATGCTAGATTCTTGTGGAATGATGAGTGTGACAGGACCTTAAATTCCATCGTGAAGGAAATTATTGCAGTACGGCCCCTAAAACCATTTAACACCTGTGATATGTGCTTTATTACCACAGATGCCAGTAATTATGGCTTAGGGGTTGTCCTCCTGCAAAAAAGAAGAAATGGCGCAAAAGAGATTTTTGCCTTTGCCTCGAGAGCCTCATGGGATGCTGAACATACTTATTCTTCCATAGAGAAAGACGCTTTTGCAATGTGGTGGGGTGTTAAGTACCAAGTGTGGTGGTAGAGCAACTCCACGTATTGCCAAATGGCAATACCGATTGCAGAAGTTTCAATACAAGTTGCAGTATGTTACTGGAGTGCGAAAGTTTGCAGCTGACTGTTTGTCCAGGTTGCCCTTGAAGAATCAAGTCCATGAAATAGACCAGGAATTTGGGGATGTGGAATTTGTGTGTGTGGTTGATGCTGTATTGAAAAGTTCACTTTCAGAGGAGGAGTGGAATAAAGCAATTTATGAAGGATGTATAAAAAACTATCAGCCGACTTCTTTGTTGCCAGTTCCCACAAAGATCTTGGAGAAACTCCTGAATATCCCGCTGATGACCTATTTGGAACAACTTTTTTTGGATGCTTCCCAGGTTGGATTCAGGAGTAAGCACAGGACTTAGACTGCACTGTTATCTGCAGTATATAGCATCCGCTCCATGGTGGATGCAGGACAGCCTACGGTGCTGATCCTTCTGGATCAATCTGCAGCCTTTGACACCATCTCACCCACCTGGTTGGTTGATCGCCAGCAGGAAACTGGGATCGCAGACTCAGCACTGAAGCTTCACTCCTCCCTTCTGACGAATAGGTCACAGACAGTGGTGGTGGACCAATTCTATTCTGAACCCATAGCTACTCCATATGGGGTTCCTCAAGGCTCCTCCCTCTGTCCCACACTGTTTAGCCTATATGTTTCTGCGCTGGCCAAACTGATTAGATATTTTGGGTTAAAAGCCTTATCCTACACTTTTGACACGCAAATAATTATGTCTATCACAAAGGATATAGAGGCATCTGCTACCAACTTCAAGAACTGCATGCAACTGTGGCTATCTGGATGGCAAATAAGACTGCTATAGCCAAGCTGCAGCTTGTCCAGAATGAGGTGGCGAGACTCATTCTTGATCTTTCTAAATCCCATTCAGTGTCTGAACCAAATCGTAATTTGCATTGGATTCTGGTTAACAAATGATTCACACCCAAAGCCTTATGCATTGTTCACAAAGCACTACACAATTGAGGATCTGATGGAATTAAGAACCTGTTCCAACAATACATGCCATTGAGACAGCTGTTTTCTGTAGGAAATTTGCTGGTTATTCATAACTTTCAAAAGGCAAAATAGGGGGGGGGGCTTTTCTGTGGCTGCATCCAAGCTCTGGAATACTCTTCCTTATTAATTTCCTGGATGCAAGCCTACCTTCCTTTCCATATGGCTTTAAAGATCTGGCTCCATCAGCGCCTCAGGTGATGGCAGGACACTGATAGAGCATTGCGGTACTGATGGAGGTATCAAATGGGGGGATATCAGTACCCCCTCCTCTATTGGTATTTATTTCAAGAGCCTGCCAGATTTGGTGTTGGACTTTAAAAATGACTGACTGATTGCATGCCTTATATGGCCAACGATATATGGAAACCACTGATATTAGTTCATGGAATAAGAAAATCAGTGCTGAATAAGATATATAAGCCCTGACGAAGTTCAATTGATTCTGAACGTAACACGTTGGCTAGATGCTTTGGTTGCTGGACTTTATATTTTGAAGTGAAATTAAATAAAGGAATCATTTTTTCTATAAACAGACTTGAAGATTTGTTGACTTTTCCTTTTGGGTGCACCATTCCATTCTGCTTTGAACTTTACTCTGCTCTGCAGCATTATCATTCAACGGCTAATATTGGAGGTGTAGTGCACCAAGCCATAACTATCTGGAACTGTGTCTCCGGTGTGGTTGAAAGGTCCACCATTGTTGTGTGAAATTCTTTTATGGAGTGATGCACAGGTGTGAGATTTTGGTTGTACTGTGCGGTCTTAGTAGTAAAATATTGAATCTTGCTCATGGAGATCATTTGGGCATACTTGCCATGAAACGAAGAGCGAAGGAAGAGTTTTTGTGGCCAGGTGTAGACAGAGATATTGAACATCATGTCAGGGAGTGTTGTGCATGTGTTTTGCTCGATAAAACACATGTAATTGTGCCCCTTCCTGCACACCCATGCAGAGTGACGTTCTACCACAGAGCAATTTGGCATTGGACATTGCTGGACCTTTGGCTATCCGGGGTGCTACTCCTAAATATGTTTTGGTCCTAACAGATTATATGTCTAAATGGCCTGAATTTAAATTTGTGGAAACTGTGAACAATGATTGAGTTTTTACGGGAGGTATTTATCAGGGAAGGTTATCTAGAGTAGCTGGTAACTAACAATGCAACCCAACTTGTGTCTAGGAAGATGGAGGGATTTTTAGAATCAGTGGGGATTAAGCACATCAGATCCTCCTCATAACATCCCCACAGCAATGGACTGGTGGAAAGATTTAATCACACCATTAAAGACCAATTGCAGGTGGCACTAGTCAATGTGATGGCTTGGAGGGAAGGTATTCAATACATGCTTTGGGCAATTAGAACAATGCCCCACGTAAGTACAGGTATATCACCTTTTTGATTGTTGAGTGGGAGGGATTTCGGGTTCCGGATTGAAGGAAGAGTGTGTGGATAGAAAGGTTAGGACTCAAGTAAACCAGAACATGTTGCGAACGTTAGAAGTGCGGTACAAAGTAAACCGCACTGTTGAGAAAAGTGGAAAGAATACTACCGGTGAGTGTGGGAGTTTGGGTGAGAGTCAAGAAACCTCTTTTTGCAACCGAGGGGCAACCCAAGTTCTTTGCACTTGTCAAAGTTAAAGAGGTCAGAGACTATGTTGTGGTGTTAGAGAATGGTAAGATATGGAACAAAAGTATTGTTGCTATCATGCCTGATGCCATGACTGCGTATGTGCGAGAAACGTTAAGCAATAGTACGGACTATGGAAGAGATGTGGTGACAGATTTGGGGGGCGTTCTAAGACAGTTCGGGCTTAATCTTTAACTTTCAAAATTTATAGATTATGTAATGAACAGACGAGCTAATTTTGACCAGGATTGCATTCAGTAGTAATATGTTTCTTTAAAGTTTGTTATTGTGCTAGCTGTTAGTATGTCACAGTTAATTTGAAAATAAGATACATGGCAGATTTTTATCATCCATTTCATGTTTACTGTATATTGTAAATAAATATTATTTGTGTTATTGTTCACATTGCAGCCAAAGTCATATTTAAGTTGTCATTTGTTTGATTCATTTCGCATCTGCTTGTTAGTGTGTAGGGAGGGGGATGTGTTTGGTTTAGCTTCTCCGGGGATATATATGCGGAGTGGAATGTGGGGGTGGAATCCTGGGGGTTCGGAGTGTGATGGGGAGTTCCAGGACAGCAGTTGCTGACCGGAGCTCGGTGTCACTGGCAATAAACAGAGTTCCTCCTTACATATGTGTTGTCCTCCTTTTCACCGATCAGTGGACGAAGAGTGCTGGTGACAGCCCCTCTAAGTATATTATATCAAATCAAAAGGTCATGGTTAACGACAGAAAATAAATCCCTCCAACACAAAGACTGAACACACAGCATTTTGAGGGTGGCAGTGTTGGCAGTAGTTAACAGCATATCCAATGTCTGTCATGATTATTAGGCAATAGAAACAAACCGTGTTGAATCAACCACTAGCTAATCTCATGTGAAGCTACTGAACTGCCCTCAAAAAAGAGATGCCTTCCATTGTTTGAACTGTAAGAAGCTACACATATTAAGAATATGTTTCCTTTCTCAAAAGGAAACATCAACACAGCAGAAGTCCAAACTCGATACTTATCTTCCTCTTTCCTTTGAGAGACGGGCTGCAAATGACCAAGGCTCTAATGCCGCGAACAGTTAAGACCTTAATGTTGTTTAAAATGTTAAATGTAATGAAACCGCAATACCTATAATTAATGCAAAACACATCTGATCTGATTGTGTTCGTGTGAATAAGATTTACACATCTCTTTATCTATATATTTCTCTCACCAGCGTTAATCTACATGCATACATTAAATCAAGTTACTTGTTACAAATGTCAATAGCATTCTCAGTGGCTGATTTTTTAATGTAAAGGTCAAATGATGACGGCGCTTCTCGAACTGACCACACTTTCTTCTATGGCCTACACCTGCGTGACACTCTACTTCATTTGCCTTTTTGCTTATTTCTTTTTCTCTCTCTCTTTCCCACACCTACTGTAGGTTTGGCCGGGAGACCAGAGGAAGCTCCACTGACGATATGCGCATTCAGTTGAGGGGTGGGGAGTCGAAAGTACCGCAGTTCTGGAGCATGGCTGTACCCCAGCGCTTCGGCAAGAAAAAGTGAAGACTTCCACCACTGAACCACCCAGAGGCCAGTTGCAGATGAGACAATCTGATTGTGCGGGTGGCGCTCCTCCACAAGTTATAGCCTTGAGCCTTCTCACTGTGGACTGGCACGTACACAATATGGACTACAAATGAATGCTTGTGCGAACATGCCCATCTCTTATGCCCAAGTGTTTTTTCTGGCTGTGCTGTGGTAATAAAGTTTTCACAAATGCTACGCATAGTCCTCTTATAAATGCATTGATGTTGACTTTCCAGTCTGGACAAGCAAGCCAGTGCAAACATCCTTTCTGAGGAAGGAGATCCCTTAGCTTATGATCCTTTTCTGTCCATAAAAGGGAAATACTGCTTGAACCTTGATTCACTACCATTGCTCGAATTTATTCTAAACCGTTTAAACAGACTACTGACGTACATCCAGTGTCTATTTTATTTGTGGGAAGTAATGCAGGGGCAACGTGTGGCCATGGCGGATTCCATGGTTACATGTCGAATCTTCCATTCTGGTACAGTTCACTCACACTTCAGCCTCGTCCAATTTAAAGCCTGCACATCAGACTAGTAATCTACGTTTCTTGTCCGTTATGGACCTTATCCTCCTATTTAGTATTTTACTTAGTTAAATAACAACACTTTACATACTGCAAGCCTCAACTCGGTTGGCTCCAAGTGCAGGTTTTGCTCTTGGTTGGAAGTGTTCTATTACTTTAATTTATGTTATACATCACTTTAATGCTGCATTGCAGCCACCTTGGAGATTAGGATGCAAAGTCATTTTTCACCCCAGACCAGGTGAATGTCAGTATTGCTGGTTTGTTTGCTTCACAGGAGCTGCCCTGAAAAAAGGAACTTCCCAGTGCAATGTGGATAATCATGTACAGTAGGCTGTATTTCAGCATGAAGATTGTGGATAAATAAAAGGAGGAGAACTTCGCAAAGGGTTGACTTCCAATCAGCTGATAGTAAATTTTTTAGGTTAGGTGTGTCAGCTACCCGTGGGAATGACTACACAAAAACAGGTTCTTAAACATAGTTATGAAAAAAACTATGGAGAAAATGGACAGTGGTGTTAAGAATCTGTGTGTAGAACGAAGGGCCAAAGTGTAAATAAAACTCATCACCGCATACACTTTTCTTTAAAAAAAAAACAGACTCATTAAAATAGGAAACATGAACATTTATATATATATTTTTGCTACTATTATAACTCTTTTGGTTAGAGATTCAGTTTGCTGCACCTGCTAGAGAGCTAACTGCTCTTGTATAGATAAATGTTCTTTTTTAAATAACATTTATTTCCATGCATGTATGTCTATAAAATCAATTGTTAGGGAGATGATTTACAGACTGATTTCTATATCTATCTGTCTCCCATGGTTTTATCATTATTATGACAGTCCCAACCTCACTGCAGAGCTTTAATATTTGCCATTGTTTGATCAAAGTTCTTTTTCTGAAAATTTAAACAAAGCCTGAACATTTTAGTTTCAGTCAGTGCCTATTCTTATCTCTCCATTTCAGCAAACCATTTCTCCCTGCTGTTAACACAATGTTTGAAGCTCCTTAGCTGCTGACTTGACCTCCCTCAGCGCTGAGCCATTTTTTATGAATGATTGAATTTGCATTTCTAGAGCGCATGGCTACCAGAAGGCCTCCCAGCGCTAGGAGCGGTGACATCGTAGAACTACAGACGGTCTTCAAGGAAACAGAAAAGTTTTCAGAAGTTTTTGAAAAGTCAAATAGTTGTCCTCAAGACGAATATGATTGGGTAGCTGGTACCACAATTTCGCAACATTGTAAGAGAACAGACGTCCACCACTCCGGGACCTTTTTAACCTGGGAACTACTGCAAGGTGCTTATTCCCTGAGCGCAAGGACCTATTGGGACAGTAGGGAGAGATAATAGACCGAACAATAGGTGGCCCCTTGGATGAAATAGTCTTATGAGCGATGCACAATGCTTTAAACTGAACTCTTTCCGCGACCGGGAGCCAATGAAGGGTGGCAATAGAAGGCCTTGCAGATTCCCGGTTGGGGGCCTGCTGCACAATTTTGTACAGTCTGCAGTTTTTTGATAGTTGAACACGGGGATCCTAGATAAAGAGCATTGACATAATCAAGTCGAGAAAGATTCAACGCTTGAACCAACAGTCTCCTGGAATTGAAAGGCAGCAGGGGGAGGATTTTCCTTATCATCTTCAAAATCCCATAACAACTACCTGCCACTTTCCGTGCTTGCTCATTAAAGTTTAGATTGTGGTCCAGCCAAACACCAAGGCTCTTGATCTGTTCTTTAGGGGGGGGGGGGGGCATTGGGCCCAGACAAATCGGCCAGAATGAGCTAACCTTCAGGGGGAGGCTTTCCCAAGAAACATCAGCTCTGTTTTAGCCCCATTTCAGTTTCAAATAAGAGCCTTCCATCCAGGCAGACACCCTTTCAAGACAGCCCGCTAGATCAGATTCAGCTTTATCAAGTTGGCTGAGGGAGACAATCAGCTGAGTGTCATCAGCATAGGTGATAATCTGAATGCCAAAGAGCTTAACAACCTCAGCCTGGGAGCTCATGTAAACATTAAAAAGCGTGGGGCTCAGGGATAAACCCTGAGGAACCCCACATCTCAGTGGCATACTCTCAGAGATACATTTATCCTCAAATGCTTGAAATAATTTATCCTCTAGGAAGGACTCTAGCCACTTAAGTGCCGTCCCTGTCACTCCTACCTCTCTGAGTCTCTGGATAAGCAGTTGATGGTTAACCGTGTCGACGGCTGCGCTGAGGTCGAAAAGAACAATTGCTGCAGAGCCTCCGCAAGGCAGTCTCCGTGCCTTGTTGGGGTCTGAAGCCGGTTTGTGAAGGATGAAAACATTCATTCTTCTCCAAGAAAGCAGAGAGAATATAATGGAGATATTTTTCAGCAATTTTTGCAATTCCTGGCAAAAGCAAGATCGGACAGTAGTTCACAAACACTTCTGGATCCAGATTCGTTTTTTTCAGAAGTGTTTTGACCATAGCTCATTTCCATAGCGGGGGGATGAGCCCTGTAGAGAATGAGATCTTAATCAGGTCCTGTATGGTTTGGGAGACCGTGCCAATGGCCGGATTTAGAATGACGGGGGGGCACATGTTCTGGGAGAGCAAGATTTCAATTGGTTAAGAAGGTTTTTTAAAAGATTCAAATCCATGGGAGGGATTTCCGCTAGGAAACAATCTTGGGTTTGAAGCTGGTTAACCGGTGGTAGAACATTTTGATGTACTGAGGTCTGGGGAAACGAAGAGTAAATATCTTGTATTTTTTTTTTAAAGAATACTGCCAAGTTATTGCAACGCACTAAAGTGTAATCCGGTGGAAAAGAAGGAAGGGAAGGATTAAGAAAATTTCACGAGGGGAGTTGTAGGCTGAGGTGATCCTTTTTTCATAATACAAGGACTGGGCACTTCTAGTTTCTACCGTGTATGCTTTGATAGCCTCTCTATATTTAGTTTTATTGAAAGTGGAAAAATCTTTCCTCCATCTTCTCTCCAGACGTTTACACTTTTGCTTCATCTCTCTAAGCTTTGGGGAGTACCACGCTACTCTGTTGGATCCTTTCTTATTAGTCAGCCATTTTTTGGGGAGCACCATGTCTAATGAAGATTCAAGCCAATTATTAAACTTGTTAGCAGTAACTGGGTTGGCATCAAGCACGGGTCTGGAGTTATTGGGAATTGGCACCCAGGACTCAGTAGAAAGTTTAGACCCAATGCAGCTCAGCTTTTTAACAGTTACCGCTGGCGAACTCATGACCTGAAGGGCCCACGAAAAAGGGATCAGATGATGGTCTGACCATGGTACCGGGATTGGCTTCTCAACAACAAGGTTTTTATTATTAGAGAAAATAGGATCCAGTAGATGGCCTTTGAGGTGAGTGGGGCCAGTCATTTTTAGAGCAGTGGAAGCTAGAACACTGACCTAGAGGTTAGAATACCCCTGACTGTTGTTCCGCCTCCCGGAGCATTGAACACAGCTCTCTTGGCGCCGAACAAGCGATGTGCAAAACAGGCAAGGTAAGATTAAAATGCAAAACATTAGGTAATGTGCAAAACAAGCAGAGTTCAATATAAGCAAGCCTTTCTCCACAGTGTTTAAAATAGTCTAAATGCAACAAGAAACCGGACAGCTCGAGTTTGGGAAATGAGCACCGCTGTGCGGCCGCGTAATCCGCCCCTTTTCTACTTGGGTGAGCGCGGAAGCAGTGGAAGCTAGAACACTGACCTAGAGGTTAGAATACCCCTGACTGTTATTCCACCTCCCGGAGAATTGAACACAGCTCCCTTGGCGCCGAGCAAACGATGTGCAAAACAGGCAAGGTAGGATTAAAATGCAAAACTTTAAGTAATGTACAAAACAAGCAGAGTTAAATAAAAGCAAGACTTTCTCCGCAGTGTTTAAAATAATTTAAATGCAACAAGAAACCGGACAGTTTGGTAAATGTTTGGAGTACTCTGGAGCAGTCGCAGCTCCCATGACTCGCAGGTGGGGGTGGTTTGTGCGTGCGGGGGGCACCGCCTCCGCTCCTGGCCGGGTCCCGACTACCGTGTTTCCTGGAACAGGAAGCATTAAGCATGCATCCTCCCTCCCCTCCCTAAGCCAATCACAATGCTGCAATGGCACGTTGTGATTGGTGCGGACAGCGCCCAGCCGGGCGCTTTTAGGGAGGCCATTTTCTCTATGTAGGCCCCCCCTGCCCCCAACCAGGCATACCCTGCCTTCTGCTTACTCGCAGCCGCGAAGCAGAAACATAAAATGGTATTTGAAATACCATTTTATGTTTCTGCTACTTGCACTGCGGGAAAGCAGTGGGGCGAAGCTACTCCCCCCTAATGGAGGAGCCGCCCATGCCCTGGAGTCATCCAGGGCCGTGGATGGAAAATAAGCCAGATATAGCAAATTGTGGGGTTGAAAAAAAAAAAGAAAAATGGACAAAAAGTGCTGCGCAGGAAAGCATATGTGTTTTTTCCTAATAATGGCATCAACAAAATTTTTGCTGTGCTAAGAGCTCCATATTTCTACCTTTTAGGAACAAGCTGAGCGGTACACATTTTTTACCAAAGTTTGTGCATTTTTCTAAGTGGTAGTTGATTTTTCATATTTTTTGTGGTTTCTGCCTATTTATAGTTTGTGGTGGAAAAAGGTGTGAAACCCATGAATGAAATCGGAAAGTTATACATTTCTGAAAAGTAGGCACATTTCCAAATTCACCGAGGGAATATTTATGTAGATTGCTCATGCTTTTTCCAAATAAACTTATCATTGCAATAAATCATTACAATAAATAAAAAAAGGAGGAAAAAATAGAAATAGGTGACAAAATTGTCATCTGTAATCTTTTCTCCAATGGCTAATTTACAAAAGTAACACAAAGTTACGTCTTTCAGACTTTTCTGGTTGCAGAGATACATAGTCTATATTCGTTGTCCAAAAACATGTGATACCCAGAGCCAGTAATTCAGCTGCAGATTATAATAGATTTTTCATTGTGTACCGACTAAGCATCAGTTCATGTGGTAAAATCGAATGAATGAAAAATAGGTATGAAGGAAACCTATGCATTTTTGATTGTGTCCTAGATACTGAGTTTAGTAATAATGTTTATCTGTACAAATCTGAATTTGAGGTTAACTAAATCATCCTGTCATTAGGAGGATATTTTGCAAAACATGCTCTTTCTTGCACACTCACATTTTGAAGTGAAGAGGGAGAGCAATTCAAATGATAATAGTATTATCACATTTGTCTTGATAAAAACGGTACAGCACTTGTGTGGCAGCACCTATCGTTTGCGACAAGAAAGACTCCAAACAACGCAGAGACATCAAGTTTTCACCTTGAAAAATCATTCATTTTTGTGATGAAGCTAGTGTGGTATTTGGGCCCAGCTTGTCCACCACCTAGGAAACCACCCAAACTCAGACATTTCTGAAAACGTTCAGGTAAGGAACTGTAGTGGATTCTATGTAAGCTATACCACCCTAGATTTGTCGGAGTCTTTAGGTTACAGAAATGCGCAGGGTTCATAGGGTGCCATAGTCGCCAGCTGATCATCCTGAGCCTAAATAGTGCGGCCATTCACCATGACAGGGGAGAAGAAATTTGACCTAATCTACACCCAACAGAATCCACATTTCCTATGGCTTGCCATTGGAATAATCTAAGGCCCCTGGGGTCAGAAAACCTGTTCGGGCTTTAGGGGTGGATGTTCATGTCAGAACGAGCCAGCACCACCTCAGTTTTCTTTTTAATATGCTCGTCATCGTGTGGTCTTTATGGCAGGATAGATTATAGGTAAGTCCTCTGATATTCTCGCTGGGATGAAGAAACACTGGTGAGGCTTTCTTGACCATCTAGGTATAGTGGGCTTTCTACCTCCCTGGGGGCAGGCAGATTGGGGTAAAATTCCAGACCTGCTGAAATTCCATTATGGGCTTCGAGCACCACCCATCTTTTTAATTGGTTCCTCTTTCTGGCCTTCGTAAATTCCGGCTTTTGTTTGGTTAAATAGCTTACTAGTCCCTCCTTTTGGACTTTGTAACCTTCCATATGGACTGCCCCTGTCACATATGTTATTACTCTTACAGTAATTTACGATACTCTGTGAGCACTATTTCTTTTTTTGTAGCTTGCCAGCTGCTCGATCAGCAATGCATTTATCTTGTTTATTTTTTGTGGCTTGCCAGCTGCTCATTTTCGTTCCCCGACAACAACGCGATTCATGCTTATCTTGTCTTGTTTAGTATTTACGTTTTTTGAATAATTATTATGATCACCTCTGTTGTGGCATTTGTACTTTAAAAACAGATGGTATATTTCATAGTTTTTCCACCCTAGCTTGTGATAAAGGAGTTTATTTCATTTGGCTTTTTTACACATCAACACGTCGCCGAACAACCCCCTTCCGGTTCGCAGCTTTACCCGTCCTCCCCCACCATCGTGCTGCTTGCTTTGTGCACTAAGCTCTCGTGACAAACGGAAAAGATTTCCCAGCTTTCATTTCGGTGCAGCTTTGGAGGGAGTGCATAATCCGAGATATAAACTTCACTGAAATAATCGGCATCGCAAGGCGTTCACACAACAAGAGTTTAAGAGTTATTACTGTGGTAATAATACGCGGCTACTCATTTTTTGTAGGCATTGGGAGAGCCGACATGTACAGTTTACTGCCTGGTGCAATTTCTTGTCCCATGTGCTTCTCTAGCCACTGGAAACTGAGACTATATTTCTCACTTATAGTTTAAAAAAAATTACATCCTGGTTACTAAAGACACAAAAAAATACTCGTAGAGATCGTGCAAAATCTTTTCACAAGGATTTCAGGTGACACCCCGCCCACATTTGGTGTGCACCGGTTGCTTGGGGACGTGTTTGTTAGTCTGGTCATCATCCATGGAGCAGACCAATGCAACCATGGTTAGCTTCTACCTAACTCTTTCTTTCCCTTCACATTCAGAAGAACCCATACTCTAATTTTCCTCTGTGGGAATCAGTCAGTTTTACAACCCTTCCCTCAGATAAATGTACTCCAAATATAAGGACTGTCCTTGTAAAACTCTCTAACCCGGCTAGCACCGTTAATCAGAGACAGAACAGTAGCACCCTGTCCCCTGAGTGACTGACCAATTCATTCCTAATCCAAGACACGAAATAAGGACTGGCCAATACACCCGTAACATGAAAAATCTGCAAGCGCTGACCAATGCAACCTTATTATCAGACTTGCCACTACCGAAAATACATCATCACCCTGGTTTAGCAATATATTCTATTCCAAAACGAATGAAGGCATTCTTACCCAGATACTGGCTGTTATTTATTTATTTTACTTCTACACGCTGTGCAGTAAATCAGTGGTGTGGGTGGTGTCTCAGCTGGGTTAGGTGCTATTAAAAGCAGCATTTCCCTTGCGAAAGGTTCGAGTGTGTACTAATATGCTGCATTGCTGAACACTTATAAGGTCCCAAAGGCAGACCTATTGTCTATGCCAATGCTTGCTTAAATGTGGAGCATTTCTTCATTGACAGGGGGCGCTCTCCCAACCAAAGAAATTGCTGTGTCCAGGGGTTGAATCCCCGCTTGAGAATTGCTCACTGAGGGCGAGCTCCAAGCAGGATCTAGTAGAGTGAGAAAGGATATTAGTGCTCAGGAGAACAGAGTTGTTATGCCCCTGTGCACAGATAAAAGTGAAAGCATTCAATACCTAATGGCACGACTGCTTTCACTTTTGATCCATCTCGTTCTTAATACATTTTTTTCTTGTAAAGAAAACTTGTAGTACTTGCACCTGAAAATGTTCTCCCTCTCTGTGGTGGATTAACTTTTGGGTGGTGCAATGGACGTAAATGGATTGTCTTGCCCAGCTAAGCAGTTAAGAAAAACAAAAGGTGTTTTTCTAAAATGTTGCATTCTTTAACTATATAATTAGGATTTGTTCTTGTCGTTTTTCTGCACTCAGCCAAACACTATATTGCGGTATTTCATTAATTGTTTTCAGTAAAATAACGCTCTTTAAACAAAACACCCTTTTGAAGCTAACTGCCCAATTTGACAATTAGAATACATAACGTTCCATTGTGGTGTGCTTTGATATATTTTGTAGCATCATTGTGCCAAGTTGTTCATATTCTGTACTCTTTGTGTTGTGTTGAACTGGGTCTGTTTTGCGTCATCACTCATTCAGTTTTTTTGTATTGTATTGGTATGTTATTTTCTGGGAGCAGGGTAGCAGACGTGGGTGCCAGCTGGCCTGCTTCTGTACCTGCACAATTACACAAGTCACAGAGGAGGAGCTCAGCTTGCACCCACCCAGAGCTCTTTGCTCATTTGGGATCAAGTTGCCAAAGCAGATGCCACATGAGTATTGGGTCAGCTGCCACTTACCCTGCGCTGTGTTTGCAAGTAGCAAAAGACACACAATTGATGGACGGAATGCAGAAAAAATCAAAACATTCACCCCCAGTCAAGAGATCTGGGTTAAATCCATCATTCTTTTGCTCACCATGCCACCCCAGTTTAGACCTGGCCATATGCAAATCAGTTTTGACCCTGTGCCTCATGGGAACAGTACAGCCCGAACTGCCAAGACAGGTCCTCCCTGGACCGGGAACAAGCATCCTAGGACCGGTTTCGGGGTTTCATCCCTCTTCAGCCTAGATAGCTTGATTCCAGTGGCACAGTGAGCCCAGGATACACATCTGGGCATACCTGGCGCACTTAGGGCGAGAAAGCAAAAGACACACAATTGATGGACGGAATGCAGAACAAATCAAACCATTCTCCCCCAGTCAAGAGATCTGGGTTAAATCCATCATTCTTTTGCTCACCATGCCACCCCAGTTTAGACCTGGCCATATGCAAATCAGTCTTGACCCTGTGCCTCATGGGGAACAGTCCAGCCCGAACTGCCAAGCCAGGTCCTCCCTGGACCGGAAACAAGAATCCTAAGACCGGTTTCTGGGTTTCACCCCTCTTCAGCCAAGATAGCTTGATTCCAGTGGCACAATGAGCCCAGGACCCACGTCTAGGCATACCTGGCGCACTTAGGGCGAGAAAGCAAAAGAGACACAATTGATGGACGGAATGCAGAACAAATCAATACATTCACCCCCAGTCACGAGATCTGGGTTAAATCCATCATTCTTTTGCTCACCATGCCACCCCAGTTTAGACCTGGCCATATGCAAATCAGTCTTGCCCCTGTGCCTCATGGGAACAGTCCAGCCCAGACTGCCAAGCCAGGTCCTCTCAGGGAGGGCCTGGCTTGGCAGTTTGGGCTGGACTGTTCCCATGAGGCACAGAGTCAAGACTGATTTGCATATGGCTGGGTTCAAACTGGAATGGCATGGTGAGCAAAAGAACGATGGATTTAGGCCCAGATCTCTGTACTGCGGTAAATGTATTGCATTGTTCTGCATTCTGTCCATCAACTGTTGTGTTTGTGTTTGCAAGCAGGGCAGTTGATGACACATCACTGTATTGTGCAGGCCACTGAGGAGGGATTTGCTTCTTCTGCTTTTCAACCCTTCCTTGCCTTTGGGGAAGGTCGAGAGAAACCTTGGCTGCACACATACCTCTGCCCTTGGGTTGACTGTGGGAATAAGGGCATACTTTACACCACCATTGGAAAAGGCAGAGTACTAATCACTACCCACACACACTTGGGAACGCGGTGTGCGGTTGGTTACAGGCCTCTAATAAATCTAGTGGTCTCATGGAACATTTTTTTTAAAATAAATCTCTTTCAGATCATCAGGCAGGATTACATTTATGAAAGTGAGCCTGGTGAATTGGGTGGTAGTAAGAAGGATCTCGCAGATAACCAGTTGAGATTTAAAAAAATTCATTACTGCATGTGGCGTAATTTAAAACCCAGGGTGATATTATAGGACTCTAGCACATTCTTGCCCAAGGGTGGGCTTGAGTGTCGAGCAGTCACCACCATTATAACTACAGTGATTACCAACATCATTACCATACCACAATTTTCAGCACCATTAAGGCCATCATTACCACCAGCATTGCCACCACCATCACTTCCACCTTAACATTTTCCCTTCAACAACAATCCCCCTGTCACCAGCAGCATTGCCACCACCAGTACCATCATCATATGCCTACAAAACCAACATCATAGGACAAGATACCCACCATCATGTCCACAAAACCAAAATGGTACTCCAATTAACCACCATCATCTCCGAAAACATCGCACATCATGCTTTGAAACAACCAACATAATACTACGACTGGCCAAAACCATACACCATCATACCCACTATCATATATTCACACAACTAGTATCACTAGATCTACAGGCCACTCATTCATCTTAGGTAAGGCACCTAGGAATAAATAGTGCTCAGATGAAAACGTATAAACATTAGTCTAGGATGAGAATTAAATACTGGTCCTAAATAGGACTGCATGCCTTCATTTGTTAGCAAAAGTGAGTAGGTGATGCTGGTTGATTTAGTTGCCTCCCTCAGTGCCCTGCTTTCATCACAAAACTAACAAAAAGTGGATTAATGTGACCTTTGGGAAGAGTACAGAGCGATTGTCAAACAAATGAAGTCTTCCCAAACACACACAAAGCATGTCCTAACCAAGGGTATGCAAGGATGGTCTAAGGATTGCTGAACAATTTCTATTGTGCTTTATCTTCTGTAGACAACAGCAATTGTTGCAGGATATGACATTAACAAATTATCAACTGTAGATGAATAGCAACTGTACCAGGGTGAGACAATGATACATTATCAACTGTAGACAATACCAATTGTAGCAGGATAGGATATTACCAAATTACAGGAGTGAAGTGCACTGGCTCACAGTGAAGGATGAGGAGGAGCCAATGAATAATAGGGTTGGGTTACAAAACTTGGAAGAAGGAACTAGAGGGTGCACAAGCAAAAATAGTGTAATGCGGGCGAATAGAATTTGGGGGTCCTGAACTCAGATGTATTGTGATGGAGAGGGAGGGTGCTCCGATGCCTAAAAATTTCACACGGTGAGGGAGGGGGATTCTTTTCAGTTAGTTCCTTATACTGTATAAGCATAGTTCCCAGGCAGCAGCAATAGGGCACCGGTATATATGATGGGCCTCCTCCCAATGCAGTGCAGAGATTTCTGTTTCTCCCCCTTCTAAGTAGTGCCTTCCACCATAGGGAGAGAACCAGGTGGTGTTGGGCATTCCAGTACATAGTTAGTAGACTCTTGGCCAACAGGAGGGCCAGATTGGCGAATTACACCCGAACCCTATGTTTTTTTTGTCTTTGGAAAATTTCTAAGGCAGCAGCCTCCCACGAATTCAATGTGGTGAGTTCTGTGACTGTGCTCAATGAAGCATGTATTGCTGTATTGCATGCCAACAACGTTCTATTCTAGGGCATGACCAGAGCATGTGCCGGCAGTAGACAACCTGGTTGAAATGTCTAAGACAAGTGAAATTGGCTCCTTGGAACATATGATTTAGACACAAGGGTGTAAGATAAGCCCAATGAAAGATTAATTATTGGATATTTTTAAAACTAGCATTCTTCAAAACAGTCTTAGGGGACTCCAGGGCACTAGACCACTTGGTTTTGTAAAGAGGTATTGTTAAGTCCTCCCCCAGAGGCGGCCAAAGTGAACCAGAGAAATGTCTGTGTGTTCCCTAATGGCTTTGTATAGCCATGTGATGAGATGTCAACCACCCCCCATGTGGTATGGAGTATGTATCACTGCATGGGTAGGCGGTTCTTCATCCGGTGCTCCCCATAATGATTGGAGTGCCAGCAGTAATTGCCTATATATTGCCTACTGTCCCAGGGGAATATTATAAGCCTGACTCATTTGTTTGGATGTGAGAATCTGGACATCTTGAAAGAGATCTGCCGCCGTTTCTAAGGATTGTGCATGCCATTCCGACAGCTGCTCATTCGTTAGTGGACTTAAGGTTCCCAGTAGACCATTGAGGGGTATTTTGGGGGAATAAGGGCTGATTTTACTCGAAAGCTGGAGAACTCTTAGTTACACATTTTCAGGTGAGGCACCGGTATAGGGACCAAGAGCTATTTATCTTGATAGTTAGGTGTAAGAGCTGGCATATTAAATACGAGGGGAGTGGACCATCTCCTGTGCTTTTAGCATTAAAGTTTATTTCTGCCAACCATCTGGATACCCATTGGAGCGGTGCTGCTAGGTAATACGTTTCAAAGCATGGTGCCCCAAGCCCACCTTGACCCACAGGCAGCTGAAATTTTTGAAGAGCCACTCAGCGCCTTCCATCATGCCACAGAAAGTCCCCCAACAATTGATCGAAATTGCATAAAAAAATGACGTTGAGGAAGCACAAAATGATATAGGAGGCGGGGCAGGACGATCATGCTATTCTGCCTGTGAGTGCAAGGGGGAGCTGATTTGAGACCTAAGGGATATGTAGGCATGTTTTAGTTTACCCTCAAATAGGTCTTTTTGAGAATGGTATTGACAAACCCCCAGATTACGGACCGCAGATGTCCTCCAGGCTAGTGGAGCGTCGCTCATTTGGAAAGTAGACGATATTGAGGACAAGACTGCTGACGCGTCCCGGATACATAATAAGTCATCCGCATAGAGCAACACAGCATTTGTGATTTCGTTAAGAGGGCTACACCACCTCTGGCCTTCCAAGCAAAGACAATGAGCCAACAGCTCTTTGGAGATTGTGAATAGGATGGGGGAGACAGGGCAGCCCTGACGCGTGCCTCGACCTAATTGGAAAGGTGGGTGAAATCAGGCGACCAATGCGTGCCCTAAATGACGGGTTTGTATAAAATAGCTTTGTGTAGATCAGTGGGTGATGGCCTAGGTCTACTGCCTATTGAGCCTCAAAGAGGTACTTCCAAGATAAAGAATCTAAGACCTTCTCGAGGTCCAATATGAGGCATGTTGACTGAAGGTATAGCAGTGAGGCCTGATCCATCACATTGAAGAGTCGTCTAATATTATTAGATGTGATACGTCCTGGAACAAATCCATTTTGGTTGTGTGAATGAAAACAGGAAGTATACTGAAGTACAGATTCGCCAGGACTGTACCAAGTATTTCATAGTCTGCGCCCAATATGGCCAGCCAGGTGATAGGAGGAGAGGCAAGTGGACTCCCTATCAGACTTCATCAGAGATAAAATAAACAATTCCGTAAACTAATCTATTAAAAGTAGTCTTGGGTTTGCACCAAATCAAATGCCACAATAAGAGGGTTTGAAGTCTAATCCGGTTCTCCAAAAAACTCATAGCCAATTCCATGTATTAGATAAAGTTTGAACACTTACGCAGGACAGCCAATAGCCTTCTCAAGAAGGCATTTTCTGAAAGTTCTCACAATTAATGTAACCCCGCAGACCCAAACGCTAACTACAGAAACCCACTTGGATTTATAAACAGTATACATCAATTTAGTAGCAAATGGAAAGACTGCCTGTATGACCCTTTCGAAATGATGCTTTCTGATATTTATCAAAATGGGCCCAGTTCCCAGACACGTCTAATTGGATCCAAAGCTAGAAGAAAGTGGAACGTTTTGTCAACTAATGAACCATAGACCATATGAGGGTGAGTCTTTACTACCTTGGAACAACAAGTCATAATACATTTTTACTCAGGCTAGTTTTAAGGCCCAGCTAATCCATAAATGTTGCAAAAGCATCTAACATCTTCTTGAGCCCATTAGTTATCCCTGACATCAGGACAGCATTGGCTTCGTAGATCGGGGGATCACCTAGTTGGGACATGTCCTGACTTTTAACGACCAGATATCTTTCTAGGTCACTAAATTAAACAACAAAAGGAGGAAGTACACACCCATGCTTCACTCATCTCCCTATTCCAGAAGATTTAGCGCACTCCCCATTTAGACCAAAACACCTGTATGCAGTTCTCTCAAAAACAAACCTAGGATTGATCGACCACCATAGTTAACATAATTAACCATATCTTAGAATGGTTCAAAGAGTCAAAAGCACTACTTTGATATTTGAAAGCTAAGTGCATCGACGCTTCTCTTGCCAAGGTATATTTACCAATTAATAGGTGCAGATGTAGACATTTTTCTACTGTGCCTATGCCTGTCCTAAATCTGAACTAAATATCCTATAGGACAGCATTCTATACCTCCTAGTTCTCAAATATGGCCACTATTATCTCAGCCTGGATGATCGTCCCTCACAGGGCGCATCCGGCATGTCAGTAATTTCTTAGAAGCGCTAAAGATAGCATCACAAGTGCATTAAATGGCTTGCTCCTCTGACCCAACTTGTGGACTGACCATAAATTCCTGATAAATCTGGCATATTAAATCCACAACTTACTGATTTGTTTTTGCATTACATCATACTGATAATGGGTCTGTTGCACCTAACCCCCTAAATGATCCCAATGAGATCATATGATTAACCACCTCAGGGCCCACTCTAAGTTAAATACTAAATGATTGGGGGCACTGTTGCAATTTGGCACTATCTTAAAATCAAAGGCAATAGATTGGAAATTACCAATAAGTAAAATATAATCTATAAAGCTAGTCATGCCCCTACCAGATAACGTGGGAACGGTTAGAAGAAAACCAAAAAGGGCAAACATCATGAGCAAAAAAGAAATATTTAACAAGAAAATCAACTTATCGCCATTCCATACTGATTAAAGGGAAAATTGCGCTGACCCCCCCCCCCCCCAAAAGGATCAACCATCCCACAAACCTGTTTTGGTCGCGAAGAACAGAGATGTGCATTAAAATCCCCAGCTCAAGTAATATGTACATCTTTGTCATTAGTCAATAGATGGGCACCCAAATCTTTATCTATAGTGTTGCTAAGGTCTGCATTAGGATGGCAAAACATATTATTATAGAACTATCTCACCAGTAAAAACCCCTCGAGTTTAAGCCATACCATACTATAGTATGGTGAATTGGGACAGACCTCAGAACTTTCCCACGGAACAAAAGTGATAGCACGGTTGAAAGGCCACCCTTGGCCCTCCCAGCTTTAGAAGGGAGGACATGTGAGTGTAAAGTTACATAGCCATCTGGATGAAGAATATGGACAGCCCAAGTCTCTTGCAAACAAATAAGGTTATGCTCCCTGACAAAAAAATATCTAGTCAGATATATCCAGTTTCTTCACAGTCCCTGCAACATTCAATTACATCATGTCTATCTGATTTGGTGCTGTAAGGACCCCTACCGGGGCATTTGCATATTTTTTTTGGGGATAAAAAAATCTTTATTGATTTTAACAAAAAATCCCAGCCAATCATCAAGGTTCCATGATAACAAAGGAATATATACAATGGTCTGGACAATCCAAAGGTCAAGTACATACAAATCAAAAGGACAGCGTCTATAGAATCCCCTACAAAACTAAACAAAGCCCCCCCAACCACTTCCCCCAAACCCTACGATACTTCTTGGGGCAACCACGCGCTGCATACATTGTTTTCTCTTGTGAGGCGCACCAGTCGACCCCGGCCCGCCACTTCCCCACAGTAGGAGGGTCAGGACTTTTCCAAACAGAGGCTATATCCCTCTTTGCCACCGCCATATTAGGTCTTGCCTGGCGTAGGCTGCGCAGACATGCGCAGTCTCGCTGGCAAGATTTAATGATTTAGAGTAACTTCTGTAAAGGGCTTTAAGCCCCGCCCCTCTTTTCCATTGGCTGGCGTCACCGTTTATGCTAAACGGTGGCCAGCCATTGGAAAAGAGCTTCCAGTGACGTACACTTTTCTCTTTTAGAGCCGTCCCAGTTGGACTGGCTCGCTTGCCTTACGTTTGTGGTAAAAGGTTTCTTATCTTTATGGGGCGAAACAGATGGCCCCATAAAGAAGATAATAAACCTTTTACGCCAGCAGGCCGAGGCCGTCCAGGTGGGACGGCTGGTATTGTAGGACTACAGCTGGGTCAGTGACGTGGCTGTAAATCAGATTCTCGCTGCTGCCCTTGCCGCACATACCGCTCTCAACGAAGCCCTGACAACGCCCGCACACACTTCGTCTACTCATCAGAACCCGACGCCGCCTGCATCCGTCACCGCACCAGCGTCCGTATCTCCCAACACCAATCTCTGAGCCCAGCCCGCACTCTGGTACCCGGAGTTCGGGATCAGCTCAAGATGGCAAGAAAGGAAAACGCACGCACGCTGAGGCTAGGGGCGCTGGGAAGTGTAGTCTTTGATATTTGATATGCTGTGGAAAGCGGAGGATGGAGGGTAAAGAGTCAGCACTTCCACATCCAGAAGAATCGAGGCAACCATTTTTAAATGGAGAATTTGCCTTTCGTTACCATGGATACCACACCGGCGCATTCATGGCATCTTTTGAGAAATAAAGCATGTTTATATTTTATGATGTAAATACTACAAGGTACAATACTTCGCAAATAAACAATATTCTAAATATAATATTCATAGGTAAGCACAATTTTAATAGAAATGCACGTGTGCCTGCTTTTAATGCTCACAAAGGCGTTCCTGCCTGGTTTGTTTCTCTCGTTAAACTGCTTGCTATAGAGTATTGCATCGTCGTAAAATGGCGGACCGTTTGTCATTTACATTCGCCTTCTGCGTAGGTTTTTTTTTGTAATCATGTGACGTAGGAGAGCGACGCATGCGAACATCCTGTAATTACTCCAGTAGTGATATTTTATTTCTGCCTATGAGCCCGTGATATTATCTTTACTAGAGTGTAGGCGGTGTGTTTAAATTGCGTTTATAGCACTTGCTACCCCGGACGATTGTTGATTTTACCGTAGGTGGTCATTTATTTATGAGATTTTATATAGCGCGTACATTACCAGAGGTGTCAGAGGGCTTTACAGTAAAAGTGAAAAATGTTACATGATAAGGTTTAGAGTAACAAGGCATTGGGGGACCAAGCTAATGGCTACTATGGTCACTAACGGGGTGGGATTAAATTAAAGCCATTTGCTTTGTTATACAATACCATTAGCAAAGCAAATGGCTTTAACTTAATCAAAGGCGAGACCTATTGCATTTTCAATGCTTGCTCATGTCTGGACCCGTCCAACCCATCTGTGATGCCCAGGATCACATGCTTCGGCTCGTGAGGAATCTCCCACCCCAGCACCTCGGTGAGCTCCCCCTCAATGTCTCCCCAGAATCGCGCCAAGCGCGGGCACGACCACACCATATGGAGAAAGTCGGCTGGCTTGTGGCCGCACCTCGCGCAAGCGGGGGACGACTGGAACCCCACGCGGTGCAAACGTGCCGGTGTCAAATAGGTAGCATGTAAGAAGTAGAGCTGTATCATACACAGTCTGGCTAAGGCCGTGACTGTCCTGGATGCCATAAGGGCGTTGCGCCAGTTTTCCTCTTCCAGGGAGCCCACACATTCCTCCCATTGGGTCCGCAGCCGCTCAAATAAGGTGGGGGTATTGTTAATGAGTGTCCGATGGATGCAGGAGATGCCCCCCCTTCCCAGGTCCCCCAGCAGGATTTGTGCCTCAGGCGGGCTGTGGTCCGGTAGACGAGTGCCAGTCGTGAGGTGCATCTGAAGGGCGTGACGCAGCTGTAAGTATCTATTAAACTGTGAGTGATGTAAAGAATATCTTGCCTGGAGGTCCTGAAAGGAGCGCATATGATCACCTACCCAAACGTCACCCAGCTGTGAGATACCTATCAGGTCCCTTGACCGGAAACCCTATAGCCCGTTGCTTCCCTGAGCCAGTTCCCCTGCCACAAGGGTGTGCACTGGGTCAGAGTGCGGGTCCATTTGGTGTGGCGAAGCGCAGCCCGCCATGCCAGGAACGCCGAGCGGGTCATTTCGGGCAAACGAGACAGGACAGGTGTCCCATACATCATCGATTGGAGGTTGAACAAGCCCAACTCACTAAGTTCCAATCTGTATGCCGGATCAGACCACCCCCCGTTGAACCAGTCGTGCAGCACAAGCAAGCGCGTTGCCAGGTAACATAGGTATAGATGGGTCATCCCTAGACCCCCGTCGAAGGAAGGTATCTGGCAGATGCCCAGGGCCATTCGGGACCTGCCCCTCCCCCAAAGGAATTTGGAAGCCAGGCTGTCAAGCTTCCGGAACCACGCTCTCGGAAAATTAAGGGGAGTGTTTTGAAGCATATAAAGGAACCTGGGAAGAACCATCATTTTAAAAAGCGCAACTCTTCCCATGGGATTCAGAGGCAGTGACTGCCATTTTGACAAATCAGACCTAACCCGCTTCACTAGGGGAGTGACATTAAGAGCCCAGCTGAGTTCGGGGAGTAAAGACACCCATATCCCTAAGTACTTAAACAACTGGCGGCGGAGCGGTATAAAACACTCCCTGGAGATGTGGAGGGGGACCAAGACCGACTTACCAGGATTAAGCCAGAGGCTTGCTCAAAAGACCGGAGGATCCGTAGGCAGTGGGGGCCCGAACTCGCGGGGTCCGCCAGATAAATCAGGACGTCATCCGCGTAGAGGGCAATTTTGTTTGCCTCTGTATTGGGCCATTCCCAGCCCCGCACCTGTCCGATGGAGCGTATCAGGACTGCCAGGGGCTCCATCACCAATGCAAAAAGCAGGGGGGGAGAGGGGGCAACCCTGCCTCGTTCCCCTACAGATCTGGAAGGGTTCGGACAGAACCCCGTTTACCAGGACGCGAGCCCTTGGGGAAGCATACAGTACGCGGACGAGACCACGAAAGCGTGGTCCGAAGCCCATCTCCGCCAGGGGGTCGTCCAAAAACCCCCAATCCACCGAGTCGAAGGATTTCTCAAAGTCTACCAGGAGAAGTGTGAGGTAGGGGGTGAGTAAATTGCAATGAGCCAGGGCTGAGTGGAGCCTCCGCAAACAGTGACGGGTACCACGGGAAGGCATGAACCTGCATTGGTCTGGATGGACCAACGTGTGTAAATGGGGTTTGACGCGCTGAGCGAGTATCGTGGCATACAGTTTTAGCTCTGTGTTCATAAGTGATGTGAGACGATAGTCCGTGCACCGAGGCGAGGGTGGCTGGGGTTTAGGCAGGACCACAATGGTGGCCATGTCAGTCTCTGGCGGGAAGGAACCCTTCTCCACTGCCTCATGGAATAGCTGGGCAAGGTGTGGAGTCAATGTGTCACGGAACAGGGCGTAATACTCTTGGGGGAGGCTGTCCGGACCCGACGTTTTGCCGGACGAGACAAGGGCAATCGCCTCCTCAATCTCCTCACGGGTGATGGGGCGGTCCAGGTCCACCTGCATAGCCAAATCCAGGTGAGAGAGCCGACCGTCTCCAACTCGCAGCATATCTGAGAGAGACAGGGAGGGAGTCCGGGCTGTATAAAGCTGGCGATAATATCGAGCAAAGGCCTGGGCCATGCCGGCGGAGGAGTTACATACCAAGCCATCTTGATCTATGATTTCGGGGATTATACGGTTCGCTCTGGGGTATGTGGCCAATCTGTGGAGGAGGGAGCCGTTTTTATCACCCCATCCGTACACCCTAGCAATAGAAGAGCGCCAGAGGAGTCTAGCCACGTCCATCGACAATTGTCGAATCTCTTCGCGTATGAGGGCGAGGAGTCTCACGTCTGAGGCGTCAGGGTTCTGAGCGGTGGACCATTCAAGACGTAGGGCCTGTACCTCGCGTGAAGTGAGCTGGTCCAGCTGCGCACGCCGCTGGATTTTGAGTTGCCCCTTGACCACTCCACAGATCGTAGCCTTGCCAGCCTCCCACAGAGTACCCGGTGATGACACCGACCCCTCATTGGTCTGGAAGTAATGTTGGAGTTCCTGTCCTACCACTTTCCAGAAGTCCTTATCTTGGAGGAACCACACGTTCAACCTCCAGGTCTGACGCATTGAGGCAGGAGGGGGGCCCACGGTGAGCATTACCAGAGACTGCTCGGATATACCCCGCTGGAGGATGGCAACATCCTGGAGCCGAAGGCAGTCGGCCGAGGGAATGTAAATTATGTCTCTACGTGCGTGCGTGTGTGTGGTGCGTGGCTGAACTGTAAGTGAATTGCCTGGATCGCGGGTGCCACGTACGCCACACATCATAAAAACCTAGGGATTCGGCCCAGCTCGTTAAGTGTATGCCGTTCAGAGTGCCGGATAGGGCCAGGAAAGTGCCCTGGTCGTCATGAATGACACGTGTTGCCACAAAAGGAAGGGAGCGTCGTACCAGGATCGCAACCCCACAGGATCCGCATGTGAAGCCAGAGTGCCAAACCCTGTCGTACCCATAGCGTGTTAAAAAGGGGCAACGATTACCCAATAGATGTGTCTCTTGCAGCAATAGGACTTCGACCTCAAGACACTGCGTGTAGCGAAGTACCGCTGTGCACTTGAGGCGGTCAAGGAGACCATTGACATTCCAGGACAGAAGACGCAATGATACCCCTTGCTGTTGTATGTCAGCCATCTTCATAGACCGTCCCGGAGAGGGGGGTATTGGGAGCCCAGACGTCGGGTACCATGACCCCCGATGGATAAAATGTGGCTTCCTGTGAGCGCTGATGTGAAGGAACAAGGAGGAGCTGGTATGGTGAAACAAAAAGGGAGCAAAGAATAGAAAACTTGGGACAACGGTACCCCCACCCACATCCTACCACCACCCCCCACCCTATACTTCAGGAACAGAAGCATCTGTCGCCCTAACAAAACAACAGTACATGACCAAACTAAAATGCTTGGGATCAAATAAGGCATAGATGACCCCTCCTCATGACAGGATGTCCGTAATCAAGTCCATGAAGAGAGAAAACAGTTTAAGTTGGATCATGCTTCCGGCCGCGGAGCCAGGCCCGGCGGGCAGAGACAGACTCAGGCTGGGTTACCGAGAAGCGTTGGGCTGCAGGAAAGGTCAGTAGTGTCCTGGAGATCAGGCACGGAGGAGACTGTCGAGGTCCCCCCGCATCCCAGGCAGCCAGAGGAGCCAGAGCGCCGCACAGCCTGGAGGTCCCCCCGAGACAGCCCGGTCGCCCGAGCGGGGATCACCGGGGAGTCAGATCGGGCCCTCCTATGCCCACAGCGCCTACGTGAGCGGTTGCGTTGGGGCCTCGGTTCTGGCAGGCCAACGTGAGGAGGGCCGCTCTCTGCACCACCCTGGAGAGGAGGCTGGTCAGTGGGCCGAATGGGATGCTCCTCTGTGGCCCAGGTCCATGCATCCGCCGGGGAGTCAAAGAACAGAGTTTTATTGGCAAACACCACCCGGAGGCGTGCCGGGAAAAGGAGTCGATATTGGATATTGAGGGCTCGTAGCTTCAGCTTGACCTCCCCAAACGAGCGGCGCTGGCCCTGGACCTCCCGAGTATAGTCTGGAAAAATCAGGATTGAACGGTTCTCGTAAGGGAGGCATCGCTGCTTGCGGGCTTTAGCCAAGATGGAATCGCGGTCCTTGTAATTGAGGATTCTCATGATGACTGGGCGGGGCGGCGCGCCCGCCGGAAGCTTCTGCGCAGGGATCGGTGCGCTCGTTCTATTGCAACCCAGGGGGAGAGGGAGCCAGGACCTCAACCATTTCTCAACAAATTCAGCGGGGCGACCCTGCTCCGCCCCCTCCAGAAACCCCACCAGGCGAAGATTGTTGCGGCGCGATCGATTTTCAGCATCCTCGGCCCTCCGATGCAGCTCCTGAATGTGAGCCTGGAAGCGTGCCACCTGCCCCTTAAGTTGCTGAATGTCGTCTTCCACTGATGATATACGGGATTCAGTTTCAGTGATCCGGGCCGTGGCGTTTCGGAGGTCCTGCCGAATGAGGGTCATGTCCACCCGGACCTCTGCTATCTTGCCCTCAACTGAGGACTGTAAGGTGTGGATGGCCTGCAGGATGGTGGACAGATCGGACGGCAGCGGTGCCTCCTTTTCAGCGGCACCCCCCGTGGCCCCACCGTCGGTGGTCGTTAAGCAGTCCATCTTGGTCTGAGTGGCTGGGGTCCTGGCAGGACCGTTCCGGCCCATAGCGGCGACCCGGGGGCATATGGGAAATTCTTCCGAGTGACTCGAGGCGCACATGCCATGGGCGGACCACCGGATCGCCCAGAGGGTCCAAGGTCTAAGGAGCCACCCGAGGTAGATGCAGTGGGCCCACCAAGGCCGCCCGCAGGTGGACCAAGACGGCTGAGGCAAGTGTACCCGGTTGGAAGACGTGGATCTTAGGTAAAGATCGCCAGGCTCCAACGGCAGGCCACGGGGGAGGACTCACTGGAAGACCTGCACGCCGCTCAGGAGGCTCAGCCAAACACCCCCAACTCCACCGCACCAGCCCAGGAGGAAAGGGGCAGCGCCCAGCTTCAAGGCCGGCCCGAGGAGCCCCAGGCCCAGGAAATCCAAAGGAGTGCAACAAAAGGCCTAGGCCTCCAGGGAAAGGGGCCCAGTGTTCTGGCAGGCCACCAAGGAAGACGAGAAGGACAGGAGCTGTACGCCAGACCTCCACGGGTGGGCCCAGGATGGAGGAAGGCCCGGGAGAGCGTCCCCCTCGCCGCTCGATATATGCGGCCGGTCACCCTGTCTCCAAGCACCACCCAAGAGGCCTGGCGGGTGAATGCAGCGTCACCGGCAAGTCAGGGGGCGCGCGGGCCCAGTGCACTCAAGGCCGCAGACCCGCGCTCGCAGCGGGGGCCCCTCCCATCCACCATGGGACCCTCTCCCGCAGCCGGGACTTACCGCTAGTAAAGGTTCTGAGACGGCCCCTCAGGACGTGTATGCCCAGCCCGATGGCCGAGCCCCACAGCGGTGCACCCGCACACAGGCAGGGGCGGACGTCGGCCCCGGTGATAGCAGGATTCTCCTTCGCTCAGGCCGTCACGCTGGCCGTCACTCCTCAGCCAGCCCGCCGCCTGACACAGCGGCCGAAGGGTGCAGACTGCTGCGGGGTCCCCAGACAGCAACAGTGGTTCCCAGGGAAGAGAGCCCATCCGGCGGCACCTCGCCTCCAGCCCCGCACTCGCAGACAAGTGCCCCGGGGCGAGCAAACAGCGCTCCAGCACCCACGGCACACCGTCAGGCGCCCTCAAAAGCACTCCGGATGCCCCCGCTCACCGCCCCTGCAGCGGAGCCCAAGGTCCCGACACCCCAGAGTGCGGCGATCAGCACGGCCGCACCGCCATCTTGGAGGCCAGCTGCTGCCGAGCAAGCGATTCTCCTCAGGACGGGACCTCTCAAGCAGCCGGGTGCACGGCTTTCTCCGAGGCGATGAAATGCGGGTAAGTGGCTCTCTTCTTAGCTGGATGACGAACGGATGGCGGAGGGGTCCGGGAGCGCACTCTAGGTGCGACCGCCATCTTGGCTCGGCAGACTCCGGCATTTGCATATCTTAATAGTTTACAATAGGGGATGATGAAAATATCAGGGAGTAGATGTGGTTATTCTCTGAGAGTGACTCAAGTGCCCACACAAGAGCCACTTTTTGGGAAAATCAGTCAATCAGTCTCGTCAACTGAGTCTTGCAGAGCAAAGCTAATGGATGTCTTAACTAACCCCGACCCCCCATGAAGACTTGTTGAGAGTTTTGCCTCTCACATCCCAGTTTGTAAAAGTGGCCCAAGGGTACTGCTACAATCTTACTCGAGCCATGGAATGGATTATTTAATCTGACCAATAAATATCCCACAGTGGCCGATAAACATTCACCACAACACAGTCACCCTTGCAGAACTTGGGGCCTTGGGCTGCTCCTGCCACCCTTCTCACCATAGTTATCTCATTATATAGGTGTTGGCCACATATTTAAACAGCCAGTGCAATACCTTATTTTTAAATTCTGGCTAGCCCTCTAACTGGTCAACGTGTAAAGAAGGAACCTCTTTAAGAATGATGAGTTGGAGTGTCACCTCTGGAGGTAGTTGAAATATGAAAGAGATAGAGGTAATATAAAAACATGCCTCCAGAACCTTATGCTATGTAACACAGGGTATCGATGAAAGCTTGCAAACTGGTGGAATAACAGGCTGGGGGATACCATTCTTATCTGTAGTGGAGATAACAGATTAGATGTCGGTGGCCACAATGCTCCTCACCCTTTTTTCCCTTTTTTCCCTGTGTTCCCCAAATTCCTTAGTGCATCTATCCTGCGTCACCATCTCTGATCTTTCCGCGTTAATGACACAGTAGGCCTTGAGTCAGTAGAGTTTAGGTTTTTAGACTGAATATTCCTTTTCAGTTCAGTTTCAGAACTCCGCAACATCGAGAGGGTAGGTTCAAAACCGTATAGCCTGCTGACCACAGAATCTAATATACCTTTGAGGATATCCTCAGTATTCTAAAGGCAAATATTTAATAAGTCAGAAAAAGACTGTAATGCAGGGAGTTCATATAAAAAAACAAGCCTGGCCGCCATCTTTACATTTGCAGGAGCATGTGCAAGGACCATTCTCAGCCAAAGACGACTTCTGACATGTCATGCATGGGGTGCTTTCTTTTTCTTGAGAAGCGACCAAAATCAATAAGGGGGACACTTGATCAATACAAAATGGATCATGTGATACACATGGATTAAACTTTAAGCCTTTAGGGTTGTTCAGCCACCATTAGGCCTGTTATAAGTGCCTCACTCATGGCAAGCGGAGTCACCAAGTCGCTCCTCAACACTGATGACAGAGAATGCTAATGTGTCTGATTGGATTCAACATACTGCAAACTGATAAATGCTTGGCTAGATATTGAATAGCTCAGTCTTCAGCTGTTTATTGAATCTCAACCAATTTCCTCACCCACAGCCTAAGAAGCAGAGTGTTCCAGCGCTTTGCCCTTTGATGTCAAAAGGCCTTACCTTTGCAGTTCTTATCTTTGGGATCCCCGCTGGCTGAGACACTTTGCTGCGTGGCATAGACAGGCCTGATGCAGCATTCTCTTTCTGTGACTGAGTGCCATGTTGGTGCTGCTTATGCAGAGCATTATGGAGTGCAATTGAGTCCCAATGACTGTAATGTTGTAGACTCACGCTGATTTTGGATGTATTCATTGTCCTTTTTTGTAAGAAAAATATTATTGGGTGCATGCGGCATCTCTGTAACGTCGCATGGGGAGCATTATTTTCTTCCGGCCCTATTTCGGCTTTAGTCTAGTCCTCATTTTCATTATCAGCAAGAAAGCTTAAGTCCTTTTTTCCCTCTGTCTTCTCCTTGGTAACTGTGCAGAAAGTACTTGCTGTGTCCCTGTGGATGTCCTTCCTTTTTTGGGGTATCGTAGGAGATCTGGATGGGATCTTGATGTGCTAGAGCTTTTCTTTGCATTAGTTCTTTGCTCTTGGTTCATTTGGATTCCTTTCTTCTGCTTTCCTGATCTTTTTGTAGGTCGCGCCTAGGCAGCGCTTGTGCTGTCTCTTCGAGACATGCTTTATTCAGGATATGTCTAACAACACTGGGTCTGGCTCCAATCAGCAAGGCTGAGCCTCTAAGCAACACAACAACAAAAATGCTTGTACTGATCCTTATTTAATGGAAACAATCATCAAAAGGGCAGCAACCAAATTACTGTCAACCTCCTCGAAATGTATTCAAAAATATATATTTTTATTTTTCAAAATTCATTGTTATTCACATGTAACATACAATTCAACAATTTTGAACATTATACCACAAAACCAAAAAACAATTGACCAGACAAAAACAATAAATGACTTTGGGTCAATACACCAATGATAAACAACATCAAAGACAGCTTACTCACATACAAGACCAAAAACACAAAACATATAACCGAGTGATCTTTTCTGTACGAAACATTTTTGAATAAGGTTTATCAATCAAGGAAAAACCAAACAAACAGTGTGAAATTATAGACAGTAAGAATTTCTGCACTGTACCAGTTAATGGACATTATTTAACAAATCATTTAACCAGGCAGAAAACGTCTCCACATTAAGCACACTTGTTTGACAAAAAAGAAATTATGCATCTATGAACATCGCAGGGCAATAATGGGGAGAGATTCTAGATATCCCATTACTGAGCACTATAACATCAAACATCCAGGTGACCATACCTTTTGATTTCATGCCATAGAACATGTCCCTACAAATAAGAGGGGCGGTAACAGGGAACTTCGGCTGAGACAGTCTGAGTCGAAATGGATTTGTCGCTTACAATCCATACAGTATGGTCATAACACCGATGACGAAATGCACTATTTTTTATGAAGCTGTATGCTTAAAATATGACCACAGGTTGGCAAATGGAGCAATGTATATGGTATACTCTGTTTATGTTCCCTTATGTGCCTATCATTGCTTATATGCTTCATTACACTTTGTGCCCATGATGAACATGAGGTATCAATATGGCTTGCTGGTTACCTAAGAAATGGAAGGCCGGTGGAGCAATGTACATGGTATGCTCTATCTATGACCCTTCATGTACCTGCTATTTACGTTATTATTGTATTAGTAATGTGTATTGTTTATATCTGTCTTTAGCTTTGTTTGCTTCCAGGTTCCTGAAGCACAATGGTAACACCTTGGGAAGCTAAAGTATATATATCTTGCACTTGCACTTATTGGTGGTTTTTACTTTCTGAAATGTTCTTTTAACATACCCATTGAATTCGCGGGGTGAGATCCTTATTTGTGTATTAGACCGACTGGCCCATTAACTTTTTTAACATGGCGTACAAACAATTGGCCTGCTAGCCCTTTAGGCGCTGAGTGCCATTTTGAGATGATGTCCTCAGCGTTTTTACTGCTGTGGTTATAGATTAGGGTACTAAGCTTATCGGTAATACACTGCATCTGCAAATTACACCACTCCAAGATCGCGCCTGTGGAGCATGCGTAGAACCTAATACATGTTCTAGGAATATAGAAATACGATAGATTGCAATCACATATGTGGGCGGCTTGCATTTTGGTTCCCTCCTATACTAGAAGTAGGAGAAGTACGTTTACCTACATACCTCGAATTTTTAAACGAAACAATCTAAGCTTGGTTATCAAATCGCATCTTTCTAAGATGGCGCCGATTTTGTCGTAATGAACTAATGCGTTTCATTAATCGTCAAGCATTACTGACGTCGCACGCAGACAATGTACTTTCTCTCGGACGATTTAAAAATGCTGGGAACTTGTCCAAACACTGATTGCTCTCCTTTTTACTGCTGGCTCGGGCGTATATATGGCCGTCGCAACACGAGAATTATCTGGTAAGTGCACTAGGAGGGGGATATAGATCTTTTGGAATAGTTGTGACTGGCAACTTTTTCCCGTATACGCTGTTTTGGGCGGTGGGGCCGTACGAGACGTGATCGGTATTGATGGGTTTTTTGGGCACTGTACGTTAGTTGTATAGTATTTCACCTGATAGGGGTGGTTGATGATTAAGATATATGTACGTAACTCTTGTTCATGGGCCCGAGAATAATATTTGGGTCCTTGGAGAACATTGATTAAATAACGCTCTGGGACTGATGGGTTTGCGACAAATTGGGCGGTTCGAACTTATTGTGACTTATCATATTACAGATTGTTACGACTGGAGTGGATTTTTACTCAATTCGTCTAGAGGTATCGCAGAGGTCTACATATTATTGACTTCGAATTCCATAGGAATATTCCCTTTTTCTTGCTCTGGTGGAACTTTGGACTATATTGGTATGTTTTAAATCCATCTCTAAGACAACTGCCATTGATACCTCCTTGCTTCTTTATTCTAATTGTAATTCTATATACTTTTTTAGATCTCTATAGACGCACGCCACCTATATATAAATATATATAATTGACAACAAGAGCACCCATATAAGGTCGACCAGGGACCATGGGAATCAAGTGATTATAAACAACAAAGGTCCCTAGGCATAAATAAGATAGAGAAGGGAGTAAATAAGGACCCAATCAGTGCTTATTTTCCAGAAACTTGTCCAGCCGGACAGTGGTCATAAGTTTTTACTAATATAATAGTTTGAACAACAATTTACAAAGGAATTCTCAAAGTTGGACACAAGCCTGTGTGCCGTACAGTTAATAGGGGAGAAAATATTTACAAAAGACAAGGTGCAGGCAAAAAAATGTTTGTAGCAATTGACAAGAAATAGAAAATGGAATTAACAAACATTGCATAGAGCACCCTTATGTGTATAACATAATGTCGTTAGGAACATATAGGGTGTGTACAAATGTCGACGACGTTTCGATCCTCACACGTAATATTGGGATCATCATCAGGACAACATACATAAGGCCTGTACAATTTGAACCTGAATAACTAAATGAAGGAAGGGAAAAGAGAGGAGAAAAAAGAGGATTTATAAATTGAGAAAGGAAAATTAATAACCAAACGGTCTGACTAAGCACACTGTGACTCTGCTTGTGTGAAGGAATAATTATCGCCGCCGTGAAGCAAGAGTGAAGGTGAAAAGGAATAAACTCTACTGGAGGGTGGAGTGAGACTATGGCATAATACAAGGAATTAGATGTTCAATTATTGCTGTAGATCTGGAAAACCAATAGAAAGAGGGCGAAGATATGCAAGCCCGTAATTGTTGCATGCAAGGTATTATAGAGAATTAAATCGGCGAAAACCGGAGAGTGAGGGTGGGACGGTAGTCCGGCGAATAATAAGGCATGTTGGGGAAGTGCAATGTGGAGAATTGCAGGTGAATTAATCTGTAATGAACCGTTGTAACTATTTAGCGTGACGATAAGTGAAAGTGGAGCAGTGAGCCGATGAAAAATGAGTAATTGTAACGTCGTGAGCAGGGGAACGAGGCAGTACCGGCATGAAACTAACTGGCAGCGGGAGGGTGGGGGGAGGGTACGGAGGCCGTGTTGCGGGTCCGAGGGCGGAGTGGCGCCAAGGCTACAATGAGGGGCGAAGGCATCCGCTGGCGTTTGGAATTTTCGAATCAGCGACGAAGTGCTGTGGAGGCAAGGTGAATAGAATTGGGAGTGGGAGTGAAGGACCCAAGGAGTAACCGAGGGGCAGTACTGCCGGACGGCAGATAAACTCACCAGAATGGGGCTGAGGGCTGCAGAACGTTTGAAATGGTTGGAGTCGGCAGGGTTGCTCGACTCGATAGCAGCTCAGGGGGCTCAGACGATAACGCGGCAATGCGCTACAAGGGGAAACATGGTGATTAGCGGGGGCGGGGGGACCCTGAGGATACAGGAGTAAGGAAGTAGCGGAACTTACCGAGATCAGGTGATTAGAGTCGACAGGGTAGTTCGACTGGATAACCGCTCATGGGGCTTGGAGGCATCAATTGAAGGCGCGACAATGCGCTACAAGGGGAAACATGGTGGTTAGCGGGGGCGGGGGAACCTGAGGAATAGCGGAGTGAAGGATTGGCGGAGCTTACCGTGATTAGGTGAATGGAGGGAACCGGCAATGCGGGAGGCAGGGTCCGGTAGTACGGCTGCTGTCGTGGGTGAAGAGGGGGCATGTGATAAGGGATAGAAGTGAGTGCTCATTGGTCAATCACGATTGGGGAGTGAGAAGGGAAAGGGGACTACGAGCTTGGGGATGGGAGCCATCTTGGAATGGGTAATGAGAAGAGAGAAGGGGTGATTGTCTTACGGTGGATAATTAGAAATAAGATAGTAATAGGATAGAGCACATGGAAATAAGTTTTAAATTATTCATTACATTAAGTGAGGACAGATGATTAATATTAAAAACATTATTAGGAACTTAAGCCATGGAGCAAGAAGGTAGAGATAGGGTTTATGCAAACGTATTCAATGCACCAATTGAAGACAGTTTGGAAATTCAGAAACTCGTGGACCAATCCTCATGTCTATTCAATCCAGAGTTGAAACTGTCTGTCTTTAAAATCCACTTTAGTTCTTCTCTGTTGAGTGTCTTCAGCATATCTCCTCCGCGTGGAGGCAATTTGACAGCAGAAATGATGGTCCATCGAATTTCATCCTCAGAGTGTCTCTTTTCTAGGAAATGTTCAACCAGTGGTGCTGTCATGATTTTGCATCTGATTCTACTGCGATGCTGGGAAATGCGTAAACGAATCTTTTGCGTGGTCTGGCCAATGTAAATTTTGTCGCAAGGACAGAAGATTGCATAAATAACATTTGTGGAATTACAGTTAGTAAATGTTTTCAATTCGTTTCTAATGTTACCAAAAATAAAGACTTTGCACTCAATGGTCAATGCACAAACCACACAGTTCCCACATTTTGCATGGCCTTTCAATGGAGAGAGGGACCAAATATCATTCAAGGTGGTAAGGCTGGTTTTATTGGTGGTAGTGGGTAAGGCTGCGCGAACAAGATGGTCTTTAATATTTTTGTTTTTCTTGAATGCGAAAAGTGGGCGTTCCAGATGGAGATTGCCAGCGTTTAGGACTGACCAGTTTTTGAGAATACTTTTACGTACATGGTTAGAAACTATGGAAAAGGTAGTGACACAGACCAGTCTGTTCGTTTCAGATTTGGGTTTAGGTTCAAGGAGGGTTTCACGTGGGCAGTACCAGGCACGTTTCATGGAATTTCGTATAAGTCTTTTAGGGTAGCCTCTTGTGGACAGTTTGGCAGAAAGTATTTTGGCTTCATAGAAATAGTCCTCTTTTAAGGAGCAGGTTCTCCGAATTCTCAGAAACTGCGAAAAGGGAAGGGAATCTTTTAAGGCTCGGGGGTGGCTACTCTTGTAGCTTAACAGGGTGTTCCTTTCTGTAGGTTTACGGAAGAGACCTGTGACAAGACAACCATCAACATGCTTAATCGTGAGGTCAAGAAAGGAGATGGATTCCCTTTGGTGACTCAGTGTGAATTTAAGGCCACCGCAATTGTTATTGAGCCAGTGTAGGAACGAGGTAAGTAGACTTTCATCGGACTGCCATATCATAAAGATAGCATCGATATGTCTTTTCCATGTATAGATACAAGATGAAAAGGGATTAGTAGTGGTAAGAATACAGTTCCTTTCTAATGCATCCATGTATACAATGGCCAGATTAGGGGCAAAAATTGCACCCATGGATGTGCCTTTGACTTGTTGAAAGAAGTTGTCTTCAAACATGAAAAAATTCCTAGTAAGACAGACTTCTAGTAATTGTAATATGCAGTTAGTAGGTACAGTGTGAGGGCGTGGTCTTTGATCTAAGACGTTTTCCATCACCAATAGTGAATCCCTTTGTGGTATATTGGTATAGAGGGATTCTACATCCAAAGTGCAAAGAATATTCAATTTGGGGTCATAAGGGTGGTTCTCGATCAGATTAATCATAAACATACTATCACGAATATATCAGTCAGTCAGAGGAACAAAATCCTTGATGAAGTGATTGACATAATGTCCTATTGGCTCAAGAATAGAACCACAACCGGAAACAATCGGGCGCCCAGGAGGTTTCTGGGGGTCTTTATGAATCTTGGGCAGTGTATAGATTACTGGAATTCTGGGATTTTTCGTGTTGAGGAATTGGTACTCTAGTTTAGAGAGGAAACCTTGGTGTAGGCCTTCATCCGTGATTTGTCGGATGAGTGTTTGAAGTTCCTTAGTGGGGTTAGTGTGCAATCTACAATAGTGGTCAGTGTTAGCCAATTGGCGATTGACCTCATCTTTGTAGTCCTTCAACTCTTGTAAAACAATCCCTCCACCCTTGTCAGCTGGTTTAATTATAAGAGTGGAGTTTTCGCGTAGTGAAGACATAGCTAGTTTTTCTTCCTTAGTTATGTTGTAGGGAATATAATGGTGTATGTCAGAAATACTCATCAGTTCTTTCAATACAAGCTTTTCAAAAGTGATAACTTCACTAGGTATCATATTGTTGTGTGGTGAAAAAGTAGAAGGGGGTCTAAGTGGAGTGTTATATTGTTTGGGTGTCATTGGATTCAAAAGAAAATAACTGTGAAGCCTAATTTTGCGAAAGAACCTTAATAGTTCTGTCTGGAGATCAAGGAAATTAGGGTATGTCATAGGAACAAAAGAAAGGCCTTTGCTAAGTAGTGATATCTCGTGGCTTGAGAGTACATGTGTAGAAAGATTGAACAGAGGTATACTGGGATGTTGGTCAGACATATTGTGTGATTGGGGGTCTACCATCGGTAGAATTTCTGACGAGTTTGGCGCTCTCCTGGCGGGTTGTACCAACGAGAGCGTTGCCTGCCTCTTCCTCTCCTTGGGGGGTCTTGTGAATCCTGACCTAAAAAAAGAGGAGTAGGGGTACGTGTAGTGTTGCTTGTACCCTCTCCTGTATCCGAGTTGTCCGAGGACTCAACAGATGTGTCAGAGAATCCTACTAAGTTCTGGCGTCTGTTAAATCGGCCCCAAGGTCTAGAATTTTGGGGATTGTTGTAGGTGCGGTTGGTATAGAAATCTATATTCAGATAGGAGTATGCTCGTTCAGGCGCAAATGATTTAATATCCCTTTTTAATTTATTGGATTTCTTATTTTGTTCTATGCGGTGAAATTCCTCGGTTGTTTTTTGGACTTTTTCTAGTAGTTTTTTTGCGTCAGGGATTGTATTGCTATCCTTGATATTTTTCTCTATGTCCTCAATCAACTTGGAGAGTACCTGTAGTTCCTCAGTGGCAGTGTCTATGCCTAGGACTAGCCAGTGCCTAGAGCAGGTAGTGCCTATGTAGCTAAAATTATTTATATATTTTGGGTTGTCGGTGAAGACGCCTGGAATATTTCTCACTATTAGGCCTTGCGGTATTGTGTTAGATTTAAGATACTCAGTGAGCATCCGTGTCATAAGTTCCAATCGAATAAATTTCTTTTTTTGTTTCTCTAATTCAGCAGAAAGATCGGTCGTGTTACCAGTACCAACTGGAATGTCATCTGTATTAGAGAAGAGCGATGGGCCTTCTAAAATTTTCTTAATATAGTCATCTGTGTACAGTGGTGCGTTGTCAGACATAGTATTGGAAGTTTAAGTTTTTAGTTTTTAGTAGATGAGAGGACAAGGTAAGAGGGAGGGAGAAGGAAGACGGGGAACAGGGGAGGGGCCCACTTTGGAAGGGGGTATAATGGAACTTAGCTCTTGCAATCATCCGATTGCGCTAACCATATATAATTGACAACAAGAGCACCCATATAAGGTCGGTCAGGGACCATGGGAATCAAGTGATTATAAACAACAAAGGTCCCTAGGCATAAATAAGATAGAGAAGGGAGTAAATAAGGACCCAATCAGTGCTTATTTTCCAGAGACTTGTCCAGCCGGACAGTGGTCATAAGTTTTTACTAATATAATAGTTTGAACAACAATTTACAAAGGAATTCTCAAAGTTGGACACAAGCCTGTGTACCGTACAGTTAATAGAGGAGAAAATATTTACAAAAGACAAGGTTCAGGCAAAAAAATGTTTGTAGCAATTGACAAGAAATAGAAAATGGAATTAACAAACATTGCATAGAGCACCCTTATGTGTATAACCTAATGTCGTTAGGAATATATAGGGTGTGTACAAATGACGACGTTTCGATCCTCACACGTAATATTGGGATCATCATCAGGACAACATACATAAGGCCTGTACAATTTGCCCCTCGGTTACTCCTTGGGTCCTTCACTCCCACTCCCAATTCTATTCACCTTGCCTCCACAGCACTTCGTCGCTGATTCAAAAATTCCAAACGCCAGCGGATGCCTTCGCCCCTCATTGTAGCCTTGGCGCCACTCCGCCCTCGGACCCGCAACACGGCCTCCGGGATTTTTTTTTTTTTTTTTAAAACCTTTATTTAGCACTGTGTACAAGACAAATACGGGCCTACAACCATCCGGCCGGCCTCGACACTTCTGAAGCTTGATAGCAAAGTATACGTCCACTCGGTGGCACGGCAGCACATAAAAGCATACGACCTATGTTACAATAAATCCACGTGCACCGAGTGGCAGGAGACAGTAAGGTTAATTTTAAAATTTTTTATGTAAGGAGATACAGAAGCTAGAACGGATCAGTGTACAGAACAGACGATCATATGATAAATGGGTAACAGCCAACAGGAGAGTCAACTAACAGTGAACACATCTAAAATGGCGGCACGAAACTATAATACCAGGATATAGATACGCAGCGAAGTGTGCCTCCCAGCCGCTACCCTCCTAACACCAGTCCCCCCCACTGACCCTAGAAAAAGACGTAAGAAAAGGACGGAAAAAAGAAAAAGAAGGCCCATAGAAACAAAAAACGTACCGAAGAGGACCCCCCACCCTACACGCATGCCGAGGCTATGGCCTACCCCCCCCCCTAGCTACGTGTCTGTCGCCCCATAGGAACCCGAAATGTAGAATTAAGGAAAGAAGAAAGGAAAAAGGACCATAAAATCACGGTTGAACCCAGGGAGAAAAGGAAGAGTGCACTACCCTACTACTCCCAGGAAAAGGAAAAGAAAAAGCGGGGAGGAGCCCACCCCACTGCCGAACTCCCGGACTCCCGCGCCGCCCATACATCCTGCGCCATGTACAGCACAGTATCAAAAGACCCACGTAAACCCGGTGGTCCCGAATCAATACCACCCAGCACTTCAGCACTTCACAAGTCCTCCCCCCGGCAGAAGAAGGAAACAGGAGGCGAAATCACAGCGACATGCAGCAAAAAACAGGTCATTAAAAACTACTCAGCCAATATTGCAAAACGTGTATCAGTCCAGGTCCCCGTCCGCCGATCCAACCAAAGCGACAACGAGCATGCCATCACCCCTGTCCGGACCGGCAGATGTGGTTCAGGCCCGTCCATTGCTGCGAGTCACCTTCAGCCAGGACAAAGAGACAAGATGGCCGCTCTCGAGGAAAGGGGACAATGAAAACGTATCGTACCGCAGGGTCCCAAACGCAGCAGTAACATGCCATAGAAGCTCCAGCGATAGGTGCATTCAGGGTAACATCTGGCAAGGGAAGTGAAAGGCTAGGTCTCAACAGGTAGTTCGTAGGCAGAGTCACAGCGTTCAAAGTGAAGGGTGTCCCTACAACTGCATCCGTGTCGATGGGTTGACGCGTTACCTTGTAGCCAGGAGGACTCCGCGCCACCGTCCCTCCGCTCTGCAACATTGTTTCACCTCCAGGAGAAAACATGGGCGGCGGGGGATCCTCCAGCCGGGAACGTCCCGTTGCAAACAGTGCCTCATCGAGTCTCCGGGTCAGCGCCCGGCAAGTACTCTGCATTGCCATTTTTAACGCCACGAGGGCGGCCACTACATCCCCACAGGTCGGGTCTCTCTGTACCAAGCATCGGCCCGCACTATCCCGCTGCTCCTCCGATGCGGCAATCAGCTCCGGGGCACATGGGCGCGCAGACACTGCGAGTCCAGGGTCAGCCGGCGTCTCAGCAAGAAGAGCAGGCGCCATTGTCATCTCCACTGCAGGCAATTAGTGGCGGGACAAAAGTGACTATGTATACCGGAGATCCGAGGATGTAGACACCGGAAAAGCTTCGTGCTCCACTCGGGAACTGCACAGGGCGAGAGCGCCCCACGGTTGCCGCGAGGACCGGCCGTTCGCCGCAGGAAGACGCTTCAAAATGGAGTCCGCTCGCTTTTCTTCAGGGTGGCGGAGGAGAGCTAGTATTAGGGGGCTCCAACGTCGTCCACACCACTGCCAGCGCGAGGGGGAGTCCGACCCGGACGTAAGGGTCCGACTCCAGTCGCACAGCCAGCGTTTTCACCCCCGCGACCACCCGCAGTATTCCAGCTCAGCACCCCGTCCACATCCCTCGGCGTCCAGCGGCGGCCATCTACGCAGGGACCAGGGGGAGCGCCGGAGGTCGAAGCAAACACCGAGTCTGCTACCAAACCCGCCGACAAAGGTGTCAGGAGAACGCCAGTCACTTCAGTGCCGGTAATCTGCGGCGATAGAGCGGCGCAGGTCAGGAGAATTGATCAGGATTAACAAAGGAAGCCAGACGGTCCACGGAGCCGGGAGCTCAAGCGTCCGTCCCGTCGGCCATCTTGGCTCCTCCTGCTGCCTCCGGGATTTTTAATGTGTCAATAAACTCAATGTGAGATTTTTAACAAATGAATATTTTCTCTAGGGTAATCTTTCCACATCTCATCTGGAGTGGTCTGCAGTGTATGACAGTTTGGAGTTGGTGAATTGGACTGAATGGTGCAAGTGGGTGATTTAAGCTAAATCCGCTTAACTAATCCAAAGGGTAAAAAGGGTAAAAACTATTCTGTTCTGCAACAGCCAAGAGCTGGCAGATAAAAATAATTAAAGTAAAATTGTTCCCATTATTTTTTAATTTTGTATTACTGTTTGTTGTAGGAGCTCAATATGAATCACAGTAACCACTGGATTATACACTATCTTTGGGTTTGTGCTGTCTGCCATAAAGTGCTTTGACGCCTCACCAAGAGTAGCATTATAGACATGTAATTATGATGCATACATACATGCCAACATTTTTAAACTGGAGGGAGGACGTTTTGGGAAAAAATGTGACTCTTCATCTTTAATTTACAATGCAGCTGAAACACTTTTAAGTGGGAGACAGCTAAAATAAAGCCATATCAGACTAGAACATGGATAGTTAAACACAAGCATTTACAAAGTCAATAGGTCTGGCATTGACTTTCAGCCTTTTGGATTTGCCAATGCTTGTTTTGTTGTAGCTTTTGCAAAACTTTATTGTTGGAGGAGCTGCCGGACCCTTGCGAGTATAAAAAAAAATGCCCGAAAGCAAAATTCTGTCTTAAGTCGCAAGAAGCACACATTGTCATAGTAGCCCCTGGAACTACATAGGCTCCACCTGATAAACCCTATAACACCGGGTGCCTGTCCCAGATGCTGCCCACTTCTGCTGGCTAAGTGCATATGTTCTGGCACTGCTCTTTGATAAAACTCTTTTGGGCAGAGTTCCTCTGCCGCGCCAAATATTAGAGTGCATGGAACTTGAGCATTCCAGGGCTGCCTACTTCATCTTCAATGGGCCTTTAACAGCAGCTGGATGTGAGAATTTGGAAAACTCTACTTCACAAATTTGCCGTGCATGTCAGAGATGATAATGGGCCTCCTGAGCTCCCTTCAGATGACTGGTGTGTACACTCCTAAACCCACTTCTGTGCAAGAATACTTTCCCTCATGTTTAAAATATGGACCTTTAGGTTTACCAATACTCCAAGTTCATGATCAGTGGTTTTTTTATTTTATTTTGTTATTGCAACCCATGGCCCCTCATCTCCTCACTGCCATACCTTCTGAATCTCAGCCCTTGGTATCCTATAACACGAACCGTCCACTGTACAATCTGCATCTGAAAACCCGTATATGTATATTATGAGTATATTTTAGTAAAATCAAATGGCCATGGATAATAACAAACCTATAAATAGTCCATATTTGCACATTGTGATTGTTTTGAACATATAAAAGCACACTGTGCAGATGTTTTGCAAGGTATGAAAGACTACATGCATTTGTGCTTACTGTAGGCATTGTTTTGGAATTATCAGGGAAATCAACAGTAAAAACCATCCCATGAACTCTATTTTGCTCCAGTGGATTTGACCATTTTTGGTTTCTGTTGAGAGGCTCTATCCCATCCTCCTTAGGGTCCAGATTGCTCTTCCAGGGGAAACCAACCATTCTGAATAAAATTATATATATATATATGTCCTCTATTGCTGTTGATCCATATGTGAGATCAGCTGAGCCCCTTCAAAATTTGACTGCCATTTTGTTTTCACTTGGGAAATGGTTGCGCCCTCCTTGAGAATTTGTTTGAGGAAAGTAACACTGTAACAGGGAGACTCCCATTTACAGCGCCTCACTCAATTGTAAGGAGGCTACTTGTGGCCTAGGGTTCCCCTCCAGATGTGCATGAGAGCAACTCACCTGCTCTTTTCTCTCTGATCCGTGGTAGTTAGTGATGTCAGTATGCTTCATGGTGTGCTGACATCATAGATGGGCAGGGGGAGGGTAGGGGCCTGAAGTGGATGGGATTCTTCTTCAGCCCCTACTTTGGGATAAAAAAGGTAGCCACAGGTGTAAGCATGGGAGGTTGCTTATAAACCCACCCCAGTGTTGGCCAAAGTCCCACTGTGCAGGTGCAACTGAGGATCTCTTCAGGAGAAAGGTGTGGTAGTCTACTCTAAGGTAGGATGTTCAAAATACATCAATTCTTTTGAAGTCCATGGTCAAAATAAGACCTAACCCAAAGGAAATGTGTGTTTTTATTGAATAGTTTTCTTCTTCTGACAGTTGTAATGACATTTTGGTAACATTTGACTCTTTTACTAAGATGGCTAATTTCTCTATTTTGCCACAGGTTGCTTCAGCAAAAGAAATGGCTAAGATTGTTTGTGTGACTTGTTTAGATTCCTTCGACTGCCAAACAAAATAATCTCTGATTGTGCACCTCAATACATCTCTAAATTTTGGAAGTCATTATGTAGATATGTAGGTGTCTGGAGCGCTTTACGCCTGGGTATCATCCCCAGGCAAATAGTCAAACTTAAAGTTGAATATTTACAATACTATACTTCTGCTTCTCAAGATAATTGGATAGAGTTACTTCCTACAGCGAAGTTTGCCTACCGTAATTCCTTTCACGCTTTAAGATTTTTGAACTGAAAGAAAGTGTTCTGGCTGTTCGAGATACTTTGACAATACTAAATCAAATCCAAGAAACCTTGATGTCTAACTTAAAACTTTCCAAACTAAGACAAAATAAACAGGCCATTTGCTATAGATTACCACCTCCTGCCTATAAAGAAGAGGAAAGGCCCTGTCTATCTTCTGCCAACCTTCCAAGCTACATAAAAAAATCTAAGTTAACTCCAAGATTCTTTGGTCATTTTCTAGCTTATTTATACTGTTACTGCTATACTAATTTTTCCGACGACAAGACAATCCGTCCTTCCTTTGATGTTTTAGTCTTAAAGCCTTCTATTCCTCATTCAGGACCTTCTAAAAAACAGGCCCCTTTACCATTCTTGGTCGACGCCTAGCAGGAAATTGAGGTCAATGAAATCTGTGAATCCAGTTTCAAAGGAGGGGAAAGTCCAATTTCTGATAAGATAGAAAGGTTGTCAACTTTGTGATTGTTCCTCAGAATCTTCCAAGGATATCCATGCTCCTCTCCTGGTTAGATGTTTTGTTCAGGGAAAATCCTCAAAAACCTAGAGCTTCTGAGGGCAGCTGAGTGCCAAGATAATGCCTTACCTTTGCCAGTGCTTAATTTGAGCCAGTGGTTTCCGTTGTTTGGCAACGGCACTTAATTGTCAACACCAGCGCTTGAGACATTCTGCCACAAGGTGGCACTGTCTGGCTAATTTAGAGATGACTACAAATAACAGTTCATTATTAATTCGTTATACTTTAAAAATGATTATGCCGCCCAAGCCATTCTTATAGCTCTGTGGGCCTGAAATAGTTCCAAATGTCACACTTGTGAGAGTGAGATGGTTAGTATTTGTGATGTTCCTAGCATTGACAACGCTGGCAGTGGCAATGTGTGGTGCAAGCTGCAGTGGCCTCCTGACAAGAGCCCAGACACTTATTTTATTTACAAATTAAGCACTGAGCTACACATCAGAACGCCATGACTTTGCTGCTTGTACAGGGCATTATGGTAGGCGATCAATTCTCTGCATCTCTGTAGCACCATGGACTCGAACTGCTTTTGATCATATTCTTTGTCCATTATTTCTCCTCCTTCTGTCCGAAGGCAACATGCTGGAAAGTACATCCTGTGTCCATGTGGATGTCCTCGCTGTTCTTGGGTTATATAAGTAGATCTGTATGAGACCTCGATGCGTTGCAACTTTTCCTTGCGTGAGATGCTGGCTCATGATTCCTGTTTAGATTCCTTGCTTCTGCTTCCCTGATCTTCCTTCTAATCTGTGCCAGGTCCCTCCAGTCAGTTTTTGCCGGTGCTTCACTTGTGAATGAGAGTGCCAATGCTTGTAGTCCTTAATCCACTGCCAGATATTCCATTCCTCTTTTTCTCATTCTTCCAGGTTTCTGCTTTCTCCCTGTATGGCAGTTTTGCCGTCTTTCTCCTCCTTTATCTTTCCAATATGTGTTGTATTCCCTCTTTTGCATTTTGTATACATATGATGCCAAAACATAAGTGCAGATCCCCACACATAAGTGACATTGGCCTTAATTAAGCACTGCTAGCTGCACACCCATCTCCTTTAGCCTATCCCTTAGAAGTTTGTTTTCCCCTTCAAGCAGTATAGCTGTAAGGAGTAATGCCAGGTATTCTGTTTAAATCTGGAGATGGAAATTGCTGCTGTGAGTGATAGGCAATACCTGTATACCTAGAGGTTCAACAAGCTATTGCCAAGAAAGTCTGCCCTTGAAATTTGAACCCGTAAGAACTTGCCTCCCAATCTAACAAGGGAAACTTTGAGCAAACACTTTATAGAGCAATGTAGGGATTGAGAGGGAGTGGACATGTGTGTGTTTTTATCTTCCCTCACACAACTTGCCCATAATTGTATAAAATCCAGATGGAGTATACAGAGGATTGAAACATAATCATATTATACTCTGATAATCAATGTAAGAATTGAATTACAGAAAATGTAAAATTTTTAGTCCAAACAAAACCCCAGCCCCACATTATTCCAGATATGTTCTAGATGCAAAGTGAGTCTGATGACAGATCCAAGTATGTTCAGTTGTTGAAGGCAACTCTTTTTTTATAACAATGCTCTATTTTATTATCACATACATAAGATTATCAAGTATTTTATCAAACAAAGTATTACGACCTTTAATTTCTCTAGACAAAAATAAATCTAAGCAATTTAAGCCACATCTTTCATCTTAGTAGTGTCTTCAGCATGTTCTTATTTTGGATTTAACAAAAGAACGTACAGAAGTGGAAGGATTTGTTCTGGGAAAGAAACTGGCAAAATCCATCTGTAGTTTGCTAGAATCAGATCAATCGATGGTGAATTCAGCACAGGCCTACCTACTGCTGCTTTTTAGGTCTCGCCTGACCCAGCGCATGCGCTGGTCTGGCGAGACTTATTGAGAGGGCTCCAAAAAGTGCTACCAGGCCAGCCTAGAGCTACAGTGCATGTGCGCGTGTGCGCGCGCCGCGCTTTTCCCGCGATTACTTTCACGGCCACACGGCCGTTTTGATGTTTGATCGCGATCACTTTCACTGCCCGCTTGGCATAGCCAATAGGTCTCGCTTTTGGGACCTTATAAGTATTTAGTTATGCAACTGTTGCATGGCTAAACACTTATAAGGTCCCAAAGGCGAGACCTATTGGCTATGCCAATGCTTGTTAACTTCTGGGGCCCGGTCTGAGCACAGAGGCCGTTTACCAAATGATGTTGGAAAGGGCCTCCGAAATTGTATACCTTTATAAAAAAAAATTGGACATGAATTCCTATAGTCTGCTCGCAGCTGGCCGTTTTTTTTAACTAGCCCAAACTGAAATAAGTCAAGAAAATCCAGTAACCTCCAGTTTGTTTAAGGGACTGAAGAGCGGCAGAACCAGAGTTAAATGGAAGATAATCCGAAGGATGAAATTTCTTTGAAATTATTTCTTCTCTCTTGTCATTCTTGTATGAGAAAGCAACAATTTCAACACTTCCACTTAATTTGAGATTGTCAGTGTCGCATTGAACCTGCCAGTAATTGTAAACATTTTGCAAGAGACATTTGTGTTTTTTAATGTATTTTTGGCACCTTTAACAGATTGTTGTAGCACCTCGGTTATAAATAAAACACCCTCCTTGTGTAATTAGATCTCCAGCTTTTCAGTTTAATGTTTAAGTATCTTTATTTCTCATGAATGCGGGCATGAACTTAATAGCAACATTTGTATGCATGACCAAATAAGGCCAATACATCAGACAAGGTCTTTTCAAGGGAGGCCTAACATCACACTTAGACCAATACTTACAGTGCAGACGTCCACAAAGACTATAAGAGGGTGAAAGAAGGGCACTGCAGAGAGACAAAATATGTAAAAACAACAGTAACTTTAAAATAAAACCTATTCCTCTGAGGTTTCTGACACCTCCCAACCCCTTTAGAGAGAGAATCCTCCCGCCTCTCTGCTTAAGGGAAGCGTTTCCCCTGGTGTTCCTTACTGACTAGATCCTAACCCCCCACAGTACATGCACATAGGAGAGTCACTCACCAAGAACGCCTTGGCTGACTTCACATGTATGAAGACACGCTGTTTGCTTTTATAGTCCATCCTCTTCATCACCGGGTCACCCACTGATCCTGGGAGTCATCACACCACCAGCCCTTTCTTCGCCTCCACTAGCAAAGGAACCTGGATTCACATCCAGAAAAAAAGTGAATCTCTCTTCGGTCAAATGCCCTGTTCTTTCTGTGTCACTGCGCATGCTGATGCGCCTTCCATGTCTTGAGTGGACCACCGATATCACCATACCCCCAGTATTGGAAACCTCTCTTGAGTTCTTTGGGAACAACCTGTATGAACTTTTCACCAGTTGTCACTCGCCTTCACCTTTAGGACTTCCACTCGTAGGTGCACCTCCCTCATCTCTTCAGAAAGGGACTCTGGGGAGTGATCAGTTGTCACTCCTGGTCCTGAAAGGACTGTGCTTGCTTGCAAGTTGTTGAAGACTGTGCCAATCCAGTCTCACCACAGATGCTATAGTGGAGTTACATCTCCATTGGTATGAACTGCTATGGACTGGCCATATTCATGGAACCACCATAACAATCATTCATGTTACAGACCAACATCTCCTTTGCTTCTACGTGACTCATACTTATATGACCCATATTGCGTCTGATGAATGATCAAACTGTGAGTTACATATAGCTTCCCATTATCGTTTAATTCATGAGACAACAGGGCAATTAGAGCTTGTTTTGAGCTACACTACACAATGCCATCAAGATCCACCGTCTTTAACATTGCTGCAACGTGTTGAGAGATGGGAGCAGGTCCCGTTCACCCCGTGTTATTCAATCTCTTTAACGGGGTGTGAGATGGCGATGGGGGAATTAAGGAACTGAGCTTCAGCGTCAGCTGCTATGCCACTGAGTTTATTTAGAAATAGTTTCTGAGAATGCTAGAGTGAGTATGTCACAGGGAAATATTGGTTTGTAAGTCCTTGACACTAAGTTCAGACTTGTATTATATTGCAACTTGCTTCAGGAATTCAAATGTTCTCCTCTCCCAGGTGTCCTCGGTGGAGTGACGGGCAGCCCGGTTTCCTCAGACACTTGGGAGAAAAAAATGGTAAGTATTGGTATGGTGGGGGAAGCACATATGTTTTCCTATTAAATATACTATTTGCTTCCTAACCTTTTCTTATGTCTTTCTTTCTTTTGGCATTCGTCTTTCTCTTATAATTCCTCGTTTCATACCTGCTCATACCTTCCTTCTCCTTTTAACCAATGCGTTCACAATTGCCTTTTTAAATAAAAAATCCTTCTGTAGTTTCTCTTAAGGCATTTTAGTCTTTGCTACAAAGCATAAATAGAAATGTAACGTGCAGCACGTTTGTCTTCTTGGTAGCCGCAATGCAAATGAACGCTGAAGCAAGGCATCTTGTCCTGGTCAGGCTGTCTGGCAGTCAATTCTTCCGTTCGCTCCCACATTACCCCTGTCCGTCCCTTACCTCCTTTTAAAAATGTGCTTAATAAACAATCATTTGCAATGTAATAGGTCTCGCGTTTGCGATACTTCAAGCTTTCGGCATTGTAACTGACAATGCCTTTTATTGATCTGTTAAAATTGACACATAAATAAGAGGCATTGTCATTTATAGTGCCAATAGCTCAAACTCCTGTATATGCAAAACCTATTCTATTTCAAAAAAGCAGCCGCCATTGTCTCGGGCTGCTTGAAATGTGAAAGCACGCATGGCGCACTGAATGTTGCAGGAAAGCATGTCGTGCCTGCAGTAGGAGAAAATTATTAAAGAAAATAGTGCTTACAGACTAAATAAGACATACCATATAACAACAGAAGTTAAAGGGCTAGTCCTCATGGGAGCTAACAAATGAGGACCAGGCGGTACTAAGGAGGGACTGACAAGCCTGTTAACGAATCAGAAGCCAGCATTTATGAAGGACAATGACACAAGCCAATGACAAATATGAGCAGAGATTGGGCGGGGCTGGAAGTCCATACTCTAATACAGCATGCCTCGCAGAGCAGCGCATGCGCTGCCCAGGCTCGACCTAAAAAGGTGAGGCCATTTCAAGGAATGAAGGAAAAGTAAGGGTTGTTGGAAAAAAGAGAGAGATTTCTCCCTGCCTGTCACCAGGCAGAAACCCACCTGGGTAGTCACGACCCTCCTTTCGGTCATGGCAGATCCAGAACATGAGGAGGTGGGCCCTCCTAACCTGCCTCCTCTTCCCAGTGGTGCATTAGGAGTTTTATAGCGCCCAGCCTCTCTTCAGTGCCTTGAGTCATGTCCTTCTCTGGAATGTGACTGGTGTCTCGTTAGTGCTCTTTTCCTCTCGCCATCTCACTGCCCGTGCTTCCTCTTCTGCTGTTCGGGCACACCACCTGACATCATCTTTCTATGGCTTTTTTTTAGGTCACAGTTTACATGACATCACAGTTGTCTGATTTGCTAAAGACATTGTGTGGTGTTTCAGAAAATTGAGCCAGGAATGCATTCCATCCTTTGCGTGCTAATTGCTTTGTGGTTTGTAACTCACATTTTCTTGCTTTACATTTTCTGGCTTTATTTGCTTTAGGCTTTCAAGGTTCAGTTCGTCCCTCCCATTGCAGAAACCTTATTTACAATATCCTTCCCAGTGCTCCCTATCTGTCAACAGGACTTTAAATCTTGTTCTTATCTCGTCGCATTCGCTGTGCATTCAAAGACAGAGGTCAAATATCAGGCGCTGTCGTCCAATAGTGCTTGTTTATTTTTCTTTCTCTGACTTTATAGTTAGAGAATTTATGTGACGAACTTGCTGGATACTGGTGGTATGAAAGAGTTATTTTCTAGCACAAGACAACATTTAAATGAAGTGTGTGATTATTTCAGAATATATCAAATTAGTAACACAAATGAAGCAAATTTTTTGTTATATTTGAAGTGTATTGGAAACAAGTCCTTTAATATGATCAAAACAAATCATTACACTAGGTGATGCAATTTCCACACATTTTCGTCTGTGTACCATATAGTTTTCTTAGTAATAATGTATGTCTCTGCAAGAGTAATGGTCATTTAAATTGAAAATGTGTTATCTGTAGTGGCAGTGTGCTACCACACCATGAATTCTCCACTCTACTCTACTCTGCCCTACTCCACCCAACTGCACTCTACTCTGCACAACTCCACTTTACACCACTCCACGCCACTGCACCACTCCACCCTATGCCACTTCACACTACGCCTCTCTACTCTACCCTGTACCACTCTTCTGTATGCCAATACAATCTTTGCTACTCTACACCATTGCACTCTCCACCACTCCAGTCTAGGCCACACCAATCTACTCTGCACAACTCCACTCTGTGCTGCTGTACTCTACACCACTGAGCAACACTGCACTCTACGCCACTGCACTTTGTGCCAATACACTCTACGCCAATGCACTTTACTTTGTAACACTTGGCCCTGTGCCCCTGCACTCTACGCCAATCCACTTTACGCTACTCTAATCTACTCTGCACTCTATGCCACTGCACTTTACACAACTTTACTCTACGCCATTACACTCAATGCCACTCTGCGTAACTGCACTCTACTCTGCAGCACTCCAGTCTGTGCCACTTCACTCTACTCTGAAACAATCTACTCTACACCACAGCACTCTGCCACTCTACTCTACACTGTGCCTTCCAGCTCTATGCCACTGCACTCTAAGCCACTCTACTCTTAACCACTACACTCTATGCCAACACACTCTACACAACTGCACTCTGTCACTGCACTCTACTCTGCATCACTGTGGTCTACACCACTTCTTTGTGACACTCTACTCTGCAACACTGCACTATCCGCCACTGAACTCTACACCACTCTTACTCTGCACTACTCCACTCTACACAACTCCAGTCTAAGCCACTGCACTCTATGGCACTACACCACTCCATGCTACTCTACACCTCTCTATGCCGATGCACTCTATGCCACTCAACTTTACTCTGCACTCTATGCCACAGCACTCTGTGCCACTCAACTCTACCTTGGGCCAATGCCCTTTGCATCACTCAACTCTACACCACTTCACTCTGCGTTACTCAACAGCACTTTTTCAGCAGTGGGATATTTTTTTGCCTTGCCAAACATTTTATTCTAATAAAGTGGATGCGTCTTTCGTTTCCTTCTGAATTGTTTCTGAAAGAACAGCTGCTAATATCACAGGCATCAGCTTGTAAAATAAAGGGTTTTGTGAAGTTGGGGGATTGTAATACTGGCTCATAACTGAGGATATTTTTGCCTTTCAGAAAAGCAGCTTCTGCCTCTTTTGTGACCCGAGCAAAACTCTGAGTGGCCCCTTTTTTAATGGGTGTTTAAGGGTAGCAAACATGGGAGGGTGGGGGGGGTGCACGTTGAAGGGTAAGACAGTGAACCTAGGTAACCCTTAGTGGCAGAAAAGGCTGTTTTCTCTTCTTTTGATTCATTCAAGGAAATTTGCCTGTATCCTTTGATCAAACAAAGATAGTAATGTATTTGCCCTCTCCTAATTGTTCAATAAGTTCATCAATTCTCTGGAGGGGTGTGTGTCTAATTCCTAGTACAATAGGGGAACTCCTTTCATTGTAACATCTTTTGAACTTCCTCATGAATGGATTTTCTCCTGGCCTCCAGAATAGGTTAAGGTTTTTGCTTGCTAACTCAGCCTGGTTCAGTGTGGATTAATTGGTGGGTTGTGGTAGTCCTACCAGAGATTTTACACATTGTTATAAAAAGGATGTATGGTTTTCTTCAAGGCTAACCGTTTACTTTCAATAATATTGAGGTTGACCTCTAATTCTTTAAGGCCTTCGGAGAGAGCTGGATTACAGCTACTATAATCTTTCAGGGTGGAGGACTCTCCAGTTTTTTAGGTCTCGGCTCGAAGGCTGCGCTTGCGCAGTCTCGAGCCGAGATTTAATGACTTGGAGAAGAGGGGCTTGAACCCGCCCCTCTTCTCCCCTGTTCTCCATTGGCTGGCCTCTTGAATGCTGGCCAGCCATTGGAGAAGAGGTCAGTCACTCCGAACAGGCCCCGTCCTTTTCGGATTCGGGGGCGTGTTTTTTGCAACAAATCTAATTATCTCCTCCAGCCAATGGCTAGAGGAGAGAAAAGCAAAACACGCCCCCGAATCCGAAAACGACGCTGCCTTTCTCCGAGGCATTTCTTCTTGACCTCGGAGAAAGGCAGTGGTGTCTTTTCAGAGCGGGTGTCTGGTCACACTCGATGCCCCTTCCTCTGCCCCAATTCTTACTGGCACACGGTCGGGATACTTCTTGCGGATCTTCTCGCCCTCGGACTGCCGCTTCTCGAACGGGTGCTCCTCCTTATATACGAACTTCATGTCGGGTCCGTGCTGGGGCTCTCCTCTCTCGCTGTCGTTCCTCTCTGTACCGGCCTCCGCTGTCTCCGTCTGCTTCGAACGCGTTGTTGTCCTGTTTTGCACATGTTCGTGTTTCTCTATTGACATTTTTAACCAACCGTTGTCATTTGGTGACTGCGGCTTGTTTTCGGATATTTTTTCAGGTTATTGGTACTATAGGGGGATTTTGATAGACACTTGTGCTTGTTCTCTGAAGCAGGATCTGCGCATGTTCAGTGCGGTATTCAAGACTTTGCTTTCTGTTTAGTTTACTTTGTGTCTTCACGTGTGACTTTTTGCAGAAAACTTTCAAGCTTGGGCCGAAGCTATCCGCACTAACTACTCAGTAACGCTCTCCACAACAGGAACGTCTCATATGAACCGGGCTTTCCCCTGGCCTCCTTCGTTATATAAACAGCGCTCCTCGGGTAGGAAGCGCGCATACACGCATGGCAGTCACAGGTTGCACTCCACAAAGTCTCTGTTTCGGCCACGAAGAAGCTCACCTTGGACGTACAGGGTAAGAGACCCCCCCCAGCCCCATTTTAAACTTTATGCATGGGCTTTTACTTTGTACCACTCAGTTTCAGCAGCCTGCTGCCATGATCTGGTTACATAATTAACCACGCTCCTCGCGACCTGTCACAGACGTAATGCATCATTTCCTGGCACTGCAATGGTGGCTCAGTTTTACAGGCTGGTGACCTGCTTGAATTTCATCAGCTTCATTGTTCTTGTACAAATGACGCAGGTGGTTTGAAGTGTCCGAAAGGCACAACCGGCGCCTTCCACAACTCGTGTTTTTGTCAATCATGTCATACGATGTTGTTCTTGCGAGTAAGATGCTTGGAGTAGCACGCTTGTCCCGTTGGCGCCACCCTGAAAACTGGCGGCCATGTTTTCCTAGTAGTGAGAGAAAAATCTGCTCACAGAAAGGCTATTCAGAAGTAAAAGTTCTGTCACCAGCTAGAAAGAAGGTGGACTTTTTTAGGCCCAGATATAATTATTTAGAGGGGAATGCTCAGTTTTTAGTGGGCAAAACAACTCAGTGGGTTTCAGTACCTGTTGCAGAGATCCGTAGTCAGCAGGTTCGAATATGCGTGATGCAGGTTCAGTCTTTCCTCCAGATGGTTCTAGTGATTCTCTCCTTTACAGAGCTGCGAAGTCCTGCATTGAAGCGCTTTAAGAAAACAAGGTAACAATATTACTCTGATGTTTGAAATTGATCCCAGATGTAGTGTTTGCGTTTCCTGACACTTTTTCAAACCATTCCTAACAATTGTATTTCTGTATGGAAGCGGGCCTTTCCTCTAGATGGACGACCGTCCTATTTTCATTGTTCTCATTTTGGAAGACATGCACATTTTGTGCCTAGTGTACTCTCTGCACTAAATGGAGAGGCATAGACCGGGCCACTGGAATTATCCGGCAGAGCCGCAGAGGAAGACCAAATAAGGCAGACTAAATTATGCAACAAGAATAGGCAAATTATGCAGCATAATATGACAATTTTTTTATAGTATTTATTATTTTTGTAAGTTAACACTGTCTTAGTGAAGTTTTCACCCCATTAGCAGCAGTGTAACACCCAAATACAGTAATAAGCCTCACTCTCTATCTACCTCACTCTCCCTCACTACCTCACTCTTTCACTACCTCACTCTCTCTATCTCACTACCTCACTCTCTATCTACCTCACTCTCTCTCACTACCTCACTCTCTATTTCAATACCTCACTCTCTATTTCAATACCTCACTCTCTCTCTCTATCTCACCACCTCCCTCTCTCTCTGCTAATGCAATAGGTATCACATATGCAAAAAAAAGCTAATGCCAATAGAAATGACAATGCCATTTATTTAGGGATACAAAAATGATTAAAAAATAATGAGCAATACCAATAGCTCTACCTATAATATTGCCGAGACCATTGCATTGTAAATGCTTGTTTAAAAGGTCGAGATGAAATATTTGATTTTCATTCCTTTTACTAAGGATTTAAATCTAATGGGTTACTTTGTTACCTTTTTTTGTATTTTATATGGGCGCTGCTAACAACTTTTGATCACTGGATGGAATGAGAAGTACCACCCAGTCGCCTACTTAAAATTCCTTGAGAATAGCGTTACAATTAGGTGTTTCCTAAATTGTCAGTTACTAACTCTCTACGCTCACTCAGTCTATTTCTTAGTTGAGCAGTGTATTCTGTTAGGGTCTTGTCTCCTCTAGTCTCTTCTTCCCAGGCTTTTCTTTAGTCATTTCCAGGAATGTCTGGGTTTTCTGGCCAAACAGTAGTTCAAATGATGAAAACTCTAGATTAGAGTGGTGTTGGCACCTAAAAGCAAAAAGGGCAAAAGGAAGCATTTTATCCAGTTGCATCCAACATTTTTCCAACTTGTCTTTAAAGTTAGTTTCAGAGTAGCAGTATAACGTTCCATAAGACCATCTACTTGTGGATGATATGCGGACAGTCTTAGTTGTTTAATTTCCAATTCTTGACAGGCTTCCCTCATCAATTTGAATACAAATGTACTACTACCCTGAACAGTGAGTATCTCCTTCGTAAATCCTAGCCTTGAAAATACCTCTATGAGAGTGGTTGCTATTTGACTAGTAGATGTCTGCCTTATGGGGCGGCTTTGGGATCATGGGTAGCATAATCTACAATAACTAGGAAATGCTTATATCCCTTCATTGAGGAAACTAAGGGACTAATAAGATCCAGCGCTGTTTTTTTCGAGGGCATTCTTTGTAGGGGTATCATAGGAGGTCTATAAGGATTAGTTATCTGGCAAGTGGGACACTTCATACAATATTTTTGTTTACCAATAAAAATGTTTTGCAACTTTTTGTTTTTTTGTTTGTTCCAGAATGACTGCTGAGTAGTTGGGAGTCAGCAAAGAAAAGTACCTGTTCTTGTAAAATTTTAGGAACTAACAACTCTAACTTAGCAGTGCTAGGGGCTTTACGGTAGAGTAACACACCTATTATCTAGAAATATGACCCTACCTCTTTCCCATCTGCAAATTTTCATGTCTTGAAATTAATCCCGGCATGTTGTAGGTTTGTGTTGTTTCCTTGTACGGTTTTAAAGTTAGTATCCTCCTTCCAAGGTTCAGAGGACGATGCTACCAAAGCAGCAGAGGTACCTTTTTTCTTCTTTTCCCTCCTTTTTCAACGGTACCTGGGAGGTTTACACAAAGGGACTTCCGGATCCTCCAGGGAAAGGAGCATCCCAGTCCAGGGATTCGGCGTTGAGGTGGTCTAGAAAGAAGGAACTGAACTGAGGGGTTTTGGTCCCTATTATCATATCTTCCGGCAGAACCGAGACAACCCCTGTTTCTGCTTGAATGGTTGATGCTCTTTACTTTAGGTAAAGGATATCCCTTTATATCACCATAAAACACTTACTTTGTACAGTCTCTTGAGAGATCATCTGTTTGTGAGAAACATAAGAATTTCGGCTGACTGATTGACAACGACCAGTATCTAGCAAGGTTTGTATCAAGTATCCATTAGTTTGAATTGGTAAACAGTACAGATCATCAGAATGTACTCTGTAACACACCCACCTGGTTCTAAAACTAATGTCTATGGTTCCTCTTCTTCATTTTTCCACCTAGGACAAAACCATGCAATATACCCCCATTCCATTAGGGTTCCATATTTACCTGAACAGCTGATTTCTGCTCAGGTTTTGTTCCAGTCAAGGGGGGGGGGGGGGGGGGGTGCAACAAACCTTTGGCTTGAAATAGGAGATGAATTTGGTTTATAACCTCTACGTGAGCCTATTTTCTTATTCTGTGCTTCATCTGCTCGATGAAAGACACTAACCATCTCTGTGGCGCCGTCTAGATTCATCTAGTCATGGTGTTTGATTCCTTTTTGTACTCCTTTTGGAAGGACACTCACAAGGTGCTCTAAGTAGATTTTGTCCATTATTTCCTCCTTACTAGATTATTTTGGCATCAGCTCTTGGATTTGTCAGTTGGGTACCCTTTTTCCTGTCAGAAGCATATCCAATATGTCGAACCATCAGTTCCTAGTAGCTCTAAGACAGTCTTTGTGATGTCTTGATTTCTGGTGTTCCTGGCTTGGTTGGCAGACTGGAAAGCCGCTTGTATATCCAGACCAACAAGGGGCCAAGGTAATACACCCACTTTACTGGTGGCCAATTAGTGACTTGAGCAATACACTCAAAATACTCCAGAAATAATTGGGTCTTTGCCTGGGGAGAGCTTTTACAGAATTCCCATATTGTAAACAAATTGACACTCACCTGTGGAATGACCTCAACTTACTTGCCAATTGTAGCTATTTGACCAAGGTCGAATGAGTTATCTGCTCGGCCTGATTTTGTAAGCTCCTCAGGAAATTTTCTCTAGGTTTTTCTTGCTTCCCATCAGCCGATGTACTACTGTATCCATGAAGACATCTGGGAATTATACTGGAAAAATGGGCCACTTCTGACACCACTTCTGAGATGTGTGTGGGGAATTGATGACTAGAGATACAGTATCAGTTGCGATGTCACTGTCTTTATTTATAAGTAGCTTCCGAGAATGGCAGAGTTAGTATGTGACAGGTAAATATTTGTTTGTAAGTCCTTGATACTTTTTGTCACACTTGTATTATGTTTCTCCGTGCTTCAAGAATTCTAATGTTCTCCTTCTACTCCAGGACTCCGCGGTGGAGTGGGAGATTGACCCGTAATCCTGGACCATTAGGTGAATTAATTGTGAGTATCCGTATGATGGGGGGAAAGCACAAAAAATAATAATCAAATGAAACTCAAGAAATCTACTATATATCCTACTTTATATTCTGTTTGCTTCCTAAATGGTTTATGTTTTTCTATTTTTTGGCATTTTTCTTTCTCTTATAATATTCTGTTTCTAACCAGCAGGTACCTTCCTTTTCCTTTTTTACAGATGCATTCACAGCAGGCCCAGCTCCAGGAATTTTTATTTGGGTGGGCCAAGGGTGCATTTAGTTGGGCCACTGCGGGCTTGATTTGTCGCATATATGTCTAGGCAGGCCTGCTTTATCTCTCCTTAGTCTTACAAGGCCCAGTAAAACGCACTCTTTTCCAAATCTCTTTCTAAATATTTTCACTCTCAAAAAGTGTTTTTTCTATGTATGTTCCTATGATGGGAAGAGGAGGTTTCTGAGGTGGGAGTATCAGGCAACTGACACTTCTCGGGCTCCCTCTGTGCGAGCCTTCAGGGAGAATCCCTCTTCATTACTACCTCCACCCAGGGCCGGCTTTAGTGCTGGTGGCGCCCTGTGCGACAATGTTTGTTGGCGCCCCCGTCCCCCAATGACCACCTACACCACGGATTCTCTCACTAGCACCCTTTAACAGTGACCAAGTCACAATAACCACACTCTCTCAGATGCATTGAATTAGTTATATAGCGCCACTCATACCAGTGTAGGGTGTCCGAGCACTTTGCATCACACACACATTACACAGAGACAATCAATCATAGGTGTGTAAATACGTGTATCGGAAATGATACATAAGCCAAAGGACTGAAAGTGTAGGAGTCACATGCCATCCATACTGGTAGGTAGTATAGTTTAAGAGTGCTTGGTGTGGAGAAGCACAAACGCAGAGTCGAAAAAGAAACAGCATAGTTGGGATTTTTCTTTAATAAGAAGAATCGATTTCTAGCCAAATTAACCCTTTTTGCAACATTAATCAATGTTCTAATAATTTATATCTTGCGGTGTGTATGCAGTTCTGGGATGCAAGTTAATAGCTCACTATTCTATATTAGGACTTTAAGTTATAAATTGCAAGTAACAAAAGGATTTCACTTTTGAAAGCAGTAATCTGCTGATCTGTTTACATCATATGCAGTCTGTAATCTACTTGGTACACGTTCTTTGCAGCAGGCATATTAACCCTCTGCACTAACTTCACCTAAGTCAAAACCTCAACTTTACAAAACACTGATCTCTCTCCAGGAAGATAATTAATCACACGAGTTTTCTTGACATTTATGTGAGGCCTGGTAATTGCAAGAAACGCTGCAGCAGGTCCTTCAAAAGCTTAATAAACTTTCAAACACGGCGCCCCTAGGAAGCCAGCACCCGGTGCGGTGGCACCGGTCGCACCGCCCTAAAGCCGGCCCTGCCTCCACCTGACCCTAGACTCTGCAACGCACTCCCTTACAGGCTTGATTATCCACTACTCCTCTCCAGTGCACCTTATCTCACAGCTGACCTTGGTCCCCAGCCCCATATCAGGCACCATCGGGCTCCACTTTCATTTTTCTCGGTAAAAACATTAGTAAAATCACCTTCAAACTTAAAACATTGAATATAGCAGTAAATATAATTAGCATGCACTTTAAAGTATGTTCCACAGTAGCCCTTATGACCCGACTGCTAATTAAATAAACAGAAAGGCCATGACAGGGCTGGGTTTAGAGCTGATGCGAAAGTCTTTTTTGGCGCCACACCAATAACCTCTTTCTCCGTAAATACCTTTACTACCACCTTCCAACAGTGCCCCTCATCCCTCCATGCCCTCCATGGCCCCCACTGTTGACCTCTTCCTCGGATTCCCTCAATGCCACACGCCACAAGTGCCCCTCATCTCCCCATAGCCCCTACCCCTCGTGACCTCCTCCTCGTATTCCCTCACTGCCACCCTCCACCAGTGCCCCTAATCTCTCTGTAGCCCCTCCCCCTCATGACCTCCTCCTCAGACTCCCTCACTACCACCCTCCACCAGTGCCCCTCGTCTCTCCCTAGCTCCCCCCCTCCACCCCATGACCTCTTCCTCGGATTCCCTCACTGCCACCCTCCACCAGTGCCCCTCTTCGCTCCATAGCCCCCCCCACTACCTCCTCCTCAGATTCCCTCACTGCCACCCTCCAACAGTGCCCCTCATCTTTACGTAGCCCCTCTCTCATATGCATTTCATTTGTTGTATAGCGCAACTCATATCAGTGTAGTGTGTGTCAGTACTTTAGTCCACGCACACATTATACAGAAACAATGAATCATACAAGTATATAAATCAGTCTACCGGGAATGTCACATAAGTCAATGAGGATTACAAGGTGTATGAATCACATGTCATCCATACTGGTGGGCAGTATATTTTAAGAGGGTTTGGTCTGGGGAAACACAACCTTAGGATTTAAAGAGTATTCCATGGGGGTCAGCTTTACTGCTAAAAATGTATATCTGCTCAAACATACTCATTTTAGCAACATTAGAATAATGAAAGACTGAGAAAGTTCTAACTATATCACAAAACAAAAAAAACGAAGTTCTAACTATACCATTCATGTTTGTATGCAGCTCTTTGGTGACAGTTCATTGGTCACTGTCCTATGTTAGGATTGTAAATACTGCAAGGAACACAAGGATCTCTGTGACAAAGGCAGTAACCCACTGAGCTTCCACATAAAATACAGTTCATCTGCATTTAAAAACTACTAACAGTCAAATGATTGCTCTCCAGCAGGATCATTAATCACCAGCGTTATTGGAGCATCTTTTATTGTCTTATTGTTGTCCTGCATCAGCCATGATAATGATAAAAACTGTTTAAATGAAGCACACACGAAGTATGTGTCCTGCTGGGCCTGTGCAGAGTTTTACAAGAAAAACAAATAGTAGCACAATCTCTTACCTACTCCATTAGTCAAACGTTGAGTCACAGCCTGATGTGATAAGCTGCTGCAGGGGCCAGGAAAGGTGAATAGGAATAAACAAACTTCTTTTCTCCTGCGCTGCATAGAAAAAGAAATATCCACGCAGAAGAACAGTAAGCAAATGTTACGTTGTCAAAGAAAGGATTTGTCGCCTTTCGCCATGTGGGGATGAAGGGGCGAAAAAATAAACAAAGCCTCATTAACATGTAACTGGTCTTTTAAAGACCTGTGAAGTACTCGGGTGCGGCTGCGATATTCTCAAAAACTGTCTGTGTGTGTGCGCCCGGGAAGCTGTCTCGGCCCGGCGCACACACACGACATGTGCTCTGCGCGCCTGCCTTCAATCCCTCACTGCGAGGGCCCAGGCTCATGTTTGGGTGGGCCTGGCCCACCCGGCCCACCCGCTAGAACCGGGCCTGATTCACAGTAGCCAGTTTTGCCTCCACCTCTGTTCTCTCTCTTAAGGCATTTCAGTCTCAGCTACAAAAGATCAGTAGGAATGTATGGCTTATTTCAATTCTTAGCAGCTGATGTGCAATTAAGCACTGCAGTAAGGTGTCCTGTCCTGTCCTGGCCCAGCTCTCTAGAATGGTAATGCCTTCCTTTGCTCCACCCCTGAGCATAGTAAGAAAGGTGAGGACATTTTAGGGAAAGAAAGAACAATAAGGGTTGTCAGAAAAGAGAGATTCCTCCAAGCCCCAGCAGTAGACAGAAACAAACCTGGGAAGTCACAAATTCCCCATGGTTGTGGTGGGTCCAGGACGTGAGGAAGTGGGCCCTCCTGACCTGCGTCCTCATCTTGGTGGCGTGTTCCAAGGTGCCCAGCCTATCTTCAGTGGCATGGGTCTTGTCCTTCTCCAGTAGGGGCCGATATCTTGGTTGTGGTTGGCATCCTGAAAGATTTCCATAGTCTTGCTTATCATGGCCTCTTCCGAGAAAAGGAAAACAGACAATTGTCCCTAGCTCCATTAAAAAGTTGTGTTTTTTGGTATTTTAAAGCCACGACACATTTCACGCGGTTACATAGCCTTTTTTACAGTGTGCCTTAAACAACTAAAAAGACAGGCATAACACTTGGGTGCGGGAATTGTTAACATCTTGTGTACCGGGGCCCAGCCGTCACTGCATTCTTTAAAGGTCGTAGGGCTCATGGTAAAACTCAGTAAAATGGGCATGCATTACATAAAACATCAAGTTGATGGTACAGACAGTATAGGCTACCAATTTCACCCATTTCTAGAGCACAGTATGTCTACAAGTTATGCAATAGGCAGCACTACTGGATCGGTTGGGCTTGGGGTTTGTTGGGCAAATATCGCTCCAGGGGGTGCTGGCGGGGTCGGGGGGATTGACTCTCTGCATATGAGCCAGTCTAGAAATGGAGCCTACATATCTTGGGGTCTAGCAGCGGGGGGCATGAGTTCCCAGATTGTGGACAGTTGTTCTTGACAGAATGCAACATCTTTGAACCAGGATTCAATGGATGGCCTCGTGTGTTTTCCCCAGTGCACTGCTATTCTGTGCTTGGCCAGCAACAACAACATTGCGACTAGCCGGCGGTCAGCGGGGGTGACTTCTTTGCTATACCCTAGGAGTCCTACTAGTGGTGTGTGGTCAATTTCCACCCCTGTATTATCTCGCACTGTGTTAAACCCTTTAACCCAGTATCTCGCTATCAGTGGGCAGTACCATGCCAAGTGAAGAAATGTGGCGTCTGGCAACTTGCATTTCCAACATTTGCTGTCTTCCCTTAGACCCCAAGATTCAAAGAGATTCAAAGAGTCAAAGATTTGCAAAGTTGTTCCATACAGTTGGTGTAGTATAGTATAAATTCTTTATTCGGTTTTTACAATTTAAAAAACCATAAAGGAGTAGTTACAAATAAGACATCGCACATAAAATAGAAAACAATGAAAATTAAAACTAATCAATTATCAGCTCATATAGTTAAAACCAAAAATTTACAAAGTTTCAATTCATCTACAAATACTGGGATCAAACTGCTGCTTACAAATTATTTCTATGTTTCAGAATACATTTTAGAAAATTAAGGACAAGATAACAGGTCAATTCGGAATCTAGGCTTTGAAGGCGTAGCATCGCCGGTCGACACTGTCTTAATCCCCAACTCCTTAATATAGGTAGTAACCAGACCCTCCTGTGTGGATGATGAAATTTACAAAACAAGATAGTGTGTAAATTTGACTGAGTTGACACTTCATCACACGGACAAGGAGTGGTAACCTTCTCCCAGCTGTTTCTCTTGGGGAAGGATACTAACCTAAACAAGCATTTGCAATGCAATAGGTCTCGCATTTATGGAAGTTTAAGCTATTGGCATTGTAAATGACAATGCCTTTTAGTTATGTTTTAAAAACAAAAACAAAATAAAATTGCAATGTCAATAGCTTAAACTTGCGTAAATGCGAGACCCATTGAATTGCAAATACTTGTTTACCGTAAGTTATTGCTAAACACAGCACCCCCCCTGAGGTCAGCGCCCCCCTCTCCAGGTCAGCGCCCAGTGCGGTAGCACCAGTCACACCGACCTAAAGCCAGTTACTCTATTGAACAATCAGAGCGGGGAATGAGCGGTAGTATGAGCACCACAGTACACTGCCGAGTGGAAGCTTTAACCCAGGTTCTTACCAGCCACAGTGCTTTGCTTGTGTTACCTTTCACACACAATGTGCTTCACCGCGGTTTTCTCAACTACCTGAGACTCCACACACACGCCACTTCCACTCCACCTGAAACAAAGAAAATTATGCACCTCTTCTCGTCTTTATGTTACAGTAGTTGCATGTATTATGTTGTTACATGTGAAGTATGTCACTTCCCACATGGGTAGGTCTTCTCTGCATAAGTACTGTAGTACATAAATAATTAAATGTAAAAATAAATAAAGTAATGACTCCCCAGAGGCTTCAAACATCTTTTACATGAAATGGACGTGTTTTTTTTCTAAAATGGCACTGGAGATGCCATTTTCACAGCCCACGCTAAATGACCCACTGCCTGATGAATGGCAATCTTAAAGGCAGCAGCAAGATTATAGAGGCAAGAAGGGCAGTGGCATCACACTCATATTGAAAGAGCTCCACAAGTGCCCGGCCAAAACAAAAATCCCTTTAAAGACCTGCAGCAGAAACAACAAAGCCCTGCATCTCCAGCAGCAAATGACCTGTCTAATGCAACACACACAAGAAGTAAATCTTGCTCCCTTATTGATATTTTGGAAATGGAAGTGCAGAAATCCTTATCCAGGTGGCTTCATGCCATACATCCTCTAATAGGAAATGCACTAACACAGATTGTAAGACTGAACCACAACATTGTCAGCTTTAAGAAGGACACCCCAAACTTCTTCACTCCGTACTGTTGCACTCAAATAAAAGAAAAAAGGAAGTGAGAACAGAGACAACTCAGTGAGGATAAATGTCAGTACACCAAAAGGTCTGGGGTAGCAGTAGTGACACCACACAGAGGGGCATATTTACAAGCCTCTAAATCTCGCAAATGCGAGACCTAATGCATTGCAAATGCTTGTTTAGGTAGGCACGGAGTGATTAAGTGATTTGCCCAGAATCACAGGAAGCTGAGCCAACGCCAAGGCTCGAACCCAGTTCTCCAGCTCCAAATTCTCGGAATCTCTTATTTCAAGCAGCTCTCTTCTATTATTTTTTTGCAGAGATATGTAGCCCGAACTCGACCCGAAGGTATCATAAATCGCTTTACATGAGCACCAGTTACCTTTGGGTCGAGTTCTGCACTAAAGAAAACCGGAGTATTAGCTTTGACAACGGTTGCAAATTGCATTAGATAAATAAGCAACAACTGTGACTTCGTCGTATATAATTTTGAAAATGTTTCAGTTCTGGTTCGTGAGGTTGTGGCGTACGTCTAGACTGCCGACTGAGATGAGAGAGCAGGATCGAGCCTGACGTTGACTCAACATCCTGTGATTCAAAACATTAATATGTCCTCATGTCATCATGTACCTGGTGTTCATGTAAAGCACTCCACGTTTGCGCTACATAAAACTTAAAAACTAGTTTATTTTAAGTTACATCGAACGCAGTGACGGATGGTACTTTTGCAGAGTTACGTTTTTTTTTCATACTACGTGGGTAGGCAGGCTTACAGATAATGGTGAAACCCTATCGCTGACTGGAGGGCAGACACAGGCATATGTGATGCCTCACGTATGTAAACCGTAAGAAGAAAAACATGCAGGACACACAGAGATATCCCCACACATTATTACAAACACCACAATGAAGTGTCACCTCAGCACCCTTATTCACAAGCTCACCTCCACCCGACTCTCGGCTCAGCACACTCTTTGCCTGAGGTTGCCAACTCTGTTCCAGGAGAGCGTCATGAGACTTTGGTGGATAGAGAACGGGATTAGAGGTGTAAGGGGTCTGCAGAGAGGCCTCTCGAGCAATGGACTGCCGGCGCTGCACAGGAGACATTCATTCGCCCGTCGCCAGGCTCTTAGAGGGGTCCTTAGGAAGTTCGAGGGGGTGGGGGGCAGTGTTTTGTTTCTGTGTACAGTTTGTCGCATGCCCCGGGAATGTTTATGGGCTTGCAGTAAGTAGTGTCGGCGGAGCCTTGGCTTAGAAGCACGTGATGTGTTTTTTTCCCCTTTCTAATGCGCCGTACTGAAAGAAGGCGCATAGCTGTTGTATCCCTCTAAAATGTGTAATCTTGTTTTGAGTGCTGTTGCCGAGTGCAGATTCGCTGTATTTCCAACATGCCCGTCTCCTCCATAGCAGCACTCCTGAACTAAATATACATGAAGTGTGTGGTGCAGAGATTTAAAAGCGAAAGCACAACGTCAATGAAGTGGGCACCGTGCTGAGCTCCGAAAACACTGCACAGTGAAACCAAACAAGGAGCGACGGGCGGGTGTCACTGGGTAGGGGTGGGGGGGGGGTGGGGTGGGCACACAGGGCGGTTGGCGGTGGGGGGGGGGGCAACGACGGTCGGGAGGATGACACATGATGTGCATCGAGCACTGCCACAAGCATCAAGCAATGCAAAAACACAACAAGCATTGGCCACAGGCGCGCCTCGCGCTTACAGTTTAAAAAAACAAGAAAAACAAGCATTCGGCCGCGTGGCCGAAAACGAAAGTAATAGCGATCGCGATCCAAGCGAAAGTGATCGCGATCGCTTGGACGGGAGAGCTGTGTGGCAAGCACGCCAGTGGTGCGCGCGCAGCAGTGATTGGCGGCTGCGCGCGTGCACGTTCACGTGCACTGTAGCTTTAGGCCACGGCAGCACTTTGAAAAGCTCAGTTATAAAATGTCTCTTCGAGCCTTTGGCTCGCGAGACCTAAAAAGGAGTCAAGTCTAAATCTTGTTAACAACATTCTGTGGTAAGTGCTAATCTGTATTGTCAAATAAGGTTGAATGGAGTAAGTGGTCTGAATTAAATTAGCATGAACAACCGAGGGTTTCGATGCCACGGAAGTCAGCCTCAGAGACTCCAGATGCGTTAAAGCCAGTTTTTTAAGTCCTTTCTTTGACAATTCGTTAATTTTTTTTGGATCTGTGTAATAGATCTCCAAACCTAGATCCTTAAAAAAATTTTTTACATAGCACAACCATTGAATTGTTACAGAGTGGTCTATGGCCATTGAATCCATCAGAATTTCTTGTGAAAACACATTGTTCTCAGAACACCAGATACGACGCCAGAGCAACAGCGGTTGGATTCTTATCAGGTCCTCAAGGTAGGGAATACCAAGCTCCAGGTGAAGGGCGTATACTGAGGAGCTCATTGGTGCTGCTAAAAGACATCTTAAAAAGTTATTTTCGGCAACCTGAAGGGTGCTGATTTCTGCAAATCCCCACAGGCCTGCTCCATAAAGGGCAATCGCCTGACATTTAGCTACGTAAATTTTTAACAGCTCCACTGTGAAAAACTTATCAGGGACATTGTTGCTCTTTTAAACAAATGACATCTGGCCTCCACTGCTGCTCTCCAATTAAGCCTATCGTCAATCATTATCCCCAAATAGCAGTACTTCGTAGTCACCTCAAGTTTTTGCTCTTTAAGAAAAATATTCTTTACACACTTTTTGGCTCGCCCGGCTACCATGACAAATGTTTTTTTCACGTTAACTTGTAAATCCAGGCTACCCATGAACTCAACGTATCTGTTTAGGGATTTTTGCAGTTCGCGTGGGGTGCGGGCCAGAATGACCGCGTCATCGGCGTAGAGCAAGGCGGGTATCAATCGCCGTTTGACCCGGGGTAGGTCCAGAGCCCCCCTCAACGTCTCCACCTCCAGGCCATTTGTGTACAGGGAGAAGAGGAAGGGGGCGAGGACACATCCCTGCCTAACGCCTCGCTCCACTCCGAACGGCGCGGTCAATTCACCCTTTGTGCCAAAACGCACCCTGGCGGTGGCGCCCAAATATAATTCTCTCATAAAATCTACGAGAGACGGGTCCACTCCCATGAGTAACAAGATATTCCAAAGTTTCGTGTGTGAGACACAGTCAAAAGCGGCAGATAAATCTACGTAGACCATATACACAGTTTCTTTTTTTCCTTGGCAATATTTTCCCAGGATCAGACTAAGGTTAAGGGCCTGCTCTACCGTTCCAAACCCCTCCCGGAATCCGAATTGAAGGTCTGAAATAATGTTTCCCTCCTCTGCCCACTGCTGGAGGCGTTCGAGAACGATTCTACCGACCACTTTGCCTAGCGAATCTAAAAGGGAAATGGGACGATAACAATTGACATCTTGGCGGTCACCTTTTTTAAAAATTGGGACCATGATAGACTTTGTCCAAGAGTCCAAGAGTCCCACTTTTGCCACTGCAATGCATACTCTAGTTAAGATGGGGGTCCAGAGGTCCGGGTTAAATTTAAACAAGTCTACTGGGACCCCATCGGGGCCTGGAGCTTTCCCGCTTTTGCTAGCATTCAAGGCCGCTAGAACTTCGGTAATATCAAAAGTTAGGGAGATGGGGTAGTTGACGTTTGGGAGACTGTGTTCTAGTCTTTTGCTGATATTTACTGGGTTTTTAAAAATTTTTGAAAAATGTGCCACCCACGTAGCCTCATCGATTGCCACTTCTATCTTGGGGGTGTCTACACCCAAGAGATATGGTGTTTTGACAGTGCGCCAAAAAGCCAAACTATCCTTAGATACAGCACTAGAGTGTAAATCATCCCACAATTTCATTTTTAATTCGGTGATTCTTTGCTTTCGTGCGGAGACATATTGACGCCTCAGCAATTGAATCGTTTCTGAATCTCTCACTGTTTTTTTTAGTTCCTTTTTTAAGTTGGACAGGGCCGTGGTACAGGAATGATTAAACCAGCCTTTTTTAATCGTAGGTGACCTCCTGGATGTTATAGTAAGAAGTTCCTTAATCTTTTCCAGTATTAATAGAAAGTTGGTTAAAACAGCTTCTTCAGGTAACGTTGGATCAAGGCAATTGGTTATATTTAGATATGACTCGGTTACCAATTTCGCCGTGATTATCTCCGGATCCAGCGTCTCCCACTTTACTGTGTAACCATTTATCCTGCCCAACTCCAATTTATTTTGAGCGAGGGTTGAGGCGATTACACTAATTTCCGGTTGTCCCTTCAATTGTTGAATTTCTAGTCTAAGAGCAGAATGGTCGCTAAAAGTGTTTAACAGAACCTCACAGGACCTTACTCGAGGTAATAAGCCTGGGGAAAGAAGAATATAATCCACTGTCGTACTGAAGCCCCTACCCACATACATTGGTTGTAAAAGATTAGAGTCTGGAATCATTTCGTTTACTATTTCCAGTTCTAAATCGACCAACATATTGTTCATTGCAATCCCCGCTTTACTATGATAAAAGTGCATAATAGGAGCGTTCTCTTCGTCCACAATTCCACATCTATTTTTCCCGACGTGAGGGCATGGGTGGATGTTTAAGTCTCCTCCACATATGAGGTGGGCTGGCCCCTTACCAAGTAGAGAGTTATGTCCCAATTTCTCCTTAATTAAATTGATGAGAGACAAGAATTGTTCCTCGTCAAGATTATTATAAACATTGAGCAAAAAAAATAGGCTCAAATTTGTTAAAGAGGAGCTTTAATAGTTGGAAATTTGGATCGGACAGCACCAAAGATGTTTTAAGATCATTAATTGTGTTGGCAATATATGTAGTCAACCCTCCCTTGGGTCTTCCAAAGCCACCCCCCAACGCTGGCGTAAAATACGTTTTATAGCCAGGGAGGTGAAGCTCTGTCAGGGACCAAGTCTCCTGGAGGCATATGATATTCCCCCCTTTCAAAAAATGTATCCGTGAACCGACTTCGATTTTTGAACGGAGCCCTGCTATATTCCAAAAAAGAATGGATAGAGAATGCAGGTCTACATTATACACTGTTTCTTGAATTGAACAATCCATTGTGGAATTAGATGTTAGTTGAGAAGAGCTATGATCGATGGATTTGGAATTGATTGGTGGTCAATCGACCATTTCAAGAACGCTGAATCTGTTGTCCGTGGGAATCCCGAACCAGGTTTCCCTTTGGGTTGGCTCTCTATTTAACGTCCGCAATTGATAGAAGCCCCAGTCGTCACTTCCTCTTCCCCGAAAATGTGGGCCTGAATTTGGCCTATAACCACCATGCTCGTGGAAACGAGGGCCCACTGTGTTCCAACGATTGAAGTAATTATCGTGGACTGGGGCTATAGTATCCCAATAAGGAGCATTGGTGATTTGAGCCTCCCTAGGCAACCTAGAGGGGTAAAAAAAGGAGAGACGCCTAATACCTATTTTGCCATGGGTGTTTGAACGCTCCCAAGAACATATGTGGTCCACCACCCATGGGTGGTCAAAGGAAATCAGAATACAGTCACCCGGAATTGTTTTCCTACTGTTTCCCACCCACGGGGTTCTACGGACCATCAGGATCCTAGATGACCCGGGTTCAGTAATGGGACAGTTGTTATTTAACCAAAACTGCACCTTATTTTTCAGTGACCAGGTAGTTTCCACAACGTGGTCTTCTAACTCGGGTACTCCTACCATAACTACCACATAGGGGCTTGCTTCTGGAGGTAGATCAACTGCCAACCTCTTTTTGCAGCCCCTCGTGTCAGCTGTGGTGTGATCGGTTGTTACTTGGTTAGGAACCTGTTTGTTTTGTTGGAGCGTCTTTTTTCCCTTGGGAGGGTTTTTTTTTAGCCCTGGCGTTGCTGCTCCCAAAACATTAATCTGAGAAGGATGAGTGTTAGGGTTAGCAGTAGGATCTTCTATTCTCTCTATGATGGTTGTTTCGGGAGGTGGTAATTTGGATGGAGAATCAGAAGGGGCGTTTTAGAGGGTTTTTTTTGCGTATATGACACCTTTTGTAGGGGAGGTTTGATTCTTTTCTCTTTTTTTTTATCCCTCCCCCCTATTACTTGTTCTGATTTCATAATATCGATGAGAAGCTGTAATTGTTGTTCCATCCTAGACAACCTTAATTCGAGGGGGGTAATGGTAGTTTTTAGAAGATCTGCTATGTTGGCAATTGACACAGGGTTTAAATTGTCTCTTTGCGAATAAATCGGTGAAGAAGAAATCGAATTAAGTACGCTATGAGAATCTAAATTCTCGTGCGTAAGCTGATTAGTAACTGATTTATCAGAGTGGGGATTGTCAGATGTGGGTGTTAAAGGTTTTGGTTCGTCTAGAGTACTAGAGTCATGTGGGATCGATTTATTAGGTTTTATTCTTCTTTTCCTAATTGCCCCCTCCCTTTTCCCTCTAGTAATTCTTATTTCATCCGGGGTTATTTCGTGGATTAGTACTGGGGATTTTTCTAAATCAAGACTTAATTGAAAATCGGAAAGTTATGAAGCTGATAGATCTACGTTATTTGGGAGGCTTCTCCTACCTGTGGGAGTGGGCCCACAGCCCCCAATTTGGCGGGTCTCGGGGGTTTTTGCATTCTTGAAGTTTCCCATGGATGACCGCTTTGCCAGGGCTAGATCTAAAGAGACCCTGCCTTCTATTAGGGTGATGCTTTGGTCAATAAAATTATTCGCCTTAGTAATAAAGTCATCCATAGGACCTAAACGTTTTCCCCCACCTCCCTTTACTTTATCTTTAGACCCTCTCGTAAGAACCATCTCCACAATCGGACGAAACAATCAATCGGCAACAAAATTTGGTAAACGAAATTTACACCAGGCTACTTAGAGCTCTCAAACAATGTGCTGGATTAATGAACGGTTAGGTTCTGAAAGTACCTCGTTGTTATGGAGAGGGCCCGGTCCGGTCTCCTCCGTTCTCTGACGGCCTCAGACGGCCCGCCCTTTGCCCGGGCTTAGCCCCGCGCGCTCCCGCGCAGCGGGTAACCAGATTCATTAAGTAGTTCAGTGCTTGGGCGTGGGGGCGTGTCGGCCAGGGAGAGCAGCCCAGGTGTTGGTGGTTGGGCTCGCAGGGACTCCTGGACTATGGAGTCCCTGCTGCTCGCAGCCCCGGTCCTGATTCCTTTCCCCCAGATGGCAGGCGGCCCCGATCAGCAATCCTCCGCGGTAACTTGACGCGAAGCAGGACCCGCGAAGCGGGTCCGGCGAGTTGTTGGCGCTATGCACAGGAACGACTGAGATGTGCAGGGGCAGTCCGGTGTCAACCTTGAAGTAAGCAAGTAGTTGTCCCCAGTAAGCAAGTAGTTGGTGTAGGAACTTGAAGTGGATTAACCGTAATCTGTAGTTGGGGGACAGAAACTCCAATTGGCCACAACAATAGAGCCATTGTTCAGCTGTGATTGGGGACGTGAGAAAGGAGTTCCAGGTATCCTACGCCCGTGGGTGAGTTATCGGGTGCGCTCGCTGTGTGGCAGAGTATAGTCGGGTGACCAGTTTGCGTGGTGACGCTTCCGTCAATAAGTGTTCCAGTGGAGCAAGGGTGGGGGTGTGGGGCCGGGAATGTATTATGCAATTTACGGCAAGTGGCCCGCAATTGGTAGTAGAGTGTCAGACAAATTTAGGGGGGTCCCGTCTCTTGGTGGGATAGCCCATAAATTCATAACCTGGTTCCACTCTGAAAAGTTAGACTCATCTAGAACCTGAGTGCTATGAATCAGACCACCCTGCCAGAGAAGCTGGCACCTGCACAGGTTCCATGTAGATGTGTGAACCCTCACCGTGGTCCCTGAAGAGAGTAGACACACCCAGTTGGTGATGTTTTATAATAATAGGTTATTTATTGTTTTCAATCGGCACATCAACCTTGTTTATAAGAATAATATCAGATTGTGGTAATCTCAGCATTCTTTTTTATTTTTAACACATTTTATTAAGCTTTGCAAATCTGTTATGTATATTACATGAAGCGGGTTACATTTTCGGGTTTTTCACCTTCGTAAGGAAGTACACATGACTTCTCAATGTTTCAATCATAATATTACATTACAATATAGTGTCACGATATTCAGCATTTGTACCACCATCTCTAATGCAATTAAATATCAAACACTATATATATATCAAGCATTATCAGTGTGTTAATTATCATTATAGAACTACCCACCCCCACCCCCCAATTACCAACCCTATTAACATGGAACTAAAAACAAACTCTGCCGCTGTGTTGTATATACACCCACTCGGGTAGATAATACTACAGGGTAGTCGTGTCCGATATAGGTGGGTAGGACAGGAGAGGAAGGGGAGGCACAAGGGAGGCTGAGGGAGGGGTAGAGACAGAGGGGGAAGGAGAGGGGGAGAGCAGGGGGGCGGCAGCCACCCCGAAAACTGCGCTGGTTGCAGCATCAATAATCATTGAACATCCGAGTGGACCTCCAGCGTGTCCCGGGAACCCCCCAGCACCCCCCGTGTTTGCTTTAAACAGTTCTACCAAGTGCACCCAGTCCAGGGAGATGGGTCCTTTTCTCAGTCTTCTATATTGTTCGCGATAAAACGCTTCCGTCTCTGCTATGGTCCATCTAAGAACTTCCTCCCTCCATTTACCCTCGCGCTGTGCTGTGCGCGATTTCCAATGCTGAGTAATCAATTCTTTGGCAAGCATCAAGGCTAATCCTGCAAAGTGGCGCAGTAGCTTCACCTTCTTGGGGAGAGGGAATAGGCCCAGAAGGCATGCGTCTATAGTATTCCAGGGGGAGTACTAACCTCCGACCAAAACCCTCCCAATACAGGACAGGACCACAACATGTGAATGAAATCAGCATCATGGTTAGGACAACGTGGACAGCCAGAGGAGGCAACGGGGATCATCATCTGGATCGCCCTCGGGGTGAGGTCCGCCCTATGCAGTATGAATAATTGTATTGTTTTTAGGCGGAAATTACGAGACCCGTCGAGGGTGTTCTAACATTAAGGCCCATTCCTCCAATTCCCTTACCAGGGACGTTTCACATCTGTGTCGAAGAATCAACAGTGGAGTGCCCAAATGTTCCCGTAACTCCCAGTAAAGCCACCTTACAAGGTGGCGGCCATGCCCCATTATATGAATCAACTTCAACAATTGAAAGGTGGGAGGTTCTTTCTGATCCACTAACCAGTATTTCCAGGTGTATTGCGAGATTGCTGCATGTGTGAGAAAGAGGGTTTCCGGGACGGCATTAGTATGTACAAAGTCCTCATGAGACATCAGGCTGCCATCTAAGAATAAATCTCCAACTGTCTCCATGCCATTCTGGGTCCAACTCTGTAATTGAGCACTAGATAAAATCCCTCGCCTAGTGGGTAGGCCACAAAGCGGGATATTAGGAACTTTTGGGAAAGGTATTTTTGCATATTTTTGCGCTTCCTTCCAGTAATGCATTGCCACATGCAAGATAAAGGGGGGATCTCTCAGTTTGTCGACCCCGGGGCACAATTGCGCCTGGAGGATACCACGGTGTAAACGGTTCGGGTATATTTATTTTATTTTATTTATAAAGTTTTATATAGAGCGAACTTGACCCAAGAGGGTATCAGAGCACTTTACATTTAGGATCGTTGCGTTAAAAGTTACATCAGATACAAGAGCATAGTAAGATACAGTACACATAAACAATGTTTCAAGAATTTGTAGGAGGGAGGGGAGGAAGGAGTAATAGCGGGGAGACGAGGAGGAACTGTGCCCAATGTCCGGCTGGGTAGGTGACGGTCAAGGGGGAAACCAGGGCCAATCTCCTCATTAGCTGTCTAGCAGCTCCACCGGTCATCAGCCATGTTGCTCAGGTCTCAGCGTTCAGGAAAACCAGTTTTTAGTTTATTTGATTTGCGAAGGTTATATAGCGCTATCTAGACCCGGAGGTATCAGAGCGCTTAACCAGAGGATTGTTGCTTTACAGGGTACATCAAAAGGATTATATAGCGCTGGCTAGACCCCGAGGTATCAGAGCGCTATAACAGAGGAGCATTGCGTTACAAATTACATCAGTTACAATAGAGTAGTAAGGTATAGTAAATAAACAACGAGGTTCAGAGAATTTGTAGGAAAGGAGGGGACGAAGGAGCCATAGCAGGGAGACGAGGGAGAACTGTGTCCAATGTCCGGCTGGGTAGGTGACGGTCGAGGGGGAAACCAGGGCCAATCTCCTCATTAGTTGTCTAGCAACTCCACCGGGCATCAGCCATGTTGCTCAGGTCTCAGCGTTCGGGAAAAACAGATTTGAATAGATACATAGTGTTAGAAATGGGGGTCTCTAGTCGACAGTGGCTGGCGCCAATGTCGAATAGTGACCCTTCTTCCCAAGTCAGAGTGAGGGGGCTACACCCTTTGATAACCCCTGCTCAACCCTGTGGTAACGTAGCACGAGCAGACAGGCCTAGCTCAGAGGCAGTGTGTGTAGCATTTAGGACCATACACAATAACGTAGGACGCTACAAAATAGACACCACAAGCAGTTATAAAAAATAGTTATCTTTATATAGATTAAACACGAAACTGAGAAATGCTCAAAGAACAACAATGGACGTAATTACAGATTTGTCTCAAGAGCGATGAAAGCACTTGTGTGTGCGGGTGGAACGAACTTGGTTCAGGCCAGGATCTTTGCGACCTGGTGATGCACAATGTACAAGGTACTTAGGATATAAAGGGGCACGGGGCACAGCTCCTCAGGCAAGGTGCGGGCTGGCAGGCGGACCCCCAGCGGCCACAGTTCCTGGGTGGTGGCGATCCACAGCGTGCACTCACGATAATCGTGGGACGGGTAAAAGCGGCACCCAGCGGCGCACACGGAAGTTGACAAGGCTCCCGATGTGGGGCTAGCGTGGGCACTCAGCAGCGCAGCTCTTCAGCTGCAGCAGCCCGCGATAGCGATGATTCTTGTGGCAAAGTAGGGATGGGCACTCAGCGGCACAACTTCTCAATGGCGGCGGCCCAAAACAGTGATAGTAAGGACTCTCGTAGCAAAGCCAATGCGGGCCTGCAGCGACACAGCTCCTCGGCTGCAGCGGTCCACAGTGGCGGTGGTACTGATTCTCGTAGTAGGGCAAATGCGGGCACCCAGCGGCACAGCTTCGCAGCGGCCCACAATAGTGACAAAAAGGTTTTTCGTAGCAAGGCCAAGGTAGGCACTCAGCGGCACAGCTCCTCGGCTGCAGCGGCCCACAATGGTGATAGCAATAGTTTCTGTAGACAAGGCAAATGCGGGCACTCAGCGGCACAGCTCCTCAGCTGCAGCAGCCCACAATGGCGATAGCAACAGTTTCCATAGGCAAGGTAAATGCGGGCACTCAGCGGCACAGCTCCTCAGCTGCAGCGGCCCACAATGGCGATAGCAATAGTTTCCATAGATAAGGCAAATGCGGGCACTCAGCGGCACAGCTCCTCGGCTGCAGCGGCCCACAATGGCGATAGCAATAGTTTCCGTAGATAAGGCAAATGCGGGCTGTCAGCGGCACAGCTCCTCAGCTGCAGCGGCCCACAATGGCGATAGCAATAGTTTCCGTAGATAAGGCAAATGCAGGCAGTCAGCGGCACAGCTCCTCAGCTGAATTGGCCCACAATGGCGATAGCGATAGTTTCCGTAGATAAGGCAAATGCGGGCACTCAGCGGCACAGCTCCTCAGCTGCAGCGGCCCACAATGGCGATAGCAATAGTTTCCGTAGACAAGGCGAATGCGGGCACTCAGCGGCACAGCTCCTCGGCTGCAGCGGCCCACAATGGCGATAGCAATAGTTTCCGTAGACAAGGCAAATGCGGGCACTCAGCGGCACAGCTCCTCAGCTGCAGCGGCCCACAATGGCGATAGCAATAGTTTCCGTAGACAAGGCAAATGCGGGCACTCAGCAGCACAGCTCCTCAGCTGCAGCGGCCCACAATGGTGAAAGCAATAGTTTCCGTATGCAAGGTAAATGCGGGCACTCAGCGGCACAGCTCCTCAGCTGCAGCGGCCCACAATGGCGATAGCAATAGTTTCCGTAGACAAGGCAAATGCGGGCACTCAGCAGCACAGCTCCTCAGCTGCAGCGGCCCACAATGGCGAAAGCAATAGTTTCCGTATGCAAGGCAAATGCAGGCACTCAGCGGCACAGCATTTCAGCTGGCGCGGCCTACAATGGCGATAGTAATAGTTTCTGTAGGCAAGGCAAATGCGGGCAGTCAGCGGCACAGCTTCTCAGCTGCAGCTGCCCACAATGGCAATAGCAATAGTTTCCATAGGCAAGCAAAAGCGGCGTTCCCCACAGTAGATCCAGAGGCCTTGGATTTCTCGACAGAGGCCTCACCTGTGAGTAGGATTTCTCTCAATAGGAATCCGGGCTGCTGATGAATGAAGTCTAATGTCCTTGAGACTTCGGCAGGAGGCGAGCTCAATTCAGGCCCTTGGGTAGTGGCTTCAGTGGATGGATGAAAGTTTCAAAGTCCTTTCCCTCTCGTTTCCACAGCCAGAGGTTCGTCTTCACATCCCGAAGTTACACACCACGAAGGGGTTTCAGCTCAGATCTTTATACCCCCAAAGTCTTTGTTCTTGAGAAAGTAACAAATCACTCGACCCGGCCAGAACCAGTTTGGTGTCGACTTGGGTCACTTTATTTACGAGGCAGCATCCTCCCTTTCAGGGAGAGGGGGGCCCACCATCAGACACCTAGCGGGAGGTGGAGCCATCATTCACCTTGCCAGGCACAGCCCTGCTCAGATCGAGGGGTCACCCCTCCCCATACTTCAATGGCAGATTGCTCCGTTCGACCCAGGTCAGCCCCAGCCTGCCCTGGCCCTCTAAACCAGACGACCAATACACATACCAGTGAAACACACAGAAAGACTTAGAAAAAAGAAACCTACTTTCCAAAAGTGGCAGTTGCACACGCAGAATATAAAGACAATCACTACTACCAGATGCACTTTAATATTTGGAGCGGTAGCATACCAAATTCTACTTCCCTAACATGTTCCTTGGTACTACTAGGACTACACCGGTTCATCAGTTATTTTATAATAAGGAGCATTCACGCTGTGTCACTGAATGGCAGTGGCACAGCGCCCAGAACATCTAACGTCAGTAACCATGAAGGAGACAAATACGACAAAAATGGAAGGGAGACCTACGTCAATGGTGCCAGGTCTAACACATAGGCTACGAGGGTCTAGGTAAAAGAAGGAGGTGGATCTCAAATAAGTTATGGCCTGCCAACAAATATGCTAGCCATTGTAATTTCCCCACTATACAGTAGGCCTTAAAGTCGGGAGACCCCATACCGCCTGCAGCACTCGGCAACTGCATCTTGGCCAATGCTAGCCTATGTCTACCCGAACCCCACAACAAGGACACTAACAGTGTATCCCAATGTTTTAAAAATCCATGCATGGAGAATCACTGTGAGGTTAACAAAGTGATATAGGAGTCTAGGTAACATGACCATTTTGGACACGGCCAGTCGACCCGCTACTGTTAATGGTAAGGTATTCCAAAAAGAGATCTGGGAATGGAGTGAGTTAATAGTTCTAACCACATTCCCATCTATAGTATCCACACTGGTCCTGTAAACTTGGATCCCTAGATATTTAAAAGTTGTGGGTTCCACCTTAAATTGTAACTGCCCAGACTGTAAATGAGGTCTATTATACGTATCATAAAAGGAAAATGCCACCAATTTTGAGGCATTAAGGCATAGTCCGGATATTTCCCCGAACCGTGCAAACTCCGCTGCTACTTCATGCATATTTTCGTTCAAATCTTTAAAATATAACAACCTGTCATCTGCATAGAGGTAATCTCAGCATTCATAATATAGAATAAAATGAACAGTAGAAAAACCCTCAGCATTTTACATTCCTAATACCTATAACAAATTAGTATAATTAATTATACCAGGTCATGTTCTTATGCCTGCATACCTTCGAAACCTGTCAGGCTTGCAGTTGTATAAGGCATCTCCCACCAAGCCATCAGTTTACATGTATTTGCCCTTCCCAAATATCAGATCTCTTTATACCCTTCTGTCATCAGTGATTCTCTCTGGATAGGTAGGGGGAGTTTCTGTGCACTCTTTCTTATCTGCTCTGTACAGAACGAACAATGTCTTAGTCAGAGAAATGTATCCTTTCTCCCTTCCGCATTTGCTCTCTGTGTATCTAGATGGCCTTGTGAGGTTACTCACTACATGTAGCTCTCTCTGGACATCAGAATGGAAGATTCCTTTCCACTGCATTTCTGTTATTTTTGTTAGCGCTCCTAATATTTACCTGAGGCTAAAATACATATGGTGATCTCCCACACTCTGTTAGCTGTTATTACCATTTCAAAGCATTAGTTCTCAAGGTCCTAAGCTCTGTGTGCACATGCACACACTAGCTAAAGAATTAGTAAGTCCTGTGTTTACCATGCAATAAGACCTGATTTGTATCTGACATGTATGTGTTATAAGGAAAACAATACCTGGTGTGAGGATTGACAGATTAGCCCTATCTTGCATGCACTATATTTCTTTATTAATGAAAGGAACTGTTTGTTAAACTGTAAGACATTCTATTTGAATATATAATCCTGATTATGTGTATGCAGTATAATTGTAATGTATATGGAATGTATAGAGTCCGTGACCAAAGGAAGAGCTCAGTGGGTCTGTATTAACACCGAGTGCTCAAAACCATTTCACTTCCAGGTGTTATAAAAATAAGGTGTTATAAAAATAAGTGCTGGTTGCCCCCACGGGCAACCATCAGTTTAAGCAAACTAAGCACTGACCCTAGCATATGCAAAGCTGACCCTAATGTTTCCTTGAATATTCCTAACACTCTTTCCTGCTGTTTTATTATGTTATTCTACCTATTGTGTTAGCCACCCGAAACATTTTCAAACCCTTAAATAAATGGTGAATATATTTGTCAGTAACTGTTATCAGTTGCTATTATACTGGCACTGCGTGCAACTTGTGTTTCATAATAATCAGTAATGATAATACTAAATCTTGTTTTGATAACGAGGAGATTATGATTGTCGATGTATTACACCTTGCATGAGTTTGTTTGCATTTGGCCAACAGAGCATAGTTTTCACGTCTTGTATTGCCAGGTGCAGAGTATAACTACAACCAATGCTCCCTCTAATTTTTTCTCTCTGTGTGTGGCACTGTAAGCTCTCTGTGCGCTGCAGCCAAGGCTATGTGCGCCAATAACCCGACCGCGCGTGTGGTTGCAGAGACAAATATCAGTGCAGGTTGTGTGAGTATTCATGTTAAAAGCAGTGCCAATCATGTGCTGCAATTACCATGAATACTTTCTCAGAGACACACAATATGCCCTGCACAGGGCTGGCCTTAGCACTGGTGGCACCCTGTGTGACAACGTTTGTTGGCGCACCCCAGCGACCACCCCGCCAGCGATTCCCTCACTATTATCCTTTAACAGTGCCCCTCAAGTCTCCATTACCACTCTCCCTGAGATGTATTTAATTTGTTTTATAACGCCTCTCATACCAGTGCAGGGTGTACTTTACATTGCACACATATTAAACAGAGACAATCAATCATTGGTATGTAAATCAGGGTGTAAGAAATGTTGCATATGACAGAGGACTGCAAGGCAAAGGAGTGACATTTAATTCATTCTGGGAGGCAGTATAGTTCAAGAGTGCTTTGTCTGGAGAAGCACAAACTCACAATTTAAAAGGTAACACCATGGTTAGGATTTCTCTTTAATAAGAATCACTTTGTACCCAAATGAACCCTATTTGCAACATTAGGATAATGAATTGGCTGGGGGGAAAATCATAACACTCTAATCTATACCTTGCAGTATGCATGAAGTTCTTTGATGACAGTTACTAGTTTACTGTTCTATATTAGGATTTGAACTTATAAACTGCAAGTAACAAAATGACCCCCCTGACATGAGTAGTAACCCGCTAACCAATTTTCATTTTATGCACTTTGTCATCTGCATGGTACACGTTCTTTGCAGAAGGCATATTAACCCTCTGCGCTACCTTAAAACTTCCACTAGAGAAAATTCCAATCCCTCTAATACAACAAGTAACATTACACCTACAACAAGCCAGGACTGTTGGCTTTGTCAATGGTTCTTATTTACATATGATAAATAAGCACCAACTACGCCTTCGTTGTATATAACATTGCAAATGCTTTAGTTCTAACATGATGACATTGAAAGAACTATAACGAGTCTCTTTGTAGTCAAATAAAAGGCAGTGAAGGGTGGTACTGCCGCAGAGTTAAGATTTTTGTTTTTTTCACCCTGAGGGTGAGGGCAAAAATGGAGAGGCCGATAGGGACCCGTCTCGGCAGCCATAGCTCGAGCTGCTGTGGGCTTGGCTGGGCAGTGTCTGGAGTCTTATCTCCGGCATGCACGTATTTTTCACAGGTCTTAAAGACCATTTGCATATTTACATACCTTTGTAAACTGGTTACCGAGGCTTCGTTTATTTTCTCTGTTTTCAGTACCCCCTGGACCCCCACTCCGCCTATTCCTTTCATTTGTACATTACATTTACTGCCATAGTGTGAGAATGCATTTCATGAAAAGGAATATAAAGAAGGGTTGCCAAAAGAAAAATGCCAATATATGGTGTTTAAAGAGCATGCAAAGACCTCGCCTTGACGCTAAATAGGGTTATAAATAAAAAGTATGTATTCATTTGTAATGTGACTTTTCTGTCTTTGTTCCCTTTAATTATCAGTCATGGATCATTCAGGCAGCCCTAGAACACAATAAAAAGTGCTTTCTATTTATTTTTGCTGTTCGAAGTATGTATGCACAGATAAGTGCTGGAAATACGGCTTTAGGTGGCGGTTTATTTTTGTACCATCTTGGACATCAAAATAATGAGCTGGCAACCCTACTCATAAAAGTTAAAGTGTGTTGCAGGATCAGCACATTATTTATTTCCTCCACCCTCCATCCCTGATTAATGCCATAATAGCAATAGTTTAACTTGTATAGGAAACCCTACACCGCCGTCAATGACATGCTGAGTTACTTCAAGTGTCTGGGAATCGACCCTGCATTCAGACAACTCACTCCTCATTCTCACCCTTCACTTTCACACTCACCCTGCACTCACAGCGATCACAATTCACTCATACTGATCACCATGCACTCACACCATTCACCCTGCACTCACAGTGCACATGTGCTGTTCACCCTGTACCTCACCCTGCAGTCACAGAGCACACTACACACCCTGCACTCATGTGACACTTCACTCACTTGTCCCCCTCACTGATCAATCTGCAATCTAACTCAAACAATCCCATCACTAATCATGCATTAATTCGTCCTACTCTGCACTTGCAGCCGCACCCAAAATTATGTGGTAACCTCATTCACCCTGCAGTCACTCCTCTTACCCTACTTACACTGTTGCATCGCTCACCGTGCACTCACATGGAACTCCTGCCACCCACACAGCACAGAGGGTTAATGTGCCTGCTACAAAGAATGTGTACCATGCAGATCACAGAACTGGGTAAACTATGAGTAGCGCAATAAAAAAAAAATGTTGGTCAGAAAGGTGCTATAGAGAGATGAGGTGCATTGTTGGTGAGTGGTAGTGAGGGAATTCATGGAGAAGGAGGAAATGGGGGAGAGAGCGCCAAAAAAGACTGTTGCACCATGTATGACCAGTGCTAGGGCCAGCCCTGGCTGGGAGTGTTAGGCCCCCCCCCCCCCCCGAAGTTCAGGTCTAGTTGCGCCCCTGCGGCTCGGTACCTGCTGAGCACCGCCAGCAGGACCCGGCCCACTTAAAGTCCTGGGTTTGGGGTTACTTTCTGTGTCTGTCTGCTCACTGGCACAGCGAGTCACAGACATGAAGTAAATCTGTTGACACCATGGGATGGCAGATCAAAGCACGTCATGCTTGCAGTTGGGGCTTTAAGTGGATGAAAAACATGGGGGGTCTCATAGGAGCGTGGCTAATGTAATTAAGGTCGTGGGTTGAAATACTTAAGCTAAAAATCTGTACTTAGCATAGTGTGCTGCCCCATTGGTATTTTGCTGCCTCTGTCCATTCATCCAGATGTATAAATATATAACACAACGAGTAACATTACACCTATAACCAGCCAGGGCTATTGGCTTTGTCAATGGTTGTAAATTGCATAAGATAAATAAGAAATAGCTATGACTTAATTGTATATAAAATAAAAAATGCTTCTGTACTTGGGGGCGAAGTTGTGGCTAAGGCTAGAGCTGCCGACTTTCAAGCTGAGAAAGCAGCTTCTAGCCTCACGTCGGCTCAACATCCTTTGATTCAAAGCTTGTAGTCTTGGTCATTTCATTTGCTAATAGAGCTCAGCACACAATCTGCCCGCTCTATTAGCAAAAGAAATGCAGCAAGTTTACAAGCATGACGTGTGCCTACAGGTAATTCTGAAAGCACACGTCGTGATTGTAGACTTCTTTGCATTTCTTTTGTTGAAAGGGCGCGGCTGCAGGGCAGATTGTAAGCCTTTGTTAGAGTAATCATGTTAATTTCAGCGCATGATGGGCACTGCGATTAACATGATAACTCTAACAAAGGCTTACAATCTGCCCTGCAGCCACGCCCTTTCAACAAAAGAAATGCAGCAAGTGCAGGAGGCACTTGCTGTTGGACTAACCTGCTGTTGTGCGTGGTTCAAATTCCACACTGCAAGCTCGAGGAGAGACCGGTGTGCGCAAGCACGTGCGCGCAGCTTACTGGGAACAATGACTACAACATTCAGTTTTATCACTCAAAGTCCTTTAGATGTGGCCTAATGACTAGAGCGGTCGACCTCGAAGCTGGTGAACCGGGTTCGCGTCTCAGCAGGGACGCTCAACATCCTGTGATTCTGGACAAATCATTTAATCTCCACTTGCCTAACAAAGTGAAAGTGCCCGTCTGTAACGCAACTGGTGCTCATGTAAAGCCTCTGATACCTTCGGGTCAAGTTTGCGCTATATAAAATTAAATAAAAAATTTTAAAAATGTAAATTATCTGTTAGGTGGAAACAATATTTGAATCTTACAATATAAGAGCCATTTTCATTGTTTCTATAGCTATAGTTTGCAAGCTTTCTTAGCTGTAGCTCTGCTGCATTCATTATAAATAGTTATTTATGTACATGCGAGTGAGGTTCCCAGTTGTCTTGATCAGGCTTTTGTCTTTAAACATACAATTGTTGAGAAAACAAAACATGGAGAATGGAATTTCCCAAGTATATTTCAAGAATGAGTTCTCCTAGCATAACAGTGTGTACCATCCAGCATCTTTTTTTTTAATTTTATTTTTTTAATGCTGTTTGTACGATTTTCGTTAATATATGCATCGATTCTTGACAGTATATTTAAAAAATATTTTCACACAATCAGAGAGATATGGTATGAGAGAGGTTAATTATTATTCATTAATTGTAAAGGTACTTGGAATGCACATATTAATCTAAGCAAGTTGAAAGTTTTTAAAGACAAGTGAGGCTATTTTTAGATTCTCAATAAAAATAGGTAATAAGCCTGTGAGAGAGATTTTAAAACTTTATGGGAGTAAATGTGTATCTGGGGTATGCTATGGTGGTGCCCTCTGGGGAATGGCAGATACCTCTATATTGCAAATAATGGAAAAAAAAATTTTGCATAGGGTGTTATCAGTCCCTAATTCCACTGCTACTTATATTGTCCATAGAGACACAGATGTTCCCTTTTTAAGTGATTTGATTAGTGTATCCACCATTAATTTGTGGCATCGTATTTGGACGAAGGAAGAAACCCATTTTACCAAGGAAATAATATATGATTGTCTTAGTCTAGATTACTCGAAGAAGATACCATGGTTAAAATACGTCCATGATCTTCTGATTGAGTGTAACGTGAATCCTGTTTTTAAAGACCCATTGATTATTGAGAATTTTAGTAAGGGGGAGCTTAAAAAGAGACTCCTCGGGTCTAGGAAGATAAAAAGGGAAGCAGGGTTATGTACTAAATCTATTGTCAGATTATACTGTGATGGTCCCTTTTCATTTGGCACCCAACCCTATCTTATATTTATTAGGAATACCCAACACAGATTTTATCTGACTAGACTAAGGCTACGAACATTGCATTTTCAGATAGCATTTCCTAAGATGGGCAACTGAAGTGCAAACCTTCCAATGTGCCCTTGCGATGGTAAATCTGCCCAAAGCACATTGCACTTTATACTGTTTTTGTAACTTTTACAGGGATCTTAGGAAATCAATTCTGCGCCCACTTTTTATTTTCAATAAGTTGTACTCCTATAAAACCGCTTTTTATTTTATATGTAAATTAGATCATGTTACAATGTGTAATGCGGTAATTTCCTTCATTCAATTAGCAATTAAGCGAAGGAAAATGCTCTCATATTTGGAAACACTTGTCTATGAGACTGATTAGTTGATCAAATGTTTGGGTTTTATTTCAAGTACCTTTTTAAGATCATTGTAACTCTATGTCCCCCATGAAATGTTACAGACTAATATGGTGTTTATACATCAAAAATGAAATATGTATCCTTTTTTAATAAATCTTCTTATGAGGGGGGAAAAAGGGGAACGTAAAATGAAGAAATGTTTTATTATGTAGAATGCTTTTATGGATATTTTTTATATACCGAATAAAGCTTGTTTTGATTTGATTTGAGAAAGGTTACAGACATAGTCACGCGTAATAGTATCCCAGCTTTGCGGTGTTGGTGCTGCTTCAGAATCTTGCAGTTTCATAAGTTATCAATTGCAGTATCAATAAACATAACTAACAACTGTCCATAGCACAACAAATATCTCTGGTGCTATTTCTAGGCGCGCATCACGCACAGCGTGGGGTGTATGTTTACTGGATGACCTAGGTTTGTGGCAAATCCATTATCTGCACGATCTGGTACATGGCGGTGCGGGGTTCCATCCAGCATGGTTGTCCGGGGCCGTGTGTCTGTGGGTCTAAACGGAGGCAGGGGGTGGTGACTGGAGGGGAGTGTTGGTTGGGGGGGAGGGAAGACCAGGGTAGGACGGTTCCCTCCTGAATTATGGCAGTGTCGCAGTGACGCTGGTCCTCCACATTGTCAGTGTAGTCCCAGCCTTAATGTGGGTTGTGAGTCACAACATTCAGTTTTGACTCAACTGAAGCTAAATATTTTTGCCTGTGCATAGGGGCTGCTGAGGCGGACCAGTGTGCGACACCTGCTTGAGATAGCACCTTTTCCGCCACTAGGGCCCTTCTGATGTCTGTGAGGCATGTGTGTATACTAGGCGCTGCTGCCCATTTCCAGGCCATAGCTAGTCTACGTTTGGCGAAACCGAGTGCCAAGTCCAGAAATGTATTGATGATTTTTCACCGTGAGTTTCGTTTTTTGAAGGGTTAATAGAAAGTGCAGCCCTTGAGCTGTGACTGTCGTGTCTGTTGCGTCAGGTAATGCCTCAGCCACGTCCTTCCAGAATGCCGCCACTTGGGGGCATGCCCAGACCATGTGGGGGAATGTGGCTTCCAGGCTCTGACATCTGGGGCAGATGTTGACAGCTGTCTCATACATACCCGCCAGCCTATGTGGGATTAGATCTGTATGGTGGAGGTAAGTTAATTGTGTGTACTTTATTCTGGCATTCATGAGATATTATTTTAGGGACCACGATGCCCTGCGACCACTGTTTGACGGTGAGTGTGACTGCCAGCGCTACATCCCAATACTCTCATAGCAGAACCAGTAGGGTAATTGCACCCAGTCTTAGAGAATTATATAACATGGATATCGCTTTTCTGCCCGTTCCATGTGTCAATAATACCTGTAGTGCCCTAGATGTTGTGGGTTCATGGCGCTTATATCCCCTTGTTAGAGTCAGCTGTCGCGTGAGTGTTGCGTACATTAGAAAGGTACCCGGGGAAACTCCGTAATCATCTAACAATGTATTGAAGTTGCATAAGTTCGATTCTACAAATAAGTCACCCCATGTGGTTAAGCTGGTAGTAGTCCAGTCTGCCATTTCGGGACGTTTAAGGCAGGTATGCGGCCCAGGAATTATCTCGAGGGGAAGTTCTGGGGCGTACGGCGGGTCTTTGTTCTTCTTCAGCACATATCTGATCCAACACACAGGCCCCTGCCATCAGGATATTCCCCTGCGTTTCCATCGTCAATGTTTTGGAGCTGAATAGCCATTCTAGTTATTCAGGCTGCCGAAGGCCCCACGCCCAGGTGTCCAGTTCAGCAAGATTGCGGCCTTTTAGCCAGTGCATAGGCCATTGTAGCTGCGCAGCTGCATAGTAATGTTCATAGTTGGGTGCGCTCAGGCCGCCCTCCATAATGGGGAGGTATAGTTTTGAAAGGGCTGTTCTAGCCCATGAGTTGCCCCAGATTAGGGTTATGAGGAGCGTTCGACAATCTCTAAAAATTGTGTTCGGGAGTTGGAAAGAGAGGGCTGCGAAGAAATATAAGAGTCTGGGGAGAAGGAGCATTTTTGATATGGCAATTTGGCCCATAGGGGACAGGGGCAACTCAGTCCATAATGGAAGTGCGGCATGGGCGTTAGCTATTACTCTGCCCAGATTACCGTCGGTCAAGTATGCCTGTGAGTGATAGATTTGCACCCCTAGGTATCTGAAGGAGTCGTGAGACAAAGTTAGTGGGGCAATTGGTAAGCACATCCTTTGTTCTGTTGACAGGGGTTTTGTTGGGAATAGTAATGACTCTCACTTAGTCCTGATATGTGTCCGTAAGTGTCTAACAACTCTGTCAAGCCCTGTAAGGGTGCGCCATGGGTGCGGAGGTAGATCAGCGCATTGTCTGTGTAAAGCGAGACAATGTGCATTGATTTTGTGCCTTTATACCCCAGTCGATGGCACAGGCATGGAGAGCGCAAGCCAGGGGCTCCATGGCTAGGGCAAAAATGATTGGTGATAGAGGGCAGCCCTGCCTGGTACCCTGTTCTATTGTGAAAGGGTCCGATATAGTCTGACCTGTCTTTACCCACGCCCACAGGGCAGTATATAATATCTTCACCCAACGCAAGATCTGGGGGCCCATACAATACCCCTCCAGTACTGCCTGCAGGTACTCCCATCCAGGGTATCGAACACCTTTTCTATATCCAGTGAGGCTATCCATGCCGGTTCGGCTTCCGTGCGCGCCCCGTCTAGCAGCATAAAGAGGCGACACAGATTTAGGTGAGTATTCTGGCTTGGTATGAAGCCATTCTGGTCTGTTTGCACCAGCAGGTGTGACACATCCAGCAGCCTATTAGCCAACACCCTTCCCAGTATTTTGTAGTCCGAGTTTAAGAGGGATAGTGGGCAATACAAGCTCATCTGTAATGGATCCTTTCCTGGCTTAAGCAATACCACTAGCACCGCCTCACAGGTGGAGGTCGGTAGTTAGTATGCAGTGGTCGAATGCCTCTGTGTAGATGCGGTGTAACCGTGGGGCCAATTGTGTTCTAAATGTCGTGGACAGTTGCCAACCATCTGTCCCTGGAGTTTAGCCTCACGCCAGGTGTTGGATGGCTTCAGTGATTTCAGCTTCTGATATGGGGGTCTTAAGTGCTGTGGAGTGGGTAGTGGTATCTGTGGAATTGCATTCCAGGAATTGTAGCAGTTCCTGGTGGTCATATGGAGAGGGAGCTTTGTAGAGGGAAGTATAATATTCATGAAAAGACTTGTTGATTTCTGCTTGCCTATTTAATATCCGTCCTACGGGGTTGCGAATCCGTCCTACGGGGTTGCGAATCTCTGTAATGGGCGTTTGGGTTGTGTTGCTTTTCAGTAACCACACAAGTGTTTTGTCTGCTTTATCCCCCTCACCGTGCTGTCTAGCTAGGAATTGTTAATAGCTGAGGGTGCACAGCTGATGTAGTGTTATTTTATGAGATAATTTAGCTTGAGCCAATGTTGGTATGATGTGTGGGTCAGTGGGGGGGAAGACGTTCACAGCATTGGATTTTGGCCTCTAGCTTTTGCAGCTCACTGGTTAGTGTCATGCGGGAGCCATATACAGCTTTTATTGGGTAGCCACGCAGAACCCCTTTAAATGCATCCCATTCTCTTCTGGATTGTGATGCAGTGCCTTTGTTGGTTTGGAAGTATGCTGAAATGTATTGTGAGAGAGAAGCACGTAGAGATGTGTCCCCGAGCACTTCCTTAGGGAGGCGCCGTGTAGGGATGCTGGATCTGGTCTTACCCCATGTTAGCTGTAGCTGTAAGGGGTTGTGGTCCGATAATGGGGGAGCGAGGTATTCCACATACACGCCCTGGGCAGGGCCTCTACGGAGCAGTATATTGCATCTATTCTGGTGTGCAGATCATTAAGGTCTGAAAAATCGGAGTACTCTCTCCTGGCGGGGTGTTTACCCCGCCATGCATCCTGCACATTCATATGAATGGACCATGTTTGCAGTTGCTGTGCCAGGGTGATGGTCTGTGCACCTGAGAGTGGTGGGCACGACCGGTCCAGGTCTAGGTCGTATGTGCTATTAAAATCTCCCCCCACAGTATGTGGGTGCCATTGGATCATGGAGCACGCCGGGGTCATTGTGTGTAAGAAAGGGAAATTAGTGCTATAGGCATGGCATCTATCAAACCCTCTAGTGTCGTGTAGCGCCCACTCGGATCTACTCATGTGTGTAGCGGCCGCAGTGGGCCCACAGGCACTACCCATATCATGGCTCCCCTGGCATAACCAGAGTATGTATCAGGTGCATTTTCTGAAGAAGCGCTATTGAGATCTTGCATCTGCGTAAGTATTGAAATACCCAGTGTCTTTTTGCATATCCCGCCAGGCCTCGGACGTTCCACGTTAGTAACAAAAATTGGTTACCCTGTGTCCATATCTCTTTCTGTGTGTATGTGTTAGTCAACTTCCTAGTAACCAGCTACAACCTACCAATGTATTTAAGATCCAAATGTGGTGCACCAGCAGGTGCACGCTTCATGCATGACAATTGCAATATAATAACATGGACAGAACATTTTAAACGTAACTGATGCCAGACTCCCAGGCCAGTTCGCCAATGGGCGGAAGGCCATCTGCACTTAACTACAAACAAACTTACCTGTAGATAAGAAAGGGATAGATATAGTTAGAGAGACAGTGAAGAGGAAAGATGAAAAGAGAGGGGCAAAGAAAACATTTTCCAGTTAGTTCTGTAACAGTCACTTAGCGTGGGTAGGGTGTGATGGTGTCTCGAGTTCGGTTGGCCCGCTTTGTTGGTTATTGCAGGTCAGGAACAAGCCACCCTGGTGCTGCATCTCTTGGATTGCGGTTCCGTCCCATTATTTAATGATGATCTCCTCCCAGATAGGGAGTGTCTCTAAACGGTACAGTGCTGGGTCACATTAAGTCGTTAGCAGTTTGGGGAGTTACCGCAGGGCCTCCACCCAGGACTGCTACCTGCTGCTAGTCCGTTAGTGAGATGGCATGTTCCGAAGTTGTATCCACCTCCGATGGAGAGGGTGATCTGGTGGCCATGGCGTTTCCAAGTTTTTAACTGCCTACGCTCTTTCTCTTACTGCCTGGGCCTTGGAGGTGCCACACAACTGTCGCCTACCACGTGTTACGCGGTGTTGGCCGTGCTGCCGCTCCTGGCGGGGTTCCACCGCCCTTTCCCTGACATGCGCCAGGCCATTCTGTTCTAGCCAGAGCCAGGCCTCTTCTGGGGTGGAACAGAATGTGGTGCCCCCTTTATGTTGGATCCTCAGTGTGGCTGGAAACTGTAATGCATATTTCACTTCATGTTCCATTAGACATTTTTTGAATTCCAGAAAGGAGGACTTGCTGCGCTGCACCGCCAGCGTGTAGTCCTGGTATATATGTACCTTTGTGTTTCCTACCGGCCACGGGCCTCAAGCTCTCGTCACCTGCAGGATATGATCCCTGTCGCGACAACTAAACAGTCTTGCCTCCACTGGTTTAGGGGGATTACCCAGGCAGTGAGGTTGCCTGGTACCCTGTGGGCCCTTTCCACAGAGAAGAACTTAGAATGTTTGCACTTGAGTAGTGCATGATAGAACCAGGATTCGAGGTATAGTTCGATGCACTCGGGGATACCCACTATGCGTACATTATTCCTTCTGGACGGATGTATGACGTTACAACGCATGCTGTTACAACGCATGCTGTTACAACGAAAGTTTTACAACGCGAGTGCATTGACAACGCAGGACATTACAACGCAAGTCTTTACATCGACTTGCGCTAGATGGCGTGCTAACATTAAAAAAGTGTAATTTACTATTCCAACTCCAGTCCACGTAACAGTAGGGAAGGTGTTGGGATAGTAAACTACACTATTTTTAATGTTAGCACGCCATCTAGTGCAAGTCGATGTAAAGACTTGCGTTGTAATGTCCTGCGTTGTCAATGCACTCGCGTTGTAACAGTTTCGTTGTAATGGTAGTGCGTTGTAAAAGTTGCGTTGTAAAGGTTGTTCCCCCTTCTGGACTTCCTTCCTGGTCTTCATCCCAGTCTCGTAACTACTCCACCTCCTTTTGCAGCGATCTTAGTTGGTCTGAAGCCGCTGCCAACGTAGGTTTCAAGGTTGCTATCTTCGATTCAGATTCCTCTACCCTGTCCTTCAGTTTTTTGTGGTCTTCGCTCCGAGACCCAATTTCTGCCCATAATGTGTCTATTTTAGGGCCCAGTGATATTTTAACATCCATGATTGCTGCTAAGAGCTCATCAAAACAGTGTGAGTGGTCTGCCTGAGCCGCCGCTGCCAATTTCGGAGTTTGAGTGTCGCGGCCTGGGCCTGTGGTTTATTTAGTCTTACCCATCTGTTCGCGGAGGGAAGCTACCCAGCGCTCTAACCAGTCACACCAGTGGGCCCCAGCCGGCAGAGGAGCCCTATGCCAGAGCACCCCCAGACTCAGATATGGTCCGCTCGACGGAAGGCCCTCTGTCTCGTAGGCAAGTATACTCTTAGGCATTTCCTGGTGTCCCCAAAGTCCAACCTGGCAAACGTCGGGACCCCACCCCTGGGGCTCAGGGGGGACCGCCGTCTCCGTCACAAGCAGAATCGCGGGCCCCAGCACTAGCATGGTTCACCAGGTCAACACACGTGGTCCCAATCGGCAGTTGTTAGCGGCTGTGACATCATTGACTTTTGGTAGGCCTACTCGCTCCATGCCACTGCTATGGTGTGCGGAGTTTTGCAGTCACTGCGAGGCCAGGGGTAGTTGCCTTCCAACACTAGGCCCCCAAGATGGAGCGGCCCACTATCACCGCCTCTCCAAGGTAGAAGGCGATATGCATTGCCGGATCACTTGTTGTGCGGCCCTTCGCCTCGGTGCACCTCTCTGGACACCAGCGCAGCCCAGGCTCAGTTCCCTACCGGTCGTCTCCCCAGGGTGCGGGTACCGCACTGATGAAGTACCTCGCCATGGGGCAGCCCTGACCCGGGGAATCGCTCAGGCCCTCACACACACCGGCAGAGCTGTGGTCGGTCCTCACTCGGCCTTCGTTGTACCCCTTGGGGTCGCAACCCTCTAGGCAGGGTCCCAGTGCCAGTCTGGGTGTTCGCATCAACTCCCACATCTCGGAGGGCACCTCCGCGGCCAGTCGCAGAGCCAGGAGGCTCCGCAGGGCAAGCCTTCCCAGGCCACGGGGGAGGCTCCCGGCAGCTCCCGATGTTTCTCCCGTCTCCTGGACCCCCTTTTATTTTTATTTTTTTATCTGTTTTCATTGATTTTTAAAATTTTGCAATTTTACATTATTCCAGTACACTTTAGACCGTATTATCAACATACATTCGTAATTCGATAGTGGTGTTTCACTTGTACCAGTGTTCAAATAAAGCATATCTAGATTAAATAACAATACATTATCAACATGTTGGTACTTTTCTCTTAGTTCAAATTAGTCAGCCTGAGGGGTAGAGAATTAGACTGTTTGCAGCACAACATTAATATAAACCAATGGAAACCTCACATTGACTCCTGCGTGTGAAATGACAACTTTTTTGTTTTATCGTAATAATAACACATCCAATACCTAGTAACTGCAGATACTATCTGCTTGCATGTACGCTGCGCTTAGGTATGTTGTGATTGTATTATATCCTATCCTACATTATGCCCGTCATGTAATGGTTGCACGTCATGTATTATATGAACTGGCTTGGACAACAGTCAGTGAAGGGCAACGGGACTGCCTCTGCACCTACCTTTCTGAGCTGGTTAGCAGCGCAGGTCATGTGATCTGGGTCATAGCTCTGTCAGGTGAGTGGGTGGGCCCGTCAGTCTGGTTCTGCCATATAGTGCGAAAATCCGCCAGAATCGCATCCCAGCACCCCGCAAGTGGCTGCTTACGAACTCCCTATCGCGTCTTCTCGACGCAGTGCTATGCTCTCAGCCTGTGCCCAGCAGAGCAGCGACTGGAACCAGGCCCTCTCCGCAGGGGGGTCAGGCAACTTCCAGTGTTGCATGATCACTCGCTTGGCTACTATGAGGCCTAAATCTATATAACGTGATGTCACTTTGTGTTTGTCAGTTCTGCGGTATAATCCCAGTATGCACACCTCCCGGGTCCAACTCAGTGTTCGCTCCGTGCACTGCGCTAGAGTCGTGGTGATCGCTCTCAAGTACTGCTGTATGTCCGGGCAGGACTAGGCCATACGAAGCAGGCCAGCCCCGTGGGAATCTGGCATCAGCGCAATTTTTTATTAATTTTGGCTGGTGTTAAACAGGCTCTGTGTACTATGTAATGATTACGGTCTAGTTGTCTGTGTCCACACTGAACACACACCCCTACATCCGCAGGCCAGACGTGGCCTGTGGGGAACCAATAAAGGGAAGCGGCCCGCTCGGGGGCAGGGCTTCCGACTGAGACACCGAGTGAGTGGTGGTCTGTCTCTCCCCATAAGGTGTGCCCCTCGACCCCATATGCCCCTTTAGGCCCAATCCCTAGAGCAAGCTGCCATCAGGACACTGGCGACGAGGATGGGATCCGGTCCCATGCCCACTTACCCGACAACGGCGAACTGAGGAGCGCTGGGCGGTGCCGGTCACCCCCCGCCTCGGAACCCCGTCGAGAGGCGAGCGGGACGAAGGATCGCACGGCCTGACCCCGGTAAGCAGCAAAGTGGCCCGAAACCGCATGCGAGGCCGGAGCGAGGAAGTAAGAGCAAAGCGCGGGGAAGCGGAGCTGCTGTGCGGAGCGAAGCCCACACACAAGGAAGTCCTGCGCGCATGCGCAGTAACGAGCGGCCCACCCCACCCCACCACACGCGAGCAGCGTGACAAAACAAACCGGCGGAGGCCCGGTACCACCACGAGGCAGGGGAGGCGCGGAAAAGGAAAAGGAAGCAGCGCGCGACACCGGCGACCCCTCCCCCCCCCCCACGGCTGCAAGGAGCCTGCAAGCATCTCCAGAGGGGCCACAAACACGCATTGGCCAACAAAAGTCGCTGCCACCTCATGAACTTGCCCACAGCCACCAAAAAGCAAGAGATATCACAGGCAAGCACAAGCAAGTGCAAAAGGGGCTCACGCACTCCACAGTGCAATAAGAAGGAGCAGAGCGACTCCAACCTCAGGTCACAGAGGAGCAGGGAGTTAAGTGGAAGAGGTACAGCAACCTTGATAACGACCCCAAGAGACACAAAAAGAAGGCATCGGAGTAACTCAGGGACAGCCAAGCCATGGTCGACGACGAACCTGCGGCACCTGCACGCATTCCGTACCAGCATGCTGCGTCTGGAGTTCTGCCACCCTTCAGTGAGGTCGAAGATCCATCAATTGCGTCACCAAGGTGGAAGATCTGGCTGGAGCGTCTAGAAAACTATTTTGTGGCGTCCAGGGAAACGGATGGGGCGATAAAGCGATCTTTGCTACTCCACTACGCAGGTGATGAAATCTTCAAATTATTCAAGCATCTACCTAACACTGGTACGGTGGAAGACTATGACGCGGCTGTCCGGGCCATCAACGGTTATTTTGATCCACAGTTGAACTTGGACTTCGAGGTATTCAAGCTGGGGCAGGCAAGGCAGCGGGAAGGAGAGTCCATGGACCGTTTCTACGCTCGAGTGAGGGAACTCGCAAGCACATGCACCAACGAAGACCAACCCAAAGCTATACGAAGGCAGATAATTCAACGGTGTAGGGACAAGACGCTAAGGGGTTTGATCTTGAGAAAGCCAGGCATCTCGCTTGAAGACATACTAATTTTAGCTCGGTCGCACGACCTGTCAGCGGTGAGGGCCACCGCCATGGATCAAGCCCTGAACAAATATTCAGGGAAAAGCGACAACATCAAGGTGGAAAAAGTGGATGCGGTGATGACGAAGCCAACAAACAGACACCACAAGGACACCCGGAAGGAAGGTTCCCGGACAAAATGCGGATACTGCGGATATGAACCGCATGCCGCCAAAGACTGCCCTGCACAAGGAAAAACGTGCACGAACTGTGGGATCCCAAATCATTTTGCGTCCGTCTGCCGACGGCGCAACTACACAAAAGGGCCAAAAAAGTTCAAGTCACTGCCGAAAGCAGTGCGGCAACTATCTCTAGACGACCCGACACCCTCGGAAGGAGCCCAGGCCCCTCAAGGAAGATATCTACCAACTGTGGACGAATACTCCGACTCCGAAGACGAAGAAGTACACATCATCTCTTTCACGCGGGAACTGAAACGCAGGAGGCGACCACAACCCACGTGCATCGTCCAACTGGGGGGAAATGAGGTAAAGGCCATAATTGACACCGGGGCCACCGTGAATGTAATGGGACTGCAGAAATTCAATCAACTACGACCCAGGCCACAGGTAATACCTTCCAGGACAAGGATTTTTGCGTATGGGGCCCACACCCCACTCCCGCTGAAGGGAAAGATGATAGTGCCTATCAAAGCTGATGAGGTCGAGGTAACAGCAACAGTCCACATCATCGACAGGGAGGCAGAAACACTGCTGAGTAGTCACACGACAGAGGATCTAAAGCTGATAGCCTTTGCACATCGGGTCCGAACACACCAGGTGGATGAACTGTTGGCACAGTTTCCGGAACTCTTCAAGGGCCTGGGGTGCATAAAGTGTGACCCAATACGATTGCACATTGACAAGACGGTTAAGCCAACTGCGTTGAGGCATCGCAGGATTCCATTTCATTTGAGGCCTCTGGTAGAAAAGGAACTGGAGAACCTGGAAAGCCTGGGGGTCATCGAAAAAGTCTCGGGACCCACCCCCTGGGTATCCCCCATGGTGATTGTAGAAAAACCTCGCCAACCTGGAGCCATTAGGTTGTGTATCGAGATGAGGTTGCCAAACCAAGCCATCAAGAGGGAACGTCACCTGACCCCAACGATGGACGACATCATTGCCGTTGTAAACGGATCACGGTGGTTTTCAAAGATCGATTTGAACGCGGGCTATCACCAGCTGCCCCTGGCCGAGGACAGCAGATTCATAACCACCTTCAGCACCCACCTAGGGCTCCGGCAGTACAAAAGACTCAACTTCGGCATCTCCTCGGCAGCCGAGGTGTTTGAAAATATCATCAGGGAGCTGTTGTCCGGGTTACCGGGAGTCATCAATGTCAGCGATGACATCCTCATTCACTCGGCAACGGCGGCCGGACATCACAAACACTTGCGAGACACACTCCGGAGATTGAGTGCTCATGGTGCCAAAAATCGAGTTCTTCGGCTACGTTTTCAGTCAGGAAGGGATTCAGGTGGACCCCCGAAAATCCATAGCCATCAAGGACGCCCGTGCCCCGACATCACCAACGGAGGTCAGGAGTTTTCTTGGCATGACCACCTATTGTGGCCGGTTCATTCCGGGTTTGGCCACGTGGAGCGCCCTAACGAGAACAGACACCCCGTGGAAATGGGGATCGAAAGAGGAGGAGGCATTCCAAGGGATCAAGACGGCACTGCTGGAGAAGGCCACGCTGGCTTATTTCGACCCTAAAAAACGGACAGAAGTACTAGTCGATGCTAGCCCAGTGGGGCTGGGTGCGGTACTGACCCAAGAGCAAGGGCCGGGCCAGTGGACAGCCTTAAGCTTTGCCAGCAGAGCCCTCACCCCAACCGAGGCGAGGTACGCCCAAATCAAACGTGAGGCGCTCACCATTAAATGGGCCTGCAGCCATTTTCATCTATACCTACGAGGGCATCCTTTTGTAATGGTCACCGACCATCAGCCACTGGTGCCCCTATTCAAGGGAACCTCGCCCCATCCGCCCCCGCGGATAGAGAGATGGGCGGTTCAGCTACAGCCGTATGAGATGGAAGTAGTCTATCGGCCAGGAGCCAAGAACCCAGCGGACTTTCTGTCCCGCCATCCACCGAGCCCAGACCAGTAGGGGATGGATGAAGAGTGCGATGAGTTTGCCCAGTGGGTTGCCCTCACTGCATGCCCCCAAAACATGACGCTGGATGACATCAAGGAGGGGGCGGAGACGGACTCGGTGTACGTGAAAACTTTGAAAGCGGTTCGAGAAGGATCGTGGGCTGGATACCTACACCAGGCAAACTCGTGGACGCAAGAAGACAAAGAAGCACTTACTCAGATGTGGCTCATCCGGCACGATCTAAGTGCCACATAAGACGGCATCCTATTACGAGGCCCGCGGCTGGTCATCCCGTCGGCCCTGAGATAGCGGGCGATCAAACTGGCCCACGGGGGACACCAAGGGACCACCAAAATGAAGTCCAGAATCCGAGAGAAGATGTGGTTCCCTGATCTGGAACGGATGGTGGAGGAACATGTCGGGGGCTGCCTAGCCTGCCAACTCACTGGTGAACCGGACCGACCCCAGCCCGTCATTACGGAGGATGCCTGCTTAACACCCTGGGAGAGAGTAAGCGTGGACTTTGGGAGCTTCCCCGGGGGGGGGGGGCGCACACTCTAGTCATGGTGGATGCACACTCCAAATACCCCGTGGTAGAGAAAGTACCGTCCACGGCCTTTGGACAGGTGGGGCCCGCCCTTGAGAAGATATTCTCCATGTTTGGCTATCCCAAGGAACTCCGCAGCGATAATGGACCGCCGTTTCAGGGCGCTGAATTTGCCACCTACCTCAGCCAAAGAGGGATTCGACACAGACGCATCACACCCCAATGGCCCCAAGCCAATGGCGATGTGGAACGTTTTATGCGTACACTAAATAAGGCATTCCGCATAGCCCTGGTGGAGCAGGCTGACCCGGAGCATCGACTCCATGAATTTCTGAGGGAGTATAGGAGCACTCCACATTGCACCACCCAACGGAGCCCGTGGAGTCTCATGTTCCAAGGAAACAGGAGGGATCTCCTTCCCAGCAGTCCAGAATGGACACCTGTGCCCGCTGACCCGGAAGGGACCCAAGCGAGACGTGAACAAGGCAATCGATGGGCTAGTTACCACCGGAGGGCCGCATCAAAGATACCCCCACCTGGAATGCAGGTGATTCTAAGAAATAGACGACCAGGGGGCAAGTTTCAAACCCGGTTCGAGCCCGGTCTCTGGACCGTCGAAACCACAAAAGGAACTATGGTCACCGCCAGGAGGGGAGGGGAGACAGTGACGAGGAATGCTTCCTGGTTCAGGGCAGTCCCATCGGTGGAGGGTGGAGGTGACACTGAGGAAGATCTGCTCCAAGATGAGAACGCTCTTGAAAGCGAAGAGACGACCGCCGAGGAAGATACGACAGCCACCCGAGGAGAGGCTGCGGCTTCACCAACGCCCGCTGCAGCCACTGGTAGCCCTCGGGTCTCAAGTCCGAGCGGGGGACCCGCTCGGTGAGGTATGGGTTGAGGCCGAATCCCCAGCCCAACTAAAGACTGAGAGACTTTGTATGCCTTCTAAAACCCAACCGCCGACATCATGGGAAAAGCAAGTATCCAAAGACTGTGTAAATTAATTGTTATGCATATTACGTTCTTCATGCACGTTCTGCAATGCCGTTTGTGGTGGGAAGAAAAGAAACCCCGGAGTTTGGTAGGGATGTAATGATTACGGTCTAGTTGTCTGTGTCCACACTGAACACACACCCCTACATCCGCAGGCCAGGCGTAGCCTGTGGGGAACCAATAAAGGGAAGCGGCCCGCTCGGGGGCAGGGCTTCCGACTGAGACACCGAGTGAGTGGTGGTCTGTCTCTCCCCATAAGGTGTGCCCCTCGACCCCATATGCCCCTTTAGGCCCAATCCCTAGAGCAAGCTGCCATCAGGACATACTATAAAGTACTGGATGAGCCAGAATCTTGCGTTGTGGGGGATCCGGGTGGGACCCTCTAGGATAGCCAACTATTCACGCTCGGTGCAGGGGCGCTGCAGATCTGCCTCCAAGTGAGCCCGCAACGAGTTAAATTGTGGCGCTGTGTGTGCTCGCAGTGATTCCGCAAACCATTTGACTAGGTGTCGGCCTGTACCCAATTCGTGTAAGTACTGTACCACTAGGTGCGCTCCGGTCTCCTGGACCCTTACAGAGGCCGGTCGGGCAAATTATTTAATCCGGTGCATTGCTGGGGTGCCTCATTACATTTGCGGCACCACCAGCGGGCCATTTGCACCTTTAAAACAAGATGATGAGCGGGCCCGACACGGAGCAGATTATCGAGCGTCTGCTTCGGCTGCCATCTTGACCACGACCCCATCCAGAAACATCCATCAAGTTGTAATACATTGAAAGGTTTTTGGTATCAAAGGTAATAGCTATTCATCAATGCATGCAAAACCTGCACAAGTTATCTGTTAAACTGTATCATTGAAAGGAAACAAAAGTGTTCTGGAAAATAACATGTTGCAAGCAAAGTATTTGATCCTAGGGTCAACTTTTGTTCCCCATACTGATTTTGCTGGTATAGTTGCATTCCAAGCTGAATAACCTTTTGTAGTATATTATTGAAAGAATTCTAATAAATAGATCTATTCTGTGCCTATAAATAAACACAAGTGAGGTGTCTTGTATAGAGGGTTCCAGCAACATTATTGTATTTCAATGGAGATTTAAAAGAAGGGAACATTAAATTCTGGCTTACTCCCTATAACTGGAACTGGGCAGTTCTACCATTGTTGGTATCAGAACACTGTGTTCCATTTGTTATGTAATGTATATGTAATGGGAACACATTTATATAGCGCTTACTACCCCTGACGAGTCATTGAAGCACTTTACGGCAACAGCAAACTACTCTGAAACGCAGGTTAGTTGTTCATCTACTGGCTATTGGTTATTGTTAGTTATTGGTTATTGGGATTAGTCATGTGGTTTCAGGAAACTATTCCATGCATTCTTTGTAGTAGATTAAATTAACAGTATTAAGATGTTATCATTAGTGAGGGCTATGTGGGTTCATGCAAGTGGTTGGTGAGATGCATAGATTAGCTCAAGAAGATTGGGCATTGCTAGGTTGCAGGGATAGGGTTTTAATAGGACAGGTTATGATATATGCAATAAAGTGTGAGTCATTTGCAGAAATACAATACCAGAGATTAAGGCCGACAGGCATGCGACTATGAGAAGACTACACTCAGAAAGAGGTGGCCTGCAGAGGACTAACAGTAGAAGAGGGTAAGTCTGAGGAAAGGATTCTCTCTTGAGTTGTAATTCTAGGTCAATTTTTCAAGGAGGGTTTTCGGAGTATAGCAGAATGAGGCTTTCTGAGATAGTTTGCAATCTGAGGATGTAAGGCTGTAAAAAGAAATAACATTACATTATGCTCTATGTAATGGGAAAATTATTAAAACATCTGAGTCCGCATGTGCAAATCATTGACAGCCCCAACCTGTTGTGTGCCAAGCATGGGCAGCCCCTTTAAACACAGTCTGGAGTATCCCAAGCTTGGTGAAATGTCCGTAGACTGAACAAAGGGAGGTGATGCAGACTCCTTTATGTAAAAGTCTCATTTAATGATCATCCCTCACTATTCTAACATCACTGCGTCAGCGCCAGGATACCCTTTGGGTGACAGCTGCGCTTAACAAGAAATAAATACATACATACATACATACTGCATTAAAAGGCCATTTCATACACAAAAAATGTGTAGAAACCAGCCACCATACCAGTTGTATTAGGATATCTGCTTGCGCTTTTCCGCAGTGAAATGAGGCTCGGCATTCTACATTGAAGCATGTGCCTGTATCTCCATAAGCAATTTTTCCACAGGGTTCTGGCCCAATCACTAGCGAAGGGGCTTCAGTGAAAGATCTTATCTAAATCAATATGTACCTCCAAGAGTGTGATCGGTGCCTCTAGGTCTGCCCTCTGTTCTGCAGATACTGGAGGCAGCTGCAGCGGGAGTAAATTAGAGTTTAGGCCTGAGGGCGCCACCTGGAGGACCGATTAATACAGTTTGGCATAGTGGGTTTTGAACTCACGATGTATGTCATGCTGGCGAGTCAATAGGTGCCCGGACGCTGATCGCAGCGCAAGAACCGGAAGGTGTGAATGTTCCTGTCTGATCAGTCTCGCTAGCAGCCTACCTGATCTATCTGCTGCTGCATGGGTGCGCGCTGCATGTGCGGCATAATTTATGCACCGCAGCCTTTCCATGACTTTGACATGGTCATGCTTCAGCTTATCTAGCGCGCGCTGGGTACCAGTTGCGTTTGCTACATCTGACTTTAATTGGATGAGTGCGTCCTCAATGCATATTGCTTCTTGTTCTAATTGTCGGTGCATGCTCCAGCTAAGCCCCATGCATTGACCCCGGACCACCGCTTTGCTCGCGTCCCACACAACACTCGCATCAGGGACCGAATTCACATTTGTTTCATAATAATTTTCAAGAGTAGTGGCTAATGAAGCCCTGAAGGGGGAACCCTCCAGTGCCGCAAGCTGTAGCCGTCATGTGCTGGTGACCTGTGCACCTTGTTCGTCGAGCATCTGTATTATGTGAGGATTGTGATCCGAGTGCGTGCGGCCTAAGTACTCTGCTCGGGCGCGCTCAGCAAGAAGTGCCGCACTTCCTACAAACCAATCAATGCGCACATGCAGTCTGTGTGTGTGAGAATAGTGCAAGTATAAGCACTCCTGTGGGTGCATTGCCCTTCATATGTCAAAAAGACCCCAGTGGGACATCCATTACCCTAAGGCCTTGGTGTTAGATGTGGGTGCAGCGAGCTGTAGTGGTGGGAAGGACCTGTCTAAGCTTGTGTCTAGCACTGCGTTGAAATCTCCTGCCAACAACCAGGGGAAGTCACACCAGCGGGATAATATACTCAAAAGTGTCTGCCAGAATGCTACCTGATCAGTGTTTGGGGCGTAGATGGACCCTAGAATAATCTGCCTCCCAATTAGTTTGCCCTGTGATAGCACATAGCGTCTATAAACTTCTTTTTCTGTCTCTTAGGCTTGTATGGAGTACCCGGGCGAATCCAAATGAGGGCACCTCTAGCATAGGAGGAATAGCCCGTGGCCAATACGTGGCCCCTCTCCCTACGGTAAGGTTTACGAATCTACGGTTGAGCCAAGTGTGTTTCCTGCAGTAGTGCTTTGAGGGCAGCATGGCATTTTATGTAAGCGTATGTTTTGTATCTGTGCGCTGACATATGCATTTCTCTAATGTTCCAGGCAACTATGGTGGTAGGCGGCATAGAATGCTAATGTGGAGTGGAAGCGAGCGTGGAGAACGCAGCACACGGGGGGTAGGCCATGGGCAACTCACATGCATTTCAGGCAGGAGACGCATCTTTGGTGGCTTCTGTGGGCCAACTAACTTGGGGGTAAGCAATTCACTTTGCAATTTAAAACGAGCAGAGGGTCAAAGTGTGTCTGCCCAAACTATGAACTGTGCCAAATGGCAAGTATCGGCTGTGTACGCCGCGCCTCCTATCAGGGGGGTGGGCTGAGGCGGTTACAGGAGGCAAGACCTGCGAGCGTCTGGGCCCTGCCTCAGTGTGAGAGTGAATCTGCTCTACTTCGCAGCAAGCATCTTTTGGTGCAGTGCATATATCATGATCGCGGCAGAGGCCCACGGCTATGGTCGGAGAGGGGAAGTGACATAGGCATCGTTGTGTTGTGCGCGCATTGTGCGTGGTTGTCAGCTGCGGGTATATTGGTATGGCCGAGTAGGGAATCGCGCAAGAGGCTGTAACGGTTATCATATGAACTCATCAGCGGTTTGAGGAGTCACTGTTGGGAGTCTCTGCGAGTCATCACCAGACGGCCACACTGCGGATGAACTGTCTTCACTGAGGAAGCGCACCGAAGAGGCATCCAAATCTCCAGCGACTCCAGAGTTCCGTATCGTGGCCGCCGTCCGCAGGGCCTCATGCCTCTCCTGCTCCACATCTGGTGCTGGGTGCCATCTTGCGGATGATTTTCTAGCCCTCCTGCGATTCCGTCTCTGACTGCCCTGGATGTTCAGGGCGGTCTTGCGAGTGCTGTCAGGCCTGCTTGGTAAAGTGTGATGCCCTGCTGCTTCCAGCCAGTTCCAGGTCTCTTCAGTGGTGAGTAAAAGTGAGTAAAGCCTTTTGCGATCACCCGCAGATGCGCAGGGAAGAGAAGGGAGTAACGGATATCAAGCTCTCTCATTTACCTCTTCACCGCAGAAACGTGCTACGTTGCCTCTGTACTCCTAGGGCATAGTCTGGAAAGAAGATGACTGATGCGTTATCTACTTTGATTGTCTCTAGCTTACGCACTTCTTGGAGCACTGCGTCCCGATCTTTGAAATTGAGCAGACGGAACAGGAAAGGCTGTGGACCAGTGCCCAGCGGCGGCCGGCCCGAGGGAACCCCATGGGCCCTTTCCACTGCAAAGAAGTGGGAGAGTGCATCTGCCAGCATCAGGGTTCTCAGCCATTGATTCGTGTATGCCACTGCGTCACGGCCCTCTGTTCCCTCCGGCAGGCCAACAACATGGACATTGTTGCGATGGGAGCGGCCCTCTGAGTCATCCATTCAGCGTTCCAGTGCACTTAGTTACTCAGTGAGATCTCGTATCACGGCAGTCGTGGTCTTAAGGGCTGGGAGGGCCTCCTCCAGCTCTGCCTCTATTTCAATGACCTTGCCTGCAAGCCTGCGGTGGTCCGTATGCAGCAATGTAAGGTCAGACGTGATCTTGTAAATGCAGCCCTCCAGGGATGAGCGAGTGTGTGATAGCAAAGTCCCAATCTGTTCCACCGCCTTGAGTACTGTGTCGATTTTGGATTCCAATGTAGAGGGCCCGGTAGGATCTATTCCCTCCTGGTCCGGGCCAGATTGCTTGGCGGTCTCGATTGGTTGTGTGGCTGCCGTGCCTGCTCCAGCACGCTGCCTGCCCATCTTGCTGCTCACCTGCTGAGTACTATCCTGAGAGAGCTGAGACCCGTTGAGTAGACTGGCATCACAGGCGTCGTCACTACAGCCCCCGGACACCACGGATTCGAGGGAGCAGTGTCGCGACTCCACCTGCCGCCCCAGCGGGGGTTCATGCAATAGACCCCGACTGCCAGCCTCAGGCATGCTTGAGTTAGCCGGGTCCGTAAGTTTGGTACTCTGCATGTTATTCCGTGTGACGGGGCTTGATGGATTCACTAGCAGGGGCAGTTGCATGCATGTGCACCCGTGTGGCACAGCTACTGACCAGTCTCTGCATTGCCCCTCAGTCGCTAACCACGGGACACCAGATAACGCTGAATTGCGGGCCCTGTGTTCCTGAAGCACAGCTCACGTACCTCCTGCAACCAGGCCTGTGCTCGACACAACCGTAATCTACTGTCTCTGGGCCTACTGAGTTACTCTGTGTGGTGAGATTTGATGAATTCACCTGTAGGGGCAGTTACAAGCACTTCTGCCCGCGCAGCACAGTCACTGGCCAGTCTCACCGTTGCTCCTCAGGCTCTAACCACAAGACACCTGATAGTGCCTGATTGTGAGCCCGATGTCCCTAAAGCACAGCTCCCGCACCTCCTACGACCAGGCCTGGGCTCGACACTGCCCCTGAGCCCAGTCAGATGGCTGCAAATTTAAATCAATGCAGGCACAGGGCTGCGCCCCCACGGACTGCTTTCGGGACACACTCGCCCTTGCTATGCACCCCTGGGGACGACCGACTGGTGAGCAAGCGTCTGTCCTAGGTGCCAGTCAGGCCTCCTTCTGGCATGGTGGCAGTGTCTGCCGGGTTGGGCAGCGACTCGTCTCCGGGCCCCTGGGCCTGCTTGCCTCCTGCCGTGCGCAATACCTCTCTTGGGCACCCGCAGCAGTAGAATGTTGCTGGCGAGCGGGCCTGGGCTCCATACAACCCCCGGGCCCCACTAAGGCCGCATTGGGGAGAGCAACCGTGCTTCCGGCGTCGAGCTATAGCCAGATGAAGTGCCCCAGCCCGCGACGGCTGCCCAGGGTGCCGCAACCTGGGCGCGGTGCGATAGTGTGGGGGGGCCCAAACGCTGGAGGGAGCCAGAATCGTATGCTCTCCCCCCTCCGAGAGGCGCAATAGCTAATATCCTCGTGTGAGACACCGCCATTCACTCTTGGGACAATTATTTTTAGTCACATTTGCGATGTATAGTAAAAATATTTCTGGGCAATGACTCCAAACAGCAGAGACTTTACCCTACATATCAAGTTCTATCAAGTTCGCCTAACATGTTAATTCTGCGTCTGTAAAATGTTTGTTCTTTCATGTGTTCCATTTATTTATCTTCAAAAGAAATGCGCAGATGTGACTTGTAACATTTATGCATAATAAATCTTTTTTTCTGTTATTCGCTCATGGTTTATGCCTCATTTATATTGGTGTTAAGAATGCTATAACACACTTTGTGGTGAAATTTGTATTCTTAAGAGCTACTGTGCAATGTACATATGTCCAGAACTGTTGGGCAAAACAATAATTTTGTCACATAATTCTACATGGCAGATTGCAAAATAATTTATTTAAGCTTGATCTCATAAATATTGTAAAACTCCTATCAAGAGGTGTCACCTTTGAACAAATAAGCAATAGCAAAAACAATCATGGTGTTCAGGTGAAAACTTGTTTATTCCAAAAAAGATCGTTCTTTGAAGATTGTTTGATTGTATCCTTGTATGAACAAACAATATATACACACTGGCTAAATTTCATTTACTATGAATATAGACATACATCCTTACAAACTATTGTTGAGAACACAGATTGCAAGGGTTTTACCACTGATGAGAAGTATTAGACAACCAGAATGCAAAGCACCAAAACAGGACACAAGTTGTGTACATTCCAGATCTGTACATCCCAAATCATGTAGCTTACCCGATCCTAGATTCACTGATGATTATTTGGTCCTACAGAAGATGAGAGTTGAGTGAGCTGTAATAAACAAATGATTATTCAAAGAAGTCAGTACATAATTCTACACAATCATTAGTACACATTTTGGCACATGTAACATATTTTTGTACATTTACAAAGGCACACTTAACTTACTAATACAGAGGATACATCTGACATATATATGGTATGGTTCACATGTAAATTAAAGCAAACAGTAACAGAATCCCATGTATAATCACCTTCAGTATACAAAGAACTAATCATATAGACCTCTTTTAATCCTAAAATATGTCTATCACCTGTAAGACAATAGTGTCAACAAAGGTTATAATGGTATATCATATTACTAACCATTATGAGATGTTGTCTATGATATCTTGCCTCAGATCATTCCCTTCCTCATCACCACTGTCATCTTCTTTTGGGAAATCTGTAACATCGGCTAGGCCATTATCGTTGTAATCATCATCAGGAATGAAAGGGATGTTCTGCCGCAGGGCAGTGTTGTGCAGTTTATAACATTGCATTGTGATTTGACACACCTTATCCACTGAGTAGAGATGGGCTCCTTCAGATTTATCAAGGCAACAAAATCTTTCTCCACAGGACCCCTAGTTCTACCATGTGCTCAATGGAAGCAGATTTCCCCTGGCGTTGTTGGATTCCTTAGAGGTGGCAACAACCATGATAGCCTAGAATAAGCTAAGTCACCCTAAAAAATGGAAAAGTTCAATTTACCTTGGAAAAAAAATAACAGCCATGAACAACACATATTTATTCCATTTCTAATGTTAGTTAAGTTACTTAACAACAAGCCAAGCTCTCATGTTGCCAAGTTGTTCCATTTGCTGTTGTACTGTGCTATTGCGTAGAACAAAGAATCATGGATGGAACCAGGAAACCTAACACAAACACTTACGATGTAAAGATTTAAAAGGCACACCACTTGCACATTGATAGAATTGAAGTGTATCCTTTTGCAGTACACTTCTTCTCGGTTGTGAGGTGGAACCAAATCTAAGCGTTTTTCATCAATTGAGACAATCATATGTGGTATTCAACTCAAACCATAATGTTATCTGCATCATTCATAGGGAATTGTATAAAACTGTTTCTGTGGGATGTATGATGATACAACGCGTACCATCACAACGCGGTATGTTACATCGCGGTTTTGACAACGCAAGTTGTTACATCGACTTGCGTTGGAGGGCGCTGGATTTAGGAATAGTGTGAATTACTATTCCAACTCCAGTCTACGTACAGTAGGGAAGGTGTTGGAATAGTAATTCACACTATGCCTTAATCTAGAGCGCCCTCCAGTGCAAGTCGGTGTAACGACTTTCGTTGTAAAAACCACGATGTAACCATACCGCGTTGTAATGGTTGTGTGGTAAAGGATGTTTCCCGTTTCTGTGTGGCATCATCACTGACAGAAACGTATGCAGCACACCACAGAAAGTAGCATGTGACATCCCATTGCAATCTCGTACGGTATATTAAAATGAGTCAGCTGTGGCAAAATGGAGTAATGCAATAGTTTTCACATGTGGTGTTATTGTTAGGTTTGATTTTAAGGTTGTAGTTTAGGTTCAAGCTGATTACTGATAAATCAATTGTGGTTTGTCAGTTTAATCTGTATTTGCAAATGATATCCTTTTCCTGCATGGAGGCTAGGTAAGGAATTGGCGAGAACACTCCGGACTGGCGTCTTCTCACTCTTCCAGGGCCCAAGTGTGGTCGTTGGTGGATGTATCTTTAAAGTGAAAACACATTTTTTATTAATTAATGTATACATGCACATAGTGAAAATGGCTCACATATTACAAATCACAAAATATACAATAAAGTTGTTTTACTTATTTAAAAAAAGTAAAAATCATCACTGCCATACATGCTGAACTTAAAGGGTGATGTCCTTTGCCATAACTTGTGTCATATATTATAATCTGTTAAATGTAGTGACATTGTGTAAATAAATCAGAACACTACAACTCTCAGAATGCTATAATTATAAATGCAATGGCAAAGTACATCACACATGGCCAGGAACCGTCCGTCATAAGATGTGTGTAACTGTGCTAAATTTGTTTTTGTTTGTTTATTTCTTTTTTAAACTCCTTCAACAGAGGTTCATAAACCATGTACAATATGGCCAGTAGATACACTTCCGCATTTGAAGGTATAATTAAATAATCATTAAATGTAACAACTTTTGAATTAAAACACAATATTTTCGGACATATACACCTCCATTTTAGGTGTACATAGCTACCATTTTTGTAGCATACACACGCTCTATTTAAAATTACACCTGCCTAGCAAAACTTCATGTTAGGTGAAATGATAAGCAACACATTTAACCAAGGCAACTTTTAGTGCATTCAACACATTTTTCACATACATTCCATTTTTGGTAGGGGCTTCTGCAGAAGAATCCCTGTTGCAGATTTCTGAACTGATTAAAAGCATATTTGAACAACTTCATGTAAGGTACACACAGCATATCCCTCAATAAATTCTCCAGTATCATTTTTGATACAAAAACCATCAACAAAATAAACAAATTCGCTTTTGGTTATTGGTGTGTCTACACATCAGTACATGTTCATGTATTTGGTGACCAAAAGACAATCATGGGACTCACCCACTTGAAAGGTGGGCATCAGAGAGGCGGGATTCAAAGTGGGGCAAAAGAGGTTTTACAGGGTGACTTGTTCGCTTATAATATTGCTATTGTTTATGCAGGGTCTAAATTCCGAGTCATCTAGCTGCCGGGGTAATTAAACACTAAGGAGAGTATTCAAGCAACTAGCTGGGATGTGGTCTTATATTGCTGGAACATACCTCAACTGATTCCTTTAGGACGAGGCAACAGCACCCAAGGCATATTTTGTGTGTACTTGTAGGGTACCTATATTAGTGCTCAAGCCCAATTATTGAGGGAATCTTGTCTGCTGCCCTAACCTCGTAACTGTGGATTGAATCTACGAGATTGTTCTTCTTTTCCATATAGTGGTAGGAGATCTTTTGATTTATTCCGTTCTCCTGTGCCTCTTGTTGCTTTTTCCGATTGGACCAATGTTTGCTCTGTATCATAATTTACCCAGGTCCCTCGGGTTAATTTAGGGTTACCTCATTGTTTTCTGACTACCAATTATTGAGGAGGTCCACCTATCAATGGCATTCCGTCAAGCAGGGCAGCACCTTGTGGGCTGACGCGGTTCATTGCCTTATCCCGAAGGACATTCTTTGAAGATAATTTTCATGGGGAGGCCCATGTATTATTGCATGTTATTTGGCAGGCCCTGTACCCTCCAAATAGCCTTTTCTTAAGTTCTTGCAGTGTGTGCCTATGTTCCAGTAGAGGGCATATTAGGCTTCTAGGTCTTGTTTTTATATATTCTGTTTTAATATAATTTACTTTTACATATAACCAAAGCAGTAGTATTCTATTATCAAAAAGTCATTCATTTAACATAGGAGAAAGTCATGGGGAAAAGGAAGCGCATCGAAAAACATTCAGGCTACCTATTAACAAAGAAAATCCTGGCTCTTCAAATAAATGTAATCTGAAAGATATTGACAATCTCATAGAAGTAGTAGAGCAAAATATATTTCCCATTGCCCCAAAAAGTCCGAACATGAAATTAAAAAAGATAAACAAAGTAGCTCCTTTATTTAACAAAAAGGGTGTTACAAACAAGCAGCTGATCCCTAGCGATCCCATTGATGTTTGTTCACAGGCATCCATCTCCGAAGGCACTACAGGAGCAGCCACTCAGCCTTGTGATCATTCTAATTCTGAAATTCCTTTGGAACCCAAAATACTCTGCTCAAACCAATTCTCCGCGTTGACTCCAGCTGAAGAGCCCATTACTGAGTCACGGTCGAACCCTGATTCCACTGCACAGCCTGTAGAGAAAGAAGGGACTGGACTGGAGACCAAATAAAAGATCTATGGGAAGTTATTACCACCATGAGGGCAGAAATTTCGGACCTAAGAGTTTAGTCTATTAACTGAGACCTGCTCCACCGGTCTAACCAAGGAGGGACGCCAGACAGAAAGTGGCTGCTCACATGAAGAGGGGATTATTACTATCCAACCTAACACAGCACAAAATATATTTCCCTCGGCATTCGATGAGAAACATCTCCAAGGCCTTTACATCCCACCAAGACAAATCCATGGGACCTGCCTCGGCTTCCCCCCATTAACAAGTGGCAGATTGCCTCCCTGCCCCAGTCTGCTCATTTGGTGTTTCTCATAGGGAATAGAATGGGGCCTGTCAACTCTTTGTCCAGCATGGATCACTCACATTCCAGATTCAGACCCCTAACAGCTAAGAATTCCAGTGCTACTATTCCTAATGCATCCATAGCTACTTTTCAAAAACATTCAAGGATAAGCCTAGATTCTGATACTTTCTCTCATACTAGGTCCATCTACATGATAGGTGTCCCCAAGCTCCAGACACAATATAGGGAAAACGAGGCCTCCCTAATTAACAAAGCTATCCATTGGATAAGAGATGTCTGAAAGTGTCATAGTATAATACACTCAGATATCCTTAGGGCCCCAGGTTATCGTCTGCAGGTGACAACTTATACTTTATTAAACTAACATATACACATCCATCTATCAAGAATGATTTATTATTGTTAGAAGCCTAAACCTTTCCTCCTGCTAATTGTAACATTCAGTTCAAAACCTATATACCATCCAAGATGAGCGATGTCTGTCCCAAAATTCCTTCCCCAACATCCTTTGTTGACTGACTGGAACCCGTAAGGAATACTGCTCTAAATCAACTTGTAAGTCCTAATGTTACACCAGTGAGAGGATGCTCCCCAGGCCTGTCCTTGATATTTCTCCCAAGGCCTCGGCTCTATCTCTGTAACTCAGCCTCAGACACTTTAGGACCTGGACCAAAAATTGGCCCTGACGTATGAATTGCAAACCCACAAACTTTGCTGTCTTCTCCTGACCGGGAGCCTGTACTTCTACACCAGAGTCCACAGGGACCATACTCATTTAAGGATGCTAATTCAACATTAGTCTCTTGGAACATAGCGGGGTTGAGGAAGAAAAAGATACAAGTGCACTGGGGGGCCTTTAACGACAATAGCGGCACCATCATGTTCCAAGAACCTTGGGAACTAGTGCCATCCCATGGGCAAGGCTATAAAACTTGTTCATACATCATGGGGATTTGTACTATTGCTCAACATCTCTTTAGGTTGCTGTGTGAAAAAACTAGATATTGATCTCCCCGATCTGTTAGGGTTGGAGGTTCCTTTTTGGAACTGGAAAATCAATGTTTATATAACTTGTACAATAGAAGTGCCCTAAAGTCTTCAGAGTCTCTAGTCCTACTACTACTGAGTAACCGTTTGAAAGGGTTGCTAAGGATGCAACTGTCATTGTTGGCGGGGACTTTAATGTAACCTTTTAGCCTTCTGCTCTTCTGAAAGATATTGCTAGTGAGGAAGACCAACTATGGCATATTCCTCAATTCAGGCCCATGCACACAGTCCCCAGCTAAGGCAGCTCTCCTAATGATAGATTTGTTCCTAAGCCACCATCTGAGAGCTTATAATGGCCGAACTGTCTCTGATATAGCTAGACATCCGACCTATATAAGATAAGAAATACCTGTCAGAGTAATATTGACTACACTTTTTTTTTCTTCTTTTTTTTGCAGAGTTTTATATAGCGCGAACTTGACCCGAATCCAATCAGGTATCAGAGCGCTTTACATAGCACCAGTTACGTTACATGAGGACACACAGGGAGATTAAGTGATTTGCCCCGAATCACAGGATGTTTAGCGTCGTTACCGAGACTCGAACCCAGTTCCCCATATTCGAGGTCGAGCACCCTAGCCGTTAGGCCAACTCCTCTCCCCTAATTGTTTGGATTTGCATTCTTGGCCTGACCTTATTGATATGGACATTATTCAGTGACACAAAAGTGATCATTTACCCTTGCTCCTTACACTTCGGGGTAACTTAGATCATTTAAATCAGCAATTACAATCGCCCTGTGGCATTTTATCTGTTACTAATAACCAGAGGATTATACAATAGGAGTCTATTGTCCAACAATGAGGGTATTCAAGCACAGGTATGTTTTTACTTGGGCCCAATCTTGTTTTTGCTGACACTGACATATCTCCCCATTCAGTTATGGTTTCTCATGCCAAGTGCTTTGTTTCTAAATCTCCTCTTAAGAGGAATTTGCCTCCTCCTATTAACCATACTTGGTATCCCAAAACTTGCAGGATAGCCAAACAAGCTCTAATTTCAGCTATTAAAAGTGGCTCCCATCCTGACATTCAGATCCTTAGAACCAACTATAAAGCAGACCAAAAACAGGCTAAAATAGCTTGGGATAGTTCTGTTTGAGATGACATTCTGGACGCAGTTCAATCTGGGAACCTGACAGCATTCTGGCACATGATATGCCATGGTTCAAGAACAACTAAATTGAAGCCGGAGAATAATATAATTCCCAAGGATTGGGTCAATCATTTCCAAGCCCTTTACAGTGATGAAACTGGTGGTTATCCACTTCCATCGTTTTGTTCCCTGAAGACTTAGGCTGTGATTCCCCAATTATAAGTACCCCTAACAAAAGGGTATTAGATGATTGTACAGGTTTTTTTTCTATTGCTGAAACAAATTCTGCAATTCGCTCACAGTAAACAGGAAAAGCCGCCTGGGCCAGATAATATTCCTTTGTAAATCTCTTTAGGTCCGAGCCTATTGTCTAGGACCCTTATTCAAGGGCGTGTTGCCAATGCCATCATGCCCGCTGCCCAAATCCTTGCCTCCTGGAAAGGAGCAGAGATGATTCCTATCTTTAAAAAAGGAAAAAAATCTGATCCAGTAAATTACTGTTCAATAAGCCTTATCGATGTAGCACAGAAAATTTTCTGTAAGCAAATCCTAGATGATCTTCTAACATGGATGGAGGACAACAGGATTTTTTCTCAGCACCAAGCTGGATTTCACTCCAAGACCAGCACAGTGGGGCACGTTTTTAGATTCGAGCTAAGATGAAACCTGGCGGACCTTAACAGGGGCAGCCTTTATGTGGCATTTGCAGAATTGAAGGCAGCCTTCGATATGATCCCCAGAGACAGGCTTTGGTGCTCTCTAAGAGAATTAGGGCTTCTACCTCCTCTATTGGATATCATGGTGTGTTTGCACACTGAAAACTTTGCTCACATTAAATGGGGTCCTTTATAGGGAAATAACTCACAAGATAAAAGTGGCTAAGAGAGTACAGCAAGGATGCGTCCTCGCCCCAACATTATTCCTCCTTTTTAGGTCTCGCCTAGCTATTGCGTAGCAATCGCTATGCGAGACTCTAGTAAGGGGCTCCCAAAAGTGCTCCCAAAAGAGGATTGAATGGCGAGCACGCGCACAATCACGTGCATCATGCCGCCATGCAATCCACTTTTGGGAAGCGCTTCAGCCCACTGGCGCGTGCACCTACTTCAAAGGGTCCGCTCCCCCGCCTGGAATGCGCTCCCCTGCCCCTTGCCGCTTCAAAGCTCGCGTTTAGCGAGATTAAAGTGACACTTCAATCTGGGCGCGAGACTGACGTACAGCAGCGCACGGGGAGCTCGAGCCCACGGGAAGAGACACGCTACTTTTGTCTTCCTTGTTTGTTTAGACAGTTATACAGACGCTGGCTTTTCACTGACGAGACCACTCGATTGTGCTTGATTTCAAACATATGTCCCTTTTAATAGTCCCTTCCGGTTCATTTTGGGTAGGGGTGGCCTACAGTTTATTTCAACGAGCCTTTCGAAGTTTTAGAGCTGTTCTCTCATTCGAGTATTTTCACCGGTTCCAGCTCCCTTTCACCAAGATCACTTATGGCTTTTCTTCTTCACGCTGTATGTCGGCAGAGCACTCCTGCGTCTCATCAAGGGCAGAAAGCGCTACCTAAATGCTAAGCTAATACAATACACCGCACTCTCTTCCCACACAGCTGCTGCTCGCTACTCTCGTGGTGACGCGGTTTTCGCTTACTTATTTGTTGTGGAGAATCTAAATTATATAGCTCAATTCGTACTCATAGGGGTGGTTAGTCACTACAACTCCCAAAATTCATTCAGGTGTTAAATGAAGACTTACGTGGAACATGGTATCCCGGGTGTTGTTTTTTGTATTACCTGCAGTTAAAATGTCTCATTCTTTTCTGGTGGCATTCCATTGTCGAGATTGCCACAATGGGTTAGGTTTTTGGCAACTCTCATATCAAGATTGGGGGACTTAACGTGGGTACTTGATGTAGATGCACAGCTGATCAAGTGGCTGCTTGTCATGTGTACCGCTTTCATCCAGCCATGACTATTTAGTGAACAGCACTTTGCATTCTGGGACTTGTAGTTTATATTTTACAAGCTTGGGCCTTTGCTTTAAGAGGCACAGCATGTAATATGCTGTTGCCTGTCTAAGATGTATAAAATGGCATGCAGCCCCTTTTGCCTTTGTGGACCTTATGCCCTTGCTACCTGGGCAATAAATACACTCTTGACGTGTCCGACACCCTCGCTCTTATGATGAAGTAAGTGTATGTTGGAAGGCGGTTAGGAAAGAAACATTCCCACAGCGCCCTCTCATTTTCATCCTATCTCTTCGTTTCCTGTTCTGCTTCTTGCCTTGGGCTATCAGAGATTTTGACAGATCCAATGTGTCTGCTTGGATTGTTTGCTTCTGTTAGACTTTCCTGGAAGCGCGCGCTGGGTCCCAGGCCTGTTCCTGTTTTTGAAGCCGCGTGCTTTTACTTCTGGTAATATCGTTCCGCGGATTGAGGTGAGAGCGCTTTTCTCGATGGAGGTCGCTCACAAGAGCCTTTCTCATGTGACAGGGCGCAGGCTGGGCATAGTGAGAGGAAAGCAAACATTACATCTATCACTCTCTGCCGGTTCACTGCCAAGGGTGGCTTTCAAACGTCTACCACACACACAACCACACACACAACCACACAAACAACCACACAACCACAACCACACACACACTGCCACAACCACACACACACAACCACACACACACAACCACACACACACACAACCACACACACACACACAACCACACACACAACCACACACACAACCACACACACACACAACCACACACACAACCACACACACACAACCACACACACAACCCCCCACACACACAACCACACATACACAACCACACACACACAACCACACACACAACCACACACCCACACACAACCGCACACACACACAACCACACACACACAACCACACACAACTACACACACAACTACACACAACCCCACACACAACCCCACTCACAACCACACACACAACCACACACACAACCACACACACAACCACACACACAACCACACACACAACCACACACAACCACACACGCACAACCACACACAACCACACACACAACCACACACACACACAACCACACACACACAACCACACACACACAACCACACACACAACTAACCACACAACCACACACACAACCACACACACAACCACACACACCACACCCAACCACACACACCAGCAGCCACACACACACACAACCACACACGCAACCACACACACAACTAAACACACAACCACACACACACAACCACACACACACAACCACACACACAACCACACATCCTCACAACCACACATCCACACACATACCCACACCCACACAACCACACACACACACAACCACAACCACACACACAACCACACACACAACCACACATACAACCACACACACAACCACACACACACAACCACACACTCACAACCACACACACACAACTACCCACACACAACTACCCACACACAGCTACCCACACACAGCTACCCACACACAACCACACACACACAACCACACACACACAACCACACACACAACCACACACACAACCACACACACAACCACACACACACAACCACCCACACAACCACACACACACAACCACACACACCACACAACCACACACATAACCACACACACATAACCACACACACAACCACACACCCAACCACACAACCACACACACACCCACAACCGCACCCACAACCGCACCCACAACCACACACACAACCACACACACAACCACACACACAACCACACACACACACAAACACACACACAAACACACAACCACACACACACACAACCACACCAGGCATTGACATAGCCAATAGGTCTCGCCTTTGGGACCTTATAAGTGTTTAGCCACGCAACAGTTGATGTGGTTGCACCAAGGATATTGTGCTGCATAACTAAATACTTAGAAGGTCCCAAAAGCGAGACCTATTGGCTATGCCAATGCTTGTTATAAATGGTTGTGTTGACTTTTTACTGGATTGTGATAATAATTCACCTGTTCTGGAGGAGGAGGCATAACAATTCGAGTCCTATTATTTGTTATGTTATGTACATTGTGGGGGATAAAAGGTGCACCTGTGCGTGGACACTTGCTTAGTTTTAGAGTGTTTACACTGTGAGATTGATTATTTTAATATATTATCCTGTTCTTGTTTTTGACTGCCATTTTGACAATTTTTTTACATTCTGGAGGGTACTTTTAATCCTGTCTTACTTAGACTGCTGCTATTTGTGGAAAACGCGGATTCTACAATTTGATTAGCTTGCTTTGTTTTGTACTTGCTCTTTCAGGACGCTCTTCCTTCATCCTGCAGCACCTGTCAGAGCCCAAAGTGACACCTCCTTCTGGGGTGAGTGCTTGCAATGTTCAACACTCCGTCCATCATTCCCTTTGGTTTTGCTTTGTTCGCCATAAGTTGGCAGGGTATGCTCAGACGTGAGTCCCTTGCTCACTTTGCCACTGGATTCAAGCAAGCCTGGCTGAAGACGGCTGAAATGCCAGAAACCGGTCCTAGGAAGCTCGTTTCCGGTCCAGGGAAGACATGGCTTGGCAGTTCGGGCTGGACTGTTCCCATGAGGCACAGGGTCAGACTGATTTGCATATGGCCATGTCTGAACTGGGGTGGCAGAGTGGGCTAAAGAATGGTGATGGATTAAACCCAGATCAGTTGACTGGGGGTGAGTGCTTGCAATGTTCAACACTCCGTCCATCATTCCCTTTGGTTTGGTTTTGCTTTGTTCGCCATAAGTTGGCAGGGTATGCTCAGACGTGAGTCCCTTGCTCACTTTGCCACTGGATTCAAGCAAGCCTGGCTGAAGACGGCTGAAATGCCAGAAACCGGTCCTAGGAAGCTCGTTTCCGGTCCAGGGAAGACATGGCTTGGCAGTTCGGGCTGGACTGTTCCCATGAGGCACAGGGTCAGACTGATTTGCATATGGCCATGTCTGAACTGGGGTGGCAGAGTGGGCTAAAGAATGGTGATGGATTAAACCCAGATCAGTTGACTGGGGGTGAGTGCTTGCAATGTTCAACACTCCGTCCATCATTCCCTTTGGTTTTGCTTTGTTCGCCATAAGTTGGCAGGGTATGCTCAGACGTGAGTCCCTTGCTCACTTTGCCACTGGATTCAAGCAAGCCTGGCTGAAGACGGCTGAAATGCCAGAAACCGGTCCTAGGAAGCTCGTTTCCGGTCCAGGGAAGACATGGCTTGGCAGTTCGGGCTGGACTGTTCCCATGAGGCACAGGGTCAGACTGATTTGCATATGGCCATGTCTGAACTGGGGTGGCAGAGTGGGCTAAAGAATGGTGATGGATTAAACCCAGATCAGTTGACTGGGGGTGAGTGCTTGCAATGTTCAACACTCCGTCCATCATTCCCTTTGGTTTTACCTCCTTCTTTCTGCCATATTTTTCGGGCCATGGCGAGGAGCGAGGGAGTTCTCTAGCCCTTACGTTATGTGCATTGAGGGGGATTAAAGGTGCGCTGATGTGTAGATGCATCGCTGGCAAGCCCCTGTGCGTCCATCTGCTCCTGGACGGCGCCAGGGTCCAGGTATACTGCCCGATTGAACTTGGAGGGTAAGAACTATCAATATTCATGTACCAGGCTCATGGCCTGGAGTTCAAAAATTGGGATGGGAGTGTGCAATATTTGTAACCATTTTTACACTCTCATGGGACATTGCTTGTATTGCAACGGGTACCCGGTGTTGATATTGGATCACCCACACTTAACTTCGAAAAAAGTGGCAGAGCCTAGGGATAGCCTGGTTCAAAGGAGATCTCTTGTGCCTTGATGAATGTACGGTCCATGGTTAAGCATTGCATCAAAATCTACGAGTTGACCCTGTCCCAGGTCTTAGACTTACTGTTTATTAGAGAAACCTGGTCAAGAGAAGATTTTGGTCCTGATTTAGTAGCAGCCTTATCCCCAGATTATGCTATTGCTAGGTTAGATAGACCCTTGCGCAGAGAAGGAGGGCTAGCTATGATTTTTGAAAACTCTTTTAACTGCACTCTAGATCCCACATGCTTAGGTCCACCTGATATTTATGAGATGGCTCGCTTCAGAGTTAAAGTTAATATTAATTCCACATTCTCAGGACTCTTTGTCTATCACCCCCGGGCTCTCGTACTAAGTTTATTAAGGCATGGAGCCTAGCATTGGAACCCTATATTGCCTGCCCCAATTTTACTATTCTGGGGGACCTTAATTTTGACCTGGAGAACACTGATTTCATTGACTCTACTAGGCTTCTGGAACTTATGAAGGTTTTTGGTTTCAGGTAATTGGTGAGCTCACCCAGTCCTATGGCACGGCATACCTAGAGATAATTTTTGTCAGTCATGGAGTTCTGGGGCTGGGAGATCTTCTCCTGCTGTGCTGGACATGACCATCTAACGGTACCTTTTAACATTTCTGTACGGAGGTCAGATGCAGAGCAATATCATTGCATTCAGGAGGTAGAATAACATTTCAGCTGAAAACTTAAAAGTGCCACTGTGTGAATCCTTAAAAATGAACACTAGTCAATTGGAACACATTGCAGAGGATTTTCAATTGTGGGTGGAGACCGTCACCGATCATATTGACCCTCCTGCCTCTAGGGCTGGGACTAAACTCAGAGCATCTGCTTCTTGCTTCTTAGAGGATTTGAAAGAGCTCAGAGGCTGTGCAGGAGGCAAGGACAGAGGTGGAGGCTTGCTCCCTCTATTGAAGAAAAAGATAAGCACAAAGAACTGATACATATTTACAAACGTGTCATCATGTTAGCCAAGTCCTCATACTTCACTATGAAAATAAGGTCGACCACCAAAACTCCCAAGGAACTTTAAAGTGATTAAAAGCCTTTCCACTCCACGCCCCAGAACTCCACTCCGCCATCGAAAGCTCCCAAGGCTTCTGTAACAGCATGACAGCCTACTTTAGGGACAAGATCCTGAAGATTGTAGCCTGTTTTAATTTGAATGAGGTTAGCAGCCCCACAGATAAAGGTGAGTAGGCAATTAATTTCACAGCCACACTGTCTGTCTTCCCCCCCCTAGTTCGCTTATGAAGGTTAAGCAGCTTCTGTTACAATCAAGATCAGGTTCACATGGTGATTTGTGTCCCCCCAGAGTCTTGCACTTGGTACCAAAGCAGATTGCCCCCTTTCTCGAAAAAAGTCTACAATCATATTCTCTTAATGAGTATCTTTACCCAATCTTGGAAGGAGGCAATAGTTGTCCCCTTTAAAAAGAAGCCTATTGAGTGCCCCGAAGATTAAAGTAATCTGAGCCCTATTTCTCTCTACCTGCGAAGGTATTTGAAAAATATCTTAACCAGGAACTGGTGGATATCATAGCTTCCGAGCATCTTTTGGATCCTTTGCAGAATGGGTTTCAGAGTGGCCACAGCTCCAAAATCTGCTCTGCTAGCTGCTACTGATGCCACTCGTTGTCAGGTTGACCAGCAAGGTTATGCAATCTTGGTGCTGCTAGACCTTTTGGCAGCGTTTGATACAGTGTCCCAATCCTGCCTGGTTCATAGATTGCGTCAAGCAGGGTTGAGAGGCAACACCCTGGCTCTGATGGAGTCCTTTCTTATCAGCAGATCTCACAATGTGAGTTGGAAACGCTTTAAGGCAGCCTTTTTTCAGTTACCTTGTGGAGTGCCGCAAGGCTCTTCTCTCAGCCCTACTCTGTTTAATTTATATGTTGCCCCCTTATCCAAGCTGATTGGGTCCTACGGCTTCCAAGTACTATCTTAAGGGGATGATACTCAAATCATTGTATCAATATCCAATGACTTCCCGGTGGTGGCTGAAAAGTTCAAATGCTGTATGATTGATATCAACAGTTGGATGAAAGAGAATTGGTTGAAACTGAATGCCGACAAGACAGAGATCTTGAATATTGAAGAGCAAACATCGGCATGGTCTGAACTGTGGCGGCCACAGTTTTGAGGCTCCCTACCATTTCCCGTCGCTAAGGCTAAACATTTTGGGGTGATTTTTGACATCTCCCTTTCCATTGATACTCAGGCCAAGAGGACTGTGAGCTCCTGCTTCTTAATCATCAAAACTTTAAAAAAGGTATTTCCTCTCATTCCAGCCAAGCTCAGAGTTGCAGTGGTCATCGCGCTTGTTACATCATGCCTTGACTATTGCAATGCTCTATACTTAAATATCAATAAATCCACCCTAAATAGACCTCAGACTGTTCAGAATGTGGCTTCTTTTCTAGTCCTGGATGTTCCAAAAAGTCTGTCTGTCAGAGAGGGCATTCGGTCCCTGCACTGGCAGCCAGTTTGGAAGTGTGTGACTTTTAAGACCCTCTGTTTGGTTCACACTGCCCTCCAATGCCTAGGGGCCACTGCACTTGAGAACGGCCTTCCATTGGTATATTCCCAACAGACAGCTGAGGTCTGCCTCTCCTAGTAGTGTTGAGATATCTAGGTTTCAAAAAGCCACGTGGAGGGACAGTCCTTTCTGGTCACCGCTGCCAAGCAGTGGAATCTGCTTCCTACTCACTTTGCAAGTCTTGCGTACTATGCTGCCTTTTGCAAGTAGTTGACACTCTAGCTCTGCTCCCTTCAATGATGGATAGGTCTGTTCTCCTCTCTTGATGTCACTCTTACGCTTTGCTAGCACTTTGACACCCTTGAATATAATGCTCTCTATAAATTCTCAAAATACAAATACAATTTGGGGATGATACTCTGCTAGCGTCCAAAACCCAAAAAGGGTATAGAGACCCTATTAACTAGGTTTAAATTGTTTTGCACTAACCAGGGATGGACCATAAACACTACAAGACAAAGTTTATGGCATTACATCAGCATAGGCACTTTAGATGGGTTATAAAATTAGAGGGTGTTGATCTTGAGAGAGTGTTAGATTTCGAGTACCTGGGTATCTGCTTATCTAGTGGTAATTCCTGGGTTGGCCAGATTGAAATTTGCAAAAAATACCACTCTGTACCCTGTATGTCCCCGCTTAGAAATTTGGAGAACCCAAGCAGTGGTGCTACAATCGATGGAGCGGAACTTTGGGGTCATTGTAATTTTGATGAATTAGGAGTGGCGGAAAATAAAGTTTTAAGGGCGGTTCTTAAATTCTCCCCAAAGTACTCCATTAAACTTCAAACATGATTTGAATGTACAATCTATTACCCACAAAGTTTTATTCAAGCCAATTTTATATTTGCTGAGGACTTGGTCTACCGTTGAGTTGAAGCCCTATAGGGCTGGTCTGAGAGAGATTTTGGAAAGTCAATCAATCAATCAATCAATCACTGCATTTGTAAAGCGCGCTACATACCCGAGAGGGTCTCAAGGCGCTGGGGAGGGGGAGGGTGCTACTGGTCGAAGAGCCAGGTCTTGAGGAGTCTTCTGAAGGCCAGCAGGTCCTGGGTCTGTCGTAGGATGGTGGGGAGAGTGTTCCACGTCTTGGCAGCGAGGTAGGAGAAGGATCTGCCGCCGGCGGTGGTTTTTCGGATGCGAGGGACTGTGGCGAGGGCGAGGTTGGCTGAGCGGAGGCTTCGGGTGGGGGTGGGGAAGCTGAGTCGGTTGTTGAGGTAGGTGGGTCCGGTGTTGTGCAGTGCTTTGTGTGCGTGAATCAGGAGCTTGAAGGTGATCCTTTTGTTGACGGGGAGCCAGTGCAGGCCTCTCAGGTGGAGTGTGATGTGGCTGCGGTGGGGGACATCGAGGATGAGTCGGGCCGAGGCGTTCTGGATGCATTAGAGTCGTCTCAGGAGCTTGTTTGTAGTTCCTGAGTAGAGGGCGTTCCCGTAGTCGAGTCTGTTGGTGATGAGGGCCTGGGTAACGGTTTTTCTCGTGTCGAGGGGGGATCCATTTGAAGATCCTGTGGAGCATACGGAGGGTGTTGAAGCAGGACGCGGAGACGGCGTTGACTTGTCTGGTCATGGAGAGAGTGGAGTCGAGGATGACCCCCAGGTTGCGTGCGTGGTTCCGTGGGTTCCGGGGCTGTGCCTAGTGACGTGGGCCACCAAGTCAGACTGTATCGGTGACATCAGCTTGTCTTACGTATGTCAAACAGGTGTTAATCTCTCTGGGTTGTAATTCTGCAGGCTTTTATATATCATGAGATCATGTATTGACCATTGACTACATGTTGCTTTAATTACATTTTGTGAGCACTGTTTCATCTTGTGTCTGTCTGACCCTACCTTTCAGCTGCGAATGCAGTCAGGCCCAGGCTAGTTGCGCACACACAGATTGCTTATGTTTTTCACTTCAACAAGCATGAGAGATAAGAACAAACTGTGTGGGATGCGTACAGTGTCCAAGGATGTGAATGTGAATAATTCTGCCTCAGCTCTCATCGGAGCCTGGCTAGTTCCATTGAGTGACCTTGACGCAGAGAGTGTATCCAGCACCTACAGTGCAGATGAAGGGAGAGGGAGGCTCTCTCCTTGTTAGGAAAGAGTATATTGACAGGAACTCTCCTGGGAGTGGATGTACTGCCCAGGGCTTTTGTGCCCGACTGAGGCTTCCTGTAGGGACTGTCAATGGGTTTCCCTGTCGTGCTGGCAAGGATGATGAAGCTAAACGGACAGCCGGTGTAGTATTCCAAGTTGTAATTACTCATTCTTTTTTTTAACCATTCTTTTTATTGAACAGTAACCGAAGATTGGTACATTACAGAGGAGCCAAGCAGTATGTATTTTACAACGTGCATAATTGGAAGGATATACAAATCGTACATATGAGTGGAACATTACGGCAAACTAGGGTCATCATGGTCAATAGGTTGAGGTGGCGTGCATATTTCCCCTCTACTGGTATTCCACGGGCTCCAAACCAGTGACCACTTCCTAGGGCACCCTCTTGTACACTGTCTTTTCCCTAAACATACACCAGTCGAGATTCCTCTCCCAGTCCTCCAACGTGGGTGCATGGGCTGCCCCCCATAGTTGAGCTATATTTCGTTTAGCCAGCATGTACCCCAGAGTGGCCCATTGGGTCTGTGATGCATTTAGGTCCGTGGGCTCCCAGATATTCAAAAGGCATCTTTGCACCTCAGGGTGGAGGGAGACCTGCAATACTTTACTAATTGTGTCGTTCATTTGACGCCAAAAGAGGCTGACATGCGGGCATTCCCAAATGATGTGACGAAATGTGCCGGTTAGGCCACACCACCGTTTACAATCCCCAGCATCTGACCACCTCATGTGCACCAATCTAGGCCCTGTTATATAAGTTGTATGGAGGATCTTCAATTGGACCAACCGCAGGCGCGCCGGAATGGCCACCACCTTAGGGGAGGAGATCGCCGTTTGCCAATCCTCATCATCGAGCTCCACCCCATCGTGTAGCCACTTTTCGCGCAAACGCGCGAGGGGGTCTGCCATATGATTGATTAAGTTTTTGTATATTAATGATATCGTTTTTTCAGGGAGATATCCATCCAAGACTCTATCCTCCAGGGGGGAGGCCTCCGGGGGATCAGCTCCTCTAGGCAATAGGGACTGAAGCAAGTGCGATACTTGCATATAACGAAAACATTCAGCATCCACCAAGTCATATTCACTCTGAAGCGCACTGAAGGACTTGATTTCCCCCTTCCCCCAGACATCCTTAATCGCTGAGATCCCAATAATGTCCCACTTATCGAACCCCTTCGTCCTCCACAAGTCGCGCAGCTTTTCTGAATCCCAAAGAGGGGTGGCTAGCGTTAGTCTGTTTTTCCACCTGAGAGAATTAGTCGCGTCGTGCCAGACTTGGACCGAGTGCTTCGTGGGGACTGTTAACTGGAACCGCCGTGGGCGGGAGTATAATGCTCTACCATACGTGCCACCCGGAAGGAGCCACTTGTCCATGGAATAACCTGGGTCATCCGCCCTTCCATACGTGCCATGGTTGATAGCTGCCATATGGCCGGCCCAATAATATTTCTTGATGTCTGGAAGGCCGATGCCCCCATCATACCAATGCAACGTGAGCTTATTCAAGGCAATTCGGGGCCTTTCGTCCCATAGTAGATCTCTCTGTAAACTCTCAACCTCCCTGAAGTATCGTGCCGGAACTGGATCTAGGGTATTTTGCAGGGCATACAGGAACCGCGGCAGTGCCATCATTTTGAACAGGGTAGCTCTGCCCAGAAGAGAAATAGGGAGCGTTTTCCAGTTGGCGATGTCACTTTTAAGTCTGCGGAGCGGGGGAATGAGGTTTTGGGCGTAACGGACCGAGGGGTCCAGGGAAACAAAGATCCCTAGGTATTTGAAGCCATCCAAGCTAGTTTGTATTGGGCAGTTCCGCAGAGGGACTGGAGGGTCTCCACTAAGAACGAACAATAGGGATTTGCCCCAATTAACGGAGTATCCGGAGAATTTCCCCAAAACTGCCAGAATGTCAAGCACCGCTGCAAGCGATCCCCTGGGGGAGGCCAAGTAGAGTAAAATGTCATCCGCATACAGGGATATACGGTCCTCCCAGCCGTGAGACCACCGCAGACCCCTTATCACTGGGTCCCAACGGATCCAGGCGGCCAGGGGTTCCAGGGCCAGGGAAAAGAGAAGGGGGGACAGCGGGCAACCCTGGCGAGTTCCACGGCCAAGCACAAAGGAGGCCGAAACCTTATTGTTTACTACGACTTGAGCCAATGGTTCCGCATATAAAAGACGTACCCACTGAATAAATTTCGAGCCAAGTCCCAGTTTCGCCAGGACCGGCCATAGATATGGCCATTCGATGGTATCAAAGGCCATAGTGGCGTCCAATGATACGATCATGGCCGGCTCCCGAAGAGTGTGGGCTCTGGCTATCACTCCATGGACTCTACGTAGTTTCAAGGCTGTATTTCGGTGCGGCATAAAACCAGATTGGTCAGGATGCACCAGGCTGCCAATCACCTTCACCAAACGGTTAGCCAGGAGTTTGGCTAGGATCTTAGGCTCAGCGTTTAAAAGGGAGATGGGTCTATATGAAGCACAGTCGGATTTGACTTTCCCTTCTTTGTGGATAGTGACAATGGTTGCTGTCCTTTGTTCCCGGGGCAGCATTCCCACCTCTCTGGATTCTTCAAACATAGACTTTAGATAGGGGGCTAACCTATCTGGTTTCAGCTTGTAGAGCTCAACGGGGAGTCCATTCGGGCCCAAAGCTTTTCCAGATTTCAGAGAGCGGATCGCAAGTGCGACCTCGTCGGCTGTAAGGGGCTATCCATAAAATCTCAGTCATCAGGGGAGAGACAAGGAAGTTTAATGTCTCGCAATAGGTTCTGAGAATCTTCCACTGAGTGGGAGGAATTCGCTGTATATATTGAGCGGAAGTGGTCCGCGAACCGGTCCACTATGTCCTGCGGCTCAGTGATTGTGACACCTCCCTGCACCCCAAGCTCCGGGACCAATCGATTGGCCCACTCCTTTCTGTCTAACCACGCTATGAGCTTCCCGGCCTTGTCCCCCAGGTCATAGAGTCTGCCCTGTCGCTCCCTGCTCAGGGACGTGGCCCTCTCTGAAGTCAATTCTTTATAGTCGTGCTGCTTCAGGCTCAGCAGATGGAGCTTCTCCGGCGTGACACCCGATTCCAGGTCTCTTACCAGTCTATAGATGTCCGCCTCAATATCGAGGACCGCTTTCTGCCTGTCTGTCTTGGCACCAGATATCAGTGACAGGGCTTGCCCCCGAATTACCGTTTTAAATGCTTCCCATAGAGACTGTGAGGAAGATACTGACCCTTCGTTTTCTGAAAAATAATTGTCAATCATTTTAAGCAGTTCTCTACGGATTTTGGGATTACAAAGGTGCCACGGATTGATTGGGGCCAGTCTGCCAACTCCCCCTACATTCGTGCCCAATCGGACACCCACCGGCAAGTGGTCTGAGATACCTCTGGCCAAGTGTTTAATTTCACTGATGCACGTAGCTTGCGCCGCTGGCATCAAGCAATAATCGAGTCGGGAGAGACTGCCGTGCGCTCCAGAGTGAAAGGTGTGCTGAACCTGATCTGGATGATGCACTCTCCAGCCATCAACCAGTCCCATTGCTTCAAGGAAATCTGGCAGCCAACATGCAGCCGGTCTCACCTCTCGAGGGGGGTACCTATCCAAAGTACCCGAGACCTCTGCGTTAAAATCCCCCCCCAGGACCAGGAACCCGTCCGGAAGCGCGAGCAGGGCCGAGCCGAGGTCAGCGAATGTTAGACCCTGCAAGCCTGGAGGAATGTAGACAGACATAAAGGTGGCAGGACGTCCCTCCCACACCCCAGAGATGCCAACATATCTGCCACTGTCATCTATCTGTGTAGAGTTGACTGTCAACGGGAAGGTATTTTTCATCATAATACCGACGCCCCTAGCTCCTGACGTAAAACCAGAGTGTGCAATGAGCTTGTATCCTCCCCTGTACATCGCCCTACAGGAATTCCCGACCAGATGTGTTTCTTGGAGCAAAACTATGTCAGGGGAGTGCCTCTTGATGTATTGGAGAACCACACTTCGGTTGATTTTATCACCTAAGCCGTTGACATTCCAACTCAAGATCTTTACGTTCTTATCCCCCATCCTGTTTGCAATGTAAACTGCAAGCCAAAAAGCACCTGACCTGCAATATTTCCGTGACCCCCTGCACTTGCACCCACACACTGCACCAGCAAATTGACTGTACCAAATAACAAACAAATCAACCACCCCAACCCAACTACCCCCCACCCCGCTGCCCTGCACTTTGGGCTCAAAACTGCCCATCCGGAACCTGCAGAGTGCCTGTCGCACTAAGAAAGGTTCAAAGGAAGAAAAAATGGGGGAATGACGTGCTCCGTGTCCCTGCCCCTGCAATATGTATGCGCGACACCCCTGAAATAAAGGAAAAATTCAAGCCATCTATAACATCCCCAGCTCAGCAACGAAACACAAATACCCCGGCCCACCCCACACCAAGTCCCCGTTACTCAGTTCTGTGTCGCCATCCTAGAGTTTCAAAGGAGGCCGGGCCGCCGCAGTAATTACTCATTCTTGTGTACATGCGATTATCTTTCAATGCATATATTCCTGTGTATATACATTCACTATATGCATATATTTTACATGTGCATTATTGCCATTTAAGATATAGGAACTACCTGCAATAAATATTCCCCTATACTTGGCAAATGAGTGTTGAGCTCTGTTTATGCTGTATTTTGGTAATCTAAAGGGTGTAGAATTCTATTTTGAAGACTGTTTACGCTGTGACCAGGTATTTGAAGTCTTGCCCAGGTGTTCTGAAGAGAGAGCAAGACATGGATCTGAATGATTTTTGGACTAACCCAGTGTCCTTTACCCCTTCCAGAATGGTTAAGACCCTCTTCTGGGAGAATAAAGAGAGGATAATGATACATTTGCTAAACCTTGGCTCACTTCATGGGGTAAAACCAAACACACTGGTTTGAGCCTTTCATGGAAGAGATTGAACCTCCCTTTACTAAAGCCCTCTATATCAGATTAAGGTTAGGTGACCTTCCACTCACAAGCTTCACTGCTAAGTAAAGGGCCGCACTGAAGGTATTAAAACCTGCTCAGCATGTTTTAAAGCAGAAGAATCAGACAAACACCTTTTATTCTATTGCCCAAAGTATACTAGACAGCGTAAAAGCTGAATTGTGCCTCTCTGTCGAATGTTGTGAACTTGTCAATCTTGGATCATACTAAGGATCTGTAGGTCAAACACTACACCTTATATTGTATTTTCAATTTGAAATTATCTTGAATGCACCTGGGCTATTAGATCCAAGATTCTTTCTCTTGGCTCTGCTTGATTAGATTTTGTCTGTGCACTTGTTATGGTTTTTTACTGATTTCTCTGCAGAAATAAATTTAATAATCTATTTTATGATACCTGCAACTATGATATTTTATTTTATGGGTGAGGCCAGATGGGCATAAATTCTCTTTTTTTGTTAAAGATTAAATGCTCTTTATATTAAATCCTTCTACTACGTGCCAACCTACGACTTGCTAAACAGAAATCTTTCGAACAATAGGCACAATATGTGACATTTATGATAGCCTTCTATTGTTGCTGCACAAATGCACTTTCTCAAGCACTTTACCATTTTTTGGTGTTTTGTGTTGTAATTCTTGTAATATTGTAAAACAGTATGTCAACTAATTTGCTTTTGAGGTCTTTGAAGGAAATAAAGTGTTTGAAAGAATGAAAGATTGAGGCTGGTCAGGAGAGGGGGGGCGTGTTTCTGACCTTTACTGCTGCTTTCGAAACAACCCTCTCGGGGCTGGCATCTTCTGGGCATCCATTGATTTTGCAATATCTGTGTCCTTTTTAATTTTTTTCAAGCATCTCATCATCCTGCAGTACAAAGAGATGTTTCCCATTGAATTGCAGGTTAATGAGAGGCTGCTGGACCCCGAGCTTGAAGCCTGATATGCGAAGCCATGAGTGACGATTCAGTATGATGGAAGTGTTCACACTCCTGATAGCAGTGTCAGCAGCATATGGTGATGTTGTAGATGGCCTTTCCTTCCCCCACAATTTCCTCCCCCATTTTTCTGAATTGCATTGGAAGGTGCTGGAGGAGGTTTTTCATGTCATCTCAGAGCCCTGTCATAGCATGTGATGATGCCTACTGAAATGGCAATGCACCCGTGTGTGGCCACCCCAATTGCTATCCCTTTGCATGCTGCATCAATGCACTTACTCTCTTTATCTGGTGGTGGAGCATGCACAGAGGCCCTCTCACTGGCTCTGTGCACCACTAGACCGTAGATGGTACATGTTCACTAATGTGTAAGGGATCAGATAGAGAGGGCTTGAATTTCTTTTCCACTCTGGATTTACCCACCCTGGGCTGACTGGCTCTGCAAAGATGTTGAGGGCTGACTTCAGTATCCCATTGAGCATTAATAAGAAATTGAACAGAGCGCTCTGGTTTTCAGAGCGTTTCAAAGAGGAAGTCTGCATATCTACCTTATGGTAAGCAGCTGCATGTTGTATTGCCCCATGGTAGGTGGTAGCTTCATCCGTGGTCGGGAGAAGCCCTTATAGCAACATGGTCTAAATCAGGATACCGCAGCTGTAGTGGTGATGGAGGAGGAGAAGTAGAAGGTCTAGTGGTTGTGTCTTTGAATCTCTTTAGGGCTGGTATGGCCTCCAGAGTGTGTGGAGCAAACTCTTCTTCAAAAGCAAGCCTTGTTGTCCTTGTGAAGGGTTTCTGAAGTGTCCATCGAGATGCCCTTGGAGGTTTTCGAGGATTGGCCTCTCTAAGTCATCGAAGCCGGCCAAGGAAGCAGCTCTCAATGCTGATGCTATTTTCAATGTCAAAGAAGGTGCAGACGAGGATGGAGTCTTAGGCTTTGAATTGTGGTGGGGCTTCTCGGTGCTGGAGGGTTTCTTCTGATCCAAAGGCCAATGGGAGGCAACATGCTTTGGTGGATCACCGTTTGGCTCCGACGCCTTCCCGTGATGCAGACCAGAGCCTGGGGGCAGTGGAGACCCAAAGGATTGCTGTTTCTGGGGCATATGGCTGGAGGCCCAAGTTTCTCCCTCTCTCAGGCGGTAGTCTGGTGTCCAGTGTGGTTTGTTATGAGATTTATGATGAACTTGGTCCATACTCGCAGTTTTAGGTGTGTGATTTCTGGGAGGCCCTGCCTCAGCTGAAATGGATGGAGTCCCTTCTTCCTCCTCTTCATCAGCATTGGATGCACTAAAGTTGATGATCCCTGGACTGGATTGGTGAGAGGGATTCCTGAACACTGTCTTATTTCTCCTTGGACCCAAGGGGATCTGGTTCTCCGAAGATATCTGGGGTTTCTTCTGCTATTTCCTTCTGCATCCTGATCTGTCACTGCAACAATGAAGGGTCTTCTTACGCTGAAAGGTCAGACAAGAAGTGCATTGTTATGGTCTGGTGACAGACACAGATTGCATACCCTATAGAGGTCTACCCAGGGATATTTAATGTGGCATTGAGGATATTTCCTAAATGTCTGTTCCATCACCTACTACAAGTGGACGTTCTCTGTTGTAGAATATGGAAGACTGACGACGCTAGGCCCTTGAGGACCATGGGAGCTGCAGACTTCGGGGCCTGGAGTTAATTGACCTCCTAAGTATGTTGCAGTGGAGAGATTTTGGAAGTGATACTCTGTCTAACAGTCATTCTCGGAGGTAGAAGTGAAGAGAAAACCGTGAGGACCCAAAGCAGGAGCGTGAAAAACATTAAATGCAGGAGCTCAGTCGGTACACATCTGAACCAAATGGCAGAGAAAAATAATCTAACAGGGCCCCTGTGCATTGCCAACTAAGGGAAGAGTCACAGGCTACCTCATGACTTGAAAAGACTTCTTTGAGCAAAAACAACTTGCAACATCCATACTCCATACTAGATGGCAGGAGCATGCAGAGCATATATATCTACAGCCAAACATGCTACAACCACACTGTTTCACACATGTTTTGCTTGCAAGCTATGGCTAGGGGGGTACTGCATTTCCATCTATCCAAAGCATGTGATCCATCTCTACACATGCTACAAACAGAAAGAGTTATTTGCTTGTAACAATTAGCTTCAGCTCTAGTGTTGTGGATTCACTTGCAGCTTAACTGCCTCCCCAGATGCTAGTTTGTGTAAACATGTGATTTTCTATATTGTGAAATATTATTTATACATTTCTCCAGTTCACAAATAATATACTGTGTCACACGTTAACCCTTACACCTTACTAGTAAGGTAAAAACCCAATCCAAGGTGGAATGTGTGTTCTGGTGCATTGTGGGTTTATGGGGAGGTGTCCCAAGTCTCCTGGAAACCTCAAGTTCACGTTTATTCATGTTTAGACACTTGTCTTTAAAACATAAATACATAAAATTATATTAAAAATTAACCCCCTCCAGATCACCCCCCCACCCTTCTAGTATAGACTCAATCTACGTGTCATACCCCTGTACACATAAACGTGAGTGCACAACATCAGTACAAATCTCTTCTTCCTTAGGCACCTAAACTGTAGAGTATTCCGCTATCTGATAGAGACTACTAGCCGCAGATTCCTTAACGTAGAATTATCCCCATACGGGAGACTGGATCCAGAATATTTTTTGCCACAGCATCTCTGCGCACCGGGGGACGGCACCACGTGACTCTGCCCTGACGTTGTCCGCGGTCGTGACGTCAGCGAGGTCACATAAGTCCCACCCCGGCACGCTGACGTCAGTTTCTTTCTTTTCCGCGTGCAATGCGGATCCGGAGTGGGTTCCCTCGGCCTGTTTTCAGGCCTCTTTTAATGCCTTTGCTTTGGGAACAGTGTGCAAGGCCTTCGGGTTTCAAGACGTGTGCTTCTTGTACGTGTCAGATGTTGGTGACGGACCCTCACCCTATTTGTATGTGGTGTTTGGGCGAGCAGCATGATTCTACGGACTGCGGCGCTTGTCAGCATCTCAAGCCGAAGTCCCGGCGGGTGCGCCGGATGAAATTGCTTTCGGCCTGCTTGTCCAGATCGGTCTCGTCACAGCGTCAATCCCCTACCTCGGAAGGGTCCAGAAGCCGCCGATTCTGGCTGCAGCATCGTCCTTCACCGATGCCCCATGGGCGTCGCTCACCTGCTGGTAAGTCCTGCAGCTTGCCACCGAGGCCCTGTCCTCATTCTGCAGAGGGCGTGGGTTCCTCTCGGAACATACTCCTTCGCCGTCGCCACCCTATCCGCCGTTTCCTGGTATTGGGGCGACAAGGGCCCAAATGAAGGCCTACGCTGCGGCTCTGCAGGCTTCTTTGGGCCCCCCTCCTCTCCCTGAGATGTCCGTGGCTCCTCCCCATGCGCGTGGCCTTCTGCGGACTCGCCGGCGGCTTCACCACCGGCGCCGACGAGTTCGGCTTCAGGTTTTGGAGGAGTGGTGTCATCGAGGTGCTGCCCTACGGGGTTTCCCTCTTCGACCAATGGCGTGCCTGCCTCGCAGTAAATCCCTGCCGGGTTTCCTGTGGTGTCGCAGGAGGTTGCCGGGACTCATGGCTCGTCCGAGTCCCCCTCGGTCCTCTGGGCAGGCGGCTGTCTTACCAGGGGCCGAGCCGACGCCTTTCCGGTGCTGACGGCTTTCCTCCCCGGCCCTGGCAGCGCCGCGGGGGGAGGCCGAGACTCGGGGCACCTCCCCGAGTCCCTCTCGGTCCTCTGTGCAGGCGGCTGCCTCATCAGAGGTTGAGCTGGCGCCTTTTCGGCGGAGTTCATTGGCCGCTTCTGTTCTAACCCTGCCCCTTTCTCCTATGAGGCACATGGTGGTGGAGGTCGACTCCCTGGTGGACACTTCGGCGCCGATCGAGGACACACCGGTGCCCATGGCGGACTCCCCGGCGCCGTCCCGACGTCAGATCGTCGACTTTTCTCCGAATGTCCCTTCCTCTACAAAGGATTGTCATGTCCTTGTCTCCTCTTCACCGGAGACTGGATGCCGCATCGATTCCACGGAGTCCCTGTTGTCTCGCACCTCCCACGACGATGCCCGCGCTGATCTGCGGCACCATGTGCTGGATGGTCGGGAGTTAGCTGCATTTATTCTCCATTTGGCCTTGGATGTCTCGGATTCTCTCGCCCGCGCTATGGCGAGTTCTGTGGCCCTCCGCCGCCATGCTTGGTTGCGGGATAGCGTCTTTCCGGAGAATATTCGGGAGCGTCTTGTTGACATGCCTTTTGATGGGATTCTTTTATGTAACACCCACGCAGACTCCGCTATTCAACGACTCCTTGCGGGGCACTGTCCTCCTTCCACTCCGTAAGGTTCGACTTGTCGGTCCTCAGGTGTCTTATGGGAGTCGTTTATCCCACCTTTCTCTTTGGGCCTAGTGTTTCGGTTGGCCCGTCTGTGTGCTGTGTGTGGCTTGGAATGCCTTCAGGGTCCTTACATTGGTCCCTCTGTACTTTTGGCTGCTGGTACAGCCCTTCAACTTTTGTGGTGTGTGATTTTTGGCTGTTAGTGAACACGTATAGGTCCTCAGGTTGGACCATCTGTGTATTTTTTGGCTGATTGGTAAGCCGCCTGTGGTGATACCTACAGGTCTTTTATGTTCTTGACCTCTGCTGCGGGTTTCCCTAAGAGGTGTTCCCCTGTTTTGGTTTGGAAAGTGTCATACCCTAGGTGGGCTACTTGTAGGCTATTGTATAGCTCTGTCCTAAGCTGGGCGGGTGTGGATACTTTCTCGGGTTCCTCGCGTTTCCTGGTGTCACTGTATACCGCTTGGTGTGGTCTCTTTTCTTCTTCCGCCTTAGCGCAGCTTGCGCTGCTCCAGGTTCTGTCCTGCTCAGTATCCAATGGTGTTTCTATCCTTCTTCTACAGGGCTTGCCTGTCGTACATTTTGCCCTTTGTTCCTGCTGGATATCTGCTTCTGTGTGTTTTGCCTTCCCTCTTCAGCCTCTGGATCCCCAGACCGACTTTTGTCATGCCGGCTATGGCGTTGTGTCTTGGTGTTTCCACCTTATTGTCTGACGTTTCGGCCTGGTCCTCTGCCTTGTGTTCCAGCGGGGCTAGGATATTCCTGGTGTTCTCCTGTGTTCTGGTTGACGGCTTTAGGTCTGTACTACATATTTCTCTCTGTCCGGGGGTCGCTTCGTTCCCCCCCCCCCCCCTCCGGCTGCTTCTTGGGCGGATCTTCTTCTCCTCTTTATCTTCTGGCTGGTCGTACTTCTCTTCGTGGGCCAGGTTGTGCCACTGGGTCGGTCCTTCTCTGGAGCTTGTTCTGGGGTTCCCTTGCCTCTGTCTTCGTCTAGAGCTCGGCTTGTTCTGGGCACACTACTTCATAGTATTTGCCAGCTGCCTGCTGCGCACGCCTAGTAGTTATGGTCCACCTCCGTGGGCCTCGGCGTGTGCCCGTGTGCTCTTGTCCCTTGCTTTGCTGGAGCTTTGCGCAGCTGTGTCTTCCCTCTCACGTATGCGCTTATCGGCTGTGGGGCCGTTCCTGCCTTGTCCCCTGCCTCGGGGCTGATGCCCGTTCAGCTGTCCACTTCGCTGTGTGTGTTCTCCTGAGGCGGGCTCTGCCTCCGTTCCACCTCTTCTCCTTGGATTTTGCAGGTGGTTCTTTTCTTCCTTTGGTACTCGCTTGGTGCCGTCTGTCCCTCCGGATTTTCTGACGGACACCCTTTGCCCCTCGGTTAGGCTTGTGATATCCTGGCATTCCCTTCTCCTTGTTCTTGCTTACTTTTGGTTGGTGGGGGCTGGGCCTTTCTGTCCCCATGACACATCCCTGTTGGGGCCCTGTGTTCTTCCAAGCTGGTGAGGTTCTCTCACTGACCCTCCTCCCCTCCTCCCCCTCTGGGTATGGCTAGTGTATCTATTCTACATTAAGGAATCTGCGGCTAGTAGTCTCTACAATGTACAAGTTACTTACCTTCGGTAACGATGTATCTGGTAGAGACGATTCTAGCCGCAGATTCCTTTACAGCCCGCCCTTCCCTCCCCATTCTGCGAGGACCCTTCAGCTTGGTCTTCTGCACTCGCTGCCCTTCGGGTGGCTTTGTCTTCTTCCGGTGCCCTATTTCACTTCCTCCCTGGCAGGATGCTTTGTTCTGTTTATTTGTCCCATTCCTTCTTTCCTGGTAATTGGACGGTAGGTTCATGTGTACTTCTGCATCCCTACACCCTGGTTATTCCAGTGTGGGGCCTACTCATCACCTTCTCCCTTTATTCATTGCTTGGGGTTTCTGACTCCTCTACAGTCCTCTGGGTTGGGGTCTCTTGGCTGTGCCTCAGCCCTTAGCTCTTTACAGGGGATACAACACTCCTTGATGGTGTTATCTTGGGGTGATTTGTTGTTACTCATCTGTTCCGGACTTGTTACCCTTCACTGTTATAGATTGTGGTTGCAGACTTTCTGTCGTCTGCCCCGACATTTTTCACATGTTTTTCTGTCTCCAGGGAGGATATTGCGTTCGCTTTGCAGGGTTGCTTCTCAGAGCGGTGCTCTGTTCTTTCCCTTCCATGACTTTCAGTACCACAGTGCTTGGCACTGTCCCTCATGGTGCTATTCTTCACCATTCGCTTCTTCCCTTTCTGTTGCACTGCTTTTTCGCACACTGTTCCCATACTCTCACAGTTTTGTTTGTGATGGCTCCGCGTTGTGGCGCAGAAAAGTTCTACGTAGAAAACTGACGTCAGCGTGCCGGGGTGGGACTTATGTTACCTCGCTGACGTCACGTCCGCGGACAACGTCAGGGCAGTGTCACGTGGTGCCGCCCCCCGGTGTGCAGAGAGGCTGTGGCAAAAAAATTCCGGATCCAGTCTCACGACTGGGGATAATTCTACGTTAAGGAATCTGCGGCTAGAATCGTCTCTACCAGATACATCTTTACCGAAGGTAAGTAACTTTTACATATAGTCTTAAAACGAGGCTCATTCCATCACTAATCCAAGCATTGTGTTTAAAGTTTTGTCAAAGGACACACAGCATCCAAAAATTCCATGTTCAACAAAAATGCAAGTGCATTATCGCGATATATTTTATCATATTTGATAAAAAGCGGTTTTAGAATCAGGTGATGAATCCTCTAAAAGTGACAACAATGAATTAAAAAAAGGAACATTCACATTTTGGCACCTCAATCCACATCTGTTGTTACTCTCAGCATCAAAAACAGCGTTCAATTTCTCAGCACTTAAATACGGGACATTCAAAGCTATCCGGAATTTTAATAATAATGAGAATAAAAGGGCATTTGGAAGTGCTGACATGTACAGGAATACCCTCCTATTTCCCCAAGATTCCAGCATATAATTTGCTGAGGGTTTGTTCTGTACATACTCCATATTAGCCAATCTTGACTCCCTTCTACTGGCCATATTTAAGTAACCATTTGAAAAGTGTGAGGCCTTTGCCATGTTAAAGTTTTCAATTTTTAGGACCCCAGCGATGGTACCTAATCTATTTCGGACCTGCACCCCCCATCTTAACTCACTCCTTCCAATTTCAGAAGCACAGAGAACTGATACCTTCTGTACCTCCTAGGAACAAAGTTTATCCCAAAATTGCATGGTTGCTTTGTAGGCAAAGAAATTCCAGGCTTGTAGCTATTGACGGGTCCATCGCACTTTTGGGGAGGCCTAGCAGTTTTTGTAAACACTTGTTCTCACACCTCTCCCAACTTCCCTCCATAGTTAGGGACAGTACCTTGGTCCAGTAGAGACATTGAGTGGGGATAATTGCATTGTAGGCTGTAAAAAGGGGACAACCAGATGAACCACCATAGGTAATCTTGAAAAGGGAAACGTCCATTACAACGCAGTCATTACATCGCAATGCCTTTACAACGCAGGTGACATTACAACGCATGCCATTACAACACATTTTAAGGTGAGTATTGGACATAAGTGTTTATTACTTTAGGGTTGGGGACTGTGTTAATTCCTAGGTATTTATTTATATAGTTGGTTATGAAACAAGTTTTAAAATAATATTATTTATAAAATATAGTGATATGCTTAATTTAAAAAAAAACAAAGAATTAATGGCTTAGCACCCATCCCCTGGGACAGGATGCTTGGAAAACAGAGTTTTGGGTGGCTGAGAGCGACTCTATACACAGGGAAGAGTATAGAGGGCTGCGAAAGACACCAATTTCCTTGGAATGGAACACACTACTGGAAGCTTTTAAGGCACTTGACATACATCCAGAATAGGAGTATTCTCCATTTTTTGTTTATGCATAGCGCATCACAGGGAAATGACCGTAGGCTATTAGGATGCACGGACAGAAAGTATAGGCCTGTCTACAAAACTAATATTGGGTGCAGCTTTGGAATGCCGTGCAGATTGTAAGTAGCTGGACATACTCCATCAGAGTGGCGCAAAGCGCCAAAATTTCCAAAAAAGGTGTCCAGAAACGCTCGGTTCAAAAATATACAGTTCAACATCCTACATCGCGCGTACCTGACGCCAGACAAGCCACACCGATTCTACCCCGATACGCAGTTTCGCTGCCCCCGCTGCCAATTGTTGGACGCAGACTTCAAGCACATATTTTGGGCCTGCCCATCCATACAACGATACTGGGGCACAGTGCACCACATGCTCCAAGCGACGACTGATCTCCCGGTCGCCTCCACGTGGTAGGCATGTGCTCTAGGGTTCTCCCCGAAAAAGAAAACAGAAAAAGTGCAATGGAAATTTGCATCTCTGGCTCTCCTCCTGGCAAAAAGGAACATAGCTATGCACTGGAGGGCCCCAGCGGGACCCTCAGAAGCGGCATGGAAGGGAGCGTTACAAAAATGGGGCGCAGCGGAGGAGGAGTCGATCAGAGAGGAAGAGGCGAGGGGCATCCGCAAGCACCCCATATCTATGGAGTGGGCCCAACTCCTCATAGAGTTCAAACAACAATGCACGGAGGGAGAAGCACAGAACGCGACACAGCCTAACCCCTGCACTCCTCCCACCCCCCATGCCATTCGAGACCCAGGGATGATGGCGGAGGTACACTAACCACGTAGAGGACTTTGTTAGGAGAGCCGAGCGGAGGCCCGGCCCCCTCTCGCGTGCCCACACACCGACCCTCTTTCTTCCCCACTGGCTCCCCCTAGAATGAGTCCGACGCACCTACTTTTACTAGGCGCGCAGGCTACCGCGACAGCCCGTCCCAGCCCGCCCTATCCCCTCCCACCCCCCACCTGATCCTCTCACTAGTTTCCCCTCTACCCTACCCTTATACGTTTCCTCTTCTTTTCTCACAGCCTCTTCCCCCCCCTCCCCACGGTTAACAGTTGAACCCATCGGCAGTTCAAATACCGATACCCTAGTTACTGACGCAATTTAATACACTCGTTATCAGGGAGAAGCTACACAGATAGTCGGAGGGAAAACCATATAGACGGCGGAGAATCAGGGACACGTCCACGCCCCGGGGATGACTTCAGTGACGATCTACTGGGATGAACTGATGGGAGGCGGGTGGACTTAGTACTAACAACTAGTCCCAGAGACACGACAATCAATATAACTACCCTAGGAAAACGAAGCAACGTTAAGTCATACTGATGCAAAACAAAAATGGATTCACATGTAATATGGTTGCCATGCATTGTGTTAATTTGTATGCAAAACCCTAATAAAAAAATTTAAACAAAAAAAAGTAGCTGGACATACTCCATCTCCACCCTGACATTCAGAGCAGTACTTTCATGTCCTAACTCTGAGCAGAGCAACCAGGGTACACGATGTATGTATAGTGTGTTATGGACATATCTATCCAAGTACCGGGGGGGTGGGTGTGACAGTTTATTTCCTTCCCTTTTGTATATCAGTAATTTGATTGCAGTGTATATAATACTTGACACTAGGGATGGTATGTACTGAGACATGATCGCCATGGAAATACATATATTATAACACTTGTCATACGTAATGGAATAATATGAGTATCCTTGTGAATTATATATGTATGTAAAAATCTTCTTTTTCTTTTTCTTTCTTCTTAATTGCAAAATTTAATAAAATGTGTTTTAAAAAAAACAAGGGTTTTGGGTGGGGGAGTCTATTAATACTTGGGTATTAATTTTTATAGCGGGGTATTACTTTTTATTTACTTTACCTGTTAGGAAATTTTAAAATTCATATATATTTAAAAAAAAGACTTGGCACGCATCCCCTGGGGTGGGAAGCTTGGGAAACAGGGGTTTGGGGTGGGGGAGTGTATTAATTCTAAGGTATTCATTTTAATACCTGGGTATTCATTTGTATTTATTTTACCTGTTAGCAAATGGAAACAAAAGGTATATATATCAAAAAAATAATTAAAAGGGTTTGACACCCATCCCCTGGGACGGGATGCTGGGGAAACAGGGGTTTTGGGTGGAGGAGTGTATTAATACTAAGGTATTTATTTTAATACACCAAGAACAGACCCCACAACCTCTTCGAACTGGTCAAACACCAATCTAATCAATTGGCCAAAACTTCAAAAGAAACCCCCAAGTCTCTTATATCCTCAGAGAAATTCTCCTCCTTTGCTGACAAAATCTCAGCGTTTGGAAACACACTCAACTCCATTACATACCCTCAAACACCTCTCGACCCGCCTCATCCAGCCACGTCGCCCCCACAGGCTTCACCCAAAAACCATGCTCACTGGACTGACTTCAAACTCTATGACGACGACTCAGTGTCCAAAATCCTATCGTCCCTAAACCCTAATAACCATTTTAATGACCCGCTCCCTTCCAACTGCCTAGCTGCCGTCGCCCAATCCATTATTCCTAGCTGGACTACAATAATTAACGCCTCTCTCCGGCAGGGAACGATGCCTGACTCTCTAAAAGCCGGCCAAGTCCACCCCATACTGAAAAAGCCGCCGCTGGATCCAGCCTCCCCTGACAACTTCAGACCCATCTCCAACATCCCCCTCTTAGCCAAAGTGATGGAGAAATGTGTGCCGCAGCAGCTAAGTCAACACATCAACAACTTCCACCTGATCGATGACTTCCAATCCCGATTTAGACCAGGGCACAGCACCGAAACCACCATGCTCCACATCGTTGATGATGCTCTCCAAGCCCTTGACGAAGGCAAAACCTGTATCCTAATCCTCCTGGACCTATCCTCGGCCTTCGACACGGTCAACCATGAAAAACTACTCGAACGCCTCAAATTCAGGATGGGTTTGGATGGCACTGTTCTAGAATGGTTCAGGTCATTCCTCCAAAACCGGTCCCAGAGATTCCTTGTCAACGGCAACCTATCGGCACCATCCCTGGTCACGGTTGGAGTCCCTCAAGGATCAACACTGTCCCCCACCCTCTTCAATCATTACCTGGAACTGCTTACCGAAGTACTACGCACTCGTAATATCTCCTATCATATGTACGCTGATGACACTCAGATCTACATCAAACCTTATCTCTCGAAGAGATCCTCTCCCTGAACGAAGCCTTGAAACTCACTGTCCAATTGCTCGCATCCAATCAACTCAAACTCAACGCAAAGACAACTGAATTTCTCCTGATCACCCCACCCAATACCAACCTTGAGATTCAATCATGGATTAAGGCTATCACAGCCTTGAATTACCCACCGACCATCGTGGATTCGGCCAAATCCCTGGGAATCACCCTTGACAGCAACCTGCGGGACCACATCAATGCAATGGCCTAATCAGCCAGATTCCACCGGAGCTACCTTAGAAATTTGAAACCCTTCCTCGATGCTCCCGACCTAAAAATGGCAGTCCAAGCACTTGTCATCTCTAGACTGGAATATGGCTGTTCTACCCTCTCGGGTCTACCCAAGATCTCCCTGGCACCTCTAAAAGCCTGCCTCAATGCAGCTGCCAGACTACTTACCGGCACGAGGAAAAACGACCATATTTCCCCGCACTTGAAAGCTCTCAACTGGCTTCCCCTGGAGGCAAGAATACAGCTAGTAGCATGCATTACTCACAAAGCCCTATATTCTAACTCCCCTGCATATCTGAGGCAGAAACTTGTGATCTCCAGAGAAATCAGAAACTCACGATCTGCCAGAGACCTCCTGCTCCAACCTGCACGCTTTCGGGGAAAAAAAACTTACAACCGGGTTTTCTCCGGGGCTGCTCCAAGAATATGGAACTCTCTCCCACCTGACATCAGAAGAATACCCTCTCTGACTCGCTCCAAAAAGAAAGCCAAAACATTCCTTATGGGTAACTTGCCTCTACCACCACTACGGCCCTGATCTATGGCCATCTATTGCCTCCCTTTGGATTATCTAGCTCACCCCATCAGAAACCTGGGGCCTATCGCGAACATTGGTTAACGTAATCTGTAAATATGTTATCTCGTCTTGAGTATTTGGATATTTAATCTGTAAATACGTGCCCTATCTCCCTTGTGTATCCTGCAACCTGCCCTCTCTCGTTCGATCCGTAACTGGATGATGCTATGCCTATTCTGTACATGGCTATGTTTTCCTGTAAAGCGCTCTGCTACCCTAACGGGTCAATTTCGCGCTCTATAAAACACATAAATAAATATATAGTAAAATAATTTGGAAGAGTTATCTTTTTCAATCTACACTTACTTCAGTATGTAGATGGCAGTGTTCAAATGGAAAGTCGCAAAAATGATCCTGCTACTCCCGCTGCGTGTGGTCAACATGGAAGTCAGTATACCACTGAGGTCAAACTGGTGGACCGCTTCTTTTAAACATTTTTTGGGGGTAAACAACAATTTAAATGAAAATGTTTCTGAAACCTGAAAGAATGTATATTTATTTTGTTGCATGTAAAAATATTCGCTTATACATTCCTTTTTGGAATTTCAGCCATTTTGAGTAGATGGTGGGTCAGGGGCAATAATAAAAATAGTTGAAGGACTGCTGTTTATGTGCTTGTAGTTGATTGTATAATCTCTTTTTGGCTCGGACAGTATTGTGTAATTTACAAAAAAAAGGCTGTAAATATAAGTGTTAATTTCGCTGTTTTTTCAAAATATTTTTAGAATTTATTATTAATACCCAGGTATTTTAATGGTTAGGTAGTATAAAAATACCCAAGTATTAAAATTTATACCTGGACATTAATAATCTCCTCCACCCAAAACACCTATTTCCCTTGCATCCGTCCCAGGGGATGGGTACAAAATATTTTACATTTGAAATGTTGGTAATAAACAATGGAAACATATTATGCGTTGTAATGGTATGCGTTGGTGGTGGTGGGGGTTGGGATGTAATGCAGCAATAATAGTTGAGCCGGGCATTACAAAACAGAATAGTTGGTCTTTTTTTTTAAATTATACGATTTATAAAACTATTATGACACTAAAAAAATTATTGTTTATTGTGATTCTCAAAATTCTAAAATGGGGAGAAAAATTAAAATTTGCTCATTAAATATAAATGGTTTGAATGATTTAAAAAAATTAGGGATTTTGCGGCATCTGATTCAGTTTTTGCAATTTGATATTTTATGTCTTCAAGAGACACATATCCCATGGTCCAGGAGGAGCTTGCTGAGAAATCTAGGACTTGAGCTTTTAATTTGTTCCAAACAAATGGGAGTTACAAGAGGAGTTGCTATTCTTATGAAACAAAGAATTGGGAAATGTGTTAGAACGCTAGGCGATAAATGGGGGAGATGGGGAATTGCGGAAGTTGTTACTGAAGGGACTAAATTTGCTATTTGTTCTATACATGGTCCAAATTTAGACGATAAGGAAACATTTAATCTCATTAATTTCGAGTTAGCTGATTGGTATTGTCCCTTAATTCTATGTGGAGATTTTAATATCAATATTGATGCCAATTGCAATATTAGGGATACCTGGGATTATAAAGGTCGTAAGATCCAAACCTTTAGAGCTCTCAGGGAATTGATTTTAGGGAATGGATTAATAGATGTCTGGAATAAGCTTAGATCCACGGAGCCAGGTTTTACGTACTTTTCAGCTCCACATCAAAAATGTGTTCGTCTAGATTACTTCTTCATCTCTTCAAAATTTACTGAAGACATAAGTATAGATGTTTTACCACAAATTATCTCCGATCATAATCCTATTGTATTAGAATTATCACTTCTTCCTTTAGAGTATTCCAATAAGAGACAATGGTCATTTCAAAGAAATCAGTTCAGTTCATACGTCTTTATTTCGATATTATTTGATCATAAAAGACATGCGATAAAACATTCCACTCATGACTAAAAACTCCAGATGTCAAAATTACACAAAATATTAAAAAATCAGGAAAATAAGATAAAATACATACAAGAGTTAATTAGCACAAATCATCACTAATAAGCGGAGTTAAACACATTATACACAATAAAATAAGATTAAAAGGTATTTAAAAATGTCGGTTAAAGACGTGTTAGAAATATGTACTTGTTATAAGGGGCTATTTAGCCACTATTACAAAGTTGACTGGCTCTAATAATCCATGTCCAACCCAGAAATTTTGCAACGGCTATGGCCACTGGAATCGATGTATTAGTCCTTAAGAGCCATAATGCCTCCTGGCTCATCCCGAGTTTTCATGTTTTTACAGATGGGTTTGAGCCATTTTCCTCGGGGGGCTGAATAGGATGGGCAAACAAAAAATACATGGCCTACGGACTCTTTTTTATCCCTGCACCAAGGGCAGTACTCATTCGTCTGGCCACGCCATGTAGATGTAAAGGATCTCACTGGAAGCGACCCCACCCTAAACTGATGGTATAGTTTTCTATCACAGCTCTTTACAATTACATCCCAATACTCCTCTAAAGAGGGAGTGATCTTGTGTTCCAGGAATCTACCAGAAAGAGAAGTGGGATCTGTCTGGACAATATGTTGATAATGTATAGTCGCCCAGTACTGTTCTTTAAAATCCTTTTTTGAAGGAAAAATACTATTACCGGGATCCGACCATAACTGGTCATGGCCCATGTTTACCAGTATCGATCTCACATTTCTAAACCAAGGGATGTTAGCAGATCCCAAAATGGATCTAACATCTAATATCTCCTTTGCAAAAGTAGCAAGTTCAGGTGTTGACCAGATCCTTCTCCACAGAGCAACGGATCTATACCGTGCCACTTCGTCAATAGGGTAACAACCCAGGTCCAGTAACAAGGGCTTCAAGGGACTAGATTGGGGCAGGCCTATTAGATTACGTAGAAATTTATTTTGGACTTAAACCAAGGAGGACAAGTCTGAAGAGCCCCATAAATCTGCACCATACAGGATTGCTGAACTTATTTTAGCATTAAAAATTCTTAATGCAGGGCCAATCCTTTTGGTTGTAGAGGTTCTTTGTTCCTTGATTAAGGTACCAGATAGTTGGGCAAATTTCAGTGACAGGACATCAACCTGTGGTTTCCATCTTAACTTATTTTCAAGTACAATCCCTAAATATGTCATAACTTCCACCTGTTCTAGTTCGACACCATTCATCCTAATGTGACCCTTCTGTGGCTTATTTCTAGTAAACACCATAATTTTTGTCTTGCTGACATTGACTTGAAGGTCGTTGTCTTTACAAAACTCTTCAAACTTGTTTATGGCGAGTTGGAGCCCCTTTTGAGTCTTGGATAGAATGAGGGTATCATCCGCAAAGATGAGAAGTGGGAATTTAGTACCACCTAAAATAGGGGCATCAGTGGGAGTGTCTACAAAGTACTGTACGACCCTGTTGATAAATAACAAAAACAGAGTCGGTGCAAGGACACATCCCTGGCGGACGCCACGGGTGACTGGAAACCTCTCTGTTATCTGTCCTTGCCTGCTCCATCTCACCTGGGCAAAGTTAGCCTCATGTAATCTTATTATTATATCCAGGAGTGCTGACGGCATTCCCATGTTCCTTAGGGCAGCCCATAGCTTTTCTCTTGGTACGAGGTCGAATGCAGACTTTAAGTCTACAAACGCTGCGTAAATAGTTCCACCGCCCAAGGTCACGACCTTCCAATATATAAGAAGGAATCTAAACCCCTGGTCAATTGTACTGACACTGGGTCTAAATCCTGCTTGCATAGGAGATAATATATTCTCAATCTCCATCCATTCAAGGATTTTAACCAACACCATCCTAGCTACAACTTTCTGAATTGAATCTATTAGACTTATAGGGCGATAGTTTTCCGGGGCCGAGCGTTCCCCCTTCTTAAATATAGGTAAAATTTCCACCCCACGCCATGAATCCGGAATTTGGGCACCACTTGCAATGGCATTAGCTATAAAAGTGATATAAGGGACCCAATTCAATAAATCAAATTTGAATAAGTCGGCCGGGATACAATCAATGCCAGGGGCTTTACCTGCTTTAATCAAACCCAGTGCAAACTCTGCATCAGTATTCTCAAAAACTATAGGTGGATAGAACAGTGATTCACTTAAAAAAAGAGCAGGTAAGCCACTCACAGTTTCTGGTTCACTACCCCTAAACTGGTGCTCAAAATATTCTACCCACACTTCTGGCGAGACAAAATTCATCGGGATCTGACAGTCCTGATTACTACCCCATTTGACTATCTGCCAAAACTTAGTCTGGTCCTTTGATTTACTGGCTTCATACAAGTCTAGCCAATGCAAATCATCCCATTCTCTCCTTGACTCTCTTTGTACCTTTTTATACGCAAGCCTTGCCATCCTAATTTCTGGTACATCTCTAGATTTTAAGGCTTTAATCAGGTGAGTATGTGCCTGTCTACAGGAATTATTATACCATTTTTTTCCTGTTTTTGGGACCTTTAAGTTCATGGGTTTATAACTTGTAGTGAAAAGACATTTTAAGACACCAAAGAGCTTGTCATGCTGACCAATTATGTACGATAATTGGTTCAACGGGTCAACCAGAGCTTGCAAAGCAGATAAAGTGGAAGAGACCTCTAATGAAGTTCTGTCTAATATCATAGGATCCTCCACTATCCAGCTCCACCTAAGCCTTCTACTGTCATTTGTTAGAATTGCCTCTGCAGTTGTACACTCAGTCGGAATTAATCTCCTTAGGCAGTCCTTTAGATTTTAGACCAAGCACTAAAGGGTTATGGTCGCTCTCAGGTCGAGCCATTATTAACATATCCTCCAATAGCACCCAGTACTCAACCCCGATTAGGATATAGTCAATTCGACTAGTACTGGTGCCGTTGTCAAATGTGGCCCGGCCTTCTTTATCAGAATGTGATCGGCCATTAACCGCTCTCAACCCCCACTCAAGACACAAACCCATCCATTGTAGTGCAGCCTCTGTCCCTCGCTTGATCGGTTTTAGTTCGAGGGGAGGGATATTCCATTGCACATCTTCTTCAGCAAATATGTCCACTCCCTCATATTGGAGTGGTTCGAAGGTACAATTAAAATCCCCCGCCACTACCACGAACTTATCCCTACCGATATTATTAAGGTGGAGATCTAATTCTCTAATAACCAACGGACTACGTCCCCCAGGGAGTCCGCGAGCATATATGTTGACAATAAAAATCTCCTGGAGGTTGGGACTCGTCAGCATAATCCCAAGAATATCAGGAGTATCCACTAACACTTCATTGATCCTATAACTGAGTGACTGGCTCACCCAAATAGTTAATCCCCCAGAAGCTCTGCCATTCTACCCCTCTGGGCGGGTTTGTAGAAATTAATATACCCATGTCTATAAATAGGATCAAGGGCCCAGGTTTCCTGAAATATTAAAATGTCCTGGTTGTCCACAAAGTCAGCCCACTCTCCTAGGCCTACCTTGCTTTTCAGCCCCGCAATATTCCAGGAAGCTATTTTAAGCAGGGTATTCATACTAGGGGATTGAGAATGATCGATAGCCTGGAGACTAATACTCCACTCTCCAACAAGGAATCCCTGTCTGTAAATATCCTGGTTGGAAATGCGGACTGCCCCTTTCCTTGCACACCCTCCGATATCGCCGGCACCAACTCCAATGGGCTACCTAAAATGAATCCATCAGGGACAGCTACTTCCCCCCCTATGGTACTACTCCCTATGGAGACCGCTTCAGGATTCATCGGTCAACTATTTTTACCGTGCCTGTATGAAAGTCAATCCACCCCCTCTAGACCTATAAGGGGCTCAAACCGGTTAGACAAGGGAAGGTGTCGCTCTATCTGGACTACAGGATTTCCCCCCGGGTGTCTTCTCCTATATGGATTGAAAGGTAAGTGGGAAGAGCCACTAGTTGAGCGAGGGTAGAAATAATCAAGACCTAAGGATTGTATATCTCCCTCCCTCCCACATCTTGGCTCTCTGCGGATAAAATCAACCACCCAAGGGTCCCTAAAATTCACAATGATACAGTCACCCTCTAAGTCCCTTGGACATTGTCCCACCCAATTCACCCTTCTAACACAGAGTATCTCAGTGTTAGAGAAGGGAGGGAGAGTTCTTTTCTTACTAAGCCAAAATATGACTTTATTTTTTAGCTCTCTATCTGATTCTTGTTTATCCTCTCCCAATGGAGGGACTCCCACCAGAATGATAGTGTAAGGTGTGGATTCTGGGGGAAGATTAACACAAGGCAAACGCTGCTTGTTTTTCTCCTTCTCCAACCGAGAATACCCAGTTAGCCCACTAACTGGAACTGGATCTTGCAGAGCAACCTTTGTTTTAGACACCGCCCCCGCCCCAGTATGCCTAGCCTGTGTGGTAACTATAATGGTTTTGCCTACCTGGGGAATATCCGTACTATGTTGTACTTCTTGGGAATTAGGAATGTCATTTACAACTGATGTTAAAGCACTTGTTCCATTATCTAACCCTGTTTTTTGGGGTTCAACAATCAGTACGTTAGGGTTTTCCATTCTTGTAACTAATTTTTTCAGTACGTCTGTGTTTAATAAAACAAGGTTCTCCAACTTGTCTAATTTCGAATTAATCAACCTTGTTCTCTCCACTAGGGGTACGATCAAGGATTTGATTAGGGTTTCCAGTTTACCCAAAAGACCATCAGCAGCACTACTCGTGGGGGTCTGTTGGGCTGGACCTCTTTTGACCAAAGTTGGGTTTGTTGGCTGGGTAGTATCATTAGGGATCAAAGTTTTCCCAGTTTTGTTAGGGATTTTGGTCATTTTAGCAGTTCCACCCTTCTGAGGACCACCCCCTCTTTTCCTTTTGCTTGGTTTGGTATTTACCAGTGAGCCTATTTTTTGGGTTTCTGTAGTGGGTCTATGTGACGGAGAAGGGCTAGAAACTCTACTGAATAGGCTACTAGAAATCATACTGGGTGGAGAATGATTGGGGGTAGAACAATCCGCTGAATTGTCCACAACCAGAATCGTTGGGCTCGAGCAGGATCGAGATTCCTGGGTAATAATAGGTTTAGGTAATCTTGAGGGGTCAGGGGAGATCACAGTCCCAATGTGGCCTAAGGATGAGCGTTTCCCTGTATTGAGATCTAGGGACAAACGTTTCTCAGTAAGAGCAATCTCTTTCTCTAAAATCACTGTTGCTCGTTTTATAAATTGGTCCATTGTTCCACTGACCACCCCACCCGTGGTTGGCAATTGAGCAGTTCTTCCCTTCCCAGAGCGTAGTGCCATAACTGGTTGGTGGCAGTACTAAAATACAATGAATCGCAAACAATGAACAACTTAAAAACCAGATTTAAGGGGAATAGCCCAGCCCGTCCTCAAACGACCTCGGACGGCCTCAGACGGTCCCGCCCTTCTCCCGGGCTTCTCCCGGGATGCTCCCGCGGCGCTCCCGCGCAGCGGTATGATCAGCTTGCTATGAAGGGAGGGAGAGTGGTTAGGGGGCGGGGCAGGCATGCAGGGAGAGCGGACCAGGTGGTGTTAATTGGTCATGCAGGGACTTCTGGGAGATGAAGTCCCTGTAAATACGCTCGCAGCCCTGTAGCCAGTTGAACCCTCACCTTTCCCAAACACAGCGCCTCTGCGCCAGTCCCGGTACAAACACAGTCGGCAAGCCCAAACAACGAAGCGGGACCCGCGAGCGGGTCCGGCGAGCAGTGGACAAATTCACGGGCAGAAGCACATCAGTTCTCCAGTACTGCGACACCTCCTTACGATCACCAGCAACTTGAATGAGTGTCCCTCGGTCGCACAGAAAGCGGCAGGTTTTACTCCTTCGTGGTCAGGGGGCGGGGCAGGCATGCAGGGAGAGCGGACCAGGTGGTGTTAATTGGTCATGCAGGGACTCCTGGGAGATGAAGTCCCTGTAAATACGCTCGCAGCCCTGTAGCCAGTTGAACCCTCACCTTTCCCAAACACAGCGCCTCTGCGCCAGTCCCGGTACAAACACAGTCGGCAAGCCCAAACAACGAAGCGGGACCCGCGGAGCGGGTCTGGCAAGCAGTGGACAAATTCACGGGCAGAAGCACATCAGTTCTCTAGTACTGCTACACCTCCTTACGATCACCAGCAACTTGAATGAGTGTCCCTCGGTCTCACAGGAAGCGGCAGGTTTTACTCCTTCGTGGTCAGGGGGCGGGGCAGGCATGCAGGGAGAGTGGACCAGGTGGTGTTAATTGGTCATGCAGGGACTCCTGGGAGATGAAGTCCCTGTAAATACGCTCGCAGCCCTGTAGCCAGTTGAACCCTCACCTTTCCCAAACACAGCGCCTCTGCGCCAGTCCCGGTACAAACACAGTCGGCAAGCCCAAACAACGAAGCGGGACCCGCGGAGCGGGTCTGGCGAGCAGTGGACAAATTCACAGGCAGTAGCGCATCAGTTCTCCAGTACTGCTACACCTCCTTACGATCACCAGCAACTTGAATTCAAAGAAATCTATTATTAGATCAGGACTATTTAGTTCATATGGATATGATTATAAAGGAATTTTTTTCAAATAATAATAATACTGCTTCGATTCAGATAGTTTGGGACACTTTTAAATCGACTATCAGAGGGGAAACCTTGAGCTACTCGCAATATCGTTTTAAAAAGAAACAAGTCGACTTTAAGACAGCCTTGGACAAAATAACTCAGGCAGAAGTAAAATTTGCCTCTTGTATTAGATCCGGCGTTGGTGTTCAGGAAGCTCAAAAAGCTTTGTCTTCTGAGATGTCAGTTGTCTACTCTTTTGTGGCAGAGCAAGTAGCAGCGAAGTATAAATTATTCAAAAAAGAATGTTATGAACTAAGCGAGCAGACGGGCAGAATATTAGCGCAAAGATTGAAGCAGAAGGCAGCTATCTCTGAAATAATCCAAATCACTGATCAGGACGGAGTAAGGCAAGAGTCCAGGTTGGGTGTTTTGAAGGCAATCCGGGATTTCTACCAATCCCTGTATAATAAATCGAATGATGGTACTGGTATAAGGAGCGATGTGTCCAGTTAACTTTTAAATTTAGATTGTTCCTCCTCTCTTACTGAGAATCAAAGTGTAGTACTATCCGCTCCAATTACTTGGGAGGAGATAGAAGGGGCTATTCTTGGTCTAGCTCCTGGCAAAGCTATGGATCCAGATAACATTCCTCTGGAATTTTACCGCACCTTCCGTAATGTTCTGAAAGTAGAACTGCTAAACATTTTTCAAGAAGCTTGTCACGGCTGGTCTCCCTCCTCTTGGTCATTAGCAACTATAGTTGTATTTAAAAAGAAGGGCAAGGATTCTATGGATCTTGGCTCATATACACCGATTTCTTTGTTAACTTCAGACAGCAAGATTTTTTCTAAAATCTTGGCAAATAGGCTAAAAGATTTGATGCCTAATTTAGTAGCGAAATCTCAACATGGTTTTGTTAAAAAAAGAGATACAACGGATCATATAAGAAGAATCACTGCCCTTCTGGACTGGGCGCAGGCCTCGGGATCCCCAGACGGGGTGGCCCTACTGGACGCCGAGAAGGCGTTTGATAGGGTTGACTGGGGATACCTTTGGCGTGTTTTGGTTTGGAAGGGTTTCCCGGCGGAATTTATTACGGCCTTGAACGCTTTATATAATGAACCCAAAGCCGTAATTCGAATAGCTTCCGATATCTCTACTACATTATCAATAACGAGGGGGACAAGACAAGGTTGTCCTTGTTCCCCCCTGTTATTTATGTTATACATGTTATAGACGTGGAGAGGTGTGGCTCACTGGTTAGAGGCGGCAGATCCGCAAGCAGAGAATCGGCCAGGGACCAGGGTTCAATTCCCGACGCGGCAGAGTCGTGGACCAGGGTCAAAAACGGACTCGATAATTCTCGCCTCGGTACCTACTCTAACCAGGAACACACTCGGCAACTCTGGGCATTAGCTTGCCTCATCTCCACAACGGCCCCCCACATTCGCCGGGGATGCCTGGTTTCACCTTGGAGATACCCAGGAGGGACCATCTCACAGGGATAGCCAGGACGGGTTCCCCAGCGGTCTACAGCGCCACGACGCCTCAGGGCAGCAGTGCGCTTTACAAGACACATACATTTACATACATACATAGAACCATATTTACAAAAACTTATAAATGAGGACGGTATCACCCCGGTTATAATTATTCAAATAGCTTATAAAATTCTAGCTTATGCTGACGATGTTGCTATCGTCACATCGGATATTAATTTGGCATTTCCTAAGATTATAGAAATAGCTCATGAATTTGGCTTATATTCTGGCTATAAATTAAATATTGCAAAAACACAGATAATTCACTCTACTGCTGGCTCACCAACTGGTTTGACTTTATCAAATACGGCTCTATATCTAGGTGTAAAATTGTCTGCTAATGTAGAAGACATTGTAGGGCTTAATCTTGACCCATTACTTGCTTCCACTAATAGGTCCCTTGAAAGGTTTAATAATTTACATCTTTCTCTCTATGGCCGTACTAATGTTGTTAAAATGCTTTTTTTCCCTAAATTCCTTTATTTTTTTCGGACTATACCTCTATTGTTTCCCTCTAGTTTTTTAAATTAAATTAGATAGAATAATTTCAAGATTTTTATGGGGATACAAAAGAGCTAGGAGGTCTCTCAATTGGTGTACCCTACCTCCGCTTAGAGGAGGTTGGGGAATGCCGAATTTCCGTTTATATTATTTGGCGGTATCGCTTAGACTCATGAGTGTTTTAATCTTCCAAGGGACAACTATAGACGATTTCTTATATCCATCAATTTATACAATGATTCTTGGTACTCAAGCACAAAGATGTTTAGTATGTTTTACTGAACCAAGTTATTATAAAAAAACAAGATTTAAAGTTATGTTAGCAGCTTACCAGATATGGAGGCAATTTAAGTCAAGATTTTCCTTGAACAGCAATTTTAGTTATTATACACCACTTTTTGATAATCCAATGCTGCCAACAATATTTACAGATCATATTATGCTGCGATGGCAAAATCTCAATATAGTTCAGTTAGGGAATCTCTATCCGGATGAACAATTTACAACTTTTACGTATTTACAACAACAATATAATCTACCCAAGGTGGATTTTTTTAAATATTTACAAATACGTAGCTTTCTAAATACAAAAAATATATTGAATACTAACAAAATTAAGAAAATTGATGTACTTGAATGCTGCTGGAAACAAAATAGAATTGGGGTGATTTATCGGACAATGATAAACCGATTAGAAGATAATCTTGGACTATTTAATTTAAAATGGCAAAAACATCTGGGCATAGAGAGTATTAACGTATCTGATGCGTTGGCATTGTCCGATCAAGTTTTGTGTAATGGATCTCTAAAAAGCCAATTTTTTATGAGTTTATTTGATTTATATTATACCCCTGCCAAACTAACAAAGTGGAAAGCCAATAGAGGTGATAAATGTAGCCGTTGTGGATTTCCAGGTGCGAATTCTATTCACATGTTTTTTCTTTGTCCTAAACAAATCAAATTTATTTCTGAAGTTCAAAAGTTCTTAAATAATATTATGAATTTGCCGGTAGTACTTTCTACTGAACTTGTAATACTGGGTATTCAATCAAATCCAGATAGACTGTATACAGGTGCTGAAGAAGGTTTTTTATTCATTTCTATGTCTATCTTTAGATTTTGTATAACTTCTCATTGGCTTGATGCTGATCCTCCTTCGTTTTCGCAGTGGCAATCTAAACTGTTAAATATTTATCAATTAGAGAAGGCAATATACTGTTTAAAGGGGAAGAAAAAGAAAGCTTTTGGATTAAAAATGTGGGCCCCTATTCCTAATTGGATCTAATGTTATCAGTATAATTTGTTTAATTATGTTAATTATGTTAAAGTGACGCTTAGGTATCCTTATTATTTATTTAAGTAATTTTGTGTCTGATATGTGATGTACGGCCAACTATTTATCTGCTGCTGTAAAAAATCAATAAAGAAATTTAAAAAAAAAAAAGTAATGGTATGCGTTGTATTTGTATGCATTGTAATAGAATACATTGTAATGGTATTTTTAATATATATCAATGAACATGCGTTGTAATGGCTTGCATTTGAAAAACATGCGTTGTAATGGAATTTGCGTTGTAAAAACTGCGATGTAAAAATATGCGTTGTAATGGTTTGCGTTGTAACATCATATATTCTCTTGAAACGGACTAGGCCCCCTATAATTACAGCTACCCTCTTCTCAACCAATTCTGTATATAGGGCCCACCTCAGCTTTTTTGTAAATGTCATACCTAAATATTTGTATGAAGATACCACCTCCACTGTCCTATTACCCAAAAACCACTTAAACGGTTTGGCCTTTTTCCTAAAAAGTATTATTTTTATTTTTCTCAAGTTCAGCTTTAGTTTGTTCACCTCACAGTAACTGTTAAATCTTTCCATTTCCTCTATAGGCCTACTTGAGTCAGATCTAAAATCGGCAGATCGTCTGCATAAAGTAAGCCTGGCACATGTCTACCCCTGATTTTCGGTGAAAACGACTCAGTAGCTGCCAACACACCTGTGAGATCTGCAAGGAACAGGAAGAATAATGGAGAGGCTAAGACGCTGCCCTGCCATAGCCCAATCCCTAAAGGATGAGAATGCCCTTAATAAACTTAATTTGTTTAGAGGCTTCCATTTATTTGCTTTTTACATTTTTCGGGGCACCTCCAAGTAGACGTATCTTACTCTGGGGTCACTGCAGAAGGTCTGTACCTGGTCTTGAACTAAATCTACATCTGGTTGTCTATATCAAGCATTCCTTGTCCCCCAGACCTCTTGAGATTTCTTACAGTCTGCAGGGAGAGCTTAGTTCCTTTAGTGCTTTGCAAGGTGTAACCTCTACGCTTGGGCCTAGAACCAACCTGTGATTGGGCAAAACCCTCCTTTATCCTACATTTTACTCTTTAATCACCCCCTTCTTCCCGGAGTCTGCCATTCTACTCACTGGCTCTTTGTAGGGTGTAGCTATTTTGCATTGACTTCAGCTGTCCTCTGCTTCCGAGTGGGGGTTCTTAGCTTTGTACCCAAACTCCTTCCTTTCCTCACATTTAAAGGACCCAAGTGCCAACTCATGCCCCACCTGTAATTTTTCCTCCTCACCAAAATTGGCCTCCTAGATACATATGCAGTAAAACTTACCTGTTCCCCTCCTTGTGTCGGAGCCTTCTCACTGCCCACAGCTTGAGAGGCTGCCGGCCTTACAAGCAAGGGCATACAGTAATTAATAGATTTTAATTCACAAAGGATCTCCTTTACTAGTCCAGCCTCCACTCTCAAAGACTCATTTGCAGCGAGAGCTGCTTCATATAGTCCATGCAAAGTGTTTTGCATTAAAAGAAGACTATCCAGCATTGTTGAAGGACCTGTCAGTAGGGAGTCAATATTTGCCGCACAAGTGGCCAAGGTCCCTTGATCCCCACCATGGCGTGCCAAGCTAGCAGTATTGGGCATGTCAGGCACCACTCTCCTCATCTGGTCATTTACGGATACTTCATTGCTTTGGGTATTCCCCTCTACACTCTCTGCTGCACCAGTCCCCTCTCCAGAGCTTGTAAAACTCAGAAGGATGGAACAAGCAGGGAGAGGAGGAAAGACTGGGTGTATCTCACATGAATTTCGAAACAGATCCACAGTTTCCTTATTCTGGACTTCTAAAACCTCTTGGGGAACACCCACTGGGGAAACCACTTGTCTCTTTGCAGATGATTCTTTACTAAGATCCACAACCCCATAGGTCAGCAAATTTTATTGGATACATTTTTAGACTTTTGCAGGGATAGGAGTTTGGAACTCAACACTGCTAAAACAAAATATATGGTGTTCGGGAAAGTGCGGGGAGGATTACATGAGATCAGGATTGCATGTGAACCTCTTAAGCGGGTAAAGCATTTTGATTACCGTGGCATAAGACTGAGTGAGTCACTTAGATGGGAACAACAGTTAGACAAGAGTTACCTTGTCTTATGTCATAGGTCTAAATCAAAAAGCAAAAAAACTACCGTGATTTAAACATAGTGCAGTTTGGTGCAAATTGCTGAACATGCTGGATCTATGGGAATACCCAGACAAGGCCACAAGAGGTGATTTACTGAGACTAAAAGCCAGGTATTGGGCAGTGGTGGAGGAGCATTATGCTATTAAATCAGCTAATGGTCAGCTAACATCCACATTTTTAACTGTTAAATCATGTCTGCAATTCGAACCCTTTTTGGATCAAATCTCGCCCCCCTTGCTAAAAGTTTATATGTCAGATTCAGATATGGCAACCTGCTCCTAAGAGACCGAAGAACATGTATTTTTCTTTTGCCCCAAATACCAACAGATACGCAGGAGGTGGATAAGACCAATTTGCCTAAACCTTGGAGTCAGGTAATATCAGATTGAATACAGAATCTTAAACACAGACGCATCGGGGCCAATAGTTTTTGCCATTAGCCGCTTTCTATTTGCCTTCTGGATAACTCGACAGAAGCTTTTACCTTAGGTTGCATTGCAATATTAAACGCCGATTGTGATATGTTGGCCAATGGAATTAATGTATTGTGTATTGCATTCGAGTTCCTCCTCTTTTTATTGTCCTTGTAAGCGGCGTGGTTATTAGCTGGAAGGTTGTACTGAAGTTTGTCTTTTATGCATTTGTAATGTGGGTTTTTATCAACCACTTTTTTATTGTATATTTTAATTAAGCATCGGAAATGCATTTTTATTTTATATTTTTATATTGTAAACTGACGATTGTTCTATCTTTGTATACTTTGATGGTTTGAAACAAATAACCAAATAAAGTTATTTGAATGACTGACTGACACTTGTCCCACATTTGCTGAGTCTGCAACACAAAGTCCTTTATTGAAACTGCCAGAGATTTTGCTGAGGGATGCACTTTATCAATTGCAGGGGTACACTTAGTTCTTGCTTGGATCCCTTTATCATGGCAGGAAGACACAAGGTCTAAATAGTCTCTTGTTGTTGAAGTATTTGTTATCATCCCTCCTGCTTTTCTTCTTTTTACTTCTTCCAAAGGTTTGTCTCTTTTTTCTTTGGTGGCGGCATCTATAGACAGTCTTATACTGGTCCGAAAAAACGCAAATTATTCAACTGGGAGGTCACGTATGTGAGGCTTTGGGGAAGGGTCTGACTCTTTATGCACAATATAGTGCATTGCACCAGTGGCTAGACTAAGTGACCGCTGGGCTGCTATACGTGAGCAAGAAGGTCTTGGTGGGTGCTGCCTCCACAAGCAACAAGCTGCCCAGCCACCCTTTTCTACTACTCCACACCTCATCCTGTTGCTAGGCTTTTAGCTTTAATGTTCTCTGGCGCACCGGTGCTCACTCGTTCTGTTGATGCGGAGTAGTACACAGTAAGGCCCACTTGGTCCAAATCAGGTCCATTATGAGGGGTGAGTGAGCTCTTGTGGGGTGAACTGTGATATAATAATTTTCACTGCACCTTAAGTCTGCTGGTGCTGTCTGTTTTGCTTCCCGCCTTTACTATAATATGCTGGAATGGGTTCTGCTGGTGTCAGCACAATCTGTACTCCACCGTCCCACCGGGGCTGCCAGAAATAGTTGAACTTGGGGTGAATGTAAGACGGGTCACAAAAGCCCATCGCAAGGGACTGGGTGGGATCAGATGGCAGGGGAGAAGAGCCTGCCACAAGCTGCGCTGGTGCCGCCTTCTCTCTGCAATCTTCCGCAACCCCTCTGAGAGATGACCCAGAGACTGCTCTCTGGCGGATTAATGGAGCTGCACCTGACATCGGACTTGCCGCTAGGGCACAAGTGCCACCTCCTCTCACCCAATCTGGCTGCTTGGCTTCTCTGATATGGTGACCTCGCTCTACATTCGCCGAAGGAGGCTGGAGCAGTCAGCGCTTCATTGGTTCCTGCATCTCTAGGCTCCGTGGGATACTGTTTGACTCTGTACCTGGACTCCTGCCCCCAAAGTCTGGCCAGGCAGCTGGCAACTCCGCGGTGCTCAGGTGCGATGTTCGGCGTGCGTGCTGTGGCTGCCAAGCTTGTTCACTCAATTGCTCTGGTCCCTCAAGAACATTTTCAATGAAAAACAAGTTTAACTGTTCCAAGTCCAACACTACAAAAGAGAATTGTGAAAAGTATGTGACTTTACAGCAAGTTGCGAATCAACTGTGACCTGTAAATAACATTTTCTTTGCAGGGTATACATAATTCACCCGCAGATTCTTTGCCATACTCCCTCTTCCTCAGTGAATTAGTGCCATGATCACTCGGCCACATCACCCGGCTCCTGAAAAATCTCCACTGGCTCCCGGTCTAGAAGAGATGTCAGTTCAAACTCCTGACATGACTGCAAAGCCCTCTACGACCAAGGACCCGCCTACATGAACTTCTGTATGCAATTCCACCAGCCCCCCAAGAACATCCACTCTGCACACCTCACCCTTGCACAGACCCTACACATTTGCCGCTGCCACGCTGGGGGACACTCCTTCTCCCATCTCGCCGCCAAAGCCTGGAACATCCTACCCCCTCCACCTCCACACCTCGCCCTCGCTGACCGAGTTCCGGAAAGGACTCAAGACCTGGCTTTACGACTGAGACCTTCAGCCAGTGCCTGGATATCCTCTTGGGTGACAAGCCGTGCTTCGATTTGATTGATGATTAATAAGATCACATGGTAAGCAAATGTGCTGTTTTTATTTCTGTAGTTGATGCTGTCTTCGTTCCTGTCAGCGCTTGAAGAGGGACAAGAGTGTGTCCTAGTATCCTTGTGTTTTTACATTCTGCATCCTGAGTTGCGTTTGTGCAGAGCGCCACTTGGTAACTTTTGAAAGCAGTTGCTGGAGAAAAGTTTACAAACTAGTCTGGTGCCCAGAAGAATGTTCATAAGATGATGAATCTGCATGAACATTGTTTCAACTAGACCGAAAATATGGCCAACCCTGTAAGCATCCGTTTGTTGAATCTAGTGCTGTAGATTCACATGCAATGCATACTCCTATCATCTACTGTTGAGCTTAGACATTTGCAGGTTGTTTTTCTATGAAGAAGTGTTTCGTGTTACAAGGTATAGTGTGCACCTCCCTTCGTTGGCAATGTGCATGTGCACACACTCCTTGTTCAATTATTTTTCACACAGGATGTGAAAATAGGATGGAGTAGTGAGTAAATGAAGTATAGTGCAAAGTATGGAAGCTATTTAATAAATAAAATGATATGTAATCAAAGCTGCACACCTCTGGGATTAGGGTGCATGTATGTGGATCTACAGCACTACAAGCCCCGTACATGTGCTTACAGAGTGAGTAACATTTATTGTTCAAAACATGAGTTGCTGTAGATACACATGCTCAGTATATACTGTAAAGCAATACCCCCGATACAAGCAGTGACTAATATACACAGTACGGCTTAGTCAATGTGTGATTGGGATTACCAAGTGGCTGCTTTACATCAGGGGCGACTGGTGTTCATGGGCAAAAGGGGCGTTGCCCTGCCACCTTCAGGGAAGAGGCAAGAACTGGGAAAATAAACAAAAGAGCAGCTGAAAATAAATTACTGCTCTGAGGTGGTGTGCTTATTCTCCTGGGTGAACTCTAGTGAACTTTACAGATGACCAGGCAAGGTGTTTTCGACCTGCAGGCACAAGCTACAGCAGTGAGATCACATGAGAGGGAGTGCTGAATTAGAATGCCATGGATCCGGTTGCTTTTGGGGCACTTAAACAGTGGCCCTGGAAAGAGTTACAAAACTCCATGCACTTCAGTGGCTGGGGGTGGGGCAGGCCGATGAGGACAAGGAGGAAGTGGGTGGCAACAATGTGTTGATTATCACAGAGGGGCAGGTCGTAGGAAGGGGGCATTGGGGGTTTCCTGGCAGTAACACGTGTTTAGTGCTGCATTTGGTTTCACTTTGAAAAAAACATTATGGAGCTGAGCACACACAGTGCTCCTTATCTCAATCGTAGAGGCCAAAGAGAAGGAAGGAACAAGCTGAGGACAAGAATTGCGCTAGTGGACTAAGAGGTAAGTGTGCAGTTAACCCTCAGCATCAGGGACATCATCACCCCCTCACCCCAACCCCCCTGCTTTAGCAGCTACAGAGGGAGAGGGGTTCTTGATGGGCCTCTTCTGTCCGCAGTTTGGCAGACAAATGCACATAATGAACTTGGGTGAGTGAGTGAGTGAAAGAAAGGATGGGTGGATGGATGGAAGGATGGATGGATGAATGAGTCAGAGGATAAATCCAAGAATGAAGGAGTGAAAGAGAGAGGGTGTATGAGTGAAAGGGAGGGTGGATGGATGTATAGGTGAAAGGTCGAATGGATAGAGGAGTGAAAGGATGGATCAATGGATTATAAGAGAGAGGATGGATGTAAGAAATGATGGATGGATGAGTGGACTTGTAAAAGGATGGATAACTGGATAAATGGACGGAGCTAAAATAATGATGAGTGAGCAAAAGGATGTATGTAAAGATGGATGAGTAAATGATGGCTGGATGGATGGAAAGGCATTTGTAGATGGATGTCTGGATGAAAGGATGGATGGTTGAGTGAAAAGGGTATGTTACTGGATAGATGGATGGGTGAGTGAAAGGATGGATGGCAGAGTAAAAGGGTAAATGGAGGGATGTATGAGTGGATGGATAGATCGATGGGTGTAAGAATGGATGACTGAGTGAAAAGGTGGATAGATGGATGAGCCAAAGGGATAATGATGGATGGATGGAGTGAAAGGATGGGTAGATGGAGAGAAAGGGTGGATGGATTAGCAAAAGGATGGATGGATGATTGAAAGGACTGATGAATGGATGGATGAAAGGGAGTGGAGAAGTGAAAGGATGAATGATTGAGTGGATGGATTCGTTTGATAGATGGGTGACCCTGGACCAGTGGCAGCCCTCCTTTATGGGTTCCACAACTACACCACACCCTCCTTGTTTTGTGGTCCATTTTTAATGTATCAAGAGTGAATCCACTCTGGTCCAGCAAAAAACAGAGGCAGTTAGTGACATTGTTTGATTGCTGACAAAGGTGCATGTAGGCGCTTGTGCCATTCCAGCACTGTGCGCATGTCTGTGTGACTACGTGTGTGAGTTAAAGTGAGAGAGACTCAGTGAAGGAGTGAGGTCAGAGTGAGTGAGAATGAGTGACAGTAAGGTTGAGTATGTGTGAGAATGAATGTGAGTGTAACTGAGTGTAACTATGTGTGAGGCACAGTCAAACTGAGTAATTCTGTATGAGTGAGACTGGGTGAGAAAGAGTGAGACTGAGTGAATCAAAGTGAGGCAGTAAACTTAGGGGGTTATTTACAAGAGGCCTCCACCATCAGAGCATCACTTTTTCAGATGCTGCAGTGGCGCAGGCCTCTCAATCACATCTATGAGGCGACACAAAGCCACTGTGTGTTACTTTGTATGTCCTCAAAGATATGGTGTAAGACAAGGCATTCTGTGTCAAGGAGGCGTTCCATGGGCGTTGCTGGCGTGTTCACACACAACACCAATGGATTTTGTTGCTGCCCCAGATTTACAAAGTCCCGTAAATTAATTTCTCCTAGATTTTTCCTCTTTCCATGTGTGCTGCATTCTGCAGCACACATAGAACAAGGATCACGTCTCCATGGATCGTTTTTGTGCAGTAAGTTGTCCCTTCCTGCACAAAAACAATCCTGCCAACAACGCATAACAAGGTTGCCTGTTTTGATGCTAGGCATCAAATTGTAAGGCGGCGCCGGCTGAAAGGACAGGAATGCACAGTATCTCGTAGATACGGAGCATTCCTGTCCTTTCAATTTGGGTTAGAGCAGCGCAGCAAAAATCTATGTAAATGACGCCACTGCTTTACATATGTTAGCTAGGGGAATATTACTCGGAAAATCATGGTTGTGGTCTTCTTGTATATAGAATGTACTCTGGGTACAACAGGGAATGTTCGTTTAGCTTTGTGGTAGCAAGTTTAGATGCACTTGACTATCCATCTGACAATGCTTGCTTTTAGATGGGTTGAGCCTTGTGAGGTTTAGCAATGGCTACAAACAGTTGGTGCACCTTGGGCTACGGCTTGGCCCTATTAATGTAGTACATGAGAGCGTGTTTGACATCTAAGATGTGTAGGGTTCTCACTGCTATCAAGTCTGGTTATGAAAAAAACAGTGGGGGTTCTATGGTCTAGGTGAGATGAAACGGGAGACCACCTTAGAGAGCAACTTATGGTTGGTTCTGAGTACCACCCTTTGTTTGTGAACCAGAAAGGAGGGTTCCTGTAGGGTGAGGACATGCAACTTGCTAATGCGTCTGAGAGGTGTTATGGCCTCAAGGAAAGCAATTGTCCAGGCAGTAGAGAGCGCAAAAGTGTAAGGGTTTAATGAGGGAGCAAGGAGTCTGGTAAGGACTATATTAAGATTCCACAGCAGAGTGCGTGGGAACCTTGGGAAGAATTAGACTTTTTTGAGACCACCTGTGAAGGCTTTACTGATTGATAATGTAGAAGAGGCAGGAATAATCCTGGTTTTGCATATAAGCTGCTATGGCTGCTAGAGAGCTGTATGGAGGCTTAGGCAGGAAACTACCATTACAACACAGGCATTACATCTTAATGCCTTTACAACGAAGCCATTACATCGCATATGCCATTACAACGCATGCTATTACAACACAGAAGGCATTACAACGCATACCATTACAATGCAATTTTAGGTAAGTTGTATAGTTAAATTATTTTTTTGTTAATTTATGATTTTTATTTTACTTTTGTTAAATGTAATGGATTCAATATTAATATTAGTAATAACATTAATACTTTTTAAAAATACTGTTGAAGGTGGCACGGGATGTGTGGGAAATAGGGGTTTTGGGTGGGGTATTGTAATAATCCCTAGGTGTAAATTTTAATACTTGGGTATTATTTTTTTTAAATTGTAATATTCATTGTAATTTATTATAAAAACATGTATTCACTATTCTTAAGGGTGTAACATGCACCCTGTGGCATGGGTTGTGTGGAAAATAGAGGTTTTAGGTGGGGAGTGTATTAATATCCAGGTATACATTTTAAGACCTGGTTATTACTTTTATTTAACTTTAAAATTAATTTTAATATTTAAATACAAATTTAAAACAATATTCTTGAGGGTGTAACATTCACCCTCTGGCAGGGGATGTGAGGAAAATAGGGGTTTTGGGTGGGGGCATGTATTAGGAACCAAGCATTAATTTTAATACTTGGGTATTTATTGTAATTTTTAATATACATTTTAATACTGTGGTAACAAATTAAAAACAGTCTTGAGAGTGTAACATCCATCCTCTAGCACAGGATGTGAGGGAAATAGGGGTTTTGGGTGGGGGATGTACTAATACCCAGGTATTAATTAAAAAATCTAGGTATTAATTTATTTTAATTATTAATATCAATTTAATTTATTTAAAAACAGGTAAATTTAATGCTCTTGAGGGTGTAATAATTGTAGTACCTTGTTATTAATTTTTTTAAACTGGCATTAGGAAAACATTAAAATGGTTAACAAGGAGATATGTACATTCAACAATTTTTTAAAATAATCAGTAAAAGTTAAACACATATTTGGAAGTCAACCAAAATTTATATTTATTGAACTAAATCCATAGAACACATAAAACATAAATATAAAAAGGTATATTTATTATTTCAAAATATATGACCGTGATTTCAAAATATGTAAAACAAAATCTAAAAATAGTTTCAAGTATATATTTTATAAACATTCATTCTTTATCAATATATTTAAAAAAATTAATTTAACAAGTTTTCACTGTGTTTTCCCAGTCATCAAAGTCAATGAGAGAAATTGTCCTTTTTTTCTTTTTTACTTTGAGTTGATGTACGTATTTGTGCGCCTGTTTCTACAGTCGGTGGTGCGTTGCGGTCAAGATCAGAAGCAAGGAAGAGCTGTAGTCAGGTAAGACAAATTAAATTTATTAAACAGAGATTGTGGGTGGAATACTTTATCGTAAGGAGAGAGGAAGTTAGATCAATGTTAGTACTAAGATGTATGTTTTGTATGTGTTTTAACTACCATTTTAATTCCTATGCAGGTAGTGGTTCTAGGCCCACGTCGGGATGAGCTTTATTTGCACATTTGGTGAAAAAAATATACTTTTAAAGAAAGATTAGGATTTCTTTTAAACCAAACCAGAAAAAAACAATATTTTTTATTAAACTTTTTGCGCCGCGTTTTTTTAACAAGGTATACTGTATTCACGTCACTGACAGCACGTGGAAGTTTGGACATGACGGCAGCCGTAGATCGCCTATTTGATATGGTGGACATTTTGGAGATTTGTTTGTGGATTTTTAGTTTATGCTGGATTTTTGGAGCATAAGGAACTTTTGTCATTTGGATTTTGCTAAACGTTTCCAAGAATAGGGATTGATTCAAATCATATGGACAGTGGATTGCACCAATGGATTTGTTGTTTTTGACAAAAAACGCTACTTTTTCTGGATTTTTTTGAAGAGGTCATTCTATTTTAATAGATTACCCAGTAAATTTTCCAGCAGTGATTTGGTTGGAAAATATGGTTATGCCAATCTGTGTCTCCTTTGATAATTTACAACGGGTTATGGATTGCTTCATGGATTTATGGATTTGGAATTTTGGATTGTTGGAGTGCGGAAGACTTGGTGAAGGGTTGTTGTTTACGAATCACCAAGAGTTGAAGAAAGAAGACCGCTACAGGTAGGAAACCAGACATTACTTTAATTTAGAAAAATAATTTGAAAAGTGGCAATCTAATTTTTTTTTTAATTGCAAAACAGGCAAGTCAGATAGAATAGATGTTCGTGTCAGTTAGAAATGTAGTTTGTGTGCAATATTGTCTAGGTAGTCTGAAGCCACCATCAACGAAAACTGTTGAATTTGTCCCAATTGTCGCTTTGACATTTCTTTTGTTCTTTTGGAAATTTGTGGGTTCAGACTGCCAGTCAATGATTGGGCTGGTCTCATTTCTTGAAAACTTTGCTCCTTCCTCAAAATTATAAAAATTTGGATGAGGTTATTCGATTGATTTTTTTTAAGGAGTTGCACCATCCCTCTATGGCTTTATTAGTCTTTGCACCTCCCTCTAAGCAGGTCGTGTAACAGTTCCACCACTTCACAGGAAACCTTGGACCCAACCTGCTTAGATGGCCAATCTATATGTCCTGAAAGTAATTTAGTAAGGGTGCCATTTTGTCTTCGCTTGCTGTAAAATACTCAGATTCTGTAATTGATGTGTAGTATTCATCCACACTGTCAGGAGATACAAAGCAGTTAGTTTCTTTAACTCATACTGCAGTTTACTGTCTTAAATGTAATCCTCAACTAATGATGTTTTTTGAATTTTTCTCTAATGGCCTTGTGAAAAGTGAAAACAATCCTTGAATTTGGGTATTGGGATACATTTTGGTTATAGTGTTAATCATGGGTAATTCAAAATCAATTATCACTTTTCTAGGACTTTTATTGAGTGTTTTAGATTTTACCACTGTTAAAAATTCAGTGTATGTTGAGGAACTCTAGTCTTCTTAATGTTGGCGTGAATACTGTATATTTGGGTGAATGGATGGGTGTGGATTTGAAGGTTCCATCCATCATCGAAATATCACTAGGCTCCAATTTTACAAGGTTATGGGGTGTGCTAAAGATTAGTATCCCTTTTTGAGGGTTTTTGTTGTCATGCAAAAGAAAGGTTTCGTTAGTAAAGGTTACAGTCAGTTCAGGAGGAATGTTCCTATCAGAGGATGACACATTACCTGTTTTTTTTTTTTGTATAATTCTGCGAATGTTCGGAATTGTGGGCATACAACTTGCTACATGCATAGGAATGTCTTGAGATACCTCCCTTAAAACTGTGCAACAGGGTTCACTGGAGTTGGATACAAGAACTTTCATTTGATTTATGTGTTCTCTAACCTCGATCTCCATTGCAGAGGCAGAGTGGTTATGCTCTGTGTTCCTTTCAATAGTGTCACGAAGAGTAACTGCTCTGCTTGTGGAATGGGACGAGTAATACTGCACACACCTCCAATGACTCCTGGAGTCAGTTAATCTCTCCTTACAATAAAGGTAATGACCGTACTTTAGTAATCGCGATTGCCTCTGTTGGACTTTATGTAAGTTGCCTTTCTTCCAGTTGCCATATTGTTTTGTTTCTGAACAAAACTAGACAAAAGTGATTGTGTTAGGGTAATTAGAGTTTTTTTATTGTTCACAACCTTTAAAAAATCTGGCTTTTTTTTCTTTGCCTGCCCGTTGACTCTTCTAAGAACATGTTTATTCTATTGCTGGACTCTGAGTTTGCCAAGTATGATTTTGTACTGTGGTTTGTAGTTAACGCCTGTGAAAAGAAGGACAGGTATTTTACATAGTTTATGTATTTGCCTTTGCCTTAATTAGATTCCTTTGTCTGATTGCTTGTCCTTTTGGTTGTATAGTATTTTCTCCAAGTGATATGGCTGACTTGCTGTTCTGTTTTCTGGTTGTTATTGGGCATGCCTGAAAGGAAAAGTTGACATTAACATAGTTGTTCAAAATATTTGTTATGTAAAGAGCAGGCATTTTTTGCCAAATTGTACTTTCTTTCTTTTAAACTGATTGTTGTTTGTGATCTTATTTGGACATTTTACCTCTCAAGGTCTTTTGCTTGTTGAACAAGTGCTGGTGATTATGGTTTGGAGTCCAGACAATGGTTTTGTTTGTAATTTTTTGATTTTTTTTTTTTTACTAGTCCTGTGGAAAAAAAGTAGAATGACTGTATGTTCTACTGTAAATGCATTGCATTTCAAAAACCGACAATTTGTTCAGCACCTTCCATGAGGCAAGGACCTGGTGGAGTTAGAATAGTAATTTTGCCCCCCACCACTGACTACCTCCTTCCACGAGGCAAGCACCTGGTTGGAGTTAGATTAATAATTTTTCCCCCACCACTGACCAGCACCTTTCCTGAGGCAAGCACCAGGCAGACATAGAATAGTATTTTTACCCCACAAAACTAAAGAGCAGCCATGTTTTGCAAAATTGCACTTTCTCTTTTTTTAACCGACTGCTATTTGTGATATTTGTGGATATGTTAGCTCTTAAGGACTTTTGTTTGTTGAATAAGTGCTGGTGATTATGGTTTGGAGTCCAGGTGATGGTTTTGATTGTACTTTGTGGATTGCTATTTTACTAGTCCTGTGGGAAAAGAAAGTATACTAACTGTATATTCCACTGTAAATGCATTACATTTCAAAAACCAACAACTGTCCAGCACCTTCCCTGAGGCAAGCACCCAGTGGAATTAGATTAATAATTTTGCCCCCTACCACTGACTAACCCCTTTCACTGCAGCAAGCACCCAGAGGAGTAACAATAGGTACTTTGCCCCCACCACTGGCCAGCACCTTCCCTGAGGCAAGCACCCAGTGAAGTTACATTAGTAATTTGGTCCCCCACCACTGACCAGCACCTTCCCTGAGGCGCACCCGGTGGATTTAGTTTATTAATTTTGCCCTTTCCACTACCCAGCACCTTCCCTGAGGCAAGCACCTAGTGAAGTTAGGATATTATTTTTGGCCCCACCACTGGCCAGCATCTTCCTGAGGCAAGCACCCTATGGAGTTAGATTAGTAATTTTGCCCCCCACTACTGACTAGCAGCCTCCTTGACATAAGCACCTGGTGGAGTTAGTTTATTGATTTTGCCCCCAAACCAATGACCACCATCTTCCCTGAGGCAAGCACCCGGTGGAGTTAGAATATTATTTTTGCTCCCACCACTGACCAGCACCTTCCCTGAGGCAAGCACTTGACAGATATAGAATAGTATATTTACTCCGCAACATTGACCAGCACCTTCCCTGTGGTAAACATTTTTGTAATTATTTTATTAATGTTGTTTTTTGGGGAGGGGGAATAGTTTAGCATAAACTTAAAGAGATTTCTCTTCAAGTAATTTATTTAAATGCGATTGATATATGTGTTTAACAAAAATCGGTGAATTTATTTTAAAAATAAAACTAGTTTTAGGTTTGGGTATTATTTCTGTTCTAATTAAATATGTTTTGTGATATACTTTCACTTACATCGTCGATGGAGGGCAGTGTTTGGAATCCAAACCATCATCTGTCTCCTTCTACTCCAGCAGCATGTGGTCACCAGGGAAGTCATTGTACCATTGAGCAAAAATTGGTGGTCGGCTGAATTTATACTTTTTTGGGGGTTATGGATTTTTTTTAAAGAAAATATGTTTTATAATGGATTTTTTCACGTGATTCAGAACGTGACGGAATGTGTATTTATTATGTAATGTGTAAAATGTGGGTCTTTATGTTCCTTTTTAGAATGACAGCCGCCATTTTGTGTAGACCTTGGCTGTACAGTCACAGCGGAAATAGAGGAAGGACACCAGTTTCTTTTGCATGGAATACTCAAGCTGGTTTTTCCATTGACTGTACAGTTTTTTTACTAAAATTGTCTCAACGTGTACTTCTATTAATTAACACCCAAAATACGTTGCATTTTTTACGTTTGTGATATATATATATTAATATTCAGTTTATTTCTACAGTTTTTTAGGGAGTATTAAAACTTGTTTTACATAGGTTCAGTAATATGCGTTGTAATAGAATGCGTTGTATTGGTATGCGTGGTATTGTTATGTGTTGTAATGGTACTTTTAATGTATCCCTATACACCTGTGTTGTAATGGTATGTGTTGTAATGGTATGCGTTGTAACATCATACATTCGGTGTAGGCTAGACCTGATTTTTGGAGATGGAGCATGTAGCAGATGATATTCCAGACTGCAGATTTTGGAGGGTCCAGGTGTTTGTGAATACAGTAGTGAACACATCTTTGCCACTTTGCTGCATAGCAGGATTGTGTCGTAGGTTTGCAGAACTCTCGTAGTATGTCAATGCAATCCTGTGGAAGAGGCAGGAAGCCAGACTCTTTGGACCTCAGGTGCCAAATTCCTAGATTGAGATGTTTGGGGTCTAGGAGTCTGATTTGACCATGGTTTCTAGTAATAAGCTATGGTGTTTTGAGGAGCTTCTCGTGGGGACTTAATGACATCCTGTGAAGTGCTGAGTATAAGGGCTGTCTGGCCCAGGTGGGGGCTATTAAGATGAGAGTCTGAGATGTCTGCAGCATCTTCTGTCCCACTAATGGAAGGAGTGGGAGAGACGGAAAAGCATAAGCAAAGATTCCTTATAAGTTCATCCACTGTGTGTTGCCCATCGACTGTGAGTGTGAGTACCTGGAGGCAAAGCTTGCACGTTTTGCATTTTTGGGGGTGGAAAATAGGTCTATTTGGGAAGTGCCCCAGGGTTGAAAGTACTGGCAGAGCACTTGTGATTGGAGTTCCCACTCGTGGACTTTGTTGATGCATCCTGCTGAGCAGGTCCACCCATGTAAGGCACATTAACATCAGGTGGATGTGGTGGTGGAGTGACCAACGCCAAGTATTCTGTGACAACAGAGAGAGGGGAAGAGTAAATACTTGCTGCCCTGCTTCTGTAGGTAGTAAATAGCCCTCATGTTGTCTGTCCTGAGGAGGAATACTTTGTCCTGAATAAGCAGAAGGAAAACTTTGAGAGAGAGATATGTGGCAAGGAGCTTGCGACAGTTCATCTAGCATCCCTGTTGATGAGGGGCCCACACTCCCTGCACAATCGTACGGTCCCAAACAGCATGAGAGGCATCCGTAGCAATGGTAACTTGTGGAATGGGATCCAGCAAAGGCATGCCCTGCAAGAGGTTGTTGTTGTTCCACCACTGAAGACAGTGATGTGCACTGACCTTTAGCAACACTAGATCCTACATTTGACCCTCCCCTTGTGACCATTGAGCTGAAATACACTGCTGCAGCACTCACATGTGTAGTCAGGCTTAGGACACTCTAGCGATGCACAAGACCATCATGCCTAGTAGGCGCATAAAGGTTCTGACTGTGAGATAAGTATATGGTTGAAAAAGAGGCAAGATCTTCTGGAATACCAAGACACTATGCTGGCTGTGACTGATTTCCATACTGCTCCTATGAAAGACTAAATTTGGAGAGGTTGTAAGTGAGACTTGATGGCTTTTATAGTGAACCCGAGGCAGTGAGGAGTGAGATGGTAGCCTGGCTATGCACTTGGCACTGGTGCTTGCCTGCGCTCTTAATCAGCCAATGGACGAGGTAGGGACGATGTGGACTGCACCAGTGCTAGGCCCTTGGTGAAGACTCCTGAAGCAGTGATGACGCAGAATGGGAGTACTTTGAACTGACAGTGATTACCACTTACCAAGAAACAAAGGTAGTGTTGGTGGGAGGGATGAATGGGTATGTAAAAGTAGGAGTCTTTAAGTTTTAGCGCTATCATGTAGTAGCTTTGTTGAAGAAGAGGGGTGACATCCTGCAGTGTTAGCATCTGTTGGTGGTACGATTGTTGCTACCTCTGATAGAGGGAGAATAGTCCTGAGAGGGGATTTTGGTACTGGCCCTACATGGTTTTTAGGTCTCGCCTACGCAGCGTGCATGTGCCTCATAGGAGGGCCTTTAGCCATCGCTCTTCACTTTTTCAAGCACTGCACTCATGCTTGTGGAGGCATCCACCTTGCAGGAGCGAGCAGGGGTGCGCCACAAGCACGAGTGCAGTGCTTGAAAAGTGAAAACTCTCCCAAGCGCGCGCGCGCACTACTCGCGAGTTCACCTCCTGCTCCCCCTCTCGCTCACCGCCTGGTAGGTCGTTTCCTGTAGTACACTGTAAGGTTTGCGATGCAAGCCTTGTGTAGGCTTCCCAAGCACTTGAGGAAAATACTCACAGCTTTTACTGAAAGTAGCGGCCATCTCTGACTGACAGAATTTTCCATTAATGTCAAGGAAACACCTGACTGGCGACCAAAAATACTAACGGGCACTCATAGGTGCCTTTTTCAAATGCTGCGTTGTCAAGAAGTACTGTTGTATTTTGAAAGAGTGACTTACATGTTTAATTTCAAATCTATTTAAGTATTCAATTCTTATATGTAAAAGTATGATAAACAATAGAAACACATGTTTAGTCCAGCATAAATGGATATAATTGCAAAGCGCTTGCCTCTTCTTGTGTATTGGATCCCATAAATCCACATATGTAAGATGGCCGCTACACTTATTTTCAGGGAAGTTGCGTTTCCATTTGATGTTTGGCATGTCCCTGAAATTCTTCCCTCCCAAGATGGCGACTGCACGTGGTAGGGTAGAGTCGTGCATGCGTTCCTGGAACGTGTCTTGTGTCATGGCGGCTCCCATTGAATAGGCAGAGGTAGATAACATTGTCTGGACTCGCTCTGAAGGTACGGTGAAGGTGCAGTGTTGGTAGAGTAAGGGTCTCTGGTAAAGAATGTTGTCCACGATTATGTTTGGAAAGAGGACACGCTTCAAAGATGTATGGCTTGGAGCGTGGGTGTGCACAGATACCATGGTGGTCTGAGTGACTGCACGTGGATCTCGACCATCTCACATGCATAGCTGAACAGTTTTCAGATTATTTTGTGTGACATTTCGGTGCTTTATGGGATACATCATGTAACAACTTGCTGAGGGTCATAACATCCAAGAAACTGGGTACATTTCGGATATTACTGTAGCAAGTTCGATGTTAGGGTCTAGAAGTTACTCTAAGCACTACTTAAGTTCTCATACAAGGTCAGTCATTTACATCCCATTTCTAACATGGTCCTTGCTCCTACATTTTGAGGCTTTAGAGCCCATTCTTCATTGTATAATGAAAACGGTCAAATGTGCACCTGGATATTACAAGCCACTTTGCAAGTGAGTGACTGAGCACACACCCAATCTTCTTAACATTGAAAACTGACAGGAAAAGCTTGTGATGCGAAACTGTAGTGAATGTTGCAACTTTGGAAACCGGTTCGTGTTTAGTGATGCTTTTAATGCAGCCAGCTGTAGTTTATATGGCTAGTCCATTCATGGGAATATAAGTCCCAAATGCTGCGAAAAAGAATATCCTTGTGTAACATAACCGGTGCTCATGTAAAGAGCTCCAATACCTTCGGGTCGAGTTTGCGCTATATAAATCTGCGGAAAAAAAGAAACCTGGCCCATGACAGGAAGGGAACAATTTGCTCCTCACTGCAATTAATCATGCATTTTCCAACCGTGAGACCCCTCTAAGTGCATTAACTCTCAAATGAATTTTCTGCCTTTAATTCACAAGCCATTTTGATTCTCAGAACAATGTGTCTGGCTCAATTATTTTGAATGATGGATAAAGGGAGAGCAGCATTATAATTTCAAGGGACTCATTACCAACTGCTGCAAAGTTGGGAGCTTCACTATGCTTGACAAAAAATTACTGGCTAGATAGTAGTACCCTCAGTGGCGCACTGACTTAGCACTGCTTCGCTTACTTGCGACATCCCACTCGGCAATTCATCAAAATTATATTGGGTTTGGCTGCATTTTTGTTTTGGGTTTGGCAGTAAAACAGCAGATGAGAGTTGTTTTGTATAAAAGTATTTCACAGAGATTGGTGGACAATGATCTCAAGTCTGCGCACGGGTTAAGAAAATTGTAAGAACATTGCACCTTCTTATTTCAGCGTGCGTTTGTTTTGGTGACCTTTTGGGCCAATTGCAGGACGCCTTGGTCATGCATGTTTAGGACGTTTATTTATTATTTTTGGAAAGAATACCATTATCTGTTGTGATCTCAATGAACGGGCAGACAGTACAGTAGAGTGGCCAACTCTATCTACTCCTTGTGTGGTGTTTTGTTTTTGGTCTAAAGGTTTTTATTTAAGTATCAAACTGTTGCTACCCCAGCGCTTTAAGGTCTTTACAGAAAGCGCTCCCCACCATTGTGTTATATTCTGTCTCCAAAAATGAACAGTCTTGCCAGGACTGAGTCCCAGCTGCTATCTGCACTGCTCTATGGATGTGTTCAGACCAGATAACAGCAGCGCCACAGTATTTCAGTGGGCTCAGTCGGCAGGCCTCCTGTGAGTGACTTAATAACTATTCAGTACAGTACGCTGTTCTACCACATACTTTAGAAACATTGCCAAAGCCAATAGCTCTGGCTAAGCACTTATGAGGTCCCAAAGGCGAGACCTATTGGCTATGCCAATGCTTATTTTGAAAGGAGCCTGTAAGGGATGAAGTCTGGAGGGTGCCTAGGACTTTGATTGTAAAAGACACACAAATGATGGACGGAATGCAGAACAAATCAAAACATTCACCCCCAGTCAAGAGATCTGGGTTAAATTCATCATTCTTTTGCTCACCACGCCACCCCAGTTTAGACCCGGTCATATGCAAATCAGTCTTGACCCTGTGCCTCATGGGAACAGTCCAGCCCGAACTGCCAAGCCAGGTCCTCCCTGGACCGGAAACAAGCATCCTAGGACCGGTTTCGGGGTTTCACCCCTCTTCAGCCAGGATAGCTTGATTCCAGTGGCACAGTGAGCCCAGGACCCACGTCTGGGCATACCTGGCGCACTTAGGGCGAAAAAGCAAAAGACACACAATTGATGGACGGAATGCAGAACAAATCAAAACATTCACCCCCAGTCAAGAGATCTGGGTTAAATCCATCATTCTTTTGCTCACCATGCTACCCCAGTTTAGACCCGGCCATATGCAAATCAGTCTTGACCCTGTGCCTCATGGGAACAGTCCAGCCCGAACTGCCAAGCCAGGTCCTCCCTGGACCGGAAAAAAGCATCCTAGGACTAGTTTCGGGGTTTCACCCTCTTCAGCCAGGATAGCTTGATTCCAGTGGCACAGTGAGCCCAGGGCCCACGTCTGGGCATACCTGGCGAACTTAGGGCGAAAAAGCAAAAGACACACAATTGATGGACGGAATGCAGAACAAATCAAAACATTCACCCCCAGTCAAGAGATCTGGGTTAAATTCATCATTCTTTTGCTCACCATGCCACCCCAGTTTAGACCCGGCCATATGCAAATCAGTCTTGACCCTGTGTCTCATGGGAACAGTCCAGCCCGCACTGCCAAGCCAGGTCCTCCCTGGACCGGAAACAAGCATCCTAGGACCGGTTTCGGGGTTTCACCCCTCTTCAGCCAGGATAGCTTGATTCCAGTGGTACAGTGAGCCCAGGACCCACGTCTGGGCATACCTGGCGCACTTAGGGCGAAAAAGCAAAAGACACACAATTCATGGACGGAATGCAGAACAAATCAAAACATTCACCCCCAGTCAAGAGATCTGGGTTAAATCCATCATTCTTTTGCTCACCATGCCACCCCAGTTTAGACCCAGCTATATGCAAATCAGTCTTGACCCTGTGCCTCAAGGGAACAGTCCAGCCCGAACTGCCAAGCCAGGTCCTCCCTGGACCGGAAACAAGCATCTTAGGACCGGTTTCGGGGTTTCACCCCTCTTCAGCCAGGATAGGACTTTGATTGTATCAGTGTTCAAAGAGGTGTGTGCCATAGTAGGGCAGGCTGAACAGATGTTGACTTCAGCTTTACAGCCTGGGATACAGAGCCATGCATGGTGTCTGAAAAGGACACTGGTGTTTCCCCCCCTAAGATGCCATATTTGCAGTGCCCAGGGCACAGTGCAATTGGAGATGGTCTTCCTTTCTGCCACTAATTCCTCCCCATCTTTTCTGAGCTCCTCAGGGAGAGGCTTAACCAGTTCTTGCATCTTGTGTCATTGCGCCCTGTCGCAACGGGAGAGGAGGCTGACTGAGTTGGCCATTCTCCAGTGAGTGGTGGTTCCTTCAGCTACCTTTTTCCCAGAAGCATCAATCTTCCTGCTCTCCTTGGCGGGCAGGGGAATGTCGCCTGTGGTCTGAGCTACCAGGGTTTGGGAGGGACATGACCCCTTATGTAGAGTGGGTTGTTGGGGGGAGGCCTTATTTGTTTTCTCTACCCGCGGTGTTACCACTCTTACCACAACAGGTTTTTTAAGGTCTTTGTGCCAATTTTAATATGCCCTTAAGCTAGAGGAGTAATTGTACCATCTCTGACCTAGACAATGTCTCCACTCAGAAATCATCTTCCTCCTGGAGGACAAGCATATCCACCTTGTGAAAGGTGGCTGGCCATTGAATGTCTCGGCTTATGGCAGGATGTGGTGTTGTCTGGGGGGATGCCTTTACCAGATAGTGATCCAGATCTGGATCTCCTGGGGGGAATCAACATCATAGTTGGTGCCCCCGGCCTTGCACCTTTTATGCAAAGGAGCTGGTATGAGCCTCAAAGCAAGCTCTTCACCAAAATTTAATGTCCTTTTCTAATGCACAGTTCTCCGTAGGGTTGGGCAGAGTTAGTTTAAGATGTTCCCTAATTGTTGGTGTATGAACAGCCTCTTTGCTCTCACATCCAGCTCTTTCTATTAACAGAGTCTTCAGCACTGATGGGGTCCTTGGACCCGAAGGGGTGTCGATCCCAATGGTGTTTTCAGCACTAATGACTGCTTGGGGGCTGGTTTCAGTGCTGGTGTCAAAAGGGTCTTTGTCCTCAAAGGGGCTGAAAGCCTGTGTAGTATCATAAAGCTCTACGACTGTGGGGTGTCGATGCCGGTGGGCAGAGTATTGAGGCCATAAAAGCCTTTGGCCAGTGCAGATTAGACCCCAGGGGCGGTAGAGGTTTGGAAGGCTGCACCTTAGTTGGAGGGCTGGATTCCCAACCTACATGTGGGCAGTGCTCTGCCTCAGCTTGGACCTTTTGGAGGGTCTGGTGTGTTTTTCAATGCTGACAATACTCACGGTCCATGTTGAGGTCTTTGTCCAGGGAACGAAGGGTGTGAAGGCAGGGAAAGTCTCCTGAACGTCTCCATCTGGAGTCAGAGGAAAAGGTTGCCTCCGGGCTAGGCAATGGCTGATGGGCCAGAATCCCTGAGGAGCCGGCTTCTTCATATCCTTGACGTCGGGCAAGGGATGTTCCCCCAAGATGTCTAGGGCATCCATCTGGCATGCCCACATTGTGTCTTGTCGATAGCAAAGAGTTTTCGTTGAGTGGAAGGCAAGGCAAGGCAGACCTCGCACTAGGTGTCGTGATCCCTAAAGAGGCAGAGAGGTTACACATCTCATCATCGTTGATCCACAACAACTTCGCTTGGCACTGGGAACAGTTCTGGAAGGGCGTCTGTTCAAGCCCTCTCTGTGCATTTTCCTCCACAGATAAGCTGTCCAAGACAAGGAGCACGTGGCCTCAAAGAGGGCCCAAGGCCCTGAGAATTAGAAGTCCATCATGGATCAGTTTCTGGGGATATCGTCGAGCAAGGTTGTTGGCTGAGTTTTTTTTTCCCTTGAGTATCAGAGTCAAATTCACCATTTAGGCCCTAACTGTAGTGTGAGGACCACATCGAACTTGAAGCCCTGTGGTACATGTAAAAACCAGATGGTGGAAAAACACAATTTAACATAGAGACTGTTCCCATGCGCATTGCCAACTAAGGGAGGTATCACTCTATAGCTCGTGACTCTAAACACTTCTTGAAAGAAAATCAACCTGCAAACGTCCGAGCCCAACACTAGATGGCAGGAATATGCAGAGAATGTGTATCTACAGCAACACATGCTCCAAACATATTGTTACCAAAGGTAAGTAACTTTTGGGGGCAAATTTAGGCTACAGATACACCTTGCTAAAGACATTTGAAAACAAGAGTATGTGTTGGGTGGACCTTGCGTTAGGCATTTAGAAAAATACTGTAGGCATTGATGATTTGTTTTCTTTAGACCAACATAATATCTTATTTTTTTATTTCTGTGGACTTCCACTTAATTACTACTGGTAGCCGTGCACCCACCTAAACAATTTCTGAAATTTGAGCCTCAAAATAATACACAAAAATACAGAAGTAAGTATACATTAAACAAATACACAAGTTATGAAATATTTCATTTAAATTCACAAATAAAATATGTACATATTGAACATTAAATATTATTGGTTAGATTAGAGCTTTTCATTAAAAAAAAAAATTATACCAGGTGTGATTTATCATGCATGGATCATCAGCAACAATGTCACTGTTCTCATATTTTAGGGTTTCTTCTGTGCGGGCTCAACTGTTTTTATCCACCCAGGCAAGATATGTCCTAGAAACATTCAACCTGGTTAGTGTCCCATCATCTGAGCTGATTTTTTAATCTATTTCCTATACTCAATGTGTTGGGTGTGCAGTGTTTCCATGATAGCAATGTTTTGCTTTTGCAGTGAAAGATGACACACATGGTCATCCATTATCCCAAGGATCAGTGCAGAAGCATATGACCCATATTTTCTGCCCCTGGTGGTGCAAATGAGATAATATATTTTTGGTAATTATTTGTCACAGCACACAAGAGTCATAAATGCATACGCTGCAGGCCAGTGCCATAGATTTAGACCAAGAGCAGACTCAGTGGTCTGGAGAGGCACACCAAGAAACCCATTCTTTGCTGAGAGTGACTTGTTCTCCTGATAGGCTGAGAAGCAATAGACAAAAGTGTTCTTCTCCTAGTGGTACAAAAGACAGGGAAAGTGGCTTGTTGACCTCCCCTGTTAAATGGGCTGTTCCAGTCCCTTTCACATTGGCCGTTCACTCCACTGATGTGAAACATGGGTGGCATATGAATGTTTGCTGTGTGCCCATGTGGAACATTAAGTGTGATGTGTTTGGAGTATGTGTGACTGCAAGGACAAAGAAACACATTTTAGGTTTGGTGGGTAAGAGAGGTTCACAAGATGGAAGATGAAGGAAGCCTACCAGAGAGGTATGTGGACTGCAGGGAGCCCCAAGAATATTCTTGGGAGCTCTTTCAAGTGGACCTGGGTCGTGTGAAAGGAAAGAAGTGAGAAGACAAAATCTCTAAAGGACAGTTGATGTCCCCTTCTTACTTAATGCTTCTTCAGAGGTGTGTGCAGACAAATCTGTGTATTAGTTATGTGCATGGAACCAAGCTCCTTCTGTGGCAATGTCTCACATGCCCGCCAGGGAACACCCTGCTTCCTCCTCCTTCCTACCAAATCTGCACAGCAGAAGCAAGCACCTGGATTACTATTGTGAAGTGAAACTATTTTCCTTGAAACGAGATGTGGCCCACAACAGAGTGGAGATCTAGGATCCACATTTTTGTTTGCTAGCCCAGTACAAGTATAGGATCGCGCCCACCAAGAACAGTTTTCTGTGGATTTCTGTAGACCATTGTGAGGCAATCTACATCAATAAATTAGAGAGGCTCTCTGATTTTGAAGTCCAGTGTATTTCCCTTTCCCAGGCCAGGGACTGGCAAATCCTGCAAACTAATTTTAGAAGTGATTGGAAGAAGAATTGAGGGGAAGGAACTATTACTGAGAAGAGAGGGGTATTAAAGGTATCCCTACAGTGATAAGCTGCCTAGAGAAAGAGCTAAGCAGGTAGGAATAAACAACACCAATGGAGCATTGAAAAGGAACATCAGGGACTAAGTGGTCTGGCTGGAGCTGTGATGACCTGACTGCGGTCTTGTCCAGCTACTGAGCTGTTAGCCACATCTCATGTAGGGGAGGGAACCCCTCTTTGGCACGTGGTCCTGCGAGAGAAACTGTTGCTAAAAGCCAGTAAAATTAAATTGCAAGGCCTAAAACTGCATTGTCCAAGCTTCTGTGGCATAGGAGAAATTGTAGTAGCCATGACAGAGACTCCTGACCCTGGGCCAAGTCATCTTGGTCTGGTGCCTCATAAAAACTGTCATCCTCCTTCAGAATGCTGCAAGACTTCCCACTTGAACTGAACTAATTGGGGTGGGCTCTTTGATATACTGCTGAACCTGCTTGACCGTCCTGAGGGCTACATACAGATGATTCCCCAAAAACTAGTCTATAAATTAATTTGCGATCAATTATTTCTGGATATTCTTTTTCCTGGGAGGCCCTGAAGCATTATAGTGGCCCAATACCTCCTGGGGCAATTTTTATTCCCACTCCCTTCCAGGTCAAATTCTAACAACATATGAAAGAAGCTTTATTTCAAAATCTCACTGTGTCACAACTACACTCTAGAAACTCCTCTACTGCCTTGGTTGTTGCTTCCTGCCTTCAACCATGTCTTCAAGCAAGACTCCTGTTTGCCTTGTGATCCATCTTTGCTGATTTCAGAGGTGTTTTGTATGGGAGTTATCCTCAGATTAAGTTAATTTCTATTCATTTATGTTTCCCTTTATTACTTGTCCTCTCAAGAGACCAAACATGGATAAAAAAACACAAGTCTTTGTTTGTGCAAAAAAGATCAAGAATTCCTCCTCTACAACTTCCCCACTTGACACATTGCCTTTTACTACCCTGTACCAGCTGCACCTTTAGTAGGCAACATGCTAATAGTGGGGATAGGTACTAGCACAGGTGACATAGCACTAAACCTAGGTATAATGGACATCTTGGAATGTGACCCAGATGGTCTTAAGCCTTCATCCAAATACCATTGAACTGGCTCCTGCAAGGATGAATACTTAACTCCTACACGATTAAGGTTGAAAGGAAGTATATCAAACCTGAAAAGATTCGCCCTGGTACCAGAGAGAGTGACCTGGTAGTCAATTGAGTTGACATGCAATACCTGTAGAGATAAGGCCAATTGCAGAATGAGCAGGGTTTATGACAAGTTACAAGAGAAGCAGGGAGTGAGATGGTTGTTAGGAATTAATTAATCGCAGCTAGGTTAGTGCCAAGGACAGAAACCTACACAGCCTGGACCATCTTATCTGGTTTTCACCAGGGCACAGATTATACATCACCTCCAGGATACTGAGATTGTGCCAACAGTAGAGGGAGCAAAGGAAAGTAATGAATTGCAGATGAGGGCAGGATCTGCCCTTCACCTTGCTCCAGGCAGAGTGGAGGGTAAGGCCCGCTGGGTCATTGGACCACTTCTAGAGATACAGGAGTTCCTAACTGTTAGAAGACGTAGCCAGTAAAAAAGATATAAACACCACATGAAGGCTCATGTACAGCTTATTAAGGGGTGGGTACCAAGCACAGTGCAGTTGGAAAGGATTTGTTGCTGTAGAGCGAGCCTGTGGACCCAAAAACCAGTGCCACAACATTTCTGCTGTCACTAACTAGCAGTGTACCTTGAGCAGGACACCTGTGTATTAAGGAGGCCAGGGACATGTTAGAACATTTTTTCTAAAGCACGGGACGGGTCGTGATGTGGGCAGGTTCTGTAGAACCTGTCTGGCTTGCCAAGTGAACGGTAAGACTGAAGGTAAAATGCAGGCACCATTATCGCTTATGCCCTATGATTAGTGTGCCATTTGAAAGGGTGGAGAAATAATTTGTAGGTCCCTTCAGTACCCATATGCTTTTGATTTTGGCAAGCTTCAGCAAATTTGTGGTAGATCATTCCACCAGGTACTTCGAATTACTAGCTTTGCGGAGTACAACTGGTGAGGAAGTGGCTAAAGCACTCCTTGTGATTTTCTGTAAGGTTTGATTCTCCAAGACTGGCCTGACTGATGGGCGAATTTCATTTCCTCTTGTATGATATGCTGGAGCAAGCTTGAGTAACTTGCTATGTATCCATAACATCCCATGCACAAGCCAATCGGTTGGGGGAATGCTTCAACAAAACTCTCAAGAGGATGATTGGAACACTGTCAGGGGTACTCCAAAAGAAACAGTTTCTCCTCTTGCCATGTCCCTCTTTTTCCTGCAGGGAAAATCCATAGAGACAAGTGGGGTTTAGCAGCTTTGGGCTTCTGTTTGGTCATCCACTATGTGGTTCTTTGGGTTTGGTCGGAGAAAGGCTGGAAATGTACCCGTGTCATCTACTGGGTTTCGGGTCTCTAAGTTGAGGGCACAGTTCAAGACAAAGGTGAAGAAAAACCTTCAGATTAGCCAAAAGTTGATGGAGTGGTATAACCAGAAAGCTACACTGACAGGGTACCAAATGGGTCGGGGTGAGTTGGATCTTTGTTCTGGCACTATAGAATATAATTGCAATAGCCTTTAAAGGTTGTAAGCTAGATTTCTGAAGTCAATTAATTAGTTGACACCAGTGCCACTCGGTAACTTCAGGCAGGAGATCTATATGAACCAGCTGAATCACTATCTCCCTAGAGATTATATAATGAACTTCTCAGTATGGCAGAAGAGATAAGTTGAGTGTGAACCCCTCCCAGACACGTTCAAAGTGATGAGAAAAATGGGGCAATGAAAGTGTGTAGAGAAGTGATCGAATTATTTGCCGAACTCTTCTACCGTACCCCAGTTTGACGTCCATGACATGACACTGATGGTCAGTCTATCCATGAATAGCTAGACTATTCAGATGGTAGACCAGGTCCTGGAGTGTATCAAGGCAGAGATGGCCAAGATGTTGGACTTGGGAATGATTTACCTTTCCTTTTGTTCATGGGCCGGTCCTGTGGTACTAGTTCCTAAGCAAGGGTCAACACCCAATGCTTTTGTATAGATTATGGGGCACAACCTCAGCCCCCAATCCCACCACCTTTATGACCTGGTAAACAGTTTGGGCGCTGCACAGAAACTGCATACCTCCAAGCTGACCAATGGACACTGTGACATTGCTTTGGTGAATATTGTTAAAGAGAACATCACATTCTTCACTTAAGAGGGCCTCTATCAGTTCAAGGTTATGTCCTTCTAGTAAAAGAATACTTTAGCCACTTTTCAGGGCCTGATCAATTACATGTTGTCAGAGCTGGCTTACATGGATGACATTGTTGTATTCAAACATGTACAGCAGGACCACCTGGGGTAGCTCTTTTGAGGTGAAACTGTCAATAAAGGCAACAAAGTGTCCGGTTGGACAGCCCTTTGTAGTCTAACCTTGAACTTCAGGCAGGTGGTAAACAGGAAGATTTGCCTACTGGATGCAAAGGTACAGTGTTATTGGGAGATTCCTACCAACCTGACTCAAGTAAGATTCCTCACTGGGTATTACTAGAACTCCATGGCAAACTATGGAACTATAGCTGCCCCCTTTAATAGCTATGACCCTCAGGAAGAAGCCACTGAAGGTAATATGGACTGTGTAGTGTCAGAAGGCATTTGATGATCTGAAGGCCACCCTGTGCAGTGCAGTTGTTTTGAAGGTCTGAACTACACTCAACCCTTCAATGTGCAGACAGATGCTTTTGAAAAGGGAGTTAGGACTGTACTCGCCTGTCAGGAATAGCCAAGTGGTTACGGTCATTACGGCTGGAGAGGTTGTGCTTGGTGTGCCCTAGGTTGGCGGCTTGCTGTGGCAAAATTGGCACATGAAGAGATAATCTAAGCTACTGTCTTGTCTAGTGTAGGGGTTACAGGTTTCTCAGACAGTGGTCAATCTTTATGCGTAGTTCTTGTTTCTTAAAAAATATGGTTCAGACACTGACTATAAAAGATAAACATATGGAGGACCTTGGTGAATGCTGCAGTGGTGATGTACACCTTTACTGAGAGGTCATGTCTCACAAGACTGGAAATCCTGGCTGCCACATTGAGAGCTGCTGGTATTTAATCGATTCCCTTCAGATTCTCTATGGCTCACATTGAAGATCTGAAGAGCGTGGCAAAGCTGTGCCGTGGTTGCGCTGAGGCTTAACCACAGCACCAGATTATTAGCAGACATCTGGAGATAAGTACATTTGTTTTTGTAAATAATCGAGTATTGTATGACTAGATCGATCTCAGGGTCGGGTGGAAAGACTAATAAAGAGAATAATTAGGAAAAGAGCGATCTTTTGAAGAATATAAACTTTGCATGAAACAATGTATTAACCCATAGTTGTTGATAGTAGTATAGCAAAGTAGTAATTTGTTCAGTTTCTACTAACTCCAATTCACAAAGTCAAGTTTGGAATATGTGTGAAAGTTCTTGTGAAATTAAGCAATACATTGGTGTGTGATTTTGATGTTTGCGACAGTTAATAAGACCTAATTAAAATATGAAAAAGTGTTAAAACATATTTGAGAACTAAGAAGATTTTCAGATTAAAAAGAACAATGTGAATTCATGCATAGGAATGAATTCAAGGATAGGAATCTTACATTAGAAGTCGAAAAATGTAAACTATGCCAAGGGATTCAATAATCTATAGCTAATTATCTTAAACTTATTAGATTTAGAACGGTGATCAGAGAAAACAATGGGTTAACCCTGTATTCTTCCCTTAGGAAATCATAGTACACTATCCACTAAAAGAGCCTTCTGCACAGTTGTCAGCTTAACAGATTGGAAGTTACTTAGAGTATTTCTGGAGGTAGTGAACAGATTTTACAGTAAGTACAAAATTTGCCCTAGTTACACCACCACCCTTTTTCCACAGGATAACGCGCTACTTGGCCTTTATTAATTTTTAGTTTTTATTTTGATTTGCTGCACGGGAACACAGATGGATGTTCCAAAATATTTGTGCAGTCGGATGACTGTAGTTCTCCAACCGAGGAGAACATGCCCTTTATCATTCAGTGGAGTATGTGCTCCTCTCTGAGTTCTCCATGGAAAGCTTCTGTACCTTTTTGTTGACTTTTTACCTCAAAGCATACATGATGTAGGCTTAAGGTCCTGAGGCATGGCTTGAGAACCAAAGATGGGTGGGCCCTGTGTTCTTGAGGGGCACACCAAGTGTAGCCCTATTTTGTTGAGGTTGACCGCTGTACTTTCGATGGGTTGAGAAATAGTGCCAGTGGTGGCAGCAACTGAAGATAGATCTATCTTTTCCTGTTACCTGGACAGAGTGGCCTACTTGCCTATTCGGTTAAGGTTCAGCCATTCCCTTTCACCTAGGTCTTTCGCTCTATCTTTGTGAAGGATGAGTGGCACATGTGTGTTTGCTGTGTGACTTTGTGGCAGAGGAAACATACAGTGTGTGTATTGTGGGTGAACACAGGGCCACAGGACTCCATTTTGTATCTAATACAGGGCCAAAGGAATCTATTTTGTATCTAATACAGGTTCTCAGGAATCCATTTTTTATTTCTTGTGGAGGAGTGATTTACACAAGAGAGGGTGGAGAGAGCCTGCCAGAGAGGGATAAGAACTGTAGGGAGGCACTGGAACCTTTCTGAAAACCGTTTGATCTGAACCAGGCCCCTCTAAAAAGGAGGGAGACAGAAATTCCTTTGAAACTTAAGAAGAGTCTTGTGCTCCCTTCCTGCTTAATTCTTCCACCGGAAGCCTGTGAACGAATGTGTGTGTTGTAGTAAAGGCAAGTCCATTTAATGCTATTGTCTCACAATCATGTGCAAGGGAACAGCTGACTACATCCAGCTGTCTGCCAAACCTGCAGAACACAATCTACTAGCTGAGTTGGTGGTGCAAGGTGAAACTAATACCTGTGAAACCAGACATAATCCACAACATGTTCCTGTGGTAACCCAGTGAAAATATAGGCTGGCATCCTCTGATCAGTATTACATGGATTTTCAGTGACCGGTGCCAGACAGTCCACAGCAGTGGACCGAGGAATATGTCTGAGTTCCACGGTGGGTGTCTCTGCTAGTGAGTTCCCTTCTCAGGCCAAAAACAAACCTCAAAGTCCCGAAGCAATACTGCTAGAAGTGCTTGGGAGAGTGTTGCGGATGGTTGTTTCCTGGCGTATGCTGGTCTGGCAATGGCTATCTGCAAGGCCTGGGTGGGATTCCCGTAGGAGCCGGAAATGCACTTCTTGAATTAGATGCTGCCGGTTATGTGTCGAGAGCACAAAATCATTACACGCATCTTTGCCTTAGTGTTACCACACACAGCTACCCGTATTACAACACTGAAATTGTAGTGGGAAGGTGACTTAGGTGTGGAATTGAGGAGCGCAAATGGGTATCCACATTGGGCAATTGTATAAAAGTAACACGCAATGCACGCCTGAAGCTGATACATTACACATGCGTTCATAGAGATTATGTCATGTCACTGTGGTTACACAGGTTGGATCCCTCCAAATCAGAACAATGCCTCAAGTGCAGGATCACAATGGGGACTTATATACACATATGGTGGACATGTTCTGGCGTGGGAGCCTTCTGGGGTGAAGTAGTCCAGGCACTGGGGGAAGAGACCGAGTTTCCCCTACTGCCAACAATCCAACTGTGCTTATTGGGCCTTGTGACCCAAGCTAAACATATTAAATATGTGGAGAAGGTACTGGAACTGGTTTTGGCCATGGCCAAGAAATGCAGCTGCCCACCCGGAAACAATGGCTCTGGTAATTTGCAAAGTGGGTGCGAGCTGAGTGCAGGGTGCAACAGCGACACAGACTGGTGTATAGTAGGGCAGACCAAGGGGGCAGATAGGATTGGGACTTAGTGGAAGTCCGTTTACAGCAGGATATGGAGGACCCTGCTATGGAGCAGGATGTAGAACCTGTGGATGCTTGATTACCAGATATGAACATGAATATAATGAGCTGCGAAATACTCCTATGCTCATTTTAAATGTTTCTTACACTGCCAGGACGCCGTATACATACTGAAGGTGAAATGTGCTTGCTGTAGCATTTTTCTCTTTGTTGGAGGTATGAGTAATGTAGTCGTACCGTAATTCTGAATAACTTTTGAAACTAATAAAATAAATATTTTTAAAAAGCGCTTGGGAGTAGGCTTCTGGGAACGGGCTATGACTAGGGAGAGAGAGAGAGAGGGTACTGGAAGTAGAAGCTGCCAAGAAATGGGACCTACAGGCCAGCAGCGTAAATTACAGGAGCTGTACAGGAAGAGCTGAATAACAATAGTTGAGCACTGACATCGGCGTCGGGCAGACTGGAATGCATGTAGCAGATTCCTGTCCGTCCTAGAGTGCTGTTAGACTGACCTGTAGGTACTAGACCTACCTTAGGGGTCGCCACCATGAATAGGGGCGCCTTGATGAGATGTCCGTGAAGAACGAGTTGCAACAGTGTTGTTCCAACTCCTGCAGCACAGGATAACCAAAAGTAAACTTGCCTGAGTTCCCATCTTGACCGTTGGCAGTCAAGTACCCCTCCTTTAATCCTGAGTTGTGTGAGCACCTACTAAAAACTTGTCACCTTTGGCCTCCCATAAGGGCGGGTTATTGGCCCGGCACAACCTATCAGGAGGGCGCACAGAGAAGATTTTGTCATCAGTAACTGTAAGGAGTGGGAGCGCCACAGAAGGCATTTGTACAGAGCTGCAACACACTAACCCTAGGAACTCCCAAGGGAGGGAACTAGAGGCGCGGGGTGCTCGGAGCAAGCTGGCCTCCAACCTTTAATGAATACACAAAAAGAAGCTGCTCTCGAGTAAAAAGTGACTGAAACTAAATGTGGCAAAAACTACTTTGTGGACGCTGGCATCTCACAAAAGATGAAGGACTGTCCTCACACATCACCAGGTGTCATGCTTCATCATCGGCAGTCCTCGCTCTCTAAAAACTAGGTTTGATAGAGAGTGGGCCGTTGCCTGGAGACAGGGAGGCACTTCTAAAGCTAAGTGGGGACCCGTGAAATGTGACTAAAGTTCTAAAAACCAGTATAATTGCTGAATTAACATTTATTCAGAAAGGCAATTATAGGGTATTAAAATAACAGAAGTGGTGAAAGGAGGGGAATTATTACCCCATCACCGTAGTGGCTCCCATCACACTCTAACAATAAAGGGACGAGAGGATAAAGCTTTCCCTAGTCATCCCCTAGAAATATATATAAACACACACAAAGAAGGTAAAGCCTCTATGTTCACTTAGTTTTTCACAATCTGCGTTCGGGAAACACATAGGGTTTCTAAATACTGCCCTCACACACTAATTAATGGCACATTTCATCATAGGGCCGCTTGTACACCCTACTGCAAGCCAACATACAGGGTGGAGCGCAAAAATTATTTTTTGAAAAAAACTCGAGGAATCCATTTATGCAGAGGCAGTAATTCAATTAAAACTATCTTGGAGGGTGCCCTCTTTCATACTTTATTCCTGGGTCCTTTCTGATAGAGTTAAAAAAGATATGTTGCGGGTGTACTTAGGGAATTAGCGTCCCTGTCACCCTCTCTGCTTTTATTGACATGTTTCTACCGTATTCTTTAGCCCACTAGAAGTCTTTGGCATTCCTCAGGATATAGATCGCGTTTACTAGCCTCCAAAAATATTTTATAAGTGAGATTTTTGTGTTTGCTTAGCTTTTCTGTTATGGTAACACGCCAGGTACATCCTGTAATAAAATGATGACCTATAAAGTTTTTATAAATGCAAACCTTTTGTTAATACATTATAGGCTTATATAGGTTAGCTCATCTTGCCCTCGTGAATTGCTCCATTCACAGATTGTTCTCACTTAATTTATTTGTGATTCAGTATATGTGCTCACACTTCACTCGCGCCTTGCACCAAACCCCATGCATGGATTGTGACTCACTACATTTCTCTAACAAGCATTGAAAATGCAATAGGCCTCGCCTTTAATTAAGTTAAAGCCATTTGCTTTGCTAATGGTATTGTATAGCAAAGCAAATGGCTTTAACTTAATGAAATTGCTTTTACTTGCGAATACAGGAATTGCTGGTTTTATTTATTTATTTAATTTTTATTATTCATTTATTGTTTAGAGTTTTTGTATAGCGCGAATTCGACCCGAATGTAAACTGGTAATCGGAGTGCTTTACATAATTGAGAGCGAAACTGTTACCCGAGTTACATACTGATAAGACATTAAGTACGCGCAAATGCATTGCGGTCGTACACACAGAAGTATACTTAGCCCTGATTTTGAAAACCCTCTCACTGCAAAATGCCAAGGAGGTGCCTCATGGCTGGTGCAGGGATGCGTCGGGGGCCGGTTGACGAGGCCCGGCATAAATTTCGATCTTGGCGTGTGATCCTGGGCGCCATACGGATGATAGCACGATTCCGTTAAGGGGAAGCGATTTCGGAGGAGATTATTAAAGGTTAATTTGGACTTTGGGGGCTCTTTGGCATCTGCGGAGGTTGTCGATAACTGCAAAAAAGGGGTTGCATGCGCTAAATGATGGCGTTGTTTGGCGGAGGCCCGATTTCCGAGGGTGGACTTGTGGATCGAGGCCCGGTTTGTTCTGTGCGGGGTGCCAATTGGGTCCCAATTTCGCTTTTGATGCCGACATCATGGTCGGATAGCATTGGTTGCGCCCAGGTTTGTATGCTGCGGAGATGTGGGGGGGGATGGGGGGGGAGGTGGCGGCACTGGTCCGGGTGCGGACAGGCAGCCTCCAGCTATGCCCAGAGGTGGTCTTCGCAGTCCTGGGGAGTGCTGTTGCGGGGAGGCAGGCAGTTGGGGGGGATGAGGGAGGGGGCATCGGCCCTGGTCGGGGTGTGGGGGTAAGCGCTTGGGGGCACCATTACTACGGTTAGGTCCAACCCAGGCTTGTGAAAACACGTTCAAATTTAGAATAAGGAACACAAATTGCTTTTACTTGCGAATACAGGAATTGCTGGTTTTATTTATTTATTTAATTTTTATTATTAATTTATTGTTTAGAGTTTTTGTATAGCGCGAATTCGACCCGAAGGTAAACTGGTAATCAGAGTGCTTTACATAATTGAGAGAGAAACCGGTACCTGAGTTACATACTGATAAGACATTAAGTACGCGCAAATGCATTGCGGCCGTACACACAGAAGTATACTTAGCCCTGATTTTGAAAACCCTCTCACTGCAAAATGCCAAGGAGGTGCCTCATGGCTGGTGCAGGGATGCGTCGGGGGGCGGTTGACGAGGCCTGACATAAATTTTGATCTTGGCGTGTGATCCTGGACGCATTGTTGAGCACCCGCAGTATCGAGGGAGAGGAATTCGGCTGGGGTGACGCAGCAGAGGGGGAGGGGGGACATGGGGACGCTGCAAGGTCTGAGGCAAAGGAGTGCCGAGGTGCGCTGGGGGGAGGCGTAAGGATGGGCAGCAAAAGGTCGGGTTACGGGGTAAGGCGGGGAAGCAGGCCTCGCAGGGGGAGGGTTGTTGGCAGCGGCAGGCCACGCATGAAAGGTTTTCTTGTCTTTATGGGGCCATGTGTTTGAAACACATGGCCCCATAAAGATAAGAAAACCTTTTACCACAGACGTAAAGGAACTGAGCCAGTCCAACTGGGACGGCTCTAAAAGAGAAAAGTGTACGTCACTAGATGCTCTTTTCCAATGGCTGGCCACCGTTTAGCATAAACGGTGACGCCAGCCAATAGAAAAGAGGGGCGGGCTTAAAGCCCACTACAGAAATCTCCTCTAAATCATTAAATCTCGCCAGCGAGACTGCGCATGTCTGCGCAGTCTTACGCCAGGCGAGACCTAAAAACACCATTGCCGTTAGATTGTATTTTTGTGCAACCCAATTCCACTAATGCAGAAACAGTATATCTCTTACTCGAGTTTCACATAACCCTTCCAGAACTCAGGGTGAGAGTGGGACATCGTCCTGTTGTCACACTATAAAAGAGACGGATGCATTGTTTGCTACACCATTCGTATATGGATTGTACTTCATAATTTCAAGTACACACTCAACACCCGATTACGTTTATTCCCGTATCAAGGGCAGTGCTCATCTCGTGCTCTCTGTTTTAATTTAAGGTTTCTTCCGATCCCTGTCTCGGCAGTTCAAATGTCTCTGGAATATACTTCCCAGCGAGGTCCTGTATGCATAACATGCAGCCGCTCTGTCTCCTCGTTCCCCTCAGTCGTGTACTCACTACTCCAAGTCCTTCCTCTCTTCACCCTGTGCCGGTCGCTCTTAGTTTGCCTGCAATCCTACTTAACGGGGTCCCATATCCAGATCGTAACCATACATGTGACCATTTCGTCACTACGTGCGGGAGTGTCCGTGTTTCTCTGAATACCATGTGCTCCTCTCTCGTCGAATCTGTTATTTGTAGGAAACCGCCGCCGCCATCTTGGAAGATGTTCCTTGTGCATCTTTCTCAATGGTATGATGCCTTCCCAATTCTTTTTTCCACTGGGAGGCATTTATGTAAGTTTCCTTTCATGGTATGATGCCTTCCTAAATCTTTGGCCTTCCTAAATCTTTGTCCCAGTGTGCTGTATTCATATACATTTTCTTTCACAGGGGTATTGTTTTTTTTAATATCTGGAGATTTCGGAAAAATAATGGACATAAAAAATACGTCCCTCCTAGATAAACAGTGTATTATGTCTCACACACACACACACACACATATATATATATATATACATACACACTATTCCACTTTGTCTACCCTCTTTTTTACTGCCATACTAGTGTTTTATTCCTTCATTGTTTCTTTTCACCAATGTGTAAGCCTAAGGTATCTTGTCTTTAGACTTCACAGGATTTTACTACCCCTTTATTTCAGGTTCTTTAATCCAAGCTGGTCAGATGATGCCACGGAATCGTGTCATTTAGTCCCTGGGTGTCACTCCTTAATGTATAAACCCATCTTTGTTCGCGTTTGAACAGGTATGTTTTCACATTTAAAAAAAAAATAAAAAATATTGGCATGTTTTAACAATAGAAAACATACAGTCAACATGTAACTGACTGACAGGCCATGGTACAACAACATCCTTCATCCATTGTTGATAATTTAACCATGTCACTGGGAATCTCATCATGTATAGTGCAACTGCTAATCATAGTTAGTCTACCTGGTACGTTTGTAAGTATTGAACCAAATATTGCCAGTAGTCTCTAGGTTTAGAACCCATTGGTAATTCTTCCTCATATGTTTGCAAGGTGTCTTTGCAATATGTCAAGTCTTGAATCCATTGTTTAACCTTTGGAGCTCTCTTGCTGCCCCAGCATAACGATATTCTCCGCTTAGCCAGGAGCAACGCAACCACACAGAACTTACGCTTATTTGCCCTTATTTCAGGCAGCAGGCCCAGCAGACGTGTACGAACAGTGCATGCAATGTTTGCGCCCACCTTTGTCCCCACCATCTGTGTCACTCTTGCCCAGTACTCAGCCACTGCGTCACAATACCATGCAAGATGTATGAAATCTGCAACTTCCGCATTACAGCGACATTTGGAGTCTGCCCGCAGACCATATCTATGAAGCCTTGCTGGAGTGTAATAGGACTGGTGGAGGTATTTATAGTGTAACATACGCAAATTTCCATTTGGTGTCAACAAACCAGTAAGAGAGCAAGCCATGGCCCATTCCTCCACTGTCAGCGGATCATCTAGGTCACTACTCCATTTCCCCATCGCTTTATGTGTATTGTCTGCTATGTCTTCCTGTAGTGTTGCATATAGTCTGGATACCAGTCGCCTAGCAGTGGGGGTCGTGCTCAGTAACTGTAGAGTGGTCAGTTGCGGTGGCTCCGCAGGGTGAGTCGGATATAATGCCTTCAGTGCTCCCTGTAGCAGATGATATGTAAATTGAAATACTAACGTTTGATTACTTATAAATGACAGCTCTGCAAGTGGTTTAAAGGACCCATTTCCGTATAAATCCCCCATGGTATCAAAGCCCACCTGTCTGAGCAGTCCCATGCCCACTTCTTCCTGGGTAACAGATATCTCAGGGTGATGGTGTATTGGCAGCGCCGGAGCATACAATGGCAATTTACGCGCCTTTCTACTCATAGCTCGCCAAGCACTATTCGTCGTATCAATAGTATTTATATCGCGGTTGTGCAGCAGGGGCCTCTGATGGGTTATGATAGCCCTTAGTGGAGTCAGGTGTGCGTCTCCTTCTTCAATCGCCGCATGCGTGAGATATGGGATTGGATGATACCAAACATGTGCATATTGCGCTTGTGCACATAGATAGTAAAGTAAAAAGTCTGGAACCCTAAACCCTCCCTGCGAGTAAGGCAGTGTGAGAGCGCGCAGTTCAACCCGGGCTCGTTTACCCGCCCAGATCAAGCGAAGGACCATAGTGGAAATCCTACGAAAAACTTCTGGCGGAGGCTGGATTGGAATATTATTAAATAGGTACAATAATTTAGGCAGGATAACCATCTTTACAATGGCCAGTCGGTCTGCCAAGGATAATGGCAATTGAATCCATCGCCCTATCTTTTCTTCCAATGCCCCAACCGCTCTTCCATAATTTGTACGAATTACAATTTCTGAGTCACGGTGATACCAGACGCCCAAATATTTTACAGGCTTCGATTGCCACTCTAATGGGTATTCCAGAGCGCACGGGCTGGTGGTGTCTGTTAGCGGTATGATCAGGGACTTAGACCAGTTTATTTTGAGGCCTGATTGCTGCTCAAACTTGATATATTCCCTCAGTAAAGGATTCAAATGGTTCTCAGGGTCACGCACATATAGCATCATGTCATCTGCATATAACGAAATATGCAAGGGTCTTTGCGGGAATTGAAGCGCCGAGTAGTGGTGTTTCTGTCTAATTTTACAAGCCAATGGCTCTAGCGCTATCGCAAACAGCAGGGGTGATAGCGGGCATCCCTGCCTCGTCCCTCTCGTAATACGTATAGGTTCAGATATGTATTTGTTAACCCTTATACGCGCCGTTGGCGCCGTGTATAGTAGTTGTATCCCTTGGAGAAAAATAGGAGGAAACCCCATTCGCTGTAGAATCGTTTGTAGATAGGGCCATTCAATAGAATCAAATGCTTTAGCAGCATCTAAAAGTACTGCAGCTGCTTTAGTAGTGGGAGTTAGATAGTGCGATAATGCAAAAAGTGTCCTAGAGTTATGAGCTGTATACCTAGAAGGGATAAACCCTGATTGGTCCGGCAATATCAAATTGGTCATTAGCGGTTGCAACCAAGTGGCAATGAGCTTGGCCAATATCTTAGTGTCTACGTTAATTAGAGACAGTGGCCGATACGAATCACAGTATTCAGGATCTTTGTTTGGATTCAATAAAGCAATAATCATGGCCTCTCGTAGTGTCGGCGGCAGTCTCTGCTTTTCGTGGGCATCTCCATACATCTGTACCAAGTGAGGTGCCAACTGATCCGCAAATGCCTTATAAAATTCACACGTGAACCCATCTGGGCCCGGTGCTTTCCCGTTTGGCAGGGATTTAATGACCTCCGTAACCTCTTCCTCTGTAATAGGCATGGACAAGTAGTCTCTCTGCGCATCCGACAAACATGCTATTGAGATATCAGCTAGATAATCCATTATCGCTTCAGGCGATGCCGTAGGTTGCAAAGCATATAGTGCTTCATATGTGTACATGAATTCTTTTAGTATACCTTGCGTATCATATTTCAGCTCCCCTGTAGCATCCCTGACCGCTTGGACTGTCTGCAGCGTGCGGCCGGAACATATTTTAGCTGCCAAGCTTCTGCCGGGCCTACCACTCTCACCATACTTTCTCGCTTCTTGGCGCTTACCTATGTATTTGAGTTCATCCTCTGCATAGGTTTGATATTCCGACAGTACAGTCCTAATGTCTCCCAGTAGTTTCGTATCATGTGTACGCTCAATCATTTTCCAGGGCCCGTAGCTTACTCTCTCGGATACTAAGCTGCTGTCGTATATCTTTGAGGATGCCCGCAGTAGTGCTTATGCAGATACCCCGAATCCTGGCCTTAAAGGCTTCCCATAGTAAGCCAGGGTCATCCATAGAGGGTGCATTAAGGTCAAAGTACTCCTTAATGGCTTGGCTTATAGTATCCGTATACACATTATCCAGCCAAGCTTTGGCATTAAACCTCCAGCTATACGGAGGTGGCGTGTAATATGGCAGAGCTAAGGATAGGAAAACTGGGTTGTGGTCCGACAATGTTCTGGGGAGGTGTTTTATGGATTGCGTCCATAGCAGTATCTCGTCCGAGCCCAACCAATAGTCAATACGAGACCAGCTACCATGTGCAGCTGATACGTGTGTGGCTTCCATACATGTAGGGTGTCGGGTTCTCCAGATATCCGTAAGACGCCTATCAGTCATAATATCTCGCACTTTACTCAAGGCCCTTTTATGAGGTTCAGCTGACGTACCTGACCTGTCCAGTTTGTCATGCATCGCAATATTGAAGTCGCCCCCCCCCCCAAATTAGCGGGATGTCTGGTAGTTCACTACGATTTCACAATGTTTAAACTTATACCTCATCATCGCGAAGTATACTAAGGCTCGAAGAGGAACGATCCATATGGCGTTCATGGATCTTTCCTCGGCTTTCGATTGTGTGAGCCGGGGGAAGCTCTGGGACGCCATGCTAAAAATGGGTGTGGATCCAAACTTAGTTGATTTGTTAGATGATATGCACTCGGACACCAATGCAAATGTCAGATTCACCCAAGACCTGAATGTGACCAAAGACTTTGGGGTGCATCGTGGTGTCCGACAAGGCTGCATCCTGGCCCCATTCCTTTTTAACTTATACATAAATGATCTGGAAGAGCATCTTTTAAGCACCAATACGGATTATCCGTACATAGGCCGTAGGGGGCTGCCAGTCCTTTTATATGCGGATGACGCAGTTCTCCTATCAAGAACAGCAAACGGACTACAAATCTTACTAGACTCCTTCCATTCTTTCATGACCTCAAGAGAGTTAAGCATTAATAACTCTAAATCATACATAATGAAGGTCGGACAGGGAAATAAAAAAGTAAACTGCCTAAATGTAAATGGTGTACGTATTCCTACTACACATACATTTTCCTATCTCGGGGTCCTCTTTGACAGTCATTTAAATTGGGGACCCGTGATTGAAAAAAAGAAGGGAGAAGTCACTAGGGTAAACGCGGCAATAATGGACTTTTCTAAGAAAGTGGGCAATAGTCCAGTTGCCGCCTTGCTCCAACTTTACCAAGCAAAAAGTGTCTCCACAGCGTGCTATGGAAGTGAAATTTGGGGTTATGTTCCTCCGGATCCCTTACAGACTGTTGAAAATAACTTCTTGAAATTAGTATTAAGGGTTCCCAGGGGCACGGCCAACTTCTCCGTGCACGAGGAACTGGGGGTTTCCTTCGTAAGTGACAAGATTGCTGTTAATCCCATGTTATGCTGGATGAATTGTTGGTTAAATGATAACATTCCACTAACCCAGCTTATTTTAAGAGAGTCACTCACATGGGACAACAGGATGAAGGTTCCCTGGTTAAAGTATCTTTTTAAGTGCTTTGCTGATCTAGGTCGCCCTGAACTCTTTTTATCCCCTGAATCGATCACTAAACAGGATGTTATAACGGTCAAGAAAGCTTTTATTGATCTTAGAATCCAAGATAGGGAATCACGTGAGCTAAAAAAAGAAAGTGTTCGTAATCATGTATTAGTAAAAAGCACCTTGCTCATGGAACCCTATTTATCCTGGCAATTGTCCAGTTATGACCGTTTCTTACTGATCAGGTTCAGGTTTAATCTGTTTCATTTTCTGCTGGCTGTACCTAGGGGATCTCATCGTGGACAAGTGTTGCCGGCTTGCGGCTGCGACGATATGTCTCCGCAAGACCTGGCACACTTTCTTTTCTTTTGTCCCTTTTATACTGTACCGAGGAATCTATATTTAAAACCCTGTCTGAAAAAACTAAATTTTATACAATATCGTCCTGCACTGCACTTTCTACAGCTATTAAGTTGTGAATATACCTTGTATCTATGTAGTTTTTTAAAATTGGCAGTAAAATTTAGAAATAGTATGGAAGGATAAAAATAATATATGAATTGCTATTACCTCTTTTTTATAATGGACTCCACAAAATACTCTGAATGCTTGTTGTATATTTGTCTTCACCTGCTTATCTTACAACTGTATTTTATCTTTATGTATTAATGTGTTCTTTTTAAATGTAGTGTAAATGCTTTTATGGTTGTCAATTCGCACAACCGAATAAAGTTTATTGACTTGACTTGACCTGGTAGTTCACTAAGTGTGCGCCATATCTTGTGGTAGAAGTCAGGGTCATCAATATTTGGACCATATGTATTAAGTATAGCAATTCTCTGCCCCTGTATTGTTCCTGTTATTAGAACAGAACGCCCAATTTCGTCTGCAATGGTAGCGTCTATATTGAATTGCAATCCCTTTTTAACCAGTATAATAACCCCTCTAGAATATGACGAACAGCGTGTTATCTCCGCCCATCTGTGCCCTGGATTTACTTTAGGGGTAGGTGTAAGGTGTGTTATCTGCAGGAGGGCGATATCAATCTGGTGTCTGTCGAGATATGCAAAGACCTGCCTGATTTTTCTTAGGGTTATTGAGACCTCTGATATTCCAGGTTAACAGGTTTAAGTGTTTGGGTCGTGCCTTCACATCAGTCATCAACAGCAAATTAAATCCATGGTATTAGATAGTTCACAGTCTGCGCTACAACTCGTATATAAAAGCAGCACCACGGTTTTATGTATCCAGATGTGGTTCTGGGATTCAGCCATGTTTCTCAAGTACCTTAGCCTGTATAACAGTCCCCAACACCAACCCACCCACCCACCACCCACTTCAGCATGCCAAAGACATATCCCATAAGAAAACAGAAACATAACTCAGCTGAAATTGGGGAGCACCCGCATAGGGGGTCCACCGAGAGCACACAACTCCATCCATCGTAATGGATGTGATCAGGCATATGTGGATGATGCGGACTCCCTCCGACCTGCAACCCCAAGGTTATCTAAATGACCTGTGTTTGGCTCCACACATTTTGCACAGTATAACACAGCAAAATGACCATCCTGTGTCTACATGTTTCAGACAGTCCGCAGCAGTAGCCATGTCAGTTTGACCAGACAGTTAGAAAGCGCTACCGCCACCAAAACCCAAGCATCCAGTGCAGACCCAATGTCACAGCTCGCTGAAGGCCCCCCCGTACGCTCAGAGGCGCAGATGCCGGTCCGATCGCCACCTAGAGCCCGGGACTAGCAACCAGGCGGTCCAATCAGACAGGCCATCCGCATCGCCTCTTACTGTCTCAAATGGAGCAAACCTGTGGAGCTCAAAGACTGATTTCTCACGGCAGTAGCACTACCCCCTCAGGCCACTCCCTGCATATAAACAGCAGATGACGCACTACCAGTTCAGGAGTCCAGAGCAGTTCAGGCCCGGTTAGGGATAGGGCCATTTGTTACAGTTCGCCACCGTCTCTCACGCACTGTGTCACTGCGGCCGTCAAGCCGCCCGGGGCGTCAGCAGTCCAGCCCCGTAAAACAAAGCATACACAGATCTTACAGTTCGCGATGTCGTATGTTCGAAGCCGGTCGCACCGAATGTCTGCATCTAGTCCTGGTCTTTATGCTAATCTGACTGCCGCAGCTCCCTGCGCCTGGCGCTGATTTTCTTAAGAAAGTCCTGTGCTGCTTTCGGTGTCTGGAGGAGGGTATAACAACCCTCATACAACACCCGTAGTCGTGCTGGATAGAGCATGGCGTATTCAATTTTTAATTTGCGCAGTTTCTGTTTTGCTGGGTTAAACTCTTTTCGCGCCAGTTGAACTGACATGGTGAAATCTGGGTAAAATTCTACGGCATTTCCCCGGTAATTGATCTGCCGTTTCTCACGAGCCAGTCTTAAAATGGTATTGCGGTCTCTGTAATTAAGGACACGGGCAATTATCGGTCGTGGAGTTGCACCAGGCTTCGGCCGCGGAGCAAGGGATCTGTGTGCACGTTCGATCACAAAAATTGCAGAGAGACTTTCCGTGCCAAATACACTGCGAATCAGTTCCTCAATATAAGTTTCCATACGGCCTGCATTCGTGGACTTGGAACTCCCGCATTTGTACGTTATTGCGTCTGGATCTCGCTTCTAAATCCTCCGCTTTATTTTTGATAACTTCCAATAGCCTCTCCATTTCCGTGCATTTTTGGGTCGTGCCATGCCATTCATCTTCCACCGCCGTGATACGAGTTTCCGCTTCCACAAGGCGCTCTCCATGCTTGTCCAGCTTGGCCGCCATATTGCCATTGATATCCTGCAAGCTGCGCTGTATGGCCTGCAGGACACCCTCCATGCCAGTAGATGTCTCGGGGTCAGATTCAGGCTCAGTGTCCGGCGGCGCGGTCGCACCCTTAGTGTGTTTTTTCGCTTCAAAGGGGAGTTTAGTCTGCAGCCTGTCCGTCTTCCCCATGTTCGCGCTGTGAAAACCCCGCGGAAAGGAGATAAACTGGATCAGTAATGACGCCCAGTGCAGATGTCACAGAACACAGCTCACTGTTCTGAGGGTGATGACCAGATCAGCATGCACCTTCCCCTGTCATCAAACAGCCGTCTCGGCCTCTGAGAATATTCAGGCATCCAGTGGGGGAAGCGGCGCGCGACAGGCCACGATGTTCTTCCCCCACGCCAGGTTTTGTCTCCACAGCTGTGTAGTGGTCAAAACGAGGGGCAATCACGCAGTCACTCCGCAACCGATACTCCAGAACAGCACCATGCACATTTGAACATGAGCCGCGCCTCCAGCCGCCACACCGCTCGGGTCGTAGAGCCCAGAAAAGCAGTCAGGTAAGTATATGATGGGCCCCGCCAGCTCCTCTTCGCATCTCACCTGGGTTCGGCAACATTGCCCCCATTCCAGCGTGTGTCGGGGGGAGCGGCCCAAAGCTTCTCAGCAGCGCCACAGGGTGTCTGCGAAAGCTCCAGTCCCACAGGGCTCACCATAATATGTCCCGGCGTGATCGGGAGGCATGAAGCACCGCGCTCAGTCCTCACCTCAGCATGTGTTTCTCCCGCGGGGACAGCGCTCACCGCAACAGCGCAGGCGGACAGAGCGCAGCTCCAGCCGCAGTCCGAATGTATCCCGCCGGTTACACCATCAGTCCGCTCCTTCCGCAGTAGGGGTCGCCGCCATTAGGTCCGTCCTCCATTTTGGGCCGTTGTATAGGACGGCACCCCGCATGCGGCGTACACACAGCATGAAGGGCCACCAGCCCGCATCAGCAGCGCAGCGTGACCAGCTGCCCCCCAGGCACAGATCGAGCAGGGCGTTAGAACGCCTCGCCGCGTCCCACCTTCACTCTCTGCTTCCTCCGCTCCTCGGGCCGTTGGATCCCTCAGGGCGCCGCCATCTTGTTCGCTTCAAACTGTCACTCCTTCTCGGCCGACTATTGCAATTTATCAGCTTTGGAGGCACGCCAGCCTCCTCTTGCTGCTCACATCGCAGAGCCAGAGCGTTCAGACTGCTAGTTTTGTCGGTTGCGGGCAGTTGCGAGCCCGCTACAGGTTCCTATTCCCGCATTACTGGCCTGACCGGCGGAGCCGTCTCAGAAGGCGGCCATATCGCAGTGCGCTCTCTAGCACCCCCCATGTTTTCACATTTGTAACATTCCTAGGGATAAAGGGTTTATCAATTACAACCCACTTAATATCTCTCTCTGAATGATTATGTTAAAAAAAAATGTGTGGTGAATTTCGTTATTGTTTTTTTGCATCTAATATTACTCATGTTCCATAATCCAGATTTTCACCCATCTCGTTGTCATGCCTACATAAAAATAGTTACAAAGGAACTTAATTAGATATATCACACTTTCTGAGTTACAATTGGTGTGTGTATTTAGAGTCCATGGGGACCGAAGACCTATGCCAACAGTTTTTTCATTATCAGTCAATGGGCATACTTTACATGCACCGCAGGTATAGTGTCCCACTACTGGTGGTAAATTCCACAAATTCGGTTCACTCCTCAATCTCTTTGGTATTGGTCTCGTATGCACAAGTGAATCCTTTAGGCTTGCACTCTTCTTGAATGCGAGCAGTGGTCTGTCTACGTTTAGATCCCCGGAATTTCCGCCAATTTTTGTTCACGATTTTCTTAACATGGTTGGAGGCAGTACTAAATGTGGTGACACAGATGTTTTTATCCTCATTGTGCTTTTCATGAGTTTCCAAAAGAGATTCCCTATTGTTGTTCCTTTGCTCGTTTCCATGCTTTTTTGCTGACTCGTCTTGGATAGTTTCGTGCTTGTAGTTTGTCGCTCAACTCTTCCGCTTATTCCTAGGTTCTCTTTCAAAGCTTTAGGATGAAAGCTTTCAAACAGTAGTAGATTGTTCTTAATCATGGGTTTATGATATAGCCCACTCATCAGCTTACCTCCTTTGGTTTGATTTCTAGATCCAAGAATGGTAATGCCATAGCCGTTATGGTGGATGTGAAGATTAAAAACTGGTTTATGCTGTTAAACCATCCCAAGAATTCTTTCAATACATTTTTGTCTCCCTTCCAAATTAAAAAGACGTTGTCTATATAATAGTGCCAGACTTTTATTGATTCAGAATAGGGGATAGTACTGTAAATGTATTCATCCTCAAATTCTGCGACGTAAGACATGCCAAACTAGGCGCAAAAGAACTTCCCATGGATGTTCCATGCGATTGTAGGTACAACATATCTTTATACTGAAAGAAATGTCTTGTGAGGGCAATCTGCGCCAGGTTCAAAATAAAGGTTCTTGGGGTTTGGAATTGCCATTCTTCCTTGTATAAGACGTTCTCTTCCAGGGGATACTCATCAATAGTCATAAGCACTGAATAGTCCCGCCTATGTGAAGGGACCCTGGAGCATATACAAAATACATATATATATATATATATATATCACCAACTCCGCAGTCGAGCAGCACAGCACGCACGGACACGGACCATAGGATAAGTGCAAATTAATTTATTTCGTGCAGTATGTCGCCATAATGTTTCGACTCGTCCGAGCCTTGTTCACATGACAATGTGAATGTGTCAGACCACAACTTTTAAAGTGACTGTGCTAATTTACAAATTGAACCATGTGACTGAGTTTAGGATAGAAGTAGAAGACATACTATGGTACAAAATTAAGGACATGTAAAGAGATATTTTGACAATTAAACAAATAGACCTTCACAATAATATACATTTAGCATATATATAAATAGCCTTGTAAAATGTTACAGTCCAGTAAAATTGTGCAAATACGCAAATTGTGCAAAAATATACGTAGTTGTGTATATTACGTCGGGATGGCTTTCTTTTCTAACCATATCCACCCAGATGTTGAGTGCACGGAGCCTGCAATTCATTTTAATACATAATTTCCATTTCATGATGTTAGACATAATATTCAAATTTGTGCCTCTTGGTATAGACTAAAGTGCAAATAGGGATATTTTAAGAAACAAATCGTATTCCCTTTATGTGCAAAATTAGCCACATTGTAAACAACAGAGGTGCCCAATCCTCATTATTCCTATAGTGTCTGTACATAAAGACAATAAAGACGGGACTTGAAACAAATTAATATGCTAAAATCATTAATTTGCACATTTTAGAACTCCTAAGATACTTCCAGCTATAGACTAAGCACTTCAGAATGAGCCAGTCCCTGTAAAGAGCTGACTTGGACTTCCTTTCTAACATTATAAAGTCAATGTTAAAATCCTGGGTTAAATCCCGTGTGTGCAAAATAAGCAAAAGGAGGAAACATTGATAACTAAGTTGTACAAGAGATCACCATTGAGTATCCCTCGTTGAATAACAACTGTAATCACTTGTCTTGGCACTGAAGAGTGCAAATGATGTAATAATTCACATAATGATTATATATTGTAATACAAATTACCATGTTTGTCTTACTCCATATTATTCCCCTTATACTCAGTATTCACAATTGACTAAAAATAACTGTTAAATATTTAAAAAACCCTTGTGCCTAGTGGAAATTAAAAACCTGTAACATCACTTAATTAAACAGAGGTATAAAGTATCCTACCAATGCATAAGAATGCCAAAAACCAGTAATACATGTTCATGTGCTGATAGTGAATATGAACCTAGATATTAGATTTTGTATTATTGCTCATTATGATTAAAAGAATTCTTTCTATGTTCATGAGACTATCCTGTAACACGAAGTAAGGAAAGGTTGTTAAAAATCTGACGCAACAAAGTAAATGAGGCAATGTGTACTAAATTTCATAGATTTTGCACCCTAATCTCATACTCATATATCTGTGTTTGCTAACAAGTAGCAAGACCAGAGTTAATCCTAACTGGGGAAAATTCTGGTTAGACAGATGTACAGTCAAGAGGAAGATACATGAACTTCTCCAAGACTGTATATATTAAGAAAAGGGATTAAAATAATAAATACATTTCAAAAAAAGTAAAACAACCCTTGGGGGATCTACTTTCTAAAATAAAAAATTGCCAACCAAGATTTAGGGCAGACATGTATGCAAATCCTCCGTGACATTTAGACCTCCTGGATGCTTAGAGTCCAGCTGCAAAATATACCTGGTTTCCAATTTACGCAATTTGGACTCGATCGCCTGCTTGCGGCTACCGCATCAATAACAAAATACTTGAGTCCCTGATTGTCACAGTTGTGGAACTCTTTGAAATGTTATGCTACAGGATAGGTTTTGTCTTGATTAACTATTGCCCGGAGATGCTGTAGTATGCGTTTATGGACTGCATGCTTTGTACTTCCCACATATTTCAACCCATATGGGCACTGAAGTACATAAATTGCAAATTCGGTCTTGCAAGTGAGTACTTTGTTGATTTGATGATCTTTCTCACTAAAGGCATCCTTGAAAACGTTTCATGTTGATGCCATGTGTACAGGACTTGCAAGTTTTACATTTAAAAAAGCCTTTGTTAGTTTGCAGCCATGAAGTTCTCTATGGTTTCCGGACTGGTGTTAACCAATCGATCTTTCATAGAAGGTGCCTTACTAAAAGTAATGGAGGCTTTCTGAGGTAGGGTGGGACCTATGACTGGATCGCTTAAGATGATGGGCCAATTACGATTAATAATACTGTACAGCTCTGAATGCTGCTTGCTGTATCCAGTAATTATTCTAAATGTATTGGGATGGGAACTGATCTGATCAGAAATTTCTGAATTAGCAGATTTGTTGGAGTGGACTACTGGCTTATAGGTGTCAATGAGTTCTTGTCTGTTAACGCTCATTGATTTAGCCAGGGCTGTATCGACTAAATGTTATGAATACCCCCTTTCCAGAAACCTGCACTTGCTAGCCTCTTGAGCTGATTTTAAATCCTGTTCACTGCTGCAGATTTTCCTGAGGCGAAGCATTTCCCCATATGGAATGGTTGATATTAAATGTGCTGGGTGAGCACTGCCTGCATGTAAAATCGTGTTACCAGCAGTACTCTTCCTGAATAATCTTGTTTCAATTTTGTTGTTGCTGATATAAACTTCTGTGTCCAGAAATGTAACTGTTGACTGTCTCATAGTTGCAGTGAATTGTAGATTAAGCTCATTAGTACGGATTTCTAGAACAAATTCATCTGCCTGTTCCTTAGTTCCCCTCCATACAACAAATAAATTGTCGATAAAACGAAACCAGACTATCACATTTTCATCAAAAGACTTCTTGTGTTGTACCTTGAGGACCAGTTCCTCCCAAGCGCCCATATGCAAACAGGCATAGCTCGGAGAGAAACTGGCCCCCATTGCTACACCTTGTAATTGTCGATAAAGCAAATTGTTATACATAAAAATATTGTTATGTAGACAATATTTCAACATTTGAAGTAGCATAACATTGTGATCTCTATGTTGCTCCGACCTGCGTGATAGAAAGTACTGTACTGCTGTTAACCCATCCGTGCGCTTGATGCTTGTATAGAGCGAAACAACATCTAGGGCCAGCATCCAATAACCCTCCACCAAAGTGACCTGCTGGATTTTTAATAAAAAGTCCCCCGTATCTTGTACATAGGAATCCAAGGCTCTTACGTGACTTTGGAGAAAATAATCAATATAAACCGAAGATTTCTCCAGCAACCCTCCCTTGGCTGATATAATTGGTCTGCCGGGCGGTTTATCCAGATTTTTATGGACCTTGGGGTTAAAATAAATCAGAGGGGTTGTAGGGTTATCAATCTTAAGATATTTAAATTCATCTTCTGATATTAGTCGTTTGATTTTCCATTTAGTCAATTTCTGATGATATTCATTGTGTGAAATGTTCATAGTTGTCTGGTTGATACGCTCATAACACGGTCTATCATTTAATTGAAGATAAGCCGCCTTGTCATAGTCAGCACGTGTTAATAAAACAATGCTACCTCCTTTATCACTGCCCCTGATAATGATATCTTTGTCTTTATTCAATTTAGTCACAAGTGCCTCATATTGTTGCGTTTGTCTGTCATATTTGCCCTTTTGGTTACAAGTTTGTTTCTGTAGTTTCTTCAGTTGCGCCGTTACATTTTCATGAAAGATGTCAATCGTATCCCGAGGCATAAGAGGATTAAAGGTTGACGGTGGCTTAAATGGAGTTTTTGGAGCTTCTTGAATAAAAGATAAATTCATCGTCTCTGAACCAACTTCCAATCCTGGAGTAGTCCCATAGCCTATACCCTCTGTTACCCATAACTCTAAGATATCACTAGAAAGCGATGTGCCACTTGGTGTAACTTCCTCCACAGAGTCAGAGTTATAGGATATAGGAATTTTGTTAGTCTTCATCATATGGTATTTACGTAGTTTAAGTTTTCTCACTGCTTTGTAGACATGCAGTCTGGTGGTGGCATAGTCGAAATTCGTGTGGGGCGCAAAAGATAAACCCAACTTTAATATTTTTTCTTCATCCTCTGTTAGATTTATTGAGGTCAGATTGATAATAGTGCGACTGTTGCCACTATCTATTGTTGTTTCTTGGGTACCCATTGGCCCCTGCCTCTCTTCTTGTTTTGATAGGAGACGTCCCTTCCTTGCCCTGTGCCTCTGGTGCCGTTTGTAATTTGCGAGTTTTCGCTTTAGTTTCTTTGCACTCTGGGCCGAAGAGACTGCATCCGCTCGTGGCATAAAAAAACGATCTCTTCCCCTGGCGAAGGTTTGGCAGACTAACCTAGAGTTTCTACGTCACGGAGCTGATTCCGACCGACTGCTTATTGCTTAACTTACATCGGATGCCGTCGTGTCAATTTGATCTATGTTTCTATTTGGTATTTAGTATTCTGAGTTTGCTCTGTGTTTTTGTTGCAGGACCACGTAAAACATAATACTTTTTTGAAAAGGTAAATATTTGACAGAGTTCATAATCATTGCGGTCACGTTGGAATTTGAAAGCTTTTCTTTCCATTATTTTAGTTTCCTGTTTTTTAAGCCTAGCCATCATTTCGTTTGTCAGTTTGGTTTTTTCTTCAGTTTCTTCTTTCTTATCCAAATCCTCATATATTTCTGCAATCTCTTTGAGCAGCTGTGCTCTATCTATATCCGCATATTTAATTAATATTAAAACTAGTCGCCGCGATGATTCAAGATTGCTCTCTGCCCACTCCCGCATTAAATAAGGGTTGGGGTTTTCGTAACTGGGGGCAGTTAAGATGCTAAGTCCTCTTGGAATTCGATTTACATCAATATATCCTTGGAAGGATTTTGATTCCCACCATTTGCTCTGTTCACTTTTTAGTTTCGTCTCCAAAATTTTGAATTTGTCCTTTAAAATACTGTTACTGGAATTACTTTGAACATCTCTTCTTCCTCAGATGTTAAGAGGTATCGGGAGGCTGTCTGAAAACATGGTTGTAGCCGCAGCCTCCCGGTCTTTCACATTGTCGGTAGACATACTGTAATGCACTTTCAATACCTGCTGGGCGTTTTGAACGAAAATTCTACAATTAGAATTCGATAACGTCCATGCACATAATCTCTCAACCCCTGAATACCTGTCTTTATCGTGCGCCGTGAAGTCAGGAATCTATATACACATATGCATATACGTTTTGACAAAAACACGTACGTAGTACCTTCAAACATACATATATATAAATCTAAACAATGCAGCCTAGAACCATTTAACAGGCTAAAATGCAAATATTGCATTGGATTTTTCATTTAAAATAAACAGGTCGATAGCATTTCTGTAATTAGAACATGCACTCCTTTACTGTTTTAACATAGCCCTTTATTTTCAAAGAAAACAGCAAGTAATAGCAGGCAATTACTCAATAGGCTGCATATAGAAAAAACACAATAGTAATAAAACTGGCGCCCTGACTTTAAGACCTCCAAGATCTCCCTGCTCCCATCATGACCCACAGGAGACAGGGCAGTTCTTTTTTCCGGCTCCTTCTGTGAGGATCCTGGAGCATTGATCTAGTCAGTTATTGGCCTTTCCTGTCAAACATTGATTGCTGGAGATTTTTTCTCTTCTTTCACTTAACGTTTTTGACTGCTGGCTATCTTTTCTAGCTGTTTTCTGACAATTTTTAATGATTTTCTGTCAGAAGTGCCAGCATTATTCAACAAAAGTCCTTCCTGTGGGAAGATGGCTAAATCTGATCCACACTCTGTCTGTACTGTGTATTTGCCATCCTCGCACAATCCAGATAAGTGTTACTATTGCCAACATTTCTCCAAGAGGACACTTCGGGACAGAGAGAAGATCAAACTGCATGCTGTGCAGGAGAGAGGAAAGGGATCAAAAAGGGCCTTGGAAGCAGCCATGCTTTGAAAGATCCATCCTCTCGTGACAAATCAGAACACAGGGGCAGATCAGAGAAGAGAAGACATTGTTCTGCTACGCTGTTCACTAAAAAGATCCCTGTCAAGGCAAGTACCTGACTGTTAACCTTCGGCGTCACGATCGACGTCGGAGAAGCATACACAGCATGTGGCGACGTCCAGGCAATCAGTGCCTCTGTCAACAAAAGGCAAGTCAACGTCGAGACCCCTTGCTACGGGCTCAGAAGACATGAGACCTGAGAAGCTCAAGTCAGCACCGAAGAGCTGACTTGGGTCTACGTCGAGAAAACCTTCACGTCGCCATTCGTTGACTACTCTTCAACGATCGTCGCCAGAACTCCACTACAGTCCTAGCATAGACGGCCGGAGTCGAGAACATCACCGTCGTACAGCCGCATGTCGATGTCAAGGACTCCACCAACAGCACATGGGTGATCGGCGTCGATAGCGTCACAGTCAGTGTCACCGTCTCCAGGTCAACATTCAGCGTTGAGAGGCCGGACGTCATGCCTTACGTCTCTGCACCTCTCACTGGCGAAGGACTACTTCATCGCCAAAGAATCTTACGGCGGCGATGGTAATCAAGATGTCTAGATCTCACCATTCTCGCTCCTCCAAATCACGAAGAGACAGACAGAGATCACCCTCGTGGCTTAAAGAATCTTCACGAACTTCTGTTCGGGACTGTTTGCCGACTGTCTGCTACTCCTCAAGTTAGGGTGTCTCCAGTGGCCCACGTGATCACCTTCAATGAAGTCATGAGCAGAGATGCCAATAAGTTGAACATTAAGATCGCTAGGCCGTCTACCTCTGCATCAGTAATATTCGAGATGCTACATCACAGGTCGTCAGCAAGGGCTCTGCTCAGTCTGGTTCCTGGGCTATTTGAACCAGCTCTATAAACTTTCATCACTAAGAAATACTGGCACCAGACCAGGACCCACTGTTTCTAAGAGCAGATCCTCCTCTGGACTCTGTAATAGTGGCAGCAGCAGCTAGGAAGGCACATCCAGGAGCTGTCTCCTCTTCAGTCCCACCGGAGAAAGAGAGTAGACACATGGACTCCCTAGGAAAGAAGATGTGCAGTACTTATGAGTCCTTTATGAAGGTGGCTAGTGCCTCTTCGCTCCTATGGAGATACGACAGGGTGCTTTGGGACTCTCTGGCAAGGTTCACGGATAAGCTGCCCAAGGAAACCAACAAGACTTCCAGGAGATCTTACAGGAAGATGCTCTGGTTGCCAACCAGGTGATCAGTGTGGCTGCGGATGCCTCGGATTTGGCAGCACATGGGTACTCCCACAGCATCTTTACTAGGCGCTCTGCCTGGCTACGGCTCACTGGTCTCAAGTCTGAAGCGCAACTCTGGATCATGAACCTCCCCTTCAGCGGTAACTCCCTATTCGGCACACATGCCGATGATGAGATGTCCAAAATGAAATCAGAATTGGACACTTTAAAGTCAGTTGTTCTCGAAAAGCGCAAAGATTACTGGCGCAAATACCGACTTTACGATCGCCGGCATTCCCAACAGAGGGTTCAAACCCCTTACTGGTTGATGCATCAACAGCAGTCCAGGCCACATTACCATCAGCCTCGACGAGGAAGAGGAGCCTCCAGACCAGCACCCTCCTCAGCAAAGCAACCGTCAAAACAATGAGCACTGGCTTCCCCCTGTCCCCGTTGCCCACTCCGGTTGGGGGAATTATCATATCTTATCTGGACGAGTGGAAAAAGTTCACAAGACAAGTGGGTGCTCAATATTAGGCAAAATGTTTACTTGCTCAGATTCAAGTCCCCACCACCAACAATACCACCTTGGGGATCGTCTGTCTATCAACACCATTTGCTCCAAACAGAGGTAAATAATCTACTACAAAAAGACGCCCTAGAGGAAGTTCCTTTACCACAGCAACAACAGGGAACCGCTTTCTCAGAAGGCATGTCTGTTATCGCTACCTGATGAGGAATAACTTCCTACAGCTAAATGCTGGGAAAACTGAGATCATGCTGTTGGGAAATGCCCCTCTGCTCTGGTCCCCAGAGTGATGGCCCCCCAAATTAGGCATTGCCCCCGTCCCAAAGACTGTGGTTAAGAACCCAGGCATACGTCTGGACCAGAACCTCACAATGAAAGAGCAAGTTACAACCACCGTGGGCTCATGCTTCCATATGTTAAGCCTCCTACGCATGGTATTTCCCTTACCCTACATAAAACACTCATCCAAGCACTGGTGATAAGTCGCCTGGACTACTGTAATGCCCTTTTGATTTCAGCTAGTGAGTCTTCTTTAAATAGACTTCAGGTAGTTCAAAACACCACGGCTTGTCTTGTCTCAAACTCTCCTGCCAGAACAGCCTTTCTCACACTATTACAATGTCTACTGATATGCAAGAGGGTTAGATTTAAGATATGGTGCATTGTGCACATAACAGTAAAGGTCCTGGTCACCTAGCAGAAAAACGTATTCAATACCAGCCACACAGACCTCTGCGCTCAGGAGCAAAATCCTTGCTCTTTGTTCTGTGTTTTAAGAAATCTCGCTTGAGTGGAAAAGCCTTTATCCCCCTAGCCTCCTGGAATCCACTTCCAATTCCTCTCCGGAAATGCCCAGAATACCTTTTATTTAGAAAGCTCCTTAAAACCAAGCGTTTCTAAAAATACCCGCATCTAATCTGCCCTGACTGCTGCACCTCCGTAGCGTGGAGATACCCCTTTGGGGGGGATTCGGGCGCTTTACAAGTCAATAAATATATAACAATATATAAAAATAAAATAAATTACCTCCCGTTGTGAGCCTTGAACTACTCTGCTTCGTTAACCTGAGGAGTATGCGCTAAAAGGATACAGTTTGTGATCAGTTTTGGATCCATTGGTAGGCCAGGCCCTGGGAAATTAAAGGTAAAAGGCCCCATCTGACACAACTTGCGCCCAGTAACTCATACATGCCACATCCCCTCAAACCAGTTCCCAGTTATGCCAAATGAGCATAAGCCCGTCACATTTACACACACACACCCCATCAGCGAGTTGTGGGTAGAAAAAAGGTAATTGCGAGAAACAAACACAGGACGCTGGATCAAAAAGAAAACCATAATTCACGTCTGAGGACACCCAGTGAGACAGCCTGAGCTACCAGACTGTCCAGTTCAAGAAGTGGCAATCCCTTAACACTGAAACATACAGTGCACGATTTGTTTATTTTTTTTATTATTTTTTAGTTTTGTAATCAGAAATGCAGCAACGTCCAAGGTGGCATTTTTTTCACAGAAAAAAGTTCATTTCCCCCAAGGAGCAAACTCTTAAGTTGCACAGCCTAAAATGGCCAGCATTGTGTTAGAAAATGACAAATTCAAAGCTTACCCATTAATATATTGAACACTGGTGACTAGGCTGGTCTATTCGCTCTGAGGCATGGTACGTATTACCACTTCACCACTTCAACATACACAGATTTGGGCACTCGCAACAAATCCTAGGACTACTTGTACATATCTTTTCCAGGGCTTCTTATTTCCCATACCGAAGCCCTTTTCCCAAGATGGTGTAAAATCTGGAAATCTCTTCCTATTTGGTGAAGTTCTTCCGCACGCTAAGATCATAGTGGCCTTCAGAAGCCCTATATTACACTGAATGGAGTGGGAAATATCTGCTCTGGCAGGGAGTGTTGGTGAAACACTTCCTTCTACCAAGCAGCTGAACAGGTGGGTGATACTTTCTGTCATCAATCCCAACACTGTGGCAGCTGTGATCAAAATGGGAATTTGGACTCTCATCCCTCTCTTAAGTTAATCTTCCAAAATTAATGACTGTAAGAGTTGAGCCTTGTCAGGACGAAGCAGTGGAGATGTGCAGAGTATGACCCATATCAGGTTTTAACACTAAGGATTGAAGAAACAACACAAATACACGTTGGTAGGTACCTATCTATAATATACACAACCCAGCATACTTCTTCAGAGTTATTTTTTTGGTCAAGTCCCCCATGCTCTTGCTCCAGCTCATTTGAAGAGAGGTTGTGGGCAGTCTTTTGCCATGTTGAAAAGTCAGATGCTGCCCGACACCTTCCCGCAGGTTTTGGCTCTCCTTCCAAGCTCTTTATTTTGGTTGGAAGCAGTTGAAAAAAACACTAATTCATTCAGGAATTTTAAAAGTCAAGTGGGGGGGAGGAGCAATATTCTCGTCCCGCCCCCCCCCCCCCCTTTTCACTTCCCTACTGCCATTATTTTGAGGTATTGCAGGGCGTTGTGGGCTGCATTGGCACGAGCTGCATCACGTGACGCTGCCGAGCCATGGCACACGGTGGTCGGCTGCGTCGAGAGCTCCACGAGGCACTGGTAGAGGCCACTCAAGCTGCGTTCATCTGCAGGGGGGTGTAAACCATATGAACAGGGATTAGTGTGTGCAAACGAACAGACTCTGTTTGTAACTACTGAATGGTACTGCATGACATGGGGGCTTGTTGGGTAGTTGGTAGTTACATAGGATTTGACCTCGCTTGCTCACCATACCCAACTGTTATGGGGTGTGCCTTGTATATACATGGATAATATACCACCACCAGTATCATTGTCTACCTAACACCATGCTCGAAACCATCCCTTCCTCAACCACCAACCTCTCATCTTCATCAAGGCATATAGTATCAGACTTGCATATCTTGGGCAGTTCCCTTTAATGTGAAACACAATGAGTATGCAGTTCCGAAGGGAAGGGAAGAGAAGGTCTTTTCTAAAAAGTGCCCTCACACACCCCAAAGGATGTCATGCTTTATCATTGGGCCGGCGCTGCAATGCTCCTTATTATATTGCCCCCCCCCATTCCCTTAGGTCTTTAACCCCCGGTATAATTCCTCCTGAGGTTTTTTACTGCTTCTGGTTATCAGTGAAGGATGTCTGAACCAGGCCTGTGGTAGTGCTCCAACACAGTTCTTATTACACTCTTGGTCCTGATGAAGTGCCACCAGACCCGTTAGGGGCTAACCCGGCACCAAACATGTTGACCCCTAGCACCACACTAGCCCTATAGGATCATCATATCCAGTTGGGGCCCATTACTTTTAATTAGGCTAGTACTCCCTGATAATAAACACATTAGTTTGGACTGCCCTAGACCTATTTTAATTCACACACTCACTGCACTACCCAGCCCACACACCTGCACTCACCCAACGGCTTCATCCCAAAAGATCTCCGCCAGAGAGCCCCTTCGCCGGTGCCCGCTGGGCATTGAAGCGCCAGCCCGACGAGGAGCAGGCCCAATGATGAAACATGACGTCCTTCGGGGTGTGTGAGGGCACTTTTTAGAAAAGACCTTCTCTTCCCTTTCCTTCCCTTCGGAACTGCATATTCATTGTGTTTCACACTATTCATTTGGAGCATGTGTGCAGGACCTGCTTAAACATAGCTCCTGGTTCCTCTTGTTTGAGACAGTTCCCCTTTAAGCCATCTCAACACGTTGCATTTTTTTATGGTCCCTTTAATAGGTTCTGGATCATGTTTCTCTTTTCTGTGTCCTTCTTAATCCCACCCCCTTGTTCAGTCTACCCTTTCGGCCAAGTCTCGCTGTATCAAGGGAGGGTGTATTAAACTTACAGGCACTTGGCCCCATCTTTGCCACTGTATTCAGGAAGCAGATACACTTTGTAGTGAATGTGACTCCGCCGTTGGTCCTGTTGATTGCCCCCTCTACAGTTGTCACCCACAGCCGCTGGATGATGAAACTCCACACTTTACTCAATTCTGCAACACTCGTATCTTTGCCATTCCTTTCCTGCCATTCATACATATATATATGCTTTTAAAAACCACAGTTAAATTGAAGTTACTTTTACAAAACAAAACCAATTATATTTGCCAATAACGTTAGCACTCCAATCTATAATTCACAGAGAAGCTGTGCAAACCATAACTCGCAGTTTTCAGTGAATTTCTTTTTCTTTATAATATACTACATTGAACTTCTACGAAACCAAACCCTAACCACAGCCAGGCACTGCACCCTGCCTGCTGCAAGCTGGATGCCTTCGACCAGGCGCAGCAATGCTGGGCTGTAAAACTTCATTTTAACTGTGGTTTTATGTTTAAAACGTTTTTATTGAGACAAAAACAAACCATGGGGGAGGGGGATAGGAGGGCAGGATACATGAAATACAGTCAAAGAAAAAGGGTGCAACTCCAGAGGGTTGGCAATAGGTAGCGCGGTGGGTCAGGGGAAAAACACAGTAAATGAGAGCTAGAAATACAAGCTGTGGAATCCCCGCACGCGTATCCGACACCCCAAATCTAAGCAGTAAAACTCCCCCCCCCATCAACACCCCAGCAGAACACAATCCCCCCCCCCTTCCCATCCCCCATCCTCCCAGTGACGAAACAACAACACTCCCCCCCCCCCCCCCCCCCCGTCCTATGGTCCCGCATCAGAGTGATCCTAACCAGGAAGCCCCGCGCCCCCCCCCCTCCCCGGGGGGTCCCCGTCTCACATGTAAGCTAGTCCGCCGGGGTCACCGGCGGCGTCAGCCTAAGAAGCCTAAGATACCTCGGGCAGGTGAGCTCCCGGAATTCAGTGGACAGCAGCGCTAGAAAGGGTTGCCACAGCTCTTCAAATTGGTCTATCTCCCCCGCGACCGTCAGCGACAGCTTCTCCATCCCCAGCACATGCCAGAGCCTATGCAACCAACCGGTGATGGAGGGGACGGTGGTTGTGCGCCAGTGGATTAGAATGTTCTGAACCGCAGACCCCAGCGCGATTGCGATCTGCCTACCCCTGCGGGACTTCAGTGGATACATTAGGTCATTGGGGAGGCCCAACAGGACATACGCCGGGAGTCGCGGCAGCTCTATCTCAAAGTGCTTATCCACCTCGTCCAAGACTTCCCTCCAGTAGGCGGTCAGCACTGGGCAATCCCACAGAATGTGTGTAAGGGTACCTTCCTGCCCGCAGCTCCGCCAGCACCCCTTGTCAGTGTGTTTATGCATTTCATACAGCCTCTCTGGGGTGTAGTACCAGTATGTGGACACCTTAGTAAAGGTCTCCGTAAGGCCCGTGTGATATGCCGAGTGCCGCGCCCGATACGCAATTTTGTCCCATTCCTTGTGGCTAAGTGTCCTACCCAATTCCCTGTGCCACCGCTCCCTCCCCGGGTTGTAATAGTGAAACGGCGGAGGTTGTAGGTATTTGTACAGATCGGTGATCAATTTAGCGTCGGAGGTCCGCGTAGCCAACCACCTCTCATACGGTGTAATTGGACGGGCGGCGGTGGCACGCACCTGGGGCTGGAGGGCCCAATGCCGGACTTGCATGTAGCGCAATCTGTCCAGCTCCGTCAGGCCGAACTCCTGGCGGAGCTGCTGAAAAGGAACCACTCCTTCCGGGCCATAGATCTGGAAGAGTGCCCTGCAGCCCGCCTGCACCCAGTGGGAGAAAACCCCCGGCTCCATCCCTGGGGAGAAGTCCGGGTTGCCCGCAATGGGCGTGAGCGGCGAAGGGAAGGTGGTAAGGCCCCGGGCCTCACAGACCGCGTCCCACACACGCAGGGGGACCCGCGTAACAAAGGAAGCGTAAAGATTGGGGGGGCGGTGCGGGCGGCGCAGGAATGGAACCTCTTGTAAGGTGCGGCCAGCCACTGCTTGGTCTTGGAAGAGCCAATGTTTATCGGACTCCCACCTGCTCCACTCCACCAGATAGCGAAGCTGCGCCGCCTGAAAGTACTTACGGAGGTCCGGAATGCCGAGACCCCCCGCTTCCGGAGCAAGCGTGGAGAGGACCCTCTTCATGCGTGGCCTACGGCCCTGCCAGACAAAGTGGGAGATGTCAGCCTGCATTTGTCGTATCCAGCCCACCGGGGGTTGGAGCGGAAGGGCCCGAAAAAGATATAGTATCTGGGGCAACACCGTCATCTTGACCGCCGCGATTCGCCCCAGCCAGGACAGCAGGCCTTTACTCCAACGGCCAAGCTCGTCCTTGATCTTCCTGCTGAGGGAGGCATAATTGGCCGTAACCATCTCCGGTAATGTGGGCGCCAGCAGAATCCCCAGATACGGCACCGTGGACGAGGACCACTGCATGGGAAAGAGCCGCTGAAGATCCCTCCTGGTGTCCGCAGCCAGAGACACGTCTAATGCCATCGACTTGCTCATATTCATTTTGAAGCCGGCCACCCCCGCAAAAGCGTCCAGCTCTCGGAGGCAAGCAGGCAGCGACCTCCTAGGGTCGTCCAAAGTCAGCAGGACATCATCCGCGTAGAGACTGACAGTGTGAACGTACTGGCCCATCCGGACCCCGACTGCATCCGGATTATTACGAATCCTCTGAGCAAACGGCTCCATGTAGAGGGCAAATAAGAGCGGCGAAAGAGGGCAGCCCTGCCGCGTGCCGCGCTCGATGGCAAAGCCACCAGAGCTACACCCATTGACCCGCACCGACGCCGAAGGATGCTTATAGCAGTTAAATACCATGGTGCGGAACTTATCACCGATTCCCAGTTTCTTGAGGACCAGCTCAAGATACGGCCAGTGAACTCTGTCGAAGGCCTTCTCCGCATCAACCGACAGCAACATCCGCTCCCCCGAGATCCTTGAGGCCTTCTCCAGAACATGCGTCACCCTCTTGGTATTGTCAACCGTCTGTCTGCCGGGCACAAAACCAGCCTGGTCCGCCTCCACCAGATCGGGGAGGTGTGGACTCAGCCTGGACGCGAGAATCCCCGTGTACAACTTGAGGTCGACATTTAAAAGCGAAATGGGTCGGTACGAGCCGCAGAGGGCCCGGTCCTTCCCAGGTTTCGGGATTACTGCGACAGTCGCTCTCAGGAGATCCGGAGGGATGGCTCCCGGTTCGGCGAAAGAGTTAAATAGCCGAGTAAGGACAGGGGCCACGGCCGTGCAAAAAGTCTTGTAAAAGAGCGACGTGTACCCGTCCGGGCCCGGGGCCTTTCCATGTTTCAGCCGCGTGATAGCGGAAATCACTTCCTCAACATGGATGTCCCACTCCAGGTGGTCAGCCTGAGCCGGATCCAGTACCGGGAGGGCCACCGACTCCAAATAGCCGTCGGCAGCCCGTGGCAAGGAGAGCTCCTCAGCATACAGCGCCTCGTAGAAGCCGCGGAAAGACTCCGCTACCTCCGCGTCCCCGGAGACAACCCCCCCGTCCGCGCCCACCAATTCTTTCACAACGCTGCGTTGTTGCGCGACCCGGAGCCGGTGTGCTAGGAGCTTGCCACATCTGTCCTCCCCGGTGTAGTAGGCATGCTTCAAACGTAGGGCGGCGTACTCTGCCCTGTCAAGATCCAGAGCCGACAAGAGCTTCCTCGCTGCCTTCAGCTGCCTCCACACCCTCGGCGCCCCCGTACGGCGGTGGACCTGCCCAAGCTCCCGGACTTGAGCCGTCAGCTCTTCCCTCTTCAGTTGCCGCTCCTTATTCTCAGCTGCAGAGATAGAGATGAATTCCCCCCGAAGGACGGCCTTCAATGCTGCCCACTGTGTCGCCTGCGAGGTGTCAGTATTGCTATTGTGGGTGAGATAGTCCTGTATGACCTCCCCGATGCGTTGCACCACCGACTTTTTGTGTAGAAGTGTGTCCCGGAGGCGCCACACCCCCCGAGAGGGGGAGGCCGCCGGCCACTGGAAAACGCCGGTGACTGGGGAGTGGTCAGACAGGGTCAGGACCCCGATGTCCGCCGCCGTGGCAGCGGCACGCATCGGTCCACTCACCAGGAGGTAGTCCAGCCGTGAGTAGGTGCGGTGTGCGTGCGAGAAGTAAGAGTAGTCCCTATCCGTGGGGTGCATGGAGCGCCAGAGGTCGTGCAAACCCATTTCCGCAATCCGGGCCCTCCCAGCCTGGGACAGTTCCCCCGTCTGCGGGAAGCGCTGCGCCGATCTGTCCATCGTAGAGTCAAAGACAATGTTGAGGTCTCCCCCCAAGATAACGTGGCGGTCGGGGGAAGCAGTGACATCCACCAGCGCGGAATCTAGGAAGCGCTCTTGGTGATCGTTTGGGCTATACACGGAGCCGACCGTAAATGCTATGCCTCCCAGGCGCATGCGATACGCAAGGAGCCTCCCCTTCTGTTCAGCACACTTATGCAACACCTCCCCCCGAAAGGAGCTCGCTAGGAGAATAGCTACCCCCGCCGTCTTGTTCGCTGCCGAGGAAAAGAACTGGGTAGGGAACCTAGCAGAGCGCATCCTGTGGCAATCTCGGGGCAATAAGTGTGTCTCCTGCAAAAGGCAAATGTCCGCCTGCGTCCCCTCCAGCAACGACAGGATCGCTCTGCGCTTCACCGGGTTGTTCAGACCCTGAACATTAAGGGTCACAACCTTTAGGCCCGGCATTCCTCGCGGGGGTCGGGAGCGCCATGCAATGGGCAGGGAATCAACGGGTGGGGCGCGCAAGGCCGCAGCGCAGGACAAGCCAGAACAAAGCGGGCATAGACAACATCGGACGGGACCTTCTCAACCCCAAAACAACCCCCCCCCCCCACCCAAAACACAACCCTGGCAACTAGCCACCCCCAAACTCAAACACCCCATAGTCTCAGTCAAGCCCCAAAACGGGCAAGTCCGTAGGAAAGAGCAAAGTGGACGTCCAGCCACTCACCTCCAACCGCTCCCCCCCAACCCCCCCGCCCCGGGGCAAGCAAGTAAAGAAGCTAAAGACATCTCCCCCCGGAGTGTGTATTAGGCCGTCAAGGCCACGCTAGAGGAGCCAGTCGAGTCCCCGGCCGCCGCCCTCAGGGCGTCTGCCATGTCCGCTCTGATGGTAGGGGAGTCCGGGCGCCCCACACTGGTCGCCGAGCGCCGCCTCGATGACCTCCGCCGGTTTCGTCTCTCCGAGGACCTCCACGACGGTGTAGCTCCTTCTTCCTCCGCCGCCGTGAGCCCCAGAACCCCACAAATGTCTTGCAAGGAGCGTAGCTGGTGTAACACTCCGTTCCACCGAAAAATCAGGCGGAAGGGGTGACCCCAAGAGTACGGCGTCTCGTGCTCGCGCAGAAAGTCAGTGGCAATCCTAAAGGACCTGCGCTTTTGCAGAGTGATGGCAGAGAGGTCCTGGTAAAGCGCCACCGGCCGATCCCGGATAGTCAGGGGCTGTTTCCTGCGGGCCTCCGCCATGATGCGCTCCTTTAGTGGAAAGTCGGCAGGAAGGCCAGAATGTCCGGTGGAGGTGCCGATGACTGGCGCTGCCGGCCAACCCTATGCGCCCTGTCAATGCTGATGGGAAAGTCCGCAGCTTCCCCCAGGATCTCTCGAAACAGGGCCCGCAGGTAGCCCCCCAGATCGGTCCCCTCGTCTGCAGTCGGCACACCACGCACTCGAATGTTGTTCCTCCGAGATCTGTTCTCAAGATCCTCAGAGTGGGCCTGGAGCTCCACACACTGTTCCCGGAGGCGAAGAACGTCCTGCTGGAGGTGGACTATCTCCTCCGATCGCTGTTGGCCCTCCGTCTCCACCGCTTCCACACGCTCACCAAGGCCCTCCACCTCCCTGCGCACTTCTCGGACCTCGCTGGCCACCTCCCGCTTCAGTGTCTGGAAGTCCTCCCTGAGGGAGCTAAACAGTTCCTCCATAAAGGCCCTCGTGACGGGTGGCTCCCCTCCAGTCACATCCGCCGGAGCCCGGGAGGGCCCCGGTGAGGGCTGCGTCCTGTCCCGCAAGTGCTGGGCCCTGCCAAGCATGTCCGGCAGGGTACGGTCCCCTTTCTTCGGGCCTCCTTTTCCAGACATCGCTAGCTCCGCAGTCGGGCACCGATCCAGGCGCCCCAGGGATGCTCAGCCGCCGGCCAGCACTCGACCTGGGTATCCCCCACGAGTGAAGTCGCTGCGTCACAGGTGACAAAATGGCGGCCCAGTCCGGTCACCGTCAGCCGCAAGAGCTAGTGTGAGACAACCAAGGGGGCCGCAGCGGAGGGGTCCCAACAGCACATCCCTCCGGTAGTCAGCCCAGCAGTAGCGGGGGTCGCCTGCATCCCGCAGCCAGGACTCCAGCGAAGGCTGCCACCACTGCTCCTTCGGGGACAAAATGGCGGCCGGGCGGAGCAGGCCAAAACGACCAGGCCCGGCGACACCACCGGGGCCCCCGAGGCACCCCGCAGTAAAATAAGTTCCACCACCGGCCACCGTTTGTCACGCACAGGGGCCCAGATGGTCCAACCCCATCAGAGAGTCCGCTGTACCTCGGCTAGGGGTCAGGGCCTCCGCAGTGCGAGGTGTCGCCGTCACCAATCCGAGTGCCGGGGCACCCGTCCCAAGCCTTCCACACCGTCGGGCCCCTATCCGCAAGGCTCCTTCAGTCACCGTCGACCGGCGGGCCAGGTCCCCTCCAGATCGCAACTTTCAGCACCAGGCCCAGCCGAGGCGCCCGGACAGCTCTCCAATGTGCTCCGCCCCTCGGGCTCGCCGTCGTCGTGCCTTGATCTCGGTCGAACTTTTGGGGGGGTTCCCCCGGGGCGATCCGGACCAAAACAGCACCGATGCGTGCCCCTGATGTTCCGCCACGCTCCTCTCCCGTGCTGAGCCTCAGCGGGGGGAGAAAAGCATAAGAAAAAGGCTCTAGCTTGGCCGGGCCGGAGGAGCTACGGGAGGAAGCGTCCGCTCACCCCGCCATCTTGGCCACGCCCCCTTAACTGTGGTTTTAAAGTGAATTTTAGTGGTTTTTTTTTTAACCATACACTAAGGTGTTATAATCAATCCTAACCACAGCTTCACTTTTACCTTGTTTTTTTCAGTGAATTATATATAAACACAGTCACCATGTACCTGCCACTCAAGCTCTCTCGCTCTTTGCTGTACACAAGTAGCTGTCGTAAAAGTGCCAGCAGAGTTTCTATATCAGTGTCTCAATACCGCCTTATTATCCCCAGATCCCTCCCTCTCCTACCTCCTGGGTCACAAAAGTAGAGTAAGTGGAAGTACCATCTTGTCTCCTGTAAACGACCTATATGTGGACAGGTGACCAAGAATCACAAAGGTTTAGGTCTACAACACCACTGACTCACTCCCTCCAGGTGTCTAATGGTAAAGCTCTATAGGTCCTTTGTTTTATGTCCTTCCTCACTATACACCTTTCCTACATCCAGGTATCGCCTGTAAAAGCTCTACAGGCTCAAGTTGACACCATCATCCTATCACTCAACACCCGTCACAATTGTTTCATGGGCTTGTAGACAAATATTTGGGTAATAATCTAACATTTGTGCGGGTACTTTGCTGACTGCATCCCTATCCGCTCCCTCTTCCACACTCTTAACTATACAATGCCGTGTAATTAAAACTCTGCACATACCACCCGCCCACCATTGCTGTTCTACAGTCGTTCTCCTATATCAAGGTTGCAGATGTAACAACTCCACAGAGCATCTATCAGCTGTGTTGCCTCAACGGTTCCAGTCTATCAATCCCCGGTCATGTTCTCTCATGTATCCCAGGTGGCTGATGTTCAAGATGTACAGGTTCTTTGCTCCCAGTGTCTACCCTTTGTTCACACACTTCCAGGTGGCTGATGCAGAAATGCCTCAAGCACGTCTCAAATATCACTTTCAAACCATGTTCCCATTCTCTACTAGGAACCCAGAGTGCTAATGTAGATCTATAGGTACTTTCTCAGTGACCTGTCCACCATCTCTCACTTCTGTATAGGTAGCTTATGTTGCAGGTCTACGGTACACAACGGGTCCAGCACGTTCCTTCCCCTCACCCACTTCTTGAAAAATGGCCAGAGAGCTGATGCAGAAGCTCTAAAGGTAACTTACTCACATTTCTCTGCCAATCCTTTTCTGCTCCATCGCAGATCTCCACACATTTGCACTCAGGTATCTGAGTTTGAAGTTCTTCAGGCACTTTGAACCCCAGGACATCAATACTCTTCTTCCCCTATCATAATGACCAGGAGAGGTGTGGCGCAGTGTCCAGAGTGACTGACTCTAGAGCATGGGGCTCACGGTTCGATCCCCGGCAGCAACTCAGCTCAGCACCATGTGACTCAGGGCAATAGCTCACTTAATCTCCCTGATGGCCCCCAGCACCTTGAAACCTTAAGGGGTGATATATTCACACTTTACAAGTATGGATTATTATTGTTATTATTAAAATTACCCTCACTTCTTGGATGTTCAAGGAAAATCTACACAAGCACACATCCCTACAATTGCTGTTTCCCTACACACTCATCTCCTCCTATGCTCACCTATGTCCAGATAGCTGATGTTGAAGCTCTGTTCCTCAGACAGCTCCTTCAGAAGGTTGCAGAAGCCAGAGTTGAGGAGCCCCAGAGGCTGGTTCTTCAGATGCAAGATCTTCTCTCCTACCGAGTTCCGCAGAGAGTCCCACGTGCAGCAAAGGCTCTTCCCTTTCACATTGTCATGCTTGTTATTGACCATCTGTACAGTGGGATGGAAGGTGTTGAATAAAGTTACAAGTTGTGTAATGAGATCAGCCATCTCTAAGCTCCCTCCAGTCTGTTTAGGCAGCTCCTTCCAGTCTGTTTAGGCTGCTCCTTCTCTAAGCTCCCTCCAGTCTGTTTAGGATGCTCCTTGTCCAAGCTCCCTCCAGTCCGTTTACGCTGCTCCTTCTTTAAGCTCCCTCCAGTCTGTTTAGGCTGCTCCCTCTCTAAGCTCCCTCCAGTCTGTTTAGGCTGCTCCCTCTCTAAGCTCCCTCCAGTCTGTTTAGGTTGCTCCGTCTCTAAGCTGCCTCCAGTCTGTTTAGGCTTCTCCCTCTCTAAGCTCCCTCCAGTCTGTTTAGGCTGCTCCTTCTCCAAGCTCCTTCCAGTCTGTTTAGGCTGCTCCTTCTCTAAGCTCCCTCCAGTCTGTTTAGGATGCTCCTTGTCCAAGCTCCCTCCAGTCTGTTTACGCTGCTCCTTCTTTAAGCTCCCTCCAGTCTGTTTAGGCTGCTCCCTCTCTAAGCTCCCTCCAGTCTGTTTAGGTTGCTCCGTCTCTAAGCTCCCTCCAGTCTGTTTAGGCTTCTCCCTCTCTAAGCTCCCTCCAGTCTGTTTAGGCTGCTCCTTCTCCAAGCTCCCTCCAGTCTGTTTAGGCTGCTCCTTCTCTAAGCTCCCTCCAGTCTGTTTAGGCTGCTCCTTGTCCAAACTCCCTCCAGTCTGTTTACGCTGCTCCTTCTTTAAGCTCCCTCCAGTCTGTTTAGGCGGCTCCTTCTCTAAGCTCCCTCCAGTCTGTTTAGGCTGCTCCTTCTCCAAGCTCCCTCCAGTCTGTTTAGGCTGCTCCTTCTCCAAGCTCCCTCCAGTCTGTTTAGGCTGCTCCGTCTCCAAGCTCCCTCCAGTCTGTTTAGGCTGCTCCGTCTCTAAGCTCCCTCCTGTCTGTTTAGGCTGCTCCATCTCCAAGCTCTCTCCAATCTGTTTAGGCTGCTCCTTCTCTAGGCTCCCTCCAGTCTGTTTAGGCTGCTCCTTCTCTAGGCTCCCGCCAGTCTGTTTAGGCTGCTCCGTTTCTTAGCTCCCTCCAGTCTGTTTAGGCTGCTCCTTCTCTAAGCTCCCTCAAGTCTGTTTAGGCTGCTCCCTCTCTAAGCTCCCTCCAGTCTGTTTAGGCTGCTCCATCTCTAAGCTCCCTCCAATCTGTTTAGGCTGCTCCTTCTCTAGGCTCCCTCCAGTCTGTTTAGGCTGCTCCTTCTCTAGGCTCCCGCCAGTCTGTTTAGGCTGCTCCGTTTCTTAGCTCCCTCCAGTCTGTTTAGGCTGCTCCATCTCTAAGTTCCCACCTTTCTGTTGAGGCTGCTAGCCTTCTTTGCATGCTGATAAACTCTAACCACGCTGTGTGCCGAAGGAGCCTATTGAAGTAAGCTTGGGCCATATCCAATTGTCATAGTCTGCCGTGGAGTCCAAAGGCAGAAGGAACTGAGCAGGTATGGGTGAATAGTTATACTCAACTGTACAGAGCACCTTGCTGCACTATACGCACCAAGTTTCAATGCGTAGAACTTGACAAGTCTCTAAATGCACAGCACAATACAAAAACATACAAAATCGCTTGCCATTACCGGCTTCGAAATTGGAGCATCAGGGTCAATTTGGATGCCTAAAGTCAAAGGTGAAAGGGACCAAGTCCCAGCCATTCTGCAGCGCTGTTAGGACCTTAGTCATGACACGCCCTAAACATTATGCTGTTTGGAATTCAGCACTGGTTGCTGAATGTGTACAGTACAGAAATAACACTGCTCTGGAATGCAGCCCCCGGTCTGTCATATGCTTGCTCTGGTGATTCAGGGATGATGCAGGGGAGACAAGACTTCAGTGGGGATGGTCTGTCCCAGGCCCAGCCACTTGCCAATGCTTGTATGGATAGGGGGCATGTTTGGAAACATGGTTCAGGGGTTATACTTGAAAGTCAAATCTATTCAGTAATTCAAAGTTGTGTGGCTAAGAAGCCACTGAAAGGCGCTTTTGAAACAGACCTTTGATGGCCCATATGGCAGAGTTGTACAACTCAGCCACCAGAACCGACACAATAATTCAGGTTAGGCTCCAGTGTGTAGGTGCACAAGAGTACTAAAACATTGCTTTGGGAAGCTGCTTTCAACCTCTGACACTCCTGCGCTAGCATCCCACAGGCTGTTCTCACATAATGGCTGTTCTGCGTGGGAAACAAAAGCTCCAGTTATAGAGAGATAGTCCCCCAGACGGTGGAGATGGAAGGCGAACTGCTCCAAAGAGATGCTACTTGAGAGGCCTTATTTCTTCAGTTTTCCTTAACCAAGCCTTTGACTAGAAGGTTTTAACTCAGAAAGCAGTCAAACAGGCATCCCTGATTTTGGATAATAGTAACGGGTGCTGCTCTCTCGCACCCACTATAACTATTTGTCACTCTGACTCAGTGGTGGGGTGTGCTGCCGGTTCATTGATGCTCCTCCAAGCAGCTGACCAATGGCTGGGCTCCATGCTGAGCCAATGTTCAGAGAAACAACTTGCCACTTAGGAATACGCAAAAGAATTGATTAAAAAGAACACAGGTGCAACACTCAAACTTGTATACTTCAAAATGTCTCCATATCCAGTTATGACTATTTTCTTGACTGTCTAAGGTAAACCATGGCAGGTGGTACATGCGATTTGTCATCATCACACACCTTAACTGGTGCGAATATGATATCTCTAGTTCTTTAAGGTGGTGTGCCATGATTTCTGACTGTAAGCCTTTGAAGTAGTGTTTCCTAAACAGTGATTTGAACAGCTGGCCTACCCTTTGAACATTCTCTGGTTGGCTTCAATTATTCAGTCTGTTAGGTGTGCAGTCATCTCTGTGACCTCAGCCCAGTACCGAGCCGTACAGTTCCAGAACAAACGCATGAGGTCTGCTAGTCAGAGTAACATTGGGACAATAAGTAAGGGACCAAGGATGGATCCAGTGTAGTCTAGCTGGTGTCATCAGTTTGGTGCAGTAAGTTATATTGAATCAACTTAAATTGGCTTTTCTGTACACTGCTTTCAGGTAACCCTGAACCCACTTCCAGTCTGCATTTCTCAGACCCTTGCCCAAATTTTCAGACCTTACTTTTTTCAGTGTTTGAAGAAACCCTCCATTAATGGTCATTATAGATGAATAAATCAGCGTCTCTGCTTTCCTACCCGAGTCATGCATGGTTGTAATACATGAGGTATCTTATGCGCCTCTGTAACGCAGGCCCAGATAAGTTAAAGTACTGGTTACAGCGTTAAAAGGTCAATAACGGACCTGCATGTATGTGAGGTACTTCTACAAGGTCCGGTACATATGCCACCTCTGTGACCTTTCCCCGAAAGATTTGTTTCCAGCACTGCTTGGCTATAAAGAGCATCCTGGGCAAACCTTAGTATCTCTGCCGCCTCGCACTGAAGTGTCAGCAGCACCATAGCTTCACTTGTCTCTGTCATATATTGTGTCTCCTGACCAATTGTAGATGACAAGGTAATGGAGTTGGATGTAAGGCATGTTTAGTCCCCTCTCTGCACAGTTAAAGCTTAGCAAGAGAACGATGTGTGCCTTTGGCGGCCTTCTAGAATGTCCGTCCGCGCGGTGTCTATTTTAATAAACCATCATCGGGGCAAATACACTGGGACAGTCCTGAACAAGTAAAGGAAACAGGGTGGCACTGCCATTTTTATTACAGCGATTCAGCCTATTGAGAATAGGAGCAGCTTCTTCCAAAAGGATGCCAACGTCTAGGTGTTTGAGTGCGTCTCCACCAAATTTGTAGCTACTAGTGCCTCGTTCAGTGTGGAAAATCTGGATGCCAAGACATCTGAAATTGGCACCTTTCAGTTGCAGATCAGGCCTCCTGCAAGGGTCTTGCCTTGGCAAGGGCATGAGGGGGGAAAAGGAATTATTTGTTGGTATTCCCCTTCACCCAGATACCTCCCCAAAGTGATTCAAGTGTTCCAGCACCGCTTCCTCTTCAGCATTCTTTAAATTCGGAAGTACATTGCCCACATATAGGGAAGCACAATATGTGTTTAGGGACCTACTGCATTTCTGCTGCCCAATCTAACCTTCCCATGGAGGTTGGAGAGGTCCATACCCTGTGGAGCAACTTTGCACAATGTTTGCTTTCCAATTGCCTCCTCACTCTCACACCATTTTTCTACACCCATGCCAAGAGAACTGTATATGCAAAATTAGTTAACTCCCTTTTAGCCAATCAAATGTGTCCTTTTAATACTTACCATACTGCACTTAGGAGTCAACTTGTGATTTTGGCAATAGACGTAATCATTTAACTCGGCCTAAGAACTTTTGCACTGTGGACTTCAACTAGTTGCAGTGGGGTCTTCAATACGTACCATAGAAAACTGGTCATCCTCCGTCTCTGGCTCCCCACCATCCCGCTGCCCAGTGGGCACATTGTGGATCCGCACTAGCATTTTGGCTGCTGCATTCCTCTTCGCTAGCTTTTTGGACGTGCCACTTCCTGCAGGGACAGGAAGCAGAGGTTAGCGATGGGCACAGAAGACTTGACTAGCAGGCTAAGGAGGAAAGAATGCAGGGCAGTTGGAATTCACAGCTTATGTTGGATGTTTCCCCTACAGGGTGTTGCACTCCTAAAAAGGTCAAAATGAAAGAACCTAAAAGCCCAAACATGCTTCCTTAATGAATGGCAATCCTTGTAGAGGTTCGGCAGGCAAAATGGCGTTGAAGGAAAGAAAGCAGCGCTCTCAGATTAAATTGTTGGTAGTAAGTGGTCTTTACGTAAAACTACTCGACCTAAAAATAAATTAAAAATATGCTTTCCTAGCTAGCTTGACTTACCAATCTCGACAAAGCGCTCCACCCGACAGGTCATTGTGAATTCCTTTCGGTGTGCAGGGCCGGACTCCTGTGTCACTGTGTATTCCGGAAGTCGCCATCCCTTCTGCACCACCAGTTCCTGGGGAGGGAAAGAAGTAACCATGAGGAAAATGGGTCCCCTGCTAGCAGTTCCTTGAGTTAACCATGCTCAGACTGACTCCCACCATTAAATGCAGCCCCTTTAAATAGTCTGTCTTTCTGGCGAAGCAAAGGCTTGCACGCTACTCTTGACATGACTGCAAGGCAAACAATGGGACTATTTCTGGGATATGAAATCAGAGTTAAAGTTTTCTAACAGTAATTTAGTGGTTCAACTCCGGCTGTGGTGTGAAAAGTCAGTGGTAATTACTCGAACATGCACTTCTAACCATCCGTTTGAAGACCTGCTCTCTTGTGCTTAATTTGTAAAAAAGAAATTAAGCGTCAAGGCCCTTCTCGGAAGTTCACTGCAACCTGCACCACCATACCATGCAAGCGATGCCAATGACAGCACCAACATAACACCTAACCATCGCACTACTACAAGAGTGACAATTTAGACCACAAAGCTATAATAACGGCATGAGAGGCTGGTATTATTTATTTTCTATGTATATTGACTTAATAAACACAGTTGTTGTGCTCATCTCAAAATTAAAAAGACAGCACCACCATGTGTTGGGCTGTCAGTAGAGCCGGTGCTGCCAATGAAGTGCTGGTGTCGAGCTCCGGAAAACACCGGCACAAATTAAGCACTGCTGCTCTCACACACCTGTAAGGCACCGACAGGGTTACACTCCGATTGCTGTGCAGTGGGTGGAGGCTTCATTTCCACTGAAGGATTTCTGGAAAGACACAAAAAAAAACACAAGTGCTGATGCCACCCAAGCAATCGTTGTGGGTATTGCCGGGACGGTGATCGATAGAATGGATGGGATGCAATGAGGGCACAAAAGTGGGAGCACTACACTGCCTTGAACACTCACGAAAGAGCCTGTAACTCTGAGAGAGGGGAGCGGTGCTCCCTGAATAGGAGGTTTTGAAGGGGGCAGGAGGTAATTCTACTTTCACTGGGACTAATGCAAAACGAGGCACTGCTCGGACCTGTGCATATGATGAGGGCAAATCTTGGACTGAGACTAGTAACAAAGGCAGACACTCCTTTCGTGAGCACCAATACACGGGATAAGAGGCTGCACATCAATGTAACAGACAGGCGAAGAAGGGCACTGCTCTAGACAAGGTTTCAACGGGAGAGAGTAGACTAACGGGACACAAATTCAGATTTAGGAGTTGGCAGTGAAGGGATTTTAGGTCATGTCAGGTAAACCCGTTCTCTTAAAGTGGGATTATTACTTTCCAAGAACCGAGGGATGAATGTAGAAAATCAGCAGTCAGAGATGAACGAGAAGCTACTAATGTAGTAATGAAAAGTATTAAGTGTAAGATGAGAATGGAATTCCCAGATTCAAAAGTGAAAATAGACTCCAAAGATCACCCTCAAGAAAGGGGCAGAGAAAAAAACAAAACGTAGGCATGTCTGGGAGATCTTACCTGGGGGGTGGTGCGCCAGGGGGCTTGGGGACTGGTTCTGGATCAGCAATGACCTGAGGTATAGGTTCCTCTTTGACAGAAGAGCTAAAGTATGGAAACATAGAGGAGCGTTATACACCCTACACGGCAAGATTGGCCTTTTAAATCACTGCCTTAATGAGCATTAGGAAATCGCTTACAATGTCATGCATTCCGGGGGAGTTGTCTTCATACTTCTGCTTCTTGGGGCCTTAAATGTTAGTCTACCATTCATTTGAATAGCTCTGTCAATATGCAAGATCTCAGCACATGGTTACTAAATATTTTTTGTTACTGCAATTTTTAAAATATTTAAGTTAAGCCTACTTAAAGGCTATCATGACTGAATTTCATTTGCATTCTCGTTTAAACTAGCCAGTCCAACAAAACAAAAAACTAGAAGTGAAAAACATATACGTTTATATATACAGCCTACTAATTGACGCTCTTGGAATTCTCTTGTGATGGGATTAGTCCAACCAGATCCAACAGAAGAGTCTTTTTATAGGTAAGCAATCCAGCTCAATCCTCAAGGCATTCAAGAGTGCCTGATTCCAGGTATAGCAGGATTTGCAGTGGCTTCAACCACCATGTCCCTCACCTCTGTCCCCTAGTTTACTACAGAGGCTGCTTTTGCACTATAAGCCTCTAGCACCAATGACAAATTATCAAACCTATTATGAGATGTAAAAATCGATCATGGTGCTACCTACAGGATTGACATACGCTTCAAGCCAAGGCGACTACGAGTTAATCAAAGCTTTGCACAATCTCAATATAAAAGGCATTTGAAGTTTTACACAATCTTAAGAGACATCAATAGGAAACTTCCCTTCCTGGGGCATAACATCTACAGCCAATCATGACCTTACTGGCATTGATGGTCAACTTTTTTAGTTGTTAATAATCACAGAAGGCCTCCAGCGGGTGATACAGGCCATTCTCTGTGCAAACATGGAAGATTGTGTCACAAGAACACGGAGGTGGGAAGGATCACTAGTGGAACATCTTCCACAACTCTAGCCATTATAGTGGCTACATTATTTGACAATAAATTGTATTGGGACTTGTTCACATTCCTAATGTTACTTGCAAAAGCGTTTGTAAGCTCTTCTTTTGGGCCACAGCAAACTGAGCACAGTTATCAGTGTGCATGTAATGAATGCTTCCGCCAGCCAGTGGATCGTCCACGCCTACGTCTAGCAGTGTGGACCACAGAACATTGAAGCCAACAGAGCTGAAAGTCATTATGCAGTCAATTAACATTATATAAAGAGAAGCCAACTTTTTTTAGGAGTAAATATTTTTTCACAAAGAAGACCACCTTTTAAATCCTTATCCACTTACATCCTAAAACCAGCTTCTGCAGGAACAAAAAATGGCATTAGAGCGAAGCCACAGCTGCAGTCATGCCAAACCCACTTTGAAGCTTATTTTAGCTCTACTGTCGATCATCAATATGGGCCTGTAGTTGCTCCGATTTGGTTGGTTGGTTGCCCTTCATAAATACTGTCACAACTATAGCATCTGCCCAGCAGGGTGGGTGTTCCCCTTAGTCAGAATGCTCTTTAAAATAACAACTAGAAATGGTACCCCCAGTTTAGGGTCTGATTTATATAAATCATCTCTGATACAGTCTCGCCTTGGGCCATGTTACATTTCTGTTGAGCCAAGGGGTTAACCTCTTTGCAGGTGGGTGAAATTACTACTAGATGTAACGTAGAGGACTTGAAAAAGATGTAAAACTGAGTGAAGTGAGCAAAACAGTTGTTCTACTGATGACTCAATCAGCGGAAGAAGTATCATTCGCCATTCCCCTTGTAATCAAAGACCACAAATGTCTTCTATTGGCGAGATTCACCTTCTTATTTAAGGCCCTGCCAGGCTCTACTAATGACATCTTTCTTCTTCTGAAGGCTTAGACCCTTGCAGGAGAATTCGATTTGAATAATTTCTCCTCTGGCATTAAAATGAGATCACATAATAGGACTCAAGAGCACTCAGTAGTGGGGTCTCAGCGACTAGATTTCAATCGTTAATAACACTCTTCACAGTCAGTGCAATATCAAATGGCATGTCAAGGACTGACCACCTTCAAGAGGGCTTTTTCAGCTGCTGCTTGAGAAAAGGTCCACAGTGCAAGCAGTAGCTAGAGATTACAATCTGGTACCAAAGGACCAATACTTAGGGAACTTCCAGGACCCCAGAGTTGCTAGAAAATAATCACTTACACTTTGAGCACTTGTGTTATGAAGGTGGCCCTCCAGAGTGTATCATAGGGCCTCTGGCATGAAGGGTTGTCAGATCTAAAGAGGTTCTACTATACTGGATTTACAATTTATTGTAGTTCTGCGTTTGGTTTTATATTGCTCTCTCGCAAACAAAAAAGTCAGAGCTGACATTACACCTACCTAAATCAGTTGCAGGAGTGGTTATCTTGGGTAGAAGATTATTTAAAAGTACCAATCGCTGAGGTCGGCCTCTGAGACACAGATATTCTATATCATATTATAGGGGGTTTGGGAAACATGGTCCCTCGTCTCATTAATATGTACAATACTAATATTTCATTTAAAGGTTCACCAGATTTTATAAAAATGTTACCCTTTAGCTTTTGTGGTTTCTATTATTTATACATTTTTAGGTAACGCTCTCCGTACGAGAGCATTACCTAAAAATGTATAAATAATAGAAACCACAAAAGCTAAAGGGTAACATTTTTATAAAACCAGGTGAACCTTTAAATGAAATATTAGTATTGTACATATTAATGAGACGGGTGACCATGTTTCCCAAACCCCCTATAATATGATATACAATATCTGTGTCTCAGAGGTCGACCTCAGCGATTGGTACTTTTAAATAAACTTCTACCCAAGATAACCACTCCTGCAACTGCCAATCTGCACATCCTATCTACTTTTGAAGCTGCAGTAAAAAATATGCTAAAGCAATTCATAATGTGAGACAGTTTACATTTCTTGCAAACAGCCAAGTTTGAGAAGACTACAAAAAATGCATACAGTTGCTTAGGTTCTTGTAGATGGAACCTTAGAAACTTTGAGTTTCTATGGATTATTATCCTCCTACTCCGGACAGGATCTTGTGGTTAACTTCAAGGACGTTCTAGTAAGCGGTCACCTAGATTTAAAAAAATTTAAATAAACAAAGCATTATTTAGTATGAAAGTGCTTCGAGATCCTGCACATGGGTAAGATTATGACTTAAATTAGATTTTCACGTTTGGGTAATATAAATTATAGTAAAGTAGATTTTCTCTGCCTTGACCAGTACAATCGTGGCAAGTACTTCAGTGCCAATAATAATTCTCAAATAGCGCCAATAGTCTCCTCTGTCCATCCCAAGGCCTTCTTGGGTCTCGCAGCTTCTAGCAGGGGCCTGCGGGGTCTCTTGTGGGACACCAGGACCTCCAATGATCTCCTTCGACCCCAGAGCTCACGGTCTCCCTCACACAACACTCTGGATCCACTTAGTATTGCTTTTCATGTTCCCTTCGATCCCTCACCTGTTTTCCTCGTTTAATGCTTCCAGCATGCTGCTCCCTTTCAGCTGTTTCAAAGCAACCTCTGCAGCCCTATGTTTTGCAGCTTTCTTGCTGGGGCCCTGACCTGAAAGAGAGGATAGGCATATGATAATGTAAATAGTTGCCCTCTCTTTCTACAGAAGAGACAGCAGAGACCTATTATAACATTAAGCTTTCTACAGAACAGGTTAGCATAGCACACTATAGATTAAAAGTTGTTCCGCATGCCAGTGGCTCACTTCAATCACTCTAAAAGAGTAGACAGCATAAAAACAAGAATGGGATATTCTGCAAACCTCCCACGTGCCCTCATCTCATGTGTGGCACTTTGTCAGCCATTAACTCAATCAGTGACACTTTCTACAGCAGCACTTTGCACAGTGTAGCCTTTTGGCTTATACTTCTGAAACTGCAAGCCCCAGAATACACTTTTACTCTGCATAAAAAAATACAGGGATGGCTGAAAGGGTCACATTCGTGACCAGGCCACTTGGCTACTCTACCTGCAAAGTGGGTAGCAAAATAAAAAACAATTGTGCTTACTGTTATCTCAACACGCCTGCTTTTTTGGTCACGGCAACTGACAAATACAATCTACAACCATCCTACAGAAGAAACACTAATCAGACGTAAAAGGAGGCAGACCCCCCTCCCACAGAGGTCAATTGGTCTAAAATTTAAGAAGGGTCCTCAAAATACAAACTCATCCCTTCCTTTCTCAATCAAAACTATTCTTGAACCTCATGTTTTTCTGGACCCCTAACAGATTAGTGAAGCTCAAGGTAACAGAAGAAAGCCTCTGCTCGAACAGTAAAGCTGGTAAGGGCATGGAGTTAGGTAGCAATAGACATATGCTATTCAGCGCTAAAATACCCTTGGATGAATGTGCACTTTACAAATACACGTCATGTTATGTTGATAGTGATCATATGTCTTAGTTGTAGGCTTGCTAAGACTTACTGGGTTCAAACTACACCTGCCTTGATAGCATCTTCAAAGCCCATATAGTAATAGATTTCCTATTTGTTTTTTGGGTCCATTACAGCGTCTTCGCCTCTATTTCTTAACACAGATGACTGACATTTATTTGACTTATTACTTACGGTAGCAACCAAACTAACCCGGATTAAATGGAAATCTGCTAATTTATTCTGCCACACATGGTGGGCATGGGTGATGTAGCACCCACACAACTCTCATGAATAATCTAGACAGTCTGCAGGACAGTCTGAAATGTGGAACTTTTTGATGCTTTCATGCACAATGCTAATACTTAGTGGCTCAAAAAAAACGTTCCTTCCCTTCCTCTCTCGCACACCTCCCAGTTCCACCTTTGTCTCGAACAAGATACTTCTACGTGGTCAAACTTTGCACTGTCAAATGATCCCTGCATCACGAGTGTCTTAAATACAGATACATAGTCTGCCTACATCTCGTCCCATTTATATCTCTGCCCACAATTCTGGTACTATCACAGCTATGACAAAATAGTTGTTGACCCCAGGTAGGTTCAATGCATAATCTAGAAGAATTGGGGCTGTAAACATGTCTTACCATTTCCCCCACCTCTCATTGGCTCCAAGTTTACAGTTATTTAGCCATGTTGTAATGTTTAATCAGGGATATGCGTATTCAAACCAATTATGCTGTACCTGCTTCCATATACCATGTAAATTGTAGCGGTTTCTCCCTCATTTCTGTAGAACTTAATAAAAATGCTTTATATATATATATATTCACTGAAAAAACCATAGGTTTCACACATGTTATAGTTAGCGGAAATTTTACTGATAAAAAACCAATGAAATTGCCCCGTTATAGTTAGTGCTGGCAACTATAACTCACGCGACCGCAATCCTCTGCTGATGCTAATACTGTATTTAGACACTTATTTGCCCATGTCTTCTTCCATACATTTTTAGCTATACATATATTACAAATATTTTTTTTTCATAAAGACACATATGTCATCAGCAGAAGATTGCGGTCGCGTGAGTTATAGTTGCCAGCACTAACTATAACGGGGCAATTTCATTGGTTTTTTATCAGTAAAATTTCCGCTAACTATAACATGTGTGAAACCTATGGTTTTTTCAGTGAATTTGCAAGGTTTTTTAAATGCTAATTCCTAACTATAACGTGTGTGAAACCTATGGTTTTTTCAGTGAATTTGTACGGTTTTTTAAATGCTAAGTGACTTTACGCCATTCGTGGCGTGCGCGCCCACTTAACGCAGTTCGTTCCGTGCGCGCACGGTGCGCTTCGCGCACCGTGCGCGCACAGTGAGCACGCGGTGCGCTTCGCGCACCCACTTTACGCAGTTAGTGCCGTGCCCACGTTACGCTAGATGGGCCATGTACGCACGATGCGCTTCGCGCACCGTGCGCACATGGAGGACATATTATGCGCTTCCTTGTGATAGGTAATCTGTTGAAATTTTTTGGGAAAATTTTCTGTGCTCTGATAAGCCATGCACAAATGGTGGCCTTCGGCCACCATTTGCACAAGGGGTGGAGAAAGTGTGGATAGTGTTTTTTTTATTTTTATTTTTTTACCGTACGCTTACGGTAAGCGTACGGTAAGCGTACCCCGCGAAATTGCCGAAAAAAAAATAATGCCGTTTTTGCTCTTGGGGGATGTTTGGGGACTCCCTCAACATGACTATGTGAGAGGGAGTTGTCAAAACATCCCCGTAACATGTTTTTGGCCATCATGTTTGATACATAACACTCAGTGCGGTAGACAAAATGGCGGACGCCGCTTCCTGGTTTCTGCCGATTCGAATGTTTACTAAGATCTAAGAGCCAATCAGAATCGCGCTCGCGCACGCCACCGTACGCTTACCGTAAGCGTACCGTAAGCGGGCTCAGATATATATATTGATTTAAAGGCTATTTTCTCAGAATCTACTGAACAGATTTACACCAAACCTACAAAAGGCACTTCCTTGACCTAGGGACTACCTCTCTGCCAAATTTCTAGTAATTCTGTTCAGCCGTTCGGGCTGTAGCTCGTTCTAAAGGTCCTATGGAAAAATGCATGGGAAAAACGCGTTTTGGGACCCCCCTTTTATCTCAGCCCCCGCTTGACGAATCCCCCCGAGACTTTCAGGGTAGGAGCGGAGCGTAGCGCCCCACGTATTTTGAGAAATTCGCGAGGATTCGTCGACCGGCGCCAAAGTTATTCAAAATAGAATGTTGAGGTTTTCCTATGGAAACGTGGTCCTAACTATAACTACCTACTGGCGACCGCCAGTAGGTAATATATATATATATATATATATTTTTAAATTTTTCATGAACTTTCACTTCCTCTATTGTCCAATAGTATTCCACTCTTTCCGAATTCAATTTTTTACACTGAAGACCAGTGAAGAAAAGTGTTTTCCTGCGACACTTATTGTCTCTGCATCCTGCGGTAAGCCACTTTCCATTCTGAAGCAGAATATAGATTGGTGCAAAAAAAAAAAAGCACTGACGAAACTAATTCTTGACTTGGATGTGGAAAGCTGATATAAGCCGAGCACATAGATCTTTTTTGTAAAAGGTACAGTTAGCAAAGTGTGGTGTAATAGAGTATGTGTGCATAGCACAAAGGGTTAAAAACAAGCCATGTTGTACCAAAGAATTCTTTATATTTTTTTTAGAATAGGTCTGTATGCTAGTCCCTACCTGCTCTCATCGCCTTCAAAGCCGTTGTTGCAGAGAAAAAAAAAACAGAGTGTGCTGTAGCCTCCTGTATTGAACACAGTCCTTAAATTTAGAAATCTTTGAATTACTGCGGGATTTGATTATTCAAGCTCAATATGTGTACAGAGCATTTATGATCGTGGGAGATGTTAATATAGAAGGATAAACATATGAAGACTACAAGGTCAGATGATGTAATGCAGGAAACCTACTTGCTCCTTAGCCTTTAGGCTACACATCTGCGGGCCCACGCATAAGGCAGGGCATACTAGGAAATTAATATTCAGCTCCACTAAATTACGCTAAATTCATAAAGACCATAAAAATCTATGTGCCTGGACCATTGCACTAAAACAAAGTGTTGAAAATAAATACACTGAGTTTAGCTCAAGTGGAAGCTAATTTCTTCAGAGGCTCCGAGTAACAATTCTGAAGCTGCTAATTGAGCTGTGAAGGTGTAAAAAAACATAAGCTTAGAAGGTAAACTAGAAAAAGATAATGCCACATACTATCAGCACTAGACTCTCCAGCCCCTAAAAAGACAGCAAACTGCAATCACATCAATGGTACACATCTAAATTAAAAGGTGAGACAAATGTAGCTAAAAATGTAATGAATTTATCAGAAAGGGTAGAATGCAAGAGGCAAATCAAAATATAACAGCTATGAAAGTAGAACTATGTTGTAAGAACTATTTAAAAAATGTATAAGGGTATCTGAAAAATTCCAAAGGGAGATCTTTAAAACTATTGAATAGTTGATTGGCCATTGCCAATAAGAAAGCCCTGTCCTAAAAGCTAAGAAAGAAAGAAAAGAAAATGAAAGAAAGAAGCACCTACAGATCATAAAGCATAAGTTACTTTGTGTATCTGTGACTAGTATGTTCATAGCCATTGGAAGATTGTGCAAGGCTTAAGGTATCCAGTAAACATTGGGATCTCTAGTTCAACACACCAAAGCTATTAAAAACATACAGACCTCGGGCACAGTCCCAAAGGACTTTGAAACAGCTATAATATGTCTTCTATTAAAGAAACCTTCTGTCAGTACAGCAGAGCTTTCAAACTTCCGATCTATCTCTTTGCAGTCATGTCAGGCAAAACCTTTAGAGAAGGTGGTGACTCATCAATTGCGGAACTTTATCAAGATACACAATGTGATCGATGATGCAGAAACTGTGTTCAGACCAGGAATCAGCAGTTACTCTGTAACTGATTATCTTCATAGAACAATGGATGGCAGTGGTTCGGGTGGTTGTGTTATTAGATCTCTTAGCTGCGTTGATATCATTGACTGCCAATTACTGATCCAACGGCTCTCTACCTTCGCAACAGATGATGTAGTTTTGTCAGCTGATATATTTTCTTAAGGACAGAACTCAGCTGGTGCAGACTGGTTCTTTTGTCTCAGAACTCACGCCTTAAAGATGGGTGTAGGGATTCTGTAAGGATCCTAGTTATCCTTGCTTCTTCTAAACATCTAGTTAAAACAGATTTCTCAATGTTACCAGGAATGGATATATATGTATGCGAACAATAGCAAACTAGCATTCAACCTGGGGAAAGACAACCATGACTCAGATCATGATTTAACAATAGTATTACAAGTGATTTGTCTTTGGACAAGTAAAACGTAATTCTTCACAATCTGAGATTTTATTAACAGTTAGTCCCTGAGATTTGTCCTTATAGCTAATGTCAAGAGGCCACTGTTAATCATCTAGAACTTGCCCTGCATATTTTGGATAAAATACCTGATCCTAACATTGAAATGGACATCAAAGGTCAAGGGTGATGAAATCTTGTTTTTATTACTCTAGTCTTCTGAGTTTTTTTTTATTTTTTATTTTCTTGCATTCCTACACAGTGACTGTAGCGGATTACTTTATTCAATTTTGCATTGATTTATATAATTCAACTTGTATTAAACTTTCTACAAGAAGCACCTATCAGCTCCAGAATACACAGAATTTAGTAGTGAGAAATATCTTCAGTCTGAGAAAATGTCACGTGTATATGCTAATGTATCACATTGATCAAAAGTCCAAACTTTCTGATGCCCAGTTAAAAAAAATCTCTCTATAGGTCCAAAGGGCCTACGGTTTGGACAGCATCCTTTTGAATATCCACCTGGAACCCATTTAAATACTAGGAAGAAACTTTAAATTGGGATTTTCTTACAACAAACGTGTCAAGATTATTTTCTGTAACCATAAGATGCAGCAAATGATTCAATGACGTGAAGAGACCACTTAGGCTCTGAGATTATGCCTTTAAAATGGTCAAAAAATATAGACACAAATGTTTTCAGCAAATGTCTATTTGGTCACTGTTTCAGTGAATATCAACATGTAAACCATTTCAAGCAAAAACTACCCCTGTAGTTTCTGTCTTGAATAACAAAGCAAAAAAAGTGGGATGAAAGGTAGCCTAGGATGCCACATTGCTCTGCCTTTAACTAAAGGTCTGCCACACCAGACAGCTTTAGTGTAAAGTGAAGTCAATAAGTATCTTTAGGGCTGGCACAAGATTACAAAATATTGTCATTAAACAAAGTTTGATGTACATTGAAATGGGAGCTTCGCCACATCAATATGCAATCACCAATATGTAACAACTTGGTCCCTCACCGTGATCTCGGATCCTCCCAACTGTAACAGTGAGTGGTTCAGACAACCACAAAGTGGTGACAGGTACTTTAAAATTAGAGGAGGGCAAGCCACTGAAACCACAAGCCAGGCTCGAGCCTAAAACCTGGCTCAGCTCGAGGTCCTGTTAGTACCTTGAGCCAAGCTCTCATGTGACTTCTGCCTACCACAGTCATTCTACCCTCCCTGTACCCAGGATGTGGTGTTAAGGGAAGAGCGGCCGACTTTGGAACTGGAGAACCAAGTTCGAGTCTCGGCTCAACATCTTGCGATTTTGGGCAAATCATTTAATCTCCCTGTGCCTATAAAAAATGAATATGATCTTGTGTACTGTAACTGGTGCTCAAATAAACCACTCCAATACCTTCGGGTTGAGTTAGCTCTCCATAAAAATGCACAAAGACTAAAGTATGTCCATTTAGTGTGTGATTAGTACAAAGTTAAACCAGAAAACTTGTATAAATCCTGGCTTCCCTGCATAAAGTGCGAGATCTTAGGCAAATATATTATATCACCAAAATTCCTATTTCTTATCACGTATGAAACCACTTTCAAATATGGGAGTTCAGAATACCAGTTGTACAAAAACCTATTGTATTTGATTTATTAGACTATAATGTTGCTCTATAATAATCTGGGCCGGTACAGGGCTTGCATGACAGCTGTCTGGTTTTCTTAGTTAACTAATGATTTATATTTGAAAACTATCACTTTTAATAAGTACTTCTCAGTGCAACTCTAAGCTTTTGCATGTTAAAGAAAGACACTTTATTTAACTTTGATGATTCTTTATCATATTTTACATGATGTTTGTATGATTTACATTTTAAAAAAACATTTCCTCGGCTCGTGCATGGGCTCCAAGAGCCGAGGCAGCACCTTGTCTCGGCTCCCTCTATTAATTTGTTAGCTTGCCCAACTCTATTTAAAATGGAAAGTAAATGTCACAGCATGCCACATGTTTCATCGTTCCCAGCACGTATAACGATAGGTGCATAACTCTGAAAGGTTGATTTGGGAAAAAGGGGGTGGTGATGGACAGAGTTTCTGAATGATGCAGAATACTCTTACCAAGTCAAGAGATCATGGTTTTAATCCATCACCGTTTTTTAGCTCACTGCACCATCCCAGCTCAGAACCTGGCTACATGCAAATTAGTCTGTACCTGTCCCAGTGCATGATGGGAACAGGGCAAACTAAACTACCAAGCCAATTCTTATACTGGGAAGGAAACAAGCTTCCGGGGACCGGTTTCTGGCATCACAGCCTTCGTCGGCCCGGCTTGCCTGAATCCTGAAGGTGCAATGAGCAAGGGACTCACGTCTGAGCATACCCTCCCACACTGAGTGTGGATAAAATCGATTTGGGAAAAAGGGGGTGGTGATGGACAGAGTTTCTGAATGATGCAGAATACTCTTACCAAGTCAAGAGATCATGGTTTTAATCCATCACCGATTTTTAGCTATCCTCAAGCAGAGCCACGCTGTACTAGGAGCAGTTAGTCATCCTTTAGCAGAGGTGCGATAAACATCAAACGTTAGCTATCTTTCATCCGGTTGATATTTCACAGTGATCAATCTTTCAGCAGAGGCACACCATGCATTCAGCAGTCTTTAAACACAGGTTACATCGGACACAGAAGTAGCCCGCTCTCACCAAATGCATATACTTAGCCATCTTTCATTAGCATCACAGTTACACCAAGCAGTTTGATTGTCTTTAACAGAGGAAGCACATCGATACTGACCTGTGCAGTTAATGTCGCCAACTGTGACTCGGAAGGTAAAATTAGGCTGGTGGGCTTGTCCTTCTGCCTTGAGCAGATCATACACGGGGGTCTTTCCTAGGCGAGTCCCATACTCCTGCAGAAGACTAATAGGCGTCTTTCCGGGATTGGCAGCCAGCATTTGCTCTATACTGCAACCAGAACAGACAACATCATTCTAACATCATTCTAAAGCAAGCAGCTATACTTTAATGCAACTACAATTGTGCAGAGGTCACCTCGTCGACGTTCATGTTCATGTGTACACATTTAAAGGCTATGCCATCCTTGCAGAACTGCATGCACGCATCTTGAATTGCTGAGCCTCCATTCACATCTCTAAAAACCTTAATAAAGAACACAATGTAGTAAGACAGACCACCGGCCCCTGCACATTATTAATTACCTAGAGAAGATTTGTTGTTCCATTTTTAGGTCGAGCTTCAATCGACCTGTTATATCTCTTCTTTGGGGTTTGGCGCACCCACCCACCTGCTTTAGATGACCAGGTGGAACACACTGTGAAACACTGGTCCATATGCCAAGGCGCTGGCCCTTAAAATCCGCCAGCAACCCTCATCACTGAATCCATTTCCCCCATTCCTTGGCACCGAGCAGGTGCTGATTTTGGAAGCCTGTCCAGTGGCCGACACATGTTGGCAATAATAGATGATTTCTCAAAATACCTAGAAGTTGAGATTCTAGAGTCAGTGACGGCCGGAGTTATATACCTGTTGCTCATGCCCATGCAATGTCATGCTACTGTTCTTTAAGTAGGTCTCCGCACACAGCATATGGAGCTGAAATGCCCAGGTGCAACTGCGCAAAAATAATACTGCCTTATGCTCTCTCTAAGGAACGTCACTGCTCTCATTAAACTGGGAATGACTGAATCGGATGACAATGTGCATGGCAAGACCGGCCTGATGTTCATTTCAAAGAAACTGGTTGTTTCCACAGGGAGGGCAGAGAAAAGGACAGAGTGGTCATTGAATAAGGCTCCGATTTCCCATCGCGGTAATTAGTAGTACAAGTGTCCCTCTAAACAAGGAGTACAAATTGCTCACTCCTCCTGTGTGGACGAGTTTATGCGAGGAAAGGTACTGGCCTAATCCCACTATGCATGGAGGAATGTTATCGCCCCCAAACGTGCAAGGTAGGTACGGCCTTGGTTGGTGGTTTTCTTGTGCCATGATGCTCTGTCACCTGCCCTTTCTTAAAACGAGAATACAACGCCATACACTTGTGTAACGAATGCTAATGCTCAGATCTCACGTTGTGGTTCATAACACTGATTGATCTTGGTGAGCAACGTATAGCTGGTGGCTATTCCTATGTACTATCCTCTGCTCATAGTGGCATTGCCTTAATCTTTCCCCGTGTATAGAGAACGATACACCCCACAAATATAGGAACTGCAAAGTTCGCTCTTTACATTGAAAGGACATAGTCCAGAACGGTAGTCCCGTGGCTTACCTGGGCTCCCCGGCGCAGTCGTTGATCTCAGAGGCCTTCTCCTCAATCATTCCCTCCGTCCCCCGAGGAGCCCTCTTCCCCCCGGCCCTCGGATCACCAGCAACAATGGCTGGGACCCCCACACATGTGTAATGCCGGTGACAGTCCCTCTGTGTTCCGGCCCTTTGGGATGCGTAGTTCTTGCATCCATTGTTGGCATTATTGTGGCGGTACCCAGAACGACAATACCCACAATTCTCAGTTCACACACCTACCCGGCAGCAAAGCGCTTCCAGAGCGAGAAAGAAACCTCACTGGCCAATCAGGGCGTGGAGGGAAATTGCTTTTGAAACGTTGCATCATAGTGGCGGCCACCTTAGAGTCAGGCTCAACAAGCTAACATTTGAATTTCTCGATTACCAAAAAGTCTCCGCAGATCGTTAAAAAAAACTATACGGGCGGCGTCTTTTAGCATGACTCAATACAATTCAAAAGGGGTAAGTACCAGCACGGATTTGTATTAAAAAAATAACTAGAGAGCAAGTCTGTCTCAAAACCTACTAGCACTTTATTGCTCTGCGGCGACTGCAAGATTAAAACTGCTCTAAATGCCTTTATTTTCCGTTACAGCGGGCTTGTTTTTAGTTTTCGCCTGAGTCAGCGCTGACCCTTGCGAGACATTTCGCTTACATACATGGGACTTACAGCCCGCCCAGTGCTTTCCATAGGTTGGCGTCAGGTCGCTTGCGTTTCCTTGTTTGTATTCGCATAGTGCCAAAGACCAGCGGCCCTCAACCTTTTGAACAGGTGCAGCTGCGATTGCTCAGAGGCAGACGCGCCTTTTCAAAACATTCTCAAGGAGGTTGGCGTCAGAATGACAGCAGCAGGATTTCAGGGATGTGGTGTCTGCTTCCAGCTTGCTGCTCAGCCAGTGTATGGTGTAGAATGTTAGCATGAGTGTATGATGTCATAGAGTGTTGTGTGCGTGCATGAATGTCAGTTGAGAGTAGGGCTGAGCAGCAAGCAGGCTGCTCCTGTTGGGGTTCGTTAATTGTACCTTACTTCATTTATTGGTTACCTAATAAACTACATGAACATACCATCTAGAATACAGACCATTCTTCCATTACGACAAGGGAGCTAATGTATAGTCTCACTGAGTTGAGCATCCTCTCCAGAGATCTGTATCCTATATGTCACTCATGGCTTAACTGTTCATGTTCTGTGAACCGTGAAAGCTTGTTATATTGATTTGTATTAGCGCATTAATCACCCGAGAGGGTATCCATGTGCTTGCGCAAGGTGTGTAGGTATGTTGTCCTATGTTGCTCATATGAAGAGCCAGGCCTTCAGCTTCTTGCATAACTCAAGAAGTGAGGAGCAGGCTCGGATGGGTTAAACAAGGTTGTTCGATGCCTTGGGTGCGATGTAGGAGAATGAGCGGTGTGCGAGTGACAGTGAGTCAGAGCATAGGTGTGTGTGGTGGGTTGATTAAAGTGTATGCAGGTGTTGCACAGCTGCAAAGTTTTCATTGTGTTTGTGTGACATGTCTGTGTCTTTGGTAGGATTATGTGTGACCTTTCAATGCCTTATGTGTGACACTTTATTGTGAACGGAGAAAAGCAGTCATGTCTATTTAACTGGTTATGTATATATTTTTTTACAAACGACGCTGTATATTTGCACTGTAATAATCTATGAGGAGTGCACACGGACTGACCGCGGAAAGGAGCGAGAGGAGCGGGATGCAGCTGCAAACGCGGTTTCTCAGATCGCCGCAGCAGGTTTTCTCGGCTCGCGGATCTTGCAAGTAGCTGCTATAACTGATATCTGCCAACAGCGGGAATCCACCGCCAAACAAACTGCAAGTGTGGGTTGAGCCGGAGTTGGACCCGCGGCGTTTCTTCCTGGTGCCGGGTGCTGTGCTCTCCGCGCCGTGATTTACTCCGTGCTTTCTCCCCGGGCCCCTCCGGCTGCCCTCGCTCAGTGTTGCCAGATTTTGAGACCCATCCCAAGCCCAAAGCCGCTCAAGTATAAACCCAATTCCAGCCCAACGCAGACCCGTTTAGCCCAAAAACCAGCCCAAAGTAGCAAGTCTCAAATTATACAGAAATAGTCATCAGAAACAATTTTAAGGACAAATATACATTCTATTCAATATACAGATAGTGGGAGGGAGTTAACTGGGCACCTGCCTTAATGCTACTCATTTTTAAGACCAGTTTGTCATCTACATATTACATGATGTGCTTTGCAGGAGACACATTAACCTTCTACACTACTTTGATTCAGATCTGGGACTACACAAAGCAGAGATCTCTCCGACAAATACTTTAACCTCCAGAGTTCTCACCAATTATTATTCACTGATATTTACTGGGCACCTCTGCAGATGTTTTAGCCCCATAAAATGTTAGAAAACGCAGACTTTGCAACCAATTAAGCATAATAGATGTAGTACCATGCTTCTCCTTGTTGTCAATTTCTTTATGGCAGGGTTTTAAAAACAATTTTAGTACTATTTGTTGAGCCCCACATTTTGCATTGGGATAGTGCCACTTTTGCAGCACAAGCCTAAAGCACAATTTGTTAAATCTCATAATGGGCTTAATGCACTCATGATATGCCTAATAAAACAAATGTGTGGGATCTTATCTGATGTTACTTTGCATGATGTCACTTACTGTGATGCCACACATTGTGACATCATGGGCTGTGACGGCACACGCCATGAGGTCACTTGCATACTGACTAACTAGGTTACTGACTAACTAGGTTATTCCCCCACGTGCTAAAGCTGTAACTTCAATGCCTTCTATTTTAGGACGGAATAATTTGACCAAAACACAAAACCTGCTTTACAATTTTTTCAAAAAACCACCAACCATTATTTTCAATATAAAAAAAATACAATTTACATATTTTCTCTTTAATGATTTGTCAAAATTAACACACGCATCCCATGGAAAAACGCACTAAAAACACAGCCACACGTGCATTCCACAGGCCTCCCCTTCGCCTTCCCATTTGCCCCACTGAAAAGAAATAGACATAGTTCCCTGAGATTAGGCGGAGGCAGCACGGGCACGTCTGTGGACTGAGCACTTGAGCAGCAAATTGCAATACAGGAGCCGAGGCCCAGCACCTAGATTCCTGAGCTTTGCACGTGAATTGCAGGAGAGAGAGGCAGCTGGGGGCTTGGGAGGGGCAGAAGAGTGTGTATGTTGACAGCAGCGAGAGACTGTGAAGCGAGACTACTCGAGAACAAGTTATATGCTTGCAGGTGGAGTTTGTGACTGACTCATGTATAGCGTATCTCTGTGAGGAGAGTTTGTAACAGTGGATGTGCACAGGGGTTGTGGGGTAGGTGTATCGAGAGACTGCAGGAAGAGAAAATGAAAGGACAGAGACAACTGGAAAAATTGTGTGGCAGAGGATAATATGGGGACGGAGTTATGACCTGAGATTCTGGGAACGACGCACATTGGTCAGTGCACACACACCCTCTCCTCTGTGGCATCATGAATCTCAACCTAGATAAGGTAAAAAATGAAGTATCACTTACTTAGATTAGGGCAGCAGGATACAGTCAGTCAACCGAACCGGGCGTCCTGGTCCACTCCTGGCGTCCTCTTGATTCCTGAAGTTGAAGGCAGCTGCCAGCCAGGCCAGCTACTCAAGGACAGGGAGGGATTGAAGGCTGGGGCCGGGCCGCAGCTTGTTGTGGCGGCAGACAGTGGAGTGGGTGCACACAGACACACAGGCAGGCAGGCCAGCCAGCCCAGGCCAGGCAGGCTGCAGCCCAGTGCACACGTGCGGTGCCATGTGGTGCGAACTGGTGACGACTCGTCCAGTCCAGAGGTCGACAAGAGGATTAACCAAGTGCTGTGGTGGTGGTAAACCAACACTCACTGCTGTGCTGTCACACTAGTGTGTGCCAGTGCCACACTAGAGTCTCGTCTCTCCGAGTGCTGAGTCCGACCTCTTGTGTGAGATCGAGTCCGGACCACGGATTCGCCCGGGGGGGCACTCAGAGCGGGACTCAGTCACCAACACCAACCTGTTTGGTCCCTACCCTGCCCTGGCCTCCTTCAGCCATGGGATCAATGCGGATTATTACAGGCCAGCCTTAGCCTAAGCCTTAGGCAGCGCGCAAGGCGCAAGTCGCAACTTGAACTAAAGAAAAGCCTTATCCTGCGCTATTTTCCTGGCAGGCAGCTGGCCAGCTGCAGGGCCAAGAGGCTAGGCCTGTCAAGATGCGCTGCGCAGCCTAGGCTATGATCCTGAGTGACTGTCACTACTCACTGACGGTCCCGACTGAGGCAGCTGAGGCTGAGGGTGCACTGCAGTACAGTGTACTGTCTGGACGACGGGTGAAGTGACTGACTGGACAGGGCACCAGACCAGACCACAGAGAGGAGAGGTCGAAGTCCGGAGCAAGTCAGCCTGCTGCGGCCTGCAGCTGCGGGGGCCTGCCTGAGTGACCACGTCCGTGGCGCATGTGTCGACGCCAGGAGATGAGATGACACAGACAGTCCACTCCGACTCCACCTGTGCCGAAAGGGAGAGCGGTGCGCGTGCCGTGGTCACCCAGCATTCTAAGGAACCGCGCGGGGGCTGGCCAAAAATGATGCAGAGGGCCATCATTAGTAGCGCTTTCGCGCTCTACAAGATTGACGGCCCTGGGGACCCACATATCGGCCCGCACACACCACTACCAAGCTGGGTGGTGGTGATCTGGTGGTACAGCGCTGCGCATGTGCAAGTGTAGCAGGTGCGCTTGGCTGCACTTACACAATTTCACGTGCAGGCTGCCTGCAGCGAGCCGCTTAATGTGTCACTCCTCGTGTGATGGGAGGGTAGAGGGTGGGTGGGGTCATGTGCGCACAGGCAAACCCTGATGGGTCCTCCTCCAATGATTTGCATTGTGCTGCACTGATGTTAGCGCGCGCTGCACGATCATTTGCCAATGGACCTTCTGCGCCACTGTGATAGGCGCACGACAGACTCATCATGGTCGGCGCCCGCCCCAGCCAGCAAATTGGCACACAGGCTTAATACCAGCCCAAAAAGTAGCCCCCCGCCAGGCATGGGGTTTTCCCGCACAATTGGGAAAAATTTCGCCCAATTGTGCGGGAAATAGCCCAATCTGGCAACACTGCGCTCGCTGCTTGTTGGTTCCGTCTGCAGGAGGCAGGAGGGAGGCGGCCAGCCTGGGAGGGAGGTGCAGGAGTTGCAGGTGGAGAAGTGAAGTGCAGTGTTTTGACCGGAGCGTCGCCATTTCAGCCAAGTGGCGGCCGCTGATTCCTCTCCATTCCTCGTCAGTAGTGGGACTTTGACAGCGGGGGAGCAGGAATCGGAGCGGAGCTGGGCGAGATAGCAGTGCCAGTGGTGGCAGAGGAGGAGATTCTGCGCTCCTACGCAGAGAGGATTAACGGGGGAGGAATGAGAGAGTTAAGAGGTGGGTGCAGTTTGGCCAAACTTCATCCGGTGGCCCTCCTTTGGGGAGGGGAGTCCCCTTTGACGACAGGTACTGGACTTCCGAGACTGTGGTGCACAGACATACATTTCTTGGAGCAAAAGAGCCCTTCTCCTCCCCCAAGGAGCATCAACAGCAGAGGTGAAGGGGAAATCACACAATAGAAGGGGGTTGTCTCTAAACACTCTGTGGTCCAAAGGACAACTAGCAAAGTATGATTAACATAAGAAATATAAATAAGATATAAGAATAAGTGTAAAATAGTTTTAAGAAGTCGATAGCAACTGCGCAAGCAGAGTAATCAGAGCAAAAAAGTGGAAAAAAGGGCGGGAAAAAGGGGACATAATGCGGTCTGGAAGGACCCGTGGAGCGCCCTGTCGAGGAAAAAAAAAAGCAAATGAAGAGAGCAAGGGAAGAGTCACCTAAGCTGGATGCTTCACAGGAAACAGTGACACATTCTGACAATGGAAAAGAGCAGGAGCCCGCTATCATAACAACAGAACAAAACAAAGTAAGGTCTGCAAAATCAAAAATGACGGAGGGGGAATAAAATAACGGACTTTTTAATAGCAAAAAGTTCAACGAAAACAAGCACCACAAATAGTAATTCAAATCTTAATATGGAGGGAGAGAGTAAAATTGATGAAAGAAATAAAATTATCTGCAATTTGAGAGATCAAGGCCTAGAGGAGAACGAAGCTGGTAAAATCACGCAAGGTATTAATAGAACTCAAGTAGGCACAATCCAAGCAGAAGTTTATAAATCGAAGTCAAGGGACTCTCGCTCCTCCTTAAACCTTAACAATGGGGATTATTTGAGCCCATCAAAAACTGGAAAAAATCATCAGATTCCATTTGGACCTCCGGAACTAGATCTTCCTTTAATTGATTTACTTAATACTTCAATGCTTATACAGGAGACGAGCCAACCATTGGTTAACTATCCACCGGACCAGCCACAACTATTTGCACAGGGAGAGATGAGCAGACTAAGGGACAGCTTTACAACAAGCCTAAGCCCATTTGAGACTAGCAGCATTAGCCCGCTGGATAAAAAACAATTCACCTGTGGCAATTTAACGTCGTCACCTTTAATCAGGAAATCTGAGCATATGCTGGCTTTTTTAGAGGAACATGAGTCAATAGGAAGAAGTTCTACCCCTAAGCAAAATTACGAAACCCAGGATTCAGCAAATAAAACACCAGCCAGTACATGGGGGATACTTCTATCAACCATGGACACAATATCAAAAGCAATTCAACATCAGGCTGATAAGCAAGACCTTCAGGAGGACCTGTAAAACGTCATGGCAGTACATATAATGAGCACTGACAACAAGTTGCATTGAACAACCTGATTAGGAGGGCCCAAAAGCACAACTATACACAGCAAGTTACCTGCCAATGTCCAACAGCAGGAGACAACCTACAAGTCTTGTCAACAATTCTTACAGAAATATTGATGGAAGTAAAAGCACAAGCAGTAAGTCCACCTATGAGACTAAGAGTGCAAGAATATGAAACTAAAGAGCCAACAAAAATGGAGGTGATTCAAGAAACATCCCAAACAAGTAAGGACGGCACTTCTCCCATACAAACACCCAATGGGGCAAACATCCCAAAAGCAAAATCAAGAGACATAGCCCCATGCAAACAGGTCAAAGGTAATCATAGAAGACAAGAAAAAGAATATGAAGACAAAGATATAACAAAGGCCGAATTAGTAGTTTCAAAGAAAGAAAAAAAAGGCAAAGAAAAACACGTAAGAAAGGGAAAACTAGCCAACAAGACAACATATGGCAAATGTTCTCACAGCATAGGAAAAAAATTACTCTGGAAGCTAAGGACCAAAACGAGGTGGCTACAGAATCAAACAAACAACAATCAGATATGCAAGTAGTTAAAACCATAACAACCGATTCAAAATCAGTTCCCAGATTAGCAGAAAAAACAAAAGACCCATCAACCTCAGCTCTTGACACTGAAATAGCAGTTTATCAGGAGGATAACATAAAAGCACAGCATAAAAGGAAATAAAGCAGCCTAACATAGTACAGCAAAGCCCTGAAGAAAATAGGTTGTCGAAAACAATTGAATGCATGCCTAAATCAAAGAGCCCAGAATACAAAGAAAGTCAACGGCTGGAGTTGACTCAGAGACTAATCTTAGTGTCGGAAAGTGTAAATATAGCCCACGAGTGGTATAAGAACCAGCAACTAGAGGAGTGCCTTCAACGACAAGATCTTAATATGTGAGGGAATAACCTAGAGAAGCAACACATAAAAAGGGGAGGCCAAGCAAACAAGCTTCTGTTAATCCCAAATTATACATCAAGAGGGCCGTTTGATACTTTAAATAGAGGCACAATTCTAAAACTAACCAAGGAAATAAGGGGCCTTGCCCATATCAAAACCTCTGACTTAAGATCAGTTGAATTTAAACCTCACCCACTAAGTAACAACAGAGAGGCAACAATGACAAATTGGGCCTCAAATGAGATAGTAGAGCAAATATTGACAAAGCACCACATTTTCAAAGCATGGGGGATTGAGCTACAAAAGATCGAGCCCCCGCATTATCCAGGACCACTGCTCCCCTCAATGGAAAGAGGGAGATCAGTTTTAAGAGGAGCAGGTGGTACAGGTTTTAATCTGAGAACCTGCGAAAATCTAACTATTGTCAAGTTGTAAGTAGCTCCATCCAGGGTGTGGATCCTCCTGAACACAACAGTGGCACCCCTGCAAATAATCATGATAGTTCATGGCCCAATAATAACCGAATCATAATGCAGCCCTGACAAATCAATAGAAAACCCTAACATGGTGCAAAGTAACAACATCAAAATTTGCTCCTGGAATACTCATGGGCTAAAGAACTTACTACAAAAGAACGACGTTATGGCATTCCTTCAAGATCACAATATAATCTTGATGCAGGAAACATGGAGCCCATCTCCAATACACATCACAGGCTGTATAGCCCATCATGAGGCAGCTAATAGATCTGCGAAATTTGGTCACCCATAAGGGGGTCTTTCTGTATTTTATTCGTTAAAACACAACTGGCTAACAGAACAATTGGAAACCGGACTAAACTGGATTTTAGCAATCAAGGTAGACAATCAGAAGGCGAGCATTTCAACAAGAGCAATCATTCTAATAAATGTTTATATCCATCCAAGAAAAGAAACAAAAGGGGAACACATGAAAATTTTGCTTGAAATAATAAAAACAATACAGAGACAACACAAATTAGCCCTGTTTATCGTCACTGGAGACTTTAATACAGATCTGTGTAGGAAATCGAAAAATACTCGTCAAAGTGAGAATGCATATAAAACGCAACTAGAACAATTAGGACTAAGCCATCTGAATGGAAACACAAAAGATGACTCACCTGCGTCAATCACTTTTTTAAGTGGTAGTAAAACCTCAACTATTGACCACACATTGGTAAGTGATTTTGGAAAGCCTCAGGTATGCCAATTTCAAATAACTCCTCGCACTGAGAGCGACCATTTTCCACAAATCATCAGGATAATGTATAAAACGGATTTGATACCATCAATTAAATAAATAACTACGAGCCCTCAAATATATAATCTAAAGAACCTGAAATGGAGAGGCACGAGGCCAGAAGTGCTGATGATGGAGGTCTACTCCTGTGCAGGTTCCATAGATGTAATAAAAAGCAAATTAAATCCACAAGAAAATACGCATTTAGAAGAAGGTGAACGGCAAAAGGCATGGGAAATTTTAAAGAATACATTATTGGAAAAATTTCAAGCAAAAAATCAACTAAGTAAGAATAATTTCAGCACAACACACAATAATATATTTGGATCCCATGTCTGGTACAGCGGAGAATTACATAACTAAAAAAAGCTAATATTGAAAGAAATTAGGAAAATTTGGAAGCAGCTTAGACAAGGCCTCCAACCGGATAAAAAAAATTGCTACATTTAAGAACACAATATAAGAAAAATTGCTGGAAAGCAAAAACAAGTTCGAAAATCGACCTGTGGAATAAACTCCTGATGTTAAGTAAACACGCAAATAGTAAAAAATGTTGGCAGTTGATAAACGGATTGGCTCTAGGAAAGAACAGACAACAAAATGCGGGGATAAACGCCGCCTCATGGGAAGCTCACATTCAAGGAATGTATGCTGAACCCGACCCTAAGGTTAACAAAGGCAGCATAGATGTAGATTCCTTAATGCGAGAAGGCTTATTCCAAGAATCCCAGACAGACAGCACAGTTCATGAGAAGGAAAACACGAATAATATACAACACAACGCAAATACATTGTTAATATTAGAGATAGATCAATTGATAAGAATCATAAATTAAAGCCAGAAGGTGCGGCAGGACCGAACGGAATTCCAAATACTTCAATGCAAAGCAACCTTTGTTAAGTTTTGTTGGAGACTGCGCGCATCTAAAAGAGAAACTATTGATAACTTGTGCTGGCAGGAAATAGAAGAACAAATACTGATCAATAAAAAAGGATCCGGGGGAGGAGCCAAGATGGCGACCGGAGCAGTCGCTTGAGCGCCCGGCTCCGTCGGCCCTTGGCCTCGGACTATCATCCTGATTCCTATCCTTGCCGATTTTCGAGGTGCAACGCGTGCGACGACGCGCTGACTGCGCCGCCGCTTTCCCGAAGTCTTAGCCCGCCCGGATGCCGGAGTTTTTGGTGCCTTTGTTCCCCGCCCTGGACCCTTGCTCTACTGTGGCCTCGGCCGGCCCCCTGGAATCGTTGCAGTCACCGGACCCGCTGGTGCAAATCTGAGCCCGAGGTCCCGATCCCGCCTCACGCCACGCACGGTCGCCAGAAGAGCCGGGAGAGAGACGCCCGGACACCTCCTGTACCCTGCATCTGATGGGCTGGAGCCAGAGGGTAAGCCCCGGTGTGGCGGGTCTCCTACCCCGCTCTGTGGACCACGCTGTAGAAGGCTGCAGACCCCCTTCTTCTATGGTCTAGTCGGCTGCAAAGAGAGCCTGAGGGAGGGGAAGAGACTGCTGGCTTTCACCTGTTGCGGCGCAGACCTGTTGGGAATTGCCTCCTTGTCACGATCCCCCCCCTGGCCACGGTACCGTTCAACGGTAAAACATGGCGCTGATTGCCTGCTCGCTGCTGGGGGGTGATGCTCCGGTCTCGCCCGCTGCCCGCTTCGCCCTCCCTCTACCAGACTCCAGCTCCCCAGTGCCGTCCCGGATTGCTGCCGTTGGGGGGACGCAGCTTCCGCTGACATACGGCTCCGTTCTGGCTGCCCTGCGGGACTTTCGTCTGCAATTGTGTGTCGGCTTGCAAACGCTGAGTGAGCGGTTCGACTCTACACTGTCTGCTGCGGGCCGTGAGCGCCCCGTTTGTGATCAACAAGACGTGAGTCTGCCAGTGCTGTGGTCCTCCTGCGGGGAAGCAACGGCTGGGTATAACGGTGCTACACTGGTGTCTGCATTTGGCTTTCCCGGCGCTCAGGATCAATCGCTCTCCTGCTCAATGGCAGATACTTTGTTTCCCCGGTCATTGCTGCCTGCTTTGTTGTTGCCTGCCTCACCGTGCCCGCAGGAGTTTCCAGCTGAACTACACCTGGCGACCTCGAGGAACTGTTCACGGTGGCCTACGACTCCTTTTATGTGGAACTCATGTACTTTACAAGCCAGGTCTGGATTTTATATGGTGTGCAAGGGGACCTCAATAGATGATCGGCGGCCATTTTGTGACTTTACTTCTCCATCTTCTCCCAAGTGGCCATATTGTCTTTGTCTGTTCGGGATGCGGGGCATTCACGAGGGGGCGGGTCTAATCGTACGCCCGCGATCGGGCCAGGGCTAGATTACTTTCTATCATCATGGCTTCACGGCCGGGCTGGACTGGGACTGGAATTGTCTACTTATGTTGTGCGCACTCGTCGCGATCTGTCTGCCTTCATTTCCGTGGTGTTACATGCTATCTTCCCACGACCGCCTTTGGGTGTAGTGGGGTTTCAGTGTGTGGAGGCTTGGTTGGCCGGTGGTGTCGGGCGCTCCTGAGGATACGTGGGCTCCTCCCCGCCTCCTTTCTTCTTTCTTCTCTTAGTTTCTTTACTCTATTCCTACTTTCTCTCTCGTCTATATTTCGGGTTCATTGGGCGACAGGCACTATGCTGGGGGGGGGGGTAGGCCATAGCCTCCGCATTGGTGTAGGGTGGGGGGGTAATTTACTGTTTCTTTTTTAGTTCTATGGGCCTCTTTCTTTCATGTCTCTGCGCTATACTTGTTTCGATTCGGGGTCCGGGTGTGGGGTGGATTGAGTGGGGGCGGCTTTTAGGGGGTGCGTATTTACTACTGTGATGATCCTGTTATCTAATTGCATCGCCTTACTGTATGAGATTTTCTATGGCTGTTTTAATGATGCTGCTGCTCTCCAGTGTATGAAGCCGACTTGCGGACTCGAATCTCCTTGTTTCTATCCTTTACTGACTTTTTTCCCGATAAAAATTTTTTTTTTGAAAACCTTAAAATTAACCTTCACTTCTCCTTCCCCCGGTGTCAAGGATCCCTCCAGTGTATGAATCCTGAATCGTTGCTAATCTTGACCTTGACGCACAGGGGATGTATTGTTTGTCTCTGTGCTCAACCGTATTGTGGCCGGCCTGATGGTTGTAGGCCCGTATTTGTTCTTTTACTATGCACAAATAAAGGTTTTTAAAAAAAAAAAAAAAAAAAAAAAAAAAAAAAAAAAAGGATCCTGGGGAGCTTACTTAATGCAGGCAATAGAGGAACTAGGCATGCATGAAGTTTGGACGGCGAGTATAGGAAAAGCAGCCTTTTATCAGGCAATTAAAGCCACAGCCAAAATTTTGTCTCATACAACTGACAAGAATATTCTCACACGAAGACACCATGCCTGGACAGTGATCAATTCCTCCAAAAAGAAGCAGCCGCAGGAAAACCATGCAATTCCGTTTCGGCATGTGGGAAATTAAAGATCTTGCTCCCGATTGGGAACATCAGTTTCAAAATCAAGAATATCGGCTGTGTAAATATTAGAAAGAACCTTTAGCGCATATTCTCTGTGTGTGTCCAAAGCTTGGATTAGAAAGGAAAAAACCGTTAAAATTTTTTTTTACAATATTAAAAATCTGTACCTGCAGGCAAGTGGTAACAACTTGGCTGGGAGGCATTTCACTCCCACTTATCTGCAGAGGGGTAAAAATGTTCAAAGTAAATTTAAAAGAAATAGCCCAAATAAAGGATCAATAACATAAAAAGTACACATTAAAAAGTTCTATTGGATTACAAAGCGACGAAGAGTTTAATAACCCTAAACTAAATGATAAAGGATGGTACCCTATCAAGAAGTAAATCTGGATCAAGGACAATATTGAAATTAACAACGAACTTGACGGGAAACAATAATCCCATTTTATACATAAACTCTGAAAGAAAAAAGGAGTCGCTTTGTATCTTACTCTGACTGTAAAGAAACTTCGTTAGCCAATGTTTCTGTCGCATTAGAGAAATGTGAAGTATATTTTAATGAGATGACACTATGAATGTTGTCGTACATTTATACTTATTTTTAAAATTTTGTAAAATAAGTGTATAAAATTTTTTATATGTTTTTTTATATTTTTCATATAGTGTAATGGTTTCAAAAAGACTAAACACTAGAATAAATAACTTGAACTTGAACTATGAGGAGTCTTTAAACAACTGCAACACTCCTGAAGTTTTTGCACTAGGTCTCTAACCTAAATACCTTTTCTAACAGGATTGTACTGAACACTTTTGCTGCACCTCATGAGCAATGAAAAAGTAATTACTTTATGATATGAAAAATGAGACACAGGGTGACAGTTTGAAGAAATGTGCAGTGCTTAGTAATATGTGCGGTTCAAACCACTCTATAAAAAATACATTATTATAGTTTGCGGGTCATTTCACACATTGCAATGTATGCTAGTTTATGCATCATTAGATAAAAGACAAGGACTTCTGCATTGAAAATGTACATAGCATAGCCAAGTATGACACATCTACTTGCTGCAGCTGGGACTCTGGGTGAGGGACCTTTGTCAAACTTATTCTTAAATCTCAAAGACTTTATATTGGGACAGCCGTGTTTGACGTTCAGAGCCTAAATGGTAAGCTTGTTAGGTTCAGTTATGTGTGATATTGAACTAAATCTGAGTAGCATGATTGAATAACTAAGTGCAATAACAGAAGGTAAACGTTTCATGTTGTGAGAACAGATGACCTGTTTTCGATTTTGAATCAATTTATAGCAGAAAATTTAAATTTGGGGTTTTCCAGGCTGATGAGAACGTCACAGTGAACTGCAACAGCGCGGGAAACAAATTAGCAAGCTTGTAAACAACATTAACTACAGTTTGCATACATAACGACATGCATACATAACAACAAGAACTTTGCGCAGACATTTCCATTCCACATGCATTTAAGGGTATGTTTGAGTACCCATGTTAGTAACAATGAAAAATACAGTGTGCAGCATGTTCTTGCCAGGGACGTATAGGAGGAAACTTACTCATCAAGGGGAGTCTGAGAGGGATGGGGGAAGGTTGATACCCTAATATGTAGCCCATCTGGACCATATTTTTCTATGCTTCTGGGGGCAGCCCCGCGCCTGCAAGACTGCAATGTATGCACTCATGCATCTGTCCAATTCTTTTCGCCATTTCACTAACATCGGGGGGAGGTCCTTTCCACAGCTGAGCGATGTCGCGCTTAGCAATAGTGAGGGCCAGAAACAGCAGGTGTTGCTTATATCGATTTCCCCCTATGTCATCAGTGCTGTGGAGTAGGAATAATCTAGGGTCATGTGGGAGATCCCAGGACAACACCTCTTTCAGACAAGCCGAGACTTTACGCCACAAGGGCTGTATAGCGGTACAACTCCATACCGTGTGTATAAACGTCCCCTCATCCTTTTCATAGCGTAAGCACTGGGGGGATGGAATAACCCCCATCCTCCATAAACGGAGACATGTATAATACACTCATATTTGAATTGAATAAAACGGTTTCTAGAGGACAGTGCCGCGCCCCGGGACAAGCTATGGCTTCAGCCCAGTCATCGTCAGTTAAGTTTGGGATATTGTCTTGCCACGCCCCTCTGGTCTTGTGCAAGGTCATAGCGGAGTGAGTTGTCAACGTCTGGTAGATCTATCAGATTTTATGGGCTCCTAAGTCACCCATGAGGAGGCCGCCCTCCAGGGGGTGAAACTCTGGAAGACTGTCCAAGGTGAGAAGCATGGGGGTGAGAGTATGACGCAGCTGGAGTTTTTTGTAGAAATGCGTTTTATGGAGTTGGAAGGACTTTAAGGTAGTGCCGATCATAACGTCCCCAAGTATGGATATGAAGATCTTCTGTTTTAATTAAAAGTGTATCTCTTTCTCTATAAGCTGGCTTCACTGTGACAGTATTCTACTCTTTCACAGGGCAAATATAGGTACACAAAGACTTGTTTAGTGCCAGAAACTACTGTCACAATGTGTGCTTTTTGAAACCAAAATATTTTTGCTTTTGCCAGTCCTTCTTATAATAGCGAGGACCCAGCATCTCCCACAACAATAACGTTTTATAAAAACTACGCCAAAACAAGACATGCATTGACAAAACAAAAAGGCTGACCATCAATGTCAGACCTATTGGCTTTGCCAATGCTTGTTTATTTTCGTGTTTCCTATAATCTTGTTGAGATTGGTTACAATTATTTTTTTCCCTTCTGAATATTTATTGGTAATACTAGCATGTTTCAACACATTTTACTAAATTATGCCTCAAGAAATGGTAACTAAAATTGAAGCAAATCTTTTTTTCCTAGTTGCATTTGTTTGTGAACATTTTACTTCGGAAGCATGGAATTGTCCAACTTGCTTGCAAGCGTCTGAATATTTGCATCTGGGAACATTCTACGTTGCCTCATATTGTTGAACTTTGCAAACGTGTGCACATTTTTAAACTGAAGCCACTTTCAGTAGTAAAGTCCAAGCTTACAACATTTCCTTAGAGCGCTCACCCTAATAATAAAGGCTTTGCATCAATGAACCAGAAATACAAGTTCGAACAGCGTTAACAGGTGGGCACAAATATTACTTTAATAACAGACAATGCCCTTCCTTGATCCATAATGTGTTACTGTATACAGGCAGACAAAGGGTTTGTGCAGCAGGGGGCTGGGCCTACTTGTCTCAAGGACAAAATAAACATACAAACCTGTTGTCCTTGACCCAAACAATATGTCCTGGACGTGGGGCTATAGGAATTCCACACCCCTGGCCTCTGGAGAGACTACGGGCCGGACTCACCTCGGTCCCCGGCGGTCTTCAGAAGGAGCTGTCAGCAGTCTCGCGGCTCTCCTCTCTCATCGGTAGGCCCACCAAGGGCCCAGCGCTTGTCGCTTCGCCACCCAGATTTCAGCAGCCCTCATCTACCGCTGAGCTCAGCGTCCTCGTCCCTCTCACGGCAGGGGCTCTGATGGGGTCCCGACTCTGCAGCACAGCGTCGCGGTTCCTCTCAGGGGAGTACAGCTCCGCAACGCAGCTCCGGATGAGCGCCCTCGCGTGTGCCTTATCGCCAGTACGCACCCACACCGTGCCGGGGCCAGGATGGGCCATCTCAGGATCTGCGGTGCAGTAGCCGCTTTTATGACAAATGTGTCTCCCCTGCCTAGGTGATTGCCTTCCCGCCGTTGCCTGTAATGCAATACAGGGCTATACTGTGAAGATGTTAAAATAGGAGCACAGAAATGGTTAGGATTGCAGGGATGTCGGCAGAGCTACGTGGCCATTACGGTCGGCAGCTTGGCCAACGAACTCCAGGCCCTTGGAATGGAGCTTGAGGAAGGAGACATAAGACATGAAATGTCACACATAAGTATATGGCAAACTTAAAAATGTCACACATAAGCAAACTGAAAACTTGGCAGCCCTAAGACTATGCTCTCTCCCATAGAGCAGAAGCTTCATTACCATGGGAAATACTGTGCAGCAGGGCACAAGTCGGGGGTACATGCAGGTGGACGGCGTCCATCCACTATTTTCACAGGGTGTGTGCCGTTCACTCACACCAAGTTGGGCACCACTGAAAAATGTGCTGAACTCGTCCCAGTGTAATTTCAAACACTGGGACACATTCAGCAGCGCCTGCACATTGTCTGCTTTCGATCTGCAACAATGTGCAGGCGGGGAGGGGGCTCTCTTATTTCAGATTCCAGCTGGGCCCATAATAAAATCCGAATTTCAGGGGTCATCAGGCCTCCTTTTGTTTGAGTCTCCTGGCTGGGAGCAGTCAGGAATCTCACACCTAGATGCAAATGCAGCTGAGGGAAAACAAAGGCTCGCACCTTAGCATTTCACACATACTTAGGAGAAGCAGCTTTTCACTTTGTTCAGTCCCTGTTTATGAGATATGCGTGCACTGTGAGAATGTCCGATGTGTTGGTCTTTCCCAGTATTTACACAAAATAAATTTTATATAGCGCTTACTACCCCTGAGGAGGTGTCAGAATAATTTAAATACCACTATATATATAGCGGTACTCATCCCAATTCAAGGTGTCAGAGCGTTTTACATTATACGTACATATTAAAATACAATAAATCATATATGTTTGTAAATCAATGTACTGGATTTGTTACATAAAACTGTGGGACTACAAAGTGTAGAAGTCACATATCATCTTCCATAGTTCACTGTGCTACATTAGAAGGATTACATTGCAACAGCAAGTAACATAAGGATATCTGTGTTCAAAGCAGTAACCCACTTACCTATCTACATAAAATAAAATCGGTCATTTGCATGTTACATGATGTGCTTTGCAGGAGACACATTAACCCTCTATACTGCTTTGGGTGAAAACTGAGGCTAGACAAAACACAGATCTTTTCCAGCAAGTGCATTAACTTCCAGCGTTATCTTACCATTATTATTCACTCATATTTACTGGGAACACACAGATCTCTGCAGCAGGTGCCTTAACCCCATAAGATATTTTAAAATACAGTCTTTGAAACCAATTAAGCAGAACAGATTTACTGTCAGGTTTCTCCTTGTTGCCACTTTCTTTGTGGCAGAGTTTAAAAATAAATAAATGTATAAGTTGAGGCCCAGATTTTTCATCAGGGTTGAGTTACTTTTCTGGCACAACCCTGTCGTAAAATCTTTTTGGGGATTTACAGTACTACACAAATCCTGATTGCGTGGGTTTGTAAAAAAAAAAAACAAAAAAAAAACTAATGCAAGGCAGCACATTGCCCTGCCTTATGTTACCTTATTTTTTTTTAAACAGATTTTATTACTGCTCAACATTATACATCTTTGTCATATACATTTTTAATGCTCAGTTATTTTGTTATGTTTAATAAACAATATGTCAGCCGAATACTGTTTATTTCTTTCATGAACCTCCTCAACTAATCCCCACTCCCATCCCCTTACTGCAGATTCCATTTAATGTTTCGTTAGTTGATTTCCCACGATTTTGAGCAGGTCACATTTCTTACCCCCCTCTAACCCCCCCCCTTCCATTGTACTTGATCCTTATTATCGCTCCCTCCCCCTGACCATGTGCATTAATTTCAATGTGCTCATTCTATACCCCATGATCATGGCATGTTGGGCTCCCCTGTTGTGAGCATGCCAAAGGTGATGACTTGCCCGAGTCTGGCTCTGGGTTTCTCATTCCCTCCACCAATGCCTCCCATGCTCTGGCTCTTTCCATTGCCCCTTTCCCCCTGTGTGCATTCCTGAGCAGGACCCTGCTTTCGCATTCCGCCCAGGTTTTTAGTTTTCTTTTCCATCCAGCTATTTGGGGTCCCCCTGGTGTCTTCCAGCGTCTCGTGATTTCACCCTTAACCAGTATGAGAGCAAGATGTTTGAATCTATCAGTAGCCTTCGATTTAGATGTCTGGGGAAATAAGCTAAGGAGACAGTGTGCTGTTCCACAGGGAACCCCTTGCTCAATTATTCCAGTCACTATGGCCGTCACCTCCCGCCAATATACGTTTACAATTGGGCAATTCCAGAACATGTGCATCATGTCCGCCCCGATTTCTCCACATCTTGGGCAGTTTGCATCCTCCTGTGAAACTATCTGTTAATACTTTCCAGGTTTAGGTAGGCCTGACAAAGTGTATAAAAATGTATCAGTTTGAATTGAGCATTTCTCGAAACCTTATGAGTTCTATCTAGTGTGTTCACCCAATCAGTATCTTCCATTGGAGTGCTCAAATCCGTCTCCCATCTGTCCCTCAGTGCAGTCAGAGGTTGGTGAGAGTCCCTACCGATCGCTCTATATAGGCACGTTACCGCCTTAATCTTGCCCCCGCCGTTCCCATATATCCACTTGTAGCGTGGCTTTTGGATTCTTCAGTACCCATCCCCCAGTGTCTCCTGATCGCTGTTGTTACTGCTCCATGCAGCACATATTGGCCCTGGGGGATGTCCCAGTCTGCCGTAAGGACCTCAAATGGCCAGGACTCACCTTTTTAATACAGATCCTGCAGTTTAGTGGCTCCTGCATGCATCCAGTGCTCCAGCCCACTCCACTGGGCCCCATGTGGTAGCCCCTGTAGCACCATCATTGGGAGGTCTGGTGAGGAGGGCACTAGAGATTGTGTCCTTTGCAGGCACCTACCCCAACTGCACCGTATCACTTGCAGTTCATTAGTATCCTCCCGTGGTGCCCACCCAACCCTCAGTAGAGTCTGTAGGAGCACATCTCGTTCAAGGAGGAAAGGCCCCATCACTGCCTCCGGTGTCAGCCTCCTCACTATCCATTGGGCAAACCATTGCAATTGACCCGCTAAGTAGTATGATTCAAAGTCAGGGACCGCCAGTCCCCTTCCTCTGTTGGTTGTATTAATGTCGTCAGGGCCACTCTTCGATGGCCCTCCCCCCAGATGAACGACACCAGATACGAGTCTAATTCCGAGAATCAGTCTCTCAGTATACATATGGGTAATGTGGTAAACAAGTATAATAGGCGCTGAAGGGCTATCATTAGGTCTCGCTGAGGCAGCGCATGCGCTGCTCTGCGAGACATTTAGTGTATGGGTTTTCAAAGTACTGCCACAGGCTTTTGTTGGCCTAAAGCTTGCGTGCACGTGAGCGTGCATGTGTGCAGCTGCCATCTGCCTTTCTGTCATGGCTCATTAAGCCTTCCAGCATGTGAATCATGCTCCTCCACCCCCTTGCTGTCTGCTCTCACTACCCCCTCCCTTCTCCCCCCTCCCCCTCCCTCCTCGTTAGCTTGTTTTTATTAACTTCTGAAGCATCTGATATGAATTCTTCAAGGAGCAATTCACTTCCGACTAAGCCAATGCCTCCTCAGAGAGTAGACATTTTCTGGTGCTTGTTCCTGTTTTCATTGGTTCCATGGACTCAGCTCATGTTACTGTTTGCTTATGTTGCACGCTTTATGGCCACATTATCTTTTAGTATTGTATGCTCCGGCCAGACTTCGGTGTCGGAGCACGCTTTAACCCTCTACACCCCAGCACAAAGTCATTGAGAGCGAGCAACAAATGACGCCAACACACAGTCCCTTGTGGGAACATAGACTGTGAGAGTAACACTGCAACTTGAGTTTCACCTACTACCTCTCGTTTTTAAAGTGTAATTGCCAGATGATGTCCAAATATTTAAGAAGCCCCCAAAGCTTTCGTAATTGTAGCGTTTGTTTGGAAATCCTGGCAGGACAGGTTTGAGCGGCGTCCTCTGGCATATGAATGTGTAACCAGCTCTTTCCAGTTACCCTTTACCCCTCCCTTGTGAGAAGTTTCAAGGTATCGATAGCTATAGCTGGCAGTTGCTGTTTTGCCATCAGTTTAATCCCTTGCAGTGTAACTTCGCTTGTGAAACAGTGACATTTCACAGACTGCCTTCCGAGTGCGTAAGCTTGAATGGAGCGGCACGGCATAGATAAAAGGAACAGCAGTAACGGTGACAAAAGGTGGTCATTCAGCAACATGAACTCTTCATCAATATTGCTTGACAGCCAGCCCCCCGCCACCCTTCTGGTTTTGAAACAAGTGCCCGGGGGCAACACTCAATGTTTTGTACATTGACCCTTTAATAATGCAACATTCAAGCAACTTCAGAATTATGCTGATCTGTAGGGATATGGCACTGCATAAAGGATGTAGGGAATATTGGCTGTGAGTTGCCTTTTTAATGCCTTTTCACTTGCCTACCTTTAGTGGTGTGAAACGCACTGGTACCAGCATGCTGCATAGAGGATGGACGCATTATTTAAGTTGCAGCCCATTTGCTGTTTCTTACACACGCTCACCTAGCACTATTTTCATGCACAAGCATTGGCATAGCCAATAGGTCTTGCCTTTGGGACCTTATAAGTGTTTAACCATGCAACAGTTAATGTTGTTGCACCAAGGATTTTGTGCTGCATAACTCAATACTTATAAGGTCCCAAAAGCGAGACCTATTGGCTATGCCAATGCTTGTTTTTAGTAGTGCCACTCTACCGGCGACCGAGCGTTCCCCAGAATGCTATACTGTCATTTAAGGAACGTATCCTCCTGCCTATGTTCCCCTCCTGAAGGTGATTGGGAGTGATATATCTTAACGCCCGGCTATCTTAGGCACTGGGGCTCCGACACCAGTTCTCCCAGTTCCTCCCGTGATTCCTGGCCCCGTACTAGTGGGAAAAGTCGGGATTTCCCAAGCTCCTTGCAATTCCCCTCCCAAATCTCTCAAGAACAGGTGTAGATCATCTGCATATAGTGCAATATGATGGGTATGCCCTTCCATCTGCAGACCTTGATATTTTCCTCCCGACCGAGCAAGGCATGCCAATTGCTCCATGTCCAGTGCAAACAGTAGGGGGTAGAGAGGGCACCTCTGGCGTGTCTCCGCTCTCCATGCTACATTGCTCACAAATCGTACGGCATGTTCGCACTCTTGCCAGGGACTCCGTATATAGCAGCTGTACCCATCATATGAAGTCTTGCACCAATCGCATTTGCGCCAAAACTCCACATTAATATCCTCACTCAAGGGCATCAAAAGCCTTCTCTATATCGATGGCAAAAAACGCTCCATCTCCGTCTCCCCAGTCGCTTGTCTTCAGTATAGACAACAATCGTCTAATGTTGATAGCTGTGTTTCTACCCGGGATAAACCCTGCCTGATCTGGGTGGACTAGCATAGTCATGAATGGGAGGAGTCTCGTTGCTAGGATTTGCTTAATATTTTAAAGTACAAACTAAGCATAGATAATGGCTATAGGCCATAAAATCTAGAGGTGATTTACCAGGTTTAAGCAGTGGTATTACAAGTGCTTCTCTCGTAGTGCTTGGGAGCACTCTCTTCTCTCGCAGTGGAGCACACGAAGGTGTCTAGTCGAACATGTAGATCGTGTACATGTGAAAAATGAGAATAGTCTCTAGTCGACTGGTGTGTGCGCCTCCATGTATGCGCCAACCCCCATCTGGTTTGCCACTCTGTGAAGGCCCTTGCTATCCTAACGGTCGGGCATCTCCAAGCAGCGGGTTGGAGCGGTCCAGCGTCGGATCCTCTACACAGTTGAAGTCTCTCCCCAGGATTGCGGGATGCATCAGATAGGGTGCCAGCGTGCCAGACATATTGGTTAGGAATGCACTTTGGTCCTTGTTAGGGCCATATAGGTTGATTATCGTCACATCCTGGCCATCCAATCTCCCAGTGACCACTAAGTATCAGCCCTCTGGGTCGGCCCAGTCTCCTGTGTGTTGAAAGGGGACCCCCGCCCTTTTCCAAATCAGCTCCTCTCTAGCAAACGCCGAAAATGAGGTGTAATATGCCTGTCTCCGCCATCTAGGTTGTAGTGCAGCTCCCTCAGGAGCCAGGAGATTTGTTCCCTGTGGAATGGCTATTTGAACCCCCCTCCTGTTCAAATAGGAGTAAATGCTGTTGCTTCCTCATTGTGTGCATTCCCCTCATATTCCAGGTCATAAGCTTATAGGTCATGGTATTATCCATTAGTACAGTTCTTGTCTGACTTAATCCCCCCCTCCCCTCGTCTGTAGATATCCCCTCCTCAGAAATCTATGTGGTCTTCGCCAGTTTCAAACATCTTAGTAGTTGATGTATGGACCCTGCAGTTTCCCCATTTAACAACTTCATAATCCCCGAACTCCCACACCCCAGGACAAGTGAATGTTTCTCCCCCATCCAAACTCTATGCAAACTGTGCAACTGAAACAAAAAGTTTAATGCTTGAGGGGCCGTGGAAGTCACTTAGGAGGAAGGCAAGCCAATCCCACCTGATCTCTCGGAGCTATCCCCCATCCAGTACTTTACATAAACATGGTATGTGACCTTCCCAGCCGCCATTCAGTCATTTCGCCAGCAGCCCAGCCCTCCCCCTCTGATACTTGCTTGCAGGATACAGTTCAAATGATGTCAACTGCCGTCACCAGAGCTAGAGCTATGGTCCGAGTCTCTAGACTCCTCCCCTGTCAGTGAGGATGCGTCTCCGGCCTCTGAGGCCCTCAGTGATGCAATTGCCGCCACCGCTCTGTCCCTTTCCCTCTGGGTTTCCGCTTCTGTGGGGGCCCTCCGGGTCTTCCCCCCCTCTCCTCTGTTGTCAGTCCGCTGTTTTTTCCCGGGTTTCCTGTGGAAGCCGGTATGGCCTGGTGGGTGCTTGGCGATCAATCCAGTCCCATACTTCCTGTGACGTAGTAAAGAACCGCACCCCAGTTGTGGTCGCTACTCTCTGCTTAGCCAGGAATATCATTGAGTATTGGGTCCCCATTTGGCGTAATTTCCGTTTCGCCGCCAGAAAAGTTGCTCGTTGTTTTTGAACCTCTCAGGAAAAGTCTGGAAAGATTCTGACTGTGCTGTTGTCCACCACTATGTGGTCTTTCAGTCTGGCCTGGCGGAGCACGTAGTCCTGGTCCTTGTAGATTAAAAGGTGTGCCTCTACCGGTTGCGGGGGACCCCCCGGCTGGGGCGGTCTCGCTGGAAATCTGTGGTCTTGTTCCAAGGCAAAATAGGGGGAGAGGCCATCCTCAATTATATTTTTCAGATTCATCTTTCTAGATACGCCACCATGTCATTGCCTTCACTTTTTTCCGGAAGGCCCACGATCCTCAAATTATTATGGTGCAATCAAATTTCTGCATCCTCTGCTCTGAGCTCTAGGGTGTGTACCCTCTTTTCCATTTCTGCTAGCTTGACCATTGTGGTGGATATCAGTGGCCTCATGATCAGCCATAAGGAGTCCCAAGTCTTCTCTTGGAGTATCTATTTTGGTTTCCACAGCCATCCTTGAAGTCTCTATGGCCCGAAGTATGTCCTGGAGCGTCGGGCCAGGAGGGGGGGGGGGCTCCTGCTGATCTGTATTTCCTTTGTCTCGTGTCCCTCCACATTGTTGGGGTCCTGGTCTTGCAGTTCTGGGTCCTTCCTCCTGGTGGTTTTCCCCATCGTGGATCTCCTCCTCTCAGGGCCGCTTCACTTTTATACCCATCGGTCTCTGAATGCTCCTCTGTGACCTCAATTCGTGGTCCCCCTTCTCCGTCACTCAGAGCAGGGCAGCAGTGCGTGTGAGGTCTGTAATTTACTTCGCTGTCTGGTCTCTCTCTGTCGGGAGCCTATGGGGGTCTGTCAGCAAGACCAGGCCCTTCAGATATGGCTGATGTGGGCGTAGCTATCAGGGCATAGTTTGGTATCTTCCCCTTGTGCGCCTGGTTTCTGCTTTCCAGCGATCTTGGTGCGAGGCCGGATGCCTTCTCGCTGGGCAGACCCTCTGCCTCTCGTCCCGGAGAAAAGTCTCCTTCTAGTTCTGGTAGCTGTGCCCTACCAGGGGGTCCTGCTTCCTTAGCCTCAATTCCTTCTACGAGCTCTATTTCAGGCCCCTTTGTAGGGTGAGTGTGCAGCTCTCTGGTCTTCTCCCTCGGCCCTTCTAATATGCCCGCTCACCTGCAGTCGGTGGAACTCACTAGCTGTATTGGGCTCCTCCCACCCGCCAGCCCAGGAGTTCTCTGTCACTCCGTTGTCGCCAGTCCTCATATCTCAGTGACCTCATGGTCCGCCTCTGCGATCCTGCCTTTCCAGGCAAGTCTTTGTAGGCAGTCGCTGTGGGTTCCAGTCCTCCACCCTTACCGCTGCCGGTCCCCGCAATGGGCCGGATCTTGTGAAGTCTGTCCGCAGGCCGAGCGGACCGTTTCGATCCTCAAGTCTTGTCTGCCCCGCAAAGGTGCGCTGAGCGGTGCAGAGGTTCGAGCCGTAGGCTCTGCCGTCTCCTGTGGCCACCTTCACTTCAGCTCTCAGGTTTCTCCGGCCGCCGACCTCAGCCCGACTCTGAGCTCCCTCCTTACTTCCGTTCTCTTTTTTTTCTGGCCCGGCAGAGGTCCCCCAGGGCAGACCTTAAGCCCACGCTCACCCGCCGCGGGCCCACTTCCTCTGCGATTTACAGGCGTTCTCAGTTGTCGGCTCCGGCTCCCATTTTGATTCTTTACCTGGTCGCTCTCGCTGGCCGCCACAAACATCTCCAGCGCTGTCTGTGTCACAGCTCACTCTCGATCAGAGCCCTACTCGCTACCAGGCGTCAGTCAGTCGGTCGTGCAGTGGCCCTCAGGGTTCGTTGAAATAGGATGGTTCTGGATAGGGGCTCGCTGCCGGGAGCGTGGTTCCAAGGCTCCTACTCCATCAGCGTCCTGCCTTATGTCAGATCGGCGTTAAATGGGTGGTGCCAGAGCGTTCCTCTGCATCCATCAATGTAGTTTGACACAAACCCATATTTACTAAGACTTGTAAACCTAGGTTTGCACCATACTGGTGAGTTTATCTGAGGCTGGCGTAACATGGAGAAATATATCCATTTCTCCTTGTTATTTCTTCTTTGCATGTATGCTGTCTTCTGAGGCACACATACAAACAGGAAATATCCTCATAGGATAGCTTTTGCATGGGGTTGGGGGAAAAAAATACGCAAGGCTGCCTATTGCGCTGCCTTGCATTACCATGCGTCAGGTAGGTTTTACATGGGTGGTGCATTAGTGTTCCCATACAGCCACCCGTATTTTTTGTGTGCAAATAATATACGCAGTCTTCTAAAGACAGACACACTAACTTTCCTTTCATCAGCTCTCGAGTTCCACTTCCCTGTAAAAGAATTGAGGTTATTCCCTATTTATGTGAAGTGGTATTTCAGCTAAGCCCGTAAGAGAGTTTAAGTCTTAGAAGTTCCATGATAGCTTTGAGAAAGTCAAAATGCCTCCGCGCTCTAGCATGCCAGTCAGAGCAAGCCTATTATTGGTGGTATAGTATTCAATCTTACCCCCTTTCACTGGAGGGGATGGTTGGAGTGCCCTGTCTCTCATCTGTGGCCTGGAGGTAAGCAGAAGACTCCATTCTACAGTAGAGGCTGCAGGCGTGCATACGCTCCTCTGCCTATGTAGTAAGCCTCCCTGAATCTGGTGGCAGGTCTTTAGTCCTTCTGGATTGTTGAGTTGTTGAATCGCTGCTCTTACTCTGCGAGTAATTGCTTGCTTCTCCTGCAAAGCTGCACTCTGCTCCAGGGCGGCAGCCCTCTCACTTCACCACTGCCCCCTCCTGGCATACGGGGTTAGTGACATCGCATACAGGAAAACGGCCCATTTTGGTCACAGTATTGCACAGTGCAATGGCCCTCTTCTCGATAGAACAATGCACCAGGACGACAGCCCTCAATCATCACCGCAGCCCCCACCTGGCATACAGATGCCATGGTCAGCAGACACGTTTTCTGCATTCACTTTGTGCAATTCAGCCACTAAATAAACATATCTTTATTTCTCCTATTCCACAGTAGAGGTCAAAGTTTTGTCTTTAATTCATGAGGTTAGAGTCTGTCTGGCAGGTAGAACCACATGAAAGTCGAGCGTCAAATGCATTATATAAGTGGCTTAGATTCTTATTACTATATTCCAAGAAGGAGTGAGTGAGAACTGATACAGGGGTTGCTCACCTTCCCAAACACCTAACCATAGAAAAACAACAGGAGCAACCTCCTACTGTGCTTAGCCTATCTCTTTATGCCAGTCCAAGGGGACCACCCTATGGTATTAAAAGGGCTCTCACTCACTGGAATTCAAAGTGGCATGCTTCAACATAGAGGCCTCGTCCAGTTACCTAGTGTATCAGGGTGGGCTCAACATTGATTGCCAAGGAAGCCCTTTGGTTATTGGGTGGATGAAGAACAGCTGCCTGAAACGTTTCTCAGAAAAGACCGAAGTCTTCATCCTGGGCTCCACCACCTCTGCATAGAATGACTTCTGGTGGCACTCTGCCATCCCCCCACCCCGATGGATCACGCACGAAACTTCAGCATCATACTAGACTCATTGTATGAAAGTAGGATCTGTTTTCATGGTTACCCCACTTTTTCCTGGTGCCCTTCTGTTTTCTGACTAGTCTGACCGGGATCCTGCTAATCAGGACCCCAGTCACTGTACTCTCTCCCTAAATTGGACTATGGTAAGTACTTTGGTACCTTCTGAATTGGCTACTGGTGTACCCTTCTAAATCCCTAGTATATGGTACTGATTTACTCGGGGCATAGGTACACCAGGGGTCTCCCATGGGCTGCAGTTATGCCACCATGAGAGACCACTCAAATTGTGACAACAGGCCTGCTATTTCAGCCTGTGTGAACTGGTGCTAGCACCACTCACACAGATATCCGTTTCCTTATATTTGAGGTCACTGCACTTAAAACCTATAAGTCACCACTAAGGTAGGCCTTTCAATCCTGAAGGCAGGGGGCTTGGTTAGAGGGTGTGAGGGTGCCCTACATAAGCAGGACACCCCTTACAAACCCAGGAGTCGATTCTCCAGGCTTTGTAAGTGCTGTCAGCCATTTTATACATATAGTGGACATCAAGTCAATTGCGAGATATCTAACTATACATGGGCTGCATCGAAACCGGTCATGTTTGGTATCAAACCTGTTGAAATCCTACCCCAACACCAATTCCAGTGTTGGATGTAGGATCCCATGTACTGGAGGGCTCCCCTAGGGAGCCCCCCTTTATTCCTGTTACCAACCTTTCAGGGTCTCACAGCAAGCTAGTGCTGCTGCCGACCACAGACACAATTCTGCACTCTGGCTGCTGAGCCAGGCTCGAGCAGTGGAAGGTAGAACAATAGGTTTCCTGTCACAAGGAGGTGTGACCACCTCCCAGACAGGACTTCGTGTTTTGGACTGGGTTGGGGTCCTTGCCAGTGCCACCAGACGGCATTGAAGGGCACATTAGGTGCCCTCCTTGCACACTCCATTTGAAACTAGTTCAGGGAGCCGGTGGCTCCTGCTCTGGCATGAAACTGGATTAAAAACATGGGAGTATCCTCCCCTCTGTCCAGTACCTCCTCTGGGAGGGACCCCTGAATCGTCCCAACTTTTTCCTTTGGGTACTTATGGGCTTACCTGTAGGTGGCTCTTCATACTCGTCGTGAGACAAGATTCAGATCTGAAACCACTTCTTCTTCCAACGTCTGGCCACTTTGGAGTTCGCTTTGGGAACCGAGACTGCATCTGGTCTTGTTGTCCTGCCAGTCTTCTGCGCCTGTGCTTCATCCAGGTTCTTCTCCAGGCCTCTGGGCATCAAAGACTCCGAAGGAATCTCCCTTGGAGTGAAGGAGTCGCTCCTCTGCATCTGCAGGCACCGCAACTATGCTGACCGATCTGCTGCTACTGACATCCTCCGGACTTCGAATGGCCCAGCAACACAGGTGGAGGTTCTGCAACTCCCTCGAGGCCTGCACTGTCTTCTTACATTGTTGACTCTCTTCTCCAGAGATCTTCGGGCTTCAAAAAGCTCCAGCCTCCAGCATCTCTTCCTGCCAAGATCTTCATCCTCACTGCATTCTCTGCACTGTGGGCCTGCATCTTTGATGAGCTGCTCCATGTCCTCTTGCGACTCCTGTGCCTACAGACTATGGGTCCTCTTGAGGGTCTTCTTTGGCTCCAGTGGGCTCCCCTGCTTGTTATGGGCCTGCTCTGGATCTCCTGCACTTGGGGAGTTCCTTATACCTTGCTTGTCCCGACACTGCACCCTCTTTGTTTTGCACATCTGTTGCTGATGCCAAGGCTTGTTGGTGCTCCTGCCGGACACCAACCCCCTGGTTCTCGACTTATGACGTGGGACAGCTTGTGAAACGCTCCTGGTCTTCCACAGTGTCGCCTGGTCCTCACAACTGCAGCGACATGGTCATCGTCAACTCTCCTGCATCTTCCATCATCGGTGCTCATTGGTCTTCTGTGCCTCCTGGTCACTCCTGAGTGGCATAGACTCTGTCCCCTCTGCTTGCAGGTACCCCTCTTCAAGAATCCACCCTTGGATTCCACCTGACTCTTTCCCCTTCTTCGCCAGCGGCATTTTCACTGAAGTCCTCCATTGTGGTCTACGACGGCTTCTGATGTCACTTCGCACCTATGCACCCAGCTTCCCTGGTGTAGGTATCCTGGTTCCTGGGGTATCCACAGGTTGGGTGACTGCAGCCTTTCATCTTCCACTGGGTTTCTTCACGGTCCTCTGAGAAGGGTTCTTCTTCTGCAAAGCTGCAAACGTGACTTCCCCATTGACTTGCATCGAGTACTCTGCTGTGTTTCCACTCTGCACACTGTCTCCGTGGGGTTCCTGGGTACTTACCTTGAGTGGTGCTTTGGGCTCCCAGCTCATCTAAGTCTTCTGGGTCAAGTCTCGACTTTAGTCGCGGTTCGCATTCCACTTTATTAGTATATGGTTTGGTCTCCCCCTGGAGACCACTGTGTATTTGTCCTACTTATCTGTTCTCCTTTTGAAATATTGTTTGTATTGCGTTTTTATCTCCGGGTAGGAGATTTACCAATGTGTTAGTAAGTGTGTATAATAAAAATTACTATTTTTATAACTACACTGTGTGGTTCTTTTTCGTTTAACCTACACTACATGATTAGTACTGGTAAAATATGCTGATTAACACTCCTTTTGGACTAAGCTTGAAGTCTGCTCTCCACAGCTACCACTGAGAAAGCTTTCTAAGGTTGTCTAAGACCACTAAAATCACCATAAGGGTTGTCTGGATTAGTTTAACAGTACTGGAGGGTTTCGTTAGAGTGAAGGAAGAAATGGCGCTCATGCGTGTGTGTCTAGGGTGTCGCTAAGAAAGGTAAGAACGGTGCTAACAGGTGAGGGGAAGCAAACCCAAAAGAAAACACCCCTGCAATTATGTGGGTCGAAACCCGCAACATCAAGTAGAAATGAGGTCCTGTGCACACGTATTGGAGTAAAATTAAAGGTGTACCCAACGGGTAATGTCAAAGCAATCAAGGAATTTTCTTGTTCATGAAATTATGAGCATCCACATTAGATGTATCATATGTAAAGATCTTTTTATATATATTGATTTTTACATCCAGATCAATACAGTATAAAAAACAGACCAGCCGACACGTGTTTCGTCACAACGTGTTACAGTTTGTGACTCTTCAGGGCTGTAAGTGCTATGACGGTTCTGTGTTCGAAAGTCGGTGTACTATGACCGGGTCCTGGTACGGGTAATGTTGCGAAAGGGCGGGATGAGCGAGATAATCTTCTCATGTGACTCCCGGAAAACGGGGAAACATAAAGACGGGTGCGTCTATAGGTGAAAGCAATTCTCAGTGTTGAGCACTCGTGTTAGAACTCGGAGGAGTCTATCGTGGTCATTTCTACTTGTCTGGATTAGTGCAGGGTGCATGTAATCAGGAAGGGGGGACAAGAGAGCTGGTTGTTTAAAGAGGTCCTGTTCTAATGCTCCCGGGGGTCTACGTAGGAAAAGACAGGTAAGAGCAGTTCCTCTAAATGGCCAATTTGGAAAAGATCGTGATGATTAATCTAATCTGGGAAGGGAAAATTAAATTTCAGATCTTGTTGCCCTCACACACCTGTTAGGGTGTCATGCTTCATCATTGGGCGTGCTCCTCGTCGGACCGGCGCTGCAATGTCCGACGGGCCTGGTGGCATCTTTAGCGGAGATCTTTTGATCTGAGAACGCCGTTTTGTGTGAAGACCATGTGAATGACTATGGAGGGTAATAACTCCTAAGAATGTGGGGATTCGAAAAAACTAAAATAGACCCTGGCCCCTCAGTAATTTTAATTAGGTTAGGTAGGGCTGGGACTAGGTAAAACCAGGGAGGCTACTCAGGTGATTCTAGGTATCAGGGTAGCCTATAGTTGACAGGGGTCAACATGTTTCGTGTCATGGATGCTCAAATTCGAGCGACACTTCTTCAGGACCGTGGGACCAATTATAAGTACATATACCACAATTTCTTATAACGGGGTACTTAAGGTCAACCACATGTAAAGCTGAACCTAAGTATGGTACAGAATAGATGGCTCCGCCTAAACAGAGGGAGACAAAAAATAGAGGACAAGCAGAAGCCACCCATTAGCAGCTTAGTCAAGAGATAAGGATCCAAACGTCATGTTGAGGTGTCAATTATCTCCTTCAAAGGACCAAGATTTCTACTCTCAATAACGAACTAGTTAGAGAGAGGACATTAAAAGTTTGAACTAGTACATATAAAACACAACTAAATTTGCTCAAGCAGTGATAAACGACTAAATTCCCTTTAATTTCACAAGAAAATTTCACAAGAAAATTTCAGGATATCGATCTTACCTCAGAGTGAGGGGGTCAGAGCTTCATAGGTGAGGGAGTAGCAACCGGACCACTGGAACGGTCCCACTGTGACAAAGATATAAGCATCGCAAAATAACATGCTGTACAACATGTGAATGAAATACTCTATCTCTATTAAGAGCGTGAGATGTGTTGCTCGGGGTGGTCAGTATGCTACTTAGTGCCAATCTGTTCTCTCCTCACATCAGGAATAATGTAAAGTGGTACGGGCTAAGTAGTCTAGTACACTCTGGTGATGGTTGGTGTCCAGAAAGAAAGTGGTGATAATCATGGAAATCCATGGGTGTAGAATAACACAATATAACAGAGTCCGCAGCGGTGGGATGTAGTAGCACACACTCGTGGAAAACATGTGTCTGGATCCCAACCAAATCCAGAAAAACTGATACTTGCTCACTCATCAGCAGCAGACTGGTGTATGGCAATGCTCTCTACGCCGGAATTAACAAGAAACTCCTTCACAAACTCCATACTGTCCAGAACGCCACAGCCAGACTGATTCTCAACATCCCCCGTCGCAGTCACATCACCAAACACCTCCGCGATCTCCACTGGCTTCCAGTCAAAAGAATAATAACCTTCAAACTCCTCACCCACACAAACAAGGTTCTTGACAACACCGGATCCGAATACCTGAACAGGCGCCTCATTCCACGCACCCAAAAGACATCTCCGATCAGCTCAACTCTCTGGCCACTGTACCACGTACCAACAAGACCAGAACGGGAGGAAAGTCCTTCTCCTACCTCACAGCCAAAGCCTGGAACACCCTCCCCCTCCACCTCCGGCAATCTCCCACATTGCCTCAGTTCAGAAAGGACCTCAAGATCTGGCTCTTCGGATGACCCAGGCACTCAACGGACCCCCCCACCAGCGCCTTGAGACCCTCACAGGTGACTAGTTGCGCTTTACCAATCCTGATTGATTGATTGATCCTAGATTTAAAATAGTCTAGGGTGTCCGGTGGGTTAATTTTATTTTCAAATTGTACCCTGATGAAATTAAAAATAGGTGGGGATTCACTAAAGAAATGGTATCCTCTGTAACCCAGGGTCAGGATGTTTCAGCCATCACACCAATGCCTCACCGGGCAAGTGGACCTTGCAGTCAAACCTTAATCAAACGTCTCTTCCCAGCTGTCAACCTATTGGTTCCTCCTTTCCCCGCATCCTAGATTCTTATTATACATGGTACTACATTACAGCCTATTAAATCAAACACAAGAGAGATTTGCCTAGGATCACTGAATTTGTTCAAGCCAGGAAGCCAGGATTGATCCCAGATGTTTTGCTTTCACATTGTTCATTTCGACCATTAGATGGACATTTCTTTATTTCTCCTGTTTTACATCAAAGGTTAATGCTTTGTCTTTAATTCTTGGCAAATTAGGTTGAAGCGTGGGTGGCGGGCAGATGCCGCAACTGTGCACTTTTCACTTCAAATAAGGACTGCCTTGCATAATGCTGATTCCTCCTCCATGACTTAAGTATTTCAGTTTTGTGTAGAAGTATCTAAATCTGTCACACCACAACAAAAAATGATTTCTAAACATTTGAAATTGTGTGCTTTATTTACCAGTTCCTATCACTAAATGTTGAAGAGCTGTTTTCCTTGAAAGGAAGATAAGTTGCATTTTTGTAACTGGAAATTCGAGGGCACTTGATATGGCTTTGTTAAATGTTGCCAAGTTGTTACCGTGCCGATGTATGGGTGTGTTTGTTTTTTGCTCTTTTCACACCTACCTACTGCAACGATGTTGCAAAGTTTGCAATGTACTTTATTAAAACACGACTACATAGGGTAGCTTTGTCGTTATGATGCTCTTAGGTCTGGGAGACTGATGTAATTAAGGGTTATGCTGTTTGTGAAATGAAAGATCATGTGTGCTTACCTACAGCTGGCTCCTTCAGACTGAGGTTAAAGTGAATAGATTAACCCACAGGTCTGTGTTACTGAAAACAAGTAGTTCTAGTAGGCTGTCTTTGATGCTCCATGCTGGCAGTATAAAACATCTAGAATATGCGGAGGTCTTATTATTGAGCAAAGTCTAGTGTAGATTCTGATTAGTGGTGATAGTTTGTGGTGTCTCTTGCTGTTCCTACATCTCCCCACTTGGGTTGTTTTTCTATGCAAACTAGTAATATTTCCTCTGGAAGGCCAATATTTTCTTGAACGTGCTAGCTGGGACTGGAATTGCATGTGCCGTGGTCACCATTTGCATTTCATCCTTGTATACTATGCAGCTTACACTAATTTTAATGTGGAGCTGAAATGTATGGTCTATTCTCTGTATGGGCATTCTAGTGGTACTGATTCCAGGGTGAGCTGTCAGGTTGCGCTGGTAAATGCGAGGGTGGTTTAGATATAGTTATGCCAACACGTGGAGGTGCCAATTTGAGGGGGGGAGGGCAGTGTGTAGCTTGTAAAAACCATAAACTCAGAGTCCCAAACTTTTTCTTAGACTCCTATTGCTGAATGCAAGGCTGCCATAACCTTTTTCTTTCACTACCTTACAATTGCTTGTTCTTGCAGGTTGTTTTTTCATCTCCTTTACTGCCTTAATCAGTGTTTGCTTATCTTTCTGCTTTCTTCCCTTTCGGTCTTTCTCTCTTGCTTTGGGTCATGGTCCATTGTTGAAAAATGAGCCCCAATCTCCTAAAATAAGTGCAGGCGGGTAAGGCTGACTAAAAATACTTTGCATATGAATGGTCTCGCCTCCGGGGAGCGCAGGCAAGTAAAGCCATCACATCTACATGGAAATGTGCTGCATATGAGTAGGCTGAAGGTAGAGTTAGTTTGTTCAATCCTTGGGTAGAGGAAGTTTTATGCTGACAAAAGGCAGCATTGTTTTATGTGTAGCTTACAAAAGTGTGAATCTTCTGCCTAAATCAGGAGTGTTTGCATGTGAACTCGAAATGAGCTCAAATATACTTATGATTGAACTGTTAAACATATATGTGAGGGCTTATGCTCTGTCACTTCTTGTGATGCCACTTCCTGTGATGTCAAGTCCTGCGATGCCACGTCACGCTCTGTGATGTCACCTTCATACTGCCAAACTAGGTTAGCCCCCCACTTATTTTTTAGGTCTCGCGCCTAGAGTTGCAGTGTGCAGAACTACTCGCGCAGTGCGAGACCTCTTGTACGGGGTTCTGAAAGCTGACCACATGCTCGTGCGTGTGGTTTTGCTTTCCCCGTCTGCCATTGGCTTTCGCGTGCTTTTTAAAAAAAAATGCAGCACGCAATTGGGCAAAGGCAGGCGCATGTCCCGCCTTTGCGCCGCCCATTCCCGTCCGTGTCTAGCACTCGCAGCAGCGCGCGTTCGCATCGCTGCCGCGCTCCCTTGCCCCCGCTCCTCTGTGGTGCGCGCCCATTCGCGCATTACTGGTTTTGTTTTTGCTTAGTTGTTGTTTCCATTTATGCGCAAATGAAAGAAACACCTTCTTAAACAATAATGCTGTCACTATTACACCGCTCTTGTCTACGCAATTTAGTATGAAAACTTAGTTTTAGAGTGGAGGAAGGTTTCGTCAGACTGTAGAGTGTGCACAGTCCCGCTGCAGCCGACACATTGTTTCTTTACAGCGGCCGTTTGTGTCAGCCCGCTCAAGCGCCACAGCGCCTGCTTTGTGTCCGGATTCCACAAACAGCCGGTCGATGTACTCCCCCCCCCCCCCCCCCGCCTCCCCTTCAGCTGCTTTACATGTTAAAACTGACCCGGTTTGGGCCACTTTTCTGGCCATCTGACCCATGAGCAGGTTGGTGCCCAGGTCTATTTTCTGTCCCACCCATTTTCTGTTTGTTCACCGATACCAGCCACCCAACAGACTCCGACTGACCCGGCCCCAGCTCAGCTGGCCTCAGCGGGCACTTATGCCACGGATCCTGAGCTCACACTTCAGTCACGGGCCCTGAGCTCGCACTTATGCCACATGTCATGAGCTCGTACTTATGCCACGGGTATTGAGCTCGCACGTATGCCACGGATCCTGAGCTCACACTTATGCTACGGGTTCTAATCTTGCACTTATGCCACAGGTTCTGAGCTCGCATTTATGCCACGGGTCCTGAGCTCACACTTACGCTACGGGTTCTAAGCTTGCACTTATGCTACGGGTTCTGAGCTCGCACTTAAGCTGCGGGTTCTAAGCACTTATGCCACGGGTCCAGAGCTCACACTTACGCTACGGGTTCTGAACTTGCACTTGTCACACAGGTTCCGAGTTTGCACTTATGGCAGGGGTCCCTAGCTTGCACTCATGCGATGTGTTCCGAGCTTGCACTTATGCGATGGGCCCTGCCATGAACTAATAACACTGATATAAACGGACCTAACATGCGACTGCTCCTGCCCCAGCCCCGCCAGCCTCTCATAGACAGCGGCTCACCCGAGATGAGACCTCCTGCACCCCAGCCCCGCCAGCCTTTCATAGATGCCAGCTCCATCCTGTACGGCCTTTCAGAGACACTCCTCTGTTCAGGTCCTTTCAGAGACACTCCTCTGTTCAGGTCCTTTCAGAGACGCTCTCTCTGCACCAACCCTCTCGGCCTTTCAGAATTGCATAAATGACGAAAACTTCCGTAGTTCCCCACAGGCCGGTCCCGGAAACACCCGGCTGGGAGAACCCCCCACGGGTGGACCATGGACTAGCAGGGACTTTACGCGACACCACCCGGGGAAATTCAGGATCTCCCGGGGACTTTAATCTGTAAACCAAGAGGTGGGCGGGGCAGCGCGGCCTTCGCTTTCACTCTGCAGCAGGGCGGGTTCAGTGCCTGCTGCTGCCAAGTCTGGCCGCCGCGGGAACCGAGGCCCAGAGCCCTCACACACGCCAGCCAGGGTACAGTGCAGGGTAGAACACCCCCGGCAGGGGGCGCTCCCGACCACTGGAGTATAGCTAACGCTGGCCCCCCCTCTTGTGGCTTCAACGTGCTCTAATTATCATTCCTTTAACGGTTGATGAAAAGGCGTAGTTGCTTCTGGAACCTGTGACCCGTATGCAGCAGGCACATGAACCCGTTCGGCTACACCTGCTGCTGTGTAGGTTGCACTAGGCTCTCTGCAGCAGAAGGATTAACACACGCAGCCACCCCTCGAACTAGGATCTGAACCCCGACTTTCAAGTTACGCAGAGATGGCCACAGTGGGTGCCTTGCCCCTCCCACCTATCTGGAAGAGGTGCGTTTGTGGTATGTATATGATCTTTTTTAAGTTTAAACGCTTTTTAAGGGAAAGTATTGAGCAGCATAGAACCAGAGATCTGTAACCAGTAATAGTATTACCTTTAACAATAGCAATAAAGACACATATGGTGAGTACGAAATGCCATAAGAGAGAACTAGCCAATAATAATGTGACCATCACGAAACCGAACACATAATACATGCTTATTTTTGGAAGATTTTGAGTAAATAAAAAAGAAGGGTATGGTTATATAGAAATGGAAAAGTATCACAGATACCTGAGTATTGATTAACCAAAGTCGGCCAGCAAGAGCTACAATACAACTTATGTATAAATACCGAGATATCAATACGTAAACATAAATATTAAAGCAATGTATAAGTATAGCAGATAATTCAAATATGTCACGGGGGCTTAAAAGTGTCGAAACTTAAAGTCCCTCAGTAGTATAGGGTGCATTGTTGTCTTTGGCAGGGCTTTAAGTGGGATGAAAAAACTGGGGGGGTTTCTCAAAGGTGCGTGGTCAATGTAATTAGGGTGTGGCATAAAATCACGTAAGCTAAAAATCCGTGTTTAGCACAGTGTGCCGTCCGACTTGTATTTTGCTATTCCTGTTATTGTGTCCAGGTATATGATAAACAGTATCAGACCACAGGAGGTAGCCCGTAAACCACAGAGAGACTGGGGCAGTAAACTATATCAAACAACAATGTCTCAATATGGTATCATTAGAGGAACAAATAAAGTAAGCAAAAAGAATTGCTAAGGATTAAATCGGCGTAGGGAGAGACACAGGGAGACATATATATGTAAGGGTTACTTTGTATTAGAATCAATTAAAACACGTTGGACATATTAAACATCATATGTACAAGCACATGGTAAGAAAGCACTGCATTACATTAATGAACATGTATCCAATAGGATACTGTGCACAAGTGCTCGTGAAAATTGTGACGGCGCAAGTGGCACGTGGTGTGGTTTATACAGCGGTGGTGTAGGGCGCAACGAAGAACAAAGTGGTACAACAAGTATTACATATTCAAGACATCCAGGCAGTCAATGATGCACAAATTACAGAAGACAATGGGTAGGATGTCCGTAAAAAAGGGGGGCGCCAGAAGTTACGCTGTTGAAGTCAACGGCGTTTCGGTCTGCGGAAGTCTAGGCCATCATCAGGACTGGTTACATACAAATTAAAGGCAGTGTGGGGTGGGTAAGGAGGCGGAGTCAATCCGGGAACCGTGAGGTCGATCGGTTGTATGGGCAAAAGGGAGATTCAGGCGGAGTCCGGAAACCAATGGATGGGGAAATGATTAGGACGGAAGCGAGAGTCAATCACGGTGCAATAATTGGGAGCGTTCTACAGACCAGCGTTGTCTTCTGTAATTTGTGCATCATTGACTGCCTGGATGTCTTGAATATGTAATACTTGTTGTACCACTTTGTTCTTCGTTGCGCCCTACACCACCGCTGCATATACCACATCATGTGCCACTTGCGCCGTCACACTTTTCATGAGCACTTGTGCACAGTATCCTATCGGTTACATGTTCATTAATGTAACGCAGTGCTTTCTTACCATGTGCTTGTACATATGATGTTTAATATGTCCAACATGTGTGTTGGACTTGGCCCTTTTTGCAGGGTCATCCCTGAACTTTTTGCCTTCCTCCTATATTTTTTCTGACCTGTTGTTGGCTGTTTTATGACTCTGGGCACTTTACCACTGCTGATCAGTGCTAAAGTGCATATGTTCTCCCTATTGTAAATTAATGTATAATTTGTGATTCCATGATTGGTTGGTTTTGTTTACCTGTCAGACCCTAGTACAGTGCACTAGGAGTGCCCAGGGCGTGTAATCCAAATACTGCTGGTGGGTTTGCAGCACTGGTTGTGCCACCTACAGAAGCAGCCTGTAAACATGTGTCTAAGGTCTGCCATTGCAGAGTCTGCGTGCAGTCTGGTACTGTCATGTTGACTGGGCAAGTGCACCAGTCCCTAAACCTTCCCTTTTCTTCATATCAGACACCCCTATGGTAGGCCCAAGGGCAGGGTGCATTGTAAGGATAAGGTAGGACATGCACTGGTGGTGTGGCATGTTCTAATAGTGAATTACAGCAATTTTCGTTTTTCACTATTGCAAGGCTACCTATTCTCCATAGGCCAGAATGGGCAGATTGGTTATTACATTTTATAATCCTAACTGACTCAGGGAACATGGTAGAAATTCGAATTTAGTATGCCTGAACTCAGGATGATAAAATACATATTTTAGTGAAGTTAGTTTTAACATTCTGTGTTTGAAAATACCACTTTTAGAAAGTAGGTATTTTCTTGTCTAACCATTCAAACCTGCCTCTGCTAGGTTGTTTATTCCCTGTCTGGAGTTTGAGTGGCAGGGCTGGGGAATTCCCGGAGACCGGGTGAGTCCGCCCAGTGGTGAATAGAGAGATCTGCATCTAGATGGGAGGGAGGAGAGGCACTAGTGGTTGAGCTCCAAGGGTGGGGGACGGATGTGGTTGAGGATGATGAAACGCTGGAGCGACCTGCAGAAGCGCAGTCATAGAGAGGTACTTGGTGGCACGCGCGCGATGGCAAGAGTACCTCACTTCTCCCTACAGCTCTGAGCCTGACTGTGGGGGTGGGGAGTGGCCCGCAACCAATAACACGGCAACTTAAAAAGAGAATTATCCTTATACCTGGTATTTTGGCACACTGACATGGGGGAGGGGGGAGGGTGTATATGCATATGGGAGTGCTGACGGACAACGAATTGCTAGTTGGTTGTGGTTTAGCTTAGGTTATGCATTGGTTCATAGCAGCTGGATATGACTGTTGGCACGATGATAATTGATGACGGTAATTGTGACTGTGTAAAGCAATAAAAATTATTTTTGCAAAAAAAAATAGATGGGAGGGAGGAGTTGCACCTGGGATCTGAATAGGACAGTGCCTGGCCCCCATAGTGTTGGCTCCACCCCCTGTGGTGCATCTGATATGTCTGCCCTGCACTGTGAAAGGAGAGAAGGAATCATGTCAACAAAGGGCTCCAGGGCTGTGCTTTCCCTCCACAATGCTGGCTCCACCTCCTGTGGGGTGTCTGATGTTTCTGCCCTGCACTGTGAAAGGAAAGAAGGAGTCATGTAAACAGAGTGCTCCAGAACTGTTTTGGACTGGGCAAAGGCCCCTCTGCCTTCAGAGGACAAAGGATTTCTGGGTATAAATATTGGGACCCTGATCCCAAGAAATTAGATCACTTTGGGAAAACAAGAAGAACCTTTGCTGAGGGAGGAACCAGAAGAAGCTGAGGAGGAAACTATCCCTGAACCTGGGGGATTGGCCTGCAGTGGTTGCCTTACTGCCAAAGAGAGGAGAAAGGAACTTTGTGTGTACTTTTGCTCAACTTGTGAAGGATCTCCAAGGGCTTGGAAAAGAGCTTGCCTCCTGCTGAAGTCTCAGGAACAACAGAATTCACCCCCCAGCTGCCCAGAGTTCTTTGGAAGTGCCTGCTGCTGTTGTTGGGCCTTCTGAGGGACTGCGTGTCGCAAGGGGCTGGAAGCGCGACTCAAGAATGAGAAGTTTGCCGTCGTCGGAGCTGTTGTCGTCGCATCTCGTAAAGTGTGTCACCGCTGCAGCATCGCATCGAGCGGAAGCGTCTCGCATCATCCAGGAAGTGTCCCGCAACGCCGAAGAAGCGTGTCGCCATCGCAGCCATCGTAGCTGACGCATTGCACCGCATCAAGAGAAGAGTCTCGCATCGAGGAAGAAGCGTGTCACCATCGCAGCCATCGCAGTTTTCGCATTGCACCGCATCAAGAAAAGCGCCTCGCATCCACGGAGAAGCATGCAGCCGTCGGAGCTGCTGTCGTTGCATCGTGTAAAGGGGTGTCGCCGCTGCAACATCGCATCGAGTGGAAGCGTCTCGTAAACGTCGGAGAAGAGTGTCCCTGCCAAGGCCGCTGTCATCGCATCGCGTAAAGGGTGAAGCCGCTGCAGCATCGAGTCGAGTCTTCTCGCAACATCGGAGAAGCGTGCCGCATCTGGAAGATCTTCACGTCTTTATTTCTTTGCACCAAAAACTTCATCGCGTCAACATCGTTGCAACACTTTTGTTGCCCTGCGTGTCGCATCTAAAAGGTACATTGACTTAAAGTGTCGCATTTAAGAACTTAAGAGAACTAAGCAAAATTCTACTATCTAAAGTAACAGTATTGTGTGTTTTTGTCGTTTAATGGTCTTGTGGTAAATCTATATAAAGAATACTTATTTTTTCTTGTTGATATAAAGCCTGTGTGGTGTCCATTTGTAGTGTTGTCACTTGTTACTGTATGTGTTCACAAATGCTTTACACACTGCCTCTGAGATAAGCCTGTCTGCTCGTGCCAAGCTACCAAGGGGGTGAGCAGGGGTTATTTTAGGAGTGTACCCTCTTACCCTGACTAGAGGAGGAGGTCGCTATTTGTCACAAGTGCATACCTGTGCCAACTAGAGACCCCCAAGTCTAACAATGTTTTAATTGATTCTAATACAAAGTAACCCTTCCATGTATACGTCTCCATGTGTCTCTCCCTACGCCGATTTAATCCTTAGCAATTCTTTTTGCTTACTTTATTTGTTCCTCTAATGAAACCCATATTGAGACATTGTTGTTTGATACAGGTATATGATAAAACAAATCACTTCATATCTACAACTCAGAACTAATGGCTTTGTTCATGGTTGTTAGTTGCATAAGATAAATAAGCACCAACTATGGCTTGTATATAATATTGAAAAAGCTTCCACTTAAAGCCTGGTGACACCAGGACAATGTTGCTGCTCCTGAGTTTCAAAAAGAGAAGGGAAATCCAGAGAGAAAATGACTCTCTTTAAAGGACTTCCCTTCCCGTACAACGCTCACCACACGCACATCAATGTGCCTGCTGTCACTGAAGTCTGGAAAAAACAAGCATTGGCATAGCCAATAGGTCTTGCTTTTGGGACCTTAGAAGTATTTAGTTATGCAGCACAATATCCTTGTTTATAGTTTATCCTCGACCCTGTGCTTGGATTGGAGGCGTGGGTCTTGATGTCAGTGTGGTTGAAATCTGCATTTCTACGAATGTGTGTGTAGTAATTAATGCTGCGTGTGTACGCACTCGTAGTAAATAATGATGGGCCCAGACTATTTTTACTATCTCATTTCCATATGCAGTAGCCCTCTAATTTGATTTCTTTTGATAGCCTAATTCAGAAGACATTAACATAACTTCATTTTGAAGCATTAATGCTCATTACTGCTAGGGCAGGCTTCTTGTCTTCATAATAGGGTTACACTACTCATCAAGCCGATAAACAAGTGGCTATTTTTAGCCACTTCACTATTATGCAGTTCCTTTGAACCAAACACAGAAACAGTACTTCACATTAGTAAGTGGATACAATTGGCCACAAATTAGTTCTACTCTGGAAATATATTCATGGGAGAAAGTAGAATCAGGGCACAGTGCAGACTGCCCTATTCTGAACTGCGCCATTCACAGATGGCTGGCTCACGAACAACAAGCATTAAAAATGCAATAGGTCTTGCATTTACGCAAATTTAAGCTATTGGCATTGTAAATGACAATGCCTTTTATTTATGTTTTAAAAACGAAAACATAAATAAAAGACATTGTCATTTACAATGCCAATAGCTCAAACTCTCACAAATGCGAGACCAATTCTTTGCAAATGCTTGTTTAGGACTTGTGCCCTGCTGTGCAGAATGGCTAAATATTGTTGGCAAAGGTTATTGAGCCTAAAGGCGAGACCTTTTGTCTATAGTCCATGCTTATTTGTTCTGTCACAGGAAAGAAAGTTAGTACTCTGCTCATTAGAATGCCTCAAGTTTATGTGCTGAAAATACAGGTTTTTAGGTCTCGTCTGGCGTAGGCTGCGCACATGCACAGTCTCGCTGGCGAGATTTAATGATTTGGGGTATTTTGTGTAAAGGGCATTAAGCCCCGCCCCTCTTTTCCATTGGCTGGCGTCACCGTTTATGCTAAACGATGGCCAGCCATTGGAAAAGAGCTGGTTGTGACGTTTTCGTTCAGCTTTTTCTGCCATCCCACTTGGACGGCCTTGCCTGCTTTCCTTCTGAAGTATAAGGTTTCTTATCTTTATGGGGCCAAACACATGGCCCCATAAAGATAAGAAACCTTTTAGCAGGCGAGGCCGTCCAAGTGGGACAGCAGAAAAAGCCAAACGAAAACGTCATGACGAGGGCTTGTTATTTTGGCGCTACGGAAATCTGCCCTTGTTTTTAATGTTATTATAACTCGGCGGCACCAAAGGACATGCAAGACTATTTGAAGATGGCCGTGTCGCATGCAATCTTCCGATCCCATCTACGATGTCTAAACGCGCGCAGCCGCAGTGTGGAGCGCAGAGCTGTGTGCATCTCCGGCAACAAGTGTTATTATTGTCGTCACCGGCCTGTCCTGCTGGAGCCAGAGTGTGACGCAGTAAGAGTCCTGGGGAGGAATCCCGAGTTCTGCCCTCACACCGAGACCATGGAGGTCTACCCCGAGGTCGGCGGCACCCCGCAGACAGCTGCTGTGCCTGCTTTCATTGTCAAGCTCTCAACTCTGCTGGAGGAGCCGAGCAACGACCAGCTGATCTGCTGGAGCTGGGGAGGTTGCGTCTTGTAATGGGGGTTCGGGGGGAGGGTCTGTAGTACCGCGACGTATCCCGATAGGAAGTGACAAGACGCGAGTTGCGGTCTGTCAGAAGGTTTCTAAGACTTATTGAGATACCCCGCTAAAACTTTTCGAATTTCGTTTAGTTCTGGTGTTTGGACCTCTTTTGATTGTTGTGCAGGGACAGTAATTCTGCATACTCTGTGACCCTAGTCTTGAAATTGTTTATCAGCTGCCCCTTTAAGGCGTGATATGGTTGTCCATCAGTCTGTACGAACAAACCTCGCCTCCCCCACTTCACTCACATACGTTTTCATTCATTCGGTGTCGCTCTGCAGAAGCGAATGGAGAGGATGTGGCTTAATGTCCAGAGATTCCGACTTTGGAACCGGGGAAGGAGTTTCGAGAGCCCACATCGTCTCAACATTCCACAAATCTGTGTAAATCACTTAATCTCCACGTGCCTTGAAAAAAAAATAAAGTGAATGTGCTCATGTGTCTAGTTTGAGCTATGTAGAACAAGCATTTGCAATGCAATCGGTCTCGCCTTTGGGGCCTAATAAGTATTTAACCATGTAGCACAATGTCTGCAGCTGGGGGACCAGTAGCGGTTCAACCGAGATGTGGGGAAGGAAAACAGTGCTCCTGTTTTTTTAAGAGCCAAATAAAGAAAGGAGATGGGGCAGGGTGATAAGTTGTTTGGGTGATAAGTTGTTTTGACATAGAAGATAGACTTATAAAGCAAGCGATTTTGAGCTATTTAAGTGTCACCATTTTATATTGCAGAAGTGCCACCATGCGTTATAGAAATGTACATATTAGTGAATAAAGATTTCAAGGCTCGGCTTGTGCATTGGATCTTGGATCAGAGCCAGACCCTTGCGTCAGCTTTCCCTATTTATTCATTGGCTTGCCCACCTACCTATGTAAAACAATTGACAGATTCAATAGGTTTTGTAAAGGCGTAACCTGCTGGCTTTGCCAGTGCTTGTTAATACAGTAATGGGGGCGGTTTTTAAAGAATTTGCAAATGACATCAGAGATTCCTTCCTTGCAAGGTACCTGCTCTAAAATAAAAATTAATGTGAACGAGGAACCTTTATCCTAGTTTAAAGAAACGGACTCACGTGGCCATTTGCACATGTTTATTGATAAGCAAGTTTGGCTGCTGCTTATGGTATCAATTTTTTAAAAGGAGGGTTCGGTCTACTCACTATGCACAACTTGCTAAGGACTAGTTTATGACAAGCATTTGAAATGCAGTAGGTCTCGCATTACTGAATGTTTGAGCTATTGGTGTTAGGGTGACCAACCGTCCGTAAATTTCACGGACAGTCCGTAATTTCGGCCGTCTGTCCGTTGTCCGTGAAGGATTCTTTAACGGACGCCATTTGTCCGTAATTTTAACCGGGCACCGGTCGCACCACCCTAAAGCCGGCACAGCTTCCACCCACCTCCCTTCTTGACTCCGATGCTGTTGAGGTCGGGTGTAACAGACTCCGATGCAGTACCAAAGCTCAGATACCCAGCAGCATTGCACAGCGGGATGGCAACCCTCCCACCTTCAGCCCTTGATGAGCTGTTAAGAGGTGCTTGAAGGTGACTGAGAGGGAGGGGCTGCAGCTTCAGGAGCAGGGGCATCTATTCAGATGCAAACAGCTCTGAATGCGTCATGTCTCTGCAATTTTTAAAGGGGCCTCACACATTCCCTTTCTGCCCAGGGCCCCAAACATCTTAGAACTGGCCCTGATTACACCGAGGCAGCACATGGTTCTCTTCACAGAGCTTAATTACTGCCACTAAATTGTAAGCAAACCTCAGTTCTTCAAACATGCAGTCTATAATGTAATAAAATAAAGAAATGGCACAATCGTACCCACACTGATTAACAAAGTATGGAGGACAATCAATCTTGGAGTATCTCCTTTAAGTACTGTACATCACAGTGGGGGATGGCAAAACTAACATTTTGAAAAGAGAGCCCTACCCCACCCTGGAAGAGACCAAGATGATACTAGAATACTGCATGCCCACCCCTGTACCCACCCTGGTGGATCCTGTTCACCCTCCTGTGATGGCTCCTGTCCCCCCTGCAGTTATGGCTCCTGTGCCCCCATGTGGTGGCTGCTGTCCCCCCTGTGGTGGATCCTGTCTCCGCCCCGGGTGGCTTCTGTCCCAGTCCTGGAATGGCTCCTGCAGCGACAGTGAAGTTCTTGATGGGCCTCTTCTCAAAAAGGCTCCGCTCAAAATGAATATGAAAAGGTCTGCGAGTGAGTGAGTAAGTGAAGGGATGGGTGGATGGCTGGATGAATTAGTGAAAGGGTGAATGGATGAATGAAAGATTGAATAGATGGATAATGAGAGAGGATGGATGGATTGATGAGTGAGTGGAAGGATGGATGAGAGAAAAGGTAAATAGCTGGATGTATGGGTGGAAGGGTAGCTGGATGGGCAAAAGGGTGGCTGGATGAGTGAAAGGATGGATGAGTGAAAAGGTGGATGATGAGTGAGTGAGTGGGTTGATGGATGAGTGAAATGGATGGATTGATGAATTGATAAGTGCAAGGGTGAATGGATGGACGGATGAGTGCAAGGGTGAATGGATGGACGGATGATTGAAAGGGTGGATGAGTGAGTGAAAGGGAGGGTAGATGGACAAAAGGATGAACAGATGAGTGAAGGAGTGAAAGGATAAATGCATGAGAGAAATGATGGATGAGTGATAGGGTCAATGGATGGATTCATGAGTGGATGAGTAGATGGATGGATGGATGGGTGGATGGAAGGAAGGATGGCTAAGTGAAAGGGTCGATGGAGAGAGAAAAGGAGGATGGATGGATGGCTGAAAGGGTGGATGGGTGGAAGGATGAGTGACTGGGTAGATGGATGGATGAGTAAGTGAAAGGATGGCTGGATGGGTAAATGGCTGGATGGATGAGTGAATGAATGGATGGGTAGAAGAGTGGATAGATGAGTGTACAGATGGATAGGGTGAAAGGGTGGTTGGATGGATAATGGATAGATGAATGAAAGGATGGATGAATGGATGGATGAGTGAAATGATAGATGGAAGGATACATGATGGATAGGTTTGCAAATGGTTGAATAGGTTTGGATATGGCTGGGCTTACTTATATACTATTGCGCGACCTCCTCTGATGTGTCTGTAAAACTTACCTATTGTCCTGAAGTTTTGTCCTGAATTTTGACCTCCTGTCCTGAATTTGTGTCCTGAATTTTGACCCTCTGTCCTGAATTTTTACACTCACCCTCCTGAATTTGCACCAATGCCAGTTGGTCACCCTAATTGGTGTTGCATTCTTATTAGCAATGCCAATAGCTCAAACTTTAATAATGCGAGACCTATTGCATTGCAAATGCTTGTTGGAAAATGCTTTCAGCAGTTCAGAATTAGGTGCGGGGTACGAATAATGTTTTGTCGGTAGAAGAGTGCGTCAAAAGCCGCTTGACAGTGTTACGGTTGTTTAAATAAATCTGCGCATAAAGTGGGCGTGTAAAATATCCATTAAGAGAAGAATTTTCATTGTTTACTCCTTGAGACGTTGTATACAGTCTATTGATAACTAATAAAGGATTCCCAAATCACCCGAGGGTAGCAAATAAAGATGGCCACTGGTTCCGGCCGCTGAATTATGTCCTTCCTTTGTTTCCAAGTTTTTATTTTTTATTTTTAAACAGAAGATCGTCGCTAGGTGGCAGCCATGGTATAGACAATTTTGGGTCCCCTGTGAACAACGGAATCATCCCGCTTTAGGAGCGTTTTCTTTGGTCGAGACGTGCCTTTGCACCCTTAACACATGCGGAATGGCTTTATGGGATTGGTCAACAAAGGAGGATGACTTACTTCGGACGCCGGGGGTTGGCTTACGTGTACGTCGATCGTCTTCTGCCGGCTTCTCGGCGGCGACAGTAATTGGTGGAAATGAGCATGGTACCACCTCCGTGTGGGTTCGCCGAGGGTTTCGGTATCTGTGCTTCTGGCGATGGAGGGTCCCCTGCTTAAATGGACTAACTACTTGACGGGTAAGGGGTAGTTTGGGCCCAACAGGCGGGCAGTGAATGGGAAAAATCGGGTGGACCGGTTCTATAGATGGTAGAGGGCAAAGGGGGCAAGTGTGAGTGCAGGGAATATGGATGCGGGAGCAAAAAAACGAGTACCAAAGATGTAAATGCCCTGCATGGGGCAAATAAAAGCAACAAGGGACTGAAGAGAGGCAACAGAAGAGGTAGGCAAGTTGTAAGTTCCAGTAAAGGACAAGCGTCTCTGTGTTCAAGTACGGGCATTGAGGTAAAATATTGTTTTAGGGTACAAGATAGGTCGGTAGGATTGGGCAAAAGTGGGGTAGCAGGGTAAACGATGCTTAATTGCTTAAAAGTGAGCTGTCGGAGGAGAGGAGACAACACAGAAATAGGGCGGCAGGCATTTTCACCTGATGTTGGGATGTGTATGGTGCGAAGGGAGGTAACAAAGTGTAACCATGGATTGTGCCCATTATGGGTGCAGCATGCAGCTGTCTTCGGCAGCATAAAAATGGCACCAAGAGAATGCCAGGTCGCAACCAACATACGGGCGCTAAAAAGCGTCTGTTGCTAGGGACATGGAGGATTCCGAAACTGTACATTTTCGTGGAGTCGAAAAATACTAGCACAAGAGCGGAATAACATGGATTATCGCAATCAATAAAGGTTATTTCTCAGACAGAGGTATTGTTTTACTGTACGCCGCACTGAAAAATTGGTAACAGCAGAGGAAAGTAATGTTTTTCGTCCTATCGGTTCCATAGTTGTGACACTAAGTGGTTTCAACAAAGCACACCAAAATGCCGACCATCGATCTTTCATTGCTTATAGATTTATTGCTCTAGAACGACTCTGGCGTATTACCACTTATTTCCTTTGCAGGGAAAAAGCTACTTACTGTTATACGACAGCAGTGCCTTAGCTGACAGTGTCCGAGGACCTCCACCCCCCACTAGCACTATCATCCAGTGGTGCTGGAACTAGGGGTGCTGGAGGTGCTACTACTGCACTTTCATAAAACCTGAAATAGTTTAGATGGAGAATGGGCATCAAGGTGGGATTGAAAGGCTTTTTTTCTGCAAAATTTTTCTCTCTTCAAATAAACATGGTTAATTATGCCCTTTGCCGTTAGTGAGGTGACGATATCGGACAGCAACCCCTCTCAAAATAAAAATAGTTGGAGCACCTTTGACACCATCACACAGATTCCACCTTCACCACACTTGACATTCGCAGAAGATGGTTTGAAAGGTCACAAGATCCCCTTTGGACAACTTGAGTGAGGGCAACCTTCACCCTCCCAACCACAAACCAGCATTAAAATTTACCACGGGGCAGCATCCGCTTAATGAGTCATAGCCTTGGTTGGTCCTTACCTCTCCTCTCACTGTTACAGACGTAGGTCACAAATCTTCTGTCTACTATCACAGCTCATCCTACCTCCCTAAACTGGACCTTCATTTCACTGGGAATATGTAAGCACTCTAAAAAGGATTGTGCGGCCTCAAGGTTGGTCAGTTTTGCCCTCCTGCTGGCTAAAGGCATGCTTACTTCCCATTGTAAGTCTTAATTTCCACTCTCAATTGCAGTCTGGGTGTGAGAAATGGGCTGAGGGCAAGGGATCAGCCTTGGGTAGGAAGGAAGCTAGATGCCTCCGTAAGCGCCCGATAGCCGCTCTGTTGGATATTCACCTAGATCAGTAATAAACAGCACTGAGTGAACCCCCCCGCTCCCATTAAAACAAGATTAGTCCTTGCTGCCGTAGGCTGCCCTTTAACACTATTGCCCAACACATTGTACCTCTCCAGATATCAACTACCATTTCTTCCCCCGTAATTCTTTACAGCTCCACCCCTCCTGGCCGCCACGTCTCAATAACCACCTGATCATTCACTCACACCGGCTCGCCAGCCCTTCACCTACCTGCCACCTCAGCCCACCCCCTGTTTCCCCATTTTCGCCTCTAATTCATCGCCCCGTAACGAGATGCAGGTAATTTAATCTACCGTTGTTTCTTTATTTATTCATGTTTATTCATGTTTTGCATAGCATTTCATTGCACTATTCTGCACTTTTAGACCTATTTCTTGCATCCTATTTGAGTTGCCATAAGCACCTTTCCTGTGTATTGTTCGTTAATTTACCATGCTGTATGACTGCTTTCAAAATCTGCTGCCATTGTAATATGTAATGTTTTTGCAATGAAAACCTGCAAATAAAGATTGTTGGAAAAAATGAGTCGCAGCCTCAGGCCTACGTCAGAGTAAAGCTCTAAGGGGCAGAGTAATTGGTGATAGCGGCACAGTACTAATCTCTAGTAACATATACATTTGGAAAGCGGGACAGGGATCAGCTTCCCTGATATTGTCCCCAACTATGTGTGATCAATGTGTGGTGATCTATCTCATACTCTTGGTAGAATGTTCTTGAGTATGTGTTCGAAGTTCTCATGGAATGTCGTTGATGTAAACCAGGCTTACAGTGGTCTCATGGTGCTGGTAAGTGTACTACATGAATAAATACTTCTCATTAACCTATGTCGTGTGGTACACTGAGGTAGCACAATTTGGCGACTAGCAGTTTGGCATCCACAGCAACACCTGCATCCTACAGGAACTGGTAACTCCGGTTAGTTCTACAAGTGGATTGAACAACGGGTGAGCCACTGAAGGATTAGTAGTCAGGGAGAATTGCATGGACACTAACAATCCTTGGATGAAGTTTCCCAAGGTTTTTCAGGAGATATTGGGAAAGATTAGTGGGTTCAGACACGAGTACAGTTCAGGAAAGCGGGGTACCTATAAAAACAAATTGAGAATGGTGCCTTTTAGCATTAGAGAAGAGCTGGCAAACATACTGAGAAAATGTGCATGTAGAGGATTATCAAACCAATTGAATCTTTGCTTTAGTTATGTCTGTTGGTTATCACCAGAAAGAAAACATGAGATTTAAGAGTTTGTATTGATCCGCGCAGTCCGAATAAAGTCATCTGGGTAGATTTGCATCCTCTACCGTGACCTAATTATATTTTTTCCAGTTTTGCTGGTGCATCTGTATTTTGCAAAATTGATTTGGCATCTACCTACCATCAGGTGGAATTGGAACAATCCTGTAGGCATCTCACAGCTTTAATTTCTCCAGTGGGTACTTTTCATTCCAAGAGGATGACTTTTGGTTTGGTATCCGTCACGTTAGTTTTCCAACGCATCATGGAGTCTCTGCTCAAGGGCATCAATGGATGGTCTGGGGTGGTTGCTAATGTCAGAAAGTGTGATTTTTGCCAAGTCCAGGATTGAATGTTTGGGGCATGTTTTTTCACGACAAGGGGTAGAACCACTCCCAGGTTTAGTAGAGGCCATTTAAGGAATTTGCTAAAAAAGAACACAGTTTTTAAGTGGGATGAGCGGTCTCAGGAAAATGTTGTCCAGTTGATGGAGAAGATAAGTTCAGAGAAGATGTTGGCACCGTTTGATCCTTCCAGGCAATGCATTATCACTGTTGGCGCAAATAACAGTGGATTAGGGGCAAGTTGTTCCCAAGTAGTGGGACAAGGTGAAAGAACTGTAGGTTTTTTCTCCAGGGCACTGCGATACGATGAGAAAAATAATTCTGTAATTGAAACAGATTGGTTGCCTGTTGAGCGATTCAAGTGTTTTGTTTGGGGTAGGAAGTTTAGGATATTGACAGACCTTAAACCTCTGGTTGGTATTTTGAGTGGTGATGTTATCAGAGATTTGACACCCAGAATTGCCAGATTGAGTGCAAAACTTCTCCAGTACTATTTTGATATTGAGTATATCCCTGGCGGGAAGACTATCAGAGCAGACTACCTGTCAAGATCACCATCTGTGTTTATGGAAGGCGAAAAGGGGGTGAGGACCAAGAATGTCTCATTGCAGCTGTTGATGTGTTTTGAGAGTGCTGGATGGAGTGTTTGGCGAAAGATGAAGTTCTGAATATGGTTTGTGAATTTGTGATTGGAGGGTGGTCAAAAGAGAGCTCATTACCTTCAAGTGCCCAACCATATTTTAAGATTTCAGATAGGTTGACGCTAGAAGATGAGAATTTAATTATGAGAGGGGACTAGTATATACACCGGTTTTACTTCGAGAAAGGATGATTCATGCTGGGCATGAGGGCCCATTTGGGACAAACAGTTACTAAAAGAAGTATATAATCTGTGTATTGGTGGCCCATTATGGACTACGAAATTGTTCAAACTGTCAGGAATTGTGTCATTTGCTCAACAAGTGACTAGGTTTTTATAACTGCTACCCCACCTCTTCACCCCATTGAGCTTCCTGAAACGACTTAGTCCAAGCTTGCAGTGGATTTCATTGGTCTTTATAGTATTTCGCTACCAAGGTTTAGATACGCCATGGTTTTGGTTGAATATTATAGTAAGTGGTGGGAGGTGGAATTTGTCCCAGAACCAGATGCTAGTGCTGTAATATAATTTTCAGCAAAACCTTTATGAGAGAAGGATTTCCGAACGGAGCTAGTCTCCGATAACGGAGTTCAATTTGTTTGAAAAGAAATGAAAGTTTTTCAGTGAATCTGGTATCAAACACCAAAGGTTGCACTGTATCATCCGCCGGTAAATGGTTTGTTGGAGAAAATGAACATAACACTAGTAAATTGTATCCATTGGATTGTTAAGAACAGTATTGTTGTGCGTATGGCAGTGGATGATATGTTGTTTGCCCATCAAACCAGTCTAAATGTGGTTACAAGTAAGACACCTTTCGAGATTATGAAAGATTTGTTACCTTGTTTCCGGCATGGTTGAAAGAGTGTCGGTCTGGCTCTTCCCATGAAGTGACATGGATAAGTGTGACCGGCCGAAGGTGGAAATGGCGCAGAGAAAAACGAAACAGTTTTGATGAAAAACATGGAGTGGGCAGGCATGGTAATGACATTATGAAAGGAGACTGGGCCCGCATGAGAGAACCTTCTCATGTGCCGATGGGTCAATCAAAGTTCAGAGAACCTGTAAAAGTAGAAGCTGTTAATGATCATTCAGTTAGAGCGAAAAGAGATGAATGTTGGTATTGTTTTAGAGTGGTGAAAGCTAAAAATAGAGAAGTGATGGATGCACAAGAGGAGGATGGTCTGTCTATTGTTTCAGACCTTGCGCAAGGTGTGGATAATTCTACTCACCCAAGAAGAATCATCTGGAAACCTGCTGTGTTTCATCAGTATACACTATGGTCTTTCATTTGGGTGTTGTTTAGTCCATATTTGGATTAATTGTTTGTCGGTAATGTTTAATGATTGCGTTGGGTGTTTAGTATGTTTATATGTATAACAAGGCGTAGAACATAAGTTTCTTTTTGTGTTTATCTTTGAGTTGAAGTTGTTTTTTCTATTTTAACAGTATTGTGAATCCAATATGGCATTCAATGGTCATAAGTAAATCTATCCAGTGTGTAAAAGGGGAAGATGTTATGGTAATCTATCTTATCGCTCAAATTCTGGGTAGAATGTTCTTTGTGTAGGAGAGTAGGATCTGCTTCTTAAGGTTACCTCCACGTTTTGCTGATGTATCACTGTTTTCGACTTAGACTGACTGGGATCCTGCTATCCAAGACCCCAGTCTAGCTGCTTTCTCCTCTAAATCGATTGCATGTACTTTAGGTACACTCCAGATTGGATTCTGGGGTACCCTTATCAGTCCCTAGTATATGATACACCATGTATCCAGGGCATAGGTACCCCAGAGGCCTCCCAGGGGCTGCAGCATGTATTATGCCACCCCTGAGAGACCATTCAAACTGACACCACAGGTCTGCTACTGCAGCCTGTGTAAGGTGATGCATGCACCCCTTACTTGGATATAGGTTCACTATATCTATTCTAAATCACTACACATATAAACCTATCAGTCACCCCTATGGCAGGCCTTATCAATCCTGAAGGCAGGGTACTGGGTTTTATGTGAGAGGGTGCACCTCCATGAGCAGAGCCTCTCTGCAGCCTTCGGAACCTATTTTTTGGGTTTGTGATGCAGCCAACCATATATATTTAAGTGCATTATAACCTCGCGGTAAATGCTAACTTTAAAACGGCTGCTTAGAAACATGTCATGTTTGGTGTCAAACACCTTGGATTCATACCTCCACACCAGTAACTGGTGTAGGAGGTATGATTCCTCCCTTCTAGAACCACTACTGTGGGTCACCGGGCTACCCGGTACTAGCTTTCTCGACCTGGGCATCACAAAATGGATGCTGCCAGCCACAGACACAAGTCTGCTCTCCTGCTGCTGAGCCAAGCTCGAGCAGGGGAAGGCTTGACAATAGGTTTCCTGTCACAGGGAGATGTAACCACCCCCCAGACAGTATTTAGTGTAGTGGGGCTGGGTGGGTGCACTCTGAGAGTGTTTGAAGTCTGCACTGGGGGCACATTTGGTGTCCCTGTGCATAGTCCAGTTCAAACCGGTTGCAGGAGCCATTTGTTCCTGCTCTGGCGCGAAACTGGACAAAGGACATGGGTGTAGCCACCCCTTTGTCCTGAACCTCCCGTAGGTGGGTCCCCAGAGTTTGTCCCACCCCTTCCTTGGGTATAAAATAGGAACACCTGACTACAGGACTTTAGATTTTACCTGCACTAAACTCTGCTACAGAAACCAAGTACTTCGACGATCTACACTACGCCGACTGAAGAATCTCCCTTGGAGTAAAGGAATTACTCCCCTGCAGCAGCAGGCACCTAAACGCATCTGACCGGTTTGCATCTCCCGAGCTCCTGAGGGCTCAGGCACCTAAACGCATCTGACCGGTTTGCATCTCCCGAGCTCCTGAGGACTCCGAAGATTTTTGCGACACAGGAGGTGGGTTCCCAAGGTCTCTGAGGTCGATCTGCTCTCTCAGCAATTCTGAGACCAGTATCCCTCGTGGGGACCGTGCAACCCGAACCCCTGTGCACCGTGTACTTTTGCAGCAGCATATGCTTTTCGGCGATCCCTGAGGCTGTGCGTTGGCCTACTTGTAGTCCTGACCCCGAGCAGTGTTTCCACCGAAGATTTCCGGCCTACTCTCCATGAGTGTTCCGTGGGCTGGTATTTTGTGATTCAGCTCTAGGTCCCTTCACGATCCCTGGTCCGTTGGCCTGTGGGTCTCTGTGAAGGTAAATTTGACTTTCTTTGGGCTTCCCTGGTTGCTCCAGACGTGCCCTGACTCTCCATAGCTTGGAGAGTCCCCAGGACCTTGCTGGTCCTCACCAAAGCTTATTTCCTCTGCCTGCGTGGGTTGCAGTTGCCAAGGCTTGTTGGTGTTCAGTTCGGACACTGACCCCCCAGCACTCGACATCCTTTGTGGGACAGCTCATCTCAAGACGTTGGTCATCGTCGACGTCACCTGGTCCCACTGGCTGCAGAGCCAAGCATCGTATCTTCTCACCTGAGGCACCCGACATTGGTGGGCATTCGTCTATTGTGCCCCTGGTCACTCTGAAATGACCCAGACTCTGTCCCCTCTGCTTTCAGGTGCTTCTCATCTTGGATCCTACCGGACATTTTTCATCTTCCTGGCAGCAGCACTTATTCGCATCACGCCAATGAAAACCACTAAGGTTTCCGACATCACATGACCCCTATGCACCCGGCTCCTCTGGGATAGCTAACATGGGTATCTCGGTACTCTCAAGGGTGCTGGCCTTAGAACCTTCTATGTTTGAAAGGGTTTGCTTAAAGTCCTCTCCGAAGTGTCCTTAAACTCTAAAATTCCAACCGCGACTTTCCCATAGAGTTGTACGGAGCTCGCGCCTGTGTTCACACACTGCACCCGTCCCCCCGTGGGTCCCCTGTATCACTACTTTGGGTGGTTCCTTGGGGTCTCAGCAATTCTATGTGCTCTAGGCACTGTGTTCAGTTAAGTCGTGGTTGCTATACCACTTTCTTAGTATATGGTTCGGTGTGTATTGTGCTATCTACTTTCGTTCTAGTGATTTAATATTAGTGGTCAGCATATACCAGGCCAACTTCTCACATTTGGGTATGTGTTCTAAGTTCTCTTGGAATGTGAGTAGTGTAAACCAAGCGGACAGTTGTCTCCTGGTGCTGTTAACTGTGCGACGTGAATAAGTACTTCTCATTAACCAGTGTTGTGGTACACTAGGGTACTACACATTTCTTCCCTGAATATAGAGCCTACTGTCTAAATGAAAAACAAAATAAAAAAACTCTTCAATAACGGGCTTAAACAAATGGGCAATATTTTAAGATGAATCAGTTGAGGTAAGAGTGGAAAGTTAATATGCTGTATGGGTCGAGTAATCTTTGACTTGCAGAGTTTATCTTTCATAGTTCACCAAATCTTGTAAATGGGCTTGCAATTGCATTACCTGAATGCCATGCCGGTTGGCGGGCAAGGTTTGTCGATCATCCATGATAATTATATGTGCTGTAAATCCTTTTACCACATATATTACCATTACTATTTGTGTGATTAGTACCACACTACCACATTTGCCCTGGTAAAAGTAGGGTGTGGATTTTGGTGCAGTAAGCACCAAACTCTGCATGTTATGACTCGTCCGTTGTTGTCTTAAAACAGGTGCTATTTATCTCGCACAGGAAATTTCAATCCCTGCAGTGTCCGAATTGATCAATATCACAAGCTTTTCTGTGCTGACCGTGAAAGGGGACCTCCGTGTCTCCAAACAATCTTGAATCTTAGGTGTGTGGTTGCATTAGGGGATTATCAGTGCAACATTGTTTTGTTTGTGAAGGGTGTATTTTGATGGCATACAAGTCTCGTGTAGTTCCTACCAATCCGTAGGACCTGAGCGTTATTCGGACAACTTAAACTAAGGGCTTGGTGTCAAAACTGATTCCAGACACCCCCCGCAGGATATGTTGTCCTATAGACCAGCTAGCTCTCAGTACCACGGAAAGCCACACTAACCTACCAGGGAGTGAATGGTTTCTGGCAACCACTGAACATGACAACCCTGCTTCCTGAAGAATCCTGGAAACAGTACTGCACCTTTTGCTCAGTCACTTGTGCTTACATATGCTCAGAGAAGTATACATAGAATACACAGTGAGACGTTTTCAATAATATTTATTGAACCAACGTTATTCTTGCATAAAATATGTGTGCTGCAATGATTTGTAGACCGAAGCAGATAAACGTGATTACAAACACCAAAAGCGTAATTAGTAGATGTAGTTCTACCATGGTGCTAAACAATTGTATATATGCAGCCATATAAATAAGGCAGTAATCTAGCGTACTCCTACTATGCAAACTCAACTCTAAGTGTACCTAGAGTGTGTGTAGGTGTAGAGCCAAGAATCCCCCCCCAAGGGACGACAGGTTGCCGTTTAGTGATTTCTCAGCATGCAAGGACCCTCGGTGTCAGCAGAATAGCTACCTTCAAAATCGGGCTTGACAATCCGAACACATTCAATGGCGCTCTTATTTACCGTCCACCACTAGTCAAATCTAATTTTTTACACTCCATAGGCCAGCTCGTTGAGCCCAAAGCAATACTACCCAATTTCACTATTCTTGATGATTTTAATTTCCATCTCGAGCATCTTACAGACACCGATACCGAGGCCCTCTTAGATCACATGGCCAGCGTAGGACTCAATCAACTAGTTAAGGATACAACTCCCTCTGCGGGACACTGCCTGGATGGCATCCTCTCTGACCATCCTAATCTTCAATGGAAGAAAGCATTATCGCTGATCTGGTCTGACCATAGAGCAATATTGTTTAACATCTGCCTACCTGCAACAAAGCCCACCTTGGAATCTTAGAAAACACTTAGCGTCCGGCCTTGGCATAAGATTAAGGGGGTTGAATTAAGCGAGACAACACTAGCCTCACGCACAGCTACTCCAGTAAACCTGGAAGAGGCAGTGGAAAATTATCACTCCTGGAACCACGATGCAGGGCAACAGCTAGCCTCCCCAAATACTCGGCGTTCCATCAGATACTCTGAACTCTGGTTCAATGAGTCCCTGAAAACACAAAAACAGATCTGTAGGAAACTGGAAAAGAAATGGAGGTTAACTGACAACGATCAAACTAAATTAGAATATGGACTGGCTATGCAAACCCATAAATAGTTTATCATGAAAGCCAAATCTGACTTATTCAAAGAAAAGATTGAAGCCTCCAATGGCTGTGCAAAAAAACGATTTGCCATAGTAAAAAAGCTCTCAAAGCTCCCTGAAATTCAAAGTCCGGAAAATAGCCAGCAATTTTGTAACAAGCTGGCAATCGCCTTTCAACAAAAAGTGAACCAACACCTTCATCCCCCAAGACAATCTATCGGCACCTGTTGACAAAAGCATAAGTGCCAATAAATCGCATCAAGTTGACTTAACCAGCCCCCCCTTACTAACCTATCTATGTTTCCGCTAATCTCACTGGACCGAACTATCGGACTGATCTCTTCAGTTAAGTCAGGATCACCATCAGATCCCTGCCCCCCAAAATCCTACACCTGGTCCCTGAAATTGTGGCACCAGTTCTCTGGCCTTTTTTCAATAGCATGATCACCTCTGGGATTTATCCTACTGCTTGGAAAAGAGCCTCTATACTGCCACTCCTGAAAAAGCCAAAGTTGGATCCAGGTGACCCCGCCAGCTATAAACCCATCTCTAGGATACCTTTCCCTGCCAAAATTATAGAAAAATATCTGAACGCCTTTCTTGCGGATGGGGATATTCTAGATCACTCACAATTTGGCTCCCGGGCCCACCACAGCACGGAACTTGCTCTAATCACAGCTGCAGAGGAACTCAGGCTAACCCTGGATAAAGGCGGCAGTGCCGCTCTTATCCTTTTGGATCTCTCCGTGGCATTCGACACTGTCAATCATGACGTGTTGATTGAGCGTCTGGCGTCCCTGGGAATCCGGGACAAAGCACTCCTCCTACTCAGATCCTTCCTATCAAATAGGACACAATCAGTGGCACATGACCCATTTGTCTCCACAGAATTCACACTTCCTTGTGGAGTCCCTCAGGGCTCAGCGTTGTGCCTTACTCTTTTCAATCTGTTACCCCGTTGGCCAAACTGATAAAAACCTTTGGATTTATGCTGGTGTCGTATGCAGATGACACACAAATTATAGTGTCCATCAACAGCTCATCCGTAAATACTGCTTCCTGCTTTAAAAGCTGTATGAATTACATAGGGAGGTGGATGCAGTCAAATTGTCTTAAACTCTACACTACAAAAACTGAAAATATGCTTTTCGGTCATACACCGATTGTCTGGTCGGACAGCTGGTGGCCCAGTCATATGGGGCTCCCTCCAACACCAGCTGTTAAGGTCAAGAACCTGGGATTCTTGTTTGACTCCAAGCTCTCCTTCGAACCCCAGATAAATCAGACTACTGCAACATGCTTTTTCATTCTTAGAATCTTGAAAAAGATACTTCCGTTTATCCCTTTAAAGCTCAGGAAGACAGTAGTCACAGCCTTAATTGTCTCAAGACTGGACTACTGTAACTCCCTTTTCACCAGTGAAAGCAAACGTAGCCTGCAAAAACTTCAAACTACGCAAAATGCCGCTGTCAGAGTTCTGCTTGGGTTACTCTCCTCTCGCAGAACTGCACTGGCTACCTGTTGGCAAGCACATCCAGTTTAAGGCCTTGTGTATTGCCTTTAAGACCATTCACGGCATAGGCCCACGACAACTGTCGCAGCTCTTCAGACTCTACATCCCTGGAAGATCGTTGAGATCCTCTAACAGTGGTAACCTCTCCATCCCAAAGATCTTAAAAGTTAAATGGGGAGGGAAAAGCTTTTCCTATACCACTGCCAAACTTTGGAACTCCATGCCCCCGTGCCTGAAAAACGAACACAATTTGCTTCAGTTCAGGAAGCGCTTAAAAACCTGGCTGTACTAGCAACACTATTCTTTCAAATGCTGTTTTCTGGTGTGTCCAGCGCCGAGATACCTACGGGTCATGTCGCGCTTTATAAATGCCTCATTTCATTTCCGAAGTACCTCCTCTACTAACCTATTGGGATGCTCATCTTTTATAATAGAAAGCAGCCTTGCGATGTTCGCATAGATTAGTGATGTTGTGGAAGTGTAGCTAGCCCTGTCACCCCCCTGTGGATGAAGACAGTGATGACATTTGTACGTAGTAAGGAACAAGACCTTGTACATGAAGATCAGGGCCTTGTGATAATGTTGTGCGAAGCTAGATGTAAAACAAGTTTAGTTTGAGAGAAACTAATCCAACATTGTCACGTGTACAAATGTATGCAAAAGGTCACAGCTTGCAAATGTTATTTGTGAGGATAGTGTAAGAAATAAGCTGCTTCGCTACGTGGGCCTAGCTGGGGGAGTATAACACGAGGGAAGTGCTTAGTTCACTTAACTACATTTGCTGTCCTTTTGTGAGTCTACTCAGTTCTCCTATGTAGCATGCTAGTACTGGTGTCCCAGGAGACTGGCATGCTGTTCCTGTGTGATGCTTGGATCATGCCTCATGTTGAGATGTGGTTCTGGTTTGCAGACAGGGACTACAGATTAGTTTATTTACCTACTTTCCAGCAAGATGGGCAGTGCTGTGTGAAAAATAACTTGAATATGTAGGAAATACTCTTCCGGTCTACATTGCAAACGTTGTTTAAAATATTAGGGCTTCCAGCCATTTCATGAATGGGGCATCTTTCCACGCTACCTTCCCAGGCAAACTGACTTTATCAGTAATTACGCGGCTTAGGTGTGGGTATGTAGATATCTGTTAATGCCCAAGGTGTACTGGTGCCATTGGAAAATGTGAAAAATTCGAAATCATGTTAAGGTTGAATAGAAAGGGCCGTGTCCTATATGTGCGTGTCTTCCTTTGCCAGCCTTAGAGACTGCAAGTTGACCAGAAGATAGGGACTGTGGAAGAATGCATCACAAGGAGCTAAAAGTCCAGCAGGATCACAGCGTCTGCTAGATTTTGAGTATATCCTGATGGGATACACTTATTGACAGCATGTAGATGGGAATCATTTACATACTAGTTATTGTGAAAATTTGACATGACATAATCCAATATGGGACAACAACCACACTACAGTGAGTTCACAAAGCCTCCTTTCCTACACCAGGCCCCCATTTTGGTGTTACAGAAGTACTGGTTTTGTGCAGTGATAACGATCCTCACAATCTGTATAAGTGGTTAAGTTCCTCTACCCATGTACATCTTTTTACTCCTTTAGTTTGTGATGTGAGTTTCTCAGAGCAATGAGTGATCAAACAACATACTTGTTGCCCTTCTATAGATTTAGGGTCTTTAAGCTGAGAAACAAGACCCTCATTCCATTATTGGATGAGTGCTCTATAGCTGAGTTTCATTGAGAAGTTTGTACTGCATGAAGTTGAAAGTGCTGTCAGTCTTCGCAGCTAACTCGGGGAGGCTAACCAAGGATCACACAGTTTGTCTCAGTAGGTAAGACTAGGTTAAAATTCAGAATTTCAGTTTCCACAGCAATACAGGCACTGAATTCCATACCCTGACTAAGCATGTGTTATGTGACCGTGCCAAGTTCAGCATGTTTGTTTAATTTTATTTTGCACTGCTGATTGTGTGCTGACAAATACATTTAGTGGCCTTATAACTTATTATTTGTGTAACGTTGTATAGAATGTTTTTGCTTGGAAGTTGTAGTCTTTTTTTGAGAAAAGATTGGTTCTTGGTGCAAAAAAGTAAAATAAACCCTGCTCGAATACAGGAGCTTATTGTCTTCCGTCTGAGTCATACAACCTCTAAACGTACAGTGGGATGGGCTATTTTAAGCCTAGCAGAAAAATCTTGAAAGGTTTCTTTCATAGCCTATATTTACTATTGCACAGAGAGACCCCAAAATTCCTGCTCCTTTGATTAGACGGGAGCTGGCTGCTTGTTGTAATTTTTAGGTCAAAGCCTACCATACATCGCAGCTGTCTGGTATGCTAACGACATCTTGGGGACATTCGGAAAGCTTCCCTGGGAATGCTTTCTGCCCAATGGTTACTGTTAAGTTTGCAGTTTGTAACTCACATTTGCTTACTTCTGTTTGGTGGCTTTATTTGTTTTACGCTGTACAGCTTGAGTTTGTCCCTTTTGCCCAAACCCTATGTTTTCTTCCACCAGATTTTTTTTTCTGTAAACAGGCCTATAAATCTTGTTCATATCTTGGTACATTTGCTGTACATTCGAAGATGGAGGTCAAGGTCAAAGTCAGAGTCTATCTTCCAGGGAGCTTGGTGATTACTTTCTTTCACTGACTTCAAAGTGAGAGGATTTATGTGACAATCATGCTGGCTTCTCGGGGTATGCTATACAATGTTATTTTTTTTCTAGCACAAAACAAAATGTAAATGTCTGTAAATTAACTGTGCAGAGATTTCAGAATATGGAAAGTACAATGAAGTGCATTTTTAAGGTCATTACCGAAGTGTGGTGGAAAGGAATATTTTGATACGATCAAAACAAATCGATACTCTAGGTGATGACATTTCCACACATTGTTTGTGCACCTTATACATTTATCAGTAAAACTGTATATCTGTTCAAATGTAATGGCCTTTTCAATTGCAGATGTGTTCTCTCCAATGACAGTGGGCTACCACACCTTACATACTCCACCTTACCCCACTCCACTCTAAGTGCACCACTCCACAGTACGCCACTCCATAGTACGTCACTGCACTATACTCTGCACCACTCCACTCTACGCAACTTTACTCCATGCCTGTATACTCGACAACACTCTACTCCATGCCAATGCACTCTACCCCACACTACTCTACTATGCACCACTGCACCCTAGGCCACTGCACTCTACGCAAATCCACGGAGCTGCTCTAATCTGCTCTGCACCACTGCACTCTGACACTGCTGTATGCCACTGCACTCTACACCACCTCACTCTACTGTAAAACAATCCACTCTACGCCGCTCTATTCCACTCAGCGCCATTCCACTCTATGCCACTCTATGCCACTGCAGTCTTCCCTGCGCTATTCCTCTTCTCTCTACGCTACTGCACTCTATGCTGATGCACTCTAGTCTACTTGACTCAAAACCCACTGACTCTTCACCCCTGCACTCTATGCCAATCTACTCTGCACCACTCCACTGAACACCACTATACTCTACTCTTAACCACTCCACTGTTCACTACTATGCTCTACTCTGCAACACTCTACGCCACTGTACTCTGTTCTACACCATTGCACTCTGTCACTTTACGCTGCACCACTTTATGCTACTGCACTCTACACCACTCTATTCTGAGACACTGCACTCTCTGTCACTCTACTCTGCACCACTGCACTCTATGCTACTGCACCACTTTAATGTACTCCATGCCACTATTCTCTATGCCACTATGTCCTACACCACTCTAATCTGCTGTGCACCACTTCACTCTGTCACTTCACTCTATGCCTCTCTACTCTACTCTACACCACTCTACCACTCTGCTTTGCACCACTGAGCCACTGCACATAATGCCCCTGCACTCTACAACAGTGTATTCTATGTCCCTACACTCTACGCCCCTTTTACCCTAAATCACTGAATACCACTCTAATCTATTCTGCCCCAGTGCACTCCATACCACTGCACACCATTCTACTTTATGCCTCTGCGCCACTCTACACCTCTGAACTCTACCCTGCACCACTTCTCTCTATGTCACTGCACTCTTCTCCACTTTGCACACTCCATTCTATGCCATTGCACTCAACTCCATCGCAATCTACTCTGCACCACTTTACACTACGTCATTGCACTCTACGCCAGTGGACTCTCTCCCGCTTTACTCAAAGCCAGTGCTCTCTATGCCAATCTACTCTGCACCACTGTACTTTATGCCACTCTACGACATTTCTCTCTGCCACACTTCACTTTGTGAGGCTATACTCCATTACATTTTACTCCACTCTGACACTCTACTCCGCTCTATGCCACTCCACTCTGTGCAACTCTTCAACACTACTCCACTCTGATGCTTTATACAACTCCCTCTGCGCCACTCCATGCCACTGTACTCCACTCTATTGTACACCACACTACTCCACTCTACGCCACTTCACTGGCACTATATGCCACTCCACAACACTCTACTCCACTCTGCCATTCCACTTTCCTACCCTGTGCCACTCTATGCCACTCCACTCTACAACAATCTACTCCTCTCTACATTACTCTACTGTATAACAATCTACTCCACTATATGCAGCACCCTCAATGCCACTCCACTTCATGACTCTCTATGCCACTCCACAAAACTCTACTCCACTTTGAGACACTACTTTGCTCTGACATTCTACTCTACCGCACTCTACGCCCTTCCACTTTGACACTCTACTCCCTCCAGGATACTCCACAACACTCTATTTCACTCCACTCTGACACTCAACTTCATCTAGCTCAACTCTACAACACTATGCCACTCCACTCTCCTCTACCCCATTAACCTTTAGCCATCTGAACAGCAGCCATGCTGGTATAAAAAATGGCTAAAACATATTGGCAAAGCCAATAACTCTTGCATAGATGAGTCCCATTGACCTTGCCAAAGTCTTTTTCATAAAGTGTGGTTGTGTTGCTGAACTGTTTATTTCATTCTCACTCTTTTCCAGCAGTTCAGGTATTCTAAGTAGTTCATTCACTGTGTGAATGAATACCTGTTCAAAGACTGCGTTTAAATGATTGAGAAAAAAGTTTGGAACCTATGTTGGACCCGAGTCTATCCTTGGAGCTCCAAATAAACTTAATCTTGGCAAGAGGCTTGTTTTCCTCCAAAACAGTTAAAACGTTAAACAAATTTATCTTCACATAAATTATTTTATTGTTTATCTAGAGCATGTCTCGGCAGATACAGACAACTTTAACCACTAGTTTGTAAATTGCGAAGTTTTAAATAGTTTAACAAGTATTTTAAGTTATTGTAATCTGGTCAAATTATATTATTGTGCAGCTTGCAAGAGTATGTAATAAAACATTTAAAGCAAGAAGCTGGGTCTCAATCCTGGTTATTTAGTATCTAAATAGCAGGTATGAAAATAGGCAACATACTTTATTTCCTAATCTGACTGTTGGTAATAGATTCAACCTTTTGTCCTCCAATTTCTCTGGCTGCCTAAATACATGCTGCTTTTAGAAAATGTGTTGATTTACAGAATCCGGTTAAACTGCCAGCTTCATATTTAAACGTCTAACAATAAATGCTACAGCATTTACATGGTGTTTTGCTTTTCCAGCAAGGTGGGTGGTGTGGAGGCATGAGTAGCATATAGTGTTGTTCCCTCATCAGAATTGCCCCTCCATTCAAACTTTTTTAGGTCGAGCCTGGGTAGCGCATGCGCTGCTCTGTGAGGCATTCGGTATTCAGGTAGGAATTGAAGCTCCGCCCATCTTTTCAATTGGCTCGTGTGACTGTCCTTTCTAAATCGTTGCTTTTGATTCATGAATAGGCTTAGTAGTCACTCTTTGGTACTGCCTTGTCTGCATTTGTAACTTCCCATGAAAACTTGACTTTTTACTTATGTTGTTACATGGTCTGCTTTATCTAGTTTGTGAGCACTATTTTCTTTAATGATTTTCTCCTATTCCACCCACGACATGCTTTCCTACAATGCAGGACGCCGCACACTTTTATATTTTAATTAGTAATGGCGGTCCGCTTTAACTGTAGCAGCCACGCTTCTATATTTATTTGCTTAGGCAGCGCGGTGTGCTTTAAGTACAGCGGCCGTGCTTGTTTATTTAATTTGCCAGTGCGGTCCGCTTTAACTATAGCGGCCGCGGTTCTTTATTTATTGTAGTTGTCAGCTCAATCCACTTTAACTTTAGCAGACGTGCTATGAATATTTTTTTTTGTTGAGTGAAAAGTGCCCCGTACCATGCTTTCACTTTAATAGTGGCCACACCGCTTTTTCATACGCTGCTCGCCGTATTCAGGTTACAGCAAGCCGCATCTAAACAAAAGGGCGCTGCTGCCATTAAAGTGAAAGCAAGGCATGGGGCGCTTTTACAAAAAAAAAACATTTGTTTGTGAACTTCACAAACAAATGTGTTTTTTGGGTAAAAGCGCCCCATGACGTGCTTTCACATTAATGGTGTCCGCGCCCCAGAAGACTGAATGTTTTTTCTTTAAAACTGTTCAATGTCGAGCATGAATTACCAATTTTTAAAACATTTTAAAGTCTATATTTACCCCCCAGCATTTGACGTGGTTCACCACATAACGCCCTTTGAAGTTGGGCTATGACTTTCTTACAGTTTTGATCCCTCCAGTTGCTATTATGGTGTACCTTTCTTGGGCATCCCTGGTTTTAGTCCCAGTAATCTGGTACTATGTGGCAATTCAGATCCTTACAAAGGTAAAGTACTTCAGGAGCAGATGAGAACAGAGGGATAATTCTGAGAAATGGTTTTGACCCAAAAGTGTATTCCAGAAGGGGAAACTCCAGGAAGTAGTGGCGTCTTTCACTGATCCACCAGGTTGCAGTTTGGTTTGCCCCGCCCCAGCCTAGCACGCTTGTGGTGAGGTTGGGGGCTGCATCTCCAAGTTCAGAATGGTGAGGTTTAGGTAGCTGCCCTGACCAATTCAGTATTCACAATGGTTGGGGTTTTGGCTGCACCCACAGGTTCAAGATTAGGGTTATAAACTGCATTCACCTCGAAGGAGACCAGTAGGTACATAAAGAAATGAACAGTGGAAAAAAGCAAACCTCGTGACATTGGTCTGTTTACAAATACTAATTGCTTTTAATCTGACTTGCTTTAACTTGCCTAAACTCTCTTCCTAAGGGAATTTGGCAAATATATGAGGTCTTGTGTACTGTTTAGGTTTTGTTCTTTTTTAGTGCTTAAATATGTTCATTGATGCCTAATCCATGAATCCCACAGAGTGTTTTGGGGGAAAAAACAGACATCTGCCATGTTAGGAAAGGTGAATGCTTTATTAAGAAGTCATGTGCAACAACCTTATAATAATGGAGGAATGGCTGAGAATCTAAAGTAAATGGATGTTATACTATGTTTCTTCAAATATAGCTGCCATGGAGATCTATTCCTGTGATGATAGAGCAGGAGGCCACTGTGCCAAGAATAGTACCTGCAGACAACAAGGTGGTTTCTAATCTTCATTAAAAGCATTGTCACAGTACAGGGCTTGACTTCTGTTATGCACAGCCACCATGATGGAACGGGCACCTGTGACTTGATAAACTCTTTGGACTGATGTTTGCATAGCGTAGTGTGGCCACCGTGCTCCATGTCATCTGTGACTGTGTTTTCAGTCTTGGACTTTTCACTTGCAAATCAGATGAGGCTAATTAGCTAGTAGAGGCAAACCAAAACTACAGCACGCAGAAAGCATTGAATTTTCACATTAAAGTTCAGAACTGAAAACTGTTTCTGTAATGATGTGAAGTGAGGTGACCATCCTTACGTGGTCGCCGGGGCTAAACACAAACTCATGTATTGAGACACTGATGGCAGTCAGTCCTAACAGGAGCAGAGCTGAAATAAAATACAAATGAAGTAATGGAATGAAAGCTTACTGCCAGCAGTTTCTAGAGCCATTTTTTTTGCTTTTCTCTAGGATGGCAGCCACGCTACTTTGTTCTGGATAGTGGCATTCTGTCGTACTACGATTCGCAGGAGGATGTGGGCAAAGGAAGTAAAGGCAGCATCAAGATGGCCGTCTGTGAAATTAAAGGTCAGTGGAACTAGCTTTAACCTTAGCCTCAAAATTCCGTACATTTTGCTGATCCAGCCTTTCTGTCTGTCCTCCCTATTATCCGTATACTGCTGCACTAATACTAGGACTGGTCCAGTGGGCTCTGCTCTCTTCCTCTTGTCCCACATTCTTCCCCTCTGCACTGAACATTCTATACTAAAACTAACAGATATCCTGTATCTGTACTACAGTTAGCAAAACCTTTGCAAATAAATAAATGAAATAAAAACATAATAAATGGCTATCTGGATTTCTTTTACAAAATGTAAAAGTCATAATTTGTCATCTAACAATCATATAAAATTGACTTTTACCCAGGCCATTACAACAAACGTTTTTTCTCCCATGGCCAAATGCTACATTAAAAACAGAGAGGCCACAACACCATTTCAAGGAATAATTTCCAGATTACAATTTCGCAAGAACGCATTATCTTTTGATCTTCTTATTTTTATATAAAGTAGCTTTTTCGTTCAGATCGAGTTCAGTCCTCTGGAGTCAGAAAGCATGGAGTCAGAAAGCAACAACCTAGAGTGTTGTTTGCCTAATCCTGGACATAGATGCATTAACTGTGATAAATCTTCCCACATAAGTGACAAGTGATCACTGTACTGTGAGCCTTCCTAACCAAATCTAACGTGCATAGTATCCATTGGCAGGGACCTTAATCACATAAACCCAGGTCTTACTTTTGAAAACCGAGGTATCAACAGGTATCTGTGGGGCTTGGGAAGTGAGTTCACTATAGGACTACTGCTCATATCTAAACACCTGTTTGGTCCACAACAAACTCATTTTGCCACTAAAATCTAATTTCCTCCTTCATTAAACTCAACTAACCCTAGTTGTTTTAGTGTTGAGCCTCCGTTTGCGTCTTTTCTCTTTGCCCCTCTCTGCCCCATCCTTAGTGTGCTGAATCGATAGTTTTTAAGCTGGTCCTGCTAAAGTTCTTGGGGTTTGATGCTTTTTCATCCCTGAGTCTCCATCTCTCTGTACTCAAAGTACAGTGTCCTTTGTTGGTCCCTTTCCAGTGTTCAGACCCTTGTCTTCCTCTTTAAGGTCCTGCCACGCCACCATTTCTGGGCTAAACAGATTTTAAGCTTGCTGACTCTTTTATAGTGCTAACACTCTGGTTGCATTTAGGTAAGGAAGGAGTGTGCTAGAAGAGCACTCCATCCTATCAATATGACTTCTTGCTCGACAGCAACCTCCAGAGCCTTCAAAAGGACCACATGCACTAAGAATAATTGTGTTAGTCTGAGCTTCTACTTCCTTTTGTCTTTATCTCTTACTGCGTGTCTTTCAAATGTGGGCTCTGCTTGTTTCCCATCCCAGAAACCCCTCTATCTGCACTCAACATACAATGTCCTTTTTGGTACCTTTGTAGTCCTGCGAGATCATCCTCCTTGGCGCCCAACTTTGCCACCATATCTGTGCTGAGCAGACTTTGCTATTGCTGGTTCTTTTTATAGTGCCTTTACTCTGTTTTGTTTTGTTTATGCTGAAGTATTGACTTATTGTTGTAGTTTCTGCTGTCTTTCTTTTGGTTTCCCGGTTTGAATTTTCTCCATTTTGGTGCTGATTGTTCAGTACTAATTGTACTGGTTTATGGTCCTCTCAAAGACCCAAGTCTCCTTCCCTACATGTTGAGTGTGTAGTATTGATGCAGTCAATAATTGTCAAGTGGCTCTGCTGATGTTGTCATCTCTCATTCTGAACTGTCTCTGCATTCTCTCTCATCAAGCAGGCATGCTGGCTGTCTCCAAACCATCCTTCAGCTCTCTCATTCTCTGTGCCCCACTTAGCCTCTAAATTTGCTCTACAAAATAAATGGCAGGTCAGACCTGTTTGTCTAGCATGCTTTAATAAAGTTTGTTCTGATGGTAATGCAATACTCTGCCAATCTTTTCTTTCTTATTGCCTGCACAGCCAAGAGGAATGCCGATGGTTTGAAATTATTCTTAAGTTTACAAACAGTGAAGATGTTTGTTTCTTTTGGAATGGAAGGCTTTCTCTTCGATCCAAACCTTTACATCTGAATGTAAAGGTTTGTTTACCTGTAAATGTAAAGGATCAGGGTGCTCCACCAGCACTGTGGGGATAAACCATCTGTACAGGAACTAGTAATATGTATCTTGATTACATCCCAAACGTGGCATATTTATACAATTCCTTTCTTCCATCTGCTTTGACCACTGTCACATGCGACAAACTGTTAAAAAAATGATCTGTTCATGGCACTCTGTTGAACAATGCCATACTATAGAGGGAAACTGGATCTTTGAGGACAATTGGGATCGGTTTCAGATATGCAGACTTTTTATACAAGTATACCTCTATTAGTTAACACGTGTACTTTAAGGAGAGGCATCAGTTATTTTTTCTACCTAGGCCCTCATTCTAGGGTGCTCGTAAATTTAAATGGGTCGGCTAGTAGGAGTTACCAGGCCCATCAGGATTACGAGTAACAGGGTAACCGCTCGTCTGGGCAGTTTCCCCGTAGGGCTTTGGCTGCTCAAAGCTGGCGAAATCTCCAGGTCAAAATGTGTAAAAGATGAATTATAGCTCACACACTGAATGCAGTGCTTATGTTTTCAATATCTTTATTCCAATAAATAGCACCTCAAAGTGAAATGAAATTAAACAACTCCTAATAATACAGATTAATGATACAGCATTCATACTCATCTCTGTCAAAGTGGTATGAGCAATGTCCTGTATAATCTCATCTAAAACATAATTTCAACATTTTTAATTATGCCTGCTTCATTAAGAGGGAGATCATGAGCATTATATTTGGTGTGCGAATTATGGCTTGCATGGCTGTTGTGTGAGTTAAGGATTCTGATCTTAGCCATAATTTGCAAATTTCAGAAGTTTTTCTGTTTAAATTTGTAACCAATAAAAGTTTTTTCGAAATAAATGTTTAATTGTGCTAACAAAGACAACCTTGACTTCACTTGAGTATATGTAGAGATGAATGGATACATAGATAGATATATGTGACAGATAACCAATGCCAGCCATATCGAATCTGCCTATTTCATTGTTCGGTGCAGTGCTCTAAGTGATTGCTGCAGTTAGAACCCGATTACTACTCTGTGTTTCCTGAGTTCTCCGATAGATTTAGTCCATTACACCATATATGGTTTTGTGTATTTACCACCCTTACCTTTAAGGAAAGCTAATTATTTTACTTTCGACCCTCAGTGACAAGTCCTGTTTAATCAGCTCTTGGTCTAGGGCCGCAACATGCCTGACATGCATATTGTATTTTTAGCCCTCTGGAATTTAAAATTGTTCACAGCTCGTCTCTCTCTCCATTGTTTCAGACTTTACATAGTTCACTCCTTGCATCTTTCTTTGTAAGGTTGCTGGTGCAGCCCTTGATCTCTCTTGTTCACACTCCACTGGACTATCTGTATCTGGATACTTTGAATTGTATCCTCTGTAACTAGATAGCACGTCTTTGACGAAAGTTGCCAAAGCATTGCCAGTGTCAAATATGATTCTCCCCATCTGACATAAAAGTGAGTTGTTAAATTTAACTTACTGAAATACTCTACTCAAGCAGCTATCTCACCCTGAAAGAGATGCTGTCGTCAGGTGCTCTCTGCTTACCAGAGGCAGGTGCCACAGGGGCTCAGGTAGGTTGTTTGGTGGCGGCTTGTCTAACCTGCCATTGGGAGCTTGAACTGGAGCCCTCAACAAGGAAGTAATATTTCTTGAGTATGCTTAGTCTTTTTGTCACTCGACTGGAATATCAACTTTCCAGTGTAAGCACAAAAGCCTCAGGGTCTTTTTGTCTCAGTGGAATTTCCTGTGTGTTTTCTTTTCGTATACATTTGTTTTGAAGTGGGCGGTACATGCAAAAACTTTCTAAGAATAGTCTTTGTGGCATTTTGCTTTGTACTGCATAGGGTAATGAGTTTTCCTTTGTTCCCTGATTTTGTGCTACTGTAGCTTTTACAGCGAACTTCCTCTCAACGCCTGTATAACTTGGTACTCCAAGCGCTGTAGGTGACTCCCCATGTGCCAGAATGAATTGTGTTAGCGTAAGCCCTGCTGGGAACCCCCCTCACCTTCTGAGTCTCCATGCACTGGTATGGTTTGTGCTATTGTATGTGATACATGTGGTCTTCATCACCCGTTGTGCCTGAATGGCTTGTGTTACTGTAATCAGCCCCCAGCACTGTCTAACTCTGTGTAAGCTTTGTGAACTTGCGTAAAGGTGACTAAGTCCATAAAGAGCACCTAACATGCATTTACCCGGTCTAAGGAATTCCATCTTCACTGTTGGCATTCCACACAATGGTTAGGCCTCTGAGACTCCTATATATTACAGCTATCATAGACCTTGGATGAATGGGGCACCCCCTGCACCTGAGAGGCCTGCATTACACTCCTCTTGTTCACCCTGTGCATTGATGACCTGTAATATTGTAAGCTTGCGACTACATTGCACACATTTTTGCACCCATGAGGTTAGAATTTGGCGCTCAGTAACCAGAAGGACTAGTCTGCATTCTATGGTACCCTTTGTTCTTCATTAGACAACTTTTGAAGGTTGCCGTCCATTGATCTATTTCCTGCACACCGGTGCCCCATTCCCTTCACAACCCTCCACCTTACCTCTCTCTGCCCCAAGTCGAGCTTCGATGCAGGAAGGATAACAGAGCATGCGGATTGAAAAAGGGTGATGGAATGGATAAGCACCAAAGCTCCCCAGAGGGACACGTCATATGGTTGGACCATGACAACGTCTCCTACGAGTCCTGCCTCCCCATGCTGTCTGAGAAGTCAGCAGCCTTATAACCAAGACCATACCCAGGGCTATAAGTACACTCTGCTTTCAAATTCATTCATAGCCTCACAAGAGGCCTCAGACTGAGGTAGAGCACTCCCGCAGCAGGCAGGCATCAAACACAGTGCACAAAAAACTGATGCCTTTAGGGCATCCACTGCCTTTGAGCTCTGGTCGGCACAGAGAGAAGGCTTTAGGTAAGAGGCTCCCACCCAATGGCATTGAACTTTATCGGCCATTCATTCCCTACATAGCCCAAGGCCCCCGAAGTCTCTCCTACACAGGAAACCGGTGCGAAGGCACCCTCAAATCTGGCAATGGAACCCAGAATGGCTTTGACAAGATCTTTGGAAGAACTCCTTGGCGCCAAAAGCACCGCCTACAGTTTATCCAAGGAATCAGAGCAGCCCATACTTCATAGATTCCATGAGAAGCTCAGTGGCAGGCAGAAATTCCTCTTGATTGATCCTGTCATTGGGAAAATCTCAATGAAGTCAACAGAACCTGCCTTGCAAGAGGAGGTTTGCCTTCAAGGAGGAACCCGCTTCTGAAGTCCTCTATAACTCGTGCTGAAGAGGCAGTGAGACAGGCCCACTAGCCCTCCGTGTGTCATACCTACACCTCCACCAGCTTTACTTCAACTTCTATGTGCATGCACTCCACACCCTCCTCCTCCGCTAGAGTCACCTGAGGGGTCCCCATGTAAATTTTTTGGATCCTGGCATCCTTATTGATCCTGCTTTTCTCTATGATCAGCTCTTTGATCCAGCACCCACAGATGACTCCTGGGACAACTACAACATTGATAACCCCCATAACAGCCCCGACCATCCCATCTTCTGTTGACTCAGATCTGGACCACTATCCATTCAGGCCATCCCCGCTTGATGATACTACAGTCTACTACGAGGTGATCCAACTGGCTGTGGCCTTTCATAAGGTGGCAATGCACTTTCTTTACAAGTAATATTAGCGATTCTCACCAAATCGGAGTGGACGGTGCAGTTACAACCTGTGCTCAAGGGAATGCTTAAATCCGCAACAAAGCCCATAAACGTGAGGGTAGTAACACCCAGGGTGGAGAAAAAATACAAAATCTCATCCAGAGTACCTGTCAACATCAATGGCCATGTTCCTCTGACTCCCTGGTGAGCCACACCAACTGCAAAAGGGCCTCTGCTGAGGCTCCAGGCGATGCGTCGCTCCCTGTCAAAGAGAACAAGAAGACCGATGTGGTGGGCAAGAGGATGACCATAGGAACAGTTAACCAGTGGTGTATAGTCTGCTCTGTCCAGCTCCTCTCCCACTATGAAAGGTCTCAGTGAGAAGAGATACAGGAGCTTGAAAAAACAACTTCCATTGGGGGACAAAAAAGGTGTCTGGAGATGTCCATCTCCAACAGCAACATTCTTTGTGCCTTTGATGTTGTGGGTAAAGTGTCTTCCTTAGGTAATACACTCCGCTCTGGATCTCTGGGTTTAAACCAGAGTTCTAGCAGCATTCCCTGAACCTCCCATTCGACTGGAAACCTCTCTTTTGACCACAGGTTGATGAGATACTGGAGAAAATTAGGGGCACCGAGATAGTGAAATCTATTGGTCCCCTACAAAGTCCATCTGCTTGGAGCTCGCTAGGGGAGGCGCAAAAGCCACTTCCGATCACCTGAACTCTTATCGAAGATAGCAGAAGTCCTTTCTCTAGCAGACGAGAAGAGGTTACACCAGAGTAGCCTACAGGACTATCAAAAATATGGGTTGGAGTAGAAGCAGCTCTGTTAAAAAAAACTCTGCCTCCAGACACTGAATCTCTATCAGAAGTGCATGTCTATTCTGTAGTGAAGCCTGCAGGCCTACCAGATGGGCCTGCTGTGCGGCGAAGTGCAAAAGGTTTATCCACTACTGCATTCACAAGTAACTGGACCCTCTAAAGCACAGTTTTCTGGGCATCATTTGTTATCTCTTGCTCCTCCAGAAGTCGGGCGTCGCCTACAATTCCATGTGCCTACATCGCAATGCTTTTGCCAAATGCGTGCAATACGGGAAACTGTTTTGTGACTTGCTTATATTTCTAGTTGTCCAGCCATTAATGGAGGGCCTTAAAAAGGTTATAGCTTCCAGAGTACCCCCTACCCCAGACTTCTTCAATCTGTGGGGCGCGTCTTTTTAGAGAATTCCGGTGAGGGGGGAGGGAGGGGAAATCGACGGGGCACGAAGTGCCCATGCTTTTGTTATGTTAACCGTCCCAGGAGGGGGTTAATTCATAGAGCTGAAACTTCAGCTGCAGTGAGGAGGCAGGAAGTCTCCTCTGCTAAAACCGACGGTAAAGGAACAGACAGGCCTGTTCCTTCGCATTTGATATTATAGTACCTCGCACTGCAGCTGAAATGCCTGTCTGTTCGTTTGCTTTCAGTTTACAGCTGAAGCATTTCAGCTCTATGAATTACATACATGCCAACATTTCAGAAAAGCAAAGTGGGAGATTAAAAAAAAAAAAATCGGGAGAATGGGGCCTTCAATCGGGTTTCTGTCATGTATGGACTTTGGAAGTGTGTTGCTGCAGGATGGGACATTTGAAAGCAAATTCACGTGTTTTTTTTATCACCTTTCAGAAGCATGGAGCGCAATGGCAGGCAGAGAAAGAGGGGGATGCAAGAGTTTGCACTGGCCTGGCAGGTTGCGGTCAGTGCATACAGCTGTCAGCCCGAGCTGAAACAGCTTCGGGCACACACACAGCCCCCCCCCAGTACATCACAGACCATTCGCTTGTTAATGAGGCTTTGTTGGTTTTTCACCTCTTCTAGACCTCCTGCATCGCAATTCTGACTATTGCTGGAAGAATCAGCACGTTACACAATACCAAGCCCTGCCTGCTGAAGCCCCGAGGAATCGGGTTCTTGCTTGCAGGAATCGGGAGGCGGGAGACTAGCCATGAAATCGGTAGTCTCCCGCCTGAATCGGGAGTGTTGGCATGTCTGGAATTAACCCCCTCCTGGGAGGGTTAGCTCTTCCCCGAAAGGAGACCAAGTTTATTTTAAAACTACACAGGCAGGCGCGCAGAATGCCAGCTAGCCATGTGTTCTTTTAAACAGACTGCAAGTTGCTTGTCTGTAAATAAAGAAGCATGTTCCCTTTTATTATCAGCCATAGATTATTCAGGTAGCCCTAGAACACAAGTAAAAGTTATTTCTATTTCTATTTGCTGTTCAAAGTATGCATGTACAAGTACTGACAATACAGCTTTAGGTGACTGCTTATTTTTGCACCGCCTGGGACATCAAAATAATGAGCTGGCAACCCTAATCACAAGACCTGGAGTTTGTTGCAGGATCACCACATTATTTATTTCCTCCACCCTGATCCCTAGTTACTGCGATATTATCAATAGTTTAACACTTTAAAAACCCTGTGCTGCCATCAATAACATTCTGAGTTACTTCAAATGTCGGGGAATGCACCTTGCATTCAGACAACTCGCTCCTCATTCTCGCCCTTCACTTTCACGCTCACCCTGCACTCACACTGCTCTCCATGCACTCACACCATTCACCCACTTACCCTGCACTCACAGTGATCCCTCTGCACTCACAATTCACTTGCACTGTTCACCCTGTACCTCACCCTGCAATTACACGAGCACACTACTCAACCTGCCCTCAAGTGACACTTCACTCGCGTGTCCCCCTCACTGCTCAACCTGCAATCTCACTCAAATAAGCCCACCACTAACCATTCATTCATTCGTCCCACTCTGCACTTATATCTGCACCCAAATTCATATGGTCACCTCGCTCACCCTGCAGTCACTCCTCTTACCCTACTCGCAAACTGTTGCATGGCTCCCTGTGCACTCACATGAGCACTCCTGCCACCCACACAGCGCAGAGGGTTAATGTGCCTGCTCCATAGAATGTGCACCATGCAGATCACAGAACTGAGTGTGAGTAAACAATGAGTAGCGCTATTACAAAATGAAGAGAGATGAGGTGAATCGTTGGTGAGTGGTAGTGAGGGAATTCATTGAGAAGGAGGAAATGTGGGAAGGGGCACCAAAAAAAGACTGTTGCACTGTGTGCAACAAGTGCTTGGGCCAGCCCTGGCGGGGAATGTTAGCCCCCACCCGAAGTTCGGGTCTAGTAGCGCTCCTGTACACGAGTATGGGCATGTCGTGCCCCATCAAGATTTTCGTCCTAAACTACAAAAGGACACATTTACATGCACTGCAATCCAGCTTTCCAGGGGGCCCCTTGATAGACAGCTCTGTTTTTGCCCAGATGGCCTGGAATAATTCCTAAACAGATTCTTGTAAATACCATTTTGTTTTATTTCTTTTGAATGTGATTGATGTAAGGAGTCTATTACTATTTGCAGAGAAATGTTTGTTTGAAGCAACAACCATAAAAAAGTTTATTTTAGATCCAAGCGGGTCCTCACATATGAGAAATTGAAGAATGTCACAGATATTATTCGCTGTAAAATTAGTGGGCTGCTGCTTTGTTACAACAGTGAAAACACACATCACTATCTATGCATATTAGATGTAAACACTTTTAGAATTTCAACCATAGTGCCTGTGCACCGTTAGTATTTTTTAAAGGAAACAGTGGTCCTTGGAAAGAGGGAAAATACACTTGGGATAAATATAGTCCAGAATCGAAGCTATATTAAATTATGGGGTGTCCAGCCGGACAACCCTATTTATTTCTAGAATGTAAAAATAACAATTACAATAACATACTAATTGTGGGACACAGTCCTGTATCCTTTGGGGAGAAAAGAAGACAATACATATAAAACAATTACATACAAGGGGGCATTTCAGGCAAGACGTAATGAGCTTTTTTACAAATTCAATGTTAGAAGCTTTTTGAGTAACAACTATTGCACTTTTTTAACACACTGGCTTAATGTGCAAGTTGTTAACTTGGGTCGACGACGTTTCGATCCTGTCTACAATACTAGGATCATCATCAGGACAAGAATGATTGGCTGGCCTGAGCATAAGAAATTGCCCACTGTCCGCAGGAGCAAGGCCAGGTGGCCGGCTGAAATTAAGCAGGGCTCATCCGGGGGCAAGGACAAGTGTGGCTAAACTGTGTGAAGACAGTCATAGATTCCTGTCATGGGGTGGGGAAACCAAGGGGTTTGAAAAGGGCTCACTGGCAGTGCAGTGGAGCTGAGCCAAGCCACGGGAACCAAAACCGTCAGGGGTTAATCCACTTGGGAGGGCGGCAAAATTGGCGAGGCAATCGGGCTACTGCGAGCCGGGAGTACCGGTCCGAGGACGGTGGAATCCGCCGATTAATAAAATGTGCACCTTTAGTAGCCTGGCTAAAGAGGGTAAGGCTGAGCTGAAAGTAAATCATTTAGACTCAAAGCTGTACTGAACAGGGGCCCCCAAATTAGTTTTGGCCCAGGGCACCCAAAATCCTTAACATGTCCCTGCCACCACAAAGTTTGTCAGACAACATTGCTCTGAAGTAAAATAGACATCATTCATTTATTATTAGTTCTATTTTTTAAAAAAATAAGCCAGACGTGTCCTTAACCCCAACTGCTTCAGGCAAGCAACTTATCGTACTACTTAGGAATTCTCAATTAGGTGCTCGTTCAACGCCCTCTCTGTGGACTTTCAACTCAGTCTTCGGGTCCATAACAGGTAGGTGGGCAATTATCCTATTATAATGCTGCCTAAAACGTTTGTTAATGATTTCTAGAGAAGATTTGTTTCTCGTGTACCAGCTCTGAGCTAGGGAGTGCTCGAAAAATCTGACAACACTGTCTCCCTTATAGTCTCTGTCTTGGCTGAAAATGTCTGCAGAGTATTCAGCTTTGAGAGAAAATGCTATCAAAACTCTCTTGCATTTCAGCTCGTCCTATTTATGTGAGATTGGGTTCTCAGCACTTGCGCTATTAAAGACTAGGGGGCAGATCACTTTTCGTGACGTACTGGTGGCGCAGGGGGCTCTTCCATATTTACAAGGACGGGAAAAGCCACCCTGCATGACTTTTCCTCTCCTTGTAAATACGGCCCCTTCACAAGCAGCACTTTGTGTTGAAGGGTTGTTCCATGGGTATTGCTGTGGGCGTTCCCACGCAACACCCATGGAACAAGACACATCTCGAGATTTACGAGGAATCGTAAATCTGGAAATGCGTCTGAATGCTACGCCACCCTAGAGGTGGCTTAGCGAGGCGCAAGGAGGAGAAATGTTTTCATTTCTCCTCATTTTTCCCTCTTTCAATGTGTGCTGCATTCTACAGCATGCATTGAAAGAGGGAAATGCCTGTAGTGATTGTTTTTGTGCAGGAAGGGGCACCTTCCTGCACATAAACAATCTCCCCACGACGCAGGCATCCTTGCACCATGGTGCAAGGATGCCTACGCTAGCGCATTGCTGCAGTATGTGCGCAAGGGGAAGCACAGAGATGCGTCATATTCTTGTAAATATGTCGCATCCCTGTGCTTCGGAAGTGCCTTGTAGATCCGCCCCTGGATGTGGAGCACAACCTGAGGATGGCGATAGCAAAAATCCATCCACAGATTGACCGTCTGTGGCGAAAAACAGGCACGCCCATCACATCTATGTTGGTGGTGTTATCAATCAATGTCATGTGTAAAACAAAGCATCCTAGTAAAAACAATTTGCGCATATTTTATCTAGGAAATGGTGGTTTGAGCTGTGTAATAATCTGTCATTTCAGCACACCCACTCACAAACCTGCACTTTACTAAACACTCTTATTGTGTTGAACATTATTTGCTGGATATGGCCCATTGATATGCGCGCGGCGGTCGATTATGTAATGTACCAGATTCCAGAAATTTTTGTCAGGTGTGGGGGGGGGGGGGGGGGGCGGGGGGGGGGCAACAGCTAAAAAAAATTGCGCTGGGGGGGGCTCAACCTACAAAAGTTTGAAGACCTCTGCCCTACCCTGTGTGAAGCCTTAATGTGTAGTCCTCACCAGACTCATAGGTTTACTTTTTGAATCCTTTCCCTTTCAGTTCCTTTCGTGGAAGGTGGCTTTCCTAGTAGCCATAACTTCCCTCCGACGCATCAGTAAGCTTCAGGTACTTACCGTACAAAAGCCTTTCATTCTGGTTCAGGGACATGGTTGTTATAAGATATAATGCAACGTTTCTCCCACAGTTAGTAGAGTTTTCAGTTTTATTTCCTCAGTCAGACCTTTTAGCGGAGAGAGCCGTCATTCCTTAGACGTTAAATAGGCTTTTATGTAGTATTTGATACGATCTAGCCCTTCCACTAGTGTGACAAAGGACTTCCCATCTTTAGGGCTAGCATAGCTAGATGGATAATCAAGTGCCTCCAAACCCACCAATACAAAGCTCAAAGAGCCCTATCTGTACCCCGCACCCTAGGCACATTCTAACCATAAGAAAGGGGCAACCATGTATTCTTGGGTAATATCCCCTCTAACTGACATGCAAGGGCTACCTGGTCAACCCTCTATATTTTTACTAAATGTTGTTCTGTGGACATCTTTGCCCACCAGTGGACCCTTTTTGGCCAGACAGTCTTAAGAAATGTATTTCAGACATCTGCATCGCCCTCACACCAGCCATTGCTTGTGAAGGGTACTACTTTACAGTCTGCGTAGAGCATGTGTAAAACAGCCACACATGCTACGAACTGGAAACCCTTCAAGCTTCTGTTCATAGCATGTAGTGCAGTAGATTCACATGCGCCCCCTCCTTCCCAGAAGCCTGTGTTTGCTGCCAATCTCTTATCTTATTACCTGGTTGATACTGCACAACTCACATGGCTCACCAAGCTACATTCACTCGCCACTCCATACATACTCTCTCACCCGCTGTGTGAAAAGCAATCTATCTAACATGGTGTCGGTGCCCGTGCGCATTGTTCACTAAGGGAGGAGTCACAGTACATCCTGTGACTTGAAAAGCCTTCTTCGAAGAAAAACAAGCTGCAACCGTCCGAGCCCTACGCCTTCTAGGTGGCAGGAGTACGTAGTGTGTATGTATCTACAGCTCTATATGCCACAAACCGGTGCTTATGGAGGCAGTGACCTTTTCCTTCTGTTCAGAAAGGCACAAAACTCAAGGATATCATAGATAGCACTCACGATCACTACCAGCACCTCTGCTTATATTGGTGTCAGGTTCTCCTTCTCTAGTAGTTCTCGGCACTCCTGCACCAGGGCACCATCAGACTGCAGACAAAGAAGTGTAAAAAAGAAAAAACAAGGCTCCAGGCCTTTTCCATCTATGCACCAAGGATCTGTAACAATATACTTGTATCAATCAAGCTCGTTTCAAAGTTACTCCAAAATAGGACAGAGCTGAAGCTTCTCCTCTTTAAAGAACACTATATGACAATGCATTAACAGTCCTTAAACCAGCAGCCTATCACTCGTTAATTTTATGCTTGTATTTACCCTGTACAGCTCTCTGTTGCCTTTTGACTAGATTCGCGCTATGGACATTCCACATACACAGATACATACAAACATAAATAACCCACTTCAGAGATGTGTGTATCTACCATTTCACAGGTTCGAATACTATAAAGGAATTTGATGGTAGTGGAAGGAGTACTAACACATTTGGTAATAAACTCTACTATTTAAGCAACAAGACAAATTTCAATTGGTATGTTTTGTCTAAATGGTCATTATTATGTATGTATTGTTTCAATGCTTCTGGCTTTTCTCCTCCTTAGTACATTCAACTGATGCCACACGAGTGGACCTGGTAATCCCTGGCGAGCAGTATTTCTACCTCAAGGCAACAAATGCAGCTGACCGACAGAAGTGGCTGGTGGCTCTCGGCAGTGCCAAAGCCTGCCTAGGGGACAGCCGGACGCGCAAGGAGAAAGGTCAGAAAATTAAATAACATTTAAAGGAGGGCTGACACTTTTATCTTAATCTTCTTATGTCCCATTTTCTTTTTGGCCTTCCATGAATCGTCCCATTTTTTTGATGAGAACATCCTACAAAGCTGGGTTTAGAGGTTTTACAGATATTTATAATCTCCAGTTGGAAGAAATTTCTTGAAGTAGATAGAAGAAAAGGACCAATACAGCTAAAAATTTACCATAGTAATGGGGAATCCGCGAAAGTGGTAACCATGACCGGTCATGCCGCAGATAGATCTACTGGCATACCAAGAGGTTCACCATATCATAGATTGAGGTGCATTGACAGAGGTTTGAACGCTTGCAGGCCTGGTGGTTTAGTAAAGCTTAAACAATCACTGTACTTTCACTAACAACTTGTTATAAAAGAGAACATTGAACCTCTGTTGAAGAAAGCAAAGATCACATTAGAATTCAGGAGGAGGAATGAACTGGTTAAATTGGCTGTCAAATCGGAATTCTGCACAGCGTTGCATTCTTTTATTTCCCTCATTAGGACTTCCATTTGCATCTTGAGCTGGCAAAGCTGATTCCCCTATAGGAAATATTGAGGGAAGTCTTATTCATGGTGGATGTGGTGCGTGTTTGTGTGGGGGCAGGGGGGATAGGGGGTTAAAGTTTGCCTAAAATATTTGGTGCTTGATAGTGGATGTTCTCAGTGAACTTGTGAAAAATCACAGCTCCTGTCTTGTTCTTACATTCTGGGGTAAAAAGAAAACTACAGGGAATAAAAGTATAATTAATTATCGGGAATGCATTTGTTTTCTTCTCAACAGTGGATAATTTCTTGCTTTTTACCCTCAAAATTCTTTTAATTTGGAAATTTCAGCTATACAAAGATTTCATTTTGAAACATTTCAACATCTCTGTTGCAGGAGTTGTTTACCGGGATCAAAGTTCAGTGTTGTTTAAATACTCCACCTTACCTCCTGGCTGATTAGACATATGTGGCACCACCCAGATGTCAAACCTAGTTTTTCAGGCACCTGGAATCAGAAAAGCATGTGTTTAGAGATGCCAGCGAGATACTTTATAGCATAACCTCACCACGCTTCTGCCACTGTTGGCCTTCACTGGCTGATGAATAATGGATTTGTAACCGAATATACTTTTAGAGTAGGGCTCCAGGTTCTACCTCTGGACAGGGTAGCTCATGATTTATTCTTCAGAAGCGCATACATTCGAAATCTGTTTGAACTTAGTGTGGTTTTAAATTGAAATCGTTTAATTGAAAAATATGAGTTCTTTGTCAGTGCTTAGTAATAATGTGATTTTAACTTTCATGCTGGTTGGCTATTTAGGTCTGAGCCACCTCCTTAGTGGCATCAAGATATTATTAGGTGTAAGTCTATGTGCACTTCTAACAGGCTGTGCCCCTGGGTAAATATTCTCTCCTCTCTAGAGAAGCTGTGTTCTGTTGAGTGCCTGCAGAAATTTGGTGGTGAAAGCAGGAATTGGGATGCCTCGACAGCTGTCTGAAGATCCCAGTGTGGACTTTTAGTTAGGAGCCTTGCAGATCACGGAATGAGGTGCATCAGCGGAGCAGTATATATTTGCACCCATCATTCAATGTCCTTTTCATGACTCCTGCTGGTAAAGTGCAACAGCAGTAACCGAGTCACGAGTAAAGATCCTTAATTGGAGTCTTAGTATCTGATTGGGAAACGTGCAGACTGTATCCATTTTCTAGTATTTGAGTTCTGGTAATCCATTCTGCCTCCATTCCGTAGTTTCTTAGTATACAAGCAAGTTTAAGGACAAGCCCAAAAGTGGCGTGACTGATAAATTCTCTCTGTGGTGACATACCTTTCATGGGAAAATAGGCTTTACTATGAGTAAATGATTGTGAATGGACAGTACAGCAATTTTGATCAAGGCATTGGTCGATCTGTTGATGGTCACGGGGCTACAAATAATGTGGGCAAACTTGCCACTGTTTGTACATTAGCTTTCTCGATAGAGGAAAATACTACCTCAGTGCACTAGACACTGGACGATTGAAGGCACCGCACCAGGATCAAACATTCCCTTGATGAAGGAACAAGGTTTCTTTCAATAAGATTTGAAAAGCTTTGACATTATTGCCAGATGGACAATTTAATTTAAAGAAAAAAAAGGTGCATTTGAAGTACTTGTGTTCTTTACTGGGCAAGTAATCAATGAAAATAATTAACAAATCCCACCAAGACACAGAGTCCTGGGGCAGAGCAGAATGCTACCCTATTGATATATGAATTGTTTCATTATGGTGTTGGAAAGGGATTGCTTAGTCAAGAACTCAATGAACTTCTACGGGAAATTAATACAAAACTAGGGTAGCATGTGGAAAATGAAGAGACTTGGCCTAAATAAAAAAAATACCCTTGTCATTTTCAAGTACTCGCACTTATCCCTTGCTCACATTGATGACCTGCTTATGTGTCTCCATTGCATACCAGAGATGCAAATGTATGCCACAAGTGCCAATCAGAAGCTGGAGATGCACATCACAAACCTCTGGTTCTTAAAAAAAAAAATCTATGGATGCCCAGCAGATAGAAGAGGTGACCACCTTACACCAAGGTTGCTCACTGGATGCCAGTGGTGGTCTCCAAATGTCTGGGTGCTAATGTGATATAATGATGCTCGTCTGAAGTTGAGGGTGACCATTCAAAGCCGGGGATGGATGTTAAAAGTCAGAGGTTGCATTCTGCTATGCTAGAAGGGAGCTACCTGTTACCAGGAGAAGCCTACAACAGCCCAAAGCTAGCCCACTAGACAGACCGACACACTCTCCACATGTGCATACATAGACACTGTAGTAGTGATGACACCAGATGTTAGTTCTTGGTAGCCCCTGATGCTCATAGATGTCACTTCTCTTTCTCGTCTCCCCCTCTCAATTCAACTTCTAAGCTCAATTATTTATTAATTCCGATGGAGTCTCCTCGATTCCTGGGTCTGTTGAACTCTGCAAGCTAAAGAAACTGTCAAGCTCAGCAAGTTGATCTGGGTCCAGGGGTGCTACATTGACAGTCACACAGGCAGCCTTCTAAATGTGAAGATTAAAAGCATGAGGTTTACAGTAAGCCTCAGGATGATGAGCCATGAGTTGCTTGCCCTTGACTGCTATTCACCCTCTTTGTATGAGTCCAGGGCACACCAAGCCTGCCACTGACATGCAAAAACATCATGTTTGACTGGCTGCACTTTACAACCACACTTTAGGGCCTAGTTTCAGAGAGTTTGTGCCACATTTCTATGCCAGCTGTCATTAAGCCTAGAGTGATTCTGCCACCTTTATAATTTAAACTTTGTGATTGTAGCTGCTGGTATCAGAGGGACTGTAGCTTTGCAGTGCCCTGCCATCTCTTGTTAGCAGACAGTTGTGAAATTGTGTGCTTTGACCACGGCTCTTCTGCTGTTTGTGAGGGAAGCAGAAACTTTAAAATAGCTGCATCTGAAAAATAATAAACTCCTAGCACATGGGAAGGTCTAGAGATGATAAATTCCAGTATAAGTTCAGGAGCTTGATCTTTAATCCTTTCCTTTCAGTAAACGTTATTTCGGTCAATATAGACCATAAAAAGTGAATAATACAAGCAAACACACAAAGCACAAGCAATACATAGGAATAAAAACCTACAAAACATGACCTTTTACAACATTAAAATTCATCATGGGATGGGGGATTCAAAATAATGTGCAACTTCTTATAAACGTCCAGCAACTAGTACAGCAGATACCCTACTTACGACCGCAATCGTTAATAAAGAAGTAGCCATAGATCATTTGGATACTGTCCAATTTCATTAAGTTAAAAACATTTGGTTGTATGAAATATAAAAAGGGTTAAGATTGAGCTAAAATAGTTATAAAAAGCTAAAAATACATGTGATATGACGACATACACACTGTGGGAGCTTTATGCTTGCGGTAATAAGTTTAACAGCAGCCTACGACTATTCCACATGGAGTTCAAATATCAGGACACAACGAAGACAATGGGTGGGTGAGTGTCAGTTCTTAATATTCTATATTCCTTCATACACTGCCTAAACGCCAGATTTCTGCAGAGTGGGACAAGCCAACATCGTCTGGCTGTTTTATAGCCAGGACATAAGAAAAAAACATGAATATCAGACTCGTCTACACAATTGCAAGCAGGGTACCCAAGGGGGGAGGCTTTTGACCACTTGTTGGTAAACAATGGTCAGTAAGAGGCCAAAAGGGTCCTCGTGTAGCCTAGGCTACTGAAATTCCTTTAAAACAGTGTTACTCAGAGGAGTTGTTTAAGGAAAGTCCATGCGGGACTGGTTATGCAATGTATGTAGGGACACAAGATTTGGTCTGACATCACATTTATTAACAGCATAAATGTAGTATCATCGTATGCTTTTAAGGTAATAGTTCCAGTGCTCACTCAAAAAGTGAAAGGTGCGTGAAGTGAGGGGTGTTCGTGACATTAAAATTTACATCGCATTGACAGCAACAAAATAAAACTCCAAATTAATTAAATGCAGTAGAGGAGTTTTTGGTTGTAAAGGTCGACGGCCTTTCGATCTCAATAAAGCGAGCTCATCATCAGGACGAAACAAGTGTTAAGCAGGCGGAATTCGGGAGGCCACGGGGGGCCACAGGAAGAGGGAGACCTGTGATAAATCACGTTGTGGGGCGATCAGCCTCAGCCGAATGAAACTGTGAATCCTTTGTATGAAGCTTGGGGAGCCAAACGAAGCAAAATCCGAGAACGGCATACAAGGCGACCGTTGGAAGCGGGAACAAATTACCGATCAGTGATTTGTTCCCGCTTCCACCGGTCACCTTGTGTGCCGTTCTCGGATTTTGCTGATTCGTTTGGCTCCCCAAGTTTCATACAAAGGATTCACAATTTAATTCGGCTGAGGCTGATTGCCCCACGACGTGATTTATCACAGGTCTCCCTCTTCCTGTGGCCCCCCGAATTCCGCCTGCTTACAAACTTGTTTCGACCTGATGATGATCGCGCTTTATTGAGATCGAAACGCTGTCGACCTTTACAACCAAAAACTCCTCTACTGCATTTAATTAATTTGGAGTTTTATTTTATTGTTGTCAATGCAATGTAAATTTTAATGTCAAGAATATCCCTCACTTCACGCACCTTTCACTTTTTGTGTGAGCACTGGAACTATTACCTTAAAAGCATACGATGATACTACGTTTATGCTGTTAATAAATGTGATGTCAGACCAAACCTTGTGTTCCTACATACATTGCATAACCAGTCCAGCCTGGACTTTCCTTACACAACTCCTCTGAGTAACACTGTTCTAAAGGAATTTCAGTAGCCTAGGCTACACGAGGACCCTTTTGGCCTCTTACTGACCATTGTTCTTTCCAAATACTTAACTACCCTGGGTCTTAATACTGGGGTTCCCTTGTTTTTTTAAACGTACATTTGTTGGTGAAGGCACGTCGCGGCAGTGTCCCCATTCTAAACTGGATGTATAACTTTCTTGCCATAGTAGGTTGGATATCATCCAGAAAAGGCTCGATGTAGTACACAGCTTTGATGTTTAAAAAGTCGGCTGTTAGATGGGCAAGTTTAGCGTTCCCCTGGATGTCAGATAGTTTGAGGGATCTACAGGCTCTAATGAGTTCTAGATGTGAAATTGTCGGGCAGACTGCTTCGGGGTTACTCCATAGGTTTGGGATGCCTAACCTGTGGCATACCTCCCTAATATATTTGAGCCATGGTAATTTGTCCACACCTGGAAGGCCCAAGATCTCCTTTAGTTCTGTCTGGTAGGCTGCTAGTTCTGGGGTCACCCACAGTCTGCGCCAAAAGGTTATCGGTCTAAGGCCAGTCTCCTCAGTAATGTGTCGGATTCCTAGATCCAAGCGTAGTGGGATGAGGGTGGTACTTGCCGGAAGACCCAGCAGCTGTCTCATGAAATTATTCTCTGTTTTGGACAGTACACCGGAAGGAGAGTGGCCCCATAGTTCGGCCCCATACATTGCTGCACTCCTTGCTTGCACTTTATATATCTCAGCCACCGGGGCGACCAGTTTATGGGTGGAATTACTATGTATTATTGTAATTCCACCTACCGTGTGGGCTAGCTTAAGGTTTGCTTTAGCTAGTTGCGGACTCCACTCAAATGACCCAGTTAATGTGACAACAAGATATTAAAAAACAGTCACCCTCTCCAGCAAGGTGCTGTTTAAAGTTTGGTTTGGGCGGGAGGTTTTGGCAGGATTAAAGATCATAAATTTGGTCTTCCATATGTTGATCTCGAGCCGCCTGTTTTTATAGAATGTTGCAAAACTGTTGAGAATCCACCGAATGCCCATAGGGGACTTGGATAGCAGCAAGGTGTCATCCGTAGACCTCATTGCTGGTACTTTACTTTGCACCAGGTTTGGCGCATGGTTGTCCTTTATCTCATTTAATTGGGCAATCAGAGCATTGACGAAAAGGAAGAACAGGGTAGGGGCAAGCACACACCCCTGCCTTACCCCTCTTAACTGGGAAGCGGGGATGTAATTACCCAAATTTTCTGAACCTTACTTGAGCAAAGATCTTTAATCAGATTTAAAGGCTAGTGTATTAAAGGAGGTTAATGACGGGATACAGGGTGCAGGCAGTAAATAGGACAAAACACAAACCTGCCCTATATGTGCTAATGGTGTCTTGACAGTTGCAAAGCCTCTTATATTCAAATGTTTCTTCACTCATTTCTGATTATTTCCTCTACTAGCCATAAAACTCCTAATGATAAAACAAATATAGTAATAAAAATATTCATAAAAAATTGAAACAGTAGTCAGTATCACAAACCAACAATCTGCTCCCTCATGAGCCATGCAGTAAAAATGCAATGAGCTGCAACAGCATCCATTTCACTTTGTGTTAAAGCCTTCAATGTCTTAAAGTCCGATTTTAAATATCTATTAACTCTTAATTAGGGTATTAGCCATTAATACATTGGGCAAAAATTACTGTTTTAAATAAAGTAGTTCAGTGGCAGTGTACCCATCCTGAATTTGAGATACAAAGTTTTAGTCAAAACTGGGGTAAGATCGTCTAAAAATGTCTAAAATTTCAGCATACGTTTGTGCAATAGGCATACCATGGTCAAACTACCATGATGAGGCTTAAGAAACTGACTTTTCTAAGAGCATAGCTTATGTGCTGACTTTGTGTGGGGCACTGTCAAGCGTGACCGTAATGGGACATTCCTAAACACATGGAAGCACAATTTTCCCCAACATGTTCCTAACAACCCTAAATCAACCCACAACACTACTGTCAGAGGAACCAAGTACATCACCAAGTCCATCTGTGAGATGGCTAAGCCCCGGTGTGCCCCAAACTTTGAATCATTATAGAAGGGGTTTAAGTTTGCCTTGAGAAGTGTTTCCCAAATGCAAAATCACAGAAAATGTTGGGTAACAACAGGAAGGTTTCTGCAGTCTTTCTAAGAACAGTTTTCACAGGGTGACAGATCAGCAGGATTTGAATGGTTTCAGAGTTCTGCTTCATAAAGAGAAGTGTTCTGGCAGTGTGCTTTGTATACTTCCAAGGCAGGAGTTGTGAAGTTGCCTCCTTCATTTTTTGTTGCAATGTGTGCCATTGCTCCCCCTTTCTGTGCTAGAACATTCCTCATTCTGGAGTTTTGTCTTCCAAGTAATACAAGCTGACAGACTAATCCCTAGGTAGGGGAACACATTCACCTGCTTCAGGTTAAAGATTTAAAGATATGTGAGCTGTAGATCACATGCTTTGCATACTCCTGCCATCTAGTGTTGGGTCCGGATGTTTGCAAGTTATTTTTCTTCGAAGCAGTCTTTCCAGTCTCGAGGTAAGGTAACTCCTCCTTTCGATGATAGTGCGCATGGGCATCGACTCCATTGTTGGATTGTTTTTTTTCCCGCCATCGGGTTTGGACGTGTATTGCTGTGCTCCGGTTTAAAACCATTTTTCGGGTACACTTCTGTGCGTAATCCACTCTACCCACGTCGGTATTTTTTCGAACGGGTATCCCACTTCTCCGCGTATCGGTCGAGGAAAATCTCTATTTCGATCGGAAAACTCAGGGCAGGCCGTTGGGCCTAACCGCGTCGGTCCACCTCGCAGTCGATGGAACGGACTCCATTCAAATTCTGTCCTTGGTGCCACGCGAAGTATCTGTGCACCGACTCACACAAAGTGTACAACTTGTGCTTATCTCTGGAGCACAACAAACAGGACTGCGACGCGTGCAGATCGTTTCGATCGAAGAAAACGCTCCACGATCGTCGGGCTCGACGTCTTGAAATGCAGAGCCAAAACATCGAATACACGCTGGATATTTTCGGTGAAGGATCTAAGCAAGAGGAATTCGATGCACAAGGGGACGAAGAACAACAGGAAGAACTTGTATCTATTCCAGAACCGGACTCCGCGATGGAAGACGACATACCGTAAGGTCAACGTCCCTTGAGTACTGAACAACCCTTGCCCCAAAATCCAACTCAGACCAAGCAAAAGGCTTCGGTTCCACCCCCGCCTTCGGGCCACGGTCTGCACAGAGAAGATGTTTCTGACGCCCCGCCTTCCTGCTCGGTACCGAAACACGTTGTTTAGCCTTCCGACTCGGGATCGAGTCTGCCAAAGTCGGGCACCGAGCCGAAACCTTCAGGCTCGAAGCTAAAAACTGCTTCAGAGCCGAAACCCTTGACACTGAAACCAAAGACAGCTTTGGAACCGAAGTCATTGCACCCCAGCACTGAAGTCCTCATGCTGAAACTGAAAAATGTTACTTTGAAGCTGCAGGATCCGATTTTTCGACATCCCACCACCAAAATCGGACCCAAAACAACAGTAACTTTATATTAATCCCAATACAGGACATGTTCTTACTAAACCGCCTCAGAAGCGCAAACCTGAGCCAGAGGACACACACATTATCACATTCCTTTGAAGAAGAAGAATGTCGGTACTAACCCCTCTCCTCCTCCTACTCCACCACAATCCTCCACACTGCCGTCTTCACCATTAGAACATTTACTTATTACACCAATTAACTCTCCACCACCACAACCTGATGATGATGATGGAGATGGTGGGGATAATATTTTACCGGTAGATCCTTGGAAAGACTACGACACTGATTCACTCACAAACAATGACCTAGACATTTACGCTGCAAAGCCTTCCTCCCCTGACCACAATGTAGGATATCTAGAATTACTTGCTAGAGCTGAAGAATATCATGGGGTACAATTCAACAAGGAATCCCTAGAGGAATATTTGTTATTTGAAACACTCAGTAACACACAAAGGTCTAGTCAGACTCTCCCTATGCTCAAAGGTGTGATGAGACATGCTGATGATACATTCAAAGACTGTTCGTGCTCGTACTCTCATCCCCCAGAATAGACAAAAAATATAAGCCTTCCCTGTCTGATCAGCTTTTATTAAAGGGCAGTTACCACTAGGCTCTTCGGTCGTCTAATGCCCATAAATGGGCCAATTTACAAACTTCGGGGGATCCCTTCTCCAGACAAAGAGTCAAAATTGTTAGACTCCTTCGGTAAAAGAGTAGCCACCCAAGCAGCGAATCATTGGTGCATTGCCAACACCCAGGCCCTACTAGCCAGGTATGATAGAGCACACTGGGACGAAATGGAGCAATTGCTCCAATATGTCCCAGATGAGCACAAGGCTACTGCTCAAGAATTAGTACGAGAATGAAAGCTCATCTCCCAATTCCTCAATTAGGTGTGCTTTAGATGCTGCTGACACCGCAGCTAGAGAGATCCACACTAGTGTGTTACTAAGGAGACACGCATGGTTCAGGATTTCTGGTTTTAAACCTGAAGTCCAAAAATCAATTTTAAATACTCCATTTGACAAAGAGCATCTCCTCGGGCCTGAAGTAGATAAGTCATTGGAGAAAATGAAGAAAGATACAGAAGTGGCTAAGTCAATGGGACCCCTACAATCTCCTTCTAATCGTGTCTCCTTTCCTCGCTCCTTCTATCGTGGGGGGGGGTCTGAGACCACATCCTCAGACAATACTGCTGACTCGTATAAAGGCAACAATCTATCCTCCTCCTCAAGAAGGTTCTTTAGAGGAGGAAATAGAGGTAAGAACGGCACAGGTAGGGGCAAAGGTTCCACACTGCGTAATTCCCCCTCCCCTAACAAGCAGTGACTTGCTTACACTTCTCCCTGATCATTTAACACCCGTCGTGGGACATCTTCTACAATTCTTCCCTATTTGGTAATCCATAACCACAGTCAAATGGGTGTTCGGAATTATCCAACATGGTTATTGCCTGGAGCTTAACAGCAATCCTCCAAACATTCCACCCTGCTCTCACAAAATGTCACCAGGACATTTACACCTTCTCAAACAGGTAGTCCAGTCCCTCTTGCTAAAAGGAGCCATAGAGCCTGTACAGTTACAATATCAAGAGTCAGGCGTGTACTCCATGTATTTTCTATTTCCCAAAATGGACGGCTCCTTGAGACCTATTCTGGACCTCCGAGAACTAAACCACTACATACGGTCAGAGCATTTCCATATGGTGACACTTCAACAAGTGCTCCCATTTCTACAGCAGGGCGACTTTGTCTACTCTAGACTTAAAGGACGCATATTTCCACATTCCAATTCATCCCACTCATCGCAAATACCTCAGATTCACGATAGCGAGTCATCCTAACCAATACAATGTACTACTGTTTGGAGTCACCACTGCTCCCAGGGTATTTACCAAATGCCTGGCAGTAGTCGCAGCTCATCTGAGAAAACAGCACATCCCTGTCTTCCCATACCTGGACAACTGGTTCATCAAAACCAGCACTTACCAAAAGTGTCTCCAACACACTCAAGCCACGATTCACTTATTACACCAACTAGGGTTTACAGTGAATGCGTTTAAGTCTCATCTACAGCCCTCAACACCCAAACATATCTGGGAGCCACCATCGACACTCAAAGAGCTCTAGCCTCTCCCAACACAGCCATAATTCTCAGTATTCCATCCCTTGTCACTCTTTCAGCCCAACCAATCATTACCAGCAAGAGTATTCATGCAAATGCTAGGAATGATGGTGTCTTGCATCGTAATTGTTCCCCACGCAAGACTTCACATGCGTCCCCTTCAAGAATGCTTAGCAGATCAGTGGAACCAGTCACAGGGTCAGTTGACCGATCTAGTGTTGGGAGATGGCTGCACCCAGCGCTCTCTGCAGTGGTGGAATCCACAAAACGTATCCAAAGGATGGCCTTTCATCGACTCTGTTCCACAGACAGTGCTAACAGCAGACGCTTCGCTCACTGGTTGTGGTGTCCACCTACACAATCCTACAATCCAAGGGTTGTGGAGTCTAAAGTACAAGAGTCTCCATATAAATCACCTAGAGCTACTAGCAGTGTTTCTAGCGATCTGAGTTTTTCAAATTCACCTCATAGGCAAAGCTGTCCTACTCCGCACAGACATGACATATATGTATTATATACAGAAAAGGGGGGGACGCACTCTCTCTAACTGTCTCGCTTAGCACAAGCCATTTGGAAATGGGCTATACACCACAAGATTTATCTCCTGGCAGAACATCTTTCAGGAGTAAACAGTCAGACTGCAGACCTTCTCAGCAGTCAAACAGCAAATCCACGAGTGGGAACTTCCCGAATTCTCCTCCCCTACTTTCAGGAATGGGGATTTCCTCACATAGATGTGTTTGCCACATCTCAAAATGCCCAAGCTTCGCCTCCAGGTTCCCACAACTGCTCTCCAAAAGCAATGCTCTATGGATGAACTGGGTTACCTAAGAAGGGTAAACCCAATACTAGTCTCTGGGACCTTGGTAAAGGACAGTACATAGGAACAGTGGTCCCAGAAAACTTTAAAATACAAAATCACAACATAAATACAAACTCGAGACACAAGGTGTATGTTGCTCCCAGTGTTTAATTCACACTGAGCATTGATCTGTTATTGACATGGTTCACATATTATATACAGTGATGTCCCTATGGGGCGAAAGGGGAGGGGAAGCAGGTGGGGTGATTGTGATTCAAGTGAGGTTGGGGTGGTGGCTACAAAAGTGTAGTGTGCATCAAAACAAAACCATACATTACTTAGAAGACACGTGGCTTATTGGTCGAGCCTATTAATCACAATTTACACCAGAAAGCTTGTGTAGCCATGGTTTTAGTTAACACAGTACTAAATCTCTGTTGTACAAGCTGGCTTGATGGAGAAATGTCAACGTTTCGACCCCAAAAGATCAATAGGTTATGAAGATCCTGGCGTAAGGATTGTAATAACCTACTGATCTTTTGGGGTCGAAACGTTGACATTTCTCCATCAAGCCAGCACACTACACTTTTGTAGTCACCACCCCAACTTCACTTGAATCACAATCACCCCACCTGCTCCCCCTCCCCTTTCGCCACATAGGTGCCTAACCAACCCCTAACTTCCCAACTTACCTCTCGAAGTGGTGGTCTCACCCAGAAGACCTTTGTCCCCAAGTCTGCAGTGCCTTTGCAAACCGGAGGTTCCCCATTGCAAACAACCGGGCGCCCACCCTGCACCCGGCTGCCCTAGTGCCTCTGAGGGTGCACCTTTAGTGCAACTTTGTTTCCCCATTTGCCCTGAGCTAAAGTCCAAGAGCTTTGCTCCCCCAACCAAGTGGCCTGCTCGCCAGCAGCCACCAACCGAAGGTCCCCTATCCCCCATTGGATAACATTGGGCCTCAGCTCTCTGCACCTGGCCACCCTAGTGCCGCTAAGGGTGTAACTAGAGTGCATCCTGGACTCTGGGGAACCCCTGAGTCTACCCCAGAACCTCAACTCCCACTACCAAATACTTACCTTAAAACCAATAACGCTATTTTCCTCCATAGGATAACATTGACTGTTTTTCTTTTGCTCCTGTGGCCATGCCAATTTGCCAGTAGCCTGCAGTTAAGTCAAAGGTACTTAGAAATTTGGCTGCACCCAATTTGTCTATCAACTCATCTGCTCTTGGGATAGGGTGAGCATCTGTCTTGGTGATAGAGTGGAGCCCTCTATAGTCCACACAGAACGTCATTTCTCTTTCCACACTGTGAATGAGCTTTGAGGACTAGAACCACTGGGCTGTCCACATCATGGGTACACCAGTTTGTCTGATCAGGGGTCAAGGAAAAGAGCTTTCCATACTGCTGCAAGACTTGCTTGCAATCAGTCTGCTGTTGGGCAGAGAGGGTGTCTTAGACGACAACTCCATCCACTGACCCATCTTTTGGGCTGTATGAGAGAAGGTCAGGGAGAGGTTCACTCTCTGTCTCCCGATCCTCATCAGTCACCATCGTCATGGTGATGTCAGCCCTGTCATGGAGCCCTTAAGGCGGTTCGCATGGATAACCCTTTTGGGTGTCCTGCTTGTGCCCAGGTCCACAAAGTAGGTGACCTCACTCTTCTTTTCTAGGATAGGGTACGGGCCACTCCATCTGTCCTGGAGAGCCCTTGGTGCCACTGGCTCCAAAACCCACACCTTTTGTCCTGATTGAAATTCAACCAGTGCAACTTTTTGGTCATACCAGGGGTTGAAGGCAGGCAGGTCCTCGGGGTTTTCGAGGTTGCTGGCTGCAGGACACATCGGGGTTTTTCAGGAGCAGGTTCGAGGTGGAGACAGGCCGGTAGGCTGGGTCCAAGTCAGTGGGCGTCTTTCTCTTGTTAGCTGCTGCCTGGCTGTTCGGTCCTTCTACTTCTTGTAGTTTCTTCTGGTCTGAGGAAGCAATTTTCAGGGGTGACCCTAAATACTAGATTTAGGGGTGTTACAGCTAGGGACCAATGGGTCCCTTCCCTGGGGTGGGTACACCCCCTATTATGCCACCCTCCAGTGGGATGGGGGCAATGGCCTGTTCCTGGTTGGTTGAGTCCCCCCATCTGCAAGATGGCGGGGACTGAGAGTTGTACTTCACCTCGCCTCCCCTACCTGAGGAGTGGAGTTGGCAGAGGTGGGAACACCTCTCTTCCTCACTTGTTTTTCCTGCCGGTTCTCCCCCAAAGTGGGGGTCAGAACCAGTGGGGACCAGTTGCTGAAAGCAGCAAGTGGCCTGGGGAAGCTCACAAAGGCAGCAAGCCTTTGAAGCTTCCCCTTTGTGAACCCTGTCTATCCTGGGGGAGGAGGCTTGGCACACCGTCCCAGGATGTGCATTGTTTCAGGCCCCAGAGAGCAGCAGGTTCTCTATTCAGGGGTCTATAAACATGTCTGGTGGTGGCAGCGGAATGTAGCCACTCAGCCTGGACACTAGTGGTAGGTTAGTTTTCAGTGGGCATCTCTAAGATGCCCTCTGTGTGCATTTTTCATTAAATCCCACAATGGCATCAGTGTGGGTTTAATGTGCTGAGAAGTTTGATACCAAACGTCTCAGTTTTCAGTGTAGCCATCATGGTGCTGTGGAGTTCGTAATGACAAACTCCCAGCACCATATTCTCTTAATGGCAGCACTGCACTTACAATGTCTAAGAATGTCCTTAGACACTGCAGGGGTACAGGGCTCATGCACATGTACCCTCACCTCTGGTATAGTGCACCCAGCTAGAGGGATGACTGATCTATGCCAGGGCAGTGGGTTGTAGGCATGGACTTCGGAAATGTTCTTGGATGCGGAATATAAGTCTACCGCGCGATGGAATGTATTATGGCTCCATAACAAGGGTGAACACAGAGGACTAGGATTGGATATAATATATGTATGACTGAGTGCGGAGATTTAAACGTGAATCTTACATTAAGTACTTTGGATATTGAACTATGCGCTCTTGGAACTTATATTAATTGAGATAAATAGGGTGTGAAATACATTGCTAGTAAGCCTTGAGGAAGCCCTGATAGGGCGAAACGCACGTCGGCTGTGGAACATTATGCCATATAAAGGAAATAGATTTGATTGATCTACACCACGTGATCCTTATTGATTGGGAACTCTCTAATATAAGAATATTCATTGAAGAAGAGTGCAGATTGCACAAAGGATGAGAGTAACTTATACATGATGTGCTCTGGTGGTTTTTGTTAAAATTATATCTGTTCCACTTATCGTGGATGCGGAACTTGGCGCCCTAGGTGGATGAGCGTTGAACACCAAAGTTGCACTCAATACTTGTTTCATGTCTATTATTGTTGAATTATATATTAAGGAGACACTGTGATGCGCGGGTCGTTAAAAGCATATCCACTTTGTTTTAAATGTCATAGGGCTCACGCACATGTACCCTCACCTCTGGTATAGTGCACCCAGCTAGAGGGGTGACTGATCTATGCCAGGGCAGAGGGTTGTAGGCATGGCACACAGGGATGTGTGCCATATCGACTCTTCACTTTGTTCTGCACCAAAACATGCAGCCTGCAAAGGCAGTGTGTGAGTGTAATGGTACAGCACCTCTAAGGGTGGCACAATAAGTGCTGCAGCCCTAAGGGGCCTTCTCTGGTCACAATGCCCTGGGTACCTGTGGTATCATTTACCAGGGGCTGACCTGTGGCCAGAGATGCCAATTGGGTTTAGGCTTCAATGTAGTTTTATGGCAAGAAAATAGGCCATACCTGATTAGCAGGAGCCCAGGGCACACTCGGTCAAAGCACATCAGCAATTCAGCAAAAGGTGGGGGCAACCATGCAGAAAGAGGGAACTTTCTCACACCCAGTAAACATCTGTTCTTGGCATGTAGAGCTATAGATTCACGTGTGCCCACCGCCTCCCCGGGTACCTATAGTTGTTGCAGTTTCTTACTTTACATACATACGAATGGACATCTCTATTCTACACTTACTAACTCCATTCTCACCCTCTGTGGTAAAACAATCTAGCAATGGAGTCGATGCCCATGCGTACTATCACCGAAAGGAGGAGTCACCTTAACTTGTGACTGGAAAGACTTCTTTCAAGAAAAAAAACATCCGGACCCAACACTAGATGGCAGAAGTATGCTAAGCATGTGAATCTACAGCACTACATGCCAAGAACGGATGCTTACTGGGTAAGTAACATTATCCTTATCTAGAAGAGTCTCTAAGCCCAGAGGAGACATTGAAACCTGAAGGACATTGTTAGCAAATAATGTGCCAATTCTTATTCCACAAGGTTGGGGGTATCATTTTTGTAATGGCTAACCTCCTCACCTACCTGTCTTGAATACGAAGAACAGAGAAAGAGTGCCAAAGAACAGACTTTTTGGACATCTTCGTTCATCAGGAAAGATTGTGTGGTTGCCCCTGCAGGTCCCCATCTAATAGTAGCCAATCTCCTGTCATGGAGGTGAATCAAGATGTTTAAAAGATCAGGAGAAGACCCATCTCCTGAAGAGAGTTCAGTAATAAGTGCCTCAGGACATTATCAAAAGCAGATTGAAGATTGATAAACACAATGTACAAAGGTACTCTTCTGATGGATACTTATAACGGCAGATTCTTCACCTCGAGATTATCCTCAGGCACCAAATTGGATCTGAAATATTTTTCATCATAGTCCCTCCACGCCTGTAGGTGATGTCCTACAGCTCTACGTCAACTCTGCTCCGCCACGCCCTGGAAGTTAGGGCTGGTGCTGTATAAATTCACCATCCAAGTGCGCTTTTATTTTTTTACTTTCTGTGCCTCCGTACTCTAATTCAGAGCTTGCTCCTATTTTTTCTTGTCTGTTAACAAGCTGTATTCTCTTCAGAAAATCTGTTCCACGGTGCTAGGGTTACCACAGGTGGGTCCGCCCTCGGTGCTGGCTGTGCCTACTGAACTCACTTCGGGTTCATCTCTTGTGTCACCCCCAGCATCATGAACTATGCCAGTTCTTACCTCATTAACACCATCCGACTCTGAACCAAATCTGTCTCGACCTCGGCTGAAACCACAATCTGGAACAGCCTCACTATATTCTTTTTTTCTGATAAGACCATGCCTTTGCAGAGGATCCGTCCTGCAGTGCTCCACCAACTTTTCTGATCTGACTCACCCCACAATATGATAATGACAGTTACTACATGGACCTATAACAGGCCAGTTGGTTGGACACTTATCCTAACATGAGGCTGGGTTTGCTCTCTTGCCCGTTTACAGAAGAGTGAGCCTCATTTGCTGTAGTCATTAGACGGGTGGCTGAAATGCTAGATTTATAGTTAGCTTCCGTTGAGTAGAAAAACAATGTCCTCACAAATGTGCTCAACCCATTCAGCCCTCTTCTGAACCACTGTTTCTGTTCAACAATGACTGACACCCTCATGGACACTTGGGCTAAACCTTGCCCATGCTTCCATTGAATACACATGTAGCACGGCATCATCGATCCACTCTGGGTGGCCCTGCCTTTCTGACGGAACACCCTACTCCTGAGAACCTGATTGTACAAGCCTTCAAAAGCAGTGTTAACCCCAGTTATTTTCCAACCACTGCTACGCTCTTCCGAGACGGATAGTCAAAAAGAATGGAACTGTTTGGGAAGACGATGACTTCTTCCGTTAGCCTCAATCTCAGATCGGTCAATGCCAGTTGCTGGGATGGTATTCCCATCCCTTATGGAATATGGTTACAGAGAGTTTACTGACAGTCCTAAAGAAATTTCATGCCAACTTGACACAGATCATTAAAGATAGCCAGGAAGCGGCCAGCTATGTCACAAGGCCAGGGCTGTACCCACCAACTGCTTAGACAGGGCAGTTGGCACTATTGTGGTGCATAGGCGCCACGCTTGGATGAGATCCACTGGCTTTTTTAGGCGACACTTAAGCATCACTCATGGGTATGCCTTTTGACGGGTCTCGCCTTTTTGGTGAGAAGTTAAACTCTGGTGCTTTTCGGATAGTAGAGCTACTGTGTGCTACCTTAGTCTTCCTAAACCCGCAAGGTAGTTTCCACAACGATTTCACCACTTTCGGTGCATGATTTGTGAGTTCGCTTGCAGACCACACCGAGGCCCACCACCCCAAAAACAGGCACACCGGCCCTGTCTCATTTGGGAATCCTGCAGCCAACGTCCAGGTCCACAAGGACATCAAATCTCTTCATCCCTAGCCCCTCTGGCAGCAGCTTCCAAGCTACTTTAATTTGCCTTTGGAGGCACATGACCACCCTGCGTGAGTCAGTATCAGACATTTTCTCCACAGGTGGCAGGGCATAACATATGAAGGGTGGGTCCTGCAGATAATATAAAGGAGATACACCCTTAATTCCTTTGTGTAACCACATCTTCCATCCACCTCAGACTGGCTTTTGAAGGTCCATTTGTTGCACAAAGTTCATGCGCCATAGAAAGGGTCCCCGCCTCGGAGATTGGAATTGACGGCTACTCCCATTATTACCTGGTGCCCGAAAATGGCGGAAGTCTTTGTCCTATCTTAGATCGTTGTCCCCCTTAATTATTTCCTACGGAAGGACAAATTAAAAATGCTTATGCTGCCCTATGCTTTATCTACCCTGAATCCAGGATACAAGGTGGTGGTACTGGACCTGCATAATGCCTATTTCCATCTTCCCTTCCTGCAGGGTCAGAGTTGCTACCTGCAGTTAATGGTGGGTTATGAGCATTTTCAGTTTGCCATGCTCCCTTTCGGCCTCACCAATGCCCCTCGGGTGTTCTCGAAGGTGATGGCGCTGGTCCCAGTGTTTCTTCAGAGGTCAGGGTACCAGTCAGCACTTGCTGTTAAAGGCAGGCTCGCCACAATCCATTGTGGACCACCTCCAGATAATCGTGAAGCTCCCTAGATCGCTAATGTCCACTTTCAACATACTGAAGTCACACCTGACTCCTTTGCAGAGGCTCCTTTTGATCAAGGCAGTACTGGATAGGGTGCACTTTTGTGTCTTCCCTTCAGATCAACATTCTGGCTATGTTTCTGATGTTTCAGCCTTAGTACTGGGTCTCAGTGACTCTGGCTTCTGCTGCCTGCTCATTGGCCATGCCAGATGGCACATGCAAGCTCTGCAGCGATATCTGAAGTCTGAGTGGGCTCTGCACCAAGGGTACCTGTCAAATTCCATTCAGGTTTCGGAGGAGACTGCAAAAGATCGGCAGTGGTGTCTGCTCGACTGTAATAGGACCAGTGACAGATCCCTCTCCCTACCACCCTGAGCTGATGATGACAGATGCATCACTACTGAGTTTGGGGAGGCCGCCTGGAAGAGGTGGAGATCAGAGGACTCTGGTCATAGGCAGAGACCCACCTCCACATCAACTTAGTGAAGTTGCAGGCTGTTGGTGTGTTGCAGGCTGTTGGTGTTAAAAGCGTTTTTACAGTCTGTCAAGGAGAAGCTGGTTCAGGTCCTCATGGACAACACCACCGCCATGTAGTATTGCAACAAGCAGGCAGGGTGCAGTCCGGAGGCCCTGCACCGCTGCAACTGGCTGGATTATCTGAGCATCTCCCTGATAGTACCCCACCTGGTGGGATCTTTAAATGCCAGAGCAGAAAACTCAGCGAGCGATGCCCAGTGGATCAAGAATGGCAGCTACACCCGTTGATGGCACAGGACATGTTCCAGCAATGAGGGGGGTGGGGACCATGGCACGATCTGTTCTCCACTGACAAGAATGCACTGTCTCAACTTTTTTGCATGTTGGTGTGGTGCAGTTCAGAACACAAAATCTTCCCCTGCTTCCACGGACGGAATGATTTCTCAGTCACACGCACATACACACATCACACGCTGGTGGGGCCCATAACACCAACATTCATTCTCATCACACTATCCGTGCCTACAGAGGATATCCAATCCTGAACTACAGCTATTCACTTTGGATAGAGGAAACTAATCTATTGATTTACCCTACTAGTTCCTCCATCCGGAGGTCGACTAGATAATTTAGTTGAAATGGAATTTGATGAAAATCACTAACTCATTTAATCAATGAAACATTGCCAGAAATAATCACCCGACACAGTTCTTTAAATAATGATTTTTCTTTTATCTAATTAAATTGCAGGTTAAATCCTAACAGTGCCATATTATCTTTTGTCATATTTACCTATTCTGGCTATTTGTCGTTTTCCAAGTCAGAACCGGTCCTCAGAATATTCATCAGAATCCTAAAGTCCCGTCCTCTTCCGTCAGCATAAGGATCTCCTAGCGAAGAGCAGCATAGAGTGTCGCGTAGAGTAGCATCGATCAGCTAGGGGTCACGAACGCCTATTTCCCTCCCTAGACTACTAATATTTATACTAAAATTTACATATGACAGTAACATTTTCTTTATTTCCAGGCCAATGATTGACTGAATTCAGCCACGTCCAAATACATTAAGAAACATTCTCCAAATTTCACATACGGTTGATGAATAAACTAGGCGCATGGGAAAGGCTGTTCCCAGGTCAGGAAAGTATCAGTCTATTGTGAATAGGTGGCTTTTGGTTCCCAAATGGCAACAATTGCTCCATGTTCAGGGACATTGGCATCTCGTCCAGGGTAGTCTTCATGGTCCTGGTCTGATAGTTCATGGAAAGGCCACAATGAAGTCGGTGCAGGCGCCTTTCTCCATTGCTCAATTTATGAAGTCATGTACTTTATTTAGGATTCAGTCGGCAGCCATCTTTTGGTAGGCCAGAATAGTCAACTTTAAGCAAAGAAAACACAAAATCATAATTAATAAATTGAAATAATTAAAACAGTGTTATTCCCTTACTAATACCCTTATGTGTATGTATTTATCTAGCCATATGCAACATTCAGAGCTGTTAATGCTGGTTTATTTAAGCGCAAATCACATTAACACTGCTTAAGCCAAGGAGGAGGAGCCAAGATGGCGACCGAGACGGCAGCGTAGACTCCCGGCTCCGTGAACCTCCGTATCCCGCACGGATATCCTGCATTAGATCCTCAGCCTGAGCTATGCGCCCGTGTTTGTGAATGAGAGCGGCCACCGATCGAGTGATTCCGAAGTTTCTGGCGGCTGTACCGCCGGAGAAACGGGTATTTGCAATTTGCGGCCTGTGCGGCCCTGGAGCCGGGACCTCGAGTGGACACCTTGGCCGGGTGGCAGTTTAACAACAGCGGCCTTTGGTGACTGGGTGGAGTCGGACTGCCGGATCGGTGCGACTATCGGCCTACATTTCGCCGTGGTCGCTTCCTACCACTAAGCGGAGCGGAACAAGTGCATGCCCGGGGTGGCAGTTCCACGACTCTCCGGTGATTGCCTCTACCTTCGACGGTGAGCTGCCCGCACGCCGCCCGTAACTCGCCCTGATTCCTGCGGGCTGCTCCCGGATTTCGCGGGCGCTGGTCCGTGGTGGGGACGACTGTTGCCTGGGACTACATACCGGATACATTTTTGATCTGCCTCCGGAACCCTGTTTGCCAGCGACATGGACCTTGATGCGCTTGCCCCTGGGTCCCGGTTCCAATACGGGTTGGACCTACCCGGCGGCCATCTTGTCACGATGAAGTCTACCATCCTGCCCACCAGGTCACAGCAGGATCGGGAGTGTGCGACTCTGGGGAGCGTTGCGGAGCGATCGCAGAGAGCTGTGCTGGGGTACTGTGACCGTCTCGAGGCTCTCGGTGCCCTTCATTCCACCTTGCTTCATGGCGTTTGGGTATTGGGGAGTAGGCTTGATGGTGTGGCATCAGCGTTGGGACAGTTGCGGCCTGCCTGTCTTCCGATACACAGGGACTCCCTGCACTGCACTCAGGACGACAATGTCGGGGCCACCCCTGTGCCTAGTGACCAGCTGGAAACTCCGGACAGTCTACTATTGTGTGAGCGGCTGGCTGTGGGTCTGATCTGTCCCGGAGGTATTGGACCTGAGTGGGGGGGGGGGGTGGCCTTGTCCGTTGCGCGGCCTCCGGCGACCCTGGGAAAACTCAAGCAACGGTTGTCTACTCTGGCTGATTCCGCCTTCCTGGACCTTGTGTGCAGTGCAGATCCTGGGGCAGCACTGGGAAAGACGTTCCTCCATAATGCTGACTGGGTTGGTACTCAGAGACTTCCACCCCACCGGGGTGCGCCGCTTCCTGTTCGTTTTTGGACGCTCCTTTACCATGTAGCATTGGACATGGCGCCGGGTCGAGGGGTATGCATGGGCGGATTTGCCAAGAGTGGCCAAGGATAAGAATGATCTTTCAGAGGTGGTCGGCTAATAGGCGGGCGGGCTCGGGGTTGCGTGCTCTCATGGTATAACTGTCGGTATAGTAGGTGCAAAATGCTCCCCATCTTTCTTTGACATGGTCGATTTTGTGTTGCTTACTGTTTGCTTTGGGGGAAACATAATGTGCGGGAGGGAGACGCCGGGGGCATGTTCTGAAGGCCCTCCTCCAGTTTATTAATACTCTCTCTACCCCCCCTTCTGGTGGGGTTCTTTTCTTATTCCTTTTTCTCTGTTTCTTCTATATTTCGGGTCTGGTTCCAGGGCGACAGGCACACTGCTGGGGGGGGGGGGCCGTACTCATCTGCAGAGGTGCAGGGTGGGGGGTTGGGGGAGGGGATTCTTTAGTCTTTCATCTCTTTTTTCCATGGCCTCCTTTTTCTTCTCTGATTCTTCTTGTTCTCTCTTTTCTGGGATCAGTGTGGTACACCTCCTTTGTTGTGAATCGTTGCCTTTTCATGTGTGCCACAATTTCCGGGGTGTTCTCTGGGCTTTAGGGCAGGGGACTGTAGGCGCAGCTGGGCATGCTATTCTTCCCCATCCTGAATTTCCTGTGTCTGCGCCATTGATCCAATAGATTGCTGTTTATTGCTTACGTTTATCATTCTGCCTGCCTCTTATCGCTGTTGGGAAATTGTTTGGCACCTGATCCTTCTGTCTTTTTCCATTATAAAATGAAAACCCTTTTTATCCTGGTGTCCTACCTGCGCTGTTCACTGGCCTGACTATATTAGCATGAAGATTCTGCTCCCCGAGGTGCTGCCTGTGTTAACATTTGATCTCTGTTGCTCTGACTGCTTAGCGGCCGGCCCCGGGGGGTTGTAGGCCCATACTTGTTATTGATTGAAATGTCAATAAAGGTTTTTCAAAAAAACAAAAACAAAAAAACACTGCTTAAGCCAGACATATAAATTTAATATGCGTATAAACTTAGTTCACTTATTATTTTAGCCATGCAAATGCATTCCCACGTGTATTCTCTTGGTTAATAAGATTGATTAATTAACATCACATCACTCTATTATTCATTAGAATTAGTTCTTTATTCGTTTTAATATAAACTTATATAAATGGATTGGGTATATAAAAAGAAAATATTTTACCCGCTCCATCAGGTGTTCACAAGAAGGCTCGTTCTTAGAGATAAATTGTGCTTGGAGCGGAACAGGGATAAAGTGCATTTTCGAATCATCTCTCCACCACAACATGTCAAGGACATTTGGCCTATGGCCCCTGCATCTTTCTCGTCAACTGTGCCATTTGGCATATGTGGGCTCTGCAGTGCAACCTGAAGTCTGTGAGCCCAGCACATGGAGAACCTGTTGAATTCCATCCAGGTTTTGGAGGGGATGGCAAAAGAGCTGCAGTGGTGGCTGAACCAAAGTTCGACCGCCATCAGGCCACTCTCTCTGCCCTACTAAAAGCTGATGATTATGACAGAACAAGTTTTCTAAAATTAAATAAAAATATCAGATTAAATGTGCTTATCTTTTTCGTAAACCCAACCTGATCTGTAGACAAGGTCATGTTGGAGTCAGCCTGTGCATCAAGTCTGAACAGTACGAGTGAGTCATTTATTTTTGTAATTTATCCAAAAGACTGATTGGGCAATAACTGGCAAGATCACAGCTATCACCCTTCTTGTATATTAGTACTGTTTTAGCACCAAGCAGATAAGGTGGTATAGGAGCCCCTTTCATTTGGTGGTAGAGTGGGGGCTGATTTGTACAAATCAACTGTAGCGTTAAAGACCTGGAACATTGCCCCTATTTTGTTTAGTAATCATGCCGAGGATTTCTTTAGTGTGAAAGGCTCTATTTTTACAGATCTCACCACAACACCTGCTCCAGTGTCTACACAATTCCCTGCTGGGGCTGAATGGGCAAGATAGAGATGTGCAAATTATTCGAACCAACTATCAGTGATATAAACTACTGTTTTTTCTAGATGTTTACTACTGTGGGCCATAATATGGCAAAAGGTTCTTGAGTCCTTCAAATTAACAGCCCTTTTAAGAATATGCCATTTAGAATGTTCCCATGCCATTTGCCTGCGTTTTTGTCCACTTTGTCTGTTGAAAAACTTGAGCATGAGCATCTAGGCTTGTGGCTAACTACAGAAATCCTGTATCAGTGAGGTTGGCCAGATAACCCATAGAATGAGAGCTAATGGTTGTGTCCTTGGGGGATGATTGATGGCTTGTTCAATGGGAAGGTATGGGTGCAACAGATTCTGTGAAATATGTTTTTGTTGCCTTTCTGTTCAATAAGTTCAAAAGGTTGCAGAATGTTTTCTTGCCTCCCCTGGCATCAGGAGTGGTACCTAATTGTTTTGGAGGAGCAAGATGCAGAGCAGTGTGCAGCCCAGTCTCCCAGGCCACCCAGCAGAGCTGTACTCTCAGCCTGCTGCATGTACTGTTCAACATGCTAGGGTTGAGGGCACAGTGAAGAGGGTTGGGCTTGCAAATAGAAAGACCTTTCACTGTAGAGGTTTGTAAGAGTAGAAAAAGCTCAGTAATTCCAGGCACTTTATCCCCGTTGTCTATGTGATTTTGCGGTGATGTTTTATCACTCAGCATTCCAAAATACTGCTCAAACAACTCTCCAAAAGCTCCATCCTAATCCCAAGATTGGAAATGGATGCAAACGCAGAGTTCTCAAATCTTTGAGCCCATATCCAGTAATGTTTTTGCTTCTCTAAGGCTTCTGCAGCAGTTGTCACCCATTTGTTCAAAGTTGTCATGTTCTCTGTATTTGTGTTGTGGCTTTTGACTTCTTTGCGTGAAACTTACAGCGATGACAATTTTGTATCACTGCAGAGTGTATACCCTGCAGGTCTCCCAAAGTGTTCATCATGATTCTGACTACTCAGGAAATTCAAGCACTCCCTCCTGGCTTCATTTGTCAGCTGGTGCCCTCTTGCTTTCCAAAAGACATTATTTGATCTCCTTGGAGGCCATGATTCCTCAGATATGCTACCAATGTAAGTCCTTAGAGTCAATGTGATTGAGGTTCAGTAGCCACTCTGCAGAGGATGAGGTTCATTTGCTTCTGTCCTGCCTGGCGCCACCGAATGTCACCTCTTTAGGCTTTGCTCTGCTCACGTTTCACAGCACAGTTTCAGGCTGTGAAAGTGCATTCTATTCCACGAAGGGGCATGTCTCGCAGGGTTTCTGTGCCTGTCGCTCACTTTCAGAAGTTAGTTATCTGTTGACTTCAGCCCACCAACTGTAGGCACTGCCATTTCACCTGCCTCGTGGACAGTGACACTTAAGACTGTGTTTGGGTCGCACACCAGATAGAGTCCTCACTAGACAAAGTGCTATCCATCACAACACAGTCAGCTGAATAACTGTTCTGTCATAGGCTTCCAGCTGCAAGACCTGGCCCCGAAACCAATATGGTCTCTGGTACAGTAAAGGTGTTAATGGTGATAGTGGTGGGGTTTGGGGGTTCCATGTATTAACCATAGAAGATGGGGCCATGCCATATCCCAGTTGCATCTGTAAAACAATCTGGGCTTAATGTGCAAGCATGCCTTGGTACTCTGGATGTCAATGGCAGGTACATTGTTTTAAACTGCTTTGGAACTTGAAAATCTGTTCTAGATTTTGGTAATTCTTACCCCAGCCCGCTTCTTTGCGCTCTGCCCAGTGCTTGTGACTTTCTGTAAAGTGCTGCACATTTCCCTCTGGCTCATATATACATTTACTAGGCTTGCATACACATAAAATGGCATCAAAGCCACATTATATGTAAAAGTGCCTCAAAACATAATCATCCACCTGAAGCTGTAGAATGGACAGCTGTAGTACCCAGCGTTCTCAAACAAATGAGAATGTCTTTCAGTACACTCTTCCATGCACATTGTGTTCAGCAGAGTTTCATCACAGGACTGTTCTGGTCACTATTCCACATATTGAATCACTAAATAGTACTTATTCTAACTTAGCTGCCCACTATCTTCTGTGATTCATCTTTAAACAATATGAAACACACTAAATGCAATGTAAATCTATTTGTTTGACCTGAGGCAATGAGAATCACAGAACTGTAGAATGTTCAAATTCCGAACATGTTTTGAAAAAAATGCACATAACCTACTGTTCTTCTTTCTATCAATACTCAAAAATGGTTAGAACCTACCATTTGTCACAGAAACTTCACATCATATTTTCTGTTGCATGCCATGTGCTTTTATAGACCAGTTATCAAGCCCTTTTTTCCTTCCTTGGCGCTTGTTCTCTGGTCTTTGTACTATTGACAGTCATCTTGGCCTCAGAAAACCTGTTTTCCCATGTAGGCCCTATCGTCTGATTAATTTGCATTCCTCGTACATTAAAAAAACACTTCATTTTTTAAAAACATTTAAATGGGTCATAAATACATTGCCATCTCTTACACTAAGGGCCCGATTTGAGTTTGGTTGATGGGATACGCGGTGAAAATGTGGTTTGTAGCCCATCTGTTGTGTTTCAAGTGACATGAGCAATAATGCACTTGGAATATGGTGGACACGACGTGTGCTGTGTTTGTGACGGAGTATCCTGTCTGCCAAACTCTAAATATGGCCTGCAGTCTTTTCGTCAGATTATTTTTCAAAGATGCTGTCTAATCATTCAAATTTTTCCCATCAGACCATTTTACATGGCATTGTTACCCTCCGTGTGGCCGGAAATAGAGCCTTGTATGATGACCTTCACCTTTGGTTTGCTTTTCTGTTTGGATGCCTTCCTCTTTGGATCCATATGTGAATAAACCAGTTTTGAGAAACCGTATAGTGATCCTAAGTCCTAAATTCTGTGATCCCCTTGGATTGCCTGGGTCTAAATTCTTACAAGCATGTCCCTGTATATAGCAGTGTACATGCAGCAGAACAACTATTAATTGGTTGTAATAGCTGTTTTGTAGTGTTAGCTTTTTCTATAATCGCAGGAATCTTTTCTATCCTCCTCCTCGAAACGGATACTGGGTCGTTTGTCATATTTCCAAAAATGGTGGGTTTGATGCCTTTGCTGGGTAGACTATTAGGAAAGGTTTGATGTTATGAGGTCTAACCAGAATGGAGGAGCCTACTAATGGGTTTCGATGTAAATTATTGTGATGATCATTGACAGCAAACGAAAGTATATTAAACCTTCTAACTTGAGCTGATACCATTGGAGCATTATTGTTACAGGCAAGGAGTTGGTTTTTCTCTACCCCGTTGTCACCTGAATTCCTTCCATCCCTTTACTATTTCACCTCTACAGCCCCTTTCCTCACATAGGGTCCTTTCCAACTTTCAACCACTGTTTCTTGCCCCAGCTCTTCTCACTTTATTCGACTTCATCTTTTCATTTACCCTTTGTATTCCCAACGTTTCTTTCCTGCCTCTGTTTCTTGGTTCCCCATAGGTCTTGGTGATTATGCTTTCATTACCTTTTTCCAAGGATAATGCTCGTCTAAGACCTTATTCACTCAATTCACTATCCCCACCCCATTCATATTGCATAAATCCATTCACACAATCTCTTAAAAAAACATTCATGAATATTCTTTAGGTACGTAATGCCTTCACTGTGCACAGTTAACTCTTAACATGTTTTATTCTCTCTTTTTTGTAGAAGTCCACCTCGGCAGCGAATCTCTCTCTCGGAAAATTTCTGAACTGCGGTTGTTCTGTGATCTGTTGACGCAGCAGGTGCTTGAAGTGCAACAAGCCTCACGTGTGCAAGAGGATGGAACAAAATGTGACTCTGAGGTACAAGGATCTCTTGCGAGGAGATGGTCTTTGGGGGTGGGGGGGTCTTTAACCCTTTAACCTTAGAAGAGGGTGCATGAATTAACTTCTTGGATATGGGGACAAAGTTAGGGAAACAATGCATGCTACAATTCTATAACTAGTGTTTATGTTCCTATTGCTTAACTGATATGTCAAGTTAATTGCGTATCTTCTATATTGAATGTATCGCAAAGTCTGTGTGGTCTTGGGCATCTGTGCGGCTATGGGATACCATCAAGATGGAAACAAGTCTTCTCTTGTTGCACTTCACTCTCTCTCTGGGTGGCGAAAACAAGCAGTCAACTCTAGGCGGAGGTGTAGTTAGAAACTGAGAAATAATATGAACCTTTAAATCACATTTCATAACTGCAATGTTCTTTACTTTAGATAAGCTACACTTGGTATGGGTAACTAAAATATTCTAGACATTGAATATAGACATACAGTGAAACCTAGAGAAGCTCAGCACATTCTGGGCCAGCTAACCAACTCCGAACATGTTTGTGGCTCTTTAGCAGTCCACGTGATACTATAGTTTTATTATTAGGCCCTAGGGCCAGTGTTATTGTAAATGGGTACTATTTGTTTGAGCTCAGGTCTCCTTTGGATTCGCTAATGTATCAGATACGTACAAATAATTTTAGGCTACATATCCAAGACCCAATCTCATGATCGTGTAAGTTTTTAGGTCGAACTGGGCAGCGCATATGCTGCTCTGCGAGGCATGCTGTATTAGAGTTTGGACTTGGAGCTCCACCCATTCTCTGCCCATATTTTTTCATTGGCTTTTGTCTTTGTTTTTTGTAAATGCTGGCTTCTGATTCAGTAATCGGCTTGTTAGTCCCTCCTTAGTACCGCCTTGTCTTCATTTGTAACTTCCCATGAGGACTAGCCTTTTTACTTCTGTTGTTCCAGGGTCTGTGTTATTTAGTTTGTGAGCACTATTTTCTTAGTGAGTTTTGTCCTATTGCAGGCACGACGTGCTTTGCAGCAACATTCGCCGCGCCATGCTCGCTTTCACTTTCCAAGCAGCCGGGACAATGGCAGCCGCTTCTTTGCAATGCAATAGGCCTCGTATTGAGGGGAGTTTGAGCTATTGGCATTGTAAATGGCAATATCTTAAACTCTCGCAAATGTGAGACCTATTGCTGTGTAAATCTTTTTTTTGGGGGTTGTTTCCAAGCGCCTCATGCTGCGCTTTCACTTAATAGAGGCCACCCCCTTTTCCATAGAGGAGGAACATCTAAAGAAAGGGACGCGGCTGCTATCAAAATGAAAGCGCTGTTTGGGGGGCTTTTTTGCAAAAAAGGATTTGTTTTTCAAACAAATGCGTTCTTGGGTAAAAACACCCCATATAGCGCTTTCACTTCAGTGGCGGCTGCACCCCTTTCTTTAGACACGGCTCGTCGAAAGAAAGGGGCGTGGCCTCTATTCATGTGCAAGCGCGACATAGAGCGATTAGAAACCAAAAATATTTGCTATTCAATAGGTCTCGCATTTGCAAGAATTTAAGCTATTGCCATTTACAATGCCAATAGCTCAAAGTCTTTTAAATGCGAGAGCTATTGCAAATGCTTGTTATTTTATTTTTTAAATCTGTTTTATTGACATTTTTAAAGGTTACAGATACTTGTAAGGCATCATAGACCATATACTCTCCATGCATGACATCACCGAATCGTTATAGGTACCAGTTCCCTTCGCGTATATGTTTAGCCTCGTACCCATCCCTGGCGCAACCGTTGCGCCAGATTGGATACAAGAATAGCATTCATAGTTTCAAGAGTCCCATGTAGAAGTCCTTCTGCTATTTCCTCATGAACTGGCTAACAGACATAGCAGTGTAAAAACAGTTAACACCCAACAATTCCAACTCAGACCAGCACTAGCGACAATGTCCCCATTCCACCCCCCCATCCTGTCTTCCCCAGCAGCCCTGCCCAGCAGTACAACTAGGTATTATCCACCCACAATGACACTTATAATTTTCTCCACTGATGATACTGCGAAATGACACGTATATGGAGCATGAAAACATAAAACATGGAACAACGCGTTCACACCCAATTGTTGACTCTGGCATCTACCCTGGACCTACGTCTCTCCCCTCAGGCTGTACCCCCATATGTTCCTCTTCACCCCTCAAAAGTGCCTGGAGTAGCCCTTCCCATTGAGCCGCTATTGGCTTCTTCCTTAATCCCAACGCTTTCTCCCTTCTGATGGCGGTCCCCTCTGCCCTTGCCCATGCATAAAACGAGTGTCCCCATGCCTGCACATGGGGCGGGTCCAGCGCCTTCCATCATCTAGTGAGTAATCGTTTGGCAACCGCTATTCCCAGATCCAGAAACCTAGATGTCCCCTTCATGGCTGGGGTTCTGCGGAACTGGTGCAGCAGATACACCTCCCATTCAAAGGGCAAGTTACGACCAGTACTAATATGTAACAGTTCACTGATCGTGCTCCAGTTAGTGCGTTTCCTGTGGCAGCTCCATAGCATGTGTACAAGACCCACCCCAGGTTCCATACATCTGGGGCACACCGCATCCGCACGGTGGAAATACCTATTAATAGCCTCCGGCGTGAGGTATGCTCTATGTACTATGAACAGCTGAATCTGTCGGAGCCTCATATTCCTAGGGATGCACACTGAACCCTTCAATACCCGTTCCCACTCCCTGTCTTCTAATGGCCTCCCCAGATCATTTTTCCACTTGTGTCGGAGTGGCTCCAGTGTAATCGCTGCGTGTGTACGTAAAGACGCTGCAAACCAGCGAACCAGATGTCTACCTCGCCCCATAACATGGAGGTATTGTATGGTAAGGTGCTAAGGTGCTGTTTTGGCTCCGTGGACATGTCCCCCCATTTAGCAGTCAGAGTTGCAACTAATGAGCAGTGCATGAGGAATTGCCCTGGCGGAAGTCCCTCTTCCTCCACTAACGAATCGTACGTTGCCAACGAGCCGTCTCGATACAGGTCTCCTAAAGTCTGTATATCAGCCTCCCTCCAAAGCTCCAGGGCTAGAGGGGTAAGTGTCTGTATCCCGCTGGGAGAGCCTTCTAACGGTAACGCAGGCGCATAGGGGATCAGAGTTCTGGTGAGAAATAGGCTCCTGCAATAACATTTATACACCACCTTCAGGAGGAGTGGTGTTGGCGTCACGTGTTTGACAGCTGGATGGAAAAGCGTAAGAAGTCGTTCCAGGGAGTACGGGGGCAGCACAGTCGCCATGTCATCTCGACCCTTATCTGCAAACCAGAGAGCGATCCATTGCAGCTGTGCTGCTAAGTAGTAGTGCTCTAAGCAGGGCGCCGTCAGTCCCCCTTGAGCCGTGGGCAGATATAATTTCACTAGTGACACCCTATGTCGACTACTCCCACATATGAAATCCCGGAGCAGCTTAGAAAACGTGGCAAAAAAGGCCGCCGGTATGTATAATGGCAGGTTGGCAAAGTAGTACAACAGTCGGGTAAGGATCACCATTTTGGACTACGCCACCCTGCCCATGACTGTCAGCGGCAACGTGCCCCAAAAACGCATCTGTGACATAATAGCCGTAACAGCTCTACCCACATTTCCGTCAGAGGTCCAGTGGTTGACGGTATATCTGTATTCCCAAGTATCGGAAGGTGTCCTCCTTCCATGCCACCTCCGTTCCGTTAAGCGTGTACCCAGGATCCTGCCTACCCCCTTCGAACGCATATATACAGGATTTGCTGGCGTTTACCTGTAGTCCTGAGATAGCTGCAAAATCCCGCAGAATGAGGGCCAGATGGGCCGGGATATGCTCAATATCTCTCACGTAAACCAGCAGGTCATCCGCGTATAGCGACACCTGGTGTGTTGAGTCTCCCAACGGTATACCCTCCCCCACCAACACACGAAGGGCCGCCGCTAGGGGTTCAATCGCCAGCGCAAACAGGAGTCGCGACAGTGGGCACCCCTGCCTAGTGCCCCTGTACACCGGCACTGCTTCAGATATGTACGGACCTAACCTTACCCGCACTGTGGGGTTTCTATATAAAAGGCTTACCATTTGTAAAAATTCTGCCCCTAGATCATAGTGCTGCAATAGTGTCGACAAGTTCCTCCATTTCAAACAGTCAAAGGCCTTCTCTAAGTCCAGCATTAGGCAACCCGCTCTGGGCCATTCCTTGACGCCTTCTGCCGCAACTCTAAAGAATCTCCTCGGGTTCAGGGACGTACTCCGCTTAGGTACAAACCCGTTTTGGTCGCTGTGGATTAGGGCTGAGACCACTGGCACCAAATGCTCCGCCAGAACTTTGGCGAGTATTTTATAGTCGGCGTTCAGAAGCGCCAGCGGTCTATAAGATCCCAAGGCCGTTGAGTCTCGTCAGGCTTCAGCAGGGACACCAAGTACGCCTCGCTCATCGAAGGGGGAAGTACGCCTTCCTCCAGTGCTTTGGAATAGAGCGCGTGTAGTTGCGGCACCAAGGACTCTCGATAGGCTTTATAAAATTTGGCCGGTATGCCATCCGTGCCCTGGCGTTTTCCCAGATGCCAGGGATGCAACAGCCTCTCCTATCTCTTCCAGGGTTAAGGGGCAGTTAAGTGCCTCTTGATGCTCAGCCGAAGCTGTAGGCAGATGGATCCTTTCCAGGAATGCCCTTGGTTCGAGGTCCGAACAGTGAATTTGTGAACGGTACAGCTGTGCATAGTGGTCCACCATGACCTTGTGGATCTCCCTTTGTGTATACACCAATTCTCCCGCCCTTGTGCGTATCGCCGCAATCGGAGCACGAGTATTATCCTGCTTCAACAGCCAAGCGAGTAAGCGGCCCGCTCTGTCCGCTGTAGCATGCGTATGGGCTGCATAGTTATGGCACCGCAGCCGTTCTAGGAGCTCTGCTAGTTGCGTCCGAAGGTCCTCCAGGCGGCCCGACTGCCCACCTCCCCCCCACGCTCGTATTGCAGTAATTGGGATTCGAGATGAGCGATAGCCGCCGACAACTGTTTCCGTACGTTCCAGGTGGCACCTAAGCAGTGACCTCTGATTGTTGTTTTGAGGGCATCCCACTCTACCAGTTCGCTGCTGGCCGTGCCTTCATTCAGTTTAAAGTATGTTAGAATACCCGTCCCCAATGACGAGCGGAACTCTGGGTCTTCCAACGCTCTAGGTTGGAGTCGCCATGTGGGGATAGGGGGTCGATCAGCCACCCAACTTACTTGAATCTGCAAGGGCTTATGATCGGAGTGTGTCCGGCCTAAATATTCCGAGGCCTCGATTAACGGTAATAGAGACTGGGACCCCACCACCCTGTCCAGCCGGACATGCAGGTCGTGTGTCGCGGAATAGTAGGAGTAGACACGGTCTGCTGGATGGAGGACCCGCCACATATCCAGCAATGCCCAGTGTGAAAGCCAGTCCGTGAGCGCTTGTGCGTTGGACCTCGCAGTCGTGACCCGAAGAGGGGGGGAAGGATCTGTCCATATGTATGTCGAGTACTGAGTTGAAGTCACCGCCTAGCAGCCAAGGGAGACCAGCGTATGGTGTGAGCACCTGCAACAGCCGTGTCAGGAATGGCTCTTGATGAGCATTTGGAGCATATATCGATGCCAGCAATATGTGCTGACCATTAAGCATTCCACGCACCAGGGTGTATCTGCCTTCCGGGTCTACTACCGTGTCTGTGCTAACGAATGGGACTCCTGCCCTCACCCAAACGAGTATGCCCCTAGCATGCGCAGAATACACGGTGCCATATACTTGGCCCCTCCAGCGCCTACACAGTCGATCGAGCTCCAGCTGTGTTAGGTGTGTCTCCTGTAATAGGGCGACGCAGACTGAGTGTCTTTGAAATTAAGCAAATATGGAATATCTGCTCGAAAGTGTGTGCATACCGCGTATGTTCCATGTGATCATATTAACTCTTGCCATGGCTAGGGTGTGTTTTCCGCTGGGGGACAAGAGGTGGGGTGTAGTTTTGTAAGCTCAGAGCACGCCTGGATGCATGCGGACTGGTCTGCGGTAACCATAACAACTTAGGAACTAGCAAGAACATGACGTGTGGGGTGGACATCCCGAAGCTGTCCGTCCAAACTATGTGACCATGCATGGGGGAAAAAGGGACTAGGTCAGTGTGTGGCCCGATGGGGTGTGTGCACGGTAAGCAACCTGCCATGTCCGTCCCCCTCATGTCACACGCATGCGGTGCGCCATCTGGAAACCCATTATCCCAGCTCACTTAGACAGCAGCCCTCAAGTGACGACGCGAAGTAGCTACGTGTATGTAAGGGCCACCCCCTCAAGGACACACCGGGTGGTTTGGCATAAATGAGGCAGAGCCCTGGCAGCAGCCCACCAGGAGGCGCACCCAGTGTCCCGCCCGTCCCCCCCCCCCCCCCCGCCCCTTCCACAACACACGCCAACCAGCACAGCCCTCAATACAGTACTTGCGTGTGCGGCCATCTACAATGTTCGTGGCATCAGTATTCTCATCCTATGATATCATCCGCCGTTTGCGGGGTGACCACCGGCATACATAATTCTTCAGAAATCTCGGTCGATGGTGTCGATGTTCCACTTGACACCACCGTAGTTTGCATAGAAGGCTCCCGATAGGTTTGGATGTTCGGTGTGCCAAGAGTCGTGACCGCTTCCAGGACATTTTGACGTTCCTTTCTCATCCTCTCCGGACTTGGGGCCACCGTTCTGGCCGCCGCTCCGTGGCGTGGTCGGCGTCTGCTTCTCCTGCTGGCAGTGTCCCCGTCATCCTGTTCTGGAGGCCTCTTCCCCGTCCAAAGACCCGATTCTTCCAGCCAGTCCCACGTCCCCGCAGGTGTGTCAAAGAAGTGTGTTTTACCCTTCGCTACTATTCACAGCCTGGCAGGGAACAGCAGGGAGTATGGGAGCTCTAGCTCCCGGAGTTGTCGCTTCACCGTCGTATAGTTGCTCCTACGGCGCTGCACCAGGGCAGTGTAATCAGGGAAGAGCATGATGCGGCTGCCGCCCACTGTCAGTTGGTCCAATTTCCGTGTCTCCCGCAGTATCTCGTCTCTATCCCTGTAGTTAAGAAGTTTGAACAGAACCGGTCGCGGTCTGGCTCCTGGTTGAGGCCTCTGGGCTGGCACCTGATGGGCCCTTTCCACCGCAAACTGCTTCGATAGCGTTCCCTGCGGAAGTAGGTCTCGCAGCCAGGCCTCTGTGTACTGTTCAGCGTGCCTGCCTTCTTCCCCTTCCGACAATCCCACCACTCTAATGTTGTTCTTCCGCATTCTCCGCCCTGTCTTCTAGGGCATGTATCCGCTCCATCATATCTTGTAATGCAGCTATATGACTGTGAGTAACCGGTTGGAGATCTTGAAGCACTTGACCCTGAGCAGCAACCCTGTCAGTTAGTTTGCGGTGGTCCGCATGTAGAAGTGTAAAGTCAAATGTGACCTTATCGATCCGCGTTTCCAGGGACGTCCTGGTTTGTTCTAGTGCAGTCCCTATTTTCTCTACAGCTGCGAGGACGGAATCTATTTTGGACGCCAGTGCTGCGGTTGCTGGCTCCATTTCGTTCTCCTCCCTTGTGTGCTGAGAGTCCAGGTTGCCAGCTCGCAATGGCCCCTGTTGCATTTTGGCTCTCATGCGCCCTATCACGTGTTGTTGCGCTGAGGGCATTCGCGGCTGCCGCTAGGTAGGTTTTGCTGTGAGCAACGTGAGTGCGTAGCGGGCCCCTGCGGGAGGGGGGGGCACCGACAGTCACGGAGGCGTGTGCCGCTGATAGTCCTTGTCCCTTGGATGCCTCCTATCCCAGCCTCAACTGGCAAGCTCCCTGCCACCTGCACTCCTTGTTCGCTATGTGCTCCGCATGCCCGAGCTGCGGCAGTCGGAGTTCTCTTCTCGCACCAGGACCGCCTGTGAGTCTGTCAGCCACGGCGTCCGGTACGTGTGCAGTATATTCTGCCTTAAAGCAATGCGGGCTAGCAAAGGAAGCTCCAACTGCGCTTATGTACGCCCAGCGCTCCGCCTGCTGCGCCAGATGTAACTGTCTCCTGCTGGTGGCACTGGTAAGTGCCAGTTTGTCCATCACTTCTCCATCCTGTCGTTGGGCAGTTTTGCTTCCCTAAAGTCGAGGTCTCGTGGCCGGCCAGAGTTGGGTGAGGTTTAGTCCGTGGAAGGGCAGGTAGTTCCAACTCGCAATGTATCCGCGCATTCACTGCACTAAGGGTAGTGTGTGCACTTATAGATCCCAGTGGTTCACCCCTGCTCCCGTTGCTCACTTGCCTGAACCTACTAATCCGTCGCTGAGTCACCTCGGGAGCCCCCCCAGGCGGCAAACACAGCCAGATCTTGCCACTCTTCTGCAGATGAACGTCTTTCGTGTGTCCATTCTAGCAGTTGGTCAGCGGATATCCCTCGCCCCTTGTAGGGCCCAAGGTATGAACTGTGGCTTCTCTGGTTACCTCCTCCTCTTGCCCACTACATACCCGACCTCTAGCGTAGTCCGCTGCCAGGAGGATGTGGCCCACACGCGCAATCAATCTGTTTGGGCCTCATCCAGAGTTACTTCATCTGGCTTCGTTCACTACAGCCCAGGTATGTTCCCTTGCACACGTGGGCCCTGAGTCCACTGTAGCTATGGCCCTATGTCCTCAGTGACCTGAATTTGTCAAGGGGTCCCCTCCAAGCTCCCGTGCCTCTGCGCGAGCCGCCTGTCCGTGCAACAGGGCTGCTTCTGCGATCCAGTGCAGGTTTGGGTGCGCAACTCCCTCAGTGTCAGTCTATGGCCCCTAGCGCCACCAGGAGGTCCGTGCACGGGGTCACCCCCAGCACGCAGGACTCAGTTGAGCCCGGAGACTCCCTTCCCCTGCGTCTGCTACCTCCGCGATGTCACAATCCTTGGAGGACCCCCCCCCGTCCGGGTCCGGGCCTGTCCTGGTAAGCCACGCGGTCCACTGGCGGGTCAGGCACCCCGCTCTTACTTCGTGCGTCTCACAGGGTTTGTTGGTGTGTCTCCCAGGGGCCTCCCGCTCCCCCCATCGGCTGGGATGCCCCTGGCTTCCTCTCCGTCCTTCTTTCACCCTGGGCGGGGTACCACAGGGAGTGCACCTCAGCTCTCGCCTCCCTTCCTCTGTGTGCCTCACTATGAGCTGTCTAGCAGCATGGACGTCCGCTTTCCAGGAGGGATCTCCATCTCACCGCCACACCTCCCATAGGCCGCAATGTTCACCTCAGCTTCCACCTCCGCCTCTACCTCCGTAATGCTGCCGTCCCCGCTGCGCCTCCCACCGGGTCCGCTCCAGTCTTGTTAGGCTGCGCAGCCCTCCGGCGGGTCAGGCGCTCCGCTCCCGCTGCGTTTTTCACCCAAGGTGGGTCAGTGCGCCCCCCGGGGGCCCTCCGCTCTCCTCGCCGACTGGGATGGCCCTGATGTCTTCTCCGCTCGAGACAGCGTCCCACGCGTCGCACTCCGTCTTCCTCCCGGTCTGGGGGCCGCACCACCAGGCTCCTTACCTCTCTCACCGTCGCTGCATGCGATCTCCCTTCTTAAATGCGGGCAGGACACCACAAGGAGCGCACCGCGGCTCCCGCTGCACTGGCCCCATATATTCCGTTCCGATCTACCTGACCACACGGGCAGCCGCTTCTCAGCCGGGCTCTTCGTCTCGCCGCTTTGCCCCCCACAGGCTGCGATTCTTCCCCGGCCTACACCGCCATCTTCCGCCAAGGAATCAGCACCATGCGGGGTCCCCTGGATTGCGCCGCACCTCAGCTGGCCGATTCCGCCGGTTGTAGGCAGAGATGGCGCACGTGAAGGAGAATTGTGGCGGATTACTGGGGTTAACGGTTAGAGCACTATGAGCTCACGTCCGCCATGATGGCCGGCTAGCCACGCCCCCCTGCAAATGCTTGTTATATGCTGTGAGTGGGCTTTAGTGTCTCAGAAAGAAAATGAACAGGGTTGTACCTTATGCACCTGCTTCGATCCTAAAAGAAGATGCTTATCGAGCAAATGATTCGAAGCGTCCGTTTTTCAAAAGGTAAAATCTTGTTCATACCATCTAATGTTGGACTCGGCCATTTGCAAGTGGTTTGTCTTTGAAGGAAGTATTTCGAGTCTTGAAATGCACTGTGACTCCTTCCTTAGTAGTTAATGTGGATGGGCACCAACTTAGTGTTAGATTGATTTTCCCGCCATCAGGTTCGGAGGTGTACTGACCGTACTCCAAGACTCAATGTGTTTTCCTTTTTGTTTTGATCCTGCATAGTTAATTTGCAACACCCAGAATTATGGAAAATCTTCTTTCACTTTGTTCACTCTACGGCACTATATGGAGACCGATGTGCACTGATTGACTTCCCAAATACCAGGTCCCTTGCGCCCTGCCCAGGTTCACTTTTCCCTACGCATTGCAACTTCCATACCGAAGACGGCAGATCCCCTAGTGCCACGTGAAATACCCATGGTCTTATCACAACAAGGTTTGTAACCTCTGCCTCTTTCTCAACCACGCCTTGTGTGAAGCTTGCCTCGTCTTCCAGTCGCAGAAAACTGTATGTTACAGAAGGGAAAAAAACCAGCACCAGCAGCCTGCCGTTGACACGCCAACATCTTTGGTGAGCAACACCCTTTTGGTGCTAAGGAAGGTGAAAACTCTGGCCCTTCAGGCATTCTGATGCATCAGCTGATGCCAACCCAAGAGGACATCTCTTCTAGCAGCTCTGAACCAGAGGAAGAAGAAGAGGCTTCACTGACCTCCAAGACCAGCAACTCATGGAATGAAGACCTCCTTCAGAGTTGTAAGTGCAGTCTTCTCTGACACCCACACCGTGTTTCCCAGGAAACCTCATACCTAGACAGAGCACCACGAGTTGGGCTTGGGTCAGCAGAGAACGAAGGAATTTATTCTGAAGAAGAGTCCGTCCACTGATGTCACCCATCGTGACTGTCAAGCTGCAAGGCCACTGACAAGCTTTGATTTTCAAATGCCCCTTTAACACCAGTGCCATAGCCCTTGGTGGCTTAGAGGCCATTGTTGATGCCGAGAACACCCTTGACAGCGTGCTCCAAAGATTCTCTGCAGCCATACCGTCAAAAGCTGCAGGGGAAACTTGATGCAAGGCTAAAGCACCTCTTCATCCCCCCCCCCCCCCTCTTTACTGAGAAGATTTGTGTAAAACTACCCCTGCAGAGACCCACAGAGACTCTTTCTCGGAAGAAGAGACTAGCGTATGAGAATTAACTTTCATTGGAGGGTCCTCCGGATCCCAGGCCCGAGAAGAGAGACAGAGGCACCACAACGACTCCTCGTCCTCCACTACTTCCTCCATGACCATCACACCACCTCCTCCACAGTAACTATAGTGATTTACACTCTCTTCTTAAGACTTAGGTGGCCCTTTTATCTTAGCCTACGTCTGATACATACCCTTCGAACCAGGGCCCACGGACAAAACGTGAAGACTATGATGCCGACCCAGACCTCAAACATTACCCCATCAGGGCATTTCTCCCTGAAGATGCCACAGCCTATCATGCGGTCATCCAGCGAACAGCTACCTTCCACAAAGTAGACATGTGTGTCCTCTATGAGGATGATGATTACCTTGTCGAGTCGCTGTCGAAGTCGTAGCGAACAGTACAATTTCTGCCCTTGTTAAATGGTGTGATCTAGTCCGCCCTGGAGACATTCAGAGAACCTGTGAAGGCCAGGGTAGTAACACAGGGTGACGTATAAACCCTCCCTAGTGTTCATATGTACATCAGGGGCCATGTCCCTCCTGACTCTGTCGTACACACTGCCCGAAGTGGACATCTGCTCATCCCATAGGTGATGCCTACTGTCTGACAAAGATGGGAAGAATCTAGATGCAGTGGCAAGTAGGAAAGCTATGAAGACCAGTCTCCATGTACAGTAATGTAGCTAATCTATCTCCATGCAATTGCAAGGTCTGGCCCTAGATAGGTGACAATCACATTTATGCTGTTATGGTGTTAATCTCTTTCAACACCACACCTTTCCCCAATTTGTGTGCTTTGCAAATTCCATGTCATAACATAGGGGTGGTTACCTACTGGTGCATAGCCAACTCTTTGGGGCTCCTCTTCTGGTATTATAGAGCCCAGTGGGGTTACATATTGGAGCTGATTAAACATCTTATTGAGGAATTCAGACAAAGGAGGGAGGAGATAGTGCCTTCCTGAATGCTACCATCTGTTGCACCCTAGATGCCACTGACGCAGCCTCTTGGGGATGAATGGTTAGCCCTAAAGTTATTCTCGAGCGTCATTCTGACCCCATATTGTGGGGTTTAAGCCAGAGGTTTAACAGCATCTTCTCAACCTGCCTTTTCATGGGGAACACATATTTGGGTATTAGGTTGATGAGCTACTGGAAAAGATAATGAAGGACAACAATATCGCTAAATCTGTAGGTGCCCTTCAAACTCCAGCTTCCAGAGGCTCCTATCGGAGGCAGTAGTCTCAAGCTGGTGTCAGGCCACCATCTACCCATCCATACCAGAGGCAGCAGCAGCCTTTCCATCAGTAGACCTCCAGGTCCTACGGGGGCAATAAGAACAAAGGCCTGGGGAGGGCAGCTCCAGCAGGGAGCCCTTACCTCTAAACACAGACTTGCGCCCACCCCTAAAACTCTGTTGACCACAATTTACCTGATGGGGGAAGACTACCGGATTTCCTCTCTCGCAGGTAGGAAATCACATCAGATCAGTGGGTACTGGTGGTAGTTTGCCTCAACTTTTGCCTAGATCTCTTACAACCCCTCCTTACATCAGATCATGCATACATGCCTTCAGAACGTAACATCTCCGCCTTCTAGAGTAGTGTTTCCCAAACTGTGGGTTGAGACCCATTGGTAGGTTGCTAGCCGATTTTTGGTGGGTCTCCAAATTCCAAGCAATAAATAAAGATGCTTTTAAATTCTGGATTTATTTTGTCACATTTGCTACACTTCAAAGGCAGAGATCAAATGTCTGGCTATATCTTCTGATAAATTGCTTATTATTTTTTTAACATGGGTTTTGGTGTTTACAAAACTAATTCACTTTGAAGGCAGAGATAGAAATTTAAAGTGATTTATGTGAAAATCTTGCTCGGGTACAGGGAATGTGAAAGGAAAGGCTGTAGGATGCAAGTTTTTGTAACACACAACAAAATATAAATACCAGTACATGAGCTGTACACATTCAGAAAATGAAGCAATTTTTTTTTGTAATTCTGAAGAGTAACGTAAATAAAGATTTTAGTTTGATCAGTAAAACGGTGTGTCAGTGCAAATGTTGTGGCCATTTCAACAGAAAATTTGCTGCCTATAAATGGTAGTGCTATCCGACACAGTGCCTTTACATTAAAAAATCACCCACCTCATGGTAATTTAAGTTAGGTGGGTTGCGAAAGCTTGTCATCCAAAAATTTGGGTCCTGGTCCTAAAAAATTGGGAAGAAGTAATCTAGAGGAAGATACCCAGGCGCGACTCCACAAAGACATAGACAAAGTACCCCCTCCACACTGTGGCAATGGTATCTACTCTCTTTACTTCCTCATCCCTAAGACTGACTGCTCCCTCAGGCCCCTCCTGTCGGAATATTTCCACATGACAACCCTTCAGGATGTCATTCCTCTCCTTGGACAAGGTAACTACATTGCAGCGCTAGACCTGAAGGACTCCTAGTTTCATGTGCCCATGCATCCTATCCACTTTTGCCACTTCCACTTTGTGGAATGTGGTAGTGAAGGGGCAGCTATGGCAAAGGAGCCTACAACTCTAAGGACTGATTTGCTCTTCCCTCTTTTTTAGCTCTATCGTCAAGTCGCAGAACTTTCATGTGCCTCCTAGAGATGATGGTCTTCTTCATTGCATAATACCAAATGCTCGACTCCACAAGGGCCAATTGAAGGAATGCCTCTTAGCTAAATGGTCAAAAGCAGAGTGTCACTTGGTAGATCTAGTGTTGATAAAGGCCCCCACCTATCACTGTCTGCAGTGCTGGAACAACAACCTGTTACAGCATAGGCCTTTCTCAGACCTCTTTCTACAAGTCTCCATACCACGGATGCCTCTCTCGCTGGGTGGTTTGGGCACATCTTGACAATGACTATACAGGGGGTGTGCCCCCACTCTCCAGTCACCCATGGCGCCACATTAACTGTCTTGCAAGCTGCTGGACATACACTTCGTCCTCAAGGATTTTCTTCAAGTACTTTTCCTATTAAGTCTGACATGACTGCAATATAGTACCTTCAGACGCAGGGTGGTACGCACTCTCTTCAACTGTCAGCACTTGCGCACAAGATCAGGCACTGGGCTCTCGACCACCGCATACCCCTCTTAAAGGAGTACCTTTGGGGAGTGGACAACGACAAGGTAGAGCTGCTCAGCAGGATGCATCAAGAAGTCCACGGGTGGAAACTCTTCATGCAAGTCAAACTCTAATACTTTCACATCTGTGGAACCCCACAGATAGGCCTGTTTGCCACTCCCAAAAGTGCAGAATGCCCAAACCTTGCCTCTAGGTACTCAGACCCAGAGTCCATGGGAACTGCTTTATGGAGGAACTGGCCAGGGATCTTTGCTTACACTTTTCTGCCTCTCCCACCCCTTCTGTATGTTGTACAGAAGATGTGGCATACCTCTCTAACAGTCATCCTGGTGGTTCCCACTTGGACTAGACAACACTCCTCAAGATGTCTATCAGCCCCCATAACTTCTCCCAAACAGGCCGGACCTTCTCACATGCTACCACAAGATTGAGCAGGCACTCAGACTCCAGGAAGCTGAATCTAGCAAACCGACATTTGAGGACTTAGAATTTGGTTGCATGTGTCTCCTGCAGGAATGCATGGATATTCTTTGTGAATCTCTTAAGGCCTATGTAAGAAAGTGGCTCTGTATATGCTGTTCCCAAATAGGTACAGTGTGCACCGAGTCCACAGTCCACAAGGGTTTGACAGAGGCTAAAGTTAGATATAACCTTACTCTCTAAAGTGGTAGCTTGATAGAGCAGTAAGGCAGTAACAAAGGACAGTGTAAAGCATTTGTTGTACACACTCATTCAGCAAATGGTCTCACACACTCAAGAACTGAACTCTAGGCCAATGGTTTGTATATAAAAATATATAGTTGTTTTATTTTAGAACCAACAATAGGTATCAAAATATACTTTCTCAAAATGAGATGCTTTAGATAAACACTTTTCAATAGGCAATAGACTTTTGAATGCAATAGTTAAAGTTGTTGCAATAGGCAACACAATTTCAAACACAATTATACATTGAGCTCAATGGGAATTTCTAGTTAAATGCAATTGATTACTTTTTGGATTACTTTTATTACCACGGGACTGGATCCTAGATTCAGTCCTGGGACATCTCCTGTAAACAGTTGAGTAAAAACGTTTTGGTTACAGTTGTGATTTTTAAGGAATATTATTGTATTTTAAAAGTTGACACTTGGAAACTTTTTCACATAGAATCACCAATGTTATCCTATGGGAGGAAATTCACTTAGCAGGGAAGTAGGGTTATCGTTACTTTTTCTTACTCGGTGTTGGATCCTGGATCCAGCACTGATGCATCTCCTGTAAAGAGTTGAAAGAATGCGTTTTTGTTATACAGGCGATTTTTAGCAAATATTTGTAAGTTTCAAAAATCGACACACACAAGAATTTCTGGCAAAAACCAGGCAATGTTATCCTATGGAGGAAAATCAAGCTATAGGTAAGTACGGTAGTAATTACTATTCAGGGTCAGTGCTGGGCACCAAGATCCAGCACTGGGATCTCTCCTGATAACAGGTGAGTACATTCGTTTTCGTAATTCGGCTGATTTTAGGTGAATATTTTAAAGTTTCAAAACTCGACACTTAGAAGAATTTCCAAGTGAAACCAGTCAATGTTACCGTATGGAAGAAAAGTGAGTTATCGGCTTTTGGGTAAGTACTCGACAGGCAGAGTTGAGGTTCTGGGCATAGACTCAGGAGTCTCCCAGAGTCAGGTAGGTACAGTTGTTACACCCTCAGCGGCACAGGGGCAGCAGGGTGCAGAGAGAGTTGGGCCCATTGTTATCCTATGGGAGGCAGGGGGCCCTTGGTTGGTGGCTGCTGGCTAGCAGGCCACGCGGCTGTGGGAGCTGGGCTCCTGGTCACTTAGGGCAAGTGGGGAAGTAGATTAGGATAGAGGTTGCACTCCCAGGGGCACTCGGGCGGCTGGGTGCAGGGTGCTTTTGAGCCGTCGGGCGCTCAATTGATTTCAATGGAAAAGCTCCAGGATGAACAAAGGCTGCAAGCTCGGGGACGAAGATTCTTCAGGTGCGACCACCACTTTGAGAGGTAAGTTGGGTAGTTGGAGGATAGGTAGGCACCCAGGATTTGGGCACAGGGGGCCGCAGGGCGCCGGGTGCAGGGGTGCCTTTTGGCGTCGGGAAATCTTACCCTCTGCTGGTCGCGGTTGGAGGGGTGCCTGGTTCTGAGGCTGTAGACGTCGTCAGGAGCGTCGAGGTGGGTCCTTGGGTGCTGGATTCTGGGTCACAGTCGCCGGGGGGACGTCCTCGTGGTCTTTGTCCACTCTGGCACAGGCCAGGCTTGGCTTGTGCAGGAGTCGCAGTTCCTGGCTGATGCCAGAAGTCAGTTACTTGCTTTGAGCAGTACCACTGCTCGTAGGAGTCCCAGTTGGTTAGAGTCACTAGGCAGTCAGGTCCTCCGGGGGTTTTGAGGTTGCTGACCACTGGAGACACCGGGGTTTAGCAGGAGCACATTCGAGGGTCGACAGGCCTGTAGGGCTGGGGCCAAATCAGTTGGTGTCTTCCTCTTGTTAGCAGCTGCACGGCAGGGCTTCTTGTTTCTTGATCTTCTTGCTTGTTTCGGAATCTGGATCGGAGGAAGGAAGGTTCAGGGTGCCCCTAAATACTAAATTTAGGGGCGTTACAGGTAGGTAAAGGTCAGGGACCAATGGGTCCCTTCCTTGGGGTGGGTACACCCCCTATCCTGCCACTCTCCTGTGGGAGGGGGGCAGTAGCCTAATCCTGATTGGGCAGGGCTCCCCATCTTCAAGATGGCAAGAGCCCGGAGATGTGTTTCACCTCGCCTCCCCCACCTGAGGAGTGGGGTTGGCAGAGGCTGGCACACCCCCTTTCCTTCCTTGGGGTTTCCTGCCAGTCTTCCCGTCATAGTGGGGGTCAGAACCGGTGGGGTCCAGTTGCTGAGTACAGCAAGTGGCCTGGAGAAGCTCACAAAGGCGGCATGCCTTTGAATCTTCCCCTGCCCATCCTGGGGGAGGAGACCTAGCACCTCACCCAGGATGTGCATTGTTGCAGGCCTAGGAGAGCGGATGGCTCTCTACCCAGGGGTCCAGCAACATGTCTGCTGTGTGGCAGCCTAGGCAGCCCCTCAGACAAGACGTGGATTGTAGGTTAGGTTCAGGGGGCAACTCTAAGTTGCTCTCTGTCATGCATTGTACATTAAATCCCACACTGGCATCAGTGTGGGCTTAATGTGCTGAGAAGTTTGATACCAAACTTCTCAGTCTTCAGTGTTGCCATCATGGTGCTGTGGAGTTCGTGTTGACGATCTCCCAGCACCATATACTCTTAATGGCAGCACTGCACTTACAGTGCCCAGGAATGGACCTGGGTACTGTAGGGGCACAGGGCTCATGCACCTGTACCCACACCACTGGCATAAGGCACCCAGCTAGAGAGTTGACTGAGGTCTGCCAGGGCAGTGTGTTGTGGGCATGGCACACAGGGATGTGTGCCATGTCGACTCTCTGTTTTGTTCTGCACCCAGACAGTCAGCCTGTAAAGGCAGTGTGTGTGTGTGTCAGGGTACAGGGCCTCCAAGGGTGGCACAATAAATACTACAGTCCTTAGAGGCCTTCTGTGGTCACAAGGCCCTGGGTACCTAGGGTATCATTTACCAGGGGCTGACATGTGGCCAGAGATGCCAATTGGGTTTTAGGTTGTCATGTAGTTTTAGGGACGGAACACAGGCCCTGGGTACCTGATTGGCAGGAGCCCAGGGCACACTCAGTCAAAGTACATCAGCAATTCAGCAAAATGTGGGGGCATACCATGCAAGAAAGATGGCACGTTCTCACAGCCTACCACTCTGGTCTGCTATGCTTCAAAATGGAGTAGGGTTGTCCACTATTGCATCACCAATCACCTGAACCCTTATTAGTTGTTAACTTAGGTGTTAACACTTCTAAATGGCTACATCTATTTGCCATGGCTGCTTAGGTGCAAAACATAAAGACTCCTCCCTTTTCCAAATCAGAGTAATCAAAGTCTTTATGGAGGGCCTCAAAAGTGTCATTCCTCCCAGAGCCCCCCTTGCCACTACATAGAACACAAGTGTAGTTCTTCCCAGACTTCTAGGTCCCCTTTTTGAGCCCTTGCACCTTGCAATTCATCTCCTGAAAATGAATCTTTTATTTTATAACCTTTTTCTTGAGTTTTTGATACAGTTAAATTGACAAAAAGGAAGGCGAAACGTATTGACTTGGAATGTGAAAATAATGTTATATAGGTATATTGTATGGAAAGTGTAATTCTCCGAACCACTCTTAGTTCTTCCCCATGGTGATTTTCGCATTCCACCTGACTGTAGAGCTCTTAGTCTTTTCACCTCGACCAGACTCTAAAGCAGTAAGAGCCCGTCATACCCTAGATGTGCTTTCATGTATTACATCAACAGGACAAAGTCCTTTCACTGGTCTGATGAATTGTTAGGTTTCACAAAAGCTACAAAGGCCAGCCTATTTCCAAGGACAGTTTTACCAAATTGATAGTCGAATGTATCCCAACCTGCTACCATAAAGCTAAAGGAGCGCACTCTGTTACCTCCTGGGAGCACTCTACTCGCAAGAAAGAAGCAACCGTGGCCTTCCTTGGTAAAAGTTCGTTGACCAGAGAGGCCTAACGACTTTGTTACATCTGCATCATCCACATGCTAGCGACAGGTTGTAGGGGAATTGCTTCACATTCTGTGCAAAGCTTGTGTATCTACAGCAACACATGCTTCAAATGGAAAATGTTAATTACCCTCAAAGCATCTGTTTGTAGCATTTAGTGCAGTAGCTTAATATGCGCCCAACTACCTCCCCAGAACGATGTGGTTCTACTTATGGATCTGATTTTTTTTTTACCTAACTTACTCGTACAATACCCATGACGCACCATACTGTGTTCACTCATGACTTAATACTTCACTCCCACCCACATTTCAGGGTAAAGTAGTCGTCGTGCATCCCATGACTCTAAACACTTTCTTTGAGGAAAAAAAATTGCAAACATCTGAGCCCAAAACTAAATGACATGAGTATCCATTGCATTTGAATCTACAACACTACAGACCGCAAACTAAGATTACAGGGTACGTAACATTTTCCCTCTTGGAATGTTCCTGGTGGTGTACAGGTGGCAGTGGCTGATCCAGTGTTGATCACCTGTGCCTTTTGTGGAGAGCAGCATAATTGGAGCCCAAAGTCCAGTAGAATCTAACTTACTGATTGGAGAGTGGCTGCCTAAAGCACTTTGTACTTTTCACTCTATATGTTCCCTAGGTGGTCAAAGAGAACGAGCGGCCTGTATCTCAGAAGCCACTAGTCGCACTTTCTAGCGGCTGGTGCATCCACAACAGCTACTGAGATGTACAGTGGCCTACTGGCCTCAACAAGTGTCTTCACCAAATGTCAGACTGCTATATCTCTAGAATCCCTTGGGCTATAGAAAATATCTTCTCGTTTCGGCAGTCAGGGTGACCACCTTTAGCTGATGCCTTGGGTCCATCCCCACGTCAGTGGTTGAAGCTGTTTCCTCAAGAATGCCTGGGATGGGTGGAAAGGTAGGTACAGGCACCCATCAGCAATAGAGGAGGGTGGGGGGCATCGCTGGACAGTTCATGCTCGACCGTTTCAATCCGTGATGGCAATTGAACCTGCCCTGGACCCATATGTGTAGGAAACTGGATCGATATATACTACACCAAAATGAGGTATAGTGTGTATAGAGTCAGGCAGAGATTAAAGTTAGATAGAACCTTACTCTCTCTATTTGTGGTAGAGTGGTCGAGCAGTAAGGCAGTATCAGAGGACAGTGTTAAGCATTTGATGTACACACTCAGTCAGCAAATGAATTCACACACTCAACAACTGAACTCTAGGCCAATTGTTTTTGTATAACAAAATATACTGTTGTTTATTTTTTAGAATCAATGAAGCCTGGCACAGGTAAGCATAAAATACTTTTCAGTAATAAGTTGCTGAATATAGAACAGTTTGAAAATGCAATAGAACTTGGACTTTGTTCGATTTACAGGGAATGCAACAGGTTGCAACACTTAGCAAATAAAGTACATTGGAATGAATAGGCTTTTTCAGTAAATTACAGGTAAGTTACTTTGTACGTTACTTCTCTTACTCAGTGCTGGATGCCTGGATTCAGCACTGGGACATTTCCTGTAAACAGGTAAGTAAATACGTTTTGGTTATTTGTGCGATTTTTAAAGAATATTTTTAGATTTCAAAACTTCACACTTAAAAACGTTTTGGAAGAAAATTGTCAATGTTATCCTATGGAGGAAAACAGGTTATCGGTTCACAGGTAAGTAATCAACTGAGGGAGTTAAGGTTCTGAGGTTAGACTCAGGAATCCTCCAGGGTCAGTGATGCACTTTTGTTGCGCCCTCAGCGGCACTAGGGCGGCCGGGTGCAGAGTGTTGAGGCCCAATGTTATCCAATGGGGGATAGGGGGCCTCCGGTTGGTGGCTGCTGGCAAGCAGACCACTGGGTTGTGCGAGCAAAGCTCATTGGGTTAAGGACGGGGCAAATGGGTAAACAAAGTAGCACAAAAGGTGCACCCTCGGGGGCACTGGGGCGGCCGGGTTCAGAGTGCTGTTTTGACGTCGGGCGCCCTGTTGTTTTCTATGGAGAAACTACGGTTTGCAAAAGCACTGCAGGCAGGGAGACAAAGGACTTCAGGGTGCGACCACCACTTGGAGAGGTAAGTTGGGAAGTTAAGGGTTGGTTAGGCACCGTCGGTTTGGACACACAAGGCCGTGGGGCGTTGGGTGCAGTGGTGCCTTTTGGGGTCGGATCTTCTTACCAGCTCCTGGTCGCGGTTAGGGGGGCCTTTTGGATTTAGACTGCAGGTGTCGGCTGGAGGCTTGAGGCAGGTCAGGGGTCGCCGGATCTCAGGTCAGGATCGCAGGGGTGACCTCCTCGTGGTGTTTTTCCGCTTGGGCCGGGTTTGGCGGGTGCAGAGTGGGCTGGATTCGTAGTCTGGCTGCTGCCAGAGGTTGCATTCGAACAAATCCGGTGTTCACAGGAGAAGCAGTCCTTGGAAGTGAAGGCAGGCAGGTCCTCTGGCGCTTTTCGAGGTTGCTAGCTGCAGGACACACCAGGATTTCGCAGGAGCAGGTTTGTGGGGAGACAGGCCGGTAGGGCTGGGGCCAAGTCAGTGGGCATCTTCCTCTTGTTAGCTGGCTGCGCGGCTGTTCGGTCTTTCTTCTTCTTTTCTTCTTTTTTTCCTTGTTGTCAGGCTGGATCTGAGGAAACAAGGTTCAGGGTGCCCCCTAAATACTAGATTTAGGGGCATTACAGGTAGGTAAAGGACAGGGACCAATGGGTCCCTTCCCTGGGGTGGGTACACCACCTATCGTGCCACCCTCCAGTGGGAGGGGGACAGGAGCCTGTCCCTGGTTGGTTGGGTCCCCCCATCCTCAAGATGGCGGCGACTCAAAGTTGTGCTTCACCTCGCCTCCCCCACCTGAGGGGTGGAGTTGGCAGAGGTGGACACACCTCTTTCCCTCACTTGTTTTTCCCGCCGGCTCTCCTGCCCAAAGTGGGGGGTCGAACCAGTGGGGACCAGTTACTGAAAGCAGCAAATGGTCTGGGGAGGCTCACAAAGTCGTCATGTCTTTGAAGCTTCCCCTTTGTGAACCCTGCCCATCCAGGGGGAGGAGACTTGGCACCTCGTCCCAGAATGTGCATTGTTTCAGGCCCCAGAGAGCAGCAGGCTCTCGACCCAGGGGTCCAGAAACATGTCTGGTGGTGGCAGCTGAAAGCAACCACTCAGCTTGGACACTAGTGGTGGGTTAGTTTTCAGGGGGCATCTCTAAGATGCCCTCTGTGTGCATTTTTCATTAAAGCCCACACAGGCATCAGTGTGGGGTTAATGTGCTGAGAAGTTTGATACCAAACTTCTCAGTTTTCAGTGTAGCCATTATGGTACTGTGGAGTTCGTAATGACAAGCTCCCAGCGCCATATACCCTTAATGGCAGCAAAGCACTTACAAAGTCTAAGAATGGACTTAGACACTGTAGGGGTACAGGGCTCATGCACCTGTATCCTCACCACTGGTATAGAGCACCCAGCTAGAGGGGTGAATGATCTATGCCAGGACAGTGGGTTATAGGCATGGCACACAGGGATGTGTGCCATGTCGACTCTTTACTTTGTTCTGCACCAAAGCACGCAGCCTGCAAAGGCAGTGTTTGTGTGTAAAGGTACAGGGCCTCTAAGGGTGGCACAATAAGTGCTGTAGCCCTTAGAGGTCTTCCCTGGTCACAGTGCCCTGGGTACCTATGGTACCATTTACCAGGGGCTGACCTGTGACCAGAGATGCCAATTGGGTTCGTTTTGGGGAAAGAACACAGGCCCTGGGAACCTGATTGGCAGGGACCCAGGGCACACCAAGAAAAAGTGCATCAGTAGTCTGGCAAAAAGTGGGGGGGTTACTGCAACAGAAACCCACTTTACTACAATATGTAATCAGGTTTGTTTTGTGGCTACTTGTTTTGGCAGACCTTGTATCGACTAGGTAGTCTTCATCCTTCAAGGCTGCACCAAGCAATATTTCCAGGTAGTTGGGCTTTGCAAAGGTTCCTTGCAAGGGTCCTTTCACCTCATCCTGCAGGAAGATAAGTTCCTCCGTTCTCTTCGTGGCTTCCAGAAAGGAGTCTCTGCAGGTCTCTCCAGACTTAGGCCAGTCTGGAGGGATGGACTACAGTAGTAGGCAAATCCTATTTTGTTAGTCCTGAACCAGTTTGGAGGATCTCAGTGGTGTTAATCGTTGAATGAATGAATGAATGAACAAATGACTGGTCGGAGTAGCCATACCATGATAGCCAGGTGATCTGTACTTTTTGAACTTAATGACCCCCATCCAAAACTGATGCAATCACATGGTGTCCAAGTAGAAAGTGCTCTTGGCTCATCAGAGACTGGTCAGGCTGGTCTAGCTGGATGTAAAATGGCTTCAAACAGGAGGCCATCACAATAGAGATGCAGATCTTTAACAGAGATAAGGAAAGTGTTAGGTTTCACTCTAGTAGGGATTGTGTGCAGGGCCGGAATGAGAACACAAAGCAGCCCTGGTAATTCTATCGGACTGGCCACCTGGGGGTGTGTGGGATGCTAGTGTGCAGCACTGATGCTTTTGTTACACTGCTGTAAAACTGACCCCCAGTAACAAAACCGGCCCCCACCCTTCCAGCCCACTGGGAAAACGCCCGATGCCCGCTACAGCCAGTCCTGCCCAGATTGTGTGGCTACTTCATATGGTGTTCTGAACTGGCACTCTTCACTGAACAAATATAACTGGTTTCAGGGACAGATACAGGTGATTTGTTCCTGTAGGGCACCAGTGTGCTAAATGAACAATATTGTCAGCTGTTCACAAAGAAGACCACCATCTTGTGAAGCTCACACACGTGGTGGACTCCCTGGGACTCCCAGTTACAAGGGACTGCTCAGATGTTATCCAGTTACACGGGATTGCATGAACATAACCCCAGGAATAGCTGGTAGGTAATCCCCTTTCTCACATGGGTATAGGTAAAAAGGCCTGTACCCAAGCACTAAGATTCACATTGCCACGACTGTATAAAAAAACCTTTTTAGATGTAAGAATAGTCTGTATTGCAAAGGGAAGCACACTTTGTGCCTTCCTACATCAGAGTCCTTCTTGGATGTCCCATACTCTTAAAACAGGATAACTCCAGTAGACCTGCATGAAGATCTAGCACTCTAGGAGAAAAACTTGGAGGGCCAGGCAGAAATGTATAATGGCAGAATAGCACAGTTCTACAAAGTCGAGCTGAGGACCAATGTTCTTACAGGTTGTTTCTTACAGTTGTGTACAGTTTCGTTTGTATTTTCATATATTCATTTTAAATTATTTAGCGTTTCTTTTGGTCCATTTAATCTTATCTCCAGCACTAGGTGATGTCCTAAGCTAAAAAAAAAAGATGAACTTCTGAAGAACTGGGCGATTTAACAACACCAGTGAACAACTTCACTGTATCAGCAATATGTAGCACCATGTTATTAACGCCTAGTTTCCAAGAGAATGTTGCCTGTGTCTAGATCACCCTAGCCACTTCGAACAGCATTCTCTGCAAGGGTTGTATCCATTGTCGGCATATGTGAACGTTTTCCACTCTGTTTTTTTGCTTGTTCACACAAACTCTTGTTTTCCATCTAGAAAATCAGTGACACATCGTCCTTGCTCCAGCACACCTGCAGCCAGTTTATCACCACACTGGAAGAATGTATGAAGTTTGCCAACGAAAGCCTGTCGCCAAATCTCCTCCAGTCCCCAATGACCTCCTCACCACCTGATTATGTGGGTGCCAAACTGCCACACTCTCACAGGGTAAGGATCCCTCTTTTCTACAGCGCGCCTTGAAGTGAACACTCTCCAATCCAATCATGTGACTCCTCTTGCAAAAAAGTGACTTCTAGTACAGTGGGCTCCAAGCTTTTCTGTAGTGAGATCTACTTCTTATCAGTAAAAATTGTTGTGAGCTTCTGAATGCCAAGCCACTCGCGCAATGGTACCAGACACCCAAGCCCAGTTTGAATGACTAAGCCTAATGTCCATAGAGCCAAAGACTATGGTTTCAACAAAATACTTTTGTCTAAGGCCAATCTGACAGGGCTGCCTCGTGTGTCAGTAAGAGCGTGGTCTTTGGGGATGTATGAACATGTTTGCGTATGAATGGAATATATGTGTATGGGTGAATGAGCCTGTCATATGCACTTGTGGCACAGGACATGTAGAACACAAACATACAACCACTTTTTTTTAATGGGAGAAATTTAAAGTGCATAAAAATGTTGTGTATAAATGGTCAGAATATGGAAAAAAAATTGTACTTCAAATTTCTCTCACTTCAAAAAATGACTGCATTTTTCAGTTATAACTATGACAATGCATCTACCAGCCACTAGGAGCAAGGTGCCTGCTGTGTGTAAATGCCCTGTAGGAATGGTGAAATATTTACTACAGAAAAATAGCCATGTGTTTACATCGCAGGAATTTTAAGTGAAGAAAAAGTGAATAAAATATTAGGATGTAATTGGCTTAATTGCAATTGGAGAAAAACATTGACTCAATGTTTTAGAGAAAAAATGTTTTCCACTTTAAATTTCTCCCACTTGAAACAAATTGCAGTGTAGTTCCTATATCCCTGATAGGCTCTGTGCATTGCAATAATATACACTATAGATTTGACATAGGACTGAGGTCAGTATGTCTCTATCGAGTACATTAAACTTAATTACTTGCGTGTGCCAGCTAACTCAGAGGTTACTAGAAACTTCTCGAATATACAAGAAGGGATTCGTTTCTGACAACCGCATAAACATAACAACTTTGTTTCCCTTTAAGTCGGAACAATCTCAGAACCGTGGAAACAATAGATGACAGTTTCACTCAGTCAGTCGTGCATGCTTTGTTTCTACAGAGTTGCACAGAAATAGAGAGACGGGCGTTTCAATAAAAAGGGTTTATTGAACAGTCTTATTTCTCATGCAAGAGATATGAACTGCTACAATCGTAAGACAGGCTGCGAAGTACAATATGTACAGAGTTAGCAGTAAGATAAAATAATACTGCAATAGCATGGTTTGTAGCTATGACATGTATTCATAAAATGAATATATGACGTCACCCCGCAAACAATTAGGCCGCATACCATCGCTCCGCATTTATTACAACGCGGGTTCAATCACTCCTCATTACCATCACTCCGCAAACTTTTACCCCGCATATGACTTTACCACACATGCCATTACAACGCAATGGCATGCGTGGTGAAGGCATAAACTTAGTAAAAGTAATTATCCTAAATATATATATATATATATATATATATATATATCTATATTTATTTATATAGAAGTATATTTATATTGTATATCTATATTTATATATATTTTAAGAAAATATCATAATTATTAATTTAAATTTTATTTATATCTATATACACATATATCTTTATTTTTTAAAAAATATTACCCTTTGAACTCCAAAAACCTAAACCCACCCTTACCCCTGAAAATGCCCCTGTACCCCAAAAACCTAAACCCACCCTTACCCCTAAAAATTCACCTCACCCCCAAAACCCAAACCCTGAACCCTAAAAATGCCCCTGTACCCCAAAAACCTAAACCCACCCTTACCCCTAAAAATATCCCAGCACCCCAAAACACTAACCCACCGTAAACCGTAAAAATGCCCCTGTACCCCAAAAACCTAAACCAACCATTACCCCTAAAAATACACCTGTACCCCAAAACCCAAACATACGCTGTAACCTAAAAATGCCCCTGTACCCCAAAAACCTAAACCCACCCTTGACCCTAAAAATACCCCAGCACCCCAAAACACTAACCCACCCTAAACATGCCCCTGTACCCCAAAATCTTAAACCCACCCTTACCCCTGAAAATGCCCCTGTACCCCAAAAACCTAAACCCACCCTTACCCCTAAAAATACACCTTTACCCCAAAACCCAAACATACCCTGAAACCTAAAAATGCCCCTGTACCCCAAAAATCTAAACCCACCCTTACCCCTAAAAATACACCTGTACCCAAAACACTAACCCACCCTAAACCCTAACTATGCCTCTGTACCCCAAAAACCTAAACCCACCCTTACCCCTGAAAATGCCCCTGTACCCCAAAAACCTAAACCCACCCTTACCCCTAAAAATACACCTGTACCCCAAAACACTAACCCACCCTGAAACCTAAAAATGCCCCTGTACCCCAAAAACCTAAACCCACCCTTACCCCTAAAAATACACCTGTACCCCAAAACACTAACCCTCCCTAAACCCAAACTATGCCTCTGTACACCAAAAACCTAAACCCACCCTTACCCCTGAAAATGCCCCTGTACCCCAAAAACCTAAACCCACCCTTACCCCTGAAAATACACCTGTACCCCAAAACCCAACATACCCTGAAACCTAAAAATGCCCCTGTACCCCTAAACCCAAACCCACCCTAAACCCTTAAAATACCCCTGAACCCCAAAACCTATACCCCTACACCCCCATATTAAAACCATATACTTACCTTAAACATAAATATTAAAAACATATGCTTTTACCATTCATGCTTTTACAACGAATTTCGTTGTAAAAGCATGCGTGGTAGAAGCATATAAGATGTAATGGCATGCGTTATTATAGTATTGCGGAGTAATGGTACTTTCGTGATAATGGTATGCGGAGTGAAGGTATGCGGAATGAAAGTTTCGTTGTTGAGGTCGTTTACCTCATAAAATACATACATAAATAACACAGGCTAAAATGTGAATAACCATCTGATGCTTCTAAATAGTTCTACCCCAGTGTACCTAACCTAAGTGTAGTACGAGGTAAGAAGTAGGTGCTGTTTTCTAAAGTATAGCTAGTTATAGCTATAGTATTGCCAAGAGTTGCCAAAAGAGTCTCTAAGTTCTAGTCTGCTCCATACCATAGAATGTGCGAGGTTGGAATCTCTTTTCCCGGAACTCGATATCTAGCACCCCGCAAGGGGAGTCAGAAACATTGGAGCTGGATTCTCTGCAAGGAGGATGACAGCGTCTGGTCAGTGCATCAGGCTGGGACTCGATCTCCTTCTGAACTTGCCGTGGCGAACCGCAAGTAGGCAGTCGAGCTGGACCGTACCGGAACCGTGGTTTGCCAGGGCAAGTGCAGGTATATTTATACCTTGAAGGTGTTTAGGAATGCCTGTATTGACATAAAAGTCGGGCATCGGAACGCCATGAATGAACCCCTAAGGAATAGATGTTCATGCATGCTAAATGAGTTCTTGGAGAAATCAATATCCAAGCAAGGGTAATTCCTAAAGGCTTAAGAGTCTGGTTTTCGAAGAACTCGTTGTGACGTGGATAGACGGATGTAGGAGACCATGCCTGTATTTGGTTAGCATGGACAATTCCTAAATAAGGGCTGGATTTTCTATGCCTAAATAAGGGCAATATGAATTGTACCTAAATAAGGGCATAAATCGGGAAACCTATATACGGAATCTAAATCTACACACAACAAATTGACAGTATTTTTCTTTTATAAATATTGGGTGTCTACTGCCCACTGGGAGCAAGGGGCCTGCTGTTTGCAAATTCAATACTTTGGGATAAAATTTAAATGAAGAGTTAACTTAATTACTCACATTTAAAGGCATCCATAAACCTAATTTTGTTTTGTTGACAAGCACTTTTATTTAAGATTGAAATCCCTTAGTGCTTAAGGTCTTCACCTCTGCGCCCTGGGTCATAAATACGACTCCAGCACCACTCATTATCAGGCCTTGCCATCTGCAGCCTGAAAATAATAATGTAAAAATAAATACAGACTTCCCTTAACTTTAGAAGGAAAATATGACCCTGTGCTGATTGAAAAATGAACTCAAAGCTACGAGCTACTCTGAAGGGGTTTGTGAGCTACTGGTAGCTCGCAATCAACTTGTTGGAGAGGGTCCATTGAGAGAAGCCTCCTTGTAATGCCTACAGTGATGTACAGTAATAAATGTGGAACCATAGACATTTGTGTTCTGGAGAAGTTAGATGAAATTCTGTCCTGGCATCATAATTGGAAAAATATAGATAAGGCTGTGTTAATATTTTGAAACCTGCCTTATTTCCCGTGAGTTCTAGCCACGGCATCATTCTGGTGGCATATTTCATACTGCCGTTTTCATGTTTGCATTGAAGGATTTTCACCACTGTCACAGCTGTTCCTTAACGCAGTCAGCGGTGTGAAGGTCAGCGATGCTTTGTGAGAAGGAACCAAAGGAAACAAGCATTTGCAATGCAATAGGTCTCGCATTTACGCGAGTTTAAGCTATTGGCATTGTAAATGACAATGCCTTTTATTTATGTTGGAAAAAAAAAATTGCATTTTCATTTACATTGCCAATAGCTTAAACTTGTGTAAATGCGAGACCTATTGCATTGCAAATGCTTGTCTTTACTTGAAATAGGATTTAAGGGATATTACAACAATATCCAGGTTCTCACAGGAGTAGCCTCCCAAAAATATTTTCCCACATCAACGGAGAAAACAGGCAATAAGCCATCAGAAATTATTTGGACTCACAGAAATGCAAGCCTTTTTTGTTTATCGCAAACAGTAAATATCTGGGCTCTAGAACTTCTAACGTGACACCAGATGCAGCTCACGTCTGCAAAAAGTTTGCTAAGCAAAGGGATTGAGGGGTCATAAACACCCCGCCCCCCACTACACTTCAAAAGCAAAGACAAGGAATTCTTCGGGTCGAGCAAAGGGACCCCATAAAACTTGTGCTTATCTCAAGGAAGCACATTCCTCAAGACAAGCAGAACAGAGCAGGGAGTCCTCAGCAACAACACAGATCGTTCGTTTACTATTACCAGGGCTCTCATGCATATTATAACACACATTAACAAGGGGGGAAACATTACCCGTTTGATTGTGAATCTCGGTATTATATCTGAACGTGAAAGAGACGGGCGTAGAAAGATGGGAAGACAGGAGCGTATGACGGCGGAGAAAGAAAGTTCTAGACCGAAACAAAGAGAAAATGTGTGGAGAACATGAGTAAAAAGAAGGATGCTGAGGGTAAGATAAAAATATGGAAAGGTGTAGCAACCTAACCTTACGATAAGGATAAGATAAGGAAAGGCGTGGAATAGAAACATGATGGAAGGAGTGCGTGGAAATTAAGGAAAAAAAGAATGACGGGGAGAAACTGACCGCGAGAGAGAAACAGGTGGGAGTGACAGAAGAGTCACAGAGGCGAATATGAGGCTAAGTAGAAGAAACGTATGAGAGTCGAAAACGTGAGGGGTTATAGATGAGAAATAAAGACGGGAAGCGAGAAGTACGTAAAGAACGAAACGGGTTTACATTAGAACAAGCGGCCGTGCGGCCGTGAAAGTGATCGCGATCAATCATCAAAGCGGCCGTGTGGTCGCGAAAGTGAAAGTAATCTTTTTGCGGCCGCTTTGATGTTCTCAGTGGCCGCGCGGCTCACTGAGAACATCAAAGCGGCCGCGAAACGATCATGCAGGCTGCCAAATGGTGCGCGCGCCCGGCGCACATGCACTGTAGTTGGCGGCCTGAAAGCACTGGTTTGCACTTCCAAATCCCCCTTTTACAAAAGCTCTCGCGAGAGCAGCGCTAAAGCGCTGGCTCAGGCGAGACCTAAAAATGAAACGGGAGCATTTTTGTAATTACATAAAACATTTGGTTCATCCACTTAATCGAAGACATTGCATTCCGACCTTGACACAGTATATAATTGGAATGTAATAATTTTAAAGCGCAAATTGATGAGCGTTGTTTTGTTTGTCCACAGATCAGACGCTCCCTGAGTCACACAGGCGTGATAACACCAAACAGGTAAGTCATTCTACATTTGGCTTTAATCTGGGCTAGGGGTGTTTTTGTCAAGAGGAAGGTGGGTAGTGGAAGCTGTTTCTGCAGGGATAAACGGCAATGGCAATAACTAGGTGGCTTAAACAGATAGGTTCTTTTTGTTTTGCTCGTTCCCTTTCTTCTTCCCATCCTTACTCTAATCCATTCAGGCACTTGCTCTTCCTGTCTCTCCCTCGCATTCATTTTGTATGACTCACACAGTAAATGCATTATTAAACACAGTCTCTACTCTGAATACGCTTTTACCGCTGAACACCTTCGCTTCCCGTTAAACTTTGATAAACCATCTCCAGAGGAAACTGCTTCTAAAGCCCTCCACACTATAAAAAATGTGAAAGTCATGGAAATGGAGCAGAGACAAGTCACTAAAATTGCCTCTAGCATGACGTGAAACAGAAGTACCGTGGCCTCTCATCTCTTCCCACAAGCTTAATAGAGGAGCAACATTCTTTATGCCCACTACTCTACAGAGATTTCCTGCCAGTCCCATAGCGACACCCCATATGATTGTTTCTGCAACAGTCTATTCTCAGCTGAGTGTCCCTCCTGATGCTCTCACCTCCACAGGTTTGTAATCAGCACTGTGCCATCTGGTCTCCTCATCATTAGAGAATGGAAGGGGCTCTGCTGGCTTCTCATGTCTGCTTGCTCCATAAGACAGCCCTCAAAGTTGGGGACTAGAAATGCTTCATCCACCATTGGACTATCCCGATTAGCCACATCTCAGCCCTGCTATGGCCTCAGGAACCCACTCCGGAGCTCTAGGGAGCCACATCTGCCTCAGAACCTAGCCCCACAGGGCAAACATTTAAATCCCATCAGTCTCAATTCTGGATTTTATTGTTTTGATGTTGATAAAAATGAGCAGCACATAGTTAATCATTAGCACTAATATAACCTACTATTGAGCTGTGAGACTACGTGATATACATTATTTTTATTTACTCAATGTAGATACATATTTTTAAAGTGTATATAGCAGTCTGTAGCCAAGTGGCAACGGAGTGCTGTGTAAATACATTACAAACAAAAGATAACTGTGCACGTCAGTGTAACTTGCAGTGAATATAGGAACTTTCTCATGTAAAGTGCAAGTTGTAATCTGAAGAGGTTAGTCTTCAGAGCCTTTCAGGAAGACAGTAGAGCCTGAGAGAGAGGCACGTGGTGACTGGAACATTTGATAGTTGTGAAAGAACAGAGTGCCTTAGAGGTTATGCTCAAAATTTTGAAAACTATTCCTGCTTGCATTGGGACCCAGTGTAGGGATATGTGGAGCGGAGTAATGCCATGAAATGTGTAAGTTCTTAGGATACATTTAGAAATTTAGTGCACAAAATCTTTCAGTCGAATCCAGAGAAATCCACAACATCATTATGTGAAATGGCCACAGTAAGCGCTCTTGTCCTACAGTTGCAATGTAAGAATTAGGGATTTATGTTCTGAAGGAGGTAGAGTTGATAGTGTGTTGTTTCTTGTCAGGTTGGCATAGTGGAAAGTAAAGGTGCGATTGGAGCCCAAGGTGAAGCAGCTGAAGTGACCAGACCAGTGCATGTAAAATACCAAGAGGAGAGAGTTGTGCTAACCTTAACTGAATGTGCAAGGGGATGTTCGAGTTGGTAAAAGTGAAGAAACCTTGACTAGGATAGGTTTAGTTTCAGAGTAAATTTGACCTTGCAGTTTTCGAAGAGCCCCGAGAAAGGTTTGAGTGATGAAGAGTGCTGCGTTGTTTTGCTGTTCAGCTCCTTGGTTGCCTTATAATGGCAGTGGAGATCTTAATTTATATGCCTCTGAAAGAGTTCCTTTAGTTATTTTTTCCTTGTATGGGGAGAAATAAAGATTTGAGCCATGGTGCATTTCTGTTTGTTAAACCAATTTTCTTTTTTTATTTGGTTTATGTATATTTCATAGTGTAAAGACTATGTGATACACTCACTAAGGCGTTTTTCTATATGTGAGAGGGGGATTCCCTTCTCATGCCTATGCTTTGGGTTATTAGCCAAGGCTTCCTGGAGGGAAGCGGTAAGGGGATGACCAGTCTTTCTGGTCAGTGCCTGCCTTGTACCTGTTGTCCCGCCGTCGTCCCCCTCTCACATATAGAAAAACGCCTTAGTGAGTGTATCACATAGTCTGTACCACAACACTAAGTCTGTTTTATTTCACCACACCTTTTTAAAAAAACGGTCCTGAGGAAAGCCAGAACACTCTAAGGCACTGGCTGAAACATGTCGACCATCTGAAGGACGCAGGGGACTGTAACTCGCCACCCTCACGCGTCCTGTAGCCTTACTTTTAACCGCTGGTGACGGCCCAGTTATTAAAATTTAATTTACCCTCGGGTGCTGGGACCACCACCAAGCCGTTTTAAATCACAACTCAACCAACCTCACTGCACTCTTAGCAATATACCAGCTCCGCTGTAATCAGGCGTCGTAGCACACCCGGGACATACTAGGTGTCACTGGGTGGGCCCGATGATGAAGCATGCCACCAACTAGGTTGGTGGGTGAGGGCTTCATGAATACACCAACAAGGTGCCCGTGACAGAACTAAATTTGAGTACTGTATCACTCTGGTCAACTTAAGCTAGTCGTCTTTGTTTAATCACGTTGCTGGCTAATGAACATTTTATGATAAAGAGTCCTACGCTATTGTTATCCCTAAATTGTCTTCAAGGTCCTTTTAAACTGGGAAAATCTGTTATTCTAGAATTGAACTTTACAGCTGGGCCTTGTATAGACAGGTGTGGTAGCCCCGTGAACTGCACTGTGTTTGATCTTATGGTCAGAAGTTCGAAACACAGCGTCTTTACTCACCCTTTAATCCTTCAAATAGTGATAACGTATGTGCCATTGAATTGGGTAATAATTAAAGCCTATTGTTCAGGAGCAAGATTTCCCATGGTTGAACTACATATTCTCTTTTGTAGTTTAGATTTAAAGTATGATTTCAGAATTTGTACAAACCTCTAGTCTGTCAAGAAGGCGTTCAAAGTGTATATGTCATACTCTCACATCTATATATCGTGGTCGCTCCAATCACATTCAGAACATCCTTCACTATCTGACCTTATGACTCTTCCTCCCTAGTAGGAATCCACAATCGAGCAAATTGGTCAAAAGCAGCCTCTACTGCCTATCTAAGGCAACTGATGTCATTTGCAAGGAAGCAATATGGCGTACACCTTTTTTAGTAAACTTTTCATTTGGATTCTAGATCTAGAGTTCAGGGCCAGTTTGGAAAAAACACATTCAAAAGTCCCTCTGTACTTGGACTCTTTTCTCTTTTTATTTATTCATGCTTCAAAATCTTCCTGTCGTAAGACTGAAGAGACTTGGGAAAAACACATGTGTTCGAGGCATATGAGCTGCAGATTACACACTGTGCATAGATCGCCATCTGGTGTTGGGCCCGATGTTGCAGTTTTTCTCTTGGAAAGTCTTTGGAAGTCACGAGGTATGTGACTCCTCCTTTGGATCGTATTGCGCACGGGCTTCGGCTCCATCCTCAGATTGTTTTTTTTCCGCCATCGGGCTCGGATGTGTTCTTCGCGCTCCAGTTCAGAACCGTTCCACTTTTCCTGTTCGGCGCGCAATCCTCCCCCCTTCGACGGTATTGTCTCGATCGCGTTCTCCACACTCGACGCGACTCTCAACAATCTAAGTCTTCGATTTCGGTCGTCGACGAAGGCCTTTGGGCCTACATGGGCTTCGGTCCTGGCTGATGGAAAGGACTCCATTTAAGAAGTGTCCTCGATGTGGGTCGAAGTTTCCCCACACCGATCTCCATGAGGTGTGCAACCTCTGCCTCTCCCCAGAACACGAGGCACGGGACTGTCCAGCTTGCGCCTCCTTCCTATCGAAGAAGACGATCCAGGACCGACTAGCACGGAGAACAATGGCACACTCGTCGACTTCGATGCCCGACGACATCTTCGAAGAAGGCGTCGATGTCCCGGAACAACATCCACCGAAGAGGGCCTCGTCAGCGCTTCCGAAGCGGACGACTCCGACGTCGAGGACATTACTCCGGCACAGAGGGGCGTGAGTACAAACGTCGACCCCGACCCAAAACCCCCCTCCAAAAGACTGCTTCCCATACCTCGCTTTCGGGCCCAGTTAAAAAGCCCATCAAGCCTTCAGGCAGCTCGGGCTCGAGCCAGCCTACCCTCGGTGCCGAAAAACCCTCATCGGCACCGACACCGAAAAAGAAAACGCCCCTTTCCTCGTCCGCGCTGAGCTTGACACCTAAGCTCTCGGCGCCGAAGACTGGCACAGGCTCCTCGGCACCCATACCACCCTCGGAGCCGAGCAAGAAGCCGAAAAACCTCGACTTCCAAACCTCGAAGCCGAAAGTCACCTCGGAACCAAGAAAGTCAAAAGACACTGTTGAACCCCACGGTTCGAAACCAAGAACCAGTGCCAAATCGACGCCAAAAAAACCCACGTCTCCGACACCATCGACACCGATGGATCTGCCCCTTACAGACGAACTGTTTCGACCCGATCCTTACCAAAAAACCCTCGTAAAAGATCCAAAGACTGGTCATTTGTCACTTAGCACCTGAAAAAGACCACTGGACAAGCCTGGACAAGCCTGCACCAGCTCCACCACCAGAAAGGAGAGACTTTGCCACCTCCCCTTTTGAGAATTCCTCCTCCTCCTCCTCCTTCTCCCTCCCACCTCATCATTCTCCTACACCATCTCCAGATGAGGATGATGATGACGACATCTACGACACGGGATGGGGCGGACAACCAACCAATAGGGGACCCTACTCCTACAGGCTCCCCAGACCCATGGGACGACTACAACATCTCAGACGTCCCTAATGTCCCACAGGACGAGCTTTACCCTTCTAAACCCTCCCCCCCAGAGGACACCATAGGTTTTAACTAACTACTCCATAGGGCTGCCCGCTACCACGGGGTTGATCTCCACCCCGTAGAGGAGGACTTCCTCTAGATACATTCGACACTGCACACAGGTCTACCTCAATCCTGCCAATGCTTAAGGGAGTTATTAAGCACGCACCGGATGTTTTTAAAGACCCAGTTAGGGCTAGGGCCATTAACCCACGTATTGAGAAAAAATATAAAGCCGCCCCAATAGACCCCACCCTATATTAAAGGTCCCGCACCACTAGACTCCCTGGTAGTCTCCGATGCGAGGAAACGCGCCAATTCCCAGGCATCAGGTGAGGCACCACCGCCAGATAAGGAGTCTAAACTCCTAGACGCCTCTGGTAAACGGACAGCGTCCCAAGCGGCCAACATCTGGCGTATCACTAGCACCCAAGCGCTCCTAGCCAGATATGACAGGGCACATTATGATGAGCTGGAGACAATCATGCAACACCTCCCTGATAAATATAATCATAAGGCCAACAAATTGATTCAAGAGGGCAAAAACATTACAAACACTTCCATTCGTTGTGCCCTCGAACTACACCAAGTCCCATCTGCATCCCTCCCACGTACAACAATACCTCGGTGCCACCATAGACACCTCAAAGGCGTTAACCTACCCCAGCCCTGCCCGGATAGCAAGCATACAAGCTCTTTGCGCCAAATTTCAACCTCAACACTCACTTCCAGCCCGAGTGTTTATGCAACTTATACGGATGATGGCCTCTTGCATATTCATAGTACCTCATGCAAGACTCCAGATGCGTCTTCTCCAAGAGTGCCTAGCACGCCAATGGAACCAGGCTCAAGGTCAGCTAACAGATCTGGTGTTGGTAGACGGTCGTGCCCATCGCTCTCTGCAGTGGTGGACCACCAAAAACCTTTCCAAAGGGCGACCGTTCCTAGAGCCGGTTCCTCAAATAGTTCTAACAGTGGACGCATCGCTCTCCAGCTGGGGAGCTCATCTACTACATCACACCATGCAGGGCAGGTGGTCACCTCAACAAAAGTTACTCCACATCAACCATCTGGAGTTACTGGCCATATTTCTAGCCCTGAAAGCCTTTCAAACACACGTCTCAGGCAAGGCTGTCTAAGTCCGCACAGACAACATGACAGCAATGTACTACATCCAAAAACAAGGCGGCACACACTCTCTCTGCAGCTCTCTCAGCTAGCACAGACCATATGGAGGTGGGCCATACCTCAAAACATTTTTCTCCTAGCACAACATGTCCCAGGAGTCCAAAACACCATTGCAGATCTGTTGAGCCGTCAAACTCAACAAATCCACGAGTGGGAGCTTCATCCACAAGTTCTTCAACCATTCTTTCAAACGTGGAGGCAACCACAAATAGACCTCTTCGCCACCCACGAAAACGCCTAATGCCCAAGCTTCGCCGCCAGATACCCACACCCATTGTCCAAAGGCAATGCAATATGGATGAACTGGTCAGGCAAATTTGCGTACGTTTTTCTGCCTCTCCCACTCATTCCATTAGTGGTGCTCAAACTACAGCAACACTCCCTAACTCCCATCCTAGTTGCTCCAACTTGGGCCAGACAACCGTGGTACACCACACTGCTGGAACTCTCCGTAGTTCCGCACCAAAAATTACACCTCTCTCCGCGCCTCTTAACCCAGAACCATAGAGAGCACCCGGACCCAGCTCAGCTCAACCTTGCGATCTGGCTCCTGAAATCCTAGAATTTGGCTACCTTAATCTTCCCCCTGACTGTATGAACGTCATTAAAGAAGCTAGACGTCCTACCACTAGAGCTTGCTAAGCAGCCAAGTGGAAACGATTTGTGATTTATTGTCACAACAATAATATCAATCCCTTGGATGTGTCTATCCAACACATCATAGGCTACTTACTTCACCTACAAAGATGCAACCTAGCCTACACGTCTATGACTACACCTTGCTGCCAATACAGCGTATCTACAAAGTAGACAGCATCTATCCCTCATTAGAGTACCTGCCATAAAAGCCTTCATGGAAGGCCTCAAACGAATAATTCCACCTAGAGTGCCACCCTCACCAGTGTGGAACCAAAACATCGTTCTCACAAGACTAATGGGTCCTCCATTTGAACCTCTACATAAATGCGAGCTTCAATTTTTAACATGGAAAACAGCTTTCCTTGTAGCCATTGCTTTTCTCAGAAGGGTCAGTGAAATACAAGCACTCACCATTCAAGAACCGTTTCTGCAAATGCATCATAATAAGGTTGTTCTCCGCACTAATCAAAAATTCCTTCCTAAAGTCATTTCTCCCAGCCACAAACCAGAAAGAGCTCTGCACACTCTAGACGTCAACTCCCTGTATTTGGGTGCTCCTCAATACACCCTGCAGGGGCTGCAAAGAGTCCAGTCCATGGTAGCCAAGTTGGCTCTTAACAGACAGCGTAGCTCTTCTGCCACCCTGGCCCTAAGGGACCTTCACTGGCTGCCCATCAGAGATGGAATTAGTTTTAAATCTCTTTGCATGGTATACAGAGCGCTGCACAACACAGGCCCGATAGCCCTGCAAGAGAGATTCTCCTGGTACAAGCCCAATAGACTTCTTCGATCCTCCTGTCTAAGCTTGGTATCTACTGCCAGATTCAAATTGGCTAGGATGGGAGGTAGGGCCTTTGGTACAGCAGCATCATGCCTCTGGAATGAGCTACCCCAAAACATCAGACAAGCGGACTCCCTCATAGGTTTCAGGAAGAGTCTAAAGACCTGGCTATTTGCCAGAAATAGGAAGTAATGCATCCGTTTAACAGTTCAGCCTGCTCTCGTTGACCTAATCCACCTTGGTCTCTAAGTGCCAGGATCCCCTTTGGCTGACCGCTGCGCTATATAAGACTTCCATACAATACAATACAATACAAAAGAGCTTTACTCAACTACATGGAGAGAACACAACATTTTCGAAAGACCAAACAATTATTCGTGTCTTTCTCACCACCACACAAAGGCAACCCCATCTCCAAATCTGGGATAGCTAGGTGGATTGTTAAATGCATACAGATTTGCTACCACAAAGCAAAACGAACGCTATCTGTTCCCCCTAAAGCTCACTCTACACATAAGATAGGGGCTTCTATGGCATTTTTAGGGAACATCCCCATAGATGAAATCTGAAAGCAGCTACATGGTCTACACCGCACACTTTCACTAAACACTATTGTGTAGATGTGCAAACTAAGCAACAAGCTAGTGTGGGCCAGGCTGTCCTTAAAACACTGTTTCAAACAACTGCAACAGATACTGGTGGTCGCCGCTAAGAGGGGGTACTGCTACACAATCTATGCACAGTGTGTAATCTGCAGCTCATATGCCTCGAACGGAATATGCTACTTACCAGTATGCATCTGCTCTTGGCAAGTAGAGCTGCAGATCTACACACGCCCACCCGCCTCCCCGGCTACCTTTATCTGTTCCAGTTTTATCTTATTTAGATACAGCACACATGGGCATCTTTCCTGTTTCTTACAAAGCTCCATCAGTTCCCTGCTGGTGAAAAACAATCTGAGGATGAAGCCGAAGCCCATGCGCAATACGATACAAAGGAGGAGTCACATACCTCGTGACTTCCAAAGACTTTCCAAGAGAAAAACAGCTGCAACATCCGGGCCCAACACCAGATGGCGATCTATGCACAGTGTGTAGATCTGCAGCTCTACATGCCAAGAACAGATGCATACTGGTAAGTAGCATATTCCTTTAGATGGGAAAGGAGAAGATGGCGGCCGACTGAAGAGCTCGGTCGGGAGCTCCTTGCCCAGAGGTGCATGAAGAATGCGCAAAAATAACCGTCTACACCGGAATGGGAACGCCGTAATAACAAGTGACCCCCGGCGGAGCAGGCCCTCAGGAATTAAGTTCAAGGACCAGGGGCGAAAGAGGCGAGGCAACCGAAGGGCAGATATCACCTCGTGGAACCATTAGCGAGCGGAGCGGAGGTCATAACGGCCCGCGTCTCGTTGCTCATACGGCGACTAAGGGTGAAGACGGAGTCCGTGGCAGCTGGTGTTGCTCACATGGCGGCTACGTGTTTAACAATCCGAAGATCTCACCTGAGCGCCGGCGAGCTGGGAGCTGGAACAGCGCTGTGGCTGTTCGTGCTGTGGCGACGCGTCTCTGTGAAGGCTGCCGGTGTTGGATCTTGGCGGGGGGATTGAGGAGCGGGGAAAACGGAGCCTAGGGCAGTGGAGCCCGAGGAGGCGGCACCTTACCCGCCCGGAGTGTGGGCAGAAACAGTCCGGGCACTCTGCTACAGTAGGAAAGCTGTGTGCAGGGTGTCCTTCCGGGCGAGAGAGGTGGCGACGGACGAGGAAGCTTCTCGGAAGAGAGAGGAGGGGCAGCTCCTCTCTCTGCGAAGCTAGCAGCCCAGGTGAAGGTTGGAGGAGTTGGCTGTGCTGCTGCGAGATGGAAGGAGCGTGCAGGACAGCGTGAGCCGGTAAGTGAGAGGGTCTCTGGCTCGGGGCTTGGTTCTGATGCTTCTGGGAGGCTAACTGTAATAAGCAAAGGTATAGGGAAAATACCTGTAGAAGCAACACAAGGAGTTCGCCCAGGGCCCCCTGTTAGCCAAAGGGGGGGGGTAGCAGCAATAAAGAACCTGGAAAGCACTAAGGCCCCCTTTACTACTAGCAGAGGTGTGAGGGGTGAAACCACTGAAGTAGCAGGGTACAGCCTCAGAAGTAGGTACCTTCTGGTGAAGGGGAGCGCTGAGCCCGAGCCCAAGCCCAAGCCAGACACAGACATAAAGACAACGAATAGCACCAAAGGAAAAATTCAACCACTGGTAGATTCGCCACCCAAGGGACTAAGAAGGCAAAACAAGAAGCACATCCCAGGGCAGCCACAAGCGCCGTTATCTAGAGCAAGCCGTGCAAGCCTAAAAGCACCAAGACGTTGTAACACTCAAAAAATCACTCCATCACTAAGATCCTTCTTTAAGGTTCAGGAGAAGGACCTTAAAACAGAGAAGGGAAGGAGTCAGCCATCTACTACACCCCCGGTAAACACCATAGAACCAAAAGACATAAGAATGGCAGAGAAACCTAAGGATGGGAGCGCAGGTCTGACGACGAGTAATAAATATCAAATTCTCTCTACACTAGAAGTGGAAGTACTTGGGAAATTCCCTGAGTGTGCCCCTGAGAGTGCCACCCCTGACAGAGCAGCAGACAACACTCCAGGTGCTAGACAAGACCCAATACCATCCAGTGGTCCACACACAGAAAAACTCCTGGAAGAAATGATGAAGAAGAAGAGAGCAAAGTTTGCGATCTCTGAAAGGAATCAGACCAAGATACAAGAAGACTGTGAGGCATTAGATCAAAAAATAAATACCCTCATAGACAGAGTGACGCATGTGGAGGGCGAGGTAGAGGCACTGAACAAGAAGACGGAGGCAAACTACAAGGCGATAACCAGGTTAAAGACCAGAGAAACTGAGATTAGTGAAAGAATGGAATCCCTGGAAAACCACGCTAGGAGGAATAACCTCAAAATTTTAAATGTGCCAGAAGGCATGGAAGGAGAAGATATATTAAGGGATTCACGATCCAGCTACTAGAGGAGAAAATCCCCTGGGCCAAATCTGCCAACCTCGCTGAGGACTTTCAGAGGGTACACCGAGACCCCTTCAGGAAAGGGAAGTCTAGAAAGAACCCTAGGAAAATTTTGATTAACTTTATGACCTATTCCCTGAAGGAGAAAATCTTGAGTGATAGCCTAAAAACAGTCTCTTTTTCCAAAGATGACTGGACCTGCAGGATCAGGTCAGATATATCAAGAACGACTCAAGATAGGCAATGGGAGCTGAGCCTGCATATGCCACAACTAAGGGCACTGGGTACTAATGTTCAAATGCGCTTCCCAGCTTCATTGAGAATCATGTGGGACAATAAAATGCTTAATATGAGAGATCTGAAGGAAGTTGAAATGCTCATTGAGAAAATTAAAACGCATGAGAAAGACAACCCTTAAGGTCATAAACATAAGATCTGCAGGTGATAGATAGAAAACCCATATTCTAACTGTAGGGCAAGGAGCTCAAAAGGGTGGAAAATCTGCCCAGAAGAAAGAAGGAAAAGGAGGCTTCTCCAGGGAGGGGGGGAGGCACACTGTACAGAATGCTCACCAAAAAACTTTGAAAAAGAAAAAAATCACAGCACTGGGTGGGGAGCAAAATGGGGGAAAAAGGAAAAAAAAAAAAGAAAAAAGTCCTAAAGACTAATCAAGAGGAGGAAGAAGGCCCACAAGTGGAACACAACGGATTAAAAAAAGATGCTAGTCGCTGGTAAGGAGCCCAAAGAAAATAGGTTTAACATCTTAACGTGGAATATAAATGGGCTAAGAATAAAAAACGGAGATTACAGATCCTGGAATACTTAAAAAACATTGATTGTGAAATAATTATAGTACAAGAATTGCACCTAACAAAGGAAGAATGGGGTATGATCTGTAAAAATCAAAGCTGGATAGAACATTGTATATGCACAAATCAAGACTGCAATGTAAAAGGCGTGGCAATTCTATTAAAAAAATCCTTGAAGCAGTCATTGAAAAAGCAGAAATAAATAAAAAGGGAAGATGGGTCATTGTGAAAGCAAGGTTGTATAACAACTCCTACACATTGGTGGGCTACTATGGCCCCAATCTGGATGACCCTGAACCGCTTCAAAAGCTATATTCTCATCTATTGACAGCCCAAGCGCCAATAATATTGGGTGGGGACTTTAACATTTTATTAAATCCTAAAGAGGATAGTCACCCAGCAAAAAGCCTCCCTAATCTACTGAGAATGAGAGAATGGGTCGGGTTGTACATTAAGGATCTGGGGATTGTAGATGTGTTGAAGGAAAAAGGAAATAAATACCACAAATTTACCTTAAAAAATAAAAGGCTTGGCCATGCTTCCAGAATTGACTTCTTTCTGGTCAGCAGATGCCTGGTGGAATGTACTAAGCAAGTCGAGCATATACCAGAGCACATCTCAGACCACTCAGCAGTGCAACTCAGTCTGATCCTAAAAACTTCCCCTTCCTCTCAGAGGTGGACAGTGGATAAAAGTATATTTCTAGATCCATCTTGCACGGATAAGTTAGCCGAAGAGACAGAACTGTTCTTCCAACTGAACAAAGAAGGTACAACAAAACAAATAGCCTGGGACGCATATAAAGCTTTTATCAGAGGGAGAGTCTTAAACATTGCGGGGCACAAAAATAAGAAGAAAAAGACCTATATTGAACAAACTGAAAGAGAACTTGTGACTATGGAGGCAGAGCTCAGGAAAGTAACCACCACTAAAGAGAGCGCGAAAATAGAGGAAAAAATGAACGGAAAAAAGGCAGAACTAAGTGACTTCCTTGAAACAATAGTTAAGGACAAGTGGGAAGCCAGTAAATTATCACAATATGACTATGGAGAGGGTTGCGGGAGGATCCTGGCATGGAAAACAAAAAACGAACTAACGCGGAACAGGGTCGCAAGGATACAGAAGGAAGGCCAACCTGGATACTGCTTGGAAAACTCCGAAATCAGGCAAGAATTTTTGGACAAACTGTACAGGGAAGAAATATTTTGCTCCAAAGAGCAAATACAAGCTTTTTTAGATAGAATATCGATCCCTGCGGCCTCCCCGGAACAGAAAGATGAACTCAACTAGGAGATCTCCAGAGAAAAAGTTTTAGACGTAATAAAAGGCCTAAAGAGAGGAAAAGCGGCAGGCCCGGATGCACTACCAAATTAAATTTATTTGTCTTTAAGGGAAGTACTATTATCTCCCCTTACAGATCTCTTAAACAAGGTATTCCTAGGAAAAAAAGATCTCCCAAACTTGTGGAATGAAGCAATAGTGAGTGTTATACTAAAACCAGGAAAGGACCCAGCCAAATGTGAATCATACAGGCCTATTTATCTTTTAAACTCCGACTACAAGATCTACACACAGGTTTTGGCCAAAAGATTAGGGGTGGTGGCAGGGTCCCTGATCCACTCAAATCAAAAAGGCTTATTAAAGGCAGACAAATGTACGAGCTATCGCGTGAGCTCATTAGTACCATAGACATAGTAACCCACTATCACGCACCACTGGCAGTTATTACTTTTGACGCTGCAAAAGCGTTCAACAGAGTTAGCTGGCCTTTCCTGAACGCCACCCTTGTCAAGTTTACTCCTGGGGATAATTTTGAGAGCGCAATAATAAATATATATAAAAATCCTGTTGCCAGAATCTTGGTCAACGACGCTCTCACAGACAGCATACAGATTAAGAGAGGTACAAGGCAGGGGTGCCCCCTCTCCCCTCTCCTTTTTAATTTGTACATAGAGACCTTAGCGTGTCTCTTGAGAAAGGAAGAGGGGATTATACCTTTTAAACATCAGGATTGGGGGGAAAAAAAGTCTCCTTGTATGCGGACGACTTAATGATTTTCACTGGCAACCTAAACAGCTCATTCCCAAAGATAGAGGAGATTATAGACCAGTTTGGGGTATTCTCTGGATATCTGGTGAACCAAACTAAATCGGAAATGTTAGAATGGAGCACACTTTCTGGAAACCCTCTGGTGAAGGATAAAATAAAGTACCTGGGAATAGAGTATACAAAAGATATAGAAGAGATTGCCAGCATAAACTTTGCTAGAATTCATAAAGATGCAAGGAAACTCCTCAAGGCTTGGTCAGGTTTACAAATATCTTTCTTAGGGAAGTCTAATTTAATCAAAATGAATATACTGCCAAAACTTACATACCTATTTAGTTCTATCCCGTTAGATTTTAAGACAGAGCAGATAAAAAAGCTGCAAGGGGATCTATCTAGCTTCATCTGGGCAGCCAAGGGGGTAAGAATAGGCTGGAAAAAACTAAGAAGAAACAAGGCCCAGGGAGGTATTGCCAGCCCAGATGTACTTGAGTACTTCAGAGCCTTCCAGTTCAAAAACATAAGGAGACTTCTGGATAAATGGGAAACATGGCCAACATACTTGAAAGCCCTAATCGGCCCTGACGGAGATCATTATCTCTACAAATTTGGACATCCCAAATACTTCAAAAAGATAAAACTAAAGACTCAGCAGCAAAAACCTGGTATGGAATAAGGACGACGTTAAAAATCCCCTACTACAGCAAGTACGCACCAATCTGGGATTCCCCTGGCACCCCCGACTGCCTAAAAGACGGACTAGTGACCCCCCTGAGGGATGGAAATATAAACTACTGGGACCAAATGATAGAAAATAACAAAATCATAGAATGGGAGACCCTGAATGAATGGACTCCGGGATCGCTAGCCAGATTTAAATACTGCCAATTAAATAGTTGGATAAAAGGCATAAAGGAAAAATTGCTTGGGGATGACGACATTGAGCAAAAACTATTGAACTCAAAATTTAAAAAAAAAGGAAATTTCAACCTGGTACTGGGCCCTTATAAGAGCTGGCGAAACAGAATATATAGCCCCACATGAAATCCGGGGAAAAGCCATGCCAGGCCTAGACACCTCAATGGAAATTTTTGGGCTTGTAGTAAAATCAGCCCCATTGAAGTAAAACCATCTTTTCACGGTGCATAGATCGTATCGGACCCCAAAAAGATTATCAAGTTCAACAGCAACAATGTGTCCTAAATGTGGGGATGAAAAGGCAGACGACCTCCACATGTTCCGGGACTGCATCCAATTGGAGGAATTCTGTGAACAGATTGGTAAGACCCTCTCGGATGTTTTGGAACAGCCCATAGAGGTAAGCATGGAAATGGTTATCTTTGGGATTTACAATAACACACACCCTCCCAAAATGACTAAGGGCCAGGAAAACCTCACTTTCTTACTAACATTGTTAGCCAGAAGGGAAATATGTATCAACTGGGTAAAACCTTCACCACCTTTACACAGTGAATGGCTAAACTCCATACTAAGGTTTTATAAACTAGATAAGCAGGGGAAGGAGAGTAAGAAAAACAAATTTTGGAATATTTGGGAAAGATGCATCCACTTGAACGTCAGGGCGTCCAATGATTAAGGCAAAGGTAACAACGATTTCAAGCCGTGCCTTGAACTTAGTAGTCAGAATGACTAGCTCTCCCCCCCCAAAAAATTGTGTGCCTGAAGATGGACAAAAAGGGTCCCCAGAGGACAAAGCTATATTTTCCCATACGCGCCACCGTATGGTTACAGGGTATTTGGTATAGAGCGGATAAAGGGGCCTCTGACTCCTCCAAACTTCAATAAATATTGCTTGATGAGGACAAAAAAAAAAAAGACTGAAGAGACTTGGGCATAAGAAGTACGTGAAAATAAACTCTCATAATAATTCCTGTACCCTGTTGTTTCTGGTTCTTCAATCATTCTACTCATCTTCCATTCATTGCTTTCCATCCTAGTAGTAAAATAGTACCACTGTGTTTGGTTCTGGTTATCATTAAATGTAGTGTTGTGCTTTAAATTATTTTACATGGTGTTTTATGTTACGTTTTATTGCTATTTATTTGTTTTGTTTGAAGTTCTTTTATTCTTGTTTAGCATTTCACATGTTGTTTATATAGCCTTTTAGCACTGTCCACGACATGGAAAATGGGGTGGGATTGATTTTTAGAACCTCCCACTTAACCATAGACTGCGAGTTGTTGCCTGGTACATTCTAGCTTAACCCCTTCGCTGCTAGGCCTAAATCCCCCCTCCCCCCCCCCCCCCTGTGCTAAGCCTTTTTTTGGCTGTTTCGGGTAGTGCGCGCTTAGGCCCCTGTACCTTTTGGCCACATAAGGTATCCACGCCAAATTTGTGTCCTTTTCTTCCAACATCATTGGGATTCTAAAGGTACCCAGGGTTTGTGGATTCCCCCGTGGGGTCCCAGAAATTAGCCAAAATACAGCTAAATTTTGTATTTTTTTGGAAAAATTGGAAAAAAGGGCTGTAAATGAAAGTGTCTGGGTTTTTCCCTGCAAATGGTATCAAAAAAGGGTTTGTGGGGCTGAAATCAAAATGTTCCCAGCTTTTAGGGAATGACAGACTTTTGTCAGAAAACCAAAAAAGTTTACACGGTTTTGGCATTTTTCTGGGACATAGCCTATTTTTTGTGCTTTCAGCCTCCTTCCAATTAATGGTAAAAATGGGTATGAAAGCAATAATGGACCCTGGAAAGCTATACATTTTAGAAAAGTAGACACAATTCTGAATTCAGCAAGGGGTCATTTGTGTAGATCCATCAACGTTTCTTTATAGAAACTAACAGTTAAATATAGGAGAAATTAAAAATTAGTTGAAAAAAACAGCCTTTAGTGTCAACGTTTTCACCTGTAACTTCTTCGAATTATGACAGCTCTTTGAAAGCAATATACCGTTACATCCGCTGTAGCTTACTGGTTGTGGGGATATAGAGGACTTGTCGGTTCACCAAGATCCCGACGAACCCAGAGTCAAAAACTGAGCAGCAATTTACAATGGCTTTTTATTATGTACCGGGTATATAGCAATTATTGTGGGAAAATGTATACATGGAAAAATCGGTATGAAAGGCACCTATGTATTTCTGAAATGGGAACAAATTATAGAGTTTAGAAACAGTAGATATTTGCACATTTTCGAAATTGGGAATACTCATAGTAGCATGAGAATTATCGGTCATTTTTCAAAACGACTTCTTTTTAGGTCGAGGACCATCCAGTCTGCCGAAGGCAGAACCGGAAGTCGGAGAATTAATGTTTTGGAGAAGAGGGGCATGCACCCTCCCCTCTTCTCCCCTCTTCTCCATTGGCTGGCCTCTTGAATGCTGGCCAGCCATTGGAGAAGAGCTTCGTCACTCCGAACAGGCCCCGTCCTTTTCGGATTCGGGGGCGTGTTTTTTTCAACTTTTCTGATTATCTCCTCCAGCCAATGGCTAGAGGAGAGAAAAGAAAAACACGCCCCGAATCCGAAAACGCCGCTGCCTTTCTCCGAGGCATTTCTGCTTTGCCTCGGAGAAAGGCGGCGGCGTTAATGGCGTCCTCTCACCCTGCTGGCTCCCGTGTTGTTCGTTCCTGTTATGATTTGTTGATCAAAATGCTTCGAAGGAAGGTCATGTCTGTTTGACATTGAGGGTCCAACGAATTAATTTTGTTTTTACTAATAATGTTAAGGAACCCAAGTATGCAAGTGTGAAGCGGATTTAAGAAGTAATGTGTAAAGTGTCTGCAATCCTCCGAATTTGTTATTGAAGATCACTCGCAGCACGACCCCCCAATTCGATTACTGCCACCACACGAGAAGCCCCTCCCAATCCTCTCCTTCTCCTCCCCACATCTTCGTTATTGTAATAAAAGCTGGTTGCCATAGTGACCGTATGCCCGTCTCCATGCTTCACCCACAGCCCCTGCTGTTTCTGTCCCCGGAGGTGCCACACGCCCACAGCCTTCCTTGTTTTGGTTTTTCCACGCATGCGCACTGGAGGTTATTCACACCCTGAAACTGTAGTGTGTGTATAGCCAAGGTTGTGATGGGGAATGAGAGGTAGGGCGTCGTCCACGCCTCTAGGTTTAAGGTGCTTAGCGTTGCAGGAGGTTTGGGGGATGTTTCCTTCGTCAAATTGTACATTTCTGGCAGGGAACGCAGTGGCATCTGCGGGGCCCGGCTGACGGAGCCCTGGGAGATAGCGGCGGGAAAGGAGTGCGGACGACCCGGCGGCAGCCCGCAAGGAGCGGCTCACACCGGGGAGGGGGGGCACCCGGCAACAGCGAGCGACCCCGCCCCCCGGGATGGGAGACAGCGGGGGTGAGCTGGGGTCGCGCGCGGGGCACTGTGGGAGCTCGGGGGAGGGGTGACAGAGCGCCAGAGTTAGCACCCACCCCCCTCACTCAACATATAGTCTCTTGCATTGCGCCCCCCAGCACCACTAGAGTATAGCAGGGTGTAAACTCCAGACAACCCCCCCCCCCCACACCCCGCCAGGGAGAATGACCCCCCCCCCTTGTAGGCACCCGGGAGGGGGAAGGGGTCTTATGACACCCCTTGATTATTGTACCTTCCAGAAATTGCACCCTCCAGAAATTGTCACCACCGTAGGTATGATTTTGTCCCATCCAGTCATTCCACTGCCATTATGTGCCCCTGCCACCTCAGATATTTACCCACGAAGTCCCCTCCGTGATCAAGTAGGACATATGATCTCCCGCACAGATACTGCTCCCTCCACCCAACAGTTGCTCCCAGTCAATGTTATTGCCGAGCAGTGCCCCATGCAGGGCCTTTCCACCCACCACAGGCTCTGCACTTTCCATCCAGAGCCTATTTTGGTTCTAAACATCGCCCTCTGACCCCGAGCCCCTCCGTTTGGGGTGTGTGGATTGTGCAGTTCTCTTATGATCAAAGTGACTCTGTGGGACCTGTCCCAGGTACTCTAAATTAACTGCATCCCTCCCATCAGACAGTTCTGCCCATGTTTATGTTCTGGGTTGGTTCTTTGGAAGAAAGAAGGTGCACCTACTCTAGTCACAGACATTGAACCTTTAAACCTACACTTCCTTGGGTGCCTCAAGCGTTTTCTGCTGCCCTTTCACCGCTCCTGCCCGTTCACTGCTCCTGTCCGATCAGCACTCCTGCTCCTGCCCCGTCACTTCTCCTGCCCCGTCACTTCTCCTGCCCCGTCACTTCTCCTTCCCCATCACTTCTCCTGCCCTGTTAACTGCTCCTGTCCATTCACTGCTCCTGTCCGTTTACCGCTCCTGCCCGGTCACCTCTCCTGCTCATGCCTAAACACCGCTCCTGCCCCATCAGTTCTCCTGCCCCATCAGTTCTCCTGCCCCATCAGTTCTCCTGCCCCATCAGTTCTCCTGCCCCGTCACCACTCCTGCTTCGTCACCTCTCCTGTCCCGTCGCTTCTCCTGCCCTGTCGCTTCTCCTGTCCCGTCGCTTCTCCTGTCCCGTCACTTCTCCTGTCCCGTCACTTCTCCTGTCCCGTCACTTCTCCTGTCCCGTCACTTCTCCTGTCCCGTCACCTCTCCTGTCCCGTCACCTCTCCTGTCCCGTCACTTCTCCTGTCCCGTCACTTCTCCTGTCCCGTCACTTCTCCTGTCCCGTCACTTCTCCTGTCCCGTCACTTCTCCTGTCCCGTCACTTCTCCTGTCCCGTCACTTCTCCTGTCCCGTCACTTCTCCTGTCCCGTCACTTCTCCTGTCCCGTCACTTCTCCTGTCCCGTCACTTCTCCTGTCCCGTCACTTCTCCTGTCCCGTCACTTCTCCTGTCCCGTCACTTCTCCTGTCCCGTCACTTCTCCTGTCCCGTCACTTCTCCTGTCCCGTCACTTCTCCTGTCCCGTCACTTCTCCTGTCCCGTCACTTCTCCTGCACCGTCACTTTTCCTGCACCGTCACCGCTCCTGCACCGTCACCGCTCCTGCACCGTCACCGCTCCTGCACCGTCACCGCTCCTGCACCGTCACCGCTCCTGCACCGTCACCGCTCCTGCACCGTCACCGCTCCTGCACCGTCACCGCTCCTGCACCGTCACTGCTCCTGCCCGTTCACTGCTCCTGCCCGTTCACTGCTTCTGTCCGGTCAGCACTCAGTGGCTCTGTGTGTGGGTGCAAATGCAATAGGTCTCGCATTTGAGAGTGATTAAGCTATTGACATTGTAAATAACAATGCCGTTTCTTTAACCCCTTCAGTGCCACGCCCTTTCCCCCTCCTGTGCCGGGCGTTGCACTAGTGGGTGGGGTTCATGATGAGATAGTCTCGTCATGGGCACAGCGCAACCGTGCTCCATGACGAGACTATCTCGTCATGGGCACTGAAGAGGTTAAATGTTTTAACAACAAAAACATAAACAAAAATAATGTCATGAGCAATGCCAATAGCTCTAACTTTACCAATGCCGAGACCATTGCATTGTAAATGCTTGTTTACACAATGTCTTCCATTTGGAAGGCAGAAATGCATCGAAAGTCAATAGGTAATAACAGTTGCTTTACAAATCTGAATTACCCTAAGTCTCCCAATAAAAATGATACCTCACTTGTGTGGGTAGGCATAGTGCCCACGACAGGAAACGGTTCAAAACACACCACATTTTCACAATGAAAAATTACCCTTTTTTTTCAAAGTAACTAGCTGTAGTTTTTTAACCCTAGCTCTGCCGGCACCTAGGGAAACCAAGCAAACCTATACATTTTTGAAAACTAGACACCCAGGGGAATCCAGGATGGGGTGACTTGACTGCCTCCCACCAGTTTCTGTTACCCAGAATCCCTTGCAAACCTAAATAATTGTCCATTTCCCCTATTTTCCCCAGCAACTCTTCAACGGAGCCCACCCACTAACTTTTAAGGAAATACAGCCTAAATACAACCTAGATCCAATCGAATTCTACAATTTCCTAAAAATAAAGGCTGCATTAACTAAAGCGAAACTATCAACCCTACCCCCTTCCCTCCCACAATATTTGTCAAAACTACACCGTTTACTCCACCAGGTCTCCTGGATTTATAGATTAATACACCCACAGCAGTCTACTCTCAATAAGAAGCTCACATCCTTCTGGGAGTTACACTCCTCCTTCCCGATCTCGGAGACGGACAGGTCCAAAACTTGGAACTCAGTCATGAGGAATAAAATCAGCCCTGTACTCTCCCAGACGAAGTTCTGGTTACTGCTTAAGGCCTACTGGACACCAGCCCGAATACACACTCACAAAATACGTGAAGATCCCATCTGCTGGAATTGTAATGATAAAATAGGTGACCTGGAACACTTACTAATTCTGTTCGAATGTGTGGTACCCTTTTGGGATAAGGTCTTCGAATTCATATCTAAACTCTTCTCATACTACCCTAGTAGAGATCTGTCGACACTGGTATTCGGTCACCTCAGAGCAGAGTCAATGAAAAAAAAAGGGCGCTTCTGGACCTACTTCTAACAGCAGCAGTTAAGATCATACTCAACAGTTGGAAAGATACACGCAAAGCATCCTTTAAATGTTGGTTACACTGGGTCACCAACGTAAGGGGGGCTGACAGCATAGCTCTCCAGAATTCACCATGGAAAGCCCCTATCAGACACATGTGGGACACTCTTGATCTCTATTTTAACTCGCACAGACTGCCATGAACCACAGTAGTCCTGATAAACTAATCTCCCCACTGAATACTCTCACTAGGGTTCGTTTCACCAGACTAATGGCACCACTCTATAGATCATTGGTCCACACCGATACCCAAGTCGTTCTTTTCCCTGAGCTAAGATACTTCTTGCTGATTATACAGTCACACTTTGTGAAATTGTTAATCTCTTTAGTGGCTGGATGACACTAGCCAAGCAATACTTGTGTATGAAAATGTGATATTCTGCCACACTCACCTGATTACTTAATGCTTTTGTTGTTTTAGTGTTGCTATTTTGCTTTATTTTCGCATGTCTATTCCTTATGTCCTTTCATTTGATGTACTGTATGTATTGCTTTATTTGGAAACAACTCATAAAATACTTTTGAAATTAAAAAGAAAAATGACCCTTTTTTGGCAAAGTGCCTAGCTGTAGTTTTTGAACCATAGCTCTCCCGGCACCTAAGGAAACCTAGCAAACCTATACATTTTTTAAAACTAGACACCCAGGGGAATCCAGGATGGGGTGACTTGACTGCCTCCCACCAGGTTCTGTTACCCAGAATCCCTTGCAAACCTAAAAAACTGTCCAAAAAACCACATTTCCCCCACATTTCTATGGTGGAAAGTTCTGGAATCTGTGTGGATCCACAAATTTCCACCCACCCTGCGTTCCCCAAAGTCTTTCGAGAAAAATGGTACCTCACTTGTGTGGGCCGGCCTAGTGCCCGCGACAGTAAACGGCACAAAACGCAACGTGGACACACCTCAATTTCACAGTGAAAAATGACCCTTTTTTGGCAAAGTGCCTAGCTGTAGTTTTTGAACCATAGCTCTGCCGGCACCTAGGGAAACCTAGGAAACCTATACATTTTTTTAAACTAGACACCCAGGGGAATCCAGGATGGGGTGACTTGACTGCCTCCCACCGATTTCTGTTACCCAGAATCCCTTGCAAACCTAACAAATTGTAAAAAAAAAAAACATTTTCCCCACATTTCTGTGGTGGAAAGTTCTGGAATGTGCGTCTATTACATGACTTACCTGTTGGTGTAAGAATGGCTTGAAAAACCAAAATCATGCCTTTTAATAAACAGTAGCCACTCACAATGTTTAAGGCAAAGGGGTCCATAAGTGCTGGATAGTCACTTCCTCAATACAGATCCCCACGGGATATTATCATTCATTCCCTGCTTATGAGTGGCCAATCGATATATCCAATGTTGCTCCTTCTCAAAGAGGGAGCTTTGTACGTTTTTTCTTTGTTTGAGTTGTTCAATTACTCTCCAATGCATGTCATTTGGTGTATGGTTGGCCTGTAAGAAATGTTCAGTTAGTCGTGTTCCTTTTACACCGGATGTTGCTCCGGTGTTCACAAATACGCTGCTGCACTTTCCTAGTTGTCATACCCAAGTAACGTAAGCCACAGGGACATGTGATGAGATAGACTACATTATTGGATTTACAGTTCGTATGGGTTCTTTGGGTCCATGTTTTATTAGGCTCGAGAGAAAGTGTCTTAGAAGCTGAAGTTAAGTGACAGACGCTGCATTGTCCACAGGGGAAATGTCCAACTATACTTGGCAGGCCCCAAGCATTCAGGATTGATGGATTGTCACTCTGTGTCTTTTTTTTAGGGCGGGTATGGACCAAACAGTGCTTGAGGCTCAAAGCCCTTTTGAAAGAGGATAAGGGTTTGTCCCATTTCATATTACCCGTTTCTAGGATCTTCCAATGTTTGTTGATGGTTTTTGTGACTGCATTGGAAGCAGTGCTGTACGTGGTCACACAAGTCAGCGGTACTTCTTCCGTGATCCTTGGGTTGTCTTCCAAGAGCGTGTCGCGGTGCTGGTTTCTTGCACGTTTATAACTTTTCTTAAGTATATGTTCCGGATAGCCACGGATGTGGTTGATAAATCTAATCAATCACAACGTCCACCATACACTTTTTTAATCTAGTCTTACTACCCTGTCATTACATTTTTTTTAAGGAATAGTAAAGACTATTTTAACATCACATTCTGCACTATCACTTGCACTCAACACTCAGTAATCCTGCTCCGCTGTAATCAGGCGTTGAAGCACACCGGGGAGGCATTCGGCCTCTCTGGTGGGGGTCCAATGATGAAGCATGTCACCAACCAGGTTGGTGAGTGAGGACCCTTTTAAAAGACATGAGTGATTTTTGTTTATAGCCCTCGACATTCTGGCTTCACTCTTTTGTTGTTTATACACTTCACAGTAATGCCATTAGGGATGCCAACATTCCAAGGTAAGCGCCCGGACATTCCAAATGCACTGGAATAGTGGGGGAAAACAGAACCAAGGAATAAAAGAGGGAAAGGGTAACATCTAGAGAAAAATGGGAGATAATGGACCAAAGTAATGGTATATTACAACAGTGCATTTTCTGTATTGGGTAAGAAAAGCACAGCTTAATATCCTTCAATTAAATATGTGATTTGACAGGTGATTTTAACAAGTATCGGACCTATTTTTAGTAGTATCTTTAATTCCGAACTTCATTTTGACAGTAAATAGTTGACAGGCCGCAGTAACAATGAAAGTTAAACTTTACAATCCTGGGGCTGTATCATGTACACAGTCTGACCAAGTTAGCAGCCTCAGAAGTTGGCCACGCACCTGTTTCTGCTCAAATTATTCTGTCTGCAGCACCTGCTGGAAAATAGTCCAGTAGCTTTTTCTTAAAGCTGCATTTTCTGCAGCTCATACACTCACTCATAGATTTGCTATGTTTATGTGTGCAGACAATATATTTGCCGCAAAATTGGCGCACAGACCCCTTCTGGGCCTGTACATGGTTGCTGAAAGATGTTCGTTATATGGCCTTTGTCCTTCTGTAGGAGGGATGTAGCTCGTTTAGGCATTCTTTTCAGACTAACGCAATGTAAAATTGCAAACACAAGTGTTGGGTATAGTGCTTTGAGAGGACATTAATTCTTTAGGTGTCCATATGCACAGTGATCTTTATTGAATGTATGACTTTTCAGTGACTTTTCAGTGCATGCCTTTACCATGCATCCGTTAACACGCATACCGGCATTGCTTTTTACCTCCAGGGAGCTGCTGACATGCAGCTCCCTGGGGGTGAAAAGCAAAGTGCTCCACTGTGAACAAGTGAGAGCAAAATGTAATGTGGGCACCCTGGGACATTCCTGGAGCTGGCCCTGGGAGGTGGAGGTTCCAGGGCCATTTACAGCTCCAGGAGGGTGGCCGATATGCTCCCCCTCCACTTTTGAAAGTAGCCCCAGGAAAGTGACGGTACCCAGGGCTTCAGGCCGCATTTAACATGCATAGCCATGGGGAGGTGACGATCCCCCCGCACTTCAATGTATAAGCCACGGGGAGGTGGCGGTGCAGGGGCCCTGCGAGCCCCTGCATATCGATTTATAATTGCCCCCGGGACCTGGCCCAGCCGGGGGCTTAAGGAAACAAAGCGGGAGACCGGGCTTAGTTTAAAAAAAAAAAAAAAAATTTTTAAAGAACATCCGCGGGATTCTTGGATCCAATGCAACTCCTGCCGAAAACAAATGTTAAAAAAATGTTTTGGGACCCCCTCAGCAGACCTAGGGGGCCAGGGTGTTTCTACCCTGTCCCGTTTTCTTAATTTTTAGTTTTTCAACTTTTTTGCTTGTGACTCTGTTCACCCCAGTCACAAGATGGCTGCCAACACTTCCTGGTTGGAACTGTTGGCAGCCAATCTGATCGCAGGCTCGAGAGGGTTCGCGGATCCTTCGCGTCGATATATGGATATCTGAGAAATGTTTAAATATCTCCGGAACTACTAAATGGATTTACAACATTAACAAAGAGAGTGCTTTCTAAACCAAGAGCTACCTTTTTGCCAAATTTTGTTTAATTGTTTTCAGCAGTTAGGGCTTTAGGCTTTAGCTGCATCTCAAACATGAGAACACATGTTTTGGCACCCCCCCCCCTTTTTCTCAGCCCCCGCTTGACGAATCACCCCGAAACGTTTAACAAAGCAGCTGACCTGACTGCCCCATTTGTTTTGAAAATTTCACGAAGATTTGTCAAACGGGTCCATAGATATTGGCAAAAGAAAAAACGCTTTTCAAGGCCCTAAATATAACTACTCACTGGCAACCACCAGATATATATATTCCTATCATATATCTTGATACCTGAGCTCTCAGAAAGTGAAGCCCCAGCCACGCTCCCTAGACTGAGGACCTACTCATAGAACCACAAGAACATGATGGCCACTACACAGCAATGTGCAGTGAACATTGAATTGTAGTCGTAGGAAGTGAGACCTGCTCCAGATTCACAGTGGAAGTATGCTCAGGGTGTTCATGGACCTCTTGGATGATCAACAGAGACTGGATTATTGTTACCTGAGAGGGTCCTAGTGGGAGCATCTGTCACAGAAGAGTGTTTAGGTGTACAGACTGCTCTTATACTGCTTTGCCACCAGAGAGTGCCAAAGCAGTAAAATACAGCAAAATCAAGTGTTTTCTGGTTTCTACTGATAAAGTAAATATTCACTTTGTGGTGTTTTCTTGCTTATAATTGGTTTTAACTATAAAACAGAAATCCTGTGGGTAGGCGGCTGCATATAAATCTGCTACATGCTATGTAAGAAGCCGCTAACTGAAAGAATGAGGTCTTTCTGTACTCAAATCAAGGGTGCTACTACTGTACAAGCAAGCAGACTACCTGCCCAGGATATATCTCAGGTTGTTATGTTGGCATCATTGCATGTGTATGTGAAGCACTATTGCAATGACATTCTTGTCTGTTGGCATGGACATTTTTCCCATTCGGTGCAGCTGGGCTTTTTGATTGGAGCCATCCCAGAGACCCTCCACATGGGAAGGTGCTGCTTTGTTATCTTTTCACAAGGTGAGGAATCAGTGGTAAAAAGTATCCATCAGAAGAACCGTTTGCTCACCTTCGGTATTGCAGTTTCTGGTGAATACTCCTCTAACCGCAGATTCCTCAGAGCCCCTCCCACCTTCCCATTCTTTTGAATGGTCTCTTCTAATCCAAAACCATCCTAACCTAGTGACCTGCTAACTGATAGAGCCAACTTGGAGATGGGCACTGTGTCTGAGAGCGTGGGCAAGCTTTAGAAAGGAACTGAGGTCAGCGCGCCTAAGTGGCATTTATATGTGGCCCCGCATGTCACAAGGCGAATGAGTTAATAGTGCAAAACTGCACGATGCCATTTACTGGCATGCAAGAGTGCTGCTCTTGAGTTTCAAGATCCAGTTAGATGCCTAGGGGATTATCATCAAGTGGTGGAATCTGCAGTTAGAGTATCCACCAGAAAGAGCGTTACCAAAGCTAAGTAACTTGTTCTTTAGTTTACAAAAGTCTTATCGCATTTATATTGCTCATGATAGAAATACTGGCTCTCCTCCAGTTAATTGTACTCTGTTACTATTTGAATATGACCAAAGAATTCTGAGTTCCTGTATACCAGTAATGAAAGCAAATAGAATAAGTAAATATAGCATACAGTCCTAGAATATAGGTGGCTGTTGCACAACTAAAGCCCACCCCTCACTGGAACAGTTCGTATCTCAGCACTAAAAACATGCCACTTGATCACCATATGATGATTACCCTGGAGGTTACACAACCAGGATAAATATTGGGCAAGGGCCAATGGTGCTCATTGCTTACGAGAATTTTAATGCACTAGTATTAACAGATACATTGTTTTTCTTCTAGGCAACCTGAACACAACCGCTCAATGGCACCGCGGCAAAAAGGTGGTGTCACTGTGTTGCGTAACCTGGAAGAGATGGTTATGTTCCGTTCCAGTAAAGGGCGACATGAAGATCTGCCAAACGAGGATCTGGAAAGCAGTTTTCCAGAAGAGGATGAAGGTACATGAGCCAAGGTTTCAATGGCATATTACTACATGGGACAATTAATATTTGGAGTAAACTGCGTTATGCAGACAATGGGTGTTCAGTGCTGCATGGCATTGGGATGGTGGAGGTACTGTAATGACATGATAAAAAATATGAGTAGAGAATAGAGCATGGCACATGGACAGGGTAGATAGTGCTGCATATAAGTAAGAATTGGTGTCGAGCGGCATGGTACTAGGCATTGGTGGTGAGTGCTACATGGTTAAAGGGAGGGTTGGGAAGTGTTGAAAATGACAAGCTATGGTTGGGAAAATTAATGAGACTGGAGTTTTGCATAGTAAATGGATGGGTTGAGAATGCTGGTTAGTACATTGGCCAGGTAGAGTGTGATGCATGCTGAAGGTATTAAGTGGATACTGTTGTAATCTTTAAGGTATCCGTGGACAATATTTCAGACTAGATTGAATAGATACAGAATTTTGCCTTGCACATAGAAGAGACACAGTGAGTCTTGCTGGACAAAGAAGGTTATTTGAAAATGCTACAAGGTCCAAGGACTGACTGGGGCTGGCACAAAGCATTGGTAAAAAGTATTGTATGGTACAAAGGTGAGGTCGAAAGTGATATAAGGTACAAGGAATGGTTGAGGATTGTAAAAAGGTTGGTGGAATGTTGCATAGAACAAGTGGTGAGTTGAGATTTGCAACCTGTAACAGATGGCTGTAGAGTTGTAGGGTATATATGGAAAGCGAAAGAGGGCACAATGTTGGAGGCGTTTATTTTCTACTATTTCATCACTGTGGTGTGCCTTTTCTGTTTGTCTGCCTATTACACCGCTTGCAGCTGTTTTTTGGGATAATATGTCACAGTACGTGGAGGAAATAGAGGAACATCTAATAGGGCCGGAGAGAGTAGAAATGTTGCATTCTAATGTGGTAATTTAGTGGTTTTAGAAATAAACAGCAAAAGACAAAGGAGAACTAGCTGATTAAAAGTATGGGGTGCAGGGCTACACTCTTTGAGTGCAATGGAATCTCATTATCACTGACCAGGATTTTGGATTCCAAGAGGAGCTGTGTTTACAGTGTTATCACATTGACCCTTTCCTCAGAGTAAAATTCTAGCACATGATTTAAGTCTTTCATCTTCATGTCTCTCAAAAATATGTTTGGTACATACTGAAATAGCTCAAGAAGCAAACATTTATAAGTAGTTGGAAGGTTATTAATTTAAATATCCCCAAAGTAGACGATAAGTCGGTGCTAAGCTTAAATAAAATGCAATGTTACATCCTAGCAACTAATCAACATAGCATTTAAAATCCGTTATATTATTTTGCTGTATACTTGAGCAGAGTTTAATTGAGATTTCAAATTTTTTGCGTAGTGTCTTCGATTCTGGAATTTCCATTAAACATTGACTTTACATTCTCTATTTAGTCTCACTGTTTAGTTGCTCAACATATAATCTAAAAAAACGTAGAGTGCTTTTGATGCGTGGTAAGCTCTACTGCGCTTTTGAGCTGTACCACAGATCTTAAGTTGTCAACACAGACTAGGTTTATCATGAGGTGAGCGTATACATTATTTTATCCTAAGTTCCATGTAAGGAGGATTGCTTTCTTTAAATTGTATTCAAATATTACCCCCTACATCCCCTTTACTTTCGTATTAAACATTGTACAACCAGTTCCATCTTCCTCCTTATAGTATTCTGTAGTAGTCTCTACAGTAAATTGGACTTCCATATATCCGAATGCCCCCACTCACCCCACCAGTGAACCACTCCTCTGCCTTGTCAGCGTATTTTTCTTTTCGTCTGCCTGGCCTGCCTTGTCAGCGTATTTTTCTTTTCCTCTGCCTGGCCTCCTTTTCCAGCTCAGTTTCATTTTGTCAGGGTGTGCAAACCTGTGATGCTTCAGGATCCCCAGTCTCCAATTCAGCGTGTTTCCTTACCCTACTGCACGTCCCTACAGATGATCTTGTTTGAAGGAGACACTCCCGCCACCACCTTCTCGTTTCAGTCACATTAGGGAATCGAAACTCCTATTACTGTCTTTGTAAAGCAGTAACGTTGCAGACTTTCCAATTCACCATTTGAACCACATTAGAGCCCATATTTACTTCTACATCTTGGAGAACAAAAGTGGATTTTTGGGAGCAGGGAAAAAAATAGTTTACTTACCTATCAACTCATAATTGCCATGTGTCTTTTATGCAACTCGTGCTTTTGGAGCTAGCAATTCGTGCTGATAAGTTATTGTGCAACCGTGGGATTTTTTGTGCCTCTTTAATTTCAAGACCTTTACAAAACAGAATCCCCGAGTTTAATACATGGAAAATATTACATATAAAATAACACCTTTGTGGATTATCACTTTAGTTGTTGATGTATAGATTCTAAGGTGTATGAAACTATGTGCTCTGTAGTTAAAATAAAAGTGGATACCCTGCGTCCAAGAGAAAAACTGGTAAAACAAGTTAGTAATTGAAAGAGTAGTTTCTCTAGTTCCTATTCAGAATTGTCTGCAGCATTCAAAAGTTATTAGAGACCATAGAATGTACAGAACATCAAAGTTAAAACATTTGATTTAATCATATCAGAGTGTAGGGTTTCTTACTTCATTTTGTATTGGCCTGAGATCGCTGAGGAAATAAGCAGCGCTCTACCTCAAGAACAACAACTCCTGCATTTGTTATAATTTGGGGTCAAAACATTCACATTTGCTAAGATTTGGACAGTACCAATCATTTTTTGACTGGGCCACAAACCTTTGCCATTACAGAATTTTCCTTTTTAGTTGTAATTTACTACTTTACTAGTTTGTCAACCAGGCAAACCTAATACTATAACATTACATATAAAACAATTGGGAGTATAATACATCATGAAGTTACTAAAAAACTGTTTTGCTTCTAAAATCAATGGTACATATCAACTTCAGATCTAATGTGTACATAAGACTAAAATAACAAATACCTTCTTTCCAGCTTAAAACAGATCAGAAGGTATTAACCATCCTTGTCTGTCTAAAAGACGGAAATTAGATGGATGTGCAAGACTACTAGTAAGGTGATAAATAAAAACAAAGTATACGTTGTTAACATACCAAAAAGTGTGCTAAAATCAATTTTGTTACTAAAAAAAAAAGTTTTGACGATGCAAATAACCGATCAGGATTCTATAAAACCTAAGGAGAAGTCTAAGCTTCTGTGTTCCTGGTGACTGTGCAAGGTACAAGTAAATAAACAGGTAGCATCACACTTATTTTACGAGGGACACCACATAGAAAATTGTACAAAACCACTAGTAGAAAGCTCCACAAAGAGAAAAATCTACAATAATTAAAGACAAAACAAAAGTGCAGATGCCCTATTAGCAGCAGATTATGTAGATTATAATTATTATGCTATATTAATAGACTATACCATACTTTTCATCACTGTCTAAACATTTTCCAGACTTCATAACATTACTGAATTAGTTTTCATACTATGCGATTAGCTTTCTTCACAGACAAACAAGGGTGTTCAATCATTGTACGTTCACCTTTTTGTATTCTTAATTAGTTGTTAGCAATCACATGTTGATCTCTTAGTACGTTGTTTTACCCCACTCATGGCATCCATTTGTGTATTTGGTGTAGATTTCTTTGTAAATAAAAGATTATATTGCTTTACAAAATTCTTCTGCCCACTTTGATTAAATATGTGCACCATGTGGTCAACCTCTCTCCCTCCGTGTGCACAGGGTTTTCATTATGCTGTATGAGGAACCTAAATAAAATAAAACCGTTTTCAGCCGAACAGGCCATCTTTGATGTCAGGAATATTCTATGGTTTAGATGGAGTCTTTGCTAACTTTTCAGTGCTTTGAACAATGTTTCTTAGAAGCTATCAGAACCATTCTTATATCTATTTTTTTATTTTAACATTTTTATAAAGCCCTGATACGACATAGGGATACTACAAAGTGCTGGGGGCATTGAGGAAGGGGAAGCAAGAGGACAAGTGGTGACAGTCATTTAGGCTATTTCAGGTTAGATGGGCGAGACAGCTGTGGGAGGCAGGCCATAGCCATCCGATCAGGCAACATGTGCCAGATTATTTGTAAATGTTTCCAGGGCTGTGCTGCGTAAAGATTTGTGCACCAGTCACATGGTTTTAATGTCAATCCATTGCTTGCTGGGCTGCCAGTTTATTAATAATCAGATTGCTATGATGTGGTCTGAATCTTTGAATCCGTAAATAAGTCATGCTGCATAGCTTTTTGCTCTTTGTAGCTTGCATAGTGATCTGACTGAAGAGTTCCTATATTTGCCATTGCAGTACGCAAGGCATGATAAGACTATTCATTGCGATAAGGGCAATTTAGTTGTGAAGCTTAAGTAAAGAAAGTATCTCCTGTGCCAGAGATGAAAAAATGCTTTTTTTGTTACAGTGGTAACTTGGGAGTGCAAAGCTAGGTAATTGTTCGAAGACAACTCTCAGATTCCTGACTGGGTTAACAAGGGTTTGAGGGAGGCGCCTTAGCTAGAGAGGCTAGATGGAAGCAAGACTCGCTGCTCTTTCAGGGCAGATACGAAGAATCTCAGATTTTGTGCCCGAAATGCAGAGGCAGTTGTCGGTCATCTATTTTTTTTTTTTACCAATTTGGAGGAAGGAGGACATTGTTATGTTTAGTTCTTGTCCTTTTGGGAACCACAGTTTCTATTAGTACCCAGTAATATACCCCAGGGAGCATATTAGACTTCTCTTTGGATGTTAGTGTTTATGCTGCAGTGGCCGAAAAATACTGAAGGCATTTTCCCTAGCAAACACTTTTTTCTCTGGTGAATTCGAGCATTGGCATTCTGAGCTCCCCCAGCTGCACAAGGGCTGGGAGATCTTGATTCTCTGTTATTTCAAAGTCAATGAAGATATTTCTACCTCCTTTATAGACTTGGAAAAGGGTTAGATGTTGTACATCACACTGCCATCTCCAGTCTTTCTGAGACATGCAACTTCGCCATCTAGAGTGCCATTTTCTACATTAGAATCGTTCCATACAATGTTTTCCAACCCTACTAAGATTTTAATTTCAGATGTACGGCAGTAATGCCTTAAGCTGTTGCCTTGGCCTGGGCTCTGTCTCCAGAGCTCATTAAAATCGGAGGTTACGTTTGTAAGAAATACTGATTCTTTTAAAACTCCCATAGGTGGTATATTCTTTGCAGATTTCATGCGACAAGTATTGAGTGCTCCTAGGATAGTGTGTCCCTAGTTGAGAGCACTTTCAAATGTTTGTCAGCCTCTGAACCAGAAACATAAAAGTGTCTACTGACTAAAGCAGAACCTAGGTACTAATGCCAACCCCAGTATGGGAATTAGTGTACCCAGAAGTAAGTGCAAGAAAAACACAGTGGAAGGGAAAACATTGTCAAGGTGCTGAATTCAAACTCTTTCCAGCCATCCTCCAAGAAATTTACAATAATGAAACTTCCAAATATTTGCCATTTCCCAGACCGTTTAATGAGAAATTGCCTAACTGTAACAGTCAAACAATATATAGATATAATGATACACTGCACTAGCTGTATAATCATTTGTATGCAAAACCATCTGCATCGTCACCTCAGAGTTACTAGTCTTCCACAAACTTCATCTTTGTTTCTTTCTATCTCTTTCTTTTCCGAGCAGCTCCCTCGCAACCAGTGCAAGACATCCCCGTACAAACCGTTACCAGTGAGAATCACAAATGAAGGAATCTTACAGCTACTTATCGTGTCAAACCTCGTGGATGTTTTCCAACCCCGTTGTGTGGTTATGGGAAGGAAGAACAACATTCTCTGCAACACTGCACAGCCATCCACCTACTGACAAGTGCACCTCACCTGTCCCTGCCCAACACTAAGAAACATGTACCAGAGTGTGTTGTTGGATTTTCAGAACTTTCTGCTCCCTGACCATGAGGTCTAATGCTGGATCAGGTTCTCTCATTGTCTTTATGCCCATGCCAAGCTTCCTTTGTTTTATGCTGGTCTGCTGGCAGTGCCGCACGTCATACAGTCATCTGTGGGGGCAGTGCCTTCTCATAGACTGGTGCATGGATCTGTAATGAACAAGTAGATTTTACCTACTATCTTGATCTTTTGAAGGTTTTTGGTTTTTAATTGATGCCATCTTCTCAAGACAACCTACATTACATTTTGAGCTTGGGCCATCTCTTACCCCTTCTGTCTTTCTGCACCTTTTCATAGCAGTATTGGCTCCTAATTATTTTGAGACCATTAATGTGTATGACCATCGTCATCCTGTATTAGACATTTGAGGTCATGAGAATGGTAAATGTACTACAGTACCTGTAATGGTGATGAAGATGGACAGTTCCATGGTGGTGGGGACAGTCTGATCAGTGTGGGGTACAAGCTGCTATCTGGTAAAAAGGGACCTTAAACGTTTTTGGAATCCACCCTGCTAGTGTTGTGAGACTGTGCATGAGAGTTTGAAGGCTAAAGAGACTAGATGAGAGGCAAAGGTTTATTCCTTGTAAATCTCCCGTTTTCTCTAGTGTTTTGATGCTTCGGGGTGTCCTTCGGACTGTGGGAGGAGCTCCTTATTCAGCACTGTGTATTTCTACATATATTGCACTTTAACACCGTTGATGTGATAGGGGTGGGAGGGTGGGTGTCACTCCATCTGTATCTGTAGTGGAGCACTACAGCTGTGTGGCTTTGTGTACAATGAGCTGGTTTGGAAGACTCCTTTTTATGAACTGTTTTGTATCAAATGCATTTTATAGATATTTTTTTAATGTGATCATTACTAAAAATCCTTCCAAAAAATGACTCCAGCTGTACTGATTTTATTTTCTCTATTGCTTGAAGCAGTGCTGCAGAAGTTTCCATTTCCACAGAAATTGCGTTTACTCTCCGCCATTGTTTTATTTTGCTTTTGAACTCCTTTTGTCAACAGATCCTTCTATTTGTGAAAGTTTTACTCTGTGGGTAAATGGCCATGGTGCTATTGACATCACCAAGACAAAGAGACTGCTCAAGCATCGCTCAGACTCAAAACACCTACTCTGCTTTCCCTAGCTTCATCTTTTTTCAGTCACCTTAGAGAATCAAAAGTTTCCCAAGCATGTGTTGGCTTTTCTTGTTCGCAAGCTTGCACTCATTCTTTGACTCCTTTTGTGTGACAAGGCACTGAATGCAAAGAATCCAGTACCTGCAAGACACTGGTCTTGGGGACTATTTACAGTGCCTAGATTTTACCCACTGTAAGAAAATGGATTATTATTTGGAATAAATGACTGCCAAACTCAAGGAATATGCGCAACCCTCTTTGAGGTGAACCCTCGAAGTCACTAAATTAACTTTTCATTTTTTTAATCGTTTTTATTGGCATTTGTGAATGCAAACATTATATCTGGATGCAGGAGCCTTGCTTATCCTCGGCTTTCGCATATTAACCACATCCTGGCTCACACAACTCTTCATATCATGTTACAAAGAAAACTTAATTTGGAAATAACTCTCCAACTACACTACCCTCCCACCCCATTCCTCCTCTGGTCTGTGTCAGATAACATGGTTGCAAGGAGAAAGTCAATACTGTATCTAGCATCTGGGTTAAGTATTATGGTCTAGGCATTAGTCCCATCTTGTTCTCCTCTAGTGGAGTCTCTCCTGTCCAGGGGTCTCTGGGTCTCAGGGGTCCGATGTGCTCTCAATTCTGCTAGCATAGAGGCCCATGCCAGGAGATCAGCCTTCTCTTTTCGTACAAACTTCATTCTCACTGATTTCGCAGTCGCCCATTCACACACATCTCTGATTCATTCCTCGGACCATGGGGGCCGAGGACGCATCCATACTATGACAACACACCTCTTGGCCAGGACAAGCCCCAGGAGAACAAACCACCAACTGAGCTTCCTGCACCATGGCGCAGGTAGCAATTCTAGTAAGACATGCTTAATGTCCACAGGGATGGTCCAATCTGTAGCCCTTTGTAGATGCATGAGAACTTCTTCCTAATAAGGAAGCAATAGCGGACAGGACCAATTCATATGAAGAAAGTCCGCATCACGTGCGTTGCATCTGTGCGGGACCGGTAAATTATGTACGATGTACGTGGGGTGAGTTATACTTGATGGGCTAAGTTATACTGGAGGAGCTTAAACTGTGTTTTGGCACTGACCCTCTGTACCCCCTCATTAACTTTCCTTCATTCACCCTCAGTCAGGGTGTCATCCACGAGTGTATCCCATTTTTGCTGTATCTTAAGAGCATTGCTAGGTAAGTCATCCCTCAGTGCTCTATAAAGATGGGAAACCAGCCGTCGACCCTGCACCATGTACAGCGTGACCTATAATGTGTTAGTGGTGGGAGGTTTTTGGGGATACTTGGCCAAATTTCTCGAGATTTTTTTCATATTGCAGGAATTGACCTCGCCCTAAATTGAAGGGGACCCTATCTTCCTCCCGAGTAATAAATTACCAGTCAATGTATAGGTCCCCTAATGTCTGGCAGCCACCCTCCCTCCACCTACACACTGACATGGAGACAGCAATACTGGCAAAAGGGCGCAGCTCCCACAAGGGCATATCTGGATCGTATGGGGCGTGTTGCACCTCATGGCACACCACATTCTCCCACACTGCAGCTACATGCCGCACAATGTATGGGCTCTCTCGGGGGGCACTGCATCCTAGCATCAGGAGCTCCGTCTACTGACAGTCTCCACACTTTCCTGCCAAAAGATGTCTCTCCTAGTTTTGCAGCGTGAATCTTTCTGGATTCACTATGCATTATTCCGCGATCTTGTGGTTGGGTCCGGATTCGTAGTCTTTTCTTTGTTTGTTTTTTTTTTTGTAGCCCAGGTGGGCGGCGACGACCCACCATTTGGTGCACCTCTCGTGACGTCGTCGTGCTTCCTGCGGAAGTCCCACCTTTGGGGCGCCATCTTCAGATTCTTTTTTCCGCCTTTGGGTCTGGATCGTCATCGGGAAGCTCCAGAATTACAATCGAAAGGAAGAAGAAAGAAAAGCGAGTTTCGTCGATAAATACTACAAAGATATCACAGGAAAGGAAGAGATTTAATCAGGAGCGCGAAGAAAGGAGGTTTTGCGCCTTTTTCTTCGACGACCTTGGAGAATGCGCACTCAGAGGCCCTGAGCGCAATGGACAAGACGCCATTCAAGTTCTGCCCTAACTGCCACCACAAGTTCGCGCAGAAGGACCAGCATCCGGTCTGCAACCTCTACCTACCGGTCGAACACCAGAGTAAGGACTGCAACGCCTGCTCAGCCTTCGCGCCGAAGACGCTCCGGGTGAGAGATCGGCAGAGAAGAGCCAACGCCAGCATGGATGGCAAGGGTAAGGCCCCGTCGCTCTACGATCTGGGCCTCTCCACGGACGATGAGGACAACGTCGCCGAGGCAGCCGAAAACTTCACGGTCGTAGAGACTGACAAGAAAAAAGAAGACGAGGTAAGAGAATCGTCGAGCTCAAAACAGAAAATACCTCAAACACGAGGGTGACTCGAGAAAATCAGAGTCAAAGTCCACGAAGGGAGCCCCGGCGCCGAAAACTTCGACGACCAAAGGGGGAACCATGGACAAGAGGCCGAGCGGATCCTTCTAAAAGGACTCCCAGGTGCCGAAAGACGCCGAAAGGCAAGGGTCGTCGAAGACAACCCAGGAAACGGGACGATCGACGCAGAAAGAACGGTCGACGTCGACGCAAGTTCCGTCGAAAAGACCCGCGGTCGACGCCGAAAGCATCTCCGAGATGGAGAAAAAGAAGAGGCGGCTCGAGGCCGAAATGGAGAACATCCTTCAAAGGAAGAAGGAGTTCGACGCCAAGATGAAGGAATTCAAGATTCCAACGGCTCCACTGACGGACGTCGTCTAAGTCGAGGACGAATTCGACACCGAAGGGCTGCCGAGAGATCTCGAAGAGGAAGACGAGACCTATTATGAAGGCGAAGCCGAGGAAGAAGACCAGCAGTCGTTCTACAGCTCGGCGCCATCTACCAGCCACGACATCGAATGGCAGGATCTCGACACCGAAAACCCGGTGGAGCCCGTGGACACGTACCCTTCGAGGCCTTCGCCACCCGACGACATCGGGGTGTACAATATGGTGGTCAGGAGCGCAGCGACAGCCTTCGGCGTCAAACTCGACGAAGAGAGGCCGAAAGCCGATTTCCTCCTCGAGACCCTGTTCCCCATCCAGACGAGGAGCCAATTCCTCCCCATGCTACAAAGTGTGATGAATCAGGGGAGAGAAGCCTTCAAGGAACCAGCGACCTGCCGTTCGATCACGCCCAGGACTGAGAAGAAGTATAAGCACTCTTCCCTGGACCCCCCTTACATCAAGGGTAGCGTCACCGCCGACTCCATCATAGCTTCCACGGCCAGGAGAAGGGCCAACGTACCAGCAACTTCTGGCCCACCACCTGATAAAGAAAGCAGGAGGATAGACCTCACAGGAAGAAATGTCGAGAGGAACGCCGCAATGCACTGGCGCATGGCGAATTCAAATGCACTTCTCAATAGGCACCAGTACCAACACTGGGACGAGATGGGGGAGCTAGTAAAGCACCTCCCCGAAGAGTACCGCCAGAGAGCCTCGCACCTGGTGGACGAAGGTAAAAACATCGCCAACTCTTGTATAAAGACGGCGTTGGACGGACAGAGACTTCGGCAAGACTAATGGCCATAGGGGTCACCGAGAGGAGACATACATGGCTAAGAATCTCGGGATTCAAACCGGAGGTGCAGAACAACATCCTTAGCACCCCCTTCAACGGAGAGACACTGTTCGGAGCAACAGTAGACGAGAAACTCACCCAGCTGAAAAAAGAAAACGAAACGGCGAGGTCCATGGGGGCCCTACAGCTGAGGGGAATGAGGCGAGGCAATCCCTCGAGGAGACCCTACGGTCGGGGAGGAAGCCAGCAGGGGGCGTCGCACCAGACGTTCCAGCAGGGTGATAGTCACGGACAACAAGGCCAACAGAAGCAAAACTGGCAGTACCAACCTCTGGGCCAGTCCTTTCGCGCGAGAGGGAACGGACGTGGCCAGAGGAGGAGAGGGGGTGACCAGCCCTCATCAAAGTGACTCAGCACGCAAGAGGACGCCTACCCTCGACATGCCCCCAAGGGTGAGGCGCAGTACAGTAACATCAGGGGGGAGAGAAGAATCAAAGGCCTACGAGCATACAACACCAGTAGGCGGAAGACTGAGGTTCTACCTTCAGGAGTGGCGGCTTATAACCGCAGACAAGTGGATACTGAACGTCATGTAGTACGGATACTGCGTAGATTTGGAGAAAAGACCTCCAAACAGAAGACCAAGGGGAAGGCAGAGATCGGATCAAGAACTGGCCCTTCTCAGAGAGGAAACACGGAAACTTCTAGAAAAAAGAGCCATAGAGGCAGTGCCATTCAGAGAACGCAACAAAGGGGTGTACTCAAACTACTTTGTGGTCCCGAAAGTAGACGGAAACCTCAGACCCATCCTGGACCTGCGTTACCTAAACAAGTTCATCAGAACGCAGAAGTTCAAAATGACTTCGCTGCAGGAGGTACTGCCCCAAATAAGAGACGGGGACTTCATGGTCACCGTGGACCTCAAGGATGCCTACCTGCACATCCCAATAAACAGAAGACACAAGGGCCTTCTAAGGTTCAACATCGACCAGGAACACTACCAGTTCACAACCCTGGCCTTCGGATTAAAATCGGCGCCAAGGGTGTTTACAAAATGCCTGTCGGCGGTCGCGGCCCACCTACGAAGGCAGGGGATCCATCTCTACCCCTACTTAGACGACTGGCTGGTCAAGGCAGACTCACGCGAGAAGTGCGAGAGGCACGCAAAACGCGTAACAGACACTGACGAACCTGGGGTTCTCGATTCACTGGGGGAAGTCATCGCTGGAACCGGAACAGGTGAAGATTTTCCTGGGAGCAAAAATCAACTCCCTGAACAGCACAGTGGTGCCCAGCGAAAGGAGGACAGATGCCCTACTGAAGGAGACGCGGCTCTTCCGGAAGGGGCGAGCTCTGACAGTGAGGTCAGTGAGCAAGATGATGGGGATGATGGCGTCGTGTATCCAGCTGGTGCCGAATGTACGCCTGCACATGAGACCATTCCAAGAATGGCTACAACAGCAATGGTCACAAGCAAACGGAAGTTGGGAGGATCTAGTGGTTGTTACGCACGCAGTGCAGGAGGAGATGACTTGGTGGAACAGAGACAACATGACAGCAGGGAGAAGCCTGACACCACCAAACCCAACAATGACCATTACCACGGACGCATCGCAAAAGGGATGGGGAGCGCACATGGACAACCTCAGAGTGAGGGGTCTGTGGGCTCCAGCAGATGCGGTTCGCCATATCAATTACCTCGAGTTGAAAACTATCCTGCTAGCCCTGAAGGCATTCCAGAGGCACCTGTACAACCAGAGGGTGTTGGTTCAAACAGACAACACCACGGCAATGTTCTACATCAACAAGCAGGGGGACACACAGTCGTTCCCTCTTTCCTCTCTGGCACAGGAGATTTGGAGATGGGCCATACCTCTCAGGATAGATCTACTGGCAATTCACCTACCGGGGAAGGACAATGTGGAGGCAGACTGACTAAGCAGGCAGACCTCGGCATCGCACGAGTGGGAGCTCAATGGCCAGGAAACAGAGAAGCTTTTCCGGAGATGGGGAACTCCCACAATAGACCTATTTGCAACACGCCTAAATGCAAAATGCCAAAGCTTCGCGTCCAGGCAACCAGATCAGCAATCCCAGGGAAATGCCCTATGGATAAGCTGGTCGAGGACATTTGCCTACGCCTTTCCACCGATACCCCTGTTGCACAGAGTGCTCGACAAGTGCAGAACCAGCAACATGACTCTGATCCTAGTGGCTCCGCAGTGGGCAAGGCAGACATGGTTCTCACAAATCCAAGAAATGGCACAAGGCAATCCATACAGGTTCGAGAGGAGAAGGGACCTGCTCTCCATGCAAAACGGAGAGGTCCTGCATCCAGAGCCAGAGACCCTCAACCTGGCGGCATGGCTCCTGAAGACCTAGAGTTCGCGCACCTTAGATTGCCTCCTAGCACTATGCGGGTGCTACGGGAGGCAAGGAAACCAACTACACGAAAATGCTACAGCGCAAAATGGCAGAGATTTACTGTGTGGTGCAGGAAGAAGGGCCTGCAAAACAGAATGACAAGAGACTCAACAGTACTGAGGTACCTCACACACCTTCTAAAGAGTAACCTCTGCTCGAGCTCCCTAAGGGTACACCTAGCGGCGATCGTTGCCTACACCAGAGGGGAGAAAGGTGGAAGTTTCTTCACTTAGCAGGTGGTGAAGAGATTCATGGAAGGAGCCAAAAGAATGGCCCCTCCGAAAAGGTTGCCGCCGCCTGCATGGAATCTGAACGTGGTTCTGACGGAGCTCATGAAGGCACCGTTTGAACCCATTCACAAGGCCACACTGCAAATGTTAACGATGAAAACGGCCTTTCTAGTGGCCATAACCTCACTACGCAGGGTGAGCGAGCTTCAAGCACTAACACTACAGGAACCCTACATTCAGATTCACAAGGACAGGGTAGTCCTGAGGACAGACCCACACTTCATGCCCAAGGTGGTGTCGGCGTTCCACATGAATCAGAGTATTCCTTTACCAAGTTTCTTCCAAAACCCGACTTCAAACGCAGAAAAGGCGCTGCACACCCTCGACGCTAGGAGAGCGGTGATGCACTACATTGAGAGAACCAAGGAACTCAGGAAATCAAAGCAGCTGTTTGTGTCCTTTGCTACTAGCTTCATGGGTAGACCAGTGACTAAGGGCACCATCGCAAGATGGATTGCCCTCACTATTCAATTCTGCCACAAACAGGCTGGACAGGAGCTAGCGGAGGGGCCTCAGGCTCACTCCACAAGGAAGAAGGGGGCCACCGTTGCCTTCCTGGCGAACACGCCCATCCAGGACATATGTCTGGTGGCAACTTGGGCATCTGTGCACACGTTCACGAAACACTACTGCGTGGACATTCAGATGAACAAGGAAGCACAGGTTGGACAGAAGGTGCTTCAACACATTTTCAACGACCAACGCTCATCTACCACCCAGCCGCCACAAATTTAGGCAAACCGCTACAAAGTCTATGCACAGCATAGTGAATCCAGAAAGATTCACGCTGCAAAACGAATAGTTTCTTACCTGTCGGTGTAGTTTTGCAGCTTGAAGATCTTTCTGGATTCACTAGCGAACCCGCCCGCCTCCGCCAGGAAGATGAGGCTGGAGGAAGAGGGGGTAAAATGGAAAAGATCAGAAGGAATGAAAACGTACAGAAAAATGGACATGAAGGAATAATCAATCGCCTAGGGTTTAAAAAAAAAAACCCCGAAGATGGCGCCCCAAAGGTGGGACTTCCGCAGGAAGCACGACGAAGTCACGAGAGGTGCACCAAATGGTGGGTCGTCGCCGCCCACCTGGGCTACAAAAAACAAAAAAAAAAAAAAAAAAGAAAAGACTGCGAATCCGGACCCAACCACAAGATCGCGGAATAATGCATAGTAAATCCAGAAAGATCTTCAAGCTGCAAAACTACACCGACAGGTAAGAAACTATTCGTTACCTTCGTTGTCCATCCAGTGCACCACATGTTGCAGCTGGGAGGCCATATAATAAAATTCCAACCGGGGAACCTGCAGCCCTCTCCCAGCCCACGTTCGTTTTAGTGTTGTCAGACTCACCCTTCTTCATTTCTTTCCCCATAAGAGGTCTGCCATGAGACTTTATAGTGTGTGAAAGTAATGTTGTGGGATCATATAGAGCGAGTGTTGCATTGCATCGAGAGAGCGAGTTAGGATAATCATTTTAACAATTGCAACTCGCCCCATGAGCGATAATGGCAGATCCTGCCAGAAACTTATGGACCCCTGTGGCCCTTCAACCACCCAGCCAATATTCAGATCGAGGTATGTAGGGCCGTATGCGCCAACCGAATCCCTAGATCTCGCGTCCCCTCACCCACCCACAGTAGCTCGACTCGAGGCAACTCTGTTACTTGTACCACGGCCAGTCTGCCCATGGGAATCAGCTTGGACTTCCCGGGGTTAATACGAAGGCCCAGAATGTTACCAAAGGACCGCAACTCCGTTAGGAGCAAAGGCAGAGTGCACCGGACGTGAAAAGTAGACCAGCGTATTAGCCACGCATAGGGAAACTACATGGTTGGTCTCCCCTAACTGTATGCCCCAGGGACCCAGCTCATAACGCAGATGCGCTGCCAAAGGCTTCATAGCCACCGCAAATAGTAGGGGGAGAGCGGGCACCCCTGTCTGTAAGCGGTATAGACACTGTTCTTCCAATTCTGATTCTGGCAGTAGGAGATTAATAAAGCAGCTGCACCCATTTAAGAAGCCGCTCTCCCACCCCAATTCGTCTGAGAACCTGCCACATATAGGACCAATCAACTGAGTCGAAAGCTTGTTCGATATCCAGCATTGCTATAGCATAATCATTCTCTAATCAGCTTGGAGCATGCCATACATGTGCCAAGCGTCGTAGGTTATGGGCTGTACTCTGTCTCGGTATGAATCCTGCCTGATCTGAGTGGATAAGCTGGGGCATCTTCGAGAGTAGATGCTCCACCATAAGTATTTTTACATCTGATAGAGGCTACTAGCCGCAGATTCCTTCACGTAGAATTATCCCCAGGCGTGAGACTATCCGGAAACTTTTTTGCCACAGCAACCCTGCGCGCCGGGGGCGGGGCGACATCACGCGACTCCGCCCAGGCGGCGTCCGCGCACGTGACATCAGCGAGGTCACATAAGACACGCCCCGGTGTGCCCATGTCAGTTTTTTTTCCTTTTCCGTGTGCAACGCGGATCCGATCCTTGCTATGGGCCTGTTAGGCCCCTTTTTTCCCCATTTTTTAGTGGAACAGTGTGCGAATGCCTTCGGGCTTTAACATTTGCACGTCTTGTGGGCATCTTATGTCGGCGATGGACCCTCACCTCATTTGTATGTGGTGTTTGGGGGAGGATCACGGCACCACAGACTGTACACAGTGCCAACAGTTAAAGCCGAAGTCGCGGCGGGAGCGCCGAATGAAACTTCTCTCGGCACGTCTCTCCAAGTTGACGTCCTTCCCTCGGTCTGCTTCGACGGACGGCTTCAGACTCGACCGTGGTCCTCGTCCTCGCCTTTCTCCAATGTAATGTGAGTGTCGCTCCCCGGTGGGTAAGTGTCGCAGTTTGTCCCTGGGGGCTGGTTTCCGGCCACCCGGTTGCGTGGACTCTCCGCTGGTGATGCGGCCCCGCGTGTCGTCCTATCCACCGTTTCCCGTGTTGGGGTGTCGAGAGTCCAAATGGAGACATACGCAGCGGCTTTGCAGGCCTTGCTGGCGTCTCCTCCTTCCCCTCCTGGGGCATCGGCGGATCCCTTGCTCTGCGCAGGGCCCTCTGCGCGCTGCCAGTGGCTCCGGCCCCGGCGCTGACTGGTTCGGATCCATGCTTGGAGGATGTGGTACTGTTGGGGTGCGGCTCCTCTGGGGCACCTCCTTCAGGCCACGGCATCTCTGCCTCGCCGCAAACTCCCGCGGGGGTCCCTGTGGTGTCGCGGGATGTCGCCGGGGCTCGGGTCGCATTCCCGAGTCCCTCTCTGTCCTTTGACAGGGCGGTCCTGTCTAAGGCCGAGGTGACGCCGCTACAGCGCCGGCAGCAGCAGGACTGTGCGGCGCCACAGGGGTCGTGGACCCTCCTCGTCCCGCTCCGGGTCGAGGCCGAGGGAAGAGCCCTCGTCCGTCGCAAGGCCCCCCTCGTCCCTCCCCACAGGTGGCTGCCTCATTGGAGGGCGAGTCGGAGGTTGGATCGTCCCTGGCGCCGCCGCATGGGTTGCCGAGCGATCTTTGCCTCATTCTGGGCCGCGGCTGTCGGAGGGCTTCGTGCCACTCCCCAGGCCCGTCTCATTCCCCGCGCAGGTGGCTGCTTCGGCGGGGGTCGGGTCAGCGTAACTCCGGCGCTGCCCCGGGGCTGGTGCGGCTCCAGCTCTACTCCGGTCTTCACTCCGGTCCCCGGTGTGGGGTGACTTTGAGGTCCCTTGTCCGGTGACACTGGCTGGTGCTGACCTACCTCAGGCAGCGGATTCTACGGCTCAGGGCAGGGGTCGTTCCGCGGATTCGTCTTCGGACGCTCCTTCTCCGACGGACAATCTGTTAGAGGTCCTCCACCAGGGCTCTGGTGGGAGGGAAATCTTACTTCCCTTTGAAGTTTCGCTCCTTTCTTCCCTGACGGGGGCTTGGAAGCGTCCTGCCGCAGGGGACCCGGTGCCTCAGCATCTTCTGCCCTGGCTCCTCCCGGCGCCGCGTGACCCGGCGTGTCTTTCCCTTCACCCCTCAGCCGCCAGCCCCCTTTTGCGGACTGCTTTTCCCTCCCTGCTGCCACTGTTGTATCCGCCGTCGAGAGAGGCACGCTTGCTGGACTCTTGGGGACGCAACATGTTCGCCTCGACCAGCACGGCCCTGCGGGCCCTTGAACACCTTGTGTGTGCTGGCTAGGGGCTCCTCCTGTTTGTGGGACTCAGCGGAGTCTCTGGGATCTGCAGCGTCCCAGGAGTCTGGCCTGGTAGACTTACGGCATCAAGCATTGGATGGCCAGGAGCTTGCGGCGTTTATTCTCCACTCCGCTCTGGACATCTTGGAGGTGCTGGGCCGGGCCATGGCTTCCTCAGTCGCTCTCCGTCGCCATGCTTGGCTTCGGGACGGAGTATTCCCTGAGAATATTCGGGAGCGACTCATCGACCTTCCATTTGATGGCAGCCTGTTATTCCATGCCCCGGCCGACATCGCCATCCAAAGGCTCTTGGCAGGGCTCCATCCTCCTCCTCCTCCTCCTCCTTATCCTCCTCCTCTATCCCCTCCTCAGTGACTTCTGAATTGGGTTGATTCTGGGCCTTCTTAGGCCGGCTGTTCTGGCTGTGCAGTGTGTTTTCTAGCCATTTACGTCCTTCCTTGGGATTTTGGCATTGTTGGCTGCTGGAAGGCCCTTGTGTTAGTTGTGTGTGGTTCTGCCGGAGTTATTGCGCAGTCTGGCCCTGAGATTGGGCCTTCTGCTTTGCTTGGGCTGCTGGTCAAGCCTTCAGCGGGGGTGTTTTTTTCCCGTGGCTCTTTTGTTTTTTCCTCTGCTGCGGAAGTTCTTCCAAAGAGGATTCCCATATCTTGGGACTTACTGTACCCTATGTGGGGTAGTGGTAGCTGTCATATAGCTTGCACTCTACTAGAGGGTTCTGGTCACCTTTGGGTGCCTGTGCTCCATGGCATTTAGGTAGGTTGCTTTTGCTTCCTGAAGTCCTATGCGCGGCCACTCGTAGTGGTGTATTTCCTCCTCTCCCTGCTCCTGTCCTGAGGTCTGGGATGATCCTGTGTTCTCCCATGTCAGGCGCCGCCTACTCGGCCTTCCTGGGGCCTCAGGCTGTTCTTCTTGCTTTTGGCTTTGACTGCCGGCGCTGTTCGGGCTGGCAGGCTGCTTTCCATCTGGAGTGGGTTTGCCTTCTTTCCCCTAGTTTCCTTGGGCCCTCTAGGCTTCTTCTTCTTTTCTTCCGCTTTTTCCTGTCTTGGCATTGAGCGGAAGATATGTTGCCTTGTGGGGGAGTGGGGTGCTTCGGCCTCTCAGTCCTTGCCCTTGGTTCCTCTGCGGTGAGTGTACAAGCCTCTTCCGCCTTCTTCCCTCCTCCATCCCCTTGGGGTCGGGTGGATCCTGCTTGTGGGGGTTCCCTTGGCCTGGCAGGGGCGAGGTTCTACCCGGTCCACAGATCTAGTCCCCTGTGGGGCCCTCTGTACTGCATTGGCTGGTGGGGTCCTTTTTCGCAGACCCTCGTTCCCAGAGAGTATTGCTAGGGTATCTATTCTTCGTGAAGGAATCTGTGGCTAGTAGTCTCTATCAGATGTACGAGTTACTTACCTTTGGTAACGATGTATCTGGTAAAGACTATTCTAGCCGCAGATTCCTTCACGGCCCGCCCTTCCTCCCCTATTCTGCGAGGACCCTTGGGTTGGTCTTTGGTACTCGCCTCCCGGTGGGAGGGCTGTGTCTCCTGTGAGTGCCTTCCTTGTTCTTGACGGATGACTCCGTCTGGGGGCGGTTCATTCCTCCCTTGGTTCTTTGGAGGATGGGGTTCCGGTGCTCCAGTGTCCTGCTACTCAGGCTACTCCAGGTTTGGGGGGGGGATTGCTTCTATCCCTGTCCTCCCTCCCCTCCCTTCCATCCATTGCTACCCTCTGCTTAAGGATCATCTGGCCAGGTCTTGCCCTTGTCCCTTGTGGGTGGTTGCCCTCTAGGTTGGGGTGGCTTGGAGGTTTGTTGTCCCTGTCTGTCTTGGGACGGGCCCCATTCCTTGCTCAGGATGGGGTTACTACATGTGCCATGACTTTTATGCATGTTCTTTGCCTCCGGGGCACAGGGATGGGAGGTTGTCTATTGCTTGCAGGGTGACTGCGCAGGTTTCTGCTTGTTGTTCTTTCTTCTTTCCCTGCCCTTGGGTTCTGCGGTGTTGGCACTACTCTGATGGTGTTGTTAGTCACCGTTTCTTTCCAATTTTTCTACTGTTCCCATGCTTACCCAGTTTTTGATCTGGTGGTTCCGCGTTGTGATGCGGAAAAGTTCTCCGAAGAAAACTGACGTGGGCGCGCCGGGGCGGGTCTTATGTGACCTCGCTGACGTCACGTACGCGGACTACGCCTGGGCGGAGTCGCGTGATGTCGCCCCGGCGCGCAAGGATGCTGTGGCAAAAAAGTTTCCGGATCCAGTCTCACACCTGGGGATAATTCTACGTGAAGGAATCTGCGGCTAGAATCGTCTCTACCAGATACATCGTTACCGAAGGTAAGTAACTCGTACATCAAATTTTAGCAGCAAGATGGGCCTATAGGAATTGGGTAGGAGAGGGTCCCAGTCATTTTTGAGTATCATGGCAACCAACACTTCTCGCATGGAAGGCAGTAAAGATCCCAGTCCCAGTGCCTCATTCTAGCAACGTATTTGCTCCCAGTGGGGCAAACCATTGGAACCCAGACTTTTGGCCGGTTTAAGTCGGTGTATGGCCAGTAATAATTCCTCTTTTGTGATCGGGGACACAGCACCTCAGTCTCCTCGGGCTCCAGTTGGGGAATCTTGACAGTGTCCAGATAAGCGAGAATTGTCTTCTGACAGGAGGAAGGCCGATGCGCACACATGGCTTGTAAAGGGTTAGCCAGTGTCTCCGAGATTGCCAGTTGTGTGTATACAACGTCCCCACTATTATTGCGTATCTGCATTATTGGGGCAACAAGGGTTTCCTGTTTAACTAGTCGTGCCAATAAGGCTCCAGTTCTATCTCCCTCTCTGTGCAGCCTTTGATGATAGGTCATATGGACGTATCTTTCCAGTCTGCGGAGGTCCTTCAACAGTGCCTCCTTGGTCTCACACTACTCCGCCAGCCTCTGGGGAGCCAAGGGAATCTCAGCTTCCAATCTTCCCAGAATTGCCTCCTGAGCAGCTACATCCCTCTCCAACTGCCATCAGACCCCATAGGATGTTTTGATACATATTCCCGAAGAACCACTTTCATGGCCTCGCATTAGACTGTGCGGCTTGAGGCCGACTCCCAGTTATTCTCAAACTAACGACTTAACTCTTCGGAGAACGTGGCCACAAACGGAGGGTCTGTCAGGGCCTCAGTATTAAGCCGTTATGGGGGCATCTCTGATCAAGCCCTGCGTCCTTCAAGCTCCAACAGGATAGGGGAATGATCCAAGAGATATCTTGGGAAGTACGTTATCCCGCCCACCCTTCATCCGAAATCCGCAGAGAGGAACCAGTAATCAAGTCTGCAGGAGGTCCATTTAGCAGGGGTGTGGCAGGAGAACTGTCTAGTGTTTGGATGGCGCTCGTGCCGTACATCCTTCAGGTGCATACCCTCTAGAATATCCTGCAATGTGCCAGGCGAGGCATGGTGTGAGGCCGTGGGGGCTCACGGTCAAGTGTACAGTCTAAGACGCAATTAACATCTCCAGCCAGTAGCATTGGTGCCCCCAAATATGATGATGCCTTAGGGTGGGGAAGAAGGAAGAACAATCGTCATTAGGGGCATATACGTTAATAATACACACTTCCATGCCATCAAGTCTCCCATGCAGTATAACCTATCTCCCCTCCAAGTCAACCACATGGTGCAAGTGTTGAAAGGGAACACCTGGAGCCACCCATATGAGAGCCCATTTACAAACCCAGAGTAGTAAGTAGCATACAATTGCCCCCTTCATCGCTTCCGCAGACATGGTATAGTTTCCCCCCAGATATGAGTCTCCTGTAGGCATGCTATTGCAATCTGATATCGCTTCAGGTACGCAAATACTCGTCTACGTTTTTCAAAGGCTGCTATCCACCGGACATTCCATGTAATCAGCTTAGTCATGGGGGCTGCCATGGAGCACATACTTTCCCTCTTTTGCCGCATAGTGGCTGTTCTGTATCAGACCCTTCATATGGCCCGAACGTGTAACCATCACTGTTAGTTCTTTTCTCTGACATGGAGGTGGGAAAAATACTGTAACACTGTCCCCAACATGGCCAATTCCCCCCCTCCCCATGGGCAATATCACATCTCCCTTCCCATATGAAAACAAAAAGCTGAAGGCATTTAGATGTCGCCCCATATCCCGCCAAAAAGATCCCCCAACTGTAAATACGAACAAAAGAAGCAAAACAACCATTTAGAGTAGATACCCCCACCCACCCCAACATTAGTGGCAGGCTAGCCGGTGGGGTGCGAGGGCAAGCCTCCAGCTCCCCAACCAGATACCCTCCTCTGGAGTAGACCCCTGTCAACTATCATCAATTTGTGTGTGGCAGTCTCTGCCCATATGTTAGGAAACCACTCACCTCAAAACCAGGTTGTTCCTTTGGGGAGATGAGACGCTGGCTCCCAATACCCCCAAGACCTACCTCCACCAAAGCGATTAAAAACACTTTGCACGAAGAAAGAATTCCAGGGGAAAGGGGAATTGGATAAAATAAAAAAAAGAGATAACAAACACAGCAATCTCTGGTTTGGCGCACTTCTGATGACCTGATAAACTTCTTCTTTCTTCATCACCGTCCGGCACTATTTGCAGTACGGTATGTTTATCTAAACAACAAATGATATACAACTGTTCAGTTATATTTTCTATTTGCTATCATATTAGACAACACACTAATCATCCAATGTCTACGATTTCTATACACTTCTCAAAACAATATGACCCTTATAGACTTTATCTGCTTTTCCAAATATTTTTGGGATTATTCTTTAAATGAGATTTCTTAATTTACTCATGCACTAAAGAAAGAAAAAAAACACAACTTCAAGGCGTATGTGTCAGACCATAAAATAAAACAAACAAAACTAGATGTCCACTTTCAAATGTTTTGCACAACTTAGAGGTGTATCTGTCGGACCATAACCTCAACTCAAAGGTCTTGCTTACTGTCATTCTGTGGTTCCAGAATTGGTTAATCTTCGTGCGTAATTCCGAACACCAAATATATTGTCCGAGTCTCTTTAGCTGCCATCTAGCAATTTGTTCTTGCCATGTATCTTTGGACTAATCTTCCTATCGATTGTGTCTTGTTTCTCAGCTGCACGCCTCTGTTAGTTATCGGTGTCCTCACTCGGATTACTGTTTGTGTGTCGATTGGGCGACGAAGCCCTTGAGTCGTGGACAACATCTGAGGCCTGTAATGTTCCATCCGGATATACTCTAATGTGGCTAGGACTCCAAGGCCTGTCGTCAGCCTGTGAAGGGTATTGTTTTTGTCGGATCCGGCTTGGCCTGCTCGACCGCATCACTCTGGCCGATTCCGTTGAGGGCACCAGACAGGCTCCCAGGGACCCACGCGAGTCCAGCCAGTCACTCGCCTCTGCCGCAGAGAAGAACAGCATTTTCCCTTTGCATTCAACTCTCAACTTGACGGGTAAGAGAAGGCTGTATTTTAGATTTGAGTTTCTCAGGCGCCAGTTCACTGCCAAGATGTTATTCTTTGATCCTATACTCGCTGTGTGTAGTATGGATAAATTGATATCTGGTGGCCTTCATAGAGCAGCAGGCCTCGGTTTCGGGTCCTCCAGAAACAGTACAGCGGACGGTCCCTCTGCCTTTTCGGGAAAGCCCACAAAGCGGAGGTTGTTCCTGAGTGTCCTCCCTTCGGTGTCTTCTGCTCAGTCATCCAGGCGGACCACATGTTTCTGGAGGTCAGTAACCGTTATATGCACAACTATATGTTACTCCTCTTGCAAGCATCATAAGAGCCCATGGTTTCATACCTATCTCATATGCGGACGACACTCCACTTCTGCTAACTTTTGATAAAGATTCTTCTGAGACAAGAGACCATTTTATGAATGGCAGGAAAGCTATCACAGCGTGGATGGCCGCAAATTTTCTCCAGCCTAATAGTGGAAAAACTGAAATCATGCTCTTCGGTGCTGCTAAACTGTTATGGTCCCCTGAGTGGTGGCCGCCTGAATTGGGATCACCACCTATTCCAAAATACTCAGTGAAAAATCTGGGCATAAAATTAGACCAGAACCTAACTATGAAAGACCAGGTGATGTCTACCACCGGCACCTGCTTTCATGTTATGAGGCTACTACGAAGAGTTTTTCCAATGCTCCCACTTGCAGTACGCAAGACCCTAGTCCAGGAGCTGGTGATTAGTTGCCTGGACTATGGCAATGCTCTTCTGGCCACGGTCAATGAATCTCTCCTGGATAAACTCCAGGTGGTTCAGAATACAGTGGCTCGTCTAATTCACAATCTACCAGCAAGATCTGCCTCTGTTCCTTTACTACGTGCACTACATTGGCTGCCTGTGAGGAAGCGTATTACCTTCAAAATCTGTTGCCTCGTGCACAAAGCGCTTCATGGCAAGGCACCAAGCTATTTGATGGAAAAACATATTCTCTACTGACCACTAAGGTCCTTAAGATCTATGAACAAGTCTCTACTTACCTTATCATACTTAGGTGGCGACTGAGTCTTATTTGGGTATCATCTCATCCCTCGTAGAATGGATCGCCGTCAGCACGTCTGAAATAGAGGGGGCCCGCACCTCACCATGTGGTACACCATCTTCATGTCATGGCAGAGCCGCCACCTGGGCTCCCTGGTCAAGGGGGAGGGGATGTGCGTAATTTTTAATTTTGTTGGCCTGGTTCGCTTTGCCTCCTTTCTCTTTCACCATCTTAGCTGAATGGCCCTATACCAGGCAATGTCTCCCAGTCCGTTCCGCAGCTAGTTGCACCTCCTTGCCCTGCTGCATGGGTCCGTACCGGGTTGCAACTCCGGATTGTAGGCAGCCCACTCAACCAGCCAGCCCTGCGTGGTTCCTTGGGAAGGGCAGCATTCTTTGTTTATGAGACAGCGCAGTGCATGTTGGGGCTACTACAAAGTACTTCACCTGCGCCCACCAATATGAATCTCAAAAAGGCCCTTCGTACTAGCGCGTGTATGTCAGCAGTGCACTGCTGCATGGGCACCGCACATTGTTTCTTGCCACCTCTCATTATTTTTGCCTTAAAACTGCTGGTCATCCACTGCGTTCAGTTCGCAGCTGCCACTTAGTTTTCGACTGTGCTGGCATTATTTACTGGCATCTCTAATCGGGGCCCGTATTGAAGCCTCTCTGGCCAAAGCAGTGTTTGACAACTTCTCTGTTGGCCCTTGTGTCGGGTACTCCTCAGGCACGATCCCAGTTACCAGGGGAGCTTCTCCGCCGCTGCGCCTCTTTGTTTATTCGGAGCGCCTCGTGAGGATGGGACACAAAGGAGAAAAAGCCCACTTCAAATCGCCTTCCTTTATATTTACAGCCGCTCCGACCGCGGGCCGCCTCCTAATCCACTGGGTCCACAAGGGATCTCGCACAGCCCCCACCATCTGCCTATGTCCGCCTTCAGGTTGTGCCCGTGCACGCTGCCAAAGTCTGCTATCCGCCCGTTCCTAGACCCAGGGCCTGGACACGCTGCTCCTGTATCTCCTCACCTGGTATTCGAGGGGATTGGTGTTTCCAATGGGGTGCCTCTGCCATGGGCCGCCAAGGCCGTTTACTTATACTGGGGGACCCGTGCCTGTCTCTGCGCACCCCAGCCTCTGCGCACCTCAATCTCCGTCTCTGACACCAGCGATGAAGGCAAGATGGCCGCAGGTCGTCTTCGCAGCTGTCTGTTCCGGACCAAGAATATTACCCTACATGAGCCGGGCAGGGATCACAAGCCGCACCCAGGCAGGGAAGGCAATCTTGTTGCTTCGATTGTGATTATTTTTGCTGACTTACTCACACAGGATGCTTTTCGGATAACTGGAGGTGACGGGAGCTCCAGGCAAAGCGTCTACTCTGCCATTTTGCTAAGCCATGCCCCTGTCACTAAATTAACTTGTGCTCAACCCCCTGGTAGATTTGGGACAGAGCAGACAGGCTTCATTTAGAGTAATGAGAAAAGTAATTTGTGCAGTACCAAAACAGTAATAAAGTCAAGTAGCGAAACAGTAAAAATCCCAAATCAAAGTAGAAACATATGAGTAAAATTTTATAAATAAAATGTAATCAAACTGACAAAAATCCAATAAAGGGAGGGCTGGAGATATGATTTTTTTTGAAGTTTTAACTAGAAATGGCGCCAAGAAGCACAAGGACAAGGGGCCAATGATAGTCAAGGGTCACAGTAGACTAGGTCCCTTGTGACCTAGCCTCAATTTGAGGCTGGCCACAAGGAAGCAGAGCGAAGAGGATAGTCACTTAGAGATTCGAACAGGAAGTCAGCCTTATGACCCTTGGAGTCCACTTCTTTGTCATTGGTACAAGAGGGGACAGCTCCAGTCCTTCTGGGCCCCTCTACAGTCAGGCAGCAGGTCTTGTCCTGTTTGGTTCTTCCTCTGGCTGGTCTAGGGTGCCTAGATTTTCAACATTTATGCGTGGCACTAGCAAGTGTGTGGAAAGTACTCCCTGCCACATCCTAACCAATGGGTACAAGTTCCTGGGGCTAACCCTTCCCACTTTGGGCATTTTCAAGATGACTAACGTCTTGGGCAACGCTAACTTGGGCGCTGAGGGCTTGGGGATGTGTGCAGGGAGTGTACTATGGTAATCCTACTGTTCTTCCACATCTAATCGAGTTTGAAGCAGCCACTGTACCCATAATAAACCCGGAGACAGAAATTTGGTAGACAAATGTAGGATTCTTCAGCAACCAGACAGTGGATACACAATAATTGTTTTGGAATCCTTCACATGTGCCTCAAGTGTTATGTGTAAACCCAGCAGACCTGTGAAACCAGATTTGACACTTTAATGTCAGAAAAGATGCTCACATCCCCCATTTTTTTTTTTTTTTTTTTACCAAACTGGATTTTGCATTCGTCAGAACAACCATTTGTGACATTCGGGGCCAATGAGGCTTCCCTCAATGTCAGGGGACACTTAAAAAAGAGCAAAGGCAGCTTTGGTGTCATTTTCCAGTAAAGTGTAGGGTAGCTGCACATGGGCTGCCCTATACGTATTCTTCTGACATTACAGTCTAGTGGTTATCTCCTGGAGCTGTGCTAAATTTGGCCAGGGTGTAGAGACAACCTCCTTGCAGTGCCTAAGCTTCACGATGATACCTTTCTACCTTTATGTTGACTGAGTTCCTGTTAGTTTATAGTCTTTTTCCATAGTACCTGACCCAGGTCTGCTACCTGAAAATAACTACTACTCCCTCTCCCCAAGTAATTTTGCACATTACCATACTTTCAGGAGATACATTTTTGGCATCCCAGTCCCTTCCAGCCTTTTAGATTTCAAGTGAAGGCAACTGATGAGCACCGTTTTTACCCTGACCCCCTATTTGGCTATACAAGTATCATGCGACCCAGTGTAATCCTTAGACTCCAATTCTATTAATTTAATGCCTGCTTTGTATATCACTTTCATTGGTGTTCTCCTTTAAGCCTAGTAGGCACATGGGCGAATCAAGATTGCTCAACAAGACCTTTATATCAGGCCTCGAGAAATCTATTTACTCGCCCACTCGGCACTCGCTATCTATATTTAGGGCCTACTCGTCTTTTCTAGCGAGCTGACAAAGAAGATGTGTTCTGTTCACACAGAAAGTGAAGGAGCAATAAAGATTCCTTTTAATCTTGTTTTTATCTTGTCACATTTGCTGTGTGTTCAGAGACAGAGGTCAGAAGTCGGTTAATGTCTGCTTACAATTACTTTTCTTTCTATGACTGCAAAGTTCCAGTATTTTGTAAAGCGAGCTGTCTGACGTGCTGTACTAAGAGTGTGAAATGAAAGGCTCTAAGGCATAGGGTTTTTTCCTATCAAACATTTAAATCTCTAATAAGTGAACTGTACAAACGTTTCAGAATGTGTTTCAGTAGTTATGAAGGCCCATTTTTTGTAGTTCTGTGTGAATTTTTTTTTAAGAGGATAAAAACAAATTAGAACACTAGACTTGGTGATGTACAAAGGATAATTAGAACATTGGAATGTTGGGAGCTCCATTGAAGACAATGGAGTGCTCCATGCTTTTACGGGCTGGTAAAGGCCCGCAAAGCAACATTCAAATGTCTTTTTCAAAGACCTCTAGGAGCCCGAGGGAATTTAAACCCTCGAACTCCGAGAGGCCTTTGTTTTATTTGTTTGAACATTCTGCCCTCTAGTGGCAGAATGTTCGAATAGCCTTATAGCTCTTCGTAGCTGGACTATACCGGCTATTGAAGTCCCGCTCCCTTGTTGAAGTCCTTCGGCTTCGGCCTGTAACGCTGGAGCGGGCCTCTAATAGCGGGTATAGCCCGCTACGGTGGGCTATAATATATTTGCTGAAACCCAATTTTCACAGATTATTGTTTATATATTTTATAGCTTTATTAGTAAAAACTGTTAGTGGGAAAGTTTTTGGCCATTTCAATGGGAAATTTGCTGACTGTAAATGACCGTGCGATACCACAGCATGCTGTAGTAATATAGAGCCATATGTACAAAACCTTTTTTGAGTTTGCAAACGTCCTAATTCACTGAATCGGGTCGTTTGCAACCACAAAAAAGATTTTTTTAAATGTACAAAAGCCTCGTTATCGATTCACAATTTGGGTTTGCGAATCAGTATTTGGAAGGGGCATGTTAAGGGTGTCCCTTCCTAATACCGATTCACTGTGGTATGTATGAATGTTATGAAACCAATTTACAGTTGCAAAGTATTTATTTTTTTATCGACAACTCATGGGTGGTGGTAACCATTTGCAAATGGGAAGTGGTCTCCATGGGACCCCTTCCCTTTGTGAATGTTGATAAAAATATTTAAGAGCAAGCAGTGGACCCACAGACCACTCACTGCCTACTCTTAAACAAGCATTGACAAAGTCAATAGGTCTTGCCTATGAGAAGTCGGTTGGCTTTGCCAGTGTTTTTTTTAGCCATGTTGCAAATAGCTGAAAGTAAAGATAAAAAGCTTTATGACACAGCCAGCGTTGGCTGCGTTATAGCGTATCTTTATTTTTTTTCTTTTTACGTGCAGCTAAGCTGCACTGAAGCTGGTGCTGCTGTAAAATCTATACTAAATCGTCCTTGTAGAGCTATAGTCTGGGGCGCAAGCGCACTCCTGACCTTTGCATATGGCCCCCTGTTCAAAACGGACAAGCGTTTATTTACAAGTTAATCAACGTAAAGAAAGTATGTAACTGTGGTGTCCCGCATAGTTAGTTCACTTTTGGGCCACCTTCATTTTTAAAGACATTCTGCAACAAACATGTAAAATATGAAAAAGCCTCTTCAAAAATTCCCAAAATATATTTTATTCACATACAGAACTGTTTCATCTTAGTAGTAGTAGTACATCAGACTAAATCAGTGAAGGTATTTTTTTTTTAGGAATAGTTTTCACCCATGAATTTTCTAACGTTCATACTTCCACCCACCCTGCACTGGCAATAGTGAACTAAGAGGCAAGTCAGTTATGTGCACCCTTTGGATGGCCTGGGTCTACATGGACAACATTTTAGTAAAATAAACTGTTGGAGAGGTTTTCGTACAGCGCACATCCTGAAGGTAAGTAATAATAAAGAACAAGCAGTGCCAAAGACAATAGGTTTTGCCTACGTGAAATCTATTGGCTTTGTCAATGTTTTTTATACATGTTGCAGATGACTATACTAAAGATGTGAAGTAATAAAAAGAGCTGACGACTTGGAAAACCCGGGTTCGAGTCTCTGCATCGGTTCAACATCCTGTGATCTTGGCCAAATCATGTAATCGCCACAGTGCCATGAAAAAGTGTTGTTGTGCAATATAACCGGTGCACTTGTAAAGTGCTGAAATACTTTATAGAAATTTTAAGTGCTTTTTATAAAAGCTGCCCGTACTGTGAAAAAAGGTGATCCATACACTTTTAAGGTATGCCAGTGTCCCAGGTGAGGAGAAGAGGAAACCTGTGAGGGAGGAAGCCCATGAGGGGAGGAAGGAAGGGTCAGGGAAGTGCTGCGGTGGAGGAGGCGGTGCTCGCACTGCGCCACAAGGAGCACTGGGACGGCAGACTGTCTTGAGAGCTGGGAGATATTGACCATAGCTGGTTCCAAGTTGAGGGTAGTAGTAAAATATAGCAATAGCCTATGTTCAGTGGGTTTCCAAGACCTTTTGGACCCTTTGCCAATGCACCTGCTGCACCATTCAGATCATGGCCCGAGTGCCTGCACGGATAAATGAGGAAATAGTTTATGTTCAGTAATACATATGTTTCGAAAAAATCACATGGAATGCATTATTATTGTGTAGCTAAACATAAGCAGAAAAAGCTTTCATAAAAAGTGCCTTTAAACTTATCCAATTCTGCAAAACGAGTTGCCACAGATGTTCTAAATAAAGCATATGCTTTAGACATCAAAGTCAAAACCAAGCATTGTTAAATTGTGTTACAATGTGGCTGACTCTTTCCTGTGGAAAGATCTTAATCTGTGCTTGGCAGTGAATGGGCCATAAACAGTGTAAAGTTCCCAAGATCACCATATGTTAGGCTGAAGCTGAGACTGAAATACGGTTTTGTAATTTTGGTCCTAAAAAACTGTTTCACAAATTAAATAAACTCACCAAAGAAGAGGAATTTAGCAAAAAAAGTTAAATATAAAAAGTCTATGCAAGTATTCTAAAAATAGGTTTCATTCACATGAAAAACTGTTTCATCTTAGTACTACTAGTACATCAGACTAAATCAGTGCGGTCCCTAAGTGCCCTCCTGAACTTTGCAGGGGACCTCCTGTTGAAAATGGGCAAGCATTTATTTACAAGTTAATTGACATGAAAGAAAGCAAGTAACCAGGGTGCCCTGCTCACAACTTACGGGCTACCTTAATTTGTAAAGACATTTGACCGATAACGTGTTAAATATGAAAAAGGCTCTGCAAAAATTCCAAAAAGGTAATTTATTCACACGCAGAACTGTTTCATCTTAGTAATACTAGAACATCAGACTAAATCAGTGCAAGTATGTTTTATTTTTTTAAGTATCACCAATTGACCACTAAGGAAAATCAAAACCTTCCTGCCCCCTGATTACATTCTGTTAGCTGTGCAATCCCTAGTCATCTCCCGATTAGAATACGGGAGGGCAAATCTTGCTGACTTACTGTGGCGGGGTAGCAGTGACAGAGTCGACAACCAGGCCAGGATGGTATAAAGAGGGTTTTATTTTGGACAATGTTTTCTTTTGTCGTGCTGCCCGTCGTGATGCTGTAGACGAGAGGGAGTCCGGCTTGTTCTTTCTTGGTAACTCCAGGCTGAGGGGAGGTGATGGCCGAGTCCTCGCTGAATATCTCCTTGGCGGTTCTAACCCTCGGGTAGGGGTTCCGGAGTGATTGTTTACCAAGGAAGAAAGAAAACGAGAAACCAAGTATTAGGACAAACGTCCTGCTCTGCTTACAACAGGGGCCGGGAGTGAAGGAAACCTAGTGCTCAGGTGCTCTGCTCTCTCCAGTACGTGCAAATGGATTTGGTGCGTAGTGAGGGTAGGGGGGGTTTCGCCGGACTGTACGTACGGTATAATACTAAAGCGAGAGGTGTGCTCAGAGCGTAGGCGGTGCCTTTCTTCCCACCCAGCCCGCTACTTTCCCCCGTACCTGTTCGAGCCACGCTCCTCCCGTGGGAACATGGCGGGGCGGCTCGAGGGGTCGTTGGCCTCCTGGCGTGTAGTGTTCGTCTCTGCTCGGCTCTCGGTTCGTCGCTCTCTCCTCTTCTTCGCTCTTCCTCCTGACTCCTAATACTCCTCCGCTCCAACTCTCCTTCTGCCTCCGGGGAAACGCCGTCCGTCGACTTCCGGGATACCGCGGTCTTTATTCCACACCCCGCCGCGACGTCATCAGGGGGCGGGATTTCGTCGGACTGGAAGGCAAGATTAAAGGAGCCACGTTCCTCCTCTTGTGACCAGTCTTGTGACGGATATGGATACCACCCGTCTGTTGTGTATGGCACTGCTGGTTGCTGTAGGGGAAGAGAAGGTGGTACATGTACGACTTGTGAGCATGGTTTCCACGGGGTCGTGTCTGCCTCGGTAGCGTTCTCTTCCCCGTCACACACCTCCCCCCCTGGATTCTCCCGATCGGGGAGAGGAAAAACCCTGGACAGATAGTCTGCGTTCCCATTGTCTTTCCCGCTCCTGTGGTGTACTGAAAAGGCGTACGGCTGGAGGGAGAGGAACCACCGGAGAATCCTAGGGTTCTGACTCCTATTCTGGTACATCCACCGAAGAGGTGCGTGATCTGTATAAAGAATTAACGGTTTGCCCTCCAAATAATACTGCAACTTGTCTACGGCCCATTTTATAGCTAGACACTCCCGTTCTATTGTAGGGTATTTGGACTCCCTTGGGAACAGCTTACGGCTGATGCACAATACCGGGTGTTCCAACCCGTCCTCCCCCTCCTGGGATAACACAGCCCCTATAACCAGCTCAGAGGCATCCGTGGCTAGTACAAAGGGTTTGGAAAAGTTGTGGGACACCAAAACAGGCTGAGTGGTGATCCTGGTTTTTAGATCTTCAAACGCTTTCAGGGCCTCGGGATTGGGATACTGGATCTCACGGGATTTTGCTCCTTTCCGAAGGAGGTCAGTGAGGGGGGGCGCTATGTCGGCAAATCGGGGGATAAACCGACGGTAGTAGCCTATCAACCCTAGGAATGCTCTTAAGTCTCTTTTGGACCTAGGAAAAGGGGTCTCTGCTATGGCCCTCACTTTGTTGTTTTGTGGGGTAATGGTGCCGTCCCCTAGCACAAAACCCAAGTAATTTACTCTGTGGAACGCTGCTCGGGACTTTTTAGCATTAATATGCAGACCTGCCCGTTGTAAGGCGTTAAGGATGGTCTGCAGGTGGTTTAAGTGCTCCTCCCAGGTTTTGCTATAATTAACGATATCATCCAGATATGCTGAACTGAATGCGTGATAGGGCTGTAGTATGGTATTCATGAGGCGCTGGAATGTGGCAGGTGCCCCGTGAAGGCCGAAGGGCAGAACCGTGAATTCGAACAGCCCTTCGTCCGTTATAAAGGCCGTTTTCTTTTGGTCTGTTTCTCGGAGGGGCACCTGCCAGTACCCCTTTGTGAGGTCCAACGTGGTGATAAATGCGGCCTCTCCTAATTTTTCGATTAGCTCGTCTACCCTTGGAATAGGGTAGGCGTCGAAAGACGAGATGGCGTTCAGTACTCTAAAGTCCATGCAGAACCGTCTCGAGCCGTCCGGTTTCGGGACCATCACTATGGGTGATGCCCAGTCGCTTTTTGAGGGCCGGATGACACCTAGCCGTAGCATGTCCTCGACTTCCTTTTTTATGGCGTCTCTTCGTGCCGCTGGAATACGGTAGGGCTTTTGCTTTACCCGTTTTCCCGGATGGGTGTCTATGTTATGCTCCACCAGCGTGGTTCTTCCGTGGTGATCCGAGAAGATAGCCCCAAACGGTGATAGCGTCTCATCTAGCTCCTTTCTCTGCTGTTGCGAGATCTCCTCGTTGATGACCAACTCGTTCAGCGTTGACCTCTCTTTGCGGGTGGTGGGAATGAGCAAATTCAAACTTTTTGGTGGGGGGTCCGATCCATTTTTTTAACAAGTTAATGTGGTACGACTGTACCTTGTTTGCTGTCATCCTTAGGCGGTACGTAGTATCTCTTACTGTATCCATGACCTCGTATGGGCCCTTCCATTCTCGCTTTCCTTTGTTTGCGATGGAAGGGAGTAGGAGCAATGCCCAGTCCCCTATGTTCAATCTTCGCAGCTTTGTTCCTCGGCCATAGTATTTCTTTTGCTTTTCCCTCTTCTGTTCCAGATTGGAAGATGCCAAGGTTCGTAGCTTTCCCAGTTTGGCCCGGAGCTGCTGTGTGTAGTCCAGCAGGGACTTCTGTTCTTGTTCCTCTTCCTTCTCCCAGGCGTCTTTCGTGATTTCCAGTAACGACCTCGGTTGTCTCCCATACAGCAGTTCAAATGCTGAGTACCCCAAGCTGCTCTGTTTCTGGGCCCTCAAGACGTATAGAGCCAACGGCAACAGTCGATCCCATTCAGCGCCTTCAGCAGAGAGCATCTTTTTCAGGGTGGATTTTAACGTCTGGATGTACCTCTCGACGAGGCCATCGGTTTGTGGGTGGTATACCGAGGTACGCAGGTGACGTATGCCCAGCGTTTTGCAGACCTCCTTCATCAGTTTAGACGTGAAGGGGGTGCCCTGGTCGGTAAGGACCTCTTTAGGGAAGCCAACCCTGGAGCATAGCTCGACAAACTTTTCGGCGACGTGTGCCGTTGTCTGGGTTCGTAGCGGGAATGCTTCGATGAACCGCGTCGCGTAATCCACAATCACAAGTGCATACACGTGGCCTCTTGATGATTTGGGCATCGGCCCTATCAAATCCATGCCGATTCGTTCAAACGGTCATCCGATGGTGGGCAAGGGTTGAAGAGGCGCTGCCGGGGGCCGATGTACGTTCTGTCGTTGACATATCTCGCATCTCGTGCAATACTCTTGAACATCCCTGTAGATTCCTGGCCAATAGAAGTGCCGCAGGATACTATCGGTGGTCTTCTCTTTCCTGCTATGTCCTGCGGTGAGGTGGGTGTGGGCAAAGAAGAGCACTTGTTCCCGGAAGGACACGGGTACTAACAACTGGGATTCCCCCCCTTCTACTCCCTCCCTGTATAGGAGTTCTTTGGTTATTGTAAAGCGAGGGTATCTTTTAGGCTCCTGATTCTGCGTGACATGGGCGCTCTCCCAAGCATTGAACAGTGTGGGGTCGCTTGCCTGCGCGAACCGGAAGCTACGGTCTAAGACCCAAGGCTCTGGCGATAGAAGGGCAGCTACGGACTCAGGGTTGGATGAAGGGGGAAGAGACAGTGATCGCTTAAACAGTGACAGGAACCCAGGGTTATCCACCCCCAATATCACATCCTCAGGTAGGGAATCCACCACCCCCACCTTCACGGTACACGGCTCTTTATCGAGGGGAGTCAGGGTCACCTGGGCGAGGGGGTAGGGCCTAACATCCCCGTGTACACAGCGTATGTGGACCCTTGCTCCTGGGACGTACTGAGTGGGGAGGACTAGCCGCCTTTGCACCACGGATTGCCTGCATCCTGAATCTAACAGGGCCTGTACCGTCAAACCGTTCATTCTTAGACTCACATAAAATGACGTTCCCATTTCGGCTGAGTACAGGACAGTCCTGGGCAGGTATCCAACCTCCATTGGTTCTTCGGAGGGTCTTTTCCGGGGACAGAGTCTCGCTATGTGGCCCCAGTCACCACAGTCGAAACACTGGGGACCCCGTACTGGAGGTCCGTCTATCCTCATAGGCCTGGTTCGGGGAGGTTCAGGTGTAGGCTTCGGTTTTCGATCTGTTTTGATGGATGGTTGCCCTTTTGTACTTTTCTCAACGTCCCACCCTAGCGTCTTTGGTTGGGCTCGTGCGTAATTCGCTGCCATTTCGATGGCTTGTTCTAGTGTGAGTCCTGGGTGCTGTTTTAGCCATCGCTGGGTGGCATATGGCAGGGCTTCCATGAACTGTTCTAAATATATCTTGGTCATGACCTCCTCCTTGGTGCTGGAGGCCGGCCGTAGCCATTTATCTGCAGCCATCTTTAAACGAAAGAACAGAGTCTTAGGGTTCTCACCTGGGGTGCCCCGTTCCCTTCTGAACCGTAACCGATAGGCTTCCCCGTCCAGACCCAAGTGGTCCAAAATGACCTCCTTGATGGTCAGGTATGGTGCATTTCCTGTGGGGTTGGCCACTTGGTAGGCGAATTGCGCCTCCCCCGATAACAGTGGGGCCAAAAAGAAAGGCCATTTTTCCTCAGGCCAACCCAAGGCCCTAGCGGCCCTCTCGAACTTCATTAAGAAGACGTCTGGATCCTCCCCTGTGACATACTTCTGCAAGGCGATCCCTGGCGGGTTTGGCACTGTTAACGGTCGGGTCTCCAAAGGAGTACGGACAGTAGCGACTGGTCCAGTTTTCTGCAGGCTCTCCATGTGCGCCGTGATAGTGTTCTGAAACTGGTCCCGATCGGCTTGGGCCGACGTCATCTGCCTCTGCACGGCCCATTCCAGCTTCTCTTGACCCTTTATGAGATGTTGGATGAGTGCGTCCATCTCGGTACTACAGACGGACTGTGATGGTAATCCCACTTCTGACACCAGTTGTGGCGGGGTAGCAGTGACAGAGTCGACAACCAGGCCAGGATGGTATAAAGAGGGTTTTATTTTGGACAATATTTTCTTTTGTCGTGCTGCCCGTCGCGATGCTGTAGACGAGGGGGAGTCCGGCTTGTTCTTTCTTGGTAACTCCAGGCTGAGGGGAGGTGATGGCCGAGTCCTCGCTGAATATCTCCTTGGCGGTTCTAACCCTCGGGTAGGGGTTCCGGAGTGATTGTTTACCGAGGAAGAAAGAAAACGAGAAACCAAGTATTAGGACAAACGTCCTGCTCTGCTTACAACAGGGGCCGGGAGTGAAGGAAACCTAGTGCTCAGGTGCTCTGCTCTCTCCAGTACGTGCAAATGGATTTGGTGCGTAGTGAGGGTAGGGGGGGGTTTCGCCGGACCGTACGTACGGTATAATACTAAAGCGAGAGGTGTGCTCAGAGCGTAGGCGGTGCCTTTCTTCCCACCCAGCCCGCTACTTTCCCCATACCTGTTCGAGCCACGCTCCTCCCGTGGGAACGTGGCAGGGCGGCTCGAGGGGTCGTTGGCCTCCTGGCGTGTAGTGTTCGTCTCTGCTCGGCTCTCGGTTCGTCGCTCTCTCCTCTTCTTCGCACTTCCTCCCGACTCCTAATACTCCTCCGCTCCAACTCTCCTTCTGCCTCCGGGGAAACGCCGTCCGTCGACTTCCGGGATACCGCTGTCTTTATTCCACACCCCGCCGCGACGTCATCAGGGGGCGGGATTTCGTCGGACTGGAAGGCAAAATTAAAGGAGCCACGTTCCACCTCTTGTGACCAGTCTTGTGACGGATATGGATACCACCCGTCTGTTGTGTATGGCACTGCTGGTTGCTGTAGGGGAAGAGAAGGTGGTACACGTACGACTTGTGAGCATGGTTTCCACGGGGTCGTGTCTGCCTCGGTAGCGTTCTCTTCCCCGTCACACTTACCCAAAGTAAAGCTGACTCTGCTAAAGGCCACATTGAACTCAGCTGCTAGGCTCATAACAGGATCCAGAAGAATTTACCACATTACTCAAGACCTAAAACATCTAAAAATTCTCCTGTTTGAAGCAAGAATCCAATTGATTGCCTGTATGATGCACAAGGCCCTTCACCTGGCCTTTTTAGAGGATTTTCTCTGGATCTTGCTCCAGAGAAAATCCTCTAAAAAGGCCAGCTGGTACACACAAGAACTCATAGCAGCGAAATGAGACAGCAAACTGTTGGAGAGGAGTTGGTGCACCAGCAAGGACACCTCAGACAGGACAGCCTTCAAAACCTTCTTCAACCTTTACCACCCCCTGCTGAAAGCAAAAAAGAAGACAGCCATTGCTGCACGCATCAAAACCAGCGCCAATAAAACCAAAGAACTTTTCAACATCATTACGAAATGCTCCTATTTGGCTGCCAGGGAAAACAACATCACACCCTCAAATGAGCTGTACGACAACCTCGCCTACTTCTTTCACAAGATTTCAGCCATATACAGAAACTTAATTTCCTTAACAGATACGCCACCACCTTAACTGTCGTGAACCACACAGTGGCCACCTGGAACATCGTTGCCACCAAGGACACCACCTCCATCACGAAATCCATCCACTCAGAAGCACCCACAGACCCATGCCCACACCACATCTTCAAACTATGTAACCAAAGGTTCGACCAGGAACTTACCACCATACTCTACACCTCTATGACCACTGCAACATTTCCTGGCGCCTCAAAACACGCTGATGTCAGACCTCTACTAAAAAAAAACCTTGGCCACCCCTGCAAACTTAAAACTACCAGCCAATCTCGCTGCTCCCATTCCCATTGACGGTACTGGAAAAGATCATCAACTATCAACTCATAACACACCTGGAGCAGACCCAGGCACTCAACGCCTCTCTATCCGGAATCCAAAGCAATCACAGCACTGTAACCGCCCTGATGACAACATCTGAACCCTCCTTGACCGAGGAGAAACAGCAGCTTTGATCTTCCTCGGCTTCTCGGCAGCCTTTAATACCGTATTCCACCACACGCTGATCGAAAGACTCCACCACATCGGCATCCAAGGGGATGCACTCCGATGGATCACCTCCTTCCTCACCAGAAGAACCCAGAGGATCCATCTCTCACCTTTCACCTCTGAACCCAAGGAAATCACCTGCAATGTCCCCATGGCTCATCCTTCAGTCCTACGCTCTTCAAAACATATATGACCCCGCTGGTCAAGATCCCACAGTCTCAACCTAATTTCCTCCGCAGATGACACAAAACATATCCTCTAACTCACCGACGACTCCACCACCACCCAAACCCGCTTCCACCGACTTGAAGAACTGCCTGCAGCTGAACACAGGCAAGACAAAAGTACTGTTCTTTGGCAACAGCTGCAAAACATGGAACGACTCCTGGTGGTCATCAGGCCTGGGACCTGCACCCACTCCCTCCAACCATGCCAGAAACCTCTGAATCATCGACAACAAGCTCATCATGAAATCACAGATAAGTGCCGTCTCCCCCGCCTGCATCCTCACTCTATGCATGCTACGTAAAATCTTCAAGTGGCTACCCCTACAAACGAGATGCACCGTGACACAAGCCCTCATCACCAGCTGACTATGCCAATGCAGTCTACGTAGTATTAGCCACACTCCTTCTACAGAGACTCCAGACCATACAGAACGCCACAGCTAGATTCATCCTTGGCCGTCCCTGACAAACCCACATCACACTCCACCTCCGGAAACTCCACTGGCTCCCTGTACAGAAGAGATGCCAATCCAAGTTGTTGACCCACACACACACACACACACACACACGGCTGTACACAAACAAGGACCCACCTACACTGCTTGAACTTCCACCAACCATTGAGAAGACTACTCTCCGCCTCCCTTTCACTTGACCATACTCCCCGCATCTCCCGAAGCAGAAGTGGAGCTCGCTTCTTCTCCCACATCACAGCAAAAACCTGGATCAGCCTCTCCACGCACCTCCGGGCCATCACCTCACTACCGGAATTCCGAAGACCTGGCTGTTCGACTAAGCTTCCAGGGCCTGCAAGGGCCTGGATACTCTACCGGGTGATTAGCTGCACTTTATAATTCCAAATTGATTGACCATAACACTCCTGTCTACCTGGCTATTTGCTTCTTAAGAAGTGCGAAGTCTATTGTTGAAGCCACAGACGTTCAACAAAAAGAAAACTTATAACTGTTCCTTCTCTGGCCTTGCCCTAAGAATATGGAACACATTACCTACTGAACAGTCCTCATCTTGCAACATCGGACTGGTATTTCACGCCTTTCTGTTTTTGCCTAACTTGGCCTGTAGAGTTGGCCTTGGGCACCTTAGCTTCTTTCATAACAGCGTGTAAGTTTGATGATAGGCAGAAAGTCTCTAGGAAGACTCAGTGCATGACCATGTTACTGCGACTTGAAACCAGTCTTTAGAAATAATCAGCACTTCCCTGTGCTTTGGACAGTGTTCCTTTTTTCTTGACCTCCAAAAAAGCTCTTGTATTCCACTGGATTCCTTTAGGATCTCTTTGGTGGCTGTGGATGCTCACAGGAACACCGAGAGGAATTGTTCTTCCCCTACAAACGTCAGTAGGTGGGCTTCATTTGGAGGGTCAGTGAAGTGGGTTTAACCAGTTCATATGCCCAGTTTGGGAAATTATTTTTTTGTTAATGTACATGCCTACCACGCCTTAGAACCCTGGTTGGACTCAGTCATGTTCAAATCAGTCTTGACCCTGTTCCTCATAGAAAACGGTCCCAGGGTCATTGTTTCTGGTCCAGGGAGGACCTGGCCTGGCACTTCGGGCTGGAATGTTCACATTGGGCGCAGTGTCAAGACTGATTTGCATATGGCTGGGTTTGAACTGGAATGGCATGGGGAGCAAAAGAGCGATGGCTTTAGTAGCAGATCGCTGTACTGGGGTGAAGGTTTGACAATGTTCAACATTCTGTCCATCAATTGTTCGTTTTGCATTTGAATACATAGGTAGAAGAGGTAAGAAGAGCACAGTATTTCTTAATGACATGCTGCCAGAATACTGATTCCCAATTATTTACCTAAACACATACAGATAGTACAAACACTACACTCCGGCTTGCTTTTAGCCTTTAGCATTCTGCCCGTTAAGGGCCCCAGCTTTGCAGCGCTGCACATTGCCGTACACAGAATAGTAATTCTGTCATCCGAGTTACTATGCAGGGTCTGGAGCGCAGGGGGCCTGCTGGCTTCCAGACCACCCTTGGGGGGGAGGGGGGGGGGGAGTGTGTCTCCTCAGTGCCCCTCTTAGTGGATCGTGAGGCGATCCAACTGAGGTCGAAGAAGTTTCTTCTCATATTGCAACTGAGAATTATAGCGGGAAAGAAAAAAGTGCAGTGATGCCCCAAATTCGGCAGAGGTGCTAGATGGTAATGAGCGAGTTCCCCTTGGGGCTAAGTAAGGGACACCCAGCTTGTGTGGGTTCAGAAGCATGCCATCCTAGATACCAGCTGGCTTCGCCCTCGAAACTCCGCTTCAGCCTGCTGAGTCAGTGAAGTTTAGACACTGTCCTGTTCCGAACATCCATGCTTTTCACAAAGATAAGGTGAATGCGTCATCCTCGGCTTATAAAGTCCTTCTGCTTCTATATCATCCAGGAGCTGTAAGCCCCTGTGTTTTCCATCTGCTACATCCAAGGTTCAGGAGACTCTTGACAGTTTTGAGACCCGTTGTTTAGGTCGAGCCTATCGCAGTGCGCATGCGTTGCTCTAGGAGAGGGCCTCTTGGAATCACTCCAGCTTTTCTATAAACTTGTGCGTGTGTGTTTTGATTTTCCACACATTGTATTGGCCTTTGCATGTGGCTTTCAAAAATGCAAGCATGCAATTGGCCAAAGGCGGGTGCATGTCCTACCTTTTCCAGTAAATGTTTCCTCCCACGGCATCCAGCTTGCGGGAGCGAGCAGGGGCGTGCAGGGTGCCATCTGTTTTGGATCATGTTACGGTCGCTTTCGCGGTTGCGCTTGTCTCAAATGCTTTTGTTCCCACCTTGCTGCAGTGTATTTGGTCTTTGTACAGTGTGCGCTACCCTGATCCACATGCTGTTGAAATGAGTTTGGCAGTTCTTACTTGGTAATTATCGGTCACTTTCCCCCCATCAGTGTGTTCGCAGTCTGGTGCTTAGTCTGTTTTTTGTGCACTCTGGAGCAGTGATCAGTCACTCCCGCTACTTGTGCCACATGCATGAATGATGTGACACTCTTACTCCTCCTTCATGCAATCTGTAGTGCTCACCAGTTACTTGTGCTCGGTTTCCTTTGTTCAGTCTGCAGTAATAAGTCTCACTCCCTTCCATTTGTAGTCAATCTTACTCTGTCCGTAATCACTCTGCAGTAATAAACATCCAGTGTTCCCTGTTCTTCATCTGGTCTGCGGCCATGATAGGTCAGTCGCGCTCTTCTCTGTCCATGCTCGTTAATGATGCTGTAGCTTCTCCTATCCTTGCCTATATTACCACTTCGCTTATGTTACTCCTTTCCCTTCCGCTTAAAATATCGAGTCTTCATCCTCTGAAATCCCCTTTCCTCCCCCTTCGCTCTCCCTGTCACTCATATTTTCTATTTCTTAATAAGCCCAACGGTTCCCTGATGGATTTTGAAACCACAGGGAAAGTTGTCCGTGGATACAGGGGGTGTAGGCAAATCAGGACATTGCTTCTGAAAGGCCGACGGGGCTGAGGCAGAGCAAGTCAGAGTTCGGGGTTTTGAGATACTTATTATTTTTAGATCTTGATTTTCTTATTTTTTACGGTGTTTAATATGGTGCTTTGATTTTGTAACCGCCAGTGCTTTTTTTGAGCCGGTGGATTCCAGGACTCGCCACAGCATTTAAATAACAACACTGTCACTTATACAGCAAAGTGGACCTACAAATATTGGAATTCTTTTTATGAGCATAACTTAAGGGCATATTATTTTCTGGTACAAAAGTGGAGACTAAGGGCCATATGTAGGTAGCCTCACATTTACCGATTCATAAATACCGAATTTTACCGATTCGGTATTTATGAATCGGTAAATGTGATGTAGGTAATAATTCGGTAAATTTTACCGAATCGGAATAATTCGGTAATTATGAATCGGTATTTACCGATTCGGTAATGAGGCATACCTTCTTATTGATTCCTATGGGCCTGGAGGCCCATAGGAATCAATGGGAAGGTATGCCTCATTACCGATTCGGTAAATACCGATTCGGTAATGGGGGGGGGCATATTCAAGGGTGGCAGGGTGTCACATTGACACCCTGTTGCACCCCTGAATCTTGCATGTGTGCACATGTGGCGCACATACATGCCCTAGGGCATGTATGTCTGCCACATGGCACTCTTAAATCTGCAAAATATTACTTTTTGCAAGGTATTCGTTATTTATCACCAACCTGTATTTGGTGGTAAATAACAAATTCTTAATACTAATTTTCACTCTTTAGAGTGCTCCCTACATTCAGGATTCGGTATTTACCGAATCGGTATTTTACCGATTCGGTAATTTACCGAATCCTGAAATATGCCTCCTACATCTCAAATAGCTAAATACCGGTCGGTAACGGGATATTTACCGAATTTCGGCCGTTACCGACCGGTATTTAGCTACCTACATGAGGCCCTAAGTGATTTGCCCCGGATCACAGGATGTTGGGCCAATGCCAAAACTCAAACTTTGTTCCCTAGCCCTGAAGTCGGCACCTTTTAGTGCTATGTTATAGCTTTTCCCTAATGGCATTTGCCTCTCCTAATCTGTTACTTTTTCTATAGTAGTGCTTAATTTAAGCTGGTGCTTTCCTGAACTCACCACAACACACAATCATAAACACTGGCACTTATAGCATAAACTGGACCCAGCGTTTTTTGGAGTGCTTTTTATAAGCATTACTTAAGGATATATCACTTTATGGAACAAACACTGTTATTTTTTATAAATACCACTTAAGAGCATAATAATTTTTGGTACAAACATGGAAATTAAGTGATTGGCCCAGGATCACAGGATGTTGATCCGACGCCAAGACTAGAACTTTGTTCCCCAGCTCTAAAGTCGGCATCTTTGCCTGTTACACAAATTTGAGCTGGTGTTTTCTTGCACTCCCCACCGCATTTAATTGTCAACACCGGCGCTTACAGTGCAAACTGGACCCAAAGGTTTTGGAGTGCATTTTATAAGCACCATTTAAAGATATATTAAAACGCATTATCACACACACAAGTAAAACTCATTTCTGATATATTTTTTATTTATAAACTGCAATGTTGTTATTGTGCGCAATGTTTTACATGCTCTTTGGCTTTTAAACACGCACAAGTAAAATGCATTTCTGATATAGCTTTTATTTATAGACTGCGATGCTGTTATTGTGCGTGCCGTTTAATATGCGTTTTGCATTTTGTAACCTACAGTGCTTAATTTGAGTTGGTGGTTTCCAGGACTCACCAAGACTCTTAATTATTGATACCGACGCTTATAGAGCAAACCTAACCTACGATACTTCAGTTGTATATAATGTTTTTTAAGGTTATATATAAGGTGCCAGAAATGGTTATAACACTTTTTTTTATTATAACTTTTAAACATGTTGCACAACATTCATACAACACCAGGGTCGGATTGGTAACGCAGGCACTCGGGCAATGCCCGAGGGGCCGGTATCCGATTTCCAGCTGTGGGCTGCTTTTCTGAGCAGCCTGAGGGGCCGATTTGAGCGTTTTCTGCTTGTTCGGATGCCGCCAGCGGCCCAGTGGGTGCCTGAGTGGCCTTTTTGGGGGTAGATGCGCGTCCATTACCTTCCTTTTATCAACGGCCAGAGGTGTCACTCCTTCTCTCTCGCTGGGCCGGTCCATTAATATATGCAGATCGAGTGGGGGCAAGGGGCCTGAGCAAAAGTGCCCTCACATGTTTTCAGGTATGTTTCACCTGTGTAAACTAATCCATGCATTTTTTACCCCCCCCCCCCCCCTTTTAAAAAAAAAATATATATATTTCGCTGAAGCAGTGATTTGCGGAAAGGCAGTATGCAAACGCGGGCCACGTTTTTTTAGCGTGCCCGGGCCGATTTTTAATCCCAATCCAACCCTGTACAACACATATTAAAAACGTTAATAAAGCCCAATAGCTCTGTCAAAACGCTTATAACGCCCCAAAGGCGAGACCTATTGCCTATGCTTGTTTTTTCATGGTGCTTAGCAGTACAACCTGAAGGCCTCTTGAGCGTTTATTGCCTGCCTGGTCGAATTTCGCCTTTCTAATGTTACTCTGCCGAAGGTAATGCCGGCGTGCGGGCGGTCAGAGCCAAAGTGCCTTCAATGGCTTTCCAGTGCGCGTCCTTCAGCAGGGCTCCTGCACGAACGTCAGCGGAGTCTCTCCTCGAGCTCGTGCTTGAGGTGCTCGGTTTGGTAAACCTTACTCAGAAACTTGCTTGGCTAGGCGGTCGTGCCTAGTTAAAATATGATAGCCTGGTGTCTTTATGTACCCGTGAGTAGAGAAGAACGTGGACTGGACACTCCAAATGTTTCACACGTATGGAATAAGGGGAGAATGACTGTCCAAGTACCCAATTGAGCTGAATAAATAGCGTGCTCGTGCTTCAGAATTATGAACAGCTGTAGTTCTTGTTTTGGCCACTGGGTGGTATTAGTACTCTACTTTCAGAGGCAGAACATTGGCTAGGAATAGTGCGCCTTTCCTTTACAATGGGACAGTTATGCATTCATCTTTTTGAGAGCCACCCAGGGCTAACTCATGGAGACATTACGCCCCTGGAAGCGGCAAAGGTCTTGAGTCAGAGCAGTACCAGTTAAAATGCATTCTAGCGTTGCGGGTCCTTCATTCTGATCTTGTGTAAATCCTGCATTCAGAACTTAAATACCTTAGAGCCCAGGCTAAAAAGCCCGATGAGCAGTTGACTTACCCCCACCAAGCCCACTCACCCCCCCCATAGGGATGACTCACATGATGCCAAGGGAAGGTTCAGGGGCTGGGAAGTGGGTGCACTTCACAGCCAAGATGGCAGTTCTGGACTGCACGCACACTCTGCAGTGGCAGGTCTGAGACCCACTTTACAAGCTGCTTCTGTGGGTGGCGCAAACCAGCGCTGCAAGCCCACCAGCAGCATTTGGTTTACCAGCCCTGGGCACACACAGGCCACGCTACTAGGGACTAACAGGTAAACCAAATAAGCCAATGATGGAGATACCAATTCACATGTCATATTTACACAGGGAGCATTCACGCTGTGGCACTGAATGGCAGTGGCACAGCGCCCAGAGCATCCAATACCAGCAAAAACAGAGGAGATAACAGCGAAAAATGGAAGGGAGACCCACGCCAATGGTGCCAGGTCTAACAACACCAGTAACTCACTCTTTGTTCCTTCAGAAATAGGGGAGCAAAGCTACACACCACTCTGATGGAGATCCAGGCCTCCACAGTGCGCCAACTTAGGGGTCTCAAGAAGTTGTTTGCACATTAAAGCCTTTGTGCTCCCAGGATAATTGAGGTGAGCGCAGGGGTCGTTTTTAGGTCTTGCCTAGGCAGCGCTTACACTGTCTCTTCGGGACATGCTGTATTCAGGATATGGGCCCATGTTCCGCCCATACATTTCATTGGCTCTTTGCAGTGCCTTTCGGAAATATTTTTATTTCACTGGTTTAGTTTAATTCCTCCCCCTCTTCTGTTGCTAACTCCTGTGAAAACATCCCTTTTTACATATAACATTACTCTGCACGTTTTATTTACAGTTTCAAATCACTCTTTTGTTAATCACTTTTTCGTCAGTTGGGAGGAAAGGAAAGGGGTATTCTATAAACTCAGAGCTCTTCTCAGTTTAGTGTGACGGGGAAGTGAAGGACGTCACAACGAAGGTTTACTCAGTGGCGGCTCGCAGAGGGAGTGCTGCGGGGTGGGGGAGGGGCAGGGTGTGGGGTAGTGGAGTCTGACATACAACGGACAGGAGTAAGGTAATTAATTAAATAAAACAGTTTACCTTGCGTGCGCTGCATCGCTGAGTTGGCGATGCAGCACTCGTAAGTAAATTGTTTTCTTTATTTAATTACTTACCTTACTCTTGTCCGTCATATGTAGGACTCCACTCCCCCTGCCCCGCCCCACAGCACTCCATTGGTGAGCCGCCACTGGGTTTACTTCATAACTTGTCATTTTGCTCTCATACCCCACATCTCTCGATTCTAAATGCTATAAATTTTTGATGTTTTTGTTTGTATGTCTGTGCCATTTTAATACAGTCGTTTCATTTGGTAGCACTAGAAGTGTTCATGTAAATCGCAAGAGAAATATATCCTGTTTTTCCAAAATGGTGATGTGTTCCCATTATATACGCAGTATATATGTAGCATAGCCAAAAGCCATGTAAAACTATTTTTTTTGTTTCCATTCATCTATTTTCACAAATTTTCAAGTATCAAACACCAATAGGTGCTGTATGTATATATTATAGGGTTTTTTTCTCTAAAACAAACAGTGGTTTTACTATTCTGAGAAATAACAGGAGTGGCATCAAGGAGTAGTAACTCATGGTCCTGATGAATAGCCTTGAGGTAGGGCTTGAAACATGTTGACCAGCTGAACTCAGGAACATTATTTCCATTGAGTGTCTAGTTCCCCAATTTTTAATCATACCGGATAGAGGTACAAATAAATAATTTTTTCCTACTAGCCAGGTATTTTAAAAAACTTTTTCCACAACCCCCTCCTTTCTTTTCCTTCATCTAGTATATAGAAAAACAGCAAAGTGCTCCTACGTAACATTTAGGTCGTAGCATGCCCCGTTCTACAGGGGAACGGGAAGAACCCAATGATGAAGCATGCCACCAAGGGGATACCCTGGTGAGTGAGGGTCATCTACCTCCCCTTTGTTTTTCTTACTTGTAAATAATGTAACAAGAACATGTAAAATATAGCAAACTCTCTTCAAAACTCAAAGGTGTATTTCTTTAACATGCGGAAACTTTTTTCTTAAATCACATCTACTTTCCACTGTGTCCCTGATATGTTTCCTGTTCATGTGACCCCTCCCACTGTTTTCCACTCACCACATAATTTGATACCAAACCACATATTTCATCTCAACAACACAATTCCACACCACACCACATACATCCAATCCATACCACACAATTCCACATCATGCTACTAAATTCAACACAACACAACATAATTAAACTCCACTGCATACCACACCACAAAATACCATTTTGCCTAATTACACTCCATAACACCATAATCCCACTCCATATAATTCCAATACACTCAACACATATTTACTACCCACAGAATTACACTGCACACCATGCCACATAATTCCACTACGCAAATCAACACCACACAATTCCACACCTCATAATTCCACAACTAACAATTACAATCCAAACCACATAATTCCACAACACACCGCATACATACACTCCAGAACACATGGGTAAAGACAATGTCATTTACAACACCAATAGATTTAACTCGTGCAAATGCGAGACCTTTTGCATTTCCAATGCTTCTAATTTGAACCACGAGGATTTGGCCGAGTTTAGTGCCTCTTCCTGTTTAGCCACTTGGAAAACTAGAGCTGCCATTTTTGACAGCACTCTAGTTGTCAAGCATGGCCTGGGTATTTAATGCACACCGGGGCGCGAACGTGTAGACTTCACAGGTGTTCAGTTTGCTTTATGCACTTTAATCATCTCGCTGCTACTCTTTCTGTATTATTATTGTTGCCTTTTAAAAAAGTTTTGATTTTTTTAATGTATTTGCTGGGGTTGAGGGCAAGGGTTGTTTTTATTTCACTCACGAAGACTTGCCCCTGCTCAGTGCCACTTCTTGTTTCGCCACTTGGACAACTAGAGCCGCCCTTTTTGTCAGAGTGCCAGTTAGTCCGGCCCGGGTAGTTAATGCACACTGGGGCACAGATGCGCAGTGGAAGTGTACAGTTGGAGCGCCGCTGGCGTGTCAAAGGTAAGCATATCTGTCCTGCCGGGGCCATGACCCCTGCTTATTCTTACACTATGCGACATGTCCTCTCCGCAAGGGAATTAATCATTTCAATCAGCCATTGGGTAAGGACTGTAGACACTACATCGATCCGTACAAGGCATATTTCATCTGTAAGGGGTGTGAACTTAATGTGGGGGCTTTTAAACTACATAACACGGGCATTAGGCCAACAAAAAGAACAGAGGATAGCCACAAATGGCAGAAGTATCTGCTGAGCTGCAGGTCACTGCCAAGGTACAGCTCTGAGTTATTTATTTTCCTAGAAGACAAGACACCTGAGTCTCTGTTACTTACAGAGACATGGATGAGAAAGGACTCTATGCCAGATATAGCAATGTCCCTCCCTCAGGGTTACACAATCAAGAGACAGGGTGTAGCTGTAATCTTAAAGGATGAGTTGAAGGGGAACCTATTGGACCCTATCTTTACGAATATTAAAGGCATGAGACAGACGCTCCAGTGCCAACACGTTGGACAGATCATCACATAATTCCCTTTTGTTTTTTCACTATTGGGAACACAGTCAATTAGCCTCTCACACCTGGACCCAGGTGTTGCTAGTCAAAGCTTGATGCTGCGGAGTAGGAAAGCTCCCTTACCAACTCTGCCGCCATAACGGAAGGGGATACCATGGAAAGGTATAATGAGTTTGAGGGTTGGTTAAACAATTCCCTGAACACCCTTTCCAAGCTTCAAAGGGTCAGCCGTCCTGGTGGATGTGCTCTGTGGTTCACACCTAAGCTTGCTGGATTAAAAAAGGAAACTAAAAAGATGGAAAGGACATGGAGGAAAACGTAGGATGAATCTAGCAAAGCAATCTATAAGAAAGCTACGAAAAAATATCAATACACTATAAGCCAGGCAAGACTCTTGTACTTCAGCACTAAGATAGAAAACGCCCCTAACTTATCCAAAGAATTATTTAAGACGAACAGTCTCATGAAGCCACCCAGGTGTTTATCTGGCCCTCTTCCATCTGAAGCACGTTATAATATGTTTGCCAACTTCTTCCTTGATAAAGTAAACAAAATCCTCCTTTACCTGCCAAAGGATCCTGATCCTAGTATGACCCTACGTGCTGAATAGTCTGCCAAGGTCAAATTCATTGTGTTTTCTGCTATTAGCAAAGAGGTCACTGAAAAAACGCTAAAAATCAGGATCACCGCTGGACCCAGCACCTCCAGACATACTGAGGAAAGAGGGAAATGCAATCTTGCCTTTACTGACAGACATTTTCAATCATTCCTTGGGTTGTGAGAATGTCACTCCAGCATGAAAACACTCAATAGTAAAACTCCTACTGAAAAAACCTTTGGAAGATCCATTACTTGCTGAGAATTATAGACCAATTTCCCTGCTCCTGGTGGCTAGCAAAGCCCTGGAGAAATACGTGAATAAACACTTGTCCTTTACTGGAACGGTATAGCCGAGATTCTGTCAGCAGCGACGGGAGCTGGTGTGACATCCCAGGATTTCGTGCTTGGTTTTTAAGCCCTCAAGGTTCAACATAGTTCCCTAGAGCCTAGACATGCCGGAGGGGACTCAACTATTTGCAACGAGCCTAAGCATCCCAGTACACTGGGGGGATGAGTGCTCTCCGAGGCAGAAACACAGACAAAATTTGTGCTGACTTGAGTCCTCTAGCCTCGCCCCCTTTGACATTGACTCTTGGTCCTTCCAGAGGCGCTCTAGTGGCTGGCTATCCCTGTGGGACTCTTAGCAACGGGTCATTGGAAGCGGAGACCTGAGGAACTGCCTGCTCCTGCCACCTCCCCCACATCTACAGTGTGTCTTTGAAGAGTGACTTCTTCAGAATGGCCCGTCCTGTGGACTATGGGCTGTTCCTTGTAGACATTGACCTCAATTGGCACCTTTTCCTTCCCTCCCTGTTACTACCCTTTGAATGCGTCTCTCATAAAGGGGACTTGGTCGGGTACCCTCAGCCTTGGGAATTTGGCCACCGTTCGGGGACACCTTGTCACTCAAACTGCCTTACACACGCCCCTACCCACCCTCCTGTACCAGTGGCTTCCCGGAAATGCGGTTGGGTTCACACACACGTGAGTGATAGGCTTACCACGTTAGAAAATCCTATTGGGCCTACAGTAACGAATCTCTTTAAATTCCTCTCGCTAAACGTTAGAGGACTTGATCTGGCGGTATCTTCTTCTCCAGGACCCTGATATTATATTTCTTCAGGAAACCTACCTTCACTCCACTGACACTCGTCTCATGTCGCATCCTAAATATTCTTAGGTCCTCGAGTAGCCTAGGCTAACATTATTTGAATACGCATAGGTCAAAAGAAAGAAACCGCAACAATAATAAATAAGTCCTTGCTGCACAGTATTTGAAGGGACACAAGGTTGAAATGATCTCACATTTATTAATGGCATAAATGGAGTATCACTTGTTTACAGCAAATCGGGTGTGCCCCTAGTAAGTTCGCCATGATACACCGTAGCTTCCCTAGCTTCGCCCACCTAGCTCTGATCAGCTAACCCCTAACTCTTTCCTCAGCTATACCGATACATCTGATAGAGACTACTAGCCGCAGATTCCTTCACATAGAATTATCCCCAGGCGTGAGACTGGATCCGGAAACTTTTTGCCACAGCATCTCTGCTCGCCGGGGGGGGGGGCGACATCACGCAACTCCGCCCATGCGTCGTCCACGTACGTGACGTCAGCGAGGTCACAAGACCCGCCCCGCCCACGTCAGTTTTTTCCTTTTCCGCGTGTAACGCGGATATGTTCCTTGCTGCGGGCCTGTTTAAGGCCCTCTTTCTTCCATTTTTTTTGGGTAGAAACAGTGTGCGAATGCCTTCGGGCTTTAAATCTTGCACTTAGATTTCGAAGCGTGGCTAGGTTACACTTGTGCAAAATCAACTTTTTTTTTTTTTTTTGTATATTTAAAACAGACAAAAGAATGCTCCAGGGAACAGAAAGGGAAACAGCCACCAATGTTCCAATAATCCTCCGTTACAGTGGGTACACAGAAGATGAATGCAAAGACAAAAGATCGTTCCCGAGCAATAGTAAATCAATATTCAGACCGAAGATATCCATGTTTCAAAGACAATGTCCAATCCATGTGTATCAAATAATAATCTTCTTTATTGTCTTTGTTGTCTTAATTGTCAGGATCTCTCCTTATGGATGTGACATAGTAGATCATGATGGCAAAAAGACAGAAATGTTTGCAGCCAACACGTGTTTCGTCATAGGGTAAATGGCCCAAACGACTTTCTCGGGGCATAAAAAGAATTTCCGTACTCCATATGTTAGAGATTTACAAGTGGTATCCATCCCAAGTAGGGTAAATATTACAATCTGTATCCCTCAAGAGTAGTACATTATAGGCAAATATCTTGGAAATGACACGGAAATGACAAATCTGTCAGGCAAATCTGGTAGGTGGAGCAGTGACAGGTCGAATACTTGGAGATTACTCTGTTCGTAATCTGGAACCTTGTAGAAGTTCAAACTTCTACAAGGTTCCAGATTACGAGCGGAGTACTCTCCAAGTATTCGACCTGTCACTGCTCCACCTACCAGATTTGCAGACCGGGATATATTCCTCCGTGTCACCTCGACCAGCACGGCCCTGCGGGCCCTTAACACCTTGTGTGTGCTGGCTAGGGCCTCTTCCTGTTTGTGGGACTCGGCTGAGTCTCTGGGGTCTGCAGCGTCCCAGGAGTCTGCTCAGGTGGATTTGCGGCAACATGCATTGGATGACCGGAGCTTGCGGCGTTTATTCTCCGCTCTGCTCTGGACGTCTCTGAGGCGCTGGGCCGAGCCATGGTTTCCTCAGTCGCTCTCCGTCACCATGCTTTGCTTCGGGACGGCGTCTTCCTCGAAAATATTCGGGAGAGGCTCATTGATCTCCCATTTGATGGCAGTCTGTTGTTTCATGCCCCGGCCGACTCGGCCATCCAGAGGCTCTTGGCAAAGCTCTGTCCTCCTCCGTCCCCTCCTCTGTGACTTCTGAGTTAGGGTTGCTTCTGGGCCTTCTTAGGCCAGCGGTTATGGTTGTGGAGTATGTTTTTCTTGCCGTTTACGTCCTTCCTTGGCACTTTGGCATTGTTGGCTGCTGGACAGCCCCTTTGTTGTTGTGTGTGAGTTCTGCAGGAGTTGTTGCGCAGACTTGGCCCAGAGATTAGGCCTTCTGCTTTGCTTGGGCTGCTGTCAAACCTGTAGCGGGGGTGCTTGTTTTCCCCATGGTTCTTTTGTTTCTTCCTCTGCTGCGGAAGTTCTTCCAAAGAGGGTCCCCATATTTTGGGACTTCATGTGCCCGATGTGGGGTTATGGTAGCTGTTATATGGCTTGCGCTCTGCTGGAGGGTTCTGGTTGCCTTCGGGTACTTGTTCTCCATGGTGTTTACGTAGGTTGCTTTTGCTTCCTGAGGTCATGTGCACGGCCACTCGTGGTCGTGGCCCGGGCCTCTCCTCGTCTCCCTGCTCCCGTTCTGCGGTCTGGGATGTCCCTGTGTTCTCCCTTGCCAGGCGTTGTCTACTTGGTCTTCCTGGGGCCTCGGGCTGTTGTTCTTCTTGCTCCTGGCCTTGACTGCCGGCATTGTTCTGGCTAGCAGGCTGCTCTCCATCTGGAATGGGCTTGCCTTCTTCTCCTTGATTTCCTTGGGCCCTCTAGGCTTCTTCTTCTTCTTCCATCTTCCTCTCTTGACATTCGGCGGAAGCTATGTTGCCTTGTAGGGAAGTGGGGTGCTTCGGCCTCTCCGTCCTTGCCCTTGGTTCCTCTGCTGTGAGCGTACGAGCCTCTTCAGCCTTCTTTCGCTCCTACGTCCCCTTGGGGTCGGTGGGGTTCTGCTTGTGGGGGTTCCCCTGGCCTGGCAGGGGCCCGGTTCTACATGGTCCAAAGATCTGGTCCCCTGTGGGGCCCTCTGTTCTGCTTTGGCTGGTGGGGTCCTTTCGTAGACCCTCCTTCCCAGGGGGTATTGCTAAGGTATTTATTCTACGTGAAGGAATCTGCGGCTAGTAGTCTCTATCAGATGTACCAGTTACTTACCTTCGGTAACGATGTATCTGGTAGAGACGATTCTAGCCGCAGATTCCTTCACGGCCTGCCCTTCCTCCCCTATTCTGCGAGGACCCTTGGGTTGTTCTTCAGTACTCGCCTCCCGGTGGGGAGCTGTCTCCTGCGAGTGCCTTCCTTGTTCTTGACGGGTGGCTCCATCCGGGGGTGGTTCATTCCTCCCTTGGTTCTTTGGAGGATGGGGTTTTGGTGCGCCGGTGCCCTGCTGCTCTGGCTACTCCAGGTTTGAGGGGATTGCTTCTATCCTTGTTCTCCCTCCCCTCCCTCCCTTCCTTCCATTGCTATCCTCTGGTTTGAGGGTCCTCTGGCCATGACTTGCCCTTGTCCTTGTGGGTGGTTGCACTCTAGGTTGGGGTGGCTTGGTGGTTTGTTGTCCCTGTCTGTCTTGGGACTGGTCCCATTCTTGCTCAGGATGAGGGGGGTGGGCTTCCTACGTGTGCCATGACTTTTATGCCTGTTCTTCCCTTCGGGGCACAGGGATGGGAATTTGTCTATGTGCGGGCAGGGTGGCTGCGCAGGTTTCTGCTTGTTTTTCTTCTTTCTTCTTTCCCTGCCCTTGGGGTCTGCGGCGTTGGCACTATCCTGGTGGTGTTAGTCACCGTTTCTTTCCAATTTTTCTGCTCTTCGCACACTGTTTCCATGCTCCCACATTTTTTAATCTGGTTGTTCCGCATTGTGGTGCGGAAAAGTTCTCCCAAAAAAACTGACGTGCGCGCACCGGGGCGGGTCTTATGTGACCTCGCTGACATCACGTACGCTGACGACGCCTGGGCGGAGTCGCGTGATGTCACCCTGCCCCCGACGCGCACGTATGCTGTGGCAAAAAGTTTCCGGATCCAGTCTCACGCCTGGGAATAATTCTACGTGAAGGAATCTGCGGCTAAAATCGTCTTTACCAGATACATCGTTACCGAAGGTAAGTAACTCGTACATCAGTCCCCCCAGTGAGGAAGAACTTAGTCTCCTCCGACACTTTACCCGCCGCACCAGCCATGCCCTCAATAAGTCCACCCCCACTGTGCCGCAGGTTCAGTAGCACAGCCTGTCGGTTCCCACTCACGTACCCCCCTCCCTCCCTTCCCCCAGTTCATTTGGTCCTTACGGCTTTCAATCTTCGGGTTTTCCCAGGCACGCTGACCCTCGGGTTTTACTAGCATACTCTGCATTGATGCATTCACCCCTGGCACGCCCTCACCTCGCGCTCCAACTCCCTAGTAACCACAATTAGCCTCTGTCCTCCTATTTAATTCATTGTTTTTCCTATGCTTGACCTCTCAAACAGCCTCATGTGTCTCTCTCGTCTCATTTTTGGCTTCACTCACCTTCTGTTCAGTCTTCCATTTATTGTCACTCTATTCTTTACGTTTGTTCAGGGAGCCAAAACGCTGGGCTATCCTTGTTATCCTCCTTCATGCAATGCAGAGGATTCTGTACATAGTGTGGCTCATTGGTAGATTAATTTTACATTAATTACATGTAAAAGTTTTTTATGTACTACTGGCATTTCTTGTTCTTAATCTTTCGGTTCAAGGAGTCCTATCCTTTGACTTTCCTCAATTTAATTGTGCAATATTAGCTAGGACCTATGGTTGATATTGTGTTCTTTCCCCCTGCAGATTCAACTTGCTCACACTCTTGTTGTCCTGATGATGATCTCTAACAAATGAGATCGAAACGCCGTTGACTTCTTTCTACAACCAAAACTCCTTCATTTATTTGAATCAATTGGAGTTTTATTTATTGTTGTCAATGTAAGGTATTTTTAAATGTCACCAGCCCCTCACTTCACACACCTGCACTAATCTGTGTGAGCACCGGAACTACACCCTGTAAACAAGTGATACTCCATTTATGCCATTAATAAATGTGAGATCATTTCAACCTTGTGTCCCTTCATATACTGCGCAGCAAGGACTTATTTATTATTTTTGCTGTTTCTTTCTTTTGACCTATGCGAATTCAAATAATGTTAGCCTAGGCTACCCGAGGACCTAAGTGGCCTCTACAGTACCATTGTTCTTCTCTACTATATAGATTACCCCTGGTCTGACTATTGGGCTCCCCTTGATTCTTATAAAATACATTCTAAATATCTAACACAATACTGGGCTTGCTCCTCCTCTAAAACTGCTGGAGTAGCCATACTACTGAAGGCCGGCCGGATTGGGAATGCCCCTAAGGTGATAAGGGACACTGAAGGGCGCAACCTCAAAATTCAAATACATTGAGGCACGCGACCTTTTACCCTCCAAAATATTTATGCCCCTAATCAGGCCCAAGACATATTCTTGTGCTCACACTTATGTGATCTGCTAAAACCTTCAAAAGAAGCAATTATTCTTGGGGGAGATTTTAACTTGGTGTGGAATCCTGACTGGGACCGTAGTGCACAAACCTATCCGGGTACTGGTGCCATGTCCGCAGCTCTTAAACATGCCATTACTGACCTAGGGCTATTGGATGCTTGGAGATATTTACACCCTGACTCAAAAGACTTCTCATTCTTCTCCCATGTACACTGTTCATAATCACGAATCGATAATTTTCTCTCCCTCCCCCTGCTCCAATTATTACCCACTGCAGAAATGTCTGACATTTCAATATCTGACCATGCCCATCTCTCGATAACACTTTAGCCTCCCAATCCCCAGCGTAACGCCCAACTTCGATGGAGAATACCTCCCCAGGTCCTCCGTGATCCATTTGATCTAGCAGATGTCCGGAAGGAGATCGAGGCCTTTTTATAAAATCACAAACGACACCTCTGACACTTAGGAAGCTGTCGGATGGGATACTTTTAGGGTGGCCATCCGGGGAGTCATCTCCTCTGTCGCGAAAGCCCGATCTCGGGATGCTCGCCTTCTTGAATCAACCCTCTCTGCTGACATCAAAGCCCTAAAGCGAAAGGACCACCAACAACCCTCACTTCAAAATAAACAGCAGCTGGCTGCATTGCGAGGTCAGCTTTGCTTACACCGCACTAACAAAGCAGAACGCCTCCTGCTTGCTCTCAAACAAACATTATGTCCTTTCTTGACTCTTGCCTCTGGGAACCTATCGGGCCCCACCACATGAACCTCCTAGACAAACCAATCTCACAAGAGGAGAAAGCAAAAGCCCTGAAACAGCTTCCAACAGGGAAAACTCACGGCCCTGATGGTCTTCCTGTTGTCTTTTACCGCACTTTTTATCCGCAGCTCCAAGATCATCTTCTTCACCTTTTTAATAACTTCACGGACGCCACCTTTCTTACCCCAACCATGTCAGAAGCTGAGATAGTGCTTGTCCCTAAGCCGGGGAAAGACCCCTCTTTGTACTTCTTACCGTCCCATTGCCCTCCTAAATACAGACTCGAAGATTTATACAAAGATCCTTGCGAATCGCTTGGAACCCTATCTGCCTGTTATCATACATCCTGATCAGGTGGGATTTATCCACCATCGCCAGGGTGCGGATATTATCCACCGCATAGCCCACCTCAGCAAAAAAGTCCAATATAGAGACATAACTGCCGGCCTGGTGTCACTAGATGCTGAGAAATCCTTTGACCAGGTAGACTGGGGTTTTCTCAGAGAGGTCCTGAGGCGAATAGGACTAGGCCCTATCATGATTTCCAGGCTGATGGCCCCATACACACAGCCGACCACACGTATTCGCATCAATGGCCGTCTTACCTCTCCCATCCCCATATACCGAGGCACCAGACAAGGATGTCCATTATCTCCACTCCTATTTGCCCTGGTAGTGGAACCTCTGGCGATTGCAATCTGCCGTTCACCTCCCATCTCGAGTATTCTCTTGGAGTACATGAACACAAGATTTCTTTGTTTGCGGGCGACCTCCTTCTACTTCTAACTTCTCCGTCCTCATCTCTCCCAGCATTAGCTGCACTCCTGCGCTCTTTTGAGGACGCCTTAGGTTTTCAGATCAATTTAGCCAAATCCCATGCCCTGAATCTCACCCTACCGACCTCGGAGGTATGAGATTTACAAAACCTGATTCCTCTGAAATGGTCTGAGAAGATGATACGATATCTAAGTCTGGATCTGACCCCTTCGCTCTCTTCCTGGATTCAATCCAACTGGCCGAGCTATACACACGCCATACGGGAAGAGATCCACAGATGGCGTAACCGCCCTCTTTCCTGGTTAAGACGCATTAACACAGTAAAAATGTCACTCCGCCCAAAGATATTATATTTATTACAAACTCTCCCTACCCCAATTTCACAAATTGACATTCAGTCTCTCCAACTTGACTTCATCAACTGTATCTGGGGCAAGTCTTGCCCGCGCTCTTCCAACAAGGTCTTGAAGCTGTCTGAGATGGGGGGCATGGGGGGGTTAGCATGCCCCAACCTCCTTGAGTGTTACTGGGCCTGCCATCTTCTCTACATCTCGGAATGGGTAGTTCGGGAGAGTGAAAAGCACTGGTTCCATATGGATCGGGTGGTCATATGTAGACCTAGCCTGGCTTCCCCGCGGGGCTCACCCCCATAGTGCATACATAGCCACGCCCATGAGAACGGTATTGGACATATGGGACAAACTGGCGATATCTCAGGGCCTGACCTCCTTCCCTTACACCCCCATAGCACGCAACCCCATCTTCCTGCTGCTTTGCAACCTTGAGCCTTTAGCTCCTGGACGGAAGACGAGTGACGTATAATTCAGGATTTAATTCAGGGTGACAAATTTATCACTTCTGACCAGAGCAAAATATCATTCCACCTTACCGACAGGGCACAGATGCAATATTATCAACTTCGACACTGGCTACTCTCCCTTACCTACACACAAGGAGCGACCAGGCAGCTCACTGCCTTCGAGTATCTAGTCTGCATCTTTGAGGGCTCGAGACGAGTGATCTCTCGCACTTATAAAGTGTTGCAACATTTGCAACCACTCCAACCCCACACTCACCAAAAACAATTAAATCTAGATGTCGGCGAGGAGGTTCTCCCAGAGAGCTGGGACCGACTGTGGCGAGACATCCAAAAAATATATCACAGCATCCCACAGCGCGAGTCGGCTTACAAGCTCATGACACGATGGTACTTTACACCAGTCCGTATCCAGCAGATGGTACCGGGCTTTACCCCAACTTGTTGGAGGTGTCCGGGGGATAAAGGCGACCTCATTGACATTTGGTGGTCCTGTCCCAGTCTGACACTATTCTTGAAAGAAATCCTTCGTGACATCAAGGACACAGTCGGATTCCTATCCCTAGCTCTCCGATGGTGACCCTGTTCGGTATCAGGCTCAACATTGGTAGCCATGACCCATTCTGATTGGCGCTTAATATCACAAATGCTGGCGTCAGCACGTCAGTCCATTGCTCTTTATTGGAAGAAACATAACCCCCCCTCCTATTGCCACATGGTTTCTCCGTTTATGGCAAGTTCTGGCCCTCAAGTTACTTACCGCCCGTATCAACCACACAGGCACTAAATTCAGTCGCACCTGGCAGCCATTAATCCAGCATTTCTCCCAGATAGAGCATTCCCGCTTGGTTCCCTCTCGCCTGAGAGCTTTACAGCTTTTCAATGATGCCCTAATACCCTATACAAGAGGTGTACACCAGGCTTCTCATACTCCATTGGACCCATATGGGGATGACCCCCCCCCCACTCCAAAAGGCTCTAATCTTCCTCCCCAATGACAATCTGCACGCATCACTCCCTTCCTGTCCCTTCTACCTGGGTTATGCCTTTCCCTCCCCTGTTTGGTAGTTGAGTCCTACATTCACTACTCCCAAATTCTGTTAACAACAACGTGTAGCACTTAATAAATGAGCAAAGTACTACACAGACATGCATAAACCCCATTAATTTCGCCTCTGCACTGGGGTTGGGCCCATAAGACTCCCCACATAATGGTTCTTTAATTCATGGAGATCTTTCTTTAATAATAATGTTAACCAGTATCTCAAGCTAAGGAAACAGCGTATTGCCCTACCTTTATTGATCCCCCTCCCTTCTTTGGTTCATATTTTAACGTCTGTTCCTTGCAGGGCTCCATCAGTGTGTTATGTTATTTGGTATGTATTTTGCTGTAGGTCTTCACTTGACCTTCCCTGTTCCATTTATATTCAATAAACAGATTATAAATTTAAAAAAACAGCAGAAGACAGCCTGACATTTGACCTCTGACTTTGAAGTGCAGCAAATGTTACAAGATAAATACTGAATTTAAAGACATCTTTATTGCTTAGACTTTCATGACCCACCAAAAATGGTCCCCTAACCCACCAGTGGGTTGTGACCCAGTTTAGGAAGCAATGCTCTAGAATGATCCTTGTACGTAATGGATTGAAGCAAGGATACCTTTCAGCGTCAGGTATTGTTAGGACATATTTGGCTGATTAACTGGGTACTCTGACCAAGATAAGCCTAAGCAAGGTATAGCTGGGTACTCGGACCGAGGTAAGAACTTTCCCGACCATTGTGGCTAGAAGGCCACTTAATGTTCTGCTTTATGACAGTGACTTGAACAAAATAGTGGTTGAACTGCAGGGCCAACTGATTGCTGTGGATGCCTGCTGTCACGACTGTAAGCTGGCGGTCCATACTTCAGGTATAAAATATTGGTCTTTGCCAGGACAGCAGTAAGAGGACACTGATACCTTAGAGTTGAAAATATTGAGTTGGCTACAGAATATCTTTACCAAGGGATGTTACTGACCCAAGCCTTGAGCAGGAATGCCCATAATAAACGTAGACCATCATAATTACTTGTTCCCTACATTAGTAATAGTGTACCTGCTGTGGATTTCTTAATAAAAAAAATAATAATGATAAAACTCAACTTCTTTTTACGGACAGACATCACCTTGTGTCCTTCAGTCTTTGACTTACACTCATGACTGATTCATTATGGGGACCTTTGCCCTCCATTTTGGTAGCTTGTCTATCGGCACGCTCTTCAACTCTGGCAGCCATTAACACTTGCTCCAGACTAAGAGTTTCTATCAGCATTCGTCTTCCGAATGAATCTAACAAACATCCATCAATAACTCTCGACGCATAGCTTCTTCTTCATTAAATTAATTGAATTTACAATGAGTATGTTGAGTCTCTCCACCAATTCATCAATGGTTTCACCACCTTTCTGTCATTCCTGGTTGAAGATGTATCTTCAGTGGGAAGGGTATGCCCAGACGTGGGTCCCGTGCTCTCCATGCCACTGGAATCAAGCTATCCTGGCTGAAGAGGGGTGAAACCTTGAAACCGGTCCTAGGATGCTTGTTTCCAGTCCAGGGAGGACCTGGCTTGGCAGTTCGGGCTGGACTGTTCCCATGAGGCACAGGGTCAAGACTGATTTGCAAATGGCTGGGTTCAAACTGGAACGGCATGGTGAGCAAAAAAACGATGGATTTAGGCCCAGATCACTGTACTGGGGTGAATGTATGACATTGTTCTGAATTCTGTCCATCAACTGTTGTTTTTGCATACTTCAACATTTCCAGCATAATGCATCGTGACATTGTAAGGTGCGCATCTGTGCGCACATAGGCAGTCACAAAAAACAACAGACAAAAAACGGGCAGGAGGACCGGCGACTCTCTGCCTTTTGCATAACCAGTGAAAATCGTTAAAATCTCTGTCTTGGCTCCTTACCTCTCCGTCGTTGCCCCACGTTGTGCCCGAGCTGTGGGTGGCGGTGATGGTCAGGGGGAGCGGATGTTTTTTATATCATGAGGACGCCGCCAGCTAAAGAAAATCAAGTGGCGTCAGGCGCCAACCTTGCGCGTCACTCCAGACTACAAAGTGACGTCACTTCCCGCGAAAGATGTAGTTCTTTAATTTCGCTGCCAAACTGGCCTATCTGCTACTTGTTTACAATTTCATCAAGAGTATTCCAGTATATACTAATCGATACACTGATAATTTGTGCATTGTAAATTTAGAGAAGGAACTCTGTCTGTGGTTTTCAGCGTTCGACACATAGAACTACAAAATGATGTCATAAAACTGGGAAGTCGTAGTTCAAGTATCTGTCGCTCACATCGACCGAGCGCACCGAGGAAAGCAGGACAGCTCAATTAACTATCTGGCACCTTAGGGTCTCATCACAAAACTGTGGCACGACTCTATGGATACTGCCAAAGCCGATATTGCCTATAAATATCATCCACATCGTCTGCACTATTCTGCATGGCAGTCGCCGCAAAAAACTGAAAGGTTAACATTGCTTGCAAGTGAACAAGCCCAAGTCAGATTTACAGTGTTACTCTTTGAAAGAGACTTCGCAGAGTGCATCTAGTGGGTTGTGTTGATGTCTTAGAAATATGGACACTTTGTTCATACTGTCCTGGGATACAACACATTAGTGTTCTCTCACCATAGTCTATTTACAGTTAACAGTGAAAGTGAGGGGAAGCTATGGAGAAACAGATAGATGGACAGGACTATACGACATAGTTATGTATCCTATGGCGCCAAATGTCGATAGTTGCAGCCAAAAGCAGAAAGTATCTGTAAGAGTCCCGTCAAGCTATGATCTTCATATTAATCTGAAACAGTGAATCCACCTGTACATACACGTTTATTTGTGTAGAGCAGTCCATGGTATAGCATCATTCAGCCCAGAGGTGTCACTATGCAGTTTAAAAACCCATCTTTGTTCTTTGTTAAAAAGAAAGTTTGCCTCGTCACAGATGTGTGAAGGTATATACGGTTTTTCCAATTCTGTCCAGCAAAAGTCTTCTGCCTTATGGTCAAGCTCCACAAAGTGTTTTGTCAATTTTGTGTTAGTCTTTCTGCACCTGAAGGTGCTCTTGTGCTCTAACATGCGCAGCCTAAATTTTCGAGTTGTCATTCCTACATATTGACTGCGACAGGGACAAGTGATTAAATAGATTAAATTATCACTGTTACAGTTGGTAAAATGAGTCTGGACCCATGGTCTGCTAGTGCCTATATTGATTGTTTTGGATTGACAGGTCTGTGGGCAGATGGTACTAGCCCGCAGGGAAAATGGCCCTGAATTGCAGGTAGGTTCCGTAATGTTCCCACGGGTCTGGTTTGCGCGCCCCGGGATCTTGTGTGGACCAATCTATCTCGTAGGTTAGTACTTCTTTTTAATGAGAAAAGAGGAAGGGGAATCTTATCACTGCAGCTGTTTAGAATCTTCCAGTGTTTACGGACACATTTCTTTATCCCATTTGTCAAATTACTGAAGTGGGGTTTTTTCCATGGGTGGTTCTAGGAGTGCCTCTCGTTTTTATTGGAAGCAGGCTTAAGAGAGCGTTTAAGAAGCTTATTTGGATACTTTCTTCCTCTCAATTGATCAGCCAGACTATTAGCATGTTCCGTGTATTTGCTAGGAATGGAACAATTCCTCCGGACACGGAGGAATTGTCCATATGGTAGGTTGACTCGCTAGGATTTTGGGTGCTGGCTGTCATAGCATAATAGCGAGTTATGCGCCATAGGTTTGCGATACAATTCGCTTTCAAGTCCTGTAGGTGTGGAGAAGATAGAAAGATCTGAAAATGCTAGCTTGTTCTTATCTAGTTCAACTGTGAATTTCAAAAATTCATTTCTGGTATTTAACCACTGTTGAAAGGCTAGAATAGAAGCAAGATTGCCTTGCCATACCACCAGAACATCATCAATATACCACTTCCACAAGCGGATCGACTCGTGGAAGGGTTATCGGAAGTCAAAACATGCTGTTGTTCAGAAGAATGTACATATAAATTAGCCAAGCTAGGCGCAAAAACATTGCCCATGCTCGTGCCCGAAATTTGCAGGTATATAGTTTCCTGGTACCTGAAAAAATTCTTCATGGCCAGTTGCGCACAGGCCATGATGAAGTGAACCGGTGTTCTTGAAACCAGCTCTGTATCTGTCAAAATTGCACTGATGGTCTCTAAAGTCTCATCTTGTGGAATAGACGTATATAGAGACTCCACGTCGAAGGAGACTAGAAAATCTCACTCAATATCGAATTCGACTTGAGGCAAGAGGCGTAATACATCTTTAGTATCTTGAAGATACGTAGGCATTTTCTTTACTATTGGCCTCAAGAAATAGTCTACAAAAGTAGACAATGGTTCTAAGATTGAACCTAGGCCAGATATTATAGGCCTGCCTGGAGGAGGTCTTTGGGGTTTATGTATCTTCGGCAAACAGTAGAAATATGGCATTACTGGATGAAGAGTCTGAAGATAACCTGCCTCTTGGGTGGTAATCCATCCTTCTCTGGTAGCTTCTTCTACCATGTCACCGATGACTTGCCGGATTCTTTCTGTGGGGTCTTCTTTCAAAGGACGATAAAACTTTCTGTCGGATAATTGGCGCAGGCATTCGGTGCGATACAGGTCAGTATCTAAAATAACGATTGCCCCGCCTTTATCCGCAGGCTTGATGGTTATCGCGTGTCCTCTGATAAAGTCTGTAAGGCCATCTGTTCGGTCTTTGGTAGATTGGTGTTAGTGCATTTTTTGTTTTTACATAGTTGACTAATGTCTTCTTGGACCGCTCTCTCAAAGGTCAACACCTGGGGTGAAACAGCATTGGAGGGAGGGTTAAAAGTAGAACGTTTCTTGAGCCCGGTGTTCCGATCTTCTAAGGGACTCTCTGTTAATGTTTTGTCCTTAAAAAAGTAATGGAGACGTATCTTCCGAAAAAACTGCGCCAATTCGCACTGAACCTGGAAATCGTCTCCAAGAAATGTTGTCACGAACCCCAAACCTCTGTTTAGAACCGATTCCTCTTCGGATGTCAAGGTTCTTTGGCTAAGGTTGACTACTAAGTTGCCTCCGCACTGGTCCCTGATTGTTGTAGAGTCTTCTTCGTTTGGCTCCATGTGCCCATCTGTTGCACCGGTGGTCGGTTCCAATGCACCTGAGTTTGCGGATTTCTCCGTTTTCCTCTGGATCTTCTTGGGCCAAACCCTAAAAAAGGTTGGTTGGTAAATTCTTGCTGGTAAGTTGGAAAAGGAGCCATTGGAGGTTGAAAATGCTGAGGTGGAAAACCCCATGGGGTGGGAGGCCACGATTGTTGAAATTGAGGTGTGGATTGGCCACGTCGCCAGTTAGATCTATTCATCCTACCTGTACCTCTGTATGGATGACTTTTCGCATGGTTCGTCTCAGAGTCGCTGGAACTGTCTTCTGAACTAGTCCCAGAATAATTCGAACCATATCTCCGCCCTTTTCTGTTAAATTCAGGGGGAGTATAACTCTCACTTGTGTATGGGTAGGTGGTATCATGTTTGAAACGGGCTAGGTCTTTTTTGAATTTCTCTATTTTTGTAATTAAAATAGAGTCCTTAAAATCTTTGTTTGATTTGTTGGATTCTTCCTGATTCGGGTCGCTGTAATTGTTGTTTTGATTTGGGATTCTAATACTTGAATTTCAATTAAGATAGAATCTGCCACTCTTTTTGCAGTGCTTATTATCAAGATTAGCCAATCGCGCGTACAGCGCCAAGCTATTAAAGACCAATCTTTAAAAAAAGCTTTATCTTGAAGAAACAGGCGTGGAACGTTGGTAACAATCAATCCCGAGGGAGCACAGTTACCTCTCAAATATTCAGCCATAATGGCTCCATGCACAAGGGTGTGAGAATGGGATTCTTTTTAAATAAGTACTTTCCCCCCAATCATCCACATTGGCCACTGCTGTGTTTGTAACGCTGTCCAGAATACTTGGAGTAGTGTCTAATATAGATTGGTAAAGGGCATCATCATATGCCAAACCGCTGAGTTCGGCCATGTCTATACAAAGGAAAACAAAAAAATTAAAAAATGAAAGAGAAAAGAAAAGGAGAGGGAGGACCTCGCACTATGCCTAGCAATAAGAACTGGACACCAAAAGAAGTGTCACTCTAACGATAAAACACACCTCAACCGTAGGTCTGATCATCAAAGCATAGACCCGCAGCCGACAGCTGCACAAGAACAATAATAACAAACAATGAAAGGGGTCTTAGGGATTTAAAGACCTACCTTGGGTTCAGTCCCCAACCTCAACATATGAACAAACCAGTAAAAACCCAGGGGTCTTGTGACTACCAGTCTAGACGGAGTGTGCCTACAGTGATCATAAAGTTGCAGAGTAGAAAAAGACCCCTATGAGTGGTTGGATTCCTACTCTGCAACTCTCTCTGTGTAGATATGAGTTTATGATCACTGTAGGCACACTCCGTGTAGACTGGTAGTCAGTTAGTAGACCCCTAGGTTTTTCTGGTTTGTTCATAGGTTGAGGTTGGGGACTGAACCCGAGGTAGGTCTTTAATTCCCTAAGACCCCTTTAATTGTTTGTTATTATTGTTCTCCTATACAAACATTATTCTCAGTCCATCATAGTCGATTAATCCTGCAAACAAAAAAAAAAGAAGAAACAAGGACAAAAAACCCAGGGATTTAAAGCTCCTTCCCTATACACATTAATGTTAATCCGCAATATAGTCAATCAATGCCCCCCACACATAGAGACCAACCTTTCTTTTTCTGGGCCCTTTAACAGATTAAAGACTAAATTCCATATTAAAGATGGTACAAAACTTGGCCCGCCACATTTTAAAAGATGGGACCTCTTGCTGTAACCAGAAGGAAGCTATAGATATCCGTGCCACAGCCATGGCTATGAATATTAGATAGCAAAATTTGTACATTGGCATCCCTTGGCGCAGCTCCTCCCCAATCCCTAACAGCATCATGGAAGTTGACATTTTTATAGGTACTCCAGTGATCTCTGACAAAAACCATTCTATAGATCCTACCAGAGGGGTCAGAGTGGAACATAAATAGAATACATGAAGAATATCGGCATTATCTGCACCACACCGAAAACATTTCTCATCATTATGACTCCCCCATTTCATCATCTTAGCAGAAGTATGGTACAGGTTTTATATTGTTTTATAATGTTTTTTTTTTTTTTTTTTAATTGGCTGTTAGCAGAATTCTCCCGGAAATATCAATCGATTTCTCTAAAGAAACTGACTGATTCCCCAACCAGCTTCCCCGTTTAGAATTATACTTCTCTAAGTCATCCGATCTTGCATCTAATAATATTTTATACAGAGAACCAATGTTTTCCTGACGCCTAATAGCTTCTACAATCTTATATGATGTCAACCTGATTGGGTGTTTGCCTAAAAACTACCTTATTTGTAAAAATGTATATTTATCCGCAAGCCTGATAATGAGAAGCAGACCCTGTCAGCCTGACAAAAATCACCAATTCAGGTAATTCCTTTCAACCTCCAATGAGCTGCCACATAGTCCCAGAAAATCGATCGTAATAATCCTACTGCGGCGGTATTTGCAATGCAATAGGTCTCGCATTTACGGGAGTTTGAGCTATTGGCATTGTAATTGACAATGCGTTTTATTTATGTTTTACAAACAAAAACATAAATAAGAGGCATTGTCATTTACAGTGCCAATAGCTCAAACTTGCATAATTGCGAGACCTATTGCATTGCAAATGCTTGTTGTTTTTCTAACTTTCAGCCATGCTGCACAGCAGCTAATCAGGTGTACAAAACTGATAAAGTAAATGTACATAGCCTATAGCTCTCCCACAGGTGAGACCTATTGGCACTGCCAATGCTTATTTTTCCTGGGTGGGTTTTCGCAGGTACTGGTGCTTTAAGTGGGAAGCTTGGGCCACTGCGTGTCCAGTGCTCCCTTTCACTCACTTACATTAACAAAAAATAAAATAAAAAGCAAGGCTTGGTAGCAATCTTGCGTGAGGATCAATGTTCCTGGGACTCGTTTTAGTTCTTTTACTGTCTCATAAATTCACAACTGAAGCATTTGCAATATTATATATAAGGAAGCCAAAGTGGTTGTTTATTTAGCATGTGCATCTAAGAACGATTGACAAAGTTAATAGTCCTAGTTTATTGTAGGTGTAATGTTAGTAGTTGTATTATATATCTGGCTGCCTAGCAGAAATAGCAAAATACCAGTAGTATCGCACACTATGCGAAACACAGATTTTTAGTTTACGTGTTTTAATCACGCGTTTGAAGCCCTGCCCTTAATTACATTGGCCACGCCCTTTAGAGCTCCCAGTTTTTAAATCCCACTTAAAGTCCTGGGCGACAGGGAACTGTCCCTCAATATGTCTGCAGTAGTAGTTTTTTTTTTTTTTTTGAAACCGTTTATTACAGGTCTTAAAAGTATACAAGTATGGGCCCACAACCTTCCGGCCGGCCGCTAGCAATGGTAGGAACATACGACATACATTTATGGAACACGTGGTATTACAGGAGGAGCATTTCTCCGTAGGTAACAATGTCAAAGCCACATCATCCAGGCCCCATTATGCGGTTTCATTTTAAATTAAGAACAACAAAAATTAAAACCACACCCACAAGGCAACCCACAATCAAAAATAGCAGCACGTGCTCCCCAAGAGGGGGGATCCCAACTATACACAGAAGTGTGAGGAGGGGGAAGAGAGCAGAGCGAGGACTGGGGGAACCCAATGCCCGGCAGCGGAGGAATGAGTCGGCTAAGGGGATGGGGCTGGCGAGGCATCAGGCAGCAGCGGTGGTGCGCAGATACCCCCTCGGTAGGCGTTCCAGGGGCCCCATACTTTCACCCATGTCCCAGGCTTACCCCTCGCCACATACACCACCTTTTCGCGAAACATGCACCAGTCCATGTGTTCTTTCCAGGCCGAGACCGTCGGGGGCCTCTGGGATCCCCACAGTTGAGCAATATCACGCTTGGCTATCATATATCCCAGAGTCACCCACCACGTCTGCGGCGCCGAGTAATCAGTCGGTTCCCACACATTCAACAGGCATCTCCTCGCTTCAGGCAACAGCGCCACATGCGTAACCAGTCGCAGCACCTCATGTACACCACGCCAGAACCCCTCTACCTCCAGGCACTCCCACAAAATATGCATAAAGGTCCCCAAAGCACCACACCCACGCTTACACAACCCATCTCCAGCATAGCCCATACGCAGAAGCTTTGGCCCCGTCATGTAGACCCGGTGGAGTATCTTGAGCTGGACGAAGCGAAGGCGAGCCGGTATGGCCACCTCCTTCGGGGAGGCCACCGCGGAGGTCCAGTCCTCGTCGTCCAACTCCAGCCCGTCGGCAACCCAAGCCGCACGAAGGGCAGTCAACAGGCCCGAGCGGTCGTTTATGAGCTTTTTGTATATAAGTGAGATCGTGCTGTCCGGGACGTGCCCATCCAGCATTCTATCCTCCAGGGGGGAATATTCCGGGATGGAGGCAACGTCCGAGAAGACGGAGCCCAGCGCATGACGGACCTGCAAATACCGAAAGTATTCACTGCCCTGCAACTGAAACTCCGTCTGCAGCATATCGAACGTTTTAAATCCTCCCCTCGTCCAAAGATCCCCCACTTTACTGATACCTATTATGTCCCACTTCTCGAAACCCTTAGAGGTCCACAGGGAACCTAACTGCTCAGACGCGTATAGTGGTGATGCCCGGGTCAAACGGTCCTTCCACCCCATAGCTGCATTGGCCGCGTGCCAGACTTGCACCATGACACGCGTGGGGCCCGTCAGACGAGCGTCGGCGCGCTAGAGTAGAGCGCTCGATTGTAGTCGCCACCTGGCAGGAGCATCTTGTCCATTTCAAATGCCGGGTTTAAGGCGGGCCCGTAGAGGCCATGGTTAATGGCAGCGAGCTGGGAGGCCCAATAGTACCGTTTAATATCCGGGAGGGCAATCCCCCCGTCAAACCATGGGAGCGTCAGCTTAGCCAGAGCAATGCGTGGCCTCCCGTCCCAGAACAGGCGGCGTTGCAGACTCTCCACCTCACGGAAGTAGCGCGCCGGGACCAAGTCCATAGTGTTCTGCAAAGCGTACAGAAAACGCGGCAGAGACATCATCTTGAACAATGCCGCCCGGCCGAGCGGCGAAAGCGGCAGGCGCCGCCAGCGTGCGACATCTACCCGCAGACGCTGGAGGGGGGGAAGCAGATTCCGTTCATACCGGGCCTCCGGGTCCAGAGTAATGAAGACACCCAGGTACCGAAATCCCTGCGGGGCGATCTGAATCGGACAGCCCCGCGGGAGAATAGGAGCCTCCCCAGAGAGAACATACACACACGATTTAGCCCAGTTGATGACGAGACCGGCGTTACGACCAAACGAGTGTAAAACATCAACTAGCACTATAAGTGATTTACGTGGGGAGGCTAGGTACAGAAGGATTTCATCGGCGTATAGGGATACGCGGTCCTCATACTTGGGGGTCCAACGGAGACCACGGATGGAAGGCTCCCACCGCAGCCACTCCGCCAGGGGCTCCTAGGCAAGCGCAAAAAGAAGCGGCGACAAGGGACAGCCCTGTCGCGTGCCCCGGCCCAGCTCAAACGGGGCCGATACTCTTCCGTTCACGACCACCTGCGCCATTGGGCCCGCATACAACAATTTGACCCAACTGATGAATCCTGGGCCAAATCCGAACTTCGCGAGCATCGCCCAGATGTATGGCCACTCAAGCGTGTCAAACGCCATGGTGGCGTCTAAGGACGCCAAAATGGCCGGTTCCCGTATAAATGGGACGCGCGCAAGCACCCCATGCAAACGCCGCAGATTAAGGGCTGTATTGCGATGGGGAATAAAGCCAAACTGGTCCTGATGAACCAGATCTCCCACCACACCGACCAGCCGATTGGCGAGTACCTTAGCGAGAATTTTGGGCTCCGCATTCAGTAGTGAGATAGGCCGATAAGAAGTAACCCGATCCCGAGGTCTCCCCTCCTTGTGGATCACCACGATTGTAGCCAGACGCTGGTCAAGCGGGAGGGAGCCCAACGAGTGGGCCGCGAGGAACATTGCGCGGAGGTGAGGCGCCAATGTATCCGGTCGCAGCTTATACAGCTCGATAGGGATACCGTTCGGGCCCATGGCCTTGCCAGAAGCGACCGAGCGTATGGCGAGGGCGATTTCGTCGGAGGTGGGAGCGGCGTCCAGCGACACCCTGTCCTCCCCGGACAGGGAAGGCAGCGCGATATCCCTGAGCAGGGCACGGGAATCCTCTTCCGAGCAAGAAGAGACCGGGGAATACACCTCGCGGAAATACTCCGCGAAACAGGAGACAATTTCTTCTGGCTCAGTTACACACACACCATTTGTTTTCTCAATCAGCGGGACCACACAATTCGCCCTTTCCTTTTTATCCAACCACGCTATCAGCTTACCAGCCTTATCACCCACATCATACAGTCGCCCCTGTTGCTCTCTACTAAGGCCCCTGGCCGCCTCCGTAACGAGGGCCCTATAAGCCGCCTGCTTGAGCTGGAGGACATGTAGTGCAGCGTCCGTCACCCCATCTTCTAGATTACCCTCCAGCTCCGCTATTTCAGCCTCCACCCGGGTCACCTCCTCCCGCTCGCGCCTCCGGGCGTGGGAAATAAGGGATAGGGCCTCCCCTCTAAGTACTGTTTTGAAGGCCTCCCACAGGGAGATAGCTGAAGGCACTGACCCCACATTCTCCTCAAAATAGCGCTGGAGGGATTTAATCAAGTCAGCGCGAATGGTGGGGTCGCGCAGGTACCAGGAATTGATTGGGACCACCCTGCTCTCAGCCCTCGGAAAGACATCAAAATGCAACAATAGCGGGGAGTGGTCCGAGATACCCCGTGCCAAATGGCGCACCTCCCCCACCCTCCCGACATGGGCCGCCGGGACAAGGACATAATCAAGCCGTGAGAGACTACCATGGGCCCCCGAGTGGAAAGTGTATTGCAACTGCGTGGGATGTTTTAAGCGCCAGCAGTCCACCAATCCCAGTGTATCCAAGAGGCCGGATAGCCACGCCTGTGCCCGGGGGAGGTCCCTAGGGGGGTGACGATCCACAGTCCCAGAAACCACCGCGTTGAAATCCCCCCCCACCACCAGAAGCCCCCCCGGAAGGCCAAGGAGGAGGCGCCCCAGATCTGCAAAGGTGGTCGACTGCAACCCCGGTGGGACGTACACTGACACAAAGACAACCACTTTGCCCTCCATTCTCCCCACCAAGACAGTGTAACGTCCCCTGTCATCGTGGAGCACCTCATCAATTTCTAACGGGAGCGAGTTCGTTACCATGATACCCACCCCCCTCGAGCCTGACGTGAAGCCCGAGTGGGCCACGAGGCGGTAGCCACGCCTATTCATGGCGCAGAAGGAATTGCCAATAAGGTGTGTCTCCTGCAGGAAGACCACATCACATCAGGCGAAAGTCGCTTCAGATACTGTAGGACCACACCTCGTTTGATCCTGTCCCCCAGTCCATTGACGTTCCAAGACTACAAAGTTAATTCCCTATCCCCCATCATACACAGAAACCATCATTCGTCCCCCCGAGAGCACAGTAGAACCAACACAAAAAAAGGGTTGCCTTGTGATAACGAACAACACCCCATCCCTGCCCACCCACCCCAACAAAACTCCCCCCTCCCTGCACCCCTGCATGAGCCCAGACAGCCCCCCCAACGTGCAGTGTGCCTGTCGCCCCATAGATAGTTAAACTAACTAGACCCCCAGAGGAGGAGGGAGAACCCCCAAGAGACCCCACACAACCTCCATAGGAGGGGAACTTAAGCAATCCGACGTATAGTCAAAAGTGGCATCATTTTTGTCCCGAGCGAGGCCTAATATTAGTCCCTCAGTCTTGATCCGGCGAGCCCTCTCCCCCGGCCGCTCCCCCCCCCGCCACCCCGATCCCGATCTCCAGACAGAGTATCCAGCCAGTCCCCGGCCGCTTCGGGACGATCAAAAAAGTGTGTGCGACCTTCCACCTCCACTCGCAGCTTAGCTGGGAAAAGCATGGCGTATTTGAGATTTAGGTCCCGAAGACGGCGCTTGACACCAAGGAAGCTCAGTCTCTGCTTCTGGACCGCAGGGGTGAAATCAGGATAGAAATTAATGTCCATATTGTCAAGTCTAATCGGTCCCTGTAGTCTGGAGGATTGGAGGATAGCGTCTCTGTCCCGAAAATTAAAAATCCGGGCGATGAGAGGTCTCGGAGCGGCTCCGACCTTAGGCCTTCCCCCGGGAACCCTGTGGGCCCTCTCCACAGCAAAGAATTTACTCAGCCCCCGTGGCTGGAGATGGGTAACAATCAGGTCTTCCACGAAAAGGTCCGCCGCCGCTTCCTCACGTCCCTCAGGCACCCCGATGATACGGATGTTGTTCCTCCGGGCCCGACTCTCGGAGTCCTCCAGGCGACGATCCATCAGCGCACTCGCCCGAGCAAGCCGGCGCACCTCCGTTTGCAGGGCCGCCACATCTGTCGTAAGACCCGATGCGGTGTGGGCCAAAGAATCGACTCGGTCGTTGGTCTTGGAGAGATCGGCCCTTATCAGGCCAACATCTACGAGGACCGAGTCGATCTTCTGCGCCAGTGTGTCAAAACGCTGGCCCACAGAGGCCTTCATCTCGGCGATGGCGCCCATGACATCCCGCAGAGTCAGATCCGTGGGCAGATCGGGGGCATCAGTAGGGCCCTCAGGGGACCTGCGTGGCACCTCAGGAGATCCCTTCTGGAGGGTATAGCGATCCATGCTGTTGGACTGATGGGCTGCGCCACGCCGGGTCGATTTTACCTTTGCCCGATCGCCATCTTGTTTCGTGGCCATGGTCCCAGTCTCCCAATCGCACCAGCCACGTCGTGAAGGGCGGGCAAGCCGGTCCACGGGCTCCGGGGGGGTGCCACCCCAGATCTGCGGGGCGGATCACAGCCGGCGGGCAGGCAGGGTCCCCCAGCGAGGCCACACCAACACACAAAGCCCCGCGACCCAACCTCGCATATACAGCAAGGAGGGTGCGAAAGCGAAAGTGAAAGTGCGGGTTACGCGAGCCACCAAGCCCTGTCCGCCGCTGTTATTCACTTCGTCACTGGATCGCCCCACAACGCAAATCCGGGGTTCGGCTAGGAGAAGGCCGCAAACCTCAATCGGTGCTAAAGTCGGTGTCCGAGGTCCGATTTGGAAGCGGAAAACGGGCGCCACCTCAGCTCGGGCTCACCAACACAGTCCCCTCATCTGGGACAGGATATGTTCAGGATAGTCATCGGAGGTCGCGGAGGTCCTCGGGAGCCTCGCACCTACGCGGCCATCTTGGTTGCGCGCTAGGCTCCTCAGTTTTTTTTTTGTTTTTTTTTTGTTTTTTATTTGTAAGCTCGGAATGTTATTTAATGAATTGCCTTAAACAAATGCAAATATCGTTTTATTTAATCAAACTATGTTGCTATGAAAAAAACAACTTTGAGCTGCCAGGTAGTATGTTATCATTTTCTTGTTGAAACTGAATGGGAGACTTTATATTTTTTTAAGTAGTTCCTTAATTCCATTGCCTGAGCGTGGAGACCGGAGACTCCCGGCTGAGGGTTGGTGCGAGGTGCTGCAACTGAACGCCGCTTGGTGGGGGGAAGGCAGGGAGGAGAAGCGGGCCAAGAAGTTTATGTGGGCGGGGACAGGCGGCTGGAGGGTGCGGGGTAGGCTGCGTTCATTGTGGTTGGGGGTGCGTTGCTGTCGAGGCTCGAGGGTGAGCTGCGTGGGGCCCGGTGGGGAGTGAGTACTCACGGGTGTGGTGGATGGCGTGGGGAGGGGGAGCGCAAGTGCTGGGGCGGTCCTCGTCGGGGGATTGCGGAGTGGAGAAGGAGGGATGAGGGCGTGCTGTTGGCCGGGGAGGAGTGAGCATTTGCAGGGAACAGTGGAGGTAGCTGGTTGGAAGGATAGGCGGTGCTTCGGTTCCGCGTTGTGGAGGCGGCGTGCACTGCCTGGTTGAGACCCAAGGAACTACAACGTTGTGATCTTTTTTCAGCAATTCATTGCACAGAATTACGCAACCAGTCATTGTTAACCAGCTCTTTCCTTCACAACCTCGCTAAGCTGCCTGAGCACAAAAGCAGAGTGGGGTCAGAGGGAGGGCTATGGAAGGTGGGGTGGGTGGGTATCCCAATACATTTGTCAGGGAAGTGAAACCAGATGATTTCAATCAAGAGGAAAATAAGACCAGCCCGGCAGAGCGTGGCGCGCGCGCTTGGGGGCAGGGGAGCGGACCCTTTGAAGTGCTCCCAAAAAGCGGATTGCATGGCGGCACGATGCGCGTGATTGTGCGCGTGCTAGCCATGCAATCCGCTTTTTGGGAGCACTTTTAAAAGCCCCTATAATCTCGCTTTGCGATCGCTTACGCGATAGCAAGGCGAGACCTAAAAACTGCTCCCAGAACTTTAAAGCGGGTTCTTTTATAATAACTACCGTCAATTTTCTTAAACGGACAGTTGTTCACCTCTGAGCCCAAAACCATCTGATAGATTGAGGTGGCCTCCACCTCATTATTCACTTCCTCTGCTGTCAGTAATATGCGTATTTGACAAAATGCACGCATAATAATAGAGAGTAATGTCGGGGACCGGCCACCCACCTCTCTCTCGAGGAAGAGTCATAAACCGAGCGGCTCTGCGTGGTTTCCGTGGGGTCTACATATAGCTGGCACACAGTGATTGCAAATGTTGAAGTTGTCCAGAGGTTACTTCCAGGGGGACTGCCCTAAAAAAATACATTACCCGAGGCAAAATATTCATTTTAAGTACATTATCTCTGCCAACCAAGGAAAGGTGCATGCTCTCCCACCTCTCAAGTGCTAGCTTCACTTTACCTATAATATCGCCCCAGTTAACATCGACAATCTCTTTTACAGAGGCCCGAATCTTAATGCCCAAATATATGGCTTCATTAACTACTCTAGGGTCATTACCCAAAATTTGGCTCGTGCATAAAATTTGGGTTTTGGATGTATTACGTTTGTAACTTGAAACAGTGCCAAACTCCTGTGGTAGCCGTTCGATTTCCGGTACAGCCGTACCCGGACTAGATGTTACAATCGCGATATCGGCGTACGCCAAGACACAAAAATGATCCTGCTGAACAGTAAAGGGTACAATCTGGTTGCTCCACACTAACATGATTATAAAAGGGTTAATATAAAGCATGAACTAAAGCAGGGAGCAGGGACATCCCTGTCGTGTACCTCTGGAAATCTGAATTGAGTCAGAACAAAACCCCATTGAACATATTTTGGCTGTGGGAGATAGATATAAGACCTGAAGAGCCTGAATGTATCCCTGACCAAACCCCATTTGCTGTAACCCCCAGAGGAAGTCGCACGTAACACGGTCAAATGCTTTTTCAGCATCAAGGAGGATCAATCCTAAATCCCTAGACTCTACCTGTGCTATGTCAAACAGGGTCACTACTCTGCTGATATGATTTACAGTTCCCCTTCCCGGTATAAAACCGTGCTGCCTTAGAGAGACCAGGGGGATATGACTTTCGCCAACCGAATTTTTGCATAAATATTACCGTCACAGTTAGTAAGATAAATTGGACGATAGGATCCTGGTAAATGAGATGGTTTGCCTTTCTTTTTAAATATAATGATGCTAGCCTCGTCCCAGGATCGCAGTGCCTCCCCAATTTGTCAGTTTTGAGATCTTGAAAAAAAGTCTTATAAATTTCCAGCGGGAGTTTGTCCGGGCCTGTGGCTTTTCCAGTCACCAAGCTGTTAATGGCCTGCTCTAATTCATCTAGAGAAATAGGGCTATCCAACATCTCAGCTTCCACCTGATCCAATTTTTCCCACATCGAAGATGGAAGCCCACTATCTTGCCCTGTATACAGTTCTGTATAAAAGTCGACGAAGACCTTAAGAGTTTCATGAGGGTCATAAACTGTGTCCCCTGAGGCATTTTTCACGCCATTGATTCTTTGTCCAGCCTCCTTCATATGTAACTTCTGAGCTAAACATCGCCCAGTGGCCTCCCCATATTCATAACAATCTTTTTTATAGGTTTGATATTTTAAAGCAATTTCTTTACTCCATAACAGATTGATTTTAGCTTTACATCTAGCCAAGTTGGTTTGCAAAGCTACAATATTACCAGCTGCTATCCCACCTGCCAAATTTTCTTCAGCTATTTTAAGTTCATTATATAGCTCCTACACTGCCAGTTTAGCCTGTTTTTGCTTATAAAATCCATAGCTCATAACTTCTCCTCTAAAGCCAGCTTTGAATGTGTCCCAGACAACCTCCCATTTCGTAGAATGTCGATTGATTTGAAAAAAATCTTTTATCCAAACCTTCATATGCTCAAGGAAAGCGTTATCCAGAAGATGTTTTCTATCAAAAGTGAAGCTTCTTGGGGCGAAACATGTACCAAGTGCCGGGATTTCTAATACTACCGGTGCATGGTCCGAAGTGATCCTTGGATAAACACGTATTTTTAATCCTGCCAATAGAGGGGATACAAAAAAATAGTCGAGCCGTACTAGCTTGTTATGTGGGTAAGAGTAAAACGTATACCCCGGGTTTTGTAAATGTAAATTGCTCCAGACGTCCATCAGGCCATGATCAGATAACAAATGGTATAGGGCCTTTAAAACTCTAGGCTTCCTACCTTTATAATTCTGGCCACAGGATTGAAAATCTGTATGGCTCAAATTGATATTAAAATCGCCATAAAGCAAGCTCCCCGTTTAAGTATTCAAGAACAGGGGCCTCATCGAGGTTAGAACCATATACAGTGCATAGGGTAAACTTTACTCCCCCAGGATACATTCCAAAATAGCCCAATGTCCCTGAACATCAAATCAACCGATATACGGACTGTTGTTTGAATTGCTGGTCTAGCTAATATCGCTACCCCCTGGTCATAGTTCATTGCTTCGAGGCTGCTAAGACTACGTAGCCCCATTCTGACAGGATCTTCCGGTTCCCCCATGAAATATGTGTCTCCTGCAGACACACTAAATCTGGCTGAATCACACGCAACTCTGTGGCCACTCTTTGCCTTTTATTATAATTGTTTAACCCACAAACATTTAATGTACAAACTCGAAGACCTAGCTTAGCCATAAATTCCATTTATATACCAGCATTTGCTCAGATCCCTCAAAAAACACATTCTCCAAACTCTCAAAACGTCATAGTTGCTGTGGATTATTTTTCTTTTTTTATCCCCACCTCTTCCCTCTCCCCACCCCCTCCACCTGACAAACTCCCCCCCACATCCACTCAAACCCGCCCCACCCCTTCAATGAGGTTTAGGACTAATAGTCCTAGGGATGACGAACTCCCACCACCCGAACGGGACCTCCCACACCTATCTGGCACCCCATGTGCGAAGAATAAGCCTTAACTACAACTTTTGAAAATAGAAGAACATCACAATAAAACATAGAAGTTATTTTATCCCTGTAGTAAAAAACGAAATAGGGTGTCATAGGATGTGGCCCAGAAAAAAGAGAAGGAAGAAAGAAGGGAACATACGTCTCTAATCTAACCAACCGGGATTTTGTATTAAAAAAAGAAAAAAGCCATAAGAAAGCGGCCCTATTCACTTAATAACTAACAGATCTTACACGTCCTCACATCTCAACAAACCTAGCAGAGCCGAATATGAATTAAACGTAGCCCAGAACAATAGCTACCAGTATGAGATTAACAAGCTTTTGCTTTTCAAAGAGATTGTAGATACTCCTTAGCTAATATCTCAGAAGTAAAAAATCTATTGTGCTCTTTGTGGAGAATTTTTAGCTTGGCTGGGTTTAATAAGAAGGCTTGGGCCCCTTTGGCCTCAAATGGTGCAATAAACTGGCGGAGTTGCCAGCGTTTCTCAATCGTTTGATGACAATAATCTGGCCTAAAAAAGAACTCCAACCCTTTCCCAGCTTTTTTCTGTCGGGACATGCTAACTCAAATACAGCTTCACGGGCCAGAAAGTTATTCAGAGATATCAGGATAGCTCTAGGCCTGGTTGTTGTTTGACCAGACCGAGACCGTAGGGAGAAAGGAAAGTGATGTGCCCTCTGCACCTCTCTCTGCCAAACCCATTGCGTTAAACTTGCGTGGGTCGTGCCCTTCTGTGCCCTCGGGAATTTGGAGGACACTCAGATTGTTTCGGCGAGATCGATTCTCTTAAGTCAGTGAGTTTCCACTGGGTGTCATCTTTCATGGTTCGCATGGTCTCAGTCAATGCCTTTTGTGCTGCCAGTTCATCTTCAAGGCAAGAGATACAGGATTTTGCCTCTCTGAACCTTGTGGTGAACTCCGTACAGGTTTTAGCTATGCGACGCACTGAATTTTTCAATTTACGGCAAGAGTTTTGAGCCCTTTGACTCTCCGCCCGTGTCTCCTTTCTATGGGTCATAATGGTTTGATATATCTGAGCCAGCGAGACCTCCTCTGGTGGATCTACTGATTTTGCTTTCGGTATGTCCAGGTTATCGTCCGACCTAGTACCAGTATTTAGCTCGGTAGAGAAGGAATAGTCCCATTGTAAAGTGTTGCAGCCATTGCTGTTATCTACCCGTTTAGTTCCCTCTCTTAAATTAGGGTTCTTGCGAATTGTTTGAGGGCTGCCATCTGATGAATCCCCTCCCGTATCCTCAAGGAATGTGCTACTATGATCGCTCATCCCATCATCATGCAGGACAGCCTGCATCTTCACACTTGCCTCTAATTCTTCGATAGAAGAATCTGAGTGATCCGAAAGTGAGTAAAAGTTTTCCCCGGTATCTACCTCCTTTATAGGAGATTTCCTGTTCTGAAGCTCCATCTCTTTACCAGAGCCAGAACCAGGTTTTTCCCTATTGTCGGTATTGGTATTAGCATTGGTGTTAGGGGTAAGTCTCATCTCCGACTTGCCATTGTTTAATGCAGTTCCAGAGGAGGGTGAGTCTAATGGTGTAATCTGGGGGGGTTCAAACATAGCGTTCCGCCAGTTGGTTGAGCATCGCCACAGCCAGATGCTGGGGTAGAATCAATGTCATTATCACCCAAACCAATATGGGGAGTGGTATAGTCTTTCTCTATAAGATCCTGCCACCCCAAATAGTCAGAAACGTTCCCATCTCCACTTTCCAGCAAAGGAGAATCCACCTGGGGAGTCTGTGTAGATTTGCTTTTGTCTTTCCCCCCCGAAAACAACAGGGGAATAGTACGCTTACCAGAGCTGTCTTTTGTGATTTTATCGCAGGCTGCAATACCTGCGTTTGCGGCGGCATCCTTTTTGTTTAGTTTCCCGTTCACGCTTGCACCATTCTTGCCTCCAGCCATGCCTGCTCCTGAACTGGCGGGATCACCCAGAGGGCGAGTCTCCCTCTTCCAGCTTTCGGAGGCATTGTCCGCTATTCAGTGCCTTCCTCTAACAGCTCTCCGTATGAAGCAGCTTCCGCGAAATGCCTCCCACTCCACTGCCGACTCCTCGCAATGATGCAGTGACTGCCACGAAGCCGCCAAACCTTCGCCACGAATGCTGCGGCCGCAAAGCCCTGCATGCCAGGAACACTGCAATGGTACACGCATCAAGCAGCGACATGCAGCAAGTGCCTTCTTCCTTTCAGTGCGTCAAGTCTACATAAAGGTGTGGGAGCCCGGGAGCAACCAGCTCACTCGTCAGAGCTGGCGACCGCCATCTTGCCTCCCCGGCCGTCGCCAGATCCAAGAAATTGAGTTTTAAATGTGGATTTTCATTTCCTTTTTGTTTTTTTATTTAAATATTTTTATTGGGTTTTACATTTTTCCCCGGACACTGCAAAAATGAAAGATAACCGTACAGAAAACAATAAATCATCTAGGAAACGTACATAAACAGAAATACATAAATAAACTATAATGTGAGCAAAATTGCAACTGAAACCAAAAAGATAAAAGAGAGATAAACAAAACAACCCCTACTATTATTTTTCACTCCAAATAGAGATGGGTTCCCATATACGTATCCCCAATCTTCTCCCCCTTCTGCCCTTCCTTGCAAATATCCCCTTCTCTAAATTATGTACAGTTCCTCGCTATTCACCCCTAATAATATTATGGACGGTGTAAGAGAAATCTTAATTCCCAGAGATCTTTCTAAAAAGGATTCTATAGTCCTATGTAATGACTTTAAATGGGTACAGAGAGCAAAGATATGTACTATTTCAGCGTCTAAGCTATCACAGCGGGGACATTTAATACCCGTTGTTCCTCCCCACTGCGCTATCCTTGCTGGCGTATAATACAGTGAATAGATCGTTTTATAATGTTGAGCCTGTAGCGCCGCTGAACATAGTATAGAACGTCCTAGCTCTAACAACAATTGGAAACAATCTTGACCTATCCCAAGTTTCACAGCCCACTTATTTTCATATTTACCAAGATCATCCTCTCGCATTGCGATCAGCTCAGCATAAAACCTGCGAATAGTGCAATCTGCGCTACCCTCGATAACATCCAACATTTTATTTTTCCCAAAACCAGCAGGCCCGCCCTTTTTATTTACCAAAAAACTCCTGACTTGTAAATATTTAAAAAAGTTCCTTGTGTCAATACCATAAGCCCCCTGCACTTCTGAAAACTGACAGATTCCATTCGGGCCCATCAGGTCCCCTAATTTCCCAACTCCGTCGCCCCATTCTGCAAAGACGGCATCCGCAAATATTTCCCCCGGAAGAGTATAATTCCTACATAAACGAGTATAGGCATTAAACCTCCCCAATCCGCTTTTTCTCTTAAATGAAGTCCAGATCTTATAAGCAGCCATCAAGGTCTTAAATTTTGTTCTTTTAAAGTAGCTAGGGTCTGTATACTTTAAAAAACAGTTCTCTGCCTCCCCACCAAGCAATAACGAGTAAATATCTATAGACCCTAATTTGACCTCTGGATCAGTCACCACTCCCCCTAATAGCCCAGTCATATACTGAAAGGCTGCCGCCCAATAATACAGTTTAAAATAGGGGACGGCCCAGCCTCCTCTGACCCTAGGCAGTGCCATATAACGTAGAGCCCTTCTGGTTTTCCCATGTGCCCATATGAATCTATTAATCATCTGCTCTAACAATGTAAACCATTTTGCGTAAAATATAAGTGGGATTGCCCTAAATAGGTAGAGAAACTTAGGTAATAAAACCATTTTAATTATATTACAACGCCCTACTATAGATGAATGAAGATTATGTATCCTATCCAAGTCTTTTTTAGCTTTGGCCATGATGGGTTCAATATTCATATCCACAATTTGGTCCAAATCTGCCGAAATATTAATCCCAAGAAAGACACCCGAGTCCACTTCTCGCATATCACTGCACACTGTCCGATCGTTCTTAATTTTAGGCCCATTTAGTGCATATCCTGACACTTGACCAAAAGTCAAGGCTTCCAATTCCACCTCGACTATGGCTTCAGCAGGTCTTGAAGTAACGATGGCAATATCATCGGCGTACGCCAATATTTTACATTCCGCGCCTTGGGCTTTTATAGGAAGAATCCTATTATTTGCTTCCAATTTACGAAGTAAGGGATCGATATAGAGCGCAAAAAGTTATGGCGAGCACGGGCAGCCCTGCCTTGTACGCCGTTTAATTTGCAGAGACGCCGTATATCCCCCATTCACTCGAATACGAGCTGTAGGAGCTATATATAAAGCCTGAATAGCCTTGATGAAACCCTCTCCGATGCCAGACCATGCTAATGTCGCCCAAAGGTAGTCCCAGGAGACCCGATCAAATGCCTTTTCAGCATCCAGTAACATAACTGCCATAGGGTCTCCTAGGACTTCCATGGCATCAAAAAGAGTAATAACCCTCCGGACATGTTGCGTAGTGCCTCTTCCAGGAATAAATCCATGCTGGGTAGAACTAACAAGTTTACTTACAAACTTACAAAGCCTAAGAGCCATAGCCTTAGAGAACATTTTGGCATCAGAATTCATCAAGGTTATCGGTCTATAGGACCCCGGTTCTCTAGATGGTTTCCCCTTCTTCAAGATAATTACTATATCTGCGCCTGCCCAGGAATTCGGATCCGAAGTTCCTATCTGGGCCTGCTGTACTGTATCTATCAGATCTAGAGAAATGATGCCGTGGAGGGCTTTATAGAATTCAATAGGGATCTGATCAGGTCCCGCAGCTTTACCTGACGGTAGACTATTTAGAGCCATCAGAATCTCTTCAGGAGCTAGAGGTGCATCCAACTCTTCCCTATCTTCCTCAAGTAGAGATGACGCTGAAATGTCCCTAAAATACCCATGGATTTCCGAGAGGTCCTTTGGTTGATCTTTATTGTATAACATAGCATAAAACTGCCTGAATACCTCTCGAATCCCGTCTGGATCTGTGAGTATCCCTCCCTTACTGTCCGAGATCTCTTTAACCTCCCCTAAAGCTACTTTCTGCCTTGTGCGAACCGCTAATGTATGCCCGACACACTCACTCAGTTCATGGCATTGCTCCCTTTTTGTGAGAAAGATAGCGGCTGCTTTACCAGCTATACTCTCCTCAGCTTCTGCTTTCGCCTTTGCAACGTTAAGAAGTGCCTGATCCAAAGGTGCCCTTGATATAATTGCTAAGGACAATTCCTCTTCAGCATCTGTTACTACTTTAGCTAATTTTTGGGATCTTACTTGCTCCTGCCTTTGTCTATATAGGCTAAAGCTCAATGTCTCACCACGAATACCTGCCTTAAAGGTGTCCCAGATTACCCCAGAAGAGGCACTACCTCTATTAATTTCCCAAAACCCTTTTATCCATTCCTTCATATGTTGGACATATTCTTCGTCTTTTAACAATCCCCTCTCAAAAGTCCATGTGCGTTCATGCCTAGTCATATTCGTAATTTCTAAAGTTAAAATTATCGGGCTATGATCAGAAATAATCCTTGGTAGTTTCTCAATCTGACTTCTTGCCAATAGACCATTAGAAATAAAAAAAATAGTCAAGCCTAACGCAAATCTTGTGTGGGTCGGAGTAATAAGTGCTACCAGGGTCTTTAGGTTTCAACTTTGCCCAAACATTTACTAAGGAGTTATTCCGAGCCAAACTAAGAATTGCTCGACACGTTCTTTTTTTTCGGCCCAGATAACGATCTCCTGGTTCGAAACCCAGTCCCCCTACTCCATTTATGTTGAAATCTCCACAAAAAATAATGGGTACAGGCCATGAAGCTAACTCCAAGTCTCAAAATTCAAATATGTCCGGCTCATCTTCAGTTGATCCATAGATTGACCCCAACGTAACCCATTCACCATTAATCATACACTCCGCTAAGACCCATCTACCCCATTGATCTTCCAGCTTTTTCCTAACTACAACATGTGGATTTTCATTTCCACATGAAAGTAAATGTCCCACTCTTGGACAGATTTGTAAAGGCTGTGGGAAAGCGAACCATTTTGTGACTGTTTGAAAAACCAAGAGAAATGCAAGTGGTTCATAGCGTGAAAACAAAATGGCTGCTGAAATGTTCCAGAAGCAATGTATGATGCGCACACCAACAAGTCTGAAAGGCGCATTGATTAAGACGCATAAACACCGAATCATGTTGATCATTGGCTCAATCATTGTCCAACTGTTCTTCTGCATCAACATTGAGTGAGAGTGAAAAAAATCATTGTGCCATGACGACGTTTACCTCAGAAAATCATGTGCATGTTGGGCTGGCAGCTTGTGAAGAAAAATGTCAGTCAAAGGAAGATCAACATGCCAAAGCACCAACGTCCTTCATTACACTGAAAGTAAATGGTTGTTCAATACCTTTCATTTATCGACAGTGGTGCATCAATAAACATTTACCCGAGAAGAAATACAATGATTATTATCTCCATTACTGCAGTTAACCCCATCGAAAATCGAAGTATATACATGGGCTACATCTACGCCCTTAAAAAGACATGGTTCATTTGTAGCGACAACGAAACACAAGAAAACGAAGGTACAAGCACCCATTCATTTGCTTCAAGGCGCGGTGTCCAGTGCCTGTCTACTCGGTTTCAGCAGAGCACTAATAATGGACTGATTTCTGTGAATTACAACATGAATGCTCACCATAAATTACGTGGCACTGGAAGTCGCGGGAGGGCCCGTCGTATGGGAGATGGATGGCTGAGTTGCTGAAGTGGGCTAGCTGTGAAAGTGTGCTTAGGAGGCGTCAGGCGACCAGGGCAGGGGATGAGAAGGGACTGGAATGGGTGAGGGCATGGGAGCAGATAGTACAGGCTATGAAAGATTACCGGCTGGAGAGCACTGAGCAGGAGGACCGGGAGGGAAGGGCTCCACGAGGCCTAGGGGCCACAGGCGAACAACCGGTAGCAGTAGCAATAGTAAGCTAGATTTCATGATCGGGGCCCCCGCCAGCAGTAATGGGTGGGTGGGAGGGTGGGGAAGGGGGGAGTTTTCGGGGTGTTGTATTAATATATTGACGGACAGCTGGGGACTGAGGCGGATGGGAGAAAAGCAGATGTTGCCATGGGAGATTTACCTGCTCTATTGTGCCAGGATGGTTATGATACTCAGGGACCGGTAATGTTGTGCCGCCCAGCCTCCGGGATGTGGGCTGAATGGCTGTGTAAAGTGTTACAATGATGTGAGGGCTCTGAGACACATTGTGGGCATGGGTCGCTATTATGGAGTTCTCATACTTAATTCTGCAATAAAAATACGTTTAAAAAAAAAAAAATGAATGCTCACCATGAAATAGTAAGCCAGTTCCCTTCGTTATTTCATGGTCTGGGAAAACTTAAATTATGAAAGTGAAGTTTCATATTAATGAGGATGTTTGTCCTGTTGCTCAAAGACATAGACAAATTGCTTTTCATTTGCAAGAAGCTGTTGAGAAAGACCTTGAATCATTACTTGAGCCTGATATTATTGATTGTTTCACTTGTCGAAAGCCATGGGTTTTCCCCATAGTAGTAGTGCCCAAAAAGGACAGTGAAGGGGCTGTACGTATATGCGTTGACATGCATCAAGCTAACAGAGCAATTGAACAAGAACGACATCCAGGTCCCCACATTGCTAATCAGCATCATAACGTAAATAAAAGGTGCAAAGGTCTTCTCTCATCTTGATTTAAATAAAGGTGATCATCAGTTGGAACTTGAAGAATATTGCAGGTACATTTCAACCTTTTCTGCACATGTTGGTCTGTTTTGATACAAAAGACTAAGTTTTGGTGTGTCATACACTGCAGAACTGTTTCAAGACCTCATTCAACTTATACAGCCTGTCATGAATGTATTCAATTACAGTGATGACATATTGGTTTTTGGAGCTACAATAAAAGAACATAATAAAGCTTTTACACAAATATGTAGTTTACTTGCGGACGCAGGTTTAAATGTGAATGCAGACAAATGTGTGTTCCATAAGATGAAGCTAAAATTCTTTGGCCATATCTTATCTGATGGGGTTATGACACCAGATCTTGCTAAAGCATAAGCGCTGTCACATGCTGATCCCTGCAAGATATTTCCAGGGTGCTTTCATTTCTTGGCATGGCCAGTTACTGTTCCAGATACAAACAAGAATTTGCCGATGTAAGTGCTCCATTAAGAGACTTGACGAGAAAGAATGTTTCATTTCATTGGTCACATAAATGTGAGAAAAGTTTCAAGAAATCTAAATAAACCCTTTGAGAACTCCACTGAAATGGCATATTTCAACCCAAAGCTTCATACAGAGGGTTTTTATGCTAGCACAGTTGGGTTAGGCGCTATCCTTGCACAGCACAGTGGACACCTGAATGCTCGAAGTAGAAATTTGTCCCAAACAGAACGTGCTTACTCACAAACTGAGAAAGAAAGCTTAGCTGTGGTATGAGCTTGTGAACATTTCCATGTATTCTAGTATGGAAAACATTTTACAACATGCCACTGGAATCAAGCTATCCTGGCTGAAGAGGGGTGAAACCCCGAAACCGGTCCTAGGATGCTTGTTTCCAGTCCAAGGAGGACCTGGCTTGGCAGTTCGGGCTGGACTGTTCCTATGAGGCACAGGGTCAAGACTGATTTGCACATGGCTGGGTTCAACCTGGAATGGCATGGTGAGAAAAAAAACGATGGATTTAGGCCCAGATCTCTGTACTGGGGTGAATGCATGACATTGTTCTGCATTCTGTCCATCAACTGTTGTTTTGCATTTGTCACCCCGAGTGGGACGGGTATGCCCAGACGTGGGTCCTGTGCTCTCCATGCCACTGGAATCAAACTATCCTGGCTGAAGAGGGGTTCAAACTGGAATGGCATTGTGATAGTCCCGACGAGCCAGAACACCGGAACTCAGTCGAGATGGACCGCGACTCCGTACAGGAAGGACGGAGCGGTCTAGTGGCGCAGTCCCGCCTTCTACATCAGCCGACGTCATCCGCGTCACCCTTACGGGACTGGTGGAGCGACGACAAGTAGGCGGAGATCGGGGCGGTCCAGGAGAGTAAAGAGGCGGAGACCGGAGCAGGAGGAGGGACCCGACAGGAAGAGAGGCGAGTGAAGGAGGTGTACGACGGGAGTAGAGCGGAAGAAGGACCGAAGAGGAGAAAAGCGCGAACAGAAAGACCCGAGCGGGAGGAAGCGCGAGAGGAGCCCAGCGGTACCGAGGAATGGAGTATCCTGGCACAGTGGGAAGCGGAAGAACCCGGAGGCCCAGCTACAACAGAGGACGCCCCGGGTCCAGACGCCGCGGCCCAGCCCCTGGGTCGTAGCCCAAGCACAAAGACAATACCTCAAAGACAAACCAACTAACCCCGGCTTCTCTGTTGTCTGTTTCTATTTTCGGGGCCGGAGTCCTGTAAAGAACAATCCGAGGAGGAAACACCGAGAAGGGGATTTTCGACGGTTTCCTGACCCCTCAAGGGAAGACTACTGCCTACCCGGAACCACTGAAAGCTCTTGTGTTTGCCCTTACATGTTTCACGCACTTTCTATTCCTAAATTAAGGAAGAGCAGAAAAAACGATAATAAAAGAAGCAGAGACTTCTGTGAGAATATTCCAAAGTCTGTTTCTATTTTTCTATTGACAATCCTTCCACTTTACACAAGGGCCTGGATCCCCTATACCCATGGTCATCCCCCCCCTACCACGTTGAGATATTACAGGCATTTTGAGCAAAAAAAACGATGGATTTAGGCCCAGATCTCTGTTCAGGGGTGAATGCATGACATTGTTCTGCATTCTGTCCATCAACTGTTGTTTTTACATTTTACAATGGCAACTGATCATCAATCTTTAGTGACTATATTTGGAAATCCAAAGGCCAAAATGCCTCCTCACATAGAACGATGGGGACTTTGGTTACAAAAGTATGATTATTCCATTGTGTATCGTCCAGGGAACGATCTGAACCCTACGGACTACTTTTCCAGAATGCCTATGCAAGATCATAGAACTCCATCCAAGACGGCTGAGGCCTATATCAACTTTGTTTCATTTCATAAGCCCAGATTATAACTTCCACAAGCCATGATAGTAACATGTTAAAGCAGAAGGATATAATTACCCATCAGTCATGGAACCAACACACTCGACTGCCATCAGTGATGGTGAATATCAGAATTACAAAAATGTCAAGGATGAACTGTCCATAAGTCAGGAAGAAGTTATATAACATGGGTTGAGAATCCTGATTCCGGAGAGTCTGAGACAGAAAATAATTGAGGTAGCCCATGAAGCACATCGTGGAATTGTTGCCACAAAACAAGCTCTGTGAGATCGAGTTTAGTTTCCTTACCTTGACAGGGTTGAAAAGGGATTAAAGGCCTGTCATTCACGCAGCTGCCTTTTCTTAAACTATTCATCACACCTTGAACATGTCACAACTCCTAAAGCATGCATGGGAGAGAATAGCCATTGACTTTTTTTAGTCCACTTGGCAATGGACAACATCTATTGGCGATTATGGATGAATGCTCACGATTTCCATTAAGTGGAAATCTTTCATCTACAACTAAAAAACAGGTCATTGAAAGTCTACATGGCATTTTTGCCACATGGCATGTTTAGCAGCCATAGTGAACTCTGACAATGGCCTGCCTTTCAATAGTCGAGAGTTTAGAGTTTCCTTAGAACATTTCAAAATAAAGCAGCAAAAGAGCATGCCTCTGTGGCCACAAGCTAACGAACTTGTTGAGCATTTTATGAGTATGCTAAAGAAAGCAGTGCAGCGTGCCACTCCTGAAAAGCTCAATTTGAAAACTGTATTTCATTTGACCTTGAGAGCTTATCGTTCAACACCCTACTGTACCACAGGTGAAAGTCCTGTGACTTTCATGTTCAGGAGAGTAATGAATACCAAGTAACCTCAGTGGACCAAGCGGAGAAAAAAAGATGACAACTCATGAGAAGGGCTTGGTTAACAAACAAAAGATGAAAGTGTAGGCTAAATACTGACAAAAGACGACATGCAAAGATCATTGTCTTTAAGAGGGGGAATCCAACGCTCGTACGACAAATGCAGAAGAGAAAATCTGGTTCTCCTTTTAAAGCAGAACCTTTCCAAGTGGTGTCTACTAAGGGACACATGGTGATGCCCAGTGCCCTGGGACGTCTATTACCTGAAACTCTTTTCATTTCAGGCACTTGAACATTCATTCATAGGATCTAATAGTTTAAAGAGAGAATGGGTCTAAAACATCAGCAACTACTGTTGCTTCCATGCCATTGCCGCAAATCCTAGACGTTGGTGATGACACCTCCCAGTTTCCCAGAACAAGATCAGGTCGAACAATTAAAGCGCCAAGGAGATTGATTGAAGAGATTTGAATATATATGTCTATCTATATAAATATTTTGTAAAACATTTTATTTTGAATTTAACAGAGTAGGAGATGTAGTGTCTTGCGAATTAGAAATTATGGAACCCTTTTGGTTCCAGATGGACTCCGTAGAACTGTGAGGTAAGTGTTAGAGCGGAATGCACTAAAGGCTGGTTTAGAATGATGAGTTTGCAGTTACATGCAGAAGAATAAGGAGGTGCATTACTAAGCTCCAGGCATGGCGTAGTCATTTGCCGGTACCCAGGTTGGGGAGGATGCTACAACCTCCATGTACATAGACCTGCTATTGAGGCTTCCCCCTTCAGGCTTTAATTCCGAAGAGAGAAAAGCTTAACCTGGAGCCTGATGCAATTTTTTTGTTTTTGTTTTTTGTGACTGACAATTAGCTTGGATGTTATCACAACTGAAACTGAAAATCATCCGAAGCACTTTGGCTCTGAAAATGAGTCACTGGAAATGGGAACTCTCCTCTTTGTAGTAGTAACTCTCATGAGTAGATTCCTTCTCTAAGACCATCATAGGAGAGTGAAACATGAGAATTAGTCCACCTCATTAGATCACACCCTTCCCTCGACTTGGACATTTGCTTTCCCTACTACCCAGGGTCCAGACAGACTTTCTGCGTTTTGTCTGATTTGGGGCACTATACACCAGGGGTTATTTAAATAATGAATGTGGTGGGAGGCCGACTTATCTAAGTATTATTTGCAGCGCCATCCATAGGGACCAAACAGTTTCTAGAGGGGGGGGCGCAGATTGTAATTTAGGATTTAGCATTCATGTGTTCACTTCAAGGGGGAGGGGACAGGGGAGCTCTACACACCATAGATTAATTATATAAAAAGAATGGGGCGAGGAGGCCTGTCCTGCATTGCACACACACTCCCTTGGGCTCAAGAAGTCTATATGGGACAGATTGAGTAGTTTATCCTCCGCCTGCTGCAGAGAGCCAGAAAGCATACCAGACACCACGGGCAGGGATGATGGCTGTATTGTATTATCTCACACCTAGGCACATGGGCAGTCTTTTTCGCATTTAAAACCAATCTGCCTACTCCAAGACTATAGAAACCACCACTAAATATCAGGGATTTGAAGTTAAAAGTAAAATGGATGAATTTGGTGAGCTGGCCCATCTCAGCATCTACCTGCCTATTTCCAGTGGTTCAGCCATTTTCTGCTCGCTTGGTCAGCTGTGGAATCTGGAGAAGATGGCTACAGCTGTTTGAGGAAGCTCTTATAACCCAGCTCAACACAACTTTGGGTATCAGCGGGGCAGAGGAAGTGGCACTATTCAGACTGGATTGCATAACTGGTCCTGTAGGTTCAGCTAAGATTGCTTTGACGGGGTCAAGTAAAGAAAGAATATATGTGTCTGTAGATCATGCTTGTCTTCCCCTTATCTGTCCACTCAGGGTACCTAAAATGCACCCTGAACAACATAAATCATTTTCTGAAACATAGATACAGGAATGGAGCGCAGAGCTGGATGTCTTGGCTAGATGTGGTGCTTCTCTGGCTTCAACCCACCATCTGCATTTAAGCTTTCTTGGAACAGGTCAAGCCCCTTCCCTCCCATGCTAAACCATAGCGGAACTACTAGGGATAATTAAATTTCAATAATTGGGGATTTTACAGGATTTGTCCACTTGGTTTGGGATGTTGTGTGACCTACTTTATGAAGACAAGACTCAAAGAGTTCCACCCGCCATGCTCTGGCTTTTCCTATCCTTACTGACTCCGTTTGGTACGCCTTTGGGCCCCAAGGAATCGAGAGGCCTTCCATCTGTAGTTTTGCCAGCAGGTTCTTCCTCTGTGCCAGTTGGACCCTCTGAGCTCATCTTGCCACCAGCACCAGTTCCAACCCTGCATCTGGCGCCATGAACTACGCTAGGCCTGGGATTTTTGATACCGACGGGATCCGATTGTTGTATCTGACACTAAATCGACACTGGTCCTACGTCAATCGATGTCATGCCCAATTCCAAACGAGGCACCTCTTCCCCCACTTGATTTGCCACCCCCACAAGAGAAGCAACACACTTTACATAACCTTTTTGGGTCAGACTCAGACAATGACTATGACCCAGTTGATGAGTTTGGACAACCCTACCACAATGATGATTGGTATGAAGAACAACAGGCCTGTGGTTTCAATAATTCCCCTGAAATGGGTCTCCTGTCATGCCCTGGATCTGCCACTTAGGAATCTGATTCTTACTCCATGGTGATGCGTAGGGCGGCTGAAGTCTTTGACTTCCAACTCCCCACTGGGGAGGCTAAGACCAATGTCTTAACAGAGGTCCTCCAACTGGAGCAACCATCTTCTGAGCCCCTTCTTCCATTTAATGAGGCAATGATGGATACCTTATTGGGGACGTGGGACAAATCTTGCTTCGGCCCCCCGGTCAATCGACAAATAGCCAGTCGCCATTGGCATGCTCTAGGCAACACTACCTTTCTTTCACAATATACCCCCACCCCCCCCCATGCCCCTGACTGACAGCCTGGTGATGCAGGTTTCCACGTGTCGCTTGAATCATTACATCTTTCCTACCACTTCACCAGACAGGTAATCTAAGTGTGTTGAAACATTTGGAAAACATGTGTTTTCTTCCATCAGTCGGACCCTCAGGTCCATTATTGCCAGCTTCATTTTAGGCTGTTACTCCCACTTACTTTGGGATTCAGTCGCCCATGTTCTCCCTGGTGTTTTTGAAGACCTCGGCCTGTTCTCAATCAGGCAATTCAAGATGGCTGGCCCGCAAACAAGTTCTTGATTAATTGTGACTTGGACGTCACCGACTTCATCGGGCAGGCCATGAGCACATCCGTTGCCATTTGCCGCCATGCGTGGCTACGTTAGACTGGGTTGTCTGGCGATGTCCAGTCCTTCCTGATGGACATGTCCTTCATTGGGATTCGCCTGTTCAGGGTTAAGGCTGATTCTGATTTTTTAAGGCGAGCAGGCCTCCTGGATGCTTTTTGGGCCTCTCCGCATTTTATGGCTTTGGCTGTGGTGCCCCCTCTTGCAAGCCTGCTCAGCTCGACTGGGAACGCAGCAGTTTTGCAGTTGAGGCCTTGGTGCCCACCGCATCCAAAGCCAGCAAGCCACTCAGTCTGCTGCCCCACCTGCCAAGCTTCTTTAGAGTGCCCTTACAGGACCTCTGCCACCCAGTGGGAGGCAGAATCCACTGGGTCTGCCCGGGCCGCAAAGTAATACATCCAGTACAGGTGGGTTCCACTGATTGTTTGCAAAGGCTCTGCCTTACCCTGCCTTACCCTCCACCCCCCCCCCCCAAAGCAACTGATGGAGGACCATCTCTTCAGTTTGCGGCCAGAAGAGCAAGCCCTTTTGGTCAAAGGGGCATGCAACAGAAATTGGTTGTGGTTACTATTCCTGCTACTTTCTAGTGGCCAAGGTAGATGGCCTGTTTTACACCTGTGGCCTCTTAATGTCTCCCTTCAGAAGGAGAAATTCAAACGCTCACATTGGCCCAGGTCTTGTCTGCCCTCGACCCAGAAAACTGGATGGTAGCATTGGACCTGCAGGATGCCTAATTCCATTTACATGTCTTGCCGGCATTATCTGCAGATCATGGTGTGGCAGGAGCATTTTCAGTTTGCTCTGCTTCCTTTTGGTCTCACAAGAGCCCCTTTGGTGTTCACGAAAGTGATGGTGGTGGCAGAACATCTTCAAAGGTCGGGGGTGCAAGTCTTCCCCTACCTTGATGACAGGATGTTGAAGGTCGGCTCTCCCCAGGCAGTCATCAACTACCTCTAGACTGCAGCGAGCCTTCTGTCCTCTTTGGGGGTCACTTTCGATGTGCAATCCTCAGATGTTCCCCTTCATCTGATCTGTTCTGGACACGGTTTGGTTTGTACCTTTTCCTTGGGAAAAGGTGTGTAGGACATTCAGGCTATCATCCAGATCTTTCAGCCTCAGTCCTGGATTTCAGGGTTGTCAACTCTGAGGCTGCTGGGGCCTATTTGCCTCCTGCATACTGCTGGTCGAGTATGCCAAGTAGCATATGCGGAATCTAAAGTCTTAGTGGTCCCAACATCAAGGGTACTTCTCTGCCCATGTTCAGATTTCGGAGGAGACTGCAAAGGATCTGCAGAGGTGGCTGCTGGACCACTAATGGGCCTGCAGCAGATCCCTCTTGCTTCCCCACCCAGAGCTAACCGTGGGAGCCGATCCATCTCTTCTGGGCTGGGGCGGCCAACTGGGAGAGGTGAAGATCAGAGTCCTCTGGTCTCAGGCAGAGTCCTGGATCCGTGCCAACCTTCTTGAGCTGAGGGCAACCCACTTGGTGCTGAAAGCTTTCTTACTATCCATCAAGGGGTGGATGGTACAGGTTCTCATGGACAACACCACTTCAATGTGGTACTGCAACAAGCAGAGTGTGGTGGGGGCCTGGGTGCTGTGCCAAGAGGCTTTAAGCCTTGAGAGGTAGTAAACATCAGGGAATCCTGCTGATTGTGAACCACCTGTTAGAGTGGATGAGCTCAGCCGCCAATACTTAGTAAACCACCAATGTTGGATGTTAACCTAAGTGGCATATGGTTTTCTTCGACACTGGAGAGAAGCCTGGCTAGATCTCTTTGCCCAAACTTTTGCGTGTGGGAGTTTCAGTGAAGGCTGTCCCTGGGTGATGCATTTCAGCTGGAGTGGACACAGAACTCCTGCATGCTTTCCTACCACTGCCTCTCCTGCCTACAGCTCTGAAGAAAATCAGGAATTACCCGGCCCAAGTTATCCCAATGCATTCTGATTGGGCCAGGAGAGTGTGGTACCTAGAACTTCTTAGCATGTGTGTCTGCTTTCTGAACAGGTTGCCACTTTGGGAGGATCTTATGTCACAGAAGCAGGAAAGGGTTCACCACCTGAACCTGCTTAATCTACAACTCCATGTGTGGAGATTGAGCTTCAGCAGTTGACGGTGTTTGATTTGCCAACCCAAGTTGTGAATGTCTTCCTAGCTGCTAAGCATACTTCTACAAAGTCTGTGCCAGCACTAGGACAGATTTCTGGCTTGGTGTGTAGTGGGTAGGCAGACCATTTGCAAGCGAAGCTGTTGGATAATTTATTTGTTTTGTCTTTGGCCCAATAGGCCTTGCAGTGGGTACTATTAAATGTTGTATATCAGCCCTTTCGGCCTTTCAGCGTTTACCAGACTACCTGTCCTTGTTTAAATCACCTGTTGTGATTAGTTTTCTTAAAGATTTGGCAAACAATCCTGCCCAAAATGTTTGTGATGCCACAATAGGACCTGAACTTGGTCCTGACATTTCTCATGTGTATTTCAGTTGAGCTGACGCACAGCAGCCCATTAAGTTTTTTGCCCTTAAAGACTGTCCTCATTGCGATCACTTCAGCTTGTCGCATGAGTGAGCTTCAGGCTCTCTTGGTGCAACCTCTCTACATCACTTTTTACTGGAAAAACTTGTGTTGCAAATCAGGGCAGCCTTCTTGCGAATAGTGGTGACATATTTTGATGCTGGGCAATTCATCACCTTCCCTACATTGCTTGCTACGCCTTACCTCTCAAATAAGGAGGAGAGACTCCATCGGTTTGACCCCAGAAGAGCATTAAGCTTTTACATCTATTGCACCAAAGACCATCAGATGGACAATATTTTTGTTGGGATCTCTGGGGCAAAGAAAGTTATGGATGTGCAGATAAGGATTCCGTCAAAATGGATAGTCTTTTGCATTAAGATATAGTATTTATCAGAAAGAGTGTTACCGGAGGTAAGTAACTTGTTAACCAAGATAAAAAAGTTGAAAGGCCCTAAGATTAGGTGATTTAACTAATCCCAACAGACACCATCTTGCAGCAGGATGGTTATCATTTTCTGATGAGATACTTCTCTTGTAACTCTATGTATTTCACTTTGATTACATAGCTTTTAATTATCGTATCTGAATTATCTTTTTCTAGAATACTTTTCTGAAATATATTACCCATGTACCATCCTCGTAATAAGGACCATCTGTAACCAGCTAGCCACAGGATACGGCGTTGAAGCTTAAGTCTGACTTAGACTAGACCAGGTAGGCGGCAAATCCTACAACAGATTGAGACCTGATTTATTGTGTGGAACCTCTCATCTTAAAAGGTGTGGAACATACGTTTTAGCTCTGAAGAGCGTCTCTTAAAGGGAGGTGAGCAATACATGTCTAGGCATATTATTTATTGCTTTGTACACCTAACAGGTTATGGATCCATGATCCACAATAGTATAAAATCCTTGCAGTGCAAGCTTACTTTAACAAGCTATTAGCTTTCTCTATGACCAAGTTTGACTCGGGCATAAAGGGGTGTGAGAATTGGAGACTTATTATCACATTAGCAAATGCCTATGCTAATGCATTACATGTAAACACTGGCCCGTGGTTCGAATGAAATGTAGGAACTGCACTCATTACTACTAAGCCTAACAAGTCTTTTATGACTGTGCAAACCGTAACTTGGAATTGGGCCATACCCACATAAATTGGGTATACGAGTCTACTGTTACTGATATATATTTGTAACTTTCTACTGATCAATAAAGTCCAGGTACACAATTTGTAAATGATGTGTAGCTTTCTATAAAGGAACCGGTGGGGGGGGGGGTCCAACTATCGTAGTATGTTTTATTTTCTGACACATTTTTTATTGTAACATACATTCCTCTGTTTGCTTCAACATCAGCGGCCACCAGTAACGCATGTGCAGAGCCTATTCCTTCATAAGCTGCTTTTATTAAATAGAGTCTGGTAGATTTGTGTTCCCCTATTTCTAATGAATTCTTCTAACCGCAGAATTCTCACCTTGTGAATATTCCCTAGGCGTCAGACTAGATCCAGCAATATATCTGTACACCAGTAGATACGTTGTATGGCTTTGCACTAATATCGTTCTGCTCCGGAAGTGACAAGTGGAACTGCAATAAGCGCATACCATGAGTGATGATGTCAGTTCCTTTCTTTCTGCACCTTCAAGCGCAGATCCAGAGCTACTCCTTAGTGTTTTTAGACACTTTTTCAAAATGTCTTCACAATGTTCAAGGGAAAATGTCGGCCCCTAAAACAACAGGGTTCAAGTCATGCAGAGACTGTCACAAACAGATGTCTGTGATGGACCCTTACAAAATATGCTTATGGTACCTGGAGTCAGAGGACGATTCCAAGGCTTGTGATGACAGCACTCATATAAATCTAAAAGTCGTACTGAACAGCAGAGTGAGGTTGCATGTCACCAAACATCGTAAGACTTCACACTATGATCGAATGAAGTTGAAAGAAAGGTCCTGTCCCTGCTCATAATGTTGTTCCTGTACCAATCCTGTTGAAGTCTTCAAGTAGGTCGAAGAAGGAGCACCAAAAGTCAAAGTGGGAATCTGCCACTCTCAGACTCCTTGGAGGGAGTGAGGGTGTCCAAGTGCCAGCTGGTCTCACTCCCAATATCCATCGGAGATGACCCAAAGGCTTGTCCCAATGGACCCCGAATTTCTGGGTTAGCCAGCAACATTCTAGCAGGCTTTCCCCTGGCAGGCTTCCCCTACCTCAATGACTGTCTGAAGGCGGGTTCAAACCAGGCAGTTGCCAGCCATCTCCAGATGACTGCAAGTCTCCTAATATCATTGGGATTCACTGTTTAAGTGCCTAAGTCATACCTGACTTTGCAGACGCTCCTGTTCATCGGGGTTAATCTGGATATGGTATGGTTTTGTACATTTCCCTCGGAGTAGAGAGCCCAGGACATTTGGGCTATGACCCCTATGTTTCAGCTTCTGTGCTAGATCTCAGTACAGACGAGGATTGTTGGCCTCCTGTAGGTCAGACATACCAGATGGCGAATGTGGGCTCTGAACTGGGATCCAAAGTCCCAGTGGGTGTAACACCAGGGAAATCTGTCTGATTGGGTTCAGATTTCAGAGGCGACTGCAAGAGATCTGCAGTGGGGGTTGCTGAGCAGCGAATTGGTCAGCGGCAGACCCCTTTCCCTACCTGACCATGATTTGGCAGGAGTGAAATATGCATCGCTTCTGGGCTGTGGAGGGCATTTGGGAGAGGTGGAGAACAGAGACCTCTGGTCTCTCTCTGAGACCCTGTTCCACATCAACCTGTTGGAGCTGCGGGCCATCCGCTTGGCATTGAAATCCTTCCTGCCATCCATCAAAAGGAGGCTGTTCAGGTCAGACCCACTGCCATGGCGGTGGGATTGTGTACCCTGTTTTCATATGCTCTGCGCCTCTGAACGTGGCTGGAACGTCCAGACATCTTCAGGTTGTACAACTCCTGGCAGGATCTCTGAATGCCAAAGCAGAAGATCTCAGCCGTCGATGCATTGTGGACCACAAATGGCGTCAACACACAGAGGTGGGGTGAGGTCTTATCCACGAATGGGGTGTACCTTGGCTCAATCTTTTCCCACCTCTGAAAATGTCCAGTGTCAAAGCTTCGGCTTTTTGAAATTTCCAAAACTGCTCTCGCTCGGCGATGCATTCTGCTTGTAGTGGAAATCAGGACTCATGTACACCTGCCTGCCAAAGCTATCCCTGCTCGGAGTTCTCAAGAAGATATGGACTGACCAGGCCAAAGTCATTCTCTTTGCCCTGGACTAGGCATGGAGAGTATAGCATTCCAAACTCCTGGGCATTAGCAGCCCTCATCCGCTCAAACTACCTCTTCGTGATGATCTCTTGTCACAGCAGAAGTGTAGTGTGCTGCATCCGAACCTGCGCGCACTCCACCTACATGCTTGGATATTGATGATCTTCGTTTGATGCTGGTGTCATTCTGGCAACCCGGCTTCACTCACCGAAATCCGTATACGCCTGCCATTGGAACAAGTTTGTGGCTTGGGGTTCAAACATGCATGTTAACCCACTCCATGTCAAGCTATCTGAAGTATTACTGTTTGTGTTGTCCTTGGACCAGGCATGGCCTGGCTCTGGGCACTGTTAAGAGGTATTTATTGGCTATCTCAGCCTTTCTGCATTTGCCAGAGCAGCCATCCCTCTTTAAGTTACCTGTTGTGACTCGTTTCTTGAAAGGTTAGTGCCACATGTTTTCACCTTCCCCTGTCATCAAGCCCTAGTGGGATTTGAATTTGGACTTAACATATCTAATGTGCTATCCCTTTGAACATCTGCATAGCTGTCCTCTTGGGCTTCTCTAGTCTTACAACAGACTTCTTGGTTGCCGTTATTTTGCTACGGAGGTTGTGTGAACTTCAGACCCCTTCTGTTCACCCGCCATATTACACCTTTTCCCAAGACAAACTGGTTCTTCATACACGTGCCTCTTTTCTTCCAAAGGTGATGACTGTTTAACGTCCTTCAGACTATCCCCCTTCTATTGTTCTTTGCTCCTCACTCCTCTAAGGAGAAGGAGCGGTTCCGTCGCTTGGATCCATAGAAAGCCCTTTGTTTTTATATCAGTCGTATGAAAGAATATCGTTGAACTATCAGCTTTTCATTGGATTCATTGGCGCAAAGCAGGACAAGGCAGTGCAGAAGTGGACTATCCTTGTTGGATTGTACTCTGCAATAAAATTGGCTAGTCATTAGCGAAAAAGCAGACTCCGGAAGGCTTGAGGGTTCCCTTGACCAGAGCCAAGGCTGCTACTACTGCCTTGGCACATGGGGTGCTTGTCCTGGACTTCTGCCAGGCAGCTGTGTGAGCTTCACTTCACACGTCACTATTGTCTGGACAGTTAGGTCTGTCGAGATTTGCCCGCTCGGTCCTGCAGGACTTTTTAGTTTGAGGCAGTTCACAGTCCCTCCTCCAGGGAGGGTATTGCTTTGGTGTCTATTCTAAAGTAAGGATTCTGCAGTTAAAATTCTCTTCCAAAAGAACAAGTTACTTACTTTCTGTAACGCCTTTCTTCTTAGATTCTGCACACTGGTCACATTCATTCTGACGTGGCTGTGCCTGTGGGCACGGAATATCTCACAAAAGAAACTGAAGTTAGCGTGCTAGGGAGGCACCTATCTAGACACCTCTTACTCCACATCCGGTGCAGGCGACGTCAATGTAGAGCCTTTGGGGCCACTTACTGATTTGCAGAGGCACTGCTCAAGATTTTTCGGATCCAGATTGATTCGTGGGGAATATTCTAAGGTAAGGAATCTGGGGTTAGCTAGAATCCCTACCAGAAAAGGCATTATCGAAGACAAGTAACTGGTTCTTTAGTTCTAGTCTGGTTATTTGTCTGCCATTTTGGGAAAATTTGAATTCTCGGGCCAACATGGGTGGGGTGGAATATCACTTAATTTCTGGTTCCCGATTGAAGAGCGCTCCATTGCAGGTAGTCTTGTCCATGGGCCACCATTACGCGAGACCCTTGGCTTCCCTGTTACTCTCGGGGATCTGATGTGCGGCACTGGTGGTCTTGGTCCAGGTGGGGAACACTTAATTTATTGCCTCCCGCCCCCTCTCGTTCTTATGTGTTCTAGGAATCAGCATTGATCCGAACTTCCAATCTTCCTCTTCCCACTCAGCTATGGTGTGGATGTTGTGGTGTCCACCATCTTAAGAGATATGCCCAACTTGAGCTAGCCATCTCAGTCCAGCAGAATCCCTGCAGCACACTCATCCATTGCAGCTATGCTTACGAACTTCTATGTTTGGGAGGCTTTGTGGAATTGGTTTCTCTGTTGTGGAGTGGATTTCCCCTTTGAGGTTTATTTTGGTCAGGATTAAATTGAATACACTGGCTGCTAGGGAGCGCCCATAACTGGCTGCTCACGCCATGCACTTTTAGACCACTTTATACAACACAATTTAAGCTAACACTGAAAGAAATATGGACAGAAGACCTGGATGAGGAACTAAATACAAATACAAGTGAATAGTGCAGGATACTCGCAGTGGCTGCTCCTGCGCTATGGCGGAGGAGTGTCGCCCCACTGAACAAAAGGAAAACTAAAATGATAATAATTCCCCATCTGAGCACCGATCCATGGCACTCAGATCAATCACAGACCTGCTTTGCAGCGTTGTGATTGTCTCTGGCAAACCTGGGAGTTGGATGCTTCCTGCTGCTGGCCGGGACTGCATGAAGAAGGAAGAGGACAGGGAACTGAGGAGAGGTGGCCGCTGGCCGTTTCAGGTAAGTGTTTTTCTTTAAATTATTTTTCTTCGTCCCTCGTCAAAAGACTGTCTCAGCTCCAAAAGTTCTACTTTATATAGATGTTTTCACCATTGAACTTAATGGAAATCGTAGTGAGCATATGTCACAAAAAAATGATTAACCATAACACAGAAATATAAAGTGTTATTAATGCCACCCTTCTAGCACTAGCCCCTAACTGAATAATAATGTGCCCCATTATAACCTAATATCATCGAACGTGGCAGAACAAATCTAGTTACACAAAGAATGGAAGGCGTGTAAAGAGTGATACAGGTAGGAAGAGCTTTGAAAGCATTACTGGTAGTATTTTTTATTGCAATGAAAACAAATATTTCTTAATAATAAATACAAAGCACGAGAAATACTTAAAAATCAATGTTAAATCTACCACCCAGTAATGCATGAAGCAAAACAATTTAAATCCTGAATTTATCAGCGCTGATAGACTTAATCTAAAAACTTCATAAATTTGCAAATAAAGCCAAGATCAGTCGTAGAAAAACAGAATTTGACAGCATGGCTAATCCTTCTAATGTTGGCTTTGATTAGTGCTTTCCTTAAGTATTTACTCCTTGTCTAAAATGGATGAACATAAAAAGATTAAGTGCTCAATCCTATTATTCTTGTAACCACACAATCTACAGTGATTATACATTACTAACTGAGAATTCCAAGCCCCTTGAAACTGGACTATTGGGATGTAAAATAGACGGAATCAGGAATCCATACTATTTTTTTTTTAACAGGCAGGCTCCATGGATGAAGACCGTTAGTGTTGCTTTTGTTACAAAATGAATCCACAATGTAGTCAGCCTATTTAGAGGACACTTAAAGAAGACAGTTGATCCTAATGTTGCTCCTCAAGCCTATCTTTATTCTATGCAGTGTAATCGGGGAAAATTTGCCAATGTGTTAAATGAGGGCAGATTATTCTCAGTAATTATGTTTTCCACCACTTTAAGGCTTGGGTCCATAAGAGGGCCTTTGGCTTGAATCAATTCCATGAATATTAGTTTTTTTATAGTGTTTTCGAGGGCACTGTCCTGGAGTATAAATAACGAAGAAAGTGAAGGCTCAAGACAAAGCTTGTTATGTGGCGTGGCTAAACATAGATTTAATAACACTCTTGTCAGGAAATGCCTCTTGTTGCATGATCACCCCTTACGTTTCGGACAGATGCGTCTGGTTTTTTGACTCCGAGTGCACTGAGGCATGCAAACCAGACCGGAGTGTTACTGTCTAACCCTTTACCAAATGTATGTTGAATTGGCTACCCCCAGTTGGCATAATTTAACTTACTTATACGTCCCTAGTACCAGGGGTACCCAGGGCATGATTGTGCCACCCTGAGTGTGATATAGCACAACATGGCTCCCAGCTTGCCACTGCTGACTGGAAGAGCAGGTTTACCACTGCTGGTTCGAATTTGCCCAAACATCCCTTAATGAAATCTATATTAGTCACCCCCTAAGGAAGGCCTATCTAGCCCTAATGCAGGGTACTGTATAATATTAAGTAGGACATATATTTTCCAGTGTCCTAACAGTAAAAACCCCAAATTGATGTTTTTACTGTGGAAAGGCTAGTAGCCCTATTACAAGGTGAAAGTATTATGTGGTATGGCGGGATACCATACCATGTAATACTAGCACAATACACAAAGATGGACTGTGGATACTCTCTTCGACACCTTTTCTCTGTCCTGGTAGAGTTGCAAAGAGCAGACAGGCTACTTAGAGGAACATGTGGTACACATTTCACATCACCAATATGGACGATAAGTAATTGACACGACTCAAGAGAAATCCGACACCAATTTATATAAAAATAAAGCTGATATTTATATATTTTTAGACACCAAAACGAAATAGATACATACAAGATAACCGGAGTTTTCAATTTTAAAGCATTAAAAAAATCAGTACTTTAGCAGTGCAAAACTTTAACATTGTGGTCAATGGGAAAAACATATATAAGCAATCAGTTACTGAGCGAGTGAGTTCAATGGAACCCACTCTGGGTTAAGGTATTGTGATTTCCTAGACCAGTTCACAACAGCTAGTTCAATTTTACCTGGCTCAGAGGAGCGGAGTGTAGAGGTGCACTTAAGCTGTCAAATGGAGCTGTCAATCAGGCTTTTGGTCTTTAAATGGCTACCTTAGCAAAAAGGTACTTGCGTGGCGAGTTGAGCAAAACCCTTTGGAACCTAAGCAAGTGGCGGGCCTTGGACCAGGAGTGTCCAGGCAGATCCAATCTACCTGGCTCAGGGGGCTCGGGTGCAGAGGTGCTTCTGGCTATCTGTGGTGCTGAACAGGGTCTGCGTCAACTGGTTCTACTAGGCGTGCCAAGAGATGGTGACAATGCAGGATCTTTACGATGGAGCCACAGAGTGGCTGGTCCTTCGTGCAGGTGGATCCCTTCTCTTGGAGTGTCGAATAAAGCAGGCAGAAGTCGGACAGACCACCAACAAGCCTTGGTATCTGAAAGCACTGCGGTAGAAGAAGCCTTTCAGAGGGCCAGGTGAACATTTTAGAAAGCTGAGCATCCGGACTACAGTTCACAGAAGCCACCTGCCCAGTGACTTTGAGCGGCCATGCCGGACGGCTTGGTGGCCAGCACTTCAAGGTCGTGGATTTAGAGGTTTGTGCCTGCTGACTGCAGGGGACTAGTTCCTCAAGCTCAAGGGAGTTCTTGTGAAGTCTGGAGTTGTGTTCAGCCTTGTGGAGGTGTACACCTCCTGAATAGCTAATTCCCCCCACCCCCTGCCTGTGAAAAACAGTGCCTGTGGCAGGGGGAGGCTTTATCCTCAAGTGGTGGACTTCCATGGGAAATTGGGTCGGCCCATATTATGCTAACCTGTTCATGCACCGATTTGAGCAGGACAAGATTCTCCAGAATGATGAGTGGAAAAGAAATTTGATCACATACTGGAGATATATATATATATATATATATATAGCTTCCTGATATGGAAAGGGTCAGAAATGCAGCAAATCTTCGTCATTGACAAACTCAATTCCATCGATGACAGAAAAGGATTTTCTCATATCAACGATAGCACCATCACATTTTTAGACGTGGACACACCATCAAAGATAACACTTTGGAAACCAACATACACGTCAAATCCACGGACCGTAACAACTTACTGCTAAACAAAAAGCTATGCATAAAGATTTAACTTTGGTTCTTTTACTTTTTGGAAGCCAGTGCAGCTTGGCCAATCCATAGGAAACTGGCTGGTACCTAGGGACTTCCAATGGTAGTCATCCTGCAGAGTTCTGAAGCATCTATAATTTCTGCAGCAGTCCTTGTTGGGTGTTAAGGAATAGAGCATTCCCGTAATCCAGTTTAGAAATGGCTAATGCCGTGACCACTGTTTTTTGGAGGTCTGAGGGAATAAAAGGGCAGATTCTCTTTATTTTTTTTAGAGTAAAGAATGCTGAGGATGTCAGGGAATTAAAATGGTCTTAAAAGATCAGTTTGTCATCAAAGATGACCCCTAAGTTTCTCACCTTCTTCATGGGGAGAGGCAGAGTACCTAGATCTTACACCCACCAGTTTTGGGACCTGAAGGAGGTGTTATTCCCTAGGAGGAGGGCCTTGTTCTTCCCGGAATTAAGTCTGAGACAGTTGGTAGTCATCTATTTATTGATCTGGGCCATACAGATGTTGAATCGCTCTGCTATTTACACTGGGTTACTTGAAATTGAGACCACCAGCTGGGTATCATCTGCATATGAGAACACCGAAAAAACGAAATGATGAATCAGTTTTACTAGTGGGGTTACGTAAAGATTGAATAGGGTAGGGCTCAAATACGAGCTCTGCAGTACTCCGCATGGTAGATTGAAGAGGTCAGATGAAAAAAGCCCCATTGTGACCTGTTGCACTCTGTCAGACAGAAAGGAAGTGAGTAGTAACAGAGCTGATCCCTTTATTCCAAGTTCTAGGAGCCGTTTAGTTAGATTGTCGGTGTTGAATGCTGCCGACAAATCCAATAGGATCAAGGCAGCCCTCCCTCCTTTGTCCAATATCATTCTCAGTTCTTCTGAGGTGACCTAAGACAGTTTCCATGCTGTGAGCAGTTCGAAATCCGTGGGATCTAAGAGGTTGTTATTGCTTATGACAGAGGTTAGTTCTAAATTAAGAGCTCTTTCTAGTACCTTAGAGGAAAACGACTGTCTGGCAATGGGTCTATAGCTACTCGGTTCTACTGGGTTAAGATTGGATTTTGTAATTAAAGGAAAGATGGAAAAAAAAAAATCCAATCAGCCGGATAAAGTCCAGTTGTAATGAGTCTATTAGGAATATTCATGAGTTGACCGCTTATCGTTTCTGCCACTAAGTGAAATATCCGTGGGAGACAGGGGTCGGTTGGTGACCCAGACTTGGTTAGATTTATCAGCTTTAAGACTTGATCCAAATCTAACAGGGTGAAGGATTCCAATATTGTTGACATCCCTCAGGTAGCATTAGTTGCGTCCAGAGATCTGTCATGATTACCCTGAAAAAAAATTGCCAGTGAGTTGCAAAACTCCTGACTATCGTGCTGCTCTTTAAGGTCAGGTAATTTAGTTAGACTTTTGACTGTGCGAAATAGTTCTCTGCATGAATTTTTAGATTGTAACATTTTTGATGAGAAGTATTTGCTTTTTTCTTCTATGATTAATTTTTTGTACTCGCCTATAGATTTGGCATATTCATTTTTGGCTGAAGGAGCATACTTGAGCCTCCATTCTCGTTCCTTCTTACGGCAAAGCGTTTTTAATACTTTAAGTTTTTTAGTGTACCAAGGTTCTGAGTGGGCTTTGCGCTGCCTAGAGTAATGTATCTGATAGAGACTTCTAGCTGCAGATCCCTTACTTTGGAATTTCCCAGGTGTCAGGCTGGATCCGGAAACCTTTGCTGAGCAATTCCCCTTTCGTGTGCCATCGGGTGGGTCCATTTGGCTCTGCGTGACGTCGTCGGTAGCATCGATTATGATGCTGCGGTACCTATATAGGCGCCACCCAGGTGCACGGACGTCAGTTCTTTTCTTTCCGCGCCAGTTAAGCGCCGATCCGAGAAGAGCTACCCATCTGTTGCTTTTTGACAGGTTTTTTTTCTCGACTTTGGTCGCTTTTGTTAATTCCCAACTTTGTGTGCGAGGGATGTCTTCGAGGAAGACAGGTTTCAAGTCGTGCTGTGCCTGCCACTGCATGATGTCGGTTACCGACCCCCACCTTGTCTGTCTCTGGTGCCTCGAGCGTGACCACAACTCAAAGTCATGGTCCGGCTGCCGGGCCATGGCTACGAAGGCCTTGAGAGAGCGGGCGATGAAGCTCCTTGCGGCCCGACAGTCGACACTGTTGAGCGAGACTCCGCAGAGGTCCCGGTCCTGAACGAGGAAGAAGTCGGTCCCGGTCCTGAATGAGGAAGTGGAAGTCGCAGGACCGCTGCCGAAGCCCTAAGTCCTCTACGTCCCACTCGAGGTCCTCGGGACACTCTGCGAAGAGGCATAAGAAGAAGAAGTCCAAGCGCTCTTCATCTTCACCTCGGCTGTCAACCGTCGACAAGAGAGCACCGACGCTCTAGGCACCGTTCAGCGGAGCCAGAGCCTGGGTCGACTTTGTGCCTCCTTCCCTTTCTGGGAGCCGGAGCAACCCCCACCCAGATAAAATAATTTTACAAGGCCATGCACGTGTTTTTGAGCAGGCCAACCTCGCTGGTGACTGCTCGGGCCTGCAGAGTTGGAAGAGATCCCATTGGGTTCAACGCCGTCGGCTCCGGCCACGGCGCCCGTGGGGCCTCATGGATCCGATCCAGGTCCTGGTCGGCGCTGGTCGTACCAACGTGACCTCCTCTGGCATCGGACCTGAATTTGGTGCCTGTGGCGCTGCCGGTGCCCATCAGCGGTGCCAGCCCCAGCCTCAACGGAGTCAGAACGACATCACTCAACGCCGATGCCACCGTTGATTGAACCCAGGGGTTCTGTCTTGTCGTCTGAACACTTTGAGGATGTGCTAGGCTCAGGAGAGGAATGGAAGGGGTCTATGGACCCTCTGGAGCACTAGGATGACTCTGCGGAGCAGCAGGACTGGTATGGGGAACTTTCTGAAGCCAGTGGACTGGACACTTCTCCAGATACTGGAATGCTCTCTCGGCCAACAGTGGCTATGGAGGAAGGAGCATCCTATGCCATGGTGGTAAAATGGTGGTAAAAAATACAGCTGAGGTCCTTGGACTAGAACTACCCACAGTGCAGGTCAGGGCTAATCTCCTGACCAAAGTGCTTCATCCTGGGACTTCCACTTCTGAACCTATTTTGCCCTTTAATGAAGCACTTACAGATGTCCTTCTGGGCACGTGGTGCGAATATCAAGGACCCCCTGTAATACTTCTAGAGCTCCTAGGACAGGGTAAATAATACAATGGAAAACAAAAATCCTAGGTAGTCAAAGGTTAGACTAATTCAAACAATCATTAACTCAGACAACATGATAAAGAGAACTCGGTGCGAGAAGTAATTAAACTACATTAAAACATAATGGAAATTAATTTTATTCATTTATAATAAAAAAGATTTTCGTTCAAATGATATTGTGAAAGATACATGATTCTGATGCAACTTCTGGGCGCGTGGTCCAAGCCTAGCACAGGGCCCCCTGTGAATAGGATGATTGCACGCCATTGCCCATCACCGGGTGATCCGAACTTTCGCAGCCAACACCCCACCCCAGAGAGGTTGGTGGTGCAGGCCACTACTTCCCAGGGCACGTTCCCTTCCACCCCTCCAGACAGGGAATCCAAGAGGTTGGATGCCTTTGGGGAAAAATTGTTTACTTCCTCTAGCCTGGCATTGTGGTTGGTGAATACCACGTGCTTATTGGGCCATTTCTCCCATTCCCTTTGGGAGATGGTTGCAAAAGTACTGCCACAATTCCGGGAGGAGGCCCGGGCTATGCTCTCTCCTAAGCAGTCAAGGATGGGAGAGATGCAGCAAAATTCACTATTTGGTGAGGCTTAGTTACTACAGATTCACTGGGCAGATCGATTTTAACAACAGTGGCCTTAAGGCGCCAAGCCTGGCTTAGGACAACTGGCTTCTCGGGCGATGTCCAGGCCAATCTGATAGACATGCCCTTTGATGAAACACGTCTTTTTGGGGAAAAGGCAGATTCAGCCTTGGTCAGGTTCAAGGACTCTCGAGTTACGGCCAGATCCTTGGGCCTCTCCTCTACTCCTCGTGGCCAGTCTTCCTTTCGCTCCTTTTATGGCAACGGAATAGGTTTCCAGCCACGTCAGCCCTATCCCAGCCACCGTCCTGCAAAGACTGACCAAGCCGTGCAAGGACGTGGACACGGTGCATTCCAATCCAGGAATGGAGGCCAGAAGTCGTCGGTCACCCTGCCCCTGGCATATGCAGCCTTCAAGCACTCCTAGTCTTGAGTCTGCAAGACCACACTACCCCAGTTGGCGGGAGGATTAGTCACCATCTCCCCATTGGAGATCCATAACATCGGACAAGAGGGTCTTGCAGATCATTCAGGAGGGCTATTCTCTGCCTTTCCTTTCTTTTCCTCCTCCCAGTCAGCCAAATCAGGAACAGCTGACAGAGGATCATCTGAAATTGCTCCATAAGTTACAGCTCTCTTGGCCAAAATAGGCTATAGAAATCGTCCTGGTTTTAGAAGCCGACAGTGGTTGTTATTCCGTCTACTTTCTGATTCTGAAGGAGAACAAAGGGTTGCAGGCCATTTTAGATCTTGAGAACGTCAATCTCTTCCTCAAGAAGGAGAAGTTCAAGATGCTCACTCTAGCTCAGGTTTTGTCTGCTCTAGACCAAGAAGACTGGATGGTAGTGTTGGACCTGCAGGATGAGTATTTTCACATCCCCATCATGCTGAGCCACAGGTGTTACTTGCGGTTCAAGGTAGGCTGCTAGCACTTTCAGTTTACCGTGCTCCCCTTCGGCCTTACCAGTACCTCTCGGGTGTTCACCAAGGAGATGGCGGTGGTCGCAGCTCATATGCGCAGGTTAGGTGTGGCATTCTTCCCCTACCTCAACGACTGACTGTTGAAGGCGTCCTCGCCCCAAACAGTTGTCTCCCACCTTCAGACTACGGTGGACCTCCTGCAATCACTGGGGTTCTCTATAAACGTGCTGAAGTTGCATCTGACTCCTTCTCAGATGATCCCTTTCATCTGAGCAGTTCTGGACACAGTGCAGTTTTGAACCTATCCTCCCGAGCAGTGAGTCCAGGATATTCAGGTTATGATTCCGATGTTTCGGCCTCTATCCTGGATTTCGGTGAGACTGACTCCGAGGCTGTTGGGCCTCATGGCCTCTAGCATCCTGTTGGTAAAGCATGCCAGGTGGCATATGTGGGCTCTGAAGCGGGACCTGAAGTTCCAGTGGGCACAACATCAAGGACATCTCACCGACATGGTCCAGATCTCGGAAGGAACTGTGAGATCTACAATTGTGGTTGACTAATCGTGATTGGGTCAACGGCAGACCCCTCTCCCTTCCCCAACCAGAATTCACAGTGGTGACAGATGCGTCACTTCTGGGATAGGGCGGCCCTCTGGGAGAGGTGGAGATGAGGGGACACTGGTCTCCGGCGGAGTCAGGGCTCCACACATCTGTTGGCGCTCCGAGCGATTCTATTGGCATTGAAAGCATTTGTTCCCTCTGTAAAGGGGAAGCTAGTGCAGGGGTACACGGACAACACCACCGCCATGTGGTACTGCAACAAGCAGGGCTGTGGTGGGGTCGTGGACCCTTTGTTGAGAGGCCCTGCGTCTATGGACATGGCATAACCCTGATGGTTCAACACAGGCAGGTTCTTTGAACACCAGGGCGGACAAACTCAGCCGTCGATGCCTAGTGGATCATAAATGGCACCTCCAGTCGGAGGTGGCGCAAGGCCTCTTTAGATTTGCTTGCCTCCGAAGAGAACGAACAGTGTCAGCAATACTGCTCACTGGAGTTTTAAAGGCGGCTATCGCTCGATGACGCCTTTCATCGCGAGTGGAGGCCTGCTGTATGCCTTTCCACCCATACCACTCCTGCCCAGGGTTCTGAAGAAGATCGGGAGCGACCGGGCCCAAGCCATTCTTGTGGCTCCGGACTGGGCGAGGAGAGTCTTCTATCCAGAGCTTCTGAAGATGAGCATCGATCCTCCGGTCAGGCTGCCCCTTTGAGAGGATCTTTTGTCGCATCAGCAGGGGAAGGTTCTTCACCCGAACCTGTCAACTCTGCACCTCCGTGAGTGGAGATTGAGCGGCGGCAGTTGATGGCTTTTGACCTTCCTCCCGAGGTTTGTAATGTTATTCTGGTGGCCAGGCGGCCCTCCACTAAGACGGTATATGCCTGCCGTTGGCAGAAATTTGTATTATACTGTATAGAAAGGTCTATTGACCCTCTTTCTGCTTCTCTTTCTACTGTCCTTCTGTTCATTCTAATCCATGCCCAACAGGGCTCTGCTTTGAACTCTCAAGGGTTATCTCTCTGCTCTGTCTGCTTTTTTTGCAGCTGCCAGATCAACCCTCTCTCTTCAAGTCTCCTATTGTACATAGATTTCTAAAAGGGCAGGCTCACTTGTTTCCACCGACGCCCTTTATTTATTTTAAAGTTTTAAATAGCGCTAGCCAAACCCGAGGGTACAGTCGTATTGCACAAGATCAAAAATACAGTAGTCGTATAGAACATGGACGGAGAGTTTCAGCAGGTTATGTAACCAAGGAGCAATTGAAGGCTTGGCAGCCTTCGACGTATGCCATAGTCTAGGGCCGCGCTCCCCTTCCAGGGAGTAATGTCATCATCGCTTCTGCGGCTCCTGTCTCTTTGCTAGGGAACGCTCAAGGAAAAGCTTTTTGAGCTGTCCTTTAAATTTTGCAAAGGAGAGGATAGTTCTGATGTGGGGGGGGATAGAGTTCCAGATTTTGGGTGCGTTACCCGCGAAGGACCGGGCCGCGGTTTTTTGTTTGCCTGCTTTCAGCGGGATGAGTAGTAGAGTGTTCGAGCTCCTCGGGGGCCTGGTCTGACCGTTTTTTTTGAGTTTGGAGGCCAGGTATTCAGGTTTGTCTGTGTGAAGGGCTTTGTGCGTGAGGCAGGCTGTTCTGAAACTGGCATGCAATTCAACTGGGAGCCATTTTAGTTCTCTGAGTGCGGGTGAGATATGGTCGAATTTCTTCACTCCTGTGACCATTCTGGCTGCTGCGTTTAGAGTTGTTTTGAGGGGACCAAGGTGTGCCTTTGATGTGCCCGAGAGGGCTGTAATCCCATAGTCTAATCTAGATAACACCAATGCTTGGGTGGCTTGTTTGAGGCCATTGAGTGGGATGAAAGGCTTTATTTTGTTCAGTAGCTTCAGGTTAAGGAAGGCGCTCTTGGCAGAGTTCTTAATGTGTTTGTTCATGTTCAGTTTTGGGTCTAGAGTGATACCTAGCAATTTTACTGAGTCCGCCAGGGTGAGGTCCCCGTTGAGCGCATCTATCGCTTTTAGCCATTCCGCAATTTGGGGGTTCTCTTCTTTGTTAGAGATGAGGAGTATTTCAGTCTTGTCTTGATTCAGTTTTAGGTTGTTACTTGACAGCCAGTATTGGACTTTTTTAAGCGTGTCATTGAGTCTCTGAATGTCCTCAATAGAGGTGGTTTCCGGATAGATCTGTGCGTCTTAAGCATATAAATGGAAGGGGATGTTGGCTTTTCTGAGTAGGGTTGTAAGTGGTTCCATGTAAATATTGAAAAGTTGCGGGGAGAGCACTGAACCTTGGGGGAATCCCCTGCTGACAGGGTGTAGATCGGACTTAAAGTTTTTGATTTTTATTCTCTGGGTGCGGTTCTGAGGGAAGGAGGAGAACCAGTATAATACCACCTCACCTAGACCTGCACTTTCTTGAAGCACCTTAATGAGGAGTTTGTGATCGACCGTGTCAAAAGCTGCCGATAGGTCTAGGAGAATGAGAAGGCAGCATTTGTCCGCATCCAGTGATTTGTGGATATCATCAATGACGTTGAGGATTGCGATTTCCGTGCTGCAGCCGTTTCTGAAGCCCGATTGGTGGGCATCGAGGAGGTTGATGCCATCCAGGTGTTGTTAGTTGAAGGAGCATGCATCTTTCTAAGGTTTTGGATAGAAGAGGTAACTTCGAAACTGGTCTGAAATTATTCAGATCTTTTGTGTCTAGGCCTGGTTTTTTCAGCAGTGGCGTGACTTGCCCGACTTTGAGGCAGTCTGGGACGACTCCGGATCTCAGGGAGCTGTTTATGATCTTGCACCAAAGCGGAACAAGGAAGAGTTTAAGCTTTTTGGTCAGTCAGGAGGGATTGGATGTGAAGATCAGTTTGACTAACTTAGCTTCCTGTACAGTGTTGAAAGATTTCCAGGATTTTGTAGGGGGCTTGGATGTGTTGTCCTTGGTCCCATGCGAGATGCTCTTGCGGGAGGGGGTGATGTTAATGTCCAGTGAGAGCTCAATCTTATTGGTCTTGTCCTCAAAGAAGTTTGCGAAGTTGTCACAGTTCTCTTTTGAAGCCTGCACTGAGGATGTAGTGAGCTTTGAGGTTTGTTATCTAATGATGTTAAAGAGCTCTCTGGTCCTGTTACTTGCGTTGTCCAGCGCAGTGCAAAAAAATGAAGTTTTTAGTTCTGGATGTGTTTTTTATATTTCCTGCCGGCTGCTTTGAGTTGCTCGCGGAGGATGTCGGAAGGGTTGCTTCTGCAGAGTCTCTTTGTGGCTCTTAGTTGTCTCCTTTTGGAGTTGATGTCAGTGTTAAACCATGATCTCGATGGAATGCTCCTGTTTTTTAAAAATTTCAGGGAGGCTATTTGATCAAACATGGACATCATATTTGAGATGTAGTGCGAGGTGAGTTCAGTTGAGGAGAGGTTGTCAGAGGCGCTGGGGAGGAGTGAGCATATCTTTTCCTCTAGGTCAGCTAGGGGAATCTGCGTTAGATTTCTAGACCATTTGGAGGGTTTTTTTCGAGGGTGGCTGGAATAGAGCCTTTTGATTGATGTGGAATAGGATGTTGTTGTGGTCTGACCAATCCACGGGGAGGACGTGGTCGATCGTAACTGCGTCACGTTGAGCGATAATGGCATCTAAGGTTGTTTGAATCTCCGAGCGAGCAGTGAGCAATCAGGTCCGACAAGTGTTCCCCGAATGCAGAGGATGGTATAGAAGATGGTAGAGTATTGCTCTGTTGTCGTTTGTCTTAATGTTGTTGGTAAGACATTCAATGGTGCTGTAATTGAAGGTGTCCATTTCCACAATGGCAATGTTGTTCTTATGTATGATTGCAGTCTTTTCTGTCCTTGTTGATGATAGTGAAGCCTGGGGGCACCAACATATCTAGGCTTGGTGCGGAGAATTGGTTTAGCCAAGTCTCGGTGATGAACGCAATGTCTATGTCATGGGAGAGGATGGTTTCTGCTCATTCTGTTGCATGTCTGGAGGCTGATCTACAATTTATGAGCATGCATTTGGTTGTGGACTCCTCTTTGGTGAGTTTTTTTTACAAGGGGGGCCCTGGGTATGGTAGTGAGGAGGGCCGGGGGTCTTGGAGAGTTCAGGGCGCGGTGATCCCTTCCAAAACCGTTGATCACTTGGATCTTGGATTTAGGGGAGGCTGTGGGGGGAGAGTCGTAGGTTAAAGATAGCTCCGCCGCTTCCTTTGAGTACATAGCTGCTTTGGTTCTTCTGGGTCTCTGTGGTCGGTTCTCAGTGTTCGTTTCTCTGGGTCTCTGTGTCAGGGTCGCAGAGGGGGTTGGGAACTCACTCGGGTGTTGCAAGTTGTCAGGTCTTAGATGGGTGGAGTTGTTCAGAGTGGAAGTCCTGGGAGGAGTTAGCCTAGTCTTTCGTGCTAAGTCGAGGTTGGTTAGGATTTCGTTCAGGCCCAGGGTTATCAGTTCTAGCTGGCTTTCTAGAAGGGCGAGACGATGCTCCACGTTTACCTGGGGGGGGGGGGGGGGTATGGGCTTTGTTTTGCCACAGTGGTACCTTAATTTGGTCCTCACCTACCTGATGTGTGCTCCATTTGAGCCTCTACACAATTGTCCCTCCGGCTGTTGACCATCAAAACAGCCTTCTTAGTGGTGATTACATTGGCCTGGAGGGTGAGTGAGTTGCAGGTGTTATCTTGCTCACCTCCCTATCTAATATCCTTTCCTGACAAAGTGGTGCTTTGCACCCGGGCTTCTTTTTTGCCAAAAGTTGTGACCCCATTCCACCTGGGTCAATCCATCACATTGCCCACCTTCTTTGCTCCCCTACATCCTTCTAAGGAAGAGGAGCGTATCCACTGACTGGACCCAAAAAGAACATTGTCCTTCTACCTTGACTGCACAAAAGAGTTCCAGGTGGACAACCAACTCTTTGTGGGGTACGTGGGAGCGGGGAAGGGCAGTGCAGAAAAGGACCATCTCTATCTGGGTTGTTCACTGCATTAAGATCTGCTATGCCCTGGCAAAGAAGCAGCCCCCTGAGGGATTAATGGCCCATTCCACCAGGGGAAAGGCTGCAACCACTTTCCTTGGCTCTGGGTATCCCAGTCCAAGACATTGTCAGGCGGCAACGTGGGCATCATTGCACAAGTTTGCTAAACACTACTGCATGGATGGTCAGGTCTGCAGAGATGGGCACTGTAGGAGAGTAGGATCTGCACTTATGTTGCCCCCACTTTTTTTCTGATGTATACACTGGTTTCTGGCTATAGTCAGGCTGGGTCCCTGCTAATCAGGGCCCCAGTCTCTCTGTTCTCTCTAAACGACTTGGACTGCATATTAGATGCACTAGTGATTGGTTACTGTGGTGCCTTATGAGCCCCTAGTAGGTACCAAGGGCATAGGTACTTTACAGGCCTACCAGGGGCTGAAACATGTATTATGCCACCCCTGGGAAGCAGACTAAATCTGACACCTCAGGCCTGCTACTGCAGCCTGGGTGAGGTAGTGTTAGCACTCCTCACAGAGGTATAGGTTCCTATATCTCACCATACACACACATATAAACCTATCAGCCACCCCTATGGCAGGCCCTATCAATCCTGAGGGCAGGGTGCTTGGTTTACAATGTGAGGGGGTGCCTCTGCCTGAGCAGGGCCCCTCTGCAGCTGGCAGGGTCTATTCCCTGTGGTTGTTTGTGGATGCGGTTAAACAATATACTCTTAAGTGCCTTATAACCTCCCGGTTAATGCTAACTTTGGAATGACTGCATCAAAACATGTCATGTTTGGTATCAAACATCTTGGACACCATTCTAGAGGGGATGACATGTACCCACTGTGGAAACACAGTAGAAATCTGAAAGAGCCCTGGCATCACAAAATGGATGCCACCAGCACAGACACTGGGCTGCCCTCCTGCAGCTGACTGAAACTCGCAGTGGAGGAGGCCCAACAATAGGCATCCTGTCACAGGGAGGTGTCACCACCTTCCAGACAGGATTTAGTGTATTGGAGCTGGGTGGGTGCACTCTTAGAGTGCTTTGAAGTCCTGCACTGGGGGAGCAGTAGGCTCCTCTGTGCATATGCCAGCTCAAACCGGTTCAGGGGCTACCAGCCCCTGCTCTGGCGTGAAACTGGACAAAGGGAAGTGGGTGTAACCACCCACCCCCCTGACCCTCCTAGAGGAGTGGTCCTAGAGCTAGTCCCACCCTTTCTTTTACTATAAGATAGGTACACCTTGCCATTGCAAGTTAGATAACCCTGGACGACGCTTTACGAGAAGAATCCTGGTCCTTCGACGTTCCACTACCTTTGGAAGACGAAAGAATCTCCCTTGGAGTCAAGGAGGGACTCCCCTGCTTGGCAGGCACCAAAACTTGAAACAACGGTTGCAAACTTTCCTGCAACCCCAGAAGCAGATTTCCTGATCTCTCGTCGCCTATTTTGAGTCCCCAGCGAAGCTGTGGCATCTGGACCCCACTAGTGACGACGAACTGCAATACCTGGGAACCGTGCACTATAGTCGAGTGCAACCCCTTCACAACGTTCAACGAACTTGTGCTTTGGACCATTTGAGGCCCAAGCCTCCAGCAGGTTTTGCAGTGAAAATCAGAGGCCTACCCCGTCCCGAGTGACCGTGGGCTCCTGTGAAGCATTTCCTCAAGAGGCGTCTTCGCGATCCCTTGCCCGTTGGCTTGTGGGTCCCCCGAAGACTTTCTTATCGACTAAAAGGGCTCCCCTGGTTGCTCCAGGCCTGCCCTCACTCACCTTTGCTGTGTGAGTCCCTCAGACCTTGCTGGTCTGCATCATCGACTTTCTTCACTCCACACGAGACTTGCTGTTGCCAAGGCTTGTTCGCTCCAATCTGGTTGCCGACACCGCAGTCAGCTGCAGACGTTGTGGGACACTCTGAATCCAGTTGCTGGTCATCGTCGATCCCTCCTGGACTTCGTGAGCGAAGAGTAAAAACACCCTTGATCACCTGAAATCACCCGACATCCGGGGGCATCCATCTTCCTGCCCCCGGGTCACTGGCAAGTGACTGTGAACACTGTCCCTTCAATTTTCAGGTCTTCTACATCTTGAATCCAGCCTTGGATTCCCACGGACACTTCTTCAGTCGCAGCAAGCAGCAAGTCTTCTTTGGTCTCCATAGAAAACAGCGACGCGACCCGACACCAAAAGACACCTATGCACCCGGCTTCCCTGGGTGAGGTAACTTGTGCACTCCGGTGCCCTAGTGTGTGTTGGCCCTCGAATTACTTACCTTGTAAGTGGCTTGCTTGTAGACTTCCTCGAAGTACCCTAAAACTTGCTCCATTGTAATCAATAGGGAACCCGCGGCTGTGTTCTCACACTGCATGCGGCTCCCGTGGGTCTGTTACTTACCTGCTATCACTGCAGTTGTGAAGCCCCAGCGATTCTACAGGCCCTAGGCCATGCCATTCTGCAAGTCGACTTTCCTAAACCTTTTTTTTTAGTATATGGTCTAATACGCCCCTAGGGCCCCAGCCATATTTGTGCTTAACTCATTGTGAAACATTGATATTTGAATGTGTTCCTGGCTTCTAATCTCATAAAGAGATTAGTAGAGTGTGTCTAGAAATAAATACACATATATTTGATATATATATCTGTGTGATGTTCTTTCATTTGGTAATTCAAGAGATTATAAGGTAAAATAAGCTGCTTTACATTACTCTGAGACTTAGCCTGAAGGCTGCTCTCCACAGCTACGATTAGGATAGCTTCCTTTAAAAGGTTGTCTTAAACCTATCTACCATAAGAGTTGAATTGGACTGGTGCAAGGTGACCACTATAACTAGTGACCAGCATATGCCAGGCCAACTTCTCACAGGCACTTTGCCCGCTCTGTCCTGCAGGACTTCCTAGTTCAAGGTATTGGTCTGCAACCCACCACTGGGATGGTATGGCCTGGGTATCAAATTCAAAGGTAAAGAATCTGCAGCTGGAAGTCTCTATCAGATGAACAAGTATACTTACCTTCGGTAACGCATTATCTAATAGAGACTCTATCTAGCTGCAGATTCCTTACAGCCCCACCCATTCCTCTCTGCTTGCGGACTAATATTGTAGGGCTAGGTGACTCCCCCTTTAAGGGCCCTAGTTTTGCACATGACTGCATCAGTTACTTCGTGGCTCTGCGTTTCTGGCATGGAAAAAATAAAAGGTACTGACGTCCGCGTGCCTGGGTGGTGCCCATATAGATACTGCAATGTCCTAACCGACGCTGATGACGTCACGCGGAGCTGAATGCGCGTGCAAGGCGTATTGCTCAGCAAAAGTTTCTGGATCCAGTCTGACGCCTGGGAAGTTCAAAGGTAAGGAATCCACAGGTAAATAGAGTCTCTACCAGATAATGTGTTAACAATGGTAAGTAACTTGTTCTTTAAGGGCGCTAATGGTTCCACCGCAGCGATAATCCATGAGGAATAGTCGTGCACTGCTTGATTCATCCCTGTGTTGATGTGCCTCGCTGTGTTATCAAGGGACACTTGGAGGTCACAGGGATCTATTTTACTCCACGTCCGCCAGACATACGGTCTGGGTTGTAAGTGTGGGGTAGTAACCGAAAATATTACTGCTCTGTGATCTGACCATAATACTGATAGCGTTCTTAAGACTTCCGATAGAGGGTTGTTAGTAAAAAATACCATCAAGCATCTAAATCTACCCAGGGGTCAGAGGTAGAGTCGGCTGACCCAGGAGCAACTTCAAATGCCAAACAAAGACGAGCCGAAAGGGTCGGAATCAAAAAATGATCTAAAAAAGGAGGACTTTGCCCGTCTCTTCAGACTGACACTGCCTGAAACGTCTGACCTTCTAAATCAACCATCTCCAGTGGAAACGGGCAAAACTCAATCAAGTATACTGCTTTCTGGGCAAGTCTCAAACTCCAACCAACAACCTGCCACCACGGGTTCTTTATGACAAACACCGCCAGGGGAAGAAGTAGGAACCTGCACCCACAAGGATCTCAAATTAGTCGGGGAGGAAGGTGAACATTAAATACTGCAGTGTAGAACGAAACTGGAAGAAATCACCACACAGCGTCATGTTTCCTACCAAACAACAGCAGGACTCACGGTCAAAGATGTCAAACTCCCTAAGACTGCCAACTCTACCACCCAGCCAGATTATGAATCGGAAAGGGTGTCTAATTACCCGTCCATCATAGTCTCTAATGCTGGAGGGGACGAGCGAATAGTTAACTATATAGATTCCAAACACGGTAGTATAAGAATCAAGCCTGCCTCCGCGGAGGTTATGGAGCACCTGCCCAGCACTAGGCTGCCCTGCACTGGGCCAGCCATAAATATAACCCTCAGCGACCAGATCAGGACAGAAGCAGCAACAACACCAGCCCAAGCAAGCACAAATAACCACGAGTCCATTAACAGGCCCCAATTAGATAACCAAGTGAATGACCTCAACAAGAACGGGAAAATACTGGAGTTTATAACGGTATGTAGATCAAAAGGGGCCCACAACATATTAAACCGAGGGAACATTCTTTGTTTATTGTCACATATACCCTCGTTATCAGAGGTAACCTCAACAGATTTGGACTCAGTAGAGTTTGTCAGTCAAGGCGACCCTCAGGGGGGTGATGTCACACGGACAACATGGATACCGGCAAACATTGTACAAAAGATATTACTGGAAAGATCGATATTTGAAAACTGGGGCATAAAGATAAAATCTATCAACACACCCGGCTATCCTGCACCACTAACACAGCGGTACGCAGATAGATGGATAACAGACCGGACCAACACCTCTAACTCAGTACTGAGAGGGGCAAGGGGGCGCTCGCTGGTCACCTTGAGGCAGTCACAGGATATAGGGATATATCGCCCGAATTATTCACATCAAGGTTTTTGCCCTGAGGGCCCAAGATGGCCCACGAGAGCAGTCACCAATCAAGTAAGAAACAATTGACAGAACAGCGGGTACATTTCGCAAGGAGGTGAAATAAATGTACTTCAGGTATGGCTCATGGAACATCAACGGGCTAAATGGCAAACTGACAGACCATGTCTTCATGAACTATCAAAAGTTATTTCACCTCATTGCTTTTCAGGAGACATGGATGACAGATCCATCACATCTACAAGGATATTTACGTTCCTTTGCACCGGCACTCAAAAGGGCAAGATTTGGACACCTGCAGGGAGGCCTGGTGATCTATGTAAACAACCCCTGCACAACCTCAGTTCATACAATTGGTTTGACAACTTCAGAATCCATCGCCATAAAAATATCCACCTCAAATGGGCCACCAGGGAATGGGCACAAGGATATAGTAATAATAAATAAGTATATACATCCTAATAGGAAATCCCAACGATGCAAAATAACTGGTCAACTTTGTAGAGTTATGCATGAGGCACTTGATTTTAGCATTCGCTTCTCAGCACATTTTACCCTGGGGGTATCTTTGATTTCTAGGCCCCCTGGCCCGGTGGGATCGTTTTTTTCAGGCCTGTGGAGACGCTGTAATCTCCAGGGCGGTAAGATTTTCGCATTATATGGTTCTGGGTGATCTTAATATCCGTCTGGATCAAGCAGACACTAAGGATGCGCATGACTTGTTGCACATACTACATTTGGCGCAACTTGATCAGCATGTCAGCCTTCCCACTCATCAGGCCGGCCATACACTTGACCCCATTTGTTCCAACTTCCCTATTTTACTAAGGGATCCTTGCCCGGTTGCATGGTCAGATCATTTTATATCCTATTTTTCGTGGGAAGTGTCAAATGCTGAGTCATTAGCGCGCTCCTGCCGCAAACCAGCCCTTGGGGAAATTGACTCACTCAAATTCAATCTGGCCTTGGAAACTTCTAGGCCTACTCTGACAGGGGAGCTTGAGGATTGTTTGGCTGGGTTCACTAACTGGGTTTCTAAGGCAGTAGCCACTGTGGCCCCACATTGGCCCGCCAGGTTGATTAGGGAATCCCCTTCTAAACCCTGGTTTAACTTGGCTCTTAAAGCAGTGAAGCATGAATGTAAGATCCTTGAGCGGGCTTGGTGCAGGAGTGGATACCGCCTGGCAGCCAAGCGGAAGCTCCGAGATAAGCAAAAAACATACTATGAAGCTATTATGCTGGCTAAAGGGAAATTCTACGCAGCCCGTATTGAATCAGTCAACAACAACTCCAAAGAAATTTTCGCCATCGTTCAGAGCTTCACATCCCCTGTGGCTCAAGCAAGTGTGTCTCCATCTTCACCTGCCTGGTGTAACACTCTCTCCTGCTTCTTTAGGGATAAGATTTGGATTATTCAGGCAGCGTTCACATCCTGTGATGTCAGCATTGGGGGATTTCTGGGGTCTCAACCTGCTGATCCTGCTCACTCACTATCTGTAGTCAGGCCGGTTGATCCTTTGGAATCTCTCAAAATTCTTAGGGTCTGAAGTCTGGATCGCCGTCGGACCCCTGTCCGGCTAGGCTTCTGGCAGCAGTGACAGAGAGCACGAACGTAGAAGTGAACATCATTAATAACATGTCTCTCCAGAAAGCTGTTGTACCACAGGTTTGGAAGCAGGCTAAGATCCTGCCACTCCTGAAAAAGCCGTCTTTGGACGCCCTTAGCCCAGGGAATTACCAGCCTATCTCCCTCCTTCCGGCTCTGGCCAAGGTGTGTGAGAAGGTGGTTAATAAACAGCTTACAGAATTCGTGGAAATAGAGGCGCTCTTGCACCCAGCTCAATCAGTGTTTCGGGTGTCTCATAGTACAGAGTCAGTTCTGTCGGGGCCATCCGGGAGTGTCTTGACGCCGGCCAGAGAGCTGCATTAATTTTGCTGGACCTCTCGGCGGCGTTCGACACAGTCCCACACACTTCTTCTAGCGCGACTGGCCGGGATTGGCGTGTCGGGAGCCGTTTGGGGTTGGCAGAGGTCCTTCCTGGAGGGGCGGGTTGAGCAGATTTTGCTTCCACCGTCCTCCTCCTCCTCTCAGTCAGTGACAACTGGAGTCCCTCAGGGATCCTCCCATAGGCCCCTTCTTTTTATTATCTATGTCACTCCTCTGATATATTTGGCAGAGGAGCTAGTCGCTAAGGTTATGGCCTTTGCGGACGATACCCAGCTGCTCTTTACCTGGGACAAAGATGCGGACTCTGTTTCATTGGTTCAACATTGTTTAGCTTCTATTTTTAAATGGCTGGCGGATGCTCAGCTCAAGTGTAATGAAGAGAAGTCCGAGATCCTGTTATTTGGTCAATTCTCTCCCAATTTCAGAGAGCAGCTTTGGCCTCCTAAGCTTCCACTGCCCACCACCACAAGGAAGCCCGTTAAAAATCTGGGGGTATGATTTGATGAGAGTCTCTCTTTCTCAACACACATTAAGAAGTTGGCTGGTTGCTGTTTCGGGCTTCTTAAAACTCTCAGAAAATTCTTTCCTCTTCTACCTCAGGTGGCGAGGGAAACGGTTGTGTGTGCACTGATTCTGTCGCGTCTGGATTATGCCAACACCCTTTTTGTTGGTATTCCGGGCTACCTGTTGAAAAAGCTACAGGTGGTTCAGAATACGGCAGCCAGACTGTTATTGGGCATTTCGGCTAGGAACAGTGTTCACTATCAGCTGCGATCTTTCCATTGGCTTCCCGTGGTGGACAGAGTTAAATTTAAATCACTGGTTTTGGCCCATCGTGCTCCTCACAGGTGCGGTCCTCTCTATCTGCAGAGATGTCTCTCTTTTCACGTTCCTTCGCGAGCCCTTCAATCCATGTCCCTATGCCTTGCCCAGGTTCCTCGTTTAAAGTATCTGAGGCTAGGGGTCAGTTCCTTTGCTGTGAAGGCTGCTGCTGCTTGGAAGGTCCTTCCTCTCGCCCTGCGTACTATTCAGGACCCAGTAGCTTTTAAAAGGAAATTAAAAACACATTTTTTCGTTTGATTGTCCTTTTCCATACCCCACTGGGCATCGCACCGGAACACTCATGAGTATCTGTGCGCGTTACAAATTTATGTAGCATAACATAACATGAGTGAGGTTAATACACCAGATATGATACTTGGGGCGTGGCCAAGCCTCGGGCTGAGATGGCCGCGCGGTGTTGAAGCTCCGTGGCCGACTCAGCACCAAACCTGTCTTTCCCGACCTCCTGATGCGGGCGAAGGCTGCCCGGACCCGGCGCTGACTCCCCTGCTCTCCTGCAGCAGCCCGGAGTGGTGATCTGGCCCCGACTGCGCCCGGAGCGGCCGAAGAACGCCAGGGCCGAGGGGACCCGATGCCCAAAATGGCGGCCTGACTCGGCGGCCGGGGAGGTTAGTGCGGCGGCGGCGGCCGATGGTGATGCGGGTGGCCGGGGGGAAACTGGGGGGGGGGATTTGAGCGCGGGGGGCGCGGTCTGGTGTGGGCCCGCTTCGCCCCCGTTGGCCTGGAGCGGATCGGGCGTTGGGCCGTTGCTCGGCGCCGCGGCCGCTTCCTCCTTCGCTGGCCCCGCTCGGGTTCCCCGCGCTGTTGCGGTCTGGGGACCTGGGGGGGCGACGGCACGGCTGACTGGCGGTGGGGGTGGGCTGGAGGGGGCCTGCGTGGACCCTAGCGCCCGGGCCGCCTCTGCCCCCCTTCCCTGGAACCTGGCTCGGCTGCTCCTGGGGTTCGCGGCCTGCGCCGTCCGGGCTCCCTCTCCCCGGCCCTGAGTCGCCTGGCCGCGTCAGCTGTCGACCCGCTGGCCGCCCGCGCTGCTTGGTCTGAGACTCGGACCCCCAGAGAGGCGCCCCCTGGTCTCTGGCGCGAAGAGGACGCCTTGTAGCGGTGCGGCCGGTGCTGGTGCCTGGGTCTGGTGTGCCACGTGGCCGGAGCCGGCGAGGGACCGCTGCATCGCCCGCGCTGCGGGCCGAAGAGGTGGCGGAGCCGTTTCTCCTCCTGAGTCGTTGTCCCAGTGCCTTGAAGCCGCCTGCTGGCACCCTACCCGCGACTGGCAGTCTGTCCTGGTGGGGGCATGGGACGAAAGGACCCCAAACAAAAGACTTTGCCCTTTGAAAGGCTCCACGATCAGCCGGCGGACCAACGCCCGGACATGTCGGACCCTGCTGGAGGCCAGTCCACTGGCCCGGCGGCTGCTGCTCCACCCCCAGAATGGCTTCAAGAGATGCGTGCTGGATTCAGGGCCCTCGATGGACGCTTTGATGCCCTGAACAAAACATTAGAAACGATGGGGGCGAAGGTCCAGGCCCACGATAAGCGTTTGGGGGAGGCTGAGGCTCGAATATCTGCGGTGGAAGATGGCGCAGTGCAGGACACCAAACGCTTAGACCGGCTGGAGCGCATACTAAAGGAAGTGGCAATCAAGAACGAGGACTTGGAATCGCGCAGTTGGCGCAATAACGTCCGAATCACTGGGGTTCCTGAATCCACGGCTACCGGCAGGCTGGATGTTTTTGTTGAGCAACTATTGTCGGACATTTTTGGGAGAGACTCCTTCACACCAGGCTTTGTGGTAGAGAGGGCGCACCGCTCACTTGGGCCGCGACCTAACCCGGGGCTCCCTCCTCGCCCTCTGATCGCCCGGATCATGAACTTCCGAGACCGGGACACGGCCCTGAGGCTAGCCAGGGAGAAGGGCGAGATCACCTGGCAGGGCTCGAGACTCTCGTTCTACCCTGATTTCACCGCCATGGTACAGGAGGCTAGGCGTAAATATGTTGGGGCGAAAGCTGCGCTCCGCAACCTGGGCCTCAAGTATGGTATGCTGTATCCGGCCCGGCTGAGGGTTGACATCGATGGCCGACCGCGGATATTTGACAATCCTACTGCAGTGCAGGAGTTCTGCCGAACATATAAACCACGCAGGGGCCCTTCGGGGGGCGATGAGGACGGACACTCGCCTCCGCGCAGTGGTTCTGCGATTAGCCAAGACCTGTTCTCCGGCTCTGGGCCTGGCTGAGTCGGTGCCCGCAACGCAGCTTTAGACTTCTTTTTCTGTCTGTTTGCAATGGGGACGTTCGAGACACTTTGCTATGTCCTTGTTTTTTCTGTGGTGCTGGGTCGGCGGCGGGTCGTTGCCATTCCCCTTTGGTTGACACCGCCGGGAGCATTTTTGGCTTACAATGCCTATTTTTTGTTCAATTGTATATCATTGGTATTGCTATTTGAAACTTCGCTTTTCTTCCACAGGTTGGGGTTTGCCTCACGTTTGCGTGATGTGGCTGGGTGGGGGGTGGGGGGACGGGATGGGGAGTTTTGATATTCTTGACATGGCTGGTCAGATTGTAACTTTGCGGATACACGGAGACGCTTCTGCTTTCCTGCTCTCATTCCTAGTGGTATGGCAGCAACGGTACACATAGGCTTACATGAAGCCCCCCTTGGCCTTTCACTCATGTCTTGGAACGTCAGAGGCCTGAACAATCAACGAAAATGCAAGCAGGTACTACACTATCTGAATCGACACAGGGTCGACATTGCCTTCCTGCAAGAAACGCATTTACACACCTCTGTTCCCGCTCGCTTTGCAGCTTCCTGGGGCGCCCATAGATACTTCTCCAATTTTAGCAATTACGCCCGAGGCACCGCGGTGCTGATTCACAAGAGAGTCCCGTTTCATTGCCAGCTGTTCCGGGGGATCCGGAGGGTCGCTTCTGCATAGTACGAGGGGTGTTGATGGGTCACGCGATCATCCTGGTATGTGTGTATGCCCCTAATACTGATTCCCCGGAATTTTTTCATGCGCTGACTGCCCAGCTTGCGACGCTTGAACCAGCGTGCCTCATTCTTGGCGGCGACTTTAACTTATTGCTAGATGCTGATTTGGATAGCACATCTGGGGCTGCTCCTTCCAAGCCCAGGGCGCGGCGCGCTCTTTTGGACCTTTGTCACCAGTTCTCCCTAGTAGATATTTGGCGCAGGCGCAACCCAAACACCACTGACTACACACATTTCTCGGGGCAACACAACACTTGGACCAGAATTGACTATTGGCTGCTGTCCCCGGGCCTGTCCCCATGGTTTGGTGGGCTCCTTACTCTCCCTAGAACGTACTCAGACCACTCCCCTGTGTCGCTCCGCTTGGATGTCCCGCGCCCCGAGGGTTTTGAGCGACAGTGGCGATTCCCTGGGAGAGCACTGCTGGATGACTTATTTGTCCACGAGATTTCCGAAGCGATAGAGGACTACTTCACGATTAATGCAGGATCTGTAGACTCTCAGGCCGCGCTCTGGGAGGGGTTTAAGGCCTACATCAGGGGGATTTGCATAGCCAAGCACTCTGGGGTCCTGAAGGCGCTGCGCGCAACCATTAAGCAACTGGAGGCACAGCTAGAGTTGGTTGATGCTGAGGCGCAGCGTGGGCAGGCTGGGGACGTGTCCGCTAGGCGGCTTCGCCTCCTGACAGACTTCCGGGAGGCTGCGGACAGGGAGATTCTGTATCTTGGGAAGTACCAGACGGCGCGTAGATATGGTGAGGGAGACAGGCCGGGACGCACACTGGCTCAGGCTTTGAGGCCTCCGTATGGTAAGTCCTTGATAGTTGAGGTGAGGGGCGTGGATGGCTCGCTCCGCACAACTCCCACAGAGATCAGAGACGAATTCCTGACCTACTTCTCCGAGCTATACAAGACCAAGCTGGGGGAATCCCCAGCCTCTCGGGCGGCCTACCTGTCGGAAATCGTACTTGTGTTCCTCGATAAGGGCATGCAGGAGTTCATGGCGGAGCCTATAACTGTGGCGGAGGTGCGCGGGGCGATTAAGGTGCTTCGCGGGTCCACAGCCCCCGGCCTCGATGGCTTCTCCGGGGATTTTTATAAGGCTTTCTCTGATCAGCTGGCACCACAACTGATAGAAGTGTATGCGGAGGCTCTGGAGCGCGGCTCCCTTCCGGCTACCCTCAGCGAGGCGGTAATAGTCCTACTTCCAAAACCAAACAAGGACCCGACGTTGTGTAGTTCCTATCGGCCCCTCTCCCTTTTAAACTTTGACTACAAGATCCTGGCAAAGATAGTGGCCAACAGGCTCTCTCAATTGATGGAATTTATCATTTCGCCCGTCCAATCGGGCTTTGTCCCGCGTCGCTCTACGTCTTTAAATCTGCGAACGCTTTTCACGGTCCTACATAGAATTAACCCTGCCACGCCTGCGGCGGTGGTCCTCCTGGATACCGAGAAGGCCTTCGACACTCTAGAATGGCCTTTCTTTCTCTCCGTCATGCAACGTATGGGCATGCCGGAGAACTTCCTTGCTACCACGAGGCTTTTGTATAGCCGCCCCACGGCCCGATTGCGTATCAATGGCACGCTGTCCTGTCCCTTCTCTTTAACGCGTGGTTCGCGGCAGGGCTGTCCACTCTCACCGCTACTGTTCATTTTGGCCATGGACCCCTTGATCCGACATTTCCAGGAGCGCCATCTCCACAGGGGTCTCCAGTTCCGGACGGGTCCCTTGCTTGCGTCCCTCTACGCAGATGACACCATACTGTATGTAAGAGAACCGCAGGTCAACCTAGCCCCCCTGATACGGGAGATCCTTCGTTTCGGCGCACACTCCGGGCTGGGCATCAACTGACATAAGTCCGTAATCTTCCCATTAACCAGCAGCACCTCCCCATGGCAGTGCGAGTACCCGTTGGAGTGGTGCTCTGACTCGGTTCGGTACCTGGGCGTACAGATCCATCTTAACACTGACGAACTTATCCGCCTCAACTATGGCCGCGCTTTGGACAGGCTGGAGACACAGGTGGAGGGATGGTTGAGGCTCCCACTGTCCATGTCGGCCAGAATTGCAATCATAAAAATGATAGTTCTCCCTAGATTTTTATACCTCTTCAATAATATCCCTGTCCCTATCACCCGGGCCTTCTTCTCCGCGCTGCGATCCCAGCTGATCAGGCTGGTATGGGGCGGGAAGCACCCCCGGATCGGTTGGAGGACCCTCACGCTCCCCCCTGATAGGGGCGGCCTCGGGGTACCGGATCTGTATTTGTACTATCTGGTTGCGCAATGTGCGCACGCCTATGCCTGGTACCACCCTGACGCTCGTATTCCGTTCCTGCGTCCCGAGGCGGATTTCGTTCTCCCGGGCCGTTTAGCGGCTGTGTTGCCAAAGGGGGTTCCCCGGGACCCAGTTGATATTCAAACGGTGTCCACCACAAGCTGGGCGTGGCATCGTCTTACTCGCTATCTAGCCCAGCCTCTCCTCTATTCCTCTTCTCTTCCACTTCCCAACCCCGGATTGCTGTCTGGCACGGGGGAGGCGCTGGTTCAGCGTACTTTGACCAAGTTTCACCTTACTACGATCGGGGACCTCTACCCTGGGGGCCACATATTTTCGGTCTCGGAGGAGGAGCGCTTCAGTGAGGCCACGTTCATGGACAAATTTGTCCTGCGCCGGCTTTATTGTGCGGCTCGTTCAGACATTGCGGGATTCCCTCTCAAGCCAGCATCCTTCGAGCCTCTAACTCTCCTCATTGACAAGGACTCGGGTGCCCATATGGTATCTAAGCTTTATAAGGCATGCGCGGCGCTGGTTCCATGTGAGGATGGCCGATTGAGAGCGGCCTGGGAGGCAGATTTGGGTAGGCCGATCACAGATGACCAATGGACCGCTTGTTGCAAAGTCACTAACGCGATATCGCTCAATAGTCGACATAAGCTCCTCCATTATAAATTTCTTCGCCGCTGCTACATGACCCCAGCTAGGCTCCACGCCATTGACCCTGCGCGCCCGCACACATGTTGGAAATGCGCTGCACCACACGCTGACTTTGCACACCTGTCCTGGACGTGCCCCAGACTGCAATCATACTGGACGCAGATACATGAGATCCTTGGCGTTATGTTGGAGCTCACGCTGGTTCCCACTCCGGAGGTTGCGTTATTGGGCTACACAGTGAACTTCCCCAAGAACGTCCGCAGGCTAGCCTCCCTGGGCCTGCTACTCGCCAAGCGTGAGGTGGCAAAACATTGGGGCGGTAGAACGGCCCCCACGGCCGAGACATGGCTCACGTCTATGGCTTATTGCAGCACAAATAGCGAGATCCACGCCAGTCTCCTCCCTGCAGTGGCGCGTCCCAAGGATATCTGGGGCCCCTACAAGACCTATATCGCTAACCTCCTGAGCTCTTCCCCACCGTGAGCCAGTTCCGGAATAGTGCCTACGGGAGTGGGGTAGCTCGGGTAGTCCTCCCTGTTGGGTAATGGGGGGATGTGCGCTCTCGGGGCGGGCTGCATTGGGGGAGCTGAGCCGAAGATGGGGGTGCCCGCTGCACATGGTTGGTGTGTCCTGACTGCGTCATTCCCCTTTGGTGGACACGGGCGGATGAGACGGGTGGGCTCTGGATGGGGGGTCTTTCTATGGTCTGCTGCCATGATGTTGAACTGCTGTTTGTATATGAGGGGGGAGTGTAATGATGTATCTCCGCACTTGTTCCTAAAAATCTGCACAGCCGATATTCTCGCATTGTTATGTTTTTCAAAACTAAATAAAAAAAAGTTAAAAAAAAAAAAAAAAAGATATGATACTTACAGGGGACTTTAATTTACATCTACTTGGCTCATCGACAGTGGAGGAAGTATCTATACATAACCAGCTATGGAAGATCCCGCCACAGGGCAACAATTAATCAGCAGAACCCTCAAAAATCAGCCAGTGCCTTATAGAGGATCTTGAACATCTCAGCCTCAGAGCAGCGAATGGCAGAAGAATAGGTGACATGCCCCCCGCATTCACTTATCACTCATCAATCAAAAACTCAACGCTAGACTATACCTTTGTGTCTCTAACCCTTTTCAATGAAATCTTCTCATTCAGTATGGGCTACAAAATAGATAGTGATCACCGGCCCCAGGAGCTTATACTATGCACAAATATGCCAAGATTCATGAAATGGAAGGGCCAACCAGGCATAACCACCACAATCAATTATAGGAAAATAAAATGTACGCATGCGACACAAGGTTACTTCCGGCAAGCCGCAAAACTTTTATTTGACTCACGTAAAGGGGACAATGAAATAGAGAAATGGATAAATTATACAAATGCCTTGGCAACATCTTTTTCCGCCCCAATTAACTCAAAATCGCAGCAGGGCTATAGAGGCCACTCTAACCTCACCCTGCCACAAAAGAGTGAGATAAAATCCATCAAAAACAGTATTAATTATTCTTTGCGGCAGGTGCGCCGGTCTCCAACCAACAAATTAAAACTGGCTGTACAAGACACATACATTTACATTTACATTTACATTGCGACAGCTGAAGCAAGCAATTTGGGAGGCCAGGAGAGATAATGAAGATACCCTATGGGCGAAACTACATGCGAACTCCAAGAGGAAGGAAAGTGCGAGTTTCTGGGAGACAATAAAAAGATTCACCCATCCATTGCATGAGGGTCTGTCTTCTAATATATCCGAGGAAGACTGGGCCACCTACCTTAGAAATCATTTTCATCAAGGAAAAATCTTATTGCACACAGAAACTAGCACGGACACAACACAGTGGTCTACCACTTTGAAGTACCAACCCAATGAGGGAAATGCAATATCAGAGGAATGGTATGAAGGAGAATTACCGGGAGTCATACCCTCAAATGATTAGATTAAAACAATCAAAAGCTACATCAAGAAGGCAAGAAGGGGCACCGGGACCCAATGGAATTCCACCTGTGCTTTACAAACAAGATGCAGAATATTGGGCAAAAGCACTCAGCCCTCTGTTTATGGAAATTAAACTGACAGGCCTACTCCCTCCATCCTGGCGGACTTCGATAATTTCGCCAATCTTTAAATCAGGTGACAAAACTCAGCCTAGGAGCTACCGTTTAGTTGCCCTCTTGGACAATGAGGCAAAATTATTTGCGGGCACTTTGTTGGATGAACTGCAACTTTGGGCGGAAGACAACTCGATCATCCCCCTAAATCAAACTGGCTTCTCCAAATCTGTTGGGACTGTAATAAACATAACAACTACAGCTCTGTTAATTGATAAGGCCGAGATCACAAAATGCCGTTATACTTGTGCTTAATCGATTACCGGGCGGCTTTTGATCATGTAAACCGTAGCAGACTCTGGTCAAAACTGGCCGGCTGGGGTATACCCGAGGCTTTGCTAAATCTGTTAATTAATCTGCACACTCAGACCTGGGTCCAAGTAAAGCTGGGGGACGGGTCAACTCTATCAAGGAAGATCCCAACAACGAAAACCCTCAAGCAAGGCTGTGTACTGGCCCCGACATTATTTAACCTGTTTCTTTCAGATCTGATCCCGCTACTAAATGCCAGTAAATCACATTCCCCAAAGATCGGAAACTTAGAACTACCATGCTTACTTTACGCTGACGACTTAGTTTTGATCAGCCAAATGAAGGTGGGTCTACAGCGTCTTCTTGATATTACTTTTGAGTACTCCGAGACAAACAATTTAAATATTAACTCGGGGAAAATCAAAACCATGACAATTAAAAAAAAACTTCAGAAAACACCTGTCTGGTCTTGGGCCAAGACCCGATTAGACTCCGCTACAGAGTATAAATACCTTGGGGTGATTATTGACAAAGGTGGGCACTTTGTACCTCAAAGGGACACAATCAAAAGGAAGGGAATAGCCCTAGCCGCCTGAATGAGAAACCTCAACTCTAAACTGAATGGCCCCTCACTTGCCCCAATGGTTGAAGTTATACGGGCACAGCTCCTACCTACAATAACTTACAGGAGCGAGGCACAGAGGGGAAGGGACTCGAAGCTCCTGCATATTGTGGTCGCAAAAGTGTATCAAATAATTTTTGGTCTACCAACAAGAGTCTCTCCAGCACAGATCAGGCTCAAGTTTGCTGTTCAAAAACTGACCCTTGCAAGAAAAGGTGCGATAGTCATCTTCTGGGATTAAGTAAGGAAATCTAAACCAGGCACCCTAAATTGGCATTTGTGGTCAGAATTACAACAGAAAGAATCATCACCAGCGGCAAAATACTTAGCAACTAGTCTGTGCACTTTAAGTCTCTCCGAACTTTGGGTAACTTCTACAAGTCATTGCCTTCTCAAAAAAGCAACAAAGAGAATAGTAAAGAATCAATCCTGGATTGAAGACAAGGCAGCACTATCGAGAAGGTCGCACGGCTGGATGATATTGAGCTCCTATTCCTCCTTTGCTGCACAAAAGTATCTAGCTTTGGGGTTTGCCAAATTTACTAAAATTCAATTTTTAAAATACATATTAGGCCTGCTACCATGCACAGAGCACTCTCCACATTGGCTGAAAAACCAATCTGATTCCATCTGCCGCATAAAGTGGTATAGCGCAAGAAGATATGCTGCCACCTTCTCTGTTTGTGCAAAGAACTAACACAGGAAAGGAAACAGCTTTTAAAACCACTTTTTAATCAGAGAGGTATTCGTACACGGAGGCAGGCTGTGCTGGCGTGCTTTAAACAAGTGAAGAAAATGCCTAGACGCAATGGTTTTAAGTAACTGTGCTAAATAAAATAAACTTAAAACATCCAAACATCCATGGAGTGCATGACCCGCTGTGTGAGTAGGATTTCTTACCATTTGCTCCAACTCAAAGCTAGCCATAATGTCAATTAAGGAGGTTGTATCGCCATCATCCGCTAGCTCAAGATGTAAGTTAAAATCTCCTAAAATGGTAGAGTCAGCAAATACGATGTTGGCTTCTATAGGAGGGCAAATACTTTCTAAAAAAAGAAGCTCTTGGCCCTGGAGCACGATAGATTAACAGGCCTTTGAAAGTGTGACATTTGCTAAGTTCAATTTGAAACATGAGCATTTCTGATTCTCTGATAACATCAACTTTAACCCCTGAACCTGGCAGATAGACCCTGTAGATAATGGCTACTCCCCACCTTTTTTTCCTATCATGTCTACTTTAAGAATAGAGTAGCCGATAGGTAGCGCTTGTACCAGTTCTGGTTGCAGCGCTATATCCGGCCAAGTCTCTGTAATGAAGATATGTAAAGGCATGTGCCTTTAAGAAAATGCAGGGCTACCTCCTGCGTCTGTCTTTGAGAGTATGCAGGCGGATTGTACCTAATGAGGGCTTAGAATTTGAGGTCGTTCTATTTTTAAGATGATGTCTGTGTCTGTCATAGATTTAGTTCTTTCTTTACCCTTCAGGAGTGCAAGTCTGAGTCTGTCTGCAGCGGGTGCAGTGGTAACTGTGCTTCTAGGATTGTGCTGGCCTGGGTACTGCTGTGTATACTTTATTTTTAGTGTGATTTCGGGTTGGCCTTGTTTTAAGTGGGTGCAGGGCTGTATCCGCCTTAGATTGCTGCAGGGCTACCGCTACATTGCCAGTAAGAGGATGGCGGGCTTACTGTATCTTTAATCAGATGCGGGGCTTTATGGATACTCAGGCTGCCCCCTGCATTTGCCGTTGAGAGGAAGCAGGCCAGGCTGTACCTTTACAATGGATGCAGGGTTGTCGGTGCTATTAGCATGATCTCGGATTGCCGGGGCTGTGAAGGGCTGTATGCTCCTTGGAGTGTTACAGGGTTACCTGGTGCATTTGCTATTAAGATCATGCAGAGTTTGTTAAGTCAAAGGAATGCAAGGCTCGGGAAGATATAGGGGCTGCCTCCCGCAGGCGTCTTTAGGAGGATGCAGGGTTAGATGTGTCTTTAAAGGGAAGGGGGTACAGTGGTAACTGTCCCTGTAACAGGCGCAGGTCTGGCTCCCGTTGAACCCTCTAAGAGTCCTGTCCCTTTAAAGAGATGCATGGCCGGCTGTGTGTCTAAGAGGATGCTTGGGAGGCTGCCTTGCGCTCGCCTCCTGTCTCTGGCCCGCACGCCAGGGCGTGCCTCTGTCCCTGCGGAGACACCCCGGGGAAGGCTGTGGGCGGGGACAGCGGGTGGGCAGGGCAGCCTGCCCGCCAATCCCTGCTCGGCCCTGGCAGGAGCTGGGACAACACCAAGCATAGCATTAATACATTAACAGTATCGCGGAGCGACAGAACTAGCCACTGCCCCGTCAAAGGCCATCATGCCCAGAAGAGGGGGCAAAAGTGAGGGGCGTTAGGGATCGCTAGCACTTGTTTAAAGGGCCAGTGCGCAACACGGGTTTAAAGGGCCAGGCATGCGCACTTGGCCTCGTCCTCTTCTCCTCCCTCTTGTCAATTTCCCAGCTCCTGTAATTAGCCAGCTGGGGCCAGCGGAGAAAGGACAGAAGGGCCATCCTCCTCATCACCGGGGGCCGTCGACGGAGCAGGAGCCCCCCCAGAGCCATCCCCATTGTGCACCAGACGGACGGATGGATGGCTGAGCGCCCCTGAGGTGAGTGCCGCTGCGGGATGCGCGAAGATGCGGCCGGGAAGATGGGAGAACGCTGAGTGATGCTCTGTGATTGCTCCTTCCATGACTGAGGACCGAAGGGGTGGGGGGAGGATGAGAGCTCGGGTCCGGCCCGGCAGAGGTCTGGAGGTTCAGGAGGGGCAGGTATGTGGAGAAGGAGGTATTAAGAAATGACCTCTGATCCCCGCTAGACATAGTTAATGGTGAGTGAGCGCGACGAGATGCTGTTCATTCTCTCCGTGACATGGCGGACTTGTAAGGCTTGCTCTGTGGTCCCTGCCCGCCACGGCGGGGATGTGGTATCTCTGATCTCGGTTGATGATGGGGGAGAAGGGAGGCCTTGTTCGCCGCTCGGCAGGTCCTTGGATGTGCGGGGGGAGGGGCTAGGATGGAGAGGTAAGAGATGCTCTGTGATTGCTGCCTGCCATGGCCGAGGATGCGGTGGGGCAGTGATGGCCTGGGGTGTCTAGCTGCCCTGGTCCAGGGCGAGAGGGTGCACGGTCATGCCCACCGCATAGATTATTGTTGCTCACCTGCGGTGGTCGGGGATGTTGGGAGCAGAGACGGTCTGTGATGCCCACCTGCCATTATCCAAGATGTTGTTGGGGGCAGTGGTGGTCTGTAATACCCACCTCCCATGGTGCAGGGAGAGGGGTGGAGCTTCGAGCTGTGCCAGGTACGGGCCTCCTCAATGCCCCCACTTTGACCTAAACCTTTAAGTTGAGGGTGCGCACGTGCGGGGTCGGTCACCACCTGACTCCCCATCAGGTCCCCTCTCAAGTGAAAGAGGGGAAAGCAGTGTTAGGGGGGCTGGCAGGCGGGGAGGTTTGGTGGCGTTAGCTAAACATCAGGCGGCCGGAGCCCCTGTGAGATAACAGTGCACTTGCGAGCGATCGCGGCGAAGGGGGCTGGCTGGCTCTGAGTTTTCACATGTGTTTTAAATTTGTTTGTAGAGGGGCGTTTAAACATATTTGCAAGCGAAAGTCGTGGTCAACGCGACTTCGCATGCTGTAGAGAACGGTATCTTAGAAGGAGGGGTACTTTGTGTTCCAAAAAAGGGATCCCTCTACTTGCGCGTCCCAGCAGGACGAGCCAGGAATCGATGTCTGGCTGAAGGACTTCCCGAGGAGGTAAGGAGTGACGCAGACGCACCCCAAGGACGCGATGACGCGCATAGAAATGCACGTCGACGCGCGTGCGTTCTGCGATACAGGTGCGCCCAAGCCCACTCTGAGGCTAGACGTGGGCGAGCCAACGAATTAACGAGGAGAGCTGAGCTAGAGCCGAGCCAAGCCAAGGGGTCTAGCTCGGATCTCATACAAGCCTCGAACATATTTGCTATGTAAATCGTGCAACAAAATTATTATCTTTGAAATTCAAAAAAGGGTTATTTGTTTAACATTGTGGAAGCTTTGACACTAATAGGGCACATTATAGCTCTGCACTGAAATACTACTTAAAGGTGTTATTTTGACATAACTGGAAGTCTGAACACACTTATTTGAAAGTGCTTTCATACACGATAATGAAGATAAACGAGTTTTAGTGAAATAAATCATTTGCCTGATAACACAGTTTAAGCAGGGAAGCTGAGATGCCTCCAGGTTTTCTGGTGGCACTTTGTACAAATCAGCCAATAAATGGGTATCTATTTGTCTTTCCGTATACAAAGGTGTTTTTTTGTTTTGTTATTTGCCTTAGTGCACTTATCAAAATGTAGCGCAAACGCGACCTGAAGGTTATTGGAGCGCTTTACATGAGCACCAGTTAAATTATCATGGCCCCACACATTGTTTTGTGGGCATAGGGAGATTAAGTAATTTGCCCAGGATCACAGGATGTTTAGTCAACACCGAGACTCGAACTATTTCTGACCATAAGGCAGGACCGGCTTTAGGGGGGTGCGACGGGTGCGTCCGCACTGGGCGCTGACCTGGGGGGATACTGTGTTTAGCAATACCGTACAATTTAAAGGCACCTGCTGCAGAGTTACTTGTGCATCCAGCTTTTAGGCAGCAATATAAATGTCACAATAACTCTTGTGATTAATGTTCTTGCTGAAGGGAGAGAGATCAGACTTTTGTCTAGTGACAATTTTCACTCGCCATTAAGTAGTGCAGAGGTTAATATGGCTGCCGCAAAGAACAGATCTGTATTTTTTGTTGATAGCGGAGTGGATTAGTAAAGCCAACCTTTACCAGCACTTTAAAACAATTGAAATGTATTTGTAGAGGCGCTATGGAGAGATGAGGGGTACTTTTGCCGGGTGGTAGTGAGGGAATCTGAAGAGATCATATGAGGGATGGGGGGGCGCCAAATAACGTTGCACCGAGCGCCACCAGCGCGAAAGGCGGCCCTGCCGTAAGGCCACATCCTGGGTAGAGGAAGGCAGGCAGAAGCCACAGGAAAGCTTGGCTCGAGGTTCCAACAGGAGCTCGAGCTGAACCAGAGAATAGGTGACGTTACAACGCATGCTATTACATCGCGTGCCGTTGCAACGCAAACTTTTCCTCCAACTTTCTCTCGGGGTGGCGCTGGAAGTCGGAATAGATTAATTTTCTATTCCAACTCCAGTGTGTGCAACAGTAGGGAAAGTGTTGGAGTTAAATCCAACACCTTCTACACACTGCTGCACACCTTTTGCGTTGCAACGACATGCGATGTAAAGGCATGTGTTGTAACAGTTTCGTTGTAAAGGCTGTCTCCCAAACCAGAGCCAGGCTTCAGGCTCAAACTTTCAGTGGCTCGCCCACCTCTAACTGAGACACATACAGGGCTGCACACACAGATGTATACAGAGACACGCAAAAATGTATCAACACCAATAGTGTGGGTATTATCTAAAGAGGTGTTATAGCACTTTATGAAGAAGTGAGGAGGGGCAGTCTTGCGTAGCTCGACTTAGACATTGATGATGATACTACATAAATACATCACACAGGGTATTGAAAAGTAGGCATATAAGTAGGTATGACTGAGCATAGCTTGAGATGATTATATGGGATAAAGTACTCCCGTCATACCTTATAAGGATATTGCAAGTCATCAAAAAGATTTGTGACACATAGAGAAACAAAGCGTGTTGTTTGTTGGTATGAAAGAGATAGGATGTTTACAGCCATGAATAACACAAGTGGAATCAGTAGTGTGAAATTAAACACACCAAACAGCAATTAGATATTTGTTGCAAAAATATGTTATAATCAGTTTAGTACAAGTCAGATTTTTAAAAGAACACTAGCTCAGATTGTGTAGAAATAGGCAGAGAGATTCCATCTTTCCTATAATTACCTAAAGCCTGAAAAAATAAAGGCTGCTATTATTGTCTGTTTTTTCTGATCACTGATCATCTAGAAAAGCAGAGCTGGAGAAGAAAAAGCCAGGTTTCCTTTTTGCTGTTTAAACTTGAGCTGTTCCCTGTGTCTTGCCTTTTCCCTTGGCTGCTGGTTCTGGCACCTTGCACTGTGGCATCGGAACTCAATTTTAATAAGTTATTACAGTCAAGTCGCTACTTCATTTATTTATTACAGACCACTAGAGACGTCACCTGTAATAAGGAAATTAGAGATGGGCTTTGATACAGGGATTTCAGGCTCTGAGTATATTTTATTCAGGATTTAAAGGAGTGGTCCTATCTTATCTTCGTTTGGATGTTGTTACATAACTTAGGGACAAAACCTGAGAACGAGCGGTGTAATATTGAGATCTTGTTGCGTGGTTTCATAATTTGAAGAAAACTATGTACGGTGGAGATGTATGCTCTTCCCTTCTTCTTTAGATAGTAGGGTGGTTGAAGTTTCAGTTCTTTAAAGGTGTTGTAAGCTGTTCTAATTGTGCTGTTACCTTGGAGTGGGAGCCATTTAAGACTGATCAACATTGGTGTCTGGCACCCATAGTCTTGTGTGACTGATCTTGCACGTGTATTGAGGAGAGCTCTGAGAGGTGTACGTAATTGCAGGTAGGCCTGAGAGTGTAGCTTGTATTCATGGTACAATTACAGCATGGGGGGGGGCATATTGAAACACAAAGATACCCTATGCACATGTGTACAAGATGGATGCATACGAGTACACGTGCAATCTCTCACACACACCTGAGCGCTTTAACACATACGCAAGTATGCACGTTGTAGTTTTATGATATATACCAAATGTGCAATGACATACATAGGGTTGGATTGGGAGCAAAAATCGGCCCGGGCACACCGAAAAGTGGCCCACATTTGTGAGTTCCTGTCCGCAAAACACTGCTTCAGCGAAGTTTTATGAAAAGAAATCGGGTGGGAGGCATGTTTTATTAACTTCCCTTGGATAAAATAAAAATACAGAGATGAGTTCACACTGCTGAGCCACACATGAATGCAAGTGAGACCACCTCTGCTCAGGCCCCCTGCCCCCTCTCAATCAAAACACACAAGATGATGGACGGAATGTTGCACATTGGCAAAACATTCACCCCCAGTCACAGATCTGGGTTTAATCCATCGTTATTTTGCTCACCACGCCACCCCAGTTCAGACATGGCCATATGCAAATCAGTCTTGACCCTGTGCCTCATGGGAACAGTCCAGCCCGAACTGCCAAGCCATGTCTTCCCTGGACCGGAATCAAGCATCCTAGGACCGGTTTCGGGGTTTCACCCCTCTTCAGCCAGGATAGCTTGACTCCAGTGGCGTAGTGAGCACGGGACCCACGTCTGGGCATACCCTTCCCACATAGGGCGAACAGCAAAACACACAAGATGATGGACGGAATGTTGCACATTGGCAAAACATTCGCCCCCAGTCACAGATCTGGGTTTAATCTATCGTTATTTTGCTCACCACGCCACCCCAGTTCAGACATGGCCATATGCAAATCAGCATACATGAATGGGCCAGCCCAGCGAGAGAAGGGGAGTGATACCTCCACCCATCTCCCTCTAGAAAGGCCACCCAGGCACCCACTGGGCTGCTGGTGGCATCATAACAGCACAGAAAGCCCCCAGGCTGCCCACAGCTAGAACTCGGCTACCAGCCCTTCGGCCATTTCCTGAGTGTCTGCGTTACCAACCCGACCCTGGACATACATGCCTGTGCATTAAAGCTCACACATAGTTGCACTTTAGTATATCTACACAGTACACTCCTAACAGACCTCTACGTTCTGCAGGTTCCAATACGCTAGTGATCCCCAGAGTCAGGAAAGCCAACTGGGGAGGTAGGAGCCTTGTAGTCAGCACAACTAAACTATGGAACAGCCTTCTGGCCCACATTAGAGCCATCCCATGCCTCCTCGCATTTAGGAAGGAAATTAAGACCTAGCTTTTTAACAACTAAATGCGCCAGCCAGAGCGTGTTCAGGTTCAACAGCGCCAAGACGCCCTTGGGTACTCGCTCTTTATAAATCTTTTTAACATAACATGTTTGCAAATTAAGACAGAAATGCACAGACACATACAAGCACATTGACACCCATATGAACATTGATGTATTCACACACAGGCACAAAGAAGAACACTTGCACACAAACACACAATAGTGCGTATTGGAACACAGGTTCACTTTGAAATATCAGTTGCACATTGAAACACTCGCAGCACCACAGTAGTATCTTGAGACACAGTTTCACATTGAAACACTCGCAGCACCACAGTAGTATATTGAGACACAGTTTCACATTGAAACACTCGCAGCACCACAGTAGTATCTTGAGACACAGTTTCAGATTGAAACACTCGCAGCACCACAGTAGTATCTTGAGACACAGTTTCACATTGAAACACTCGCAGCACGACAGTAGTATATTGAGACACAGTTTCACATTGAAACACTCGCAGCACCACAGTAGTATATTGAGACACAGTTTCACATTGAAACACTCGCAGCACCACAGTAGTATATTGAGACACAGTTTCACATTGAAACACTCGCAGCACCACAGTAGCATATTGAGACACAGTTTCACATTGAAACACTCGCAGCACCACAGTAGTATATTGAGACACAGTTGCACATTGAAACACTCGCAGCACCACAGTAGCATATTGAGACACAGTTTCAGATTGAAACACTCGCAGCACCACAGTAGTATCTTGAGACACAGTTTCACATTGAAACACTCGCAGCACGACAGTAGTATATTGAGACACAGTTTCACATTGAAACACTCGCAGCACCACAGTAGTATATTGAGACACAGTTTCACATTGAAACACTCGCAGCACCACAGTAGTATATTGAGACACAGTTTCACATTGAAACACTCGCAGCACCACAGTAGCATATTGAGACACAGTTTCACATTGAAACACTCGCAGCACCACAGTAGTATATTGAGACACAGTTGCACATTGAAACACTCGCAGCACCACAGTAGCATATTGAAACACAGTTGCAATGCACATTGAAGCACTCACAGTTTCAGATTCAAATGCACAGCTGCACACACATGTAAACACACAACGATACGCAAAAACACCCGCATATGCACATTGAAACATTGGATCACACACGTGCTCGTTGAAACATTAACAGTAGCACGTTGAAGCTCTCCCAACTGCGCATTGAAACACACACCGATGCACATGAAAACACACACCGATGCACAGGGAAACACACAGATGCACGCTGGACCCCGTTACACACACAATAGAACACCCGACGCACTCAGGCACCCCCGCCCCGTTAATGCTTGATTGGATCAGGAGCTGCGGATCAGGCCTGGTGAGTCAGTGCCTGCCCAGCCCGGATTAAGTCGATGGCGGTCGAGTGCCGTGGGACATGGAGGGGAGGCCAGCTGGACTCCTATCCAGGGCCCGCCATGTTGATCAATAACCTTGAAGGATGGAGAACACATCAGCCTTCCCTCCTCCCACCCCCCATGGCTCCTCCTCCCCTCTCCTCACCACCTGCGTCTGCTTGGGGACGGCAGTGATCCTCGCCCCCTCCCCTCACCCCCCGCCCTCGCTGTCATTAGTCCTGGACAGCGATTCAAATGGAAAGCGGTTTGTTTTAAGGCTTTCCCCTTCCAGCTTGGCTGTTCACAAACTGAGATATAATTTAGTCCTACACTGGTTAGTTAATCCTACACGAGTCTCTGTCCGAGGGGCGGGGCAAAAGGAGACAGTGGTTACGGGCGACTTCTATGACGTTACCTAGCGCAGTACTAAAATTCAAGTTCCTCTTAAAGCTTTCCCGACGCGTCGCTTGGTAATTCCTCAAGGTATAGTACGGTTTTGTTTATCCACGTCTAAATAACGAAATGCGCCGTTGACCCTACATTTTATCAGCGCTTAATTTGTGCAGGTGGTGGGCACAAACTCATTTTTGGGGCTAATTTTTAAAATCGGTCTTTAGTCGAGGTCAATAGTGAGAAAGGAGGCGGACAACGAAGGCAAACAGACAAAGAGAGAAAGTAGAGGTGAAACAACCCTGCAAGAGTGAGAATAGTTTGAGTAAACCATGGGGCATTTTTTTCTAATAACACATGACGAGAATGACTATTACCCCATCTAATGGTCCTCAGTCTAGTGACCGTGGAAATCTGGAGGCTTCCGTTGCACTCGTCGGATTTGCCCGCATAGCCCTCAGATCACTGCTTATCACACACAGCACGAGCCTCCAGTTGACTCACGAACATTGGTGCTGAATAAAGTAGCACGTGAAAAGAACTGCAAAAAGGTATTTTGCCAGGCGTAGACCACAAAACATGATCTACCACAAATTTGGACTTGTGCACCAAATAACTTTGGGCTGGAATTAAAATAGAAAATTAACCAGTCCTATTGTGTGTGAGAGGAGAGTTTGGCCGGATCTTGTCATTAAATACGGTGGACATTTATGTAGGGAGATGTTTGTCGTTGTGATGTTGACAGTCTCTGTTTTAGGAGTTTGTTTCCACAAAAGTTTCAATTGTAGTCTACTTTTTCACACGAAACCGCTGAATGAGACATTTCTACCTCGTATTCCTGATAGACAATTTTTTAGGGAGCCCTCGTGGATGTAAATGTAAAGATGGAAGTAGAGTGACCTGGAGTGGAGAGTACATGGGCACATGCAGCGTTCCGCACAATGAAGTAGCCTCTGATGGAATGCATTACATAAAAAACACTTCTCACGCCGGGGAGAGGGACACAGTTGATATGGCGGCTACAAATCGGTAAGGGCCTCCCGGCCCTAGTCTATAATATTTGCCAAACAAGTTAGGCGTCAGCTTCTTCCATAGCTGAGGTGCTTAGCCACGTAGCAGCAACCTCCGCGTGAGACACGATTGCATTGGGAATCACTAACCTGATCTGGGGTTCACTACGTAGATCGCGAGTTGAAACCTGATTAGTAATGCTGGCACGCATGTAGGTGGGAGCTTGTTGGTATAGGGATTTGTTCACGAGGCAAAGGATTTTGAATGCAATAATTCACCTTTACCCTTTAAACTGTTATATTTATCTAGAGAACACAGTGGCTGCCTCCATAATGCAACTCCAAAAAAGAGGAAGAGGGGGGACTCGGAGCTAATAAAGGTCCAGTGTCTGTGTTCCCATGTAAAGTATAAATCTAAACAAGGGTCACTGTTCCTAAAAGAGAGGAGAAGAGTGTTGGTCTAGTAAATGGGGAGAAAAGTCGGTGTGACTCTTACTTGTTGCCCTCACACATCCCAAGGGATGTCATGCTTCATCATAGGCTGGTTGCTCCCTTGACGCTTGACTTCGAACGTAGAGGAAATGTGTCCTTATCTTTGCCTACGGAGCAGATTATCTTCAGGGCCATCCTGTGAAGTGATGCTTTGTGGTTAGGGACATTGTGATGGGTTGGGCTTAAGAATATATATAGATATATATATGCTCCATAGTCAGGCATGTGTGGTGCATTAACATGGGGATGCTGAGCAGCACATATATATCTATATATAATATATACTTTTTTTTTCTTCTCCTAAAAAAGGATTCAGGTAGTCTATAAAGTTTCCATTACTTTGTCAAAAAGCATGGAAACTTTTAGGTGCTACCGTAGCAGAGATATTTTGAATGATGAGTGCTTTATATATTTTTAGATAGTTTTGGAAATAAAATACTTGGCAACAGACCTTCTCTATCGGCGTACCCAGGATCTGGAACAACATTCCATGTCCATCAGGATTTCCCCTACCCTTCTTCATTTTAGGAAAGGGCTGAAGATGCACCGTTGTAAAGAAAGCTGCATCATGAAAGTGCCAGTCCAGTTCTGACTCAGAACCCAGCACCCCTCCCGCACCTAGATTCACTTTCTGATTATATCTCTGCCTTGGATCCTGTACAGCGCTCCTCTCTCAGCTCGGTTCATGCTATACAAATACCACATTCGTTTATGCACTTTGTGTACAGATGTTAAGTTAAAAGAGGCTTAAAATCCAAGAATTGAATGAAGACAGGATCTTTCTAATTGGCAGTGGGTTGGGGCGGTGGTTATTGGGCACGTGGGATCATGCTTCAACTGCTCGTTCCGCCGTCAAGTGGGGCCCGGATGGGCATCATGGTGAGGTCAAATATGACACGGGCAGGTTGAGTCCAGTAGGTGGTGAGACTGGTTCTAGGTCTCCTTCTGTCTCTTCAGCTGCCTGGACCATCAGCTGCCAAGCTTTGGCTTGGGATCCTTCTGGTCCCCTGACCGGTGGATGCTGCCATGCCTCCTAGGGGGACATTTGTGCGCCTCTCCGTTTGTAGCCTGCTGGTTCTGTTCAGGTCCACAAGCTTTGTGAAGGTAATTATTTTGTACAGGGAGTAGCAATTATCCCTGTGTTGAAGGCACAAAAAGGAAAGATTGTCTAAACAATCCCGTTTTCAGCTGTTTCTTTAATTGTAAGAGTTGGGTTCTGCTCTCGGTGGGTTTAAGACAGGTTGTACTGAAACTCTGCATGGATCCAGCCCTCTTGGACTTACATTGGGCATGCCTGGTTTAAGTAATTCTGAAAAATTACAAAGGAGAATGGTATAATGGTGCACTTTGCATTACAGATCTTACTAAGAAAGATGTAAGGCTTTTGTCTGCGTGGCCTGAAGGGGAGCAGGGAGACGTGGAACATGCGCGAGGTGTTTTGATAATTTAGATGAAGAAATACTGAGCAGTACTTCTGCAGGAAAGTGACTCTAGGGAATGGGGTACTAAGATGTGGCCACTCAAGAGGGGCCCAGGGGTACCATAGACAGGTCCTTTTGCAGAGACCTGGTGGTGAATTTAGCCATCCGTCTCCCACGAGGAGACGTAGAGGTGAACACCTGTAACAGAATTCAGGTGGGACTGGGAGAGGCACAGGGGAAGGATCAGAGTGTGGGAGCAAAGACTGAGCTGGAGGCAAAGGATCTCCGTAGTTGAGGCAGGCAGAGAATTGTCAGACTCAATGGGCTCGGTTGTCCATGCCTGTATACTTATGGGGCAAAGGGGGCTTTCTGCAGGCATCATGGTTTTAACTGTCTGCCTCGTGTTGAGCCTTTATCTGCTAAGACCTCTGTGAAGAGCCATTTGTGTTGTTGAGTGGCTGCTAGAGCTTGGGACACCTGCAAGCTGTAGTGTCTTGTTGAGTGCCCCAATGTCACAAGAAATCTCCTGGCCCTGTCTGTGAATACCATCACAGTAACACATAATATAACATGCTGGTTAGATAAACTGGGCTGGAAGAGAGTGGGAGCTCTAGAGGCAAATTGATACAAGCTTGGGATGCTTGTACTAAAATGGTTCTGCCCCAAGTCTCTGACTCTGCGAGCTATCCAACACTCGTCACGTCTCTCTAACAGATATTGTAGGTTGAGTGTAACATGAGGGTCACTTATTCTAATCCCAGATCAGCCAGCAATGCCTTTCATCCTGTGTGCAAGTGATTGGGGTATTAGTTTTGGGGGAAGCAGACCCATCCTAAATAATATTCCCAAACCTTGTCAGGGTGAACCACAAAAGTCACTAGATAAACCTGTGCTTGCCCATCGTTAACTTGGCACAAAACAGGCAAGCTTAATTTAGAGGCAATGTATAAGGTATTTATGCAGTAGTAAAAAACGAATACAGTCCAAATGCAAAACAATAAAAAAAAGTCCCAAAACAAATTCTAAAAATAGAGTATAATGTAATAAGCAAAACACCAACATGCCGAAAATCCAATTAGGGGAAATTAAGTTATGATTTTTTAGTGTTTACGTTAGGATATAATCCACCACAGGAGTGCGCATCTAAAGCCTCCCAGGACATTAGAGGAGGCACTTGGAGACTCACAGGGTGGAAGGTAGAGGCAGCCTCAGGTTCCAGCCCTGACCAGCTGGGCAGATGCAGGAAAAGGCCTCTTGCAGCTTGTTGTGTTCCTGTAGCTTTAACAAGACGTCAGCCATATGACCCTTGGATTCCACTTCTTTGTCTAGGGTACAAGAAGGAGAGCAGGTCCAACTTCAGGGCTTCTCTTAGGTCACAGACAGCAGGGCAGCCTTTTTTCTCAGGTCCACAGTGTGTTCTGAAGAGAGGCCTGTGGGGTCCACTTTTATGCCCAATGCCAATCTGTGGGTGAAGGGCTAGCCTCTGTCCACCCCTTAAACCAGTTCTGGTCACTCTCTTTCCCTATGGGGTTTGATTCCATCCTGACGAGGAGGACCAAAGGGAGGCAGACATAGGTCTGTGCTGCATATTTAAGTGATAGAGTAGACCGCATTTGACGTCAGGAAAGGATTATGTACAATCGCCAGGCCATCCTGATCAAGGAAGCTTTGTTCGCCCTAAGTTGGCAGGGTATGCCCAGACATGGGTCCCTTGCTCACTTTGCCACTGTATTCAAGCTAGCCTGGCTGAAGAGGGCTGTTAGCCCGAAACCGGTCCCAGGATGCTTGTTTCCGGTCCAGGGAAGACATGGCTTGGCAGTTCGGGCTGGACTGTTCCCATGAGGCACAGGGTCAAGGCTGATTTGCATATAGCTGTGTCTGAACTGGGGTGGCAAAGTGAGCTAAAGAATGATGATAGATTCCACCCAGATCTGTGACTGGGGTGAGTGTTTGAAAAGTTTCAGCATTCCGTCCATCATCTCCTTGTGTTTGCAAGGAAGAAAAACACCTTTCAACACATAAGCTTTTTCAATACAGTCTGGGAGCAATCCACTTCTCATCACAGGGGTGCCATTCACCAGTCATGTGACACTGGACACATACAGAAAAGCCAGTTTGACTTGGGCAGGAACATTACATCTTTCTAAAATTGTCATTTTCAAAATAGTAATATAAAATGTGACTTTACCATTGAGTTGGATTTTAAATTACCATTCAAATGATTCCTTGAATCATGGTTCTAGCTTCTCCCAAACTGAAGTTAAGCATTATACAATTGTTATAAAGTAACCCAGTATTTTTCTATGGGAGGACTAGCCTTGCCTCAGTGAAAAACTACTTTAGAGGGTTTTCACTGCCAAGACATTTAAAACATTAAATATACATACCCTTCTTTTTAAAATCATGCACCCTGTCCTAAGGGCATTTATGGCCTACCTTAGGGGAGAATTTAAGTATTAAAAAAGGTGGTTTAGCCCTGGCAAAAGGTTTATTTTGCCAGGTCGAAATTGCAGTTTATAACTTCGCACACAGGCTGTAGGGGCAGGCTTCGGGACATGTTTTACAGTGGTCCTATGGGTAGAGCTATAAGTGCTGCAGCCCACTTGTAGTATTTAATTTACAGGCTCAAAGTAAAGTAGAACCTTATATTAGCGAATTATAAGTAAATTAAGAGTGCCTATTAGGTGTATGCCAATGTGCTTATGTTTAGAAGGGACAGCACAATCCCTTTGGTGCACAGAGTCCTAGGAACTGCAAAATCGGATTCAGCTAAAGCAAGGCACAATTCTGAGGTGACCCTGGGGAAAGGGCAAATCTCAGAGTGTGCCTTTACCTAGGGCTTTAAGTGGGCCGGGTCTCACCGGTACTGAGCACCGGCAGTTTTTTAAAGGGGGGCTCGAAACGGCTCTCTATTGGGCTCTGTTTTGTGCCCTGGCTCAGGTGGCCCGTTTTTTTCCGGGCTGCAGTGACAGCAGGCACATCGATGTGCGCGTGCTCACACTGCTTACTTCTCACTAGTGCAGGTTATGGCTTAACGTCATTCCAGGTGAGCGTTGTAGTGAAGGGAAATCCTTTAAAGAGAGTCATTTTCTCTCTGGCTTTCCCTTCTCTTTTAGAAACTCAGGAGCAGCAACATTGTTGTGGTGTCACCAGGGCTTTAAGTGGAAGCTTTTTCAATATTATATACAAGCCATAGTTGCTGCTTATTTATCTTATGCAACTAACAACCACTGACAAAGCCAATAGTCCTGACTTGTAGGTATGATGTTACTTGTATCATATGTATGGATGCAATGACAGAAACCGGCAAATACAAGTCGGGCGGCACACTATGCTAAGCACTGATTTTTAGCTTGCATGTCTTTAAGCCGCACCCTTAATTTCATTGGTCACGCCCCTTCGAGAGACCCCCCAGTTTTTTCATTCCACTTAAAGCCCTGCCTCTACCCATACAATCTTTATGCTACTTCAGGCCCTTTGACTGTCACTGTCAAACTCACTCCTGTTGTCTGGTACCAGCTACAAAAAATATGTAAGTTCTGCCATTACCTCAAATTTTTTACATCACAAACCCTCCCTCATCTATGCCCAGGTTCTTGGTAAACTATACTTCTAGAACAGCCTCCCCTGGGAGGAGTATTTACTTAGTATGGAGTGCTGTGAATAACCTCGGAAGGATGAAAGCGGAGTTGGTTTTGCCAGGATTCTAATTTGGGACCGCAGGTTATTTTATACCACTTCCGCATCGTGCCGGAAGTCTCAATGAACTGTACTGTCTGCTTGTGCACCGTACATACCGTTCGTTATTGTGATCGTCTGTTGTTTTATGCACTGGTTGTAGCTCCCTATGCCGTGCTCTTTTCAGCGGATATGAATTAATAGCGCTTTGAAGTGGCCCACTGGCTGCACGAGAGTTTACAGGAAATGGAAAAAATATGCATTATTACACACAGATCTACGAGAAGTATATTAAGAAGGTACTGTCACCGACAGTAAATAATTTGCATTTTCCACATGAAAAGGGGTAATTGAGCTTAGAAATTACTTAAAGTGATAACATGTTAAACAAACTGGTAGCAAACCTCGTTAGCCTTTGTAAAAAGTGCAGCCACTACTGAGTAAATAAAACGCGCTGTGTCTGCTTTTTAGAGGTGCGGAGAGATACTGTCTTGTTTGTAGTCTGATAAGAGTGAGAGATAGCTATCGATCCCAGACGCATGTGTCCTGGCAGCCTTCAGCCATCACCCTAATCTCCTCTTTTAGCACCTTTACAACCTCTTTTAACAGCCCTGACCCACCCAGCTCGGGATAAAGGGGCTTCCTTGGCACAGTTCTCCCGCCACTGCATCTTTGCTCACAAAATGGTGGCATCGCCCCTCTGCCTTCAGCCTCGGCTAAAGGGGCCCGATACCCTTCTCTAGCAAGCACGTCAGAGCCAACATACCTGCCTTACATGTGCTAAGCATGCAGCAGCATTCCTGCAGCCGGTATGTGCATGCACTATTAGCACTTTTAAATAGTATCCTGAAATGGTAAATCCAAGAAGTCTGGTTTTAAATAGCACCCTTGCTGGCCAAGTTCAGAAATCTGAAGCAGTTTGGCCCTAAAAATGTACTGACACCCTAATAATATTCTACCTGACACTATTAAAAAGCATATCCGAGACAGTAAGGTAGTGGTTACAGTGGCAAAGGAGAGAGAATGGTGCATGCAAGTATTATCCTGAAATGCATTTTTACCAAGACATAGTTGTACTAGAAAGTCCAAATAATATGGTAAAATTCTGCTGCAAATCTGATTATTTTAGACAACGTTTTCAGAGCAGTAACATTGTCACCACAAAGGGGTATTGCCAAACCATTGATTGAGCAGGTACCTCCTAGCCACCCTAGGACTTACCTGCGCTTGGACCTCCCCCCAGGCAAGGCCCTTTTGGACCTGCCTGAGTCTCCCGCCTCGCTGCTTCTCCTCTGCCCCTCTCTTGTGCTCTTTCCCTCTCCACCCCAGTTCCTTTTTAGGTCGAGTGTTCAAGACCTCTTGTATATACTTTAGTATATACTTGTATGTGTATGTACTTTGTGGGCTCTGGAGATCAGCCCTAGGACTTGTCTGCTTCCGCTTAGGGACTTTTTTCTGTTCAACTGCCTCTATTTAACTGTCTTGTTAGAAAACGACCAGCAGAGGCCAGTAAAATACCAGCTTTCTGCTTAGGGACTTTATTTTTTTCAATTTTTTTGGCAACTGCCTCTATTTAACTTTTTTGATAGTTAAGGACCATCAGAGGTCGGTAAAATACCAGAATCACTTTAGCATTCTCTAGATTCCAGTCCATAGAAATTGTCTTCCACGAGCACTCGTAGACAATAATATTTTTTTCAAATCTTGTATTTTCAGTGATATGACCACCGAAGGCCCTGATTTTATATTAAAAACAGAGCTTTGGACTATATCATTTCCTGCTGAAAGGCAATATTTCTCTCCATGTGTTCCCATACCTGGTGTGTCACCCAGCATGGTGCTTACTTTCCCTCCATGTTAAAGAACAGTAGATGTTTCACCACCCGGGCTAATGTGCTGCATAGCTAAATACATATAAGGCCCCAAAGGCGAGATCGATTGCATTGAAAATGCTTGTTCATTCTGGTTAGTCCTTTGCTTTTTGCCTGCTGTTTCTGATTTGCCTGTGTCCACTGCTCCTGGTCTGCTGTCACTGCTTTGCTTTGTTACCACTGCTTTGGCCTTGTCACTGCTTTTATGTTTTCATCTCACTCCTTCCTGCCTGTTTGCTCCTTCACTCACTCTTGCTCATATCTATGCTCTTTCACTGTCACGCTGTATCATCACTGTGTGCTCTCTCATTTCAGCGTGTCTACCATTTTTCTCTCTTTTCGCTTTCTTCTATTTCTGCCACTTTTTGTCTGTTTCTATCTTGTGCCACCTTCCCTTTCTCCTTCTTTTCATTTGTGCTACCTTTCTCTTTTTTTATTGTTTCCTCCTAATTCTTTCTATTTGTACCATTTTTCTTTGCCTTTTGTTTGTTTCCCTTTCTTCCACTGTCTCCCTCTTCTTGCCCTCCCACATTTGCCACTTCTCCCATTCCTTCCCTTAATCCCCTCCTGTGGCATACCTCGTTACCCACCTTCCTGCCTTCCACAAAATCTCCCAGCCCCACCCACTGCCCCATACTCTCCTCCTTCCTCCCACGACCTACTTAATGGTGCCGTACCCAGCACCAGAAACCGCTACTCTGCCACAACCCTCCCCGTCTCAAACCCAGCCGAAGCTCACCACTCTGCTGTTGCACCACACTTCAGAACACTAAAAGAGTGTTCTTCTCCTCCTTCAAGTTTTCATGCACCCTCCCTCACCCTCCACTCACCTCTTTTTCATCAACAGCATTCTACACCCCACTGTCTCACCCTCACACAGACCAGCCACCACCCACACAACACTCCATATTCTAAAGCATATTCCTCAACACCTGCTCACTCACCAAATATTCCATGGAGATCTGGTCCCTGCTACACGACCTAGTCTTGGACCTGCTGTTCCTCATGGAAACCAGGCTGAACCCTGCATCAGCCTCCTATTGCCACAGCCATCCCTACTGGCTGTAAGATTGCAAGGTGCCGTTCGCACAAGCTCGAAGTTAGTGTCGCCATCGTCATTAAATCGTCATGAAGGAAAACGTCAACTACACCACTTCCATGGACACATCCATCAGGTATATGGAACACCTCAAGTTCATATTTCATATCACAGCCAACTTCACCCTGAGCAGAATCCTTGTCTGCAGACTGCTAGGACCACGCACCAACTTCGCCAGCCCCATCATGGACCTTGCCGTGCCCCTCATCCTTGACTCCATCATCATCATCATCCTCATTGGGGAACTGAACTTCCACTTGGAAAAACACACCAACCCAATGGCTGTACTTGGAAAACTTGGCCTCATCCAACACGTGACTGGACCCCCACACTCCATAAGGCATCTCGTGGACCCCCTTCGTCAGCACCTCATTCAACAAGGCTACACCAATTACCTAGACAGATAATGCCTTTGTCTCAGTAGTCCCGTCGTGCACCACCATAGACCATTCACTGTCGGACCTATCTGCCAGAACTATAGCAACATCCCTGATGAAGACTGAACCATTGCTTTCTCCACACACCTGCCTGAACATTTCAGCAGCCTGCCAAAATCCATCAACAACTTCAACAACTGAATCGCCACCTGCACCGACACCCTAGTCCCCCTCAAATGCACCAAAGATACAAGATTCAAACCTCAAGCCAGGTGGTACTTGGAAGAATTCAGGATGATGAAGCGCCACAACAAAGGACTAAAGCCCATATGGAGGATGAGCCTAGACATCAAAGAGAAAAACACCTTCACATCTCCTCTGAGATGCTACCCCCAACAGATCCGGAACACCAAGCGAAATTAACTTGCAGACTGCATTAATGCCTGCACTAACAGTAGTCGCCATTGTGAAAGATATCCCTCACCAGCAGTCACCTCCAACAGTATCTATTGTCCCCTCACTTGACCTCTGCAACCAGCGCTTGGAATTCTTCTGCAGCAAGATAACCTCCATATACAGCAACTTTGACAAACTACCAGACTCCGCAGACCTCCCATTTCAAATACCCGTCTTGACCAAAGAAATAACACTGACCTCATAGCCTGCCATCACTTTGGGCAAGACTACCACCACCATGAAGTCTAGCCACACTGAAGCCCCATCCAACTCCTGCACCCCCATACCTTCACTCCGTCAGCCAAGTACTCACACCTACCTCAACGCCTTCATATCTTAAGCTACTTTACTAGACACATGGAAAGACACCACAGTCCTTCCACTGCTAATAAAACAAACCTCTGTGGACTCACCGCAACTCGCTAATTGCAGACCTATCTACCTTCTCCCATACCCAGCCAAAGTCCTAGAGCAACTTATCACAGATGCCTCACTACATAATATTGGCCCTGGTTACTTCAACAGTTGCATCTCCTTTCACAAACCATCCAGATCCCTCCCCTCGGATGGACTCCTACTTGCACATATCCCGTGCATATGCAAAACCAGCTCTGGGGATCTGGCCTTTTACCACATTGCCCCTGAAGCATGGATGGACCTACCTTTACATATCAGAGCCTTCTCCTCACTTCTTGAGTTCCACAGGAAGCTGAAGACCTGGCTGTTCGAATCACCCCAGCGCCTGCCCTAGGGGTGCTAGAATCCCACCTGCACAGCGACAGGATACCCTCCTGGTTGATGGTGCACTTTACATATAACATGGGCATGACGGTTGTAGTATCTAATCAGTGAAGTCCCACCGGTATCCTGTGTGTGTCTGCTCTATGAGATTGAATCCTTCTGTTGTCCTGTGTGGGTCTGATGTGTGAGAATGAAGTCCCTCTGCTGTCCTATATGTGTTTGCTCTGCAAGAATGAGACCCTCTCTCATCCTGTGTGTGAATGAGACACTCTGGTGTCTTGTGTGTGTCTGCTCTGTAAGCATGAGACCCACTGGTGTCCGGTGTGTGTCGGCTTTGTGAGAATAAGACCCTCTGTTGCCCTGTGTGTGTCTGCAGACTGAGAATGAGATCCTCTGTTATCCTGTTTGTCTTCTCTGTGGGAGTAAATTCTCTCTGATGTCCTGTGTGTTTGCTGTGTAAGAATGAGACCTTTAGTTGTTCTGTGTGTGCCAGCTGTGTGAAAATGAGACCTTCTGTTTTCCTGTATGTGTTCTCTGTTATCCTGTGTGCTGTGTGAGAATGAGACCTTCTGTTTTCCTGTGTGTGTCTGCTGTCTGAGAGTAAGTCCCTCTGGTATTTGTGTATCTACAGTATGACAATGACACCACATGTTTTCCTGTGTGTGCCGGTTGTGTAGAATAAGACCTCCTGGTATCCTGTGTGTGTTAGCTCTGTGAAAATTGAACCCTCTGTTGTCATTTGTGTTGACTCTGTGAAGATAAAACCCACTTTTATCCTGTGTCTGTGTGTGTGTGCTATGTGAGAGTGAGATAGGGAGACCCTATGGTGTTGTGTGCATCTGTTGTGTGAGAATGAGACCCTCTGATAGCTTGTGTGTCTGTTCTGTGAGAATGAGTCCCTCTGGTATCTGGGTCTGTTGTGTGACAAGGAGACTGCCTATTTCCTGTGTTTTTCGGCTGTGTGAGATTGAGACCCTCTGGTATTCCGTGTGTTTTGGCTCTGTGAGATATAGACCCTCTGGTATGTTTTGGCTCTGTGAGATTAAGACCCTTTGGTATCCTGTGTGTTTTAGCTCTGTGAGATTGAGACCCTCTGGTATCATGTGTGTTTTGGCTCTGTGAGATTGAGACCCCCTGGTATCCTGTGTGTTTTGGCTCTGTGAGATTGAGACCCCCTGATATCCTGTGTGTTTTGGCTCTGTGAGATTGAGACCCCCTGGTATCCTATGTTTTTTGTCTCTGTGAAATTGAGGCCCTCTGGTATCATGTGTGTTTTGGCATTGTGAGATTGAGACCCCCTGGTATCCTGTGTGTTTTGGCTCTGTGAGATTGAGACCCTCTGGTATCCTGTGTATTTTGGCTCTGTGAGATTGAGACCTTCGGTATCCTGTGTGTTTTTGCTCTGTGAGATTGAGACCCTCTGGTATCGTGTGTTTTGGCTCTGCCAGATTGAGACCCCCTGGTATCCTGTGTGTTTTGGCCCTGTGAGATTGAGACCCCCTGGTATCATGTGTGTTTTGGCCCTATGAGATTGAGACCCCCTGGTATCCTGTGTGTTTTGGCTCTGTGAGATTGAGACCCCTGGTATCCTGTGTGTGTTGGCTCTGTGAGATCGAGACTCCCTGGTATCATGTGTGTTTTGACTCTGTGAGATTGAGACCCCCTGGTATCCTGTGTTTTTTGGCTCTGTGAGATTATGACCCCCTTGTATCCTGTGTGTTTTGGTCCTGTGAAATTGAGACCCCTGGTATCCTGTGTGTTTTGGCCCTGTGAGATTATGACACCGTTGTATCCTGTGTGTTTGGCTCTGTGAGACTGAGACCTCCTGGTATCATGTGTGCTTTGGCTCAGTGAGATTGAGACCCCCCTGGTATCCTGTGTGTTTTGGCTCTGTGAGATTGAGACCCTCTGGTAACCTGTGTGTTTTGGCTCTGTGCTGTTGAGACCCAAAGTATCCTGTGTGTTTTGGCTCTGTGAGATTGAGCCCCCCTTGGTATCCTGTGTCTTTTGGCTGTGTGAGATTGAGACCCCTGGTAACATGTGTGTTTTGGCTCTGTGCTATTGAGACCCCCGGTATCCTGTGTGTTTTGGCTGTGTGAGATTGAGACCCCCTGGTATCCTTTGTGTTTTGGTCCTGTGAAATTGAGACCCCCTGGTATCATGTGTGTTTTGGCTCTGTGAGATTGAGACCCCCTGGTATCATGTGTGTTTTGGCCCTATGAGATTGAGACCCTCTGGTATCCTGTGTGTTTTGGCTCTGTGAGATTGAGACCCCCGGTATCCTGTGTTTTGGCTCTGTGAGATTGAGACCCCCTGGTGTCCTGTGTGTTTTGGTCCTGTGAGATTATGACCCCCTTGTATCCTGTGTGTATGGCTCTGTGAGATTGAGACCTCCTGGTATCATGTGTGCTTTGGCTCTGAGAGATTGAGACCTTCTGCTATCCTGTGTGTTTTGGCCCTATGAGGTTGAGGCCCTTTGGTATCCTGTGTGTTTTGGCTCAGTGAGATTGAGACCCCCTGGTATCCAGTGTGTTTTGGCTCTGTGAGATTGAGACCCCCTGGTATCCTGTGTGTTTTGGCTCAGTGAGATTGAGACCTCCTGGTATCCTCTGTGTTTTGGCTCAGTGATATTGAGACCCCCTGGTATCCTGTGTGTTTGGCTCTGTGAGAATGAGACCTCCTGATATCCTGTGTCTTTTGGCTCTGTGAGAGTGAGAACCCCGGTATCCTGTGTCTTTTGGCTCTGTGAGAGTGAGACCCCTGGTATCCTGTGTGTTTTGGCTCTGTGAGATTGAGACTCCCTGGTATCCTGTGTGTTTTGGCTCTGAGATTTAGACCATATGGTATCCTGTGTGTTTTGGCTCTGTGAGATTGAGACCCCCCTGGTATCCTGTGTGTTTTGCCTCGGTGAGATTGAGACCCCCTGGTATCCTGTGTGTTTTGGCTCTGTGAGATTGAGACCCCCCTGGTATCCTGTGTGTTTTGCCTCGGTGAGATTGAGACCCCCTGGTATCCTGTGTGTTTTGGCTCAGTGAGATTGAGACCCCCTGGTTATCCTGTGTGTTTGGCTCTGTGAGATTGAGACCCCCTGGTTATCCTGTGTGTTTGGCTCTATGAGATTGAGACCTCCTGGTATCCTGTGTGTTTTAGCTCTGTGAGATTGAGACCCCCTGGTAACCTGTGTGTTTTGGCTCTGTGCTGTTGAGACCCCCGGTATCCTGTGTGTTTTGGCCCTGTGAGATTATGACCCCCTTGTATCCTGTGTGTTTGGCTCTGTGAGATTGAGACCTCCTGGTATCATGTGTGCTTTGGCTCTGTGAGATTGAGACCCCCTGGTATCCTGTGTGTTTGTCTCTGTGAGATTGAGACCTCCTGGTATCCTGTGTCTTTTGGCTTTGTGAGATTGAGACCCCCTGGTAACCTGTGTGTTTTGGCTCTGTGAGATTGAGAGCCTCGGTATCCTGTGTGTTTTGGCTCTGTGAGATTGAGACCCCCGGTATCCTGTGTTTTGGCTCTGTGAGATTGAGACCCCCTGGTGTCCTGTGTGTTTTGGTCCTGTGAGATTATGACCCCCTTGTATCCTGTGTGTATGGCTCTGTGAGATTGAGACCTCCTGGTATCATGTGTGCTTTGGCTCTGAGAGATTGAGACCTTCTGCTATCCTGTGTGTTTTGGCCCTATGAGGTTGAGGCCCTTTGGTATCCTGTGTGTTTTGGCTCAGTGAGATTGAGACCCCCTGGTATCCAGTGTGTTTTGGCTCTGTGAGATTGAGACCCCCTGGTATCCTGTGTGTTTTGGCTCAGTGAGATTGAGACCTCCTGGTATCCTCTTTGTTTTGGCTCAGTGATATTGAGACCCCCTGGTATCCTGTGTGTTTGGCTCTGTGAGAATGAGACCTCCTGGTATCCTGTGTCTTTTGGCTCTGTGAGAGTGAGAACCCCGGTATCCTGTGTCTTTTGGCTCTGTGAGAGTGAGACCCCCTGGTATCCTGTGTGTTTTGGCTCTGTGAGATTGAGACTCCCTGGTATCCTGTGTGTTTTGGCTCTGAGATTTAGACCATATGGTATCCTGTGTGTTTTGGCTCTGTGAGATTGAGACCCCCCTGGTATCCTGTGTGTTTTGCCTCGGTGAGATTGAGACCCCCTGGTATCCTGTGTGTTTTGGCTCTGTGAGATTGAGACCCCCCTGGTATCCTGTGTGTTTTGCCTCGGTGAGATTGAGACCCCCTGGTATCCTGTGTGTTTTGGCTCAGTGAGATTGAGACCCCCTGGTTATCCTGTGTGTTTGGCTCTGTGAGATTGAGACCCCCTGGTTATCCTGTGTGTTTGGCTCTATGAGATTGAGACCTCCTGGTATCCTGTGTGTTTTAGCTCTGTGAGATTGAGACCCCCTGGTAACCTGTGTGTTTTGGCTCTGTGCTGTTGAGACCCCCGGTATCCTGTGTGTTTTGGCCCTGTGAGATTATGACCCCCTTGTATCCTGTGTGTTTGGCTCTGTGAGATTGAGACCTCCTGGTATCATGTGTGCTTTGGCTCTGTGAGATTGAGACCCCCTGGTATCCTGTGTGTTTGTCTCTGTGAGATTGAGACCTCCTGGTATCCTGTGTCTTTTGGCTTTGTGAGATTGAGACCCCCTGGTAACCTGTGTGTTTTGGCTCTGTGAGATTGAGAGCCTCGGTATCCTGTGTGTTTTGGCTCTGTGAGATTGAGACCCTCTGGTATCCTTTGTATTTTGGCTCTGTGAGATTGAGACCCTCTGGTATAGTGTGTTTTGGCTCTGTGAGATTGAGACCCTCTGGTATAGTGTGTTTTGACCCTATGAGATTGAGACCCTTTGGTATCCTGTGTGTTTTGGCTCTGTGAGATTGAGACCTCCTGGTATTCTGTGTCTTTTGGCTGTGTGAGATGGAGACCCCCTGGTAACCTGTGTCTTTTGGCTCTGTGAGATTGAGACCGACGGTATCCTGTGTGTTTTGGCTCTGTGAGATTGAAACCCCCTGGTATCCTGTGTGTTTTGGCCCTGTGAGATTGAGACCCTCTGGTATCCTGTGTGTTTTGGCTCTGTGAGATTGAGACTCCATGGTATCCTGTGTGTTTTGGCTCTGTGAGATTGAGACCCCCTGGTATCGTGTGTTTTGGCTCTGTGAGATTGAGACCTCCTGATATCCTGTGTGTTTTGGCTCTGTGAGATTATGACCCCCGCTATCCTGTGTGTTTTGGCTCTCTGAGATTGAGACCCCCTTGTATCCTGTGTGTTTGGCTCTGTGAGATTGAGACCTCCTGGTATCATGTGTGTTTTGGCTCTGTGAGATTGAGACTCCCTTGGTATCCTGTGTGTTTTGGCTCTGTGAGATTGAGACCCCCTTGGTATCCTGTGTGTTTTGGCCCTGTGAGATTGAGACCCTCTGGTATCCTGTGTGTTTTGGCTCTGTGAGATTGAGACCCCATGGTATCCTGTTTGTTTTGGCTCTGTGAGATTGAGACCCCCCTGGTATCCTGTGTGTTTTGGCTCTGTGAGATTGAGACCCCTGGTATCATGTGTGTTTTGGCTCTGTGAGATTGAGACCTCCTGGTATCCTGTGTGTTTTGGCTCTGTGAGATTATGACCCCCTGGTATCCACCTCGAGAACAACAACGACCCCAACTCCTCCACCCTGATCGGCAACCTCGGACTCAGACAACTCGTCACAGCACCCACACACTCCGCCGGCCACACGTTTGACCCCATCTTCTCAGCGAGCACCCACGTCTTCTTCGACCACACCACCGAACTCCACTGGACCGACCATCGCTGCATCCACTTCAACTTCCGGAAACCCACCACACCCAGCAGATGCCTCGCCGCAGCTGGGGCAAGATCACCGAGGACCAGCTAACCGCCGCCCTCGCCCAGAGCCCATCCGCAGACCCAACCGACCCAGACGCCGCAGCCCGCAACCTCAAACAATGGATCAACGACTGCGCCAACACCCTCGCCTTGCTCAAGAAACCCCCCAACACCCACACCAGCAAGAGAGTCAGCTGGTTCACCAAAGACCTCCAGGCCTCCAAGCGAACCTGCCGAAAACTAGAAAAAACTGGACCCGCGAAAGAACACTGGAAAGCTACACAGCTCACAGGAACGCCACCCGCCTACATCACCAACTCATTATACCCACCAAAAGGTCCGCCTTCAGAGACTACCTCGACAACAACGCATACAACAGCAAAGAGCTCTTCAGCATCGTGAAGGAACTCTCCAACTCCAACACCAACGACATCCCACCGTCACAAGAACTGTGCGAATCGCTGGCCACCTTCTTCCGCCGCAAGATCGCAGACATCCACCACAGCTTCGACGCCGTCACCACGCCGACACCCCCGCTCCCACGACCACTACCCGCACCAACCGCCTGCTCGCCTGGACCAACACCAACGACGACGACACCATTAAGATCATGAACACAGTCCACTCCGGATCCCCGGAAGACCCCTGCCCACAGCACATTTTCAACAAAGCCAGTAGGACCATCGCACCCCACCTTCGGAAAACCATCAACATCTCCTTCGAGACAGCGACCTTCCCGGAGAGCTGGAAGCACGCAGAGATCAACGCCTTACTAAAGAAACCCAAGGCAGACCCCAAGGACCTCAAGAACTTCCGACCCATCTCCCTGCTCCCGGCGAAGGTTATCGAAAAGGCCGTCAACAATCAACTGACCAGCTTCCTCGAAGGGAACAACATCCTGGACCCATCCCAGTCAGGGTTCCGCAGCAACCACAGCACCGAAACTGCCCTCATCGCCGCCACCGACGACATCAGGATCATGCTCGACAACGGAGAAACCGCGGCCCTGATCCTCCTGGACCTGTCTGCCGTCTTCGACACAGCCTGACATCCACCTCCTTCCTCTCCGGAAGAACCCAGAGCGTCCGCCTGCCCCCCTTCCGCTCCAAAGCCACCGAGATCATCTGCGGCATACCTCAAGGCTCATCTCTCAGCCCAACGTTATTCAACGTCTACATGGCACCACTCGCCCACGTCGCCCGACTGCACGACCTAAACATCATCTCCTATGCCCACGACACCCAGCTGATCCTCTCGCTCACCAAGGACCCCCACACCGCCAAAACCAACCTCCACGAAGGAATGAAGGCCGTCGCCGACTGGATGAAGAACAGACGACTGAAGCTGAACTCGGACAAGATGGAGGTCCTCATCCTCGGCTCCACCCCCTCTGCCTGGGACGACTCCTGGTGGCCGACGGCACTAGGAGCACCCCCTACACCCACCAACCACGCACGAAACCTAGGGGTCATCCTCGACTCCACACTCTCCATGATAAAGCAGGTCAACGCCGTCTCCTCGTCCTGCTTCAACACCCTCTGCATGCTTCGCAGGATCTTCAAGTGGATCCCCACCGAAACTAGAAGGACGGTCACCCAGGCCCTTGTCAGCAGCAGACTGGACTACGGCAACGCACTCTACGCAGGAGCCCAGGCCAAACTCCTGAAACGACTCCAACGCATCCAGAACGCCTCCGCTCGCCTGATCCTGGACATCCCCTGCCGCAGCCACATCACACCTCATCTGAAAGACCTTCACTGGCTCCCCATCAACAAGAGGATAACCTTCAAGCTCCTCACCCACACACACAAGGCACTCCACGACACCGGACCAGCGTACCTCAACAGACGACTCAGCCTCTACACCCCCGCCCGCCAGCTCTGCTCCGCAGACCATGCCCTCGCCACAATCCCCCGCATCCGAAGAGTGACCGCCGGCGGCAGATCATTCTCCCACCTCGCCGCCAAGACATGGAACACCCTCCCCATCCGCCTACAGCAGACCGAAGACCTTCTATCCTTCAGGAGACGCCTCAAGACCTGGCTCTTCAAACAGTAGTGCGCCTCCCCTCCCCCCCCCCCCCCCCCCAGCGCCTTGAGACCCTCACTGGTATGTAGTGCGCTTTACAAATGCTATGATTGATTGATTGATTGTGTGTTTGGCTCTGTGAGAGTGAGACCTCCTGATATCCTGTGTGTGTTGGCTTTGTGGGAATGAGGCCCTCTGGAATCATATGTCACGTGAGAGTGAGGCACTCTGGTATTGTGTGCATCAGTTCCTTTGTGAGCGTGAGATCCCCTGTTGACCTGTGTGCTTATATTGTGAGAATGAGGCTCTTTGCTAATACGTGTGCCTGGTCTGCGAAAATGAAACACCCCTGGTGTCATGTGTGAGTGTGCTCTTTGAGAATGAGACCCCCGGGGTCCCACTTGTGTCTGCTCTGTGAGAATGAGACCCCCGGGGTCCCACTTGTGTCTGCTCTGTGAGAATGAGACCCCCGGGGTCCCACTTGTGTCTGCTCTGTGAGAATGAGACCCCCGGGGTCCCACTTGTGTCTGCTCTGTGAGAATGAGACCCCGGGGTCCCACTTGTGTCTGCTCTTTGAGAATGAGACCCCCGGGGTCCCACTTGTGTCTGCTCTGTGAGAATGAGACCCCCGTGGTCCCACTTGTGTTTGCTGTGTGAGAATGAGACCCCCGGGGTCCCACTTGTGTTTGCTCTTTGAGAATTAGACCCCCGGGGTCCCACTTGTGTCTGCTCTGTGAGAATGAGACCCCGGGGTCCCACTTGTGTCTGCTCGGTGAGAATGAGACCCCCGGGGTCCCACTTGTGTCTGCTCTGTGACAATGAGACTCCGTTTCCAGTGTGCGGCTTCCTCTGTTCGAATCCTACTCTTGTTCCCTTTGTGTACGTCTCTGGTATGAGTGAGGCACACTGGCTCCCGGGGTTTATTGGGCCTGCAAGAAGGAAGCAGTACGGTTGGTTGCCCGTGTGTATTTGCGCTGTGTAAGAATGGTTGTCTCTGCACCTCTGCTTTGAGACTTCGACGCGGGCTCACGGCGTCTCTTCTATGGCAGCGAGAACGCTGGCTCTGTGTGCCTTCTCTGTGAGAATAGAAATCCGCGGGGTGCAGTGAGAATCTCTGTGTGTTTGCGGTGCTATGCATGTGTGCTTATCCTCTGTGAGCATGCGATGCTCTGCTTCGCTGCGTGGGCCTATTCCGGGAGGATGAGGCCCTCTGGTTCTCTGTGTGGATTCGCTTCGTGAGAATGAGACGTGCTCGCTCCCTCGTGTGCTCTGCTCTCTGATAACAAGTGCCTGCGTAAGAGTGAATTGGCGATTCCCAGGTGGGTGGAAGCTGTTTTGGAAGAATGGAGATCTAATTGAACAGCAGAGGGCGCCGTGCTCCAGGTTTTTGCTATCTATAGTTGGGCACAGGGAGCTTGTTTCTCCCTTGCTCAAACCCCCCAGAGGTTCGTGGGTGGGAGCCTGGAAAAGAAAGTAGCAACTATGAGTAACTAACCAGCAGAGCATTTATCACCGGCGAAAAAGTGCCTTCATTAGTCAATTGGGCCCTCACAGTGCACTTCCGGCATGAATGTCAATTTTGAAACGCTCTACTTGACCTGATCGCCTCTAGGCGCTTTCACACTTGGGGGCATATTATCAAGCACGGCGTTAAAAGTATCGCCGCTTTAGCAGCAGAAAACTGTCGCTAAAGCGGCGATAATGGGCTTGATAATATGCCGCAGAGAATTCCCATCGAAGCCCATGTTGACACCAGAACATGGGCTTCTATAGAAATTCTCAAGGGCATATTATCAAGCCCATTACGCCGTTTCTTGATAATATGCCCCTTAGTTTCTGTTGGTTTGGTATGCTAAGGAGGCTTAAGAAACTTATTTGGAGTTTCACCTTCATCAGCCAAAGGACAATTAGGTCCCATTTATTTCACGTCTTGGTTATGGTAACATCTGCATTGCCAAGGCCTCTAAGAAAGAGACTTCAACGGGAAACCCTGAAAATAGGAACACTTGAACCACTGAGCACACCTGTACCTATGGGCTAGGGAGGAACGCTAGATCTGCCCAAGGGGCCTCTTCCGTCGCAGGAAACGCCCAGTGCTCCGGGAGTCACCCCTCAGCGCTCAGAACGCCTTTCAAGGACCAATGCGAGCCATCTAAAAAACGCAAAACATACAACATCCCATCTTCAAAGAACCGAAGGTGGATCGGAGTGTGTCCTCATTCAATCCCTGGCCTCTCTGCTGAGACTACCAGAAGGGGTCAGTCCAGTGGTATCTGGCACGGTGGTTTTTGCGTGATGGTAGCAGTCGCACCCTGAAACCAAGGTATCACGACTCGCCTATTTGACAGGGGGTGAGTTCGCGAGAGGTGACTGGATCTGCGACCCTGCGTCACTGTGAGGGGCAGTCTAGCTTCCAGGGAGTAAATTCAAATGGCAAGCTAATAAGGACAGGCCGGGGAGTGACAGATGGACAGACACGTGCTTGCATTTATTATTTGCCTGCACACAGGGACCAAGATTCATAAAGGTTTTGCTAAGAGTTGGTGTAACAGTGTACTCCTGACCTACTCCTGTATTTCAGGAGTAAGCCGCAGTACTCCAAGGGTACAACCACAGCAAAAGCTTTGTAAATCGGGCCCTTTTGGTTTAAGGTGTTCGTCCTTGGAATCTTTGACTATACCCGCCCCTTCGGTAATCCCAGCTCGTGATTGCCCCGTTCTCCTTTAAAAGCCTCCGACTCCCATTGTGATCTTGGGGCAGGTAAAGATTTCAGGATGCCTCCTAATCCAGATGTTTACATTGCCATTCTAAGTGTGTGAAACTAAGCCACAAAAAAAACGTGGTTACTCGAATTTCCTACAGGCAGTGGACATGTGCTGGTTTGAGGGTGGAGGGGTAGTGAGGAAGGGAGGGACTCTCAAATGATTTCATATTATGGTAGTGATTCTGAACAAGTGAATTGAGATTCCATTCCAGTGGTTTTATCCGAGGGTCACCCGTGCCCTGTTCTATATTGCGCCTCAGATCCTAGAATGCCACTGGGCAGCGCCTCTATTAGAGACATCCATGCTTACGGCACTGGTCTTGTATGGTACATGGTGGGCCCCAGGACAGGCCCTGTCTCCATAAGAAGCCTTAAGGGTGGATCCCTCCAGTTCATTTCAGGACCAGGTCTCTGAAGATTCGATTTGATGCGGCATTCAACAGTCTACTTTCATTCCAGGAGACCTCTCACTGCCTTTCTGCGGCTTGAAGCAAGAGTGCACAAGCTTGGCAAGCTCGGCAATGACATAAGCAGCCCTGGCTGCCTGCCGCACTCTGGCCTGTCGAAGCATCGTTGAAAAAGGCTGCATTTGTTGATGGAAAAGGCTACCATTATGGATGGGTCTGGCAAGTGCGTGGAAGGTGAAGTTGAAATTCAGGTGCAAGAGGACATTACAGGCTGGTATTCCCGCTTCAGTGGCACATCTGGAGGCACAGACGTAAGCGTGTCCTCATTTGGACATCATTTGTATTCAAAAGCCTGATGTCCACGGGTTGCCTTGTAGCCCGGCACTGAGAAGCCACCTTAGCCATGGTGGGGATTGAGACATCCTTGTGGCAGGTTCAATTCATGGGCCTTCAAAACCGTGAGGACGGTGTTATACTTCAGTGAGAATCCTCTCAATTGGTTGGATCATAAAGCCACATTCATTTCAGTGCTATAAGGGGAGCAAGAGGGGAACAGGAATGCCATTCTGGTTGGGAGATGTAGGATTTACTCCAGGAGAACGACTAATTTCCGAAAGAATTGAATTCTTGAAGGCTATGGTGAGATCCCTTTGGTGAGAAGGCAGGACGATTTTGAGTAAGGAGTCGGCTGATACTGAACTTCTTGAGACAATGGGATCATTCTCGTTCAAGACCCCTCATACACGCCTCATAGGGGATGACCTGCCGAAAGGATGCATTGCGGGGTAGAAGACATCCTGGCCCACGCCCCATCGTCAAGACTCCAAGTTTGCTTTTTTGGTTGGTGTCTGCCATTGCTTGATCACCATTTCAATCAGTGGCCTTTGCACCTCACTTCTTTCGATCTGTTTGGGGGTCCTCCAGTTGTCATCATTATCTGCGCCTTTCATATCCAACCCCTGGCAAAAGAGATAGGATGTAAGGGCTTGATATCAAACCGTTGCAATTAACCCAGTTCATGCGGAAACTAAAGACCCCGTAGAGAAATCTACTCTGTCTATAAGGCGACTCTTTTGGCGCGGTCCTACAAGACATGACTCAGTGAACGACTGAGACCCACCGCAGTGTGAATCCCAGTAAAAATGGGGTGATTGTGTTTGGACATAATACTCAGATATATTCTTCAGATTTTGACCTTAGTCACAGGAAAACCTTCTGGTCACTTCGGTGACCCTTTCACCGCCACATAACATCAGTGTTTCAGAACTGTTGGATTATCTAAGGGTGGTGAGAGATATTTTTACATTCCTTCACTTTCCCCAAACTGCAACATACATCTGGCGCATGGAAACTCTTCCCCGGCTAGATTGCAGATAGTATGATATTCTGCTGATTGTATCGTTTCTCCAGTTGCACTTCTTCCCATCGACAGCCGTCTTGTGCGATCTCTAATGGTCAGCATTGGCCCAGAGAGGCCAGTTTAGGATCCTCCATTGGCTCAACATGACCTTCCATAATCAGAGCCTGACATCACTGGCTAAAAGATTTGTTATAAGTTAATTTGATTATGAGAAGCACCATCTACAATTTCTGGGTCCGAAAACAACTTAGACTTTGATATTTTTAGGTTTGCATCCCCCATGGAATTCTCTAGAGTGTGGTACTTCCCTCTGGTTCATCTTTGGTGCCCAGATGCCTTTATTGGTAGAAGGTTGCGCTCTGTAAATGCCATAACACAGACATATTGCAACATCAAGGGTACTTGATAAGCGCATCAATCACTTTTAGATGTTACCTGACACGGGACCAACTAACTTAAAGATGAAGTGACAAAAGAGACTGGGAGGAGAAGTTGGGTTTTTTGTGTGGATAAAGTGGACTAGTCTAATAAAAAAGTAAAAAGAACGAGGGGAATTTTGGTAGTAGAAGGTGGGGCATTAATGAAAGTAAAAACAACATTCAGGCAGGGGGGAATCTGTTAAAGAGCACAAAGCATTTTTGACGGCAGGAGGGTTTTCTGGCAGAAATTATGAGACAACCTTTAAGAAGACCATGCATTTGGGTAGGAAATTAGATATTCTTGGGAAGACTGGATACATTTAGGGTTAGATGTGATATTCAGGATTCCATGGAGAGAGAGACAGGGCAGACCATTCAAAGGGAAAAGGTGGAACTTTGTTGGGACAAAGGAAAGACATTCTGCGGGAAAGTTTGGGTCATTCCGTGGAAGAAAGGAGATACTCTGGTGTGGAAGGTGTTTTGGTTAGATGGAAGGGATTTGTAGAGAAAATACTCGTACTCCTGTAAGAAGTCATCATATTATGTACATGGGTGATGGCACGCTCTGTGTGGGTTACTCTGAGGTGGTTGAGGACAATTTCTTATGCAGCCACAATGTTAGTAAGGTTACACATAGTACAGATGTAACTAGGTCTAAAAATGTCTTTGCATATTCTCACTGGAATCGTTAAATCTACTACAGTGTATAAAGTTATCAACAGTGTTTTGCTCATTAATTATTTGTTCTGGTCTTCTTCAGAACAAGATCATGGCTTGAAACATTTGTCATCGGATTATGTCAGAGATACAAGGATTAGTTTGGGTTTCAAGCAGAAGATCATCTTCAGCTACATTGTGTGAATTTGTGAGATTATCGTAGACGGCAGGTGGCAGGGGCAAGGTATTATATCATTATTTATTATCTTGTTAACTTGAAGAGATTCAAGTGGTGGAGGAAGAGAACATTTTGGTGGTTAGCTGCAGCTTTTGGAAGGTGGATGTTGGGCAATCTGGGATGAAGTAGAGACATTTTGGGGTGATGGAGGCACTCTCGAGAAGAAGGGAGACACGCTGGGAAAGAAGGAACAACTTTCTTGGGGAGAAGGTGGACATATCAGGAAAGAAGAAAGGTTCTTAAGGGAGAAGGGGACCTTCAGGGAAAAAGTGAGAGCATTTTAAAGGAAGGAAGTGTGTTATTTTGAGGCGAGCCGTGGACATTGTAGGGAAGAATGTTGGGCATTTTGTGGTGAAAGGAGGCATTCTATGGAAGTGATTTAATAAAAATCTCTTAGGACTTTACTGTGGTTTTGTTCGTTGTTTATCTCATCACTTTCCTTTTTAAATCAGCTTTCCGTTGTCTTAGCTCCAGTAGTAGGCTCTGTAAGTAATACATCCAGTCACATCAAGATGGCGACAGTGGATCTCTCTTTGCTAAAACATAAGCTTACAATTTTAGAGGCGATGTAGGGCGATGGGTTTCTCATTACTGGAAGGTTATAGAGCATTCTGTTATGCCCCACAGGGTGGGTGAAATGGAGATGTCTTTCCAGACAATACCGCCCCCCCTTCACACACACACGCCACCTGGCTCTTCCCACATTCCGAGGCCACGGTCATTATCGCGTCGGTAAAGCCCTGTGGGGCTCGAGCCTGTCCTTGCAGCCTGCCTCCCCAACCTTTCCTTGGCTGATTGCTGCGGCCAGCAGAGAGCTCAGGCTGGGCTAATGCAGGCGCGACCTGGAGGAAAAAACCCATTATCGTCCATTAGGAAGAGCAGGGGCTGCTCCCAGGAGAGGCTGCAATGTCTGTGGGAGGGGGGGGGGAGGCGGGGTATGAACACTGGGTGGACGGAGAGAAAGGATTGGATATAATGCCATGCTGCACAGTTTTGATATAGCGCATCTTCTGACATTTACACTGCCTCGTGGAGCTGGTCTGTCGTAGCCAGGCTGGGGCTAGGTTATCCCAGTGAAAGGGGCTGCTATGGGAAAAGGGGGTGGGGCGGTATCTGCTTGCGCACGTTTTTAGGTCTCGCCTGACCCAGCGCATGCGCTGGTCTGGTGAGACTTTTTGTGAGGGCTCAAAAAATGCTACCATGGCCAGCCTAGAGCTACAGTGCATGTGCGCGGGGGCGCGCTTAGGAGCAGAGGCTGGCAAACCTCGTCATGCTCATTAAGCGCCCGCAATCACTTTCACTTTCGCCCGCGATCACTTTCACGGTGCCCCTTTGATGTTCTCGTTCAAAGAACATCAAACATCAAAGAACATGTTGTGTTAATGCTTTGCTGTGCCCGTTTGACTTACAATGTGCTTTCTCTTTCCACAAACTCGATGTTTGTGTTCCTTTATTTTGAGATGCTTTTAGTATTACTGTTTTGTGACTTAAAGAACATTAAGGAAATGTTACTGTGAAACTAGACAACGTTCACAGTGTTTATTTCTGATTGCAGCGGCTGCTTGATGTCCGTTGCACCATTCAGGGAGCCCTTTCGTTGGCGCTTTCATGAGGACATGATGAGGAAGCTGGAAACTTTTGGCACATTCTCTTTAAAAGCACAGCATGTTGCCGACTGGTTAATCGATTAGACCTATGTAGCGCTTTAGTTCTCAAAGCGCTATGGTGGGTGCAGCAGTTACAACTCATGAAATATGGGGTGCAACTCACAAGCAGGGTGCAGGTTTGAGTGCACATTGGCTGCAATCGAACTCTTAAGATGATGGGCTATGTGTATCCATTATCAGCACTCAGTCTTCGCTAAGTGATCTTGTTTCTTTTGTTGTTGTGTTAATGCTTTTCTGCGCCGTTTGACTTACTGACTTACAACGTGCTTTCTCTTTCCACAAACTCGATGTTTGTGTTCCTTTATTTTGAGATGCTTTTAGTATTACTGTCACACACACAACCACACACACACAACCACACACACACAACCACACACACACATACCACACACACACATACCACACACACACAACCACACACACACAACCACACACACACAACCACACACACACATACCACACACACACATACCACACACAGTCAAACACACACACACAACCACACACACACAATCACACACACAACCACACACACACAATCACACACACAACCACCCCCACACACCACCACCCACACAACCACACACAACCACACACACACACACACACACACACACACACACACAACCACACACACACAACCACACACACAACCACACACACACGTACAACCACACACACACGTACAACCACACACACAACCACACACACACAACCACACACACAACCACACACACACAACCACACACACACAACCACACACACACAACCACACACACACATAACCACACACACGTAACCACACACACACACAACCACACACACACATGTACAACCACACACACTACCACACACACACAACCACACACATGCATACAACCACACATAAACCACACATACAACCACACACACACACAACCACACACACAACCACACACACAACCACACACACAACCACCCACACACACAACCACCCACACACACCACCACCACCCACACACACCACCACCCACACACACCACCACCACCACCCACACACACCACCACCCACACAACCACACACACACTGAACCACACACACACAACCACAGAAAAAATGTAGAGTGTGCATGATTGCTTTGGTACAGTCAGGGTACTCAGAGTGGTGCAAGGCACTCCTCCCCGACTCACCCACCCGCAACCAGGCATATCCTCCCACCCTCCCCCAATCAGGCATACCACTGCCTCCTGCTTTCTCACAGCGCGAAAAACAGAAAATAAAATGGTATTTAAAATATCATTTTATTTTCTGCTTCTCGCACTGCGTGAAAGTAGTGGGGCGGCGCTCCTCTGCCCTAATGGTGAAGCCGCCCCTGTCCCCTCCACTTCATTTGCATTACGTGTGAGGCTCCTGACTGCTCCCAGCCAAGAGACTGGAACAAAAGGAGGTCTGATGACCCCTCAAATTCGGCCTTTGTTATGGGCCCAGCAGGAGTCTTAAATAAGAAAGAGTCCCTGCATGCACCTTGTTGCTTGTTGCAGATGGAAGGAAGACAATGTGGATATGGCCTGGTACTACTACTACCTATACCCCCTCCTCCCCCACAGAATATCCAGAACAAGAGTTTAATTGGAAAAGGGGGTCGTAGATAAGCCCCGGCCGTCTTTATTAACAAAATTAATCAAATAATGAATATTAATTTTACAAAAATGTGCGCTATAAAAATTTGCAACAACTAAAAAACAAGCATTGGCATAGCCAATAGGTCTCGCTTTTGGGACCTTATAAGTGTTTAGCCATGCAACAGTTGCATAACTAAATACTTATAAGGTCCCAAAAGCGAGACCTATTGGCTATGCCAATGCTTGTTTCTGTTTATTACTGCGCTGTAGTAATGGCGGCGCACGGGTGCTACCATTACTACATAGAAGTAATAAACTGGAGGAAAAAAAATGGCTCACGAAGAACATCCAAGCTGCCGCGAAAGTGAAGGTGATCGCGTTCGCGATCAAACATCAAAGCCGCCCTGCGGCCGCGAAAGTGAGGCGCGCACCCATGCACATGCACTGTAGCTCTAGGCTACAGTGGTAGCACTTTTTTGAGCCCTCACAAAAAGTCTCGCCAGACCAGCGCATGCGCTGTGTCAGGCGAGACCTAATGACCCGACTGGAAAGAGAGATTCAAAGACAGTGTAGCTCACTGTACTGCGTGAACAGCATGCACAATGCATCTCACGAGGTAACGAGAACAGCAGAAGCGGGGACAGTTTACCTCGCGGCGCTGCGTGAACGGAAGCAGCAGAGACAGGTTACAGCACAAAAAGCAGACACAGAAACTGTTTACTTCTTTCTAGGCGCAGCTAGAACTATAGCAGGGCCAGACTGGGAACCAAAACCGGCCCTGTCAAAGTGCTCGGCCGCCCCCCGGGGGGCTTGGGGAGGCCGCCGAGCTCTTTGCCAGGGCCGGTTTTCGGCCGATGTTGTTACAGGGCCGATTTTGCAGCTATGCTGCAAAAACGGCCCTGTAACAAAAACGGCCCCCACCCGTGCGGCGCACCGGGGGATTGCCCGGTGCCCGCTACGGCCAGTCCGGCCCTGAACTATAGAAGCAGAGACAGTGTACCTCACGGCTCCGCATTATAGGCAGTTTACTTCACACCATTGTGTGAAAGCAGAGACCGAACAGCAGACGCAGTGAAGTTTACCGCGGGCACTGCATGAACAGCAGACGCGGGGACAGTTTACCGCTGGCACTGCATGAACAGCAGACGCGGGGACAGTTTACCGCCTGGCACTGCAAGAACAGCAGACGCGGAGTCAGTTAAGTTTACCGCTGGCACTGCATGAACAGCAGATGCAGGGAAGTTTACCGCGGGCACTGCATGAACAGCAGACGCGGGGACAGTTTACCGTCTGCACTGCATGAACAGCAGACGCAGGGAAGTTTACCGCTGGCACTTCAAGAACAGTAGACGGGGACAGTTTACCGCCTGGCACTGCATGAACAGCAGATGCGGGGACAGTATACCGCCTGGCACTGCATGAACAGCAGACGCGGGGAAAGTTTACCGCTGGCACTGCATGAACAGACTCAGGAAAGATTACTGCCGGCACAGCATGAACAGCAGACGCGGAGACAGTTTACCGTCGGCACTGCATGAACAGTAGACGCAGGGACAGTTTACCGCCAGCACTGCATGAACAGCAGACGCGGGGACAGTTTACAAAATTGCATGAACAGCAGACCGCGGGGACAGTTTACTGCCTGGCACTGCATGAACTGCAGACGGGGACAGTTTACCGCGGGCACTGCATGAACAGCAGACGCAGGGACAGTTTACCGCTGGCACTGCATGAACAGACGCGGGGACAGTTTACCGCCTGGCACTGCATGAACAGCAGACGCGGGGAAGATTACCGCCGGCACTGCATGAACAGCAGACGCGGGGACAGTTTACCGCCTGGCACTGCAAGAACAGCAGACGCGGTGTCAGTTAAGTTTACCGCTGGCACTGCATGAACAGTAGACACAGGGACAGTTTACCGCTGGCACTGCATGAACAGCAGACGCAGGGAAGTTTACCGCCGGCACTGCATGAGCAGCAGACGCGGGGACAGTTTACCGCCGGCACTGCATGAACAGTAGACGCAGGGACAGTTTACCGCCGGCACTGCATGAACAGCAGACGCGGGGACAGTTTACAAAATTGCATGAACAGCAGACGCGGGGACAGTTTACTGCCTGGCACTGCATGAACAGCAGACGGGGACAGTTTACCGCGAGCACTGCATGAACAGCAGACGCAGGGACAGTTTACCGCTGGCACTGCATGAACAGCAGACACAGGGACAGTTTACCGCTGGCACTGCATGAACAGCAGACGCTGGGACAGTTTACCGCCTGGCACTGCATGAACAGCAGACGCAGGGGAGTTTACAGCCGGCACTGCATGAACAGCAGACGCGGGGACAGTTCACCCCAGGCACTGCATGAACAGCAGATGCGGAGACAATTTACCACCTGGCACTGCATGAACAGCAGACGCGGGGTCAGTTTACCGCGGGCACTGCATGAACAGCAGACGCGGGGACAGTTTACCGCCGGCACTGCATGAACAGGAGACGCGGGGAAGTTTACCGCCGGCACTGCATGAACAGCATACGCAGGAAAGTTTAACGCACTGCATGAACAGCAGACGTGGGGACAGTTTACTGCTGGCACTGCATGAACAACAGACGGGGACAGTTTACCGCCGGCACTGCGTGAACCGCAGACGCAGGGACAGTTTACCGCCGGCACTGCATGAACAGCAGACGCGGGGAAAGTTTACCGCCGGCCCTGCATGAACAGACGCAGGAAAGTGTACCGCCGGCACTGCATGAACAGCAGACGCGGAGACAGTTTACTGCCGGCACTGCATGAACAGTAGACGCCGGAACACTTTACCGCCGGCACAGCATGAACAGCAGACGCAGGGGAGTTTACAGCCGGCACTGCATGAACAGCAGACACGGGGACAGTTCACCCCAGGCACTGCATGAACAGCAGACGCGGAGACAATTTACCACCTGGCACTGCATGAACAGCAGATGCGGGGTCAGTTTACCGCGGGCACTGCATGAACAGCAGACACAGGGAAGTTTACCGCGGGCACTGCATGAACAGCAGACGCAGGGACAGTTTACCGCCGGCACTGCATGAACAGCAGACGCGAGGAAGTTTACCGCCGGCACTGCATGAACAGCATAAGCAGGAAAGTTTACCGCACTGCATGAACAGCAGACGTGGGTACAGTTTACTGCTGGCACTGCATGAACAGCAGACGGGGACAGTTTACCGCCGGCACTGCGTGAACCGCAGACGCGGGGACAGTTTACCGCCGGCACTGCATGAACAGCAGACACGGGGACAGTTTACCGCCGGCACTGCATGAACAGCAGACGCAGGGACAGTTTACCGCTGTCACTGCATGAACAGCAGACGGGGGACAGTTTACCGCCGGCACTGCGTGAACCGCAGACGCGGGGACCGTTTACTGCCGGCACTGCATGGACAGCGGACGCGGGGGCAGTTTACCTCGGGGCGCTGCGTGAGCTGCAGGAATATAGCCAGTGTACCTCCATCCGAACTTCTAATGCCCTTGACAGTTCCCGCGGTGCTCCCTGAAGAGAATGAAGCTGGGTCTGACCGAGCGAGCCGCATTCAGACCATGCTCACCCTTCACTCATCGGCATCGCATGTTTATTCTGTGCAGTTCATCGATGTATGTTTGAAAGAATTAGCCAGATTGTGAAGCAGGATCAGGTTGCGCTCTCTGGCAGCACCGCCTCGTTGTGATGCCCCTCCGAGTATCGTGTGACCCGAGTGCACGCAGTCCTCAGGGTGTGTGATGCACGCACTGTCCTCGAGGCTTCGGGCGAATCTCCGCCTCAGCTCCTCTTATTCTTTAAGATCCAGCGTCTGCTCTGTTGTGCCCATAGTCTTTGAAAAAGTGCGATAGTCTTTGAATAAGGTGATGTAAACTAGCAGCGGCACCAGTAGATGGCGCTAAATTACAAGGGAAGGCGTGAACAACCGTTTCTTGGTGGATGTGGGAGTTCGTTTTGTCCGGAGCACCGAGCATCCTTGTACTGTTCATGCGCAAAGAGAAGCGGGCCCAGTCGCCTCGGAATGACCGAAGGAGGTACTCGTATCTTTGCAGATCATTATGAGAAATGCTGAGTCCTGGAAAGGGTCACGGGAGAAACGTCTGCTCTGCACCTGCCTCTGTCTATTCATTGCGGTGCTGGACCGCTGTGCTGCTCGGCCTAAGAGCCTGTTTTAGGAGGGTCGCCTGCTCGGCACATTCAGTTCAAGGACCGGTCTTAGTAGCAGTGGCGCTGGCATCAACGGGAAGGTGGGGACGCTCAAATAAAATAAAAACATTTCAAAATAAACGGGTGTGCGCAAATATAAACTTGAAATATATATTTTTTTTAACTTACCTGACAGCAGGACCTTCTGCTCCTGACCTCGATGCGCTGCAGCCCGGCCACTAGGGCCTCCCTAGACCAATCAGGGCGCTGCTCTCACCAGCTTGAGAGCAGCGGCCTGATTGGAGGGAGCAGCTTGGAGCGGTTTAAGACAGCTGGGTTACATTTTTTCCCCATCTCGGTGACATTTAAGTGGGACAACGCTCCTCCACTCCAACAGAGGAGCCTCCCCTGCTTAGAGTGACCCTCTGCCTGCAGTGCAGATCCCCTGCCGCTGTATGACCATGGACTCTTAATATGCGGAAATACTGCTCTATACCCTTGGACACTTGATGTGTACTGCAGCCCATTGTCGTGGGATTAGAGGTGGGCGAGCCAACAGTTTACCAGGGTGAGCCGATCCAAGGCTGGCCTCTGTCTCGGAGAGCCCCTGCACGAGCCATGCCATGAAAATACTTGGCTGGTCCCTCGTGCAACAAACAGTATGTTAGAACATGATACGGTGTTCTAAAACGTTAAAAAAAATATATATTTTCACACACTTGGTTCAAGCTGACTTTGAACCCAGGTTTTCCATAGAAACACTTTGCATTTCATCCACTGGATGAGTTTCTCTGTCTGACATCAAAGGTTAATGATTTGTCCTTAATTCTTTGGAGGATAAGATTAAATCGTGGGTGACAGGCAGAATCCACATTTTATTCTCGGGCAGTTTTATAGAACATGGGCGTGCTTCTCAACAGTCACAGCCTACATTTACACGTTGATGTTTCCGGCACAGGAAGATTTGTTGGATTCACAGCATGCTGAGCTGAGGTCGAGATCCAAACCTGGTTCCTCATTTTTAGGTCTCGCCTGACCCAGTGCATGCGCTGGTCTGGCGAGACTTTTTGAGAGGGCTCCAAAAAGTGCTACCAGGCCAGCCTAGAGCCACAGTGCATGTGCACGGGCGCGCGTGTCGCGCTTTACCGCGATTACTTTCACTTTCGCGGCCGCTTTGATCGCGATTACTTTTGCGGCCGCACGGCTGCTTTGATGTTCTCCATGAGGCTTCAATAGATTGCAGCAGTTAAAACAAGCATTGGCATAGCCAATAGGTCTCGCTTTTGGGACCTTATAAGCGTTTAGTTATGCAACTGTTGCATGGCTTAACACTTATAAGGTCCCAAAGGCGAGACCTATTGGCTATGCCAATGCTTGTTCTTCTTGGTTCGGCAGCGAAAAGGTGACTTATTTTGGGCTCTGCAGCTGTAGCCACTAGGCCCCATCACTTCCTGTGAAAACTCGGCTCGAGATTCCAAAAGGACCTCGAGCTGAGCTAGAGTCAGGTTTCTGGCTCCAGCTTCTAGCGACACTCGCCCACCCTTATGCGGGATTCATGATGTGTAGTATTGCTGCATTTATTCATAATAGTGCTACTGCTGCTGCACGGTTCCAGACTAATATGTATGCTAGTGCTGTGTTCATCTACTCTCACATGGACTCCTGTTATCAGTTCTACTGCAGCAATACAATCTTTTATTTATATCTTTATCCATGTATTAGTTATGTGAGCTTCTAGAATGCTGACCTGATCACGGCGTCAGTCAAGGGTTTTACATTGGAATTGGTGATGATCATGGCATAAAGGAGCGTAGAACCCTAGCTGATGCCCTGTGATGGACCAAGTTCATTTCAGTGGAGGGACTCGACCGAGGAGAGACAGAGGGAGACGTTTGTTTGTAAGATGAGACTCAACAAGATGTCTTAAGGGCTTGGCATTGGGACAGTGGCCTGACTGGTCTCTGCTGGGAGTGCTTTCCAGTTTTTACAGTGTAACTCTAGGGCGGGACGTGCTTTACTTCTAATGTTGTTTGAAGTCCAAGGGTTGTCCAAGATCGATTTTTTTTTAGAGAATGGAAAGGATCTTTGTTCGAGTCCTTAGAGGGAGATGTTGCAGAATGTCATACAGATGAGTGAAGTGTTTTGATTCTTCCCTCAGATGATCAGGCGTGCAAGCGAATGAAGAGTTTTAAAGTCTGGGTATTGGCAGTGCTGCTGTCAAACAGCTCTATTGTTCATAGTAAGCATGGTGGCCTCGGGTCCTCCTTTTCCGCCATTGGATTTCTTAGAGCAGCCTGTTTCAGCTATGGGTTTGAGACTTTGTCCTCCCATTGGATGATCAAATTCTCATCTAATGTCATTGGCTGTTTGTATGTAGCTTTACACCTCCACTCAAGTTCTTGCATTTGCCTGCACAAGGGACTGCTTTACAGCTTTAGATCTCCCTGTCTGCTCCTACTAGCTTCCTCTTGTGTGTCTCACCCTAAAGTGCTTAAACCTCATGCATTAGCACATTTAATTCAGACCTTCAGCTTTTCCAATGCTTAATTCTGATTGGATATGCAAAGCTGAAGGTGCCAATAGCCATCTATGTTACTACTATCATGCAGTCTTCATCAGAGGTGATTGAAGTTATAACCGCTAGGGGGGGCCACGGGGCAGGCAGCAACTTTGGGGCCCCAACCGGGGTGGTGGAACTTGTTTGCCACTGGTGTCCTGGGGTGTCTCCTTCCTTGGCTCTGCAAACTGGGCCAAGAACAACCCTTTCCATACTTGACTCAGGGTAGTAAGGAAGAGCATTCAAAAGCTTCTCAGAGAGTTAGTATGGGGGGGGGGTCAGAGTTCACAACCCAACAGTCAACCAACAGACACAATAACATGTTTTTTAATCTCAGTGCTTATCTTACTGTTAAAAGAAAGTACTTGTAATCTTGCAGCAAACGAGATACTGCACAGTCTACGGGAAAGCAATTACCGTGTTGTAATTGTGCCTAAGATCTTTAGTAAAACGGTACACCCCCCTTACGTTGCTCTTTCCTTACTCTGGAGCTTTGTAATGGTGATCATCCCCTGTTCTGTATGGACATGGGCATTAATGAGTCACAGATGAATATTACTTCAGGTTACCCTAGTCAGATGTGCAACTCAGTTCAACATCTTTCACCCCCTTTGTGCTCACTTGGGCAAAAAGTCAGTTGTACGATAGAACAATGCATTCCTCAACAACGCATACCTAAACCACATGGTCTCAACCACGACCGCCTCTTTACCATGCATGCCTTTACAATGAATTTTGTTGTGAAGGCATGATTGGTAAAGGCATATGTGGTAAAGATCACACCCCAGTGCCACTGCCCTGAGCCCTAAAAACATGCCCCCCGCCCCGCAATCTCTCCCCGCCCCAGTCCTAAACACTACCAGACCCCCCACCCTGACCCCCCAAAATCCAGCCCCTAGCCCTGCAATGCACCCCACCCCAGGCCAAAAAACGACCTTGACCCCAGTCCCCTGCCCTGAGCCCTAAAACGTCCCCCAGCCCAAAAAACGTCCCCGACCCCTGCCCTAAAACGTCCCCCAGGCCAAAAAGCCTTAAGTCCAAGGGGCAGACTCCTCTGTTTATTCTGGTCTCTACTTCCAGTCTTTGGCTAAACCTGCTGCATGGCATTATAGCTCTAGCAGTGCGATCTCACGGTAGCGGTTGCACTTTTGTTGGGACCATGGTAGTGAGTTCTCATTTGAAGAGGGACTGTTACATGGAGTCAGTTCAGCAAGCTTGTGCAGCAGCACTCGTCTTTACATGGCATGCTCTCCAGCCTGGGTGTATTCTAGCTATGAAAGCTGCGGCCTCTGGGCGAGTCTGCCGTGATTGTGTGTCTTCAGCAGTTGTCCCCTCCGTGAGGATCACGGTTGCCATTTTGACGGTGATGCAGTTCTTCCCGATATAAACAGTGACAAACCCAATCCCACTGGCACATGATGGATTGCGTGAAGACAAAATGATACTTGTCATTGAAAAGTCTTGGTGTAGGTCACTTGTAAACTTCTCCGAGGGATGGGGGGACGCCTTCACAACACTTGTTGCTCCTGGCTTGTCTCTTTTGTGGTCAGCTTTCTCTTGGTGTTGAACACAATGGGTTCACACTGGGCTTCTCCTGGACAGTCTGACTTCTTATACAGCCAGATACTTAAATTGTCTCCCTCAGCAGACAAACAGGCAGCTTTGAGGCACTGAGGCACTAGGCAGACCCTCAGCCACCCCAGCAGAAAGGACAGGCATTAAGGGATGTTACCTCACTGCTGGGAGATTAGCTGTAAGTAGATCTGGTCACACAGCAGCTTTTTGAGTACTCCTTGAAGCACTCCCGGACCTACCAACTCACACGGTGTCACTGTGTGTCACACAATATCATCTCCCTTCACAAGGGTGCCCGGTGAAGAGCTGTTGTAACACAATGGAAGGGGAAAAAGCTGGAAACCACTGTAAAGAGTGGATTTTCGGCTCATCTTTCAAAGTTCTGAAGAGCCTATGGGAGCACAGGTCAGGTTGAAGATAAGGGTAGACATGCAGGGTGGTCGTAGGAACTTTGCGTACAAGACCAGTGTCACTAGAAATCCAGAGAGAAGAGTGTTTCTCAAGCCAGTGCTGAACATGAGTCGAGTCTCAAGAATAGATGATGAGAAATTATGTTTTGTTGGGTTTAAGTCTCAGAGAAAAGGAGCTGATTCAATTTTCTTAACACAAGGAAATGATGGATGGTGTGCTGAAACTTTTCAGGCACTCACCCCCAGTCACAGATCTGGGTTGAATCCATCATCTTTCTTTAGCTCACTTCGCCACCCCAGTGCAAACACAGCTATATGCAAATCAGTCTTGTTCCTGTGCCTCATGGAAACAGTCCAGCCCGAACTGCAAGCCATGTCTTCCCTGGACAGGAAACAAGCATCCTGGGACCGGTTTCGGGGTAACACCCTTCATCAGCCAGGCTAGCTTGAATCCAGTGGCAAAGTGAGCAAGGGACCCACGTCTGGGCATACCCTGCCAACTTAGGACAAACAAAGCAAACACAAGGAGATGGGCGCAGTGCTGAAACTTTTCAGACACTCACCCCCAGTCTCAGATCTGGCTGAACCCATCATCCATCAATTTTCTAGCACACCCAGGTTTATTGTAAGCTTTTTCGATTCGTCAGGAGCAGCAGCCCTATACAGAGCCATTACCTTGTGCATGTTAATTAGTGGCTTTATCTTGACTGCATCACTAGCATACCCCCTGACTTTGGGTTCATGTGATGTCAACTCCTGCTGCCTTGTGACTTTTTATTAGTGTGATGTGCACTAGTACTGGTGGCGTATGACCTTGTATTTATATGAAGTCTACTGCCACTGTTGTGACCTTGAAGTAATGTGTATTTGTAATGTGGGTAATTGGGCTGACTGTGTATTTAAGTGGCATGTACTGTTGCTGTATACCTTGTATTCATGTAATGTGAACTACTTCTGTCATATGAACCCGTGGGCGTGTGATGTGTACCGCTGCTGCTGCATAACCTCGAATTTATATGATGTGCGTTATTGCTGCAGTGTGACCTTGTTTTCATGTGATATATACCACAGCTGCCGTTCGGCCCTGTGTATATGTGACCGGTGTGCCTGCTGCCCTATCATGTTGTATTCACGTGCTGTGTATTACTGAGGCTGTATGACCTTCCATTCCTGTGATTTGTATATGTAGTATCCTGTATAAGTAATTATCCGGTTGCTTTCTCCCTAGCTGCTCAGCCAGTGCGAATGTGCTGCGTGGAATGTTGGAGTGGTAATGATGAAGGGAATGTTTGGGTGTCCGTGAGGTGAAGTGTGATAGTTGGAGCATGGGCTGAGCAGCAGACAGGCTGCTCTACATGAACTTACCAACTTGTCACCAAAACTCAATAAACCTACATCTCGGCTACAGGATCTTCATTATTACAGTGTACTGCTCCAGTATTCATGTGATGTGTGTGTAGTCTAGTCTGATCTTGTATTCATGTCTCGCGTGTTGCTAGAATTCACATGATGTGTCTTCCTGCTTCCGTATGACGCAATATCCATGCAATATGTAATATGGCTGCCCTAGGAACAGATATTCCTGTGAAATGTTCTCCTTTTGCTGTATTGCCACCGACTCACTGGTATTTATGATTACTGCTGTGTAGCCACGGACTGATGTCAAATGTACTGTGTTGCGACACCATGGGCTCCTGCTGTGTACCTATGCGTGTCCTTGGACTCCTGCCTAACAAAAAAAAGAATGTGTCCTCATGTAACGCAACTGGTGTTCATGTAAAGCGTTCTGATACCCTATACCTTCGGGTTATGTTCGTGCTATATAAAACTCAGTAAAATAAAAATTAAAAAAAATGATGTCTACTGACTGCTTCTGCCCTAAGACATGGAACCCAGGCGGACAGTACAGCTGCCGGGTGACCTTGGACTTGTGATAGCACGAATCCTGTGGGTTTACTTTCGGGCAGGAGTCAAACCCATGCCAGAATTTCTGGCGTCATAGGAGAAGTGACATTTTACTATTGTGAGTAAGATGCATGTTCTTTGCCTACTCCTTCCACGGAGCACCCTCTCTCTAATTTTCTAAGTTGCCTGGTGTCATAATCAGGTTATTGAAAGACGTCACTCCCTTGTTTTTCCTCTCTTCTGGAGATAGGAAGTCTTTTCACAACCTGTGTCTCTGTGTATGTCTGTCTTCCTGCGCTGTTCGGGTATCAGAGTTGTTGTTTTTTTGGCATACCTGCAGTGAGCCGAACCGTGGCATACCGTCATACTGTTCTGTGCAACAAACAGTAAGACATTAGAGCCTTTATGGGCCCTGTGCACATGTTCTACCCTTAGGACTTGTATATCTTTGGCTTGAATCTCGGGCTGATATCGCGCGACCATCAACATTAACGACGGACTAATACCGAGCAGTGGTGTTTCTCGATTGGACTCCGTATCTGACCTTCTGTTCAGGAGCGTAGGTGTCAATGGTGCAGCAGCACCAGCTCTGCGGAGCCACAACTTTCCAGGTGAAAGTGACTGACCTTGGGAACAGGGAAAGGCTTCTGACTGTGGCCAGATGTCGAGTGTTTCCGTGTGTCTAGGTCACTCTCAGCACCATGCATTATGGGTATTCCCATTAGGGCAGGGATACATGGGTCCCTTGAACCTGCCTTTGAAGACGCTCGAGCCGAGAATCACGTGACTCCCTCTGCAGCCACATCATGCATTGCTCTGTAGTTGTTGCTCGAAGGGTATAAGCGCTTTCCATTCTCTCTCGGGAGGTAAGCTCTATTGTTTATTTATTTTAAAGGTGACGAAAAAGTCATTAACAGGGTAGACACTTTCCTAAACTATAAAATACATAGCTCTTCATTAAAATAGTGCACTCATGTGTAAGCCTCCTTATGTCAAACAGTTGCGAATATTAAATGCAACGAAGCAGGTTAAACACCCTAGTAAGCACCTCCAGCACCCCCCCTAGACCTTAAACCATCCCATGATTTTAAAGGCATCACATATTTTTTTACTATTGAACAACAAATATCATATTATAAGTTAAGATAAACACATTCACGAATTTATAAACAGTGCCGCCTTAAGTTGCCACATTAACCTAACGGAAAATTCCTCATTAATCTGATTTTAATTTTCCATTTCCGGATGTGATGTAGGGGTGGCCTGGGATCTCTGTAGCAACAGCTGTGGTTTTCCTAGCAACCTGCATGCTTTTGAGACGCTCTGCTTCTAAACGAAAGTTCTCTCTGGTGCTCATGGGACCAGTGATAGAGCAATGCAGTCATTCACACCCAGTGCAGGGTCATCTGTGACTCAGTACCGCAGTCAGAGGCGTAAAGCTGTGCCAGTCACTCTTATGCCCCCATTTCTATCCTAGTGGTTTATTATTTTCATGCTAGACTTTATTTGATGTCATCAGCCTCAAAAACTGCATTGTCGCTTCCTGTGATGTCCTTTAGATGACAGAGTGTATGAGCCAACTTCCACTACCTTGTGAGGTCGACCGAGTTACAACAGTGCTTCCAACCAGATTCTTGTCGCTCACTGGTAGAATAGAAGTGGAAGGCAGGTACTTAATGTGTTGTAAGTAAGCTGCCCCCACACTGAAGTTGGCCAAAAGTTTTTCAAGAAAGTTAGCCTTGATTCTACAATGCGCACAAGCTTTAACTTCAACAGAGGTGCTTGGGATGAGGGACTTAAAGCACAATGCAGTACTGGTAACAGAAAAATAACTTGCGGCCCAGGCAAAGGTAGGTGTAAACATAGAAAGAAGTATTCACTAAATATCGTCAAAAGGTTAACTAGGAAAGAAGCAGTGATTTATGTCAAGATCACCGTAATTGCTAATTACAAGTAAGTAAAACTCAAATGGTCAAAATAGCCTAATTAGGATAAAAATAATGTAAAAAGCGGTGCACATTGGAAAGAGCAGTTTATAAAAATCTAAGTCCACCAGAAAGCCTGAGCGAGTCCAGGTCCTCAGGTCCTCACACTGACTGGAAGAGCTGGGCAGAGATCATGCAGCAATGGTATCCCGCCCAAACCCCTGACGTAAATGCCCAGAGCCTCACTCGGGAACTTCTTTCACCAATGGGAAGTTTTGTAGCTGAGCTACTAGGGTGAGCTCGGGCATACTCCAGGACATGCTGGTCTTGCTGCGCTTCGTTCTCGCTGTAAGCTGCTAGATGCTTTAGCAATGTAAGTCTCACTCATTTGGCTTAGAAGATGCTGATCCTATTGTATGGTTGTGTGAGTCTAATGTATACGTGTGTGTATGAATATGTATATCTGTGTGAGTTTTCTATAGTGCAAATCTAACTATAAAGCAGCAGAGGACTGTACAGCAGGGGGGAGCGTCACTGACCATAACGAGGGAATATTCTGGAAGGGTGCCCGTATGAGAGTCAGCGGTGGACCTTCTTCGAAAATCCCCACGTGTCTCCATCCTGTCGCTGTATTTATTTAAATGTGGTCCTTGTTTCTGCTGCAGACATTTGTGTGCCATCTAACGAATACAGTTTTATGTCCGGAACTTTGCCTTTCATCCTTCTAAATTTATGAAATAAGGACTAAGTTGAGCTAGTGTTTAGTATTTCTGTCGTGTACATGTTAGATGTGTTGTGCAACCTCACGGCACTACGTGTTCCAAAACTTTGCAAAACAGTAATTGTTTTGAAGGGATTGCGACTTTCCGATGCTTTGGCTCCCAATGCCTTGTGCCATTTGCAATGTTTTGGAAGATGGGGGACAACTTATCTGTTTAGGTCGAGTCTAGGCACCCATCAAGATTGCATCTAGGCCCAAGAAGCTCAACCAGAGTGCTTAAAAAAAAAAAAACAAGGGTAAAGCCTTCAGACTCAACACCACACAATTTCATGCCACACAATTGAACTCCACACATTTCCATTCCACACCACATAATTTGACACCAAACCACATAATTCAACTCAACAACTCAATTACACAGCACACCACATGCATCCAATTTATACCAAAAATTCCACATTATGCCACAAAATTCAACAGCACACCACATGATGAAACTCCACTACATACCACTCCACAACACAAAATACCATTCCATATATTTACACTCCATGACACACAATCCTACGCCACATAATTCCACTGCACTCAATACCACATAATTACTATCCACTATAATTCCACTGCACAACATGCCACATAATTCCACTATACAAATCCACTCCACACCGCACTATTCCACTACTGCACAATTACACAACTAACAATTCCAAACCAACCCACAAAATTCTGCTCCACACCACATACATTCACTCCACTCCATAACACATGGCAGAAAGACATTCTTTTTTACAAAGCCAATATCTCTAGCTCTCGCAAAAGCGAGACCTATTGGCTTTGCCAATGCTTGTTGACCTGGCAAAGCTAATGAGGAATGTATTGTCCCCATTAGGTAGTTAAATTAAGTTGAGGCAGAAAGAACATATCTCTGTTATGTTTCTGCAAGCCCACCTTGACAGAAAACTGGATAATCTGAAATAAAATAACTTTTAGGCCCCTTTGTCAAGTCATATTTGTCAGATCTTTACTATAAATCATATTTTTGGTGTAATGGACTTGCTATGTCGTTAGGTTTTTTTTGAGTATGTTTTACCAGGGGGCATTTTTTTCCCCACATAACTAATGGTAGCCTTCTGCGGAAGGGGCCTCTTACCATCCATTCTTTGTCACTTTAACTCCTTTTGTCCCTCTTCCTCTCTTTTAGTCCTATTTCCTCTCCTGCAAACCACAGCATTTCTATGTTTATTTCCCCCTCACCTTTTTATCCTCTGGTGCCATTTGAAGCTTCCTCTTCGGACCACTTTTGGTATAAAAGACAGACTACTTCAACCAGGATCTCCCTTTTTCGGTCTCACCTAATAGACAACACAAGCTGTCTGTTGGTGAAAATACCTATTGTCATCTTACAGTAGACTTAGAGCTCGCCCATTGCTTATCATTGGTTGGCTTTACTGTCACTCTCATTTGCTTGCTTTCATTCATTAGCTGCTGTGGTCTTTCCTTCCTCTTCTTGTGTTTGGCCCCCCCCTAGAGCATGGGCGCATTACCCGTGTCCTTCCACTGCTTGCTTTTCAAGCACTACTTTTTTTCTTTTGGGTTAAACACTCCATGAGAGTGCATGTGTTTTTCAGCTGTCTCCCTTGTGTACTTTTTTCCCCAGGCCACACCCTGAGTTGGTCTGTCATCTCTGTGCTTCTTCCTCACCCCCTTCATGTTGCACTCGCCCTTGTGTAACAGTCCACCAGCGTTGCTTCCTGTATTATTCTCCCCAGCCTGCTCCACTTGGCTTTTTCTCAGCTGTTGCTTCTCCCCCCCCCCCCCCCCATCTGATGCACCCACTTTGCTTCCCCCAGCCGGTCTCTCCATTTTGCTTCTCACTGTCCATTCCCTCTGTGTTGTTATCTGCCACTTGCATCCTTTATGGTGCTTCTCCTCACTTGTGTCTTTTATGATGCGCCCCTACTTCCACATCCTCAGTCTTGTTCCCTCCACCGATGTTTCAAAAAAATACCAACGCTTCTTTGTGCTATTTGTTTGTTTTGTTTACTGATCCAACTCGGCAAATAAAAAATAAAAATGTGCTTGCTTCAATTTGTAGGCGGATGCATGCACACACCTTCAAAGTGATGCCTCTGCTGCATCCTAACAACCTTTTTTGGTTCGTTTTTTTAGGCTTTGGCAGAGCCAATATGTTCCAAAGACGAGACCAATTTGCTTCACCAAATTTTTTTTTTTTTTTGACCCTTATCCCTTTTTTTTTTTTTTTTTTTTTTAAACAGAGCTTCAACTAAATGTATTGACTATTCTTGTTATTTCCGGAATCATCTCCACTTTCAGGATTATTAGATTTATTTTTCACCCTTGATGCAGGATTCAATACCATGTTAATTATTTTCCATCTTTTTATCAATGTTGGTTTCCTTTTCTTTTGTTCTTTAAAATGTTCAACTAAAAATACATATTTCTTAATGTTTTGGAAGATGTTTGTGCTTGTAAGGTTTTTTTCACGCTTCTGTCCAAGTGTTCAATTCTGAATCTGTTTTTCTGGGTTTTGTTTGGTCAAGGTATCTTTTCATCAAACTCAATTCATCAACTTGGAGTTATCAAAGTTGATGGTTTTTCAGGATGGAAAGGATCCAAAGGGCGTTCACCTTCTCGCCATAAGATCTAGGGCGACCTGCATCTGTAGATAAGCAGTTCTGTAGAAAACAACAAATTTTTTTTGACTTCTCCCAGTTACTGAAGGGTTGTGTGTGGCAAATTCTGTAGAATGAATGATTAGGGACTGGGACTTAACTGAACGAAATTGAAGCATGGAAGGAAACCACTGATTAAAATTTTAAAACAAAAAAAACTTGGAAACGTATTACTTCAAGATTTTTGAAAAAATCTGCTGCACGAAGCGATATCTAAGCAATCAAGAGGTTTAATGGAAAGCTTGTTCTTCCAGTGTGAGTAAGACTTGGGTAGTCCTTCTCCAGACTTTGACAAGAGTTTGACTGTCTCCTTTCTGGGTTTGAGGTTGAGTTTGGTTCTGCTCTATCAGTTTCCGAATGATAGCTAAATTGTCATGTGCTCTGGCATCCTGGTATTTTAAGAGATTTATCATCCGCAGAAGGCTTTTTGATTTGTATGCTTTAACCCGTTCGACGCGCTTGACGGAACGGTTCCGTCATGCACGTCGGTTGGGCTGTGCTTATGACGGAACCGTTCCGTCATGGCCCCGCCCGCGCACGGAATCTTCAGCGTGGCGCGGTAATCCGCGCCGCGCTGAAGGGGTTAAATCATGAGAATACATTCCACCGAGAATTGCATATCTGGACCCTAGCCCCAGTGCGTAAAATGGGGTAAAATATGAGGGTGTAGGCCTGGTGTTGGCAGACCTGTACCCCAATGAAACCTTTATCAGATATAAACTTGCTTGTGAGGGGTTCGGCTTGGGACAGTATCTGCAGCATGCGGTCCTCGGATTTGACCAGAGAAACGTGGCCTACATAACCAAATGCTCCTCAGACAACCAGAACACTTGATGTCTTGCTTACTTGCGGGAGTGGGTGTCGACTGATTTAATTGTTCTAGAAGGCCATGAGGGCGGATTCGAAGGCTCCTCCTGCTAGGGCACGCACCGTCTGGGATGGAGATCTACAGACGCCCACGGTAGATAAGACTTGGAAAGCAGCATGCACCCTAACACACACAGTGTCCTGTAATGCACGCTTCGAGCCAATGCACTTCAATTTCCTGCATTGTGTATATTTCACCCCTGTAAGACTGAATCGTATGGACCTGAGCTGCTCCAATGCTTGTCCCAGACATAATAGGGAAGCAGCGGATTTTCTGCATTTAGCATGGGTGTGCACGGAGGTACAGCAATACTGGTTACGTGTGATTGAACGAGCGAGGGTGGGAACTGGTCTTCGAGTGGTGACTACCCCAATGCATTGCTTGTTGGGACAACTACTGAGACCCAAAAAGCATAAGATGGCATATAAATTACTGCAATTAACCCTAGTTTTAGCAAGACTAAGGATAGCCATAGTATGGATTAGCAAACGCTCCCTCCCAGTAGACAATTGGTTAAAGGATGTGCGTGAGTGGTCGCTTGCGGAGGAGTTTCACATGAAAGCGTGCAGGAAAGACTAGAAATTGGAAGATGACATTAGCATGTGGAGGGAACTATGCAGGGAACTCTTAACCGCAGATGTGAATGCAAATGACCTCAGTGACTCAAATACTAACTACAGAGGGTCAGTCAGTGAAGAGAGCGATAGCTCATTATACCAGGGGCGTAACACAGACCCCTGCGGTGTGGGGGGTGCCTGAGCTGCAGGTGGCCCCCTTAGCACAGTACTCAGGACTGAGCGCTCCAGATTAAATCCAGAGCGGGGCCCCTCCGTGTACATTGCAGGGGGGGGCCCTTAAACTTTCGTTACACCACTGCATAATACTGCTATGCATAAGTCCCCCTGACATATATACGTACATGTAACTGTATGAATATGGTTATTGGTATCTGCAGTTGTTTGGGGAAAAGAAATCTTGAGAATACAGTTAGCTTTTCAGTCCTGAAGAAATACAATTCTGCTCTCTAGATTGGTGGAGTGCCATTCTGTTTGCTGATTGGCACACTGCATTCAGGAGCCGTGTTGCCAAGGCATGTTGTTAGACTGGGATGTTTGGATGTGCCGCCTCCCTTGTCTATCTGAACGGCCAGTCAGCCCCTGGAGATAAAGAAGCACGCTCTTGCAGGTTCTATTTATAATGTTTGTGTGGTTTACGCATCTCCCCGAGTGTCGGTCTGGAGCGAAGCTTCATGCAGGCAGTTACTCTGCAGATGTCTCTTTTATACACCGAGCAGCCAATAGATTGGGTATTTGCTACTTCCAACCACGAACCCCCAATCATGGCTGGTACTCTAGCAAGCCAACGGTAGGTCTTCCCCTCCTATTGGAAGGTGTTGAGCCTGGTGTATCCGTGATTGGGTAGGGGGGGCTTGGCTTTCGCAGTTGCTGGGAAATGTCGAGAGAGTGACACTTGGACTTTAGATTTTGCCCTTATTTGGATACAAGCCCGAGGCCGAATATGCTGGAGAAGGAACTTGCTGTCACTGCTCATTTCCAGTAAAATGATGTGCTTGACAAGTTTTAGTCCTTTGGAAAAAAGAGAAAGTTTGCCAATATGCTAGAGTTAGGAAAACCAAAATCAATCACAGTCACATATCATCAGTATCTATTAGGGCAGCGGTATTAACTTTCAATATTACATTGAAATATATAATGCATAGATATGACGTACAATCATTATCTTCTATTTAGCTTAATAAGATGTCAACATAACCTTCAGCAATTCGTCAGTTATTATAGAGTGCATAATGCCAGTGTTTGGACTACAATGGGTTTTTGTAATTAATGTAAATAGTAAAATCAAGATTATTCCTAGGATCGGGAAATCTCATAAAATGGCGAGTTACTACATCTGAGAATAAATGCATTTTGCTGGGTAAAGCTCTCCAAGTTACAGTTAACAGTGTTATTTTTGGGACACAGAGCTGTCTTTTGAGACATTAAAGCTTGCCCAATTAAGGGATTCATTTGTTGTTTTGTTCAAGATAAACACTTCCTATAGTAAGAGTTCATACAAGTGCATTATCTGTTCATTACTCCGGTTTAGAGCATGGAGGTATCAGAGCAAACTTTCAAAGAATCCCTGAGTTCGAGGGCAGTAGGTGGGCCGGGACAGGGCTCTGTGGCTTCCTTGTTGCAGGTTTGTTATTTGCCTGTTTGTGGTATACAATTCAATAAACAGAATGTTAAAAAAAAACAATAGTTGAGTTACTCTATAGTAAAAAAAGGTATTACATGAACAAAATACTGTGAGGGCTGGTCCCTACCTCTGTGCATTCTGTGCTGATGGAAACCACAGTTCCTGGAACAAAATGGAAGAAAATGCTTCTGTTTCTGGGCATAGGATTACATTCTTAATAATATTCCAAAATCATAATAGCCGGTAGAGGCACAATTTAACCAATAGTCTTTGGATTGTTTAATGCTTTTAGCGTTCTGGTTACAGAAGCCTAGCTTTGTTTGGTTCGTTTTTAATGTGCCAAAAACCAACCCACTTTATATCGCACTAGAATTGAATCATCTATACATTGGTCCAGGAGTGTTTGAGGGGAAGAGGTGACGTAGCATTCAGAGATGCATCTTGAAAGATTTCCCGGCCTCCAGGGGATTTTATAAGTTACATTAGTCACTAAACCTTCCATAACCTAGTTTTGAGTAAAGACATTTGCACTTTTGATGGCATGTAGAGTAGTTGGCATTAGCAGGATATATGTAGCTGTGGAAGTTAAAGGGGTGAGAGGATGTGGCTGGAAAGCATTTTGCACAGATAACCCCTCTCTATATTCAACTTAAAATGTCTTAAAGGTCCTCACAGATTTCCTGTGGATTATTGTTCTTACAACACTACAGTATTCTGCATTTTAAATAGTGCAATATATGTATTTTGTGTTGATATTGATAAGCAGTCCCATGATCTCTACTGCCATTTTTCCTATGTTTCGTGAATATTTTATAGAGACTGTAACACTACTTCTAAATACAAAACGTACACAACAACATCGCAGAACATAAATATCTAAGTAGTGAATCCATAAGTTAGGTCATTGAAGATGTACCTAATAGTTTACTGCTGTGATTTATACATACAAACAGCCAGGACAATAATAATCACATTGCAAGTCAAAATTTATGATGGCCGCCCAATTCATTAACTCTTATTGTTGATGTAAATTGATCTGTATGACGGTTAATTCAACAAGTTTGTTGATGGTGGGGCGGGTGGCCCACAGATGGCTTGATTGAGACCCATCGTTCAGTGACCTAGCATTCGAATGCTTAAGGCAAGTACAGTGGTTCGAATATTCAAAAGAAACATTTCTGAAATAAAGAGAACTTGTGGATCCTAATGTTTTATTGTTTTGTATTTTTCACTGTAAGTTTAGCAGGTTTTGTGGTATCTTATGGCCATACTATAGGTGGCGAAGGTGTTTGCAGTCTTAGTTGTACTGTAGTTGGCAATGGTGTTTCTGACGGCATAATGTGCTGTTGGTTTTTAAGGTGAAAGCACACAATATGTGTTAGAGATGGTGGTTTTTGACTTCTGACGCATTGCATATATATATACTATATCTTTTGTAAGCATTGTGTCTTAAAGAATGCAAAGGCCTTGCAGTTGCCATGAAGTTCAGCTATGAAGAGAGTAGGCTTGGAAATGCGACCACTTGGGACCCCATTTTGAAGAAGTCTATCATTTTGGTGGAAAGAGGCAAGTGAGCCTTTGCCATTTCAGTGTTAGTACGTCATTTCCTCCTTTTGTTTTTCCTTTCAATTATATTGCAGTGGCATTTTCAGCCAGATGTGTTTTCTCCAATGTTGGTTATTTATGGTGGAAAAAAGGCAGTAAAGTTGCTTACTTCAGCAAGTTTTCTGCTAAACATGTATATGTTGAAATGTGTTCCGGTGTCTTGCATGTGTGTGGAAATATTCTTTTATACATTCAGAGGGAGTAACCATAGTGAAGAACTACGATTACATGTAAGTAATGTTTCCGTCTGATCCTTTCTGTGTTTTGGAATCATTTATCTGCTTATTTCATATTGTAAATATACCCATGTGTTTGAATCCTCGTGTGCTGGTTACTAACTTTTTTGCACAAAGTTGTGCTGCCCTAGGTTTTGCATGATTTAAAAAAACTAAAACTCAATCTAATAATTAAAGTTAACTTTCAATGGAAATCTGGGAGAGGATGTGGCCTAACAGCTAGGGCGGTCGCCTCAAATCTGGGGAATCGGGTTCGTGTCTCGGCAACGACGATCAACATACTGTGATTCTGGACATATCACTTAATCTCCCTGTGCCTAACAAAAATGAACATGTGCTTGTGTCATGTAAAGCGCTCTGATACCTTCGGGTCAAGTTTGCGCCATATAAAGCTCCGGGGGGAAAAAATAATGTAAATCCGAATATAGCCTTAACTGTGGGCTGGCTTGTGAGGAGTTTGATCAAATGTTTTGTATCGTACACATATCTCCGACCCAAAGCTCTCGATTTAACACCATTGGAGCACCTCCCTTCTTAGGAGGTTCCACCAGGTGAAGCAGTCTTCAGTGTGCGTGAGAGAGGTGTAAAAACCCTCTCACAATCTCAACCAGTGATCTTCATGCTCATAACGGGTGATGGAACAGGCTCTGTGAACTGGTGTGTAAGTGAAGAAATGTGTATGGACAGCGGAGGCTGCGTGCGACAAGGACTGAGGGAGCGAGGGCTGCAAGTGCGCACTCGCCGCAGTACCGTGCAAGCCATATGTTCATTGACTAATATTATATAGACTATAGAAGCCTGGCACCATCTCTCTTTCTGGGTTCCCATTTCTGGAACGACTTTCAGTTTTAGGTGCCGTGTTTGACAAATAGGTGTGTTTTTTTTTTTTGCATTAAGTCCATGAGATCTCAGTTTTTCATACTGTTTTGAACGCTGACGTCATTTTTCATTCTTGTGACTGGACTGTTGGAGAGCACCCACTACCAGAGACTTGGATAACTGTGTCCACTGTTGGTCCATGAAGGCCAGAATAAGGACAGATTGTCAGGATATCCAATGACTATGTGAATGAGTGACATTTAAGTTTATCTTTTGAGGTTAGTCGAAAAGCTGGCATTATCCAGCTGTTTGGAACCCATTTTGTTTTTAGGTCGAGCTTAGACAGCGCATGCGCTGTTGGGAGGCATGTTGTAATTATTGTATGGACTTTCGCCACACCCCTCACTCTTAATCGGTTCCTTGTAGTGCTCCTCCTAAAATCTTGCTTTTCTATTGTGTCTTTGTCCTACCTTTTGGCTCTTTGTTTCCGCCCTGGAGACTGACCCTATTACACAGATCAGTTCACTTTTGACCATTTAGGTAGTTTAGCGCACAACTTATTTTGTTTTGATTCGGCTCGCTGTGCCCTCTCCCCACTACCTCCCGCCTGTTTTGCTTTTTCTGCTTGTGTTGGCCACGTTGCTGCTGGTAATAAAGAAGCGCGTGTGGCTTACTTTAATTGCACAAACTTTATTTATTTGTATAATTTAGAAGGCTGTGGGGCTTATATTTTATCAGCACGGCGCCTGCTTCAGGGACGGCACGCTTTAGGTCGAAGGCGTGGCTATGTGCGTGCCTTTGGTGCGTGCTTTTATCTTGTTATTCCTGATCCTGGTGCTGTGTCTGGAGGACGAAGACTGCCTGTGAGGGGGGTGCCCGGAGAGGCTCAGGTACAGGATCAAAGCGGGAAGGAGGGTGTTGAGCCGATGCCAAGACTGGGTCCTGGTTCCCCAACACCAGAGTCAACAGCTGTTGCCCTTATGCCACATCCTCGCCTCTTCTGACCTAAATTGACTAGTTTTGGACCCCCACCATTTTTCTCCCCATATCTTTCCGAAATGTTACATGTGCAAGTTTGCAACTTTCTCAGAAGTGCAACTGGCACATATGCGACCTTTGCTGTGTACGCTCTGCTGTGAGACCAAGGATTGGATGTGCATTTAGTTTGTCCACTTACAAGCAGTGTGAGAGAGACTTGCGCTGGCTTCTGCTCTCAATCCTATGTTTCCATAAACAACCATCCACAACCTGAACTCACTCAGACACCTAGAGGTGACTCAGTTTAAATAAAAAAAAAAAAATACAGACACACATCATCTTGAAAAAACACAAATACTCTCAGGGAACACAAGATAAAGTAAAACTTGAAACGCAGTCCGGGTGTTTCCAGTCATCGTCGAGAAATAGATCAGTGTTTTTGCCAGTAAAGATTAGGACACGAACATAGAAGCTGATGGGGACCGTTTCAAAGAAGGTTGTTAATTACTGTCTGGTCTGAGACCTGGCATGTCCACCCTGAGTTCAAGCCCTGGCCTTACAGTCTCCAAGACTGCGACGTTTTATTAGTCTGTTGTTTTGTCTTTATTAGAAATTATATGCTATACATATTTACTTCCTGTGGTTTCCAATCAGTGCTTTCATCCTTTAGTCTGCTGTAGTGTCCGTCATATATTGCTTTTGCTCACTATAGCATCCATCATGGGGACTGCTGATGCAACGTGCGCTTTTAAACTACGTTTCGGCTTTTGGACAATGCTTGTGGCCATACAATGCATGCCTGCATGCAAGAAACACCTATAAACAAAATGAGCATTGGTAAAGACAAAAGGTCAGCTGCTAAAGCCAAACCCTGCTGACTTTGTCAGCCATTTCTGATCAAGCCAGTTCCTTTTCCCTCCTGTCCAGGAGCCCCAGTGCTTTCATCTCAGACAGGAGTGTTTCATCTTGCCTCTTGGCTTTGTGCTCCTTGAGCTTACCACCCTGCATTATTTTCACCAAAGTGAAAGATTGTGGTGCTCAAAGCTAGTAGTTTTCAAAACGTGGGCGTCACTGGTTGCACTGCTCTTCACTTTTTCTTGCTCCTCAGCATCATTTAGATATTGTTGATTCACGTGTCAGGCAGGGCATAAAAATTTAGTTTCTCTGAAGAGCAGATATCTATGGATCCTGTGATTCACAATAGTATCAGGACTCGGAGCTCCCTGTGTGTGGTTGTTCCTGGAATTGTCCAGATGGTGAAGTAATGAGAGAAGAGGGTACACAGCAGAGGCCTTCGCCATGCATGATGAACTGACTCAGTTCTGGTTCCTTACCTAGACGTCCATAGTTACACCACTGATGAAGGTGGCCCTGCGCCCTACTGCTGGGTGATGGATTTCTGGTGCTTAAAACTAACAATCGAAAACAATGGTTCTGTCGGGTAACCCGACAGAACCATTGTTTCAGTTTACTTATCCATACCCAGGTTCTGAGGGACACAGGGTTGCCCCATTATTGTTTAACTAAAACTAACAATCAGCAGTTGCTTTTTATCACTATGCAGGAGTTCAGGCCCTTTCTCTCTGATGGACCTCAGTCTGTGCCTCCTTTATTTATCCTTCAAAAAACCCTTACTTTAGGCTCACGTGGTCCTGTAGGGTTCTCTTCCTTCATTTCTTCTCAATATTTAACCACAATCCCATGCTTCGTTTTTCTGTATATACATGAATGATTAAGAAAAAAGTCTCTGCCTCTGGGTCCCTCGTTCCACGTTAATTTCAGTCTCCAGACACTGTTTCCAGAACACGACAAGCCAGTGGATGATCATGTAGAAACCCAACGATCATCTCTGGGAGCAAAGCCGGTTTCTGGTCTTCTTATACCTATCTTCACACCCTCCGCCAGCGCGTACTTTGCTGTATTACGTTTGCAAGCTTAGATTCTTGCTACATGGTTATCGCATAGACTCTACAAGTTCAGCGAATGTCTTCTTTTAACTTAAGATTATTTGCAGAAGGACCCCTTCCTTGCCATCTTTGCAAAGGAGACCGAGTCATGACTGTTTTCTCATTGGCAGCTTTCTTATTCTTGGAGAGTCTTCGTAGTGTCTCCCAGTAGCATCTGCGTGTACACCAGAGTTGGCTTGTAAATGGTACACAGGTTAAAGAGAGTACACCTTGGTGCTGAGTGAAGGAGGTGGGACAGGACCCAATAGAGAGGTCTGCAGAGAGGAACACAGGTCGCAGAATAGATAGCGCTCGACCAAGAGCAGTCTGCAAGACCATATCCAACAAGACTGAAGTTGAATGACTGAGCACCAGGAGGTCCGCTGAGGAGATTTGTACAGGAGAGGAAAGCGTTTTTAGGTCTCGCCTGAGCCTGCGCTGCTCTGGCGTGATATTTAGTAAGCGGGGTTTTGAAAGTGCTACCCCATGCTTTGGCTGGCCTAGCGCTTGCGTTCACGCGAGCGTGCACGCGTGCAGCCGCCATCTGTCTTTCACAGGTCATTAAGTGAAGTGCATTGCGATCACTTTCACTTTCGCAGCGCAGAGGCGCCATCTGGCTTAACTCTCGCTCTCCCTGTACGCGCGTGCACCACTCGCGTTTTCAGGTACTTTCTTTCTCAGCATATACTTGTTAGATGAGCCGCCATGGTTGCACAAGATACGGCGGCGCACTTAATGCAGAGGTACTACATATATATAAGATGCTAAGAAGGAGAAAATCCGCCTCTGACATTTCAGGATATGTTTTAAATAACACGAGTGGCGCGAGGAAAATCTATTTGGGCAGTACTTATAACCCTCTCCAAATTAAACCATTCCAGACATTGGCTAAGAGAACTAATGAGCTTTTCATGTAAATCATGCAATTTCCAGCCGAATTGTCCTTCCACCAACAGGCACTTGCGCGGAATAGCAATGAAGGCAGGGCTTGGAGAGCCGGGGCTTTGCTGCCGCCTGTTTGTAGCTAGACGCCGCCGCCAGCTTCTCTTCCGGTCACCGACGCGGGATAAACCATTTCACAGCGAAGCCCGCTTGGGCGAGAAAAAACGAGAACTTCATCTAAGGAATGTTTACATCCCCAGACTTGGGGCTTTCAGACATTATTGAAAACGTCAGCCTTCCTAATAAACTATAATAATAAATCGGGGAGTCTGAGTTAAGTCTGGGTAAGTCACCGCAGGAGGCAGGCATCAGGTCTGGGTGCTCAGCTGCAGCAGAAGTTATTGAGTGGGAAGAACCATCCGCCGAGAGATCACGCGAGGTCGACCTGGAAGAGTTTGTTATCATGAGGCCTGCAAGAAGTAAGCTCAGGGATGCAGGCACGAACCCCAGCTGTATTATAGGAAGAGACTTTACTTCATTCTCCCCACAATATTCTCATGCAGTGGGCATCTGGGAATGGGCTCTGGAAGAGGGTTCGATTGGAGATGAGGAGAAATTTACCCTGACCTATACACCGTGCATATTCACCTAAGTAATGGCAGTGGTTGCGGCTTACGGGTTGTGCTAATGAATAAGATTATCATTGCCGAGAGGAAAGGGGAATCAATTGTAATACTCTGAGTCCAACGGTAGATGGCAGGAGAGTGCACATCATATGAATCTAATGCACTACAGGTACTGAGACGTTTGTCACTGTTTTTTTGGTTTTTTTTTTACTCCAGATGATGCCAATGCACATGTTGTTTATTGGAGCATCACAGGATGCTCTGGCTTGAGGAAGGCTTTCTCCTGCCCGAGAGTCACATCAGAACATGACCTTTACTTCAGGACTCATCCACCATGGCCTGGTGGTGTTGTAGGGTGCCAGGCCTCTGCGTGTAGGTGGGATGTTACAAACCCAGCATCAGCTAATGTGACAGTGAGGGCGGGAAAGGATGTGGCTCGCCGAAATGGCAGCCATCCGCAGAGATCCTTATGGTAGCCCTTGACCTCATTCCCAAGAACTGGCGGCACAACTGTCATTTAATTCTTGAACCCATGGCTGTAGGCTTCAGTGTATTAGAGCCATAACTTATGGTCTGGGGAATACTGCCCCCTGCCTTGTAAACATTCTGGAAGTCATGATCTAATCTCAGCCATGCCTTTCTGCCACTTAGACAAGGAAAATGGTACTTGATTCACACCAACCACACCATGCATGAATTCAAGCCTGTAAGCAAGGGGGTACTATTCTAGATTTAGTTGTAATTTCTCTGGGAGTTTTTCTTGTGCTCTGATGGAATGGGCCCTGCATAATGTAGTGGATACCCAGGCATCAAAGGCATGAGCATTTCTTTCCAGTGCTGAGGGCCAGTCATTGGTTTCCCCTACAGGCCAAAATTGCCTAGAATACACTGACTATTGTGCACAAGGCAGTTTACTCAAAAACCAGAGGTTTGCTTTCTCTAACCTAATCGATTCTTAGGATCAGTCAATCACCGTCTCCTTCTGGTCCCCAAAGCAAGATCTGTCACATATGGGCTGACACTTTTTCATAGCTGTATCTAACCTCTGGAATTTCTTGCCTTGCAACATTGATACTGAATCCATCGTGAAGTTTTACATGAATCTGATGGAAATCTGGCATGTTAACAAATAGTCTTCCTTCTGTTGATGTACTTTGTAGTTGCCTGCATCTCCCTTAGTTGTCTCCCTTTTGAATTCTTCTTCTTAATCTCTTTAGGACTGTGTAGGACTAGTCCCAGGCCAAATTTTTAGGGCATCCATTTAAGGTTTTGCATTAACATGCTGCTCACTGGGGGGAAAAAATCTTCAACAGCTTGCCACGGGTTGTAAATATTTAGAAAGGCAAATAGAGTTACACCTATATAGCCGCATTTTATCTTGTCTAGGTTTTTCACTCATGCTATGACCAAATACGAACTGTGAGGTATATCCGAAAAAGCACTGCTGTGAAATGTGCACCATAGTCAACAAAGAAACTGGAGTTCAAGGAGTACTTGGAATGATTTCTAGAGAGCCAAAGACTAATCCAACTGCTCAACAACAACCACTGGATTAACCACTAACCTTGGGCTCCGGATTAGCATGCCACTTGTAAAGCACTTCAGTGCCTCGCCATGGGGTAATAAGTGCTATATAAATGCAACTACAATACAATGGAATATGCTTACATTCATTCTAAATGGAATGGATTTACTTACTGGCTACCCCGAAAGTCTGGCAAGGATCTTACCCGCTGTGCCAGACATCCTTGGTTTAAACATAGGAAATGAACTGATCCTAACCAAAGAGGAGTGAGCACAAAGGGAACGAGGCCTCAGTGCAGGTATTTTTGGTTTGTAAACGCATTTTCTCACTTTGCAAATTGCCTGTGGTCTTTCTATGGTAGGATGGTAGGGTAGGAAAGTCCCCCCTCCCAATATAAAGGAAAGTGGATCTTTGAGAGCAGGGGCAGCTCCTTCATTATGGTGGAGGAGCGTTGCCCCACCAGGTGGAAGCAGATTTTAAAGAGATGAAAAACAAAATGACAATAAACCTATTTTAGTATCATTTTATTTTTCTTCTTACCTGCAGGCTGCCAGCGACCCGTGTCATAGGGCGGGGCGGGGCCATTCAATCTGTGTGTAACAGTGGGGAGGAGGCACTAAGTGCACATGACGGTTTGGCCAACCGTCTTAGGCCGGCCAAACCGTTGTCAGCCAAACCGCCATGAGCACTTAACATTTCTCCACCCGGCTCTGTTGTACAGTCGGACGGAGAGAAGTCACAGGCTCCCGGCGCCTCTCTCGTGCCGTATTCCCAGCATGAGAGCAGCATCAGGATTGGCATCTGGGAGCCTGCGCTGTGTGCACCAGCCTTGGCGTTGAGGATCAGGAGAGGAGTAATGCGGCGATCGCAGCTGCAGGTAAGTAAAGTTTTATATTTTTTATTTTGTATCTGTCCTTATTTTTGTATTCCAACCTCCCTCGCTGCCCACTGTTGCCGATCCCGAATAGCCGCCACTGTTTGAGCGTCGTTTTGCTGAGTAAGTTACTCTGGACATGATAGGATCTCTGCAGTTATTCAGTATGTTACTAGAGTGTAGCATTCCGACATGGACTCGGGTACACATCTTGGTCCCACGAATTCTGGGCAGAGCTCTCCCATGTGCTAGCTGGCCTACGCCCAGGACTCTGACCTCCAGAGTGGCGTTGGAGACCCCGTGCACCAGTCTCCCGATGACTTTGGTCATCGGGAAACTTTATCTGAAGCCTGTTGGCACCCTTGTCTGCTTATTTTTATTTTCATGGTGCTCATTAATATTGCCATCTCACCTTCCTCCCATTTCTCCCAAATTTTCAATGCTTAGGAAATTAAAGAGGAAAAGTGAGAAGGCGCACCACATTTGGTATCACCCAGGGCGCTCTCTGAGCACTGCAAGCTCTGGTTCTAGGAGATGGTAGTGGCCCTGGGATGGACAAATATTCTATGAGAGGCTCGCAGTCTTGTGAGGATAGAGGCTTTCTACATTTCTACACTACTGGCTAGAACTTAGCATTCCTAACCTCATTGTTAAATTTCACAAGCCCTTTTAGGAAAATTATAAACTCAAGTATAGATCATAGGCTGCTCTTTTTCAAATGTAAAACATTGGAATATTTATCGACAGATTAAACAAATTAACACTGGTTTCATGCTGCACATTAGCAGACAGTTTGAAAGAAGAATGGATATATTTTGAGAATAAGCGAAGAGCCACGTGACCTATTAAACCAGGATCCTGCTAATTTTTGAGGCATCTCTGACAACCTTATACCTAGAAGTACTCGAAGCTTCAGCCGAAGTCTTGATCTCATTTGTGAGTTTCGACACAACACTCTCAGAAATGGATTTTAAGAAATTATATTTTAATTTTTAGTGTATTTTAGGGCAACGTGTAAAGTATTTATGCTCTACTAAAACAAGAAAAAGTACAAATTTAAAGCAATAAAATCACAAACTAAATTAGAAAATTAGAGTCAAATTTAATAACCAAATTACTCTCAAATCGCAAAACCCAATAAGTGGAACCAGAGATGTGAGTTTTTAAAGATTTATAGGCAAACAGCACTAAAAAGCACAACGCTCCAATGATAGTCTATAGTTGTGGTAGACCAAAACCTAGGTAGCAATTTCAGGCCTGACTGCGATAGAGCGAGGATCTGATACTCCAACCAAGTTTGTCCCAGTCAAAGTTTGTACCTTCTGATTTAGTCCTTTAAGCCCCAATCCACCACTGGAGGATACTTGTTATGCCTCCAGGGCCTCAGGGTTAGAGTTAGGGACTCACAGAGTGTCAGGCAGAGGCCAACAGAAGGGTCCAGTCGCCACTAGTCAGCTGGGTGCATCCAGGTAAAGGCCTCTTTCAGCTTGTCTTCTCCCAGTAGCCACACAGGAGGGCAGCCAGCTGACCCTTGGAGTCAACTTCTTCTTCCTTGATACAAAAGGGAGCAGAACTAGTCCTTCACGACTTCTCTCAGGTCATAGACAGCAGGTACAGTCCTCTTCTCATCTTCCTGAGGTCGAAAGAGTATTCTGAAGTGGATGCTTCGATGTGCCACATTTATGCCTGGCACCAACTTGTGGATGGAATGACTCCTGGGCATGCCGTAACTAATGGGGTAAAAAGTTCCCAGGCCCCAAAGTATCTTGCCTTACTGCAAGGATGCCCAAATTGCAATGTGTCAGTGTTAGAAATGAGGGGGCTCTGGTTGACGCAGGTGTGAACCCACAACAAGCAGGGACCTTTTACTTCTTGTCAGGGCGAAGGATGACTCCCCAGAATAACCCCTGCTCACCCTCTAGGTGCGTGGCGCGAGCAGTCTAGGCTAAGTCTCAGGCGTACACGGTTAAGCAAATGCAATTACACATACAGTAAACCCCTTGCATGCACCACAAACGGACACCAATCAGGAAGTATATAAAAATAAGCTTTTATGTAGATTCAGCAGATTCAAATACAAGGCCCAGTAACGTTGAACTGATGGGGCCACAATTCTTGGAAATACGGTAAAGTTCTCTTTGTTTTACGGAAAGTTCTTTAGGCGGGCACAAGGTAACTGTAGGCCTCAGCGCACTTTGTGCTGAGGCAGCGCCCAGGAAGCACACAGCCGATGACAGGGAAATAAGAACGTTGCGGACCCTGGATCCGATGCGAGCTCGCGGTCGAGTTCGTGAGTACAGTACCTTGTTTCTTGACGCAAAGGCGGGTGCGGGATTTCAGCGGCCCTTCGACAGAAGGGCGAGGTGGCGTCCGAGGCTCCCACACTTCACGATGGGGGTCTGATCTTCAGGCTCACGACAAGAGCGGGGTGTTGCAGGTGGCGGGTGAACAAAGCGGGGCAGCCGGGCACGCAGATACGTCCGGGCCGTCCGAGGCTTGGAGATGCTCACAAACGCCGATTCCGGCGGGAGGGTGAAGGTGCACAGCGAGCCTCCAACGAGCGAGGTGACGGGGCAGCCCAGCACAGCGTAGGGGGAGCGGCTCCGATCGAGCGAGGCTCTTCCCAAGGCGGGGGCGGCTAAGCAGTCCTGGTCACGGCTCAAGGAGGGACTGGGGCACGAGGGTCACAGCTCCGGCGAGGGAAAGGACACCACAGTCCAGCAGCAGGCGAGTGAAGATCAGGTAGAGCCCAATGGTCCTGGGGCTCAGTTCAGGGGGCAAGCTCAGTTCCAAGCCCTTGGAGATCGTTTTGGAAAAGCACAAGTCTTGAAAGTAAAAGTAAAGTGAAAGTCTTCAGCAACAGTTTCTCTTCTCTCCTTTGGCAGCAAGGTCACCACTGCAGGCCAATCCCCCAGGATAGGGACAGTCTTCCTCCTACTGCTTTCCCGGTGCCTCCTCCTCAGGCAGAGATTCTTCTTGGTCAAAAGCGGATCTAGTTTCTCAGGAGCAGGGCTCCTCCATTTATACAGCAAATCTTTTGTTCTCCCAGGCCAGGGGGGCCCTTGCCTAGTTCAGTCCGGTTTCTGAGCACTTTGTTTACGCGATGCAGGCTTCTCCTTTCAGAGTGCAGGGCAGAGTCCTCAGACGCTCCACATGGGGCGGAGCCGGCATTGAGGTGGTAGAGTACTGTCCTATTCAGAGCCTAGGAGCACTCCTCCCACCCATCTACCTGTCGATCGTCCTATTCACCACCAGGCTACCTAGCCCTGCCCATCTGGGTTCCCCCAGCCCTGTCACTCACACCAGCCAGACATCAGATACACATCACGCAGAGGCGGGCTGAAATGTTTAGGCAAGCAAAGGCCAGCTTTCTAAAAGCGGCATTTGCAAACCCGGAATATTAAAATAAACCTTGCGAGAAGATGTACCTTATTATTCCGAGTTCAGGCATACTAAACTCGATCTTCTACCATGTTCCCTGGGTCGGTTAGGATCATAGGGTGTAACAATCCAGGCCGCCCATACTGGCCTATGAGAACAGGGTAGCCTTGGAGTAGTGAACAACAAGATGGCGGTCATTCACTACTAGGACATGCCATGCATCCAGGCTTGTCCTACCTTAGGCTTACAACGCACCCTGCCCGTGGGCCTACCAGAGGGGTGACTAACATGCAGCTAAGGGAAGGTTTTAGGGACCGGCAAGTGTGGGCACTTGCCAGTCAGCATGTCAGTACCAGACTGCACGCAGGTTCTGCGGTGGCAGACCTTAGACATATTTTACCGGCCGCTTCTGTGGGTGGCACAACCAGTGCTGCAAGCCCACCAGCGGTGCTCGCATTTACATGCCCTGGCGCCCCTGGCGCACTTTACTGGGGTCTGACAGTAAATCAAACAATCCAATCATGGAATCCAACCAACATATACAATTTACATAGGGAGCACTCGCACCGCGACACTGGTTGGCAGTGGCACAGCGCGCTGACCGGCCAACACCATAAAAACACATGAGGCACAGCGACAAAAAGAGGAAGGGAGACTCATGCCAAGGTGCCAGGTCTAACAGTCAGGGTAAATCCAAGATACCAAACATCTCAGTCTACAATCATATTGGGCTCTAATGGCTGGTGTCTGTGTGGGGAGTGTACTATGGGAATCCTAGTATCATCCCACATCTAGCACTAATATTTAGTTTAAGGCAGGCACTGTACCCACAACACACCAGAGACAGAAGTCTGCTAGGACAAAAGCAGAATCCTCCAGCAGCCAGAGGATATGCAATAATTGTCTTGGCACACTGTACTCTCCCCTTTAAGTGTGCCCCAAGGCTTATATGTGAACTCAGCAGACCTGCCAATCACAATTTGACATTGTAGTTTCAAAAAGTATGCTCACAGCCCCCACCTTGCATATTCTGCGGAGTTCAGAGGATTCATCTCTGTCCATTCAGGGCAACCTTTTGTTTGCTCCTGGAAGGCATTTCACAACCATTTCACACATATTCAGGGATGTTTATGGGCTGAAAGCTTGCAGAGGCTTATGCTAATGCTTTCTGACTGTTCAGACATGTGAAGGGTAGCTTTCTAAAAGTTACTTTCCCTAAATATCTATTTAAAATCCAATTTCACCTCTGAATTGGATTTTTACCAACTACTAAAAATAGTTGTTCGATTTTTTTTGTTCCTAGCTGGTCTCATTCCCAAGATGCTGTATTAGTATTTAATATCGCTCCCCAGTGTTTTTCAATGGGCCAGTCTGCCTTCCTACAGTGAAAATTAGCTTTTTGGTGTTAGTCACTCTAAGGACATGTTAATATTAAATTTCTACATGTCCTATTTTTAAATACCAGCACCGTACCTTATGGGCTAAAAGCCTACATAGGGTTGACTTATTCATATTCAAAAGGGAAGTTTTGATGTTTCAAAAAGGAATATTTTTACAGGTTGAATTGCGGTGTTTATACTGCTACAGTCAAGTTACAATGGTTGGCCTGAAGCCATGTTTGCACTACAGCTGTGGCAATGAACTTTCCGGCCCAGGATATGCTTTGTACTATGTACTACAGACTTGGAGGCAAGTTAAATATGCCAGTTATAAATCTGCCAATTCAGCTATATTTAAAGGGGAAGCACCAGCTCTTTACTACTGGTTAGCATGGGTAAAGTGCACAGAGTTCTAAAGCTAGCAAATATATAGGGTCCAGGAAAAGATTAAAAATCTGGCATAACCATGCATAATAGACAAATTTCCTGCACAAATCTCTTTTTTTATGCTCCCTGGCCTTGTAGTGGGATGTCAGCAAACTTGGCATAGGTGGGTCCTCAGCCTGTCAGGTAGATGCTGCATTACCTCAGAAGAGTAGCGGTGCATACCAGAGGTGAGGGACAGCAATAGAATATCCCTGGCCGTGCCCCGGTCTGGAAAACATGGTGTGGAATGTTTTGATTTGATCATTTCGGAAAAGAGGATTTCCCTTTATTGAAATCTAATTGTAGATAAGAGTAATATTTTGTATAGATGCTTAACTAGAAAGTTTGATTACATTCATTTAGTGGAAAGTTATGATTAAGATCTTAAAATTTTAATTATTAAAGTATGTGTTTCAGTAAGCCTGCATGGCAGTTTTGTATTCATAATTAGGCATACTTCAATTCTCCACAGCTATTCAGAAAGACTGTCAATTTAGGTCCTAGTTATTTAAATTGCATTATATAGTGCTCACTCCTCTTGACGAGGTATAAAAGTCCTGAACAGCAAGGTCTTTAGTGGCCTCCAGAAGAGGAGCAGACTTTGTAACCCTTTACCCTCCAATGACAGATCATTGCGCAGTTTACTGGCTGCCACTTGGAAGTGCAGGGTTCACAAAACATACATTTCAGTTGAAAAGACAAGGACTCCTCTTTGTCTTCTTTTTAGCGCTTTATTTTTCCCTTCCACCGGCATTCTCTTTTTCCCCCGCTCTTTGTCCCTCCTGGAGTCCTTGCTGACAAGTGAAGGCCTGCTGATATCCTTTGTGCTGGAACATCACGTCCTACTTGCATCAAAAAATATCTTTGACACCCAGATCTTTGTGCTCTATTTAACTGTGTGTGGGTGGGTATGTGTGTGTGTGGTGGGGACCCGGGGCGGCAGGCAGGCCTGCCCCCACCCACCGCTTCCAGGAGGTGGGCTTGTGGCAGCGATTGTTCTGATTCATGTGAGCCCGCTATTTTAATAGAGCCGCGCGCTGTGTTGGTTGTGGTGGGGCCATTTTACCTGCACATTGTGAGTATGAGATCAAGGGGTGTCCTGCCTCTCATGTCTGGTGAACGCGCGGCCAGCCCTAACCCCATACCATGGAACCACTCTGCAGCACATTTTATTAATAATGTATGGAGAGTTTTCAGCATTTCCCTGAGTGAGGGGCTGCCTGGCTCCAGACACTGCACAGGCACACACTGCAAATTTCCCACCTATAAAATCGGCAGCCAATGGAAAGACTTCTCGTCCCCTTCAAGACACCAGTGTCCAATGAAAGCTGGCTGCCGGATAAGTAAGGAGTGGTTCTGTTCACTGACTGGTAAGCGCTGGGTCACACTCAATGCTGATTGGCCAACGTGTTGTTTGGAGAAAGAGTTGCTAGGACATGTAGGGAGGCAGAGAGGGACTGCAGCATGCTACGCTTCTATTTTTTTCAGCACAGGGTGAAGGAACTTTGTCTCGTTCCATTCCACGTGTTTGCTGTATTTGAGGGTTTAACAGGCATCCCGTTAGCTTTGTATATCGCTAGACATAGGAGGGGGGAGAACAGCAGGTGTGTCTGTCACACATTTCCAGAAATGCCTTGAACTCCAGCACCCTACTGTTCTCAGCCTGAGACCTCTATCTATGTGAGAGAGTCCTACAGAACCGACATGCTTACCCTGTTCTCTGTACTACGGGAGCGTGCACAGTCGGTTTGCTGCCTCAGTCGTGCCCCATTTGTACGCAGTAGGAGCCGAACATCTGATGAGCAGTGTTGACCTACAGGAAGTACGGACTGCTGTCCTCATCTGAGGAGCAGTGTTGACCTACAGGAAGTACGGACTGCTGTCCTCATCTGAGGAGCAGTGTTGACCTACAGGAAGTACGGACTGCTGTCCTCATCTGAGGAGCAGTGTTGACCTACAGGAAGTACGGACTGCTGTCCTCATCTGAGGAGCAGTGTTGACCTACAGGAAGTACGGACTGCTGTCCTCATCTGATGAGCAGTGTTGACCTACAGGAAGTACGGACTGCTGTCCTCATCTGATGAGCAGTGTTGACCTACAGGAAGTACGGACTGCTGTCCTCATCTGAGGAGCAGTGTTGACCTACAGGAAGTACGGACTGCTGTCCTGGACGCAGCTGCCACTTCTGCCTACTCCTCTGTATTTCATCGACTGAGACGTAAAACGTGAACCCCGTAGAAACCCAAAGACTTTAGTACGTTGTGAAGGGCTCTGAAAACAAACTGCATAGAAGTACCCTGGGGTTTGTTTAGACGCTGTTGTGTTTATTATGATTATGTCTCCGCAGCTGCAAGTGCTAGGGATTGTGACTGTTTTAATTGTTCTGTTTTTTATGTTAAAGGGGTATTTCTTAACAGATAAATCACTCTGGTTGGAGATTCCGTTCCATCACTCGTGGTTCCTATTGTGTTCTATTATATCTGAGCCCAGACTACTTCCAAGAGTAAGCCCTAGCTGCTCAACCACAGCTACCAGCTGCGAGCCGAGGAACAGAAGGATGGCACAGTTAGGTTGTGCAAGCAAGAGTACCCAATGCCGTGGGACAGCGAGGAGGAAAAACCACTGCTGTCCAGGCCCTTCTCGTTATTGGTATTTGGTGCTTCTATGGAGCGCAGTGTGCCGTTAGTACGGTGTTGCAGCACCTTTCTGTAGTTCGTGGTGTGGCTTTCCAAATGTCTCCATCGTCTGGTGTGTGCGCGCAGGAAGCCTGTACTGTTGCCTCCTGTATAGGGCTTGCTTTTGTTGGCCAACTTTCAGGAGCAGCACAATGTGAGGCAAAGAACCACACATGATGGTTAGACTGGGCAGGCTCCCCCTGTACCTTGAATATTTCTGTGTCTCTAGTACTCCTCTTCCACAAGCCTGCACTTTCCTTTCATTCTAAGGAAAGGCACTGAGTAGCGGCAGTAGACAAACTGAATGCAACCGTGACTTCACCTTGCACCCAGGCATGTCTCTCTCCAGGCCTGTGTGGCTTTTCCATTCTCTGTTAGAGTTTCTTCGCCTGAAGAGATTAAACACACCCACCCGGCCTGACTGGGGAGCATCTCGAGCACCCACTGTTTTTCCAAATCAACTTCTGCTTTTGACTGTGTCGTAGCTTGCCTGCATCAACTACAGACTCTTCACCACTTATGAGTACCTTTAAGGAATGTAGCGCTTCCATGCTGCTTAGTGGCTTTTCGGGATATTGAGTCCTGCATGACACTGATGTATCATTGTATAAGCAGAGACTATATTCTAGGTCTTTTTTTGATATGTCTGAGGGATGGTCCTCCCAGATTTCCTTATTCTTTGTTTTTAGTATGTGCAAAATGTGGTATGTGTGGGCGGGTGGGATCAGATATATTAACTTATTTGTTTGTGTCTTGGCGTTGCTTTTTATTAACTGCTCTATTTACCATGTTGTGACTATATAGCATTTAGTTCAGACTGTTTTGATCTTCATAATAAAAATAAGAATGTATTTGTTCTTTGCCTAATTATTGTGATTTATAAATGTATTGCATGTGATTGAATATCCTTATCCATAATATCGGCACGTATAGTGAGCATAGTCTTTGTCTGGCTCATATGTGACTCTTTTTTAGCACAATCTAAAGGCGAGTTTGTTTTCCGCTTTTCAAAGTAGCCCTCAGGCAGGATATTATTCATTTCAGTGTTGCTATTTCTCCTGATTCCTGCCTAAGCATTCTTACTCCAGGGCACTCTCTTTTTACATATTTATTTATTGAGCCCTTCATGCCCATTGAAGGGACTTCAATGAGCTCAGCTTCTTCAGAGCTGCACAAAAGGCGGATTAAGCAATGGAGGTGAATCACACCTTTTATTCTTCTGACGTATGTGCTTCTGTTTAGGGTCAGCTCCTTAGAACCCCTGTAAAGGGGCTAGGTTCTTTGGCGTTCAGCTTTGTAGCAGTGTTGTACATTAGCGCTGCTGCTGTGCAGCACTGTGAAAGTTACTAGAAAAAAGCGATATGACGCCGCCTGCGCTGGCTGTAGCATGCCACTTTTTTAGTTCTCGCCTGCTCTGCGAGGCATATTGTAGTAGAGGAGATTTTAGAAGTGGTGTGGAAGCCCCGCCCATCTTTTTGATTGGCTTGCGTCATTTTTCATGCTAAACGCTGACTTTTGATTGTAAATGAGGCTTCTTAGTCCCTCCTTGTTACCGCTCTGTCTCCTTCTGGGACGGTCCATCCGGACTGGATCTTTTGCTTGCAGCGTTATACTGTCTCCTTTAATTAGTTGGTAGGCACTTTCTTTTTGTCATTCGGCCGCGAAGCGCGATGCTGCAGCGCTATGAGCTCTAAATTGTATGTTTTTTTAAATTACTTTAATGAGCGCAGCGCACGCTAGGGACACCGCGCTCACTTTATTTATATTTTCACGGACAGAAAAACGAATCGTCCCTCATATCTGCAGTGACGACACCTTCTTAGAAGCCCTTGCAGTTGAACACTGGAGGCCCACGTCATCTTGACAGAACCAACATACAGTTTAAAGTCATCAGACACATTAAGCAAGTGAGGCTCAGTCTCGTTTCCTACGAGAGGGCAGAGTGGCACCCAGTGTATGCGACTGTTCGCCTGTGTAGTGAAGAGAAGAGGGGGGGTAAAATAATGTTTGGAAAATGTACCCGTGCCATGCTAAAAACGAAATCATCTCTGGCCCCAGGGGCACCCCGCAGTGTTTTACTTGAAAGCGTTCATTTGTTTCACTTTAATTAAAAGCTGCTGTACCGCGGCCGTCTGTCGTGGGAGGGACACTCCGAATTTAGGGTGGACGAGAGATCACGCAAACGAGCTCCACTTCGCCTGACACGGGAAATTGTTCAGTGCTTCACCGCAGCGGGGTAAGTCCTGGCTTCAAAGGTGACTCGTCTCTCCGTGGGTTGACGCTCTATAGTGGGCCCAACGCGGGTCGGCCACCCCAGCGGGCGTAACCCTCTCCACCCCCCTCCCGACCACCATCGCCCCCTCCCCCATTGAGCCCTGGCAGCGTGTTCACGGATGACCTTCAGCCACCTCTTCGCCTCAATAAAGGTTGCTCAGTGGCCACCTTTGTGTGAAGTCCTTTGTTCACTCTCTGTGAAAGTAATTGAAATTATGTGGCTAAAAATATCAAAACCTTGTTATGCCAGTTCCATCAGCACCTAAACTCTCTTTTCTGAGATGACTGCCATCCAATTTTGTATAAATTATGTGGCTAAAAATATCAAAACCTTGTTATGCCAGTTCCATCAGCACCTAAACCCTCTTTTCTGAGATGACTGCTGTCCACTTTTGTATAGATTTATAGATTTATAGAACCAATAGCATATCAAATCTGCAACAATTTTCAAACCTCTAGGCGAAATAAAATTTGCCTGTTGGAGCGCTCCCCATAAAAGTGCTTATGCAATCATTCAGTGCTACCACTAGATGGTGCCCTGAGGCTACTGCCTTACTTGCCTTGTGGGAGCGGTGAACCCGCTCGGCATAACCACTTGTCAACGCCGTAAAACAAAATGCATATCTAATGGAGTGGGTATGATCATGTTCTGACACGGACAAACCTGAGATGTCTGGGCCTTATGAACATAGCTGCTGTGTGGCTCCTTGTCACACGTTGTATCTTCAGCCAACCCTGGGTTTATAGCAAACAATACTTTCGATGCTGAGACTTTGAGACCTTTTATCGTATTAAAAGTGAAACTACAAGTCCCATAATGCAAAGTAGTACTGGTCACTTAATTTGAATCGCTAAATAGGAAACACAGGCCCAGAGTCAAAGGGCAAGGTCAAAGATTGGGGCCGAAGTTGTTCAATGAATAAACAGGGTCAAGTGGTTAAAAGTAAAAAGCATTTGCAATGCAGTAGGTCTCGCATTTACACGAGTTTAATCTGTTGGCATTGTAAATGACAGTGTCTTTTATTTATATTTTGAAAACAAAAATAAAAAGCATTGTTATTTGCAATGTCAATAGCTCAAACTTGCGTAAATGCTAGACCTATTGCATTGCAAATGCTTGTTTTTTTACTGCAGGAGAAAGGGCGGTGTGGGAGGCAACACGGACAGAGGGCGAGGCAACAGGGAGGGTGGGTGGGTGTGAGGCGCTGAGATGGTCACTGTCGCAGTGGTGGAAAGGTGGCAGGGCACTAGGACCTGCCACGCACTGAACAACTGGACACAATATCCAGGCAGTGGGGGGAGAAGCAGAAAACACGCACACACACACACACTGACCCTACCTCATAACCTGCAGAGAACAGTCGACAAACTGACCTGCCTCCGTATACTTTCTCGGGGGCCCACCAGCAGGGTCATAACAGCTGGCGAACCAAAGTGAAATCCTCAAACTCACATTTTTCGACCCCCAACAAGCCTATCTGCAGAAAACCAGGCTAGCGCGATCGCACTCAAACTCTGTGACCCCGAATATTTAAACAATGTTCCCCAACGTGTCCCAGAAGCCCAAGCGGCCGCTCTGAAGCGAGCCAGTGAAGCACCACATAGCACCCCAGAAAGCATTGCAAATGCAAAATCTCTGGGGATCTCACAAGACTTTGGTGTCCCATTCAAGCCAGGTCAGTTCCCACACAAATAATTGGGGTGGCCATCTTCAAGTCATGCAACTCTAGATAACTGCATAGTAACACATGCATGTGGGTATTTCCAAGTCAGGCAAGACTGAATGCCCAATACAAAGAAAGCAGCTATATTGACGTAATGCGTTCCATTTTAAAGGGTTTCTAAAGGATAAAGGCAGGAAAGAGCAGACAAAACTGGGGAAAAAGCAAGCAAGGAAGGACCGGTACCAGCCAGAAAGAAGTAGGCGTGACTGCAGTAAGGCGACACGGGTCCCACCATGGCTGAGGAAGGCATTCCCAGCGCCATTTTTTGATACCCTTCTCCTTTCGACTTCTCAGACTCCCAAACGAAAGGTGCTAGGTGGGTAAAGTGGATTAGGCGATTCGAGCACTACCTGCAAGCTACTTGCAAGAGTCACATGGATGATGAACAGGCGAGAGACCTGTTCTTCAATTTAGTCAACAATGATGTAGAAGATCAACTCATAATGTTCCGGCCCGAGTCTATCAAGACATACAAAGGTTTTATCAAATGCCTTGCAGACAGCTTTGACCCGCAACAAAACGTTGACTATTCAACACAGCATGCCAGAGAAAAGATGAATCACTAGATGATTTCACAAGACTACGCAAGCTGGTAACATACTGCAAATTTGAGAAATTCAACAATGAGGAGGCAGTAAGACTGTGCATTATCAAAGGGTGATACTCCACTGCATTTCCAAATGAAAATATTTAAGGAAACGTTCATGTTGGGCAAAATTTTAACCATGGCAAGACCAGAGACAGGGCCACTTCACACAACATCAACATGTAAGGCGGCCGAGCGCAAATGCTCGAAAAAGTTCATAGTATGACGGGAGGAAGCAACAAACATAATAAACAAGCACACGCAACAGCCAAGACTGAGAGAGCATGCTATGGATGTGGACTGATGTAGCCACACGTTGGCATATGCCGAGCTATGGGACAATAATGTTGAAAGTGCAACAAGGACAACCATTTCGCCAGCGTCTGTCGAGGGAGTCTCTAGTAACCAGAAAGGGGAGGACTGGGCAAGGCAAGAGCTAACGCGGGTCACGACGCAAGACACAATAGATGTGCAAAATTGCAGTCCTTCAGTGGAATCTGATTCTGCCTCATCACGAATGACAGGTAAGCGTCTCTACCTCATGACGGAGGTGGTGCCAATGGAAAAGCAGTTGGAATACGTGCAACTGCTGGAAAGAAAGTAGATACAAAAGACTACCATAGTAGACATCCTGGTGGGACAACTCTGAGCTCCATTCGTACTGGACAGTGGAGCCCCATGCAACATCATGTGCACGTCAGAATATTAAAAATGGAGCCGAAACCTCACCTGTCACCATCGAACGTAGACGTCTTCCAATTGGGTGCAGGGTGCTCAGTGACGACCCTAGGCAAGTTCTCAGAGCTGCTCACATGCAAGGAAGTGTCCCTGTGGTAAGAGATACATGTCATCAGAGGAGACGTCCCAGCGCCATGCTTCCTAAGCATCATACATCACAACTGATGGGACTCTTAGCCTTGAAGTACAATGACGTACAATGTGTCAGCGCATCACAGCATCCTAAAGGAATATCCGGCACTGTTCAAAGGGCATGGGAAGCTAAGAGGCACACAGGTCACCCGTCACATCAATGAGGCAATCTAACCTGTGGCGCAAAATCACGGCAGAGTTCCAGTGCATCTTCAAACCCAGGTGGAGGAAGAACTCAAAACAAAAAAAACAGCTTGAACAAGACATAATTGAGCCAGTAGATGGCCGAACTCAGTGGATATCTCCTATCATCGCTGTACCAAAGAAGAACACACACAAAATATCAATCTACGTAGACACGCATCTACCAAACACAGCAATAGGAAGAGAGAGACACCCCGGGCTCCACCTGAATGACATGATCAGCTGCCTAAATGTAGCCTGCGTAGTCTCCAAATAAAATCTCTTTAAAGGCTACCAACAATTAGAACTCGACCAACAGTCATGGTACATCACAAAATTCTCCACACACCTGGGACTGTTCCACTACAAATGGCTAAGCTTTGGGTTCTCATGAGCTGCAAAATATTTCAGGAAATGGTTAAGAGGGCCTGTAAAGAACTGTTTGACCTACAGTGACGATATCCTGGTGTTTGGACGCACAAAAGAAGAACACAACAAAGCTCTAAGGGAAGTCTGCAGTCATCTGGAAGAAGCTGGACTAACACTAAACAAGGACAAGTGCACACTAGAGAAGTCAAAACACGTCTTTTTTGGGCACATCTTCTCCCACATAGGGATGCAGCCAGACCTGAGCAAAGTTGATACCCTCTCAAAAACGAAAGCCCTGGCTGATGTAGCAAACGTACGGTCTTTCCTATGGTCAGCAAGCTACTGCTCCTGGTATCTCAAAGACAAAGCCCTTTGCAACAGTAAGCCCTCCTCTCAGAGAACTCACCAAACAAGGGCAGACATTCGACTGGACGACGAAGTGTGAAAAAGCTCTCAATGAAATCAAAACGGTGGTTGCATCAGTGGACCACCTTGCCTATTTCGATGTGTCACTGTGCACTGAACTCACAGTGGATGCCAGCCCCGTGGGACATGGGCCAGTACTAGCTCAACACAAGACTGGGCGTGACTCCCCAAGGGGAACAGTCCCATACGCAAGAAGAAGCCTGACTGATGTGGAAAGAGCGTATTTGCAGCCCGAGAAAGAAATCCTGGCAGTTGTGTGCGCTTGTGAACACCATCACATGTTCCTGTATGGAAAGCCTTTCACAATCATAACAGACCACCAAGCACTGGTCACGATCTACGGCAAACCAAACATCAAAATTCCACCATGCATTGAGAGGTGAGAAATACAGCTGATGGACTTTGACTTTAAGATCATACACAAGCCTGGGAAAAATCACAACCCCGCCGACTACGTATCGAGACACCACCTGTCAAGTACTTAACAGGGAACTTCAATGGCGGAGGACTATATTCATTTTGTGCTCAGGCAAAACACTCCAGCTCAGCTCACCATAGACGAGCTCCTACTGGAATCTATTGCCAACATCACACACAAAGCAGTGAATGGCATCATGAAGCAGCAGCGGTTGAGACGCACAAACAACAACAGCCAGTTCAACAAAGAAGTGGATAAAGAGGAAATACTCGCATTCAAACAAGTGCAGGAAGAATTGGCTGAAACGGAGCAAGGGATTCTCCTTCAAGGCACCAGGATAGTCATCCCACAAGTCCTTCACAGATGAACAATACATTTGGCATATGAGAGCCACAGGGGAGGGGTTGCAACCAAGAAAATGCTGCGAGAAAGAATATGGTTTCGTGCCTGGTGGAAGAAGTCATCATGACGTGCCACCTCTGCCAAGCCACAGGGAGAACCCCCCCCCCCAAACCAGAGAAACTATGAGTGTCTGACCTCCTGGATACCATGTGGTCGACGCTAGCCGCAGACTTCTATGGAACACTAGATACTGGGGGATACCTCCTGGTCATCATAGATAAATACTCTTGTTTCCCGTTAGTGCCCCAGTTGGCCTTGACGTCGCTGGCAGCCATTTTACCAATCCTGAATAAAACATTCTTTGAATGGGGCATCCCACTAACACTCATAACTGACAACGGATCTCCTTTCTCAAGGGAGGAATTTCGGAGGTTCATGAATTACCTAGGCATTCACCTTTGAAAGATAACACCACTGTGACCGCAAGCAAATGAAATGGTAGAACGATTTATCTGCAACATAAAGAAAGCAGTCCAAAGAGCCAAGCTGACACAAATATACGTTGGCCAAGCCCTGTGTCAAGTCATGAGGGATTATCAAAACATCGCACAAAGCTCTACTGGGAGAAGCCCAGCAGACCTCGTACTTGGAAGAAAGAGCAGGACACTACTTCCCCAACTGGGGGACAAGGCCCTACATGGGGCACAGCACTATAGTCGCTTGTGACCAGGAAGCCAAGCTGAAGATTAAGAAACAAGCAGCCCCTCGACGACCAGCAACTGAACACAACATTAGGCCTGGAGACCTTGTCCTGGTATGCCAGAGACAAGCCATGGAAGTCACACACTCCATTCTCATGCAACCCACAGACAGTCACGAAAGTTAAAGGACCCATGATCACGGCGGCAGCAGGGCCCCAATCCATCACCAGGAACAACTCTCATTTCAGGGAGTTTCTGCTGCCAGCAGATGATGAGGGCAATGACACTTGGTGGCAGTCCCTAGAGTCAAGAGGGCCAGAAGTGGTGGCCGTCTTTTTTCTCTTAATGCTGCCAAACTATGGAACACATTGCCACTCTAGCTCCGGAGGGAACCCAACCACCTAGTTTTTCGAAGACAATTAAAAACTATTCTGTTCCCCTAATCCACCTCAGTCCCATCTAATTAGTCATGTTCAGCGCTGGGAGGCCTCCAGGTAGCCATGCGCTATACAAGTGCCCTTTCAAATTCAAATTCAATGAGAGCAGGCATGCACAGGTGCAAGCCAGACATGACGTCTCACAGGAAGCAGATGAGACTGCTCATCCCAACAATACAGAACCCCTCCATGATGAACAGTAGCCAGGAGGCCGCCTGCCCCTGAACACAGAACGCTCGCGCCCATCACGAATGAGCCCCAAGCACAAGAGACTGATCGAAGAAATGTGACTAACGACCAGAAAGACTGAATCTCACGTGTTCCATTTTCTCTATATTTTCTTTCTTCTGTTCTCTTCTGTCCTCCTGTATCTTCCTATTCGTTTTTTTCTCTTTCTCTCCACATCTTTATCTCACGATCTATCCATCCTCGTTCCATAGGAAGACATTTTTGTTTGCCAGAAAGTGGTGGAGATGTCGCAGTAGTGAAGAGGTGGCAGGGCACTAGGACAACAAATCCAGGCAATGGGAGGGAGGAGCTGGAAACACACAGACGCACCCGCACCCACCCCTCAGGACGAGGCAAGACGTGCGCGGACTCTCACTGCCACCATCTGCACCACAGAATAAAGGAACAGTCCCCTAACTAACCTGCCTCCTTGCACTTATTTGGGGGATGGGGGGCCACCAGCAGGGACACTATAGTCACCAGTGTCCGCCTCATAATGCTCTTTTTTTTCTGTTTCTCAAACCTCTTTTATTAGTTTAGGTTTAATAGCAAACAATGGCAGTAGCGGAGTCATACATTTCCCAAGTGTCTTATCCACACTCTATAGTTAATACAGTTGCTCATTAAACGTGGGATTACTTTGACATTTATTCATCCAAAACAGTCTTTTGCTAGCTCTAAAACCTTACAAAGCAGAAACATTCCCCCAAACTACCCTCTGCCCCCTCCCACAATAACCCTCCCGAAACATATTGCAGGTGTTGGATGGGGTAGGACTGGATGGTCCGTCCATGGGATCTATAAGCGGAAGCAAAAGGAGAGACAGTCCAATCGGACATAAAAAGCCTATTATTACTGTTCTTCCGGCTCTGGTATGCTCAGGTTAAAATTGGAAGAGGTGCAGCGCTGTTATGGTACTCCACCAAAGGGCCCCAACAGTATTCACATTTTTAAAATGATCTCTAAAAATATCTGCCATTCTTCCCATCGTGAGTGCCCTCCAGAGGCGGGCGGGCTATTGAGTTTGGGTGGGTACTTCCTTTCATAGTGCTCTTTTTATGGCGGGTGAGAGGGCAGAACAGGAAGGAGGGTGGGTGATGAAGGGCAACACGCAGAACAAGGGGTTGAGGACAAGGAAGCATGCACAAAAGAAGATAGGGCAAAAGCAAAGAGGCAACATCGAAGGGGGGAGTGTGGGAGGAAGGAGGCAACACGGACAAATGGAGGGAGAGGGTGGGAGCAAGAAAGCAATGTGGACAACAGGAGGGAGAGGGTGAGAAAAAGGAGATGATACAAACATGTGGATGATAGGAGCAAGGAGCCAGCATGGACAATGGGAGTGTGGAAGCAAAGAGTAACCCGCACAGTTGTGGTTATGGGGAGCAAGAGAGGAACATCTGGAGGATCAAGGATGGGTGGAGGCAATAAGATGGACCGGGGAGGGGCATGGAGGGGGGAAGTACACGTGGGAGCCAGCTCAAATAAACAAGCACTCTTGTAGAGTGCTCAAACGCAAAGAAAATACTAGTGCCTAAAAAAATTAGTTGTGGAAGACACTCCAGGGGAGGGACAAAAAGAGGAAGGAAGTCTACAGCAGCTGAACAATAAGAAGCAAGCAAATAAGAGTGATAATGAATCCAACCAATAGTAAGCAGTTGACAGTTTCTAAGCCCACTGATTTAAAACAAAAGGTCCTGGAGAGACAGCATGCACTGTCTAGGCAAGACCTAAAAATGAAGCATTAGGCTCTGGTAGATCAGAGGCAGAGTCACAGAGTAGGCAGATGGACGCCAGAAGCAATCATCAGTATGGTAGAGACTCCCAGCAAGCATCAGATAAGAGATGTGTGGACTCTGGACAAGGTTCAGTGAAGAAGATTGGAATTAAATAGGACATTCCTAACTGATCTGAATGAAACAATGCAAATTCCCTAAACCTGGGAAGCCCTCACACTTTACTAAAAGTAGAACATGTGGTAATTTCCCAGAGTTGTCATTCTGGCCACATCAAATGCAATACCTTACTACTTCCTGAAAAACTGGCTACTTTAAAGTCATGGTGGGATTGTTTGACTGTACACAATGATTTCAACAGGATGTTGCCAGGCTCAGACAGAACTTTCTCTGTTGAGGGATCTGATCTGTAGAAGAAAATGACGTGAAAAGAGATGGTCCTGTTCCAAATCCTTTAGGAACCCTTACTTTGGGCAGGCAGCTATTCTATAGGAAGACAGACCGCCAGAGAACAAAGATTTTTCTGGGAAGCTCAAGAAAAGTAACCAAATACTCTTCAAGTTTTTGAAATGCATTTTCTAAGGATGGCTGTGTGTTTTCACCTATGCTCTGTCTGCTCCATTGCTGCTTCGGAGTGATAGCTGGCACACCATCTTATTTTAGAAAAACACATACTTTATTGTGGGGTATGGCATCTATACTTGTAGCAAACCTAAAGGCCTGTGCGGTTGGTAAATCAGCAGAGCGTGTGATGTAACCGTCTGTAAAATGTCCATGTAATATTGTAAAACTTTTAAAGTTGTATTGTTACCCTATATACCCTGTACTGACAGACTCCTCTCTTGTTTGGAGTACAGGCCACCTTTATACTGTGTGTACGTTTACAGGAGACACGAAGGCATCTGTCACAAGTGTGTAGACAGAGATCCAGAGAGCAGGCAGTGATGGATGCAGGAAAGGACTGACGGGTTGCCATGTTCAAGGCAGCAAGACTAGGCCAGCACTGGACTGTGCCACACTGGCACGCAGCGGGCGCCTATGTGCAGTCAGTGGCCAAGGGCGAGCGAGACTACTCGAACTTGGGCCCGCTTGGGATCACAATTCTGGTAGGTGAGCAGCTTGGTGTGGTCCCCGGGCCTGAGGTCTGGCTAACCCTGGGCCAGGTTCACCGTGGCACTCCACATGCAGATAGAGCCACAGAATACAGCCGGCCTCTACCCCAGTTACTCCGACTCCAGGTATCTAACATTATACTGATTTGTAAACAAATTCAGGATGATCCAGAATCCTTTGCAGATGGCACTTTTTAAAGAAGCTCTTGCCTTCTAAACACAACCTACTAAAACATCAAGAATCCACTTTGACTCATATCAAAGACAGTTTCTGAATGGTAAATTGTGCCCAGATTCTGTAAGTACTTTCCGACATTACAGTGGAGAGAAATACGATGTACAATGTATGTTATGTTATGTTATGTTATGTTAAAGGTTTCTTATAAAGCGCACAACTCACCCTGGGGCATCTAGGCGCTGACTGGGAGAACTAAACTGAGGGGAGGGAAGAAGCTAGCTCCGAGAGGAGTTAAATTTGGAACAAGAAGGCTTTTAGATGTTTCCTAAAGGTGGTTAGTGAAGGGATTTTCCGGACAGCTATAGGAAGCTTATTCCAGTAGCTCGGAGCTAAATATGAAAAAGCTCTTCCTCGTACATAGAGTATCTCCCTAGACTCTGCATTGTCCTGTTTTGTCTGTGAACAGAAACACACTACCTGTACCACAGTTCTCTTAGGTATCTGTTGCCCACCTGCAGGGCGAGTCACATCCCAGACATTTGGCTTGGGTGGCTGAAGGTGAAGGGTAACAAAACCTTTTCCCCACCTGCTGACACGTTAAACCAGGCACTGCAAAAGCCAATGAGTCTGGCCTTTTAGCTTTGTCAATGCTTGTTTAGTTTTGTTTATGTGCAACTTTATTGCTGTGAAAGCTGCTGGGCCCTCGTCAATCTAAAAAAAAGTGTTTTGGTCTTAAAAACACATGTTGTCATATTAGCCCCTGGCACTGAAGGGAGTGGATGTGCTTCTTGCTATAGGTGCAGAATGCGTCAGTCACAGTAAAGCTGGCCAATGGCTGAAGTGGGCTGAAACATTGCCCCATGGTGTTTTCTGTATTGGGCGGAAGGAAAAAGGTCAGTTATATAGTAACAGACTGATGGATACAGAGGACTGACTGAAAGCCCCTATAAGTAAGTATATTGTACATAACAAGAGTGGAGCGGCTGACCCACAGGCATGGGAGTGGGGTTATCTTGTCTGCTGAGGTGTAAAACTTAAACCTTGAAAGAGTCACACATTCTGCATACATCTGTCCAATTGTTTTTTTTTGTGGTTTTATATAGCGCAAACTCGAACTGAAGATATTGGAGCGCTTTATACGAGCACCAGTTGCATTACTCAAGGACACATTCATTTTTTTGTTAGGCTCAGTGAGATTAAGTGATTTGCCCAGAATCACAGGATGTTGAGGTAACGCCAAGGCTCGAATGTGGTTCCCCAGCTCCAAAGTCTGCAGCTGTGGTCGTTACGCCACATCCTCTCATTAGTGCAAGGGATGGTGGGCTGTGCATGGTCATTTTCGCTCATCCAGCCCTGACCACCCAGGACTGTCTCAAAGAAGAGTTGCAGAGTGGCCAGACCGGGTGAAGCACACATTGGCCGGGGTAGAAGGCGTCGGAGAGGAGCGGGGTGAGGCAGAGCGCCGCAGGCCGCCCCTGGGTTGCGGGAATGGGGCTGTCGACCAACGCCAGACTGACTGAATCGGATTTATCCCTTTAGAAAAAGAGCTGTAAATTGTGGCTGGCAGGAGCAGCGAAGCAAAAGTCCTCAGACAAATCCCTTCCTGGAAGTGATGCGGGCGGCAGGTGGGAAGGAGGGAGAGCAGGGGGACGATCGTGTGCTCCTGCACCACGGGAGAGGTGGGGGCGGGGGCGGTCTACAGCCTGGCCGGCAGCAGGACGTGTCCCGTCATGTCCCCCATAAAAACCCAGTGCTTCTGTGGAGGCAGCGTGAGCTGTGACCTTAAGAAGGCGTGCCTTGGGGATGGGGTGACATTCATTAACATGCTCCAACCATGACCCCTCGCGCCCGACGTTTAGCACCCAGATCTGGGCATTGGGCTCAAATCTCCCGAATATACTGATACATTTTCACCAAATCTCCCCGAACTTAAGAATCACTTTTAGAACAGCAATCACAGTCTTCCTTTTTCGTATGTCTAATGAAGGTACGTGGCTCCACCTCTCTAAGCATCAGTTGCCAAGCCTTGGAGTTTACTTTTACGCATCTTTTATATAGCGCGAACTCGACCCGAAGGTATTGGAGCGCTGTACATGAGCACCGTATTTACTTTACATATTCAGGCACGGGGAGATTAAGTGATTTGCCCAGAATCACAGGATGTGTACGCGACCTCGAACCCTGGTTTCCTGCACCAAAGTCGGCAGTTTAAGCAACGGACCACATCCTCTCCCCTGAAAACAGGTGCTTTCAAACTATGGGCTCCAAGCAGGGCTTTAAGCGGGCCGGTAGGTTTTTTATAGGAGGCCTCGAAACGGGTCTCTATCGGGCTCTGTTTTGTGCCCTGGCACAAGCGGTCCGTTTTTTTTTCCGGACTGCACTGACAGCAGGCACATTAATGTGCGCGTGCTCACACTGCTCTTCTCACTAGTGGAGAAGTTAGGGCATGACATTATGCCAGGTGCAGTGGCGTAACGAAATTTGAGGGGGCCCCCCTGCAAAGAATATGGAGGGGGCCCCCCACGCTCCGGATTCAGTCAGGAGTTCTCAGGTCGGGGGCCTGCTGCACATGCACCAGTGGCGGCTGGTGAATTCTAAAAGTGGTGTAACGAAAAGCTGAGAACCAAGTTGAAGAAGGAAGTGAGTACAGCAAGCACACCAAAGTGAAAGAGGTGTGTTCGGGGTTGGCTTTCCCAAGTGGGCCCTTTAACCACTCAAATTTCAGCTTTAAATAAATTCAGTCATTTGTCTCCAAAATATCAGCTTGTCAGTTTATGAAAGCAGACACGTTTTGCTATTAAATACCACCTTTGCCTTCTTGAAAAATAATTTAAATTTACATAAATCAAGAAGTTATCTTTTTTGTGAAAAAGTTCAATTATTGTCATGAACCACTAACACACATGATAGATTCCGCCTTGTTTGTTTGTTTGAAAAGTTTTATATAGCGCTGGCTAGACCCGGAGGTATCAGAGCGCTTTACATGAAGTAGGACATTGTTTCAGAACATTGTTACATCAGTTGTTGGAGTTACAAAAGTTACATGAATTACAAAAGCATAGCATAACATTAGAAAAAAAAACGTTAAGGGGGAAAGTACTTCAGGTGACACAGGAGAGTCAGGCCGGAAAAGGGAAGGCAGACAAAGAATCACGGAGGGAGGAGGTGGGGGAGGGAAAAGAAACACAACGTGGAGACGAGGAAAGCAATGTCCGATGTCCGGCTGGGTAGGTGGCGGCCAAGGGGTGAACCAGAGCCAAACTCCTCTATAGCTGCATAGGACAGCTCCTCCGGGCATCACCCAAAGTTGCTCGGGCACCGCGGTGCGTACAGACAGTTTTGGATTCCACCTTGAATATCTATGTGTCATAGTTGCATGTCATATGCGCCAATCTTATGCCAAGAATTACCGCCATTATGCCGAAGCAAGTATGAGGACTGTGCACCACGCAATCAGACAGGAATTACCACTATTATGCCAGCGCCCGCATTTTACCTGGTTTGGGCTCCATTATACCATGGGTGAGCTCATTGGGCCGATATGTGCCACCATTATGGCAGGGCCAACATTATGTCATGTTATATTATTTATTAAGTACACAATCATGGAACATTGCTGGTGTTGAAATGGGGTAGCTCTGTAGAATCTCACTAGTGGCTGTGACAAGCTTCCCTCTTTACCTAGTGATAGTTTTTTCTACAAAAAGGCATGTCGCAGGCACAATGGAAAAGAGAGAGAAAGATATGAACGGCTTCCTTGTTTGTCTCTAACAGTCCACCCCCTCTCGTCACAGCCCTTCCCACAGTACACAAGGACACCCATATGTCCCCTGTACCCTTCTACAGGTCAAATGCATATCAACCATCCTGGAATGGTTACTTATTTAGGGAAGTATGGGGAGAAATTTTAGAGAATAAAAATAGCTTGACCTTTATGCGTGATGCGGGGTATGAAATTGACTATGGGGCACTTGAGTACAGTTCTCTGCAGGACAGCTGAGGGTCACGACTTCAGAGCCCACTGTGTTTACTCCCTGCCCTGTGTTAATTCAAGTCTATGTTGTGCAACCTTATTTACGCCCTGTAGTATTTCATTGTCTCTCATTCACCACTGTCCACCTACTGTATTTACACCCTGTAGTATTTCATTGTCTCTCATACACCACTGTCCACCTACTGTATTTACACCCAGTAGTATTTATTTGTCTCTCATACACCACTGTCCACCTACTGTACTTACACCCAGTATTTCATTGTCTTATTCACCACAGTCCACCTACTGCATTTACACCCAGTATTTCATAGTCTCTTATTCAACGCTGTCCACCTACTGTATTTACACCCTGTATTTCATTGTCTCTCATACACCACTGTCCACCCACTGTATTTACACCCTTTAGTATCTCATTGTCTCTTATTCACCGCTGTCCACCTACTGTATTTACACCCAGTATTTCATTGTCTCTTATTCACCACTGTCCACCTACTGTATTTACACCCTGTAGTATTTCATTGTCTCTCATTCACCCTTGTCCACCTTCTGTATTTACACCCAGTATTTCATTGTCTTATGCACCACTGTCCACCTACTGTATTTACACCCAGAAATTCATTGTCTCTTATTCACCGCTGTCCACCTACTGTATTTACACCATGTAATTCATTGTCTCTCATACACCGCTGTCGCACCCACTGTATTTACACCCTGTATTTCATTGTCTCTCATACACCGCTGTCGCACCCACTGTATTTACACCCTGTATTTCATTGTCTCTCATACACCGCTGTCCACCTACTGTATTTACACCCTGTAGTATTTCATTGTCTCTTATTCACCACTGTCCACCTACTGTATTTACACCCTGTAGTAGTTCATTCTCTCATTCACCACTGTCCACCTACTGTATTTACACCCTGTAATTCATTGTCTCTCATACACCACTGTCCACCTACTGTATTTACACCCTGTAATTCATTGTCTCTCATACACTGCTGTCGCACCCACTGTATTTACACCCTGTATTTCATTGTCTCTCATACACCGCTGTCCACCCACTGTATTTACACCCTGTAATATTTCATTGTATCTCATACACCACTGTCCACTTACAGTATTTACACCCTTTCGTATTTCATTGTCTCTCATACACCACTGTCCACCTACTGTAATTACGCCCTGTAGTATTTCATTGTCTCTTATTCACCACTGTCCACCTACAGTATTTATACCCTGTAATATTTCATTGTATCTCATACACCACTGTCCACCTACTGTATTTACACCCTGTAATTCATTGTCTCTCATACACTGCTGTCGCACCCACTGTATTTACACCCTGTATTTCATTGTCTCTCATACACCGCTGTCCACCCACTGTATTTACACCCTGTAATATTTCATTGTATCTCATACACCACTGTCCACTTACAGTATTTACACCCTTTCGTATTTCATTGTCTCTCATACACCACTGTCCACCTACTGTAATTACGCCCTGTAGTATTTCATTGTCTCTTATTCACCACTGTCCACCTACAGTATTTATACCCTGTAATATTTCATTGTATCTCATACACCACTGTCCACTTACAGTATTTACACCCTTTCGCATTTCATTGTCTCTCATACACCACTGTCCACCTACTGTATTTACACCCTGTAGTAGTTCATTGTCTCTCATTCACCACTGTCCACCTACTGAATTTACACCCTTTAGTATTTCATTGTCTCTCATACACCACTGTCCATCTACTGTATTTACACCCTGTAATTCATTGTCTCTCATACACCGCTGTCCACCCACTGTATTTACACCCTGTAGTATTTCATTGGTTCTCATTCACCACTGTCCACCCACTGTATTTACACCCTGTAGTATTTCATTGTCTCTTATTCACCACTGACCACCTACTTTATTTACACCCTGTATTTCATTGTCTTATGCACCACTGTCCACCTACTGTATTTACACCCTGTATTTCATTGTCTCTCATACACCACTGTCCACCCACTGTATTTACACCCTGTAGCATTTCATTGTCTCTCATTCACCACTGTCCACCTACTGTATTTACACCCAGTATTTCATTGTCTCTTATTCACCACTGTCCACCTTCTGTATTTACACCCAGTATTTCATCGTCTTATGCACCACTGTCCACCTACTGTATTTACACCCTGTGTTTCATTGTCTCTCATACACCACTGTCCACCCACTGTATTTACACCCTGTAGTATTTCATTGTCTCTCATTCACCACTGTCCACCTTCTGTATTTACAGCCAGTATTTCATGGTCTCTTATTCACCACTGTCCACCTACTGTATTTACACCCTTTAGTATTTCATTGTCTCCCATACACCACTGTCCACCTACTGTATTTACACCCTGTAATTCATTGTCTCTCATACACCGCTGTCCACCCACTGTATTTACACCCTGTAGTATTTCATTGGTTCTCATTCACCACTGTCCACCCACTGTATTTACACCCTGTAGTATTTCATTGTCTCTTATTCACCACTGTCCACCTTCTGTATTTACACCCAGTATTTCATTGTCTTATGCACCACTGTCCACCTACTGTATCTACACCCTGTATTTCATTGTCTCTCATACACCACTGTCCACCCACTGTATTTACACCCTGTAGTATTTCATTGTCTCTCATTCACCACTGTCCAACTACTGTATTTACACCCAGTATTTCGTTATCTCTTATTCACTACTGTCCACCTACTGTATTTACACCCTTTAGTATTTCATTGTCTCTTATTCACCACTGTCCACCTACTGTATTTACACCCAGTATTTTGTTATCTCTTATTCACTACTGTCCACCTACTGTATTTACACCCTGTAGTATTTCATTGTCTCTCATTCACCCTTGTCCACCTTCTGTATTTACACCCAGTATTTCATTGTCTTATGCACCACTGTCCACTTACTGTATTTACACCCAGTATTTCATTGTCTCTTATTCACCGCTGTCCACCTACTGTATTTACACCCTGTAATTCATTGTCTCTCATACACCGCTGTCGCACCCACTGTATTTACACCCTGAATTTCATTGTCTCTCATACACCGCTGTCCACCTACTGTATTTACACCCTGTAGTATTTCATTGTCTCTTATTCACCACTGTCCACCTACTGTATTTACACCCTGTAGTAGTTCATTCTCTCATTCACCACTGTCCACCTACTGTATTTACACCCTGTAATTCATTGTCTCTCATACACCACTGTCCACCTACTGTATTTACACCCTGTAATTCATTGTCTCTCATACACTGCTGTCGCACCCACTGTATTTACACCCTGTATTTCATTGTTTCTCATACACCGCTGTCCACCCACTGTATTTACACCCTGTAATATTTCATTGTATCTCATACACCACTGTCCACTTACAGTATTTACACCCTTTCGCATTTCATTGTCTCTCATACACCACTGTCCACCTACTGTATTTACGCCCTGTAGTATTTCATTGTCTCTTACTCACCACTGTCCACCTACAGTATTTACACCCTGTATTTCATTGTCGCTCATACATTTCTATCCACCCACTGTATTTACACCCTGTAGTATTTCATTGTCTGTTATACACAACTGTCCACCTGCTGTATTTACACCCTTTCATATTTCACTGTCTCTCATACACCACTGTCCACCCACTGTATTTACACCCTGTAGTATTTCATTGTCTCTCATACACCACTGTCCACCCACTGCATTTACACCCTTTAGTATTTCATTGTCTCTTATACACCACTGTCCACCTGCAGTATTTACACCCTGTATTTCATTGTCTCTCATACACCACTGTCCACCCACTGTATTTACACCCTGAAGTATTAAATTGTCTCTCATACACCGCTGTCCACCCGCTGTATTTACACCCTTTCGTATTTCAATGATTCCTTCATGTCTTTCTTCTCTCAGCATCCATTAGCCATCTTGGAACAATAAATTCATAATAAACTACAGCAAATGAAACATACAATGGTACAGCCAATAGTCCTCCAACCAACGTCAGACCTATTGGCTTTGCCAACGCTTATTAGATATGACATCTTACATGGATTCTCCCCTTCCGACCCACAATGTCCTTCCATTCTTAGGTGTGTCCTACTCTCTCCCATATGACTCTGGTGATAGTTTGCTACACTCCAGTCCCATTCATTTCCCTGAATATATCTCTATTATTTTTAGCATTTCGTTGCTGTTCTGGGCTCATTCTATGCATCATTAGACTTTAAGTACCAATTCATAACCTGCTCTTTATTGGATTCTTCAATAAAAAATATTACCAATGTGAATAACAAGAAATAGAATTCATAGCAAAACAAACATAAAATAAAAAGTGCACAGCATGGGCAGAAACTGAATACTTAAAATGTATTTAAAAAAAAGAAAATGAAGGTTCTGTGCTATGGAACCTGGGAATGACTTTCCCCAACTCTATAGTACTCTGGAGGCCCCTAAAATGTGAGTTTTTGAGTTAAGCTGGAGTCAGTGGCATAGCACAAGGCTCACGCGCCCTCATTTAAGGAGGTGAAAGTGCCCCCTGGCTCCTGGTTGGGTACTGAAAGACAGCTGTAGTCAGTGTGCCCCTCCCATTCCTAGGCCCGATGCCACTGCACATGCGGCACCATTGCTACGTACGCCCATGGCCAGAGTCTAAAAGTAAATAAAAGGGCTGATAATAAAGCGAATCAATAATACTAGGCAGGTGCCGAGGGTGCCAGCACCAGACAGTGCCAAATTGACACCAAAAGCATCAAATATTACCAATTAATTCTAAGGAGGGAGCAAAAAACATAAAAATAGAATTTTGCTGAAGGCTCCAGATAGTTTTGCACTTGGTCTCAAATGTCGCTCAAAAATGTGCAACAACCACAGACATGTTCTCCCTTCCTTTGCAGCTGGGAAGACCACTGACACAAATGAAATGTGGCATAACAGCCAGAGATGCTGGCTTTGGAACTGGGGGATCATGCTCGAGTCTCAGCGTTGGTTCAACATTCTGTGATTCTGGGCAAATCACTTAATAACCCCGTGCTTAAAAAATAAGTGTGGCCTTGTGTAACCCTCCAACAGTGCTCCTCATCTTTACGTAGCGCCTCTCTCTTATATGCATATCATTTGTTGTGTAGCGCTACTCATATCAGTGTAGTGTGTGTCAGTACTTTACACCACGCACACATTATACAGAGACAGTGAATCATACAAGGATGTAAATCAGTCTACAGGGAATGTCACATAAGCCAATGAGGATTACAAGGTGTAGGAATCACATGTCATCCATACTGGTGGGCAGTATATTTTAAGAGGGTTTGGTCTGGGGAAACACAAGCTCAGGATTTAAAGAGTATTCCATGGGGGTCAGCTTTACTGATAAAAATGTATATCTGCCCACACTCATTTTAGCAACATTAGAATAATGAAAGACTGGATAAGTTCTAACTATATCACAAAAAAAGGAAGCGAAGTTCTAACTATACCATTCATGTTTGTCTGCAGCTGTTTGATGACAGGTCATTGGTCACTGTCCTATGTTAGGATTGTAACTACTGAACTGCAAGTAGCACAAGGATCTCTGTGACAAAGGCAGTAACCCACTCAGCTTCAACATAAAATACAGTTCATCTACAATTAAAAACTACTAACAGACAAATGATTTCTCTCCAGCAGGATCATTTAGCACCAGCGTTATCTGGGCATTTTGTATTGTCTTAATGTTGTCCTGCATCAGCCATGATAATGATAAAAACTGTTTAAATGAAGCACACACAAAGTATGTGTCCTGCTGGGCCTGTGCATATTTTAAAAAGAAAAACAAATGGTAACACATTCTCTTACCTACACCATTAGTCAAACTTTGTGTCACAGCCTGATGTGATAAGCAGCTGCAGGGGTCAGGAAAGGTGATAGGAATAAACAAACTTATTTTTTCCTGCGCTGCATAGAAAAAGAAATATCCATGTAATGTAACTGGTGCTCGTGTAAAGCGCTCCAATGCCTTGGGGGCGAGCTTACGCTATATTGAACTATTTAAAAAAGTATTCTCTGTCATTTTCTAAACGTACATCCATTTTCAAACATTCTTGAGCCATTTTTTTTTCTCTCTTCTGTGGAGATCTGGGAACGCTTCCATGTTCACTATCAGCATCGGGGACACTGCAGGCCACAGAGGAAACACTCTGTGCCATCCAGGGAGACTGCGAAGCCAATTGCATTTCCAATGCTTGCTTACCTTCCAATGTGTCTGTTCTGCTTGGGTTTTCGGATCAGATAGAACCCGCTCAACAGAGCCTCTCTAACCCAGCCAGAACGTTACCCCCTCCCTAGGGCCTATTCACACCTAAATAACCACATATATATACCACCTAAGGACAGGGAATTCCTACTATATATATATATATATATATATCAAGACCTCTTATAATACAAGTGGCGGCCTCGCGGTCCCAAATGGACCCAGGACTTCCTGCCCAGACGGCAGCCTCAGCCTCGCGGTCCCAAACGGACCCAGGACTTCCTGCCCAGACGGCAGCCTCAGCCTCGCGGTCCCAAACGGACCCAGGACTTCCTGCCCAGACGGCAGCCTCAGCCTCGCGGTCCCAAACGGACCCAGGACTTCCTACCCAGACGGCAGCCTCAGCCTCGCGGTCCCAAACGGACCCAGGACTTCCTGCCCAGATGGCAGCCTTAGCCTCGCGGTCCCAAACGGACCCAGGACTTCCTACCCAGACGGCAGCCTTAGCCTCGCGGTCCCAAACGGACCCAGGACTTCCTGCCCAGACGGCAGCCTTAGCCTCGCGGTCCCAAACGGACCCAGGACTTCCTACCCAGACGGCAGCCTAAGCCTCGCGGTCCCAAACGGACCCAGGACTTCCTACCCAGACGGCAGCCTTAGCACAAGTTCATCCTATAATTACCATGACATACAACAAGGGAACCAGTGTTACTATGTATCAGATCACACAAAGACTGCTAGTTGAGCACAACCTGTTCCCCAGTTCGAGGGGCTCCTTTCACCCTTATTCAGTTATCACTTACCTGATCAGGATTAACATCTGTTCATATCAAGTCACAACTGACTAGAAGAATAGGCTACCCTCTTATACAAGAACACGCAGAGCATGTTGATTCACTACAAACTGGATACTTTATTTAGTCACTACATACACACTCACAGAACATAATACATATTACATATGACCTGCAAAGAAAAGCGATAGATTAAGGTGTACACTCTAATAATAAAGGGGTTGACATCACCTTGGTCGTATGTAGCCTGCGCTCAATGGTCATCTAGGTTCCCTTCTCGTCTGTGCCTCGGCTTCGCCTGGAAGTTACACCTCCGCAGTCACGGATCTACTCCCTTCCCCTTCTCCGAGTCACTGGGACCTCTTCCTCATCGGCTACTCTCTTTTCTTTGGCTATTCTGTTAGAAGAATATCTATCTCTCGGTTTTTTCTCCACCTTCGAGCTTGTCATCTGTCTTCCCTGGAATAAGTAGTAGCTTTACTGCTTAACGGCCAGGTGCCGCCTACGGACTAAAAAGCAAGTGCCAGTATCTGCCTCAAACTTTTACTAATATAGATGTGCATTTCCTCATGGAAAATTCCAGCCCGTAACCTGCCGCCCACCAAATTCTTGTACCTCCCCGTGCCAAGGACACGTTCCCAGCCGGCCGGCCTGATGTAGTGTCTTCGGCATGAAGAAAAATACAATCCTTCGATAAGGGCCGGCCTGAACCGGTTCTCTCCAAGCGAATAACACCTCATAACTAAAACATCACCCTCGACCTAAAAACATCCCAAGCTGCCGGAGCAGAAAGAAAGATGGAGTCTCTCCTGATTGAGGCCTACCAGGCCTGAATTCAGCACGGCTCCATGAAATACCCTCACTACAGGACAGGTTACCCCTAATACTAACGAATCTATCCCCTAGGCTATGTGTGCAAGCCCTGATCTATGGGGAAGAACACAGGATCATGTTGAAGTGCCTAGTAAATAGGCTCTATACACTACTCTAACCCTTAAACTTGAATGGAAAGAGACTGAAGTCATATTGGTCCCTCTTTAACACAAGAAAGGCCGGGAAAATCGAGCAGTACATTTCACCCTTGACTTCAGTCTATTATACATTCATTAAATGGAGCTAACATCTGTGGAAGAATAATATGAAACAAAGCTAACTGATCTATGTCTAGTACCAAGTGTGCAGAATTGAAGTAGTGAAGGAATACACTGAATAAAGCAACAGATAGAAATCAAAACAGCAACAGCAATCAAAATACCACCTAATGTTTGGCGTAGCATGTGTATATCGGGTAACCAATTAAAGAGCCAGTCAAACCAGCCCTGGTCAATGTGTTTTCTAACTTCTTCTGTTAAGTCACGCAACTTGTCGATGTGTGCACGAATGGATTGTGTATGGTCAGACAAGTTAAAACAACAGAGACCTTCGAAGTCGGAGCAATCATGTCCATGTTTAAGCAAAAGATAATCAATGGCTGCTCTATTTTGCAAAATGGCCCTACGTTCACCCTGGGCGTCTAATAGCATGTCAGACAAGATTGTAGAAGTATGATTAATAGATTTCACCATCCAGCAGGCCATTTTCCCAATAGATTTGGCATTATAAACCGCCAAAGCAGGAACACCAATAATTGAAACAGCTAAGCTAAGGTATTCAGACTTGGAATATAAATGCAAAGATGGGTCACAATCCTCCTGTAACATTACAGTATCTTGAAGCACACGAGAGTTGGCATTCGGATGTGATGCGAACATCAGCAAACTGAGTCTCGTAATGGCACAAGGGCCTCCGGAAATGTTTGCAGGGACATATGGCCAGGAAGTATTACCACATGAGAAAAGCCATCCGGCAGGTAGTAACATCGTGCGAAGGAACGCAACACTCGGGTTCCCAGTTCATCCCGGGTTGATAGGATCCCTCCTTTCTCGTCGTACCAGTCCGAAAACAGTCCGGCTCCGACACATCCTGCAGCAACAATCCAAAGAATGATCTGAAAGAGAACCAAATACAGGCATTAATCATTCTCGTAAATAACATTTATCAGCCGGGACCGTTTCCCAGCTATCTTTCCCTGGTCTCATAACCAAAATGGTATTGTCCTGACCGGTGGCAATGACCTCTGCTTGTTCAGGGGGATTCTTAGGCGACTGCACCCAAACTCTGGCCCCAGGATTATCCGTGGAGCCAAAACCTTTCTGGCCTCGTACAGTTAGCAACGTTGGAGCAGTGCCTTTCATTAATGCACCACTGAAAACAGGCATTATGAGTAATTGAGCCACTCGGTCAGTGCGATGTATCAGTAAGTCAACCTCACTGCTATTCAGCAGGAGCACCTTAATCTCTCCCTGATAATCACTGTCGATAATTCCTCCAAGCACCTGAATGCCTTTTACAGCCAGCCCCGATCTAGGGGCGATCAATCCGAAATTTCCAGGTGGTATCTGAACACCAACACCTGTCTCTATGATGACTCGATCTCTACTTTTTATAACAATGTCATCCATAGCATGCAAGTCTAAACCTGCCGACCCTGGGGTCGCTCTACATGGAGCCAAAGCTCCGGGAGTAATTTCCAAATACATCACAGTTTCTCTGATTTCATTAGGCATAGCCTCAACATTCGGGGGAAACAAACGCATAAGTGGAGATTCAGCATTTAAAAAAGGACGATTATTCAAAATCAATAGTGCTTGGGGCAAAAAGTCTCGCCAATTTTTATACTTGTCATCTGTTAACTTACGCAGCTGGTCCTTTAGCAGGCCATTCAATCTCTCCACCAGGCCCGAGGCCTGTGGGTAGTAGGGTATATGGAATATCCATTCAATATTGTTTTCCGCACAGAATTCCTGTACCAATCTTCCACGAAAATGGGATGCATTATCAGATTGAATTTGGAATGGCACACCATAGTACATCATAATCAATTCTAATGTTTTAATGGTATTCAATTGGGTAGCTTGCTTACAGGGAAGGGCTACCAGCAGGCCACTGTATGTATCAACAATAGTGCAAACATATTGACAATTCCTACTCATAGGAAGTGGACCAATGTAATCAATCTGCCAGATTTGAGCGGGCAGTTTTCCGCGATGTAAATGACCTTTAACAATTTGGGGCACTTTACGCTGTCTGATATGTTGACAAACGGGACAGTGTAAGATAACATTTTTAATTAAATCTAGGGGAATATAAATTCCTCGATCAGCAGCCCACCTGCTAGTGGCCTTCTCTCCAAAATGTCCTGCCTTCTGGTGTGCCCATTTCGCCAATCCCGCAATGTCAGAATCTTGCCTGTCCACCACTGCCTCAGCAATTTTAGATTTCTCATCTGCAATGTTATGAAAAAATTTGTCAAGAGAATCTATCGGGGTGTGAGCATCCACATGGAAGATTGTAACAGTACTCTGTGGGAGCATCTCCCAAATCTCTTGCCATAACTCTTTTCCCCATAATTCTTTGGAATGTAACTTCCTATTATGGGAATGCCAAGTCGGTAACCAAACAGCCAGTCCATTGGCAGTAGACCAAGAATCAGTGAAAATATGACATGTACCAGGTAATTCTTGTTTCAAAACTTGATAAACAGCGTACAGCTCGGCAAATTGGCTGCTTTTACCTTCACCAGTTGTGCTCAGCAATTTCTGTGTGACCGGATTATAGGACACCGCCTTCCAGTGCCGTGTCGTCCCTATAAACCTCGCTGAACCATCCGTGAACCAAACATGGGTTCTGTCCGCTGCGGACAAATCATCAAAAGGCTTACCCCACTTGACAGGAGACTCCTGCGCTAAAGGTACGGAACATTCACTCTCAGTCTCAGTCGACGGCGCTCGCGCCACCTGCTCATGTAAAGAAGCAACTCCTTTCGGGCCCACACGTGCCCTATCTTGTATATACCATTTCCATTTAATCACACTCGCCTCTTGAGCATGTCCAATTCGGTGAGTTTTCGGCGAACTCAGAACCCACTGCATGATAGGAATTTCAGGGCGCAAAACTATATCCTGTCCCAAAGTCAATTGCTCGGTATCCACCAGAGCCCAATAACATGCAAGTAACTGTTTCTCAAAGGGTGTATAACGCTCACCAGCATCAGGTAACTTTTTGGTCCAAAAACCTAACGGTACTCTACTCCTGCCTTGTTTCTGCCACAAACTCCAATTTGCATAAGGGCCCTGTACAGACACATTCAAATCCACATCACCATCACGTACAGGCCATAAATCCAGAGCATGTTGAATTGCTTCTTTTGCCAGACTGAACGCATCTTGCTGTGGTTTACCCCATTCAAATGCATTCTTTTTACGCGTGACCCGATACAAGGGGGCCAATATTTGGCTCAAATGAGGAATATGCTGGCGCCAAAAACCAAACAGGCCAATAAAGCTCTGGGCTTCTTTCCTATTCCTCGGAACTGCAAAATCAAGAATCTTCTGTTTAACCTGAGGGATCACTTCACGGTGCCCTTCATGCCAATTAATACCCAAAAATTTTACAGACTGGGACGGACCTTGCAATTTATCTGGGTTGATTTCCCAACCTTTCCCACGCAGGCACTCAATAATCCTGTCCAATTGGGTCTGAACTTCCTCCTGTGTATCACCTTGGATCAAAACATCGTCAATATAATGACATATCTGAATTTGGGAATGAACCGGTACCTCAGCCAAATGTTCTGCCACCAGCCGGTGACATATTGTGGGACTATGCACATAGCCCTGAGGAAGACTCCTAAACGTCATCTGACGCCCGTTCCACGTAAAACTGAACTGTTCCTGACACTCAGGGGCAATTGGAATAGAAAAGAAAGCATTAGCAATATCAATGGACGCATACCATGTACCTGGATGCTTTTGGATTCTTTCAATTAGGGTAATAACATCCGGCACTGCAACAGTCAAAGAGGGCGTGTGTTTGTTCAATTCTCGATAATCAACAGTCATGCGCCAAGAATTATCACTCTTACGTACAGGCCAAACAGGATTATTCCAAGCAGAAGTAACCGGGGTTATAACACCTGCATCCACCAACTCCTGAATAGTGGTACTAATCTCCTCATGGCCACCTGGAATACGATACTGCTTTTGACAAACCACTTTTGTCGCCTGGGGAAATTGTATGGGAGGCATTCTTAAACGACCAACCCGTATAGGTCTGGACGATATATAATGCGTGGTTCCAAATTGGTAACACCCATCGTCTAGATGCAACGTCATTCCTTTCAAGATATCAATTCCAATTATGAATTCTAAGAGTGGCACCACTAGTACAGAATATTCTTTTCTAGGGATTCTGCCTATTCTCATTTCAAGCAAAGTTTGAACTGCAGGGGTTTCTTTTCCACCTAATCCGGTAATAGTAAAAGGCTGACCTGTAAACTTCTTTGATTTTCCATGAATAAGAGTGGCCTCCGCTCCTGTATCTACCAATGCTCAGGCCCTTTGGATATTACGATGTCTCCAATAAATATCAATATCTACATAGGGTCTATTATCTCTGTGAGCCCATCTGTGTACCGGAGCTTGACCTATTTCCTAGTCATTCTTACTGCATTCTGTGTACCAGGACAAATCAGGATAAAGGCTCTCACGTTTCTTAGGTATCGGTACCTCCTGTTCATATCCATTCCCCGTACGGAACGGACTTGAGTCTTCAGCATTGTACTGTGGGTTACGATCGACCAAACTGTGACGATCCTCTCTCCTCCTCAAGTCAGGGGATTGATCCCTATCATCTCTACGTCTGCTGTGAACATAATCATTTCTCCCCCTCTCTCTTTCCCCCTCTCTCTCCCTGTCTCTCTCTCGACGGGGGGACATATCACGTACATAACGTCGATCATCACGACGAACAGAGCGCCCACGGCGGTCGTCATCACCGCTTCCGTCAGAACCGCCACGATCACACTCAGTGGTCCGAACACGCCGGGCACCCTCCTTCCTATCCAAGCCACGTTTGCGAAATAACTCCCACAAACGAGCAGTAGTCTCACCGTCAATGTCCTCTCTACGCACACCATCAGCTAGAAGACCAGAAAAGATATCACGCCTAGTAAGTTTATTTTCACCAGGAGTACGGGTGTCAGGCCGGGACTGACGTTCAGGTTTAAACCACTCACCCAACTCACTGAGTTGGCGTACCGACTCCAGTACCGTAGATAACACATTACCAGTCTGATTAATCAATAAAGTCATCATGACCTGCTTATAGGCAACAGGGGAAGACCGAATAATGCGATTCCGCACAGAAGATGTCAACAAACCATCAAGCAACCTGTCAGCAGTACCCAAAAAAATTGCCGTTTTCATCACCTCCTCTTTGAGACGTTGTGCAGCATCGCGCAAAGTATACCACGGTTTGTCATTCACAGGCCAATCAGATTCAGTAGGATACTGTTGATTACAACCCTCAGTCGCCAATTGAAGCAAAGAAATTTGACCACCACCATTATAGTTACGAAAATGATCTTGTACAGTAGAATCCGAACTCAAGGAACAAAACTTCAAACAATCGCCAATATCTAACATAATACCAGCAGCGCCCAGTTCATAAAGGCGCACCATCCATGTGAGTAAGGTCTCACCAGCTCGCTGCCGAAATCGCTGCAAAATATCACTAATTTCCTGTTGAGTAAAGTCCTCTAAAGAGTCCAAAGAAATACCCTGCGGAGCAGCGGGAGACTGCTGCAACTTCCGACGAAAAACTGGATGCGCAGAGACCGCGGGACGAGCATCACAAGGAGCCCGATCAGTACTCGTAGAGGGATAATCAGTGTAAGAGGTATCGATCCCTCCCGAAGAACGAGCGTAATCACGGGGTGCACCATCAGAGGTGCGAGAAGCAGACTTACAATCATGACGGGAACGAGAAGACTCGCGCTTGACAGACTCCTCACCCGAGGAACAAGAATCACTCGAATTCCAGATATTACCATCCCATTCATCAGGATTCCAATCCAGTCCGGCTTTCGCCATGACCAGATGCACCTTTCGCGTCGAAACCCGACCGCGCCTGTTCTTGTATTTATAACGAGCAATTCGCACAGCCGCCCTTTCGGCAATAGTTTGGTAAGTCTCCAGCTTATCAGCAAGCAACTTATTTTGACACCGCAACAAAGTATGAGAATTCTGAATCTCAACAAAGTGCGCTTCCACATCTTTAAGAGATATCTGTAATTTCAACAATCTCTCATGTAGAATCCGATACGCAGACAGAACAATCCAACCTCTGCGCCCCAAAATAGGAATCTCTTCACCCTTCGATATTGGTGCCTTCTGCAAACAAGTAATCACATTAGCCGGCTCCGCCAGCTCCAAAGAAGAATTCCAATTCTCACTCAAACCAGTAGAATCAGCCCACTCACGGGCTAAGGCTTCTTAAGGCGTTGAATCCCATCCGGGAATATCAACGGGCAACTTAAAAGTAGATTTAGATCTTCTAGAAAACATCGTGGAAAAGAAAAAGAAGCAAAAGAAGAAAGAAGAAAGAAAAAAAACTATACACACAAGTATACAAAAATAAAATGCAAACAAAACCACGCACGCGCCGAAAGCAAACACAAGACAACCACAACGCACACAGGTTTCGTAAACGGTTCGTGACGCCAAATGTTCTGCTTGGGTTTTCGGATCAGATAGAACCCGCTCAACAGAGCCTCTCTAACCCAGCCAGAACGTTACCCCCTCCCTAGGGCCTATTCACACCTAAATAACCACATATATATACCACCTAAGGACAGGGAATTCCTACTATATATATATATATATATATATATATATATATATATATATATATATATATATATCAAGACCTCTTATAATACAAGTGGCGGCCTCGCGGTCCCAAATGGACCCAGGACTTCCTGCCCAGACGGCAGCCTCAGCCTCGCGGTCCCAAACGGACCCAGGACTTCCTGCCCAGACGGCAGCCTCAGCCTCGCGGTCCCAAACGGACCCAGGACTTCCTACCCAGACGGCAGCCTCAGCCTCGCGGTCCCAAACGGACCCAGGACTTCCTGCCCAGATGGCAGCCTTAGCCTCGCGGTCCCAAACGGACCCAGGACTTCCTACCCAGACGGCAGCCTTAGCCTCGCGGTCCCAAACGGACCCAGGACTTCCTGCCCAGACGGCAGCCTTAGCCTCGCGGTCCCAAACGGACCCAGGACTTCCTACCCAGACGGCAGCCTAAGCCTCGCGGTCCCAAACGGACCCAGGACTTCCTACCCAGACGGCAGCCTTAGCACAAGTTCATCCTATAATTACCATGACATACAACAAGGGAACCAGTGTTACTATGTATCAGATCACACAAAGACTGCTAGTTGAGCACAACCTGTTCCCCAGTTTGAGGGGCTCCTTTCACCCTTATTCAGTTATCACTTACCTGATCAGGATTAACATCTGTTCATATCAAGTCACAACTGACTAGAAGAATAGGCTACCCTCTTATACAAGAACACGCAGTGCATGTTGATTCACTACAAACTGGATACTTTATTTAGTCACTACATACACACTCACAGAACATAATACATATTACATATGACCTGCAAAGAAAAGCGATAGATTAAGGTGTACACTCTAATAATAAAGGGGTTGACATCACCTTGGTCGTATGTAGCCTGCGCTCAATGGTCATCTAGGTTCCCTTCTCGTCTGTGCCTCGGCTTCGCCTGGAAGTTACACCTCCGCAGTCACGGATCTACTCCCTTCCCCTTCTCCGAGTCACTGGGACCTCTTCCTCATCGGCTACTCTCTTTTCTTTGGCTATTCTGTTAGAAGAATATCTATCTCTCGGTTTTTTCTCCACCTTCGAGCTTGTCATCTGTCTTCCCTGGAATAAGTAGTAGCTTTACTGCTTAACGGCCAGGTGCCGCCTACGGACTAAAAAGCAAGTGCCAGTATCTGCCTCAAACTTTTACTAATATTGATGTGCATTTCCTCATGGAAAATTCCAGCCCGTAACCTGCCGCCCACCAAATTCTTGTACCTCCCCGTGCCAAGGACACGTTCCCAGCCGGCCGGCCTGATGTAGTGTCTTCGGCATGAAGAAAAATACAATCCTTCGATAAGGGCCGGCCTGAACCGGTTCTCTCCAAGCGAATAACACCTCATAACTAAAACATCACCCTCGACCTAAAAACATCCCAAGCTGCCGGAGCAGAAAGAAAGATGGAGTCTCTCCTGATTGAGGCCTACCAGGCCTGAATTCAGCACGGCTCCATGAAATACCCTCACTACAGGACAGGTTACCCCTAATACTAACGAATCTATCCCCTAGGCTATGTGTGCAAGCCCTGATCTATGGGGAAGAACACAGGATCATGTTGAAGTGCCTAGTAAATAGGCTCTATACACTACTCTAACCCTTAAACTTGAATGGAAAGAGACTGAAGTCATATTGGTCCCTCTTTAACACAAGAAAGGCCGGGAAAATCGAGCAGTACAGTGTCCCAGCAGAGTCCTGTCCCTGGAGCTGCAAACCTTCGCTGCACCTGCTTTCTACAGCAAGCCTTTCTCTCCCAGCGCTTTACCGATGAGCTGAGGGGGCCCCCTTCACCTAACCGAAGACTGGGGGCCCCCCCGCACCGCGGGGGCTGCGGGGGTGTTTGTTACGCCCCTGGCCAGGTGAGTGTTGTAGGGGAAGGGAAATCCTTTAAAGAGATTCATTTTCTCTCCGGATTTTCCTTCTCTTTTTGAAACTCAGGCGCAGCAACATTGTCTGGTGTCACCAGGGCTTTAAGTGGAAGCTTTTTCAATATTATATATTACAAGCCATAGTTGCTGCGTATTTATCTTATGCAACTAACAACCATTGACAAGGTCAATAGTCCTAACTTGTAGGTATGATGTGACTTTGTTGTATCATATATCTAGATGCAATGACAGAAACAGCAAAATACAAGTTGGGCGGCACACTGTGCTAAACCCAGATTTTTAGCTTACGTGTTTTTAAGCCACGCCCTTAATTACATTGACCACGCCCCTTTGAGAGCCCCCCCCCCCCCAGTTTTTTCATCCCACTTAAAGCCCTGGTCTTGCAACATCTCCACTTATCCGTGTACCAGTCATCTGCAGACTCATATTCATAACGTCTGCCCTGCCAAGTATCTAACATCTGCAACGCCACATGTCCATCAAAATCTATAGTACACAGTGTTGTCAAGTAAATACTCAAAACAGGAAGCAGTGTATATAGAAAGATCTTCTTACGAGGCAGGACCGCACTGGTATTATATTTAAAAAAATGTGCTGAAAATACGCTAGGTCCATGTGGGGGTGTTCTGTGTAATTCGTCGCCAAATGGTCAAGTAAATACTCAAAACAGGATTTGAATTACAGTATTTATTCTCGGAAAATGAACACCATCAACAGTGCAGTCTCTGCCTTCGCCATTCAAGTCCTCCGAAACTGTCCTCCACTCTCGTGTGGGACTTTAACAATGAAATTCCGTAGCTCGTGTAGTGACAGCGCTAAAGGCTTAAAGCTATACACAACCAGTGTGTCCCTACATCTTACAGTCACCCATCTCCTACAACACCTGCAGTGAACCTTGTCTTGCAATATCTCCACTTCCTTATGTCCCATAACATCTGAAGTGCCTGGTATCTAGTATTGATTGATTAATTTATTGTTAACCGTTTGATTATTTAAAACCATTACAGTAAAAAGCTAAAATATAAATATTGAAAAAGCTTCCACTTAAAGCCCTGGTGACACCATCACAATGTTGCTGCTCCTGAGTTTCAGAAAGAGAAGGAAAATCCGGAGAGAAAAAGACTCTCTTTAAAGGATTTCCCTTTCTCTACAACGCCCACTACGCGCACATCGCTGTGCCTGCTGTCACTGCAGTCCGGAAAAAAAAACGAACCGCTTGTGCCAGGGCACAAAACAAAGCCCGATAGAAACCCGTTTCGAGGCACCCTTAAAAAAAATGCCGGTACTCAGCACTGGTGAGACCCGGCCCACTTCAAGCCCTGTGCAGGACATCAGCAGTTCAGATGTTGCAGGAAAGGAATCACTGCAGATGTAGAGCAGCACATTTAAGTGTAAGATGTTGCAAGATAACCGGTACTGCAGATATTTCAGGCCACTGCAGACGGTGCAAGACAGAGGCCACTGCACTTGCTGAGGTCATTGGCCACTGAATATGTTGAGGCCATGGACCACTGCTGATGTTCAGGGATGGCCGTGAATGCAGATGTTGAGACATGGAGGACTACCGATGTTTAGGAACATTGCACTAACATATGTTGGGGCCCTGGACCACTGCAGGTAGATGTTGAGGAACACTGACCACTGCAGATGGAGAGGAATCGCTGCCGGTGTTGAGAACATGCATCACAATATATATTGGGATACTTGAGTCATTATAGATGTTGAGTACAGCAGTGACCACAGATGTGGGGAGACAGGGTCCCTATAGATGTTGAGGGAAGGGATCACTACAGAGTTTTAGGGACGGGGTTACTGGAGATAATGCAGCACCCGAGTCTCAGCAGACACTGTGGGACAAAAGTAACTCTAAGATGTTGAGAGATACCGTGGAATGCACATGTCACAGAATGTGGGTCATTACTGATGTCTGGGGACATGGGTTGTTGTAGATTTTGCAAACACAGACGTGAGCCCCTGCTCACTTTGCCACTGGATTCAAGATATCCTGGCTGATGAGGGGTGTTACCCCGAAACCGGTCCCAGGATGCTTGTTTCCCATCCAGGGAAGACCTGGCTTGGCAATTCGGGCTGGACTGTTCCCATGAGGCACAGGGTCAAGGATGATTTGCATATAGCTGGGTCTGAACTGAGGTGGTGAATTGAGCTAAAGAACGATGATGGATTCAACCCAGATCTGTGACTGGGGGTGAGTGTCTGAAGAGTTTCAGCGCTCCGTCCATCATCTCCAAGTGTTTGCCTTGTTCGCCCTAAGTTGGTAGGGTATGCCCAGATGTGGGTCCCCTGCTCACTTTGCCACTGGATTCAAGATAGCCTGGCTGATGAGGGGTGTTGACCGAAATCAGTTCCAGGATGCTTGTTTCCTGTCCAGGGAAGACCTGGCTTGGCAGTTCTGTCTGGACTGTTCCCATGAGGCACAGGGTCAAGACTAATTTGCATATAGCTGGGTCTGAACTGGGGTGGCAAAGTGAGCTAAAGAATGATGATGGATTCAACCCAGATCTGTGTCTGTGGGAGAGTGTCTGAAAAGTTTCAGCGCTCCGTCCATCCTCTCCTTGTGTTTGGTTTGTTGTAGATTTTGTCAGACATGAGCACTGCTGATGCTGAGAGACATGGGTCACAAAAAGATGAAGGACATGATACACAGCAGATGCTGAGAGGCACACGTTCAGTGCCACTTGAGGCAGGACGTGCAATTAAAGCCTCTGTCGGGGTGCAGGCAGGCGCTTGAGAACTCACTGGGCCCTCTGTAGTTGCCTCCCATTTTACCTGGTGCTTTCTAGCGAGCGTACCTTTTAAAAACTATTTATTTTCATGAACGGATAAGTGCACTGTTATCTAACTGTCCTATTTCATACAGACGGTGTATTACAACGTTCAGTTACCAGTTATGTGTATAAGAAGTTTACTGAAATAAAAATGTAAAATATAGTGAAGAGAGTTGTTACATTAGAGCAGTAGAGCTGCAAGAATATTCAGAGGGCGGTTGCGTTCATCATTGCTGAATCACTTAAGTTATAAGGATTGTGAAAAATCCAAACATAAAGAACATGTTAAGCAAGTGAGTCACACCCATTTCGCAGGAAAGTGGAAAGGGTGTGGCTAGCAGCCAGTGGTGCATTTTTTAGCACAATGTCGCAAATGTAATAATACAGCATGGTGTGGTAGGGCAACGTCATTAACAGACAGCACATTTTCTATTGAAATTGTCACAAAATTTGCACTGACATGCAATTTTACTTATAAAATTATATAACGCACAAATGATAATGTGTGGAAATTGGTATCAAGCTAATTTTTACCATTTGCACATCACCAAGTAGAGTGTCTTGATTTGTTTTGATCCAGCTAAAATCTTTGGGCCCGATTTACAGTTCGTAGGAGGGTTTACTCTGTTAGAAGCATGATGGCAATCCCTTCCACCATATTGCAAGTGCATTGTATTCAGTGGCGCTTGTAATACAGCTGTCATGATTGTGATGGAGTAACCCATCTCCAAATTTCAGATCAGGCCTTTTGTTTCCATCACACTTCAAAATTACAAAAAATATGTTCTTCAATTGTGCTTTCTTCACTGCTGATATGCATTGAAATTATTTGTAAAGTTAGTTTACAAACATTTAAATGTGTGTTAGGAAAAAACTGACATCCTGAAGCCTTTCCTTTTTTCACTCCATGGCCATAGCCTCATTTGACCTCCGTCTCAGCAGGCACAGCAAATGTGACAAGAAAATAAATAACATTTCAAAACACCTTTATTCCGCATGCATCCTTCTGAACTGGGTCCCGTGCTCACTACACTGCTAGATTCAAGCTAGCCTGGCTGATGAAGGGTGATCAATAACTCAAAAAAGCCTGATGGTCTGTGTGTTAGAGAGAGACAACAGAAAAGACAAATATGAAAAGTGAGAGAGAAAATTTTAAAGTGCTAATTGGCTATAAAGGATTTCCATCAATAACCAGTGATTGGTCAGTATCATCATCTGGATATCCATCTTTCCCACCACAATAAACCTCTCCAACAAGGGGTGTTGCGTGTGGTATAGGTGTCAACCAGAGCACCTGAATGTAACCGGGGAAGGGGGAAAAAAAGAAGACAGCAAAGTCACTGGCTTAGTCAAAGTATGTAGATATATACCGTAAATAATATATGAACAGTGCAGTGCAAACATGTGAAGGTTTAAAAAAGGATTTAGAGGAAAGAGGAAGTTTTATTCAAGATATTCCTACTAATCCTAGGGTTAAAAATTGGTGCAGAAACAGCTTTTAACAAATAGGCTGTGTGACAATACGGTCGACATGTTTCAGCCTTCTTGACCCCATGGTGTGCGACCAACCTTTGCTTAATTGACCCCATGGTCAAATGGCTTTCTTCAGGACCTTATAATCTATTTATATTGCTACTGCAACAATAAATGCAACAAAAAATATGTGAAATACTACCTTCGTGGTGTATGACTCTTTGTGCAACCAGTATGTATGAATTATCTGTGCAGAACAAAGAAAAAAACAGAAAAGACACAATTGCAAAGTTAAACATTCTCTCTCAAAATAAAGCGTTCTCTCTCAAAATAAAATGGTGAGTATTGGACAAGGCCAATAACATGTTTCAACGTGCTTACCTGATTAGCACGAGGAGTAAGCCTCACCTCACCCGGTGCTGACTCAGGTTAAAGGAGGCCCCGCCCTATAAAGAATAAGGAAGGAAGTATGGAGACTGTTTAGCCATAAGGGTGGCGGGCTCTCAAATAAGATCAAGAGAAACAGGACATCGTTCACCTGCCTGTAAAACGCTCTGTTAGAAACTCTGTTGAAAACTTCCCAGCCAGAGAGACTATGCTATTCTCAAACATAATTCAAGCGTGTGTCTAGTAACGCAGCGTGTGCTGCATAACAGAATGTCTGTGATTAAAATGGAGCTGCATCCGCAATCACTACAGCAGTACAGCCAAGCTGTAGATGATTGTACCATTGAGCCTGCGGTGAACTGCGGGTAAAAGTCGGAAGGGACTTAGACATTAAGTAGTAAATCTTCCGTCTTAGCGGAGCGCGCAGCGAATTGTATACAAAAAAATCAAAAGAAGAGAAGTCATGTTGCCTACCTCTCTGTCGGTACCTCGGGATGTATCTGAGCCGTATGGGAGGTAACTGCAGAGTCGAATCGTGGACATTTAAGCGACCACGGTGTGCGTGAAATCACGTTTAAGTTAGTCGGCCAATGGCCAGTCTGTGTCGTCATTGTCAGGACAAAAACCACCAATCCTCGTGTGGTAGCGCTAAAAACTACTGAATGACATCAGCGCACCCGGAAGTAGTAGTTTTTCGAAAAAGTATAAACTTTATCGATCTTGACACTGGGAGAAAAACTATACCAAAGCTGATATATGTAGGGTTGTCCTATGCTAGCTGTCATCAACAGTTAATTAGGAGTAACGCCTTGTTTTAAGTTGTGTTGAAAACGAGGGCAAAAAGTTACAGAATCTCGAGTGTGTGCGCGTATGCAGTGTGTGTAACAAGGAATTATGTGCATGCAGCTGTGTGTCCAAAACAGTGTTTACTATTGGACACAATGGTGTAGGCTGGGTCATATAACTATACCCAAAACACTCATGTGCTGAGGAGAACTCCATAGAAGTGCATGTCAATGCAATATGTATGCTAACAAGCATGTATGGAGGTAGAGACAACTAAAGACCATACGGAGGATGTGAAAACAAGGTATGTCTCACAAGGAAGCCCAAGGGATGTCATCATTTAAACCTGAGTCGCTGTGAATTTTGAAAACCCATCTTTGTTCTTTGAGAAACAAAAAACGAGATATATCACTAACATGAGATGGGACAAAAGGTTTTTCTAAAACAGTCCAACAAAAGTCGTTGGCTTGATGATTTGCCTCAAGAAAGTGTCGTGTTAATCTTGTGTTCATTTTTTTACATCTGAATGTACTCTTGTGCTCAAGCATGCGTTGTCTGACTTTCCGAGTAGTCATACCCACATACCGAAGCTTGCATGGGCACTCGATCAGGTAAATTAAGTTTTCACTATTGCAATTAGTGAAAATCCTTTGTTCCCACGGTGTCTTAGTGCCAATATCTAAAGATTTAGAGTGTTTGGTTTGTGGGCATATTGAGCATGTGCCACATGGATGATGTCCCTGGACCGCTGGTAAGTCCCACAGAGTACCAATTGGACGTGGTCTGTCTTCTTGAGGTCTTGTGTGGACCAGTTTGTCTCTGAGATTGCTTCCTCTCTTTAAAGAAAATAAGGGTAACTGTATCTTTTCTTTACATGAGTTAAGGAGACGCCAATGTTTCTTCACACATTTCTGAATACCGTTAGTTAAAGTACTGAAAGTGTGAACAAAGGTTAACCGATCTAGCGGTGGTTTAGCACAAGGCGGTTCTATTAAGGCCTCTCTGTTGTTGTTGGAGGCCTGTTTGAAAGCTCTTTTAATCAATTTTTTTTGGATATTTCTTCTCAATCAATTGTTCAGTAAGATTTTGCGCGTGCATCTGGTACTTAACAGATGTTGAGCAGTTGCGTCTTACACGTAAAAATTGTCCGTAAGGGAGATTATCTCTGAGTGATCTAGGGTGTTGGCTGTCATACCGAAGAAGAGAGTTGCGGGACATAGGTTTTTTGTAAAGTTCACTTTCTAATCCAGTTGGAGTAGTGAAGATGGATAGATCCAGAAAAGCCAATTTATCTTTGTGCGCTTCAACTGTGAACTTCAAAAAATTGTTTCTGGTATTCAACCAATGTAAAATGGAAGAGATCGATGACAGATCTCCACGCCACACTACAAGGATGTCATCGATGTAGCGCTTCCATAATCTGATGGAGTCGAGGAAGGGATTGTCCTGATTGAGCACATGTGTCTGTTCAAAAGAATGCACATAAAGATTGGCTAGTCTTGGAGCAAAAATGCTTCCCATGCAGGTACCGGAGACTTGAAGGTATACAGTATCTTCAAATTTGAAAAAGTTTTCTTTCATAGCCAAATGTGCAAGTGTCATAATAAAGTGAACAGGAGTGATGGAGTCCAAAGTCGTGTTGTTCAGAATGGAGAAGATGGTCTCAAGGGTCTCATCTTGAGGAATAGATGTATACAATGATTCTACATCAAATGATACTAAAAGATCTTTTTCGATATCAAAGTCTACCGTAGGTAGTAGGCGTAAGACATCTTTGGTATCTTGTAGATAGGTTGGCATATCTTTTACCAAAGGCCGCAGGAAATGGTCCACGAAAGTGGACAGAGGTTCTAGTAATGATCCTTGGCCTGATATAATGGGCCTTCCTGGTGGTGGACGTTGAGTTTTGTGTACTTTCGGTAAAGTATAAAAGTATGGCATCACAGGATGAGGAGTATGCAGAAACATTGCTTCTTGTGAAGTGATCCAACCATTGGCTAAAGCTTCTTCCACTGCTTCAGTGATGGCTTTTTTAATTCTCTCTGTTGGATCCTGTTGGAGAGGTTGATAAAATCTCCTATCTGCTAGTTGCCTTATACATTCCTGACGATATGTTTCAGTGTCCTGGATGACAACAGCTCCGCCTTTGTCGGCCGGCTTGATTACAATTGTCTGGTCTTGCTTGAGTTCTTTCAATGCCAATCGTTCCTGCTTCGGGAGATTGCTATATTGACTTCCCTTCTTCTTATTATTACATAAGGTTGTGATCTCTTCCATAACAGCTTTCTCAAAGGTCAAAACTTGGGGAGGTACGCTGTGTAGTGGAGGATTGAAGGTAGATCGATTCTTCAGACCAGTGTTAGAAGAAGGGTGATGCCCTGAAACCGGTCCCAGGATGCTTGTTTCCGGTCCAGGGTGGACCTGGCTTGGCGGTTCGGGCTGGACTGTTCCGACTAGGAACAGGGTCAAGACTGATTTGCATATGGCTGGGTCCAAACTGGGGTGGTGTGGTGAGCAAAAGAATGATGGATTTAACCCAAATCCTTGTGACTGGGGGTGAATGTTTGCATTGTCCTGCATTCCGTCCATCAATTGTTTATTTTGCATCCTTCTGAACTCCAGCATGTTTATTTTGGAGGCGCTGCAGCACACCCCCCCCCCCCCTACTTCCAGCGCCTATGCATTAGAGAAATTCGTATAGTGTGCTTTCTGTCATCGGCATAGCTTTGCTGCACTAAGGGGGCTTTGGTGCCTTGCAGATTTGTTTTGGAGGGTTCCTGCTTGTGAAGATGTGCTGTCAGTGGTCGGAATGGACATGTTCTGTTAGTTGAATGTGTCTGTTCGAGCAGTAGCAGACCCCTCTCCCCAATGCCTGATTGAATATTCTTAGTGTATGTGGGGAGAGAGCAGAGGGCTGCACTGCACTGCTTCCATTTAGTCGAGGTCGCAAGGCGTGATTACTTTTGCATTTTTGTGTCATGCTGGTGGTGGTGGCAGCGAGTAGGGTCAGTAATAGGATAGGATAGGATATATGCTTGTAGAGCGCTCGAATGCCGTGGCGTCTTGGTGCTGAGAAGGGTAAGAACCTAGTGGAGCCAATAGACCTGTTACCTACAACTATGTTCTGGTAAACAACAGAGTTTTCAAGGCTCTCCTAAACGCCAATCTGTTAGATTGGAGACGCATGGCTACCGGCAGTGAGTTCCATAGTAGAGCAGCACGGTGTGAGAACGCTCTGCCACCCCATCTTACTCTCCTGATCCTATCCAGGCGGAGAAAATTCAAGTTACGCGATCGTAAAGGTCGGGCTGGGATGTAAGGTCTAAATAATGTACGCGAATGGCATACTGTTGTGTCTGCTCTCCTGAATGCCTTTCTGGGTGCATGTTAGTGGAACATAGAATGCTGGTTTGTTCAGAGTGTGGTGAGAACAGGTCGGAAGGGCATGTGGGGAGAGCAGAGTTGGAAGGGGAACTGGTTCTTCCGCCGACAGCTGCCTGTAACCATATTTTCAATAAATATTCTTACCAGTGAGTCAGAGTTGATGGCATCTTTTTTTACTTACCAAACTGGTGATGAGCTGACAGACGTCCACATTGCTGCAGGTTGTTCCTCTACCTCATCAGCAAACTTGCTTCACCAGGCGGCACTGCGCAACAGGCACCACCACGGCAGAACAGGTAGATGTTAGTAATAGTGTGTCGTGGCGATGATTATTATTTTGGTGACTTATTCCCTATGCTGGATCTAGTGCTGATGTGCTATTGTGCTCGGCTGCTTTAACCGTCGTATGCATCATACATATTCCTAATGCAGTGCCATTTGTTTGCCTGACTTTGTAACAGACAGCCAGGCAACACATTCTTATAGCAGCATATTATATATGTGCTACTACAGGCACGTTTCAACCTTTACACCTCAAGTCCCACATTAATAAGTATTCACGGACTATTTTGAAAACAAAGTACTAAACTAATAGCATCACTTTGGTTTAAATTTGTTTGTTTTTTCCTTTGCTTTGTTCTCAATTCCCTGTCATGAGAGCCATCTCTTCTCCACCTTCAACAATCTCCAGGTGAACCACCTACATCCTGGAAGGAATGGTTCATAGCTTTCAGCGCATTTTTAGGGGCAATTGATGATTCTGAGTTTGAACCGGATGGAAACTGTGGTTATTGAAGCATTCATCATGGATTGAAGGACAAAATATGTTTTATGTTTACACACTTAGCACCAATCTCAATTGAGGAGAATGATGAAGAGATTGAAGAGCATGATGAGGCGGTGAAACGATTAGAGAATCATTTGTCCAAACCGCCAAACTTATTAGAATGTAGGCAAAAGTTTTTTTTCTTCCAGGGAACAGTGTGCCACAGAAACTGTGGATATGTATTTGGCTGCATTACTAGTGCTTGCTGCATAGTGTGAGTTTGATTTATTTACAAATCAGTTTATAAGGGATAAACTTGTTACATTATGTTTCAATAAATATTTCCCAGAAAGAGATCTCACATGTACAAATCCATCTCTCGATGAAGCCATTGACACAACTAAAAACATCCAGGATTCAAAGGAATCTGTCAAAGCACTTAAAGGAGTAGAAGAACTTGCTTGTATTGTGAAGTGAAACAAATATGGTTTCAAAAGTAAGACACAGGGTGGTGGTGATAGCATGTGTTACTGGTGTGGATCAAAATTTCATGTGGCATCCAATAGGCAATGCTCCACCCTTGGAAAGACTGTGTTAAGTGTGGCATCATAGGTCACTTTGCTAGGGATTGCAGATAAACCAACATGACTAGCTGGGTGAGTGCTGTTATGGAGTAAGATGCACAGGAGTCATATTTTAATGTTAACAGTATGAGTGAACGAGAAGGATCCCATTGAAGAGTTCATTATCTGCAGTAAAGGAGTTCCATTGCTGACTGATTCTGGATCCCGGATTACCATTATTTTGATACAGACTTTTGATGAGAAGAATTTCGATGGGATTTTGTCCACGCTTGACGTGAATCCTCAGGGTTACAATGATTCATCTATTGACCTAGAATGCTATTTTGACACAGTTGTGATATTTAAGAATATAGAAGTCGAAGGGAAAGCTTATGTTTCTAGTCTGGGTCCTGATATTTTGGGTGGCACCATCAGGGATGCTTGGGATTGACACTTAAACCTGAATGTCCCCAACAAATTTTGTGTGTCGAGGATAATCATACTATGGTTCAATTGTGTTGCTTAGAATCCATACTGGGCAAACATGAAAAAGTGTTCAGTGAGAAACTGGGGAAGTTTGAAGGGTTTGAATATATCATGAACTTGAAGGATAGCAGTATTCTTGTTGAGCACAATTTGTGATGTGTGCCAATGGGCATCAGAGAGGGCTTAAATAAGTTACTCAGTACTATGTGTGAAGAACCCGTGATTGAACCGATTGAGTCATCTCTGTGTTTGTCACCCATAGTGGTGGCAAAGAAAAAGAACACTGAGCCAAAATGTGCATAGACTTCCAAGGGCTGGAACACAGCTATTTGGGTAAAAAATGGTTTTCCCTTGCCAAAAATGTAAGAAATTATTGCCACGTTGGCTGGCGCCATTTCTTTCCAAGTTAGACATGCGTTCAGCTTATCATCCAATTGTATTGGGTAAATAATCTAGACATTTCACTGTGTTTGTTACACCTAGTGGGGGTAAGTAGCTTGTACCATCCCCAGACAAATGGTCATATTGAGAGAGCTAATCGAATGTTGAACAAAGGTGTATGTGGGGCAGTGATTGAGAGGATACATGTGAGAGACACTGTGTGTGCCATGTTGTGGTCTTACCTTAACACTCCACACAGTGTTACAGGTGTCTCACCTTTCAGGGATTTGAGAGGTAACAATATCCAGGATTTATTGAGACCTGCATGATTGAATGATTTGGCCAAACTTAAGGGTATGGATGGGATCATTCATGGAGAGGAACTTGATTCTTGTTCTTGCTTTGGTATACGCTGACGGCAAGAAAAACAAATGTGATGCTTTCAATTGCACAAAGGCTGGAATGTTTGAACGAGATGGCTGGGTTCAGGCCAAGTTACCCAACAGCAGAGCCCTAAAGGGAGAAGCTAAGTTCACAGTTCCACATCAAATTGAAGAAGTGAGTTAGAATGGGCCTGCTGTAAGACTGACAAATGGCCAATGGTGGAACTGTTCAAGGCTAATAAAGATGGTTTCTAATGATTCCTGATTCTAGTGTGGGAAGAAAGTGTGATCACGCAGCTGAGTCTGGCATCACCAGTGACATGATAACACAGCTAGTTATGGTAATTACCAGTGACAAGGTAGACATGTCTGCAAATCATGCGCTAAATTTTAGGATTTCTTTGTGGGTTGATGCCATATATGCATTGTTTTGTATAAGGTGTGGTTTTGCATTGTTGTGAAAGATTAATGAGTTTTATTTTTTAGATATTTAGTTCAAGTATTATGTTACCAATTTCTATACATCATATGTTTGTTTGCTTATGTTTTTGTAGTTGCTGAAAGGGGAGGTGTTGTTTCTGCTCTTCTGGACACGTTTCTAGTGGCACCCTAGGGGAACATTGAATTTTGGTGTGTTTGGCGTGTGGTGAGAACAGGTTGGAAGGGAGTGTGGCGAGAGCAGGGTTTGGTGACAGTTGGAAGGGAACTGGTTCTTCCTCCAACAGCTAACTGTAACCATATTTTCAATCAATACTCTTACCGGTGTGACGGAGTTGCTGGCATATTTTTCTATGTACCACAACTACTTTGGCTGTGTTATATGTTTAATGGGAGTTCTGTTTAATGTAGTTTTTTTGGGGGTTGGCATGTTGTGTATCATGGAGGGTAGTCCTGTCATGAGCACGATAAGACCCAACTCTGAGGCATGTCTGTGCTGTGGTGGTCGTGTGTGAGATGTTATGTCTAATGTGGACTATCGGATGTTATGCCTGCTCAATGAATGAAAAGATGGGGACTCTTGGGGCCATGTAAGAGCCATATGTCTGCTATACGTGCGCTATTGGATATAAACTGTGTGGTGTATATTTGAGGCATGTGCTGGTGCAGCCACATAACAGCCATGTGTGTGGAATACCTGGGCAGGGAGCCTGATCAGTATTCTGTCTAACGTGGCCAGTTATTGTTTGTGTGTAGTGCTGAGTGCTCTTGGGAGCTCTGAGATAGCAAATCATATGTACATCACGGCGGTGTTAGGTGTATGTGCTTTAGTGTGTCTATGTTGGATGCATGAGTGTCCAGTGGGAGTCCAACAGGAGTAAATAAATGATATTACTTCGTTTACATATCTTTCACTAAGATACAACGTACTTTGAATCGATATAGTCAACTACATTTGCAGAAAAATAAAGAGGAGGTGTTCTGTTGAAGCTTTAGAAAGCAGTTTATGGTTTCTCTTTGCACGTCAATTATACCACGTAAATGTATGCAACAACTGGTTATTTCAATGCATTTACACAATATTTTTGTTGATTTGTTGCTTTTAAGGTAAAGGGTTTTTTATTATATTTCGCTAGGATTCTCCCTGAGATGGGTTTATTTGCTCTAACAGTATTTGTTGAGTATGTGCAAGAGCTTTCTTTATGTGCCCACTGTGTCTGTTGTGCGATTTTAGATTTATCATTTTACGCAGGTAAAAAAATTTCAGGTGAAAGAAATTAGAACGGTGAATTTCGGAGTATTAATTTTGTATTTAAGCCGTATCAGTGATTATGGGACCTCTGTTGTTCCGTATGTGTGATGTGGGACAACGCATACGTAAGATAGGGTCTGCCTGTGTCTGTGCCCAGGACATCTGCAGTAAGATAGCTGAAGCCACTGCAGACATCTTAGTGGTACCGGAAGATCACAAGTTTGAAACACAGAGCCGTTGACTCAGCATGTCATCCTTCCGAGGCTGATAAAATGTGTCTCGTGAAGTTTGCTAATAAGGAACACATTGTTATCGGAGCATGGATATGATCATGAAGCATGCTATATGTGTGTGTACTCATTACTGTTAATACCTCTGTCTTAATGAACAGCGGGAGGAAATGCAATTTTTCGATAGTACCGCAGATACCCGAAGGGCTAAGAAGGGGTGAGCTCGTATGAACCCATTGAGAGGACAAAACCTGTCTGCGTTCAGTGACTACACAAGAGCATCGCTGCTTGCACTGTGTGTTAAAACAGAACAAGCTACAATGTCTGTGTATGTCTCTTTATGTAATGCAGGGCTGCTGCATGTCGGGCTAGAGGTGCATTGGCAGAGCTGTGTATGGATTGCTAGGCTATAACAGCAGGGGCCACAGGTCAGGACAGAGGTGCATTGGCGGAGCTGTGTATGGATTGCTAGGCTATAACAGCAGGGGCCACAGGTCAGGACAGAGGTGCATTGGCGGAGCTGTGTATGGATTGCTAGGCTATAACAGCAGGTGCCACAGGTCAGGATAGAGGTGCATTGGCGGAGCTGTGTATGGATTGCTACGATATAACAGCGGGTGCCACAGGTCAGGCCAGAGGTGCATTGGCGGAGCTGTGTATGGATTGCTACGCTATAACAGCGGGTGCCACAGGTCAGGATAGAGGTGCATTGGCGGAGCTGTATATGGATTGCTACGCTGTAACAGCAGGGTGCCACAGGTCAGGACAGAGGTGCATTGGCGGAACTGAGCATGGATCGCTAGGCTGTAACAGCGGGCGCCACAGGTCAGGACAGAGGTGCATTGGCGGAACTGAGCATGGATCGCTAGGCTGTAACAGCAGGGTGCCACAGGTCAGGATAGAGGTGCATTGGCGGAGCTGTGTATGGATTGCTACGCTGTAACAGCAGGGTGCCACAGGTCAGGACAGAGGTGCATTGGCGGAACTGAGCATGGATCGCTAGGCTGTAACAGCAGGGTGCCACAGGTCAGGATAGAGGTGCATTGGCGGAGCTGAGCATGGATCGCTAGGCTGTAACAGCAGGGTGCCACAGGTCAGGATAGAGGTGCATTGGCGGAGCTGTGTATGGATTGGTACGCTGCAACAGCAGGGTGCCATAGGTCAGGATAGAGGTGCATTGGTGGAGCTGTGTATGGATTGCTATGCTGTAACTGCAGGGTGCCACAATTCAGGATAGAGGTGCATTGGCGGAGCTGTGTATGGATTGCTACGCTGTAATAGCAGGTGCCACAGGTCAGGATAGAGGCGCATTGGCGGAATTGAGCATGGATCGCTAGGCTGTAACAGCGGGTGCCACAGGTCAGGACAGAGGTGCATTGGCGGAACTGAGCATGGATAGCTAGGCTGTAACAGCAGGGTACCACAGGTCAGGATAGAGGTGCATTGGTGGAGCTGTGTATGGATTGCTACGTTGCAACAGCAGGGTGCCACAAGTCAGGATAGAGGTGCATTGGCGGAGCTGTGTATGGATTGCTATGCTGTAACAGCAGGTGCCACAGGTCAGGATAGAGGCGCATTGGCGGAATTGAGCATGGATCGCTAGGCTGTAACAGCGGGTGCCACAGGTCAGGATAGAGGTGCATTGGTGGAGCTGTGTATGGATTGCTATGTTGTAACAGCGGGTGCCACAGGTCAGGACAGAGGTGCATTGGCGGAGCTGTGTATGGATTGCTAGGCTGTAACAGCGGGTGCCACAGGTCAGGACAGAGGTGCATTGGCGGAACTGAGCATGGATCGCTAGGCTGTAACAGCAGGGTGCCACAGGTCAGGATAGAGGTGCATTGGCGGAGCTGTGTATGGATTGCTATGCTGTAACTGCAGGGTGCCACAGGTCAGGACAGAGGTGCATTGGCGGAGCTGTGTATGGGTTGCTATGCTGTTACAGCAGGGTGCCACAGGTCAGGACAGAGGTGCATTGGCGGAGCTGTGTATGGATTGCTACGCTGTAATAGCAGGTGCCACAGGTCAGGATAGAGGTGCATTGGCGGAACTGAGCATGGATCGCTAGGCTGTAACAGCAGGGTGCCACAGGTCAGGATAGAGGTGCATTGGCGGAGCGGAGCATGGATCACTAGGCTGTAACAGCAGGGTGCCACAGGTCAGGATAGAGGTGCATTGGTGGAGCTGTGTATGGATTGCTATGTTGTAACAGCAAGGTGCCCACAGGTCAGGATAGAGGTGCATTGGCGGAGCTGTGTATGGGTTGCTATGCTGTAACAGCGGGGTGCCACAGGTTAGGACAGAGGTGCATTGGTGGAGCTGTGTATGGATTGCTATGCTGTTACAGTAGGGTGCCACAGGTCAGGACAGAGGTGCATTGGCAGAGCTGTGTATGGATTGCTATGCTGTAACAGCGGGGTGCCACAGGTCAGGACAGAGGTGCATTGGCGGAGCTGTGTATGGATTGCTACGCTGTAACAGAGGGGTGCCACAGGTCAGGATAGAGGTGCATTGGCGGAGCTGTGTATGGATTGCTACTCTGTAACAACGGGGTGCCACAGGTCAGGACAGAGGTGCATTGGCGGAGCTGTGTATGGGTTGCTATGCTGTTAACAGCGGGGCGCCGCGGGTCAGGATAGAGGCGCATTGGTAGATCTTTGGGGGAGTTCTATTAGATGATGGCAGGGGGACAACAGATCCGAACTCTACACATTAGTTGAGGTGTTTGTGCGATAATATACTGTATGGAGGCCGTGCCACAGATCAAGCGTGCGGTATGTGGTGTCCAAGTACTGTAGGAGGCGATACATGTCATTGTTGAGGTGCATTGGTGGAGCTGAGGTGGCTTTAGTACGGTAATGGTAGGAAGTACCGCAGGTCGTGAGTGTGGTGCATTCTTCTGTGGCCGGGCACAGTGCTGTGATTACATAATGCACTGCACGTCCAGACTGATGTGTGCTGGTAGAGCTGCGTGAGGTCCTTCACCTCCAATTACAGAAGGTGCTGCAGGACAGGGTTGCCGTTCTTTGGCAGGATCTGCTTCTGAGGGGGTCTAAGTGCCAAGCTGCAGTAGCATCATAGGAGCTTATATATTAGATGCAGGGGGTGCTACAGGTCAGCATTGTCATTGAGGTGGAGTGGCAGTGCCGAGTATGTCTACAAGGGGTCTCGATATTGAAAGACATGCGGCGACAAGATTGATGTGCATGATGGGAGCTGTATTGGGGGTAGTACTGTAAGTGCGGGCGCTGCTGCAGGTCAGGATTGGGGACCATTGTCACGTGGTGCCGGTCCCCTAAAAACAAATGCCGGTGGGACCCATCTGCAATCACCAGCACAAAATGAGCACTGGTGTGAGGGGAGAGGATGTGGCCTAACGGCTAGAGCGGAGCTGGGGAACCGAGTTAGAATCTCGGCAGGGACACTGAACATCCTGTCATTCCAGGCAAATCACCTAATCTCCCCGTACCTAACCTAAAAAAATTAATGTGTCGGTCTGTAACGCTACTGGTGCCCATGTAAAGCGTTCTGATATCTTCAGATCTAGTTCGTGGTATATAAAACTCTTCCCCCCCCCCCCCCAATATAAATGAGAACTGGTGTGATTGACACGCTCCCAAAAAACTTGCCCCTTCCACAGAACGTTTATTTCACAGTTTGATTAAATAGTTCAAATTACTTTGTGTTTATTTACATGTGTACTCGCCGTTACTCCGCTCACATGGGTATAATGCAAATCCAGATATTAATGTAGTGTGCGGATCCGACTTGTGAAAAACCCAGGCTGCGCGAGTCCAAACTGATCGGATTTGCCTAGCACATTATATATATATAATGTGATCAAGGCCGCAGGTCGGTGGCCGAAACGCGTTATATGGACCATTCTTTGCTTGTAAATAAACTCTGGATTTCACCTGCTGCTGTGGTATATGCCAGTGTGTTCCTTGCTGGTTGAATGCCCAGTCTTCTTGATCAACTGTTGCCATTACTATGCGCCAGGTCAGGACCGAGGTACATTTGAAGAGCAGTTTGCGGGTGCTGGCACTTAGAGAGTAAATTCTATGGCAGGGCAAGAAGAATAGTGGTGTATTGTCAGAGGAGTGCAGGGCTGCCAACGCTTTGATAGCAGAGGCTATCACAGGGCAAGATAGGAGAACATTGGCAGATCACTGTGTCGGTGTCAGCACTTCGATAGCATAGGCCCTGGCAGGTCAGGCTTGAGATACACTGGCAGAGCAGTGTGGGGGGCAGAGCTGTGGCAGCATCGGGTGTAGTAGGTCGGCAATAGAAGTGCATTACAGACAAATAGGGGGTGGCAGTACTGTGATGGCAGTGAATTATCAGTGCGAACGTGCAATACCTTGACGGCAGAGGTACATTGGTAGAGCAATGTGGCAGTGACAGGTCCCCTGCTTTAACCAGCACGAGCGCACCTGGAGGAAGAGCGCAGCCAGAGTGGCGCGAGGTAGGTGTTCGCAGCCTCGCCACGTGCCGTGTGTTGGGCCCCCAACAACAGCTACCCCTCTTCTAGTCAAAGTCCCGAGTTCAGCCAATCCGACGTAATGAAGTGTGACAGAAAGTTTCTTCGTGAAAGTCTGCCTGGGGCTGCTATTCAAACAAGGGAAGCCTGGCTCTCTGCCTCCCGACATCTCCCAGCAACACCTTCCCAAACAATGGCCGGCCAATGGCCGCGGAGGCCGGCCCCACGCCCGCCAGTCATATGGGAGAAGTTCTCCCTGTTTGCCAGGCAGCCAGCCGTGATTGGAAGCTTGCATCTGGCAGGAGCGCGGGCCCCACTGATTGGCTGCTTGCTAGATGGGGGGAAATTTGCAGCACCTCTGCCTGTGCAGAGCCTAGCACCAGACAGACCCTCTCTCGGGGAGACGATAAAACCACCCAAACATTATTAATAGACTGTGCTAGGGAGTGGCTCCTTCTCTCCAGGACTATCTGCATTCAGCTTTCCCTCCCTCCCCTGGCAACACTGCGCTTCCCCACCCCACTACCAATCATAGCTGCCAATCAGCAAAGAGGGGGTGGTTATTCATTCGCCAATTGAGGCTTCGTCTCTGTGCCCTCAATCCTGCATTATCCGCAGTGTCCTGAGCCTCCCGCCCTCCCTGCTCTATTGCTGGGTACCAGTCTGTAAACATCTTAAGGCCGCATCACCTGCATGCATGCTCCTTGGATTTGACCACTCTGTGTTCTGTCAGGCACGCTAGGATGCTGCAGCGACCACAAATCACAGCTGCCTTTGTAGTGCCCATCCCTTGTCCCCATAGAACACAGTGCCCAGACCCAACCTTTATAAACAGAAGCCCGCACATTCCTTGAAGTCATCGTGGTCACATGGGCAGGTAAGTATTGTGTAATCATGTTCAGCAAAATAGCATTTTACCTGCTGGTGTACAAAAAAAACCCATAGAGCGTCAATTTTCAGAGCTTTTTGTAATAATTTGGTGCACCCACTAGGCGGCGCCCTCAGGCTGCCTTACCTCGCGTTATGGAAGATCTGACCCTGCAGGTGTTGCTCAAAACGGGCATTGTGACCAGAGAGGGTCTCTAAGGGCTGCAGCATGTATTGAGCCACTCTTAGAGACCCCTCACCAAACACAGGCATACTGCCACTGCAGTCTGTGTGTTTTGGTGCAGGTAAAAGTGAAGAGTCGACCTGACACATATCTCTGTGTGCCAGGCCTGCCAGCACTTCAAGAGGCATAGGTAAGTCACCCCTACATCAGGCCTTACAGCCCTATGGCAGGATTCACTATATCTCTTGGAAGGGCATAACTGCATGCCCCTAAAACTAGTATTTAGGGGCACCTGAACCATAATCCTGAGATTACCGACGACCTACAAAGAAGAGCCGTCCAGCAGCGAAGACTGAAGACATCAACTGACTTGGCCCCAGCCTTACCTGCGGCCCTCAAAGACCCTGCTAAAGAAGGTCGACTTATTCCGCAGTCCAGCGACCTTCAGAACCCTGGGAGGACCGCCTGCCTTCTAAAAAGACTCCTAAGCTCCAGTGTACAGCGGACCTGTCCAGAAGAAAAATAACTTTAAAGACTAAGTGCTCTGCCTGCGCAACCGTGAAACCGACTACCTCTGCACCCGATGCCCACAGCCCGAGTTACAGTAGCCCACCGGTCCTGTGAAGGTTCCCCAATGCTTCTGAGCAAGAGTCCACCATTGGATGACCCCTGTCGAGTCCACGTCGTAGCCTGCAGCCTCTGCATGACGACCCCACCAACTGCAACCGTAAGCTGTTTTCCGATGCCAAAGAACAACCCTGTACCCGGAGACCCTGGGCCTTGGGGAGATCAACCGATGGTGTTGCGATGCTCCAGCACATCCCAACTTAACTGTGCAGCTGTAGGTCTCCTTTGATCGGCCTCCTGGCCTTAGCATGCAGCCTTTTTCCGACTTCGATATTCCCCATTAGTTTGCATTGGACGCCCGTCACCCCTGTGCTGGTGAAGGTGTAAGGTTGGTGCTGCCTTATGCCCCCCCCCTGTGGCCACCTTAACCCTTAGAGACAGGATTACAAAACCATCCTACTTACCAGTAAGTGGTACCACTTCGATTGCCCCCCTTTCTCCATTTGATAACATTGGCACCATTCCCCGAGTTAGACCTGTGCACCCGGGCGCCCAGTGCCACTGGTGGTGCAGTTTTGTCACTTACCTGGTACTGATTCTTTATCCAGAAACGTAATATCGTAAATAGTTTACTTACCTGCATATTGCTGATTGTGTTTCCTCACGTGGGATAACATTGTATTGCTGAAAATTGCAGTGCCCGCTTTTTATATTGAAAGTCAATGATATTGCTAAACATACTTCCATGCAACAAAGTATCTTCAGTTCTATGAAATAAATATACTAAAAGTAATATTTTTATTAACTATTGGTTTCGGATTTAGTCATCGTGTGTCTGTAATCATTTGTTGCCTGTGTGTGTACAACAAATTCTTAGGACTCCCCTCTGATAAGCCTAATTGCTTGTCCACAATACCACAAACAAGAGCTTTAGTATTCTCTATTTGAGCTTTTTAGCCTCCTGACCTGAGCCTGCAGCCTTTTTCCGACTTGGAGATTCCCCATTGGTTTACATTGGGTACCCAACGCTGTGTTGTCCCTCTCACTCTGCCCCTAGCCGCCGCTGGAGGTGTGAGTTTGATGCTGCCTTTTGGCACAAGTAACCCCCGGAAACTGGGTTACAAAACCCAGACCCCGCAGGATTTTGTGGCTTTGGGCTGCAATTTTTGCAGCCAAAAAAGCAAAATTTGCAGCCCAAATTCCCAAAATTCACTGTATTTTTGTGGTAAGTAAAAAATTTGCCCACCACAAAAATACTGAAGGCTTGTGCTCTGTCACTGATGGAGACTGTGATATGTCCCAGTCTGTAACCTTGCAGAGTCTCCAGCAGCACTGCGCCAGTGAAGAGAGGGAGAACACCAGTTTTTTGTTGCTAACATATTTTGCAGACACTTTTGGAAAAATGGCAGCATTTTTACAAAAGTTCTGATTTTACGATTTGGTTGCAAATTGCAAAATGCTGGGGGGTCTGAAAACCGTGCTACCTACCTGTAAGTAATACCACTTTAATTGCCCCCTTTCTCTATTGGATAACATTGGCACCAAATACCGAGTTTGACCTCTGCACCCGGCCGCCCCATACTGCTGGTGGTGCAGTTTTGTCACTTACCTGTACCTTACCTGGTACTGATTCTTGATGCAGAAACTCAGTATTGTGAATCATTTACTTACCTATATATTGCTGATTGTGTTTCCTTCCTTAGGATAACATTGTATTATTTTAAAATGCGATTTAGTGTCCACTTTTTACATTGAAAGTCATTGATATTGCAAAACTTATTTACATGCAACAAACTTTCTTTGGTTCTATAAAATAAATATACTAAAAGTAATATTTTTACCAAACATTGGTCTCAGATTTAGTCATTGAGTGTGTATAACCATTTCTTGCCTGTGTGTGTCCAACAAATGTTTAGCACTGCTAGCACTGCCCTCTGGTAAGCATATCTGCTCGCCCACACTACCACAAAAGAGAACATTAGTATTATCTACTTGAGCCTCTGGGGATCGACTGGACTCTGTGCACACTATACCTCATTTTGGTATAGTGTATACAGAGCCAGCTTCCTACACCCTTTTTTACCGCAGCCTAGGCATTAATTTATTTAATGGTATCTATACAAATTATGTTACAGCAGTGCAATATAAAGATTCTTATCCCTGAATGTCCATGACCAGTGGCCCCTGCCGGCCATATTAATGTGCCACAATGTGTTCCCATGGCTGATAGCAGTGAATTTCATGTTCATTTGCCATAGTGCAAACACAGTCAGTGTAAATTCAGTACCCCATAAGCGCTACTAGCCATACCCCAGTTCCCTGCAGGACAAAGGGCGAAATATGGTTTGTTTCACGTTTTTGTCTTGACTTCCACCGTGAGCAAAACAGATTTGTACAACAATCTCCATAATACATGCTGGCTCTGTTTCTAAATTCTTCTTCAGTTAATTTAATCGCGCTTAGGTTGAAAAAACATTGATAGCATTCGCATGCATGGAAGAATGACCCAGCATGGCCTACTTGAACCCTAAACCTCGAATTGTGCCAATCCCTAGCGTAAGTTGCTGATGTAGAACTTTGTGTGGCGACAAGTGCTTTTCGCCTTTGAAACATAACAGTGAATTAAACTTTAACTTCTTCAAAGCAGGTAACCGGTTGGCTACCATGCACAGGAGGATTGGAATTTAATGCTTAACATGGTCAAGCATGTCAAGAAAAGGGGATTGCCCATTAACCCAGTAAGAACCTGGGCTCATACAAATAGGTTCCAGATATATTCTCATAGGGATAAATTCTGAATGAACTTTTTTTTTACCGTTCCATTAATGCATACCACTTAACCCATTGCCAGAACCATATTTTAATAGATTCAATATGTCAACAAAGAACTCATCTAATTCTTACAATTGAAAAAAAATAATTAAAAACGAAGGGGATAAAAGTTTGCGCGTGTGTTTTTTATCCCAATATTTATTCCATATAGCCAAATAAAAAAGCACACTAAAAATCATCAGTCCATTCATTGGTAGATAGATATTTTGATGTTCGATTAATTCAAATCATTACGACACAACAAATATATTGCTTCCCACCTCTCTCTACTGCATAGTTTCCCTTACTTACATGATCACCCCATAAAAAGCTTGTTTCACCTCCACTACTCCACCCAGTGGCCTGTTTTTTCGATACCCCAAATTTAAAAGTCACTATTCAAAGCTAATTCTTCACCTGACAGTTTCTGCTCTATTGTTCTCATCAGCCATCCCCTCCCCCATCAAACCTTTTCTATATTGCAAATAGGTCCCTCTATAAATAATAGGAATGGTATATATGTTAAAATGTAATTTTAATACACCTGGAGGGGTTCCACTCGAAACATGTCCTAATTGCACAACAGTCCAAAAATGTTTAGTACTAAATATACATGTTTTGGGAGATGATTTTCACACACAAGGGAAATTCCCTCTTTCCCTTTCTAGGAATGGCCAAGAGGACCGAAGTGCTTAATGCAAAAAAGTGCATGTGTTTGGCTTAACACGATGTGCATATATCAGAGGTTTGCTTTAACACACAAGGGGGAGCTCCCGCAGGTTGCCAAAAAGAACCAGTGCGCTCTGTGCGAAAAGGTTTGCATTTGACTTTAGCACAGTGTGAATATGTTCAAAGTTAATTCTAACACACTGGGAAGTTTCAGCTCAACCTTTCCATGATTACATAAAAGGTCCCAAAGTGCTTAATGCAAGTTGTCTAAGTTTGGCTTTACCATTCCACGAAGAGATCCCCTCAGCTGACATCAAACAGAGTACTGCTTTGCTCACAGTGATCATATGGCCAGGTACTACCTACACCCCCTCCTCCCCACTCAAGACCCGTGACAGGAGAGGAGTTTTTGGACGTGGGGGGCGTAACACCCCCGGCCGTATTTATTAAACAAAGATTAATAAACATTTATCAAAATTACAATATTTACATAATGTAGCAGAAAATATACTTTACACTGATTACAATTGATAAGTACAGATGTCAGATGGCTAACCTTAACATAACTCTAATACAAAGGTTTCCTATCCATATCTAAACATATCTTTAATAATCATTATAATCTTTATTTTCTGCGTACCTAATAGAGCCTACGGCAAGGTCACTAACTGGTGTCAGATCCTTATCAATTTCTAACCACGCCCTCCAGACGGAGTTCACTGTGAGGGTACTTCCCCCCCCCCCCCCCGGTTACACCCGTACGCTCTGTACCTGATCTCCATAAAGGGGCCCTTGCAGCTGTGTGCCATTTACTGGCGCCGTTGTGCACGTGCGGGATGGCCAACCAGCCTAGAGAAAGCGTGACTCCCTCCTCCCCCGCACCCAACTGCCCCTGGAGTTCTAGGAGAGACCACTTGTCCCTCCCACTTGGGCGACCCCATTCGGGAATGGCACCGCCCTCTAAGGACATTAGATTTACTGCTCACCAATCATGACCTTACCGCCACAGGCTAGCATAGTTGACTGACTAACTAGCCCCCCCCCCCCCCCCCGCCCCTGTGCTCACGAGAAGGTCATCCCCTGCGACTAATGCCCCCCAACCACGCCAAAATATTCTCTAGGAACAACTCATTGCCTACTTTGGACAAGTCTTTAAGAAGCACGGTTCACCCGTAATGCATCCATGGGCGATGGTCTGTAAGTGGGGAGGCCTGAAATGTCTCTCAATCTTGTTATTTATTCTCGTCGCGGAGTGATTAAAAGCCTGTACAGATACCCCTCCCCTCAATTGGAATCGGGGTATCCTCTGAGACCACCCGATAGTGCAGCCCTGACAAGTCTTGGCTAACCAGCCTATTTCTGTGACTATAGTTTCCACCAACCCTCTTCTTCCCAGTCTTGCTAGATCGTTCCCTCCCAAGTGCAGTATGATTATATCGGGAGGAGGACCACCCTTCCTTACTAAGTCCAGTATGATACCCTTGAACTGACTAAAACAGAGCCCCCCTTTCCCATGACATGTTATTTCAAAATCCGCCTGCCGTGCTCTGTCCCTATAATTTCCTGTAGAGAAAAAGTTACAGACAGGGAAGACAGACGCCTTACATATGAATGGCCTACAATCCAAACAGTCTGTGGTCTTTCCTTTGGTGGTGATGATCTTTGCGTTGCCAAATGTCGCTGTTGCGGTGTCCTCAGTTTCCCCCCTGCGTGACAGGCTTGAGAAACTGTAATGGAAGCAGAGAAAGACACATGCATCAGCGTTTTGTGAACTATCTCACTCACAGCATTTGTAATCGCACATATCGTTTATAACAATTGGAAGCCCATCTCCCGATCCTCTGTACATTGCTGTTTGGCAGACCCCTGGCTGTTGCTTCAGTGGCAGCACCTATCCTAAAGGAGTGGGTTCCAAAACTACCTGGATTCAGACCTGCCTTTTGAATTGCCTTGTCCAATACTCTTTTGAATTGAAAGCGTGTCAGTGGGACCCCATCCGCATGTATCAGCAAAGGCCCCCCTTTGTCACGTGGTCTAACCTGCAGGTAGCTCTCAACATGTGAAAGAGAGCAGCATGGGTTACCTTGTGCCCGGTGTAGTACTACCCCATCACCCCGGGCCTCCTGATCGGTCTTGGATTTCTTAATTGATATTAGTAAGGTGTAGGCCTTCACCCTAAGGCAGTCCAACTGTAGGCCGCCGTGTATATCCAGTTTGTTTTGGGCCACTTATTCCCCAATCCTGAAAGCTCTGTAAAAGGCCAACGAAAATGCTGCCACGAATAACCGTACTTCCCCTGATGCGTTGCAAATTGTGGGGAGGGTCGCTAGTAATGATGTCAGGAGCTCCACCCAAATTGGCTGCCTTGAGTCTGGAGCCGACCCTTGGAGGCGTTGCCAACCCTTAAGAGCCTTCCTCACTGTAAAACTATTAGTGGGATCCCCTTTGTCGCTGATCTGGGCAAAGAAGGAGATCGCCGCCACATGCCGCTTATCTGCTGTAGCAGAACGCCCATCTCTTTTTAAACAACCCAGGTACTGAAGGAGTGCCCCAGTGTCGTGCCACCTCTCAGCCCACCCCCTTCCCAAGAATGAACAATATTGCCAGAACGCCCCTTCGTATGCTTTCCTGGTCCTGGGTGCTAGGCTAGCTGCCACGAGGTCCGGTAGGTGGGGGCACCAATCTGCCAGAGTCGTTCTGGGAAGAGGGTGGCATACTCTGCTGCTGCTGGGAGGTGAGCCCTGAAAACCTGCATCTTAAAGCGAGAAAGTGCATCAGCAGCATGATTAAGGACACCAGGCACGTGTTTAGCCCTAAACTGTACATTCAATTTCATGCATGTGAGAACAATCTCCTTCAAGAGGTGGAGAATCATCTTACACCGGGCTGCTTGCTGGTTGATGCATTCAACGACGGTCATGTTGTCTGACCAGAAAACTACTGACTGATTACACAATCGTTCTGGCCATACAGTCAATGCCACCCAGATGGGGAAGAGCTCAAGGAAACCAATGTTACCTGTTAAGTCGCTCTCCACCCACCATGCGGGCCACCGTTGTGCCACCCACTTGGTACCGAGTATGGCACCAAATCCCTCACTGCCCGCGGCGTCAGTCATTAAACCCAACTCCGCGGAGGCAGTGGGCGGACCGGGCCACACTACTCTGCCATTGAAATCCTGCAGGAATACCATCCAAATCCGCATGTCCTGCCGAATCTCAGCTGACAGCCTTGTGTGGTGATGTTTCTCCCTGAGCCCAGCCATGGCCTGAGAGATGGATCCGGAGAAAGGTCTAGCCATCGGAATAACCCTTAAAGCAAAATTCAGTTGCAAAAAAAATGTGTGTGTATGTACTTGTATAGCGCACTGCCACCCCCAACGGGGGTATCCTGGCGCTTTTACTCATACCGCTGTGGAACCCTTCCTGGCCTTTCCCTGTGAAATGTCCACTCCTGGGCACCCCCATGGTGAAACCAGGCATCCCAGCACTGCTGGGGCCGTTGTGGAGATTAAGCAAGCTATTGCCCAGAGTTGCAGCATGGGACCCATGATTAGAATAGGCACCGAGGCGAGAATTATCAGGTCCGAGGAAATTGAATCCAAGACCCGCCGAGGCGGGGGATTGAACTCTGGTCCCGGGCCAGAACTCTGCATCAGGGTCTGCCGCTCTAACCATTGGGCCACACTTCTCCACAGTTGCCCTACTGTCTGCTGCAGATGGTGTAGTGTGACCTTCTCTTTGCCCAAACATAGCTGTAGAACAGCTCTGAACTTGTTGACTTTGTCCGTGGGTAACCTAAAGCACCTCTGAATGGAATCCAACTCAATGCCCAGGAACTCTATCGTAGTTGCTGGCCCAACTGTCTTTCCAGTGGCCAAAGGAACCCCCAAAGCCTGCATGAGCGCGCAAAATTCCTGAAGCGCCCACCCACACTCAGGTGCGTCCCGTGTCCCCAGGATAAGAAAATCATCCAGGTAATGCATGACCCACTGGTGCCCAGTCTTCTGTCTGAAAACCCATTCCAAGAATGAACTGAACTGAACTTTTCAAAATATGCGCATGACACAGAGCAACCCGTTGGCATACACATATCCATATAAAAACTTCCCTGAAATGTAAAACCCAGCAGATGGTAATCGTCCGGATGTACTGGGAGTAATCGAAAGGCTGATTCTATGTCAGACTTTGCCATCAATGCTCCCGGGCCCAAACCCCTGAGAATCTCCACTGCTTGGTCAAAGGAAGCGTATTTTACACTGCAAAACTCATCATCAATTGCATCATTCAGTGAATTTCCCTTGGGGGCTGATAAGTTGTGTAGAAGTCTGAATTCGCCCTCTGCCTTTTTGGGCACTACACCCAACGGGGAGCAGACAAAATTCTCAACAGGTACAGACTCAAATGGGCCCGCTACTCTACCCATGCGCAGTTCCTTGGCAATTTTTGTGGAGACTATACCTGGATTGGTCCGAGCCGAGAGTTGGTTCTGGCACTCTGGTGATCCCACATAATTTGGTATCCTAAAACCATCCCTGAAACCCTCCAACAGAGTTCTCGCAGTAAGGTGGCAGGGATATTTGTTGAGCCATGGTGTCAATGCCGTTAGATCAATGGGAGATCGTGCTTTGAGCGGGGTCACCGCTTCACTCCTGCTTTTTTCTACCCTTATCTTTTGATTTTTTGAGGCATTTGGATTCGGGGTGGGATAGATTGGCACAAATGGAACACGCATGTTTGAACCTGCACTGACCCTGTGGTCTGGTGCAGGTCCGTTTGTTGAAATCCCAGCACGTCCCCTTCCTCCCCCCCAGTGCTGTTCGAATTAGTGGTATAACTTGTGTTACCCGCAACCGAAAGGACTGAAAGGGCTGAGGGGACCGGGGGGACTGGCTCTTTGTGTTACTATGTCCCTCGCCCCCAAAAAGACCCAACCATTATATTGTGTTGATTCGGTCCGATGACAGCGAGGGGTCGGATGCCTTAGCCACCCTGAAATTCTTATCATAATCTAACCACCCTCCCCCTACAAATTTATCATGGGCCAGAACAATCCTGTTTTGGTAGCAAGCCATCTGCGCCTGCAAATTGGGGAAACGCTCAGCTGTGACTGCCATAAGTATGGAAAAGGCTCTGATCCAGTTGAGTAAGGTCTCTTCCACCCTGTATTTCAACATCTGACTAGCCAACTCCCTAGGAAGCATATCATCTTTGTTCTTTCTTGCTTCCTCTCTTTCTCTTTCGCAGATCAGCAATGAAAACATATTGATGTATTCACCGGCCCAAATTCTATTCTTCAACTCCAGAGACACATGCCTGCCTAAGAATTCACGCTCAGAGCGTGACTCACCAACGTCCCACATTGGCAATGTTGGCAGCTTACCTGCTGCAGTGGTCCCAGGTGCCTCCTGCTGTATCCCTGCTGCTGCACTGGGAACTGACAATCCCTTGTTCTCCAGTGTGCCGGTACTACCCCCTGAAATGATAGGTAATGGTGCAGCTGGCCCTTCAACAATTTTCTCCCCAGGCTGTGCATTAAATTGAGATACAATTCGCTTTGCTTCTGCCAAAGCATCGGTACCTATATCCTTAGCCCCCACAGTTGGAGCGAGGATGCCTGCCCTTCCCATCCATGGCAGGATTGCCGCCAAATGTGACACTATGTCCTGTGGGACGTCCGCCCCCCGGTGGTGTCCCCCCTGGTGGGCATGGGGTTTACAGCGGGGACGGGGACTCCTGCAGGTGGGGGCACAGTAGGCAGGGGGGGCCAGCAATGGTGTTGGGGCGTGTGGCACCCCTGAAGGCGGCAGTATTGGTCCCGGAATCACGGGGAGAATTGGTAGTGGTGTTGGAGTATGTGGCGCCACTGGAGGCGCCAGTATGGGTACCAGGACGGGTGGCGTTATTGGTGGAGCAGGTGCTGGGACTGGTGCCAACAGAGTATCTGGTACTGGGGTGGGTGCCGGAGGCTGGGGGACCTCATCATGAGGCACAACCGGAGGAGGGACCTGGGGGGTGGGCGCAGTATGTTCTTTCCCCAATGGTTTCTTCCTTCTAACCCTTTTTGGGATTGGGGGGAAAAGCTGCCTTTGGGGGCACATTGGTGCGCCTCGCCCTCCCCTCCTGCCCCTCCACTTTCTCCCTAAGATAAGCGAGGCCATGCCCGAGCTCGTTCACCTTTTTCATCATCTCCTCCATTATCCTCTCCATACAAGCGCTGTTCTCCCATCTTCGTTTTGCCTGCCATGACTTCTAATACTCCCAAAAGTACTCCGACCCAAAGTATACTGAGCTTACAACTGGAGTTTAGATGCCAATTTGTTAGATGATTAGGCAGCAAAAGAGTGGAAAGTGCTAAGGGGCTACCACGCACCTCCCCAAACCCACTCTTTTTAATGTAAGAATTTTAGGCACCACCCTGATAGCTGGCACGTTTCTCCCTGAAATCAGGTTGGTTCCTAAAATTCATGAAAGTGGTGGTGAACGCAAAAAAAGGAGGCAAAGGGAGCGGCTTGGTAAGCACTTTCCGTAGACTAACTGCTTCTCTCAACGATTCGATGTGTATTTGTAACAGTGGGGCACCCTTGCCCCAGTATCTTCGGTTGCACCACAAGGTAGCCATTATCATATCAGGCATTCTCTTTCCTAGGACCCTTTTATGGACTGTATCGATGAATTTGTAATTTTTGGACTTCTCAACTGACACGTTTTGGCCATATATTTTGCTCGGCCTCCTCATGATATTTACAAGGCTCAATTACTTATGTTAGTACTTTAGTTAGTAGCGTTTTAAGGTCCAACTGATCTTTAGTAAATCTCATGATAATAAATGTTTTGTTGTAGTACCGCTAATATCTCCTTAATAGTTGGCTCATTTCAATCCTGGCATTAGAGAATGCCTTTTCTTCCCTCATGTCTAAAGGACTCATTGTGTCCCTGCATATCTGGTGCTTGGACATGGCAATCGGTGGATAGACAACAATTGAGAAGAAATGAGCAGACTTGGAAAAAGGGCTTTTCTCGTCATCGAGAACATGCTGCCATATTGTAACAGTTTATGGCTCTTAACTCTGCTGGTGTGACTACTTTCCGACCAGCCTTCAGAAGCAGTGATTCTTTGCTGCACCACCACTCGCCCTCAGTTCCTCATATAAATGGAACAAAATTAAAAGGCTGAAACAATGCATTTTTGGGCACCAGACCATCTGGGCACAGGTGTATTGATATAGGTTTTGTGAAGAGTGGTCCCATCATAGCCGCTAAGTGTTGCCACTGCGGACTTCTTATCCAGTAGCCTTAATGTTCTAGGACGTGTATGCCCACATTTACAATGTTAAAAGTGCAACTACATGTCCAGAATGCCATGTGCGGTGGATGAAGGCATCACACATGACACCAATCAACTTGGCAAAGCTTTTAAGTTTCCTATGTGAACATATTAGTAGTTCATGCAGGCAAGGGGTTTTCTTTGTATTCTGGGGTTGACAGTCCTGTTTATCGCTCTATCAAATCAGGACTACAAGTCCCAGGGTGCAAAAAATAACTAACCCCAGGCTGGAGGACCTACTCAGCCATAGACCTGGAAAACTTGGGAAATCTCACTTAACAGCTCTGGTGGAGTGTTATGAGACTGGAGACAGAGCTACAGCTTGAGGCTGGTAGAGGCACCATGTCCGCCCCTGGTTGTAAGCTTAGTGCGCCTTTAGCTTTCTAGTGGTTGTAAGTTATCTGCACTCTTCTTGTTAACATTTAACAGAGAGCTCAAGCCTCCGAGATCCATATGGAAGAAGCTCATCTGGTTAATGTTTATATTGATATTCAGGAGCTTGCAGTCCTGATTTTAAATGCACATCAAAAACCTGGACTGGGTGAACTAATTACCATACATGCTAACTTACCGGTTCAGGCAGGAGACTAACCATTTCAAGGTTAGTCTCCCACCTCACGATTCTTCGACGGTCTTGTGCGACCAGAGTATGTATGCACTGCCAGTAGCCTGCTCCTGCAGGCCAGTGCACAACATTTGTGTCACACCCTCTCTGCCTGCAATAGCGCTTTCTCCGTGCTCCTGGCAGGTGAGAAAAATATATATATTGGCTTTTCTGATATCCGACGTTCCAGCGGCACACTTGCAAGTCCCTTACATGACAATAGACCCTATTAAGGCCTTGCCCTCAATAGCTGTCAATGGGAAAAATACATTGTCACGATTATATATTTTTTAATCTCCCGTTTTCCTCTTTAAAATGTTGGCATGTATGAATTACGCATGGACCCGCTAAAACGGTGTCTTGGCTTTTGTGTGTGTGTGGGTGGGGGGGGGGGCAGAGCTGTGCCCGCCCCTCCAACGTTTAAGTGTGTTTCAATAGGCTGCGTTGACCACACCCTCCGCACGCGCCTGTTGTTTTCATTATTCCGCGCACGCGGCCGAGGCCGCTCGTAGCCGCGCCCGCCGTGGAGTAAGGCCGCTAATATTAGGGCTGACTTCATGCTCGCGGCGGCGGGGCTCCGTCGTCCTTGGTAACGCCGCAGCGCACGCTCGCGCTCCCACAATGCTCCCGGCTCTTGGTGTTGGCATTCATGTGATTTTCAGGAAGAGATAAAATGGAAATCATAGTCTCATGGGACGAGTGACGCGCTGAGCGGCCATTTCTCCACCACGCCTCTCCGCCCCCCGGATATTGTTTTTCTCGCAATGTGCTCGCGCATGTTCTCTTTGTTTGCCCCTGCCAGTATCATCTCGACGCGTTTCTCGTCCCCATTTTGTCCCTCTTGTTAATTTTAAACGACTATAATTTTGGCCTCTCTCTTCCCTTACTTCCCAGATTCACTCGGTGCTGGAGATAAATGTCACGTCTCCCTTTTCCCATGTCCATATCCTTTCTTTATATCTTGTTGGTCATTTTTCCTTTCACGCCTTTCCTAAACACCCTGTTTTCCTACTTAGTACGCTGGTTATCAGAGTGCACGAGAAATGGGTTAGGCGGAGATGCCCTGAAATGGTGAAACTTGACGTGGTTGGCACCTGCTTCTTTTTGTATCGTTCGCCTTCCACAGCTCTCAAGTTTCCCACTCGACGAGTGAATGAATGTCTTTTCCAGTCCAGTGTGTTTTATTTATAACTGGGCATAAAGGTTTACAAATCCCAGAAAACAAAGACTACTGCACGAGATACGTGCACACGGAACAGGGACATTTGAGAGCTCTTGTTTGTTTCTCTGCAGTGCCCATGTCCATTAAAGGGCCCATTTCACATACATACATGGCGGAAGGGCATACAGCATTGCCTGCATACAGTCACTGCCAGAGGAAGTTTACGATGCAGAGGCCTAAAGCACAATTTTGCAGATTCCTATTTTTCAGGCTGGCATTGGTATAGGAAGTAGAGTTGGGTGAGTCAACAAATTAACAGGGATAGCCAGCTCGGCTGTAAAAAGGCTGTGCATGAGCCAAGCCCTGAAAATATTTGCTATGTAAATAATACAACAAACATCACGTCAAATATGATGAAGTCAGATCAGATTTAAAAAAAAGTGTACTTCTCTATCATGTCGAAGCTTTGACATTAATATGACATTTTATAGCACTGCACTGAAAAGTACTTATTAAAAGTGATAGTTTTTACACGCAAACTATTAGTGAACTAAGAGGCAAGACAGCTGTCATGTAAACCCTGTATGTGGACCATATTAATATAGAACAGCATTATCGTCTTAAACACAATGGGTTTTTATACAACTGGTATTGTGAACTAACATATTTGAAAGTGCTTTCATATGGGATAATAAAGAAAAAGGAGTTTTGTTCAAATAATATATTTGCCTAAGATCACAAAGTTTAAGAAGGAAAATCATTATTTATACAGCTTTTCTGGTTTCTCTATTTACAGATCAGCCTCTAAATGGGTATCAATTTGTCTCTCCTATGTTAACGCTATATCTTTACCTTTTTGTGCGTTTTTCTACAGTCGTTATATAGAGCAAACTTGACCAAAATGTATTGGATCCCTTTACACGAGCACCAGTTACATCACACAAGGTCACATTCATTTTTTATAGGAACAGGGATATTAAGTGATTTACCAATAATCTTAGGATGTTGAGCTGATGCTGAGACTCGAACCTGGTTCCCCAGATCCAAAGTCGGCAGCTGCAGTCGTAATGCCACAGCCTGGGTAAAGTGAGAGTGGCTGGCAGAATCCCCTTGAAAGCTTGGCTCAAAGTTAAAACAGGACCGCGAGCTGAGGCAAAGCCAAATTTCATCCTCGAGTCTGGCTCGAGATTTCAGTATCTCGCCCACCTCTAGGAGGAAGCGCAGCCTAAAGAGCCCCATTGAACAGACCCAGTCCTGCCAACTCACACAGTGCCACCATGTTTCACAAGATATCGTATCTCTTCACATGGTCAACTTTGGAAGGCTGATCATCAAGCAATGAAAGCCGCTAGAGCTAAAGCCCCTCCACAGAGTGGTTTACACCTATTCTGTGGTGTCTCTTTACAGTTGACGTCTGTCAGAAGTTTAAAATCATCGCTAGGACATGGGTGGCAACTTCAAATGTCCTTATTAGGGCTTTTAGGGGAGGATGAAGTATTTCCTGCAACCACTACAGATTTTGTCATCGCTTATGAGTACCTTCAAGGAATGTGTCAGTTGTGTTTGGTGGATTTAAGCTACGGGGTGAACCAGCTGGTGTTTGTTGGATCTTCCTGGCTTGGCAATTTTGAGGGGGCGACTATGTCAGCACATTTGGTGATCCATGAGTTGAAGTTTTTAACGTCCACCTCGAGGTTGGAAGTGGCATCCTAGGGGAACACGATGAAGGTGTTGGTCCATAGGTTTTCAGTTACCTTGCTTCAACTCCTGTGGGAGTCGCTGGGCTGGTTGGTGGGGGTGGATGTGCTTAAGTAGATGATCAAGTGGTCAGGCCAGCTGATTTTAGAGACATGGCTGTACCTGATTCTGTTGTTGGCTGTGAAGATGGGGTCCTGTCTGTGTCCTGCGATGTGCGTGGGGTTGGTGACTAGTAGGGTGAGGACGAGGTTGTTCATGCTCTCGAGTAGGTTGGCTGTGTTGGCGTCGCTGGGGTCATCGATTTGGGAGTTGAGGCCCCTGAGGAAGTTTACATTCTTGGAGTTAATGGCCAGAGGGGCAATGAAGGCAGAGATGGCCTCGCAGAAGGCAGGGCGTGGCTCTGGCGGTCAGTATGCGGAGGTTCCTCTGATGGTGGTCTTGCTGTGTGTGTTTAGTTGGAAGTTGAGGTGTTCCATGATGGGGTGGTGTCGTTGGCGACAGCTGTGCAGCGGAGGGATTCTTTGTGGATGATGGCTATTCCACCTCCGTGAGCGTTGAAGCAGTCTCTGTGTATGATCTTGTATCTGTTTAGTGTGGCGGTGGCAATGTCAGGTGCAGAAGCAGGGTTGAGCCAGGTCTCGGTGAGGAAGACAATGTTGGGGTGAGGAAAGTGATTGTGATGATGAACAGTGGGTAGTGCGCGCTACAACAGTGGGTTGAGAAAATAGTTCAATGTTTTGTAGAGTTTTTAATAAAGTTTTTAATAGTGCTCCTGGGGCGACGTATCGGTCATGGACGTCAATAGAATAAGGAAAGCAGCACAATCATTTGTGAATGTGTTCCCCTGGGCGCTGAGATGATCTCCGCGTGGAGATTTTTGTGAACACAAGTTCTTGAAAAAATTAATCAGAAGAAGTATAGCGTTTAGTCGTGGAATTTTATTCATTTGCACTTAAGTTTCAAATTTAAGACATCTTGTATGTTTCAGGCATTTGTTTATCCTGTCCAATGCATTTCGGGTTGCGATAACCCTTCGTCAGGGACAAATCTGGAATGCAATCATATGGTGAGGAGACGAATAAGTATCTTTATGAAAGTTAATTGGGTTATAAACGTGCATTTTAGGAGTGAACTCGTCGTTTGGTAACGTGATCAAAGTGGGGATCGGGTTGTTAATCGTCTGTGTCTTGGGGAAGATAACAGGGTTCTCAATACGGTTCTATAGTTGTATGATAAGTGTTATTAGTATCATGTCGGTATTCGAAGTGAATAATACGGTGCCGTCAGCGTTTCATACAATGTGCGCGTGGTGAAGTGAACACGGATTATCTTGTGAATTTTCGTGAGGAGGTGTTATTGAAATTGTTGATTTAATCGGTGTGGTTAGTTGAAGTTGTTTGTAAAAAGCAGTAACTTACATACGCGGTTCTTACGAGTTAATAGCAAATGATTGAACGTCTGTGAAGGAATATATGTTGTTTAATAACAAAAAATTCTTTCAGGTCTTCAAATATTGCGTTATGGCTAAACGAGAGCGTTGGATAGATCACTTACTTATAGTTCATGCTTGCGAATATCGGCTTCTCAATACATTGATGGGGTTAGCGGCGTTAGTAGCATTCGTATTAAATAACGGACTAATGTGTTAATTGACTTGCGTGAGCGAAGAGTGGAACGCTACCCTGTGTGTATCGACGGATCTTTTGGTGGCCATATTGGATTTCGGCGTGAATGGAGTGTGTTAATACGTCTAATGTTAATGGGGTAAACGTTAGCAAATTGTGAAAAGGGGAATATGAAGTGTTAGCGATAACATGATAATCATGTTTGATAACTCGACTGTCTGTGAAAAATAAATAAACATGTAATGACTTATAAAATGAATTAAATTAAAAAGTTAAAGCGTGGATCTAAATAATCATCATGAATAATCAGCACGAAAATTAACCAGAAAAACGTCAAAGCACAAGTGATACAGTTTCTATGGATCATGGGTACGAATATGACTATGAATAAGAATATAAATAAACGAAGCAGTCTGAATATTTCTGTGGATCGTAAATGGTGAGAAATACAGGTGTTTTCGCTGTTGCTATAGGTAACATTGATATTCCATACGGTCATTAAGACCATGTGGTTTTAAGGAATCCATCTTTTTGATCCAATAGTTTTCGTGTTGTAGAAGGTGTTTATTATTGTCTCTGCCTTCTTTTCTTGTCTTGGGAAAGTGATTGTGTCCCAGACCTCAGTGGCATGTTTGTGGAGTGATCGGGAGTTGATCAGGAAGCGCTGAAGTTATCCTGGCTCAATGGTGGGTCAAGAGAAGGCGGGAAGCGGGACGGAGAGCGAGCAGGGAGATTGTGGGGAAAAGCGATTTACAGGAAAAAGGAGGCAAAAGTCAGCGGAAGCACAGTTAAGGGGGAAAAGGGAGTCACAAGTTAAACACAGTTAAGGCAAACGTTACGCACAGTTAAGGGGTAAAAAAGGAGGCAAAATTTAAGCACAGTTAAGGGGGTGAAAAAGAAAGCAAAAGTTAAGGGTTGTATGACAGAGGCACTCATGTCTGAACCTTACGTGCCTCTACAACACTGCCCAAACACCGAATGTGTCAGAACAACGCATTCCTTTAACACGCATGCCTTCACCACACATGCCTTTAACACGCAATTTTGTGGTAAAGGCATGACTGGTAAAGGGTTATGTGTGGTAAAGAGCACACCCAAGCCCCGCCCGCCCTGAGCCCTAAAAACAATCATGACCACCGGCCCTAAAAACAACCTGACCCCCATGTCCTAAAAACAACCCGACCCCTCCCCTTGAGCCCCCAAAACACCCGAACACCCCTAAGCCCTAAAATCAAGCCTTCCCTCCTGAACCCTAAAAACAACCATGACCCCCGAGCCCTAAAAACAACCCTTCCCCGAGCGCTGAAAACAACCCCAACCCCCCAGCCCCAAAAACTATCCACCACTCCTAAAAACGACCCCCTTCCCCCAAACTCGGCCCCAGCCCCATCTACCAGACCACGTTCCTGAGCTCCCTCTCCCAATCCTTCCTGTGCCCGCCAAACCGCATATCTAGACCGCGCACTGCCTTAACGACGCATATGCGTGGCTAACGCAAGTGTGGTTCCGCTTGCGGGGAAACAGAATGCGTGGCTCAGCTCACATTTTAAAGGCCGTTTCCCAAAATTAAGCAACTGTTAAGGGGGAGAAAAAGGAGGCAAAAGTTAAGCAAAGTTAAAAAGGGAAAAAGGAAGCAAAAGTTATGCATAGTTTAAGGGGGAAAAGGAGGCAAAAATGAAGCACAGTTAAGGCAAAAATTACCCAGAGTTAAGGGGGAAAAAAAGAGGCAAAGTTAAGCAACGGTTGGGGGGTAAAATAACGATGTGAAAAAATAACGGTGTGAAGGGCTAACAGAGCTGTGTATGCTCGGCCAGGGAGCTCGCTTGCAGCAGCGGTGGGGGCCTGGCCCGGGGACCTGCTCAATATGGTTTTGCTGTGGCCTTCATTAAGTAGGTTCCTGGGCAAGGGTATTGTGAGCCCCCTACTTTACCAGCTGCAGCGGGGTTTAAGTTCCTTATGGACCTCTTCTATCTGTAACTCGGCAGACAAAAGCTTGCATTTAAAGCTAAAAAAAGATGGATCAACAGAAAAGGGAAAGAAGGACATACTGTTAAAAGGAAGGATAGGCTACCTAAAGATGAATGGGTGAAAAGATGCATGAGTGGGCGAAAGGGTGGATGGATGAAGGGTGGATGGATGAGTGAAAGGAAGCATGGGTGAATAAGTGAAAGGATGGGTGAGTTGGTGAAAGAATGTCTGGGTGTGTGAAAGGGTCGATGGGGGAAAGGATGCATGGGTGGGTGAAAACATACATTGGTAAGTGAATAGGTGAAAGGATGCATGGGTAGATGAAAGGGTGAATGGGTGAAAGGATGAGTGGGTGGTTGAAAGGATGGATTGGTGAAAGGACGGATGGATGGATGAAATAGTGAAAGACTGAATGATGGATGAAAGAACAAATCAATGACAGTGTAAAAGTGAAATGGTGGATATCAGCGGGTGGATGGAAGGGTGAAAGAAAGAGTGGATAGATGCAAGGATAAAAGGACACAAGGGATCTCTTCTGGGGAGGGTTGTGCTCACTTGTGCCCCTTGCTTGGTGCCATCAAGGCTTTGATTCAAAATGGGGGATATTATAATTTTCTGGCTACTCCTTTGTTTTTTGGGAGGGGAAGGGGCGCTGGATGGGGTCAAGAGAAGGCGGAAAGCGGGTTGAAGAGCGTCGGGAAAAGCGATTTACAGGCAAATGAAGGCAAAAGTCGAATTAAGCAGAGTTAAGGGGCGGGGGGGGGGGAAAGCTAAGCAACGTTTAAGGCAAAAGTTATGTAGAGTGAAGAGGGAAAAAACTAGGCATAAGTTAAGCAACGGTTAAGGGGGGGAGGAGGCAAAAGTTATGCACAGTTAAAGGAGAAAAAAAGAGGCAGAAGTTAAGCACAGTTTAGGTGGAGAAAAGGAGGCAAAAGTTAAACAGCTGTTGGGGGTACAACAACTATATGGGGGAAAAAACGGTGTGAAGGGTTGGCAGAGCGGTGTAGGCTCTAGCGGGGAGCGCGACCTTCAGCAGCGGTGGGGGGCTGGACGGGAGTCCTGATCTGGGGCCCTGTTACTAGTCTGAATTCCTTCCAGGTTGACTTAGCCTTCCATTCGCTGAAGTCTGTAAATTTAGAATCTTTGTATGTCCAATGTATGCCCCGAGGCACGATTTAGTTAGTGATGTAAAATTCGAGATTTGGTGAGAGTGTAGGATCTGACCCCAGAAGAACCCCCACATGTGAGACAACCTACCATGATTGCGTAAAAAGTGTTTGCAGCACTTCACAAAGATTCGTAACATGTCATTTGGTAGGTGAAAATAGCAGTTTCTATGCAGTAGGGCAGCATTTACGGCATCATCATGCGCTCGGTACACTTGAACGGCCAACAGCCCACGTTTGGTGGAAAACGAGGTCAGAGAAATCGGGGAAGGGCATTTTTTAATTTTCTTTAACATCCGTTCCCGTTCTTGATTTTTCTCCCTGTAAGTGGACGTTTTAGCGCCGTAGTAGCCAAATGTAATAAGAGTATCAAACAGTTCAGGCAGGTTTGGCCGGAGTGCGGGGGGGAGGGAGGGGTAGTATTTTTTGATCCGGCTTCGGTCTTCCGGGGTCAGGCTCTGAGGGTGGCTCGCTGCCTTGCAGTGCGTTGCTTGTGGTGCCGGCTCGACATATGCGCTTCAGCACCAGGGACAGCGGCCCCGGTGGCTCTCACAGGAGTCCTTCCCGTACGGCCGTTTCCGGTGGGCCTGGGTTTCCAGTGAGTGGTGGCGGAAGGGCTTCTCTTGAATCACCGCTCCCCCTTACAATCACGGCGCGCACACTGACGCTTTCCCAGGTAAACGTGTTGCAGCTGGAGTGAGGTGTTCTACTGGTAGTGGGGGCGTGCGGGGGTAAGGGAGGAGGGGGGCAGACGGTCCTGACTGAGGTTAGGGAGGATGCAGGGCTAGGCAGAGATTCCCTATCCCGAACTGTGTAGTAGCTACATCTGATATAGGGCGCACCCAGTAATGGCAGTGGACGAAGGGAGCTCCCACTTCTGGTGTGATGGCAGGAGGCGTCGCAGGCTTCTGTAGAGAAATCCTTCCAAAGCGGAATCTGACAGTCAACTTATTTATTTCCATTTTAACAATCTGCTCAAATAGCCTGGCAACAATGACTAACGTCACAGCATATCTTCTCTAGCTTACTTAATTGGTCACAAGGAAGCTGCATTTTAAAATATCTTGCAAGATTGACACCTGCTGCAGAGGCCTTTGTGTGCCCAGCAGTGTTCAGTAGATTATAATAATGACAACTCTGGTGGTTAATGTAACTTCGTGAGAGTTCTCTGTTTTGCCCAGTCACAGTTTTTACTTGTAAAGTAGCATAGAGAGTTAATGTGCCTGCTGCAACGCACATCACGCAACATTCATATCACAGATTTGTATTTCATGTAGATGAGTTAGGAGGTGGTTACTGCTTGTGACACCAGGACCTCTTGTTATTCCCAATTCTCAAGTTGCTGTCTTTCTAATATAGCACAGGGAGCTATGGACCGGCATCAAGGCGCTGCATACAAACTGCAAGTGAGTCATGGGTTTAAACTCCTATTGTTTTTTTTCTCAAGCTGCTGTTATTCTAAGTTTGCAAAGAATGGGTCCTTTTGGTTGTAATAATGTCTTCTTAATACAGACAACCCCAATCCCTGAGGTACATTTTTAATCTTAACTTTGTGTTTCTTGCAACAATGCACTCTTTACATATAAGGTCTACACGTATGTAACTCCTATTCTTTATAACCCTTGTTTCATGTAAAATTTCCTGGATATTGATGTACACACTTGTAAGATTTATTGTCTGTGTGTGTGTGAGAGATGTAAAGCGCTCTGACACCCTACAGTGGGATGAGAGGCACTATTAAACAAATGGAATACATGTGATAGAGGGGCTGTGGAGAGATGAGAGGCACTGCTGGAGGGGGACGGTGGGGGATTCATTGAAGAGCCCCAACAAAGATTGTACTGACTTGGTGCACTTCGAGGTCATCATTTACAACGCTTTAAAAGCTAATACAATTGAGTATATAATGAAATATGTATCCTAGAATGTGCACTTTTGGCCCACATTTTCTTGGGAGACAACACCCCAAACCGTGCAGGTAGTGGTCAGGCTCGCTTGCTGCACTCACTATGCACCATACGGTGGCTGATCAGACAATTTGCCAGGGCTTCTTGGGTTCCCAGCCCAGCCCTGATTCGAATAGATGTTGGACAAGAGCTTCTAAGAGGACAGGGAATCCGTCACTCCACAATGCTACAGCGCCTGCTTTGCTGAGGGGGAGGGGTGGAACATTTTACAGGCGATAAGGTTACTTTGCACGCTACGAGTTTTCTATTCATTCCAACCCTAATATTGGGGCACCTCCCTATCTCTATCATTAAGTTACTGTTAAGATCCGTGATATTTAGATCTTTAAAACTATGGTTGAGACAAAAAACACGATGAACCCGGCTGTATTTGGGTTCTTGCGGTGGTAGAGATTAAATCACTCTTGTAATTCGTAGTCACTTTATTAGCTACTCTGGGGACATTTCACATAAATAATTGTTAATCAGATTGTTTGAAGCACATTTAGTCCTATCTCGCCCCATGTGTGGTTATCCGGGTTGTATTTGAAGTGGCAGGTAAGACTCCTCTTGCTTCTGTAGAGCATGTTTCAGTTCTCCGAGGAATTGGCACGGGATTTGCCTCTGACGCTGTCTCTTCCAGATCGAGCGAGTGTCAGAAGGCCTGCCAGGTATTTGGGAAGGTCTCTTATGCCATGAGTTCTCCTGACTCTGGATTATACTGGTCGCACAGCAGGCCCCAATCCTGTCCTCTTCTGCTACTTCAGCAGTATGCTCCTTTGGGGTTCGTGTTGTTCTGTCACTCTGGTTGTTAAAGGCTGTTTGATTGCACCAATGGTTTATTACGTCACATATCCGTGTTTTCTGTCTGAGCACATAATTGTGGTGTTCAACGGACAAACTGTTTTTTTTCTTCTGTTCTCCGGGCCCACGCCTTTGGTATTAAAAAGTGAGATGATTTTTTTATGTTTGGAAACTTTGTGCATTTGATTGTTTGCTTTAACAAAGCACAAAATATTCTTGCATGAGGGATAAAGAGGTTACTGCCGTTGTAGACGGTGTAGCATAACCTGTACTGCAGCACCCCTGCTCCAAGGTGACCCCAAAGAAGTATTCACAGAGTACTCCAGACCTGGCCTGCACCTGTGTCGGGTAACAGTCATCACACAGCGTTGCCACAGTGCTTGCTATTCCTACTCTAGGGCCGACGCGCAGCTCTGGCAGTGCAACGCAGCTTTGCGTGCAGCACCACTTGCTGCTCTTGCACTAAGGCGCGCGCGGCGCTCTGCCAGTGTACGTCATCACTGCCTCTCATCCGTGTGTCTTGTTTTCATCTGTCAGATTCCATCTGACAGTGGTGAGTTTTGGGATACCGAGGCGATAGCCTCATTACTCCACATTCACTTTGAGTTTTGTAGTCGCTGTTTAGGTTGTCTTATTGATGAGTGACGCTTTGTCACAGACCTAGCACCGCCTTCTGGCTTTATGCTGCGATAGACGGCCACGCGCACAGCTCTTCCAGAGCACCTCAGTGCCACATGCTGTGCCGCCTGCGACCCCTGCACTCTATAGATGACCCGTCCCGGTTTTTGTTTAGCCTTGTATGTATACATACATATATAAGTGGTGTGACAAAGGCAGCCACAGCTGTTGAAACGTGTTAACGGTTTTGGCAATAAATCGTTCTGTGAGCGAACTAGAGCGTGCTGGAGTCTGTCCATAGTCAAAGGCAGGCATGTGGAGTTGATATATATATCAAGTCCAATTCTTACGTTTTTTTACCAAAGAAGACCGAGCCCAGATCCATAAGCGTGGTTAAAGAATAATTTATTTGTTTACATGGCAAAAACGCCCGACGCATTTCGGAGTGATAGCTCCTTTGTCACGGGTCATTGAATGTTTGTTGCTTCAAAGTATAAATAAAGTGTTTACATCACATAACAAAAACATAAAGGTATTGTTGATGATGTATCACTTATGTGGAGTAAGGAGAATATATAACTATTACATTGAATCTTGTAAAGAAAAATGATGAATGCGCTGGTACATTGAATGTCAGCCCACTGGGGCGGAATCTGTTGAAAACATCAACAAATAATGTTGAAAATAATGACAATTGTACATGAATTATATTGTCCAAATGAAATGTTTTGGTATATTGCTATTAATTATTGTGAGATAGTGAAAAGTCAAACAGCGCGATCATATAAATGATGTTCCATGGAGTTATAGTACCACTCCAAAATGGCTGCCAGTTTGCTGGGATCCTGATGTGGTGTAGTAGTCCTACCTTTATGTTTTTGTTATGTGATGTGAACACTTTATTTATACTTTGAAGCAACAAACATTCAATGTCCCGTGACTAAGGAGCTATCGCTCCGAAACGCGTTGGGCGTTTTTGCCATATAAACAAATAAATTATTCTTTAACCAGGCTTATGGGTCTGGGCTCGGTCTTCTTTGGTAAAAAAACGTAAGAATTGGACTTGGTATTACGAGGTTTGCTACTTCACCAAAGCCCGCCGCCACCTAAGAGGCAGAGAATTCGCGAGCTGAAGCTTGGATATATATATATATATATATATGTGTGTGTGTGTGTGTGTCTGTGTGCGTGCAGGTGTGTGTGGTGGCTGGATGCGTGTGTGTGCTCACGTACATACATACACACATTTAAAAGGCTACATTTAATATTAGCTATGGCAGGACTTCCACCCTGACCCCCCTGCCCTCCTCCCCACTGTGTCTCCCTCTACTTTGCTGAATTGCCTGACCTTTGTCCCAAAAACCTGGACATGTATTTAAAATAGTGTTGGGACACTGTCCACCGAAACCCGGGACTGTCCAGGGAAGTCCGGGACATCTGGTCACCCTACTAATATTGGAGTGCTGGCAAGGGCATACAACTCTGCAAGTGTGCCCCGGCTGGCGTGGAAGCTCCTCGTCCCTGTCCAGGCCCTTTCTGTTGCAGCGCTAGAGTTCCCGGACACCTCTGGCAACTCATTCATTCCACACAGAGACGAATCGGAGCTAGTCTAGGTATCACTCATTCTAAATGAAGGCAGGCTCTATCCAACCAAGGGTCAGCTGTAACAGGGGTGCTCGTGAATGAATTTCTCAGAGTTTGAAGTGGATATCTCTAGCAAACGTTGAAATAACAGATGTCTGATTCGAGGCACTGTGGGGCGAGGGTGGAATGATGTGAATGAATGAAGAGCGCATTTGTCCAGCACAGCAGCAGCCCAGGGCACCAGCTGTACGCATGAGTTTTGGAAGGCCCTTGAAAAGACAGATTTATGAATGTTTAAGGAAACGTCCTATGAGTGGTGGAGTGCTTGAATGGTAGAAAATCCGTGCGGGGACCCAAAGGTTGATTACAAACCGTCGCTGCCCAGTCTTGATTCCAACTCCTGGCTCTTTCTTCTACCCTAACACTTAGGGCCTCATTACAATGGCGATCAGACGCACCGCTATTGCGGCAGGGAGAAGGAATCCGCGGTTCCACCCGCCATATTATGATGACGCCGCCGTGTAGGTGGTCGGAAACATGCCTTTTACTATTGCGGCTTGTGCTGCGGCCTGGACAAGTGCCAGAACCACTGGTATCGTGATCGGGTAGTCGCATTGTTGCCCTACATGTCGGGCAGACCGCCGCCGATGGACTATCGGTGGCGGTCTGCCCGACATCATAATGAGGGCTATAATATCTTTATTTAAATCTTGCAGGTTCTCTTTCAGCTCGGGTTTCTTCCTTGGTCATTATTTTCCTTTCATTCCCATTGCCGTTCTTATTTCCCTTTCCTCCGTTTCCCTTACTCGCAGTCAGTCTGAAGATCAAAAAGAAGCCCACATCTCCAACAATGAGTGCCAGTGCTCACCACCTTCAAACACCGGCACAAACCAAGCGCTGGTTGGCTTGAAGTTCCTGATTGATTCGGAGGCAGTTCCGGAGAGCTGCATAAGGGACGGTTCTGCCTCCTGTCCTGTACAGGTGAGGATGCCGCTGTTTCACCTGCAAGCCTTGTGCTGGATATGTTCAGTGTGCCTGCTCTGGGAGCGCGCCTGTGCACACAGACGATGCTGCTGTTTCACCTGCAAGCCTTGTGCTGGATATGTTCAGTGTGCCTGCTCTGGGAGCGCGCCTGTGCACACAGACGATGCTGCTGTTTCACCTGCAAGCCTTGTGCTGGATATGTTCAGTGTGCCTGCTCTGGGAGCGCGCCTGTGCACACAGACGATGCCGCTGTTTCACCTGCAAGCCTTGTGCTGGATATGTTCAGTGTGCCTGCTCTGGGAGTGCGCCTGTGCACACAGACGATGCCGCTGTTTCACCTGCAAGCCTTGTGCTGGATATGTTCGGTGTGCCTGCTCTGGGAGCGCGCCTGTGCACACAGACGATGCCGCTGTTTCACCTGCAAGCCTTGTGCTGGATACGTTCGGTGTACCTGCTCTGGGAGCGCACCTGTGCACACAGACGATGCCGCTGTTTCACCTGCAAGCCTTGTGCTGGATACGTTCAGTGTGCCTGCGCTGGGAGCGCGCCTGTGCACACAGACGATGCTGCTGTTTCACCTGCAAGCCTTGTGCTGGATATGTTCAGTGTGCCTGCTCTGGGAGCGCGCCTGTGCACACAGACGATGCTGCTGTTTCACCTGCAAGCCTTGTGCTGGATACGTTCGGTGTGCCTGCTCTGGGAGCGCGCCTGTGCACACAGACGATGCCGCTGTTTCACCTGCAAGCCTTGTGCTGGATATGTTCAGTGTGCCTGCTCTGGGAGCGCGCCTGTGCACACAGACGATGCTGCTGTTTCACCTGCAAGCCTTGTGCTGGATATGTTCAGTGTGCCTGCTCTGGGAGCGCGCCTGTGCACACAGACGATGCTGCTGTTTCACCTGCAAGCCTTGTGCTGGATATGTTCAGTGTGCCTGCTCTGGGAGCGCGCCTGTGCACACAGACGATGCCGCTGTTTCACCTGCAAGCCTTGTGCTGGATATGTTCAGTGTGCCTGCTCTGGGAGCGCGCCTGTGCACACAGACGATGCTGCTGTTTCACCTGCAAGCCTTGTGCTGGATATGTTCAGTGTGCCTGCTCTGGGAGCGCGCCTGTGCACACAGACGATGCTGCTGTTTCACCTGCAAGCCTTGTGCTGGATATGTTCAGTGTGCCTGCTCTGGGAGCGCGCCTGTGCACACAGACGATGCTGCTGTTTCACCTGCAAGCCTTGTGCTGGATACGTTCAGTGTGCCTGCTCTGGGAGCGCGCCTGTGCACACAGACGATGCTGCTGTTTCACCTGCAAGCCTTGTGCTGGATATGTTCAGTGTGCCTGCTCTGGGAGCGCGCCTGTGCACACAGACGATGCTGCTGTTTCACCTGCAAGCATTGTGCTGGATACGTTCAGTGTGCCTGCTCTGGGAGCGCGCCTGTGCACACAGACGATGCTGCTGTTTCACCTGCAAGCCTTGTGCTGGATATGTTCAGTGTGCCTGCTCTGGGAGCGCGCCTGTGCACACAGACGATGCTGCTGTTTCACCTGCAAGCCTTGTGCTGGATACGTTCAGTGTGCCTGCTCTGGGAGCGCGCCTGTGCACACAGACGATGCTGCTGTTTCTAGTACAATCCCTGTGCTCCATGTGTAACGCCCGCTTGCCCATTGACTCCAGTTTTCACAACGCTTTTCCTAGCCTGGAGTGGGCTGTCCATGTGTGGGGTTCAGAGTGTGCTCTGCGCTCTCCTCACCCTCCAGCAGAATGACCAGAAGACTGCCAACTGGACACCCACGGCTCTTTTATTTTTTGAAAAACAGAAGAATTATTTTTGAATTAAGTACACAATTTCCCGTCAGTTCATGCCGACTTCAAACGTTCAAGAGGTGTAGATCCTCTGGACAGCTGCCCACGGGCAGTGCATTCCAGAGACAGCTGCCTACAGACAGTGCATTCCAGAGACAGCTGCCCACGGGCAGTGCATTCTAGAGACAGCTGCCCACGGGCAGTGCATTCCAGAAACAGCATCCCGCGGGCAGTGCATTCTAGAGACAGCTGCCCACGGGCAGTGCATTCCAGAAACAGCATCCCGCGGGCAGTGCATTCTAGAGACAGCTGCCCACGGGCAGTGCATTCCAGAAACAGCATCCCTCGGGCAGTGCATTCCAGAAACAGCTGCCTACGGCAGTGCATTCTAGAGACAGCTAACTACGGGCAGTGCATTCTAGAGACAGCTAACTACGGGCAGTGCATTCCAGAGACAGCTGCCTACGGGCAGTGCATTCCAGAGACAGCTGCCTACGGGCAGTGCATTCCAGAGACCGCTGCCTACGGACAGTGCATTCCAGAGACAGCTGCCTACGGACAGTGCATTCCAGAGACAGCTGCCCACAAGCAGTGCATTCAAGAGACATCTACCTACAAGCAGTACATTCCAGAGAAAGCTGCCCACAAGCAGTGCATTCAAGAGGCAGCTACCTACAAGCAGTGCATTCCAGAGACAGCTGCCTATAGGCAGTGCATTCCAGAGACAGCTGCCCACACGCAGTGCATTCCAGAGACCGCTCCCATGGGCAGTGCATTCCAGAGACAGCTAACTACGGGCAGTGCATTCCAGAGACAGCTGCCTACGAGCAGTGCATTCCAGAGACAGCTGCCCACAACAGTGCATTCCAGAGACAGCTGCCTATAGGCAGTGCATTCCAGAGACAGCTGGCCACACGCAGTGCATTCCAGACACCGCTCCCATGGGCAGTGCATTCCAGAGACTGCTAACTACGGGCAGTGCATTCCAGAGACAGCTGCCTACGGGCAGTGCATTCCAGAGACAGCTGCCCACAACAGTGCATTCCAGAGACAGCTGCCTATAGGCAGTGCATTCCAGAGACAGCTGCCTACAAGCAGTGCATTTCAGAGACAGCTGCCCACAACAGTGCATTCCAGAGACAGCTGCCTATAGGCAGTGCATTCCAGAGACAGCTGCCTATAGGCAGTGCATTCCAGAGACAGCTGCCATGGGCAGTGCGTTCCAGAGACAGCTGCCCACAGGCAGTGCGTTCCAGAGACAGCTGCCCACAGGCAGTGCGTTCCAGAGACAGCTGCCCACAGGCAGTGCGTTCCTGAAACAGCTGCCCACGGGCAATGCGTTCCAGAAACCTCTGCCCACAGGCAGTGCATGCCAGAAACAGCTGCCCAGGGCAGTGCATTCTAGAAATCTCTGCCCACAGACAGTGCGTTTTAGAAACAGCTGCCCACGGGCAGTGCATTCTAGAAACCTCTGTCCACAGGCAGTGCGTGTCAGAAACAGCTTCCCATGGGCACTGCATTATAGACAGCCGCCCACAGGCACTGCATTATAGAGACAGCCGCCGACGAGCAGTGCATTCCAGAAACAGCTGCCCAGGGGCAGTGCATTCCAGAAACCTCTGCCCACAGGCAGTGCGTTCCAGAAACAGCTGCCCACGGGCAGTGCTTTCTAGAAACCTCTGCCCACAGGCAGTGTGTGCCAGAAACAGTGCATTCCAGAGACAGCTGTCCACAGGCAGTGCATTCCAGAGACAGCTGCCCACGGCAGTGCATTCCAGAGACAGCTTCCCACAGACAGTGCGTTCCAGAGACAGCTGCCCACGGGCAGTGCATTCTAGAGACAGCTGTGAATTCCAGAGAGAGCCACCCACGGGCATTGCATTCCAGAGACAGCTTCCCACAGGCAGTGCATTCCAGAGACAGCTTCCCACAGGCAGTGCGTTCTAGAGATAACTGCCCACAGGCAGTGCCTTCTAGAGACAGCTGCAACAGGCAGTGCATTCCAGAAACAGCTGCCCACAGGCTGCGCATTGGCGAGTTAGGTTCCAGAAGGCTTTGTATTTCATAGACAGTTGTTAACGTTGAGTTTATAATCTTGGGGTAACTGCACACAGACTATGCATTCCATAAATACCTCCCATAAGACAGACACTGTAATTTGTCGGTGGGCCCCTGGCCACAAGTTATGTGTTCCATGGACTGTAGCTCCCAGTCCGTGCATTCTTGCGGTAGGTAGCTGCCTGTAGGTTGTGTGTGTTTGCTGGGCAGCTGCGCGGGCGCTCTGTGTGCCGAACAGATGCCCACAGAGTGTTTCCTGCAAGCAGCTGCCCGCATGATGTGTGCGCTAGCACACATTGATATCCTGTAAGTGTCTTCTAGTTAGTGTAAATTGTTTCACCGGGGCCACTGGACTCGGGAGATTAGTGTCCAAAAAGCCGAACCCCCTTTAGGGGTATCTATCCCAACTGGTCTCTTAAGCGACGTCTTCAATAAGAAGAACCCGTGATGCTGGATGTAGCTAGCGCCCAAAATACCCCACAAGTTGGCAAATTCCACAGGCGCTAAGGTGCATTTCGCAGAAACACTCAGTCATGAGGCCCGGGCTACCCATCTGTTAACCACTTGCCATTAGCCAGTGGGCAACTTGAACATCTCCTGAAACAAAACAAGTTCAGAGATAGTTCAAAGGGTTTCCTGGAAATGGCCGCCGAGCCGGAGCCAGTGCAAGCTTCCATGAATTAGTGCACACCGGGGCTTAGTCTGACTGCTTGTGCGCTGCAGCTTCGTAACACTCACGCGTTCATCCTTTCCCCTTCGGATCTCTCTCAACTTCACTCGTCTCCTTCAAAAGGCTGGGATTTGAGGCTCTGTAGCTGCAGTCTGGGCATCTCTCTCCCCTAACCTTCTCCTGAGCTTTCTATTTCGCTCCCATCATTATACCTTTGTAGTTTTGCCACTTGCCAATGCCCTGTTTGACTCTGGTGCCAGCCTAGATTTTACTTTCTTTCATTCTCCTCTCTTTACTCTCCTTCACCCGCCCACTATTTCTCTTTCCGTTGCCCCTTCATGTCTTTCCTCCCCCCCTCATTGTCTTGTTCCTCATTCCCCCACTCTCATTTCATCCATCCCTTTCCCTCTCTTTACCCCCCTCACTCTTTTTCTTTCCTCTGCCACATCCTCTTCTCTCCCTCTAACCCTCTCTACCCCTATCTTTTCAATCTCTCTGCTTCCTCTAGCTTTCTCATCCCTTCTCACTCTTTCCTCTGCCTCTTGCACACCCCCCTCAATATCTTTCCCACATCTTTGCCTTTCTACCCCCTATCACTCTTAGTTTCTCTCACCCCATCTCCACCAGTTCCACTTTTTTCTACCCTTTAACAGTGGGTTTATCAGGGAGTCTGAAACTGTCATGATTAAACTAGCCTTTTGCTCCTCTCCCCAGTGTCTTTGTGTTGGGCACCTTCTCAGTCTCCCCATTCCTGGTGAGCGGGTGCTGTGAAACTAGTGCACCGAGGACGTAAAGGGACCATTCACACCCTTAAGATCCGCGGCAGAGGCAATGTCTCTCTGTCTGTTACAGGGAGTGGACTCCTTGGTCCATGGAGGTAACCTCAGAGCCGTGAGACAACTTACAGCTGTAGTCATCGTATGAGGTGGCATCATTCTATCCAGGGGACTGTACAGTTGCAAGATACACCGAGCACTGCTCAAAACACTGCCTGAAGGTTATGAGCAGGGGCAGGATGTACCCTGTCTATGCCATGCCAGCTTAGTCTTGTACTCTGTGTATGTGGTTTCCCCTCAGTCTTCTGCAATTTTGAGCCGCGTCGCATCAGTTTAGTATTCTCTATATGGCACGACACCACATAAATGCCACCGCTGTCTCGTACCCTTTTTACCATGGTTTGTATCCTTTCTAGGCTTTGTCAACGTAGCCTTGTACCCTCTCTAGGCAATTCTGCCTCAGTTTTGTGACCTTTATAGGTCACATCTTAATTTCTTGGTTGCGTCTCTTTAGTATGGTACCCTCTTTAGGCCGCGTCACCGAAGTCTTGTACCCTTTCTGGCTGCGTCACCTCAGACTTGACCGCCTCTAGGTCTTGTCACATTAGTCTCGAATGCGTTCTAGGCCAGGTTGGTCAGCCATGTACCCTCTCTAGTCTAGATCACCTGTCTCTCTAGGGGGCCTCAGCTCAATCTGCGCTCTTTCTAGGCCATGTCAGGTGAGTCTTGCTCCTTCTCACAACAGTGTGTTGTCATTATTGTGTCCTCTCCAAGCCAAGCTTCCTTAGTCTTCTGTCCTTGTTAAGCTAAATGGCCTTAGTCCTCTACCCTCTCCAGGCCACATGGCATCCGTCTTGTGCTATTTCTAGATCAACTCGTTCTTGTGCCCCTTCTAGGCCTCATCATCTTAGTGCTAGTACTTTTCTTAGCCCATGTCACTACAATCATATGCCCTTTCTAGGCCATGTCACCGTATCTTGTATGTATCTTTTAACCCACTCTAGGCCGAGTCCCCTCACTCTTGTACCGTCTCTAAACCGTGTTACCTCACTTTTGTATCCTCTCTAGATAGTGACACAAAAGCGTTGTATCCCAACAGGCTTTGTCGTCTCAGGTTAGGCCACATCCCCTGAGTATTTGGGGACGTCTTCAGGCTCTGCCTCCTCAGTCTTGCTCTGTTGGTAGTCTGCATCCCCTAAGTCTTGTATTCTCTCTAGGCCACATCACCTCAATTTAGTAGCTTCTCGAGGCAGTGACAAAACGGTCACATATTTCTTCTATGTCGTGACACCTCAGTAATGTATGTAACTTGTCTATTCCTTGGAACCCCATTTTTGTTCTTCCTCTAAATTGCATCACTGCAATCTTCAACACTTTCTGTGCTGTTTCATGTCAGTCCTGTAACTCTCCAGGCCGCATCACATTTTCTTGTACTTTTGTTTGTCACATCAAGTGTAGTTCAGTCTCTTGGCCCTGCTTCCTCAGTATTGTACCCACTCTAGGTTGCCTCCCATCAGACCTGAAACTTCTCCAGGCTGCGCTGTCTCACTCTTGTTTACTCTCTTGGCTGTGGTTGTGCAGTTTTGCGCAATTCTGAGGCTTGTCGCCTCATTCTTGAACCGTCTTTAGTCGTGCACTCTCCCGATGCTGTGCCACATCACTCTTGTATTGCTGCAGTATTGAACACACAAGAGGCTACTTAACTTGTCTTTAACCCTCTCAAGATTGTGTCCCCTCAGTCGTATACCTCTTTAAACTATGGCCAACCTTTGAATCCTCACTTATGTTGGCGCCCAGCACCACACCAAGATTTTGTCTTTGCATACTCATTTGCAATGGTTAATTCAAATATGTTGGCAATTCAAAATGATTCCATCTGTTTTTTAAGATAAATGTATGACCTACCAATAGAATCTTCATTAAACAAACCACGTAATCCAACCAATAAATTAAGGATCTGAGGTCCTATGTCGAAGGATGCCAACAGATCAGGGTCGATAAGCTGAGCAGGAGAGCCTTCATCTAGTAGGATCACGAGAAACCACTAAGCTCAGGCTATGTGTAAAAACTTGACTGTAGTGGAGCTCTGTCTTGATATGGGACTATTGCTGATTATTTGCAGTCCTTTCCATAATCGTAAATGCCGAATACAGAGCAACAGTAGGTCAATAATTGACCACGCTCAGTGAATTCAAGGTAACTATGGAGTTACTGAGACACACTTTGTGGTATTGGCAACAAATCTTTGCCTCAAAGAAAAGCTTATAAACTTATGCTACTGGGCCCACCAAAGCACGCAGAAGGGAATATATTGTTTGATTTTCTCTCTCATCTTAAAGCCATCGAGAGACCTCATCTTTGGTTAATATTGAATTTTGAAATGGTGGGACTTTCATTAGGGCAGCATTTTAGATGGTATCTCTCTGTGATTCTATCATATCCTCTGTCTCACCAGAGTCATGTCTATTATAAGAAGAGCTTACATTGCAGGGCTCAGATTGGGATCTGGAATCAAGACTAGGATGGAAAAGCTTGCTCTGTGTGTAGACATGCAGCATTTTGTGGCTCATTTGTAGGGGAGTCCTGCAGTCGATGAGTGTGAAGGCATCGGAAGAGGTAGAGGAAGCTCCGGAGGGCTGGATATAACATGGATGATATGTGCCCTCTGTTCAAACTGTCTTGTCTTGGACCTATAGGCTTGGTATTTCTAGAGAACAGAGTAGTCTGGCTGATTCGAAGTCCTCTCCAGTGGGTATGAAGCATCCTGTATCGTGCACTGTGTCGTGATTTTTACCAGTATATTTAAATATCTGCCAGCTCACCTTGTTAGAACTGATCTGTTTCAGTGTTCAGTTTACTGTGTTACTTGCCCCAGCCTGGCTGGGGACTGGGGAGTGAAGGTTTTTCAAGGCTTTCAAGCTGAAAGGTTCTCAATAGTACCTGGAGTTTTGTACTCTATTCCGCCCATCATCAGGAGGTGGTAAACATTCTGCAATATGGGTGTTGCTCAAATTCGGCTCCGGATTATGGATGGACCTTGATTACGGTTTCACTTTTCATGCAGCCGACAGCCTTGTCCATTAAGGTACCCCAAGTAGAATGTTCTGCCGCAGTAGATTCAGAAGTGCCTGAATGTAGACATTGGAGGAAGAGAAGAGATTGTGAGCGGCAAGAGGGAACTAGAGCCCTGATAGTTGGAGTGAGGTAGCTTGAGCAGTTCAGGTGAATCCTGAGGCTATTTAAGACTTCATTGATGGTCTGCTGTCTCTCTGGTGATATGATGGCATTTGTCACGTTTCAAAAGTTGGTATTCAAGGCTATTTTGAGTGCGTTTGTTTAATTTTAGACAGCGCCATGCCTTCAAGGGCAAGTTTGGCATCTGCTGCCAGCCTCTGTGGGCACATAACTTGATCTTCCAAACAAGCAGTTACTTAACCTAAACATCAGTTGTTGAACAGCATGCAGTGGCTACAGCTTTCACGTTCCTCTTCCCATTAGAATCTCACTTTTTGCGTTCTGATAGATTTTGAATGTATGGGTGTCGACGAGTAGCACCCTTCCACTGGAAGAATATTTGGCTATCGCACCAAATTTGAAATGAGGGGATAATCTTGATGGCCCCACGGCTCCTGTCACCCAAGGTTCGCATGCCATAGTTGTGCGTATCTGGAAAGAGACAGTATCTTGTCAATCACTTTCTTCTCTACCCACTATTGTGGTGCCCCCTTTTTACGTCTATGATTCCAGGACTTCTACGCTCCCGGCTCCTCTGCCTCTCAGAGAGATGAGATCAGGAGGTGTAGGGGGAGATTATAGGTTGTCAGGAGAAAGGGGGTGGACTCGATTCACCTCTCCTGCCGAATCCCATCTTGATGACATCAGCATGCACGGCTCGCCGGGGGATGCGCGGGACTACCTGCAGTACCAACCACCTCACTGGCAGTCGGCAGCCCATTGGCCAGCCTCAGGCGAGGGGAGGGGAGAAATTGATTAATAAAAAAAGGGAAAAGATCCAGCGAGAGCAGGAGTAGCGGTGTTCAGGAAGAGAGAGTGAGAGTGACGGTGGGGTTCCCTGCGGCTGGAGAGATGTAGTGAAACGAATCATTGGGAAAAGCCAGAGCGCTCCTGATCCTGTGGCAGCGGAGCAGCAAGACCCTGTGAATGGGAAGCTCAGACAAGGGGATGGAACAGAAATAGAAGCACAGCTGAAGAAAGGTAGGGACATTGTCGCTTGTATGTTGCTAATGATGGTATTTAAAGGGGGTGAGCGTAGCGCGATGGGAAGGTGCGGACAATACTGGGCATGAAATGAGACACAGGTTTAAGAGGCGAGGATTGATGGAAGGCGAGGGGGCTGAGATGTTGTTAGGAGAGGTAGTGATGAGGAGGCTGCGTAGAGAGCGGGAGCAGGTGGTTACTGCGAGCGATGCATTTTGTCAGCGGGGGTTGGGTCCTCCTGAGAGCGAAGATAAGGGGGGGTGGAATGGCAGTGTGCCCTGCCTGCATTGAATGTGACCCAGCTGGTGGGATGCAGCATGCTTGTCTTTGCTGCTGTAGTGATGCTGCGCTGGGTCGGGATGGGAGAAGGGGAAGACCAGCTGCTTGTGTCTACGCGAGAGAGGTGCGAGGATGGCGCTTCACAGCACTTCGTCAAGCCTTGACTGAGAAAGAGGGTCGTGAGATCTCCGGAGGCAACGCAGGGAAAGATCTTCCTTTTTAGCAAGCCTGCAAATTTTCTGACTGTATCATTGATCCGACAATCTGGAGATACTGGTCACCAATAAATAACAAGAAAACAGGCTTTCGTCACGACTGAAATCATGCAGCGTTTCATCAGGAAGCTCAGCACAACCGGAAACATTTAACTAGACCCTTGTCTTGGGATCTCCCTGTGTATTCATTGTTCCTCTTTGCATAAGGTTACCGGATTTGTCCATACCGTCCAATCCTGGGTTTTGATTTAACATTTCAATGCATTCTGAAAGTTGGAGTCAAGATCACATGCAATGAACACAGTAGTCTGTACAAGGAAACACAGGCCTGGAGTGTGGTGTCCTCGTTGACATGGAGCCACCTGGCAACCCTGTTTAGTGGGTCGTTCAAGGCAGTCTTGCCGACAGGTAGGCGAAGCCTGTTTAGTTGAATTGAATCCGAGGGTTTTACTAGCACATGGCTTCTCCAGTGGACTTCCAGCCCTCTAGGCTCTTGCACCCAACAAGCGCTTGCCTGCCTCCACTCCATGCTGAACTAGTTCACCTTATTTATGTCTGGGAGCAAACTCCTAACTTTATATGAACAAGTGAGCCGCTCATATCCTTGTTGGCATCAGGGGTTCTAGCCTAGCTCTCACCGAGCTCCAGGGTTTGACGCTATCCCTCTTGAGTACGGCAGCGGTTGTAGTGTAATGTTTTTAATTACATAACATTGACTGCCAAGGTTTGTAATGTCTCCTGAGGTGCAGAGAAGGCACAGCCTCGAAGCAGATGGAGACATACTTAGAAGTTGCATTTCAGAGTTGCTTTTCCTGCTCCGCTCCTGCTTGCATTATTGGTTGTTTTCACTCCTGCGTACATCAAGTTGTTCACAGGCTACCTGTCAAAAGGGTACCCTGTTGTGGCGTGGACAGCTTCGGAGGATGTTCTTACATTCGAGCATTGGAAGGTTAGTTTGTGGTTTTACTCATGCGGGTCCTCTTCGTGTGTATTCTTACTCGTGGGTATGTATACACGTTAGTTTTATTCCTGCCCTAGAGAGCAACTGTAGCTAGTGTATTTACTCTTATGGGAATCATTGGGTTTGTGATTCTGAGAAATAACGGGTAAAGTTCTACCGCTTGTTGTTCTCGTTAGTTTTAGTCTTTCCTCTTGTGTGTATATTATAGAGGTCTATTTTTACTTGTGGGTGCCAATTATTGATTTCTGATTGTCCTTTCCTGCTCATCATTGGTTTCTGTATGTACTTTGTGAGAATTATTGGGCTGTGCTCTTGTTGTTCAGATGTAATTGCTTAGTTTTTTAAAGTTGTGGATACTATTGTGCAGCTGTTATACACCTGTGGGTGCCTTTTGTACTTTTTTTTATTGTTGGCATTGGTGGGTAGCCTTCTTGCTCATGCTGACTCGGTGGGGTCGTTTTTTACTTTAATAGCTACCAAGGATTAGTGTTTTTTCTCTTGCCGAATATAGCTGGTTTTCTTACACTTTCACAAAGCATGGTGTTAGTGGTTTTGCTTTTGTGGGCATCATTGATCAGTGTTCCTCCTGTTGTGTACCTCGTTGGATAGTGCTTTCTCCTACTTGTGTGTTCGCTGGTGGTTAGTGTGAGCGCCATTGGATAGGGTTATCACTCCTGAAGCAACATAAAATGCGTTTTTCTTCTTCTGGGAATATATTATGTGTGTCTTTGTCCTTAAGGATATCCTTGGGTGTTCTGTTGTGGGGGCCATTGGTATGAACTCCGGCTCCTGGTGACATCTTTTTGGTTCTCAAACACCTGTGTGTACCACAGAGTAGTGTTTAAGTTGCTCAGTGCTTACACTGTAGGGACTTTTGAACTTTATTGTCCCATGCTTTTACTGCTGTACGGGCCATTGGATATGCATACTCTTTTGCTTGTGGGTCGTAAAATTGTGACTAACAGTGGTGGTGTTCTTACTTTTGAGTGCGTTATTGGTTTATACTCCTACTGGTTATGGCAAGGACTCTTATTCGTTGGGCTTCCCATTGGAGGGTTTAAATCTTTAGGATGCCATTGTCTTTTTTTATTTTAACTTATGAGGCCATCAATAATTAGGGGTTTCACACTTTTAAGGCCTACTTCTGTTCCAATTGTGGGCATGTCACTGGGTAGTGTTTTCACTCCTTCTCGCTCTGTTGGTTTCAATCTTATAATTATGGACATCATCTTCTTATCACAGTTAGTTATCGGTTAGGGTTTTATTCTTGTTCACATCATTACATGGTGACCTTAAGGTTGTACAGTTTGCTGCCGTTAGGCATTTAAGTTTGCACTTGTTGTGAGCATGAGGAGTTGGATTGCAATAGTTATTTAAGTTCTTGAATTAGACTTAACTCTTGTCTCTGCAGATGGTTTGGTTATTACTCGTTTAAACAAATGGTTATTTTAGAAGTTTCTCATTATGTTAACAAGATGTGTGTATAATTTTCATCTCAGTCGTTATAAGTGTTGGGGCTTCACAAATTGGTGGCTATAGCTACGGGGGCTGATCAACAAAGCAGATTTGCACACCAGTACTTCTTTCTGCTGTGGCAGTCAATATTGGCAGTAGGGGCAGCTGCTGACTCTACACATGGACAGGATGACTAGTGAGGACATCTGAAGGCTGTGTTTACAGATTGAGAGACCTCTCAGCCTGCCAGTGAAAGAATGTGTGACTGCAAAGTTTGTCTTTCTGGTTTGCCTAGAGATTTGGGCTTCTCATCCTGGTATGTATAGGCCCTGGGACTTGTAAATTCTTAGGACATCTCAGCCTGGCATGCGAAGACACGGTTTTAGTAGTCTAATAACTAAGGACCTTAAATCGTAGCTTGCTATCATGAAACTGACACTGCACTTGGTATCAATAGACATGCGCTTAGTGAGGTATTGCAGCACTCCGAGACTTAGGTTGCCATAAAAAGCCTTTGGGACTGAGCCTGGTATTGGAAAACTCCAGATCTTAGCAAGATATTTTAAGACTCGCAGCTTTGCGTAATATTGAAAGTGTCCGAAACTTAGCTTGGTATCCAAAGTCTCCGAGATTTAAGTTGTTCTCGCAAGAGACTGGGACTTCGAGTAGTTAAAAAGAATGCAAGTTGTTTGCTTGCATTGAGAGATTCAGAGACTTATCCCTGTAACAAAATACTTGTTCCTTTCAGTGAGGCATCTAAAAGCTCTTGGTATTTCCTGCTTGATGAGCAAGGCTGTGGGACTTCTTAGCCTCTTCTCTAAGGACTGGTTGACCTCCCACCCTGGAGATGGGTTTTTGAATAGACACCTTGATGCCAAGCGAGTAGGGTTGAAGCCCACACTTCTTTGCTATTCCTTGTCCTGCCGCCTGTCACAGAACAAGGATGCATTTGAAAGTTCATTGAAAAAACTAAAATAAATTCAGGATTATTTAGTTGAAGTGGTTGCCGAAGAGTAGAGTAGAAGATCATTTTCAGAGCATGTACAGGCTGAAGAAAGAGGGATGTGGTCTGCTCTCTCCACGGTTCCTTCTGGATAAAATAAGAAATAATTGTGTTGGAAACACCGACGCACATGCTGTGCGTTGCCTTTCTAGCACAAACTGTTCCCACCGAGGATCCTGTGTCACACAGCAGATCTTGACCAGGAGAGCACTCGTGCTGTCAGGCGTTCTCAGCTGATGTGACAGAATAAACATATCGATCTGTGCTCTGTATATTACAGTTCATCAAATAAAGTCATGGCCAAGGCGAATTCCCATCAATTTCAGCACACAACAGAGGTGCTGAAGCTTGCCTTTTCCACCCTTCTGTCCTTTTAGACTGCCACACGGAAGCGGAAACAAATCAGAACAATTTGTTTGCACAATGTTTGGTCGGAGAGAATTCTGCTACTAATGTGCTGAAATGAACCTGGTTATGTGCCGATGATTCGCTGGCAATGTGCTGATGATCTTCTAGTAATGTGCTGATCATCTTCTAGTAATGTGCTGATCTTCTAGTAATGTGCTGATCATCTTCAAGTAATGTGCTGATCATCTTCTAGTAATGTGCTGATCTTCTAGTAATGTGCTGATCTTCTAGTAATGTGCTGCTCATCTTCAAGTAATGTGCTGATGATCTTCTAGTAATGTGCTGACGTTCTTCTAGTAATGTGCTGATATTTTGCTGGTAATGTTTTGGCATTCTAGTAGTGATGTGCTGAGTATAAGTGTATAGCTAAGGGGCTACCGTCTCATTATTAACAGAATACCAACACTCGTTGCTAGCCGGATACAAGCTTATTACTTGTCATTCCAGAATGTTACTAGAAGAATTTGGCACATAATTTGTAGACTGCCCAGGGCTATAGTATCCGCCGATTAGCAAAATATTAATAGAATGCCAACACTTTACCAGTATAATTGCAGAAGTTACAACCCTGCACCTCAAGCACTTCAAATGCTGCAGCTGCTGAAGTACTTGAGAAGTGCAGTTCGGCACACCAGCGTGCTCATAGTGATGCTGTGGCTCACGTATAGTTCTACCGCTAGGTACCTGAGCGTCTCCTGGTACTCTAGGGAATAGCAACTTAGGATCCATCCACGTGAAAGCAATGCTGATGTTGGTCACACCTAGCTGATAATCGAGCACCATTTCAGGTAAGCCAAAGGCAGCATGGCATGGGTGCCCTTTGGCTTTATAATGTGGATGAGGATTACACAACCCTTCTGATTCTTTCTTGGACAGAACCTAGCTCTGGTGGTCCCATTCTAGTGTTGGATGGTCTTAAGGGGGCTTCAGTGACACCACAGACATCATTGGGACTACAGCAGGTAATCTGCTTCAGTCTTGGCAAAGTGGGCTGGTGTTTTTTGTCCCATGAGATCTGCTAGTGATCTTAGATCATGATAATTCCAGCTGAAATTGAGCGGATGCCTTGCAGTGAGCCTCCTTTTTCATGTATAGTAGGATTTCGAGAGTGGCCGCAATTTCCATCAGTCCCTGGTTCCTTTTTTTTCAACTGCCTTCAGGGTTGGCCTAACAGTCTTATTGGTAAGTTTGTAGTTCTGTGAGGGCCTCACGCCCATAAACCTGCTCAACGCCTGGGTACCCTCACAGGTTTAGCTCACTCTACAAATCGACTTAACATAATATAAGATTAGCGTGTAAAGTCTCTGCTGTAAGTCGTCTGGAGGTATTCTCACGATGTGGAAGAAACAAGTATGTCTTCTCAGGTATCCCATCGGGTTATTTCCCCTCCTTAAGCCGCCCGGTCGCATTCTGTACCTTTGATGGAGCAGAGTTAGTGCAATCTAAATCCCAATGAGATGTAAATTGTGGTAGTGAATTCAATGAGCCAGACGAGCTTGCTAAGCCGCAAATTAATGGGTGCAGCGTACTCCATCATCTAGAGCTGTGCACCCAGTGAATTCTGGATGAGCAGAAATTGAAGATACAATCTCAAATCACCGCTCTTGTAATATTAGGCCAAAACCCTGTTTGACTGCTGGGAATTAAAGTGAGTAGGGTTACCTCTTTAAGAGCTTCACCAGGGACCGAATATCCTTGTTCTAAGCTTTCTTTTTCACAAATCTTTGGTTTTTGGTGGATTACTCCAACAAATACTTTTGAAGTGAGCCGTGACTATTGCTCTGACATTCCTATGTTTTAGGCCTGGCATAACTGGTCTCAACGGGGAGGATGGGATACTTACTTCATTTGACTCAGACAAGCGTAGTAAGCTAGCAGCAACTATGATTGTATAAGATGTAAAGAAGGGATGCTCATCGTTAGTTCATAAGGGCTAGAATCATCCCAGGTGAAAAGTATTTACACAAGAAAAATGTATTTTAAATGGATCTAAGTGGAAATATTTATACTGTCAGTAGCCATCCTAAACTTCCGAGCAGTATCCGGTCCTTGTGGACCTCTATTGATTGTCCCTGCTGCAACGCTGTACACAGGAGGGAGCATCATGGTTCCTGATCCCTGTTGTATCCATTCTATAGCTACTAAGACCGTGGGTCGCAGGCCACAATCTTTCTATGTCTTGAGCAACCCATCCTGTGCTTGGCTGGCAGCCTTTCCCAAATGCGGAAAAGCTACCTGTTGAACTGACGAAGAAAATCCAGCACTTCGAATGAGATTTAAGAGATTTAATCACTCATCACCAGGCTAGTCAGAGACGCAACGTTTCTACAGTTGGTTTGACAGCTGACTGATGTTTGTGCATGGAATGTTCCATGGTTGAAATAAACAATGATCAGTAAAGGGAGGAGGAAAGTACCAATATTAATTAGATGGAGAATAGAATCCGGAGATGAAACGTCCTCACCTATAGAAAACAGAGTTAATGAGGCACAGAGCAAGGTTAACAAATATAGTCATTTGACCTTAATGCCAGTCGAAGTTATCAACAATTTAAAAAATAAACACTGAAAACTGTAAAAGAAATTGTGTAAAGTGATAGTTCTTATGCCACTTTGGTCAGGAACGTACACTTCAGAGTGTTGTCTTCTTCTATTCATTAGGGAAGTCAGGCACATTGTCTGGGGGCTTTTGAAAAGGATGACACCGCATGACTATTCTTAATCCTTATTATCAGGTTCCTTTATACCCAGTATAAAGTTTGTCATTGCCACCGGTTGCCGTTACATTGACGTCCGTCCGGGACTCAGAATTTCTTTGGCTTTTCCTGAAGAAGGTGTTTTATATGCCGAAACGCGCGTAGAAAATGACATCGCTCTACTGAAAATAACATCTTAAATTGTTTTTCAGGCCACTGTCTGTTATATTGTATATATTGTAACGTATTGATTTTTTGTATTACCATTTGTCATTATGATTGATTTATGTTGTCCTATGTATGGTATATGTGACCTGTCTGCAGTATATTTATGTACACATAGCTAGATTTGTATTCGAAATAAATAAAATGATGTATAGCTTTATCTCTGTATGAGTACACTGATTCAATTTTATTAGGTTTTCATGTTAATTTAGACTTATTAATTTAAATTCATTGCTGCCTAGGAATGTTGTCGCTTCATGAGTTATTTCCCTGTTCTAGGAGCACCTAATATTTACAGGGGGCCCTTTTTTATATACATTACTTTTTCAGGTGCCCTAAATATTAATTTTATTATTTTATATTTATTTATTATATTTAGTGGAGGACATAGGATACACCCTCTAATACATGTTCTATTATAAGTTGGAATGTCGCAGCCGCTGAAGCCAGGCTAAATGGCATACATATCTGACAATAAGTGCCCAGCAGCATGACAGAGGTGGTTAGGTGACATGAAGTGGTGTGTAATTCCACCTGTGATAGGCAGAAGACAAATCGAGGACACTGAAATAAAGCTACATCCTTAATTAAATCAGAAGTTCCTGGATGCAAGGTAGTTAGTATCTGTCAACCCAAATATTGGCAGTTAAATTGCAAAGGTCTACTCAAAGTCTTATGTCTTTCCCACATGACTTTCTGGCAGTAACTAAAGAGGCGCACCACTTTGAATTTTCTACGGTTAGGGGGCTTATGGTGGCACTGTGAGCTAGCTGGTCTAAAGGCTAACGTGTCCTTTGGGGTGACGGAATCAGTTTAAACACCAGTCCCTTAGTTTATGTGTGCAGATCCTATGTATTTTTAGGAACAACAAGACAAATTATGTACTGGGCTAAGCTTCACTTTGGAGGGCTACTTCAAGGGAGCTGTTTAGCTACCAGTTGCTCCCTAACTACTCATGAGAGACCCATGTTCTAAATGTTTGTCACTGGTGCAGTCTACCACTCTGGGCTCCTACTCCTGGGGTCGGGCTACATACATGATCAAACAGTATGCAGGTCCCTGCCGACAGAGAGACCTGTGTGCTGAATTGCACACTGTTATAGACAGTCATCCAGTCTCTCAGTCCCGACCAGTGATCCCAAGCACTTGCTGTGCCCTCTTTGGTGAGAATTGTGCAAGCTAGAGTGTGAAACATGTTTTTATATTTCATTTTACAAGACAAATTATTTCTAGTCCAAATGCCCTGGTGGTAGGCCATTCCTGTACTGGTTCCAGGAACTGAGGAACAGAGAAGGGAGAGTAGTGTTTTCCTTAATAGCCTGCTGCAAAATGCCAGTGTTGGCGAGTACCAGGGGTACCTAGCCCTGAATCCTTTTCTAGCTTCTTTATTTCACCACCCTATACTTCTGTCTCTTTATCTCACTCTTTCTGGCTCTTTTTTTATCCCTGCTATCTTCCTTTTGTCACTCTGTTCCTGTCTTTCTCTTCCACGTTATTTCTACTTTTCTGATTTTCTCCTGTTCTGGGCCAAAGTCTGATGATTAAAAATAAAACAGGTCCCAAAATAAAACCGGTCCGAAAATAAAGATTATCAGGTAGCGTACATCACCGGTTCAAATCAAGCACTAAAGTAATTTCCCAAGATCGCACTGGTTGGTCAAGTGAAAAGATTAGCCCAGGTCCCACAGCCCAGTATTTAAGCCATTGCCTTCACCTCCAGACGTCTATGGTGTACCATCACATTTGGTTCTTCTGAGTCCTGCAGACAGTGGTGCACCCCTACAAAGTTAGGAAAGAGAAGCAGGATCAATGGTTCTAAGTGTGTATTGCATCATAGTATTTATATAGTGCTTACCACCCCTATGTGGGGGGGCTGAGGCACCTCTCCATGCAGGTAGCACGCAACATCGTTTGGGTGGAAGAGTGTTGTCTTTGAGGCTATATGGAGAGTGTTTCCATGACGTGTGATGACCACCTAAGTGAGGTTATCGTGTTGTGGAGTCAGTGCTTTGTTAAGTGATGAGTGAGGAAGTGTGTGTAGTAGGAGGAACTCTATGTTTGAGAGTACTTCTCAGGGTGCTGGAGAATTATATTTTTGAGATGTGAATGCTAACCTTTTCTGTAGGGTAGAGGTTTGGGAATGAAAGTATGTGGAATTCAACAGAAGAACGTATGTGGGGCCACTCTGTTAATCTGAAGTAATAGAGGGAGGGAAGCTGCATCTCAAGTGCTAGGGGAATAGATCCCGATGTGCATTCCAATGACTGTTGAGGTTGGGCTTATCTTCTCCATAGTGGGTTATCAAAACATTAGCCTATATCGGGTGAAAGGCACAGCCTGATCCACTCATGCTGTGAGCATTTTAGAAACCCTCAGGCATGCAAAAGACTGGTTGAGCATGGGATGTCCCAGGCATTTAATATGGCTGAGTTTTGATAATGAATACAAACGAGAAACAAAATGAGCATTGGTAAAACCAATAGGTCAAGCTTGCTTTGTGATTTACTAGCCATACGCATTGATTTTTCAATGCTTGCAAACATCTGGAGGAAGCCACCAAGCGTACTTCATAGCAGCAGCAGCCCAGAGAGAGCAGCGAGAAAACACTGGGTGTGCTTATTGTGAGCAGAGCAGCCATGCACTCTCCTGGTGGAGGGGAGGCAGCAGCCCGAGCAGCATGCCGGCAGAAAGAGAGAAGAGCCACGGGATGCGTTCATAGTCTGAGTGGTACCCCAGAGGAAGGGTAGATGAGCCACTGCATGTGCTCAGTGTGTGAGCAGCATCCCTATATCAGGGGAGAGGAGTCACCAGCCAAGGATTAGGACATAGCTGACAGGTGTGCAGAAAGGAATCAGCCCTTGCCTTTTGCCCTGTACAGTACTTTACTGCCTTTTGGCTAGGTGTGCGCTGTACGAATACCACCTAGACACTGTGACCCAGCAAAGGAGGAGAGGATCATTGTGTACTGAATGATAGCCCCTCACTCATCCCAGTGGTGTCAGAAGGACACACCAAAACAGCCAACAGGAAGACGGCGAGACTGAAGGTCTGCTGTGGACCGATCCAAGATGTGATTGCCATTGTCTCAAGCCAATGGCTGAAGGGTCTTGAGCTGATGAAGCGTATTACTAAAGGAGGTTGAATCAAAGCCACTATATGTGGATGTCACTTATGTTTTTAAAAGATACAAGGTCTTGGCTTTTGCCAGAACTAAAACAAATCCTTGTCTTACATCACCCAGAGGCCGGCCATATCATTCTCAAGCAACATTGAGCCTTTATTGGGCCTAGTTGGTAAGTCAAGCTCCCCTCCCTTACAGTGGGAGATCTGACAGGCTCAATAGCAGAACTCTGGTTGCTTCACAGGCCCCTTCTAGCCTGTATATAGCCTCTCATATGTGCAGCCCTTAATATCTTGTGAAGACAATCATCTCATGAGGGCCCTTTGAAGCATATACCATCTTAGTGTGTCTCCTGTTTGACCAGCATGGTGTAGAGCCATGTTCTTCTTGGATGTGTTGCTTTTGTTGTGTTTAAGAAGTTATGTTCTGTCCTTCTCCAGGCAAGGCATATACTCCACTATGGCATCGATCTTATGTATCCCACAAATGATACATCTTATGTTATAACCACAGTATAGGTAGGCTATTTCAAGGGTGCATCCTTCCTGTTGTGGGAATAACAGCTTACCTGTGAACTTAAAAAGTATGGTTAGTTTATGGTCATATTGCCTTTTGTTAGTGGTCCCTTCCCTTCTGAAGATTTTAGATTTGACTCGTAAATGCATAAAATACTGCTTGTTTGATTTTGAGAATATTTCCATTTATTACTACTAATTTGGGTTGCCACGAACCTGTTGTAGGATTTAGATTTGACCCATGAGCACATAAAGTGTGGTCAGTTGGTGTTGGATTTTGTTGGAGATGGTTTGGGTACCTACTGACTTGTTGAAGAATTCAACGTTGATCCAAACCAGTGATACTCAAAGTACGCTGCATGCGGCCCTCCTGACCTTTGTGTGGCCCCCTGGTCAACAGAAGCACTGGGCGGCGGTTTATTCGACTCAACACTAACATTAAAATATGTTTTATAAACGGCGAAGCATTTATTCAAATGTTAATTACAGTTAAAGGAAGGAAGAAACTAGGATGTTGTGCACTTCTTAGCTTTAGGAACACATTGATTTATAAAGACATCTTGCAGCAAATGTGTAAAAATATGATGGCTGTTCAAAATTCAAAAAGTATATTTTATTAACATGCAGAACCATTTCTTCTTAGTAAATCAGATTATATAAGTTCTTTGAGAAGTATTATTTTAAAAGTGATCATTTACAAATGTGAATTTAGAAACATTTATGCTTCTCTTCTCACCCTGACAACAATGCCAATAGGAACTAAGAGGCAAATCAGTTTATATGTGCACCCTTAGGGTGGCCGGGGTTGCTATTCTGCGCTGACATTATAGTTTATTAAATCAAACACAGGAGAAGTTTTTATACAGGGCACTTTGTGAAGTCATGTATTTAGAGGTCCTCTTATATGTGGTGATGAAGAAAAAGGAGAGAGAGTGAAATAAAACAATTGCCTAGGATCACACAATTTGATCAAGTGGGGAAGCCAGGATTGATCCCAGGTTTTCTGATTCACATTGTGCAATTCAATTCAGCCACTAGATGAACACGCTTCGCTTCCCCTACACCCATCTTAACAACCCCCTCACCACCATCCTGCCTGCATCAGTGCGTCCCTCGGTCTCACCAGTGACCAAACATTTTGGCCCCCGGGAAAATGTTTGCAAGTACCCATGATCCACACAAATGTTGCACACGAAGCACAGACTGTTTAATATTGGAGGTGTTGGTTTTCGATTAAGGAGATTGTGGTGCCCATTGCCTATTTAAGGATTCACAATGGAATCGACAACTAACCTGTCAGTCTACGTTGAAGATGTTTCTTTTGTTGGAGGTATTTTAGGTGCTTGCGGTGGGTGCTCTTGTAGAATTGCAAATGGGCTCATGAGAACAAAGTATAAGTTGGTTGATGATTACGATGGTTTGTATTGGAGGTGATTTTGTGCCCAGCTCTCTTCTGTAGGATTCATAATTTACTCATGAGCTACATAAAATATAAATTGGTTTATGCTAATGATAGTGTTTTTCCTTACAGGTGATTTGGGTCCCGGTGACGCAAAAGGCTAACAAAGCTTGCACTTGCTGTCGATGGTCAGTGTTCCACCATGGCCTGTCTTCATGATACCCGCACACCCTCCCCATCCTTTGCCAGCTTCAGCACCATTTTGTCAGAGAGCACAATTCGCCGATTGGACCCTGAGACTCCAGACTGCACACCCGAGAAGGACCTGACTCCCACACAGTGTGTGCTGCGCGACATGGTTAACATGGAGGGTGGCCACAGTCCTACACCCAGTGAGGACACGCGTGAGGAATTTGCCAACAGTGTGTTGCAGCTGCATGAGAATGAAACGGGCGGTGGAGGAGGTGGAAGTGGTGCAGTGGCTGCTGTCCACCCAGAGGACCGGCTGGGCCGCTGCCATGCCGATGATGTACGGCTTCAGTGCCAGGCTGGCAGCGGCTTTCTGGACGGGCTATTTGGGTGCCTGAAGCCGGTGTGGACCATGATCGGGAAGGCCTACTCCACCGAGCACAAACAGCAGCAGGAAGGTAGGAGCCGCGCACTAGCCATCCCTCAAACCTATTCTTCCCAATTGCTCTCTCCCAAGCCTATCTGGGTTTCACTGCCCTCATCCACCTTCCTTCCCAGACACCGGCATCCATTCATTCTCTGACTTCTACAATCCCGGTCTTTAAATCTCTGTTCCCCTAACTGCATTATTTCACCCCTTCAGCAATTTCTTTTCACTCTCACCCCACTTTCTTTCCTCATTTATAACTCCCCTGCCATCGGTTGCCATCTCCATGGATCCACTCGATCTGCCTACTTATCAATGTCTATCTCCAGCGCTCATCTCTGTATATATACTACCACCCATGTATCCCACAATTTCATATATAACCATCTCTATTAGTTCAACAGGTTTCCTTCTATCACTTCTGCCCGTCTCCTTCTATGCTATTTTCACCTAAAATGCAGTAAATATAATACACCACTAAACAATACACTAATTTAATCTATCTTCGTCATGATCTTTGTGTCTCCTCTCCCCATGCCAAAAATGGAACCTTCTGAGCTCCTCCCTTTCAAATAGAAGCAATGCCTGTCTATACCCCCTCCCCTTGAGACAGAAGCAGTGACTTCCTCTCTCCTCTTCGCCTTGAGATAGAAACAGTGACTTCCTCTCTGCTCTTCCCCTTGAGATAGAAGCCGTGGCGGTCTATAGCCTCCTCCCTGAGAGACTGTCTACACCCTCCTCCCCTTGAGATAGAAGCAGTGACTGTCTATACCCTCCTCCCCTTGAGACTGTCTATACCCTCCTCCCCTTGAGACTGTCTATACCCTCCTCCCCTTGAGATTGAAGCAGTGACTCGCTATACCCTCCTCTCCTTGAGATAGAAGCAGTGACTATCTATACCCTCCTCCCCTTGAGACTGTCTATACCCTCCTCCCCTTGAGATTGAATCAGTGACTCGCTATACCCTCCTCTCCTTGAGATAGAAGCAGTGACTGTCTATACCCTCCTCCCCTTGAGACTGTCTATACCCTCCTCCCCTTGAGATTGAAGCAGTGACTCGCTATACCCTCCTCTCCTTGAGATAGAAGCAGTGACTCTCTATACCCTCCTCCCCTTGAGATTGAAGCAGTGACTCTCTATACCCTCCTCCCCTTGAGATAGAAGCAGTGACTCTCTATACCCTCCTCCCCTTGAGATAGAAGCAGGGACTCTCTATACCCTCCTCCCCTTGATATAGAAGCAGTGACTCTCTATACCCTCCTCCCCTTGAGATAGAAGCAGTGACTCTCTATACCCTCCTCCCCTTGAGATAGAAGCAGTGACTCTCTATACCCTCCTCTCCTTGAGATAGAAGCAGTGACTCTATACCCTCCTCCCCTTGAGATAGAAGCAGGGACTCTCTACACCATCCTCCCACTTGAGATTAAAGCAGTGATTACCTTTGTGCGCTCCCCCCACCCCCTTGCACAGAGATGCAAGCAGTGTACTCCCACATTGAGAAAGAAGCAGTGAGGAGCTGTCCCTGTGCTCCTCCCTCTTGAGACTGAAGCAGTAGCTCCCTCTCGTCTCATGCCTCCTCTTTCCCTCACATCTCCAGCTCGCCTCCCGTGCCTAGGACCGTTGCAGATCCCAATTTCACGCTGCTTTTACGGGAAGTCTAAACCCCTGCAATCCCTCCGTTGTGTGGCTGTAATCCCCTGCGTAATGCGATTGGAGTTCGTTATCCCCCTCCCCCTCTCGAGACTCTGCCTGCCCATATAGCCGAGAGTGTCCCCTCTAAGCCTAAACCCACCAGAGCTGAGAGGATGTGCGGCTTTCTCACCTTACAGCATAAAGCCACCGAGCTGGGCAACCTTCCCTTACAGCCTGCCCCCAGCAGAGGTGGGTGGCTTGGGGCACCAAAGGTGAGATGTGTTTGGAAATGTCCACTGTTGACCCACCAGAGGTGGGTGGCTGGGGGCACCGAAGGTGAGAAGTGTTGGGAAATGTCCACTGTTGACCCACCAGAGGTGGGTGGCTGGGGGCACCGAAGGTGAGAAGTGTTGCTAAGTGTCCACTGTTTGGCCCACCAGAGGTAGGTGGGTGGCTGGGGGCACCGAAGCTGAGAAGTGTTGCTAAGTGTCCACTGTTTGGCCCACCAGAGGTAGGTGGGTGGCTGGGGGCACCGAAGCTGAGAAGTGTTGGGAGGCGTCCACTGTTTGACCCAACAGAGGTGGGTGGCTGGGGGCACCACAGCTGAGAAATGTTGGGAAGTCTCCTCTGTTTGACCCACCAGAGGATTGTAGTCCTCCCCTAAAAGTCTAATGCCACAAGATCTGGCAGGGTGAGTGAAGGCAGCTTCCTTGATTGCCTATCCCCAGGAGATCTGGGAGGAGGGAGCCGGGCACCTTCACAGTCAGACCCCAGGAGAGATGTGCAGTCTCCCATTAAGGGTAGGGGATTGCACACATTTATGACGAGTAATGGACTAGCAGCGCTGTGGGGTGGAACCCTGAGCATCTGGCTCATAGTCCACACGGATTTCAAAATTGTCAAAAGAGACTCTTAGTTTTCAACAAACGTTCATGCATAGTTCATGGAGAGTGACAGGCAGCCCTCCGAGACTGACGGGTCCATATAGAGCAGTTAATTGAAAGTCACGCGTTGTTCATGTGTGGAGAGTAGGCCATGGAGAGTCATGTGTTGTTCATGTGCAGAGAGTAGGCATGGAGAGTCACACGTTGTTCATGTGTAGAGAATAGTCCATAAGGAGTCACGCGTTGTTCATGTGTGGAGAGTAGTCCATGGAGGGTCACCCGTTGTTCATGTGCGGCGAGTAGTCCATGGAGAGTGACAGTTAGTCCTTGAATATTGACACATTCAAACTCTCCCTTTTGAATTACATCACCCCTTCGTGTCCAGTGTAATTAGCTCGTCAGATTAAAAAGTATTTCTTCATATGATTTACAGTCCTTCTCCTAAGCCCTGGTGATCTCTGCACTCTGTACTTTTGGGTGTGCGACCTCTCAAAATTGCCTCTCCAAAATCTACCTTTAACATTGTGCCACGTTTGATGGTGGGTGCAAAACAGTTTGCTATTATTCCTCTGGTTCTGTTTTCTTTTTATTATTTATTACTATTTTTACACTGACTTCGCTGTCAGGCTTTCATTCCAAGTTTAATTCGGTTCCACGTGAATAGGTGGACTGTAAAAACCTCTCTTGCAAATCATAGACGGCAAATAGAAACTGTCAGCATCTGACCTTACTAAAATATTACTCTGCACCATTTTCAGACTGTATTTAAGGTCTGAGGCACTTCTCACATATTTTAGGACTAGGTTAATTTAAAATGCCTAGCTTTTTTTAGAGAGAAAATTCTTCATCGTGGCATGGTAGGTTAAAATTTGGCAAGGTTTTGGTAGTCTATACTTAGAGGTTGATGTTTTTGCAATCATGTTTTCACATGTCACTTTTAAAATTTGGTTGTATTACTTTCAAGTCTCTTGGGTAAGACAATCTAATCTACCTTGCTCGATAACCTTTACATTTCTAAGGGACCTAGTGCAACTCATAGCAAACCCTTGCAGTGGTCAGATATTCCAAAACGTTGACTGGCCTGGTATTCCAACAGGGCTTTCAGCAGTGCTGTTTCCTCGTCTTTGGAATTCTCTAACAATACAGTTCATGATGCACCTGACATTTTATTCTTCTGTCAGTTGCTAAGATTCCCTTTTTTTTCCAAATGTTTTTTCCAGGACTTGTCCTAGACCATTTAACTGGTGTGTTATTTTTCTCTGTGAATCTATTCTAGATTCACATGCTGTGCATTATTCCACCATTTAGTGTTGAGTGAGGATTATGAAATATATAAATAGGTAGAGATGCAACATGTTGAATATTTCTATAAAAGCACACCAAAAAAGACAATGGACTATTGTCATCTAATTATAGTAGTTACCAAGTTGTCATAGGACCTTGCAGCCTTTGTGATAGATACCCTCAGGGGGAACCTCGGCCAGGCCCAAGGATTTCTCTGTGAATCAAGGGCCCAGAAGGTATCTGGGCCCCCTAAAATACTGGAGGCAATGGGAGAACAGAAGGAAGACATCATTGGCGATAGGGATCTGAAGAACTGAATGGACAAGAGCGGAAGGAATAGAAGAAGAGAGAGAGAAAGGGAAGCCTAGAAGAAAGACGAGAGTTGGAACAGCCAGGGAAGAGATGGGGATCAGAAAGGACAAGACAGGAATCACAGCTTGTAGGCAGCTGACTCTTTATATGATAGACCAAAAAGAGGTACACCGTGTAAAGAGTCCAGGCAAACCCCAAAGGAATCACAGAGGCACAAATGACACCCCAAATGCTCTCTATTGTGGTAGTTTGGGCGAGTAGTTGAGCATATCGGAGGATAGGGCTAAGCATTTATTACAGAAACAAAGGAAGTAGGTTAGGTCACCCTCAATAAAGCAATACAACATCAGTTTATAAAAATAAAATGTACTTTTATATAAATTTAGGTTGCAAGATCATCGGAATCGGGTAAGTACTTTTCAAGTTGTAGCACCATTAGACTTTACCTTGTTTTAGGGAAGGAGCACTGGCACTGATGTCTGGTTAACAGGCCTCAGTGCACTGTCAGAGTTGAAAATCAGCATCTAATAGCTAAAAAAGGGGGGCAAAAAGTGGGAGGTAACTGCATCACAAGCCCTCCACAGCTGTTAACAAATCATTGTGGATGAGAACAGTCAGAGAATGGCTGGGGTAATTCACGTGGGTAAGGAGAGGAGGACAGGTACAGATCTTGAGAGAAGGAAAAGAACATTGTGATTCATGAGGAGGGCTAGAGCAGGTCATGAGAGAAAAGGGAAGAGCAGGAAAGTTGTTAGGAAGGGAGCGAGTGAATTGCAGGGGTATTGTTGGCAAGTAATGCAGCGATATCATGTTTCCCAGGTCCACGTGTGAGGACCGTATCCAGTCCAGGTTTTTTTGTGGTTTTTTTTGTGGCAGTCTGGGATTTGTAGTCCTGATTTCATAATGGAATCAACAGGAAAACGAATCCCAGAATGCAAAGAAAAAATGTGGAATTCAGGAACTACTCATGCATGAAACTGAAAAAGTGAAGAGCGCTGATGAAGCCTCTAGTGAGGGGAACAACCCTGGGATGTTTAATTGTAGAGTATCTGTAGTTACATGTATACAGCGAGCACCGCCAGGAGCAGAGAGGCCTTCCTGGTAACCTTCCCTCCACTTCTGGCATCCGTCCCGGTCACACCTTATGTGGCATCCTCATAGTCCACAACACATCACACTTTGAAGCTGAGCAGAGTTCAGAAAACTCGTACCATACTACAGGACACTGGAACTATGTGCCTATGGGGCAGCAGTGTTTTTCGCATGATTATGAATTTGCTACACTTCCTAACAAAGTCCATCATGTGCGCCGTAATTTGCGGAGTTAAACAAAAATCTAGCTCAAACAAATCAAAAGATACAAAAACGCTGCCTCAGCTCTTTACAAAGGATACATTGTCGCCTTTCAGTTGCTGATTACTGTATTAATTGGTTCTTATGAGGTGAAATCTTTGTCCAGATTGTGTTATTTGTAAAAATTACTAAATAATGAAGTAATGCTGTCACAAAATGTCCCATGTTTCGCCACATAATTTGACTTTTCATGGATAATTTGGTCAACCCTACCGCATAAGCGGGGAAAGCAAGGCAGAGCCAGTCTCTAGGGGAAAGAAGGTGGTGAGCAAGGAAAAGTCGTGAAGGGGGAGGGTGACTGACTGAACGGCGAGAGTGGGGGTGAGAGGAACAGTGTATAATTTAGTGAAAGGAGAGGGAAAGCCATAGCAAATAGATACGTCATTTGGGCATAGTAGAGGGACAAGGGAAAAGAGACGAGCGGGGTGAAAAAGAAGAGCAAGGACAGAGAGGGAAAAGGGTTGGGGTCGTTGTGAGGCATGCCCGAGGTGAAAGAATATTGTCTGGAAAGGGCGACAGCAAGCAAGGTGAGAGGAGCGTGAGAGAAAGGACAGGAAGATGGAGGCGCGGCGCGAGCAAGCAAGGTGAGAAGAGCGCGAGCTAAAGGACAGGAAGTGGAGGCGGGGCGCGAGCAAGCAAGGTGAGAGTGGCGCGAGCGATAGGACACCAAAGTGGAGGCGCGGCGCGTGCAAGCACGGTGAGAGGAGCACGAGCGGAAGGACAGGAAGATGGAGGCGCGAGGAGGCCTTGGGATGAGGGTTAGAGCTTAACGGTGACGGAAATGAGCCCAGAGGGGCGCGCGGGCAGAGAGGACACACTGCACTGCTTTTGTTATAAGTGCAGTGAATAATGGATGAGGGGGGAACCCAGCTGCCTAACTGACCCCTGTTCTCCCCAGAGAGGGGCAGGCTGGCTCGCTGTCTGATCCGACTGCAATAAAAGATGCTGTCTGCTGTGCCAAACTACGAACTAGGCCAAGGAATCGGGCTTTGCTAAGGCAGGCAGAGCCATGGTTTGTTACATGGCAAACATTAACCCAGGGTCTGTGGTGTGGCAAGCGTTAAACCGAGACATCTGATGGGATGAGCGGTATTGTAGTGCACAGTAGGACTGGGATTTGTATAGCGCTTATGACCACTGTGTGGGGGTACTGAACCACTTATCCACATGAATAGCAGGCTACCCTGCGTAGGGAGTGTGGTTGAGAGGGTGTTGTTTTTAGGTCTAGCCTGACCCAGCGCATGCGCTGGCCTGGCGAGACTTTTCGTAAGGGCTTCAAAAAATGCTACCATGGCCAGCCTACAACTTGCGTGCAAATGCGCTGGCGCGCGCTAACGAGCAGAGGCGCCATATGGCTTTCCTCGTCATGCTCATTAAGCGCATCGCTCGCCGCGCTTGATCACGATCGCGATCACTTTCGCGGCCGTTAAGGTTGTTGTACTGCATTTGTTTTTCACTACTTTGTAGTGATATGCCATCTTATATTTAAATTGTGTTTTGCTACTTTGAGTAGGAAGGTGATTGCATTAGGGGTACTGTTGCTCACCTTTCATAGGTCATCCAATGCTACTATATTTTCAGCCAAAAGCTGCACTTGCTTTAAAAGTTCCTCTAACAAGCAGCCATGTGTCACTGTCGACACCTAAAAGACAGGCCCTTCACTTAGCGCCCTCAGGGTTCACTTTTGGAGCTATTGTCCCAGGCCTCCTGCATCTTCAATCATGCCCACCCAGTGAGTGACAGCAGTTGTCATACGCCTACAGCCAGGGGCACAGCACACAAAACAGCCGCTGTGAAGCACGAGGGCCACCATTCAGGCAAAACACTACAAACATCTGTGAAATAGAAGCCACTCTTGGCCCCTCATCGCATTCTGCAAGGGACCCCACCCTCCAAGGTGACCCTATTTAGACCAAAACCTATCCCATCTGTGAGATGGAGGACTCTGGGGTGGGGTAGTGTGGGGCTGGGTCTCCCTTTGGGGTTTGCCACCGCCTAGACATCCTTGAGACTTGCTTAACCCCCCTCCCTCCGTGAAAGCTGCAGTCGGAGTCTGGAACCCAAAACAAGTCCAGGTTTCCATAACACGCAGCTCCATGGGCAGAAGATGGCCCTGGGAAATGCATTACAGCCCCGCCTTTGTGTGCTCACAGTCCCAGTCGCACAACTGCAAATGTTTTACGAGAGCCAGGCAAATGTGAGCTGCAGTTGTCTGTTTTTATTAATAAAACACGCTTCCTTAGTTTTTTAATGTTCACGTTTCCAGAGAAGGTTTGCCAATTTTGTAAATACCTGAACTCAACTTCACCTCGCACTCAGCACAATTTATGCCGAAAGGTTGTAGCTGCCATGCCTGCCTAGCTGTGGCGCATAAGAGGAGCTGACAACCTTCTACACTGTGTGAGGCTGGCTTTGAAAAATGGTAATTGTTCAATGCTAAAGTGGGGGCAGATCTGGCCTGCTGAGATGGCACTTCTGCTATGCAGACACAAAGTTGGCTCAAATAAACGGAGCGAAGTGAAAATTCTAAGGATTACTGTGAAACATGTGCAATATTCGAAATTGTAGAGAAACAATAACACATTTTTAAAGAATCGGTAGACAAGTATTGGTGTTGTGTATGCTATGAAAATGGCAATGTTTTCTATTATTGGCGATATTCTCACAGCATGGCCCACCGTTTTCAAACATGAATGAATATTGCCTGCCCTGTCTTGCACTGTACTACTGGTAGACTTTAATTTATAATGGGGAAAACAAAACTACAACTATCCGAAAGCAGTAACAATTCTTTTGAATCCCCAGCACACGTAAATGAGTATTTACAACATTATTTTAAATTTCGGAAGTAGACACATTAAATAAGTAATTGAAGAGGACATGAGTCAGATCTTCTTTCTTTCTTTATTTTAGAAGTGTTCCTTAGAAACTCCACAGCCAACACGTGTTTCGTCGTTTTGGGAAGGCTGGTCCCACGACTTTCTCAAGGCTGTACAAGTAAAGAAACAGCAATGAAGAACAATATAGTCTTTCATATATTCCCAAAAAAGGGGTTTCTTAGTGTGTCAAACAAAGTTGTAATGTCTATAGAAATTAAACAACACATGTACATCAGCTCCAACTTGAAGTCAGACAATGAAAATGGAAGAACACACGTGAGTTTAAACAGAACTATGATCCCAAAGGAAGGAGAGAGAAAAGGAAATGATAGACTATGAGTGAGACGATCCTGTAGTACGGGTTCGAAGTCGTGATCCGTGTCATACGGGTGAAAAAGTCGAGTGAGTCAGGTGAAAACCGAGCAAAAGAGCAGAACAAAACCGAGTGGAAAGCCCATGAATGGCGCACTTCCAGTAAGCCCTTCCAAACATGCAAGACCGTGAAAAACTCCTGTGATACCACCCTAAGTAAAAAATGTGCTTAAATACCTATTCCTTCTCGTATCTGCGAGACAAGGATTGTTTTCTATCTAGTACGGGGGTTTTTAAATGACCGGTTCAAATTTTGAATTAGGACAGACTAAGATCGTTTAGGTATTTCGGGGGAGACTACTGATAGTCTGTCTTCAGTTTTGTGTTAAAAAGGATATTTGCGTGTAAAGGGCGCGTAGTAGAGGATTGTTATTTGAATGGATATTGACAAGAAACTTGATTAAGTTCAGTCCACCCTTTGGGAGGACATTATTTTAAGCAGTTTGTGTATTGACACTGTTATTTGCTGCTGTTGTGCGTTTCACATAGACCAACGCGGTTTGTATTCCTTTCTGTCTACAGCATAATTGACAGACCTCGTCACTTAGGAGGAATCAACAAGAGCGCATATAATTTACACCGTCCACGAACAGAACCCCGTGTGGTCCGGAATTTGTACCACGCTTCGAGTATGTACTTAAAATAACATAACGGGTTTTGGGCACAGACATACCACATGTGATTTTCCTCTGATGTGGTTTTGTTTATATTTCTGCATATTTTAGACACAAGATACGAAAAGGAATAGGTATTTAAGCACATTTTTTACTTAGGGTGGTATCACAGGAGTTTTTCACGGTCTTGCATGTTTGGAAGGGCTTACTGGAAGTGCGCCATTCATGGGCTTTCCACTCGGTTTTGTTCTGCTCTTTTGCTCGGTTTTCACCTGACTCACTCGACTTTTTCACCCGTATGACACGGATCACGACTTCGAACCCGTACTACAGGATCGTCTCACTCATAGTCTATCATTTCCTTTTCTCTCTCCTTCCTTTGGGATCATAGAATCTGTTTAAACTCACGTGTGTTCTTCCATTTTCATTGTCTGACTTCAAGTTGGAGCTGATGTACATATGTTGTTTAATTTCTATAGACATTACAACTTTGTTTGACACACTAAGAAACCCCTTTTTTGGGAATATATGAAAGACTATATTGTTCTTCATAGCTGTTTCTTTACTTGTACAGCCTTGAGAAAGTCGTGGGACCAGCCTTCCCAAAACGACGAAACACGTGTTGGCTGTGGAGTTTCTAAGGAACACTTCTAAAATAAAGAAAGAAAGAAGATCTGACTCATGTCCTCTTCAATTACTTATTTAATGTGTCTACTTCCGAAATTTAAAATAATGTTGTAAATACTCATTTACGTGTGCTGGGGATTCAAAAGAATTGTTACTGTTTTTTCATTGTAGAGTTTGTGGTTCCTCTACACCCATTAGCACCGTCATAGAATAGCGTACAAAACACAAGTGCTAATCTAATGAGGCACCATTATACCTATGATCAATACCACATAGTTACCGACTAAACTATCCGAAAGCAAACAAACAAAAATACACATCTGAATTAACTACTCACACCTGACCCTGGACAACTTGAGACCTCGGCTGTTCAAATGAACAACCACTTATACACCTGCCAATAGGTCTCACTTTTGTGACCTTATAAGTGTTTAGCCATGCAACGGTTAATGTTGTTGCACAAAGGATATTGTGCTGCATAACTAAATACTTACAAGGTCCCAAAAGTGAAACCTATTGGCTATGCCAATGCTTGTTATTTTCATCCTACAAGGGAAGTGTTTTTGTGTTGTGTGAGATGACCATAGGCGTGCCATGGTCATGTTATGGGACGCATCGCCTGTGTAATGGGTGTGAGTATGTGAGAAATAGACGAACAAATTATAATTCTAATAAGGACTAACCAGCATAGCAACAGGGCGCAGGATACTATGTGTGCCAACGTGGGCTAAGCAGAGTTGCTGTGGAGTGAGTAAAAGGCTGCGAAAAGGGCAAGAATATGATTCAGTAACATAAGCAGTAGCCATGTGCCATTTTGTTTTTATGTATTTATTTCTTTTTTAAAGGCATGGACACTACCCACTTCTGAATAAACCCATCCCATGAATGAGAAAGGTAGTGGAAGAGCAATCAAGGCTGGCAACCTGAGCAGAAGCTACTCAAACTTCAAATGGCCCAGATTCCACCTACTCCTGCTAGTCCACAGGCATCTAAAATTTTGACTAGAGGCTCATGACTCAAGTCCCTCTCCAGCTCACAAAGGCTCTGAAAGGTGGACAAGCACTGGTCAGGTGAGCCGTAGCCGAGTCGTGGTTGAGAATTCAGCTAGACTGGCACCCTGCACATGCGATGTTGAGAGATGAGATGCTTCGTAGGATGCTGCCCTGACAGTTCAAGAGTGAACCGGCCCACCTCATTTTACTCTGCCGTCGTACCCCCTCCAAGCAATCCCAGTACTTCGCTTTGAATCCTGAGTCCCTTGTTCTTTCTAGTTTACATTTGGAGGCAGTCTACTCCCCTTCTAGAATTTCGTTCCAGGACAACTTCTACTTTCATTATTAGTAGTGGTGAAAGGAGACTTATCCTGCTTTCATTATTTTGGCTAGGACAGCAGTATGGCACCCATTCAGTAGCGCTCTGGTTGTTCATTCTTAGCCAAGCTCTTCTCTGTAGATAAGTTAAGCAAGAAGCAGGGAAACTGAGAAGGCAGGCTATAAACAAGAGCCTCAGATCTGGTAAGCACATTAATAAGGGCTCTGATCTCTCATTTAATAACCCAGCCCCTGACATGGCAAGCAGTACACCTGGGCTTCTGACATAGCAATCTACCTGGGGTCTCGTATGGTGAACAGTAAACCAGGATGTCACACAAGGCAAGCAGAACACTATAGCCTCTGTGGCAAGCAATGGACAAGAGGCTCAGGAGCTATTAGATGTATGGTCAGGACATACGGGCAGGCCTTTTCCTTCCACTTTCCATTATTCTTTCCTTGGTCATGTGGCAATCCCTGGATATTTCGCTTTAGTTTTCTGAGATAATTATGTCTGTTTGGAATACTTGTTTTAAACAGTCCTTTGGCTCTTTCTCATTATCATTTCTTATTCGAGGAATCTGAAGCAAGAGCCAACAGGTCAGAAATCTGGGAGTCAGGCGTTTGCAAAAGCAATTCTGTGGGGAGTCATCAACAGTATAGCCATGCGTGTTATACTAAGTAACCACAAGTATTTATTTACCTTCTTATCACGGACCATTGAGTCTGATGCACTCAAACCTCCACGGTTATGTTGTTTCTTCTGGGTGTTAACATTTTGCAGATATTGGGGTGACATCTAGTCAAACTTTTTCACATTCCTGTTTGTCTACTTTTTAGATATCCCTTTGCTCTGATTCATGGCGTTCCATCACAGCCTCACTCTCACTCTGGGGCAAACGCCCAAATTCACCTGCTTCCCTGTCTCCTTTACTACAGTCTAGCTCAAAAGTTGCTAACAAATCTAGTGCAGTTATTCCTCCCTGATCTTTTTGGATGTACACCATCCCCAGTACATGCCTGGGTAAGCATTTAGACCCTAATTACAAGTTCAGAGCTAAATTCTGATCCCTGGGCAAACAGTTGCTTACAGCAAGGTCAGAATAACGAGTTGTGTGACAATTATCACACCCTCACAGCCCCCCCCAACCCCAATAGATTTCAGCAGGTCAAACTTGCCAAACTTTATCGGGAGAAAGGCCTGTAAATATGACAAAACATACAGAATTGGGTGTGTTAAATATAGATTCCATATGCCTTATTTTCAAGTCAAAAGTCAGAACCAAGGTATTTACTCCATGTAGTAAGTACCTCACTCCAGAGTAAGGGTACTTACTACTTGTTGTAGATACCCCTTCCACTTAATAAATAAAATATGGCAAACAAAATCAAATAGTAGTGTCTGGCTCTAACCGTCCTTGACTTGTAACTTCAAACAGGTAGCGTACAGCTGGAGACCATATGCTACATGAAACCATGGGGAGAATGTTATTTTATGCACTCAGTTTCCCACTGCAGTTAAGCTGAGTGAACAGTGTAACCGGATCATTCAGTAACTACACCGGCAGGCCAGTCCGTGTCCGGGCTCTAGAACAGTGTGTTGTGTTGGATGTGGTTATCAGTCCAAGGATGGATGACTTTAATGCTTTTGGTCACAGTGGGGCGAACCTGGAGTGTTTCCATAGCACTGGACACCACTTGGGACTGCGGCGAGAGTTGAGGCTAGCAAAGATGGCTGGACACTTGCGTAAGGCTAGGCTGCCTGCCAGTGGCGTAAAGAAAGTTGTAGGGGCCCCCCTGCAAGGTACACAGAGGGGCCCCCGCTCCAGACTTAATCCGGAGCTCTCAGGCCCAAGTACATTGCTGAGGGGGCCCTCTGCAGCTCGGGCCCCCCCCCCCGCACCATGGGGGCCTGTGTTACGCCCCTGCTGCCTGCACCTGTCCACCTTATTCATACCAGGTCTGTGCTTATCATGTTCATCCCAATCTGGGTTCACTAGCTGAGCTTTCGTTTCATATCTGGAAGTCCCGGATAACTCAAGTCTTTGCAAAAATGAACAGGGAATGGTTTCATCTCAGGTTGGAGGTGCTCCTTTCTGTTGTTGGGCTGCTACAGCTGTCTCCAGCATGAACGTAGAGGCAGTTCCTTACATTCGGGAGAGATGTGAGCACCATCCAACTTTGTGGGTGAGCAACGCAAACAGGCCAGTTGGGCAGCCTCAGCTAGGCAAACGGCAGTTAAGACAAAAACCTTGAGGTTACTGGCTCAAGACTTGACAGCCTCTTCCACGCATCTCAACTGTAACAGAGGAAACGGCACCATGTCTGAGAGTAGATTTCAGGGTGCTGGGTTTGTCGGAGCCCAGAGCATGCCTTCTCGATGGATCATTCTGCTAGAAAAACATAATACGACTGAGTACAGCTGTGAGTTCTGGCCTGGGACATAGGAGTCCTTTTTATTAATCAGAGTCTTCGTGTATGCTCAGCTCATGCACCAAGTATTGGTTTACATCTAAGCTTCTCATGCTCTTACTCTAAATTGTTGTAATTGTAGGCCACCATGGATCAGTATTTGCATTATAGAAGACACAAACTGTGCATCTCAGGGTTGAAAAATACATGGGAGGTGTAAGCATGCCTCAACTCAGTACTTTCTGCCTCATCCTAGTAGTGCAGATTCTATTGATCATTCTCATGGTGTACACCACAAGCAAACGTTGTCTCTTAGGGCTTTAATTATAGATCTTAAGGTCAGACAATTTAGTGACGCCCATTTTGTCAACCTCAAATGATGAATTGGTCCTGATCCAGCCAAGACCATACATCACTGTCCACCATAATTTTATGTTGACTACAAAGCACCTATAGAGTTTTAAAATGTTAGGTATTTTGTAGAACGGTGGTACAGTCTTTTAGCTCTTACCACTCACTTAGTTAATTATACACTTACTGCTGTGATCTGTGCTCAGACTGCAGGTCACAGTTTAGAACTCCTTCATAACTAACATAGCATTTCATCCGTCTGAGTTGTGAACGGCGTTGAAAAATTGCGGTAGCAAGTACTGTTTGCCAAACAAACTCAAATCATATCTAGGAAGATCAGGGAACTGAGGTTTAAGGAAAAGGAGCGTTTTGCCCTGGAATTAACACTAGTTCCGGTTCTATGTAAAAGTCAGAACTCACCTCTCATCATATTTGCCTCTAGATTGGATGCCCATCTTTTGGTAATGTGGTGGCTTCGGGGCACTGCAGACAGCAGGTGTTACTGTTATCAGAGTGAATTATAGGCAGCAAGACATCTGGGCGCAGGCCAGTGAACTGGCATCATATCCCACCTTCATAGAGCAGGGTCAGCCTTGTTACTATAATAGTGGTGGCATCACTATCCCCCCTTCTTCGCGTTCTCCTCTTCTATGTGGATAAGCTACCCATTTCCTCTGTGCTGTCCTTGAGTAGCACCAATACTGCATTGTCTTGAGCCATCAATACATTTTTAAACAATCAGTTTCAAGATAGTCCTATGCTAGGATTACCAGATGATCATGTCATCAGGTCCACACTTTCATTAAGCACCTTTTTCAGCCCTGGGAATTGAGGCCTTGGTTTACTTTACTGAAGAAGCAGGACTGAAGCACAAGATCAGTGTTTCATGATGGGCATTCCGCCTCTTCAAACACGGTGTCCACACTGGAATGAGGTCATCCAATAACACTGTGCTCCATTGCATTGCAAACAATGCTGTTCAACAGCACTCGCACCTCATGATAGTCAGTGGGCAACAAATTAACCTCTGGTGCATCAGCAATGGCAAGTCCGTCTCATGGTTCACAATCCCTATCAAGCATTCTGATCTTCTTGTCAACAACAATGACCCATGACCATGTGACACAACATGGCTTCCCCTTGCAGAGCAAGGAGGGCAGGTCCATGTCAGGTCTTCAGGATAATCACATAAGATCTATTTTCCCCATGAATCTAACTAGAACTCAATTGAAGAGTTCTGCTGAAAATCTGGCATGGATCGAGCCCTACATGTACACCCATGTCCGTTAGACTTCAGGAGGCCTTACTTGTTGATGCACCAGTTAGGTTGTATTTGGTACGTCGTAGAATTCAACACAGAGCTTGGAGTGACCGAGATGTGTTGTTGTTATTGATTACTTTTCATGATAGAACCAGATAAAGTGGACAATATGCTATTGGCCGCCGAGTGTTGTAGGGAATCCATGAAACTTTGTTACTTCAAGACTGTATACAAGCAAACCTTCGTGATATGACAACTAAATAAGATGGAACAAAATGTTCTGCCTCAAATGCACTACACAAGATGAACTCTCAATGGTAATCTACATGCAGTGAGTACTCCAACAGTTTACCCACTATCACCCCAAAATCCAGACCCGAGCAGAAGCTCAGGGTGTTCTTCAGGGGCAGTTTGCAGGCATGCGGCTTCTACTGCTGCCTTACCTCTAGAGTCAAACCGTCGAGAAAGAACTGTGGGAGGATTTTTTCCCATCAGGTCACGTGACATGGTCACATAGTGCCTTTCCGTGTTTCAGGTGATATTGACAAACCACCTAGTCTTCAGCCTTGTGATTTATATCGACACTAGGACCCCTCGATCGTAATAAAGAGCCATTTTACACTTGTATATTTTGATGTATATGTGTTGATTGCTGAGTTAACTATGCTATTTATTAACCATTTTTGAGAGTGTGTAGGGGCCATGAGTCAAAAAAGGCGAAGCCTCGATTCTGTTGTGATGCCCCTCACCTTCCTAAACAATGGTTGGAATAAATAGCATCTTACACTCAAGGGACCTGCGTGTGATTTATGCTGAAAGATAACAAAGAACCAGGGTTACATCTGCTCACTGAACTGGAATCCCATTCCCTAGCCCTTGTGCAGATGGCCTGTGTTGTTTTCTTGAAAGAGATTCCGGAATGAAATCTGCAAGACAATTAGCATTTTTTTCTCCAGTGAGTTAAGGTGCTATGTTAATAATATGGAATCTGTCCACTATATGTACATATATAGTATATATGCTGACGCACAGAGCATGATATGCTATTTATTACCATTATTGAGTGCAGGGATGGTCAATGATTCACCAGAAGCAAAGTCTCAAGTGGGTCAAGATGCCCCGCTACAACGATCATAAATAGAATATTATTGACACTCAGCAGATCAGTGTGTATGGTTCAAGCATTGCTGTTTGTTCATGTACACTAGTTGTAAAAATAATGTGTATAACCATATTCGGAGGACCACGGGTTAACATTGTACAGTGAGATACAAGCACAGTGTCCAAGCTTTGTGTGCATGGCCCAAGTCTTATCCTTCTGGCAACTGATTGTATAATGGCATCTGCGAGATATAAGCATTGTTTCTCAATTCTGTTACTCTGTACTGTTCCAATAACAAGGTATTTGGCATTTGTACTGTTGGAATAAGAGGGATTATTGTTATTGATGCTAGTAATATTTTATTTTCCGTGGCATGGCATCAAATATTTATGCCATTCCAGCGTAAATAAACGTGGCCAATAACATTTTATTTGGAGGAAAAAAAGTAATAAATAAGGATTTACATATTTCTAGAGTCTGTTACACCACCAGTCTCCAACGTTTCAGTTTTCCACATTTTCTGGAATTTCTGTCTCCGGCTCTCCTCCTGTGGGTTACCTCTGTGTCGATCTGAACATTTGCCTGAATTGCTAGTTTCCTTCTAATCTAAATGCACAATATGATAATCTTAGTTATAATTCAATAATGGGATTACACACATTTCCAACAGGTTGAGAAAATCTACTGGTGTGCCTAGCTGGCGGCTGTTGCCCTTGCTTTCTTGCTTTCTGTCTCGTCCATGTGTTGCCATCTCTCGAGTGGTGCTTGCCGTGTTCTGTCTGCTTGCTCGGTGGGCCCTGCCACCAGGGCCTTTGGCTCTGAATCTCCTGACTGAGTTTCTCATTTTAGCTCTGTCTCTGTGGCTCGCAGACACATGGGAGGTGCCCTTTGAGGAGATTCTGGACCTGCAGTGGGTAGGAAGCGGAGCCCAGGGCGCCGTCTTCCTCGGGAGGTTCCACGGAGAAGAAGTGGCCGTGAAGAAGGTGCGGGACATCAAAGAGACGGAAATCAAGCACCTCCGGAAGCTGAAGCACCCCAACATCATCACCTTTAAGTGAGCATTTGTTCTTGGAGAAACATCATTGCAGGTGACCCATGGCCTCCATTAAGTGGTGACTAGGCTGTCTCGCTGTCCAGCTCATGTACCTTGTATCTCACTCCCTAATCCATCAATCCTAAACCCAGCTGTTTGTCCAGCAAACCTCAAATCTGTGTATTTGGCATACACCCAATCCAATCCCGGCCAGATGTATAGAATGGGAGAAATCTACCCTACCACATTGGAATACAGTGAGACTATTGGGATAAAGCATGAGCGGTGCATGTAGTAACAGTATGGACGGAGCGTTTTATGAGCTAGGCCCACTGTCCACAGGGTTTAGTTGTATACTGCCTTCCCCTGAGTTCCGTACAAACGTTTGACAGTCCCTTAGGATTTTCAGCAATCTCTTCCACACCTTAGTTGTTCATAAGAAACAAGGCCAGGCCACCAGACATTAATTCCTAACACCATGTTTACCTTTAGGAGGTCCTGTTGCTTGGTCAGGCATCACCGCCTTCTTAAAATGTCCACTGAGAGCGGCGGGTAAAGACAAGCTGTGTACTCTTTTGACCAGGGACCTACCAGCTCTCTTCCAAGACACACAGGTGTCTGCCCTGTTACTGCCCCACAGGGACAGTCAAATGGCCCAAGAATGGACAAGGGAGAAACATGCCGGTTTTCCCAGAAATGTACAGGTGAAGTGTTCGCTGTCTCTAACACCGCCACGAATGAGCATCTAGAAACATGCTAGCCTAATCTGTGACCCGCGTTGGTTTACTTCTTCTCGCACTTGGGTTGTGTGGTTGAAAGACCCAATCCCACAATCCACCCACCACCCTTTAAACTGGAAAGGGCACTTTTTGGTCTCTATGTCCAAACAGATATTCCACTGACCCTGGAGATGCCTTAGGAGTGAATTGGTTGGGGTTTGCTCTAGGTTTTAAAGTTTATAGTTTAATGTTTGTTACCCTGATCCCCAATCCCGATCTTCTGCATCCATGTATCCTGGTTTCACCTGTTTCCTTTGTTCTCTTCCAGAGGTGTGTGCACCCAAGCCCCGTGCTTCTGCATCATCATGGAGTTCTGTGCCCAGGGCCAGTTGTATGAAGTACTCCGAGCTGGGAGAAAGGTCACGCCCTCCATGCTGGTGGACTGGTCCATGGGCATCGCCGGAGGCATGAACTACCTGCATCTGCACAAGATCATCCACCGCGACCTCAAGTCACCAAAGTAAGTGTCGCCACACAGTACCCCAGATATGCTGATAGAAGAGCCAAACGTTGGTTGCTCCGAGGCCTGACTACAAATGATCTGCCTTTCAAGTTGTGGTCTGTCGCACAGATTACGCTGTCCTGCCCCTGGTAAGATCTAAAAGCAGTCTTCAGACATGGGACTGTCTCTACTCCGGCCAACTCTACAAATGCGCCAGTGCTTCCTCCTGTTGCCCTACTCAACACTCTTATTAAGCAATTGAATGGAAATGGTGAATGGGCTTCTTCATCCTAAGTGGTCCATTAAAAAATGACAGTCATTGAATGGGGCCAGAAACTGGACCTTTTCATTGTTAAGTGGATCATCCGAGAAAGGCGAGGGGTCAGTAAAAAGCGATAGGTTTGAATGGGGATAGGGACGTGACTCCCGAAATGGTCATTTGAAAGGACTCAATGACATGCAGGCAAGAATTCACACGCACAACTAATTGTTGTTTCAACTAGGTTCAACGTTGGCATAGTATATGGTGAAACATCATACACATCCTTCATACGTGATCCCCCTCACTGTAGAATGTAAGCGCAATCTTAGGGCATTGCTGTGGTGTTTGATCATCTAGAACCGATGGTACATCTACTCTGCGGGGATATGAGAGACTTCAGTGCAGTGGGCAGGTCCTCTGTCCTTTGCGATTGTACTCGTTTTACCTTTCTGTTCAAACTGAAAATTGGGATTTGTCCTCTGTGCCCTCTGGCAGTGCCCAGCTCAGGTCTTTCCTTTGTTCCCTGTCCACAGCATGCTGATCACCTACGATGACATGGTGAAAATCTCTGACTTCGGCACATCGAAGGAACTGAGCGATAAGAGCACCAAGATGTCCTTTGCTGGTACAGTGGCCTGGATGGCTCCGGAAGTTATCCGCAATGAGCCTGTGTCGGAGAAGGTTGATATCTGGTAAGAGAAGAGTTTTTTGTCCTGGCCGACGATAGCAGTTCAATCAGTTTAGTTCTTTTTACCAAACAACCTTTTATTTCCTATTTTACCACACCTCTTCTCTATTTTACTACCCCAGATCAATGTTTTCCTGCCAAATAAGACACTGGAGTTGACCCTGTCTCACTCTCTCCATATACTGCATTTATCATTGCTGCCTTATCTCCTTGGCTTTTTACCACGCCATCTGTCTCCTCATCTTGCTTTTTAATGCACCTGCTCCTAGTGCCTTCTCTTTCTTGCTGTTTAAAATAAACTCTGTCTGTACCCTATGCCACTATTGCCTTGTACTGCATGCATCCCTTACCACTTCTCACCTAGAGCCGGCCTTGGGCAGGGGCGAGCTGGGCCTAGGCCCGGGGCGAGCTGGGCCTAGGCCCGGGGCGCCAATATTCCGAGGGGTGCAGCAGGGAGCTGCCCGACCTAATGCCATGCAAACAGCAGCTCGTCCGTCCCACTTGATCTTAATCGGGTTCCGATTAAAGACTTTCTAATCAGCCATTAGTGTAACTCATCCTAATTGTTAGCACCCCATAAACCCCTGCCCTCCTCCCATCGTCCTCACACCTCCCGCCATCACACCACAACGACCCCACTCGCCCCCACATGAATTACCACATTTTCTTTCCGCCCAGGGCGCTGTCCGGGTACAGTTCTAAGTTTGACCCTTCCAACACTCTGCCCTCTCCTCGCATTTTTTTTGATTTTTTAGTTGACAGGTCTGTGTTCTGGGGGGTATGGTTCCCTCATAAACAGTAGTTCTGCCTCATGCTGGGAGGAGGAGTAAATGTAGAATATGGGATCCCCATCATTTTCACTCCTGCAGTGGTCCTTGCAGCGCCTCCTGCTGGGAGGGGCTGTACTTGCAGGGTCTTAGACGACCCCCCATGCACAAACACTGATTTCAGACTTACTTGTGTTCCTCCAGCACTTTCTCCTGTGAAGAGGAGGGCCAGCATTGTATGTGAGTCCTTTGCACCAGTCCTCACACTGCCTAGCAGGGGGGTCTGGGCCAGCAGGGTATGGCAGCCCACCACCCCCAGCACCCTTACCCGCTACAGATGACTGCATAGCACTGCTGACCACTCTTCCTGCCCCTGACCTCCACTGGACCCCTCTGTTGTGGGCCCTGAACAGCTTTAACCTGAGTGGGGCTGGATTGGAGTTCTAAGGGATTCCCAAACACCCCCTTGTGTGTGTGCTGATGCCCAAGGTGCACTTGTGTGGACCAATAGGCTGAGCCACCATCCACCACCCGCGCGGTCACTGCGAAGAGACAGAGGACCAAGAAGGGTATGTCTGTCTAGTGCAGTCTTTCATGCAGATGAGCATTGGGCATCTCTCGACGCGTCATTGCACTACTTGCCCCCGGTGAAGGGCCTAGTGCCCGACATGCATTGGGAATCTGAAACACCAAAAACGATGCATTCATACATTATGGATGAATGTGCAATGAATTCAGAGCTTTGGCTGAACATTGTGATGTATATCTTGTCTGAATTAAAGACGAGCAACGTATAAAAGATATTCAAGAACAAAACAGTGGATTCATTTGTTTATTTGTGAAAATTGACAAACCCTATCAAGGGTCTTGATTGTGCCATGGGTGGCATGCCCATTGATGGGCGTGTGACTACTTTTCATTTGTATCCTCGTTCGTGACTGGAGGACGCTACCCAGTGAGCACATCGCGTGGTGCCTGAAGAGTGTGTGGGGGGGGGGGGGGGCATTGACATACAGAGGTCTCTGGTAGGTGACTGCCAAGGATCCGTTTCATAACACCAGGTCTCTGTTGCTGTCTCCGTGCCCAGAGAGGGGAGATGGCAGGCTACCTTCCATTGACACTCAGCAGCTGCCTCGCAGTGCTCTTCCTTCTGGCTCTGCCAATACCCCCATCCCTTCAGGGGGGCTGGCTCCCAACATTTCTAGAATTTTTGAATCGAGGCTGATGAAACATTGGGGGGGGGGGGGGGGAAAGGCAGAAGCCATCATTTTGCCCCTTTGAATTACGCACAAGCAGCAAATACGGAAAGTATTTGCGTCAAAAATATTTAAATCTGTTTAGTCCCAATTTACAATTAAAGGAAACGGATGCCAAATCGCCATGTTACAAATGTCTGCAGAGCAATGTACCCAACTTGTGATTCAAGTACAAGAATCTCAGAACATAAATACATTACTGGTGTTTTTCCCTTCCCGTGAAGTGTCTGGATCCCCTTGCTTACCTTCTACATTAGGGGTGCCCACCTTTGCTCCCCAAATGCTGGACCCGCGCTAGGGCGACCAGACGTCTCGTATTTCCGTTCACACTTCCGGTCTTAAGACGTCGGTCCCGGCGTCCTGACGCATGTGACATCTTTATTACCCGGTTTTTGAGAGGTCGAGTGATGCTGAATATCCACTTTTGAATCCAATGACTTGGGTACATGGGCGTAGGAAGTGTGGGGGACGCGGGGGATATATCCCCCCCAGATTTTGGAGTGGGGGGGACACGGGGGACAAGGGTGGGGGGGACGAGGGGACAAAGGAATTTCCCCTCTCCCTTCTGTTATCGCAGGGCCATTAGCACGCGAAAGCGCTACCTATGGCCCTGCACTTGACCTGCGTGGAGTCAGAGGCCACCCGCCCTCTGCCTTTTGTTATGCTGCAGGAAGGCTCAGCCGTTCTGGGAAGGGCAGAGAACGGAGAAAAAATAAACGCTGTCTCTTTTCCTTCATGGCAAGGACCGTGTACAATACTCCTGATCTGCCTCTGGCGGCTGCCCTCCTCTCTTTATTCCCCCATCTCTTTCTGTCTCTGTCTCGCTCCTGCTTACGTGCTGATTTCAAGAGGCAGCTCTTAAGGTACTCTCTCTTGCCTCTCCTTTTCTTTATTTGTTACCCTGTGAAATTGATCCAAAAAGGGCTGAACACTTTGGCTGTAAATGTCCTCATTTTCTGACCGTTTTCTATTGAAAAGAAAAACCTCGGAATGGAGAGAAAAAATAGTTAAATACCTAAATAAAGCAATACAAAGTGGACAGCAGACAGGCCAGACTGTTATTTACACCCACACACATTAGTGCCACTTTACAGAGTTTGCCAGTGAAAGCGCTACTTTCTTTTTATCTTCTTTCTTTGAACAACATTGTTTTCCCAGGGTGGGTAAGTGCGCCATTCCTAAAGGGACTGCAATACCTGGTCGATGGGTAGAGTGGAAACGTTTAATATGATCGTTTTGAACTTTTTAATTATTTTAGCTTATAAAATGCGGCTCTGTGTTTGGGGATGTGGTCTTTTATAAACCAAACTGCATACATTTTGAAAGGATATAAGCAATGGACATTGAAAGGGGTCCCTTCCTGGTCCTGTAGCCATGTCTTGAACTTCTCAGGCAAAATCACTTACTGATTTCTGAATAATGAGTTTAAAACCGTTAAGGTAACCATGGTTTTTTCTGATTACAGTTCACATGCTTTGCTTATTCTTGCATTCCCTATGAGTGTTTGCTTTTTCCAGGGTGTTATTCATTTTTTTCAGGCAGCATTTTACTGTTGTCTAGTGCATAATTTGAGTTTAGTCGCAGCACAATTGAGTTGTGCTGAAGGCAGTGCGAGTTTCTCTCAGTGGGGCAGTATGGTGTTCAGTGTGGGAGAGAATGTGGCACTCTGGCCAGAGCTGCTGAATTTGGAACTGGAGAACCATGTTCAGACCTTCATGACCAGTTCACCATACCACACTCCTGACAGAGCTTATTCCGATGCTACACCTTAGAAGGCCCGATAGACCTTAGAAGCCCAGGTGTCTTAGCACCCGCAGGTGGATCTGTCCACCACAATCCATACTGCAGTTCACTTCCAGTCTTACGGGCAGGCATATGAAGAAGCACATCCTAGATCGACAGTGAATCTGTCACTGAGGTCACAAGACCCTTGAGGCCAGTCCACCTCACCCATTGGTACCTCCATTGGCCCTTTTCCAGCACTAGCAGTGCAACTTGCCAGGGGCTGGCAATGTAGGATTTGCATGCACACCAAACTTAGGGGGTGATTATAATGGCAGTGGGACCGCCACGTCACCCCGTCGGTGGCGGTCCCACCGCCATTGGTGACTGCATCACAGCCCGCCATATTACAATGGCGGGTGGTTACCTGGCGGTCGGAAAGACCAACCACCACGCACCCGACGGGCTTCTTGAGCCCGCCGGTGTGGTGGAGGGGCTCGTGGTTCCTACAATGCTGGTGGTGCCTACCATGCACCGCAGCAGGGATTACGATGTCCCTTACCCGCCAGCTTATCAATGGCGGTTCACCTGCCATGGAAATGCTGGCGAAAGGGACATTGGGGGACCGTAGCAGGCCCCTTTACCCCTGGCCCTCAGACATGGGTCCTGGGGGGCATCTATGATGCCCCACAACATATCAATGCACCATGTGGCATGCACCGATATATTTAACATGTTCCTTTTTTTCTTACTTTGCGGCGGATGATGCAGACAGCAGCACCTGCTGCAATGTAAAAGATAGGCACTGCGAACACCGTAGTGGCAGTCGCATTGTAATGCCTATCGTGGGGCCTCCACCTTGAAGGCCAGCGGTCCCATTCCCCGATTCGATGGCGGTGGTACTGAAGTCTGCCTGCCATCGTAGTCAGCCCCTAAGTTTCCATTTTATGAATATGATTCAGCGGGAAATAAATTGATGTTTGCAATTTAATTGACTTTGGTTGGCCTCTTATCTATGAGATTTCCCTGTTGAATGTGCCTTTACATTATACATTTTTGGTTGTATGAATTGATTGCATACTACACTCTCCTACAGGTATTAATTTGAGTGTCATTAGGAGTGTCTGGGACCAATTGTTTTCTTAGGAATTGTTTTCTTTACTAACCTTTGCAAAGGGCCCTAAACTTCACAGCAACACAAGTCACATTTCTTTTAGTAATTTGGGATCCGTTTGAGCTACAAAATTGTTTTGGAGGAAATCGTTAGATTATGCAGCAGATGATGTATTATGTGGCAAATATGATAGAGCCATAGTTAAGTGGAAAACATTTTTCCACTTAATTTTGCCCCAACATTGTAGCTGATCAATTTGTAAGTTCCCCAAACCCAAAAGTCGAGTTTAGGCACAATTTGCATTTTAAGAGCAGCCCTATAACACAGGGCTACTTTTAAACTGACCTCAGGCTTCAGCAGTGCACACATGCAAGCGCAGAAAGGGCTGCTGGCCTCTAAACTGCCATACCTTATTATATTCTAGGGACTTAAAAGTAGTTCTAATCCCCCTGCCCTATTATGTACTAGGGCCTTATAGGAGAGGTCATGCCAATCATAGGGGTACCCTAACCCATAGTGCACCCTAGTGTATGTAGGTGTTTTCACTGTATTTTTAAGTGCCTCTTTCAGAATAGCACTGGCTGTTTAGGCAGAGGCCAGGGTCAGTCAGTCAGGTACCACCAGTACCAGTCAGCAAAAAGTTGGGGGGTGCCCAGGGCGGCTTTGCAACACTAGAGAAACACAAACTCAGAATGTAAAACATAACACCATGGTTGGGAGGTTCTCTTCAATAATCAGAATTGATTTCTATCCTAATGAACCCATTTTCCAACATTAGGATAGGGAAAGACTGGGGAAAAATCATAACGTTCTAATCTATACATTGAAGTTTTTATGCAGCTCTTTGATGACGGTTAATAGCTCACTGTTCAATGTTAGGATTTTAACTTATGAACTTCAAATACCAAAAGAATATCTCAGACAAAAGCAGTAACTCACTGACCTATTGAATTAAAACTTTCACTAGACAAGCCTTCGATCTCTCTCAAAAAAAGAACATTAATAACCAAAGTTATCTTCACATTTTTATTGTTGCCTGAAAATTGCTGGAGACCAGGAATGCAGCAGCAGGTACTTTTCAAACCCTAATGCACTTGCAAACACGACGCACCCACCCTAAGTCAGCGGCCTTTGTTTGCTTTATGCATTAAGATGCAAGATTCATATATATGTTTTACATTTGGTCTCATTACTATGTGAATGTAAATAACAATAAAACATACATGCAAACTGTGACTACATGCCTGCTTTTCTCAATATTTCACTTCGAAAGTATGCGATTGTATTTGTTTAACGGGTGGTGATTTGTATAGGGTCACTGGAAAGTGCACAAGGTTGTCCCTGTCCCGCCCAGAATTTTAGTGTCTCCTACGCCCCTGCTTGGGTAAATCATCTCTTTGTTTCGGCAGCGCCAGAGGATGAGTGAAGGGAACAGGGGGCAGGGCAGGGAGAGGGCCATTCCGGCCTACATCATGTTTCCATGAACAAAAGCTTTAAACATTTCGAACAACCATGCACTGGCACCAGTCGGTATGTTGGAAAAGCGAGTTTCACGGTCCTTTGCTTATCAAAGTATAAATCGTGCAGTACAGGTGAAAATAGTTGAAATCTATCTGGCCTGATATGTATGTATGTGTATATATATATATATATATATATATATATTTCATCACATGGTGTACATTCACTTACAGTGAGGCGATGCAAGTATTTTGAGCACCTCAGGCAAAGTGTAATTTCGCCAGTTTGAGTCTCCCCGTTCACTAAAAAAAAATGAAAAGCAATTTTCACGCATTTTTTCCTGTAATGTTGCACCGTCTCTGCGGCAAATGCTGCACACCCCTGCTCTAGGAAGTGTAATGGTAGAGACAGCAGAGGGGGGGGGGGGGGGAGATGGAGGAGGTCTGACAGCTGACGTCACACTGCGAGTTTAAGCGCCTAGTGTCAAGTCCTCTGTCAGCTACCTGAGGTGCTTGGGAACATGTAAACTGCCAGAATAAACGTGATCTGGAAACTGGGCAATACAGACATTCACCGGACAGACATCATTAATGTCCGTCCTCTCACACCTCAGACCTCTGTGTTCTTGTCCGGCTGAAGCGGGTCTTTAAACAACCAGGCTTCATGATAACCTCACCACACGGCTGCTTTACTGCACCCTTCCTCAAGGGAGATGAATCAAATTCAACCACTCACCTAACCCATCAGAACACCCAGTCACTTATTCCCCCTCCCCCGCTCATCTATCTACGCTTGCACCTGCCTATCTCTTCATTCATCCACTCCTCCACCCACTCATCTACCAAAGCAGGCGCCCGCCACCTCGTCATACATCCGCTCCGTCGTCCCTCCCTCTAGCTGCCCATCTACTCATCCATCCACCCGCTTATCCTTCCCGCCACTCATCCATCAAAGCAGGCGCCCGCCGTTCATCCATTCCTTCACTCATCAGCTCACGTGTCCATCGGAGGGCCCGCCCACGTTGCCTGCCCGAGTCCAAGCACGCGCATGTCCCCCGTTCCTCGTGCACAGCTCCCCCTCTGTTTTCGCTCTTCTCGCGGTGGGTGGCTCCAGGCCCTCTCACTAATTTGCTGTTTGGGCTGAGAGCGCTGGGAGTAATGAGGGGGCGTGAGAGGCATCGGCGGCGCGGCCCCTTCATTACTGCGGCGCTTCCACGCGGGTGCAGCGGGGATCGGTGCCTCGTGGCTGGCTGTCTTGGGAGATTCAACGGTGCAGATGGGGCTGGATCAGCCCCAGGGCCGGCAGGACCCCCTGGGCAGGTGCGAGGGGGCGTGGGGCCCCACACACAGGAACAGTGCACCCAGGCTATTACAGTCCACGCGCTGCCCTCGGGGGTCCCTTGGATTGTATTGTGATTGCATTTATATAGCGCTTACTACCCCTGACGAGGCGTCGAAGCGCTTGTGTAATACAGCAGTGTCTCGGGTGCACGCACGCACGCCGCCCCTATCGTTGTGTGTTATATGGCCCCGGGTGTTCTCACCCTCTTCTTGCTGTTCATGGAAATCAGTGGGGCAGAAGGGCTTCAGGTACATCAGCCTGGATACAGATAGCTGCCACGTGACCTCAGGTCATGTGTGTGACTTCTCCAGTCAGTCCCGGCCTTTCACCCAACAGCGCTTTGCATTCTTGGACATCTAGGCACAGCCCTCTCCTGAAACTGCGAGCCTCAGAATGGAAAGTGCTGGGGCAAGACATTCAGAACTGCTCGAAGTTCACGCATGTGATAGATATGGCGAGTGGACACTCAGGTATGTGGGAAGCATGGGTGAAGTAATCACAGACATGTCAAACTGGGGGAGATCATGTGCTCTCTCCGCCTATAAATAGTTTTTTAAATTTATATTTATTTATTTAGTGCATTTTTATAAAAACTACCCAAAGGTGTCAGAGCGCTGTCCAATAGAGCTAGTTACGTTACAAGAGAAAAGTGGTACAGAATATAACATTACACAGACTAAAAATGAAGGGTACACAAAATCTAACACATCACAAAGGGGTGAGAATGTACAGGGAAAAAATAAAAATTTACAACGAAGAGCGAACTTCCAAGAGGGGCCTGAGAATGAAGGGTGAACGAACACAAAATCCAACACAGCACGCAGGGGTGAGGGATGCGCAGGAAAAAATACAAATTTTCAATGAAGAGCGAACTTCCAAGAGGGGCCGGAGTATGAAAGTATTAGTTCTGAAAGTGTCTTTGGAAGAGAAGAGTTTTGAACAGTTCTCATATTCCCATGGAAGTATCCATTTATTACTGTTTTATTGCTAAAGAACATATCCGAGACGTTTCGCACAGACCATCAGTATGTCTTTAAGTGTTTGTGAATGCACGCGCTGTAACCTTTGGAAGTTTACAGTGCAGAGGGAAACATCCCCAAGCTCCCTGGCCTCGGCAGGGTGTTGGACTTGCCATTCTGGACAGTGGCGTTACTGTGTGGGCATCTGGCACGCTTCTGTAGAATGCTGGACCCCCGTGTACAGGGTATGAAGATAACCACTGTGTGTGTGGACATCGACAGCTTAGAGCCCCTGTATTAAATACCCCTCACAACAGCCCCCCCCCCCCCCATGTAACTCTAGAATGGGTCGTCTGGTTGTCGGGGGCCATTGGTGAATCCCTCTCAGTCTCACCAACAGCTTCAAAAGCATAAACAAACCCCAGAGCCTCCGACTAAAATCCTCAGTGTAGCCAAGAAGCTTTACAGTGGGCTGCTCTTTTTTAAACCTAAACCGAAATGGGTGGATTTGCCCCTAATTTCAACCTCCCGCGGAAACACCTTCGCTTTATCCTTTTTTTTTCCTGAAATGTGTTTTCAAAACGGCCTGGTTTCTTTTTGTCACGAATAACTGTGTAACCGAAACTCGCGTGTGACAAAACCGAATCAATTAACTGCAAACACGAATCAGTTAAAAGTGACCGAAGGGAATCCTTTAGTAAATCACAAATTAAGGAGTGATCCACAGTTCGGAGTGCGGCTCGGTCGCAGGATCAAGCATCGTCAGTTGCTCCCCAGATAAATAACATGCACTGTTCCTGCTTCTAACACCATTGCCTCTCGGAGGTAACAAGTGAGTCATCATGGTAAACGTGTTGCGAGTGTGGGCGCCTGGCGTGAGGTTTTACCGCCAATAGAGTGTTCGGAACGGCAGAGAGCCCATTTTAAACCACAGGAACCCGGAGACCCCCGTGCATGACTCACGCAGTGCAGGAGGCGGCCACGTGGGTACAGTCATCTGTATTGCAATGTGTATGTAGCCTTCTCTCTCTCTCTTGCCAGGCCCCACCACAATAGAACCCGGCTTCCCTGTTGCGCGATCTCGACCGAAAGGTATTGGAGCGCTTTACACGAGCACCAGTTACATGAAACATGGAGGCATTCGTTTTTTTATAGGTATGGGGAGATTAAAGGATTTGCCCTCGCAGAGATTCCAACCTAGCTCCCCAGTTCCAGAGACGGCAGCTCTGGCCGTTACGCCACAACGTCTCGCCCCTTCAGCGCCATTTTACCCCGGCGGTTCCTCATTTGAATGGTCTCTTTGGTGGACTGAGAAAGCTCTCACCCGTGCTACCCCTCTCCGTGCGAGAAGCAGTTTTCATTTCCTCAGCTGTCAGTAGTACTCCACTCGATCCCGGGCCCTGGCGTGGTTTGTGGAGAGGACCCCCCCCCCCCCGCCGGTGGCGTTGGAAGGATGCAGGGGCCATGATTAATTCGACGACGGTCGCTTCGCTGCCCCTTCACGTCTTGGCGCCAGCCGTCTCCGGCGCGCGGCACTTTGGAGACCTCCTTCGAGGGTCCCGCGAGGCCCGCCCTGGTTAAGAAAAGGCAGGCGGAAGAATGACGCAACCTGCACATGGCATTGAATATTGCAGGAGCGGAAACAATACTGGAAGACCAAACAATCCAGGAAAACTCGCCTCGCCGATGCGGGGAAGGGATGGTGGCCGGGCAGGGGCGTTGAAGTCTATTCACCGTTTAAGGAACAGAACTAAAGAATCGCCTGGGTATCTTATTTTTCTGATAGCTTTATTTTGATATGTAAGTATATCGCTGATTTATATCTTATCTATGCACACAAGGTCTACTTCATGGTTCCTATTGCAGGGTGGTAGCAGAAAATACAGACCTTGGTATCTTAATAACAGATATGTATTGGATCCCGCAGTTTTAGGTTTGGTGAGAGCCAGAATCTTAAATGAAAGGCATTGTCTTATACAATTTTTTAAATTTGTTTGTGAAGTTCAATCTACTCTTTCCACGACACTCAATGCCACTCCACTCTACAACACACCACTGTACTCCACGCCACTCCATATCATGCCAAATAATTCCACTCCAGTCTACGAGACGCAATTCCACTCTTCACCTCTCCACTCCATGTCACTCTACGACACAGTGTTCCACTCTACTCCAATGTACTCTACTCCATGCCACTCTGGCACTCCACCCTACGTCACTCCACTCTGCCTCACTCTACGACATGCCACTCCACTTTACGACATGCCACTCCAGTCTATGCCAATTCACTCCACACCCCTCCACTCTGACACTCCTCTCCAGTCTAAAACATGCTTCTCTATTACACACTACTCCACTCTACGCCAATCCACTCTACGCCACTCCAAGCCATGCCACTCCATGGCAGGCCACTCCACTGCCCTCCCTTCTACACCCCTTCACTCTGTGCCCCCCCTCTCTATGTCACAAAACTCAACGACGCTCTACAACACTCCACTCTACGCCATATCAGTCTACACCGTTCCATGACACTTTACTCACTGTACGCCCCTCCATTGTTCGCCCCTACACCACTCCACTCTGTGCCACTTCACTCACACTCCCTCCACTATATTACACTCCAATTTATGACATTCCATACCACTCTACTCTTTTCTTTTTTTTTTGTAAAAGTTCCCCATGCTGATATTTTACTTTTTTTCTTTTTGGTGAAAGCGCCCCATTCCGTGCTTTCACTTTAATGGTGGCTGTGGCCCTTTCTTTAGCTGCAGCTCGCTGTAAGCTGAATACGGCGATCAGCGTCTAAAGAAAAGGGCGCAGCCACCATTAAAGTGAAAGCACGGAATGGGGCGCTTTCACCAAAAAGAAAAAAACAAAGGTTCCGGAACGTGGCCTCTATAGTTGAAGAGGTTCGTGCTGCCTAAATAAAGAAAGAATCGCGGCCACTATAGTTAAAGCGAATCGCGCTGAAAAATAAAATAAAGAAAGTAGCGCAGCCTCTTATAGTTAAAGCGGACCGGCCGCCATTACTAATAAAAATATAAAAGCTGGCGGCGAGCTGCGTTGTAGAAAAGTACGTCGTGTGTAGGGGCGGCTGGTGACATTTGAAAGTGGTGGGCGTAAAATGATTGGTATACTGCACCGTTGCGAGCGAGCCTAGCAAGCCCGAACCTCCATAAGGGTGGGTTCGTTGCGATTCTCTTCCCGTGAAAATTTTGAAAAAAGAGAAGAAAAAAGGTGCATTTTCAAGCAAATTTGAGAAAGCAGGAAGGTTAATAAAGCAATTGTGAAAGTGCCTCTGTGAACTGTCACTTTTCTCTTTACTTATCTCTCTCCCAGAATTCACCACCTTCACCTGTAAGTGGCTGCAAGCTGCTCTATCGGCGTCACTCTCTTCCAGTGACACTCTCACTTTCCCATCATCTTAGTATCCCTTCCTACCTTATCTCTTTCGCTATCTCAGCATCTCCCCTCCTCTGTCACTGGCTGGGTGCTGCTGACACTGCTCGGTGACTGTCTCTTGCTGCCCCTTCCATTGTCTCGCAACCCCCATGCTCTCCTCCCTTGCTTCCTCTTTTCTGTCTTGCTATCTCTTCCTATCTTGTTGCTGTCACATCCATCTTGCTTGCTATCCCTTCCTACATCTCAGTATCCCTTCCTCCCTCGTCTCTTTCTCCGCACCTCCATTCCCCCGTCATAGCAAATGACAAGTAGTTACGACAGAGCACATCTCACACAAGAATCGGATGAACTATCTCTAGACTCTACTATAGCGCCTAATATGTACCGGTGATTGCAGGTGGTGGGCACTTAGTGCTGCCACTCTTTTAAGGTCCGGCGTCCGGTCCGGGCGTATTTCTCATCATCGGCCTTCACCCCCCAAAAAAGAGAGAAAAGTCAGTTAACCGGGGAATAGAAAGAGAAAGAAACAGTGACATAAGGGAACAAGGGTGCAGAAAGGAACGTGTGAGAGTAACGGAGCTGACTTAATGCCCATTGCTTTTATCATTACAAAACAAAAGCAGAATGGTTTAAAAAGACCACGTTTGTGAATACAGAGCCGCAGTATGCATTTTGTTTTCCAATGCACGCACCCAACAAGCAGGTATTTCTGTACCTCCAGGAATAGTGTGCTTTCCCACCCAGGGAAAACATGGTTGTTCAAAGAGCGAGGAGGCGACAAGTAGGGCTTCACTGGCAAACACTGTAATGTGGCGCTAATGTGTTTAGGTGTGAATAAATCAATATGGCCACCTTGCTTTAGTTAGTTATTTTTCATATTTTGAATGTTTTATTTCTCTCTACCCTGAGGCTGCACTTAGAAATTGAAAAATGTCAGCAAAAGACTACGTTTCCAGCAAGTGTTTTTCTTTTTTGGATCCATTTCACAAGGAAGCAAATAAACGAAAGGAGGAAAGAGAAGGTAATACCTGTTTCTTGAAGTCTCCGACCGGTTTTTACTACATGAGGAGGAGCGAGACAGAGAGGGAAGAGGGGGAACAAAGGAGGGGGGAGGCGGCTGCCAGCGGCGGGAGAACTGGACTCAAGCAGTGACTTACGACAGAGCACATCTCACAATCGGTTGAACATCATGAACTATCTATCTATAGCGCCTAGTGAGACCTAATGCCCATTGCTTATATCATTAAAAAAACAAAAGCAGGATGGTTTAAAAAGACCACGTTTGTGGCTACAGAGCCGCGCGTGCAGTAAGCATTTTATTTTCCAATGCACTCAAAAACATTCTTCAAAGAGCGAGGAGGCAGTCGAGAGGGGGGGGGGGGTTGCGAGGGGGGGTCGCACGGGAGAATAAAATTAAGACGAAAACTTACCTGACCGCCTCTGCTCCTGGTCCGCGTTAGCGCCTCTGCCCTCCTCAAACAGGAACAGCACGTCGGCACTGGAGTGGCAACCCCTCAGCCAATCCTGGAGCTACGGCCGCGCCAGGTTTGGCTGAGGGCACAGCTTACTCTTCGCCCGCCGCCTGCCCATTAGGAGACCGAGGGGCTCCTAATGGGCATGCGCAAGTCCGTGAAAACACAAGTGCGCATGACTGGGCACGGGCTAAGAATTTGCGCACCGTCCCCACTCATGCGCACTTGTGCTGCAGTGCTGCCTGTCCCGACAATGCATGTCAGTCAACATGACGTCGGACCGCCCATGGTCCGACGTCATGCTGACTGACATGCATTGTCCGTTCTCCCTCGGCGTCTCTGAACTTAAGTAAACTAAGTTCAGAGACGCCGAGGGAGCTGCGGGCGGTGGCGGGGGGGGCAACGCCCCAACGCCCCCAATGGATGCACCGCCACTGGTCCTGGGCGGAATAGGGGAAAATCATTAAAGAAAATAGTGCTCACAGACTGTAGATAAAGCAGACCGTGTAACAACACAAGTAAAAAGTCCAGTCCTCATGGGAGGTTACAAATGCAAGTGCAACAAGAAGAGAGCGAGGAAGGACAAAGGGGTGCGTCCTTTTCCCCTGCTTAACAGTATTATAGAACAACGTGGATGGACCCACTAATGAATCCACATACTAGGATGACTCAGTACAGGATACTTGTGATAAGAGCCTGGGTAATCATTCGTCTGGTGTTCAGTGGGATCCGCTTGAAAATCTTGCATAGTAGTCGCAGGATGTGAAAGCATGATGAGTAGACAGCATTGATCTGTCAGCTCATGGAGAGGTTGGTGTACAGGATGATCCAGGGGTTCTGGGCATGGTACGCAGGGGTGGGAAGGGGGCCAACTTTGGAGGGCCACCAAGAGGAGCCCCAGGGGGAGTAGTTGTTGCCGAAGATTAGGACTTTGGTTTTGTCTGTGTTGAGCTGGAGGCAGTTGTTTTTCATCCAAGCAGTGACATTGCTCATGCAGATGGCGAAGTTTACTTTGGCAGTGCTGGTTGAGTCGTTACGGGAGAGGATGAGCTATGTGTCATCGGCATAGGATAATATGTTGATGCCGTGGGCTCTGAGGATGTCCACGAGGGGCGTAATGTAGGTGTTGAAGAGTGTTGGACTAAGCAACGATCCTTGAGGGACTCCGCAAATGAGTTTCTTGGGTTCAGAGGTGCGGGGGGGGGTGAGTCTAACTCTTTGAGTTCTGTCCGAGAGGAAGGAGGACCACTTGAGGGTCGGTCCACAGATACCCAAGAGCTGAAGCTTTCTGATGAGTGACTTGTGGGAGACCGAATGGAAAGACTCGTAGAGGTCAAGGAGGATGAGTGTGGCTGATTCCACACGGTCAAGGATGCTTCTGATGTCATCGGTGGCTGCAATGAGGACTGTCTCTGTGCGGTGGTTGGTGCAAAAGCCTTATTGAAAGCTGTCTAGGAGTTGATGGAGTTCTAGGTAGTCGTCAAGTTGATTATAGAGGACTTTATCCATGACTTTAAACGGAAAAAGGAGGAGGTCTATAGCTACTGAGGGTTTTGAGGTCCACTGTTGGTTTCTTCAATAAGGCGTTGACTTCTGCATTTTCCAGAACAACGGGAAGGTGACGGTGGTAATGGAGGTGTTGATGATAGCAATGAGCGCAAAGGACGTGATGGTTCTTCAAAGGTTGTTTATGAAGTGGGGGTGTGGGTTTGAGGGTCTCCTGAGTGGATGGTATTCAGCAAGGCGGTGGTTTCTTCATTTGAGAGCGGCTTCCAAGTAACTTAGCTGCTTATTGCCGATGAATGAGGTGTCCAGTTGTTCAGGGGAGTTCGTATCAGTATGCTGTCGGTCAAATCTGTAATAGATCTTGGCAATCTTCTGTTCGAAGAAGTTTGAGATGTTGTTGCAGAGTGCTTAGGATGGGATGATTTTGTTGTTGCCAGCTGCGGAATAGGATAACTCCTTGATGATGGTGAAGAGGTTTTTGCCATTGTTGGAGTTGGATTTGAGTCTGAGAGTTAGAGCCTTTTTCTTTGCATCTCGTAGTTGTTGGTTGTAGAGGTTGAAGGCGGCTTTGTATGTGGATCTTGCCCTGTTGTTTTTGTGGTGTCTCCATTTTCTCTTAAGTTGTTTGCAGTGGCGCTTGGACTCCCTGAGGTCGTTCATGCATCAGCATGGGTCATTTGTTGTTTTTGTAGCTCTTGTTTCCGGTGGGAGCAGTGTAGTTAGCACAGTCGACAAGCTATTTATTGAAGAGCTTGAGGGCAACATTCAGGTTCCCAGTGTGGTTGAGTGGGCATTCCTGTAGGGTCTTGGTCCAGTTTTCTTTGAATATTTTGCCCCAGTGTCTTGATGGTGCTTTGGGGTGTTACATGTGAAATTGCAATGGGTGCAGGAGAAAGGTCCTACTGTGGTGCACGGAGATGCGCAGCAGCGTGTGAGCATGTGCGCTGGTGTGTATTGTTCAGGTCATGAAGGATGTTGAAGGAGTTCAGTGAGATGTATCTATTGTCTTTGTTATCATCTGACACAAAAAATACTGGTTTAAATGTTGTTTTTTCTTTCACAGTGGCCCCTGAAGAAGGGATTAGTTCAATCCCGAAATGCATTGGGCTTGGCTGGGCAATCCAGTTGTAATATGTATTTGCTAAAATTAATTTGACATCAATTGATTCAGTTTATATTGTTATTGGAATTTAATTTTTACATGCACATTGTATGTCATTAGATGGTGATAATAATCTGATTCCAATGTGTCATGTTCATTATATATCTTTTCCATAAATCAATGGAATTATCTGTTTTTCTTTCTTGCATAATATTGTGAAGTATTGATTCTGTAGTTCACGCTGTGCATCCAGTATACTGGTGGACATTCACTAGAAGAATGTCCGAAGGCGTAGTAGCGACATTTGTTGGCTCCGGTGGCGGCTGTGGAGTTGCGTTGGATGGTCATGGGGCCAGGGTTCCTGGCACAGGGCGCAGTCCAGGTGCAGATGGGCGCAGATGGGCTTGCATTTGGCATTCCAGTGGTGTGCCTACTTTGCAGTCATGCTACGGCCTGCATTAAGTAGGTCCTGGGGTGGTCGAGGCTTCTGTTGGTGGGAAGAATGACGAGTGGGAAAAACCGGGTGGGAAATTCCAGGCAGCGGCAGTGTCACTTGGTCAAAAGGTAGCAGTTGGATCAGGCTGGGACAATCAGGAACTGGAGGCCACTGGCTAGTGACAAGCTAAGTGCCCAGGTGCCTATTGATGCGATCGCGCTGCAACCTGCATTAAGTAGGTCCTGGGGTGGATGGGACTTTTGTGGACGGGAAGAATGGTGAGCAGGAGAACTCTGGCAACGGCAGTGACACTTAGTCAAAAGGCGGAAACTGGATCAGGGTGGAACAAGCAGGAACTGGAGGCCACCGGCAAGTGGCAAGCTAGGTTGCCAGGTGCCTACTCCACTTCTACCACTCGATGGGCCACTCCCCTCTACTCTCCTCCACAATACTCTACGACACTCTACTCACTCTAAGACACTCTACAACATTCTGCTTTGCAACACTACACCACACTCTACGCCACTCCATGAACTCAGCTTCACTGCACGCCTCTCCATTCTACAACACTCCGCTCTGCAACACTCTATGCCACTCCCCTCTGTGACACTTCACTCTAATCCGCTCTGTGACACTTTACTCCACTCTATGATACTTTACGTCATTCTAAGCCACTCCACGCCCCTTCACTCTATGCCCCTGCAATCTACACCCCTCCAATCTATGCCACTTCTCTCTACTCCAGTTGGTGACACTCTGCGCCACTCCACTCTGACACTCTACTCCTATCTGCCCCCTCTACTCTACGCCATTTCAATCTATGACACACCACTCCACTCTCCAACACTACTCCACTGTACAACACTCAACGCAATTCCCTCCACTCTACTGTATTCCACTCCAATCTACGCCAGTCTACTCCACTGTACTCCAATCCACACAACTCCACTCCTCCTTACTCCATTTTATGGCACTCCACTCTATGACACTCTATGCTACTCCACTCTAAGACACTCTACGACACTTCTCTCTATGACACTCTACTCTATGATACTCCATAACACTCTACTCCAGTCTAAACCTCTCCACTCTGACACTCTACTCCCTCCATGACACTGTTCTCCACTTTACGTCTTTCTACTCTACTCCATGCCCGTCCACTCTAGATCACTCTACGCCACTCCAGTGTATGACACTCTACTACACTCTACGCCCTTCCATTCTACGACACTGTACTCTCTCGATGACACTCCACAACTCTACTCTACGACACTTTATGCTGATTCAGTCTATGACACTCTACCTTGCTCCACTCTGACACTTTACGCCACTCTATGACACTTTACTCCACTCGACACCCTGTCAGTCGATGCCCCTCCATTCTATGCCACTCTACTCTACGTCCCTCCACTCTATGCTACTCCTCTCTACTTCAAGCTGCAACACTCTACTGCACTCTAAAACACTCCACTCTACGACACTCTATGTTGTTCCACTCTGCGACACTTCACGCCACTTCACTGTGACACTCTACTAAAATCTGAATGCCTCCACTGTACACCCCTCCACTCTACTTCACTCTGACACTCTACTCTCTCCACGACACTGTACTCCACTTTATGCCACTCCACTGTACACTACTCTACTTTACGGCACTCTATGCCACTCCAGTATACAACACTCTACTTCACTCTACTCCACTCTGCGCTCTTCCACTTTGACACTCTATTCCAGCCACGACACTCCATGACTCTCTGACAGTGTACTCCACTCTGGCACTCCACTCCATAGCACAACACCCGACTCCACTCTGTACCCTTCCACTCTACGGCACTCTACTCTCTCCATGACACTCCACTCTACAACACTTCACAACACTCCAGTATGCAACATTCTATTCCGCTGCAGTCTACAACACTCTGCTCCGCTCCACTCTGTATCACTCTATGGCACTTTACTGAACACTATGCACCTCCTCTCTAACTCTCTTCAGTCAATGCCCTCCAATCAACGCCACTCGACTGTATGCCACACAATGTACTCCACTCTGACACTCTACATGCCTTCACTCTTTGCCCCTCCACTCTACTTCCTACACAACACTGTACTCTATGCCACGCCACTCTACTCCAGGACACTTTGCCACTCCAGTATGCGACACCCTACTCCATTCTATCCCACTTCACTCTACAACACTCTACTCTATGCCCTATCTCTCTGACACTCTACTCTCTCCACAACATTCTGTGCAACTCCACTCTACGCCACACAACTTCACGATGCTCCACTGCACTTTACGCTACTCCACAACACTCTAGGCCACTCCACAACACTCTACCCTGCAACACATTACTCCCCTCTACGTCCCTCTACTCCACTCTGACACTCAACTCCTTCCACAACACTCTACTCTGTCAGAGTTCTCCACTCTATACTACTTTACTCTAGGCTACTCCACTCCACTGAATGCAACCCCTTTTAAGACACTCTGCGCCACTCCACTCTCTGACACTCTGTACCACTGCACTATACAACACTCTCCTCCACTTTATGCCACTCCACTCTAGGACATGCTACGCCCATCCTTTCTATGACACTCTACTCCCTCCACTCTACTCTACGACACTCCATGTCACTCTATGCCACTTCTTGACAGATTGTGACACTCCACTCTGTGACACTCCACTCCATGACACACTATGCCACTCCAGTCTGCGACACTCTACTCCACTCTATGCCCTTCCTTTCTACGGCACTCTACTCCCTCCATGACACTCTACACCACTCCATGACACTTCACTTCACTTTATGCCACTCCACGACACTCTACACCATTCCACAACACTCCACTCTGGTCCACCCTCCTCTATGTCACAACTTTTAGCCATACTGAGCAGCAGCCATGGTGGTGTATAACATGGCTGAAACACACTGGCAAAGCCAATAGATTTTGCATTGGTGAGACCTATTGGCTTTGGCAATGCTTGTTGCTTTTAGCAAGTGTTTTTAAGGCTCACCTAATCAGTGCATTAGTTGTTTGGTCAACCCCTTTTCTTTTCTAACAGTGGACTTAGGGGCCACCCATACCTTACCACTGGTTAACTTCATTGTCCCTCTCAGCTGCCTACTCCTTGTTGGTCAGCTGCCATCGACTTACTCCTACATGTGTTTGTCTTACCCTTGAGCATTTCCGCATTGCTTGTGTCCTTCCACTGCTTCTTTTTTTAGGCGGTACTTTTTTCTTTGTGTTTAAACACTCTACTAGAGTGCATCTTTCAGCTAACTCCCTCGTGTACTTCTACCACATATTCCTCCCTCCCTCATGTGTGCTGCTTGCCGCCACCCACGCACCCACCCTCCTTCCACTGTAGTCCATGTTATTGCTTGCCCCGAGCTAATCCCACTCTCTGTGATCCACCAGATTCCCCACTACCTCCATTGTCTGTGTGCTGGCTCCCAGCCATTCTCTCCTCTCTTCCACTCCCTCATCCATGTCACACCCTGAGTCACTATCCCTCCCACCGTGTTGCCAACCTCCTCCTCCGTGTTGCTTTCTGCCCTCCCCTTGTCCCCGTTTGTTGCCTCTGGTCTCCCACTTCTCAATAAACAAAAAAAGTGCTATGATGCAGCCAGTACTGGGTGTGCAGTAGGCCTTTTTGTTTTCAATCATGCTGCAAAGCAGCTGGGCTACAGAACAAGTCTAAAAGATAGTGACAAAGCCAATAGCTCTGTTCAAGCGTGAGACCTATTGGCTTTGACAATACTTCTTTTTATATTGACGAGTGCCCGTCAGCTCTCCCAACAATAAAGTTTTACAAAAACCATTACAAAACGAGCACTGACAAAGCCAAAAGGTTGCTAGTCCTTTCCAGGCTTATTGGGTGTGTCAGTGCTTGTTTTTAGGTCTGGTTTTAGCTAAGACATTTTGATTTATTAAAATTATACGTATCTTTTATTTACTTATAGGGGCTTTCCACCAGCCCTCTTTATCCTTTGGTCTGTTATTGTTGTGTCAGTCACATTTTTCTTCAGCCCACTACAGGACAGAGAATGGGGTAGGGGGTCCGCCCATTTAAGCCACTGGCTAACTTCACTTTAAGTGATGGGATTTTGCCCTTTCACAAGGAGCACATTTGCACACAAAATAGCTATCTTCAGTGCCAGCGACTACTATGACAATATGTGCTTTTAGAGATGACACATTTTTGTTTTTACTGCTGATATGCTGTACTCTAACTGAAAGTCGTGAGGTGTTTGGTCGATTTTGATGATAAATCTTTGTTGGGTTTTGTCTTCAGTGTTTTCTGAACATGTTCAAGAAACATGGACTCGAATTTTGCTTCCTTTTGGCCACTTTCTGTTGCCAACATTCTGCAACTATAGTCACTTAGTGAAGGATTGTGAGCAGATTTATAGCTGAGATTATACAAAAAAATATTTGCTAATCCCTCAAAGTGATGATATGCATGCACCTAAATGTTGCAGGCCCAGAGTTTTGGCTATACAATATTTGTAACCTCCTTTCATGGTCTCCTTCATCCATCGCAGGTCCTTTGGCGTGGTCCTGTGGGAGCTCTTGACAGGGGAGATTCCCTACAAAGACGTGGATTCATCAGCCATCATCTGGGGTGTCGGTAGCAATAGCCTCCACTTGCCTGTCCCTTCAAGTTGCCCCGATGGCTTCAAGATCCTACTGCGCCAGTGCTGGTGAGTTCCAGGTTTATTACTGCTGCCCCACTGAAGCTGTTCCCCCTTCCTTTGCTCAAGCAACCAATGCTCACTTAGCCAAAATATGTCCCAGCAATACATGGGGAAGGGCATCATGTTTGACCCTTGTGGGTGGGGGTGTCATCCATCTGGTGCATCCTGGGGGTTACCAGTGAACTCGCGATAACATGATGAGTTTGTATTAACACTGCAGGTCAAACCAGAATAGCAGTGTGTCCTGGTGGAGTTAATGTCTAGGGTCTAAGTGTTAGCCACTGTTCCCCTTTCTCCTCTCCCTTCCTTCCACTGCCATCATCTAATGTCCAGTACCATCTACAACCAGTTTCCTCCACCCAACCGCCACGCTTGTTTGGGGCATTAAATTACCCTCCCAGAGGCTCTGCTGCTCCAGCACTCGCCTGTATCCTCTTACCTCAGTCCGGGTTCAGTTATTCCACCTCTCCAGCACTCGCCAGTATCCTGTAAACTAAGTCCAAGCTCTGCTGCTCCTGCACTCGCCTGCATCCTCTTACCTCAGGACAAGCTCTACTGCTCCAGCACTCGTCTGTATCTTCTTACCTCAATCCAGGCTCTGCTGCTCCAGCACTCGCCTGTATCCTCTTACTTGAGTCCAGGCTGTGCTACTCCAGCACTCGCCTGTATCCTCTAACCTCAGTCCTGGCTCTGCTGCTCCAGCACTCGCCGGTATCCTCTTGCCTCAGTCTAGGCTCTGCTGCTCCAGCACTGGCCTGTATCCTCTCTGTTACCTCAGTCCAGGCTTGGCTGCTCCAGCACTCAACTGTAGTCTCTCTCTAACCTCAGTCCAGGCTGTGCTACTCCAGCCATCACCAGTATCCTCTAACCTCATTCTAAGCTCTGCTGCTCCACCACTCGCCTGTATCCTCTTCCCTCAGTGCAGGCTCTGCTGCTCAAGCAGTCGCCTGTATCCTCTTACCTCAGTGCAGGCTCTACTGCTCCAGCACTCGTGTGTAACCTCTTACCTCAGTCCAGGTTCTGCTGCTCCAGCACTCACAGGTATCCTCTTACCTCAGTCCAGGCTCTGCTGCTCCAGCACTCACCTATATCCTCTACCCACAGTCCAGGCTCTGCTGCTCCAGCACTCACCTATATCCTCTACCCACAGTCCAGGCTCTGCTGCTCTAGCACTCGCCTGTATCCTCTTACCTCAGTCCAGGTTCTGCTGCTCCAGCACTCGCCAGTATCCTCTAACCTCAGTCCAATCTCTGCTGCTCCAGCACTGGCCTGTGTCCTCTTACCTCAGTGCAGGCTCTGCTGCTCCAGCACTCACGTGTATCCTCCTACCTCAGTCCAGGCTCTGCTGCTCCAGCACTCGCCTGTATCCTCTCTCTTACCTCAGTCCGGGTTCAGTTATTCCACCTCTCCAGCACTCGCCAGTATCCTGTAGCCTCAGTCCAAGCTCTGCTGCTCCACCACTCGCCTGTATCCTCTTACCTCAGTGCAGGCTCTGCTGCTCAAGCAGTCGCCTGTATCCTCTTACCTCAGTGCAGGCTCTGCTGCTCCAGCACTCGTGTGTATCCTCTTACCTCAGTCCAGGTTCTGCTGCTCCAGCACTCACAGGTATCCTCTTACCTCAGTCCAGGCTCTGCTGCTCCAGCACTCACCTATATCCTCTACCCACAGTCCAGGCTCTGCTGCTCTAGCACTCGCCTGTATCCTCTTACCTCAGTCCAGGCTCTGCTGCGCCAGCACTGGCCTGTATCCTCTTACTCCAGTCTAGGCTCTCCAGTTCTCACCTGTATCCTCGTTCTTACCTCCGTGCAGCTCTGCTACTCCAGCACTCTACTGTATCCTCTTACCTCGGTGCGGGTTCAGTTATTCCACCTCTCCAGCAATCGCCAGTATCCTCTACCGAGTCCAGGCTCTGCTGCTCCAGCACTCGCCTGTATCCTATTACCTAAGTCCAGGCTCTGCTGCTCCAGCACCCCCCAGTATCCTCTAACCTCAGTGCAGGCTCTGCTGCTCCAGCACTCACGTGTAACCTCTTACCTCAGTCCAGGTTCTGCTGCTCCAGCACTTGCCTGTGTCCTCTTACCTCAGTGCAGGCTCTGCTGCTCCAGCACTCACGTGTATCCTCCTACCTCAGTCCAGGGTCTGCTGCTCCAGCACTCGCCTGTATCCTCTCTCTTACCTCAGTCCGGGCTCAGTTATTCCACCTCCCCAGCACTCGCCAGTATCCTGTAACCTCAGTCCAAGCTCTGCTGCTGCAGAACTCGCCTGTATCCTCTTACCTCAGTCCAGGCTCTGCTGCTCCAGCACTCACCTATATCCTTTACCCACAGTCCAGGCTCTGCTGCTCCAGCACTCGCCTGTATCCTCTTACTTCAGTCCAGGCTCTCCACCTCTCACCTGTATCCTCGTTCTTACCTCAGTCGAGGCTCTCCAGCTCTCACCTGTATCCTCGTTCTTACCTCAGTGGAGCTCCGCTACTCCAGCACTCTACTGTATCCTCTGACCTCAGTCCGGGTTCAGTTATTCCACCTCTCCAGCAATCACCAGTATCCTCTACCCTCAGTCCAGGCTCTGCTGCTCCAGCACTCGCCTGTATCCAATTACCTAAGTCCAGGCTCTGTTGCTCCAGCACTCGCCTGTATCCTCGCTCTTACCTCAGTCCAGGTTCTGCTGCTCCAGCACTCGCCTGTATTCTCTTACCTCAGTCCAGACTCTGCTGCTCCAGCACTTGCCTGTATCCTCGCTCTTACCTTAGTGTAGGCTCTGCTGGTTCAGCTCTCGCAAGTATCCTCTACCCTCAGCCCAGTCTCTGCTGCTTCAACACTCGCCGGTATCCTATTACCTAAGTCCAGGCTCTGATGCTCCAGCACTCGCCTGTATCCTCTCTCTTACCTCAGTCCAGGTTCTGCTGCTCCAGCACTCACCTGTATCCTCTTACCTCAGTCCAGGCTCTGCTGCTCCAGCACTGGTCTGTATCCTCTCTGTTACCCCAGTCCAGGCTTGGCTGCTCCAGCACTCAACTGTATTCTCTCTCTAACCTCAGTCCAGGCTCTGCTGCTCCAGCACTCGCCTGTATCCTATTACCTAAGTCCAGGCTCTGCTGCTCCAGCACTCGCCTGTATCATCTCTCTTACCTCAGTCCAGGTTCTGCTGCTCCAGCACTCGCCAGTATCCTCTAACCTCAGTCCAAGCTCTGCTGCTCCAGCACTGGCTTGTGTCCTCTTACCTAAGTGCAGGCTCTGCTGCTCCAGCACTCGCCAGTATCCTCTAACCTCAGTCCAAGCTCTGCTGCTCCAGCACTGGCCAGTATCCTCTAACCTCAGTCCAAGCTCTGCTGCTCCAGCACTGGCCTGTGTCCTCTTACCTCGGTCCTGGTTCAGTTATTCCACCTCTCCAGCAATCGCCAGTATCCTCTACCCTGAGTCCAGGCTCTGCTGCTGCAGCACTCGCCTGTATCCTATTACCAAAGTCCAGGCTCTGCTGCTCCAGCACCCCCCAGTATCCTCTAACCTCAGTGCAGGCTCTGCTGCTCCAGCACTCACGTGTAACCTCTTACCTCAGTCCAGGTTCTGCTGCTCCAGCACTTGCCTGTATCCTCTCTCTTACCTCAGTCCGGGTTCAGTTATTCCACCTCTCCAGCACTCGCCAGTATCCTGTAACCTCAGTCCAAGCTCTGCTGCTGCAGCACTCGCCTGTATCCTCTTACCTCAGTCCAGGCTCTGCTGCTCCAGCAATCTCCTGTATCCTCTTACCTTAGTCCAGGCTGTGCTGCTCCAGCAATCGCCTGTATCCTCTTACCTTAGTCCAGGCTGTGCTGCTCCAGCACTCGCCGGTATCCTCTTACCTCAGTCCAGGCTCTGCTGCTCCAGCACTCACCTATATCCTTTACCCACAGTCCAGTCTCTGCTGCTCCAGCACTCGCCTGTACCCTCTTACTTCAGTCCAGGCTCTCCACCTCTCACCTGTATCCTCGTTCATACCTCAGTCCAGGCTCTCCAGCTCTCACCTGTATCCTTGTTCTTACCTCAGTGGAGCTCCGCTACTCCAGTCCGGGTTCAGTTATTCCACCTCTCCAGCAATCACCAGTATCCTCTATCCTCAGTCCAGGCTCTGCTGCTCCAGCACTCGCCTGTATCATATTACCTAAGTCCAGGCTCTGTTGCTCCAGCACTCGCCTGTATCCTCTCTCTTACTTCAGTCCAGGTTCTGCTGCTCCAGCACTCGCCTGTATCCTCTTACCTCAGTCCAGACTCTACTGCTCCAGCACTCGCCTGTATCCTCGCTCTTACCTTAGTGTAGGCTCTGCTGCTTCAGCTCTCGCAAGTATCCTCTACCCTCAGTCCAGTCTCTGCTGCTTCAACACTCGCCGGTATCCTATTACCTAAGTCCAGGCTCTGTTGCTCCAGCACTCGCCTGTATCCTCTCTTTTACCTTAGTCCAGGTTCTGCTGCTCCAGCACTGCCTGTATCCTCTTACCTCAGTCCAGGCTCTGCTGCTCCAGGATTCACCTGTATCCTCGCTCTTACCTTAGTGTAGGCTCTGCTGCTTCAGCTCTCGCAAGTATCCTCTACCCTCAGTCCAGTCTCTGCTGCTTCAACACTCGCTGGTATCCTCTCAGCTCTGTGCAGGCTCTGCTGTTCCAGCACTTACCTGTATCCTCTTACCTCAGTCCAGGCTGTGCTTCTCTAGCACTCGCCTGTATCCTCTTAGCTCAGAGCAGGCTCTACTGCTCCAGCATCTCCCTGTATCCTCTTACCTCAGTCCAGGCTCTCCAGCTCTCGCCTGTATCCTCTTTCTTACCTCAGTGCAGCTCTGCTGCTCCAGCACTCTACTGTATCCTCTCACCTCAGTCCGGGTTCAGTTATTCCACCTCTCCAGCAATAGCCAGTATCCTCTACCCTCTGTCCAGGCTCTGCTGCTTTAACACTCGCATTAATCATATTACCTCAGTCCAGGCTCTGCTGATCCAGCACTCGCTTATATCCTCTAACCTCAGTCCAGGCTCTGCTGCTCCAGCACTCGCTTATATCCTCTAACCTCAGTCCAGGCTCTGCTGCTCCAGCACTCAACTGTATTCTCTCTCTTACCTCAGTCCAGGCTCTGCTGCTCCAGCACTCGCCTGTATCCTTTTACCTCAGCCCAGGCTCTGCTGCTCCAGCACTCGCCTGTATCCTCTTACCTCAGTCCAGGCTCTGCTGCTCCAGCACTCGCCTGTGTCCTATTACCTAAGTCCAGGCTCTGTTGCTCCAGCACTCGCCTGTATCCTCTCTCTTACCTCAGTCCAGGTTCTGCTGCTCCAGCACTCGCCTGTATCCTCTTACCTCAGTCCAGGCTCTGCTTCTCCAGCACTCGCCTGTATCCTCGCTCTTACCTTAGTGTAGGCTCTGCTGTTTCAGCTCTCGCAAGTATCCTCTACCCTTAGTCCAGTCTCTGCTGCTTCAACACTCTCCGGTATCCTCTCAGCTCAGTGCAGGCTCTGCTGTTCCAGCACTCACCTGTATCCTCTTACCTCAGTCCAGGCTCTCCAGCTCTCGCCTGTATCCTCTTTCTTACCTCAGTGCAGCTCTGCTGCTCCAGCACTCTACTGTATCCTCTCACCTCAGTCCGGGTTCAGTTATTCCACCTCTCCAGCAATAGCCAGTATCCTCTACCCTTAGTCCATGCTCTGCTGCATTAACACTCGCATTAATCATATTACCTCATTCCAGGCTCTGCTGCTCCAGCATCTGCCCGTATCCTCGAACCTCAGTCCAACTCTGCTACTCCATCACTCGCCAGTATCCTCTCTCTTACCTCAGTGCAGGCTCTGCTGCTCCAGCACTCGCCTGTATCCTTTTACCTCAGTTCAGATTCAGTTATACCACCTCTCCAGCACTCGTCTGTATCCTCTTACCTCAGTTCAGATTCAGTTATTCCACCTCCCCATCACTCGCCGGTATCCTCTCTCTTACCTCAGTGCAGGCTCTGCTGCTCCAGCACTCGCCTGTATCCTTTTTTACCTCAGTTCAGATTCAGTTATACCACCTCTCCAGCACTCGCTTGTATCCTCTTACCACAGTTCAGATTCAGTTATTCCACCTCTCCAGCACTCGCCTGTATCCTCTTACCACAGTTCAGATTCAGTTATACCACCTCTCCAGCACTCGCTTGTATCCTCTTACCACAGTTCAGATTCAGTTATACCACCTCTCCAGCACTCGCTTGTATCCTCTTACCACAGTTCAGATTCAGTTATTCCACCTCTCCAGCACTCGCCTGTATCCTCTTACCTCAGTTCAGATTCAGTTATTCCACCTCTCTAGCACTCGCCTGTATCCTCTTACCTCAGCCCAGGCTCTGTTTTACCACTATCGATCGCCGTGTGACAGTTCTGCTGAGTGTGGGGAGCTTGTATTGATTTTCCGCCTTCATATTTACTGTCCTTTCTCATATCCTTAATGACGCTGCTGTACCAGAGACTTAGAACTCTTCGGCTTTGTCCAGTGCTGGCCCCCTCACTGCACTATGCCAGTGTACCTCAATCGCTGCACTGAAAAACCTGCACATAATTTGTGAATTGCATCTCAGTACCCAGCCAACTGACTATGTGCTGTGCCAGTACTGGAATCCAAGATAGCACTGCCAGTGCACCTCCGTTCACAGCACAGCACCGTATGAGGTCCATGATCCTATGCCAGTGCTCCTCAAACCCCAAGCACAGTAGTCAGTGTTATTCCAAAACACATGGGTTTGCCATTACACCTCAGTCTTAACCTGCAGTACCCCTTCTATTCCAACTCCATCAGTACACCTGAATATTGAGTTGAAGCCCCCATGCTATTACAGTATCAGTACCAGAGTACATCACCAGTGCACCTCATTCCTAACATGCAGGGCTCCCTAACACTCCAGACCTAAAATACCCACAGAGCCCGCAGGGCACCTGCTTTCTGGGGCAGGACTCTGCAGTTCAGAACTGTGACTCTCTCTCGACTTCACCAGTGCACCTCATCCCTGACTTCCAGACCCCTGCTCTTCTGCCACAGAGATCCACACAGCTCGCCAGTGTGCCTCATTTGAGGCCTGAAAGACCCAGTCTTCGCTGTTCCAGGACCAAGGCCAGCACAGAGCACCACCAATGCGCCTCACTTCCAGATCCCTGCTATTCTGCCACAGAGATCCATCCACAGCTCGCCAGTGTGGCCGAAACACCCCCGCCTTCGCTATTCCAGTATCGAGGCCAACAAAGAGCACCACCAATGCACATCATTCCTGACTTCCAGACCCCTGCTATTCTGCCACAAAGATCCATCCACAGCTCGCCAGTGTGGCCTGAAAGACACCACCTTCGCTATTCCAGTACCAAGGCCAACACAGAGCACCAACAATGCCCCTCATTCCTAACTTGCAGAACCCCTTCTCAGCTTCATTGCTGAGACCCCCACACAGCACTGCCAGTGTGCCTCATTGGTGGCCTAAAAGACCCCGTCTTCGCTGGTCGAGTACCAGGGCCAACAAGGCGTGCCACCAATGCACCTCATTCCTGACTTCCAGACCCCTGATATTCTGCCACAGAGATCCATCCACAGCTCACCAGTGTGGCCTGAAACACCCCACCTACGCTATTCCAGTACCGAGGCCAACACAGAGCTCCACCAATGCACCTCATTCCTGACTTGCAGAACCCCTTGCTGCTTCATTGCTGAGACCCCCACACAGCACTGCCAGTATATCTCGTTTCTCACCTATAGGACCATCAACTAGTTTGTTATCAAGATCCACCTACAGCTTGATGAACGGATCGCAGCCCTGACCCGCAGCATCTTTTACCTGCTTAATCATTCCCACCCAGACAAGCACTACGTATTTCCCACTGAACCGCTATTTTTTTTAACCCTTTCTTTCCTTTAGGAACAGCAAACCTCGCAATCGGCCATCTTTCCGCCAGATTCTCCTGCATCTGGACATCGCCTCTGCTGATGTGCTTTCCACGCCGCAGGAAACCTACTTCAAATCCCAGGTAGGGGACAGTGGGGCAGCTGGCCGCGCAGCAGGTTGTAGGCTGCGTGCCAGGTCTTCTCCGCAGGTCCTGATGGCTGCCAGTAGAACCTCACCCTGTGTTAGAGGTATTACGTCTGCAGTGGTCAGACAGTACTCCGTGGCCTCTGACCCTCAAGTGGTATATGCGGTCAGGCAGTCAAGATCTATCTCGTTGGAAGGGGTGTGAAGGATCGTTTCAGATATAGTATGACACAACTGTGAACGTATTTCATAAAGGTCAATCAATGTTCAGCAACAGATATTGATTTTCAGATTAGTATATTTTCAGAAGACGCTTGGCTAGAACTAGCAAAAGGAGGAACACCAGTGAAAACCTGAACTCTCACCCAACCACTTACATAAATATGACCCCCAAAGCCAATTGGCTCATTGCTCTCCCAATGACTTACATCGGCCAGTGTTAACCAATTAATAAATTCGAGATCTCTATAGTCTGGCCTGCGTATACTCTACAATCGGATGCAGCGTGACAGCCATTTTGAAATTACATATGGGTACTCTTTATTTTAGTTATATCGTTCCAAGATGGCTGTCCGACTCAGTTGACTTTGCCAATCCTTGCACCAAATTTCTACAAGCTTTAGCAAAGCAATACTGGCAGCTGCAAATGACCCTCTTTTTTTCTCCATAGCTCCAAAGTGGAACCTGGACACAGGGGAAAATTGGAAGGATGAAAGAAAAGCACCAGTGTGTGGCCAGGAAACGAGATAGAGCAGGATGAGATACATTGAGAGAGGAAGAGCCTGGGACCAAGGCCTGGAGGGCTAGAGAGCTGGTAGTGAGACACAATCTAAATGGAGAGAGTAGGGGTAGCGACATAATACCAGGGGAAAAAAGATGAACTTCTATGTACGTTTATAGCGCGCCCAAAAGAAAATACCACATAAACATGCAAAAAGTAAAATAGTTTTTTGATGCCCTCAGTGGACGGCTACAACTCATCCACAAAAAAACCATAGTAAACCAGAAATAGTATAGGGGCGGAACAAATAAAAGAATTGGCCTGAAGCCATTGAATCAGGAATTGTAATGGACAAGAGAGCCATCCACTCGTGAACACGTGGAAGACCCCAGTCCAATTCTAGGTACATTTTAGAGTATTAGTTACTGTGCTGTCTGTAGTGAGACCACAAACAATGTATGCATTGCTGTAATAAAGCATACACAATATATAAGTGTATCACACTCACTTGCCCTTCCTTATGTAAACACATTACAAAGGGTTTTATTGGCAAGAATGGCCAGGCAGCTGCTGCCAAAGCAAATTTGATGGGTCCGTAAAATAATACAGAACTTCGCATTGTGTGCGTTGAACTTACCTAGCTGTTTTATGGTCATTGATGTTACTTGTACTGGCCCATCTAGCTGAGGAAATGGGGTGTTTATTCACCAAGGCTTATTTGATATGCTCGAGAGCAGTGTGCGTCCTGAGAGTTGGCGATGTGCTAGTGGCCTGCCGTTTGGTAGATGGCTTTGGAGTGGTGAGAAGTTACTTTAATATAGATGAAAACTCCTGGACCTAGTGCCTCACAAAGGAAGTTTTTATTGGTGGGACTGAGCTGTAAGTGCTCGCACAGTGGTATCGGTCCACTCTAATGCACTACACACTAACCCATCTCTTACACTTCGCTACGCCTGCAGGACTGTTACCAACTGGTAATGGAACAATGCTGGGACCCTGACAATGACTTAACAGTACTGTAGCCAGGTGAAGAGTGTGCACTCAGAGGAGGCTAGAAAGGAATATTTCAGGGCTGCACTAAACTCTGTTGAACAATAGCAAGCAGCTAGAGTATGCTGTATACAGAACAGGATGGTGTGCTGAGATCTGCTCAAGGTAAACAGTATCAGACTACAGGAGGTAGCCCATATACCCTGAAGAGACAAGGACAATCATCTATATCATAAAACAGTGTCTCAAAAGGGTGTAAATTGAAGGCCAGTTACAAATAGCACAATTAGTTGCTGAGAATAGAATCAAAAGGGGAGAAAACCAGGGAGACAAATTGTTTTTGTAACATAAATTGTATTTTAGTGAATATACACATTTGACATATTAAATTTCATATAATCAAACGTATGTGAGGCACTGCGTTACACTGAATGACATGTAACCTGTGAGATACTGTGCACAAGTACTCGTGAAGGGTTGTGACGGCGCAAGTGACACATGAGGTAGTATGGGGCATGGTGAGACGCATCACGGGGCCGGCAGGAGTCACACCATGCCCCAAGCTGACATTGCCAATTAACTTGATCAGCAGCCCTTGGGTTATCGCAACTGAGAAGCGTTTCCCGTTCCCTCCTTGGGACTTCCAATTACGTCCTTCCCAATTGTACCTTTGCAGGTCCTATCTCAATTGCCTTGGTATTGTGCCGCACCTGGAAATTGACAGCATCTCACCTGGATTTTTGACAGTGCGCCGGCTCGCCACTGCCATATAAATAAGTAACCTGGTCCTGATGATGTCCTAAATACTTCTACAGGCCGAAACACCATTGACTTTTTACAGCAGAATTCTCAGCGCCCCCCATCAAGGATACCCTACTTGATTAATTTGTATTAATTTCCATTTATTATTTGGGTGTCCTAACTATGTAAATTTTATTTTCACTTGCTTTCTGTTGCGCCGCCTCCTATCGCTGTACATATTTCCTCACGTGTCACTTGCGCCGTCACAACCCTTCACGAGCACTTGTGAACAGTATCCCACAGGTTACATGTCATTCACTGTAACGCAGTGCCTCCCATATGTTTGATTATAAGAAATTTAATATGTCAAATGTGTATATTCACTAAAATACAATTTGTTACAAAAACAATTTTTCTCCCTGGTTTTCTCCCCTTTTGATTCTATTCTCAGCAACTAATTGTGCTATTTGTAACTGACCTTCAATTTACACCCTTTTGGGACACTGTTTTTTGAGATCTGCTCAAGAGCAGATTACAGAAATCCAAATGCAATGTCAATTTGTAATTAGAACAACACAATGCAAGATTATACATTCTAACCTCTGTACACTACACAATTGAAGGTAAAGTTTGATAATGTGAGTTGACCTAATCACAATAATTTTTTCAGTCAAGAGCCGATAATGAGATAAGATACCAGGACTAAGTCCTTGGATCAGAGACGTGGCCACCAGTTCACATCTGCTGCCCGAGGACACTGTGCAGCAGAGGGAATCTCAGTGTTATTCCTTTGTATCCATTATGTGAGCTGAGACTGATGGTTCCCATGGGAGACGGCGGCCATTTTGCACGCTCGCTATTAAAAACAGCGGTGTCCCAGATTCACTGGAGACTAAACACTGAGATGGAAAGGCTTGAGACAATGCTCTGAAACCACTGGGGATACCTCTCTGCAGCGTTTCCATCTTCTTAGTAGCTGTTCTGTTCCACTACAGATGGACTGGTTCTGTGGATCGCTTCCTTAAAAATAGTCGCCTGGTTTGAACCGCTAGACCGAAACACATAAGGTAGCTTGTTGTTTCTAGCAGGGGAATCGTGGCTTAGCAGCAGGTGTCTGACTGCACCGTTCGGTCAGGGATTGGTTAGTCTGTTTAGGATTTACCCACTTTTTTTCATCACAGAAACCACTTAGGGATGGAATTAAGGAAAGGGCAATTAACTGTTGTTTGGAGAGGAGTTGGCCTAACGGCTAGGGCGGTCGACCTCGAATCTGGGGAACCAGGTTCGAGTCTCGGCAATGATGCGGAACATCCTGTGATTCTGGGCAAATCACTTAATCTCCCCGTGCCTAACAAAAAAACAACAACAAAAATGAATGTGTCCTCATGTAACGCAACTGGTGCTCTGTAAAGCGCTCTGATACCCAATACCTTCCGGTCAAGTTCGCGCTATATAAAACTTCGTAAAAAAAAAAATAATACCCCCACAACAGGAGCGCAATAAGCGTGGTATTACTTAGCTCCTTAATCGCACCCTACATACACAGACACTTAAGTCCGATACCTGTGCCTGCTTCCTGTCGAGTTCCAAACTTCCCCTTATTATGAAAATGCAGTCTAACAGCAGCAGGTCATGCTTACGTTCTGCAAGTTTAGACTGGCTCTGCCAGTCCCAGCACTCCGGTATGGGTTTTTATATGAATAAATCTCCCCTTTGGTCCCAGAATGGACCGGTAAATTGTTGGTTCCCTCCACTGAGTCGTTGCCACATCATTATCCTTACTTGTCCTGTGTGGTCAAATGGGTCATCATGTCGGGAATTATAGCATAAACAATTAAACCATTAATCTCAGAGGAGTCTAAATCTGTGATGGTATAATCAATGGCGCCACCGCTGTGCGGTGACTTATGTGCTTGCTGTCCAAAAAAGCCATCTTTCACTCGCCTTTTGAGAATAACCAAGCGTAGACTAGTGCATATATCAAGTCATCCATGTCCCCTTTGAGTTAGTATGTGATTGTGGCTGCTCCTCTCAGTGGTGGGAGCCGTACATATATTTTCAGGAAATACGTCCTATCCAAGTGACAGTGTGTATTCTTGAAAACATATTTATTTTTTCTGGTCAAGACTGAAATGTGCCTTAACTCAATAATGTCGTCACATCCCCATACAACTGACATTTTCCCTGCCTTTGACATCTGGCATTTCCAGTCAAGACAGCATGATCAATGAAGTCTGTCTCAAAGTAGAGACGGTCTTTAGGGAGCATGAAGGTTACCCAAGCGACTAAATCGGTTTGTGCATAAGTAAATGTTAGGCGGTAACATATCTTTGTGGGTCAATGCACCTTGTGTAAAGGTTTGTGTGTAATCAGTGTCTTTAAAAATCCCTCCCTTAGGATAACTACATGTAGGAAGCTGGGTTTCTATTGCAGTAACCCACCCACTTTTTGCCAGACTACTGATACACTTTGACTTGATGTGCCCTGGGTCCCTGCCAATCAGGTTCCCAGGGCCTGTGTTCTTTCCCCAAAACTGTACCTTGTATACCCAATTGGCACACTCTGGCCACAGGTCAGCCCTTGGTAAATGGTACCACATGTACCCAGGGCACTGTGACCAGGGAAGGCCTCTGAGGGCTGCAGCACTTATTGTGCCACCCTTAGAGGATCTGTACCTTTACACTCACACACTGCCTTCGCAAGCTGCGTGTTTTGGTGCAGAACAAAGTGAAGAGTCGACATGGCACACATCCCTGTGTCTCATGCCTACAACCCACTGCCCTGGCATAGATCAGTCACCCCTCTAGCTGGGTGCCCTATACCAGTGGTGAGGGTACAGGTGCATAAGCCCTGTACCCCTACAGTGTCTAAGTCCATTCTTAGACATTGTAAGTGCAGTGCTGCCATTAAGAGTATATGGTGCTGGGAGTTTGTCATTACAAACTCCACAGCACCATAATGGCTACACTGAAAACTGAGAAGTTTGGTATCAAACTTCTCAGCACATTAAACCCACATTGATACCAGTGTGGGATTTAATGAAAAATGCACTCAGAGGGCATCTTAGAGATGCCCCCTGAAAAACGATCAGCCTCTGGTGGGTTCCCTGACTGGTACACACCAGCCTGCCACCACTAGACATGTTTCTGGACCCCTAGGGTGGGAGCTTTCGCTCCCTGATCCCAGAAACAAAGCCTTTCCTGGGCGGAGGTGTTCAGGAAAAGCCATCTGTGGCAGGGGAGCTTCAAAGGCCTGGCATCCTTTGTAATGCGACCCCAGCCTTTCCTGCTATCGGGAGCAGGCCCCCTTCCTGTCTCCCCTCCTTTTCGGCAGGAAGACAGGCGGGAAAAATTAGGTAGCCCAGAAGGTGTGCCCACCTCTGCCAACCCCACCCCTCAGGTGGGGGAGGCGAGGTGAAGCCCACTCTATAGTGCCCACCATCTTGCAGATGGCAGGCACTCCCCAATCAGGATTAGGGATAGTGCTCACTCCCCCACATGGGGTGAGCACACCAAGGGTGTAGTCACCCTTAAGCCAGTAGCCCACTGGCCACTGACCTCGAGACCCCTAAAACGCCCCCTAAATACAGTATTTCGGGGGCAGCCCTGAACCAAGAAGTCAGACAAGAAACTACAAGAAGATAAGAAGAAGAAGGACCAAACAGCCGTGCGGAAGCTAACAAGAGGAGGACGCCCACTGACTTTGCCCCAGCCCAACTGGCCTGTCCCCACCTCGATCCTGCTCCAGCGAAATCCCGGTGTGTCCTGCATCAGCAACCTCAAGAAACCTGGAGGACCTGTCTGCTTTCAATCCCAAAGTCTCTATCTCCCGTGAACACCGGATTTGTTCAAACAACAGACTCCAGCTCGGCAAGGATCCACGTGTTTGCACCCGATGCCTATGGCCCGAGTTCGAGTGGCCCAACACCAAGAGGAGGTCTCCCTAGCGATCCTGACCCGAGATTCGGCGACCCCTGACCTGCCTCAAGCCTCCAGCTGACGCCCGCAGCCTCAAACCAGAAGGTCCCCCCAGCCGTGACCAGGAGCTGGAAAGAAGATCCGACCCTAAAAGGCACCCCTGCACCCGACGCCCCACGGCCTTGGGTGGCCTAACCAACGGTGCCTAACCAGCCCCCAAGATCCCAACTTACCTCTCTAAGTGGTGGTCGCACCCAGAAGACCTTCTTCCCTGAACCTTCAGTGGTTTTGCAAACCGGAGACTTCCCATTGAAAGCCACAGAGCACCTGACACCAAAACAGCACTCTGCACCCGGCCCTCCCAGTGCTGCTGAGGGTGCATCTTTTGTGCTGGCCTAAACATTTGTCCTGAGCTTAAGTCCATGAGGTTGGCTCCCACAACCCAGTGGCCTGCTCGTCAGCAGTCACCAACCAGAGGCCCCTATTCCCCATTGGATAACATTGGGCCTCCGCACTCTGCACCCGGCCGCCCTAGTGCCGCTGAGGGTGTAACAAGAGTGCATCCTTGACCCAGGGGGACCCCTGAGTCTAGCCCCAAAACACAAACTCCCACAACAAAGTACTTACCTTTGAACCGATAACACTATTTTCTTCCATAGAATAACATTGGCTGTTTTTCTATGAAAAGTTTGGAATTGGAAAATCTAAGAAATCCTTTAAAACTGTAACTAAATAACCAAAACGCTTTTACTTACATGTTTACAGGAAATGTCCCAGTGCAGTATCCAGGTATACTGCACTGTGTAGGAAAAGTAGTCTAAAAAGTAACTTACATGATATTCTGCAAACATCCTATACAAAGTATGTTTACTGTATTCTAAAAAACATTGCATTATCAGTAACACTAATGTAATCAAATCAAAGTACATTTACAATTGCAATTCAAACTGTTTAAAAACTGTACATTTACTGCAAAGTATTTATCACTTACCTGTGCCAGGCTTGCTTGGTTCTAGGAAATAAAATAACTAAAAGAATATTTTTTATACAAAAACAATTGGTCTGAAGTTCTGTCTTTGAGTGTGTGAATTCATTTGCTGACTTAGTGTGTACAACAAATGCTTAACACTGTCCTCTGATAAAGCCTTACTGCTCGACCACACTGCCACAAATAGAGAGTGAGGTGCTATCTACTTTACTTCTGCCTATCTTCTGGGTTCACTGGACTCTGTGCACACTATACCTCACTTCGGTATAGTACATACAGAAACATCTTCCTACACTACACCCTTATACCTTTTATAAAGTGTATCAATGTTGGTAGAGCTAAAATTAGTCAAAAAAACAAACTGGAACTGAACAATTCCAGTCAATTTGGACATATTAACGGTTTCCCAAGCACATGCATCACACATACAAATGCATATTTAAAGAAATAGTCACATTTGCCAGCATGGGTTGCACTCATGTAGAACTCCATATGTCGGCACACACTTAATGTAGTGTTATTAATCCTAGAGCCTGGTAGTTAGTCGCCCTGCTCCCAAAAGCAGCAGTGGCGGCTCCTCCGCTGAGGCGGAGGAGCGTCACCCCACTGCTATTTCAGCACTGCAAAAATGAAAATGATAATAACATGACATTATCATTTTCTTTTTCTATGCGGGAGTTGGGGCGGGGCTGGCTCTGTGACGCCAGAGCAGGGGAGGAGTGGTTTGCACTTATCTAAGTGCACATGACAGTTTGGTAGGCCCTCTAGGGCCAGCCAAACTGTCATGCGCACTTGCCATGTTTTCCATTGAGCTGTATTGCACAGCCCCGTAGAGAACATGCCCAGCCTCCCCAGGCACTGCCTTGGTGTCCAAACAGGACGCTCAGACCAATCACGATGATGCTCCTGCAGTGTCGTGATTGGCTGGGAGAGTTTGGAAGTCTGGGTGCTCCCAGGAGACAAAGGTGAGGCATGCAGTGGCGGGTGAGGCGTGCAGCGGCGCGGTGGACAAGGTAAGTTAATTTTTGTATTTTTTTTAAAATCCTTGCTCACCACCCCGTTCCGAGCGAGCCGCCACTGAAAAGCAGCATATGAGGGCGTGTGAGGAAGACTAGGACCTATATCTGGGGATATGGACCACCTCGAATGGCAACATTGTTTTTAGAACCACATTTGCCAGGGTTGTCCCAATCCAAACATTTCATTAGTGGTAAGTACATACTACCACATTCCTGTAACACAAAACAGGACTTGTTTCAAGAACACAATGTTTGTAACCTCAGAAAGGGTGAAATAAAGACTGATTTCCAGTAGGTTCACACAGCCTTACAACGTTGAGGCTATACAGTATTACTAATCGAGCACATGTATTGTAAGGAATGGCCCTTTTTATATTAGCACAGGTCAGTGTAATAAGAGCTGCGGCTCTTCATTAAAGCTATAACCATGTTACAGAAATGATGAGGCTCAAACCAAGTGTATGACAATCTTCTGTTACTTGGTGCACGAAAATACACACAATGTACAGCCATAAAAAAGTACACTCAATTTCTAACAACCCCTATACATTCCATTGGCTTCGCATCCACAAGCCCTTTTTAAAATCCTCTGCCATGCCAACAGAGAGCTTCACAACTGGGGTCCCTCTCTACCTCGGCAACAGAATCCATTTCTATACTCCAATAAGACACCCGCGGTCCTCCTCTCTCCTACTCGCACTCACTCCTCATTTCCATTGCAACAGATCTGGAGGTTGCTCCTTTTAATATCTAGCCCTGAATACCTGAAACAAGCTTTCCTTATCCATTTTCCATACTCTTTGTATGTTCTCTCTTTGACTTGAGGAAGCATTTTAAAACCTGGCTGTTTTAACCCATCCCTTGCCTGCAGGGTTTCTCAGCTATTCTTATCTGTCAGTTTTCAGTGCCAGGATACCCTTCATGGGTGATATGTGCATACTACAAATAACATAGCACCACATGCATGTACACACACCCACACAGATAATACATGAGCATCTACAAACATAAGTGCAAATGCAAATATTCTATGCATTTCCACACTGGTGCTGCAAATAACTAGTGTTACTCTTAACACCCAATATACGCTTTTTTAAAGGTAGACATTGAGACATCTATACAAATATACGTTATGACACACACACACACACACACACACACATATATTTTCATAGGATGCACCTCAGAATCTCTAGTAGTCGGCCAATTAGCTGAGCCATGTGGTGGTGTAGCAGGCGTGAGACATGATCATGTGCAGGGCGGTAAGTTGGCCTGGTCATACTGGTGCTCAGTCCCGACATTAAACTGACTTTGCAATGTGGCCCTATATTTATGTTTTTAGCCTTTCTGAGAACTGGTCAATCTCTCAACAATTACTTTAAAAACCTTTAACGTAATCAATGTCAGTGATGTAGTCCCTGTTTACATTTTACTTACTCTTTCATTCCCTAAAGTATTTGCTTTTTCCAGATGTGTCTCAGTAGTTTTTTCCATGCACATTATGACTCTGGTCTGGTGCATACTGTGAACTGAGTTGCCTTTAGGCATCTGGGTGAGTTCAGGTTGTGGGTGGGTGTTCATGAGTGGCAAAATTGAGAGCTCTGGACCTGACAGCGAGGCAGTGCGAGTTTCTCACGGTGCCTGTCATTGTGTCGTAAAGGTGTTCAGACTCCAGGCTCATCCAGTCCTTCACTGAGCAAAGGTCACATATCTGCCAATTGTAATTACCATTTTATGTGAAGGTGTATGGAAAGGGTATACGAAGTTATTGTAACCATGTCCCTTTAATAGACCCCCCCACCTATTTTAGCCCACTTAATTCACTGGTTACAGTGTACCTGGTGAAAGACATTTTTGTGGCGTAACAGAAGACACATGGTAGTGGTGTAGCTGGAGCAACATAGTGGTGGTATAGTAGAGGACACATGTTGCAGCAGGGGAGACATGGTTTTGTAGTAACGGTGACACACTTGCTGTTGGTGTAGTAGTGGAAACATGCTGGTGATGTAGCAGGAGAGACGCATGCTAGTTAAGCAGGGGAGACAGGTAGTGTCGCTGGAGAGACATATGCTAGTGGTGTAGCTGGGAGACATGCTGGTGGTTTAGAAAGGAGGCACAGATGTTTCTGGAAAGACATACACTGATGGTGTAGCAAGGGAGACACATTCTGGTCTTTTAGCAGGGAAGACACAGGTGTCACTAGAGAGACGCGTGGTGGTGTAGCAGGGGTGATTCCTAGGATGGTGGTGATGTAGCTGGAGCAGCACATAGTGGTGGCGTATCAGAAGAAATGCACAGTAGTGGTGTCTTTGAGGATACCCTTGCCTAAAGTGTAGATGTTGAGACCTGTGGTTGTGTAGCAGAAGAGCAAAAGGAACAAATAATGGACAGAATGCTAAACAATGCATTCACCCCCTCACAAAGATATGGGTTTAATCCATTGTTCCTTTGCTCACCACGCCACCCCAGTTTGAACCCAGTCAAATGCAAATCAGTCTTGACCCTGCTCCTCATGGGAACAGTCCAGCTCGAACTGCCAAGCCAGGTCTTTCCTGGACTGGAAACGAGCATCCTGGGACCGGTTTCGGGGTAACACCCCTCATCAGCCATGCTCTCCATGCCACTGGAGTCAAGCTAGCCTGGCTGATGAGGGGTGATGAAACCCGAAAACTGGTCCCAGGATGCTTGTTTCCAGTCCAGGCAGGACCTGACCTGGCAGGTCGGCTGGACTGTTCCCATGGGGAGCGGGGTCCAGACTGATTTGCATATGGCTGGGTTTAAACTGGAATGGCGTGGCGTGCAAAAAAAATTATGACTTTAGGCGCAGATCTCTGTACTGGGGTGAAAGTTTGACATTGTTCAACATTCTGTCCATCAATTGTTATTTTTGCATGTTTAGCAGAAAGGAACACGGGGGTGTAGTAGAGGAATGATGGTGGTGTAGCAGGAGAGATGCGCGGTGATTTAATGGAAGAAATACGCAGTGATTGTGTAGCTGGAAAGACACGAGTGATGCAAGCGGGAAGATTCGCTGGATATGCATCAAGGGAGACACGTGTAGCAGGAGATAGGAGGACCGGCCACCATATTGGTAGCATCTTTGAGAGTGGAAGGGAAGTCAGGAAACCGAGGGACAGGCGATGAACGTCTACAGGCGATGGGCATCTATCTGAAAAACGTGGCTTTCATGAGCTTCTCCGTCGAGCCTGGCATTTTTAAGACTGTGTGAGAGAGGCAGTTAACCTATATCTAAGGAGCCAGGCATTAATAGAAGCGAGAAGGTCAGACGATGGGCGTCTTGCGGATGAGAAAGGCTGTCATAACGCTGCGAAGACCATTCGTAAAAGTGTCCGGGGCCGAGATGGACGTCTACGTGAGGAACAACGCGTTATATAACTGCGAATGACGTCCGGTGACGGATGCGCGTACAGTTCGATCCCAATTCTACAGGATTGCCCCTTTGGGAGTTGGATTGCCTTTACGGAGAGAAGCATCTCAAATATGGAGCTCTTAGGGCAGGAAGAGGTGAGCGTGCCCCCAAAGCACTACCCATATCATCTCCCTGTCCTCAGCAGCCTGCCGGTGAGGTGTTTAGATAAAGCCCCGATAAAACCGTCGTCCCTGACACGGGGTTCGGGAAACGTAGGGGGGCTCTACGGCCGTTCCCATCAGAGCATCCCCAGGGGACGCCTCGCGCTCTGGTGACGAGCGGGACGGCCGAGGGGGGAGTGCGTTGGGAAGCTTCAACCAATCCACTGCGGCGGTCTGACAGTAAACACAGCGTCCGTGGGAGACGTGCAAGCGCCGTCACCGTGACGACAGTGGCAAGACAGCCGGGAAAAGGCATGGTGTGATTCCGATCAGTGGCGCCTAGCGAACCAGGCCTACTCTCCCACATCGCTGACCACACTGCCACCTAGTGTTTGCAACGTATTGTACCCGGGCGGCAGCCGTCTCAGACCGTGCTATGATTGGTGGTGCTCCAAGCAAGATATATTCTGGGTAGAGATGGGCGAACCACTAAATTAACAAGAAGAGCTGAGCTAGAGCACGAGTGGAGACCTGCAAATATTTGCCATGTAATCTATAAAGCAAACCTCATGTTAGCTTTTATGATCGTGGACATTGCGTCACCAAAATGTTAGGGGTGCCGAAAGTGACTTCGCGCACCCTTTGCCCTCAATGACTTCACCCAAAGGGCTATCACAACACAACCCAGGAAGTGACGTCTCGTTACTTTCACCCAGACAACATTTCAATAATGGACATTCCTAAAGTTGCATAAAAACGGTATTATTAATATATTAACAAAACACATGTATCTTAATATTTGACACCATCAGTATTTTGATTAAGGTGCTGACATGACACGCTAATGGAATAATAACCATTTAGCTTTGCCTTTAATGAAAAATGATTTGTTTGTTTGAAGAGGTGGCTTTAAGGCCACAAACCACAGAACAACACTGGGAACCTAAATTATTTGTACCACAAACTTTCATGATTTAGTGGATTCTCTAGTGTATTCCTCAGTGCGAAATCTAATGATAAATCATAGGGAGAGGGAAAAAAGATTTTAAAAAAAAAATAGTACTTACCACCACCTATAACAATTGATATGAACCATTGGACCTATTCAAGTAGGTAAATTCATTTGTAAACCTACAGTTCTGAGTAAATGTACCTCAGTTATGCCTGCCAGGACTTCCGCACTCGCAAATCCCACCTGGGGTGGAATTGATAGCGTTTCTTGGCGTTCCAAGCCGTGGTTTGCCTTGGAAGTTCGTTACCTTCCACAAACTAGTTTGTGGACATTCACCAACTCCTGTCATTTCCCTTTCCAGCCTGGAAAAAGTCATAATTTTACTTCTGGCATATATCCATTTACACGGGACGGAAAGGGAATGTATCACTGCCAAATTTCATGAGTGTGTAGGGGAAGGGATTTCTTGATGGGGAACAATGTGTTTGTGACATGGGTAGCTGTAGATACACATGCTAAGCATAGACTAGAAAGTAGTTTCCTCTGTACTTTTGTGGTTAACCTAGGGATGTTGCAGAACACTGGAAAAGTGGACGAAGAACAGCTTCCTATACTTGGGATTGCTGTTTTGCTAGAACTTCCTCACAGAAGTGTTAAGTAAAACTGTGTGGTGTGGACCAAGTAGGAGTCTTACAAATGTCTGCAATTGCTATGCATACTCCTGCCATCTAGTGTTGGACTAAGACATGTAAAACTTGATTTTGTTCGAAGAAAGTCTTTCAAGTCACAAGGTGTAGTGACTCCTCCCGGTTCCGATGTGCTTTGTCGATGCTGCGTGGCAACATTTGTCGGGCCTCTCGAGTTTTTCTCTGCTTCCGATATATGAAGAACAATCACTGTACCAGTTTCTTTCTTCAACGATGCCACAGTCAACAGCTTCTGCATAGAGGGACATCATCTTGAGCAGGGTCGTGGCCTAGCCAGGCATTTCTTCACCGTCTCTCGCCTTTGATAATGGTCGGGCTGTGATGGAAAAAACACCCTTCTGATAATGTCCACAATGACAGACCAACACACAGTCTGTAACCTGTGTCTTTGCCTAGAACACAACAAGGCTTCTTGCTCCGCATGCTTTGCCTTCAGGTCCAAGAAGACCATCAGCAACCGTCTGGATTGCCATCTTGAATTTGCGTGATGGATCAGCTAAGGGACAAGGAGATACCAAATATCTTCAGGGAAGACGTCGAGATGGAGGAAGTCGAGGAGGAAATCTACACCAGGGAGACTGCAGTATACATCCCGGAGCCAGAGTCGCGGTCGGAGTCAAAAGAAGCAAACTTGCAGCGGCCTTCAGCACAAAGATATTATGCCCACATAGTGAGTACCACCCCAGACCATAGAACTCATCGCCCCCTGGGGCCGGGGCTTCAAGCCCTCATTCCCTGTCGACTGGGCTGTCACTGCTCTCCAGCCATGACCGGCTCTGATCAAAAGCTTCAGATTCGAAATAGGGCCCAACTCTAACACCGAATCAGCACTCCAAAGTTAAACCCTCATCAACGTCGACCGCATCTTCGACCTCAGCACTTGTATTAACTCCAAAGGACACTTAGGAACTGAAACATTTATCGATGGCGAAAGCCGCGTCGGAGGCGAAACATCCATCGGCATCGAAAGCCGTATCGGTAACCAAAACTAGCTCAACACTGAAGCCGGCATTGGAGTCGAAGCAACAGCAGATGGGTAAGCACACTTCAGAGCCCAAACAAGAATCGGGCTCCAAGATAGCTTCGAAGCGGAGACATTCGGCAAAGCAGAATCGGCCCTTGACAGCTGGCTCGAAGGTGCAACAACCAATCCTGGAACACCTGCAGAAGGAGCTGGATTCTTGGAAATGACGCCTGAGAATTCATCCTCATACAGGGAAAATCATTACTAAGCCTCCACTTCAGTTCCAGCAGACTGTTCCTCGAAAAAGACAACTCAGTTTTGAGGAACAACTAACAATGGAAACTCCACCACTCAAGCAGAAGAGACAGGGCAGGGGTAAAAGCCCTCTACCACATCCATCTGCTCTCCCCCTCTTCCAACTACACATCCTCCACCAGCTCCTCCAGCTGCACCTCCTCCTCCGCCACAACCCCAATCACCACAGGGGTAATACCATTCATACTATGGGGAGGGTAGCCCACCCCCTTTAGATTTTGAGGATGTCCTCTATCGACAAGATACACAAGAGGACCATGAGGTAGTACCTCCGGGCACGGCTGTTGGAGCGATTGCGATGTCTTAATTATGCAGCGCATTCGGCGCGGACGCACCACATGGGGGACAAAGCGGGGAAACTACTCACATGGCTTGTCCGTCAGAACGAATCGTCAGCTCCGATAGCATCGGTACGCACGGCGCAAGGAGGAATCGCATATACGCAGCGGGGCATACATGAAGCGTTTGTGGTGCACTATCAGGACCTATACAAATCTCGCATGCAGTCCACACCCTTGGAGCTGCAGCTCTACCTTGAGGAGATAACACTACCACACCCCACACGTGCCCAAAAAGGGGAGCTGAACGACCCCCTCCTCCCAGAGGAAATTCGGGACAACATATTCTCCCTCTTTAACGGGAAGTTCCCAGGTCCTGATGGACTACCATCTGAATTTTACAAAGAGTACGCGCATCTACTAGTACCGCAACTGATGAAGGTGTTTGAAGCTGCGGTTGATGAATCCACTCTTGCAGGCTCACAGAACGAGGCTCTGCTGGTGTCCCTACTCAAACCCGATAAGAACCCTGAATCCTTAGGCTCTTATTGCCCTTTAGCGCTTCTGAATACCGACTACAAAATCTGCGCGTCCATACTTGCAAAGCGTCTCTCGCCCATTGTGAAAACGCTGGTGCATCCAGATCAAAACGGTTTTGTACCCGCTAGGAGTACCTCGCTCAACATTCGTAGGCTCTTTAGTGTCCAACATTACACGGTACACACATGGCCCCGCTCAGGCTGCCTGGTGCTGTACTTGGAGAAGGCCTTTGACTCTTTGGAGTGGCCCTATCTAGCGGCGGTTCTCCATAAATATGATGTTGGAGATCATTACATGAGAATGGTTCAGCTGCTATATCAACGACCTATTGTTCGGGTTAGGACTGGCAAGCTCATTTCAGAACCTGTTCGGGTGAGACGAGGAACGCTCAGGGTTGCCCCTTGTCCCCATTGCTCTTCTTCCTAGCCATGGAACCACTAGCGATGGTACTTCATAATGATAGCGAAGCGTGGGGTATTAAATTGGGAGACGGAATGCATGCTGTCTCTTTCTACGCTGATGACCTGTTATTGTATGTTCGGGACATTAACAACATCCCGTCGTCCATAGCAGAGGCACTTGCAGCCTTTGAAGCAGAAGTTCTTCTCAGCGACTTTCCCCTCCCATGGTATTCTACCACGTTTCGCTACCTTGGCATCTTTGTTTATAAGACGCCAAAATATTTATTAGAGGGCAATTTAACGAGGGCAATATCAGCGGTCAGAGCGCAGGTACAATTCTGGAAGTCGCTCCCACAAAATGTCATGAGCCGCATTACCTTGATCAAGATGATCGTCCTCCCAAAACTGCTATATTATTTCTAGAATCTTCCGATATATGTCCCGACCAGAATATTCCGCGAGCTGGAATGTCTGTTTCGGGACTTAATCTGGAAAAAAGGCAGGCCTCGTGTAGCCTTGTGGAAGCTATATGCTCCCACCAGTCAGGGAGGATTGGCAGTCCCTAATTTGGAGCTGCACAATATAGTGGCCCAGTTACAGTGGGTGACGAAGTGGCTTGGTGGCAGGGGATTGGAAGACGCAGCGACTCTGCTACAACCCTGGACCCAATCACGAATCTACCACCTATTCCATCCCATCGCCAAACCCCCACGACCATCTCAATTCCACTTAGCACTGGCGCACAACTGGCGCACAAGTGCTACAGGCGAGGCCTGCATCTTACCCGCTCAACACTTCCATACGCTCCGATACTGCCACTCCTAGGGACACCCAGAGGGAGGACAGGCATTTCCGAGGAAGCTCTCGCACATTGGCATACAGCGGAAGTGGATTCCCTGGGCGACTTTTATTCGGATGGCGCGCTCCTCACCTTCGATGCCCTGGCGAGGGACAGTGGGTTACCGGCAGGACAGTTTCTATTACATACTTCTCTAGTTAGAGCCCTGTCAGCCTCTTGGGGGGGATATGACGGTTGAGCCGCCTACACACCTGTTACTTCAATATTTACATGTTATGGGGCGGGCTCACACATAGTGCACTGGCAAGTGGTGGCTCTCCTTACCCATACACTGAAACCAATGCTAAGTCTCCGCACCCGCTGGGAAGAGGACAGGGGCACACCCTGGACGGAAAAGGAATGGAGTGCTATTCTGGCCAGCTCCACATGCATCCAGAGGAGCTCCAAATTTAACCTGATCCAAACATACATTATACAAAGAGCGTACCTTTCCCCGACAACATAAACAGATACTTCCACATCACTACATCTGCATGTCCCCGGTGCCAGCAACTTAAAGCAGATTTACTCCACATACTGTGGTCTTGCGCCTCTTTACACCCCTATTGACAGAAAGTGGCCGCGTCACTTGCACGCTGCACCAAAACCTCCCAGCCACACACGTGGGAAGTGCACATACTAGGGCTTTACGCCAGATCTAAAAAGAACAAAGTCGCATCACGATTCTGGGATTTGGGGCTGATAGTAGCGAAGCGTTTACTAACGAAGAGGTGTAAAAATAATACACCCCTGGAAACAATCAGCTGGGAGAGGTCACTCACGATCTGGGCGCAGGTGGAAAGCACGGCCTGACATAGGGAGGAGACAGTGGGACTTCGCAAGTACCCTATAGCACAATACTGGGATAAAATGTTCACGATCTTTAAGAATGGGATAGATGGGAATAACTCAGGTGCCCCTCCCGCCAATACCTAACCTAATCCCAGTTGGTCCCTCACCCGGAAACATTAAGTAATCACAGATACCGCTACGTCCTGAGTGGCAGCACGTTTGTGTCCTAGGTTCATTGCTGTGCACCCCAGCCCCTAGACAATAACTTAGATGTTAGAGGTTTCTACTGCTTTAATGAGCTTGAATACCATCCTGGCGAGCCGCTGCAGGGCCCAGATCGAGACGAGCATGTTAAGGCCTGGAAATGTTATGTATCTCCTTTTCGTTGCAATGTGATGGCAGTTTTTTTTCTTCTATTTATTTATTGTTAGTTTTGAAGTTTGATTGATATGTCTTATTGGCCCACCCTTCTTTTTCCGCACAATCTCCCAAAATGTGGTTAGCTGCAATACAAGCCCCTATTTTACGAGTGGACTGCCAATCCAAACCACCTGTTGTAGACGTCTGATTGAATTAAGACGTATTTGCAATATGATGGGCGTAGCTATTTATTAATCGGGAATTGCAAAAGAACACAAATGTTAGCAGGAAGTAGCATACAGTGTTTTACAACTGTGGGCCATCCACAAGGATGACTAAAAGCCATTGTGTACCGTATCTGAATTTATGTAACCTACCACCAATAAGACAAATGCTTATATAATGTAGTTGTGTATGAGCAGATGTGCTACCTATTAAAAATCTACTTTGTTATTAAACTCAAGAAAACCAATAAAGATATTTAAACAAAAAAAATGAGGTGGTACCTCCGGAACCCAATTACTTCTCCCCCTGATGATACCACCTCGTATCACAAGGTTATTCAAAGGGCAGCACACTTCCATAAGGTAGACCTGCATTCAACCCAAGAAGAGGAGGATTTCTTACTAGAAACCTTCTTGCACACGCAACGAGCCACCCAGTTCCTACCCATGTTGAAGGGCTTCATAAAACCAGCACAAGAAGTGTTTAACAAGCCTGTAAAGGTTAGGGTTATTACACTAAGGATAGACAATAAATACAAACCCTCGCCTACTGACCCACCATACATTACTGGCCACTTCCTGAATTACTAGTGGTACATGCTGCACATACAAGGGCAAACGCGCAGGGGAATGGAGATGCACTGCCCCCGGCAAAGTGAGCAAAAAATATGCTGCGGCAGGAAAGAGGGCTGCAGCACAATCAGCAACCCATTGGCGTATTGCCAATTCGGTGGGACTCCTAGCACGATACGATCGTGTTCAGTGGGATGAGATGGGGGAGCTCATACAGCACTTACTGGGGCAATATAAGCAGAAGGCACAAGAATTATCTTCAGAGGGCCATACGATTTCAAATACATCTTTTAGGTGTGCCCTTGATACGGCGGACACTGCAGCAAGAGGAATTCATTCTGGCATCCTCATTAGAAGGCATGCTTGGCTTAGAATATCTGGATTTAAGCCAGAGGTTCAATAGCATCTGATCAACCTGCTGTTTGATGTAGAACATCTTTTCAGGCCGTAGGTTGATCAAATGCTGGAAAAGATTAAAAAAGACACTGACACAGCCAAGGCGATGGGAACAGTACAATTTCCTTCCCCTCAAATAAATGTTTAGTCTCCCACAGTTTCGTAGGGGCTCCACCACTACATCTCCAAACTCACACACACCTCTTAACAGAGGCAGCAGCAGCATGTCCAGCCTACCAGAGGGTACTTTAGGGTGTCATATAGATGGACTAACAACAGAGGCAGAGGTAAGGGAGAAACGGCTAAGTAAGCCACCCCTGCCAAAGAGTGATTCCCTTTCCCTACCATTTAGCACCTGTTAGGGAAGACTGTAGGGGTTCCTACCACAGTGGTTCAACATCACATCAGACCAATAGGCCTTAGATATTATGGAACACAGGTATTGCCTAGAGCTCACTGGAACACCACCAAACATACCACCATGACCACAATCCCTTTCCCCACAACATCTGTACTTTCTCAAAGAGGAAGTAGATGTTTTACTTAAAAAAGGATCCATAAAGCCGGTGCCACACCACCACTAAATACAGGGGTGTACTCACTGTATTTACTAATCCCTAAAAAGGATGGTTCACTCAGGCCCATACTAGACTTGTGGCCTTTCGACAAATATATCAGGTCATGCTTCAAGATGTCATACCGCCCCTAACACAAAGTGACTTCATGACCGTCATGGATTTGAAGGATGCCTACTTCCACATGCCAGAAAACATTGGCTTACTCCAATCAACTAAGTAGTACTTGTAGAGCGAGGCTTAGCACCCTAGAGGGTATCCAGGCGCTGTGCTGCAGATATCAGTCAAAAAGCCAGGTCTTGAGTCCCTTCCTGAAGTGGGTCAGAGGTGAAGGGGGAGGGGGTTCCAGGATTTGGCAGTGCAGTGGGAGAAGGAGCGTACTCCTGAGCGGCAGCAGCAGATACATGGTATCTGTGCAGTGGTGAGGTTGCAAAGCAGAGATTCCTGGTAGGTAGTTGGAAATGCAGGAGGTGGTTCATGCAGTGGGATCCTTTGTCATGTAGGGCTTTTGTATGCATGGGCCAGAAGCTTGAAAGGGCATCTCTTCTGGACGGGGAGCCAGTGGAGGGCCTTCAGGTGCTGGGTGATGTGTGTCCTCTTAGGCAGGTTAGGATCAGTCTGGCCACTGCGCTTTGTATTGTCTGGAGCCTTTGCATGAGTTCGATGGTGGTGCCAGCATAGAGTGTGTTGCTGTAGTCTGGTCGGCTGGTGATAAGGGCCTATGTCACCCGTTTTCCCGGTGCTGATGGGGAGCAACCTGAATAATGGGAGGATCTAGTGTTGTTAATTGTCGCGCCTTCCAAATCCGAGTCCTCAGGGCTGTGTCGATGCTCTATGGGGGCCCACCTCTGAATCGACCCAAGTCTGGCGCATATAGAAATACACAGACTCTTGGGGCAATTGAGCGGGGGAAGGAAAGGATGGGGACTGCGGGGAGGGAGACCTGTGTGAAGAAACAAAGACACAATATCAATACCTGACTACAGTATCCTTCTTCTTACTTCCCACTCCTTTTTCCCCTACACCCAACCCCTCTATTTACTATCCTACCTGTAAAGAAAAAGAAGGTTGGCTCGGAGAATGTTCTTAGAGAAACCCAGGGGTATTGAAGGAGGCAAGCCAGGAGTGATTCAGACCAGACATCAAGTGTCACCACTATGCTTCTTCCTCGGGGATGTTTTGGAGTTGGTTCCTGAGTGATAGCAAAGAAAATAAAAGAGACAACACTACCGCACTACAAAGCGCACTACTGTAGCATTATATCAGGGAAATTTCGTTTTGCTTATAAGGCCCCACCGGGCGTTTAGTACCCAAGGGAGCTTTAAGATTCAAACCCCAAGGCACTATCGATGCGTGTTTATCCAGCACACACACCTCCTGTCAATAGAACAAAGGTGAAAAGTACAGAACGGATAACCCCTTTGCTCTCATTCAATCCATAGATCTGGGGGTGTGTTTTTCCATTGCTCGAAAGTCACTTCACACTCCCATTCCTACTGATCAAGACGTCACTCTGAAATACGTGTCTTTTCCTTGGTTCGGTAGGCACCGTACACTTCCGCACTCACACTGAACAATAGCGCAAATGTGAATGCGTAACTTTCCCAAAAGGTACGAATCGCACCGCACACACACCCACGCTAACTATTAAGGGCGCACATCCGGATGTGTGTCAATCGCAGGCACTATACCCTCCCTGCACCACTGACCACGTCTGGCCGTTTTCCAACAGGGAGAATGTTGCCCAAGCGCCACTACGTGCGACAACTCCCCTCTGCAATGTAACCGCTTACGAAAGCGTGTTACCGCCAACAGAGGAGATAGGGTGACCGGAGCTATCCGTCACCGGACTGAAGCAAAGAGCTGGTGGTTCCAGGTGTCAGCACTCCAGAACCCTCTTACTGCGTTAGAGGAGAAGCCGGAGTTCCAATCTGCGCGGGAACAGGTTACAGGGAGAAATAATCGGCAACGCCGCCCGGGGCTCCAGCCGCTTTGTTCCTGTTTTCGTCCCCGCCCCTGCGTTACGCGCGCCACGTCCCGCTAAGGATTCTGGGGAATGTAGTTCCTGGCCGGAAACACGCTTTTACAGCTAGCGTTATAGCCGGCCAGGGAATCGTGACAGGACATTCCCCTTTCCAAGGACGCTAGCTGTCACGTGGAGCATTCGGATGGAGCCTATGAAACCGGGTTATCAACTTGGGTGCATGGACCGCGTCCTTGGGTTCCCAGGAGTTCTCTTCCGGACCATACCCTTTCCATGCGATTAAGTACCATAGCTTGCCTCGCACCCTCTTAGCGTCTCGTATGCCTTGCACTACATATTCTGGTTCCCCCTTCACTAGCACCGGACTTGGTCTCTTCTGTATCTTGCCCTGCACAAGTTTCAGGAGGGAGACGTGAAACGCGGGATGTAAGTGCATATGTGATGGGAGCTTGAGTTTTACTGCCACGGGGTTTATGTGTCTTACGACCTGATACGGGCCTATGTACTTGGGATGAAACATGCTGTGTTTTTTAAACCTTATGTGTTTTGTGGCCAGCCACACCCACTCCCCACTCCTGTACATTTGACTAACCCTTCTGTGTTTATCCGCTTGTGTCTTATACTTCTCTTTAGCCTTAACCAGGTTTTCACGTGTGGCTATGAGCGTCTTGCGCATGTGTAACAGTTTAGCACGCACGTCGGGAAAGCGAACCTGGGTGCTAGGAAGGATCAAGGGAAAGAACCGGGGGTGAAACCCGTAGGTGCTGTAGAATGGAGAGTGTTTCGTGGAGGAATGTATGGTGCTATTGTACGCTATCTCAGCAATCCATAGCCAATCGACCCATTCGCCGGTGTTTTCCACAATATAACATCTGAGGTATTGTTTAAGTGTCTGGTTCAGATGTTCTGTTTGGCCGTCCGTCTGTGGGTGAAAGCTGGTGGACAGGGAAGAGGATACCCCTAGCTCCGCACACCATGTCTTCCAGAAGTCTGCGGTGAATTGGGCACCTCGGTCCGACACAATGTCCTTGGGCAGGCTGTGTAGTCTTACTATGTTAATTAATAACAGCTTGGCCAATTGGCTGGCGGTGGGAGCTTGTCTGCAGGTGATGATGTGACCCATCTTAGTCAGGAAGTCAATCACTACTATTATGGCCGTATTGCCCTGGTCTACTGGCAATCCCACCACAAAATCCACTGAAATCCTTTCCCACGGAATTGTGGGTGTAGGCATGATTTGCAGCTGTCCTTGCACTCTCCGATGGTCTGCTTTCATCCGGGCGCATTTTGAACAGCCTCGTACCCATGCTAGCACGTCGGGGCGCACCGACGGCCACCAGAACTGACGCAGAAGCTTCTCTAGGGTTTTCGTGCCTCCTTGATGTCCTGCCCAGGGAAGATCGTGACACCATGTGAATGCGGTCTTGCGTAACCCTTGTGTAGGAAGCAATACTTGTCGGTTCTTTATGGGGAGCCCTTGCCTCATTCGCCATTCCGGATGGCCCTTGAGCCAGGTTTTCCACTTAAAGGAACTTACGCCTCGCCGTACCTCTTGCAAAAAGTCATCAGTGTGTATGGTACACACCACCCTCCTGGGTTCGATTATGGATTTCTCGCTAGTACATGTATCCGAAAGCGTGGTGTCTTGCCTGGTGAAGGCATCCGCCTTTTTATTTTGGATCCCCGGTCGAAAAGTTATCATGAAATGATACTCAGCAAAGAAGAGCATCCACCGGAGTTGACGGGGGGTTAGATGTCGAGCCGCCCGCATAAATTGTACGTTTCGGTGATCCGTGTACACCGTAACCTGATGAATCGCCCCCATCAGCCAATGTCTCCATTCGAGTAACGCTTCCTTAATCGCCAACAGTTCCTTCTCCGCTATGGTGTAATTAAACTCCATGGAATTGAACTTCCGTGACATGAAGGCGATAGGATGAAGACAACCTGTCTCTTCGTGTCTTTGCGGGAGTACTGCTCCCACGGCCACTTCCGAGGCTTCTGCTTCCACTATAAACTGCAAAGATGGGTTGGCATGCCTGAGAACCGGAGCTGTAGTGAAGGCGGTTTTGAGTCCGTCAAATGCCTCCTGGGTGTCCTCGATCCACACAAAGGGCACCTGTTTTCTGGTCAGCAGTGTCAGAGGGGTTACCAAGTCAGAAAACCGATGAATAAATCGACGGTAGAAATTGGCAAACCCTAAGAGGCTCTGGATTTCTTTCACTGTGCGCGGACGTGGCCAATCAGTAATGGCTTTCACTTTTCTTTCCGCCATGATTTGGCCTGAGGGGGGTGAGCATTACCCCTAGGAACTCCACATTGGTGACATGGAACTCACATTTCGTGATATTGCAATACAAAGAATGTGCTCGAAGGGAGTGCAACACCCTGCAAACGTGATCTGTGTGTTCTTCTTTATTGTTGGAATATATCAAGATGTCGTCGATATAAACCACGACAAAACGGTTCAGATATTCCCGCAAGACCTCGTTGAGAAAGAACTGGAACGCAGCGGGGGCGTTACATAACCTGAAGGGCATGACTAGGTATTCGTAAAGCCCATACCGAGTCTTAAGCGCTGTTTTCCATTCATCCCCTTTCTTTATTCGAACCAGATGGTACGCCCCACGGAGATCAAATTTGGTGCATATGCCAGCCGCCCGTACTTGTTCGAGAAGCACCGGGATCAGGGGGAGAGGATACTGATTCTTCACCGTAATCTCGTTTAGTGCCCTGTAATCGATGCAACAGCGCAAATCTCCATTAGCCTTCGGAATAAAAAACAAAGGGGAGGCTGCAGGTGAACGAGATGGTCTGATGAAGCCCAGCGCTAAGTGTTTGTCTAAATAGGTCCGAAGATAAGTAGTGTCGGGTATCGTAAGAGCATAAACCCTTCCGCAGGGAACGACCTTACCAGGTATCAGGTCTATCCGGCAATCGTACTCTCTGTGGGTAGGTAACTCCTCTGCCTTGGTATCACTAAATACATCAACATACTCTGCGTAGCAGGTTGGCAGCTCCACCTCCTTTTCCGCAGCGGTTGCGACGTGGTGGATAGCAGATAAGATTTGCGCAGGCTGAGGACCATGCGGGCTACAATGGGTTTGACAGTATTCCGAGTCAAATTTCAGCGTCTTGGTAGTCTATCGAATATTCGGATCATGTCGTTGTAGCCATGGTAGACCTAAAATTATAACATAGTGTGGTGCGTGTATGATTCCAAACGACACTGCTTCTCTGTGTTGTCCTTCGTACGCTAATTCGCAATCTGGTGTGCTATGGGTGATGGGGCCAGAGTCTAATTCTTTGCCATCCACGACATACACCTTTTCTGGTTTATCTTTGCGTACCAAGCGAATTCCTATTCTTTGAGCCTATCATTTGTCCATGAAGCAGCCCGTGGCCCCTGAATCGATCATGGCCATCACAGGAGTGCTTGTGTGGTTTATTTCCAAAGTCATCGGGATGAAGAAATGGTCCGTTTTGGTAAAGACTAGGGTGTCCACAGAAGGGATGGACCGACCGCTTGAGACCCTCCCTTCGTGCGTACTCAAGCTTTGAAGTTTCCCTCCTCCTTGTCAGTGGACAGGGCTACCACTTGTCCTTGTCGAGCTCTACTGGTCTTCGGTTTAACGGGACACTCCCTCAGGAAATGGCCCTTCTTCCCGCAGTAGAGACACAGACCTTGCTTCCTGCGATAGTCTCTCTCACTGACGGTCAATGAAGCCCTTACGGTCCCTATTTCCATTGGTTCTGACGTTGTGACCGTCTTCTCCAAGGGGAAAACACGGTCGCCATTGGGATTGTGGCGGTCTTTTTTCTTATGGTCTCCTCGTCGTTCTCGCAATCGATGATCCAACCTGAGGGTAAGGTCTATGAGTGCAGAACAAGTTCTAGGTTGGGGGTCGATTTGGGCTAATACGTCTTTTAAATCGTCAGAGAGACCTTGATAAAAGATCGCCGACTGCTTTGCTTCTGGCCAGTCGGTTTCCACGACCAGTCGTCGAAAGTTGTTCAAATAACTGATCAGCTCAGAGGACCCCTGTCGTAGTCCTAACAAGTCTCTATCCGCCGAAAACGTTTCTGCTCTTCTGTCAAACGTGTTTTCAAAACACTCGCGGAATTCGTCCCAATCATACAGCTTCGGGTCGTCTCTTCTTACAATGGGGACCGCCCACTGGGCAGCCTCGCCTGCCAGATACGAAATTAGAAACGCCACCCTTGCTTGGTTTGTGATAAACACTTTAGGTTTGCAGGAGAAATGTAGGAGCACCTGTGTGAGAAACACTTGGACCTTTTTTATATCCCCATAGAACCTCTCAGGGGGGGCTAATGGGATTTGAGCCGGCATTTCTACTACCACTGATGGTGGGTGCGAGGTACCTCCTACATCAAAGGGGTTTCTTTGTATCCTGTCTATTCGGGCATGCAGCCTCGCGGTTTCTTTCCGCGAGGTAACCAAGTCCGCTTGGACCAGTGCTAAGGCGGCCATTACATCTTCTAGAGTGGCCATCCTGACTGTCAACACAACCAGGAGGAGACTAATTCGTGGGCCGATTATTCTGTCGCGCCTTCCGAGTCCTCAGGGCTGTGTCGATGCTCTATGGTTGCCCACCTCTGAATCGACCCAAGTCTGGCGCATATAGAAATACACAGACTCTTGGGGCAATTCAGCGGGGGAAGGAAAGGATGGGGACTGCGGGGAGGGAGACCTGTGTGGAGAAACAAAGACACAATATCAATACCTGACTACAGTATCCTTCTTCTTACTTCCCACTCCTTTTTCCCCTACACCCAACCCCTCTATTTCTCCTATCCTACCTGTAAAGAAAAAGAAGGTTGGCTCGGAGAATGTTCTTAGAGAAACCCAGGGGTATTGAAAGAGGCAAGCCAGGAGTGATTCGGACCAGACATCGAGTGTCACAACTATGCTTCTTCCTCCGGAATGTTTTGGAGTTGGTTCCTGAGTGATAGCAAAGAAAACAAAAGAGACAATACTACCGCACTACAAAGCGCACTACTGTAGCATTATATCAGGGAAATCTCGTTTTGCTTATAAGGCCCCACCGGGCGTTTAGTACCCAAGGGAGCTTTAAGATTCAAGCCCCAAGGCACTATCGATGCGTGTTTATCCAGCACACACACCTCCTGTCAATAGAACAAAGGTGAAAAGTACAGAACCGATAACCCCTTTGCTCTCAATTCAATCCATAGATCTGGGGGGGTGTTTTTCCATTGCTCGAAAGTCACTTCACACTCCCATGATTCTTACTGATCAAGACGTCACTCTGAAATACGTGTCTTTTCCTTGGTTCGGTAGGCACCGTACACTTCCGCACTCACACTGAACAATAGCGCAAATGTGAATGCGTAACTTTCCCAAAAGGTACGAATCGCACCGCGCACACACCCACGCTCACTATTAAGTGCGCGCATCCGGATGTGTGTCAATCGCGGGCACTATACCCTCCCTGCACCACTGACCACGTCTGGCCGTTTTCCAACAGGGAGAATGTTGCCCAAGCGCCACTACGGGCGACAACTCCCCTCTGCAATGTAACCGCTTATGAAAGCGTGTTACCGCCAACAGCGGAGATAGGGTGACCGGAGCTATCCGTCACCGAACTGAAGCAAAGAGCTGGTGGTTCCAGGAGTCAGCACTCCAGAACCCTCTTACCACGTTAGAGGAGAAGCCGGAGTTCCAATCTGCGCGGGAACAGGTTACAGGGAGAAATAATCGGCAACGCCGCCTGGGGCTCCAGCCACTTTGTTCCTGTTTTCGGCTTCGCCCCTGCGTTACACATGCCACGTCCCGCTAAGGATTCTGGGGAATGTAGTTCCTGGCCGGAAATACGCATTTACAGCTAGCGTTATAGCCGGCCAGGGAGTCGTGACATTAAAGGCCAGTACAAATCACTCGCTGAAGTGGTGGAATACCAAAAATGTACAGCGGGGCAGGTCTTTTCTGGACCCGGTTCCACAATGTGACCCTTACCTCAGATTGCGAAGCACACATAAATGTTCAAGGGTTGTGGACTCCCCTGTAGCAAACATTCCACATAAACTACCTGGAGTTGTTAGCGATTCAGTTTGCACTCAAAGCGTTTTTCTGTCACATTCATCAGAAAACAGTCCTAATCAAAACAGACAACTGGTACAATCTTCTAAAACGGGGGCACGCACTCACCTCAACTGTCCATAGTAGTACAGAGCATTTGGTGATGTGCAGTTTACCACAAAGTATACCTTTTGGCGGAGTATATACCAGGAGTGGACAATGGCTTTGCAGACCTAATCAGTAGTAACAAGTCCACGAGTGGGAACTCTGCCCCTAAGTTCTACTCCCTTACTTCCAACTTTAAGGGTTCCCCAACATAGACCTGTTTGGAACTGACAAAAATGCAAAATGCTCAAACTTCATCACCAGATTCTCACAGTCCAAAGGAAATGCGCTATGGATGAATTGGTCAGGAATATTTGCCTACACTTTCCCACTTCTCCCACTACTTCCGTATGTGGTCAAGAAACTATGGCAAACTTCACTCACCATAAATCTGAGAGCTCCCACATGGGCAAGACAGCTGTAGTTCACAACCCTCCTGGAGCTCTCTCTATTACCTCATCAGATGCTCCCCTACAGGCCGGACCTTCCCACACACACCAGGAAACTCTAAGACATTGCAATCAAAAGCAACTCAAACTACCGATTTGGTTCCTGAAATCCTAGATTTGGGTATCTCAATTTACCCCCTCTTCAAGTAAGCTCGACGCCCCACCGCTAGAGCTTGTTATCCATCAAAGTGGAAAAGGATTGTACATTACTGCATTCCCAAACACATCATTCCTCTAATACCACAGGTGCGAGACATTGTCTGTTACCTTTTCCATTTGCAACGCTTAGGCCAAGCTTACACATCGATTGCTTGCATTCAGATCCAGCAGCATATCTACAAAACAGGGAACACTCCTCACTCCCTGTAATTAAAGCTTTCATGGAGGGACTCAAAAGAGTCATCCCTCCCAGACTACCTCCAATCCCAACCTGGAATCTTAATATAGTTCTCACAATTTTAATTGGCCAACTTTCAAAACCCTTAATTCTTGTCCTTTGCAATTTCTGTCCTGGAAAGTGGCTTTCCTAGTTCCTATTACCCCACTTAAACGAGTGCGTGAGATTCAAGCATTAACCCTAGAAGAACCCTTTTTCAAAGTACATTCTGATAAAGTAGTTGTTTACACTAATCCAAAGTTCCTCCCTAAGGTGATATCTTCTCTTCACCTCAAGCAAGCCATAGCACTACCAGTATTCTTTCAAAATCCAACCACAGTAGCAGAAAAGGCACTTCATACACTGGATGTTAAAGTCTCATACTATATAGATGGGACATGTACATTCTGGAAATCTCAACAGATGTTTGTGGCCTTCTCAAACCCTGTAGAGGGACTGCTAACTCAAAACAAGGAATAGCCCATTAGATATTTGAATGTATACAATCATGCTATGCCAATGCCAAAAGACAGCTTATAACGCCTACAAGGCCAACATTCTACTAGGAAAAATGCAGCCACTGTGACTTTTTTAGGTACCATTCCAATTGCAGACATTTGTAAAGCTCCTACTTGGTCTATACCACACACTTTTACTTAACAGTACTTTGTGGACATTCTAGCAAAACAGCAAGCCCAAGTAGAGCAAGCTGTTCTACATCCATTTTTCCAATGTTCTGCAACATCCCTTTGCTAACCACAACCTTACAGAGGAAACTACTTCCTAGTCTATGCATAGCATGTGTATCTACAGTTCCACATGCCACGAACGGGATATGTTACTTACTCTGTATACATCTGTTAGTGGCATGTAGTGCTGTAGATTCACATATGCCACCCACCTTGCCGAAGCCCTTAGTTGTTGCAAATAACACCCCTACTATATTCTTATTACATGAACATCTCTATTCTTTGCCTTACTCTTTATCCTGCACCCGCTGGAGGGGATAAACAATCTGAAGATGGAGCTGATGTTCATGTGCAGTACTGCTGAAGGGAGGAGTCACTACACCTCATGACTCGAAAGACTTTCTTCAAACAAAACCAAATTGTACATATCTGAGCCCAACGCTTATTGGCAGGAGCAGGGATAGCATGTGAATCTACAGCACTACATGACACAAACAGATGCAAACAGGTTAAGTAACACATTCTTTTCTCTCCGGAGTTGAAATAAATAAAAAGAATAGTATTTGCAGGGGAATCAATTCCACCACTGAAGATTTCTCTACCATGGAGACCTCTCAACAGTGGAAATTGGTTCCATGGTTTCTCAAGGAATTAAAGGAAACCTGCTCCAGGTGCAGCTTTCTGTGCAAATTACAATCAGAATTTGTGAATTCCAAAAAGTACATTAGGTCGTAGATTTAAAAATCATGGTGTAGTTTTAGTACTTTTTTTAATGAATCTGCCCCTAAATTAAATGTGAACTGTACTACTAGCTTAAATGATACCTTATGTTTTTTTTTTTTTTTTTTTTTAAACCTTTATTACAAATTTCAATAGATATACAGGTATGGTCCTACAACCTTCGGGCCGGCCGCTAGTAAACAATAAGGTCATAAACATATAGGTATAAACACAAGCAGCAAGCAGTGCAGGTCCCAAGGATCTGAAATATCATTTGCGGCTATAGGCCTTGACATCCCAAATGAAAAAAGAAACAAACCCACAAGGCGGCAAAAGTCCAGGTGACATTATGCGCTCCCCCAGGGAGGGGCCTACCAAACTACAATGGAAGGAGGGGGGGGAAGGGCAGGGGGCAGAGACAAAACCATCCCGACAACACAGAATCATGGAAATGCGCAGACTAGGGAGACAGGGCCTCAGCAGAGTCACGCGTTAGGGGCGGGGCGCAAATCCCGCCACGATAGGAGTTCCAGGGGCCCCACACCTTTACCCATTTCCCAGGCTTGCCTCTCGCTACATACACAGCCTTTCTCGGAACATACACCAATCCATATTTTCCTTCCACACCGAAATCGTTGGTGACCTCTGGGAGCCCCACAATTGTGCTATGTCACGCTTGGCCACCATATATCCCAATGTCACCCACCACGTTTGCGCCACCGTGTAATCAGTCGGCTCCCAAACATTCAACAAACACCTCCTCGCCTCGGGGAACAACGCAACATGCGTGACCGCCTGCAATACTGCATGCACGCCACGCCAGAACCGAGTCACCTCCGGACATTCCCACAAAACATGGAGGAAGGTCCCAACCATACCACACCCACGCTTACACATCCCATCCACCGCATATCCCATACGCATCAGGCCAGGACCCGTAACATACACCCTGTGGAGTATCTTGAGCTGGACGAACCGAAGACGGGCTGGTATGGCCACCTCTTTCGGGGAGGCCACCGCAGACACCCAATCCTCGTCATCCAGTTCCAATCCATCAGCGACCCATGCCTCACGAAGGGCGGCCAGCAGCCCCGAGCGATCATTGACGAGCTTTTTATAGATTAATGAAATAGTGCTATCCGGCACATACCCATCTAGTACTCTATCTTCCAATGGGGAGCACTCCGGGATGGACGCGACCTCCGGAAATACGGAGAGCAACGCATGACGAACCTGCACATACCGAAAGTACTCCCTGTCATGCAATTGGTACTCCGCTTTCAGCACATCGAACGTTTTAAATCCCCCCTTCGTCCAGAGATCCCCTACCCTGCTAATGACGATCGTGTCCCACTTCTCAAAACCTTTCGTCGTCCACAAACAACCCAATCGCTCGGAAGCATACAATGGCGTCGCCCGGGTCAACCGATCCTTCCACCCCATCGCCGAGTTTGCCGCGTGCCACACACTTACCGCGACCCGTGTCGGACCCGTCAACCGCGCGTCGAGCGATCTGGAGTAGAGCGCCCTGTTGTAGTCGCCACCCGGCAACAACAATTTTTCCATCTCAAAAGCTGGATTAAGGGCAGGCCCATAAAGCCCGTGATTTATCGCTGCCAGCTGGGAAGCCCAATAATAACGTTTGATATCGGGGAGGGCGACCCCCCCGTCGTACCACGGGAGCGTCAGCTTCGCGAGGGCGATCCGCGGCCTCCCATCCCAGAACAGTTGGCGCTGCAGACCCTCCACCTCCCTAAAATAGCTAGCCGGCACGACATCCATTGTGTTTTGTAAGGCGTATAAAAACCGCGGCAGTGACATCATCTTAAACAGCGCCGCCCGGCCAAGCGGCGAGAGCGGCAAGCGCCGCCAACGCGCCACATCCGCCTTCAAACGTTGGAGGGGGGGGAGTAAATTCTGTGTGTATCGGGCCGCTGAGTCCAGGGTAATAAAAATTCCCAGATACTTGAATTCCTGATGAGCGACCTGGATCGGGCAACCCCGCGGGAGGATAGGAGCCTCTCCAAAAAGAACATAAACACAGGACTTAGCCCAGTTGATGACTAGGCCGGAGTTACGGCCAAAGGAGGACAATACATCCACCAACACAATTAACGATTCACGCGGGGAAGCGAGATACAAAAGAATATCGTCCGCATAGAGAGAGACTCGGTCCTCATACTCCGGGGTCCATCGGAGACCACGAATCGAAGGGTGCCACCGCAGCCACTCCGCCAGGGGCTCCAAAGCGAGCGCAAAAAGGAGAGGCGACAGCGGACAACCCTGACGCGTGCCCCTGCCCAACTCGAAGGGAGCCGACACTCTACCATTCACCACCACCTGCGCCAGCGGTCTAGAATACAGCAATTTCACCCAACCGATGAATCCCGGGCCAAACCCAAACTTCTCCAGCGTCGCCCAAATATATGGCCACTCAAGCGTATCAAACGCCATAGTGGCGTCCAGGGACGCTAAAATGGCCGGCTCACGTATAAACGGAACCCTTGCGAGCACCCCATGCAGACGCCGTAGGTTAATCGCGGTGTTGCGATGAGGAATAAAACCGGACTGATCCTAATGGATCAGATCGCACACCACGCCAACCAGTCGATTAGCCAGCACCTTAGCAAGGATTTTCGGTTCCGCATTCAAAAGCGAAATGGGCCTGTAGGACGTGACTCGATCCCGCGGCCTCCCCTCCTTATGAATAACCACGATGGTGGCGAGACGCTGGTCCAGCGGGAGAGAACCCTCCGCCCGAGCCGCGAGAAACATATCACGAAGATGAGGCGCTAAGGTATCCGGCCGCAACTTGTACAATTCAATGGGAAGGCCATTAGGACCCATGGCCTTGCCAGAAGCGACTGAGCGTATGGCCAGGGCGATCTCCTCAGACGTCGGAGTCGCGTCCATCAACAATTTATCCTCCTCCGAAAGGGAAGGCAACCCAATATCTTTAAGCAGGACGCGGGAATCCTCTTCTGGGCGAGAAGAGACCGGGGAGTACACCCCGCGGAAATACTCTGCAAAGCAATCAACAATTTCCTCGGGATCAGTAACACACACACCATCCACTCTCTCAACCAGCGGCACAACTCGACTCGCTCTCTCCTTTTTATCCAGCCACGCAATCAGTTTTCCAGCCTTATCCCCCATATCATACAGTCGCCCCTGTTGCTCCCTACTCATGCCCTTGGCCGCTTCAGTGACCAGGGCCTTGTAATCTGCTTGTTTGAGTCTGAGAGCATGCAATTTGTCCTCCGTGACACCACGAGCCAGGTCACCCTCCAACTCAGTAATTTCAGACTCAATACGAGCCACCTCCTCCTGCTCGCGCCTCTTGGAATGGGAAATGAGGGACAGGGCTTCCCCCCGGAGTACCGTCTTGAACGCCTCCCAAAGAGAAACAGCAGACGAGACCGATCCCACATTATCTTCAAAATATTGCTCAAGGGATTTAATCAAATCTGCACGAATTGTGGGATTACGCAGGTACCAGGAGTTGATCGGGACCACCCTCCCCTCCACCCCCAGGACAATATCGAAGTGTAACAGAAGCGGGGAGTGGTCTGAAATACCCCGGGCAAGATGTCGCACCTCCCCGATCCTCCCCGCCTGGGCCGCTGGCATAAGAACATAATCAAGTCGTGAAAGACTACCATGGGCCCTGGAGTGGAACGTGTACTGTGTCTGTGCAGGGTGTTTTAGCCGCCAACAATCCACCAATCCCAGGGTGTCCAAGAGTCCAGACAACCAAGTTTGGGCCCGGGGGAGGTCCCTGGGGGGTATCGATCCTCGGCTCCGGAAACCACAGCATTAAAGTCCCCTCCAACCACTAGAATCCCCTCTGGTAGCCCAAGAAGAAGGCGCCCCAAGTCGGCAAAAGTAGTAGTCTGCAAACCCGGCGGGACATAAATAGAAACCAAAACAATCACTTTACCCTCCCATCTGCCCACCAGTGCAGTGTAGCGCCCCCTGTCATCATGGATCACCTCATCAACCTCCAGCGGGAGCGAGGTTTTAACCATTATGCCCACACCCCTCGAACCAGAGGTGAAGCCCGAATGAGCCAGAAGGCGATAGCCCCGCCTATTCATAGCACAGAAGGAATTACCAATGAGGTGTGTTTCCTGCAGAAACACGATATCGGGTGAGATCCGTTTTAAAAACTGCAGGACCACCCCCCGTTTTATCCTGTCCCCCCAGTCCGTTAACATTCCAGGAAAGAAGTCTCAGTCCCCTACCCCCCATCACAACCAGCCCCAATCACCACCCTCCCAGAGAGCACTTTAAATATGAAACAACAATAATCCTGCCTTGTGGTACGAACAAACAATACCCAACCCCAACCCAACATTCCAAACAAAACTCCCCCCACCCTGCACCCCTGCATGAGCCCAAACAGCCCCCCCAACTTGCAGTGTGCCTGTCGCCCTTGCATGAACTAAACTACAAAAAGACCCCCTGGAGGAGGAAAGAGAACCCCCTCAAGACACACCACAACCTCCAAGCGAAGGAGGACAAAGCATGACAGTCAAGGAACCCTGAGCCCAACAAAGAGGTGACATCACCAGAAAGTAGCCCCAGTGTCAATACATTAGGCCCGGTCCGGTGGGCGCTCCCCACTCGCGGCCCCCAGTCCCCCTCGATCATGTCCCCTAGTGTCCAACCAATCCCCCGCCGCCTCCGGACGGTCAAAGAAATGAGAACGACCCTCGGATTCCACCCGCAGCCTGGCTGGGAAAAGCATGGCGTACTTCAAGTTCATGTCTCGGAGCCGCCGTTTTGACGCCCATGAAACCCAGCCTCTGCTTCTGGACCGCTTGCGTGAAGTCAGGATAGAAGTTCACCTCAACGTTCTCTAGCTTAAGCGGCCCCTGCACTCTAGAGGCTTGTAAAATCGCATCCCTATCCCGAAAATTGAAGATACGTGCAATAAGAGGCCGCGGAGGAGCTCCAACCTTCGGCTTGCCACCAGGAACTCTATGGGCCCTCTCCACAGCGAAGAATTTGCTCAATCCCCGAGGCATCAGACGATTGGAAATCAAGTCCTCCACAAAGAGATCCGCAGCCGAATCCTCCAATCCCTCAGGCACTCCGATAATGCGGACGTTGTTCCTCCGGGCCCTACTCTCGGAATCCTCCAGTCGCCGATCCGTGAGAGCACTGGCCTGCCGGAGCCGACGTACCTCCGTTTGAAGGGCAGCCACCTCAGTCGTGAGGCCCGACGCGGTGAGGGCCAAAGAGTCAACCCTATCATTTGTCTTGGAAAGATCAGCCCTAACAAGGTTGACATCGATGAGAACCGCTTCAAGTTTGTGCGCCAGGGTGTCAAACTGTTGACCCACCGAGGTCTTCATCTCCGCTATGGCGCCCATGATATCCTGCAAGGTCAGGTCCGTTGGCAAATCCGGGGCATCCGCGGGCCGCTCCGGAGACTTATGCGACCCGCCGGGAGAACCTTTCGGCAGGGTGTAGCGATCCATAACGTTGGCCTGGGTAGAGGCACCACGCCGGGCTGATTTGGCCTTCAGCCTCTCTCCATCCTGCTTCGTCGCCATCGCCCTGTAATCCGTGCACCCACGAGTCCAGCGACGGGGGCGAACAATCGAGGCCAAAGACCCCAGAGGTCGCCTCAGGAAGGCGGAACGGGTCCCCGCAGAGTAGGCAGGGTCCCCCAGTGTGCCAACCACCACACTCCGCGAAAGAGCCGGGATCCCACTTGTGATGATGGCGAGAGGGCTCGAAAGCGAAAGTGAAAGTGAGGGGTGCGGGCCCCGCCAGGCTCGTCCCGCCGTTGTTATTCACTTCACCACTGGATCGCCCCTCAACTCAAGTCCGGTGTCAGAGGAGAAGCAGGCCGCAAACTTCAAGCGAAGCCCATCACCGCACCCGGGGTCCGATTCGAAAACGGAAAACGGGCACCACCTCGGCTCAGGTTCACAGACAAAGTCCCCTCAACCAAATCAGGATGAGGACAGGATAGATGTAGGAGGTCGTGGAGGTCCTCGGGAGCCTCGCACCTACGCGGCCATCTTGGTTGCGCGCTGGATACCTTATGTTTTAATATATTTTCATTTGTGATCACCTGTAACACACTAGAACAGAAGAAGCACAGAGAGAAATATTTTGTTACAACATATCATTTTTTGTGTAGCTGTAATAAAACATACCAACCCCTCGTTTAGAAATACATTTTTTAAACTTGTTTAATGTTCAATTTAATGATATGAGTGTGAATTGCACTACTAAAATTGTGTCAGAAAGTTACTGTTACAGCCCCCTTCTGCTTCTGCAGAAAGTAAACAGTGCTCATCAGAACATTGTTTACATTCTGTTCTTGGCATTGCCTTTGCAACCTCTGAAGTAAGGTGTCATAATGGCACTAGCGGGGTCGCAAGGGGCAAAGCAGAGGTTACAGCTGCGACCCATAAATTTAATTCATGAGTTTCATAAAAAGTGTATTTCTTTAAGGTGTAGGAGCGTCACCTTGGTACATCAGATTATATCTCTGCATTAGAAATTATTTATTAAGAATGAGGGTTTTTAAACATAACTAAGAAACAATTCTACCCTACCCTCATGTTAATGCTATAATTGAACTAAGAGACATGTGAGTTGTCATTTGTACCCTTTATGTGGCCTAGATTTAGATAAAGCAACATAATAGGATGTTAAATAAAGCACAAGAGAAGGTTTAGTATGGCACACCTCCTGTATTCATGTATTTGAAGGTGCCCCCCATTGGACCAAACCTCCTTAGCAGAAATCTTGACCCACCTCAAATCGGGCTCACCTATGGACCCAGCTTCGCCCACTATTCTAAATATGAATAAGATTAGCAAGACCATCTCTTCAGCCATAGTAGATCTGATTAATGCTCTGCTAAAGAAACCCATTTTAGACCCGGAAGACTGGGCAAACTACCGACCCATTTCCCTGCTGCCTGGCATAAGTAAAATTGCCGAGAAGCATGTGAACTCGTCCCTCTCGGGCTTCCTGGAAAATAACAACCTGCTCCATTCTTCACAAACAGGTTTCAGATCACAGCAGGGCACCGAGACTGCACTTCTCTCGGTAGTGGAGGAAACTAGAAAAATTCTTGACAGTGGAGGCTGCGCGGCAATTATTTTTTTAGACCTGAGCGCAGCCTTCGACACAGTCAATCACTCGCTCCTGATTAGCAGACTTCGAGATGTTGGAGTTACCGGAATATCACTTTAATGGTTGCAGTCCTTTCTAGAAAACAGAGTTTTCTCAGTTTTTGAGGAAGACAGCATCTCCAAACAAGTGCCCCTTACATGTGGAGTCCCTCAGGGATCTGCACTAAGTCCCACCTTATTTAACGTCTACCTGAGCTCCCTGGCACACATAGTCATCCCGTTCGGGGTGCAGATCGTCACCTATCCGGACGATACTCAGTTAGTCGTTTCCCTGAATAAAAATGACAACTCAGGATTAGCCCTTACATCCTGCTTAGAAAAAGTGGCCAGCTGGATGGACACCTCATATCTGAAGCTCAATGGGACAAAAACGGAAATCATGCTTCTTGGTTACGCGGCCCCCCTCAATATAGATTCCTGGTGGCCTAACCAGCTGGGTCCTCCTCCTACCCCGAAAAAGTATATAAAAAGCCTAGGAGTCGTACCCGACTCCAACCTAGATCTTAAGGAACAAGCCCGGAAAGGGGCAGGCACATGTTACGGCCTTCTGCGGATGATCAGGAAAATCCTCCCCCTACTAAATTTCTTGGCCAGAAGGCTGCAAGTACAAGCATTAATCCTGTCATGACTGGATTATGCGAATACTATCTACCTTGGAGCCCCACTGTCCACTACTAAAATACTACAGACGGTCCAAAATTGTGCAGCTCGGCTGCTCTTAAATGTCCCAAAACGGCTCTCAGCCAAACCTGCTCTGACCTCATTGCACTGGCTTCCAATCCAGGAGAGGATCCAGTTTAAAGCTATGTGCATCGTACATAAAGCATTAGCTGGGAAAGGATTCCCGATGATTCAGGCTATGATTCACCCTTACCAGCCCAAAAGAGCCTTAAGATCAGAGGGTAAATACATACTGACAGTCCCAAAAATCAAACGAATGAGAAGTGGAGGTCGCCTGTTTTCATATAGTGTGGCCAAGATTTAGAATCCTATTCCCCTTCACATCCGCTCTCAATCTAATCACCTGTACTTCCGCAAACAGTTAAAAACCTCCCTCTTCCCCGGATATGTCTTGAGTCTGGTATTTGCGCATTCCTTAGCGCTGGGATGCCCTCAGGTAACCAGGCACTTTAAAAGTGCTTCCTCATTCATTCATTCATATGATAATGAACAAAAAGGATTCTCCGTGAAATAAAGTATTTGCCTAAGGTCACACTGTTCGGTCAAACACGGAAGCTAGGATTGATCCCAGACTTTCCACTTTCACATTGAGCATTCCGCCACTAGATGGGGTATCTCTTTCTGGCATCAAACGTTAATGCTTTGTTCTTAATCCTTGGAGGAGATTAGAGCTTGGGTGACTGGCAGAATCCACATTTTGTGTGAATTTTACATAGTCCAAACTTTTCCTAAGGACATAGGAGCACTTTCCAACAAACACAGTTTACGTTAATCATTTTATTTGGCACAGGAAGCTTTACCAGGATTCACAGGATGCTGAGCCAAGGCTGGGATTCAAAGCTGGTTCTCTATCTCTGATGGTCGGCAGCTCATGCCACTAGACTACATAGCCTCCTGTGAAAGCTCAGCACGTTTTCGTTATAAGGTACCCAGAGGATCTCGAGCTGAGCCAGAGCCAGGCATCTTGTTCCATCCTGGCTCTAGATTTCAGTGGCTAATTTTAGGGCCTCGTATTTAAAATACCTTTAAATAGTTTACCCATTTTCAGCTAATTCCAGCCTTCATGATGCTAAACAGTATTGAATGTATGCCAAACTACCAGAAGAGGGGCACACAAAAACAGATGAATGCTTAAGCTGTCTGGTGTCCACCAGTCATATAGTACTAAAAGAAAGTGTGTACAAACTTTGATAAAGCCTTTAAGGAAATGTCACTTTTAGCATGATCACCACAAAGTTTTGGACTGAAGCTGCTGGTTTTTTTTTACTCTGAGTGTACTCAGGCCTGCTAACCAGACCTGAATGCCAGTACTCTGACCCTTAAAAGTATATGTTTGATTGGCTTATACTGAACTGGTGCAACGTTACTTACTTGTAAGTCCCCAGTATATGGTATAACGGGTACCCAGGGCCTTTAAGTTAATGTGTCCCACCAGGGTTGCAGCCTGATCTTGTTTTGCAGCGATAGATCATTGGAGCTCCTGATCTTCTTTAGCGGAATGAAGGCAACCCTTGCTTTGCCTATTCTTGCCTTGACGTCGGCGCCCGTGCCGTCCTGCTTGTCTATGACACTGCCCATGTAGGCAAAGGCCTCAACCTCTTCCAATGCATTGCCTGCAAGAGTGACTACAGTTGTGCTGGCTGTGTTAGCCTTCATGATCTTGGGTTTTCTCCTGTGAATGTTGAGGCTGAGTTGTACTGCTGTGGCTGCCACCTTGTCAGCCTTCTCTTGCATCTGCATATGGGAGAGTAAGGCCAGTTCGTCTACGAAGTTCAGGTCGTTGAGCTGCACCCAAGGTGTACACTGGATCCCATTTCTTCTACTTGCTTTGGATGTGTTCATGATCCAGTCTATGACCAGCAGGAAGAGAAAAAGCGAGAGCAAACAACCTGGCAGCCTCCGGCCCTTACTTGGAAGGCTTCAGTGAGTTGTCCTCCATGGACTATTTTGCAGGTTATTCCCTCGTAGGAGATCCTGGTGATTCTTATGAGTTTATCTTGCACACTGTAGTGGGGGAGTAGTTTCCAAAGTTTCTCTCTGTCTACGCAGTCAAATGCCTTCTCATAGTCATTGAAGTTGACACTGAGGGAGAGTTCCATTCCATTGACTGCTCAATGATTATGTGCAGTGTTGTAATCTGGTGTGTACAGGATCTTTCTTTGCAGAAGCCAGTTTTCTGATCTCACAACTGATCGTCAACTTGTTCCTTCATTCTGTTCATGATGACCTGTTGAACACTGTGCCTGGGGTTGATAGAAGAGTTTTCCCTTTGTAGTTTGCTCATTTACTCAGGTCACCTTTCTTGGGGATCTTGATGAGATATTCTTCTTTCCAGTCCTCTTCCCAGATCCTTCCAAACCTGGAGTAGAGCAAGTCTACTGATGTTTCAATGTCTGCCATCAGTGCCTTTGCAGGAATGTTGTCAGATCCCGTTGCCTTCCCATTTCTCAGATGTTTGATGGCTTGCCATATTTCTTCCTTGGTTGGTCTGCTGTTGATTGGCAAGTCTTTGTCAGCTGGCTGTATGTCTGGTGGCGACTGTGGCACAGGCTGATTTAGCAGTCCTTCAAAGTGCTCTACCCATCTTCGTTGTTGGCCTTCATTAACCTATATTTGTCTTCCCAGGTTTGCTTTTAACAGGTTTTTTTGCCTTGCTGTATCTGTTGGAGAGTTTTCTTGTTATGTTATCAAGTTCTTTCAAGTTTACATGGCTTGCTGCTTCCTGGGCTTCTGCAGCAAGACCATTAATGAATATTTGCTTGTCTGCTATTAAGCTCCTCTTTGCTTCCATGTTGATTTTAGTCTATTCTCCTTGAGTCTTTGACTTTCTGCTCTTGTTTAGCTGGTGTTGATTGCAGATTTCATTTCCTTTCACTCTTGAATTTTGCGGAGTGTTTCGGTGGAGATACATTCTTTCTTTATGCTGGTGTTTCTTGGGACCCCGTACCTCCTGGCAGGTTGATGTCACTGTTTCTTTGATCTTCTCCCTCTGACTCTCTAATGGGTCTCTGTCGTCCTCTAGTTTTTGCAGCACTTGAAACTTGTTAATGTGTGTGACTGAGTATTCCCTCCATATCTGTGCATCAAGCTTTTTAACACCAACATAAAATCGGTCCTTCTGTTCAGAGCAGAAACTTGGAGGACAACAGTGACCACCATCAACAAAGTCCAGACCTTCATCAAATCTGCTGGCCAAACACCATCAGCAGCAACAACCTATTGCAGCAGACTTTCCAAATCCCTGCTCATGAAGAAATCATAAAAAGACGCTGGGGCTGGATAGGTCACACCCTCTGCAGGCCTGCATCAAACAACACCAGGCAAGCCCTCAAAGGAAAAGAGGAAGGCCAAGAAACACCTGGCATCGAGGCCCAAGGCTGACTGCAAGAAGATGGATTACACCTGGAATCAGATTGAAAGAAAAACCCAGGACAGAGGTGGCTGGAGAGTCCTGGTTGATGGCCTGCACCCCAGGAGCTGGAGTAGGCATAAGTAAGTACCAGGGTTGCAGCACTTTTGTGTCACCCTCAATAGGACAATGTGAAAACATGTCTCCCAGCCTGCCACTGCAGACTGTTTTAAACTGCTAACTTGACATTTAAACTAATGGCACAGCCCATGCCTCTCTTTCAAATATATATGACAGACTATAGTAAATTTTCATTAGAATGGCTCAGCTCAAAATCAGTGCTACTACCAGAAAAAGATCCTGTACTCCTTGGTACACCACTGAGCTAGAGCAAGAAAAACCATCTGTAAAAAATTAGAGAGACGATGGTGACGCACAAAAAATCAAACCGATAAAGACACTTATAAAGCGGCCATCTCTAAATGTCATCACAATATTAAAGTAGCACAAAAGTTGCACATCGCTAAACAAATTGAACAAGCTCATAAGGATATTATTAATCCCCACGCCTGTGCTCCACCTACTCAGGGATCACAAGAATTATTTGATTCCCTTTCAGACTTCAGGTTAGGAAATTGTGAACCTTTCTTCCCTGAGCAAGTCCAGAAAGCCCTAGAGAAGCCAAAATCCGGCTGTCCTCTGGACCTATGTCCACCTAGGGTTATGGCCCTACTTTCTAACGAGCTTGCACCCACGATGCAGTCACTGTTTAACCTTACAATGGAAACTGGAAAAATGTCCTTAGTGTGGAAGTCAGAACAGGTCTTATACATTCAAAAGAAAGCAAATATGGATCTTGAAAAGCGATCCATCTATCGACCTATTTCATTGCTGCCTCGCTTAGGAAAGCAATTAGAAGGCTTAATAAAATAAATAAACAACTTAGTGTGTATCTTAAAGAGAACAAAATCCTAGAATCTTTCCCACAGTACTGAGACCGCGCTGTTGGCTGTCACCGATTCCTTAAGACTTTCTCTTGACGCAGGATTGCCAGCTCTGTTAGTGCTGCTGGACTTGTCTGCCGCTTTTGATACTGTGTTGCATACTAGGCTGCTACAAAGACTATATGGGATAGGAATTTACGGGACAGCGTTCAAATGGTTCCAAGACTTTTTGGAAAATAGAACCCAAACCATCTCTCTATGCCCATTTAAGTCCTCCACCATGAGAATTGATAAGAGTGTTCCACATGGCTCCTGCCTGAGCCCTACATTATTCAATTTAAATGTGCCCCCCTCGCTAAGATCGCTGAATCTTTCGGCTTTGAAATAATATCATACGCGGATGACACTCAGTTGGTCGTCTAGTTTGATAAAGGTCTGGTTAAAGCTAAAGATCACTTTGCCAAGGGAATGACAGCGATCTTGGGATGGATGACAAGTTGCCTACAGCTAAATGTGGAAAAAACAGATATCATACTGTTTGGTGAGGACCAACAACTCTGGTTGGACAATTGATAGTCGCCAGAATTAGGTGCTGTCCCTACCCATAGGCAGGTAGTCAAAAATCTGGGAGTGAAAATAGATCAAACTCTAACTGAAAGAACAAGTCCTATCTATCACAGGAACTTGCTTTAATACTATGCGCCTACTGAGAGCCTTCCCATTTCTCCCCATTACAGAGAGAAAAACATGAGTCCAGGCACTGATAAATTATCAGACTGGTTTATTGCAATGCTCTGTTGGTTGCATAAAATGAGTCACTTATGTCCAAATTACAAGTGGTACAAAATACGGCAGCTAGGCTGGTGTGTAACCTCCCTTCGGGCTCTGATTCTACACCACTGCTGAAATCACCACACTGGGTACCAGTAACGCAAAGAAGCATCTTTAAAATAAATTTGCTGCCTGACACACAATACCTTGGCGGACAAAGTTCCGAGCTACCTGAAGCAGAAACTTAGAAGCTACTCTCCAGCTAGGAACTTAAGATCTATGGACTAAGCTATGCTGACTGTACCTTGCATTCGATTAAAAAGATGTGGAGTCAGCGCCTTTTCCTATCTGACCCCTGTATACAGGAATAATTTAATTCTTCATCTACGTCTTTGCACAAATCGTAATAATTTCAGAAAAAGTCTTAAGAAGTTTTTGTTTTAATGGTGCTCTTGTTTTGAGACTGCACTAGCGCCGAAATACCTCTCAGGGAGTGATTCGCTCACTATATCAACTTAAATGATTAATATTAATAGTATGTGTCACTCCTACAGCAGGCCTATTGAGTCCTAAGGCAGGGTGATATGTATTAAAAAGTGTAACATGTATTTTTATGTTTGTTAAAAGTAATTACCCTCTTTACTGCAGAAAAGCTAGTAGCCCCATTGGGGAGTACAGGTTATCACGCTGAGAACTCAGTTGTGCTAACGTCTGAATGGGACTACTAAAGTTGGTACTTCAAGGTATCAAAATAATCATCACATTAAACCGACTTGATGCCCAGGTCGAATTTAATGTATCGTTTGAGTAAATGCAACTTTTAGAAAGTTGCCACTCTGTTGCCCAGGTTTTCCAGTGGCCAGTCACAGATGTTGGCCACAACACAGTCTTCTACCCTTCTGGGGAGAGCTGTGAATGACTCCCAGTAGAGGGACCAATAGAGGACTGCAGTTGAAAAAGGTGTTACCTCTTCCTGGCAGGAAGCAACACAGGGTGTGATCCCAAAAGGCGAGCTTTAAAATGGGAAACTGCTTTTGTGGGGCAGATGGTAGATACACAGGAGAGGGACTGCTCTTTATTCAGGTAGACGCGTTCGCATCCTGGACAGAGAGGGGAGACCAGTTGCCAAACTGTTGTTTTCTCATGGGCTTGTAGTCCTCAGGTAGCCACACTTCTAGAGTTGGTTTCCAAGATCCATAACCGAAGGAAGGGTTCTGCGATCTTTGGAATGGTCAGTATAAGGCACTTTGGGATAGCTAGATGCCACACATTGCAGGGAATCCCTATCAGGTGGTAAAGGTCCTAGAAGCCTATTGGCTAGTAACCGGTGCGTTCTCTGAGGGTACTTTCTGGGCATAAATATGGTACCCCTTGCACCCAGACCTCAGATCACATCTGGAGTGGAGAGAGGACCAAAGAAGGACTGCCCTGCCAACCCCTGGGTCAGGCAAGAGAAGCTGCACCAACTGCTAAACTGCACCTGCGGATCCTTGGGCTAGCAAAGTGAGGACTGTGCCTGTGGTACCTGGCTCATGGAAAAGTCACTTCTGAGCACCAGAAAGAAGAGGTGAGCTTCAAGAGTCATTTGGCTGACTTTCTGTCACAGCACCAGGGCCACAAAAGCTGACGAAACCCGTCCTGGCTAGTCAGTAGTCACAATACCTTATTGCCACCTACCACCAATTTGTAATCGGTGAGGACAAGTCCTCATGCTCAAAAGTTGTACCTCAGTCTGCTGGACCTGGGAGACCTGCCAGAGTACAGTTTGGTTGCCCAAGACGGGCACTAGCCTTCACCAAAGGGAACCACTGGTTTTGCTGGGGCCAGTAGTCACATGGCAACTGGACTTTTGCTGGGCCGAATGGCACATCAAGTGACACTGACCCCTGTGGCCAAAGTTACCCCACCTGGACCTTGAACCGAGGAGTAGGGGCAGGAAGTCCCCTGTCGACACAGTATCCTCAACATCTTACAGCATTTTCAGCATCCTGTATCCTCTGCATTAGGACCACTCTGTTAAAGTGTTTGGTGGTTCGTCCATAGAGCTTGGAACTGGAGTGGAGACTGCTTTGGTGATAAGGTTTATCTACTACTCCTTACTTAACCCCCTTGACCTCCTCCCTGCCGGAGTTGGTTGCCAAAGCAGGCCGGAATTACCACACACAATTTTTAAAAAGTTTTACAAAGTTTCCAAACTTTTCGCTTAACAATGCTTCTGTGTATAAAGCAGTGATTTACTTAAAAAATCAATGTCACTGGACCCATGGTGTCTAAAAATTCATACAAATAAGATCTATTTTTATAAATTGGTGTAGAATTTCTTTTGTGTTGCATGACTTTCTCAATTCGTTGTTTTATGTATTTCTAAATGCTTTACACTTGTTCCTTTGTTTAAGCCTGATTGCTCAAAGGCACAGCTGCCGAGGGTTGAGCTCAGGTTTAACAAACGAGCCTGACTGGACCCAAGGCGGTGTCTTGTGTGTATTACACGGTGAGGTCGCACAGCCATACTATATAATACACCACATTCATCTTAAAGCCCTTTCTTTTTGTTCTTGAATCTAGATTTTGTGTCTTGCCACAATAAGATTTTGTGTGACATGCAGTGTCTACCCAGCTTGTTCCTCCCATTGTAGGAGAGACACGTCTGGTTGACTTGATGGATATTTAATAGGTTAGTGAATAGTAGTATAATGAGATAGATGCATAACGCGCTTGAAATTGTAGCTTTACTTGCCAGATATTCTTATTCACAAATAGATCCCCACAACTCTGAACTGGCGTTCTCACTGCAACAGGAAACATCAAATCACTGCTCTGTAGATTTTCACCATTCCGTCAGATGAAATTTGATATCCTTTCCCTTAATTCCCAGGTTTTGTCCCTTCTCTCCTGTTTCTTTGAGTACGCTTCTCTGGCTAGAGAGTGACCTTTGGCCCTGCTGATTAATAGAAATCAGAGGTGGCAGAAGACAAGAGAAGGACAAAGAGGTAATAAGTATGGTACAGCAAGAGTGGTGAACCAATGGGAGAAGGGTGCTAGAGACAGAAATAAGTTTCTAGATGGGTAAAGTAGGGGGTGGCATATGGTAACAAGACAAAGCTGTGGTAGGCTGAGAAAAGAGAGGATTTGAAAAAAGAACAATTAATAGAAGTAGCAACAGATATAAATATAAAGTGTAACTAAGATGAAGAGTGCAGGAGAGAGGGAGAAATAAATGTAGGGCTCTAGAGCGAGTTGGGGTACCTGAAGGGGTGAGGTAGAAAGACAAGTGAATTTGAGATGTAGCAGAGGTAGACAGGTAGAGAGGTGAGGTAGTGTGAGACAAATAGAGAGAGATGCAAGTCGCGAGACTGAGAGAAGGGCAGAATGAAAAGCACAGCTCAAGCTAAGAGAGTAGCAAGACAGAGAGAGAGAGTGTGAAGGTTAGAAAAAGACTAGGGAGAGAGAAAGAGTGGCAGTTTAGAGACAGAGGTAGAGAAAGAAGTGAGGTTGAAAGAGATGGTGGGATGCAGAGAAAGTGTGATGTAAAGAGAGACAGAGAGGTGTGGTAGAGGGGAAGTATAAAGATATAAGTTGGGTAGAAAGGGTGGGTTGAAATAGAAAAGGTTGTTCAGTGAAAATATATAGAGAAGATTTTAGATTTAGATGGAAAAATATGGTAGAACAGAGAAAGCGGTAGTGACAAAGAAGTATGGTAGTGTGAGGGTGGCAAGGGAGAGGAGGGCACACAGATAGAAAGAATACGGAGAGGTGGAGAGCAAAGCAGCTAATATATGGTGAGGTAAATTGAGAGGTTGAGTAGTCCGAGGTGTGTTAGATGAGGTAGAACAAAAGAAGTGATTTGGAAATGAGGAAGGGGCAGGTGAAGTAGCGTGATGGGGTAGAGAGAGATGTGAACGGTAGACAGGTGAAGAGAAAGAGATGTGAGGTGAAGAATGATGAGGTGGAAACAGAGCAGTGAGGTGCACAGAGGGGGAGAGGTGAATAGAGTTGAGGGAGAGTGGGTTGAGGGGTAAAGCTGTAGAGATGTAGAGGTAGGCATAGAGAGTGGTTGAGAGAGATGAGGCTATAGGTGTCAGGTAGCAAGAGGTGCAATAGTGCGAGGTTTATTAAAAGAGAAGTGAGTTAGATAGAAGAGAGGTCGAAAAAGGAGAGATAAGATATAGGGAGCCACAGTTATTGGCAAAAAGAAAGCTAAAGAGAGAGAGGTGAGTTAAAATAGGTGAGGTTAAGTAGAGGGAAATTAGTCAGGTGTGGCAGAGAAAGAGGAGTAGAAAATGGAGAGAGGAGTAGTTAGAGCGGTTGGTACAGAAGTGAGACAAAGAGAATGATTGTGATTAGTGATTGGCGCAAAGAATAAAGTTATGTTATTCAGATTTGTAGAGCGCCTATAATCCGGGAGGGTGTCCTAGCGATGAGAAACAACAAAGTCGACAGATTAAGAGAAAAACAAAGTAAAGAAAGGTGAGAGGTGGAGGCGCAAGGTAGACTAAGGTAAGATTAAGTTAGATGGAGGTAGAAATGTACAGAGAGATGCAAAGAGGTTTGAGGAAGGTAGAAGAAGAGAGGTGATGGATAAGAAAAAGAGAGGTAGACTCATGAAATGAATTCTTGGAGACATTTAATGTGCAGTAATTCATTATATTCTCCTCAGTTGATATAGTGATAAACAATAGTGAAAGTGCCGATATACAGCTAACATAATACACTTACTTACAGAAAAGGATGGCACTCATTTCAGACACAAGCTCACAAATCCAGTGCATGCCTTGTTCCTTGTAAGTGTGATTTATCGAAAGGGCAATCCTTATGACTCTCTCTTACCATGCGTATCTCTTTCACCTCTGGCCTTGGGAGTATGGCTTCAGCTCGCTTTCAACGACAGTTTACTAACTGTTTGAATGTTATCTGGCCCTTGTCCCATAACCGCGTGTACCTGAATTACCTCGTTGGGTGGGTGCACCCAAAACACTATTGAGGTTGACTAGAGTGATGACGCATACTTTCATTTTGTTTATAAGTATATCAACAGGGGAGAATATAATTAATTATTTGCACAAGAAACGTATCTGATAATTCCTTTCATGGATGTATAATTGTGATTTAAACATGTTGGGGTGATACTAGATATCTAACAAGAAAAGAATCCCACAGAACCATTGTCCTACATTGACTCATTGCGATACCATGGTTCTGCTTATGAGCACTTAGGATTTGGTCCTGTTTTGTATATTCTTCATATGAAGTTGCATTATATACTGGGTTGAGGGGACACTGCCACCATTACTAAGGATGAGCGGAAGTCATAGGGTGTACCCACTGTCTTCGCTGCCGGTTGACAATTTAAAATGTAGACTACCGCCAGTATATTCACAGATTGTTGAGGAAATAGGTGTACCAGAAAAACACAATCAGGGCAGTGCGCCACTGGTTTTTCCAAACCATGCAAAAGATGTTGCGCCGATAACAGCTATTCTTTTAGAGGCAGCATGGCTTGCATAAATGCTAGGTATCTGCTACAGAGTGATTACCACTGCTTTGAGGAGCCTGTCTTTGGAATCGTATAGATACAGATTGTGGGTTCACATCCCAGCAGTGCCTCCACATGTCAGCCTTTGTAAACCCACTACCACTCAGCTTATATTCTCCATGTTTCAAGGAAGATTCTGGGGTGATCTTGTGCACGTTTGCGGTTCATTATCCCTACATCTATTGTCCTCATCTCAGTCATTGCTTTTAAGGTGAACTCGCCTAATACAAGAACAAGCATTTGCAATGCAATAGGTCTTGCATTTGCGAGAGTTTAAGCTATTGTCGTTGTAAATGACAATGCCTTTTATTTATTTGTTAATTATCAAAACAGATAAATAAAAGGCATTGTCATTTACAATGCCAATATCTCAAACTCTTGTAAATCCAAGACCTATTTCATTTCAAAGAAGTCGGCGCTATTGTCCCGGGCTGCTTGGAAAGTGAAAGCGCGCTTGGCACGCTAAATGTTGCAGGAAAGCATTTCGTGCCTGCAGTAAGAGAAACTCATTAAAGAAAATAGCACTTACAGACTAAATAAGACATACAGCGTAACAACAGAAGTAAAAGGGCCAGTCCTCATGGGAGGTTACAAATGAAGACAGGGCGGTGCTAAGGAGGTACTAACAAGACTATTAACAAATCAGAAGCCAGCATTTACAAAGGACAATGACACAAGCCAATGGAAAATATGGGCGGAGAGTGGGCGGACCTTCAAGTCCATACTCGAATACAGCATGCCTCGCAGATCAGTGCATGCGCTGCCCAGGCTCAACCTAAAAAGGACAGGAAGTAAAATGGTGAAACTTCGCCCACGCAATTGGGGCGGTGTAAGGCTAAGCCTACCCGTAGTATTTCCTGCACATACCATTCCCCTGAATACTGGTGTATAGAGTGGGTGGGTTGTAATGACTGTGACGAGGACCAGTAGGACTAAGGATAATGAATACTACCCGTAGATAACTGGGGCATTAACTCTACTTCCTTCATGTTCATCCTTGTCGTTACCTCTGAGGTATATCCAAGCATTACTGCCCTCAAAAAATTCACAACTCACTTTACAATGTAAGTGTGACAGGATGATCTTAATATGGCAGGATGTTAACATACAGATCATCTATAGGTCTCTGTAGTAAATTCTTAACCCACTGACCTCTAATAATATATGCATGTGGAGTATCTTGGTGACTAGATAAAATGCTTCCTGGTCAATTCTTCCATATACTGCTGTATACTGGAAAATTAAACCATTCCGTAAAATTCAGTGGTATTATAGTGGTGTGCCGTCACTTCACAAGAAGGCACTTCTGTGACATCATCCTGTATGCTAACTAGTGGTCCCATTTTTGGGGGGACCTGTGCCCTGTCAAACCCCATTCATAAAGCTCTATATCACTGTTCACTGTAACACCAAAGCCCTGTGTTGGTCTACAGGTGCCCTTGCTGTGTTTCTCCCAGGCCTTGGGAGAAATACAGGGGAGTTCAGGCACTACATAGATAATGATGAAGCCAGAAATTATGAAGAAAGGCCAATGAAAGCAGTAAGAGAGAGGATGAAAGTGGAGTGTGGGCCTTCATATCAGAGAGAATGAAAGAGGGATGGAAGGGCAGAAGAACAGAAAGAGTTTGAAAGAGCGGCATGGGGCAGAGAAGGTGCAGTGCCTGCTGAAAAAGAGGAGGAGTGCAAAGAAGCAAAGGGTGCACAGATAGATGGAAGGCAAGAGCAGGTTCAGGACTGACAGAAGAAAGGAGGAGCTCAGACCGAGAGAGTGGCACAGAATGGAGAAGGCGCAGTGCCTGTTGTGAGAGAGGAGGCTAGGAAGGAAGGAAGAGGCGCAGGACGAGATGGATGGCAGGAGTAGGTTAAGGATTGACAGCAGCAACGAGAAAGTGATGTCCATGGCCTTCTGCCGGCGCAAGCGGCTCCATTAGATTAATTAAGTTTTCTTCCGCAGCCTCCATTAGCCAAGATCGGGTTCTGCTGCAGCTCTTCGAGTCTGAAGTGAAGGTCGAAGGGACTGGATGTGCTGACGCATAGAGGCAGGAGACGTGCTAGGGCATCAAGAAAGGAAAGAAAGAGTCTGAGGTAGAGAGAGAGGACAACAAAAAGAAGGAGAGCGAAGGAGGGAGTCAAAATTAGTGGTTGATTGGAGCTCCTGAGTGCAGAGCGCTGGAAAAAGAGCATTTTCACATCCACTGTGGTACCATTTTCTCATTCGGTGGGAATACGGGAAACCTGGGGAGGACCTCACCCTGCTCCACCCCCTCCATCTCACTCCCCCCATCAGGGCGAGCAGCTCCTCAAGTGCCTGGTGACTAGAGAGGGTCATTTTAGGAAACTGACCTCTGCCTGATAAGAATGAACTTTCAATGGAATACTTCTAGCATTGCCATGCAGCCCTTCCTGTAGGAGGTTGAGAACCAGTATTATATTACGGTCTTACATAACAGTTATAGGAAGTGAGCATGTTTGCCTTGCCTCCTTTATACCGACCATCTGTTGTTGCTGATCTTGCATCAGAAACAAGATAGTTTTAATAAAGGACCAAACCATGTAATGTAGCTGCAAGGGAGAGAGCAATCGGGTACAAATCCTGGGTCCTAGAGTTGAAATCCTCCGATCTCCAGAGCCCATGGTTTGCACTGGAGCTTATTTGGTAAATTTCTGTCTTTGAGGACCTCAGTAATGTGATGCATGGAGAGTGTATAAGCAAATCACGAACCTGCTCGATATATTGGGTCAACAGGAGAAACGGATGAGGCAAAAACATTAAAAGTCAATCCTGTACTTGACTTTACACCAATGCACCTTCATTGGACATAGGGGATGTCATTGTTTTTCTTAGCGTAGTTTAATTAGAGAACAGTACTCACTCTGCCACCAAATGAACAACATAAGGTTCCTACTAGCGCTACAAGGTGTGACTGTCCTGTAGAGAGAAAGAAAGAAGGTGGCACAACATTGACTTGCCCTACACCTCAATAGGCCATATAAGATGGTTAAGAAACTGTGAATGAGATCAAGGGCAACCTCAAACAATACGAGCCATATCTAATGAGTGTATAAGAAGAGCAGCAAATAACTCCTGGAATGTTTGCGACATTATACTCTACACTGTGACCGCTTAACGCTTCTGTTGGGGGTGGAGCTTTTATTTGTGATGTCATCAGACTCCTCCCATGCAACAGACAGACCACGCCTCTGTAGTAGTGCATGGTACATGTCAAGGAATGTAACCTAGTCTTTTCTTAATTTCTTCAAAGCCCTTGAATACGCTTGCAGTCCGCACACTGTGCGAATCGTGCAACATACTGTGATGCTAGTGGATGAATACTTGCACTCCAGGCTTTTTTTTCTTTTTAAAAAGTGCATTAGTCATATATTCTGTTATGTGAAAAAATCTAAATTACAGCATCTGCCTCGTGGGAGTTGTCACCTGTTGCTACGTAACCATTGACAGTATACACAAAATAATTAAAGCAAATTAAAAAAAAAAAGAGTATTTTGTTGGATTTCATCCATTTACTGCTCATTATCAGTCACAGAACTATGCGTCCTACATGCATTATCTCAATGGTTATAATGAAGAGTATCAATAGGAATATTAATACGGTCACTTGAGGGGAAAAAAGGACATGCATAGTTTCCTAAAAATGCACGCAGAAAGGAAGATATTTTATCTGGAGTATAAGGCCAAGCTTTCCTTGTCAAGTGGCAAACTGACACATATGACAGCAATACGATCCCTGCCTGTACAGATGGATGACTTATGGCCCTCTATGTACTTGTGACTAGTCATCTGATGCAGTACCATAGAATACTCTTTTAGTCACGTGACATTTTCTTGCCTATGATTGTACCCTCCTTCCAAATACTCCTTGCCTGAGTAGGTTCTCGTGGTAATGAGATACAAGGCTTCACAATATTACTACTTTGATTTCTTGTCAATCAATAACTTGTTGCCAAACTTTGGCCCTATAATGGCTCATCGGAACAGGTGCATTTTCAAAGGTTATTTGAGTTCATGTTCAGTGGCAGAAATGAGGTTAGCCCGAGACGCAGAGGGTCTGTCATTCTCTCAGCTTGGGTACCATTTTGTGGTGCTGCTTTCTAGCTGTACTACCTCAAGTCACTGTGTTACTCATTCTTGCCTCATCGCCATACACAACTCCTCTTACAAACCACTTGTTTTTACTTATCTAGGCCGAGTGGCGGGAGGAAGTGAAGCTCCACTTTGAGAAGATCAAGTCAGAAGGGACGTGCCTTCACCGCCTGGAGGAAGAGCTGATCAACCGACGGCGGGAGGAACTGAGGTGAGGTGATCAAGAAACCTCTCGAGAATGCAGCAGGAGTGTCCCTTATTTGTTCTAATAGTGCACCGTTCCATGGGTATGGAGGAATAAAGAGAGCAGTCTCCTAAAACCATCAGGTGCTATATGTAAATCTATCCCCGGCCCACCCCCCCACCCCAATCCCTTCCTAGACCGCTGGCCCTTGGGAAAAAGAGCCATTCTAAAATTAAGAAGTCTGTAGCGCTTGAGAACCAAACATCCAAGGGCGGGGGGAAGTAACCAACAATTTTGAAATCCAGCAGATCTTACCCATGTGTGTTCCCTGTCCACCTTCAACAATGGCACAAGAGGAGGCGAATGCAAGAGTTTTTTCACATCAGACCAGCATAGAAGGAAGTGGCAATCTCTTTTTAATGTAGAACACTCGATCTGCAAATCTCCCCCACCCTAGCATGGGAGGATTAGGAAAAATGCTGCTCATGTAATGCCAGGTTAGTAGAAAATGACATGTCCTTCCCGAATTCAGTAGACTGTGACTATCACTTTCCATCCACTTTCTTGTAGTTTGGGTAGAAGAGACAAGGCCACCACCAGAACCCAGGGACTAAGATCATCAAATAGCGATTCCCTACTGTACGCAGGAAGAGAAGTCAAGCCTCCCAAAAAGTCATCCGCACCCTCTCCACAATGTTAAGAAAGGGAGGCTTGCTCCAATTTAAACTCAGTAGACACTAGCTGTCACAGACGTTTGACTTTTCCCAGATACAAGAATAGTTGACAAGTCTCCTTAACGACGCAAGGTCATATCCTAATCAACCTCCCTGAGGTGTCTGACGTGAAGCCCAGCTCTCCTCCCAATTATCATATGTTAAAACAGTTAACTACCAAAGCTCTACTCAAACAAATCAGAAAGCGGTGATAAGCCCCACTCCTCTGAAGTCGAACTGATATACCAACATACCAACCCATCTGTTACGTAGAGAATTAGGTGGCAAACTAAGTATTAGTGCCACTCAAGGTGTCTTGCTTTACATAGTCCTGCGTGTGGTTTCTGTTCACTGAATGTCTCCCCTTTGCTAAATACTTAAAAGATAGCACACATTTTGGTATTTCTTGTCCACGTCTTTCAGTGAATGTTTCTTCCCATGAGCTCTTTCTTCAGTCCAGCTTGTAATGATGTAGTCCATCTGTTGTTCCCTCACTTTTTCCTCTGAGTACTTCTCTTCTTCAGTGTATCGCCTCATTCGAGCCTGTAATGGGTTCTACATGCCCATGCCTCCCATTACATTCTTGTCCACAATTTCCTACAATGCAGTGTGTTCCCACCCTCAGCCCTTTGTGGAGAAGTGACGGTTGTCTTCCAACATTTGTGAAAGATATCCTGCATTCATTATTGGCTGAGGAGACTCCACAAGTCTCATAAACCAAGATACCCTCACATCTCCACACTTCGAATGTCCAAACTGTGATGTAATTTTCTTCAGGTAGGTCTTGTATTACAGGGTTTTCCAGTGTGTGTTCATGTCAGCAGATCCAGGTCAGAATTTCAGAATATTTGGTTGAGTGAAATACAATACATCTCAATAGGACTCATTTACTTAGTCTGTGATTATCCTGGAATTCAGGCCACCGTAAACGATTCTAAACTGACATGCCGCCCTTTCAAAAGCTTGTACAATGGTGTCTTATTTTGGCTCTTCTCTCAATCTAATAGGTTATCTTTAATGAATTTTTATACTGAAAACCATATGCTAGAAAGGGTCCTGTTCTAGCACAGCTAGAGAAGTGTCATAGATGGGGTCATCTCATTGTTGAGCCAGCGTTGCTTCGATTCTCATCTGCTACATTTAGGTGGCAACAGCACAGCTCACTAATAACTGGAGTTGGTTATGTCTTATGCAGATTCAGTGGGACTTACCAGCTAGACCTCGGTGCTCATTATGGGCTATACTCAAGCTTGTCTGTATTGAATCGGCCACCTCTTTTAATAGCACTAATGGGATCTAAATGCTGGAATTGCGCTCTGAGGGTAAACAGGTATTTACTAGAGTACTTAGAAGCACTAATTCAGTCTTTCCCATCACATGATGTGATGTATATCTTCTGCTCTTGCTGAGAGGGCATTGAACATAATTGACTACATTATCAGGAAGTGCTCCATTCTAGTAGGAGTCTACTGAGATTGACCAGTGTAAGTAAGTGTATGTCCAGTTATATTCATTAGATTCTGTAGTTTTGCTAAATTCTTGCCTGCTGAGAACAGAAAGTTGTTGGAGATAACTTTTAATTAATTGACTCTGGATGTGCCTTTGGTTTGCAGACACTGCCGTTATAACTATGGAACGTAGAGTGATTGTAATGACATACTCAAGTTATGAACCTGAATCTGTAATAGATGAAATTTCTAGGACCAGATCTCTTTGCTAATAATTGAGATTCTGGTTTCAAAGACTAGAATGCTCAGAAACCCAATAAAGTTTTAGCTACTTCAGCAAGCTAAAAATAATATTTATTTTATTTTTGAAGAGACCATCCTATTTTCTGAAAATTTTCTAGTCCGCCTTTTCAATTGAATAATCTTGGTAGTCCAGGAACTCTTGGAAAACAGAATCTTCGTCTTCAGGACTGGCTCCCTTTTAGCTGTTTGTTACAAAAAGGTGCCATCAGTCCCCTAAAAGCAAGGTTTAATGTCATTCCAATGGTATACATTCCTCAATATTAACTTACACTTGCCCATGGTGGTGAAGGACTGGTCTTTTTATATGCAATTCGAAACACATTTCAAGATTAATATGTTTCGGAGATCATGAAAAGGTCTATGCCCTTCATTTACTGTGACCACCTCCAAATTCTCCAATCAAAAAGATTCTATCCTCACCACCGTGTTCTGCATTCTCTGAAAATGAAGATTGTGTTTGGGTGACAAACTAAAAAGACTTTCCCAGTCTTTGTTTCTATCACATTTATTTTAGACTCCACTAAATAAAGATCAACAAGTTATCATCTAACTGAGACGTCTAAAAGTTTCAAAAACATGTGAAAATAAAATATTCAAGTCTGCAGTCTAAGGACATATTTTTCATAATTTTCACAGTATGAGAAAAGGAAATTGTTCACATTCTAAATTAAAGATGCTACCTTTTAGGTTTTAATAACACATGGTCATAAGACATTTCTGTGGTTTGACAATGGTAAAGTTAAAGGTCTTCCCTTTGGTCTGACCAAATAAATAGGAGGGATTGTGAAGTAAGCTCTTGCATTCCCACATGACAGTACTTGAACATTCACAATCGTTAGAACTAATGCGCCCTGGTGCAAACAGTAATAATGATAAAGAACAGGGGCATCCCCAAAAGAACACTTGGAAATAGGGGTGTATATGCACATGGAAAAACAGAGGTCCCTAGTGGAAGAATCGATTTGAAAGTACAATTTTATGTATATCATTTAATAGTGAAGAATACAGTAACACCTGGTAGACTTGCATACAAGATTGCATTTGAGTTCTTTAGGGTTCAACAATTACCGGAAAAGAAGGCAAAGGAACAACAATGTAATGTACAAAATGTGTACAGTTCAAGGGTCTTGAACATTTGGACAGTAGTTCAGATCATTTATCTTTTGTCTGCATTGCTGTGAGGATTGATGGCGTTTCAACCCGATAGACATTAAGGGTCATCATTAAGACTAATATATAGATGCAAAGCAAGAGTAAATCACCTGCACCAGGTATTAAAATTACAGTCAAAATTATTAAGTGTGTTCAAAAAGGGGAACCAAAATTTGGATAGATTACTCACTAGAAAGGATCTATAGTAATTGTAAAAACATTTTTTGAAAACAGATGAGAATAAATCGGAATGGCAAGCGACATCAGTATTGTGCAGCCCAGGTGAAAGTGGTGCCATAGTGAACCTTCACCACCACGAGAATCTTACTTACTGATAGGCTAAGAACAGGATTACTCGATTCTCTTATTACAACGGTGCAAGTTCGGAGTAAACCAAAACAGGATTCCGAAAGGAGATCAGGATTGTCTGTATAAAAGGCTAAAGAATTACTTGGTTAGTAGAAGAGGCGTCGTGTGTAGGATTGACCATGCGGTCGGCGTAGCCCCAATGCAATCAATTACTGGGCTGCAGGAAAGTCAGCCGTGTGAAGGGCATGCCCACAACAGGCAGCGTCCCTGGATCTATCGGACAAGATTGGGATGCTTATGGGGAGCATCAATCTATTGAGGACTGAAATTGAAAGGTTCCAGTATCCGGGGTACACTCCGAACCGGCCGTTGAAGGAAAGACTCAGCACAACTGAACTGAAAAAATATTGCTAATAATGAGTAAATCTCACTGTAGAATCACTGCAAGAAGGCTGCTGATAGCAAGCCTTAGATCAGAAAAAGAATGCATACTAATGTTTATACTTGTGAATGCCCAACAACAAGTGGTAATTTGTATAGCCTACTGGAGCATAAAGTGACCTGTAGTCTTAAAATCTGTTATTTTCATAATTATCATGGACGATAAAAATAAGAAGTCTCCTAAATATTGTTGCAGTATTTACTGATCATCAATGTGTAAATGTAACTTGTTTGTGATTTCCTGCTATGGTTTTTTCGTAAGCCATTATTGGACCACAGACTTATAACATCTATGTACAAGGGGAGAAAAATGTTGGAACTGTGTACAGGTTTACGGTTCATCCTTTATCCTGATATATCAGTGAACGTGAAAAAGAATCTCAAATTGGGCATAAACTGATGAGTATTTACTGGAGGCATGATGCATGGTCATTGGGGGTGCAATACCTGTAGAGGAAATGTTTCCTGATGTTCCAAGATCATTTTTTCCCAGTTTGACCTACCTCCTAGGAAGCTCTTTCGCCTGTTTGCACTTGAGGGTGCATGTATTCCTCCTGTGATGTTCACATTACAGTATCTAATGGCACCTGTACTAATTGGTGATATTTTTATCAGCACCCCCAAACTCTTCTGTTGATCGGAAACTCAACATAATCTCAAATATGACTAATTGCAGGTGGGTAATTTCTCTTTCCTTTATTGAGGGCCTATTTAATTCATATACCCTTTATTCAGTCCTTCTAAGTGTATTCTACCACACCATGGTTTCCTCATTGGTGATTTCTTGAATTATTTCCACACCTGATGTCCATTTTCTGCTAACGATTTCCTGACCATATGTATAGCTTCCCCTCTGTAGGATCTCCACCCACCTTATCCACTGTTTGTTTCAGGCATGCGCTGGATATCCGGGAGCACTACGAGAGGAAGCTTGAGCGTGCAAACAACCTCTACATGGAGCTGAATTCACTGATGCTGCAGCTTGAGCTGAAGGAGAGGGAGCTGTTAAGGTAAGCTCAGTTTATTCCACCAGATCTCCCTCCACCGGTTGTCCACCTGTCTGTACACCCGATCCTCTCTTCTGGCTATCCGGCAACAAACTGTCCTCACTCCGACAATGCAGCTTCATATCCTAAACATTAGAGGAGATGTGGGCTCTAAAAGGCCTTCTGGATAGTTCAGAGATTGACAGCCGGTTAGCTCTTTCTGCTGTGCCCCGTGAAACACCCTACCTGCACCAGCTGCAGTCGGTGCTTCATTTCTACCAAAGTCCTGCTCCTACCCTTGCGTCCTCTAACCCCCTCTGTACTTGAGACCTAAAGCCCCTTTATTGATGATGGGTGGGTATGTTAGGCCCCTACAATTTGACCTTGTCCTGTGCATTTCAACATCGACGACACTGCTCCGTGTCTGAGCAAATCCTTCATTCACTAACCCATAGTCCTGTACGTGTCCCCAATCCTACCTGAGCTCTCTTACTATTCTTGCCTCTAACAAGCAACTAAAAAGTCATATTCACTCATTTACCATCCTTTTAGTGTGTTTCCTTATTACGCCCTGGCCTTCCAATCCGTTTTCAAACCATAAGCCCCAGTCCTGGAATGTCATTCTCACATGCACATGGCTGTCTCTTCTACATGTTGTGTGGGTGTTTGTATGTTCCCATCATTACCCTGGTCTACTCCTTCCTGAAATCAATATTTTTGTTTATTCTTGAGTCTCTCATTGTAGAACATAATCCAATAAATGGTGCTTCATGCTCGTGTCACTGCTTCCTACTGAATGGCCATTCTCCATCTTACCTTAGATCTTCTTTACCAAGGTTGCAGCTCCCCCTCCGATCATTCCTGGGTTTTATCCTTGTTTTAGCAGATTCGCAATCAGTTCCAATGTGAAATGTCTCCTTGAGCAGAGAGACTTGGGTTTAGGTAGTTTACGAGTCAGTGGGCAGCAGCCCCAATAACGTAAGATGTCGTAGTGGATTAAGTTGTAGAGCCAGATCACAAACTCCAGCGAGGTGCCAACTCTGGGCGATAACCATACATTTTCCCCAAAAAAAACCTGGTGCATGTAATTGAAAATTGTAAAGTTGATCCATGATACGCCTGTGAGCCATTGGAGTAGTTTCAGGGCTCACTTCAAATGACCATGTCTGAGTAAAATCATGCACTCTCCTCTAACTTAGTTTGGTGCCCTGGTTTAGAATATATGCTGTGCATCACTCTGGCCCCGGAGCAGAGAATAGCCCCAAGCTTACGGATTAGCAGAGCAGGAGTGATTCAGTGATTTAGAAATATACTTCCAAAAGTTCCCAAATATAGATTCCTGTAGACAACAAATTCCTGTTTCTGTAAGTAAATCTTAACATGATCCCTCAGCCAGTACCACATGTAAATGATTTCAATAGAATCTTAAAAATCAAAAATTGATTACGGATCTTATTCAGCAGGAGCTGATGGTTTAATAATTCTGTGGTAGTCTTATACATAGGCTAGTGGGACTGTTCCTGAGAGTAACCTTGTCCCAGGAGTGAGACCATTCCTTATTTTTATTTATCGGTACTACCTTGAACCTTTTGTAATGTTCAGGTCAACCCGTATATGCCACAAAAAAAGTTGTATTAATATTTAAGTGACCGCTATACAGTTAACGATAGGATGACATAGCTTTTTACAGAATTTCTTGTAGGATTTCTGGACCAGAGTTTCTCAAAGAGGCAACACGTTATTTTTAGCTAATACATACGATGGACCCAATCTGAAGCTTGAACGGTTTCTTAAATTCAGTACGGATTAAAACCACTGAGGGAGTTCAAGCCTTGCAAGCTGAGTTATTTCAGCTTACAGCAGTATTCATTTTACCTTAGCCTCATAAGCTCCAAGGAGAGCCATTATTGTGCATCTAAAACAAAGGGAATTCAATTTATCCAGGCTGCTTACTAACACCCTGTCTCTAATCGAGGTATAATCATACTTCACTCACAAGTTATTGCCACCAGTAGAATCTAGTTGCTTTGGTATTTTTCTGCTGCTGCGCCTATTATAATAGTATGATGTTTCTCCATGGTTTTTCTGTTCACTATGCTGTATGCAGTCTCTATGCTAGACCTTCCTTCCTTTGTTTGGGACACATTTGTTTGATCTTTTCTATCATCTCAGAGCCATAACCCTATGGAGCAAGTCTTTCATGCATCTTGACAAAGTTTTATCCTGACCTCACGAAATGGATTGTTTCTTAGTGGGGAAGTGTTGCTTCGCTTCTCAATAAAGCTTTCTCCAGATCTGATCACACTCTCACTCTTGAATCTGAGCGAACACAGACCGCGATCATTTAGCATATGGATGACTTTCCCTCTTACCCAGACCAACCATTTCCCATATCTATTAAAGATTTTGTGGACCAGAGGTTTGCTTTCACTCAAACATTGATTCTCTCAACCCTGTAGGACAGAAGGGAGCTTCTTGTCACCTGATGAATTCTGACTAGATCACAAAATAGGTCCCTGTGAAGCAGAGGCTTTGTATCCTTTATACATCTTTTGCTAAAACTGAATACAAGATATAGAATACACGGATAGCATTTGTGCAGCACAGTAACAAAAACTCAGATTTTTCTAGGCCTTGATATGATTTATACTCAGGAGCAGTTTGCAGGGTGGGAATGTCTTTTGTGTCAAGTTTTGTCGGTGACTTAAGAAAGGTCCTTAGTAGTGGGTTGTGGCTGGAAAGCTCTCTTGTGGCAAATTTTGTCAGTAACTTACGACAGGATTCAGCAAACTGACCAGGGTAATGTAGTTATGTGGCCTTTGCTCCCTAATCACTCCGGCTTTTCTTATGTTGGGTCTAACACGGTAGCCTCCAAACTCTAGGGACACATATGGGGTGAAGCGACGGCCAATGGGGAGTTAAGGCTATGGCAAGGTGGACAGAAGCTTCCACAACCACATCTTACTTGGCAAAATGTGCTTTTAAATAGGAAAACTGATTACCATTGTAATATGTGGACTGTTAATGTGAGAAACTAAAAGTATAGAATGAGCTACAATATTGGCCATTAGATGCCCTCAATAACCTCTTCCTGTTGGCCCCAAGTCATGTAGATATTTCAGCTGCCTTGGAATCAATATATTTTTTAATTGCACCCAATTGATTTATTGTAGGAAAAAAACACAGAAGTTGGTTTTGTGAGTCCTATTCCAGGATACCCTTGCTCCCTTTTCTCCCCCCTCAGAATTTACTCCGCGTCCTCCGATCTCACTTGAAATGGTTCCGTCTCTTGCAATCTCGTACACTACAGAAGTTTATTGTGACAAATTGTTGTACACTAATAAAAGTCATGTTTTTGCAGTAAAAGCCTTCAGGCCGTCCTGCAGTGTTTTAGCTAACCGTATTTAACACATTTTCTCACAATTATTAAACACAAGTTCATAATAATATCCTGACCAAAAATATTTTACGTGATGGGGGCTGTGCGCAAAACGTCCAAAGACTACTGAACCAACGTTGACGTGTGAATAATTGGCAGGGAAGTAGTACAGAACTTAGAGAAGTCCCTCTACAGCTCCATAGTTTACATATATGATTGCTTTCTTGTCTCACTGTTGAGACAAAGGTCCGATCCAATCAAAATCTCATGTGTTGTCCTGTAATTCACACTTATGTAGCACCTTGTTTATAAGAAAAGCTGCTGGTGCCCCACGCTTTCAGTGTTCTTGTCCAAGGAAAGGGCAGGAAGAAATGTCTGATTCTGCAATTGTCGCAGGAGATCTGAGCAGCCAAAATACGTCTGCATCGGTCACACGTGTGTTTGCCTGTTTTAAAGACTGAGTTGTTGAGGGTGTTGGGGTAGAGTGGCATTGTGTCCTGAAAGACATTGAAAGTCATCCAGTCATTGAGTTTGGTGGCACAGGTAGAGCACTAACCTTACCATCCTCCACCAGGCGTGAACAGACACTGGACAAGAAGTACCCGGGAATATTCAAGCACCACTCCTCGCGTTCAGCCCCCAATGCTGTGCTCCATGGAAACACAGTGGAGAAGCTCATCAAGAAGAGGAACGTTCCCCAGAAGCTGTCCCCACACAGCAAGCGGTGAGTGATGGCAGAGCACATCTTCTCTGGCCTAGGGAAGTGCCATTGGTTACTGAGACACCGTCGCGTAATGGCCAGTAGTGGTCCCCATTAAAGTGTAGGATGCCTTACCTTCTCATGAAGCTTCCAGGTCGTTCACGTGCATTTATTGTGGAGTCATTCTCTATAGTGTATATGTATGTATACATTTTAAGTGCTGTAAGTATAACTGTAAAGCAGTGGAGCGTAGTAGCTGAGACAAGCAACTGTATAGTTATGTGGGTGCGGACAGAGGAGGAAGCTGAAAAGGGTTCCCAATGGCCCTGGGAGAGAGGCCTTAAGTGACTTTTTCACCTACATCACCTAACTGGCCTGGCCTATGTCGCAAATCTATTAAATTACACTAATTTCCACATAACTGGTTTAATCTCTTCACATGCTGTCTCTTTTATGTGCTAGATCGCAGTCTTAAATAGCCTCAGCACTGTTGACATCTTGCTAAATCATTGGTCTCTTACACATGCCCAAATGCACTTCTCAGCGCTAGCATCACTCTTCTCCTGTACTGTTTGGTATTATTTATTCTGTACATCATTTGCTTCGTGCATCTAAGTACGGACTCTTTTGTTCCCAACATCACTTTTCTTGTACATGTGAAAAGGTGTTGTGATCAACTCACGGAAACTTTCTCTGCCTGTTCAGATGTTTAGAATTTATGCTGTATTTTCACACCTTACTTTAAAGTCAGTTTCGCTCTCAAAATCTGAAACATACAATTCCATGCTAATCCTTTAACTGAAGCAATATTCTCCAGTATTTGGGGTGTCTTTCATAGATTCACATGCCTGAATCATTCCCCGTCGTCGGAGTGGGAGTCCCACGGTACATAGAAAAGCAATAATTATGCATATAACAACCAAAAAACCCTGGTAACCTGAACCAGGAAGTAAAGTAGCCTAAGCTGCAAGGGAAAAAATTTCCACAGCTATGACTATCACAGTCATTATATACAGTCCAAACTACAGCCAATCAGGTGACAGCACCCACCAGAATGTTCTCCTCAGAGGCTCAGGCTCTCAGATTTTCTACCGCACGTCGTGTGAAGGGAGTCTCCCTGAGCTCTGCTCTGTACTTCAAGTTTTTTCTACTGTTCTTCAACTTCTAGGATGTCAACTACAAAAAGATCCCTCTTCAGACCTTGTGAATCCTGCTGGAAGCTTCGGCTTTTTTATGAAGACCCTCACAAAAAATGCATCTATTGCCTCTATCCTGATCATGAGGTGAAGGAGTGTAAGATTTGCCGGAATTTCCCTCAGAAAACACTAAGGGATAGGGAAGGACGCCTTCTTCTGTGGCTACAGAAGCTCAAGGATAAAGATGCTCCTTTGTCAGAGATAGAAAGTGCCTCTGGATCCTCTATCTCTTCCAGAAAGAGGGTGGCTGAAGAAGAGTTTTATTCTACTGGGGCGAAGGTGTTGAGGAGAGCCCAGTCTGTTAAGGGCTCGGGTCAGTCTGCGTCTTCATCTAAGAAGACGTCTCCACCTTCAGGAACCAAGCCCTCTACGCCCCGAGGAAATCAGGAAAAACTCTACCAGCTAAAAGTTTTCCTGACAGGAATTTACCTCAGGTGAGATTGCCGTCGTCGACGGCAGTGGCGTCGACAGTTATTATCGTTGACGCGGTTTCAACGTCGACGATTACATTCTCGTCGCCGAGACCTGCAATGAGAATGTCATCAGCTTCGTCGCCGTCGACGCTGGTCTCGGTGAGTGTAAAACCCATCTCGTCGACGAAGGAGGTGTCATCGCTCGTCTCTGCTCCGTCGACAGTAAGAAGCAAAAAAGTTGCTCCGTCTACGAAGACTTCCTCATCGACGACTGCTCCGTCGACGAAGATTGTGGTACCGTCGACAGTTGCCCCGTCGACGAAGAGTGGCTCGTCGACGAAGATGGACTCGTCGACGAAGATCGCCTCGTCGGCGACGCCCTCGTCGACGAAGATTGCCTCGTCGTCGACGCCCCCGTCGACGAAGATTGCCTCGTTGACGGCTACCATCTTGTCGACGAAAACAGCCTCGACGTCGAAAATGGCTTCTACGTCAAGATTACCACCGTCGTCGGTTCCGTCGACGCAATTGTCACCACCTCCTTTATCTACCTGCATGGATATGCAGGTACAGACTGCGACTCCGGCGTCTGCCGTTTCTGATCAAAGGGCAACAGCGACAACGCTTCTTCAGCGCCGAGGATCGTCTTTAGGAGCTATTTCGCCTCTAAAATTGCCGGCGCAACTTTTACAATCGGAGGAGGATGAGGATAACGACTCTGGAGAGGATGAGAGGTTTCGGACTGCAAGGAGTCCATCGGAGCTTCTTATCAAATATCAAGATGATGATGATGACCAACACGAAGATCCCAATACGGAACCACAGCCGACACCTCCTGCACCGGTGCCGTCTGGTCAAATGCCATTGGAACTGCTTGATAATCTGCAGTATATGTTGTAAGATTATTATAGACGTTTCCCTCCTTCGGATACGGCGGAATCTCTTACGTCGACACCTAGGCCAAGAGTGCAGTTGTTGTCTTTTCAGTCTCCGAGGCCACCTTCTCCATTGCCATCTCGTCAATTGCAGGTTACTGACGATGAAAGGGAGGAAGGAGAGGTAGATGATCAATCTAGCATGTCGGAGTGGGATAATTATCAGGTACAAACTCCTTCTTCAGGTGCTCCGGCGGACTCTCCCCCAGTGGACATTGGGAATTTTCATTCACTTATGGAAAGAGCGACCAAGAGATTCCTGATCCCCATGGAAACAAAGGAGGATGACTGCTTCCTGTATGATTTTAAGGACCAACCAAGGAAACAGGTTCGGGCAATACCAATCATTGACTTTATTTGGAAGGAGGGATTGAGACTGATGGCTACCCCAAATTCTCTTCCAGCAGTGTTACCATGGCTGGACAAGAATTATAAAGCCCCAAGTAACTCGCCAGCATGCCTTATTGGTCAACCTAAGACAGACTCTGTTATAGCACAAGCGGCTCAGAGACTGGCTAGAAATCCATCAACGCCCATACCAGCTCCACCTGATAGAGATGGTAGAAGATTGGACGCAATAGGAAAGAAGGTTTCCACGATGGCAGCAACCACAGTTCGGGCTGCAAACTCCCTGGCGATCTTAGGGAGATACGACCGCCAGATGTGGTCCGACATCTCTCCTTTCCTCGACATGTTATCGGAGCCTTCAAAATCCGAGGCCATAAAGATCTTGCAGGAAGGGGAGTATGCATCAGCGGAGATCATTGATGCAGCAGTGGATGTGGCATTAACTGGGTTCAGGCAGTTGGCAGAAGCTGCAGTGCTGAGGAGGCAGGGTTGGCTAAAGTCAACATCTTTTCGCCAGGAGGTGCAGTCTAAAATCATAGACATGCCATTTGATGGTGAGTCCTTGTTCGGTGCACATGTGGATGAAGCACTACAGGCGATTAAGAAGGATACGGAGACGGCAAGGTCCCTGGGTACTTTGCAATTTCGAAAGTCTTCCTTCCGTGGAGCCAGAGGACGTGGATCCTTCTCTAGCAGGGGAGGTTATAATCAGCAGCGTTCCTTCCAAACCTCCCAAACTGGCCAAAGATCTCAGAATTATCGCCAGCAATATTACGGACAGCGAAATCAACCATATTCGCAGTCTCGAAGGAAACAGTCCTTTCGTGGACGAGAGTCCAGTAAGAAGCAATGAGTTCTGCCACCTGCCACCATCTCTACCGTTACCACGTACAAAGATTGGAGGTCAAATATCCCACTTCTATTCAAATTGGTCCAAGATTACCACAGACAAGTGGGTATTAGATATAGTATCCAGAGGCCATGCTCTGGAATTCTCAAAAATTCCACCAAATTCTCCTCCCAAGGTCCCACCCCCTGCTCATCTCAAGGAGCTTTTTTCCCAAATAAATTTGATGATTCAAAAAGGAGCAATCGAAAAAGTCCCTCTCCTACAGAAAGGAATGGGCTTTTATTCAAGGTTTTTCCTCATCCGGAAAAAGTCAGGAGAGTGGCGTCCAATTCTCGACCTTCGCGCTCTCAACAAATTTTTTTAAGAAAATGTCTTTCCGGATGTTAACGCTCCAAGAAATTCTGCAGTTGCTTTCGATGGGAGATTACATGGCCACCCTCGACCTGCAAGACGCTTATTTTCATGTACCAATCCTACCCAGGCACAGAAAATTTCTACGGTTCAGAGTGGCTGGCAGGGATTTTCAATTCAGAGTCCTCCCATTTGGACTCCGTTCTGCACCCAGAGTCTTCACAAAGGTCATAGCGCCAGTGACTGCGCATCTCCGTCTGCAAGGAGTTCAAATATTCCCGTACCTGGACGACTGCCTTATCAAGGCGAGTTCCGCCAAGGTAGCATCCGAGCATGTTCAAAAATGCCTCTTACTCTTCCAGTCCCTGGGTCTGTCAACAAATCTGGAGAAATCACATCTAGCTCCTTCGCAAAGAAGAACGTTCCTAGGAGCGACATTGGACACAGATCTGACCAAGGCCTTTGTGTCAAAAGAAAGGCAAATCAAGATATGCAACCTTGCGCGCTCACTGCTATCAAAAGAGTGCGTTTCAGTCGGTGTGTACAAATCCTTCCTAGGGATGATTTCTTCTTGTATTCATCTCATTCCCAACTGTCGGTACAGAATGAGACCGTTACAAGAGGAGCTCAATCTGCAATGGCTTCAGATCACAGGGTCATTCGAGGATATCATTCACATCACCTCACGAATGCGGGACGCCTTTCAATGGTGGGGTCAGATGAACCACTTGAAAGAGGGTTGTCCATTTCTGGTCGAAATGCCGGATTTCACAGTCACCACAGATGCATCCCTCGAGGGTTGGGGAGCGCACCTTCAAGGAATGACAGTCAGTGGCAGGTGGATTCTAGAACAAAGAAAGTGGCATATCAACCTGCTAGAACTGCGAGCCATATTCTTGGCTCTAAAATCCTTCCAAGCCATCATCCGAGGAGCATGCATACTTGTAAGAACGGACAATACAACAAGTATGCATTACTTGAACAAACAAGGCGGGACGAGGTCAGCCCTCCTATCTCAGCAAGCGCAAGAGATTTGGGATTGGGCGATTCGCCACAAGATCAACCTCAAAGCCATTCACGTCCCAGGAATCACGAATGTTCTGGCGGATTCCCTCAACAGAACCACAACGTCGAATCACGAATGGGAGCTACACCAACCATTCCTAGACGGGGTATTTCACGAACGGGGGCATCCCGATCTAGACCTCTTTGCAACCAGCCAGAACCGCAAATGCCCATTCTTTGCAAGTTGGGCTCCCCACAAGGACTCACTGGGAAATGCCTTTTCGATGAATTGGTCGCAAATATATGCCTACGCTTTTCCACCAATCCCGTTGGTTCCACGAGTTCTGCGCAAGATCAAACAACAGCCTTGCCGCATGATTTTAATTGCTCCCAGGTGGCCCCGCCAGTACTGGTTCACAGAACTTCTCCTCCTGTCGGAGGCCGAGCCCATACAGTTTCGACCAATTCCACATCTTCTGACCCTTCAGAATGGTCAAATTTATCATCCGGACCCAGCATCGCTGAGATTAGCGGCATGGCTCCTCAACAGCTTGAATTTGCACACCTAGATATCCCTCCAGACTGTCAAGAGGTTTTGGCCAATGCTCGAGCACCCGCAACTGTTAAAACTTACAAACTAAAGTGGAAGAGGTTTTGCATGTGGTGTCAATCCGTTAATCTCCATCCGATCCACGCAAGACCAGAGCAAATTCTGCCTTTCATTCTTCAGTTGGCGAGGTCAGGTCTTTCCCACTCTACTCTGAAGGTGTTCTTGGCTGCAATTTCAAGGTTTCGGCAGGATGGTGTTAACTCTCTATTCCAATAGAGTCATCCAACAATTTTTTAAGGGATTATTTAGGATGTTCCCGCCTATTCGGCGTCCACCTCCTTCATGGCACCTTAATATAGTACTTTCACAACTAATGCGGCATCCTTTCGAACCCATCCACAAGACGGATCTAAAGTTCCTTTCTTGGAAGGTTGCTTTATTATTGGCTCTAACTTCAACAAGAAGGGTTAGTGACCTCCAAGCGTTCACTGTTCATCCACCCTTTCTGCAATTCACATCTGAGTCTGTGGTGCTGCGCACTAATCCAAAGTTTATGCCAAAGGTTCCGACGGATATCCATCTTAATGAACCCATAGTTTTGAAAACATTCTTCCCAAATCCGATAACAGCTGCAGAAAGGGCCTTGCACTCCCTAGACATCAAAAGATGTCTGAAGTTTTACTTACAGCGAACAGCATCACTGCGCAAATCGGACCAACTCTTGGTAGCATATGGTAAACCACGCCAAGGCCATTCAGTATCAAAGCCAACCATAGCTCTTTGGATCTCGGCTGCAATTTGTTTATGCCATGATCAAGCTGGAAGACCATTGCAAGCGACCCCAAGAGCACACTCTACGAGAGCAATCTCTTCATCTACAGCTCTTTTCGCCGGTGTGCCTCTTCACCAGATCTGTAAAGCGGCAACATGGTCCAGCTGCCATACGTTTACCAGACACTACTGTTTGGAAGCTGCAAGTGATGCGGATGGATCAGTGGGACAAGCTGTTCTACGCAATCTTTTCAAATAAGGTGAGCCTCCGTTCTCCCTCCTCCACTACGCTTTTATAAGACGCTTTTTTCCATACTATTTGAAGCACACATGTATTTCTTTATGGTTATACTGCTTCATAATGCATATGTCTATGATACAAAGTGGCGTCTTATGAGCATAAGGTTATGTACTGCTATCTACTCTGATTCAGGCATGTGAATCTATGAAAGACACCCCAAATACTGGAGAAGAACAATAGTTACTTACCTGTAATCTGTGGTTCTCCAGTATTGGTGTCTTTCATAGATTCACATGCAACCCGCCCACCTCCCCTCAGAGGCTTTTTAGGCTAGTATGTATTGCTTCACTCCTGTGCGAGAAAATCTGAGAGCCTGAGCCACTGAGGAGAACATTCTGGTGGGTGCTGTCGCCTGATTGGCTGCAGTTTGGACTGTATATAATGACTGTGATAGTCATAGCTGTGGAAGTTTTTTCCGTTGTAGCTTAGGCTACTTTACTTCCTGGTTCAGGTTACCAGGGTTTTTTGGTTGTTATATGCATAATTATTGCTTTTCTATGTACCGTGGGACTCCCACTCCGACGACGGGGAATGATTCAGGCATGTGAATCTATGAAAGACACCAATACTGGAGAACCACAGATTACAGGTAAGTAAATATTGTTCTTCAAGTCTATATGTCTGAACTTTGTATTTGACCCCACATTGGGAAAGTCTTGCATTAAGGAAAATAGTTTTGGGGTCATACTGAGAGAAAAAGTTGCTAATTTTTATATTTTCTGCTCACAGGCCAGATATTCTGAAGACAGAAGTTATCCTCCCAAAATTGGACTCCAACATAACCCAAGTGACCATCCCTGTGTGCCAGAAGGGGTCCACTTCACCTGGTCGAACCCGCCGAGGGAAGCCACGCTACCGGAAAGCCAACACCAAGGGCAGCTATGGAGATCTGGTGAATGTGAAGGCCACAGTGGTCCAGGAAAACACTGCACTGGCAAACAGCCAACCAGCCAAGGAGGCCCCTTGCACTCAGACCCCTGGACTGAAACACTTTGAGCCATCAATGGCCTTGAGGGAACTCCATCATGACCTCCTTTTGCGCAAAATGTCCTCATCTAGTCCGGACCTCATATCCACCACTCTGGAGGCGGACGCTAAGAAGAGCAGCCACAGCCCCGAATCATCGCCTGTCAACGATGAGAACTCTAATGAAACTGAACAGCCGCGCAGTGAGACACCAAGCGAGGACACTGTCTCTGTCCCATTCTCCAGCAGCCCAGACTCTCCTTCAGGCAGGGCAGGGGCAGAGGGGGCAACGGCAGCACCCATGGGCAAGGGACAAGGGATGCCAACCCTTGCTCAGAGGCTGCACCCTACTGAGGACAGTGAGCGTGAGCCATGTTCAAGTGGTAACGTGACCAAGTCTGGAAGGACTGGCAGCCAGTACCTGACACCGGCAGAACTCCTTTATCGAGCCGCTGTCTCTAGGAGTCAGGTAAATACCCTTCCTAGTCACCATGCCTGGCAACAAAGCCATTCCACATGCATCACTTCTTGAGCATGTGGCCCCATGCTGAAGCCCAATCTGTGTTTTTCCTTCTCTTAGAAACGTGGCGTATCCTCTGAAGAGGAGGGGGAGGTAGACAGCGAGCTGGAGCTGCCAGACCGACCCAGGTGTGTGTTGATACAGTGCTGTTCTTTTTTAAAATGGGTAAAAAGTTTATTCATGCAGTAACAGAAAGAAGCAAAGTCTGTATGTAAAGCTTTCCCTATTTGACAGAGGCTAATAGGGTATCTATAAGAAGGAATATAAATATTTGAAGAACCTTAAGCAACGTTTTATTGCCTAGTTCAGTAGTGATCATCATGTTAGTAATTGTCTGCTGGTACTTATATAATGCATTCTATTGTATTACATGGTATTGTGGCTCAAATCTGTTAAACATGGTTTTAGGACCAGTGACGGAGGCAAGGCTGAGTCAATCATGACAGATTCAAACTACTACCTGTAGGAGACACCAAGACCCATGAGTGGCTGTTTGACCCCTGAGCAATCTTGACATCTTAACAACAAAAAAATGTTCCTTTCAACCCACCAAATCATTCCTATCAGAGCAACACATTCATTAAAGACTTAAAAAAAAGTAAATTAACCACTAATGACCTAAAGTCTTCTCCTCCTCCACGTCCTAACACTTTTAAAACCTGGCAGACAGTGGATGGAATCTTCCAGTTGCTTTTATGTGTTTGCATAAAACTTATTTAACTGACAGAGCCAGGCATAAAAGCACTGCTTCTACCTTTGGTTAGAAATGTAAGTGGACAACTCCCCCCCCATTGTTAATTTCTGTCCCATGTACATATGGCTTAGTTTTATTGTGGAGGACACTTAGGGCTTGATTCAGAATAGGGAGAATTAAAGTGAGGATTGTGGTAAATCAATAGATCAGGATTTATAAAGCGTGATTAATCTCCTGATAAGGTATATAGGCATTTGCAGGTCCCAGAGGCTTATTCAAACAGCCAGATCTTGAGGGATATTCGGAATTGGGGAAGTGAGGTGATGGTCCAGAGATGCATGGGGAGGCTGTTCCAGGTCTTTGCTGCGATGTGGGAAAAAAAGTGTCCTCCACTTCTGCTTTGGTAGATGCAGGGAGTATGGGCAAGTGAAAGGGAGGTGAAGCGTAGTCTTCGTGACGGTTGGTGGAGGTTCAAACGGGGGTTAATGTATGCGGGTCCTTGGTTGTGTGGAGCCTTGTGTGCGTGGTCCAGCAGCTTGAATTGGCATCTCTGCTGTTGGTGGAGTTGCCTGAGGTGGGGTCTGATGTGGGTTCATCGGGGAAGGCTGAGGATGAGTCTGGCTTCGGCGTTCTGTATGGTCTGGAGTCTCTGTAGGAGGTATGCTGCAATTCCTGTGTAGAGGGCATTGCTGTAGTCCAGTCCGGCTGGTGATAAGGGCCTGTGTCACAGTTCATCCCGTGTGTAGGGGTAGCCACTTGAAGATCTTGCATAGAATGCACAGAGTGGGTAAGTAGTTGGAGGAGATGGCGTTGATCTGTGATTTCATGGTGAGCTTGTTCTCAGTGATGATTCCAAGGTTTCTGGCATGGTCAGAGGGAGTGGGTGCAGGTCCTAGATCTGATGGCCACCAGGAGTCAGTCTCTGTGAGTTGCTGCTGTTGCCAAAGATAAGTACTTCTGTTTTGTCTGTGTTTAGCTGCAGACAGTTGTTCTTCATCCAGTTGGAAACGTTTCTCATGCATCTGTGGAAGTTGGTCCTCGTAGTGGTGGGATCGTCGGTGAGTGAGAGGATGAGTTGGCTGTCATCTGCGTAGGAAATTATGTTGAATCCGTGAGATCCGACGATGTTGGCCAGTGGGGTCATATATGCTTTGAAGAGCATGGGTCTGAGGGATGAACCCTGGTGGACATTGCAGGTGAACTCCTTGGGTTCAGAGGTGAAAGGTAAGAGATTGATCCTCCAAGTTCTTCAAATGAGGAAGGCGGTGATCCATCAGAGCGCATCCCCTTGGATGCTAATGTGGTGGTGTCTTTTGATCAGCGTGTGGTGGGATATGGTGTTGAGGGCTGCTGAGAGGTCGAGGAGGATCAAACCTGCTGTTTCTCCTTGGTCGAGAAGGGTTTGAATGTCGTCGGCTGCGATCAGGGCGGTTTCGGTGCTGTGACTGCTTCGGAAGCTGGGTTGAGAGACAAGGTGTGTCGTACATTGATTGTTGATGATCTTTTCCAGTACCTTCGCAGGGAATGGGAGCAGGGAGAATGGCGGGTAGTTTTTGAGGTCGCTGGGGTCGGTGAAGGTTTTTTTGAATAGTGGTCGATCTGCGTATTTCTGGGTGTCAGAAATGTTGTGGTGCTGATAGAGGTGTTGAGTGGTAAGTTTCTGGTCGATCCTTTGATTTCCAAGGTTGAAGATGTGGTGCAGGCATGGGTCTCTGTGAGCTCCCGAGTGGATGTATTTCATGGTGGTGGTGGTGTCCTTGGTGGAAAGGATGTTCCAGGTGGTCATTGTGTGATTCGTGTCCGTTACGATTGTGGTGTATCTGTCGAGGAAGGCTGTATGTGCGGGTTGGGGATTGAAGTTTCTGTATATGGTTGCAATCTTTTTGTGGAAGAAGTGGGAGAGGAGTATGATGTTGTTTTCGCTGGCAGCCGGGTTGGAGAATTCCTTAACAATGTTGAAAAGTTCCTTCGTGTTGTTGCTGCTGGTTTCAATGCGTGCGGCAAGGCCTGTCTTCTTTGTTGCCCTTAGCAGATGGTGGTAGAGGTTGAGGAAGGTCTTGACAGCTGCCCTGTCGGATGTGTACTTGCTGGTGCACAATCTCTTCTCCAACTGTTAGTTATCCCGTTTTGCTGGTCTGAGTTCTTGGGTGTACCAGCTGGCCTTCTTGGAGGATTTTCTCTGGATGTTGCGCTTTATGTGGACAATGCTTTCTGCACAATTGATGATGCAGGCGTTAAAGATTTTCACTCCCTGTTTGAGGTTGGTGGCAGTGGCAGGGTTGGAGGTGTTGAGGGTGTTTGCCCAGCTGGTCTCTGAAAGTTTGTTCCACCTCTGGTAGGGGTTGTTGGTCATCTTGGGGGTGGTGGTGTGGGGGCTGGTGTATTAAACGGTGTGGTTGTTCGACCTCACCGTGGACTACCCTCACAAAATTGTTTAGGATCCTGTCATGCTGATTTGTAAAGCCTATCGTTCAGCCCTGGAGAGCTGTAGCTTCAAGCAGCAAGGCTTAAACAAAGTAACTAGTGTAAAGCTTATAGCCGCACCAAACAGAATAAGAAAGTTACACAACATGAAAGGAATCTGACTCCAATTTATAAAAAGAGATTATTTCTTATGAATTTTTAGACACCAAGATGGATAAAATTCACAGAGGGGGTTCTATAGATATAGATTTTGTAAGTAAAATGAAAATCTCAGCTTTTAAGTCCAAGCACAAGCAAGCATTGGTAGCATTACATTTTGGAAACTTTTCAAAATTTGTTGTTTGACTACTCTGGCCTAGACTGGGCAACCAATTCTGACAGGGAGAAGGTCAGGGGGACCAATAAAGGGTATTTGGACAGTTTAGGTGGTCACCAAAGCAGTCTCAAGTCAAGTTCCGCATTTTATGCAAGGACCGCCATAGACTTCAATGGAGTGGTCCTCATACTGGGGATACAGGATGCTGTAGGATTCTCTGGGTGCTGTGAGGTCGATGGAGGGCTTCCTGGGGTTGTTCCTTGGTCCACTGTCCAGGTGGAGCGACTCTGGTCACAGGAGAAGATTGTCCCTCAAAGTCGTCCTTGGTACAGCAGAATTCCAGTTACAACTTGGGTACTGGTCTCCGTTTACAATAGACCCAGTTGTTTCTTTTGTTGACGGCTAGTGTCAGTCTTTAGTGGCCAATCTGCACTCTCATGACTCTCCCAGGTCAGGCAAAAGCGGGTGCAACTTTTGAGTTTCGAGGAGTGATCTTCTTGGCTGCCTGTCAGCAGTGATTCGAAGAATGTGGTCACTGACTGGCCAGAATGGGCTACTTAAGCTTTTATGACCCTGGTGCTGGAACAGGGAGTCAGCCGAATGACTCTTAAAGTTTGCCTTCTCTGTCTGGGACTCAGGAGCATCTTTTGCACGAACCAGGATCTATATGCACAGTCCTCTCTTTGTAGCCCAAAGAGCAGCAGGGGCAATCTAGCGGTTGGTGAAGCCTCTCTTGCCAAGTTCACGGGTGAGCAGGGCAATCCTTCTTTGGTCCTCTCTCCAGTCTGAATGTGATCTGAGGTCTGGGTGCCGGGGGCTGCCATATTTATGCCCAGAAAGTGCCCTCGGGAGAGGAAGGGATTACTAGTCAATGGGCTACCAGTATTCCTCTTGTCTTACGACAACTTCCAGCTATGTGTAGCATTTTAGCTATCCAAGAGTGCACTATTCTGCCCACTCACAACATGTCTGAACTCCTTGCTCAAGTGTGGTTGCCTTTTGCCCATCAAAGGCGGCTTCTCATTTGAAGCTCGCCTTTTGGGCCAACATCCGGTGTGGCTTCCTTGCAGGAGAGAGGTAACAACTCTCTCTGAGGCAAGTCTTTATTGTTCTTGTGCTTGGGAGTCGATCACATTCCCTTCTCGGGAGGGCAGAGCCCTTTCTGGTGGCCAGCTGCTGTGGGCAACTAAATTGTATGTCAAGAAACAAAGATTCTTGTGGAAACAATAGTATACTATATTGATAATGCAAAGCACAATGGCAATAACAATGGGTCGTATGGATTTCTGACAGAAAGGAGGCCGAGTAAAGTATGATTGAGTATACACAGTTTATATCAATTTTCAAGAGACTTTTCAAATATATACAACAAGTAGTGCTTAGTGTCCCCAGTGTGTAATGGAACCAAAAGACGAACTAGTGAAAATTGTGACATTTACAGCTTGGTTTCCAACATTCAAAACACGATCATTTACAATTCTTAAGTATATTCAGACACTGTGTTTAGGGACCAGTGCTGATACAATGATTCGTTTTCCCGCACCCTAATTATTGCAACTTCTGACTTGGCCCTGCGCAGGTAAAGCGTGCTAGTCTTCCCCTATATCGACGACTGGTTGGTGAAGGCAGGCTTGCCCCAGGCTCTTGTCTCCCATCTCCAGGCTACAGCGAATCTCCTGCATTTGCTGTGGTTCACTATCAACATGCCGAAGTCATGCCTGACTCCCTCTCAGACACTCCCTTCCATCTGAGGCGGTCTGGACACAGTGCAGTCTCGGGCTTATCCTCCCAAGCAGCGAGTCCAGGATATTCAGGCTACGATACCGATACTGATGTTTCAGCCTCTATCCTAGGTTTTGGTGAGATAGACTCTAAGGCTGCTGGACCTCATGGCCTCCTGCATCCTGCTTGTGACACCTGCCTGCTGGCATATGCAGGCTGTGCAGTGGCACCTGAAGTTCCAGTGGGCACAGCATCAGGGGAATCTCTCTGACATGGTCCAGATCTCAGATTGAATTACAAAGGAGCTGCAGTGGTGGCTAACAAACCGCGATTGGGTCAAAGGCAGACCCCTCTCCCTCCGCAACCAGATCTCACAGTAGCGACAGATGTGTGACTTCTGGGATGAGGTGGCCACCTGCCAGTGGAGGAGATCAGAGGACTCTAGTCTCCTTCAGAATACGGACTTCACATCAACATGCTAGAGCTCCATGCAATCCGATTTTCTACCTCCATCAAGGAAAGTCTAGTGCGGGTGTCCACCAAGAATATCACAGGCATGCGTTACTACAACAAACAGAGCAGGGTGGGGTCGTAGACACTCTGTCAAGAGGCCTCTGGACATGGCTGGAACAGCAGGGCATATACGTGGTGGTTCAACACCTGGCAGGTTCCCTGAATGCCTGGGAAGCCAAACTCAGCCATTGATGCCTAGCGGATCATGAATGACGTCTCAACCTGGAGGTGACGTGAGGTCTCTTTCAGCAGTGGGGAGAGACTCGGTTAGATATGCTTGCCTCCGCCGATAACGTGCAATGTCAGCAGTTTTGCACGCTGGAGTTTCCGAGGCGGCTCTCGCTCGGAGGTGCTTTTCGTCACAAGTGGAGCTCAGGCTTCCTGTACAGCTTTCTTCCCATACCACTAGTGCCCAGAGTTCTTAAGGAGATCAGGAATGACTGGGCCCAAGTTATCCTTGTGGCTCCGGCTCGGGCGCGGAGAGTCTGTTTTTCCGCGCTTCTGAACAAAAGTGTCAATCCTCCGATCAGGCTGCCCCGTTGAGAGGATCTTCTGTCGCAGGAGCAGGGAAGGGTCCTCCACCCGAACCTATCAACTTACTGCCATCTTGCGTGGAGATTGAGTGGTGGCAGTTGATAGCTTTTGACCCTCCTCCCAAAGTCTGCAATGTTATTCTGCAGCTAGTCGTCCCTCCATCAAAATGGTATGCGCCTGCTGTTGGAAGCGATTGGTATCATACTGTACAGAAAAGTCCATTGACCAGCAGGGCTCTGCTTTGGGCACCCTGAAGGGGGCTACCCTAACTGACATATACTAGGCACTTATAAGTAAGTTAACCTATGCCAATTGTGGTTAGCTAATTCAACCTACATTTTGTAAAGAGTAGAACACGGGCACTGAGGTCTGGTTAGCAGGCCTCAGTACTCTCTCAGAGTTTAAAAACCAACAGCTTTAGTCCAAAATGTTGGGGGCGAAAATGCAAAAAGATGCATTTCCTTACAATTAGTTAGGGTTACTTACGTAACCGTGAATACGGATACTCCAGGGTGCAATCATTTAGCAGGTGTGGTGAAAATCTGTCATTCCAAGTACTCAACCTTGGAATGAGGCCTAAAAGTGATTCTGTATTTAACACACTGCATATTTTGCCAGAAAATAAACTGGTCACAGTTTGCTTGCACCAGGGGCATATTTTCTCTTCTGTGTAGAAAATACGTAACCAGCCACATTATGGTCAGACTTTTGGTTAGCAGCTTGCTTCTGTTTTAGAAAACGGGCTGCTACTGGCCAGCCATACAGAAGCAAGTCAAACTCCTAAAGAATGTGGAAGAAAAACAAAAAAACAACCATTCTGCACGTAATATGGATATACAGATGTCCAACACTACTGGTTATGCAGACATACTCACAGTTGCACTGCCACCGATATCCGGGGTAAAACATTTACTTTTTTTTATTCCCACCACTCACTGCCCTGTGTAGCTCCTAGAGTCCGATTTTATTGTTGACTTCAGATTTTCCATCGAATCCTGACCGAGGCCTGCTGTCCCTGCCTTAATTTCCATAACTGGTATGCTCAGATAGGGTATAGGTAAAGACAATATACAGAGGGCGGCAGATTCAACTTGATTCACCCTGCTACTCTGGAGAAGAGCCTGCTGCCTTTGACTCTTACTATAGAAAGCACAGACCTAAAAGACAGAGCACCACTTCTCATGCAATGCAAATTTTTTGGCCTGTACTTGATTCACGGTTGTGAACAGCTTTGCACTTCGATGGACTACGTCTAAATAAAGACCAAGTAACCCGAGTCAAAGGTGCTGGACACCATTTACAGGGCGTTCTGGGAATAAGGCTGTACAATATCCAAACAGGAGGTGCAAGCATTACCAGGCACTGCAATCAAACAAACACACAAACATTACTTTTTATAGCCAAAAGTGTGAGACAAGAGAACATTGTTTATTAGACGAAGGGCTGGACGTGTAGAACAATCTGCCACTAGATACAAAGCACAAAAGGATCCGCCAACATTCTAAAAGGGCTAAAACAATCTCTCTGGTGAACCTTTGGTCTAAGAAAGTCATAGGTTTGATCTTCTGAGAGCTAGGAGTTGCAGCTTTGCTTTCCTAACAACAAGCATTTGCAATGCAATAGGTCTCACATTCAGGAGAGTTTGAGCTATTGGCATTGTAAATGATAATGCCTTTCATTTATGTGTTTACAAAATCTATAAGTGGTGCGTAAACACAGCTTGCAGATTTTGTAAACACCTAAATTAAACACATTGTCATTTATAATGCCAATAGCTCAAACTCCTCGCAAATGCGAGGCCTTAAGCATTTGCGGCACCCACACTTTAGCTTAGGATGTTGAAAGGCACAGGTACCACGATTGCTTTAAAAGTAAAGAAATGGAAAAAAATGTATTTCTTTAGTTTTGAAGCAACTGCGGCACCCTCGCTTTAGCTTCAAATAAACCTAAAGCGTGGGTGCCGCGATTGTAACAAAAGTCAACAAATAGAACAAAATGGCGCCCGTATGCTTATTTTTCTATTCATTTACTTTAGTTATAATGGGCGGCACCTGCGCTTTAGCTTTTAACATCCTAAGCTAAAGCACGGGTGTACTTTTTTTCTATTTGTTTACTTCTAAAGCAATCGTGGCACACGTGCTTTAGCCTAAGATGTTTAAAGCTAAAGTGCGGGTGCCTCCATTGTAAAAAAAACCTAAAAATAACAGAAAAAGAAAGGCATGTGACCGCGTTCGGCCAGCGTATAACAAAAGGAAAGCGTGGCCACCACTCTTTCAAGGCATGCCGCGCTAGATAAATGATTTTAAAAAGTGTTGCTGGAGAGCATGTCCTGCCTGTGTTGCAGGCAGGTCGAACCTATTTAAGAAAATAGTGCTCAGAGGCTATAATTAAAGCCTACCGAATAACAGCACATGTAACAGGGTGTGTCCTCATCGGAGGTTACAAGAAGAGAAAAGGCGGTACTAAGGAGCGACTACTAAGCCTATTGACCAACGAAAAGCCATAATTTACAAAGGACAGGGACCGGAGCCAATTAAAAGGTTGGGGAAAAGTAGAGGGACTTCATACAGCATGTCTCGAAGAGAGAGCTCAAGCGCTGCCTAGGCGAGACCTAAAAAAATGGGGCAACAAGGGCTAGAGTATATGGCTCCAGTTCAAATACTGACCTTGTTCTCTTCTACTTTTCTAGTTACTTAAATGTGCAGTGATCAATCTAAAAAAAAAAGAGTAGTGTCATGGAACACAAGTGGCAATTTCTGCAGTCTAATGGCTAAAGCCAAACATTCATTTTCACATTCCTTATAAGGAGCTATTCTAGATTCACATGCTGCACATTATATCATCTAGTGGTTACTCTGAATAAAGGCGGAGTCAGTGAGACTCATGTTCACTCATGTTGACATCGACCCAAACCCTATAAAGGCCCCCTCACATGCACCATCTTCATATGTGTGTGTTTCCTGGCAGTAGATTCTTGCCTACGTTCATAAGAGGCTGGTTCAGATCACTCTATCCCAACATCCCTCAATGCCTAGTGTGGAGGTGTCTGATTGATGAACAAATTACAAATGTCTTGAATCATCAAAAACATGACCTGTTCCAGGGATTCCTTGAGTTCCCAAAAAGTCTTTATTAAGGCGAGACCAATGGGCAGCTTTATACTTGACTTTGGTGAATGCTTTGACCAAATGGTGGCTCATACAGTGCCTTTGATAAGCACAAATATTCTGTAACACTCTACGATTCCAGGAAAAGCCCAAACCCATTTCTGGTTCTCGGGGCAAGACATCCTGTTGACAGCCTCAACCTTATCATGTGCTGGTCTCGGTGCTCATGACCAACATGTGTCCCAGATAGGTTACGTCCCTCATTGTCAGATGGCACCTCAAGGTCCACTTTCTTGAACTGGATCAACACTTCATTGGGATTTTGATCCCAATCCAAGCTAAAAAAAAAGGTTTATGCCTAGTTACAGAAAATAGCTATGCTCCAGGGTTAATGCTAAACGTTTTGTTAAGTCTGTTATAGCCGCTTCAGCATCTAAGAGTGAGATCTGTTTTGGAGAGCATCTGGGCCAGATCATCCAGTCCAAGGGATCATGTTCTTGGTGTATGGCTTACACATCTCAAGCAAGTAGCTGATTTAACCATCTATGAACTGCCCCGAATCACACACACACCTTTGTGTTACAAACATTACTGGTCTATATCCTGGTCTTTTGGATTTGAAGACAACACTAAGATCCAGCAGGTCCTAGAAATGGATAAGCACTAATCTATGTGCCTTGTACGAGTCAAAATATCAATGAAAGGAGAGAGGAAAAGTTGGTCAGCCAATACATTCTGAATCTGACGTCTGAATGAACTGTGATTGAGAGATTTAGATATCAAGGCGAGTGTCCTGCTGTCTTAAGGCCTAGGCGCCCAGAGCTAACAGAATACACTGCAGAGCAACTTCTAATGATGATTTGAGGCTAAAGGGTAAATGATGAGGGGAAACTGCATGCTAGCAAACGATAATAGGACAATGAAAGCTCAATGCGTATACTTTGCTCTGTCCCAGGAACTAATCCTAAATTGCAGCAAATGGCTACCATTGGGGAGCAGATGTGCCCAGCTGGCCACAAGGTGAACTCAACTTTCAGATAATCTCAGAAGTGCCTACGGTTGCCCATGGACTCCTCATGCATGGCTCAAAAGTCATCACATCATCTAGACAGTATTAACCGGAAAAAGTCTGCAAAATTACAATGGCGATTCGCATCATTAGCCATCCTCTTGGCAAAGAGGAATATAGCCATGCATAGGAGAGCCCCTACCAGGCCTCCGGAGGCAGCTTGGATGGGGGCAATGAACAAATACGGGGCAGCGGAGGAAGAGACCCTGAGAGAGGAAGAAGTAAAGGGTACATGTAAACATCCAGTATCTATGGAGTGGGCGCAGTTATTAAATCACTTTAAACAGGAGACAACAGCAGGGGAAACACCTGAAGCAACACAGCCCCCGCCCCACACCCCCTCTCTATCTCCCGCGACACAGATCCCAACAATAGCGGAATAATATGCAGGCAAGACGGTCGAATAGATTAGATGGACAATGCCCCTGGGACAATTGCCCACCACCACGACCGCTCATTTCCCCCTCGATGACCCCATGAGGCACCCGTCGGACCTATAGCCAGTCAACTCATCACTTGTCACAACCGATCATCCTTGCGCACCTTGTTTCCTCCCCCCCCCTGGTTTTGGTTCACAGTTAAGTCCCCATCAGCAGTTCTGACGCCGACTTAATCATACGGAATAGATGGTCAGATGATCAGACACACTAAAGGGGAAGGCATACACAGATAGAGGAGGAGATGATATACAAACCCTCGCTACCATGTGACACAACGGTCCAGACACAGCAGGATACATTACCGTCCAGTGGGGCAAATCAGTAGTAGATCTATGGACTATGATATGTTAATGTATTTTGAGGACTACAAAAGATTGTTAAACTGCGAAATATCTGATGTCTCGCATGGAATATTCTAATGCAAAACCCTAATAATGTTGTTATTGTTTTTAAATTAAAAAAACATCTAGCCAGTATTAAATATCTTTAGAATGTAGGTTACCTGTTAAGACTGATATCAGGTAGCCAGCAAGTAAAAAAGCAACATGGACCTACATAGGCAATTTGGGATTCTCTAATGACCTTAACATTCCAGAATGGACACATATCTGTCTCTGTAATGCACGGCGCATTTACCTATTTAATGGCACCTCCCTCTTTCTAACGCAGCTGTTTTACCCTGACCGCTTGCTGGAGGGTTGAGTGCCTTCTCTTCTCTGTGCCTTCTGCGCCCCCAGTGAAGTTAAAGAAGGATGGTGTCTCTCAGTGGGACTAGGCAGAAGTGCAATACTCCAGGTTCAGATTATCAAATCTATGCCCTTACAATATAGCTGTCAGGACTGGTTTTTATGCAGGAAGGTCAGATTGGCCTTAAAGAAAGCAACGCAGGGCCCCTTCTGTAATAGTGAACGCCTTCCCGCTATTGCAGCGACAATGCATACAAATGTTGGATCACCCTCATTTGGAATGAGACCTGGTTCTTTGCACATTACAGGATCCCACGTGGTTTTGTACATGCTTGCATTACTGAATAACGTGCAAAGACATCGTGGTCAGGGATAAACATAACATCTATCACTGTGGTTGCCAGCACTTTGGTTGTCCCTCCCGTTTTGCTTTTTGAGAGGGAGCATGAAGGATTGAAGGAACTGGTGCCCAAATACTTGACAAATTCACTGTGCTGAGCAGTCATGCTGCAGATGTAGAGGAAGCTGGGACTGTGGCCCTTAAAAAAGGGTCCTGAAGTCCTGTTCTATGATGGATGCAGCCCATGACTACACCCAACCCGGTGGTAGACCTCGAGCACCTACAAGGGTTGGTGAGGCTACCTGCACACAGAGACGCATCGGCAGCTTCATTCGCTGTTCCATGTGTGTCTGTTACACGTTTCCTTCCACAGATCACAATTTTCTGAGCACAGACCAGTTTGGGTGGATAATACCATTCACAGGATTTCCTGCAAGAGAGTCAACTGAGAAACATCCCCCTGCTCCCCATAGAGGCAGCCCCACCTCCCCCCTCCCCCCCACCCCCCCACATGTTGAACCCCACATTATTACTACCAAGGGACTGTGTTGACTAGGGTGCTGTTCAAAGCAGAAACAAAGAGTAGAGATGCTGGGTCTGGCCCAGTGTAGTCCCTTTGCTCTAATTATCTTCTTGATTATCTGTATTCTTGCCTGACTGACACAGTATATGCCCAATCATGTGTGGTGGCAAAGGGGGTGTGAGTATTTGCCGCCCGACATGAAACTCCGCTCCAGGATTGCTGAATTTGTTTGTGAATCGTACAGCGCATAGGGAATGCTACCACGTGCCATGGTTCATCAGTCCACAAAAGGCATCCGAGTAAGAGCCCAGGAGCATCACACTTCACATCAAGCAGTGCCAGGGTTCAAGGTGGGATGGTTCGACGGTCTACACTATTTGCAGCCGTCCCTGGGTATGCCATTGTTTTATTGACCCTGGTTCACCTAGAGCAGGTCATCTCCTTGGCACACGATGCTGTGTACTGTTTGGAGCCACCCAGGGAATAATTGAGTCCCCACCCGTGTGGCTAGTGCAACATCTGTGCCACTGTAAGACCCACAGGACTGCACATGGGTTATATGCAGCTGTTCTTTGAGTTGGACGGTCTTGACCTGGACTGACCTGGCCATAAGGGAGAAGGGAACAGAAGCAATCTCTGCCGGAACCTGCCCAATCAGTGAATTCCCTAACCAGCACTTATCACAGCGTAAACACGTCATGGCTGTGGAAAAATGGAGTTCTATACCTCCACGAGAGACGGTGAGCTTTGAAAATAACCTTCCTGCTACAGACTATGAGATTGTAAATAACGTGTTATTATTACACAGCTTAATAGTCTTATCATTTTGAGGGATAAGAGGCTTGGTGGACAACAATTCCAACATTGAATTTCACATTCTACACAGATCTCTGTAGTTGGTGCATTAGTCCACCAGCTACTTAGCAAATACACATAGTAATCACTTTAAAAATGATCTAGAATTGTTTAAAATATTCCTAAATGGTTATTAAAGCTAACAGTCTCAGAACTAGTGTAAAGAAAAACATACATACAGTTTTACTTAGATTATAGTTTAAGTTCCAACCGCCCTTCCCAAATGTCAATTTTTTCAATATATATATATATATATATTTTTAAACTGGCTATCCACTTCTTCCCTTTAGAGTAAGCCAGTTCAACAAAGCCCTTTATGCATTTCCAATGTGCGAACGGAACTATTATTTTATTTTTAATTTCAAATGTTGTGTATACAAATTCTGCATTTATAGTTATTTGATATCCGATATGATTTATCGCTATATTCACCCTTGAAGGGCAGAAATATAGCGTGGAAAGAAGAAAATCACTGCAAATAGATTACTTGCCTGCATGGCAATAGGAGTATATATTGAAAAAAGAGGGGTTGTCCCTAAAATTAGTGGTGCCATAGACAGTGAAAAAAGTATATCTTTTTTAATCAGTCTGTTAACAGACCAAGTTGATTAATTATTGCAAAGTCAGTGTTTATGACCAGAAATACAAAGACTTGTAGTTTCTAGTAATGTCTCTCGACTGATGTGGAATCATTTTAAGAAAAGTGATCCATTTCTGAATAGAAAATCTAAAGATATAAGGTCTCCTGTTTGTATGTAAGTCTTCCATTGCACATATTTCCATATAATTCAAAATCGCTGCCACGTTTGCTAGCAGCTGGATTTAGGCTTTTCATAGTTAGCAGTGCTTAATTTGTAAAATAATAATTGCCAGGGCCGTGACCAGGAGTAGCTTGCCCGACCCATTGCCTCATCATCGCTGCCAATGGCAGTACCAAAACAACTATTAACCATCTCTCTTGCCTGCAAGTGTGACAGTTCAGATTATTCCAGGTCCCCAAAACTAAAGGAATGTGTCAGGTATCCCCTCCCGCACATGGATTCCCTCCCACGATGCCACTTCCGTGAACCTGGTGCGCTTGAAGGACAGCGGACTACAACTCCCAGAATGCCCTCTGGCAACAGTGCCTTATGCAACTCAAGAGTTCTGGTTACATAACACCAAGGGTAACGCCTAGGTTTTGTGTTATGCAACTCAAGAGTCATGGTTATACAACGCCGAGAGTACTACTTAAGGAGAAGATCACTGGGACTCGGCGTTGGATATTCTGATCTTTGCCGGAGTACCTGGTTGAGGTACACGGACCCGTTGGAGAGTTGAGCGGCGGAAGGAACATTCTAAGGAGCGGAGGAGAGGTGCTGCGTGTGCTTCCTGCCCGTGTCCTGTCCCGTTCTGAGAGCCATATTCAACGTCATTGGGCACAAGTACCGTTGGTAGAGCCGAAGCTCCCAACGGCCTGACAATTGGAGAAAACGAGGTGGGTGCGAGCCGAAGCTCCCCACCCTCGTTACTTGGGTAAACACACGCCTAGAGCTAAGACGCTATCCAGGAGGTGTTTCCGCGTCTTAGCCATCGACACTCGTAGGAGAACTGGGATAGGTAGAGCGGCTGCTCCCATCCATTCTCTGCACCCCCTTGGGTATCATCACTTAAACCCGGATACAAGAGGCGCACTCTAGGAAGTGTTCCCAGCGTCTTTGTGTTGTGGCAGTACTCTGGGGGATACTGGTAGAGCGGCTGTTCCCAGGTGGTAGAGAGCCCGGCCGGGTGACTCCCACGTGCCCCCACCGTAGATTCCACAACCTTGGAACTACCCTTCACAGCGGTCGAGTGGCATTGTCGGCCACTGCTTAGCACTGTGCCCTCCGTTGGAGCATACCAGGTCCGGTGTGCATGCGGAGGACGGTTAAAAGAGCTGTGAATGGGTATCGTACTTTAACTGGTGATTCCAGTATCGGTATACTTTGTTGTCTGTAGTTGTTTATCTGTTTATTAAATCATCCTTAAACCTCCATTTCTCTGGTCCGTCGTCTGTTTGTTCCAACCCCGAGAAAGCCAGGACGTTGCATAATATCCGACCTCTTCCATAACAATCTCCTGGTTGGGCGAACGACATGGCCACGATTGAGGATGTGTTGGCTGTCTTAGCCGCGATGCAAATCGAGCTCACCGCTTCCAGACAGGAAACAGCAGACGTTAAGGCTAGCGTTCCCAGCGGCAGACTGTATGCGCTCACAGAACCCGAAAACGTACATCTACGGGGATATTTGGATAAGTTACTAGGGCTGGGGTTCATCAGGCCGTCGAAATTCCTTGCCGCATCGCCTCTCTTTTTCATCCCGAAAGCGAATGGCGAATTGAGGGCCTTGAACGCGATAACCATAAAAAACCGGTACCCCCTGCCTCTCATAAGCGTTCTCCTGGAACAGGTAAAAAAGGCCCAAATATACACAAAGCTTGATCTCAGGGGGGCATACCATCTTGTGCGCATGAGGGACGGCGACGAATGGAAAACAACCTTTAAGACCAGGTTCGGGCTGTTTGAGTACCTCGTCATGCCGTTCGGACTATGCAATGCCCCTGCCGCCTTCCAATACTTCCTCAAAGAGGTGTTCCGGGAGGTATTGGATATTTACGTGGTCGTTTACATAGACGACATACTCATCTACTCCAACTCAGAGGAAGAACACGTACAGCACGTATCCGCGGTTCTCAACAAACTGAGGGAAAACATGCTATACTGCAAACTCAGCAAATGTGACTTCCATGTCACATCAGTGGAATTTCTTGGAGTGATGCTGAGCCCCAACGGACAGGAGATGGCGGAACGCAAGATCAGAGCGGTGGAGGAGTGGCCGGTGCCCCGAGGAGTAAAGGAAGTCCAGAGCTTCATAGGCTTCGCCAACTTTTATAGGCGTTTTATTGTGGGGTTTTCTGGCTTGGTTGCCCCGATCACACAACTACTAAGGAAGTCTCAGGAGTTCGTGTGGGGACCGGAAGCACAAAAAGCATTTGTGGCCCTCAAGAAGGCCTTCAGCACCGCCCCGGTGCTAGCTCACTCGAATCCGGAATTACCCTATGTGGTAGAAGCGGACGCCTCTGATGTGGCGCTGGGTGCCATTCTCTCTCAGAGGAATGAGGTGTCGGGGTTGCTCCATCCTGTGGCGTACATGTCTCGTAAATTGCGGAGAAGGAACTACTCTCGATAAAGGACGCATTTGCTGAGTGGAGGCATTTGTTAATGGGGGCCAGACACGTGTTTACAGTATATACGGACCACAGAAACCTCCAGTTTCTGACGGCGGCGCGGCACTTGTCTCCCCGTCAAATGAGGTGGATGCTCTTTTTCTCCGGTTTCAATTTCCACATCACATACCGACCCGGTACGGAGAACAGGAAAGCGAACGCGCTTTCGAGGCAATCGAATGCCAGGGATCCGCAGCCGGTTGCCGAACATTCCATCATCCCTCCAGGAGTTGTGATAGGGGCGATTCAACCACAGACGTTCCTCAGGGGGGTTCAGAAGGGGACCCATACCTTCATGTGGCGGAGGTGGCTTCACAGTCACAAGGAGTGGCAGATGAAGGACGGGATTCCGGTGAAAGGACGATGTATGTTGTTACCCACGCCTAGGCTTCGAAAACAGGCCTTCACCTGGTGCCACGTGTCTCCCTGTGCCGGCCATCTGGGTGTCGAAAAGACGGTAGCGAGCCTAGGACGGCAGTTCTGGTGGCCTGCCATGAGAACAGACGTCCGGAATTGGTGTTCATCATGTACCGTTTGCGCATCCATGAAATCGGACCACAGAAGATCGCAAGGACTCCTCCAACCCCTTCCTACACCGACCAAACCCTGGGAAAACATATCCTTAGACTTCATTGTCGGGCTACCAAAGGATCAAGGAAAGACGGCCATACTGGTGGTGGTGGACTATCTCACGAAGATGGGGCACTTCCTCGCTTGCAATCGGGTACCTTCGGCAGGAGAGCTGGCGTCGTTATTGAGGAATGTAGTGAGACTACATGGCCTACCCAACGTGATTGTGTCGGACAGGGGGTCTCAGTTCACGTCGCACTTCTGGAAAACTTGGTGTTCGGCGTTACACGTCAAGTCTGCCATGTCCACGAGTTATCACCCGCAGACGGACGGCCAGACGGAGCGCCTGAACCAGTCGCTCAAACAATATCTACGTTGTTTTGTAGAGCAAGGGAAGGATGAGTGGGTGGACCTACTTTGGATTGCGGAAATCGCGTACAACAACGCCACACATTGTTCCACCAAGGCCTCCCCTTTTTATTGTAACTACGGCCATCATCCCCGGTTCTTGCCGTTTCTGCACCCGGTCAGGGAAGACAGATTGCCGACAACAGCCAAGCGGGTGGCCCGCATCAAGGAGGCCTTGCTGAGTTCTCGAGTTGCCCTGGTGGGGGCTAAAGCCACATGTATGAGAGTAGGGTCTGCTATCCTATAGTCACCCCAAATTTTTGCTTTTTGCTTCACTGGTTTTTGACATATTGAGGCTGTGGGCCTGCTAATCAGACCCCCAGCCTGCTGTTCTCTCTAACTAAATTGACACTATGCACCCTAGGTGCATAACCAATTGGAATTGGATCACCCTGTGAGCCCCTGTACCAGTGTACACTAGGTACCCAGGGCTTTGGTGTATCGAAGGCCTACCAGGGGCTGAAGCATGTATTATGCCACCCCAGGCTTGGCCTAACAAATTTGACACAACTGGCTGATCACTCAGCTGGGGTAAGTTGGTGTAACAACCTCTTACTTAGGTGTAGTATACCTATACCTAACCTTAAATGGGACACCTGGTAACCTATAAGTCACTCCTATGGCAGGCCTTGACAATCCTGAAGGCAGAGTGCTTGGTTCCATGTGAGATGGTGCTCTGGCATGAGCTGAGCCTGTCTGCAGTGGTCGGCACAACTTCCTTCTACCGTTTCCAGATATAGTCATACCATATACTCTTAAGTGCATTATGAACCTCACGGTTAAATGCTATCTTTGGTTTGGCTTTATCAAAACATGTCGAGTAAGGTGTCATACGAATTGGAATACTAACCCCTCGCCAATTCTGGCGACGGGGTTAGCATTCCACCCTTCTAGAGGGACACGACATGTACAGTACCTGAAACCCGGGTAAAATCAGACATAGCCTCAGCTCCACAAAATGGATGCTGCCACCACAGACACAAGTCTGCCCTCCTGCTGCTGGGAGACCTTCCAGCTTGGGAGACGTGGACAAAGGGTTTCCTGCCAGGGGAGGTGCATGCACCACCCCAGACAGGATTTTGTGTATTGGTCAGGTAGGGCTTGAATGGAATGAGACATGCCTGAGGCTCACAAGGAGCCTCGGTGTATATGCCACTTCAAACCGGTCCTGGGGCACACCAGCCCCGGACCTGGGGCGAGCTGGACAAAGGATTGGGGGTGTAACCACCCCCCTTCCTGGTCCCACCCTTAGGGAGGGACCTAGCAGGTAGTCCAACCCCTAGAATCCGCTTAAAGGTAGGAGCTGTGTCCTAAGACTTCAGACATCCTGGAATCAACTTAACCACAAGAAGAAGACGGGAACTTCGACGCTCTGCTGCACAGAGGACAGAAGGAAATCTCCCCTATGGTCAGGGAGTGACCATCTTGCTAACGCAAGCACCAACCAGCTATTCGACGTCTGCTTTGCCGCCGCCTCCCGCCGGAGCCCAGAGCCCGACAAGACCTGGACCGCCAGACCTCTCACAGCCCGATCCACAGTCCCTGCAAAGAAGGAACCCGTGGAGGCACCGAGACACGTGGAGCCAGCCATCTTGAAAGACCGACGACAAGCTGCAAGCGCGGCAACAGAGGCTCCCTCCAAGTTGTGCTTTGGGTCCTGAGAAGCCCAACACCCGAGCAGCATCTGCACCAAAGGTGAGCCCTCCAGCATCTCCACGATCTGCGTGGGGCCCCTCTGCACTTTGCATCTCGACGCGCCTGCCCGGTCCCTGGCCCGTTGGCTAGTGGCCATTTTGGCGACCTAACTTGAAATCAACGACGCTGGTCTGGTTGCTCCAGACTGGCCCCAGCTGCTCTCCAAAGGAGCAGCCCCTCTGACCTTGCTGGTCAGAACAATCAGCTTTCTTCTCTTTCCACGACTCCTGCCTTTGCCAAGGCTTGTTTGCCTCTTTCGAGTCGCCGACACCGCCGACAGCGAGAGCCTGCGTGGGACAGCTCGTGAACCGACTCCTGGACGTCGTCGACCTCCAGGGACCACGTGGCTGCGGAGACAAGCTACACCTCATCATCTGTTTGCACCCGACATTGCCTGGTACCTACCTGGTGCCACGCCGGTCACTGGCTAGTGACTGTGAACACTGTCCCCTCTGCTTTCAGGTCTTCTACAACTCCGATCCACTCTTGGATCCACCGCATCTCTTCTGGACCGACCGCCTGCAGCATCTTTGTCATCAGGTTCCATTGAATCGATAGAAGAAACCCGACGCACTTCGAGACCTATGCACCCGCTTCCTGTGGGTGAGGTAAAGCAGGCACTCCGGTGCCCAAGTGTAGAGAAACCTCTCTAGTGTCTTTGTTTCGTAGTCCATCCAGAAGACCCTTCTAGCAGTAACTTTTGAACTTTTACGCACCCATTGAAAACCTATGGGAGCACGCGTGTAACTTTCCTCACTGCACACGCGACCCGTGGACCTCCTGGTCACTAACTGAAGTTAGCTCCTTGTAGGCCCAGCGATTCTAGAGGCCCTAGGCCTTTTCCCTTTCCTGTTCGTGGTACTTATACCACTATTTTAGTATATGGTTTGATCGGCCACCAGGGCCTATCCATATAAAGTGCAACTTCTGTATATTATAACATTGTCTTGTTTAACGATTTGTGCTCCTGTGCTCATAAAGAGTCTAGGGGATACTTTGAGTAATAAATACATATATATTTTGAATATGTATCTGTGTGGTGTCCTTTCATTGGTATAAAGGGGGGTTACATATGGTAAAACAGCTTGCTTAACACGCTTTAACGAGTTTAGCCTCAAAGACTGCTTAGCCTACGCTACCACTAGGGCAGCTAGTCCGAAAAGGTTGACTTACAACCACACCATAAGGGTTGCTTGGCATGGTACAAGGTGGTCACTTTAACTAGTGAACAGCATATACCAGGCCAACTTCTCACATTGGTGAGCAGCGGTTGGATTTGAGCTTGCTGTGTTTTACCTCTGTAATCTCTTTGTTACCAATTGAAAGATCATACAGGTACCTTTAGGTACATATAAAACAAGATAGATATACTTAAGTTCTACTGAACTTAGTTGTTGTAGAGCAAAGGGAGTAGCACACCCTGACTACAACTACTAGATAGGTTTAGTAGGAAAACCCAAGTGTAGGTAGTTGCAACACATCCACCCACACTTAAGAGCAATGGCTGGGGCAGAGGGGTCCAATGTACCCATCTCTGTTGAGAGTGACCCCCAGAGGGCACCATCCATCTTTGCTACCCTAAACCAAAATGAGCTCAGGCAGTTGGCAAATATCAGGGGCCTTAAACAGCCCAAGAACCCTACCTCTGCTGAACTCAGAGAGCTCTTACAGGCTGATGAAGATCAGAAAGCTCTCAAGAAAGCCTCCCAGTTAGGCCCCTTAAGGACTGGAACAGGAGGCCCCCCTTCTGAAGATGCTACTGAGGTACCCCTTTCCAATAGTCACCCCTTAGATGAGAATCATACTACAGAGGATGAAAGTGAGAAGGGTACTGATACAGAAGGTAGTGGGGATAAAGGGAGAACTAGCCCAGTGCCAAGTGTTATACGTGGCCCAGCTAACCTAAGGCTACTGGGGACTGACAATGGGATCATCCCATTGGATCTCCCTAGTGGACTTAACCAGGGGTTTGGGAGGCAAAGGAATCACTCAGGTGAATCTAATGTTTCTCATACCTCTAGAGGCTCTCAAGGCCGACCCAGAAGGGGGATGACCAGCCCTCAGAGGAGGGAGCATGAGGTCAGAATGAAGGAAGCTCAGCTGAGAATCAGGAGACAGGAGCTAGAAGTAGCTCTGATGGAAGAGAAACTGAGTAAGGCTAGGCAACCTAGAGAGAGTGGGTCTATACCCACTGGTGGCAGCATTGTCCCTAAGGACAAAGATAGGGTCTTTGACAATAGGAACCTGTCCAAGGTTGTGCCCCCCTACAAAAGTGGGGATGATATCCACAAGTGGATGACTGCTCTTGAGAGAGCCTGCAAAGTGCAGCAGGTTCCTGAAGACCAGTGGGCAGCAATCTTATGGCTCTCCTTTGAAGGAATGGGCAGAGATAGACTCCTCACTGTTAGGGAGGAGGATGTCAGAAACTACAGAGCCCTGAAGAGTGTCCTAGTTGATGGGTTAGGCTTAACCGCTGAACAGTACAGGTTAATGTTCAGAGACACCCAGAAGACACAGACTCGGGACTGGTCTGAATACATTGAATGTGCCACTAAGGCTTTGGAGGGTTGGTTGCTGGGAAGTAAGGTATCTGATTATACAGGATTGTACAATTTGATGATGAGAGAACAGATTTCAAATAACTGTCAGAACCAGCAACTGCATCAACACTTGGTTGACTCAGATCTGACCTCTCCCCAAGAATTGGGAAAGAAGGCAGACAAATGGGTCAGAACCAGGGTTAAGCAAAAGAACCAGAACCAGGGCCAAGGGGGTGATCAGAAGAAAACAGACCAAAAGGGTGGAGATCAGAAATCTAAAGACCAGAAGTCTTCAACAGGGCCCCAAACTAGTACTAACGAGGGTGGGTCCCAACCTAAAGGGAAGAAGAAAGAAGGTCCAAATTAACCCTGGTGCAAATCTTGCAAGAATACAACTCACTGGACTAGTGATTGTAAGAAGGGTGGAGCCCCCAACACTGTTGCCCCTAAGGCACCTGCTCCCAGTACTACTGTTAGCAGTGTTGGTCCCCAGACAAAGGGTGTAGTGGAAATCACTATGGGAACTGAAGGAGATTCTGACTTAGACAGAACCCTGACACAGGCAGTCTTGATCTGTGATGGGGACATGGATTTGTCCCTGACTGTGAGCCCCAGTAACCTGGGCAAGTACAGACAGACTCCTTTAATAAATGAAAAAGTGGCTCAAGCCTACAGGGACACATGTGCCAGTGTCACTATGGTGACACCAGGCTTTGTGGACCCTGGACAGTACATACCAGGTGAGAATTACCTGGTGACCAATGCCAGCAATGCCACTACTTCACATAGTGTGGCAGTTGTTAACTTCTCATGGGGAGGGGTAACTGGCCTCAAAAGGGTTGTGGTTAGTGCAGACCTCCCAGTAGAACGTTTGTTGGGCAATGACCTAGAGAGTTCTCTATGGTCAGAAGTGGAGTACAGGACACATGCAGAGATGTTAGGTATATCACCACATGTCCTTGCTGTGACCAGGTCACAGGCCAAAAAGTGCCTTACTGAACCACAGGTCTTGGATCCTGGAACAATGGACCAAGCACCTACCAAGAAGAAGAACAGGAGGGTTAAGGCTGTGCCTTCCCCCCTGCCTCCAAGTGATGATCAGCCTTCCCAGGAAGATGATCTAGAGAACCCTGAAGGAACTGTCCCTGAAGAGCTTGAACCTGATCAGGTTGAGTTTCTGGGGACAGGGGGACCTTCCAGGGCTGACTTGGGGCAGGCTCAGTTAACCTGTCCATCTCTTGAACCCCTCAGACAGCTGGCTTCTGCTGAGGCTGCTGGGAATGCTCAAGGTACCCATAAAGTGTATTGGGATGATGGGCTCCTTTATTCAGAGGCTAGAGACCCAAAACCTGGTGCAACCAGGAGGTTGGTTATACCTCTGCAATTTAGGGGCTTCCTTCTTACCTTGGCCCATGATATTCCTCTAGCAGGACACTTAGGCCAGAACAAGACTTGGGACAGGCTTGTCCCTCACTTTCACTGGCCTCACATGAATGAAGATACAAAGGAGTTTTGTCGCTCCTGTGTGACCTGCCAAGCCAGTGGCAAATCAGGTGGCACAACAAAGGCCCCCCTAATACCACTACCTGTGGTGGGGGTTCCCTTTGAAAGAGTGGGAATAGATATAGTGGGTCCCATGGATCCTCCCACTGCATCTGGGCACAGATTTATACTGGTGGTAGTGGATCATGCCACCAGGTATCCAGAGGCAATTCCCCTTAGGACCACTACAGCTCCTGTTGTGGCCAGGGCCCTGCTGGGAGTATTCTCCAGAGTGGGGTTTCCTAAGGAGGTGGTTTCTGACAGAGGTACCAACTTCATGTCAGGATACTTGACAGCTATGTGGAAGGAATGTGGTGTCAACTACAGGTTCACCACTCCTTATCACCCACAATGCAATGGGCTTGTTGAGAGATTCAACAAGACCCTAAAGGGTATGATCAAAGGATTACCTGAAAAGCTCAGGAGCCCCTTTGAATTGTTGTTTGGGCACCCTGTAAGAGGCCCACTGTGTTTAGTGAAGGAAGGATGGGAGTTACCTCTCAAAACGCCTAAACAAGACATAGTGGACTATGTACTTGGTCTCCGCTCCAGGATGGCTGAGTATATGGAGAAGGCATCCAAAAACCTTGAGGCAAGCCAGGCCTTACAGAAAGCTTGGCATGACCAAAAGGCTGTCTTGGTTGAGTTTCAGCCAGGACAGAAGGTATGGGTGTTGGAGCCAGTGGCCCCAGCAGCACTCCAAGACAAATGGTCTGGACCCCATACAATCCTGGAAAAGAAGGGAGAGGTTACCTACTTGGTGGACCTAGGAACTCCCAGGAGTCCCCACAGGGTACTCCATGTTAACAGGTTACAGGCATATGTTGACAGGGCAGACATGGGCTTGCTCATGGCTACAGATGAGGGACAGGAGGAAGAGAGTGACCCTCTCCCAGACCTGTTGTCTCAGAACCCTGAAGATGGTTCAGTTGAAGGAGTGACCCTTGGAGGCAACCTCACTGATCATCAACAGATTGAATGTAGACAGGTTCTACAATCATTTCAGCATATGTTCTCATTGATACCTAGTCAAACTGACTGGTGTACCCATGTGGTGGACACTGGTGACAGTCTGCCTGTAAAGAACAAACTTTACAGACAACCTGACCACGTCAGGGACTGTATAAAGGCTGAGGTACACAAAATGCTGGAATTGGGTGTCATTGAGCCCTCAGAGAACCCCTGGGCTAGCCCAGTGGTTCTGGTCCCCAAACCTCACACCAAAGATGGCAAGAGAGAGATGAGGTTCTGTGTGGATTACAGAGGACTCAATGCTGTCACTAGGACAGATGCACATCCTATTCCAAGGGCAGATGAGCTCATAGATAAACTGGCTTCTGCTAAGTTTTTGAGCACATTTGATTTGACAGCTGGCTATTGGCAAATCAGGTTAGCTGAGGAGTCCAAGGCCAAAACAGCATTCTCAACCCCAGGTGGACATTATCAATTTTTGGTGATGCCCTTTGGTCTGAAGAATGCACCTGCCACCTTCCAAAGGTTGGTGAATCAAGTCCTTACTGGGTTGGATGACTTTTGTGCAGCATATCTTGATGACATTGCTGTCTTTAGCTCCACCTGGGAGGATCACCTGATCCACCTGAAGAAGGTACTTGAGGCTCTGCAAAAGGCAGGTCTCACGATCAAGTCTACTAAATGCCAGATAGGGCAGAGAAAGGCTGTGTATTTGGGCCACCTTGTAGGTGGAGGCCAAGTTCAGCCACTGGAGAGTAAGATACAATCCATCAAGGACTGGTCCCCTCCAACCACCCAGACTCAAGTTCGAGCTTTCTTGGGTTTGACTGGGTACTACAGGAAGTTTGTTAAGAACTATGGGTCCATTGTGACTCCTCTTAATGATCTGACACCCAAGAAGATGCCCAAAAAGGTTCAGTGGACAGTAAGCTGTCAAAAGGCATTTGATGACCTGAAGAAGGCCATGTGCTCTGCACCTATCCTGAAAAGTCCTGACTACTCCAAAGAGTTTATTGTCCAAACAGATGCTTCTGAGTTGGGTGTGGGAGCTGTGCTGTCACAACTTAATGTAGATGGTCAAGACCAACCCATTGCTTTTATTAGCAGAAGGTTGACCCCCAGAGAGACGAATTGGTCAGCTATTGAGAGGGAGGCCTTTGCTGTGGTGTGGGCCCTGAAGAAGCTGAGGCTATACTTGTTTGGCACTCACTTCAAGATTCAGACTGACCATAAGCCCCTCTTGTGGCTAAATCAGATGAAGGGTGAAAACCCCAAACTGCTTAGGTGGTCCATTTCCCTCCAGGGGATGGACTTTACAGTGGAGCACCGGCCAGGTACAGACCATGGGAATGCAGATGGTCTCTCCAGGTACTTCCACTTAGGACATGAAGACGAGACTGGTCAAGGCTAGTTTAATGTCCCTGCGTTTGGGGGGGGGGTTGTGTAGGAGAGTAGGGTCTGCTATCCTATGGTCACCCCAAATTTTTGCTTTTTGCTTCACTGGTTTTTGACATATTGAGGCTGTGGGCCTGCTAATCAGACCCCCAGCCTGCTGTTCTCTCTAACTAAATTGTCACTATGCACCCTAGGTGCATAACCAATTGGATTTGGATCACCCTGTGAGCCCCTGTACCAGTGTACACTAGGTACCCAGGGCATTGGTTTATCTAAGGCCTACCAGGGGCTGAAGCATGTATTATGCCACCCCAGGCTTGGCCTAACAAATTTGACACAACTGGCTGATCACTCAGCTGGGGTAAGTTGGTGTAACCACCTCTTACTTAGGTGTAGTATACCTATACCTAACCTTAAATGGGACACCCGGTAACCTATAAGTCACTCCTATGGCAGGCCTTGACAATCTTGAAGGCAGAGTGCTTGGTTCCATGTGAGATGGTGCTCTGGCATGAGCTGAGCCTGTCTGCAGTGGTCGGAACAACTTCCTTCTACCGTTTCCAGATATCGTCATACCATATACTCTTAAGTGCATTATGAACCTCGCGGTTAAATGCTATCTTTGGTTTGGCTTTATCAAAACATGTCGAGTAAGGTGTCATACGAATTGGAATACTAACCCCTCGCCAATTCTGGTGACGGGGTTAGCATTCCACCCTTCTAGAGGGACACGACATGTACAGTACCTGAAACCCGGGTAAAATCAGACATAGCCTCAGCTCCACAAAATGGATGCTGCCACCACAGACACAAGTCTGCCCTCCTGCTGCTGGGAGACCTTCCAGCTTGGGAGACGTGGACAAAGGGTTTCCTGCCAGGGGAGGTGCGTGCACCACCCCAGACAGGATTTTGTTTATTGGTCAGGTAGGGCTTGAATGGAATGAGACATGCCTGAGGCTCACAAGGAGCCTCGGTGCATATGCCAGTTCAAACCGGTCCTGGGGCACACCAGCCCCGGACCTGGGGCGAGCTGGACAAAGGATTGAGGGTGTAACCACCCCCCTTCCTGGTCCCACCCTTAGGGAGGGACCTAGCAGGTAGTCCGGCCCCTAGAATCCGCTGAAAGGTAGGAGCTGTGTCCTAAGACTTCAGATATCCTGGAATCAACTTAACCACAAGAAGAAGACGGGAACTTCGACGCTCTGCTGCACACAGGACAGAAGGAAATCTCCCCTATGGTCAGGGAGTGACCATCTTGCTAACGCAAGCACCAACCAGCTATTCGACGTCTGCTTTGCCGCCGCCTCCCGCCGGAGCCCGAGCCCAGAGCCCGACAAGACCTGGACCTCCAGACCTCTCACAGCCCGATCCACAGTCCCTGCAAAGAAGGAACCCGTGTAGGCACCGAGACACGTGGAGCCAGCCATCTTGAAAGACCGACAACAAGCTGCAAGCGTGGCAACAGAGGCTCCCTCCAAGTTGTGCTTTGGGTCCTGAGAAGCCCAACACCCGAGCAGCATCTGCACCAAAGATGAGCCCTCGAGCATCTCCACGATCTGCGTGGTGCCCCTCTGCATTTTGCATCTCGACGCGCCTGCCCGGTCCCTGGCCCGTTGGCTAGTGGCCATTTTGGCGACCTAACTTGAAATCAACGACGCTGGTCTGGTTGCTCCAGACTGGCCTCAGCTGCTCTCCAAAGGAGCAGCCCCTCTGACCTTGCTGGTCAGGACAATCCGCTTTCTTCTCTTTCCACGACTCCTGCCTTTGCCAAGGCATTTTTTGCCTCTTTCGAGTCGCCGACACCGCCGACAGCGAGAGCCTGCGTGGGACAGCTCGTGAACTGACTCCTGGACGTCGTCGACCTCCAGGGACCACGTGGCTGCGGAGACAAGCTACACCTCATCACCTGTTTGCACCCGACATCGCCTGGTACCTACCTGGTGCCACGCCGGTCACTGGCTAGTGACTGTGAACACTGTCCCCTCTGCTTTCAGGTCTTCTACAACTCCGATCCACTCTTGGATCCACCGCATCTCTTCTGGACCGACCGCCTGCAGCATCTTTGTCATCCGGCTCCATTGAATCGATAGAAGAAACCCGACGCACTTCGAGACCTATGCACCCGCTTCCTCTGGGTGAGGTAAAGCTGGCACTCCGGTGCCCAAGTGTAGAGAAACATCTCTAGTGTCTGTGTTTTGAATCTTAAATTCGTAGTCCATCCAGAAAACCCTTCTAGCAGTAACTTTTGAACTTTTACGCACCCATTGAAAACCTATGGGAGCACGCGTGTAACTTTCTTCACTGCACACGCGACCCGTGGACCTCCTGGTCACTAACTGAAGTTAGCTCCTTGTAGGCCCAGCGATTCTAGAGGCCCTAGGCCTTTTCCCTTTCCTGTTCGTGGTACTTATACCACTATTTTAGTATATGGTTTGATCGGCCACCAGGGCCTATCCATATAAAGTGCAACTTCTGTATATTATAACATTGTCTTGTTTAACGATTTGTGCTCCTGTGCTCATAAAGAGTCTAGGGGATACTTTGAGCAATAAATACATATATATTTTGAATATATATCTGTGTGGTGTCCTTTCATTGGTATAAAGGGGGGTTACATGTGGTAAAACAGCTTGCTTAACACGCTTTAACGAGTTTAGCTTCAAAGACTGCTTAGCCTACGCTACCACTAGGGCAGCTAGTCCGAAAAGGTTGACTTACAACCACACCATAAGGGTTGCTTGGCATGGTACAAGGTGGTCACTTTAACTAGTGAACAGCATATACCTCGTCATGCCGTTCGGACTATGCAATGCCCCTGCCGCCTTCCAATACTTCCTCAATGAGGTGTTCCGTGAGGTATTGGATATTTACGTGGTCGTTTACATAGACGACATACTCATCTACTCCAACTCAGAGGAAGAACACGTACAGCACGTATCCGCGGTTCTCAACAAACTGAGGGAAAACATGCTATACTGCAAACTCAGCAAATGTGACTTCCACGTCACATCAGTGGAATTCCTTGGAGTGATGCTGAGCCCCAACGGACAGGAGATGGCGGAACGCAAAATCAGAACGGTGGAGGAGTGGCCGGTGCCCCGAGGAGTAAAGGAAGTCCAGAGCTTCATAGGCTTCGCCAACTTTTATAGGCGTTTTATTGTGGGGTTTTCTGGCTTGGTTGCCCCGATCACGCAACTACTAAGGAAGTCTCAGGAGTTCGTGTGGGGACCGGAAGCACAAAAAGCATTTGTGGCCCTCAAGAAGGCCTTCAGCACCGCCCCGGTGGTAGCTCACTCGAATCCGGAATTACCCTATGTGGTAGAAGCGGACGCCTCTGATGTGGCGCTGGGTGCCATTCTCTCTCAGAGGAATGAGGTGTCGGGGTTGCTCCATCCTGTGGCGTACATGTCTCGTAAATTGAACGACGCGGAACGCAATTACCATATTGCGGAGAAGGAACTACTCGCGATAAAGGACGCATTTGCTGAGTGGAGGCATTTGTTAATGGGGGCCAGACACGTGGTTACAGTATATACGGACCACAGAAACCTCCAGTTTCTAACTGCGGCGCAGCACTTGTCTCCCCGTCAAATGAGGTGGAGGCTCTTTTTCTCCGGTTTCAATTTCCACATCACATACCGACCCGGTACGGAGAACAGGAAAGCGGACGCGCTTTTGAGGCAATCGAATGCCAGGGATCCGCAGCCGGTTGCCGAACATACCATCATCCCTCCAGGAGTTGTGATAGGGGCGATTCAACCACAGACGTTCCTCAGGGGAGTTCAGAAGGGGACCCATACCTTCATGTGGCGGAGGTGGCTTCACAGTCACAAGGAGTGGCAGATGAAGGACGGGATTCCGGTGAAAGGACGATGTATGTTGTTACCCACGCCTAGGCTTCGAAAACAGGCCTTCACCTGGTGCCACGTGTCTCCCTGTGCCGGCCATCTGGGTGTCGAAAAGACGGTAGCGAGCCTAGGACGGCAGTTCTGGTGGCCTGCCATGAGAACAGATGTCTGGAATTGGTGTTCATCATGTACCGTTTGCGCATCCATGAAATCGGACCACAGAAGATCGCAAGGACTCCTCCAACCCCTTCCTACACCGACCAAACCCTGGGAAAACATATCCTTAGACTTCATTGTCGGGCTACCAAAGGATCAAGGAAAGACGGCCATACTGGTGGTGGTGGACTATCTCACGAAGATGGGGCACTTCCTCGCTTGCAATCAGGTACCTTCGGCAGGAGAGCTGGTGTCGTTGTTATTGAGGAATGTAGTGAGACTACATGGCCTACCCAACGTGATTGTGTCGGACAGGGGGTCTCCGTTCACGTCGCACTTCTGGAAAACTTGGTGTTCGGCGTTACACATCAAGTCTGCCATGTCCACGAGTTATCACCCGCAGACGGACGGCCAGACGGAGCGCCTGAACCAGTCGCTCAAACAATATCTACGTTGTTTTGTAGAGCAAGGGAAGGATGAGTGGGTGGACCTACTTTGGATCGCGGAAATCGCGTACAACAACGCCACACATTGTTCCACCAAGGCCTCCCCTTTTTATTGTAACTACGGCCATCATCCCCGGTTCTTGACGTTTCTGCACCCGGTCAGGGAAGACAGATAGCCGACAACAGCCAAGCGGGTGGCCCGCATCAAGGAGGCCTTGCTGAGTTCTCGAGTTGCCCTGGTGGGGGCTAAAGCCACGTATAAAGCCTTTTCTGATAGGAGGAGAAGGCCTGGACCGGTCTACAAACCTGGAGATTACGTCTGGGTCTCTACACGGCACATGAGATTCAAGAAAAGTAGCGTGTTCCATCCCCGCTTCATGGGCCCATATATGATCCTTCGATGCATCAGCCCGGTGAACGTGAAATTGTGCCTGCCCCAGTCCCTGTGGATCCATCCCGTGTTCCACGTTTCCCTCTTGAAAACCGCGAACGCGGTGAGGCCTCGTGCGCCGGTGTCGGTGAATGTGGATTCGGAGGTGGAGTACGAGGTGGCTGGTATCTTGGATTCCACGTGGCGCAGGGGCAAACTATGGTATCTGGTGGCATGGAAGGGGTACGGACCCGAGGAGCAGTCATGGGAACCTGCGGCGGGGGTTCACGCTCCTCGTCTGGTGTCGTCGTTCCATCGTCGATTTCCTTCCTGTACTGGTCCTGATGGGGGGCGCTGATGGGAGGGGGATGTACTGTCAGGAATCCCCTCCCGCACATGGATTCCCTCCCACGATGCCACTTCCGTGAACCTGGTGCGCTTGGAGGAGAGCGGACTACAACTCCCAGAATGCCCTCCGGCAACAGTGCCTTATGCAACTCAAGAGTTCTGGTTACATAACACCAAGGGTAACGCCTAGTTTTTGTGTTATGCAACTCAAGAGTCATGGTTATACAACGCCGAGAGTACTACTTAAGGAGAAGATCACTGCGACTCGGCGTCGGATATTCTGATCTTTGCCGGAGTACCTGGTTGAGGTACACGGACCAGTTGGAGAGTTGAGCGGCGGAAGGAACATTCTAAGGAGCGGAGGAGAGGTGCTGCGTGTGCTTCCTGCCCGTGTCTTGTCCCGTTCTGAGAGCCGTATTCAACGTCATTGGGCACAAGTACCGTTGGTAGAGCCGAAGCTCCCAACGGCCTGACAATTGGAGAAAACGAGGTGGGTGCGAGCCGAAGCTCCCCACCCTCGTTACTTGGGTAAACACACGCCTAGAGCTAAAACGCTATCCAGGAGGTGTTTCCGCGTCTTAGCCATCGACACTCGTAGGAGAACTGGGATAGGTAGAGCGGCTGCTCCCATCCATTCTCTGCACCACCTTGGGTATCATCACTTAAACCCGGATACAAGAGACGCACTCTAGGAAGTGTTCCCAGCGTCTTTGTGTTGTGGCAGTACTCTGGGGGATACTGGTAGAGCAGCTGTTCCCAGGTGGTAGAGAGCCCGGCCGGGTGACTCCCATGTGCCCCCCCCCCCGTAGATTCCACAACCTTGGAACTACCCTTCACAGCAGTCGAGTGGCATTGTCGGCCACTGCTTAGCACTGTGCCCTCCGTTGGAGCATACCAGGTCCGGTGTGCATGCGGAGGACGGTTAGAAGAGCTGTGAATGGGTATCGTACTTTAACTGGTGATTCCAGTACCGGTATTCTTTGTTGTCTGTAGTTGTTTATCTGTTTATTAAATCATCCTTAAACCTCCATTTCTCTGGTCCGTCGTCTGTTTGTCCCAACCCCGAGAAAGCCAGGACGTTAGAGTGGCTGGGGAGGCAGGTATTAGTATTTTTAATATTGTATTTATAAACAACCGTTGTTCTGCTCATCTCTAAATTAGATGAGCAGCGCTACCATGTCGCAGAGTATCATAAGTGTGGTGATGACAATTAAGTGCTGGTGCCGAGCACTGAAAACCACCGAGCCCGAATCAAATTAAGCACGGATAGGAAGTATTATGGTCTTGTCATATTTCTATTTTGATGTATGAAAGCATGTGTCCAGCTTGCTTGGTTAATATTTGAGCCATTGATTACTCTCTAAAATCCTGTATCTCGTAACCTCAAGCAGATGAAGTTGGTTTCTTGCTACAACCACGTTTGCCATGAAAAGCAATAGTAATACACAATTTCTGATGGATGCATCTACCTGCAGACCCATCACCTTTTGAATATCCCAGACACCAGTGTGGAAACAGAAACTTTTTCCAATAGCTCTCCCATGCCAGTAGCGGACACTTGCACTACATCAAATCTACACGCAGCACAGCGTGATGACACTGGAGCCATAAAGCCCCACCATTGGCGTGCTGATGTCCGTTCCCTTTTTTTCTGCACCATCGACACATTCTGGGATTGCTCTCCTCAGCAAAATGCCATTCAACTATTTTTCAATGGTTTCTATTTCGGTACCGTTTTTGTCGGGATGTCACAGCCGAAAGATCAGGTTTCAAAGCGTGTAAAGATTATAAGGGCGAAATGTCCCTCACAACATCTGCATATGGTGCCTCAGATTTGATCACGATGTCGACTAGTGAGAATCCTGTCAAAAGATGCATCCTATGGCTCTAGAAGAATGGAAAACTAAGATGTTTATGGCCAGAGCCCAAGATGAGAAACAGGGTCATCGGAAGAAGCCTCAGATCGAGATCTTGAGGCTGAGTTTGTGGAAGACTTAGAGTACTTCCTATCCCTTCCTCCTCCTCTTACTTCCTTCTTTCCCACAACAGGAAAGAAGCCCTAGTTCGGCTTTGCTGAAGCACACTCTACCAGTTGGAGGACGAGTGTCCTCTTTTCTACAAAATTGACAATACATTACTAGAGATTGTAGAAAAGGGGTACACTCTACCCTTCCAGGAATCACCCAGCTTTATACGTCCCTGCTTGGAGTGTTTCCCACTGAACAATTTAAAAATCCTCCAATAAGAACTTTAATCCTTCATACTTAAGGGTGCAATTGAACTGGTTCCTATGCAGGAAAGGAGATAGGGATGCTATTCCAGATAATTCCTGATCCTCAAAAAGCATGGCGGTCTTCGTCCGATCCTACACCTTAGGATTTTGAACTGGTTCCTCAAGAAGGAGAAGTTCAATTTCTGTCCCTAGCTCAGGTTATGCTTGCAATGAATGCGGAAGGCTGAATGGTGTCTGTTGATCTCCAGAATGCTGATTTCCACAACCCTATCCTTCAACCACACAGTAAGTATCTTTTCTTTATAGTAGGATCTGAATAGTTTCGGTTCATGGTCCTTCCGTTTGGCCTCACTTCCACACCTCGATTCTTCTCAAAGGTGATGGATGGCGTTGGTAGCCGCTCACCTCAGCAGAAAGTGAGGTTCTGTTTTTCATTACCTGGATGGCTGGCTACTCAAGGTCAAGACTTCAGAATTGGTATCTTATCATTTACAGGATCAACTCAAATGTTGTACAATCTCGGCTTTTCCATCAATAAGCCCATGTCTTGTTGATGGATAACAAGGCCACAAGCCCTGGTGCTCTTTCAGCGCATACTGGTCATAGGGGCAGTATTGGAAACTACATCGACTCGAGCCCTCCCTCCTACTCAGAGGCTTAAGGGCATTCCGATTTTGATTCCGATGTTTCTGAATGAAGTGATCATTCCAGTCCGATGCCTGCTAGGCTCCTGCATTCTGTTGCTCACACATGCATGCTGGGCCATGAGGCCCCTCCAGTGGTGTCTCAGCAGCCAATGGTGCTAATATAAAGGAGATCTTCAATCATGCATAAAGATTTCAAGAGACACTATGGTGGATCTACAATGGTGGAGTGTAAACGACAACCTGGCTTAAGAAAGATTATTTCTACCTTCACCAGTGGTAGCTGCAGTGATCATGGATGCTTCCATCTTAGGGTGGGGAGCTTATCTGGGGGAACTGGAGACCAGGGGCCTCTTGTTTCGAGAATAGCAGATATTACATATCAGTCTATTAGAATTGTGTGTGATACGTCTGGCTCTCTATGCCTTCCTCCCTCTCTTCACGCTCTGTGTGTTCAGACAACAAGAACGCAATGTGATACATCATAAAACATGGAGGAGTGGGGCCGTCTCTTCTCTGCAGAGAACTCTGACTCTGGTCCTGGGCATAGGATCTTCATGTTTGTGTTGTGGCAGGCATGAGTACTGAATGCGCGAGGTGACCGCGTCAGACGGCATCATCAAGCGGACCATGAGTGATATCTTCACCTAAAGGTGATCCAGGACATCTTCCAGTTATGGAGGACTCGTCATATCTATGTGCCACTCGCTCACTGCCTGAAATACAGTACCTTCCATTACTCCAGTATTGGAACTTTCATAGATTACCATAGCTTGTATCATTCCCCGTCGTCGGAATGGGAGTCTTGGTAAATAAAAATAACATAGCAGTAGGTACAAAAAAAGAAGGAAAGGCCTAGGCCTCCTCACATTTTGTAGCATATCCACCTCTTTTTGTAAAAGAGACCAAAATAAAGCAACAACCAATCAGAATAGCCTCACCCCCACACAACCCTCCTGAGAGAACCTCAAAGCCTCAGATTTTCTACTGCACATTGTGCTTAGGGAGTCTCCTTTGAGCTCTGCTCATTTCAGCTATATTCCACTGTTTTTTCAGCAGTTTTTTCCTCAGATTTGTTGGATTTTTCTGTTGAAATGTCTGACAAGGAGAAGAAAGCTCTTTTCCAGGCTTGTTCCACCTGTGGCAAGAAAAGGTTGTATGTGGAGGACACAGGCATAAATACTGCATCTACTACCTGTATCCGGACCACAAGGCTCAGGACTGCAAGATCTGCCGCACCTTTTCTACAAAGACTCTCCGGGACCGTGAGGGTCGCCTTCTCACCTGGCTCCACAAGCTGAAGTCAAGGAAGGAAACACTATCAAGCGATAGCGATGATTCTTCAACTGCCACTTAATCCAGAAGGTCAGTGAAGAGGGGTAGGGCTTCCCCTTCTCCATCTACAGACTGTCACACAAAGGCCTTAAAAAAGACCCCTCGTGAGTCTGAGAGCCGGAGTCCTAGCGAATCTCCTCACCATGGTGCAAAGGAGAGGGACGGACTACCTTCTGCAGGAGCGGTGGCAAAAACTGATAAACATTTTTAAAAGCCTTCTTCTCTGTCATCTGAGAAGTCTGACAAGGCTGGTCAATCGTCGACGACGCTGAAAAAGACTCCGTCGACGAAGATTTCAAAGGTACAAGTCAAAACAGTTCCACCGTCGACGGGCTCGTCGACGGTGCCTTCAAGTCTCCATCCGTCGACGCTGGTGTTGACGAGCTCGTTTGCAACGATGACCATTCCTTCAACGTCGACGAGGGTGTCGGCGAAGGTGTCGACGACGATGACTTCAACGTCTTTGACGTCGACGAGAGCTTTGGCGACGGTGACGACGACGACAGCGGGAGTGTCGACTGTCTCGTCGACGACAGTGTCGACGATGCCTATTTCATCGTCGACGATGCTCGTCGTCGGTGGACCTCCCAAGCATTAGGAGATTCATTTCAACTCATGTGGACTGCTCCACTTCTGTATTTGTTTCCTCCCATACTCTTAATTCTTCAAGTATTGAGGAACATTCACCTAGACCAGGCCCAATAATCCTAATCGCCCCAGACTGGCTGAGAGGGGTGTGGTATGCAGACCCTGTTTACCTCTCCCTGTGCCCTTCACTCCATCTTCCTCATGGGTTGGAACTCCTGTCTCAGTCACAGGGGCAGGTGCTACACCCCAGCCTCCAGAGTCAGTCTCCACCTATGTACCCGAAGATTGAGTGGGGCAACCTGAATTCATTGTCTTTATCCCCTAAAGTGGTGGACATAATTCTCTCCTCTAGACTTCCATCAAGACGGTTTATTCTAGCAGATGGCCAGATTTGTAAAACGGTGTTCTGAAGGATCCTTAGATCCCATCAAGGCTCATTTATCTGATATACTCTGTTTTGCTTTACATTTAGCCCAGCAGGGCTGTTCATTTGCAATAGTTAAAGATTACTTACAGCCTTAACAGCTTTCCTACATTTACCTGATCAACCCTCTTTATTTAAGTCCCTCATTGTCTTACGTTTCCTAAAGGGTCTCGCAAACAGATACCCTCAATGGGACCATACATATTTGATGTGTGCTTCTTTTGAACCCATGCATAGTAGTCCCTTACGATGTCTGTCTTTAAACGCGATTTTCTTGGTACCATCACGTGAGCTCCATGTATCAGCAAAATGCAAGTTTTAAGTGTAAAACCACCTTTCACAACCTTCTTTCCTGACAAACTGGTATTACGAACCAGGTTTGCCTTCCTGCCCAAAGAGTGGTTATTCCGTTCCCCTTAGGTCAGTCTATTACTCTTTCTACCCTCCAACTCACCCCACTAATGAGGAAGAAAGACTTCACTGTATTGACCCCAAAAGAGCGATCAGTTTTACATTCACAGAACTCATGAGTTCAGTCTCGATGACCAACTCTTCGTGGGGTATGTTGGGAAAATGGAAAGAAAAGCAGTCCACAAAAAGACACTGTCAAGGTGGATCATCTTTTGTACTCAGATGGATCAAGGTGTATCAAGATGTGTTACACCATGGAACACACGGATCCGCCTGTAGGTATTTGCTTATTTTACCAGAGCCAAGTCCTGTAACTTTACATCTGAAAGAGACATGTTAGTGATAGATTCCTTGCCTTAGAATATTCCCTAGGCGTCAGTCTGGATCCGGAAGGTTTTCTGCTTAGCAATACCCCTGCGCGCCAGCAGGCGGTGCCGTGCGGCTCCGCGCCCGTCACTGGCATTGTGCACGGGCCGCTTCCGCCTCGAAACCTTCCTAATCCAAGCTTCAGGGCGCACCCCACACCAGTGGGTGGCAGGGTTCACCTCCACCTCCACCACTGGCGCGAGATTACGTCGGACAAGTGGGTGCTGCAGATAATCTGCCAAGGTTACTCGCTCCCCTTTCTGTCCTCCCCTTCAGCCATGCCACCTCGGTACCACCGCATGTCGGGGGATCGTTTGGCTCTTCTCCAACAGGAAGTCACGGCCCTCCTGGCCAAGGGGGCCATCGAGTACGTTCCCGATCAGGAAGTAGGGAGTGGTTGCTATTCCCACTACTTCCTGGTCTCCAAGAAGGACAAGGGGGGACTACGCCCCATCTTGGACCTCCTAGACGTCAATCGCTTCCTCCGGAAGGAGAATTTCAAGATGCTGACTCTGGCTCAGGTCCTGTCTGCCCTGGACCCTGGAGACTGGATGGTAGCGTTGGACTTGCAGGACGCTTATTTTCACATTCCCGTCCTGCCGGCTCACCGGCGTTACTTGCGGGTCACGGTAGGCCAGGAGCATTTTCAGTTTGCCGTGCTCCCCTTCGGCCTTACCAGGGCCCCTCGGGTGTTCACAAAAGTGATGGCGGTGGTCGCAGCTCATCTGCGCAGGTCAGGGGTGTCAGTCTTCCCCTAACTCGATGACTGGCTGTTGAAGGCGGGCTTGCCCCAGGCAATTGTCTCCCACCTCCAGACTACGGCCGACCTCCTGCATCTGCTGGGGTTCTCCATCAATGTGCCGAAGTCGCACCTGAGTCCCTCTCAGAAGCTCCCTTTCATTGGAGCAGACGGCCGACCTCCTGCATCTGCTGGGGTTCTCCATCAATGTGCCGAAGTCGCACCTGAGTCCCTCTCAGAAGCTCCCTTTCATTGGAGCAGTTCTGGATTCAACGCGGTTTCGGGTTTATCCTCCCGAACAGCGAGTCCGGGATATTCAGGCTATGGTTCCGCTCTTTCAGCCTCTATCCCGGGTTTCAGTCAGGATGTCCCTCCGGCTTCTGGGCCTGATGGCTTCCTGCATCCTGCTGGTGCCGCATGCCAGATGGCATATGCAGGCTCTGCAGTGGGACCTGAAGTTCCAGTGGGCGGAGCATCAGGGCAAATTGTCCGATCATGTCCAGATCTCAGAGGGCACTGCACAGCAATTGCAGTGGTGGCCCACGACTCGCGATTGGGTCAATGGCAGATCCCTCTCCCTTCCCCAACCGGAGCACACGGTTGTGACGGATGCGTCCCTCCTGGGCTGGGGAGGCCACATGGGAGAGGCGGAGATCAGAGGCCTCTGGTCTCCGGCGCAGTCCCGGCTCCATATCAACCTTCTGGAGCTGTGGGCGATCCGACTTGCCCTGAAGGCATTCCTTCCCTCTGTACGGGGAAGTGTAGTGCAGTTGTTCACAGACCACACCACCGCCATGTGGTATTGCAACAAACAGGGCGGGGTGGGGTTGTGGACCCTTTGTCAGGAGGCTCTGCGCCTCTGGACATGGCTGGAACATCAAGGCATTACCTTGGTGGTTCAACACCTGGCGAACGCCAGGGCGGACGAACTATGCCACCGGTGCATGGTGGATCCCGAGTGGCGTCTGAACTTGGACGTGGCGCAAGGTCTCTTTCTGCGATGGGGAGGGCCTTGGTTAGATCTATTCGCCACTGAAGAGAACGCGCAATGTCATCAGTTCTGCGTGTTGGAATTTCCAAGGCGGAGACGCTTTTCGTCTCGAGTGGAGCTGCGGTCTGTTGTACGCCTTTCCGCCTATACCACTTCTGCCCAGAGTGCTGAAGAAGATCAGGCGCGACCGGGCCCAAGTCATTCTTGTGGCTCCGGCCTGGGCTCGAAGAGTATGGTATCCCGAGCTAATCAGTATGAGCATCGATCCCCCGCTCCGTCTGCCTCTTCGGGAGGATCTTCTGTTGCAGCAGCAGGGGACGGTCCTCCACCCGAACCTGTCCAGTCTCTACCTCCATGCTTGGAGAGTGAGCGGCGACAGTTGACACCTTTCGATCTTCCTCCCGAAGTCTGTGATGTCATCTTGGCAGCCAGCCGTCCCTTTACTAAAACGGTGTACGCCTGTAGGTGGAACAGATTTGTGGCGTGGTGCACAGCCAAGTCTGTGGATCCCCTTTCTGCCCCTCTTTCTGAGGTTCTCCTGTTCCTTCTTTCTTTGGCCCAGCAGGGCTCTGCTCTGGGCACGCTTAAAGCTTATCTTTCGGCTAGCTCTGCCTTCCTCCGGTTTCCTGATCAGCCTTCTCTTTTTAAGTCCCCGGTTGTTAACCGTTTTCTTAAGGGCAGTACGCATACGTTCCCACCTGTGCCCTTCATAATGCCTCAGTGGGCTTTGAATCTTGTCTTTACCTTTCTGAAGTGCGCGCACTTTGAGCCCCTTGATAACTGTCTCTTACGTCTTCTTACTCTCAAGACGGCTTTCCTGGTAGCTATCACCTCTGCCAGGAGTGTGAGTGAGCTCCAGGCTCTTTTTTCCAAACCTCCTTTCCTTTCTGTTCATCCGGACAAGGTGGTTCTGAGGACACGTCCCTCTTTCCTGCCAAAGGTTGTCACGCCCTTTCACATCAGGCAGACCATCACTTTGCCCACCTTTTTTCCGCCTCCGCATCCTTCATGGGAAGAGGAGCAGCTCCACCGTCTGGACCCTAAACGTGCGCTTGCATTCTATCTGCAGCGTACACAGCCGTTCCGGGTGGATGATCAGCTCTTTGTTGGCTACGTGGGCGCCAAAAGAGGTTGGGCGGTGCACAAACGGACCATCTCCAGGTGGGCCGTTCTGTGCATCAAAGCATGTTACTCCTTGGCCAAGAAGGAGCCTCCTGTGGGTCTGCGCGCCCATTCGACCAGGGCAACTGCAGCCACTCCTGCCTTGGGACGCGGTGTCCCCTTGCAGGCTATTTGTCAGGCAGCTACGTGGGCCTCGCTGCACACGTTTACCAAGCACTACTGCCTTGACAGTCCGGTCCGGAGAGACGGCTTCTTTGGCTGTTCTGTGCTCCGTGACTCTCTGGTGTAATCTTGTTCGCAGACCCACCACCGGGGTTGGTATTGCTGGGGTATCTATTCTGAGGTAAGGAATCTATCACTAACGTGTCTCTTTCAGATGCACAAGTTACTACTTGTGTAACGATATATCTGTAAGAGACATTAGTTGTTGATAGATTCCTTACCACCCCACCCATCCTCTCCGTTCTGCGAACTGATTACTAGGGTTAAGGTCATCCCCTTTGAGGGCCCTAGTTTTATGCACCAAAGGTCAGTTTCTCACATGACTCTGCGTTTCGGCGCGGAAAGTTGTGTACAGAACTGACGTCAGTGCGCATGGGTGGCACCTAAGTAGTCTCCGTGACATCGTCCCGGCGTGCACGACGCAGTGACGGGTGCGGAGCCGCACGGCCCGCCTGCTGGCGCGCAGGGGTACTGCTTAGCAAGAAAACTTTCCGGATCCTGACTGACGCCTGGGGAATATTCTAAGGTAAGGAATCTATCACTAACTAATGTCTCTTACAGATATATCGTTACACAAGTAGTAACTTGTGCCTTAGCTAGAGAGTTTCCACTACCAGACATCTGCAGAGCAGCGACTTGGTCCTCCCTTCACACTTTTGGGAATTACTGCTGTTTAGACTCTAAAGTAAGAAGGAATGGGCACTTCACCCGTTCAGTTCTTCAAGACTTCTTGGTCTAGCACGCCATGCGCCCACCTCTGGGTGTGGTATTGCTTAGGGAATCTATTCAAAAGGTGAGGAGTCTGCAGGTAGACTTTGTATCCACCAGAAAAAGGTTTACCAAAGGTAAGAAACTTGTTCTTTGGGAGTTGTGTGAGCTCCAAGGAGACTTTCTGAATGAAAAGTGCTTAGTAAATCTGCTTTAATTTAGGATAATTACGGATGTGAAGGCGTTTTTATTTGGTTAAGTCCCAGCAACGTCCTCTTCTTTTGCAGCTGGTCTCAGGGGATGAGCCAACACCAGTCCCTCTCCACCTTCAGCTCTGAAAACTTCTCAGACGGGGAGGAGGGGAACACGAGTGACCACTCGCACTGCGGCACCCCGGATGTGGTCAGCACCAACACAGACGAGCGCCTGGATGACCGCTCCGATGACCTGCTCTCTCAGGGCTCCGAGATCCCGCTTGACATCCTGAACCAGTCGGATGGGCTCTCGGAGAAGGAGGCAGCCGTCCAGCAGGTGAAGACCCAGCTCATCACTGAACAGAAAGAGGTGGGTCCCAGGGAAGAGTGGCACTGATGGGGGACTGCTGACAAAGCACATGCTGGCATGGATCTGTGGGTGGTGCCTTCAGTTGGCATATATTAATGTTAATTTTTTGTTGCAGATTAATATAACGCAAACTCTACCCGAAGGTATTGGAGCGCTTTACATGAGCACCAGTTACGTTACACAAGGACACATTCATTTTTTGGTAGGCGCGGGGAGATTAAGTGATTTGCCTAGAATAACAGGAGACTGGGACTTGGTTCCCCAGCTTCGAAGTCAGCTTCTCTGGCCGTAAAGCCACAACCTCTCCGCATATTGTGGAATGATAATAAGGAAGTCATTTTCCTAAGGGTGAACAGTATCTGGTTGAGGGCCCGCGGGATTTCTTTTGCACTTGCAGACCATCGCACGTCATTGAAGTGCAGACACCCATTCAACTGACTGACAGATTGTTTGTACCCTTCCTAAATCCAACCGCTTTGTGGCGGAAAAGTCCACAACGAGGATGAGCACATTTAATTTAGTAATCCTTGCCACGACTGTTGTAGGAGCAAAGCCTACTCTACACTGCACCAAGGCGGCCTATCTATAAACTAGGCCTTTGATATTGTCTTTTTCTGGACCGGCACACAACTCTCCAAGCATTGTATCACCCTCTGTCCGAGTTTCTTTTTCTCTGGGCAGTGGTGTAACTCTGGGTTCATTCACTGCCCAGCAGTGTTTTTGTTTCCATCAGTGGGTTTCTTTTTTTTTTTTTTAAACTTTATTTATATATTTGTTCCGTACAACATGTACAAATTTTGCATAGGTTGAGAATACAGGATATAATGGCATCATTTATCATAGCACGAGTGGACAGTACATCCGAGTCTCATTCCGTAACCCATAATTGCCGAAGCAGAGGTGAGGGAGAAATCACAATCCCACAGTTTGCTAGCAATAGCTGAGGAAGGCCACAACAAACCTTGTGCACCATGTCAAACATCAACTTAAGCGTGTAGAGAAGAAGTGAGATGGGAGAACAGCCCCCGCCCAGTCCAAGCGCATCATCCGCCACCCCAAGCAGCAGCACCCATAGCGCCCCCAACGGGAGCAGTGTTGTGGATCCTGAACAAACATCTACAAGGAAGGCTTGCTACGATGTGGGATGTGACAACAGATAAGTCTTTAGAGGACCCCAGATATACACCGGTCTGGATGCGGTGGGCAGAAGCTCCGCGTATTGAAGCAGCGTGTCCTGACACTGTACCATGTCTCTGATCCATTCTTTGAATTTAGGGGCCCTGCCCCTCCCCCATCTGCATGCTATTAGTCTCTTCGCTATGAGAAAAGCAATTGTGGCAAATCTACGGTAGGGTCTCCTAATGGTTTTCGTGTAACCCAAAAGTGCCTGTGTTGGAGATGGCGTCAATGGGGTGTCTATCATCTCCGAAAGACCAGAATATACCCGTTTCCAATAGTTGGCAATCTCCTGGCATCCCCAGGCTATGTGCAAAAAATCCGCCGCCGGTGCGCGACAGCGCAATCCGAGGTCGTCTCCTCGGAGGCCTATCCTGCACATTTGGGCTGGGGTACAATAGAGTCTATGTAGGAACTTATAGTGGATGACCCTGAATCTACTGCTGGAGGAGATTTGCTCGGTCTGTAGGCAGCAAAAGCTCCAGAGCTCATCTGCAATGGGTGTACCCAACTCCACCTCCAATCTGGTGCGCGCTTTACAAGGTTCTGGACCCGGTGTGGTGCGTAGTGAGTGATATAGGTGAGAGACCGCATGTGCAGGGGTGGCAGCTTTGAGCAACTGATGTAGGGGGTCCAAAGTAGGTGGTTCGTCAGGGAACCCCTCCGTCCGCGCTCGAACCCCACTACGAAGCCGAATGTACAGGAATGTGTCCATGGGAGTAGGTGTCAGGTCGGCGAACATGTGCTCCTGCGAACGAAAGCGCCCCCCCTGATAAAGATCTCCCCAAGTCTTAATGTTGAGTTTGGCCATGAAGTTTTTAAATAATTGTTCCTGCAGAATGGGTAGCAGAGAATGATTCGTCAAGGGAAGCAATGGAGAGTATACCAGTGTCGTTTTGGCTTTTTTAGCAATATGTCGCCACGCTAGGATTGAGCTGGAGACAGTGGTTTGGTATGCAGCCCGTGTCTCAGGTACACTAAATAAGGCCCCTTCCAGCGGAATGGGATCTGCCAACCAATGTTCTACCGCTATCTGAGGCATGAAGGGAGTGGGACGGATCCAATGATGAACATAGTGGGCCTGAGCACTGTAATAGTAAAGTTCAAACTCCGGTAAACCAAAGCCACCCTGGGCGAATGGACGAGTCAAGATGTCCCAACTCAGACGTGGTTGCTTCCCCCCCCCCAAACCAGTTGAATAAGCTCAGAGCGCAAGAGTTTAAAAAAGGACTTGCCCGGATAATATGGGATATTTAGGAAGAGGTAAAGGAGCTTTGGAAGGACGACCATCTTAATGAGGGATGCGCGGCCTGCCAGGGAGAGAGGCAGCGTGATCCATCTGGTCACGCAGGTTTGAATATGGTCAAATGCACGGCCATAATTCAGCCGCATCAATTCTTCGCGATCCCTAGAAAGAAGGATGCCCAGATATCTAACCTCATCTGCGCACCACCTCAGAGGGTAATCAAGGGGGAAGGGCTGAGCCGCTGCAGTAAGCGGAAAAATAGTGGATTTTCCCCAGTTAATGTGAATACCAGACATACCAGCAAAGCGGATGAATTCCCTCAAGATGGGATTAAGGTTAACGGAGGGATCGCGGATGTAAAGTGTAATGTCATCCGCGTATAGGGATATAAGAACTTCCCGCTGGAGGCAGCGCAAAGCTTTGTCTCGGTGGTGCTGCCGGAGCCTGGCTGCCAACGGTTCCATTGCTATGGCAAATAGCAACGGCTGGAAGGGGCACCCCTGGCGAGTGCTCCTCGATATATCAAAGGCCTCAGATATCTGACCATTCACCCCGACGCGAACTACAGGTTGACGATAAAGGAGAGCAATCCACTGCGTGAAACCTATTGGCATCCCCATGTTGCGTAGGATGCAGAGGAGATAGTCCCATTCCAAAGAGTCGAAGGCGAACGCATATTTCCACATCCTGCCGGCCCACCGGCGTTACCTGCGGTTCACGGTGGGTCAGGAGCACTTTCAGTTCACCGTGCTCCCCTTCGGCCTCACCAGTGCCCCTCGGGTGTTCACGAAAGTGATGGCGGTGGTCGCAGCTCATCTGCGCAGATCAGGGGTTCCAGTCTTTCCCTATCTCGACGACTGGTTGTTGAAGGCGGGCTCGCCCCAGGCAGTCGTCTCCCACCTCCAGACTACGGCGGATCTCCTGCATTTGCTGGGGTTTTCCCATCAACGTGCCGAAGTCACACCTGAGCCCCTCTCAGAAGCTCCTCTTCATCGGAGCGGTTCTCGATTCGGCGCAGTTCCGGGTTTATCCACCGGAACAGCGGGTCCGGGATATACAGGCCCTGATTCCCATCTTTCGGCCTCTATCCTGGGTTTCGGTCAGGCTAGTGTTGCGGCTTCTGGGGCTGATGGCCTCCTGCATCCTACTAGTGCATCACGCCAGGCGGCGCATGCGGGCTCTGCAGTGGGACCTGAAGTTTCAGTGGGCCCAGCATCACGGCAACCTGTCCGACCATGTCTTGATCTCGGAGGGCACTGCACAGCAGTTGCAGTGGTGGCTCACGGACCGCGATTGGGTCACGGGCAAGAGCCTCTCCCTACCCCTACCGGAGCATGTCGTAGTGACGGACGCGTCCCTCCTGGGATGGGGTGGCCATATGGGAGAGGCGGAGATCAGAGGCCTCTGGTCTACGGCGGAGTCTCGTCTCCACATCAACTTGTTGGAGTTGAGAGCGATCCGACTTGCACTGAAAGCCTTCCTTCCCTCTGTCAGGGGAAGTGTCGTGCAGGTGTTCACGGACAACACCACCGCCATGTGGTATTGCAACAAACAGGGCGGGGTGGGGTCGTGTCAAGAATTCCTGTCATGCGAGGGGAGGAAAACGGTAACCAGCGAAAACGGACTACATCTCCCAGGATGCTTAGCGGTTGAGAGGTTATGTAAACAGGAGAGCTGTTACATAACTCAAGGAAAACACGCCCTTATGTAAAACAGGAGAGCTGTTACATAACTCAAGGAAAACACGCCCTTATGTAAACAGGAGAGCTGTTACATAACTCAAGGAAAACACGCCCTTATGTAAACAGGAGAGCTGTTACATAACTCAAGGAAAACACGCCCTTATGTAAACAGGAGAGCTGTTACATAACTCAAGGAAAACAACGCCCTATAAAGGGAGGAACCGGGAGGTACAACGCTGTCGGATATTGTGTTCACAACCGACGTACCTGCTTAGTGAAGAGCAGTGTTCCGGAGTGGTGCTCCAGTAAGGCAAGAACGGAGGTAGGTCGAGTCGTTACTCCCTGGGCCGTGTCTTGCCCCATCGTCACCTGTGAAGGACCCGGAAGCTCTACCGGATAACCATTGAGCTTCGCTTTTTGACTCGGCTGAGTCAAAGCGCAGTGGCGCTTTTGCTGGTTGGAGTCGTAACTCCCAGCCCGACCAGAGATACAGGGACTGCCAGCTGTAACGCACACCAGGAGGTGTTTGCCGCGTTACAGACTCGGAAGTCCACAGGATCGATCGAGCGGCTGCTCTCGGTTCAGTCTTCTTTGCTTGTGATTGGGGTATCGGTGACGCATCACCAGGAGGTGACTCCGCGTCCCGGTGCAGTCTGAGGAAGAGGTTGAGCGGCTGCTCCCTTCAGGTAGAGACCCCGGCTGGGTGTTTCCCTGACTCCTCGATTCTCCCCAACACTCTTCGTGCCCCTCACAGCCTACCAATTGGCATTGTCGGCCATTTCATTTCTGCCCTCTGTTGGCATACGCCGGGATCGGCGTATATGCAGAGGACGGTTAGGACCATCCGTGTTGTGGGCTGGTAACGTACTTAGCCTGGAGGATTCCAGTGACTATAACCTTTGTTTATTCCTTGTATTATTTTTTGCCTTCATTAAAATAACTAAACCTTCACAAGTGGTTGCGTTCTCATTATCGTGTCTGTTAAACGATCCTGAGACGTTCAGGGCGTTACAGGTCGTGGACCCTTTGTCAGGAGGCTCTGCGCCTCTGGACATGGCTGGAACACCAGGGCGTCACCCTAGTGGTTCAACATCTGGCGGGCTCCCTGAACGCCAGAGCAGACGAACTCAGCCGCCGGTGCATGATGGATCACGAATGGCGTCTGAACTCCGAAGTGGCGCAAGGTCTCTTTCAGCAGTGGGGAGAGCCTTGGTTAGATCTATTCGCCACCGACGAGAACGCGCAATGTCAGCAGTTCTGCGCGTTGGAATTTCCAAGGAGGCTCTCGTTCGGCGACGCTTTTCGTCGCGAGTGGAGTTGCGGTCTGTTGTACGCCTTTCCGCCTATACCACTTCTGCCCAGAGTGCTGAAGAAGATCAGGCACGACCGGGCCCAAGTCATCTTGGTGGCTCCGGATTGGGCACGAAGGTACTGGTATCCCGAGCTACTCAGTATGTTGACCGATCCTCCGATACGTCTGCCCCTTCGGGAGGATCTTCTGTCGCAGCAGCAGGGGACGGTCCTCCACCCGAACCTGTCCAGCCTCCACTTCCAGGCATGGAGATTGAGCGGCGGCAGTTGATGCCATTTGACTTGCTTCCTGAAGTCTGTGATATCATTCTGGCAGCCAGGCGTCCCTCCACAAAGACGGTATACGCCTGCCGGTGGAACAAATTTGTGGCATGGTGCACAGTAAAGGCTGTGGATCCCCTTTCCGCCCCTCTTTCTGAGGTTCTCCTCTTTTTTCTTTCTTTGGCCCGACAGGGCGCTGCCCTGGGCACCTTGAAAGGTTATCTTGCTGCCCTCTCTGCCTTCTTGCGGCTTCCAGATCAGCCCTCTCTTTTCAAGTCCCCTGTAGTGTCACACTTTCTTAAAGGCATTACTCACACGTTCCCTCCTGTCCCTTTCGTAATGCCTCAGTGGGACTTGAATCTTGTCTTAACATTCCTGATGTGTGCTCCCTTTGAGCCCCTTCACAATTGTCCTCTTCGTCTTCTTACTCTTAAGACTGCTTTCCTGGTTGCCATCACCTCGGCTAGATGGGTGAGTGAGCTCCAGGCTCTATCGTCCAAGCCTCCTTTTCTATCTGTTCATCCGGACAAGGTTGTCCTTCGGCCTCGTCCCTCCTTTCTTCCGAAAGTGGTGACTCCCTTTCATCAGGGGCAATCTGTCACCTTGCCCACCTTCTTTCCGCCTCCGCATCCTTCCAAAGGGGAAGAGCGGACCCCAAACGTGCGCTCTCCTTTTATTTGGACTGCACAAAACAGTTCCAAGTGGACGACCAGCTTTTCGTTGGCTACGTGGGTGCAAAGAAGGGAAAAGCTGTGCACAAACGGACCATCTCCCGGTGGGTCGTTTTGTGTATAAAAATCTGTTACTCCTTGACAAAAAAAGGACCCTCCTGTTGGGCTGCGAGCCCATTCTACTCGGGCCACGGCGGCTACTACTGCTTTGGGACGGGGAGTCCCTTTGCAGGACATCTGTCAGGCGGCGACGTGGGCTTCGCTGCACACGTTTGCCAGGCACTATTGCCTAGACAGCCAAGTCCGGAGGGATGGCTTCTTTGGCCGTTCTGTCCTCCAAGACTTTCTCGTGTGATCTTGGTTCGCAGACCCACCACCGGGGTTGGTATTGCTTGGGTATCTATTCTAAGGTGAGGAATCTAACTAACGTGTTTCTTTCAGATGAACAAGTTACTTACCTTCGGTAACGATGTATCTGTGAGAAACATTAGTTAGATTCCTCACCGACCCACCCATCCTCCCCGTTCTGCGAACTGACATCTAGGGTTAAGGTTATCCTTTTCAGGCCCCTAGATTTTTTGGCACCAGTGTCGGTCTCTTGCATGGCTCTGCGTTCCTGGCGCGGAAAGCTATGTACAAGAACTGACGTCAGCGTGCGAGGGCGGCGTCTAAGTACTCAGACGACGTCATTCCGGCGCACGACGCCAACGACGGACGCGGAGCCGCAGACGACGCCTAGCGACGCGCAAGGGGTATTGCTGACGAAAAATCTTCCGGATCCAGTCTGACGCCTGGGGCTATTCTAAGGTGAGGAATCTAACTAACTAATGTTTCTCACAGATACATCGTTACCGAAGGTAAGTAACTTGTTCTTCATTTAAAGTTCTATATTTCACAAGAAGACAACCCAAAAGTGATCAGACTTCACCTCCATGTTGCCAGAAAATAGAGAGCTAAGGATTTTTTTTTATTAACTGGGCATAGGCCCAAACTGGCATTGATTCAAAGAGAGTTTCTTAAGAAGAGGGGATGAAAGAAAAAAAATGGTCTTCGTAGATCCTTCATAGGTCCCCAAATTCTATTTTCCGGTCCAATGCATACCTCGGTGTTCCCATTTGCTATTTTGGAGACCACGCCACACCTGTTAACGAGGATGAAGGGCAAGATTCCTCTTTTAGATTTAAGGATCTTGGTCTAATGGCCGAGTTCAAACAGTTGTTAAATGTGCACATTTCAATCGGCCCAAATTATCGGAGGCAAAAAAAGGCCTTCATTCCAAAAATGTTATACCTACAGGTACCTTGGGAGCTGAAGGTAAAGTTACGCTTCAAAGCCTAATATTTCAGCCAGTGCAGGGATGTGATGTACTATTTTTGAGGAAATTAAATTTTTTGTTGCAGCGATCACTCTTGTATGGTTGAACCCTGTTTAAAGCATTTATGAGACCAAATGTATCTATATTGCTTAAATTCTTCCTGATTCTACTTTAAACAAATCTATTGTTTTGCCAAACGACTTGTGTCGCCCATAGATAGCAGCAGAAAGTATCCTTCAGATTTGAAGAGGAGCACCACTTTGTGTAGGCCTTTGGGCTGGCTGTATGGACTGAAAGCTTATAAAAATATATGGATTTCAGAATTCATCAGGCATTGCTACCTCGTACCTTTTCCATACACTTAAACATGCAATGCAACTATTTGTGTATGTATGTATATATATATATATATATATTATATTATATATTTTCTCTCTCTCCCTCTCCCCTTTTTGCAGGGTCACCCCTTCCTCCTGTACTCTGGGCACTTTACCACTGCTGATCAGTGCTAAAGTGCATATGCTCTCTATTGTAAATTGTGTTATGGATTAGTGACTCCATGATTGGCTTATTTGATTTACTTGTCAGACCCTAGCACAGTGTACCATGTGTGCCCATGGCCTGTAAATCAAATGCTGCTGGTGGGCTTGCAGCACTGGTTGTGCCACCCACAGACACGCAGCTTGTAAAATATGGTTCAGGCCTGCCATTACAGAGCCTGTGTGCTGTCTGGGACTGCCATGTCGACTTCCCTAAACCTTCCCTTTTCTACATTTTAGTCACCCCTAAAGTAGGCCCAAGGGCAGGGTGCATTGTATGTAAAAGGTAGGACATGCCCTGATGTGTGTAGCATGTTCTGATAGTGAATTACAGCCAATTTAGTTTTTCACTATTGCAAGGCTACCTATTCCCATAGGCCAGAATGGGCAGTTTGATTATAACATCTTATAATCCTAACTGACTCAGGAAACTAGGTAGAAATTCGAGTTTAGTATGCCTGAACTCAGAATGATAAAATACATCTTTTACTTGGTTTTAACATTGTGTTTGAAAATACCCCTTTTAGAAAGTAGGTATTTTCTTGCCTAACCATCCAAGCCTGCCTCTGCTAGGTTGTGTATTCCATATCTGTTTTATGAGTGACAGGGGCTGGGGTGGCTCCAGGAGACAAGGTGAGTCATCACAAGGCTGAATAGACCCATCTGCATGAGGAGTGGTGGGAGGAGTTGCACCTGGGCCTGAATAGGGCTGTGCCTGCATTCCACAATGCTAGCTCCACCTCCTGTGGTGTGTCTGATGGCCCTGGCCCACACTGACAAAGGAAGACGTTGTGCACTGGCAGAATGCACCCGGAACTGGTTTAAACTAGGTACAGGCACGATTTGTCTGTTTAAAAAGGGGAACCCAGACCCCAGAACTTTAGATCACTTCTGGGAATCAAGACAAACCTTTGCCAAGGAGAAGAACCAAGGAAGCTGAAGGTGGAGACTGCCCCTGTGCTGTGCTGTTGGGTTTGGCCTGCAGTGGTTACTTTATAGCCAAGGAAAGGAGAAAAGGAACTTTGTGTGTACTTTTGCAGTCTTGAAGAATCTCCAAGGGCTTGAACTGTGCTTGCCTCCTGCCTGAAGTCTCAGGGATAGAAGACTTCACCCCCAGCTCCCCTGAATTCCCTTGCTGAGGAATTCTGCCTGCAGAGAGGTGCCTATTGTTGTTTGGGCCCTCTGAGAAGTCTGTGAGTCGCTGGGAGGTGGAAGCGCAACACAACAAGGAGAAGCGTGTCGCTGCCGAAGCAGTTGCCGTCGCATCGCCGAAGACGCGTGCCGCAGCTGCTCGCCGTCGCATCATCGACGAAGCGTGACGCCACTGCAGAGGTTGCCGTCGCATCACCGGAGAAGCGTGTCGCAGGGTCTGTCGCGGCTCAGAAATTACCGAGTTCGCTGCACAGCCGTCGGGCGTGCACGCATCACATCCAACGTCGCATCGCATCAAGACGCCATTTTGTCGCATCGCACCAGATCACAGTAAGAAACCGACGCATCACCTCCTTTACGGTAAGGAACCGATGCATCCCCTCCCCTGCGCTGCAGTAAGGAACCGACGCATCTCCTCCCCCGAAGCTAGGAACCGACGCATCACCTTCCCTGCAACCCTTTTGTTTGTATTGCATGATGCATCCAAGGTACTTTGAGAGTAAAGTGTCGCGTTTACCATCTACATTGAACTCAGCTATTTCTACCATTTTAAAGTCTATTTTTGATTACAGTATTGTGGATTTTTGTCGTTTGGTCTTGTGTTAAGTCTAGTAAAGATTACTTGTTTTTCTAAACTAGTGTGGTGTCCATTTGTAGTGTTTTCACTTTATTACTGTATGTGTTCACAAATGCTTTACACACTGCCTCTGAGATAAGCCTGTCTGCTTGTGCCAAGCTACCAAGGGGGTGAGGAGGGGTTATTTTAGAAGTGTAGCCTCTTACCCTGACTAGAAGCAAGGGTCCCTATTTGGACAAAGGTACCTACCTCTGCCAACTACCAGCCTTGGTGGTCAGCGGTGGGATTTGGACTTGCATTTGTGACTCGTGTACAGTGATTGGTGTACACTACTAGTGAATGCAGACCATAACACAATCACATACTGTTTTTTATGTTTTCTGGTGTACTCCTGGAAGTGGTTTTGATACTAGGACTCTGGTTAATTGTTGCAAAATGGAACTTAACTTCTGGCACATGTTCATCTACACAATGGAGGAGCTATGTGTGTTCTGCAAGGAAAGGGGGCTGCCTGTGAGGAAAAGGACCAGGGAGGATCTAGAGGTATCCCTATTTCATTAGGAGTTACCCCGCTGGGGGGCAACACTACCAGTTGAGTCTGAGGAGGAGGACTTCTCTGAAAGTGAGGAAGAAACAGAAAAAGATGGATGGCTTCTGGCTTGTGAGCAGAGGCTGAGATAGCTTGATGAGGAGCTCGAGAGGGCTGAGGCCAAGAGGGCCTTAACCCAACAAGAAGTTTGTGTAGCTCAGGAAGTGAGCTTGGCTGAGTTGGAGGTGGAGTCCAGCTCAGATGGTGACAGCAAAATTGAGTTATCTAGTGCTGACGGAGCAGTACATACACCCAGAGATGTGGCGCCTGACTTGAAGGAGGGAGTTAACATACAGCAAGGGGTTCAAGGATATGAGGTAGCTCCAGTGGTACGCAGTGTCCCTGAGGTAATTTGGGAAACTGACGCAGGGGTTCATGGTCCTAGTGGTGGGCGGGACACTCTACCGACTCTAGATGAGAGGTGCAGGAAGAGGGGATCCCCCATTGTTGAAATCCTGGTGTGTGGGTGTGGAGACCGCCCAGAAGAGTGTGGGTTGAGTGACAGAGACAGTCAGATACTGTCTTGCCAATCTCAAGAGAGTGGTGTTGGGTACGTGTGAGAGGCACTGGATGGTGAGGTGAAGGATAGTTTGGTTAACACCTGTGGGGTGCTGTGTGATCCAATTGTGGGAGAGCATATTGTAAGTCCTTGTTTTCCAGAGATATGTCAACACCTGTTGAATGTGAGTTCTCTGACCCCAGGGAGCTCACCCTGGAGGCAGACCTTTTGGTGGATTCCGGAGAGTCTGAAGAGGCATTGGGGAGTGACCCTAACAGGAGTGGCTTGGGTATCTTCCAGGCCAGAGTGGTGGGAGAGGTTCAGAGTAGCCCAGCTAGGTCTGGGTGTAGTGGGAGGGTTATAGGGCCTCACGTCGTTTCTCCAAGGAGAAGGAGTGAGACCTGGATGTGTCCCAAAGTGCCCCAATCTCAGGCTCAGGACCTGGATGGTTCCTTAAGGGGACACCAGGTAGGGAGCCTAGGCTGTACTAGTAGTCCAGAGAGGGATCTCCTAGTGACAGGAGAACTGGGAGTGTCTGTAAGCAGACCTCCATCAGTTCTGGTGTCTGGCAGTGCCACCCCTAAGTGGAGGTTGCAGAAGTACAGATTGAAGAGTGAGTGGGGGAAAGTGTCCCCAGTGAAAGAATCAGTGGGTCAGGGGCCAGCCAGAAGGTCTGAGCCTCCTAGGGGTGACCATGGTGACACCACTTCTGTCCGGGGGATCTTCACGCACTGTCAGATGGACAGGGGTCGGGAGATCTGCGCCTGGTAGACTGTCGCACAACATATGAGTCATGTGTTACCTTTGGGGGGGGGGGGCTGTGCTCCCCAGGAAGTCCTGGTGCGCTGGGCAAGTGCTCAACCACAGGGGTTGGTCCCTGGGTTGGAAAGCCAGGTTCAGGGAACGACAACTGTAATCATTGTCCCTACCGGTTTGTCTTCTGGGTGCACCGCTCCAGGTGGGATGGTGCAGGGCCTCAGTGAGGGGGTCGGGGAGAGGGCAGCCTCACCCCTGACCTCTGCCCAGTCTAAGGGTACAGACCCTAGGCTGGGATCCCAGTTGCAGGATAGAACCCCTGAACTGGTGGGCGAATTGTGAAGGACACCTGCCACAGGTGCCCTGACAGTTCTGGAAGGGGTACCGCTCCAGGTGGGAGGGTACAGAGCCCCAAGGAGGAGGACCAGGTGTGGGAAAGCCCACCCCAGTCTCCTGTCCAGCCACCAGGTACAGGCCCGGGGTTGGTGGGTCAGTGTCAGGATGTCATACCTGACCTGACAGGAGGGAGAGTGGACCAAGGGTGCCAAGCACCTGGGGCTACTGCCTCCCGCTCTCTGACGCCACAGAGGTTGGAGAACCATGAAAGGCCTGGGGCCTGGTTGTCATCACTGACAGCTGTCAGTGGCCACTCTGGCTTGCTGTCCTGGTGGACAGAGTTGCCCCTGGGAGGGGAACAGGAGTCGCACCCCGGGGGTGGACTGGGCCACACCACTGTGTTGGCCATGTGGGTACTGTCTGTCTGTTGGGACACACCAGTGAGCAAGCTAAGGTTAGGTACTGCACAGGTGGTGTCCACAGGTGAGGAGAAGGGTTCCCCATGGGTTAGCTTAGTGGGCCCTGAGAGTATGGACAGGGGCATCCAAAAAGGTTCAGAATGGCATAGAATTGGAATATTTCCCTGCAGTTGCGGGCCAGGGTCCATGTTCTATCACCCAAAGCAGGGAAGCCCATCAAGGTAGTGATTGGTCTACCCTGCGTTTTGGCTAGAAGGGGGTTGTGTTGGACTTGGCACTTTTTGCAGGGTCATCCCTGAACTTTTTGCCTTCCTCCTGTATTTTGTCTGACCTGTTGTTGGTGGTTTTATGACTCTGGGCACTTTACCACTGCTGATCAGTGCTAAAGTGCAAATGCTCTCTATTGTAAATTGTGTTATGGATTAGTGACTCCATGATTGGCTTATTTGATTTACTTGTCAGACCCTAGTACAGTGCACCATGTGTGCCCAGGGCGTGTAAATCAAATGCTGCTGGTGGGCTTGCAGCACAGGTTGTGCCACCCACAGAAGCAGCTTGTAAAATATGGCTCAGGCCTGCCATTGCAGAGCCTATGTAGAAGAAGTTGTGCACTGGCAGAATGCACCCAGAACTGGTTTGGACTAGGTACAGACACATACTGCCTTCAGAGACAAAGGATTTGTCTGTATAAAAAGGGGGACCCAGAACTGTAAATCACTTCTGGGAATCAAGACGACCCTTTGCCAAGGAGAGGAAGCTGAAGGGGGAGACTGCCCCTGTGCTGTGCTGTTGGGGTTGGCCTGCAGTGGTTACTTTATTGCCAAGGAAAGGAGAAAAGGAACTTTGTGTGTACTTTTGCAATCTTGAAGAAGAATCTCCAAGGGCTTGAACTGTGCTTGTCTCCTGCCTGAAGTCTCAGGGATACAAGACTTCACCCCCAGCTCCCCTGAATTCCCTTGCTGAGGAATTCCGCCTGCAGAGACGTGCCTACTGTTGTTTGGGCCTTCTGAGAGACTGCGAGTTGCTGGGAGCTGGAAGCGCGACGCAACGAGGAGAAGCGCGTCATCGCTGAAGAAGCGTGCCGCAGCTGCTCGCCGTCACATCATCAATGAAGCGTGTCACATCACTGGAGAAGCGTGTCGCCGCCGCAGAGGTCACCGTCACATCACCGGAGAAGCGTGTCGCAGGGCCTGTCGCGGCTCAGAAGTTACAGAGTTCGCCGCACGGCCGTCGGGCTTGCACGCATCACATCCAACTTTGTCGCATCGTATCAAGATGCCATTTTGTCGCATCGCACCGGATCGTCGCATCGAGGCGCCATCTTGTCGCATCGCTCCGGATCACAGTAAGAAACCGATGCATCACCTCCTCTCCGGTAAGGAACCGATGTATCACATCTCCTGCGCTGCAGTAAGGAACCAACGCATCACCTCCCCCGAAGCAAGGAATCGACGCATCACCTTCCCTGCGACCCTTTTGTTTGGATTGCGTGATGCATCCAAGGTAGTTTGAGAGTAAAGTGTTGCATTTACCATCTACATTAAACTAAGCTATTTCTACCATTTTAAAGTCTATTTTTGATTACAGTATTGTGGATTTTTGTCATTTGGTCTTGTGTTAAGTCTAGTAAAGACTACTTATTTATCTAAACTGGTGTGGCGTCCACTTGTAGTGTTCTCACGGTATTGCTGTATGTGTTCACAAATGCTTTACACACTGTCTCTGGGATAAGCCTGTCTGCTCGTGCCAAGCTACCAAGGGGGTGAGCAGGGGTTATTTTAGAAGTGTAGCCCCTTACCCTGACTAGAAGCAAGGGTCCCTTTTTGGACAAAGGTACCTACCTCTGCCAACTAGAGACCCCCAATTCTAAAACACACCATGAGTACAGTATTGCTTGACATAAAGTGCTCATCAAGACCCAAAGGCGGGGCAGGGGCATATTGAGATGGTTTACTTTTATTCCTGGTAAGAAGCATTTACTATAGTTTTCATTGCAGAGCATGTCAATGTAACAGATCTATGCTGAAAAAGAAGTTACTTTCCTGTAACACAGTTCTTGGAGGTTGGTATCCGTTTTAGAATCTCATTCAATTGGCCGAATTCCTCACGAGGCAAAGCTGAAGAAAAAGAGCTTCTCTGTGGATAAAGTAGCACTAAAAATAGCGGTACCTGTCTGGCAAGATCCTGGTGTTCTGGTCAAGAACATCAAGATCTGATCATAGAAAATCCTTTCCCTCAGCTGATACCCGCAGGGTGCTGTAGAAAGGTTTAGTTACTATTCCCTAGCAACCACAGTGACAAAGATAGAACTGGCCATCAGACTTGGGCCTTGCCCCGGCTCCTAAATTAGTGGTAAAAAACCTTGGAGTTCGTCTGGACCAACCCCTCTCCATGACAGAACAAACCTCAGCTATCCCAGGTTCCTACTTTTATATGCTGCGGTTGCTGAGAAGGGTATTTCCCTTATTACCGCTCTCCCCAAGAAAAACTGTTATCCTGGCACAAGTCATTAGCCGTCTGGACTATGGTAACTCACTCTTGGCCTCCATAAACAAGAAGCTGCTCTCCAAACTTAAGGTAGTTCAGAACATCGCCACTCGCCTCGTCTGTAACCTCCCTCTGGGCTCGGCAACTGCCCCTCTTCTTCAGTCCCTACATTGGTTACCAGTGAGAAACAGAATTATTTTCAAGATGTATTACTTAACCCATAACGCCCTCCATAGACAGGGCCCACATATCTGGCATCTAAACTTGTGCCTTACTCCCTCCCAGACTTCTAAGATCTCATGACAAGGCCTTGCTTAATGTCCCTAGGGTCAAAAAGGACAGGTCAGGCTTCGGATCATTCTCCTTCCTTGCCCCTCACCTCTGGAACAAATTGCCATTCCAACTATACACCTGTGAAAATCATGCCCATTTCAGGAAAGCGCTAAAGACCTACTTATTTTAAGAATGTTTTTTTTTACCTGCTGTCCGTCATCTGGCACCGCACCGAGATACGGATGATTCAAGCGCGTAATAAATTAAAATAACATAGCAAAACAGAAGTAGCCAGTATCAAGGCATGGGTAACCTGTAATTAACTTTTGTGTTTTTTGTTCTATCTTTCTCTGTCCAGCAGTGTACTTCTGTGTTAGTGGTGTATCTCGCCATAACGGTACACGTGTATTGATCTGTCTCTGCCTGTAGCCAGGAATGTAATTATTTTATTCTGTCTTTCACTACAGATTGTTCAAGCGTATGAGGATTCTGACTGTGACAGCACAGAACTGGACCACTCCATCTGCGGGGACCTCTACAGATCACCAGCTGTGCCCGATTTGTGATGTAGTCGACAGGAATACTGGACATTGTACATAAATGAAATATTTATATAAATATATATATAAATAACATGGTATGTCTATAGACCTTTGCCATGCCTCCAGCTCATGCAGTGACTTCAGCCATCATTCAGCCGGGAGGCAGCGCGGGACGATCTCTTGGCACGGGGACTGGGTGGAGGCCATGGCTTGGGCACCAGTGCAGGTGCTGATAGGCGGGAGAGTTAATCCATGACGTGGGACAGGTGCTACCTCCATCATGTCGCTGCATGCTCCCCTTCATCTCCTCGGATGCTTGCATAGGCCTTGTAGGAGGAGATCTTCCACCACTGTTGTAGTTCCCCGTCTGCTTCTCCATCTGCCAACCTCACTTGAGGTGGTACCAGGTGGCAGGCGCTCCATCTGACCACCCGTTGCCTTCAGGAAGGAAAAAAGCAGCCCTGGACCCTCTTGGCTTTAATATTCTAACCTGGCGTTGGCTGCTCTGGTGCTTCTTATCATAGACACACTATGCACGGGTGGTGTGGTGGCTACGGCTGGAATTGTATAATGGTGCACATCATCTCCAGTTTCACGGTGCACACGCGGGGTGCTCAGGGTGTGTGCAAAGGATGCATCTGCATAGGCTGTGAGCTCAAAGACTCAGGATGTTCATATACTCAGGGTGGTTGGATAAGAGGTCAAGGAGTGTACATAGCATACTAAAGTGCAACACAAGTGTGCAAAGGTACGTAAAGTACAGGAGAGGTGCTCATTTCCAGTCTTCATACCACGGATCAGTACAGTATGTGTACAAAGTAACTAATGTTCAGTGTATATTACTAGGGATCAGTAAGTGTCCAAAGGCATTTGAGGGCTGCATGTGTGCACTCCGATTGCTTGGGCACATGGTGTGTGCCTGACACGCTTCCACCTAGAGTTCATGCTCTGCAGGTGCCATCGCAAACACTTCATGTACTCCAGCCCAAAGTACTTTCACGCATCATAGTTGCAGTAGCATTCCAAAGTATGGGGCAGCCCGTTCACAACAGTCTGGAAAAGTACTATTGATGGCAGGATGGTTCACCAGGAGTTCGATATTATCCGTTCCTTGCAAAAAGAAACTTGTGGGAAGGCGTTTCTAAATATGCAGGCGTAGCAAGACTCACTAATCAGGAAAACATGAAAAATTGTACGTTTAAACTGAAGCATGAAATCCCAGCCATGCGTTTACATATTTCCTGTTTTATCTCACCTCTGCATTTGTTCAGTAGATTGGAAGAAACAGTCTTTTTAGCAGAGATCAAGGCGCTCACTGATTCACCAAACACCCCCATGGCTCACACTGCTGGTGTGTTAAGTGTATATGCGTAAGCAACAGTATGAGGAAAAATATAGAATGCTGAGGATGGGCTGTGTCCATACAGTGATCCAGTGAGCTAGAAGATCAGGAAATGCCCAAAGATGCTCCAAGTTTCATACAGTGGTCTAGTGCACGAGGAAGCAAAGAAATGCCTGAGATGGCCCTTATTCTATGAGCCATTCAGTGAATTATAAGGGATGAAACTGTAGGGTGGGTCATTTCAATTCCTTCTGGATAACAAATAGAAATACCATGGATTGTTCTTCAACTCATGAAGTAACAAATATGGACTTCAATGAATACTTTTGTTGATCAAAAAATCATGGTGTTCATACAATGTGGTATGTTACACTGTGCAAATACCACGAGGTGAAAGGTAATTGGTGACCACTTGTATTCAAATTCATCCCAACTTTGTGTTGGTTTGTAAGTCTGCAGATCACACTCCTACATCCCCAAAAGCGCACTATACAGCAGATGCCTTTAACTTCCACGGATCCATCTCAGTGTGAGTCAGTTCTCCCAAAGTACGCTTCTGGCGTCTTGAGGGCAGTGTCCACCCTCCTACTTATGTAGGATGAAAGGATATGCCATGTGGAATAAAGATCGCTAGAGCCCCCTCTCACATACTCCTGCTGCATGTACTCTGCATTGCCTGGGTGCCTTTAGGTGTGCAACTGTGCCCTTGGAAATGTTCCATTGCATTGAATTAGAAAGTGGTCCCTGTCCCATAGCTGAAGTGGACCCAGGGGGTCATGCTATGTAGTCGTGGCCTTGTTCATTGGAAAAACAGAGAGGGATGCTCTTTTTCCTTAGTGCACAACAACCCTTTCAGTTCTGGCTGCCTAGCAGAGCACTTAAAGCATGGAACTATCAACTGAAAGACCTGACTGGCAGCTGCCACTGGGTCTTCCTTTGCGAGTTCAAAATGATGGCCCTTTTCGCACATGACGTCTGCAGTGTAGCATTTGTGGATTTGCGACTCGCTGAAACTAATCCCCCATCCGTTGCACGTACTATACCACTTCCTCCTGCCACTAGCCTTGGTCTTTGATTTCCACTTATCACCTTTGCGTCTTCCGCTAGTCCTGAGCACTCATGATCCTTTTAAACTTTACTAGTGGAGCCATTGAAGAGCTGCATGTTGAGTCCCTCCTGCCACCTCACCTCCTGCAAAGGCTCCTTGTACAGTTGTCCAGCCCAACTACTTACTGAGCCATGTTTCTTCCAAGATGCATGGGCCCCTGATAACTATTCTTCCACCAAGGGGTTTGGAATGGGCAGCACTGCTGCAGCATGCATTCTGTATGTAGGTTTACGCCATCCGTCTGGGGGCCTGGAAGGGGGTGCACACCTGATGCATGCATTTCTAACTAGGTGCTCTCCCTTTGTCAAGGGGCTGCAATTGTAATCCCAGCAGTGCCTCCAATTTTGTCTTCAAACGTTGAACATTGAGCCCATTCACAGCAAAGTGGCACAGCCTTCGTCCTTCCTTTAGACAAGGTTTGCAGGCATCTTCTCAAACGTGGGGACCACCACCATAGAGGTTGGGGTTCTACCTGGGTGAATGTGCGCCAAGGGCTCCAGCAATACAGGCTGGTGGAGCCTTAGTGAACGGAAGGTGGTAGAAGCTTAAAGAAAGTCGACCAGCCTGAGACCTATGAGGGATTCTCCTTTCAATCACAGGTGCTATATATTAAGTGAAACATCAAGACAAGAAGATTGACTTATGTACACGCCCTCTAGTGGTCCATACAAAATGTCGGCTTTAAGTAAGGGCACCTGGTATTTCTGGCACTAAGTCTTTGTCCTGGTATGAGGGCCTACATTGAACCGAAGAACATAAAGCAGTCATGCCCAACAATTGGAGGGGCTTGATTAAAATGCACCGCAGAATCTCAAAGGCAAAATTCATAAATTATAGCTCTGTCAAACCCCCCCAAAAATTGTTAGGGTCTTTTCTTCAAGTCATCGCGCATCAGTTGACATCCAAAGCAAATGGTTGAAAATTCACAAGTGTTTGGGGGTAAACACAGGTACCCAAGGCCCTCCTTCTCAGGACAAAGATCTAGATCTTGGGTTCACCTGACGGGGTGGAAGAGGGTGCTGCGCCGCTAGTTCTGAAAGCTGTATCTCCGTCCCCCTTATTAGCTGTGATGCCCTACAGACACAGGCCTTTGTCTCCTGGCGTCCAGGAGAGCGGACGCCACTGGTCCGATGGCAGAAGATGGACAATGTATGTAGTCCTTATACTTTTGAACAAGAACAACACAAAATAATTGTAACACTGCTAGTTGAGGAAAAAAAAAACACTGATAATTTAAATTAAAATAATTTTGTACTTATGAGTGTCTGGCTTTCTTTTCTGTGTGTGTGCATAACCCCTCTCTTTAAGGGCTCTCTCTAGCATCAAAAAGTGAGCCGAGTGCAGCACTGGATGCCATGTAAGAGGACACAAGGCAATTACTGCTTTTCTGCTTAGTTGCCAATTATCACTTGATCGGGTTCCGATGTATGGGAAATTATGTTCAGATCATATTGTTTTAAGGGGGAAGCAAAGGAAAAATGATTATCAGAACATGCTCTGGGAATGTACAGTCTATACAATTGCTTAAATAATGACTTGACGATTTGGAACATGGACTCCAAAGGAAGAAATTGCTCAGGGAGTTATGGCCTACTAGCTGGAGTTCGGGGAAATATTTTATGCAGCATTTAGTACCTCATGTTCTCTTTGGAATCAGTTAATCTCTTCAACCCCCTTTAACTCAGAGGGAACTATGTGATATATATATAATGTGTTAAAACAGAATTGTGTTCAGGTTACCTAGTCCAACGTTTATAGAGTAAAATTCCATCTATTTTCCACACAATTCCCGCTCCCCACTCACCTCAGGGGTTTACACGTCAACATTGGCTCTCTACACACAAGCAAATCAAAAATTTGGACCATTTCTATCGTCCATGAAGGCTTCCTCCACTACAGAGTTCAGCTCTCGATTCCTTTAAGCCTTCCCCGCACAAACTCTTTCCAAGTGACTGCATATACTTTAGAAAAGCAACAGAGGATGCATAATGCCGATATCGGCAACCCACTCCCCCCCACTTAGCAGAAATTTGACATGCTGCTCAAATAATCAGTCCACACAAATTTTGTTGGAAAACAGTTTTGCTGCAGGTTTATTTCATACAAGAAGTATGCCAACGTGGTGGGTTAACTTAGGGGCGATCCAAGGCCAGGCAGCGGTGACTAACCTAATCTGCCCTGCCCGCCTGATGAGCCAAACTGCACCCTGGGCAACCCAATCGGTGCACCTATTTATGTAAGGATTATCTCCCTTACATACCATGGACCACCAGTCCATAACTTTAATCACGCCTTTTAGAGGTGAAGCGTAGCAAGGACAGACCCTGGTTGTTCAGGCTTACATCCGCCCGAAGGACTAGCGGTGCACCGATGTTTTCATCCAGGGTCCTGCCGTAAAGACTCCTGGGGTTTGGCTTAAGGCACCACTCTGTGCTCCTGAAAGGGTACCCATTTGTACCTATCAGCCTCCGGATCGCCCTGTAAATCCACCTGCAACACAAATTCATACATTAATAAGTTCAATTCCAATTCGTTTTGCCCACCAGCACGCAGGTTAAGCGGTTGGGAGGATGACAGTGTGTCCAGCGAGGCACAAAGAGGCTGGGCAATGGGTGGGGGCAGGTATAAGCACCAGTCCCCAACCCACTGCGCACCAGAAATTATGCAACAGAGGCGCTGGACATAGGTGGGACTCCTGTAGGGAAGGGGGTCCCGGCAGCTGGTCAGCAGGGATGTGCCTAAGGGGGCCGCTCTCTTACAGGGCACACCGCGTGCGCTTCGGGAAGCCATATAGTGCTGATATCGGCAACCCCCCCTCTTAGCAGTAATTGGTCGAGCTGCACAAATAATCAGTCCACACAAATTTTGTTGGGAAATAGTTTTGCTGCAGGTTTATTTCATACAAGAAGTATGCCAATGTGGTGGGTTAACTTACGGGCGATCCAACGGCAGACAGTGGTGACTAACCTAATCTGCCCTGCCCACCTGATGAACCAAACTGCACCGTGGCCAACCCAGTTGGCGCACCCATTTATGTGGGGATTATCCCCTTACGTACCATAGACCACCAGTACATAACTTTGCTCATGCCTTTTAGGGGCGGAGCGTTGCAAGGCCAGCCCCCGGATGCTCAGGCTTACAACCGCCCGAAGGACTAGCGGGGCACCGACGTTTTCATCCAGGGTCCTGCCGTAAAAACTCCTAGGGTTTGGCATAAGGCACCACTCTGTGCTCCTGAAAGGGTATCCCTTTTTACCAATCAGCCTTCGTATTGCCCTGTAACTCCCCCAAAGCCCGGGGCCACTGTTATATCCGGGGCCCCCCCACCATGGCATGCTCCATAACCACCTGCAACCTGTTGTTAGTCCTTTTATCTCCTTATCTACCTCTGACAGGTGAACCCCGCCCCTATCGAAGTACCATGTGTGTTACCCAAAAGAGGTTACACCTAATTTATCCAGCCCTTCTTATTTTATATTGAATTTGAGTTGAACCATACCCTTCTGCTTGGTGGGCTTTTCCTTGGCTTTATTTTCCTTTCTGTCGGAAAGTGATGGCCTCCCTGGGAGGGGGATCTACTGTTCTTTTCTTTAACCACAGCTGTATTACCCTTCACTTTATTGCAGGCCCCATATCCTCCTGCAACCTGAAGTTACCATCTTTCTAGTTAGACCACTTCCCTATCTACCACTGATAGGTGTGCCCTATCCCTGTCTGGGTACCGTGTGGTGTTTGCTCCAAAGAGGCCACGCCTAATTTACCAAGCCCTTCTATTGAATTTGAGCTGAACCAAGCCCTCCTGCTTGGTGGGCTTGTACATGGCTTTATTTACCCTTTTGCATGAATGATCGATGGCCCACCCAGAAGTTGGGAAGTACTGTTTTCTTCTTTGACCACAGCCTTATTTACCCTGCAAGTTATTGTTTGGGGCCAACAAATACCCTTATCTCTACCCACTGACCTCCAGTTGTATTGGAGTGCAGTGCCTACAGGAGATAGGACCCCAAGAGCATTAAAAACTACTGCTCTCTTTGAAACCAGTCCTGTGTGATATAATCCGTTGTGCCCTGTGTGCAAGGATATGCATTTACATTAGGGAGTGGATAAAGCCACGTTCACCCACCCGAGTCCCAAATTTGAGAGTACAAACTGATAACTAACTGCTGCCCGAGCAGTGAATTATGGACCCCCTGGAGAGGGTCATTAGGCGAGGACAGTGTGGAGTCTTGTGACTGATGATACTCCCTGCCTGAACTAGCACCTTGGCATGGCCCTCTCATCCATCTGAAATGTATGATGATCATCGAATTTAAGCTTTGTCATGCCTCCCTAGGACAACCGGTTAACCTCCCACCTAACCAAGAGAAAGGTGATATAATCACAGATGGGTGGGTCCTGGGGTCCCCAAAGGGTACTCCAAATGATCTGCTACATCTCATGCCCTTCTTGCCTGCACCACCCTGTTGTGGTGGTGAAGTTGGGGGACCTACAGAAATCCTACCTGCCCTTCCTGGTGAACGCTGTGGGTGCTGCTGGCCTCATTTCCTCCCGCCGCCGCTCTGTTGATGACGCGGCCGCTGTGAGGAGGAAACTATAGTCCCCAGAATCCCCAGCTCCGGAGAGCGGAACAGCTGACGATAATCAGGCGCACGGAGGCGCTATAAAAGCAAGCATACCTCCCGCGTCGCGGGACAGCGCGCGGGTAGCCGGGCAAAGGGTGGGCCGTCTGAGGCCGTCAGAGGACGAAGGAGGTCGGGCCGGGCCACCCCCCTTGATGTGGTCAGACACTGTATATCTGAAAACAACAGTATTGTGCTATCCTTTGTATACGCGGTCCATATGCACTGTTGATTATTTATGATACTATTGTAATACATGTGCTAACCAGGAGAAAGGAGGGCTGTTCACAATATATCCAATTATGGTGAGACGTGGGGCCAAGGCATCAGCCGATCTAGCTTGCAACACTATTGATACCTATTTAGTTAAAGCGGTCAGTGCTCTTACCCAGGAAATAGACCGCACAGAAAAAAGACTGTCCATGGGTACAAGCGCATTACCCTTAATTTACCAAGGTAATCAAAGTAATCCAAGTAGTAATATCGAAGTACCCATAGCCTCGAGTATCACCGAAGGTGACTATATTAATGACAGCATTCCCTTGAATATCTCAAACTCCCCCAGACTGTTCGCTACAGAAATCAGCCCCTTTTCAGTAACATCACCACCGGGAAATAAAAGGGGGGCACGAAAAAAAACTACGGGGCCGGGTATTGGGCCTAAGAAAAGGGGGAAAAAAAACCCTACTACTGAGAACAAGGTCACTACACGCACAAGGGCCATTCAAAGTCCTACGGAAACTTTTAACCCAGAGGCAATTTTTGACAAATTTGCTGAACTTCTTAGGCCATTATTTGACAAAGTGGACAATTTGGCCAGAGAGGTTGACAAATTAAGAGGAGCTATTGATTGGGAGGTGTGATTCACAAAAAACCGGAGTAGAAGTACCTACTATATCATTGGGTATTGTTGAAAGTAATGTAGGTGCCCCCAATATGACTAAAGGCAAGACCCCCATAAGACAGCCACGAGGGGACTCACCTATTAGCCCCCTTCTATCTGCGGAAGGGAATCTAATAGAAAGAGTTAATCAGAGAGGACAACCTAATGGAAAAATTGCTCCCTCGGACCAAGCATGTATGGGGAAGGAAGTCTATACGACCTCAATAAATGCTAGAAAGTTGCCACCTTGCATTAATCTGCCCCCAGAATGCAGTCCATATGTAGCTGTGCTTGTGAACATCCCCAGGCTAAGAGACGGGCAAGTTGAGAATAATGAGACATTGAAGAATAAAACGCTTCACTGGTTGGCCAATATATGTAGCTTCCCTATGGAAGGGGCCAGTCATATCATATTAGCGCAAAGAGTAAGTTGGGTAGGCCCCCTCAGAATTTTTTTTGAGGGGGATTGTGTTGTAATAAATTTTAAAACCTGCTCCTGGGCTAAAAATACTCTTAATAATGCACCGTTACCCTCTGCATGGGAATGTAACACCACTCTCTTACCTTTAGGCTATTTTTATAGGCACCTTTTGGAACCTAGCTACCCAATGTATCCTAATCTTGCAAGTATGGCAAGACCTTGCTACTATTTTTCTATTCCCACACATAATAGATATACAGCCCTCGAATCCTTGGAGGACAATGATTGACATATTTTTCCTAAAGGTTGTGTTCACGATAGTAACTCTTTTACTCCTATTATAAATGAAGCATCTAGTGTAATTCTTATAACTAACGAGGTACCCAGTGTTGAAAAGGGTGTGACGAGCTGTGGTAATCAGGATACTCGCCATATATTTAATACAATAGAAGCCGCTCAATCACCCATTGACCCTGAACTACTTATAATGGAAGTTGGCAGTGCAACTTACGATCTTAAGTCCATTTGTACCACATCCATGGGAAATGTGGAAGATCCTCTTAATTTAGTAATTTCTGAAGACGTGGTAAACGGTTGCATAACTGCTAGCCCCGTTCTGGTCTTAGGTCTTAGCGTAGTCACCTGGAATATTGCAGGCATAAATAGGAAATTGGACACCCCCTTTTGGAAAGATTTTATTAACACAGGGTACAACATAATATGCCTCCAAGAAACATGGAGAGAGGAGCCTATTTTTATTGAGGGTTATACCTCATACTGCTTGAATGCAGTTAACTCAATCACTGGTAGGGCAAAGGGTGGGCTCCTACTGCTAATATCGACTAAACTCAACTCTTGTAAAATTAGAAGTTGTATTTCAGTGGACGTCCACTCTCGGGTGCTATGTCTTGAGTTCGACAAAGGCAAAAATTTAGTTTTGATTAACTATTATAACAATATCTTTACTGCAGAGCGAGGTAAAATCTTGACCCCACTGGATAAGGAATTAGAGAGGGCATTGGAGCTTTTAGGTAATCAGTCGGTCATTTTATGGGTGGGCGATTTTAACATAAGCCCTTGCCTTTTCGCCATGAGTGACTTGTGTGGGTTAAGAAGGGAGTGCGGAAATAAACACGATGTTGATTACTTACACTTTCCGCATTGTGCCTATGGCTTGGCATTAAACAATATGATAGCTAAGTACGACTTGGATTTGTTAAGTTGCACGAAAAACAGAGGAAATACTAATTGCCCTACTTTTACAGGAAGAAATGCTAACACCTATATTGATCACATTTTGCTTTCTAACAATATCGCTTACTCCAACTTATGAGTTAAGGAGCAAGCATTAAGCGACCACAATAGTATTTCTATTTTATTGCACTATTGGGGTAATCAATTAAGAAATGACAGTGATTGTATTAACTCTGTTGAAGCTACAAGACCAAATGGAATGAGGATTAGGTGGTCTAGGATTGTTCCACATAAATTACTGGAGGAATTGCTGGTAAAATGCAGTAAGGAAATAGGGTATTGCCTTGGCGAGGAAGTTGATTCGTATAACATATTGAATAATGTACTTACGATCAATGAAATGATTGATAGTTTATTGACCAAGAATCATAAGGGGAGAAAAGAAATTAATATAGGCTGGTTCGATAAAAGTTGCACTCGTGCTTTGCATGATCTAAAAACTGCTCTGAGTAACAAACCTCGCAATCCCATTAATATTAAAAGTTGTAGAGTTAATTATAAACTTTCCCTTGCTAAGAGGAAAAGAGAACTCCAAGAAGAGGCCTGGGATGACCTCAACTTAGCTGCAGTTACAAAAAATAGCAAACTGTACTGGGACACTATAAATAGCTCATTTTTAAAAAACGACAGAGTGCCAGAGATATCTTCACATGTAGATTGTAATTCGTGGATCGAACACTTTTTAAATATTTTTAACCCTGGAGGGATTGTTTTAGATTTATCATTGGATAAGGATCTTTCTTGGCCCAGGCTACCGTTAGATATAAGCCTTGATGAGGTTTATGAGGGATTAAACAACAGTAAAGGAGGCAAAGCTCCCGGCCCAGATGGGGTTCCGCTGGATTTATATAAATCCGAACTGCATTTGTGGGCCCCTGTTTTAACTAGATTTTTTAATGCAACTGCGGAGGGTCAGTTACCTATTTCATGGGGCCAGTCCATAATTATCCCTCTCTTTAAAAAAGGCTCTAAGTCTGAGGCAAGTAATTACCGCCCCATCTCTTTATTGGATTCCTCTATTAAAATTTTGAGCAGAATAATGTTAAAAAGACTTGAACTATGGGCCAAAGACAAATCAATTTTATCAAAGGCGCAATATGGTTTTAGGAAAGGTCTGGGTACGTTGGAGCAGTGTGTTAATCTTGACCTCCTGGTCAACAAATATACTGTTGCCAAGGAAGGGAGTCTGTTCCTCTGCTTCGCTGACCTGAGCAGCGCTTTTGATCTTGTGGATCATGAAATCCTTTGGGACATCTTGTTAGAACTTGATGCCCCAAAGGAATGTGTATATTTTTTGGCAAGGCTCTACTCACGATTATCCTGCAAGGTCCGTTATGGACCCCAGGGGGAATGTACACCTTTTTTCAAAGTTGCGAGAGGTATCCGACAGGGTTGTGTACTTGCACCGTTTTTATTTTCATTATTTATTAATCAAATTGACTCAATTCTATGTAAGCTACCCTCGGATGCCCCTATTATAGACGGGAGCGCTACTCCAATTTTATTGTACGCCGATGACGCCGTACTTTTATCAAGAACACAGGTCGGACTGCAACGCCTTATTGACAGATTTGTGTTGTTTATTAATGATAGGAAACTGGTGGTAAATAAGTCCAAGACTTTCGTAATGGCTTGTGGTAGGAAAGCTAAATTATCCACCACTACTTTCTATATTGACAAAGCCAAGATTCAAATGGTTAAATGGTTTTGTTACTTAGGTATAACATTTTCAGGAGATGGGAAATGGATACACGAGGACGAAAATGTCAGAATGAAGATGAGTAGAAACACTAATAGCATTTTTAGATTTGTCGCTAAACTGGGCCAAAGGAGGATAAAAGAAATTATGGCAATTTACAACGCCAGGTGTATTTCATCGGCATTATATGGAGCGGGTGTGTGGGGTCACCATTGCGTGAATGCATTACAGAATGATGAAAATAAGTTTTTTTAAAAATTATTATGCGTCCCCCGCCTCAGCATCGACCCTGCTAATTCATAACGAAGTCGGTATAGACCATGTTGCGGATTTGGCTGCCCTACGTCCACTATTACTTTGGCGCTCCATTTGGTCCAAAAACGAAACAATCTTTACACAATTGATTATTAAAGATTGTTTGAGGCTTGATAATCTATCACGTATACCCTGGCTGAACTATATTTATTATTGGTTTAATCTTCTATTTGATTGTAATATCCTTCAGAACCCTGAGGCCTCCGCGTTGATACCCAAGAAAGACTTAAAATTGAAGTTTCTCTCATACAAGAACGCAACCAGAGAGAAGCAGTCTAGTAATTTAAAAACTACTGTATTCTATAATGATTTGAATCTGAGAATTGGTTTCCAAGCCTACCTTACTTTTGTTACTCGTAATTCTCATCGATTTGTTTTAACTTGTCTACGGCTTGGGATTGTCCATCATTTAGTTTCATTCCCACATATGAAAATTAGATCTGATATTATGTGCCCTTGCGATAACGTTTCGAAACAAAGCTGTTGCCATTTTTTATTGTTTTGTAAATTTTATAGTCATTTTAGGAAGTTTTATCTTAAACCTATTTTTTTTAAATATAATGTTCGGTCCACAAATTCAGCATTGAAGTTATTAACATCTCTGGAAAGCCCTGATATCTGTTTTACAACCGCATCCTACGTGTTAAAATGTGTTTTTATAAGGAAATCTTTAATGTGTCCTGTGTAGTTTTAATTGCTCTGCGTACTTTTGCACATTTATTATGTACTGTTAGTAACCTGACCCATGTAAGCTCCCATTGATCTGCATATTTTATCATGTACTGTTGGTAATTCTTATATGTATCCTATACCTTGAGTACTTTTTGGATGCATTTTGCACTTTAATATTTCCTCTTTTGCGTTTTTGCACTGTTAATGCACATTTGTCACTTTATGCAAAATTTGCACCGTACTTTTAAAGCCATTTTTGATTGGTATTGAAAATGGTTAAATATATATATAAATACTGTGTGCATTTTGAAGATAGCATTTTCTTATGCTATGTAATTTCATTTTATCGTTTTTTTTTATTATTTGTTTTGCTTGTATGGTTGTATCTCACCAACCGAATAAAGCTTTTTGAATTGAATTGCCTGCACCACCCATCAGTCTGACTGCAATGTTCAGATGCTGTGTCGCCAAGCTGGTGACCCCACCAAGCATATATGGCCAATAGCCAGCTTTTGCTGCAGGTATCCCAGGTGCCACAAAGGGTGCCAATGCTTTTGGATTGTGAGGACATGGAGTAAATTATATCAGCATATTTACCTTCACCTTCAAGATAGGAGTGCAGTATGTGCTCTGGAATTGTCAGCAGTTGTGCTCCAAACCCATATGTCTTGACACTATTGGAGCCACGGCACACTTTCTGGCATAACAAACTAACGCAAGTCACCTGGCTGAATGGCCGCTGAGAGATTGTGATCTGATCCCCATACTCTCATGTTTACCCAGTGCACATCTATAGGACTGGGTTCCACTCTATTTACACAGATTCCTGCAATTTACCCTTCTGCCCCTGTATGGGTGAATACAACGCCTGTAACATTGCGAATCCCACCGCCCTAGCATCATTGTGCGAACCGGTGGGCGTCTGTACTCTTAGGTTCTACTTAATTATGTGGCCTTATAGCCTGTAAGCCCCTCCCCTTCTGACTGCAATCTATAACTGCTGTGTCCCCTGCTGACTGTCACCACCCTGGGGCAAGTCATCCGGCTCTATACTTCTGCTAATGGGTACCATAATGCAGACTGGATGGAAAAGCTTAGGGATGGTGGACAGGAGACCAATATGTACAGATACCTGCCCTTTCTTGGATAATGGGAATGCCCAATGTGTTTTAAAATGTGTGACCATTTGTGCTCTAACCCAGTGTTTGCCCAGCTTGGGAACCACAGCAACATGTTAAATAACAAACTTGCACAACCCGCCTGGCTGCAAGGGCGATAAGGCAAGTGAAATTTAGCTTAACTGAAGCAACCACTACACTGGTTTACGTAGTGCACATTTTCAGCTGAAATTACTGGACGTTTTCAGACAGTTTTATAGCTAAAACTACGGGGAATGACTTAATAGTGTGAAATTTGGTTTCAGTGAATGTTTGTCCCTTGAGCATCTGCCAGATATGAACCGAGCAAAATTTAGCTAGCTGAAGCGACCTGTAACATGCACTAGTGTACAGGGTGCACATTTCTGCTGGGTGACCAGATATTTGCACAGTCAGATATATTGGTAAACTCTGGGGAACACTTAATAGTCTCAAGTCTGGTTCCAGTGAATGTTTTTCTGTTGTGCAACTGTGTAGGAGAGTAGGATCTGCACTTATGTTGCCCCCACTTTTTTTCTGATGTTAACACTGGTTTCTGGCTGGGTCCCTGCTAATCAGGGCCCCAGTCTCTCTGTTCTCTCTAAACAACTTGGAGTGCATATTAGATACACTAGTGATTGGATACTGTGGTACCTTAGGAGCCCCTAGTATATGGTACCTTAAGTACCAAGGGCATAGGTACTTCACATGCCTGCCAGGGGCTGAAGCATGTATTATGCCACCCCTGGGAGGCAGACTAAATCTGACACCACAGGCCTACTACTGCAGCCTGGGTGAGGTAGTGTTAGCACTCCTCACTGAGGTATAGGTTCCTATATCGCACCCTACTCACACATATAAACCTATCAGTCACCCCTAAGGCATCAATCCTGAGGGCAGGGTGCTTGGTTTACAATGTGAGGGGATGCCTCTGCATGAGCAGGACCCCTCTGCAGCTGGCAGGGCCTATTCCCTGTGGCTGTTTGTGGATGCGGTTAAACCATATACTCTTAAGTGCATTATAACCTCCCGGTAAATGCTAACTTTGGAATGACTGCATCAAAACATGTCGTGTTTGGTGTCAAACAACTTGGAATCATACTCCCACACCAGTAACTGGTGTGGGAGTATGATCCCACCCTTCTAGAGGGGACGACATGTACCTACTGTGGTAACACAGTAGAAATCTGAAAGAGCCCTGGCATCACAAAATGGATGCCACCAGCACAGACACTGGGATGCCCTCCTGCTGCTGACTGAAACTCGCAGTGGAGGAGGCCCAACAATAGGCATCCAGTCACATGGAGGTGTCGCCACCTTCCAGACATGATTTAGTGTATTGGGGCTGGGTGGGTGCACTCCTAGAGTGCTTTGAAGTCCTGCACTGGGGGAGCAGTAGGCTCCTCTGTGCATATGCCAGCTCAAACCGGTTCAGGGGCTACCTGTCCCTGCTCTGGCGCGAAACTGGACAAAGGGAAGTGGGTGTAACCACCCCCTACCCTGACCCTCCCAGAGGAGTGGTCATAGAGCTAGTCCCTCCCTGTCTTTTAGTATAAGATAGGGAACCCTTGCCATTCCAAGTTAGATATCCCTGGACGACACTTTACAAGAAGAATCCTGGTCCTTCGACGTTCCACTACCTTTGGAAGACGGAAGAATCTCCCTTGGAGTCAAGGAGTGACTCCCCTGCTTGGCAGGCACCAAAACTTTGAATCAACGGTCGCAAACTTTCCTGCTGGAGCCCAAAGTCCCTGCAGCCCCGGAAGTGGATTTCCTGACTTCTCGACGGCCATTGTGAGTCCCCAGCAGAGCGAGTGACGAGGAACAGCAATATCTGGGTACCATGCACTATTGTCCAGTGCAATCCCTTCACGACGTTCAACGAACTTGTGCTTTGGACCATTTATGGCCCAAGGCTCCAGCAGGTTGTGCGACGAAAATCAGAGGCCTACCCCGTCCCGAGTGACCGTGGGCTCCTGTGAAGCATTTCCTCATGAGGTGTCTTCGCGATCCCTTGCTCGTTGGCTTGTTGGTCCCCTAAAGACTTCCTTATCGAACCAAAGGGCTCCCCTGGTTGCTCTAGGCCTACCCTCACTTACCCTCGCTGGGTGAGTCCCTCAGACCTTGCTGGTCTGCACCATTGACTTAAATCACTTTTCACGAGACTTGCTGTTGCCAAGGCTTGTTGGCTCCAAGCCGGTTGCCGACACCGCAGTCAGCTGCAGACGTCGTGGGACACTGCGAATCCAGCTGCTGGTCATCATCGATCCCTCCTGGTCCTCGTGAGCGAAGAGTCAAAACACCCTTGATCGCCTGAAATCACCTGACATCCGTGGGCATCCTTCTTCCTGGCCCCGGGTCACTGGCAAGTGACTGTGAACACTGTCCCTTCTGCTTTCAGGTCATCTTCATCCTGAATGCCACCGGACACTTCTTCAGTCTTCGCAAGCAGCAAATCTTCTTTGGCTTCCATAGAAAACAGCGACACGACCCGACACCAAAAGACACCTATATACCTGGCTTCCCTGGGTGAGGTAACTTGTGCACTCCAGTGCCCTAGTGTGTGTTGGCCCTCGAATTACTTACCTTGTAAGTGGCTTGCTTGTAGACTTCCTCGAAGTACCCTTAAACTTTAAAAATCCAACAGCGACTTGCTCCATTGAAATCAATAGGGAACCCGCAGCTGTGTTCTCACACTGCACGTGCCTCCCGTGGGTCTGTTACTTACCTGCTTTTGCTGCATTAGTGAAGCCCCAGCGATTCTACAGGCCCTAGGCCTTGTCCCCTTGCAAGTCGACTTTCCTAAACCTCTTTTTTAGTATATGGTCTGGTACGCCCCTAGGGCCCCAGCCATATTTGTGCGTAACTTATTGTGAAACGTTGATATTTGAATGTGTTCCTGACTTCTAATCTCATAAAGAGATTAGTAGAGTGTGTCTAGAAATAAATACATATATATTGATATATATACCTGTATGGTGTCCTTTCATTTGGTAATTCAAGAGATTATAAGGTAAAACAAGCTGCTTTACATTCCTCAGAGACTTAGCCTGAAGGCTGCTCTCCACAACTACCACTAGGATAGCTTTCTTTAAAAGGTTGTCTTAAACCTATCTACCATAAGTGTCGAATTGGACTGGTGCAAAATGGCCACTATAACTAGTGACCAGCATATGCCAGGCCAACTTTTCACATTGGTGGGCAGCGTGTGGGATTCCAGCTTGCCATTGTTTTACCAGAAAATCTCTATGTGAATTACTAACTGAAAAGCACTAAAGGTACATATAAAGTCAAGCTTAGTATCAATAGGTTCTACTGAACTTAGAGCTGTTGGTGAAGGGATAGCACACCCTTGCTACAGCACAGGCAAGGATCAGTAGGCCACAAACTACTGTAGGTAGTACAACACTGCACAACACTAGAATGTCCTCAAGGGATGGAGCCAGTGGGTCCACCCAGCCTCAGTATAAGGACATGACCTTCTTTGACTTGAAGGCCATGTGTGTTGCAAGACACCTGAAGCTAGGACAGAGTCCCTCCACACTAGGCCTGATAGATCTGCTAACAACAGATGATCTAAGGTTGGCTCTAGGAGCTAACAGATCTGAATTAGGGAGTGGGTCAATTACAGTGTCTGGGTCAGATGATGAAAATCATGATGACCAGGACTCTGTGATTGAAGGGCCAGATCCACAAGGGTCTGAACAGAACAGAGGAATTCTCCCTAAGAGAACTGACAGAGTAGAAGAGAGGGTTAGGTCCCCTTCAAGGGAATATGACCACTCGTATCACTCTGGAAGAGAATCTGTTAATCAGAGGAGCTCATACTTTAATAGAAGAGAGACCTCCACTGAAAGAATATACAAACTGCTGCAGTATGAGGAAGCAAGGTTTGCCCTTAAGGCCAAGCAGTTGGCATTAGATAAAGAAGCCTTTGAGCTCCAGAGAGCTTCTAGGAAAGAGGGGTTAGAAACCCCCTGGTGGCAGTAACAGTGTCCCTAGAACCAGAGATTATATCCCAGACCATAGGAAACTATCCAAGGTTGTTCCTCCCTACCAGAGTGGGGATGATATCCACAAGTGGATAACTGCTATGCAGAGGTCCTGTAAAGTACAACAGGTCCCCCAGAAACAGTGGGCAGCAATCTTGTGGCTCTCCTTTTCAGAAAAAGGTAGAGACAAGCTCCTCACTGTTAGAGAAGAGGATGCTGATGACTATGAAGTCCTGAAGAGTGTATTGATAGATGGGGTTGGCTTAACCACTGAACAGTACAGGTTGAAGTTCAGAGATACCCAGAAGGCACAGACACAGGACTCGGTGGACTTTGTAGATTGTGCTACCAAGGCTCTGGAGGGTTGGATAATTGGCAGTAGAGCAACTGACTTTAAAGGATTGTATAATTTGATTATGAGAGAGCAGATCCTTAACAGTTGTCAAAACCAGCTCTTACACCAGTACCTGGTGGACTCTGATCTGACCTCTCCCCAAGAATTGGGAAAGAAAGCAGACAAATGGGTCAGAACCAGGGTGAGGCCAGGAATGTCATGTTTTTTAATGGAATGTCATGTCTTGGAATGATGGAATTTCATGTCTTGGAATGGAATGTCTGGAATGTCATATCATGGAATGGAATGTCAGTCATATCATGGAATCTCGTCTTTTAATGGAATGTCAGGAATGTCATGTCTTTTAATGGAATGTCAGGAATGTCATGTCTTTTAATGGAATGTCATGTCTTGGAATGGAATGTCAGGAATGTCATGTCTTTAAATGGAATGTCATGGAATGTCAGGAATGTCATGTCTTTTAATGGAATGTCAGGAATGTCATGTCTGTTAATGGAATGTCAGGTATGTCATGTCTTTTAATGGAATGTCAGGTCTTGGAATGGAATGTCAGGAATGTCATGTCTTTTAATGGAATGTCAGGAACATCATGTCTTGGAATGGAATGTCAGGAATGTCGTCTTTTAATGGAATGTCGTCTTTTATTGGAATGTCAGGAATGTCATGTCTTTTAATGGAATGTCATATCTTTTAATGGAATGTCAGGAATGTCATGTCTTTTAATGGAATGTCATGTCTTGGAATGGAATGTCAGGAATGTCATGTCTTTTAATGGAATGTCAGCAATGTCATGTCTTTTAATGGAATGTCAGGAATGTCATGTCTTTTAATGGAATGTCAGGAATGTCATGTCTTTTATTGGAATGTCAGGAATGTCATGTCTTTTAATGGAATGTCATGTCTTTTAATGGAATGTCAGGAATGTCATGTCTTTTAACAGAATGTCATGTCTTGGAATGGAATGTCAGGAATGTCATGTCTTTTAATGGAATGTCAGGAATGTCATGTCTTTTAATGGAATGTCATGTCTTTTATTGGAATGTCAAGAATGTCATGTCTTTTATTGGAATGTCAGGAATGTCATGTCTTTTAATGGAATGTCAGGAATGTCATGTCTTTTAATGGAATGTCAGGAATGTCAGGAATGTCATGTCTTTTAATGGAATGTCAGGAATGTCATGTCTTTTAATGGAATGTCAGGAATGTCATGTCTTTTAATGGAATTTCAGGAATGTCATGTCTTTTAATGGAATGTCAGGAATGTCAGGAATGTCATGTCTTTTAATGGAATGTCAGGAATGTCATGTCTTTTAATGGAATGTCAGGAATGTCATGTCTTTTAATGGAATGTCAGGAATGCCATGTCTTTTATTGGAATATCATGTCTTTTATTGGAATGTCATGTCTTTTAATGGAATGTCAGGAATGTCATGTCTTTTATTGGAATGTCAGGAATGTCATGTCTTTTAATGGAATGTCAGGAATGTCATCTCTTTTAATGGAATGTCATGTCTTGGAATGGAATGTCAGGAATGTCATGTCTTGGAATGGAATGTCAGGAATGTCATGTCTTTTAATGGAATGTCATGTCTTTTATTGGAATGTCAAGAATGTCATGTCTTTTATTGCAATGTCAGGAATGTCATGTCTTTTAATGGAATGTCAGGAATGTCATGTCTTTTAATGGAATGTCAGGAATGTCATGTCTTTTAATGGAATGTCAGGAATGTCATGTCTTTTAATGGAATATCAGGAATGTCATGTCTTTTAATGGAATGTCAGGAATGTCATGTCTTGGAATGGAATGTCAGGAATGTCGTCTTTTAATGGAATGTCGTCTTTTATTGGAATGTCAGGAATGTCATGTCTTTTAATGGAATGTCATATCTTTTAATGGAATGTCAGGAATGTCATGTCTTTTAATGGAATGTCATGTCTTGGAATGGAATGTCAGGAATGTCATGTCTTTTAATGGAATGTCAGGAATGTCATGTCTTTTAATGGAATGTCAGGAATGTCATGTCTTTTAATGGAATGTCAGGAATGTCATGTCTTTTATTGGAATGTCAGGAATGTCATGTCTTTTAATGGAATGTCATGTCTTTTAATGGAATGTCAGGAATGTCATGTCTTTTAACAGAATGTCATGTCTTGGAATGGAATGTCAGGAATGTCATGTCTTTTAATGGAATGTCAGGAATGTCATGTCTTTTAATGGAATGTCATGTCTTTTATTGGAATGTCAAGAATGTCATGTCTTTTATTGGAATGTCAGGAATGTCATGTCTTTTAATGGAATGTCAGGAATGTCATGTCTTTTAATGGAATGTCAGGAATGTCAGGAATGTCATGTCTTTTAATGGAATGTCAGGAATGTCATGTCTTTTAATGGAATGTCAGGAATGTCATGTCTTTTAATGGAATGTCAGGAATGTCATGTCTTTTAATGGAATGTCAGGAATGTCAGTAATGTCATGTCTTTTAATGGAATGTCAGGAATGTCATGTCTTTTAATGGAATGTCAGGAATGTCATGTCTTTTAATGGAATGTCAGGAATGTCATGTCTTTTAATGGAATGCCAGGAATGTCAGGAATGTCATGTCTTTTAATGGAATGTCAGGAATGTCATGTCTTTTAATGGAATGTCAGGAATGTCATGTCTTTTAATGGAATGTCAGGAATGTCATGTCTTTTAATGGAATGTCAGGAATGCCATGTCTTTTATTGGAATATCATGTCTTTTATTGGAATGTCATGTCTTTTAATGGAATGTCAGGAATGTCATGTCTTTTATTGGAATGTCAGGAATGTCATGTCTTTTAATGGAATGTCAGGAATGTTATCTCTTTTAATGGAATGTCATGTCTTGGAATGGAATGTCAGGAATGTCATGTCTTGGAATGGAATGTCAGGAATGTCATGTCTTTTAATGGAATGTCATGTCTTTTATTGGAATGTCAAGAATGTCATGTCTTTTATTGCAATGTCAGGAATGTCATGTCTGTCAGGAATGTCATGTCTTTTAATGGAATATCAGGAATGTCATGTCTTTTAATGGAATGTCAGGAATGTCATGTCTTTTAATGGAATGTCAGGAATGTCATGTCTTTTAATGGAATGTCAGGAATGTCAGGAATGTCATGTCTTTTAATGGAATGTCAGGAATGTCATGTCTTTTAATGGAATGTCAGGAATGTCATGTCTTTTAATGGAATGTCAGGAATGTCATGTCTTTTAATGGAATGTCATGTCTTTTAATGGAATGTCAGGAATGTCATGTCTTTTAATGGAATGTCATGTCTTGGAATGGAATGTCAGGAATGTCATGTCTTGGAATGGAATGTCAGGAATGTCATGTATTTTAATGGAATGTCAGGAATGTCATGTCTTTTAATGGAATGTCAGGAATGTCATGTCTTTTAATGGAATGTCAGGAATGTCATGTCTTTTAATGGAATGTCATGTCTTCGAATGGAATGTCAGGAATGTCATGTCTTTTAATGGAATGTCAGGAATGTCATGTCTTTTAATGGAATGTCAGGAATGTCATGTCTTTTAATGGAATGTCATGTCTTTTAATGGAATGTCATGTCTTTTAATGGAATGTCATGTCTGGAATGTCATGTCTTTTAATGGAATGTCAGGAATGTCATGTCTTTTAATGGAATGTCAGGAATGTCATGTCTTTTAATGGAATGTCATGTCTTGGAATAGAATGTCAGGAATGTCATGTCTTGGAATGGAATGTCAGGAATGTCATGTCTTTTAATGGAATGTCAGGAATGTCATGTCTTTTAATGGAATGTCAGGAATGTCATGTCTTTTAATGGAATGTCATGTCTTCGAATGGAATGTCAGGAATGTCATGTCTTTTAATGGAATGTCAGGAATGTCATGTCTTTTAATGGAATGTCATGTCTTTTATTGGAATGTCAAGAATGTCATGTCTTTTAATGGAATGTCAGGAATGTCATGTATTTTAATGGAATGTCATGTCTTGGAATGGAATGTCAGGAATGTCATGTCTTTTAATGGAATGTCATGGAATGTCAGGAATGTCATGTCTTTTAATGGAATGTCAGGAATGCCATGTCTTTTAATGGAATGTCAGGAATGTCATGTCTTTTAATGGAATGTCATGTCTTTTATTGGAATGTCAGGAATGTCATGTCTTAGAATGGAATGTCATGTCTTGGAATGGAATGTCAGGAATGTCATGTGTTTTATTGGAATGTCAGGAATGTCATGTCTTTTAATGGAATGTCGTCTTTTATTGGAATATCAGGAATGTCATGTCTTTTCATGGAATTTCATGTCTTTTAATGGAATGTCAGGAATGTCATGTCTTTTAATGGAATGTCATGTCTTGGAATGGAATGTCAGGAATGTCATGTCTTTTAATGGAATGTCAGGAATGTCATGTCTTTTAATGGAATGTCAGGAATGTCACGTCTTTTATTGGAATGTCAGGAATGTCATGTCTTTTAATGGAATGTCATGTCTTTTAATGGAATGTCAGGAATATCATGTCTTTTAATGGAATGTCAGGAATGTCATGTCTTTTAATGGAATGTCAGGAATGTCATGTCTTTTAATGGAATGTCAGGAATGTCATGTCTTTTAATGGAATGTCATGTCTTTTAATGGAATGTCAGGAATGTCATGTCTTTTAACAGAATGTCATGTCTTGGAATGGAATGGAATGTCAGGAATGTCATGTCTTTTAATGGAATGTCATGTCTTTTATTGGAATGTCAAGAATGTCATGTCTTTTATTGGAATGTCAGGAATGTCATGTCTTTTAATGGAATGTCAGGAATGTCAGGAATGTCATGTCTTTTAATGGAATGTGAGGAATGTCATGTCTTTTAATGGAATTTCAGGAATGTCATGTCTTAATGGAATGTCAGGAATGTCAGGAATGTCATGTCTTTTAATGGAATGTCAGGAATGTCATGTCTTTTAATGGAATGTCAGGAATGTCAGGAATGTCATGTCTTTTAATGGAATGTCAGGAATGTCATGTCTTTTAATGGAATGTCATGTCTTTTAATGGAATGTCAGGAATGTCATGTCTTTTAACAGAATGTCATGTCTTGGAATGGAATGGAATGTCAGGAATGTCATGTCTTTTAATGGAATGTCATGTCTTTTATTGGAATGTCAGGAATGTCATGTCTTTTAATGGAATGTCAGGAATGTCAGGAATGTCATGTCTTTTAATGGAATGTCAGGAATGTCATGTCTTTTAATGGAATTTCAGGAATGTCATGTCTTAATGGAATGTCAGGAATGTCAGGAATGTCATGTCTTTTAATGGAATGTCAGGAATGTCATGTCTTTTAATGGAATGTCAGGAATGTCATGTCTTTTAATGGAATGTCAGGAATGTCATGTCTTTTAATGGAATGTCAGGAATGTCAGGAATGTCATGTCTTTTAATGGAATGTCAGGAATGTCATGTCTTTTAATGGAATGTCAGGAATGTCATGTCTTTTATTGGAATTTCAGGAATGTCATGTCTTTTAATGGAATGTCAGGAATGTCAGTAATGTCATGTCTTTTAATGGAATGTCAGGAATGTCATGTCTTTTAATGGAATGTCAGGAATGTCATGTCTTTTAATGGAATGCCAGGAATGTCAGGAAAGTCATGTCTTTTAATGGAATGTCAGGAATGTCATGTCTTTTAATGGAATGTCAGGAATGTCATGTCTTTTAATGGAATGTCAGGAATGCCATGTCTTTTATTGGAATGTCATGTCTTTTATTGGAATGTCATGTCTTTTAATGGAATGTCAGGAATGTCATCTCTTTTAATGGAATGTCATGTCTTGGAATGGAATGTCAGGAATGTCATGTCTTGGAATGGAATGTCAGGAATGTCATGTCTTTTAATGGAATGTCATGTCTTTTATTGGAATGTCAAGAATGTCATGTCTTTTATTGGAATGTCAGGAATGTCATGTCTTTTAATGGAATATCAGGAATGTCAGGAATGTCATGTCTTTTATTGGAATGTCAGGAATGTCATGTCTTTTAATGGAATATCAGGAATGTCAGGAATGTCATGTCTTTTAATGGAATGTCAGGAATGTCATGTCTTTTAATGGAATGTCAGGAATGTCATGTCTTTTAATGGAATGTCAGGAATATCATGTCTTTTAATGGAATGTCAGGAATGTCATGTCTTTTAATGGAATGTCATGTCTTTTAATGGAATGTCATGTCTTGGAATGGAATGTCAGGAATGTCATGTCTTTTAATGGAATGTCAGGAATGTCATGTCTTTTAATGGAATGTCAGGAATGTCATGTCTTTTAATGGAATGTCAGGAATGTCATGTCTTTTAATGGAATGTCAGGAATGTCATGTCTTTTAATGGAATGTCAGGAATATCATGTCTTTTAATGGAATGTCAGGAATGTCATGTCTTTTAATGGAATGTCATGTCTTTTAATGGAATGTCAGGAATGTCATGTCTTTTAATGGAATGTCAGGAATGTCATGTCTTTTAATGGAATGTCAGGAATGTCATGTCTTTTAATGGAATGTCATGTCTTGGAATGGAATGTCAGGAATGTCATGTCTTGGAATGGAATGTCAGGAATGTCATGTCTTTTAATGGAATGTCAGGAATGTCATGTCTTTTAATGGAATGTTATGTCTTTTATTGGAATATCAAGAATGTCATGTCTTTTATTGGAATGTCAGGAATGTCATGTCTTTTAATGGAATGTCAGGAATGTCATGTCTTTTAATGGAATGTCAGGAATGTCATGTCTTTTAATGGAATATCAGGAATGTCATGTCTTTTAATGGAATATCAGGAATGTCATGTCTTTTAATGGAATGTCAGGAATGTCATGTCTTTTAATGGAATGTCAGGAATGTCATGTCTTTTAATGGAATGTCAGGAATGTCATGTCTTTTAATGGAATGTCAGGAATGTCAGGAATGTCATGTCTTTTAATGGAATGTCAAGAATGTCATGTCTTTTAATGGAATGTCAGGAATGTCATGTCTTTTAATGGAATGTCAGGAATGTCATGTCTTTTAATGGAATGTCATGTCTTTTAATGGAATGTCATGTCTTTTAATGGAATGTCATGTCTGGAATGTCATGTCTTTTAATGGAATGTCAGGAATGTCATGTCTTTTAATGGAATGTCAGGAATGTCATGTCTTTTAATGGAATGTCATGTCTTGGAATGGAATGTCAGGAATGTCATGTCTTGGAATGGAATGTCAGGAATGTCATGTCTTTTAATGGAATGTCAGGAATGTCATGTCTTTTAATGGAATGTCAGGAATGTCATGTCTTCGAATGGAATGTCATGTCTTCGAATGGAATGTCAGGAATGTCATGTCTTTTAATGGAATGTCAGGAATGTCATGTCTTTTAATGGAATGTCATGTCTTTTATTGGAATGTCAAGAATGTCATGTCTTTTAATGGAATGTCAGGAATGTCATGTATTTTAATGGAATGTCATGTCTTGGAATGGAATGTCAGGAATGTCATGTGTTTTATTGGAATGTCAGGAATGTCATGTCTTTTAATGGAATGTCGTCTTTTATTGGAATGTCAGGAATGTCATGTCTTTTCATGGAATGTCATGTCTTTTAATGGAATGTCAGGAATGTCATGTCTTTTAATGGAATGTCATGTCTTGGAATGGAATGTCAGGAATGTCATGTCTTAATGGAATATCAGGAATGTCAGGAATGTCATGTCTTTTAATGGAATGTCAGGAATGTCATGTCTTTTAATGGAATGCCAGGAATGTCATGTCTTTTAATGGAATGTCATGTCTTTTATTGGAATGTCAAGAATGTCATGTCTTTTATTGGAATGTCAAGAATGTCATGTCTTTTAATGGAATGTCAGGAATGTCATGTCTTTTAATGGAATGTCAGGAATGTCATGTATTTTAATGGAATGTCATGTCTTTTAATGGAATGTCAGGAATGTCATGTCTTTTAATGGAATTTCGGGAATGTCATGTCTTTTAATGGAATGTCAGGAATGTCAGTAATGTCATGTCTTTTAATGGAATGTCAGGAATGTCATGTCTTTTAATGGAATGTCAGGAATGTCATGTCTTTTAATGGAATGCCAGGAATGTCAGGAATGTCATGTCTTTTAATGGAATGTCAGGAATGTCATGTCTTTTAATGGAATGTCAGGAATGCCATGTCTTTTATTGGAATGTCATGTCTTTTATTGGAATGTCATGTCTTTTAATGGAATATCAGGAATGTCATGTCTTTTATTGGAATGTCAGGAATGTCATGTCTTTTAATGGAATGTCAGGAATGTCATCTCTTTTAATGGAATGTCATGTCTTGGAATGGAATGTCAGGAATGTCATGTCTTGGAATGGAATGTCAGGAATGTCATGTCTTTTAATGGAATGTCATGTCTTTTATTGGAATGTCAGGAATGTCATGTCTTTTATTGGAATGTCAAGAATGTCATGTCTTTTAATGGAATGTCAGGAATGTCATGTCTTTTAATGGAATGTCAGGAATGTCATGTATTTTAATGGAATGTCATGTCTTTTAATGGAATGTCAGGAATGTCAGTAATGTCATGTCTTTTAATGGAATGTCAGGAATGTCATGTCTTTTAATGGAATGTCAGGAATGTCATGTCTTTTAATGGAATGCCAGGAATGTCATGTCTTTTAATGGAATGTCAGGAATGTCATGTCTTTTAATGGAATGTCAGGAATGTCATGTCTTTTATTGGAATGTCAGGAATGTCATGTCTTTTAATGGAATGTCAGGAATGTCATGTCTTTTAATGGAATGTCAGGAATGTCATGTCTTTTAATGGAATATCAGGAATGTCAGGAATGTCATGTCTTTTAATGGAATATCAGGAATGTCATGTCTTTTAATGGAATGTCAGGAATATCATGTCTTTTAATGGAATGTCAGGAATGTCATGTCTTTTAATGGAATGTCAGGAATGTCATGTCTTTTAATGGAATGTCAGGAATGTCAGGAATGTCATGTCTTTTAATGGAATGTCAGGAATGTCATGTCTTTTAATGGAATGTCAGGAATGTCATGTCTTTTAATGGAATGTCATGTCTTTTAATGGAATGTCAGGAATGTCATGTCTTTTAATGGAATGTCAGGAATGTCATGTCTTTTAATGGAATGTCATGTCTTAGAATGGAATGTCAGGAATGTCAGGAATGTCATGTCTTGGAATGGAATGTCAGGAATGTCATGTCTTTTAATGGAATGTCAGGAATGTCATGTCTTTTAATGGAATGTCAGGAATGTCATGTCTTTTAATGGAATGTCATGTCTTCGAATAGAATGTCAGGAATGTCATGTCTTTTAATGGAATGTCAGGAATGTCATGTCTTTTAATGGAATGTCATGTCTTTTAATGGAATGTCAGGAATGTCATGTCTTCGAATAGAATGTCAGGAATGTCATGTCTTTTATTGGAATGTCAGGAATGTCATGTCTTTTCATGGAATGTCATGTCTTTTAATGGAATGTCAGGAATGTCATGTCTTTTAATGGAATGTCATGTCTTGGAATGGAATGTCAGGAATGTCATGTCTTAATGGAATATCAGGAATGTCAGGAATGTCATGTCTTTTAATGGAATGTCAGGAATGTCATGTCTTTTAATGGAATGCCAGGAATGTCATGTCTTTTAATGGAATGTCATGTCTTTTATTGGAATGTCAAGAATGTCATGTCTTTTATTGGAATGTCAAGAATGTCATGTCTTTTAATGGAATGTCAGGAATGTCATGTCTTTTAATGGAATGTCAGGAATGTCATGTATTTTAATGGAATGTCATGTCTTTTAATGGAATGTCAGGAATGTCATGTCTTTTAATGGAATTTCGGGAATGTCATGTCTTTTAATGGAATGTCAGGAATGTCAGTAATGTCATGTCTTTTAATGGAATGTCAGGAATGTCATGTCTTTTAATGGAATGTCAGGAATGTCATGTCTTTTAATGGAATGCCAGGAATGTCAGGAATGTCATGTCTTTTAATGGAATGTCAGGAATGTCATGTCTTTTAATGGAATGTCAGGAATGCCATGTCTTTTATTGGAATGTCATGTCTTTTATTGGAATGTCATGTCTTTTAATGGAATATCAGGAATGTCATGTCTTTTATTGGAATGTCAGGAATGTCATGTCTTTTAATGGAATGTCAGGAATGTCATCTCTTTTAATGGAATGTCATGTCTTGGAATGGAATGTCAGGAATGTCATGTCTTGGAATGGAATGTCAGGAATGTCATGTCTTTTAATGGAATGTCATGTCTTTTATTGGAATGTCAGGAATGTCATGTCTTTTATTGGAATGTCAAGAATGTCATGTCTTTTAATGGAATGTCAGGAATGTCATGTCTTTTAATGGAATGTCAGGAATGTCATGTATTTTAATGGAATGTCATGTCTTTTAATGGAATGTCAGGAATGTCATGTCTTTTAATGGAATTTCGGGAATGTCATGTCTTTTAATGGAATGTCAGGAATGTCAGTAATGTCATGTCTTTTAATGGAATGTCAGGAATGTCATGTCTTTTAATGGAATGTCAGGAATGTCATGTCTTTTATTGGAATGCCAGGAATGTCATGTCTTTTAATGGAATGTCAGGAATGTCATGTCTTTTAATGGAATGTCAGGAATGTCATGTCTTTTATTGGAATGTCAGGAATGTCATGTCTTTTAATGGAATGTCAGGAATGTCATGTCTTTTAATGGAATGTCAGGAATGTCATGTCTTTTAATGGAATATCAGGAATGTCAGGAATGTCATGTCTTTTAATGGAATATCAGGAATGTCATGTCTTTTAATGGAATGTCAGGAATGTCATGTCTTTTAATGGAATGTCAGGAATGTCATGTCTTTTAATGGAATGTCAGGAATGTCATGTCTTTTAATGGAATGTCAGGAATGTCAGGAATGTCATGTCTTTTAATGGAATGTCAGGAATGTCATGTCTTTTAATGGAATGTCAGGAATGTCATGTCTTTTAATGGAATGTCATGTCTTTTAATGGAATGTCAGGAATGTCATGTCTTTTAATGGAATGTCAGGAATGTCATGTCTTTTAATGGAATGTCATGTCTTAGAATGGAATGTCAGGAATGTCAGGAATGTCATGTCTTGGAATGGAATGTCAGGAATGTCATGTCTTTTAATGGAATGTCAGGAATGTCATGTCTTTTAATGGAATGTCAGGAATGTCATGTCTTTTAATGGAATGTCATGTCTTCGAATAGAATGTCAGGAATGTCATGTCTTTTAATGGAATGTCAGGAATGTCATGTCTTTTAATGGAATGTCATGTCTTTTATTGGAATGTCAAGAATGTCATGTCTTTTAATGGAATGTCAGGAATGTCATGTATTTTAATGGAATGTCATGTCTTGGAATGGAATGTCAGGAATGTCATGTGTTTTATTGGAATGTCAGGAATGTCATGTCTTTTAATGGAATGTCGTCTTTTATTGGAATGTCAGGAATGTCATGTCTTTTCATGGAATGTCATGTCTTTTAATGGAATGTCAGGAATGTCATGTCTTTTAATGGAATGTCATGTCTTGGAATGGAATGTCAGGAATGTCATGTCTTAATGGAAGATCGGGAATGTCAGGAATATCATGTCTTTTAATGGAATGTCAGGAATGTCATGTCTTTTAATGGAATGTCAGGAATGTCATGTCTTTTAATGGAATGTCAGGAATGTCATGTCTTTTAATGGAATGTCATGTCTTTTATTGGAATGTCAAGAATGTCATGTCTTTTAATGGAATGTCAGGAATGTCATGTCTTTTAATGGAATGTCATGTCTTTTAATGGAATGTCAGGAATGTCATGTCTTTTAATGGAATTTCAGGAATGTCATGTCTTTTAATGGAATGTCAGGAATGTCAGTAATGTCATGTCTTTTAATGGAATGTCAGGAATGTCATGTCTTTTAATGGAATGTCAGGAATGTCATGTCTTTTAATGGAATGTCAGGAATGTCATGTCTTTTAATGGAATGCCAGGAATGTCAGGAATGTCATGTCTTTTAATGGAATGTCAGGAATGTCATGTCTTTTAATGGAATGTCAGGAATGCCATGTCTTTTATTGGAATGTCATGTCTTTTATTGGAATGTCATGTCTTTTAATGGAATGTCAGGAATGTCATGTCTTTTATTGGAATGTCAGGAATGTCATGTCTTTTAATGGAATGTCAGGAATGTCATCTCTTTTAATGGAATGTCATGTCTTGGAATGGAATGTCAGGAATGTCATGTCTTGGAATGGAATGTCAGGAATGTCATGTCTTTTAATGGAATGTCATGTCTTTTATTGGAATGTCAAGAATGTCATGTCTTTTATTGGAATGTCAGGAATGTCATGTCTTTTAATGGAATGTCAGGAATGTCATGTCTTTTAATGGAATATCAGGAATGTCAGGAATGTCATGTCTTTTAATGGAATATCAGGAATGTCATGTCTTTTAATGGAATGTCAGGAATGTCATGTCTTTTAATGGAATATCAGGAATCTCATGTCTTTTAATGGAATGTCATGTCTTTTAATGGAATGTCAGGAATGTCAGGAATGTCATGTCTTTTAATGGAATGTCAGGAATGTCATGTCTTTTAATGGAATGTCAGGAATGTCATGTCTTTTAATGGAATGTCAGGAATGTCATATCTTTTAATGGAATGTCATGTCTTTTAATGGAATGTCAGGAATGTCATGTCTTTTAATGGAATGTCATGTCTGGAATGTCATGTCTTTTAATGGAATGTCAGGAATGTCATGTCTTTTAATGGAATGTCAGGAATGTCATGTCTTTTAATGGAATGTCAGGAATGTCATGTCTTGGAATGGAATGTCAGGAATGTCATGTCTTTTAATGGAATGTCAGGAATGTCATGTCTTTTAATGGAATGTCAGGAATGTCATGTCTTTTATTGGAATGTCAGGAATGTCATGTCTTTTAATGGAATGTCAGGAATGTCATGTCTTTTAATGGAATGTCAGGAATGTCATGTCTTTTAATGGAATGTCATGTCTTTTAATGGAATGTCAGGAATGTCATGTCTTTTAATGGAATGTCATGTCTGGAATGTCATGTCTTTTAATGGAATGTCAGGAATGTCATGTCTTTTAATGGAATGTCAGGAATGTCATGTCTTTTAATGGAATGTCAGGAATGTCATGTCTTCAAATGGAATGTCAGGAATGTCATGTCTTTTAATGGAATGTTAGGAATGTCATGTCTTTTAATGGAATGTCATGTCTTTTATTGGAATGTCAAGAATGTCATGTCTTTTAATGGAATGTCAGGAATGTCATGTATTTTAATGGAATGTCATGTCTTGGAATGGAATGTCAGGAAAGTCATGTGTTTTATTGGAATGTCAGGAATGTCATGTCTTTTAATGGAATGTCGTCTTTTATTGGAATGTCAGGAATGTCATGTCTTTTCATGGAATATCATGTCTTTTAATGGAATGTCAGGAATGTCATGTCTTTTAATGGAATGTCATGTCTTGGAATGGAATGTCAGGAATGTCATGTCTTTTAATGGAATGTCAGGAATGTCATGTCTTTTAATGGAATGTCAGGAATGTCATGTCTTTTATTGGAATGTCAGGAATGTCATGTCTTTTAATGGAATGTCATGTCTTTTAATGGAATGTCAGGAATATCATGTCTTTTAATGGAATGTCAGGAATGTCATGTCTTTTAATGGAATGTCAGGAATATCATGTCTTTTATTGGAATGTCAGGAATATCATGTCTTTTAATGGAATGTCATGTCTTTTAATGGAATGTCAGGAATGTCATGTCTTTTAACAGAATGTCATGTCTTGGAATGGAATGGAATGTCAGGAATGTCATGTCTTTTAATGGAATGTCATGTCTTTTATTGGAATGTCAAGAATGTCATGTCTTTTATTGGAATGTCAGGAATGTCATGTCTTTTAATGGAATGTCAGGAATGTCATGTCTTTTAATGGAATGTCAGGAATGTCATGTCTTTTAATGGAATTTCAGGAATGTCATGTCTTAATGGAATGTCAGGAATGTCAGGAATGTCATGTCTTTTAATGGAATGTCAGGAATGTCATGTCTTTTAATGGAATGTCAGGAATGTCATGTCTTTTAATGGAATGTCAGGAATGTCATGTCTTTTATTGGAATGTCAGGAATGTCATGTCTTTTATTGGAATGTCATGTCTTTTAATGGAATGTCAGGAATGTCATGTCTTTTATTGGAATGTCAGGAATGTCATGTCTTTTATTGGAATGTCAGGAATCATGTCTTTTAATGGAATGTCAGGAATGTCATCTCTTTTAATGGAATGTCATGTCTTGGAATGGAATGTCAGGAATGTCATGTCTTGGAATGGAATGTCAGGAATGTCATGTCTTTTAATGGAATGTCAGGAATGTCATGTCTTTTATTGGAATGTCAAGAATGTCATGTCTTTTATTGGAATGTCAGGAATGTCATGTCTTTTAATGGAATGTCAGGAATGTCATGTCTTTTATTGGAATGTCATGTCTTTTAATGGAATGTCAGGAATGCCATGTCTTTTATTGGAATGTCTTGTCATAGAATGGAATGTCATGTCTTTTATTGGAATGTCAGGAATGTCATGTCTTAGAATGGAATGTCATGTCTTGGAATGGAATGTCAGGAATGTCATGTCTTTTATTGGAATGTCAGGAATGTCATGTCTTTTAATGGAATGTCGTCTTTTATTGGAATGTCAGGAATGTCATGTCTTTTAATGGAATGTCATGTCTTTTAATGGAATGTCAGGAATGTCATGTCTTTTAATGGAATGTCATGTCTTGGAATGGAATGTCAGGAATGTCATGTCTTTTAATGGAATGTCAGGAATGGCATGTCTTTTAATGGAATGTCAGGAATGTCATGTCTTTTAATGGAATGTCAGGAATGTCATGTCTTTTAAAGGAATGTCAGGAATGTCATGTCTTTTATTGGAATGTCAGGAATGTCATGTCTTTTAATGGAATGTCATGTCTTTTAATGGAATGTCAGGAATGTCATGTCTTTTAATGGAATGTCATGTCTTGGAATGGAATGGAATGTCAGGAATGTCATGTCTTTTAATGGAATGTCATGTCTTTTAATGGAATGTCATGTCTTTTAATGGAATGTCAGGAATGCCATGTCTTTTATTGGAATGTCATGTCTTTTAATGGAATGTCAGGAATGTCATTTCTTTTATTGGAATGTCAGGAATGTCATGTCTTTTATTGGAATGTCAGGAATGCCATGTCTTTTAATGGAATGTCATCTCTTTTAATGGAATGTCATGTCTTTCAATGGAATGTCATGTCTTGAAATGGAATGTTAGGAATGTCATGTCTTGGAATGGAATGGCATGTCTTGGAATGGAATGTCAGGAATGTCATGTCTTTTATTGGAATGTCAGGAATGTCATGTCTTTTAATGGAATGTCATGTCTTTTAATGGAATGTAAGGAATGTCATGAATTTTAATGGAATGTCATGTCTTGGAATGGAATGTCAGGAATGTCATGTCTTTTATTGGAATGTCAGGTCTTTTAATGGAATGTTGTCTTTTATTGGAATGTCAGGAATGTCATGTCTTTTAATGGAATGTCATGTCTTTTAATGGAATATCAGGAATGTCATGTCTTTTAATGGAATGTCATGTCTTTTATTGGAATGTCAAGAATGTCATGTCTTTTAATGGAATGTCATGTCTTTTAATGGAATGTCAGGAATGTCATGTCTTTTAATGGAATGTCATGTCTAGGAATGGAATGTCAGGAATGTCATGTCTTTTAATGGAATGTCAGGAATGTCATGTCTTTTAATGGAATGTCAGGAATGTCATGTCTTTTAATGGAATGTCAGGAATGTCATGTCTTTTATTGGAATGTCAGGAATGTCAGGAATGTCATGTCTTTTAATGGAATGTCATGTCTTTTATTGGAATGTCAAGAATGTCATGTCTTTTATTGGAATGTCAAGAATGTCATGTCTTTTAATGGAATGTCAGGAATGTCATGTCTTGTATTGGAATGTCATGTCTTGGAATGTCAGGAATGTCATGTCTTTTATTGGAATATCGGGAATGTCATGTCTTTTAATGGAATGTCAGGAATGTCATGTCTTTTATTGACATGTCATGTCATAGAATGGAATGTCATGTCTTGGAATGGAATGTCAGGAATGTCATGTCTTGGAATGGAATGTCATGTCTTGGAATGGAATGTCAGGAATGTCATGTCTTTTAATGGAATGGCATGTCTTTTAATGGAATGTAAGGAATGTCATGTATTTTAATGGAATGTCATGTCTTGGAATGTCAGGAATGTCATGTCTTTTATTGGAATGTCAGTAATGTCATGTCTTTTAATGGAATGTCATGTCTTGGAATGGAATGTCAGGAATGTCATGTCTTTTAATGGAATGTCAGGAATGTCATGTCTTTTAATGGAATGTCAGGAATGTCATGTCTTTTATTGGAATGTCAGGAATGTCATGTCTTTTATTGGAATGTCATGTCTTTTAATGGAATGTCAGGAATGTCATGTCTTTTATTGGAATGTCATGTCTTTTAATGGAATGTCAGGAATGTCATGTCTTTTATTGGAATGTCATGTCTTTTAATGGAATGTCATGTCTTGGAATGGAATGTCAGGAATGTCATGTCTTTTAATGGAATGTCAGGAATGTCATGTCTTTTAATGGAATGTCAGGAATATCATGTCTTTTAATGGAATGTCAGGAATGTCATGTCTTTTAATGGAATGTCAGGAATGTTATGTCTTTTATTGGAATGTCAGGAATGTCATGTCTTTTAATGGAATGTCATGTCTTTTAATGGAATGTCAGGAATGTCATGTCTTTTAATGGAATGTCATGTCTTTTAATGGAATGTCAGGAATGTCATGTCTTTTAATGGAATGTCAGGAATGTCATGTCTTTTAATGGAATGTCATGTCTTTTATTGGAATGTCAAGAATGTCATGTCTTTTATTGGAATGTCAGGAATGTCATGTCTTTTAATGGAATGTCAGGAATGTCATGTCTTTTAATGGAATGTCAGGAATGCCATGTCTTTTATTGGAATGTCAGGAATGTCATGTCTTTTAATGGAATGTCAGGAATGTCATGTCTTTTAATGGAATGTCATGTCTTGGAATGGAATGTCAGTAATGTCATGTCTTGGAATGGAATGTCAGGAATGTCATGTCTTTTAATGGAATGTCATGTCTTTTATTGGAATTTCAAGAATGTCATGTCTTTTATTGGAATGTCAGGAATGTCATGTCTTTTAATGGAATTTCAGGAATGTCAGGAATGTCATGTCTTTTAATGGAATGTCATGTCTTCGAATGGAATGTCAGGAATGTCATGTCTTTTAATGGCATGTCAGGAATGTCATGTCTTTTAATGGAATGTCATGTCTTTTAATGGAATGTAAGGAATGTCATGTCTTTTAATGGAATGTCATGTCTTGGAATGGAATGTCAAGAATGTCATGTCTTTTAATGGAATGTCAGGAATGTCATGTCTTTTAATGGAATCTCATGTCTTTTATTGGAATGTCAGGAATGTCATGTCTTTTAATGGAATGTCAGGAATGTCGTGTCTTTTAATGGAATGTCAGGAATGTCGTGTCTTGTATTGGAATGTCATGTCTTGGAATGGAATGTCAGGAATGTCATGTCTTTTATTGGAATGTCAGGAATGTCATGTCTTTTAATGGAATGTCAGGAATGTCATGTCTTTGAATGGAATGTCAGGAATGTCATGTCTTTTATTGGAATGTCATGTCTTTTAATGGAATGTCAGGAATGTCATGTCTTTTAATGGAATGTCAGGAATGTCATGTCTTTTAATGGAATGTCAGGAATGTCATGTCTTTTAATGGAATGTCAGGAATGTCATCTCTTTTAATGGAATGTCATGTCTTGGAATGGAATGTCAGGAATGTCATGTCTTATATTGGAATGTCAGAAATGTCATGTCTTTTAATGGAATGTCGTCTTTTATTGGAATGTCAGGAATGTCATGTCTTTTAATGGAATGTCATGTCTTTTATTGGAATGTCAAGAATGTCATGTCTTTTATTAGAATGTCAGGAATGTCATGTCTTTTAATGGAATGTCATGTCTTTTAATGGAATGTCAAGAATGTCATGTCTTTTATTGGAATGTCAGCAATGTCATGTCTTTTAATGGAATGTCAGGAATGTCATCTCTTTTAATGGAATGTCAGGAATGTCATGTCTTTTAATGGAATGTCATGTCTTTTATTGGAATGTCAAGAATGTCATGTCTTTTAATGGAATGTCAGGAATGTCATGTCTTTTAATGGAATGTCAGGAATGTCATGTCTTAATGGAATGTCAGGAATGGTATGTCTTTTATTGGAATGTCAGGAATGTCATGTCTTTTAATGGAATGTCATGTCTTTTAATGGAATGTCAGGAATGTCATGTCTTTTAATGGAATGTCATGTCTTTTAATGGAATGTCAGGAATGTCATGTCTTTTAATGGAATGTCAGGAATGTCGTCTTTTAATGGAATGTCATGTCTTTTATTGGAATGTCAAGAATGTCATGTCTTTTATTGGAATGTCAGGAATGTCATGTCTTTTAATGGAATGTCAGGAATGTCATGTCTTTTAATGGAATGTCAGGAATGCCATGTCTTTTATTGGAATGTCAGGAATGTCATGTCTTTTAATGGAATGTCAGGAATGTCATGTCTTTTAATGGAATGTCATGTCTTGGAATGGAATGTCAGTAATGTCATGTCTTGGAATGGAATGTCAGGAATGTCATGTCTTTTAATGGAATGTCATGTCTTTTATTGGAATGTCAAGAATGTCATGTCTTTTATTGGAATGTCAGGAATGTCATGTCTTTTAATGGAATTTCAGGAATGTCAGGAATGTCATGTCTTTTAATGGAATGTTAGGAATGTCATGTCTTTTAATGGAATGTCATGTCTTCGAATGGAATGTCAGGAATGTCATGTCTTTTAATGGAATGTCAGTAATGTCATGTCTTTTAATGGAATGTCATGTCTTCGAATGGAATGTCAGGAATGTCATGTCTTTTAATGGAATGTCAGGAATGTCATGTCTTTTAATGGAATGTCATGTCTTTTAATGGAATGTAAGGAATGTCATGTCTTTTAATGGAATGTCATGTCTTGGAATGGAATGTCAAGAATGTCATGTCTTTTAATGGAATGTCAGGAATGTCATGTCTTTTAATGGAATCTCATGTCTTTTATTGGAATGTCAGGAATGTCATGTCTTTTAATGGAATGTCAGGAATGTCGTGTCTTTTAATGGAATGTCAGGAATGTTGTGTCTTGTATTTGAATGTCATGTCTTGGAATGGAATGTCAGGAATGTCATGTCTTTTATTGGAATGTCAGGAATGTCATGTCTTTTAATGGAATGTCAGGAATGTCAAGAATGTCATGTCTTTTATTGGAATGTCAGGAATGTCATGTCTTTTATTTGAATGTCATGTCTTTTATTGGAATCTCAGGAATGTCATGTCTTTTAATGGAATCTCAGGAATGTCATGTCTTTTAATGGAATGTCAGGAATGTCATGTGTTTTAATGGAATGTCAGGAATGTCATGTCTTTTAATGGAATGTCAGGAATGTCATCTCTTTTAATCGAATGTCATGTCTTGGAATGGAATGTCAGGAATGTCATGTCTTATATTGGAATGTCAGAAATGTCATGTCTTTTAATGGAATGTCGTCTTTTATTGGAATGTCAGGAATGTCATGTCTTTTAATGGAATGTCATGTCTTTTATTGGAATGTCAAGAATGTCATGTCTTTTATTGGAATGTCAGGAATGTCATGTCTTTTAATGGAATTTCAGGAATGTCATGTCTTTTAATGGAATGTCAGGAATGTCATGTCTTTTAATGGAATGTCATGTCTTCGAATGGAATGTCAGGAATGTCATGTCTTTTAATGGAATGTCATGTCTTTTAATGGAATGTCATGTCTTCGAATGGAATGTCAGGAATGTCATGTCTTTTAATGGAATGTCAGGAATGTCATGTCTTTTAATGGAATGTCATGTCTTTTAATGGAATGTAAGGAATGTCATGTCTTTTAATGGAATGTCATGTCTTGGAATGGAATGTCAGGAATGTCATGTCTTTTAATGGAATGTCAGGAATGTCATGTCTTTTAATGGAATGTCAGGAATGTCATGTCTTTTAATGGAATCTCATGTCTTTTATTGGAATGTCAAGAATGTCATGTCTTTTATTGGAATGTCAGGAATGTCATGTCTTTTAATGGAATGTCAGGAATGTCGTGTCTGTTAATGGAATATCAGGAATGTCGTGTCTTGTATTGGAATGTCATGTCTTGGAATGGAATGTCAGGAATGTCATGTCTTTTATTGGAATGTCAGGAATGTCATGTCTTTTAATGGAATGTCATGTCTTTTAATGGAATGTCAGGAATGTCATGTCTTTTAATGGAATGTCATGTCTTGGAATGGAATGTCAGGAATGTCATGTCTTTTAATGGAATGTCAGGAATGTCATGTCTTTTAATGGAATGTCAGGAATGTCATGTCTTTTAATGGAATGTCAGGAATGTCCTGTCTTTTAATGGAATGTCAGGAATGTCAGGAATGTCATGTCTTTTAAAGGAATGTCAGGAATGTCATGTCTTTTAATGGAATTTCAGGAATGTCAGGAATGTCATGTCTTTTAATGGAATGTCAGGAATGTCATGTCTTTTAATGGAATGTCAGGAATGTCATGTCTTTTAATGGAATGTCATGTCTTTTTTTGGAATGTCAAGAATGTCATGTCTTTTATTGGAATGTCAGGAATGTCATGTCTTTTAATGGAATGTCAGGAATGTCGTGTCTTTTAATGGAATGTCAGGAATGTCGTGTCTTGTATTGGAATGTCATGTCTTGGAATGTCAGGAATGTCATGTCTTTTATTGGAATGTCAGGAATGTCATGTCTTTTAATGGAATGTCGGGAATGTCATGTCTTTTATTGGAATGTCAGGAATGTCATGTCTTTTAATGGAATGTCATGTCTTTTATTGGAATGTCAGGAATGTCATGTCTTTTAATGGAATGTCAGGAATGTCAGGAATGTCATGTCTTTTAATGGAATGTCAGGAATGTCATGTCTTTTATTGGAATGTCAGGAATGTCATGTCTTTTAATGGAATGTCATGTCTTTTATTGGAATGTCAGGAATGTCATGTCTTTTAATGGAATGTCATGTCTTTTAATGGAATGTAAGGAATGTCCTGTCTTTTATTGGAATGTCTTGTCATAGAATGGAATGTCATGTCTTTTATTGGAATGTCAGGAATGTCATGTCTTAGAATGGAATGTCATGTCTTGGAATGGAATGTCAGGAATGTCATGTCTTTTATTGGAATGTCAGGAATGTCATGTCTTTTAATGGAATGTCGTCTTTTATTGGAATGTCAGGAATGTCATGTCTTTTAATGGAATGTCATGTCTTTTAATGGAATGTCATGTCTTTTAATGGAATGTCAGGAATGCCATGTCTTTTATTGGAATGTCATGTCTTTTAATGGAATGTCAGGAATGTCATTTCTTTTATTGGAATGTCAGGAATGTCATGTCTTTTATTGGAATGTCAGGAATGCCATGTCTTTTAATGGAATGTCATCTCTTTTAATGGAATGTCATGTCTTTCAATGGAATGTCATGTCTTGAAATGGAATGTTAGGAATGTCATGTCTTGGAATGGAATGGCATGTCTTGGAATGGAATGTCAGGAATGTCATGTCTTTTATTGGAATGTCAGGAATGTCATGTCTTTTAATGGAATGTCATGTCTTTTAATGGAATGTAAGGAATGTCATGAATTTTAATGGAATGTCATGTCTTGGAATGGAATGTCAGGAATGTCATGTCTTTTATTGGAATGTCAGGTCTTTTAATGGAATGTTGTCTTTTATTGGAATGTCAGGAATGTCATGTCTTTTAATGGAATGTCATGTCTTTTAATGGAATATCAGGAATGTCATGTCTTTTAATGGAATGTCATGTCTTTTATTGGAATGTCAAGAATGTCATGTCTTTTAATGGAATGTCATGTCTTTTAATGGAATGTCAGGAATGTCATGTCTTTTAATGGAATGTCATGTCTAGGAATGGAATGTCAGGAATGTCATGTCTTTTAATGGAATGTCAGGAATGTCATGTCTTTTAATGGAATGTCAGGAATGTCATGTCTTTTATTGGAATGTCAGGAATGTCAGGAATGTCATGTCTTTTAATGGAATGTCATGTCTTTTATTGGAATGTCAAGAATGTCATGTCTTTTATTGGAATGTCAAGAATGTCATGTCTTTTAATGGAATGTCAGGAATGTCATGTCTTGTATTGGAATGTCATGTCTTGGAATGTCAGGAATGTCATGTCTTTTATTGGAATATCGGGAATGTCATGTCTTTTAATGGAATGTCAGGAATGTCATGTCTTTTATTGACATGTCATGTCATAGAATGGAATGTCATGTCTTGGAATGGAATGTCAGGAATGTCATGTCTTGGAATGGAATGTCATGTCTTGGAATGGAATGTCAGGAATGTCATGTCTTTTAATGGAATGGCATGTCTTTTAATGGAATGTAAGGAATGTCATGTATTTTAATGGAATGTCATGTCTTGGAATGTCAGGAATGTCATGTCTTTTATTGGAATGTCAGTAATGTCATGTCTTTTAATGGAATGTCGTCTTTTATTGGAATGTCAGGAATGTCATGTCTTTTAATGTAATGTCATGTCTTTTAATGGAATGTCAGGAATGTCATGTCTTTTAATGGAATGTCATGTCTTGGAATGGAATGTCAGGAATGTCATGTCTTTTAATGGAATGTCAGGAATGTCATGTCTTTTAATGGAATGTCAGGAATGTCATGTCTTTTATTGGAATGTCAGGAATGTCATGTCTTTTATTGGAATGTCATGTCTTTTAATGGAATGTCAGGAATGTCATGTCTTTTATTGGAATGTCATGTCTTTTAATGGAATGTCAGGAATGTCATGTCTTTTATTGGAATGTCATGTCTTTTAATGGAATGTCATGTCTTGGAATGGAATGTCAGGAATGTCATGTCTTTTAATGGAATGTCAGGAATGTCATGTCTTTTAATGGAATGTCAGGAATGTCATGTCTTTTAATGGAATGTCAGGAATATCATGTCTTTTAATGGAATGTCAGGAATGTCATGTCTTTTAATGGAATGTCAGGAATGTTATGTCTTTTATTGGAATGTCAGGAATGTCATGTCTTTTAATGGAATGTCATGTCTTTTAATGGAATGTCAGGAATGTCATGTCTTTTAATGGAATGTCATGTCTTTTAATGGAATGTCAGGAATGTCATGTCTTTTAATGGAATGTCAGGAATGTCATGTCTTTTAATGGAATGTCATGTCTTTTATTGGAATGTCAAGAATGTCATGTCTTTTATTGGAATGTCAGGAATGTCATGTCTTTTAATGGAATGTCAGGAATGTCATGTCTTTTAATGGAATGTCAGGAATGCCATGTCTTTTATTGGAATGTCAGGAATGTCATGTCTTTTAATGGAATGTCAGGAATGTCATGTCTTTTAATGGAATGTCATGTCTTGGAATGGAATGTCAGTAATGTCATGTCTTGGAATGGAATGTCAGGAATGTCATGTCTTTTAATGGAATGTCATGTCTTTTATTGGAATTTCAAGAATGTCATGTCTTTTATTGGAATGTCAGGAATGTCATGTCTTTTAATGGAATTTCAGGAATGTCAGGAATGTCATGTCTTTTAATGGAATGTCATGTCTTCGAATGGAATGTCAGGAATGTCATGTCTTTTAATGGCATGTCAGGAATGTCATGTCTTTTAATGGAATGTCATGTCTTTTAATGGAATGTAAGGAATGTCATGTCTTTTAATGGAATGTCATGTCTTGGAATGGAATGTCAAGAATGTCATGTCTTTTAATGGAATGTCAGGAATGTCATGTCTTTTAATGGAATCTCATGTCTTTTATTGGAATGTCAGGAATGTCATGTCTTTTAATGGAATGTCAGGAATGTCGTGTCTTTTAATGGAATGTCAGGAATGTCGTGTCTTGTATTGGAATGTCATGTCTTGGAATGGAATGTCAGGAATGTCATGTCTTTTATTGGAATGTCAGGAATGTCATGTCTTTTAATGGAATGTCAGGAATGTCATGTCTTTGAATGGAATGTCAGGAATGTCATGTCTTTTATTGGAATGTCATGTCTTTTAATGGAATGTCAGGAATGTCATGTCTTTTAATGGAATGTCAGGAATGTCATGTCTTTTAATGGAATGTCAGGAATGTCATGTCTTTTAATGGAATGTCAGGAATGTCATCTCTTTTAATGGAATGTCATGTCTTGGAATGGAATGTCAGGAATGTCATGTCTTATATTGGAATGTCAGAAATGTCATGTCTTTTAATGGAATGTCGTCTTTTATTGGAATGTCAGGAATGTCATGTCTTTTAATGGAATGTCATGTCTTTTATTGGAATGTCAAGAATGTCATGTCTTTTATTAGAATGTCAGGAATGTCATGTCTTTTAATGGAATGTCATGTCTTTTAATGGAATGTCAAGAATGTCATGTCTTTTATTGGAATGTCAGCAATGTCATGTCTTTTAATGGAATGTCAGGAATGTCATCTCTTTTAATGGAATGTCAGGAATGTCATGTCTTTTAATGGAATGTCATGTCTTTTATTGGAATGTCAAGAATGTCATGTCTTTTAATGGAATGTCATGTCTTTTAATGGAATGTCAGGAATGTCATGTCTTTTAATGGAATGTCAGGAATGGTATGTCTTTTATTGGAATGTCAGGAATGTCATGTCTTTTAATGGAATGTCATGTCTTTTAATGGAATGTCAGGAATGTCATGTCTTTTAATGGAATGTCATGTCTTTTAATGGAATGTCAGGAATGTCATGTCTTTTAATGGAATGTCAGGAATGTCGTCTTTTAATGGAATGTCATGTCTTTTATTGGAATGTCAAGAATGTCATGTCTTTTATTGGAATGTCAGGAATGTCATGTCTTTTAATGGAATGTCAGGAATGTCATGTCTTTTAATGGAATGTCAGGAATGCCATGTCTTTTATTGGAATGTCAGGAATGTCATGTCTTTTAATGGAATGTCAGGAATGTCATGTCTTTTAATGGAATGTCATGTCTTGGAATGGAATGTCAGTAATGTCATGTCTTGGAATGGAATGTCAGGAATGTCATGTCTTTTAATGGAATGTCATGTCTTTTATTGGAATGTCAAGAATGTCATGTCTTTTATTGGAATGTCAGGAATGTCATGTCTTTTAATGGAATTTCAGGAATGTCAGGAATGTCATGTCTTTTAATGGAATGTTAGGAATGTCATGTCTTTTAATGGAATGTCATGTCTTCGAATGGAATGTCAGGAATGTCATGTCTTTTAATGGAATGTCAGTAATGTCATGTCTTTTAATGGAATGTCATGTCTTCGAATGGAATGTCAGGAATGTCATGTCTTTTAATGGAATGTCAGGAATGTCATGTCTTTTAATGGAATGTCATGTCTTTTAATGGAATGTAAGGAATGTCATGTCTTTTAATGGAATGTCATGTCTTGGAATGGAATGTCAAGAATGTCATGTCTTTTAATGGAATGTCAGGAATGTCATGTCTTTTAATGGAATCTCATGTCTTTTATTGGAATGTCAGGAATGTCATGTCTTTTAATGGAATGTCAGGAATGTCGTGTCTTTTAATGGAATGTCAGGAATGTTGTGTCTTGTATTTGAATGTCATGTCTTGGAATGGAATGTCAGGAATGTCATGTCTTTTATTGGAATGTCAGGAATGTCATGTCTTTTAATGGAATGTCAGGAATGTCAAGAATGTCATGTCTTTTATTGGAATGTCAGGAATGTCATGTCTTTTATTGGAATGTCATGTCTTTTATTGGAATCTCAGGAATGTCATGTCTTTTAATGGAATCTCAGGAATGTCATGTCTTTTAATGGAATGTCAGGAATGTCATGTGTTTTAATGGAATGTCAGGAATGTCATGTCTTTTAATGGAATGTCAGGAATGTCATCTCTTTTAATCGAATGTCATGTCTTGGAATGGAATGTCAGGAATGTCATGTCTTATATTGGAATGTCAGAAATGTCATGTCTTTTAATGGAATGTCGTCTTTTATTGGAATGTCAGGAATGTCATGTCTTTTAATGGAATGTCATGTCTTTTATTGGAATGTCAAGAATGTCATGTCTTTTATTGGAATGTCAGGAATGTCATGTCTTTTAATGGAATTTCAGGAATGTCATGTCTTTTAATGGAATGTCAGGAATGTCATGTCTTTTAATGGAATGTCATGTCTTCGAATGGAATGTCAGGAATGTCATGTCTTTTAATGGAATGTCAGGAATGTCATGTCTTTTAATGGAATGTCATGTCTTTTAATGGAATGTCAGGAATGTCATGTCTTTTAATGGAATGTCAGGAATGTCATGTCTTTTAATGGAATGTCATGTCTTTTAATGGAATGTAAGGAATGTCATGTCTTTTAATGGAATGTCATGTCTTGGAATGGAATGTCAGGAATGTCATGTCTTTTAATGGAATGTCAGGAATGTCATGTCTTTTAATGGAATGTCAGGAATGTCATGTCTTTTAATGGAATCTCATGTCTTTTATTGGAATGTCAAGAATGTCATGTCTTTTATTGGAATGTCAGGAATGTCATGTCTTTTAATGGAATGTCAGGAATGTCGTGTCTGTTAATGGAATATCAGGAATGTCGTGTCTTGTATTGGAATGTCATGTCTTGGAATGGAATGTCAGGAATGTCATGTCTTTTATTGGAATGTCAGGAATGTCATGTCTTTTAATGGAATGTCATGTCTTTTAATGGAATGTCAGGAATGTCATGTCTTTTAATGGAATGTCATGTCTTGGAATGGAATGTCAGGAATGTCATGTCTTTTAATGGAATGTCAGGAATGTCATGTCTTTTAATGGAATGTCAGGAATGTCATGTCTTTTAATGGAATGTCAGGAATGTCCTGTCTTTTAATGGAATGTCAGGAATGTCAGGAATGTCATGTCTTTTAAAGGAATGTCATGTCTTTTAATGGAATGTCAGGAATGTCATGTCTTTTAATGGAATGTCAGGAATGTCATGTCTTTTAATGGAATGTCAGGAATGTCATGTCTTTTAATGGAATGTCATGTCTTTTTTTGGAATGTCAAGAATGTCATGTCTTTTATTGGAATGTCAGGAATGTCATGTCTTTTAATGGAATGTCAGGAATGTCGTGTCTTTTAATGGAATGTCAGGAATATCGTGTCTTGTATTGGAATGTCATGTCTTGGAATGTCAGGAATGTCATGTCTTTTATTGGAATGTCAGGAATGTCATGTCTTTTAATGGAATGTTGGGAATGTCATGTCTTTTATTGGAATGTCAGGAATGTCATGTCTTTTAATGGAATGTCATGTCTTTTATTGGAATGTCAGGAATGTCATGTCTTTTAATGGAATGTCAGGAATGTCAGGAATGTCATGTCTTTTAATGGAATGTCAGGAATGTCATGTCTTTTATTGGAATGTCAGGAATGTCATGTCATTTAATGGAATGTCATGTCTTTTATTGGAATGTCAGGAATGTCATGTCTTTTAATGGAATGTCATGTCTTTTAATGGAATATAAGGAATGTCATGTCTTTTATTGGAATGTCTTGTCATAGAATGGAATGTCATGTCTTTTATTGGAATGTCAGGAATGTCATGTCTTAGAATGGAATGTCATGTCTTGGAATGGAATGTCAGGAATGTCATGTCTTTTATTGGAATGTCAGGAATGTCATGTCTTTTAATGGAATGTCGTCTTTTATTGGAATGTCAGGAATGTCATGTCTTTTAATGGAATGTCATGTCTTTTAATGGAATGTCAGGAATGTCATGTCTTTTAATGGAATGTCATGTCTTGGAATGGAATGTCAGGAATGTCATGTCTTTTAATGGAATGTCATGTCTTTTAATGGAATGTCAGGAATGTCATGTCTTTTAATGGAATGTCAGGAATGTCATGTCTTTTAATGGAATGTCAGGAATGTCATGTCTTTTATTGGAATCTCAGGAATGTCATGTCTTTTAATGGAATGTCATGTCTTTTAATGGAATGTCAGGAATGTCATGTCTTTTAATGGAATGCCAGGAATGTCATGTCTTTTAATGGAATGTCAGGAATGTCATGTCTTTTAATGGAATGTCAGGAATGTCATGTCTTTTAATGGAATGTCAGGAATGTCATGTCTTTTAATGGAATGTCAGGAATGTCATGTCTTTTAATGGAATGTCAGGAATGTCATGTCTTTTAATGGAATATCAGGAATGTCATGTCTTTTAATGGAATGTCAGGAATATCATGTCTTTTAATGGAATGTCAGGAATGTCATGTCTTTTAATGGAATGTCAGGAATGTCATGTCTTTTAATGGAATGTCAGGAATGTCAGGAATGTCATGTCTTTTAATGGAATGTCAGGAATGTCATGTCTTTTAATGGAATGTCAGGAATGTCATGTCTTTTAATGGAATGTCATGTCTTTTAATGGAATGTCAGGAATGTCATGTCTTTTAATGGAATGTCAGGAATGTCATGTCTTTTAATGGAATGTCATGTCTTAGAATGGAATGTCAGGAATGTCAGGAATGTCATGTCTTGGAATGGAATGTCAGGAATGTCATGTCTTTTAATGGAATGTCTGGAATGTCATGTCTTTTAATGGAATGTCAGGAATGTCATGTCTTTTAATGGAATGTCATGTCTTCGAATAGAATGTCAGGAATGTCATGTCTTTTAATGGAATGTCAGGAATGTCATGTCTTTTAATGGAATGTCATGTCTTTTAATGGAATGTCAGGAATGTCATGTCTTCGAATAGAATGTCAGGAATGTCATGTCTTTTATTGGAATGTCAGGAATGTCATGTCTTTTCATGGAATGTCATGTCTTTTAATGGAATGTCAGGAATGTCATGTCTTTTAATGGAATGTCATGTCTTGGAATGGAATGTCAGGAATGTCATGTCTTAATGGAATATCAGGAATGTCAGGAATGTCATGTCTTTTAATGGAATGTCAGGAATGTCATGTCTTTTAATGGAATGCCAGGAATGTCATGTCTTTTAACGGAATGTCATGTCTTTTATTGGAATGTCAAGAATGTCATGTCTTTTATTGGAATGTCAAGAATGTCATGTCTTTTAATGGAATGTCAGGAATGTCATGTCTTTAATGGAATGTCAGGAATGTCATGTATTTTAATGGAATGTCATGTCTTTTAATGGAATGTCAGGAATGTCATGTCTTTTAATGGAATTTCGGGAATGTCATGTCTTTTAATGGAATGTCAGGAATGTCAGTAATGTCATGTCTTTTAATGGAATGTCAGGAATGTCATGTCTTTTAATGGAATGTCAGGAATGTCATGTCTTTTAATGGAATACCAGGAATGTCAGGAATGTCATGTCTTTTAATGGAATGTCAGGAATGTCATGTCTTTTAATGGAATGTCAGGAATGCCATGTCTTTTATTGGAATGTCATGTCTTTTATTGGAATGTCATGTCTTTTAATGGAATATCAGGAATGTCATGTCTTTTATTGGAATGTCAGGAATGTCATGTCTTTTAATGGAATGTCAGGAATGTCATCTCTTTTAATGGAATGTCATGTCTTGGAATGGAATGTCAGGAATGTCATGTCTTGGAATGGAATGTCAGGAATGTCATGTCTTTTAATGGAATGTCATGTCTTTTATTGGAATGTCAGGAATGTCATGTCTTTTATTGGAATGTCAAGAATGTCATGTCTTTTAATGGAATGTCAGGAATGTCATGTCTTTTAATGGAATGTCAGGAATGTCATGTATTTTAATGGAATGTCATGTCTTTTAATGGAATGTCAGGAATGTCATGTCTTTTAATGGAATTTCGGGAATGTCATGTCTTTTAATGGAATGTCAGGAATGTCAGTAATGTCATGTCTTTTAATGGAATGTCAGGAATGTCATGTCTTTTAATGGAATGCCAGGAATGTCATGTCTTTTAATGGAATGTCAGGAATGTCATGTCTTTTAATGGAATGTCAGGAATGTCATGTCTTTTATTGGAATGTCAGGAATGTCATGTCTTTTAATGGAATGTCAGGAATGTCATGTCTTTTAATGGAATGTCAGGAATGTCATGTCTTTTAATGGAATATCAGGAATGTCAGGAATGTCATGTCTTTTAATGGAATATCAGGAATGTCATGTCTTTTAATGGAATGTCAGGAATGTCATGTCTTTTAATGGAATGTCAGGAATGTCATGCCTTTTAATGGAATGTCAGGAATGTCATGTCTTTTAATGGAATGTCAGGAATGTCAGGAATGTCATGTCTTTTAATGGAATGTCAGGAATGTCATGTCTTTTAATGGAATGTCAGGAATGTCATGTCTTTTAATGGAATGTCATGTCTTTTAATGGAATGTCAGGAATGTCATGTCTTTTAATGGAATGTCAGGAATGTCATGTCTTTTAATGGAATGTCATGTCTTAGAATGGAATGTCAGGAATGTCAGGAATGTCATGTCTTGGAATGGAATGTCAGGAATGTCATGTCTTTTAATGGAATGTCAGGAATGTCATGTCTTTTAATGGAATGTCAGGAATGTCATGTCTTTTAATGGAATGTCATGTCTTCGAATAGAATGTCAGGAATGTCATGTCTTTTAATGGAATGTCAGGAATGTCATGTCTTTTAATGGAATGTCATGTCTTTTATTGGAATGTCAAGAATGTCATGTCTTTTAATGGAATGTCAGGAATGTCATGTATTTTAATGGAATGTCATGTCTTGGAATGGAATGTCAGGAATGTCATGTGTTTTATTGGAATGTCAGGAATGTCATGTCTTTTAATGGAATGTCGTCTTTTATTGGAATGTCAGGAATGTCATGTCTTTTCATGGAATGTCATGTCTTTTAATGGAATGTCAGGAATGTCATGTCTTTTAATGGAATGTCATGTCTTGGAATGGAATGTCAGGAATGTCATGTCTTAATGGAAGATCAGGAATGTCAGGAATATCATGTCTTTTAATGGAATGTCAGGAATGTCATGTCTTTTAATGGAATGTCAGGAATGTCATGTCTTTTAATGGAATGTCAGGAATGTCATGTCTTTTAATGGAATGTCATGTCTTTTATTGGAATGTCAAGAATGTCATGTCTTTTAATGGAATGTCAGGAATGTCATGTCTTTTAATGGAATGTCATGTCTTTTAATGGAATGTCAGGAATGTCATGTCTTTTAATGGAATTTCAGGAATGTCATGTCTTTTAATGGAATGTCAGGAATGTCAGTAATGTCATGTCTTTTAATGGAATGTCAGGAATGTCATGTCTTTTAATGGAATGTCAGGAATGTCATGTCTTTTAATGGAATGTCAGGAATGTCATGTCTTTTAATGGAATGCCAGGAATGTCAGGAATGTCATGTCTTTTAATGGAATGTCAGGAATGTCATGTCTTTTAATGGAATGTCAGGAATGCCATGTCTTTTATTGGAATGTCATGTCTTTTATTGGAATGTCATGTCTTTTAATGGAATGTCAGGAATGTCATGTCTTTTATTGGAATGTCAGGAATGTCATGTCTTTTAATGGAATGTCAGGAATGTCATCTCTTTTAATGGAATGTCATGTCTTGGAATGGAATGTCAGGAATGTCATGTCTTGGAATGGAATGTCAGGAATGTCATGTCTTTTAATGGAATGTCATGTCTTTTATTGGAATGTCAAGAATGTCATGTCTTTTATTGGAATGTCAGGAATGTCATGTCTTTTAATGGAATGTCAGGAATGTCATGTCTTTTAATGGAATATCAGGAATGTCAGGAATGTCATGTCTTTTAATGGAATATCAGGAATGTCATGTCTTTTAATGGAATGTCAGGAATGTCATGTCTTTTAATGGAATATCAGGAATCTCATGTCTTTTAATGGAATGTCATGTCTTTTAATGGAATGTCAGGAATGTCAGGAATGTCATGTCTTTTAATGGAATGTCAGGAATGTCATGTCTTTTAATGGAATGTCAGGAATGTCATGTCTTTTAATGGAATGTCAGGAATGTCATATCTTTTAATGGAATGTCATGTCTTTTAATGGAATGTCAGGAATGTCATGTCTTTTAATGGAATGTCATGTCTGGAATGTCATGTCTTTTAATGGAATGTCAGGAATGTCATGTCTTTTAATGGAATGTCAGGAATGTCATGTCTTTTAATGGAATGTCAGGAATGTCATGTCTTGGAATGGAATGTCAGGAATGTCATGTCTTTTAATGGAATGTCAGGAATGTCATGTCTTTTAATGGAATGTCAGGAATGTCATGTCTTTTATTGGAATGTCAAGAATGTCATGTCTTTTAATGGAATGTCAGGAATGTCATGTCTTTTAATGGAATGTCAGGAATGTCATGTATTTTAATGGAATGTCATGTCTTTTAATGGAATGTCAGGAATGTCATGTCTTTTAATGGAATTTCGGGAATGTCATGTCTTTTAACGGAATGTCAGGAATGTCAGTAATGTCATGTCTTTTAATGGAATGTCAGGAATGTCATGTCTTTTAATGGAATGTCAGGAATGTCATGTCTTTTAATGGAATGCCAGGAATGTCATGTCTTTTAATGGAATGTCAGGAATGTCATGTCTTTTAATGGAATGTCAGGAATGTCATGTCTTTTATTGGAATGTCAGGAATGTCATGTCTTTTAATGGAATGTCAGGAATGTCATGTCTTTTAATGGAATGTCAGGAATGTCATGTCTTTTAATGGAATATCAGGAATGTCAGGAATGTCATGTCTTTTAATGGAATGTCAGGAATGTCATGTCTTTTAATGGAATGTCAGGAATGTCATGTCTTTTAATGGAATGTCAGGAATGTCATGTCTTTTAATGGAATGTCAGGAATGTCAGGAATGTCATGTCTTTTAATGGAATGTCAGGAATGTCATGTCTTTTAATGGAATGTCAGGAATGTCATGTCTTTTAATGGAATGTCATGTCTTTTAATGGAATGTCATGTCTTTTAATGGAATGTCAGGAATGTCATGTCTTTTAATGGAATGTCAGGAATGTCATGTCTTTTAATGGAATGTCATGTCTTAGAATGGAATGTCAGGAATGTCAGGAATGTCATGTCTTGGAATGGAATGTCAGGAATGTCATGTCTTTTAATGGAATGTCAGGAATGTCATGTCTTTTAATGGAATGTCAGGAATGTCATGTCTTTTAATGGAATGTCATGTCTTCGAATAGAATGTCAGGAATGTCATGTCTTTTAATGGAATGTCAGGAATGTCATGTCTTTTAATGGAATGTCATGTCTTTTATTGGAATGTCAAGAATGTCATGTCTTTTAATGGAATGTCAGGAATGTCATGTATTTTAATGGAATGTCATGTCTTGGAATGGAATGTCAGGAATGTCATGTGTTTTATTGGAATGTCAGGAATGTCATGTCTTTTAATGGAATGTCGTCTTTTATTGGAATGTCAGGAATGTCATGTCTTTTCATGGAATGTCATGTCTTTTAATGGAATGTCAGGAATGTCATGTCTTTTAATGGAATGTCATGTCTTGGAATGGAATGTCAGGAATGTCATGTCTTAATGGAAGATCAGGAATGTCAGGAATATCATGTCTTTTAATGGAATGTCAGGAATGTCATGTCTTTTAATGGAATGTCAGGAATGTCATGTCTTTTAATGGAATGTCAGGAATGTCATGTCTTTTAATGGAATGTCATGTCTTTTATTGGAATGTCAAGAATGTCATGTCTTTTAATGGAATGTCAGGAATGTCATGTCTTTTAATGGAATGTCATGTCTTTTAATGGAATGTCAGGAATGTCATGTCTTTTAATGGAATTTCAGGAATGTCATGTCTTTTAATGGAATGTCAGGAATGTCAGTAATGTCATGTCTTTTAATGGAATGTCAGGAATGTCATGTCTTTTAATGGAATGTCAGGAATGTCATGTCTTTTAATGGAATGTCAGGAATGTCATGTCTTTTAATGGAATGCCAGGAATGTCAGGAATGTCATGTCTTTTAATGGAATGTCAGGAATGTCATGTCTTTTAATGGAATGTCAGGAATGCCATGTCTTTTATTGGAATGTCATGTCTTTTATTGGAATGTCATGTCTTTTAATGGAATGTCAGGAATGTCATGTCTTTTATTGGAATGTCAGGAATGTCATGTCTTTTAATGGAATGTCAGGAATGTCATCTCTTTTAATGGAATGTCATGTCTTGGAATGGAATGTCAGGAATGTCATGTCTTGGAATGGAATGTCAGGAATGTCATGTCTTTTAATGGAATGTCATGTCTTTTATTGGAATGTCAAGAATGTCATGTCTTTTATTGGAATGTCAGGAATGTCATGTCTTTTAATGGAATGTCAGGAATGTCATGTCTTTTAATGGAATATCAGGAATGTCAGGAATGTCATGTCTTTTAATGGAATATCAGGAATGTCATGTCTTTTAATGGAATGTCAGGAATGTCATGTCTTTTAATGGAATATCAGGAATCTCATGTCTTTTAATGGAATGTCATGTCTTTTAATGGAATGTCAGGAATGTCAGGAATGTCATGTCTTTTAATGGAATGTCAGGAATGTCATGTCTTTTAATGGAATGTCAGGAATGTCATGTCTTTTAATGGAATGTCAGGAATGTCATATCTTTTAATGGAATGTCATTTCTTTTAATGGAATGTCAGGAATGTCATGTCTTTTAATGGAATGTCATGTCTGGAATGTCATGTCTTTTAATGGAATGTCAGGAATGTCATGTCTTTTAATGGAATGTCAGGAATGTCATGTCTTTTAATGGAATGTCAGGAATGTCATGTCTTGGAATGGAATGTCAGGAATGTCATGTCTTTTAATGGAATGTCAGGAATGTCATGTCTTTTAATGGAATGTCAGGAATGTCATGTCTTTTAATGGAATGTCATGTCTTCAAATGGAATGTCAGGAATGTCATGTCTTTTAATGGAATGTTAGGAATGTCATGTCTTTTAATGGAATGTCATGTCTTTTATTGGAATGTCAAGAATGTCATGTCTTTTAATGGAATGTCAGGAATGTCATGTATTTTAATGGAATGTCATGTCTTGGAATGGAATGTCAGGAAAGTCATGTGTTTTATTGGAATGTCAGGAATGTCAGGAATGTCATGTCTTTTAATGGAATGTCAGGAATGTCATGTCTTTTAATGGAATGTCAGGAATGTCATGTCTTTTAATGGAATGTCAGGAATGTCATATCTTTTAATGGAATGTCATTTCTTTTAATGGAATGTCAGGAATGTCATGTCTTTTAATGGAATGTCATGTCTGGAATGTCATGTCTTTTAATGGAATGTCAGGAATGTCATGTCTTTTAATGGAATGTCAGGAATGTCATGTCTTTTAATGGAATGTCAGGAATGTCATGTCTTGGAATGGAATGTCAGGAATGTCATGTCTTTTAATGGAATGTCAGGAATGTCATGTCTTTTAATGGAATGTCAGGAATGTCATGTCTTTTAATGGAATGTCATGTCTTCAAATGGAATGTCAGGAATGTCATGTCTTTTAATGGAATGTTAGGAATGTCATGTCTTTTAATGGAATGTCATGTCTTTTATTGGAATGTCAAGAATGTCATGTCTTTTAATGGAATGTCAGGAATGTCATGTATTTTAATGGAATGTCATGTCTTGGAATGGAATGTCAGGAAAGTCATGTGTTTTATTGGAATGTCAGGAATGTCATGTCTTTTAATGGAATGTCGTCTTTTATTGGAATGTCAGGAATGTCATGTCTTTTCATGGAATATCATGTCTTTTAATGGAATGTCAGGAATGTCATGTCTTTTAATGGAATGTCATGTCTTGGAATGGAATGTCAGGAATGTCATGTCTTTTAATGGAATGTCAGGAATGTCATGTCTTTTAATGGAATGTCAGGAATGTCATGTCTTTTATTGGAATGTCAGGAATGTCAGAAATGTCATGTCTTTTAATGGAATGTCATGTCTTTTATTGGAATGTCAAGAATGTCATGTCTTTTATTGGAATGTCAAGAATGTCATGTCTTTTAATGGAATGTCAGGAATGTCATGTCTTGTATTGGAATGTCATGTCTTGGAATGTCAGGAATGTCATGTCTTTTATTGGAATATCGGGAATGTCATGTCTTTTAATGGAATGTCAGGAATGTCATGTCTTTTATTGACATGTCATGTCATAGAATGGAATGTCATGTCTTGGAATGGAATGTCAGGAATGTCATGTCTTGGAATGGAATGTCATGTCTTGGAATGGAATGTCAGGAATGTCATGTCTTTTAATGGAATGGCATGTCTTTTAATGGAATGTAAGGAATGTCATGTATTTTAATGGAATGTCATGTCTTGGAATGGCAGGAATGTCATGTCTTTTAATGGAATGTCGTCTTTTATTGGAATGTCAGGAATGTCATGTCTTTTAATGTAATGTCATGTCTTTTAATGGAATGTCAGGAATGTCATGTCTTTTAATGGAATGTCATGTCTTGGAATGGAATGTCAGGAATGTCATGTCTTTTAATGGAATGTCAGGAATGTCATGTCTTTTATTGGAATGTCAGGAATGTCATGTCTTTTATTGGAATGTCATGTCTTTTAATGGAATGTCAGGAATGTCATGTCTTTTATTGGAATGTCATGTCTTTTAATGGAATGTCAGGAATGTCATGTCTTTTATTGGAATGTCATGTCTTTTAATGGAATGTCATGTCTTGGAATGGAATGTCAGGAATGTCATGTCTTTTAATGGAATGTCAGGAATGTCATGTCTTTTAATGGAATGTCAGGAATGTCATGTCTTTTAATGGAATATCAGGAATATCATGTCTTTTAATGGAATGTCAGGAATGTCATGTCTTTTAATGGAATGTCAGGAATGTTATGTCTTTTATTGGAATGTCAGGAATGTCATGTCTTTTAATGGAATGTCATGTCTTTTAATGGAATGTCAGGAATGTCATGTCTTTTAATGGAATGTCATGTCTTTTAATGGAATGTCAGGAATGTCATGTCTTTTAATGGAATGTCAGGAATGTCATGTCTTTTAATGGAATGTCATGTCTTTTATTGGAATGTCAAGAATGTCATGTCTTTTATTGGAATGTCAGGAATGTCATGTCTTTTAATGGAATGTCAGGAATGTCATGTCTTTTAATGGAATGTCAGGAATGCCATGTCTTTTATTGGAATGTCAGGAATGTCATGTCTTTTAATGGAATGTCAGGAATGTCATGTCTTTTAATGGAATGTCATGTCTTGGAATGGAATGTCAGTAATGTCATGTCTTGGAATGGAATGTCAGGAATGTCATGTCTTTTAATGGAATGTCATGTCTTTTATTGGAATTTCAAGAATGTCATGTCTTTTATTGGAATGTCAGGAATGTCATGTCTTTTAATGGAATTTCAGGAATGTCAGGAATGTCATGTCTTTTAATGGAATGTCATGTCTTCGAATGGAATGTCAGGAATGTCATGTCTTTTAATGGCATGTCAGGAATGTCATGTCTTTTAATGGAATGTCATGTCTTTTAATGGAATGTAAGGAATGTCATGTCTTTTAATGGAATGTCATGTCTTGGAATGGAATGTCAAGAATGTCATGTCTTTTAATGGAATGTCAGGAATGTCATGTCTTTTAATGGAATCTCATGTCTTTTATTGGAATGTCAGGAATGTCATGTCTTTTAATGGAATGTCAGGAATGTCGTGTCTTTTAATGGAATGTCAGGAATGTCGTGTCTTGTATTGGAATGTCATGTCTTGGAATGGAATGTCAGGAATGTCATGTCTTTTATTGGAATGTCAGGAATGTCATGTCTTTTAATGGAATGTCAGGAATTTCATGTCTTTGAATGGAATGTCAGGAATGTCATGTCTTTTATTGGAATGTCATGTCTTTTAATGGAATGTCAGGAATGTCATGTCTTTTAATGGAATGTCAGGAATGTCATGTCTTTTAATGGAATGTCAGGAATGTCATGTCTTTTAATGGAATGTCAGGAATGTCATCTCTTTTAATGGAATGTCATGTCTTGGAATGGAATGTCAGGAATGTCATGTCTTATATTGGAATGTCAGAAATGTCATGTCTTTTAATGGAATGTCGTCTTTTATTGGAATGTCAGGAATGTCATGTCTTTTAATGGAATGTCATGTCTTTTATTGGAATGTCAAGAATGTCATGTCTTTTATTAGAATGTCAGGAATGTCATGTCTTTTAATGGAATTTCAGGAATGTCATGTCTTTTAATGGAATGTCAGGAATGTCATGTCTTTTAATGGAATGTCAGGAATGTCATGTCTTTTAATGGAATGTCATGTCTTTTAATGGAATGTCATGTCTTTTAATGGAATGTCAAGAATGTCATGTCTTTTATTGGAATGTCAGCAATGTCATGTCTTTTAATGGAATGTCAGGAATGTCATCTCTTTTAATGGAATGTCAGGAATGTCATGTCTTTTAATGGAATGTCATGTCTTTTATTGGAATGTCAGGAATGTCATGTCTTTTAATGGAATGTCAGGAATGTCATGTCTTTTAATGGAATGTCAGGAATGGTATGTCTTTTATTGGAATGTCAGGAATGTCATGTCTTTTAATGGAATGTCATGTCTTTTAATGGAATGTCAGGAATGTCATGTCTTTTAATGGAATGTCATGTCTTTTAATGGAATGTCAGGAATGTCATGTCTTTTAATGGAATGTCAGGAATGTCGTCTTTTAATGGAATGTCATGTCTTTTATTGGAATGTCAAGAATGTCATGTCTTTTATTGGAATGTCAGGAATGTCATGTCTTTTAATGGAATGTCAGGAATGTCATGTCTTTTAATGGAATGTCAGGAATGCCATGTCTTTTATTGGAATGTCAGGAATGTCATGTCTTTTAATGGAATGTCAGTAATGTCATGTCTTTTAATGGAATGTCATGTCTTGGAATGGAATGTCAGTAATGTCATGTCTTGGAATGGAATGTCAGGAATGTCATGTCTTTTAATGGAATGTCATGTCTTTTATTGGAATGTCAAGAATGTCATGTCTTTTATTGGAATGTCAGGAATGTCATGTCTTTTAATGGAATTTCAGGAATGTCAGGAATGTCATGTCTTTTAATGGAATGTTAGGAATGTCATGTCTTTTAATGGAATGTCATGTCTTCGAATGGAATGTCAGGAATGTCATGTCTTTTAATGGAATGTCAGTAATGTCATGTCTTTTAATGGAATGTCATGTCTTCGAATGGAATGTCAGGAATGTCATGTCTTTTAATGGAATGTCAGGAATGTCATGTCTTTTAATGGAATGTCATGTCTTTTAATGGAATGTAAGGAATGTCATGTCTTTTAATGGAATGTCATGTCTTGGAATGGAATGTCAAGAATGTCATGTCTTTTAATGGAATGTCAGGAATGTCATGTCTTTTAATGGAATCTCATGTCTTTTATTGGAATGTCAGGAATGTCATGTCTTTTAATGGAATGTCAGGAATGTCGTGTCTTTTAATGGAATGTCAGGAATGTTGTGTCTTGTATTTGAATGTCATGTCTTGGAATGGAATGTCAGGAATGTCATGTCTTTTATTGGAATGTCAGGAATGTCATGTCTTTTAATGGAATGTCAGGAATGTCAAGAATGTCATGTCTTTTATTGGAATGTCAGGAATGTCATGTCTTTTATTGGAATGTCATGTCTTTTATTGGAATCTCAGGAATGTCATGTCTTTTAATGGAATCTCAGGAATGTCATGTCTTTTAATGGAATGTCAGGAATGTCATGTGTTTTAATGGAATGTCAGGAATGTCATGTCTTTTAATGGAATGTCAGGAATGTCATCTCTTTTAATCGAATGTCATGTCTTGGAATGGAATGTCAGGAATGTCATGTCTTATATTGGAATGTCAGAAATGTCATGTCTTTTAATGGAATGTCGTCTTTTATTGGAATGTCAGGAATGTCATGTCTTTTAATGGAATGTCATGTCTTTTATTGGAATGTCAAGAATGTCATGTCTTTTATTGGAATGTCAGGAATGTCATGTCTTTTAATGGAATTTCAGGAATGTCATGTCTTTTAATGGAATGTCAGGAATGTCATGTCTTTTAATGGAATGTCATGTCTTCGAATGGAATGTCAGGAATGTCATGTCTTTTAATGGAATGTCAGGAATGTCATGTCTTTTAATGGAATGTCATGTCTTCGAATGGAATGTCAGGAATGTCATGTCTTTTAATGGAATGTCAGGAATGTCATGTCTTTTAATGGAATGTCATGTCTTTTAATGGAATGTAAGGAATGTCATGTCTTTTAATGGAATGTCATGTCTTGGAATGGAATGTCAGGAATGTCATGTCTTTTAATGGAATGTCAGGAATGTCATGTCTTTTAATGGAATGTCAGGAATGTCATGTCTTTTAATGGAATCTCATGTCTTTTATTGGAATGTCAAGAATGTCATGTCTTTTATTGGAATGTCAGGAATGTCATGTCTTTTAATGGAATGTCAGGAATGTCGTGTCTGTTAATGGAATATCAGGAATGTCGTGTCTTGTATTGGAATGTCATGTCTTGGAATGGAATGTCAGGAATGTCATGTCTTTTATTGGAATGTCAGGAATGTCATGTCTTTTAATGGAATGTCATGTCTTTTAATGGAATGTCAGGAATGTCATGTCTTTTAATGGAATGTCATGTCTTGGAATGGAATGTCAGGAATGTCATGTCTTTTAATGGAATGTCAGGAATGTCATGTCTTTTAATGGAATGTCAGGAATGTCATGTCTTTTAATGGAATGTCAGGAATGTCCTGTCTTTTAATGGAATGTCAGGAATGTCAGGAATGTCATGTCTTTTAAAGGAATGTCAGGAATGTCATGTCTTTTAATGGAATGTCAGGAATGTCAGGAATGTCATGTCTTTTAATGGAATGTCAGGAATGTCATGTCTTTTAATGGAATGTCATGTCTTTTTTTGGAATGTCAAGAATGTCATGTCTTTTATTGGAATGTCAGGAATGTCATGTCTTTTAATGGAATGTCAGGAATGTCGTGTCTTTTAATGGAATGTCAGGAATGTCGTGTCTTGTATTGGAATGTCATGTCTTGGAATGTCAGGAATGTCATGTCTTTTATTGGAATGTCAGGAATGTCATGTCTTTTAATGGAATATCGGGAATGTCATGTCTTTTATTGGAATGTCAGGAATGTCATGTCTTTTAATGGAATGTCATGTCTTTTATTGGAATGTCAGGAATGTCATGTCTTTTAATGGAATGTCAGGAATGTCAGGAATGTCATGTCTTTTAATGGAATGTCAGGAATGTCATGTCTTTTATTGGAATGTCAGGAATGTCATGTCTTTTAATGGAATGTCATGTCTTTTATTGGAATGTCAGGAATGTCATGTCTTTTAATGGAATGTCATGTCTTTTAATGGAATGTAAGGAATGTCATGTCTTTTATTGGAATGTCTTGTCATAGAATGGAATGTCATGTCTTTTATTGGAATGTCAGGAATGTCATGTCTTAGAATGGAATGTCATGTCTTGGAATGGAATGTCAGGAATGTCATGTCTTTTATTGGAATGTCAGGAATGTCATGTCTTTTAATGGAATGTCGTCTTTTATTGGAATGTCAGGAATGTCATGTCTTTTAATGGAATGTCATGTCTTTTAATGGAATGTCAGGAATGTCATGTCTTTTAATGGAATGTCAGGAATATCATGTCTTTTATTGGAATGTCAGGAATATCATGTCTTTTAATGGAATGTCATGTCTTTTAATGGAATGTCAGGAATGTCATGTCTTTTAACAGAATGTCATGTCTTGGAATGGAATGGAATGTCAGGAATGTCATGTCTTTTAATGGAATGTCATGTCTTTTATTGGAATGTCAAGAATGTCATGTCTTTTATTGGAATGTCAGGAATGTCATGTCTTTTAATGGAATGTCAGGAATGTCATGTCTTTTAATGGAATGTCAGGAATGTCATGTCTTTTAATGGAATGTCAGGAATGTCATGTCTTTTAATGGAATTTCAGGAATGTCATGTCTTAATGGAATGTCAGGAATGTCAGGAATGTCATGTCTTTTAATGGAATGTCAGGAATGTCATGTCTTTTAATGGAATGTCAGGAATGTCATGTCTTTTAATGGAATGTCAGGAATGTCATGTCTTTTATTGGAATGTCAGGAATGTCATGTCTTTTATTGGAATGTCATGTCTTTTAATGGAATGTCAGGAATGTCATGTCTTTTATTGGAATGTCAGGAATGTCATGTCTTTTATTGGAATGTCAGGAATCATGTCTTTTAATGGAATGTCAGGAATGTCATCTCTTTTAATGGAATGTCATGTCTTGGAATGGAATGTCAGGAATGTCATGTCTTGGAATGGAATGTCAGGAATGTCATGTCTTTTAATGGAATGTCAGGAATGTCATGTCTTTTATTGGAATGTCAAGAATGTCATGTCTTTTATTGGAATGTCAGGAATGTCATGTCTTTTAATGGAATGTCAGGAATGTCATGTCTTTTATTGGAATGTCATGTCTTTTAATGGAATGTCAGGAATGCCATGTCTTTTATTGGAATGTCTTGTCATAGAATGGAATGTCATGTCTTTTATTGGAATGTCAGGAATGTCATGTCTTAGAATGGAATGTCATGTCTTGGAATGGAATGTCAGGAATGTCATGTCTTTTATTGGAATGTCAGGAATGTCATGTCTTTTAATGGAATGTCGTCTTTTATTGGAATGTCAGGAATGTCATGTCTTTTAATGGAATGTCATGTCTTTTAATGGAATGTCAGGAATGTCATGTCTTTTAATGGAATGTCATGTCTTGGAATGTCAGGAATGTCATGTCTTTTAATGGAATGTCAGGAATGGCATGTCTTTTAATGGAATGTCAGGAATGTCATGTCTTTTAATGGAATGTCAGGAATGTCATGTCTTTTAAAGGAATGTCAGGAATGTCATGTCTTTTATTGGAATGTCAGGAATGTCATGTCTTTTAATGGAATGTCATGTCTTTTAATGGAATGTCAGGAATGTCATGTCTTTTAATGGAATGTCATGTCTTGGAATGGAATGGAATGTCAGGAATGTCATGTCTTTTAATGGAATGTCATGTCTTTTAATGGAATGTCATGTCTTTTAATGGAATGTCAGGAATGCCATGTCTTTTATTGGAATGTCATGTCTTTTAATGGAATGTCAGGAATGTCATTTCTTTTATTGGAATGTCAGGAATGTCATGTCTTTTATTGGAATGTCAGGAATGCCATGTCTTTTAATGGAATGTCATCTCTTTTAATGGAATGTCATGTCTTTCAATGGAATGTCATGTCTTTCAATGGAATGTTAGGAATGTCATGTCTTGGAATGGAATGGCATGTCTTGGAATGGAATGTCAGGAATGTCATGTCTTTTATTGGAATGTCAGGAATGTCATGTCTTTTAATGGAATGTCATGTCTTTTAATGGAATGTAAGGAATGTCATGAATTTTAATGGAATGTCATGTCTTGGAATGGAATGTCAGGAATGTCATGTCTTTTATTGGAATGTCAGGTCTTTTAATGGAATGTTGTCTTTTATTGGAATGTCAGGAATGTCATGTCTTTTAATGGAATGTCATGTCTTTTAATGGAATATCAGGAATGTCATGTCTTTTAATGGAATGTCATGTCTTTTATTGGAATGTCAAGAATGTCATGTCTTTTAATGGAATGTCATGTCTTTTAATGGAATGTCAGGAATGTCATGTCTTTTAATGGAATGTCATGTCTAGGAATGGAATGTCAGGAATGTCATGTCTTTTAATGGAATGTCAGGAATGTCATGTCTTTTAATGGAATGTCAGGAATGTCATGTCTTTTAATGGAATGTCAGGAATGTCATGTCTTTTATTGGAATGTCAGGAATGTCAGGAATGTCATGTCTTTTAATGGAATGTCATGTCTTTTATTGGAATGTCAAGAATGTCATGTCTTTTATTGGAATGTCAAGAATGTCATGTCTTTTAATGGAATGTCAGGAATGTCATGTCTTGTATTGGAATGTCATGTCTTGGAATGTCAGGAATGTCATGTCTTTTATTGGAATATCGGGAATGTCATGTCTTTTAATGGAATGTCAGGAATGTCATGTCTTTTATTGACATGTCATGTCATAGAATGGAATGTCATGTCTTGGAATGGAATGTCAGGAATGTCATGTCTTGGAATGGAATGTCATGTCTTGGAATGGAATGTCAGGAATGTCATGTCTTTTAATGGAATGGCATGTCTTTTAATGGAATGTAAGGAATGTCATGTATTTTAATGGAATGTCATGTCTTGGAATGTCAGGAATGTCATGTCTTTTATTGGAATATCAGTAATGTCATGTCTTTTAATGGAATGTCGTCTTTTATTGGAATGTCAGGAATGTCATGTCTTTTAATGGAATGTCATGTCTTTTATTGGAATGTCAAGAATGTCATGTCTTTTAATGGAATGTCAGGAATGTCATGTCTTTTAATGGAATGTCAGGAATGTCATGTCTTTTAATGGAATTTCAGGAATGTCATGTCTTTTAATGGAATGTCAGGAATGTCAGTAATGTCATGTCTTTTAATGGAATGTCAGGAATGTCATGTCTTTTAATGGAATGTCAGGAATGTCATGTCTTTTAATGGAATGTCAGGAATGTCATGTCTTTTAATGGAATGCCAGGAATGTCAGGAATGTCATGTCTTTTAATGGAATGTCAGGAATGTCATGTCTTTTAATGGAATGTCAGGAATGCCATGTCTTTTATTGGAATGTCATGTCTTTTATTGGAATGTCATGTCTTTTAATGGAATGTCAGGAATGTCATGTCTTTTATTGGAATGTCAGGAATGTCATGTCTTTTAATGGAATGTCAGGAATGTCATGTCTTGGAATGGAATGTCAGGAATGTCATGTCTTGGAATGGAATGTCAGGAATGTCATGTCTTTTAATGGAATGTCATGTCTTTTATTGGAATGTCAAGAATGTCATGTCTTTTATTGGAATGTCAGGAATGTCATGTCTTTTAATGGAATGTCAGGAATGTCATGTCTTTTAATGGAATATCAGGAATGTCAGGAATGTCATGTCTTTTAATGGAATATCAGGAATGTCATGTCTTTTAATGGAATGTCAGGAATGTCATGTCTTTTAATGGAATATCAGGAATCTCATGTCTTTTAATGGAATGTCATGTCTTTTAATGGAATGTCAGGAATGTCATGTCTTTTAATGGAATGTCAGGAATGTCATGTCTTTTAATGGAATGTCAGGAATGTCATATCTTTTAATGGAATGTCATGTCTTTTAATGGAATGTCAGGAATGTCATGTCTTTTAATGGAATGTCATGTCTGGAATGTCATGTCTTTTAATGGAATGTCAGGAATGTCATGTCTTTTAATGGAATGTCAGGAATGTCATGTCTTTTAATGGAATGTCAGGAATGTCATGTCTTGGAATGGAATGTCAGGAATGTCATGTCTTTTAATGGAATGTCAGGAATGTCATGTCTTTTAATGGAATGTCAGGAATGTCATGTCTTTTAATGGAATGTCATGTCTTCAAATGGAATGTCAGGAATGTCATGTCTTTTAATGGAATGTTAGGAATGTCATGTCTTTTAATGGAATGTCATGTCTTTTATTGGAATGTCAAGAATGTCATGTCTTTTAATGGAATGTCAGGAATGTCATGTATTTTAATGGAATGTCATGTCTTGGAATGGAATGTCAGGAAAGTCATGTGTTTTATTGGAATGTCAGGAATGTCATGTCTTTTAATGGAATGTCGTCTTTTATTGGAATGTCAGGAATGTCATGTCTTTTCATGGAATATCATGTCTTTTAATGGAATGTCAGGAATGTCATGTCTTTTAATGGAATGTCATGTCTTGGAATGGAATGTCAGGAATGTCATGTCTTTTAATGGAATGTCAGGAATGTCATGTCTTTTAATGGAATGTCAGGAATGTCATGTCTTTTATTGGAATGTCAGGAATGTCATGTCTTTTAATGGAATGTCATGTCTTTTAATGGAATGTCAGGAATATCATGTCTTTTAATGGAATGTCAGGAATGTCATGTCTTTTAATGGAATGTCAGGAATATCATGTCTTTTATTGGAATGTCAGGAATATCATGTCTTTTAATGGAATGTCATGTCTTTTAATGGAATGTCAGGAATGTCATGTCTTTTAACAGAATGTCATGTCTTGGAATGGAATGGAATGTCAGGAATGTCATGTCTTTTAATGGAATGTCATGTCTTTTATTGGAATGTCAAGAATGTCATGTCTTTTAATGGAATGTCAGGAATGTCATGTCTTTTAATGGAATGTCAGGAATGTCATGTCTTTTAATGGAATGTCAGGAATGTCATGTCTTTTAATGGAATTTCAGGAATGTCATGTCTTAAAGGAATGTCAGGAATGTCATGTCTTTTAATGGAATGTCAGGAATGTCATGTCTTTTAATGGAATGTCAGGAATGTCATGTCTTTTAATGGAATGTCAGGAATGTCATGTCTTTTATTGGAATGTCAGGAATGTCATGTCTTTTATTGGAATGTCATGTCTTTTAATGGAATGTCAGGAATGTCATGTCTTTTATTGGAATGTCAGGAATGTCATGTCTTTTATTGGAATGTCAGGAATCATGTCTTTTAATGGAATGTCAGGAATGTCATCTCTTTTAATGGAATGTCATGTCTTGGAATGGAATGTCAGGAATGTCATGTCTTGGAATGGAATGTCAGGAATGTCATGTCTTTTAATGGAATGTCAGGAATGTCATGTCTTTTATTGGAATGTCAAGAATGTCATGTCTTTTATTGGAATGTCAGGAATGTCATGTCTTTTAATGGAATGTCAGGAATGTCATGTCTTTTATTGGAATGTCATGTCTTTTAATGGAATGTCAGGAATGCCATGTCTTTTATTGGAATGTCTTGTCATAGAATGGAATGTCATGTCTTTTATTGGAATGTCAGGAATGTCATGTCTTAGAATGGAATGTCATGTCTTGGAATGGAATGTCAGGAATGTCATGTCTTTTATTGGAATGTCAGGAATGTCATGTCTTTTAATGGAATGTCGTCTTTTATTGGAATGTCAGGAATGTCATGTCTTTTAATGGAATGTCATGTCTTTTAATGGAATGTCAGGAATGTCATGTCTTTTAATGGAATGTCATGTCTTGGAATGTCAGGAATGTCATGTCTTTTAATGGAATGTCAGGAATGGCATGTCTTTTAATGGAATGTCAGGAATGTCATGTCTTTTAATGGAATGTCAGGAATGTCATGTCTTTTAAAGGAATGTCAGGAATGTCATGTCTTTTATTGGAATGTCAGGAATGTCATGTCTTTTAATGGAATGTCATGTCTTTTAATGGAATGTCAGGAATGTCATGTCTTTTAATGGAATGTCATGTCTTGGAATGGAATGGAATGTCAGGAATGTCATGTCTTTTAATGGAATGTCATGTCTTTTAATGGAATGTCATGTCTTTTAATGGAATGTCAGGAATGCCATGTCTTTTATTGGAATGTCATGTCTTTTAATGGAATGTCAGGAATGTCATTTCTTTTATTGGAATGTCAGGAATGTCATGTCTTTTATTGGAATGTCAGGAATGCCATGTCTTTTAATGGAATGTCATCTCTTTTAATGGAATGTCATGTCTTTCAATGGAATGTCATGTCTTGAAATGGAATGTTAGGAATGTCATGTCTTGGAATGGAATGGCATGTCTTGGAATGGAATGTCAGGAATGTCATGTCTTTTATTGGAATGTCAGGAATGTCATGTCTTTTAATGGAATGTCATGTCTTTTAATGGAATGTAAGGAATGTCATGAATTTTAATGGAATGTCATGTCTTGGAATGGAATGTCAGGAATGTCATGTCTTTTATTGGAATGTCAGGTCTTTTAATGGAATGTTGTCTTTTATTGGAATGTCAGGAATGTCATGTCTTTTAATGGAATGTCATGTCTTTTAATGGAATATCAGGAATGTCATGTCTTTTAATGGAATGTCATGTCTTTTATTGGAATGTCAAGAATGTCATGTCTTTTAATGGAATGTCATGTCTTTTAATGGAATGTCAGGAATGTCATGTCTTTTAATGGAATGTCATGTCTAGGAATGGAATGTCAGGAATGTCATGTCTTTTAATGGAATGTCAGGAATGTCATGTCTTTTAATGGAATGTCAGGAATGTCATGTCTTTTAATGGAATGTCAGGAATGTCATGTCTTTTATTGGAATGTCAGGAATGTCAGGAATGTCATGTCTTTTAATGGAATGTCATGTCTTTTATTGGAATGTCAAGAATGTCATGTCTTTTATTGGAATGTCAGGAATGTCATGTCTTTTAATGGAATGTCAGGAATGTCATGTCTTTTAATGGAATGTCAGGAATGCCATGTCTTTTATTGGAATGTCAGGAATGTCATGTCTTTTAATGGAATGTCAGGAATGTCATGTCTTTTAATGGAATGTCATGTCTTGGAATGGAATGTCAGTAATGTCATGTCTTGGAATGGAATGTCAGGAATGTCATGTCTTTTAATGGAATGTCATGTCTTTTATTGGAATTTCAAGAATGTCATGTCTTTTATTGGAATGTCAGGAATGTCATGTCTTTTAATGGAATTTCAGGAATGTCAGGAATGTCATGTCTTTTAATGGAATGTCATGTCTTCGAATGGAATGTCAGGAATGTCATGTCTTTTAATGGCATGTCAGGAATGTCATGTCTTTTAATGGAATGTCATGTCTTTTAATGGAATGTAAGGAATGTCATGTCTTTTAATGGAATGTCATGTCTTGGAATGGAATGTCAAGAATGTCATGTCTTTTAATGGAATGTCAGGAATGTCATGTCTTTTAATGGAATCTCATGTCTTTTATTGGAATGTCAGGAATGTCATGTCTTTTAATGGAATGTCAGGAATGTCGTGTCTTTTAATGGAATGTCAGGAATGTCGTGTCTTGTATTGGAATGTCATGTCTTGGAATGGAATGTCAGGAATGTCATGTCTTTTATTGGAATGTCAGGAATGTCATGTCTTTTAATGGAATGTCAGGAATGTCATGTCTTTGAATGGAATGTCAGGAATGTCATGTCTTTTATTGGAATGTCATGTCTTTTAATGGAATGTCAGGAATGTCATGTCTTTTAATGGAATGTCAGGAATGTCATGTCTTTTAATGGAATGTCAGGAATGTCATGTCTTTTAATGGAATGTCAGGAATGTCATCTCTTTTAATGGAATGTCATGTCTTGGAATGGAATGTCAGGAATGTCATGTCTTATATTGGAATGTCAGAAATGTCATGTCTTTTAATGGAATGTCGTCTTTTATTGGAATGTCAGGAATGTCATGTCTTTTAATGGAATGTCATGTCTTTTATTGGAATGTCAAGAATGTCATGTCTTTTATTAGAATGTCAGGAATGTCATGTCTTTTAATGGAATGTCATGTCTTTTAATGGAATGTCAAGAATGTCATGTCTTTTATTGGAATGTCAGCAATGTCATGTCTTTTAATGGAATGTCAGGAATGTCATCTCTTTTAATGGAATGTCAGGAATGTCATGTCTTTTAATGGAATGTCATGTCTTTTATTGGAATGTCAAGAATGTCATGTCTTTTAATGGAATGTCAGGAATGTCATGTCTTTTAATGGAATGTCAGGAATGTCATGTCTTAATGGAATGTCAGGAATGGTATGTCTTTTATTGGAATGTCAGGAATGTCATGTCTTTTAATGGAATGTCATGTCTTTTAATGGAATGTCAGGAATGTCATGTCTTTTAATGGAATGTCATGTCTTTTAATGGAATGTCAGGAATGTCATGTCTTTTAATGGAATGTCAGGAATGTCGTCTTTTAATGGAATGTCATGTCTTTTATTGGAATGTCAAGAATGTCATGTCTTTTATTGGAATGTCAGGAATGTCATGTCTTTTAATGGAATGTCAGGAATGTCATGTCTTTTAATGGAATGTCAGGAATGCCATGTCTTTTATTGGAATGTCAGGAATGTCATGTCTTTTAATGGAATGTCAGGAATGTCATGTCTTTTAATGGAATGTCATGTCTTGGAATGGAATGTCAGTAATGTCATGTCTTGGAATGGAATGTCAGGAATGTCATGTCTTTTAATGGAATGTCATGTCTTTTATTGGAATGTCAAGAATGTCATGTCTTTTATTGGAATGTCAGGAATGTCATGTCTTTTAATGGAATTTCAGGAATGTCAGGAATGTCATGTCTTTTAATGGAATGTTAGGAATGTCATGTCTTTTAATGGAATGTCATGTCTTCGAATGGAATGTCAGGAATGTCATGTCTTTTAATGGAATGTCAGTAATGTCATGTCTTTTAATGGAATGTCATGTCTTCGAATGGAATGTCAGGAATGTCATGTCTTTTAATGGAATGTCAGGAATGTCATGTCTTTTAATGGAATGTCATGTCTTTTAATGGAATGTAAGGAATGTCATGTCTTTTAATGGAATGTCATGTCTTGGAATGGAATGTCAAGAATGTCATGTCTTTTAATGGAATGTCAGGAATGTCATGTCTTTTAATGGAATCTCATGTCTTTTATTGGAATGTCAGGAATGTCATGTCTTTTAATGGAATGTCAGGAATGTCGTGTCTTTTAATGGAATGTCAGGAATGTTGTGTCTTGTATTTGAATGTCATGTCTTGGAATGGAATGTCAGGAATGTCATGTCTTTTATTGGAATGTCAGGAATGTCATGTCTTTTAATGGAATGTCAGGAATGTCAAGAATGTCATGTCTTTTATTGGAATGTCAGGAATGTCATGTCTTTTATTTGAATGTCATGTCTTTTATTGGAATCTCAGGAATGTCATGTCTTTTAATGGAATCTCAGGAATGTCATGTCTTTTAATGGAATGTCAGGAATGTCATGTGTTTTAATGGAATGTCAGGAATGTCATGTCTTTTAATGGAATGTCAGGAATGTCATCTCTTTTAATCGAATGTCATGTCTTGGAATGGAATGTCAGGAATGTCATGTCTTATATTGGAATGTCAGAAATGTCATGTCTTTTAATGGAATGTCGTCTTTTATTGGAATGTCAGGAATGTCATGTCTTTTAATGGAATGTCATGTCTTTTATTGGAATGTCAAGAATGTCATGTCTTTTATTGGAATGTCAGGAATGTCATGTCTTTTAATGGAATTTCAGGAATGTCATGTCTTTTAATGGAATGTCAGGAATGTCATGTCTTTTAATGGAATGTCATGTCTTCGAATGGAATGTCAGGAATGTCATGTCTTTTAATGGAATGTCATGTCTTTTAATGGAATGTCATGTCTTCGAATGGAATGTCAGGAATGTCATGTCTTTTAATGGAATGTCAGGAATGTCATGTCTTTTAATGGAATGTCATGTCTTTTAATGGAATGTAAGGAATGTCATGTCTTTTAATGGAATGTCATGTCTTGGAATGGAATGTCAGGAATGTCATGTCTTTTAATGGAATGTCAGGAATGTCATGTCTTTTAATGGAATGTCAGGAATGTCATGTCTTTTAATGGAATCTCATGTCTTTTATTGGAATGTCAAGAATGTCATGTCTTTTATTGGAATGTCAGGAATGTCATGTCTTTTAATGGAATGTCAGGAATGTCGTGTCTGTTAATGGAATATCAGGAATGTCGTGTCTTGTATTGGAATGTCATGTCTTGGAATGGAATGTCAGGAATGTCATGTCTTTTATTGGAATGTCAGGAATGTCATGTCTTTTAATGGAATGTCATGTCTTTTAATGGAATGTCAGGAATGTCATGTCTTTTAATGGAATGTCATGTCTTGGAATGGAATGTCAGGAATGTCATGTCTTTTAATGGAATGTCAGGAATGTCATGTCTTTTAATGGAATGTCAGGAATGTCATGTCTTTTAATGGAATGTCAGGAATGTCCTGTCTTTTAATGGAATGTCAGGAATGTCAGGAATGTCATGTCTTTTAAAGGAATGTCAGGAATGTCATGTCTTTTAATGGAATTTCAGGAATGTCAGGAATGTCATGTCTTTTAATGGAATGTCAGGAATGTCATGTCTTTTAATGGAATGTCAGGAATGTCATGTCTTTTAATGGAATGTCATGTCTTTTTTTGGAATGTCAAGAATGTCATGTCTTTTATTGGAATGTCAGGAATGTCATGTCTTTTAATGGAATGTCAGGAATGTCGTGTCTTTTAATGGAATGTCAGGAATGTCGTGTCTTGTATTGGAATGTCATGTCTTGGAATGTCAGGAATGTCATGTCTTTTATTGGAATGTCAGGAATGTCATGTCTTTTAATGGAATGTCGGGAATGTCATGTCTTTTATTGGAATGTCAGGAATGTCATGTCTTTTAATGGAATGTCATGTCTTTTATTGGAATGTCAGGAATGTCATGTCTTTTAATGGAATGTCAGGAATGTCAGGAATGTCATGTCTTTTAATGGAATGTCAGGAATGTCATGTCTTTTATTGGAATGTCAGGAATGTCATGTCTTTTAATGGAATGTCATGTCTTTTATTGGAATGTCAGGAATGTCATGTCTTTTAATGGAATGTCATGTCTTTTAATGGAATGTAAGGAATGTCCTGTCTTTTATTGGAATGTCTTGTCATAGAATGGAATGTCATGTCTTTTATTGGAATGTCAGGAATGTCATGTCTTAGAATGGAATGTCATGTCTTGGAATGGAATGTCAGGAATGTCATGTCTTTTATTGGAATGTCAGGAATGTCATGTCTTTTAATGGAATGTCGTCTTTTATTGGAATGTCAGGAATGTCATGTCTTTTAATGGAATGTCATGTCTTTTAATGGAATGTCATGTCTTTTAATGGAATGTCAGGAATGCCATGTCTTTTATTGGAATGTCATGTCTTTTAATGGAATGTCAGGAATGTCATTTCTTTTATTGGAATGTCAGGAATGTCATGTCTTTTATTGGAATGTCAGGAATGCCATGTCTTTTAATGGAATGTCATCTCTTTTAATGGAATGTCATGTCTTTCAATGGAATGTCATGTCTTGAAATGGAATGTTAGGAATGTCATGTCTTGGAATGGAATGGCATGTCTTGGAATGGAATGTCAGGAATGTCATGTCTTTTATTGGAATGTCAGGAATGTCATGTCTTTTAATGGAATGTCATGTCTTTTAATGGAATGTAAGGAATGTCATGAATTTTAATGGAATGTCATGTCTTGGAATGGAATGTCAGGAATGTCATGTCTTTTATTGGAATGTCAGGTCTTTTAATGGAATGTTGTCTTTTATTGGAATGTCAGGAATGTCATGTCTTTTAATGGAATGTCATGTCTTTTAATGGAATATCAGGAATGTCATGTCTTTTAATGGAATGTCATGTCTTTTATTGGAATGTCAAGAATGTCATGTCTTTTAATGGAATGTCATGTCTTTTAATGGAATGTCAGGAATGTCATGTCTTTTAATGGAATGTCATGTCTAGGAATGGAATGTCAGGAATGTCATGTCTTTTAATGGAATGTCAGGAATGTCATGTCTTTTAATGGAATGTCAGGAATGTCATGTCTTTTATTGGAATGTCAGGAATGTCAGGAATGTCATGTCTTTTAATGGAATGTCATGTCTTTTATTGGAATGTCAAGAATGTCATGTCTTTTATTGGAATGTCAAGAATGTCATGTCTTTTAATGGAATGTCAGGAATGTCATGTCTTGTATTGGAATGTCATGTCTTGGAATGTCAGGAATGTCATGTCTTTTATTGGAATATCGGGAATGTCATGTCTTTTAATGGAATGTCAGGAATGTCATGTCTTTTATTGACATGTCATGTCATAGAATGGAATGTCATGTCTTGGAATGGAATGTCAGGAATGTCATGTCTTGGAATGGAATGTCATGTCTTGGAATGGAATGTCAGGAATGTCATGTCTTTTAATGGAATGGCATGTCTTTTAATGGAATGTAAGGAATGTCATGTATTTTAATGGAATGTCATGTCTTGGAATGTCAGGAATGTCATGTCTTTTATTGGAATGTCAGTAATGTCATGTCTTTTAATGGAATGTCGTCTTTTATTGGAATGTCAGGAATGTCATGTCTTTTAATGTAATGTCATGTCTTTTAATGGAATGTCAGGAATGTCATGTCTTTTAATGGAATGTCATGTCTTGGAATGGAATGTCAGGAATGTCATGTCTTTTAATGGAATGTCAGGAATGTCATGTCTTTTAATGGAATGTCAGGAATGTCATGTCTTTTATTGGAATGTCAGGAATGTCATGTCTTTTATTGGAATGTCATGTCTTTTAATGGAATGTCAGGAATGTCATGTCTTTTATTGGAATGTCATGTCTTTTAATGGAATGTCAGGAATGTCATGTCTTTTATTGGAATGTCATGTCTTTTAATGGAATGTCATGTCTTGGAATGGAATGTCAGGAATGTCATGTCTTTTAATGGAATGTCAGGAATGTCATGTCTTTTAATGGAATGTCAGGAATGTCATGTCTTTTAATGGAATGTCAGGAATATCATGTCTTTTAATGGAATGTCAGGAATGTCATGTCTTTTAATGGAATGTCAGGAATGTTATGTCTTTTATTGGAATGTCAGGAATGTCATGTCTTTTAATGGAATGTCATGTCTTTTAATGGAATGTCAGGAATGTCATGTCTTTTAATGGAATGTCATGTCTTTTAATGGAATGTCAGGAATGTCATGTCTTTTAATGGAATGTCAGGAATGTCATGTCTTTTAATGGAATGTCATGTCTTTTATTGGAATGTCAAGAATGTCATGTCTTTTATTGGAATGTCAGGAATGTCATGTCTTTTAATGGAATGTCAGGAATGTCATGTCTTTTAATGGAATGTCAGGAATGCCATGTCTTTTATTGGAATGTCAGGAATGTCATGTCTTTTAATGGAATGTCAGGAATGTCATGTCTTTTAATGGAATGTCATGTCTTGGAATGGAATGTCAGTAATGTCATGTCTTGGAATGGAATGTCAGGAATGTCATGTCTTTTAATGGAATGTCATGTCTTTTATTGGAATTTCAAGAATGTCATGTCTTTTATTGGAATGTCAGGAATGTCATGTCTTTTAATGGAATTTCAGGAATGTCAGGAATGTCATGTCTTTTAATGGAATGTCATGTCTTCGAATGGAATGTCAGGAATGTCATGTCTTTTAATGGCATGTCAGGAATGTCATGTCTTTTAATGGAATGTCATGTCTTTTAATGGAATGTAAGGAATGTCATGTCTTTTAATGGAATGTCATGTCTTGGAATGGAATGTCAAGAATGTCATGTCTTTTAATGGAATGTCAGGAATGTCATGTCTTTTAATGGAATCTCATGTCTTTTATTGGAATGTCAGGAATGTCATGTCTTTTAATGGAATGTCAGGAATGTCGTGTCTTTTAATGGAATGTCAGGAATGTCGTGTCTTGTATTGGAATGTCATGTCTTGGAATGGAATGTCAGGAATGTCATGTCTTTTATTGGAATGTCAGGAATGTCATGTCTTTTAATGGAATGTCAGGAATGTCATGTCTTTGAATGGAATGTCAGGAATGTCATGTCTTTTATTGGAATGTCATGTCTTTTAATGGAATGTCAGGAATGTCATGTCTTTTAATGGAATGTCAGGAATGTCATGTCTTTTAATGGAATGTCAGGAATGTCATGTCTTTTAATGGAATGTCAGGAATGTCATCTCTTTTAATGGAATGTCATGTCTTGGAATGGAATGTCAGGAATGTCATGTCTTATATTGGAATGTCAGAAATGTCATGTCTTTTAATGGAATGTCGTCTTTTATTGGAATGTCAGGAATGTCATGTCTTTTAATGGAATGTCATGTCTTTTATTGGAATGTCAAGAATGTCATGTCTTTTATTAGAATGTCAGGAATGTCATGTCTTTTAATGGAATGTCATGTCTTTTAATGGAATGTCAAGAATGTCATGTCTTTTATTGGAATGTCAGCAATGTCATGTCTTTTAATGGAATGTCAGGAATGTCATCTCTTTTAATGGAATGTCAGGAATGTCATGTCTTTTAATGGAATGTCATGTCTTTTATTGGAATGTCAAGAATGTCATGTCTTTTAATGGAATGTCATGTCTTTTAATGGAATGTCAGGAATGTCATGTCTTTTAATGGAATGTCAGGAATGGTATGTCTTTTATTGGAATGTCAGGAATGTCATGTCTTTTAATGGAATGTCATGTCTTTTAATGGAATGTCAGGAATGTCATGTCTTTTAATGGAATGTCATGTCTTTTAATGGAATGTCAGGAATGTCATGTCTTTTAATGGAATGTCAGGAATGTCGTCTTTTAATGGAATGTCATGTCTTTTATTGGAATGTCAAGAATGTCATGTCTTTTATTGGAATGTCAGGAATGTCATGTCTTTTAATGGAATGTCAGGAATGTCATGTCTTTTAATGGAATGTCAGGAATGCCATGTCTTTTATTGGAATGTCAGGAATGTCATGTCTTTTAATGGAATGTCAGGAATGTCATGTCTTTTAATGGAATGTCATGTCTTGGAATGGAATGTCAGTAATGTCATGTCTTGGAATGGAATGTCAGGAATGTCATGTCTTTTAATGGAATGTCATGTCTTTTATTGGAATGTCAAGAATGTCATGTCTTTTATTGGAATGTCAGGAATGTCATGTCTTTTAATGGAATTTCAGGAATGTCAGGAATGTCATGTCTTTTAATGGAATGTTAGGAATGTCATGTCTTTTAATGGAATGTCATGTCTTCGAATGGAATGTCAGGAATGTCATGTCTTTTAATGGAATGTCAGTAATGTCATGTCTTTTAATGGAATGTCATGTCTTCGAATGGAATGTCAGGAATGTCATGTCTTTTAATGGAATGTCAGGAATGTCATGTCTTTTAATGGAATGTCATGTCTTTTAATGGAATGTAAGGAATGTCATGTCTTTTAATGGAATGTCATGTCTTGGAATGGAATGTCAAGAATGTCATGTCTTTTAATGGAATGTCAGGAATGTCATGTCTTTTAATGGAATCTCATGTCTTTTATTGGAATGTCAGGAATGTCATGTCTTTTAATGGAATGTCAGGAATGTCGTGTCTTTTAATGGAATGTCAGGAATGTTGTGTCTTGTATTTGAATGTCATGTCTTGGAATGGAATGTCAGGAATGTCATGTCTTTTATTGGAATGTCAGGAATGTCATGTCTTTTAATGGAATGTCAGGAATGTCAAGAATGTCATGTCTTTTATTGGAATGTCAGGAATGTCATGTCTTTTATTGGAATGTCATGTCTTTTATTGGAATCTCAGGAATGTCATGTCTTTTAATGGAATCTCAGGAATGTCATGTCTTTTAATGGAATGTCAGGAATGTCATGTGTTTTAATGGAATGTCAGGAATGTCATGTCTTTTAATGGAATGTCAGGAATGTCATCTCTTTTAATCGAATGTCATGTCTTGGAATGGAATGTCAGGAATGTCATGTCTTATATTGGAATGTCAGAAATGTCATGTCTTTTAATGGAATGTCGTCTTTTATTGGAATGTCAGGAATGTCATGTCTTTTAATGGAATGTCATGTCTTTTATTGGAATGTCAAGAATGTCATGTCTTTTATTGGAATGTCAGGAATGTCATGTCTTTTAATGGAATTTCAGGAATGTCATGTCTTTTAATGGAATGTCAGGAATGTCATGTCTTTTAATGGAATGTCATGTCTTCGAATGGAATGTCAGGAATGTCATGTCTTTTAATGGAATGTCAGGAATGTCATGTCTTTTAATGGAATGTCATGTCTTCGAATGGAATGTCAGGAATGTCATGTCTTTTAATGGAATGTCAGGAATGTCATGTCTTTTAATGGAATGTCATGTCTTTTAATGGAATGTAAGGAATGTCATGTCTTTTAATGGAATGTCATGTCTTGGAATGGAATGTCAGGAATGTCATGTCTTTTAATGGAATGTCAGGAATGTCATGTCTTTTAATGGAATGTCAGGAATGTCATGTCTTTTAATGGAATCTCATGTCTTTTATTGGAATGTCAAGAATGTCATGTCTTTTATTGGAATGTCAGGAATGTCATGTCTTTTAATGGAATGTCAGGAATGTCGTGTCTGTTAATGGAATATCAGGAATGTCGTGTCTTGTATTGGAATGTCATGTCTTGGAATGGAATGTCAGGAATGTCATGTCTTTTATTGGAATGTCAGGAATGTCATGTCTTTTAATGGAATGTCATGTCTTTTAATGGAATGTCAGGAATGTCATGTCTTTTAATGGAATGTCATGTCTTGGAATGGAATGTCAGGAATGTCATGTCTTTTAATGGAATGTCAGGAATGTCATGTCTTTTAATGGAATGTCAGGAATGTCATGTCTTTTAATGGAATGTCAGGAATGTCCTGTCTTTTAATGGAATGTCAGGAATGTCAGGAATGTCATGTCTTTTAAAGGAATGTCAGGAATGTCATGTCTTTTAATGGAATGTCAGGAATGTCATGTCTTTTAATGGAATGTCAGGAATGTCATGTCTTTTAATGGAATGTCAGGAATGTCATGTCTTTTAATGGAATGTCATGTCTTTTTTTGGAATGTCAAGAATGTCATGTCTTTTATTGGAATGTCAGGAATGTCATGTCTTTTAATGGAATGTCAGGAATGTCGTGTCTTTTAATGGAATGTCAGGAATGTCGTGTCTTGTATTGGAATGTCATGTCTTGGAATGTCAGGAATGTCATGTCTTTTATTGGAATGTCAGGAATGTCATGTCTTTTAATGGAATGTTGGGAATGTCATGTCTTTTATTGGAATGTCAGGAATGTCATGTCTTTTAATGGAATGTCATGTCTTTTATTGGAATGTCAGGAATGTCATGTCTTTTAATGGAATGTCAGGAATGTCAGGAATGTCATGTCTTTTAATGGAATGTCAGGAATGTCATGTCTTTTATTGGAATGTCAGGAATGTCATGTCATTTAATGGAATGTCATGTCTTTTATTGGAATGTCAGGAATGTCATGTCTTTTAATGGAATGTCATGTCTTTTAATGGAATATAAGGAATGTCATGTCTTTTATTGGAATGTCTTGTCATAGAATGGAATGTCATGTCTTTTATTGGAATGTCAGGAATGTCATGTCTTAGAATGGAATGTCATGTCTTGGAATGGAATGTCAGGAATGTCATGTCTTTTATTGGAATGTCAGGAATGTCATGTCTTTTAATGGAATGTCGTCTTTTATTGGAATGTCAGGAATGTCATGTCTTTTAATGGAATGTCATGTCTTTTAATGGAATGTCAGGAATGTCATGTCTTTTAATGGAATGTCATGTCTTGGAATGGAATGTCAGGAATGTCATGTCTTTTAATGGAATGTCATGTCTTTTAATGGAATGTCAGGAATGTCATGTCTTTTAATGGAATGTCAGGAATGTCATGTCTTTTAATGGAATGTCAGGAATGTCATGTCTTTTATTGGAATCTCAGGAATGTCATGTCTTTTAATGGAATGTCATGTCTTTTAATGGAATGTCAGGAATGTCATGTCTTTTAATGGAATGCCAGGAATGTCATGTCTTTTAATGGAATGTCAGGAATGTCATGTCTTTTAATGGAATGTCAGGAATGTCATGTCTTTTAATGGAATGTCAGGAATGTCATGTCTTTTAATGGAATGTCAGGAATGTCATGTCTTTTAATGGAATGTCAGGAATGTCATGTCTTTTAATGGAATATCAGGAATGTCATGTCTTTTAATGGAATGTCAGGAATATCATGTCTTTTAATGGAATGTCAGGAATGTCATGTCTTTTAATGGAATGTCAGGAATGTCATGTCTTTTAATGGAATGTCAGGAATGTCAGGAATGTCATGTCTTTTAATGGAATGTCAGGAATGTCATGTCTTTTAATGGAATGTCAGGAATGTCATGTCTTTTAATGGAATGTCATGTCTTTTAATGGAATGTCAGGAATGTCATGTCTTTTAATGGAATGTCAGGAATGTCATGTCTTTTAATGGAATGTCATGTCTTAGAATGGAATGTCAGGAATGTCAGGAATGTCATGTCTTGGAATGGAATGTCAGGAATGTCATGTCTTTTAATGGAATGTCTGGAATGTCATGTCTTTTAATGGAATGTCAGGAATGTCATGTCTTTTAATGGAATGTCATGTCTTCGAATAGAATGTCAGGAATGTCATGTCTTTTAATGGAATGTCAGGAATGTCATGTCTTTTAATGGAATGTCATGTCTTTTAATGGAATGTCAGGAATGTCATGTCTTCGAATAGAATGTCAGGAATGTCATGTCTTTTATTGGAATGTCAGGAATGTCATGTCTTTTCATGGAATGTCATGTCTTTTAATGGAATGTCAGGAATGTCATGTCTTTTAATGGAATGTCATGTCTTCGAATAGAATGTCAGGAATGTCATGTCTTTTAATGGAATGTCAGGAATGTCATGTCTTTTAACGGAATGTCATGTCTTTTATTGGAATGTCAAGAATGTCATGTCTTTTATTGGAATGTCAAGAATGTCATGTCTTTTAATGGAATGTCAGGAATGTCATGTCTTTAATGGAATGTCAGGAATGTCATGTATTTTAATGGAATGTCATGTCTTTTAATGGAATGTCAGGAATGTCATGTCTTTTAATGGAATTTCGGGAATGTCATGTCTTTTAATGGAATGTCAGGAATGTCAGTAATGTCATGTCTTTTAATGGAATGTCAGGAATGTCATGTCTTTTAATGGAATGTCAGGAATGTCATGTCTTTTAATGGAATACCAGGAATGTCAGGAATGTCATGTCTTTTAATGGAATGTCAGGAATGTCATGTCTTTTAATGGAATGTCAGGAATGCCATGTCTTTTATTGGAATGTCATGTCTTTTATTGGAATGTCATGTCTTTTAATGGAATATCAGGAATGTCATGTCTTTTATTGGAATGTCAGGAATGTCATGTCTTTTAATGGAATGTCAGGAATGTCATCTCTTTTAATGGAATGTCATGTCTTGGAATGGAATGTCAGGAATGTCATGTCTTGGAATGGAATGTCAGGAATGTCATGTCTTTTAATGGAATGTCATGTCTTTTATTGGAATGTCAGGAATGTCATGTCTTTTATTGGAATGTCAAGAATGTCATGTCTTTTAATGGAATGTCAGGAATGTCATGTCTTTTAATGGAATGTCAGGAATGTCATGTATTTTAATGGAATGTCATGTCTTTTAATGGAATGTCAGGAATGTCATGTCTTTTAATGGAATTTCGGGAATGTCATGTCTTTTAATGGAATGTCAGGAATGTCAGTAATGTCATGTCTTTTAATGGAATGTCAGGAATGTCATGTCTTTTAATGGAATGCCAGGAATGTCATGTCTTTTAATGGAATGTCAGGAATGTCATGTCTTTTAATGGAATGTCAGGAATGTCATGTCTTTTATTGGAATGTCAGGAATGTCATGTCTTTTAATGGAATGTCAGGAATGTCATGTCTTTTAATGGAATGTCAGGAATGTCATGTCTTTTAATGGAATATCAGGAATGTCAGGAATGTCATGTCTTTTAATGGAATATCAGGAATGTCATGTCTTTTAATGGAATGTCAGGAATGTCATGTCTTTTAATGGAATGTCAGGAATGTCATGCCTTTTAATGGAATGTCAGGAATGTCATGTCTTTTAATGGAATGTCAGGAATGTCAGGAATGTCATGTCTTTTAATGGAATGTCAGGAATGTCATGTCTTTTAATGGAATGTCAGGAATGTCATGTCTTTTAATGGAATGTCATGTCTTTTAATGGAATGTCAGGAATGTCATGTCTTTTAATGGAATGTCAGGAATGTCATGTCTTTTAATGGAATGTCATGTCTTAGAATGGAATGTCAGGAATGTCAGGAATGTCATGTCTTGGAATGGAATGTCAGGAATGTCATGTCTTTTAATGGAATGTCAGGAATGTCATGTCTTTTAATGGAATGTCAGGAATGTCATGTCTTTTAATGGAATGTCATGTCTTCGAATAGAATGTCAGGAATGTCATGTCTTTTAATGGAATGTCAGGAATGTCATGTCTTTTAATGGAATGTCATGTCTTTTATTGGAATGTCAAGAATGTCATGTCTTTTAATGGAATGTCAGGAATGTCATGTATTTTAATGGAATGTCATGTCTTGGAATGGAATGTCAGGAATGTCATGTGTTTTATTGGAATGTCAGGAATGTCATGTCTTTTAATGGAATGTCGTCTTTTATTGGAATGTCAGGAATGTCATGTCTTTTCATGGAATGTCATGTCTTTTAATGGAATGTCAGGAATGTCATGTCTTTTAATGGAATGTCATGTCTTGGAATGGAATGTCAGGAATGTCATGTCTTAATGGAAGATCAGGAATGTCAGGAATATCATGTCTTTTAATGGAATGTCAGGAATGTCATGTCTTTTAATGGAATGTCAGGAATGTCATGTCTTTTAATGGAATGTCAGGAATGTCATGTCTTTTAATGGAATGTCATGTCTTTTATTGGAATGTCAAGAATGTCATGTCTTTTAATGGAATGTCAGGAATGTCATGTCTTTTAATGGAATGTCATGTCTTTTAATGGAATGTCAGGAATGTCATGTCTTTTAATGGAATTTCAGGAATGTCATGTCTTTTAATGGAATGTCAGGAATGTCAGTAATGTCATGTCTTTTAATGGAATGTCAGGAATGTCATGTCTTTTAATGGAATGTCAGGAATGTCATGTCTTTTAATGGAATGTCAGGAATGTCATGTCTTTTAATGGAATGCCAGGAATGTCAGGAATGTCATGTCTTTTAATGGAATGTCAGGAATGTCATGTCTTTTAATGGAATGTCAGGAATGCCATGTCTTTTATTGGAATGTCATGTCTTTTATTGGAATGTCATGTCTTTTAATGGAATGTCAGGAATGTCATGTCTTTTATTGGAATGTCAGGAATGTCATGTCTTTTAATGGAATGTCAGGAATGTCATCTCTTTTAATGGAATGTCATGTCTTGGAATGGAATGTCAGGAATGTCATGTCTTGGAATGGAATGTCAGGAATGTCATGTCTTTTAATGGAATGTCATGTCTTTTATTGGAATGTCAAGAATGTCATGTCTTTTATTGGAATGTCAGGAATGTCATGTCTTTTAATGGAATGTCAGGAATGTCATGTCTTTTAATGGAATATCAGGAATGTCAGGAATGTCATGTCTTTTAATGGAATATCAGGAATGTCATGTCTTTTAATGGAATGTCAGGAATGTCATGTCTTTTAATGGAATATCAGGAATCTCATGTCTTTTAATGGAATGTCATGTCTTTTAATGGAATGTCAGGAATGTCAGGAATGTCATGTCTTTTAATGGAATGTCAGGAATGTCATGTCTTTTAATGGAATGTCAGGAATGTCATGTCTTTTAATGGAATGTCAGGAATGTCATATCTTTTAATGGAATGTCATGTCTTTTAATGGAATGTCAGGAATGTCATGTCTTTTAATGGAATGTCATGTCTGGAATGTCATGTCTTTTAATGGAATGTCAGGAATGTCATGTCTTTTAATGGAATGTCAGGAATGTCATGTCTTTTAATGGAATGTCAGGAATGTCATGTCTTGGAATGGAATGTCAGGAATGTCATGTCTTTTAATGGAATGTCAGGAATGTCATGTCTTTTAATGGAATGTCAGGAATGTCATGTCTTTTATTGGAATGTCAAGAATGTCATGTCTTTTAATGGAATGTCAGGAATGTCATGTCTTTTAATGGAATGTCAGGAATGTCATGTATTTTAATGGAATGTCATGTCTTTTAATGGAATGTCAGGAATGTCATGTCTTTTAATGGAATTTCGGGAATGTCATGTCTTTTAATGGAATGTCAGGAATGTCAGTAATGTCATGTCTTTTAATGGAATGTCAGGAATGTCATGTCTTTTAATGGAATGTCAGGAATGTCATGTCTTTTAATGGAATGCCAGGAATGTCATGTCTTTTAATGGAATGTCAGGAATGTCATGTCTTTTAATGGAATGTCAGGAATGTCATGTCTTTTATTGGAATGTCAGGAATGTCATGTCTTTTAATGGAATGTCAGGAATGTCATGTCTTTTAATGGAATGTCAGGAATGTCATGTCTTTTAATGGAATATCAGGAATGTCAGGAATGTCATGTCTTTTAATGGAATGTCAGGAATGTCATGTCTTTTAATGGAATGTCAGGAATGTCATGTCTTTTAATGGAATGTCAGGAATGTCATGTCTTTTAATGGAATGTCAGGAATGTCAGGAATGTCATGTCTTTTAATGGAATGTCAGGAATGTCATGTCTTTTAATGGAATGTCAGGAATGTCATGTCTTTTAATGGAATGTCATGTCTTTTAATGGAATGTCATGTCTTTTAATGGAATGTCAGGAATGTCATGTCTTTTAATGGAATGTCAGGAATGTCATGTCTTTTAATGGAATGTCATGTCTTAGAATGGAATGTCAGGAATGTCAGGAATGTCATGTCTTGGAATGGAATGTCAGGAATGTCATGTCTTTTAATGGAATGTCAGGAATGTCATGTCTTTTAATGGAATGTCAGGAATGTCATGTCTTTTAATGGAATGTCATGTCTTCGAATAGAATGTCAGGAATGTCATGTCTTTTAATGGAATGTCAGGAATGTCATGTCTTTTAATGGAATGTCATGTCTTTTATTGGAATGTCAAGAATGTCATGTCTTTTAATGGAATGTCAGGAATGTCATGTATTTTAATGGAATGTCATGTCTTGGAATGGAATGTCAGGAATGTCATGTGTTTTATTGGAATGTCAGGAATGTCATGTCTTTTAATGGAATGTCGTCTTTTATTGGAATGTCAGGAATGTCATGTCTTTTCATGGAATGTCATGTCTTTTAATGGAATGTCAGGAATGTCATGTCTTTTAATGGAATGTCATGTCTTGGAATGGAATGTCAGGAATGTCATGTCTTAATGGAAGATCAGGAATGTCAGGAATATCATGTCTTTTAATGGAATGTCAGGAATGTCATGTCTTTTAATGGAATGTCAGGAATGTCATGTCTTTTAATGGAATGTCAGGAATGTCATGTCTTTTAATGGAATGTCATGTCTTTTATTGGAATGTCAAGAATGTCATGTCTTTTAATGGAATGTCAGGAATGTCATGTCTTTTAATGGAATGTCATGTCTTTTAATGGAATGTCAGGAATGTCATGTCTTTTAATGGAATTTCAGGAATGTCATGTCTTTTAATGGAATGTCAGGAATGTCAGTAATGTCATGTCTTTTAATGGAATGTCAGGAATGTCATGTCTTTTAATGGAATGTCAGGAATGTCATGTCTTTTAATGGAATGTCAGGAATGTCATGTCTTTTAATGGAATGTCATGTCTTCGAATGGAATGTCAGGAATGTCATGTCTTTTAATGGAATGTCAGGAATGTCATGTCTTTTAATGGAATGTCATGTCTTTTAATGGAATGTAAGGAATGTCATGTCTTTTAATGGAATGTCATGTCTTGGAATGGAATGTCAAGAATGTCATGTCTTTTAATGGAATGTCAGGAATGTCATGTCTTTTAATGGAATCTCATGTCTTTTATTGGAATGTCAGGAATGTCATGTCTTTTAATGGAATGTCAGGAATGTCGTGTCTTTTAATGGAATGTCAGGAATGTTGTGTCTTGTATTTGAATGTCATGTCTTGGAATGGAATGTCAGGAATGTCATGTCTTTTATTGGAATGTCAGGAATGTCATGTCTTTTAATGGAATGTCAGGAATGTCAAGAATGTCATGTCTTTTATTGGAATGTCAGGAATGTCATGTCTTTTATTTGAATGTCATGTCTTTTATTGGAATCTCAGGAATGTCATGTCTTTTAATGGAATCTCAGGAATGTCATGTCTTTTAATGGAATGTCAGGAATGTCATGTGTTTTAATGGAATGTCAGGAATGTCATGTCTTTTAATGGAATGTCAGGAATGTCATCTCTTTTAATCGAATGTCATGTCTTGGAATGGAATGTCAGGAATGTCATGTCTTATATTGGAATGTCAGAAATGTCATGTCTTTTAATGGAATGTCGTCTTTTATTGGAATGTCAGGAATGTCATGTCTTTTAATGGAATGTCATGTCTTTTATTGGAATGTCAAGAATGTCATGTCTTTTATTGGAATGTCAGGAATGTCATGTCTTTTAATGGAATTTCAGGAATGTCATGTCTTTTAATGGAATGTCAGGAATGTCATGTCTTTTAATGGAATGTCATGTCTTCGAATGGAATGTCAGGAATGTCATGTCTTTTAATGGAATGTCATGTCTTTTAATGGAATGTCATGTCTTCGAATGGAATGTCAGGAATGTCATGTCTTTTAATGGAATGTCAGGAATGTCATGTCTTTTAATGGAATGTCATGTCTTTTAATGGAATGTAAGGAATGTCATGTCTTTTAATGGAATGTCATGTCTTGGAATGGAATGTCAGGAATGTCATGTCTTTTAATGGAATGTCAGGAATGTCATGTCTTTTAATGGAATGTCAGGAATGTCATGTCTTTTAATGGAATCTCATGTCTTTTATTGGAATGTCAAGAATGTCATGTCTTTTATTGGAATGTCAGGAATGTCATGTCTTTTAATGGAATGTCAGGAATGTCGTGTCTGTTAATGGAATATCAGGAATGTCGTGTCTTGTATTGGAATGTCATGTCTTGGAATGGAATGTCAGGAATGTCATGTCTTTTATTGGAATGTCAGGAATGTCATGTCTTTTAATGGAATGTCATGTCTTTTAATGGAATGTCAGGAATGTCATGTCTTTTAATGGAATGTCATGTCTTGGAATGGAATGTCAGGAATGTCATGTCTTTTAATGGAATGTCAGGAATGTCATGTCTTTTAATGGAATGTCAGGAATGTCATGTCTTTTAATGGAATGTCAGGAATGTCCTGTCTTTTAATGGAATGTCAGGAATGTCAGGAATGTCATGTCTTTTAAAGGAATGTCAGGAATGTCATGTCTTTTAATGGAATTTCAGGAATGTCAGGAATGTCATGTCTTTTAATGGAATGTCAGGAATGTCATGTCTTTTAATGGAATGTCAGGAATGTCATGTCTTTTAATGGAATGTCATGTCTTTTTTTGGAATGTCAAGAATGTCATGTCTTTTATTGGAATGTCAGGAATGTCATGTCTTTTAATGGAATGTCAGGAATGTCGTGTCTTTTAATGGAATGTCAGGAATGTCGTGTCTTGTATTGGAATGTCATGTCTTGGAATGTCAGGAATGTCATGTCTTTTATTGGAATGTCAGGAATGTCATGTCTTTTAATGGAATGTCGGGAATGTCATGTCTTTTATTGGAATGTCAGGAATGTCATGTCTTTTAATGGAATGTCATGTCTTTTATTGGAATGTCAGGAATGTCATGTCTTTTAATGGAATGTCAGGAATGTCAGGAATGTCATGTCTTTTAATGGAATGTCAGGAATGTCATGTCTTTTATTGGAATGTCAGGAATGTCATGTCTTTTAATGGAATGTCATGTCTTTTATTGGAATGTCAGGAATGTCATGTCTTTTAATGGAATGTCATGTCTTTTAATGGAATGTAAGGAATGTCCTGTCTTTTATTGGAATGTCTTGTCATAGAATGGAATGTCATGTCTTTTATTGGAATGTCAGGAATGTCATGTCTTAGAATGGAATGTCATGTCTTGGAATGGAATGTCAGGAATGTCATGTCTTTTATTGGAATGTCAGGAATGTCATGTCTTTTAATGGAATGTCGTCTTTTATTGGAATGTCAGGAATGTCATGTCTTTTAATGGAATGTCATGTCTTTTAATGGAATGTCATGTCTTTTAATGGAATGTCAGGAATGCCATGTCTTTTATTGGAATGTCATGTCTTTTAATGGAATGTCAGGAATGTCATTTCTTTTATTGGAATGTCAGGAATGTCATGTCTTTTATTGGAATGTCAGGAATGTCATGTCTTAGAATGGAATGTCATGTCTTGGAATGGAATGTCAGGAATGTCATGTCTTTTATTGGAATGTCAGGAATGTCATGTCTTTTAATGGAATGTCGTCTTTTATTGGAATGTCAGGAATGTCATGTCTTTTAATGGAATGTCATGTCTTTTAATGGAATGTCAGGAATGTCATGTCTTTTAATGGAATGTCATGTCTTGGAATGTCAGGAATGTCATGTCTTTTAATGGAATGTCAGGAATGGCATGTCTTTTAATGGAATGTCAGGAATGTCATGTCTTTTAATGGAATGTCAGGAATGTCATGTCTTTTAAAGGAATGTCAGGAATGTCATGTCTTTTATTGGAATGTCAGGAATGTCATGTCTTTTAATGGAATGTCATGTCTTTTAATGGAATGTCAGGAATGTCATGTCTTTTAATGGAATGTCATGTCTTGGAATGGAATGGAATGTCAGGAATGTCATGTCTTTTAATGGAATGTCATGTCTTTTAATGGAATGTCATGTCTTTTAATGGAATGTCAGGAATGCCATGTCTTTTATTGGAATGTCATGTCTTTTAATGGAATGTCAGGAATGTCATTTCTTTTATTGGAATGTCAGGAATGTCATGTCTTTTATTGGAATGTCAGGAATGCCATGTCTTTTAATGGAATGTCATCTCTTTTAATGGAATGTCATGTCTTTCAATGGAATGTCATGTCTTGAAATGGAATGTTAGGAATGTCATGTCTTGGAATGGAATGGCATGTCTTGGAATGGAATGTCAGGAATGTCATGTCTTTTATTGGAATGTCAGGAATGTCATGTCTTTTAATGGAATGTCATGTCTTTTAATGGAATGTAAGGAATGTCATGAATTTTAATGGAATGTCATGTCTTGGAATGGAATGTCAGGAATGTCATGTCTTTTATTGGAATGTCAGGTCTTTTAATGGAATGTTGTCTTTTATTGGAATGTCAGGAATGTCATGTCTTTTAATGGAATGTCATGTCTTTTAATGGAATATCAGGAATGTCATGTCTTTTAATGGAATGTCATGTCTTTTATTGGAATGTCAAGAATGTCATGTCTTTTAATGGAATGTCATGTCTTTTAATGGAATGTCAGGAATGTCATGTCTTTTAATGGAATGTCATGTCTAGGAATGGAATGTCAGGAATGTCATGTCTTTTAATGGAATGTCAGGAATGTCATGTCTTTTAATGGAATGTCAGGAATGTCATGTCTTTTAATGGAATGTCAGGAATGTCATGTCTTTTATTGGAATGTCAGGAATGTCAGGAATGTCATGTCTTTTAATGGAATGTCATGTCTTTTATTGGAATGTCAAGAATGTCATGTCTTTTATTGGAATGTCAGGAATGTCATGTCTTTTAATGGAATGTCAGGAATGTCATGTCTTTTAATGGAATGTCAGGAATGCCATGTCTTTTATTGGAATGTCAGGAATGTCATGTCTTTTAATGGAATGTCAGGAATGTCATGTCTTTTAATGGAATGTCATGTCTTGGAATGGAATGTCAGTAATGTCATGTCTTGGAATGGAATGTCAGGAATGTCATGTCTTTTAATGGAATGTCATGTCTTTTATTGGAATTTCAAGAATGTCATGTCTTTTATTGGAATGTCAGGAATGTCATGTCTTTTAATGGAATTTCAGGAATGTCAGGAATGTCATGTCTTTTAATGGAATGTCATGTCTTCGAATGGAATGTCAGGAATGTCATGTCTTTTAATGGCATGTCAGGAATGTCATGTCTTTTAATGGAATGTCATGTCTTTTAATGGAATGTAAGGAATGTCATGTCTTTTAATGGAATGTCATGTCTTGGAATGGAATGTCAAGAATGTCATGTCTTTTAATGGAATGTCAGGAATGTCATGTCTTTTAATGGAATCTCATGTCTTTTATTGGAATGTCAGGAATGTCATGTCTTTTAATGGAATGTCAGGAATGTCGTGTCTTTTAATGGAATGTCAGGAATGTCGTGTCTTGTATTGGAATGTCATGTCTTGGAATGGAATGTCAGGAATGTCATGTCTTTTATTGGAATGTCAGGAATGTCATGTCTTTTAATGGAATGTCAGGAATGTCATGTCTTTGAATGGAATGTCAGGAATGTCATGTCTTTTATTGGAATGTCATGTCTTTTAATGGAATGTCAGGAATGTCATGTCTTTTAATGGAATGTCAGGAATGTCATGTCTTTTAATGGAATGTCAGGAATGTCATGTCTTTTAATGGAATGTCAGGAATGTCATCTCTTTTAATGGAATGTCATGTCTTGGAATGGAATGTCAGGAATGTCATGTCTTATATTGGAATGTCAGAAATGTCATGTCTTTTAATGGAATGTCGTCTTTTATTGGAATGTCAGGAATGTCATGTCTTTTAATGGAATGTCATGTCTTTTATTGGAATGTCAAGAATGTCATGTCTTTTATTAGAATGTCAGGAATGTCATGTCTTTTAATGGAATGTCATGTCTTTTAATGGAATGTCAAGAATGTCATGTCTTTTATTGGAATGTCAGCAATGTCATGTCTTTTAATGGAATGTCAGGAATGTCATCTCTTTTAATGGAATGTCAGGAATGTCATGTCTTTTAATGGAATGTCATGTCTTTTATTGGAATGTCAAGAATGTCATGTCTTTTAATGGAATGTCAGGAATGTCATGTCTTTTAATGGAATGTCAGGAATGTCATGTCTTAATGGAATGTCAGGAATGGTATGTCTTTTATTGGAATGTCAGGAATGTCATGTCTTTTAATGGAATGTCATGTCTTTTAATGGAATGTCAGGAATGTCATGTCTTTTAATGGAATGTCATGTCTTTTAATGGAATGTCAGGAATGTCATGTCTTTTAATGGAATGTCAGGAATGTCGTCTTTTAATGGAATGTCATGTCTTTTATTGGAATGTCAAGAATGTCATGTCTTTTATTGGAATGTCAGGAATGTCATGTCTTTTAATGGAATGTCAGGAATGTCATGTCTTTTAATGGAATGTCAGGAATGCCATGTCTTTTATTGGAATGTCAGGAATGTCATGTCTTTTAATGGAATGTCAGGAATGTCATGTCTTTTAATGGAATGTCATGTCTTGGAATGGAATGTCAGTAATGTCATGTCTTGGAATGGAATGTCAGGAATGTCATGTCTTTTAATGGAATGTCATGTCTTTTATTGGAATGTCAAGAATGTCATGTCTTTTATTGGAATGTCAGGAATGTCATGTCTTTTAATGGAATTTCAGGAATGTCAGGAATGTCATGTCTTTTAATGGAATGTTAGGAATGTCATGTCTTTTAATGGAATGTCATGTCTTCGAATGGAATGTCAGGAATGTCATGTCTTTTAATGGAATGTCAGTAATGTCATGTCTTTTAATGGAATGTCATGTCTTCGAATGGAATGTCAGGAATGTCATGTCTTTTAATGGAATGTCAGGAATGTCATGTCTTTTAATGGAATGTCATGTCTTTTAATGGAATGTAAGGAATGTCATGTCTTTTAATGGAATGTCATGTCTTGGAATGGAATGTCAAGAATGTCATGTCTTTTAATGGAATGTCAGGAATGTCATGTCTTTTAATGGAATCTCATGTCTTTTATTGGAATGTCAGGAATGTCATGTCTTTTAATGGAATGTCAGGAATGTCGTGTCTTTTAATGGAATGTCAGGAATGTTGTGTCTTGTATTTGAATGTCATGTCTTGGAATGGAATGTCAGGAATGTCATGTCTTTTATTGGAATGTCAGGAATGTCATGTCTTTTAATGGAATGTCAGGAATGTCAAGAATGTCATGTCTTTTATTGGAATGTCAGGAATGTCATGTCTTTTATTTGAATGTCATGTCTTTTATTGGAATCTCAGGAATGTCATGTCTTTTAATGGAATCTCAGGAATGTCATGTCTTTTAATGGAATGTCAGGAATGTCATGTGTTTTAATGGAATGTCAGGAATGTCATGTCTTTTAATGGAATGTCAGGAATGTCATCTCTTTTAATCGAATGTCATGTCTTGGAATGGAATGTCAGGAATGTCATGTCTTATATTGGAATGTCAGAAATGTCATGTCTTTTAATGGAATGTCGTCTTTTATTGGAATGTCAGGAATGTCATGTCTTTTAATGGAATGTCATGTCTTTTATTGGAATGTCAAGAATGTCATGTCTTTTATTGGAATGTCAGGAATGTCATGTCTTTTAATGGAATTTCAGGAATGTCATGTCTTTTAATGGAATGTCAGGAATGTCATGTCTTTTAATGGAATGTCATGTCTTCGAATGGAATGTCAGGAATGTCATGTCTTTTAATGGAATGTCATGTCTTTTAATGGAATGTCATGTCTTCGAATGGAATGTCAGGAATGTCATGTCTTTTAATGGAATGTCAGGAATGTCATGTCTTTTAATGGAATGTCATGTCTTTTAATGGAATGTAAGGAATGTCATGTCTTTTAATGGAATGTCATGTCTTGGAATGGAATGTCAGGAATGTCATGTCTTTTAATGGAATGTCAGGAATGTCATGTCTTTTAATGGAATGTCAGGAATGTCATGTCTTTTAATGGAATCTCATGTCTTTTATTGGAATGTCAAGAATGTCATGTCTTTTATTGGAATGTCAGGAATGTCATGTCTTTTAATGGAATGTCAGGAATGTCGTGTCTGTTAATGGAATATCAGGAATGTCGTGTCTTGTATTGGAATGTCATGTCTTGGAATGGAATGTCAGGAATGTCATGTCTTTTATTGGAATGTCAGGAATGTCATGTCTTTTAATGGAATGTCATGTCTTTTAATGGAATGTCAGGAATGTCATGTCTTTTAATGGAATGTCATGTCTTGGAATGGAATGTCAGGAATGTCATGTCTTTTAATGGAATGTCAGGAATGTCATGTCTTTTAATGGAATGTCAGGAATGTCATGTCTTTTAATGGAATGTCAGGAATGTCCTGTCTTTTAATGGAATGTCAGGAATGTCAGGAATGTCATGTCTTTTAAAGGAATGTCAGGAATGTCATGTCTTTTAATGGAATTTCAGGAATGTCAGGAATGTCATGTCTTTTAATGGAATGTCAGGAATGTCATGTCTTTTAATGGAATGTCAGGAATGTCATGTCTTTTAATGGAATGTCATGTCTTTTTTTGGAATGTCAAGAATGTCATGTCTTTTATTGGAATGTCAGGAATGTCATGTCTTTTAATGGAATGTCAGGAATGTCGTGTCTTTTAATGGAATGTCAGGAATGTCGTGTCTTGTATTGGAATGTCATGTCTTGGAATGTCAGGAATGTCATGTCTTTTATTGGAATGTCAGGAATGTCATGTCTTTTAATGGAATGTCGGGAATGTCATGTCTTTTATTGGAATGTCAGGAATGTCATGTCTTTTAATGGAATGTCATGTCTTTTATTGGAATGTCAGGAATGTCATGTCTTTTAATGGAATGTCAGGAATGTCAGGAATGTCATGTCTTTTAATGGAATGTCAGGAATGTCATGTCTTTTATTGGAATGTCAGGAATGTCATGTCTTTTAATGGAATGTCATGTCTTTTATTGGAATGTCAGGAATGTCATGTCTTTTAATGGAATGTCATGTCTTTTAATGGAATGTAAGGAATGTCCTGTCTTTTATTGGAATGTCTTGTCATAGAATGGAATGTCATGTCTTTTATTGGAATGTCAGGAATGTCATGTCTTAGAATGGAATGTCATGTCTTGGAATGGAATGTCAGGAATGTCATGTCTTTTATTGGAATGTCAGGAATGTCATGTCTTTTAATGGAATGTCGTCTTTTATTGGAATGTCAGGAATGTCATGTCTTTTAATGGAATGTCATGTCTTTTAATGGAATGTCATGTCTTTTAATGGAATGTCAGGAATGCCATGTCTTTTATTGGAATGTCATGTCTTTTAATGGAATGTCAGGAATGTCATTTCTTTTATTGGAATGTCAGGAATGTCATGTCTTTTATTGGAATGTCAGGAATGCCATGTCTTTTAATGGAATGTCATCTCTTTTAATGGAATGTCATGTCTTTCAATGGAATGTCATGTCTTGAAATGGAATGTTAGGAATGTCATGTCTTGGAATGGAATGGCATGTCTTGGAATGGAATGTCAGGAATGTCATGTCTTTTATTGGAATGTCAGGAATGTCATGTCTTTTAATGGAATGTCATGTCTTTTAATGGAATGTAAGGAATGTCATGAATTTTAATGGAATGTCATGTCTTGGAATGGAATGTCAGGAATGTCATGTCTTTTATTGGAATGTCAGGTCTTTTAATGGAATGTTGTCTTTTATTGGAATGTCAGGAATGTCATGTCTTTTAATGGAATGTCATGTCTTTTAATGGAATATCAGGAATGTCATGTCTTTTAATGGAATGTCATGTCTTTTATTGGAATGTCAAGAATGTCATGTCTTTTAATGGAATGTCATGTCTTTTAATGGAATGTCAGGAATGTCATGTCTTTTAATGGAATGTCATGTCTAGGAATGGAATGTCAGGAATGTCATGTCTTTTAATGGAATGTCAGGAATGTCATGTCTTTTAATGGAATGTCAGGAATGTCATGTCTTTTATTGGAATGTCAGGAATGTCAGGAATGTCATGTCTTTTAATGGAATGTCATGTCTTTTATTGGAATGTCAAGAATGTCATGTCTTTTATTGGAATGTCAAGAATGTCATGTCTTTTAATGGAATGTCAGGAATGTCATGTCTTGTATTGGAATGTCATGTCTTGGAATGTCAGGAATGTCATGTCTTTTATTGGAATATCGGGAATGTCATGTCTTTTAATGGAATGTCAGGAATGTCATGTCTTTTATTGACATGTCATGTCATAGAATGGAATGTCATGTCTTGGAATGGAATGTCAGGAATGTCATGTCTTGGAATGGAATGTCATGTCTTGGAATGGAATGTCAGGAATGTCATGTCTTTTAATGGAATGGCATGTCTTTTAATGGAATGTAAGGAATGTCATGTATTTTAATGGAATGTCATGTCTTGGAATGTCAGGAATGTCATGTCTTTTATTGGAATGTCAGTAATGTCATGTCTTTTAATGGAATGTCGTCTTTTATTGGAATGTCAGGAATGTCATGTCTTTTAATGTAATGTCATGTCTTTTAATGGAATGTCAGGAATGTCATGTCTTTTAATGGAATGTCATGTCTTGGAATGGAATGTCAGGAATGTCATGTCTTTTAATGGAATGTCAGGAATGTCATGTCTTTTAATGGAATGTCAGGAATGTCATGTCTTTTATTGGAATGTCAGGAATGTCATGTCTTTTATTGGAATGTCATGTCTTTTAATGGAATGTCAGGAATGTCATGTCTTTTATTGGAATGTCATGTCTTTTAATGGAATGTCAGGAATGTCATGTCTTTTATTGGAATGTCATGTCTTTTAATGGAATGTCATGTCTTGGAATGGAATGTCAGGAATGTCATGTCTTTTAATGGAATGTCAGGAATGTCATGTCTTTTAATGGAATGTCAGGAATGTCATGTCTTTTAATGGAATGTCAGGAATATCATGTCTTTTAATGGAATGTCAGGAATGTCATGTCTTTTAATGGAATGTCAGGAATGTTATGTCTTTTATTGGAATGTCAGGAATGTCATGTCTTTTAATGGAATGTCATGTCTTTTAATGGAATGTCAGGAATGTCATGTCTTTTAATGGAATGTCATGTCTTTTAATGGAATGTCAGGAATGTCATGTCTTTTAATGGAATGTCAGGAATGTCATGTCTTTTAATGGAATGTCATGTCTTTTATTGGAATGTCAAGAATGTCATGTCTTTTATTGGAATGTCAGGAATGTCATGTCTTTTAATGGAATGTCAGGAATGTCATGTCTTTTAATGGAATGTCAGGAATGCCATGTCTTTTATTGGAATGTCAGGAATGTCATGTCTTTTAATGGAATGTCAGGAATGTCATGTCTTTTAATGGAATGTCATGTCTTGGAATGGAATGTCAGTAATGTCATGTCTTGGAATGGAATGTCAGGAATGTCATGTCTTTTAATGGAATGTCATGTCTTTTATTGGAATTTCAAGAATGTCATGTCTTTTATTGGAATGTCAGGAATGTCATGTCTTTTAATGGAATTTCAGGAATGTCAGGAATGTCATGTCTTTTAATGGAATGTCATGTCTTCGAATGGAATGTCAGGAATGTCATGTCTTTTAATGGCATGTCAGGAATGTCATGTCTTTTAATGGAATGTCATGTCTTTTAATGGAATGTAAGGAATGTCATGTCTTTTAATGGAATGTCATGTCTTGGAATGGAATGTCAAGAATGTCATGTCTTTTAATGGAATGTCAGGAATGTCATGTCTTTTAATGGAATCTCATGTCTTTTATTGGAATGTCAGGAATGTCATGTCTTTTAATGGAATGTCAGGAATGTCGTGTCTTTTAATGGAATGTCAGGAATGTCGTGTCTTGTATTGGAATGTCATGTCTTGGAATGGAATGTCAGGAATGTCATGTCTTTTATTGGAATGTCAGGAATGTCATGTCTTTTAATGGAATGTCAGGAATGTCATGTCTTTGAATGGAATGTCAGGAATGTCATGTCTTTTATTGGAATGTCATGTCTTTTAATGGAATGTCAGGAATGTCATGTCTTTTAATGGAATGTCAGGAATGTCATGTCTTTTAATGGAATGTCAGGAATGTCATGTCTTTTAATGGAATGTCAGGAATGTCATCTCTTTTAATGGAATGTCATGTCTTGGAATGGAATGTCAGGAATGTCATGTCTTATATTGGAATGTCAGAAATGTCATGTCTTTTAATGGAATGTCGTCTTTTATTGGAATGTCAGGAATGTCATGTCTTTTAATGGAATGTCATGTCTTTTATTGGAATGTCAAGAATGTCATGTCTTTTATTAGAATGTCAGGAATGTCATGTCTTTTAATGGAATGTCATGTCTTTTAATGGAATGTCAAGAATGTCATGTCTTTTATTGGAATGTCAGCAATGTCATGTCTTTTAATGGAATGTCAGGAATGTCATCTCTTTTAATGGAATGTCAGGAATGTCATGTCTTTTAATGGAATGTCATGTCTTTTATTGGAATGTCAAGAATGTCATGTCTTTTAATGGAATGTCATGTCTTTTAATGGAATGTCAGGAATGTCATGTCTTTTAATGGAATGTCAGGAATGGTATGTCTTTTATTGGAATGTCAGGAATGTCATGTCTTTTAATGGAATGTCATGTCTTTTAATGGAATGTCAGGAATGTCATGTCTTTTAATGGAATGTCATGTCTTTTAATGGAATGTCAGGAATGTCATGTCTTTTAATGGAATGTCAGGAATGTCGTCTTTTAATGGAATGTCATGTCTTTTATTGGAATGTCAAGAATGTCATGTCTTTTATTGGAATGTCAGGAATGTCATGTCTTTTAATGGAATGTCAGGAATGTCATGTCTTTTAATGGAATGTCAGGAATGCCATGTCTTTTATTGGAATGTCAGGAATGTCATGTCTTTTAATGGAATGTCAGGAATGTCATGTCTTTTAATGGAATGTCATGTCTTGGAATGGAATGTCAGTAATGTCATGTCTTGGAATGGAATGTCAGGAATGTCATGTCTTTTAATGGAATGTCATGTCTTTTATTGGAATGTCAAGAATGTCATGTCTTTTATTGGAATGTCAGGAATGTCATGTCTTTTAATGGAATTTCAGGAATGTCAGGAATGTCATGTCTTTTAATGGAATGTTAGGAATGTCATGTCTTTTAATGGAATGTCATGTCTTCGAATGGAATGTCAGGAATGTCATGTCTTTTAATGGAATGTCAGTAATGTCATGTCTTTTAATGGAATGTCATGTCTTCGAATGGAATGTCAGGAATGTCATGTCTTTTAATGGAATGTCAGGAATGTCATGTCTTTTAATGGAATGTCATGTCTTTTAATGGAATGTAAGGAATGTCATGTCTTTTAATGGAATGTCATGTCTTGGAATGGAATGTCAAGAATGTCATGTCTTTTAATGGAATGTCAGGAATGTCATGTCTTTTAATGGAATCTCATGTCTTTTATTGGAATGTCAGGAATGTCATGTCTTTTAATGGAATGTCAGGAATGTCGTGTCTTTTAATGGAATGTCAGGAATGTTGTGTCTTGTATTTGAATGTCATGTCTTGGAATGGAATGTCAGGAATGTCATGTCTTTTATTGGAATGTCAGGAATGTCATGTCTTTTAATGGAATGTCAGGAATGTCAAGAATGTCATGTCTTTTATTGGAATGTCAGGAATGTCATGTCTTTTATTGGAATGTCATGTCTTTTATTGGAATCTCAGGAATGTCATGTCTTTTAATGGAATCTCAGGAATGTCATGTCTTTTAATGGAATGTCAGGAATGTCATGTGTTTTAATGGAATGTCAGGAATGTCATGTCTTTTAATGGAATGTCAGGAATGTCATCTCTTTTAATCGAATGTCATGTCTTGGAATGGAATGTCAGGAATGTCATGTCTTATATTGGAATGTCAGAAATGTCATGTCTTTTAATGGAATGTCGTCTTTTATTGGAATGTCAGGAATGTCATGTCTTTTAATGGAATGTCATGTCTTTTATTGGAATGTCAAGAATGTCATGTCTTTTATTGGAATGTCAGGAATGTCATGTCTTTTAATGGAATTTCAGGAATGTCATGTCTTTTAATGGAATGTCAGGAATGTCATGTCTTTTAATGGAATGTCATGTCTTCGAATGGAATGTCAGGAATGTCATGTCTTTTAATGGAATGTCAGGAATGTCATGTCTTTTAATGGAATGTCATGTCTTCGAATGGAATGTCAGGAATGTCATGTCTTTTAATGGAATGTCAGGAATGTCATGTCTTTTAATGGAATGTCATGTCTTTTAATGGAATGTAAGGAATGTCATGTCTTTTAATGGAATGTCATGTCTTGGAATGGAATGTCAGGAATGTCATGTCTTTTAATGGAATGTCAGGAATGTCATGTCTTTTAATGGAATGTCAGGAATGTCATGTCTTTTAATGGAATCTCATGTCTTTTATTGGAATGTCAAGAATGTCATGTCTTTTATTGGAATGTCAGGAATGTCATGTCTTTTAATGGAATGTCAGGAATGTCGTGTCTGTTAATGGAATATCAGGAATGTCGTGTCTTGTATTGGAATGTCATGTCTTGGAATGGAATGTCAGGAATGTCATGTCTTTTATTGGAATGTCAGGAATGTCATGTCTTTTAATGGAATGTCATGTCTTTTAATGGAATGTCAGGAATGTCATGTCTTTTAATGGAATGTCATGTCTTGGAATGGAATGTCAGGAATGTCATGTCTTTTAATGGAATGTCAGGAATGTCATGTCTTTTAATGGAATGTCAGGAATGTCATGTCTTTTAATGGAATGTCAGGAATGTCCTGTCTTTTAATGGAATGTCAGGAATGTCAGGAATGTCATGTCTTTTAAAGGAATGTCAGGAATGTCATGTCTTTTAATGGAATGTCAGGAATGTCATGTCTTTTAATGGAATGTCAGGAATGTCATGTCTTTTAATGGAATGTCAGGAATGTCATGTCTTTTAATGGAATGTCATGTCTTTTTTTGGAATGTCAAGAATGTCATGTCTTTTATTGGAATGTCAGGAATGTCGTCTTTTAATGGAATGTCAGGAATGTCGTGTCTTTTAATGGAATGTCAGGAATGTCGTGTCTTGTATTGGAATGTCATGTCTTGGAATGTCAGGAATGTCATGTCTTTTATTGGAATGTCAGGAATGTCATGTCTTTTAATGGAATGTTGGGAATGTCATGTCTTTTATTGGAATGTCAGGAATGTCATGTCTTTTAATGGAATGTCATGTCTTTTATTGGAATGTCAGGAATGTCATGTCTTTTAATGGAATGTCAGGAATGTCAGGAATGTCATGTCTTTTAATGGAATGTCAGGAATGTCATGTCTTTTATTGGAATGTCAGGAATGTCATGTCATTTAATGGAATGTCATGTCTTTTATTGGAATGTCAGGAATGTCATGTCTTTTAATGGAATGTCATGTCTTTTAATAGAATATAAGGAATGTCATGTCTTTTATTGGAATGTCTTGTCATAGAATGGAATGTCATGTCTTTTATTGGAATGTCAGGAATGTCATGTCTTAGAATGGAATGTCATGTCTTGGAATGGAATGTCAGGAATGTCATGTCTTTTATTGGAATGTCAGGAATGTCATGTCTTTTAATGGAATGTCGTCTTTTATTGGAATGTCAGGAATGTCATGTCTTTTAATGGAATGTCATGTCTTTTAATGGAATGTCAGGAATGTCATGTCTTTTAATGGAATGTCATGTCTTGGAATGGAATGTCAGGAATGTCATGTCTTTTAATGGAATGTCATGTCTTTTAATGGAATGTCAGGAATGTCATGTCTTTTAATGGAATGTCAGGAATGTCATGTCTTTTAATGGAATGTCAGGAATGTCATGTCTTTTATTGGAATCTCAGGAATGTCATGTCTTTTAATGGAATGTCATGTCTTTTAATGGAATGTCAGGAATGTCATGTCTTTTAATGGAATGCCAGGAATGTCATGTCTTTTAATGGAATGTCAGGAATGTCATGTCTTTTAATGGAATGTCAGGAATGTCATGTCTTTTAATGGAATGTCAGGAATGTCATGTCTTTTAATGGAATGTCAGGAATGTCATGTCTTTTAATGGAATGTCAGGAATGTCATGTCTTTTAATGGAATATCAGGAATGTCATGTCTTTTAATGGAATGTCAGGAATATCATGTCTTTTAATGGAATGTCAGGAATGTCATGTCTTTTAATGGAATGTCAGGAATGTCATGTCTTTTAATGGAATGTCAGGAATGTCAGGAATGTCATGTCTTTTAATGGAATGTCAGGAATGTCATGTCTTTTAATGGAATGTCAGGAATGTCATGTCTTTTAATGGAATGTCATGTCTTTTAATGGAATGTCAGGAATGTCATGTCTTTTAATGGAATGTCAGGAATGTCATGTCTTTTAATGGAATGTCATGTCTTAGAATGGAATGTCAGGAATGTCAGGAATGTCATGTCTTGGAATGGAATGTCAGGAATGTCATGTCTTTTAATGGAATGTCTGGAATGTCATGTCTTTTAATGGAATGTCAGGAATGTCATGTCTTTTAATGGAATGTCATGTCTTCGAATAGAATGTCAGGAATGTCATGTCTTTTAATGGAATGTCAGGAATGTCATGTCTTTTAATGGAATGTCATGTCTTTTAATGGAATGTCAGGAATGTCATGTCTTCGAATAGAATGTCAGGAATGTCATGTCTTTTATTGGAATGTCAGGAATGTCATGTCTTTTCATGGAATGTCATGTCTTTTAATGGAATGTCAGGAATGTCATGTCTTTTAATGGAATGTCATGTCTTGGAATGGAATGTCAGGAATGTCATGTCTTAATGGAATATCAGGAATGTCAGGAATGTCATGTCTTTTAATGGAATGTCAGGAATGTCATGTCTTTTAATGGAATGCCAGGAATGTCATGTCTTTTAACGGAATGTCATGTCTTTTATTGGAATGTCAAGAATGTCATGTCTTTTATTGGAATGTCAAGAATGTCATGTCTTTTAATGGAATGTCAGGAATGTCATGTCTTTAATGGAATGTCAGGAATGTCATGTATTTTAATGGAATGTCATGTCTTTTAATGGAATGTCAGGAATGTCATGTCTTTTAATGGAATTTCGGGAATGTCATGTCTTTTAATGGAATGTCAGGAATGTCAGTAATGTCATGTCTTTTAATGGAATGTCAGGAATGTCATGTCTTTTAATGGAATGTCAGGAATGTCATGTCTTTTAATGGAATACCAGGAATGTCAGGAATGTCATGTCTTTTAATGGAATGTCAGGAATGTCATGTCTTTTAATGGAATGTCAGGAATGCCATGTCTTTTATTGGAATGTCATGTCTTTTATTGGAATGTCATGTCTTTTAATGGAATATCAGGAATGTCATGTCTTTTATTGGAATGTCAGGAATGTCATGTCTTTTAATGGAATGTCAGGAATGTCATCTCTTTTAATGGAATGTCATGTCTTGGAATGGAATGTCAGGAATGTCATGTCTTGGAATGGAATGTCAGGAATGTCATGTCTTTTAATGGAATGTCATGTCTTTTATTGGAATGTCAGGAATGTCATGTCTTTTATTGGAATGTCAAGAATGTCATGTCTTTTAATGGAATGTCAGGAATGTCATGTCTTTTAATGGAATGTCAGGAATGTCATGTATTTTAATGGAATGTCATGTCTTTTAATGGAATGTCAGGAATGTCATGTCTTTTAATGGAATTTCGGGAATGTCATGTCTTTTAATGGAATGTCAGGAATGTCAGTAATGTCATGTCTTTTAATGGAATGTCAGGAATGTCATGTCTTTTAATGGAATGCCAGGAATGTCATGTCTTTTAATGGAATGTCAGGAATGTCATGTCTTTTAATGGAATGTCAGGAATGTCATGTCTTTTATTGGAATGTCAGGAATGTCATGTCTTTTAATGGAATGTCAGGAATGTCATGTCTTTTAATGGAATGTCAGGAATGTCATGTCTTTTAATGGAATATCAGGAATGTCAGGAATGTCATGTCTTTTAATGGAATATCAGGAATGTCATGTCTTTTAATGGAATGTCAGGAATGTCATGTCTTTTAATGGAATGTCAGGAATGTCATGCCTTTTAATGGAATGTCAGGAATGTCATGTCTTTTAATGGAATGTCAGGAATGTCAGGAATGTCATGTCTTTTAATGGAATGTCAGGAATGTCATGTCTTTTAATGGAATGTCAGGAATGTCATGTCTTTTAATGGAATGTCATGTCTTTTAATGGAATGTCAGGAATGTCATGTCTTTTAATGGAATGTCAGGAATGTCATGTCTTTTAATGGAATGTCATGTCTTAGAATGGAATGTCAGGAATGTCAGGAATGTCATGTCTTGGAATGGAATGTCAGGAATGTCATGTCTTTTAATGGAATGTCAGGAATGTCATGTCTTTTAATGGAATGTCAGGAATGTCATGTCTTTTAATGGAATGTCATGTCTTCGAATAGAATGTCAGGAATGTCATGTCTTTTAATGGAATGTCAGGAATGTCATGTCTTTTAATGGAATGTCATGTCTTTTATTGGAATGTCAAGAATGTCATGTCTTTTAATGGAATGTCAGGAATGTCATGTATTTTAATGGAATGTCATGTCTTGGAATGGAATGTCAGGAATGTCATGTGTTTTATTGGAATGTCAGGAATGTCATGTCTTTTAATGGAATGTCGTCTTTTATTGGAATGTCAGGAATGTCATGTCTTTTCATGGAATGTCATGTCTTTTAATGGAATGTCAGGAATGTCATGTCTTTTAATGGAATGTCATGTCTTGGAATGGAATGTCAGGAATGTCATGTCTTAATGGAAGATCAGGAATGTCAGGAATATCATGTCTTTTAATGGAATGTCAGGAATGTCATGTCTTTTAATGGAATGTCAGGAATGTCATGTCTTTTAATGGAATGTCAGGAATGTCATGTCTTTTAATGGAATGTCATGTCTTTTATTGGAATGTCAAGAATGTCATGTCTTTTAATGGAATGTCAGGAATGTCATGTCTTTTAATGGAATGTCATGTCTTTTAATGGAATGTCAGGAATGTCATGTCTTTTAATGGAATTTCAGGAATGTCATGTCTTTTAATGGAATGTCAGGAATGTCAGTAATGTCATGTCTTTTAATGGAATGTCAGGAATGTCATGTCTTTTAATGGAATGTCAGGAATGTCATGTCTTTTAATGGAATGTCAGGAATGTCATGTCTTTTAATGGAATGCCAGGAATGTCAGGAATGTCATGTCTTTTAATGGAATGTCAGGAATGTCATGTCTTTTAATGGAATGTCAGGAATGCCATGTCTTTTATTGGAATGTCATGTCTTTTATTGGAATGTCATGTCTTTTAATGGAATGTCAGGAATGTCATGTCTTTTATTGGAATGTCAGGAATGTCATGTCTTTTAATGGAATGTCAGGAATGTCATCTCTTTTAATGGAATGTCATGTCTTGGAATGGAATGTCAGGAATGTCATGTCTTGGAATGGAATGTCAGGAATGTCATGTCTTTTAATGGAATGTCATGTCTTTTATTGGAATGTCAAGAATGTCATGTCTTTTATTGGAATGTCAGGAATGTCATGTCTTTTAATGGAATGTCAGGAATGTCATGTCTTTTAATGGAATATCAGGAATGTCAGGAATGTCATGTCTTTTAATGGAATATCAGGAATGTCATGTCTTTTAATGGAATGTCAGGAATGTCATGTCTTTTAATGGAATATCAGGAATCTCATGTCTTTTAATGGAATGTCATGTCTTTTAATGGAATGTCAGGAATGTCAGGAATGTCATGTCTTTTAATGGAATGTCAGGAATGTCATGTCTTTTAATGGAATGTCAGGAATGTCATGTCTTTTAATGGAATGTCAGGAATGTCATATCTTTTAATGGAATGTCATGTCTTTTAATGGAATGTCAGGAATGTCATGTCTTTTAATGGAATGTCATGTCTGGAATGTCATGTCTTTTAATGGAATGTCAGGAATGTCATGTCTTTTAATGGAATGTCAGGAATGTCATGTCTTTTAATGGAATGTCAGGAATGTCATGTCTTGGAATGGAATGTCAGGAATGTCATGTCTTTTAATGGAATGTCAGGAATGTCATGTCTTTTAATGGAATGTCAGGAATGTCATGTCTTTTATTGGAATGTCAAGAATGTCATGTCTTTTAATGGAATGTCAGGAATGTCATGTCTTTTAATGGAATGTCAGGAATGTCATGTATTTTAATGGAATGTCATGTCTTTTAATGGAATGTCAGGAATGTCATGTCTTTTAATGGAATTTCGGGAATGTCATGTCTTTTAATGGAATGTCAGGAATGTCAGTAATGTCATGTCTTTTAATGGAATGTCAGGAATGTCATGTCTTTTAATGGAATGTCAGGAATGTCATGTCTTTTAATGGAATGCCAGGAATGTCATGTCTTTTAATGGAATGTCAGGAATGTCATGTCTTTTAATGGAATGTCAGGAATGTCATGTCTTTTATTGGAATGTCAGGAATGTCATGTCTTTTAATGGAATGTCAGGAATGTCATGTCTTTTAATGGAATGTCAGGAATGTCATGTCTTTTAATGGAATATCAGGAATGTCAGGAATGTCATGTCTTTTAATGGAATGTCAGGAATGTCATGTCTTTTAATGGAATGTCAGGAATGTCATGTCTTTTAATGGAATGTCAGGAATGTCATGTCTTTTAATGGAATGTCAGGAATGTCAGGAATGTCATGTCTTTTAATGGAATGTCAGGAATGTCATGTCTTTTAATGGAATGTCAGGAATGTCATGTCTTTTAATGGAATGTCATGTCTTTTAATGGAATGTCATGTCTTTTAATGGAATGTCAGGAATGTCATGTCTTTTAATGGAATGTCAGGAATGTCATGTCTTTTAATGGAATGTCATGTCTTAGAATGGAATGTCAGGAATGTCAGGAATGTCATGTCTTGGAATGGAATGTCAGGAATGTCATGTCTTTTAATGGAATGTCAGGAATGTCATGTCTTTTAATGGAATGTCAGGAATGTCATGTCTTTTAATGGAATGTCATGTCTTCGAATAGAATGTCAGGAATGTCATGTCTTTTAATGGAATGTCAGGAATGTCATGTCTTTTAATGGAATGTCATGTCTTTTATTGGAATGTCAAGAATGTCATGTCTTTTAATGGAATGTCAGGAATGTCATGTATTTTAATGGAATGTCATGTCTTGGAATGGAATGTCAGGAATGTCATGTGTTTTATTGGAATGTCAGGAATGTCATGTCTTTTAATGGAATGTCGTCTTTTATTGGAATGTCAGGAATGTCATGTCTTTTCATGGAATGTCATGTCTTTTAATGGAATGTCAGGAATGTCATGTCTTTTAATGGAATGTCATGTCTTGGAATGGAATGTCAGGAATGTCATGTCTTAATGGAAGATCAGGAATGTCAGGAATATCATGTCTTTTAATGGAATGTCAGGAATGTCATGTCTTTTAATGGAATGTCAGGAATGTCATGTCTTTTAATGGAATGTCAGGAATGTCATGTCTTTTAATGGAATGTCATGTCTTTTATTGGAATGTCAAGAATGTCATGTCTTTTAATGGAATGTCAGGAATGTCATGTCTTTTAATGGAATGTCATGTCTTTTAATGGAATGTCAGGAATGTCATGTCTTTTAATGGAATTTCAGGAATGTCATGTCTTTTAATGGAATGTCAGGAATGTCAGTAATGTCATGTCTTTTAATGGAATGTCAGGAATGTCATGTCTTTTAATGGAATGTCAGGAATGTCATGTCTTTTAATGGAATGTCAGGAATGTCATGTCTTTTAATGGAATGCCAGGAATGTCAGGAATGTCATGTCTTTTAATGGAATGTCAGGAATGTCATGTCTTTTAATGGAATGTCAGGAATGCCATGTCTTTTATTGGAATGTCATGTCTTTTATTGGAATGTCATGTCTTTTAATGGAATGTCAGGAATGTCATGTCTTTTATTGGAATGTCAGGAATGTCATGTCTTTTAATGGAATGTCAGGAATGTCATCTCTTTTAATGGAATGTCATGTCTTGGAATGGAATGTCAGGAATGTCATGTCTTGGAATGGAATGTCAGGAATGTCATGTCTTTTAATGGAATGTCATGTCTTTTATTGGAATGTCAAGAATGTCATGTCTTTTATTGGAATGTCAGGAATGTCATGTCTTTTAATGGAATGTCAGGAATGTCATGTCTTTTAATGGAATATCAGGAATGTCAGGAATGTCATGTCTTTTAATGGAATATCAGGAATGTCATGTCTTTTAATGGAATGTCAGGAATGTCATGTCTTTTAATGGAATATCAGGAATCTCATGTCTTTTAATGGAATGTCATGTCTTTTAATGGAATGTCAGGAATGTCAGGAATGTCATGTCTTTTAATGGAATGTCAGGAATGTCATGTCTTTTAATGGAATGTCAGGAATGTCATGTCTTTTAATGGAATGTCAGGAATGTCATATCTTTTAATGGAATGTCATTTCTTTTAATGGAATGTCAGGAATGTCATGTCTTTTAATGGAATGTCATGTCTGGAATGTCATGTCTTTTAATGGAATGTCAGGAATGTCATGTCTTTTAATGGAATGTCAGGAATGTCATGTCTTTTAATGGAATGTCAGGAATGTCATGTCTTGGAATGGAATGTCAGGAATGTCATGTCTTTTAATGGAATGTCAGGAATGTCATGTCTTTTAATGGAATGTCAGGAATGTCATGTCTTTTAATGGAATGTCATGTCTTCAAATGGAATGTCAGGAATGTCATGTCTTTTAATGGAATGTTAGGAATGTCATGTCTTTTAATGGAATGTCATGTCTTTTATTGGAATGTCAAGAATGTCATGTCTTTTAATGGAATGTCAGGAATGTCATGTATTTTAATGGAATGTCATGTCTTGGAATGGAATGTCAGGAAAGTCATGTGTTTTATTGGAATGTCAGGAATGTCAGGAATGTCATGTCTTTTAATGGAATGTCAGGAATGTCATGTCTTTTAATGGAATGTCAGGAATGTCATGTCTTTTAATGGAATGTCAGGAATGTCATATCTTTTAATGGAATGTCATTTCTTTTAATGGAATGTCAGGAATGTCATGTCTTTTAATGGAATGTCATGTCTGGAATGTCATGTCTTTTAATGGAATGTCAGGAATGTCATGTCTTTTAATGGAATGTCAGGAATGTCATGTCTTTTAATGGAATGTCAGGAATGTCATGTCTTGGAATGGAATGTCAGGAATGTCATGTCTTTTAATGGAATGTCAGGAATGTCATGTCTTTTAATGGAATGTCAGGAATGTCATGTCTTTTAATGGAATGTCATGTCTTCAAATGGAATGTCAGGAATGTCATGTCTTTTAATGGAATGTTAGGAATGTCATGTCTTTTAATGGAATGTCATGTCTTTTATTGGAATGTCAAGAATGTCATGTCTTTTAATGGAATGTCAGGAATGTCATGTATTTTAATGGAATGTCATGTCTTGGAATGGAATGTCAGGAAAGTCATGTGTTTTATTGGAATGTCAGGAATGTCATGTCTTTTAATGGAATGTCGTCTTTTATTGGAATGTCAGGAATGTCATGTCTTTTCATGGAATATCATGTCTTTTAATGGAATGTCAGGAATGTCATGTCTTTTAATGGAATGTCATGTCTTGGAATGGAATGTCAGGAATGTCATGTCTTTTAATGGAATGTCAGGAATGTCATGTCTTTTAATGGAATGTCAGGAATGTCATGTCTTTTATTGGAATGTCAGGAATGTCAGAAATGTCATGTCTTTTAATGGAATGTCATGTCTTTTATTGGAATGTCAAGAATGTCATGTCTTTTATTGGAATGTCAAGAATGTCATGTCTTTTAATGGAATGTCAGGAATGTCATGTCTTGTATTGGAATGTCATGTCTTGGAATGTCAGGAATGTCATGTCTTTTATTGGAATATCGGGAATGTCATGTCTTTTAATGGAATGTCAGGAATGTCATGTCTTTTATTGACATGTCATGTCATAGAATGGAATGTCATGTCTTGGAATGGAATGTCAGGAATGTCATGTCTTGGAATGGAATGTCATGTCTTGGAATGGAATGTCAGGAATGTCATGTCTTTTAATGGAATGGCATGTCTTTTAATGGAATGTAAGGAATGTCATGTATTTTAATGGAATGTCATGTCTTGGAATGTCAGGAATGTCATGTCTTTTAATGGAATGTCGTCTTTTATTGGAATGTCAGGAATGTCATGTCTTTTAATGTAATGTCATGTCTTTTAATGGAATGTCAGGAATGTCATGTCTTTTAATGGAATGTCATGTCTTGGAATGGAATGTCAGGAATGTCATGTCTTTTAATGGAATGTCAGGAATGTCATGTCTTTTATTGGAATGTCAGGAATGTCATGTCTTTTATTGGAATGTCATGTCTTTTAATGGAATGTCAGGAATGTCATGTCTTTTATTGGAATGTCATGTCTTTTAATGGAATGTCAGGAATGTCATGTCTTTTATTGGAATGTCATGTCTTTTAATGGAATGTCATGTCTTGGAATGGAATGTCAGGAATGTCATGTCTTTTAATGGAATGTCAGGAATGTCATGTCTTTTAATGGAATGTCAGGAATGTCATGTCTTTTAATGGAATATCAGGAATATCATGTCTTTTAATGGAATGTCAGGAATGTCATGTCTTTTAATGGAATGTCAGGAATGTTATGTCTTTTATTGGAATGTCAGGAATGTCATGTCTTTTAATGGAATGTCATGTCTTTTAATGGAATGTCAGGAATGTCATGTCTTTTAATGGAATGTCATGTCTTTTAATGGAATGTCAGGAATGTCATGTCTTTTAATGGAATGTCAGGAATGTCATGTCTTTTAATGGAATGTCATGTCTTTTATTGGAATGTCAAGAATGTCATGTCTTTTATTGGAATGTCAGGAATGTCATGTCTTTTAATGGAATGTCAGGAATGTCATGTCTTTTAATGGAATGTCAGGAATGCCATGTCTTTTATTGGAATGTCAGGAATGTCATGTCTTTTAATGGAATGTCAGGAATGTCATGTCTTTTAATGGAATGTCATGTCTTGGAATGGAATGTCAGTAATGTCATGTCTTGGAATGGAATGTCAGGAATGTCATGTCTTTTAATGGAATGTCATGTCTTTTATTGGAATTTCAAGAATGTCATGTCTTTTATTGGAATGTCAGGAATGTCATGTCTTTTAATGGAATTTCAGGAATGTCAGGAATGTCATGTCTTTTAATGGAATGTCATGTCTTCGAATGGAATGTCAGGAATGTCATGTCTTTTAATGGCATGTCAGGAATGTCATGTCTTTTAATGGAATGTCATGTCTTTTAATGGAATGTAAGGAATGTCATGTCTTTTAATGGAATGTCATGTCTTGGAATGGAATGTCAAGAATGTCATGTCTTTTAATGGAATGTCAGGAATGTCATGTCTTTTAATGGAATCTCATGTCTTTTATTGGAATGTCAGGAATGTCATGTCTTTTAATGGAATGTCAGGAATGTCGTGTCTTTTAATGGAATGTCAGGAATGTCGTGTCTTGTATTGGAATGTCATGTCTTGGAATGGAATGTCAGGAATGTCATGTCTTTTATTGGAATGTCAGGAATGTCATGTCTTTTAATGGAATGTCAGGAATTTCATGTCTTTGAATGGAATGTCAGGAATGTCATGTCTTTTATTGGAATGTCATGTCTTTTAATGGAATGTCAGGAATGTCATGTCTTTTAATGGAATGTCAGGAATGTCATGTCTTTTAATGGAATGTCAGGAATGTCATGTCTTTTAATGGAATGTCAGGAATGTCATCTCTTTTAATGGAATGTCATGTCTTGGAATGGAATGTCAGGAATGTCATGTCTTATATTGGAATGTCAGAAATGTCATGTCTTTTAATGGAATGTCGTCTTTTATTGGAATGTCAGGAATGTCATGTCTTTTAATGGAATGTCATGTCTTTTATTGGAATGTCAAGAATGTCATGTCTTTTATTAGAATGTCAGGAATGTCATGTCTTTTAATGGAATTTCAGGAATGTCATGTCTTTTAATGGAATGTCAGGAATGTCATGTCTTTTAATGGAATGTCAGGAATGTCATGTCTTTTAATGGAATGTCATGTCTTTTAATGGAATGTCATGTCTTTTAATGGAATGTCAAGAATGTCATGTCTTTTATTGGAATGTCAGCAATGTCATGTCTTTTAATGGAATGTCAGGAATGTCATCTCTTTTAATGGAATGTCAGGAATGTCATGTCTTTTAATGGAATGTCATGTCTTTTATTGGAATGTCAGGAATGTCATGTCTTTTAATGGAATGTCAGGAATGTCATGTCTTTTAATGGAATGTCAGGAATGGTATGTCTTTTATTGGAATGTCAGGAATGTCATGTCTTTTAATGGAATGTCATGTCTTTTAATGGAATGTCAGGAATGTCATGTCTTTTAATGGAATGTCATGTCTTTTAATGGAATGTCAGGAATGTCATGTCTTTTAATGGAATGTCAGGAATGTCGTCTTTTAATGGAATGTCATGTCTTTTATTGGAATGTCAAGAATGTCATGTCTTTTATTGGAATGTCAGGAATGTCATGTCTTTTAATGGAATGTCAGGAATGTCATGTCTTTTAATGGAATGTCAGGAATGCCATGTCTTTTATTGGAATGTCAGGAATGTCATGTCTTTTAATGGAATGTCAGTAATGTCATGTCTTTTAATGGAATGTCATGTCTTGGAATGGAATGTCAGTAATGTCATGTCTTGGAATGGAATGTCAGGAATGTCATGTCTTTTAATGGAATGTCATGTCTTTTATTGGAATGTCAAGAATGTCATGTCTTTTATTGGAATGTCAGGAATGTCATGTCTTTTAATGGAATTTCAGGAATGTCAGGAATGTCATGTCTTTTAATGGAATGTTAGGAATGTCATGTCTTTTAATGGAATGTCATGTCTTCGAATGGAATGTCAGGAATGTCATGTCTTTTAATGGAATGTCAGTAATGTCATGTCTTTTAATGGAATGTCATGTCTTCGAATGGAATGTCAGGAATGTCATGTCTTTTAATGGAATGTCAGGAATGTCATGTCTTTTAATGGAATGTCATGTCTTTTAATGGAATGTAAGGAATGTCATGTCTTTTAATGGAATGTCATGTCTTGGAATGGAATGTCAAGAATGTCATGTCTTTTAATGGAATGTCAGGAATGTCATGTCTTTTAATGGAATCTCATGTCTTTTATTGGAATGTCAGGAATGTCATGTCTTTTAATGGAATGTCAGGAATGTCGTGTCTTTTAATGGAATGTCAGGAATGTTGTGTCTTGTATTTGAATGTCATGTCTTGGAATGGAATGTCAGGAATGTCATGTCTTTTATTGGAATGTCAGGAATGTCATGTCTTTTAATGGAATGTCAGGAATGTCAAGAATGTCATGTCTTTTATTGGAATGTCAGGAATGTCATGTCTTTTATTGGAATGTCATGTCTTTTATTGGAATCTCAGGAATGTCATGTCTTTTAATGGAATCTCAGGAATGTCATGTCTTTTAATGGAATGTCAGGAATGTCATGTGTTTTAATGGAATGTCAGGAATGTCATGTCTTTTAATGGAATGTCAGGAATGTCATCTCTTTTAATCGAATGTCATGTCTTGGAATGGAATGTCAGGAATGTCATGTCTTATATTGGAATGTCAGAAATGTCATGTCTTTTAATGGAATGTCGTCTTTTATTGGAATGTCAGGAATGTCATGTCTTTTAATGGAATGTCATGTCTTTTATTGGAATGTCAAGAATGTCATGTCTTTTATTGGAATGTCAGGAATGTCATGTCTTTTAATGGAATTTCAGGAATGTCATGTCTTTTAATGGAATGTCAGGAATGTCATGTCTTTTAATGGAATGTCATGTCTTCGAATGGAATGTCAGGAATGTCATGTCTTTTAATGGAATGTCAGGAATGTCATGTCTTTTAATGGAATGTCATGTCTTCGAATGGAATGTCAGGAATGTCATGTCTTTTAATGGAATGTCAGGAATGTCATGTCTTTTAATGGAATGTCATGTCTTTTAATGGAATGTAAGGAATGTCATGTCTTTTAATGGAATGTCATGTCTTGGAATGGAATGTCAGGAATGTCATGTCTTTTAATGGAATGTCAGGAATGTCATGTCTTTTAATGGAATGTCAGGAATGTCATGTCTTTTAATGGAATCTCATGTCTTTTATTGGAATGTCAAGAATGTCATGTCTTTTATTGGAATGTCAGGAATGTCATGTCTTTTAATGGAATGTCAGGAATGTCGTGTCTGTTAATGGAATATCAGGAATGTCGTGTCTTGTATTGGAATGTCATGTCTTGGAATGGAATGTCAGGAATGTCATGTCTTTTATTGGAATGTCAGGAATGTCATGTCTTTTAATGGAATGTCATGTCTTTTAATGGAATGTCAGGAATGTCATGTCTTTTAATGGAATGTCATGTCTTGGAATGGAATGTCAGGAATGTCATGTCTTTTAATGGAATGTCAGGAATGTCATGTCTTTTAATGGAATGTCAGGAATGTCATGTCTTTTAATGGAATGTCAGGAATGTCCTGTCTTTTAATGGAATGTCAGGAATGTCAGGAATGTCATGTCTTTTAAAGGAATGTCAGGAATGTCATGTCTTTTAATGGAATGTCAGGAATGTCAGGAATGTCATGTCTTTTAATGGAATGTCAGGAATGTCATGTCTTTTAATGGAATGTCATGTCTTTTTTTGGAATGTCAAGAATGTCATGTCTTTTATTGGAATGTCAGGAATGTCATGTCTTTTAATGGAATGTCAGGAATGTCGTGTCTTTTAATGGAATGTCAGGAATGTCGTGTCTTGTATTGGAATGTCATGTCTTGGAATGTCAGGAATGTCATGTCTTTTATTGGAATGTCAGGAATGTCATGTCTTTTAATGGAATATCGGGAATGTCATGTCTTTTATTGGAATGTCAGGAATGTCATGTCTTTTAATGGAATGTCATGTCTTTTATTGGAATGTCAGGAATGTCATGTCTTTTAATGGAATGTCAGGAATGTCAGGAATGTCATGTCTTTTAATGGAATGTCAGGAATGTCATGTCTTTTATTGGAATGTCAGGAATGTCATGTCTTTTAATGGAATGTCATGTCTTTTATTGGAATGTCAGGAATGTCATGTCTTTTAATGGAATGTCATGTCTTTTAATGGAATGTAAGGAATGTCATGTCTTTTATTGGAATGTCTTGTCATAGAATGGAATGTCATGTCTTTTATTGGAATGTCAGGAATGTCATGTCTTAGAATGGAATGTCATGTCTTGGAATGGAATGTCAGGAATGTCATGTCTTTTATTGGAATGTCAGGAATGTCATGTCTTTTAATGGAATGTCGTCTTTTATTGGAATGTCAGGAATGTCATGTCTTTTAATGGAATGTCATGTCTTTTAATGGAATGTCAGGAATGTCATGTCTTTTAATGGAATGTCAGGAATATCATGTCTTTTATTGGAATGTCAGGAATATCATGTCTTTTAATGGAATGTCATGTCTTTTAATGGAATGTCAGGAATGTCATGTCTTTTAACAGAATGTCATGTCTTGGAATGGAATGGAATGTCAGGAATGTCATGTCTTTTAATGGAATGTCATGTCTTTTATTGGAATGTCAAGAATGTCATGTCTTTTATTGGAATGTCAGGAATGTCATGTCTTTTAATGGAATGTCAGGAATGTCATGTCTTTTAATGGAATGTCAGGAATGTCATGTCTTTTAATGGAATGTCAGGAATGTCATGTCTTTTAATGGAATTTCAGGAATGTCATGTCTTAATGGAATGTCAGGAATGTCAGGAATGTCATGTCTTTTAATGGAATGTCAGGAATGTCATGTCTTTTAATGGAATGTCAGGAATGTCATGTCTTTTAATGGAATGTCAGGAATGTCATGTCTTTTATTGGAATGTCAGGAATGTCATGTCTTTTATTGGAATGTCATGTCTTTTAATGGAATGTCAGGAATGTCATGTCTTTTATTGGAATGTCAGGAATGTCATGTCTTTTATTGGAATGTCAGGAATCATGTCTTTTAATGGAATGTCAGGAATGTCATCTCTTTTAATGGAATGTCATGTCTTGGAATGGAATGTCAGGAATGTCATGTCTTGGAATGGAATGTCAGGAATGTCATGTCTTTTAATGGAATGTCAGGAATGTCATGTCTTTTATTGGAATGTCAAGAATGTCATGTCTTTTATTGGAATGTCAGGAATGTCATGTCTTTTAATGGAATGTCAGGAATGTCATGTCTTTTATTGGAATGTCATGTCTTTTAATGGAATGTCAGGAATGCCATGTCTTTTATTGGAATGTCTTGTCATAGAATGGAATGTCATGTCTTTTATTGGAATGTCAGGAATGTCATGTCTTAGAATGGAATGTCATGTCTTGGAATGGAATGTCAGGAATGTCATGTCTTTTATTGGAATGTCAGGAATGTCATGTCTTTTAATGGAATGTCGTCTTTTATTGGAATGTCAGGAATGTCATGTCTTTTAATGGAATGTCATGTCTTTTAATGGAATGTCAGGAATGTCATGTCTTTTAATGGAATGTCATGTCTTGGAATGTCAGGAATGTCATGTCTTTTAATGGAATGTCAGGAATGGCATGTCTTTTAATGGAATGTCAGGAATGTCATGTCTTTTAATGGAATGTCAGGAATGTCATGTCTTTTAAAGGAATGTCAGGAATGTCATGTCTTTTATTGGAATGTCAGGAATGTCATGTCTTTTAATGGAATGTCATGTCTTTTAATGGAATGTCAGGAATGTCATGTCTTTTAATGGAATGTCATGTCTTGGAATGGAATGGAATGTCAGGAATGTCATGTCTTTTAATGGAATGTCATGTCTTTTAATGGAATGTCATGTCTTTTAATGGAATGTCAGGAATGCCATGTCTTTTATTGGAATGTCATGTCTTTTAATGGAATGTCAGGAATGTCATTTCTTTTATTGGAATGTCAGGAATGTCATGTCTTTTATTGGAATGTCAGGAATGCCATGTCTTTTAATGGAATGTCATCTCTTTTAATGGAATGTCATGTCTTTCAATGGAATGTCATGTCTTTCAATGGAATGTTAGGAATGTCATGTCTTGGAATGGAATGGCATGTCTTGGAATGGAATGTCAGGAATGTCATGTCTTTTATTGGAATGTCAGGAATGTCATGTCTTTTAATGGAATGTCATGTCTTTTAATGGAATGTAAGGAATGTCATGAATTTTAATGGAATGTCATGTCTTGGAATGGAATGTCAGGAATGTCATGTCTTTTATTGGAATGTCAGGTCTTTTAATGGAATGTTGTCTTTTATTGGAATGTCAGGAATGTCATGTCTTTTAATGGAATGTCATGTCTTTTAATGGAATATCAGGAATGTCATGTCTTTTAATGGAATGTCATGTCTTTTATTGGAATGTCAAGAATGTCATGTCTTTTAATGGAATGTCATGTCTTTTAATGGAATGTCAGGAATGTCATGTCTTTTAATGGAATGTCATGTCTAGGAATGGAATGTCAGGAATGTCATGTCTTTTAATGGAATGTCAGGAATGTCATGTCTTTTAATGGAATGTCAGGAATGTCATGTCTTTTAATGGAATGTCAGGAATGTCATGTCTTTTATTGGAATGTCAGGAATGTCAGGAATGTCATGTCTTTTAATGGAATGTCATGTCTTTTATTGGAATGTCAAGAATGTCATGTCTTTTATTGGAATGTCAAGAATGTCATGTCTTTTAATGGAATGTCAGGAATGTCATGTCTTGTATTGGAATGTCATGTCTTGGAATGTCAGGAATGTCATGTCTTTTATTGGAATATCGGGAATGTCATGTCTTTTAATGGAATGTCAGGAATGTCATGTCTTTTATTGACATGTCATGTCATAGAATGGAATGTCATGTCTTGGAATGGAATGTCAGGAATGTCATGTCTTGGAATGGAATGTCATGTCTTGGAATGGAATGTCAGGAATGTCATGTCTTTTAATGGAATGGCATGTCTTTTAATGGAATGTAAGGAATGTCATGTATTTTAATGGAATGTCATGTCTTGGAATGTCAGGAATGTCATGTCTTTTATTGGAATATCAGTAATGTCATGTCTTTTAATGGAATGTCGTCTTTTATTGGAATGTCAGGAATGTCATGTCTTTTAATGGAATGTCATGTCTTTTATTGGAATGTCAAGAATGTCATGTCTTTTAATGGAATGTCAGGAATGTCATGTCTTTTAATGGAATGTCAGGAATGTCATGTCTTTTAATGGAATTTCAGGAATGTCATGTCTTTTAATGGAATGTCAGGAATGTCAGTAATGTCATGTCTTTTAATGGAATGTCAGGAATGTCATGTCTTTTAATGGAATGTCAGGAATGTCATGTCTTTTAATGGAATGTCAGGAATGTCATGTCTTTTAATGGAATGCCAGGAATGTCAGGAATGTCATGTCTTTTAATGGAATGTCAGGAATGTCATGTCTTTTAATGGAATGTCAGGAATGCCATGTCTTTTATTGGAATGTCATGTCTTTTATTGGAATGTCATGTCTTTTAATGGAATGTCAGGAATGTCATGTCTTTTATTGGAATGTCAGGAATGTCATGTCTTTTAATGGAATGTCAGGAATGTCATGTCTTGGAATGGAATGTCAGGAATGTCATGTCTTGGAATGGAATGTCAGGAATGTCATGTCTTTTAATGGAATGTCATGTCTTTTATTGGAATGTCAAGAATGTCATGTCTTTTATTGGAATGTCAGGAATGTCATGTCTTTTAATGGAATGTCAGGAATGTCATGTCTTTTAATGGAATATCAGGAATGTCAGGAATGTCATGTCTTTTAATGGAATATCAGGAATGTCATGTCTTTTAATGGAATGTCAGGAATGTCATGTCTTTTAATGGAATATCAGGAATCTCATGTCTTTTAATGGAATGTCATGTCTTTTAATGGAATGTCAGGAATGTCATGTCTTTTAATGGAATGTCAGGAATGTCATGTCTTTTAATGGAATGTCAGGAATGTCATATCTTTTAATGGAATGTCATGTCTTTTAATGGAATGTCAGGAATGTCATGTCTTTTAATGGAATGTCATGTCTGGAATGTCATGTCTTTTAATGGAATGTCAGGAATGTCATGTCTTTTAATGGAATGTCAGGAATGTCATGTCTTTTAATGGAATGTCAGGAATGTCATGTCTTGGAATGGAATGTCAGGAATGTCATGTCTTTTAATGGAATGTCAGGAATGTCATGTCTTTTAATGGAATGTCAGGAATGTCATGTCTTTTAATGGAATGTCATGTCTTCAAATGGAATGTCAGGAATGTCATGTCTTTTAATGGAATGTTAGGAATGTCATGTCTTTTAATGGAATGTCATGTCTTTTATTGGAATGTCAAGAATGTCATGTCTTTTAATGGAATGTCAGGAATGTCATGTATTTTAATGGAATGTCATGTCTTGGAATGGAATGTCAGGAAAGTCATGTGTTTTATTGGAATGTCAGGAATGTCATGTCTTTTAATGGAATGTCGTCTTTTATTGGAATGTCAGGAATGTCATGTCTTTTCATGGAATATCATGTCTTTTAATGGAATGTCAGGAATGTCATGTCTTTTAATGGAATGTCATGTCTTGGAATGGAATGTCAGGAATGTCATGTCTTTTAATGGAATGTCAGGAATGTCATGTCTTTTAATGGAATGTCAGGAATGTCATGTCTTTTATTGGAATGTCAGGAATGTCATGTCTTTTAATGGAATGTCATGTCTTTTAATGGAATGTCAGGAATATCATGTCTTTTAATGGAATGTCAGGAATGTCATGTCTTTTAATGGAATGTCAGGAATATCATGTCTTTTATTGGAATGTCAGGAATATCATGTCTTTTAATGGAATGTCATGTCTTTTAATGGAATGTCAGGAATGTCATGTCTTTTAACAGAATGTCATGTCTTGGAATGGAATGGAATGTCAGGAATGTCATGTCTTTTAATGGAATGTCATGTCTTTTATTGGAATGTCAAGAATGTCATGTCTTTTAATGGAATGTCAGGAATGTCATGTCTTTTAATGGAATGTCAGGAATGTCATGTCTTTTAATGGAATGTCAGGAATGTCATGTCTTTTAATGGAATTTCAGGAATGTCATGTCTTAAAGGAATGTCAGGAATGTCATGTCTTTTAATGGAATGTCAGGAATGTCATGTCTTTTAATGGAATGTCAGGAATGTCATGTCTTTTAATGGAATGTCAGGAATGTCATGTCTTTTATTGGAATGTCAGGAATGTCATGTCTTTTATTGGAATGTCATGTCTTTTAATGGAATGTCAGGAATGTCATGTCTTTTATTGGAATGTCAGGAATGTCATGTCTTTTATTGGAATGTCAGGAATCATGTCTTTTAATGGAATGTCAGGAATGTCATCTCTTTTAATGGAATGTCATGTCTTGGAATGGAATGTCAGGAATGTCATGTCTTGGAATGGAATGTCAGGAATGTCATGTCTTTTAATGGAATGTCAGGAATGTCATGTCTTTTATTGGAATGTCAAGAATGTCATGTCTTTTATTGGAATGTCAGGAATGTCATGTCTTTTAATGGAATGTCAGGAATGTCATGTCTTTTATTGGAATGTCATGTCTTTTAATGGAATGTCAGGAATGCCATGTCTTTTATTGGAATGTCTTGTCATAGAATGGAATGTCATGTCTTTTATTGGAATGTCAGGAATGTCATGTCTTAGAATGGAATGTCATGTCTTGGAATGGAATGTCAGGAATGTCATGTCTTTTATTGGAATGTCAGGAATGTCATGTCTTTTAATGGAATGTCGTCTTTTATTGGAATGTCAGGAATGTCATGTCTTTTAATGGAATGTCATGTCTTTTAATGGAATGTCAGGAATGTCATGTCTTTTAATGGAATGTCATGTCTTGGAATGTCAGGAATGTCATGTCTTTTAATGGAATGTCAGGAATGGCATGTCTTTTAATGGAATGTCAGGAATGTCATGTCTTTTAATGGAATGTCAGGAATGTCATGTCTTTTAAAGGAATGTCAGGAATGTCATGTCTTTTATTGGAATGTCAGGAATGTCATGTCTTTTAATGGAATGTCATGTCTTTTAATGGAATGTCAGGAATGTCATGTCTTTTAATGGAATGTCATGTCTTGGAATGGAATGGAATGTCAGGAATGTCATGTCTTTTAATGGAATGTCATGTCTTTTAATGGAATGTCATGTCTTTTAATGGAATGTCAGGAATGCCATGTCTTTTATTGGAATGTCATGTCTTTTAATGGAATGTCAGGAATGTCATTTCTTTTATTGGAATGTCAGGAATGTCATGTCTTTTATTGGAATGTCAGGAATGCCATGTCTTTTAATGGAATGTCATCTCTTTTAATGGAATGTCATGTCTTTCAATGGAATGTCATGTCTTGAAATGGAATGTTAGGAATGTCATGTCTTGGAATGGAATGGCATGTCTTGGAATGGAATGTCAGGAATGTCATGTCTTTTATTGGAATGTCAGGAATGTCATGTCTTTTAATGGAATGTCATGTCTTTTAATGGAATGTAAGGAATGTCATGAATTTTAATGGAATGTCATGTCTTGGAATGGAATGTCAGGAATGTCATGTCTTTTATTGGAATGTCAGGTCTTTTAATGGAATGTTGTCTTTTATTGGAATGTCAGGAATGTCATGTCTTTTAATGGAATGTCATGTCTTTTAATGGAATATCAGGAATGTCATGTCTTTTAATGGAATGTCATGTCTTTTATTGGAATGTCAAGAATGTCATGTCTTTTAATGGAATGTCATGTCTTTTAATGGAATGTCAGGAATGTCATGTCTTTTAATGGAATGTCATGTCTAGGAATGGAATGTCAGGAATGTCATGTCTTTTAATGGAATGTCAGGAATGTCATGTCTTTTAATGGAATGTCAGGAATGTCATGTCTTTTAATGGAATGTCAGGAATGTCATGTCTTTTATTGGAATGTCAGGAATGTCAGGAATGTCATGTCTTTTAATGGAATGTCATGTCTTTTATTGGAATGTCAAGAATGTCATGTCTTTTATTGGAATGTCAAGAATGTCATGTCTTTTAATGGAATGTCAGGAATGTCATGTCTTGTATTGGAATGTCATGTCTTGGAATGTCAGGAATGTCATGTCTTTTATTGGAATATCGGGGATGTCATGTCTTTTAATGGAATGTCAGGAATGTCATGTCTTTTATTGACATGTCATGTCATAGAATGGAATGTCATGTCTTGGAATGGAATGTCAGGAATGTCATGTCTTGGAATGGAATGTCATGTCTTGGAATGGAATGTCAGGAATGTCATGTCTTTTAATGGAATGGCATGTCTTTTAATGGAATGTAAGGAATGTCATGTATTTTAATGGAATGTCATGTCTTGGAATGTCAGGAATGTCATGTCTTTTATTGGAATGTCAGTAATGTCATGTCTTTTAATGGAATGTCGTCTTTTATTGGAATGTCAGGAATGTCATGTCTTTTAATGTAATGTCATGTCTTTTAATGGAATGTCAGGAATGTCATGTCTTTTAATGGAATGTCATGTCTTGGAATGGAATGTCAGGAATGTCATGTCTTTAAATGGAATGTCAGGAATGTCATGTCTTTTAATGGAATGTCAGGAATGTCATGTCTTTTATTGGAATGTCAGGAATGTCATGTCTTTTATTGGAATGTCATGTCTTTTAATGGAATGTCAGGAATGTCATGTCTTTTATTGGAATGTCATGTCTTTTAATGGAATGTCAGGAATGTCATGTCTTTTATTGGAATGTCATGTCTTTTAATGGAATGTCATGTCTTGGAATGGAATGTCAGGAATGTCATGTCTTTTAATGGAATGTCAGGAATGTCATGTCTTTTAATGGAATGTCAGGAATGTCATGTCTTTTAATGGAATGTCAGGAATATCATGTCTTTTAATGGAATGTCAGGAATGTCATGTCTTTTAATGGAATGTCAGGAATGTTATGTCTTTTATTGGAATGTCAGGAATGTCATGTCTTTTAATGGAATGTCATGTCTTTTAATGGAATGTCAGGAATGTCATGTCTTTTAATGGAATGTCATGTCTTTTAATGGAATGTCAGGAATGTCATGTCTTTTAATGGAATGTCAGGAATGTCATGTCTTTTAATGGAATGTCATGTCTTTTATTGGAATGTCAAGAATGTCATGTCTTTTATTGGAATGTCAGGAATGTCATGTCTTTTAATGGAATGTCAGGAATGTCATGTCTTTTAATGGAATGTCAGGAATGCCATGTCTTTTATTGGAATGTCAGGAATGTCATGTCTTTTAATGGAATGTCAGGAATGTCATGTCTTTTAATGGAATGTCATGTCTTGGAATGGAATGTCAGTAATGTCATGTCTTGGAATGGAATGTCAGGAATGTCATGTCTTTTAATGGAATGTCATGTCTTTTATTGGAATTTCAAGAATGTCATGTCTTTTATTGGAATGTCAGGAATGTCATGTCTTTTAATGGAATTTCAGGAATGTCAGGAATGTCATGTCTTTTAATGGAATGTCATGTCTTCGAATGGAATGTCAGGAATGTCATGTCTTTTAATGGCATGTCAGGAATGTCATGTCTTTTAATGGAATGTCATGTCTTTTAATGGAATGTAAGGAATGTCATGTCTTTTAATGGAATGTCATGTCTTGGAATGGAATGTCAAGAATGTCATGTCTTTTAATGGAATGTCAGGAATGTCATGTCTTTTAATGGAATGTCAGGAATGTCATGTCTTTTATTGGAATGTCATGTCTTTTATTGGAATGTCAGGAATGTCATGTCTTTTAATGGAATGTCATGTCTTTTAATGGAATGTCAGGAATGTCATGTCTTTTAATGGAATGTCATGTCTTTTAATGGAATGTCAGGAATGTCATGTCTTTTAATGGAATGTCAGGAATGTCATGTCTTTTAATGGAATGTCATGTCTTTTATTGGAATGTCAAGAATGTCATGTCTTTTATTGGAATGTCAGGAATGTCATGTCTTTTAATGGAATGTCAGGAATGTCATGTCTTTTAATGGAATGTCAGGAATGCCATGTCTTTTATTGGAATGTCAGGAATGTCATGTCTTTTAATGGAATGTCAGGAATGTCATGTCTTTTAATGGAATGTCATGTCTTGGAATGGAATGTCAGTAATGTCATGTCTTGGAATGGAATGTCAGGAATGTCATGTCTTTTAATGGAATGTCATGTCTTTTATTGGAATTTCAAGAATGTCATGTCTTTTATTGGAATGTCAGGAATGTCATGTCTTTTAATGGAATTTCAGGAATGTCAGGAATGTCATGTCTTTTAATGGAATGTCATGTCTTCGAATGGAATGTCAGGAATGTCATGTCTTTTAATGGCATGTCAGGAATGTCATGTCTTTTAATGGAATGTCATGTCTTTTAATGGAATGTAAGGAATGTCATGTCTTTTAATGGAATGTCATGTCTTGGAATGGAATGTCAAGAATGTCATGTCTTTTAATGGAATGTCAGGAATGTCATGTCTTTTAATGGAATCTCATGTCTTTTATTGGAATGTCAGGAATGTCATGTCTTTTAATGGAATGTCAGGAATGTCGTGTCTTTTAATGGAATGTCAGGAATGTCGTGTCTTGTATTGGAATGTCATGTCTTGGAATGGAATGTCAGGAATGTCATGTCTTTTATTGGAATGTCAGGAATGTCATGTCTTTTAATGGAATGTCAGGAATGTCATGTCTTTGAATGGAATGTCAGGAATGTCATGTCTTTTATTGGAATGTCATGTCTTTTAATGGAATGTCAGGAATGTCATGTCTTTTAATGGAATGTCAGGAATGTCATGTCTTTTAATGGAATGTCAGGAATGTCATGTCTTTTAATGGAATGTCAGGAATGTCATCTCTTTTAATGGAATGTCATGTCTTGGAATGGAATGTCAGGAATGTCATGTCTTATATTGGAATGTCAGAAATGTCATGTCTTTTAATGGAATGTCGTCTTTTATTGGAATGTCAGGAATGTCATGTCTTTTAATGGAATGTCATGTCTTTTATTGGAATGTCAAGAATGTCATGTCTTTTATTAGAATGTCAGGAATGTCATGTCTTTTAATGGAATGTCATGTCTTTTAATGGAATGTCAAGAATGTCATGTCTTTTATTGGAATGTCAGCAATGTCATGTCTTTTAATGGAATGTCAGGAATGTCATCTCTTTTAATGGAATGTCAGGAATGTCATGTCTTTTAATGGAATGTCATGTCTTTTATTGGAATGTCAAGAATGTCATGTCTTTTAATGGAATGTCAGGAATGTCATGTCTTTTAATGGAATGTCAGGAATGTCATGTCTTTTAATGGAATGTCAGGAATGGTATGTCTTTTATTGGAATGTCAGGAATGTCATGTCTTTTAATGGAATGTCATGTCTTTTAATGGAATGTCAGGAATGTCATGTCTTTTAATGGAATGTCATGTCTTTTAATGGAATGTCAGGAATGTCATGTCTTTTAATGGAATTTCAGGAATGTCATGTCTTAATGGAATGTCAGGAATGTCAGGAATGTCATGTCTTTTAAAGGAATGTCAGGAATGTCATGTCTTTTATTGGAATGTCAGGAATGTCATGTCTTTTAATGGAATGTCATGTCTTTTAATGGAATGTCAGGAATGTCATGTCTTTTAATGGAATGTCATGTCTTGGAATGGAATGGAATGTCAGGAATGTCATGTCTTTTAATGGAATGTCATGTCTTTTAATGGAATGTCATGTCTTTTAATGGAATGTCAGGAATGCCATGTCTTTTATTGGAATGTCATGTCTTTTAATGGAATGTCAGGAATGTCATTTCTTTTATTGGAATGTCAGGAATGTCATGTCTTTTATTGGAATGTCAGGAATGCCATGTCTTTTAATGGAATGTCATCTCTTTTAATGGAATGTCATGTCTTTCAATGGAATGTCATGTCTTGAAATGGAATGTTAGGAATGTCATGTCTTGGAATGGAATGGCATGTCTTGGAATGGAATGTCAGGAATGTCATGTCTTTTATTGGAATGTCAGGAATGTCATGTCTTTTAATGGAATGTCATGTCTTTTAATGGAATGTCAAGAATGTCATGTCTTTTATTGGAATGTCAGGAATGTCATGTCTTTTAATGGAATGTCAGGAATGTCATGTCTTTTAATGGAATGTCAGGAATGCCATGTCTTTTATTGGAATGTCAGGAATGTCATGTCTTTTAATGGAATGTCAGGAATGTCATGTCTTTTAATGGAATGTCATGTCTTGGAATGGAATGTCAGGAATGTCATGTCTTTTAATGGAATGTCAGGAATGGTATGTCTTTTATTGGAATGTCAGGAATGTCATGTCTTTTAATGGAATGTCATGTCTTTTAATGGAATGTCAGGAATGTCATGTCTTTTAATGGAATGTCATGTCTTTTAATGGAATGTCAGGAATGTCATGTCTTTTAATGGAATTTCAGGAATGTCATGTCTTTTATTGGAATGTCAGGAATGTCAGGAATGTCATGTCTTTTAAAGGAATGTCAGGAATGTCATGTCTTTTATTGGAATGTCAGGAATGTCATGTCTTTTAATGGAATGTCATGTCTTTTAATGGAATGTCAGGAATGTCATGTCTTTTAATGGAATGTCATGTCTTGGAATGGAATGGAATGTCAGGAATGTCATGTCTTTTAATGGAATGTCATGTCTTTTAATGGAATGTCATGTCTTTTAATGGAATGTCAGGAATGCCATGTCTTTTATTGGAATGTCATGTCTTTTAATGGAATGTCAGGAATGTCATTTCTTTTATTGGAATGTCAGGAATGTCATGTCTTTTATTGGAATGTCAGGAATGCCATGTCTTTTAATGGAATGTCATCTCTTTTAATGGAATGTCATGTCTTTCAATGGAATGTCATGTCTTGAAATGGAATGTTAGGAATGTCATGTCTTGGAATGGAATGGCATGTCTTGGAATGGAATGTCAGGAATGTCATGTCTTTTATTGGAATGTCAGGAATGTCATGTCTTTTAATGGAATGTCATGTCTTTTATTGGAATGTCAAGAATGTCATGTCTTTTATTGGAATGTCAGGAATGTCATGTCTTTTAATGGAATGTCAGGAATGTCATGTCTTTTAATGGAATGTCAGGAATGCCATGTCTTTTATTGGAATGTCAGGAATGTCATGTCTTTTAATGGAATGTCAGGAATGTCATGTCTTTTAATGGAATGTCATGTCTTGGAATGGAATGTCAGGAATGTCATGTCTTTTAATGGAATGTCATGTCTTTTATTGGAATTTCAAGAATGTCATGTCTTTTATTGGAATGTCAGGAATGTCATGTCTTTTAATGGAATTTCAGGAATGTCAGGAATGTCATGTCTTTTAATGGAATGTCATGTCTTCGAATTGAATGTCAGGAATGTCATGTCTTTTAATGGCATGTCAGGAATGTCATGTCTTTTAATGGAATGTCATGTCTTTTAATGGAATGTAAGGAATGTCATGTCTTTTAATGGAATGTCATGTCTTGGAATGGAATGTCAAGAATGTCATGTCTTTTAATGGAATGTCAGGAATGTCATGTCTTTTAATGGAATGTCAGGAATGTCATGTCTTTTATTGGAATGTCATGTCTTTTATTGGAATGTCAGGAATGTCATGTCTTTTAATGGAATGTCATGTCTTTTAATGGAATGTCAGGAATGTCATGTCTTTTAATGGAATGTCATGTCTTTTAATGGAATGTCAGGAATGTCATGTCTATTAATGGAATGTCAGGAATGTCATGTCTTTTAATGGAATGTCATGTCTTTTATTGGAATGTCAAGAATGTCATGTCTTTTATTGGAATGTCAGGAATGTCATGTCTTTTAATGGAATGTCAGGAATGTCATGTCTTTTAATGGAATGTCAGGAATGCCATGTCTTTTATTGGAATGTCAGGAATGTCATGTCTTTTAATGGAATGTCAGGAATGTCATGTCTTTTAATGGAATGTCATGTCTTGGAATGGAATGTCAGTAATGTCATGTCTTGGAATGGAATGTCAGGAATGTCATGTCTTTTAATGGAATGTCATGTCTTTTATTGGAATTTCAAGAATGTCATGTCTTTTATTGGAATTTCAGGAATGTCATGTCTTTTAATGGAATTTCAGGAATGTCAGGAATGTCATGTCTTTTAATGGAATGTCATGTCTTCGAATGGAATGTCAGGAATGTCATGTCTTTTAATGGCATGTCAGGAATGTCATGTCTTTTAATGGAATGTCATGTCTTTTAATGGAATGTAAGGAATGTCATGTCTTTTAATGGAATGTCATGTCTTGGAATGGAATGTCAAGAATGTCATGTCTTTTAATGGAATGTCAGGAATGTCATGTCTTTTAATGGAATCTCATGTCTTTTATTGGAATGTCAGGAATGTCATGTCTTTTAATGGAATGTCAGGAATGTCGTGTCTTTTAATGGAATGTCAGGAATGTCGTGTCTTGTATTGGAATGTCATGTCTTGGAATGGAATGTCAGGAATGTCATGTCTTTTATTGGAATGTCAGGAATGTCATGTCTTTTAATGGAATGTCAGGAATGTCATGTCTTTGAATGGAATGTCAGGAATGTCATGTCTTTTATTGGAATGTCATGTCTTTTAATGGAATGTCAGGAATGTCATGTCTTTTAATGGAATGTCAGGAATGTCATGTCTTTTAATGGAATGTCAGGAATGTCATGTCTTTTAATGGAATGTCAGGAATGTCATCTCTTTTAATGGAATGTCATGTCTTGGAATGGAATGTCAGGAATGTCATGTCTTATATTGGAATGTCAGAAATGTCATGTCTTTTAATGGAATGTCGTCTTTTATTGGAATGTCAGGAATGTCATGTCTTTTAATGGAATGTCATGTCTTTTATTGGAATGTCAAGAATGTCATGTCTTTTATTAGAATGTCAGGAATGTCATGTCTTTTAATGGAATGTCATGTCTTTTAATGGAATGTCAAGAATGTCATGTCTTTTATTGGAATGTCAGCAATGTCATGTCTTTTAATGGAATGTCAGGAATGTCATCTCTTTTAATGGAATGTCAGGAATGTCATGTCTTTTAATGGAATGTCATGTCTTTTATTGGAATGTCAAGAATGTCATGTCTTTTAATGGAATGTCAGGAATGTCATGTCTTTTAATGGAATGTCAGGAATGTCATGTCTTTTAATGGAATGTCAGGAATGGTATGTCTTTTATTGGAATGTCAGGAATGTCATGTCTTTTAATGGAATGTCAGGAATGTCATGTCTTTTAATGGAATGTCAGGAATATCATGTCTTTTATTGGAATGTCAGGAATATCATGTCTTTTAATGGAATGTCATGTCTTTTAATGGAATGTCAGGAATGTCATGTCTTTTAACAGAATGTCATGTCTTGGAATGGAATGGAATGTCAGGAATGTCATGTCTTTTAATGGAATGTCATGTCTTTTATTGGAATGTCAAGAATGTCATGTCTTTTATTGGAATGTCAGGAATGTCATGTCTTTTAATGGAATGTCAGGAATGTCATGTCTTTTAATGGAATGTCAGGAATGTCATGTCTTTTAATGGAATTTCAGGAATGTCATGTCTTAATGGAATGTCAGGAATGTCAGGAATGTCATGTCTTTTAATGGAATGTCAGGAATGTCATGTCTTTTAATGGAATGTCAGGAATGTCATGTCTTTTATTGGAATGTCAGGAATGTCATGTCTTTTATTGGAATGTCATGTCTTTTAATGGAATGTCAGGAATGTCATGTCTTTTATTGGAATGTCAGGAATGTCATGTCTTTTATTGGAATGTCAGGAATCATGTCTTTTAATGGAATGTCAGGAATGTCATCTCTTTTAATGGAATGTCATGTCTTGGAATGGAATGTCAGGAATGTCATGTCTTGGAATGGAATGTCAGGAATGTCATGTCTTTTAATGGAATGTCAGGAATGTCATGTCTTTTATTGGAATGTCAAGAATGTCATGTCTTTTATTGGAATGTCAGGAATGTCATGTCTTTTAATGGAATGTCAGGAATGTCATGTCTTTTATTGGAATGTCATGTCTTTTAATGGAATGTCAGGAATGCCATGTCTTTTATTGGAATGTCTTGTCATAGAATGGAATGTCATGTCTTTTATTGGAATGTCAGGAATGTCATGTCTTAGAATGGAATGTCATGTCTTGGAATGGAATGTCAGGAATGTCATGTCTTTTATTGGAATGTCAGGAATGTCATGTCTTTTAATGGAATGTCGTCTTTTATTGGAATGTCAGGAATGTCATGTCTTTTAATGGAATGTCATGTCTTTTAATGGAATGTCAGGAATGTCATGTCTTTTAATGGAATGTCATGTCTTGGAATGGAATGTCAGGAATGTCATGTCTTTTAATGGAATGTCAGGAATGGCATGTCTTTTAATGGAATGTCAGGAATGTCATGTCTTTTAATGGAATGTCAGGAATGTCATGTCTTTTAAAGGAATGTCAGGAATGTCATGTCTTTTATTGGAATGTCAGGAATGTCATGTCTTTTAATGGAATGTCATGTCTTTTAATGGAATGTCAGGAATGTCATGTCTTTTAATGGAATGTCATGTCTTGGAATGGAATGGAATGTCAGGAATGTCATGTCTTTTAATGGAATGTCATGTCTTTTAATGGAATGTCATGTCTTTTAATGGAATGTCAGGAATGCCATGTCTTTTATTGGAATGTCATGTCTTTTAATGGAATGTCAGGAATGTCATTTCTTTTATTGGAATGTCAGGAATGTCATGTCTTTTATTGGAATGTCAGGAATGCCATGTCTTTTAATGGAATGTCATCTCTTTTAATGGAATGTCATGTCTTTCAATGGAATGTCATGTCTTGAAATGGAATGTTAGGAATGTCATGTCTTGGAATGGAATGGCATGTCTTGGAATGGAATGTCAGGAATGTCATGTCTTTTATTGGAATGTCAGGAATGTCATGTCTTTTAATGGAATGTCATGTCTTTTAATGGAATGTAAGGAATGTCATGAATTTTAATGGAATGTCATGTCTTGGAATGGAATGTCAGGAATGTCATGTCTTTTATTGGAATGTCAGGTCTTTTAATGGAATGTTGTCTTTTATTGGAATGTCAGGAATGTCATGTCTTTTAATGGAATGTCATGTCTTTTAATGGAATATCAGGAATGTCATGTCTTTTAATGGAATGTCATGTCTTTTATTGGAATGTCAAGAATGTCATGTCTTTTAATGGAATGTCATGTCTTTTAATGGAATGTCAGGAATGTCATGTCTTTTAATGGAATGTCATGTCTAGGAATGGAATGTCAGGAATGTCATGTCTTTTAATGGAATGTCAGGAATGTCATGTCTTTTAATGGAATGTCAGGAATGTCATGTCTTTTAATGGAATGTCAGGAATGTCATGTCTTTTATTGGAATGTCAGGAATGTCAGGAATGTCATGTCTTTTAATGGAATGTCATGTCTTTTATTGGAATGTCAAGAATGTCATGTCTTTTATTGGAATGTCAAGAATGTCATGTCTTTTAATGGAATGTCAGGAATGTCATGTCTTGTATTGGAATGTCATGTCTTGGAATGTCAGGAATGTCATGTCTTTTATTGGAATATCGGGAATGTCATGTCTTTTAATGGAATGTCAGGAATGTCATGTCTTTTATTGACATGTCATGTCATAGAATGGAATGTCATGTCTTGGAATGGAATGTCAGGAATGTCATGTCTTGGAATGGAATGTCATGTCTTGGAATGGAATGTCAGGAATGTCATGTCTTTTAATGGAATGGCATGTCTTTTAATGGAATGTAAGGAATGTCATGTATTTTAATGGAATGTCATGTCTTGGAATGTCAGGAATGTCATGTCTTTTATTGGAATGTCAGTAATGTCATGTCTTTTAATGGAATGTCGTCTTTTATTGGAATGTCAGGAATGTCATGTCTTTTAATGTAATGTCATGTCTTTTAATGGAATGTCAGGAATGTCATGTCTTTTAATGGAATGTCATGTCTTGGAATGGAATGTCAGGAATGTCATGTCTTTTAATGGAATGTCAGGAATGTCATGTCTTTTAATGGAATGTCAGGAATGTCATGTCTTTTATTGGAATGTCAGGAATGTCATGTCTTTTATTGGAATGTCATGTCTTTTAATGGAATGTCAGGAATGTCATGTCTTTTATTGGAATGTCATGTCTTTTAATGGAATGTCAGGAATGTCATGTCTTTTATTGGAATGTCATGTCTTTTAATGGAATGTCATGTCTTGGAATGGAATGTCAGGAATGTCATGTCTTTTAATGGAATGTCAGGAATGTCATGTCTTTTAATGGAATGTCAGGAATGTCATGTCTTTTAATGGAATGTCAGGAATATCATGTCTTTTAATGGAATGTCAGGAATGTCATGTCTTTTAATGGAATGTCAGGAATGTCATGTCTTTTAATGGAATGTCAGGAATGTCATGTCTTTTAATGGAATGTCATGTCTTTTAATGGAATGTCAGGAATGTCATGTCTTTTAATGGAATGTCATGTCTTTTAATGGAATGTCAGGAATGTCATGTCTTTTAATGGAATGTCAGGAATGTCATGTCTTTTAATGGAATGTCATGTCTTTTATTGGAATGTCAAGAATGTCATGTCTTTTATTGGAATGTCAGGAATGTCATGTCTTTTAATGGAATGTCAGGAATGTCATGTCTTTTAATGGAATGTCAGGAATGCCATGTCTTTTATTGGAATGTCAGGAATGTCATGTCTTTTAATGGAATGTCAGGAATGTCATGTCTTTTAATGGAATGTCATGTCTTGGAATGGAATGTCAGTAATGTCATGTCTTGGAATGGAATGTCAGGAATGTCATGTCTTTTAATGGAATGTCATGTCTTTTATTGGAATTTCAAGAATGTCATGTCTTTTATTGGAATGTCAGGAATGTCATGTCTTTTAATGGAATTTCAGGAATGTCAGGAATGTCATGTCTTTTAATGGAATGTCATGTCTTCGAATGGAATGTCAGGAATGTCATGTCTTTTAATGGCATGTCAGGAATGTCATGTCTTTTAATGGAATGTCATGTCTTTTAATGGAATGTAAGGAATGTCATGTCTTTTAATGGAATGTCATGTCTTGGAATGGAATGTCAAGAATGTCATGTCTTTTAATGGAATGTCAGGAATGTCATGTCTTTTAATGGAATCTCATGTCTTTTATTGGAATGTCAGGAATGTCATGTCTTTTAATGGAATGTCAGGAATGTCGTGTCTTTTAATGGAATGTCAGGAATGTCGTGTCTTGTATTGGAATGTCATGTCTTGGAATGGAATGTCAGGAATGTCATGTCTTTTATTGGAATGTCAGGAATGTCATGTCTTTTAATGGAATGTCAGGAATGTCATGTCTTTGAATGGAATGTCAGGAATGTCATGTCTTTTATTGGAATGTCATGTCTTTTAATGGAATGTCAGGAATGTCATGTCTTTTAATGGAATGTCAGGAATGTCATGTCTTTTAATGGAATGTCAGGAATGTCATGTCTTTTAATGGAATGTCAGGAATGTCATCTCTTTTAATGGAATGTCATGTCTTGGAATGGAATGTCAGGAATGTCATGTCTTATATTGGAATGTCAGAAATGTCATGTCTTTTAATGGAATGTCGTCTTTTATTGGAATGTCAGGAATGTCATGTCTTTTAATGGAATGTCATGTCTTTTATTGGAATGTCAAGAATGTCATGTCTTTTATTAGAATGTCAGGAATGTCATGTCTTTTAATGGAATGTCATGTCTTTTAATGGAATGTCAAGAATGTCATGTCTTTTATTGGAATGTCAGCAATGTCATGTCTTTTAATGGAATGTCAGGAATGTCATCTCTTTTAATGGAATGTCAGGAATGTCATATCTTTTAATGGAATGTCATGTCTTTTATTGGAATGTCAAGAATGTCATGTCTTTTAATGGAATGTCAGGAATGTCATGTCTTTTAATGGAATGTCAGGAATGTCATGTCTTAATGGAATGTCAGGAATGGTATGTCTTTTATTGGAATGTCAGGAATGTCATGTCTTTTAATGGAATGTCATGTCTTTTAATGGAATGTCAGGAATGTCATGTCTTTTAATGGAATGTCATGTCTTTTAATGGAATGTCAGGAATGTCATGTCTTTTAATGGAATGTCAGGAATGTCGTCTTTTAATGGAATGTCATGTCTTTTATTGGAATGTCAAGAATGTCATGTCTTTTATTGGAATGTCAGGAATGTCATGTCTTTTAATGGAATGTCAGGAATGTCATGTCTTTTAATGGAATGTCAGGAATGCCATGTCTTTTATTGGAATGTCAGGAATGTCATGTCTTTTAATGGAATGTCATGTCTTGGAATGGAATGTCAGTAATGTCATGTCTTGGAATGGAATGTCAGGAATGTCATGTCTTTTAATGGAATGTCATGTCTTTTATTGGAATGTCAAGAATGTCATGTCTTTTATTGGAATGTCAGGAATGTCATGTCTTTTAATGGAATTTCAGGAATGTCAGGAATGTCATGTCTTTTAATGGAATGTTAGGAATGTCATGTCTTTTAATGGAATGTCATGTCTTCGAATGGAATGTCAGGAATGTCATGTCTTTTAATGGAATGTCAGTAATGTCATGTCTTTTAATGGAATGTCATGTCTTCGAATGGAATGTCAGGAATGTCATGTCTTTTAATGGAATGTCAGGAATGTCATGTCTTTTAATGGAATGTCATGTCTTTTAATGGAATGTAAGGAATGTCATGTCTTTTAATGGAATGTCATGTCTTGGAATGGAATGTCAAGAATGTCATGTCTTTTAATGGAATGTCAGGAATGTCATGTCTTTTAATGGAATCTCATGTCTTTTATTGGAATGTCAGGAATGTCATGTCTTTTAATGGAATGTCAGGAATGTCGTGTCTTTTAATGGAATGTCAGGAATGTTGTGTCTTGTATTTGAATGTCATGTCTTGGAATGGAATGTCAGGAATGTCATGTCTTTTATTGGAATGTCAGGAATGTCATGTCTTTTAATGGAATGTCAGGAATGTCAAGAATGTCATGTCTTTTATTGGAATGTCAGGAATGTCATGTCTTTTATTGGAATGTCATGTCTTTTATTGGAATCTCAGGAATGTCATGTCTTTTAATGGAATCTCAGGAATGTCATGTCTTTTAATGGAATGTCAGGAATGTCATGTCTTTTAATGGAATGTCAGGAATGTCATGTCTTTTAATGGAATGTCATGTCTTCGAATGGAATGTCAGGAATGTCATGTCTTTTAATGGAATGTCAGGAATGTCATGTCTTTTAATGGAATGTCATGTCTTCGAATGGAATGTCAGGAATGTCATGTCTTTTAATGGAATGTCAGGAATGTCATGTCTTTTAATGGAATGTCATGTCTTTTAATGGAATGTAAGGAATGTCATGTCTTTTAATGGAATGTCATGTCTTGGAATGGAATGTCAGGAATGTCATGTCTTTTAATGGAATGTCAGGAATGTCATGTCTTTTAATGGAATGTCAGGAATGTCATGTCTTTTAATGGAATCTCATGTCTTTTATTGGAATGTCAAGAATGTCATGTCTTTTATTGGAATGTCAGGAATGTCATGTCTTTTAATGGAATGTCAGGAATGTCGTGTCTGTTAATGGAATATCAGGAATGTCGTGTCTTGTATTGGAATGTCATGTCTTGGAATGGAATGTCAGGAATGTCATGTCTTTTATTGGAATGTCAGGAATGTCATGTCTTTTAATGGAATGTCATGTCTTTTAATGGAATGTCAGGAATGTCATGTCTTTTAATGGAATGTCATGTCTTGGAATGGAATGTCAGGAATGTCATGTCTTTTAATGGAATGTCAGGAATGTCATGTCTTTTAATGGAATGTCAGGAATGTCATGTCTTTTAATGGAATGTCAGGAATGTCCTGTCTTTTAATGGAATGTCAGGAATGTCAGGAATGTCATGTCTTTTAAAGGAATGTCAGGAATGTCATGTCTTTTAATGGAATGTCAGGAATGTCAGGAATGTCATGTCTTTTAATGGAATGTCAGGAATGTCATGTCTTTTAATGGAATGTCAGGAATGTCATGTCTTTTAATGGAATGTCATGTCTTTTTTTGGAATGTCAAGAATGTCATGTCTTTTATTGGAATGTCAGGAATGTCATGTCTTTTAATGGAATGTCAGGAATGTCGTGTCTTTTAATGGAATGTCAGGAATGTCGTGTCTTGTATTGGAATGTCATGTCTTGGAATGTCAGGAATGTCATGTCTTTTATTGGAATGTCAGGAATGTCATGTCTTTTAATGGAATGTCGGGAATGTCATGTCTTTTATTGGAATGTCAGGAATGTCATGTCTTTTAATGGAATGTCATGTCTTTTATTGGAATGTCAGGAATGTCATGTCTTTTAATGGAATGTCAGGAATGTCAGGAATGTCATGTCTTTTAATGGAATGTCAGGAATGTCATGTCTTTTATTGGAATGTCAGGAATGTCATGTCTTTTAATGGAATGTCATGTCTTTTATTGGAATGTCAGGAATGTCATGTCTTTTAATGGAATGTCATGTCTTTTAATGGAATGTAAGGAATGTCATGTCTTTTATTGGAATGTCTTGTCATAGAATGGAATGTCATGTCTTTTATTGGAATGTCAGGAATGTCATGTCTTAGAATGGAATGTCATGTCTTGGAATGGAATGTCAGGAATGTCATGTCTTTTATTGGAATGTCAGGAATGTCATGTCTTTTAATGGAATGTCGTCTTTTATTGGAATGTCAGGAATGTCATGTCTTTTAATGGAATGTCATGTCTTTTAATGGAATGTCATGTCTTTTAATGGAATGTCAGGAATGCCATGTCATTTATTGGAATGTCATGTCTTTTAATGGAATGTCAGGAATGTCATTTCTTTTATTGGAATGTCAGGAATGTCATGTCTTTTATTGGAATGTCAGGAATGCCATGTCTTTTAATGGAATGTCATCTCTTTTAATGGAATGTCATGTCTTTCAATGGAATGTCATGTCTTGAAATGGAATGTTAGGAATGTCATGTCTTGGAATGGAATGGCATGTCTTGGAATGGAATGTCAGGAATGTCATGTCTTTTATTGGAATGTCAGGAATGTCATGTCTTTTAATGGAATGTCATGTCTTTTAATGGAATGTAAGGAATGTCATGAATTTTAATGGAATGTCATGTCTTGGAATGGAATGTCAGGAATGTCATGTCTTTTATTGGAATGTCAGGTCTTTTAATGGAATGTTGTCTTTTATTGGAATGTCAGGAATGTCATGTCTTTTAATGGAATGTCATGTCTTTTAATGGAATATCAGGAATGTCATGTCTTTTAATGGAATGTCATGTCTTTTATTGGAATGTCAAGAATGTCATGTCTTTTAATGGAATGTCATGTCTTTTAATGGAATGTCAGGAATGTCATGTCTTTTAATGGAATGTCATGTCTAGGAATGGAATGTCAGGAATGTCATGTCTTTTAATGGAATGTCAGGAATGTCATGTCTTTTAATGGAATGTCAGGAATGTCATGTCTTTTATTGGAATGTCAGGAATGTCAGGAATGTCATGTCTTTTAATGGAATGTCATGTCTTTTATTGGAATGTCAAGAATGTCATGTCTTTTATTGGAATGTCAAGAATGTCATGTCTTTTAATGGAATGTCAGGAATGTCATGTCTTGTATTGGAATGTCATGTCTTGGAATGTCAGGAATGTCATGTCTTTTATTGGAATATCGGGAATGTCATGTCTTTTAATGGAATGTCAGGAATGTCATGTCTTTTATTGACATGTCATGTCATAGAATGGAATGTCATGTCTTGGAATGGAATGTCAGGAATGTCATGTCTTGGAATGGAATGTCATGTCTTGGAATGGAATGTCAGGAATGTCATGTCTTTTAATGGAATGGCATGTCTTTTAATGGAATGTAAGGAATGTCATGTATTTTAATGGAATGTCATGTCTTGGAATGTCAGGAATGTCATGTCTTTTATTGGAATGTCAGTAATGTCATGTCTTTTAATGGAATGTCGTCTTTTATTGGAATGTCAGGAATGTCATGTCTTTTAATGTAATGTCATGTCTTTTAATGGAATGTCAGGAATGTCATGTCTTTTAATGGAATGTCATGTCTTGGAATGGAATGTCAGGAATGTCATGTCTTTTAATGGAATGTCAGGAATGTCATGTCTTTTAATGGAATGTCAGGAATGTCATGTCTTTTATTGGAATGTCAGGAATGTCATGTCTTTTATTGGAATGTCATGTCTTTTAATGGAATGTCAGGAATGTCATGTCTTTTATTGGAATGTCATGTCTTTTAATGGAATGTCAGGAATGTCATGTCTTTTATTGGAATGTCATGTCTTTTAATGGAATGTCATGTCTTGGAATGGAATGTCAGGAATGTCATGTCTTTTAATGGAATGTCAGGAATGTCATGTCTTTTAATGGAATGTCAGGAATGTCATGTCTTTTAATGGAATGTCAGGAATATCATGTCTTTTAATGGAATGTCAGGAATGTCATGTCTTTTAATGGAATGTCAGGAATGTTATGTCTTTTATTGGAATGTCAGGAATGTCATGTCTTTTAATGGAATGTCATGTCTTTTAATGGAATGTCAGGAATGTCATGTCTTTTAATGGAATGTCATGTCTTTTAATGGAATGTCAGGAATGTCATGTCTTTTAATGGAATGTCAGGAATGTCATGTCTTTTAATGGAATGTCATGTCTTTTATTGGAATGTCAAGAATGTCATGTCTTTTATTGGAATGTCAGGAATGTCATGTCTTTTAATGGAATGTCAGGAATGTCATGTCTTTTAATGGAATGTCAGGAATGCCATGTCTTTTATTGGAATGTCAGGAATGTCATGTCTTTTAATGGAATGTCAGGAATGTCATGTCTTTTAATGGAATGTCATGTCTTGGAATGGAATGTCAGTAATGTCATGTCTTGGAATGGAATGTCAGGAATGTCATGTCTTTTAATGGAATGTCATGTCTTTTATTGGAATTTCAAGAATGTCATGTCTTTTATTGGAATGTCAGGAATGTCATGTCTTTTAATGGAATTTCAGGAATGTCAGGAATGTCATGTCTTTTAATGGAATGTCATGTCTTCGAATGGAATGTCAGGAATGTCATGTCTTTTAATGGCATGTCAGGAATGTCATGTCTTTTAATGGAATGTCATGTCTTTTAATGGAATGTAAGGAATGTCATGTCTTTTAATGGAATGTCATGTCTTGGAATGGAATGTCAAGAATGTCATGTCTTTTAATGGAATGTCAGGAATGTCATGTCTTTTAATGGAATCTCATGTCTTTTATTGGAATGTCAGGAATGTCATGTCTTTTAATGGAATGTCAGGAATGTCGTGTCTTTTAATGGAATGTCAGGAATGTCGTGTCTTGTATTGGAATGTCATGTCTTGGAATGGAATGTCAGGAATGTCATGTCTTTTATTGGAATGTCAGGAATGTCATGTCTTTTAATGGAATGTCAGGAATGTCATGTCTTTGAATGGAATGTCAGGAATGTCATGTCTTTTATTGGAATGTCATGTCTTTTAATGGAATGTCAGGAATGTCATGTCTTTTAATGGAATGTCAGGAATGTCATGTCTTTTAATGGAATGTCAGGAATGTCATGTCTTTTAATGGAATGTCAGGAATGTCATCTCTTTTAATGGAATGTCATGTCTTGGAATGGAATGTCAGGAATGTCATGTCTTATATTGGAATGTCAGAAATGTCATGTCTTTTAATGGAATGTCGTCTTTTATTGGAATGTCAGGAATGTCATGTCTTTTAATGGAATGTCATGTCTTTTATTGGAATGTCAAGAATGTCATGTCTTTTATTAGAATGTCAGGAATGTCATGTCTTTTAATGGAATGTCATGTCTTTTAATGGAATGTCAAGAATGTCATGTCTTTTATTGGAATGTCAGCAATGTCATGTCTTTTAATGGAATGTCAGGAATGTCATCTCTTTTAATGGAATGTCAGGAATGTCATGTCTTTTAATGGAATGTCATGTCTTTTATTGGAATGTCAAGAATGTCATGTCTTTTAATGGAATGTCAGGAATGTCATGTCTTTTAATGGAATGTCAGGAATGTCATGTCTTAATGGAATGTCAGGAATGGTATGTCTTTTATTGGAATGTCAGGAATGTCATGTCTTTTAATGGAATGTCATGTCTTTTAATGGAATGTCAGGAATGTCATGTCTTTTAATGGAATGTCATGTCTTTTAATGGAATGTCAGGAATGTCATGTCTTTTAATGGAATGTCAGGAATGTCGTCTTTTAATGGAATGTCATGTCTTTTATTGGAATGTCAAGAATGTCATGTCTTTTATTGGAATGTCAGGAATGTCATGTCTTTTAATGGAATGTCAGGAATGTCATGTCTTTTAATGGAATGTCAGGAATGCCATGTCTTTTATTGGAATGTCAGGAATGTCATGTCTTTTAATGGAATGTCAGGAATGTCATGTCTTTTAATGGAATGTCATGTCTTGGAATGGAATGTCAGTAATGTCATGTCTTGGAATGGAATGTCAGGAATGTCATGTCTTTTAATGGAATGTCATGTCTTTTATTGGAATGTCAAGAATGTCATGTCTTTTATTGGAATGTCAGGAATGTCATGTCTTTTAATGGAATTTCAGGAATGTCAGGAATGTCATGTCTTTTAATGGAATGTTAGGAATGTCATGTCTTTTAATGGAATGTCATGTCTTCGAATGGAATGTCAGGAATGTCATGTCTTTTAATGGAATGTCAGTAATGTCATGTCTTTTAATGGAATGTCATGTCTTCGAATGGAATGTCAGGAATGTCATGTCTTTTAATGGAATGTCAGGAATGTCATGTCTTTTAATGGAATGTCATGTCTTTTAATGGAATGTAAGGAATGTCATGTCTTTTAATGGAATGTCATGTCTTGGAATGGAATGTCAAGAATGTCATGTCTTTTAATGGAATGTCAGGAATGTCATGTCTTTTAATGGAATCTCATGTCTTTTATTGGAATGTCAGGAATGTCATGTCTTTTAATGGAATGTCAGGAATGTCGTGTCTTTTAATGGAATGTCAGGAATGTTGTGTCTTGTATTTGAATGTCATGTCTTGGAATGGAATGTCATGTCTTTTATTGGAATGTCAGGAATGTCATGTCTTTTAATGGAATGTCAGGAATGTCAAGAATGTCATGTCTTTTATTGGAATGTCAGGAATGTCATGTCTTTTATTGGAATGTCATGTCTTTTATTGGAATCTCAGGAATGTCATGTCTTTTAATGGAATCTCAGGAATGTCATGTCTTTTAATGGAATGTCAGGAATGTCATGTGTTTTAATGGAATGTCAGGAATGTCATGTCTTTTAATGGAATGTCAGGAATGTCATCTCTTTTAATCGAATGTCATGTCTTGGAATGGAATGTCAGGAATGTCATGTCTTATATTGGAATGTCAGAAATGTCATGTCTTTTAATGGAATGTCGTCTTTTATTGGAATGTCAGGAATGTCATGTCTTTTAATGGAATGTCATGTCTTTTATTGGAATGTCAAGAATGTCATGTCTTTTATTGGAATGTCAGGAATGTCATGTCTTTTAATGGAATTTCAGGAATGTCATGTCTTTTAATGGAATGTCAGGAATGTCATGTCTTTTAATGGAATGTCATGTCTTCGAATGGAATGTCAGGAATGTCATGTCTTTTAATGGAATGTCAGGAATGTCATGTCTTTTAATGGAATGTCATGTCTTCGAATGGAATGTCAGGAATGTCATGTCTTTTAATGGAATGTCAGGAATGTCATGTCTTTTAATGGAATGTCATGTCTTTTAATGGAATGTAAGGAATGTCATGTCTTTTAATGGAATGTCATGTCTTGGAATGGAATGTCAGGAATGTCATGTCTTTTAATGGAATGTCAGGAATGTCATGTCTTTTAATGGAATGTCAGGAATGTCATGTCTTTTAATGGAATCTCATGTCTTTTATTGGAATGTCAAGAATGTCATGTCTTTTATTGGAATGTCAGGAATGTCATGTCTTTTAATGGAATGTCAGGAATGTCGTGTCTGTTAATGGAATATCAGGAATGTCGTGTCTTGTATTGGAATGTCATGTCTTGGAATGGAATGTCAGGAATGTCATGTCTTTTATTGGAATGTCAGGAATGTCATGTCTTTTAATGGAATGTCATGTCTTTTAATGGAATGTCAGGAATGTCATGTCTTTTAATGGAATGTCATGTCTTGGAATGGAATGTCAGGAATGTCATGTCTTTTAATGGAATGTCAGGAATGTCATGTCTTTTAATGGAATGTCAGGAATGTCATGTCTTTTAATGGAATGTCAGGAATGTCCTGTCTTTTAATGGAATGTCAGGAATGTCAGGAATGTCATGTCTTTTAAAGGAATGTCAGGAATGTCATGTCTTTTAATGGAATGTCAGGAATGTCAGGAATGTCATGTCTTTTAATGGAATGTCAGGAATGTCATGTCTTTTAATGGAATGTCAGGAATGTCATGTCTTTTAATGGAATGTCATGTCTTTTTTTGGAATGTCAAGAATGTCATGTCTTTTATTGGAATGTCAGGAATGTCATGTCTTTTAATGGAATGTCAGGAATGTCGTGTCTTTTAATGGAATGTCAGGAATGTCGTGTCTTGTATTGGAATGTCATGTCTTGGAATGTCAGGAATGTCATGTCTTTTATTGGAATGTCAGGAATGTCATGTCTTTTAATGGAATGTCGGGAATGTCATGTCTTTTATTGGAATGTCAGGAATGTCATGTCTTTTAATGGAATGTCATGTCTTTTATTGGAATGTCAGGAATGTCATGTCTTTTAATGGAATGTCAGGAATGTCAGGAATGTCATGTCTTTTAATGGAATGTCAGGAATGTCATGTCTTTTATTGGAATGTCAGGAATGTCATGTCTTTTAATGGAATGTCATGTCTTTTATTGGAATGTCAGGAATGTCATGTCTTTTAATGGAATGTCATGTCTTTTAATGGAATGTAAGGAATGTCATGTCTTTTATTGGAATGTCTTGTCATAGAATGGAATGTCATGTCTTTTATTGGAATGTCAGGAATGTCATGTCTTAGAATGGAATGTCATGTCTTGGAATGGAATGTCAGGAATGTCATGTCTTTTATTGGAATGTCAGGAATGTCATGTCTTTTAATGGAATGTCGTCTTTTATTGGAATGTCAGGAATGTCATGTCTTTTAATGGAATGTCATGTCTTTTAATGGAATGTCATGTCTTTTAATGGAATGTCAGGAATGCCATGTCTTTTATTGGAATGTCATGTCTTTTAATGGAATGTCAGGAATGTCATTTCTTTTATTGGAATGTCAGGAATGTCATGTCTTTTATTGGAATGTCAGGAATGCCATGTCTTTTAATGGAATGTCATCTCTTTTAATGGAATGTCATGTCTTTCAATGGAATGTCATGTCTTGAAATGGAATGTTAGGAATGTCATGTCTTGGAATGGAATGGCATGTCTTGGAATGGAATGTCAGGAATGTCATGTCTTTTATTGGAATGTCAGGAATGTCATGTCTTTTAATGGAATGTCATGTCTTTTAATGGAATGTAAGGAATGTCATGAATTTTAATGGAATGTCATGTCTTGGAATGGAATGTCAGGAATGTCATGTCTTTTATTGGAATGTCAGGTCTTTTAATGGAATGTTGTCTTTTATTGGAATGTCAGGAATGTCATGTCTTTTAATGGAATGTCATGTCTTTTAATGGAATATCAGGAATGTCATGTCTTTTAATGGAATGTCATGTCTTTTATTGGAATGTCAAGAATGTCATGTCTTTTAATGGAATGTCATGTCTTTTAATGGAATGTCAGGAATGTCATGTCTTTTAATGGAATGTCATGTCTAGGAATGGAATGTCAGGAATGTCATGTCTTTTAATGGAATGTCAGGAATGTCATGTCTTTTAATGGAATGTCAGGAATGTCATGTCTTTTATTGGAATGTCAGGAATGTCAGGAATGTCATGTCTTTTAATGGAATGTCATGTCTTTTATTGGAATGTCAAGAATGTCATGTCTTTTATTGGAATGTCAAGAATGTCATGTCTTTTAATGGAATGTCAGGAATGTCATGTCTTGTATTGGAATGTCATGTCTTGGAATGTCAGGAATGTCATGTCTTTTATTGGAATATCGGGAATGTCATGTCTTTTAATGGAATGTCAGGAATGTCATGTCTTTTATTGACATGTCATGTCATAGAATGGAATGTCATGTCTTGGAATGGAATGTCAGGAATGTCATGTCTTGGAATGGAATGTCATGTCTTGGAATGGAATGTCAGGAATGTCATGTCTTTTAATGGAATGGCATGTCTTTTAATGGAATGTAAGGAATGTCATGTATTTTAATGGAATGTCATGTCTTGGAATGTCAGGAATGTCATGTCTTTTATTGGAATGTCAGTAATGTCATGTCTTTTAATGGAATGTCGTCTTTTATTGGAATGTCAGGAATGTCATGTCTTTTAATGTAATGTCATGTCTTTTAATGGAATGTCAGGAATGTCATGTCTTTTAATGGAATGTCATGTCTTGGAATGGAATGTCAGGAATGTCATGTCTTTTAATGGAATGTCAGGAATGTCATGTCTTTTAATGGAATGTCAGGAATGTCATGTCTTTTATTGGAATGTCAGGAATGTCATGTCTTTTATTGGAATGTCATGTCTTTTAATGGAATGTCAGGAATGTCATGTCTTTTATTGGAATGTCATGTCTTTTAATGGAATGTCAGGAATGTCATGTCTTTTATTGGAATGTCATGTCTTTTAATGGAATGTCATGTCTTGGAATGGAATGTCAGGAATGTCATGTCTTTTAATGGAATGTCAGGAATGTCATGTCTTTTAATGGAATGTCAGGAATGTCATGTCTTTTAATGGAATGTCAGGAATATCATGTCTTTTAATGGAATGTCAGGAATGTCATGTCTTTTAATGGAATGTCAGGAATGTTATGTCTTTTATTGGAATGTCAGGAATGTCATGTCTTTTAATGGAATGTCATGTCTTTTAATGGAATGTCAGGAATGTCATGTCTTTTAATGGAATGTCATGTCTTTTAATGGAATGTCAGGAATGTCATGTCTTTTAATGGAATGTCAGGAATGTCATGTCTTTTAATGGAATGTCATGTCTTTTATTGGAATGTCAAGAATGTCATGTCTTTTATTGGAATGTCAGGAATGTCATGTCTTTTAATGGAATGTCAGGAATGTCATGTCTTTTAATGGAATGTCAGGAATGCCATGTCTTTTATTGGAATGTCAGGAATGTCATGTCTTTTAATGGAATGTCAGGAATGTCATGTCTTTTAATGGAATGTCATGTCTTGGAATGGAATGTCAGTAATGTCATGTCTTGGAATGGAATGTCAGGAATGTCATGTCTTTTAATGGAATGTCATGTCTTTTATTGGAATTTCAAGAATGTCATGTCTTTTATTGGAATGTCAGGAATGTCATGTCTTTTAATGGAATTTCAGGAATGTCAGGAATGTCATGTCTTTTAATGGAATGTCATGTCTTCGAATGGAATGTCAGGAATGTCATGTCTTTTAATGGCATGTCAGGAATGTCATGTCTTTTAATGGAATGTCATGTCTTTTAATGGAATGTAAGGAATGTCATGTCTTTTAATGGAATGTCATGTCTTGGAATGGAATGTCAAGAATGTCATGTCTTTTAATGGAATGTCAGGAATGTCATGTCTTTTAATGGAATCTCATGTCTTTTATTGGAATGTCAGGAATGTCATGTCTTTTAATGGAATGTCAGGAATGTCGTGTCTTTTAATGGAATGTCAGGAATGTCGTGTCTTGTATTGGAATGTCATGTCTTGGAATGGAATGTCAGGAATGTCATGTCTTTTATTGGAATGTCAGGAATGTCATGTCTTTTAATGGAATGTCAGGAATGTCATGTCTTTGAATGGAATGTCAGGAATGTCATGTCTTTTATTGGAATGTCATGTCTTTTAATGGAATGTCAGGAATGTCATGTCTTTTAATGGAATGTCAGGAATGTCATGTCTTTTAATGGAATGTCAGGAATGTCATGTCTTTTAATGGAATGTCAGGAATGTCATCTCTTTTAATGGAATGTCATGTCTTGGAATGGAATGTCAGGAATGTCATGTCTTATATTGGAATGTCAGAAATGTCATGTCTTTTAATGGAATGTCGTCTTTTATTGGAATGTCAGGAATGTCATGTCTTTTAATGGAATGTCATGTCTTTTATTGGAATGTCAAGAATGTCATGTCTTTTATTAGAATGTCAGGAATGTCATGTCTTTTAATGGAATGTCATGTCTTTTAATGGAATGTCAAGAATGTCATGTCTTTTATTGGAATGTCAGCAATGTCATGTCTTTTAATGGAATGTCAGGAATGTCATCTCTTTTAATGGAATGTCAGGAATGTCATGTCTTTTAATGGAATGTCATGTCTTTTATTGGAATGTCAAGAATGTCATGTCTTTTAATGGAATGTCAGGAATGTCATGTCTTTTAATGGAATGTCAGGAATGTCATGTCTTTTAATGGAATGTCAGGAATGGTATGTCTTTTATTGGAATGTCAGGAATGTCATGTCTTTTAATGGAATGTCATGTCTTTTAATGGAATGTCAGGAATGTCATGTCTTTTAATGGAATGTCATGTCTTTTAATGGAATGTCAGGAATGTCATGTCTTTTAATGGAATGTCAGGAATGTCGTCTTTTAATGGAATGTCATGTCTTTTATTGGAATGTCAAGAATATCATGTCTTTTATTGGAATGTCAGGAATGTCATGTCTTTTAATGGAATGTCAGGAATGTCATGTCTTTTAATGGAATGTCAGGAATGCCATGTCTTTTATTGGAATGTCAGGAATGTCATGTCTTTTAATGGAATGTCAGGAATGTCATGTCTTTTAATGGAATGTCATGTCTTGGAATGGAATGTCAGTAATGTCATGTCTTGGAATGGAATGTCAGGAATGTCATGTCTTTTAATGGAATGTCATGTCTTTTATTGGAATGTCAAGAATGTCATGTCTTTTATTGGAATGTCAGGAATGTCATGTCTTTTAATGGAATTTCAGGAATGTCAGGAATGTCATGTCTTTTAATGGAATGTTAGGAATGTCATGTCTTTTAATGGAATGTCATGTCTTCGAATGGAATGTCAGGAATGTCATGTCTTTTAATGGAATGTCAGTAATGTCATGTCTTTTAATGGAATGTCATGTCTTCGAATGGAATGTCAGGAATGTCATGTCTTTTAATGGAATGTCAGGAATGTCATGTCTTTTAATGGAATGTCATGTCTTTTAATGGAATGTAAGGAATGTCATGTCTTTTAATGGAATGTCATGTCTTGGAATGGAATGTCAAGAATGTCATGTCTTTTAATGGAATGTCAGGAATGTCATGTCTTTTAATGGAATCTCATGTCTTTTATTGGAATGTCAGGAATGTCATGTCTTTTAATGGAATGTCAGGAATGTCGTGTCTTTTAATGGAATGTCAGGAATGTTGTGTCTTGTATTTGAATGTCATGTCTTGGAATGGAATGTCAGGAATGTCATGTCTTTTATTGGAATGTCAGGAATGTCATGTCTTTTAATGGAATGTCAGGAATGTCAAGAATGTCATGTCTTTTATTGGAATGTCAGGAATGTCATGTCTTTTATTGGAATGTCATGTCTTTTATTGGAATCTCAGGAATGTCATGTCTTTTAATGGAATCTCAGGAATGTCATGTCTTTTAATGGAATGTCAGGAATGTCATGTGTTTTAATGGAATGTCAGGAATGTCATGTCTTTTAATGGAATGTCAGGAATGTCATCTCTTTTAATCGAATGTCATGTCTTGGAATGGAATGTCAGGAATGTCATGTCTTATATTGGAATGTCAGAAATGTCATGTCTTTTAATGGAATGTCGTCTTTTATTGGAATGTCAGGAATGTCATGTCTTTTAATGGAATGTCATGTCTTTTATTGGAATGTCAAGAATGTCATGTCTTTTATTGGAATGTCAGGAATGTCATGTCTTTTAATGGAATTTCAGGAATGTCATGTCTTTTAATGGAATGTCAGGAATGTCATGTCTTTTAATGGAATGTCATGTCTTCGAATGGAATGTCAGGAATGTCATGTCTTTTAATGGAATGTCAGGAATGTCATGTCTTTTAATGGAATGTCATGTCTTCGAATGGAATGTCAGGAATGTCATGTCTTTTAATGGAATGTCAGGAATGTCATGTCTTTTAATGGAATGTCATGTCTTTTAATGGAATGTAAGGAATGTCATGTCTTTTAATGGAATGTCATGTCTTGGAATGGAATGTCAGGAATGTCATGTCTTTTAATGGAATGTCAGGAATGTCATGTCTTTTAATGGAATGTCAGGAATGTCATGTCTTTTAATGGAATCTCATGTCTTTTATTGGAATGTCAAGAATGTCATGTCTTTTATTGGAATGTCAGGAATGTCATGTCTTTTAATGGAATGTCAGGAATGTCGTGTCTGTTAATGGAATATCAGGAATGTCGTGTCTTGTATTGGAATGTCATGTCTTGGAATGGAATGTCAGGAATGTCATGTCTTTTATTGGAATGTCAGGAATGTCATGTCTTTTAATGGAATGTCAGGAATGTCATGTCTTTTAATGGAATGTCATGTCTTGGAATGGAATGTCAGGAATGTCATGTCTTTTAATGGAATGTCAGGAATGTCATGTCTTTTAATGGAATGTCAGGAATGTCCTGTCTTTTAATGGAATGTCAGGAATGTCAGGAATGTCATGTCTTTTAAAGGAATGTCAGGAATGTCATGTCTTTTAATGGAATGTCAGGAATGTCAGGAATGTCATGTCTTTTAATGGAATGTCAGGAATGTCATGTCTTTTAATGGAATGTCAGGAATGTCATGTCTTTTAATGGAATGTCATGTCTTTTTTTGGAATGTCAAGAATGTCATGTCTTTTATTGGAATGTCAGGAATGTCATGTCTTTTAATGGAATGTCAGGAATGTCGTGTCTTTTAATGGAATGTCAGGAATGTCGTGTCTTGTATTGGAATGTCATGTCTTGGAATGTCAGGAATGTCATGTCTTTTATTGGAATGTCAGGAATGTCATGTCTTTTAATGGAATGTTGGGAATGTCATGTCTTTTATTGGAATGTCAGGAATGTCATGTCTTTTAATGGAATGTCATGTCTTTTATTGGAATGTCAGGAATGTCATGTCTTTTAATGGAATGTCAGGAATGTCAGGAATGTCATGTCTTTTAATGGAATGTCAGGAATGTCATGTCTTTTATTGGAATGTCAGGAATGTCATGTCTTTTAATGGAATGTCATGTCTTTTATTGGAATGTCAGGAATGTCATGTCTTTTAATGGAATGTCATGTCTTTTAATGGAATGTAAGGAATGTCATGTCTTTTATTGGAATGTCTTGTCATAGAATGGAATGTCATGTCTTTTATTGGAATGTCAGGAATGTCATGTCTTAGAATGGAATGTCATGTCTTGGAATGGAATGTCAGGAATGTCATGTCTTTTATTGGAATGTCAGGAATGTCATGTCTTTTAATGGAATGTCGTCTTTTATTGGAATGTCAGGAATGTCATGTCTTTTAATGGAATGTCATGTCTTTTAATGGAATGTCAGGAATGTCATGTCTTTTAATGGAATGTCATGTCTTGGAATGGAATGTCAGGAATGTCATGTCTTTTAATGGAATGTCATGTCTTTTAATGGAATGTCAGGAATGTCATGTCTTTTAATGGAATGTCAGGAATGTCATGTCTTTTAATGGAATGTCAGGAATGTCATGTCTTTTATTGGAATCTCAGGAATGTCATGTCTTTTAATGGAATGTCATGTCTTTTAATGGAATGTCAGGAATGTCATGTCTTTTAATGGAATGCCAGGAATGTCATGTCTTTTAATGGAATGTCAGGAATGTCATGTCTTTTAATGGAATGTCAGGAATGTCATGTCTTTTATTGGAATGTCAGGAATGTCATGTCTTTTAATGGAATGTCAGGAATGTCATGTCTTTTAATGGAATGTCAGGAATGTCATGTCTTTTAATGGAATGTCAGGAATGTCAGGAATGTCATGTCTTTTAATGGAATATCAGGAATGTCATGTCTTTTAATGGAATGTCAGGAATATCATGTCTTTTAATGGAATGTCAGGAATGTCATGTCTTTTAATGGAATGTCAGGAATGTCATGTCTTTTAATGGAATGTCAGGAATGTCAGGAATGTCATGTCTTTTAATGGAATGTCAGGAATGTCATGTCTTTTAATGGAATGTCAGGAATGTCATGTCTTTTAATGGAATGTCATGTCTTTTAATGGAATGTCAGGAATGTCATGTCTTTTAATGGAATGTCAGGAATGTCATGTCTTTTAATGGAATGTCATGTCTTAGAATGGAATGTCAGGAATGTCAGGAATGTCATGTCTTGGAATGGAATGTCAGGAATGTCATGTCTTTTAATGGAATGTCTGGAATGTCATGTCTTTTAATGGAATGTCAGGAATGTCATGTCTTTTAATGGAATGTCATGTCTTCGAATAGAATGTCAGGAATGTCATGTCTTTTAATGGAATGTCAGGAATGTCATGTCTTTTAATGGAATGTCAGGAATGTCATGTCTTTTAATGGAATGTCAGGAATGTCCTGTCTTTTAATGGAATGTCAGGAATGTCATGTCTTTTATTGGAATGTCAGGAATGTCATGTCTTTTAATGGAATGTCAGGAATGTCATGTCTTTTAATGGAATGTCATGTCTTTTAATGGAATGTCAGGAATGTCATGTCTTTTAATGGAATGTCATGTCTTTTAATGGAATGTCAGGAATGTCATGTCTTTTAATGGAATGTCAGGAATGTCATGTCTTTTAATGGAATGTCATGTCTTTTATTGGAATGTCAAGAATGTCATGTCTTTTATTGGAATGTCAGGAATGTCATGTCTTTTAATGGAATGTCAGGAATGTCATGTCTTTTAATGGAATGTCAGGAATGCCATGTCTTTTATTGGAATGTCAGGAATGTCATGTCTTTTAATGGAATGTCAGGAATGTCATGTCTTTTAATGGAATGTCATGTCTTGGAATGGAATGTCAGTAATGTCATGTCTTGGAATGGAATGTCAGGAATGTCATGTCTTTTAATGGAATGTCATGTCTTTTATTGGAATTTCAAGAATGTCATGTCTTTTATTGGAATGTCAGGAATGTCATGTCTTTTAATGGAATTTCAGGAATGTCAGGAATGTCATGTCTTTTAATGGAATGTCATGTCTTCGAATGGAATGTCAGGAATGTCATGTCTTTTAATGGCATGTCAGGAATGTCATGTCTTTTAATGGAATGTCATGTCTTTTAATGGAATGTAAGGAATGTCATGTCTTTTAATGGAATGTCATGTCTTGGAATGGAATGTCAAGAATGTCATGTCTTTTAATGGAATGTCAGGAATGTCATGTCTTTTAATGGAATCTCATGTCTTTTATTGGAATGTCAGGAATGTCATGTCTTTTAATGGAATGTCAGGAATGTCGTGTCTTTTAATGGAATGTCAGGAATGTCGTGTCTTGTATTGGAATGTCATGTCTTGGAATGGAATGTCAGGAATGTCATGTCTTTTATTGGAATGTCAGGAATGTCATGTCTTTTAATGGAATGTCAGGAATGTCATGTCTTTGAATGGAATGTCAGGAATGTCATGTCTTTTATTGGAATGTCATGTCTTTTAATGGAATGTCAGGAATGTCATGTCTTTTAATGGAATGTCAGGAATGTCATGTCTTTTAATGGAATGTCAGGAATGTCATGTCTTTTAATGGAATGTCAGGAATGTCATCTCTTTTAATGGAATGTCATGTCTTGGAATGGAATGTCAGGAATGTCATGTCTTATATTGGAATGTCAGAAATGTCATGTCTTTTAATGGAATGTCGTCTTTTATTGGAATGTCAGGAATGTCATGTCTTTTAATGGAATGTCATGTCTTTTATTGGAATGTCAAGAATGTCATGTCTTTTATTAGAATGTCAGGAATGTCATGTCTTTTAATGGAATGTCGTCTTTTAATGGAATGTCAAGAATGTCATGTCTTTTATTGGAATGTCAGCAATGTCATGTCTTTTAATGGAATGTCAGGAATGTCATCTCTTTTAATGGAATGTCAGGAATGTCATGTCTTTTAATGGAATGTCATGTCTTTTATTGGAATGTCAAGAATGTCATGTCTTTTAATGGAATGTCATGTCTTTTAATGGAATGTCAGGAATGTCATGTCTTTTAATGGAATGTCAGGAATGGTATGTCTTTTATTGGAATGTCAGGAATGTCATGTCTTTTAATGGAATGTCATGTCTTTTAATGGAATGTCAGGAATGTCATGTCTTTTAATGGAATGTCATGTCTTTTAATGGAATGTCAGGAATGTCATGTCTTTTAATGGAATGTCAGGAATGTCGTCTTTTAATGGAATGTCATGTCTTTTATTGGAATGTCAAGAATGTCATGTCTTTTATTGGAATGTCAGGAATGTCATGTCTTTTAATGGAATGTCAGGAATGTCATGTCTTTTAATGGAATGTCAGGAATGCCATGTCTTTTATTGGAATGTCAGGAATGTCATGTCTTTTAATGGAATGTCAGGAATGTCATGTCTTTTAATGGAATGTCATGTCTTGGAATGGAATGTCAGTAATGTCATGTCTTGGAATGGAATGTCAGGAATGTCATGTCTTTTAATGGAATGTCATGTCTTTTATTGGAATGTCAAGAATGTCATGTCTTTTATTGGAATGTCAGGAATGTCATGTCTTTTAATGGAATTTCAGGAATGTCAGGAATGTCATGTCTTTTAATGGAATGTTAGGAATGTCATGTCTTTTAATGGAATGTCATGTCTTCGAATGGAATGTCAGGAATGTCATGTCTTTTAATGGAATGTCAGTAATGTCATGTCTTTTAATGGAATGTCATGTCTTCGAATGGAATGTCAGGAATGTCATGTCTTTTAATGGAATGTCAGGAATGTCATGTCTTTTAATGGAATGTCATGTCTTTTAATGGAATGTAAGGAATGTCATGTCTTTTAATGGAATGTCATGTCTTGGAATGGAATGTCAAGAATGTCATGTCTTTTAATGGAATGTCAGGAATGTCATGTCTTTTAATGGAATCTCATGTCTTTTATTGGAATGTCAGGAATGTCATGTCTTTTAATGGAATGTCAGGAATGTCGTGTCTTTTAATGGAATGTCAGGAATGTTGTGTCTTGTATTTGAATGTCATGTCTTGGAATGGAATGTCAGGAATGTCATGTCTTTTATTGGAATGTCAGGAATGTCATGTCTTTTAATGGAATGTCAGGAATGTCAAGAATGTCATGTCTTTTATTGGAATGTCAGGAATGTCATGTCTTTTATTGGAATGTCATGTCTTTTATTGGAATCTCAGGAATGTCATGTCTTTTAATGGAATCTCAGGAATGTCATGTCTTTTAATGGAATGTCAGGAATGTCATGTGTTTTAATGGAATGTCAGGAATGTCATGTCTTTTAATGGAATGTCAGGAATGTCATCTCTTTTAATCGAATGTCATGTCTTGGAATGGAATGTCAGGAATGTCATGTCTTATATTGGAATGTCAGAAATGTCATGTCTTTTAATGGAATGTCGTCTTTTATTGGAATGTCAGGAATGTCATGTCTTTTAATGGAATGTCATGTCTTTTATTGGAATGTCAAGAATGTCATGTCTTTTATTGGAATGTCAGGAATGTCATGTCTTTTAATGGAATTTCAGGAATGTCATGTCTTTTAATGGAATGTCAGGAATGTCATGTCTTTTAATGGAATGTCATGTCTTCGAATGGAATGTCAGGAATGTCATGTCTTTTAATGGAATGTCAGGAATGTCATGTCTTTTAATGGAATGTCATGTCTTCGAATGGAATGTCAGGAATGTCATGTCTTTTAATGGAATGTCAGGAATGTCATGTCTTTTAATGGAATGTCATGTCTTTTAATGGAATGTAAGGAATGTCATGTCTTTTAATGGAATGTCATGTCTTGGAATGGAATGTCAGGAATGTCATGTCTTTTAATGGAATGTCAGGAATGTCATGTCTTTTAATGGAATGTCAGGAATGTCATGTCTTTTAATGGAATCTCATGTCTTTTATTGGAATGTCAAGAATGTCATGTCTTTTATTGGAATGTCAGGAATGTCATGTCTTTTAATGGAATGTCAGGAATGTCGTGTCTGTTAATGGAATATCAGGAATGTCGTGTCTTGTATTGGAATGTCATGTCTTGGAATGGAATGTCAGGAATGTCATGTCTTTTATTGGAATGTCAGGAATGTCATGTCTTTTAATGGAATGTCATGTCTTTTAATGGAATGTCAGGAATGTCATGTCTTTTAATGGAATGTCATGTCTTGGAATGGAATGTCAGGAATGTCATGTCTTTTAATGGAATGTCAGGAATGTCATGTCTTTTAATGGAATGTCAGGAATGTCATGTCTTTTAATGGAATGTCAGGAATGTCCTGTCTTTTAATGGAATGTCAGGAATGTCAGGAATGTCATGTCTTTTAAAGGAATGTCAGGAATGTCATGTCTTTTAATGGAATGTCAGGAATGTCATGTCTTTTAATGGAATGTCAGGAATGTCATGTCTTTTAATGGAATGTCAGGAATGTCATGTCTTTTAATGGAATGTCATGTCTTTTTTTGGAATGTCAAGAATGTCATGTCTTTTATTGGAATGTCAGGAATGTCATGTCTTTTAATGGAATGTCAGGAATGTCGTGTCTTTTAATGGAATGTCAGGAATGTCGTGTCTTGTATTGGAATGTCATGTCTTGGAATGTCAGGAATGTCATGTCTTTTATTGGAATGTCAGGAATGTCATGTCTTTTAATGGAATGTTGGGAATGTCATGTCTTTTATTGGAATGTCAGGAATGTCATGTCTTTTAATGGAATGTCATGTCTTTTATTGGAATGTCAGGAATGTCATGTCTTTTAATGGAATGTCAGGAATGTCAGGAATGTCATGTCTTTTAATGGAATGTCAGGAATGTCATGTCTTTTATTGGAATGTCAGGAATGTCATGTCTTTTAATGGAATGTCATGTCTTTTATTGGAATGTCAGGAATGTCATGTCTTTTAATGGAATGTCATGTCTTTTAATGGAATATAAGGAATGTCATGTCTTTTATTGGAATGTCTTGTCATAGAATGGAATGTCATGTCTTTTATTGGAATGTCAGGAATGTCATGTCTTAGAATGGAATGTCATGTCTTGGAATGGAATGTCAGGAATGTCATGTCTTTTATTGGAATGTCAGGAATGTCATGTCTTTTAATGGAATGTCGTCTTTTATTGGAATGTCAGGAATGTCATGTCTTTTAATGGAATGTCATGTCTTTTAATGGAATGTCAGGAATGTCATGTCTTTTAATGGAATGTCATGTCTTGGAATGGAATGTCAGGAATGTCATGTCTTTTAATGGAATGTCATGTCTTTTAATGGAATGTCAGGAATGTCATGTCTTTTAATGGAATGTCAGGAATGTCATGTCTTTTAATGGAATGTCAGGAATGTCATGTCTTTTATTGGAATCTCAGGAATGTCATGTCTTTTAATGGAATGTCATGTCTTTTAATGGAATGTCAGGAATGTCATGTCTTTTAATGGAATGCCAGGAATGTCATGTCTTTTAATGGAATGTCAGGAATGTCATGTCTTTTAATGGAATGTCAGGAATGTCATGTCTTTTAATGGAATGTCAGGAATGTCATGTCTTTTAATGGAATGTCAGGAATGTCATGTCTTTTAATGGAATGTCAGGAATGTCATGTCTTTTAATGGAATATCAGGAATGTCATGTCTTTTAATGGAATGTCAGGAATATCATGTCTTTTAATGGAATGTCAGGAATGTCATGTCTTTTAATGGAATGTCAGGAATGTCATGTCTTTTAATGGAATGTCAGGAATGTCAGGAATGTCATGTCTTTTAATGGAATGTCAGGAATGTCATGTCTTTTAATGGAATGTCAGGAATGTCATGTCTTTTAATGGAATGTCATGTCTTTTAATGGAATGTCAGGAATGTCATGTCTTTTAATGGAATGTCAGGAATGTCATGTCTTTTAATGGAATGTCATGTCTTAGAATGGAATGTCAGGAATGTCAGGAATGTCATGTCTTGGAATGGAATGTCAGGAATGTCATGTCTTTTAATGGAATGTCTGGAATGTCATGTCTTTTAATGGAATGTCAGGAATGTCATGTCTTTTAATGGAATGTCATGTCTTCGAATAGAATGTCAGGAATGTCATGTCTTTTAATGGAATGTCAGGAATGTCATGTCTTTTAATGGAATGTCATGTCTTTTAATGGAATGTCAGGAATGTCATGTCTTCGAATAGAATGTCAGGAATGTCATGTCTTTTATTGGAATGTCAGGAATGTCATGTCTTTTCATGGAATGTCATGTCTTTTAATGGAATGTCAGGAATGTCATGTCTTCGAATAGAATGTCAGGAATGTCATGTCTTTTATTGGAATGTCAGGAATGTCATGTCTTTTCATGGAATGTCATGTCTTTTAATGGAATGTCAGGAATGTCATGTCTTTTAATGGAATGTCATGTCTTGGAATGGAATGTCAGGAATGTCATGTCTTAATGGAATATCAGGAATGTCAGGAATGTCATGTCTTTTAATGGAATGTCAGGAATGTCATGTCTTTTAATGGAATGCCAGGAATGTCATGTCTTTTAACGGAATGTCATGTCTTTTATTGGAATGTCAAGAATGTCATGTCTTTTATTGGAATGTCAAGAATGTCATGTCTTTTAATGGAATGTCAGGAATGTCATGTCTTTTAATGGAATGTCAGGAATGTCATGTATTTTAATGGAATGTCATGTCTTTTAATGGAATGTCAGGAATGTCATGTCTTTTAATGGAATTTTGGGAATGTCATGTCTTTTAATGGAATGTCAGGAATGTCAGTAATGTCATGTCTTTTAATGGAATGTCAGGAATGTCATGTCTTTTAATGGAATGTCAGGAATGTCATGTCTTTTAATGGAATGTCAGGAATGTCATGTCTTTTAATGGAATGTCAGGAATGCCATGTCTTTTATTGGAATGTCATGTCTTTTATTGGAATGTCATGTCTTTTAATGGAATATCAGGAATGTCATGTCTTTTATTGGAATGTCAGGAATGTCATGTCTTTTAATGGAATGTCAGGAATGTCATCTCTTTTAATGGAATGTCATGTCTTGGAATGGAATGTCAGGAATGTCATGTCTTGGAATGGAATGTCAGGAATGTCATGTCTTTTAATGGAATGTCATGTCTTTTATTGGAATGTCAGGAATGTCATGTCTTTTATTGGAATGTCAAGAATGTCATGTCTTTTAATGGAATGTCAGGAATGTCATGTCTTTTAATGGAATGTCAGGAATGTCATGTATTTTAATGGAATGTCATGTCTTTTAATGGAATGTCAGGAATGTCATGTCTTTTAATGGAATTTCGGGAATGTCATGTCTTTTAATGGAATGTCAGGAATGTCAGTAATGTCATGTCTTTTAATGGAATGTCAGGAATGTCATGTCTTTTAATGGAATGCCAGGAATGTCATGTCTTTTAATGGAATGTCAGGAATGTCATGTCTTTTAATGGAATGTCAGGAATGTCATGTCTTTTATTGGAATGTCAGGAATGTCATGTCTTTTAATGGAATGTCAGGAATGTCATGTCTTTTAATGGAATGTCAGGAATGTCATGTCTTTTAATGGAATATCAGGAATGTCAGGAATGTCATGTCTTTTAATGGAATATCAGGAATGTCATGTCTTTTAATGGAATGTCAGGAATGTCATGTCTTTTAATGGAATGTCAGGAATGTCATGTCTTTTAATGGAATGTCAGGAATGTCATGTCTTTTAATGGAATGTCAGGAATGTCAGGAATGTCATGTCTTTTAATGGAATGTCAGGAATGTCATGTCTTTTAATGGAATGTCAGGAATGTCATGTCTTTTAATGGAATGTCATGTCTTTTAATGGAATGTCAGGAATGTCATGTCTTTTAATGGAATGTCAGGAATGTCATGTCTTTTAATGGAATGTCATGTCTTAGAATGGAATGTCAGGAATGTCAGGAATGTCATGTCTTGGAATGGAATGTCAGGAATGTCATGTCTTTTAATGGAATGTCAGGAATGTCATGTCTTTTAATGGAATGTCAGGAATGTCATGTCTTTTAATGGAATGTCATGTCTTCGAATAGAATGTCAGGAATGTCATGTCTTTTAATGGAATGTCAGGAATGTCATGTCTTTTAATGGAATGTCATGTCTTTTATTGGAATGTCAAGAATGTCATGTCTTTTAATGGAATGTCAGGAATGTCATGTATTTTAATGGAATGTCATGTCTTGGAATGGAATGTCAGGAATGTCATGTGTTTTATTGGAATGTCAGGAATGTCATGTCTTTTAATGGAATGTCGTCTTTTATTGGAATGTCAGGAATGTCATGTCTTTTCATGGAATGTCATGTCTTTTAATGGAATGTCAGGAATGTCATGTCTTTTAATGGAATGTCATGTCTTGGAATGGAATGTCAGGAATGTCATGTCTTAATGGAAGATCAGGAATGTCAGGAATATCATGTCTTTTAATGGAATGTCAGGAATGTCATGTCTTTTAATGGAATGTCAGGAATGTCATGTCTTTTAATGGAATGTCAGGAATGTCATGTCTTTTAATGGAATGTCATGTCTTTTATTGGAATGTCAAGAATGTCATGTCTTTTAATGGAATGTCAGGAATGTCATGTCTTTTAATGGAATGTCATGTCTTTTAATGGAATGTCAGGAATGTCATGTCTTTTAATGGAATTTCAGGAATGTCATGTCTTTTAATGGAATGTCAGGAATGTCAGTAATGTCATGTCTTTTAATGGAATGTCAGGAATGTCATGTCTTTTAATGGAATGTCAGGAATGTCATGTCTTTTAATGGAATGTCAGGAATGTCATGTCTTTTAATGGAATGCCAGGAATGTCAGGAATGCCATGTCTTTTATTGGAATGTCAGGAATGTCATGTCTTTTAATGGAATGTCATGTCTTTTATTGGAATGTCAGGAATGTCATGTCTTTTAATGGAATGTCATGTCTTTTAATGGAATGTAAGGAATGTCATGTCTTTTAATGGAATGTCATGTCTTGGAATGGAATGTCAGGAATGTCATGTCTTGGAATGGAATGTCAGGAATGTCATGTCTTTTATTGGAATGTCAGGTCTTGGAATGGAATGTCAGGAATGTCGTCTTTTATTGGAATGTCAGGAATGTCATGTCTTGGAATGGAATGTCAGGAATGCCATGTCTTTTATTGGAATGTCAGGAATGTCATGTCTTTTATTGGAATGTCAGGAATGTCATGTCTTTTAATGGAATGTCATGTCTTTTATTGGAATATCAGGAATGTCATGTCTTTTAATGGAATGTCAGGAATGTCATGTCTTATTGGAATGTCATATCTTGGAATGGAATGGAATGTCAGGAATGTCATGTCTTTTATTGGAATGTCAGGAATGTCATGTCTTTTAATGGAATGTCAGGAATGTCATGTCTTTTAATGGAATGTCAGGAATGTCATGTCTTTTATTGGAATGTCATGTCTTTTAATGGAATGTCAGGAATGTCAGGAATGTCATGTCTTTTATTGGAATGTCATGTTTTGGAATGGAATGTCATGTCTTGGAATGGAATGTCAGGAATGTCATGTCTTTTAATGGAATGTAAGGAATGTCATGTATTTTAATGGAATGTCATGTCTTGGAATGGAATGTCAGGAATGTCATGTCTTTTATTGGAATGTCAGGAATGTCATGTCTTTTAATGGAATGTTGTCTTTTATTGGAATGTCAGGAATGTCATGTATTTTAATGGAATGTCAAGAATGTCATGTCTTTTAATGGAATGTCATGTCTTGGAATGGAATGTCAGGAATGTCATGTCTTTTAATGGAATGTCAGGAATGTCATGTCTTTTAATGGAATGTCAGGAATTTCATGTCTTTTAATGGAATGTCAGGAATGTCATGTCTTTTAATGGAATGTCAGGAATTTCATGTCTTTTAATGGAATGTCAGGAATGTCATGTCTTTTATTGGAATGTCAGGAATGTCATGTCTTTTAATGGAATGTCATGTCTTTTAATGGAATGTAAGGAATGTCATGTCTTTTAATGGAATGTCATGTCTTTTAATGGAATGTAAGGAATGTCATGTCTTGGAATGGAATGTCAGGAATGTCATGTTTTTTAATGGAATATCAGGAATGTCATGTCTTTTAATGGAATGTCATGTCTTTTATTGGAATGTCAAGAATGTCATGTCTTTTATTGGAATGTCAGGAATGTCCTGTCTTTTTAATGGAATGTCAGGAATGTCATGTCTTTTATTGGAATGTCATGTCTTTTAATGGAATGTCAGGAATGTCATGTCTTTTATTGGAATGTCTTATCATAGAATGGAATGTCATGTCTTGGAATGGAATGTCAGGAATGTCATGTCTTGGAATGGAATGTCATGTCTTGGAATGGAATGTCAGGAATGTCATGTCTTTTATTGGAATGTCAGGAATGTCATGTCTTGGAATGGAATGTCATGTCTTGGAATGGAATGTCATGTCTTGGAATGGAATGTCAGGAATGTCATGTCTTGGAATGGAATGTCAGGAATGTCATGTCTTTTATTGGAATGTCAGGAATGTCATGTCTTTTAATGGAATGTCATCTTTTATTGGAATGTCAGGAATGTCATGTCTTTTAATGGAATGTCGTCTTTTATTGGAATGTCAGGAATGTCATGTCTTTTAATGGAATGTCATGTCTTTTAATGGAATGTCAGGAATGTCATTTCTTTTAATGGAATGTCATGTCTTGGAATGGAATATCAGGAATGTCATGTCTTTTAATGGAATGTCAGGAATGTCATGTCTTTTAATGGAATGTGAGGAATGTCATGTCTTTTAATGGAATGTCAGGAATGTCATGTCTTTTATTGGAATGTCAGGAATGTCATGTCTTTTAATGGAATGTCATGTCTTTTAATGGAATGTCAGGAATGTCATGTCTTTTAATGGAATGTCATGTCTTGGAATGGAATGGAATGTCAGGAATGTCATGTCTTTTAATGGAATGTCATGTATTTTAATGGAATGTCATGTCTTTTATTGGAATGTCAAGAATGTCATGTCTTTTAATGGAATGTCAGGAATGCCATGTCTTTTATTGGAATGTCAGGAATGTCATGTCTTTTATTGGAATGTCATGTCTCTTAATGGAATGTCAGGAATGTCATGTCTTTTATTGGAATGTCAGGAATGTCATGTCTTTTAATGGAATGTCAGGAATGTCATCTCTTTTAATGGAATGTCAGGAATGTCATGTCTTTCAATGGAATGTCGTCTTGAAATGGAATGTTAGGAATGTCATGTCTTGGAATGGAATGGCATGTCTTGGAATGGAATGTCAGGAATGTCATGTCTTTTATTGGAATGTCAGGAATGTCATGTCTTTTAATGGAATGTCATGTCTTTTAATGGAATGTAAGGAATGTCATGAATTTTAATGGAATGTCATGTTTTGGAATGGAATGTCAGGAATGTCATGTCTTATTGGAATGTCAGGAATTTCATGTCTTTTAATGGAATGTCGTCTTTTATTGGAATGTCAGGAATGTCATGTCTTTTATTGGAATGTCAAGAATGTCATGTCTTTTATTGGAATGTCAGGAATGTCATGTCTGTTATTGGAATGTCATGTCTTGGAATGGAATGTCAGGAATGTCATGTCTTTGAATGGAATGTCATGTCTTGGAATGTCAGGAATGTCATGTCTTTTATTGGAATGTCAGGAATGTCATGTCTTTTAATGGAATGTCATGTCTTTTAATGGAATGTAAGGAATGTCATGTATTTTAATGGAATGTCATGTCTTGGAATGGAATGTCAGGAATGTCATGTCTTTTATTGGAATATCAGGAATGTCATGTCTTTTAATGGAATGTCGTCTTTTATTGGAATGTCAGGAATGTTATGTCTTTTAATGGAATGTCAGGAATGTCATGTCTTTTATTGGAATGTCATGTCTTTTAATGGAATGTCAGGAATGTCATGTCTTTTAATGGAATGTCAGGAATGTCATGTCTTTTAATGGAATGTCAGGAATGTCATGTCTTTTAATGGAATGTCAGGAATGTCATCTCTTTTAATGGAATGTCATGTCTTGGAATGGAATGTCAGGAATGTCATGTCTTATATTGGAATGTCAGAAATGTCATGTCTTTTAATGGAATGTCGTCTTTTATTGGAATGTCAGGAATGTCATGTCTTTTAATGGAATGTCATGTCTTTTATTGGAATGTCAAGAATGTCATGTCTTTTATTAGAATGTCAGGAATGTCATGTCTTTTAATGGAATGTCATGTCTTTTAATGGAATGTCAAGAATGTCATGTCTTTTATTGGAATGTCAGCAATGTCATGTCTTTTAATGGAATGTCAGGAATGTCATCTCTTAATGGAATGTCAGGAATGTCATGTCTTTTAATGGAATGTCATGTCTTTTATTGGAATGTCAAGAATGTCATGTCTTTTAATGGAATGTCAGGAATGTCATGTCTTTTAATGGAATGTCATGTCTTGGAATGTCAGGAATGTCATGTCTTTTATTGGAATGTCAGGAATGTCATGTCTTTTAATGGAATGTCATGTCTTTTAATGGAATGTAAGGAATGTCATGTATTTTAATGGAATGTCATGTCTTGGAATGGAATGTCAGGAATGTCATGTCTTTTATTGGAATATCAGGAATGTCATGTCTTTTAATGGAATGTCGTCTTTTATTGGAATGTCAGGAATGTCATGTCTTTTAATGGAATGTCAGGAATGTCATGTATTTTAATGGAATGTCAGGAATGTCAGGAATGTCATGTCTTTTAATGGAATGTCAGGAATGGCATGTCTTTTAATGGAATATCATGTCTTCGAATGGAATGTCAGGAATGTCATGTCTTTTAATGGAATGTCAGGAATGTCATGTCTTTTAATGGAATGTCAGGAATGTCATGTCTTTTAATGGAATATCAGGAATGTCAGGAATATCATGTCTTTTAATGGAATGTCAGGAATGTCATGTCTTTTAATGGAATGTCAGGAATGTCATGTCTTTAAATGGAATGTAAGGAATGTCAGGAATGTCATGTCTTTTAATGGAATGTAAGGAATGTCATGTCTTTTAATGGAATGTCATGTCTTGGAATGGAATGTCAGGAATGTCATGTCTTTTAATGGAATGTCAGGAATGTCATGTCATTTAATGGAATGTCAGGAATGTCATGTCTTTTAATGGAATGTCAGGAATATCATGTCTTTTAATGGAATGTCAGGAATGTCATGTCTTTTAATGGAATGTCAGGAATGTCATGTCTTTAAATGGAATGTCAGGAATGTCATGTCTTGTAATGGAATGTCAGGAATGTCATGTCTTTTAATAGAATGTCATGTCTTCGAATGGAATGTCAGGAATGTCATGTCTTTTAATGGAATGTCAGGAATGTCATGTCTTTTAATGGAATGTCATGTCTTGGAATGGAATGTCAGGAATGTCATGTCTTTTATTGGAATGTCAGGAATGTTAATGGAATGTCAGGAATGCCATGTCTTTTATTGGAATGTCAGGAATGTCATGCCTTTTAATGGAATGTCATGTCTTTTAATGGAGTGTAAGGAATGTCATGTCTTTTAATGGAATGTCATGTCTTCGAATGGAATGTCAGGAATGTCATGTCCTAATTGAATGTCAGGAATGTCATGTCTTTTAATGGAATGTCAGGAATATCATGTCTTTTAATGGAATGTCAGGAATGTCATGTCTTAGAATGGAATGTCAGGAATGTCATGTCTTTTAATGGAATGTCAGGAATGTCATGTCTTTTAATGGAATGTCAGGAATGTCTTTTAATGGAATGTCAGGAATGTCATGTCTTTTAATGGAATGTCATGCCTTGGAATGGAATGTCAGGAATGTCATGTCTTTTAATGGAATGTCAAGAATGTCACGTCTTTAAATGGAATGTCAGGAATGTCAGGAATGTCATGTCTTTTAATGGAATGTCAGGCATGTCATGTCTTTTAATGGAATGTCAGGAATGTCATGTCTTTTAATGGAATGGCATGCCTTGGAATGGAATGTAAGGAATGTTATGTCTTTTAATGGAATGTCAGGAATGTCATGTCTTTTAATGGAATGTCAGGAATGTCATGTCTTTTAATGGAATATCAGGAATGTCATGTCTTTTAATGCAATGTCAGGAATGTCATGTCTTTTAATGGAATGTCATGTCTTGGAATGGAATGTCAGGAATTTCATGTCTTGGAATGGAATGTCAGGAATGTCATGTCTTTTAATGGAATGTCAGGAATGTCATGTCTTTTAATGGAATGTCATGTCTTTTAATGGAATGTCAGGAATGTCATGTCTTTTAATGGAATGTCAGGAATGTCATGTCTTTTAATGGAATGTCATGTCTTGGAATGGAATGTCAGGAATGTCATGTCTTTTAATGGAATGTCAGGAATGGTATGTCTTTTAATGGAATGTCAGGAATGTCATGTCTTAATGGAATGTCAGGAATGTCAGGAATGTCATGTCTTTTAATGGAATGTCAGGAATGTCATGTCTTAATGGAATGTCAGGAATGTCATGTCTTTTAACGGAATGTCAGGAATGTCAGGAATGTCATGTCTTTTAATAGAATGTCAGGAATGTCATGTCTTAATGGAATGTCATGCTTTGGAATGGAATGTCAGGAATGTCATGTCTTAATGGAATGTCAGGAATGTCATGTCTTTTAATGGAATGTCAGGAATGTCATGTATTTTAATGGAATGTCAGGAATGTCATGTCTTTTAATGGAATGTCAGGAATGTCATGTCTTTTAATGGAATGTCAGGAATGTCAGGAATGTCATGTCTTTTAATAGAATGTCATGAATGTCATGTCTTTTAATGGAATGTCAGGAATGTCATGTCTTTTAACGGAATGTCAGGAATGTCATGTCTTTTAATGGAATGTCATGTCTTCGAATGGAATGTCAGGAATGTCATGTCTTAAAGGAATATCAGGAATGTCATGCCCAAGTAACCCATAATTGGCGCACAATTCGGGAACAAGATGAACTCCCTAACTTCTCCGCTATCAAAAGCCCATTTATTAGGGAAACAAGAAGGCCCAAACTCCGCTTAGCTTTACCTGAAGTAGATGGTAAAGACGGTAAACTAAAAGATAGAAACCAGTCAATTAAAGTCCTCCTTAGACCAAGTCTCTTGACAACAGACCATGTCAATGTACTTGAGTGTTTCTAACTAGTCTGGGTTACTCAATTTATTTTTTATACCTGTAACACTCCATGAAATGAAGTGGAGTTCAACTAATTTGGTCCTGTGAAGGGTGTGCAAGACTAGGAGGATTTTTGTCAGAAGAGGATGATTTAGATGTGGGTGTCTCATCCAGAGATTTCGAAGAACTGCTTGGCCCACAGCCGTATCAGTTTCATTGATTGCATCCAGGCAGTAGTGCCTCGTGAAAGTGTGCCTGCTGGACTACGTAGCTGCCCGGCAGATCTGATGAATGGGCACACCAGCGAATAAAGCAGTGGAGGAGGACATTGCTCTTGTAGAATTCGCCCTCACTCCAGAAGAAAGAGGCTTGCCAGCCTTCTGATGGCAGAAAGATATCGCTGAAGAAATCCAACGTGCAATTGTTGGTTTGGTAACAGAATGTCCCTTACAGGTTCGCCCGTAGGCAACGAACAGTTGATCTGACTGGCGAAAGGGTGCCGTTCTGCTGATATAAAACTTGACACACCTCTTTAAGTTCAAAGAGTGTAGACTGTTCCGCTGGAGATTGCGGATGAGGAAAACATGTTTTTAAAAATACGGGTTCATTAAGATGAAAATCGGACGGCACCTTTGGCATGAAAGCTAGGTTAGTGCGAAGGATAACACAGTCCGATTTAAATTGAAGAAAAGGAGGCTGGATTGTAAAGGCGTGAATGTCACTTACTCGGCGAGAGGAAGTCAGTGCAAGCAGGAGGGCGACCTTCCAGGTTAAAAATTTGAAATCCGCTGAATGGATTGGCTCAAAGGGCGCCTTCATAAGCTGCGCCAATACGATGTTAAGACGCCAGGTGGGCGGAGGATGCCGAATGGGTGGAAACATCCGGAACAATCCTTTAAAGAATTGTTGAATTACTCTAGATGAATAGAGAGAGGAAGAGCCGTCCTGACGAAATTGCCCCTAGAAAGACTTTTAAGGTGGCATGAGACAGTCCTGACTGTGCCAACTGCAAAAAAAAAAGGCAGAATCTGTGCCGGGGAGGCGTGCACTGGGTGGATGTGAACAGACGAGCACCAGTGACAGAAGCACTTCCACTTTAGCTTGTAGGTCTTCACCGTGGAAGGCGCCCGCGCCCTGGCAAGAACCTCTCTGCAGGCAGGTGAAATGTTTAAGTGAGCAAATTCAAGGTGCTCAGGTTCCAGGCAGACAATTTGAGTGAACTGGGATTCGGTTGGCAGATCCGAAAAACGTTGGTGTCCTTGGCTGTAAGAGCGGTATTGAGTGGAATTGCCACGAAGGGAAGAGGTGGTGCTGCGTCCACGAGCACCCCGAAAAGGCTGCCTTCTAAACTGTAGCGTGCCAAGGGAACGAGCCATCTCACTGTCCTTCTTGATTGTTTGGAGGGCCTCATCCACATGATGTCCACACATGGACTCCCCATCAAAGGGCGTATCGAGAATCTTTGCCTGGACTTCTTGACGAAAAGAAGCGGAACAAAGCCAGCCTTGCCTCCTTAAAACGGCTGCTCCAGCCAGCTGTTGAAAACCAGTGGAGGCGATGTCTACAGAGCAATCAATAATCTCTGAAGATGCTCTTTCACCTTCTTGCAAGATTTTGAGAGCGTCCGCTCTAGAGGGCTCTGGAATGAGCTTAATGAAAGCCTCCATGTCCGACCACATTTGGCGATCATAACGGCCCAAGATGGCCAAAGAATTCGCTGCCCTTACTGTTGTGGAGGCCATGGTAGAGAACTTCTTCCCAATGGCGTCCAGGCGACGGCCATCACGGTCAGGTGGAGAGGAAAGTGGAGACGAGGGATTCTTCGAGCGACGTTGTGCCGCCTGGGTGATGACTGAATCCGGCTTAGGCTGGGACACCAAGCAAGCAGGAGAAGAGTCCGGGGCCTTATACTTTTTCTCCAACTGCGGAAGAACTGCCGGGATTGAAGTAGGTGTTTTCATTAGCTTAATCCCTTCATTCCAAATAAAGTCAATTATGGGCACGGCCCAAACTTGTTTGTGGTTGTGATTTGAAATCATACAGAAAGCAATCCTCCTCTCTCACGATCATGGGGAGATGAAATCGCTACGCCGCTCTTCCCATCAGCTGATGGAAACCTGTAATGACAACAGGTGGAGAGTTCACTGGCGACTTTGGAGGCGAAGAAGGCGAATTTATTTGATAATCATACCAGTCGGCCATGGTGTCGTCGTCATCGCCCTGGAGCTCTCCATCTTCCTTATCCTGAAGAACGTCACCCTCTGCAGGGGGTACTAGTGAAGGGGCGGATGGCATTGGCTCCGCTGGCACTGGAGGAGGAGTCGGAAAGTTCGATGGTGCGTCACGTGGAGAACTGTGAGATGAAGGTGGAAAACGGCGATTGTAATCCTCCAACATAAATTGGAGGTTAGAGATGAGGGACAAAGGAAGCTATGCCATTGGGACCTGTGTAGGAGGATCCTGCTCCTCTCCCTGATAATAATGACCATCCAGATCCTCATCTTCGAAATCCTGACATTTAATGAAGAGTTCAGATGGACTGCGAGCAGCCCGAAATGTGGAATGAATGTCCTCATCAGAAGCAGAGTCATCCTCGTTGCCAGAGGGAAACAACTGTTGCGGTGGCTGAGTGGCCGGTGGCATAGTAGTGGAGTCCAAAACAGCGTGACGACGCTGAAGCAAGGAATCGTCAACAGGAGCAGATGTTGGCATAGACAACGGCACCAGAGGAAGAGATGCAAAAGTTTACAACACCGTCAACAAGGCCACCGTCGACGGAGCCGCCGCCGCCGAAGCCACCGTCGACAAAGCCAACGCCGACAGAGCTGCTGCCGCCGACGAGGCGGCCGTCGACGAAGATTTAATCATCGACAACGACGACTTCTTCTTTTTGATCGTCGATGAGGATTTGGACGTAGACGGGATAACCAGCTTCTTCGTCGTCGACGAGGAGGATATAGGAATAGTCGACGAGACAGCCTTCAATGAAACACAAACCACTGTCGACAGAGAGAACGTCGACGAAGCCGTCGTCGACGACATAGGGAATCTGCTGGAAACCGTCGTCACCATCGTCGACGAGGTTGAAGAAGCAGCAGATTTCGTCGACAGAGGGTGTGGCACATTTTTGAGTAGAAACATGCGCTGAAGGAGTCACAGACGCCTGAGAATGAGATCTCGGGGGCGTTGACGTAGTAGCAGAAAGTACTGGCACCTTAGAAACTCCCAAAAGGTGAAGCTTTTTCTTTTTTAGAAAGGAAGAGGGCAAGTCCTGTACACTACTACGCTTGGAAGAGACTCCGGTGCGAGCAGAAGCCACACTTTCGACCTCAGAGAGAGGATTATCTGCGTCCTTCAATTTTTGGAGCCTCAAAAGGAGGCGACCCTCCCTGTCCTTTAGAGTCTTTTGAGAAAAAGTTCTACAGATTTTACAGTTGCCCACCTTATGGTCAGGGTAAAGGCAGTAAATACATTTTTCATGAGTGTGCTCAGAAAAAAGTCTTAACTTCCCACAAGAAGCACAGGGACGGAAAAGAGACTTCTTACTTGAAGACATGAGGATAAGTAGAGGAAAATCCTAACCAGAGAAATAAACTGAGCAGAGCTCGGGGAGACTCCCTTCACACGACGTGCGGTAGAAAATCTGAGGGCCTGAGCCTGTGAGGAGAAGATTCTAGAGGGTGCTTGCGCCTGATTGGCTGGAGTTTGGACTATAAAAACGACATGGATATGCCAGTAAAGTGATTCCTTTTTCAATGCTTTCCTATGTGTCAATGTTATCCTATGGTACTTTTGACTTGATATGTTATTTTGAACTATATGAAGTTTATTTATATATGTATTTTATTCTTATATCGTTTATACATCTATATACATGAGACTTATTGCTTTTTATGTACCGTGGGACTCCCACTTCGACAACGGGGAATATTCAAGCATGTGAATCTATGAAAGACACCCCAATACTGGAGAACATCGGTGCATCGCTAGTCCTTCGGGCGGATGTAAGCCTGAACAACCAGGGGCTGTCCTTGCTACGCTTCACCTCTAAAAGGCGTGAGTAAAGTTATGGACTGGTGGTCCATGGTATGTAAGGGAGATAATCCTTACATAAATAGGTGCACCGATTGGGTTGCCCAGGGTGCAGTTTGGCTCATCAGGCGGGCAGGGCAGATTAGGTTAGTCACCGCTGCCTGGCCTTGGATCGCCCGTAAGTTAACCCACCACGTTGGCATACTTCTTGTATGAAATAAACCTGCAGCAAAACTGTTTTCCAACAAAATTTGTGTGGACTGATTATTTGAGCAGCATGTCAAATTTCTGCTAAGTGGGGGGGAGTGGGTTGCCAATATCGGCACTATGCATCCTCTGTTGCTTTTCTTAAGATTATGAAGTCACTTGGAAAGAGTTTGTGTGGGGAAGGCTTAAAGGAATCGAGAGCTGAACTCTGTACTGGAGGAAGCCTTCATGGACGATGGAAATGGTCTTAAATATTTGATTTGCTTGTGTGTAGAGAGCCAATGTTGACGTGTAAACCCCTGAGGTGAGTGGGGAGCGGGAATTGTTGTGTGGAAAATAGATGGAATTTTACTCTATAAACGTTGGACTAGGTAACCTGAACACATTTCTGTTTTAACACATTATATATATATATCACACAGTTCCCACTGAGTTAAAGGGGGTTGAAGAGATTAACCGATTCCAAAGAGAACATGAGGTACTAAATGCTGCATAAAATATTTCCCCGAACTCCGGCTAGTAGACCATGACTCCCTGAGCAATTTCTTCCTTTGGAGTCCATGTTCCAAATTGTCACGTCATTATTTGAGCAATTGTCTAGACTGTACATTCCCAGAGCAGGTCCTGATAATCCTTTTTCCTTTACTTCCCCCTTAAAACAATATGATCTGAACATAATTTCCCATACATCGGATTACCAACCCAAGCAAGTGATAATTGGCAACTAAGCAGAAAAGCAGTAATTGCCTTGTGTCCTCTTTTATGGCATCCAGTGCTGCACTGGGCTCACTTTTCGATGCTAGAGAGAGCCCTTAAAGAGAGGGGTTATGCACACACAGAAAAGGAAGCCAGACACTCATAAGTACAACATTATTTTAATTTACATTATCAGTGTTTTTTGTTTCCTCAACTAGCAGTGTTACAATTATTTTGTTTTGTTCAAAAGTATAAGGACTACATACATTGTCCATCTTCTGCCATCGGACCAGTGGCGTCCGCTCTCCTGGACGCCAGGAGACAAAGGCCTGTGTCTGCAGGGCATCACAGCTAAAGGTGGGGACGGAGATACAGCTTTCAGAACAAGCGGCGCAGCACCCTCTTCCACCCCGTCAGGTGAACCCAAGAACTAGATCTTTGTCCTGAGAAGGAGGGCCTTGGGTACCTGTGTTTACCCCCAAACACTTGTGAATTTTCAACCATTTGCTTTGGATGTCAACTGATGCGCGATGACTTGAAGAAAGGACCCTAACGATTTTTGGGGGGGTTTGACAGAGCTATAATTTATGAATTTTGCCTTTGAGATTCTGCGGTGCATTTTAATCAAGCCCCTCCAATTGTTGGGCATGACTGCTTTATGTTCTTCGGTTCAATGTAGGCCCTCATACCAGGACAAAGACTTAGCGCCAGAAATACCAGGTGCCCTTACTTAAAGCCGACATTTTGTAAAGACCACTAGAGGGCGTGTACACAAGTCAATCTTCTTGTCTTGATGTTTCACTTAATATATAGCACCTGTGATTGAAAGGAGAATCCCTCATAGGTCTCAGGCTGGTCGGCTTTCTTTAAGCTTCTACCACCTTCCGTTCACTAAGGCTCCACCAGCCTGTATTGCTGGAGCCCTTTGCGCACATTCACCAAGGTAGAACCCTGGCCTCTACGGTGGTGGTCCCCACGTTTGAGAAGATGCCTGCAAACCTTGTCTAAAGGAAGGACGAAGGCTGTGCCACTTTGCTGTGAATGGGCTCAATGTTCAACGTTTGAAGACAAAATTGGAGGCACTGCTGGGATTACAATTGCAGCCCCTTGACAAAGGGAGAGCACCTAGTTAGAAATGCATGCATCAGGTGTGCACCCCCTTCCAGGCCCCCAGACGGATGGCATAAACCTACATACAGAATGCATGCTGCAGCAGTGCTGCCCATTCCAAACCCCTTGGTGGAAGAATAGTTATCAGGGGCCCATGCATCTTGGAAGAAACATGGCTCAGTAAGTAGTTGGGCTGGACAACTGTACAAGGAGCCTTTGCAGGAGGTGAGGTGGCAGGAGGGACTCAACATGCAGCTCTTCAATGGCTCCACTAGTAAAGTTTAAAAGGATCATGAGTGCTCAGGACTAGCGGAAGACGCAAAGGTGATAAGTGGAAATCAAAGACCAAGGCTAGTGGCAGGAGGAAGTGGTATAGTACATGCAACGGATGGGGGATTAGTTTCAGCGAGTCGCAAATCCACAAATGCTACACTGCAGACGTCATGTGCGAAAAGGGCCATCATTTTTAACTCGCAAAGGAAGACCCAGTGGCAGCTGCCAGTCAGGTCTTTCAGTTGATAGTTCCATGCTTTAAGTGCTCTGCTAGGCAGCCAGAACTGAAAGGGTTGTTGTGCACTAAGGAAAAAGAGCATCCCTCTCTGTTTTTCCAATGAACGAGGCCACGACTACATCGCATGACCCCCTGGGTCCACTTCAGCTATGGGACAGGGACCACTTTCTAATTCAATGCAATGGAACATTTCCAAGGGCACCGTTGCACACCTAAAGGCACCCAGGCAATGCAGAGTACATGCAGCAGGAGTATGTGAGAGGGGGCTCTAGCGATCTTTATTCCACATGGCATATCCTTTCATCCTACATAAGTAGGAGGGTGGACACTGCCCTCAAGACGCCAGAAGCGTACTTTGGGAGAACTGACTCACACCCAGATGGATTCGTGGAAGTAAAAGGCATCTGCTGTATAGTGCGCTTTTGGGGATGTAGGAGTGTGATCTGCAGACTTACAAACCAACACACAAAGTTGGGATGAATTTGAATACAAGTGGTCACCAATTACCTTTCACCTCGTGGTATTTGCACAGTGTAACATACCACATTGTATGAACACCATGATTTTTTGATCAACAAAAGTATTCATTGAAGTCCATATTTGTTACTTCATGAGTTGAAGAACAATCCATGGTATTTCTATTTGTTATCCAGAAGGAATTGAAATGACCCACCGTACAGTTCCATCCCTTATAATTCACTGAATGGCTCATAGAATAAGGGCCATCTCAGGCATTTCTTTGCTTCCTCGTGCACTAGACCACTGTATGAACCATGGAGCATCTATGGGCATTTCCTGATCTTCTAGCTCACTGGATCACTGTATGGACACAGCCCATCCTCAGCATTCTATATTTTGCCTCATACTGTTGCTTACGCATATACACTTAACACACCAGCAGTGTGAGCCATGGGGGTGTTTGGTGAATCAGTGAGCGCCTTGATCTCTGCTAAAAAGACTGTTTCTACCAATCTACTGAACAAATGCAGAGGTGAGATAAAACAGGAAATATGTAAACGCATGGCTGGGATTTCATGCTTCAGTTTAAACGTACAATTTTTCATGTTTTCCTGATTAGTGAGTCTTGCTACGCCTGCATATTTAGAAACGCCTTCCCACAAGTTTCTTTTTGCCAGGAACGGATAATATCGAACTCCTGGTGAACCATCCTGCCATCAATAGTACTTTTCCAGACCGTTGTGAAGGGGCTGCCCCATACTTTGGAATTCTACTGCAACTATGATGCGTGAAAGCACTTTGGGCTGGAGTACATGAAGTGTTTGCGATGGCACCTGCAGAGCATGAACTCTAGGTGGAAGCGTGTCAGGCACACACCATATGCCCAAGCAATCGGAGTGCACACATGCAGCCCTCAAATGCCTTTGGACACTTACTGATCCCTAGTAATATACACTGAACATTAGTTACTTTGTACACATACTGTACTGATCCGTGGTATGAAGACTGGAAATGAGCACCTCTCCTGTACTTTACGTACCTTTGCACACTTGTGTTGCACTTTAGTATGCTATGTACACTCCTTGACCTCTTATCCAACCACCCTGAGTATATGAACATCCTGAGTCTTTGAACTCACAGCCTATGCAGATGCATCCTTTGCACACACCCTGAGCACCCCGCGTGTGCACCGTGAAACTGGAGATGATGTGCACCATTATACAATTCCAGCCGTAGCCACCACACCACCCGTGCATAGTGTGTCTATGATAAGAAGCACCAGAGCAGCCAACGCCAGGTTAGAATATTAAAGCCAAGAGGGTCCAGGGCTGCTTTTTTCCTTCCTGAAGGCAACGGGTGGTCAGATGGAACGCCTGCCACCTGGTACCACCTCAAGTGAGGTTGGCAGATGGAGAAGCAGACGCGGAACTACAACAGTGGTGGAAGATCTCCTCCTACAAGGCCTATGCAAGCATCCGAGGAGATGAAGGGGAGCATGCAGCGACATGATGGAGGTAGCACCTGTCCCACGTCATGGATTAACTCTCCCGCCTATCAGCACCTGCACTGGTGCCCAAGCCATGGCCTCCACCCAGTCCCCGTGCCAAGAGATCGTCCCGCGCTGCCTCCCGGCTGAATGATGGCTGAAGTCACTGCATGAGCTGGAGGCATGGCAAAGGTCTATAGACATACCATGTTATTTATATATATATATATATATAAATATTTCATTTATGTACAATGTCCAGTATTCCTGTCGACTACATCACAAATCGGGCACAGCTGGCAATCTGTAGAGGTCCCCGCAGATGGAGTGGTCCAGTTCTGTGCTGTCACAGTCAGAATCCTCATACGCTTGAACAATCTGTAGTGAAAGACAGAATAAAATAATTACATTCCTGGCTACAGGCAGAGACAGATCGATACACGTGTACCGTCATGGCGAGATACACCACTAACACAGAAGTACACTGCTGGACAGAGAAAGATAGAACAAAAAACACAAAAGTTAATTACAGGTTACCCATGCCTTGATACTGGCTACTTCTGTTTTGCTATGTTATTTTAATTTATTACGCGCTCGAATCATCCGTATCTCGGTACGGTGCCAGATGACGGACAGCGGGCACAAAAAAGACATTCTTAAAATAAGTAGGTCTTAAGCGCTTTCCTGAAATGGGCATGATTTTCCAGGTGTATAGTTGGAATGGCAATTTGTTCCAGAGGTGAGGGGCAAGGAAGGAGAACGATCCGAAGCCTGACCTGTCCTTTTTGAACCTAGGGACATTAAGCAAGGCCTTGTCATGAGATCTTAGAAGTCTGGGAGGGAGTAAGGCACAAGTTTAGATGCCAGATATGTGGGCCCTGTCTATGGAGGGCGTTATGGGTTAAGTAATACATCTTGAAAATAATTCTGTTTCTCACTGGGAACCAATGTAGGGACTGAAGAAGAGGGGCAGTTGCCGAGCCCAGAGGGAGGTTACAGACAAGGCGAGTGGCGATGTTCTGAACTACCTTAAGTTTGGAGAGCAGCTTCTTGTTTATGGAGGCCAAGAGTGAGTTACCATAGTCCAGACGGCTAATGACTTGTGCCAGGATAACAGTTTTTCTTGGGGAGAGCGGTAATAAGGGAAATACCCTTCTCAGCAACCGCAACATATAAAAGTAGGAACCTGGGATAGCTGAGGTTTGTTCTGTCATGGAGAGGGGTTGGTCCAGACGAACTCCAAGGTTTTTTACCACTAATTTAGGAGCCGGGGCAAGGCCCAAGTCTGATGGCCAGTTCTATCTTTGTCACTGTGGTTGCTAGGGAATAGTAACTAAACCTTCCTACAGTACCCTGCGGGTATCAGCTGAGGGAAAGGATTCTCTATGATCAGATCTTGATGTTCTTGACCAGAACACCAGGATCTTGCCAGTCAGATACCGCTATTTTTAGTGCTACTTTATCCACAGAGAAGCTCTTTTTCTTCAGCTTTGCCTCGTGAGGAATTTGGCCAATTGAATGCGATTCTAAAACGGATAACAACCTCCAAGAACTGTGTTACAGGAAAGTAACTTCTTTTTCAGCATAGATCTGTTACATTGACATGCTCTGCAATGAAAACTATAGTAAATGCGTCTTACCAGGAATAAAAGTAATCCATCTCAATTTGCCCCTGCCCCGCCTTTGGGTCTTGATGAGCACTTTATGTCAAGCAATACTGTACTTATGATGTGTTTTAGAATTGGGGGTCTCTAGTTGGCAGAGGTAGGTACCTTTGTCCAAATAGGGACCCTTGCTTCTAGTCAGGGTAAGGGGCTACACTTCTAAAACAACCCCTGCTCACCCCCTTGGTAGCTTGGCACGAGCAGACAGGCTTATCTCAGAGACAGTATGTAAAGCATTTGTGAACACATACAGCAATACCGTGAAAACACTACAAGTGGACGCCACACCAGTTTAGATAAATAAGTAGTCTTTACTAGACTTAACACAAGACCAAATGACAAAAATCCACAATATTGTAATCAAAAATAGACTTTAAAATGGTAGAAATGGCTTAGTTTAATGTAGATGGTAAATGCAACACTTTACTCTCAAACTACCTTGGATGCATCACGCAATACAAACAAAAGGGTCGCAGGGAAGGTGATGCGTCGGTTCCTTGCTTCGGGGGAGGTGATGCGTTGGTTCCTTACTGCAGCGCAGGGGAGGTGATGCATCGGTTCCTTACCGGAGAGGAGGTGATGCATTGGTTTCTTACTGTGATCCGGAGCGATGCGACAAGATGGCGCCTCGATGCGACGATCCGGTGCGATGCGACAAAATGGCATCTTGATACGATGTGACAGAGTTGGATGTGATGCGTGGAAGCCCGACGGCCGTGCGGCGAACTCTAACTTCTGAGCTGCGACAGGCCCTGCGACACGCTTCTCCGGTGATGTGACGGTGACCTCTGCGGCGGCGACATGCTTCTCCGGTGATGTGACACGCTTCATTGATGATGCGACGGCGAGCAGCTGCGACATGCTTCTCCGGTGATGTGACACGCTTCATTGATGATGCGACGGCAACTGCTGCGGCGGCGACCTTCTCCTCATTGCGTCGCGCTCCCAGCAACTTGCAGTCTTCTCAGAGGGCCCAAACAACAGTAGGCACCTCTCTGCAGGCAGAATTCCTCAGCAAGTGAATTCAGGAGAGCTGGGGGTGAAGTCTTGTATCCCTGAGACTTCAGGCAGGAGACAAGCACAGTTCAAGCCCTTGGAGATTCTTCTTCAAGATTGCAAAAGTAACCACAAAGTTCCTTTTCTCCTTTCCTTGGCAATAAAGTAACCACTGCAGGCCAAACCCAACAGCACAGCACAGGGGCAGTCTCCACCTTCAGCTTCCTTGGTTCTTCTCCTTGGCAAAGGTTTGTCTTGATTCCCAGAAGTGATCTAAAGTTCTGGGGTCTGGGTTCCCCTTTTAAAACAGACAAATTGTGCCTGTACCTAGTTTAAACCAGTTCTGGGTGCATTCTGCCAGTGCACAACTTCTTCCTTTGTCAGTGTGGGCCAGGGCCATCAGACACCACAGGAGGTGGAGCTAGCATTGTGGAATGCAGGCACAGCCCTATTCAGGCCCAGGTGCTGCTACTCCTACCACTCCTCATGCAGATAGGTCTATTCAGTCTTGGGCTGACTCACCCTGTGTCCTGGAGCCACCCCAGCCCCTGTCACTCATAAACCAGATATGGAATACACAACCTAGCAGAGGCGGGCTTGGATGGTTAGGCAAGAAAATACCTACTTTCTAAAAGGGGTATTTTCAAACACAATGTTAAAACCAACTAAAAGATGTATTTTATCATTCTGAGTTCAGGCATACTAAACTCGAATTTCTACCTAGTTCCCTGAGTCAGTTAGGATTATAAGATGTTATAATCAAACTGCCCATTCTGGCCTATGGGAATAGGTAGCCTTGCAATAGTGAAAAACTAAATTGGCTGTAATTCACTATCAGAACATGCTACACACATCAGGGCATGTCCTACCTTTTACATACAATGCACCCTGCCCTTGGGCCTACTTTAGGGGTGACTAAATTGTAGAAAAGGGAAGGTTTAGGGAAGTCGACATGGCAGTTCCAGACAGCACACAGGCTCTGCAATGGCAGGCCTTAACCATATTTTACAAGCTGCTTCTGTGGGTGGCACAACCAGTGCTGCAAGCCCACCAGCAGCATTTGATTTACAGGCCATGGGCACACATGGTACACTGTGCTAGGGTCTGACAAGTAAATCAAAGAAGCCAATCATGGAGTCACTAACAATAGAGAGCATATGCACTTTAGCACTGATCAGCAGTGGTAAAGTGCCCAGAGTCATAAAACCACCACCTAAAAGTCAGAGAAAATAGAGGAGGAAGGCAAAAAGTTCAGGGGTGACACTGCAAAAAGGGGAGAGAGAGAGAGATGGAGAAGGGAGAAGAGAGAAGGGAGAAGAGAGAAGAGAGAAGAGAGAAGGGAGAAGAGAGAAGAGAGAAGAGAGAAGGGAGAAGAGAAAAGGGAGAAGAGAGAAGGGAGAAGGGAGAAGAGAGAAGGGAGAAGGGAGAAGGGAGAAGAGAGAGGGAGAAGAGAGAAGGGAGAAGAGAGAAGGGAGAAGAGAGAAGGGAGAAGAGAGAAGGGAGAAGAGAGAGGGAGAAGAGAGAGGGAGAAGAGAGAGGGAGAAGAGAGAGGGAGAAGAGAGAGGGAGAAGAGAGAGGGAGAAGAGAGAGGAGAGAGAGGAGAGAGAGGAGAGGGGAGAGGGGAGAGAGAGGAGAGAGGGGAGAGAGGGGAGAGAGGGGAGAGAGGGAAGAGAGGGGAGAGAGGGGAGAGAGAGGAGGGAGAGGGAGAGAGAATATATATATACACACAAATAGTTGCATTGCATGTTTAAGTCAATGGAAAAGGTACGAGGTAGCAATGCCTGATGAATTCTGAAATCCATATATTTTTATAAGCTTTCAGTCCATACAGCCAACCCAAAGGCCTACACAAAGTGGTGCTCTCTTCAAATCTGTTTGGTCTCTCTAATATTGCCCAAGTTTTCTATTTGAATCGAGTGTCTGAAGGATCCTTTGTGCTGCTATCTATGGGCGACACAAGTCGTTTGGCAAAAGAATAGATTTGCTTAAAGTAGAATCAGGAAGAATTTAAGCAATATAGATAAATTTGGTCTCAGAAATGCTTTATTTCTGTTAAACAGTAAACAGGGCTCAACCATACAAGAGTGATCGCTACAACAAAAAATGTAATTTCCTCAAAAATAGTACATCACATCCCTGCACTGGCTGAAATATTAGGCATTGAAGCATAACTTTACCTTCAGCTCCCAAGGTACCTGTAGGTATAACATTTTTGGAATGAAGGCCTTTTTTGCCTCCGATAATTTCGAAAGAGTTTCTGGGCAGACCGAAATGTGCACATTTAACAACTGTTTGAACTCGGCCATTAGACCAAGATCCTTAAATCTAAAAGAGGAATCTTGCCCTTCATCCTTGTTAGGTGTGGCGTGGTGTCCAAAATAGCAATAGCAAATGGGAACACCGAGGTATGCATTGGACCGGAAAATAGAAATTGGGGACCTATGAAGGAGCTACGAAGACCATTTTTTTTCTTTCATCCCCTCTTCTTAAGAAACTCTCTTTGAATCAATGTCAGTTTGGGCATATGCCCAGTTAATAAAAAAAAACTCCTTAGCGCTCTATTTTCTGGCAACATGGAGGTGAAGTCTGATCACTTTTGGGTTGTTTTCTTGTGAAATATAGAACTTTAAAGAAGCACCCTACTGCTCCGAAAAATCTTCTAGTTAACAGTGGTTTCATTCTTATTTTTTGCTGTCATCTCAGTGTGACCAGCGCCTATGCGGTCTGTTTGTTTGTCTTACGGGTTATGGTGCTTTGCCTGCACAATATGTGATTAAGCAGTGTCCATCACCACAGACTCTGAGACTCTAGGAGAAGGGGATTGAGACGTGAAGCAACTGTGACTCCGTTTCAGCATAAAAAACGCTGTGAATTTAAAATCATACACTTCATTTTGGATAATAAGGTATATGAAGACTATGTTACTTACCATGTAACCATCAATTCGTAGTTTGTAGTGCCATAGATGCATATGCTTAGCATACTCCTGCCATCAAGTGTTGAGCTCTGGCGTTTGCAACTTGTTTTTTCTTCGAAGAAGTTCTTCAAGTCACGAAGTATAGTGACTCCTCCTACAAACTATGTTGCGCATGATCATTGACTTCTTTGTTAGACTTTTTACCTAAACGGGTGAGCTTAGTATAGGAGCAAGATAGTGAAAGAAAAGATGAGCATGCGAGTAAAGATTAGGATGGGAGTAAAATATGAATAAAGATGTAAATACATCAACCAGTAGCTTGCCCAGAGGAGGGTGGGTGCATATGACTCTACAGCACTACACGCTACAAATAGATGCTTACATGGTAAGTAACATATTTCATTTGTAGCATGTGTTGGCCATAGATACATATAATCGAATGTAAAACAGTGCCTCCCAAAACCGGTGGATAGCTAGTGGTTGACGTAGATGTTTGAAAAAGTGTTTGTAATACAGCTTGAACCACTCCAGCCTGTTGATTAGCTAAAACATCAACACAATAGTGTTTTGTGAATGTATGTGGCTTATTCCATGTAGCTGCTTTACAAATATCCTCTAGTGGTATGTTTCTGAAAAAAACACATTGAGACTACTTTTTTGCGAGTAGAGTGAGCTCTTGGAGTTCATGCTCTCTTTGCTTTGTGATAGCAAGTCTTAATTCATCTAACTATTCATCTGGCTATTCCCACTTTGGATATAGGGCAACCTTGATGAGGTTTTGCAAATGCAACGAAGAGTTATTGTGTTTTACAAAAAGGTTTAGTTCTCCCTATGTAGTACATTAATTCTTTTTTACCATCTAATGTGTGGAGAGCTCTCTCTGCCACTGAATTCGGTTTAGGGAAGAAAACCGATAGCTCTATTGTTTGGTTCATATGGGAAGCGGACACCACTTTCGGTATGAATTTTAGGTTAGTATGAAGTACTTATTTTGTTGGATAGATTTAGAAGAAAGATTCTTCTGATGTAAGTATTTGGATTTCACTTATTCTTCTAAGGGATGTGATAGCTACTAAGAAAGCGAACTTCAGTGTAAGGAACTAGATATCAGAGGAACAAAGTTGCTCAAATGGTGGTCACATGAATCGAATGAGAACAATATTAAGATTCCAGACTGGTGCTAGTGGGGTGGAAGGTGAAATTACTCTTTTTAGGCTTTCCATAAATGCTTTAATTATTGAAAATTTAAAAAGTGCCAATTTTTGTCTGTTTAGCACGTAAGCAGCTAGACCTGCTAAATGTAGTTTCATTGATGTATACGCAAGACCTGCTTGCTGTAAATTGAAGGGATGTGATCTACTTAGTGTCTCTATTAGAAAATCAACCTCATCCTGTAAAGTGTGAAGACCACTTTATGATATTGTGCCACCCTACAAATCACCTCATGATAGGTTGTGGTATTATCTGGTGGTGAGTGTTTTGAGGGGTACAGGTCTGGTTCAGTATCATCCACAGGGTCTGCTTCATATTGTTTTCATGGATCATTTACAGTGTCTAGGTCCCCCTGTGAGGTGTGTGGCTACTTCGAAGAAAGGTGCTCAGGTGAATGTGTATGAGCTGGATTGTTGCACGTGGTGGCAATATAGGAAGCAGAGGTGGGGGAGATATAGGTGTAAAACCAGGTGGAGAAGGTGGAGTCGGAAGAAAAATAATAGGGCTGGTGCCCCTATCTTTGAGTTTCTTCCTGGGAGTCTTAGGAGGATCCGGCCCCTATAATTTCTTCCTCGAATGTCTGTTTCCTCTTTGGAAGTGTATCCGTTATGGTTAGAGGCAGTTTTGTTACTACTTTGCCAGTAGCTGGATAAATCAATAAAGTATTTTGTCCTTTAACCAGTTTGTCTTGAAGCTTTTCAAGAATTGGCTGAATGGGCCGCTGTTTGGGCTCTGACACTGTCTTTGGCAGTTTCAATGCTGAGCGTAGTTTCGGCGCCAACAGGATTTTGGACATTGATGATTGTTTCGATGGCTGAAGGTGTTTTGGCGCTGAAGGTGTCTTTTGTCCCCGAAGGTATCTTCGGGTCCGAGGATGGCAGTTTCAGTTCGGAAGCCTCATGGTGCTTTGAGGGCGCTAGATCTGTTTTGTGTGGTACCGGCACCGAGGCAAGCTTCAAAGTCTTACACTTAGCCTGTTATCAGAGACCACCATGGCCTGAGGGCTGTGGGGTTCTGTGCAGGGTCGGATTGGTAAGGCGGGCACCCGGGCAATGGCAGAGGGGCTGATATCCGAATTCCAGCTGTGGGCTGCTTTTTGGGGCAGCCTGAGGGCGATTTGGTCAGTGTCTGTGCTGTTTGGATGCTGCCAGCAGCCCAGTGGGTGCCTGAGTGGCCTTTCTGGAGGTAGGTGGGCCTCTGTTACCTCCGTTTTACCAACGGGCGGAGGTGTCACTCCCTTTGTCTACCTGGGCCGGCCCATTAAAATATGCAGATTGAGCTGGGCAGGGGGAAGTGATTCAATCTTATCAGACGCTGAAACCACAATCGTATTTGTTAGAACACTTCTCACATCATAAAAAGCACTATCTGACGATGTTACGGTTGGGGTCATTACCCACGAAGGATCTGACCCTGAAATGGAAGTGTTCATGGCTGACAAAAGAATGCAGATTGTGTGGACAAGGAGAAGAGACACAATTACACCTCTTACGCATCTGCCCTTCGCTTCTAGAAACTCGAAAAATTATTCTTCGCAAGATCTTCAGGAAAAACCAATTAAGGACATGCATAGCTGCGGTCATTCAATACCTTGGAGGCTTGTCAATCCAACTGTCCTGCATAGCCATCATGTTTTGGAAAATGGCAGCCAAAGTACTAGATAATGAACATGAATTAACTTGAGTGGCTTTGACAAGACTGCCTGGACTCTCCTCACCTGCACTACTTTCTGATTTTTCTTCATTGAACTGCCTTGCATCTTTTAAATTGCACTGATTACAAACTTAATATCTCTTATTTTAACTATTGATGAGGATTGAGTAATGACGGCACAGTGTTTTTATCCCTTGCATCTTTCAAACCCCCATTTTTAAACAATTTTGTATTATGTGCTTTTGCAATCTTTTATGATTTTTAACAAAATCAAATAAAAGTATTATTGACAGTAATCATATGTAGTTCACCAGTGTGAATTAATCCATGCATTTGTTTATCTAAGTGAAGTTAAGAAAACATTCCTCAGTCAGAGACCCCCGTCTCCCTTCTTTTCATAAAACTTTGCCGAAGCATTGTTTTGCCGGAAGGCTATCTGCAAATGTGGGCCACTTTTATTTTAGCGGACTTGGGCCTATTGTTGATCCCAATCCAACCCTGGTTCCGTGAGCCACTTTAGATGTTTTTGTGGAGATCTGGAAGGCTTTTGCCGGTGTACTCATGTGCCCTTGTGATGTGGAGGGATCAGGGTCGGAGCCAGAATCTTCACCACTACTAGCCAGCAGTATGGGGATGTCCATAGGCACAGCCTGTGCCTAGACGTCCTCAAGCTCCTTTTCTGGCTGCTCCTCGAAAATATTGGGTACATCGTGAACGTGTTGTGTCTGCTTGGAGTAGGCCCAATGACGTTTTCTCTGCTGCTAAAGAGTTTTCTTGGAATTACAGGGCTAGGCACGCCTCACACGACACCCCGTCGTGATCCGGGGACAAGCAGAAATTACAAGTGTAAGTGTAAGAGTGCTGGTCCTGCCTGGAATACTTGGCAGGGCCCTTAGGACAGAAACTAAAAGATATCTTTTCCATCCCTCGTCGTCTAGTAGAGGAAGGGGGTGTTGGAATAAAAACAAAGTCTAACCAGGTCAGGGCGGGCAGGTCGACAAAAGGGGAAGGAACACCAATACGTGCACCCATTGTCGAGGTTTCTGTTGAAGGGTGATGAAAATGAGGCTATGTAATGGCCTTGTAGCAGAATTCGAGCTTCGGTCATGGAGCACTGAGATCGACGTCCGAACCTGATGGTGGAAAAAAACAATCTAACTTACTGCCCATGATCATGTGCAACACAGACTATGGGAGAAGTCACTATACCTTGTGACTGAAAGAACTCCTTCGAAGAAAAATAAGTTGCGAACGTCTGAGCCAAACACTAGATGTTTGTATCTACAGCCAGCACATGCTATATGTGAATTTCATGGGACCACCATGAGCACTAATTGACTGACAAACAGGCTTGTTTCCTGATATGTCAACTTGCCCTACATGTGCACTGTCATTATATGCAGCCCATACTAAGAGAACTGTGTTCGCCCTTATGGTCATAGCTGGATACTGACTCTGAATGTCCAATCCTTGAACTTGTATTTTAATGCAAGAGATGTACAGAGCTATTCTTACCACTAATTTACCACTTGTGCACACTGGTTTTCTATGATAGTACCTAGGAATTTGATATTTGAAGATATGATTACATTATTTTCCCTACATTCAAATGAAACTGAGATAATACAGTAGCCCAAAAGTCCTCTTGGTTGCTTAGTTTGAGGTCTATTGAGAGGATACTCATAACAAAGAGGTTTCCAGGTAAGAAGAGATGCGCGCCCCTCTCGTCACTAAGATGAAGGGAATATAGAAACCGCTGAAAATCTGGGCACAGATCTAATACCCAAGGGTAACAGCTTGAACTGTTTTAGTCTTTTAGCCTTCCGCAACCCTATAGTGTTTTTTGATATGGCAATTAATAGTGCCATAAATGCACACATCCTTGGGGTCTTTTGTCATGAGGTCTCCTTTCGTCACAAAAGAAATTACCTTCTAAATTTTTGCTTCTAGAAGAATTTGTTATGGGAATTAAGAACCAGGATAGGTCATATGGTTCTTCCCTCCATAGACCACAAGCATATGAAGAGTACACTCACAGATTCCGTGGAAGGACAAGGGCACGTTTGTGGCCCCATCTAAGGAAGAGACCACACTCATCTCTGTCCAATGAAGAGACAGTTTTTTGGGGTTAATGGGTGCCCGAAACTGGATAGAGTCCCACAAGCTGCATCCAGTATGCCTCCAACAGTGGTAATGTTTTCCTAGTGGTGCAGGTAATATTGATACTTCAAAAGTACAACGGTGCCATTAGAGGGGAACACGCAATTGGGATGTGGCAGTTCTGGAACCTCCATAGGGGTGGCTCATCCTCAGTAACAAAGGTAAAGATGCCTACAAGGGATTTGTTTGAGTAAAACGTAGTTTTGAATAATTTTCTTATATCTGTAGAGTGATATTTAATGACACTCAAAAAGCAATTTTTGAAATCTGTTATGATAATAAGATTTTTCTTTTTTCTGTAAGGAAATTAATTGCAACAACCGGGTGATCAAATGTAAAGGAAATATATTTTGAATATCATACAATAAACAAATCAGTCAATAAGGAACAATATATAAGGGTACAGAAAGAACAACAAATAACTAAAACAAACATTGACCACTGAAAGCATGAAGGGTTGAATGTCAGACAAAATCTTAGTTATCAATGTATATCCATCTTCCTCCAAAAGAACAGTGAGTCTGTCCTAAACATAGTATTCAGCACTCAAATTTTGATTAATTTGACACTCACTATATAGAAGAATGGACTATTCGTTGTTGTTTCAGTCTTCGTTGTGTCACATCATTGAGACCATCTTCAGGACAAACGTACAAGTTACTTGTGTAACGATATATCTGTAAGAGACATTAGTTAGTGATAGATCCCTTACCTTAGGATATCCCCAGGCGTGAGACTGGATCCGGAAAGGTTTTCGTCAGCAGTACCCATGCACGTCGGTAGGCATCGTCATATGGCTCCACGTACGTTGCTGGCGTCGTAGTCCCCTAGATGCCGTCGCTGGAGCTACTTAGACGCACCCACGCGTGCTGATGTCAGTTCTGTACACGATTTTCCACGCCAGGAACGCAGAGCCATGCAAGATACTGACCTCTGGTGCATTGAAAGTAGGGCCCTGAAAGGGATGACCTTAACCCTAGAAATCAGTTAGAAGAACGGGGAGGAAAGGAATCTTTCACTAACTAATGTCTCTTACAGATATATCGTTACACACGTAGTAACTTGTGCATGTGAAAGAGACACGTTAGTGATAGATTCCTTACCTTAGAATAGATACCACAGCAATACCAACCCCGGTGGTGGGTCTGCGAACAAAGATCACAACAGAAAGTCATGGAGAACAGAACGGCCAAAGAAGCTGTCTCTCCGGACTTGACTGTGAAGGCAATAATGCTTAGTAAAAGTGTGCAGCGAGGCCCACGTGGCTGTCTGACAGATGTCTTGCAGGGGGACACCACGTCCCAATGCAGTAGTAGCTGCTGTCTCCCTGGGAGAATGGGCACACAACCCCACCGGAGGTTCCTTTTTAGCCAGAGAATAACAGGCTTTGATACACAAGATGACTCCGCGGGAGATAGTTCTCTTGTGTACAGCCCGGCCTTTCTTGGCGCCCACGTAGCCAACAAAGAGCTGGTGATCCACCCGGAACTGTTGTGTGCGATTTAAGTAAAAGGAAAGCGCACATTTTGGGTCCCAACAGTGAAGCCTCTCTTCCTCTCTGGAAGGGTGCGGAGGCGGAAAGAAAGTGGGCAAGGTGATAGTTTGCCCAAGGTGAAAAGCAGTGACAACTTTTGGCAAGAAGGAAGGACGAGTGCGAAACACAAACTTGTCCGGATGGATAGACAGAAACGGAGGCTAACAGGAAAGAGCCTGGAGCTCACTCACGCGCCTAGCGGAGGTGATGACAACCAGGAAAGCAGTCTTCAAGGTCAACAAACGAAGAGGACAGTTGTGAAGTGGCTCAAAAGGAGTGCACATCAAAAAAGTAAGTACCAGATTCAAGTCCCACTGCGGCATCACAAACGGAATAGGAGGGAAAAGGTGAGTAATGCCTTTGAGAAATCTATTAACAGGGGACTTGAAAAGAGAGGGCTGATCAGGAACCCTGAGAAAGGCCAAGATTGCAGAAAGGTAGCCCTTAATAGTGCCCGGAGCAGAACCCTGCCGGGCCAAAGAAAGAAGGAACAAAAGGACCTCTGAAAGAGGGATAGAAAGGGGATACACAGCCTTTGTTGTGCACCATGCCACAAATTTGTTCCACCTGCAGGCGTATACCGATTTAGTGGAGGGACGCCTGGCTGCCAGAACGACATCACAGACTTCAGGAGGCAAGTCAAACGGAATCAACTGTCACCGCTCAATCTCCACACATGTAGGTGGAGGCTGGACAGGTTCTGGTGGAGCACCGTCCCCTGCTGCTGCGACAGAAGATCCTCACGAAGAGGCAGTCGGATCGGGGATCCATGCTCATACTGAGTAGCTCGGGATACCAAACTCTTCAAGCCCAGTCCGGGGCCACAAGAATGACTTGGGCCCGGTCGCGCCTGATCTTCTTCAGCACTCTGGGTAGAAGTGGTATAGGCGGCAAGGCGTACAATAGAACGCAGCTCCACTCGCGACGAAAAGCGTTGCCGAACGAGTGTCACCTTGGAAATTCCAACGCGCAGAACAGCTGACATTGCAAGTTCTCTTCGGTGGCGAATAGATCTAACCAAGGCTCTCCCCATTGTTGAAAGAGACCTTGCACCACCTTCGAGTGAAGACGCCATTCGTAATCCATCAGGCACCGGCGGCTGAGTTCGTCCGCCCTGGCGTTCAAAGAACCTGCCAGGTGTTGAACCGTCAATAAAATGCCTTGACGTTCCAGCCATGTCCAGAGGCGCAGAGCCTCCTGACATAGGGTCCACGACCCCACCCCGCCTTGTTTGTTACAATACCACATGGTGGTGGTGTCTGTGAACACCTGCTCCACCTTCCCTTCGACAGAGGGAAGGAATGCCTTCAGTGCAAGAAGGATCGCCCAAAGCTCCAGAAGGTTGATATGGAGTCGGGACTCCGCCGGAGACCAGAGGCCCCTGATCTCCGCCTCCCCCATGTGGCCGCCCCATCCCAGGAGGGACGCATCCGTCACCACTGTGTGCTCCGGTTGGGGAAGGGAGAGGGATCTGCCACTGACCCAATGCTGATTCGTGAGCCACCACTGCAATTGTTGTGCAGTGCCCTCCGAGATCTGGACGTAGTCAGACAGGTTCCCCTGATGCTGCGTACACTGGAACTTCAGGTCCCACTGCAGAGCCCGCATATGCCAGATGGTTGGTGAGCAGGATGCAGGAGGCCATGAGGCCCAGCAGCCTCAAGGTCCACCAGACCGAAGCCCGGGACAAGGGCTGAAAGATCAGAATCATAGCCCGAATGTCCCGGACTCGTTGTTCAGGAGGATAGACCCGAAACTGCGCCGTGTACAGAACCGCTCCAATGAAGAGGAGCTTCCGAGAGGGAATCAGGTGCGACTTCAACACGTTGACGGAGAACCCCAGCAAATGCAGGAGGTCGGCAGTAGTATGGAGGTGGGAGACGACTTTTTGGGCCAAGCCCGCCTTCAACAACCAGTCATCGAGATAGGGGAAGACTGAAATCCCTGATCTGCGCAGATGAGGTGCGACCACTGCCATCACTTTCGTGAACGCCCAAGGGGCGCTTGTAAGGCCAAAGGGGAGCACGGTAAACTGGAAATGCTCCAGCCCTACCATGAATCGCAGGTAACGCCGGTGGGCCGGCAGGACGGGGATATGAAAATAAGCATCCTGCAGATCCAACACTACCAACCAGTCTTGCGGGTCGATGGCAGACCAGACCTGAGCAAGTGTGAGCATCTTGAACTTCTCCTTTCGGAGGAAGCGATTGACATCCAAGATAGGACGCAGGCCTTTGTCCTTCTATGGAACCAAGAAGTAGTGGGAGTAACAACCACGACCTACTTCTGGCATCGGAACGCGCTCTAGGGCCCCCTTGGCCAAGAGGGCCGTAACTTCCTGCTGGAGAAGTGCCAAGTGATCCCAGACATGCGGTGGTACTGTGGTGGCATGGTTGGAAGGGTAGTCTCGAAGGGGAGGGAGTAGCCCCTCCGGACAAGCTGCAGAACCCACATGTCTGATGTGATGGTGCGTCAGTGGTGGAGGTGATGGCGAATCCTGCCACCCACTGGTGTCTGGTGGGCCTGAAACACTGGACTAGGAAGATTTGGAGGCAGTGGCTGCAGGGGGGTGGTGGACTGACCTGCACGCCAGCCCCGTGACTCGCCTCTGCGGGTCCCACGTCCGCGCTGAGACTGTTGCTGCGCAGGCCTGTGGCTTTGAAACGAAAGTGCTTGGGCGCCCCTTCCTTGGGCACGAAAGGAGCAAAAAGCAGAAGCGGAAGGAGTGCGTGTAACTGAAAGGCCTAAGGACTTGGCCGGAGACCGTGAGTCCTTAAAACGTTCCAACGCGCAATCTGCTTTATCGCCGAACAGGCGAGTGCCATCAAAGGGCATGTCCATCAACGTGTTCTGGACATCCCCAGAAAAGTCAGTCATCCTCAGCCAGGCGTGACGGCGTAGCGCCATTGTCGTTGAAATCGCCCTGCCCAGCAAGTCAGCAGTGTCAAGACAACAACGGATGATGAACTTGGCTGTGTCTATCCCCTCAGCAATAGCTTGGGAGAGTATCGTCCGAGCCTCCACCGGACACTGGGGCAGCACTTGCGCAACCGTATCCCAACAGAATGGGAATAACGGCCCAAGAGACATGCGGTGTTCACAGACTGCAGGCCTGAACTGGTGGAAGAAAACATTTTCTTCCCAGACTGCTCCAGTTTCTTGGACTCCCTGTCCGGAGGTGCGGAAGGGAACGTGCTCGGGGATGCAGAGGCTTGGACAACCAAGCTCTCGGGGGTGGGGTGAGGAAAACGGGGTCACCTGGGGTCGGGCGATGGCGTCGGGCCACGTTCTTGTCCACAGGAGCCCCTGTTTTGGGCCTGGACCAGGTGCCCAAAAGAACGGAGAGTGCATTGTTAAAAGGCAGCAGCGGCTCCGTAGAAGCTGAAGCTGGCCGAAGCACCTCTGTCAGGAGGTTAGTCCTGACAGTCACAGTAGGGAGCTTGAGGTGGAGAGCCTCGGCTGCCCTACGCACCACCATAGAATATGAACCACCCTCCTCCGTAGCCACGGTAGAAGGAGACAGTGTGCCAGGTTCCGGAGCATAATCCAGGTCACCTGCATCCCCCGGATCCTCATCCCACTCCGGGTCTAACTTGCATTGAGCTGCGAGAGGGTCCTCAGACCCCTCCCCATCCTCCACAGCCTGCTGAACAGGAGGAACATATGGGCCTTGGTGGATATAGGGATAGATGTTCCCAAACTGCATCAGAATCGGCGTCGGTAGACACCCTTAAGGCACCGGCTCCACGCCGGGTAGAAACTGGGGACGGCGTCGGCCGGGTCTGCGGCCGGCGCCAGCGGCGGCACCAGCGGCGGCACCGTCGATGCCAGTGGAGGTCGTACAGGGCCAACCGGCATGGCCAGGGATCCAGGCCTGGATCCACGGGGGTCCCTCGGCGTTGAGGCCGTAGTCGTCGACGACGACGTCAGGCCGGAGCCGGCGATGTCAAAGAACGAGGACCCCCAGCTGGGCCCGCGGGGCCCGAAGGCGTACCGGCTGTGTCAGGCGGTCCGAAGACACGAGCCATGGCTGACAGGAACTCCTGCAGCTGGGCCTGAGTCACCGATGGACCTGAAAGGGCGGGTAGGCCATCGGCAACTGCGTAGGCTCCGCAGGGGCGGCGCCACCTGCACCCTTAGCCGCGTCGCGTGGCCGGCTAGGGGAAGGCGAAGAGCGATGACGCTTCTTCACCTTCTTGTGCTTCGCCTTACCTGACTCAGAGTGCGAAGACTTCAAAAGATGGTGATGGCTCTGCGGCGGTCCCTCGACCTCCCACGGGACCAGGACCTTGAACGGCACGGAACTGTCTCCCGGGCCTCCGGCCACTTTCGGGACCGCTCCTGCAAAGTTTTCGGAGCCATGGCCTGGCAGTGGGGGCACGACTCGGAGTCGTGGTCGCGCCCCAGGCAGTAGAGACACTCACGGTGCGGGACCGACATCGTGCGGGGACAGGCCGCGCAGGACTTGAAACCGGGCATCCCTATGCACCTGTAGAATGATAAATTACTTGAAAACAGAGACAAAAAGTCCCAAAAACCTCAGTCAAAAATTGACTGGGGGTACCGCTCTCTCCGGATCTGCGCTTGTTGGTGCGGAAAAATAAAGAACTGACGTCTGCGCGCGTGGGCGGGTCTAAGTAGCTCCAGACACGTAATCTCGGCGACTATGACGCCTGTGACGTACGCGGAGCCGTACGACGACGCATACCGATGTGCAGGGGTATTGCTGACGAAAAACTTTCCGGATCCAGTCTGACGCCTGGGGATATTCTAAGGTAAGGAATCCATCACTAACGTGTCTCTTTCAGATATAACTTTTATGTAATTTCTTGACCCTGGTCAAAGAAATGTCTAAGATTCTCAGATGAGACATCTCCAATACCATGAGCGACCAACAAATTAGGCTCAGTTACTCTCTTATACAGTACAAAGAAAATGAATGTCTTGTTTGACCATTCTGTGGCGTCTGCCACACGTTCATTACGAGAGCTCGGACTGAATTTGAGCGTCATCCTCAGTAACTGCATTGCTCTAAGCGAGACCACACAAGTGGCTGGCACTGACCCCCTGCTACAGAGACTACAGTAAAGGTAATAGTGGATACAGTTAGGTTGTTTATCATTGTAGATGCACGTAGTCATGAAGGACATTTTTTGTTTTTTAAACTGTACCAGCCTGAAAAATGCTCTGCTGCTCTTCCGTTTCATTCCATCGATTCCAGTGTTTTCTGCTCCATGCCACTCTTATAAGAAGCCATTAGCTAGACGAAGAGGCAGCTGTTAGAGCTCAAGTGACTGGTACCTTGGTGCACACATTGATGCCTCAAGCGTGAAGTCACTTTACGTTTCCTATGGAATGAACGTAATGGGCTGAATTTAAGACATCTTTGCCTTGCTGTGGTAACTATCGCAGAATCCGGGGTCATATGCACAACAGATATTTGTGTTCCGGATATTTATTTGTGTATTTAAAACATCTTGTGCAAAACATTGACATCTTTACATCAATTGCCATTGTTCTTTCCAATGGGGTTTGCTCTTGAAAGTCTAGTTTTTTTAAACAATATTAACGTGACCTACGGGTCGTATCACTTCCTTTATTATTATTATTTTTAGCTAATGTGTTCTTATTTTTGTGCTTGTGGTTCTAGCCCTCTTGCCTATTTATAAACGGGCTGGCATGTTAAGTTACATTTTTTGTGTTTCCTGCCAAAGCACATCTTTATTTGGGAATGAGACAAAAACTAATGAACTCTACTACCAGCACTATCTAACAGAAAGCGTCATCATACTCGAGGACAGCCAAATGCAGCAGCTGACTTGTCTTCTGACGTTTGGTGATGCTGAAGGTGCCTTACTGTTAGTGGACAATATCTGACCTGATGAATGTCTTTGACAGGATCACGGTACCCATCGGAGAAAACTCCCTTTTCTTTTATCTAGCTATTGCTGCCATCCTGGATTGTACCCTGGAATTCATGGATGAAGCTGGAACTGCTACAAGCCTTGCAGTTAACTGACCAATATTTGTATGGCAAGCACTGGACACTTGCCTGCGACCTTCTTCGAGGTTCTTCTACAGCACTTAGATAAGCATAGATTAGATCAGAGAGCTTTCTCTGAATTACGCGACACTACCACACAGTCTCAACGCAACTCACAAGAAATTGTGATTGTTGGCTAACCCGTCCGCTGAAGTCACACATATAGCCATAAAGAAAAATATGTGAGCTCTAATGGGCTGGAATTTGGCAAATATCATTTGCTGTCATTTACAGGCTAACTGTGACAACAATGTGAACATTTTATGCCAAATTGCAAAAAAACAGGAAAAAATGTGCAGACTCAAATGGTGGCAGAAATAGAAGTGAGATATTTTGGGGTTCTGGTCGATGCTGTGCGAGTCTGCTTGGAGTCAAAGACAACTATTCACAAAGGTATAAGTTTATGGCTGAAAATACACCATTTGTGCGTGCCAGGAATTCACGAAAGGAGAGTTGGCAGGCATAAACAGAGGTACTGCAGATTTCTCAGCTACAAGTGCAGGGAGGTCTGTGAGTGCCACAGGCGTAAACAGACTTGTAAGTTTATGAACACCAACCAACCTATGTTAGTGAGTGTTAACAAAATGAAATCTGATTGCTTCCCATCCTGGAAATGGTTGGAACGTAGGGTGACCAGACATCCCGGTTTTCAGAGGACTCTCCTTGTGTGCCAAAGCTTTCCCGAATTTTAAATACCTGTCTAGGTGTTTAGGACAAAGGTCAGGTAATCTTGCAAATCAGAATTAAAAGGTATATTCTCCTTTCAGAAACGCATCTGAAGTCTGAAAAAAATTAATTTGTTTCTGTCAGGCAGGTCCGCTGTCCGCTCCCAGCAGAAAAGTGAGAGTGGGAAGGAGGTGGGGGCAGGGTGGAGGTACTGCCCTAGCTAATGTTATGTAAGCACAAGTTACTACTTGTGTAACAATATATCTGTAAGAGACATTAGTTAGTGATAGATTCTTTACCTTAGAATAATCCCCAGGTGTCAGAATGGATCCGGAAAGTTTTTGTCAGCAGTACCCCTGCGCGTCGGTAGGCGTCGTCGTACGGCTCCGCGTACATCGCTGGCATTGTAGCCGCCGAGATGACGTCGTCGGAGCTACTTAGACGCGCCCACGTGCGCTGACGTCAGTTCTGTACACAACTTTTCCACGCCAGGAGCGCAGAGCCATTCCAGAGACCGGCTACTGGTGCAATAGCACTAGGGCCCTGAAGGGGATGACCTGAACCCTAGAGAACAGTTCGCAGAACGGGGAGGATGGGCGGGCGGTAAGGAATCAATCACTAACTAATGTCTCTTACAGATATATCGTTACACAAGTTAGTAACTTGTGCATCTGAAAGAGACACGTTAGCGATAGGTTCCTTACCTTAGAATACATACCCGAGCAATACCAACCCCGGTGGTGGGTCTGTGAAGTGAGATTACACCAGAAAGTCACGGCGAACCGAACGGCCAAAGAAGCCGTCTCTCTGGACCTGACTGTCAAGGCAATAGTGAAAGTATGCAACGAGGCCCAAGTGGCCGCCTGACAAATGTCTTGCAGGGGGACACCGCGTCCCAGTGCTGTAGTAGCTGCTGTCACCCTGGTAGAATGGCCGCGCAGCCCAACCGAAGGTTCATTTGTAGCCAGAGAGTAACAGGCTTTAATGCACAAGACAACCCATCAGGAGATAGTTCGCTTGTGCAAAGCCCGGCCTTTCTTGGCGCCCACGTAGCAAACAAAGAGCTGGTCATCCACCCGGAACTGTTGTGTGTGGTTGAGATAGAACGAAAGCGCACGTTTTGGGTCCAGACAATGGAGCCTCTCCTCTTGAAGGGTGTGGAGGCAGAAAGAAAGTGGGCAGAGTGACAGTTTGCCTGAGATGAAAGGCAGAGACTACTTTTGGTAGAAAGGAGGGACGCGGTCGAAGCACAACCTTGTCCGGATGAATCGCCAGGAAAGGAGGTTTGCAGGAAAGAGCCTAGAGCTCACTCACCCGCCGAGCGGAGGTGATGGCCACCAGGAAGACTGTTTTCAAACTTAATAACCGCAAAGGACAGTTATGAAGAGGCTCAAGGGGAGCGCACATCAAGTATGTGAGAACCAGGTTCAAGTCCCATTGAGGCATCACAAAAAGAATAGGAGGGAAAAGGTGAGTAATGCCTTTGAGAAATCTATTGACAACTGGGGACTTGAAGAGAGAGGGCTGAGCAGGCAGCCTAAGAAAGGCTGAAAGAGCAGAAAGGTAGACCTTGATAGTGCCCAGAGCAGAGCCCTGCTGGGCCAAAGAGAGAAGGAACAATAGGACCTCAGAAAGAGGGGCAGAAAGAGGATCTACAGCTTTTGCTGTGCACCATGCCACAAATTGTTTCCACCGAAAGGCGTATACCGTTTTAGTGGAGGGACGCCTGGCTGCCAGAATCACATTACAGACTTCAGGAGGCAAGTCAAATGGAATCAGCTGTCACCGCTCAATCTCCACGCAAGGAGGTGGAGGCTGGACAGGTTCGGGTGGAGGACCGTCCCCTGTTGCTACGAAAGGAGATCCTCCCGAAGAGGCAGTCGGATCGGGGAAACCACGCTCATACTGAGTAGCTCGGGATACCAACCTCTTCGATCCCAGTCCGGTGCCACAAAAATGACTTGGGCCTGGTCACGTCTGATCTTCTTCAGCACTCTGGGCAGAAGTGATATAGGCGGAAAGGCGTACAACAGGCCGCAACTCCACTCGCTATGAAAAGCATCTCCGAGCGAGTGCCGCCTTGGAAATTCCAACGCGCAGAACTGCTGACATTGCGCGTTCTCTTCGGTGGCAAATAGATCTAACCAAGGTTCTCCCCTGAAAGAGACCTTGCGCCACCTCTGAGTGAAGATGCCATTCGTGATCCAACATGCACCTGTGGCTGAGTTCGTCCACCCTGGTGTTCAGGGTACCTGCCAGGTGTTGAACCACCAAGGAAATGCCTTGACGTTCCAGCCACGTCCAGAGACGTAGAGCCTCCTGACATAGGGTCCACCACCCCACCCCGCCCTGTTTGTTGCAGTACCACATGGCAGTGGTGTTGTCCATGAACACCTACACTACTCTCCGTTTGACAGAGGGAAGGAATGCTTTCAGTGCAAGTAGTATTGCCCTGAGCTCCAAAAGGTTGATATGGAGCTTGGACTCCGCCGGAGACCAGAGGCCTCTGATCTCCGCCTCTCCCATGTGGCCGCCCCATCCCAGGAGGGAGGCATCCGTAACTACTGTGTGCTCTGGTTGGGGGAAGGGATAGGGATCTGCCGCTGACCCAACGCTGGTTCGTGAGCTACCACTGCAAGTCCTGTGCAGTGACCTCTGAGATCTGGACGTAGTCGGACAGGTTACCCCGATGCTGCATCCACTGGAACTTCAGGTCCCACTGCAGAGCCCGCATATGCCACCTGGCATGATAGATCAGCAGGATGCAGGAGGCCCAGCAGCCTCAAGGTCTTCCTGACTGAAACCCAGGACCGAAAGATTGGAATCGTAGCCTGAATGTCCCGAACTCGCTGTTCTGGAGGATAAACCCGAAACTGCGCCGTATCCAGAACCGCTCTGATGAAGAGGAGCTTCTGAGAGGGAATCAGGTGCGACTTCGGCACGTTGATGGAAAACCCCAGCAAATGCAGGAGGTCGGCCGTAGTCTGGAGGTGGGAGACTACTGCCTAGGGCGAGCCCGCCTTTAACAGCCAGTCATCGAGATAGGGGGAGGACTGAAACCCCTGATCTGCGCAGACAAGCTGCGACCACCGCCATCACTTTTGTGAAGACCCGCGGGGTGTTGGTAAGGCCGAAGGGGAGCACAGTGAACTGAAATTGCTTGTGGCCCACCGTGAACCGTAGGTAACGCCGGTGGGCTGGCAGGATGGGGATATGAAAATAAGCATCCTGCAAGTCCAACACTACCAGCCAGTCTTGCGGGTCTAGGGCAGACAAGACCTGAGCAAGCGTGAGCATCTTGAACTTCTCCTTCCAGAGGAAGCGATTGACGTTCCGGAGGTCTAAAATAGGGTGCAGACCTTTGTCCTTCTTTGGAACCAAGAAGTAGTGGGAGTAACAAACACGACCTACTTCTGGCATTGGAAAGCACTCGATGGCCCCCTTAGCCAAGAGGGCCGCAACTTCCTGCTGGAGAAGTGCCAAGTGATCCCCGACATGCGGTGGTACTGAGGTGGCATGGCTGGAGGGGTAGACTTGAAGGGGAGGGAGTAGCCCCTTCAGACTATTTGCAGAACCCACCTGTCCGCAGTGATGGCACACCAGTGGGGGAGGTGATGGCGAATCCTGCCACCTACTGGCATCTGGTGGGCCTGAAACACCGGACTAAGAAGGTTTTGAGGCGGCGGTGGCAGGAGCGGTGGTGGATAGACCCGTTTGCTGTCCTCGGGACCCACCACGTCGGGTCCCACGTCCGCGGCTGCGCTGAGACTGCGGCTGCGCAGGCCTGCAGGTCTGAAAGGAACACGATTGGGAGCCTCGACCCTGACCTCGAAAGGAGCGGAAAGCGGACCCCGAGGGAGTGCACGTGGTGGTGAGACCCAAGGACTGAGCCGTAGCCCGAGAGTCCTTAAAGCGTTCCAGGGTACTATCCGCCTGGTCATCAAAGAGGCATGTGCCATCAAAGGGCATGTCCTACAAAGTGTTCTGAACATCCCTGGAGAAGCCAGTTGTTCTGAGCCAAGCGTAACGGTGGAGCGCCACCGTTGAGGAAAGTGCCCTGTCGAGTGAATCGGCTGTGTCAAGTCCACAACGGATAGTGAATTTAGCAGCATCTCTCCCCTCTGTAATGGCCTGGGAGAGCACCGCCCAAGCTTCCACAGGGCACTGAGGCAGTACCGTTGCCACCGTGTCCCACACAGAATGTGAATAGCGGCCCAACAGGCACACAGTATTCACCGCCCACAACCCTGAACTGGCAGAAGTGAAAATCTTTTTTCCAAACTGCTCCAGTTTTAGATTCCTTTTCCGGAGGGGCAGAAGGGAATGCGCTCGGCGAGGCAGAGGCCTGGACAACCAGACTATGTGGCGTCGGGTGTTGCGTGAGAAAGCTGGGGTCGCCGGGCGATGGTGGCGCACCACACCCTTATCCACAGGTGCCCCTGTGTTGGGTTTGTTGAAGGCCAGTAGCGGCTCCGCGGAGGAGGACTCTGGTTGCAGTACCTCAGTAGGGAGATTGGTGTTGATAGGCACAGAAGGGAGCTCGAGGTTAAGAGCCTGAGCCGCCCTACGCAACACCACAGAAAAAGTCCCAAACTCCTCCGTAGCCATGGACGAGGGGGGACAGCGTACCAGGGTGTGGAGAGAAATCCAGATTCACTGGACCCTCCATGTCACCTTCCCATTCAGGCTCATCCTCGCATTGAGCTGCGGGAGGGTCCTCAGACCCCTCCCAGTACTCCCTTCATCCACCGGTTGTTGAAGAGGCCGGTAAGGACGAGGTGCCCGGGGAAATGGGACAAACTCCCCACCAAGAAATGGAATCGGGGGTAAGAGACCAATTCTAGTTTTGCGCCGTCTGGCTTCGCAGGGTATGGTGCCGGCGTAGCCGAGGCCAAAGGCGGAGGCACGGGGGCAGACCCACCAAACGGGTCCGCGGAGCCCAAAGGCGCTCCGGAGGGACACGATGGGCCAAACAAACGGCTCATGGCCGACAGGAAGGTCTGTACCTCGTCCGAAGTCGTGTGCGGGCCTGGAAAGGGCGGGTAGGCTGCAGGCAACAATGGAGGCTCCATCTGAGCTGTGGGGGAGTGACCGCCCGCCCCCTCCACCGCATCCCGCGACCTGTGAGGGGTGGAAGAAGAGCGACGTCGCTCTTCTATTTTTTATGGCGCCGTTACTTACCTGTACCCGATTCCGATGAGCGATGGTGTTGGCTCTGCGACCGGTCCCTCGACCTCCCACGGGAGCGGGACCTCGATCGGCGCGGAACCGATTGCTGGACCTCCAACAACTTTCTAAAACGCTCCCACAAAGCTTTCGGCGCCATGGTCCGACAATCGGGGCACACCTCGGGGTCATGGGCGTGCCCCAAGGAGAAGAGACATGTCATGCGGGTCCGCTACCGACATGTTCCAACGGCAGGCCCTACAGGACTTAAACCCGGGCATCCCTACTGCACCAGGAGTCGAGTACTCGACAAAACAAGAGAAACAAGTTCTCAGAAACCAAGTTAAAACTTTTAACTAGGGGTACCGCTCTCTCTCGGATCTGCGGTGCTTGCGCAGAAAAAGAAGGAACTGACGTCAGCGCGCATCTAAGTAGCTCCGACGACGCCAGCGACGTACGCGTAGCCGTATGATGACGCCTACAGACGCGCAGGGGTACTGCTGACGAAAACTTTCCGGATCCAGTCTAACGCCTGGGGATTATTCTAAGGGAAGGACTCTATCACTAACGTATCTCTTTCAGATACATAGTTTTTATAAATGTGTGCCTGTGTAATACTAAGTGTACCACCATTGTAGCTCACCTGTATCCAGTATGTATTTCCAATACTACGCGTCACACTAGTGTAGCTCACCTGTATCCAGTATGTATTTCCAATACTAAGTGTCACACTAGTGTAGCTCACCTGTATCCAGTATGTATTTCCAATACTAAGTGTCACACTAGTGTAGCTCACCTGTATCCAGTATGTATTTCCAATACTAAGTGTCACACTAGTGTAGCTCACCTGTATCCCCAATACTAAGTATAGCTCACCTGTAAGTATTTCCAATACTAAGTGTAGCTCACCTGTAAGTATTTCCAATACTAAGTGTCACACTAGTGTAGCTCACCTGTATCCAGTATGTATTACCAATACTAAGTGTCACACTAGCGTAGCTCACCTGTATCCAGTATGTATTTCCAATACTAAGTGTCACACTAGTGAAGCTCACCTGTATCCAGTATGTATTTCCAATACTAAGTGTCACACTAGTGTAGCTCACCTGTAAGTATCTCGAATACTAAGTGTAGTTCGCCTGTATCCAGTAGGTATTTCCAATACTACGTGTCACACTAGTGTAGCTCACCTGTATCCAGTATGTATTTCCAATACTAAGTGTCACACTAGTGTAGCTCACCTGTATCCAGTATGTATTTCCAAATACTAAGTGTCCCACGAGTGTAGCTCACCTGTAAGTATTTCCAATACTAAGTGTCCCACTAGTGTAGCTCACCTGTATCCAGTACCAATACTAAGTGTCCCACCAGTGTAGCTCACCTTTAAGTATTTCCAATACTAAGTGTTCCACTGTTATAGCTCACCTGTATCCAGTATGTATTTCCAATACTAAGTGTCACACTAGTGTAGCTCACCTGTACCCAGTATGTATTTCCAATACTACGTGTCCCACTGGTATAGCTCACCTGTATGCATTTCCAATACTAAGTGTCCCACTCATGTAGCTCACCTGTAAGTATATCCAATACTAAGTGTAGCACACCTGTATCCAGTACCAATACTAAGTGTCCAACTAGTGTAGCTCACCTGTATCCTATATGTATTTCCAATACTAAGTGTCCCACTCGTGTAGCTCACCTGTATCCTGTATGTATTTCCAATACTAAGTGTCCAACTAGTGTAGCTCACCTGTATCCTGTATGTATTTCCAATACTAAGTGTCCAACTAGTGTAGCTCACCTGTATCCAGTATGTATTTCCAATACTAAGTGTCCCACTAGTGTAGCTCACCTGTAAGTATTTCCAATACTAAGTGTCCCACTAGTGTAGCTCACCTGTATCCAGTATGTATTTCCAATACTAAGTGTCACACTAGTGTAGCTCACCTGTATCCAGTATGTATTTCCAATACTAAGTGTCCCACTAGTGTAGCTCACCTGTATCCAGTAAGTATTTCCAATACTAAGTGTAGCTCACCTGTATCCAGTAAGTATTTCCAATACTAAGTGTAGCTCACCTGTATCCAATACTAAGTGTCCAACTAGTGTAGCTCACCTGTAAGTATCTCCAATACTAAGTGTAGCTCACCTGTATCCAGTATGTATTTCCAATACTAAGTGTCACACTAGTGTAGCTCACCTGTATCCCGTATGTATTTCCAATACTAAGTGTCCAACTAGTGTAGCTCACCTGTATCCTATATGTATTTCCAATACGAAGTGTCCCACTCGTGTAGCTCACCTGTAAGTATTTCCAATACGAAGTGTAGCTCACCTGTATCCAGTACCAATACCAAGTGTCCAACTAGTGTAGCTCACCTGTATGTATTTCCAATACTAAGTGTCCCACTAGTGTAGCTCACCTGTATCCAGTATGTATTTCCAATACTAGGTGTAGCTCACCTGTATCCAGTATGTATTTCCAATACTAGGTGTAGCTCACCTGTATCCAGTATGTATTTCCAATACAAAGTGTCCCACTAGTGTAGCTCACCTGTATCCAGTATGTATTTCCAATACTAAGTGTAGCTCACCTGTATCCCACTAGTGTAGCTCACCTGTATCCAGTATGTATTTCCAATACTAAGTGCAGCTCACCTGTATCCAGTATGTATTTCCAATACTAGGTGTAGCTCACCTGTATCCAGTATGTATTTCCAATACAAAGTGTCACACTAGTGTAGCTCAGCTGTAAGTATTTCCAATACTAAGTGTCCCACTAGTGTAGCTCACCTGTATGTATTTCCAATACTAAGTGTCCAACTAGTGTAGCTCACCTCTATCCAGTATGTATTTCCAATACTAAGTGTAGCTCACCTGTATGTATTTCCAATACTAAAGAGTCACACTAGTGTAGCTCACCTGTAAGTATTTCCAATACTAAGTGTCCAACTAGTGTAGCTCACCTGTATCCATTATGTATTTCCAATACTAAGTGTCCCACTAGTGTAGCTCACCTGTATCCAGTATGTATTTCCAATACTAAGTGTCGCTCACTGTAAGTATTTCCAATACTAAGTGTCTCAAGGCTCAACTTGATTCAGTAGTGTGATCTCCCAAGAAGATCTGTTGCTCATGGACTGGAATAAATGTAATCTCTCAAAAACATTTGGCAAACGGTTGCTTACGCACTAGTATGCCTGTAATTTGCTATCAAGATTTGCCCATTGTCATCTCAGTACATAAACAAGTGTCTTCTCCTTCCACTAGCTACTGAAATAAGTGTACTCGCCCGTCCCGCTTTGTCTAACTATTGTAGAGGTACTGGTGTGTCATCTTCCATCAAGATTTGTTCAACGATTGCTTACGTAACGGAATAAGTATCTTTTGGGCTTGCTTCACCTCTGGACCGTGGAGTGGTGCAGGTATGAAGCCGTTCCAGCGGAAGAGCACTAACCATTGTAAATGACGCACACATCTCTTCCAGTTCACTTACCTGTTACTTCCATGTCACGACGTGTCGCAGTCAAAGTCCCTCGGCGGCCTCCTATTCCCATACGTCGGACAGCATCCTGCAACTGATAAGACCACAATTACAGTATCGCTTCCAGTGGTAATGGAGTAACACGCTGTTGTGCTCAGCTATCTCTCTCTATATATATATATATGCACACACAGTATTACTTATCTGATTATAGCCCTCATGGTTTGGAGATTACATTTCCTTTGTGGTGTATTGTAGAAGAAGCTGTAATAAAGAAAGCAGCTTATTAGTGTCTCCTGAGGATTTAAGATGTTTATCACAAAGCCCAGCATATTGCTGCATGTTTTCTTGTGCTTAAATAAGAGGAATAACTCTAGTATCATTTACTGCCTTCTGTTTCCATATGGATTTATTTACCTTTTTTGGGCTATAGCCTGATTATCGGTGGGTGGTTACAGTGGTATATTTACTTCCACCCCACTTTAATGTACTGTGCCTGGTACAAAAAAAAATTCTATTCTGTAAATACAGTCGCTAAATTACATGTGGAAGATTGAGTTTAATAGTCAGTATATACAATAACTACCCAGCTACCCAGACGTCATTTGTGTAATATTAGAATATTGGCACGCAACCCTAATGTTCTTCACATGCAGCGAACACATAGGACTATTCTGATACTTACCTTTCTCACTGAAATACACCTGGGGACATTTGCAATGTGTTTGTGAGTGCTCATAATAAATATTTATTACTGCACTGTGTTCTTTTTCACTTTACCTACACTATATGATTAGGACTGCTTTACATTGATGCTGGACTATGCCTGAACTCCACAGCTACCACTTTCTATGGGTGTCTAATACCACTAAAATCACCATAAGGGTTGTCTGGATTAGTGCAGGGTGCTACACTTAGTGTGCACCATATACTAAGCCAGCCTCCTACACATATGCAGCTTCAAATGCACAGGTTTAATGTCCCAGCTTGTGACAACAAAAATAATAATATATTTATTATAAATAATGGCTTCTTAAAGTATATTGTCTCAGTATCATCTCAGCGGCAATCATGCTTTTTTTTTTCTTCTTTAACACGTGTTATTGATGTAAGCACCATGATTAACTGATGATAAGGTTGATGTGAACCTACAATATATAGGCAGAGCGCAGGATACATTTCTGAAAATCCCAAATTGTTATTTTAATCTTAATTTGTAGGTTATGAGTTGTCAAGTGCCTGAAAGGGATTAGCCTCAGAGCTTGATAAGATGTGTGCTAAACTTAAGCAATAATGAATTTACCTTTTCATCACACAGACGTCCACACTTTACTGGAAGCATTAAGCCAATGCACCAACGGATCACTCCTGCATCCACAGGGAAGGACTGGCCAGGAGAGCCCCCTTGCATTCGGAGAGAATTACAAAAGGACATGGATGCCGCTGTCTGTCTGCAGACAAACCACAAATGTCTTCTAGCTAATGTGGTGGATGCACCTCAGTCAGGAATCACATACATAATGCTCCAGCTTGGGAGTTCCTATATCCAAGGAGATTCGGCACAGGGTAAATGGCCATCTGTACCAACATTGGAAGATGGCAGAAAGAATAGAGCTTTAGATATCAGAAGGGTCCAATGGTCTGTTGTCCTCTAACCCGGGAAACGGCCACTACAACGCGGCCGTTTCCACGCATGCGTGGTTACCACGCGATGCGTAGTAAAGGCATGTGTGTTAAAGGCTAAAATTAATGAAGGGGGGTTCCCCCCCCAAAAAAACCACACCTGTTTAAATAGCGATGTGGAGGCAATCGGCGTCGTTAGAGGAAACAGAAAGAGTTTCCTCTTTACGACGTGCAACGTCAACTCTGAAGATCATGGAGAAGAGACGACGTGGAGAGGTAGGGGGAATTATAGATTTAAAAATAACGCAGGGGTCCGATTTTAGGGCTAAGGGGAGGGGTATTTGTAAGAAGGGTTTAGGTGTGGGGGAATAACCTTTACCAAGAGTATGCCTTTACCATGCATGAATTTACAACGAAAATCGTGGTCAAGGAATATTTGTAGTAAAGGTTATGCATGGGTATGGCATTTGCGTTGTAACGCATGCGTGGGAATGGCATGCATTGCAACAGAATGCATTGTAACATCATACAACCACTAACCCTGTTCTGGGACACTTTAGGATGCAATGTGCTAAAACACACCCTTGTGCCACAGTGTCTATCCAGCATAGAGTTTGTACCGTGAGGGGGAGTCTTCCAGTACAAAAACTAGGCATTAATACGTTTCCCACTTTGTATGAATGTTGCAGTTCAGCACACATACAAATTTGGAAAAATGTGGAGAGTTTCACAACTTGCTCCGCAGTAAAAGCTGCCTAGAGGACTTCTACGTTTTTTTGTGCAAATCCCTATATACCTTAGTTAATAGAGATTTGTGTCAAAACCCATGGGTGGTTCCAAGGGGACCATACAATGCCTCCTTGATGCGAAGTAGTGCATAGTTCTACTTTGGTCAACTCTACAGTGCAAATCCATTGGAAAGTAAATACCACCACAACACTCAATGTGGGATGTTGCGTTTGTTGACAGTGGGTAGGATGTGCAACTTTCAGTGGGCCTTGCCTTCCAGAGTATTAGCAGAGGCACTTACTGAACCAGGAGTGGCACTTCAGTTGTCTCATATTTTCTACAATAGAATGGAGTCATGTCAAAGAAATGTTTAATAGTTAAGTGCGGCTAAATACCCTATATATAACCAGAGAACATTAACATTTCTCAGACATGTACTACTAAATCATATGATTTATTGGCCATAAAAACGTTAATCTGTTGGATCTTGATTTGTTACGGCATTTGCAAAACGCCAGGCCAAAAGCATGATTTAGAGTTTGTGCTGAGTCCGTTACGCCCTAAACCAGGTTCAAAGTCTGCATGCAGCTCAAGCTTCCTCATGTCTTACAGCCGGCTAGTGACCAGAGGCCATCAACCTTGTGACAGAAATAGGTGAGAAAGAATTATATTGGTCTGCCAACCGAGAGCATGGACCAGTGACCACTACTAAAGGCCCAATAATACTTATACTGCCACCATTGCCCAGGCCAACGGAGAAGAGGCAGGTATCAATTGACTCACTCAAACCATACCAAGTGGACCACCGTTCACAACTGTCTGGTGACACGGCTGCAAAAACAGAAAATTGTGTCTCATTTGCAACAGACTCAAAAACAGTTAGCACTACGAGATCAAAAATAAAGAGCCAAGATCCTGATGCAAATGTCCAAACAGAACTACCTGTATGATGCATATTGTGTAAATTTACAACCCTAACAATGCACCAAAATGAAACCGGCTAGGCCATATCGTAGCGTGAAGCCTCTCCCGTAGAATAACATGAGCTCAATGATGTCCACACACCACCAGTTTCGATTCATACCGCTTTGAGCTGGGAATAAAGGTGGTTAGTGTACTGGCATGCATTCAACAAGTGCACGTCTCCCTTGGACTCCTGTTTCTTTGACCCTAACAATATAAAAGTTTGTCACACACATTACAACGGTGGTGGTTCTTGTTCAGATGGTAAAGATAAAGGTTGCCAGATTTCGAACAGACAGAACCAGTCACTGCACAGCAAAAACAAATATTATTTACAAGACGTTTGTCTAATGTCAAATTGATTTCCATGAAAGGGTCTACTGGGATACAACTGATGGCAGATTGTGGGGAGAATAGACAAGTGCCACACAATTTGTTAACCTAGATGATGATGATGTCTCTCTGGGATCCTTTGCCAGTAAATGAAGCACTGACACTGTCAAAAGTGTCCTATCACATCTGCTGGTGTATGCATCTCAACACAATGAGTATTCCAATGCAGATATTCATAAAGACATGTACTGTTAAGTGAGCATTTACACCAGCTCTTGAATGTTTCAGATACCAATAGTGTGGTGATTCCTCACTATCAACAGAAGCGCTTTTACACTCCAGGTTGGGAAAGTGCACACCAGGTTCATAGCCAAGTTCCACTATTTTAAAGCCCCCTCCAAGTTATCTATTTGACTGAGACTCATTTCTATAGCCAAAGATATCTATATTTTCCGTATACTTTATCTAGGCACATGATGACACGTGCCGTCTTTCCTAAAGGATTATTTATAACATGGTTTGGTAATAGAATGTTACTATCTCTTTGAAGGTGATGTAAGAGAACATTTAATGGGCTGGTCCTTTTATTTCTGTATGCTGCTATCATTTACTATCCCTTTCTCCTATAATTTTTATGATTTACATTAACAGCAATGTATTTGACATCACAATATATTTTTATTATAAAGTAAGATCAGGATCTAATTCCTAATATAGATCACTGGTCCCATTGAGGGAATGTATAGTCTAGAGTTACACCCTGTCAGATGGCTTATTGGACGCAAAGTATGACCTTTATCATGCAAAACAAATCCAAGAGGACAGCACCAGAATGAAACATTGAAACCAACCAGGCAGAGCCTAGAACAGTCAGCAGACCCAGGGAACAATCCCATCTTTCAAGTAAAATAAAGAATCCCCGATGAGGCAATGCAAGCAAAAACGTTGCCAGCCAGAAAGAAAGCAGATCCACCAGCATGAGTGTGCAACCAGCAGAAAGTGTAAAAAAGGAAATCTCTACTCAAACACTTTCACAGAACTCCCAAGAAAGATCACTACTCTGAGTAGTGAATTCTAGCATAACAAGCATTTACAATGCAATGGTCTCGGCATTGTTAAAGTTAGAGCTATTGGCATTGCTCATGACAATGCAGTTTCTTTAAATGTTTTAAAAACAAAAACATAAACAAAAATAATGTCATGAGCAATGCCAATAGCTCTAACTTTACCAATGCCGAGACCATTGCATTGTAAATGCTTGTTTTTTTAGACACCGGGAAATTAAGTGATTTGCCCAGAGTCAAAGGATGTTGAGCAGGCGCCGACTCTCTCCCGGTTCCCCAGTTCAAAAGTGGGCACCAATGGCCGTACCGACACATCCTCTTCCTTGGCACTGTTTACACCGCGAAATCACTTGCGCTGTACCAGTGCGGACCGGCCCCGAGAAAGTAGCTTCCTTGCAGGAGTAAGTGAGAAAGTGAAACTCTCGCCAGTCCTTGGCTAGAAGTGCAGGGTCAGCTGGCCCATGGCTGTCCTACTTTTCGGAGCTGGGAGGGGCGGGAGGAAGCTCTCATGTTTTGCCCTGGGGGTTTTCCATGAAGAAGTCTCTCTTGCGTCAGAACTTCCCCAACCACTAATTGCAGACATCTGAGTAATGGGGACCCCCCCTCCCTCCCCCCCACTTCCCTCGACAGTAATCCATAAATATATGAGACAATCCTGTGGGCCCGTTCCAGACAGAGCATGAATTAATAAAGCGGTGAAACTCTGAAGTACGCGCGGGTTGGGGGGTGGGGGGTAATTTACAGGCTCATAGGAGGGGCAGAGACAGGGGGGCGAGACAGACGAGGCCATAAGGGGCGCGGGCAGGGAGAATGAGTGACTCTCGTGACTGGCTGAAAGGTTGGGCTTGGCGGGACAGAGGAGGGGCTGCAGATGTCACATATATAACAATATGTTCTTGGGCAGAGAGAACGGTACATGACAATGGCGTAACACAAAACGATGCTCCCCAAATGTGACGAGGCCAGGCTCGGCTCCGAGCTTCCGTTATCTCATAGATATCATCCCCCCTTCCCCCCCCCCCCAAAAAAAAGACCTACTTTACGCCCCAGGGACATGGGGCTAGCGGGACAGAGCCCGTGTGGAGTCTGGTGGTCCACTCAAAGCCACTGTGTGCTTTTAGTGCGTTGAAGTGCAAGGTATTTCCGGGTTGGTTTATTTGGAGTCTGCTGCTGCGGGAATTTGAGCCCTCCCTGCGGCAGCGGGGTCGATGTTATCGGCGCCTTGTTGAAGGATGGGCTGTTTACTCTGGAGATAAACAATCACCACCTTTCCTCCCCCCGCCCCCCCAGTCTAATCCAGACCCTTTCGACCGGCGGGCTAAATCTTTCAGAACCAATCCCGTGCCGAGGAATAACACCAACATTTGTAGTAAACACCAACGTAAAAGAAAAAGCCAAAATATGTGCACAAACCGTAATAAGAACAAACATAACTGACTTTAAAAAAGTGAGTTTTCAACAAATCTGTTCGTGCATTTTTAAATCCCACCGCATCATGTACTTTGGGTGTCAAACATATTATTTTAGTTGTTTTTGCACCATTTTTGGTATGTGTCCCTGCCCTTTACAGCGTTGGGGCACAACGTTATAGTTGCTGTTCTGTCCCCGATTCAAGAAAGATGTAGTCGATGCTGCTGAGCGGTCATTCAGTGTGAAATCTCTGCGTGAAACGTGGGCGCATAATGTCAGTGGGCACGCTAAAATCGGCAACGGGAAGTGCAAAGCAGAGTGCTGTGGAAACCCCGTGGCTGGTGTCAAGTCAGGCCGCCCAATGTAAATGCGGCCCAAAAGTCAGCTAAACATTATTGAAGGGAACATATTGGGGGCACGGAGATTATCCGCCCCACAGAATGTTCCCGGGCAGTGCTCAAGGCCGGCGCGAGGCGCCACCGCTCGGGGACAATGCGCCAAGAGCCGGGCTCTGCAGAGCGGGTTTTCAGCTGACTGCTGGGGGACAATGGGCGCCATTATCAGCAGCGATGCGTCCCTGACTCCCAGAGCGGGCCTGGGGACGGGGGGAGAGCGGATCGGCACTCCAGCCTAACGAGGGGCTGCCCTTCTCCCCTCCTCCTCCATAGAAACCGCGAGTCCGCCTCCTCTTCCCAGACATTTCAGTGCATGCGAACTCCTTTAGAGAGCGACTGGTGCCATCTGCGACCCCGACCCCCTCGCTACAGCGGAAGACACAAGCTTCTGGGGGGACTGGGAGCATGGGGGGGGGAACAAGGTCACTGTTCACTGTCTCTGCTTCACCCCTCAGAGCGCACACACAATGTGCGCACAAGAAGGATGTGCAGGCCTTCCATTATTCAAATATGCCATGGTGTAATGCAATTTACACCACTAACACGATATGCCGCGTTAAGTGCATTATTATACGAGGCACTTGTGCGTCAAAGCCCTGTATGGCGTGTGTAGTTATCAACGTGCGGAGGGAGTCCCGTGCTGCCTATTTATACACGCTTTTTCACGCAGGGAGGTATCGTAAACAGAAGCGAGCGCGCACTTGGCGAATTTTTGTATAAATTAAAAGGGTGCCAGTTTGTGTATTTAAAGGCGCGACCGTTTCCCTTTTAAAGTCTGCGAGCGGCTCTTGAAGCAGCGCTGCTGCCTTATGTCACCTCGACAGCAGAACGTAAACACGGGCCGCCGACTGGAAAAGCTACAGCAAGTGCCTCGGCTTGGATGGGTAGCCTGGCTTCTCAAAATTGAAGTAAGTTGAGACTAGACCAAAAGATCAACAGAAAAGCCAACCCCGAGAGGTGTATTTATTACGGTAAGCGAAAGCCAAAGAATGCTTCTGGGCGCTACAACCAATATGCATCCTGCCTCAAAAAATCACACGCTAATAGGAGCAGGAGTTTGTCTCAGAGTAGCCAAGAAATTAGACTCTAAATCACCACTAGATAGACTGTGGTTTGAGGCTACCTCCACTGTCAAACAAGCACACCACTGCCTTTCTCCGAGGCAGAGCAGAAATGCCTCGGAGAAACGCAGTGGCGTTTTCGGATTCGGGGGCGTGTTTTGCTTTTCTCTCCTCTTGCCATTGGCTGGAGGAGATAATTAGAAAAGTAACGAAAAAACACGCCCCCGAATCCGAAAAGGACGGGGCCTGTTCGGAGTGACAAAGCCTCTTCTCCAATGGCTGGCCAGCATTCAAGAGGCCAGCCAATGGAGAAGAGGGGAGAAGAGGGGCGGGTTCAAGCCCCTCTTCTCCAAAACATTAAATCTCCGACTTCCGGTTCTGCCTTCGGCAGACCGGACGGTCCTCGACCTAAAAATCTTATTGAAAGAGCAGGTAAGCCTAGAGCTCCCTGGACAGAGGAAGGCGCCATATGAGACCAATAGGGGATTGGCAGAACAAAAAGAAACCAATAGGCCTGCGGGAATGCAACTGTGTGACCCGCTGGGCAATCCCTAATTTGCGACAGAATAGCATGCTCATGCAGCAAAGTAACAACCATCGCCAATGGCGGCATATTGTGAGACTCAAAATGTAGACAGTCTCTAAACAATCACAGCAAAGGAGACATCACTTCCTGATCGGAGGACCCAGCAACATCTTAGTTTTAAGCCAGCCGGAAAAACACTAGTTGTACCAAACTAACATCAGACATGGAGGCTAGCACATCAGCCACTCTGATTATTACCCCCGAGTTCCAAACAAGAGGCCCATGTGATAGTTTGAACAGGTTGAATATCCTATTCCTCTCAATACATTCACTTGACATTGGCGTACTTAGCAGCAGTACACTTTAAGAACTTCACCTGGATCAAAGAGTCAACTCTGACAGAGCGGACAAGTAGGGTTGATTCCCAAAACATCATTGCAGAGAAAGATCAATTCAAGGAATAGGGCATACGTATAGCTAATTTGTGCATGGAAAAATATCTCCATGTACTATCGCAGAGATACCATGGGGCCAAACAGCCTCGGAAAAGTGTACTAAGGGGCACTAAATCAATTACTCTGCAGACTTGGGAAAATAAGATCATAATCCAGCCAACAAAGAGCCACGGAGTAAGACACTGTATGGAGGAAACAGTAACGCAAACCTCCAGGAAAGTTCCTAATTGGGCTTGGATACCCACAGTATTGCATACCAAGGGGAGGCCAAACTCCTAGTACAGGGTACACAAAGGAGCGGACAATAAGATCAAGGATCAGAAAAATAATCTGGAATGTGGCAGGATTCAAATCTGTGATAGTCAACAAAGAAGTCATCAAACTCTTACAAACATGCAACCTTTTATGGTCACAGTAAACATGGCTGGCAACACCCAGCCCCATGAAAGGCTTCCAGGAAATCCACACATTGGCTCATAAGAAGAATATCTTTGGACGACCCATTGGTGGGCTTTCCGTCTTCATAAAACTGAACTTGCAACTATGTGCCAAAGAATGGCACACACACTTACACGATGTACAGATCCTTGGCATAAACGGCATAGCAATAGAGGGAACACCTATCTACGTTAATCCAAATAGGAAGGCAAAAGCCTCAAGACAATCACTGACCTGATCAAAGATAACCTCTACGAGTACCCGGGGCATGAGTGCATTGTGGCCGGAGACTTTAACATGAGAGATCTGTGCTGCCCTTAGCCAAGGAGCTCGTTGACGGAATATCCTGGAATCTTGCATCAATGAATTCGAGCTGGGGTCTGCCGAACAAACAGGGCTTGTGAAGAGCAAAACAAAGCCCACCTTTAGAAATATCTCCACATTGGACTACATATTCCTAAGGAGGTGTGTAAATTACAAAGTCCAACACACCACTGCAAGTGATCACCACCCATTATTAATTATGGTGACCGTAAGGGCCACAATACATGCTGGCCAAATACTGGTCCATCAATAAAAAGAATAAAATGGGGTGCTGCTCGCAGTGCTACATCTACGGTGGACACAAGGCATACAAATATCAGCAATTGAGAAAAACTGGAGACAATAGAACTGCTATTCAAAGCCCTGTCTGCACGTAAGCAAGGTAATCACAAAAGTAAGCCCAGAGAAAGAGGGTCCGCCTTCCTTTTTGACAAAGAATTCAAAGAGAACAAAAGGAGGTGTGGCCAGGCGGAACTACTACATAGAAGAGAGGTGCCCACGGGCAGAAAACATCTTGAAAGAAACCAGAAAATCACACACAAACAAAACGCTTGGCAGCTGAAACAAAAACCGAAAGAATAAATGGAAACATATATACTCCCCATTAATGCAAAACAAGTCAAGGGAATTCTGGGGCTATGTCAACAGCCTAAGTGGCGGAACCCACACAGAGAATGATGTACCCGCTAATGAACAGGTAGCTCCTGCAACAAAGCTTTACGATGACTCAGATAAAATCTCAGGCTCCAACATGGAGATAGTGGGCAACTATCCCGAAGATTTAGAGGAGCAATGCACCATCATAACTGAAGGGGAAACCCTCATCCCTCTGAAGGGTTTTCGGAGGGACTGAATCCCCGGTCCTAATGGCTATCGGGCAGCATTTTCAATAAAGATCAGGAACTCTAGGCCACCTACATGCACAGCCTGTTCAACTCGTGCAACAACACATCAGCAGTACCAGATTCATGTAAAGGCTCCATCTTGCACCGCATATATAAAAAGGGAGATGCCTCCAGTCTGGGAAATTATAGGCTGATTGCCTTGCCAGATGGCCAGGTGTACACAGCAAAGCATTTGCAAAAGTGCTCCTGAATGAGTTAGAGGCCTGGATAAACGAAAAGCACATCATTCCCCAATATCAGACAGGGTTCAGGCCCAATTCATCCACCACGTAAAATGCTATCACCCTGTCCTACTTGGCAACTAGGGCCACAGAAGCTGCATCGCCCCCATTTACTCTTGCTTCATTGACTACAGCATGGCATTGACCGAAACGCCCTCTGGGCTAAACTTGCTACGTGGGGTATCCAGAGGAAACTACTTGTGGCCAACCTGGCACTGTGTACTGGCACATGGGGCCTAGCCAAGCTTAACCAGACACACACACCCGCAAATATCTACATGAAGGGGCTAAAAAAGGGTGGCGAGATTGCTCCCATTTAGTTTCACTTGTACACTGCTGATCAAGGTAAGGCACTCTTGAAAGCAAACATCTTCCCACCCAAACTAGGCCTCCTTAGACTCCCCATCATGCGGTACGCAGATGATTTGGTATTATTGGACCAGAATTAGCATGAAGAGGGACCTGGGAACCTTACAAATAAATTTTTGCACGCAAACACCATGAAAACAAAGGTCTTGATATTTGGCCATAAACCAAAAAATCAACTGCTGGAATGGCAACATGGCCCTCCAAGGATAAGCACAGCCAACAAACAATTACCTGGGTATACAATTCTCAGACACAAGCAAACCAACCTGCAGGCCAAGGCACTGACAGCCAAGGTCACAAATGCCCTAGGCAAACTACACCACAAGCTCCAAAGTCCCTCTGTAGAGGGAATTCGGCGAGTCCTGAGGGTGAAATTAATACCAACCATAAGTTATGGACATCTTCCCTCCCTGTATTGCCGACTGAAACTGGAGCGCCATCATACAGCAGCATTCAGAAAGGTATTTAATCTCCCAAAAACAACTCTGCGCACATTGATCCAGCTTGAATTTATTATTGCAACGATGACCATCGAACGCAAAAAAGACACGGTGAAATACTACCACCGTGTGACCAATGCAGAACGAAGATCAATGAGGGGAGCAGTAAAGTGGTATTTCAGGATACTAAAATTAGCTGGGCAAGGTACCTGATCAGCGCCAGTGCAACTCAGCCTCCCTATAGAAATCATAACTGATTTATGGCCAACCATGCACAGCTTAAAAATACAGCTAAATATACAAGGCAAGGGAGCCGAACATTAAACAGATAAACACCCCTGTGTAGAGCTACTTGCCCATTCACACGACGTCACCATGAACGAACCATACCTACATGCAGCACTGGGAAGGCAAGCCTTAAAGAACATTGAGGACCAGGCTCATAACCTTCCCAATATGGAATTATTGAGGCCACTGGAAAAATATCCCTTCAGGAAAAAAGGAGGGCAGCGTGTGCCAATATCTCACAGAATCAGCTGCACACATTGCCTGCTGCTGTCCTGCCTTGCTAAACCAGAGGAGTCTGTACCTCGATGTTTTTGTAAAATGGCACGAGAATGTGCAGAGGCGATAACATACACCTGCACCACCATGCCACTGATTGGCATGTTCTACGCTGAAGCAGAAACGCTCCTGCGTACCTTGTACGAGCTAAGGGCAAAAATACCCAGCACAGGCTCAGGAACTCAATGACAAGCCAGGATAGGGTCATGACCCGAGGCTGAAGATCTTCATCTTGTTAATTTACATACAGGAAACCAAGTTGAACGGACATTTAACACCATGTGATGCTAAAATGTTGCCAAAACTTTCTCCTAGGGGTCACCCATATGATGTGGCATTACATGGATCTACGCCTGTGTCTGGCACTTTAGGATCTGGCACTACTGTTTATGCACGCACCTCGGACTTTATGGTTTCACGCATGATTCTGAACCTGCACTCCGTGGTTTACGCTTGCATCTTGCACTTTATGGCTACACACATGCTTGATTATAGCTAGCGTGAAATGTTGGGTTCAGAATGCCTGGCCCCACAACGCAATATTTAAAGCTACCTCCTTTTCATCATCTAAACTGTATCACTGGCTCTGTTCATGCAATATCTGGTATGCAATGGCCTCTTGCACACAGCATGTCTACGCATACAAATAACCAGCTAATGTGCCCAAAAGGACTTCGGTCGGGCGTTAAATGTTATCCTCTTCTATATGGTCTTAAACCATTTATAAATTCAGTGTACACATGGCTTTTAAAATCATAATACTTTAATTACTGCTTTTCAGCTGCAATATATAGATGTTCCTTTTGGTAAATGATCATAGGCAATTCTACAAGACTATACAACGTTTGGACAATATTAGCACCAAAAGAAGTCCACACCTATCGCTTTGTGTGGAGTAGAGCTACATGGTACGTCAATGGGGGTTGAAAATGCCTCCCTGGAAATCCTCAGTGGAAGGTTTCTCTCATTGTTAAATGCTGAGCAGCACTACATTATTATTTGGGACTTCATGGAAAACTAAAACCCCAGATGGTCCATCTAGACCAAGGATAAGTAAGCACATGTTAGAAGTACATTCAATGAGAGGGGGGGGGGAGGGACCAACTAAATGCCCCTTTCAAAGAGTGGGGTAACAAGGAGAGAAGAATTGGGAGTCTCCAGGTCTTCTAGGAATTACAGTGCATTGGCATCAGTTTTTAAACCAAAACAGATATCACCCAAGGCAATGGTATTAGGGCGTTACTAGTATGTGTGTAATAGATGCTTACTATGATGCAGGGGGAGGGGGGGGCAGAGTAGTGGAAAAACCAAAAGTATATGGACGAGAACCGAATCTACATTGACAAGCTAGTTTCTCCAAACAGAAGCTGCACTTTAACTCAACTACTTAATGACTAGAGAGGTTCTATATATAATAGCTACTTTGTAGGTACAGCCATGGTAGAGTTTGGAGTAGTTTAGTGGCACCAATTATTCGAAGAGTGCTCAAACGCATTAAGCCCTGTTTTGTAAGGCAACAGAGTTCTAAAGCCTTACATAAATAAACTTTTGTGCGACTATTTGCAGAGCGGACATTACAGAATAGTGCCTTTAAATAGGTACAATTACCAACTGGGTTTTGATAAAAATCCCCTGATGCGTAAGATTTACAAGTGTGCTGTGCCATGTATGCAGTCACGGTCTAGTGGGACTTTCAATGGTAGCAGAGTAGTAAAATTGCAATGGTTTAATTCAGCAATTCTGTGCAATATGACCAGTAGCAGTTAATGCACTGGAAAGGTCCTCTTGGGGGCTTCCAAGAACCCTCAATAAATTAGGACTTGGTGATACTGGCTTGCCTTTGGAATCCACCAACAACCATACACTACTTCATGTCTCGTTGACCAGACTCCAAGGACATCGCTACCAGCAAGACTGTCGCCAGGCCATTTTCCTCTTCCCTGGTAAAGAAAAATTAGCTGGGGTGCCCTGCCCAAGAGAGTTGGAGTTCTCGTGGAACTTTCTACACTTGTCAATTTGTAAAGCTCCAAGTCACACTTTGAAAGTCCATCATGCAGCTGGTTTCCCTCATCAGCATTGATTTGCAGATTTCCGCTTCAATGTAACTTGTGACACTGGCTCGATACCTGGATTCACAGGCACAACCTACCAGTTTCTCACCTTTAGACTTCACAATCCTCCCAAAGATGTGCATGAAATTAGAACCCTTCATACTGAAGACTCACTGACTACAATGTGGGCTAGCTCTTTCCCCATTTCCAACTTTGAGGAACCTTGCCAGCAGTGGCACTAGAACGAGTTCAAAGCAGAAGGCAATACTTGTACATGTCTCAGGCAGCCATAGCCAGTCCATGTGCAAGTGTACATATTTGCCAATTGTTGGTCCTGCTATTTAGTGTGGATGTAGCCTGCTTTATCACTGTTGCACTTCCATCAGAATCTTAATATCAGACAGTAAAATCAGAATACCCAGGGTTCAAGCAATGGATGTGCTATGACTATCACTTTATAGCAGCTGGAAGGTATTCATTAGATTGCCCTTTCTAATAAACATCTGGTGCATGCTCGTGTTTTGTGCAACCTTAAGGTATCGTGGTTTAATCAGCTTGTGTGCATACCAAGCAATACCCACCTACTACAGAACGTAGGTGTAGTAATGTTTTACTGGACAAGACAGACTAAACTATTCCCTTCTGTAACAGCCACCCTCGCAAGGAAAACTTGTTCTGTTTACCCTTAAAGTGAAAGAGCCAGATTCACAGCCATTTCCCCAACCCAGAACCAAATGTCCAGGAAGGTGGTGCTCAGGAGGCAAATCCTCCCTGAAGAAGCAAACATTACAGCGCCTTCCCCATTTTGGCATGATTGCAACAATCACCCATTAGGAACGAGCTGGTCTCTGCCTGGGCATGGCGTCATAGCTCTCCCTGCCATTCAACATTCCATGTTTGAGGTCAGTCTTACTGGACTATTTAGTTGAGGGAGTAGAGCCACTCATGGATGCAATAGCGCTTTACGGAGTCACTCAGTCACTAATTCCTGAAGGCAAGAGCTCTACAAGATCTCACTGGATATTTTTGGGTCCACCTTTACCTGTCACTTTGCTACTGGGGGTTCCAATGAATGGACCTGGGTATCTGAAATAACACCAAACACTCAGATCATGAACAACCAGGGAATGAGGCTGATCCAGGTAATGGTTGATCCCCGATTAGTTACCTGCCGCATGATCAACTTCTGAGAGGTCAAACTTTTCAAGACCAACAGTCAGCCTTCTAATTGCAGCAATGTTTACGACAGTCCTCTACCATGAGTTTTTCAAGCACCTATTAGTGGTTCCTAGACAATAGTAGTCTTCCTACTGTACAGCACTGAACTCCGGTATAAATATTCAGAGCCCCAAACCATTGGCTGGTCATTTAGCAACAAGGCCATTTCTGACGCCATTGGTGCACTCTGGCACCCACCCCTTCCAGTAACAATCTATTCTGGCCCTGAAAGACCGCTGCCTACAGTAGGCTTAACGCAGAATGGACCTCACCACCGCACACAATTTTACCAGCTTACATGCCCACACTGCTTGGCACAAGTGCCCAGCCCCACCAAAATACCAGCATCTGGAGACTGAGGCCATTGTGTATATATATATGTGGTTGGGGGGGGCGAGGAGAAGATTGACAGTTCAGTATTGGTCCGCCAGCACTACAATTATTGCTGGGAAGACATTCCTCTACCAAATCATGCTATTATGCCAGCCATCTAATTATGTGGCAAACAAGAACTTTTAGAAGTGTTTGAGGTCTCGTTAGACCAACTCATATGTCTTTAGTGATAATATTCTCTTGAGACACCAGGGGCTGCACAATGTATAATACATGAAGACAGTCTTCATAACCCTATGTTAGGGCAGAGCTGCACCCTAGTGAAATCCAGACGTGCCATGGGCCAACAGGAGAATTACCTCCCGTGTCATTTGTTTCACTACTAGAGCTGGTCAAGGTGCCTGCATTTCCAGGTGGTCGTGGTCTACCTCGGAAGAGATCCTAGCTTTACACTGAGAACTCTGCACTGTAATTGATCAGGCTGGAGTACATGGAGTTAACAGAGTAACAGAACCCAGGCAGAGAAATTAAAATATGGGGGTTCATTATATTGAGCACTACAGAAATCTACTCTGGCCTCATTTTGCTGCACTGGCTTTTGTTTAGTCAACTTCAGCAACATTGCTCCATTAGCAGTGTAGACTGCTTTTATACCTCTTGCTCTTTTCCACAGGTTTCCTGTGACCTGTGGTGTGACGCACTGGCAGTGCCATTTCTCTGCCCCATATTTACAAGGACAGGAAAAGCCACCCTGCGTGGCTTTTCCTGTCCTTGTAAATACAGCCCCTTTACATGCAGCACGGTGTGTGAAAGGGGTATTCCGTGGGTGTCCCCACAGAACTCCCATGGAACCAGACATTTCCAGATTTAAGAGGAAACGTAAACCTGGAAATACGTCAGTATGCTACGCCACCCAGCTACACAAACCCTATTCTAATAGCTTCCATTGGAAGAAACTTAAGCAATTTTGTAAGATGAGGTCACTGTCCACAATGGGAGGCACTGCCCATGACAAGAGACAGCTGTACTCCCATCTACTAAAGATGAACCAGCGTCCTCTTTGCAAACAAAGAGGCAGGAGAGCCCCTCCGAGGAAAGCTTGATCACCCTTTCATGTTCTCAAAATTAGTACAGACACAATAGTTCAGTTCAACACTTTATTTTTACAATAATGTGAAGCTGTGAAATGAGACACGGTCTGGCCACCAAAGATTTTCTCCAAGAGGCTTCCTGTGGAAGGAGTCACCTACAAGAAAACGAGAAGAAGGTGAGTGAGGATAGGCAGTCACTAGAGATGTTACAGCATCCAAAGTGACAGTTTAACAAGTTTACTCCACCTGCTCTGCTGTAAACCAGAAGTTTCTCCTACAGTAGGGAGAAGGCCCTCCTAAATGGGTCACTACCTCGTGAGCACTAGTTTTAAACTGAGGTTTCACGAACACGTGTATACAACACGCCCTGTAAGCTTCACTCCAAACTTTAGTGGGCCACCCTTTGCAAGCCAAAATTAGAGCTTTTGGGAGTTCATCTTTCTCATGAAGCCTACAACCCCACATGCAGACATATGCCCCATTTAAGACCCATGGTATTCTGCTGTGGAACACATTTCTAAACATGGGATCATGTTTAAAGTTCCATTTTACTCTAAAAAAGATAGTTCGTATGCATTCTATACACCCTGTGATCGCCATATTACTATTTCTTATTTTCTATCAGCCTCACTTAAAGCTTTAGCAAAGTGATGCAAAGCAAATGACAGACGTGTGTAAACGGTTAAATATTTCTGACTAATGTATCCAGTTGTTGTAGTGTTTTGTCCCCACAATTTCTGTGTACTTACTTGAAGACCTTTTCCTGGAAACTTAATACTATCCCTGCTCTTGGCAAGTTAGCCTACTGCAGGGACCCCTCCTTTAAGAGTTCAATATGCTCATTCCTCTTGGGTTACGTTCTCACATGGCAAGCCTTCCTCACAGTATGGGACAACCACAGTGTGGACCATTAAACCCTTCAATAGTTACCATCTGAACCACATTTCAAAGCAAAACTGGTATCTGCCGGGCACAGAACATACTCTTGTATAGTGCTTGTTACATACACACAATCAACCCATAACTTACATTTCATGGTGCTGGCAGATGCAAAAAACAGGCTTCATGCAGCAGAGTGGAAAATTTAGCAACAGGTCAGCGGCAGTAGGCTGTGGTAAATTGCAAGACATTAGATTTTGAAAACACTACGTACTCGATTTAGATCGCAAGAATTGGTACAAAACTGGCACAAAAACTAAAGTGGGGTGATTGACTTATCAAGTTAACCTACTAACAGTAGGAGCCAAAGACTCAGTCTTGAAGGCACCAGCCTTTGGCCCACTCCAGGGGTGTCACTTCTGGTGACAGAGTAAAGTTTAATATGCAGTCTCAAGAAAGACACTCTTGAGTGCTCTAAGATCTAAACTAGAGGTGAGACCAGACCAATCTTCCACTTCAAGCAGACAAGAGCACTACAATTAGTTAATCCCTTGGGGGAGTCCAGATATAAAAAGGGGTAATCAGGGGAGGGGGGGGGGGTTCTAGCTGTAGTGCAGAAGTTATCTAAAAATTACTTTTAAACATTACAATAGAATTGAACGCAAGAAAGCACAATCTAATAAAACGTGGAATAGAAAATGACGAGAGTACAGGTAAGGGGGCAGGATAAAGGCTTGTCCATTACCATGCAAACAACTTTCTCAGTGTGTGTTACTGGCACTAGCGACCCAGAGGGGTGTGTACTAAATATGCCAACAGACCTCAGCAGCTATCCTCTCATGTACACTAGCTGGGAGGAAGCACCAGGCACCCTTAGTGGCAATCCACATGGGCTAGATCCACCATTTGTTTTCAAAACTATTCCTCAACTGGGCTTTAATATGCGAAACAGTTTGCCCATTGTTAGTGTATAATCTTTTCAACACAACGTATTGCTCAGTGAATTCAGTTTTATTGCAATACTTAAAAATTAATTTCTATGATTGTTACCTCAGTTCATTTAAATTAATTGATGTACACAGTATAAAAACCATGACTTACCCATAGCGTTGCGAGTTTGATGACCAGTTCCAAGCAGTCATGTAGGCACCATAACAGATCATGTTTCAGGAATTGGAGCAACAGCGAGACACAGAAGGCTGCTTCTAAAGCGTGGGAAATCTGTAATACATAGCAAGGACAAATCGGTACAAAGCTCAAGCGAAGAATATAATATAGTCAGTTGAGAAAGGGACTTGAATTTGTGCATACTGTACCAGCAATAAGGACTTCCAGTGTCAAAGGAAGCAGCTCTTTTTCCGCCAGAAGGGTTTCTCCTCCAGGAATTTGATTATATTTCACTGCGAGATGCCTGAATAGAGGCGTTCTGGGGCGCCCTTGGGTGCCAGAATTCAGGTTATCTCGAGAGAGGTGACAGACCAGAGCCAATCTCTGCCCCCTCTCAGTTGACGTCAGCACTGCAGCCGGTTCACCCAGTGTGACACCCCAGAAAAAAATGGGGGCCCACATGGGGCCCCGGCTGCAGTGCTGAGGTCAGGCTTAAATATAAGCCTCTTTGTTTTTTTTATTTAGTCATCACATAATGAGGGGAAGGAGAAGAGAGGAAGAAGGAGAAGAGAGGAAGGAGGAGAAGAGAGGAAGGAGGAGAAGAGAGGAAGGAGGAGAAGAGAGGAAGGAGGAGAAGAGAGGAAGGAGGAGAAGAGAGGAAGGAGGAGAAGAGAGGAGAAATTTGGGGGGGGGATGGCGTCTGAGTGAGACGTGTAAGTCTCTCCAGCATTTAGCTTCCCAATTGTAGCCAGGTGCCAGCCCTTTTTGCAGGGGAAAACACGCCGGCGGTGCAGTGGTCCGCTCTTACGAACTTGGAGGGAGCGGCGTAGCCAAAGGACCAAGACACATGGTTGCTGGGAGCGGAGTGCGACTGGTCCTGCAGCGCTGGAGGCTCAGAGTGGGGGGGGGGGGGGGGGGGGAGAGGCTCGCTCCTGCCAGAGGATCGGAAAAGCCTGTGGGCTGCACACTTGACAGCAAGGTGAGCTTCGGGAGCCCGAAGGAGGATATGGGGGCCCTGTGGCAGGCCAAGAAAGCAGCTTAACGAGGAAGGCAGCGCAAGAGGCCCGGGGGGGGGGGGGCAGATACACAGCAACTACCCAGGGGGAACCCACGAGCACAACAGGGACCTGTGGAAGGAAGCGGACGCCGCGCAGCAGCGAATTTGCATCCCACCAGGCTTAGAGCTTCTAGGGACTGCTGTTGACAGATTGAGAGGAGGCCGGGATATTGCGGCATGAGAGTTCTACGAAGAGACAGCGACTGAGGAAGGCTGTAAATGGCGAGGCGGTCACGGTGCAGTGACAGACCGGCAGCCCATCCAGCTTGAACCCCAAAGACTTGCCTCTGCTGGAGAGGAGTGGAAAAGCCTGGTCCCTGCTGCAGTGGGATGCCAGTGAACATGTGCAACATCCAGACCCCCCCACCCCCCGAACACAGTCTTAATTGGAGGGCCTGAAAGTTGAGGAGTGCAGCTACCACAGCCCTGAGAAGAGATTTATTGGCTGGGGCGCTTCCTGGAATCCCTGCAGAGCGCTCCAGCCGAGGTGGCCCTGAAGGTTGATTTCATCCCCGCCTGGGGTGCTGCGTCAGGATTTCCCTTTGCAGCTGAGGTCCCAACATGCATTAAGAGGAAAGGAGGAAGAGGGCACACACCAGCAGAACTAATTGGCATAGGTGAGCCTTCCTCAGCAGCCGATTACGTGAACTTGGCCCGGTGAGCCACTCTGAATTGGGACAGATTACCTCTGCCTTTAGCGCAGTAAGGGTTCACATTAGAAGACTATGGACACGCTCTTCCGATCGGAGTGAAGCACCCAGGCACAGAAAGTTTGAGATCAGGCAGACCAAAAGACAAGACCCCTGCATGCACCAACTCTAATTGCATAGCGCTGGGTGCCCATAGCCCTACTCATTACTAGGATAGTGGATAGTCCTTCAGCGACAGGAGAAAATATAAGCGTTTAACCACGAGACATTGCTGAGGGGGGCTGTGGGTCGCCATCCTAACCAAGGTTGCACGGTTAAGTGGGAGCAGCTCCCCATGGTCTACTGCATTACAGCAGCCAACACTACAAATACAGCTATGAATTGAGCTGCAATGGCTGCATCCTGGGCTAAAGAGGATAGATCAGTAAAACACATGTTGCTGAAGCAACCACTGGCATCCACCGCAGCAAGTGACTCTGCAGGAGACAGACCCAAAAAAAAAAAAAAAAAGGGATTGAGGCCTCCCGACGCCCCAGCTACCAAAGCCTTTATTACTACGCACTTCCGCCTCTGAGAAGATTTGCTCACAATGCACACTCCACTCTTGGCAGACCTAAAGGATGTTAGAAAGGATCTTGATAAGGTGGGAGACTCACATTCTTGGAAGTGTGAGAAACCCCCAGGGATAAAGAGCTGGAGATGCTGCAGCAGGAAATCCTGCGACTATGTGAGCAACAGAGCTGCAAGCAGCTGCGGAGGACCTAGAAAATCGCTCACGCAGAAATAATGTGCGCATCAAGGGGGTGCCTTCCCGTGCAGAAGTAGGGGACATGCGAATATGTTCTAGCCTTTCAAAATGGTGCTAGGCGACGAATGCCCCGCAGAAATTCAGATCAATAGAGCACACTGTGTGGAACTGCCCAAAAGCAACAAATCGCCCCCGCCTGATATTCTGGTTTGTCCACGACTTACAAGTGAAAGAATCTCTGGTGCACTCATCATCCAGACACCAGAGAACACTACTCGGCAGCTCATAAAACGTATACGTGCATAGACCATTTTTCTGATCTCACTGGCACCAAGCCTCTCAGACCCCCACCATGGAACCTCGCTCTGTCAGACCATGCCATGATCAGTTACACCACACGAAAATGGCAGTCCCACATCCGGCAGGCTGGCGACTGCGGGATAGTCTCCTACAATCCAGGCCTAATAGAAAGGCGATATGTGCCCAAATCTTAGACTATCTGCAAATTAACAGGGGATACTTCCTTAGCCGCAGTGTGGGACGCATTGAAATTAGTTGCCAGAGGAGAACGCATAGTTATCTCGGCAGGAGAGACTGCGACAGGAGAAAAGGCAGAGAATAGAGCAGGAAGAGGGAGAACTGGTGCACCTAGAGTCTGGAGGGCACTAGTGAAGAAAAGACTTTGGCTGGTGCGTCTGGACCTTGACATGGCAGAATATGCAGTTGAGGCTCAAATAGTTTTTTCTAAGCAGTGACAAATGTGGGAGAATGCTGGCGCAAAGGCTCAGAGCCAAAATCTGTGTCAACATCGATCAGGTCCATAAAACCGCCTCAGGGGACACGGTGCAAGTAGACCGGGACATAGCCGGGGGAGTTATAACACTTACCAGACTCTATACACTGAAGATATAGCCCCAACGCCCTCTCTGCGAGACATGTCACCAGACTGCCGGAGGCCACTGCAGAACAGCTGGAGCAACCAATCCACATTGAAGAGGTGATCACAGCCATCGCACACCTCAAAGGCTATAAGGTCCCAGACAGTTTTACGATGCAATTTTATAAACTGTTTTGCCCAAGACTAGCACCCTTACAGACGCGAGTATTTAATTCCTTCAGGGAGACAGGCTCGCTGACCGACTAGATTCTGGAAGCTTCAATTTCGGTAATATTACAACCAATGAAAGACCAGACACTGGCATTAACTGCCCTATCGAATATTGCTGCTTAAATATGCCAGAATCCTAGAGGTGCGGTAGAACCAGCTGATGGGACTGATCGATCCAGACCAGTCTGGGTTTATGCCCTCCCAGCAAGGGGGAGACAACACAAAGAGGTTGCTACACCTCATGGACGTCATACATAGTTCGCGTAAGGAGGCAGTGTTCCATCTCCATTGATGCCGAAAATGCGTTAGAGTGGGATGGTTGTAGCCAATTGATACATTGCAGCATTTCTGCTTCAGAGAGGGCTTTATCAAATAGAAGATATTTTTTATATTATATATTGCTTTGTCTCCGCAAGCAGCTGTCGTTTTTTTCTGCCAAAAACCAGAGTGCAGACCACAGAGTTAGTGTTGCCATTCAAGATTTATTCAGCCACAGCTAACACGGTCGGCATGACGCGTTTCGATCCCGGAAGGACCATATATGTTATGCTCCAAAGTTGCCCCTCAGTAAAGCAGCACTCGAGATCACTATATATATATGGCTCGGAGAGCATTCGTCAGGCTCAACGGAGTGTCCTCGAATACTTTCCCCACAGCAAAAGGCACCCAACAGGGTTGCCCCGTCACCACTTTGAGATAGAAAAAAAAATTAACACAATTTGACATTGTCCTCAAGCATCCAAGTCAACCTTTCAGAGCCTATCTCCCTTATACAAGCCTTGAAACAGTACATGTTCAAGTCTACTCCATTATCACTACATAAAAGATTGCAGATTACTACCATCTAGCATATACATGCTTATTGGAAATCCCCAGCAGAGTTGCAGATATTCTACTTACAGAAAGCCAATATGAAGGAGCTGAAACATTCCTGCACCATAGTCGAAGCTCCTTACCACACAATATTACAAACATTTCACCTTGACACAACAACCTTTGACCAGGCAAAAAGCGCCAGAACAGTTTGATTTTTGAAGGCCCTCCAACAGTTCTCACAGGGAGCAAAGACTACCAGGGACGTGCAATGTACAGTCCAGAATAAAGATTTATGAACGCTGGGCATGGACAACGCAGACGCCTAACCTACAATATTGCATGGAGTGGGAAGGGCCATTATGACCATCACATGCAAGTAATGCCCCAGAAGCTTTTGCTAGAAGAACAGGAGCAATGTATGGCAGGCTGATATTTTGCAGCCCCTCTACCAGTACCACAGGCTAAAGTAGTGTTCCATGATACGAGATAGTCCCCCAATCATTTCCCCCCCGCACACTACAAGAGCTGCTAGGGAAGGCTAGCCAGCATACAGTTAGCTGTTACTCAATTATACAACTGGCTCTTGCTTTCACAAAGAAAAAGCACAGGATCAACTTCAGTCTTAAAACAAGCTGAACATCTGTGCAAAGACGGGGCAACTGTTACAAGACCTAGTCAGGAACCAAAAGTGTTACGGCTTACAAAGTGTAGTATGAGCAGTAACATTCCATCAAAAAAAAAAACCTTTACAGATCCAAGTCAATAGCTGCTACCCATTCACATGGCACAGCCTATCACAAAAATTTAAAAATACTAAAATCAAGCAAGTGTGTGGATTTGGGCTACGCAAGTTTAAGAATTAGGAGATTGTAGAAAGTGAATGAGCTTGAAGAATTCATACTAAGAACTGCGACATCATGGGATACTGCGAGATGTGTTTGAGGCAGGCTAGCTTGCTCACATAGATGGCAGTTTGCTTGGCATCAGACGCTGGTGAAAGCACTACAATGAAAGTTAGATTCAATAATTTCTTTAATTGTATGTGGGCAAGTACATCTTTCCGCCAGGCAGTAGAAATAATTCCCATTCCCCGATCTGTTTATTCAAGCATCTGAATTTCAAGCCTTAAGAAAATTAGACCTGAAAGATGACCAGTTTCTTTTGCCTAAACAGGTTAACTTGTGGGTAACATCAAATTTTAGGATGGTAGGATAAGATGTCTCTCAAGCACCCTTCAGGCACTAAGTAAATTCGGAGATTGCCAGGTTCGTCTAGAAGGGGGTAAAAATACACCAGAAGAGCCAGCTGAGCCAATGTTACTCAACTGAGGGCTCCCAAATACAGATAGAGGTGCCTGCAGAAACATCTTTACTGGAAAGTTGTAGTTTATCATACTACACACTACTGTGATAGAGTGCACGAACGACAAGGCAGTTTCTGCAGTTAGGATTTATTGCAGTTTCCCAGATTCATGCAGAAAACTCCCCTTACCACCCGGGTATGCAGAGTTGCTGTAGTAGATTCACGGCATCATGACCTCCCTATCCATGCTCATGGAAATCTGGTTATAAAAAGCCACATTGTAGTCTGTAACCGAAAAAGCCTTCTTGCATTTTACATAGGTTTTTAACACATGCATCAATACTAGTGTTGTCAGATTACTCAGGACTACACTACTTTAATACGACCTCATGTCCTGCAAACGCTCTGCAACCCATAGTAGAGCAATTAAAAAAAGTTGGCTTAAAGCCTGAGAATTCAGGCCCCAGTGGAAGTCACCAGGTTTTGCTGAATCAGTTCGAGAAGTCATGACACCAACCTTGTGGAAAATCCATAAAACCACAGGAAACCTACAGAACCTAATCATGTAGAGGAGGATGCTAGCTGATTAACCAGCTGCTGATTAGGGCACTCATGCCCTAAGGCAAGACCCACTACAGCAGCTCTAAGGTGATGCAATCAGTGCCACTGCACTGGGTGCTGAATTGGGGTGGAGGGTGCCAGGTTTATTTTAGAATCACCAGATACCATGTTCCGTGTCCCAGCAATTTTCAAACATCAGTAAAAATTTCACAATAGCGCAGATTATTAATGTTCTTCCTGGAGACAGACTAGAGCTTTGCCTGGTAGTGGAAGTTTTGACTCATGGCGCAGAAGGTTAATATGCCTGCTGCAAAAAACATGTCCCATTCAGATCACAAAGTACATAGAATATAAATAGGTCAATGTGTTGTCACTTTTGTCAGATTCTTTTGTTACTTTAAGTTTGTTAGACCTGTCAGCCCTTTGGGTGGTCCCTCCTCATCATTATTTATTTTGTCCCACTTTTGCCTCAAGCCCTGTTGGTATTTTTCCTTTTTGGGAACCACCAGACTTTTTAGTATTGATGCAGATTCAGGGAGCCATTTTATCTACCCCTGGAACTTCTGTCTGAGGGCCTGGAGCACAAAATGGTGGCCACCTGTGACATCACCAGCACCCACTGGAACCTACTAGAACCTTCTGCAACATTCTGGAGCCCTGTGACAGTTGGAGGCGGTTTAGAATGTTGGGAAGCTAAGACAGAGAGTTGGCAGTTGGAGCTGGCAGTTGGCACCTGACTGGTGAAGAGAGAGCAGCAGAAACCTGAAGGAGGAAGGAGTGAGGCAGCAGGGGTGGAAACTTGTGCCTGGAGTGGGGTCCATAAACCCACCCTTGATACTAGTCCCTACTGACTGAGCCCAGCCTGGAGCCCTGTGTGGGAAGAAGCAAGAAAAACCATCTTAAGGACCTGGACAGCAGGAACAGGCCTTAGAAGCAAAGAACAGCAAAGTCCTGACCTGATTACTGGTTTCCCTGGAGTCCGACGTCGAGAAGCCTGAGACCCGGAGCCCGAGGTGGAGAAGCGGCGCTGACTTGAAAAGCAGACGTCGTACCCGGAGCCGCCAGAGGACGAGAGAGGGCGCCGACGGAGGTCGTAGAGAGTACCAGAGGTCGAGGAGGAAGTCACCTGAGGTCGAGTGAGCGGCGTCGACGGGGGAGTGAAGTCCGCCCTCCGGAGTCGCCGGAGACCGAGGTGAAGCGTGCCGGAGGTCGGGAGTGGAGATCGCACTCCGGAGTCGCCGGAACCTGAGGAGAGGAGCACCGGAGGTCGGGAGTGGAGGTCGCACTCCGGAGTCGCCGGAACCTGAGGAGAGGAGCACCGGAGGTCGGGAGTGGGGATCGCACTCCGGAGCCGCCGGAAGTCGACATCGAGCCAAGGCCGGCGACATCGAACCTGAGGTCGCCATCGGACCGGAGCCGCCCGAAGTCGACATCGAGCCAAGGCCGGCGACATCGAACCTGAGGTCGCCATCAGACCGGAGCCGCCCGAAGTCGACATCGAGCCAAGACTGCCCGACGTCATCGAATCGGAGGTCGAGATCGAGCCGAGGCCGCCGACATCGATCCGGAACCGCCTACCGGCGTCGTCAAGAACTGACATTGTGCCGAGGCCGCCGACATCGAACCGGAACCGCCTCACGGCGTCGACACGACTCCAGCGGCGTCGGAGCTTCAGAAAAAGGGCAGTAAGTGGAATAGAGGGCGCCTAAGGCCCTGTGGAATCCTAAGAGACTACTCTAGGGGTTAGAGAGGTGCTGGAACCAGCTTGATTGTGCCAGGGGTGAGCTGAGACTAATTCAGAGGGGTTGTGTAGAGTGAGAGAGCCAGGTCTCTAGTATTCCCCCCTTGATCTACCTCAGTTTAGGCCTCAGCCTTGTCCAAGCCAGGGAGTAGACACCCTCAAGCCATCCACATAACCACAAGCTGTGCCTGGGCCAAATCAGCCCATAGTAATCTCAAATGTGATCTGATTCTATAAGTGTCACTGTCAGCTTTTAATTATTTATTGAGAGCACTGTATTTATTGTATTTAACTTATTTATTGCTTCACTGTATTTATTGTTCCACAGTATTTATTGTCGCACAATATTTATTGGTTTGCAGTATTTATTGCCTCAGAATATTTAATTGCCTGTATGTATTGCACTTATATTTATGCCTTAATTATTTATGATCACCCCTATTTATTGAATCATTAAGCCAGTATTTATTTGACCTGCACTATTTAAAAAGCCTTGTATATTGTGATTGTGTTATTATTTATTTAATCAGCAACTAAGAGAAAAAGAAGATAAAGAAAGATATTTTCATAATTTTTACGGTGTAGAGTCGTTTTTGGAACGGATTCACGCATGGTTATTGTATGGGTATGTCGTATGCTTAGCACGGTGCCTGATTCCTGACCACTCGAGCCAAGCTACCACTGTGTATGTCTGGAGAGACCCCGTTACCACCACCCTTTCCGGTGTGGGAGTGGAGTATTTCCAACATTAATTGGTGTTCAGCGGTGGGATAGAGCTGTGCCTACGTATACTCGACAATAACTGTGGGTAGTCCATAGGCCTACACCGGGAGTTTTCTCCAAGCGGACTTCCTAATTGTGAGTTTTTGTTTTTTCCAAATTTACTCTGGTGGTGGGAGGAGGTATTATCAAAGGTACCCCCCTGCATAGCTTCTGCAAATACCTGTCTTCTGTTCTGAGTGGCCAAATGGAGTTTGTGTTGGAAGACCTGGAAAGTTATACTGTGGCCCAACTCAGAGAGTTTTGTCAGAGAGAGGGGGTGTACTGTCCCCCAGGTGCCAAGAAGGCTGAACTCCAGACCAGCTTGGGGGGAGGCACGACGAGAGAGTAAGGCTGAGCAGGAAGACAGGGATAGAGAGCCTGACAGCGAGGGGGCTGGGTTGTACCAACCTGAGGTGGGGAACCTAGTAGCGGGGCCCAGAACCATTTCCAGGAAGGGCAGCACTGTCTCTAGCGGTGGCTTATCTGAAGCAGAGTTAACTGACCGGAGGGAGAAAAGACAGCTCACATGGAAGTTAGCGGAGCTGGAGAAAGAGAAGGAGGGACAGAGGATGGCTCACGAGTTAAGGCTGAAAGAGATAGATCTTCAGATCCTAAGAGTCGGGGCACACACTGTTCCTAATGGTGGCAGCGAAGGTAGAGAGATCACTAGGGAACCCAAACCCTACTTGCCGAAGGACATAGTAGCTAGCTACGGGGCGGGTGACGATATCGCCAAGTGGCTAGCGGCCTATGAGGTCTCGTTAAGGGCCCATGGGGTTCCAGAGAAGTACTGGGGAGGGGGATTGTACAAGTACATGCGTCCAGCTGGTAGGGATGCATTATTGGCCCTAGAGGAGGATGAGCAGACCCACTACCCCACCATGAAAGTGGCGCTCATAAGAAAGTTTGGACTAACACCCGAGAAATACAGACAGAAGTTCCGGGGTAGCCACAAACTGGGCACACAGAATTGGGTGGATTTCCTGGATTATGCGAAGAAGGCATTAGAGGGTTGGATTCAGGGCAGTGAGGTGAGGGACTACGAGGGGTTGTTTGATTTAATGTTGAAGGAACACCTGCTCGAAAAATGTTTCCCTGAACTGCGTCAACACCTGGTGGATAGCAAGCTGACCAATCCCCGGAAGCTTGCTGAGGAGGCGGACATTTGGGCTAGTACCCGGGTGTCCACAAGGGGGACTGGAGGGGATACTCAAAAGGCTGGACAGGGCGCCCCCCAGAAGAAAGAGGGAGGGGAAAAGAAAAAGGAGTTCTCTAAAGGCCCCCAAAATAGTTTCCCAGGGAAGGGAACAGGATTCACCCCTAGGGCTAACCCACCCAGAAACCCTAATCCTGGCCAGAGTCAGCAGCCAAGGGTTGTCCATTGCTTCGAGTGCGGTGGCGTCGGACACTATAAGGGAGATGCGAAGTGCCCGAAACGACCACCCCCTCCCATTGGAGGAAAGACCCCCGGAGTAGCTAGTGTAGTGCTCGGGGAGGAGATGCCCTTAACTAAGGGAAGGGAGTGGGCGGGTGTCACTTTAGTGTCCCTGGGAGAACGGGAGATGGTTCCTAAGATCCAGGTGCCCACAAATACTGTAAAGTATGGGCAGTGGGTCACCATCAACGGCCAAAGAGGGGAGGCTCTGAGAGACACAGGAGCCAGTATGACTATGGTGCGTAGTCAACTGGTGTCTCCAGAGCAGGTAATTCCCGATGTACTCCACCCAGCCGAGATGGCTGACGGCAGAACAGGCCACTATCCAGTGGCCGAGGTTCCCTTTGAATGGGGGGGGGGTTGCAGGTTCACTTCGAGTTGCCGTAAGCCCTGCCGTGCCAGTCGATTGTCTACTGGGGAATGACATGGAGCACAACGCTTGGAAGGAGGTGGAATACCGGACTCACACTGAGATGCTGGGTACACCTGACTGGGCCTGTGTGAGCACAGGGTCCGCGACTACCCGGAGAGGGAGTTCGTTTCGGCTGGAGCCTGGAACAAAGGCCCAGCAGCTGCCCGTCAAGGGAAGAACCGAGGACAGGAGGAGCCTGCCTCGGCGTCCACACCCCGTAGGACGGATAGGCCACCGGAGGTGGTGGACCAGGAGTCTGCGGTGGGGGAGGTTACCAAACTGGGGGACCTACCCATCCCGGCCGAGTGGCACGTGGAGGGAGGCCCGTCCAGGGAGGAATTCTGCCAGGGCCAGAGGGAGTGCCCTACCCTTGAGGGGCTGAGGCGACAGGCCGAAGCCCAGGCAGCAGGGAACGTTGAAGGGAACTACAGTGTTTACTGGGAGGATGGCCTCCTCTACAGTGAACCCAAGGCACCCCTACATGGATCGTCACGAGCCTTGGTAGTCCCTCAACGTTACCGAGCCTTCCTTCTGGAGTTGGCTCATGAGATCCCCTTGGCAGGACACCTGGGGCAAGACAAGACTTTCGCCCGTCTTGTCCCACACTTTTATTGGCCTCAAATGAAAGTGTCGTCCGACACCTACTGCCGGACCTGTGTGTCTTGCCAAGCCAGTGGGAAAACAGGGGTGAAGCTGAAAGCTCCCCTGGAACCACTTCCTGTCGTTAGCACCCCCTTTGAAAGGGTGGGCATCGACATTGTGGGTCCGTTAGATCCGCCTACTACAGCTGGTCACAGGTTTATCCTGGTTCTGGTGGATCATGCCACACGGTACCCAGAGGCAATACCTCTGAGGACCATTACGGCACCTGTTGTGGCTAGGGCCCTGATGGGAATCTTTACCCGAGTGGGTTTTCCCAAGGAAGTTGTGTCCGACAGGGGGACCAACTTCATGTCAGCGTACATGCGGGCGATGTGGAAGGAGTGTGGAGTGACATACCGGTTCACCACTCCTTACCACCCCCAGACCAATGGTCTGGTGGAGAGGTTTAACAAAACCTTGAAAGGCATGATCAGAAGTCTGCCTGAAAGCCTGCGGAGGAAATGGGACGTCCTCCTACCCTGTCTATTGTTTTCCTACAGGGAAGTGCCACAGAAGGGAGTGGGCTTCAGCCCCTTCGAGCTTTTGTATGGGCACCCTGTGCGTGGACCTCTCAGCCTGGTGAGAGACGGATGGGAAAGAACTCCCAGAAAGCTTCCCCAGGATGTGGTGAGCTACATGCTGGCCTTCCGGAGCCAAATGGCTAAGTTGTGGAAGCAAGCTTCTGACAACTTGGAAGCCAGCCAAGCAGTGATGAAGGCGTGGTATGACCACAATGCTCACCCGGTGGAGTTGGAGCCTGGCCAGAAGGTGTGGGTGATCGAACCAGGAGAGCTTAGCGCCCTCCAGGATCGCTGGTCAGGACCCTTTGAGGTATTGGAGAAGAAGGGTAAGGCTACCTACTTGGTGGATCTTAAGACCCCTCGTCAGCCCCTACGGGTGCTGCATGCCAACCGCCTCAAACCCCACCACGAGAGGCCCGAAGTCATTTTGATGATGGTGACTGACGGAGCAGAGGACGTGAAAAGCGAGCCTCTCCCCGATTTGTTTGCGTCTCAAGAGAAGGATGGGTCGGTGGAGGGAGTGATTCTCTCCCCATCTCTAACTCCTGAACAGCGGGAGGACTGCCGCCAGGTCCTGGGGCAGTACTCTTTGTTGTTCTCCCTTGTTCCGGGTAGGACTCACCTGTGCGTCCATGACGTGGACACAGGAGACAGCCCACCTGTGAAGTCCAAGATCTACCGGATGTCAGACAAGGTGAAGGCCAGCATTCACAGTGAAGTCACTAAGATGCTGGAGCTAGGAGTGATCGAACCTTCTAGCAGCCCCTGGTCCAGTCCGGTGGTACTAGTACCAAAAGCTGCACCACCGGGTGCCCAACCGGAACTGAGGTTCTGTGTGGACTACCGGGGACTGAACTCAGTAACCAAGACTGATGCTCATCCGATCCCAAGGGCGGATGAATTGATAGACCGGCTGGGAGCTGCCCAATATCTAAGTACCTTTGACCTTACTTCTGGGTACTGGCATATCTCTCTGACTGATGGAGCAAGGGAAAGGTCAGCCTTCTCCACGCCCAATGGCCACTACCAGTTCTGTGTGATGCCCTTTGGGCTCAAGAACGCACCTGCCACGTTTCAGCGTCTGGTGAACCAGATCCTCACTGGAATGGAGAGTTTCTCTGCTGCTTATCTGGATGACATAGCCGTCTTCAGTAACAGCTGGGAGGATCACTTGCGTCACCTGCAAGCTGTTCTCCAGGCTCTGAGACAAGCTGGTTTAACGATCAAGGCCAGCAAGTACCAGATCGGGCAGGGGTCGGTAGTGTACCTTGGACACTTGGTGGGTAGGGGAGCGGTGCAACCCCTCCAGGCGAAAATCGAGGCTATTATGGCCTGGGAACCCCCCAAGACCCAGACTGAGGTCCGAGCTTTTCTGGGCCTCACGGGGTACTACAGCCGCTTCGTGAAGGGATATGGCACCATCGTGGCCCCCCTCACGGAGCTCACGTCCAAGAAACAACCTCGACGGGTAGTCTGGACGGAGGCTTGTCAGCAGGCCTTTGTGAAATTGAAGAAAGCCATGTGCGAGGCTCCGGTCTTAAGGGCCCCAGACTTTTCCAAGGAGTTCATTGTCCAGACGGATGCATCAGAACATGGCATTGGGGCAGTGTTATCGCAACTCAATGAAGAGGGTCTGGATCAACCCGTGGTCTTCCTATCCCGGGGACTACTCCCCAGGGAACAGAAGTGGAGTGCAATAGAGCGTGAAGCCTTTGCAGTGGTATGGGCTCTGAAGAAGTTGCGGCCATACCTGTTTGGCTCGCACTTCCTGGTTCAGACCGACCACAGACCCCTTCGTTGGCTGATGCAGATGAAGGGGGAGAATCCCAAGTTGTTGAGGTGGTCTATTTCCCTACAGGGAATGGACTTTCAGGTGGAACATCGGCCTGGAGTGGACCACGCCAATGCAGACGGTCTCTCAAGGTATTTCCGCCTTAGTGATGAGAACTCCCAAGGGGTTGGGTAGCTCTCCCCACTTTCAGCTGGGGGGGGGACGCGTGTTAGACCCGTCAGCCCTTTGGGTGGTCCCTCCTCATCATTATTTATTTTGTCCCACTTTTGCCTCAAGCCCTGTTGGTATTTTTCCTTTTTGGGAACCACCAGACTTTTTAGTATTGATGCAGATTCAGGGAGCCATTTTATCTACCCCTGGAACTTCTGTCTGAGGGCCTGGAGCACAAAATGGTGGCCACCTGTGACATCACCAGCACCCACTGGAACCTACTAGAACCTTCTGCAACATTCTGGAGCCCTGTGACAGTTGGAGGCGGTTTAGAATGTTGGGAAGCTAAGACAGAGAGTTGGCAGTTGGAGCTGGCAGTTGGCACCTGACTGGTGAAGAGAGAGCAGCAGAAACCTGAAGGAGGAAGGAGTGAGGCAGCAGGGGTGGAAACTTGTGCCTGGAGTGGGGTCCATAAACCCACCCTTGATACTAGTCCCTACTGACTGAGCCCAGCCTGGAGCCCTGTGTGGGAAGAAGCAAGAAAAACCATCTTAAGGACCTGGACAGCAGGAACAGGCCTTAGAAGCAAAGAACAGCAAAGTCCTGACCTGATTACTGGTTTCCTTGGAGTCCGACGTCGAGAAGCCTGAGACCCGGAGCCCGAGGTGGAGAAGCGGCGCTGACTGGAAAAGCAGACGTCGTACCCAGAGCCGCCAGAGGTCGAGAGAGGGCGCCGACGGAGGTCGTAGAGAGTACCAGAGGTCGAGGAGGAAGTCACCCGAGGTCGAGTGAGCGGCGTCGACGGGGGAGTGAAGTCCGCCCTCCGGAGTCGCCGGAGACCGAGGTGAAGCGTGCCGGAGGTCGGGAGTGGAGATCGCACTCCGGAGTCGCCGGAACCTGAGGAGAGGAGCACCGGAGGTCGGGAGTGGGGATCGCACTCCGGAGCCGCCGGAAGTCGACATCGAGCCAAGGCCGGCCGACGACATCGAACCTGAGGTCGCCATCGGACCGGAGCCGCCCGAAGTCGACATCGAGCCAAGACTGCCCGACGTCATCGAATCGGAGGTCGAGATCGAGCCGAGGCCGCCGACATCGATCCGGAACCGCCTACCGGCGTCGTCAAGAACTGACATTGTGCCGAGGCTGCCGACATCGAACCGGAACCGCCTCACGGCGTCGACACGACTCCAGCGGCGTCGGAGCTTCAGAAAAAGGGCAGTAAGTGGAATAGAGGGCGCCTAAGGCCCTGTGGAATCCTAAGAGACTACTCTAGGGGTTAGAGAGGTGCTGGAACCAGCTTGATTGTGCCAGGGGTGAGCTGAGACTAATTCAGAGGGGTTGTGTAGAGTGAGAGAGCCAGGTCTCTAGTATTCCCCCCTTGATCTACCTCAGTTTAGGCCTCAGCCTTGTCCAAGCCAGGGAGTAGACACCCTCAAGCCATCCACATAACCACAAGCTGTGCCTGGGCCAAATCAGCCCATAGTAATCTCAAATGTGATCTGATTCTATAAGTGTCACTGTCAGCTTTTAATTATTTATTGAGAGCACTGTATTTATTGTATTTAACTTATTTATTGCTTCACTGTATTTATTGTTCCACAGTATTTATTGTCGCACAATATTTATTGGTTTGCAGTATTTATTGCCTCAGAATATTTAATTGCCTGTATGTATTGCACTTATATTTATGCCTTAATTATTTATGATCACCCCTATTTATTGAATCATTAAGCCAGTATTTATTTGACCTGCACTATTTAAAAATCCTTGTATATTGTGATTGTGTTATTATTTATTTAATCAGCAACTAAGAAAAAGAAGATAAAGAAAGATATTTTCATAATTTTTACGGTGTAGAGTCGTTTTTGGAACGGATGCACGCATGGTTATTGTATGGGTATGTCGTATGCTTAGCACGGTGCCTGATTCCTGACCACTCGAGCCAAGCTACCACTGTGTATGTCTGGAGAGACCCCGTTACCACCACCCTTTCCGGTGTGGGAGTGGAGTATTTCCAACAAAGTTTAAAAAGATAATCCTACTATAGATCAGCGAGCTATTAACTGTCAAAGAGGTGCATGCAAACTGCAAGGAAAATATTTCAGCTACATGTTTTTCCGCACAGTCTTTCCTTATCCTAATATTGCAAATAGGGTTTGGGTAGAAATCAATTAAAGAAAATCATAATGGTGTTACATTTTGAATTCTGAATTTGCCCTTTTCCAGACCAAGGACTCTTAACCCCTTCAGTGCCCATGACGAGCTGGACTCGTCATGGGCTGCGGTGGCGCTGTGCCCATGACGAGTCCAGCTCGTCATGAACTCCGCCCGCTAATGTTAAGCGCGGCACTGGGCGGGGAAAGGGGCGGGCATGCAAGGGGTTAAACTATCCTGCCAACCAGTATGGACGACATGCGACTCCTACACCTTGTATGCCTGTTTTATGTAACATTTCCTATACATTTATTTACACGTACGATTGTCTCCATGCAATGTACGTGTGATGTAAAGTGTTTTAACACCTTAAACTGGTATGAGTGGTGCTATAAAACTAATTGAATCTAAGAGACCGTGATTATGGGGGACTTGGAGGCAGGGAGGGAATCAGTCGTAAGGTGTGGGGGAAGAGCCACAAGCATTGTTGCACAGGGCGCCACCCGTTACTAAAGTTGGCCCTAGAGAGCCAGCTGAGTACTCCATGAGCAGGACTTTTATCAGAAGACTGGCAGCCAAAGAAAGTGAATGGCTTGGATGTGCCGATTCAAGCTATACCAGTGTCAACGTGTTACACTACACCACCGCAACAACCTGAAATACAAAAATAAAAAGTTAAAACACTCAAGCTAAAAAAACAGCAGCCCTTTAAAAGCAGAAACAGACTACTCAATTTGGGGTGGGAAGCACACAAGCAAATCAAAGCAGGAATTTGTCAAGTCTAAAAACATGCTACCAGCCAATCGGATAGTCAAAGCTGAGCCAATCACACAAACCATCTTTCTGCAGATCAAACAAGTTAACAAGCAAAATGTATTCCTGCTACATCCCCCACCTCATGCAAAGTTAAACTGTACTCACTGATAGTATGAGCGAAGTTCCGAAGAGTTACAGGAGACCGAACCACCTACAAGCACATGAAAACAAAAAACAGGCATGGTTATCCACTCCATCTTTAAAGGAAAAACATGAAACCTCAACACAACGCCCCCACTGAAACCCAAGACAACCCTTCCAAAAATAGAAGTATGCCCCTTACACAAACCTAACCTACCAACCATGGTTCCTTATATTGGTCCTATGGGAAAACAGCCCCAAAACAGAATATTTCTTAGCCACAAAAAGCGTAATTAAGGAATTGCAGTGTTTTTAGCTGTCTGCCCACCCAAGAGAGCGACCACCAACAGCAAATTCCGAGGCAGCATTTTCCTAAATTCATAATAATCATTAGTTACACCCCCCACCCCCTTTAACAATTGTATAACGAAGCTTGGTCCCCCCGCCCGCCCACCCCCTCGCCCCGGATTTAGTCAGGAGCTCACATGACTAAGTACCGTGCTGAGAGAGGCCCCTGCAACTGACATTCGAACTGCAGCCTTTACCATTGGTGCTTTACCTCGCATCCAGAATTAGCTGGGGGGAAATTGAGGGGGGGGGGGGGGGGGGGCGCTGCACACCCCCCAGACAATACAATTCTGAAACCGACTTCGAAAGAAACGGAACAAAATATCCCCCAATCTTACAGTCTACTTTAAAAAAAAAAAAAAAAAAAAAAAAAAAAGTTTCAGCTTTAACGCAGGTTCCAATAGCATGCACTACAAACTGAAAGAAAACAACCTCACAGTTTCCATCATATGCATTTTAGATTACCCACGAGATCGCTTTTTTTCGGGACTCACAACTGAACTGTAATTTAGAAATGAAATTCAAATGTAGCCTACTGCTTGATAGAGTGTTTAGACAACACCAGTTTTCCCAGACCGGCGCCTCCCTAACACGTAGCTTCTTTTCATGGGAGTTATTCCAGTTTCTTATATCGAACTACAACTCCCAGAATACAATCATCTAGTAATAAAATCGAAAAGTTCCTCACACCAAACAAAAATAAGTGTACCAGTTTCGGGACAAGTGGAAAAAAAAAAATATATATATATATATATATATGTATGTTAAAGTAAACATCTCGAAACAAAAAAACGTAACAATCATTTAACCGTAATGGTTACAACAAACAAAAAAAAAAATATAGAAACTAAACATCAATTTAAAAGTTTTGTTCACAACAAGTTAACATTTACTTGAAATACTAATAAAACAAGATCGTGATAACAAAAGGAAAAAACCCAGTGTAACCACCTCTAGGACTTTAATTATGACGGCTTCTTAAAGACATTACCTGGTCAAAATAATCTTCGTGACCGTTAAAGATTACAAATTAAGAAGAAGAACTGCAGAGTAACTGAAGACTTACAAACAAAAACAAATTTACCACCAACGCTCGTCCACCCCTCTCCGAAAAACAGGCCTATCTTTCGCCTTTGTCCGAGCTCTCCTTCGACAGAAGATAAACATCCAAGTCCTTATCTACAAAACAAGTAAACTTCACTGATACCAAGATCACCCAAAAACGTCTGTAAGTAAGAGAATTTAAGGTATTATTAAAAAATTAAATCTGTACAGCACGTAAGTAATACTCAGCAGATAAACAACTCGGAAAGCCAAAAGACAGCTAAAGCATTCGCTACACAGGCCGAATTACTTAGCACACCCGTCATCAACACATTTTAAATGAATAGTGCCCGCGAGACACTAGGTCAAGAGGCCACCTTTGAAACAAATCAAAGGCTCTCCGATAATTACAAGCCACGCCTATTTTGGTCATGTGACAATCTCATGGCCAATCCAAGGCTTCCATTAGATTTTAGCGCCAGCGAGAGGAAAGCAGACGGGAGCGCGATGGGTGTAGCCAGGTGACCAATCCAGGTGTAATTTATTGGTTCCCGAGTAAGAGCGGGAGTATGATTGGCCATGTGGTATTTGGGTACTCGCGCCAGCTGTATCTTTTTATCTCATGGAGGCTTCAGGGTACCTGAGAGTGGGCGGGTAACGGCCACGTGAGTGGTATTCTCACTGGTTTGAGTAGTCCCGGTTTATCACCATTGGCCTTTAACTCATCGGATCGTGCACGGATTATAGAGCTGTAGGGGGGTAACTCTGGTGTGGGGCCAGAATAAAGAAAAGCGGAGAACGAGTTAGGGTTGTCACCTGCCTCTCGTTTCGTCAGCCCACGCTCTTTCGTCGGGGACTTCGGCAATGTAACGCATCCTTCCTGGGAGTTGTAGTTTTGGTTCGCCTGCTTTGCGCAGCACTGAGCATGCCGTTTTTTTTGTTGCGTATTTATATAGCGCGAACTCAACCCGAAGGTATTGGAGCGCTTTACATAGCACCGTATTTACATTACACTCAGGCACGGGGAGATTAAGGGGCATATCAGCAACACCCAGTGATAATTATTGCCCAGCGCTCTTAGCGTGAGGAGAATTATCGCCGGGTAACATGGATTTTTATCGCTGAGATAGCGTGCTATTAGCAACGCTCATCCCCTCAGCGATAAAAATCCTTACGCTAACTGCCTAACGTGAGATTATCGCTGGAAACCCAGCGATAATCTCACGCAATGTGGCGTTAGCGTGCTGATAGGGACTCACAAACTTAGCCATGATATCCACCTTCCATAGGATATCATGGCTAAGTCAGTCCTGAAGCAGGCGTAAGGAAAGTAGCGATAACAGGGGTTAGCGCTACTTTTCCTGACGCTATGCTTCATAGCGTGGGGCTTGATGATAGGAAAAATGTCGCTTAGTGACATTTTCCTGTCATGTTAGGAACGCCCACTTTGCATCTCATTAGAGATGCAAAGCTGAGCGTTAGGAATCCCCACGCTAAAGCAAGGTTTCACGCGTTAGCGTGACCTGGCTAATTAGGCGATAAAATTATCGCCGCTTTTCGGCCAAAAGCGGCGATAATTTTTTATCGCCTACTTGTAAATATGCCCCCATGTGATTTGCCCAGAATCACAGGATGTGGACGCGACCTCGAGGCTCGAACTCTGGTTTCCAGCACCAAAGTCGGTAGCTCAGCCGACGGACCACATCCTTGGTAAAAGGAAAGCTCAGGCATGAATCAACATTTTGCTGCCATGGACGGATATCATGTCAAGTTTAGAAACATCTGTTATAAAATCGTTTTGTTTTTTTTGTTTGATACGAATGCTCTAATCCTCACCACTTTCCAAACAAGTTTAAAAGTTGACACAATACATACACTTGAAACAAATGTGTTTCCGGTGATGCAGTCCGGTTAGAAAGCAGGAACACCAATAGGTATGGGGCATCATTTTTATTGTGGTTCGGCCATGTCCTAGACAGTGCTTTAAATGGGTTGGTACTGAGTACCTGCACTTACTAATTTGAAAAGGAAAGAACCAGCACTGATGCAATATTCACTGCTGGTATCATATGCACAACTGTACTGAACTTAGTCCCGGAATGTAGTAACACCCCGACCTACCAGCTGTTCCAGTACTGGGACCTACATACCTGCCAGTCCAGTGCTAGAATACAGCACTACCCATGCAACTTAAAGCTAACCTGCATTACCCTCAGCTGCTCCAGTACAGAAACCGTCCAACTGTATTCTGCACCCCCCACCAGTGCACTGCAGTACCTGGTACTATTCTGCAATTGGGTACTGTTCTGCAACTGGCACCATTAACACAGGCATCCATACATTGGAGGCCACCAGCTGAAGCAAAATAAGAAATAAAAAAGTAAACTCGATGCAACATTTTTTTTTTTAAAATCTATAGTGCTAAAAATCACAGTTGGAATCATTCCTTTGCCTGGCTCCAAGGCTTGTGGAATCCAAGGTGAGCTCAGTATGGGACCACTGACTGACCCATGATTTGTTTAAAGATGCACACTGATTTCACATACAGTATTTAGTATACCTCTTCCAAACAAATAAAACATCTCTGAGCTCCTCCCTCTCAGTGAGAGGGTTATAGCCCATACTATGACGAGGTTCATAGTGCGAGGAGGTTACCCTATGATGAAGCATGCCACCCTCGGGTGGGTGAGGGAAACCGTCCTATAAAAGGGACACCCTATTAGCATCAGCTTTTTACTTTCTTGCTGACCCAGGGTTCTTATTGTGTTGTGATTCTGTTTTTGGCAATACAACCCCTGATGGTCTTTAACCCCTTCGACGCGCATGACGGAACGGTTCCGTCATGCACGTTGGTTGGGCTGTGCGCATGACGGATCCGTTCCGTCATGGCCCCGCCCGCGCACGGAACCTTCAGCGTGGCGCGGAAATCCGCGCCGCGCTGAAGGGGTTAAACACCCTCTGGCCCTTCCTTTGTGTTTTGTTGACATTTGCTAGACACCAGGACCCAAAGGGAAACTGGATGCAAACGATGAACTACCATGGGGACTCAATCTCCCCCGCCTCTACAGGGTACTGGGCAGAGCCTCCACTATACAAGAGGACGCGATAATTGTGTCCCTGGATGCCAAAATGGCATTTGATATGATAGAATGGCCCTTTTTATTTGCCGCCCTGGACCACGTTTTTTGGCCTGGATACGTTTATTATATACCAAACCGCTGGCTTGTGTTACAGTAAACGGTGGCAGATCGGCGGTTTTTGAATTAGGGAAGGGAACGAGGCAGGGCTGCCCCCTGTCACCGCTGCTCTTCGCGTTGGCACTGGAGCCGTTAGCGGTGTGGATTCGAGGTGATCCGTCTATTCGTGGATTAAATTGGGCTCCGGATTGGTCAGACAGAATATCCCTATATGCGGACGACATTCTTTTGTACTTAGGCAAACCCTGGTCCTCGTTGCATTCAGTGCTACATATTCTGGCCCTCTTTCGGATGTATTCAGGCTATGTTATCAACTGGGACAAATCCCTGATATATGTTCTTAGTGGGGCTCCTCCACGGTTCCCCTGAGATTGTACGGCCGGTGTGGTCACGGAGGGCATCTGATATTTGGGTGTATACGTTACAAAGGATCGGGATTCCTTTCATACGAGGAATCTTCTCCCGCCATTACATCGCCTTCGTGCGGACGTGCAGCCCTGGAAGGGCTTGCCTCTCACCTTATTAGGACGGGCTGCCCTTTTTTAAAATGATGGCACTCCCCCGTTTTTTGTATGCCTTGCAAAATACACCATACCCAGTCCCGCCACAATACTTCTCCACAATTGACTCTGAGGTTCCTTCCCTGTTATGGAATGGTGGCACTCCCCGGATCACATTAGACAAACTCCACCGTAGCTGGTATGACAGAGGTATCGCGCTCCCCGCACTTAAACTGTATTACTGGGCCTCTCAATTGATGGTCCTTAATAACTGGGCGCACCGCCCTATTACGGACCCAGCTTGCAGAATGGACCAACTTAACATGACAGGGGGTAACTATCTGAGGGCACTCTACGGCGGGCCCAAGCACGCACCTTTGTTCACACCCACCTCTACCACAGTTTCAATTTGGCAAGCAGCTACAACTGCGTTGGGATGGAAGGGTAAAATCACACAAGTAACCCCACTGCAGGAATCCTGTCACGTGGGGATGTTGTCAACTCAGCCCGGTTTTGATAAATGGGATCTGATCAACCTCTCTGACGTCGGAGATGTATGGGGGGAGGGCATGGTGGTCCCGTTCGCCGAGCTACAGGCCAAATACCAGCTCCACGAGGGGGAAACATTTCGCTATCTACAAGTACGTAGCGCACTCACCAAGGCCATTCCTAAGGGCTCGGATCTCCCGGCCTCTTCGCCTTTAGAAGATAGGCTCCTAGACGACTACCTGCCAGATAAGGCGATTTCCTTGTCATATCACAAGATAATTAATAATCTTCCAGAACCGCTGGATAAAATCCGTTTGAAATGGGTGGCTGACCTGGGGGACATACAGGATGAGGACTGGAGGGAGGCCCTGGCTTCGCCCAGGAGGTGGCTATCAGGTCCCGGTTTAAACTTATCCAACTAAAACAGCTACACAGAGCTTATTATACCTCCACATTTCTGGTCAAGATGGGATTTCTGCCCTCCCCAATTTGTCCCCGTGACTGTGGTGGGGTGGGTACTTTTATGCATCAATGGTGGGAATGCCAGGTCCTCCAGCAATATTGGATTGAGATTGTGTCCCTTATGTCCCAAATATGCCAGAAACCAATAGACCCCACCTCAAGGTTGTGTCTCTTAAATATCTGGGATGCCACAGATCTGAATCGTACAGAGCAAATGTGGGTCTCTCTGGGCTGTATGGTAGCAAAGAGGAATATTGCGAGGACATGGATGGGAGGTGCCGTGCCCAGTAGAACAGAATGGGCAGCAGATATGGACTGGCTGAGAGGGTGGTGTACGGAGGGAGGAGCTGCCCGGGCACATGGACGAGATTGTGGGGCCCATGAAACGAGTACAGAGGACTTCTATGTACCCCCTTTGCAGATGGAGCTCCCTATAATGCAGATGGAGAATCCCTTTAGAATGCGCAGACTGCGATCTGCCTGTATATCATTGCTATTGTTTCTTTTTGATCACATCACTGCGGCTTTTATTCTCTGTAATGTATCCTCCCTGACGATTGCTTTATTTTAGGTTGTTGGTTTTTGTGGTGTTGTCTTTTTTTTAATAATAAAAAGAATTCTAAAAAATAAAATAAAAAAAAAGTAAAACTATTTGGAGATAGTCTAAAATACTTTTAAAACAACTGTTGGAGTTGTGGGCAAATTTAATTGGACTACATCAATCCACACTCACGTGTTCTATTTTTCAATGTTCTTGAACGACTAGCAATTGGAAATATGTAGGATTTCTGCCCCTAACATACGTGTCCTAGCTACAATTTCATGCTCTTTAATTTAAATAGCTGTCCCTGTCACACACGTTTGCCACCCTCTTTCTGATTTAAGGCAGGACAGTTTCAGATGTTTGTTCAGTACCAAAACTTGGGCCTGTCAGTCTCATCCAAAGGCGTTATTCACTTAGTCCTTGAAGCATGCATTTGACATCACCCCCTACACCAATGTGTGTGGCAAGCCCAGTAGCAAGCCTGGACAGGCCTGGGCCCATGATCATCAACAATTCCTTTGGGCCTGAGCAGAATTCAAGGAAACCCAAACACTGGCTTTGAAAACAATACAGTAGCTAATTTTGTAGGTCTCGCCCAGACAATTATGTCTTATTGGTTATATATAAGGTAACAAAAATGCCTATAACACGTTTTTACTAACTTTTCAACATGCTACTCTACAACATAGCTTAAAGAATTTGGCTAAGCCAAAAGCTCTGGCTACACACTTCTAAGGTCTCAAAAGTGAGACGTATTGGCTATGTCATTGCTTGTTTAGCTTACAGCTGTGCTGCTGGGCAACATTCTTAAAGTACTCCCTCCCACCAGCAATAAAGAAAGGTGCTATAATGCAGCCACAGTCTTTTTCCAGTTGCTGTACAGAATGACTTGAGTCTTTCCTTGAGCCAGCAAAAATAAAAGGCGCTATGAAACAAACAGCGGTTGCCACATCATAATCCTTTTTTTTTTTTTTACTTTTAGCATGTCCAAGTGTGTTTGCAAAGGTATTAGCATCAATTGTGGCTCTTTATGTTTTGTCCATATTTAGACAATTGGCTATTTTCTACATCTTCTCTTCCTAAGATCACCAAAGACAAAAAAAATAGTTTGTAAAGTGCTTCAAAGTTTTGGTGGGTCCTGAACTGGAAACAAAATAACATATTCAACCATAAGAGGACTAACAGTTTTTATCAGCCAGATTCCAGTCTCTGGTAGATTGTATCTCTTTCTTTAGATCATGCAATAACATCACAGAAGGTTCTGAGAATCACTCTTCAGTTTTACACAGACTGAGTAAGAAAATGTTTGAAAGTGCAGCCACAATATCAGTAATAACATGGGCAAGGTTTCAGCGCCAATATGCTCCTCGGAGTGATAGTCGCGCTCTACAAAAACACAATTACATTACATTACATTACATCTTAAGCCCTGGGATCAGTTTAGTCTGAGTCAGTGGTGTCCAGAGGAAAAAAACAGTAAGACTCAGGGTTTAAGAGAGGAGAGTTATGGTGGATGGAAGACATTACATTCTATTGGAAGTTCCTTAATGTCCTCTCAATCCTGTAGTGAGTGCAACAGATACAAGACTGTTGGGTTGGAGGTGCAGTTCTAGAGAATCAGTCAATACAAGGGCCATGGCTGCTAAAAGAAGCACTCCAGTCTTCCAATTGGAGAAAGTCAATAGCAGTTCAAAAATACATTCAGGGTTTTTCTCAGGTGACCGAGGGACAAGCAGTAGTAATAGGAACAGACAGTCAGATAGCCTAATTCCATTCCATTTAAATTGCCACGGGGAAACAATGTTTGTAATTGCTCCAGAAAGCCCAAGACACATATTTGTGGGCCGGAAAGAATATGGTGCCTGATGTATGTAATTTCCATTTGCAAAAAGTGGTGGTCTATAGCACACAAATGTTTTGCGAATGGAAATAAATTTTATAAACCAACCTATGTACTGATAAGTCAATGAACACAATTCAGAATTGTAGTGGGTCAGAATTTGACCTACCTCTTCAATATTAATGAGGGCTCACTATGACGGGATGCCATCACTTGATGGGGGTGGCCTGTGTTGTCTTTGGGAGCAGTTGACCTGGGTGACTGCTGTTTGGTCGTTGGGCTTCCCACCTGGGATCTGCGTGGGGCCCTAATGAAGTGATTTGCTGTTGCTCCACACCTACCCCCCTTTCCTACCGGGGGCGCCGGCCTACAGTTTGAGGACCAGAGGCGCATTGTGACATCGGCGGTTGTGTCGGCCGCAGGCTGCGCAGTTCTTTGCCTTGGGCAGCCTCTATCGACTTTGGGTGCTACTGTCCTGGGTGGCTCCTGACTTTGCCCTGGTGGGGGGATTCGCTGCCTCATGTGAGCCCGTGCATGCCATTAATAACTCTTCTGTCATTTGGGCACACACCTGGGGAGTCCGTCGGTGAGGATGCTGTGGTCCTTCGCCCTGGCACTTTCTGACTGCTTTGGACCCTTATACTAAATGCGTGCCAGGCAGGTCACAATGATACACAGGGCACTTGCTGGGCCGTTCTATTCTCCCACTCCCGATGCCCGGCATGTACAGTTCCGGCTTGATAAATGGGCGCAGTAGCTGTGGCCTCGTGGAATATCCAGCCAGCTTGTGACCGCCGGCCCCCTTGGAGACCTGATACCGCCTTCTCCCCTTTTATACCCACTGCTTGGATCTGTGGAAATTTCCTACCTAAGTTGACATAACTGTGGAGACAGATCCCCGTTATTAAAGTCCGTGAGCCATGACAAAGGATAAACTTACTGGGGCGGCCGTGCGCCAAAGCACGATAGATAAATATACCGGTGCAGCGGCTCTGGTGTCCAACCCGGGAGACTCAACGCCATCCTTGCCGGACAATGCTGAGTACTAGCTGCAATAACACAGTCCAGGGACACGCTAGAGGCCAAGATCGAAGTGGTTGGCTCAGATGTCATGCTCCTACGACAAGACCTCCGCAATGCAGTCCAATGAATAACGGAAGCCGAAACAATTATCTCAACTAAGGAGGACGCAGTGTCTACTCTTCAGAAGAAAGTATACTCTTTGGAAACAATCACGAAGGGGTTGGCGCTGCGAGCGGAAGATGCGGAAGGGTGCGCCCGTAGAAAAAACCTCTGCTTTGTAGGATTCCCTGAGGGATGTGAGGGCAATGATATGGAGGGCCTCCTGGTCAAATGGCTGACGGAGTGGATATCATCTGGTGTCATGACCCCTTGTTTCATAATCAAGCGCGCCCACCGGGCTTTGCAGAAGAAGCCACTGCCTGGCACTCGCCCTAGGCCCATTATAGCTAGATTCTTACACTACAAAGACCGGGACGCAATCCTGCAGCAGGGCAGGCAGCGGGGGACTCTCCACTAGGCATCGCATTCTATTTTGATATTCCCCGACCATACTAGGCTGGTCCAGCAGTGCCGACAATCGTTTACTGAGGCCAAGGCTAAACTCTGGTCTCTTAAAATTCAGTATTCCCTTTTATTTCTGGCCAGACTGCGGGTCGTTTATCAATCACGCACGCACTTCTCCGAATCACCCGAGGAGGTCTTTAATTGCACAGATGAGGTCGTCAAGCTCCGGCCCCATACGCCACCCAGACTCGACTCAGATTCTTCGTCTGGGGGCCCATTCTCTAAGATCTTCCAACTTCAGGACAATCAGCGCCGTAGATCGCGTTCAAAGAAGCGCTCCAAGACTAGTAGCAAGTCCCGCATCCATTCCATGGAGGCTGTAGGGGGTCCGACAGGATCCTAGCTTCATCCTGCCATTTCATCACGTAATGTTATGCCGATGACACATCACTTGGGGCTACTTTTATTAGCATTTCCCTTGACTCTGAAGACACTTGTATGTACAAGGGACGCTCTTGGGGGATCCATTGTCAGACGGTAGTCCCTAGCTCCCATTAGGGTTGGGACTCCGCTCTTGCCACAACAGATGCTTCAATGTTTTCTGAGGTATTCCGGTGGGGGAATAGGGGTGGGCTTTGGGCAAGTTGTTGGTTTTGTTACAGGTAGTGTCTTGTTTCCACACTGCATGCATATGGTCACCTTCTCACCCTTTGGTCAGGCAGTGCTATACACCCACGTTCGCAATGGTCTACTACATCATTGGATATGTCCAGGTTACACGATAGGCGCCTTCATATGATAAGTTGGAACGTCCCGGGCCTACTCGATAATGTTAGAAGAGGGGCTGTGTTGCGCCAGGCAAAGCGTCATGAAGCTAATATCCTCTTCCTGGAGGAAACGCACCTGTTGGGTAATAAGACATTGTGCCTGTCGCGGTTCAGATATGTGCAGACCTTCCACTCTGTGTTCATTCAGGTTTCCCGGGGGGGTCGCCATATTGATCCATCGAAGAATCCCATTAATTCACGAGAAGATAGGGACAGACCCCCAGGTAGTGTGTATGCTCCCCCGCCATTAGCCTGGAACCTGACGGAACGCTTGATGGGATTATGGGTAGAGATTCCCCAATGCTTAACAATAGTCGGGGTGACTGGATCGACATTATATGTCCCCAGAATGACCGATGGCATAGTACAGGCAGCCCTGTAGAGCCCCGAGAGTCAAAACTGCAGCTGTTACAGGGGATGGAATGGGCTGACACTTGGCGCTGGCTTCATCCATCGGACACCGGCTACACATATTTCTCTAGTACCCATGGGTCATTTTCTCGACTTGACTATATTTTCCTATCAGCCGCGCACATAAATAGGTTAGCTGCAACAGTAATATTGCCTAGAGGTCTCTCTGACCATTCCCCTACGCTCTTGGACTTGTGATTGGAGTCCGTACGCCCTTCCCTCAGATGGCGACTCTCTCCTTGGCACCTCCACGATAAACAGTATAGGGAACATATCCACAATGCCATCTCCGAGTATTATACACAGAATACTGAGACAATGGAATCCCCTGAGACCCTTTGGGAGGCTATGAAGCCGACACTGGGGGGGTAGACATTGTGTATTGCACGGCGCAGCATAGGCAGCGTTGTGAGAAGCGAATTCAAATGGAGGCCTAACTCATTTATCTGGAGCACAGGAGTAGGAGCGCGGATGGTGGCGTAGCACGTTGGCAACTAGTCCACACACAGCAACTATACGCCAATGAATTGATGGATGAGGCCAGAGTGGCATGGCTTGCTACACATAGCAGAATTTATCAATGGGGTTATAAATAGAGCGCACTTTTACACTGCCTATGTCAGAGGACCCTCTGCCCTATGACTATTCCGAGTATCTGCGGCCCTGCCGGGACATCACTCACAGATGCCGCACAAATTGTAGCAAGCGTTGCCAGTTATTATGAAACTCTATATGCCCCCAGTGAGACTGTCTCGTCACATCTGGTCGATAAATTCATAGACGGCTTGCCCCCACGCGCCCTTGCGGATTCTGCAAGGGAGGAATTGGAGGCTCCAATCACAGTGAAGAGCTCCAGACGACGTTGTCTGAGATGCAACAGGGTAAAGCACCTGGCCCGAATGGATTCCCGTCTGAATTTTATTATCAGACCCTTCTGTTATCTCCCTACCTGGCAGCACTAAATGCGTCCCTCCAATGTGGGTGTCTTCCCGTGGACTGGCATCATGCAGAAATTGTTATATTCCTCAAACCCGGTTGACCCCCTGAACAACACGCCTCATATCGCCCAATTTCACTTCTTAACATTGAAGCAAAACTCCTCGCCAAAGTTATAGCCAACCGTATAGTACAGCACATTGCGGATCTAGTCCAACCCGACCAGGGGGGCTTTATACCGGGCCGTGCTACTCAACACAATATCCAAAGTGTATAAAATGCCATTGCATCTGTTGATCACCTCGGAAAGCCCGCAGCACTCTTGGTAGCAGACATCAACAGGGCATTTGACTCCCTAAGTTGGACCTATTTATTTGCACTTTTTAGTAATTAAACTTTTGTCCCCGTCTCCTCAAATATATCCAACTCCTGTATACTGACATACCCACCTGCGTTCGAGTGGCAGATCCTACATCACCAGTCTTCTCTATTAGGAGGGGGAACCCATCAGGGTTGCCCCCTCTCTCCCTACCTCTTTGCGTTGGCCATGGAGCACAGTTTTACGGTTTTGAGTGGTTGAGAGAGATTTCTGACCGCATCTTTGGGGAGACATCTGGTCTCTATATGAATGCCTGCAAATCATATTTGTGGTATCTACGGGTTGGAGGACATGTGGGTGAATGGGCACGCGAGGTGACGGTGGTGCATGAGGGATTTAAGTATCTTGGGGTCTTTCTGTCGTCCTCCCAACTTATATCTTGGGAAAAGAACCGCTGTGGGCACAGATCAAGGAACAGACCCACTCTTGGTCTCATCTACCGCTCTCCCTATTTGGTAGATATGCCATCTTTAAGATGGTCACTGCCTCGCTTACTATACCAGCTCCAAAACCACAAATACCTGATCCCTCCCATCTGGTTCAGAAACTCAATTCCATTCTTCGCCATTTCCTCTGGAGGGGCGAGGCAGCTCAGGTGGCACTGAAAACATGCTTCCAATCCACTTATTGTGGAGCCGTAGCGACACCAGATGTTCAGGCATATTATGCGTCCTCTCATCTTCTTATCCTGAACGATTGGTGATATGGGGACAGAGGCGATCCCGCATATGCACTTGAGCGCCTGCAGATGGGCAATCTGTCACTTCATATGATTCTGTATGCGAGTTTGGCCCTGAAAGCACTGCCTCTGGCTACTGCCACGGTGTTTAGGATTTGGCAGAGATCTTTACAACAAATGGGATGTTGGGGTCGATTAACAAAAGAGACGCTGTTACGGCACAATTGTCTCCTTCCTTCCCTGGCGGGGCTACCCGGGTTTTCTGGTTGGGAAGCCATAGGTATTTCTAGGATAGGTGATGTCCTTCATGGTCAGACACCGAGGTTCTTTCAAGAACTGAAACGAGAACATACAATGCACAAATCGCAATTCTATAGATCCCTCCAGTTCTGTCATGCTTTTTCCCTATATCTCACACATCAGGAAAATGTGCCGGAATTCAGCCCCATTGGAGCCAAAGTATTTATGGGAGACCTAGGGGAACATAAGATTACTAAAAGATCTACCGAACATTAGTAACAAACAGCCCCACTACCCTAGAAAAAACACGTGCGGCGTGGCAGCAAGATATTGGCACACTAGAAGATGAAGACTGGGCAGAGGCTCTGGAATCCCCAAGAACTACGGCTATTGCGACACGATTATGATATATGCAATTTAAATATCTTCATAGGGTCTATTACACCAGGTATAAGCTCTGGCGGGCCGGACTGATTGTATCTCTGCTTTGCCTGCGGTGCTAAATGTCCTATTGTACTCATACACACGGTGTGGCAGTGCACCACTCTCTCCAGGTTCTGGCGGGGGGTTATAACATGTTTGTCAGAGGTTCTCGGGTGGGAGATTCCGTACACACTTCACCTGGCCTTGCTCCACATTACCGATGACATTGGGGGTAACATCTATAAATGACATTTACTACTACTGGGTCTTACATTGGCTAAGCGTGACATTGCAAGGCATGGAAAGACGCGTCCTCACCACTGGTCGGGGTGTGGAAAAAAGGTCTCGATTTCTGCCTGGGGTTGGAGTTGCCAATTTGTAAAGCGAGGGGATGCCCGCAGAAACACCCCAAGATACTGTGGGCTGCTTCTGGAACCTATCTAAGTGGCCTCAATAGATGAATATGTGCCACAAGCTGGGGATATGCAGTGGACGTGGGTGTGACTGTATGAATAACAGAGAATTGGGCTAGACCAGATATGTGATATGTGATGCAGCAGTAATGTGACACTACAGCTCCCTGTGGGGGTGTTATGCTATATTGTTGTTGTTCTTTTATTGTTTGATAGATATAAAAAAAAAGTCAACATCTTATTCATGTACATGTATCTTGTATTGGTTGGTTACCTGGCCTTGCCAGGCCCATTGTGCCTGCTGACAATAAAGTTAGTTGTGAAAAAATAAATGGTTAGACTTCTCTATACCCTCTATAATGACAAAGTGCAGAGGCCTGCTAGGTGCAAGGAGCCCTGTCAATACTGGACCCACTGCAGCATGGTAGTCTTTTTCAACTCAATTACTCAATAAATTCCCGTCCTCCTTTCGGAAAAAAAAATTAACCAGGACTCTACTACTCATTTCTGCAGAGACCAAAACCTAAAAACCTTACACAATTCAGCTATACGACATGCCTGGAAGCGCCTAGGGGACGCCCAGCTATTCATCATCTACAAGCAAGCTCAAAAAGCATTTGGGAAAGCAATATTCCAAGATAAACAAAAAAGCAAAGACCAGTTTTGGCTAAAACTAGTTCATGCAAGTAAAAACCCTAACCCAGAAGGTATTCTGGTCTCTTGTGAACAGGAGGACACAAGGCCCTAGAGGGCAAAGTAGTGCTAATATATGTGAAAACAAATGGGTATCATTCTTAACAGATCATTTCAAAGTGTCTAAAAATGAAGAGTGACGATCTGCTAACCCTATACCATCTGCCCTCTCATCCATATCCAACAATTTACAGTTCCTCTTGGGCACAACACGCCCTGGAACACCAGAGCAACTAATAGATACGGCAGCCCAGATACAAGTCGCAAACACTACCGAAACTCCACACCAGGGATCAAAGGCACTGATATCTCGAATAGCACGAATTATAAGCAACGGCCAGTCGGATGGGGCCCCTGGGCCAAATGGCCTTCCTCAGGCCCTGTACAACGTGGACATCGAGTTGTGGGCCAAACATCAGGCACCCTTATTCTCCTATTGTTGGTCCAGTCAGCATATACCAGTGTCCTGGTATGGGAATCGAAAATAATTGCTGTTAGCATGAGTTGAAGCCATCTTGTTTGCAGAATCCATTTTGTTAGCCTTGTGACTCTTCCGTCTTCATCTGTTGCTTGCTTTTCTTTTCTGCTTGAGTCATCAGCTTTAGTTAACTCCTATTCTAAGCTCAAGCAATGTATATGTGCTGAGAAAAGGCCTGTAGCTGCTAGAATGCACCTGACTAAAGACATAACTGTCAACTGTGTCTTGCAACTGTAAGCAGTTCTGTTCCCCCTCCCACTTTGCTAACTTAGTGATTTCCAATCTGCCTATGTTTGTAGGTAACTATTCCTGTGTAGGCCTCTACCTTCTATGTGTAACTACATGCTTACTCTGCAACAAACTCTGTATATAAGGTCTGTGTTCTGTGACTTCAATTTACTACCTCAGGCAGCACTTGAGAGTGCTGTGTGGACGTAGTCCAACTCATGAGTGATTAATAAACTTGTTATTTGATTTCCAGCTTCAGTGCCAATCTCTATTTTGTTGGTCTAAGGACCTGTGGACAGAGAAGGGTGACCCCTGCACTGGTGTGTTCATTGAAAAGCACATTTCCACAGTTGGCGCCAGACACGTGGGTCCTCATCGGAGACGCGGCCGTCCAAAGGAGTGGTCGTAATGGAATAGTGGAATATTGCTGAGGAGACGTCCTGCATGAGGAGACCCTTGTCTTTGCAGCTGAAGTGTTTTTTCCGGTTTTCTTGATTTGACCCTCCAGGTGTTGGCTGGTCGCGACTGTGGTATCCTTTGGTGTTTTTTTTTACCAAGAGATTGGCAGTTGGAAGTTGGAGACTCTTGTTTGGTAAGGTCGCTGAAATGGCACTCTTGATTTGCTTGGCCAAGATTCTGGTTTTGTTTGTTTGGATTTGTCCTTTGCAAAGGATAATGGCAGGTAATGCGGAGATTTTTCTCTACTTTGGTATATCTTGGATACGTAATATTTTACAAAAATGTGTTAGCATGCCTGTTCCTAGCACACTCCATAGGTTGTGTTGCTGTCTTGGTGGTACCAAAATGGATTTAGAAAGAAGTCAGCCGGCTCCCCCAGAGGAGACACCTAAGAGGCATATGTACATTAAATACGGTATTTCTTCCATAATGTATAGTACACTGTAGAACAAATATACGAAAAAGGATCCTGATCTACTATGGCCAGTGAATGGGTCATTTGATTTTAAAAAGATTCAGTATGTAGAGCAGTGTTTGTTTAGGCATAAGAGTCGACAAGATATGTTTGATTGTGTACGAATGTGGGAGAAAGAAGTGCAAGAGAGAGTGAGGAAAGAAGGAGCTATAGCAGAAAAAGAACAGTGTAAAACGATATATAAAAAAGCATTGGAATTAAAAAATAAAGAGATGAAGGCAATAAAAGAAAAAGAGGAAAGGGAGCGCTGTTTAGAGGCAACTGGCCAGTACCCTATTAGGCGCCCCATCTATCCCATACTCAATAAACCTCAGGATAACTCCATTTTGTTAGATCGACCTCTGCCCCCGTATAAATTTCCCTCTGCCCCTGAGGATGATCTTTCTGAAGAAGAAAATCTTTCTTCAGATGATAAAGACTTAGATAAGCAAGATGGGCGGCAGACTCGCTCTACTTTGTTGATGAAAAAGCTACTATCAGATCCACTGCTCGCAAAGAAGCTCATGGGACTACTTCTGCCCCAGACCTTGTAGCAATGGTTCAGCAGTGGAAGGATTTAGAGCAGCTTTATTTTGCATGGAAGTTTACCTGGGAGGTAATACTTGGTTCAAGAAACGTTTCTAAAAACTTAGAGCCCACTGATATCAATTCTGATTACAAACAATTAAATGATGGAATTTTTCCTTTTTCAAATATACCTGATTTAATTAGGCGAGTAGTTAAATTAAGACATGATACACTACGTTTAAAAGCGGAGCAAAAATCAGCTGGTAAAGTTAAAACTGCACTAACAGTTCAGACCCCAGTGCAGAAAGAAGAAGTTTTGGGGCAGACAATGATCCTAGTGATACTGTGGTTACTGTAAAACCGATGCGTGAAGCTGCGCCTCTGTATGTTCCTCCAAAGGGTACGAGAACAAGTGCTGATAAAGATTCAGATGATGCAAAGGGATATTTTGTCTATAATTGGGTCTATACTCCCTGGAGTAGAGCAGATGTTATAGCTCTTAAAGCTGCTTTGCCTGATCCACGGAAAAATCCGGCTGCTTTTTATGAAGAAGTGGAAGGTGCTATTAGCTCCTGTACTATGACTCTGCCAGATATTGACATGTTTTTTGGACTTATTTTGCCCCCTGATATGTGGAGAACAATTCGGAAAATAGATGACAATGTAGCCTATGGTGATACTTGGGTGCATTTAGAAGAAATAGATGCGGCTAGAGAGACTGCACAGAAACCACTACAGGAGATATTAGATCTTCACAAACCTATTGTAACTAAGTTGAAAACTCTTATACCCCCTGAGAAAATAGATTGGACTACGTAAGCGTCTTGTAAACAGAAAGCGGATGAGTCAGTTTCTGATTTCTTTATACGATTTGAAGAGACATTCCATGACTTTAGCGGACAGTCATTGACAGATGACACGGGGAAGCATCTGTTCGTTGACACATTTATCACTAACATGTTTCTAGAAATAGCTAGTTGCCTAAAGGCCAGTGAGAGTTAATGGACTACGTCTTCCCCAGTCTCCCTTTTGACTATGGCCCAGAATTATGAGCGTCAGGAATTAGAAGCAAAAGGAAAAGAGGATAAGAAGTTAAAGGAGTTAAAATGTTGGCTCAAGTATATGGTCTACCATTCAGAGGTGGTGGTAGTAGATCAACTTTGTCTTCTGATCAGTGTGCTTATTGTAAAGAGATTGGACACTGGTGTTCTGAGTGCCCCCTTTTGCGAGGTCAGCAGTATCAACGGTGTCGAGGAAGCATGAGAGGATGCCCAGGGAATTCAGGAAATAGGGGAGGAATAGGAACTCATCAAAGGTTTGAGGCAGTTGAACATGGGCCAAATTATTCTAATACTTTTGATAGACGAAATTAATATCAAATGTCAGATTATTATGCTGATGGTTTTAGGGATTCTGATTATGCATAGGAATGCCTAGGAAGGGGTAAGGAACCGGTTGAGGTCCCAGTAGATCAGAAAGGTCCTTATGTTGATGCAAATGTTTTGTGCTCTACTGATCGGTTTCTGGTTGATACAGGAGCTACTCGTAGTGCTCTGTCTAAAAAATTGGTTCCTAGGGCTCCCCTGTCTGGCGCAATGATAACATTGATAGGATTCAATGGGACACCTACATCTAGCCCACTGTCACAGACACTTGCATTTAGTCTTGATAAATTCACTACAGCATGTCCATTTTTGCTTTCTCCTACCACGCCGGATAACATTGTGGGTATCGATATGCTCAAACATTTGTGCGACACTACGTTGTTCCCCAGAAGGTGTGAGTGTTATCTTAAATGATAACTATCCACTGGTTGAGAGTTCTTGTCTCATTAAAGAAGATATTGCTCTGGCATCTTTACCTAGTACTTTATGGGCTACATCAGATACCGATGTGGGACAAATGGTTATTCCACCAGTGCATATTCAAGTGAAGGAAGGTGCTTCATTGCCCCAATATAAAAATATCACGGGAAGGCAAAGAGGCATTGAAGCACATTGTTCAGGATTTGATTAAGATGGGGGTTGTGGAAGAAGTCCCTTATAACATTTGTAATAGCCCTATCCTTCCTATTTTGAAATGAGACACTGACACAAAAATTTACAGATTCATTATTGATTTATGAGAGGTTAATATAATTGTGGTGCCCCAATACCAGGTAGTCTCTGACATCACAACACTCCTTACTATGGTTCCTCCTACTTCCACGACATTTTGTTTAATTGATTTAAAGATTACATTTTTAGGTCTCGCCTACGCAGCGTGCATGCGTTGCATAGGAGACCTTTAGCCGTTGTACAGCACTTTTTCCAAGCACATACTCGTGCTTGTGGGGGCATACAGCTAGCGGGAGTGCGCAGCGGCGCGCCACAAACACGAGTGTGTGCTTGGAAAAAGAGCAAACAGCTGCTGATTAGCATGTGCGTACATTCCCCCCACCCCTCCCACTTGTTTTCTCTGTTGTTAGTGCCCCTCTCTTTCTCTAGATCCCTTCTGTCAATTTTCCCTCTATAGCTCTCTCCAGTAGTTGCTCTTCTCTCTTGCTCTCTCTTGTGATTGCCCCTTTGTATATGTCCCTCTTCCTATTGACTCTTTATTGTCACTATCTTTTTTTCTCTTGTGCCACTGCCCCTCTGTCTCTCCAGCCATTACACCGCTTGCTAGCTCACACTGATCGCCGGCACCTCATCCGGTTGTTGTTCACTCTCTCTAATGTTACTGCCTACTCTTTGTTCGGTCACTGCACCCACTCGTTTTCCTATCACTGGACCCGATTTTTCACACCCTGTTTTTCCTGTTACTACCCCCTGTTCTGTCCTCTACTTCTCTTGTCACTGCCTAGCTTTCTGTTTTGTCACTTCCCTCCCCTCTTCTACCACTGGCCCCCGTTTTTCTATTGACACTGCCGCTTTCTTCTGTATCTGAACCTCTCTCCTGTTATCAAAGTTTTTTTCTTTGCCTCTCACGTCACTGCCCACTCTCTCTACAGTCATTTACCATCTTTCTTTGATCTTTGTCCCCCCACCCCTTTGCGGCCCCCTTTGCTGTAGTGGTTGCTTCTCCCTGGTCACAATTACTTTCTCTCCTATCACTGTTCTCCTGTTTTATTGCACTACCTCTCTTCACCCTGATAGCTCTACTTACCTGTTATAGCACCTGTTGGAAACGCCCACTCCCACTCCGCAGGGTGGTGGTGGACTCCCCGAACACACTGTGGTAGCTTGGCTCGAGTGGTCAGGAAACAGGCGCAGTGCTAAGCATACAATATACCCATACAAGAACCATGCGTGCATCCGTTCCAAAAACGACTCTACACCGTAAAAATTATGAAAATATTCTTTCTTTATCTTTTTCTCTCAGTTGCTGATTGGAAAAATAAATAGGTCAATCACCATATACAAGTTTCAATTAGTGCAGGTCAAATAAATATTGGCTGTTTGATGAAATAAATAGGGGTGATCATAAATAACAGGGCATAAATACAAGTGCAATATATACAGACAATTAAATACTTTGAGGCAATAAATATTGTACCAATAAATATTGTACACCATCAAGTCCTGTGGACCTATAAATATAGTGCAGCAATAAATAGGTAAAAACTCAATAAATACAGTATCCCCAATAAATAATTAAAAGTATACAGCCACACTCATGTAATCAGATGACACTTCAATTCTTAAGGGCAGATTTGGCCCAGGCACAGCTTGTAGGGTTGTGGAAGGCTTGAGGGGGGGCTACTCCTTGGCTGGGACAAGGCTGAGGCCTAAACTGAGGTAGATCAAAGGGGGGAATACCAGTGCCCTGGCTTTCTCTCTCCACACAACCTCTCTAGGTTAGTCCCAGTTCACCCCAGGCACAGTCAGGTGGGTTTCAGCACCTCCCTAGCCCCTTAGAGCAGTCTCTCAGGTCTCCACAGGGCCTTAGGCGCCCTCTACTCCACTTACTGCCCTTTTTCTGATGTTCCGACGCCGCTGGAGTCGTGTCGACGCCGTGAGGCGGTTCCGGTTCGGTCTCGGCGGCCTCGGCACAATGTCAGTTCTTTGACGACGCCGGCAGGCGGTTCCGGTCCGATGTCGGTGGCCTCGGTTCGATCTCGACCTCCGATTCGACGGCGTCGGGCAGTCTCTTCACGATGTCGACTTCGGGCGGCTCCGGTCCGATGGCGCTCTCGGCTCCGATGACGTCGGCCGGCCTGGCCTTGATGTCGACTTCCGGCGACTCCGGGGTGCGATCCTCACCCCCGACCTCCGGTGCTCCTCCACACAGGTTCCGGGCGACTCCGGAGTGCGATCCTCACTCCCGACCTCCGGTGCTCCTCTACCTCGGTCTCCGGCGACTCCGGAGGGCGGACTTCACTCCTCCGATGACGCCGCTCGCTCGACCTCGGTTCACCTCCTCCTCGACCTCTGGTATTCCTCACGACCTCCGTCGGCGCCCTCTCACGACCTCAGGCGGCTCCGGGTACGACGTCTGCTACTTCAGTCAGCGCCGCTTCTCCACCTCGGGCTCCAGGTCTTCAGGCTACTCGACGCCGGACTCCAGGGAAACCAGTTCTCAGGTCAGAATCTTGCTGTTTTCTTGGTTCTAAGGCCTGTTCCTGCTGTCCAGGTCCTTAGGATAAGTTTCTTCTGTCTTCTTCCCACACAGGGCTATAGGCTGGGATCCATCAGTAGGGACAAGTATCAAGGGTGGGTTTATGGACCCCACTCCAGGCACAAGTTTCCACCCCTGCTGCTTCACTCCTTCCTCCTTCACTGTTGTGCTCCTCTCTCTTCACCAGTCAGGTGCCAACTGCCAGCTCCAACCGCCAACTGCCTCTCTTATCCTCCCAACATTCTAAACGGTCTCCAACTGTCACAAAGTTCTGGAATCTCCTGGAATGTTCTGGAAGGTGCTGGTAGGTTCCAGTGGATGCTGGTGATGTCACAGGTGGCCACCATTTTGTGCTTCAGGCCCTCAGACAGAAGTTTCAGGGGTAGCTAAAATGGCTCCCTGAATCTGTAGCAACACGAAAAAGTCTGGTGGTTCCCAAAAAGGAAAAATTCAAACAGGGTTTAAGGCAAAAGTGGGACAAAATAAATAATGATGAGGAGGGACCACCCAAAGGGCTGACAGGTCTAACACGCGTCCCCCCCAGCTGAAAGTGGGGAGAGCTACCCAACCCCTTGGGAGTTCTCATCACTAAGGCGGAAATACCTTGAGAGACCGTCTGCATTGGCGTGGTCCACTCCAGGCCGATGTTCCACCTGGAAGTCCATCCCCTGTAGGGAAATAGACCACCTCAACAACTTGGGATTCTCCCCCTTCATTTGCATCAGCCAACGAAGGGGTCGGTGGTCGGTCTGAACTAGGAAGTGCGAGCCAAACAGGTATGGCCGCAACTTCTTCAGAGCCCATACCACTGCAAAGGCTTCACGCTCTATTGCACTCCACTTCTGTTCCCTGGGAAGTAGTCTCCTGGATAGGAAGACCACGGGTTGATCCAGACCCTCTTCGTTGAGTTGCGATAACACTGCCCCAATGCCATGTTCTGATGCATCTGTCTGGACAATGAACTTCTTGGAAAAGTCTGGGGCCCTTAAGACCGGGGCCTCGCACATGGCTTTCTTCAATTTCTCAAAGGCTTGCTGACAAGCCTCCGTCCAGACTACCCGTCGAGGTTGTTTCTTGGACGTGAGCTCCGTGAGGGGGGCTACGATGGTACCGTACCCCTTCACGAAGCGGCGGTAATATCCCGTGAGGCCCAAAAATGCTCGGACCTCAGTCTGTGTCTTGGGGGGTTCCCAGGCCATGATGGCCTCGATCTTCGCCTGGAGGGGTTGCACCGCTCCCCTACCCACCAAGTGTCCAAGGTACACTACCGACCCCTGCCCGATCTGGCACTTGCTGGCCTTGATCGTCAATCCAGCTTGTCTCAGGGCCTGGAGAACAGCTTGCAGGTGATGCAAGTGATCCTCCCAGCTGTTACTGAAGACGGCTATGTCATCCAGATAAGCAGCAGAGAAACTCTCCATTCCGGTGAGGATCTGGTTTACCAGGCGCTGAAACGTGGCGGGTGCGTTCTTGAGCCCAAAGGGCATTACACAGAACTGGTAGTGGCCATTGGGCGTGGAGAAGGCTGACCTTTCCCTTGCTCCATCAGTCAAAGAGATCTGCCAGTACCCCGAAGTAAGGTCAAAGGTACTTAGATATTGGGCAGCTCCCAGCCGGTCAATTAATTCATCCGCCCTAGGGATCGGATGTGCATCAGTCTTTGTCACTGAATTCAGTCCCCGGTAGTCCACACAGAACCTCAGTTCTGGTTGGGCACCCGGTGGTGCAGCTTTCGGTACTAACACCACCGGACTAGACCAGGGGCTGCTAGAAGGTTCAATCACTCCTAGCTCCAGCATCTTAGTGACTTCACCATGAATGCTGGCCTTCACCTTGTCTGACATCCGGTAGATCTTGGACTTCACAGGTGGGCTGTCTCCTGTGTCCACGTCATGGACGCACAGGTGAGTCCTACCCGGGACAAGGGAGAACAACGAAGAGTACTGCCCCAGGACCTGGCGACAGTCCTCCTGCTGTTCAGGAGTTAGAGATGGGGAGAGAATCACTCCCTCCACCGACCCATCCTTTTCCTGAGACGCAAACAGATCAGGGAGAGGCTCGCTTTCCACGTCCTCTCCTCCGTCAGTCACCATCATCAAGATGACTTCGGGCCTCTCGTGGTGGGGTTTGAGGCGGTTGGCATGCAGCACCCGCAGGGGCTGACGAGGGGTCTTCAGGTCCACCAAGTAGGTAGCCTTACCCTTCTTCTCCAACACCTCAAAGGGTCCTGACCAGCGATCCTGGAGGGCACTAAGCTCTCCTGGTTCGATCACCCACACCTTCTGGCCAGGCTCCAACTCCACCGGGTGAGCGTTGTGGTCATACCACGCCTTCATTACTGCTTGGCTGGCTTCCAAGTTGTCAGAAGCTTGCTTCCACAACTTAGCCATTTGGCTCCGGAAGGCCAGCATGTAGCTCACCACATCCTGGGGGAGCTTTCTGGGAGTTCTTTCCCATCCGTCTCTCACCAGGTTAAGAGGTCCACGTACAGGGTGCCCATACAGAAGCTCGAAGGGGCTGAAGCCCACTCCCTTCTGTGGCACTTCCCTGTAGGAGAAAAGTAAACAGGGTAGGAGGACGTCCCATTTCCTCCGCAGGCTTTCAGGCAGACTTCTGATCATGCCTTTTAAGGTTTTGTTAAACCTTTCCACTAGACCATTGGTCTGGGGGTGGTAAGGAGTTGTGAACCGGTAGGTCACTCCACACTCCTTCCACATTGCCCGCATATATGCTGACATGAAGTTGGTCCCCCTGTCGGACACAACTTCCTTGGGAAAACCCACTCGGGTAAAGATTCCCATCAGGGCCCTAGCCACAACAGGTGCTGTTATGGTCCTCAGAGGTATTGTCTCTGGGTACCGTGTGGCATGATCCACCAGGACTAGGATAAACCTGTGATCAGCTGATGTTGGTGGATCTAACGGACCCACAATGTCGATGCCCACCCTTTCAAAGGGGGTGCTAACGACAGGAAGTGGTTCCAGGGGAGCTTTCAGCTTCACCCCTGTTTTCCCACTGGCTTGGCAAGACACACATGTCCGGCAGTAGGTATCGGACGACACTTTCATCTGAGGCCAATAAAAGTGTGGGACAAGACGGGCGAAGGTCTTGTCTTGCCCCAGGTGTCCTGCCAAGGGGATCTCGTGAGCCAACTCTAAAAGGAAGGCTCGATAACGTTGAGGAACTACCAAGGCTCGTGACGATCCATGTAGGGGTGCCTTGGGTTCACTGTAGAGGAGGCCATCCTCCCAGTAAACACTGTAGTTCCCTTCAACGTTCCCTGCTGCCTGGGCTTCGGCCTGTCGCCTCAGCCCCTCAAGGGTAGGGCACTCCCTCTGGCCCTGGCAGAATTCCTCCCTGGACGGGCCTCCCTCCACGTGCCACTCGGCCGGGATGGGTAGGTCCTCCAGGTTGGTAACGTCCCCCTCCGCAGACTCCTGGTCCACCACCTCCGGTGGCCTATCCGTCCTACGGGGTGGAGACGCCGAGGCAGGCTCCTCCTGTCCTCGGTTCTTCCCTTGACTGGCAGCTGGCTGGGCCTTTGTTCCAGGCTCCAGCCGGAATGAGCTCCCTCTTCGGGTAGTCTCGGACCTTGTGCTAACACAGGCCCAGTCAGGTGTACCCAGCATCTCGGTGTGAGTCCGGTATTCCACCTCCTTCCAAGCGTTGTGCTCCATGTCATTGCCCAGCAGACAATCGACTGGCACGGCAGGGCTTACGGCAACTCGAAGTGAACCTGCAACCCCCCCCCCATTCAAAGGGAACCTCGGCCACTGGATAGTGACCTGTTCTGCCGTCAGCCATCGCGGCTGGGTGGAGTACATCGGGAATTACCTGCTCTGGAGACACCAGTTGGCTACGCACCATAGTCATACTGGCTCCTGTGTCTCTCAGAGCCTCCCCTCTTTGGCCGTTGATGGTGATCCACTGCCCATACTTTGCGGTATTTGCGGGCACCTGAATCTTAGGAACCATCTCCCGTTCTCCCAGGGACACTAAAGTGACACCCGCCCACTCCCTTCCCTTAGTTAAGGGCATCTCCTCCCCGAGCACTACACTAGCTACTCCGGGGGGCTTTCCTCCAGTGGGAGGGGGTGATCGTTTCTGACACTTCGGATCTCCTTTATAGTGTCCAACGCCACCGCACTCGTAGCAATGGACAACCCTTGGCTGCTGACTCTGGCCAGGATTAGGGTTTCTGGGTGGGTTAGCCTTAGAGGTGAATCCTGTTCCCTTCCCTTGGAAGTTATTTTGGGGGCCTTTGGAGAACTCCTTTTTCTTTTCCCCTCCCTCTTTCTTCTGGGGGGCGCCCTGTCCGGCCTTTTGAGTATCCCCTCCAGTCCCCCTTGTGGACACCCGGGTACTGGCCCAAATGTCCGCCTCCTCAGCAAGCTTCCGGGGGCTGGTCAGCTTGCTATCCACCAGGTGTTGCCGCAGTTCAGGGAAACATTTCTCGAGTAGGTGTTCCTTCAGTACTAGGTCAAACAGCTCCTCGTAGTTCCTTACTTCACTGCCCTGAATCCAACCTTCCAGTGCCTTCTTTGCATAGTCCAGGAAGTCCAGCCAATTCTGTGTGCCCAGCTTGTTACTACCCCTGAACTTCTGTCTGTACTTTTCAGGTGTTAGTCCAAACTTTCTGATGAGCGCCAGTTTCATGGTGGGGTAGTGGGTCTGCTCATCCTCTTCGAGGGCCAATAAAGCATCCCTACCAGCTGGAGGCATGTACCTATACAATCCTCCTCCCCAATACTTCACTGGAACCCCATGGGCCCTCAACGAGACCTCATAGGCTGCTAGCCACTTGGCGATGTCATCACCCACCCCATAGCTAGCTACTATGTCCTTTGGCAGGTAAGGTTTGGGTTCCCTGGTGGACTCTTGGATTTGGCTGCCACCATTAGGAACAGTTGGTGCCCCAATTCTTAGGATCTGAAGCTCTATCTCTTTCAGTCTTATCTCATGAGCCATCCTCTCTTTCTCCGTCTCATGAGCCAACCTCTGTTCCTCCTTCTCCTTCTCCAGCTTTGCTAAATCCCATGTGAGCTGTCTTTTCTCTCTCCGATCTGCTAACTCCACGCTGGATAAGCCCCCGCTAGAGACAGTGCTGCCCTTCCTAGAAAGTGTCCTGGGCCCTGCTGACAGGTTCCCCACCTCAGGTTGGTACATCTCAGCCCCCTCGGGGTCAGGCTCTCCATCCCTGTCTTCCTCCTCAGCCTTGCTTTCTCGGCGTGCCTCCCCCCAAGCCCTTAAGCTGGTTTGGAGTGCACCCTTCTTTGCTCCTGGGGGACAGTACACCCCCTCCCGCTGGCAAAACTCCCTGAGTTGGGCCACAGTGTACGTTTCTAGATTCTCTAGTACAAACTCCATCTTGCCCACTCAGGTTAGAGGACAGGTTTTGTGCAGTAGCAATGTAGGGGGGTACCCTTAGTAATACCTCCTCCCACCACCAGAGTAAATTTGGAAAAAACAAAAACCCACAATTAGGAAGGCCGCTGTGAGAAAACTCCCGGTGTAGGCCTATGGACTACCCACAGTTATTGTTGAGTATATGTAGGCACAGCTCTATCCCACCACTGAACACCAATTTATGTTGGAAACGCCCACTCCCACTCTGCAGGGTGGTGGTGGACTCCCCGAACACACTGTGGTAGCTTGGCTCGAGTGGTCAGGAAACAGGCGCAGTGCTAAGCATACAATATACCCATACAAGAACCATGCGTGCATCCGTTCCAAAAACGACTCTACACCGTAAAAATTATGAAAATATTCTTTCTTTATCTTTTTCTCTCAGTTGCTGATTGGAAAAATAAATAGGTCAATCACCATATACAAGTTTCAATTAGTGCAGGTCAAATAAATATTGGCTGTTTGATGAAATAAATAGGGGTGATCATAAATAACAGGGCATAAATACAAGTGCAATATATACAGACAATTAAATACTTTGAGGCAATAAATATTGTACCAATAAATATTGTACACCATCAAGTCCTGTGGACCTATAAATATAGTGCAGCAATAAATAGGTAAAAACTCAATAAATACAGTATCCCCAATAAATAATTAAAAGTATACAGCCACACTCATGTAATCAGATGACACTTCAATTCTTAAGGGCAGATTTGGCCCAGGCACAGCTTGTAGGGTTGTGGAAGGCTTGAGGGGGGGCTACTCCTTGGCTGGGACAAGGCTGAGGCCTAAACTGAGGTAGATCAAAGGGGGGAATACCAGTGCCCTGGCTTTCTCTCTCCACACAACCTCTCTAGGTTAGTCCCAGTTCACCCCAGGCACAGTCAGGTGGGTTTCAGCACCTCCCTAGCCCCTTAGAGCAGTCTCTCAGGTCTCCACAGGGCCTTAGGCGCCCTCTACTCCACTTACTGCCCTTTTTCTGATGTTCCGACGCCGCTGGAGTCGTGTCGACGCCGTGAGGCGGTTCCGGTTCGGTCTCGGCGGCCTCGGCACAATGTCAGTTCTTTGACGACGCCGGCAGGCGGTTCCGGTCCGATGTCGGTGGCCTCGGTTCGATCTCGACCTCCGATTCGACGGCGTCGGGCAGTCTCTTCACGATGTCGACTTCGGGCGGCTCCGGTCCGATGGCGCTCTCGGCTCCGATGACGTCGGCCGGCCTGGCCTTGATGTCGACTTCCGGCGACTCCGGGGTGCGATCCTCACCCCCGACCTCCGGTGCTCCTCCACACAGGTTCCGGGCGACTCCGGAGTGCGATCCTCACTCCCGACCTCCGGTGCTCCTCTACCTCGGTCTCCGGCGACTCCGGAGGGCGGACTTCACTCCTCCGATGACGCCGCTCGCTCGACCTCGGTTCACCTCCTCCTCGACCTCTGGTATTCCTCACGACCTCCGTCGGCGCCCTCTCACGACCTCAGGCGGCTCCGGGTACGACGTCTGCTACTTCAGTCAGCGCCGCTTCTCCACCTCGGGCTCCAGGTCTTCAGGCTACTCGACGCCGGACTCCAGGGAAACCAGTTCTCAGGTCAGAATCTTGCTGTTTTCTTGGTTCTAAGGCCTGTTCCTGCTGTCCAGGTCCTTAGGATAAGTTTCTTCTGTCTTCTTCCCACACAGGGCTATAGGCTGGGATCCATCAGTAGGGACAAGTATCAAGGGTGGGTTTATGGACCCCACTCCAGGCACAAGTTTCCACCCCTGCTGCTTCACTCCTTCCTCCTTCACTGTTGTGCTCCTCTCTCTTCACCAGTCAGGTGCCAACTGCCAGCTCCAACCGCCAACTGCCTCTCTTATCCTCCCAACATTCTAAACGGTCTCCAACTGTCACAAAGTTCTGGAATCTCCTGGAATGTTCTGGAAGGTGCTGGTAGGTTCCAGTGGATGCTGGTGATGTCACAGGTGGCCACCATTTTGTGCTTCAGGCCCTCAGACAGAAGTTTCAGGGGTAGCTAAAATGGCTCCCTGAATCTGTAGCAACACGAAAAAGTCTGGTGGTTCCCAAAAAGGAAAAATTCAAACAGGGTTTAAGGCAAAAGTGGGACAAAATAAATAATGATGAGGAGGGACCACCCAAAGGGCTGACAGGTCTAACAGCACCTTTCCTTTCACTGCCCCTCTCTTTTTTCATTGTCATCTCTACTATTGTTTCCTCCTCACATTTGCACCTCATCCGGTTGTTGTTCACTCTCTCTAATGTTACTGCCTACTCTTTGTTCGGTCACTGCACACACTCGTTTTCCTATCACTGGACCTGATTTTCCAGTTACTCTACAGTTACTGCACACCCTGTTTTTCCTGTTACTACCCCCTGTTCTGTACCCTACTTTTCCTATCACTGTTCTCCTGTCTTATTGCACTGCCTCTCTTCAATCTGGAAGCTCTACTTACCTTTTATAGGACCTTTCCTTTCTCTGCCCCTCTCTTTTTTCATTGCCATCTCTACTATTGTTTCCTCCTTACATTTCATTGTCCCCGTTGTGGCTTCTTGCTCTATCTCGCTTGCATCACATCCCACCACCAGCATTGCAGTAGTCCATGCTCTCTACATATAGCACTGAAGTATCCCATGAACTCTACCTTCAGCGCTGCCGTACTCTATGGACTCTGCAAGTAGTGCACCAATTGCATGCAGCAATGTAGAATCCTACAAGCTCTAGATGCAACGCTGCAGAATCATAAGGTCTGACTACAGAGCACTACTTTAAGTGCTGCACTTAAGTAACCCGTGAACTCCAGTTGCAGTGCTGCTGTACCTTAAGAACTTTAGCCTGAAGCTTCCCATCTGCCTCGCTGCAGCAATGGCACATATTCTCTCTTCTTTCTGCCCCCATCATAGTCGTGGGCTACTGTGCAACATTGGTCGTCTATTTTAATAGAATCAAGGGACTGCAAAATGCTTGGCATCTTGGGAGTGGACTAGCGTGGACACCAGTGCCTATTTGATGTGGCATGGCAGTTGCACGCGTATGGCATGCACAACTCTCTTTTAAAAAAAGAATGTTAGCAATTCACGCATGCAACACTGCTCTGCGAGACATTTAGTAAGTGGGTTTTCAAAGTGCTACCACACGCTTTTGCTGGCCTCAAGCTTGCGGTTGTGTATGCGGGCACGCATGCAGCTGCCATCTGCCTTTCAGTCATGCCTCATTAAAGCCCATAGCTTGCGGCACCCTTACACCGCGATCACTTCCACTGTTTCCTGCTGCCGCAGGCGCGCGCGCGCATCACTCGCGTCCTTTTTTTAAATTATTTTATCGTCCCCTTTTTATCCCGGTGCGCCTTTGCTATTACCCATAGGATTCACTCTGCCCCCCCTCCCCCAACCTTGCCTCCTGTTAATGTTCCCTTGCTTTCATACTTTGTCCCTCGCAAGTCTGTTCTTTTCTTCATGTATTTGTAACTTGTTAACTAGAATGACAGAATGCGTGGCGCGCTTGGATACAGTCCCAGCTGGCGGGTAAACGCAGAGCACAGAAAGAAGCTACTGCATTCTCCTTACAGATTCATTCAAGAGCTTTGGTACTACTTTTTTGAAAGCCTGGAATATTTCTGCTAACTACACAGAAACATGACCCCTCCGACTCACCAAAGACCACAGCCTCACTATCACTGCTCCGGTTGGACTCCAGCAGGTTGTTAATAACATAAAAACACATTAGCTGTTTGTTCCCTCTCTCTGCTTTCCTGTTCTGCTGATGTGCAGGAAAGGGAAACATTGCAATCAGAACATAAATATGGATTTTTGAGCAGCACTGACTTCTTTTAGCTACACAGGAAGAGGATGAGCCAATAAGAACCCTGGCCAGCTTGAGGGCCGCCCCAGTTGCCCTCCAGCCATCTTCCATCTGTCACGTGGCAGTCAGGAGCGAGCTCGAGGAAGGCGGGGAAACACATAGCTGCCAAGGTTTCAGATTGGTATGTGTGACATTTTCATAATTTCACTGCAATTGCGAGTGACATTTCAATGACTATGAGTGACTCTTTCTCACAAGAAAAATCCACCAATGACGAGGAGGGAAACCTATAATTATCAGAAATTACATCCATTTGAAAACAAGAAACTCTAAGACGATCTTAAAAATCTTGGAAGCAAGTGCTCAGGGCTAGGCAAAACATGAATGCATATGCTTAAAAAAACATAACTGTGGGTTTCCTTTCAGAGTTTCGAAACATATGTTAATGATTTAATGTAGCAGGTATTCTTGGAAGTAGTGTTTTGGGCTAGGCAAAAAATGGATACATATACTTAAGACTACTGCCCCTTCAGAAGCTCAGCTCTACCAGGGCATGAAAACGCATAATGGATATTTAGCAAAACAGACGAGATACCAGCATGGGTAAGGAGAGCAAATACACACGTAAAGGAATGAGACTGCATTATGCTCCACAGAAAGAGTTTGACAAGCAACGCTGTTAGCACAAGCACCACTTTAAATATCGAGTGTTCCCGCTGAGCCAAAAAGAAATTAAGTTATTCCTGTCTTGCATTACACATACCTGCGTGGAATCAGGGCTCCCGTGACCAGACCTCCGTTTTGAACACAAGTGAGCACAAGGCAGTTCATACCGGCGTCTCCTTGGCTCTCAGTGACACCCTGTTTAAATAAATTCACTGCCCCGAACTCCCGGGGTCTCGCGCCTAGGAGTCTGGGAGCAGACCTCCTCTATCTGCCGTCTCAGCTGTGGATCAAATACCGGAAGCAGGCTGCAGTGCGGGCCTGCGTTTGATGTTGCAGTGATTTGAAGATAATTGCTCCACGAAAGCGCCGATACACAAGAGTGAGTATCACCTCATGCTGCCTCCCTGCTGTGGTGAGAGTGGCGAGATCAGGAGGAGCCGGAGTTGCGCAGAACTTCAAGAAGCGCGGGCAGCAGGAACTCAATTAACTTCACCAGTGGGCACTGACTGCAGTGACGTCAGTTTAATGTCGGCGCCACGTGCCTCTACAAGTTGGATACATTGTAGCAGTACTTGCAGCGCTGCAAGCAGATGTAGCCAGCCCCATTAGCCTCTGCCTGCTGGGAGCAGTGCGCACAGCGCTGACAGCCGCTCGCTGCTGCAGCTCAGTTCATCATGATGTGCATTTATAATAGCAGCACAGGAGGCGCTATAATGCGTGACAATGCATTTCAGTGCGGTGATGCGGATCACCACACTGAAATGCGTTAGCGTCACACCTGATGCATGATACTTGGCAGGACTGGAAACACAAGGAAATTACATTCTAGAAAGTTTTGCCGCGATGCCCCTCCCCCTCCCCCACCACAGAGCGTGTCTCGGGGCCGCTTTTTCATACCACTTAAAACCCAGGGCACTCCCTTAACCGCGACACCAGTGTGGCTTGCAACCAAACCAGCCCTTTGTACCCAGACAATGCACCCCTCTGTGCCAGTGCCAGAGTACTCTGCCCTTTGCCCGTTCGCTTTCAGCAGTAGCATAACTGCTAAATCACTGGTGGCAACTATGCAGATTTTCAATTACACAAACCCAAGGAAATTACATTCTGGAAAGTTTTGCCGCGATTGCCCCTCCCACCCCACCACAGAGCGCGTCGCGCGGCCGCTTTTTCATCCCACTTAAAGCCCAGGGCACTCCCTTAACCGCAACACCAGTGTGCCTTGCAACCAAACCAGCCCTTTGTACCCAGACAATGCACCCCTCTGTGCCAGTGCCAGAGTACTCTGCCCTTTGCCCGTTCCCCATGCTACGCACGTTCGCTTTCAGCAGTAGCATAACTGCTGAATTACTGGTGGCAACTATGCAGATTTTTAATTACACAAACACAAGAAAATTACATTCTGGAAAGTTTTGCCGCGAAGCCCCCCCCCCCCCCCCCTCCAGCACAGAGCGTGTCGCGAGGCCGCTTTTTCATCCCACTTAAAGCCCAGGGCACTCCCTTAACCGCAACACCAGTGTGCCTTGCAACCAAACCAGCCCTTTGTACCCAGACAATGCACCCCTCTGTGCCAGTGCCAGAGTACTCTGCCCTTTGCCCGTTCCCCATGCTACGCACGTTCGCTTTCAGCAGTAGCATAACTGCTGAATCACTGGTGGCAACTATGCAGATTTTTAATTACACAAACACAAGGAAATTACATTCTGGAAAGTTTTGCCGCGAAGCCCCCCCCCCAGCACAGAGCGTGTCGCGCGGCCGCTTTTTCATCCCACTTAAAGCCCAGGGCACTCCCTTAACCGCAACACCAGTGTGCCTTGCAACCAAACCAGCCCTTTGTACCCAGACAATGTAAGGCTGCCCGGGGGGGGGGCTGCGCAGCGGCCCGCCCCTTGGAGGGCGGCCGCCTTAGTGCCACAGGAAGGCACAGGGGTGGGAGGTCGAGTCCCTGGGCTAGTCCGGGGGAGACCCCAACAGGTAGGTGTTGGTTTCCCAGGCTTGCGCTGGTGCGAACTGTTACGGAAAGTGAAGCAGAGACTCCGGGGAGGGTGGCTCCTGCCCAACCTCTTGGTGGTCCACTTGGGGGGTAATGACCTCACATCACTAGGAAGGAGAGCTTTGCTCCAAGACATGAGGGATACTTTCTGCAAGTTGAGCGTGTTGTTGGGGCCGTGTGAACTGTGGTGGTCTGAGATGACACCACGCGCGATTTGGCATGGAGCTCGCTCAGGCGACGCCATCGAGGTGTCTAGAAGAAAAGTTAACAGCGCCATGCGCAAGTTCACTGAGCAAAGAGGCTTTGGCTTCATCAGGCATGGCCTTCTGCACGCCAAATCAACGGGATGTCTGAAAGGCGATGGGGTTCACCTCTCGGATCTAGGCATGGAGTTGTTTTTACTGGATCTAGGGGAAGCACTGGCAGCTGCGGGTTGCGAATAATAGGGGACTTTGGTGGGGGGCCCTGGTAGTGACGGTGGCCACTCCCAAGGCTGTGGAGGAGTTACAGGGCGATCCAGGGTCTGCACATACCAAGGGGTACAGCATGCAGCAGCACCGCGGGGTGCTAAGCCAGGATACCCAGGGATGTTTTAGCGTGTTCCCTGGAAGAACGACGGCGCCCCGTTAACCGAAAGGCGGTTGTGGGTCTGAGCAACCGGGGGCTGCCATGTATGCTCCGCCCACCCATCACGGGGGGGCGTGTGAAGCAAGTGAACTGGTGGTCCACGGATGGGAGGGGGGGACCCTCCCAATATTTGGTATACACCAGTTGGCGTTGCCATGGTGACTCTAGGCTTATCAGACGGGCAGGCGGCATAGGGCTGGCCTGCCCTGGGATCGCCCGTAAGATAACCCACCTTGTTTGCATATTGGTTATGCTAATAAACCTGCAGCAATATTTCTCCACTTACATTACAGTGTCGTGTGTTTTATTTATGTACTTATGTGCTTTGTGATAACTGTTGCCGATATTGGCACTATGCACCCCTCTGTGCCAGTGCCAGAGTACTCTGCCCTTTGCCCGTTCCCCATGCTACGCATGTTCGCTTTCAGCAGTAGCATAACTGCTGAATTACTGGTGGCAACTATGCAGATTTTTAATTACACAAACACAAGGAAATTACATTCTGGAAAGTTTTGCCGCGAAGGCCATGCAAAGTCATGCAGGGTGACTTTGCGCTGCCTCATATATATGGTTGAGGCATTTGCGCTGCCGGGGCGTAAAAAAAAATGATGCTGTGGTAGCGCAAGCCTCTCATAAGTTCCAAAATAGTCTGTATGTTTTTTAGGTCTGTCACCATCAAGTACCTAAATATAAAATAATGGGCAGCGTAAATGAAAAATAAATTTAAAAAGTTGGCACTCAGTGGGAAATGCACTGTATTACATTATGAAACCTCTATTAGTTAATTGACTGCAAAGGTCTGTTTGTAACCAGGGAGCCACAAAATTAAATCTTGGTCGGAGCAGTGGCAAATAGTGACTTGTGTATTTTTAGTGCTATGAAGTCACAGCGTGTAACAGAAAGCACTGTGAATATGTAAGTCATTATTTTATACTTGCATTGCATTACACACAGTATAAGATATACTGATACAAAATGTGTAAATAGCTTTATGATAAAATGGTGCTTCCAAAATGTAGATCTTAGTAATACCAGGGCGTATGTAATGCAATATTCTTTTTTACATAACTGTCCCTTCAACACATCCTTAAGGGTACTCAGGGCTGTGTAACTACAGTTAGGATTAATAGCAAGTACTTCACAGCCCAGTTGTTAACTCTTTGCGTCACCACTCCAAAACGCCCAAATCTTTGTCATCACAAAGGCTGGAGTGATTCACAGGGTCCCAAGCACCCTTTGCACTTGCAGATTAACTAATTGGGCACATTTGCATTTCTTTCAGGAGACCAGACACCCTGGCACGAAAACATTTCACAGCACAGGAGACTCATCTGAAGCATTTTAACAAGTGAAATTACCCGTCTCAGGAGGACTGTCTTTTTCCAATACGAAAAAAAACGTTTTGGAATCCAGGTGTGAGAAGGTGACTTGGTATATGCGGTCTACTAGTTAAAGTGAAAACCAAAGGAAATGATGGACGGAGTGTTGAACATTGCAAGCACTCACCCCCAGTCAACTGATCTGGGTTTAATCCATCACCGTTCTTTAGCCCACTCTGCCACCCCAGTTCAGACATGGCCATATGCAAGTCAGCCGTCTTCAGCCAGGCTTGCTTGGCAGTTCGGGCTGGACTGTTCCCATGAGGCAAAGGGTCAGACTGATTTGCATATGGCCATGTCTGAACTGGGGTGGCAGAGTGGGCTAAAGAACGGTGATGGATTAAACCCAGATCAGTTGACTGGGGGTGAGTGCTTGCAATGTTCAACACTCCGTCCATCATTTCCTTTGGTTTTTGTTCAATGCACAAGCTCAGGAATAGCCAACAAGCATATGCACTTGTAAATGGACGCAGTGCACAGGGGATCGGGTTATGCAGCCCCCACGAGGGATACTGGCCGCAAACTGGGTGAGAGGGCAGATCGACCTCGGGGACATTCAGGAACCACCTCCTATGTTGCTGAAATCTTCAGAGTCCGCAGGAGCACAGAGTAGCTACCGGTCAGTTGCGCTTTAGGTGCCTGTGAAGCAGGGGAGTGACTCCTTCACTCCAACGGAGATTCTTCAGTTGTCTTAAGGGCCCCACAGGTCCTGCACGTAGCCTGTATGGAGCCACGGCACAAATTAAGCTTCAGACGGAAAGGGGGACAAAGTCAGCCCAGTGGAGGTCCAGCGAAGTCCAGACGGTCGAAGGTCAGTGGTTTCTTCTTTGTAGAATCTTGTCCACATAAAATCCAATGTCCTGTAGCCAGGTAACCCATTTTATACCCACTGGAGAGGGTTGGGCAGATTCAGGGGACCCTCCTAGAGGAGGGGCAGGGCAGAGGGGTGGCTACACCCATGTCCTTTGCCCAGTTTCGTGCCAGAGCAGGAGCCAATAGCTCCCAGAACTGGTTTGAGCTGGACTGTGCACAGGGACACCAAATGTGGCCCAAGTGCAGACTTTCAGGAACTCTCAGAGGACACCCACCCAGCCCCAATACACTAAATCCTGTCTTGGAGGTGGTCACACCTCCCTGTGACAGGATGCCTTTTGTGCTGCCTTCCTTTGCTCGATCTTGGCTCAGCAGCAGGAGGGTAGAAAACGTGTCTCTGGTTGGCAGCATCCATTTTGTGCTGTCTGGGTCGAGAAGGCTGGCACCAGTAAGACCAGTGACCCCATGAAGCTCACTTTAGAAGGGTAGAATCAAACCTCCCACACCAGTTACTGGTGTGGAGGTATGATTCCAAGGTGTTTGACACCAAACTTGATATGTTTCTATGCAGCCGTTTATAGCATTTACTGCGAGGTTATAATGCACCTCTACCTATATGTCCGGCTGAGTCACAGACAACCCAAGAGAATGGTCTCCGAAGGCTGCAGAGGGGCTCTGCTCATGCAGGGGCATCCTCTCACATAAAACCCAGCACCCTGCCTTCAGGATTGATAAGGCCTGCTATTGGGGTGACTGATAGGTTTTAAGTGTAGTGATCATTAGATATAGTGAACCTATATCTAAAGTAATTGGTGCAAGCACCAGCTTACATAGGCTGTAGTAATGGACCTAGAGTTCCATTTTGCATAGCCTCTCATGGGTGGCATACTACATGCTTCAGCCCACGGGAGGCCTCTGGGGTACCTATGCCCTGGGAACATGGTGTACCATATACTAGGGACTGATAAGGGTACCCCAGCATCCAATCTGGAGTGTACCAAAGTACATGTATGTCAATTTAAGGGAGAAAGCAGATAGGCTGGGGTCCTGATTAGCAGGATCCCAGCCAGACTAGTCAAAAACAGTGAGACATCAAGCAAAAAGTGGGGGTAGTCATAACAAACACCTACACGTGGCACAAAAGTGAGTCCGGAGAATGCACAACCCCTTCCCAGGACTCCAAGGCCTCTGCTTTAACACATGGATCCATATAAAATTGGTAGATGGATACCACATTTCACAAAAAATAGGAACATCCTGTGATGTAAAACAAGGGTGTGTGCTGGCACCGCTTCTTTTTAATCTTTTGACCTCATATTTACCAAAGCAACTTGACAATGTTAATTCCCACCCTCCAAAACTTGGCGGTACCCGTGTAGGCAATCTGCTATACGCAGACGATCTTGTCTTGCGTAGCCACACAAGGGGTGGCTTGCAGAGGCTTCTCGATCAGTTGCTCACCTACACAATTTGAAATGAGCTGGAATTAAACCTCACAAAGACAATTACCTTTGAGAAAAGGAAGCGGCTAAGTGGAGGGTGGCAATGCAACTGCAAAAGCATTGAAAGTGCTGCCTCTTATAAATATCTGGGGGCTTATATGGACTCAAGGGGCACCTTCTCAAAACATAAGGCAGTAGTAAGGGCAAAGGCTTTGTTAATAAAGGTAGCATTGACGAAGCTTATAAGGCAGTTATCCGGTCCAAGCCTGACCCCTATTCTAACTGTCATGAAAGCTAAGACTTCCAATTATTTATTGTACGGCAAGGCGATTATGCTGGGGAAAGACTCCTGCATGGCAAACAAGATAACAAGAATCTTCATGCGAGTATGCAGTCTACCGAAATCCTCATCCCAGGACAGATAAGACTTGAGTTCGGCCTTCTAGACCACCAAGAGATTGGGGCCGGCGCTCTTATCAAGCTGTGCAACAAACTGCGCTCTTCAAGGGAAGGAAGCCTGGAGGCTATGCTGCGGCAAAAATATCAACCAGCCAAGTGGGAGGAAAACACCGCTGCTATCTTGAACACTTAATGCAAATGCTGGATGCGTCTGAAATCTGAGGAATGAACCCATCCCAGCAGGCCCTTACAACATACATCAAAACAAGCATTGGCATAGCCAATAGGTCTCGCCTTTGGGACCTTAAGTGTTTAGACAGAACTTTTGGCTATATTGTAGAGCATTGTGGCTGCTGTGCATCATGTTGAAAAGTTATAATAAAAAGTGTTAAGAATTTTTGTTACCTTTATACAAACCAAAACGACATTATATACAACTGAACAACCGGATTAAAAAAAGATTTTAACAAAAAATGTCTTCTAGTTGTTTTTGTACTTGCACTGCTGGCAATTTCTTTCTGCCTGTTCTCCTGCTTGTTTGTTATAATGTTTTCTGTTATGGGAGAGCGGGACATAAATAACAGGGGAGTGGAGGTTTGAAAACAGTAATTTAATTATAACACGAGTAGTGGACAGACACTAGGGGAGAATCAACTGATGCCAGATTCCGAGGGCAGACTGACGTGTTGCTTAGGTGATGATTAGGTGATGCTTAGGTGGTGCGCTGATGCAAAATGGTGGTGGTGAAAGATGTTTGGTGCTCTGGTGGTGCCACTATATGGTGTGGATTGGAGGTATGTTGTGGATTGTGGAGTTGAAATATGTTGTTTGGTGTGTAATTATGTGGTCTGTATTGGAAATGTGTGGAGTTGAGTTGTGTGGCCTAGAACTGTGGTGTTGAGTGAAATTATGCTTAGTGAAATTGTGTCATGGTGTGGAGTGCATTTATGTTGATTGGTGGTATGTGGCATAGAGTGCATTTATGTGGAGTGTATTTATGTTGCAATTGTGTCGTATAATTATGTGGCACTGAGTGGTATTTTGTGGCGTATATTTATGTTGCATTGAGTAGAATGTAATTATGTGGCATGTAATTATGTGGCACAGTGGTATTATGTGGAGTGTATTTATGTTGCATTGAATAGAGTGTAATTATGTGACCTGTAATTATGTGGTACTGAGTGGTATTATGTTGAGTGTATTTATGTTGCATTGAGTAGAGTGTAAATAGTGGAGTGTAATTATGTGGCACTGAGTGGTATTGTGTGGAGTGCATTCATGTTGCATTGAGTAGAGTGTAATTATGTGGCTTGTAATTATTTGGTAGTGAGTGGTATGTGGGGTGTATTTATGTTGCATTGAGTAGAGTGTAATTTTGTGGCGTGTAACTATGTCACACTGAGTGGTATTATGTGGAGTGTACTTAACATTGCTTGAGTAGAGTGTAATTATGTGGCACAGTGTTAGTATGTGAAGTGTATTTATGTTGCATTGAATAGTGTAATTATGCGACGTGTAATTATGTGGTACTGAGTGGTATTATGTGGAGTGTATTTATGTTGCATTGTGTAGTGTGTAATTATGTGGCACTGAGTGGTATTATATGGAGTGTATTTATGTTGCATTGAAGAGTAATTGTGACATGTGATTATGTGGTACTGAGTGGTATTATGTGGAGTGTATTTATGTTACATTGAGTAGAGTGAGAGATTATGTGGCGTGTAATTATGTAGCACTGAGTAGTATTATTTGGAGTGTATGTTGCATTGAGTGCAGTGTAATTATGTATCATATAATTATGTGGCACTGTGTGGTATTATGTGGAGTGTATTTATGTTGCATTGAGTAGAGTGTAATTATGTGGCGTGTAATTGCTTTGCGACAGCAGCAAAGCAGGCGACCCAGTCCGGCTCGGAGGCAAAAGGGAATCCACAAAAAAAAAAAACTCATTTCCAATGGCAGGCCACCATTTAGCATAAATGGTGACGCCAGCCAATGGAAATGAGAGGCAGGGCTTAAAGCACTCTACTGAAACTCCTCATTCACAATAAATCTCGCTGAGGAGAGCCGCGCTTTGCGCTGCAACGCGAGACCTAAAAACGGCTTTGGAGTCACCCATGATTTTCGGCAATTGCAGGTAAAGAGGCATCCTCATCTGCAGGTAACCATTCAAAAATGGTGCCCAGGTGGTTTCATTTTAGCAGCTACTGAAGCAACCTGGTCACCAGTTTCTACTGTCGCCATGTACATTTTAGACCAGATTCCCTTATAGTCACACTACCTGCTCTTGCCATTCTCCAGAATGAAGCGGAGCAAGTTTGAGAAAATATGGGTGCATTATGTGTCCAGACAAATGGTTTTTAAGAATAGTAACAGCCACAGAACCCTGAAGCCTAATCTGGCTCCTTTAGGTCATGGTTTTTCTCAAGCAATAAACGTACAACTGCCCTTGTCTTTTTAAGGTGCTAGAAGCTTCTCTCATGCAACACCTCAGGCATATAATATGGTTGCGTACCAAACTGCCTACCCAGCGGACGTGCTAGGGTACAAAGAATTCGTAACTTTCCTTAGAGTGGAAAAGGGCAGTCACCATAAACTATGCGAAGTACAACATTTCCACAGTAGTTTCCATCCAGAATCCTCAGTTGTGTGTGTGTGTGGGGGGGGGGGGGGGGCTGTGGTTCAACAGAACCCATAAGATATTAACTGTACTACTGAGAATGGCTTGAAAGCTCAACCTTGCAATAATGTTGAGACATCACTAGCCAGGGACCTAAGTAGTGGCGGCTGGTAGATTTGAACAGTGGTAGGGGAAAATTAAAAATCTAAGGTGTAGCATGCGCAATAGCATGGCTGAAACTGAAAAGGGGCAGCTTGGGCTAGAATTTCAAGAAAATGTACAATCCAAAAGCTATCCCACAGATGGTTAGTTTTCAAGCTGCCTTACTGCCAGAGCACATACAGGCGATTGATTTCTTAAATGTACTGCATCCGATGCTTTACCACAGTCAACAAGACAAGCTGGGTCAGTATAGAAGCAAACCTAAGACAAATAGCTAAAGATATCCCTTCATATTTCCCGCCTACCATTTCCAAGGAACATTGGAAGGATGGCATTTGTGGTCTGTTTTACCAGGATTCAAACCATCTCCATATCATTGCAAAGGTCACAGCCATGTGTTAAGTCACAGAGCCATCTTGCTTATTTAGCTTTAAAGGACTCTGCACCTAAGATCCCATTTTGCTATGGTGTATTTCCCCAAATACACATTTAGCCTTACACTGTGCTTCCGAACCCCCTTGACAAATCCCTCTTCTAGGAGCATTTCCTTTTGATTGCCACATGTAGTTATCTACCTTTACTGCAATATTGTATGTTGTGCCTCTTCTAGAACTTCCGATTTGGGCTTCAAAGGCTCCTGTTAATATGGCATTCAAAATACGCCTCTGCATGCAGTAATCAAAGCAATATTTATACAACCTACCCGTTTCTCCTATTATGCAAAGATTAATTGTAGAGTTGACCTCTATTAACCTCACGTTAGAGTTGGCCTCCAAAAACGACAATGGTAATGAATGCCAAACATTGCATTATGGCCGATTAGGTACACCCAGAAACTATTAAAGGCTTAGTGAGTGGCACTCTTGAAATTAAAGCGATGCAACTGTATCCACATTTGATACCATGAACAAAGATTTTAGCCTCCATATACATAAATATCTTCTTTTCAAAGTATCATAATTGCATCCATATAGTGATTGCCAGAGTCAGCTGCTTGGTTGTTCGAGGGATTGCCTAACCAGAGGACTGCGAGGACCAGCAGTCATTGGACACACCTGCTGCCTCTTCCTCTGTGTTCCCGCCCCTTGGTTGCCAGACATTACTTACTTCTTGCGGCCCCCGCTTCACGGGAGCCGCTTGCCAGAGTCAGCTGCTTGGTTGTTCGAGGGAGTGCCTAACCGGAGGACTGCGAGGACCAGCAGTCAATGGACACACCTGCTGCCTCTTCCTCTGTGTTCCCGCCCCTTGGTTGCCGGACATTACTTACTTCTTGCGGCCCCCGCTTCACGGGTGCCGCTTGCCAGAGTCAGCTGCTTGGTTGTTCGAGGGAGTGCCTAACCGGAGGACTGCGAGGACCAGCAGTCATTGGACACACCTGCTGCCTCTTCCTCTGTGTTCCCGCCCCTTGGTTGCTTGGTTATAACTGATTTGATCCTGACGCACGCGGGCGAAGCCCAGGCCAAGGGCGGGCCCGTTGTAGCCCGTTTGAGACAGGGGGAGACCGGACCGGGCCCCTTCTCTTTAGTCCTGAGCCCACACAGCCCCTCCGTGTCTCAATTCTGGACGCCCCTCTGTGATATTTTACTTCCAAGCGTGCATGTTGGCCTGAATAGCTCGAGTTTAAGATTTTTAATTTTTTCTTTTTTTTTTTCTCTAAGCTTGGAAGCTCCTTTTTTAGGTACGCAAGCCTTCTCATGGCGTCGAAGGAGACCAGGAACTTACTTCCCAGTGGTAACCTAACTGGTACACTGGATAATTTTATAGTGAGAGCTAATTCTGTGATTGACCAGGGCATCGTTCTGATGGAACGTAGAGTTTCACAGGATCTTGCCATGGCTATAAGGTCTTCGATGGGCCACTTTGCAAATGCCCGCAAACCCAAGGCTCAGAGGGGTGCGCACAACAAAACTGACATTGTCACAACACATGCATTTAACCAGCCTCTCAGTCAGTTTCTGGATGATACCCCTCCCAGTGGCGTCCTGAGTTATCAAGATTCTCTTGTGACCTTGGATGATTTAACACTGGCGGCGCCAATGGAAAGACCGAATTTACGAAAAACCAAGGGAAAAGAAATAGGGACGATTCCAAAAAATAAGCTACCTACTATTGGCGCTTCGAAAGTTAAAACTAGGGGAGTAAAAATACCCAAATGCAGAAAAAATAAAGTCTCCAAGGAGCTCGAGGGTGAGGGCCCAGGGGATTGTGTCCCACCCCCTGTGTCCTCCCATCGAACCACCCCAGTGGAGGGCACAGGTCAGGAACAGGTTGATTCATCATTTGTACCTCCAACAGATGGAGAGCCTACCCTTTTGAAATTAGATGCACTATTGCGCTCCCTCCTCCATCCTTTGGAGGAGAGACTTAGCAGCATTGAGACACAACTTATCAAGCTCGAACAAACCACTGTGGGCACTTTAAGTAGTATCTCTACCAAAATATCGGCCCATGGCAATGGTAATCGCAAGAGCATAATTGAGGGGGCTGGGGTACTTGACACTGCTATTTGCCGTGAGTTACATCCAATTACTAACAATCAGAATACACCTCAGGAAGCAACTGTCAAAACTTTAAACCCATTATACACCCAACAAGGAGTGAGCGCTAGGAATAACCAGCACTCAGTTACTAATGAACAAGTTACTTACCTTCGGTAACGCTTTTTCTGGTGGATACAGTATCTGCCTGTGGATTCCTCACCTTGTGAATATCCCCTGCGCCAGCATTCCACGGAACTTTTCTTCCCCAGCATTCCACGTCGACGTGGGCGACGTCACAATACATCGGCTCCGCACGCGACTCCGTACGACGTCATCGGAGCCATAAGAAGCCCACGTCGGCGTGATGACGTCAGTTCCACCCATTTTTTCCGTGCCTTCGAGGCGAACAGGTGAACCAACGACAACTCCAAGTATACACAGTATACAGAATACCAATACATATACATAGCATACAAAAACAAAGGAATGCTAACCAAACATGCATTACCTACAAATGTACAGAAAGCATCAAAACATTCCAACAAGACCTCTTTCATGGCATACAAAGGTGGACAACGGGGAGGCGGGTGGGTCAGTGAGGAATCCACAGGCAGATACTGTATCCACCAGAAAAAGCGCTACCGAAGGTAAGTAACTTGTTCTTCTGATGGATACATCTGCCAGTGGATTCCTCACCTTGTGAATAGATTCCCACAGCAGTCCCCACTCCCGGAGGGTGTCCACCTTTCTATACCAGAAAGTCTTGCAAGACAGAATGCGCGAAGTGGCCCTCCCTCCTCATCTCAGAGTCCAAGCAATAATGCTTTGCGAAAGTATGGAGGGAGGCCCAAGTCGCGGCCTTACAAATATCTGCCACAGGAACACCCCGGGCCAGAGCAGATGTTGAAGACTTAGCTCTAGTAGAGTGAGCACGAATACCCTCAGGAGGAGTCTTACCAGCCAGGGCGTAGCAGATCTTGATGGTCAGTATAATCCATCTTGACAGCGTGCGCTTGTGCACCGCTTTACCTTTAGAACGACCAACGTAGCCAATAAAAAGCTGGTCATCAATACGAAAGTCCTTGGTCCTGTCCAAATAAAAACTCATAGCCCTCTTCGGGTCAAGGCGATGGAGTCTTTCTTCTTCTTTGGAAGGATGAGGGGGTGGATAAAAAACAGGGAGGGTAATAGACTGCCCCAAATGGAAAGGAGTAACAACTTTTGGCAGGAAAGCCGCCCTGGTCCTGAGAACCATCCTTTCAGCATGTAAGGTAAGAAAAGGAGGTTTGGAACTAAGAGCTTGAAGCTCACTCACCCTCCTTGCCGAGGTTATGGCTACAAGAAAAACCACCTTAAAGGACAACAGCCTCAAAGGACAATTATGAAGAGGCTCAAATGGGGACCCCATTAAAAAGGTTAAGACAAGATTAAGGTCCCACTGAGGCATTACAAATGGAGTAGGAGGAAACATGTTTGTAAGGCCCTTGATGAACCTCAGAACAACCGGAGATTTAAACAACGAAGGTTGATCTGGAAGGCACAGAAATGCCGATAAGGCCGAAAGGTAGCCCTTGACCGTGGCCACTGCACAGCCCTGCTGAGCCAAGGAAAGAGCAAACTGAAGCACATCAGAAAGATGAGCCTTTAAAGGGTCAATGGATCTCTCTCCACACCACTTTACAAACTTAGACCACCTGTAGGAGTATATAGACTTGGTGGAGTGTCGCCTGGCCGATGAAATAACATCCACCACATCAGGTGGGAGAGAGAAGGAACTCAGGTTGCCCCGTTCAATCTCCAGGCATGAAGGTGTAAGCTCTGGAGGTGGGGGTGTAGAACCTGCCCCTCCGACTGAGAGAGGAGGTCTGCCCTCAAAGGGAGACGGAGCGGAGGGCACGTGGAGAGGTGGAGAAGATCTGTGTACCACACCCTTCTTGGCCAGGCCGGGGCGACCAAAATGACTTGGGCCCGGTCTTGGCGAATCTTCCTCAGAACCCGAGGAATCAAGGGTATGGGAGGAAACGCGTAAAGGAGTCGTGAGCCCCAACTCAACTGAAACGCGTCCCCCAACGCCCCCTGCATCGGATATTGGAGACTGCAGAATGACGGGCAGTGCGCGTTCTCTCGGGTAGCAAACAGGTCCACCCGAGGTGTCCCCCACGTCCGAAAGACGTGACGAACCACCTCCGGATGGAGCCTCCACTCGTGGTCGGCGGAGAACTGCCGACTGAGACTGTCCGCACGCACGTTCAGCACCCCGGCCAGATGATTTGCCAACAGACAAATCTGATGGTCCTGAGCCCAGGACCATAGTCGCAAGGCCTCTCTGCAGAGACAAAGAGACCCTACTCCTCCCTGTTTGTTTATATACCACATCGCGGTCGTGTTGTCCGTCAGGACTTGAACTGACTGACCGCGAAGGGAAGTGAGGAAGGCCTTGAGTGCCAAACGAATCGCCCGCAATTCCAGAAGGTTGATATGAAGCAACCTTTCCTCTGGAGACCAAAGACCCTTGATCTCCAGATCCCCCAGATGAGCTCCCCACCCTAGGGTGGAGGCATCCGTTATCACTGTGGCCACCGATGGAGGTAGATGGAAAGGCTTTCCTTGGGACAGATTGCCCTCCACGCTCCACCAAGACAGATCCGCTGCAGCTTCTCCGGAGATCTTGATCGACTCCCCGAGATCCCCGTTGTGCTGATACCACTGCTTGCGGAGGCACCACTGGAGCGCCCTCATGTGCCAGCGTGCATGGTTGACCAACAGAATGCAGGAAGCGAACAGACCGAGCAGGCGAAGGACCTTCAGAACTGGAACAACCGCTCCACTGTGGAATAAAGGGACCATCTCCTGAATGTCGAGAATCCTTTGAGGAGGAGGGAATGCTCGACACACAGTAGTGTCCAGTACTGCCCCTATAAACAGGTTGCGTTGAGAGGGCAGCAGGTGAGATTTGGGCACATTAATTGAAAAACCCAAGTCGAACAACAGCTGAGCTGTCACCTGCAGATGACGCTGCACCATCTCCGGGGACTCTGCCTTCAGAAGCCAGTCGTCCAGGTAGGGAAAAACTGGAATCCCCGACCTCCTGAGATGAGCAGCCACCACTGCCATCACCTTTGTGAAGACTCGAGGTGCAGTAGTAAGACCAAACGGGAGGACCGCAAACTGATAATGTCGCGACCCAACCGTAAAACGGAGATACTTCCTGTGCGACTTCAGGATTGGGACATGGAAGTACGCGTCCTGCAAGTCGAGCGACACCATCCAGTCTCCTTGCTGCAACGCTTGAAGAACCTGCGCAAGGGTCAGCATCTTGAACTTCTCCTGTTTCAGGTAAAAATTCAAGATTCTGAGGTCCAGAATCGGACGCAATCTGCCGTCCTTCTTGGGGATCAGGAAATACCGGGAGTAGCATCCCTGACCTCTTTCCTGCTCCGGAACCACCTCTATAGCGCCCTTCTGAAACAAGGCTTGAACTTCTTTCTGCAGGAGAAGCAGGTGGTCCTCCGAGCAATAACCTTGGCAAGGAGGGTAAGGGGGAGGAAACTCCCGAAAGGGAAGGGCGTACCCAGTCTCTACGAGGTTCAAAACCCAAAGGTCGGTTGTAACAGATTTCCAACCCCGTAGAAAGTAGGACACCCGACCCCCCACAGGCCTTACATGATCCAGGATGGGGGATCTAGGGCTGCTTCCCTGAAGCCTCATTTGGAGCAGAGGAGGAGGAGGAAGAAGAGGGGTTACGACCAGAACCTCTCCGACCCCTTTGCTTCCCTCTATAGGAGCGATAGAGGGGATTCTGCTGCTGTTGTTGCTGCTGCTGTTGTGGCTGTCGGAAGGAGCGAAAGGATGATCTTCCGAATCCCCTAGCCTTACGGAAAGTTGAACCTTTAGCAGGAACCTGCAGACCCAAGGACTTCGCCGTCAACCTACTGTCCTTAAAACGTTGAAGGGCAAATCTGCCTTCTCCCCAAACAACTTTTGTCCATCAAAGGGCAGATCCACCAGCGTGGCCTGGACATCTGCAGAAAACCCTGAGGAACGGAGCCAAGCCTGTCTCCTTGCGGCAATGACCGACCCCATAATCCTCGCCACAGAGTCCGCCGTATCCAGCCCAGACTGGATCACCTGCCTGGCAGCTGCCTGAGTGTCCGCCACAACCTCCATGAAGGACGACTTATCCCCCTCAGGTAACTTAGGGGCCAAAGTTTTTATAGAGTCCATCAGGGCATGAACATAACGCCCCAGCAAGCATGTGGCATTTGATGACTTCAACGCCATACTTCCTGAGGAGAAAGTCTTTTTGGCCGCCTGATCAACTTTCTTTGACTCCCTATCAGCAGGAGATTGGGGGAAAGCACCCGAAGCATGTTTAGAACATGAAGCCTGCACCACTAGGCTCTCCGGAGAAGGATGCGTGGATAAAAAATCCGGGTCTCCTGGCGCAACCCTGTATCTCCTTGCCACCTGCCTGCAAACTGCCGGAGCTGATAGAGGCTTCTTCCACACCTCCAACACTGGTTCCAAGAGAGCCTCATTGAAAGGTAACAAAGGCTCCGAAGCCGACGTCGGAGAGTGCAACACCTCTGTAAGCAGATTGGACTTGTATTCCACAGAGGGCAGCTGCAGATCTAACAACTCCGCGGCCTTCTTGATCACAACGTGGTAGGGCGCCAATTCCTGTGGTGGAGAAGACCTTGCAGAAGCATGCTCCCACTCCGGGGTGGTATCCAAACCACTTGCTACCTCTATACCTCCAAACTCATCCGAAGAAGAGTCGACTTCACCTTCTTCCACCTCAGCCCGATATCTTTCCTCCTCCAAAACCCTTTGGGCCTCCCGCCTCGATCGGATCCGGGGAGCCGGCGTCGTCGACGTCGTACGCGGCGTCGGTGGAGCCAAAGGCACCGGCGTCGGAGGCACCACAGGTGGAGTCGGCGGCGCCGGATGCGGCGTCGATGGAGTCGGCCTCGGCGTCAGAGAAGGCTCCGAAGATTGACGATCCATCCGAGGTCGAGCCGGATTCCCAACCGGCGCCGGAAACTGCCAAGAAGGCGCCATCGGCATAAAAGGCAGAAAAGGAGCCTGAGCATATTGCTGCGGCACTCCCAGAGAAAACGCCATCGGACCCACGGGACCTGCTGGTGCTCCGGATGGGAAGGATGCTCTCTGAAAAATGCCATACATGGCATTCAGAAATCCCGAAGGATCCGTACCTGGAGCCGGGAATTGGGGATAAGGAACTGCCCCTGTATCCTCCTGTGGAGTCACCGGCGTTGGCTCCTCAGAATCCTCCACCGGAGCCGCGGAGTCACCAGGCACCGGAACAGACTCTTCCTGCTCCTGCTCATCCAAATGCACATCAGATTCCACCCGACCCGGAGTCGAAGCCTTGGACGGCGCCGGCGACGGCGTCGGGGAACGAGCTGGAGTCCGCTTCGGAGAGGGAGACTTCGAAGACTTATCAGGAGAAGGCGAAGGAGACAAGACCTTGCTCTGACGTCGACGAGGCGAAGCCGACCTCTTAGACTTCGAGGACCGACGCCGAGAAGAATGCTTCCTCTTCTTATGGTGCTTCTTCGACTTCGACGACCTCGAAGTCGAAGACTCTCGCCTGGACTTCTCCTTTTTCCTCCCTCTCTTCTCCTCACCGATCTTCTTCATGAAGAGTTTGGTCTTCCTCTCCTTCAGCGCTTTAGGATTCATGCTCCTACAGCACCCGCACTCATCCACGTCATGATCAGAGGAGAGACACCATAAACAGTTCTGATGCGGATCCGTCATGGACATCAGGCCTCCGCACACCCTACAGGGCTTAAAGCCCGACTTCCTCGTCGAAGACATACCGATTTTAACAAAAATACACCACTAGATTACAAAGTATCTAGAGAGCACTGGGAAAAAACCGTTGCGCGTCGACGGCGCGGAAAAAAGGGAACTGACGTCATCATGCCGACGTGGGCTTCTTATGGCTCCGATGACGTCGTACGGAGTCGCGTGCGGAGCCGATGTATTGTGACGTCGCCCACGTCGACGTGGAATGCTGGGGAAGAAAAGTTCCGTGGAATGCTGGCGCAGGGGATATTCACAAGGTGAGGAATCCACTGGCAGATGTATCCATCAGAAAGTGTAGGTATGGCCCATACAAAAACCGATAGTTACGTCGGAAGGGCAGAGAGGGTGGAAGACATCAGAGAGAAACCAAGAATTACCACCAGAGCTGATTTGCCACCTCAAGTAAGCCCCTACCTAGCTGTACTAACGGGGGTACCTGAAATCAGTGCACCAAATAGAGAGACTTTCAGCTCCCTGAAAAACAAAATTATACAGTGGCTTAATATTTACAGGCCACTGCCCCCTCACATTACAAGTGAGATCATAATGGTCAGAAGGGTGGGATGGGTGGGACAAACACCCAAATCTTTAACCGGCGATTGTGTACTGGTTAACTTTAGGGACCCACGGACTGCAGAGTATATCTATAATTGGAATTTACCCTGTCCAGGAACAAAAATTGCAGTTCGTCCCCTTACGTTTTTTTTATCCTGACGGTCATTTGAGAAACCAGGAAGAAGGGTGGTCCCACGTAAGCCATATGAGAGGGGGCGGTGGTGGAAAATTTAGGTATGATGCTCCCGCCCCGGTCCTATATCACATTCCATGTTATAACAGGTTCAGTGGCCTGGATCAGGTTGATTGACTGGCCTCGAATAACTTGGAACCCTGGGCCAAAACTCCTGGTGAGCTCGTTAATCTCGAGCTCACTAGGGTAGTTAGGGACAGCCACCTATCATCCGGTACATCTGGGATCTCTCCCCAATCAAAAGGGACCTGTATGAATGGTGACAACTTGGAAATAGGGAGCACCCCCCGGGAATAGACCCCCTTACCACCCCGGGAAAACAGTAACGATGTTAACCATCGGGGGCATGAGGCAAACCAGTCGGGGTGTAATACCACTCCACAGGTTACCACACGTCATAGCCCTGGCAACTCTAGGTACTTGTCCATTATGTCATGGAATGTTGCGGGCCTCCAAAGTAAGTTGGCCTGCCCGGACTGGGGCTCTTTTGTGGACAGTACTGATATTTCCCTGTTCCAGGAGACATGGGCTAGGGAGGAGCTTGCTAGAGCAGGGTATGCGACCTTTAATATCAAAGCCCGATGGGGAGGGAAAGGTCGACCTTCTGGAGGCCTAACAACGTGGGTGGGTCTACATCTAGGTTGTAAAGCCGAATCCATCCCTACTAATTCGGATGACATACAATGTATCCTAATGACCTGGCCCACATCATATAAACTGGCAGTGGTGAATGTATATTCTCGCCCGACTGCCCTCACCGCCGTTTGGCGGGCTGGTTCCGGGGTGGCAGACATCTTGGGTTGGGGTGCGAGGATCGGGCTGACAGCGCTTACTGCGCATGCGCCAGCGGGGGAACGGGCATTTAATGCTCCTCCCCTAGCGCAGCGGGATCGCGCAGCGGGCGTGTCCTCGCGTGGCCGGAGTCGTGCCAGAGTCCTGCCCGTCTGCGCCCGTCCGCGCTAAGGCCGTGCGGGACGTGGCGGGCTCTGGCTCGGGTGCGTGAGAGCTCAACTAAGTGTCTGTCGCCATGCTGACATATTCCAGGGAGAGTTTGATGTCTATCAACCAGGTGAGTTGCTGCTGTGCGCGCCCGCCTATCCATCCTCTCTGTGGTCCATACCGTTGTCCATGCAACGGCCTGATACTCGATCCCCCAAAGCCTCTCCCCCGGAAATCTCCCTCGGTTTTCCAGCATAGTAGGGTCTCCTCTCCCGCTTTGCGGATCATGAACTTGAATGTGAGGTCGATTCTGAAACACCAACAAAATTTGTTCGATCTCATTGAGGATGAAGATCCGGACATTATGGCTATAACTGAAACATGGCTTCAGGAAGCTGATACTGCCATTCTCAATCTGGCATGCCCCTCTGGCTACTCGATATACACCCTGAATAGAGCCTCTAGAGGTGGGGGAATAGCGCTGATAGTTAGGTCCTGTTTTCCCTGTGTGTGGAATAGCATTAAGATCGCTGGGTGTGAAAGCGCCTCCTTCAAAGTTTGTCAATCCTGAGTTTACACTGTCTGGGATGGTGGTATATCGTCCGCCTGGCAGTGACGTGTCGTTTAGAAATGCTTTTGTGGATACTGTTGGCACTCTGGCCACTGATTGCGCCAATTTTTCCATACTGGGCGATTTAAATCTGCATTTCGACACATTGTCCAGTTTGACAGTTCGTGCCATCTCTTTGGATTTAGAGGCTTTTCAATTATTCCAGCTGGTCTCATTGCCTACGCATATCGGGGGACATACTTTGGATCCTTTCTTTACCAACTTGATTGAGGCCAAAGTCAATGCAGTTACACCGGTAGAATGGTCTGACCATTTCCTGGTGTCTATTCAGTGTCCCGTATCAGTGACTTTTCCCATTTCTTCAGCCAGACGGGTGCTTAGGAGGCCTTGGAACAAACTCAGGCTGGAAGATTTTCACCATTTTTTGTTGGTGGAACCCTTGGGCACATTGGACAATGTGGAGGAAGGATACGATCTCTTCTGCTCTTGGATTACTAGGGCGCTGGACGCTCTGATACCTATTGTATCACTTAAGATCAACCCCCGTGAGTCTAGCCCCTGGTATGGCGGGGCCTTACGCGCCTTGAAGGGAGCCTACAGGCAGAGAGGGCATGGCGGAAGACCTACGGGGCCGACTTAAAAGCCGCATATGCTGCTTCGGTTAAGCTTTATCACCGGGCCATATGTCGGGCTCGTGCGGCCTTCTATGCTGAAGAATTTCGGAAGAGCACCAACCCGTCGAAGGCTATCTTCAAAGCGGTTAAAGATCTTATGGCCAAACGGACTATTCCTTTAGCTGAGAGCTCGGTCTCCCATTGCGAAGCCCTAGCCTCTTATTTCCTGGGAAGGTCCAAGCCATCTATCGGGCCTTCCCTAGTATTGGGGCTCCGCTGGAAAGTTCTATCGAGACATCATGTCAGCTCATCCTGCCTTCATTCCCCCCCCTCACCTCTGATGGGTTTGACAAACTTGCTTTGCAAGTTAAATCAGGATCTCCCTCTGATCCGGTAAAGCCTGCTCTCTTTCGAGACCAGACCTTTTTGGGGCGCCCTGTGGTGCGCTCCCTTGTCAACCTCTCCCTGGAGTCGGGGGTAGTTCCAACTAAATGGAAGCAGGCGGTAGGGTCTCCGATTATTAAAAAACCCTCCTTAGACCCGTCTAAGCCTGAAAGCTTCCGCCCCATCTCGCTGCTACCGTGGCCGGCAAAGTTGACAGAGGCCCATGTCAATCTGGCCCTGTCGGACCATCTAGCCTGGACCAATGCCCTTGATCCCACACAGAACGGTTTTCGTGCTGGGCACAGCACGGAGACCGCTCTCCTCGCAATGGTGGAATATCTGCGTGCTAGGTTGGATGCGGGTCAGACGGCGGCGCTGATATTGTTAGATCTCAGCGCCGCCTTCGACACTGTATCCCATGGCATCCTCCTGCATCGGCTAGAGGAGATTGGTGTTCGGGGTCTGGCGTTGCAGTGGTTCCGCTCCTTCCTGGACAATCGCTCCTTCTGTGTGGCCATTCCTCCCTTCTCGTCCAGTTCTCAGCCTCTGGCCATGGGGGTCCCGCAAGGGTCTTCGCTAAGCCCCACGTTGTTCAACCTTTACGCGAGACCGCTGGCTGAGGTCGCGAGGCAGTGGGGCCTTACTTTGGTCTCATATGCCGATGACACTCAGCTGGCGGTTACTCTTAGCAGAGATGTCCATCTAGACGCCCCTAGGTTTCAGTCCGGACTGAAGGCGGTGGCCTGCTGGTTGACAGAAAACTGTCTCCAGCTTAATGCCACAAAAACAGAGGTGATGGTTGTTGGGAAGGGAGTAGAGCTTTGGGGGGGGGATCAGTGGTGGCCTTCTGAGCTGGGTCCCACTCCGACCCCTGTGTCGGAGGTGAAAAATCTGGGGGTCTGGTTGGACGCCGGCCTTTCCTTCGCAGGACATACAAAAAAAACAGCAGCTTGTTGTTTCGGCCTATTAAGAGGTCTTAGACCAGTCCACAAATACTTCGATGCCCCTACCAGACAGCTTGTAGTCCAGGCTACTATCATCTCTCGCCTGGACTACGCTAGCTCTCTTCTGGTTGGTGCGAATCAGGCTGAGCTAACTCGCCTTCAGCGGGTTCAAAATGCTGCGGCTAGAGCCATTGTCGGCCTGCCCAGATTTTGCCCGGTGGCGAATGTCCTCCGATCCTTGCATTGGCTCCCTGTAAGGAAGCGTATTCTTTTCAAGGTCCTCCGTTTGGCTTTTAAGATACTTAGAGGTATCGGCCCTGAAATTTTGTCCAATCTTATCTCCTTTTATGTTCCCACTCGTAGCCTCCGTTCTCAGGGCCAGGCCCTTGCTGTGGTCCCCAGATTTAGACTCTGTCGGATGGGGGGTCGTTCCTTCAGCGTGAAAGCTGCACTAATTTGGAACACCCTCCCAGTTGAAATCCGACAGTTAGACGATCTGCTTTCCTTCCGTAGAGCGATTAAGACTTTTCTCTTTTAGCTGTTTATTTTGGGCGTCATTGTTTGCTGTGTTGTGTTCCTCCTTGTCTTTGCGCCGGGACGCTCCTTGGCTGGAGTAGCTGCGCGCATAATAAATCAACCTAACATAACATAAAGAGTCGAGTACCATTGGGGAGTTGTCAACTTTTCTTGACTCCCTAAGCCCTGACATTTATTATATGGTAGCAGGTGACTTTAATTGCCACTATGAGCCCCTAAGAGGGTTGAAGGAGGGGGCGTTAATGGAAGAGGATGAGTATTGGGGAATTCCACCCTGTAACTCCCCTTTTGCTAAGGCATGGTCCCCATTGGCCTTGCAGATCATGACCCTAACATTGCACAAATCTATTAGGGCAGTAAATGGACGATTGCCCTCAGACATCCCCTCCAAGTGCACTTATAATAAAAGAACTCATGAATCGCGCTTGGATTATGTTATGGTTGAGACTCGTCTGTGGTCAAAGGTAGTGGATTTTGAGGTACGGGATAGGTTGGAAAGTGATCATAACGCCCTGATTTTGAAATTGGACTCCCCATATATTTTGGAAAATGGCAGCGAGGTAACTATGGACTCTCGGCTGGTTATCACCAACAACAGACGGCGGGTCAAGTGGGGAAAATTGCAGGCCAAGAGTGAGTTTACTCCCCAACTCATATAAAGCCACTCTTCCCTTTCTAACGAAGGCAAGCGATATCATCGCTCAACCCATGACCCAAGCCACTCAAGGGGACCTGCTTTCTGTCCACCAGGAACTGGTTGACTGTTTAGCGGGTTTCCTTAATCCGATTGTTCCCCTCAGCAGGAGTAGGGTGCCCACCTCCTCATGGTACAATGCATCCTGTAGGAGGGTAAAAACGGATTTGATGAGGGCCATAAAAGATGGCAACGTCAAACCAAAAATCCGTTCCCTCAGGACATTGTACAAAGAAACAATGAAGTTCGCTAAGGAAGAGTGGGATTGGGAAAGATGGCAGAATCTTGCCTCCTCGCTTGACAAAAAGGAAGCACGGAGATTTTGGGCTATAGTGAATACAGGGTCAGATGAACCCCGCACTGAGATTGAAAAACAGATGCGGGGGTGTGGGAACTCCACTTTAAAACTTTATACGCAGCAACCACCGACCGAGACACTATGCCTCTGCATGCATCTCCATCAGTGATGGGTGGCGACTTGGAATTTACACCTGAAGTGCTATAGGGAAACTGGCACTGGGTAAAGCACCCGGTCTAGATAAACTCCCTGGTGACCTGTTCAGAGACCAACCAAAGATCTGGGCGCCATATCTCTGTGCCTTATTCAACTCCCTCTTGGGCGGCATGGAGGTGCCGGGCACTTAGCTGGGAGCAGAGATTGTACCAATTTACAAAAAGGGTTCGCCTCTGCTCCCAGTCAATTATAGGCCCATCAGCCTCATTGATGTCCCCCAAAAAAAATTCACGTCTCATCTTAGACCATTTGCAGGAGTGGATTGATGAGTCTGAAATTCTCAGCCCATTACAGGCTGGATTTAGGAGGAACACATCCACCATGGGCCAGGTCTTCCGCTTAGTCATGCTGTATTGGAAGACGGTCACAATAGAGGGTGGCAGCCTCTGTATGATGTTTGTGGACCTCCGGTCCGCTTTTGATACTGTACCTAGGGGGAAACTTTGGGCTGTGTTATCGGATATGGGAATTCCGCAAGTACTGCTGGGGGTCTTAATGAGGTTGCACGCCCATAATTTTGCACAGGTGAGATGTGGGAAAGGTGGGGTACTTTCTCCCAGGTTTCCGGTCAACAGGGGGGTCAGGCAAGTGTGCGTTTTGGCGCCAACCCTGTTTTGCTTGTATGTGAATGGAATGATTTCACACTTGGATGCTGTGCCCAATAATGATGCACCAAGATTGGCAGGCAGGAGGGTGCCGGCAATAATGTGGAAAACATGTTTGCCGATGACACCCTCCTGCTTTCCAAGTCCCCTATGGGGATACAACGAATATTGGACAGGTTTAATGATTTTTGTCATCGTCGTGGACTAGAAATCAATGTAGATAAAACCAAATACATGATTTTTAATCCTCCAATATCCACCCGTCCTGCACCAACACTAGGGTTGGTTAGACTGGAGAGGGTCCAGACTTTCCAATACCTAGGGGTCGCGCTAAGTGAGAATCTCTCCTGGGGCCCCCAACAGGCTAGGTCTCAACTTAAACTATCAACGAAAATGCATGAAGAAAACTTCCTGCTGGTGTGAGCACTGTAGACACAGCAAACGTGTTGCTATACAATTTAAACAAATGAGTGAATTCAATTATCAAGGCTCATGAAAATCTTCAATGTTTCGAAGTTTTTATTGCATTCTCTCTCTGCAAATGCACTTCAATTAAAGTCACAATGTTCTGTGAAAACGAACAGAATCCATAGCTGACGTAAATTCAACAGAACCCAATGCATTTCGGGTCAAATGCGGACCCTTCATCAGGGGTCAATATTCCATGCTACAAAAAACAAACAAAAGAAGCAATTCAACTGCATTGTCCTCATAACCCAAAGACTTGATAATTTACAATTGCTGAACGAGAAAAACTTTCTCTCTATGACATACCATACGGTCGTCTTGGTGTTGAGAGCACACTATTAATTACCAGTTAAAAAACGTTTAAAATTGAGTGCACGTTGGCCATTTGTTAATATTTCTCAACTTAAACTATCCCAACTAGCGGGTGGTATTCTTAAAATGTCAAACGCATCAACATTCAAGCCTCTCAGCCCTGTGCTTGAAATATACAAAACAAGGGTGAGGGCAGCTGCACTTTATGGGGGGGAACTTTGGGGGCACGCCTCCAAGTCCAATATCTCTAAAGTCGAGAACAGATTTTTGCGGCAGTTGTTGGCGTTACCCCAAAGCACACCCCTTTTACCGTTAAGGTTAGATCTAGGATGATATCCTATTCAGGAGGAGCTATCTATAAAACCCCTTAGGTTCTGGAGAAGGTTGTGGGTAACACCTGAACTCTTAACATACAGACTTGAATTGCAGGAAGTTTGGAGTTCAAGCAAGTTAACGAACATACCATGGCTCATTTTCATTAAACAGGAATTAATGGCAATGGGTCTTCCAACTTTATGGCTTAACCCAGATATGGCGTGTAGGGAAGTCTCGGGCAAATCCCTCACGGAGTGCTACAGGATACGGAGAAGCAATGCATGGTTGAATGATTCGCAAAGCGGCACTCTGGTAGGAACATTTAAAGAAAATAAATCTGCTTATGCCTTTGAAGACTTCCTGAATGTCATTTATCCTGTCTCAGCTAGAAAGTTGTATATACAATGGAGGTATGGCACACTCCCATTAAGGAGCTTCACAAGCAAATGGACTTCCTCTAGGGACACACATTGCCCAGGCTGTGAAGCAGGGACAGAGAACGAATGCCATATTTTATATTTTTGTCCTGCCTATAGTAGAGCCCGAAAATACTGGATAGTACCGGTATGTAAGAATTTGGGCTTCTATAAATGCTCAGTTGCATTAAGAATTTTTAAATCAGATACTGCAGGGTATATTGTTTTTGCACTTTCAAAGTTCTTGCTTTGCATGTGGTCCAAAAGATGTTTTTTAATTGCGAATAGCAGTTAGGAGCCTATGTACACTCCCCGCTTCTCCTCTGCTTTTCTTTTTTGTTTTCATCTCCAGCATTTAAGTTTGTATGTAAATGAACTATTTTTATACTTTGTACTTGTAATGCTGTTTTAACCTGCATCTTTTATGGCTGTAATATTGCCGAAATAAAGATTAAAGAAAGAAAGATTGCTATCCTCTAACAAGGTCCCCTTCACCCCTTATCCGAAAGCAATTGCTCAATGCCTGATGTATAGAATTGGTTTTAGGAACTTCAAGGCTCCCAGCCCCTCCAAGGTTTGATATAATTCCACAAACTATACCTGTGTATTTTTAGTGTACTATTCGTTTTATTGTGAAGATTTGCACTGTGCATGAGGCACAGTGCCAACTGGGAGCTTTACATGGGGACAAGACCGCATTAAAGGCTGACTGCAAACAGATTTTTCTTTTTTCAAATGGCAGATATGGGATACAAGCCTTTTTCCATGTCAAAATGCAACATACACAGCTATAGCTACCACTATTATGTCCAAGGCATTGCAGTGCTTCATGTAATGAGAGAATTATACAGACTGCTTGTTCATATTAATAACTATAGCATTTCCTAAACAGCAGAACAGGTATTAAATAAGCATTTGCAATGCAATAGGTCTTGCGTTTGCGAGAGTTTAAGCTATTGGCATTGTGAATTACTATGCATTTTATTTACCTGTTTTGATAATTAACACAAATAAAATGCATTGTCATTTACAATGCCAATAGCTCAAACTCTTGTAAATGTGAGACCCATTTTATTTCAAAGAAGCTGCCGCCATTGTCCCAGGTTGCTTGGAAAGTGAAAGCGTGCATGGCGCGCTGAATGTTGCAGGAAAGCATGTTGTGCCTGCAGTAGGAGAAACCAAAGAAATTAGTGCTAACAGACTAAATAAAACACAGTGTAACAGAAGTAAGGGCTAGCCCTCATGGGAGGCTATAAATTAAGACAAGGCAGTACTAAGGTGAGACTAACAAGCCTATTAACTAATCAGAAGCAGACCATTAGAAGCCAATGAAAAATATGGGTGGATTGGGCAGCTTTCATTCCATACTTCAATACAGCATGCCTCGCAGAGCAGCACATGCGCTGCACAGGCTCGACCCAAACTGATAGTGTTCCAACTGAATGTGAAAATAGATCCAAAGACATTGCAAATCAATGTAATAGTGTCCTTACAATGCAGGGAAAGAAATTGTCTAGAGCAATAGACCAGGAGTACCAGAGTAAGAAAGACTAAAAATTATGAGTAATAGCTGGGAGAAAGATAAGCTACCCTTACCTAGACACTACCGAATCGAAGGTTAAGAATGGAAGTTTAGGATAAGTATTGGTATTAACCCAGCCTTAACAAATCGCTCAATAAAGTCCGGCTTGATGCAACCAGATGAGAAATATATGTGTAAGATAGGGATGAAATGTAATATTTTACACATTTTATTGGATTGCTGAAAACTAAGTCTACGTAAATTTCTTCGCCCGATTTTTTTAAAATATGATGTAAGGGCACGTTCACAAGCATGGGAGCTTCTTGCTGATATGGAAAATTTAGATACTGCAATAGCTATTGGGAAATATATGCAGGGTGTAAATAGGTCCCCTGCTTCATTATAGGCTTAAGTGCAGCTAAGAGTATTGTGATTTAAAATGAAATTTTATTGTCTTAAATTTGCTAGAAAATGATCAGGAATGAAGTTAAGAAAAAGATGTTAAAATGAGTACCTTGATTTTTAATGCTTAGGAACAAAACTTTTAAATGTTAATGTATGAGCTATGGGGTTTAAAGACCTACGGTCTAAATAAACTTTATTTTTGAACTTGAACTAGACTCCTATGAATTGCGCGCCAGAATAAACAAGCTGAATCGGTCACGTATTATAGCTTTCACAAGTCACGGCCTGAAAAACAAGCTACTGCCCCATCAGATGCCAGATTAGGGCTGGGGGCAGGCCCTTCTCCCCTAACCTGCCGTCTGATGGGATAAAGGGATTAAGATTGACAAGTCCCACTGAAGCCTCATTAACAGACATGCTGCACTGCCCGAGAAGTGTTTCGTGTCTACAATCACCTGATTGTGTGAGTGGGCTGAAGACCCTGAGCAGCACTTTAAAGCGACAGTAGCACCCCCTTGGTTACTGGCAAGTTGCACTTGAATTTGAAAACTGAGAATAGTTTTCCTATACATTATGTAAGAAGGTAATTGTAGACTAGGCAGTCCTGGGCCATTTGTTTTTGATTCGCGACAACCCCCCCCCCCCCCACCAACCGCAGCCTCACCCCCATACTCCTATGGAAATGGATAACTTCCCTGCTCACTCACTACCGAGTCAATCTGCAGAACCTACAAACCCTGCACTTAATGTGTGCAGCCTAAAGGACGTTTGTGGTGTCAGCAGAACAGAGTGCTGTATGTTAGTGAATAGCTTGAACTGTCAGCAACAGTTATAAGCATTAGTCAAATCAAAGAAAAGCAAGTCCATAATACAGTGCAGAGGAACAGTATCAAGTTTGACTCATCTGGGGAACAAAAATTGATGCTCAGTTTTAATTCTACGCAAAAACAGTTGGACAGAACACAAAACAATGTCATACATTCACCCCAGTACAGAGATCTAGGCCTAAATCCATCGTTTTTTTGCTCACCAAGCCATTCCAGTTTGAACCCAGCCATTCTATGTCAGGACTGGAGGCGAGGATTATGCCTTATTTGCTTTATTAAACAGCTGCCAAACTTTAACTACATTTCCCATGAAACCTTGGGAAAATGTGGTTAAGAAAATTGTCCAATTAGGAACAGTCTGAGGGCTCCAAACAGGGCTCTCCAACATAGTCTGTCCTCACTGGCCCTTCATACTCTTTATTCGCTGCTGCGCAGCCAGATAAGTGCTTTTCATACTCTGAATGTATTGCCTTTGTGATTGACTGTTGATTTAAATTACTTTTAAGTTCAGCTACTGTGCGCTCATATGCACGGTTTGTTTCATATTGCACCGTGGTGTTTACTTTAATTCAGGTTGACCCCCATTTCTGTTGGTTTCAAACGCAGAGCCACTCTGCAAGCCTCAACGAGTCCTTTGACCGTGTCAGTTACCTCAGAAGGATTCAGAGGTTAATTACCTCAGCTGTTCGATTCACACGCGCTTCTACTGTGCTGTGTATTGTTTCCAGCCAGCGCAGCCGAGTGCTGCGTCTATTTCCCGCTTTCCAATTCAGCGTTCATTACCTCAGCTGTCCGTGTCGGTTCAAACGAGCTGCCGCGGTGTGTGTTTTTTTCCAGGCCAGCGCGTCAGAGGGCTACTTTAAAACAAAAAAAACAAAAAAAAAAAAAATCCAGGTTGCTTACAGCCGCGGGAGCATTTATTTTCTGCTCCTATGCGGCCGTTTCCGGTGCTCTCGTCCTGACCTCCCACCGCCAGGGGGCGTTGGAGACAGCAGGCAGTGGCACGCGTGTTTCAAATCCCCGAGGGGATTAAACGGCGCGCCGTAGTCCCGACGAGCCTGGGTCTGAGGACGCTTCTGGTGTAACGATCGGGCTGCATTAAAATGTACCGGCCAACCGGTTTAAATAATTACGCTCTGCTGCCCAGGTATTCTCCCCTCTCAAAAGGCAGCAGTCTGTATTTCTCCCTTGGGTCAGTATTTCTTGTTTTCAAGCCAGTATTGGGCACAACATACCCAGACCTGTATCGGATATATAAAAATTGTATTGCACCAGACCTTGTGCCCAGGGCTTAGTCCCTCGAAATCAGCCAGATCCTCGTGCTACTCACTTGGCTGACACCTAGCCTTAAAAGGTTGACCCATTTTTAAAACAGGGTACCCAGACTGTCACCCAGATCCCACCATCTATGCTCATCTACCCTCATTACAGTCCAGGACAATTGAAAAGGGACTATGAGGAGGATTCTATGTCAGGACCGGAGGCTTCGGATTATGCTATCTCTCTTCGCTTTATTAGAAATAACAAACACACAGCAGCCAGAGAGATACGTAAATATCAGTGTAAAACCATAAAAAACTACAACTCCCTACAACCAGGGATAAGCAGAGTACATTAGTCCATCAACTATTTTCACGACATCCTGTAAAGTCCTCTGTCCGCTCTCATTCCTCCTCTTTCTTCGCTGCTTCGCAGCCAGTTAAGTGCTCATGCTCTGTTTTCATTGTTTGAACTTTGTACCTGTTCTTTTGGGATAATCGGCATATTGCTTTGATTGCGCGCGTTTGTATCTCTCTGTTTTTCTTACAGAGTCCCAACCGGCCGCGGGAACGTTCTCGCTCCTCACGCGGCCTACTTCCCTGCTGTGCGGCTTCTTCGTATGCCGCTGGGGGCGCTCGACCGCCTTGTGACACTCGCGTCGCGTCTCCTCAGATGAGGAGCGCGCCGCGAGTTCAACGGACGACAGAGCCTGCCCCTGCTGCCTCTCCTTCAACGTCCGCATCGCGGATTGTATTTGTTCCCCTTCAAAGTGTAAACGCCCCGCTGGGGTCTGTATTGCGGTTCGATCCGCGGTGAACGCGCCGATTTATACAGCGTTGTATGCACTCTCCAAAACACCACGCATCTCGCGGGCGGTGTTAGCTCCATTTGGGCATATAATCCGCTTTGTGGACACATTAAAAAGTGATTTTTCAACGCGTTTGGAAGGCAGCTGCCCTGTCAGGTGAATCCTGAGGGTGTATACGCGTTGGGGGCCTGGTGCAGCCCCATTGTATCCCTCTGGGCTACCCTAATTGCGGCCTCAGGCCTGATAAAATTTATACCACCTGCTGATTGTGTGACCTTGTCCTTCTCTAAAAAGTACTTACCTTTGCTAAAGATATGGCTGGGCAATCCGAATATTATGAGGAGGAAGTCCAGGAATACTTACCTTTTAGCGATGATTTCTTTGACGCAGTTGATGACTCAATATATCGAGTAGTTAATGAGGTAGTGGGTCCGATGGAGCAACGTCTCTCGGATAGAATTGTGCAGGAATGCAACCGATTGGGGCGGCTCGCGGCAGCGCGACGCCGGCCCCAGGGGACCTCGCTGACGCGGCTCCTCCCCCCCCCCCAAAAAGCAGCGTCCTGACGGTGCGGATGCAGACGCCTTTGCGCGCCTTAAAACGGCGTTTTTAGCAAAGACGGCCCCATGCGCCCCCCTCCCAGCGGGTGACCAACCTCTAGATATGCCAGATCCCCCATCCCCGGCGACTGATAATGATACCCAGGGTGATACCGATGATGACGCGAGTTCTTCCCGACCCCGGCGACCGCTTCTGAGGCGCCGGAGGAGGATGCTGATATGCTGAACCCAGATGATATAATGCATCCCCGGTCTTCCGCTTGGGTCCCAGGGGATAAGGTCGTTAGATTCCTGGCCAACCGTCTGCGTAAGCCTCTGGAGAAGGAAGCGCGGAGTTGTTTGAGGGCGGAATGTCCGCGTCCCTCCTTGCCGGACAAAATCGCGCTTACTCCGGAACTGGACTCTAAAATGGCCACCTTCTTGGCGAAATTTGTGAAAGATCCCCGTAAGGGCATTGATAGATCTTGGCGGTCCTGTCAAGATAAACTCCTCGATGCCGTCGGTCCCATGGCAAAGATATTAGACATGGCGGAGGAGGCTAAGGTGACTGGTTCCACGATTTCCCCTGAGGTGTCATCTAATTGGGCCCAACGGGCCCTTATTTTTATGGGAAACGCAAATTGCGCCCTTTCAACGGAGCGTCGTCGTTCCTTGTTGATTAAATTGGACCCCAAACTAGGAGATTTGGCTTCTTCTGAGGCCGGGGCGGTTGCGCAGGGGGGCCTTTTTGGCGAACCCTTTGTGAAGGAATTGGGGAAGTTTGTGTCTACTTTTACTTCCTTAGACAAGGCCCAGTCTGGTATTAAGAAAGTGTTTACCCAGCGGGTTTTCCGCGGGGCCGGCCGAGGCAGGGGCCGCTCGTCCGGCCGTGGGTTCCAGCAAAACCCTCATAAGGGACAAGGCTCTGGTCGTGGTCAATACAATTCCACCGCAAATTACACCAACTTCTATCCAACGCGAGGACAGCGTTTCAGAGGTCGTGGAGGCTACAAGTCCAACTCTGGAGGCGTGAGCTCTAGCGGTAAGTGTCCTTCCCGCATGTCACATACAGTTAGGGGGGCGACTGGCATGCTTCAGAGAGGCTTGGGCGGCGTTAACGTCCGATGCATGGGTCCTTCAGACAATTCAGGGCTTTCATGTAGAATTTCTGGACAATCCCCGCCAGCTGGCGCGGCCAACTCCATTACAATTCAGCCTTCAGGACGCACGGTTGATCGACGAAGAGGTCGCCGACTTGCTTCGCAAAGGCGCCATTTGTCGCACATCTCTGCATCCTCATGGTTACCTCAGCAATATTTTCCTCGTGGACAAAGCCGACGGAGGTCGTCGTCCGGTAATCAATCTCAAGGAATTCAACACGTGGTTAGTGTACCGCCATTTCAAAATGGAGGGAATTCATCTCTTGCGAGATCTCCTGCGCCCTTCCGATTGGTTGGCGCGTTTGGATTTAAAAGACGCCTACCTCGTGATTCCGGTGCACCCGCCCCACAGACGATTCCTACAGTTTTGTTGGGGGGGGGGTCTGATATATGAATTCACGGCCATTCCGTTCGGGCTTTCCTCGGCACCGTGGCGTTTCACCAAGGTGCTTCATCCCGCGGTAGAGTTTCTCCGGGCACGGGGTATACGCATGATCGTCTATCTGGACGACCTTCTTCTAATGGCTCAATCTCCCCAACTCTTGTTGGTGCAACTCCAGCAAACTGTTTCTCTTCTGCAGAACCTAGGGTTCGTTATCAACACGGCGAAATCAGTACTTCAGCCTTCGCAGTCAGTTACCTTCCTGGGCTTTGTGGTAGACTCCGTTCAGGCGACGCTGAGCCTTCCCTCTCGAAAGATGGCAAAGATTCGGCACGAATTACGCCAGACGGTATCCAGGCCCTCCATTTCCCTCCGTCGCTTGGCCAGGATTGTGGGCCTCCTGTCGTCCTCAATTCAGGCGATTTTCCTGGGCCCATTACACTATCGGGCATTGCAAAGATTAAAGGCCTACCACCTCAGACGGGGTCGGTCGTACGATCACGTGGTACCACTTTCGGCAGAAGCCAAAGAGGAAGTTCAGTGGTGGCTCACTCATATGGAGGCATGGAACGGTCGAGCGATTTTTGGCTCCGTTCCGGACTTGGTCATCGAGTCCGACGCCAGCAAACTGGGTTGGGGTGCTCGATGCGGGGATTTCTCCACCGGAGGTGTTTGGTCAGCAGACGAACGGGTCTTTCACATCAATTGCTTGGAACTGTTGGCCGGTTCTTTCGCAGTGCGCTGCTGGACCAAGGACAGGGTGCAATCTTGTGTCCTCCTGAAGATGGACAACATCTCTGCGGTCCGTTACGTCAATCGGTTGGGTGGGCCCCGTTCTCGGGCTTTGGCCAACCTAGCGAAAGACTTTTGGGGCTACTGCCTAGACCATCATATATCGGTGACAGCGGAGTATCTCCCGGGCCAACACAATCAAGTAGCGGACTGGCACTAGTCATCTCTACGACTCCAGCTTATGGAAGCTGGATCCTCCGGTCTTCCTATGGTTGAACAATCTCTGGGGTCCCTTCTCAGTGGACCTTTTTGCCTCCCGTTTGGACAACCAAGTGCCCAGATTCTTCAGTTGGAGACCGGATCCGATGGCTCTTGCCACGGATGCCTTTCTCCAAGACTGGAGGGCGGAAAACGGATCCGCGTTTCCGCCATTCTCCATGATAATGAGAACAGCCGCCCAGATCCGACGACAGTACGCAGAGCTGACCTTGATAACCCCCCTATGGAGGTCTCAAGTTTGGTTTCCAGTTTTTCTGGAACTTTCCTGGGATTCTCCAATCCTACTCCCCCTGTATCCTCAACTTCTTCGGAACCCAGAAGGGAACCTTCATCCCCTGATTACTCAGGAGACGCTCAGACTCATGGCGTGGCGTCTTTCAGGCGAAGATGGTCGCTGCCGGGACTTTCGGGACAGGCTGAGGCCCTCCTGTCAAAGGCATGGGCAGACAGCACCACGAAACGTTATAGATCCACGTGGTCACGATGGGTTCGTTGGTGTCTTCGACGGGATCTGGATCCCGTGGTCGCAGGAATCGTTCCCCTCTTGAATTTGCCGATTTGGCGTCGGATGGCTTGGCATATCGCTCCATTAATGCTATCAGATCGGCGATTTCTGCCGGTCATGAGCCTCTAGACGGAGCGCCTGTTGGGGAACATCCGATGGTTTGCAGACTTTTACGGGGCGTGCGCTTATCGTTACCCCCAGAACCTCGTTACTCCGTTCTTTGGGACGTCAACAGGGTCTTGAATCTGTTTCTTTCCTGGCAACCTAATCGATACCGCTCTGAAAGAATGGTCTTCCAAGCTTGCTATGCTTCTATGCTTGGTATCCTGCAGACGGGTTTCCGATGTTCGCGCATTAGACGTCTCGGCGCGGGTTTTCTCCCCGGGAGTTGTTTTTACAATTGGACGCAGGACCAAGTCGCATTCACGTACAATAACGTACCCGGCTTTCCGGGACTCTCCCAAACTGTGTGTGGTAGATTGTTTAAAGTCATATGAAGATTTAACGCAGGAACTCCGCCCGCCGGGCGAGCGCCAACTCTTGATAGCTCTCAAGAAACCACACAAAGCAGTCTCTTCTCCCACCATTGCCAGGTGGGTGCGATGGGTTATGCAAGAGGCTGGCATTGACACAAAACTATTTGGTGCCCATTCTGCCAGAGGTGCTATGGCCTCAAAGGCTTTCGCGCTAGGTGCGCGTTTGGAGGATTTAATGCGAGCAGCGGACTGGTCGTCCGACTCCACCTTCAAGAGGTTTTATTTTAAGCCAGTCCTTAACGTTGCACAGTTAGTGGTAAGTAAGCTTTGAACTAGCATAATCCAAAGCCTCCGGTCCTGACATAGAATCGGAATTTGCCTAGTAACATGACGGTAAGTTCCAATTCTATTAAGGACACGGAGGCGAGGATTATCCCGCCCGGGGCACCTTTGGTGCGAACCCCCCCGTATGGCAGTAAGTACTTATTTTCTCGACCTTGATTGGTGGGACATGCTTGTTTCGTTGGATGCGTTTTCTACTGTGACCTTGCGTAATATGCACGGTTTGGTTCGCACGGTTCTCACCTCCCTGCTTGGTTTCTTTTAGGCAATGATGGATCCAAGCAAGACCAATAAGGAAATGGCGTGACTTGCGCGAAGAAAGAGGAGGAATGAGAGCGGACAGAGGACTTTACAGGATGTCGTGGAAATAGTTGATGGACTAATGTACTCTGCTTATCCCCGGTTGTAGGGAGTTTTAGTTTATGGTTTTACACTGATATTTACGTATCTCTCTGGCTGCTGTGTGTTTGTTATTTATAATAAAGCGAAGAGAGATAGCATAATCCTCGCCTCCGTGTCCTTAATAGAATTGGAACTTACCGTCATGTTACTAGGTAAATTCCGATTCCCAGGGAGGAGAAAATACCCTGGCAGACCTCCCTTGGGACGATGAGTTCTATGACGCAGTAGATGCGTCAATTGACGAGGCGGTGGGCGCAGCTATGACACCCTTGGAGGAGAGACTATCTAGGAAAAGAGACCAAACCTTACCTTGGCTGTCAGCCTGCCCCATGGTTCCTGCCCCCCCCCCCCCCAAGCTGGGCCCCCAGGGACTCCCCTGTCTGTAGAACCTTGTTCCCCTGCCAAGCACGCACGTGATACTGGTGTAGATCCCAGTGCTCGAGAGGCTCAACCAAGCCTTTCTGGCTACTCCGCCTCCTTTGCCACCTGCAGGTGATAGTTTGTCAACTCCCCAGGACATTCAGCCCAACAACGACCCAGGGGACACAGACTAGCCCAGCCCATCCAGACCTTGGCTCCCCTTCCAGGACAGTTCAGATATGTTCGTCAGACGAGATCGTACACCCCAGGTCAGACTGGGTACCGGCAGATAAGGTTGCTGGTTGTGTGGCAATGCACATAAAGCCTCTACAGAAGGCGGCTCAGAGTTGTCTCCTGTCACGAGTGCCCAAGACCCTGGAGGTGGAGGGTAAAGTTGCCCTGACGCAAGAGATAGCCTGTACAGCTACTTTTCTCCAGAACTTTGAGATCTTAAAAAGGGATCATTCGGACCAGGCAAGCATGCCAGGACAGGACGTTTTATGGGCCCTCAACATTTTTGGACATGGCCGAAAAGGCAAAGATTTCAGGATCCCTGATCTCTGCAGAATCTTTCAGGATGGGCGCAAAGGGCCAACGTAATTTTGGGCAATGCCAACTGTGACCTTTACACTGAGCGCTGCTCACTTTTGATCAAAGTGGATCCCCAAGCTTGGGGATCTTGCTGACACTGGGGCAGTGGCACAAGGATGCTTGTTTGGGGAACCCTTTGTAAAGGAGCTAAGTAAATTAGTCAACACGTTTACCTCACTGGACAAGGAACAGACGTCCATCCAAAAAATTTTCCCCCTGGGTTTTCCTCGGGGCCGGTCGAGGTAGGGACCAGTCACGCTTCAGCAATTTCTACCCTGCGAGAGGTAGGCGAGCCAGAGGCAAAGGATATCAAGGAGCAGCGGCTTCCAATAAAACTGGTGAGAGTACTCCCTTCTTCCCAGTTAAAAATGGGGGAGGCTGGGGAATTTTCTTCCAGACCTGGCTTTCCATCACAGGGGATGCATGGGTGCTACTAACAGTCCAAGGTTTCCACATAGAGTACATGGGCAACCCAACAGTGCAGGCCCAGTCCCCTCCATTTCTCCCAGCAGGAGTGCCTTAGTAGATGCAGAGGTCACTTCCCTTCTGGCAAAAGGAGCCATTGTTCCCCTCCAACCTGCATCCCAGGGGTTGTGTCAGCAACATTTTGGTGGACAAAACGGATGGGGGCAAACGCCCCGTGATAAACTTCAGCGAGTGGCTGGTATATCGCCACTTCAAGATGGAAGGGATCCATCTCCTCAGGGATGTCGTACATCCTTCAGACTGGATGGTGTGTCTGGATCTAAGAGACACCTACCTAGTGATCCCGGTTTTCCCTTCCCCACCGGAGGTTCCCCCAATTCATCTGGCGCCATCAGACGTTCGAGTTCGCTTCACTCCCCTTCAGCCGGTTATCGGCCCCATGGCGCTTCACCAAGGTCCTCAAACCAGTAGTGGAATGTTTAAGATATCAGGGAATTCAAATGAGTCTATTTGGACGACCTGCTACTTATGGAAACATGTCCTTAGCTTTTTCGTAGATCTTCTCCAGAGCCTGGGCTTTGTGATCAACAAGACAAAATCCATCCTCACTCCCTCAGTCACTGACTTTTCTTGGCTTAGTCCTAGACTCTACATCTTCCACTCAATCTTGCAGCCAAAAAGATCTAAGATTTGACATGAGCTGAGACAATCCTTATCCAGGCAACAAGTGTCACTCAGATGTGGCCCGGATTGTCAGCCTTCTTTCAGCCTCAATCCAGGCCATCTTCCCGGGGCCCCTCCACTATCAAGCCCTGCAACACCTTAAAGCAGTGCACTTGCTCAGAGGGTGCCTGTACTCCAAGGTGGTTCTGTCAGAGGAGGCGCTGGAAGAAATTTAGCGGTGGCTACAGCACATGGAGGCCTGGAACAGTCGGGCATTATTTGGGTCGGCACCAGACCTGGCGATAGAGTCAGATGCCAGCAAAGTAGGCGGGGAGCCAGGTTGGGCGATTTTTCTACAGCATTGTAGTCTCCAGAAGAACGGAGATTCCAGATCAATTGTCTGGAACGCCCGGCAGTCTCCTTTGCAGTCCGCTGTTGGACGAGGGATTCCATCCAATAATCTGTCCTAAAAATGAACATATCCGCGGTTAGCTACATCAACCACTTAGGAGGCACAAGGTCGAAGGCCCTCTCAGACCTGGCGGCTGGTTTTTGGCAATATTGCCTGGGCCATCAGTTCTTGGTCACAGAAGAATACCTCCCTGGATGGGAGAACCTAGTGGCAGACTTTCAATCCTCCAACTTCAGGGATTCCAGCCTCTGGAAGCTGGACCCAGATGTGTTTCAGAAGTTGAATGACCTCTGGGGTCCTTTTTCAATAGACCTATTTGCCTCAAGACTACCACCAGCTCCCTCGGTTTTACAGCTGGAGGCTGGACCCTCTGGCAGTGGCCATGGACGCCTTCCTCCAGACGAGTCAGGAAAGGGTATGCCTTCCCCCCCCTTGGCAATGATCACGAGGACGATGGCCAAGATCAGGAGACAGCGAGCGGATGTGGTTTTAGTCACCCCATTGTGAGCGGATGTGGTTTTAGTCACCCCGTTTGAGATCGTAAGTTTGGTTTCCAGTTCTGGAACTTTCTTGGGATTCTCCAACCCTACTCCCCAACTTTCCTACTCTCCTGCTGAGCCCTGATCAGGCTCTACATCCTCTGAATAAAGGGAACTCGTAGCATGGAGGATTACAGGAGACGATGGGAGGTCCCGGGCCTTCCGAGGAAAGCTGAAGAGCTCATGGCCAGGGCTTGGGCGGACAGCACTGTCAAACGCTACAGGTCTGCTTGGGGCAGATGGTCCCGCTGGCGTAAGCGACCGAGTCTCAAACCCTTGGACGCGGCCTACATCTTGAAATTTTTGGCCCACTTGGCCTCGTGGTCTAGCTTTTAGATAGATAAACACTTTGCGGTCAGCCATTTCGACAGGTCATGTGCAGCGTAATGCGGCAGCTGGACAACATCCTCTTGTATGTAAGCTTCTCCAAGGCATCAGACTCTCTCCCCCCCCCCCGAACCCCATTATTCAGACCTCCTGGATGTGAACTAGGTCCTCAACGTGTTCCTATCTTGGCAACATAACAGATTACTATCACAGAAGGAGTGGTCGGCCAAGCTAGCCATGTTATGCCTCATTTCTTGCCGTCAGGTGTCAGATGTGCGAGCTTTGGATTTCACAGCCAGAATGTTCACCCCAAGTGGAGTAACCTTCACGCTGCATAGAAGGATAAAATGTCATACAAGAACAATTTCGTCCCCAGTTTTTACGAATTCACCAGTGGTGTGTGTGGTTCGCCGTTTAAAAGTTTGAGATTAAGAGTATTGTCCTCCTGGGGAACAGCAACAACTGATTTCCTTACGCAAATCCTTTAAAGCGGTTCCCCCACCATTGCCAGATGGGTATGGTGGGTTATGCAGGAGGCAGGCATAAGTCGAGGATTTCGGTGGCCACTCAACTTGAGGGGAGATGGCCTCAAAAGAATTTGGCTTGGGGGCCTGTTTGGAGAATATCAATGTGGCAGATTGGTCTTCGGACTCTACCTTAAGAGGTTTTATTTCAAGCCAGTGGTGGAGAAGACTCACATCATTGTGAGCAAGCTTTGAACAAGCATAATACTCGCCTCCAGTCCTGACAATGAAAAACTTTCTAGTGATCTCAACGGAAAGTTTCAATTAAATTAAGGACTAAGGAGAGGATTATCCCACCCTAGGGTTTTCACTAAGGGACCCACCCCGTATTGGAGTAAGTAACAGTTTATTTTTCTACGCTGTTGAGATTAAAGATTGTTTTCTCGTGTTTGGTTTACAGGCTTGATGAATTACAGATGCAAATAAACAGGACTCGTGAAAAGGATCCACGGTTGACTAAGCGCGATGAACGGACAGCGAGGACAGACTGTTGAGAGCCCCGACTGGAGGCCTCAGACTGTTCCTAATGGGACAATTTTGTTTACTACATTTTCCCAAGGTTTCATGGGAAATAAAGTTTGTTAAAGTTAGGCTGCTGTTTAAAGCGAAGAGAAGGCATAATCCTCGCCTCAGATCCGAATAGAATTGAAAATTTCTATCACAATAGCTAGGACATTTTTCATTCTTGCTATTTTCCCCCTCCAACTTCTATACCGTGTTTAAGGGCTCAAGATTCATCATGATTCCTCTCCCCCCCTCCACCAAATAATTTGCTCTTCACTTAACCCCTTCACATACTCAAATATCAAGAACTGATATTTTGGAATGGAGCATGGTGAAGGTTAAGAAATTGAGCTAAGGGACATTTGGTTTTAAGTTAATGTTTGTGCATAAATAGCACACAATTGAATCGGTTAACAAAATTCCAAGTCCAATTGTGTAATCTGTACCAGGCCTCACTAGTGTATCAACTAATCACTTTGCAGCAGGACAACGTTGTACTTTCACCCAAGACATGAATTCGTAATAATTTCTAGAATGGAGGAGAAAAACTCCATTAATTACAACTGCAGTACACTTGCCCCACCGTTTCTCATGATCTCATTCCAAAACCAGCTTCTTAGTATGTAAGTTTGGAAACATGTGACCCTATTCTACATATTGCCATTGTTTGCTAAGCGTGTACATTTTTTCCTCTTCAGCAGCTGCTAGGAGACTCTTGCCCAAGTGTCCTGCAATTCCAGCTTTAAAAATAAAAAAAATAAAAAACGCATACTGCACACTCCCAAGTGCAGAACAGAAAAGTATTCTTCCACAAAAGGCAAACTATCAAAGAACTAGTCGATAATCACACTCCTGCTCCCCCGGAAGCTCTTCAAGATGTGTCAGGAGGTACGAGGTAAATACAACAAAGAACTTTCAGGTTTGGAAACAACTGCTTAGCTTTTCACTTCATTCACACATGGTATTAAAAAGACAGAGACGGTTGAGACAAACTCAGAGTCCAGTCCATCTTTTTTATTTCTTTTTTTTTTTTGAAAAATTCCTGACGTTACAGAACTAAACCGAAATGAAATGCATTAATTCCACCCTTTACATTTCATAACAGAAATATCTTCATGAACAAAAAAATAACAGAACAAAGGGAAAGCCTTATAAAACTAAAACATGGGTCAGCGATTTTAACAGCTGAAAAAAGGAATTAAAACCTCTTAAAAAATTCACGAGTGGATGGGAAGCATAGAAACTGAAATTTACAAACTAGTTAAAACCTGGAATTGCAGACTGCTTGGAAACTACACAGATGGATCATGGGTAAATGAACAGCAGGAAGGTAGCAGAGTTCTGAGAAAGGCCTTGATGTTCTAACTGCTTCCCATTCCACCAGTCTCTGATGAAAGCCTGAAAAACATGACAGGAAACAAATTAGCCACAAGACCCCGAATATAGCACCTCGCCCATAAACAGAAATTAATGCTCTGAAGATACTCCACCCACAGATCCATTTCACATAACCAGTGCACATGAAGGCAACACAAGTTTAAGCTTAGTGTTCCAAGTAGTTAGTTCTTGGCCTGCAATATGCATTGCACCATACCATCCTTGAAGGAACAAAACCTTTCATCTAGTACACACAATTCTAAAGTACCATTTGCAAATAAGCCCCTTCACCACATGTCCAACAGTAACTTGAAATGTTTAGTCACAGTATAACAGCGGGGAGGGGGGGGGGGGAGGGGGGGGGGGGGGGGAACAAAAATAAAGATAAAGTTCCACTTGGCGGACAGAAGAAAATTTCATCCTAAAAGCATGGAACCAGGATTTTAATTTTGCAGCATGTTCCAAAGTTTCAATATACTCAGGAAGAAAAACAAAATACATTTTGGAAATCAATCATGAAGGATAAAGGCTATGCTATAAACACCACAGTGATCCATTTGCACTATTCCAGTCACCTGAAATACTGGTTCTCCAATTGCAATATATCACTAAATAGGAAAACTAAAACCGAAATACGAGGTCATAAATTAGAGTAGACTACTTTTAAAATTAGCTAACCAGATCCATTAGTAGATGGCACAAATGGTTACAAAATGATTTATACCCATTACAATGTAACAGTTATTACCAACGTTTAAACTATACTTGCTTCGATCTCTCTAACCTGCACACACAAAAAGGAGGCAATTGAGTCTGGGATGTTACAATAGAAGATTGAAAGCACAGAGCTAGTGCTACAAGTGAAAACATTGTAATTACATTTTAGCTGCTTTTTTTTCCAGACGGGAATGGGCAGAGACCCGCTTGGAGGAAGAAACTGCTCTTTAAAAATATTGTTTCAGCGTCTGGATATACTTTCAACTGGTCCAAGTCGGTGCTTTTTGTGCTTCGGGGCCCACCACCACAACTCCCAGGGGACTGTCTTCTGCAGATCACTGGCGATGCCTTTAAGTATCTGGGTGTGTATGTCACAGCTGATCCGGATGACTTTCTAAAAAGAAATCTATTGCCCCCCCCCTGGAGAACAAAAGAGGGATGCAACTCACTGGGGGACATTGCCTTTGACCGTGCTAGGGAAGGCGGCGCTATTTAAAATGATGGCGCTGCCCCGGTTCCTGTATGCCCTGGAAAATACACCTTACCCCGTGCCGGCTGACTACTTAAAAAATGATAGAGACCCAGGTCTCCGGATTGTTATGGGGGGGGGGGGGGGGGAGAAAGAGGACAAGCCGGCATGAATAGCGCAGCGCAAATTGACTAAAGGGTGGTACGATGGTGGCATTGCACTCCGACATAAAACTATATTATTAGGCGGCCCAATTGAAAGTAATCAACCAATGGTTACACGCCCCGCAGACAGATCCCGCTTTCAAGGCAGACAGACATGGGCTAGGAAATGAGGGCATGATGTCTGCACTATAAAATAGAAGACTATCGCCGGCGGTGATTGGACCCACCAAACATACGGTCAACCTGTGGTATGAGGCACATGCCAAACTGGGCTGGAAAGGAAAGATAACCCAATCAACCCCCTTATGGGAAACAACGTTTGGGAGGCCTAAAACAGTGCAAAGGATGCGACAAATGGGATGCCATTGGCATTTCCACGGTGGGGGGGACCTATGGCACGAGGGGGAGGCGTATCACCCTTTGAGCGCCTTCAGACGCAGTATGACTTAGTACCATCAGAGCTTTTTCGATACCTGCAAATCAAACATGCATTGCAAGCTGTCTTGCCGGCCAGCACTGAAGTTAGAGGCCACCCCCCTGGAGGATAGGCTGCTGACGGACTGCATGCCGAAGCAGGCAACCTCCTTAACCTCACCGTAAACTAATAAACAATTTACCCGACCCGCATGTAGCGCTCAGAGAGAGGTGGTCCCAGGATCTGGGAGACTTTGACGAATTCGAATGGCGGGAGGCGTTGGCATCACCGCGGGAGGTGGGAATACCCTCCACACTTAAATTAGTACAACTTAAAATCCTACACAGAATCTACTACACGAGACAAACTTCACACAATAGGGTCGGCGCCGCACCCATACTGCTTGAGGCGTTGTGGGGAGGTGGGCACATTCTTTCACACGGTGTGGGAGTGTGCTAAGATCAGGGACTATTGGGTAAAAGTAATGAGGACCATATCGCAGGCGGTGGAGGTGTCATTGATGCCGGAACCCAGGAGATGCTTGCTAAATGTTTGGGAACCAAACTACCTCACGCGCCCATTGCAGGTATGGGCCACGCTGGAGATACTAGTAGCAAAGCGCAACATCGCACAGAAATGGGGCGCGATAGTCACCAACGCTGGCTGCATGGTGTGGAGATCTAGACACTGCTATGATGGCCGAGAGGGCAGTTTTCGTCCATCGAGGACGACTGAGGAAATGGAACACAGTATGGGGGCGTGGAATACATTCAGGGGATTTATCTGTGAGCCTCCTTAGATGCGGGCGGAGGGGGATTCTGAAGACGGGAGTGATGGAGAGGCTGGGATTTGAGGGTTGGGAAGTTGTTCAAAGTTGTGATGCCTGTAAACTCTCCGTGCGGTTGCCTGAAAAAACAAAGATGTCTGGATATATTGTCTTTATGTACTGTTTGCTAAGCTTGTGCCAAACTTCATATACAATAAAAAGTTTATAAAATATATATTGTCTCAATGATTGACTTGGCGGCTGGATGAATAGATATAATTCTCTCATAGTCACTCATGAGATTAAATAAAGTAAGGGACTCTGTTCTGCAGGGTTGGCCATATCGAGGTACGTTTGTTACAAATACTAGTAGATTATGTTCCTGTTGCATACCTGGTTACACGCGATCAAAACATTTGTTCCCCACTATTTCTCCACCTCTACATCTTCACTAGACTTCGGCTTATCACAATAGAAGGAGACCTAGTCAAGTAATTGGATTTTCTTTTTGGTATCTGGCAGAAGGGTAAAGGCTGCATTAGCCATACAAGGTTACAATAAACAAACCCTCATGCTCATTGCCACCAAAAGATGAAACCACTATTCACGCCCACATGCATACATGTCTCCGATCTTAACCATTCCAGCTTGACATAATTACTAGTTGGCTAATTATTCCTGGAGTCCGTAACTGAAAAAGCCTCCAGTTTTGCTTCAATGACTAGCAGCAAAAATCGGCATGTAAACGGTGGTTCCTCAACTGCTTTAATGTAAAGGGTAACAGCTGTGAAGGGGTGTGCACCAGCAGGCTGGAATTACCTCGAAAATTGTTACCAATTAAGATTGTTGGGCAATGTAAATTAAAAACTAAATAAGTGAGATTACTAACTGGTATCCTTTCGACTGGTTTGCCTTCCATGTAAGGACTGGAAGTGTTGCCAGTAACAAGATAATCTTGGGGAAAAGACCTACATTGGATAAGACCGTTTCAAATTAGAAATACTATAGTCTGCACCAACAGATTTAAGGCTTCAACACCATAGAAAGGAGACAGATAGCAAGCCTCCCAAGGCGATGATCAGCTCAAACAATCATGGAATGAGCGTGTATATATGTAGAGCAGTCAAATCATGGAATGATTGTATATATGTAGAGCAGTCCAGACCAAGAGGGATATTTTTTGCGTTTGTTATTTGCGCTGGTTTTTAATACAGGAACCCTTGAAGAAAACGAAGATTAAAACTTACAAAGGGAAAGTTAGTGTTAGGAGAGATGCACAAGTTTTGAATCCTTTAAGTAGGAAACATTTGAAATTGGTGGACATGGTTTTAATACAGCAGTTAGAATTCGTTTTGGCTGAAGGTTACAGATGGAAATGCATACATCCCTTACAGTGGAGATGCATTCCCAACCTTAAACCAGTATGTTACTATTGCTCAAAGGCAGCCCCTCATACCAGCCAACAAAGCCTACTGTCAATTTACCCAAAGGTCATACAGCACATTCAGCACTAGAACTGCAATTTTAAGAGACTGAAGAAACAAGATCACTTTGTCCAAAACCCAATCAAAATATTCCATACCAAGTAACCATGCAGTCACGAAAGAACATCCCACACCTGTTCCACCACAGCAAATGCATCAACCACGGCAAACAAGGTCATAAAATCTTACTCTATTGCCTGCACCAATTTGAGACCAGATTTCAGTACCCCGATATCCAAATACTCATTGGGACACGAATAGAACAGTTACAATAACCATTCAGTAAGTTGATAGAACTAAAAAAAAAAAGGGGGGAGGCAGAGCAAGCACAAGAGTATATCCAACCAAACATGAAGACATGAGTGAAAGTGAAACCATGACCACTCACAATTAAGCCATGCCCGCTGTAACATACACCATCACAGCACAAACCAAAGGAGGACTGCAGGAGACAAGGATTTGATGGTACAAGCGACAGCACACCAGTGGTAGAGCTTTGGAAAGTCAGCAACAAAGCAAAGTTCGAGCATATCAGCATAAAAAGCTGTGTACTATAACTTACCACTAACTTACCACTCAGTCTTTCCACTACAGCAAGCCATCAAGTCTTGATAAGCAAACTGATCATACACAAGGAAGTCATGCAGCTAGAGCCTGGCATTAATCGTTCTTGTGCCAAGAGTCCCTTCAGAACTTTGTTTGAACAGCAGTCTGAAGTGGCTTTTTGGCGTTACTTTAAAAAAAAAAACCAAAAAAAAAACCGGTTCCTTCCCAAGCAGAGGATTCGAGATATTCCAGAGTCCCGGGAACTGGACTGTGATTAATCTATTGGTTCTATTAAAGAACACTGGTGGATCAAAAGTCCAAGTTACAGATTCCTAGATACTGCGTAGCAAGTTAGTTACTGGAAATTTTGTATAATGAAAACTTCAGATTCATATTGGAACCGACCCAGATTGGTCTATAAACTGCTTTGAATGCTTGATTAGCAGCGTCACCTCTGTATAAGCACATTTTAGCTGCTGGTTTATGTGCTTTGCAGTGTCATTTTAAATGAAGGCCCACGCAGACCACTCTGATGCACCCAAGTTACCACAGGAGCACATAGAACTACAATTCAATGTACTTTCCTGTACGAATTAAAGTGAACACTTGTTCATTTGACTACCAGACTGATGTGCAGAACAAAGTATGAGGATTGAAAGAGGATTCTCATGGTGTTTTACCCCCAAGAGAATGTTAAGAGCAGGCCTACTGTCCCTTCTAAGACTGCAGGCCTCCTTAGTGAAGTAGGACATTTGATTGAGACTTTCCCATAGGTATAGCTGGATGCCACCAAACACCTGGAAATGTTGAACAGGGACAAGGGACACATGGACTTAATGAAAAGTAGAGGTGATCTAGAAAAGTCTACAGACAGTCACACTAAGACCGTATATTTAATCATTTAGTGGCTAATGAGTGAAAACAAACCGGTTAACCCCAGATATCACTAGCTATTAAGCTACTTTAGTGACTAAGCATCCCATCACCCTTTTTGAAACGCATGTCCATTTCTAGCAAAGCTGGCAAGGGCATTTCCATCATTGGCTAGAATTTATGAGCGAAAAGTCACATTAAAGATACAGCTGATTGATGGTATGTAGTTCATGGTGTGGAACTGGATGACATGCCACTTGGGGCCAAAGATGTTAATATCCACCAAAGATAACTTTCAAGCAAAGCTGCAGGCCAGCAAAAAAAAAAACAGCATCCAATGTAGAGGTAAACGTATGTTTCACCAAGTACTATATATTTTTTTTTTTTTTATTATTAACAAATGCCTTTGGGAGGCTCAGAGGACAACAGTTCAGTACCTTAAATCCTGAAAGGCAATTTTATGTATAGGTGGTCTCCATATCTACAGGCTCCATGAACAGTCTTCAGAATGCTATCCATATACAGCCCCAAAGATCAAAGCCTGCCCAGAGCCCTGCATCACCTTACTAGAATACAATTCTTCCAATAAAGCAGACTACCACCAAGAATTCATATCAATATTTCCACATTTTTTCCAAGTCAGCAGGAGCTACTGGCCTTTGAAATCCAAAATGCTCCTACAACTAGCTTACCTCCGTATTCAACTATTCCTTACAAACTGGAATCAATTTAAGTTCTGCAGCACATCCTAGATGCACTCTTTATTCAAAAGATTTAGCTGACCACACAATGAAGGAAACTTGAATTTTTATAGTGACCGCTTTCAAAGCAGATGTTTGGTGCTTGTTAAGTATTGGGAGAGAAGATTTGAAAACAAAATTCCAGCAGCAGAGAACAGAGGAGAATGTCGAATCCGTTCTAAAGTACTTTTTGGTCAACAACCCTAAGCAGTTGAGGTTTTAGCCCGAAATCGGATCTCATTTAAAGAGCATTCCAGTGGCACAAATACCATGTGAATGCATAGCAGTACCATCAGAAAGGTCTTTACAATGAAGAATGGGCAAACTGTCACCCACCCCCTCCTTTCAGTACGGTGCTGAACGGTTTTCAATACTAAGTGTTTAGCCTGTTAAGCACTCCCTCCGATGCTTCTTCTCTGCACTGAAAACCCGGGGGGGGGGGGGGTTCAAGTCCAATTTGGAGGGACACCGGCACAATTAACCTACAGCACAGACTATCAGTAGGTCTCCAAGAAACTCAAATGCTGTGCAGGATTTCAGCAATATAGCAGCTGGCAGAAAATGTTAAACTCAATCTTTATGCGGAGCTTGAACACCCACCCCATTCTTTATGATTAAACTGATGAAAGCCACATGCACATCAGCAACACTCGACATACCTGGCCCAGCTCTTGCATTCTAAAGCCAAACGTTTGCTTTAGGGGGCCTGAGATTTTCCTTGAGCGAAAAAGAATTTCCTAACAGGCAAGTCCTGAAAAGTGGGCAATCCCTGCTAAATATTCACTTTCACCCAACCATTTCGGTTGTTAATCTATTGGGCATATGCGTTTCTCATACCAGCCTTAAATGAATACTTCATAAGAGAATTCAGAAACAAATAACCAAACGCTTACACTCGATGGAACTACCAGCAGGACAGATTCAGCTATACAAATCAGTGATCATGGATTTGGTAGCGTTTCATTTATTGAGCTTTAACCAAGGTGCTGCCGGCGACCTAAAGCCATTTCCCCACAACAGCGGTTTTTACCAGACTTACTTGCAAAATGAATAATCCCACTCCCAGAAAACCTCGTTCTAGGAATAGTGGTTTAATGTGAGAGTCTGTGATGTAGCTCATATCATTTTTGGACAAGTTTACCACTGAACAAGGCATTCAAGGTAAGCAGTGTAATTTAGAGAGGAAAAAGAATCAATGCAGAGATCTGAACGTGAAGGTCATAAAAAAAAAAAAAAAAAAAAAACACACAGACTTCCTGTAGCTCACTGCAGTCATATTGTGCTGCAAATTGCCTTACGTGCTACCATCTGCTGGTAAAATGGAACTTTAACTCTTGCTCAATCTGTTGACTTTGACTTCAGCTCTCATCTCAATCCAAAGAACTAACAAGCTTTAAGAGCTCCCATTCGGGACAAAATCCCATTCAATAAAACCTTGGGTACACAAGGCATTCCCCAGTGAGGAATTTTATAGACTTGTATATGCAGAACCAAAAAGATTTCATTACAATTAAATCGCTGCCCAACGTCCCGTTCTATTAGTTATTTTCGTGGTTGAGACCCTTCAGATGTCTTCTACAGACATTTAATGTGGAGGCTCAATTTGTTCTTTAGTTTACTAGACGAACTGGCATTGAGACTTCAAATTGGGGGGTCATCTCTTAAAAAATGAACCATATCACAAATTGTGTAGCTCAAAGTAATCCATCAAGCACCAAGGGTAGTCACCAACTCTTGAGAGTACGAATGCCCCACTGAACATTTTACAAAGACCAAATGCTTGAGACACCAAGGAACCTATGCCAGGTGCCAATGGACCATTGCAACGGTAACCTGCCAGGTTTGCCCAGAAATGAAGACCAGCTCACAAAGTTGTTGGGCAACTAGTGAGGTGGTGCATTCAAGAGACCCATGCAGTCGTCTAGTCAGCTGAAACACTATAAAATTGTCATGGAAGAAGAGACCTACATCACTGGCAATGCTGTTATTGAACTGAATGGATAAAGAATACAAAAGGTATTCCACTCAGCTGCTCTTAACCATTGTCAGATTAGATCACTGTAGAGCATGGTCTATCAGGATTCATTTTGACCCTTATCCCAAATCATGCACTGGTCTAATCCAATCAGGGTTACTTTAATTTTATTTGTAAAGCACTCATGCTAAGGCTAAACACTTGTCTATGGCATAGATAAAAACCTTACGAGGAAGTTACAACTTTGAGGATTTTCCCCAACTTAGGGAGAGCTTGGTGCAGAGAGCTTTGTTGCAGGTACTGAAAATACCATGGACCGTTATGAAACCTGTTAACTGTACAAGATACCCGGGCCATGCATCACCTGTGACAATCAAGTAGCCATAAAACCAAAGCCTCTGGGTAAGGATTTGACAATTTAACAGTTGTCGATTCAATGATAGAAAATCAGATCACATCTGTAACGCTGGAGCCAAAAATGTAACATTGCTGCATATCTATCAAATGCAGCAGCAAGGTTCACTGCAGTTTAAGTAGAAGTACGGAAGAAGAAAAAAAGCTCAAGACCAAGTTGATTGTAGTTGGTGTGAAAGCCAATGCATTTTGCCTCTTCTGCAGTCAGGCTTAACCTAGTAATTCAGACGGTAGACTGACTTTAATCTAAAATTGCAACCCCTCCTGAACAAGAGACAAAAAAGCGATCTTTACATACAGAAGCAAATAAATCCAAGGCATGAAGACTTGTCAATGAAAGCATATAAAATATATAGCAGCAGGGACGTAAGCCCAGAGGAAAATACAAACAAAGATCTTTGCTACGGTCTTGAGATCTAGCCTAGAGAAAAGAAATTAAGCTGTCTAGTACAGAGACCCAGCAGGCAGTCTCAAGTATTTTGGTTGGGCTGTGGCAGTCAATAGCGTTGAAAGTCACTGGAAAAAAAAAATATATATATACATATAGAAACCAACAAAAACACTTTTAGTAACCACAGGTAACTGATACAAATCGTCATACACCTTACAGCTCCAGCTTGCAGAAGTCTCCCTCCCTGCACAAATCCCTGCAACTATCACGCATTCTCCAAATTATTGGCAGACTAGCGCAGTGGGGAGGCGGATTCGAATTAGATGAGACTTAGTGTCTCATGCTCAAAAGGATTTAAAATAGTTGATTTCCAGTCAGAGGACCCCACTCCCATTTTTAAAAAAAAGCATATGATCAGCAATTAGTAACTGCACCAAGAGGGATAAGCACAGATCACATGCTAAACTCAAAGGAGAACCCTCAACCAAAAAAGCAAATTAAGCCACTACCAGAAAATTGGACCAGAGTGGAGTTCTTGGTACCATGCACTTTGAGCATAAATCCTATGACATGGTTCACCAAATTATTGCAAAGAACATTCACGTTTGTGGCAATCTGGAAACTTCAGGGCACTCCACTGAGGAGTCTGGGGGAATTGTTCAACACCAGAAGTTGCTCAAATTATAAATGAAGCGTCAGAACTGCCACAAACTTTAACGGACTTAACTTCAGCTCTCATCTCTCAAAAGCCCAAGAACTAACTAGTTCTAGAGCTCCCATTCTAGACAAAATCCCATTCAATTAAACCTTGGGTACAGAAGGTATTCCTCAGGGAGAAAGATTAGACTTTTATCAACAGAACCACAAAGATACAATGACAATAAGAAATCTATGTCCAACAGCCTGTTCAATTGTTTTCTTCATGGTAGGGAACCTCCAGATGCCTTATAAAGACATAACGTGGAGGCTCAATTGGGTTATGTTTTTATGCTAAATATTTAGTTGGGCATTTGCGGACCCCATTTCTGCTTCCACTAACGTTTGGTGATCTGAATGCTCATGGGCAATTTTAAAGTACAGTAGCCGATAAGGTCTCTTCCCATTTTGTGGGATCAGTCATTTGAATATGAAAGAAGAGGGAAAAGAAACCAGCCATTTAGCTCCTTCAGCTGAAAACAGTTACCTGTACCACTTTCCTTAGAACAGGAAAACATGGGCTTAAACAGATCTAAGATTTAAGGGAGCAGCTTGTCCAGAAATCAATGGTATTCTAGAGGATGTTCAATTTAGAATCAGTGAAGGGTGCAATATTCTGTAACCTTTACTTGTCAGCAAGCTCGAGGTAGACAATACTAGCAGAACAAATCAGTGCTCATTACTAATAAGGATCCCATGGAGGACACTGAACAGCAACATTTATTAAGTTCATATGAAATCTGGTAGTAACTGCTCACACCCTCACAGCAGGTGCTTTCGATAAACCACAACAAAAAAACTCACTTGCAAAGCTACTGGGACTAGCATTGGTAAGCCATTTTCATTTATAGCAACCATATGGCACAAACTAAACATGCTGCCACCAAAACGTGGTAGTAACATGCTTGTGACATTTAAAAAACAAATCTGTTAAATTGGAAACTAGGCTATTCCTGACTAGTAGGTGTACTTGGAACTGAAACACGAATTAGTGCCCATTTGTGCAAAAAAGGTAAGAGGGCTTTGAATGCGTGCAACCTGAAGACAGTTTAAGGATATAGGGATGAAGACTGCCAATGCTGCCCCCCCCCCCCCCAAAAAAAGCCCACTAACCCTAGCACTGAAATGCACTTTAGGCAGATGAGCACGTGGTTAGGAAAAATGCTCACAATGGAAGGAATCCAGGTGCTCAGTGGACAGATCTAATGCCCCATACTGTGGAAGAATATCAAATGTTAATTCAGACTGAGCAAGCAATGGCTCGAGAGACCCAATGGACCCTCACTGTATATATGTGTGAATTTGTTAGAGGCTTACAGATCAGCCAAGGCAATCTAAGCCAAACAAACCTATATTTAAAAAACCCTTGTTAATCCAGGCAGGTACCATTAATTTATCTGACTGGGAGAAAACGAGATGGATCAAGGAGAACCTGCTGGTTGTTGGTAAACATGGTTTTAAAGGAACCAAACCGAACTGTTAGAGGTAGAGTGCCGACGGCTTTTCCCATCCCGGTAAACACTACTCGAATACAGGCATCATTCAGCCTTACACTCCGCTCGTAAAACGTAATCTAACCAACAAGAACCAGGGCAACCATTCGGATACCCGTAACATTCAACCTAAAAAAAAATAAAGGAATGATATACACTCTGGGATTCTTGCAGCTGCTGGGGATGGTTAGAGAATAAAAATGCTTTAAGCTTTATTTGCAACTTTCGCATTTCAGCAACACTGTCCAACTGGTGAGAAGTTGAATGTGCTGACCTGTCCCAGTTGTACTTCAAATTTAAGCTGCCCACCACTGCAGCTTTAAAATTAGTTAAATCATTCAATGGTCACCCCAAAAAACAAGAAATTGTAAACCGCTTATGGATTGTAAATTGTGGAATATGCTGCATTACTATCAGAGCTGTAAGTGAGCCTACTGAGTTACTGCTGAAAGATTAAGGCCATTTGGGTGTCCGTGTTCCAAGTCCAACCCAACAATCCATGGAAATCTGGTCCCGATGAGAAAGCCCGAGGGCTCTGTAAGAAGTCTAGAATACTCAATGGAAAAAAGTCATACAACCCTGCAGTACTAAATCATACACCATATGGATAGACTGAAATTTTCAGCACCATCTGTGGCGATGTGGCCTCATTATCCAAAAGCAAAATGCAGACATTTACATAGATTGTTAAAATGAAAACTATTTTATTAACACATTCAAAGTTAAACAATTCAATGTTCATAAGCATCAACTACAACTAGGTGTATATATCAAGTTAAAGAAAAGCTTAACACTAGACAAATTCGCAGCAACACTTTTTTCCACTGTCTTTTTCAGAAGACTCCTTTGGGTGAGCCATTCTTCCATTTAATAAAAAACAAAAAATACACAAGCTCACATTTCGAAGTGAAAACAAAAAAGGTTTTCTTCAATGTTTTCCTCTACGGGATCCCCATGCTGCCACCATCAAAGGTCTGCCCTTATGCTCTCAATAAGGAGAGAACCTTGGTTTGTCCGATTTCAGTTTGTTAGTAATACCCGATACGGCTGCAGAGACGGCCCCCTTAGCGCCAGACACAACATTTAGAGCCAGGAGAGGGACGGGTTTCATGCCAAGCAGACTGGAGACACAAGGGGCGGTCGGAAGAGGGTTGGGAATGCTGGAGTCGGAGGAGACCCCCGCTGTCACAAGCGAGGGGGTGGTGGTGGTGGTGGAGGAGGAAGGGGTGGAAGGTTGAGAGAGGTTGATGCTGAGGTGATCAGGGGTCGCGCCGGAGGCAGTCTGAGAGGATTTAGCACTTTCTAAACTGTAACAGAGAGGAGAAAAGGAACAAAACACGGGTGGGTGGAAGGGAAGACTGAGGATAGTACACGAGGATAAAATAAACAGCATCACCCCCAGTCTTGCAAATATACTAGCTTCACTTAAGAACCTCAGCATGCACAATTGTCATTTACAGTGAATCGCATGCGCCCTCCCCAAAGGTGCACCACCCAAATCCCGCCAAATGGCGCCCCTACACTTTCAACTACGCAGCAACACATTCTCATTTAATGACGAAGCAGGCACTTCTCTGCAAAGGTTTAAGCAGCACGTGGAGACTAATTACCAAATACGACAACTTAAGATGTTGCAGTTAGCATCCACTTTCGTGCAACCCAACACAAAACCCCTAGTCCCGGGCAGTACGGTGAAAGTACAGTTTCCTTTTTCACAAAAACCTTCACAAAAACCACCATCATTAATTGTTAATTCCAAGTAGAAAGCTACAAACACTAGGTAATTTTACATGTTGAGAAATAGAAACACTTACCTAAGGGGAGCATAGACGAACCATGACAAGGTTACTAACTGTTCACTGAACCGTCCCAACGATCACTTACAAGTAGTTATGCTGTCAGGCTTCGTGGGTGTATTTAGACATGACTGCTGGATGCTCAACCCCATAATTTATACCCTACATAGGCAGGAGAAATGGGGGTGCACCTCGCCCGACTAAGGCCCATGCAATAACAGCGAAAAACGATAGCCTGACTGGGAAACAACGGCCCTCCACACGTGCCGCCGTACATTTTGTCTACCCAAGAAGTGGTTTGGGGGCGAGTTGGGCTAGAAGCTCAAGTTAGGCACTCGGCTAGATGAGATGAAAGTAAAGCACGACAGATGAGTGCAGCAGATGGAGAATGGGTGTAGCACCGGACACTGCAAGGCAAGATGGCAGACGATAAGCCGAGGTGCTAGACAGTTTAGTTGGAGGGAAAAGAAACAAAGACCGACGACGCTGACGAGGAAAAAAGGCCAGGCGTTGCAAGGATAGAGAAAGACCATACATGAAGTGGACAATGTACGTTCTTTGAGACCCACCATACGGGAATAGACGAATTTCCATGTGGAACCCCCACGGGAGAATGGTTCGATTAGAGTACGTTGGGCACCTTCGCTTTGTTGGGCTGGCATATGGCCACTTCAACTGCCCATCGGAATACTCTATCCTCAAGGTTAGTCTAGCAAGTAATCAGATGCCAGTAGACAGTAATATTAGATGCCAGAAAATAAAACTAAAGTTTGTATAGTCAGCCTGTACCCAAGGCTAATCCCTCTACTACAGGAAAGGGCATGATCACTTCCAGATACATGCAAGACTTAAGTTTCCCAAAGCTAGCATAGAAAGAAGAAACCACAAGGGTGTAGTTGGGCAAAGCAGAAGCAAAATGGAATAGGCGGCTAACTGTTAAGTGTATAGTCTTCAAGCAGAAATGTGACTGCTTTGAGTACAAGCAGAGGGACCCCCCTACTCGAAGGTAATCGAGGGTAGAGAATCAAGCCGTTCGACGACAGTTAAAACCTAGTAATACATATTCAACACTGCCCCAGCAATTCCCTCGAGGTGATATAAGGGCGTCCATGCCCTCTACTTAGCAGTGGACCCACAAAAAAAAAGGCAACGCCTACCAGGCTGCGGCTTGAAAGGACACCCAAAGCCAGTCGTCGAAAACATGGCGGCAAGCATGGCAGCTGGCTTCCAGAAACAATACTGCCCATCACCAGCCTAACTGTATTAGTGTCAGGCAATCAGACATGGGACTGGTGAGAATGCGCGCTTGGATGCTCACCTGTTGGAAGGCCAGTGTTACAGGATCACAACTGTTCCACATACTTCAGCTTTATGAAAGCCAAGGCACTGTGCGCTTCCGGTGCAAATCAATAGGTTACTAAGACACACACATGCATAGGTAATGGCGGGTATACAAGCCACTACTTGTAGGTCAGGTACCATGTAATAGTTCAAGTAGCTTTGTTAACACTGAAGTGAAAACCACCAAGAGTAAAGCCACCAAAATGGGCCAGCAACAGGGCAAGCGTGCAAGCGAAAGCTCTTTGGCAGCCAAAGATGGACTACGTGGCTAGAGACTGCACTAAAGAGTCTTGCCCCGAAAGACTCGAAAGCCAACCTTTGTTCGGCAATGTGATAAGATCGAGGATTTGAGGGGGGCGTAGTTTTATGCAGTTTAGGAAGTGTAAGGATGGATCGGCCAGATAAGAGAACGCAATGTAGGGTGCTCCATCGCCAGTGTGCATTGGAAACGAGAACTTGTGTCAGTTTACTAAAGCACCAAGATTATTCCGGTGGCACACCTGGACTCGACCAGGCGTCCTGTAACACCGTAGGGTTCAAAGTTCAGCAAGTGCTCTAATCCTGAAGTCTCTGAAGGCCTATGGGATATCCGTCAATGCTTTCCTTGCTTCAAAGGAAACAATGGACCTACTCTAGGACGCTCAACTCCATCCTACGCTATGGCATTACCAGACAAGCCATCTACGGAAGATAGTCTAGCAAGTTGTTGTACCGGCTATTCCGTCAGGCTTACTGAAGAGGGTAGTGGAGGAGGGCAACACAAAACCACATTGCTACAATAGCTAGCTCAGAGTAAAGCCCATCATCGTGAAGGTTAATCTAATGGCCATCGGTTTGTAAGCAGAGACATACACGTCTGCCAAACTACACAGTATTAGGCCAGGCTGGATTGGACCCACTTACCTAACATTGATGAGGTACTGTGCCAGGCTAATGCTGGCAGCAGATCCAGTGATGGTGACTTGGCGCTCAGTAGAACCTTCCACAGGGTTAGCGATTTTGATTTGCGCCCCCGACATCTGGCGAATCTCATTGATTTTAGAGCCTTGACGCCCAATGATGCAGCCGATTAACTGAGGGGAGAAATCTCCATTAGCAAACTGATGAAGTCCAGGAGACACTGAACAGTATTTGCCATGCATGCTTTACTCGGCCTTCAATTATCCCGAGGATCCTTACTTTACTGTTAAATCCCATTACACCACTTTACACGAATAAAGGACGTGGATTCATTAGGCGAGGAGTTGCTCAACACGTCTACGTGTCCTTTAGAAACACTTGTCGCACGGTATAAGGTCTCAGCCCTTCTTAACTTTGTTAGAGCTCCAAGTGCTTTATACTTCCACGCATTAGGAAATAAATTATTGCTTTTTGGGTCAAGAAAGTACCCTCCCAGTTTAATTTTACCCCATAGCAAACATCTCGCTAGTGAGAAAAACAAACTCCTGGCCTACTCGCACAGGATAGAACATGGACAACTAGGGCCACATTAAGTGTCGTAGAGTACCCTAGCAGTAAAACGGGGCTTCTTTAGGGTTCCAAATGTAGTACAGGCTAAGTGCTTACGTCATTCGGAATGGTGAGTTCATGAGAAGTGGTTGGAGCAGATGCATCGATGCCACCTAGAAGAGAAAGGATAACAAGTTCAGTCAGCACAAACATTCAATGGAAACCACGGTTCCATTGTAGAACACGTGATAAAAATCCGCAGTTCCAGATATCAGCATGCGGACCAAAGAACAGTACAAAATTCCATACCACTGAATCCGGTGTTGCCCCCACCATGAGACATCGGAAAGTGAGACTGTTGCATCGCCAACTGGTGCAGCTTTGTGAGCTGTAGAGAAAAATATATAGTTTAAAGGACCAGACCATACCGCTTTGCAGCAAACCAGCAACAAGACCGCATGCGCAACTAGAGCGTGAAAAGGAAGCAGTTCTATGGCATTGGCGTGCGTGAAGTGCTGTGGGTAGCAGGCAGAGAACCAAGGACACTCCCTTTCACAGCAACATTGACCTGTAGGCAAGTTACCAAACTACAACATGGCTATACGAGTTACTGGTACCATTTGATGACCAAGGGCAGTGCCGCTCTATGCTTCCTGCCATCGTATGCTTCCCCGTTGAAAATACCTGCCGACTCTAGGCCAATACTTGCCATACTCAACGTAAGCTGCAATCCTAACCGGGAATGGCCAGAAATTATCTTGTTCATGCACGCCATTGAGTGTAGAAACTGGCTGGCTGTTCTACCTGCCCTCTAGAATTATTCAGCATTCGGGGTATGCAAGTCAAATGAAGGAAATGTCTATCTGCAGGGAATAATGTAATATACTACAATTATCCTTTGAATCCAGTATCGTATGAGCTTTAGTAGACAACCAAGCCACTATAATAAATGTTGTATACAAAAGCTCAAGACCGATTTGGAAGCTGATTGAATTCCAGCCTACACGATCTTCATGCCAGGCACCTGCTACCAGGTGAAACCAAAAAAAAAAAAAAAAAATTTTAAAACTAAGGGGCACAAACTACTCAAACAGGCTTTACAATGCTTTGAGAGAAGGGAGTAGATTTTAAGTTAATATTCATACTACATGCATGCAAGACGGTCCTTCTGTAGGCTTACTTTAACTGAAGATTAAGATGGAGTGCGTGCACTGGGCTTCCTGCCTGGCAGGACAAGCCCCTTTAAACACCAAGTTCACGTTCAGTGAAAGCTCTGCCGATTCCAACTAAAATCCTACCCTCAGAAAAAGGAAATAAACTTCAGCTCCAAACTGATCAATTTGCAAGAAAATTCAGAGTGGACAGGCAATACCGCAAACACGCCAGGAGTAGAAGTCACAGCTGTCTGGCATGGACAGTCAGGGGTGACGCAGAACAAAACCTGCATTTCCATTGGTACTGGTGCATAAATCGCTGCCTTGCCATGAACCAGATTCCAACAATCCGCCCAGTCTCCCATAAACCTGTCAACTATTAGCTTGGTTGGTTTCCAACACGACAGTAGAACACAGCATGCTTATTATGCACCTCGGACCATAAGATTGTTATGGGAACGTCCTTGGCAAAAAGGACGCGCTTTTAATAACCAAAGGGGCAGTTTGATGCCACTTTTAAGTCTCAGATAAGAGTGCACTGCAGTCAGCTATCCAATTTATCATTTTATCAAAAATTGGGATCGAAGTTGTTTAATCAAGTGTACAAAAACTTACATCTGGCTGTGGAATGGCATACTGTCCTTGAATGGTATAGGCCTATAAGAAGAGGAAAACAGTCCTATTAGGCACCAAGAAAGAAAACTAACCAGAAGATGGGGGAGGGGGGTGGGGAAGCGGACAGCGAGGCAGGCAAGTCCAGCTAACTGAAAAGTAAGCATGCATCAAATGAAAATGTAGCCCCAGTTGTAAAACAGCAGCATGCACAAGGACATACTTTGTTAAATTGTGTAGGTCTGGGATGCCAGCGCAACCAAAAAAGATAAACAATGATGCATGCCGTCAGCACATTACTTTTAACAAAATGATTCTTGGGCCCACGTCGCTAGCCTCCAACACCATCTACCCATCCCACAAATAACCCCATAACAGAAACGTGACGTTTGACATGAGTTTCAACTAAGGCTTAATGGAGCCCCGTGAACAGGATTCTTAAGTGTTAAGGGAATAAAAAAAATTAAAAAAAACAGCCAACTCAATCTGTATCCAACACCTTTTGTAGGTTTGGTTAGCCTTTATAAAATAGAAACCGAGATTCCGCTCCCAGAAAGCTAGTTAAACAGGTAACAGCCAAGAAAAGTTGGTTTCTAATCTGAAATTTAAGGTGCACACGAAATACATGTAATTTCCAAATGTCTGGACGATTGACTGGTTTATCAGTATTAATGTCACCATCAATTATGGGAATAAAAATACTCAATTAACATGGGAGGTTAAGACATTCTGTGTTCAGGTTTCAAGCAGTTAAACTCACTCACCACACACCCAGACAGGCCAACACCGGCAATGCTCAATAGTGCAAACAAAAAAATGAGGGCCATTAAAAAAAAAAAAAAAAAAATTATATATATATATATATATATATATATATATATATATATATATATATATATATATATATATATATATATATATAGATATAGGTTTCTGGCATTGTGGGCCGGCTAATTGTTTTATGTAGAGAGAAAAAAAACAAAAAAAACTTGTGTTCGTGTCCAGTTACCACAAGGCACACACTTCAAAGACCTGCAAGACAAACCAGCAAGTGCCCAGCTTTGCCAAGCTAATCTTAAAACTGTTGCGTTGCACTCAGCTGTGTGGTGACCAGAGTGAGACTAGAGTTGAGGCGGGGACACTGGTCTAGCATTTGATAATTACTGCAATATTGTACAAAAAAAAAGTGATGGACCTACCCCATGGAGATCCACAGCATCTAGGGAGACACCGCCTGTGTGGGACCTCCGTCCCTCCCACAGGTCAGTCTCACATGCGTGTCCTCCGGCTTGCCGTGACACCTGTTGAACAAAGCGAAAAGGGATAGTTATCTTTCAGGTAACAGCAAGTTCAATTTATATCCTCATTCATTAGGCTGGGTAGCCAGGCGTCTAGTTCAAGGATCCAAACAACAACTTTCTGAACTCATCTGTTCCTGAACCTCTTATCTAGGGCGATTTGGAGGAGATACTGGGAGGGAGCTTATTGCCACGTACACCTTCAGTTACAGCGAGGTCTGCTTATTGCATATTACGCTCTGAAGAGAGTTTGACAGGCTCTATGGTCTTTCTTGGAGGAAGCATATACCATACACCGACAAGATTGCTTGGCTTCTGCTCTCAATGAAAGCAAGCCTTCAATTCACAACAGGTGTCACAAATTAAAGAACAAGCAAGACAGCAAAGGATTTGCAGCAGGCTTGACGTGGCCACAAGCCTGGAGATGCATAACAGTCAAATCTCAGCTTCTTATGCATCAGCCTAGTTACAACAGTCCTTGCTTCGGTAAAAGCAGGCCCACGGCCTTAAGGGCAGTTTTAATGTGGCAGTCAGACTAGGTAAAATGTACCTTTAGAGTCATAGAAGACCAATGTGGAAACCCAGTCTGACGCGCCCTGGAACCGTTTAGGACTAACAAAATTCCTGCACTTGCAGCCAATTTATAAGATGAAACCTGCAGTCAGTATTTACCTGTGCAGCTACAACTCACATTGGTATAAATAGACCACCCAACATTCCCCAGTCCTGAAGAGCAGTTACATTCTTAAACAAAAATTATAGCTACGTCTTTCTGTGCATCCCTAAGCAGTGGCTGCGTTTATTCCTCTGCAAAGGCAGAAGTTAGGTAATCAAAAAAGATATCGGAGGGAAGACCATATAAATCACAACAAATCAAGTGAAGACACTCAAGATAAGTTGGTATTTGGCTAGCCACAACCAGTATCTCTATAACCTCCGTTAAGGGACTTTCTGTGCTTACTAGCATTAAGTCTATCCTCCATATAAAGACAACCGTTGAAAGGAAACCGATCTACTCATTACCCTACGAAGGTAAGTGTGATTTCTGTTATGGAGTAAGAGATGCAGTAGTCACTAATTGGCTCCACCGCATTCTAGCTACCTCTATTTCCTTCATCACGACCATCTGGAATACATACATATTTGGATCCAAGAGCTAAACCCTTTGATTTACAGGGGAAGTCAAATGAGGATATGAACAAAACAGGCCATCAGAAAGACAACTAAATGTGTGCTTTGTTGTCCATGTGACATCTAGGGCATGCACCGAGTGGGTGGATCGAAGGGGGAAATTGGGCAATCTTACACCACATGTCAGAATGTTGACATACTTGTTACCATTTTAATTGATACGTATTAAGTTACGTATGAGGGCACATCTCCGAACCCACATACAAGTGGGTGGTGTACTATTTCACCTCGACCTGGTAAGATTGGCAGGAACAGATGGACAGGTTGTAGTTCGAGCACAAACAAAGTACATAGCAATGGCCAATCGCACTCAAACAAAGCTAAAAGAAACTTGGTTAAAACAGGTAAAATTATCCAGCATGCAGATTAGACACTTGCCACTGAGCGTTAAGAAGCAGACACAAATGTACTCTTGATCATTCCACAAGCAGACAAGATCCCAAAGTAGTGAGCGGTGCTACCAGCTGCGGCATGCAATGCGTCACAAGGAGGGATGAAATCCTTACCTGTCCACCGGCAAAGATCACCGGTGAGCTGGATGGCTTGGGTCGATATGGGATGGTGACACCCTTCGGAGGAGACTGAAAACATTGACGGAGAAGGTCAAGAAAGCAAAAAGGTCTTTGGTAAATCAAGTTTTAATGCAATGACCAACAACTAATGCAAGACAACGCACAGCACAAGCTTCAGACTGCCCCCCTAGCCTGGATACACAAGAAAAAAAAAAAAAGCTTACCTGTGGTGACAATCTTTAGATGCTCTACCTCTAGATTTAAAATCACCAGGCACCAGACTAGATCTGGAAACTTCAAAGCTCTCACATTACTAGTAGGGGCACTGGCTTCATATAGACGCCACGAGTCAGGTGAACGTCAGAAGCTGTGGCAACCACCCTTGTTCCATAAATACGTTTTTCCAAGCCTTAAGACAGTGATGGACAGACAGTAGATTAGTCGAGTACCAAAAACCCTCAAATCAGGATCTTAACTTTTCCCATGACATCAAACAGGGACATGCAGGTCAGTGATGAATCTCTGCGACAAGAGTATCCACCAGAAAGACAAGACAAGTTAGGACAAGTAACTGATGGATACTTCTATGCACTATAGAACCCAGGCACAAATGCTTTGCCAAAGTGTGCAGGACACCCACATCTCTCGCGTCTTGATCTCTGCAATGGAGCGCCCTTGGCAAGGGCAGAAGTTATGGGCTTGGTCCTAGTGGACTTGCCCTCAGCTCCTGCCACCCCCTTTAATATTGGGCAGAGACCTTGAATAGACAGGAAGCAGCCTTGATAGCCAGCCGAATGATCCACAGTTCCAACAGGTTGATGTGAAGCACCCGATCTCAGACCAGAGGCCTTGGATCTCCAGATCCACCATATGGGCGCCCAACGTAGAGTCACCCATCACTACTTGAGGTACAGTCTGAGCGGGTGTGAAAGCCATCCTGCATTCCACACTCGTTGCCCCATCAAACCAATTATATTGCCGCAGCGGAGACCTCACAATGGAGCAGACAGGATTCCCGGTATTGCAGACTGACTGCGCGGGTTCCCATGCAGGGCCCTCGTGTCAGTATTTGACCAGGAAAGCAGGAACTCAGCAGACCTAGGAATCTGGACTCTCAGAACTGAAACTCGCACCTTGCTGAAAAGATGGGACCATATTCTGAATGGTGGTGATACTTTGCAGAGTACAAATGACACAGGGAGGGGAGTGTCCAATAAAGACAATATGAACTGGAATCATTGGCATGATTGCATGTGATATTTGGGCATGCAGGTTTAGAAGTCTGGGTCAAACGGGGACGAGGTTGACTGCAGATTACCTCGGGTAAATCAGCTTTGATCAGCCAGTCATCCAGAAATGCGAATGGTGGGATGCCTAAACTGAGATGGGCTTGAGGCTTTGAAGTCAAACCAAAGGGTAGTACACAAATTTTGCTTGGAACCAACCACAAATCGCAACACTTCCGGGGTGACCGCAGGATAGGAATGAGGACGTATGAAGCTAGAAGGCAGGGAAGGCTGTTACTCCGGTATATAATTTGGAGGACCCCATTTCCAGGCAGAAAAAAACGCTGCCTTCCCATAGGGTTGGAGGTGGGCACTCTTGGTCTGTCTTCGTGGTGGTGCAGGAGATTAGGTTGCAATGTGGATACACAGCTACTTGCTCTGGTTCGCTCTAAACTGTTATACCAACAAATTAGGCAGTTGCTGGTTTTATGGGAGATACTGTGGTCACGGACTAAAGGAAATCACAAAACCTCAAAAATGCCAAAACTAGTGAGTTTAGGGAGGGGGTAGTTGTAGACCAAGGGAGCAAGCCTTACTTACCGGTTCTCAAAATACTCTGATGCAGTAGAACTCATCGCCAAATAGGCATGTACTATTGAATGGCAGATTCAATTTAACCAGATGTCTGGATCCAGGAATGTCTTCAAACGAAGGTCCACAAGAAAGGAAGGTGCACTCGATTGAAGTAAGTCAGGAGACATACATTATCCAAAAGTCTTCAACGTAGTTTGATTTAAAACAGGCACACAGCCAACACGTTGTGTACCCTAGTGCCACGGGAACTTCATCAGGCCTTACTCAAAGTACAACAGGACACATATGACCTAAGTAATTCCAATTCTCAGTGTGCAACATAAACGTGTAACATCTCGTGTGTACAGTCCAATCAAATCTCAAGTATAGTCCACTCCTTCAAATTTCAATATCAGATGTATAGTATCACAAGATTAAAATGCCATAACTCCCCAGGGTTCTTAAAGTCAATCAATAAATAGGCAAATATAAGAAGCCCCAGGACACACACTGTGGTCCTCTAATACAGAAACTGTAAAGAATCACCAGCAGAGTATTCCTTTAGAAAGAATCAAAGGCGCGCCTAAGGCAAGCCTGTCTGCGCCTGACCGGGCACGGTCCAGGCGCGAACCCCTGGCCCCTGCAGCAGCCACGAAGACCGCCTCCACTACGACACCAAAACCCTAGTCGCTCTCAACCCAGGAAGGACCCACACCTGCAGCAAGGCCACCCCGAAGCGCACCCACGGCCCTTTTACCTGCTGGAACTGCAACTTGTCCTGCCACGAAAGTGCCAAGACACCCACCAGCTCAGATCAACACCCGCTCCGCACACACGCCGTCGAACTCTGGGACCTACTCTACACCACATCACCGGACGTCACCTTCCTGACCAAGACCTGGATGAACGAAGCCTCCTCACCAGACATCGCCATAGCCATCCCAGACGGGTACAAGATCACCCGCAGAGACCGCTCCAACAGGGCCGCAGGAGGAATCTCCATCGTCCACAAAAACACCATCAAGATCAACAAACACCAACGACACCCTCAGCACCGCCGAAAACATGCACTTCCAGATCCACACGGACCCTAAGACCACCCAGAGAGGACCCTCGTCTACAAACCGCCAGGACCCTGGCCTCAATTCTGCGACTCCATCCCAGATCTCATCAGCACGCACGCGCTGACCTCCACCAACTACATCCTCCTCGAAGACCTGAACTATCATCTGGAGAACAACAATGACAACTCATCCACCCTGATTGACAATCTCGCCAACCTCGGACTGAAACAGCTAGTCACGACACCGACCTACATCACCGGCCACACGCTTGATGCCATCTTCTCCTCAAGCCCCCATGTCAGCTTCAGCCACGCCTCCGAACTCACCTACACAGACTACCACTGCAGCCACTTCTCCCGAAAACCACACACCACAGACACCCCCCGCAAAATCACAACTACAGACAAGCCTCGCACTCAACCCTCCGACAAACCCCACCAACCCAGATGAAAGTGCACTCGCCCTCGAACGCTGGATGAACTGCACCAACAGTCGTTCCGCTGAAAAACACCAACAGAGACACCAGCAGAAGAGTCAGCTGGTTCACCCCGGAACTCCGACTCCAAACTCACCTGCCGGAAACATGGCACAGCAACAAGACGCGAGACAGCAGCACTGCCCACAAAGACGCCATCTGCAACCACCACCACCTCATCAGGACCACCAAAGGAACCTCCTTCACAGACCGCCTTAACGTGAACGGCAAGGAGCTCTTCACCATCGTGAAGGAACTCTCCAACCCCAGCTCCAACGCCATCCTACCATCGCATGCCCTGTGCGACCCCCTCGCCACCTTCTTCCACCGGAAAATCACCGACATCCATGACAGCTTCAGACCCCGGAAGACCCCTGCCGACCACACCGCACCAAACCCACCGCCCACGACACCCTGGGCCAACGTGAGCATCGAGGACACAATCAAGACAATGGGAACAATCCACTCCGGTTCCCCGTCCGACCCTCTCCCGCACCACATCTTCAACAAAGCCAGCAAGTCCATCGCACTGCACCCGACCTGCACAAAGTCATCAACCTCTCCTTCGAGACCGCCACCTTCCCTGAGAACTGGAAGCACGCAGAGATCAACGCCCTACTGAAGAAACCCCAAGGCGGACCAGAGCGACCTCAAGAACGTCTGTCCCATCTCCTTGCTTCCGTTCCCAACAAATGTCAAACACCCAGCACCTCGAAGACAACAACATCCTAGACCCGTCCCAATCAGGATTACGCAGCAACCACAGCACCGAGACCGCCCTCATCGCCGCCACAGAAGACATCAGGATCCTGCTAGACAACAGCGAGACGGCGACCCTCATCCTCCTGGACCTCTCCGTCACCATCTGCGACCACACACTACGCATGCGCCTCCACGACGCAGGGATCCAAAACAAAGCCCTGGACTGGACCACCTCCTTCCTCTCCGGCAGAACTCAGATTCCGCCTCCCCCCGTTCCGATCTGAGGCCTCAGATACTCTGTGGCGTCCCTCAAGCATCCTCCCTCAGCCCGACGCTGTTCCAACGTCTACATGACACCACTAGCACGCATCGCCCGACAACACGACCTCAACATAATCTCCTACGCCGAAGACCAAGCTGATCCTCTCCGTCACCAAGGACACCATCACCGCCAAATCTAACCTCCACCAGGGAATGAAGGCCATCGCTGACTGGATGGAGGACAGCCACCTCAAACTGAATACAGACAAGACGGAAATCCTCATCCTTGGGTCCAACCCCTCTGCATGGGACGACTCTTGGTGGCCCACATCACTGGGGTTCCCCCCCCCTCCGACCACGCACGCAACCTGGGAGTCATCCTCGACTCGAAACTTTCCATGACCTAACAAGTCAATGCAGTCTCCTCCACCTGTTTCAACACCCTCCGCATGCTCTGCAAGATCTACAGATGGATCCCAACAAACACAAGGAAAACAGTCACCCAGGACCTAGTCAGCAGCAGACTAGACTACGGAAACGCCCTCTACGCCGGAGCCTCGTCCAAGCTCATCAGCAGACTACAGAGAAACCAGAATGCCTCTGCACGCCTGATCCTCGACGTCCCGCAACCACATCACCCCCCCCCCCCCACCCGAGGAACCTGCACCGGCTCCCTGTTGACAAACTAATCTCCTTCAAGCTTCTGATCCACGCACACAAGGTACTCCACAAAACCGGCCCAGCCTCTCTCAACAGTCGACTCTCCTTCTACGTACCAAACAGGAAACTCCGCTCACCACGCCCTGGCCACGGTCCCACACATCCGGAGAACTATTGCCGGAGGCAGATCCAGGTCTTGGCGGCGCGATGGGAGAAGGAACGCCCTCCCCCTCTACCTGCGACAAACCGAAGACCTGCTGACCTTCAGGAGATAACCCAAGACCTGGCTCTTCGACCAGCAACACCCCCGCCCACCAGCGCCGTGAAACCCTCCCGTGTATGTAGTGCGCTTTACAAGTTATGCGATTGATTCAATGTCATAAGGGAATCCGAAATGTGGAGCCCCAAAACACACACAAATCCTTAATTTCGAAAGGTCAGCTCTTTATAATACAAGGGTCCTAAACGGAATGCTAACCAGAGAACCCCACCGTGCCCGGTTTTAAAATGTGGTCCAGGACGGCATGGTAACCGGCAACAAAGTACAAGGAGTGGACTATACGTAGCGCTGCATCAACTGCGTTGGGGGGGGGGGGGGGGGGGGGAGAAAAAAAAAAAAGGGAACAAAGCGTTATGGGAGTCACTATGTGGCTTCGATAACATCACCTGACGCTACTTTTAGCTCAGAGACATGGCCAGCGCAAGTTACCAGCTACGAGAGCTTTGAAGTTTCTAGATCAAGTTGGACGTCTGGGATTTTCATGCAGAAGAATCTGCTGGTAGAGGTATGCATCAGAAAGAAAAACAGTATCACTAAACCCACTCCCCTTCCAATGAAGTATGTTGTGCTTGTTCAAACTGCTGTTATGACTAACTGTCTTAACTGACTTACTGAGAGAATTGCAGACGCATGAAGTTTGTCCACAGAGTACATTCCTGAACGATTGCATTCACGTGAAACCCAGATCATTTACTCCAAATCCTTAAGAAATCTAGCTCAATTATTCGCTAGATGCACTTTAAGGATGTTACGGCCAACACTACTGTCTAGAAATTGGACCAGTATATTGTTAACTCAACTGGTTTTATCTAAAACGTTGGTCACAGCTATTGTTAAGACTAAAACTGCCCTCCTTTCCGCTTGACAGACGGTGTGAATATACACAGACTGACTTATGGCTGTAGTTGCACACCAACAAGGTCACATTTTGGAGGGAGGGGGGAAATACAGCCAGGATGGTCTAATGAAGTCTTCCACCAATGGAGGGCAAGTATACATCTTCAGACATTAATTGCAGCCATTGCGAGTATAAGCCGTATCAAAATTAATCTTTGCATGGCGTTTGAAGCTCTTTAATCACAAGGAAAACGGCAAGGCAAAATTCAACCAAGTTATATACCTGGAAACACTTACTCCTGGTCAAGGTGTAACTAGACTACATAAAACATGCCAAAAAAAAAAAAAAAAACAGGAGCCAATACATGCACGACAAGAATGTCCATCCATGTTACAGTACAGTTAAGCAGGATGCCTAGGACTTTAACTCGAGCAAGAAGCGAGTAAGATGAAACTTCGACTGTCGAATCGTAGACTCATGCCACCTACTGAAAAAAATTACAATCCAAAACACTAACCTACACAGAGCAGCCAATGAACGAAGCCTTGTCGAATACGCAGACCATTGCTTCAAAAGGTATACTGCATTTTGAAATTAGTCCCTCAAGTACACATAGGGAGCACTCATTGGGAGGTGGAATAAGCCAAAAGCCAAAGAAAACAAGACGACAACTACTAATCGAAAGCGCACTGTAAATTTTAGTAAGAAATAATTTCTGTAATTACGGCATGATAACAGACTTAAAAACTAAGTAGTATACCTGGACGAATGTTACAATTTTTAACTATAGGTCATCGAACCAACAAGCGATAACCCCTTTTGGATATATATGTGCTCTGCAAAAGATTCATGACAGCAACACTATAGAGAACTAAATGAACAGCTATTGAAGACTTACCTCCAGCATAACCACACAGATCTGTTTGACGCACTCTATGATTGAAGAAGGAATGCCAGCAATTGTGATGGCTCTTTCTGTCGAGTTGGGCAGCATGTCCCCCGCTACTTGCACCTGTGCTCCAGTGGTCTTCAAAGGAGAAAAAAAAGAAAAGGCTTAATCCCGGGATGCAAAGCCCAAGATCGTTTTGTAAGGGGAGAATGAAGTTGAGTAAGGTGACTGACCTCCGAAGTTCAAACTGTCCCCCACGACAGAACTAATCAAAGGCAATTGGCGAACAAGTGAAACCCAACCAAGCACGTTAAGTTTGTTGAACCCATAGAATGGAACTAAACAATGAGGGAAGGTGTTCAATAGGTCAAAGTGCCAAAGAGGCATGTATACTTAAAGCATTGAAGCTCATTGTTAAGTCATGTTTCGCTAGCCAATCTAGTATGTCTTAACACCCTAGACTGCTCTAGCTGGGGCCTACAACATGGCGTAACTGCAGATATGCCATCTACCCACCCATGGACTGCACCCAATGGTTAAAAACTAAAAATGTACCTCTCTGATCTCTTTAATCTTGCAACCTCCTTTCCCAATGAGAGAACCACACTGGCTGGCAGGGACCACGAGCCTCAGAGTGACAGGGGGTTTGCTGGAAGCAGTGCTGTTGGTCATCGCGCTACTGATGTCCTTAGAGCAGGAAAAATAAAAAAAATAAAAAAAAAAAAAAAAAATTTAAAAAAATTAGACAACCATGTTACAAAAGAAAATCTGAACAAGCAACTTCATCTTTGGCAAGAATTTCCGCTTGGTTGCCAGTCTAGCTTTGAGAAAGTACCGCAGCCACGATACCAAAAAGTTGTGTGATGTAGTTGAAATTTCATAGTACGCATTCACTTTTACATGGTGAAGGAAGATCGGGCTTAGCACATAACAAGAATCGGCAATTTGAACGGGCCTTCTGTGCAATGCAATACAAACGGGGGGGGGGGGGGGGGGGGAGTTGTAGCTGCTTTCATGCAGAGGCTACTTTGTTGCAACTACGTTTTTCCATAGGTCTGTGGTATGACCATTAGCCAGACCGAAAAAAAAAATAACACCCGAGACTCAACGGTGGAGTTAAACTCTCCACGACATATTAAGTTGATCAGGTTTATTATGGACATTCAAGTCAGATAGTCTAGGGGAGATTTCACACACAACCAGGAAAATTCTTGGCACTTGCCAGGTAGGGGGGGGGGGGGTGAACACTTTTCAATACCAAGTTTTTACTCGCCAACGCCCCCTGTAGACATTTGCACTACCCAACAGATAAGACACACCTCTTCTAGTTTGTCAATGATCATAGAAAATGCTTTGAAGATGGCATTAGTAGGTCCAGCGAGAGTGATGATCCTTTCTGGGCAGTTTCCTTCCGAGATGTTTATACGAGCTCCGCTCTAAGAACATGATAAATAAGAGCCAAGTTGATGTCATTGTATATACCGGCAACAACTGCCATTTAAAAATCGTAACCCAAATAAAGTCAGTTGCATTGGTGCTTCAGCATGCCCACCCGCACATTTGCACCTGTGCCACCTCGGAGCAGTTGAGATGCAGAGTTCCATAAAACTTGCACAGCGAATATATACTCACAGTTTCACACACAAACGCCAGAGATGCATACATGCACCATATGTGCGCATTCTCAAATCTGAAGGTTTGCAGGCAGACATAGCTGCGTACAATGTCTTCTTACATGCGCGCAGCCACATTTAGCAAAATCAGACGCCTACTCCATTGGCGTGCGTTATAACCCAGTGGTTTACAAACTAGCACTTTCAATTTCTTCACTCGAAAGGAATAAAAATAAAAAAAAATCTTACCTCCTCTCGCATCTTCTTCACCGACTCCCCTTTCTGCACAAGACAAAAAAAATAGTATGATGTTGCATTAAACAGAAAAAAACAAACAAGGACATAAAGGTAAACTTAAGCGATTTTACCTTTCCAATGATGCTTCCAACTTCCTATAAAATCAGAAAGTTTACAATTAGTCTGCAGAATATACAAATATACATTCGTGCTAACTAGATTGCTAAAGCACCCCAGAATCCTTTGCTCTTTGGGCCTACTAAGAGCTGAGAAAAAAAAGAAAAAAAAACATACTGCAGCTGCTTCCTCGTGCTAGTGCACGCGGAAAATATTTCGAACACAATGAAAGGGTCCTGAACTGCTGTCACCTTCATTCAACATATCTTTTAAGTTAAGACATTTAATGCACAGCTTTTCGAATATAGGATTCATTCTTTCACTCAGGAAGTGACAAGGATCACAGTAATCAAAACAAAGTAGCTTAGGACGTGCACGGAACGACTAAACGCTAATGAAAGATATAGCCACATGAAAAATACTATCTCAACTGTTTAGCTAAACGTTATTGGATATTTTCTTTTGCAAGACGCGAACGCCGAACATGTATGATGGAGTAGAATGCAAATAACCGTGAGCTGTCACTATGCATTTAAACCACAGTACTGGTCGTTCCCTTCATCCTCTCACCTGCATCCATCACCATGAGCCACAGTTTAAGGGAAAGGAGTGCATACAGAGCATTGTGGTCATTATGGAACTGATGCATCAGCTATTGTCAATGCGATTGGAAAAAGCACTTGTGTAGCACGCGCGATTTAAAATGAATGTATCGTTCACAGCAGCCACATTTCACAAAGAAAAGACCAGTCATACCTTGCCATGCATGAGCAGTCGTATGGTGAGAGTGACATTCAAACCGCCTTCAATCATGCTGGTATCCATGGTGTGCTAGGTTCTGTAGAGTCAGGCTTTTCCGTCAGTGAGATCTTTGGTCACGGGATGGAGCAAGACTAAAACAAAAGATGACATCTTTGCTGCAAAACTGTCAGTTCAGTGTTAAATACCATTAATTACTTATATGGTGCACATAAAATCGTCACGCGAGAGGTCTCCACTTGAGACTGCCACTGAGATGAAGGAGACTTACACAGCAGTCTATATACTCTTCCAAATAAACATCTTTACATTCTTGGGAGAGGTGTTGCGTTGAAAGGAAACTTCATTCCAAACAATTTGCACCCTTGTTTACAGTAATCTAAGTATGCGTCAAGCAGGCTGTGTGCTCAACATTATGCAGGCTATTCTGGACCCGATAAAGGGATCATTTATATTTCATGAGGACAGCTTCTCATGCGAGCAAGGACCTTTAAGATAAACAATGCTACAAAGTCTACATTTTAAATCAAAACACATGGCTATTAATTGAGCGGTCTACAACTCACTATACATGAGTTCACTAGATCCATGCGTCTATATCAAATATGCAATCACAAGTCTACCTGGAAATAACTAAAACTTCGAATTTTTATCAAGTTATGCCTCACTACCAATCGTGGGGTCTGTTTTTCAAACACCCCACAAAAGCGATAGGTGCGGTGTCAGTTTGCAGACGAGAAAAAAAAATATAACGCTTCGTTGTTTCCTAGACTGTCACACTCATTATGGTTGTACCCCTTTTATCATAAGGGTATTCTCGATCCACTCTTAATGACACCTACATCTCACTGCGGTGAGTGAGGTGCAGCAAAATCTAAGGATTTAAAATAAAAATGGATTAAACTACATCATGCCCCCACAGACTAGATTTGTTTTTATTAATAGATAAAAGGGACACACTTCCATAAAGAATAAAAGACGCAACTGCGTGTCGCATTCGGCCTAAGAAATATGCCATCTGGAGGTTACGATGTCCTCTGAATGTTATTGTTAGTTATACCCTCCGCACCAAAGACATGTAGTCAGCCACGAAAAACGTGACGCCTCCAAAATTACCAAAAAGATAAACCTTTGTTAATTGACTTGCTAAGATAAAAACAACCAGTTAAATACGGGCCATTGTAAGCACCGAAAAACCATTGTAACGGGACTGGCGTTGCTTCCTGCGCATCACACGAGTGGGGCCTAGGCCCGAGAGTGATCAGCGGACTGACGTGCACGCGCGGCTAAGGACAGGCTCGAGCAGAGCGGGAACGGAGCTACGTGAGGCCGGGGCTTATCGGGCCTTACCTTAAAGAGCGGGGAGGAGGAGGAAGGGGGCCGCCGCTAGGAGAAGGGTATTGTAGGAGTGGGGCGGGACAGAAAAGACCGGGGACGGGAACGAGGGTTCGGGGGCGGGAAAGGAGACCGAGGGAGGCCGGAGCCGTTGGGCCTCGGGGGAAGGGGGCGGCAGGGGGGGGGAGAGAGAGAGGCGAGGAACCGGGGGAGGGAAGGGAGAGAGAACCGGGCGGGCGAGGGAGGAATGGCGACGGCGGGAGGGGCTCAAGGGGCACTGCGACTTCTGCTGCTGCCTCTGCTGGTCTGGGAGGGGGAAGGGCGGCGCGGGTGGCTATCTACCCGCCCTCGCCGGAAGTTGAGCTAAGCGAGCAGGCGGACGAAAGCTAGAACGCACCGCCGAGGGATCATAGAGTGTAGGGCACTCTGGCGGGAAAGCCCATCACCTCAAAGGGTTGACGCACAATACAATGACAATACATCGTGTGTTGTAACCTTAGCGTGCAAGCAGCTCTTGATTTGAAAGGCGAGCCCAATTAAGAGCGTACAATATACTTTTTTGGGGGGAGATGCTGCCGTTTCTCATAACTGTATACTTGTCACATTTTCAGTTTGCTTTTTGTTTGACATTTCATGGGTTTGATGGTCTGGCTCGACAGCCCAGCTGTCGCCAATTATGTGGGCATCACCAGGAAAGGGCTTTTGGCCCCGCCCACATGTTGGAAGTCATAAATCAATCAATAAGCTTTATTATCGGTTAAAAACCATAAAAGCAGAACAAACAAAAGAATACAAAGTTTCCTAAGCACACCAGACATAAATTCATAAATAGATAAAACACACGTAATATAATTAAAATGATTAAAAGAACCAAATCGCCGGATGGGCTACAAACATGGGCTACACGGAAAGATCAATCCAGAAAGTATAGGCCTATGGGGTCACAGATACAAGAGGTAAGTGCAGATTAATTTTAGCACGTCGAGCGTTCCACATAGCCCATAGGAATCTCGAGATCGCAAAGACAATTAGGGGGGTAGTGTCGTATTTAAATAGTCTAAAAGCCTCCCTATAGTCTCTGAGGCCCAACACTTTGCAAAGAGGGATAATCCACTTAGTTCTGCTCCTAGAATAATGCGGGCAAAAAAGCAATACATGTAGATCCGTTTCATCACACCTTTCACAACCAACACAAAGACTAGAGACCGCAGGGGTGGCAGACCAATTGGTAATCACTGCCCGAAAGGGGAGTGTCCCATGTCTCAGTTGGACATACAACTTCTTAGCCAATGCAGGTTGGATGTCGTCCAGACATTTCTCAAAGTGATAATGATCCTTGGCCTCCAAGAACCTTTAAGAGAGCGTGCCCAACAATGGATTACTAAGAGCAAGTGCCAAACAGTGATTATTGAGTAGGGTGGCCAGATCTCTCTTAGAGAGGGAGTGGCATGTCAACTCAGGGGCATCCCATAGGTCAACCCTGCCCAAGCTTTTACATGTGTTTTTGACATACTGAAGCCAAGGAATTTTCCCAGCCCCCCTGAGAGACAAAAGGTCCCTTAGGTCATCTCTATAGCTTAGCAGCTCTGGTGTCGACCAGAGGCGCCTCCAATATAACACTGGGCGATTCGAGATGACCCCCTGTATGGGGGGTAAGCCCAGATCAAGGCGAAGGGGAAGCAATGGTGTACTCTGAGGTAAGCCCAATAGACGTCTGATAAAGGTATTCTCAGTGATTGTCAGCGGAGTAGCAGGCGAATGACCCCATAACTCCACCCCGTAGAGCGCCCATCCTCTCGCCTGGGTCTTATAAATTTCGAGGGGCGGGCCCACTGATTTAAATGGGGACCCAGTATGAGCTTTAAGAATGCCACCAGAAGATTGGGCCAGCTTCAAGTTTGCTTTGGCTACCTGGGGCCCCCACCCCATCCTGTCACTCAAGGTAACACCTAGGTAGTCAAAATTAGAAACCCTTTCTAGCGCCATACCGTCCAGGTGTGGATGTGAACAACTGGAGATTTTGGCATTAAAAGCCATGAATTTGGTTTTAGCCAGATTAATCTCCAGGTTCCTTGACTTGCAAAAAAGACAAAAAGCCTCCAGTGTTCGCTGCAAACCCATAGAGGTTTTTGATAATAATAAGGTGTCGTCAGCGAACATCAGGGCTGGGATCTTCCGGGCAGCCAGGCTGGGGGAATCCAGATCCCTGGCCCCCAAAAGATGGTCAATTAATCCGTTGAGGAACAGGGATAAGAGAGTGGGAGCCAACACACACCCCTGTCTCACTCCCCGTTCGACCGGAAAAGGGGCCGAGAGCTCCCCAGAACGCCCGTACCTTACCCTCGCATAGGTAACTTGGTGAAGCCGTTTGAATAGGTTGCATAAATATGTGGGAGCCCCCATCTCCCTCAAAATGGCCCAAAGCTTATCCCACCAAATTCTGACCTCCCTTCAAGCGGGGTTTCGCTGCAAGGTCTCCACCATTGACCAACTATTTCGACTCCAGTTGATCTTTTGGAAAACGGTTACACTGGGGGCCGGTAGCCTGTATCTGATCTTTGTCGACCTTAGATCTGCTTTCGACTTGGTGCAGAGGGAGTCATAAGTATATGCTTTGACTCAGCAGAGGGTGCTTCTAAAAATAAAAGTGCTTGCCCTCCACACAGCAGTAGTCATTTTATTTATTTATTTTTCAAGCAGTCTAAGATCGAATTTTTTAAGGACACACATAACCTTGTAATGCTATTAAAGTGTCTTAGATAACTACATATATATATTGTTTTTCTCTAGCAGCAGCACAGATAGGGGAGCAATGCATTACCTACATGGATTTTTAGGTCTGGCTTGACACTGCAACAGTCACCTGATCTCTTAACCTACACCAATATTATTCTACAATTTTTTGCTTCCACGCAAATACATATCCATTCCCATGTCATTTACTTGTAATGCTTCACATTACCATAGAACATCCCTTTAAAGCCAGACCTGCTGTTTTAGCCAATGCTTGTCGTGTGCATATAGGCCATTCCCATGTCATATGTGTGCTACGCTAAGTAACACTTGTAGGGTTGTCACCTTTCAAAAATTCTGCAAAAGCTAGAACATGATATTTAATAAGAACTTCATTAAAAAACCACACATACTTATTTTTGACATGGTATTTTGGTCTTTTTAGGTCTCGTCTAGGAAAGGCATGTGCGCTGTCTCTTCGAGACATGTTGTATCTACAATATAGGCTTCACACACCGCCCATCTTTTTAATTGATTCCTTTAACTGTCCTTCGTAAATACCTGATTTTGTTTGGTGAATATGCTTCGTAGTCTCTCCTTTTATACTTTTGTGACCTCCCATGAGGAAAGCCCCTGTTACATACACTCTAACTCTTCATGTTATTTTTGTATGTTGTGAGGTCACTTTTCGTAGCTCGTTTTCGAGCCACAACAATGCACTTCCCGAGCACAATGGACTTATCTTGTTCTATGGCTTTAAGCTGCTTGTTTTCGCCCCGTCAAAAACAAGCTTATCTTGTTTTAGGGCTTTTCGGTGCTTGTTGTCGTCTCATCACAAGAGGATGATTTTATGGTGCTATTTCAAATTCAGCAAGCCACTATAGGTTTAGTTTGTTTTGGAGCCTCGGCTCATGTATACTCTATTTATCTTTATAAAGCCACCTTATGTTGCTTTCGATTTTACTCCTCAGGTCTTGTTTGACGACTATTTTTATTAGTTAAGGCTCCCTGCATTCCGCCCTCGGAACGCGACTGAAAAACAAGTGCTAGAACATTAAGTGCATGACTGAGACATATGCAAAGGCATGCATACTTATGGCAGCCATTTTGAAATAGGATGCATTATTTGCCCCACCCAAGAATTATCTTCATCCTCACAGGTATTGACGTTAATAGCAGTTAAAAAAAAGACTTCATTTTGTTGCTTATTTTTAAATGAACTTATCAATATATATTAAAAAAATTTAAAAAAAAATTCCTAAAATTCAAATGTGTTATATTTTATATTCTATGATGTAAAGCTCCAATTATAATTGAAACTTCAAACATTAACTACTTGTGTTCAACAAGCAGTCCGGTCAGATGTGGAGATTCTTCAAATAGTGAGTGTGCGGTTGGAAGATGGCGACTGTGCTCCTCATTGCCCTCGCTTGCTCCGGGTCCGTGTTGTGGCTGAGAGGAGTGTTGGTCTTCATTATTCATAAAGCGGTACTGGGCGGCGCTTTCCTGGGGCTTCTTGCAAATTTTAAACCTGTTTTCTTGCGCTAACTGGGACAGAGACAGTGGGTGTGGAGTTGCTGGTTGGCGGAATCGTGCTACAAGGGACATGAGAGAGATGTCTTTGTGAGTGTGGGCAGCTGAGCAAGAAGCGCCCACCATAACTTTTACTATCAGGGTAACCAACTTTCAGCCATGCTTCCGATGGCATGGCCACTCTCCAACCAAAGACTTCTAAGTAAAGAACTGTCCATTTAACTAAGTCCTCCAAGCAAAGGCAGTGGACAGCCCCTCTAGCACAATGAAGGACGTATTACTTCTGTTCAAATGATGTAGTCTGTCATTACAAATCAGCTCCAACTAAGGTGTTACATGGGGATCTCTTTGTCATATTTTTACCATGCCAAATGCCCCTCTTTTCGGAGAACGCAGGAAGACGTGCCTGCTTCGTAACTATCCATATATTAGTAGTGAGGGCTCGGCGTTAGAAGATGTTGCATTGCCAATCTTTAAGTAATTTCCGGTAACTCTTTAAAAGCTGTGTTCTGTTAATTGCATTCATTGAGGAGTTAGAACTGGAGGTCTTGCATTGCCATCAGGGGGGCTCCTCCGTTGGTGTGAAGGAGCGTTGCCCCACTTAAATCTCCCCCAAAAGCCCCCGAGATGAAAAATAAAATGGTAATTTACTACTATTTTATTTTTCATCTCTTGTCCTGAATACAACGTCAGGACGGGGCGGGCCGCTGCTGAGTTGACAGCAGCAGGGAGGAGGGTGGGCTGTCTATATACTTTTCAAAGTGTAAATATTCCTTTGGCTGGCCATCTTGTGATGGCCAGCCAGACGTGCCCAAATTGAAACCTCTAACCCAGCTGTCTTATGACAGCTGGGTTAGAGTAAGTGCAGGCCTCCAGGGCACTGTGGAGCACCGAGTACGGCTGCTCCCACCAATCCTGCCACTTCTCTCACAGCACGAGAGCAGCACCAGGATTGGTTAAGGGAGTTCCAGCATCAAGTTCCTATGGGTGTCGGAAAAAGAAGAGCTCCAAGCCGAGGACGTCGTAAGGTAAGTCTTTTTAATTTAATTTTGTGAGCATGTCAGCCCGCCCCCCCTCTCTTTAGATGCCAGCCACCACTGGTTGCCATATGTCTCCTGCTCATTTGTGTCAGCCTGGCAAAGTTGCAATGGGTCGTTTGAGGTAATATTGTGGATTCAGCCTACAACCTCAACTAATATTTGTCATGGATATGACTAAATGGAGTGCTGTGCACTTCATTGAGGGCTTATAAAAACACAAGTATTTGTTGCGTTTTTCCTTGCTAATATCCGAAAAGGGGTGTTTATAGTTGAAAATACTATAACTTCAAGTTTCAGAATGCACAGGGAATTCACAAATGTGCTTACTGCTTCTGACTTTTTAGGAAATGTATTACAATCTTTTAAAAATCTGCCCCTGTTATTGGGTAGGGGCACCTGACATAGGCAGAGCTGTTCACGTATTTCTGTTGTGATAGAGATGCATCACCATGGGTGCTTGGGGGTATCCTAGTCTTCAGTGACTATTCAGCCCGTTGAGTTTTCACCACAAGACAACCACCTTCTTCTCCGTAGGGTGATGGCTGAAAGTTGTTTGCAGTTCATCCTTGGAATAATAGGTGCTGCTTGTCATTGAATATGCATGCAGTGTTGGAGGAACGTGGGTTTTGTTCACTCTTATTCTCTCTTTAGTCAGTGAACTGCTCTGCATCTTTAGGTCAAGCCTAGACAGAGCATGCGCTGTCTCTTCAGGACACAAACGCCCATTTTGCACATGGACGTGTAGCGCAGTGCACATCAGGACATTTTATTTATTTATTTATTTTCATTTTTAAATAAACACATCAATCATTACAGTAGCCTTCGTTATCACATTCTGTTCATTATACAGCAGACAGTATTCTTTAACATTTTTCGTTACGTTTGTTATTACAATTATTGTTTGAGTAAGAAAAAATGATACAAGCCTAGTCACGCTACTTCTGGACAGGCCCCACTATTGCCTACCTTCATTACTGTTATAGCTATCCTCCCACCATTGCCTCGCCATGTGTTCACAATTCGCAAGCTGTCGCGACGCCTCAGTCTCTTTTGAAACACTCTATTTTTCCAGTGTGTGTAATTACTGCCACGTCTATTCAGCTCCAGTGCTGCTCTGACTCTCAGTGACCTCATCTGAGGCAGCTCTACGAGTGAGGTACGCTTGATATGGTCCCCAAATATTTTCGGGTCTACTTCATGTAGGAATGAGTGCGTTATAATTGTCAGATTGAGTACTGCAAATGGATAAATCAGTGCACCACTCAGCAAATGTGGTAACTGGCCCTCGCAGCCATCTCATGGCCAGCCTCCTTTTAGCTAACAAAATACCCACTGCTATCAACTTCCTAGTACTTTTAGGTAATACCTTAACATACCCTAGAAGTATCACAAGTGGTGTCTTGGGTATTTGAGTCTCCACCATATCCTGTAATGCATCTATCACCTCATTCTAATATTTATGCATTGCTTGGCATTCCCATGGCAGGTGATTAAAATGTGCTCCTTCCACATCACACCTTTCACAATGGTCGTCTTGCTCTGAGTCCATATTTTTGTAGCCTAACTGGTGTGTAGTACACTCTCTGTAGGAATTTAAAATGTACTAGGCATTGTCTACCATTCTGCAATACCTTTTTCCGTACTAGCACAGCAGTACTTCCATTGCTCCTCCATTATGTCTACCCCCAACTTGGTACGCCATTCCAGTAGGGTCTTCTCATTTACCTGGTTCACACCCGACCTGCTGAGTAGGTATAGAATCGACATTGCCCTCTGTGGAGAGCGTGTCTGCAATAGATATGTTAGCACTCTATATTCCAGACTTTCCTGCATACTATCCCCCAGCATTTCACAGAGTGCGTGTCTTCCCCTGTAAAAGTGATATCTCTCTAATTGAGTAACCGCTTCCACCGTGACATGCACCTGGTCCCATGTCTTAACCACCCCTTCCGCAAAGTAGTCTCCCATGGTTTTTATTTTTAACTTATGCATCGCATTAATGAATGCCTTATCCTGCTGGTTCTTCAGCCCCTCACACCATTCTATAGGTAGTTTCAGGGAGTATAATAAGTCTGACTTCTGCATTTTTGCCGTTTTGTGAAAGTGATCTCTCATAGTTCCTATGACATGATATTTCCTGCTCGCTACTCCCTGTAGGTATTGTGGCAATGTCAATGGGAACACTTCTTCCCGTTCAATGTATAAGTGTGGGGCATCGTGCGGTCCATGAATTCAGTGCAAGGCATGGATCTGTTGTGCTGCACTGTAGTATATTTCGTAGTCTGGTGCATTTAGCCCCCCCTCTTCATATGTTTTAATCAGTGTCTCCCATTGCACTCACGGCTGCTTACCGGCCCAGGCAAGCCTGATTATTAAGGTGCGCAATGTGCAAAAAAAAGTCTTTGGTAAGGGGATTGGAATGTTAACGAAATAAAATAGCATTCTTGGCAGCACAAGCATCTTCATAAGTGCTATGCGCCCTAACAAAGACAGCGGCAGCCTGATCCGCTTCTCAATTGAGTCCGATAGTTTCTGTATAGCGCAGCCATAGTTCATCCAAACAACCACCTTGGGGTCTATATGAATCTGCACATCTAAATATCGTATTGGATCTGTAGTCCACCTTATTGGATAATCCACCTGGTATGGGGTGGTAGTTGGATTCAAGCGGTATGCTAACGACTTGCTCCAATTTATTCTAAGGCCAGAGTGTGAACCAAACTGCTCCACCTTCTGTAAAATAGGAGTTAAATTACGTTCGGGATTGCGCACACATAGTATTGTGTCATCCGCGTACTCGGAAATGATCAGTGTGTAGTGTGGGAACCTTAATCCGCAGTGGCTGTGGTATTCCCGTAGGGCACAAGCCAGTGGTTTGGCTACAAGAGCATACAATAGGGGGGAAGGGGGGCATCCCTGTCTGGTACCTCTGGTGATGTTTATGGAGGGTGAAAACAGCCCATTCACATGCACTCACGCGGTAGGGTCAGTATATAGTACCTTGATAAGTTGAATAAACACCTCGCCTACCCCAATGCGCTTAAGTACTGCCGTCAGGAACACCCACTCCCCCGAGTCGAAACCCTTTTTGGCATCTAAAAATACAGCTGGTGCACTAATCACTGGGTCGAGACGATGTATTGTGGAGAAAATCGTGCGCAAATTACTAGTGTTCGACCGTGGCGGGACGAAACCTGATTGCTCAGTCGTGACCACTATGGGCAGCAGTGGAGCGAGTCTATTTGCTAACACCTTAGCATATATTTTCATATCATTATTAAATAATGACAGTGGTCTTTATGATGAACATTGTTCCGCTGGTTTACCAGGCTTGAGCAATGTGATCAGTATTACTTCTCTCATAGTTGGGTGCATTATTCCGTCTCTAGCCATTTCTTCGAACAGGTTCACCAGGTACGGTATCAGTTGGTCCTGAAATTCCTTATAAAAGCCCACTGTAAGCCCGTCCGAGCCATGGGCTTTTTGGCTGGGCATATTTTTAATCGCCGCAATAATCTCCGTTGGACGCAGGAGAGCAAACAGTCTCTTCCTATGGGCATCAGTCAGCCAGCTCATTTTAATGTATTCTAGATATTCGTCTGCAGTTTCCTCTGTGGTCACGGGCCGGGAAGTGTAGAGTTTTGTATAGTATTCTCTGAATCTGTCTGCTATTTTTCCCGCACGCAGGTCAGAGTTCCCTGTCCATCTATTAATTCAATTACTTCATTTGCATCTTTGCTGGATGGGTCAATGCAGCGAGCGTGGCACTGGATCGTTCGCCCTCCCCGTATACCCTAGCAGTTGCATATTTACCTACGTGAGTCACCTCAGCTAAGGCTTCTTCATTATAGTAATCTATCTTGCTTCTAATGAGGCCTAGCACTTCCGGGTTAGATGCCCTCGACGCAACCTTCTCCAACTCAGCTTCCAGTTTTTGTAATCTACTACTAATAGAGCGAAGTACTCCTGCATGCTTGGATATGAACACCCTATGTATGTAGACCTTAAATGCTTCCTAAATGGTAGCCATTTTAGGGACGCTGCCAATATTTGTGTTAAAGTAATGATCTATTTCCTGTGAAAGTTCTTCCCAAAACACTGTATCCAATAACGAGTACTGTGGGAAACGCCACATCCAAGCTCTACGCGTTAACTTGTCTAGAGCTTCTGTAACCTGACGGGGGAATGATATGAAAATGTCCTATCCAAGTGTGTGCACTCTGTTATGTGTGGAACCAACTCCCTAGAAACGTACCAGTAATCAATGCGCGAACGTATATCGTAAGCCGATGAGTAGTGAGTGTACTCCCTCCCCTGTGGATGGAAATGTTGCCAAACATCCAGCAAGTCTTCTGTCTCCGCTATTGCCCAATTGCTTTAGCCACTGCTGAGCGCTGCCAAACTATGCCCCTCAACCTGTCTATCTCAAGAGTCTGCACACAGTTAAAATCCCTTCCCCAGAGTGTGGGCATAGCTGCGTACTTAACAAGTTTGTTATGCAGTGTCTGGAAGAACTGGGGGTCGTCGTAATTAGGTCCGTATATCCCCACCAGTCTGACACAGAAGTCACCCCTTCGACAGTGAGCTATCACATATCTGCCTCCTGGGTCGATCTAATGTTTGTAATTTAATATCTGAACCCTGCCTAACCCATATTAAAACCCCACGTGCGTGCAATGTGAATTCTGATGCTATAAAATTCCCCCTCATTCTTTTCTGCAGCCACGAGTGTGGTGCAAGATGAGTCTACTGGAATATCGCAACATCAATTTGATGCCTATGCAAATATGATATCACTTTCTGTTGTTCCACGTTAATATTTTTTGCTTTGTCCCTCGCTTATCACTAATTTGCTCCCTGGCCCCGCTTGGCTTTGTCCCTTTTGTGTTACTAGCTGGCCTACTAGCCCCGTTCTCACTCATCATGCATACTCTTCCTTACTGCTGTTCGCTGTTTAGTTATCATTATCCTAGACAAACTTCTTAGGCTACTTTCTTTACATGTTTGCACATCCTTATTTCCCACCACCCCCACCCACGGCATGTCCCCCAAACTTTGACATGCTTTTTTGACGCCCTCGCTGAAACCCCCCCTGCAGAACAACTCCATTTAACTTCCCAATAAAGCATGTAATACACATTGGGGCGGGGGATGCCCAGCTGCCCTGTAGAGCCTCGGGACGCATACCATTGGTACCTTAATTCCAAACCTTACCATAACTATATCATTAACTTACATGTTCCGAATACTGCAACCAGTCCTGTATCAACAGTAAACCACCAATTCTAAGCTTAGATATTGAGGCTTTGCTACATTCAGTAAATGCTTAAATGTTAAAACATATTGCATACAAACTTTTTTGTGCCCCTTGTGCGCACCAAAGCTATATCTTAGCTTTATACGGTATAGAATCTATTATTCCACCTTACTTGCTGGATTATGTCCAGATCGCTGTTTACCACCGACAATCCGCTGGCAGTATTTCCGAACAGTCGCTACTCCACGAAAGCATTAGCCCTTACTCTATCAGTCATTTTGATCCTGTGTGCTAGTGCCTTGTCCCTCAGTGTCAGCCACCTCAGGTGATCATTTGTCTTGCTTGTCCTTAGCTATATGTTTCAACGCTTGCTGCAGGTTTCCAGGGTCCCAGTATATCTTTGCCTTGCCATCGATTGTAACCTTCAGGCGAGCGGGGTAGAGCATTGCATACTCAATTTTTAAGTCACGCAGTTTTCTCTTCATGGGTGCACCTTAATGGTGAAATCCGGGTAAAGTTATATTTCAGTCCACTCATATCGGTGTGACTTTAACTCTCTTGCTTTCCGCAGAGCCGAGTCCCAGTCTCGGTAGTTTAGTATTCAGGCTATGAGCGGCCGAGGCAGGGCCCCAGGTGGAGGCTTTGGGGCAAGGGAGCGGTGCGCCCGCTCCACAACAAAAACTTCGGAGAAGGTGTCCCGGCCCAGTAGATTAGTGAGTAAAGTCTCCACAAATAGCTCCGTATTGTCAAATAGAGTGGATTCTGGCAGTCCAACTATACGCAAGTTTTTACGCATAGAGCGTGCCTCCTAATCTTCTGTCTTGAGCTGTAGCCTCCTAATCTTCTGTCTTGAGCTGTAAAGTATCTAGAAGCTTCCTCATCTGTCTGCGATAATTCCTGGTTTCCACTTGTTGATCCACAACCTCTGAGAATCTGTGCTCCACCATGTAGATTCTTTCCGCATGTTTATCTAATCTCTCAGTCATGCGGTCTGTCCATGCGGTATGAGAGCGAGTCTATTTTCCTGTCAATCGTTGAGAGGCTCTTTTGCATTGTTTCCAAAATTTTACGAAGGTCCTCTCCCAGCTCCGACCCGAGGCACCCCGTTCTCTGTCTCGTTCTCGGCATCCTCTTCTCTATTCCTGACTGACTTGTGTTCAAATTGCAGTCTAGATTGTGTTTTATCTGGCATCCCCATTGTGACTCTGTGGGCCTTAGGATCGTACTTCCCCCTCCGTCTAAGTCCGGGCAGCAACTCTCGGTCTCAATGCTGGGTACTGTATATGCACCTTGCTGTTCCACCAGACTCTATGTCCGTTTAGGGGTTATCACTGGCTTCACCTCATCAAATGACCACTCTTTAGGGCTCTCTGCATAGTTGCTTGACCGGCCCTCTGCAACAGCACTCTCACCAGTGTTCCAGCTTCTGCCCTTTGTCATACCGCATCACTACGCACTTTAAGCCAGTGAGATACTCTAGTCTGCTGTGTTTATACACATTGCCCCACTGGTCCACTCCTCTCCCTTACAGTGCGAGCGTCTGGCCTAGCAATCCAGCTAGGCCTGAATCCCAAGTAATCCAGCCTTTGGGCGCAGAGGGACCCGGTGGCACACAGGCCCACCAAGAATCACAGGCAAACACTTGTTGCTATTCAGCAGCCTTCACAGACAGGACAAGGTCGCACCAGCACTATGGCATAAATGGATGGGGCCAGGCCCGACCCCCCGCCCAGCCCAAGTGCACAGCTGCTACAAAGTCCGTAGGTCTGGGGACCCGTGTCTTAGCCAGCAGCTACGAGGCAGACACTCTCCCTTCGTGCCTTTGCCCCGAGGCCCAGTTGTATCACGCTCACCGGGGGGGGGGGGGCTCTCTCCGCTCCACACAGTAATGCAGCGTGCGCCACATCCGCCCGGGCCCAATCGATCCCTTCTCAGAGCGACACCCAGTCACTGCACTCAACTTAGTGGGCGACGCCTTCGGTCATGTAAGCCTGGGGATTGTCCCCACTCGCCACTGCGATGTCAACTCAGCCGCATCTCGCCCAGCGTAGATCCTGCCGTGGCTCCGCCCTGAATAGCGTCATAGACGCGCTGTGCTCTTCCAGCGAGTCGATCGCTTCCAAAATTAGGCTCCAACTTCAGCCACACAGTGTAACCAGGGGCGCACCTAGTTATTAGCAAAATTTATTTGGAATGAAGGATTCCAGTAGGATATTGTTCATGGCGTGCTTGGAGCTCTCTCCCTAAGCAGCCATCTTGGGGCCAGGCAAGCTCTGCCCCGCACATCAGGACATTTTATATGGACAAGCTCTTTTTTTCATTCCTTGCTCCCTCAAAATGTGTGATTTGAAGTCATGTTCTGTGAACTTTCCTGCAGGTGCCAGGGAGCGGTGCGCCAGACAGGATCCGCTTCTCACCTTTACTCCAGTTCTAGCTTTACTTTGGAGTGCACCCCACACCGTCCCCTTCCGCCAGCTTTCCATTAGTCACATGTGTTCACCAGAGTAGACAAAAGGCCTGTTTTTTAGGCCCATAATGATTTCCTTATGCTGCTGGAGCCTCTCCTGTCTGCGTCCAATCAAAAGATAGCTCAGCGGGTTAATATGCCTACTGCCAAGAATTATGTGCAATCTGCAGGTTAAGAGTTTTGCAGATACAGCATGACGATTTGCCTTACTTTTCATTTAGAGGTGGGTGATCCGAGTACCACTTTAGACCCCTGATCACAACTAGGGGTTAATTCTGTTTCTGATTAAAACTCCTGTTGTGCCCAAAACCAGATTTCAATTAGGACTGTATTTACACGTGTTATTAGTCCATGTGCAAATTGCACACCCCACACTATTTGCCAACAATCTTTCATCCGGTAAAACATGGTGAGAACCTATATGGCAAATGGTGTAAAATTCTGAATTGCACACCAGGCATAATGTGCTGCATGGCTAAATACTTATAAGGTCCCAAAGGCAAAACCTATTGGTAATGCCAATGCTTGTTTTATTGTCAATAATGAATTAATAAGGCAGCTCTGTAACACATTTTAAAGTGTTTTCTTATGTTCGCTGTTTTACATATGTAATGATAAGAGGAAAAAAATACCAGCTTTCCTTGGTTTTCCTAATTTTTGTAACAGCAGGGAAATTAAAATACTGGCCATGCTGGTAAAAAAAATGGCCAGGATTATGGGGAACCATCCACAAATTGTACTTTATTCTGTCTGGTCCCTGCTGGCTGAGACTCTGTTCCTGCAATGTGTGCTCTGTTAGCTCAAAGAGCTCTGCTCACCTCAGCTGGATTCAACAATGGAGGCAAGGAGGGAAGGGCTTGGGTTGCTGTGCTGACTCTGGTTTGGTTGGGCCATGTCTTTCAATTAGCAGTGACAGGTGTCATGGGTGGCGCGATGCACCACCAAAGCAGTGTGACTGCTGTGGCCCCGAAATATTCGTGGCTTCCTAGGTGCAGCCATGACCACTGTGACGGACGATCCCTGGGCCATGCAGTGCCAGTTATTGTTAGGGCAACACATAGTCAGAGAATGCCTTATGTGCACTGCAGATGTTCCTGTTGTCAAGGAGGCAATCTTTGCAGCCATATGATGAAACAAACTAAGCCCATGACATGCTGTGCAATGACTACTGTATCCCCAGTAGACAACTTTTTCACCTCTATTCAACCCAGGGTTCTCACTCTCTAGGACACAGGCGACTGCTTCAGAGGTCTTAAGCAATGGATGCTGAAGCAGGGAGGCTAGGACATATTATGGGTGATTTTAAATTTTAATGCAGGGGACCGGCACTGAATGTGTTAGTCTAACCCACGCTGCTTGGTACTTGGCAGGGATAACTTATTATCAGCATGGCACACTGTACTAAAAGCATGGCAATTGGTTCAGGCGGAGTGTTTACAAGCATATTATGATTGCGTGATGCAATGCATAACAAGCTGTACTGAAAGCACAGCAGTTGGCATGAAAGTTTTTACAATCCGCATGATAATGTTTAATGAGCATGACAAACATTTTCATTATTCATACAGAAATTCCTAATGTAAGCATTCCACGGAGCACCACGTTACCCATCCACAAAGTGATTCAGTGCGTCGTCGGGGGTAGTAAGCGCTATATAAATTCCATGCCATCCATTTGATCCCATTGAGGTCTATGGGGCATTGTGCTTGTTGTAGTATGAAGCTGAGTTGAGCTAAATGAGTGTGAGGTCAGAAATACAATTACATCTTTATATATAGCTTCTTAGCACAGTTGTGCCATGTTAAAGAACTAAATACAAGTTATTACTAGTTCATAAGTAATTATTTATTTAGGACTTTTATCAAGTGCTGCTTGTAATCGTGCACTTACGTCAGAGCGCGTTACTTTACGGTAATCAATTCATTATCCTAGTGTATTGGTATTTATATAGCATTTCGATACTTGTGAGAATGCTTAACAGGCTTTATTTTTCAGAGTGAAAATTACCCAAACCAGGTATCTCTCAAACTAACTAATTGTTTATATTGATGTGGTAAGCAACACATCCTAAAATTGAAATATATAATTCTTGTATCTGAAAAACATCATTCTTTGATTAAAAATGTCAAATGGTTAAAACCAGTCAAATCCTCTAGAAGCTTTTTTTAGTGTTCTCTTTCTTCATTCATTCAGGGAGTGCCCTAAAGCAGCCTTGCCCTTAGGCGCTAAGACCACCAAATCAAATATAATTTTGCCATGTCCACTAAAAAGCAATATCAATACAAATCAGCTTCCAATGGGTGACACTACACTAAATACTCATTTTGAGTTTGCTGTTGAATCTGCAGTAATAATCCCAATGCAGTAATTATGATACCAAATTTTTAATGTGTGGTTTTATTTCAGATGTTGCACTTTTGGCATAAAATGAGGCATATCTAATAGTATTACCATCATACATACCAAAATCTGGGGAATAATGAGAGGGAAAAAAGGGACTCCTCTGATTTACATTGAAGTAGAGTTATGTTATGTTATGATATGTCCATTTGTAACACGCTCAGCTACTCGTGAGTATCCCGGCGCGAAACCCAAGGGGTAGAGGAAAGGACCATCATACAAAAAGATGTGTTTTAAGCTTCTTAGTAAACGCTGCAAGGTCATGAGTGGAGCTGGATTTAACCACGAGGGAACAGCCCCCCACCCTCTGGAGCTTGAAACGCGGGACATGGGCAAAGCAGAGGGACGAAGAACGCAAGGCCCGCAAAGGGACATAGAAGGAAAAGCGCCTCTGGAGATAGAGGGCATCCTGACCGTGGAGGGCACAATGGGCCAAGACCAAGAGTTTGAATTTGATCCTAGCCGCCACAGGCAGCCAGTGAAGAGAGTGCAGATGAGGAGAAACACTCTTCCTTGACGAAATGCCCAGGAGCAGTCTGGCCGCCATTTTCTGGACCACCTGTAGCTTTTTAATCAGGTACCCAGGAACCCCGGCATAGAGGGCATTGGCGTAATCCAAATGAGAGAGAATCAGTGCACAGGAGACAGTTTCTCTAGCAGCCTGCAGAAGAAGTGGAAACAAATTCCTAAGAGTTTTTAGAAGACCAAAGCAGCAGCCAGCAGTTTTCCTGATGTGAGTAGAAAAGAAAAGATTCTCCTCGAACCAAACACCCAAGTTCTTAGTGGGCTGGCCCACGGACAGGGGTAGTGGAAAGTCCTGCAGCCACAACTGCTCACGAAAGTCAGCGGGAAATTTGCCAAAAAGCAAAATCTCAGATATTTGCTCATTGCACTTAAGCTGAGCATCCGCCAACCAATTGAAGATGGAACGAAGGCAATGTTGCGCCGCAAGGACAGAGTTCGATGTTTTATCCCAGGTGAAAAAGAACTGGGTATCATCCGCATAGGCCAATACCTTAGCCCCAAGATCTTCAGCCAGATGGATCAGTGGCGTAACATAAATGTTAAAGAGCAGAGGGCTAAGGGAAGATCCCTGCGGGACTCCAGTAGTGACCGTATGGAGAGAGGAGTAAAAAGGGGGGAGCCAAATCTGCTCAACCCGCTCCTCCAAAAAAGACCTAAGCCAGCCCCAAACAGCCCCTGAGACTCCAACCTCTGCGAGACGGGCCAAAAGAAGAGCATGTGGGACCGTATCAAATGCCGCAGAGAGGTCCAGCAGAATTAAAGCTGCCCTACCCCCGGCATCAAGGCACTCCCGAATCGCCTCCACCACCTCGACCAAAACAGTCTCAGTGCTGTGAGCAGCACGAAAACCTGATAGAGCTGAGTGCAGAAGTGCCTCGGTCTCCACAAATTCTGTTAATTGCTTGTTGACCACCTTCTCACAGACTTTGCCAATGGCTGGTAAAAGAGAGATGGGCCGGTAGTTGCCTGGATTAAGAGGATCGAGAGAGGGCTTTTTGAGAAGGGGTAGAATCTTCACCTGCTTCCAACCCTGTGGAACACCATTGACTGAAGAGACAGATTAATAATAGAGTTAACTTCGAGGTGAAACCTCTCTGCTACCGCAGCCAGAAGCCTGGCCGAACAGGCATCGGCCGGGGAACCAGATTTTAAACCCCTGAGAATGTTAAGCGTTTCCAGGGGGTTAACTGATCTAAAGGCAGACAGCATGCCAGAGGGGGTCGCAGGTTGAACCGCCAGCGGCCCTCCACAACAGCCATTACCTGTGGAAAAAGAGGCCTGAATGGCCTTGATTTTATCTCTGAAGAATCCTGACAGACTGTTACACAATCAAAAGAGGAGGGAGTAACGCTAACTTGGGCCAACGGAGAAGTAAAACTCTGCACAATGGCGAAGATTTCTTTAGTGTTGTTCCTGGCAGAGTCAATGCGGGCTGCAAAGAAATGCCCTTTCACCGTAGCAATGGCAGCATAATAAGTGTTTTGCATTGCTCTAAGTTTTGTTTTAGCCACGGGGCAATAGCGACTCCGGCGCCAAGCCCGCTCCAAAGTTTTACACTCGTGTTTAGCCACCTTGAGAGCAGGAGTAAACCACGGTTTGGAGGGCGCAGCTCTGGCAGGTCTAATGGGTCGAAGGGAGGCCACAGAGGCCACTGTCCTGGACACCCAGCCAGTAAACCCTGACAGGCACTCCTCCAGTCCCCCAGACAAGACATGCCTGGAGGTGTCCAAGGCTTGTTCAAGTTCAAAAGGATCAAGTTTCCCAAAAGCTGGCTTCTGGTAAAAACGCGCCAGAGTCTCAGCATTAGAGACAGTCCAGGAAAAATAAGATATAAAATGGTCAGACCAAGGCACTGGGCAGGGATCCCTTAAAAAATAGGAAAAATAGAACAGATTGTATCCAAAATGTGTCCGGCCCGGTGAGTGGGAAGGCAGACGCGCTGGCTAAGTTGGGCAATATGAAGAGTATCCAGCAGGTCAATCACCTCCCTATCCTCGGGTTGGTCCATATGAAAGTTCAAGTCACCCAAGACCAGATAATGGGAGAACCTGACAGCCCTAGAGATGATCGCGTCTCCACAGGCCTGAAGAAAAGGACCGGCTGGTCCAGTGGGCCTGTAGATCAAGGAGACACCAAGAGTGAAATGAGCTGACAGGCGGGCGCTGAAGTCAAGCACCTCGCAGCCTGCCCAAGCCATTGTGTTCCCCAAACGAAGATCCCATAGATCTTTATATATGACAGCAACTCCGCCGCCCCTCCCCCCCTGACAGTCGACTCTAAAGATCCTATAGAGCACAGAAGTAGCCAGCGAGACAATTGGGTCAGAAGTAGAGTAAAGCCAGGTCTCCGTAAGGAACAACATATCTAGTGAGCCGTCCTCCAACAGCCCAAATACATCCGCATGATGTTTCTTGAGTGAGCGGACATTTATCAGCGCTGCCGAGAGCTGGAAAGGTTTAGCCCGCTCATTGGGACGGCAGTCCTCACTGGCCGAAAAGACCCCCGCCCCCCCCCCCAGCTTGAATCCACATACACTACAGGCCCCTAAAGGCATTACCACCACATCCCAAGTGTGAGACAGGCGGCAGGCCGCCACATCCATAGCTCTAAGCAAAGCACTAGAATAAGTTCGACATACCTTTGATCCCCGTAGCATGGCCGCCGCCGGTCGCTTTCGGGACGCTGACGGGCGTAGACGGGCTTGCCTTCGGCTGTGGAATCACCTTCAATTGACCAACCTGCCGCCTGCACACATTCAACATACTCCTGTGCCTCTCTGATAGATTATATGTGGATATCAACACAGCATTTTATGTGGGCTAGCAATTTCCAAGTGTGTCACACAACGATGAGCGACCACGCAAGACTATCCTGTACCCTTCATATGGGTACTGCTAGATTGACACAACTTCAAACGGTACATTGTGACTTTGTGGGCCTTAGGATCGTACTTCCCCCTCCGTCTAAGTCCGGGCAGCAACTCTCGGTCTCAATGCTGGGTACTGTATATGCACCTTTCTGTTCCACCATACTCTATGTCCGTTTAGGGGTTATCACTGGCTTCACCTCATCAAATGACCACTCTTTAGGGCTCTCTGCATAGTTGCTTGACCGGCCCTCTGCAACAGCACTCTCACCAGTGTTCCAGCTTCTGCCCTTTGTCATACCGCATCACTACGCACTTTAAGCCAGTGAGATACTCTAGTCTGCTGTGTTTATACACATTGCCCCACTGGTCCACTCCTCTCCCTTACAGTGCGAGCGTCTGGCCTAGCAATCCAGCTAGGCCTGAATCCCAAGTAATCCAGCCTTTGGGCGCAGATGGACCCGGTGGCACACAGGCCCACCAAGAATCACAGGCAAACACTTGTTGCTATTCAGCAGCCTTCACAGACAGGACAAGGTCGCACCAGCACTGTGGCATAAATGGATGGGGCCATGCCCGACCCCCCGCCCAGCCCAAGTGCACAGCTGCTACAAAGTCCGTAGGTCTGGGGACCCGTGTCTTAGCCAGCAGCTACGAGGCAGACACTCTCCCTTCGTGCCTTTGCCCCGAGGCCCAGTTGTATCACGCTCACCGGGGGGGGCCCTCTCTCCGCTCCACACAGTAATGCAGCGAGCGCCACATCCGCCCGGGCCCAATCGATCCCTTCTCAGAGCGCCACCCAGTCACTGCACTCAACTTAGTGGGTGACGCCTTCGGTCATGTAAGCCTGGGGATTGTCCCCACTCGCCACTGCGATGTCAACTCAGCCGCATCTCGCCCAGCGTAGATCCTGCCGTGGCTCCGCCCTGAATGGCGTCAGAGACACGCTGTGCTCTTCCAGCGAGTCGATCGCTTCCAAAATTAGGCTCCAACTTCAGCCACACAGTGTAACCAGGGGCGCACTGTAAGATTCATGAAAGATGACTCCAGAAGCAGATGTGGTAAAGAAGAAGTAGGTTTAATCTTCAGAGATCCCATCCATGCAGTCTCCAGATAGCAACAGCAGTTACTGTCTGAACCACAACACAGAACCCCATGACATCAAGAATGACATAGCAACATTCTGAAGTTAATACCCAATGATAATGGAAGGCACCTCATATGCCATGTCCATGTATCCATGACATACTACACACCTCCCCTCGTCACACAAAATTTACCAATCCAAAGCATCAAACAAAATATGCATCAACAGTGAATAACACACATTACAGATTTAAATAACCATTTTACCATAAAACAAACAAAATATGCATCTACAGTAATCTACATTATTTACTAACACATAGTTTAGTAAATAAGATGGTTTCTTGCAAACCCTGGTTGACACACGACGCCTAGAATATGCATTTACAGTGATCAACATTATTTACCTACACATAGTCTAGTAAATAAGATGGTTTCTTGCAAACCCTGGTTGACACACGATGCCTAGTATTTTCTGATGAATCAGGATTAACTATAACATCCTCACTATGACACCCATTTAACCTTCCTTTTACCACTACAACCCTATTCAAGTTCCAAATCCTATGATCCTGAGTCTTAATTGCATTTTTAAAAACCTTCACAACCCTCATAGGTTTCATGAACTTGGAAGTAGAATTACCCATCAACCCAGGACGTTTAATCATTACCAAATCACCCACACTGACCTTAGTTATCTTCACACTTTTTTTTCTATCAAAGTAAACCTTTCTTGCATTGCTTTTCCCTTCTTCTCTCGTCTGAATCATGTTCTTATCACACTCCTTTTCTTTACCTTTATCCAATTCATAATTGTTGACCCACGTTGGTTCTACATTAGTATTGGGAATTCTCCCACGAAACAACAAAAAGGGAGTTTTACCCGTAGTTGAATGAGGAGATAATCTATACTCCTCTATTTTTTTTAAAACCTCATCTTTCCAGTTTAGTGACATAGATTTTGACAACGCAATGGTCTCCTTGATTACCCTATTAAATCTCTCCACCATCCCGTTAGTCTCGGGATGATAGAGAGAGCACAACTTGTGAGAAATACCCTTGGAAGCAAAAAAACTTCTCATGTCATTGGACACAAATTGCACCCCATTGTCCGTTAAAATGGAGTTGGGAATGCCCTCTTTTGAGAATAAATTCTTCAAACATTTAATAATGTGACTTGAGTCAACACTTGACAAAAAGAAAATCTCTGGCCAACGTGAAAACATATCAATCACCACCAACACAAATGATTGAGATCCATTAGAATGAATGGGACCCAGGATATCCATGGCAACATCTTGCCACGGATTCAAAGGACGTCTCCTTACCACCATGGGCTGGACACGCGTACACTTCGACTTTTCACTCAATGTACACGTTACACAATCACGGATAGCACGTTCCACCTCCAAGTCCATGCCCGGCCACCAATATGACATCCTCAAGCGCTCCTTTGACTTAGTAATGCCAGTATGAGAAGAATGTAATTAATGCTATAACTTATCTTGATGTAGGTTATATGTAATATTCGTGACAGACAAACCTTTACAATTTTGGTTTCCATATTTTAAAGTCTATTACCTACGTGAAGTATGCAGAACGTCACAGCAGCCCCATTCTTTTTGTCAGAACCTGGTGAGCCCAACTTAAAATGGAAAAAATGGAAGGTAGTGTTTGAACGTTACGCAAGGGTGTGTGGTCCCTCGCTTAGTGCGGAGAGGAGATCTGCTTTGCTCCTACATTGCTTGGGGTCAGAAGGTCAGGATGTGTATGACCATCTTCCCGATTTAACACAAGAGGAGGCGCATGGTCTCAATGATTATGAGATATGCATAAAAAAACTAGATAAACATTATCTTCCCAAAGTAAGCACCATTCTTGAAAGGTATACCTTTGCGAAAAGAATGCAGGCAGAGGAAGAGACTGTAGAGGGATATATAACGATGTTGAGAAAACTTGCATCGTCTTGTAAATTTGATGGCACGACGGACGAACGAATACGTGACCAGTTTATGTTTGGTTGCAATATAGAGAAAGTAAGAGAAGAGTTGTGGTTGCGGGATGAACCCACCTTAGAGGAAGTCTTAGTCGTTGCCAAGAGAATTGAACATTCAATTAAATGTGTTGCAGTTTTAAAGAAGGACTCTGTCAATGATTGTAAAGTGCAAGAGGTTAGGAATAAGATTAAATCTGAAATAAGAGAAAAGGACAAGAATCAGAAAGGGTCTATATCGACAAAAGAGAAGACTAGTCAGAAGTGGGTTAATAGCAAGTGCTTTAGATGTGGGAAGTTAGGACATTTAGCAAATAATCCTAAGTGTCCGGCCCTTGCATCTGTGTGTTCGAAGTGTAAAAAGAAAGGCCATTTTACTGCTTTGTGTAACAGTAGGAATGCACCAAATGTGAAGGAAGTTCATGTGTCGGAAGAAAATTTCGATGAGCTAAATTCCGAGGAATATGAGTGTGGTCAAATTGTTGTACAAGTGGTTACTGGGGAGAAGAAAAGGGATTCTCCGTTTGATGAGATTTTGGTTGATGGAAAAAAAACCAATGTCTTATTCGATTCGGGGGCGAAAATCACGATTGTGTCCAGTGATTTCTTTATGAACAATTTAAAGAGTAAGGTTAATCTGTTAAAGCCAGATATAAAGCCATTGGCTTATGGTGGCGAGCCTATCAAATTACATGGCTACTTTGTAGGGTTAATTGAATACAAAGGGAGATTAATTTCAGGCAAGGTTTACGTGTCTAAAAAAGGGGACAGCATTATAAGCTGGATACACCAAGGTGAACTAGGGGTCTTTCTGGATCCTAACAGCGTCCCTCCTATCCAATTAAAAGAGGATGTACACTCCATTGGAAGGGTGGCACATGTCAATGTGGATTTCAACTTTGTGGATTGTCTTAGGAAAGAGTATCCTAATGTATTTAAAAAAGAGTTGGGATGTCTCAAAGGTTACAAGCATAAAATATTACTCAAGAGAGATGCTATTCCCGTATGTTGCAAGGTGAGAAATGTACCTCTTTCGGTGAGAGATGATATGCATGAAGAGATTAAAAAGTTAAAGAAGGGTGGCATCATTGAAGAGGTCGAAGGGACTGAGTGGTTGGCTCCGGTTGTGGCAGCTCGCAAACCTAATGGAGATCTGAGACTCTGCATAGACTTGAGACAACTTAATAAATGTGTGATTATTGACAAATATCCCTTACCTAACATCAATGAGTTAATGTCTCTTTTGGGGGGAGCTAAAGTGTTTAGCACGATTGACCTGACCTCGGCTTATCACCAAATCGAACTGGAGGACTCGTGTAGGGATTACACTGCCTTTATAACGCCGTTTGGCACTTTTAGATTCAAACGAATGCCATTTGGGCTAGTGTCGGCTTCTTCTGTTTTTCAGAGAGTTATGGAGAATCTATTAAAAGGTCTACCTGGTATTTATGTGTATCAGGATGATATCTTAGTTTTTGGGGAGGATTCTAGTCAACATGATGCTCGTTTGAGGTCTGCTTTGAAAAGGTTAGATGAACACAACTTAACTGTAAAAGCAGAAAAGTGCAAGTTTAGGACTAAATCCATTGATTATTTAGGTCATAACATTACGGGTGATGGTGTAAAACCTAAAGAGAACCTGATTAACACGATCCAAGAGATGTCTTCTCCTTCTACTAAAAGTGAACTCATGAAGTTCCTAGGAGTAGTTGAGTATTACTCGAAATTCGTGAGGAACTTTGCTAGTTACACTGTGAACATGAGGCATTTACTTAAGAAAGGTGTGGATTTTCAGTGGACGGAAGACTGTGAGCAGGAATTTGTAGAGATTAAGAGTAAACTTAAGTCTGCTCCTTCGCTTGCAAGTTTTAATCCCAGGATCAAACCTGTTCTCATCACGGATGCAAGTGAGAAGGGTTTAGGTGCGGTTCTGCAACAACAGGGCGAGGGTGGCATGTACACGGTCATGTGTTTGTCACGTAGCCTTAAAGATCCTGAAACAAGGTATTCCGTGGTAGAACGGGAATCACTGGCGGTGTACTAAACTTGAAGCAAAACAGGAGCTCTGCACCTCGAAAAATTGTCAAATTTAAAGAAAAGTCCTTTTTTTTTTTTTTTTAAGAGGTTGTGTTGAGATCTCTTAGATCCTGCCGACTACGCCAGTGTAAGATTCATGAAAGATGACTCCAGAAGCAGATGTGGTAAAGAAGAAGTAGGTTTAATCTTCAGAGATCCCATCCATGCAGTCTCCAGATAGCAACAGCAGTTACTGTCTGAACCACAACACAGAACCCCATGACATCAAGAATGACATAGCAACATTCTGAAGTTAATACCCAATGATAATGGAAGGCACCTCATATGCCATGTCCATGTATCCATGACATACTACACGCACCTAGTTATTAGCAAAATTTATTTGGAATGAAGGATTCCAGTAGGATATTGTTCATGGCGTGCTTGGAGCTCTCTCCCTAAGCAGCCATCTTGGGGCCAGGCAAGCTCTGCCCCCGCACATCAGGACATTTTATATGGACAAGCTCTTTTTTTCATTCCTTGCTCCCTCAAAATGTGTGATTTGAAGTCATGTTCTGTGAACTTTCCTGCAGGTGCCAGGGAGCGGTGTGCCAGACAGGATCCGCTTCTCACCTTTACTCCAGTTCTAGCTTTACTTTGGAGTGCACTCCACACCGTCCCCTTCCGCCAGCTTTCCATTAGTCACATGTGTTCAGCAGAGTAGACAAAAGGCCTGTTTTTTAAGCCCATAATGATTTCCTTATGCTGCTGGAGCCTCTCCTGTCTGCGTCCAATCAAAAGATAGCTCAGCGGGTTAATATGCCTATTGCCAAGAACTATGTGCAATCTGCAGGTTAAGAGTTTTGCAGATACTGCATGACGATTTGCCTTACTTTTCATTTAGAGGTGGGTGATCCGAGTACCACTTTAGACCCCTGATCACAACTAGGGGTTAATTCTGTTTCTGATTAAAACTCCTGTTGTGCCCAAAACCAGATTTCAATTAGGACTGTACTTACACGTGTTATTAGTCCATGTGCAAATTGCACACCCCACACTATTTGCCAACAATCTTTCATCCGGTAAAACATGGTGAGAACCTATATGGCAAATGGTGTCAAATTCTGAATTGCACACCAGACATAATGTGCTGCATGGCTAAATACTTATAAGGTCCCAAAGGCAAGACCTATTGGTAATGCCAATGCTTGTTTTATTGTCAATAATGAATTAATAAGGCAGCTCTGTAACACATTTTAAAGTGTTTTCTTATGTTCGCTGTTTTAAATATGTATTGATAAGAGGAAAAAAATACCAGCTGTCCTTGGTTTTCCTAATTTTTGTAACAGCAGGGAAATTAAAATACTGGCCATGCTGGTAAAAAAAATGGCCAGGATTGTGGGGAACCATCCACAAATTGTACTTTATTCTGTCTGGTCCCTGCTGGCTGAGACTCTGTTCCTGCAATGTGTGCTCTGTTAGCTCATAGAGCTCTGCTCACCTCAGCTGGATTCAACAATGGAGGCAAGGAGGGAAGGGCTTGGGTTGCTGTGCTGACTCTGGTTTGGTTGGGCCATGTCTTTCAATTAGCAGTGACAGGTGTCATGGGTGGCGGCATGCACCACCAAAGCAGTGTGACTGCTGTGGCCCCTAAATATTCGTGGCTTCCTAGGTGCAGCCATGACCACTGTGACGATCCCTGGGCCATGCAGTGCCAGTTATTGTTAGGGCAACACATAGTCAGAGAATGCCTTATGTGCACTGCAGATGTTCCTGTTGTCAAGGAGGCAATCTTTGCAGCCCTATGATGAAACAAACTAAGCCCATGACATGCTGTGCAATGACTACTGTATCCCCAGTAGACAACTTTTTCACCTCTATTCAACCCTGGGTTCTCACTCTCTAGGACACAGGCGACTGCTTCAGAGGTCTTAAGCAATGGATGCTGAAGCAGGGAGGCTAGGACATATTATGGGTGATTTTAAATTTTAATGCAGGGGACAGGCACTGAATGTGTTAGTCCAACCCACGCTGCTTGGTACTTGGCAGGGCTAACTTATCATCAGCATGGCACACTGTACTAAAAGCATGGCAATTGGTTCAGGCGGAGTGTTTACAAGCATATTATGATTGCGTGATGCAATGCATAACAAGCTGTACTGAAAGCACAGCAGTTGGCATGAAAGTTTTTACAATCCGCATGATAACGTTTAATGAGCATGACAAACATTTTCATTATTCATACAGAAATTCCTAATGTAAGCATTCCACGGAGCACCACGTTACCCATCCACAAAGCGATTCAGTGCGTTGTCGGGGGTAGTAAGCGCTATATAAATTCCATGCCATCCATTTGATCCCATTGAGGTCTATGGGGCATTGTGCTTGTTGTAGTATTAAGCTGAGTTGAGCTAAATGAGTGTGAGGTCAGAAATACAATTACATCTTTATATATAGCTTCTTAGCACAGTTGTGCCATGTTAAAGAACTAAATACAAGTTATTACTAGTTCATAAGTAATTATTTATTTAGGACTTTTATCAAGTGCTGCTTGTAATCGTGCACTTACGTCAGAGCGCGTTACTTTACGGTAATCAATTCATTATCCTAGTGTATTGGTATTTATATAGCATTTCGATACTTGTGAGAATGCTTAACAGGCTTTATTTTTCAGAGTGAAAATTACCCAAACCAGGTATCTCTCAAACTAACTAATTGTTTATATTGATGTGGTAAGCAACACATCCTAAAATTGAAATATATAATTCTTGTATCTGAAAAACATCATTCTTTGATTAAAAATGTCAAATGGTTAAAACCAGTCAAATCCTCTAGAAGCTTTTTTTAGTGTTCTCTTTCTTCATTCATTCAGAGAGTGCCCTAAAGCAGCCTTGCCCTTAGGCGCTAAGACCACCAAATCAAATATAATTTTGCCATGTCCACTAAAAAGCAATATCAATACAAATCAGCTTCCAATGGGTGACACTAAACTAAATACTCATTTTGAGTTTGCTGTTAAATCTGCAGTAATAATCCCAATGCACTAATTATGATACCAAATTTTTAATGTGTGGTTTTATTTCAGATGTTGCACTTTTGGCATAAAATGAGGCATATCTAATAGTATTACCATCATACATACCAAAATCTGGGGAATAATGAGAGGGAAAAAAGGGACTCCACCCTCTGGAGCTTGAAACGCGGGACATGGGCAAAGCAGAGGGACGAAGAACGCAAGGCCCGCAAAGGGACATAGAAGGAAAAGCGCCTCTGGAGATAGAGGGGATCCTGACCGTGGAGGGCACAATGGGCCAAGACCAAGAGTTTGAATTTGATCCTAGCCGCCACAGGCAGCCAGTGAAGAGAGTGCAGATGAGGAGAAACACTCTTCCTTGACGAAATGCCCAGGAGCAGTCTGGCCGCCATGTTCTGGACCACCTGTAGCTTTTAAATCAGGTACCCAGGATCCCCGGCATAGAGGGCATTGGCGTAATCCAAACGAGAGAGAATCAGTGCACAGGTGACAGTTTCTCTAGCAGCCTGCGGAAGAAGTGGAAACAAATTCCTAAGAGTTTTTAGAAGACCAAAGCAGCAGCCAGCAGTTTTCCTGATGTGAGTAGAAAAGGAAAGATTCTCCTCGAACCAAACACCCAAGTTCTTAGTGGGCTGGCCCACGGACAGGGGTAGTGGAAAGTCCTGCGGCCACAACTGCTCACGAAAGTCAGCGGGAAATTTGCCAAAAAGCAAAATCTCAGATATTTGCTCATTGCACTTAAGCTGAGCATCCGCCAACCAATTGAAGATGGAACGAAGACAATGTTGCGCCGCAAGGACAGAGTTCGATGTTTTATCCCAGGTGAAAAAGAACTGGGTATCATCCGCATAGGCCAATATCTTAGCCCCAAGATCTTCAGCCAGATGGATCAGTGGCGTAACATAAATGTTAAAGAGCAGAGGGCTAAGGGAAGATCCCTGCGAGACTCCAGTAGTGACCGTATGGAGAGAGGAGTAAAAAGGGGGGAGCCAAATCTGCTCAACCCGCTCCTCCAAAAAAGACCTAAGCCGGACCCAAACAGCCCCTGAGACTCCAACCTCTGCGAGACGGGCCAAAAGAAGAGCATGTGGGACCGTATCAAATGCCGCAGAGAGGTCCAGCAGAATTAAAGCTGCCCTACCCCCGGCATCAAGGCACTCCCGAATCGCCTCCACCACCTCGACCAAAACAGTCTCAGTGCTGTGAGCAGCACGAAAACCTGATAGAGCTGAGTGCAGAAGTGCCTCGGTCTCCACAAATTCTGTTGATTGCTTGTTGACCACCTTCTCACAGACTTTGCCAATGGCTGGTAAAAGAGAGATGGGCCGGTAGTTGCCTGGATTAAGAGGATCGAGAGAGGGCTTTTTGAGAAGGGGTAGAATCTTCGCCTGCTTCCAACCCTGTGGAACACCATTGACGGAAGAGACAGATTAATAATAGAGTTAACTTCGAGGAGAACACTCTCTGCTACCGCAGCCAGAAGCCTGGCCGGACAGGCATCGGCCGGGGAACCAGATTTTAAACCCCCGAGAATGTTAAGCGTTTCCAGGGGGTTAACTGATCTAAAGGCAGACAGCATGCCAGAGGGGGTCGCAGGTTGAACCGCCAGCGGCCCTCCACAACAGCCATTACCTGAGGAAAAAGAGGCCTGAATGGCCTCGATTTTATCTCTGAAGAATCCTGACAGAGTGTTACACAATCAAAAGAGGAGGGAGTAACGCTAGCTTGGGCTAACGGAGAAGTAAAACTCTGCACAATGGCGAAGATTTCCTTAGTGTTGTTCCTGGCAGAGTCAATGCGGGCTGCAAAGAAATGCCCTTTCACCGTAGCAATGGCAGCATAATACGTTTTTTGCATTGCTCTAAGTTTTGTTTTAGCCACGGGGCAATAGCGACTCCGGCGCCAAGCCCGCTCCAAAGTTTTACACTCGTGTTTAGCCACCTTGAGAGCAGGAGTAAACCACGGTTTGGAGGGCGCAGCTCTGGCAGGTCTAATGGGTCGAACGGAGGCCACAGAGGCCACTGCCCTGGATACCCACCCAGTAAACCCTGACAGGCACTCCTCCAGACCCCCAGACAAGACATGCCTGGAGGTGTCCAAGGCTTGTTCAAGTTCAAAAGGATCAAGTTTCCCAAAAGCTGGCTTCTGGTAAAAACGCGCCAGAGTCTCGGCATTGTGTCCCCCAAACGAAGATCCCATAGATCTTTATATATGACAGCAACTCCGCCGCCCCCCCCCCCGACAGTCGACTCTAAAGATCCTATAGCCCACAGAAGTAGCCAGCGAGACAATTGGGTCAGAAGTAGAGTAAAGCCAGGTCTCCGTAAGGAACAACATATCTAGTGAGCCGTCCTCCAACAGCCCAAATACATCCGCATGATGTTTCTTGAGTGAGCGGACATTTATCAGCGCTGCCGAGAGCTGGAAAGGTTTAGCCCGCTCATTGGGACGGCAGTCCTCACTGGCCGAAAAGACCCCCGCCCCCCCCCCCCCCCAGCTTGAATCCACATACACTACAGGCCCCTAAAGGCATTACCACCACATCCCAAGTTTGAGAGAGGCGGCAGGCCGCCACATCCATAGCTCTAAGCAAAGCACTAGAATAAGTTCGACATACCTTTGATCCCCATAGCATGGCCGCCGCCGGTCGCTTTCGGGACGCTGACGGGCGTAGACGGGCTTGCCTTAGGCTGTGGAATCACCTTCAATTGACCAACCTGCCGCCTGCGCACATTCAACATACTCCTGTGCCTCGCTGATAGATTATATTTGGATTTCAACACAGCATTTTATGTGGGCTAGCAATTTCCAAGTGTGTCACACAACGATGAGCGACCACGCAAGACTATCCTGTACCCTTCATATGGGTACTGCTAGATTGACACAACTTCAAACGGTACAGAGGAGGGCACTTGCAGTCTACGAAGAATAAAATGGTCAACTATGCCCTGTTGAAGTTGAGAGTATCTATCTCACCAATACGAGGCAAATAATTCCTCACCCTCAGCTGCGATCTGGCTGAATATACTGAAAAAACAAGCAGATAGATTCATAAGTAAAGCTCAAAAGTCAGGCAGCACTTAGGGGAGGCTGCCCTATTAGGGTGCTGGAGTGTCGCACCTCCTGAATTATTTGCCCCCTGGCTTCAGAAGAAGATCATTTAGTTTAGGGTTGTTTTTGCATTGGGGCGGTCCGGCAGCCACAATGTTTTAATTGGTGGTGCCAATTGCAATGAGTGAGAGTGCAGGGCCTCTCTGCTATTGCAACCAGCCCGTTGGAGTTCAGCCGATGCCCACAATTTTCTTCTGTCTTAATTACCAAGGCTTGAAGTGTGTTAATCAGCTAGCCTTGCCCAAAATTCTGTGAGTATTCAGTGTATAACCATTTCTTTTGAAATATTTTTACTAAACAAGCACATCATACAGTTCAAATTCTGAAATCTCATTGCAAGCACACAATTGCAGTTCATCATATGTAGTACATTGTGAAGCGGTTTAATCACAACTCCTGAATGGGTCATTGACAACACAATAATACATTGTTTAGTATTGAGCGTGGGCTCCCTACTTTCTTCTCAATCTCAGTATGAGGCCCTAACCCCTGCATCCAGGTAAATCAAGTCTACAACGATGCACACCTATACTCCAGCCAAGGGGCCCATATCTTCTCCCACTTTTTAGGGTACCCTCTGCTTTTATAAACCACTTATTCTGCGCTCTGGCACCAGTCTAGATCTATCTCACTTTCAGCCAATGACGGGGGAGAGGAGCCCCTCACTGCCTTGCTATATTGCGTTTCGCAACTCCTGCCGCTAGTGCCAACCAGAGCCTATTGTATCGGACCATCCCTCCTCACCCTGGATCATCAAAAGCAGCCATTTAACATCCATTTGAACACTTACCCAGAGGACTCTGGACATTACATTTGTAACCCCTGGCCAATATCTACGGAACACATGGCGGTCCCACAAGATATGATAGAAGGAGCTGTCCTGTTCACAGCCCCTCACACATTGTGATGTCCTTACCGACCCCAGTTTATGTAGCACAGTGTGATAATAATGAGAGCGATGCAAGACTTTGAGTTGTATCAGCCAGAATCTGGCACGGATCACTATGTCTTGGGGACTTTGTAGGGCTTCTACCCATTCCTCGTCATCAAGGGGTCGGGAATTATTCATGGATATCCAATAGATTACAGAGATCCCTTTTTCTGTATTGGGGTCTGTAAGTAAACGGTCCTCTAACGGGGAGGAATCAGGGGGGTCTTCACCCTCTTGAATATGAACCCGGAGGGCTTCCCAAGCTGAAAGTAATGTAGCCTCTGAGTGGCCGACAGCTCATATTCCTGACTTAGGGTTTCAAAGGCCAAGTGTGCTCCATTCCTCCACCCGTCACACAGGTGCTCAATACATATCTTTGCCCATTACAAGAAGCCTTGTGAATTGGACACCTCCCTCAGCTGTTCCCTGTGCCACAGGGGGGTCATGGCTGTCAGCTTAGAGTGCCTTCCCGAAAGGGATTCGCCTCAGTCCAACACCTCACAACAGTCGCCAGATGTACCTGTAAACTCACCCTTTCTCGGCAGGCGGGCGGGCACATAGAATGGAATCGTGGCTCTGTCAACCCTGTAGGTCAGCTCTCCCCACACTGAATATGCCCAGTCATTGATCACTAGGAGCTACGAGGCCCAATAGTATTTTCTAATGTCAGAAATTGTCAAGCCACTGTCATAGATCCCTCTCTGTAATTTTTCCAAGGCAATACACGGTAAGCCTGCCTGCCATAGTAAGGTCCGGAGCTCCCTACTAATTTGTTTGAAGAAGGTAAGTGAGACATGGTGGGGCATATTTAGAAGGATGTATAAAAGGCATGGGAGGGCCATCATTTTGTATAAAGCTGCCTTGCTCATTAAAGGCAGTGGGAGGGTGTGCCAATGCACTGCGTCTGTGGGCCGAGAGTCCTCTGCATAAACAGCTGTTGATACCAGTCAAGAAAGACCCAGAGATACTTGAATCCTTCCGTTACACTAGGGGCCACACATCTTGTCGGAAATCTTGGGGGAGGTCTCGATGGGGGAAATACCATTGATTTTGCCCAATTTATGTTGTAACCTGAGCAGCTCCCAAAGAGCTCAAAGATGTGGAGAAATACTCATGATTGAGAAGTATGGCCTGGAGATCTACAGAACTATGTCATCAGCGTATAGGAAGATACGCTCCTCCCATCTGTCCAAGGATAGAATGCCCCATATCAGCGGGTCGCCACATATCATGATCAAGGGCGAGAGAGGACACCCCTGCCGGGTGCCCCTACGCAGTGGGACAGTCTTAGATATCACTCCATTGACCCTCACCCTAGCCATCGGGGCTTGATATAGAAGCCTAACCCAGTCACAGAATTTTGGCCTGAATCCCAATCTGGACAATACAGCAAACAGATAGGTCCATTCTATGCTATTGAATACCGTTGAGCCGTCTAGCACCATCAACACAGTCGGTGAAGTCTGCAACTTCCCTTTCATGTGTAGGACCCAATATAATCTTCGTAGACTGCGCTGAGTGCTCCTGTGCACATGAAGCCGGACTAGTCCATGTGGATGAGTGAGGGAAGGGCAGCCGAGAACCGGGTCACGAGGATCTTAGCCAATACCTTTGTCTCCACATTCAGAAGAGAGATCTGTCTATAAGAAATACATTCCTCTGGGGGCTTACCTGTTTTTTAAATAACTACTATCATAGCTCTTCGCTGATACTTCAGCAGGCATCCAGTCTCCTTTGCCGCTTGGAACATCTCTAACATCGGCTCTGCTATCCTGCTGGACATATCCATAAAGATCTCAACCAGTAACCCATTGGGCCTCACTGCCTTCCCGGCCTGCAGGGTTTTGAGGGCCGTCACTAGTTTTTTCTTCGTAAGGTCCGCATCAAGGGTGCCTCTCGCCTCGCTAGTGAGCATCAGGAGGGAAAAATCTTGCAGCAACTCTGCGCAGTCAGTTTCCAATCTAATGCTAACGGGTCTATAAAGAGCCACATAATAGGTGGCAAATGTATCTGCTATAGCAGAATTCATTAATGATAATGGGGTAACCCTGTGTCCCTCAGAACCTGGGTGTTGATAATATAATCTACAGGTGGTTCTGTCGGGTAACCCAATTGCTTAGCATACAGTAATTAATATAACACAATAAGGAAAGTTTTGTCAATGTCAAATTTAAAATACTAGTATTTTGGAACAACCAACAAAACACACCAAAAGCACCAAGTCATTAGTTCAGAAACAGTATTTACTCTATTTTTAAAGGAAATATATGTCTGTCACATAAACATTTTTTCATCAACAAATAGACAAAGTGACATTCGTGAATCTAGTGGAATAAGGTGATAAAGTGATATCATGAGTGAATTCTATATAGAAACATACAAATAACACAAATAAATCCTACAAATCAGTGTGGGTCTGTCCTTTCATAGTTTTAAATCCCATGTTTTCACAACCACCCTACCATATTTTTAAGGCCTTGGGGTGAGGAGACTGGTGGACATGAGCAGAAAGAGCTTCGATGTTACGACCCAGATGTATGCGCAGTTCAACACGCGTCACAGAGGGTCTTCCTCAGGACTGAAAACACAGATGTGGACAGACAAATCTTACTGTGGTAAATATCACACAGCACAGCTTCTGAAAATATTTGGCGACGTCAAGTGGCAATGATTTAAACAAATCCAAGGTCGGGTCAATATTGCGGGAAATTAGTTAACAGAAAGAAACCATCATCCGGGTGCAGTCTTAAGAATGAAGTCGCAGCAAATGAATGGCATATAAATGAGTTTTAAATGAGAATCCACTGTCCGGTTGGAATCTTAAATGTGAAGTTGAATTGGTGCGAGCGGCACATTTAATGAAGTATTGAACAAGAATCCACCATCCGGTTGGAGTCTTCTTAAGGTGATGTGATAGTTATTCAAAGATTGCAGTGAAGCACTCGTTTTAAAACAAAGGTAAAGTTTTCATAAGAATCCACCATCCGGTTGGAATCTAAAAGTATGGCTTTACAATAGTTTTTTAGTAACTTGAAAGTAGGCCAATTGCTCAAAAGTAGCATGCAGCCCATAGCAGAATTCATAGTCTGTAGGACACCTGTCATATTTTTCACCCCCACTACCAATTACCTGTCCATATCTCTCTTATCAAGCCAGGCAATTCGTTTGGAGGCCTTGTACCCAACGATGTACAGGCGACTCTGTGTAGCTAGTGCATACGATCGAGCTACGTTGTTGGCCAAGGTTCAAAGATTGTGTTGTTGCAATGATAGCTGGTGAGGAAGGTCTACCATTCCCTCCTCGGCTACTCCCCTTTCCAAGGCAAGAATTTCCTGCTCTATGTCCTTACTCTCAGCCTTTGTCTCCTTCTTTTTCCCACCAATCAGTGCATGAGCCCGGCCACAGATTACTGTTTTGAAGGCCCCCCACAGGGTTCGTGGATTCACTGGGACGACACTGGCCCTTTATTTTCCTTAAAATATAAGTCTGTATAACTCTGTGTGTTAATAGAACAACTTTCCATCGATGATGACTCTGAGCTTAGCTGGGTATAGCAGCATGTACAGCTGGTGCTGTACTTTGAGGGTAAAATTAGGGAAAAAACGTATAGTGGCAGTTTCATACTGCAGATTACCATTCGAGCGGGCCGCTAAAGGATTGCGTCTCGGTCTTTATAGTTAAAAATGCGGTCTATAAGCATTCGGGGGGGGCAGGGTGCGTTGGTGGTCCCAACGCCCAGTGTGCTGGTTCAACAGAGAAATAGTTTGACAGTCTCTTGGGCCAGAGGGTGTTAAGAATAATGTCTTTGATTAAAAAAAGATCCACAGAAAGTCCATCCGCTACCTTGGGGACACCCACCACCTTGATATTGTCGTGCCTAGCCCTGCCCTCTTGGTCCTCAAGGCGGACCATTGTCTCTGTCTGTTGTTTTGTGAGTTGGGCGACTTGTTCCTCCAGGCGTTTAGTTTTCAACTGTAGGCTCCCTATGTGCTTTTCAGCTGTGGACACCTTGTCTGACATTTTACAGAAGTCCGCTCCCATCAGGTTCCCTTCCTCAGTCACTGTATCTAGTTTAGGCTCAAGGTTGCCTCTGAGATCCCTGATTGCCTTCATAATCTCCTTTAAAGAGGACTCAGCCGTGAGGTCCTCCTTGCTCGCATCGCATGGTTTGTTGTTGCCCCTCCTGTTCCCCACCCCCAGTCTCAATGCAATGGTATATTTGTCAATCTGATTAGACTGGCCTGGGTGGGGGCCCTTGGTTTGAACCATTACTGTCATGCACTATGACCGGTAGCAGGGGATCTAGGGCCGGGACCTTGAACGCCTGATCGTTACCACAGTGTCTTGTTCTCTTTGGCAGCAACCTGGTCACTGGTTAAAAGAGCCCCAAGTTGCTCAGACGCCTATCTCCCATGGCTGTAAGGCCACTGTGCCTCCACCCAGGCCCAGTTCTTCTCTTGCTACAGGTAGACTGCCTCTAGTCCTTCTGTGCAGGCACAGACCCTTTACACTGACTCGTATGCTTCCCCCATCACCTGCACAGCTCAAAAGCAAACAGTGGGGCGGGGGTTTACCCCGAGAAGGAATAGCCAACAATCCAGTCACTGCCTGGTGTCTCCACAACATCCCACCTTGCACCTGTGTAGTGTAGCATGGCTTTGGCGCCGACAGGCCTGCTACGTGCAGTGAAGCAGAGGGAGCCCTCCCGCACTCTCAGGTCCCAAGGGGGGGGTGCTCCGCCCCAAAGGTTCAAAACCCCAGTTTGCGCTGCTCCACTTGCGGCACCCGGGTATCCGTGCCCTCTGCCCCGCAGACTCTCAAGGGGCCCCACAATCATCTCTCCCCACAATCATTGCCCCGCAGGGCTGCATATGTGGGTGTGACCTCGCCTCCTCACCTCCAACCGCCCTGGCATCTGCGGGTCGCCCCCAGCGGAAACTAGCCTCACTCCCACCAGTCGCCAGTCACCAGCTCCAGGCCCTTTCATCAGTGTCGAGAGTGAGTGGTATAGTTGTTGGAGTGGGCGGAGTCAGGAGGGCAAAGGAATAGGAGGGGAAACGGCAGGAAGGGCAGATAGAGTAGGGACGAGGGACCGAGTGAGAAGCAAGGAATAAAGCTTTTCAAAGAATCATATTGTGTGTCTGTCATCCTTGGTCCGGGACACGACAGCTGGCGACGAGGGTGGGATGCTGCAGCCCAGCGCCCCTGAAGCATCGATGAAGTGTCCCTGTCCCTACGGTGCAACAGAAGGAATGTGCGCCTGAATTAGAGCGCTGGTTCGCGCCGAATTGATCGTTGCCCCTGAGGCGTGCAAGCTGACACGCGAGTGTCGAGGAGCGAAGAGAGAGCGGGAGCCCACCCCGACTCTGCTGGCTGCGCTGTTGATCGAGCGGTGCCTGAGGTCGGACTGAAGCCTCGTGCAAGGGCTTTGGCCGAAGGAACGTCGGTGCGCGTTAAAACGAAATCTCACCCCCGATGCGTGAGAAACGGCACGCGCGCGAAAGAAGACGTTAGGAGCTCACTCCGAGCCTTCCCTGTCAGGTGAAATACCCCGAATTGTGCGTGAAGCACTGCTAGGGTGCTGGCATATGTGGAAGTGAGTGCGGGAGCATGGAGTGAAGCTTAGAGAGCCTGACAAGAATTGCAGCAAAGACCTCGTGGGAGTGAGAGGTCCTGTGTAGCGGCCATCTTGGAGTCAGGCGGTTCCTGGAAGACATCCCTATAAAGTCAATGGGGTGGCCATTTTGAAGTCAGGCAAGAAACAAACAAGCCTTGACAAATCAAAAAAAAAAAAAAAAAAAAAAAAAAAGAAATTAAACAAGCACCAGCCAAGGCAAGCAAGAAACAGACAAGCGCGTGCACAGATAAGACGAGATCAGGAGTGTGCTGCCGAGATGTCGAACTGTAGTTCGCCGCAAAGAAATGAAGTCAAACCAATCTTGACGGGGTTGTCGCATTTGCGCCCACCAGAGCCGTTACCGCTCACGACTGGAGAGAGCATGGGTCCCAGATGGCAGGAATGGCTCGAGGACTTTGAGGGTTACATCAAGGGATCAAAAGTGACAGAGGATGAAGACAAAGTGATCGCGCTGCGCAACCTGGTGGGTAAAGAAATTAGCAAGCTAATCAAAGAACTGCCAAGGGCAGACACAGGAACGTATGATAAAGTGCGAGAGGCTCTAAACAAGAAGTTTTTACATAAAAGAAATGTGGATTACGAACGATATGCGTTTCACCAAGCCCGTCAAGGGAAAGAGGAAGTGATGAGCACCTTCATAACGAGACTACGTCGATTGTCCAGACATTGTGAATTTGATGCGTTCTCAACGGATGATGCCATCAGATCACAAATAATCGATGGCTGTCAGTCCGAGACACTGAGGAGGAGACTGTTAAGGAAGAGTCACAACCTGGAGGAGATAGAGGAAATGACTCGAGTTTATGATCAAGCCGAGGAACAAGCTAAGAGCATGGAGACCGGGCGTCCGGAGAGACGAGAGCAAGTATGTCGAGTGCAAGACAGTCGCAGATATTCGAAGGAGCGACGGCACCCATCCTGACCATCCTCTCACCAGTGACGCACGGAGCGCAGGAGGCATGAGTCAGGCAGAAGAGACAAGAAACAAGACAGTGGACGGAAATGCTATCGGTGCGGGTATAACTTCCCGCACAGAGAGGCCTGTCCCGCCATGGGTCAGCAATGTCGAAAATGTGGACGAACAAATCATTTTGAAGCGATGTGTGGAGAGTATTGCAGGGAAAGAAAGAACGAAGGGACGAGGCTAACTCGCTCTGACACCAGACGACATCATGTGAAAGCCGCACAAGATCGACCAAAATCGTCCTCTAGCTCTTCACATTCTAGTAGGGAGTCAAGGAGGTCTCAACGGGTGAGAAGGTCGCCATCCCGGGACTCTCGATCAGGGTCCTGCGAATCAGAGTACACTATTGAATATGCCAGTATGGTCGCAGATCCGGACCAACTCAAAAAATACCCGAGACTGAATATAAGTGTAGGGAGTCATGCCACACAGTTTGTTCTGGACAGTGGAGCATCATTGAATTACATCCCGGTAACAGAATACAAAAAGATGAAGTCACCACCGCCGTTGTGCCCAGCGTACGTCAGGGTATTCACGTGGATGTCAAAGAAGCCCCTTCCCTGTCTAGGAAAATTCTTAACCACTCTCAGACATCAGAACAAGTCTGTGTCAGCATTCATACATGTAATTGATGGCCCGGAAGCTGATTGTCTTCTCAGCTTACCAACGGCGGAGCGACTTCGCTTGGTCGAGATTCTATACCGGGTCAGTGGTGACCATGACATCTTACACAAATTCCCCAAGCTGTTCACCGGGCTGGGAAAGATGAATAAATGTCAAGTTCGGCTTCACATTAACGACCAGAAAAGACCTGTCGCCCAACATCCCAGGCGAGTGCCTTTCCACCTTCAGCAAGCGGTGGAGGATGAACTTCAAGAACTACTCGCCTCTGACATCATTGAACGGACTGACGGCCCCACCCCCTGGGTGTCACCTGTAGTCATTGTACCAAAGAAAGGCACCTCTGGGAAAGTGCGACTATGTGTCGACATGCGGCTTCCTAACACTGCGATTGAAAGGGAACGCCATCCCGGGCCTCACTTGAGTGATATGATCTCTGCGCTAAATGGTGCCCGGGTATTCTCGAAACTCGACTTAAACAAGAGATACCATCAACTGGAGCTGCATGAAAAATCGAGGTATATAACAACATTTGCAACTCACCTGGGTTTGTTTCGATACAAACGATTAAGTTTTGACATTTCCTTGTCTGCGGAGATTTTTCAAGAGGCAATACGTCAGACCATACAACACATACCCAACACACTGAACTACAGCGATGACATTCTTGTGTATGGGTCAAATGTTCAAGAACACGATAAGGCCCTTGATCGGGTATGTCATGCCCTTCTGGAAGCCAATCTAACTCTAAACAAAGAGAAGTGTGAATTCCATCAATCCACTCTCAAATTCTTTGGGCATGTGTTCTCCAGATCGGGTATGAAGCCTGACCCTGAAAAAGTGATGGCCCTAAACGACACCAAGAGTCCCCAAGACGTCGGTGACATTCGTTCATTTCTGGGTATGGCCAGTTATTGTGCCAGATACATCAAGGACAATGCCACGATTAGCCATCCCCTCAGAACTCTCACTAAGCAGGGACAGCCCTTTGACTGGACCCCTCAGTGTGAGCGGGCATTCCAAGATATCAAACGTGCTGTTGAGTCGGCCGACAATCTGGCGTATTTCAACCCCAAAAGAAAGACGGAAATAACTGTGGATGCTAGCCCGGTGGGCCTGGGTGCAATCTTGGCTCAGTACGATAATGACGGTGATCAGCGCCATATTGTAGCCTATGCGAGTCGCAGTTTGTCAGACACCGAGAAAGCGTATTCTCAACCAGAGAAAGAGAGTCTGGCCGTTGTCTGGGCCTGCGAACATTTTCATGTCTTCATCTATGGCAAACATTTTACAATGGTGACTGATCATCAGGCGCTTGTCACCATATTTGGAAATCCCCGGTCGAAGATGCCACCTCGGATTGAGCGATGGGGTTTGCGGTTACAGGAATATACCTACACGATAGTACACAAGCCGGGAAAATCAGCAAATCCGGCTGATTACATGTCACGTCACCCTCAAGCAGTGACGGCGTCACGAGTGTCAATGGCTGAGGAATATATCCACTTTGTTGTGGGCCACGCTCAACCACCAGCGGTCCCCTTGGATGTCATTCGAGAGGCCACTGCGCAGGATGTCATTCTGCAGGCAGTACTCCGTCGTTTGCAGACGAATAGGTGGAGATATGACAGTGAGGAGGAAGGGAAGGATCCCGCAATTAGACAAGAACTGCAAGCTTTCCGACATGTGAGTGAGGAGCTTTCTGCCACTTCGGAAGGTCTTCTGCTGAGGGACCAAAGGATTGTCATTCCGACGCAACTACGGCAGGGCATCATTAATCTCGCCCACGAAGGTCATCGAGGAGTGGTTGCAACTAAGAGAGCTCTTAGAGAGCGAGTGTGGTTCCCACTTTTGGATCAGATGGTGGAACTCACCCTCAAAGACTGTCCACAATGCCAACTCGTCAGTCAAGGAGTTTCCCCAGCTCATATGCAAATGACAAAACTGCCCAGTGGCGTGTGGCAAGAACTTGCCATGGACTTTTACGGACCTCTTCAATCAGGAAAGTATGTCCTGGCAATTATGGATGAATATTCAAGGTTTCCGATAGCTCAGTTTGTATCGTCCACCAGTGCATCAAGCACCATTGCAGTGTTGGATGAAGTGTTTGCGGCGTGGGGCATTCCCAAAGAACTTAAGACAGACAATGGCCCTCCCTTTAACGGACATGAGTTTGGCAAATTTGCGAGACATCTGAATTTCACGCATCGCAAAGTCACGCCCCTATGGCCGCAGGCCAATGGCACCATTGAAAGATTCATGGCCACTCTAAAGAAGACGTTTCAACAAGCGACCGTCGAGAAAAAGGATCTTCAGGTGGCTCTCAATGAAGTCCTAAGGGCTTATAGAACAACCCCGCATGCCACTACGGGAAAATGCCCTGCCACCTTAATGCTAGGTAGACCAATCAGGACCCAGATACCTACCTGGGAAGGCGCTCTGAGAGCGGTCTCACCGGCTCGTATTCATCAAGAGGTCATGTCAGCTGACCGTCGTGGAAAGGATAAAATTAAATCATATGCGGACGCCTGAAGGAGAGCGAGATCACCATCCATACATGAAGGGGAATGTATCCTAGTCAAACAGGAACAGCAAAGGAAAACGGACTGTAAGTTCAGAGCCGAGCCTCTGACGATCACTCAGAAAAAGGGTACCATGGTGACCGCAGAGTCTGACAGCCGGAGGGTTACCAGAAATGTGTCACATTTTCAGAAATGCACTCCAGTCATGAAAGAGTCGCTCCAGAAAATGTTGGGGCAACAAGGGAGTGAAGGAAGAGAACAACCTGCAGTAGCTGTCGAGGATCAGTGTCCTGATACCTACGGAGGACTTGAGTTGGAGGCAGGAACAATGTCACTCCGACCGCGACGGGAAATCCGCAGGCTGAAACGACTAATTGAAGAACTATGAACAAGTCAGTCATTTCATTTTGTTAAAAAAGGGGAAGATGTCGAGAGTGAGTGGTATAGTTGTTGGAGTGGGCGGAGTCAGTAGGGCAAAGGAAGAGGAGGGGAAATGGCAGGAAGGGCAGATAGAGTAGGGACGAGGGACCGAGTGAGAAGCAAGGAATAAAGCTTATCAAAGAATCATATTGTGTGTCTGTCATCCTTGGTCCGGGACACGACAATCAGGCCCACCTCGCTTCTGTTTGGCCCGCTGGGGACGCAGCCCCGGTTCTGACGTCCACCCCATCGGGCAATATCCCAACTGAACCCAGGACAGAGGTCAGGTGAACTCCGTAGTCCTCGCAACTGCCGCTGTCTATTCCTGCTTATGCCCGAGACTCGGCTCTGTCCGCCGCTATCTTAAGTTGCGGCCGCAGCTCCACTCAGGACCCTGGGTCGACTCTGCTACTTTAGCAGCCAATATAAATCTGCTGTCATGCACTCCAGCACACCGTTCAAGTCTGCGTGGTGGGTGAGATATGGACCCATGGATAATGACTGAATTTTTTAGTGTATTCACTGACGGCTAAGACAGCTCGTTCAGTGAGCGGCCATCTTAGTTGACTGCAGGCCACGCCCCCTGTAAAACCATTTCTGAAAATGTTTTATATTTAAAAGAGCTTCAAGTAGCACAGTGGCCGCGTACAGCCAGTTTCCTTAATTAAAGGCTTGCTCAGTAGTGTCCTGTGAGCTCCATATGTTGCTGTCAGAATATGTGCTGCCGCTCTGCTTCAGTAGGTAACCTGCCCAGCCATTGCCTCACACACCGAGGCACAGTGGCGCAGACACCTCCACTGATGCAACGCAAATAAAGCCTCTCTGCAGCGGTGTCCAGCACAGGAGTCTGTTTGTTGTAGCATGAACGAGGCGCTATTATCCATGTTTGCACCGTGTAACGGTCTGCCGGCTCCCAGTGCACCGCTCCTTGTGTACAAGGGCCAGGGGTACACACGAGAGGACGGGGTCCACCCACTATTTTCACAGGGTGAATGCCGTCCACCCAGCCAAGAATTTGTGCCCCACTGAATATTGTGTTGAACTTGTCGCAGTGTAATTTCTAAACACGGAACACTTTCAGCAGCGCCTGCACGTTGTCTGCTTTTTATCTGCAACAAGCAACAAAACATGCAGGCGGGGACAGGGCTTTCTTATTTAAGACTCCTGCTGTGCCCATAACAAAGGTCGAATTTGAGGGTTCATCAAGCCTCCTTTTGTTCGAGTCTCTTGCAGTCAGGAGCCTCCCACCTGGTGCAAATGAAGCGGAGGGGAAACAAAGGCTCACACCTTGTTAGCTCTTCACACATACTTAAGAGAGGCAGCTTTTCACTTTGTTCAGTCCCTGTTTAGGAGATATGCATGCACTGTAAGAATGTCAGCTGTGTAGGTCTTTCTCAATATTTACACAAAGCAGATTGCATTTATATAGAGCTTACTACACCTGAGGAGCAGGGTGTCAGAGCGCTTTACATCAACACGAACATATTACATGTACAATAAATTATATAAGTTTGTAAATGAATGAACAGGATGTGTTACATAAACCTGGGGGATTGCAAGGTGTAGAAGTCACATATCATCTTCCATAGCTCACTGTGCTATTTATTGTCCTCGCAATGCGCTCAAACGTACACATGATAGACCTGCTACACATATATGTGAGGGCTTTCGATCTGTCGTCACTTCTTGTGATATCACTTCCTGTAAAATTGTGGCTTGTAATGCCACTTTCTATGATGTCAAATCCTGTGATGCCATGTGTGATGTCATGCGCCGTGATGTCACTTGCATACTGCCTAATTAGGTTAGTCTTCCCACTTCTTTTTTTAGGACTTGTGCCTTGACAAGGGGTTTATCCTGCCTGCCAAGTGCGCAAAAACACTAACTACCCACATACAGTCAAGCCTGCGACAGAAACACAGAAGGATGCTGCTGTGAGGGGATGCGGTGAAGAGTAAAGCTGCCAGCGAGGAGGATTCACTCGTGTGCCGAGATAAAGTCCCAGCATAAGTTGCCTAATGGTTAGAAAATGTGAACATGCGCTTTAAAGAGGAGAAATAATGAAGCAAAGTAAATGTAATGTACTCAGTGTGTGACTATAATGCTGCTACCATCTCCACCATCTAGGGAAGTGGATTGGTTTGTGACGTACTAAAAAGCATACTTTGGGGTCTAGAGCAGTATTAAGATTTGTTACACTAAATACACTGGGCTTCTTGTGTTTTTATTTTGTTGTAACTGTTTCTTACATTAACATTTTATTTGGGACACTATAACTGACACCAATTTGTTCGAGTAATATGGATACTTCGATCCCGGGCAAATGAATGTGCATCGGAATAGATGGGCAGACTTAATTGTGAGAAGCAGGATCGGCGAGCGAGTGAGACATTTAGGTAGTCCAGCAGGAATGTTAATGAGTCAGTCAGTTCGTTCGACACTGAGTCAGTAAGTGAATTAATATTTTTTCATTTCGATTTTATATAGTGCCCACATTGAGCTGATCCTTGCTCTTAACTTTTTAAAGTGAGCGCAAAAGAACAACTTGCTCTGTATTGTATGTGGTGAACGTATTTTAAGGCTAGCTTAAAAGGGGTGCAGTTATTCCTCATTTTATTACATATTTTATTACTATATTTTGCCGGTATTTCCCTGGCGGTTACCCAACCCTCGCACATGTTCTAGATTTTCTTTTCTGTACATGTGGTCCCGTGGCTGCTTACTGGTGACTATTTCTACCCATTTTCATGAAAGCAGGAAAGGTAGTACTATAAACATGGGCAACACTGAATGTGTTGCTACCATTTTTTTGTTTTTGCAGTTTTATTTAGAGCGAACTCGTCCTGAAGTTGTTGAAGTACTTTACATAAGCACCAGACAACATTACACAATGTTTTTTCACGCACGGGGAGAAAACGAATTGCCCAGAATCACAAGATGGTTAGCCGAACCCAGACTCGAACCGATGGTTCCCAAGTTCCAAGTGGCCGTAAAGCCACATTTTGTACCCTGCCACGCTACTCCAGGGGAGTGGTGCCTGGTAAATTACATTTTGTCTTCTGAAGCAGCTGAAACACTAGAACAGTGTAATATCTTATTTTACTTTGCTGCGCACGGCAAATACGTCCTTTATTTTCTTCTCAAGGTGGCTTACACTTTATTGTCGCCATGCGGCAATGTGTCTTTATTATGTGATTATCATTCTGCGCCATTTCCTGCTATCTTCCTAATGACATTAAAGCATGTACAGGCTAATGTACAGATGAATGCTATAGGTTTTGTAATGAGGCGAGGAGATGTGGGTAGAGGCAACCTGCTTTATTGCAAGCCCACACACGAATGCCATTTTTTGAAGAAAGCTAATAAATCACCAGGTCTATGAAAATGACAGGGGCACAGTTCCTATACCTTGGAGAAAAACAACTAGCACATTACATAGTCTTTAAATCTGACAGGAGGAACAACCAGTCTCTTGTTCTGAACAGTGCCATCTTGACTGGTTACAAGCCTAGGAGGAGATATGTCGGCACGATCCCCAACAGTGACTGGAGCAGTAAATGCACCACACAGTTGACTGTTATCAGCATTTACTGAGGATGCTAAGGCTTCATTCTGTAGTCCATGATGCCTGTTCACTGGTTCTGGGGTCCTGCTACTAACAACGTTCGATCCATTCCACCACTGACCGTTGTCGAGAAGGACAGCAGTACCCTTGGTCTTGACCACACGCCTAGGCTCACTGTACTTGCTCATGTTTGTTTGTTTTTTAGGAAACTTTACTCTCACCACATAGCCTGCCTTCACAAACATCTCCTTCACCACATTCCTGGCCTTGTAATTAATACGCATGCGTTTCTCACGTTCGTCCACCAGGCTTCTCATCTTGATCTCTTTTTCTCTGTAATTCTCATTCTCCCATTTTTTCCACGCCAAGGACCAATATGGCTGCAATTGTGTGATTGCTGTTCTGCCCCTGATTAACTCAAAAGGGGTCCTACCAGTGGTATTGTGTGGAGTGGTGCGGTATGACCATAACCTGGTACAGAGAGCTGCCTCAATAGGGATGTAAAATTTTAAAGCTATTTGGATGGTCTCTTTTACTATGCTAATGGCCCGCTCGACCTGGCAATTTCCCTGTGGGTGGTACAAAGAGGATCTCACATGCTCTATGCCATTATTTTTCATGAATAAAACCAACTCAGAGGATATAAATTGCGCCCCGTTGTCGATGACTAACTGATGCGGAAAACAACTCCTTCAAGAAGTTCACTACTTCACGTGTGGTAGGTTATGACACAAATTTGACTTCCATCCATTTGCTGAAATAGTCAATTACAACTATGGTATAGCGCATTTCTAAGTTTAAAGCATACATTGGTCTAATGAAGTCTATGCCGACTTTCATCTAAGGTCCCTCTGGTAGTTCCACAGAAGTCATAGGGCAATGGCGGGTTGTCATTGACTTGTCTGCCTTGGTACAAACTGAACAATGGGCGACGAACACATCAACATCATGATCTATTGAGGGCCACCAGTATCTCTCCCTTAACTTTTGTTTGGTACCTGTCATCCCCACATGGCCTTCATGAGCTAATGTTATCAACCTTTTCCTCAGGGACATGGGTGCCACCAAGGTCTCGCCACGGAGAATCATATCTTCGACAACACTGATGTCTTCTTGTATTTTCCATTATGGTCTAAGTGCCTCGTCTAAGACTCTTTCCCGAGGCCATCCTTTGATCACGTACTTCTTGATTTCAGCAAACACATTGTCACTCTTTATGGCCTCTAACCATTCTGCTTTGGTAATGGTACCATTTGATTCCTCATGGCTTAGCAAGCACGCAACAAGCAAGTCATCTTCCTCATCCTCATCACAATTTGATTCAGTCTCACAAGGGGCACGTGACAAGTAATCAGCCGACACATTAACTCTGCCAGGAATGTACTCCATCTTGATCTGATACTCCTGCAATTTACACACTAACTTTGCTATTCTTGGAGAGGGTCTACTTGAACCTTTTCCTTTTAGTATGCTGACTAATGGCTTGTGGTCAGTGCGGATGTTGAATTATTTGCCCCACAAAAAACTTTTAAACTTTGTAACAGCCCAAACACAAGCCCATAGTTCGCGCTCAATTACAGAGTATTTTGTCTCTGGGCCTCTTAGCTTGCGTGATGCAAACATAATGACTTTTACACCTTCTTCTGTTTGAGCACTGCCCCAGCCTGATTTGGCTGGCATCTGTGGTCACAATACCTTGCAACTTTTCGCTGAATGACTGCAGTGATGGTGCTTGTTTAAGTTCTTTTTTATGATCTTTTTGCTTTGCTCACAGTTGTCGTCCCAAATGAACTTTGCATCCTTCTTTATCAGTTTTTGTAGTGGCTCAACCTTGGTTGCATAATGTTGTATGAACTTTGAGTGAAATTCACACATGCCTAAAAAAGATGCAAGTTCTTCTCTATTTTTTTGGTTGGGTGACAAGGAGATTGCAGATATAAAGGACGGTTTTGGCAGAACTCCATTTTCATCAATGAGGTGTCCTAAGTACTCTACAGTTCCTTGGAGAAACTTGCATTTGTCCTTTTGCAAGGTAAGCCCACAGTCCTGAATCCTTTGCAGAACTTTCCTTAGCACGGCTAAGTGTTCTTCTTCCGTCTTGCTGTAAATCAGTACGTCATCCTGAAATGATCTCACACCTTCCATGCCACAGAACAGTTGGTTCATTGTGCGCTGGAATACAGCAGATGCTGAACACAGACCGAAAGGCATTCTGCAAAATTGATATGCGCCTTCAGGGGTGATGAATGCTGTAAATGTTTTTGACTCCTCATGTAGCTGAATTTGGTGGTATGCTGTACTGAAGTCAAGCATTGTAAAGATTCTCGCCTGATCCAACGTCATCACCATCTTGTTTATTAGGGGAAGAGGTTGGCAATCTGCTACCACATGTCGGTTTAGTTCACAAAGGTATATACATAAACGGATTATTCCATTCTTCTTCTCAATAACCACAGGCGAAGGCCATTCAGATGCATTGATTGGCTCGATTATTCCTTCTTTGCACCAACCTTCCAGAATGGCTTTAACTTCAGCGCGGGCAGAAAATGGTATGTTTCTCACACGTTGTGTCACAGGGTAAGCATCACCCTTAAGTATGTCCTCATGTTTGAAATCCTTCAAGCATCCCAATTGCTCGCTGAACACCCCCTTGAATTCCTTGAGAACAGCTTCCAAGTCATCCTCTTGAATACTGAACACATAGGGTGGTTGGCATGGGTTGATCATCATCTTCAGTTTTTGTTGTTCTAACCAACCGAGGATATTCTCATTATAATCTATTACAAAGATCCTTGTGAAGGTTTTCTTTTCTTTGAACAACAAATCCGCTTTAAATACTCCTTCCAACTTTATTTTGTGTCCGCCATAGGATCCTGGACCTATTCTGCTGGCCTCTAATGGTGTCTTGCACTTTAAATCGTTGTAGGTGTCCTTTGACAAGATCGTAATTCTTGATCCAGTGTCCACCAACATCTCAACGTTTTCTCCGTTTACACAGACATTGCATTGTTGCAGGGATTCTGCTTATGCACAGAACTATGCACAGGAAACCAGGACCTCAGTGAATTGTGGTGTACCAAAAACTCACCTCAGAACCCAGAACCACTTATCCGACCAGCATCAGTGTCCCATTCGTTATCCGAGTATTATCTCGGCGGTCCCAATGTATAGACAACCCAGAACAAGCGACTTAGAGTATTCTCAAGAATGGTGGGAATCAGAAATACCTGTTCGTAATTATTCTCATATCAGTCCACAACAGAATAAACAGAGACACGGTAATGTTTAAAGAGTTTATTTTATAAACCTTGTGTCCTAAGATGCAGCAGTTTGGCTAACATAAACAGACAAACAATTAAAATCAAAACCATCAGCATAGTTACAATACCATAGAAAATGAAAGGAGTAATCATACTAAAATGACAGTGGATCTAAGCCACCTTCCTTTTGCTAGCAAACTAATAGTATTATTATTAGACTAGTAAAAGGTCTCTAGGCTTGAATGGGGAACCCCATACCGTAAAGAACAGCTCAGTGAGATCACATCACAGGATCAGCTAGGCTCTGCTCCTGGGAAAGCTCTTCTTCCGAATGTGTTGAAAACATGTAACACTGCAATATTAAAAGCACCCGACTTTCAGGTATTTGCAGCTGCTTGCGTGTTATGGCTAAATAGTGGGCCGATCAACCTGAACCCAACAACATGCACCGTCTAGCGACCCAGACTGTTTCTTTACACGGTGTACAGACCAAGGCCGCTGCTCACTGTGAACAGCAGACAGTTCTCATGTGAAGCAAAGTCGAGTAAGCATTTCTCAAATAATAACATGTGACTACAGTGTCGTGTGCAAAAGCGGCAAGATGGCTTTCTAACATCTAACGCGGTTGTGCTAACTTAGTATTGTACATATATAGATAACGATCTTCACTACAGCATCTGGGCTGGTTCTGCACGTCTTCTCTGTCAATGATGGCCACAAGTAACACCAAGTTTTGTATCAGTTCACTTTCATCAGAGTATTCCTTTGATTTGGATTCATGCAATGTGTATATCTTTTTTGAACGTGAAGTTCTGCAAAACTTAAGAAAGTGTCCAATTTTTCCACATCCTGTGCAGATCTTGCCCCACACAGGACATTCTTTGCTGGTTGCTACATGCGCACTGGAACCACAACGATAACAGCTGGATTTGCCACTGTATATGCTCAGGTTTTTCCTTGAGTAATTCTTCCAAGGGCGATTAGTTGTTGACCCTTCTTCTTTACGAACTAGGTTGACACTCACTTGCTGGCTATCAAGTTTGCTCAGCAACTTCACTCCCTTGGCTGACTTTTCGATGCTCTTAATGGTCGAAATTACTTTCTCCAGGCACAGGTTTCTAAGACACAATAACTTCTCTTGTGCCTTCACACAAGTGGTGCACATCACCACTTGGTCGGGTATCATTTCATCCATGTCTTTGAATGTGCATGTTGTGGCCAACATCCTCAGTGTTGCAACGTAAGATTCGATTGCCTCATCTGGTGCCTGGTATCTGTAGTAGAAATTGTATCTTTCCATTATAACACTCATAGTTGTATCAAAGTAATTCTTCTTTCTTATCTTGGCTTCAATGAACACATTCCACTCTTGATTCTCCTCCTCTTTTTCTACAGGGGTTATGTGATCAAACAATCTTCTCCCTTCTGCCCCCAAACAATTATACATCATGGCTTGCTTTCTTGCTGGATTGTACTTAGTCCCATCAATAGCCTCCAAATGTTTCTCAAAGCATTTAACCCATTGGGTCAAACTTTCAGCAGGTGGCCCAGGAACTTCCCAAAAAATGCTGGGCATAGCCACTGCATTCATTATTCCAGCTATGCCGACAAAGTTCCACTAATTTCACTGTAAATATGGCCACAATGTCATTATACACTGTGAGGAATTATTTGTGATGCTTTCGCTCCCCCCAGTGTCTGCTTTAAGTATCACCCACAAGGATAATGTTTATGGAGTCTGTCACTCACCCGGCGGTTCAACTCCTCCCAGGGGGCAGGCAAGAGAAACAATGCGAATGAGGAATAGGCCTGGGACGGGCAGCCAGCGAGGGCGTGGAACTGCTGGTGATGGTGAGGAATCGACTGACACTTCTCCTGCCTCACAACATCGAAGAGCCGGTTAGAGAAAGGATCAAAGGACAGCAGCCAGCCATCGAACGCTGCCACAATGTATCCTGTAGATGGATATGGCAGGAAACGTTGCGATTCCGTAATCGTCGCCAGAAAATATATGTAATGAGGCGAGGAGACGTGGGTAGGGCAACCTGCTTTATTGCAAGCCCACAGACGAATGCCGTTAACCAACGGCTCCCGCCCGCTCCCTTTAGCAACGTTCTACCGCGCATGGGCTCACGCACACATACACAAAAGGTGGTACGGAGGCGGGGAAGGGACAGAAGACAAGGTATGATCAAGATATTACAGTTTCAAAGCGCACATGTAAAATATGAAAATATATGATCATCTTTACCTATTGAATGTGTCTACCCCCCCTCTTGCTAGGTATGTTCCAGTGGCATGGATTGCTACTGCAGAATGCATGCTTTAAAGTTTTAGGGTACATTAATGAATGTGCTCTTGCCTGCAGTCAGGTCAACCTTGTGTGGGTGTTCTATCTGATCAATACTTTTTCAGATAGAGGGCTATCAGCAATTGTAATAAATGTAATTTCATGAAACGAAACAGTCAAAAAGAGAAAATACAGGCTGAGGGACTGGTGTTGTATATTTCTTTTGGAGCTGCTTCAAGTGAAATTCTTAACGGAAGCAGGGGGATGTTGGCAGCATTTCGTATTTGCTGTACGTTGATTGAGGACATAGTGTTTTTGGAAAGCTCTAATGGCCGGAATACTTCAAGTCATTTGAAAAGCTTTCTGTTTCATCCATGTCGTCTTCACCTACTTGCACCGTATATTTCTCGTTTTAAGTAGTACTGCAAGTCCACTGATGTTTTTTTTGTTTATTGTGGAGCTGCAGAACTCAAACCACTGGGCTAATAAATTGTATTGTACCCCTTTTGTACAGAGCGCTTTAGAAGCCTGGGCTTTCCATGTGTAATTGCAACCTGCTATTAGCCCAGAGTCTTAGCAGTCCTTGGTAGTTACTCCAGAACACATTTTGAAGTGCTTTCCTCTTATAATTATTTTCATTTGTTAATGGCATTCAATCTTTCTGACTCCATTCCCAAGCTCATGCACTTGAATTAAGTTGATAGCATTACTTAAAATCCTGGACTGATAAAGTGTTATATTGTCTTCTGCAAAGCTATTGCTGAACAGTCGCATGCGGTCATCTCTTCAATTTAATACATTGTTTTGACCAGGAACTGACAAGCGGCAATTGTAAGAAAGACACTTTAGCGCCTCATCTCTTTTTTTCCCCTCTTGAATTTACCCTTTAATAAAAAGAAGTTTTGCCTAAGCAGTGTAATCCCAAAATGAGAGTGAACCCGCCATTATTAATGAAATGAAACAAATCTTTAGGAACACAAGGTTTTCGCTTGTCATCCAAAAGGGTGTAGTATGTAACTGGTGGTCATGAAGTTTGGGGTACACTATCGCAAATATATTATTAAAGGATGATGCAGAAGCGCAGCATCGTTCTCAAATTGCACATTTCCACTGAAAGGGGCATTGCATTTACATAATCACACTGATGATATTATAAAGCAATAATTTGCCCATTCTTTTATAAATGTTTTCATTGAAGAACTCCCCAAACCTCCCTAATCATAGTCTGGCTCGCTTGCGTCACTCGCAACTTAACACTCATCCACGACTTTTAAATCTCACCACTTCCAAATGTCACCAGCCGCCACTGGCAGCACTATCATCAAGAAGGGCTCTAGTAACCTGGCGTTGACGGTCCTGAAACGAGAATTGAACACATTTCATAGGTCACGAAACAAAATGACTAATACTACCTGTTAGAAAACCACACTCCCACACCGGAAGGGTGGTGGTGGGGTCTTCCAGACATACACTGTGGTAGCTTGGCTCGAGTGGTCAGGGGTCAGGCACCGTGTTAAGCATACGACATACCCACACAATAACCATGCGTGCATCCGTTCCAAAAACGACACTACACCTTAAAAATTATACTGAAAATATATCTCTTTATCTTCTTTTCTCTTAGTTGCTGATTAAATAAATAATAATACAATCACAGTACACAAGGCTTTTTCTTAAAAAGTGCAGGTCAAATAAATAATAACACTTTACAGGTGCAATAAATAGGATCAGGTCAAATAAATTCTGTGAGGCAATAAATACTGTGCAGGAATAAGTTAGCTCAGGACAATAAATACATCACAGGAATAACTTAGATAAATACAATAAATACAGTACCCTCAATAAATAATATCAGCCAACAATGACATTTGTAAAATCAGATCACATTTAAAATACTATGGGCTGATTTGGCCCAGTCACAGCTTGTGGTTAGGTGGATGGCCTAAGGGGTATACTCCTTGGCTTGGACAAGGCTGAGGCCTAAAATGAGGTAGATCAAGGGGGAATCTAGAGATCTGGCTCTCCCACACTACACAACCCCTCTGTATTAGTCTCAGCTCACCCCTGGCACAATCAAGCTGGTTCCAGCACCTCTCTAGCCCCTAGGATAGTCTCTCAGGGCTCCACAGGGCCTTAGGCGCCCTCTATTCCACTTATTGCCCTTTTTATGAAGCTCCGACGCCGCTGGAGTCGTGTCGACGCCGTGAGGCGGTTCCGGTTCGATGTCGGCGGCCTCGGCGCAATGTCAGTTCTTGACGACGCCGGTAGGCGGTTCCGGTTCGATGTCGGCGGCCTCGGCTCGATGTCGACCTCCGGTTCGATGACGTCGGGCAGTCTTGGCTCGATGTCGACTTCCGACGGCTCCGGTTCGATGTCGGCGGCCTCGGCTCGATGTCAACCTCCGGTTCGATGACGTCGGGCAGTCTTGGCTCGATGTCGACTTCCGATGGCTCCGGAGTGCGATCTTCACTCCCGACCTCCGGTGCTCCTTTCCTCAGGTTCCGGCGACTCCGGAGTGCGACCTCCACTCCCGACCTCCGGCACGATTCTCTTCAGGTTCCGGCGACTCCGGAGTGCGATCTCCACTCCCGGCCTCCGGCACGCTTCACCTCGGTCTCCGGCGACTCCGGAGGGCGGACTTCACTCCCCCGTCGACGCCGCTCACTCGACCTCGGGTGACTTCCTCCTCGACCTCTGGTACTCTCCACGACCTCCGTCGGCGCCCTCTCTCGACCTCTGGCGGCTCCGGGTACGACGTCTGCTTTCCAGTCAGCGCCGCTTCTCCACCTCGGGCTCCGGGTCTCTAGGCTTCTCGACGTCGGACTTCAGGTAGTTACCAGTAACCAGGTCAGGTACTTGCTGTTCTTTACTTTTAAGGCCTGTTCCTGCTGTCCAGGTCCTTAAGATGGTTTTTCTTGCTTTCTCCCACACAGGGCTCCAGGCTGGGCTCAGTCAGTAGGGACTAGTATCAAGGGTGGGTTTATGGACCCCACTCCAGGCACAAGTTTCCACCCCTGCTGCCTCACTCCTTCCTCCTTCAGGTTTCTGCTGCTCTCTCTTCACCAGTCAGGTGCCAACTGCCAACTCAAACTGTCAACTCTGGCTTAGCTTCCCAACATTCCAAACCGCCTCCAACTGTCACAGGGTTCCAGAATGTTGCAGAAGGTTCTAGTAGGTTCCAGTGGGTTCTGATGATGTCACAGGTGGCCACCATTTTGTGCTCCAGGCCCTCAGACAGAAGTTCCAGGGGTAGATAAAATGGCTCCCTGAATCTGCATCAATACTAAAAAGTCTGGTGGTTCCCAAAAAGGAAAAAATACTAACAGGGTTTGAGGCAAAAGTGGGACAAAATAAATAATGATGAGGAGGGACCACCCAAAGGGCTGACAGGTCTAACACTACCACACAAGCAGCGATACCCAGAAGGCCTTTAGATCAAAAGTGTCGGAAATCCCCCGCGCCAAAGAAGAACAGGCATAGACGGAATTACATGAGTGGTTGGAAAGCACAAATCCGGCAAAACTTTGGAACCTCTTTAAGACAAGATCAAGTCATAACACTCGCAATACTGCCCCTGCCGGCCACTAAGTGGTCTGACTACATCTTCAACTTGTACAAGTTGAAAAAAGAAACTTGTACCTGGGGAAAAAAGAGTGTGGACAGGATGATCTACGGGAAGAACTAGTTGACCGCTCAAATAAACAGCAGCTGCACTGGAATGAAGCATGGGCATCTGAAGCCTCAAATAATCGTATTCTGGCCTCTTTTCGTGCCGCTTGAGCCCCAGGCCTGAACGGCTTGCCCACAAGACTATTTAAACATGCTACAGGCCAATGGGAATCTCTACTCAGCCCCCTTTTCAAAAATTGTGGGAGAGCACAGTGCCTGATAGCTGGAGAGGTGCCATACTTACTCCGATTCATGAAATAGGCCCATATGACAATCCATCAAATTCCGGCTCATTACCCTACTTGATGTAGAAGGTAAATGCTTCGCTAAAATATTAGACAAGGAGCGGATGAGTGGTCCAAAACTGTGGCCGTAATCAGCTTTTAGGTGAGGGCATGGCACAGAAGATAACTTGATGATTTTTATCGTCTTTGAGTAAAGCTGCAAACAGCAAAAAAGTACCTTCACTGTATGTCACCTCAATAGATTTTAAAACCGCATTTGGCAAGGTGGACAAATGGAGACTGTGACAAAAGCTGTCAAACTGGGGCCTCTCGGAAAATCTTTTAGGAGCCAATAGGAGCCTATATACGGTAACGTGGGTAAAAGTAAAAGTAACATCTAGAAGAGTCACTACCAATAAAATCAAGACCTCATTAGGTAATGCAAGAGTGTATCCTTGCTCCACTGCTTTTTAGGTCTTGGCTAGCGAAGGCTGCGCTTGCGCAGTCTCGCTCATGAGATTTAATGACTTGGAGAAGAGGGGCTTGAACACGCCCCTCTTCTCTCCTCTTCTCCATTGGCTGGCCTCTTAAATGCTGGTCAGCCATTGGAGAAGAGGCTTGTCTCTCCAAACAAGCCCCATCCTTTTCGGATTCGGGGGGTGTTTTTTTGTTACTTTTCTCTTTTTGGCAGCCCGTCCCTTTTTTCGCTTGTGGGCGTGTTTATTTATTTTTTTGTTTGACCCTTTTCAGGGTTATTTTCGTGTCTGTTGCTGTGAGGCGAAGGCTTCCCGAAGCAGTATGGTAAGCGATGTTTCATGTTTTTAATTTTTTTGTTGTTTGCTTGCTTTTTATCTAACTTTGTCTTTGTTTCTTTTTTACAGGTGTTTCCCGGTCTGTTCCGTTCCGGTGCAGCGTCATGCATGGAGCGCTTTCCCCGGTATGTATGGTGCTGTTTGCGGGTCCGTAAGGCATATTTTATGTTTCGTAACTAACTCTTTTTTTTCTGTTTGTTTACAGGGCTTCCCCGGTCTGTTTCGTTCCGGTGCAGCATCGTGCATGGAGCGCTTTCCCCGGTATGTATGGTGCTGTTTGCGGGTTTTAGGTAAGGCATCTTCTATGTTTCGTAACTAACTCTTTTTTTTCTGTGTGTTTACAGGGCTTCCCGGGTCTGTGCCGTTCCGGTGCAGCATCGTGCATGGAGCGCTTTCCACTGTATGTATGGTGCTGTTTGCGGGTCTTAGGTAAGGCATATTCTATGTTCCTTAACTTTTTTTTTTTCTGGTTTTTTACAGGGCTTTCCCGGTCTGTTCCGTTCCGGTGCAGCGTCGTGCATGGAGCGCTTTCCCCGGTATGTATGGTGCTGTTTGCGGGTCTTAGGTAAGGCATATTCTATGTTTCGTAACTAACTCTTTTTTTTCTATTTTTTTACAGGGCTTCCCCGGTCCCTGTCGTTCCCGTCCGGCGTGGTGCAAGGAGTTCTTTCCCCGGTATGTATGATGCTGTTTGTGGGTGTTAGAGGAGTCATCTAGTGCGTTTCTTCTGTAACTCTTTTTTTCTGGTTTTCTTTACAGGGCTTCCGCGGTCTGTGGCTTTCCATTGCAGCGTCGTGCAGGGAGTGCTTTCCCAGGTATGTATGATGCTGTTTGCGGGTGTTAGGTAAGGCATCTAGTCTGTTTGTCCTCTAACTCTTTTTTGTTTTCAGTTTTTTTACAGGCCTTCAGCGGTCTGTGCCATTCCTGTGCAGCGTCGTACCTTCTGCTTTCAGGTAAGAGTAAGCTATTTTTAATTATTTCATTTACATATTAATTTGTGTAGTGTTTTACGATGAACCTTTACTTAATTTTATTTTTCATGTTTTTGGTGGTATAGTAATACAGGTGTTTCTTGCCAAAAGTGCGGTTTACTTTTTGGGGATGTGCGATTCATTATTTGATTACGGGAGGATGGGGCACGTTTTTTTTTAGTGAATCTGCTGTTGTCGGACTGTTCCATTGGTTTCGGATCTCACGGTAGGCGGAACACAGCTACAAACAGGTAAGTTAAATTTTTGTATACGTTTAATGTTATTTTGACTATTAATTTGGATGTAAATATAATATGTCTATGTATTTTTGCTAAATGTCTGGTATTTATTGATGCTCGTAGTGTTTTTTTACTTTTTTCAAATTGTCGGTTGCGTCATCTCAAGGTAAGTTACAGGTCTACCCTGGGCCTTAGCGTTGTTCTGTAGCGTTGTATATGGAATACTTTGCCCAGGATGTATGCTGTTGCCTTCGGGTTTTAGGTAAGTTATCTTGTCTATGTTTGTTACCTAACTACATTTTTTAACAATTTTTCACAGGGATTGCCCGGTTCGTGACGTTCTCGTGCAGCGTTGTGTATGGAGTGCTTTGCTTGGTATGTATGGTGCTGTTTGCGGGTCTTAGGTAAGGCATATTCTATGTTTCGTAACTAACTTTTTTTTTCTGTTTGTTTACAGGGCTTCCCCGGTCTGTTCCGTTCCGGTGCAGCGTCGTGCATGGAGCGCTTTCCCCGGTATGTATGGTGCAGTTTGCGGCTCTTAGGTAAGGCATATTCTATGTTTCTTAGCTAACTCTTTTCTTTTCTGTTTGTTTACAGGGCTTCTCCGGTCTGTTCCGTTCCGGTGCAGTGTCGTGCATGGAGCGCTTTCCTCGGTATGTATGGTGCGGTTTGCGGGTCTTAGCTAAGGCATCTTCTATGTTCCTTAACTATTTTTTTTTTCCTGTTTTTGTTACAGGGCTTTCCCGGTCTGTGCCGTTCAGCGTCGTGTATGGAGTGCTTTCCCCGGTATGTATGGTGCTGTTTGCGGGTCTTAGGTAAGGCATATTCTATGTTTCTTAACAAACTACTTTTTTTTCTGTTTGTTTACAGGGCTTCCCCGGTCTGTTCCGTTCCGGTGCAGCGTCGTGCATGGAGCGCTTTTCCCGGTATGTATGGTGCTGTTTGCGGGTCTTTTGTAAGGCATCTTCTGTGTTTCCTAACTAACTTTTTTTTCTAATTTTTTACAGGGCTTCCCCGGTCCCTGTCGTTCCCGTCCGGCGTGTTGCATGGAGTTCTTTGCCCGGTATGTATGATGCTGTTTGTGGGTGTTAGGTGAGTCATCTAGTGTGTTTCTTCTGTAACTCTTTTTTTTCTGTTTTTTTTTACAGGGCTTCCGCGGTCTGTGGCTTTCCATTGCAGTGTCGTGCAGGGAGTGCTTTCCCAGGTATGTATGATGCCGTTTGCGGGTGTTAGGTAAGGCATCTAGTCTGTTTGTCCTCTAACTTTTTTTTTTTTTTAGTTTTTTTACAGGCCTTCAGCAGTCTGTGCCGTTCCTGTGCAGCGTCGTACCTTCTGCTTTCAGGTAAGAGTAAGCTATTTTAATTATTTCATTTACATATTAATTTGTGTAGTGTTTTACGATGAACCTTTATTTAATTTTATTTTTCATGTTTTTGGTGGTATAGTAATACAGGTGATTCTTGCCAAAAGTGCTGTTTACTTTTTGGGGGTGTGCGATTCATTATTTGATTACGGGAGGATGGGGCACGTTTTTTTTAGTGAATCTGCTGTTGTCGGACTGTTCCATTGGTTTCCGGATGTCACGGTAGGCGGAACACAGCTACAAACAGGTAAGTTAAATTTTTGTATACGTTTAATGTTATTTTGACTATTAATTTGGATGTATATATAATATGTCTATGTATTTTTGCTAAATGTCTGGTATTTATCGATGCTCGTAGTGTCTTTTATCTTTTTTCAAATTGTCGGTAGCGTCGTCTCAAGGTAAGTTACAGGTCTACCCTGGGCCTTAGCGTTGTTCTGTAGCGTTATATATGGAATACTTTGCCCAGGATGTATGCTGTTGCCTTCGGGTTTTAGGTAAGTTATCCTGTCTATGTTTGTTACCTAACTACATTTTTTACCAATTTTTTACAGGGATTGCCCGGTTCGTGACGTTCTCGTGCAGCGTTGTGTATGGAGTGCTTTGCTTGGTATGTATGGTGCTGTTTGCGGGTTTGAGGTAAGGCATCTTCTAGGTTCCTTAATTAACTCTTTTGTTTTCCGTTTGTTTACAGGACTTCCCTGGTCCCTGCCGTTCCCGTGCAGCGTCGTGCATGGAGCGATTTCCCCGGTATGTATGATGCTGTTTGGGGGTCATAGGTAAGGCATGTGGTCTGTTTCTTATCTAACTCTTTTTTTTCTGTTTTTTTACAGGGCTTTTCCGGTCCGTGCCGTTCCGGTGCAGTGTCGTGCATTGAGCGCTTTCCCCGGTATGTATGATGCTGTTTGCGGGTGTTACGTAAGGCATCTAGTCTGTTTCTTCTGTAACTCTTTTTTTTCTGAGTTTTTGTAGGGCTTCCGCGGTATGTGGCTTTCCAGTGCTGCATCGTCCATGGAGTGCTTTCCACGGTATGTATGATGCTGTTTGCGAGTGGTAGGTAAGTCATCTAGTCTGTTTCTTCTCTACCTTTCTTTTTTTTTTTTCAGGCCTTCTCCGGTCTGTTTCCGTTCCCGTGCAGCGTCGTGTTTGCAATGCTTTCCCTGGTATGTATGGTGCTGTTTGCGGGTATTAGGTAAGACATCCTATGTTTCTTAACTAACTTTTTTTTCCCACTTTTTTACATGGCTTCTCCGGTCGTTGCCGTTCCCGTGCAGCGTCGTGCATGGAGTACTTTTTCCGGTATGTATGGTACTGTTTGCGGGTCTTTTGAAAGCCATATTGTGTTTTTCTTAACTAACTCATTTTTTTTCAATTTTTTTTACAGGGCTTCCCCGGTCCGTGGCGTTCCCCTGCAGCGTCGTACCTTCTTCTTTAAGGTAAGAGGAAGCTATTTTAATATTTTGATTTATAAAATGCTTTTTGTAATCTTTGATTCTTAAACTTTGTTTAATTATATATTTTAAGATTTTTTGCTTTAGAGTAATACAGGTGTTTCTTAACGGAAGTGCTATTACATGTATTTTGTGTGGGATGCATTATTTGAATACGGGAGGGTGGGGCACGTTTCGCATTGAATCTGCTTTTGTACGACAGTTCCATTGGTTTCCGGAGCTCACGGTAGGCGGTACGCAGTTACAAACAGGTAAGTGCAATCTTTGGATAGGTTTTATGTTGTTTTGGAAATTAATTGTAATGTGGACATAATATGTTAATAAAGTTAGCTTGTTGATAAATGTTTCTTATTTAGCGATGCTGTTAGTATATTCAATGTTTTTTCATATTATGTGTTGTGTCTCTTATTCTTTGTTTGATTGTAATACAAGTGTTTCTGGACGAAAGTGCTGTTATATGTATTTTTGTGTGGGAATCATTATTTGATTACGGGAGGGTGGGGCACGTTTATTTATTGAATCTGCTGTTGTCGGAGTGTGTCGTTGGCTTTCGGATGTCACGGTAGGCGCAACGCAGCACCAAACAGGTAAGTGAAATTTATGTATACGTTTTAATTTCATTTTATGATTAATTTTAATGTGTACATATTATGTCTAGGTATTTGGCTTGTGGCTAAGTGTTTGTTATTTATTGATACTGTTATTGTTTTGATGTTTTTTCTTATTAGGTGTTGCCTCTCATGTTTGTTTGATCGTAAGACAAGTATTTTGTGTGGGGTTCAGTATTTGATTACGGGAGGGTGGGGCACGTTTTTTTATCGAATCTGCTGTTCTTGGACTGTTCTATTGGTTTCCGGATCTCACAGTAGGCGGTACGCAGTTACAAACAGGTAAGTGGAATTCTTCTATACGTTTTATGTTCTTTTTGCAATTACTTTTCATGTGATTATAATGCTTCTATGTATTTGACTTGTTGATAAATGTTTGTTATTTATCGATACTGTTACTACTTTCGATCTATTTTATTATTCATTGTTGGGTCTCAGGCTGTTTGTTTGATAGTAACACAGGTGTTTCGTAACGATAGTAATGTCACGTGTATTTTGTGTGGAATTCATCATGTGATTACGTGAGGGTGGGGCACGTTTTTTTATTGAATCTGCTGTTATCGGACTGTTCTATTGGTTTCCGGATCTCACGGTAGGCGGTACGCAGCTACAAACAGGTAAGTGGAATTCTTGTATACGTTTTATGTTATTTTTGCAATTACTTTTAATGTGATTATAATGCCTCTATGTATTTGACTTGTTGATAAATGTCTGTTATTTATCGATACTGTTATTATTTGAGCTCTTTTATTATTCATTGTTGGGTCTCAGGCTGTTTGTTTGATAGTAATACAGGTGTTTCGTTACGAAAGTACTGTCACGTGTATTTTGTGTGGAATCCATTATGTGATTACGTGAGGGTGGGGCACGTTTTTGTATTGAATCTGCTGTTGTCGGAGTGTGACATTGGTTTCCGGAGCTCACGGTAGGCGGTACGCAGTTACAAACAGGTAAGTGCAATCTTTGTATAGGTTTTATGTTGTTTTGGAAATTAATTGTAATGTGGACATAATATGTTAATAACGTTACCTTGTTGATAAATGTTTCTTATTTAGCGATGCTGTTAGTATATTCAATGTTATTTCGTATTATGGGTTGTGTCTCATGTTCTTTGTTTGATTGTAATACAAGTGTTTCTGGACGAAAGTGCTGTTACATGTATTTTGTGTGGGAATCATTATTTGATTACGGGAGGGTGGGGCACGTTTTTTTTATTGAATCTGCTGTTGTCAGAGTGCCATTGTTTTCTGGATGTCACGGTAGGCGGTACGCAGCTACAAACAGGTAAGTGAAATGTTTGTATACGTTTTATGCTCTTTATGGGATTAATTTTAATGTGAACATAATATGTGTATGTATTTGGCTTGTTGCAAAATCTTTGCTATTTATTGCTGCTTTTAGTGTTTTTGCACTTTTTTCTGGCTGTGTGTATCGTCGGTGTGTAGCGTCGTCTCAAGGTAAGTTTCAGGTCTACCATGGCCCTTAGCGTAGTCACGTAGCGTTGTATATGGAATACTTTGGTCAGGATGTATGCTGTTGGCTGCGGGTTTTTCGGTAAGTCATTCTCTCAGTTTGTTACCTAACTAAAACATTTTCTGTTTTTTTACAGGCATGCCCCTCTCCGGGCCGTTCCCGGGAAGCATCGTGCATGGAGTGCTTTACCCGGTATGTATGATGCTGTTTGCGGGTCTGAAGTAAGGCATCTTGTCTGTTTCTTATCTAACGCTTTATTTTTCCTTTTTTTTTTTTACAGGGATTCCCCAGTCCGTCCCGTCCCTGAGCAGCGTCGTGCAAAGAGTGCTTTAGCCGGTATGTATGATGCTGTTTGCGGGTCTTAGGTAAGGCATCTAAAGGTAATATTATTTACTTATTTTATGAATTTACCTGTATTTATAATGCGTGCTTTCTATTATTCTTTTAGTAGGTTTTAGCTTTACAGCGCACTTGCATTCAATTCCCTTTGAAAACACCTTTGTACGCAAGGCAGACAGGTTGGAGCCACATTTCCTTTTACTGCATCGCTATCTGTTCCATGCATGCTTTCACATTCGCTTCGCACGGAATTCACACCTCCTCACTAACAATGACACACACTCTCAGGCAGACATCTCTTTCATCCTTACAAGGAAGCCCCCCACCCAAACATTAGCATACGGCTAGACACCAACATCTCACACGTGCTGTTCGTAAACAACAAGTGTTGCTTCTCTTTTGTTATTCATTTAAAGTAACTCCCCTTTCGTTCGGTTTTACTGTACTTAAACTCGAAGAGCAGCCATTCTAAACATTTCGTGGGTCAATGTCATCCGGTACGAGCTAAACTATCTCTGTTGCAAAAAGGTAAGTAACTTCAAACATTGCAATTGAAATACGCTTGTGCATTGCCATTTTTAAAATAAATCCATTGAATTTCTAAAATCCTGTTTATCTAATGTAAAGTGCAGTTGTTTTACAACTTAAACCTTTGAAAACCTTTTTTGCTTTTTAATTAACGAAGTTCGTTTAGTATCTTGCTGCCGTTAATTTTCAAAGCCGCGATTTTTTAAATTTGCTCCGAAATGATTTGCTAACATATATTGACCAGAATTTAGAAGAAAAACGCACGCACACCACATTAACTTGCTACTTTTGCTTTCGCCGCTACTATTATATTCATTGCGGTACCGCTTCGCTATCGTTTGCCGTGTATTTAATAGTTAGTGAAGCGCTCTCTGCATAATATACTTTCGCCTCACCTGCATTTGAAACTTGCTACTGTTGCCAGTGATCGTACAATTATACGCTAAAACACAACTTAGGATGCCTTTTACTTTAGAATCGCTTACTACTGTTAGTTGCATGTGTTACAACAGTTTCACTTTCGTTATTCATTTAAAGTAACTCCCCTTTCTTTCTCTTTTACTGTACTTAAACTCGAAGAGCAGCCATTCTAAACATTTCGTGGGTCAACGTCATCCAGTATACATTGCGAGCTGAACTATCTCTGTTGCAAAAAGGTAAGCAACTTCAAACATTGCAATTGGAATACGCTTGTGCATTGCAGTTTTTAAAATAAATGCATCGTATTTCTAAAATCGTGTTTATCAAATTTAAAGTGCAGTTGTTTTACAACTTAAACTTTTGCCAACCTGTTTTGCTTTATAATTATCGAAGTTCGTTTAGTATCTTGCAGCCGTTAGTTTTCGATGCCGTGAATTTTTAAATTTGAACCGAACTGCTTACCTAACATATATTGACTAGGATTTAGAAGAAAAACGCACAAGCAGCAAATTAACTTGCTACTTTTGCTTTCACCGCTAATACTATATTCATTACGGTACCGCTTCGCTATCGTTTGCCGTGTATTTTATACTTAGTGAAACGCTCTCTGCATAATATACTTTCGCCTCGCTTGCATTAGAAACTTGCTACTGTTGCCAGTGATCGTACAATTATACGCTAATACACAACTTTGCCTGCCTTTTAATTTTGACGCGCTTATTACTGTTAGTTGCATGTGTTACAACTGTTTCACTTTCGTTGCCAAAATGTGTTTCGTGATGCGAAACGTTTCGGTCATGTGGGCTTTTGCTCACGTCTACTTTTGTATCTCACTTTTTGTCTAGGATTTCATTTATGGTGCGCGCATTCAATAGCTTTGCATCCATTGCTTTTTGTCATGCTTTAGATTCGAATAAATTTACCATATTCTTTTCTCGCCTCTTTGCAGATGCTTTCAGGTTACATTGTTTATTTTTAAGTTTCATCTAAAATGCGTATTCACCTTCTTTACTCTGTGCCGCTTCAATGCAAATTTATCAAACTGAAACAAGTGTGTGTCGAGGGGGGGAGGGGGGGTGCTTATCCTTATAATATCACTGACATTTTAATGTGCGATGTTTGTTATCCTTTTGGGGGGGGGGGGGGGACTTTCACAACGTACGCTTACGGAACTAGGTATACTTCTCAAAATACTTTCATTGATTCTCATTGGTCACTTATTTTCAATGTGTGCTGTACAGACATTGGCCTTGATGTATGGATTAACCGCAGTAATGCAGATATTAGTGCACAATTGTTTTTTTTTTTTGCAATCACGCTTCATAGTACAATACATTTTTTAAGTCGAAACTCATGCTTCATAGCTTGAAAGTTCAATGCGCGACTTGGGCATTAAGTGCTGCATTTGCAGTTTTTAGCATACTGTTTATATATGCTCCATACCGCGCCTCCTTAAACTTTTAGTGCAACAAAGTAGCACAGCTTGTGGAGAGAGTTGCCATGATGCTGAAAGTCAAAGCGCAGAAGGCATAGGGTTGAGGAAACACAATATGTATAATTAAAGCACAGGAAATTATGGGATCGGTTTTGGCAATTCCAGTAGCATGCTGCATTTTACTAGCAGCCTACATAATAAGTCTATAACATTATGGAGACATAAGGCTATACTAACTACCTTTTTTGGGTGCTCTCACTGCTAATGCAGGAAAAAAAGGAGTCCAGCCATTCCTTTAAGCAACTCCAGTTGGCCTACTTTCCACTAGGACACAGTAAGTTATTCCGCATATTACAATGCAAACGAAGATGACATTTTTATGTTACCCCCTCTTATTCTACAATACACTCTAACGGTCTATAAACACTACGCAAAACATTCTTCTATACTTCCTAAACTACATCCAGTATCTTACACACTATATCACGCAAGTATGCTACGTACTCTCTACCACATACTCTTTTGCACACGATTTCTTACATGCATTCACATTGATATGCTCTCTATACTATGCACTCTTTCTTATGTGCACTCTATGCTATGCATAGGCTATACTAAGCACACTCTGGACCAGGCGCGCAACACCCATTGGACTCACAGGGCTTCAGCCCCCCCCGTTGCGTGTTGCAGCCCGGGATGAGACAGCTTCCAGGCGCACACACAGCCGCACCCGAGCACTTCAAAGGTCTTTAAAAAGACCATTTGCATGTTAATGAGGCCTCGCTGTTGTTTCGCCCCTTCTAAGAGCCCCTGCACCTCCACTCTGCCTATGGCTTAAAAGACTCAGCCCCCCCCGAAATTTTTTCTTAGCCCCCCCCGAAATTTGGCTCTAGTTGCGCCTCTGCTCTGGACTATACACTTTCTTCACTACGCACACTCTTTACTATGCACACTGTACTAATCACAAACTGCAGCACATTTCCTACCCTAAAGCTCTATATTACACACTGTCTGCAACACACTCTTTATTACAGGCTTTGATACAGTCTTTCGCACACACTCCTCATCATGCACTTTCCACCATGCACTCTCCATTACACATCACACACTCTTTAGCCCACTTTCGCATTCACACTCCCTTCCATCCACACTCTACAACACACACTGATTGTGTGACTTAGCGCGTGTGACTTAGCGCATGTGACTTAGCGCGTGTGGCATTATGTTGCACGCGCTCTGTTGCACGCGCTCTGTTGCACAGGCTCTGTGCCACAGGCTCTCTGCTACACGCACTCTGCCACACGCACTCTGCCACACGCACTCTGCCACATACTCTTTGCCACACACTCTCTCACACACTATGTTTTTACATACACTTTCACATACTACCTGTTGTACACATTTTTATGTGCATCTCCTCCACATGCACCGCAGCTAATGCTTACATCTCTACTACCTTTATTATCCTCACTACTATGCTTTATTATTGGTGTACACTACATACTCTACTCTTACTACTCTCTCTACTCCTTCATGTATACTACACACTGTCTCTTCTTTATTCTCCTCTTTGTTTCCCTTGCTTTTTCACACTTTCAACCTATAAGTTGACAATAGCTGATGATGAGAAAGTGAGCATGCAGGTGAGAACCAATCTGCAAACTCCAATGGTGTTACTTACGTGAGGCACTGTCAACTTTTTCTGCAACTTTTTCCTTTTACTATCTCTGTTTTAAACAGTAATAGCACACACTCCCCACCATGCATTTTCCACCATGCATTCTCCATTACACATTCCACACCACACACTCTTTATCACACATTCTCATTCACACTCTCTTCCATCCACTCTCTACAACACACACTCATTGTGTGGCTTAGCGCATGTGGCTTAGCGCATGTGACTTAGCGCGTGTACCATAGCGCGTGTACCATAGTGCGTGTACCATAGCGCGTGTGACATTATGTTGCACGCGCTCTGTTGCACTCGCTCTGTTGCACGCGTTCTGGTTACAGCCTCTGTGGCAGTCTCTGTACCACGGGCTCTCTGTACCACGGGCTCTCTGCCACAGGCTCTCTGCCACAGGCTCTACGCCACACACTTTCTCACACACTATCTTTTGACATGCGCTTTCACATACTACCTACTGTACAAATTTTTATGCACATCTCCTCTACATGCACCGCAGCTAATGCTTACATCTCTACTACCTTTATTATCCTCACTACTATCCTTTACTATTTGGCCTACACTACATACACTACTCTTACGGCTCTCTCTACTCCTTCATTTATACTACACACTGTCTCTTCTTTATTCTCATTTTTTTTCCCTTGCTTTTCCACACTTTCAACCTATACGTTGACAATAGCTAATGATGAGAAAGTGAGCATGCAGGTGAGAACCAATCTGCAAACTCCAATGGTGTTACTTACGTGAGGCACTGTCAACTTTTTCTGCAACTTTTTTCTTTAGCTATCTCTATGTTTCCACCAGTAATAGACTTTATGTCTCTACATGCCCTCTTTCCCATGCCCTCTTTCCCATGCCCTCTTTGGCACGCACTCTTTGGCACGCACTCTTTACCTCTTTACCATGCACTCTTTGGCACGCACTCTTTGGCACGCACTCTTAACACACACACTCTACTGCACACATTTTTATGCACACCTCTACATACATCATAGTTAATGCTTGCATTTTTACTAGATTCATTGCCCTCAGTACTATGCTTTACTGTTTGGTCTACACTAAATACACTACTCCTACTACTTTTTGTATTCATGTATACTACACACTCTCCTATTTTCGCTCCTTATTTTTATATAATTTCAACCTATAATTTGCCAAAAGTTAATGAAGAGAAAGTGAGCATGCAGGTGAGAACTAATCTGCAAACCCCAATGGTGTTACTTACATGAGATACTCAAATTTTCATGACACTTTTGTATTTATCTATCTCTGTTTCCAACAGGAATACACTTTATTTCTCTACAAACACGCTTTACCGTGCGCTCTTTATTGTGCGCACTTTGCTGTACACTCTTTGCCGTGCGCTCTTTAGCATGCACTCTTTAGCATCCGCTCTTTGGCATCCGCTCTAGGCCATGTGCTCTATGCCACGCGCTCTATGCCACACACTTTATAGCACGCGCTGTATGCCACACACTTTATAGCATGCGCTGTATGCCATGCGCTCTTTCGCATGCGCTCTCTGCCACATGCTCTCTGCCACACGCTCTTATCATATACTTTCTTTTAGCATACTATACAACACATACTCTCTACTACATACATTTACATACACACACCGTACTACATGCACCATTGTCAACACTTACATCTGTATACACTATATTGCCCTTACTACTATGCTTTGCTACTTGCTCGATGCTTCATATGCTGATTTTGCTACTCTCTCCTACTTCATGTATGCTACGCACTTACTACTCTTCTCTTGTTTTTTTTGTTACCATATACTTTCAACATATAAGTTATCAATATATAATGATGCAGAAGTGGTCATGTATGTAAGAAACAAACTGCTAGCTCCAGCTCTGTGCCACATGCTCTCTCCTCCACGCTCTCTCCTCCACGCTCTCTCCTCCACGCGCTCTCCTCCACGCTCTTTCCTCCACACTTTCTAACACACGCTCTCTAACATAGGGTACACGCCAAACTTACAAATAATAATTCATTAGTTAAGCAACAAAGACAAGAAGATTTACTTAACAAGCAGAACCAGCTTTCATACTGTGAGAAACACTTCATGCATGACGCTGCACGGATATATTACTGGTCAGGGTAGACCTCGCAAACACAAAAATGCATTCAATGAACCTGCCAAGCAATATGACTTGCCTGCTACCCACAAGCAGCAGCATACATGCCCAAAAAAGCACTGGATAGATGGCTGTGCACAGTCAACTAATGTACTATTGCTTTTTAAGAACTGAATGAAATGAAAAGTTTCAATGGAGTACTCAAATTGATGGTCAAGTGAAGCAGTGTGTATGTTTGTGTAAATATCTGTGTGGTATGTTAAAAAATCGAGAAAAATACCACATTGAAAACAGCATTAGACTATATAAGGCAGTGTTACAAAGCAAAGAAAGTTACTAAGCAATTTCTAAAAAAAATTGTGCAGCCAACCTCCTCAAAACATATTGTACTATACATAGTACATGCTAACATACACAATTTAATACAGACTTTCTAGTTACGAGGTGAGATAGACCTGTAAAGAAAAAAGAAAAAAAAACATTAGATAAGACATCTTGTCTGCTTCTTACCCAAGACTTGCAAACAACAGAATACATACCAGGCAAAGCACTTCATGCACGACGCTGCACGGGTATAACATGGACTAGGGAAGTCCTATAAAAAAACTGAAATAAAAACATTTAGATAAGAAAAAAGCACACAACAAAGGAAAAGAAACATTGCTTGACATACAACTTCAGGAAGTGTTCGCCTCACAGCAACAGACATAAAAAAATGTCTGAGAAGATTTGATGAAAAAAACCCCAAAAAAACAAGCACACCAGTGCATAAGGGACGAGCTCCACAGCAGAAAAAGAATCAAAAGAACACGCCCACAAATCCCAAAAAGACAGGGCTTGTTTGGAGAGACCAAGCGCTTCTCCAATGGCTGACTGGGATTTAAGAGGCCACAGAATGGAGTAGAGGGAAAAAAAGGAGCACACTCTATACTATGCATTCTCTATACTGTGCACACTCTGAACTATCCACTCTATTACTATACGCACTCTTTTCTAAACACACTCTTTACTGATCACAATCTGCAACACATTTTCAACCCTCAACCTCTCTACTATACACTCTCTGCAACACAGTATTTATTACAGACTTTGAACTTTGATACATTCTTTTACACACTCTCTACCATGCACTTTCCACCACGCACTGCTCACAACGCACTCTACGCCACGCACTCTCCACCACGCACACTCCAACACAGTATACACTACACACTCTATCACACAATCTCCTTCTCAAACACTGTACCATCCACTCTCTACAACATACATTCATTGTGTGACTTAGCACGTGTCAATGAGCAGGTGTCACTTAGCACATGTGACTTTGCGTATGCGACCATTGCATGTAACAAAGTGCGTGTGCTTTAGCATGTATGCCATTATGTTGCATGCGCTCTGTTGCATGCACTCTGTCGCAGGCGCTCTATTGCACGCGCGTTCTGCTACACGCTCTATGCCACACATGCAATGTCACATGCTCTCTGACACACGCTCTCTACCACACTGTCTTTTTACATACTCTATAGCATACTCTACTGCATACATTTTTATGCACACCTCCTCTGCATGCTCCACAGTTAATGCTTACATCTCGACTACACACTCTCTAGCACACGCTCTCTAGCACACGCTCTCTAGCACATGCTCTCTAGCACACGCTCTCTAGCACACGCTCTCTAGCACACGCTCTCTAGCACACGCTCTCTAGCACACGCTCTCTAGCACACTTTCTTTTTACATACTCTATGACACACACTCTCTACTGCACACATATTTATGCACACCTCCTGTACATGCTCCACATTTGATGCTTACATCTCTGATATCATATTCTCCTCACTACTATGCTTTACTATTTGGTCTACACTACATACTCTACTCCTACTACTCTCTCTCCTACTTCATGTATACTACACACAGTCTCTTCTTTACACTCCTCTTTTATTTCATGCTTTTTTACACTTTCAAGGTATAAGTTGTCAATAGCTGATGATGAGAAAGTGAACATGCAGGTGAGAACTAGTCTGCTAACTCCAATGGTGTTACTTACTTGAGGCAATGTCAACTTTTTCAGCAACTATTTATTTTATCTATCTTTATGTTTCCAACAGGAATACAATTTATTTCTCTACAAACACTCTTTTCCATGAACTCTTTTCCATGCACTCTTTGCCATGCACTCTTTGCCATGCGCTCTTTGACAAGCGCTCTTTGGCGCACGCTCTTTACCACTCATTCTGTCCCACATGCTCTCTACCACACGCTCTCATATATCCTCTTACCGCACACTTGCTTTTTACATGCTGTAGAATACACACTCTCTATTACATACATTTACAAACTCACTCCATACTACATGCATTAGTGCCAACACTTACATCTCTATTAACCATATTGCCGTCACTACTATGCTTTGCTAATTGCTCTATGCTACATACTCTGCTTTTAATACTCTCTCCTACTTCATGTATGCTACACACTCACTACTCTTCACTCTTCTCCTTTTTTTAAAAATTTGTAAACACTTTCAAGCTATAAGTTGACAATAGCTAATTACAAGAAAATGGTTATGCAAGTGAAAAACTGCTAATTCCAACTCTGTACCACACACTCTCTGCTACATCCTCTCTACTATGCCACACCCTCTATGCCACACCCTCTATGCCACACCCTCTATGCCTCACCCTCTATGGCACGCGCTCTCTGCCACACGCTCTCTGCCACACGCTCTCTGCCACACGCTCTGCGCCACACGCTCTGCGCCACACGCTCTGCGCCACACGCTCTGCGCCACACGCTCTGCGCCACACGCTCTGCGCCACACGCTCTGCGCCACACGCTCTTACTACATAATAGATAAGAAACATAGACAAGATGGCTTACCTAATACCCACAGCCAACAGCATACATCACAGGCAAAGTATTCCATATACAATACTACACGCCTATGCTAAGGACCACAGTACACCTGTAACTTACCTTCAGATGACACTGAATCCCAAAAAGAACATACAAATGCTACAAAGATTGCTCTCCCCTGTTTGCAGCTACGCTCCGCCTGCCATTACATTCAGTAATTAATGAAACACTCTCACAACAGCAGATTCAATAAAAAACTTGCCCTGCCCTGCTACAGTCAAATAACGAATTCCGCAACAAATACACATAACAGCACTTTCGTCAAGAACCACCTGTATTACTATCAAACCAAACACATGAGATATCTATTTAAATAAACATTACTAATTAAAGACTGCACAAAGTAATGAGAAAACAACCAAATAAGAATAGCAATAATCAAAAAAACATATAAACTAAATCAATTAGAATAACTCTTATTTTTACCTTAGAGAAGAATGTACAATGCTTCACGGGGGCGTCACAGATTGGCGAAGCCCTGTAAAACAAATGAAAAAATAGTTAGATAACAAACATAGACAAGATGTACAAAACAAATTGCCGATCAAAGGAAGCAGTGTGTGTATGTATGTGTATGGGTGTGTAACTGTGTCTGTGCAGTATATTACAAAATGCAGAGAGATAACAAGTTGAAAACTGCATTATACTAGATAAGCCAGTGTTACAAAGCAAAGAAAGTCACCAAGCAATTTTTAAAAACTTTGTGCAGTCACCCTTCACAAACATTCCTGTGCTATATATAGTACAAGCTAACATACACAATGTAATACTTACTATCTATCCATGAACAGAGCTAAACCTGTACATAAAACAGGAACAAAACCTTAGGTAAGCCATTTTGACTATGTTTCTTAACTAAGATTCACAAACAGCATCATACATACTAGCCAAAGCACTCCATGCATGACACTGCACAGGCATGGCATGGGCCGAGGAAGGCATATCAAAACAGGAAAAAACAACATATAAGAAACCTAGACAAGAGCTTACCTGGAACAAAAAAAAAAACAGAAACCACACCACCAACAATACTGCTTGCATAACAATGTATAGCGGCACAGGCCAGGGCAAACCTACAACAAAAAAAAACACAAAAAACATATTTGTTGCATACTCTTAGCACAGACCCCTTATGCCATACTTTCTCTGCCACACTCGCTCTCCGCCACACTCGCTCTCCGCCACACTCGCTCTCCGCCACACTCGCTCTCCGCCACACTCGCTCTCCGCCACACTCGCTCTCCGCCACACTCGCTCTCCGCCACACTCGCTCTCCGCCACACTCTTGCTCTGCCACACTCTTGCTCTGCCACACTCTTGCTCTGCCACACTCTTGCTCTGCCACACTCCCTCCCTCAGGCGGCTATCGGCCCCCGCACACTCTCAACCCCACACACACTCTTCACACCACACAACTGTTTATAGCTTTTATATTCTTTGCACCCGATACCACACGCACTCAAACACATACTCTTAGTGCTTACTTTATAACACATACTATACAGCACACATCCTCTATTCCACACATTTAAATATCCACCCCCTACTACTTAACACAACATATACTCTGTACATTCTAATCACCACTAGCTACTAAAGTTACAATTCTATACTTTATTACACTTCCTGCTATCCTTTACCACTTAATCTTTACTACATACACTGCTCCTACTGCTCTTTCAAACACATCGTATATACTACTCTCTCTCTATTCTTCACTTTCTTCTCTTTGTTCATTTCTTTTACACAGTTTCCTACTCTAAGTTGGCATTTGCTAATGATGAAAAAGTGAGTATGTTCGCAAACGCAAAATACATACTCCCATGGGGTGACTTACGTGAAGCACTGCCAACTTTTCTCAACACTTTTCTACCTTACTATTTCTCTTTGTTCACACTAGTATTACAATAAATCACTCTGAAAACCACACTCTACTAATCTTTTCTTAACATTCCACTACACATTCTTGATGTACACTTTATTTGCTACACATTCTCTAAACTATACTACATTTCCCCACACTTTCTCTAGCATACTCTACAGAAACCTTCCGCTACAAACTATTTACGTATTATTACACCTGTATTACTCTTTTCACAAAACTTTATGGGTATGTTTTTCTTTTATGACATTCTACAACACTCTTTATAAATTTCTACTAAGCAATGTTTACTACATACTTAACTACATATACTATAATACACTCTATGCTACACTTTTCTTACTACTAACACACTAATGGTATTACTACAAATGACTTTCCTAATTTCTTTCCATTCGACAACGTTCTGTATACTAATATGCCAAGTCATCATTAATACTGGTTGTTATTCTTCCCTAGATCACTGTAGCAAGTTGCTCATTCCTTATCAAGACATCAAGGTGAAAGTATCTTACTATTTTGTTAACCTATCTGCCTATGCCCAATACAGATTAGTTAAAATCATTAGAATATATATATATATATATATTACCTACTGGCGGTCGCCAGTAGGTAGTTATAGTTAGGACCCTGTTTCCATAGGAAAACCGCAACATTCTATTTTGAATAATTTTGGCGCCGGTCGACGAATCCTCGCCAAATTTTCAAAATAGGTGGGGCGCTACGCTCCGCTCCTACCCTGAAAGTCTCGGGGGGATTCGTCAAGCGGGGGCTGAGATAAAAGGGGGGTCCCAAAACGCGTTTTTCCCATACATTTTTCCATAGGACCTTTAGACACAGCTACAGCCCGAACGGCTGAACAGAGTTCCTTGAAATTTGGCAGAGAGGTAGTCTACAGGTCAAGGAAGTGCCTTTTGTAGGTTTGGTGTAAATCTGTTCAGTAGATTCTGAGAAAATAGCCTTTAAATCAATATATATATCTGAGCCAGCTTACGGTGCGCTTACGGTGCGCTTACCGTACGCGTAAGGTGACGTGCGCAAGCGCGATTCTGATTGGCTGTTCGATCTAAGTAAACATTCGAATCGGTCGAAACCAGGAAGCGGCGGCCGCCATTTTCTCTCTCGGACTCTGAGGGGGGCAGCAAAAACAAAGACAAAAAACATCTAAAGGGGCAGTATATTCAGTTCTTAACCACCCAGCATCGATATAGGTGTCCCCAAACAACCCACAAGGCCAAAAAAAATTTTTCCGAAAAATCGCCGATTACGCTTACCGTACGCATACGGTTAAAATTATTTAAAAAAAAAAAATTATCCACACTATCCCCACCCCGTGTGCAAATGGTGCCCGAAGGGCACCATTTGTGCATGTCATGTCTAATCATTGAAAGTATAAATGAATACCATTCGCAACGAAGCGCATAATATGTCCCCCATGTGCGCACGGTGCGCGAAGCGCATCGTGCGTACATGGCCCATCCCGCGTAACGCGAATGGGACGAAACGCGTCGGCTGTATTGTCAAGAACAGACTGTATTTATATTCCGTTGTTTTAAAAAAAGAGAACAATTATGAATGTTGTGAATAAAAAATGACCTTTTCTAAATAACATGGACGTTGGGAATGAATTATATTATTATCTTCCCCATTTTCTCAAAGTGTGGTGCACCTGTGCTTTTGGTCTAAAATTGTAAGGTCCGCTTGGACTGGCATTGTATCAGTGGGTGCGATCCAGTGTGCACACTCAACCCTAGCAAGTACATAGGGACCTGTATACAGAAGGGATAGCAGCTTAGGTGCTGGCATATAGAGGGCTCCACTGATCTGGTATGTTTCATACCTTCCTTTTGAATAATGGAAATACTGCAAGCAACTTATCATCAAGGGCATAACAAATTTTCCCCTACTTCGCGAGGTAAACAATGTTTGCCAAACAGCACATTTGCAATCATACACAATTGCTACATACCTGCAAATACATGGACTGTAGAAGATTTACATGCCATTATGGACTTGGGGGATGCTTTATATATAGATATGCATTCCATTAATCAAGAAAACCTTATGCATCCTGATTTACCAAATTATGTACAACACAATAACACTATCTATTCGCTTAAGCTTAAACAGCCTTCTTATGGGGATATACTGAAACATTTTGACCCATCTTCACCAAATATGCAAACAGTATTGAGAGCTGCACTAAATTTACATTGCAGTGTTTTACTCTGCATGGATATGTATGTTATAGCCATTATGCACAATGAAAATTCGCACTTTGTATTTGACTCACAGCCGCGATAGCACAGGAATGCCTCACCCAAATGGAACATGTATTACCATACAAATATCATTTGAAGGACTTATAGAGTACATTACAAATCTGGCATATAGTCTAAAGCGACCCAATACAAATTACTTACCGTATGAATTAACTCCAATACATATAAGTACAATTAAAAAAGATTCACTACATAAGGCAATGCTCATAGCAGAACAAAATACAAGTACCATATTAAAAAAACATATTTATGTGCATTCTACTGGAGCATGTACAGATTTTTTCACACGCAAATTGAAAACTCGCATAGAAACTGAAAAACATTTGCTCCGGGAATCAAAGACAAGCACTCTTGTAAATACACAACAGCCATCAGCATAATTAGCTAATACTCGACATATTCAAACAAAACCAAATGCCCTTGTACCTATAACACCTGCACAACTGCCTCTACCTACCTGCAATAGCATAGATACAACACAATATACTAGTGTCTCACATGATAATACTACTACATATGCAAGTATACATGCAAATACACTTAAACACAACACAAGAATCACAAGTAGTAATACAAGAAACATACATACACAAAACCTGACAGCCTCAACAAGTGATTTGCATACTAACACATATACACAGAGTTCCCATCCTGCAAACATACCTGATACTCATTGTAACAAAATATTTAGTCCACAAAGTACCACCAATGGCATATTGTCCAAAAGGCACAATACCATCAAGAACAACATAGACAAAACTTTTTTAGCAGAAACACAACAAAATATAAATGTATTAAATAGCACAAACAGCAAACACAAACAGATATTAGACTACCATCAAGATGTGCACAATCTCTACAAAATAGTCTATTTGCTATTCTACATAACTACTATAAACCTGCAGATAGTTGGGATAGTCTAGACTTGCAATCTATTATGGAACTTGGAGATGCTCTATATATTGAAATGCAGTCTGTCAATAAAGAAAATTGTATGCAGCCACAATATTTGTCCAATTACATAGATCAAAATAACATTATATATGCAATTAAGCAAAAAATAAGCTTTGCAATTGAGGTCAAAGAAGCAGAAATGCAAAATACCAAGCTTTTGAGAACCCTTACTTCAATTGATTTGCAAGATGGTATATTAGTTTGTTTAAATACATATACTATTTCGATATTCAAAACTATCCATGCATACTTTATATTTAATTCAAATAGCCAAAATGAGAAAGTAATACCTCATGCTGATGAAACATCTATTGCTATAAAAATCGAATCACCTAATCAACTTATTGAATACATCATAACGTTAGCGCTTTAAAACAAACTAACAAATTCACTAAGTATTATACTTCACTCCAGTTAAAATACGAAAAATTGCCAAATTGTCACTTAAGGCAACACAAAAAAATCATAGGGAAAAAAAAGTTACACCTAAAAGAAACATATATGTCCATACTACAAACGTAGCTCAAAATGCATCTCCACATATCACACCTATAGACTTACAGTTAGAACATACAATTATAGAAACACTCAACAGCGATAGTCAAATGCATACAGAGATTTCCCCAACCGCAAGTAATATTGGTTCTACCATAGCTATTAACAATCCCAATGTACTAACAAGCACATTTACACCTGATGCTGGAATTCACAATCAACCAACTACAATAGAAGTCCCACAAAATAACAGTAACAGAAAAAGAACGCATGCACAAGAACCAGAAAATCCACTTAACAATTACACAAATATAACATCATTGACAACAAATGCCATGATTAGTAGTTTCCATGCACAAATTAGATATGGCCCAGAGTATGCTTGCACTATTTGCAATCAATTACGGCAAAAACAAAGTTTGCAAAGAACGCACAATGTAAAAAAAAAGGCGTAAATTCCTTGGATGTAACATTACCAAATATCAAACAGAAGATATATTCAGAACATGCTACAAATATATTGCCAAGGACAAAATACCACCTTGTTCTTTCTATAATGGGATGACATTTCCTGAGATACCACCAGAATTACACTTGCATAATTTAGAAGAGAGATTAGTATCACCAAGAAAACCTTTTTTACAAATTAGAACACTGCCGCGTGGCTTTCAAAAATCTCTCTCAGGTGCAGTAGTTAACGTCCCTGCCGATGTTATGACAACTGTTACTGTTTTACCAAAGCAAATTAATGATAACATGACAATTCCAATTAAATTAAAAAGAAAATTAAGCTATAAATCCTATACCCATTTCGAAAATGTTAGGCCAAACAAAGTAAAGCGTGCAGCTCTATATTTAGCAACTAATAGCAGTATGTTCCAAGAATATGGAGTCACCGTTAATCGGGATTGGGAATATACACCAGCAAATATACCACCTTGTAATGACACTTCTGATACAAACAATACGTCAGATTCCTCAGACAACGTTGCAGCAGGGAATTTAGATACTATGCTAACTAATGAAACTATAACTACAGAAAGCATTAATATTATAAATTTAGCACCTGCTGAATAGAACACACCAAGAGGTCTATATGAAGACAAAGATTCCGAATATTTCGCTTTCCCCACTATATTTTGTGGGAAGCGAAGGCCAACAAATAAAGAAAGACATGTACCAATACATTACAGTACAATATGTCAATGGGAATTAAGAAGTAATGATCAAAGAGTAGCTAAGTCCATAACAAATGTTTTCTTTAAATTGAAAAAGTTGCATATTAAGCAAATACAGAGTAAAATATACATCTCACTTTAACAATGGTAACATTATTACAGCAAGACATAAAACAAAAATTAGAAAGCATTTTCCAATTTAATGAGGGATACAAAATCCTAAAAACTATACGTAGCTCGCCACCATATTGGGAGCAATGCAAAAAAGACTTATTTGCTATGATTAGACAATTAGGGATTCCAACATTTTTTTTACTTTATCAGCAGCAGAAACTAAATGGTATCATTTAATTAACATACTATTACGTACTGAGAAAAAACAACAATGTACAGAAGAAGAATTCCAAAATATGTCATGGGAGGCAAAATGCAAATTAATACAACAAAATCCTATTACTTGTGCAAGACATTTTGACTTTCAAGTTAGAAAATTGTTTAATTGTATTTTATTGCATAAAAGTAACCCAATTGGCAAGATTATAGATTACTTTTATAGAGTAGAATTCCAACAAAGAGGATCCCCACATATACATGCAATAATATGGATTGAAAATGCTCCACAATATGCAACTTCAGAACATAATGCAGTTACAGCTTTTATAGATAAATATATAACATGTGCAAAAACACAGGATCCAAATGTTGAGTCTTTATTACCCCTGCAAAGGCACGGGCATACCAAAAATTGTCGTATTAAACATAAAAGAACCTGCAAATACCAGTACCCAAAATATCCAATGCCAGAAACTTTTATACTAGAACCATTAGCACTGGACAAAACTGATCAAGAGCTCTTACAGCAAATTGAACTAATCCACCTGACTATGAACACACAAGAGTTCCCAAATTATTCCTTTAGTCAGTTTTTAGATTCTATGCAACTAGATCTAAGACAATAGGTTATATGTATACGCTGCATTATAGAAAAAAATAAAATTTTCCTAAAAAGAACACCAGCGGAATGCTTTATTAATAACTATAATACTACAATTTTACAAGCATGGCAAGCGAACATTGATATACAATACATCTTAGATGCATATGCATGTGCCGTATATATAGTATCATATATTAGTAAATCGCAGCGTGGAATGAGCAAGTTAATTGCACAAGCAGCAAAAGAAGTTTATCACAATCCAAGTATAAAAGAGCAACTTAAACATATAGGTAACAAATTCCTAAACTGTACAGAAATAAGTGCGCAAGAAGCAGCATATCTTATACTTCAAATTCCTTTACGCAAAAGTTCTAGATCTTATGTTTTCATTAATACAAGCCCTCCAGAAAAGCGTACCTACTTATTAAAAGACATCGAAACTATAAATTTGTTACCAGATACATCCAATCACATACAATATGATAATGTTATAGTAAACGTCCTACAGAATTAGAAACATGTACATTAGCTGACTATGCATCTATGTATAATGAAAATAATAAAAGTAGAAAGCGGAAAAATGAAACCGACCATGACAATTTCCTCACAGAAAATAACTTTTATAGCTCAGATGAGGAAGAACTTGAAATTAATATACCAAATGAAACTGCAGAACCAGACTATACAAAGCGCAATAAACAGAAGATAATTCGCTATTGCAGATTTAACAAAAGAAATGACCCTGAAAATTATTATAGAGAATTGTTAATGCTTTATTACCCCTGGAGAGTAGAAAATCTAATTATTGATAATAAGGGAACATATTATGAAAAATACCTAGAAATTCAAAACATAGTTGACGCTAATCATAATAAGTATAATAAGCGTAATACCCCATTAACACCTAATACCAATGGAGACTGTACATTAGACACATTACTTATACCTCCAATGGATATAGAAACCGATGAAAACATATGTCCTGAAGTTCAAGTGAATGAACCACTATTATATGACTTGTCATTTCATTTAGGCATTAGAAGTACAAGTAATGATGAACTTTTAACCAATAATATAATGCCAAATGACCAATATCACAGTGTGATGCAAAATCTTACAAATGAGCAACTTAACTTTATATACCATCACTTGCATTGGATAAAAAACAAAAAACACCTTGCTATACATTTTGCACAGGTGGTGCAGGAGTAGGCAAAAGCTTCCTTATTACAGCCCTTTACCAAACCTTACTACGCTATTACAATACCAAAGCTGGAGAAAATCCAGATAACATTTATGTATTGCTTACAGCTCCAACAGGCAAAGCAGCACATAACATTCATGGTAAAACGCTACATAGTACATTTAAAATACCAGTTTCACAATTGCTAACTCATAAACCACTAACTCATGAGAACAGGAGTGCACTACAAAATGAATTATTGCATCTTAAATTGCTAATAATTGATGAAATATCAATGGTAGGGGCAAATCTTTTCAATTTTATACATAACAGGTTACAAGAAATTAAAATGTCCAACCTCCCTTTTGGTGGAATATCCATATTAGCAATTGGAGATTTTTATCAATTAAAACCAGTATTTGACACATACATATTTGAAAATTCTAGGCATTCATACAGACCAGTAAGTACAAATTTATGGCAAACACACTTTAAGTTGTTTAAATAGACAAAAATTATGCGTCAGCTAAATGACTTACCATTTGCTCAATTACTAAACAGATTAAGAGAAGGAAAACAAACGAATGCCGATATAATACAAATACAAACACGCGAGTTAGACCCACCCCAAAACATTACCAAAACCATCCCTTATATTATGGCAACAAACAAAGAAGTTAATAATGAAGTTTTATTACAACATATAATGAACTATCCTGTTTACACATCAACCGCAATAGATACAGTTGCATCTGACCTAAGCGAAATAGTAAAAAAAAATAATACTAATGCAATTACCTACAGATCCAACTAAGACCATGGGCCTGCCATTCATATTACATATTGCATTAAAATTACGATACGATCTGACTTGCAATATAAATGTTAATGATGGCTTAACAAATGGTGCTACAGGTATAGTTGAATTAGTAGAAACTATCAATAGCGTTCCTAATGCGATATGGATTCTTTTTGATAAAGAAAATGTTGGTAAATTGACAAGACAGGAAAATAGCCACATATATTATAATAACATTTCGCCTCATTGGACACCAATTCATGCTATCTCTAGACATTTTCAATTTACACAAAAATGTATAACAATTATACGCAAGCAATTCCCACTACGCCAATCATCTGCACGTACTATACATAGAACACAAGGAGAAACTATTGAACCACTTTACATCCATTTTAACAATAGTAAAATACATCATTTGCATTATGTTGTTTTAAGCAGATCAAAATCATTAGGAAACATATATATTAAGAACTTTCAGCAAGACAAAATAGTTGTACACCCAAAAGTTCATGAAGAAATGGCCCGCTTAAGGACAGATATGCAATTGGAAATATCAGTATCCCAATTATGTAACTATCTGCAAAACTTTAATAATATTGTACAGAACATACGTTCATTACAAAGCTATACAAGCCGACTCAAATATCATGAATGCAGATATTATATGTCTCACTGAAATAAACACAACTAGGAAAGGAGACAGCAATTCATTATTAATTCAACACTATCATCTAATAATATTTGATAAATTCCATAATCAGCATACTAAGCATGGAATCGCTATTTATTACAAGCAACATATATGCCTTTTACCAATTTATGAAACAACACGAAATCGACATTGTACATTTTACTTTAATTGTAAATAATTGTGACTACTTATTTGTAATATTATACAAGCCACCACATGTACAACTACAAAAACTTTTGCAAGTATTAACTAGCATATTGAACTTTTACCCAAACTATAGATATATAATAATGGGTGACTTCAACATAGATTTAACACAAGTATCACACAACACAACACTGCTATTAGAGTACATGCAAAACCAATTCCAATGTCACCAAAAAATACAAGACTACACAACAGACTACAATTCAACCTTAGACCATATATATGTTAATGTAAATGTAACTCACTTTGGTATATTAGAGTCCTACTATAGTGATCACAAAGCATTATGGGTAGCAGTTTAATAAGCATAATTTATCATTTGATATGTTCTTTTCTTTCAGAGATTTGCTTTCTTTACATGTTATATTAAAAAGGTCTGGTCACATTTTTCTCTCATTGCAGATGATTTCTAAACAAGAAATTAAGCAAACAAAACAAGAAGAAAGCAAACCTTATCAGAAAGCAATAAGAGCAAACATAGTAAAATGCTCTGCAAAAACAAACTACAAAAACGCTAAGCAAGAAAATAAAATGTTATTTCATATTGCTCTAGCTGATGAAAGTGGATCAATAAAAGGAACTTGCTACAATGATGATTTTTTCAAGCTGACAAAGGAAGGAAATGGGATTATAATTCGAAAATTTATCAACAAGAACAATGTAATAATCCTAACCATACAAACAAAGATTTCCAGAATGCCACCGTTAATAATTCCACAAAAAATATCCAGGAAGCAGAATATATACTACAGCCACCTGCTCCACCAGTTTCTTCAATAAAAACAATAAGAAAGGCAAACTTACGGTCATTAATGAGCATATTAGGGACAATATCTGAGGTACGTAGCTTAAAGGGAAATTTTTGATGCATATTAGCGATTACATGTAATAGTCAAGTAAAACCACACACTATCAAACACAGTATCTACCACACACACTGGAAGAAACACTCTTCAGACCACTATAACATACATTCTATAACAAATTTGGTAACTCCAACTCTTTAAAACACACACTCTCAACAGCACACTCTTTACTATACACTATGTACAAGACTCACTGTAACACACATACTATCTACAAAAATTTCTAGTACTGACTGTTGGTTCCTCCTCTTTTACACATATCAATACTATTCACTCACTCTGACGCACTTTGCCATATACACACTCTATTACATATATTTACATACACACTCTCTATAACTCATTCTTTACTACATACACCTTTCCAATAGTCTCTAGTACAATCTACTATATGCATAAAAAACATTAATAGTCTAAAAAATTCTCTAAAGACTATATTTAGACCTAATCAATGTAGAAAATCCAATATGCTACACAATAATGTTGCTACTAATAGCACTATACTTACTATACACCACATACAATGTACTGGCGACTCCACTCGCTCCTTTTATAATTTCTTTTATATATAACTGTTTGAATTTGACAAAACGCTATTACCAATGAGTAAGCATACAGGTGAGAACCTAAATGCACAATTGAATAATGTTGATTACATGGAACATTCCCAACAGTTTCCGACACATTTAAAGTATTAGTACTATTTGTTCGCAACACTAGTAAAATTGATAGCTATACTAAATATTATCATCTACTCTTATGTACACTCTCCTACAGCTTATATAATATATATACTGTAATAAAATACTCTCTACCGCACACTCTCTAGCGTACACACTGTAGCACACACTTACTATTACACAACAAATACACTACAACAATCAACTAAAATTTGGTTCGAATGTTCTCTCCAATAAACAACTATACTGCTCCACTATATACTATGTATGCTCAAACCAATACTAATTTTTTGTTTTTAATTTAACAGGAGGAAGAAACAAAAACAGTGTTCATTGGAGGACAAGAAACAAAACTAAAATCTATAACAGTCAACGATGCAACAGACTCAGTAAAAATAATACTATGGAGAGATGCGGCAGACTTTCCAATCGAAGTTGGAACATATCTCAAAATAACTCATTTAACAGTGCATGAATTTAATAACCAGAAAATATTGAATTCTACTCGAAATACACAATTGCAAGTAAGTACAAACTAAAATACAATATTTCTAAATACAAGACTTGCATTCTTTACAAAAAACTTACTTACACATCTAAAACACAACACAGATTACATTCATCTTTTTAATCTTGCAACTAATAGCGTCAGTTGCTCTTTCTTCAACATACAATTTGCAATTGTACACATAACTGTCGTACACATAACTGTCATACCAAAAGAATATATCACTTTACCTACATGCATATACATGAATACCTTAAACACTCTGCCTGTATATCTCTAACTAACTACATTTCTGTTTACCTTCCCTACAACTCACTACATAACTACAAAATACAAAACTTTTAGGAAAAGTACATTACAGAAAAACTTTTACAACACTTTCAACATACTTACAATTACACATACCAACAACGTCCATATATGTAAAATCTTACCAGCAAAACATACTACATCTTTTGTTCTATTAATTTTGCACACATTTTAGAATGCTACTCCGTAACCATACCATACTACCTATTTTACTCACTATGTGTACCTTACATGCTACCACATGCAAAGCTAAAATACCTTACTTTGTCTATATATAACACTAACTTTCAATCAAAATACCAGCAATTTCATACATTTCTAAATCTAAAGCAAAACAACATCCAACTCTCTACGTCTACGTTTACCTCTTCTTAAACCACAATACTACACAATTTCCTTAAATACAAGAATCTTTTTTATCTTAACTGTAACTTACCTTCTGATATATTCACACTATATCACTCCCTACCTCTACATATTCAAATTCTATTAGCTAAAAACTCACTGTACAAACATACATCTCTCGAAATATCTTTCATCTTGGATTCCTCTTACATTACATTTCAGACACTCTACATCATAAAAATCTACAACATACCACCACCTCCTTAATAAAATACATAAATAATATCGCATAATAACGTCCTTTTAGTCTTCAACAGTAACTAACCATACACACACATTTCTCTACCTCTCAGGCAATATGCAATTAACAGTAATATATTTTATAATTTCCTTCAGCATCTATGGCACTTTTCTATTTCTCACAAAAGCACGTTCAAAACTAGCAATAAATACATGCATGTACAGTATAAATGCCTTTATTAACAAATGTTTTTTTCATTTCACAGAAAATAGAGCCACCCCAAGAGGAGCTTAAAATCACAATATATGGACTAGAGAATACAACTCAGGAAAAAAGTACGGTAACAATACAAATTGAAGACAATGAACATTTGAAAATCGGTACAAATTAACAATACGCTTCTAATGGACCACCTAAATATACCAGCAGATATTGAGGACTTTGCAGAGGCTCTTATGCCACACCTACCAAAGACATTAAATATCATCTTTCAAAATGAATGCATTATCGAAATTCTAGACGAAGCTTAAAATATACAATATGCAAACATCATAAAAGTAGAAAATTATATAAAAATAATAAATAAAAATTGGAAATTTAAGTTAATAAAAATCTCATACAACATTTGGCTTACTGTTTGTTTTTTCAAAGAATAAATATTGTTTTATATGTACTTGCATGCATCTATATGCACCATTCTGATAACCGATTACACATGCACATATGTATACATGTACACACTTTTTTGTATATATGTACTAATATTAAAAGAAAGGAACTAATGTATCTCTATACTTTCACAGTAATACTTACAGCACTCTGCTACTAATACTTACTTCTCCATTTAAAGTCTACAACTTACTCTTCACACCTTGCTCTCTCTCTTCACAACTATTAATCATGTAATAGTACACTATCTATACACTAACTCAACCAACAATACTACTTCTACTACACCACTACAAACACTATCTAATACACTGCAAATAATACCAATGTTTACCACACTCTTTCATACTCACTCTAATCCTCACTGTACTACAAACATTAATACTAATAACACTCTAATACACCATTACTGATTTATTACAAAACATACCACTTTATCAATACTACTTTACTACTCACTCTTTCTTACTAACTTTCTATCATACCCAAATTCACACAGTTACAAGTCTCAATATATGGACAGGAGGCTCTATAACTGTATGTATTTTTATTTGTGTGCTTCTATAAAGGTGCCTTTGAGTGGAAATGCCTCTATACATTACTGCCTCTTACACTACTGAGTAAATCTTAGTATGTAGGTAACTCAGAATGAGCGGCTCTATTTTTAACTGGTACTCTATGATAAAAGCTTTCTATCCGTGGATTGCTATAACTGACATTATATGTTAGACTCTGTGTCTCTGAGCAAAAACACTAAGTCTCACATTTAGCTACTAAATTGAAAATAGCAAGACGGTTTCTTCCAATCTTTTAAATGCAGAAAAACGCAATGTCATAAGCAATATCAATAGCTCTAACTTTAACAATGCCGAGACCATTGCATTGTAAATGCTTGTTAATTTATACCTGGTGGATATAAACAAAGTATTTGGTCTGCACATGATTTTCCTCCCAAATTTGCAGACTTCCACATATAACAATGCCTCCAGTAAGCAGATGATGCTTGATTATACGACCACACCACGGTAGGGCTGCAGCGATCTTTGGCAGTTGTTGGGAGGAAAACAAACTTGAAGTCAATTATGCCAAAACAAAAATCATGGCTTGTAGAGTCAAAAACAGATATGCTGCCAAATTAAATTTTTCAATGAACAATGTGGTTCTGGAACAAGTGACAAGCCTTATTTATCTAGGCATCCATTTTAACAACCGTGGTTCCCATGTTACATATCTTTGCCATGTAAAGGACTCAGCCTAGTCAATGACAATGAGTTTTAAAAAATTGGCTACCGGAATGAGTGGCCCTATTTAATGGGCCGATGTATAGTAATTAATGTCAAATGGTTTTCCATGCTCTTGTATGGCTCTTTTATTTTTAAAGATCATATCTCAGTTTGGACAAAGCGCAAACAAGATGTTGCAGACGTTTATGCAATTTCTCGGATGTGGCACCATCCTCGCACATACGGCTGGGATTTGGTCTTCATAAACAATCTATAATGTCGAAGGCCCGCTTTTTGGCATATTACACAAAACTCAGAGCGGCACCAACTGGGTCTTTGAAAGAACTGATAAGGCCAGGTATTCATGACAAAAAACGAATGTGGGAACTGTACTTGAGTGAGGCATTGGAAGCCCTGAATGCATAGAATATCTTTGCTCACAACTTAATCCCGAAGCTTACTGCATAATTGTTGGTAAAAAGGGCAAAGATCCAATCAGGAATTGATGACAAACGAAAACTATCTCGAGATCTGGGAAAAACAGTGTACTTAGTCTCCCCCATGAAACTGGCCGTTAAAAAAAGAACTGCAGAGACTGAGGTGTGGCTTAATTCCACTAAAAGGCTACAAATTTGGACAGCTAACAGGGCCCATGGAACAGCACTGCTGCTTATGCAACTATAAAAAGAAAACTCTCTCTCATGTTACATGTGTGTGCCCACCCTTGAAAAACCTATGATGCTCCTGGCTGAAACCCCTATTTCGTAAACTCGCCATAAGACAATGCGCTATGGCTATCATCGCATGTATGACTGCTGTGAACCCACAGCTATCAGCTCATTGTGTGAAATTCCTCAGAGAACCACGGAAGCTAATGAACTTATCCCATGGATACTTTTTAACTGTCCTACCTACTTTGGTGACTGTTTATCCCTTTTACCCTGTTTTAGCTGGATCATATTGGGTTCTTTGACTTTTTCCCTTTCTTTTTTTCTTTTAAACAGATGCGCAGATGATAGTTAAAATGTTCTCCCGTATGAAAATGCATGTGTATCTGTCCTTCTCCATATTGCAGACTAGCATGGTGACGCATAATTGGCACCAGCGCCTCACTTGTGATCTCAATGAACCTGTTATTGCACATAGTATAACTAGCAGGGGAGGCTGTGGTTTCTCCAGCACTGAACTTGATTAGAACACCCCAGCCAAAATGAACACGGTTCCTTTTTTATGTTTAAATTTCTTTTATTGATTTCAACAACATGAGAAAACATACATGTCCAGCAGAAGCATAATGTGTCGCAATATAGCCCGAAAGACTGGCACGTTCGAAGGCCCCTCAAAACAACTGAACACTTAAGGAAGGAAAACAAAGAAGAAACCACCCCTACCCTAAACCCTCCCCCCCCCCCTAAACCCCAAGCAAAACAACCAAGGCAAAAGTGTCCTGGGCCCACTATTACAGGAAGTCGGCGAGTAAGGGAGACACGTGGCCGGCCGGTCATCCAGGAGTGGGTGGATCAGCAAGCCGCAGGACCCTCAGATATTTTGGGCAGTTGAGCTCTGTGAACTCTGCAGTGAGCAATGTGAGAAAAGGTTGCCACAGATCACAGAAGGAGGCCACCGGATGCGCCAATGTAAGCGAGATGTTCTCCATTCCCCAGAGTCTGTGAAGCCACTCTAGATGAGTCGTAATCTTCGGAGTGCCCCAGTGGGAAAGGATCAGTTGTAGGGCTGCTCCTAGATCCAAGGCCATCTGCCGGCCTCTCTTCCCCCTGAGTGGGAACGTGAGTGAGTTAGGAAGACCCAGAAGGATGTATGCTGGCAAACGGGGGATCTCAGTGCCAAAATGTAGGTCGATATCGTCTAGTATTTGCTTCCAGTAGCTTGCCAGGGAGGGGCAGTCCCACAAGAGGTGGTGAGTTAGAGTAGCAAGTGAGCCACACGCCCTCCAGCAGTTGGGGCTGCGGGAGGAGTTCCCTTTGTAAAGCCGGGGGGGGGGGGTCAGATACCAGTATGTAGCGATATCCGAGGTGGTTTCAATAGATGCGCAACTGACTAGGAGATTTCCCAGTTATTGGGGTGTCCCAAATTAATCTGTACAAATCCGTCGTTAGGCGGGCATCCCTGGGTCTTGTAAGGAGCCACCTCTCAAAAGGGGTCAGGAGTCGCTCCACACCTACACGAACCTCAGGGTGGATCACCCAGTGTTGGATCTGAACAAAGCAGAAACGTTCCGATTCCAGAAGATCCCAGTCTCCGCGGAAGTCAGAGAAGGACTGAGGCCCTGTGAAGTCAAAGAAATTCCCTATGGAGCGCTGGCCCTCCGTGGTCCAGTGCATGAATCCCGCCACGTCTAATCCTGGGGTAAAATCCATGGTTCCTTTTTTAAGAATTGGCACATTGCACTTTAATCACAAACTTGTCTATTGAATTTTTTTCTTCAGGACCGTTGGAATGGCACAAACCTTATGTACTAGGAGTAGGTTTCTATGCTGGCCGAATTTGAGGGTCCCTTTTATTTCTTTTAAAGCTAGGAAGTCAATACTGCACTTTGCACTTTAGTAGCCCAGGTTCGCAAGGCAGTTGAGTGCGGCTTGAAGCATTGATCGATTGTGTTGCACTATGTTTTTGCATTTGTGCTATATGTTTTATCACGACAACTGTTTTTATATTGTGATGGTTTTAAATAAATTGTCATGCTAAAGTTTATCTATCTATCTATCTAGATTTGGCAGATGTGGCCCTCTCTTCAACAAGATCCACCATCCAAAAACGCAACACTCGTCCAGATACTTTAATAAGGTTCCCCTCTTTGCAAATGTGAAACATCCTCTAAAATGTTATTTTTTTAACTCTAGTCACTGTAATTTGTATCACTTTTTGCGACATCTGATCTCACCCTCATTTGAGAGCTAACAGGTTGACTGGTATGATGTTTTGAGTGAGAGACAGAACAAATAATGCATGTTTATTTAACATACAAGTGTTGGAATGTGTCACACTTATCTCTGGCATTCTATATTTATTTGCAGAGAAGTTAAGACCAGCCTTTTCTGTACACAATACCATATTACTAAATTTCAATAATAATGCTCCAAGTGGGATGTCTAAAATGGGTGGGAAATCAATTTACATGCAGCTAGCACATTTTCTGATAGTATAAATTTGGGCGGGACACACAATTTTAAAAGCTAAAAAATTATGTTAATTTAGCATAGGATGGGGAGTGCTAAAGTGACCCAAGCAAGATGGCAGAATATTAGTGAGGATCAGCGGACCGCGAGACTCAATCTTCCCAATATCTTGCAACTGGTCGATGATCCACCCTGGGAACAGAGTTCCCATTAAGCAGGTCACAGGGGAACATCAGCCAATGTCCCAAACTATGCCTGGCACAGCAGAGAAGCAGAAATCTGGCTCTTAAGAGATCGCTGTATGGGAGCCCTCCTGCGTAGGAAGTGGCGCCCGTAACTGCCGGAGGCACTGGGCTGTGTGACCAGGCGGGCTGGCTGCTGACAAGCCTGTGACCGCACCCACCATCTGTACTGCCCAGGTGAGAGGAGGGGGCAGGTAAAGTGAGGTGAGGAGGCCGCGTGGCAGGAAGGAGATCATGCCGCTGCAGATGGGCTACGGTGGGCCAAACAGGTGTGGTGAGCGCTGTGGCAGCAAGGCGCTCTGCACATTGCCCGGAGTGCGGCCAAAGTGAGCGCCCAGGGAGGAATCCTCTTAAAATAAATAATTGAAGCTGCATTTCCCATGATTGGAGAACACTGCCCTCTATCTGGGCCCCTATAAGTGAAGCAGGACACATCTGAAATCCAGCCGCGCACACGTAAAACTGACTGGGGGTCTGTGCAGGAGGCCTGGGGCGCTATGGCGGCCGGCGAGAACGGTGTACAAAGTGAGGACTGGGTGTCTGCGCACCATGCAGCCGATGCACAGAACAGGTCACCTCTAGTTCCAGAGAGCAATAGAGGGCTACGGTGTGGGTGGAAGTTGGCATACTATTACTAAATATATGCTATATGCCACCAACAACCTGACCAATCTACCCCAAGAGCAGACATCGGAGGATGGGAGCTGTGATACAAGAATGACTGCAGAACAGGGCAACGCATTTCAAGGCATGCAGCGACATAAGGTCACTTAATCCTACTCAGAGTGCTTAGGTGCTTGTTGGCAAATTGTCCTCTCCACCATAAGAGCTGTTGAGAATTTGGCGTGGGATAAAGAGTCCCATAAACTAGCAAGACATTGCCACAGCAGACCAAACTCAAGAAGCAGAGGAGGACAAATCCTCCTCCACAGATTTCCACAAAAAGTTCTGCGAGACTGAGGGGGTGATCCTCGGCAGCTGCAACACCCCTCCGCAGGACGCAAAGCGCCTCGCATACTCATTGCTGGTACTGCTGACATAGACACTTTGGAACTACACAGCGGACCTACCCGAGTCACCCAAGCGCGACAACAAAGGCAACATATACACAATGGGGAAGGCGGACAGGCACCAAACCGGCTCACATTTAAACCAAAGAGGGCCACCAAACTACAACACAACTTTTTGGACTCTGAACAAGATCCCTTGCCCCAGTAGTCCACTGCACTCGAAGCTACGCTAAATGCCATGCAGCAAAGCCTACAGTCTATAGGTGGTAAAATAGAAACGTTCAATATGAGAATGGATGACATGACGGCTAAATTGGACAAGCACACAGTGCGCCTAATGGAGACAGAACAACACATTTCTCCAACTGAAGATACTCTGCAAAATATGAAATAGAAATGCCTGAATATGGAAAAGTGCTGGCGCTGATGCAAGCTAAAAATGAGGATCTTGAGGCAAGATCCAACTGGAACAACCTGAGATTCACTGATATTCCAGAATTCACCAATACCGGCAAAATGGAACAATATGTTGAGTTGATGTTGCGGGAAATATTTGGCGATGAGCACTTATCTAGTGTGCTGACGGTAGGGAGAGCGCACCGGTCTCTTGAGGCGCGGCTGCCCCCCGGTTGCCGCTATGTCCCATTATACAGAGAATTCTAAATTACAGAGATCAGGACACAGTGCTCAACCTCTCTAGGGAAAAGAAAACTATCATGGAAACGACGTAGCCGTCTTCCCCAACATCATGGCAACATTGCAGGTGGCTCGTAGAGAGTACTCCCCTGTAAAAAATGAAGCTTCAATGAGGCAATTCCCTATGCCATGCTATATATGGCTAGACTGTGAATCCATCACCAGGGTACCTTGAAGTTGTTCACTACACTTGAAGCAGCAATGGAGTTTAAAAAAAAATATTGCCACCAACCGCAGGGCCTTATCTGAAATGGACTCATGAACCGGGAGAGGCTAAACTACTGCAACATACAGACAATTGATGCATTACGTCGCCAACAAGTGGATCTGAACGAATACTGAGTACATGGGAAATACAAACTGGAAGGAAAACCGAAGTACCTGACTAAAGTGACTGCCTCATGATGGCTTGAGTAATGCTTATTGTGGTAGCCACGGGACATAAGAAGCAGAACCCAAAGTATTACTGTGCTAGCTGTAATGAATGCTATGTTTACATTGGCCAGAGCGCATACAAGGCTCAATATCTGACCCCGGTGCCAGTACAAGAGAAGTTCCCACATCAAGATCCATTATAAAACGGTACTTTCACGCTACTTTTATAAATTTAATGTACCATCTCAGGTTTGTAAATAAAAAGACAAAACAGTACCGTTTGACGATGCATGCATGCGTGTTGAACACATGCATGTGCCTACAAAATGATGCGACGATTTCGCCATTAGTTCTTTTTTTTTGCCCTGGTTCACATCAGCCGCAATGTTGTTCAAGATGGCTAAAAACATGAACAAAGTCAATAGGTCTGATAGGTTAAAGCTATTAGCTTTGCCAATGTTTCTTTCCCTATCTTGCCTATCTGCTATATCCCATTCAATCAGGTATTTTTTTCCAACTCTCATGATTTGGAACCTCAGGGCACTTCTAATAATCGCTATAGGCCTCTTGGCTAATATTATACCAAAGGCAGTCTTCCTGATCCTCATTTTGTATGCATTTTCGGAGCAGTATTATAAATAGTCCCCCAGAAATACAACAAGCGTGTACATCCAATTTTTCTGCCCCTGGGCACTATCGTATCACAGAACGGGCTGTAGATGCTTGTGCGGCCCCTTCTGTAATACTGATAGCACTGGCGCTACATGTGCGCCGGCGCTATCTTAAGCAGGCATGCCCTCATTTGCATGAGGGCGTGGCCCCATGCAAATGAGGGAATCGCTTTGACTCGCGCCTGTGCCATATTATGCACGTGGTCGTAGAGGCAAACATCCACTTAGAAGACACACTGAGAGTGCACACCCTGTGAGCATGCCTCTGGAGAGATGAAAGGGGGTCCCATGGACCACCCTAAAACATCTTTCTGCAGGTGGGTGCAGTCACTCACTGCACCTGCCTGCAAGGAAATCTCTCTCCCTTCTTCACACTGCGGCAGGGGTGTCGCCTGCATTGTGAAACACGGAGCACCTTTCAATGAATGTTCTGCGCCCAGGGCAGCACGAGTTGCCAGCTACCCTGGGGCAGCGTATTCATTGTATTAAGGCACAGGGTTCCTGTTTGTGCCCAGCACGCTTGTTTAAATGTGCGCCGTGGCGCAAACAAAGACAGTATGCCCTATCACTAATACAGGCCCTCATAGGGAAAATCCCTAGACACAACATATAATATTAATACAACTTCAGAGGTTCTTCCTAACAGGCGGGAGTACTAAGAACAGGTATTGGTGGGATGGAAATGTCCCCAGGCCCGATTGCTTGTATCTGGTATCCTAACTTTTTATCTGTGGTCTGGTGTCACACTAATCTACCTTGTGTGCAAAACCCTAGGACCACTACCAGAACCCATAAAAACAGTACTTGACATCATTGTAATTGGGTTACGAGGATTAAAGGTGCAACAAGCCCTAGATACGGAGATGATAAACCAAAGACTGTCCAAGCTTGAAGATAACTTGATGGCACTACTAAAGCGAATACAAGAAGCTGAGAAAAGAATTTCAGATATTGAAGACAAATTAGCACTAGCTAAATCTCATATTTTGCCAGAGCTAAACAAAATCTCTGAACTAGAGATGAAACTTGAGACGATTGAGAACCACTCAAGACGCTTGAATCTAAGATTCACAGGAATCCCTGGAGGAAGAGAGTCGCAGGGCGAAATACAGTCTGTTCCACAACTTATCTATATGGTGATCAAAAACATATTCTACCTTCATCTCCAGAGGATTTGATGATTATGCGGGGACATAGAGTGCCTTTCCACCAGTATCCAGGTGCCAAATATCCGCAATCGATCGTGGTCAACTTTTCGGACTTTTAGAAAAAAGAGCAAGTACTCTGAGTTTGAGTTTGAAAGTTTGAGTTGAGTTTGAGTTTGAGTTTGAAAGTATTTATAGAGCGCACGTATACCAGCGGTTTCTTGGCGCTATGGCTGACGGGAAACTGAGGTTAAGAACAGGGAGGGAAGGGGGAGCGTTTATACAAGGGATTTTGTGAATAAGTGGGTTTTAAGGCATTTGCGAAACTGTGAATAGAGGGTGATGGAACGAAGTTCAAGGGGAAGGGAATTCCAGAGGGTAGGGGCAAGAATAGCAAATTTAGATCCTCCCCACTTCTTTCTCCGGAAGCGTGGGATGGTGAGGAGGGACTGGGAGGAGGAACGTAAAGTCCTGGTGGGGATATATGAGGCAATTTCAGAAGAAATGAAGGCTGGCGCCAAGCCCGATCGGGCCAAAAAGGTAATGGATGCGAGCTTGAATTGAATTCTAGCTCGCACGGGGAGCCAATGTAGTGAATTCAGAAGTGGGGTGGAATGGTGACATTTAGGGAGATTGAAGACCAGGCGAGCCGCCTGGTTTTGTATCTGTTGTAGGCGACGCAAACTGTATGCGGGGATACCGGCATACAGGGCGTTCCCATAGTCCAGGCGGGACATCACCATGGCCAAGATAATGAGTTTGAGGGCAGAGAAAGTGAAGAAACGGGACACCCTGCGTATAGTGCGCAGTGAGAGGAAAGAAGAGGATACCACAGAACTGACCTGGGAGTGAAGGGTGAGTTGAGAATTAAGTTTTATGCCTAAGGTTTTAACTGAGGAAGAGGGAGCAGGAGAGGGACCAAGGGCGGGGGGCCAGAAGAGGGGGGACCAGGGGCTGGATGAACCACCCGTCAGCACCAACTCGGTTTTATCAGGGTTGAGTTTCAGGTGGTTGTGGTTCATCCAGTCCCTGATATGAAGCATGACAGTTTGGAAGTTAAGAACAGCAGAGGGAGAAGAGAGATTAAAGACCAGCTGGAGGTCATCCGCATAATTGAAAACGGTGACCTCCATCTGTTGAAGAGAAAAAATTAGGGGGGCAATATACAAATAAAACAGAAGGGGAGAGAGAGAGGAACCTTGGGGGACCCCGCACTGAACTTTCCGGATGTCCGCTGTGAATTCACCCAGGCGGACAGCCTGGGTGCGGTTACTCAGGAAGGAGGATAGCCAGACCAGGGCAGACCCCCCGATCCCCGCCGCCCCGATACGGGAGAGTAGAATGTTATGATCCACTGTATCAAAGGCGGCTGAGAGATCGAGGAGCACAAGGGCCTGGTGCTGATTAGTATCCATGCCCTCCCTGAGGGTGTCTAGAACCGACATAACCACGGACTCCGTAGAGTGTGCGGGGCGGAAGCCAGCTTGGCGGGAGGCAAGGGCTCCGTGCTTCTCCACAAAGGAACTCAGGGCGCGAGTGACGTGGCGCTCGAGCACTTTAGCCAAAAATGGCAAAAGGGAGATGGGGCGGAAATTGGCTGGGACAGAAGGGTCTGCCCCCGGTTTTTTCAAAATGGGCACAATTACCGCGGATTTCAGGGAGCTGGGGACTATGCCTTGAGAGAGGGAGCTATTTAGGAGATGAAGGGGAGGGTCTGGGCAAGAGACAAAGATGTGGCGGAGGATATGGGCAGGACAGGGATCGTGCGGGGAGCCAGATTTGATCAAAGGGATCAAAGAGGTAAGATTTTCCTTAGTGATTGGAGGAAGGGTGGTCAGTGCGCCCTTGGGGGGAGGACATCGAGGAGCAACAAAAGAGGGGGAAGGAGGAGGGATGTTGGCCTTGATGGTTAAAATTTTGTGAATGAAATAATCGTTGAGAGAGAGGCAAAGATCTTCAGACGGGACTGGTTTTAGAGTAATTCGGTCTGAGAACGCCAGGTTGTGAACGATGGTAAAAATCTCCTTAGACTGGTTCTCTGCTGCTAAAATCTTGGAGGAGAAATAAGATGTTTTAGCCTCCAAGATGTCTTTTTTGTACTGGCTCAGGATGTTAGAGTATTCCAGTTTCAAAGTGGGGCAATAGTTTCTCCTCCAGGCCCGCTCCGCGCGACGGACTGTTAATTTGGTGGTTTTGAGCTCTTATTAAACCACCGATTAGCGTCTTTGTCGCGTTTGGAAGAGATGCGCTTGAGCGGGGCAACGGAGTCTCTAGAGCTGTCCAGCAGAAATATTTTACTGTCATTCAAAATGTGACTCTGAACATTTTTCTGATTTATCGGTGGCCTCAGCAAGGCGCAGGAAGGCCTTTCAAGAGCTAGCGTATGAGTTCAGGCTGATGGGTGCCCACGCTTCAGTGGTGCAATATACTAAGCTAAAACTTCTTTGGAAAGGCCATTTTAAGCTGTTTGCCATTTTGGCGGATGTGCAAGCTTTCTTAAAATCAATTAAAAGCTAAAGATATGGCTGAGTATGAAAGTGTCAAGCAATGTGGGTGGGGGGCCGGGAGGAGCTGGTATAGGTGGGCATTGGATGCGATTCCATGGCATCCTTTGAGACGGGCTCTCCACGAGGTGGGATGGAAAGGGGGTTCCCATTGCGTGGGAGGGGAAGGTGGGGTGGGAGGGCAATGGGAATGGGAATACAGAGAAAAACTTTGTTGGTTCTTTCTTTTGCTTTACTTCTTTATTCTATCTGCTTTGTGTTTTGGCCCTCTCGTGCTAAGAAAAAATATAGAGGCAAGTCAAGATTTCAGTCAAATATTATGAGAAATGTATAGTATTAAAATAATCTCGTGCAATGTGAATGGGTTACTGAATCATAGAAAAGCAGGCTCCCTGTTAAATTGGCTGTTGTCCCTTTCCCCTCAGTTTCTGTTTATCCAGGAAACACATTTTAAGTAAAACACTCCTAAAATATCCTTACCAAAAAGATATACTTACGTTTATTTTACATCTGCGAATATGGCTGCTCTGGGGTTGCTATAATATTTGGTAATATATACAATTGGCAAATACAACAAGTTAGCCGAGATCCCCAAGGCCGATGGATATGGTTACAAGTCAAGCTGGAGGGGACATTGGTGAATCTCTTACATTATTATGGTCCCATATTCGATGATACGGAGGCTCTACTGCAAATTTACGATATATTAATTTCTTCGGAGGGATCAATAATATTGGGAGGGGATTTTAACTACATTCAGGATATTAGGCTCCATACTTCAAATAAAGCCAAGAAGCTATTAAAGCCTAAAACAATGAAGCAGATAAATAGAATGAAACACAAAATGGCCCTCTTAGACCCAAGGCGTCAAGGCCATCCAGGCCATTTACAATACACTTGTTATTCTTCTAGGTTTAAGATGGCTTCTCGAATAGATTGGTTTCTAATGGACAAATGGTTGGAAAGAGGGGAATAAGAGATTATCACAAACTCACTCTCTGATCACTCAACAGTTTCCACGATAATCAAAATAGATGGGCTAGGGGTGAAAAACAGTCATTGTTGGCACTTTGATAAATCTCTTCTCGAAGATTGGACTGGATTAAAGAAAGGCAGCTTTTTATAAATAAAAATTCAATCAATGAGAACTCACCTTTGGTATTCATCGTTTGGAAGGCTTTTAAAGCAGCTTTTAGGGGGCAGGTAATAGGTTATAATGCTGCGGTTAGCAAACAACGAGCACAAGTAATCCTGACATTGCAGACAGTTGTTGAAAAATCGAGGGATAAGCTAAATAAGGCCAGCTCGGAATGCTAGAAAACTGCTTGCCAGCAAGATTTAGCCACATCCAAAGAACAACTGAAAGAATTATTTAATTGGAGGATATTAAGGGCAGTATGGCTTATAACCAATAACTCTACGAGGAAATCCAACATATAGGATGATATTTGGCTTGGGCTACTGAAGTGCAAAGTAGTAAAAATGTAGTTGATCAGATTAGGGATCTCAAAATGGGTATAGCAGAAGATTCAAAGGATAAGATCGCTATGGTATTCCTTTGGCACTTTAAAAGTATCCATGAGGAAGCGCATGATATTGACTTTGAATTACTTGCACAATATTTCGAATCTTTGCAATTACCTTGCATGTCCAATAGTCAGAGGGATTCCCTTACTAAGCCTTTCTCACTAGAGATTGGCCTTACTAAAACATATGGCCAATGCGAAAGCTGCAGAAAATGATGGTCTACCTGTAGAAGTCTATAACACCTTCCAGGCACTACTTCTACCTTTTCTGATAATTTTTAATGTATTAAAAGATGGGTAAATTGTATCAAAAACATCTAAGGAAGCCGTGGTGGTATGCTTTTTAAAGAAAGACAAGGACCCAAGGGACCCCAATGCGCATCGTCCCATCAGTCTATTAGACGTAGACTATCAAATATTTATGAAAATATGGGAACCAAGATCGGCCCTGTGTGCAGAACACGTGGACCATCCGGATCAAACAGGTTTTCTACCACACAGATTGATAACCTCCAATACCTATTTTTTAACACAAGTAATCGATTTCCTGTCGGTCAGCAAGGTCAGGGCCGGGATTTTAATGCTCGATGTGGAAAAAGCATTTGACCTTGTTGACTGGCAGGCTCTGTTTTTTATATTACAAAAATGTGGTTTTCCCGTACAGCTGGTTAAAATGCTACAAGAGCTCTATGCAGGATCAGAGGCAAACATTGTGATTAATCAAGAAGAGGTAGGACTTGTAAGGATCAGACGCCGGATTAGGCAGGGATGCCCGGTGTCCCCTCTTCTATTTTTGTTATTTATAGAACCTCTGACAATAAAATTTTTTAACAGTCCAGGGGTATTATCTCCCCTGAATGCCATGCCAAGATTAAATTACTTGCAAATGATATTATCCTTTACTTATCAGCAGATCCGTTAACATCCAAAATGCATTTGATGAAATTCAAGTTTTTACACGGATAGGGGAGGTATAGGCTAAATCATGCCAATACTGGGATTTTGATGTTCAATGCTAAGGCAGTCTCCCACTCTCCCTGCAACGGATATCATCCAAACCTATTAGATATCTAGGTATATTTGTAACGAATAATTATGATCAATTGTTTATGCTTAATTATGGAAATACACTCAAAAAAGCAAAGAGGCTCATGGATTACTGGTCTCTGCTTCCTCTCACACTAGCGGTCGAGTATCAATGAATAAAATGTCTATTTTACCATTATTTGTATTTTTGTTTATTAACCTCCCTCTTAAAAAGCCCAAATCCTATTTTCAGAATCTAGATAAAATGATCCGAAAATTTGTTTGGGCGAATAAACAATAAAGAACTACACTTTGGATATTACAATTAGATATATCTCAGGGGGGTTTAACTCTCCTGACTTTTTTAACATACTATCAGGCAGCATTGTTTAATGTTCTAGTTCAGCTTCCAATGTCACCCTCTAAATTCGAAAATTTTATTTTTAATATAATGTTATCTGAAAGTGCAATAAAAGGACCTGTTTTCCTCCGCTTTCCTAAATAGCCGAAAAAATCTAAATACAAGTCAATAATAGATTTAGTGTATCGCATTCAATCTTTTTTTAAAACAGGTAAAATTCCTGTATGCCATCCATTTATAAAAATATCTGATTGCAAAGGCTTGGGTCTTCAGTTTTCGCAAGGGATCTTCGATTTATGGAAGGAGGCAGGGTTCGAACGACTGGGGGACTTTTACAAACTATCAAACCGGATCACCTGGGATTTGTTGGTTTCCAGGAATACAGCCCTTTGTTTTAGTTTTAACCAAATAACCAGTTTAAGAGAAAATTATGTGATGGTGAATACTTCAGCACTAAGGATGATATTGCAATTATAGGAGTATAATTTACTTGGAGTGGGCAATTGATATTCTTTGCTATGCCAGACGGGGGAGCAAAAAGAGGTCGATACATTTTTTCTAAAACCAGAAAAAGAAACAGGATGCAGCCTTAATAGTAAAGAGTGGCAGACACTATGTGAAGTAGGGTGCAGAGTGCTACAAGCTGCCAATTATAAAATGATGGCTTTTCTTTCAAGATGGCTGACTTATTATACACTGATTGGCTACATAAGATGTTCCCACTTCGACCAGAGCATTGTTGTCAGGATCTTGAGACAGGTATTTGGAATCATGTTTTCTTTTATTGCTGTCATTTACATCGATTTTGGGTAGAAGTCTTTGAAGCTATTAATTTCACAGTACAAATTACGCCTTCTTAGGATTGGTCCTATTAGAGTCCTCATTCGAGGTTTACCATCTGAAAAAATATCAGCAATACTTTGTCTCTATTGCCATAGCGGTAGCCAGGTCGCCGATATTCCAGAATTGGAAATTAGATAAGATACCATTGATTCATTATTGGTATGGGAAGATGGCCAGGACTTATACTTGGGAAGAGGCATGCTAAACGGATAGGGGCCGTCCATAGATTCAAAGCGATATGTTCAAGGTTTTCCTTAGTATGGGAGACCAATGGTTGATAAATAACCCATTCCAATCTCCCTCTCTCACAAACGCTAAAATGATAGATGTATAAAAGTCTGCTACAATAATGTAAAGATCACCTTTAGTAAGCCTGTTGCACTTTCAGAGATAATTCTTATAGTTATTTTTTGCACAATGCACTTTTTTTTGGATGGAAGAAAAATTATAATAATATGTATATAGGACTCTTGCAAGCGTGAAAAAGATAGATGTATAAAAGTCTGCTAGAATAATGTAAAGATCCCCTCTAGTAGGCCTGCTGTACTTTCAAACATTATTCATATAGTTGTCTTTTGGACAATTCACCTCTTTTTGGATGGGAGATTATATATAAAATTTTAATAAAATGTACAAAGGGTTCTTTTTAGGATATTATTATCACTGTTTTATAGGCTGTTTTAGAAGCTGCTATTCATAAATTTTTAATTTTCATGTCCTGCCTATGGTAATATTTATGTATCTCTGTCGCAATTTTAGTAGCGTACTGTTAGCACATTAGATATTTAGACAGCCATTACAGAGAATTCTGTTGGGTGAAATGTTGATTGCTATTCCTATTGCACTTTAATGAATTTGTAACCATGTTATTATCTACCCAAATAAAACATTTTTTTTTAAAAAGATAACCGAGCCCTACTTGACAGAGGAGAATCAGCCGCCTTCATCCTCCTAGATCTGTCTGCAGCCTTTGACATTGTCTCTGACCACACACTCATCGATCGACTGCCAGATTTGAATAGCAGATGATGCGCTCAGATGGATGGCCTCCCTCCTCGTGGGATGCGCACAGAGTCCACTTTCCTCCCTTCACCTGGAAAACCAAGCACACCATCTGCGGAGTACCCTAAGGATCATCCCTGAGCCCTATCATCTAAAACATCTCGGTAACTCCTCCCGCAGACATCTGATTGCACATCAACATCATCTCCTAAGCCAAAGACACTCTGCTTTTCCTCTTACTCTCAACGAAACCCACCTTGGCGAAGGCTAACTTCCACAACTGCTTGAAGAACATCGCGTCATGGAAGGAAGACCACTGCCAGAAACTCAACATGGACAAAACAGAAGTTCTGATCTTCGGTAGGCACATTGCCCTTTGGATCGACTCCTGGTGCCCAGAGGAGCTCGAACCCATCTCCCACGGTGAAAGACCATGCCTACAACCTCGGCATCATACTGGACAGAGAACTCTCCATGAAACGACAGGTCAACGCCGTCACCTAAGACTGCTTCCACACAATCCGCATGCACCGCAAAATCTTCAGAAGGCTCCTCATCAGCAGGAAAACAGTGACACAGGCCCTCATCGCCAGCCAGATCGGCAATGGCAACACACTATGTCAGAACCTCCACAGAGCTCTTGCAAAGACTCCAGACAATCCAGAATGCAACAGGCAGACTGATCCTCAACCTCCCCAAGAGGACACACATCACACAGCACCTCAAAGACCTCCACTGGCTCCCCGTCTAGAAGGGATGCCAGTTCAAGCTCTATTTTGTTTTTTTACGAAGTTTTATATAGCGCAAACTCGACCCGAAGGTATCGGGTATCAGAACGCTTTACAGGAGCACCAGTTGCGTTACATGAGGATACATTCATTTTTTTTTTGTTAGGCAGGGGGAGATTAAGTGATTTGTCCAGAGTCAAGGCTGTTGTGCGTCCCTGCCGAGACTCGAACCTGGTTCCCCAGCTCCGAGGTCGACCGCCCTAGCCATTTGGCCAACTCCTCTGTCCCATGCATACAAGCCCTCCACAACCAAGTACCTGATTACATGAACCACTGCCTGATCTTCCACCAACCCTCCAGAAACCTCTGCTCCGCACACCTCGCCTAGACACCACGTATCTGCGACAGCCGCTCTGGAGGATACTCCTTCTCTCACCTTGACGCCAAATCCTGGAACACCCTCCCCCCTTCGCAGTTCTCCATTGCTGAACTACTTCAGGAAGGGACTCAAGACCTGGCTCCTCGACTGATACCTGCAGCACAGTACCTGGATACCCCCCAGGATGATTAGCAGTGCTATGCAAATGCTACTTGATTGATTGATTAACAATAAAGGTACTCCATGGCCTCCCTACACTGTTGGCAGACCTCTCCCATGGCCTGATATTGATGGTGAAAGGGGTTGACTTTACCAGAATCAGGAATACATCTTTAGACATTCTTGGCTAATGAGACACTGAACCCCCATAGAAAACTGTTGTATCAGATTGGGCACATTCCCTGCGATTTGCAGGTATATGGCGTGTTGGCATACACGTGAGAAAGCATACATGAGTAATGCAGCACCTCATTATTCTCAGGACTAGATTACATCTTCACTTAAGCCACCAATGTATAGTGGGTCCAAGTGGCATGGATCCTCCGTAGAAGCCTTTCGGGCCATTACCCCATTGGCATAGCCCCAGATGCTGCAAGAAATAAGGAACAAGCATTAAAAATGCAATAGGTCTCGCCTTTCATTAAGTTAAAGCCATTTGCTCTGCTATACAATACCATTTGCAAAGCAAATGGCTTTAACTCAATCAAAGGCGAGACCTATTGCATTTTCAATGCTTGTTTTATTTGATTAGAAAATCCGGTGGCAAATTGGATCAACTCACGGTCCACCAGGAAGAACAAAATGTCCCTACACAAAATATCAGACTCTGGAACTGGAGAAAGAATTTTTATTTAACATGTACCTGACCCGAGACCGGCGCTATGAAGTAGCCAGGGTCCTCAACCTCACGGAGCGCCAAGTCAAAATCTGGTTCCAGAATAGGAGGATGAAGATGAAAAAGATGAACAAAGAAAAAACCGACAAAGAACAACCTTGAAAAAGCTCAAAGAAAAACAAACTTAATAAACGGTGTGCATATCAATGAAAGGAACAGAAAAGAACTGTTGAAGTTAACCACTCTGGATAAGACAAAAACGTTTTTTGACTTCGAATGTAAAGGATTCGTGTTTAGATTAGTTTAAACACATCAGTATTTTGGAGCACATGCTTTTCAAGAAAAGCAAATAAATGATTAAAACAACGTTTTCGTCTATATCCCTCACAATACAAGTACTTGAATTGTTGGTTTGTATTTATTTTGTAATATTTTATTTTATAACTTATACTGCGACAGTGTTTTTTTTATTTTACAGATTGTGATTGGTTATTTTGTGTTAAAGTAGGACCGTGTCTTTTTATTTGGGAAATTATTGTCCATGAAATATGTTCTCCTGTAAATACTTGTTTGTTTCATTTTTGTCACATGAATACCCTACTTGTATTGTTATTCTGTTTTGCTTGTAGAAAATATGTAAATATAGCTAACACCACTGAAACAATGATTTAAGTCTCTTTATTTAAATTAAGCCAGTTTCTTTGGCAACAAAACTGCTAATCAGATTCTTCGATATGGTAAAGTAATGGAGAAATTAAGACACTCAAATTTGCGAAAATGAGCAGGAACAACAACCATTTTATAGGATTTGCTGAGAATGCCTGTGGTATTAAGGGTCTCAGAATGGCACGAAGGCTCTGATCACCTTGCCACTTGTGAATGATTCATTATTAATATCCTTTGGCAGTGGACATTGCAACGTACACGTACTCCTCCTACACTGTTTCTATCAATTCTCTAACAATAAATAAATATACATAACGAATAGCAGAATCGAAATAGAATGTACCTGGAAGTATAAATGCCACCTCATTCTGTGTTTGTACCCACAGCTATGCTGTGTGTCTCTGATAGGAAGGAGGGAAAAAAAGCAACATCATTTCTTCCCTTCCAAAAGAGCTACTTCTGGGTTTCGACGTTTTGGTCTGTCATGATTAGAAGAGGCATTTAAATCGCTTATTCTACGCTATGTGACAGCCATTAATGCCAACCACTTAATACATTAGAGCAAATTAAAGCTGCCCTGTGTGTGTGCGTGCCTCTCCGAGTATTTGCGTGTCTCTATTTGTTGTGAGATTGTGTTTATGTGCCCTTATTTGCATAGGCCCACACCTGTGCACTTGTCGTATGCGTATTACAAACGCCTGATATTACTTCTGTATTTAAAAATTGTCCCCAGAGCACAAAAGGGGAGTGGAAAGGCCTACAGTACTCCCTGGACTCTAATATAATACAACCCCTAGGCCAGTGTTTGGATAATCAAGGGATCTTTCCTGCCTCTATTGCTCTTCTGTAAATTAAAGGTGGACAGCGTTTTTTATATTTGAACAACATCTGTGAGACTTACAGATATTTTGCAAGGAGAGGAGTGCACGAGAAAATCACGTGCGAGTCGAGTACAAAAAGCCCGCAGTATGCCAGGTGCAGCAAGATACCAGATCCAACATATGTCCATCTAGTTTCTCAAGTCTAGCAGTGAACCCTTGCTAGTGCAGCGCATACGACTACTACATACAGTTTGGTTTCACAAGTTACGCAAGTCATTTTCTCCAAGTCTCTCGCAAGAGAAAGTTAAGCCACGAGTTTACGCTTGCGTAATAAAAATTATGCATGGACCTATAAACGCAGCTTTTTGTCGGAGACCCCCCTCCAGGGTTCACCCTGGTTCTGCGAAGCGTCTGTGGAGGTGAGAGGAGCAGTCCAGCCTGCTCCAGCACTGTGCCCCCACAGGAGCCTGGGGAAGTCCGCCCTGGTGCATCACTGCACAGGAGGGAAAGGTCTCAGTGGATTCCCTCATGCATCGTTATCGAAGGGGCGCGAGGAAGGCAGCCAGCCGCAGCGAGAGACACTCCGACCCCTGCATCAGCGAACAAAGACGGCTCCCCTCTCATCCTGCAGAGACCGGTAAAAGAGCAGCCGCCGCTCTGGAGCAGAGTAGGCGCTGGGGCGGAGGGACGGGAGTGCAACCGAGGGCTCCTGATTGGTGAGGCATCGACCAGCAGGGCTCGGGAGGAATGTAAAACCAAATCATCACCATCCACGAGTTAAAGATAGACACTGGGCACAGGCGGCGGCACCACACGCCGGGTTCCAAGCTCAACCCACAGCACCCAGGACTCTGTGGCCACACCCAGGGGCGCGAGACTCCTCAAGGTGCGTGTGACGTTTCGATTCACCCTGGATTTACCGCGGCGCGTGAGTGCACAGCAGACACGCTGCGGAGTAAGTGGAGACTGCCGCCGGTGGCAAGGTGCACACGCTTGGTCCTTTTACTGCAAGCAGGGCAGTAGGTTTTTCATATAAAGGTCCGAGGAGGCGGTGGAAACTTCTATATCCTTGGCGAATGTTTTTTCGGAAGGGTGGGGGACAAATTGTTTGCAAGATGTTGTACACAATGCGCTGCCTGTTTTGCCACCTGCTGGAAACAAGCGCGGTCCTCTTTTAATAATAAAAAGTGGTTACCGACTTAAAACAAGCACGACCCAGGCAGCCAGTGCTCACAATGAAAAAGAAAGAGTGCGTCCTAGCTAATGAGGCAGACCGCTAACTCCGCAAGTGAGAGATCCCGATGAGACCGACAGAAGATGTGCACGCGGGGACTGCCTTTACTGGAGGCGGAAAAAAAAATCCCCAGTGTATCACGCCGCCAGTAAAGCATCCAATCCCCGCGTGCACATCTTCTGCCTCGTTTGTCTCCCCGCGTGCACGCTGGAATCGTATTGATTCCAAAAGGCCGCTGCATGGCAGTGCAGCACATGCGCTGCTTTCGCCAGGCCGAGACCTAAAAAGGAATGGCGGTTAAATGCATAGTGGCTGATTAATGAATAAGTTAGAGATGACCTCTGTGCAAAAATTCTCATTATGCAGACGCCACAAAGTACAGAACAAACAATAATGTGAATAATACTGACATATGGAGAAACCTCTGTTTTCAAAGTGGACTTGAATACGTCGATCATAATCCCAGTGAGTGGAGGACCCTTAACAGTGAGATGGCAGGACCGTCAATGCACCCACCAGGTAGACTTCAATACCTGCATGTGTGGATAGCCATTGATAAGAAACAATGCTGGCAACTTTACATTAACTAACCATGAGCAATGAACGTCTACGACGCATTGCATTGCAAACATGGAATGCATATAAAAATTCCAACTCCACCACACAGCAGAGTTAGGTACTGCACCCACACTCTTTGATAAAACAACTTAACCGAAATATACTAAAACACATACACCCAATTCACAAAAGTGAACATTCACAAATTTAAACATTAAAAAATATCAGGCATTGAGGGAGGTGATGATTTTGGGGTCACTCCTAACCTAGGGGGAGGACTAAGCAGATGCCTTGAATACAAAATGCATATCATGCTGAACGATTCAGTGGTGGTCCCATCCTCCTAGGACCACCGTAGCGAAGTTATGTGCAACAAAACAATGCGAACCAAAGGCCCAGCAAAGCATTATGGGGCGACATTCTAGAGTGCAGTGAATATTATAGTATTAGCTCTCAGCTGAGCCAGGAGAGCCTGCCCCTTGAAGAATGTTTTGATATTGGATACTATAATATTCACTGCACTCTAGAATCTCGTCCCATAATGCTTTGCAGGGCCTTTGGTTGAGATTGTAGTTTTGCCCATAACTGACTGTGCTTGGGGTGGTCCTAGGAGGATGGGACTACCACTGAATCGATCAGCATGATGTGCTCTTGGTGTACAATGCATCTGCTTGGTTCTCTCCCTAGGTTAGGGAGGACCCCAAAATCAGCACCTCTCTCACTGCTTGTTTTATTTTCATTTTTGTGAGGTGACAATATTCATTTTAGTATGTAAAGATGGAGTTAATTGTTGTTTAACTAAAGGTAATTTTTGCTATATTGTAATTTTTAATTTTTTTGAGATTCTAAATGCATTTTAGCATGTAAAGATTGTTATTTGTTTTTTACTAAAGGTATGTGAGTTTTCTCTTTTATTAATTGGGATGAGATGAGGAGAGTTTCACTAACACAGAATTCATGCAAAAACTCTGGAATGAGCTACTGCACTCTCACCCTCACGATAAAACAATTTTACCTTTACAGGCTAAACAGCATATAACCAATTCACTAAAATGAGCTTTGTAAAATATCAGGCAATGACAGAGGTGATGATTTTGGGGTCCCTCCTAATCTAGGGAGAGGACCAAGCAGATGCCTTGAACACAAAGAGCATACCATGGTCAACGATTGTGGTGGTCCCATTCTCCTAGGACCACCCTGAGCAAAGTTATGGGCAAAAATACAATGCCATCCATAGGCCCAGCAAAGCATTATGGGGCAAGATTCTAGAGTGCAGTGAATATTATAGTATTAGCTCTCAGCTGAACCGGGAGAGCCTGCCCCTTGAGGATTGTTTTGATATAGGATACTAATATATTCACTGCACTCTAGAATCTCGTCCCATAATGCTTTGCAGGGCCTTTGGTTGGGATTGTATTTTTGCTCATAACTGTGCTTGGGGTGGTCCTAGGAATATGGGACCACCACAGAATCGTTCAGCATGATACAAGCTTGGTGTTCAAGGCATCTGCTTGGTTCTCTCCCTAGGTTAAGGAGGACCCCAAAATCATCACCTCTATCACTGCTTGCTTCAGTTTTATTTTCACTTTTGTGAGTTCACTACATGTGTTTTAGCTTGTAAAGATAGTTATTTGATGTTAAACTAAAGATAATGTTTGCAATATTTTTATTTTCACTTTTGTGACATGATTATATGCATATTGGCATGTAAAGATAGTTATTTGTGGTTTTATTAAAGTTATGTGAGATTTCTGTTGTATTAGTTGGAATAAGATGAGTGGAGTTTCATTAACATGGAATTCATCCAAAACTCTGGAGTAAACAACTGCACCCACAATCCTATGAATAAACAATTTTACCTTTACATGGTAAAACGCATATAACCAACTCACAAAAAAGAGCTTTGATAAATATCAGGCAATGACAGAGGTGATGATTTTGGGGTCCCCCCTAACCTAGGGGGAGGACCAAGCAGATGCCTACAACGAAAAGGGCATATCATGCTCAACAATTGTAGAGGTCCCATTCTCCTAGGACCACCCCGAGCAAATTTATGGGCAAAAATACAATGCCAACCAAAGGCCCAGCAAAGCATTATGGGGCGAGATTCTAGAGTGCAGTGAATATTATAGTATTAGCTCTCTGCTGAGCCGGGAGAGCCTGCCACTTGAGGAATGTATTGATATTGGATACTATAATATTCACTGCACTCTAGAATCTCGTCCCATAATGCTTTGCAGGGCCTTTGGTTGGGATTGAATTTTTGCCCATAACGGACTGTGCTCGGGGTGGTCCTAGGAGGATGGTACCACCATCGAATCGTTCAGCATGATACGAGCTTGGTGTTCAAGGTATCTCTTTGGTTCTCTCCCTAGGTTAGGGAGGACCCCAAAATCATCACCTCTCTCACTGCTTGCTTTACTTTTATCTTCACTTTTGTGATATGACTATATGCATTTTAGTTTGTAAAGATCCATCCATTTGAAAAAATATCTGATGGCAAAGGCTTGGGTCTTCAGTTTCTGCAAGACATCTTTGATTCATGGAAAAAGGCAGAGTTTGAATGATTGGAGGACTTTTACAATCTATCAAACCTGATCACCTGGGATGGAGCAAAAAGAGGTCGATACATTTTTTCTAAAACCAGAAAAAGAAACAGGATGCAGCCTTAATAGTAAAGAGTGGCAGACACTATGTGAGGTAGGGTGCAGAGCGCTACAAGCTGCCAATTATAAAATGATGGCTTTTCTTTCAAGATGGCTGACTTATTATACACCGATTGGCTACATAAGATGTTCCCACTTCTACCAGAGCATTGTTTTAGATGGCAGGATCTTCAGACATGTATTTGAAATCATGTTTTCTTTCAGTGCTGTTATCTACATCGATTTTGGTAGAAGTCTTTGAAGCTATTAATTTATCGCTGCAAATTACACCTTCTTTAAGATTGGTCCTATTCGGGTCCTCATTCGATGTTTACCATCTGAAAAAATATCAGCTATACTTTGTCTCTATTGCCATAGCGGTAGCCAGGTCGCTGATATTCCAGAATTGGAAATTAGATAAGATGCCATTGATTCATTATTGGTATGGAAAGATGGCCAGGACTTATACCTGTAAAGAGGCATGCTAAACGGATAGGGGCCGTCCATAGATTCAAAGCGATATGTTCAAGGTTTTCCTTAGTATTGGAGACCAATGGTTGATAAATAACCCATTCCAATCTCCCTCTCTCTTACAAACGCCAAAATGATAGATGTATAAAAGTCTGCTACAATAATGTAAAGATCACCTTTAGTAAGCCTGTTGCACTTTCAGAGATAATTCTTATAGTTGTTTTTTGCACAATGCACTTTTTTTGGGGATGGAAGAAAATGTATAAAATTATAATAATATGTATATAGGTCTCTTGCAAGCGTAAAAATGATAGCTGTATAAAAGTCTGCTAGAATAACATAAAGATGCCCTCTAGTAGGCCTGCTGCACTTTCAAACATTATTCATATAGTTGTCTTTTGCAGAATGCACTTCTTTTTGGATGAGAGATTAGATTTAAAATTTTTATAATATGTACATAGGGTTCTTTTTAGGATATTATAATGGCTGTTTTAGAGGGTGTTTTAGAAGCTGCTATTCATGAATTTTTTATTTTCTTGTCCTGCCTATAGTAATATTTATGCATCTCTGTCGCAATTTTAGTACCATACTGTTTGCACATTAGATATTTAGACAGCCATTACAGAGAAGTCTGTTGGGTGAAATGTTGATTGCTATTCCTCTTGCACTTCTATGAATTTGTAACAAAGTTTTTATCTACTCAAATAAAAAATACATAAATAAAAAAAGATAACCGAGCCCTAGTCGACAGAGGAGAATCAGCTGCCCTCATCCTACTAGATCTGTCTGCAGCCTTTGACATTGTCTCTGACCACACATTTATTGATCGACTGCCAGATTTGAATAGTATATGTTGCGCTCAGATGGATGGCTTCCTTCCTCATGGGATGCACACAGAGTCCACTTCCCTCCCTTCACCTGGAAAACCAAGCACACGATCTGCGGAGTACCCTAAGGCTCATCCCTCAGCCCTACCATCTAAAACATCTTCGTAACTCCTCTCGCAGACATCGTCTGATTGCACAACATCAACATCATCTCCCAAGTCAAAGACACTTCGCTTGTCCTCTTACTCTCAACCAAACCCACCTTGGTGAAGGCTAACTTCCACAACTGCATGAAGAACATCGTGTCATGGAAGAAAGACAACTGCCAGAAACTTAACATGGACAAAACAGAAGTTCTGATCTTCATTAGGTACATTGTCATTTGAATCGACTCCTGGTGGCCAGAGGAGCTCGGACTCATCTCCCACACTGAAAGACCATGCCCACAACCTCAGCACCATACTGGACAGCGAACTCTCCATGAAACGACAGGTCAATGCCGTCACCTAAGACTGCTTCCACACAACCCGCATACACCGTCAAATCTTCAGATGGCTCCCCATCAGCAGGAAAACAGTGACGCAGGCCCTCATCACCAGCCAGCTCGGCAATGGCAACACACTATGTCAGAACCTCCACAGAGCTCTTGCAAAGACTCCAGACAGTCCAGAATACAACAGCCAGACTGATCCTCAACCTCCCCAAGAGGACACACATCACCCAGCACCAGAAAGACCCCCAGTGGCTCCCCATCTAGAAGGGATGCCAGTTCAAGCTCTGTATTTTAGTTTTACGGATTTTTATGTAGCACGAATGCGACCGGAAGGTACCGGGTATCAGAGCGCTTTACAGGAGCACCAATTGCGTTACATGAGGACACATTAATTTTTTTTGTTAGGCACAGGGAGATTAAGTGATTTGCCCAGAATCACGGGCTGTTATGCGTCCCTGCCGAGACTCGAACCTGGTTCCTCAGCTCCGAGGTTGACCGCCCTAGCCGTTAGGCCAACTCCTCTGTCCCACGCTTACAAGCCCAACACAACCAAGGACCAGACTACATGAACCACTGCCATACCTTCCACCAACCCTCCAGAAACCTCTGCTCCGCACACCTCACCTAGACACCATGTATCTGCCGCAGCCGCTCTAGAGGATACTCTCTCTCCCACCTTGACGCCAAATGCTGGAACACCCTCCCCCTTCGCACTTCTCCATTACTGAACCACTTCAGGAAGGGACTCAAGACCTAGCTCTTCGACTGATAACTGCAGCACAGTGCCTGGATACCCCCCGGGATGATTAGCAGTGCTATGCAAATACTACTTGAGTGATTGATTAACAATAAAGGTACTCAATGGCCTCCCTACACTGTTGGCAGATCTCTCCTATGGCCTGATAGTGATAGTGAAAGGGGTTGACTTTAACAGAACCAGGAATACATCTTTAGACATTCTTGGCCCATGAGACACTGAACCCCCATAGAAAACCATTGTATCAGGCTGGGCATATTCCCTTTGGTTAGCAGGCATATGGCGTGTATGGCATACACGTGAGAAAGCATACATGTGTAATGCAGCACCTCCCTATTCTCAGGACTAGATTACATCTTCACTTAAGCCACCGATGTGTAGTGGGTCCAAGTGGCATGGATCCTCCCTAGAAGCCTTTCGGGCCATTACCCCATTTGCATAGCCCCAGATGCTGCAAGAAATAAGGAAAAAGGAATGGCGGGTAATTGCATAGTGGCTGATTAATGAATAAGTTAGAGATTACCTCTGTGCGGAAATTCTCTTTATGCAGATGCCACAAAGTACAGAACAAACAATGTGAATAATACGGACATATGGAGAAACCTCTGTTTTCATAGTGGACTGGAATACGTCGATCATAATCCCAGTAAGTGAAGGACTCTTAATACTGAGATGGCAGGACCATCTATGCACCCACCAGCTAGACTTCAATACCTGCATGTTTGTACAGCCATTGACAAAAAACAAAGCTGCCAACGTAACATTAACTAACCAGAGGCAATGAACTCTGCATTGCATTGAAAACACAGAATTCATACAAAATGTCCAACTCTGTAACATAGCAGAGTTAGCTTCTGCACCCACAACTTTGATAAGACAAGTTAACTTTTACATGCTAAAAACCATACAACCATTCCACAAAAGTAAGCTTTGAAAAATATTAGGCATTGAAACAGGTGATGGTTTTGGGGTCAGCCCTAACCTAGGAATAGGACCAAGCAGATGCATTGAACACAAAGAGCATATCATGCTGAACGATTCGGTGGTGGTCCCATCCTCCTAGGACCACCCCAAGCAAAGTTATGGGCAAACATATAATGCCAACCAAAGGCCCAGCGAAGCATTATGGGGTGAGATTCTAGAGTGCAGTGAATATTATAGTATTAGCTCTCAGCTGAGCCGGGACAGCCTGCCCCTTGAAGAATGTTTTGATATTGGATACTAGAATATTCACTGCACTCTAGAATCTCGTCCCATAATGCTTTGCAGGGCCTTTGGTTGGGATTGTATTTTTGCCCATAACTGACTGTGCTTGGGGTGGTCCTAGGAGGATGGGACTACCACCGAATCCATCAGCATGATGTGCTCTTGGTGTACAATGCATCTGCTTGGTTCTCTCCCTAGGTTAGGGAGGACCCCAAAATCATCACCTCTCTCACTGCTTGTTTTATTTTCACTTTTGTGAAATGGCAATATGCATTTTGGCATGTAAACATTGTTATTTGTTTATTACTAAAGATATGTAAAATTTCTGTTTTATTAATTAGGATGAGATGAGAGTTTGACGAACACAGAATTCATGCAAAAACTTTGGAATAAGCTACTGCTCCCTCAACCTCATGATAAAATAATTTTACCTTTACAGACTAAACAGCATATAACCAATTCACTAAAGTGAGCTTTGCGAAATATCAGGCAATGAGAGAGGTGATGATTTTGGGGTCCCTCCTAACCTAGGGAGAGGACCAAGCAGATGCCTTGAACACAAAGAGTATATCATGCTCAACGATTGTGGTGGTACCATTCTCCTAGGACCACCCTGAGCAAAGTTATGGGCAAAAATACAATGCCATCCAAAGGCCCAGAAAAGCATTATGCGGCGAGATTCTAGAGTGCAGTGAATATTATAGTATTAGCTCTCAGCTGAGCCGGGAGAGCCTGCCCCTTGAGGAATGTTTTGATATTGGATACTATAATATTCACTGCACTCTAGAATCTCGTCCCATAATGCTTTGCAGGGCCTTTGGTTGGAATTGTATTTTTGCCCATAACTGACTGACCTCTCACTGCTTGCTTTATTTTCATTTTCACATTTGTGAGTTGATTATATGCATTTCAGTTTGAAAAGATAGGGTTTTTGGATATTTATCTAGAGGTACTGTTTGCAATATTTTTATTTTCACTCTTGTGACATGACTGTATGCATTTTGTATGTAAAGATAGTTATTTGTTGTTTTATTAAAGGTATGTGAGATTTCGGTTTTATTAGTTGAGATAAGATGAGAGGATTTTCACGAACATGGAATTTATACAAAAACTCTGGAGTAAGCTACTGCACCCACAACCCTATGAATAAACAATTTTACCTTTACATGGTAAAACGAATATGCTACTTACCAGTATGCATCTGTTCTTGGCATGTAGGGCTGCTGACATTCATATCTGTGCATAGATCGCCGCCTAGTGTTGGGTCCGGATGATTGCATATTGTTGTCCTGGAAGAGTCTTCGAAGTATAACGAGATAGGTGGCTCCTCCCCTGGACTACAGTGCGCATGGGCATCCCCTCCATCCTTATATTGTTTTTCGCCATTGTGGCATAAATGGAGTGTAATATAGTAAATGATGACCATGCTAACTAGTAATTACTGAATGCTACAGCTGCTACAGGCGCCGGGGAGGAGGGTGGGCGATATGAATGTCAGCAGCCCTACATGCCAAGAACAGATGCATACTGGTAAGTAGCATATTCGGTTCGAGGCATGTGGGCTGCTGAATTCATATCTGTGCATAGATTATATAGCAGTCCCTCCATTTAGCGGCGGCTGTCCGTGCCAGCTGCAGCAGTCTGAAAAAGAGTTTTGAGAACAGCCTGTCCTACAGCTGCCTGCTGTCTTGAGTGTACATCTACACAGTAGTGTTTTGTAAATGTATGTATAGTGGACCATGTGGCTGCTCTAAATATCTCCTGTAAAGGAATATTCCCTAGGAAAGCCATGGAGGCCCCTAACTTTCGTGTGGAGTGGGCTCTTGGAGGAATCGTTAGTGTGCGCTTGGCTTTTTCATAGCAAATCTGTATACACTTAACGATCCACCTAGCTATTCCTGCTTTGGAAATGGGGTTGCCTTTGTGCTGTGTAGAAAAGGCAACAAACAGTTGTTTTGTCTTCCTGAAAGTCTGTGTTCTGTCAATATAGTACATGAGAGCTCTCTTGACATCCAGTGTGTGGAGCATTTTCTCTGCTACATTCTCAGGATTAGGATAAAACACCGGTAGTTCTATGGATTGGTTCATATGGAACTGCGATATCACCTTGGGCATGAATGTAGGGTTGGTGCGTAGTACGACCCTGTTTGCATGAACCTGTATAAATGGCTCTTGAATGGTTAGTGCCTGGAGTTCACTAACTCTTCTTAGTGAAGTAATGGCTACTAGGAAAGCTACTTTCCAGGTTAGAAATTGAATCTCACAGGAGTGTAGAGGTTCAAAAGGTGGTCCCATGAGTCTGTTGAGGACCACATTTAGGTTTCAGACTGGTGAAGGTGGGTGTGTAGGAGGAATCAGTCGTTTGAGTCCCTCCAAGAAGGCCTTGATGGCAGGCACTCTGAACAGTGAGAGGTGCTGCCTGTTCTGAAGGTAAGCTGCCAGTGCGGTTAAATGTATACGGATGGAATTGTATGCCAGATTGCATCTGTATAAGTGTAATAGATAACAGATAATATTCTGAGTTGATGCATCCAGCGGATTGATGTCATTATTTTTACAATAAATGACAAATCTTTTCCACTTAGCCGCATAGCATGCTCTGGTCGTGGGTCTCCTTGCCTCCTTGATGATATTCATACATTCTGGAGGCAAGTTTAGGTAGCCAAATTCTAAGATCTCAGGAGCCAGATCGCCAGGTTTAGCTGTTGCGGATCTGGGTGCTGAATCTCGCCATGGCTCTGTGTTAAAAGCCTGGGTGTTAGCCGCAGTCTTTGATGCGGTACCACGGAGAGTTCTAGAAACGTGGTGTACCATGGCTGGCGTGCCCACGTTGGAGCAACCAGGATGAACGTCATCGAGTGTTGCCTCAGTTTGCGTGCCACTAGCGGTATTAATGGTGCCGGGGGAAAAGCATACGCAAATCTGCCTGACCAGTTCATCCATATCGCATTGCCCTGCGACTGTGGATGTGGGAACCTGGCGGCAAAGCTTTGGCATTTTGCGTTTTCCCTTGTGGCGAATAGGTCTATCTCTGGATGACCCCACTGCTGGAAGTACGGTTGGAGTACTGATGGATGTATCTCCCATTCGTGCATCTGGTGTCTGTGTCTGCTGAGCAGATCCGCCATTTGGTTGTCCTTGCCCGGGAGGTGTTCCGCCATGAGGAAGATGTTTCTCTGAATGGCCCACTTCCACATGCTCTGAGCCAGATGAGCCAACTGTGGAGAGTGTGTTCCTCCCTGCTTCTGTATGTCGTACATGGCAGTCATGTTGTCCGTCCGGATCAACACTACTTTGTTGCACAAGTGTACTTTGAATGCCTTCATTGCTAGGAAGATTGCCATCAGTTCCAGTAGGTTGATGTGCATCCCCCTCTGCTGTGTTGTCCATAGTCCCTGCACTGTGTAATTGAGTACATGAGCTCCCCATCCCTGGAGAGACGCGTCCGCCGTCAGTATTATTTGTGGTACAGGCTCTTGGAACGGTCGGCCCTTGGCAAGGTTTTGTGGATTCCACCAATGCAGAGAGTTGTATGCCCGACCGCTGACCAGCACTAGGTCTTTCAACTGTCCTTGAGCCTGATTCCACTGATGTGCTAAGCACTCATGAAGTGGGCGCATATGTAATCTTGCGTGCGGGACTATGAAGAAGCAGGAAGCCATCATGCCTATCAACTGCATAAACACTCGTGCCGGTAGTGAGTGTTGAGGTCTGAACTTTTTTATTAGCAACTGCATGCTGTTGATCCTCATGGAATTTGGCTGTGCCTTGGTTGCCAGAGTGTCTATGGTCGCGCCTAGGTACTGCCGTACGTGGGCGGGTTGAAGGTGGGACTTTGGATAATTCAGTGAGAATCCCAGGCTGTGAAGAAGGTGAATGGTGTGGGATATGTGGCTGGCACACTGCTGGGCTGACTTTGCCTGGATAAGCCAGTCGTCCAGATAAGGATAGACATGTATGTGCTGTCTCCTTAAGTGTGCCACCACTGTTGCCAGGCACTTGGTGAACACCCTTGGTGCCGTTGTTACTCCGAAAGGGAGGACTTTGAACTGGTAATGTTGATCTTGAATAGTGAACCCGAGATACTTTCTGTGTGATGGGTGCATGGGTATATGGAAATACGCATCTTTGAGATCTAGTGCTGCGAGAAAGTCTCCCTGACTGAGCAACGGCAGCACCTGCTGCAGGGTGAGCATGTGAAAATGCTCTGATAGAATGTAACGATTCAAAGGTCTTAGATCCAGTATGGGTCTGAGAGACCCGTCCTTTTTGGGGATCAGAAAATACAGTGAGTACACCCCTGATCCTTGGTCTTGTACAGGCACGAGTTCTATGGCTCCTTTGTGGAGCATACTGAGCACTTCCTGGTGCAATAAGTGCAAGTGCTCTGCGGACATAGGACGGTGTCGTGGTGGTATGTTTGGTGGAGTGGATGTTAGCTCCAGACAATAACCGTACTGGACAATTTCTCTCACCCACCTGTCTGTAGTGATGGATTTCCAGACCGGCAGGAACCGTTGGAGTCTCCCCCCGACAGGTGTTATGTGGTCGGGGGGCAGTGACAAGGCGTCACTGTTTGTTGGTGGCGGAGGACCTGGAGCTGTTGTTTCCTCGGCCTCTGCCCTGGACGTTGTTTCCACGGTATCCACCTCTGTTATTCTTATTATAGGTGGTCTGTGTACCTTGTTTAGTGTAATGCAACTGTTGGGAGTTCTGGCCTCTAGATGGTCCTCTGTTGGTAGAGCGACGAAAGGACCCACTCCTAAACTGCTGTGATTGCAGAGCCCCCATAGACTTTGCAGTCTCTGTATCTTTTTTGATTTTTTCTAGGGTGGTGTCAACTTCGGGGCCAAAGAGGGAGTGAGGGTTGACAGGTTGATTGAGGATAGTTGTCTGTATCTCTGGTTTGAATCCTGAGATTCTCAACCAAGCATGCCTTCTTAACATGACGCTGGTGTTAATAGCCCTAGCTGCAGTGTCAGCTGCGTCAAGAGCACACTTAATGGAAGCGTTGCTTATGAGCTTCCCTTTTGTAATTAGTGACTCTGCTCCTTCCTTATACTGATCTGGGATGTGCTGTAGCAGTGTCTCCAGGGTATCATAATGCGCCCTGTCATACCTAGCCAGAAGTGCCTGAGTGTTGGCAATTCTCCATATGTTAGCTGCCTGTGCAGCAACTCTCTTTCCTGATGTTTCCAAGACCTTAGACTCCTTGTCAGGGGGAGGAGCATCACCCGTTGTCTGTGAGTTGGCCCTCTTCCGAGCATTGGAAACCACCAACGAGTCCAAAGGCAGCTGGCCTCTTATGTAGGTAGGGTCCACCGGAGCTGGCCTATATTTTTTCTCAATCCTAGGGTTTAGTACTCTCGCCCTCGTGGTTTCCTTAAAAATGTCAGTAGCCTGTTTTAGGACACCCTTCAGCATGGGCAGAGTCTTAACAGATCTTTCTGAGGTAGAGAAGGTATCCATCAGAAAGTCCTCCTCAATAGGATCAGTGTGGAGCTGTACATCATGGTTCTCAGCTGCTCTCTCAATTAATGCATTGAAGGCAGCAGTATCCTCAGTTGGAGATGTCTTCACCGCATATGCTTGCGTGTCTGGAGCAGTATGTGGGTCCCCTGTACCAGTATTGTCCACCCAAGGTTGGTTTTGGTCTTCAGGGTCAGTGGTCAATGGATAAGTGCCCTCATCATCACCAGCATCCCCTGCATCCACATCAGACTGTGTGGGTGAGAATGACTGAGGCTCCTGGCTATAATATTGAATATGTTCCACAAGAACTGGTGATGTGGTTCTCCTTTTCATTAATGGAATTTTGTATGGCTCCATAGATTTCTCTGGCACTATCTTTCTTTTACGTATTGAAAGTTGACCAGTCCCTGCATAGATAAACTGCCTTGGCTCCTCATCTTCTTGAGGTACTTCAACAGCTGTTTGTCCCATTGATACCCCTTGTGGCGCTTCAACAGTTTTCTTCGTGTCGATACTTTTCTTCGGTTCGGGACCCTTCTTTGCGTCGAACATCTTCGGTCGTACCGCCGGTGGTAATCCGAACTTGATTTGCGTCGACGCGGTCTGAACCGTGCTGCCCGTTTTCGGCTGCGGGGCTGTTTTCATGCTGAGCAGCGAAGCCCTGTCTTGGGCGCGTAATAACGACTCCGACACCGTCTTCTTTAAGAAGGGAGATGGTGTTGTAAACTCGACATGGTCCTTTGAGACCTTCTTTGTAGTGGCATGGAGCCCCGTACCAGACGTCGGTTTCTCGACACGAGGACTGGGAGGGGTCGGCTCTTGAGGGTCGTCCTCTTTTTCTGTATCGACGATCCTCAGCGCCGATTTTATCGGGTCGACCACCTTGACCTTGGTCTTAGGTGCCGTCTTTTGGGTCTTCGGCTCCGACTGCTTCGAGGCCTTGTTGCCGATTAGAGACATTTTCTCTTTCGGTTTCGATTTCGGTGCCTGTGCCTTCAGTTTCGATTTATCTTGATCGAATGATGGCGCTTTCGATACCGATGGCTCTTCAGGACAGTTCGAAGCCGGGCCTTTAGGCGGGGCTGTAGAACGAGAGGAAAGATCTTGGGTAAGGCCGTGTGGCGATCCCTCGACCTGAGCCTTATCGAGTGCCTCTTCGGGCCCTGTACCGACATTTGGGCCTAGCTCATCTTCCGAGCCATCTTCCTCGGCCCCAAGGGCCTCTTCGTCGCCTCCTACCTTGTCGACGACATCATCTTCCTCTTCATCTACTAGATGCTCGTCTTCGGCATCATAGTCGGATTCACGCTCTGAAGCCGGATCCGATATTCCCTCCTGAACTTCAAGGTCCACAACCTCTTCATCTTCGGTCCCAAAGATGTTGTCCGGGTTTCGCGCCGCTTTCTGCGCCTCGAGCCGAGCTGCTCGACGAATGCGAAGAGGTTTCTTTGATCGGAACCTGGAACACCCCATACAGGTGGCTTCGTCGTGTGTTGGAGAGAGGCACTTGTTGCACACTGGGTGCACGTCGAAGCGAGCATACTTAGCGTTGCAAAGAGGGCAACGCTTAAAGGGGTTATTCGATTTCTTTGGACTATTGGATTCCATCGTCGATCTCGATCGGGCCTCTGGTGTCGAAGGGCAAACGGCTAACTTCGATGCTCTTCTTGAGAACCAACTCGACAAAAGTACTTGGCGCCGAACGAAAACAATACCGACGAGTTTAAAGGCCTTTTGGCCTAATAAAATAAAGTTTTTCCTAAATACTCAAAGAGTTAAGATTAGGACATCCGAACCCAATGGCGGAAAAAAACAATCTAAGGATGGAGGGGATGCCCATGCGCACTGTAGTCCAGGGGAGGAGCCACCTATCTCGTGATACTTCGAAGACTCTTCCAGGACAACAATATGCAATCATCCGGACCCAACACTAGGCGGCGATCTATGCACAGATATGAATTCAGCAGCCCACATGCCTCGAACAGCATATAACCAACTCACAAAAATGAGCTTTGATAAATATCAGGCAATGACAGCGGTGATGATTCTGAAGTGAACCTAGGGGAAGGACCAAGCAGATGCCTTCAACATAAAGGGCATATCATGCTCAACAATTGTGGTGGTCCCATTCTCCTAGGACCACCCCGAGAAAATTTATGGGCAAAAATACAATGCCAACCAAAGGGCCAGCAAAGCATTATGGGGCGAGATTCTAGAGTGCAGTGAATATTATAGTATTAGCTCTCTGCTGAGCTGTGAGAGCCTGCCCCTTGAGGAATGTATTGATATTGGATACTATAATATTCACTGCACTCTAGAATCTCGTCCCATAATGCTCTGTAGGGCCTTTGGTTGGGATTGTATTTTTGCCCATAACTGACTGTGCTCGGGTGGTCCTAGGAGGATGGGACCACCATCGAATTGTTCAGCATGATGTGCTCTTGGTGTTCAAGGTATCTGCTTGGTTCTCTCCCTAGGTTAGGGAGCACCCCAAAATCATCACCTCTCGCTGCTTGTTTTACTTTAATCTTCACTTTTGTCAACAAAGCAGTGCACAAAGACCAAGCAATATTTTGTGGCTGTGTAGGCTGTTTTAAAAGAGTGGAAACAGCCCTCGCTCCACCCTCTCCAGTTCTACGATCTGACAACTAAGACCTAGACACCCTCTGCTGAGGGCATGCTCTTATGCTGCTAAAGGTTCGAATCACAGGTCTTCAGCTGCTACAAATGCCTTTCAGAGGCAATGTTCCTATTATGGGCTAAGCCACTGCAGAGTATCACGTCCTATGGATGTGGGTCAAGAATGGTCTTCCTTTCTTGGAATTAAAAAGTCCTGGAGACCACTTGCCAACCATTCAGGATTTACAGCGAGGAAACAAGGCCCAAGAAAATACACATAGAAGATAAATAGAAATTAAATGTGTGCTAGCCCGGAGTCGTGAGTGAAAGAAGCCTCCTAACACCGAACTACACACCAATCAAAAGGGAAAGAAATCATATATTACAAACCTGGACAGAGCCTGAGAGTTGGGATAACAAGAGGGTACGTACAAATTAACATATTAAAGTAGTGTGTGCTCTTCTTAGATGAATAGCAATTAAGAAACAGGTCACGCTCAACACAGCAATTGCACAATTAAAAATCTTCCCAATAGTGTATTGTTGCCTTTACACACCCACTGTATTGATTTAAGAACTTGATACCCTATTATGTCGTTAGTTAAAGTCCACTTTTGTTTTTATTAAGAGTGAAAAGCAATCATGGGGTTTTGGTGCCTAACACCATGATGTCTAAAGGCTTGCTGGACATATCCAGAGCTGTTTTAGAATAAAACTTGCACACTTCACTCTGCACCTAATGATCTTTATGTAACTCTCTGAGGACTGCAGTCAGACTCAATCATGGAAGTCATTTGGCTGATTGACCGCAGGTCGTCATTTCAGTTTGCGTTGCTTTGTTGTTGGGCTCACTTGTGATGCTTTCAGAAGGATACATTTACGACACCAGCATTTTTTAACTGGTATATGGGGGTGTAGTCTAAGAGTCAATATTTTGACTTTGCCTGTCAATTGAGATGTAGCAGCTTAGAACCGGACAGTCCATGTTTTTCATCATTTTGTATTGTCCATCAGTCTGTTCCATGAATGTGAATCGGCTACAATCAAAGGTTTGCTTCAACTTGCAAAACCAAAGCTCAGTACAAGATCATTTAACACCAGCTTCGCAAACTGTCTGGATCTTAGAATTGCTATTGGAACACCAATAGTCATGTCGCCTGAAGTGACTTAGGGGGCTTCCAGTGTGGCTTGTCGAACCCTAAACAATTCGCAATATGTTCCAAAGGCTCCTTAAGTTAATTTCGGAACCTGTCGGTTCTTCTGGTAAATGCATAATGAGCCATGTCGAAAAACCTTTCCTAAGATGTGAGTATCACGGTTCAAAAAAGGCCATGCTCACTAGCCACATGTGTGTGTTATTCTCTACCTCCAAAACCATCATTCACCTAAGTTGTCTCAGGATAGTATGCATCTGTACCAAAGGCACACCGGCAGCTGTTCTTTTTTTTGGGGGGGGGGGGGGGGGGGGGGGGAATGTTGGATTTCCTCCTAGAACTATTGAGGACATATGCTGCAACAAAGCTATGGGCAGGGCATGTGTAGACAAGCATAAGATCACATCAGAAGAGCAGAGAGGTGCCAACAGCAAGATCAAGCTGGCAAAGGGCCTGCAGAGTCTTGCGAGACACTGAGTGACCTCAAAACCTCAGTGTCGGTTTAGGAGGACTGGATGCAGACAGACCACATGAAGGAACTTTAGAAAGAGCATTTTAGTTGTACACATAGTAGCAAGCAAAGTGGAAGTTGAATATGAGAATGTTTAATGCTATATACGGATACACCTATGAACACATATAAGCAATTTTTTGGGAGGGTCTCTGGGGCTGTATTTTAAATATTTATCTGCATGTATGGAACTGTAAAAAAGAAATCTCTTTGAGACTACTGACTGGTCCATTAATGCTTCTAGGCCGGAGGATTACTGTGGGCAAGTTCTACTTTAATCAATATTTGGTAGTTTGTCACTTTGGGTCAAAAGGAACACACATACACGGAGCACATTTCGGATCCATGCATACAATACACATTAGAAAGCAGTAATCTGGAAAATTTGGTTACAGCATGATTCTAGCCTTGGCCTTCAATTACAAAGCAAGATTAATAGATGGAGGGCAGAATGCCGCAGCCGAGGAGCCTCCTTTGACCCATGCAGGTATTGATACTGGCAGGAATATCTGGAAGCTTCATATGTTATGGTATGCTTTGCGGAGCTTGCCAGGCAGTCTCTTGGTTCTAATCGCTGCTGGAGGAGGAGGAGGATGATGAAGACTGCAGAAAAGGGAAAAGAAAAAAAAAAGTCAGAGAGAGGCGGAAAGAAGACTAACATTAAACAAGTCTCCCCACCATACCAGGAGAAAACATGCGCTCCCACCAACCAGGTACACAACACTGCATGTTTGAGTGAAAGCCTATGTTTGTGCCTCACTTGTCTATCGCAGTAAAGTAGTTTCCAGACATCACTACCACCTACCGATTTCCCTTCTCCAACATTCCACTAATAAGAGCAAAACATTCTAAAAAAATTAGGTCGAGTTTTTATTATTGTCCGCCCCTGTATCTCCAATATCTGTATGTGCATTGTTTGCAGTGTGCACCTTATGCTAAATGAGACAGACATATGTGAAGAACTTTGAGGAGGCTCTATTAATAACTCTGAGTGTGTCTGGGCATTATGCAGAATGTGTTCCAAAGATTAATACTGTCTACAGCTCTGCTCTCTGTTAAGTACATCTTCCAGTCACAACATTAAAACTAGTATCATAGAAAAGTCAAAATACGCTTTATTCGATTAAAATATATGTAAACATAAAAACATATCAAAAACTACATACATACAACAATGTAAAACTTTAAAATGCAATAAAAGCCGATAAAAAATTACAAACTGATCTATTGGTATAGCATAGGTTAAAATGTTACTATCAGTACCATAATCTCACATCAATATACAACCCTAGCATAAGTAAACTAGTAATCAGTTAAAATTAAGTCGGGCCTTGCATTGTTTTCCTGGTTCTGACCACCCCTTTCAGATATTTTGCAATGTGGTCAGTAACAGTTTCATCATCCAGAAACGACAACTTAAGGAAAGCTGGTTGACGTGAGTCTCGAGCCTGCAGTTTCAAATGAGGCAAAATCCATCTTTTCCTGAGTGAGGTGTAAAATTTGTAGAAAAATATGATGTGGATTGTTGACTGTGCTGCAGTGTCATCACAGGGGCACAGGTAAAGAGAACGTGACCAATCATTTGACTAGGGAAAGGTAACCAGATTATGAAAATTGCCTAGGGGTAAACGCTTCAAGAATAACCTATCATAATTACCATAAATAAATAATACATAAAGGTTGTATCACCGCCTTAGTCAAAAGCAATTGATTGGCCCGGACCGATGGTTTCATAATATTAGAGGATAGCCTGATAGACTCTAAATGATTTAAACATAATGCCTTTAGGTCCCTTCTCGTGAGACAGGACAGGGTCTCAGGATTATCAAAAAACGCAGATTGATCTAGATCTTGCATAAAAATGTTGATGTAGGCAAGCCAGGGAATGCATTTTAACTGATGAAGATTCAGGCAGTCCTTTATAACATCTCGATTGGGACCTAGTATCATAGACAATTTCATGTGATGTTATCAGAGGCACCTACAACAATGACAAAAAAACACTGTTTTGGCAATTGAATGGCCCACAACACAAAATCCTCCAATTTCTTTTTTTGCCATATACCGTCTTTCACTATTGCCCAAGATTAAAACTGGTCAGCCATCATCTTTCTTGCAGCTTACTATTCTTTGGTACATTTAAAGTGGAAGAGAGTTAAATGTTGCGTTGTCACTTTATCTGGTGCAGCCACGTGTATGTACCCACAATAGACAACAAAGCAACGTGGTAAGTGGAACTTCCGCTGTAATTCACAAGTCCTACCTACAAAAAGATGAAATGTTCGTTGTTTTTGAAGCAGACGGTAGAGGATACACATATGGAGAGACTTGACACTCTTGTATACTCCATATGTTATATATGCTTTGAAGATGAACCACAGAGACCATCTTAGTTTAAGATGGACTCAGACTTTTTTATGAAGGCTATGGGGCTTGAATGTCTGGGAGTCTTAACAAGAATTCTACACCGTTTTTAGAAGGTACACTGTGTTCAAAGGCTGTGAAATGGAATCCGTTTGGTGGAGAGGCGATCCCATCGCTTAATGTTCTATTCTGTTGCCTGAAGTAGTAGGGTTCACTACATGAATACTTTTGAGGGTAAGTGGCAAGATGCTGATGTCAAATGTGACATTTACAGTATGAGGAAGGTGTTCCATTACCAGTATTTTAGAGTGCAGCATTCTGGATAACTGTGAGACAGCAAATTAGCTTTTTTTTGGCATATCGAGGTGAAGGCAGCGTGTATTGTGCTGGAGTTGCAGGTTTATGCTTGTTAGGAATATTTAACTAGGAGGGGGGCGTGGTTAGTGCCCACGGAAGATGGCGGCGTCTACGTAGAGCTCCCGGTGCTGGCGGAGTAAACGAGGGAAGCGCGATGTTTCACCAGTGAAGAGGATCGGTGAAATTATCAGCGCGTGTGTCTGAACTCATGCGGCACCCGGCGGAGTGATCATCTTCGCTGGAAGGAAAGCCCTTAGGTTCGAATCTTTCATTATTCTCTCGGCGCTCCATGGCGCCCGCCATTTTGTTGTCGCCCGCGTCCTGAGGAGATATTCTTTTTCCCCGGAGCCACGTAATTGTGCCCTCTCGCTCTCATGCTTTATACGTAACGAGCTGCAAACTGCTTGGGAACAGTTGATTTTTAATATGCATTTCATCTACAAGCATTTTTCAAGATTGGGAATCTTCCTCTTCTGTTTGAGTCACTACTCAGCCCCTTCATGACAGACTCTTCATGGATACCAACGCAAGCTACTCATCTCCACATGTGTTTTGCTTACACTGACTAACCCGGGCACCTCATTTCTAGCTCCTTTTTGACAAAATGTTATTTAAGTAGAGGTGATTGTACTGCTCCATATTTGATTTCTGTGAGGTTACGTCTCTTCACATGCCACATACTCATTTCACTCTTCTAACTTAATGCTCTTAATACTGTGTTATTCATTTCTTGTCTCTAGAAAGACTGTTTTTTCTCTACCTAGAGGCAACCCTTTCCTCTTTTCTTGTCATGTTTTTCAGACTATTGCTACACTGTATTGCACATTTTGTTTTCGTTTTCTTCATTTATTTGTTTTCATTCCTCAGACTTTATTAATTCCTCATATTGCCTAGCTATTCTGTTTGTTCTTTCTGCCGGGATGTTATCCCTCTGTTGTTATAACTCGCTGTCTCTTCACTTGTCTTCTCCATGTGGCTCATTCGCTAATACCTCGTTTATAAGCTCTCAACTTTACTGTACTTAATTGTACACACTTCAATTTTTTCAATTCACTAGTTCTATTTTGACAGAGCATCTTTCTTAATACCTCATAATTATTATTATTTATGGTCATATCTTATTCTTATTTAGATTTTCTTCCATATTAGGAGCCTTATATTATATTGTATTGCTTGGTTACCTGTTTTTATGTATCTTAGTTGCATCCGTTTTTTGCCTATATGGGTAGATTATCTAAGGAGGTACGCAAGCCTTCTATAACTCCTCGTAAATTTCTTCTTCATACGAGTTCTAGATATCAGTGTCTAGAGATGGATGACTCCTTTGATCCCTCTGCTAAAGGTTCTTCCTCTGCCTCAACTTCACAAACCAGCGGCCTCCTCAAGGGTTCAACCAAAAGGCTAAAAAAAGACCCCCCTTCTCCTCCCAAACAGGCTTCCTCAGTAACAATGGATGTCCTTTTGGATGAAATCAGGGCCTTGCGCCCTTTTATTGAAGAAACTAAAACTACCCTTGAGGAAATCAAATCTACTCTTCAGCTGCTCTCTGATAAGTTGTCGACCATTGATGGTCGTGTGACCCATCTAGAACAATCTGTGGATACTCTTACTTCCTCTGTTGCCAAGGTTGATCCATTATGTCTTCAAGTTTCGGCACTTCATAAACAAATTGAGAACTTAGAGAACAGAAGTAGGAGGAATAATCTTCGCATTTACGGCTTGGCGGAAAATTCAGAGGGGTCTGATGCCCTAGCTTTTTTCAAATCCTTTTTGCCGAAGATTCTCCAGTTGCCGGATTCCACTCATCTCAACATACAAAGAGCTCATCGTTTAGGTCCTCCTCCTACTGGGTTATCTACTACTCATACTAAGAGGCCGAGAGGTGTTATTCTCTACTTTTTGGAGTATACGGATTTACTCACCGTTCTGTCTGCAGCTAAAGCACTTCCTCGTCTTACATGGTCTGGTAATCAGATTTTCCTTGCACAGGATTATGCTAAATCCACTGCTGACCGGCGCAGGGAATTCCTTTCTCTTCGACCACAGCTTCGTTCTTTGGGAGCGAGATATGGACTTTTTCATCCATGCCTTTTCAAGGTGACTTTCAACAACAAGACTACTACCTATGATGATCCGCCGAAACTAAAGTTTTCTGTACTCTCACACTGCTAACAAAATGGACACTGATACTTCATCCAGTTCTTGTTAATTGGTTATCACCCGCATATTTCATATTAATGCCTTTATGCTTTGTTCCTTACTGGTTTCCATGATTGTTATGCTTGTATGATTTTCTTGATTGTTTGTTTTTTATCAAATTTATTTGTTCTTAACATTTAACACTCATCCTTCTCCCCCCTTTGCACAGATTCTATTCCTTCACATCGTCAGCCTCCTTCGTGTCCTTGGAGTTCGTTGTAGTCGTCTTCCTCCCCTGCCTTCCCATTGAAGCTCATGACCCGCCATTGTTCCATGTGGCCTCCACCCTCCTCTCCTTTTGTTTGTTCTCGACAATATGTAAGTTTTTTTTTTTTATTCCTTCTCCTCTACTCCTTTGTTCTCTCATTTCTTTCTTTTTCTTTGGTATGCTCCTTAGCTCCTTATTTCTCCCTTAGCTTTGCTTTTCCCCAGCTCATTTCTTGGCTTATGTTTTCACTGAACCTCTTCTTTTTTACTCTCTCCTTTTTTCTTTATCATGTAACTGGCTTTCACTATGTTGTTTTTTATGAAATTATCTTTATTTATCTTTGTTGTCTCTTATTAATGTGCATTTTTGCTTGTAATATCTTTCTTCCTCATGCTTCTCCCTCGAATAGTATCTTGATATGCTTTTTTAATGTTGTTTTATGCCTTTGAAAATATTTTCTTGGAATGTTAGAGGTTTACATTCACCAATTAAAAGACAGAGTATTATCCCATTTGACCAAACTCAATGCAGATATAGCCTGTTTACAGGAATCGCATCTATCGGCAGATGAATCTGCCAAACTGAAAAGAGGTTGGGTGGGGGAAGTGTATTTTTCTCCAGGGGATAGTAAACGCAACGGTGTTCCAGTTAAGTCAGTGACGCATTTTGCTGATATTTCAGGCAGATGGGTGTTTGTCTAAATTGAAATTAACTATGTTCCTATTTCTATTCTAAATGTGTACGCTCCAACTTGTGGGGACGCCTCTTTCTGGACCTCTTTAGCTCCACTAATCACTCAGCATTACGTTGACAATTTTATTTTAGTGGGTGATTGTAATGAAGTTTTTGATCCCTTTTTGGATAGAAACTCAACTAGCGCTTACACTCCACATAAATCGCAAAAGTCTTTCACTCACCTCATTGCACAATACAAACTTACTGATGCCTGGAGACTCTGTAATCCCACTTCGCGAGAATACTCTTTCTTTTCACCTCCTCACCAAACCCAATCTCGACTAGATTATTTTTTTATCTCACACCACCTCACCCAGTCTCTTATTTCTTCTGACATCGGCTCCATTTTAATTTCAGACCATGCCCCAGTTTCCATTTCTTTAGATGTACTACAAAAACCTACTTCCATTAAAAAATGGCGCTTTAATAATACTCTCCTTCTTGATGTACAATTGGTTTCTTCTTTTACAGCCTTTTTTCACGATTATTTTTTGCGTAATCACACAGGTGAAGTTCCTTTTCCTGTAGTCTGGGACGCTTTCAAAGCATCAGCTACGGATTTTATCATTAGCTATGTTTCTCGTAAACGAAAGAAAGCCCAACAAGCCACTAATGTTCTACTTTCAAAATTAAACAATTAGAGCACCTATATTATACTTCTAAATCAAAAGATTGCTTAAATGACCTCATTTCTGCCAAACTTCAATTTAATAAAGACTCCACATTTAATGCCTCTAATTTTCTTTTAAAATCTAGCGCCAAATTTTTTGGTGGGCAGAATAAGGCTGGTAAATTTTTGGCTAATTATTTAAAGGTGAGACAAAACAAAGTCACCATTGAATCTGTGTATGGTCATGACGGGTTACTGAAACAAAAAAGTGATGACATCTTACAAGAATTCTTACATTTTTATGAAACATTGTATTCCTCTGAAGCATCTTCGTCTGAGCAGTCCATTTCTCAATTTTTGTCAACCATCGTTTCTCCTCTCGGTATTCCTCCGGACCTTTCCTCTTTAGAATCTGATCTTACTCACAGGGATCTCCTCCAGGCTTTACACACCCTCAAACATGGGAAAGCTCCGGGGCCGGATGGCTTTACTGTTGAGTTTTTTTCCTGCTTTTCAAATTTGCTGATCCCCAAATTACATTTGCTTCTCTCTTCCTTTCTTCAAACTGGTTCCGCTTCTATATCCTTCTCTGATGCCCTTATCTGTATTATCCCGAAACCGGGCAAAGATCCACAGCACTGTAAAAATTATCGCCCTATATCTCTAGTAAACATTGACTATAAAATGTTTTCAAAAGCATTAGCTTTGCGTTTGGAGTCTTTCCTACCCGAGCTTTTAGGGAAAGAACAATCTGGTTTTGTTAAGGGCAGATTGTTGTCGGACAACACTAGATTATTTTTTGATATTCTTTCTAAGACTTCACAGTATTCTCAGTCCCTCGCTGCCATAGCTTTGGATGCGGAAAAAGCTTTTGATCGGGTTGAGTGGTCCTATCTGTTTAAAACTCTGAAGTGGTTTGGTTTTGGATCAAAGATTATTTCCCTGATTTCCTTGCTTTATTCTTGTCCTAGAGCAGCAATTTTGGCTAATGGGGGCTTATCTTCTTATTTTTCGTTAGGGAGAGGGGTTAGACAGGGTTGTCCACTTTCACCCTTTTTGTTTAATCTTGCTTTAGAACCCTTTCTTTTACGTATTCGTCAGAATGACAATATACATGGCTTTAACTTTCGTAATTCCAACGTTAAAATGGCAGCTTACGCTGATGTCTTATTATTTATATCACAACCAGTTACCTCCCTTCCAGCATTTTTAGATGAATTTCAGTTTTTTACTCAGGTATTGGGTTATAAATTAAAGATAAGTGCGAAATCCTACCACTTACTAAAGTAACTTTTAAAGATGACTTTTCTGCTTCAGGTTTTACTTGGAGCCCTACTTCTATTAAATATTTGGGCCTCAACTTTTCCTCCTCTCTTTCGGGTACAATCACTAAGTGTATGGATGATTGTATACAAAAATTAACTACTCTCACTAACAAATGGCATCCTCTCTATCTATCGTGGTGGGGAAGACTAGATACAATCAAGATGATGCTTTCTCCCATTGTTTTGTTCACAATATCCAACATACCACTTGCCATTCCTTTGAAATATTTCAAGAAAATTAATTCTATCTTATCTTCCTTTTTATGGGGGCACAAAAAACCTCGTATGTCTCTATATAAGCTAATGCGCTCTAAAAGAGAGGGTGGGGTGAACTTTCCAAACTTTTCCTTGTATCATAAATCCTTCTTAGTACATCAAGTTGCTCAGTGGATTGAAGACTCCTCATCATCTTCTCCTCTCTGGTTGAACTTAGAACAGTCTTTCATCTCTCCCTTCTCCTTCAAAGAATACCTTATGTTTTCTCGTAAACCTCAATCTATATCAACTCCCATTCTTAAACATACTTCCAAAATGTTTCCTTGCTTACCGGATTCATCCTTTTTTTATCAACTTATTTGGCATAACACGTCTATTTTAATCAATAATAAGCCAATTTTTTGGAAATCTTGGAGAACACGTGGCCTTATTTGGGTGCGGCAACTTTTCCATCATACTCAGATCATTTAGTTTGATTTAGCTGCCACGTCTTTCGGTCTGCCTCTCGCTTTTCGAGCCAAATTTTTGTTATTGACACGTGCAGTACAACAAGCTTACGAGGTTCATTTTGCTGTACCTCCCCCATCAATGTACACGTCTTCTGATGTTTCCTCGCTGAATTCTTTACTTCTCAAACATTCTAAAGCTTCACAGATATACGCCTTTCTTCACACTTTGACTTTCCCTCGCATTAAAACCGCGACAGAGGAAGATTGGGAAAAAGATTTTGCAACTTCTTGGTCTATTCAGTTATGGGACAAGTTATGGTTGAAGATACGTAGATCTTCCAGGGCTGCCAATACTACTCAAACATTATTTTTTATTTATAATCGTTTATTGTTTTCACCACTCACCCTCAGCAAACACTTCCCAGATGCCTCTGATAAATGTTGGTCCTGCTCCTCACCACGTGCAGATCTTTTTCATATGCTTTTTAGTTGTCACTTTGTTCTTAGCTTTTGGAAGCAGGTTTGGTCTCAAATTAATAAGATTTTTTCTTCCATTCACTCCTTTTCTCTTTCTCACATTTTTTTAGGGAGTCTTTCTCCCATCTGGGATCATTGCACTTGTAGCGTTAGGATAATCGACTTATTATTAGCAGTAGCATTTCAGCAAATAACTAAAAATTGGAAGGATTATACCAATTTCTCTTATAAGGCTTGGTGGTATGCTGTTTGCTACAATCATAGATTAGACACTACTTTTGTTTACCCCTTAACCATAGCTAGTAAGCGAAGAGAATTGTGGAGCCCAGTTACAGTATTTTTTTACTTAAGTGCTCGTACCTCTGTCCTTACCTCCGTTACAGCAAGAAGTTTCTAAACCTCCATGACTTCCTGTTTTAGAGTTTCTCTTTGCATATAATGAGTATTTCATATCCCTTTTTAATCCCTTATTTCATACCAGTTGCCAGTTCTTGCATATATTTATTCTCAATTTTTTATGTCTCATATTATAGCCTATGTTATTGCCGTTACTTAGCTTGATATTTGCTTTTGTCTGTTATCCTTTTTCTTATTTTGTGTCTTATTCTGTAACATCTGAGCATTTTCTTTTAATAAAAAGTTTCTGAACTTAAAGGAATATTTAACTAAATGTCATATAGATTGGAAGAAACTAACAATTAATCCAATCTGACTGTTGAGGGAGGAGAGGGCGCTCGTTTAAAAAAAAAAAAAAAATGTTAAGAAATCACAATTCTGTTTTGAAGCTTTTGAGGTCTTTTCCTGGGGGTCCCAAGGGCACCCAGGGGTTAAACAGCATGAACCGTGACATTTATTGTGTTTATCGCTGGTGTCACAAAATTGCTGCATTCCAAAGAGCAAGTACCCCATTTTAGCACTTGACTCTTAGGTCAGAAAGGCGGAACAGTCAAGGCTTACTTCAGGAGCTGGTGAGGTTTGAAAACTCATTAACAGTATGACACTCCCAAGACTAGAGATACTGTTAAAATCATTCAAAGGAAGTTGTGGGCGAATGTCTGGAATAATAAGGTCACGAGAATCCAGGTCGGAGTTATATAGAACCCCAATGGAGGGCGGATTAGGAGTATCGTATGTATCTATGTGGCAGCCCCAATCAACCACTAATCCCTAGGAACAGATGAAACAGTTGCCTTGTAGAATTCTGCTAAAGCATCTTCTGTGGCTCCTGCTACGATCCCTCAAACTGATGAGACTTCTACATTGCTCCACTATGACTAATCTATTCCACTGGTGGGAGGCAGCCCACTCTACATCTGTCACGACATACCCCTCCCCATACTCTACTATAATGGGAAAGCTAGATTTTCAACCGGGCAGGTTAGTAGATTTTTGCAAAGCAAGAGTAGTCCTGACTTGACACCTAAAGATTTGTCCATTGATGGTATGGGAGCAATGTGTCTCAGTCAGGACAGATGTTTTTAGGATTACACAACTCCTACATTAGGCACGCCAATTCAACAGAAAGCAGGGGGGCACAAGGGAACCCGCCAATATCAAAGAAATACTTGCAGGTGGAGACAAGAGGAAAGGTATATAACAGATCTATAGAGTACTTGAACTGCCCCTAGATTTCCACTTCACACATAACATCGCCAAAAGGACAACAGACTTAGACACCGATATATACAAAAACAAGTAGATCACGATTTGGCATAGGGCTGCTTAGTCCTATATTTGCATACAATACAAAGCAAGTGCCCATAAGGTACTCCTGCGTTAGTATCTAAATCCAGATCGCTTATCACAAATCCATGAAGGTGACAGCAAGTGTTGGAGGGTGTGACAGCTGAGGAGCATACATGCATATGTGATAGGACTGCCCAGAGATTCACCACTTCTGAGAATAGGCGATGACACATATTTCCCAAATCACAGGGGTTAATTAAGAATCACCCCTCGGACTATATTGATGGGGGGGGAGCCGATGACACAGGTTTCTACCCTCTTAACTCCCTGATATGTAAAGTCCTCTTGTTTAAACCTTTGGAGGAGACTAGTTTACCGGGAGGAAGATGCTTGATTCTAAACCCACCACCATTCCTAGCCGCCTGGGGTGAGAGACAGTGCAATCTGCCCGAAGGACTCGTGGTCTGTGGCTAAAGGGTGCAGCAGGGCTGCGAGCGTTTCAGCAGGGACTCCATCTCCCAGGAGTCCCTGCCAGACCGACTGCCAACACATGGTCCGCTCTCCCTGTTGCTCCGCCCTCGGCCGCCCGAGAGGATTACAGACACCTGCCTGCCCTGCTTCAGTGGGACCTCTTGTTTAAACCTTTGGAGGAGACTAGTTTACCGGGAGGAAGATGCTTGATTCTAAACCCACCACCATTCCTAGCCGCCTGGGGTGAGAGACAGTGCAATCTGCCCGAAGGACTTGTGGTCTGTGGCTAAAGGGTGCAGCAGGGCTGCGAGCGTTTCAGCAGGGACTCCATCTTCCAAGAGTCCCTGCCAGACCGACTGCCAACACCTGGTCCGCTCTCCCTGTTGCTCCGCCCTCAGCCGCCCGAGAGGATTACAGACACCTGCCTGCCCTGCTTCAGTGGGACCTCTTGTTTAAACCTTTGGAGGAGACTAGTTTACCGGGAGGAAGACGCTTGATTCTAAACCCACCACCATTCCTAGCCGCCTGGGGTGAGAGACAGTGCAATCTGCCCGAAGGACTCGTGGTCTGTGGCTAAAGGGTGCAGCAGGGCTGCGAGCGTTTCAGCAGGGACTCCATCTCCCAGGAGTCCCTGCCAGACCGACTGCCAACACATGGTCCGCTCTCCCTGTTGCTCCGCCCTCGGCCGCCCGAGAGGATTACAGACACCTGCCTGCCCTGCTTCAGTGGGACCTCTTGTTTAAACCTTTGGAGGAGACTAGTTTACCGGGAGGAAGACGCTTGATTCTAAACCCACCACCATTCCTAGCCGCCTGGGGTGAGACAGTGCAATCTGCCCGAAGGACTCGTGGTCTGTGGCTAAAGGGTGCCGCAGGGCTGCGAGCGTTTCAGCAGGGACTCCATCTCCCAGAAGTCCCTGCCAGACCGACTGCCAACACCTGGTCCGCTCTCCCTGTTGCTCCGCCCACGGCCTGTAACCCCGCCCTACTTAAACGATCTAGATCCCCGCTGCGCGGGAGTGCCCGGGGCTAAGCCCGGGCAAAGGGCGGGCCCTCTGAGGCCGAGCGAGGCCGGGCAGGGCTCATTCCCTTTCATCTTTTTCTTTTCTTTATTCTTTTTATTTGTATCTTTTGTTAGCATTGTTGCTATGGCCCAGAGTCTGGACAATGTAATTCTAGAAAAGCCGGGGGGTGGGGGGGGTCGTTAAATGGCACACTCGACAGTTACTTTACAAGGGTTCCCATTGATCTAGATAGGGAATCAACACTAGAAGAGCGTAGGGCGGAGCGCCGTCGCTCGGTTGAATGTCTGAAAAATAGGGCTCCAATAGATCTCACGCCTCACGCCCTCTCCCTCAGTGGAGGAAGTCTCAGTGGTATTGCCGACCTTACATCTCTAGAGTGTTCCACTCCTGCTACGTGATTGCACACCTACACCTTGTCTCTCCATTGAACAGCCCATGAGTTATACTCCCCTTCCCAGTCCCGTCAACATAACTGCCAATTCGATCAACCCGACCACTAGTAGGGGAAAATCTGTTCGAAATAAGATGAATAAATTAATGCTGCATAAGGTCGATGGCGCACCACCAGGCAAAAGAAGACGCAAAGGGGGGGAACAACAAAAATCTAAGATTAGTCATACCGACTTTGGCAGGCCTTCCAAGCCGGCCATTAGAACAGATCAGGCGTCAGTAGCCGTATTAGTCAACTTGCCTAACTTGGAAGTCCCCCTTAAACCTCCACATATAGATAAGGAAGCTAGTACTATTGTACCTACTGCCATTTCTGCTGAATCCGTGCTGAAAGCAGCATTCCCCACCGTTCCACCAGATAGCATGGAACAATTAATTAGGTCTTTTATTCTACCAATTATTGAGGGGCTAAAGAGGGTGGAGAAACGACTCGAGGCCATCGAGTCTGTTATTAGCAGCAAGGACGGTGCAACTAGGGCCACAGTGAGTACGGCGGTGCCACCTATAACCCTGGTTGCACAACCAACCAGTTCTGCTTCTAAAGTTTCATTCCAACCCGTCAAAGTTACACCACAACTTCCCAATCTAGCAAAATCTAACCAACAAAGGTTATTTCCCCCATTGCAGGCAAACAAACTAGCTGTAACTCCTGCCAGTAAACCCACGAGGGGAAATGGAAAAGGTACTTGTAGGAAAAATGCGGGAGGAGGGGGGGGGGGGGGGGAAGTACCAGACACGTAAGGGCACCAATGAACAAAGGCCCACTAGTTGAACTTCCCCCTGAAGCTGTGCCCTTCGTGGTTGTCTTGACGGGGGTCCCTATATTGACAGACAATAAAAAGGAAGGGTTCGCCCAGTTAAAAAATAAAATCATGCACTGGTTCAGTATATACAGACCAATCACAAAAAACATCAATGGTGAAATAGTGCATGTTCGGCGACTCCCATGGCTGGGTGGTAGAAGCAAAGACCTTGAGGGAGACGTAGTTGTAGTTAATTTCAGAGACCCATGTGTGGTCAATTACATATTAAACTGGCCCACGGGCAATGGCAATAACTGCATCACCCCTCGTGCCCTGACATACTTCTATTCCAGATCACTTGTGTTCCCTCCAACCTATATAAGTGGACAAGCACCTACCTATACGAATCTCTTAGCATCTTACAATACTGGGCATTTTGTGCAAGCACAATACCCAGCACCTTTTGCTGATCCCTTTGGGTGGAATACCGTACCTCCTAGTTCTAACACAATCACTAACAGGAGAATGGATCATTTGAGACCTTTTACACCCTTGGAGACAGCAAACAGGTTTGATGTGTTCACTGGCATGGAAGGGTGCGATTGAAGATTACAGCCCTTGCGGGGCATGTGGGCCCGCCCGATTGGGGGTGCTACCCACGTGAAGCCACAATTCATTGAACCCTCTAGTACACGAATAGTTCAGTCTGCCCCCCTCACTGACCGCGATTCCATTATTGATCATGGTAATATTTGTAGGGAGGAGGTTTTGATGGTTGGTGAGACTTGCTCTGTAGATGAAAAAGGTCTAACTACAACTTTTAATGTGCCATCGCCTTTGTCAGTTCCAGTTAGGGAAGCTCCAACCGAAGGTGGGGAAGGGGCAGGAAGTCTAATTTCATGGAACATTGCGGGCTTGCGGCACAAACAGGAGTCCCAAGACTGGGTTGACTTTGTTAATGGTTTTGATATATGTCTATTTCAAGAGACATGGATGTGCGAACCCATGTTCCTTCAGGGTTATTTGAATTACTCTATACCAGCTACTAAGGGCCAAAAGGGTCGACCTATGGGAGGTCTGATGATCTGGGTTCGGCAAAACCTGTGTTTTAACATAAGAGTTATTGAGACAGGGAGTAAGGATATCCAACTTATAAATCTTGATTTGGGACCGTTAGGGCGCCTTGATTTATACAATGTATATGCCAGGGGTAACAAGGGTGGAAAGTCAGAAGTTTTAGCTTCTTTGGTGGCTCTCCTAGAGACCCACTCCCTGGTTAATAATATCATAATTGCTGGCGATTTTAGCCGTACATTCGAACCACTAGATATAGGCGATGACTGTATTGGGTCAGAAGAGGATAGGCATTGGGGTGTCCCTCCACTAGATCTGGACCCGATAAAACGATGGTCTGATGATGTTATTGGCCTAAAAACCATCTGTCTAGAGAGAGGCCTCCGTGCGTTGAATGGGAGAACCAAGAGTGACAGGGTGGGGGCTTGCACTTTTGATAATGGTCGGAGTAGGAGTAGGATAGACTATGTCATGTGTAGTTTGGAAATATGGAAGCAGGTTAATGATATGGAGGTTATGCACAGGTTGGAAAGTGACCACGACCCTCTGTGTATTTGTCACAGATGGTGGACCTTGCCTAGCGGGAATGTTCGAACTGAGTGGGAAGGTCTCCCCTTACCAGTTCCCTCCAATGATACACGCCGGTTAAAATGGCCTCGTGTACTGGCCAATCAAGATTCTATGGCTAGTATAAATATGGAGGTGGATAGAGCAATTGAGGCCTTGGAGCAGGTTGCCATTGTTACCCAGGGGTCGCAGGAAGCGACAACAATTCACGATATTCTTTTTTTAACTATTAAGTCACATTTCCAGAAGGTAGGTAGGAATAATAGTAGGTCCCTAAACAAGACTGTGAAGTGGTACAATGCACAGTGCAGGATGGCAAGGCTAGCTTTGGGCAGTGCTATTAAGACTAGGGATCTGGCGGTAATTCGTGGTGCCAGAAGTAATTATAAAGATTGTATAGTCGCAGCAAAAAAGGAGTGGGATGAGAGGCACTGGAGAGAGCTACTGGAAGCCTGTGGCTCCAAGGATTCCAGGCTTTTCTGGAGTATTGTTAAATGGGGGAGGGGTGGTGAGCCTGACTGCCCTGATAATAATGTCCAGGAGGAGGATTGGGTTAAATATTTTAAACCTCAATATGCTGAATCTAATCCTGGCAGGGAGATGGACGGGTTTAAGGTTGTTTATCCCAAAGAGCCATTTTTTAGTCTCAAAGAGGTCCTGTTGGCGTTAAGTGTAGCATCGTTGGGTAGAGCCCCTGGAATGGATGGGGTCCCGGTAGACCTTTTTACTAATGATAAGGAACGATGGGGTAGATACATCCTTCTCCTCGCTAATGCAGTCGCTCAAGGAGCACCGGTACCGATGAGTTGGAGGGGTGCAATCATTATTCCCATATTTAAGAAGGGCGATAGGGGGTCGCCTGGGAACTACCGGCCAATTAGCTTGATAGCGACCATACAAAAGGTTGTGGGGAAGATGGTGGTAAATAGGCTTATGGAATGGGTTGATGAGCATAATGCACTATCACCCTACCAAGCAGGGTTTCGGAGGGCCACCAGCACGATGGACCAGGTGTTTCAATTCACTCTGGTACAGTGGCGCACCGTGGTACTTGGCGGTGGCAGCTTGTACGCTGCTTTTGTAGATTTACGGGCTGCCTTCGACCTGGTGCCTAGGTCCAAGCTGTGGTTTGAATTAAGAAGCCTGGGTCTGCCTGACGATCTACTGACTATGGTTATGTGGTTACATGAGGCAAATTTCGCCAGGATACAGTGGGGTAGGCAGGGTGAGACTACTGCTGATTTTCCGGTCGAACGGGGTGTGCGACAAGGGTGTGCGATGGCCCCGCTGCTCTTTTCACTATTTATTAATGGGGTAGTAGCAAGAATGCTATCCGCGAATGTGGACGCACCCTCGTTGGCGGGCATCAAGATACCGATCTTGATGTTTGCCGATGATACGCTGATCCTGTCAAAGACTCCCAGTGGTCTGCAAAGTGCCCTCTGTATTTTTGATGATTTTTGTAGGAATAATGGTTTGGAAGTCAACGTGGCAAAGACTAAACTCATGTTTTTTAACCCTCACCGCAGTGTCAGACCCAAGTTGTATTTGAGCCAACGCCCCCTAGATGCAGTTAGAGCCTTTACTTATCTGGGCATCTACATAACTGATGATTTAAGCTGGGCTCAGCACATTGACTTGGCTGCTCTAAAGCATAGGCAAGTGGCTGGAGTCCTCGGGCTCGAGCATAGGAAATCACAGTTGAAACCTATTGCACCAGCTTTGCAGGTGTATGAAGCAAAAACCCTGGGATCTGCACTGTATGGTGCAGAATTGTGGGGATTTGGTAACCTCAATTCGATGCAGATGTCTGAGAATAAGTTTTTTAGGTCACTAACCGGCCTCCCTAAAAGCACACCTCTGATCCCCCTCAGACATGATTTGGGAAGGAAGGCAGTAGGTGACTTGGCAAGGTTACGCCCGATTTTATATTGGAGGCGGCTCTGGACTACACCAGAACTTAAGCATTATGCCGAGGGCTTTGTAGCAGTGATTAAGGCCGATGTCTTCCATAAGATCCAATGGTTGAGTAAACTTCGAACATTGTTATGTGTGCTTGGGGTAAAGCTGCTATGGGATACCCCATTAGAAGCATCCTTTCCAAGCAAGCAAGTAATCAAGGAGCTGTATTGGGCCCATGTGTCTGAGCAGGCGTGGAGAAAATCTGATGCGGGTTCTATGTCTGGTCGTTTCTTGGATGTTAAGCCCCTCCTACACTGGAACTATTCTGGGACATTATAACTAACCCAAGGGATAGGAAACTTTTCTTTCAATTGAGGATAGGTGCCCTCCCTTTAAGGTCTTTAACCGGGAGGTGGAGGGGTTCTACCGGTACTACCTGTCCTGCCTGTGGAATTACAAAAGAGTCCATTGGGCACTTCTTGTTTTCCTGCAAAGCCTACGCAGCCCCACGACGTATTTGGTTAGCACCGGCCTGTAAAAATTTACGTGCTCCCAGCAGCTCTGTAGCTATGAGAATTATTTGCACTAGCTCCTGTCTTCAACTGACTGTAGCAACCGCAAAATTTTTGGGGTGGGCATGGTCCATTAGGCAGAATGTCATTGTTTAGGAGCTATTTATTTAAAAGAACGTAATATTGGTTACTGTGCTAATGCATTGTGTTATATCTAGCTTTGCGAATTTTGATCGTCTGTACATTTTATGAGGTATGATTTTAACAATGTTCTAAAAATTATCATTGTGTGTATTGCTTTTATGAGAATTTCTCGAATAAAGCCTCTTGATTGATTGATTGGTAAAGTCATTTCCCAACTTCACCTCATTACTAGATTGAAAATTGCACAAAATGGAAAGGATCCGAAAAGTCCATCCTTACTCTGTGGGGGAATAAGGAGTGGAGTCTCTGTGCCATGGAACACCTCAAGCCAACGGTCAGAGACAAAATGTTACACTTTGAAAAGATTTGCCCCCTCATCTTGCATTTGTTGAACTCCTAGACACTATATATAGAGGCATAATGTTGGCTTCGGCAGGATTGATCGACACTACCCGATTGTATTCTATACACTCATGAATGATTGCTTCGATAGAAATGTGATTCAAACGTCTTATTCCATGGCTAGGAGAGTAGACACTGTACAGTTGACTAGTACTTGATCCCAGCCTGTCGCTGTCTCAGCTCTTTGTCTTTTTAATTGTAAAACCCATACTCCCTCCTCAGCAACTCCAATGTCTCTTATGCTGGTTTCTCATGGATCCTATCATTCAATTATTTGAAATAAAGTTGTTGAAAAAGTAACAGTAAGATACTGTAAATAACAATGAATTGTAATGCTAATACAGTTATTTACATAAACAAACAATATGACTTTATCATAGGTAAATACGCAGTAGATGCAGATCAACATTGAAATCCAGTCAACACTGACCCCAAATGTGTTTGTAACTCCTTACTGCTAGGTACCATACTTTTAACACTGAGCTCAATATTAACCAAGGGGAGATTGTTTGGTTGGGCTTGGGCCTCTTTGGACACGCTTGGCTCTCCTTTACCCTCAGTCTTTCTAGAAGTAAAATGAAAGACAAAAACTAACAGTGCTGTTAGTTTGAATATGAAGACATTTCTTCCAGGAATATGTTCAGCAATGCACAGATTATCTAGAGGCTAACAAGATCCTGGACCCACCTCAATCTGGGTTCAGATCTACACACAACACAGAGAACGCCTTGGTAGCGGTTGTAGACCATATAATGCTTTCTCTGGATGCTCATTCACCAGCTATGGTTGTGCTGTTAGACTAATGCGCAGCGTTTGACACGGTCTCTCACACCAGGATGCTTCAAAGGCTGTATGAGATCAGAACACATGGGACACCTCTCCAATGGGTAGGGGATTTCTTAAAAAACAGCCTCACTACGGAAGACCAAGTTCTATCTACTGCCAGCACCTGCTTATACGTGATGCGCCTGTTGAGGAGAGCCTTTCCTTACTCTTTCAGCGAGAAAAATCTTGGTTCAGGCACTTCTCACTAGCAGGCTGGATTATAGCAATTAGCCTCTGCTAATGAGCCGTTAATATCGAAACTACCAGTGGGTCAAAACACAGCTGCAAGTCTCATATGCAACCGTCATCTGGTTTTGCCTCCTCATCCCAGCTAAGATCTTTACACTGGTTGCTGGTCCAAAAAAGATTTTTTTTTTTTAAATCTGTTGTCTTACTCATAATTCTCTGCTAGAGTAAGGCCCCAGCTATCGGAAAGCAAAGCTCAAATACTATTGTCCAGTTAGACTTCTGAGATCCAGCATCAAAGCTTTACTCACTGTCCCACATGTTAGAAGATCTCAAGCAGGTGGCAGGTCTTTTTCCTACTTGGCACCCTGCTGCTGGAATAAGTTGCCTCAGCATATTCGAATGTGCACAGATCATCTTAAATTTAGGAAACTGCTCAAAACAGTGTTGTTCTAGCTCAGTAGTCTTCCTTGTGCCTGCAACCTGCCTTAGAGCCAAGATACCCCTCCTGAGATGATTTGTGTGCGATATTAAATACATTTAAGATAACATAACACACAAAGCACCTGCCCGATCCCTGAAAAGAAGATGCCAAAGGAGCCATCATTCAAAGAAATTAAACGCCCAATCTTTAAATCTTAAAGTAATAAAGTGTTCTTTAGGTATTCCTGGTGATGTCTGGAGGTGTAGGGGTGGTATAATGCCAAGCCACAGTAGTCCAAAGTCCAGTAGGTTACTATGGGGACAGTGGCTGGCTAAGTCAGCAAGGACAGGGGGTCCGTGTCTCAGAAGCCACCAGTTTCGTTTGGGTTTTTCCTGTGAAGGACAAGGGATTTTGAGCACCCGGAGATCACACCTCAATATGCTTGTCCTCAGAAGAGGACTCCAACCAACGGTACAGACCCTGGTCAGGGGCAAAGCCATGGTTTTTTAATACTCCTAATGGACAGCTTGAGAGGCACATGCAAGCACCTAAGAAGTAAAAGGATGTTGGCGGTGGATGATATGCAGGCTCATCCTTCTTGGAATGTGAAGGTAATCAAGCAGTACCTCAACCAGCCTGGCTGGGGTGACCTAATGGTTTCCAGGCTGTGTTGTCTATCTTGAGTGAGCTGAGCCATCTTTTGATGGTCCACGTCACATCTTCCTAGAAAGCCCACTTCACCTCCTCATGTGAACGTATATGTTTTCCTGTCTTCCTACAAGTACAGTAGCAGTCTCACTCTAGGTTCCTCTCTATTGTGTGGTTTACTGGATGCAAGGAAATGCCTCACTTCCAAACATTTGGACTGATGCTTTTGCTTTTTGACTTGGAGCGCACCAAGTACTGCAAAACATGCCTCAATGCCAGTGCTCTGAGGCTACAAGTCTAAAGGTTTACCCACAATTGTCATAAGTTAAGTTACTTATAAGTCCCTAGTAATCGTACCGGTGGTACCCAGGGCCTGTAAGTTAAGTGTCTCTTGTAGACTGTAGCACATATGGTGCCAACATGAGTGTGACAAAGCAAGGCATGACCCCCATCCTGCCATTGCAGGCTGGCAGAGCAGTTTTAAATTGCACACTCGACTTTAAACCAATGGCAAAAGCCAAACCTTCCTTTTTGGTCGAGCCTGCAGACAGCACACATGCGCGGTCACTGGCACTGACCTGTTATACCTATTAAAAAAAAAGGTGGCGGGGGCTTTTAGCCCACCCATTACTTACCATTTGTTCGCATCATTATCAATTTTCTGTGCTGCCTTCTAATTCTGCAGCATGTGCGATGAGCCACTTCCTGCATCTTTGTGTGGAGCTTGAACCAATTACAAATTGATTTAACTTGGTAAGCGTCCACATGCTGCTCCGGCTTTGACTGAGGTACTATTTCTTCTTTTTTTGCATTTTTATATAGACCAAACTCAACCCAACCAGAAACTATTGGGGCACTTTACTTGATCACCAGTTACACTACAAAAGTCCACATTCATATTTTCAGGTTGAGCTTCGATCGACCTTTTATATCTCTTCTGTGAGGTTTGGCAAACCCACTGATTGCCACTGGTTACTATCTGTGGCATTCAGAAATGCTGGCTTATTCTTGGTGCATTTCTGTAAAAGTCCCCCCTTTGTGTGTTCAGCTCTCTTTCGGCGATTTCGCTCAGAGAGCATTTTGGTCGGCCATCACACAGTACAGCAAGTGATGGCCTCTCTTCCCTCTTCCCATCTGGCTAACTCATCCGGGCCGTTTCTTTCCTAGGAAACCGACTGCCTCTTGCTTCCTAACTCCCTCTCTTCATGTAGGTCTCCCCTCCCTTTCCAATGAATTCCATCGTGTTTTATTACCCTAATGTAGTGATGCAGGGGACGGCACACCAGCCGCCTTTCCTGTGTCATCTGTGAGACCGCAACTTCACAGTGCAGCCCCGACGTGCACGCTGCTTGTCTTTTGTTTAAAATATATTATGCTTCACTTCCCTGTACCGTCTCTCCTCACCCTCTGACCCCTCCCACAACACTGCCAGCCCACCTGATGCGCACGCTTGTTGTCTTTTGTTTCATTTATATTATGCTTCACTTCCCTGTACAGTCTCTCCCCACCCACAACACTGCCAGTCCACCCCGATGCGCACGCTGCTTGTTGTCTGTCTTTTGATTAATTCATATTACGCTGTTTTGTGTGTGTGTTATTCAAATTAATAGATTTTTTTTTTCCAGGTGCCCCTTTTCCCGTGGTTACATTCTGGTGCTTGTAGATGTGCATTAACTATCAGAGGAGTAAAACTACATGCACCAGGATGCAAATGGTGACAACCGATAAGCCGGTACTGGCTGACCGCATTACCCCTGCCTGGGACAACTTGATTGCTTTAGAGGTGCAATGGTGCAGTGCAGACATGTCTGCGTAGGGTGATGTTTGTGGTTTTGCATAAAAGTTGCTGCGGAGAGATTATGTTGTCGGCATGCGTCCACCCAATGTGATACGTTTCTGTGTTAACTGACGCTGGATGTGGAGTTGCAGTGTGTTCTTGATCCCACTGACCACAATACAGATTCTGTGTGCAGTCTTACACAGACACGCCAATATGTTTTATATTTTTTAATGGCGCATGCGGTTGTGTCATTGAGGCTAGGTAAAAGTGGGGGACCCCCTCTATATGGGTTAAGTAGAGGTCAGGGAGATGAGGGGAAAACAACAACACAATCTGAAAAGACTCCCTCGTGACCTAAATTTCTTTCATAAGTCATACATTAATTTCAACACGGGCTAAGCAACAGCAAAGTACAAAAAGATAACCATATTTATAAATATTAACATTATTTATTTAATTTCATTGCTTGATCAAAAATCTTTTTACTTTCTTTTGCTTTTTTTGAATATATTACCAATATTTTAGACATGTACAAACAATATTACATAATTATGGATGACTTCATTAAAATGAATCTGTTTCCTGCTAATCGCCAGTTTCCATCTGTGTGGAATTTCGATATATTTCTCATCATCACTACCTGCTTTATCAATCCTAGTCTTGTAGCTGTAAAGTAGATCACCGCCGACATGCATGAATAATTGCAAAATATTGCCAGGAGAGAATCAACCCACTCTGTTATCTACCCTTTTTAGTTGGATAAATGAATAGTTGAGTCTACAAAGGACTGATACTGAAAACAATAAACCACGTGGCTTCCTCATATGTTGCGGTGTCCATCGCAGTCACCCACTGCACTGTTCAACAAGCATTGGCAAAAAAAATAGGTCACACCTATGCGAAATGTATTGGCTGTGTCAATGTTTTTTTATTTAGCTAGGTTGTCCGGCAGCGCTTGCTGCCATACAACATGGCTGAAAGTAAAGGAAAAAGGGCTATGACGCAGCCAGCGTTGCTCGCGTCGTAGCACTTTTGTTTTTAACTTTCAGCCATGCCCCACAACAGCTAGTTCTGCACTACAACATGGCTAAAAAACATTGATAAGGCCAACAGATCTCAGGCGAGTCCTTTTGGCTTTGCCAATGCTTGTTAATATTTGTAAGTCACCCATAAAGCAGGCAGGGTACATTATATTTGAAAGAAGGGCATGTGTTTTATTAACTTTACATGTCCTGGCAGTAAAAAACACAAATTCGTTTTTAGGTCTCGCCTGAGCCAGCGCATGCGCTGCTCGGAGAGACATTTAGTATACGGGTATCTAAAGTGCTACCAGACATTGCTGGCCTAACGCTTGCGTTCACGCGCGCAGCCGCCAATCACTGCGGCGCGCGCACCACTCGCGTGCTTACCACACAGCGCCTCCCGTCCTCGCGATCACTTTCGCTTTGATCGCGATCACTTTCGCTTTCACGGCCGCTCGGCCGTTACTTTTACGGCCGCGCGGCCAATGCTTGTTATGTTTGTCTTGTTCCCCCACGGCTATCCCTTGACCACAGATGCACACAGAAGCGATTATGCATCACTGACACTTTTGTTGATGCGCTTTTCTCGTGGGGCACAGTAATTCACACAGTTATGGCGCAGCCCCCTCCCCCTGTTCTACCGCCAAAGAGCTGCCAATCAAATCTAGCATCTGCAAAACATGTCAACCGATGCACTTCTATCAGGCAGCGGCCTTCCACAGACGCCATCTGCAAAGCTCTGCCAATGTATATACCTACTCCTAAAACAGTCTCCTTTACTCTGCCGCGAAAGCAAGTTGATATATCTCTGTTACAAAACGGTCACAATATGAATAACAAGCATTGGCAAAGCCAGTAGGCCTAGTGTTGACCACGAGCCTTTAAAGTTTGTCATTGGTGGTTGTGTTGTCATGCTTTTTGTAAACTTTACGTCGCAAAAGTTGCCGGGCACTCATCAATCTTAAAAAAATAGGTTAAGAGTAACAATACTTTTTGCGGTTTCAAAAAACCACGCACTGAGTGAAGTTAGCCAATGGCCGAAGCTGGGCTGCCCCATGCTGTATGTTGAAAATATGAATGACAATAACAGGCCCATGGATGAAGAGGGCTGGCTGAAAGCCCCTAGAAGTACTTTTATTACCATAAAATGTTAGCAAAATGAAAATTTTTGCTAACACCAGCCACAATTATAATGAAGACTACACGTGCAAATCTCTAAACAGTGGATTTCCATTACAGTGCACTTTATGAAATGAAAATTGGGTTTTTGTAGAGTGCGTGTTTGCCGTGGCGTCTTAGCGCTTGCTGCCATAGAGTGTAACCGAAAAATCAAACCCCCGATTGGGTGCAAGCAAATAACCAAGTTTTAAGTTCCTTCCTGAACTGTAACAGGTTATTTTGAGTTCTAAGGTGCAGAGGCATAGAGTTCCATATCCTTGGGGCTAAGTATCGAAACTTCTGCCACCCCATTTCAGCGTTTTTACCCTTGGGACCACAAGCAGATACGCCGATGCTGAACGGAGGCATCTCTGTGGAGTATAGCGCTTAATATATTGACTAATCTGCACGGGATGGGACCCGTGCAGATTAGTCAATATATTAAGCGTAAAATACACAGATTTAAACTCAATCCTGGCCGAAATGGGCAACCAGTGTAGCTGTTCGAGTAATTAGACTAATGGGACTAAATTTGGGTAATTTTAGTAGTAGCCGGGCAGCCGCATTCTGCAAAGCCTGAAGTTTATATATCACACATTTTTTGGCGCCAAGGTAGAGAGAGTTACAGTAGTCAATTTTTGACAAGATCAGAGCCGTGACGACCATCTTCCTAAGGGGCATAGGGATGAAAGGGAGAATTTTCCTAAGAATTTTCAATGTATAAAAATAAGATGAAGTAATGCTATTGACCTGATCTGATAAGGAGAGATGATCATCAATCAGTACTCCAAGATTTGTTACCTTCTTTACGGGCTGGGGGCACGGCCCTGCTGTCACGGGCCACCAGTTGGAGTTCCAAAGTGAAATGTCCCTTCCAAACATGACCACTTCCGTCTTCCCGGTGTTCAATTTTAAGCAGTTGTTCTGCAGCCAGCTAATAATTTGGCTCATGCAGAAATTAAAACGTTCTGCCACAATCTCAGGATTGGCGGCAAGTGAGACAACAATTTGCTTGTCGTCAGCGTAAAAAATAGCCTTAAAACCGAAAGAACGAATAAGTTTAGCCAGTGGGGTAACATATATGTGAAACAGGGTAGACGAAAGTGCTGATCCCTGAGGTACCCCACATGACATAACAAAAAGGGGAGATTTGTGCTCATCTAGCGTCACAGCTTGTTGTCTGTTAGTCAGGTATGAACGAAGAATATCTGCAGCCTTATCAATAATCCCTATTTCCGCCAACTGTTGGAGAAGTATGCGGTGGTCCACCGTATCAAACGCGGCAGATAAATCAAGCATTACCAGTATGGCCTTTCCGCCCTGATCTAGTTGCGCAAGTAGACTTTCAGTAGCTGCAATCAATGCAGATTCGGTGCTATGCCGTGGCCTGAAGCCATGCTGTGCTGCATCCAGTTTGTCGTTAGATTCTATAAAAGACCGCAGTTCCTCATTTAGTACTTTTCAAGAACTTTTGACGGAAATTGTCAAGAAGTAATAGGACGGTAGTTAGCGACTTCCGAGGGATCAAGAGTCGGTTTTTTTTAGAATCGGTTTTATCAGGGAATTTTTCCAGTCAACCGGAAACTGTCCTAGGTTAAGAATATTATTCAGAAGAGGTGTCAAATTGTTAACAATGGTATTAGGGACCATATGAAGGACCATAGCTGGACAGGGATCCAAAGGAGAGCCTGATTTAATCGCCAAGATAGTTTCGTAAAAAATTTAGCCAGTTTGTGTTAAAAGGTGTAGCATTACCGAAGGTGGCTAATATAGTGACTGTCTTAAATAATTCTCGGGGAGTGTTTTTAGAAGCCATAATTTTCTCAGTAAAATACATAGATTTTGCCTCATTTATGGTTTCTTTATATATTGCTAACGTCTCTCTGTAGTGTTTTTTTCCGGTCTCTGAGTATTCCTTCCTCCAGAGTCTTTCTTTAGGTGTGCAGATTTTCTTTAGGTTTTTTAACTTCGAGTTATACCAAGGGGCAGAGGTCAATCTGTTGTTTGTTCGTGTACAAGTTTCAGGGGCTAGCCTTAAGACTGCCTGTTCAATCCAACGGTTAAAATGTACCGCTGCTTGATCAGGATCAGTGTCCATAAAAGGGTTCTGTGATTGCAGTGCAGCTTCAAGATCAGGACTGCATATTTATTTCCAAGGGCGTGATACCCCTGTTCTGTTTATACCAAGGGTTCTATTTAGGAATCCGTTGGTATGAACTTCAAAAAAGACAGCACTATGGTCGGTCCAAGGCAGGGGTAGTGTTTTATTAAATTTTGTCTGTGGATGATTGGTAAAAATACCATCCAAGGTATGTTTGGCCGTATGTGTATGTCTAGCGACAATTTGCTTCAGTCCTAAACTGAGAAACCGATCTAATAACTCCTTGGTATCAGCATTATCTGTGGATTCTAAATTAAAATTGAAATCACCCAACACGGAGAAATTAGAGTATACCATGCAGGATTCAATAACAGTCGTAATGGCTTAAATAAAAGTGTTCCTGGGCCCAGGTGGTCTATAAACTAGGAGTCCATTAAAGACATCAGAATTAGTAACTTTGAAGCTAAACAAGATGGCCTCCTCCTTAAACTGGGGAATATCCGAAAAAGTTGCTTTAATGTGTGAACGATAAGCAATGGCCACCCCTCCCCCCTTTGACCTTTCCTATCAATCCTAAATAGGTCATAAACCAAAGGTATGGCCACATTTAGGTCAGGTTCAGAGGCACTGTGAGTCCATGTCTCTGTGAGGAATAATATGTCAGGCATATGAAGTTCAAGAAAGTCAGCAAGTTTGTACCTATGCTTGGGAAGAGAGCTAGTGTTCAGTAAGACACCCGTTAAGGCAAGCTTATTACCGAAACGTGTGTCAGACCGAGTAGTGTATATATACTAACCCAAGTGACTGAGGAGCTGGTGTGGAGTGAGGTTTTGGCTTTTGGACCGACCCGACGTTCATTGAGATTAAATTGTGGAACCCGGTGTTTGGATCATTTGGAAGTCGAGAGTTTCAGCTGGCGGGCGTTTATAATGTTGAAGAGGCAGTATATTAAGTCTGCTGTCTACCCTGCAGCGTGAGATAACTAGCGCCCAACTATTGAGGGAGTATTTCTGTATAACCCCTGTCCTGAAGAGGCCATAAGAAATAAGGGCTGAAACGTGTTCACGTCGACAGACATTGGATGGAGGAGTCACTAGAATTATAGTGATTCTTAGATTGTCGTGGGGATACTCAGAACTGGGCCACTTAGCCTTTTTTTAGTGTTCCTTTTTTTACTACCTCTCAGTGGTTCGCCTGCAATTAAGAGGGGGACACTGGTGTGAATAATTTGCTTTGGGTTATTCTCATTTGTACTATGTCCTTTGTTCATTGATATGTACATGATTTTTTGTGATATATGTCGTTGTGTTTCTCTTTGATTAAGCGCCCTTTTCTGTGTGTATTTGAAATTGATTTTTGATGTATTCACAATGAATATTAGATATCCTTGAAGGGGTAATTAAACGTGCTCTCTTCACTGATGCTTTTCGTATTGTTTCCTTGATACCTTTTTCTCTTGTATACATTTAGACCGAGTAGTGTCGGCATTATTTGGATGATGAAAAACAGAGTCCCCATTGCCCAAGACAAAGTTACACGTAGGACAATAGTCCTGAGAATCATTTCTCTGGAAGATAGGGTGACATTTGTTACCCTTACCTTTGTGCTGAAGGTTCATCAAGGTTGATTTGGCATAAGCAATTGCATAGTTTTGGTCAGGGGGAATGGCGCATGGCGCAGTCCGGCCGCGGACGGGCACAGACAGGCTTGCCTTTGGCGCGCTGGTGGTGCACCCGCTGCGCGCATCCGCTGCGCGGTCGAGAGAGCATGCCCTTTTATGGAATAGCGTGGATGGAAGCACTCAACTACTAGAGTGCTAACCTCGCAGAAAGGCGGCCCGCCAAAGATTGCGGGACCGTCACGGAAACAGAGAAAGTACGTCCAAGCAAAGGCTCTCTGAACGCGAACCCCAGGTAAAGTGCAACTTCTCAATTCATTAACAATATTCACACCATGTAAAAACAGAGTTAAAAAGTATTTAGTAAACAGACAGAATATAATAAATCAGGGTAAAAATATTGTTCCGTTTTTAAAAGGAAAAAAATCTAGCAAGTAACAGTGCCCCCCGAGCTGTTCAAATTCCCAGTTATTAGAAACGTTTGGCAGCGCTGCACGGTCGCGAGAGCATGCCCTTTTATGGAATAGCGTGGATGGATGCACTCAACTACTAGAGTGCTAACCTCGCAGAAAGGCGGCCCGCCCAAAGATTGCGGGACCGTCATGGAAACACTTTACTCCAGAATGCGGCTGTGCTCGCCAGCCAATGGACCTCTGTTGCAGAGCTACTGCTGAAATATTACATCTACATAACTCTGCAAATGAACAAGTCACTAAGAGAGGGCATCTGCACCGCTCTGCTGATTAACTTCCAACAGAGGACACGCTGTTCAAGAACACATTGATAATTCCTTATTTTATTACATTTCACGGTGCACTTCTATTGGTTATAGGCAGAATTGGATTGGGATCAAAATTCGGCACGGGCACACCAAAAACAAGCATTGGCATAGCCAATAGGTCTCGCCTTTGGGACCTTATAAGTATTTAGTTATGCAGTACTATATCCTTGGTGCAACAACATCAACTGTTGCATGGCTAAACACTTACAAGGTCCCAAAGGCGAGACCTATTGGCTATGCCAATGCTTGTTACTATGGAAAGGTAAGTAGCACCATTGGTGAGTGAGGAGTTACACGCGGACAATTCAGAAGTGTTAACTTCTGAATGAAACTACTAAATACGATACTTCAAGGTATCAAAAGAATCCCTGCATTAAACATGACTTGATGCTCAAGTCGAATTTATTGTAACTATTTCACAAATGGCAACTTTAGAAAGTTTTCACAAATGTTTGTGCAATCTCATACAACATATGACAAAAACAATGGTCTCACAATGATATCACCATTGGTTTTCATTTACTTTCAGTGAAACACAAATTTCAACATCATTTGATGTACACAAGTATAGTTATCATTGCTTCATGATAATCAATACATAACAAATGTTTCACAATCATAGCATAGTCAGAGTTTAGCTTCAGTCGACTGTTCTTCATCCACTCGGTGACGGCTTTCATTCATTCGTGGAGGTTGGTTTTGGCGGTGTGGGGGTCCTTGGTGAGGGAGAGGATCAGCTGGGTGTCGTCGGCATAGGAGAGGATGTTGAGGTCATGCAGTCGGGCCACGTGGGCGAGCGGTGCCATGTAGATGTTAAACAGTGTTGGGCTGCGGGATGAGCCCTGGGGTACGCCGCAGATGATCTTGGTGGCTTCAGAGCGGAAAGGGGGTAGGTGGACGCTCTGGGTTCTGCCGGAGAGGAAGGAGGTGGTCCAGTCCAGGGCCTTCTCTTGGATCCCAGCGTCGTGGAGACATGTGCGTAGGGTGCGGTGGCAGACTGTGTCGAAGGCGGCTGATAGGTCTAGGAGGATGAGGGCCGCGGTTTCTCCGTTGTCTAGCAGGACCCTGATGTCATCGGTGGCGGCGATAAGGGCAATTTCGGTACTGTGGTTGCTGCGGAACCCGGACTGGGACGGGTCGGGGATGCTGTTCTCCTCGAGGTAGCGGGTCAGTTGTTTGTGGACGGTCTTCTCGATGACCTTCGCTGGGAATGGGAGCAGGGAGATGAGCCGGAGGTTCTTGAGGTCCTTGGGGTCAGCCTTGGGTTTTTTGAGTATGGCGTTGATCTCGGTGTGCTTCCAGCTCTCCGGGAAGGTTGCTGTCTCGAAGGAGATGGTGATGGCTTTCCGGTGATGGGGTGCGATGGTGGTGCTGGCTTTTTTGAAGATGTGGTGTGGGCATGGGTCTGACGGAGATTCGGAGTGGATGGTGTTCATGATTTTGATGGGGTCGTCGTCGTTTATGTTGGTCCAAGAGAGCAGGGGGTCGGTGCGGATGGTAGTCGTGGTGGCGGAGGTCTCAGTGGTTGTCGGGGCGGTCGTGGCGTTGAACCTGTCGTGGATGTCTGCGATCTTGCGATGGAAGAAGGTGGCAAGGGAGTCGCACAGGTCTTGCGAAGGAGGGATGTCATTGGTGTTGGAGCTGGGGTTGGAGAGTTCCTTCACGATGTTGAGCTTCAAGATATTGGAGCCGACACCCACAAGATTGCCCATATAGTGATTTTCAAATTGCCTGTCAAGGCTTACCCTAAACCTAGATCACAGTAGGTTACGAAGATTTATTGCATTCAGTGAAAAGCAGGGATATATTTTTTTAATTTTATTTCATATCTCTGGAACCTTCTGGTGGATTTTTGTCATTGAGGTATCTAGTTAAAGATAAAAATACAACCTATTTTTATAAATTGGTGTTCTATTTTTGTGTTGCATTTTCTTCCTATTCAACTGTTTTGGAACTTCTTAATGCTTTACATTTGTTCCTTTGATGAAACCTGACTCCTCTGAGCTACAGTTCATAGAATTGAGGTAAGGTTTCACAAACGAACCAGACAAGACCGAAACAGAATTGTGTCTGTATTACAGGATGAGGTTGCAGAACCACACCACATAATAAACCACTTTTCTCACACTGGACCAACTTGGTTTCAAATGGAATCACTGAACTATGTACTAGTCAAAGTTGCCTAAATTTATCTTCCACTCGTGTTTTCCACCGTGCGGTCTACATCTTTTGAACTTCTGATGGCCCCACAACCCTTGATGGAGCAAGGTTTCGCATAAAAAGAAACTTGCTCGTATGCAATCCTCTTGAATAACCTGTAATACTATAATCAACCTGTCCGTGAGTACTTACAGTGCACCGCATTCAACATTATTGCATCTAGGGGACGCTTTTCTATGTGCCTTACTAATGAATAACCCAAGTGTTCTAAAATGGCCGCCGAAACGCAGGAATTCTTCTGCGCATGCGTCTACTACATCTACGTAGTATGACGTTTTCTGTCGCTTGGGGGAAAACTTTGCAGCTGCGCAATAGCCTCTAAAATGGCGGCTTTAAAGTAATGCACTAACGCACATGCTATGCTTAAACTAACCTATGCAAGTTCTACGAAGCCATTAATGCAAAAGATTTATTAAGTAAATGGGGTTAGAGTAGAAGTAAGTGGTATACAGTGAATTCATTTAAGTTTGTATTCTAATGTGTTCTTCTTTGACTTTATTAATAGTTCCCATTTGGGCCTTGGAGGGTGACCGCGTCTCTGTTTCCATGCGACTTCTACACATGTGTAAAACGTCTGCTCGCTCTGAACAAGTGAACTAAATTGACTGACTGCCAAACTCAAGCCCAGCAAGGACATGGGAAACCAACTTTTGACCCTACAAGAGGAAGGAGAAGAAACATTGTAAATTAGACATACCGATCCACATATGAAATATCTTTGGGAATAAAACTTGTGGGTATTAAAATTAAGAGGCAGGGAATTAGACAATAGACTAAAGAAAAGTATTGCACTTGGTATGGTGTGATGTCCTCACTCCACTGCTTGGCCCAATCAAAATTGCGGGTGAACATGGAATTGAAACATTTGGGGGTGGATCATACATTTGAATTTGTATAACAGAGGTAAAGTTCTAGATAGTTAGCATAGCATCAGCATCTCAGCATCAAGTGTGTCTGAGATGCTGCCCGATTTTGCTGCAATCTGACTGAAGAATCCAACACTAGGGAAAATTAGCAGAACAACCGAGGAGGCACATCTAGGAAGGGGTCCGGGCGAGCCCGAGCAGGAAAGAGTAGCACCAGAGAGGGGTGTAACGCTGGCGTTACACTAGAAGAGGTCACTTTTCCCTGTCCCGAACCAGTCCTGAATCCTTGACTCTTTGATGTCGGGGTCCTCACACCATTCTAGGTAAATATATCTGTAGGGTAAATGCTCTGGACTTGCTCACTGTCCTTTATCTCCTCAGGTGCTGTCATCGCAAGAATTTATGAATGCAAACTGATTATAAGCTAACTGTACTATTTTCCTGATGGAGATTTCTGGTATATTCATGTGTATTTTGATTTGACTCACAAATTATTAATTCAGATAAACTTTTAAAACTCCTTCTGAGTCTGTTGTTCTTTAAAATAAAGTTAAATGTATTATTGTCTTTCCTCCCTATTCTAATTCACTACTAGATCTTATCGAACGCTCATTTACTCAGGAGACAGGAATGGTAAGAATACTGGTGTAAAGGTTTCCTAGGGTAAAATAAAATTTATAACCAGTGGATATTTGCCAGTTAATTGAGTGTATGAATGTAAATGGGCCCAAATGAGTGTTGTGTGTATGAATGTGTAGAGCTGGTAAACTCCGCTGCATCACCCTGAAGGGACATGGTCACCTCTACTCAAGGTCAGGCAGTATCTTGCATCCCTTGAGACTGATTAGGTTAGCTACGGTAACATTTGGAATAGCTTCAGACACAAAGGACCTCTCCACAGGGATGCTGATCTCAGAGAGGAAAGGGAGAGGGGTAAGTTTCAACCGGGCAGAGGAACTATGGAAAGCACCAACTCCCATCTCGCAAGCAACTGGTTTTCGAGAAGGGTACAGGTGTTGTGAACAAAATCCAATGTCTAGGTTAGACGCTGAAAGACCAGCACCAAGGTGACCAAAATCTTGTGCAGCCCACAATCATGGATTCTTATGGCCCCAAACATTCAGACACAAAGCAAAGGTCCCTCCGTTATATAGGACTTGAGAGATTTTATCTGGATAAGAGGGGAAAGCCCCTCCCGCAGATGGGCACAAATACAAGATTCGATACCACAGACCAAAAATTATGCTCCCACAATTCTCAGTCCACTCAGTCTAGGGAAAGAGGAACCTAGTCATACTCACAACAGGAGTGCCTGTGAGTGTCCCCTCGAATTCAAAGTTAACAAGCATTGGCATAGCCAATAGGTCTCGCCTTTGGGACCTTATAAGTGTTTAGCCATGCAAGAGTTGCATGGCTAAACGTTATACTTATATAAGGTCCCAAAAGCGAGACCTATTGGTTATGCCAAGCGATCGCGATCAATCATCAAAGCGGCCATGCGGCCCCGAAAGTGAAAGTAATCGCGGTCAAGCGGCGCGCGAGCCCGCACACTTGCACTGTAGCTCTAGGCTGGCCTGGTAGCACTTTTTGGAGACCTCTCAATAAGTCTCGCCAGACCAGCGCATGCGCTGGGTCAGGCGAGACCTAAAAAGGAGAATCCTCCGTGGGCTCATATGATCCTCAATCTCACTCAAACCCACAGGGCTATGCAGAATACTAGGATAGGTGATGATACCGACAGACGACAAGCAGAGTTCCTTTGCCCAGTTTTTTTCTGATTTACTTTGATACTCCATCCGATCGGTGTGGTATGTGCATTGGAAAAACAAAGATTGTTGTAGTGTCTAATGATCACACAGCAGGGTAGATGGAGACACTGATAGGAACTGGTGAGGGGCAACATCTTGTGGCACAACCCATAGAACCAGGTAGAAGACAACTAAGAAGCTGCTCACAGCTCCAGTTACTGTCACTGGCGTACCTGGAAATATGCGAAACAGGAAAGAAAAACATTAACCCTCCAGACACATCCAAATGGTGGACTGGCAGAGAATGGTTCATAGTTGCCGAGTTGGTGTCACTTTGTTTAAGTATTTGTTTAACCCGATTATGGCTAGGAGGATATACTTACTTTTTACAAGCTATTTTCTATGTGTGTTATTGGTGGAGCTATAAAAGATGTGCAACTCCGTGGGTTTTTGCCTGGCACCATATTGCTGGGGAAAGTAAATTCATATTTGTTTTTGCTTTTTACTCAGGGGCTCGATAGTCTAGGTGTTTAAAAAGCCTGCTAGAACACTAAGTAGAAAAAACGCGCAGTTTTCGGGTGTCACGCTGCTTTGGTGATTTTTTAATTTAAATGGACTGCACTCCACTGTCGATAACTGCTTTGAGTTTTATTTGTGGTAAATATTTTGCAGCATTTGGGGCATGCAGTTGTGGATTTTCTTCAGGTAAATTCAGGACTGATGCGAGGCAGTGCCTGATTTTTTTGTGTGTTTTCTAATACTTTGCAGCATAGGAGTGGGCACGAACTTAATGATCGGCACACCGATAGTCCTTGAAATAAAAGGTCGTACTGCCTTGGCCTTCAGACTCAAAGTCAGCATTACTGGAGGTTGGCAAATAACTTTATGGAGTCCCTAAACATTTTGCAAATCAGGTAAACATATATAATTTCTCTTTTTCTACGTATTGCGTCTCCTTTTCTCTTTCATACTTTTTCAAAGTGTGACTTTGAAAGGAGTTTTTAACTAAACATTATGTACACCACTATAGAAGTTAACTTGAACAGGAGCAAGTTTTTATAAAAAAAAATTGAGTTGTAACTTGTGTACTTATTATGCCATCAAAATGTATTATTGGGGACTTAAAATGTATGGCAAGAAATGGAACAGCTACTGTGAGAAATTGGGGGTTGGTTGAGAGGGGTGTGAGCCATTCTCAAGCAACAGCCACATTCCCTGTCAGGGTGGACAACAGTTACTAAATTAACCTGTGCTTAGGCATCTGGAAGCTTGATGCAAATGCAGTCAGGCTTAACTTAGGGGCAATGTGTGAAGTACTTAGGCAGCACACATACGGTAATAAAATGAAAACACAGACAAGAAAAATCCTGCGTCTATTTAGGAAATAAAAAAAAAAAAAGAGTAAAATTCAATAAACTATTTGATAACAAAACGAGAAAAATTTAATTAGTAGATCCAGGGATTTGCAATGTTAATGGTTTAGGGAATAATAGTGCTTAAAAGCCCCAAACGCCAACTGTGGTTATCTTATTGCACAGGACCGGGTCAAAGTTACAAATTCAGGCTAACCCTGATGGAGCGCAGACCCGCTGAGAATTGGACCTTATGTCGTTGATGCTGGGCATTGAGCCAGGCAGAGGCATTTCCAAGATGTGATGCGAGTCCTATTTTGAGATGCATTGTGCAATCGCAGTTCGATGAGTGATGCATGGTCCTGCGCCGGGTTGCATCACGCTGTGTTGGATCCTATGAGGAGCTGCAAGGGCTAAGAGATGAGGTCCCCATTGAGTTGCATTATGCTGTCCTGGTTCTGATGAGGTGCTGCGTTGGTTCTGATGAGGAGCTACATGGGTTGCGTTTGCGAGGTTCTGCATCGAGCTGTGTCACACTGTCAGTTCTAGAGGGGACTACAGGTGGGCTGGCAGAGCATGTTTAATCTCACTTCCAAGCGTCCAGGAATGGAGCGGTACCGCATGGGGTGGTGAATACGCACAGCAGACTGAGTCCAGGTGCAGGGTTCAAGATGGTAGGAACCTTTTGTCCCGGAGGCTTTGATCAGGAGGCCAGCCATCTAGCCCTTGGAGTCACTCAGGTGCTCCTGAGTTCAGGTGCAGGTACAGTCCTTCTTAGGCAGTAGAGCAGCAGGGCAGTCCTGCAGCAGAGCAGCAAGGCAGAAGAGCAGTCCTTCTGAGCCTTCCACAGGTCCAGAAGTGATCTGAAGGTCCAATATTTATACCTGGTGCCCACGAAATAGGAGAAGCTTCTGGAGTTTCCCCCTACAAAAGTGCCAGGAATTTCGCCCTGGTACCAGTTTCTCTGGGGGTATAATAGGCTAGTGTGAAGTCCTTTGTGTGTGAGCTGAGCCTGGGCCTCTGAAGTGCAAGTGTGGGAGGTGACAGCTCCGGCCCCCTATCCAGTCACAGATGGCCCTAATTGCCAATACCCAGACTCCCTACGGTGCTGTATGGGAGTAATACACCAAAACGAACTGCCAACTACATCTAGATGTGACCCAGTAACAGGCTGCAGGCACCAAATGGCTAGGACAAGAACATGGCAACTTTCTAAATATTGAATTTTCAGAGTTGTGACTTAAAGCTAGACTTTACAATTAAACAGGATTTTAAATTACTTTTCCTTAGACACCAAACCGGACTTCTCTGCCTGCCCCCAATCAAAATGTAGCACTTATTATTAAATATCATAAGGTAACCCAATGTTATCTATGGGAGAGGTAGGCCTCACAGTAAGGACAAGCATTGGCAAAGTCAATATATCGTGCCTTTGGGACCATATAAGTGTTTAGCCATGCAGCACATTTTCCTGGGTATAGTGGCATTGACAAAACACAAGATAATTCGCTAGAAAGAAGCTGTTGTGATACATTAGTAATTGGTTTGAGAACTAAGGGGGCATCATGCCTTAGTTAGAGACAAGGGATCACTGGAAGTTGATGCAGTGTGGCAACTGGATCGATGGGGGTACAAAATGACAAATGCTAAAACCTGAAAGCCAACCAAGAAAGATAAAATGAATCCCGGGTGTAACAATGACAGGCGGATGTCCCTACGGAGGGTATGGCGTTCCTCGCTGCACACCCTGGATACTACACACTCAGCCTATAGCCCCTTTATGATTCTGCGATGCTGAGAGGGTAGGTGGCCTGGACTATGTGTATGAAATACAAGTCAATGTCGTTGAGAAAGAAACTGGAAGTGAAAACAAAAATCTGAATTAAAAAACAAGAAAAGGAAGACAATGTAAAGTAAAGGTAAAGATAAAGAAGAGTATGAGGCACATAAATGAATCAGAGATCAAGTAGAGGTTACCAGGCTGTTAAAACCTCACAGGCTACTTTGAACACTACTAATAGTAATAATCTGTTACTACGCAGCGCGTGAATCTGAATCTCCTTTACATACATTTTTAGAATACAACTATTTATTACCCAATTTAAACTGATACTCACCATGTCATGGAACTTGGATGGATGAATGGATAAGCTGACAATGCCGGGATACGAATCTGTGTTTCGAAGTTCGGACAGAGTTTTAACAGCAAGCGCTGAATTCACTTGTTTATGTTGCTGGCTTTGAGTAGAAGGGAGTAAGCTGGAGACCCTGTAGGCCCCACAGCACCAGCTGAGCCAGAGATCAAGCAGACTGCAGAAATGTAACAACTGGACAGACCAAGTAGGCTATGATAGACTGGTCCAACTGACCCCATGTCCGTATGGAGACTTTCAGCCAGTCGTGGCTTGACACTTTGCATTGAAAACCATGCAGCACCGTACTGGAAGAGGCGGGGAGGAGTGATGACCATGTGAGCACATTCTTCTTTGGAAAGACCTTTCTGATGGTACTGCTATGCATTCACATGGTATTTGTGCCACTGGAATGTTTTTTAAAGGAGATCCGATTTTGGGATAAAACCTCAAAACTGCTTAGGGTTGTTGACCAAAAAGGACTTTAGAATGGATTTGACAAAGATTCTCCTCTATTCCCTGCTGCTGAACTTTGTTTTCAGATCTTCTCTCCCAACACTTAACCAGCACCAAACATCTGCTTTGAAAGCGGTCACTATAAAAATTCAAGTTTCCTTCATTGTGTGGTCAGCTACATCTTTTGAATAAAGAGGGCATCTAGGATGTGCTGCAGGTGTCAAATTGATTCCAGTTTGTAAGGAATAGTTGAAATACGAAGGCAAGCTAGTTGTAGGAACATTTTGGATGTCAAAGGTCAGTAACTCCAGCTAACCTTAAAACAAAAAAAAATAAAGTAGAAATATTGATATGAATTCTCTTGGTGGTAGTTTGCTTAACTGGAAGAATTGTATTCTAGTAAGGTGATGCAGGGCTCTGGGCATGAGTTGGCCTAACGGCTAGGGCGGTCAACCTCGAATCTGGGGAACTGGGTTCGAGTCTTGGCTATGACGCTGAACATCCAGTGTTTCTGGGCAAATCATTAATCTCCCCGTGCCTCACAATGAATGCGTCCTCGTGTTATGCAACTGGTGCTATGTAAAACGCTCTGATAACCGATTCGGGTCAAGTTCTCGCTATATAAAACTCTACAAAATAAAATAAAATAAAAATAAATGGATTTCTGGTCATCAACAATAAGGATTTCGAGGCTTCCAGTTTAATGCTTTGCACCAGAAGTGTCACCCCACAGGTCCCAGAGGCTGTCATTGGCTGAAAAAACATATGTGAGTGAATGACACTCCCATAACAATGGCCAGTTACTATCATGAACCAGCCGGTCATGTTTTTTTGTTCAAGATCTGTGCTTCTTTGAAGCACGGGGATATGTGGACTCTCTTGTGTAACACTGTTCATTATCCGGTCTTGCTTCCGGAGAGTCGCACCCCTGGGGTACAAACACTGCCCAGCTGAAGTACTGGCAGGGGAAGGCCGCATATGACCAGTCTGACCCACATCAGCCAGTCTTCTGATCCTTGTGTGGGACATGGCCAGAGCGCTGAACTCTCCACAAGATATTCTTCAAGGCCAGTCACATCCCTGCATGTGAATGACATTTCAGAGCCCTAGGGCCGCACAATGTTGGCTTACAGTGAGCCTGGGATTAGCATGCGGGGTGCCGGGGGCAGGATCCCCCCCAACCCCCTTCTGTGCTCACTGTAAGGAGAAGCAGGGGGCCCAGCAGCTCCATTCACATACTTTTGTTTCAGTGATTTAGAGTATTTGAAAGTCAAAGCTGCCCACATCTGGCTGAGTCAATAACCCATGACAACTGCACCATACTAATAGTAGAACAGGCTATACAAATGCTATACATAACATGAAACATCACAAAACATTTAATATGTGATGAATGCCCCCTGATTCAATCGAACAGTACAACTTTTATCCATTTACAATGCACAGCTGGCATACAAACTTGCCGTTGGAAATCTGAGCAACTAAAAACAGCAGTGCTTCTGTTGTGTGAGAAGCCTACCCGTCGGAGGAGTTACTAATAAAACGGTTTAAGCAGAGTTGGGGGAGGAGGGGTTGGCGTGGCAAGCAACGACGGGCAGGTGGTGGGGGGACGGCACAGACGAGCACTGAATAACATGAAACATCACAAAATATTCAATATGTGATGTATGACCCATGATTCAACGCAACCCAACAGTACAACTATTATCCATTTACAATGCACACCTGGCATACAAACGTGCAGTTGGAGCTCCAAGTGGCTGAAAACCGAAGATCACATGTTGTGTAAAAAAACCTGCCAGTCGGAGCGCTTACTAATAAAATGGTTTGAGCAGGGTTGGGGGGAGGAGGGAAATAGCAGTCAACAACTTCAGGATGACCGAAATAATTTGACAAAAGTCCCTGCAAACAAACAGATCAAGACAAAAGCAGAAAGATAGCCAGCTAGGCACTGCTCCGTGGGAGGAAACAAAGGACGATAAGGAGGGACAAAGAAGGGATGTTAACCAATTGCAGGCAAGGCATTTTAAAGGAAAATCTTAGTAATGAATAAAAAGCTAAAGGGTGGACTGTTGGCTCATAAGGTGTATACAACAGATTGAGAGACAGCGCAAGTGCTGTCTAAGCTTGACCCAAAAAAAACTACTTTATGGGTTTTTTTTACTATGAGGACATGTAAAACATAAATGTACATGTCTAACTTTTTAATTACAATACACCCTGTCCTATGGGCTGTTAAGTACCTATCTTAGGGATGACATATGTATTAAAGAGGGGAGTTTCAGGCCTACCAAGCAGAATATTTCGCCAAGTTAAATTGGCAGTTTAAAACTGCCAACAGTCTGCAATGGTAGAGCTGAGACATGCTTAAAAGGGTACTTAAGTGGGTAGTACAATAAGTGCCGCAGGCCCACTAGTAGCTTTACAGTTCAAGGGTACCTGTAGAACGACTTTACTTTGAACTTATAAGTAAATTAAATATGCCAATGAGGTGTAAGCCCGTTTAAGGGAGTGAGGACAAGCCTTTTAGCCCTGATTAGCTGTGGTAAAGTGAACAGGCCAACAAACATAAATTCAGAAAAATAGGAGAGGTGAAGGCAAAAACTTGGAGGGAGGTGGGGGGGGGGGGCTGCAGAGAGGACCAAGTCAAACAGCTACCATGGTCCTGAGATTCTGGAATTTAGCTAGTCACATAAGTGAACGGTGAAATGTAAGAACTTGAAGCACATCACAGCCCTCCACACTTTACGCTCTATACTGCCATCCTTTGTCTACCTCTTTCAATAAATGCAACCAACAACCCACATTATCTTTTCCCAACCCAACCTTTGCCTTCCAACTCCTGCCCAGGCACAGCCCACATAGTGCCTAATACTTCCTTCATGACGCCTCTATGTGTCTTCCTTCAGTGTTTTATCGCACGCATTCAAAACGCTCAAATTCACCCTCTTTGGTACTACGCTACTTACATCCCCTCCACTTACCTTTCTGTGCTTGTGCTGCTTATGAGCCTTCTTTTGAGCCTTTTTCATCTTCTTCCTCATCTTTTTGTCCACAGGCCCCACTACAACAGCTCCGGGCATCATGGGGTTAACCCCAGGCATTGGGTAGCCAGGATGGCTTGGGTGAGGGTGTGGATAAGACCCGCCGTGGGGCCCAGGAAAGGCCGGCTGCTGGCCTGGAAACGTGGGTCCCATAGGCTGTCCAGGAGGGTACACTGGGTTTCCTGGAATCCCGCCAGGTTGACCAGGGTAAGCACAAGGTGGAGCAGTGCCAGGAGGGAAAGCGGGATTAGTGCCAGGAGGGAAAGCGGGATTAGTGCCGGGGGGGAAAGAGGGATTCGTGCCAGGGGGGAATGCTGGGTTGTGGCCTCCTGGATATGCTGGGTTCTGTCCCCCAGGAAAGGCGGGATTCGGCCCTCCAGGATACCCCGGCTGTCCTGAAATAAATATAAAAAATTAAGGTCAGGGGAAGCAAAGATAGATTCAGACCTAATGCACCCCAGTTCACGTATCTCCCCATCTTTCATGGGAATTCTCACACATAATTAACACTTCTCCTTTTCTCCCTCTTCTCTTTTGCCCATCTTGCTGCTGTTTCTTCACCCTACATATTCCTTTTTTTCTGTTCGTCCTTTTTCATTCTCAATCTTTTACCTCTTTCCTTGTTTAATCTCTTTTCCGTCTGACTCTCTTTAACGCCCTCTCTTTATCGTGCTTGGTGTAGTCTCTTATTTACACACCTCTGGCTTCTTTTGACTTTTAAATATCCTCTTGCTTCTTTCCCTGCCTTTTACTACACGTTAAGATTCTCTTCCCAACCCCTTTTGATCTTGCCTATCCTGAAAAAAAAAAAAAACCTTTAACTCATCGCCTCCATTGCTAGCTGCCGAGGAAGTCTGCAATCGTTTTCTACTGCTTTACCCTTTGTGTGCGAAAACATGCACGCTGGCCTGTGGGAATTTTCCTTTCTGGCATCACGTGGTAAACACTTTCCATAGAAACAAACTACTACAACTTAGAAATAAAGAATTGACACCTTCAAGTGTGTGTTACGCAACAAACTTCTCCAGCACAATGGATAGGAGTCTACATGGTATTAGGCACTCGGTGCAGAAGTTACACAATGCTCACCTACTGCACACAAGTAGTATTGCATGGCAGGGATCCAGATACAATGGAAGAAATACAATATCTTATGACCATAGGTACACAGCATGGCATACACCAGGAACTACTCACCTGGCATGGTGGGATACATGACCTCTCTGTCGGGCGGAGAGCAAGAGTACTGTTACTTCTTCTGAAATTGAAACCATAACAGGTCAATAAAATTAGGGCTAGGGTACACTTTCGCGCCATCTGGCTACATCATACAAACTTGTGCCACAGTTAAAGAACATTTTCAGAACAGCAGCATACCTGTGGAACATATGTAGAGGGTAACTTCCTAGAGAAATAATCAGGTGACTCAATGCTCAGTTTCTTGAGAAAGGGAAGTGACTGAGCAGAAACAGAACAAACATTTTTGGACTCTGAATCCTAACCTATAACCAAGCAAACTGAACTCCTATCCAAGTTTAATCATTAATCTGAGCCTTTAAGGAAATATTATAGGCCAGTGGTTATTAACCTGTGGTCTCTGGACGACTGAATCCAGATCACCTACACAGGGGGTCCGTGATGGCTTAAAAAACGAAGATTCTTCAAGATCCAAAAATGTATTGTGCCGTTATTTAAAATCATTTCAATTAGGTCGAAATCAACTTAATAAAAAGAGCATTAAGTCCCAGCTTGGTGGGAACCACCGGACACTATTTTCAACAGAGGGGCACGGAAGTAGTTTATCAATGGCAGGGATTCCTGTAGGGTTCCCCCTTAAGTGCCTGTTTTTAAGCAGAGTCTAACCATGTACAAGTGTCCTAGGGTGATCCCAATTAGTGTCCAAGGTGAACTATGGTCCTCTCTATGCGATAAAACTACTTTGTGCTACTCATCCGGAGTCTTCGGTCATAAAACCTGCTGGTCTTCAGATCTCAGTGTAGCTGGGAGATACCTTTTGTTTATTAGAGTTTCTATTGGCTTTTTGGAGGAAGAAGTACTGCAAGTCAACTGTAATCCTCCCATTACTATGAAGTGCTTTGTGCCACTGCACTGCCATATTTAGAATTGAATCCATTAACCACATAACTATTATCGGCCTCTTCTGCCTGGCGGGATGTCGAAGGCCTATTCCTCAGCTGCTTGTAGCATTCGGGTAACTGTCCTGAAAAATTTCAAGAAGCCTGCCGACAGCTGTGTGGATTCCCTTTCTAACAGCAGAGCATTGCATCATGACATGTGAGGACGTTTAATGCCCGCAGGAGCGAGCGCAGCCAAATTCTCCCTTATTGGAGCAGCAGTTTGCAGATGCAGATCATATGCATTAGTGACTCTACTTCTGCTGCGCACAATCTACATGGCCCACTTTTACCCCCTTCTCTTCTTCCATGCCAGTAAGCTTTAAGCGGGAACAGGCAGAATCTTCATCTTCCTTAAATTTGTTTTTGTATCCTTGGCCAGTGTCTGGGATAGATAAATGGTAAGTGACCCTGGCTCACATAAGTTGGCAGCCCAACTTACCCTGAGCCTTTTCTTTCAGGGCTTTCATGTCTTGGTCCCAGAATATTAGCTTTGAAAGCAGTTTTGCCGGGAGATCTGCGGCCCATATATCATGTGTTTCTAAATTTGTCAATGAGCTAGTCAAGTACTGACACCAGTTTGATTCTTCTCCATGTATTACTCCCAAAGGATAGGTTTGAATGTGCCAGAGTGGGGCTGCTTTAGTTTCACACAAACAAGCTAAAAACCTGGCATGTGTTAGCTATGGGGAAGTTAGATTAAATTCTAAGCGTACTTGGGCAGGAGTTGTCCAGTTTAGTAAGGCAAAGAGTTTCCTATAGCTGATTAATTGAACTCTGTCTAGACACTTGGCCATGTTACCTCAGAACGTGGCACCATAAGCGATGGTAGATAGCACTAGCCACTCGAAGCGCTTGTGACTGAACTCTGGATTGATTTTTTTTAGTTTGCAAAAAGCCCAGGTTAGGGAGTTGGCGGCTGCCTGCTGCCTGATGTGTAAGTATGTGTGCTCTATGGCGCCCTGGCTGTCAAACCATACGCCTAGATATTTATATGAGGAAACAGTCTTGATTCTATTCCGTCAGCAGAACCATGTTCCACTCTTGATTATCTTTCGAATGACAGTCATCAGTTTAGTTTTTGAGGGGTTAATCGGCAATTCATTGACTTTACAGTATTTGGTTAAGAGTTTGAAAAATCTCTGAAGCTCGAAGTCTGTCTGCTCTAATAGCACAATATCGTCAGCAGACTGCAACAGCTGTATTTTGTGGGTGGCAATTTTTAGGGGGAATGCTCTTGCTTCTTTTAGGTAATCTTTTAGGTCGACCAAATAAAGGTTGAGCAACAGGGGCGCTAATGTACAACCTTGTTTTAAGTCCTTATTAGTGTCCACCTTTGTGGATGCCGTCCAGCCCTTCTGTTGCTTTTATTTGTACCCTATGCCGGAGTATAATGATATTATGGCCTTAAGTAGGAAGCTGGGATCCCCACTTTCTCAATTTGGCCCAAAGCTTGCCCCATGAGATGTTGTCGCAAAGTCAACTAAGCCAAGATATGAAGGTGCTTAGAAAACAAAAAAATATTAACAGATTAATAAAGTGTTTATAAATAGAATAAAGAAGCAAAATGTACATTTTAAAACCTTCCTTAAATGTGAAGGTATGTGAAATTAGGGCTAAAAATTATATTGTGGTCTTCAAACTGATTTGTAGGAGCTGTGCAGACTATAGTATGCATGAAGGGTGTCCTCAGTTGACTTTAGAAAAGCCCCAACCTTCCAGTTAAAATTAATAATTACATTTTTTATCATTGTGAATTAAATTAAATATTTAATTATTTGTGTATTTGTTTGATGAATGCCTGTTTCTGTATTTCTGTGCATTGTTTTAAGGTTCAAATCATCAAAATGACTTAAGCTGGGATCCCCGGCTTCCAGTAATGGCTCAGTGGAGGTTCCAATAAAGATTAAATTGCGAGTCAACAGAAGTAACAAGCATTGACAAAGCCAATAGGTTTTGTCTTTGTGAGATGTACTAGCTTTCTCACTGTGTTGTTAGACATGATGTGTCAATGTGTTTTTAGACATGATGTACAGCAGCGTAGGCTGTTGTGCAACATGGCTTAATCTAAGGAAAAGTATGAAGAAATTCTGAGTGTTAAGGGATGCACGCATGTAGACTTCTTGGCTTTGGCGCTTTACAGAATACTCTGGTGTGTCCGATTAAAGAGTGCAAACAGCACCTGCTTAAGTGCTGACAAATGAACTAAATGTTAAGAGTACAACAGAATATGTAAAAGAAGCAAGGTTGGAAAATTCACAGTGGAGAGGAGAGTGTTGTAATTATTCTAAGAGGATTATCATCAAGAGGCTGAGGGTGAATCGTTACAAAATAAAATATGCCCATACAGAAAAGTATGAATGTATGGTTAATGTATTTATATAAAAAGATTTCAAATGCACTAGATCTTTAAAAAGGCATAAAAAACAAACTTTTCAAAATCTAAAAATGTAGGGTGATACCTGCAATCCAAGAATTATAGTAGAAATGCTTTTATGGATGGGATTCTGGATTCATCAATCTGTCTCCCTTGAAAAGTATACAAATACAACAAACATACCTACAACATTTTTAGGGCAGGAAAGTTAACCGAAGTGGCTACAATTCACCTGAAACGTTTCTACTATACACAGTGTGCAATACCAGGACAGGGAAGCATTCCGGAGCTCAACCATTACATTCACCCATAGACCACTCCTTTTTTACTGCTTTCCCTGAAGTGAGGATGGTGGCTCTTTATACATGGCAATACTCTCAATGTAGCTCTCAGCGTCAAAAATACGGTGAAAGCAGATGCTTTTGGGGTGCTGCTGCCAACCCTCCGGAACCAGAAAGGAGCAGGCTACTTAGAACCTGAAGTGAGTCAAAACAACAACAAGCGTTTGGAGGGCGCAGATGAAAACAACGGCATAAACATCACAGCGTGCGGGAGGGGGAGATTCAAAGCAAGGGCAAATGGAAGAGGGTGGATCTAAACAGCGAGCAGGAGGACGAAGGAAGGGGTTGGGTTATCAAAACAGCGAGCAGAAGGAGCGGTGGGTCAAAACAACAGTGAGTAGGGGTGGGGCGGGTCTAAACAACAGCGGGCAGGAGAAGGGAGGGGATGGGTCAAAATAACGTCAAGAAGAAGAGAGGGGGTTGGTTTCAAAACAAGGGTGAGCGGGAAGAGGAAAGGGTGAAGTGACTGCAGAAACATGCACGCAATGAGAGTAAAGAAAAAAAGTACTTGCTAGAAGCTGCTGGCTAGTGGAAGGACACTGGCCATAGGAAGTAGTACTTGGTCCATGCTCCATGGCATGGACGAAGGCTGGAAGCCCAAGAGGAAGCGGAGGTGAAGACGTGGCGCTGACGTAAAGGAAGCAAGGAAAAGAGAGTAACATGAGAGCAAAACAATCGTAAGTAAAGGTAAGTAATGGACGGACTCTAAGCACCTTCCAAGATTTGTATTCCCCATAAATAAAAGCTTTCGCTGACAGTGTGTGCGCGCTGTAGGCGAAACCTAAAAAGGTTAAGAACCGCTGTCCAAAGCTATTTGCTCAAAATCAATTCATTTCAAGGAACTGGAATATTAATTCTTCTGATTTCTGCGTTTCTGCTTCAACCTCTAGGTCAACACAACTAACATAATAATCCCAGTACTTTTAGTCTTTTGGGTTAACTACTGTGTATCATTCCCCTAGTCCCTCTGTTCACACACACCTCTGTTTGTCAATACAATCGCAACAACATATAGAACACATAAAACCGGTGTATTGCAGTAAAACCTACAGACACACAACAGTTCCACAGGTAGCAAAGTCAGAAGACACAATCCACCCAATCTGATAGTTAACAAACCAATGACCGTCAGCAATGCCTGGAAACAAACCAATCTCACTAGCAGTCCGCAGGGCATGCAGACCCAAACCAACATCTTGAAAAAAGAATGGCATGAAGATTCAAACAATGTTGCTGACTGGCTGTCAGATTCCATTTTTATCGACAGGCAGCAGAATCCCTAGAAACAAAACACTCCTAACAGGTGTAAAACCTGAGGCCATATCCACAATCTACTGAAATTATCTTAATTATGAAAGGAATCTGTAGATAATCATAAATTGTATTGATAGGCAAAACAAGTATCAGGCAAAACAACACCACATATATAGTCAGAGAAAAGGGAGAACATTTAAAGTTGGAGGTTGACTGTCTGTACACCTAATCAAAATCCATCACTACTTTGTGAGATGTAAACTCAGAAGGAAAATACCCTTACCTCATACTATTCAAACCCTCTAAGTTTCAAGGACCATCTGTTTGCCATCACCAAATAGCCACAACAGTGACAGAATTGTTTGTTACTTTTGGTAAACAAGGGTATTGGACCGTGGACGTATAACTGCAAGTAGGTGCAATTTGATAATCTCCTGAACTATATTATCACTACTTGTTTATACTACCTAGATTGTACATAATGACTACTCTGACCTTATACAACAGCGTGGTCACCAAGCCTTGTGCCTTAGGCAACAGTAATCCTAAAATGAATCTTGAGAGATTCCAGCCGTTGCCGGGCATCCTGTAGTGTAGGGAATTGGGCTGCTTCGATCGCTGTGCAATTCACGTACATAGCCAGGTCACTTTTTGTCTATCCAATCAGCCACGGCTGGAATCTCATATCCCAAGTAGATCGCAGTGAAGTGCACATAATCGCAGAGCACACCGCGGAGGAGACAGAGCATGCATGCCCTCGATAGGTAGACAAACTGTATTATATGTCTTATTGTGCAATGTACACACGCATGTGAACCAAACAATAGTTTGTCAAAACCATATCGAAAAATGTCAAAGAATGTTATTTTTAATAAACAAATTTTAAAAAAAGAAAATGAGTCTTGAGAGATTCCTACTCAGAATCTACATAAAAAATGCCATTTCGTACTCTTGGATTACACAGTAGGGCAATACAAATCATTTGGTGGCACTAAGGTATATGGGCACTAAGGTATATGGATGTGTCAAAGGATAGTTAATTAGAGCTGAGCCTCTTACGGGATGGCACCACTGAAAGAACAGTTTTTTATAAGCGGTAAGGTAAATTTTGTACAAAAAAAAGGTGGCTAATAGCATTTCAGAGAGGAGCCAAAATGTACGTTTTAAGTCAAAATCCTAATTTAACATTTTGAAACACGAAAGAGTGATTGACTTGAAAGCTCAAGACTTTATCAGTGTTTGTGTTTAGATTGCAAAAAATATTCTGATTTGCTGTTCCAAAAGCAAGTCGAAATTATATCCCAAAAACAGCAGGAGTACCAATCTGTACTGCTTCCCTGAGTCTGTCCAGCAACTGATAGATTATTGTCCTCTGGAACTCCCTTTGTTCTCCAACTGGCTTAATTTACAGTAACTCATTTTTGAAGGGCAGAAATGTAGAACCCTGTAAGCATACATTGTTGATAAACTGTTGGTCTCTGTTCAGTGGTAAAGAGGTGATACAAGCAACTCTAAATCTAGAAGTTAGCATACAGTAAATCCATGATCTTGGACGCACATTGCAGAAATCTGTGTGTAGCCTACAGGGTTTAGATATAAGTTCCAATGTTGGCGGAGGCTGCCTTTCACCCTATAGAGTTCCTTAAAGTGAGTACTACTTAGTTCTGTAAAAGCAATTACGTATTTACAAAGTCGATTATACTGCAAAAGTGTGGCAGCAAGTCCTGCATTTAATGATTTTTGGTGTTTCTTTTTATAAAGCGCTTCAATGCTGCATTTGTGTCCACGTCTGAGAAGTAACCCAGAAAGTGGATGGTGGACAGGTATGTGTAATCATTTTATTGCAACTGTTCTGATATAGGTGAAGTATAGTTCCACAACAAAGGGTTGAGAACTTAACTCACCTGACAAGAGACATGCTGTATCTAATTATACTAACTGCACACACTATATAGTGCTTCACCAGACCAGATTTTCTAAGCACTTCCAAACAAGCATTTGAAAAGCAATAGGTCTCGCATTTGCGAAATTTTAAGCTATTGGCATTGTAAATGACAATGCCTTTTATTTATCTGTTTCAAAACCAACACACAGATAGAACGTTTGTCATTTACAATGGCAATAGCTCAAACTCTCGCAAATGCGAGACTTATTGCATTGCAAATGCTTGTTGGCAGTGACTGTCAGGCATGAATGAAAACTAAAATTGAAGGTGGCGATTTCATTTGCATGAGACATTATTCTAGAGGGAATGCTCAGAGGCAGTTTTAGAAACATTAATAACTGGAACACGACTAGAATAAAAGTCCTTCTCACAACATGATGCACTAATCCCTAGGGCATGCTCAGACACCACACCTAGATGTCGGGACCACGTTGTATATTATTAAAGAGGCAGCACACGAATTAAAGCTCACTCTGCACGTGAAAGTGCGTCTGCCCGTAAGATGGTGCAGTGGCACAGCTCAGTCAGCAGAAACTGGCACCTTCACACAGAACTCACAGACAGGTGCCCCCAGAGGACGCTAAAAACTCAAGCATTGTGCTCCAACTCGGTTTACTTGCTAAATGAGGAAGCAAGAGAAAAGAAAGTTGCTCGAAGTACTGCAGATGCTGTCTTCAGCTCCTAGTGATTGGTGTCTCGTGTCTAGTGCTTGCTAGTATTTCAATGTAGAACTCTCGAGAGGCGCCTCATGGAAGTTAGGGGGTGGACACCAGGGAGACCTGTGCTTGCTGAGAAAAGAAGGAACATGCCTTGATTCTGACTACAGTGAAACTCAAGCGAGGGGCGGGTGTTGGGGGGGAGGAGGGCCGAGGGTAGGGGTGGGCGGAATTTGCGTAGTCAGCTACGCAAAGCTCTGCAAAACGGTAAAAAAATCTCCACGAGCAAGCAGAGTTCCACGAACACGCGGAATTGCTTGTCCCGCCCGTTCGCGATGCTTTTTTCCAGTCCGCGAACGCTGTTTGCGTGCTCGGGGGGAAATATCTCGTGAACACGCAATTTGAAAGCGCGAACAAGCAAAAAATTCCACGAAGCCGCTGATTTTTTGGCAATTCCGCGAAGCCGCGGAACGCGAAATTACCCAAATTCCGCGAGCGGAAAGGAATTTACCACCCAGGCCTAGCTGAGGGAAGGGGGTCGGAGGGTTGCTGACAACAACAGTGAAATGCGTGCTAACAGGACAAGAGTACATTTAAAAGCACGCTGTATAAGAGTGCAGCCAGGGGAAGATAAAGGTAAACGAAAGGCTCACCTACATAGGACTTTAGTCAATCTTCGAATCAGCTTTGGAAGAGGAACGGTAGCAATCATCTCTGTATGAAAGTGTGTGTGTCACGGCAAGAACCGCTCTGTAAGGATTCATGCTGAAAAGCTTCACAGATAACTCCTCCACACTGGCCACTCTCACAAGCACTATGCACAGAGCGGCTTGAAAGTTAGTAGTTCACCAACATGAAATAGAACTGGAAGAGCTCGTGCGGGGATATCGTAGGATGGCAATGTTTATTTCTTAACACACATCAGGGAGTGTGAAGGAGATATTTTACTGTACTCACCTTAAGAGCAGGAGCACAGTCTGCGCAGTTATTGAAATGGTAATTATTGCCATGTGGTGATGTTTTGAATACTGTCAGGAAAGCGTTTTCTCAGTAGGACAGCAAGCAGCGAGTTGTTGGGATGGCCAACACAAGCATTGCTAATGCATCGGGTTAGCCTGGGAAGAATAAGGACCTGTTTTCATCAATCACCGTCAGGACAAAGGAAAGAGCTCCCTGACAGGGAACACAGGAGTGGAGAGGATGTGGTTAAGCAGCCAGCACTCCTGATTTGTAGAGCTGGAGATCCCGTTTCGAGTTTCAGCGGTGCCACAGCCTGTGATTCTGGGTAAATCACTGAATCTGTCCGGGTGATAAATTGCTACGTAAATATGCTGCAAGAGTAACGAGAACTATGGCATTGAAAAGAAGTAGCCGCCATTGTCCCGGCTGCTTCAAAACAAAGCGAGCAAGGCGTGCTGAATGTAAGCAAAGCACGTCGTGCCTGCAGTAAGAGAAACTCAATAAAGAAGTGCGTTCAGACTAAATAACACTTACAGTGTAACAACCAAAGTAAAAGGGCCAGTCGCCATGGGAGGTTACAAATTAAGACAAGGCGGTACTAAGGAGGGACGAACAAGCCTATGTACGTTTCAGAAGCCAGCATTTACGAAGGACAATCACACAAGCCAATGACAAATATGGGCGGAGAGTGGACGGGGCTACTATTCCATACTCCACTAGCAGAGCAGCACATGTGCACTGACTCTAGACTCAACCTAAAAACACACATCCTTGCAGATAAAACACATTAGCACTACTACCATCAACTCAGATCATGCATGACCTAAGGTAACTGCCACTACATTGTTAATAGCTGAAAATAGTTATAATAATTGTAATTCATGTGACTGCCTCTCAACCATCACATATCAATTCTTCATTTAACCACCCCATCTGTAACTCTCTTCTTATGTACCATCACTAAGCTATGAAAAGCACTTGTGTTAGAAGCTCCACCTAACCTCAATAAATTCAAATATAATGATGGTGACCTTTAAATTTAAAAGCAGACTTTCTATTGCTTAATTAACTACTAGGTGCTTCCTTGGTGGAATAGTGAAGACATTCGTTTCACTGCACCAGTTTAAACAAACTGAGAGAATTAGATAGTGTGACTTTTTTCCAATAATCTGCAATATTTATGTGTATGCAACTGAAAAATCTCCTTATAACCACACAAAAAAGTATGTGTTCCTTCAAACACGGTGGATAAAATTCCAATTATCACTGGTCATCTTGTTTCTCTTTTGTTGATTCTATAACATGATCATTAGTGCGGTTGTTTCACAACACTAACATTTGTAAATCATGGTTACCAAGGCCCTTTCAATATTGTATGCACACCCCATAAAAGGATTTTAGAAAAATGCTAGGAATCACAAAGTGTATGAAGACTTCGCTGTGGCTCTAACGCACCCCGAATGCCGTATGTATTGTTTGCTTTGATCAGTGGCAATCCTTCGTTTTAACACTACATCTGCGCATCATCATCCTGGTTTTCTGAAGCTAAGAGCAGAAGAGGGCCTTGGTGATTCATGTTTGTTTCTGGCTCTCCTCAATGAATCCCTACCCATGCTCCAGTTGACAAGTACCTGAACCTCACAAACTACATTTGCATCACCCATTTAAAAAAATCGCATAAAAAGTCACTGGCTGTGGCGTCTTGTGCAGACCAGCATTGTCACGGACCGAACATTGCAATTAACTTATTAGTAAATAGATCAAGTGAACTGCAGGGGCTGGCCCCATACCATGCTCTTTAAAGAAACTGTCCCTGCAGGGGAGCCCATGTTTGGTGCCCGTCCCTGTCCATCAGGAAGACCTAGCAGGCAGGCGCTACACACAAACTTATCTGCTTGAGAAATTGCATTGAAGAGCCCAGCCTGCAGAAGGGACTATGTATTTACCTTAAAGCTGTTAGTGTAAAGGTAAATAAATACATTGCCAAGTTCTTTACAGTGCATAAAACAAGCAGCTGTGCTTTTTTGTTTTATTTTCTGCCGATGGAGCAACCTCAATTCCACTACGTGGGTGGAATAAACGAGCGCTATTCAGACCACTAGTCCTCACCTATGTGACTTCAATACCTTAGACATTTCAAGGCTGAAAAACACAACACCCGCCCTCCTCATCATTAGCAATGGAATTAATGACTCATATTAAACAAGCATTAGCAATGCAATAGGTCTCCAATTTATACAAGACCTATTGCATTGCAAATGGTTGGCAACTTGGCATCACAGACAAAGGGAGGGAGGGCGGGGGGGGAGAAGGCACGGATGTTGGAAGGGATGGAGGGAGGGGGGAGAAGGTATGGACAGCGGGGGGGAGGGCTGGCGGGCGGGGGAGGTGAGGAGAAGGCACAGACAACGGGAGAGGAAAAGAAGGCAGGACAACGGGAGGGAGGGAAGAAGGCATGACAACGGGAGGGGGGGTGAAGGCACCAAAACATGTTGTGTTGCGCGATTCTATAACCCACATCCCGAAAGTGAAAGCAGGCGTGGTTTCTAAATGTAAGCGTGGAACGTCGTCCGCCTAATGGAGAAAGTTAATGAAGGAAATAGTACATGCCCCGTGTAACAACCAAGTAAAGGGGCCAGTAGCCATGGAAGGATACAAATGACAACATGGCTGTACTAAGGAGGGACTAACTGGCCTCATAATGAATCAGAAGACAGAAAAATAAGGGCGGGGGAGTGGGTGAAGCTTCTCTCCGTACGGAACTACCACAGCTCTTTTTGCAGAGCAGCACTTGCGCGCTGGCTCACACTCAACCTAAAAATGGCAATTTACTTGTCATCATGGGGCTAAAAGTGTTGACTAGACTTAACAAGCCCTGTTCCATATTCTACCACCTCTGTTTGGGCTCTCACCCATAGCAGCTTGCATGATCTTAGCTACGCTTCCATTGAGACTTCTGTGCCAGTTCGGGAAAGTTAAAAAGGGGCTGTGCTACGGTCCTAGTTGTGCCCAAAAGTGGATACCTCCAACACAACTCCTAGCACATAGGCTCATGTGAAAGCTGAGATTATGTAGGGATTATGTGGGGTGGGATATAAAACTCCTAAATGAGAGAGGCCTTTGTCTGATCGTTCTATGAATGTCAAGCCTTCAGCCTATGTTCACTAGACAGCGTAAAGGGCACAGGCTCGCCATAGAGTCACCAATCTCCTGAGGGTTCTTCAAATCCAATTGTGAATGTTTAAATATGGCTACCCTTCTGACCATCAATTCAGCACGCTACGGCATGTGAGTAACGTGCACTTAAGTCAAATTATAAATTGTTTTGTGCTCTTTGGTGACTCAAGGTTGTAAGATTCGCTAAGGTGAGTGACTTAATGGAGTAGATGATGCAGGAGGTAACTCAAAAAAGCAATTAATCAAAAACATTGATACGATTATTTTTGCGTAGGTAGTAACATGTTTTTTCAACCTAAACTGATTTTCTCATTCACAAAATATAAAACGTGTCTGGCAGTTTAGGTCAAAAAAACATGAAATTTCAAAGCAATTCACAGTTGTAAGTACTAAACTATTTAGTATGGTAGATAAACTTTTTACTTTCAATGATTCAAAAAAATAGCTCAGGTAATTTTCTAAAGGCAATGTTATTATAGTTAAAAAGTAGATGTTTCACAGTGAAAAGATCTACCTTATCACAGCTTCTGATTTGGGGGTGAGCTATGAGGTGTGTGTGTAGATTGAAAGAAATTAAAAGGGATCTTTATTTTAAGTTACACATTGTAGACCTTGTTTACCTTTAATTTACTCTACAAATTAGTAAAACAGTTATGTTATAGAGATTACAATGCAATACATGAACATGCAAAAAAGGTCAGAAGTAGTACCAGAGATATTGATAACGAATAAAATGCACCACATAAACATAAGGTAGATTTGATGAAATAGGAGTTTGGCGGATGCAGGACATCTGCCATTTTAAAGTGTATATATCAGAAGTCTCCAACCTTTTTTTTGTGAGAGCTGCTTCTGTTCAAGGGAAGACTTGCAGAGCTACTAATATATTTTATCTCTGTAATATAGTGACACTATGACCGCCATAAACAGGACTACCAATAGTGACCAATAAGCATTTCAGGCAGGGTGACCAATTGAAATGCCAGGAAAATGTTAATTCATATTAAAAGCCTCCACCGTGTAATGAATTAAAATTCGAATCTTCACATGCCTTGTGGCACCAAGGACATAACCATAGCAGTAAGTCTCCTCAACTCACACTCTACTGTCAATAGGCTAACAAATGTAATGTGTTTTAGAATTGCAATATTTTGTCTTTGTTAGCATATAAGTTATTAAAAATGCACATATTTTCCCATCAAATACCACCTTTCTCTTTTTGGCAAGCAAACTCAATTTTCCAACACAAAACCTTTTTCATAAAAAATAAAAAATTTGTCTGCAAAAAACAGTCTTCATAAAAAAATAAATGCAAAGCGCCCAAACATAAATACATCATTTTCATCAAGCACTACCATGTAAAAATTCCTCACATGGACAAATTCAGCTTCAAATACTCCGGTATTACAATCATAGACCATAAGTGGTCACCATAACACAAAGAATGCCTGTGTTATGCTAATATTAAAACCACAATTATCCCAAAGCTACCACTATGCTAAGGCTGGATGCCAGACCATCCAGGGTCCCCATCCTATACCAGTCATGGGCATTATTATGCAAGAAGCTGTAATCATTCTGCCAGAGATGGCTAAAAGTATGTTGGTCATGCTCTTAATATGTGAATTGCGGTAGCCAGTATAGTCTAGATTGACAAAAGGTGACCAAGGATGGCCATTATTATGCTATTGCCACTATTATGCCATGCACTGGCACAATCGCACCAAAGATAAAACCCTTGACTTTAGATGTGGCTTCCGAGAAACAACACTGTTTATTCGGGAGGGGCAGAATGTCAGACAGGCACACACATAAATAAATGCAGATAAGGCTCTTAATTTTCTCTACCCTGGATCCATACCCTGCTCTTATCAGCTTCTGGGCTAAGCATGCTTCCAACTAACACATTTTCACTCTGGTACTTGCAGTCACACAGTTTGGTTGGTCAGCACTGGTAACTGCTGGCACTCTTCTTTGTTAGTGCATTGTTTGCACATGTGGTGCAACTGATTGACCATGTTATATGTACTGGTCTATCTCGTTGTGACTTAGTTAGATTTAAAGTGGATACAGATGGTTATTTGGCAGACCCCATAAGCCAAGACAGTGCATGTTTGAGTGCTATCATAAGACCCTGTCATTGATTTGGCTGGTCGTCACTCTAACGGTCTTGAAATGAGCATTGCTGCTTTGTTTAATGTGCACAGACTGCGATTGGCTTAGCTTCACCTCTGAGAGCTACTTTGAGGGTGCTGGTGAGCTACCAGTAGCTCCCGCGCTACTCGTTGGAGACCGCAGGTATATATGGTTCCAAAACTCATGGTTTCCACAGTTTCAAATAAAATGACATAACTAACAAGACAGTATCACGGACATAAGTGCCAAATATCATGTAGAAATCAACCACAGTCCCAGCGGTAGCTGCAATTCACAGGAAGGAATTACTAGGGCAGGGTCACCATGTCTGCAGATGATGGCAGTGGGCTTAGTCACACAATATTTTACAGAAGGTGAGCTCTACAGCTGTTCCTGCTCAGAGTCTGAGAACCACTGGCAGATACAGGGCCCCAGCACTATGGACAACACCATCACCCCCTGCTTACAGGAACAATCACGGGAAAACTGGGAGTGTCACACAACCACTCACACTCTGACCCGACTCAGATAATACATTGTTTTAATCATCTGTCAAGGGCAGCAAATGAAAAATGGGGGTATTCCTCTTGGCTAGTTGTAGTGGTCGAGCCTCAAGCAGACTACTCATTTCAAACCTTGCTTAGAAACAGGTCAAAAGATTTCAGGTTGCGACCCCCTGAGACACACCTGTCGGAACAAGGAGCACCTTTACTCCTCCTTTAATATGACCTTAATCCAGGTCTAACTATCTGCAAAACAGAACGGTATCACCTGTGATTTCTAGCAACACTCACTGGCCCATCTAGACCCTGACCCTGTTAGCATGGCGTTCTATGGTTACACAAAGAAAAAAAGTGTTTGCTTGCTAAAGTCTATAAAAGCCCCTTCCTTTCGCTCTTTGCAGCCTTTGTTTTCCTCTATTTATCTTCCGCTTTGCACCCGGTTTTTAGGTCTCGGGACCATCCGGTCGGCAGACCGGAAGTCCGGAGATTTAATGTCTTTGAGAAGAGGGGCTTGCACCCGCCCCTCTTCTCTCCTGTTCTCCATTGGCTGGCCTCTTAAATGCTGGCCAGCCACTGGAGAAGAGGTCCAGTCACTCCGATTATGCCCCGTCCTTTTCGGATCGGGGGGCGTGTTTTTTAAAGAAAGTCTCATTCTCTCCTCCAGCCAATGGCTGGAGGAGAGAAAAGACAAACACGCCCCCGAATCCGAATCCGCCACTGCCTTTCTCCGAGGCATTTCTTCTTGACCTCTGAGAAAGGCGGTGGTGTGCTTGCCTTTTGCTGTGCTTTCTTTACAGGAACTGTTTTTTTTCTTCTTTTTCTTGCAGCACTGAATTATAGAATTCAGCTGTCTCCCTTGTATGCTTGTATCTTCCCCACCCTTCCCTCCATGTCGCTCCCCGGCACAGCAAAGCATCTGTGCGGCCCTCCCCCTTCCACCTTCCCCCACCCTCACCCTTTACGTTAGTGTTTTGACTGTGCGCTTGTTATTAACCACGCATGTGCTGGCGCAGTGTTTGTGTGTGAATTCTTTCTGGATTGCTACAGTGGTGTCTTCCGGTGCCCTCGGCTTGTGTTTTTATTTTGTAGAAGGAGCGGTGCCAGCCATCCCCGCCTCGAGTTTCTTTAGAAGCAGATGGGCTCCCTGGTCCGGGTGATTATAGGGGTACCTCTCAGACCTGTTCCCCGTGATTTATGAGCAAAAACAACACGCACGTTTTCCCTCTCCATCACACGCCGAGGCTCGCGGTTAGGGGATGGGAGGGCGTCTTTGAAGATGAATCTGTTCTGTGATGGGTGACGGAGAGGGACAGACACATAAAAACACCAATAACAGCGCTTCCCACCCAAGAGGCCTGACAAGCTGGAAATGCCAGAAATAAATGAAGAAAATATATTTAAAATGACAGCTTCTATTGTAAACGCAAGAGACACAAATCTATCACCAGAGTCCATGACTGCCAGGGCCTGTAAGCCACAGGAGGGTTCGTGGAGTTAAACGCTCGCCGCTGAAACATGCGGCAACTCCTAACCAGCCTCCCTGTCAAAGCCGTTTAATTGATGAAAACTACATTGGCCAAAAGCAATACCTGGTATTTATAGCGCCGAGAAACGGCTAAAGTGCGGTGTGAAGCACTATCGACAAAACATTCCATTAAAATTCAAACATAGGATACCCCGGAGCCTTAGGCACACTTTAAAAAGGGGATTGTAAAAATGCGCCTGAGATGTAACATTAATGTTGTGCCAGAAATGGGTGTCTCGTAACTTATCTTTGGGAAAGTCAATAACTAGAAAGTCCCAGTACACATTTCACGTCTGTGTCGTTTCTTGTACCACGCGCTTGTTTAATTGTCATATAGTATGTGTTGTGCTGACTTGAGGCTTTTCTTCCCGTTGCGGTGGGTGACGTCTATTGCTTTTACGCTCTTGTCATTCGATGACTGTGGATTGCCGCGTCCCCCCCAACCCTCCCTCAAGCTCGACCTCTGTTCAATATCTTCAGCCACAAATCGCAGAGAGACGGGGACGAAGGTGGTCTCTTATTACTATAGAAAGTTGAGACAAGCCTGATTTTCCCTAGCCAAGTCATGCTCAAATGGAACGACAATCGGGGCGTTATTTCTAGGTTTGCATATATTTCCTAAAGATAACTATATGCCCCTTCGGTGGCTATGTGCACCTCGATGCTTCTACTTTTATTGAAGGAACCCCCCACACCCATATACGCGTATATAATAATGGGATACCCTGATTAGTTTGTGCATCAGACTGTGGGAGAGGGTGTTCTTTGTTTTGTTTATTTATTTATTTGTGGGTTTCTATATAGCGCCTACGCTACTTTTCCCTCAGGTGTCAGCGCGCTTTGTTTCTCTCACTATATAGCACCGCGCTCCTTGTGTGATCCAGAGACCCACAATGCTGCCTGTCTCTTCACGGAAGTGTCGCGTGAGCGCCTGGGAGAGGTCTCAAGACCCTCATGGCGCTACCTCAATCCCAGCCCCCTCCCCCACCACCCCGTAGTGGCCCAGCCCACCCGCCACTTAAAGTGCAATAAACGTGATACAGCGGTGTCTCCGGCCTGGTGCAGGGTGACAAGCCCATGATTCATGGGTGGGGGCGGGGGTCTGTGTGAGCAGCCAGGATTGCGGGGAATGCGGTGAGGGAGACGCACTAATCTCCCGGGCAGGGACGGAGGCTCCCGTCTGACGGCCCCCGCCGGCTAGGGGCTCTGGCTTCCATTGCCGACTGTCACCCCTATCTACAGCGGCCTCGCCCGCCCCACCTCGGCCCTTACCGCGGGAGGTGGGGAGCGCCCCCCCCCCACAAAATGAGCCCTCGCCCCACTCGAGAGAACACTCACTCCTGGTACTGCACCCGCACCGCAGTCGCTCACTCCACCTCTGGGGCATCAACATACGGGCAATTCTCACGCACTCACATCGTTTATTCAGTCTCTGGCGCCTTTCTGACTCGCGATGGTTTGATTGTGTGTGCTTGTGTTTCGGATTGTGGCTGTATGTATGTGTGCTTATGAACGTGACGTTGTGATTGTGCCCTGTGTGTTTGCGAGTCTGTGTCTTTGTGTGGGTTTCTGGGTATAAGTCTGGCTGTGTTTGCGTGAGTCTCTGTGGGTAGGTCTGTGAGCGGGAATGCTTAATGTGTCTGTTGTGCGTCTGTCTCTATTTGTGTTCTGTGTATACGTGTCTGTTTGTGTACCCCATCACCTTGTTTCTGTTTGAAGGGGGCTTAGTTTTACCCTCAACAAAGGAGCTACACGCACCTCTGACACATATACTTTTTTTGCTCCAAAACACAGCACTGTGCGCTCGATTCATATCTTTAACTTCAGACGCGGAGTAAAGACCAGATCAACACCGAGGAAAACAGAATCTATTTTTTTTTAAACCAACTGCCCCTTGCGCTTAATGGTCTCAAGTGTATTTGATGTAAAATAAAAGTCTTCAACTAGACACGACATTTAATGTAGGGGTGGGAAAAATTTCACTCCATTAAGTTACAGAACAAGCATTTACAATGCAATGGTCTCGGCATTGGTAAAGTTAGAGCTATTGGCATTGCTCATGACATTTTTATTTATGTTTTTGTTTTTAAAACATTTAAATAAACGGCATTGTCATGAGCCATGCCAATAGCTCTAACTTTACCAATGCCGAGACCGTTGCATTGTAAATGCTTGTCTTCTCAAGCTACACTGGCACTTTCATCTCCCTCCATTTTCTAGCTGTGCTCCACTTTCTTTGCACTGCTTTCACTCTTTGCAGCCTCTGCTTCCCCATGCCCCTGCTCTTTCTGCTAACTTGGCTCTCCACTCACAGGCCCCTGCTAACGACCTGAATCTGCTCAACAGCTGTGCACCCCTCTGACTATTATCGAAGTGCTTTTTTAGAGTCATAGACTAGCATGTTTGATAACAAACGGAGTATGTTTTAATTGTAAAAGCTTGTGAATTTTGTGCAGTTGTGCCCACGGTACAAACCTTTCCTGCTGCAGACCCGTTTTCCCGACCTCCCTCCTCTGCCCTTCCATTTTCCCTCTTCCTACCTACTCTCCCAGGCACAGATTGAGGATTATGACGTTGAATACACCCCCCTCCAGGCGCTCTCATTTGGTGATACTTGGACAACCACCTGGACGGCATGCATGTGAGTTTAAAAGCCGAGTGAGGGACACGTGACCTCGCCAAAAGCCTTTACATGCCTTTAGCCCGGGCGTCGAGTACAATGGCGACCTGCCTGTTTGGGCCTGGTGGCAGAAATACTGCTCTTTTCTGCAAACCTTCACGAGGACCATCCACATTCACAACAATGCACTTACAGAACTAATACACACCTTTTACACAGAGCAAACAAAACCACTGTGCCAACCACTCACTCACACTCAAATAAAACACTCCTACATACCTTTCTACACCTACAGCCACACAAGGGCCCCTTCCCTCCTACATAAACCACAACTCTATGCTAAACTAGATTTCAAACCATATATCACCAATACACCACCAACCCACAGTGCACATATTCACAGGGCACAAGTCCTAAAAAAAGAAGTGGGGGGACGCTCCAAGTTAGGTGGTGTCACCGGAAGTGACGTCACGATAGGAAGTGTCGTCACGAAAGGTGAAGGGGGCAAGCTGCACCAGCAAACCTCGCCGTTGGCATCACACTTCCTTCCTATTCCAAACCCGGCCCCTTTGTGAGCGCGCGCCGTTTCCTCTCTTGCTTTATTTGGTGGTGTGCTGGGATTATGTTTTCCTCGTGAAGCCCTCAATGCGGCCAGCTTTTGCGCAGGGGGGACGGCGTCCACCCGGTAAAATAAGTGGGGGGACGCCGTCCACCCGCGTGGTACCCCGACTCGAGCCCTGCATATTCATAAGCCACTCAAAATACCCTCTCCATACAAAATCCATCCACTATGCTTTGCCTACTCCAAATACTGCCCTCGCCCGCCACCTAAACACTTTATTAACTCTCTATCATACCGATCCCCTACATCCCTACCTTTACTTTTCACCCAAAACAAATCAAGACATTCTCTACACTCCCCTCAACCACTAAGACTATTTTTTCCACCTAACAGCCTACAACCACTCCTATGAGCCACTCCTCTAACACACATTTCCACCCCACTATTCTTCAACATCCACAACTCTCCAGTTCTTCACATTCGAATTCTACATCTGTAGTCAATATACCAATTTCAGATATTACTACCACACCAACACAAAAACAAACACTTCAAAACAAATCAACACACAATTACAAACCCACCACCATCCCAAAATGCAAGCATATATCCACTCTGCTCCTCAGGCCAACACAAACAACACATATTCTATAGCAGCTTCACCTCACACTTTCCAAACTACAAAGATACCAACCGCCCACCCCAGATATACACTCACTCACCTATCATCTTTTGCAGAATTCAGAGCCCTAAAACCTGACCCTAATGCTCTATCACTACCCTTGACCCATACGCCCTCAACATAGGCAAAAGAAAGAAACTTCACTCCACTCACCATAACCTGGTATCCCCTTGTCTATCTCTCAACAGCCCTAGCTTTCAGAAACATCTCTACAGCCTAACCTCTCCATCTCAACCTGTCGCTTCTGTTGGAAAATGATAACGACACCCACAAAACAACACCATGTTGAATAACACACCTCATACAACTTAAAAGAACAATGCTCACTCTCTTACTCACTCTTGCAGCACACAACACCACATTCAAAACCCATTTGTTAAACAGCCTACTAATCAATCCCTGATCCATTTGCAAAAATAAGTACCACATCTTCGACCTATTGACAGATACAGAACCAAACTCAATCTTCATAACTGAATTCCGACAGACGCAGCTGTATTGCACGAAGCTGTTCCTTCAGTCTATGACACAAAATTGCATAGGCAATAGAGGAGGTGGCTTAACCGTCATATTTATGGAACAACAAACCTCACCACCAAAGCTGAGGATGTTTCATTACAAGGTTGTGAGGCCCTCTTTCTCAGATGCACCCATACCCCAACCTTTTCTTGTAATCTTCTTTACAGACCACCACCTCAGCCATGGAACATTCCCAGACATTTTTCTAGACACCGTTTCAAATCTTCTTACACTAAATTCAAACCTATGCACCCTTGGTGACCTGAACCACCGTTCAGATTTGAGACCAATACACATCACCCTAAAACAATCCTCCCAGGCCTAGAGACACTCAGCCTACATGAGTTCATCCCCAAACCCATGCATGTAGCAGAACAGGTCTTAGATGTCATTTTCAGCAACCAAGACATTCCAAATCGTTACTCCAGTCACATGATCAGACCACCACCTGGTAGTCTTCCAACAGAAGTCACCACAACTCAGTCCAGAATAAGTCACCTCATCTGCCACTACATATTGATCTTAGAACAAACTGAATTTCAAGGACCTAGAAACCCAGCTTACCTCCAACAGAGATGGTGACAAATTCAGTTCAAAACCTCTATGGAGAGCTTCATGAAGCTTTTGATATCTTAATAACACTTACAACATTGAAATATGACAAAAAAACAAGCCACGTTAATGAATGTGTAATTAAAAAAAGATAAAACAACAAATTGCTTAGTTTCAATGCACCGGGCTCAAAACTAATCTCTAGAAAAATACACCCTAACAGACACAACAGAATGTACAAGTCAACAATCAAAAAGCAGAATCCACAATGCAAAATGTGCCAATAAAGAATCAATTAAATACTTACAGAACTTCATAAACCAAAATGCACAGAAGGAACACATCCCATGTCACAAGAATTGTCAGACAAACTGGAAAACCATTATACACCCAAAGCAGACATGTTCTATTCTTAACACATAAGAAAACCAACTATATCAACCCTTTTCCAGCAAGCCCCTCTGGGGTAGGTTAGCACAGCCTCTCCACTCCTTCAATGTATTATCAACAACTGAATATCTGTATCTTGTCAAGGCAAGCAAGCCAGCCGTGTTCCCATTTGACAGCTGTCTTCCACAAATCTTCAAACAAATTTTTTCAACAACTTCAGCCACTTTCCCAGTAAGAACACTGATCAAAAACTCCTTAACAAGAGTTTTATCAGAAGACCTAAAAAATCATAAATATGACAGTTATTCAAGAAAACAACCTGGATCCTCAAGACCCCAACAACTACAGCTCTATGCAAATGGACCATTCCTGGACAAACTTACAGGAAGGGCAGCTTTCTCCAAGATGTCAAAATGTTTTGAAGAAAACTCTCTACTTTCTTACTTCTAAACAGGCGTTCCATCCAGAAAAAGGCACCGAATCTGCCATAATGGCCATCTGGGATGATCTTTAAACACAATGGGTCAGAATGGAGTTGCTGCCCAACTTCTCTTGGAGCTTTAATTTGCCTTGGACACAGTCGATCATGACATACTAATTCAAAAACTTGACAAAGCCAGCATAGAGAGTATGGCTCTCGCTTGGATCACATCTACCTTTAAAGTAGAACACATGACATCCATATTCCGCCATACTCATCCAAACCCTACAGCATAAAAGCAGGAGTCCCTCAAAGCTCTAGCATCTCACCCATGCTCTTTAATATCTACATGAAATCATTACCTAGAATCATCAAATATTTCAGTTCACCTGTTATAACTACGCAGATAACATGCAGATACTTCTTAAATATGTAAAGCCCCAAAGACACTGGAGACTCCAACGGAGTGACCTAAAATTTAATGTGTCCAAAACTGAAATACTCACTTGTGGCGACTGGAAATGCTATGACCTGCATCTGGCAGGCCGATCACGGAAAATATTGAAGGAGGTAAGAAACTTCAGAATTACAATGAACTCCAAGCTGTCAATGAATGCCCAATTGGATAAGGTAGCCAGATCAGACTTTCTTTCACTAAAAACCTTGTGACGCATCTTCCTGTACCTAAGATTCCCCACAAGATCGTAGCAATCATCTCTCTTGTCCTATTAAAACCTGATTATGCCAATGGCCTATATCAGGCTCATCTCTAACAAGTATGAGAACATAACATAATTCAAAACTGCTACCAGACTACTTCTGCATGTAAAGCCACAAGCTCATAGCTCCCTTGCCTTGGATGGCCCTACATTAGTAATTAGTTGCTAAAAGGTCTACCTTCAAGTAACTTTGTATCACCCACAAAGCAATGCATGACAACCAACCACTTTTCATCAGGAAGAAAATCACTAAATTTAAACCTCAAAGGAACTACAACTCTAGATTGGCACACAGTCTAAAAATCCTAGCATACAAGAAAAAAACATGGGTGAAATAACTTTCAATGTCAAAGCAGCCAAACTATTGAATCCACTGACAAACATCTCAGCTTCAGAAGGTTAGTCAAAACTTGGCTCTTCCCCACATGACCAGAAATACTTACAACAAAAAACATGTGCTGCAATAACAGGCGCAGAACATAAAAACTATACTTGTAAAACATGATCTAAAAAAAAAATACATATAAAATATTATTGCCTTTTAAATTATAAATAAATTGAAGAAAAAATGTGGATAAAATGATATATATTTAAATCTACTGTATATGTATATTCTCTATCTATGTACATTTACAAATATGTCTATGCATAAATACATTGTTATGGGTATGTACATATGTAGAGATATTTAGGTCTGTACGTTGCATAGGTATTAAATTATTTTCTATGTACATGAGAACACATACACATATACATACACACACATTATATATATGTATACACACACACATTATATATATATATATATATATATATATATATTCAAAAATCCAAGGGTAACGCACTCTCAGAGGTCAGCTCTTTATTCCTTCACAAAATCGCTACGCGTTTCGACACGCAATGTGTCTTGCTCACACTCTTGATCGTGTGAGCAAGACACATTGCGTGTCGAAACGCGTAGCGATTTTGTGAAGGAATAAAGAGCTGACATCTGAGAGTGCGTTACCCTTGGATTTTTTAAATATTTATACAACCGGATTTGGGTTCGCCGGCAAACGCACCACCTGACTTAGGGATTGATCCTGGAAGGACCCGTGCTTGTTTATCTATATATATATATATATATATATATATATATATATACACACATACACATACCATCAACACACACACACACACATATATACATTACAGCGTAGCGGTAGCCACTCTGTACTTAGGGTGACCAGAGATCGGGATTTTTATTCCACTCTATGCTATTCCACTATGGCCTACTTGATGGTACGCTACTGGAGTGCACACTTTCCAGTGTCTGCTACTCCGCTCTATGCCACTCCAGTGTACTGATATGCACTATACGCCACTGGACTGTACCACAATTCACTGTATGCTACACACCCCAGGTTTCTTTGCACTTATATGGCACCTTACACTTAAGCACTTTTTTTCAAGAACAATTGTTGTTATTTATTGTTATTGATTTTACCTTGATCGTGATGCCAAAAACAGAAGATAAAACATCAATCATGTTTGAAGACAGTATATTAAGTAAATACACATGTGATATAGTTGCTCTATATTTGTATGAGATTGTTACCAATTATATACTCAGGTTGACATCTTATGTAATTTTACCTGTCTCGTCACCAATACATGCTGTTCTGGTTGTTTATGTCTACTACGAGATTATCGTAGCAGGCTAATCACGTGGTCACGATCATACTGGCACTGTCACTTTAAAAGGTGTTATTTCTCTTAGACCACTGTCATGTGATCAAGGCTCAGGCGAGCCGAAACGCGTAATGGCGACAGAGGAATAAAGATTTTTTGCACTACAAGTTGGGTCCGTGCCTTTCTCTTCAGGAGAGCCGCTAGTTCGGAAAAGCTACGGAGGAAAAACCGTGATATATATATATATATATATATATATATATATACACACATACATATACCATCAACACACACACACATATATACATTACAGCGTAGCGGTAGCCACTCTGTACTTAGGGTGACCAGAGATCGGGATTTTTATTTATTAATGTCCCTTAATAACTTTGCACCCGTTTGACCATGTCCGCGAAACTTTGCGGACATATTGTCCCAGTTTCATTGTGGTACTATTGAATGTTTCGCAGTGTTTGGTCAAGGGAGTGCACAGAAAAAAGGGGGGCCCGAAAACGGTTATAAAATTCAATGCATTTTACATAGACTTTAGTGTTTTACGTAGCGCGAAAACAGTCAGTTGGGTTTGTTTGAAATTTTGCAGGATTATATGTTATGGTTCGCAGATGATTCTGTGGTTAAGTATTTTTTTAACGTTTTAAGTGTTTTAAACTTAGTGATATCTGTGGCCACAGTAGTACCATGGTACTACAGAGTTATATTGCGATTACAAGGGACTAGCAGATTGGCTAATGACTGCCTTTACAAAAGTTAAAGTCAGTCATGTTGTTTTTAGCTGGAGTTTCCCTGTGTTGCGTTACGCCTTCTGATGCAGGTAAGTATTACATATATTTAAAAAACAAAATACAGAGTCCCGTGGTACCCAAATAACAAATTGTAAAACAAAATCGAAAAATTCGAAACACACTACAAGACATCATTTTTTATAAATATGGTGTGCTACAGTGTATTTGCAAATTTTAACATATTAACAAATGCTTGAAAAATGTATACAGAGTAGTGTGTTCATTACTAACAATTACCGCGGTACTTATTTTGTGGCACTGAGGTACTACCACGCTACTCTGTATTAAAAAACAAAAATATATAGAAAAGTATAAATATTTTGCACTACACATTACCACTTTACTAAAGTGTAAATAGGTAGGGCAAAAATAGCAAAAGTTATACTTACCTATATCGGAAGGCATAACGCAGAACACGGTTATAGAGAACCGAAAAACAACATGCCTGTCTTGAACGTTTGTAAAGGCAGTCATTAGGCATTCAGGTAATGATTTCTCATCACTATGTACGGTGGTAGTACAATGAAATACACATACATTTCACAAAAATACAGTGTAAACAGATCTCACAAACGTTAAATAACTTTAAACTTATAAAATAGTAATACTACCTACCTGCACTACCCAAACTAATTATCTGTGCACCATAATAACTAATCCTGCCAAGTTTTAACAACATTCGAATTACAGTTTTCACAATTCACAAACTGCAAAAATGGATGTAAAATACATTGAATTTAAGCACGCTTTGGGACCTCCACAACATTTTTCATATTGGAATATATATTTTGGAGATATAACATTGACATCTAATCACACACTTTTATGCCTCATTACCTTTAGTTTACACACTCCACTTTACGCCACTCCACTGTTTAACTGTTCACTTTATGGCACTTCACTGTACGCCACTTACATTACGCTACTCCAGTTTACGACACTACAGTATACGCCACTACATTCTATGCTAATCGACTGTATGTTACTCCAGTGTATTCTATTACACTTTCGTGTATGCCAGTTTAGTGGACGTCCCTAAACTGTACTGCTCGCAACTCTACACTATTCCACTGTACCCAACTCCACTTTATGCTATTCCACTCTATGCTATTCCACTATGGCCTACTTGATGGTACGCTACTGGAGTGCACACTTTCCAGTGTCTGCTACTCCGCTCTATGCCACTCCAGTGTACTGATATGCACTATACGCCACTGGACTGTACCACAATTCACTGTATGCTATTACACTTAACAATACTGCATTCTGCGCCACTCCACTAAATCTCACCACTGTACGTGGCTATAGTCTATGCTCTTATAATTAACCCTAATGACTTGTACGACACTGTACTGTACGCTGCTCTGCTATATGGCACGCCACTGTACGTATGAACAGTTAATGCCAATAAACTCAAGGTTACTTAACTAAACTCTATGCTACTCAACCGCATGACACTACAGTTTATGCTACTTCAGTATACGCTATTGCACTACACCCTATTAGACTGTAAACCACTGTACTGTACACTATTCCGCTCTGCACCATATAGCACTCCAATATTTGCCACTCCATTTTACGCAATTAAACTTTGCATCACTACACTCTGCCACACCCAACTTTATGTATGCCCACTGGACACCCACTCAACGGAACCCCACTCCACTGTATAGCACTCCAATGTACCCTCTCCAGTGTACGCTATTTGAGTTAACGCCACTCCACTGTACCACACTCCAGTGTACGCCACAGCACTGTATGCTATTTCAGTCCTCAATATTCCAATATATGCCCGTAAACGGTACAACACTCAAGTGTACAGCATTCCACTGTACGCCACTACAGTGTACAACACTCCAGTGTATAGCGCTCCACTGTATGCCAGTACACTGTACACTACACTCTACAATGCTTACGGAACATAAATCCACGTTACCACACCCCACTATATGTTATTTGAACATAAACCACTGTACGCCACTACACTCTATGCCACTCCAATATACGCCACTATATTCTATCTGAGTCCACTGTACGCCACTCCACAGTATACGCTACTCCACTACACCTCATTCAACTTTACTCCACTCCACTCCACTATACCACAATATACTGTACCACAGTGCACTTTACAACACCGTCTTGTACCATATTCCACTTGATAACACTCCACAAAACTAAACTGGAAAAAAAATTACACAGATGGTACTAACAACAAACCATTGAAATTCACACAAAAAACGGTTAAAAATAATTTATAGTTATGAAAACTTTATTTATGGTTGGTATACAAAACTAAAAACTAAAGTTATAGTTATTATTTCATTTTATAATTTCTACACCTCTTACGCACTTATGTCTATCATATTTGTGCCAAACACACCTTAAACACCACAACCATAACAAATTCAAAACGTATACTTATCTGTTGAATTTATCATTTATGCACCACTTTTACATTTCTATAAGTTATACTTATAACTAAACTCACATTTATACTTATGCACCACCTTTAAATTAATATCACTCACGCACATTCATACATAGTCTTGTCATCTCACTCACTACACTACATTAACTATAACTTCCAAGTGTACAATGCACTATGTTCTGGCAAATAATATACTATCACAGGCTATAACTTGAGTAATATCCAAGGGTATAGCTAGTGCATGGAGAAGGGAGTGGTTGAGGGTCCGTAAAAAGAAATGCTCTTATTTCGGGCGCAGATGGTGATAAGCCCAAGAGGCCTGACGTAAGACAGCGGGTGAGGATGTCTTTTTGAGTATATATTGGATAGTTTTGGGACAACATATCCTTTCCCCTTAAAAAATTCCCTCGCCCTTCCTGTGTGAGACTCACTGGTGATCTCCCTGTGTTTGTTTTAAATTATAAATTTAACAGATAAGTACAAGTTTTGAATTAGTTATGGTTTTGTAGTTCAAGGTAAGTTTGGCCCAAAAAAGATAAATAGTGCAGAAATCAAAAAAATTAAGATACAACTATAACTTTCACATATATATATATATATATATATGTTAGAAGGCGACCTCAGAGGAGCCCGGAGGGGGCCCTGACTGTCCTGAGACCCACCCTCAAAGTATCGTAGCCGGGCACTGGCGGGAGATTCCGCAGGGGAGGAATCTCGTACCTAGGATCGTACACTTGGCACCACACGACAAAGAGACACCACACCGAGGGTTCTTAGGATTCAAGCTTTATCAAATCGAAGTGGTAGGATCTTTATGATCAGCAAGGCAGATATTTACAAGCAGAGCGTGGGCTCACAGAGTCTTGGCAGGGGTAGGAGGTAGCGGGACAGTCTTTGGGGGGATATGGATCAAATGCAGGAGCGTACCCGGCGCACAGCTCACAATCCTCGAGCTGGGGGATACGCTTGTCGTCGTGGGGTCCGGCGGGACCAAAGAGAGTCTGGGGGAGCCGCGAGTCACTCAGCAGGCTCAAGCACAAGTTCGGAGGTCTTACGATCTTCAGGGAGCCGCGAGTCACTCAGCAGGGCTCAAGCACAAGTTCGGAGGTCTTACGATCTTCAGGGAGCCGCGAGTCACTCAGCAGGGCTCAAGCACAAGTTCGGAGGTCTTGCGTTCTTCGGGGAGCCGCGAGTCACTCAGCAGGGCTCAAGCACAAGTTCGGAGGTCTTACGTTCTTCGGGGAGCCGCGAGTCACTCAGCAGGCTCAGGTACCAATTCGGAGGTCTTACGATCTTCGGGGAGCCGCGAGTCACTCAGCAGGGCTCAGATGTTCCAAGGCGAATCTGCCGGACAGTCCCAGAGCACCCCTTGTTATAGGTCGACCCCTCTTTGATGTCCGGAGTCTGTGCAGGCAGGGGTCTTGTCACCTGGGGGTCGCTTGTCGAGGTTTCCTGCCATTGTCTTTTGATCCTTTCAGGGCCGGGTCGGGAGGAGTCCCAGACACCCAGCAGGCGTGGAGCCAGCCCTCAGGGAGGCCGGAGGGCCGATCGAAACCCATCGTCCCAGGGGAGTTCAGAGGTGCGATAGAAACTGCTCCTCCCTCTCTCATCCCCTGGAAGCGTGATGTCCTCCAGCCGGAGTGGCGCCTCTAGGCCCGGGTTGTGCTGGGGCCGGGCGGCCATCTTGGTGCACGAAGTCGGCACGCGTGCCCGGGGTGGCCGAAAGGAGAGAGGCCATGGACGGGGAGGCCCGGGTCGCGTGAGTGTGTTCTGGTGGGAAGGATCGGCTGGGCCGTGTGCTTGGGGTCCCTGGTACCAGGTTAGGTAGTGCGAGGACAGGAAGAGCCATGCTACGAGGCCGGGTCTAACAATATATATATATATATATATATATATATATATATATAAATATATATATAAATAAATATAATAGTTAGCTGGACTTTTCACTCGTACAAAACCATTGAAATACACCTGTTAGTTAGTTCAGCTAACTATAACTCGCGCCCGCAATGCACTGCTGATGACGTCACATATTACATCACTCATGACATGGTAAGTGACATCACTCATGACATCACTGATGACATCTCAAATGACATCACTGATGACATCATCCACTGAATGTTTTTTTCTGAAAATTACATATGTTTTATATATGTATATCTCAAGGTTGAGGGAAGAATAAATGGGTATATAAGTGTCTAAATGGATGATTTGTTTTTGAAAAATTGATTGTATAACTGACTGATTAAGTGTATCTTAGTGAATACATGGCTTAGTGAGTAATGTTTAAATATGTAAATATCTGTATCAGTCTCTCACTTTGTGTATAAGTGGCTGCATGGGTTGGTGAGTAGCTACATGAGTGTCTATATAGGTTATTAGTTGTTTTTTTGAGTCTGAGTGTCTGTATGGTTCGGTGGGGGGTATTACGTAGTGCATAGGTGCATGAATGAGTGACTCACTGTTTGTATGTGTTGAAGACAGCATGTGTGCAGGACTGTATGGGTGGATGAGTGTGTGCATGGGTGTGTTAGTGAGTGAATGACTGTCTCAATAGTGTCTTTATGAGTAACTATATATGTTTTAAACTAGTATATGTGACTATTGGTGTATATAAGTGAGTATATGTGAGAGTGAGAGATTAAAAGAGTTCCTGTATGAATAAGTATGTGTTTCTATATGTGATTGTTTAAAAGACTAAGTATGTGTAAGTTTCTGTAGAAGTAAGTGTGGTGGTGTGTGTATAACTGTATATGCAAGTAAATGAATGTTTGATTCTTTATTAGCATGAGTGACTGTGTGTGAGTAACTCTATGGATGAGTGGCGTTATGTAACAGGATGTATAGGTGTATGAGTACATATGATGAGTGAGTACATGTATGAGTGACTGTATAGGACTGTTGGTGAATGAGTGGATGTGTATGTGGATCTTAGAATTACTGAATAGGTTGTTGTAACTGATATTGGTATGTCCATTGTTTTGAAAATTGTAGTTTCTATTTTTGAATGTCTGTATCAAAGGTTATATTAGGGGGAGAGGAGGTCTGCCACTATCACAAGGATGATGTCATTTGAGAGGTCATCAGTGATGTCATGAGTGATGTCACTGACCATGTCATGAGTGATGTAATATGGGACGTCATCAGCAGTGCATTGCGGGCGCGCGAGTTATAGTTAGCTGAACTAACTATAACGGGGGAATTTCAATGGTTTTGTACGAGTGAAAAGTCCAACTAACTAGAACGCCCCTGAAACCTATGGTTTTTTCAGTGAATTTCGAAGGTTTTTTAAATGCTAATTCCTAACTATAACGTGCCTGAAACCTATGGTTTTTTCAGTGAATTTCAAAGGTTTTTTAAATGCTAATTTCTAACTATTCCTACAGAGATAGGACATGTGAAGAAAGAAGAAAAAACGCACAGAAAGAAAAAAAAGAAATGCAGAAAGAAGCAACAGAAGTCCTCAAAGACGAAGAAAAGTGCAGGAAGAAGGATCATGTGCAGAAAGAACAAACAGAAGAGCAGAAAGAAGCCTTGTTGCAAAATCATCCTGTACCCTCAACTTTTTCAGACGGATACTGGTGGTAACTGAGTCTGACTAACCAGTCCTAGAGCTAGTGCTATGTTAAAAGACACTAAGAATACAGTGAAAACACCTACATACACTAGGGAACACTATGCGTTGCGGTCCCCCTGTGATCAGCATGACCTTCTCTGTAACCCCCTAGTATATAATAGGGCAGGGGATTAAAACTACCTCTTAAAACGTGCCACAGGGCGTGTTTGCACATGTCACCTCAGGCCCCGTACCCTCACTTGCCCACTGTGTGAACACGCCCTGTGGCCGTTTTTAGTTGGGAGATTAAGTTCATTTGAATGCTGAGGGTCCCTAGGGTCCAACTAGCCCACTAGGTACCTCCAATAGGCGCCACAGAGCTGCGTTGCAGAGAGGTGTAAAAAGTGGCACGGCCTGGACCACCTCTCTGCATTGCAGCTCAGTGGCGCTTACTGGAAGCACCTGGTGGGCTAGTTAGCCCCTAGGGGCACTCAGGATTGAAGTGGAATTATTTCCCCAACTTAAAACGCGCCATAGGGCGTGTTTGCACACGTCACATCAGGCCCCGTCCCCTCCCTTCTCCACTGTGTAAACACGCCCTGTGGCCGTTTTGTAAGTTGGGAGATTAAGTCCCCTTGAATCCTGAGGATCCCTAGGGGCAAAACAGCCCACTAGGTATGTCCAGTAAGCGCCATTGCAGAGAGGTGTAAAAAGGGGCATGGCATGTGTGTAGCATGACCAATAAACTTTCGAAGTTAAATGTAGATAAAACAAATTGTTGATTTCAGAAAATAACACTTGTACCTGCACCTCAGTATGGTAGTCATTAGCTTTTGACTCATCCTCTGTCCCACCTCCTATGCTCAAAAAAAGTTGGTGTTCCTGGCAACACTGATCTTCCATTCTGTCAACAAGATAAGATGGCTGACATCTGTTACTCCCTTTGCAAGAGCTTAAGGACAATTCTTCCCCGCCTCTGATGTGATGCGATAGGGTTGGTGATCAATGAAGCTAGCTCACCTTGTTTAGATTATATGAACGCCCTCTTTCTTAACAAATTAATCTTATCTGTTACCTACAGCATGTGCAAAATGCAGCTGCCACATCTGTCAATTTATCTCAGTGTGCTTCTTTTAAATTCTAGTTGGACTTCCTCTACACGTTACCAATGAATAAATGGCTCTTGTATAAGACACTTGGCACGCGCATAAGGCAGTTGTTGGCACTTGTCTTTTAGATCTCTGCTTGATCTCAAATGCTTTGCGTCTCTTCTCCTTTTCTCCTGCACTCGACAGTGCCCATGTTCCATCACACCAACGCACGCTGGTGCACTTTCTTGGTTCTGGCTCCTATGCAGAATATACCAGAGGTAAATGATTTTGCGTATATGAGTGGAGTTGCATATTACTGAGACTTACTGAAATTGCCTATACTTGTTCCATTTGAGAACTCTTCGAATTTTTTCCCCTTTCTTTTTTCCACCTACAATTTATGGCAATTAATACTTTTTCCATGTTTGCATGGACTTTGTCATGCCTGTTTATTTTGGCCTACTTAAAAACTGCATGGCCAGGTTCCAGCACATTCAGCATGCTGTCACTGGAACACTTCTGTGCTTAAATACATTTCATCCGGGCTCGGAGACCCCGTGACTGCTACACTGGCTCCCAGGTTGCAAGATTGTTTGTATGAGGCATCTAGTTTGCTAAATACCAACGTTAACCTGCTTAGCAGGACATTTGAGAAATGTGTACAATACAGAGCCTTTATTTAGGTCTATGAACCAACTGCTGCTGGAAATAACCAAGTTAAAGAATTTGGGAGGGCAGTGCAATCCGTACAGTTGTGGAATTCGTACCTTTTCACTTTCCTCGTGCACCACCACATCTAAAATGTATCAAATTCTTGAAAACCTGGCTTTTCCAGTTAAGTGATATTACTCCCAGTATATTTCCTTTTCTAATTGCACTAAGAAATACATGCAGGGTGTATGGCCTGGCTTCACAAAATATCCCATAAAAGATTTACTACGAGACTGGATGGATATTGCAGATTTTAACAACTAAAAAAACAAAATCATAACTGGGGGATTAATGAGGGTAGCTTCTTCAAATGAAGGTCTATTTGGAGCAGGAGTGTCCAATCTAGGTCAAGAAGACCCGATCCATGCCAGATTTTCAGGCTGTGCACGTAAGCTACATTTAACTACAAGCCCTATAAATGGAAAGCATTTACATACTCAGTGGTTATCCTAAAAGCTTGGCCCTCCTTTGCCCATCCGTGTTAAAAGCAATGCCTTCTGTTGTTTTCTCTCACTCGCTCTGTCCATGTATGCGGACAGTGATAAGCCATTGTCAAGCTCCAGGGGGCCACCGCATCTTTTGGTATTACAGTGACAAATATCCCTTTCCACACATGCCATGCCACTAATGTACACACAATACACTCTTATCAATGCAGCCACTATGCTGTTGGCGCAACAGTATACTCCTTAGGAGGGCTGCGGTAGACTAGGTGAAATAGTAGCAGCACCTCTACCGGACTGTCATTTGTTCAGAGACATAATCACAGTTCTCACCAGGGCTGCTGTACGGACAGCGGGCAGCCATAGCATTCCTAGGTTACCAGGCTGTACCACTGCTTGGCTAAATTGGCACTTCTCGGCTTAGCTGCTCCGTGTGTAATGGATTGTACCAGCTTCTTGCTGCGCCTTCAGTGAAACAGTATTAGCGCTTTTTAGCTGAGCTGCTGTCCTTTCAAAGGGACAATTCTAGTGCCAGTCTGCAGGACCATCACATTCCTATTGGGACCCCACCAGCAATTCTCAGTACCGCTCCTATACTGCCTATACGTCTCAGCAGAGCAGAGGTACCTTTAGTTGGTCAGTACTGGTACTTCACAGCACGACTGCTATAGTGCACATCACTTCTCGGCAGAGATGCTATGATTTTAATGGGACAGTACTGGTACTTCATAGGAGGCTGCTTTACAATGGGAAACGGCCACTACAACGCGGCCGTTTCCACGCAAACCTTAACCACGCATGCATTACAACGCATGCGTGGTTACCACAAAAGCCTTTACCTGATGTCACGTCGAGAAGTGCAGGCAATCGGCTTCGATTGAGAGGAAACGGAAAGAAACTTCCGCTTCCTCTTTACGACGTATACCGTCACCACGGAAGATGGAGAGGAGACGACGTGAAGAGGTAAGGGGAATTTTAGTTTTAAAAAAAATATATATATATATATAAAAGGATTGAGGGTTAAGGGCAGGGGTAAATATAAGAAGTATTGGGGGCTGGGGGGTCACGTAAGGGTACAGGGGAGGGGTATAACCTTTACCAAGAGTATGCCCTTACCATGCATACATTTACAACGAAAATCATTGTAAAGGTATGCGTGGTAAAGGAATATTTGTGGTAAAGGTAATGCGTTGAAAAAGCATTCCGTTGTAACGCATGCGTGGTAAAGGCATGCGTTGCAACGGAATGCATTGTAACGACATACAACCCTTTACAATAACTAACAGTGCCTTAATTTCTCGGCAGAGCTGCTACAAATGATGTGGGGCAGTGCTGAGTGCTGACACGCCTCAGGAGTACTACCATATTTGTAGTGTGCCACTGCCACTATAGAAGCAGTACTAGTAAAATGACTGCCAGCACTTCACTGCAAGGACACCGTCCTGGTAACTGCCAGTGTAAGCACTTCACAACATGGCTTCTAACTTTGTAGAGGCTAGTGAGGCTAGTACCAGCTGTTCGAAAGAAGGCCGTTATAACTTTGTGGCTTTATCAATATTTGTAAGCAGTGCTGATGTCTTTGAGCGGGTCTGTACCAGCACTTTTGTGTGTTTGCAAAAAATCACATTTTAATTGGACTATACTATCCCTTCCCTGCACCCATGCCATTGTTTTTTAATCGGACAGTGGCAGCTCTCCACTGAAAGAAGCAGATGGCAATACTGCTGGAAAAATCAAATTAACTGAAATTTGACAAATTCTTAAGTATTAAAATATTAACATTTCCACCAATGAGAGCAGAAACCGTAACGTATAGTCAGCCGTTTAAAAGCCAAAGTTCGTTTGTCAATATTTGATATTTCTCACAAAAAAAAGAAGACTATGGAAACTGAATGCAGACTCCATTCTCGAGCACAAATGAAATCAGATCAGTCCTGAGAAGCAATTCTATAAAAGCAGGGCTTCGGTGCTCGAGCAGTGTCTCCTACTATGCAGGCCCCAACTGTCATATTAAGTACATGTGATCATTATCAAGTGGAAATAAAATCAACAGACATTCCTCCATTTTGAAGGCACATGGTGACCCCTGTGATGGGTGTCGCGTTCTCCCCAGCGTTGGAACATATACATGATTACACCACACATGGAGCTTGATATTACATGTCTTAACTCTTCAATAAGTCGTCTTGGTGCTCCAATCACTCACCCAGATCATGTCCTGTGAGGCGGAGGAGATACATGAGAAGTGTTCATGACTGGCACTAGTGACATATACACGGATACAGTTGTTGGGCTCTCCAGATTGCAAGGTGGATAAGTCTCACTTCTGACATCTGGAGTTGGCGTATGTCGAGGCAGGTGCATGAAATGTGAGTATTACTTACCTGCTACTAAGAAAATCTTGGTTCTAGAAATAAAAACAACAAAGTAACAACTTTTTATACAAACAATTGGTCTGGATTCAGTCTTTGAGTGTGTGACATCATTTCTTGCCCGAGTGTGTACAACAAATACTTAACTACCCTCTGATAAGATTGACTGCTCAACCGCACTACCACAAAAGAGAGTAAGGTATTTATTATCTACTTTAGCCTCTGCTATAGCTCTGGGGATCCACTAGACTCTGTGCACACTATACCTTACTTTGGTATAGTATAAACAGAGCCAGCTTCCTACAGGGTGCAAGGTGAGATTTAGCCGTACCTGTGAGGGTGGTGTTCCCGTAGTCTAATCTAGACAGCACCAGCAATTGGATGGCAGATTTAAGATCATACAGCAGTATGTAGGATTTGATTTTGTTCAGAAGTTTCAGGTTGGAGAAGGGGCTCTTTGCACTATTCTTTATATGATCTTTCATGATCAGTTTGGGGTTCAGGGTAATTCTTAGAGATTTAACAGAGTTAGCTAGGGTTAGACTGCAGTTGAGAGCACTTATGGAGTGTATCCATTCTTGTGTTTGGGGTGACTGTTCTGTCTTTGATATGGAGAGAATTTCTGTCTTATCTTGGTTGAGTTTTAGGTGGTTGTGAGATAGCCAGTGTTGGACTTCTTTGAGGGTGGCATTTAATCGGTGTACATTGTTTAGCGAGAAGATTTCCATGTAGAGCTGGGTGTCATCTGGGTATAGATGGAAAGGGTTGTTTGCTTGGTTGAGGATGGCGGTGAGCGGTTCCACATAATGACGAGTGGGGGCGAGAGGACAGACCCTTGAAGGATACCCTGGTTTATTGAGGTTGTATCAGAAGTCTGATTGCTTATTTTTGTTGAGAGCAGTTTTATAGAAAGGATGTGAACCAGCGTAGAACCAACCCGTCCACACCTATCCTTTTTTTGAGGGAATCCAGGTGAAGCCTGTAGTCGACCGAGTAGAAGGCCGTTGATCGGTCTAGGAGTATGAGCAGGCAACATCTGTCTTTATCCAGGGATTTACGTACATTATTTACTATGTTTAAGATAGCGGTTTCCATGCTGCATCTTTTTCTGAAGCCTGAATGTTGTGGGTCCAGGGGTTTGTTGTTTTTGATGTGATGGTCGAGTTGTGGTAGGACACATCTCTCTAGAGTTTGGGCTAGGAAGGGGAGATTGGAATCAGGTCAGAAGTTATTGAGGTTGCTTGGGTCTGCTCCCGCTTTTTTAAGCATTGGTGTGACTTGGCAGAGTTTGAGTCAGTCTGGCATCACTCCAGTCATAAGGGAGCTGTTTATAATCTTAGTCCAGAGGATAGGGCGTGATTGAGTTTTTTTGCCAGGGAGAATAGGATGGGGTCCGCAAGGTGGTTTGAGTGTGCAGACGTGGAGGAGAGGAGTTGGCCTAACCGCTAAGGCGCTCGACCTCGGTCCTGGGGAACTGGGTTCGAGTCTCGGTAATGACGCTAAACATCCTGTGATTCTGGGCAAATCACTTAATCTCCCTGTGCCTAACAAAAAAAAATGAATGTGTGTCCTCATGTAACGTAACTGGTGCTATGTAAAGCGCTCTGATACCTGATTGGATTCGGGTCAAGTTCTCGCTATATAAAACTCTGCAAAAAAAAAAAAAAAAAAAAAAAAGACGTACCTTGCAAAGAGATATACCCACCTCCGAGAGTGGGTTGAATACCTTTCGGCTTCTAAGGGTTATGGGGGGTCCTTGGATTTGGTTGCAAACTTTGTTATCCTGTGGAGTGATCACTGCTAGGGTGGCCGAGCAGTGAGAGGGGGTTGTTATCTTAATTTCTGGGTGGGGGCTTCCAATTGGACGATTGGTTAGGATCATCAAGGGAGAGCTTGAGCTTTGTGATTTTATTATTTAGCAAACTGGCGAATTTGTCACACCCTTCTTTCGATATCTTAGGGTTTTTTAAGGTTGGCTTGAAGGTTTGTTGTTTAAGGATGTTGAGCTCTTTGGGGCAGTTTTTTGCCTTATCTAGAGCGTTTGGAAGAAGGAGGCTTTTTAATTCATGATGTGTTTTTTATATTTTCTGCGTTCCCTCCTGAGCTGGTCGAGGTGGGCTGTGGATGGATTTGTTCCCCAGAGTTTTTCAGCCGCTGTGAGTTGTCTTCTTTCAGTTTTAAGGTCTTAATTGAACCAGGAACTCAAGGGTGTGTTTCTCATCTTTTCCAGTTTCAGCTGGGCTATTTGGGCCAGGATGGAGGACATCACCGAGTTGTTGTGAGTGGTAAGTTCAGTTGTTGAGAGGTCCTCCGATGAGTGGGTTAGTAGTGACAGCATTTTTTCTTCGAGGTCCATTAGAGGGACTTTATTTTTACCGTCCATTGGAGGATTTTTTGCTTGTGAGTTGGGTGTAGATGCACTTTATTACAGAATGATGTGGTGGAGGATGCTGTCAATGGTTAGTGTTTCTTCATGAGCTATGATAGCATTAAGGGTTGAGCCTTTTTCTTGGGTTTGACCTTTGCAATGCTGGGAAAGGTTTTACTGAGTTGGAGGTCGTTTAAGGATTGAATTAGAGTATTGCTTTCTTCATTCCAGTGAAGGATGGAGCCACCTAGAATGATGATGTTGGCTTGTGAAAGTGCGCTATCTGATCTGCTAGGTGTTCACCGAAGGAGAATACATTAACTGGTGGGTGGTAGAGTAGGTGACAGTTCATTGTTATGTTGTCTTTAATCCTTATGATGGTTCTGAGATATTCAAATGTGTTGTAGGAAAAGGTGCTTGCTTATTCCACATCGTTGTTGTTCTTGTGGATAATGGTAATGCTTCCTCCGTGGCAGTCATCCCCGTCTTTCTTGATAACTGAGAATCCCTGTGGAACTAGTGTGTCCATGATCGAGTATGAGGAATCCTTTAGCCATGGTGGCGAGCCTCCAGAGGCATTGGAACATGGGGCTTTCGGAACCGCCGACTGCCGCGGGTTGCCAATATGTAGTGATGGCGGCGGGGACGACTAAGGCCATCACTTGCCTCTATCGCCGGCTGTCGACGGAGAGACTCCTCCCCCTGGGCGCTCTGAGGGAAAAGTGGGAAGCGGACCTTGGAAAAGAGATCCCCGAGTCCACGTGGTCCACGCTGGTGCGGAGGGCCTGGAGGGGAACGAGGAATGCCCGTTTCAGTTAGTCCAGTTTTTTACGTTACACAGGGCATACCTGACGCCAGCCAAGATACTGCGATATTTCGGGGGAGCGCACTCTCAGTGTCCGCGGTGCGGGGTAGACGGTGCGGACTTTCGGCACATGTTTTGGTCCTGTACGCAGTTGGGCGACTACTGGGAAGCAGTGGTGGATTGTTTGAACCAGGTAACTGATCGCTCCATTGCCCCGGATATGGGGACCTGTTTGTTGCTTTGGTTCCCCCACACTCGCCGCACGAAAGTTACTAGCAAATTTTATGATCTGGGGTTGATAATGGCCAAGAGGGAACTGACTCTGCACTGGAAATCCCGGGGGGGACCTAACTTCCTGCGCTAGAGATCAGCGTTGGCGCGTTGGGCGGGGGCTGAGGGCACGCTCCGGGTGCAACTGGCCCTCCGGAGAGATGACGAAAAGGCACTGGCGACGGCCCGGGCATGGGAAGCGTTGGTGGTAGAACTTCAGGGGTTGATGTCCGAGGCTGGGGCCGAGGAGAGCGGGTCTGACGGGCAGGAGGTAGTGGGGAGCGGGGAGTAGAAGAGGCAAGGCGGTGGGCTCTGGCCGCCTGCACCTTTGGCTGGGCAAGCTGGAAGGTTCTGTTTGTTTAGGGAGAGGCTGGGCTCCTGTATCTTATTGTCTAGGGAGGGGGGGCACGTCGAAAGAGGGAGAGGGGTAGGGGACGGGGGCACACTGACAGGGGGTGGGGGAGGGGGGGTAGGGGACCGGGTGGGAAGGTTGAGCCGTCTTCAGGAGAGTCGGGGCTGCTGATACCTGTGTAGTACTTCCTGGACGGGTGGGGATGGTGAGATGATTGTTGCCTTGTTGAGTTGGAAAACAATAAAAAATGTTTCAACAAAAAATGAGGAATCCTTTAGCCATGTTTCTGTGATGCATGCAATATTGATGTCATGGTTCAGGATGGTTTCCGCTAGTTCTTTTGCATGCTTGGTTTAAGATCTGCAGTTTATGAGCATGCATTTGGTCTCTCTGAAGTTCATAGGATATTGAGGGAAGGTAGTGAAGGGGATATCTGTGAGGTGTCCTGGTGGCCTGGTTGTTCTGGTGGGAATGGGATTCCTCCGAAGACCTGTTATAATCTGGATCTTAGAGGAGGGGTTGATTCTATTAGGTGCCAAGTTGCTAGATTTGGCAAGCTTCCCAGCTTCACTCATAGACATCGAGACACTCGTTGTTTTAGGCCTCTGAGCTTTGTTGTAGAGAGGCATTGTGGGCCAGTTGTGTGGCTGTGTCTCCGCTCGTCTTGGGAGTTGTCTGCTGATGTATGTAGGAGGTGGTTGAGGGTGATGGGCAGGATTCGGACATAGTATGATGTTCATAGTGATATTGTTAAGTCCCTGTAATACTTTCTCTAGTTGGTTTTCCATTTAAGTTAGTCGCACATTTAGCTGGGACATGGGCATTTGATTTATTGGGGAGGGAGTATGAGTGTATCGCTTCAGATTGAAAGGGATAAGGCTGTCCAGAGTCATAGAATGTGTGTTGGTGGGAGTGAAATTCTAGAATTTGGTGGGGGTGCAAATAGAGTTCAGTACCTTGTTGTTAATGATGGGACTGGTGGGTTGGTAGAGTTGGCCCTTTTGAAATAGATTGTCAGCGAATTCGTTGGCACAGAGGGTGGGTGGTAGGAGTTGGGAGCATGGACATCTCGGTCGACGTCCCAATGGGTCTGAGAGGTCAGAGATGGAGGGGAAGGGGTGTGGTTTGTATGGGGAGGTGTTGGCCAGAGCAGTGGTTGGTTTGGGGAGGGGGGGGGGGGGAGGTAGGGATTAGTGGTTGTATTCCAGACTAAATTTAGGGGCATAGAGTTGTTAAAAGTGGGGGTTTTGTCGCTGCTAGATTGGGTGTAGTGCTCAGAGGTCTTTCTCAGTGTCAAATTCGGTGGGAGATGGGTTGGAAAGGATCCCCTGGGCTGAGCTAGAGGTTGTGTTGTGAGAAAGCCCTAAGATGGGTGTAAGAATATGGCGCATAGGATGTTGGTCAATTTAAGCTCAACATATCTGGTGGCTGGAGTGGTCTAGTTGCTACATGGATGCCTCTCGCTGTGGATGTCATGGCTATATTTTTGGGTCGTTCAATGTGGGAGAGGGTTTTTTTCTTTCTTTGTAGGTGAGGATGCGACAGAGATCCTGGTCTCCCTTTTAGTTGTATTGTTGAACCTGTCAGGCTTTATGTTGGGGTGAGTGAACCCTGGCGAGGTTCTTATCCGCTTTTCGCCAGGGGGATGTTTCTTGGGCACTGACCCACTTTCTGCAGTTGAGTAGTTGCTCCTCGGGCTGTGAAGGTGGTTTGTCGAAGGGTCTTGTTGGAGTTCTGTGAAGCTGTGTAGACAGCAGGGCTACGATTGCTGTTGAGTGTACTTCTTTGGACAGTGTTGGTAGGTTTAAGGTAGTGGTTGGGAGTTGGGGTAAGAGACAGGTGGCTGGAAGGTTTTGGTAGGGTTACTACTAACCTTTTCAGGTCACTAAAAAGGGAGTAAAAACATAAGGTCATTGTTCTCTTCTTGGATAAGGATGTTGCCATTTTTATAGACTGAGATAGTAGCTCTCGCTTTGAGTAAAGGGGGGTGATATTATACGCTTGGGGCCATTGGGGATGTAGTGTGAGGCTTTGACTGTCCTGAGGAAGTAAAATGCATTCCGCCATTTAGCTGTGTGTCTTGTGAGGAAGATTAGGGCGATCTTAATGGCTCATTTTGAGATGCAAAAATAGGACTTAGATATGAGAGTTTCAGGGTTGCTCCTTAAAATATCGTTTGAATTTTTTTTGCTCCATATTTGGATGATAAGTCAGGTGGGTAGTTGATTCTGAGTGAGATCATTCCTGAAGGGGACAGAGTGGGAGGATTTGAAATATTGTGGTCCGACATCGTCCTTTATTTGTGAGGTCAACAAGTAGCAATTACTATCTGCAGATGGCCATAGTGGGATAAGATCAATTATTCCGTTATGAGTAGTTGATGACAGATATTCTACAAAGGGAAAACAGGAGTATTCATCAACAAGGACTAGTAGATGATGTCCATTGTCATGGGGTCCAAAGAATTAAATTGTATCTTCTTCCATGCATGCTTTGGAAGATCAGATAGGTTTAATGGATACGGGGTGGTTTTGGATGACAATCAGGCTCTCAATTCCTTTTCAACTCTTCAAGACGAGGGAACCACACTCAGCCCCATAGAGCTCATTTAGTAGCAACAATTCCACGATGTCCCTCCTGTGCCAGTTCAATGACTCTCGGGAATGACAATTCTTGCTCCTTGTAAGATTATGCTTTTTGGAGTGACTGAAAGTTCTTCCTGCACATTTTTGTATTTATGGTAATCTAGGTCATCATGGAGAAGCCGAGCATGCTTTCTCCAAAGCTGATGGGTAATGAGATCTTTGACAATTTGCAAATCTGTCAGGGCTCATGGCAGCACTGATTTTGTTCTACAGATATGGCAGCAGGTGTGCTGGATTTCATGGTGATGCTAACATAAGCATCAGTCACTTTAGAAGATGATACCATGATACGGTATTTGTACAAGTGAGAAGTAGTCATCAGGATTTTGATCTTTTCCTGGACAATGCACACTCGTATAATCATATCCTTGCAGTTACAACCCCACCTCTCAATGCGAGGGGGCATCTTGGCTTTAGGATTGCCAAAAATGGTGAGCAATGCTCGGTGACAACCTTGAAATGTCTCCCATACAGGAACGTAAGTAAATGCTCAGACGCCCACACCACAGCGAGGCTTTCTTTTTTAGGTTGTGATTAGGCACATTCTGTCGATGACAAACTGCTGCTAGAATAAGCCACAATACGTCTTGGTACAATGGGATGTCCAGTAAGCAGGGCAAGGTTGGCAACCAAACCCACTAGACTTACACCAACAACAACCTCCGTATGCAATTTTGGCTCAAAGTATGCCATTTCATTGGCTTTCTCAATTGCATGTTTGATTTTCTTGAAGCTTTGTTTGCAGTCACGTGACCATCAAAATGAGACATTTTGTTTTGTTAAGTCTCTTCATGTGGCACTCACAGTGGCAAAGTCACGTATATACCTTGAACAGTAACTGGCCATACCAAGGAAGGATTGAAGCATAGTTACATCTTGTAGGCGAGAATTGGATGACAATGCTTGTACTTTATTTGGATCTGGAGTCATTACCCATCAGAAAAGATGTGACTGAAAAACTTGAGTTTTGTTTTATGAAACTCGCACTTTTTTGCATTTAAAGTGAGACCTGCTTCAGTAAGAATGCAACACACTTGTGTAAGTGCTTTATCATGTTCTCTCTATGTGGCACAAAAAACTAGTAGGTCATCACTGTAATAGAAAGCATATGTAATGGACTGTATTATGCGACGAATGACCTCCTGAAAGAGTTCTGCAGCCGAGGACACTCAAACGTAGTCTTTTATATCTAAACAACCCAACATGAGTCAAAAAGGTAGTAATGTACCTGCAATTTTCTTCCAGTTCAAGTTGGCGATACCCTTTGTTCAAATTGAGGCAGGAAAAGTCTTTGGCTCCATTCTGCTGCGTAATCATTTCAGTAATGTGCAGACCTGGGTGTCGTTCTCTTTCAATCGCCTTGTGCTCTTAGCGCACATCAATGCAGCTGCGCATCACCATCCTCCACTGTCCTTCTTCTGCACTACCACTATAGTGTCGGACCAGTGGATTGCTCAATCATGTTATGTTTCAATGTCTCAATTTCCTCCTCAACAGCCTCTTGTAAATGAAATGCAATTCGATGATGCTGTTGAGCATCAGTAAGGATATCCTCATTTATGTAAAGTTGCACACTTTCTTTGTCTTACCTTTTCCTAGTCCATGAAACAACGACGGAAACTGATTCAGTATCTCATGATAGGCATTGAAGTTGTAGTTTACAGTAATCAGACCCATGTCTGCAGCAGAGCAGAAACTGAGTAAACATGCACTTGACAAAGTGCCTGGCAGGACATGAATTGGTGTCTGCACTTTTGTCTTTCTAAGCTGCACAGTTTCTATAAATGAACCTGGACTTTGCAGTGGCATTGAAGCTGCCTACGTATACACTTTGGTTTTTGACAGGGTTAAAAGGGACACTGGAGACAGTTCACTGTACTTTTTGACTGGCGTAACGTTTATCAATGTGCCACTGTCTATGATAAAAGGTATGGAGCACCCATTTACTATTAGTGTGATTTTGGGACAATTTACAAATGAATTTCGCATTTTCACTCTTCGATCTAGCTTCGACCAGCAATCTTCCTTGCAAGAGGCTAATGCTACACGTGCACGTCGTTCAGTGGTCACCACTGACATCGCACATCCATCTTCCTCGCGGTCACTCGACAAGGACGGTGATGAAAGTTTAGACTAGGAATTTGATGACAATTGACATTGTTCAGTTTCTACTTGCCTCAACTGATATTGTCACTTGGCCTTGTGGGCGTGGTTGGAATGTCTCTGGAACTTTCTGGCATCTATTTTGTTTTCTTGACATGACACACTTGATCTTTCCTCCATTTTGTTTTTTCAACATGACACAATTGAGCTTTACCTCTCTTCGCAAACTGTTACAAAATGGTTCTCTTTTCTGAAGCCTTTGTATATCTGTCCAATAGCGGGCCATTTACCGTCATGTGGAAAATAAATCCAAACCAAAAACAGCTTTTTTTTTCTAGGAGAAATTGCTCTACGGCCTTCTACCTTGTATATCAGCTTGCTTTTCACACTCAGCACTGATTCATGTTGAGCCATTCCAGCCTCCATATTAGCTGCTTGTCTGTCAGCTCTTTCCTCCGCTCTACCAGCCATGAGTACTTGCTCCAAGCCAAGTATTTCTTTTAGCATTCGCCAGAAGGAATCGGAGCAACATCCATCTATTACTCTGTGGCGCTTGACCTCTTAATTATTGAACTCGTTGAACTTGCAATGCTTGATGAGCGAATCAAGTCTTTCTACAAACTCATCGAACATTTCACTATTTCTCTGCCTTGCCTGACTGAAAATTGTACCTTTCATAGTCGACATCTGACATTGAATTGAAATTAGTGTTTAATGCTTCTTTGATTTGACGGTACGTCACTTCACCACCTTGTGGTATTTTCTTTATCACTTCTTTGACTCCTTCACCTGCCACATTCTTCAGATACTTAATGATATTTTTGTAATTTGCTACTTCCAGCGCATCAATGAAATCATCAAAAGTTTCGATCCAGGCAGTCCATCTGCTGACAATATTTACCTTTTTAGCAGTATCAAAGGGTGGAGGTGTTTTTTTAAGGCCGCTGCATTATAACCTGTGGAACTTTCTGCTGTTAGGTGCAGAGCCCTCTCCAGCACCGTCGGCTTCGCACTGTACCAGCAACTTTGTTGACCATTAGCCGTGTGCTACCACTGGGGTCGTTGTGTCTGCTCTCTTTTTGTGAGTCACTGTCTTCTTTGGAGGCGAGTAGCACTTTTGTTTTTTGCGTGGGGTCTTGCATGGGGATTTCACCACTCTTACCTCTTTTCATTGGGCCTGGTTTCTTCTGCCTTTAGCGTTTCGTTATGTTATAAATATTTCCCACTTTTTGCGTATCCTTGCACTCTGTGATAACTGCCTTTGATGCTTCTCTGTACCTGGTTGTCGCGGTCTTCAGCATTGTTATGCTGTATGAATGATGGCTCTGTTATGCTGTTGCGCAGTATCTCTTGTCTCAAATTTACCAGCAAGTTTCTAGCCCGTGACAAACTTTCAGTAAGGCCTTTACTTTCTTCACCGGCCAGGCACTGGCTAGAGTGGTACCAACTGTTGATTTTCACTTTGACTGAGGCGCACATGGCACACACAAGCAGTTTTCTGAAGCATGGTAAACTCTCCGGGAGAGCACTCTCAAGCAGTTTTCTGAAGCATGATAAACTCTCCGGGAGAGCACTCTCAGATCTTCGGGTCACGGGGTTTACATAATCCCCATCCCGTAACCAGCTGTTGCATCCTCCCCAGCCCGGGTACATGTAAATGATTACACCACACCCGAGCTTGATATTACATATCTTTATTCCTCAGCATGTAACCTTAAAACTGAACGTTCTACAGCATTAATTCAATTCCCATACCAAAGCACTTATGTCACTGTTTTACAGAGTCCGTCAGGGACCAAAAGGGTCCCATCAACTTTAACTCACAAGACACTACAATGAGTGCACACCACCTAGCAGGTCTCGAAGCCACCTACTGCAGAAGGAGCCTCACCCATACACAAGCTGGGCTGTCTATCCTCTCTTCAACCTGCATTATGGCACTTTTCAGGTACAAAACTTCTAACAAAATACTACCTGCTTTTTAGAGGTGCTAAATGTGTTCCACATGCTGCACCTCAAAAGCCCCCAAATAACAGCAATAATCGTTAGTGGTCCTGTACAGTGAAATAACATACTTCACAAGGTCGATTACCAAAAATAGACTGCTCTTCCCAATGGCAGAAATTCACCACACTGATGTCACTGGTCTCTCCTCTTCAATCACCATTAGGGCCACGTAATGGTTGTACTTCTCAAAAAGCTCAAAACCACAAGAGGTGGCATGTGTACAATGGTTTGTTGAGTCTATCAGACAAAAACTCGAAAACACATTTCACCATGTGAGGAAAGGGCAGGACCTCACTCTGAGAACTTCCCAAGAGGAACTTCTGCTCCCCCACCAAGTCCTCCTCAAGAAAAAAGAAGCATTGTCAAAGTCAATAGGTTTTGCCTATGCAAAATCTACTGGCTCTGTCAATGTTTTTGTAAATGTTGCAGCGTAATCTGCTGTACAACATGGCTTAAGGTAATATAAAAAGCGCTATGACACGGTCAGCGTTGACTATGTCATAGTGCTTGTTTTCTAAGCCATGTTACATAGCAGCCAGTGCTGCTGTGCAACATATAACTAAAATGTGTGTTGTGGGGGATCAATGCATCAGAGAGCGGGAGAAGGGTGGGAGTGGTGTTTGAAAAACAATGGAGGGCAGAGGTGGTGGGGGAATCACGGGTGGGATGAAAGAGTGAAACTTTTGGACATGCACTCATAAGAGTGCATGTCCACAAGTAACAAAAGAGTACCTGCAGGAGCCTGTGGTCAGTGGAAGTTCAAAGGCCAGTGGAAGCTGTACTTGGTCCATGCTCCACGGTTCTGACGACGACTAAAGCCAAGAGGAAGCTGGAGGAGGCTTTAACCAATGGTAAGTAAAGAAATGAGAGTAACATGGGAGCCAACCAATAGTAAGTAAAGGTGAGTAATGGGAAAACTCTAAACCCCTTTTAGGATTCTTTTTCCAGAAATAATAACTTTCACTGACAGCTTGCTACGGAGGCTTGTGCCGATGTGCTGGGGTGTTTTCACGCCCCTTAATGGACATGGGCTATACAAAACATCTAAAGATGAACTGAAAACTACTTTTGCAGTGGTTTCTGGCTGATTTTCCCTGCCACCGTGCAATATCTGTTCCTCACCAGGTGAGCTTGTGAAGGGAGCCAATAACATGTGACACACAGTGGCACCATGTGAGATGGCAGGCAGGCCTGGACATATTGTGGACTTACCAATAGAGCCCGGCGCCAGATCATTGCTACCCATTGGTTAGCTTGCCTAACCCATTAATTTGGCTGTTTCTTATTTGACAGCTTGTTTGTCAATCACATGTTTGGCCCGTAAATGGAGCATTGCTTCTTTACCTAGGTCTTTGATTGGCTGGCTTCTATACTTCCTCTGCTCGCTTTTGGGTAAAAACTTTTTTCTTTAGCACGTCAAGAGAGTGCATGTGTTTTTCAGCCATCTCCCTCATGGAGGTTTCTCTACTCCCACCTCGCTTTCTTCTCATGTGCTTTTGTCCTCTGGACTTGTGTTGCTCTCTCTTGCCCGTGTGCTCATGTCCACACACCCAACATTGCTCACTTTCACCTGTGTTCTCTCCCTTCTCGATGCTTTTCCCCTACCCGCCATGTTGATTCGCCGAACCACTTCGCACTCACCCACAGTGTTGCTACTCCCCTACCCACCTTGTTGCTTTGTCTCCTGCTCCTTCCCCAACCTGCTACTGCAGCCAGCTCATCTATTAATATTTTTTAGGTCGAGCCTCGACAGTGCTTGCACTGTCTGCAAGACCTGTTGTTTCTCTTCTGCGGGATTTTGGCACACCCACCAATTGCCATTGGTTGTTATCTGTGACATTCAGAAATGCTGGCTTATTTGTGCATTTGTGTAAGCGTCCCTCCTTTGTGTGCCGAGTTCCCTCCCTGGCAATTTCACTTAGAGAAAATGTTTGTTGGCTATCAGACTGTGCAGCATGTGATGGCCTCTCCTCCTTTCTGGCTATTGCAGGTTTAGTGTTGTTTATAGCTGGCGTCTGCAACAAAAGCGGACTTCCACGCTCCTTGTACGTGAGGGCTGAACAGATTGCTTTTAGGCATTTTTGTGCTTGCTGCGGATAAGTGCAGACTGAGTATTAAATTGAAAAACAAATGTGCTTGCTATTTTTAACAGAAGCAAAGAAACTGCCTTACCGACTAAAGCTGTTGCTTGTTTCACCTCCCAATACACTCCCACCCCGCGTTTCACACTTAAAAAAATAAACCAATTGTGTTTAACTCACGCTCAGGGCTGGATTTTCCGATTGTGGTTGTCTCCATGTTTTGTTGTGATTTTGATAAAATGCCTTACCAATAGCAAATGGCTGCTTCAGGGACGGACAAAGAACTCCGTGATTTACTGGATTTCGGGTGGGAGGGTGTAGACTGTCCCTCGCTCAAAGCAAACTGTGGCGGCAGGACCTGCTTCCGGGCCCCACCTCAGCTGCACACAGACCTCAACTCCTTACCCCTCCCAGCTTCGACTCCAGTCCATATTTTACACTCTGCTCTCACTTCTTTTTTTATCATTCCAGCTTCTACGCATACCTCACAACACAAGCGAGCACAGGCTGACTCACACATTGAGTTCAGAAATTTAAATATGCTCCAAGGAAAGCCGATGCACAAACAAGCCTCGGCTTGTTAAAGCAGCCCCTGGTTGTGAGTACACAGGTGTGGGACACAGGTGTGTGGGGGAGGTTTTTGGCACCCAAGAGGGAGGGGAAATGTTGGTATGCCAGGTTGATTACATCTCAAATGTGTGTTTTTATAATATCCGTGCAACCGAAAGTGTTTGAGATTACTACATTATTTTGCCGACTGTACCAGTGATCATTGCTTTCACTGTGTATAGTGGAGTTCGTCCATGTTGCTGTGAGTCCTTGGACACTTGTAAGGGCACCTCATCCAAGCACTGCTCTCCCTCCCGCTGTAGCTCAGGCAAAAATAAAGCTAAACTCAACTCTCCGCTCTGCGCTGCGCCACTCACCTGGAACCCACACCAGCTGTCAGATGGTGTTGTCTAGCCCCATACACAGCCTAGCCCCGCTGCAGTAGCAGTGTGTGCATGTGCTACTGCCAGCTGCCATGTGTCGACCTTCCGGTTGAGGCCCTTCATATCCCCAGGTGTCTGGTGCAACCTGAGAGCACATGGGTTTTCTTCTTCACCAGACCTGCGCAGGCCGGCCCACCACGGGACTTTGTGATGCACACATACAACCTGGCAGGGAGTTTGTGGTGTTCTGTAGTTAAGGGCACTTCTTGGTGTATTTTCACTGTGTACCCCAGCTTATCCTACCACCGTGCCCTACCCCATGCACACCCTTGTTGAAATAATACAGCAATCTAGCTGTATGACCTACGCTTGGTGTGCATCAGGCTTGCCCAAACATGCTGTGCTGTCAGACGACTGCTGCCTCAGTTTCTCATTGCTCAAATATTTCAGCACATCTCAGAATAAAGGGGGGGAGGGGGGGGGGGGGTCACCCCTTTTCTTTTTTTCCGCTGGACCAGAAATGCTGGTAAATGCCTCACTGTTTTCGTTTTACAATGCGGTTCAATAGCTTTTCAGCATGCCATAAGCACGGTTGCGTCCAAAGACCCACTTGGGTCATTTTGTTTGCAGTACTAAAGCCTGAAGAGCGGTTTCTTGCTCACAGTACCCAAGACGAACCTACGATCCGCCTACCTCGCCGAACCAACGCGCATTCGCAGAGCAAGAACAGGTGGAAGAACATTCTCCTACATTGTGGCCAAGACCTGGAACGAGCTTCTGATCAACATCAGACATGCCCCCACCCTGCACATCTTCAGGAAGAACCTCAAGACCTGGCTCTTCGACTGACCAGAACTGCTCCCCCACCACCAGCTCCTTGAGACCCTCACGGTGAGTAGGGAGCTTTAAAGTTTCCTGATTGATTGAGTGATTGACAGCTAGTCGGCTGTTGTTCTAAAAATCCAAACCATCGCATCAGGCTATGAAATCAGAAACAGGCAAAGAACAGGGGAGCAGGCAGGGCTTCCCACTGCTCATCCCCACCCCTTGAGTACCCTGCTTGGACACAGATGAACACTCTTTACCTTTGCACCTAAAGATCTAAAATGAGAAAGGCATAAAAACAAAAACAAGAAAGCCTCATTTCAAGCTTGGCTCTGTAAAGTTGAAGCAACTACCCTTAGAAGCAAGAGAAGCACAAAAAAGGCTGCCAATTAATGCATTCTTTTCATTCATTCTTCCACACAAACAAGTGTTTGTAATGTAAAACATGGCCCTTTTAACACAGTTTCCTTTTAATGAGAAGGAACAGTAGATCACAGAGACAATCCAATACACGCCACATAATTACACACCAAACTACATTTTTCAACTACACAACGCAATTCCGCAACACACCACATGCCTCGAATACACACCACAGATTTCAACATCCTGCCACAAAGTTTAACGCAAAAACAGTTGGACAGAATGCAGAACAATGTCATACACTCACCCCAGTTCAGAGATCTGGGCCTAAATCCATCGTTTTTTGGCTCACCATGCCATTCCAGTTTGAACCCAGCCATATGCAAATCAGTCTTGGCCCTGTGCCTCATGGGAACAGTCCAGCCCGAACTGCCAAGCCAGGTCCTCCCTGGACTAGAACCAAGCATCCTAGGACCGGTTTCAGGGTTTCACCCCTCTTCAGCCAGGATAGCTTGATTCCAGTGGCATGGAGAGCACGGGACTCACGTCTGAGCATACTATTCCAAATCGGGGTGACAAATGCAAAAACAACAGTTGATGGACAGAATACAGAACAATGTCATACACTCACCCCAGTACAGAGATCTGGGCCTAAATCCATCGTTTTTTTGCTCACCATGCCATTCCAGTTTGAACCCAGCCATATGCAAATCAGTCTTGGCCCTGTGCCTCATGGAAACAGTCCAGTCCAAACTGCCAAGCCAGGTCCTCCGTGCATATGGCCATGTCTGAACTGGGGTGGCATAGTGGGCAAAATAACGATGGATTAAACCCAGATCTGTGACTGGGGGTGAATGTTTTGCCAATGTGCAACATTCCGTCCATCATCTTGTGTGTTTTGCTGTTCGCCCTATGTGGGAAGGGTATGCCCAGACGTGGGTCCCGTGCTCACTACACCACTGGAGTCAAGCTATCCTGGCTGAAGAGGGGTGAAACCCTGAAACCGGTCCTAGGATGCTTGATTCCGGTCCAGGGAAGACATGACTTGGCAGTTCGGGCTGGACTGTTCCCATGAGGCACAGGGTCAAGACTGATTTGCATATGGCCATGTCTGAACTGGGGTGGCGTGGTGAGCAAAATAACGATGGATTAAACCCAGATCTGTAACTGGGGGTGAATGTTTTGCCAATGTGCAACATTCCGTCCATCATCTTGTGTGTTTTACAAAGTTTAACAGCACACCACATAATTCAACTTCACAACATATCACTCCACAGCACACAATAATTAATTCCATAACAAACAATCTCATTCTACACAATTCCACTACAGTTCATACCTTTAATTTCTATCCACATAATTTCACAGCGCAACATGCCACCTATTTTCATTCCACAACCCCACACCACACAATCCCACAAAAAACAATTGCAATACAACCCATCTCTACATTGCACTTCAACCAACCCAATCATCTCTACCCCACACACCTACTGCCCCTCTCAACTCTCCCCAGACACTCCCACTACCCTTCTCATCTTGCAATTCCACTGCCCCTTCTCATCACTCCCTCACACTCCCCACCTCCTCTCTATACTGCCTGCTCACACATGCTACCTTCCTGTACCTCCTCGAGCTGTGTACTGGTCCACCTGTCAGGTCCTCTCCCACTTGCTTCTCTCCCACACACCTCTCTTTCGCTTTCTCATGCACTCTTCCCGCCTCTCGCATATTGGCTCACTTCCAGTCTTCGAGCACAGTTTTTTTCCCTGTGCTTTTTCAAACTTTCCATCCCTCAAACACACACACACTTCTTCTGGGAGCGTCTTCTGCGTACATAGGCGCACCCTCTTATGCCTCTATGGCCTGCTCTCCCCTTCTTTCTCACGCACGCTTTCTGCTCCTGTGTCTGGAGTTAATTTCACCACTTCATGCACTAACCCTATCCCTCTCTATTTTCCTTCCTATCTATTCTGTACAGCTCTCAGCCCTATCTAATCACCATGCCACACAATTCCACTACACAAATACACTACACGCCACACAATTCCACAACTAACCATTCCAATTCAACCCATGTGATTCCACTCCACACACCTCCACTCAAAACCAAAACACATGGGAAAAAGACATTGTCATTTACAACGGCAAGTCGCGCAAATGCGAGACCGTTTTCATTGCAAATGCTACTTTTTTTTGGTAATGTCGCTCTTTTGTTTATACTTATGATAGCGTAGCCATTTCATTACTATTTTATCTCAGCCGTGAACATGTTTCCTCGAATATCTTGTTTACTGCTCTAACTGCTATGAGCCGGCCGCCTCGCCGTTCATTTCCTAGCATTTCGCCAATATAGCCTCCTGCCACCCAGCGCCCTTCCCTCCCCCAGGACCTACTTAATAGAGGCCACAGTGCATATGTGCAGCAGTGCAGCGCGCAGAGTCCGCCCTTGGACTGCACTCAGCACCAGGAATCCTGGCCCTTCAGCCACCCACTGGTACTCCACTGCCGGGCTCCTGGCCCTGGTCCACAGATGCTGCAACAATAACTGCTGCATCTCTTCTCCGCGATCCACAGAAGGACCTTTCGCCTGCCACCCTTGCCATTTCACCTGCAACCGGAACTCCCGCTAGTACGGAAACCAGCGCCACACCCACCCAGCAGACCTAGGACACATCGGAACAGCTCTAGTGCATTCTGCTGAATGCCTCGCCCTCCTCCAGGGCCTACTTAATGGAGGCCACAGTGCAGCGGATGCTCCATTGGCGCGCCGAGTCTGCCCTTGGACTTCACCCAGCACCAGGAACCCTGGCCCTCTGGCCACCCCTTGATACTCCACTGCTGAGCCCCCCCTCTCCGCGCTTGCCTACGCACCCACCCCTGTCTTTTTATTGATTTATTATTGCACTTTTCGCACAAACCTCCGGTATGGGCGCAACGTGCAGCAGCTAATCTGCATTTATTCTTGCTCTTTTTGCTTGCCTGCAAACATGCACAGACCTCCAGAGGAGACCGGAGTGTCACAAACACTGTGCCGCCTCCCCCCCACCCCCCAACGAGGCGCGTTCCATATCAGCTACAATTAGAACGAGGATTATGCCACTATAATCAGTGCGCTGCAGAGAGACTCTGCCTCACTTATTTACTATGCAGTAGGGAGCGTGCCGCCTTTCTCCATGTGTCTCTTTGCGCATTGCACAGTGTGTAGCAGCTTTCTGATATTGGCGCTCTCCCTCTGCTTATGGTCCCTGTGTGTATGAGAGATGCACCAGCACAGAGTGCTGGCTGTCACCATGGACAAGAAGAAAGTGGCATAAGTGAGCGACCTGTAGTGGTAGCTGACAGAAGATTGTCACAGCTATTGGGTCATAGAAGTTTAACCCAAGTTTAACCCATAACAGGCTAACGTTGCCTGATAATACTGTAAATAGGAACGGTGAACTTAGGAGAGCAGAGCCAGTCTCTTTAAAACCCCTGCATTCCTTTTAATAATACTGTTGCAATCAGTGGTCAAAGTGGGGGGGGAAAAGTAGGGGAACTGTGGGCGGAGCATCAGGTGGCAGGAATAATCTAAAGATTGGGTCAGTGGGCGGAGTCAGAGGTGTGGCTAGAAAGAGCAAAACATCCCAATTTTTATTATGTTTGGCATTTCACTGATGAGTTACAGCTTATAACGTTATTCAATGCAACCAATAGATACATGTTTATCCAAGTGCACTGGTGCCATTTCGTCAGCCTAGCGCCAACGCAGGCACCGGGTGCCTCCGTTGCATGCAGTATTGTTTTTGTGCAGGAAGGAGCACCTTCCTGCACGAAAACAATCCTGAGAGGCTTTTTCCGCTTTCTATGTGTGATGCATATATAGATTGAGGAAAAACAGGGAGCAATAAAGATATTTCTCCTTGTTGTGCCTCCCTAGGGGAGGCGTAAGATTTTGATGTAGTCCCAGGTTTACAAGTCATTGCGTAAAAAAAACCCAGGAGAGTTGAGTGGGAGCACCCACTGCAATGCCTCCCTTGTGCAGAGTAAGGCAAAGCAGCAATTTGCTCTTTGTTGCATTACTCCATATTTATGAAACCATTCAAAGCCATGCAAAGTGGCTTTGCGTGGCTTCATAAATACGACTTGCAGATTTGTGTTGTGCATTTACCACTTTCCGTGGTGCAAGCATGATGCAAGGCCCTCCTAAATATGCCCCTCAGTTTGGTGTGACCAAATCCCGCATTGCCGATCCCTGGTGAGTTGAACTACTACTGCTGGAAAAAGGCCAGTGAGGAGGACTGGCCTCAAGGGTCCTGTGACCTCAGTGACAAAGTTTCTTCTGATCTAGGGTGTGCTGCTTTGTAGGCCTGCCTGGAAGACGGGAGGTGAACTTCAGTATGGATTGTGGTGGACAGGGCTTCAAGGTCAACCCACACTGGCCTCCGGTAGGGTCCACCTGCTGGTGCTAAGAGACCAGGGCTTCTGTGGTCTAGCGGGGGAATGTGATCCCTCAGGAGAGTGGTCTGGTGGACTGTTCATGAAGCCTGATTCCCCAGTTTCAGATTCGGTAGCTCTGGCCATAGTGCCACATCCCCTCCCCCACTGAGCACCTTTCTACCCCACTGAAAGATACTTGCACTGCCTTCAGCTACAACCCAATTGTGCCCCTTTATAAACACCTTGATGTGTGTCAATTCAAATTATGCACTGCTAGAAAAAAAAAAAAGTAACAACATCCTGGAAAAAGCAAACACTCATAGGCAATGCAAGATTATGTAAAGCATGCAAAATATAAGAAGGAACGACATGGTCACCTTAGCTTTTAAACTCCTTGTTTGGAAATCAATTAGTGTTTTTTGCCTCAAACATTTAGGACATGAAAACAGTGCTCCTCATGTACACAGGTGTTCCTTTGGTGTACTCGTGGACAGCAAGGAAGGGGATAAGAAGGGCTCAGAAAATTAAGGGCCATATGTATCAAGCCTTTTTCACGTTTGCAAACGGGCAGATTCTCAGAATTGGCCCGTTCGCGAATTGGAAAAAGCCATCACAAAATAGAGAATTGCTAAATTTGCGATTCTCTATTTTGCGAATGCAATTAAGGAATTGCAAGTTGTGATTCCTTAAATGCAATTCTGGATGCACCAGAAATTTGCTATTTGGCATTAAGGAATTGCCAACTACTACCAACTTCAAGTTGGTGGTAATTTGCGATTTTCTTTAAAAAAGCACTTTGATCTTTTAAAAGTGCCATATGTCGCACATACATGCCCTTAGGGCATGTATGTGCGCAAAATGTGCACACATGCATATTTCAGGGGTGCAACAGGGTTTCCTTTTGGCACCCTTGCAACCCTGAAATTGCATTCTCAATGTGCAATTCTCCAATTGGTAATCGCAAAAATGTCTTCCCATTCATTCCTATGGGCCTCCTAGCCCATAGGAATGAATGGGAAGGTGTTCTACCCAAACAAACCTATTTTAGCAGTATTAGGATAATGAATGACTGGGGAAAAAACATAACTTCCAAACTCTCACAACACAGTTTGCATGCAGCTCTTTGATGGCAGGTCATAGCTCAAGGTGCTTTATTTATTATGATTGTAGGTTCTCTGTAACAAAAGCAGTAACCCACTGAGCTATTCCCATTAAATATAGTTCTGTGATCTATATGGTACAGGTTCTTCGGAACAGGAATCTTAACCCTCGGCGCTACAATGAATGAGTCAAAACTGTCAATAGACAATACTCCAATCTCTCCCCAACAGGAAGATCAACCACCTGAGATATAAATCTTGACTCTTTTATTGTTGCCTGAAATCTGCTAGGCTTACAAGGAATTCTGCAGTGATTTTTGTGTTTTTGAGAGTGAGAAGTGAGTCATTCTGCTGGACAGCCCTGCAGATTTTGTTACTGGGGGTCGATTTTGCAGCCTCCACTAACAAAACCAGCCTCCCACCCCTCCAGCATCCGTCCGATGCCCAGTACACCAGCCCTTGGTGCCTGGGCTTATCTGTTTTCACAGTCAGACCCTGGATGGGGTCCACAAGGGGCTCTGGTGTCACATAACTGGACACCTCGGGCTGCTTTTATTTTAGATCCTTAGAAAAGGGTCAACAGTATTTGAAAAAATACCACATCCCTGAACATAGACAGGTGAGCAGTACACATTTCATGAAATATAATAAGGAAAACAGCTGATAAGACAAGCCTTTTCCACAGTTATTTTTTAAAAAGCGCCAAGGTTTGGGCACAGTCTGCCACGAATTACACATGAAGTCCTCTTCCTGTCCTTGTGGCATCATCAGTCTGGGTGAGCCCGAAAATAATGGGCAGATGGGGTCAAGGGCGGAGCTGCGAAGGTGTCCTGATGTGACCATTGTAGTGGTCATAGTGGGGGGAAGGCAGGTGGCCACCTCACTAAATGAGGTGTAAATCACTGCACAGCTGGGCCATCAGAGGTAGCCGTTTTTTCATGCTGATTGATTGTTCCTCCAGTGCAACACTGCTCCTACAGTGTTGCTGGGCAGGCCCCTGCCCACCACAGATACAAAGGGGAAGGGGGAGGAAGTCCTGGCAACTGCAGAGGCCTTCCTCGACGTCACACAGGGCTGGATTAACCTGTAATACTTTTTATGTTCGGAGCATTCCTGCCGTCCTGGGACGCATTTTTTAAAAGAAGAAGTAGGGGAACGGACTTAGTTAAATTAAAAAAGTAGGGGCACGCCATGCCCTTCCGATCCCGCCCACTTCGACCACTGGTTGCAATGCATGCGTTGTTACGGGTGCCTCCAAAGCCCTCGTACATCTAATCTAATCTAATTCAGTGAGCCGCATTTTTTTCTCACGCTCAGTTTCTGTCAGTAAGAACTGTTAGAATTCTAGTCTCGGAGTCACCTCAACATCTTGTGATTCTGGGCAAATCAATTAATCTCGCAGGGCCTAAAAAAGAAATGTGGCTTTCTGTAATGTAACAGGTGGTCAACATAAACTGGTGGTGCTCATGCAAACTGCTCCAATACTGAGTTTGTGCTATATAAAATGAAAAGAAAACTGAGTTTCAGGCACTATGACCCTTATACCAATTAATCTAAATTAGCAGAGTGTGAGTGAACAACAAAGATACAGTCCTACCAAGTTTTTGTTCCTGGTCCATGTGTGAAGTGGTGCTCAAGTCTGTGTTTTTTCTTTAAATTCTAGGACTTGTATTATTGCTCACTCCATTATAAAACAGGACTACAAGTCTCAAAGAACACCCCTAGATAGGAATAGCACATCACAGATGGAATTGGGAAACTTGGATACTATGAAGATTGCGTTTCAAATTGTTTAACATCACTTTATATTACTGTTTCAAGTTTATTTTATTTTTCATAGTTAACTAAAACCGTTGCAATATTAACACTTAAAAGAATACAATTTTTAAATAGACATTCAATATGCTTTCATCCGCCTTAGCTGCCTTTTTAGTTGTTACAGTTACTAGAAAAAAAATCTTTGTTAAAACCAGTTAAAAGCCAAAAGGTAGAAAATTCATTACAGTTTAAAATCACAGTTAATTATACTTGATTACGGAAAGTCGTTAGCTCACTGGATACTGTGATGTATTGTCTCAGATTTTCTTTACTCCAGCCATGCTTGCCCGTTTCTCAAATCTTTCAAATTATCTCGACTTGTTGCAAGATTTATCCCTCTGCTACTGGCGGGCATCCTTAAAGTGATCCGGCTAAGACCTCTTCCCGTCTGTTGGACAACTTGCGGCGACAAGGCTTTGTGGAGCAATTTTTGGTATTTTGGGCATTTTTTGTTCAGCCATCATCAGGAATTTTACCAATCTGCATTTTACCAATCTGCAGTTTAGTTGGATGTTTACAGGGTTTAAGCAGGCCAGCACTGCTTGCCTCCTGGTGCGGATGCCTTTCTGTTTGAGAGGTTCTTTTAGGAGCTGTTGCCGTGCTTGGTGCAGTTCTTTGCATAGGCAAATTAAATGTAGAATGTCGCCATTCTTGATGTTACACAGCCTGCAAGTATCTTGTGCTGTTGTCCTCAGCCATGGTGGTAGATGCTGAGCACATGGAAGGTTTCCCAGTCTGAACCTTAAGAAGTTCATTTTTATGGCCCTAGGATAGCCCTGGTTAAAGTATGGTTGTGGGGCGAGGGATTTGTAGGAGTTAAGGGACATCCAGGTATGAGATCTGTTTAAGAACCTTGCCTTGTCCTCCACTAAGGAGATTTGTTTTATGTTTTTCCAGACTAGTTTTTTTAAGTTGAGGTAGCCAAGTTGCACATTCCAAAGTCCAGAAAGTTTGGTAGATTCCAAGGCTAGCTGAAGGTAGCTTCTTGCTTGTGAGAACTCCCTGTGCTGTATGTCGTGCCACAGCAGATAATTTAGTGTATTTGTAGTGGCACTTCTTATCTTATGCCAGCAGATGATGTAAGCGCCATACCTGGCTAAGACTTGTTGTTGAAGGCCAAACTCCAACCTTATTTGAGCAGGTGATGTGTAGGGCGGGAGACAGAACATAGTTCTGTAAGCTTTGACCTGCGTGTTATCCAGCTCCTTAGCGTCTCTTCCCTGCATTGCCTCGCTGCCATAAGTAATCGAGGGGAGAAGTTTAGACTGGACTACCTTCAAGAGCGGGGTCAGAGTCGGTCCCATCAATTGGTTTGCAAGGTTTTTCATCGTCAGGGCGATCAGCAGACCTTTCCTTCTTATTTCCTTTTTCTGGCGCCCCAACGACCCTTCCTTGTCGAATGTGACACCTAAATACTTGTACTCGCAAGCTGGATCGATTTTAATGCCGCCAAGAAACCAGTTCCTCTGTGTTTTTTTGTTAATTTATTTATTGACATTGTGCGGGTCTTGGTCAGATTTATTTTTAAGTTGTTTTCTGTTGCGTAGTTCCGCATTTCCGTCAGTAGGTGTTGAAGACCAACGTGAGTATGACTAAGCAGAACTACGTCGTCTGCATACATGAGGTTGGTTAAAGTTTTCCCTCCTTCCCTTGGTGAATGGGAGTTAACAGCCGTCAAGCACCTTTGAAAGGTCAGCCATGAATAGATTGAACAGGGTTGGTGCAAGCACACAACCGTGTTTCAGCCCTTTTGTTGTGGGGACTTTTGAGGAGAGGTGGGTACCGCCGCCTAGTTTCACCTGCACCCAGGTGTCAGTGTATAGAAGCAGTAGCATGTTTAGAATAGGCTGTGGTATGCCCCATCGCGCCAGTTTTCCCCACAGTCTGCCTCTCTCTACATTGTCAAAGGCGGCACTAAAGTCAATATAACACAGGTGTAGAGGTAACTTGGAGGCTTTTGAATCGTCAATTATTAGAGAGATTGCGAGGATGTATGTGGATGTGCTAGCCATTTTGCGGAAAACAGTCTTATTCAGCGGTATTATCTGATTCGTCTCAGCCCAGAGTGTGAGCTCCTCTAATATGGTGCCCTCAAAATATTTTGCTTCATTATCGATCAGAGCTAGTAAACGATAATTATTGGGCTCAGCCTTGTCTGCTTTTTTATAGATTGGGACTATTGTCGAGCCCCTCCAAGATTCTGGTTTTCTGTTTAGCAGCCTGATTTCCAAAATGAAAGGTTGCAGGATATCTGCCCAATATTCACTCTTCGCTTTGAACAAGGCAGGTGGAATGCCATTCGGTTCCCGGGCTCCTTCTTTCCTCCCTTTGGTGATCTGCTTTTTAATTTAGAGTGACAGTGGGCAACTCGCTGCGCCGGATGGTTTGTTTGCTGTGGTTTGGTATTCCTGTTCCCTTATCTTAGTTATACTTGCTTCAGCTTGACCCTCTGGGATCCAGCTGTTGGCCATTTGGGCTCCTGCATTTTCTGTTTGGTTATTGAAATGGCTAGTAAGACATTTTATCCAGCTTGCTTCCGGAAATTGAGACCCTATGCCCTTGTGTTGTGGGCGTGTGATCCCGTTCACAGTTTGCCAAAAGCCAGCACTTTTGTTACAATTTATGTTGTGTAGGAGTTTTGCCCAGATTTCATTCTCGCGGTCTCTCTTGATGTTCCATTTCAATCTTTTTAGCACTGCCCTTTGTTCATTCAGGGATGCTCGTGAACTAGTGTTCCCTGGGGATCTTCTCAGCTTACGCAGAGTCGAGTTTATTGATTTTTTGAGTGACTTGAGCTGTACTCTCTGATCTTTCTGTATTTTGTTTTTTCCGCATGCTTTCCGAGCATTGTCTTTTGTAGGGAAAGTATCTGAAAGTTTTTCTAGTAGTATGGCAGTAAAATGTCCCCAGTAGACAATTTGATCATCTGTGCTGGAAGCTTGCGAGTTAAAGAGTTGAACCGCAACTTCGGCCGGCGAGTTTAAGTTGTTTGTCGTACATTTGATCCTTTTTAGATTTGAGGTGTAAATAGACCCCAAGGTTACGTCTGACCTAATTGGTCTAGGTGAGGTGGTTGTTAGTTGAATTTCCTGGGGACGATGGTCACTATCGCCCTTGTCCCCCATTCTGAACCCAAAGATGTATGGGAACAGAGCGAGGCTTGCAAAGGTGTAATCCAGTGTGGAACTTGTTGTTGCAGAGTAAAATGATTCGACTGGAGGAGTGTCTTCCGGAAATCTTCCGTTTTGTGCTCAAAGGTTTAGTTAGATGTTCCAGGTCATCGAGGAAGCGACTGTTGCGGCATTTCTTCTTTCCATGCAGTGGGACGCATTGTATGGGAATATTGTGGATTCCAGTTAGAGCCGATACCTCCTACCCTTCTGCCGAGCCAATGAGATAATGGTTTAAATCCACTGTCAAGATAAACGTCGGGTTTTCCATCTCTGTGACATACTTTGCAAGTTGGTTAGTAAGTTTAATCGAGTCTTTCGCTTTGCGTTTAAGATGGACATGCGAGTTAATTATGCACACCTCCGTTTCTTCTTCGTCAAGGACAATACTAATTGTGACTGCTAGTGTTACATTTGACATCGAGTCCATGAGGGTTGCGGAAGCTATGCTCATCGTGGAAACATAGGTGGTCAGTCCGCCAGAGCGGTGGCCAAATCTGCCGGTGCTTATTGCTGGTGTGGCAAAACATGTGTAACCCTCAATGTGCTGTGGGTCCGTGAGCTAAGTTTCTTGCAACAAGATTATATCAAAGGTTGTAACATAATTCAAAAAATCAGGGTCCTCTATTTTTGTTGCTAAGCCGCTGATGTTTCACGAGTAGTTTGAGGAGAGGCTCTTTTGCCCTGCTGTAGGCTCTGTCCTGTGGGTTGCATCAATCCTCCTCTGTGCGTATAATTATAGTGCGGGATAGTGCTTCCCTGGTGTGACCTTGATTTGAGTAGGCGACTGCCCTAGACGATAATTCTGGTCGGTCCTTCTGGCTGCTGGTACTCAATTGTCGCGATCTTCCCCGAGCGCCTCTGAGTACGCAGTTTAAGTGTGCTTGATGTCTTTTTGTTACAGGGCTTGCGTTGCTTAATAATGGAAATGGGTAGGCTGGTTTTTTAAAAGGGGCAATGTCGATGCCCCAGTTTAGGAATATGCCCAGTTCAGCTAGGACTGAGTCTGCGATTTTGCTTGTGGTCCACGTTGTCTTTGTTACCTCTGGACTTTGAGGATTGGCAGTATCTAGGAACTCTACAGAGAGTAGATCCTTTGTGCTTATGCCGGCAAGATTTGGAATAGACTTCGTTAGTCTTAAAATGTTTCCTCGATTTAACGAATCCTGATGGCCCTTTGAGGTATATAGAGGGTAAAAGTCCAAGACCTGTTTCTTGCTGTCTAGTTCTTGCAATTTGTGATGCCAGCGGCTGTAGGTTTGCTGTGGCCATCGGATCACTTGGGAATAAGGAGCTGGTTGCTTCTTCGAGCTGTGTTTCCGCTTGGTTGCTTAGTCCTTCTGCCATTGAGTTCCTTGTGTTTGCTTTAGATGTTATGAACATGGGAGATGTTGGTTTTAAATCTTGCCCCCCGTCCTGTGCCCTTTTTCCCAATAGACTCCAGCTGGGGCGGACATTGGTTGGTGTGATAGGCCTTTTATGCTCTCTGAGAGATGGCTCCTGATTTGGCCTGTTTATCGTTCCGCAGACTTCTCTTCTGGGCCCCATGTTTAAGCTCGTATTGGTGACTTTTTGCTTTAATTTGGTCAGACTTGGGGCCCCAGAGTTGCACTCCTCTCCACCTGACTGCTGTAGGAGTGCAGGTTTGTTAGATGAGTCCCTTGTTACTCCCCTCAGGTCTTGGCAGTGTGTTAACTGTTGGTTGTGACTTCTGTCAGGTTTTTTTTGATGGAGGAGTGATTGTGATTTCTTGTCTTTTCCCTTCTTTATGTTCTGTCTTGGCTCTTGGTGGGGGGGCCTAGTCCATTTTCTTCTCCGGTTTCCGCGTGTGCCCCGATTGCGGATGGCTGTTTTGAGGCGGCTCCCTGTTCCGGTGGGTGTTTGGAGGTTGTTGGAAGTAGTTGTGCCTGATTTGTGAAGCTTGCGTCTTCGGAGTTAGTGTCACGTTTGGTCTGTGGACCTGAAAAGATAGGGAAGTATTTTGTTACGTTTGTGTAGAGCTTTAGGTGGCGCCCTTTCCTTTTGGCGACGTTGCTTGGCATTGAGTTTTGGTAGCCCTCTGTCACCGGGCCTTCCTGTCTTCTCAATGTCCGCCTCAAAGTTGCCTGTATGCATGTTGCTAGTTGTTTGGCTGTTGGTTATTCCCTCCATGCTGTTGCAGATGCCCTGGTCTTTTATTGTATTTCCTGCTGTTACGCCTTTGATGTCCTTTATCAGGCCACTTAGCATTGAGGGCACTTTATATTACTGGTATTTGTACAGCACTTTCAGCCATTGTCATGGCATCATAGCACTATTTTCATCTGTGCAGAACTAAAGAGACCATCGTTTAATAACGTGTGATGCGATATGGTTGTTTGCAGTTGTTAGGTATTTTGTTCACTTTTTAAATTCTGTAGTAGTTCTATGCAGTGGTCTTCACAGTCACATAACATAATCAAATGAACGCTGGTGCCACATGGTAAATGATTCATATTAATTACTCATATGCTGAGCCTGAGCACATATATCGAATTGTCACACATTTGGCTGTAAATGTCACTCCCGAGTACACAGTGAAACTATGGAAATGTCACATAAGCAAAGGGAAAACTTGGCTGCTAATGTAATCTTCTTCACCTTGGCTTCCTAATTTAATTTACTTTTAGGAGCGCGTCATTCAGCCTAAAGTTGCAGATGAGACCTCTGCACTGCACAGTGAGTCCCTGTCTGCAGTAAGATCAGGTTACAAGGGTATCTGGTGCTTTGCAGCGGTCTTTAGATCTTAGAGATTCTCGTTGCTCAAACGGGTGTCATTTGTGAAATTTGTTTCCCTAGTGTGCTCGGCAGGAAGTGTCACTCATAGTTGTTGAATGTCACTCATAATGACGCTGAAATTATAAAAATGTCACACATAAGCAATATAAACCCTTGGCACCTATACTCATCTAGCTTTTACCAGCCCTCCCCAAACCAGTCCATGCCGGCTTCCCTGGACAGGAGGTGGACGGTAGGCACACCTGTAATGTTAGTTGGCAAAGAGGGACAGTTTGATTCTGGTCTGAAGCAGCTCCTTAAATAGCAGCCTCTCCCTGACTCACCCAGTTTCAGTAGTTTAGAGGTGGGGGAGAGGCTGGGGGGGGGGGGGGGGCAGATATTGCTGGTGTATGCTCGGTCTCTCTCTACCCCGTGCATATTTTCCACATTAAAAGACATTGCCAATTACAACGCCAATAGCTCTAACTCCCAAAAACGTGAGACCTATTGCATTTCTAATGCTTGTTTTCTTGGGCAGCACTCCTATGTAAAATCAGGTTTCAGCTCACTTCAGAACCTTGGAAAGATTCATAACAAATGGGGGCAAAGTCAAAGTTGCAGCCGGAGGCAGATTGTGTCCAGCGCGCGCGCCCATATTTACCTTTTTCAGAACCAGGAAACGTGGAGGAAGCGGATCGTGGCTGCTTGTTACAGCAGACACCAAGAAATCCGGAATAAACCCGTGGTGGCTTCGGATCTTCGAATCCTGCCACCACCCGTTCTTGTGTGTGACAGAAGGATTCATGCGCTGTACCATCTTCTGTGCAAGTGCCAGGAGCTTGCACCACACACGGTTAAAGAAGAGAATAATGAAATTAAACAGAAAATAAAAACGAGCTGCAATTTCATTTGAGAGCAAAGTAGATTGTCAGGGCGAGCAGAGGTCAGGCTGTACCAGAGCTCACAAGGGGAGGAAGACCGGGGTGATCTTTATTGCTTTGAGATCGATTTCCTGCGCGCCTTGCAGGTATAAACCCAGATAAAGCAGCATTTACGCGTGAGTACAAGACGCAATAAAACACCCATATAGGAGCACAAACTGAAGGGGCAGGCATAAGGATAGATGAAACTTCCAATGAGAGCGGGCACCGCTCTTTGCATTCAAACTAGGAGCATTTTGTTAATATAGGAAGTGCTAAAAAATATTTTGAAAGTAAATCTGTGGCTACATACATTTATATTCAAGTTTGTGTGCCAGTAATGTCAGCCGTGCATAGTGATCAGTTTAGGACTGATAACTTCTCACATAAACATTAGTTTTTTAATCATGACCCTTATATACAGAGTTGGAGTAAGTTCGGGCAATCTGGCTGGGGTTGGGAGGGGGAAAGAGGCAACAGGAGACGGAGGACGGAGCGTGTTTTACGAGCACTCATGTGTACTGCTCAAACACATACATAAACAAGCATTGGCATAGCCAATAGGTCTCGCCTTTGGGTCCTTATAAGTGTTTAGCCATGCAACGGTTGATGTTGTTGCACCAAGTATATTTTGCTGCATAACTAAATACTTATAAAGGTACCAAAAGCGAGACCTACTGGCTATGCCAATACTTGTTTTCCATTGTGCGAGCTACAGCAGCGCCAGTCCAGAGCCCAAAGACATGCTAGGTGTGTCCTCTGCTGCAGATTGACAGGAGCAGTGGCTGGCTGGATGCTTCAGAGTGCACATGTCACTTTGGCCGGCTGTCATGTGCCTGCCAAACTGACATGCGCACTTTGAAGCTCTCTCACCCAGCTGATTGAGACAGCTGGGTGGAGACCAAGCACAGGCCTCCAGGGCCTGAAACAGTGTCCAGCCAGCTGCTCTATACCAGCACAAGAGCAGCGCCAGGATTGGTTAGAGGAATTGAGGAGACAGAGCACAACACGGAGCGAGGAGCATGACGGAGTCGTGCAGCAAGCAAGGTAAGTGGTTATTTTTTCTTTTTCTTTACACTCATTATGCTTGCATGCACCCACCCACCACCCATTTGCCTCCCCTCCCCTCCCCCAATCTTCCTAAATGCCAGCCGCCGCTGGAACCTGCTGCTGTTGATTCACTAGAGGGAATTTACACAGATTGTAATAACATGGGAGAACAATGAGGGAGGGGGGTCAGCTGGAATGGTACGAGCAGCCCGCTCCCTTGCACCGGACTATGAGAGAAGGCACGTGACAAATTGTAAATTCAATACAATGTCTGGTAAACCGTGACATGCTTGATAATGAGATGAAGGCAGAGTTTGACGATGTACAAAGGAACCTGCAAGAGTGGGAATGGGGGAATCGTCTGTAGTGTATGGGTGACTTCTGGAAAAAGTTAATAAAATATGTTTTAAAAAAACAATATGGTCGTGAAGCTAAACATGAGTAACTGCATGTCATTATAATGAACGCATTCCATTTGTTCAGTCGATATGTCATATAGGGGGCTTAATGTAGGTAATCATTGAAAAAAAATGATCAGTAGTACGAACTGTGCTGCTATTAAATATCCAAATACTTCATTCACCTCTCAGCAATTAACTAGCAAAGTTATACAAAAAAATTGTTCCCCTATACCTGCCTTCGTGACTGACACGGATTTCCAGAATGTGGGCCCTTTCTGGCTTAAAATCACCAACTGTGCCCAGTAGCAAAGGCACTTCTCGCAGAGGGAAACTCAGTCCAAAATAAAATCTTCAACTGCACCAAATGACCACAAATACTCCCTCGTACCGCCAAGCTAACACAATAAAATGTTACTTCACCACATAATCAACCGATATCAGGGGCAATATTCTAGGGAAATCCGAGCCTGGGTCCAGCCACGATGCAGCATGAATGTATAATGCTGCAATTTGTCAACAGCACTCTATGCAGTCGACCAAAAACCAATGGATGTTTTCTGACCATGGGACTTACTTAATACTCCAACCATGGCCTCACGTGGGTACCGAGCAAACAAATGTATCCGAGTGCCGATGAATTCCCCTCGTGAATTCAATACACAAATCACAATGAGAAGTTTGCAGGCGCATTTCTAAGCACAGGACAAACAGCCAATCAGCTAGGATGTTGCTGGAGTGCACTGGGTGGACACAGTTCTATTTCAGTTGGAGGGAGGGAGGATCAGCCAAGTTAATTGACCTTTGCTCCACACGCCTATCCACCAACAAGAAAAGAGTACAAGACGTGCCTTATGGAAAAATCCCTATGGCATTGGGAATGTCGAACTCCATGCAGAAGGTGAGAGAGAAAGTAAGCGTTCCGTTAGCTGGAGATCAGGATTGCTGTATGTTGACAAAGCTATGGGTGAATCTCCGTATTGGAACAGCAGCATGTGCGCAGTTTGTAAATCTCTATGTATGTTCACTGGTGCAGCAGAGAGGGGAAAGAGCAGAGGGTGCTTCAGTCAATGAGTGAGGTGCGTTTGTAGGGATAGATTTTCCCAATCCTTCAAAAGGACGGACACTGCAGGTGAAGAGGGAGCTGCACTGGCAGGTCTGTGTGCATCTGGGAAGGGCAAATTTGATTACAGAGGTGAGTGGAAGGACTGTGTGGGGGTCTCAGTGCTGGAATATCATGGGTTACTTTAGGTAAGTCTTGAGAACCTTGGCAGAACTGTGGCCGGATGGGATTATCAGAATAGCAAGAGATGCCGTGGCTGAGGATTAAGTTGCATTGTCCGGGCTATGTGTGTTTGCATGTGTGTGTGTATACCCATGTAACTGCAGTGCTGAGTGCCAGCAGCATAGCGTGGGTAGCCATCGCCCAGGATGAAATTGTAAAAGAAAGTATTGCACCCCCTAACTCATGGACCATTAGCTCAGGAAGTGCTAACGGTCCACTGGTTAGGAGGTCCAATACTTTCATTTAAAATGTTGCACCCCCTAAGAATTTTGCACCCGGGGCAACCGCCCCTTTGGAACCCCCACACAACACCACTGCTGAGTGCCGTGGGCCACAACTGAGGTACATTAGTTGTGCTGCTGTACCCTGCACTATAATAGCACAGGATGCATTAAAAATGAGGTGCACTTCCAAGTAACAGAACAGCAGGAGTGCTGCAGATGACATTTGCACTGGATTTGTAGAGCTGCAGTATCACCAGCAGATCGAAAAAGCAAGGGATTCTACACATCGGGTTTGAGTTGCATTGCTTTAGCTGTGTGTGGATTTGAGTCCTTGACTAGCACGGGCTGATACAAGGCAGCGCTCAGTATAGGCAGATCTGTGTGAGGGTCCATAGTGGAACAGCCTGTGGAACTGGCGGTCAGGATTGAGGTGTGGTGGTAGAGACATATGGTCGAGTTCTAAGAAAGCAAGGACTTTCTACGTGTAAATAATTTTGGGTTTTGCCTGAGTTGTGGGCGGGCTTCTGTTCTGGACCAGCAAGTGCGCTACAGGCTCAAACTAAGTAGAGCTGGAGAGATGCTGCATATACACCATAACAATGCACTAGCAAGGGATGCTGTAGCTCTGACTGAGGAACACTATTTAACAAGAAGCGCGAGCAAAAAGTGTACGCGAGTGGTGCGCGCGATGGGAAAAGTGAAAGTAGGCTGCGCGCGAAAGTGATCGCGGCTGTACATATTGCAAAGCTAACGGCTGCGCACGCTCGCGTGAACGCAAGCACTAGGCCAGCCAGCAGCACTTTGAAAACTCACCTACTAAATGTCTCTCCGAGCAGCGCATGCGCGCTGACTCAGCGAGACCTAAAAAGCTCCTAAAACGGGAGCAGTGGATTGACACAAAAGAACTTAATCCAAGTTTTGGAAAGGGATAAACACAAGAAGAGGCACGACGCATGTATACCACGGACAAACGGGAATGAAGGATACGAAACAACAATGGAGCGAACAAATGGTAAGACTTTGGGCGGGCTGAAGCCCACTGATTGTAAATAACATGTCTCTTTGAGACAGAGTGTGCGCTTTCTAGCCGAGCCCTAACACCATGCATTATCATTACTCCTAGGAAACCATGACTCGTAGTGAAGAGTCACAGTCGCAGATTAGATTTGGCAGAAACCAGACACCACACTAGGATAAATCTTGTGAACCGTTGCATGCTTAGGAAATTAAAGGTAGAGAGGACTATTAGAGAATGCTGGATCTTCCCAACCTGAATTAATTGCAATGATTATACAGTCTTCTATGCAAGCATTTTAAGATATAAAGATATCTTCAAACTATTTTATTGTTGCCCTCCTCGCGTAAAATATTTACGTCATGCATCACTAAAATGGCAAACAAATTTTCGCAAAAATATTCTATAAATTGTTAAATACAAATTAAAGAACTTTATGGAGCTATAGAGCATAATATGGGGACCAACAATAGCTGGAAGCAAAGGTTTAAAAATTGAAATACATTTTTAACGTGAACAAAGAAAAAGAAACATAGCCATAAAGGCATAATTTTATAATGAAAAGTAATAAATGTTAAGGAGGGGTGGAAAACCTAGCCACATCCTAAAGGGATGAGCTCTGCGATATCCAACACAGGTCCAAGATTGCCAGATCCATTCCAGGATTTTCAAAATAAGTACGGACAATGTAAATGATTTCAATCTAGAATACATATGTTGAAATTAACCTCATGAATCTTTAAACACCGGGTGTGGGGCTGACTTTTCTGGGGCATGCTTTGAAACAACTGATCAAGATCCATGTGTTACATGTTACATAAATTAGTGAAGTGTGCTCTATTTGGGAGAATAACTTGGTTAAAGCAGTGCATGTCCTTCAAAACTACTTTTGGGATAGTGTACGTGGAAAGGGAGCCATAATATACACAAGCAGTCACTGCTTAACACCAAGTGCATCGGTCGGCAATTGGCCGACAATGGGGAGGGCTGGAAAGGATCCTCTGGTTCTTGCACCAAATGATTCCCTTTTTTTTTCTTCTTTTAAGGGGGGGGGGGGGGGGGCGCGGAATCGCTTCGGCATCAGCCCCAGTACCCCTTCCCGCCCATCTGTGATGTCACTGATTCCCCACTGGAGCGGGGAAAGCAACAATGTGAGTGCTCTCTCCCGCCCCGGTGAGGAAAACAAATCTAAATAGGACTCCCCATGTTTCAGAGAGGCCTCATTGAAAGGGGAAGAGTCTTCCCTTTCCAATTAGCCCTTCCTGAAATAGTTTCCTGGCTTTGGATCGTGGTCGCACCGTTATACACAGCCAGAAAACCCACTGGACCACCAGGGAAATTGATTATGGGGGTCAGTGCTCGTGGTGAACAGGCCAATCCCCTTTGGGGGAATATAAAAGCAAAAATGTTAGTGCTTATCCCTTTGGGGGAATAACAAAAATATTCAAAATCTGAAGAAGAAAAAAACATAAAATTGCTTAGGGCGGGGGCCGGCCCTTGTGTGAAAGGGCCGACCCCCCATGGGAGCACATAAAAAGAGAAAAGGAAATAGTTTTTCCCCTGAGGATTAGGGGGGTGGCGATTGCGTTCCCTGGATAAAGACTATAAAAAAACAAATTTATTTGATTTAAAATGATATTGTAAGGGGGTCAGCCCTCCTGCTATATGGCTGCCATCCTGTTGGGCCAACAGGTTTTGTGTTTTTTAAATGCGTGTTTTCCCTAGGTCCCTACTGCCTGCCTCTCCCCGGGGAAAACACACATTTCCCAAAAATATAAAAGAGATATAGGAGAGGGTCGTCCCTACAGGCATGCATTGACCCCCTTTGGGACCCTTTCTTTTTTTTTATGTGTATTTTCCACTGGGGGGGGGCGCCCCCAATGGGAAAAAAACACACATATATATATATATATATTTTTATTATAATAAAAAAAAAAAACACACTACACGTGTCAACAATTTATTGGCATGCAGTGGAAGGCACTGCACAAAGTTGACAGGTCATCATTCAGTTGCTTATTTCTTCATTTGGTTGTTATACCCGTAGTAAAATAAGGTGAAATCTTTGCCTAGGAAGTATTATCATGTTTTGAAATCACATTATAATTAAGTAATTCTATCAAAAAAAGTGTCACATTACACTGCATAATTTGGATTTTCTTGTCACATAATGTATTCATTCCGGTTTTATAATTAATGTGCACTCCCGTCGCATACTTCCAGTGACCATGGTGATAGCACTGCGTGTTTTCATAAAGGGCACGCCTGTGCACAAAGTTGCTGGGGTTACTAAGTGAATGTGTACTTCTGGAATTCAAATATAGATGTTTGGCTTCTGGACATTAGTTTTATGCTGGCAAAGGCCCAGCACCTCCACCAACAAAGTTTTCCATAAGCAATGACAAAAGTATACTGTAGTATTGGGAATGTGGCAACATGAAGTAATACTGTGTCTTTTTTGTCTTTTGTTTAGTGTTTTTAGAGAACATGTAGATTCAGAAAACCAGATAAGTAATTTTCTGCTTATTTACTGTTGCACACATCTCACCCACCCACTAACTGATTTAGAACAATACTTCTGCCTTCTACGTAGGACAGTGTTTTAGAAGGACGGTTTCAGCCAGTCAGCAGAGATGGCATCTAGGTGGATGACTGCTGCCCTGACCCTAACTCGGATTATGGAGGACAGCACTGAGGCAGGATCAGAGACTGAGACAGCATCTGAGTGTGAGGAAAATGGAGCAAAATCTGAAAGCAATGTTTCAGTTGGCGGAGTTCCTTCAGATGACTCATCTTCCAGCGATTTAAGGGACATGATAATGGCAGTCATGCTGTCCATTTTGCAAACACAGTCTGTTCAGCAGAGCGACCGTAGCAGGTTAGACCACCCAGAGAGCAGGCATATGTGGTACCAAGCACAAAACGAAGAGCTCCCTTGGCAGGCCCCCACTATTTAGTTCAGCTCTAAATTCTACCTTTTACTGGCAACGCTGGATGTAAAGTTGATACAGCTAATTTTTTGCCAATCGATTATGTCCATCTCTTTTTAGATGCTGATTTCTATGAGCAAATTGTGCAGCTACGAAATATGCGAGCCAAACAATTTCTGAGGTCCTCATTCTAGGACACACCAATGAGCTCACACTTCACTTTTAAGTTAAAGATATTTTTGGGCCTTATGATCAAAAATGGGGTTAGTGCACAAACCACGCTTGTAGTCCTACTAGTCTACTTGCACGGTTTGGGTAACCCCCATCTTCGCACCATACATGAGCCATGACCATTTTTTGCTCATGTAACGTATGCTGCACTTCAATGACAATTCTGCTGCATTGCCCCATGACCATCCAGACCATGACGGGTTGTTCAAAATTCAGCTTTTTGTGGAACATTTGTCGGCCAGGTTTCCAGTGATTTATACTCCTGGAAAGAATATAGCGATTGAGGAATCTTTGATCCTCTACAAAGGGCGGCTGATATTTGGGCGGCTGATATTCAGGCAGTAGATTGCAAGCAAAAGACCTTGCAATGAAATCATGTTGAACATGCTGTGTGAGAGCTCTACTGGCTATGACTACAGCTTGAGAGTGTATACAGGGAAGGACTTCACTCTTCCACTCTAAACCCTGTAGCTTGTCCTACCACTCTAGGAGTCACAGGAAATATTGTTTGGGAGCTTGTCCAGCCACTCCTTCACAAAGGTTATAAACTTTATGTGGACAGCTTCTATACAGGAGCATTGTGTCACACAACCAACATGATTGCAAATCATGCGGCGACAGGCCAATGCAGAGGTGCGCTTTTCCTGAGTAATCCATTTACCTGCAAGGGACCGTCTAAGGAACCGGATGGCCCACTTTGCATTGTTGGCTTTATCTAGGAATCATCTTGTATATGTACGTCTGACCACTTTCTTCACACAGTACAAAGCTGTAATTCTCTCAAATAATTGGTTTACCCACCGGAATTGTCCAGCTAACCGAGTGGCCCGGTATATATTGTAGACTGTCTGGAAGTATTCTTGCACATATTGCTTAAAGGATGGCCTATCAATAGTCTCAAGATCCAACGGTTTCTAGGAAACTTCTGTCAGACGACTTTTGTTTTGATGAGACATATAGACTAACTACAGGTTGAAACTTTGACATCCCATCCCCAAGTTGCTTTCAAAACCGGTTATAATTCACCAGGAGATACCATATATGAACATACAGGATCTCTGTTTAGGTTTGTTTGATATAAAATCATATGCAATCTTGGGATCTGTTCAGTGTCTTGATAGATATACATAAAAGTTTTGGAACACTGCATCTTCTGCACTAATTTGGATACGTATTGAAATCTATATTGTCCTTATACTAAAAACGTGAAAATCATCATCATACAGGATACTGTGTCCTGTACCCTTTTTAAATAACATTATGATACAAGTTACTTATTGAGTTTTCACACTTTCAAAGCAAAAGTAGAAGTGTAGGTAAATGAGTCTCACATGACATTTGTTTGGCTCATTACTTTAGGGAACTTAGGCAGCATTCCCCAGCATGTTTGCCTTAGTTTCAAAGGTAGCTATGCTCACCAGTTCAAAGAATGTAGGCCTCAGAGGCATTCTCAGACGCCCCTTAATCTGCACTTACAAACTGGAAGGAGTTGTATTTAGAACAGTGAGTGCGCTAAGGCGCATTAAAGACACATTTTCTTGAGCTAGCCACAGAAGGCGTACGTATAGGTTCACTTGGCAAGTATACAGGATAGGTCAGGACTTTGATGAGGACAGAGACATGAATGTGTAGGAAAACTTTAGGCTAGGTGTGCTTTCAGAGGGATATTGCATAGGTAGAAGGCAGACAGTAAAGGTAGTACAGATAAACATGGCATCACTTCATCTTTACCTACAGATTTTAACCCTTTGGCGCTGCACTCACCCCGATACGGAGTTACTCCCTCACTCAACTAAGCAGATGACTCCAACCCATACAGAACAAAGAAGGCAGCCTCCTTCATTGATATCCCAATAAGCATACACCCTGCACCTCAAACAGCTTCAATGACTTCCCATCCACAGCTCTTTTCAAACTCCTGAAACACACATTCAAAGTCTTATACAGTTCTGGTACAGCATACCTCAATACAGCCTCAGATTTCAGAAATGTTCCAGACACCTTTGCTCAGCGAAGCTCGTACTAGCACCCATTCAATGCATACGCAGCACCAGAATAAGGAGAAGTGACTTCTCCTAGTTGGCTCTAAAAAGGGAGAATGACCTTCCTCTCCATATATGTGCCACCTCTAAAATTAGTGCATTCCACATGAAGGTGACCTCTTGGCTCTTTGACTAGGCTAATCTATGTATGTATGTATATATGTATCCGGTATTTGTAAAGCGTGAACTAATCCCCCCCAACGGGTCTCAAGGCACTGGGGTCCGTTGGGGAGATTAAGTGAGCTATTGCCCACAGTCACAGAGTGCTGAGCTGAGCTTCCGCCGGTGCAGCGGTCCGAACCGCGAGGCCTGTGCTCCGGATTAAGCCGCTCTGGCCGCTGCACCACACCTCTCTACTATGGATCAGCCCTGGCTGCTCTTGCATCGGCGACAGGATACCCTCTTGAGTGAAAGCGCACTAAACAAAAAATCATACCATTACAGAAAACTCTGCAGCCAACGCTACATGTATGGGTAAAATGTTTGTCCTGCTTGCCATGTTCATCCTCTGTCAGTATATATTCAGTTTACTATATAACAAGTGCATTACAGTCACAGCACTGCACATAACAGCCGTAACATATGCTGCGTTCTCACTGACTACCATGTGTATCAAAAACGAACGTTCTTTGTAGTTTATGACTTTCTCTTTGGGGAACTTAAGCAATATTTTCCAGCATGTTAGCGTTAGTTTCAAAGATAGATATGTGCACTCAATTCGAGTAATGTAGGCTTCGGAAGGCATTCTTGGTAACCCCCAACTTGCATCCACAAACTGTAAGGAGTTGGATTTACTGCAGTGAGTGCGCTAAAGATGCATGTACGACATGCCCTCCTGAGCCTCATGTGGCAGTCATGAGAGCCATTAGTAAACATTCACTAGGTATGCATTCTGCAATTTTCAGAATGGAGGTGGTTACTTGACAGGTGATAAAATGCAGTCAAACTGTTTATTCATTTGATATTGAAGTATGTGGCTGTACCAACTGTCAACATGTCTGGACAAATTCATTTATAGAGGTTTGTTTGTGGTGTGCAATTTGGTTAATGACTGGTTGAGAGATCGTCTTGAAAGGGGATTCGATCTTGTGTCGTATGAATGTGAGGAGCCATTAAATGGCAGCGGTATGTTGAAGTGAGTGCACTGGTCTGTTGGATTGGGCCTTGGCCGGCGATAGGAAAGACTTGTGTGTGGAGCGTGAATGGTGTGTGAAATGGACCAAAAAGCGGTTGGTGGTTTTATTACTCACCTTCAGTAGTCTTGGTTTCAATATTCAGATACTTTGTAAGTATTTGTGCTTTGAAGTTAGCATTTCAAGAGCTGTTAAAACCAATCTGTGTAAGTGGTGGTGGATTAACTTTAAAAAATGAGTACCAGATTTATATCTGTGGCGGTAAGAATATTCTTTCGCATTGTCAATAGAGTATACTTACCATGCAGATAATGGTCTTCCCGTCCGAAGTATATTTGTTCAGATCATTGGTGTAACCTTGGGAAAGATTACTCCATCTCTGGCATGGTTGCACCCCGCCCTGGGCCCGACTGAGTAAGGGCCATTGTGGCTGACCCCTATGTCCGCTCACCCAATTTAGATGTGCAGACATATAGGTCAGATTTCACTGCCCGTCACCACCAGGAAAACCATGGCGGTATGCGGCAGTGAAAACTGCCTAATGCCTACCCTTGCCATGGGAGATGACTCTCATGGTGAGGGGGCATTTTTCCCCAAACAGAAGATCCGGCTTTGGGATTTTGTTTTTGAAAACCGAAAAACAAAACAAATGGATGGACGACTCCGACATGTTGATGGAGCAGTGTGTCAAAATTAACAAGGCAATGACAGGAACTGGCGTGACAGCGGCTCCTGTCAACATTTTTCAATTGACTGCCAGCTTGCCGGTTGTTTCTAAATTTGGTAGGCAGAGAAGTCTCAGCATAGCAGATGTTAAGTCCTCTTTAATGATGACCAAGTCGTCTTTGTAAGCCAAAATGTAAATATGGCCCTTACTAAGAACTTCTCATTTTTGTTTGCAATCTTAACACCCAGAGGTTTCCAGCGTAGTGTAACATGCATTGATTCTGTTCACTTTCCCATAATGCCATACAAAACTTGAAAGTACGTACATGGCTAACATTACTTTTACATTCTGCCCTTGCAAACATCAAACTTGCCAGAGGAGTCCCATTGACCTTGGTTTAATCCGTTTCAGTCGCAGGCTCTAGACCCATCCACTTAAGTGGGGCAGTGTTTTTATCCGCACAAGTGGGGTAATGGTAGGAATTTTGTAGATTCCTGCGGATTACGGGTGCTTCCATCCCAAAAATGTAAGGAAAATTAGTTATTTCATTAAACATTTTAGGTTTGAAGAGCATTGTGGGGAAAAAAAAACCTTGCGGGATCCACACAAGGTACACTACTCTGGACTCCCCTGCTTGTCTAGTTTTCAAAAATGTCTGTGGTTTGTACGTTTGCATGGGTGATGCCACAGCATGGCCCTAAATACAGCCACTACCCCTCTTCCTTATTTCTCAATGTAGCTCTTTAGGGCCTTTTGCGTTGTGGTCTCTTGGCCCACCCACACAAGTGGGGTACCGTTCTTATTGGGAGATGTGTGGGATTCAGGGTGGTAGGAAATTTGTAGCTCCCTGAAAATGTCAGAACTTTCCGTCACAGAAACGGGAGGAAAATGTGTGTTCGTTACCGAATTTAACCTTTGCAACGGTTTCATAGTAAAAAAAAAACCCAGTGAGAGACACAAGTCGTGCACTTCTGGAGTCCCCTGCTTGTCTTGTTTTTAAAAATGTGCAAGTTTGCTAGCTTTTCCTAGGTGCCGGATGAGCTGGGGTCCAAATTCCACAGCTACCCACTTTGCAAGAAAAGGGTCCGTTTTGAGTGGAAAAATGTGATGTATCCATGTTGCGTTGTCCGCTGTTTTCAGTCTTGCTCACTAAGCCTACCCACACAAGTGAGGTAGCATTTTTAACGAGAGATGGGGGAATGCTGGGTGGAAGGGAGTTTATAGATCCCCAGAGATTTCAGAACTTTCCATCACAGAAATGTGGGCAAAATGTGTTTTTTTGTCAAAGTCTGAGGTTTGCAAGGGATTCTCGGTAAAAAAACCTGGCGAGATCCACGTAAGTCACCTCACCTTGAACTACCTCAAGTGTCTAGTTTTAAAAAATTTACAGGTTTGCTGGGTTTCCCTAGGGTCCAAAATCTACAGCTACCCACATTAGAAAAAAAGAGTTAGTTTTCAGTGGAAAAATATGATACATCTATGTTGTGTGTTGGCCTCTTTCCTGCCACGGGCACTAGGCTTAGCCATACAAGTGATAGAATAGTAGGGCAATTTTTATTACCAGTTGGATTTTGCTGCATTTGTGCATTTCAAATTTAAGCCAGTGTATAAGAAAGAAGGCATTTTGAAAACTACCCTCTAAATGATATGCTAATACAGGTACCCACCAATTAACAGTTGCTCCTAAATTCCATATCTTGTGCTCATTTCAGAAATACATAGGTTTCCTTGATGCCCATTTTTCACTCTACATTTTTCACCCTATAAATTGGCCTATACTCGCTACACAATGAAAAACCACTGTCCAGCGCAGCTCAGTTGTTGGCTCTAGGCACCTTATGTTCTTGGAGAATCTACAAACCCTATTTATCCCCACAACCAGAAGGGTCTAGCAGAAGTAATGGAACATTACTTTTGTAAATCGGCCATCGTGACAAAAGGTTATAAATGAAACCACTGTCACAAATGGGCATTTTTTCCAACTCATTTTCAATATGTCATTGTTTTAACAGTTAGTTTCTTTGGGAGAACCTTGACGAAATTCCGAATTCAGCAAGGGGTGTATATCACACATATGATCCCTTGCTGAATTTGGAATTATGTGGGGCAGCAGTTAAGGGGATAAGAAATCATCCCCGAAAAGATCTAAGCCCCTTTCTAATATCAACATAAAGATATGGGGCCTGATTCAGATCTGGGCGGACGGGTACTCCATCACAACGGTGAAGATATTTTGTCTGCTTAAATATAAATCCCATAGGATATAATGGGATTTATATTTTGGCGAACAGGAATTACATCACCGTTGTGACGGAGTAACCTGTCCGCCGAGTTTTAAATCAGGCCCTTAATGTTTTGAAACCTCTCTGTGAACAGTTAGTCTCACCACCCACTTTTTAGAAACATTTGCCATGATCTAGAAACCTACCTTTGACCATTTGCCCTGCCTACCCAAAGGCCATAAGACCTAAATTCTTGCTTGACTGTCCAAGAAAGTTTCCTTGAACAAGAATCAAAGACGGAGTTCTTTCATTTCTTACTGAGCTCAAACTTAGCTCGAGTCAAGTCTATAGGGATAAGGACAACAATGTACTGAACCAGAGAGGAAGTAATGAAGGGACAATGAAACTACTATGAACTCATACATTTTAATATGAACTATAGGTGTGTCTTGTGAGCAAAGGCCACCAACATATAAGCCAGCAAGATGAGAACCTGAAGCATAGCTCACAGATTCAGTCATAGTTGATGTGGCAGATTTAGGGAAGGCATGTGAACCAAATAACACCACCAGTGTGGCCGTCTGACTAGCTCTGTAGATATGCCAGTAGCCTTTTTCAGTGGTATCCATTAATACAAGTGCTATGAGCTTAAGAAGTTGAATGCAGGTGAGAGTACTCAAACTCTGGGTTTTTAGAACGTAATCTCTAGTCTGATTGAGAGTCCATTCTGGTGGCTGTTTTCGGAGCTGTTCTCCATGAATATAAGTCACCAGAGGAAATTAGTTGGAAATTCATCTCATTCACAAAGATGATCGTCAAGAGGACTTTGATGAAGTTGTCTAAAAGCTAGTACAAGGACCCCCTGCCACCCACACAAGAGCTGCAAATGGGAGTTACTCTTTCTGATTTTTTTTATTGTTTTGCCCATTGCCCTAAAGTGTCCAGATCGAAGGGGCCTTCTACAACCAATGCAAAACTAGATTCTTCGAACTGGTGGGGGACGTACACCCAATGTATACTGGCACCATACAAAGTGGAAGGTGCTACCTTCTCCTAGCTAGTATATGTGGAGAGCAAGGTATGGTTGACAGGATAGGAGCAATTTCATTTGTCTGTTGGCCCTTTAGGAAAATGCATGCAGTCTTTTAAAACTGTGACCCCATCTGTGTGCATACATGTGATGTATATGGACACTGTGTGCAGCCATGAATGGTGTCCTTCGGCAACAAGTATTACATTTGGCATACATTGGAAATTACCTTCATTGGGTTACGACATTCTGACTGCCACGTCTTGTAGCAGCCCTTGCGATGCCCTGATGAGACCCATAGTAGTTTTAACCCTGTCGATGTCTGAATGCAATCTAAGTGCATCCATGCGTGAAAAGAAAAGGCAGACCTAAACCTATTTAACTGCACGGGCAAATCTGCTTCAAGATCAGCCTGGAGATGTCTTAACTCTGCTAATTGTGCAGGGTTTAGTGGGCCCACATATATCACAGAAGCCATACGTTTCCCCCCTGTAAATCGGTATTACAACTATTTGGAAACTGCAAATATCAAAGTTGGTACGTTATGAACTGGCCCTCCTCGAATAAAAATGCATTTGAACATTTAACCAAGCTGTAAACAGTTGTGCTACTGATGGTAAGGATACAATTGGTGAAAGCAGATGTGCACAAAAATGTATCATTTTTAAAACTAGTGTGACAACAGGCATTTATATATACATATTTACAGTAGTGGGAAGTAAACATTCTTGTTTCGTTGGTTGCAACAGATGACATTTGAAATGTTTTATTCTTGAGAATAGCGGTAGCTCTAATGCCTCGTTTTCAGGACTTGCAGTGAAAATGGTCTATTCATTAGGATCGCTGGAACATGGAGGTAACACACAGCGGTTTGGGAATGACCAAGAGCTTATGGGTAAAGGATGTTACATTCTGGAATAGCGTATAGCTGGATAGGATGTTAGAAGAAGTTGTGGGCCATACCGTTCCCCACTTTGAATAAAAAAGTCAGTAGCTACAATAACTTGAACGCAATATGTAGAAGCCGGAAGACATCTGAAAAGAATACACATTTTTCGTGCCATAAATTAGGAACTTGTTTAGTGGGCAACAGAATATTGGGGAGGCGTATTAGTAAACCATTACAGTAGTCCGGCATGCCACATTCTAGTGAGTTGAGAGTTTTATCAATGTGGAAAGGGAAGGGTGGGTGGATCCAGTCTATGTTCAGTATTTGTTATCATACTGTCGTGGACGACTCAGTGAACACTTCAGGGTGTCAAAAGGAAAGTAGTTGGGGGTCAGATAGACAGGTGCTGATGAGGAGGGAAAGTACAGAACCTACCTTTTAGAAGAATTTAGCACGAGTAGTCATAGAGACCTCCAGTGCTGGATAGCGGTGAAAGGTAGGTACACAAGATTAAACACTTGGCTGATTAACTAAGAAATGAGAAGTATATTTGGGTATCAGCGTAAAGAAGGAATGAGAACCCAAACAAGGGTTGTGGTTTAGAGATCAAGATGGAAGGCCAGGGAAAGAAACTTGTGGGACGCCCAATGAAAACAGAATGAATGTCAATATCTTGGAATACCTGGCAATTTAACAAGAGCCTCCAGAAGGATAACATGTAGTCATTTAAGTGCTAGCTTGTGATTCTTAGCAAGTTGAGACAGTGTGGTAGGGCAGGATAATCTACACTGTTGAATGCAGCAGGTAAATTTAGAAGTAAGAGGGTAGACAAAGGCAATTGTGATGAGCAGTGGTGAATAAATTGGATACATTACAAAGTACAGTTTCTGTTGTGAGAAGGGATTATGTACTTTGTTAGAGGATAGATACAGAGAAAAAGATGAACACAATTTCCAAAACTTCGGAGGAAAAAAGGGAGTTGAGATACAAGGTATTAACTGAGAAGTGGAGGATTAGCAGTATTATTTTGAAAAAGATTGAACACTGGCCTGACGTAACGGAAATAGTTACACAGATGAACTCTGGATGTGGGAGCAAATGGTTTAATGGTTTGAGGGCTGACAGGATCAGATGATACGAAAATTGAACGGCTGGTGTTAATTAAAGGAATGAGTTCATTGGACAATGTTGTGCCAAAGTGTAACTGAGAGGGGTTGGGGTGAAAGATGAAGGAGGTGGAGCATAAACAGCGTTGACAGGGTGAATATTACAGCTGAGATTTTTGAAGAGACATATGTAGCAAAATCATTATCTGATAAAGACGGGTCATTGATGAGTAAGCATGGTGGAGAGTTGTTGTAGCATTTCTTAACCCGCTCTCTATCTATCCCCATATCTCTATCTGATCCCTTCACAGGTGCAAGGATTACTATTTTACATGATAAGGCCACCATTTTTTAGACTTTATATCTGGATACCCAAACCACTTTGTAAACCTCAGCGCCATAAACGGAGCCCAGATTCCAAAAACGCCTTGGGACCACACAAATTTGAAAATATGTTCTACAAACGCAATTAATAGAACTAAAACATATGATAACTGGATTTTTTGGTACGTTTAACACTGCCTTATATTTGAGCAGACCTGTTTTTGAGAACAATGTGGCTTTACTTTCCTTGCAGTTTAAAAAACATAAAGAGAATCCTTTTCATTTAGCCCGGTATCTTCCAAAACATTCAAGAATCATTGGTTAGTTCTGTTAAATCAAAAGACTGTCCAACGTCCTTCAAATTGCCACCAATTTACAAAACCTAAGACTGAATATGAGCTGAAGAGATCTTCTGAGTCCGACATTCTCAGTGCCAATTACAGCCTCCACAGAAGAGCATTGATTTTATCACACCTCAAACGTGAAGTCCTATATTCACGCTCAATAGTGTGCAGAAGAATAATCCCCGCATGCATTAAGACTGTTGGAACTGTAGCTCTATGTGTATCAAGACACTCAACAACACCATACCGTTCATAAGTAACTTACCAAACTGCTGGACCCTGACAGTCTCCACACTGTAACAACAAGCTTTGGGAAAGTCACTGTAACAACAAGCTTTGGGAAAGTCAATAGCTATCACCTATGCAAGAGCTATTGGCTTTGCTAATGTGTTTTAGCCATTTGTACACCAGCTTGGCTGCAGTTCAGAATGGCTAAACGTTAGTGGTGAAGAGGAGTATAGTATGGAGTGTCGTAGAGTGGAATGGCGAAGAGTGAAGTAGAGTGTTGTAGAATGGAGTGGCACAGAGTGTAGTGTATTGAAGTGTCATAAAGTGGAGTTGCGTAGAGTGACGTACAGTGGAGTAGAATGCATTGGTGTAGAGTGTTGAGGAGAATAGTGGCGTACAGTGGTAAATTAAGAGTGTTGCATAGTAGAGTGTAGTGGGATAGAGTGCGGTGGTGCAGAGTGGACAATTATTATTAAAAAGTTTATTTTGGAAAATTGATTCTTTAAAATTTGCAGACAATAAAACAATCATTTAAATTCAATTTCCCAGACCTGATGGGCCTTCAGCAGCTCTTGATTAATCGTAATGCTTTTTGTCTATCTAAGGGCCTTGAGATTAATATCTTTGAAACTAAATTTATGACTGCCAGGCCGCATAAAACATTTAAGCAAGCCATTTCTCTGGCAAATGTAAAACTTGGTCGAGTTTATAGATTGGAGTACCTGGGTATAATGCTCGATAGCAAATTGTCATGGTCTCCACACATAGAAGAGAAAGGTTGTGACCCAACACCAAGCCTCTGCAATTTAGAGAAGGTTCCAGGAACATCTTTGAAAGCCTTACTCCCGGCACTTGAACTCTATAAACTAAAGGCCCAATCGGCTGCCTTGTACGGCACAGAAATTTGGGGATACACTAATCTAGATGCTCTCACCATAAGTAAAAAATAATTTTGTGCACTCACTACTCCACCTTCCACTGAGCACTCCCCTAATACCAATGTTTTATGATGCCAAATTAAAAAGAGTGGGAGAAGTAGCTAGACTGAGGCTCCTCCTTTATTGGGTGAGGCTTTGGACCACGGAAGAGTTGAGGCCATACCGGATGGCAGTTGAGGAACTGCTAGCCCTCGACAAAGCCCTCACCTTCCTGTGGTTCAAACACGCCCACCAATGGTTTGAAAAACTGGGCCTTGGATCCTTCTGGTCAGAACCTGCCTCGCTGGGGGCTACTTCCAAGCTTCAGCTAAAAAATAATTACTGAGAGTACATCTACACCAGTCTTTTTTGTAGTTCCTCTCTTGGTAGGCTGACAGATCAATTCCTGACTACTAAGGATCGTCCCTCTTATGAATCTTTTCTTGACCACTAGCTCCAGCAATTTGCTAAAACTTTATATTTTAAATGTTGCTATGACACATTGGAACTGGGGTTATTCACTGCACTATGGGGCTCTAACAGGAGTGGTGCTTATTCACCTGTATGCACTTTGTGTTCGTTAGCTGCAAATAATACTACAAATTATGCGCTATTTTTCTGTCCAGCATATGCAAAGCCTAGAGGGAAATGGATATGCCCACTGTGCAGGGTGGAGTAGAGCAGAGTGGCATAGAGTGCAGGGTCATAGCGTGGTGCAAAATAGAGTGGAGGAGAGTGGTGCAGAGTAGAATATAGTGCCGTAGAGTGCAGTGGCATAGAGTACATTGGCATAAAGTGGAGTGCTGTGGTATAGAGTGGAGTGATGCAGAGCAGCGTAGAGTGCAGTGGCATAGAATGCACTGGTATAGAATGCAGTAGTGCAGAGTAGATTGGCATAGAATTCAGTGGCGTAGAGTGCAGTGTTGCATAGTAGTGTCAGAGTTGAGTGGTGTAGAGTGCAGTGGCGTGGTGTGGAGCAGAATGGCAGAGCACAGTGGTGCTGAGTACAGTGGTGCAGAGTAGAGTGGCAATGGCGTGGATTAGGGTGGACTGGTGTAGAGTGTTGCAAAGTATAGTGGTGTGGAGTGCAGTGGTATAGAGTGCAGCAGCGTAGAATTCAGCAGTGTACAATGCAGCGTCGTAAATTAGAGTAAAGTGCAGTGGAGCAGAGTGTAGTGGTGCATATAGAGTGGCACAGAGCACAGTGGAGTAGAGTCACAAAGTGTAGTGGCGTTGAGAGGAGTGATGCAAAGTGCAGTGGGGTAGAGTGCAGTGATTTCAGAGTAGAGTGGCAGAGAGTGCAGAGTAGAGAGCACAGAGGTGTAGAGTGCACTGGAGTAGAGTGCAGTAGTGCAGAGTAGAGTGCGGTGACAGAGTGAAGTTGTGTAGAGTGCATTGCAGACATTGCACTGAGATACAGTGCGGTGGTTTAGAGTAGAGTAGTTTAGCATAGACTGCAGTAGCATAGAGTAGATTGTTTCAGAGCAGAGTAAAGTGAGAGTGGTGCAGGATAGAGTGCAGTGGTGTACAGTCTAATGACGCAAAGTAAAGTGGTATTGAGTGCAGTGGAGATTAGAGTGGCGTACAGTGGATTGGCATAGAGTGCAGGGGCGTAGGGTTGAGTATTAAAGAGTAAAGTACATTGGCACAGAGTGTATTGGCATAGAGTGCAGTGGCGTAAATTGCAGTGTTGCAGATTGGCGTACAGTGGAGTTGTTCAGAGTAGACTGAAGTGGCCTACACTGGTATGGTGTAGAGTGCCGAGGCGACTAGTGCAGTGGAGTAGAATAGAATGTCACAGAGTGCACTGGCAAAGAGCAAAGTAGAGTGGTGCAGAGTGGAGTGGTGCAAAGTGGAGTAGAGTAGAGCGCAGCTGCATGGAGTGGTGCAGAGTAGAGTGAAGTGGCGTAGAGTGGAGTATGTATGGCGTTGTAGCACACTGCCCTTACAGACAACACATTTTCAATTGAAATGACCTTAACGTTTGCAGAGACATAGTTTTACTATTAAACCTATACAGAGCCAAAACAACAATGTGCGGAAATGGCATCACCTAGTGTATTGATTTGTTTTGATCATATTAAAGTATTTTTTACCAACACTCTGGAATTAACAAAAAATGTGCTTAATTTATGCGCTCATAATTCTGATGCATTCTGAAATACTCGCACAGTTTATTTAAATGTTGTTGTGTGCACTGCAAAAAAACATTTCCTTGCCCCAGTATCCAGCAAGATTTTCACGTAAATCTGAAGTGCGAGAAAGAAAATTAAACACCAAGCTCCCTCTGAAGACAAAGCCTGACATTTGACCCCTGTCTTTGAATACACAGCAAATGTGTCAAGATAAGAGCAAGATTTACAGGCCTGTTTACATAAAGGAGCACTGTGGAAGAATACAAGGGGAGTTGGTGTGAAAAGGTGTGGCTCCTTGGACGACAAACTCACCCTTGACAGCCTAAAACAAATAAAGCCAGCAAATAGAAAGCCAGAAATGCGAGTAACAAACCACAAAGCCAATGGTAAGCAACGAGCGGACTGCATTCTCAGGGAAGCTTTCTGAATGTCCGCAAAATGTCTTTAGCAAACCAGACAGTTTCACTAACTGGTCGGCTTCGACCTAAGAGAGTGACCACTGTTTTGAGCAAAATACATTTGTAATATAGCACTAGTGCATTTTAGATTTTCACAGTGGGCATAATTCCATCCTGAAAATAGAATGCAAATGAATGTTCAATAAGAGCCTTCTCAATTAAGTTGTATGTTCCAGTGGGACGTTTGACATATCCTACGTAATGTACTACATATGTATCATATGGACTTGGCATTATTGTTTTTACACAAATTTGTTTCCAGGTGGAAAATAAACTATTTTAATATTAACAATATAATTCCAGCATGAATTGTTGACACGTGTGGGTCAACAATTTGTGGGGTCTCATATACAGTACAGCTGCTCCTGAATTAGTCGGGAGACCATTTTGTCGACTCAATGTCCCAAATAAATACTTGGTCAAGGGCTCCAATTTCTGACCATAACAGGGAACAGCATATATCTTTGGAAGATGTACCAAATTATAATTTCAGTTTCTGAGCATGTTATTAACATGTTGCTACCCATGAAGTAGCTATGGATCTAATGACATTTAAAATCGCTTGCATCGTCTCTCCTCATCCATTGCAACTACTTAATCTTCCTCTACTCCTTTTCCTTCCTTCAGCCTTGGTCTCGCTCTTAGCCTTCGCCCTCAACATCTGAAAACTTCAACTCCTCTCAAGGCCGACCGTCCATCATTTAAAAGCTTTCCAGCCTTTATCTCATCATCTTTCATTTCTCATGACCTTTGTCGCCATAAAATATATTTCATGTCCCATCACTCTCTTCTCTTACCCATGCGCTGTTTCTCACAACGCATCTCTCCTCCTAACAACTCACGCTCCCAGTTCATCTCTCTGGACCCTCCTCCTTTGGCCTCCCCACTTTCTGGTGAGCTTCTCTCCCCGGTGCACCGACCTTGCTCTATCTATCCAAGCTTTCAGTCTAGCCTCTCTATCTTCTCCCAGTTCCTTCCACTCTCTGCCTCGTACTCTCTATCTATAGCCTCAATATATCGACCCAATACTGCTTTCTCTACTGCCTTGTGGTATTTCTCTGCCCCAACCACATCGACTGTACGCCATGTTAAAGACTGGTGACTCAAACATATCTGATAAGGCTAAAAGGAGGGGCCTCTCTGCCTTTCAATTGGTATTTACCCATGGTGGCACACGTCATGTACCCCGCCCTCTACTGTACTCTGCCCGCCTTCAAAAGGGAAGTTTGCTTATAGTAGCAACTGCCGCCTTTCCCCGCTCTTTGAGACTGTGCACTAATCCAGCCTTCTAGTGTAAAACATCGACTTATCCAGTGCCAGACTGAAATAGTTTTGTCTTACTTCTAGTTGAGTGCCCTTTGGGCACACCAAACATCATATTAGCTCTTTATGCTCCCTCTTATCCAACCCAACGCAATAGTTTCAACTTTAGAAGCATGGAGGTTTGTGCCAGACCTCATGAGACATATGAAGAGGAAGACTAGAACTCTGTGACAGGGAGACAAGGGCACTAGGCAGAGCAGAGGCGCTGGTGCATTAGCTTCTTAAGAAAGGAGCAGTAAAAAAGCCCACTATGGGCATCCGAGAGGTGAAGGTTTCCTATACACACCACTCGGCAAACTAACAGAAGCTAAACAGCTCTCGCAGTTGTAGCCCCAGAGCATTAGGAGACACTGAATGTGTGCAATAATAATACGTCATAGCATGATATGGTGAGCTCACCATTGTGTAGCAGGCATACTCTCGCTCCCATCTCTAGCGCACTCAACCCTAGTGACACACGACATGCCACACCTTCTTACAAAAATATAAATAATGATCCACATATTTTCAGTGCGATAAGATCAGATAAATGCGGTGCTCTTTTTGTAACATGCCAGTCGTAACCTTCAGCGAGTGAAGTGAAACGCCGCAGAGAGCAGTGTGGGGTTTTCAGACATACTTTCACGATGTTCTTAGTTAGTATTATTATCAACCAGCAGTGTCACTGCGCTCCGTTCGTGGTAAAATGAGATCTTGTCCACTATAATGATGACTGAGACCCTATGTTGATATTTTGTACAGGCAATGAAGATGTTTTTTATGATTAATATCTTTATTTGAAGCTGTCATTTTTACTTTGGAAATTTATACTATATTGTGGAATGATCTGTTTTATACTGTACTGACCTCTTTTATGACATTTTTACAGTCGAAATAAAGATAATGAAATGAAATGAGTTAGTATTATTATCAACAAGCAGTGTCACTGCGCTCCGTTGCACACAAGGGAACACCATAAACATATCTATTCTTTTTTACCCACTCGAGAAGAACAGAACAGAAGACTGAAATGCCCCCATCTGGATTTAAATACTTTGCCTGTAGGCAAATCTCTGCAGCGTGTGCATTAACCCGCAGATTTCAAGCAGCCCGCATCACTTGTGTCACCATCGCCACTTGTCTTTTTATCCAAGTTCATGGTGCATGTTGGGCCTTTTTAATTCAACCATGCTCTACTTATGGGTAATTAACAGTATAATGGGGGAATTGCAAGTGATCGAGCAGACCAAGCGCGGCATACTTGAAGCAAAGTCACTAAGTTTAAGTCAATGGTACTAGAACTCCCTATCTGCATATTACAGGCAGCTGCCGACTCCTAGAGCTATCCCTCTACGCCTGGAACTCCTGAATTGAAGAGATCGCTAAATCCTATTGGGAGTGACACTTGTGACCAAGTAGGAAACATGTACATAAACCTTCCACTGTACGGTAACATTCATATCGCGCTTACTACTACGCGTGTGGGGTGGGGGAAGGGGCTGAAGCACGTCTACATGGGTAGTATGTAACCTAGTGTAGGGTGTGTAGTTGAAAGGGTGTTTGATGTCTTTGTTTACAACCTATTTGGGAAGTGTTTCCATGCCATGCATGATGACCACCGATGTGCGGTTATTGTGTTATTGGCCACAGAACTTAGCAGTGTGATTAATGAAGAAGTATAGAGATAGGAGTGCAGGTTAGGATTGTCAGTAAGCTGGAACCTTCGAACAGCTCTGCAAGTCCCATATGCCATTACTTCTGATCGCAGTACAGGAAACAGTTTATTTCATTGGGCTGTCCACGATTTTTGTTTTAAAAGGTTTATTGTCTTAAGCAGGCAAGGGTGGAGGGAGGGAGTAATGGTTGAGAGGTCTGCTGGGATAGACTGTCTCAAAATCCCAAATCTGAATCTCATTTTGAAATGTTACGTGGTCATTGAATGTAACTGGTTGGGACCGGCAGTGCTAGACTAAATTACACCAGTGGTATGTGATGGATCTCTTCCGTTATTCCATGCTGTTCAATTGGTGATGGACGGTTTATGGCTGTGGCCTGGTAGAGCATGGGGGGGGGGGGGGTGGGGGGGTGATGAACATGAGCCACAACATTTATGTCTTGTGTGAGTGTAGGAGGATCAAGCAATATACAGCAGTTATTATGCAGTCTGTTTGAACTACAACTGACTGCCAGGCTGCTGCGCATCATAGTCTCAGTACGTGTGAAAGTCTAGAGCAGGGTTACTCATAGTACGGGCCGCCAGCGGCCCGGCAAGCCTTCCTCGGCGGCCCGCGGACCTTGCAGACATCCTACATGTGCTTGTAAAAAAAATTAAATAGTGTAAACACTGCTGGTTGCAGCAGCCCGGACTCTGAGACTCTGCTCTGTGGAGGCCGGGGGATTCCAGTGATTGTCAAAGTGGAGATGCAGGGGCCTAAGAGGTGAAATACAACAAAGCTTTATTAACATGTAAATGGTCTTTTAAAGACCTGTGAAGTACTCGGGTGCGGCTGTGTGCGCGCGCTGGGAAGCTGTCTAAGCCCAGGCGGAGGGCTGACACACACACGGGTGAGATATGAGATATAGAGATATAGAGATATAGAGATAGAGATAGAGATAGAGAGAGAGAGAGAGAGAGAGAGAGAGAGAGATATAGAGAGATATAGAGAGATATAGAGAGAGAGAGAGAGAGAGAGAGAGAGAGAGAGAGAGAGAGAGAGAGAGATCTGTGTATGCTGGGTCTGGTGGCTCAGTGGACGAAGGCATCTGCTGCAGGGACCTGTGTTCAACCTCATGGTCACAATTTGTTTTTGCTTTAGCCCCGCCCCTCCCCCTCTGACCCCGCCCCCACCGGTGCGGCCCTCGGCCACAAACCACACTGCAAATTTGGCCCCCGAGAGAAAGTTTGTGAGTACCCATGGTCTAGAGGGTTATCTATGAAATGACATTATTAAATGACAACCTGGCTAGACAAAGGTCAGCCCTTCATAACATTTGGATTATTACAATAGGTATTTCACAATAATAACAATACTGATGTTTCAATTATGAGAATTTTCTGGTGCCTTATTATTATTGCAGTTTTAGATAGCGTGAACCCGAAGGCATTGGAGAGCTTTTTTGTACATGAGGACCAGTTACATTACTCAAGGACACATTCATGTTTTAAGGCATGGGGAGATTAAGGGGCATATTAACAAGCCAGGCGATAAAATATTCGCCGCTTTAGCGGCAGAAAACTGCCGCTAAAACGGCGATAATGGGCTTGATAATATGCTCTATGGAATTCCAATTGAAGCCCATGTTAGATGTCCTTCACATCTAACGTGGGTTTCAATTGGAATTCCATAGAGCAAATTATCAAGCCCATTATCGCCGTTTTAGCGGCAGTTTTCTGCCGCTAAAGCGGCGATAATTGTATCGCCTGGCTTGTTAATATGCCCCCAAGTGATTTGCCCAGGATGTTGAGCAGACGCCGAGACTCGAACCTGGGGGCATATTAACAAGCCAGGCGATAAAATTATCGCCGCTTTAGCGGCAGAAAACTGCCGCTAATACGGCGATAATGGGCTTGATAATATGCTCTATGGAATTCCAATTGAAGCCCATGTTAGAGGTGAAGGACATCTAACATGGGCTTCAATTGGAATTCCATAGAGCATATTATCAAGCCCATTATCGCCGTTTTAGCGGCAGTTTTCTGCCGCTAAAGCGGCGATAATTTTATCGCCTGGCTTGTTAATATGCCCCTACGTTCCCTGGTCCCAAAGTGACGGCATCTCTGGCCATAACGCCGCATCTTATCCCGTTACCTCCCAAATCTTCCTTACTGCAACCAAACCAACCCACCGAGCTACATTTCTGCCCCGATCGTAGAATTTAGGAACGCACGAAACAGGAGCCAATAAAGCAGAGTTCTGTTTCGTGGCAATAGTGAACCAACACCTGCTGGTAATTGCCAAGGCATACAGAAGGGGGCCTCGCCCTCCCCCTTTCAAGGCCAGCATGAATAGCAATTTAAGAGCGTCTCTCCTCAAAATGTAAAACTACGCTTCAAAGTAACTTGCAAAGAAATTGACCACTCAGACCCCACGGAACTCATTGGAACCCACCAAAGTACACTCCTTTTTTCACAGTACACACAGATAAGGGCTACTGCAGTGCTCACCTTCAAAGATGTCCCTCCAGGCTTGGTCACTGGCTATGCTGAGTGGAAGAGCAGTTCCTGCAACCTTTGCTCGAACCACGCCCTCGGACATGAAACGTCTGCTCTCTTTCTGGACGACTATTGGACAGCGGAAGCGTCCATCAGAGACCAACCCTTGCAGCACATACCGGAAGAGTTGTTGTGCTATTCTGTGGAGCTGCTGCAGCTGATTGGCTGAGCTTGTCGGCAGTCGCTCAAGAAAGAGGGAAAGAAACAGGCGCTCCCTCAGAAAAGCATAACTTTGGTTTCGAATGTTTTAACTATTCACACCTGCTCACTTACTTGCCACAATTCAGGGAGAATAGAGACTAACCTCATTTTGAGGGGTGAGGTGCCCGACCGTATGCCCTCCCTCGCCAGAGGATGAAGGAGCGTTTTCTTATTTATTAATTAATTTATTTATTCATTTATTTATTTATGCGTTTTTATATAACGCGTACTTCATCCGAAGGTGTCAGAGATCTTTTCAATAGAACCAGTTACATTACATGACTTCAGATTACATGAATTACGTACAAGATACGAAACAGGTACATGTGTCTAAATACAAAAAGAAACGTTACAATGGTGTGTACCAGACCAGAGATGTGCAATTAAAACTAATGGCGTAGATATAATCTGCCAGTATTGGGGGGGAAGTGAGTGGAAAGAACATGGAAATAGCATAATGGTATTATATAGCATAACATTAAGATCTCAACAGCTTGGTCAGTTTGTACGTCCAAAATCGTCCCTGTGATCAGCCCGCAGGAAGGGCTCACGCTACGTAGGGCGATCAAAAGAACATATAGGCCTGGTATAACATAATAGCCAAGCAATGAGGACATAAGGGCACAAGCTACTCGCTACACCTAGTCATGACTGACATCACCTCGTGGTCCATCCTCCACTTTGCTCTTTGCATGCAACACAGAGAGTATGCCTTATTTGCATACATTTCACAATGTGGAGTCCAGTATGTTCCATCTTTCCCTACCGGGCTCTTAACTGCAGACTGTGTAAACAAACGAAAAAATGTACTCAGAGTGGTAACTAAACAATTTGAGCGCTTAGGTTGGCAGCAGCAAAGGGACGGAGGCATGAGGAGCTGTTTAATGACAGTAATTTTATGGCTCACCCTACCACTTAAGTATTAAACAACATAAAAAAATTGAGGCTGCAGTGTAGTATTCTTGCATGATGTTTTATTCCCTCTGTGCCACTCGAAGTGGAAGGACTTTTCTCCCGGTTTGGTGCAAGGGACTGCGAGGACCAGCAGCCCGGATAATCTCCTCACCTGTGTCCTCTTCCCTTTGCCTCCGCCCCTGCCTGCAGCTACAAAACTACTCGCGGCCCCCGCTTCGCGGGACGCGCGCCGGGCGAAGCCCGGGCCAAGGGCGGGCCCGTTTTAGCCCGTTCAAGACCGGGCAAGGACGGGACGGGCCACCCCTCTTTCATCTCGCCTGGGGGTTTGACTCGTGAGTGTACAGCTGCCTATTTTATTATTGACTTGCTGGCCTCGTTATGCCACCAAAAGAGGCCAGAGATAGAGTGGTCAATGCCTACCTGACAGGAACTAGGGATCAATTTATTACCAGGGTAAATAGTGTTATAGATCAGGAGATCATGATAATGGAACGTCGAGTTTCACAGGACCTTGCAATGGCCAGGAGGTCTTCAATGGGGCACATTGCTAATGTGCGATCCCCTGCCCACCAAGGCCGAAATAGTGGTATTGTTGTATTACCAACCCTAGAAACCCCCATTACACATTTATCACCCTGTGTTACACCCCATGTTCCCTCGGAGGAGCAGTCTACGGTTTCTGACTCGTTGTTGACTTCTCCCCATATGTTGCTGCTTGTTCCCAGTATAGTAATGGAGAATAACATCAGGCAACTACGGGAGAGACACCCAGGGGCTATTCCTAAGTATAAGCAAGGGTTGTCTAACAATAACGGTGGGAAGAATAACAACGGTGGGAAGAAAAAGAAAGCCACGAGATATACTAGAAACCCTAGACCAATCCCTGCCATATTGGAGCAGCCAGATACGGTTACCACAGCAAATATAGTTGCACCTCTCGCTCATTCATCGTCCACCAGAACGGCATATCAGGCTGTAAGCGGGGGGTCAAGCCAAGCTGACAGGGCAGAGGGGATGGTCCCCGAGCTGACCAATATATTCAGACTTCTCCTTCGCCCAGTGGAGGATAGATTAAGTAAGATTGAGCAGCAGTTGATAAGGATTGAGCATGACTTTGTGGGAATCATTGATTCCCTAAAGAAGGATACTCATACCAGGGTTTCCCAACTACTGGATAAAGCCAGAGGAGAGAACGTCCCGGTTGTCCCGGAAGACCATTCAGCATTGGCTATGGATCATCAGGTCCTAGTTGAAGCCAATAAGGGTACAGCTGTGGCAGCTGCTAGTAAATCCTGCCAGCATAACATATCTCAGTCTAGTGAGGGTGGTGGGACCTCCATAGCCCAGGTTCCTAGGGGGAAAATATTCTGAACTTACCCCCGGAAGTCTGTCCGTTTATGGTAATTCTAGCAGGGGTCCCAGAACTGGGTAAGCATGAAGTTGAATCTTCTACAACTTTGAGGAACAGGGTTGTCCATTGGTTAAACCAAAACAGACCATTTCCACCACATGTAGTGTGAAAATACTTATGGTTAGGAGGGTGCCATGGGTAGGACACCTGGCCAAGAATATAAAGGGGGATTGCATTTTGATCAACTTCAATGACCCTAAAATAGTTGAGTATATCTGTAACTGGAGATACCCCAGCTCAGGAGTAACTATTCGCTCTCTCCCATTGACCTACTTTTATCCCCCAGGCCATTTTACATCTTTAGCAGACGGGTGGACATTAGTACAGCGGAATGGGAGGGGGCTGTCGCATGGGGGTTGGCAAAGGCCTTTATTATCCTTAGACCGTACCCCCATCCAAAATCGATTCACTAGTCTGGAGGCTGTCGATTGACTCCAGGATAGAGCAGGAGTACCGATTAGTCCCCCGCTTCCCTCAGGCTGTCATTCTTCTAGTCTTTTTGTACCACTCGAGTTTCCGGGTTCTGAATCACCAATTCCTGCTAGTGTACCACAGAGGGTTATCAATATTGTTGGTCGACACTTGGACCATTCTCCAAGTGCCTTAATCTCCTGTGATGGTCTTTCCAGTCATTTAATGCTAGTTTCGTGGAATGTGGCGGGCCTACGAAATAAGCTTTCTTTACCAGACTGGAATGATTTTATTGATGGGTGTGACCTCTGTTTATTTCAAGAAACATGGAGCCTCGAACCGCTGTATAAGCCTGGTTTCTCTTGTTTCTGTGTCCCAGCCTCTTCGGTAGGTTGTGGTCGTCCATCTGGAGGGCTTATGGTATGGGTTAGGGCAGAGCTCAACCTTAAGATTACCCACCATCCTTGTTCTACACTAGATGTAATGAGACTCTCTCTTAAGGGTACGAAGAGTAATAACATCTGGGAACTCTTTAATATATATGCTAGAGGTACCCAAGGGGAGGAAAAATCCTCTACTATTTCTGTTCTCTCCGATATGCTCCTTTCCTGTCCCTCTGATTCCTTTATTTTGGTCGCTGGTGACCTCAATTGCTCATTTGAGACTTTAGCAGCAGATGACATCCTGGGAGTTTATGATGAGGATGCCAGATGGGGCATCCCCTCTCTGTCACTTAAGCCGGTGAAGTGATGGTTACCGGTTGTCATCCAATTGAATGCTTTAATGCTAGAATTTGGGTTAAGAGCAGTAAATGGGCGTACGACTTCCGATGTAATGGGAGCATTTACATATAACAGGGTCCCCTGTCAAAGTAGAATTGATTATATAATGGTTGACAGGAGGGCATGGAAGTTTGTGGATGACATGGTCATTATACCATCAGTAAATAGTGATCATAACCCTTTGTCCCTTACAATGTTGGAAATGTGGCATAGGAAGGAGCATACCTCTATCACTGGACCGAGAATGCTAACCAAGACAGTCTTACCATCTAACTGTAATAGGTTTCTCAAGTGGCCTAAGTTCATTTTGAATGAGCAAAGATTAAGTTCCCTAGAAGAAATCCTCAATGACCAGACCCTCAGGCTTTCTGCAGCATGTAAGGATAGGACTGGCCCCGCTGCTGCAAAAACAATCTATGTGGACACTATAGATTTGATTGGTAGATTGTTTGTAGATCCCAGCATAAAGCGCCCGATGAGTGTCAAGCCAGCTCAGAGGTGGTTTAATAGAAACTGTAGATTGAAAAAAGCCAGTTTGGTCTTTGCTATTAAATCTAATAACCCGGGTGACATCCGGCTGGCAAGATTGCAATATGGGCAGGCAATTGTAGATGCAAAGAAGGAATGGGAAGAATTGCATTGGGACAGTCTAAAAACTGCGAGCCAGTCTAAGAACGGCGAGCTTTTTTGGACTTTAGTGAGAAGATCCAATGACTGCGATCTGGACCAAATTTCTAATCATATAATGGATAGGGAGTGGTTCGAGCATTTTAGGAAACTGTATGTAGGGGATGAGCAATCAGGTGGCCTAGGGTCCTTTACAACCACCAAAATCCATACCTCAACCAGATTGCGGTATGGAAACGTTACATTGACGACGTTATAATGGTGTGGTCTGGTGATAACAAAGAGTTGAATGACTTTCATGAGTGGCTCAATGCCAGGTCGAATGACATTCAGTTTACAATGACAAGTAACAACGAGTCAATAGATTTCTTGGATCTCACCTTTCGAGTCGAGGAAGGGCTCTTGTACTGTGACCTCTACCGAAAACCCATGGAAAGAAATACACTGTTGAGATATAATTCACATCACCCTCGTAATCTGAGGGACAATTTACCCTACGGACAATACCTGAGACTGAGAAGAAATTGTACACGAAGAGTCGATTTCTTTAAAGAATCAGATATTCTCACAAGTCGTCTGAAGGAAAGAGGATACCCCACCGGACTGCTCAAAAGAGCAAAAAAACGCGCATGGTACTGCCCGCGAGATCAACTCTTGGAGGTGAAGGTGAGGGACACTGAGCAAGACAATATCGTCTGTGTTACGACATTTAACACCAAAAGCAATGACATCAAAAAAATCGTAAAGAAATATTGGAACCTTGTAGCAAGTGAGCTGATGATTCAGCAGGACCCCATCTTTGCTTTCAAGAGGGGCAAAAATATCAAGAATACTGTTGTAAGAGCATTTCTTGAACCCCCGAAACAACCTGACCTAAGGAACTACGTTGGACTACCACCTTTGACCGGACACCATAAATGTGGACAATGCAAGGCATGCAACCTATGCCAAGAGGGGACGACGTTCACATATGAGAACAAAACATACACATTGTCCCAGTTCACCAATTGCAATAGCTCGTATGTTATATATGCCATCCTTTGCCCCTGTGGTCAGATATACGTAGGACAAACCATCCAGAAAGCAAAAGCTAGAATCCTTCAACATATGAGCAGAATAAGATGCAAAGTGCAAGTGCATGGTTGAGCATTTCATGACACACAATCACTCCCCAGACAGTATAAAATGGTGGATCTTAGAGAAGGTCAGTCTTAATGTAAGAGGAGGTGCAATCTCTGTGGCCCTTAACTACAAAGAATGTAGATGGATTCACTCGCTTAACTCGGTACAGACCGGGTTGAACGAAATTGAGGAGACTGCGAGACAGATGGGACAACTCTAGCCCCCTAGCATATCCTGCTCTACCTCCAAATGTATTCTAATATGACTTCCTTGTGAATCATTTTAATGTAATTTTTTTATAATCCTGTGTTACAAAGCTCTAAATCATATGAATATCTTGTACGTATGATGCTACAATACATGCAGAAAAGTCTAGGGTGTACTAATGGTTAATGTTTGAGCTTTTAAACCTATGAGTGTCCATATTCTACAATTGCAAAATACATGAAGAAGTGTTTATTAGTGGTTAACGTTTGAGTTGTTAACCTCTGAACAGTTACACTTTGAATGTACATCTATTTTATTTCGAATGTGTATGTTTGCCTTACATGCTTAGAATGTCAGAGGAAATTGCTGTTTACCTCAATACCCAGTCACCAATTAGAGAGCCGCTTATTGCGTTACCTAGCAACAAGCATTGTGTCACTTTCACACACTGCGAAACCTTCCGTACCAGTTTTAATAGTCCTTGAAAAGGACTTTTAGATTGCACGCTCCACGATGAGACTGTTCTCATCACAAGAACTTAGTGTGATTTACCATTCCTCGATTCCGGAGCAGTTTCCCGCACGGAGACCGTCTCCTAGCAACGAGCGCATGACGCGATTGCTCACGCCACGTACACGCGCCTCAATCAGTCTGTTAACTGACAGCGGTTGTCAAACACTCGCAGACAGATTTTCAAGAGACAGGACGCTTGCCTGCGCTCGCCCAGACTTGAAGTAATCCTTCCTGGGCCCATTTCAAAGGTGAGCGGATTGAACATTATGGTCCGGCCACCATGCCCTACTCGATCTTTTTGTAAGAGATTAATTTCTCTTTTACCCTTAAATTCACAGGACCTCAGCGTGATTTATTCGATCTGAGGACACAGGACTTGTGCCTATGCCCTATTCAACCCCCTTGCCGCTTTGGAAGAATTTTATCCCATTGGCTGGTGAGTCCTACAATGTAACTAATATCTTTGCCCGCTTATCCTGGTAAAACGTTCGACATGGATGAGACTCATTTCCTTTCCCACCTTTTATCTACACAGAACCTCAGGGGGATTATTTCGATCAGACGAAACAAACGTAACCCAATCCAATTTCCGTTAGTTAAACTTGGAGCCTGTTGAACATTTTTGGAGAGAGAGTATATCCCATTACCGGGTGAGTCAATTAGCGCATTCCCAGCAATTATTTATACAGCCACTTAAGGGCTATTGCTTACACAGTTTCATTATCTTGATTAGAATTCCTGCTTGAATCACAGCCACGACGTACAGGATACTGTTGCTCCTGCACGAGTATCTCCCTACCTTGCCCCAGGAGCCATATCGAGCTCCCATTGGTGAGTTTTCACCCCGCATGCTTTGAACGATTACAGCATCTAAATTCCCTGAGCACACCTGACCATATTCCTTACTACTCCATAGGCTGTCACTCCCTGTCCTGAGACATTTTTTCCGTGGACCAGTTGAAAAGACTCTGCATAAAGACTTACTTAATCAGTCTGCAGACTGCTTCAAATATTTGTTTTTCTGGCCTTCTGTATATTATCAATCCTTCTATAAGTCACGTTGTATATATTACACACCTTTCACCACAGCACTGAGCACTTTATGTCACTCTGTCACAATTATTATTCACTTTCAGTCCTTGACAGCCATTGAAAGTAGTTATTCATAAATGATGCAATTTATAAAACTTTTTTGAATACTGTTTATGGTCTCTATGTGTGTCAATTTTGATTAATCTTCGTACAAATAAACCAATGATGGTTTAGTGCTTTAAGAAATATTCTTTACCCGACAGAACCGTTTGTATTATCTTTGTACACTGCCCAGGTTCTGAGGGATACTGGGTTACTACATTGTTATCATAATAAGTTGAGTGCAGGTTTTTACCTGCGAGGGTTTCTAGCTCTCATTAATTGTTTTGTAATAATTTGTTGTTTGTACTGTGTCTATATCATTGTAGTATGTCTGAGAAAGAAACTCTGTCATATAGCGAAGATTATATAGCGAAGCTAATACAAGATCAAGGTGCTTCTAATTTTCTTCTAGGCTCAGACAGAGTATCATTGGATTCTGGCCTTAACGAGAAATTGGCTAAAATCGAAAGATTAGAAAAGAAACTCATCAGAGCACGCCTTCACGGGCATGTACTAACTAAGTACTTGCAATCTAATATAATTCCTAAAGGATTGCAAGTGCGCAACGAACCCGCTATTTTTATCGACATCCCAAAGTTTAGAGAAGGGTTCAGCTACGCAGCTAATAACTGTTCTAGACACTGGATGGTTCTTGGTGTTGAGACTGCGATTGAGTACGTAAAAAAACTCATTCAAGAAATCTCTGACCTTAAGAAGGAGATTCTTGAGGATAGAGCTCTTTCTAATGCCAGAGAAGCCTTAGAGCGGGCTGAAAAAACTTTGGCGGAGTTTAATACAGTCACATTAAACAGGAAGTTGGATAAACTAGCAAAAGACATAAGGAGTTACGACAAGAACACTACCTATCCCTACCTATCGGACGACTATTACCAACAGGATAGTCAGGGCCTTTTCTCTAATAGAAGCAGACAGGGCCCCAGGAGATTTAAGACATTCTCAGATTCCTCATTTGGTAGTGGTGCAGACTCTGATTCTGACAGACCCTCCACTAGTTACCAAGGTAATCAGGGCCCCAATTTTTTAGGGGAAGGTTACCGACAGACAAACAGGGGAGGAGGCAAGACACAGAACTGGGAAAGACCAAGGAGTTGGAACAGAGGCAGGAACACACAGCAGGAAACATCACGTGTCCGCTTCTACCAACCAGAAACACACGGGGAAATCTCCACACGGAGACAAACCTACAGATGGTAGAAAACCAGAGAACTAGTTGCAACACCATTCAGACACAGAGTGCTTTCAATAGTATTGACAATATAACTAGCAATAAATTAGTTATGTCCAACAATGAAGGGATGTTAGCTAATTCTCACAACAATATCAATCTGATAACACAGAATGAAAGGACGCTTCAAAATGCGATGAGCATGACCATCATAGACAGCATTGACACCTTAGCAGCACAGATAGCTATATCTGGCCACACTGTCCCAATAGATCGGACAGAATTCTCAAGCAGTATCAGTACGCTTGACCACAGAGAACCAATAATCAACTTGTCAAACCACAGTTTGACCAATGCTGAGAGAGATGTCCTCACCAAAGGACTGTCTTTTGTGCCTACCGTTATACCTGACTCATTTCAAGTGAAACTGGAGCTCCAACATTTTTTTCGAAAGATCAGACTGAAATACTATTTCAGCAGAAACACCTATAACCCAAGGCCATCTGCGACAAGTTTCAGGCCTGTCTCCACTTTCACACCAAGTGCCCACCAGATAAGTGAGAAGATTTTGGCATTTGAGAAGATTGTTCTTCAAGAGACCATGCAACTTTTGGATGTAAGAAAGTATATATAATACAACATCCAAAAGGAAGAAAAGCTGGCACTTCGCTCCCTTTGCTGCAATGACTCCATCGTTATCAAAGCAGCGGACAAGGGCGGTGCGGTGGTTTTGCAGAACACTAAGGATTATGTAGAGGAGATAACACTCCAATTAGGGGATTCGGAAAGCTACCAACCCACTATGCGAGACCCTACCCCGATATTGCAATCTCTGATACAAAAGGTGACTAAGGTTGCACTGGATTCTGGATTCCTGAGTCAACATGAACATGATTTCCTAAACAAAAAAGAACCACGAATCCCAACAATCTACACACTACCTAAGGTGCACAAGCGGTTAGTCAAACCACCAGGTAGACCGATTGTCTCAGGTTGCGGATCAATCTTGGAACCACTGAACAAGTTTATCGACCATTTTTTACAACCTTGGGTCCCAAAGACAAAATCTTTTGTTAGAGATACGATGCACATCATACAACTTTTGGAGGGTCAGGCATTCGATATACAAACACAATTGCTTGTAACACTTGATGTGTCTTCTCTTTATACCTCAATCCCCCAGGATAAAGCGTTGGAGGTCATTAGAACCACCTTAGACGAACGTCAGAGACCCCACTGGATTCCAACTGATTTCTTGATCACGCTCTTAGAGATCGCAATGAAAAAGAATTACTTCATTTTCCAGAAACAGTACTACTACCAGTGCAAAGGAGTGGCGATGGGAGCCACATATGCGCCGAGCCTGGCGAATATCTTTATGGACCATTTCGAAGAGGAACATCTTTACAACCACCAAAATCCATACCTCAACCAGATTGCGGTATGAACACGTTACATTGACGACGTTATAATGGTGTGGTCTGGTGATAACAAAGAGTTGAATGAAACTTTAGACCTCTGAGGCGGAAGCCGGAGGTGTTATTTACTCGCTTTTCTTTCTTAACAAAACTGTGCAATTTGTGCTTTTAACTTTATTTTAAATTCTGTGCACCTTACCTAGAGCTATTCTCAGCTACCTCCGCCAAGCAGGCTCCCCACTAACAGCGGATCTCGCGCTGTGCACTGGGAAACTACCCACGGCCGCCATCGCTACTGAAACGCGAGGCCACGCCCACCCGTCAGGCCACACCCACCTCCAAGCCTATGTAAGCGCTGACTGCTAGCGCGTCACTGTGAAACTTTAGACCTCTGAGGCGGAAGCCGGAGGTGTTACTTACTCGCTTTTCTTTCTTAACAAAACTGTGCAATTTGTGCTTTTAACTTTATTTTAAATTCTGTGCACTTTACTTAGAGCTATTCTCAGCTACCTCCGCCAAGCAGGCTCCCCACTAACAGCGGATCTCGCGCTGTGCACTGGGAAACTACCCACGGCCGCCATCGCTACTGAAATTCGAGGCCACGCCCACCCGTCAGGCCACGCCCACCTCCAAGCCTATGTAAGCGCTGACTGCTAGCGCGTCACTGTGAAAGTTTAGACCTCTGAGGCGGAAGCCGGAGGTGTTATTTACTCGCTTTTCTTTCTTAACAAAACTGTGCAATTTGTGCTTTTAACTTTATTTTAAATTCTGTGCACCTTACCTAGAGCTATTCTCAGCTACCTCCGCCAAGCAGGCTCCCCACTAACAGCGGATCTCGCGCTGTGCACTGGGAAACTACCCACGGCCGCCATCGCTACTGAAACGCGAGGCCACGCCCACCCGTCAGGCCACGCCCACCTCCAAGCCTATGTAAGCGCTGACTGCTAGCGCGTCACTGTGAAACTTTAGACCTCTGAGGCGGAAGCCGGAGGTGTTATTTACTCGCTTTTCTTTCTTAACAAAACTGTGCAATTTGTGCTTTTAACTTTATTTTAAATTCTGTGCACCTTACCTAGAGCTATTCTCAGCTACCTCCGCCAAGCAGGCTCCCCACTAACAGCGGATCTCGCGCTGTGCACTGGGAAACTACCCACGGCCGCCATCGCTACTGAAACGCGAGGCCACGCCCACCCGTCAGGCCACACCCACCTCCAAGCCTATGTAAGCGCTGACTGCTAGCGCGTCACTGTGAAACTTTAGACCTCTGAGGCGGAAGCCGGAGGTGTTACTTACTCGCTTTTCTTTCTTAACAAAACTGTGCAATTTGTGCTTTTAACTTTATTTTAAATTCTGTGCACCTTACTTAGAGCTATTCTCAGCTACCTCCGCCAAGCAGGCTCCCCACTAACAGCGGATCTCGCGCTGTGCACTGGGAAACTACCCACGGCCGCCATCGCTACTGGAACGCGAGGCCACGCCCACCCGTCAGGCCACGCCCACCTCCAAGCCTATGTAAGCGCTGACTGCTAGCGCGTCACTGTGAAACTTTAGACCTCTGAGGCGGAAGCCGGAGGTGTTATTTACTCGCTTTTCTTTCTTAACAAAACTGTGCAATTTGTGCTTTTAACTTTATTTTAAATTCTGTGCACCTTACCTAGAGCTATTCTCAGCTACCTCCGCCAAGCAGGCTCCCCACTAACAGCGGATCTCGCGCTGTGCACTGGGAAACTACCCACGGCCGCCATCGCTACTGAAACGCGAGGCCACGCCCACCCGTCAGGCCACGCCCACCTCCAAGCCTATGTAAGCGCTGACTGCTAGCGCGTCACTGTGAAACTTTAGACCTCTGAGGCGGAAGCCGGAGGTGTTATTTACTCGCTTTTCTTTCTTAACAAAACTGTGCAATTTGTGCTTTTAACTTTATTTTAAATTCTGTGCACCTTACCTAGAGCTATTCTCAGCTACCTCCGCCAAGCAGGCTCCCCACTAACAGCGGATCTCGCGCTGTGCACTGGGAAACTACCCACGGCCGCCATCGCTACTGAAACGTGAGGCCACGCCCACCCGTCAGGCCACACCCACCCCCTCTTTCTATAAATGTGCCTCCCACGTAAGCGCAGCGGACGAGCGCAGCGGGAGCGCCGTTTGCGCGCCGAAGGCGCGCCTAAGGCAAGCCCGTCTGCGCCCGTCCGCGCCTGGCCCGTGCCTAGGGCTATTCCCTCTGGCTGTCGGGCAGTTTCTGGTCGTACTTGCTGGAACAGATCCCAGCTCCTCCTACTAAAACCCACTACTTGCCCGTCCATCACACGTTGTAGTCCCTGTCACCTGGAGGATGCCCCTTTTCACTGCCTTCAATGTAATTTCACCCTCCCGCCTTGGAGCCTTCGCCCCTCTCCCTGCCTCAGCCTGCCGAAACGTCTGTCCCATCCTCTGACGCTGAAAGCAGGTCTGATTAACTGTCGTTCCTTGCCCCGCCATTCCAACGAGATCTGGACGTCAATAGTTTCGGACGGCTGGGATATCCTGTTTCCTTACTGAGTCCTGGCTTAGAGACACCTCTTCCCCTGATATCCATCTAGCTACCCCACCGGGCTATCTCTTAAAGGGCATCAATCGTGAAGGGGGCAAATTAGGAGGTGGCCTTGCCATTATCCTAAAATCCCACCTCAATCTGTCTATCACCAAATTGACGAATATCGGGATGATTGAAGCTATGTACTTCACTATCTCGGATACCGCAGCAGTAGTATTGGCGGGTACTCTAGTCTATAACCCCCCTACTGCCTCGTCTCTTTCTCTAACGGCATTCACCCACCTGATGGCTGATCTCTTCCTTAAGCACCAACATTTTTTGGTGCTTGGAGACTTCAACCTCCATGTGGACAACCTCTCTGCTCGAAAGCTAACAACTTGCTAGAATCGATGCAGAGCCTGAACTTGCTTCAGTTAGTCAAGGGCCCCACACACACAGCTGGGCATACTCTTGATCTTATCTTTGCTAATTTCTCGAACATCGCAGTTTTTCCCCCCCTCCCTCTCACTTGGTCTGACCACCATCTTGTCCCTTTCGACCTAGAGCTTAGCTCGAGACCCACCCCTACTGTCCTTAGGAAAGAGCTGGGAAGAAAGTGGCATAAAGTTACCTGTGCAACCTTTGACCCCTTATTCATCTATCAGCCGGACCCTCTGTCTAGTGACATTGATATTAATGTGTCCAGACTCAACTCCGCACTGCTTCTTGCCATCGATTCTATTGCCCCTCTCAAACCCATCACCTCTGCTAGAACACGCCCCTCTGCCCCTTGGTTCTCTCCAACCCTCCGTGAGGAAAAAAGCCGCTGCAAACTACTCGAACGCAAGTGGCGGCAGAACTATGACCCTGAATCCAAAGCAATTTACAAAACCACTCTAAAAAAATTTCTCAAACTAAAAAAAGCCACCATGAGAGACTACTTCTCACTACAAATCTCCAACGCTAAGAACTCTTCTAAAACCCTTTTTAATATTGTCAAAGAATTTGTAAATCCCCCGGCCAGGGCCATGCAGAACCCCTCTAGCCAGGCTCTATGTGATGGACTGTCTGATTATTTCCTTGAAAAAATCGATAAAATTAGTACTTCGTTTCCTTCTGAGGAATCTTCCCTTGTCCTCCCTATGATCTGCCTCCTTACAGTCTTATAACGAGCTGACTTTTGAGACCGCACTCAGGTTACTCACCCAGTGCAGATCTGGCTCTCCTTCCGATTCTATTCCTGCTAAGACCATGGGTGACCTGGCCCCCTTACTGGCTATCCCTTTCCTCTCTATCTGGAATGCTTCCCTCCATCATGGCATCTTTCCAACTACGTGGAAGGAAGCTTTGCTGGTCCCCATTCTGAAAAAGCCTGATGCCGATCCTACAAAATTTTCCAACTATCGCCCCATTTCCCTCCTCCCCAAACCCGCAAAAAGTTTGGAAAAGGCTGTGCAGCTGCAACTAACAGAATATCTAGAAAATAACTCTTTATTACATGACTCCCAATCCGGCTTTAGAGCAGGTTTCAGCACTGAGACTGCCCTCTTGGAAGTGTCTGAGACTATCCGTGAGTGTGTGGATAGGGGCGAGGAGGCCATGCTGGTCCTCCTCGACCTATCCGCCGCTTTTGATACGGTTTCACATAAAATCCTATTAAACCGTCTAAAGCAGGTCGGAATCGGTGGCTCGGCCTTCGCCTGGATTGAGTCCTTCCTTACTGGCAGAACTCAGAAGGTGGTGCTCAAGCCTTTCAAATCAGAGGGTAAACCCCTGTTGTGTGGTGTCCCGCAGGGCTCTGCCCTGAGCCCTCTGTTTTTTAACGTTTATCTCGCACCCTTGGCCGCAGTGGTGGAGTCTTGTGGAGTCAGAGTGGTCTCTTACGCTGATGATACTCAGCTGATATTCTCTTTTAGAGACCACTCGGACTCCACCTTTGCCAACTTCCGCAAATGCCTGGACAACATCTGTGCCTGGATGACCATCAACCACCTTAGACTTAATGCTGACAAGACAGAAGTCCTGTTCTTTAACCAGAAAACTCCAATATCCTCCAGCCTGTGGTGGCCTACAGTACTTAACCCTGCGCCCACCCCTGTCCAATCAGCACGTAACCTAGGCTTTCAATTTGATGACTCACTCTCTTGCAAAGCGCAAATTAACAAGGTCACCTCTGCCTGCTTCGCAAAGCTTCGCATGATCAAAAAGATCTTTCCCTACCTTCCCTTAGACGCCCGCAGAACGATCACTCAGGCCCTTATCACATCTCATCTAGACTACGCCAACAGCCTATACGCCGGTGCCCCTCAATATCTGATTGTTCGTCTTCAGACTGTGCAGAATGCGGCGGCCAGACTGATCGGAAATATCCCCTTCTGTCAGTCGGTTGCCTCCTACTGCAAAGAGCTCCACTGGCTCCCCATTGCAAGACGCATTCAATTTAAGATCCTCACCCTCGCCTTTCGTGCTATCAACGGCCTTGGGCCTGGCTACCTCAAAAGGCGAGTGGCAATATCTCAATCTGTCAGATCACTGAGATCTAACAACTTACGCCTCTTGACTGCACCTCGCTTTCGACGCTCCAGAATGGGCGGCAGAGGGTTCAGCGTAATCATTGCTAAACTATGGAACTGTCTCCCACTCGACCTCAGGTTCTGCCCGTCTGACTCTATCTTCCGTAGTAAATTAAAAACATGGCTGTTCTCCTGATCATGATTCCTGTCTTGCTGTCGGCTTGACTCTCCTCTTCTGTTCTGAGTTTCTGTTTTAGCGCCGGGACACCCCTTCGGGGGTAGCTGCGCGCTGTATAAGCTACTTAAATAAATAAATAATAAATGACTTTCATGAGTGGCTCAATGCCAGGTCGAATGACATTCAGTTTACAATGACAAGTAACAACGAGTCAATAGATTTCTTGGATCTCACCTTTCGAGTCGAGGAAGGGCTCTTGTACTGTGACCTCTACCGAAAACCCATGGAAAGAAATACACTGTTGAGATATAATTCACATCACCCTCGTAATCTGAGGGACAATTTACCCTACGGACAATACCTGAGACTGAGAAGAAATTGTACACGAAGAGTCGATTTCTTTAAAGAATCAGATATTCTCACAAGTCGTCTGAAGGAAAGAGGATACCCCACCGGACTGCTCAAAAGAGCAAAAAAGCGCGCATGGTACTGCCCGCGAGATCAACTCTTGGAGGTGAAGGTGAGGGACACTGAGCAAGACAATATCGTCTGTGTTACGACATTTAACACCAAAAGCAATGACATCAAAAAAATCATAAAGAAATATTGGAACCTTGTAGCAAGTGAGCTGATGATTCAGCAGGACCCCATCTTTGCTTTCAAGAGGGGCAAAAATATCAAGAATACTGTTGTAAGAGCATTTCTTGAACCCCCGAAACAACCTGACCTAAGGAACTACGTTGGACTACCACCTTTGACCGGACACCATAAATGTGGACAATGCAAGGCATGCAACCTATGCCAAGAGGGGACGACGTTCACATATGAGAACAAAACATACACATTGTCCCAGTTCACCAATTGCAATAGCTCGTATGTTATATATGCCATCCTTTGCCCCTGTGGTCAGATATACGTAGGACAAACCATCCAGAAAGCAAAAGCTAGAATCCTTCAACATATGAGCAGAATAAGATGCAAAGTGCAAGGCGCACCCATGGTTGAGCATTTCATGACACACAATCACTCCCCAGACAGTATAAAATGGTGGATCTTAGAGAAGGTCAGTCTTAATGTAAGAGGAGGTGCAATCTCTGTGGCCCTTAACTACAAAGAATGTAGATGGATTCACTCGCTTAACTCGGTACAGACCGGGTTGAACGAAATTGAGGAGACTGCGAGACAGATGGGACAACTCTAGCCCCCTAGCATATCCTGCTCTACCTCCAAATGTATTCTAATATGACTTCCTTGTGAATCATTTTAATGTAATTTTTTTTATAATCCTGTGTTACAAAGCTCTAAATCATATGAATATCTTGTACGTATGATGCTACAATACATGCAGAAAAGTCTAGGGTGTACTAATGGTTAATGTTTGAGCTTTTAAACCTATGAGTGTCCATATTCTACAATTGCAAAATACATGAAGAAGTGTTTATTAGTGGTTAACGTTTGAGTTGTTAACCTGTGAACAGTTACACTTTGAATGTACATCTATTTTATTTCGAATGTGTATGTTTGCCTTACATGCATAGAATGTCAGAGGAAATTGCTGTTTACCTCAATACCCAGTCACCAATTAGAGAGCCGCTTATTGCGTTACCTAGCAACAAGCGTTGTCGCTTTCACACACTGCGAAACCTTCCGTACCAGTTTTAATAGTCCTTGAAAAGGACTTTTAGATTGCACGCTCCACGATGAGACTGTTCTCATCACAAGAACTTAGTGTGATTTACCATTCCTCGATTCCGGAGCAGTTTCCCGCACGGAGACCGTCTCCTAGCAACGAGTGCATGACGCGATTGCTCACGCCACGTACACGCACCTCAATCAGTCTGTTAACTGACAGCGGTTGTCAAACACTCGCAGACAGATTTTCAAGAGACAGGACGCTTGTCTGCGCTCGCCCAGACTTGAAGTAATCCTTCCTGGGCCCATTTCAAAGGTGAGCAGATTGAACATTATGGTCCGGCCACCATGCCCTACTCGAACTTTTTGTAAGAGATTAATTTCTCTTTTACCCTTAAATTCACAGGACCTCAGCGTGATTTATTCGATCTGAGGACACAGGACTTGTGCCTATGCCCTATTCAACCCCCTTGCCGCTTTGGAAGAATTTTATCCCATTGGCTGGTGAGTCCTACAATGTAACTAATATCTTTGCCCGCTTATCCTGGTAAAACGTTCGACATGGATGAGACTCATTTCCTTTCCCACCTCTTATCTACACAGAACCTCAGGGGGATTATTTCGATCAGACGAAACAAACGTAACCCAATCCAATTTCCGTTAGTTAAACTTGGAGCCTGTTGAACATTTTTGGAGAGAGAGTATATCCCATTACCGGATGAGTCAATTAGCGCATTCCCAGCAATTATTTATACAGCCACTTAAGGGCTATTGCTTACACAGTTTCATTATCTTGATTAGAATTCCTGCTTGAATCACAGCCACGACGTACAGGATACTGTTGCTCCTGCACGAGTATCTCCCTACCTTGCCCCAGGAGCCACATCGAGCTCCCATTGGTGAGTTTTCACCCCGCATGCTTTGAACGATTACAGCATCTAAATTCCCTGAGCACACCTGACCATATTCCTTACTACTCCATAGGCTGTCACTCCCTGTCCTGAGACATTTTTTCCGTGGACCAGTTGAAAAGACTCTGCATAAAGACTTACTTAATCAGTCTGCAGACTGCTTCAAATATTTGTTTTTCTGGCCTTCTGTATATTATCAATCCTTCTATAAGTCACGTTGTATATATTACGCACCTTTCACCACAGCACTGAGCACTTTTATGTCACTCTGTCACAATTATTATTCACTTTCAGTCCTTGACAGCCATTGAAAGTAGTTATTCATAAATGATGCAATTTATAAAACTTTTTTGAATACTGGTTATGGTCTCTATGTGTGTCAATTTTGATTAATCTTCGTACAAATAAACCAATGATGGTTTAGTGCTTTAAGAAATATTCTTTACCCGACAGAACCGTTTGTATTATCTTTGTAGGGTCCTTAAGTGGCACCACAGCCACCGCCCTGTTCTGGTTTCATTTAATAAGATAGAGAAGAAGGAGGTGGAGGCTGCTATAAATAAGATTGTACCTGCTAAGGCCCCCGGACAAGATGGCATTCCGGGCAACCTATTTAAAGCTAACATTGAGGGATGGGCCATTAACTTTGTGATTTTTATTAATGCTCTGCTGGAAGGCTCACCGGTCCCGAATTCTTGGAAGGGGGCCAAAGTAATTTCTATTTATAAGAGGGGTCCCAGGGGGGACCCTGCCAACTACCGTCCAATTAGTCTTATAGACGCTGGACAGAAGTTGGTCGGCAGGGTTCTCCTGGAGAGGGTCCTCTCATGGGCAGACAAAAATATTATTATCTCACAGTTCCAGGCGGGCATTAGGACCTGTACAAGTACGATTGACCAGGCATTTAGGCTGGTGCTCTTACACTGGAAGGTGGTTACCATTGGCAAGGGCGGTCTTTACTTGGCATTTATTGACCTGAAGACCGCCTTTGACTTGGTTCCCCGTGACCGCCTATGGCTGGTCCTGCAGGAGATGGGGATTCCTCCGCCCATCTTGAATCTCTTGATCTGTATGCATGATGGTAATTATGCCCGCATTAGATGGGGGTCGCAGGAGCAAAAAACTGATAAAATCCCTGTGAATAGAGGGGTCCGTCAAGGATGTGTATTGGCTCCCACACTCTTCACGCTTTTTGTGAACGGTGTAGTTTCTTTCTTGCTCGAGGTTAATGACGACGCCCCGGTCCTGGCGGCTGATAAAGTTCCCGCATTACTTTTTGCGGACGATACGCTGTTAGTATCGAAAACCCCGGCAGGATTACAGAAGCTGTTGCATCGCTTCTGTCTGTTTTGTAAGTTAAGGGGTCTTGCCATTAACACTTCCAAGACTAAGCTCCTTTATTTTAATCCGAGCAGATCGTCTAGATCTACTTTGTCTCTTGACGGGACGCCATTGGAGCGTGTCAGGGAGTTTGACTACTTGGGGATCAGAATTTCTGACAAACTTAAATGGCAGCCTCACATTGATAAAATGGCATTAAACCACAAGCGGGTAGTAGGAGTACTAGGGAGGGAACATCGTGCCTCTACAACCAAGCCCATTGCTCCTGCTCTGGAAATTTATGCTGCAAAAGCTGTAGGCTGTGCCCTTTATGGTGCAGAACTCTCTGGCTTTGGTTGTGTAGATGTGCTAGTTACTTCAGAAAACAAGTTCTTTAGAGAGCTTGTATCGCACCTGAGGGGCACTCCAACCAAGCCACCTTTGAGCGATTTGGGTCGGCTCTCTATTAAAGACCTAGTTATTCTGCGCCCCCTCTTATACTGAGCACGGTTATGGCGTACTCCAGAGCTCTCTAGGTATGTTGATGGCCTAAGATAGGTCATGAACCTCCAGGGAGCTTATAAAATTGGATGGTTAGCTAATATAAAGAAGCTTTTTTTGGCAATAGGCCTTGTAACTGCTTGGGAGTCTGGGTCATTGTCATCTAAGGCAGAAATTAAGAGAGCCTTTTGGGCATGGGTCGATAATCAAGAGCAGAGGGACTAGGGACCACTCTGTTGCACTTAGAATACTTAAGGCTGACGCTAGTACAACTATAGTGTGTGGGGTCGCTAAATTTCTAAGTTGGGCATGGTTGATTAGGCGGAAGGCTGTATGATGAATTAGTACTAAATGTTTTTTATTATTCACAAAGCTGTTAAAGTTTATTACTTTTTTTTTAACTATTTATCGTAATAAGGTCTTTACATGGCTTCTTTTTTATATTTTTTGAATTGTGTTTTAATCTGTAAATGTCCTTTTATGATATCAAATATCGAAATAAAGCTTTGTTGATTGATATTCCCTATGTTACTCTGTCCTATCTGCTCAGCCTGTGTGTGTGTGTTCTGTATGGAATGTTGGTGAATGGACCTTGAGTAGAATGCTTGGGTGACTGGATGAGGAGTGACAGTTGCAGGATGGGGCTGAGCAGCTAGCATGCTGCTCCTGGTGGGGCTGCCCTACAGGACTTATATACTTGGTGATAAGGACTTTCTAAGGATTTATACTACCTGTTTATTTACCTGAATAAACTCACTTGGATTACACCTTACTAGCATGGTCGTGATTACTCCATGCAGCTCTTCTATATTCACCAGTCATGAACTGGCTTCAATTTAAGATAACTCGTGGGTTAAGGTGCCTGCAGCAGCAAACCCTATTGTAGGGTTTAATAGTGGTAGATAACTAGCAGGGTGGGGCTTGTTGGATTGCTATTCCTAGAGTTGTCTGTTCTATTATTTAGAACGTCCAGCCATAGATATAATATTCTGGTGCCGATTCCGATCCTGTAAAACCCGTGTACGAGCGTATTCTCCGTACGACTCTTACCCGGGCAATCCACCTTACAATACAGCAAGTACGATTCGTACAGAAATACCATTTCCGTACGATTCGTACAAAACTACGTACAGCTAAAAAATACCAAAGATTCTGATCCGGGACAGCGCGTACGTGACGTCCGTACGGAGTCAGGCAGCGTTTTATGGACCAGCAAGTACGATTCGTGCCTACGTCACTCCGCACGGCTTATTTTCTACGGCAGCAAAAAACTCCTGGAAAATTGAGTACGACGCGAATAAGGAGCCCCGGTATGCGACGGACAGCCATGGACCCCATCCTACGTGTCATCCCGGCCCTCCTAGCCTACGACCTGGTGCACCGAAACTGCCGCGCACGCCGCAGAAGGTCAGAACAACACCCAGGGGCAAAGGGGCGGCGGGGGCAGGAAACATAACCCCTACCCAATTTAAAAAATACTATATTCTGTACATACATTACCTCCAGGGAATGGTCACTTCGGGGGGGGCGTGTCCAACAATCCCTGCGTCCCGCAACAACGGAAGTGGACGCGTACCCCTACGTCACCACTAGATTATTGATACGCACCGTACCCACACATCCATAGCGTGGGTACGGTCCGTATCACTATTGTAGTGGTGACGTAGGAGTACGCGTGGTACGGGCCGTACACTCGCTCTCAGAGTGGGTGTACGGGCCATACCACGCGTACTCCTAGTCACCATTACAATAGTGATACGCACCGTACCCACACATCCATAGCGTGGGTACGGTCCGTATCGCTATTGTAGTGGTGACTTAGGAGTACGCGTGGTACGGGCCGTACACACGCTCTCAGAGCGGGTGTACGGCCCGTACCACTATTGGATTGGGTCCCTAGGGGTACGCGTGGTACGGTCAGTACACACCCTCTGAATGCGGGGGTACGGTCCGTATCACACGTACCCCTACGGCACCAGTACACTTGGGATACAAGGCGTACACACACCACGAATGGTGTTGTATGGCCTGGTGCAGCATATCACCATTATATTGGTGTGTGTGGAGGTCAAGGAGAGCAGTGTACAGCACCAAGGGGGTGGGTGGGTGGGTGTGTGGCCGCATAGGATTCCCAGCAGTGGCCAGAGACTTGGGGGTGGGTGCACATCACTACCAGCAGTGGACAGACATATATGGGTGGCAGCAGTGGACAGACATATATGGGTGGGTGCAGAGGACTCCCAGCAGTGGACAGACATGTGAGGGGTGGGTGTATATGACTCCCAGCAGTGGACAGACATATATGGGTGGGTGCAGAGGACTCCCAGCAGTGGACAGACATATGTGGGTGGGTGCACATCACTCCCAGCAGTGGACAGACATGTGAGGGGTGGGTGTATATGACTCCCAGAAGTGGACAGACATATATGGGTGGGTGCAGAGGACTCCCAGCAGTGGACAGACATATATGGGTGGGTGCAGAGGACTCCCAGCAGTGGACAGACATATGTGGGTGGGTGCACATCACTCCCAGCAGTGGACAGACATGTGAGGGGTGGGTGTATATGACTCCCAGAAGTGGACAGACATATATGGGTGGGTGCAGAGGACTCCCAGCAGTGGACAGACATATATGGGTGGGTATATATGACTCCCAGCAGTTGACAGACATATATGGGTGGGTGCACCTCACTCCCAGCAGTGGACAGACATGTGAGGGGTGGGTGTATATGACTCCCAGCAGTGGCCTGCAATATGAGGGGTGGGTGCAGAGGACTCCCAGCAGTGGACAGATATATATGGGTGGGTGTAGAGGACTCCCAGCAGTGGACAGACATATGTGGGTGGGTGCACATCACTCCCAGCAGTGGACAGACACATATGGGTGGGTGCACCTCACTCCCAGCAGTGGTCAGACATGTGAAGGGTGGGTGTATATGACTCCCAGCAGTTGCCTGCAATATGAGGGGTGGGTGCAGAGGACTCCCAGCAGTGGACAGACATGTGAGGGTTGGGTGTATATGACTCCCAGCAGTGGCCTGCAATATGAGGGGTGGGTGCAGAGGACTCCCAGCAGTGGACATAGACATGGGGGTGTGTACATCATTAGCATATGCCCACGACTCCATGGGTGTATGTACGCATCCCTGAGTTTTGACTATGATGATAGTGCCATAACAACACATCACTGACAGCAGTGTCCCACTCCCAGGAGGATAGCTGTCTTTCCCCCACTGCATGACACACCACATGTTGGTGTGAGGACAAATGACACATGCATACCCACCCCTGGCAGATGCAGCACAATACACACACTGAGATCATGCCACAAGACTGTATAGTCATGTCACTGCCTACTAAACTAAGAGAGCCAAAGGGAACACACATTGTCACGCACATCCCAGGAATGATAGGAATGTACAGGTGCTGGGCCAGCCACCAAGATGTCGTCTCTCATGGAAGGAATAGGGTGGAGTTTCCAGAGATACAATGCCCACAATTGTGAGTCATGTGCCCAAATACCCTGCAGAACAAGTACCAGATGTGTGCTAGGCCTGGATTACACACATGCATAGTGCTGAAAAGGGAGGATTTCCACATGAAGGCATTTCAACATACTCAATACACAAGTACAGTGACTAGCAAGGATGGCACAGACAATGCAGCCAGAGACATTGCTGAGCAGGCATGGCCATAGTTGAAGGGATCCGTCACCAACAAAGGAAATGTAGACACAGGTCAGCACAACAATTGGGCAACTCTTTGCAGCGAAGATGTCAGGTGCCACAGAAGAAGGAACACTCCTTGGGACAATGTCTCAAAACCATCATAACACACACTACAAATGATACTTGGCAGAGACCTTGTGATGGCACGCAGATACCATGGTCAACCTCATCACCATCAGACTCGAACATTTCTCAGAACAATAACACAACTCCTGGAGCCTCAGCACCAACATCAATACCTGAAATGCAATAGTGTTCAAAGGAAGAATAAAATGCTTTGTTCAGCATTAAACAAAAGGAAGTAATAACACTATATACAAAGGCCAATGGACAGTCCATCATATAAGTCCTTGGGGGGACACTGGGGCACATGTCTTCCCTAGCTTGCCTGCACACTGGAACCCTCAGGTTCGTCGACCGGGGGGGGGGGAGGGGGGCATCATGTGGGGAAGGACCAGGCACCGCAGGGACAGGAGGGGGAAGGATAGGTGGGGTGGGTGCAGGGGTGGACGTGTCCACCACAGGGGGTGGGGCAGCGCCAAAGGTGGTGGTGAGCTCGGCGCTGCACACTTCTGCAAGGGCGGACAGAGTAACCCCTGTCCCGGAAGAAGCCCCAGGGACAACGGAGGGGGGGGGGCGCAGGGATGGGTTTCAGCGCTCCTAGGGGAGGGGGTGGACATGGGGGTGGACTCAACTCCCCTGCCCGGGGACTTCCTTGACCGCTTGCGGGGTGGTGACACAGTGGGGGCAGCGGAGCCAAGGGGAGTGCTGGTGGAGGGACTGGGTTTTGAGGCATGCGTACTCAGACTGTGGCTGCATGTATGGCTTTGTGCCCCAGACCCAACGGGTGTGCCTATCTCCCCCTGTGTGTGCGTGTCAGGATGTGTGCGCTTGCCCTTTCTTGGTGGTGTGCTGGATGTGTCTGGTGTGGTGTGGGCGTGAAAAGGTCTGTGTGTGCATGGGACAGGTATGGGAGAGGGAATTGTGGATGGGGCTGGGGTAGGGGGGACGAAGCGCTGCAGGAGAGACACTGCTACCGTCAGTGAAGAGTCCATGGGCTGCAGAAACCGGTGTTGCTCAGACATCGCTGATGACATGCCCTCCATGAACGACACCATCTGTGTCAGCAGTCTGGTGTGGCCATGGAGGACATTCAGCATCGATGCCTGGCCAACCTGCAACTGCCGCTGTATGTCCACAGACTCAGCACTGAGGGCAGCAGGGGTGACAGGGGCAGGGGGTGCGGTGCCTGGACCAAAGGAGACATGGTGGTGGTCAGCATGGACAGAAGGGACCGGAGCAACTGGGAGGGCGGTGATGGAGGAGGCGGGACCAGATGTTGGGCTGCTGCAAGGTGTAGTGGCAGCCTCCGCCCCCTCGATGAGGTCAGCCTCGGACCCGTCTGCATCGTAGTTGGTGTCGCCACCTGACAGGTCCTCTGACTGACTTCCCTCGCCCTCCGTGCCACTGGCTCCCGATGACTCGCCAACACTGGTGCCGCTGGTGCTGGGTCCCTCCTCAAGGTCTGTGCTGGTGTCTCCCTCGGTTACCGTTGATGATGCTGTGGGCAAAGTGAACATACAGAAAAACATCAGTCACCTGTATACATCTGACACATGAGTACCAAAACAATAGGTCACAGTGCATATCAGGCAATACTTAATGAGTAACAGCTAGATTACTCCGCACATATGTAAGCCCTGTACTCCCCAGTTGGTAGACCCACCATGCCACTTGGACACAAGGAATAATAGGACACACCATCCCAAAACTAGACTGAGAAATGTACTGAGAAGTTAGTGATTGGGAACAGGTGAGCACAGCAATACAATGAAGTCATTCCACCTCTTGTTTACCCTGAAAGAAACACGAGTGTTGCACCCAAGGCAAACTAACACACCTCAATACTAAAGGTGTCCCCACACTCAGAGCCTTGTAAGTAATTTCAAACAGTAACCCCCAAAACTTTAGTCCCTTGGAAATAACAATACTTCACACAATCGACATGTCAATTATGTGGGAATGTTCCATTTTGTGAACAGAACACACATGTGCCTGTATAAAAGATGTCTCCAAAGGAGGTGCACACCAAACTACATTTACCCAGTCATTGAAGAAGCTGGCAGCCTTATCCACAGGACCCACTGTCCAAAAGAAATGGTGTTGCAGAAAGTACATATACATGGGCCCACAGAGGTCCTGATGACTTGACACTCGTAAGTTGGTATCACCAACAACCAAGCACTTACCCAAATTCCACAACACTCTGGGAAGAAGTATATGTATAATCTGCTAAACAGTCTGATGAGAACAGTGGCTTCTTTTAAAAAGTGCTAGCGTGTTCCATGAAAGTGTAAAGGTGGTTTGTTGTGCACTTCCTTGGGAGACATCTGTCATGCATGCACATTATTCTTCTTCACACAAAAACATCAAACTAAAGCATTGAAAACTGGAAGACATGTTGACAAGTGTAGTGAGTGCCAAGGTACAAGACTCTTTTGACTAACAACTTTCATTATGCCAGTTGTCCCATGGCCATCCGTTCCCTGATGACACAGTTGGCAACACATCTGACCCACTGCCTGTCATGTGGAGTGGCACACATGTCCAAACACAGGACAATGCAAAAGCTGCGGGGCCTGCAATTGGGTCGTAAAAAGGCACACCTGCACTGAGCAGAAACCCCCATGGCAAGCCAGAATGTCCACACAGATGTCAGCACACAAAGACAAAACTTCGTAGCATCTGGACCACACACTGGTGCCAAAAATGTATGACCAGGAATCATGTATTTAAACTATTGACACATGCTGCAATGCACAAACATTAAACACCGCACAACATGACTGGGTCACTGCACGTTGAGTCTCTGTCAAGACAATTATTGCACACAGGTCAGAGCTGGCAAGGCGACATAAGGTTTGGCCATGTAGGCCTCGCCCGCACAAACCCCCCATACCTGAGACAATGTGATTGAGACAGATCAAGAACTGACACCTCTTAATCAGTGTTTTCTAAACTTTGCTCAAATTTTCCCAAAATTTACTCAACATCACCTCGTGAGGCTGCCAACACATATATGTGACAAACAACCATCAACAGATAGTTGTGAATAGCCACACAGGCACTGCCCAGTGTGGGGGGACAAGCCAAATGGGGTCTCCCTGTCCAGTGAACACATGTAGCACACTTCGGATAAATAATAATAAGGCCAGGGAACAATGCCACATAGGCAAACCAATGTTGAACACACAGAGAATGGGCACAGTGTTGGATGACACACCTGATTACGAGGCAAGGGTGTCTCAGGGGACTGTAGTGGGCACACTGCTCCTTGTTCCTGGAATGATCTGACTGTAACATGAGCAACCGTCCTGGCACCATGCATATCTCCCACTCATGCACATCATGTCTGAGGCCACAACATCGGTCATGCATGCTGCAAGTGTGTTCACTGGAAACCTCACACTCCTATGGTGAGACTCATCATCAGTGCAAACCAGTATGGACCCCCAACTGAGTGAAGAGGACAGGGCACAGGCAAGATACCAACACATGTCACAGACCACCCTCACACATGATGCATAAAGCAACGTGCACTTGGATCAACCGGCAGCCCAGATGACCATGTGCAATAGTGATTACACACAGACCAGGGTACACATGTCAAGGAGGGGAAGGGATGAATAAGAGCACCGTTTGACTTTGGGGAACAGAATATGCACTGCACATATGAACCCTGGCAGTGTATCCAGGCGACAGAGCACTTCGAAAGGCTGGTGACACACAAGACAACAAACACACATGTACCTACCCCCTCCTTGCGGCTGTATCTCCTGGAACCGCCTATCCAGGTCAGGGAACACCACCGCCAGGACACGCTGCATGTGGGGGGTCATGCATCGGCGCCCGCCGTGTTTGTGTGGAGGTGATAGTTTCAGCTGGACCCAGGCGATCTGCCGGGTCCAGCACCGGATGTCCTGCCAGCATTTCCACACTTGGGCCAGGCGCCGCCTGCGATCCCCCGCCATCCTCATGGCCCTGACGATCCTCTTCCAGATGACCCCCTTCTCGTAGGCAGTTACCTGTGAGGATGACAAAGTGAGACAACATCACTACACATGCTCCATGTCACAGAGACACACATTTGAACATCTTTGACATGTTGGACAGGGCATCGGATGCTGCCAATGAATTTATTATTTCTCATATGTCCATTGGCCTCTGTGGAATCCCCAATGCACTACATGCCATTGAAAGTACACAGGTGGCAGGAGGGGTGCCACACACTCCCTGATCATGGCACACACTGTGCATCACATGCAACACCAGGCTGATGGACAGCACCTCTAAGCAGTTACGTGCCCTAGCCCACTGACGCAACCTCAGCAGAGTACACAGACACACACAGGCACAGAACAATCACCTGCCATTGGCAACAGCGGATACATACATCACTGTGCACATGTGCCACTTGCCTGTGGGGAGTCACAGGTGTCGGGCTACCTCATCAAGTCAGACACACAGCACGGCTTACTTCTCACATCAGCTGGTTAGAGCTGTTGCCTCCTCCATGCAGCTGTGGTGCAACACTTCACATATACACTCACCCACATGACAAGGAACATTCACACACATCAATGTCCATGGGGCGTACACATCACTTGGACACTCTCACCACAGCTCCACTCGACTCACACACATCTGTGGGTACAGTCACCTGTCACACCGGGGGGACCACTGAATCACCTCAGGACAATAGACAAAATAGGGAACAAAGGATTTTCCAGCCTGAATGTGTCATGCACTATGCAGTGAATGTCACAGTAAGCACAATGCAAGTGAGGAGTGCACACCTGAACTACATCATGCTCAGCATGAGAGACATAAGCCTTCCCCCCCCTGGGACCCATTGTAAACAACATTGCATGTCTGTCACACCTGCACACAATGGCAGAAGTGACAGTCACAAAAAAGGTGCACAGTCAAGGGTAGTGGAGTCAGCACTCACCTGTTGCCCTGGTCTCCCATACAGGCTGGGGTACTGTGGGAGGAGCACATCCAGCAGGGCCTCATTTTCCTCCAGGGTGAATGGCTGTGCCCTCTCCACAGTCCTTGACATGGTGCCAGAGCAAACACACACAACAGCAGTGGTCGACAGGAAAGTTGTGCAGGCAAGTGCCCTCTCATGGGTTCAGCCTGACTTATATCTGTCTTGCTGGGGGCTTTCATTTACAGGAGTACAGAGTGATTGGTCAGACTCATTTGCATCCTACGTTTCCTCCAATCCCTTTAAGCATACACCAATGACATGATTTTGCATGGTTCGAAATTTGAGCATCATAGCAAGGCAAACACTACTTTGCAACATTATAATTTTTGGCCCAACTGACTTTTCCAGCCCACATGATGTGCACATTGCAACAGAAATCTCGGGATCCATGACAACCTGCATGCATTTTGGGCCTAATACTCCTCCACTATGTATTTTTTGAGCCAAAAACACAAGTACGGTGCGTTTCACACATACCCGTACACGTACGGCACCACTACAATAGTGATACGGACCGTACACACGCTCTAAGAGCGTGTGTACGGTCCGTATCGCTATAGGAGTGGTGCCGTAGGAGTACGCGTGTGTGTACGGAGCGTACACACACGCGTACTCCTACGGCACTACTCCTATAGTGAGACGGACCGTACCCACGACGTGAGTACGGTCCGTACCACACGTACTCCTACGGCACTACTCCTATAGTGATACGGACCATACACACGACGTGAGTACGGTCCGCACCACGCGTACTCCTATGGCACTACTCCTATAGTGATACTATAGGAGTAGTGCCGTCGGAGTACGCGTGTATGGTCCGTATCACTATAGGAGTGGTGCCGTAGGAGTACGCGTGTGTGTACGGAATGTACACACACGCGTACTCCTACGGCACTACTCCTATAGTGATACGGACCGTACCCACGACGTGAATACGGTCCGTACCACGCGTACTCCTACGGCACTACTCCTATAGTGATACGGACCGTACACACGCTCTGAGAGCGTGTGTACGGTCCGTATCACTATAGGAGTGGTACCGTCAGAGTACGCGTGTGTGTACGAAGCGTACACACACGCGTACTCCTACGGCACTACTCCTATAGTGATACGCTCTCAGAGCGTGTGTACGGTCCGTATCACTATAGGAGTGGTGCCATAGGAGTACGCGTGTGTGTACGGAGCGTACACACACGCGTACTCCTACGGCACTACTCCTATAGTGATACGGACCGTACACACGCTCTCAGAGCGTGTGTACGGTGCGTTTCACACGCTTACACTGGTGATAGGATGCGCACACGAAAGGAATGGAGGTAACAGACTCGCACAAGGCTGTACATCAAGTCATTGTCATTGCAGACTTTCGTGTGCATGGCCTAGGTGTGTCAGGCAGTGAAATTGCACATGTCTCCTCATGTAGTTGCACAATTGATGTGTGAGGACCTGTGTACACATGTCATGCGTGATGGGGCACTATGTGGCACACTTCCCCTTCACACTTTGCACATGTGTGCCTGTACTCCACACCTGTCACGCAAAGCATCACTGGCATGGCACAGTCCCCACCACCCGCAACTGTCCCCTGATGCCATGGACAGGGACACTACCAACTGACATTTCACGATCAGCGTGCCCCATTGTGACTATGTCATGTGTGTGTCATGTGTTCCCATGAGCTTGCTGTTATTGTTCCGTCAACTACATCTGCTGTTGCTGCATCCAACATGTGTCTGTGTGGAGATGGGCATGGCACACATCTGCGCACACCATGCCACATGTGGATTCCCACATAAGCATGGTCTGTATGCATTGGACATGACATTTTCACATGAGGACATATCTGCGTCGTATCAATGTCTGTGGTTTCTTTTTTCACGTGTACCCCTTCATTGCAATGTGTTGGATCTGTACATTTGCCATTCCATGTGACCTGTGCGTCGAGCTTGCCGTCAGCTGTCTGTATGAGATGACATCCTTTAAATGCAGCTATGTGGATGTATGTCACTCCTGTGATGTCTCTGGCTGTTCACTCAGACTGGCCCCCAGCTCGTTTCAGGGCATGTCATGTCAACTTGCCAATCAAGGGATGTATTTTGGTTTTTGTAGGAGTCTCACCAAGCTCGCATACGTGTCCTGGATGTATTGCACAGACCAGACTCTGTTTTCATCTGATGTGTAGTAGCAGTTTAGCATGTGCTCTGTTCATTGACATTGATGATGTCATGCTCAAAATCTTCGGTATTCAATTCAATTTTCTGCAGGGCACCGCCTGTCCCCCGACCAATGTCAGACTTGGGTGCCATGAGGGAACAAGACTGCATCCTGTCGGTACAGATTCACACCACAGTTGATTGAGGACTTGACCGCCAAGCTGGAACCACACCTCCAACTGCGACACAGGTATCCTACTGCGCTGACCCTCAAGATGAAGGTGATGGCAGCCCTACATTTTTTTGCCACCGGTACGTTTCAATTCACCATAGCTGATGTTGGTGGCATGTTCCAGACAATGTTCAGCCGTGTCCTGCGTGATGTTTTGGCAGCCATGTTGGTGCACCTTGATGAATTCATCGATTTCCCTACTCCTGAGGAGTTGACAGGTGTCAAGGGTGATTTCTATGCCCTGGTAGGGATGCCCCATGTCATTGGGTCCATTAATGGGACACATGTAGCTTTGGTACCACCACAGGCACAGGAGGCAGCCTATCGCAACCGTAAACATTACCACTCTATTAATTCCCTTGTGGTGTGTCTTGCTAACATACTGATTTCTCATGTCTGTGCAAGGCAGGGTGCCACAAATGATGCTGCGGCTGCACAACGAACGAGCATGTCTTGTTGGTGGGTATACTCTGTTTGGCCTGTGTGTTGCGGTATCTTTTTCGCTTACGGCATCTCCTGACCCACTTTTTTACATGATGTTTCCATGTAGGTGACTCAGGATATCCCAACATGCCATGGCTGATGACACCTCTCCGCAACCCAAGATCAGGTGCAGATCACCGCTACAACAATGCACATGGGCAGACAAGGCGAGTGATTGAGAGAACTTTTGGCCTCCTGAAGAGCCGATTCCGGTGCCTTCACAAGACAGGCGGGTCCCTCTCATATGCACCGGTGAAGGTCTGCAATATCTTCCTCGTGTGCTGCATGCTGCACAACATGGCAGTGGAGAAGGCAGTGCCACTCATCCTGGATCCTGATGAGCAGGAACATCCACCCGTGGAGGATGAAGGGCATGGTCACGAGGCAAGTGACGAGGAGGAGGATATCCGGAGTCAGCTCATACGCAACTTCTTCTCATAATGGTGAGTCACTGGGTCTGAGGGTGCACGCTTGTATCCTTGGGTGGCATGTGTTGCAATGTGTGTGTCCAGCTGACTGTATGCTAAGTGACTTAGATGTGTGTCACTCGAGTGAGGATGTCATTCCACACATTTCCCCAGAGACACTGTCTTTTAAATTAGCATGGGGACAACATTGTTCAGGTTTAGGAAATGACCATGTATGCGTAGAAAACTCTTTGCACTGACTTCTTGTGTGTCTGTCATTCCAACGTATTTGCGCATGTTGTCTGCTCGTCTCATCGTTGTCCTCCTGCTATTCCTCATGAGTATTGCAACGTGTGGTGAATCAGCGTTCCATGCACGGACATGGGGAAAGGTCATTTTGGGTAAGGATTGAAGCAAGGCAATTTTTGGGGTGGTACATGTTTGGAATGTGTGGGTACTGCTCCTGAGCATGTTGTGTTACCATGCATACATGTCGACTCACCATGGGGCACATAACATGTAGCATGACTCCTGTGAATTGATAGTCACCCTTCCTGACAGTCATCTGTAATGGGTGTAGGGTTCAGGTGAAGGCATCAATGTGTGTAAAAATTCCCTCTGAAACCTATGGGATGCTACGGGTGGACATAGTGTGGGACATCCCCATGACAGGCTCAGTGGGGAATTGCAGCCTCTCCGTGTGCAGCAGGAGGTGTGTGGCTCATCCCCTTGTGTGCCAGTTCATTTGGATTCACAACATCCGTGTTGTGAAGGGGGTGTCCAGCGTAGGTCCCACATGTTCAGTCAATTTACTTGTGAGTCTGTGCACATAGATGCATTTCCCTTAGTGTGAGTTTGAGTAATAAAGGTGTTCCTCACACTCATAAGTGCCTCATCTCTGTCAATGCAGGTCTCTTGCCACTTTGCATGCGTCATCTCTGGCATAGTTGTCAAAGATTGTGCCTAGGAGTGTATGTGTATTTTGTCAACATGCATGCATTTCTTCATGGATGATGATCTCTATTGTGCATGAGGTCCATGGGTGTGTATGTTTTTGGCCAGGTTGCTCACCCCAACGGGCCGGACACGCCTGCTGAGGGTGTGTCTCCTGTGCGCAGATCGGCATTCTGTTCCCTGATCCTGTGTCTGTCATCTTTGGTGATTGTTCAGCCATTTTCTCTGGGTGAGCCATGACTAACCTGACACTCCTTCCTTTACGTACGCCTGTTGCAATTGTTGTCCTTTCTGACCTCCTTGTCTTTGTGTGCTACTTTCGGCCTAGTTTCCAGTACATGCCGCCTGCTGCTGTGGCCGCTGTGGCAAGGGCCCACCAAGTTCCCGGATTCTGCATCCCACACGCCTCCAAGATGCTCCACCCTTCCTCCCTCCACCCATTCATTGGGCTGGCATCAGCTTGTCTGTGCCACTGTTGCCGCCACGCGGTGCCAAAGACAGGACCCTCAGTGCATGCAACGTGCACATTGCACGACACTCATGTCCTTGCATGACCCACATCACACAACAGTCTCATGTTGCAGCCACCCCCAAGCAATGTGCAACCAAAATTCAACCACATGCTCTCAGCCATACCCTAGGCGCGCACACGACCCCTTCGCATGCTGAGTGTGCAACTCCAACTGCCTACACAGCGCTGCCCCGCCTTCCAGGCCCGGGCACACCAACCAGGTCATGTCCCTCCTGCTCCACACCGGCTCCGTCCAACAGCACGCCATTGGACTCTATTACCTCCTCAATACAACAGGACCACACATCACCTTCATGACAGTGACGTGGATAAAAGCATCCGCAGCACACAACTTCTTAATTGCCATCTCAGACGGCTACAAGAGCAGCCGCAGGGACAACACTAACAATCCCGGAGGATGAATTGATATCTATTCCCAAGTATGCACTCAGGGTCACTAATCGGGTTTGGCACAAACCCCCTGCAAACCCTCAGAGTAACACTCATCTACAGATCTCCAAGCCTACATCCACAATTCAACAAAGCCATCAACACGTCCATCTTCACGCACGCACTCACATCCACAGGATACATGTGGCTGTGGGCCCAGAACTTCTGGCTGGATGAGAACCACACCAGCAACCATCATTGGTCCATCCACATTGGCATCCACGTTTCTGACAAGCAACACACTGCCACACACCCCACTACCAAACCCCCACAGATGCTTGATGTAAGTCAACACAGACATGCTGTGTGGGATACTGGAACCAACACCACTGCCACACCCTGCAACCTCACACACTGGATCCAACAATCTAGCCACGTTGACAGATTTTCCTGTGACGCAGATCAAGAATTACGTCACCTGTGACCAGGCACAGCTAGTGGACTCATACACGTCTAGCAGGACTATTGTGCACAGCTTGCACCACAAATAACCATCAGTGGCCTTACAAGCAGGGCAAACGGCACACACAGCCATCACCATGTCATCATCAAGGACAATTGGAGATCCTTTAGAAGGTGCAGAGGCAAACACAGCGCACAACATCAAGGAGCTCTTCTGCATTGTGAGTGCACTGACATCGGCTCTCCATCCACAAGACAGCCCACCCTTGCAAGGCTATCCCTTTCTACTTTCTACCACTGCAAGCAAATGGACATACACGCAAGCCTTGGCACACAGAGGCAGAACGCACAATTATACGCGGGACCAACCCCCCCTCAGGTTTAGCACTTCCATCATCAGGAGATACAACACCCGGCTCATATGCAACATCCACTGGGGATCTCCATCAGGCCCCTTCCCACACAACATCTCAACCACATCATTCCCCATTCTTGTAGCCCCCATCCAGCACGTCATGTATGTATCATTGGAGTTAGCCACATTCCATGGTAGATAGATGCATGCAGTGACCCAGGCCCTTCTTAGACAACGGACGGCAGGAACGCAGGCTCTCCAGGAACATCACCGTGCTTCCCTAGCCAGCAAATGTAATCAGGAAGACAGGCAACTAGCGACTGACAAACTTCCTCCACACAAAGAGCTCCAGGCAACCTGCACAAGGCCATCTTCCACTGTAATCACCCCACTGCAAACGTCATCATTACCACCAACAACGACAACTTTGCCCTGCTCCACAATGATGAGGCCACCCCCCTTGACCACTCCACAACATTAGACATGATGTGCTCACACACTGTCAGCTCACACATCTCCAACACTGGTATCCCGGGTATGGACCCTGATGAAATCACCTAGTAGCTCACCAGCAAGGCCATGGGAGTGGGACTCAAGCCTTAAGCATGTAGTACAGTGGCCTCATCTGGAACATGGCCAAGGGCTCATCTCTCAGCATGTCAATCTTCAATGTGTCCATGACCCCCCTCTCCACCATCCCATGCGCACACAACCTCATCATCATCTCGTATGCCATTGACAGCCAGCTGCTCCTCACCCTCACCAAAGACACAGCCATTGCCGGTTCCAACCTTCAAGTAGGCCCGAGGTCCGTTGATGAATGTGTGAGCATCAGCCACATGAGGCTGGACTTGGCCAGGACTGAGGTTATAATCTGAGGATTGTCCCCTTACAGCTGGGTCAACTCCTTGTGTCCCACCCGCCAGGGCACTGCACCAGCACCCAGTGACCACGCACACAAGATGGTGTGCATCCTGTACTCGACGCTCACAATTGCCATGCTACTCACCAGCATCTGTACCTCATGCTGCAACACCCTCTGCATGATGCACATGATCCACAGATAGATCCACTCCAAGGCAAGACAGACCATCTCCAAGGTCCACGACACCAGCTGTGTCAACTACAGCCCCGCACCCTACAGAGCAAGTACAGCCAAACTCCCGGCAAACTTGTCCACATCCAGGGTGCATCTGCACACCTTAGCTTCAACATCCCGTGCACCAGCCACATCAACGTCCACCTGAGATAGCTGCAAGGGATCACTGTGTGCTGCAGGATGACCTTCACACTCCTCACACACACTCAGGAGGCAGTCAACAACCCCAGACCCCTAAATCAACCTTGTACGTCTGTCATCCAAGACCCCGTTGGGCCAACTCTATGCATCCAAACTTGCCCTGGCCACCATTCTTCACATCGACAAAACTCCAGCATGAAGGAGATGGTTCTCCCACCTGGCCAAACATACCTGGTACTCCCTCCACATGAGCCATGACCTCTAGGCCTTCATCATCCTCTTCCTGATTGGTCGGTCCGCACAGTATTGCAAGCCCCCCCTCAGCAGCTTGAGGCCATCACGGGCGAGTAATGGGCTCCCAGTCTGTATCGGATGATACATTGTGACCATGTGTGTCCTGTACCGGACTCAGATCCCAGGGTATGGATGGCTGGAGTTAGTTCTACACTCAGGCATAGTTTGACATTTACCCACACGTATGTTGTGGACTAATGCAAAATGACTGCAACATCTAATAATAAAAAATGTGTTTTATTCTCGGTGGGATGTGTGTTTTGTTAGGAATAAATAAGGTGCTCTACCGAGTTCACAGGGGAAGATGGATTCCTTGGCATTTGAAGTCATCAGAGTCCAGACCACAGTGTTGGTCATCATTAGTCAGACTGTGACCAGCAAGTCCATGTGGCAGAGAATGTCAGTGAATGAGGTGCTGCTGTTGCGCATGAAGGCCAGGTGCCAGGCCAGGTGACCTGGGAAATGTGGATGGTCCGCTGCCTCTCACGGTCTTTTCCGTGGACGACCCACCTTCCTCCGGGGACCCTCAGATGCAGGCCTTGACGATGCTTGGGACGCTCCGTCGGACGAATCCTCCTTCTCCTCCCTCCCTGTGGCTGGTGGTGGTCTTCGCCTGGTGGCACAGGGAGGGTTGCCCATGTTGTCGGCGATCCGACGGAGTGAACTGCTTATGTCCGTTTGCACCGCCAGGAGCTCAGCCAGTCTTGCCTCCATCCGTCCTTGGTGTTGTTGTTGACTGGCGTGTTGCTCGGCCTGCTGATTCTTAATGTCTGTGAGGGTCGCCACTACCTGACTGATGGCCCTGGTGTCACGCCGGTATGCCTCCATGATGTTGCGTACGTGTGACATACCGGTCCCTTCAGCTGGCTGGTCAGGTTCTCGCCTCCGCCTGCCTCCACTCCCACCACCCCTGCCCACACGAGCCTGGCCTGCCATTGTGGGCACATCGGGTCTACGGGACCCCTGAGGGATGGCAGTTGCGGTGTTGTCTGCCTCCTCCTGGGTGCCCGGAGAACCTTGTCCCTCCAGGTCAGACTGGCTCTGTTGTTCAGTGTGGGCAGGGCTCCTGGGTGTCTCCTGGAATGTGGCAGGAATGGGGGTGGTGGTTGGCACAGATGTACCTGAAGCAGGTGCTGCAAGGGCTTGGACACCAGAGGGGCCAGGTGGGTTGGGTTCATCCGCGGAGTGTTGTGAGGTGTCGCTGCCAGTGGGATCAGGTTCCTCCCGAGCCTGGGACTGTGGTACTTCCCCCCATTGTTGGGGGGAGATCCATGACGTTGCCCTGTGTGTGAGAGAGAGACAATGTTAATGCTGTTTAATGCGACATCCATGTTTCATACATATTCTAGTTACCGCAGTTCCTCCAGGTAGTTGTATGTGCCTAGCATTCACATCAATGTTCACTTGTGGATGGGTATGTTGCAGGGGACTGATTGAAATGTTCTCCAGAGTGTTTGACATGTCGAATATGGGCCTGGATGCTTCTTTGGCTGTGGCTTGATCTTGTTGTGTCACATGTCCATTGCGAGAGTGGGTAACTCCATTGGCTGCCCCGGGGGTGTGTGCTTGTGTAAGGGGTGTGTGATCATCCCTCAGCCCGACGCTTTTCAACATCCACATGGCCCCCCTCACACAAGTGGCCCGCCACCACAACCTCAACATCATCTCCTACGCCAACGACACCCAGCTCATCCTCTCCCTCACACCGCCAAAAAAACCACATCCACGAGGGTATGAAGGCCATCGCCGACTGGATGAGGAGCAGCTGTCTGAAACTGAACTCGGACAAGACAGAGGTCCTCATCCTCGGACCCACATCCTCAGCCTGGGACAACTCCTGGTGGCCGACTGCTCTGGGGACAGCACCGACACCCACCGACCACACACGCAACCTAGGATTGATCCTCGCATCCTCCCTCTCCATGTCCAAGCAGGTCAACGCCGTCTCCTCCTCCTGCTACAACACCCTACGCACGCTCCGCCAGATCTACAGGTGGATCCCGACCGAAACAAGTAGAACAGTGACACAGGCCCTCGTCAGCAGCAGACTGGACTACGGCAACGCACTCTACGCAGGACTCCCAGCCAAACACCAACAGCGGCTACAACGCTTCCAAAACGCCTCCGCACGACTGATCGTCAACGACCCCCGCCACAGCCACATCACCCCCTTCCTGAGAGACCTGCACTGGCTCCCCATCTACAGGAGGATCACCTTCAAGCTCCTCACCCATGCACACAAGGCACTCCACAACGCCGGACCAGCCTACCTGAACATCAGACTCAGCTTCTACATCCCCACCCACCAGCTCCGCTCTGGCAGCCTGGCCCTCGCAGCTGTCCCCCGCATTCAACGTACGACCGCCTGCGGCAGATCCTTCTCCTGCCTCGCCGCCACAACCTCAACATCATCTCCTATGCCAACGACACCCAGCTCATCCTCTCCCTCACCAAGGACCCTCACACCGCCAAAAAAAACACATCCACGAGGGTATGAAGGCCATCGCCGACTGGATGAGGAGCAGCCGTCTGAAACTGAACTCGGACAAGACGGAGGTTCTCATCCTCGGACCCACACCCTCAGCCTGGGACGACTCCTGGTGGCTGACTGCTCTGGGGACAGCACCGACACCCACCGACCACACACGCAACCTAGGATTGATCCTCGCATCCTCCCTCTCCATGTCCAAGCAGGTCAACGCCGTCTCCTCCTCCTGCTACAACACCCTACGCACGCTCCGCCAGATCTACAGGTGGATCCCGACCGAAACAAGTAGAACAGTGACACAGGCCCTCGTCAGCAGCAGACTGGACTACGACAACGCACTCTACGCAGGACTCCCAGCCAAACACCAACAGCCGCTACAACCCTTCCAAAACGCCTCCGCACGACTGATCGTCAACGGCCCCCACCACAGCCACATCACCCCCCTCCTGAGAGACCTGCACTGGCTCCCCATCTACAGGAGGATCACCTTCAAGCTCCTCACCCACGCACACAAGGCACTCCACAACGCCGGACCAGCCTACCTGAACATCAGACTCAGCTTCTACACCCCCACCCACCAGCTCCGCTCTGGCAGCCTCGCCCTCGCAGCTGTCCCCCGCAGGCAGATCCTTCTCCTGCCTCGCTGCCAAGACCTGGCACACCCTCCCAACCCACCTACGACTGACCCAAGACCTACTTGCCTTCAGAAGACTCCTCAAGACCTGGCTCTTCGAGCAGTAGTGGCATCCCCCCCCCCCCCCCCCCCTCAGCGCCTTGAGACCCTCACGGGTAAGTAGCGTGCCTTACAAGTACCCTGATCGATTGATTGATTGATTGACGGTGCCTGCTGGTGGGTGTAGTGTGATTTGGCAGTGGGTCTTCCAGGTGATGGTTGTATGACATAATTTCGACAGACAGAAAATCGACCTACAAATATATCGCAACAAAAATATCGATGTCAAGAATATCGACATCCTATCTACAACATGGTAAGTACAAAAATATCGAAAATTAAATATCGATGTCAAAAATATCGTTATTAAAAATATCGTTTTTCTTTTACTTTAAAAATATATGTAAAATAAACCAAATTATACTTAGAAATTAAATAAACATAATTAAATATATTGTATAATATTTAAAATGTATAATTAATATATATAATTTAATAAAACTTTAATTAAACATATACATATAATATATAATATATATACTTACTTAATAATTAATTTTAATAATAATTTCTGTAACGTATACATTATTAAATGTTTTTAAAAATTACCAATACATCTATACACATAAAACAATAACATTAATAAATATTTAATAATTACATATACCAAATAATAATCAATATTTTTAGTGTGAATAATTTTTATGATTAATCATATATTACAATAGCTAAAATAATACAAAACATATTAAATATCAGACACAATAAAACTACTAGTCCAACTGCAACGAAAACAACAGTAAGGAAAATGTTGGATAGCGTAGGGGTAAAAATTACTATTCCAACTCCAAAGAGTGCAACAGTAGGGAAAGCGTTGGATAGCGTAGGGTTAAAATTACTATTCCAACTCCAGAGAGTGCAATAGTAGGGAAAGTGTTGGATAGCGTAAGGGTAAAACTTACTATTCCAACTCCAGAGAGTGCAACAGTAGGGAAAACGTTGGATAGCGTAGGGGTAAAAATTACTATTCCAACTCCAAAGAGTGCAACAGTAGGGAAAGCGTTGGATAGCGTAGGGGTAAAAATTACTATTCCAACTCCAGAGAGTGCAATAGTAGGGAAAGCGTTGGATAGCGTAAGGGTAAAAATTACTATTCCAACTCCAGAGAGTGCAATAGTAGGGAAAGCGTTGGATAGCGTAGGGGTAAAAATTACTATTCCAACTCCAGAGAGTGCAACAGTAGGGAAAGTGTTGGATAGCGTAGGGAAAAAAATTACTATTCCAACTACAGAGAATGCAACAATAGGGAAACCACTGGATAGCATAGTGGTAAAAATTACTATTCCCACTCCAGTGAGTCCAACAGTAGGGAAAGCGTTGGATAGCGTAGGGGTAAAAATTACTATTCCCACTCCAGAGAGTGCAACAGTAGTGAAAACGCTGGATAGCTTAGGAGTAAAAATTACTATTCCCACTCCAATGAATGCAACAGTAGGGAAAACATTGCATAGCGTAGGGGTAAAAATTACTATTCCCACACCAGAGAGTGCAACAGCAGTGAAAACGCTGGATAGCGTAGGGGTACAAATTACTATTCCCACTCCAGAAAGTGAAACAGTAGGGAAAGCGCTGGATAGCGTAGGGGTAAAAATTACTATTCCAACTCCAAAGAGTGCAACAGTAGGGAAAGCGTTGGATAGCGTAGGGGTAAAAATTACTATTCCAACTCCAGAGAGTGCAATAGTAGGGAAAGTGTTGGATAGCGTAGGGAAAAAAATTACTATTCCAACTACAGAGAATGCAACAGTAGGGAAACCACTGGATAGCATAGTGGTAAAAATTACTATTCCCACTCCAGTGAGTCCAACAGTAGTGAAAACGCTGGATAGCTTAGGAGTAAAAATTACTATTCCCACTCCAATGAGTGCAACAGTAGGGAAAACATTGCATAGCGTAGGGGTAAAAATTACTATTCCCATACCAGAGAGTGCAACAGCAGTGAAAACGCTGGATAGCGTAGGGGTACAAATTACTATTCCCACTCCAGTAAGTGAAACAGTAGGGAAAGCGCTGGATAGCGTAGGGGTAAAAATTACTATTCCAACTCCAAAGAGTGCAACAGTAGGGAAAGCGTTGGATAGCGTAGGGGTAAAAATTACTATTCCAACTCCAGAAAGTGCAATAGTAGGTAAAGCGTTAGTTAGCGTAGGGGTAAAAATTACTATTCCCACTCCAGAGAGTGCAACAGCAGTGAAAACGCTGGATAGCGTAGGGGTACAAATTACTATTCCAACTCCAAAGAGTGCAACAGTAGGGAAAGCGTTGGATAGCGTAGGGGTAAAAATTACTATTCCAACTCCAGAGAGTGCAATAGTAGGGAAAGCGTTGGATAGCGTAGGGGTAAAAATTACTATTCCCACTCCAGAGAGTGCAACAGTAGTGAAAACGCTGGATAGCGTAGGGGTAAAAATTACTATTCCCACTCCAGTGAGTCCAACAGTAGGGAAAGCGTTGGATAGCGTAGGGGTAAAAATTACTATTCCAACTCCAGAGAGTGCAACAGTAGGGAAAGTGTTGGATAGCATAAGGGTAAAAATTACTATTCCAACTCCAGAGAGTGCAACAGTAGGGACAGTGTTGGATAGCGTAGGGGTACAAATTACTATTCCAACTCCAGAGAGTGCAACAGTAGGGAAAGTGTTGGATAGCGTAGGGGTACAAATTACTATTCCAACTCAAGAGAGTGCAACAGTAGAGAAAACGCTGGATAGCGTAGGGGTACAAATTACTATTCCCACTCCAGTAAGTGAAACAGTAGGGAAAGCGCTGGATAGCGTAGGGGTAAAAATTACTATTCCAACTCCAGAGAGTGCAACAGTAGGAAAAGCGCTGGATAGCGTAAGGGTAAAAATTACTATTCCCACTCCAGATAGTAAAACAGTTGGGAAAGCACTGGATAACATAGGGATTCTATAAACATAATAACCAATTAAATAATTAGTTATAAAAAAATAGCATATTAATAATTAATTTACAAAATATTATTAAATACCAATTATTTAAAATAAATATTTATATAAATAACTTTAAATTACATCCCACACTATTCCCCCTTTAACACACAACACACTACACATACAAAATACACAATACATTTAAATATCAGTTTATCTATTATTTACAATTAATAATACATTCTTTATTATTAATATACTTATTATTTACTAATTTATACATATTAACTACCAAATTACAATTATTCACAAATTAATTCTTAATTAACAATACATTAATTAGCAATAACAACAAATAACATGAAATAATAAATTATTTATATTTACTATATTTAACGTACTAATAACAATTAATTACCAGTTAATAATTAATTAACAATTAATTATTATTAATTACAAATAAATAAAAATTATCAGTAATTATTTTAATTTAATTACATCCCACCCTATTCCCTTATAAACCCACAACCCACTACACATAAAAATTCACCTAATTAATGTAATCATCAATTAATCACTTAATAAAATTAAATCACCAATTAATTAGTAATTAACAATTAATTATTTAACAATACCAATAAATAAATACTAATATTAAACTAATTATAACTTATATAACTAACCAATTAATAAAATTAATTTACAATTAATTATTAATTAACAAATAATTAATCAATTAATATATTTAATTTACAATTAGTAATTAATTTACAATTAATTAATCATAAATACCAATTAAACAATACATATTAATTAATTAATTATAATTAAATTACTTCCCACCCTATTCCCCTATAAACCCACAACCCGCTCTGATACTAAAACGCTAAATTATATTTTAAATAATTATTAATCTCTAAACATTTATTTTTAAATGTATTAAAATACATTACAATAATCTTTAACATACAAATAAAATACATATTAAAATACATTACACTAATAAAATATCGATATTATTGACATCGAAATTTTTGATTACGATATTACTTACATCTATATTAATGACTTCGATATTATTAACTTCGATAATACTTACCTTGGGGTCGATATTCTGTCCATCGATATTCTTGACTTCGATATTCTTTACCTACGATATTAACAACTCGATATACTTGTAGGTCGAAATTTAAAACTCGATATTTAGACTAACCACCCCAGGTGATGTATCTGTCCCCCCATGGAGCATGCTGCCATGTCAGTGAGTGTGAGTTGCTGTCGTAGATATCTGAGCTTGTTGTGTTTGTGTTTGAGTTTGCAGTGGTCACAGGAAGGCCTTGTGCTGCCTACAGCAGGGCCAAGTGTCAGCTACCTTGTCAGTACTTTACCAGTCCCTGTGCATTGAGCATGGTGCATGGGTATGTACCTGGGTCATATGGGCTGAGGGCAATGGTGTCTGTTTCTGAGTTGTACAATGTGTTTTGTGAACCCCACCCTCCCAGCATCCCGGACATCCAGTCTTGGGTTTGTGGTTTGTGTAGCCTGGGACATGGCATGGCCTTGCTTTGTGAATGGGGCATACACATGTTAGTGGCATGAGCGTTGTTTTTGAGTGTGGTTGTGTCAGGTGAGGGCTTGGGGGTAGGTGAGTGCATTTGTTGTAGTTGGGGTGTGGATGCCATTATCCCCATGTTACGTAAGTTGTTTGTGTACTCACCAGGCTCGGCAACTCCTTCGACTCCGTGTACTCCCACCGGCGGAAGCAGGGCCATCACCTTCTCCTCCCAGGGATGGTAATGTACCGGTCTGCGGGGCAGCCCACCTCCAGTGATGTTGCTCTGGGCGTAGTCCTCGTTCATTTTGCGCTTGACTGCCCTCCGCAGATCGTACCACCTGGCTTGGCATTCATTCCTGGTCCTTCTGATGGGCACAACAGCATTCACCCGATCGACGATCTTATGCCACATGCGTGTTTTTTCGGCTATGCTGGTCTGTCTGACCAATGTTCCAAAGAGCTGTGGCTCGACTCTAATGACTTTGTTGACAAGGATGTCCAGCTCCTCCCTTGTGAACTTTGGATTCTTGTCTGTGGGCATGGTGTGGGGTGAGGGTGTGGATGGTTGTGGGTGTGTGGGTGTGAATGTGAAGGTGTGTGTGGGAATGTGGAGAGGGGGTATGTGTGAAGGAGTGTGTTTGACGGTGAATATGTAAAGGTGTATGGGTGCAGTTGTTGTGGTGTGGTCTGTATCTGCAGTGAGTCTGTTGGTAAGGCTCATGGTTTGTGTGTGAGGGCCCTTTTTATTGGTTCATTTGTGGGAGTGCCTGAGTTTGAAATTTGGGTGGGTGTGTTATAAGAGGTGGTTGTGAGTTTGGGCCTCTGTTTGCCTGTTTGGATGTGCCAGGTCAGTCATTTTGATGCATTTTCTCCTGTAGACGTGTTTTGTGGTGTTGTGCGAGTCGAATTGACCCTCCTTGTGCTGTTTTACAGTGTCCTGGTTCAGTACGAGTTGTTTTAGCATATGTACGGTGCGTACAGACGCGATGCTGGTGTACGGGGCTGGGGTACGGAGCGTCCAAGTACGGGGCTGGGGTACGGGGCTGGGGTATGGCGCGTCCAAGTACGGGGCTGGGGTACGGGGCTGGGGTACAGCGCGTCCAAGTACGGGGCTGGGGTACGGGACTGGGGTACAGTGCGTCCAAGTACGGGGCTGGGGTACAGGGCTGGGGTATGGCGCATCCAAGTACGGGGCTGGGGTACGGTGCTGGGGTATGGCGCGTCCAAGTATGGGGCTGGGGTACGGCGCATACAAGTACGGGGCTGGTGTACGGGGCTGGGGTACGGTGCGTCCAAGTACGGGGCTGGTGTACAGGGCTGGGGTACGGCGCGTACAAGTAGGGGGCTGGGGTACGGGGCTGGGGTACGGGGCTGGGGTACGGCGTGTCCAAGTACGGGCTGGGGTACGGGGCTGGGGTACGGCGCGTACTAGTAGGGGGCTGGGGTACAGGGCTGGGGTACGGCGCGTCCAAGTATGGGGCTGGGGTACGGGCCTGGGGTACGGCACGTACAAGTAGGGGGCTGGGGTACGGCTCGTCCAAGCACGGGGCTGGGGTACAGCGTGTCCAAGTACGGGACTGGGGTACGGCGCATCCAAGTATGGGGCTGGGGTACAGCGCGTCCAAGTACGGGGCTGGGGTACGGCGCGTACAAGTAGGGGGCTGGTGTATGGGGCTGGGGTACGGCGCGTCCATGTACGGTGCTGGGGTCCGGTGCGGTAATGGGGGGGTACGGTGCTGACATACGGGGGGTACGGTGCAGACATACGGGGTACGTGCGGCCATATGCGGGGGGGGCTGTATGACTCGTATCCCGGGCAGAGGTTTACCCGGGATACGAGTGGTACGGAGTTCGCTCCGCACGGGACTTTTTACATACGCTTGTGTATTGGGAAGGGCGGTACGGATCGTACTTGTGCGCTCGGACTTCATTTTTACGTAAAACATTACGACGACGTCTCGTAGACATTTTCCCGCTACGAGTCGTATGTATTTTACACGTACGAATTGTACTTCACCGGTGGGACGGCACTTGTACGATTCGTACGTAAAAAAATACGGATACGAGCCGTACGGTAATTTTTTTTAACGGATCGGAATCGGCACCTATATGTCATGTATGATAGCTCAGTGAGTTAATGGTTTGTTGCAGAAGTCCTTATATAACATGCAAGTCAAAAAGACCATTAAGACCTCCCAGTTTCTGCAGGTGCAGCGCCACATGGGAAAGGGAACTTAACACGCCTGCGCCCCTGAACAGTGGCGGTGCGTCCATTAGGGCGCTGGGGTGTTGCCCCACTAATGCCACATGCCCCCATTTGCCCCCATTCGTTTACAAAAATGTAGGCCTAAATCAGTAACTTACTGACGTTAATTCCTGGCCGGTCACCGGGCCACGCCGAGGCAATCAGGAAGCTGAAGGGGGTCGGGCCGCGGCAGCACTCAGTAGTGCGCATGTTCGGTTTTGGGCTGGTCATTTTTACGACCAGCCCGAACATATGCACTAGCCTGTCCCTTAGGAGAGCGAGGGTTGCTTCATGCCGCACCCCCGGTCTCCTAATGGGCGGGGAGTATCCCTGCTCAAGCCAATCCTGGCGCTGCTGGAGCAGAGCCAGAATTGGCTGAGAGGCACCGCACGCGTTCACACTTCACCGCGCAGTATGAGAGGCTGGCATTATGGCATAATAAAGCAAACACAAGGAGATGATGGACGGAGTGCTGAAACTTTTCAAACACTCACCCCCAGTCACAGATCTGGGTTGAATCCATCATCATTCTTTAGCTCACTTTGCCACCCCAGTTCAGACACAGCTATATGCAAATCAGTCTTCACCCTGTGCCTCATGGGAACAGAATGGTGCCGATTACGATCCGGTAAAAAAATTCCCCGTACGACTCGTATCCGGTCTTTTTACCGTACGAATCGTACAAGTGCCGTACAAACTGCCAATTACGATTCGCATGGGAAAAAGACCATACGAATCGCATTGGGAATCATTCCCCACACGTCCTCGGGTCGGAAAATGTGTCCGACGCGTCCCCGGACGATTTACCGTACAAATGTGAAAAGTGAAGTCCGACCACGGAATCACGATCCATCCCATGCGTCCGATGTTACAACCGTATGGAAAAAACACCGTCCGGACCGAACACCCATAGCAAACATGGAGACATGTGCCCACATACGTGCCGAACACCCCCCCAGCCCCCGTACGTTCGAGTCGTACCCCCCGTGTATGTACACCCGTGTATGTACACCCGTGTACGTTCGAGTCGTACCCCCCCATGTATGTACACCCGTGTACGGGTCGTACCCCCATGTATGTACACCCGTGTACGTTCGAGTCGTACCCCCACCCGTGTATGTACACCCGTGTACGTTCGAGTCGTACCCCCACCCGTGTATGTACACCCGTGTACGTGTCGAACCCCCCGTGTATGTACACCCGTGTACGTTCGTGTCGTACCCCCCGTGTATGTACACCCGTGTACGTTCGAGTCGCACCCCCCGTGTATGTACACCCGTGTACGTTCGAGTCGTACCCCCACCCGTGTATGTACACCCGTGTACGTTCGAGTCGAACCCCCACCCGTGTATGTAAACCCGTGTATGTACACCCGTGTACGTTCGAGTTGTACCCCCACCCGTATATGTACACCCGTGTACGTGTCGAACCCCCTGTGTATGTACACCCGTGTACGTTCGTGTCGTACCCCCCGTGTATGTACACCCGTGTACGTTCGAGTCGTACCCCCGTGTATGTACACTCATGTACGTGTCGTACCCCCCCTGTATGTACACCCGTGTATGTGTCGTACCCCAGTGTATGTACACCCGTGTACGTGTCATACCCCTGTGTATGTACACCCGTGTATGTACACCCGTGTACGTTCGAGTCGTACCCCCACCCGTGTATGTACACCCGTGTACGTGTCGAACCCCCCCGTGTATGTACACCCGTGTACGTTCGTGTCGTACCCCCCGTGTATGTACACCCGTGTACGTTTGAGTCGTACCCCCCGTGTATTTACACCCGTGTACGTGTTGTACCCCCGTGTATGTACACCCGTGTATGTGTCGTACCCCCCGTGTATGTACACCCGTGTACGTTTGTGTCGTACCCCCCCGTGTATGTACACCCATGTACGTTTGAGTCGTACCCCCGTGTATGTACACCCGTGTACGTGTCGTACCCCCCGTGTATGTACACCCGTGTACGTTCGTGTCGTACCCCCCGTGTATGTACACCCGTGTACGTTTGAGTCGTACCCCCCGTGTATGCTCACCCGTGTACGTGTCGTACCCCCCGTGTATGTACACCCGTGTTCGTGTCGTACCCCCCGTGTATATACACCCGTGTACGTTCGTGTCGTACCCCCGTGTATGTACTCCCGTGTACGTGTCGAACCCCCTGTGTATGTACACCCGTGTACGTTCGTGTCGTACCCCCCGTGTATGTACACCCGTGTACGTTAGAGTCGTACTCCCACCCTCGTATGCATGGAGCGTACCCCCACCCCAACATTCTAAGTACAGAGCGCACCCCAGGCCCCAACATCACCACCCTCACACAACATTGCGCATGTACGAGTCGTACCAAGCCAGACACAAGGACAGCACTGTACAACAAAATGGCCCATGTACACACCGTACACACGCTAAAAACGCATGTACACAACCAGGACAAACCAAAACAACACAAGAATACACCATTCGAATGGCACAAAGCCACAAAACATGTCCAACAACCACTAAAACAACACATTCACTGACCTGCAACTGCCAAAAACCAAAACAGAGGCCCAAAACACAACCACTCCTTATAACACACCCACCCAAAGTTCAAACACAGCCACACCCACCAATGGACCAATAAAAAGGGCCCACACACACAAACCATGAGCCTTTGCAACAGACTCACTGCTGCCAGACCCCACAGACAACCTACAGCACCATACTAGAACCTTTATTACACCTTACACTTGCACACCTTCACACACACACCTTCACAAACACCTCCTCATCACATTCACACACACACCTGCACAACCACCCCCACACACCCACAACCATCCACACCCACACCCCCCACAACCATCCACACCCACACCCCTCACCATGCCCACTAACAAGAATCCAAAGTTCACTAGCCGAGAGTTGGAGGTCCTTGTCGATGAAATCCTCAGAGTCGAGCCACAGCTCTTTGGAACATTGGTCAGACAGACCAGCATTTCAGCAAAAACAGCCATGTGGCAGACGATCGTCGATGCTGTGAATGCTGTTGCGGACACCAGAAGGACCAAGCATGAATGCCAAGCCAGGTGGTACGATCTGCGGAGGAGGGTCCGAGCCAAAATGACCGATGAACACAACCAGGCCAACGTCACTGGAGGAGGGCCGCCCCGCAGACGCGTAGAATACCATCCCTGGGAGGAGAGGGTGATGGCCATACTGCCGGTGGAGGCAGTGGACGGAGTAGATGGACTCCGAGAGCCGGGTGAGTACACAAACAACTCACCTCACATGGGGGGAACGTCATCCACAACCAAACTCACAAACAGGCACGCAACCACCCCAAGCTATCGCATGACTCAACCACACTCCATGAACACGCACATGCCACTGGCGCCACCATGCCCCATGCACCCAGCTGGACAATGTCAAGTCACAGGCCACAGAAAACACCAACACATGACACGGTAAGCCGGATGGCGGGAGGGTGGGCCCAAAAAATCACATAGTGCAACTCAGAAGCAGACAACAATGCCCCCTGCCCATATGGCCTAGGTCACAGCCAGACAAACAGTGTGTCCCAACACAGGAATGACTTGCCAGCAAATGGCGGACGCCTTGCATCAACACATGGGGGTGACGGCACGTTCTTGCACATGACAGCAGCTAATGAACAGCCAACACTGTGAAAGAGTGGCAGCACACACTACCACAGCAGCAGCGCACACACAGACACTACACCCAATGGGTGCCTGGAGATCAGAAACAAACTCACATCAACAATCCAAGGGCCATTCAAAGATCTGCTAACAGTGTGTGCCCAGGAAGCTGGGCTGAGGTGACAGAGGGTGACACACAGAGGGAGGGAGAGGGGGACAGAGAGGGAGGGAGACACAGGGAGACGGACAGAGGGAGGAGGCTGACACACAGAGGGAGGGAGAGGGGGACAGAGAGGGAGGGAGACACAGGGAGATGGACAGAGGGAGGAGGCTGACACACAGAGGGAGGGAGAGGGGGACAGAGAGGGAGCGAGAAAGGGACACACAGGGAGAGCAAATCAGCCTTGTGGTGTGTGGGAATGTCTGCTCGTCAGCAGGTGGACTGCGTGCATGTAGACAAGGGTGGCCAGTGCCAGAACCCCCCCTCTTCTCCATGGCAAAACACAGGGCCATGTCACAACCTGTGCACGAGCACAACGACAGCTACCTGCATTATCTAAGTGTGTGGAACCACTCCATGTGCCCACGTACAGTGCAACACGGAAGGCGCCAATGCATGGTTCGCCACACCTGCCCACTCCACTGCTGACTGCAGTCACAATTGACGCAGCTAGTAAGACTGTGCCACACATAGGTAAAGTCGCAAAAGCTGTGCCCAAGGGACATACCCATGCACAAGTGCACTGTGAATGGAATGCAAGACATATCCAAATTCCCAGAGGAAATGTGCCAACTTAGAAACCAATGAAACATGGATGTTGCATGGAACAAAATTAACATTGTCTCTCTCACACACAGGTCAACGTCGTGGATCACCCCCCAACACTGGGGGGGGAAGACTCACAGGACCCGGCTCGGCGGGATGACGGAGCCACCGGCAGCGACGACTGTCACCACTCTGTGGACGAACCCGACCCGACCAACCTGGCCCCTCTGGTGTCCAAAGACCTGCAGCACCTGCGTCAGGTACAACTGGGCCAACCACCACCCCCACTCCTGCCACATCCCAGGAGACACCCAGGATCCCTGCCCCACCACCACAATGCAGCCAGGCTGGCCAGGAGGGACACGGTGTCCCGGGCACCCAGGAGGAGGCCACCCCTCAGGGGTCCCGGAGACCCGATGTGCCCACAAGGGCAGGCCAGGTGCAAGTGGGCAGGGGTGGTGGGAGTGGAGGACGGCGGAGGCGCGAGCCTGACCAGTTGGCTGGGGAACCGGTATATTCCCATGTCCGTAACATCCTGGACACATAACGGCAGGACACCACGGGCATGGCCCAGGTTGTGTCCATCCTCGAGGAGATCAAGACCCAGCAGGCCCAGCAACATGCGGAGCAACATGCCTGTCTACTGCAACACCAACGGCGGATGGAGGACAGACAGGCTGAGCTCGTGACGGTGTTCACGGGAATTCACAGTACACTCCATCGGATGGCCGACAACATGGGCAACCCTCCCTGTGCCAGCAGGCGTAGAACATCACCACCCACAGGGAGGGATCAGGAGGAGGAGGAGGAAACATCCGATGGAGCATCCCAAACATCGTCACGGCCTGCTTCTGAGGGTCCCCGCAGGAGGGCGGGTCGTCCACGGAAAAGACCGTGAGGGTCGGCGCAACAGCACCATCTCCCAGGACACCTGGCCTGGCACCTGGCCCACTGGAGCAACAGCAGCACAGCATCAAAAGACATTCTCTGCCACATGGACTTGCTGGTCACTGTCTGACCAATGTTGACAAAGACTGTGGCATGGACTCTGGGGATTTCAAATGGCAAGGACACCAACTCCCCTAGTGAACTTTGGATTCCACACACCCGGAAAGCCCCTCATGTCAAACCCCCCCCCCCCCCCCCCCCAACCAAAATAAAAAGTCACACCATGAAGAGAAGATGCCTACTGGTTGCATTATTACCTTACATGTGTCTTGTAAAGTCTAACCATGCCTGAGTTCTCATTTGACTTCAACCATCCACACCCTGGGGCCTGAGTCTGGCACCGGACACACATGGGTCACATTGTATTAGGCAAGACAGACATGGAGCACCATACACACCCGTGATGGGCCCAACCAGCTGAGGGGGTGGCCGCACAACTGTGCCGACAGACATATTGAGTACAGCGACAGCCATGCGCAGAGGTCAGGGATCATGTGGAGTGTCCTGTGGGGCACCCAGGTATGTGTGGACAGGTGGCAGAACCATGTCCTGCAAGCTTGAGTCAGGTGGATGCAGAGAATGGTGGCCTGGCCAACGTTGGATGCATGGAGATGGCACATGTCACAATACCCACACAGTCATGGACATCATGCACAATACACAGTCTAATCCCACACAAACAGCTTGCATCTTGCTACTCTACACATAGACACATAACCACTATCACGGAAAACCATGCCAGACATGCCGTATGCCCCATGGCAACACACCAGCATTGACTGAGAAGAGGCACCTTGGAGGCATAGGGACACCTTTATTAGTCATGCATTTGGGATTGCAGAGGCAACTCGGAGTACACATGAACAGGTCATGTGGAGTAACATGTGGGTCCAACACTGGCACCCCCCTTCTACAGCACAAATGCGTGATAGCCATGGAACTGGCACACAAGTGTCGGCTAACAGCTAAACACCCCCTGCTGCTCACGGAGAGCCTGCCATACACCATTGATCCGCTGATGTGGAAGTCACACACCATGTCAAGCCAATGCAAACCGTATGTGTCCGAGGGCAGTGTAACACACATTGATGCCATCATCACATTCCACAATCCCATCACTGATGACTGTCAACAAGTCTGACCATCTATTCAGGTGTACCCAGCTGCATGTCATGTGTACCATGTGTGAGAAGTTGGCCTGATGTATGATGTCACTAGTTCTAGTGTACACCTTATATCAGTCCAAACAACCCTTATGATGATTGGTTGTAAAGTCAACCTTATAGACCAGCTATCCAAGTGGTAGCATGGACAAGAGCAGTCTTAGGCTAAACTCAGAATGGCATGTGAAGCCAGCTGTGATACCATATATAATCCCTTGAATACCAAATGAAAGGACACCACAACAGATATATATATAGAAAAAAATGTATTTATTCTAGTCAAACCCTCAGCACTCTTTATGAGATTAGAGGTAAGTACAACACAGTCTTATTCAAGCATACATTAAGTCACACAGGTAAGTAATACAGTTAGGCCCTAGGGGCCACGCAAACCATATACTAAGTAAGTGGTATAAGGACCACTGTCACGGAAATAGGATAGGCCTAGGCCTAGGGAATCGCTGGGGCTACACTACACTAGCAACAGTTAGGAAGTGGGAGGCCCACGGGATTCAGGTGCAGAGTGGAAACACTCACGCGTAATGCGTACAAGTCGATAGAAATAGTAGATGTTAGAAATTAACAGTTTAAGGACACTTCTGAAGCAGCTAGAGAGTCGAGACTCGGAAACTAGACCCTAGGATAGTCACTACCCTTGTGAGCACCGAAGTACCCAAGTTACCTAGCCCACGGACTGCGGGTGCATAGGTGTGAACTTGCGTCGGGTTTCGTCGTGGACTTCTATGGATGCCTGAAGGAAAGTTGCTGACAGGCAGTCAGTGAAGAGTGTCCGGTGGATCCCAAGGCTGGGATCAAGAAGAGAGGAGACCTGCAAGCAGAAGGGACAGAGTCAAGGTCACTAGCCAGTGACCACGTGGAACCAGGAAGGAACCAGGCGATGTCGTGAAGATTGCAGGTGAAGGTGAAGCTTGTCGCTGCAGCCACGAGGACCAGGGAACGTCGAGGACGACCAGGACCAGGAGGCGAGCTGTCCCACGAAGGCTCTTGCTGTCGGTGGCGTCGAAGTTGGACTAGGACTCACCAAGCCTTGGCAAGCGGAACCCACGAAGAATGGAGGACTTGCTTCTGGTGCAGACCAGGAAGGTCTGGGGTGCTTCTCTTTTTCAAGGAAGCGGGAGCCAGTCTGGAGGAGCCAAACCAGCAGTGAAGATTTCTGGATGCGTCGTCACAAAGGCCACTAGCCAACGGGCAAGCAACCGGACAGACGCGGCAAGCAGGAAAATGCAGAAGGGCCCCACGCAGGACTTGTGGAGTGTGGGGGGCTGATCTTCGGTGCAGATGGTGCTTGGGGTTGGGGCTTCTCAATCCCCGGTGCACAACTTCGAGGGTGCCTCAGAAGCTGCGCTGGAAGATACTCGCCACTTTTCCCAGGTAGCCGGTCCCACGTCTCTCGTCGCCTCCACGGATCTCAGCTCGGCTGTGGATGTGGATCAGGGTCGGAGAAGTCTGGAAGTCAAGGCTCTGGTCGGGCTCTGCAGTCGGTCCCTCGTAGAACTTTAGCAAAGCAAAGGGTAGTCTCTTGATGGTGCCTAGTTGCACAGGGTAGCCACTCCTTGGCCACAAGGGAGATTCTTCAGTCTTCTTCTTTCGTCGAAGGTCGAAGGTCCAGAGTTTCTGTTCAAGTTGCAGGTTCAGGATAATCTAATCTCCTGGGGCCCAGCTACCACTCTTATCCAAATCTGGGGGGCTGGGTTACCTGCTAGGTCACGCCTTATGGGTGGGACCTGGGAGGGGGGCGGTTACACCCCCTTCCCTTTGTCCAGTTTCGCGCCAGGACTGGGGCTGGAGAGCCCCAGCACCGGTTTGAACTGGACTATGCACGGGACACCTTGTGTGCCCCAGGCATGTCTCATTCTATTCATCCCTCCCTGCCCCAATACACTAAGGCCTGTCTGGGGTGGTGCTCGCACCTCCCAAGGCAGGAAACCTATTGTCCAAGCCTCCCTTGCCGGGATCACTCCCAGCAGCAGGAGGTCAGACTTGTGTCTGTGGCAGCAGCATCCATTTTGTGATGCTGGGGCTCTGGTTAACTTTGACCGGGTAAGTAGGTTACAACATGTCTTCTCCCTCTAGAAGGGAGGGATAATATCCTCATCCCCAGAAATGGGATGGGGGTATTATTCCAAAGTGTTAGACACCTTACACGACATGTTTTGATAAAGCCAAACCATAGTTACCATAACCGTTTAAGATTATAAGGCAATTTAAGAGTATATGGTAGGCTATATCATAGAACAGCTATAAGGACATGGTTCCGAAAGCTGCAGACAGGCTCAGCTCATGCTAGAGCACCATCTCACATGTTACCAAGCACTCTGCCTCCAGGATTGTTAAGGCCTGCCATAGGAGTGGCTGATAGGTACACATGTGTCTATATGTAAGTTAGGTATAGGAATACTACACCTAAGCAAGGGGTGATTACACGACCTTGCCCCAGCTGAGTGATCAGCCAGTTGTGTCATAATGGGAGGCCAGGCCAGGGATGGCATAATACATGCTGCATCCCCTGGTAGGCCTAGGGTACACCTATGCCCTGGGTACCTAAGGTACACTGTACAGGGGCCAATAAGATGATCCTATCCAATTGGGTTATGCACCTAAAGTACATAGTATTAATTTAGAGAGAGAACAGCAGGGCTGTGGGTCTGATTAGCAGGCCCACAGCCACATCTAAGTCGAAAACCAGTAAAGCAAAAGCAAAAAGTGGGGGTGAACATAGAAAGCAGACCCTACTCTCCTACACCATGGTGATGCGACATGTCTGCAGAGGAACCAAACATCGACAGGGGCAGTGTGCATACATCGTAAACAACTGCCACACCCAATACACCCCTGATGCATCCCTTACCCTAAGGAGACTTCCAAACTTGTCCGTGCGTGTAACGCTGAGTCAGCACACAATGACGTGTCCATGAGGAATAGCAGTGCCACAACAATGCAAGCAGCAGACGGCATGCGCAAGTACCTGGGGAAGAGAGACACACAAGAAGTCAGCCACAAAAAGCACAGCCACTTGCATGTGCATTTACTCGACACATGTAAGGATGACAACATGCTAGGTCACAATTATGACTGGGGAAATACACATCACTGGCACCATCACTCCAGTGACACATCCACACACACCTCTGACTCAGGTGGCATACATGCAGATGGACACACACATCGCAACACATGCCACACGGGGACCAATGCGTGCACACACAGACACTGGTACTCACCACTAAGCAAAGAAGTCGCGTATGAGCCAAGTCCGGATGTCCTCTTGCGGCTCCACATCACTAGCCCCATTGCCAAGCCCTTCGTCCTCCACGGGTGGATGGTCCTGATCATCTTGATCCAGGATGAGTGGCACAGCTTTCTCAACTGCCATGTTGTGCAGCATGCAGCAGACCATGAAGATTTTGCAGACCTTCGCCGGGGCATATGGGAGGGCGCCGCCGGTCTTGTGGAGGCATCGGAATCTGCTCTTCAGGAGGCCAAATGTCCTCTCTATCACTCGCCTTGTCCGGCCATGGGCGGTGTTGTAGCGGAGCTGGGCCTGCGTGATGGGGTTGCGGAGAGGTGTGATCAGCCATGGCATGTTGGGATAGCCAGCGTCCCCTACATGGAAAGCACATGGACATAAGTAGGACAGGAGAAGCGGTCGTGCTGGAAGTCTACGCAAAATACAGGACAGACAGAGTGTACCCACCAACAACACATGCTCGTTCGTTGCGCAGCTGCGTCATCATTTCAGGCACCCTGCTACGCCTCATGATGTAGGCATCGTGTGCTGATCCTGGAAAACGAGCACAGACATGTGAAATCACCATGTTGGACAGACACACCACAAGGGCATTGATGGAGTGGTAGTGCTTGCGATTCCTGTACGCTACCTCCTGTGCCTGTGGTGGTACCAAAGCCACATGTGTCCCATCTATGGACCCAATGACATGGGGCATCCCTCCCAGGGCATAGAATCCACGCTTGACGCCAGTCAACATTTCAGGGGTTGGGAAATGGATGAACTCAGCCAGGTGAAGCAACATGGCCTCTAAGAAATCATGCAGCACACGGCAGAACATGCTCTGGGACATGCCACCAACATGAGCTATGGTATTTTGAAAGGTACCCGTGGCAAGAAAATGTAGGGCTGCCATTACCTTCAGCTTGGGTGTCAGTGCCGTAGGATACCTGTGCAGCGGTTGCAGGTGTGGTACCAGTCTCGCCGTCAACTCCAGAATCAACAGTTGGGGGAAGCGGTAGCACCGGATACAGTCATTCTCCCGCATGGCAGCCAAGTCCGGAATTGGTCGGGGAAGAGGCGGCGCTCTGCAGTAATTTGGAAGTGACAAGGAAGAGTGAGTGCACTACAACAACAATTTATATGTACTGAGCACATGTTAATCTGTCAATACACATATGCGACATACGGAGTCAGGTATGTGCCACATGCCCTGGACACGTATGGCTGGCAGGTGACACTCCTACCAAGACCCAGCTACACACGGAGATTGTGAACCTCCACATGCCATGGCATGGGATTAGCTGTGTCCCAGTGTAAGTGAACAGCCAGACGCAACACAGGAGTGACATACATCCACACATCAGCAGAAGTAGGATGTCGATTGCAGAGACTGGTAGCGGAACACTAGAGCCACAGGTCACATGACATTACACTAGGACAGCCCACACACCTTGCCATGAAGGTGTACATGTGATGACTCACCACACATTCATAGAGAGGATGCAGACATGTCCTTGTTACGCTACTCCGTGTCCCATGCATACATACGCACCTCACATCTGATACCACATGTGGCCTGGTGTGCGTAACTGTGTGCCATGTCCATCTACACACAGACTTATGTTGGTTGCTGCAACAGCTGATGCTTTTGAGGGAGCTCCAACATCAACCTAATGGGAACACACCACACATACATGACATAGACACATCGTGCACCGTGGGTAGTGACATGTCTGGTGTGGTAACCCCTGTACCGGGCATCAGGGGACACTTGCGTGTGTTGTGGACCGTGCCATGCCAGTGATGCTCATCCCAAGTGTGCAGTACGACATGCACACATGTCAAAGGAGTTAAGGGCATGCCTGGCACACATTGCACCGTCACACATAACATCTGTACACATCTCATTATACATCTGGTGCCTTCTCGACTCAGGAGTAATGTGCCACATCACAGCCTTTCACACCTGTGCCCCACACATGTAGTACTGGCCAGACAATGCCTTGATGTCCATCCATGGACAAGTATGTCAGCCCTATTCCTTCCTGTGTGCTGCCTGTCACCACTGTGATGTGTGAAAGGCACCGTACTTTCGCTAAGAGGGCCTGTGTCCGTTCCCTATCACTATGGGAGTGCTGCCGTATGTGTACCCATAGTGATAGTGAGCGTACGCACGCGTGTACGGTCCGTACCACTATGGGTACGCATACGCGAGCACACCCATAGTGAGACGGACCGTACACGCGTGCGTACGCTCACCTTCAGTATGGGTGTCCTCGCGTATGCGTACTCATAGTGGTACGGACCGTACACGCGTGCGTATGCTCACTTTTACTATGGGTACGCATACGCGAGAACACCCATAGTGAAAGTGAGCGTACGCATGCGTGTACGGTCTGTACCACTATGAGTACGCATACGCGAGGACACCCATACAGAAAGTGAGCGTACGCACGCGTGTACGGTCCGTACCACCATGAGTACGCATATGCGAGGACACCCATACAGAAAGTGAGCGTACGCACGCGTGTACGGTCCGTACCACCATGAGTACGCATACGCGAGGACACCCATACAGAAAGTGAGCGTACGCACGCGCGCGTGTACGGTCCGTACCACCATGAGTACGCATACGCGAGCACACCCATAGTGGTACGGACCGTACAGACGCCTGTACGGGCCGTTGACATGCATTTGGGGTGCCCTAGGGCCCCGGGACGCACCGTACCTGTGTGTGGAGCTCCAAATTACATAGGGGACACATGAGGGACAAGTATTAAGGCCTACATGCATGCTGGTTGTCATGGAGACCAAGTTTAAAGTTTGAATTTTTTTAAGCAGGTGCACAGCAGTAGTCAGTTTGAATGAATCTACTTTGTTGCAATGTGGTTCTGGAGGTGACATCATGCTGAAGAAAAAAACACAATAAGAACCCACTGACTGTGCTAGGTTTGAAGGGATTGGAGGAAACATAGGATGCAAATGTGAGTGACCAATCACTCTGTACTCCTGTGCATGAAACAGGACAGCAAGGCAGATATAAGGCAGCCAGGTCCCATGAGGGAGCACTTGCCTGCACATCTTTGTATTCGACGACCCAGCTGCTGCTACTGATTCCCTGGAACCATGTCAAGGTCTGTGGAGAGGTCACAGCCTTTCACCCTGGAGGAGAACCTGGCTTTGCTGGATGTGATCCTCCCACAGTACCCCCTGCTGTATGGCCGACCAGGGTATCAGGTGAGTGCAGAGTCTACTAGCACAGACTGTGTCCCTTTTTTGTGACTGTGACTTCTGGCATTGTGTCCAGGTGTGTCACACATGCTATGTACTGTAGGGCGGGTCCCAGGGGGGGGAATGCCTGATGTCTCCCAGCCAGAGCATGCAGTGGTGCATGTCTGCCGTCCTCACTTGCATTGTGTTTACTGTGACAATCACTGCATGGTGCATGCCACATTCTGCCTGTCTTGTCCTCCTGGGAATGTAGCCTCTACAGTCCTCATGTGATTATGTGGTCAGCCCAGTGTGACAGGTGACTGTACCCACAGATGTGTGTTAGTTCTGTGTACCTGTGCTGAGAGTGTCCACATGATGTGTTCGTACACTGGACATCTGTGTGTGTGTAAGTCCCCTGTCATGTGGGTGGGTGCATATGTGGAGTGTAGCACCCGGGGCTGCATGAGGGATGGAGATACCCTGCCCATGTGATGTGAGCAGGGAGCAGTGCTGTGTGTCTGACGTGCAGAGCCAGCCCCACACCTGTGAGCCCCCCCGTCTAGTGGCACATGTGCAGAGTGAGGTTTGTCGCTGCATTTGGCAATGGCAGGTGAATGTCCTGTGCCTGTGTGTGTCTGTGTACTCTGCTGCGGTAGCGTCAGTGGCCTGTGGCATGTGACTGCTTTGAGGTGCTGCACATTATCCTGGTGTAGCTTGTGATGCACAGTGTGAGCCTGGATCATTGATTGTGTGGTTGCCCTCATTCCACCTGTGTACTTTCAATGGCACGTACTGCTTTAGCCCTTCCCCAGAGGATCATGTCCCTATGACAAAGGTGCAATGCGTTGGATGCATACTATGCCTTGTTGTAAACAGCAATTTTGTTCAAATATGTCTCTCTGTGACATGTGCCTGGTGTATTGATGTAGTGTCACTTGTTCATCCTCACAGGTAGGCGCCTCTGCCAAGAAGCAGATATGGCTGACCGCCGTCAGTGCCGTGAGGAGTGCGGATGGTCGCAAGCGGCGCCTGCCCCAGGTGAGGAAACGCTGGCAGGATATCCGGTGCTGGACGCGGAGGATCGCACGGGTCCTGCTGGGGGACTCACCTGAGACCCATAAGAACCGCGGGCGCCGCCGTCTGACCCACATCCACAAGCGTGTGCTGGCGGTGGTCTTTCCTGACTTGGACAGGCGCCTACAGGAGAAGCAGCAGCAGGAAGGGGGTAGGTACATGTGTGTTTGTTGTGTGTCACCAGCATTTGTAAGTGCACAGTTGCATGGATACACTGCCAGGGTTTAAAGGTGCTGTGCAGATCCAGTTACCCACAGTATAGCGGCGCTCTCCTGCCTCCCTTCCCCTCCTTGCAATGTGTTCCCTGGTCTGTGTGTAGTCACTCCTTCACAAGGTAATGTCGGCTGGCGCTTTCTCCACGTGAACTATGCCTGTAGCATCATGTGTGGGGGTGGTGTGTAACAGGTTTTGGGACCTTGCCTGTGCCCTGTCCAGTTCAGTACATGTGGGTTCCATGTGAGTTGGCACTGATGCTGAGTCCAGACATGGGAGTTAGTCTCTCAAGTGTAATGCCTTACAGCGCGCATGTCCTATGTTGTGGCCTGTGACATGATGTGCATGAGTGTGCGATACGCATAGTGCAGGGATGGTGGCGTGTGTTGCAGTCATTCCCATTCAGGACCATGGAGTTGTGTGGCCACTACTGTCCCCTGGGGCATATTTTCATAGGTGTCAAGTGTGTCATCACAAAACGTGGACACTCTCAGTGTCTACAGCATAGGTTGTGCTCTGTGCCATTGTCCCCTGGCACCATGTATATTGACGTAAAATGTAGTACAAGTGTCCACTGTACAGCCTGACCTGATTTTCCTTGTTCATACTCACGGTGGCCAGTGCCTGTGTGTCTTGTTACAATCATCTGATGGTGGCCATTTGTACATGATTATTTGGACAGGCGCACCTTGGGTATTTGGCGTCCAATCTTGCATTTATGCAGCCCCTGTGTATTTCACCCAGACTAAGAGATGTAAGTGCCACCTGTGCCTCAACAAATTGTCTCATGTAGGGGGTGGTTGGTGCGGGCCAAGCCTACATGTCAAAACCAGTATTCTCCTTGCTAGGTCTGGCCAGTGTAAGATGTTTGTCTGGACATACACTCAAGGTGCAGTGAGCCAGTCATGGTGGGCATGTTTTCAGTATTACCTATGCAGCATGTGCCTCAAGTTCATGGATATGGTCCCTCCTCATCCCTATTTTCGGCAACGCTGTGTGGTGCAGATGCAGTGCTGGATTGTCCCCAGGGCCTGGCTCCTATGTCAAACTCCATTTCATGTCATTTGCTATTGTGTCATGCTCTCCATGGATTTTCATTGGCATAGAGGGTCAACCAACTGTGTGTTGCATGCCCTACATCTGTACCTTGTTTTGTAGGTGTTACTGATCTTTCTTTGCAGGCTATGCACTGTAACCTATGTAGATTGGACTCATGTGACATATGTATACAGGTGTGTGATTAATTGCTGTCTCTTCACCTTGCCCACAGCATCGTCGGGGGACACGGAGGGAGACATGAGCACAGACGGAGCAGAGGGACCGAGCACCAGTGCCTGCGTTGACATCGTGCCTGGCACATTGAGTGGTACAGAGGCGGAGAAGAGTGAGGCCGAGGACCTGTCCACTGGCACAACTGAATATGAAGCTGACGGGTCCGAGGATGATCTCTCCGAGTGGGCGGAGGCTGCACCAGCAGCTGACAGCGGCACAACATCGCACCCCGCCCCCTCCATTGCCATCAGCCGCCTCCCACTTGCTCGTGTCCCTTCCCAGCGTGCCCGGTCACCACATGTCTCCTTCCTGCCAGGCACCGCACCCCCTGCCCCTGTCTCCACTGCTGCCGCCAATGCTGAGTCTGTGGACATCCAGCGGCAGTTGCAGGTTGGTCAGGCTGCGATCGTTAATGTCCTCCATGGCCACAGCCAAGTGCTGCACAACATGGAGGCATACTTGGAGGGCATTTTTTCATCGCAGGCTGACCAACGCCAGTTGCTGAGGTCCATAGACTCAACACTGACTGCAGCAGTGGGTCTCCTGCAGCGCTACGTCCCACCCCCTACCCCTGCCCCATCCACACTTCCCACTCCCATGCCTGTCCCACGTACACCCAGACGTCAGCATGCACCCACCACAACAGACACAGGCACCACACCAGCAGGGAAGGTCATACGCACACCTCCTGGCACGCACACTCAGGGTGAAGTAGGCACACCCACTGGGTCGGGGGGCAAACGCAAGTCATGCAGCCAGAGTGGGAGTCCGCATTCCACCCAATCCACTCCCTCCAAATCCCCTCCCCTCAGCTCTCCTGGCCACATATCCGGCAAGGACTCCTTCATGGCCGCTCTGTCCCTGAGCCCCACTGTGACACCACCCCGCAAGCAGTCCAGGGAGTCCCCGGTCAGGGTGGTTGAGTCCCCCCCCTGTCCACACCCTCCCCCAGTGGCGCTGCGACCCATCCCTCCGCCCCCCCCCCCCCTCCTTGGGGCCTGTGGTTCCTTTGGGTGCAGGGGAGACGCTGGAGGACCTTGCTAAGGTGTGCAGCGAGATCCTGGCCTCCGCCTTTGGCCCTGCCCCACCCCCTGTGGTGGAGTCCTCCATCCCTGCACCCACGACGCCTACCCTTCGCCCTCATGTCCCTGCGGTGCCTGGTCCTTCCCCCCCACATGATGCCCTCCCCGCTGTGGAAGACGAAGGAGTCTGACTGTGCAGGCAAGCTAGGGGACACGCGTCCCACTGTGTCCCCCATCCAGCTGTGACTCATGGACTGCCCTATGGGCTTTGTAAATATTGAACTTTATCCACACAAACATTTTTTGGTAATGCTGAATAACGCCAATTTTTTTTCCTTAGATCACTACTGCTTTTCTGGTATTGCTGTTGGTGGGGCTGCTACATGATTTTGGGTGGTGGTAATGTGTTGGGTGTGTGGGAAATGTAGTAGTGTGCTGGTCATAGGGGGGACCCTGGTATCTGTGTGCCATCACAAGGTGTTAGCTAAGTGTCTTTGTTCATGTAAGCAGTTACTGCATGGTGAAATTGTCCCAAGGTGTGTTCCTTCCTCTGTGTACCCTGACATCTTCCCTGCAGGGTGTTTCCACTATGTGGTGCTGAGCTGTGTCTACATCAGCTGGGGGTGTGAGGGACTCCTTCAACTTTGCACATGCATGCGGAGCGATGTCTCCACCTGCATCATTCGTGGCATCCTTGGTGGTCACTGTACTTGTGTATGTAGACTGTTGCCATGACTTCATGTGGACATGTTTTCTTTTTGGCGCTATGCATGTGTATACTACCAGCCTCGCACACATGTGGTACATGTACTGCAGGATCTTTGTGCACCTGACTGACATTTGTGGGCATTGGATCTGTGGGTACTCCACCCTTTTCTTTGCAGGGGCACTGCTGTGAGTGTTAGGCACCCACCCCTCCTGTGTCTGGGCACTGCTGGGAGTGTTAGGCACCCACCCCTCCTGTGTCTGGGCACTGCTGGGAAGACTCTGCACCCACCCCTCCTGTGTCTGGGCACTGCTGGGAGGACTCTGCACCCACCCCTCCTGTTTCTGGGCACTGCTGGGAGGACTCTGCACACACCCCTCCTATTTCACGATATGTACGCTTAGAACATACACGGGTGTGGGTTAGCTCCATGCATACGAGGGGGGGGTACGTGTCGTACATACACGGTTGGGGTGGGGGTACGCTCCATGCATAGCGGGTGAGGGTACAGGTCGTACTTACACTGTTGGGGTGGGGGGTACGCTCCATACGTCCGCGGGTGAGGGTAAGGGTCGTACTTACACTGTTGGGGTGGGGGTACGCTCCATACATACGCGGGTGAGGGTACGGGTCGTACTTACACTGTTGGGGTGGGGGGTACGCTCCATACGTACACGGGTGAGGGTACGGGTCATACTTATACTGTTGGGGTGGGGGTACGCTCCATACGTACGCGGGTGAGGGTACGGGTCGTACATACACGGTTGGGGTGAGGGTACGGGTCGTACATACACTGTTGGGGTGGGGGGTACGCTCCATACGTCCGCGGGTGAGGGTACGGGTCGTACTTACACTGTTGGGGTGGGGGTACGCTCCATACGTCCGCGGGTGAGGGTATGGGTCGTACTTACACTGTTGGGGTTGGGGGTACGCTCCATACGTACGCGGGTGAGGGTACGGGTCGTACATACATGGTTGGGGTGAGGGTACGCTCCATACGTACGCATGTGAGGGTACGGGTCGTACTTACACTGTTGGGGTGGGGGGTACGCTCCATACGTATGCGTGTGGGGGAATGGTCCGTACATATGCGTCCCCACGCTATGTGGTGCTTGTGCGGGCCGTACCCAGGCCTTTGCCACGTGGGTACAGCCGTCCCGCCATTGTTGGGATGACGTAGGTGTGGGCGTGGTACGACTCATACCCACGCTCTTAAGGCGTGGGTACGGGACGTACCTGTATTGTTGTGTTGCCGGTTCGCGTCGTCAGGCACTTCCGTTGTGGCGGACGCTGGCTTTGCTGGACACGCCCCCACCCCCTCGTGGTGACCAGGGCCTGGGGGTCAGGTATGTCCAGGGCATGTGTGCTGTGTGACTTTGGTGGGGGTTTTGTGGCCTGCCCCTGGTCCTGCCCCCCCCTTTCCCCCCTCCCTTTGTTGTTCTGACCTTCTGCGGCGTCTGCGTCCGAACCTGTAGAGGAGGTCGACTGCTATGAGGGCCGGAATGACACGTAGGTTTGGGTCCATGTCTGTCCGTCGCGTACAGGTACTCCTTGTTCGCGTCGTCCTGATTTCCCGGCAGTTTTTGGCAGCCGGAAAATATTCACCGTGCGGGATGACGTCGGTGCGAATCGTAATTCCTGGTTCGTGAATGGCAGGCTGCGTGCGTCCCGACGTCACGTCAACGCTTTCCCGGATCACATTTGTATGTTTATTTTCGTCGGTCGGGGTTTTGTACGATTCGTACGGAAATGGAGTTTCCGTGCGAATCGTAATTCCATGTTTGTATATTTTGACGACCGGGTACGCGTCGGACGGAGAATATGCTCCGTCCGACGGTTCGTACCCGGTTTTTACCGGATCGTGATCGCCCTCATGTCCCTGCGGTGCCTGGTCCTTCCCCCCCACATGATGCCCTCCCCGCTGTGGAAGACGAAGGAGTCTGACTGTGCAGGCAAGCTAGGGGACACGCGTCCCACTGTGTCCCCCATCCAGCTGTGACTCATGGACTGCCCTATGGGCTTTGTAAATATTGAACTTTATCCACACAAACATTTTTTGGTAATGCTGAATAACGCCAATTTTTTTTCCTTAGATCACTACTGCTTTTCTGGTATTGCTGTTGGTGGGGCTGCTACATGATTTTGGGTGGTGGTAATGTGTTGGGTGTGTGGGAAATGTAGTAGTGTGCTGGTCATAGGGGGGACCCTGGTATCTGTGTGCCATCACAAGGTGTTAGCTAAGTGTCTTTGTTCATGTAAGCAGTTACTGCATGGTGAAATTGTCCCAAGGTGTGTTCCTTCCTCTGTGTACCCTGACATCTTCCCTGCAGGGTGTTTCCACTATGTGGTGCTGAGCTGTGTCTACATCAGCTGGGGGTGTGAGGGACTCCTTCAACTTTGCACATGCATGCGGAGCGATGTCTCCACCTGCATCATTCGTGGCATCCTTGGTGGTCACTGTACTTGTGTATGTAGACTGTTGCCATGACTTCATGTGGACATGTTTTCTTTTTGGCGCTATGCATGTGTATACTACCAGCCTCGCACACATGTGGTACATGTACTGCAGGATCTTTGTGCACCTGACTGACATTTGTGGGCATTGGATCTGTGGGTACTCCACCCTTTTCTTTGCAGGGGCACTGCTGTGAGTGTTAGGCACCCACCCCTCCTGTGTCTGGGCACTGCTGGGAGTGTTAGGCACCCACCCCTCCTGTGTCTGGGCACTGCTGGGAAGACTCTGCACCCACCCCTCCTGTGTCTGGGCACTGCTGGGAGGACTCTGCACCCACCCCTCCTGTTTCTGGGCACTGCTGGGAGGACTCTGCACACACCCCTCCTATTTCACGATATGTACGCTTAGAACATACACGGGTGTGGGTTAGCTCCATGCATACGAGGGGGGGGTACGTGTCGTACATACACGGTTGGGGTGGGGGTACGCTCCATGCATAGCGGGTGAGGGTACGGGTCGTACTTACACTGTTGGGGTGGGGGGTACGCTCCATACGTCCGCGGGTGAGGGTAAGGGTCGTACTTACACTGTTGGGGTGGGGGTACGCTCCATACATACGCGGGTGAGGGTACGGGTCGTACTTACACTGTTGGGGTGGGGGGTACGCTCCATACGTACACGGGTGAGGGTACGGGTCGTACTTATACTGTTGGGGTGGGGGTACGCTCCATACGTACGCGGGTGAGGGTACGGGTCGTACATACACGGTTGGGGTGAGGGTACGGGTCGTACATACACTGTTGGGGTGGGGGGTACGCTCCATACGTCCGCGGGTGAGGGTACGGGTCGTACTTACACTGTTGGGGTGGGGGTACGCTCCATACGTCCGCGGGTGAGGGTATGGGTCGTACTTACACTGTTGGGGTGGGGGTACGCTCCATACGTACGCGTGTGAGGGGACGGGTCATACTTACACTGTTGGGGTTGGGGGTACGCTCCATACGTACGCGGGTGAGGGTACGGGTCGTACATACACGGTTGGGGTGAGGGTACGCTCCATACGTACGCATGTGAGGGTACGGGTCGTACTTACACTGTTGGGGTGGGGGGTACGCTCCATACGTATGCGTGTGGGGGAATGGTCCGTACATATGCGTCCCCACGCTATGTGGTGCTTCTGCGGGCCGTACCCAGGCCTTTGCCACGTGGGTACAGCCGTCCCGCCATTGTTGGGATGACGTAGGTGTGGGCGTGGTACGACTCATACCCACGCTCTTAAGGCGTGGGTACGGGACGTACCTGTATTGTTGTGTTGCCGGTTCGCGTCGTCAGGCACTTCCGTTGTGGCGGACGCTGGCTTTGCTGGACACGCCCCCACCCCCTCGTGGTGACCAGGGCCTGGGGGTCAGGTATGTCCAGGGCATGTGTGCTGTGTGACTTTGGTGGGGGTTTTGTGGCCTGCCCCTGGTCCTGCCCCCCCCTTTCCCCCTTCCCTTTGTTGTTCTGACCTTCTGCGGCGTCTGCGTCCGAACCTGTAGAGGAGGTCGACTGCTATGAGGGCCGGAATGACACGTAGGTTTGGGTCCATGTCTGTCCGTCGCGTACAGGTACTCCTTGTTCGCGTCGTCCTGTATGTTTATTTTCGTCGGTCGGGGTTTTGTACGATTCGTACGGAAATGGAGTTTCCGTGCGAATCGTAATTCCATGTTTGTATATTTTGACGACCGGGTACGCGTCGGACGGAGAATATGCTCCGTCCGACGGTTCGTACCCGGTTTTTACCGGATCGTGATCGGCAACTATGTGTCCAAACACTGTGGCTTATCAAGCCATGCAGACAGTGATTGGCCATTTTGTTCATGATGACGTCGTCACAGACCGCATCGGACACACACGAGTCGAGTCGACACACCTCGTGTTCAGTGAGTGCCTGCCTATGTCTACTGCTCATCGTGGCTGGTGCTCGGTGGGTCACCAGATTGATAGAGGTCCCGTAAGGTAAGTCAAGTGTGCAATGCATACTACATTTTATTTTCCGTGAAAAAATCGAGATGGGTTTGGACCGTCCATTTGGTGTAATTATATATGGAAATTTTATATGGTTTTAGGCGGCGGTTCTCAATCGCCTGCGGGGCCTCGAGATCTTAGTATACAGCACTTGGAAACAGATTAACATTTTTAACCTGTTTCAAAGTGCTGTATATTATGATCTAGAAGCCGAGCAGGCGATCGAGAGCCGCCGCCACAGAAGGGGTCCACCAAAAGAGAAGGTTGTGCGGCCTGTGCCTCCCGCTGACTGTAATGAAAACCGTTTTCATTACAGTCAAGAAAACCTAGAAAACATTTTGCGGAGTTCGCAAAATGCATGGCAGGCGGGCCACAAATTCGCAAGTTGAAAACTGTACTAGTAAGAAGCCTTGCTTGAGTCTGACTCAGTACAATACGGCAAGCAGCGCAGGAGTTGCCTACTTTTGAGCTGGGGATTGGCGTTCAAGTCTCGAGGTCGACTCAACATTACTTAATCTCCCTGTGCCTAACAAAAAATGAATCTTTTCTTTGTGTAATGTAACAAAGCTCTCCAATGGTAACTAAACACAATATCGAAAAAAATATATAGAATGGACATAATATCGAGTACAAAATATGGAATGGACAAAATATCGAATGGACATAATATAGTGGTTAATATTATTGAAATGCAGGTAAAGTAATATCGACTGTCAAAATATCGAAGTACATAATATAGGCATTAAAATATATTGAATTTTTAATAATATCGAATTTTTTTAAGTGTTTTGTATGTTAGTATATGTGTTAAAAGTGTACATTAGTTTTTGTAATGTATGTTTAATTTTTTTAAATTAATGAATTTTATGTTATTTAATTTTTGCATAATTTAATTTCGTAGCGGGTTGTGGGTTTATAGGGGAATAAGGTGGGAAGTAATTTAATTATAGTAAATTAAATAGTAATTTTTAGGAATTATTAATTATTTTTAATTTAATTTTGCGTTTTAGTTCTGTAGCGGGTTGTGGGTTTACAGGGGAATAGGGTGGGCAGTAATTTAATTGTAATTAAGTAAAAAAAATGTTTTTATTGGTATTGATAATTAATTTAGTGTTAATTAAATATTAATTGGTAATTCATTTTTATTAATTGGTAATTCATTTTTATTAATTGATTAATGTATAATTTTGTTAATTGTATTAATATATTCTTCGTAGCGGGCTGTGGTTTTATAGGGGAACAGGGTGGGAAGTAATTTAATTGTAATTAATTAATTATTGAAAATATGTTTGTGTATTGATAATTAATGTACTGGCAATTAATTATTAATTGGTATTTTTATTACTATTTATTAATTTTTGGTATTGAAAATTGTTTGTTAATTAATTATTAATAGGCAATTAATTTTTAATAAATATTAATGATTGGTATTTAGAATTAATTATTAAATATTTTGTAATTGGTAATTAATTTTAATTAATTTTTTATTGGTATTGATAATTAATTTATTTTTATTAAAATATTAAATCATTACTTTCTCTACTGTTGCACTCACTGGAGTAGGAATAGTAATTTTTACCCCTACGCTATCCAACGCTTTCCCTACTGTTGCACTTTCTGGAGTGGGTATAGTAATTTTTACCCCTACGCTATCCAACGCTTTACCTACTGTTGCACTCTCTGGAGTGGGAATAGTAATTTTTACCCCTACGCTATCCAACACTTTCCCTACTGTTGCACTTTCTGGAGTGGGAATAGTAATTTTTACCCCTACGCTATCCAACGCTTTCCCTACTGTTGCACTCTCTGTCGTGGGAATAGTGATTTTTACCCCTACGCTATCCAACGCTTTCCCTACTGTTGCACTCTCTGGAGTGGGAATAGTAATTTTTACCCCTACGCTATCCAACGCTTTCCCTACTGTTGCACTCTCTGGAGTGGGAGTAGTAATTTTTATCCTCCCGCTATCCTACGCTTTCCCTACTGTTGCACTCTTTGGAGTGGGAATAGTAATTTTTACCACTACGCTATCCAACGCTTTTCTACTGTTGCACTCTCTGGAGTGGGATTAGTAATTTTTACCCCTACGCTATCCAACGCTTTCCCTACTGTTGCACTCTCTGGAGTGGGTATAGTAATTTTTACTCATGTTTTAGTTAATTATATATATTATTTCATTAATTTTACATTACTTTCAAGATATTTAAAAAATTCGATATTTTGACTAACTATATTTTTTACAACAATATTTTGGATTCGATATTTTTGTACTCAGCTGTTTGTAGATAGGGATTCAATATTTTGGCATTCTATATTTTTTCCTCTATATTTTGGCAGGTCGATATTTTCCTCCTCGATATTCTGTCAGTGATCCTTCTCCAATACCTTCCGGTCGAGTTCGCGCTATATAAAACTGCGTTTATCATTTTTTTTTTTTTTTTTTTTTTTTTTTAAAACCTTTATTTGTGTATAGTAAAAGAACAAATACGGGCCTACAACCATCAGGCCGGCCACAATACGGTTGAGCACAGAGACAAACAGTACATCCCCTGTGCGTCAAGGTCAAGATTAGCAATGATTCAGGATTCATACACTGGAGGGATCCTTGACACCAGGGGAAGGAGAAGTGAAGGTTAATTTTAAGGTTTTCAAAAAAAAATTTTTATCGAGAAAGAAATCAGTAAAGGATAGAAACAAGGAGATTCGAGTCCGCGAGTCGGCTTCATACACTGGAGAGCAGCAGCATCATTAAAACAGCCATAGAAAATCTCATACAGTAAGGCGATGCAGTTAGACAACAGGATCATCACAGTAGTAAATACGCACCCCCTAAAAGCCGCCCCCACTCAATCCACCCCACACCCGGACCCCGAATCGAAACAAGTATAGCGCAGAGACATGAAAGAAAGAGGCCCATAGAACTAAAAAGAAACAGTAAATTACCCCCCCACCCTACACCAATGCGGAGGCTATGGCCTGCCCCCCCCCCCAGCATAGTGCCTGTCGCCCAATGAACCCGAAATATAGACGAGAGAGAAAGTAGGAATAGAGTAAAGAAACTAAGAGAAGAAAGAAGAAAGGAGGCGGGGAGGAGCCCACGTATCCTCGGAGCGCCCGACACCACCGGCCAACCAAGCCTCCACACACTGAAACCCCACTACACCCAAAGGCGGTCGTGGGAAGATAGCATGTAACAACAAGGAAATGAAGGCAGACAGATCGCGACGAGTGCGCACAACATATGCAAACAATTCCAGTCCCAGTCCAGCCCGTCCGTGAAACTATGATGATAGAAAGTAATCTAGCCCTGGCCCGATCGCGGGCTTACGATTAGACCCGCCCCCTCGTGAATGCCCCGCATCCCGAACAGACAAAGACAATATGGCCGCTTGGAAGAAGATGGAGAAGTAGAGTCACAAAATGGCCGCCGATCATCTATTGAGGTCCCCTTGCACACCATATAAAATCCAGACCTGGCTTGTAAAGTACATGAGTTCCACATAAAAGGAGCCGTAGGCCACCGTGAACGGTTCCTCGAGGTCGTCAGGTGTAGTTCAGCTGGAGGGTCCTGTGGGCACGGTGAGGCAGGCAACAACAAAGCAGGCAGCAATGACCGGGGAAACAAAGTATCCGCCATTGAGCGGGAGAGCGATTGATCCTGAGCGCCGGGAAAGCCAAACGCAGACACCAGTGGAGCACCGCTACACCCAGTCGTTACTTCCCCGCAGGAGGACCACAGCATTGGCTGACTCACGTCTTGTTGATCACAAACGGGGCGCTCACGACCCTCAGCAGACAGTGTAGAGTCGAACCGCTCACTCAGCGTTTGCAAGCCGACACACAATTGCAGACGAAAGTCCCGCAGGGCAGCCAGAACGGAGCCGTATGTCAGCGGAAGCTGCGCCCCCACAGCGGCAGCAATCCGGGACGGCACTGGGGAGCCGGAGTCTGGTAGAGGGAGGGCGAAGCGGGCAGCGGGCGAGACCGGAACATCACCCCCCAGCAGCGAGCAGGCAATCAGCGCCATGTTTTACCGCTGAACGGTACCGTGGCCAGGGGGGGGATCGTGACAAGGAGGCAATTCCCAACAGGTCTGCGCCGCAACAGGTGAAAGCCAACAGTCGCTTCCCCTCCCTCGGGCTCTCTTGCAGCCGACTAGACCATAGAAGAAGGGGGTCTGCAGCCTTCCACAGCGTGGTCCACAGAGCGGGGCAGGAGACCCGTCACGCCGGGGCTTACCCTCTAGCTCCAGCCCGTCAGGTGCAGGGTGCAGGAGGTGTCCGGGCGTCTCTCCCCCGGCTCCCCCGGCGGCCGTCCGTGGCGTGAGGCGGGATCGGGACCTCGGGGCTCAGATTTGCACCAGCGGGTCCGGTGACTGCGACGCCTCCAGGGGGCCGGCCGGGGCCACAGTAGAGCAGGGGTCCAGTGCGGGGAACAAAGGCACCAAGAACTCCGGCATCCGGGCGGGCTAAGACTTCGGGAAAGCGGCGGCGCAGTCAGCGCATCGTCGCACGCGTTGGACCTCGAAAATCGGCAAGGATAGGAATCAGGATGGTAGTCCGAGGCCAAGGGCCGACGGAGCCGGGCGCTCAAGCGACTGCTCCGGTCGCCATCTTGGCTCCTCCCGCGTTTATCATTTTAAATGAGTTTACTCCCGCTTTTTTCATCTCGATAGTCATTGTGGGAGATTTTAGGGTGAACGGAGGTGTCCGAGGTGGGGCTGAGTTGTGAAAGGTTGAGAAGTACCAAGAGAATTCAAGTTTGCATCAGCCTGGGGTTTGCTTCCAGTATTCAGAAGGGAAGTTGAGTTGTGGCAATTGCAATCGAAACACATTTGGCATTAGTTCAGTCCATAAAGAATTTGACCCGTTGCTACTCCCGAGCAAATATGACAAAAAAGGTGAGCATGGTTCATTCCAACAAGTGCCAACAGTGTGCAGAGTTCTTTACTATACAAAGCTGGAAATGTGTAGTCCTAAAAGGCATTATCTCGGAAGATGCCCTGGTCTCCATACAGAGTATCCATCCATCTGAAACTGTTCTCCTTCCAGCTCTCCATTGGGTGACCTTTTACAGTTACCCTGCTCCTCTTTACATCAACTATAAGGTATGAGATGGTCAAAAGGCGAGCACGGAATTTCTATACACAAAAAGCTGAGTTGAGCAGTAGCAACAGTATCTACCACTTTATTATGTGAATTGGCACTTCTCGGTAGCCTTGGCTTACTGCGCCATGTAATGCTTGATAAGATATTTAAGTTTAGAAATGAAAATCAAAGAGATAGACTTTATAAAAGAAGGTTATCGATTTGCAAAGAAGGTGATCACCATACTGTTCTCTATGGAAATGTGTTTTCTTCAATAGAAGACTGATTGCTCTACAAATTAGGGTATTTGCATACCTGGTGCTATGCCCAACTTTTTACAGATAGCAGAACAATCTGTCCAAGCATAGTATAAATTGGAGGCCGCTAGACAGGGTAACCGTGCAATCTTGAACTGTCTTACAATGTTCATGGCTTACCATTCAAAGAACTCGAAGGGCCTCTACTACACAGGTTCAGTTTCTGTAATTATCGGAAGCACAGAAAACAAAGCACATGCTCTCTGACCCTAGCAAGATGGTCGTCATGTTACCACCAACTCCTCTCGGAAAGATGGCCTCCCCCAAACCGCTGTCCCAACCTGGTTGCAAGCCATTTATTCAATACCAGCAGATCCTTATAAAGAAGTCCGAGCTTTACCTGAGTGAGCACAGCAGCCTCGTCTCCAATAGTTCAAGTGTGGCACGTGTGAGTACCCAATTCCACGGACAGACTGCTGTTTCTTCTCCTGCCCTGAAGACACCTCTTTTTCTCCCCTCCCATGACTCATGACATGGTTCCCAGAGTGAACTACCTGCAGTGGTGCCATCTGAGTGCGCAAACCAACCTTGCAGAGCTGCATTGGTAACGGAATTCCAATTATCTGCAGCAATTGTCAATCAGTGGACAGATGCTCTGAGTGTCAGCGCAGAAAACAGGACAGCACTTTGTATACGGCGGGGGAGGGGGAGGGGGCGTTTTAGCTCACAATATAAAATTTCACCAGCGAGGCTCGGGTCACTAGATCTAACCTTGGCTCCGACGCAAGGAAGCAAGGGTCAGCAATGCATCCTTTGCCATCATTCACCTGTGACAGGTGTGACACTCAAAGATAGCAGCTTCGAATTGTTTCCCACCAGCTGCCGGTGTCTGCAGCTCGGCTGCCGGGCTCCTCCGCACTTCCTCAAACCCCCCTTCTCAGTGTTTGCAGACAGAAGTCTACAAATCAAGGGCTAAAGGTCACAGGCGGATTAACCAACCTACATGGGTCGAAATAGGGGAAAGAATGTGTTTATTCAAATTGGGCCAGCAATTATGTCTGCAGAAAAAAGTGAAAAAATATATGTCGAGAGATATCATGGCGAATATGGAAAAGGGTGGTGGGAAGCGATTGCATTTCTATTGTTGGTGGTAAGCGCAGCTTCAGTGTTCTTGCCCATATAAACTTTCAAATGTCACCAGCCTCAACTGGTGGTCAAGATAGGTTCAAACTATGAAAAATAAATAAAAAATGAAATAAAGCAAGTCCGAGTGTTCGCAAAGTGGCTATATTGATTTTATTCACACCCAAACATATTAGCGCTACTTTACAGAGTTTGACAGTGAAGCAGTACTTTTGTTTTCTTGTCTTTTTTTGAACAGCATTGTTTTCCCTGGTGGGGAAGTGCACCAATCGTGGAGTACTGCAATGACTGATTGATGGGTGGATTGGTAACCATGTTCTTCCTGCTTACATTTCACATGCTTTACTGTGCTTTTTCCAGGATGTTGGTACTTTTTAGGTCTCGTGCCTGGCGTTGCAGTGCATAGCACTGCTCGCGCAGCGCGAGACCTCTTGTACGGGGTTTAGAAAGCTACCCACACGCTTGTGCGCGTGGTTTTGCTTTCCCCATCTGGCATTGGCTTGCGCGTGTTTTTTTTTTTAACGCACGCGATTGGGCAAAGGCGGGACAATGTGTGCGCGCACCACTAGTTGTTGACAATAGCGATCGCGACACGATTGCTTTCAGTGGCGCTTGTTTTCTTTACTTTTGGTATAATCGCCGCACCCGCACTTTACTTTTGATATTTTAAGTAAAGTGCGGGTGCCGCGATTATACCAAAAGTAAAGAAATAGAAAAACATCTATTTCTTTACTTTTGGTATAATCGCGGCACCCGTGCTTTACTTTTAACGTTAAAAGTAAAGCGTCTGTGCCGCGATGCTTGTTCCTGTGGCAGCGGCGCGCAGCGTCTCCCCGCGTCTTGAGGGGTTTCTCGGCGCCTTTATCTTCGGCCCACACGCCCTGTGGGGGAGGCTGCGGTCCCTCTCTCGGGGTCCGGTGAGGGTTTGGAATCCGGGCCCGCGGCCTGCTGCGAGATCCGGATTTACGAGGAGCTTCCGGACGAAATGCAGCCATGTTTAAGACCTGGCCTGGGCTCTGCAGGGGGCAGGCCTCGCTGCAGCCCCGACAGGACCGGACAGGACTGCCCAGGCACCACCGAGAGCCGCTCACATCTTCACCCAGGGCGTGGCTGTTCAGTTACGAGCCGCGCACCCCCGGGTAACTCGAGGGTCCCAGGGAGTGGATACACAATGTTAGTTTTAGGGAAGGAGGCCGGGGATGTGCTAACTCGGCAGGGCGTCCCCAAGAGTCAATGCTCCAGCTGCCATCTTCCTCACTCTTGTTCTTTGGTTTCTTTCACAAACCCATGTTTGTAGTGTTGGTGCATACCACATGCAAGGGAGAAACAGGGCAGGTTTCACTCGTGAAATAGGACGACAGGTCCCATTGTCTTGTTCTTACTTTTTTTTGTTAGCGTGCAGTATGTTGATGAATTTATGTTGTAAAACTGTTCACAATAACAACATGGATGATTTTTATAGAGCACTTACAGGCTCTCTCTAAATATGATGTTCATGTGAGACGGTTAGCTCGGGATACCGTTGTTGTTTCCTGACCTGCCAGAGGCAGCGACCAACCCGGCCTCGTAAGCACTTGTCTTCTAGGTGCTATCTATGAGGATCTTCCAGGGAGGGCAAGAAGGGGGAGCGTAACTGGGGGGGGCATGGGGGTTATTAGGCGCTTTACGCCCCTCATCACACGTGCAGTTTTTCATACCAGCAGGTCAAATGTCCGTTCTTCGGTCTTCCCGGGCACGCATGGGCAGTGCAGGCGCACACCAGCAAACTCCGCATCTCATTTTACAGACCTAATACTTGGTGTCCCGCCTTTTATCACACAACCAGTCCAACCCACTTGCCATATGTTTATGACTTAATTTGTTTCCCTCCATAATGTGGAAAAGAGTGACGCACATCCTGCACTACTACCCCATGCACTTTCCTAAATATGGAACCTGAAACCCCTGCAGTGTACTGACAAACCAACATATTTTACAGACCATTGTTAAATTGTGAGAGCCAAATTCCAAACATAATGCACACACCAGATTCCATGGCCGCTGTTTAACGACGCGCTCACTGCACTAGTGCGAAAGGACCGGGAAAATCCCCGCAAAGCAAAGAAGAGGTGGAATTGTGTGTCTGGGGGCGTTATCCGTCAGTTTAAACCCCAAGTGAAACCTTGAGATTGTGCACTTGCCCCAGCAGTTGGATAGCAGTGTATGAACAGACAGCCAGGGCAGGTTAAGCCACATAGTACAACTTAGTGCGGTGCGCAAATACTGAGAAAATGACTTTTGGTGGGACCAAGGGGGAATTAAAGAGCATGTCTGTTGTTTCCCTCCGTGGGCCATGTTTACTCAGTGGGATAGGTCCCCTGCTATGGCTTTGCAAAGGCCGCGGCGCGTGATTGGCGCAAGATAAATCTCCATTCATTATTAGTAAGGCCCGATAAAATAGTGGGGCGTTGCTGTGACAGGCAGCAGCTTGTTTGTCAGTGAGGGGCACCAGGGGTCACCCTGTCAATGAGTGCACAGGAGGTCTCCTCTCTGAGACACAGCAGGAGCATTTGTTTCACAGTTTGTCCGCCGGTTTTAAATTAATTCCCCTCCTCTATAACATGAGTAAACAAAATGGTCTTTCCGGGATGCCAAATTGTATGTAGCACGGGACACCGCTTGGTCTGTCCCACCCCTTAAAAGTGCACATTTAAAGCACTATTTTAATGGCAATTCTTCCAGGTATCCACGCTTGACAACAGTCTATTTCCCATCAGCACCCTACCAATTGAATCCTACCCCTTTAAGCGTTAACGCCATATTCAAATTCTATTGGTTTAAGTTTCTGTATGTAGATTGTGTACTCTGATATCCCTTGATGCAAGATGAGATTGAAGATGGGAGAAAGGTGGAACAGTCAGAGGGTTTGTGGGGTAGTGGTTAAAACAATCAACAACGCCAAATACAAACTCTTAAATCGCTTCTTGGTACATCTGAGTTTGCGTCCCCAGCACAACACTGGTCTCACAACTTCAGGCTGTTACACCCGGACTTAACGCAAAGATCACAAGTATGATTTAAACAGTTATCTTGTCACGCAATTCTATGGGCAGATTTAATTCCACTTAATTTAAATATTATAAACCTTAGCCCATGTCTTCGTTTTTAGGTCTCGCGCCTAGCGATGACACCCTTTCTTTCCCCAGCGCTCAGACACTAGTGCTATGCACGCCCGTCACTGGCAGGTAACTGACTGCTTCACGCGAGTGTGTGGAACCGTTCTTCCGCCACTCTTTGCAGAAGCGCAGGATGAGCAGCGACAGTTCAATAGGAGGCCCGTGGAGGGGTGCCTTTCACCGTGGAAGGGGACACCATGCAGTTGCAAAAGTAGTTTTCTTCTTCCGTGGCGCTTTGTAGTCTAGAAGGGTAAGGGTAACAGATCAGAGCAGGCTCCTACATATGCCGCATGTTCTGTCATCATGGGGGGAGGGGGGTGCATTATGCAGGACTCCTGCATAATGTGTGCAGGAGTGTGTGTTTTACTATCAATCACGGCCTGTCAGCAAATTTCGCTGTCTGCTATTTTACAGAACTCTAGATCATTTGATTTGGAACATGGAGTTTTGTATATACAGCCCCATATTGCATCTGAGCCATTGAATTCAAATTTCCTATGTTTTTCTCGAGTCAGTTCACATTACTTTTCTGTCTTTGTTTACTTTAACTATTGGGGATAATTAAAGCAGCTCTAGAACATACTTAAATGCACTTCCCTCCTATTTCTTCTCGCATGGTTCAAGGACGTCCGTAATGGTTCTTGACTAATAGTTAAAGTAAACATTCGGGAAGCTCCTGCTCCAATTTATTAGAGATAGTGAAGGCTGAGGGCGCTGCTCTGAAGAGGGCAGCAGGAGTGTGGGATGCTGCAGCTCTCCGTCGTTAGCCACTGAGAACAATCAGGCGGAGGGCGGCTAGGGAAACAAACGCCTCTGGCGGGTGCGTTACTACAGTAACATTTCGCAGTGGTTCAACCTTTTGATTCCAGTTTTCTCTAACTGGTGTGCAGGTGCTACTTAACAGGTCATGTCCTAGGGCTGTGCCACTGTCACAAAAATACCTTAATACTTTATTATATGGAGCAATGTTTGTAAAAATACCCCTTGTATGCTTTAGTTGTGAAACAGAAGTTTAGAGAGGCAAATGCAACTGATTTTGGTAGGTTCACGCTGCATTTGCATGGATGGTCATTTTCTTGCTGCACATCCCCTTGGGTTGCAGCGCACACAGAGCCTACAAAAACAAGCATTTGCAATGCAAGAGGTCTCGCATTATTAAAGTTTGAGCTATTGGTGTTGCATTATTTAGCAATGCCTGTAGCTCAAACTTTAATAATTCGAGACCTATTGCATTGCAAATGCTTGTTATTTAGGCAGCATATTGCTCTCTTGTCTTGTGCGTAATGTGAATGGAGTTGCAAGCATATTATGGTTCTAAAAGCACTCGCTACCACCTTCCTGGCCTCTAGCAATTTTCAGAAACAATAAAAATGTCATGATAACGCTGATGGTTAATGTTTTTCCTAGAGAGAGATCAGAGTTTTGTCTAGTGGAAGTTTTGACTCATGGAAAGGTAGCGCAGAAGGTTAATGTGCCTGCTGCAAAGAACATGTATCTGATGCGGATCACAAAATGCACATGATTAAAATAGGTCAGTGAGTCACTGCTTTTGTCAGAGAGATCCTTTTGTTACTTGCAGTTTGTTAGTTAAAATCCTAACATACAACAGTGAGTTATTATCTGTCATCTAAGAGCTGCATGCAAACTGCAAAGTAAAAATTAGAGCGTTATTTTTTTTACCCCCCTCTTTGTTTGATTATCCTAATGTTTCAAAAATAAATTGTCGTCCAGCGTCCGAGGCGAATGGCGGCTCTCTAGAGAGGCTCCTCAGCCCTCGCTGAAAATCAGACATTTATCCTGCAACTATCGTGAGCCCAACTCAACACTCCAAGGGGGAACGTGTGCCTACACCTCCGGGACTGAGCGGGAATCTTGACAGTGCTCCGAAGTGCCTGTACGGCGGGAAGAAGATGAGACCTTCAGCCGAGTCGGGGAGCAAGATGGCGGAGGCGCCATAATCGGCTGACCGAGCCCCAGAGATTCAGCGCAAACTGCAGCATCCATACGATCCAGCTCACCGGCGTGGATTGAAAGCCCTCTGACAGTCGGAAGCTCGGGCTGACGCTGCGGAGCAGAGGTCATTTCCAGCAGCACAAGGAACGGCGGTGAGTGCGAGAAGGGAGCGTGGCGCCTGGGGACCTGGCCGGCCAGTTGTTAAGTCGAGGCCCCGGCGGTAGCTGGGAGCAGGGCCTCATCAGCGATCTGGGTGCCCCCCCTCCCCTGAGCGACATTGGCGGAATACTTGACCGGATGGCGGCATCCCACGGAAGGAACCGAGGGGGAGCCATCTACGAGGGCCCCCCCTGCGTGACGCATACCTTATATCCCATGCTGCACGGCCAGACGGAACACAGCGGGAGTACGGGGGCGGCCTGGGCAGGGTCGCGGCGGCGATATCCAGCGCAGCAGGGGCTGAGGCGGGCCAGACAGGGAGCCCCAGAGGAGTAGCACGCTAATTAAACGACCTACAGTCGATAAGAGGACCCAGGTGAAACGGCTAGACCTGCGCCGGTGTGGGCAGGGGAGACCTCGAGGCCTGTGCGCACTGAGGGCTCCCACAGGTTGCTAAATCCCGGGCACCCCGGGGGGGCCTTCCAGCTCTGATTTCCCACCGGGCAGGCGGTGGGGACCTCCGGAGTTGGCCACCGGCGTGGGACAGTTACCGGACCAGGATGGCGAGTGGGAAGGGACCTAAAGCAGCAGCCCAGGCTAAGCTTGCCAAATTTGCGTGGACAAAGGCAGGGGAGGAGCGCGAGAAGGAGCTCATGGAAGCCCCAGACGGCAAGAAAGGAGCATCGTCCCAGGCAGACCTCACGCTTCAAGATATAATGGAAGCAATCACGGGGGTGCGTACCTCTCTGGAAGCTCGCCTAGACTCAGTGAACGTGGAGGTATCCCTCCTCAGGGCAGACTTTCGTAAAATGGACGATAAAGTTAGAAGCCTGGGGGACACAACGGCAGCATTGCAGGCTGACACCTCCCAGCTCCAACAGCAAGTCATAGAATTGCAAACCCAACAAGCCACGATGGCCAAGCAGATGGACAACTATGAAGTGCGGGCACGCAGAAATAATATTTGCATTTTGAGGGTTCCGGAACGCGCAGAGGGGCCTGCCGTGGACCTATACGCTGAAGAGTTAATTACTAAGCATCTCCAGCCAAAAAGACTGTCTGGGTATTTCTCCATCAAAAAGGCCCACAGGGTGCCGGGGGGCGACCTAAGCGTGGGGCCCCTCTGCGTCCGCTCATAGCGAGGGTCTTTAATTTCAGAGACAGGGATGCCATCTTGCAGGCGGCCAGAGCTAATCCACCACTTAAAATCGACAACAGTGTGGTAACATTCTTTCCTGACTACACAGCGAAGGTTCAGGCTCAACGGCGCAGTTTTATGGCTGTCAAACAAGAACTCAGACAGCGTGACGTGAAATAAGCGATGCTATTTCCGGCAAAACTGCGCGTAGAATCGGAGGGGAAGACGTGGTTCTTCTCCACACCGGAGGAAGCCTGGGACTGGATGGAAGGGTGGCGGAGAGTTGAGGGTCCACAAAGAGGTCGAAACGGAGGACCCCGTCCACCCAATTCCACACACTGTAGGGAACAGGAAGAAGGCACCTCCTCGGCTGCAAAGGAAGGGATGTCACACAGCGGTATAGAATGAACCTCAACGTGGTTTGAAGCGGACCAGTCCGCAGATACGTGGCTGCAGGAGTCAACGAAATTGGATGGCATGTCGGTGGGGATGGAGATGTGTCACAAAGTAGGCTGTGAACACTTACTTGAAACATCACGAACACTATGACAAGGCGAGGAAGTGAGGGCTGCTAGCCAACACCCATGAGTACTTTGGGGGGAAGAGGCACTCTGCCTAGTTTGGGAGTGGGTAGTTCGAAATCCACAGGCAGGGGGGCAGGGAGGGGGGAGGGGGGGAAGTTTCTAGGAGGGGGGTTGAGATGTTTTGGGGGTTTATGTCCACAAGTCACAGGCACACTGAGAGTGGGTTCCGGGAGTACCCGAGACAGTCACGTTGCAGGCGTGATGGCTGTAAATTGGGTTGTACTTTCTGTATACTTAAGGGGAGGCAGAGATGGGTGGGAGGAGAATCGCCTCCTAGAGGCTGCAATCCCGCTTCAGGAGACATGGAGGTATCCCAGTCCAAATCACTTGACATCTGATGGCAGGGGCTAATATGGTCAAATCACTCCTAGTGATGACATGGAATGTAAATGGAATGGGGGACAAAATCAAGCGGGGGATAGTGCAGCGATACCTAAAACAGCAGGCCCCTGACCTGGTATTCCTCCAGGAGACGCACATGGTGGGTAATAAATGCAAAGCCCTCAGTAGATGGGGATACAAGCTGTTGGTACATGCGGACTTCACCTTGGGTTCCAGGGGCACAGGTATCTTGATCAAAAAGAGTGTGGCACTCATGGTGAGGCATACCTGGGCAGATCCGTGAGGCAGGCTTGCAGTGGCAGAGGTGCAATGGGAGGGAAGCATACTACATGTGGTCTCAGTGTACCTCCCCCCGGCGATGGGTAGAGAAGCGATGGTGGAACTCGGGAGGATATTAACTGATCTTCCCATTGGCAAGCTAATACTGGGTGGGGATTTTAACATGACTATGGACGACAGCAGAGATAGACATCCACCCAGACAGTTGACATGACCCCACATGCATATGGAGGAGTTCGCCGTTGCCCTGGGTCTAGTGAATGTATGGCGTACATTCCAACCCGACGGTGTCCAGTACACCTACTATTGCAATGCCCACAAGAGCTCCTCCCGCATTGATTATTTCTTAACACAGTCGGAGTCCATCGGTCACTTCCAAAATCCCCGGGCTCTCCCGAGAGGTATCTCGGACCACTTCCCAGTGACAGTTGACTTCATACTTTTTGAGCGTCAACCATGCACCGTACTGACTCTTAGTCCCTGGTTGCTGACAATTCCAGACATTAAAGAGGATCTGTTTGAGCACACCACTATTTATTTTCTGGATAATGTAGGCTCGCTAGACTCGGCACAAACGGTATGGGAGGCATTCAAGGCAATGGTAAAGGGTCAGACCCTCGCCCTCAAGGTGGGATACACCAAGAAGCGTCAACTCCACATTGTTCAGCTTGAGGAAGACCTCCATAGATTGGAGGCTGATTATAATATGGCCCCCTCAGAGGACACCAGACACCGCCTGGAGCTCAAACAAGAGAAATATAAGATCCTAGTTAGGGGCCAGATGCAGAACAAGCTCCGACACACGACACATAAACTATACGAATTGGGAGATAGGGCAGGGAAATTATTGGCGTGGCTAGAGTGGAGGGAGCAGGGGGAGAAATGGGTGCCCCGGTTAACTCTTGGGGACGGGGTGCAAGTCATTCATCCAAGGGACATCGCAAATGCATTCGCGGACCACTTGGAACGCGTTTACACTCCATCCACTTCATACACATCGGAAGACTCCCGTCAACTCCTGGTCGATAGTGACATACCAACATTGTCTGATAGCGATAGAGAAGCACTGGACTGGGACTTGACGGAAGTAGAAAACCAGCAAGCAATGAGTAAGATACAGTCAGGCAAGGTGATGGGTCCTAATGGGATCCCCATAGAGTTTCTAAAAGTGGCGTCCACCCAGGTGACCCCCCATCTGCGGGCCATGTTTGAAGAAAGCTACGAGAAAGGTCTCCTACCAGAGGAGCAGCGTCTGGCGTCCATAGTAATAATTAGGAAGCCTGATAAACACGCCGATTCCTGTAGCTCCTACTGCCCCATTTCCCTAATAAATGCGGAAGCAAAGATCCTATTAAAAGTCTTAGCCCTACGTCTGATAGCGGTCATCTCCTCACTGGTCCACCCAGACCAGTCAGGATTCATGCCCAGGAGGAACACGGCGCTAAACATCAGACGCCTCCACAACGCTAAAGCACGCTGTGGATTTCTCGAGGAGGACGCTGTGGTCCTCTCTCTAGACGCCTCGATGGCGTTTGATTCCACCGAATGGCCCTACTTATTTGAAGTATTGAGGCGTATGGGCTTTGGACCCAAATTCACGGGCTGGGTGAGGTTGTTATACACGGGTATTCGAGGACAGGTCTGGGTAAATAACTACACCTCCAGATCCTTCCCACTGAAACGGGGAACTAGATAGGGTAGCCCTCTCTTCCCTTTGCTCTTTCTTCTAATGCTGGAGCCACTGGCTGCATGGGTCAGGCGAGATGTCATGGCGAGGGGTTTGAAATGGGCGGAAGACCATGAAGATAGAATATCATTATATGCAGATGATATATTGCTCTACTTTGCATTCCCTTACAGATCCCTTCATGGGGTGTTAAATATTTTCACGATTTTCGGAAAATATTCGGGTTATGCCATAAACTGGAGTAAATCTGTGTTGTTCGTTCTGAGGGGTCAGGCTCTCCGACTGCCCCTAGGATGTTCGGTGGAGATCACGATGGAAAGCTTCAGATATTTGGGGATCTTTGTAACTATGGACCCCCATCTTTTCTACGACCGTAATCTCGCGGCTCCTCTAACTAGACTGTGGGCAGATGTTAAACACTGGCGTTCCCTGCCTCTGTCGCTGATCGGGCGAGCGGCACTATTTAAAATGCTGGCCCTTCCCAGGTTTCTGTATGTCATTCAAAACTGCCCCCACAGGGTCCCAGGCGCCTTTTTCACCGGAGTGGAGAGTGAAATTAGAACCCTGCTGTGGGATGGTGGATCCCCTTGAATAGCCATGAAAAAGTTAACTAAAGGGTTGTATGATGGTGGCATTGCCCTCCCGGATCTCTGTCTGTACTATTGGGCATCACAGTTGGTGGTGGTAAATCACTGGATCTACTGATACCCGGTGGACCCGGCATACATGCTAGACAGATACCAGATGGGGAGGGCGGGGTACCTGGAGGCATTGTATTCTAGGGTTCGGAGGGGTTGCTATGTTGGCCCCACAGCTCACACGGTGACGAAATGGCACCTGGCGAACTCCCGCCTGGGATCGGCGCAGACCCTCACCAAGGCCACGCCCCTGTGGTGTACCCAGAGATTGGGGCTTCTGGGCAGGTATTCCGGGTTCGACAAATGGGACGTAATAGGAATCTCGACGATAGGGGACTTGGTTAAAAAGGGGGCTCTTCTCAAATTCGACGACCTACAGAAGACGTATGATCTGGCCCAGGGGGAGGTGTTTAGATATCTACAAATCTGACACGCTCTCACTACAGCTATCCCAGACATGACGAGATCCCAGACTCATCCCCGCTAGAGGACAGGCTTCTGGATGGACCATTGCTCACCAAGGCCATTTCCCTCACATATAAAAAACTATGTAATAATCTACCGGATACCTTTTACAAACTGCGGGAGAGATGGCAGCTGGACATAGGACCTATTGACGAGGATGACTGGCAGGCGGCATTGATGTCCCCTCATGAGGCAGCCATAACACTTCGGTACAGACTCATTCAACTAAAAATCTTACACAGATCCTACTTAACTGATATAACCCTGGCGAAGATAGGCTCGAGGACAAGTGCACACTGTCTTAGGGGGTGCCAACAAGACGCATCTTTCTACCATATGCTATGGGACTGCCCAGGGGTGAGACCCATATGGGAGGGAGCCACGGAGCACATCCTAGAGGCCTTGGGGAAAAAACACACCCTTACACCTCAGCTAGGTCTCCTTAATATATGGGAGCCGACGGACCTCACGGAAATCGAACAACAGTTTATGACACTTGGCTACACAATGGTCAAGAGGGAGATAGCGAGGAAGTGGGGAGTGGCAGATCGGCCTTCGCTTCGGATGTGGGTCAGGGAGTTGACATGTGCAGGATTGTGGAAAAAGAGGTGTTTAAAGCAAGGGGGTGCCCGAAGAAATGGGATAAAAAGTGGGGTGTGAGCAGGAGCCAGACCGGAAGTGGAGCGTGACAGTGCCGCTGGGCTCCGCTCCGGAAGTGGGAGACGTTCTAGCGGTCACACCAACCTCGGGGGAGGAGCCAACGAGGGAAGAGGAAGAGGGCCGGGTGAAAAGAGGAGAGACGGCGGCAGAAGGGGAGACGAGCGTAGGAGAACGGCGGACAAGGAGACTACAGGAAGGAGCAGAGACGAGCGGAGGAGATCGGCGGACGAGAGGAGCGCAGGACGGCGAGTCGGAAGGCGGAGGACCCAGAAGAAACATCCTGGTCTTTAAGGCGAGCAAACCCGGTGGGCTGCAGGGAGGAGAAGACGCCCCGGGTCCCAGCGCCGCGGTCCGGGGCACGGGCCGTGGCTCGAGGCAAGTGGCTCTCCGGGGACCTTTCGGGTGGGGTTGGTGGGGAGGAGTGTAAAGGGCAGTGAGGCCACAGAATAGGGTGAGACCCCCGACTCCCGCACTTCCCTCCCTACACGCTCCTTCGGTGATGGTGGCACACAGCGAATACAAAGAGTGACAGCGACGTAGAACTGTTTTCTTTTCTTTTCTTCCCTCCCTTCAACCACCGAGCCCCTCGAGAGGCGGACTACGGAACATTGAAGGCGGCGCACCTCCCCATAGAAGACCGCATCCACAAGAAATAACCCTCGGACAGAGACTGTTTGGTTTTCTTAATTTACCTGTGACTGTGAGGAGAAAACTCCTGCTTATACTTGGTTCTTCTTGGGCCAACCCTCCCAAACGTGTTGAAATTAAAAAAGGCAGAATCAATACAGTGGTAGTAGACTGCCTATTTGCGGACCCGCCAACCCGTTCGGGACTATAGACTACCACAACTGGCAAGTGGAATGCTCATCAAGGAGAAATATGTGTGTCCCCAACGACAAAACTAGAGATGCAACGGACAGAAAGGAGTCGCAATAATGGACCCTGATAGTATTGACTGTCTTAAATGGTGGATACTAGTGAATGATACAGAGTGCAACTTGTCTTATGCTCAAATACGTGACTTGTTGTTGTTTACTTCAATAAAAATATTTTATTTAAAAAAAAATAATAATAAATTGTTATATTTGTATTTGCAGCACCTGGTAAAGCCGGACAACCATTACCTAATTTTTGGGCAATATTTGGGCGAAGAACAAGAGGTCCCAACCTCCTTTGCTGCTCTTTCACCCCGGCTACAACCCAGCAAACACCAGTGTTAAAGGTAAGGAAACTGATGCTATATTTTTTTAGATTGGAGTTAGGGCTATGTATGTGGTCACTCTACATGGTGGTTGGGGTGGGTGCACATTTTGAACATTGTACCCTCAGTGGCTGTAATTTACTAATAGCCTTAGCCCTGTGCTTTGGACAATAACGGTTGTTAAAGGCACTATCTATCCCTTGCCTTCAAGCAGTATCTGTTTCAGTGCCTTCAGCAATCAGTATGGCACACAGAGGCAGCAGGCAGTAAGGCTGTATTTTTAGCAGTCATGTTGTGCAAAGAGGAGCTGTTGGAGATATATTGCGATAATGCACAAGGTACATGTATTTATACTGAAATTTGATATTATTGCACCAAACCTTACACTTTGTACTTTGATTATTGACAGGTTTCTTTAATATTGGTAAGGCCAGCATCGGCATGAATACAGTAGAACAGCTAAATACAAGGCCATTCTTTGGACGGAAACTTGAAGAGAAACTACATCTAAAGCAATTAGGACCTAATCGGCCTGACCTAAAACTACAACAAATTTCCCAGGACAGAGGAAAAACGTACAAACGTACATTCTCAAACACCTGGTACAGAAAAGCTGATTGGCTTACAGGGTGCGCATCTAGAAATTCTCTGTTCTGCTTCCCTTGCTTTCTAGTTAGTGGTGACGTGTCTTGGACAAAACAAGGAGTAATAGACTTGAAGCATTTGTCTGACAAAATAAAAAAGCATGCACACTGAAGAAACCATATGGGAAACCTGACGAGACTGGGAATATTGGGACTGGATTCAAGCAAGCCTGGCTGAAGACGGCTGAAATGCCAGAAACCGGTCCTAGGAAGCTTGTTTCCGGTCCAGGGAAGGCATGGCTTGGCAGTTCGGGCTGGACTGTTCCCATGAGGCACAGGGTCAGACTGATTTGCATATGGCCATGTCTGAACTGGGGTGGCAAAGTGGGCTAAAGAACGGTGAAGGATCAAACCCAGATCTGTTGACTGGGTGTGAGTGTTTGATTGGTTCTGATGCTCCGTCCATCACCACCCCCTTTTGTACCGCTTTGTTCGCCATAAGTTGGCAGGGTATGCTCAGACGTGAGTCCCTTGCTCACTTTGCCACTGGATTCAAGCAAGCCTGGCTGAAGACGGCTGAAATGCCAGAAACCGGTCCTAGGAAGCTTGTTTCCGGTCCAGGGAAGGCATGGCTTGGCAGTTCGGGCTGGACTGTTCCCATGAGGCACAGGGTCAGACTGATTTGCATATGGCCATGTCTGAACTGGGGTGGCAAAGTGGGCTAAAGAACGGTGATGGATCAAACCCAGATCTGTTGACTGGGTGTGAGTGTTTGATTGGTTCTGATGCTCCGTCCATCACCACCCCCTTTTGTACCGCTGGGAATATTGGGAGACACACCGATTGAGCACCACATAAGCGATGCATACAGAAAAACAATACAGAAACACAATGAAGCAGTTGATAGGAATAGACACATACTATCAAAAATAATTGATTGCATTAGTTTCTGTGGTGCTTTCGAACTGGCATTGCGAGGTCATGATGAATCTGAAAGTTCCTCAAATCCTGGAATATTCAGATGCCTTGAGGATTTAATAGCAAGCATAGACAAGGAAATGGAAGCACATTTAGCAAGTGCTACAGTCTTTAAGGGCACCTCTAAAACAATACAAAATGAACTTCTTGAGTGTATGCTAGGAATTATGAGAAGCCATATTGTCCAAGAGGTGCAAAACACAGACTTTGTGGCTATTCAGGCTGATGACACCACTGATGCGGCCACAAAAACACAGTCCGTATTAGTCTTTCGGTACCTTGACAAAGACAGTAAAGTTGTGGAGAGGTTCTATGGTTTCACACATTTAAGAGATTCTAGTGCAGAAACCATTACTTCAGCTATACTGCTTGAACTGAACTTCATTTTTCCAGAGCTGCCTCAAAGAAAAAACATATCGCACAAAGCTATGATGGTGCGTCCGTAATGAGTGGAAGCCTTGGTGGAGTACAGAAAAGATTTAGAGATGTGTACCCTAATGCTCATTATGTGCACTGTTACGCCCACCAACTTAATCTTACTATGCAACAGGCAGTATCAAAGATCTCCGAGACACACATTTTCTTTCAGGATGTAGGAGGCATGGCAGCATTCTTCTCACGTTCCCCCAAAAGAACGGAAGCACTTCAGGAGATTGTGGACAAAAGGCTTCCAAGGGGATCCTCAACTCGTTGGAACTTTAACATACGTACAGTCAACCTAATATATAAACATAGGGAGGACCTTGAGAAATGTTTTGACCCCATAGAAGCCAATAAAGACTTTGATTACAAAAGTAAGAATGAAGCCCATGACTTTGCTAGAACACTACAAGACAGAGAGTTTCAGTTCTTTCTGTTTTTATTTCATGACATAATATATTTTGTCGACATACTATACGACCAGTTACAAGTACAAGTGACAGATACTGTCTCTGTGCAAAGAGATACCAGTATGTTTGTCACCAACATGAGCAAAGTGAGAGATGGGGTTGACAATTTAGACAGCAAACTGCCAGAGGATTCTACTTTTTCAAACCGCAAGAAAAAACATCAGCAGTCTGGTCCGAATTGCCAAGGAGATATGTGACATTATAATTGTGCATGCACAAGAAAGTTTTTCTTTCACAAAACATTTGGTGAGTGCCACATTATTGCAAAGTGAACACTTTGCAAAATATGATCAATCCTTCCCTGAGCAAGCTCTGAATGATGCTGTGGAAGCTTATTCTATGCTCAACAGAGGACCTGAAAACTGAGTTGACTATACTGCATGGAATGAGTGTATACCGGAAGGCCACTGGTGCCATTTCTTTGTTGGCTTTAATTCAGAAACTTAATATGGAAAAGTCCCTTACAGAGACAGTGGCTTTACTAAAAATTGTCATTACCACTCCTATGACAACAGCAGTCGGAACAATGTTTTACCACCTTAAACAGAATTAATACGTTCCTGAGGAACACAATGATTCAGGAAAGACTGAATGCTTTAGCAATGCTCTCTATAGAGAGCGACCTAGTTAAAAGAATCCCAGATTTTACGTTCAAGTTTTCGAAAAGTTTGCTGCTCTTAAAGACAGACGTGCTGATTTTATCTACAAAAAGTGAACAATATGTTGAATGCTGCTAGTTTGGGACCTGTTTAGTTGTTTGTTAAATAAAAAACATCTGTGAGGTACTCAGAAATGCATTGCATCTCGAAGTCTGTTATGAAGCTCTGTGGTTATACTGAATAAGCAGCTACCTATGTTATATGACATCTCTTTATTAATGTAATAACTGCACTTTCACAATTGCTTTATTAACCTTCCTGCTTACTCAAATTTGCTTGAAAATGCACCATTTGTCAATTTTCTTTTCAAAATTTTCTTGGGAGGAGAACCCCCCCAACCCTCCTTAGGTTGTTCGGGCGCGCTCGCTATGCTCGCTCGCTACGGTGCAGTATGACAATCATTTTACGCCTCACCACTTCAACGCCACTGCACCTGAATGTTTTCTGTTGTCAACTGGGTTAACCATCTCACTCCAGATCATTAAGAACACAATGTATGAAGTTCTGAGCTTTTGATCTAGAAATCATTGATTTCAGGAGTTAGTCAAATTAGTTTGGCGGAAGAAAAACAAGAATACAAACCCAGAATGCATTAGGCCATGAGGTCTAGGTCTAGAAACAGAACAGTGTTTGTAAGGACCTGCAGGGACGCAGTCACCTAATGTCAACACACAGTATTGGGACACAAAAGGCAAGTTTCACTGGGAGCACTTGGGTCTCTGTTCTGGCTCAAGAAGAGAATTGCTGCTAGAACCAGAATACAGCTGGTTTCCATTCTATTCCAGCACTGACTGCAGACTGACTTTTTACCATATGTACATTCAGGGCCTGATTCATAAAGATAAATGTAGACCAAAAGTCTAACTTGACTACCTTTGGGTATTCACAAAGGGACTTAAGCGTAGTAGCTTTACGCCTGGGGAGGGACAGAAGTTCGGCACACAGGGAGGAGCCTCCGCACTCGAGACCGAAGTTCCGCACTTGGGGAGGGGAAAGTGTAATTACATATGCCTGCAGACAATTAATGCCACCTGCGACCTATGCAGTGCAAACCACATAAAGGCAACACACATTCAAGGTACTGTTTTTTCCAAGCATATTCTTGACCTGGCTGCTCTGTGCCTTGCCTTCTTGTGCCCATCTGTCAAGGATCAGTATATTGAATATAAGGAGGGGAAAAAAACTTCGCAGAGAAGACCCTTCCTAATGACAGTCAAATTTGTAGTGAAGAACTACAAAAAGCTCCTTGGTCTACCTCCATACTTCACCAGCGCTACACCAAAGGCCTATGGCACAGTTGGCTAATGGAGTCAGTGCAGTGGAGGACGATGTCAGTACCATCACTGACATTAAAAAGAAGTAACAGGATGAGAGGAAACTCGTGAAGGAGAAGTTCACCAGGATAGAGGTGACCAGAGCTCTCCCTGGTGAACAAACTGCAAACCATAACCATCTTACACTACTTGAGAAGGACGTCCTTTCCACTATTCACCCCCACCTGCTGCATGGGCTACTTGTGACTGAAGACCTTACTGTGAGCGACCTTTGACCCTGCGTGCAGGCAGGTCGCTCCCCACGCCACCACACGGCTGCCAGCTGCTCTGTGCCTCGTAATCTTGTGGTTTTCCATTCTGATTTTCGCTGCCGGTTTATTTTTGTGCCCACCTCCTGTCTGGCCAACTAATCTTTTATTTTTTCCTCAGGTCCTGTGCCGGTGCCCACCGGCTGCTGCTCGCCGCATTCCCGCCGTTTTTCCCCGCTCTTCCCGCCGCTTCCTCCCTGCGGCCCTGCCCCCTGCATTCCCATCGGCCACCCCGCTCCCACCTCCCAGCTGCTCCTCCCTCTCCCCCTCTTATGGAGGCGATGCTGGAGCAAAGTCACCGAAGATCAGCTGACCTCCACCCTTGCCCAGAACCCGCCCACCGACCCCACCGACCCAGACATCGCCACCGACAACCTCAGACAATGGATCAACGATTGCACCAACACCCTCGCCCCACTCAAGAACCCCTCCAACAGCCACACCAGCAAGAAAGCTTCCTGGTTCACCGAAGAGCTCCAGACCTCCAAACGTACATGCCGGAAACTGGAGAAGAAATGGCTCCACGATCTTACACCGGACAGCCACGCAGCCCACAAGGACGCCACCCGCAGACATCACCAACTCATCAGAGTAGCCAAGAGATCCTCCTTCAAAGCCCGCCTGGACAACAACACACACGACAGCAAAGAGCTTTTCAGCATAGTGAAGGAACTCTACAACCCCAGCGCCAACACCAACGACATCCCACCCTCACAAGAGCTGTGCGACTCACTGGCCATCTTCTTCCACCGGAAGATCGCTGACATCCACGACAGCTTCAACACTACGACTGCCCCGACTACGGCTGATTCCACCTCCCCCGCGAACACCACCTGCACCAACCGCCTGACCTCCTGGTCCTACGTCAACGACAACGAGACACGCAAGGTCATGAACTCCATCCACTCAGGATCTCCATCAATACCATGTATTCAACAAAGCAGACGCAACCATCGCACCTCAACTACAGAAGGTCATCAACATCTCCTTCGAGACAGCGACATTCCCAGAAAACTGGAAGCATGCCGAAATCAACGCCCTCCTCAAAAAGCCCAAGGCGGACCCCAAGGACCTCAAGAACTTCCGGCCCATCTCCCTGCTCCCTTTCCAGGCAAAGGTAATCGAGAAAATCGTCAACATGCAACTGACCCGCCACTTCGAGGACAGCAACACCCTAGACCCGTCCCAGTCCGGATTCAGACGAAACCACAGCACCTCATCGCCGCCACAGATGACATCAGATGCCAGCTAGACAACGGCGAAACATCAGCCCTCATCCTCCTGGACCTATCAACCGCCTTCGACACGGTCTGCCACTGCACACTAATGACTCGCTTCCAAGGAGCCGGAATCCAGGAGAAGGCCCTGGACTGGACTACACCCTTCCTCACCGGCAGAACCCAGAGAGTCCGCCTCCCACCTTTCCGATCCGAAGCCACTGACATCATCTGCGGCGTACCCCAGGGCTCATCCCTCAGCCCGACCCTGTTCAACGTCTACATGGCCCCCCTCGCACAAGTGGCCCGCCAACACGACCTGAACATCATCTCCTACGCCGACGACACCCAGCTCATCCTCTCCCTCACCAAGGACCCGCGCACCGCCAAGACCAACCTCCACGATGGAATGATGGCCATCACCAAATGGATGAGGAGCAGCCGTCTGAAACTGAACTCAGACAAGACGGAGGTCCTCATCCTCGGCCTCACCCCCTCTGCCTGGGACGACTCCTGGTGGCCGGCCTCACTGGGTACAGCACCGACACCCACGGACCACGCACGCAACCTAGGATTCATCCTTGACTCCTCCCTCTCCATGTCGAAGCAGGTCAACGCCGTCTCCTCCTCCTGCTACAACACCCTCTGCATGCTCCGCAGGATCTACAAGTGGATCCTGACTGAAACTAGAAAAACGGTGACCCAAGCCCTTGTCAGCAGCAGGCTGGACTACGGCAACGCACTCTACGCAGGGATCCCAGCCAAACACATACGACGACTGCAACGCATCCAAAACGCCTCCGCCCAACTGATCCTCAACATCCCTCGCCGCAGCCACATCACCCCCCCACCTGAGAGACCTACACTGGCTCCCCGTCAACAAGAGGATCACATTCAAGCTCCTCACCCACGCACACAAGGCACTCCACAACACCGGACCAGCCTACCTGAACAGCAGACTCAGCTTCTACACCCCCACCCGCCAGCTCCGCTCCGCCAGCCTCGCCCTCACCGCCGTCCCTCGCATCCAACGAGCGACCTCCGGTGGCAGGTCCTTTTCCTTCCTCACCGCCAAGACCTGGAACACCCTCCCTACCCACCTGCGGCAGACCCAAGACCTGCTCACCTTCAGAAAACTCCTCAAGACCTGGCTCTTCGAGCAGTAGCAGCACCCCCTCCCCTCAGTGCCTTGAGATCCTCACGGGTAAGTAGTGCGCTCTACAAGTGACTGATTGATTGATTGATTGATTGATTGATTGATTGATATCAGGTAATTTATGATGGTTAAACAATGGGTCAAATTCACAAAGAGCCTCTGCACTCATGAGAAAATATGCGCAATGAGAAACTGCATGTAGGAGAGTGGCATCGACTGCATAGTTGCCCCCACAGTTTTGCTGATGTTTTGACTGTTTTCTGACTCTAGCCAGGCTGTGGCCCTGCTATCCAGGACCCCAGCCTATCTGATTCCTCTCTAAACTGATGTGAGTACCCTAGGTACATACCAATTGGATACTGAGGACACCCTATCAGCCCCTTGTAGATGGTTCCCTAGGTACCCAGGGCATGGGTCCCTCAGAGGCCTACCAGGGGCTGCAGCACTTGTTGTGCCACCCCTGGGACAGACATACAAACTGACACCACCAGACCACTACTGTAGTCTGGGTAAGGTGGTTCTTGCACCCCTTACAGGGATATAGGTATCCTGTATCCCACTTAATACAACACATATATCCTCATAGGTCATCCCTAAGGCAGGCCTTGCTAATCCTACAAAGCAGGGTGCTGAGATATGTGTGAGGGGGAACCCCTACCCGAGTAGGGCCCCTCTGCAACCTTCGTAAAACTATTGCTGGGTTGTTTGTAGTGCAGCCATACCATATACTCTTAACCGCATCATAAGTAATCGCGATAGCGTGATAACTTGAGAGTGGCTGCACAGAACCATGTCGTGTTTGGTTTCAAACATGTAGGAATCATACCCCCAATCCAACCATGGGAGTGAGGGCATGATTCCCCCCTGCTAGAGGGGCGATATGGTAAAAGCGGCATATTTTAGACACCAATTTAAAAGTGCACACGTAGTACAAAATGGATGCTACCCGCCACCCACACGACTCTGGCTGCCTGTTGCTGGGCAGAACTCCAGCCACGGCAGCTGGACAATAGGGATCTTGTTGCAGGGAGGTGTTCCCACCTCCCCAGACAGACTATGTGGATGGGTGGGTGCACCATAGGATGTCTTTCATACTTGCACTTAGGCTTCTCCAGTGCCTACTTCTGCATACACCGCCTCAAACCGGTTCAGGGGCATCCTGTCCCCTGCCCAGGTGAGAAACACACAAAGGGGAGAGGGTGTAGCCACCCTTTCCCACCTGAACTCTCATTGGTGGGCTCTGATTCAGACACTCCCCTAATTTCTGGATAAAGGTGGGTGCAGGGTCCCCAGAGCCTCAGATTAATCTTGGACTTCAAAGACTTGAACCTTCGACGAGCTGCCGCACAGCTGAATGAAGAAATCTCCCTTGGGGTAAAGGAGTTATCCCCCTGTTTGGCAGGCACCTGAAACACTGCAAATGACCCGGTTGGAACTCCGCTGCTCCTACGGACATCAAAGACTTCTACCTACCCTGAGGTGGGTTTCCAAGCATCCCAGCATCCCAGAGGCCAGTGAGTGTGCACAGCAAAGCTCAGCACCGTGGACCCCGTGGGTGCCGAGATCCCCAATACCCCAGGACACCAGCCACCTCTTGCACAGCACACGACCCCGACCAGTGGGGAAGTTGTGCTTTGGCTCATCATTGAGCCAACCTCTCAGCATTACTTGATGCTCCAGCCCGCTCCGTCGACCCGTGGGCTCATCTTTACGCACTCCAAATTGCCGCCTCCTGCGGTCCCTTGTCTCTCGACTGGTGGGCCCTAGCGGAGGTCAATCTTTACTTTAAAGGGCTCCCATGGTTGCTCCAGGCCTGCTCTACCGTCTCCTTGCTGGAGACCTCGCTCAGACCTCGTGGGTCTGCACCGTAGCTGTTTCGTGATCCTTGCGTGGGTTGAGGTTGCCAAGGCTTAGTGGATCCAATCCGGACACTAACTCCGCAGCGGCCTTCATCCTTCGTGGGATGGTCACCCTCCAGATGCTGGCCTTCCTTGAAGCCTCCTGGACTCCATGGCTGCTGATCCAAGCTACCTGTCTTCAACTTGGAAGTCCCGACATTGAAGGGCTCTTTGTCCTGAGCTCCCTGGTCACTGGCTAGTGACCCAGACTCTGTCCCCTCTGCTTTCAGGTCCTTTCCTTCAAGATCTACATCTTCAATCTGCACGACATCGACGACGCTTCACGCCAGCAGCAGTTCTTCACCTTTTTCCAGTGAAAACGAGATCGCGACCCGACATTGAAAACGACCTATGCACCCGGCTTCCCTGGGGCAGGTAACAGTGGTACTTGGTACTGTCGTGGGCCCTCCAAGAGCTTAACTCTAAGCTCCTGAACTTGAACTCCTGCTAGAAGTGTCCAGATTCTTGTAATTTCCAACCGCGACATTTCCCATAGGGTTTAATAGAGATACCGACTGTAGTTTAAACACTGCACCCGTCTCCCGTGGGTCCCCTTCCTCACTACCTTGGGTGGTTTCGTAAGGGGCCAGCGACCCTAAGTGCCCTAGGCACTGTCTGCAGAACTGTCGTGGTTCTTATACCACTTTTTTAATATATGGTTTGGTCCCCCCCGGGGCCCTGTGATTCAAGTGCTATTTATTGTTGTTTAAATGCTGTATTGAATTGTATCTTTACCTCCAGCCTCACAAGAGACTAGTGGGATTTGTTCTTAGAATAAATACATATATTTTGAATATATACCTGTGTGGACTACTCTTTCATTTGGTCATTCAAGAGGTTATCCATGGTAAAAGAATAAGCTTAACACTCCTTCAAGACTTAGCCTCAAGGCTGCTCTCCACAGCTACCACTAGGATAGCTTTCTTTAAAGGTTGTCTTTTAACCTATCACCTTAAGAGTCAAATTGGACTGGTGCAAGGTGTCCCCTATAACTAGTGGACAGCATATGCCAGGCCAACTTCTCACATTGGTGTGCAGCGGTTGGATTCAAGCTTGCCATTGTTTTACCAGATAACAAATTGAATTTCTAAAGTGAAAGCCACTTTGGTACTAAAGGTACATATAAAATTCAGCTTCCAATACAATAAGTTCTACTGAACTTAGGAGTTGTGTGTAGAAGGCTTAGCACACCTTGACTACAACTCAAGAAAGGGTTCAGTAGGCCAAACCTAGTGTAGGTAGATGCAACAATCCACTACACTAGAAATGTATTCAGGATTGAAAGATTTAACAAGACCCTCAAGGGTATGATAAAAGGGCCCCCAGAAAAGCTCAGGCGAAAATGGGATGTTCTTCTGCCCTGCCTTCTCTTTGCATACAGGGAGGTGCCACAGAAGGGGGTTGGTTACAGCCCTTTTGAACTTTTGTTTGGCCACCCTGTCAGAGGGCCACTCTGTCTAGTGAAGGAGGGATGGGAGTTACCTCTCAAACCCCCTAAACAGGATATTTTGGACTATGTACTTGGTCTCCACTCCCGGATGGCTGAGTACATGAAGAAGGCGACAAAAAACCTTGAGGCAAGTCAGGAATTGCAAAAAGCCTGGCATGACCAAAATGCTGTACTGGTGGTGTACGAGCCAGGACAGAAGGTATGGGTGTTGGGGCCAGTGGCCCCAGCAGCCCTCCAAGACAAATGGAGTGGACCCCATACCATATTGGAACAGAAGGGAGAGGTCACCTACTTGGTGGACCTTAGCACTCCCAGAAGTCCCCACAGGGTACTTCATGTAAACAGACTGAAACCATATGTGGACAGGGCTGACATTGGCTTGCTCATGGCAACTGATGAGGGACAGGAGGAGGAGAGTGACCCTCTCCCAGATCTGCTCTCTCACAACCCTGATGATGGGTCAGTAGATGGTGTAGCCTTGGCAGGCAGCCTCACTGCCCAGCAACAGTCTGACTGCAGACAAGTTCTCCAGTCATTCAGACATATGTTTTCACTGAATCCAAGTCAGACCACCTGGTGCACTCATGAAGTGGACACTGGGGACAGTCTGCCTGTGAAGAATAAGATCTACAGGCAACCTGACCATGTCAGGGACTGCATGAGGACAGACGTCCAAAAGATGTTGGAATTGGGAGTTATTGAGCCCTCAGATAGCCCTTTGGCTAGCCCAGTAGTCCTGGTACCCAAACCTCACACCCAGGGTGGCAAGAAAGAGATGAGGTTCTGTGTAGACTACAGGGGACTCAATGCAGTCACTAGGACTGATGCACATCCCATTCCCAGAGCAAATGAGCTCATAGATAAGTTGGCCTCAGCCAAATATCTGAGCACATTTGATCTGACAGCTGGCTACTGGCAGATAAGGTTAGCTGAATCTGTAAAAGCCAAAACAGCATTTTCAACCCCTGGTGGGCACTATCAATGTATTGTAATGCCCTTTGGCTTGAAAAATGCACCTGCCACTGTCCAAAGGTTGGTGAACCAAGTCATCACAGGCCTGGATGACTTTAGTGCAGCATATCTAGATGATATTGCTGTCTTCAGCTCCACCTGGGAGGATCACCTGATCCACCTAAGGAAAGTTTTGGAAGCCCTGCAAAAAGCAGGACTCACTACCAAGGCTACCAAATGCCAGATAGGGCAGAGTCAGGTTGTGTACCTGGGCCACCTTGTAGGTGGAGGCCAGGTTCAACCACTACAGAGCAAGATCCAGACCATCATGGACTGGGTTGCTCCAACCACCCAGACTCAGGTCCGAGCTTTCTTAGGCCTGACTGGTTACTACAGAAGATTTGTAAAGGGATATGGATACATTGTGACCCCCTTAAATGACTTAACCTCTAAGAGGATGCCCAACAAGGTTCAGTGGACTGTCAGCTGTCAGAAAGCTTTTGATGACCTAAAACAAGCCATGTGCTCTGCTCCAGTGCTCCAAAGCCCCAACTACTCCAACGAATTCATAGTTCAAACTGATGCATCTGAGGTGGGGTAGGTTCTGTATTATCACAACTGAATGAAGAGGGCCAGGATCAACCAGTAGCTTTTATTAGCAGAAGGTTGACCCACAGAGAGAAACGTTGGTCAGCCATAGAGAAGGAGGCCTTTGCTGTGGACTGGGCCTTGAAGAAGCTGACGCCATACTTGTTTGGCACTCACTTCATTGTTCAAACCGACCACAAGCCCCTCATATGGCTAAAACAGATGAAGGGTGAAAACCCCAAACTACTCAGGTGGTCCATTTCCCTACAGAGGATGGACTATACAGTGGAACATAGACCTGGGAGCAACCATGCCAATGCAGATGGCCTCTCCAGATATTTCCACCTAGAACATGAAGACTCAACTGGTCAAGGTTAGTTTAATGTCCCTGTGGTTGGGGGGGGGGGTTATGTAGGAGAGTGGCATCGACTGCATAGTTGCCCCCAACTTTTTCCTGATGTTTTGACTGTTTTCTGACTCTAGCCAGGCTGTTGCCCTGCTATCCAGGACCCCAGCCTATCTGCTTCCTCTCTAAACTGATGTGAGTACCCTAGGTACACACCAATTGGATACTGAGGACACCCTATTAGCCCCTGGTAGATGGTACCCTAGGTACCCAGGGCATGGGTCCCTCAGAGGCCTACCAGGGGCTGCAGCACTTATTGTGCCACCCCTGGGACAGCCATACAAACTGACACCACCAGACCACTACTGTAGTCTGGGTAAGGTGGTGCTTGCACCCCTTACAGGGATATAGGTATCCTGTATCCCACTTAAATACAACACATATATCCTCATGGGTCACCCCTAAGGCAGGCATTGCTAATCCTACAAGGCTGGGTGCTGATATATGTGTGAGGGGGAACCCCTACCTGAGTAGGGCCCCTCTGCAACCTTTGTAAAAACTATTGCTGGGTTGTTTGTAGTGCAGCCATACCATATACTCTTAACCGCATTATAAGTAATCGCGATAGCGTGATAACTTGAGAGTGGCTGCACAGAACCATGTCATGTTTGGTGTCAAACATTGTGGAGTCATACCCCCAATCCAGCCATGGGAGTGAGGGCATGATTCCCCCCTGCTAGAGGGGTGATATGGTAAAAGCGGCAGATTTTAGACACCAATTTAAAAGTGCACACGTAGTACAAAATGGATGCTACCCGCCACCCACACGACTCTGGCTGCCTGTTGCTGGGCAGAACTCCAGCCATGGCAGCTGGACAATAGGGATCTTGTTGCAGGGAGGTGTTCCCACCTCCCCAGACAGACTATGTGGATTGGAACTGGGTGGGTGCACCATAGGATGTCTTTCAAACTTGCACGTAGGCTTCTCCAGTGCCTACTTCTGCATACACCGCCTCGAACCGGTTCATGGGCATCCTGTCCCCTGCCCAGGTGGGAAAACACACAAAGAGGAGAGGGTGTAGCCACCCTTTCCCACCTGAACTCTCATTGGTGGGCTCAGATTCAGACACTCCCCTAATCTCTGGATAAAGGTAGTGCAGGGTCCCCAGAGCCTCAGATTAATGTTGGACTTCAAAGACTTGAACCTTCGACGAACTGCCACACAGCTGAATGAAGAAATCTCCCTTGGGGTAAAGGAGATACCCCCCTGCTTGGCAGGCACCTGAAACACTGCAAGGGACCTGGTTGGAACTCTGCTGCTAACAACGGACATCGAAGACTTCTACCTACCCTGAGGTGGGTTTCCAAGCATCCCAGAGGCCAGTGAGTGTGCACAGCAAAGCTCAGCACCGTGGACCCCGTGGGTGCCGAGATCCCCAATACCCCAGGACACCGGCCACCTCTTGCACAGCACACGACCCGACCAGTGGGGAAGCTGTGCTTTGGCCCATCATTGAGCCAACCTCTCAGCATTACTTGTGCCAAAGGACGACGCTCCAGCCCGCTCCGGCGACCCGTGGGCTCATCTTTACGCACTCCAAATTACCGCCTCCCGCGACCCTTGTCTCTCGACTGGTGGGCCCTAGCGGAGGTCAATCTTTACTTTAAAGGGCTCCCCTGGTTGCTCCAGGCCTGCTCTACCGTCTCCTCGCTGGAGACCTTGCGGGTCTGCACCGTAGCTGTTTCGTGATCCTTGCGTGGGTTGCGGTTGCCAAGGCTTAGTGGATCCAATCCGGACACTAACACCGCAGCGGCCTTCATCCTTCGTGGGACAGTCGCCCTCCAGAAGCTGGCTTTCCTTAAAGCCTCCTGGACCCCGTGGCTGCTGATCCAAGCTACCCGTCTTCAACTTGGAAGCCCCCGACATTGAAGGGCTCTTTCTCCTGAGCTCCCTGGTCACTGGCTAGTGACCCAGACTCTGTCCCCTCTGCTTTCAGGTTCTTTCCTTCAAGATCTACATCTTCAATCTGCACGACATCGACGACGCTTCACGCCAGCAGCAGTTCTTCACCTTTTTCCATTGAAAACGAGATCGCGACACGACATCGAAAAAGACCTATGCACCCGGCTTCCCTGGGGCAGGTAACAGTGGTACCTCGGTACTGTCGTGGGTGTGGGCCCTCCAAGAGCTTAACTCTAAGCTCCTGAACTTGAACTTCTGCTAGAAGTGTCCAGATTCTTGTAATTTCCAACCGCGACATTTCCCATAGGGTTTAATAGAGATCCCGACTGTAGTTTAAACACTGCACCGTCTCCCGTGGGTCCCCTTCCTCACTACCTTGGGTGGTTTCGTAAGGGGCCAGCGACCCTAAGTGCCCTAGGCACTGTCAGCAGAACTGTTGTGGTTCTTATACCACTTTTTTAATATATGGTTTGGTCCCCCCCTGGGGCCCTTTGATTCCAGTGCTATTTATTGTTGTTTAAATGCTTTATTGAATTGTATCTTTACCTCCAGCCTCACAAGAGACTAGTGGTATTTGTTCTTAGAATAAATCCATATATTTTGAATATATACCTGTGTGGACTACTCTTTCATTTGGTCATTCAAGAGGTTATCCATGGTAAAACAATAAGCTTAACATTCCTTCAAGACTTAGCCTGAAGGCTGCTCTCCACAGCTACCACGAGGATAGCTTTCTTTAAAGGTTGTCTTTTAACCTATCACCTTAAGAGTCGAATTGGACTGGTGCAAGGTGTTCCCTATAACTAGTGGACAGCATATGCCAGGCCAACTTCTCACACTGCAGTTCAAAGATTCCATCACGACTGCGGAGGTTCTTTGTGAATCAGGCCCAATTACTTACGTTTGCACAAATAACCATGGTTTCATTTTGTCTGTCACACTACAAGTCCCAGAGTACTTCAAATGTTAACTTCCAATTCCTTCTTCAGAAACAGTTGGCCATCTCTGCTGGTGATTTCAATTAAGTTTTGTAACAGGCACATGAAATTGTGAATGAATTAGTAAACATCATAGTTGCATTGTAAATGTAGTTAAGTAAGTATGTTTAAAGTTGTACACAATCATCATTTGTTGTATTTGTCTTATGAGTTCTTCATTTAGTTTCCACATGGAGCCAGAGTAGATCCACCAACTGGAGCAGATGTTTCTGCACTTGCAGGACAGCAACGTCATGGGGCAGATCAACCACTACCACCAGCACAAACTGGTAAGTAAATGTGCCCAGAAGTGGGTTCCAGGTACTTATTATCAAACAACCCTTTAGATATTTTTCCTAAACTCTACCATTTGTTTCACATGTGTGATCTTCACTAGTATATGTTGGTTATAACGTGTCAACTAGAATGATAATTAAATTACGTTGGCCAGTAAAACACATACTGCAGTGACCTCTGCTTCCCGTATGGGTGTGACAAATGGTAAGGCACCACACACTGGGCGGATGGTAGACCCTGGTAAGGTTACTTACATATAACTTTATATAACGCTCATAGTCTAATATATAGGAAGATATGTTAGCAGTATGTAGTGTGTGTCAAAAATCCCTGTTGTCACCCATCTCCATATGCTCAGATATGGTTCATAAAGGGATACTACTTGATGTTTACTCTTGTCCCATGTACTACGTTACTTTCACAATAAAGCAATGCGAACAGGTCTCCTGTTTCGTTCGCTACTATACCTATAACCCCCTATTTGTGGTTTTTTATGTGTACTGCCTTGGAACCCAAAGGGTTTTTAACTGAACCCTCACTCGCCTACCTAGTAGGTGACATGCTTCATCATTGGGTTCCCACCCTGGTCGCCGAATGCTTCCAGGGTGTACTGTGACGCCTGATTACAGCGGACCTGGTTATTTGAGGAGAGAACAGTGATGGTGAGTTAATTGGTGAAAATAATTCCAGTCAACTAGACATAAATTTTAATCAGGGAAGTCTTGGTTAATGTTAAAAAAATATAGTGGAGGATATATGTGGGATATTAAATGGATCCAACGTATCCTCAAAGTCTAAAGGTTTCAGGCTTCTTCTAATAGAGCCTCTCAGGGTCAAAATGGCTTTCATCAGGACCAAAAGGAAAGGGTCAGCATGCGCTCTAAGGCATGCAGGGAATTTGTGAGTGGATTGTACTTACAACCCACCGATTTGTCAGGAAAATCACAGTTTGTTTTTCTTCCTGAAAGAGAGTATCAAAAACAGGCAGTGGTAGTGAATAGAAGAAATTATAGATGAGGAGCCAGATGGGTGCCTTCCCCTCTGGCTCCTTAATGTGACTCATTTGTCACGTTATATTTCACACTTCTTGTTTAGCACTTATAAAAAAAGACAATACGTATGTCTGAGCATACGAGATTTATGTTTCATAGACAGAACATACAACCAGATAGTGTGTAAGGTATACATACAGATTGGTTGTTTTACAGACAAGACATACAGACAAACAGTATTTCTCATGAGGTTTTTAACATAGAGAATGTGCTTACTATTGTTGACGCGTGTCTAGACTTATCAATAGTTCAACATACATCTAGAATGGATAATGGTCCAATGTGCTATATTGTTAGAGTTAGTACATTTTTTCTCAGGTTACGTGCATTAATCTGACATTAGTTTTGTTTCCATTGGGCCAGAGAAAATGAATTTCATGGGTATTTGGCGCTAGCGTACAACATTAGTCCGACAGCGCTTATCACCAGTACTTTAAAAAGAGCTCATTCATCACAGTAATGTGTCTATTTTTAAGAAAATATAATAAGAAATAGGAACTGACTTTGTGGTGGTAGCCTCTTGCTACCTGGGATATGTCAAGGGGGTGGACCCTGTAGTCACATTCTGTAGGTTTTAAAAGAGGAGAAACCCTTTAGTCAAGGTCAGCCTCTAAGGTTTTTAGTCAGTCTCCCCCGTCGTTCTTTTTGTGCCAACCTACTTCGTCAAGGCATCTCACCCTCCGTAGTACCTGCTTCACCTGGGTCATCCCGCATTTTGTGGACTACCTCTGGAGGCCATGCTTTTATGCAGGATTTAGTTTCCCGCTCCGTGGTGATTACGTGTGCCGGTGGTTGTCTTTATGGGGCAGGGTTTGACCCTTACACACCTCTGTGTGTGACATGCGAGACATCATCACCCAATTCTTTCATTCCTACGGGCATCTTCCATCTAGATTCGGCTTCATTTTCATGTTGTCATGGATACCGGACTTGATTACATGGTGGCGGTATTGTATGACACTATCTGCAAGGAATGTATATGGTTACAAGTACTGTAATATTAGCAGACCACTCTCTGACCTAATTGTTAGCCAACTTGAGTAGTTGGTTTGACTCATATCAAAATGTTTATTCACATTATTATTGGCTTATATAACTGATGTCAGAGTACATGGGTGGGCAGGTATTGCATAAGTTCTTGTAATGTTCATTCTATATCTATTTATGGACTTAATACTCCATGATTATTGGTCAGTATGCCACATGTTTAAAAGTGTGCAGTGTTAGGTGTTTAGCAAATTGGATTTGTTGTTTCTTGTTTTCATATTTTCAGACAAAAGTTTTTTATGTCAAAATACATAGTTGGGCAAGCATCTTATAAATTCAAATTATGTTTATTCCATATTTGTCTATCCACTTTGTCCTTGATAGTGTAAAACATGTGTACTCCACAGAGCAGGACTATTGTCTCCTAGGTCACTGTGATACTATATAATTCATATGTTCCAGCGAAGCTCACAGCACAGTATTCCAAGGGATATTGTAGTTTATTCCCATCTTGTGAGAGGACATCTGGTAGATCCAGCATTGTTCTCTCTCAAAAAGGCGTTTCTCTATGTTATCCTGGGCAACTTCCAATTGTTCAATGACACACCACATCATGTCATTCGGGGTATGCCCTAGGTTAATGAAGTGATCTGACAGGTTTGTTGTATTCCTCTTACACCTTATATTACTCTGGTGTACACAAATTCAAGTTTTAATATTCTCTGTCATCATGCCCATGTATTTTAGTCCACAGGTGCATACGATCAGGTAGACTACATTGATTGTGTTACAGTTAGTGTTTTTTCGTAATGTCCATGTCTTTCCTGGTTCTAAATCCAAGGTCTTGGTAGTTCTTGTTAAGTGGCAGACGCTGCAGTTACCACAGGCGTTGTGGTCTGTCACCTTTTGGAAACCCTCATACTTCGAACCGTTGTTCTTACTTCCCTTGTTGTGGTGTGTGGTCTTGTTCTTACTAGGTTATCTTTCAGATTCATTGCCTTTTTAAAGGAAAAAGTTTTTTTTTTCATTTCAGGTTCCCCATTTTCATGATACGCCAATTACCATTGAGGATTTTTTTAACAACACTTGAGATCGTGCTATAAGTTGTCACATATGTCTTAGGTATGGTATTGTTATTTTTGACTTTTAGTTCTAGGAGGTATTCTCTCTTTTGATTGTTTGCTATTTTGTAGGTATTTTTTAATGTTTCTTTCCGGGTAATTGCAATCCTGCAATTTTTCTTTTAGTTCATTTGCTTGTGTGATAAAATCTGAAGAATCTGAGAAATTGACCATATGGTAGGTTTTCTCGCTGGGCTCTCGGGTGAAAGCTGTCAAATCTCAATAATGTGTTTCTATCAGTTGGTTTATAATAGGTTCTTGTTTCTAATTTTCCACTCTCCGTGTATATCATGACATCTAGAAAAGTGATGGATTCTTTTCTGTGTAAGTGAATTTTACGTTGAGGGTCACATGTATTGATCCAGGTTAAGAAGTTATGTATTGATGACTTGTCCCCTTTCCATATCACTAGGTTGTCATCTACATATCGTTTCCAAAGTTGTATATTTTCTTTGTGTATGTTTCTGCTACATAGTATGTATTTGCTCTCAAAATTGTATACATACAATCCTACTACACTTGGCACAAACGTGGTCAAGTCAAGTCAAGTCAAGTCAGAGATATTTATATCGCGCACATATCACTCGGAGAGTCTCATGGCGCTTGCAGAAACTCCGAAAAAAAAAGAGAGGACCACAGATTAATTACCGAAAAGCAAGGTCTTTAGCTTTTTACGGAAGGAACCGTGATCAGGCAAGTTGCGGAGATGATAGGGCATTTTGTTCCATGAGAAAGGGGCCAGATAGGAAAAGGCACCGCCTCCCTACCTAGCAGTGTGAATCCTGCGAGGGGTAAGCAGGGCGGCATCACTGGAACGCAGGGCTCTATAGGGATGGTACCAACGGAGCTTTGGCAGCCAGTACTTGGGGCCGTTACCATACATTTGCTTATGAGTCAAGCATTGTATTTTGAACAAGGTTCGTTTCCTTATTGGGAGCCAATGAAGGGAGTTTAAGCAGAGGCGGGCCGAGGTCCTATATGGGCAATCCAAGACAAGCCTGGCGGCCGTGTTTTGAAGGACTTGGAGTTTAGCTAAAAGATCTGAATTAATGGCATGTAAAAGCGAATTGCCATAATCTACTCTGTTCATGATAAGGCCTTGTATTAGGGGTCTACGGGCCTCTAATGGGAGCCACTTAAACACTTTACGCAGGCTCCGCATGACACCATAGCAAGTGCTGATCACATGCTTTACGTGGCCACTCATGGACAAATTATTGTCAATGTAAAAGCCCAAGTTTCGGACCATGTTCTTATATGCGGGGCAGGGCCCGAGCTTGGACGGCCACCAGTCATGCGTCCAATGGTCAGCAGCTTTTCCGAACAGCATGATCTCAGTTTTGGTTCCATTTAATTGAAGATGATTTGATGACATCCATTCATCCACTTGGATCAGACAATTTTTAAAACGCTGTCTAGTTTCTTCTGGGTCAGGGCCCAAGGTGATTAAAATCTGAGTATCATCGGCGTAAGATATGACATCAAAGCCATATTGTCTGATCACAGCGGCCAATGGAGTCATATAGAGATTAAAAAGGGTGGGGCTCAATATAGAGCCCTGAGGGACACCCATCTTTAGTGTTCGTTCACTAGACGTAGTGTTGCCCATCTGGACCACGGTTTTGCGATCTCTCAAATAGCAGCTGAACCAGTTTAGGGCTGACCCCTGACCCCCATCTCCCAAAGTCGACGTTCAAGTATGTGATGGGAGATGGTGTCGAAGGCCGCCGACAAATCAAGCAGAACAAGGATGGCTGACTGCTGCTTATCCAGGGCTAATCTAATATTGTCCGTGATCTCAATCAGTGCTGTCTCTGTACTGTGAGCCGCACGGAACCCGGATTGAGAGGGATCTAAAAGCTCATGGCTATCAAGATGACTTACAAGCTGCCTGTTTACTAGAGACTCCAACATTTTTCCAAAGTATGGTAGCAAGGAAATTGGCCGATAATTCGATAATATATCTGGATCCGCTGAAGTTTTTTTAAAAATAGGCCTGATTCTGGCTTTTTTCCAACACATTGGAAAGTTGGCTTTTGCTAAAGATTTATTGAAGATTTCAACTAGTCTGGTTAGGACTGTGGGGGCCAGCTAAGGGAATATTTTAGGAGGAAAAGGGTCATCAGGGGAGGCAGATTTAATTTTTGTAATAGCCTCGGAGACAGACTTAAGGTCACATTCCTTAAAATTTCGTAGATGATCGTCAGAGGTCAGAGGAGACTGTGAGAATGCTACCAGGTCTGTCTCAATATGAGCATGGACCGGCGGAAAGGTACTATGAATTTTCATGATTTTGTCCTCGAAAAAGTCAGAGAGGGAGTCCGTCCATATTTGGGAGACGGGAGGTGCAGATGCGTTAGTAGTAGTTGTAAGTTCTTTAAGGATATGGTGTAGCTCCTTAGAGGAATTCTCTGCCCTATTTATTCTATCAACCAGATATGATTTCTTTGCTAGTTTGATATCGAGCATATAACCATTATGCATCTTTTTATAGTTGTCGCGGTTAACAAGATTTCTGGTTTTCCTCCTCAATTTCTCTGCAATACGGCACAGACGTTTAGTGGCCTTAAGTGAATCAGTAAACCAAGGGGAGTTTCTAGTCTTGGGCCTAATGTTCTGAAGCGGGGCAATTAAGTCTATAGTGGTTCCAATAGCATTGTTTAATTGCAATACATCATAGTCCACACTCGATTCGTAATTTAGGGGATAAAAACTAAAGTTCTCTTTGAATGATGGAGTAGTGACTTTATGCCAAGGTCTACGAAGAATAGACTCATTACCCTTATGGAATTTCTTTTTTGGTGCGGAAGGAATGGCAAACTTTAAAAGATAATGATCAGTCCATATTAGTGGTACTGGAATTTCCACCGTCAGGTCCAATACATTAGTGAACAAAAGATCCAATGTATGACCCGCACAGTGAGTAGGCTCATTTACCCGCTGGCCTAGTCCAAGAGTACTCAGGTCTGAGAGTAGTTTATCTGTGTCTGGGTTGTCCGATAGCTCCGCGTGATAGTTAAAATCCCCGATAAGCAGGAATTTATCAGAGGCCAGAACATGAGGGGCAATGATTTCAACTAGCTGGTCAGAGAAATTGCCCTTTAAGCCAGGGGGGCGGTAGACCAAAGCACCTCTCCAGGAGCCATTTGAAAGACCAACAATTTTAAAGGCGCAGATTTCTATAGTGCTACAGGATACAGAATCCAGGATGCTTATAATAAACGCTCCTTTGTATATAATAAGTAGGCCACCCCCTCTTTTCTACTTTCTATCAACTCGAAGAATTTTATAATCAGGGGGAAGGGCCACATGTAAATCAGGACCTGAATGCTCGTGTAGCCAGGTTTCAGTGATAAAACAGATGTCTGGGTCAGTGAGAGTCAAAAGATACCATACATCCAGAGCATGTTTAGAAATGGAGCGGGCGTTAATATAAATGGCGGTCAATGAAATAGAAGAAGCATTATTTTGATTGTGCATTTTAGGTCTAATAGATGGGGTAGGATTGCTCTGATCATGAGAATGCCTAATCTCAGGATACTGAGACATGGCGGTTGTATGAGGGCCCAGATATATAATAGGTGGGATGTTAAAGCTTTTTAACTGGGAACTAGAATATTGGATTAAAGCCATTTTAAGAATGGGGCCAAATAGTAGCAGGAGGGGAAAACTGAGGACCAAATAGCACAAAATCCCAGAACAAACCTGTGTAGAACAAGGGGTATGGCCGCTGGACGCGACCGGTCGCGGACGGGCACAGACGGGCTTGCCTTTGGCGCGCCTTTGGCGCGCCGCTGCGCGCGTCCGCAGCTTCGGATGTTCCGAAGGTCTTTAAGTGAATTTTATCTTCAAATTCAAAGTAGTTCTCTTTCAAGGCCAGGCGGGCGCATTCCAAGATAAAGTGTTTCAGTGTCATATAATTCTACTCTCCTTGTTTCAGAGTCTCCTTTATTACTTCGAGTGTAGCATCTTGTGGAAGGCTGGTGTATAAACTTTATACGTCTAGGGTTAGTAAAGTAAGCAGAGCAAGTCCTTGGTATCCTTTAGATAGGTAAATGTCTGTTGTACTTTTGGTTTTAGGTAGAAGTCGCAGAACCAAGATAGTGGTTCTAGTAATGACCCTATACCGGAGACTACTGGTCTTCTAGGTGGAGGGATCTTGTTTTTGGGAATTTTTTGTAGCGTGTAAAAGTATGGGGCTTTTGGATTCTGCGTGATGAGAAATTCTGCTTCCTTTTTGGAAATCCAGTCCCTTTCTTCTGCCATTTCCACTAGGTGTTTTATTTCCAACTACATCTTTTTCGTAGGGTTTTCTTGTAGAACTTTGTAATTTTTCTTCTCTGATAGGAGGCGGAAGCATTCCTGTTGGTTGTCTTGCCGGTTTTGTAGAACAATGCTACCTCCTTTATCTGCTGGTTTTATAATCACATCTGTTTGTTCTCTGAGTTCTTTGAGGGCTGTCGATTCCTTTTTGTCATGTTATGATATGCTTCTTTGTCTTTTAATATCTCAATTTTATTATATACAGCTTGTTCAAATGTGATTATTTCTGTAGGGATCGTTGATGTAGGGGAGCAAAACGCTGATTTAGTTTTCAAATCAGTATCACCCTTAGGGTGGGCGTGCTCTGTGGGATTAATTTTTTCAAAGAAAGCTTTCAGTTTGAGTTTCCTAAAGAATCCTGCTAGTTCGCAGTGGAGGCAGAATTTATCCAAGTGGACGGTGGGTACAAAGCCCAGCCCCATGTTCAGTACTCGTCTTGGTGTGTCTCTCAGTACCAGCGTAGAGAAAGTCGGTTACTATATTGGGCCGCTGCTGGTCCTCGGTTGGCTGTCTTTTGACATACTTCTGACATTCACTCTCTGTTGTGGGTCTTCCCAGCGTACGTGTTTTTCTCTTCTTCTCCTCCCACGGCCTCTTCCACCACTCCATAAAAAAGGGGGGTACTGTGTGTAGAGGAAGTTATTCGGCACTGTATTAGAGAAAGGTGCGCCCAATCGCAAATATTGAGGTGGTATTGCTTGCTGGAAGAATGGTTGTTGTGGTGCTCTCATCTCGTTCAGGTTTTGGTTTTGTCCTTGCCATGGTTGTTGCCACTTTCTTCCTCTTTGTTTGTTTTTGGTTTTGTTCCTATTGTCATCATCTCTGGACAAACTCCCTGTATCTGAGGTTCCTTCCTCTGAGGTATAATTGTCTGACGAATCGCCTTCTTTCTCCATTGTGGTGAAATCTGGTGCAGAGTAAGGGTAGACTTTAACAAAGGCAAATTTCTTTCAATCTTTCTGAAATTAGTGTATTTTAGATTGGGTTAAGTAGTCCTTGTATTTTGTCAGTTCTTTGTTAATTTCTTCAAGTTTCTTTTAGTGTGCAGAGATTGTGGTTTTTATGTTTAAAACGTTTTTATTGAAACAAAACAAACCATGGGGGAGGGGGATAGGAGGTTAGGGTACATATAATACAATCAAAGAAAAAGGGGGCAACTCAAGAGGGTTGGCGATGGATAGCTCGATGGGCCAGGGGAAAAGCACAATAAATGAAAGGCTAAAAATGCAATCTGTGGAATCCCTGCGTGCATATCCAACACCCCAAATCTGAGCAATGAAAGCCAGCATCAACTCAACGAGGCACAATCCACCCCCCCCATCCCCCAGCCCCCCATTAAAGAAAGTAAGAAAGAAAAAACAATATCCCACCCCCCCCGTCCTATGGTCCCGCTCCAGATTAGTCCTCACCAAAAGGCCCAGCACCCCCCCCCCCCCCCCCCCCCCGGAGGGCCCCGTCTCACATGTGATCTAGTCCGCCGGGATTACCGGCGGCGTAAACCTGAGAAGCCTAAGATACCTCGGGCAGGTGAGCTCCCGGAATTCGGTGGACAGCAGCGCTAGAAAGGGTTGCCACAGCTCTTCAAATTGGTCTATCTCCCCCGCCACCGTAAGCGACAGCTTCTCCATTCCCAGCACATGCCAAAGCCTATGCAACCAGCCCGTGATGGAGGGGACAGTGGTGGTGCGCCAGTGGATAAGGATGTTCTGGACCGCAGACCCCAGCGCAATCGCGATCTGCCTGCCCCTGCGGGACTTCAGTGGGTACATTAGGTCATTGGGGAGGCCCAGCAGGACATACGCCGGGAAGCGCGGCAGCTCTATCCCAAAGTGCTTATCCACCTCGTCCAAAACTTCCTTCCAGTAAGCGGTCAGCACGGGGCAACCCCAAAGAATGTGTGAGAGGGTACCCTCCTGCCCGCAGCCCCGCCAGCACCCCTTGTCAGTGTGTTTATGCATTTCATACAGTCTCTCCGGGGTGTAGTACCAATAAGTGGACACCTTGGTAAAGGTCTCCGTAAGGCCCGTGTGGTATGCAGAGTGCCGCGCCCGATACGCAATTTTGTCCCATTCCTTGTGGCTGAGTGTCCTACCCAATTCCCTGTGCCAGCGCTCCCTCCCCGGGTTGTAATAGTGAAACGGCGGGGGTTGTAGGTACTTATACAGATCGGTGATTAGCTTAGCGTCGGAGGTCCGGGTGGCCAGCCACCTCTCATACGGTGTAATTTGACGAGCGGCGGTGTCACGCACTTGGGGCTGGAGGGCCCAATGCCGAACCTGCATGTAGCGCAATCTGTCCAGCTCCGTCAGGCCGAACTCCTGGCGGAGTTGCTGAAAAGGAATCACTCCCTCCGGGCCATAGACCTGGAAGAGCGCCCTGCAGCCCGCCTGCACCCAATGGGAGAAAACTCCCGGCTCCATCCCTGGGGAAAAGTCCGGGTTGCCCACTATGGGTGTGAACGGCGAAGGGAAGGTGGTGAGGCCCCGAGCCTCACAGACTGCATCCCACACCCGCAGGGGGACCTGCGTAACGAAAGAAGCGTAAAGGTTAGGGGGGCGATGCGCGCGGCGCAAGAATGGAACCTCTTGTAAGGTGCGGCCCGCCACTGCCTGGTCTTGAAAGAGCCAGTGTTTGTCGGACTCCCACCTGCTCCACTCCACCAGATAACGCAGCTGTGCCGCCTGAAAGTACTTACGGAGGTCCGGAATACCGAGACCCCCCGCCTCCGGAGCAAGCGTGGAGAGGACCCTCTTCATTCGTGGCTTGCGGCCCTGCCACACAAAGCGGGAGATGTCAGCCTGCATTTGTCGTATCCAGCCCACCGGGGGCTGGAGAGGAAGGGCCCGGAAAAGATACAGTATCTGGGGCAACACCGTCATCTTAACCGCCGCGATTCGCCCCAACCAGGACAGTAGGCCCTTGCTCCAGCGGCCAAGCTCCTCCTTGATCTTCCTGCTGAGAGAGGCATAATTGGCCGTTTCCATCTCCGGCAATGTGGGCGCCAGCAGAATCCCCAGGTATGGCACCGTGGACGAGGACCACTGCATGGGGAAGAGTCGCTGAAGGTCCCTCCTGGTGTCCGCAGCCAGGGACACGTCTAACGCCACTGACTTGCTCATATTCATTTTGAAGCCGGCCGCACAGGCAAAGGCGTCCAGTTCCCGGAGGCAAGCAGGCAGCGACCTCCTAGGGTCGTCCAAGGTCAACAGGACATCGTCCGCGTAAAGACTGACAGTGTGGACATACTGGCCCATCCGGACCCCAATAGCGTCCGGGTTATCGCGAATCCTCTGAGCAAACGGCTCCATGTAGAGGGCAAACAAGAGCGGCGAGAGGGGGCAGCCCTGCCTCGTGCTGCGTTCGATGGCAAATCCGCCGGAGCTACACCCGTTGACCCGTACCGACGCCGAAGGATGCTTATAACAGTTGAATACCATGGTGCGGAACCTATCCCCGATTCCCAATTTCTTGAGAACCAGCTCGAGATACGGCCAGTGAACTCTGTCAAAGGCCTTCTCCGCATCAACGGACAGCAACATCCGCTCCCCCGGGATCCACGAGGCCTTCTCCAGAACATGCGTCACCCGCTTGGTATTGTCAACCGTCTGTCTGCCGGGCACAAAGCCAGCCTGGTCCGCCTCCACCAATCCGGGGAGGTGCGGACCCAGCCGGGACGCTAGAATCCCTGTATACAACTTGAGGTCGACATTTAAAAGCGAGATGGGTCGATACGAACCGCAGAGGGCCCGGTCCTTCCCAGGTTTCGGGATTACCGCGACCGTCGCCCTCAGGAGATCCGGTGGGATGGCTCCCAGTTCGGAAAAGGAATTAAATAGCCGAGTAAGGACAGGGGCCACCGCCGTGCAAAAAGTCTTGTAAAACAACGACGTGTACCCGTCCGGGCCCGGGGCCTTCCCATGCTTCAGCCGCGCGATAGCGGAAATCACTTCCTCAACATGGATATCTCGCTCCAGGTGGTCCGCCTGAACCGGATCCAGCACCGGAAGGGTCACCGACTCCAAGTAGCCTGTGGCATCCCATGGCGAGGAGGGCTCCTCAGCATACAACGCCTCGCAGAAGCCGCGGAAAGATTCCGCTACCTCCGCGTCCCCGGAGACGGCCATCCCGTCCGTGCCCACCAGTTCCTTCACGACGCCACGCTGCTGCGTGACCCGGAGCCGGTGTGCCAAGAGCTTGCCACATTTGTCCCCCCCAGTGTAGAAGGCATGTTTCAAGCGCAGGGCAGCATACTACGCCCTATCAAGATCCAGTGCCGACAGGAGCTTCCTCGCAGCCTTCAACTGCCTCCACACCCTGGGCGCCCCCGTGCGGCGGTGGACCTGTTCAAGCTCCCGGACCTGAACGGTCAGCTCGTCCCTCTTCCGTTGTCGCTCCCTATTTTCGGCTGCGGAGATAGAGATAAATTCCCCCCGGAGGACTGCCTTCAATGCCGCCCACTGTGTCGCCTGCGAAGTGTCGGTGTTGCTATTGTGAGTTAGGTAGTCCTGTATGACCTCTCCAATGCGCTGCACTACAGACTTTTTGTGTAAAAGGGTATCCCGGAGGCGCCACACCCCCCGAGAGGGGGAGGCCGCCGGCCACTGGAAAACGCCGGTGACTGGTGAATGGTCAGACAGGGTCAGGGCCCCGATGTCCGCCGCCGTGGCAGCGGCACGCATCGGTCCGCTCACCAGAAGGTAGTCCAGCCGTGAGTAGGTGCGGTGTGCGTGTGAAAAGTAAGAGTAGTCCCTATCCGTGGGGTGCATGGAGCGCCAAAGGTCGTGTAAATCCATTTCCGCAATCCGGGCCTTCACAGCCTGGGACAGTTCCCCCGTCTGCGGGAAGCGCTGCGCCGATCTGTCCATCACAGAATCGAAGACAATATTAAGGTCTCCCCCCAAAATGACGTGGCGGTCGGGAGAAGCAGTGACATCCACCAACACGGAGTCTAGGAAACGTTCTTGGTGGTCGTTTGGGCTATAAACGGAGCCGACCGTAAACGCTATGCCTCCTAAGCGCATGCGATACGCCAGAAGCCTCCCCTTCTGTTCAGCACACTTATACAAAACCTCCCCCCTAAAGGAGCTCGCTAGAAGAATGGCTACCCCCGCCGTCTTGTTCGCTGCCGAGGAGAAGAACTGGGTAGGGAACTTAGCAGAGCGCAGCCGATGGCAATCCCGGGACAATAAGTGGGTCTCTTGCAAAAGGCAAATGTCCGCCTGCGTCCCCTCCAGCAAAGATAAGATCGCTCTGCGCTTCACGGGGTTATTCAGACCCTGAACATTAAGGGTCACCACCTTTAGGGCCGACATTCCTCTCGGGGATCGGGAACGCCGTGCAATGGGCAGTGGATCAGCGGGTAGGGCACGCGGGGCAGCCGCGCGGGACAAGCCAAAACAGACCAAGCGTGGGCATGGGCAACCTCGGACGGGACCTCCCCAACCCCAGAACAACCCCTACACCCACCCAAAACACAACCCTGGCAACTAGCCAAACGCAAACTCAAACACCCCATTGTCCCAGTCAAGCCCCAAAACGGGCAAGTCCGTAGAAAAGAACGAAGTGGACGTCCAGCCACTCACCTCCATCTGCTCCCCCCCGACCCCCCCGCCCCGTACCCAGCAGTTAAAGAAGCTAAAGGCATCTCCCCCCGGAGTGAGTGTTAGGCCGTCAAGGCCACGCCGGTGGAGCCGGCCGAGTCCCTGGCCGCCGCCCTCAAAGCATCGGCCATGTCCGCCCTGATGGTAGGGGAATCAGGACGCCCTGCGCTGGCCGCTGATCGTCGCCTCGTCGACCTCCGCCGGCTCCGTCTCTCCGAGGGCCTCCACGACGGTGTAGCTCCTTCCTCCTCCGCCGCCGTAAGCCCCAGGACTCCACAAATGTCCTGCAAGGAGCGTAGCTGGTGTAGCACCCCATTCCACCGGAAGATCAGGCGGAAGGGATGTCCCCAAGAGTACGGCGTCTCGTGTTCGCGCAAAAAGTCAGTGGCAATCCTGAAGGACCTGCGTTTCTGCAGCGTGATGGCGGAGAGGTCCTGGTAAAGCGCCACCGGCCGCTCCCGGAAAGTCAGGGGCTGTTTCCTGCGGGCGTCAGTCATGATGCGTTCCTTCAGCGGGAAGTCGGGCAGGAAGGCCAAAATGTCCGGTGGAGGTGCCGATGACTGGCGCTGCCGGCCAACCCTATGTGCCCTATCAATGCTAATGGGGAAGTCCGCAGCTTCCCCCAGTATCTCTTGGAACAGGTCCCGCAGGTAGCCCCCCAGATCGGACCCCTCGTCTGCAGTCGGCACACCACGCACTCGAATGTTGTTCCTCCGTGATCTGTTCTCAAGGTCCTCAGAGTGGGCCTGGAGCTCAACACACTGCTCCCGGAGGCGGAGAACGTCCTGTTGAAGATGGACTATCTCCTCCTCCCGGCGCTGGGCCTCCGTCTCCACCATTTCCACGCGCTCGCCAAGGCCCTCCACTTCCCTGCGCACTTCCCGGACCTCGCTGGCCACCTCCCGCTTCAGTGTCTGGAAGTCCTCCCTGAGGGAGCTGAACAGTTCCTCCATAAAGGTCCTCGTGACGGGTGGCTCCCCCCCAGTCACATCCGCCGAGGCCCGGGAGGACCCCGGCGAAGGCTGTGTTCTGTCCCGCAGTTGCTGGGCCCTGCCAAGCATGTCCGGCAGGGTGCGGTCCCCCTTCTTCGAGCCGCCTCTTCCAGACATCGCAAGCACTGCGGTCGGGCACAGGTCCAGCCGCCCTAGGGATGCCCAGCTGCTGGCAAGCGCTCGACGTGGGTGTCCCCCCACAAGCAGAATCGCTGCGTCACAGGTGACAAAATGGCGGTCCAGTCCGGTCACCGCCAGCCGTGGGTGCCCATCCGAGACAGCAATGGAAACTACAGTGGGGGGCTCCTCTTCAGCACATCCCCCAGAAAGTCAGCCTGGCAGCAGCGGCGATCACATACATCCACCAGCAAGGGCTCCAGTGAAGGCCAACACCACTGATCTCTCAGGGACAAGATGGCGGCAGGGCGGGGCAAGGCAGAACGACCAGGCCCGGCGCAACCGCCGGGGCCCCCAAAACGCACAGCAATCAAAGAGGTTCCGCCACCGGTTCCAGTCTGTCACACGCAAGGGCCCAGACGGGCCGCCCCCATCAGAAAGTCCGCCGTACTTCGGTCAAGGGACAGGGGCCCCGCAGTGCGAAGTGTCGCCGACACCAGACTGAGTGCCAAAGCGCCCGTCCTAAGTCTCCCGCACCGTCGGGTCCCCTCCCGCGGCTCCTTCACCCTCCGTCGAGCGACGGGCCAGATTCCCTCCAGATCGCAACTTTCAGCACCAGGCCCAGCCGAGGCGCGCGGACAGCACTCCGATGCACTCCGCCTCCCAGGCCTCCGTCGCTCTTCGAACTCAATCGGACCTTTTGGGGGACTTCCCCCGAGGAGATCCGAACCAAAGCGGCAACAATGTGCGCACCAGGTGCTCCGCCACGCTCCTCTCACACGCTGAGCCTCAGCGGGGGGAGAAAAGCGTAAGAAAAGGGCTCAAGCTCGGCCGGGCCGGAGGAGCTACGGGAGGAAGCGTCCGCTCACCCCGCCATCTTGGCCACGCCCCTGAGATTGTGGTTTTTAAATGTGTTTCGGTGAGTTGTATTTCTATTAGCAATACTTCTGAGAGATGTTTTGCTGTTCAAAATAATCTAATCTTGAGTGCAGTGGCAGGCGATTTGAGCCCAATCCTTCTGAAAGGTTGGACCTTCTAAGCAAATTCTTGGGGCATTTGTAACTATTAGCCCTCTTGGTGCAGTGCTTGCTCTTAAGTATTCCGTCATTATGACCCCATGAAGAATGGTACGGATTCTGTTTCTTTTCTGTTCTGTTAGTGTCCCCATCTTTTGTCTGTGCAATAGTCTGGGCCACGTTTAGGTCTGCCAATAAGGTTGGTCTGAGAGAATATCTTCCACATCGTCATCTGTGAACGTGAGTTCATGGTTGTCTGTCATTGTTGGTACTGTCACGGTATGTGTAAAGGTTAAGTATCTCAGGGTATATTCAATATGGTAGTCCCTGTGGTACCCTTCTGGGATGTGTTCTTATGTTCATAGGTTACTGTGTATGGATTTTCTTATAAGGATTGTAGTTAGTTTTCTCTCACAGCTGTGCGCTGCACTAGTATATCTAAGCATAAATCAGAGAGTGAGAAGCAAGAAGGCTAGACCCATTCCTCTCCCCAAATAATTAGTACAATAACACAATAAAAATGGGGCTCCTGTTTCATTCGCTACTATATCTATAACCCCCTATTAGTTTTTTTAGGTGTACTGCCTTGGAACCCATAGGGTTTTTTAAAAAAAACTCACTCGCCTACCTAGTACGTAACGTGCTTCATCATTGGGTTCCCACCCTTGTCACCTACTAGGTAGGAGAGTGAGGGTTATTTTAAAGACCCTATGGATTCCAAGGCAGTACACCTAAAAAATCACGAATAGGGGGTTAAAGGTATAGTACGGAACGAAACAGGAGACCCGTTCTCATTGTGTTATTGTACTAATTATGTGGGAAGGAGATCAGGTCTAGCCTTTTTGCTTCTCACTCTCTGATTGATGTTTAGATCTATGTTATTATCAGACAACCTATAGATATTTTTCTTAAACTCCATAATTTGTTTCCCATGTGTGATCCTAATTAGTATATGTTGGTTTTAACATGTGTCAACTAGAATGATAATGAAATTATACATGTATCTTTTTAGAAACTGTGACATTGACCAAGACAACACGTACTACAGTGATCTCTGCTCCACATATGACAAATGGTAAGGCAACACAAATCGGACAGATGGCACACCCTGGAAAGACACGTGCATTTAACTTTATATAATGCTCATAGTCTAATATATTGGATGACATGTTAGCAGTATGTGGCCTGCGTCAAATATCCCTGTTGTCAACCATCTCCATTTGCAAAGATATGGTTCTTAAGAGTATACTACTTCATAACATGTTGGCTAATGAAAGTATGACTCTACATTTAAACTGAAATAATAAAGTACATACTTAATTAACTATATTGTCCAATGTTCCCTCTAATTTTTTTCCTCTGTGTGCGGCAGTGGAGGGTCTCTGTGCGCTGCAACCATGGCTATGTGCGCCAGGAACCAGACCGTGCGCGTGTGCAGTGCCAAATGTCAATCCAAGCGTTTACTTAAAAGTGAAAAGATGGTGCATTTACACACATACAGCACCACGTTAAGGGTCTTAAGGCCGGTTTGCAAATTGGATAAACACGCCATGACATAATTGGTTACACAGGCAAGTACACTTCAGGTTTAGAAAAGCACAAGATTCCAACGGTGGTACCATCATAAGATTTTACTAAATATTCTTAACTGGAGCACTGTTCATTGGGTGGGTAAATGTTGCGAGCCTATACAATATAACATATACACAATAAGTTACAAAATTACATAACATATTTACAATTTGATGTGAAAGCTATGTTGGGCTATCCCGCCAGAGATAGTTTGTAATACTTTGACATCCAGGCAAACATGGACTGTGGGAGAAGGCTGTTCAGACATGTCAAGTGGCATCACTAGATGGGTGACAGAGTTGCTTCTCACGGCGATCCTTGCCATTTTTCCAGTGCTGGTAAACTCTATCAAGGTTAACTTTCCCATTCAGGAGGTAGGCCTTTGTCATCATCAGCATATCCAAATGCTTCTGCTCCAGTCTATTCCTCAATTTACTCTTCATACAATCCAGCCACAGAGGGCCGCACTGATTCATGCAGGGTAGTGGTCAGGGACTTGGGAGGGGTTACGGTGGACTTGGAGTAGTATGTACATTTAGTGGCTGAACAATGTGGTACCAGAGAACTTGGGATCAATACTGGCTTCTCCGCTTCACTTTGGCCGGATAACTCTGGAGATTGATGGACCAGCTGCAGAGAGATCTGTTTTTTGTCTAGTGGAAGTTTTGACTCATTATAAAGTAGCGGAGGAGGTCAAAATGCTTGATGCAAAGCAGGTGAACCATGCAGATCACAAAGTGCAAAACAAATCCTACACCCTCTCCTCTTACATGGATGCTCAGCAGGATTGCCGCATACATTCTCTCACTTTGAAGTTAGAGAAAGAAAAGTAAACACCAAACCCCCTCTGAAGCGAGAGCTTGACATTGGAATGCACTGCAAATGTGACGAGATAAGACCAAGATGTAAAGACCAGTTTGGACACAACCATATGCAAATCAATTTTGACTCTGCTCCTCATGGGAACAGTCCATCCTATCTAAAACTTCATGAATTCTATATAAATCCACTGCCTTGTCAATCTGTCTTTGGTCTGAAATGTACCTTCGGTTTACATGGGCAAACCCTTCTGTAATACGAATAGCGCTTGCGCACATGTAGTGCCAGCTCTATCTCAAGAGGGCATCCCCTCATTTTCATGAAGGCAAGGCCAGTGGAAATGAGGGAATCTCTTAGCCTCTATGCCGCGCTGTAATATGGACGCAGGCGCAAAGCTAAAGAAGTTGTCAGGAGGCAGACTAAAGTGTAACACAAAAAAGTGGTGAACTATCAGTATCCCCCCTGATGGCAGCTGTCTGGAGGGGGGAAAGAAGGTCCCATGGACTCCCCAGACATCCGCTTGCAGGGGGTGCAGTCAGTCACTGCACCCTCCTGCAAAGGTATCTCTAATCCTTCTCAAGTGATGGTGGGCGCCACCGCCACAGTGAAACAGTAACTTTGAAACAGCCCTAGTCCATGACTGCCCTGAGAGCAGTGCATTTACTGTAATAGGGTGCACGTTCTCTGTGTGCTCATGGCACACCTATTTAAAGGTGCACCTTGGTGCAAACAGGAAATTTGCATCTTATGCGTAATAAGGCCCAAGGGAGTTCTCACAAGCATCAGGTGGATTTATAAATATGAATCATAGAATGGCTGTTTCTGTGTTGTACGTCTCTGGTTGTCAGAACAGCAGCACTTTCGGCATCTACAATTCTGTTTCATGTCACCAGGCTACCTTAAAAATGAATGTGTCATTTGAGGACTCTGGGCTGGCGATGTAGGATCAAGATCACACATATGTCTGAGTGGGAGGCGTGATTCAGGGGCTTTAAAGTCTTATGTGCAGAATCAACGAAATCCGCGCACACCAAGGGGGCTGGCTCATTTCTCACACAACTTGAAGCTCATCCGAAAGTGCTGTTTCACTAGCTCTGTGCATTGGGGCGCATCTGATCTAATCAGCGCCACTGAATTGGCAAATGCGGACATTTAGTCAACACGACTACAGCCACTACCAAATAACAGTGGAATAAGCCTAATTTGATTTTAGTAGGACGTCTGTAAGGCGTCCGTAATTGGGGACCCCAAATTACGTACGCCTTACAGACATAATACTAAAATAACTTAAGGGAAGGTTGGTCACCCTACAGGGAATCAGAAGTGGGCACAGAGGGGCTCTTATGCAGGGCCAGACTGGCAGCCCAAGTCAGCCCTGGTAGTCACAGGCTCTCAGCCACTCGTCATCGCTTGGGGAGAGCAGGACACGAAGCACAAGGAACACTGAGCCGGGATGCGTCCTTCACCCGGGAGCAGTAAGTGTTCGAGGCTGCCTGCTCAAATAGGACAAATTCAGGACGGTGAGTGTAAAAATTCAGGACAAGGGGTCAAAAGTCAGGACACAAATTCAGGACAGGAGGTCAAAATTCAGGACAAAACTTCAGGACAATAGGTAAGTTTTACAGACACATCAGGGGAGGTCGTGCAATAGTATACAAGTAAGCCCAGCCATATCCAAACATATTCAACCATTTGCAAACCTATCATGTATCCTTCCATCTATCATTTTACTCATCCATCCCATCATCCATTCTTTCACTCATCGATCCATTATCCATCCATCCACCCTTTCACCCTATCCATCTGTACACTCATCCATCCACTCTTCTACCCATCCATTCACTCATCCATCCAGCCATTTAACCTTTCACCCATCCAGCCATCCTTTCACTTACTCATCCATCCAGTTACTCATCCTTCCACCCATCCACCCTTTCAGTCATCCATCCATCCTCCCTTTCTCTCTCCATCGACCCTTTCACTTAGCCATCCTTCCGTCCATCCATCCACCCACCCATCCACTCACCCACTCATGAATCCATCCATTGACCCTATCACGCATCCATCCTCTCATCCATCTATTCTTTCACTTGTTCACTCATCTATTCATCCTTTTGTCCATCTACCCTCCCTTTCACTCACTCATCCATCCTTACATCCACCCTTTCACTCATCTGTCCATCCATTCACCCTTGCACTTATCAATTCATCAATCCATCCACCCACTCACCATCCACCTTTTCACTCAGCCATCCTTTCACTCATCCATCCACCCTTTTACCCACCCAGCTACACTTCCACCCATACATTCAGCTATTTACCTTTTCTCTAATCCATCCTTCCATTCACTCATCAATCCTCTCTCATTATCCATCTATTCAATCTTTCATTCCATTCACCCTTTCACTAATTCATCCAGCCATCCCTTCACTTACTTCCTCGCCCAACATTTCATATTAATTTTGAGCGGAGCCTTTTTGAGAAGATGCCCATCAAGAACTTCACCCTCGCTGCAGGAGCCATTCCAGGACTGGGACAGAAGCCACCCAGGGCGGAGACGGGATTCACCACGGGGGGGGGGGGCTGGAGCCATCCCAGGGGGGAGGGGGTGCAGGAGCTATTACAGGAGGGGGAACAGGATCATAGACCCATTGCGGTTCAGAATGAAGTCCCTGCACTAGCAAGCAATCAAGTTTCTCCTACCACAGTAAGTGTAGTTAGGGTATGTGTTTTCTGTTGACTTGTGCTTGCTTTATGGTTGTTTTTCCTAGTGTCACCATCCAGGACAAGCACCTAAAATGCAGAGTACACTTTAAGAAGCTAAAGCAGGAAAGGCTTCGGTTAACTTTGATCTATCAATCCAATTAAATCTTGCAGATTTATTGCCTGCAAACGCAAATGTGGAAGAGCCAGGATGAGAAGACCCCAGTGGCAGTGAAACTCAGACCAAATACAATTTGCAAATTACCAGTCTCCTCAAATTAGCATTTCCGCAGTACACCCAAACAGGTTGGTATTATCAATGAAAGAAAATCTAGCCATACAACTTATCAATTATCTGCTTCATTTCTAACTTTCTGGACTGCACCTTTAAAATAATTTGCATAAAATGGCAATTCAATTCAAGGCTATGAAAAAAGGAATTCATAAGTATCAGTAGACCTTATAATTGCCTAATTAGGAATGAGAACAGAGACTACAATTATGCCAACACTGGGCCGATTCATTAACAGCACTGCGGTGGCAGAACAAGGTTTTCAGTTAAACACACTTCCAAGATAATTGTACAATTTTGTTTGCCAGGCACAATCAACAGGGATCTGCTATTTTTGTTTTCACCCCATCCCCACTCGAAATGCTGATTAAGATTGTGTTTACAAGCAAGCAATGACGAGTGAGCAAGTACAAATGTTAGCAGGGCCATTATCGCAGACATCCACAACAAACACATGCAAAGAAATGCAAAGGTGATGGTGCCTAAACATGAAGAGGATTCTCAGGTGGGTGGAAGCTGTGCCGGGTTTAGGGTGGTGCGAGGGGTGCACGGTTACTGACAAATGGCGTTCGTTAAAGAATCCTTCACGGACAACGGGCAGACGGCCGAAATTACGTACGGTTGGTCACCCTATGCTCCAAAACAATACAGCAAGTTTAAAACCACGGCGTGTGCTTTGTAGGGTAATCGGCCTGGTTTGCAGACTTGCTGTATTGTTTTGATAGTAAAGCGAGGCTGCGGGCAGATTGAATGCTTTTATTTAAGTATCCATGTTAATCGCAGCCCCTTCACTAGCTGCAATCAACATGGACACTTAAACAAAAGCATTCAAGCTGCCTGCAGCCTCTCTTTACTATCAAAACAATACAGGAAGTTTGAAAACAAGGCCGATTACCATACAAAGCACACGTCGTCGTTTTAAACTTGCTGTATTGTTCTGATAGTAAAGCGAGGCTGCGGGGGAGATTGCGTTGATTTTATTTAAGTATTCATGTTAATCGCAGCTCGTGAAGGGGCTGCAATTAACATAAATACTTAAATAAGGGCACACAATCTCCCCCGCAGCCTCGCTCTACTGATCAAAGAATACAGCAATCAGGGCAATACAGAAGCCCCAACAAAAGGAATTGGCCGCATTACGCTTACCTCCACTCCCGAGTGTTCCACTGCAAAGTGGTCACTTCCGCCGCCGCCGTCCTCAGTCTGGAAATGCCCGTTTTTCGCGCCGCGCGCCTTTTAAAAGTTAGTGGGAACAGTGATATTGTCTAATGTAATGAAAAGTAGCTTTAACTATGTTGAAAGTGTATTCTAATGACACATATATTTAAAATATTACACATCATCCTTTGTATTGTAAGATGCATAGGTTTGTTTCATTACAGCTGCTGTCAGGAGTATCTCGGTCATCCAAAGTACCTCATCCAAGATTTGTGAGACCTAGCTGAAACAGTCAGGCCCACTAGCATCCGCTCATCAGGTGAGTGCGCCATATATTGTTGTAAACTATTATTTCCCAAAGAGTTCACAATTAACAATTCATTGTGCAAGTAATTTTGCAGATATGGCCACTTTTTCTAAGCATCTAATGTTGGTGTATGATATGTTCCCAGCATAATCAGTGATGTCTGTGTTTATTTTGCATGTTCACTTAGTATTGATGCTGAACATTAATTAAAGGGTCACTTCCTTCTAAAGCTGCTGGATTGAGGATCATGTCTTCTGCCACACAATTAAGGAGTCAGGTTCGGCAGCTGACATCACGGGGGATCCCAATACCAAACAGATCTGTGGCTGGAGCTGGTGAGTGTGATTTTGCATTGAGCATCTTTATTGAACACCTCGGTGTTACATTGTGAGCTGTCACATGTAGGTTTACGTGAACCAGATCACATGTAGACCTTCAGATAGATGCAAAGAAGAATTGTTCAAACTGTCATGTTATAGTACATGATATACTATGGCACATACTTTGTATTTTGCAACCTCTGTCTTTCAGGTGCTCGGGACAATGAGTCGCATGATGAAGCTGAACCATCCACCAGTGGCAGGCAGCAGGCAATCCGAGGAGAGAACCTGATCCTACTTTCAAGTAGCAATGTCAATGGCCAGCACTGCTCAACAAGACGAGGATGAGGAGGAAGAAGATGAGCAGGTGCAGGTCATGGATAAAGACAGGGATGAGGGTGAGTTCATTGTTGGCCCACTGGCCAAAAGACAAAGGCAACATCAGGTTCGGCCAGCATTGTACCTCACACTTCCCTTCTGAGGATTGCCTGTTCCAAGCAGTCAGCCAACCAGCCACAGAGTTCACCTCCCCTACCACAACCATCACCTCCTCACAGCAATTAGGCCCGAGGTCCATGTGTTGATTCTCCTATACACTTCTCCCATGACAGTGCTTTCTCCCAGGCCTTCTCTCAAGCATATGAAGGACATAACACCCCGGGTGAGGAGCAGGTATTCCCTACGCATTCCCTTACCCTCCCATGTGCCAGCCCTCCCCGTGCTGGTGGACCTGACAGTCATATCAGAGGGCGTCCCATGCGGAGGGGATGGCAGATGCTCATTTTGGCCAGTGGGAGAAAGAGTTTTTCCAACAGCAGTCTGATGTGAGGCAGAACATTCATGCAATATGGACTGCTCCGTCTTACAAAAGAGACTCACTACAGGAAATCCCTCAGATTATTGACAGACAGACCTGTGTCTTGGACAGTATTGTGAAATTTTGCCAAGGAATGTCAAGAATGCACCATGAACAAATATCAATCTGTAGGGAAGAGAGTGCAAGATACCATGCCTTGGCCATGGAGATGATGGTAGGCATGTTGAAAGAGTCTTCCTTCACAGTCAACATATTCAGGGAACACAGCACACCAACCTGCACCCCACCCAGCCACTTGTGCCCCCACCTTTACAGGCACCACCACAAGCTCAGACATGTTCCCCATATAGCCCCTCCCACCTGTAGAAGTACCCCCCCATGTAAAGGCACCTTCCCACCTGTACATGTACCCCCCTGTATGGCACCCCCCACTTGTATAGGCACCCCGTACGTGCAGCCCCCAGTACAAGCAACCCCCACCTGTACATGCACCCCCACCAACTGTACAGCTCCATCCTTTGTGGCTGAACAAAGTAACCCATCTGCACATGCAGATGCCACACACCCAACCATCGGCACCAACCCAGAATGCACACTAACCACTGTAAATACTCAAAAGATATGTAAATAAACACAATATTTTGCACAAATCAATACTTCCATCCTGAGCTGATTAATATTTGATTATGTTAAAATTGTTACTCTGGTTGTAGGAGATATATGGGACTGTAAATGTGTGTGAGTACTACATATTGATTTGTAGGACCATCTGTGTTACAAAGTACCATGCATAGCAAAACACCTACAGATGTAGACTTCACTACTTCAAATCCAACATATATAACAGAAAACACAAGCCAGAGAGATGGTTTGGAACAATATTTTATGTTGTGAGCAAAATCTTAGCTGTAAAAGGATTCCTAAAAAAATATTAATAAATACTGTCCAATGGAAAAGGACAAAGGGAAAAATAAATTCTTCGAGCAGAATGGGCACGGGAACTTGCAGGGGGTTGGCTGCATATTAAAAACATGTCATGAAACTTCAGGGGAACCAGTCTACGTACAAGGATTAAATAAAATGAAGTACATAGTCAAAACATTGTCCTAACAGACGAGTCCATGGTGAATGTAAAAAATAATGTCCGAAACCCAAGCCACAAGTCGTTTCCCTACGAGTATTCAGGCTTGGGGTGACACAGTCACTGGCCTTCCTCACTGTCCTCTTTGATGACTATATCCAGATCATCCGCACTTGTGGACTCACTGTGGCTGGCCGATGCAGGACCAGACCCCCCACAGGAGCGTAACACACAATGGGTAGTAGGAGAACCAGAGAGGGATGACACACTTGGGGACACAACAACAACAACCATCTGGGTGGGTCTTTGGGACAACATATACAATATGGCTGCACCCAAGGAAGTGATGAAGGCATTGATGTTCTTCATAAGTCTGGACTGAGACTCTCTGAACAAACAGAGCTCTATCTCTGACCTCCTGTTAGCCCTGAGAGAACACAGTTCGGACATCATCATCTGCCACCATACTTCCCTGGTGAGCAGTCACAGTAATAACCACACATCATGGAGGGCTTTGGGTCGAACCTGAGCGGTGTGGGGTGTCGGGGGCAGATGTCTCCCTCAGCTCTTCGTGGAAGGCACTTGGAGGATGAGTAGTGGCAGGGAGTACAGCTGGAGCCCCTGATGGAATAGGGCCTCAAGAGTTATAGAGGGGTCTGTAGCAGTTCCAGATGGTGTTAGGGCCTGCTCAGGGGACACCATTTCCATTTCTATTTTTTGTGGGCGGAGGGAGACCCACATTCATCATCCCCCTGGCTGGTATTGTCTCTCTCAATGCCCCCCTTCAGTCTCCTCAGCCTGCACCTGGATGTTGATGTCGATGGCAATGTCTCTGTCCAGGTGGGCGCCTACCCCTGCTTGTTGCTTGGTCTCCTTCTTCTCCTTCTCACTGGTGGTATCCAGAGGATATGCTTTCAGAGGATGTCCTGGTCTGCCCCTAGTCCTATCCAGATGGTCCTTGGCCAGCCTGGTCCACTGAAAATGAAAACAAACAATTATGTAGGTGGTGTACAATTTCTAATAAAGGTAGAGACAACATAAAGCAAGTGCTGATATTGTAGGTCCTTGATCTCATTAACAATAATATGTGGTTAGAATTCGAAAGTTGGTGTATTGTTACTGTAATGTCAAGAAATTAATTTATGAAGAAAACATTTCTTTATTTAGGTCAGTATAATTTTGAGCATTTTCCAACCTCACCTTCAGCTTTAGTGCAATGTGAGGTTCCTGGCATTTTCACATAGTAATCTTCCAATGTCATTTTACAAGAGGTGATAGTACACAGTCAGGATGGAGATCTCCACACATAAAAGTGGCTCCAGGTTTATCCTTTTATGTGTGGAGTTCTCATCCCCTAATGCGCAGTCTCAACAGTTTTACACTTACTGTCAACTGTCATCTGTTGCGTAGCATAGTTAAACACACCATACATGCTAAATTTGTTGTACTTATGCAAACTAGACCTTGGAGATAACCTTTGCAAAGATGCGATTCAATTTTTTTGTATATCCCTTGAAAAAATCAGACACAGTACATTTTGCATTACAAGACTGCTTTATTTGTGCTGTACAATGTAAAACATATCTGCTTTCTCAGTACAACTACATATAAACTGGAAATTATATACATGCCACTGTTGAGAATATGTGTGAGTACACACTGGATATGTATGAATCCCTTTGAGTGAGAGAAGTGACACAATGTCAGCCTTACTTTATTTTACAACAAATATTAGTAGTTATGACAAACAACACACACAAAAAACATGCATGATACAGCATACTACTCACAAATACTAGCATACCAACAATGGACATTGTCAAATCCATTCGTTCACCATAGCATACAAATGTTATAGGGTCCTTAGTATACTAGTCATGATTATGCAAGTGAATGTTTTCTCAAAAATGCAATTATCCTGAAAATCAACCCAATTGTGTTCTGAAAACTAAAAGTCTCAGAATTCCTTCAAAAAACAGCCTCCTAATAGATCCCCTGATGCACAGACCTTATAAGTTTTGCAGTCATTACTCAGATAAAGTGAAAGGTAACAAACAACACATGATGGTACATCTCTCTCACCACTCACGTCATACTTTAAGACACATAATGCAGTTCATGCGCTTACCAGCTCTCTGCTGCTCAAAGTTTTCCACTGTGCATGGAGGGTCGGCCAGGCTGTCTTCAGGGCCCCCCTGTACAGTGGGCATATGCTGGGCCATTGTAAAAGAGGCTGGGATGTACACCCATGATGTCCTCCTGGGCCTTGATGCAGGCCCAGTGTCGCAGGTCCTCCAAGCGCTTGCAGCACATCTTGCCCAGCCGCTGGTTCCAACCCACTGGACTGCAGCAATATCATGCCAGATTTACGTACACATTGCATTCCTCAATTGGCTATCTGGGTCCTAATAAAGCTGAGGGTACTTCAGAAAGAACCTTATTTCAAACTCTATGAAGCAGGGTGCCTTGTCATCAAATCCCTCAGCCATGTTGGGGCAGGATAGATGTACAGAGCAGCAGAATGGTGGAAGATGTAGCTCTGAAGTGATGATGGCACAGAATGAACACAACATGGCTGCCTTCATCTTCCTGTATGTCATTTCCTGTATGTCATGTCCTATGTATTTTCATTGCTTTCTGTCCCAATTGTGGTGTCTTCTCCCCAAGTGGGGGACCTCCACCCCGCGTGCGAAGCAGAATCTGGGAACACAGGGGGGAGACTCCGCGATTAAGCCAGAAATCAATGAGAATAACACAGGAGGTGACATACAGGAAATTACATACAGGATGTGTAAGTTAACCATGTACATCTAAAACAGTGCTATTCACTCCTTGTGAATTTTCTATCCTGCTTCCTGGAAATATTCACGAGACAGTTACATATAATAATAATAATAATAATAAACTCGCTGCTGACACCTGCGAGTGACGTGCAAATCAGAGGGTGGAATTCTGGCGGCCTTTCATCCTTCTGAGGTCGTCAAGTTGAATACCATTACAGTGGGCAATATGGACACGAGATAATTACAGAAATGTGTTCATTCCAGCTTTTACAATAAAACTAAAGAAAACATGCCACACTCCTCGTCCCTATGTTGCTGTACAGGGCCAAACTGTAAGCAGCGATGGAATATCGCAGTTGTGGCTTACTGGCACTGTCCTATTAATGTAATTACCAGCAAAAGCACTAACAGAAAAGATGTAATATTAAACAGCACAACAGGGAAAAAGCAGTGGGGAAATAAGAAAGTATAAATTAAATGACAATCGCAAATATTAAGTACTGCGGGGAAATATGACACGATGAGCCAAAGCAGAATTACAGTTTGAAAAGCAAAATCTCAAATTCCGAATCAATAATTAAAAAGGCAAAAACAAAATGGGAAAACGAAAACGGGAGCCAGAAAAGAAAGAGTATATTGAAAGGTACAAGTTAATTTAAAAATAAGAAAGAACAAATAAAGCAAATGTGCAATTTAAAAAGCAATAAAGAAAATAAAAGAGCAAAATAAAAAAGCACAAGCGTAAATAAAAAAGCAAAGTGTGTACAGTAACTACAAAAAGACGACAGAGGGTGCAAAAGTAGGAAATTAAAAGCTTAAGACGCTTAAAAGTAAAACAAAATTGATCCCACAAACATTAGTAATAACATGCTTACTAGGCAAAGAGATACGCCGTGATACACTCTTTGGCAATTATTTTTGAGTGTGATAAGAACAGCTGTCATGGGAAGCCAATGAATCTCTCGCTACACATGCTCCCCTAACTCAATACCTGGTATTAGCACTCTCAATTAGAGGTACGAGGTGGCATGAAGGCCCGGCATCCCTTGTATGCACACCCCCATTGGCCTGCCTGTGGTGGCCTGGCACAGAGGTGTCAGGGGAAACCACTGCTTCTGGGCTGGTCCGGCACATGGGGAGCCGAGGTGTGAATGGGCCCAAGTGCCAAAGCAACACCAGGCCCCCTGCCTGGCTCACGTGGGGGGGAGAGGAGCTTTTGTGGTCTGCCGTCTGTCTTACTGCGGCCCCACCCGAGTACTTCACAGGTCTTTAAAAAGACCATTCACTTAACGAGGTTTTATTGTTCTTTCACCCCTTCTTAGAGCCGCTGCAGCTATACTATGCTGATTTTGACTCTAGTTGCGCCTCCGAGAGCTATGTAATATGTACTGGTGGGGGTTCTGTCTGTGAGGGAGTGCTTGGTGGTTAGAGTGAGAGGATGGTGGAGCTGGGCCCGTAGATGAAAGGGGTGTCTCTTTTACTAGGAATTTATCCTTATCAGTTGTAGTTCTGAAGAAATGACTAATGTTATTTCATGGTCATGGCAGTTCTAACTTTCATATCTGTTTCCTTAACACATTATGTGGGAACGGCATAATTACACACCACTGGGGGTTTAATCATCTAAGGGGTATCACAGCATTATATTTGAGAACTACCTTTGCCTACATTCCTGACCGTGTGTAAACATTTCTTTAGAAATGCTGAAGAATGTACAGATTACAGGAAGCAACAATGCAGAAAAACAACACATCTCCTAGGAGATGGAGAACATCTAAATAATTTCCGAAAAAACGGGAGTTGTCTTAATGGTATTGTAGTGAACGCCCCAATCAAGCAGCTTAAGCGGGGGCTGCCACTGGGACTGGTGTACTTGTGAACTGGGTCACAATAACACTTTACTTATTCACGTGGAGGCCTCTTTCGTCCGCATAGAAAGGTTAATTAATGACAAGGAATACCATGGGAGCGGGGTGTGGGTCGTTGGCTGACCTACAGAGCAAAGGAGGAATTAGAGAGAGATATGATGGATTGATGAACATGTGAGACAACCCAGAGAGAGGGGGAAACTGAAAAAATATGCAAGAGAGAAATGTAAGAAAGGATGCTAGACAAAGATGGCTATTAATAGTAAAGAAAGAACTGGAGGAAAAATGAAGGATGAACAGTGTAATAAATTGAGGAAGAAAAGGGGAGGGTGTTGGGGGTGGCTTCGGTGTAGTGGAGAGGTTGTCAGAAGCAAGATAAGAAAGGCCGGCGAATGACACTTGGTGCTCCATGGACTTCTGGTCCTCTACTCGAACGTGTCTGGCCAAGGACGTGTCTCCTCTGACTCTCCGGGGTAGAGCATCTGTCTTGAAGTCACACGAGGCTTGCGGGGAAAGGTCTCAGGTGCGCCAACATTACTCCGGAATCCATAGGAACATTTGTGGACGCAGTTCAATTTCTCTGCAGCCTCCTGCAGAGTCCATTGAGAGGTGAGTGTTGTTTTTTGTATCATTTTTAACAGGCTCCTGTGAGGCCCAGCCCTTCAGGCTTTCAGGATGCCTCCATTCAGGGCAATGGCAGTTAATATTTGTGAAATGTGGGAGACAAGGGGGTGGGGGTTATTTTATGCAGGGATATCCATCGTTTTGTGTTACCCCACTGGCCTGTCACACCCTGGGGAAGGAGCTGGTGTTCTAACCGTTCTAACCCCCATGCATATCTGTGTCTCCCGGAAATAACCATTGTTAGAATCCGGGTTCTCTGGTTGACACAGGTAAGTACTTGTGTCAAGCAGTGAACCATTCCTCTAGTCAGGGCAAGGGGGTACACTCCTAAAATAACCCCTGCTCACCCCCTTGGTAGCTTGGCACGAGCAGACAGGCTTATCTCAGAGGCAGTGTGTAAAGCATTTGTGAACACATACAGTAACCAAGTGACAACACTACAAATGGACACCACACAGGTTTTAGATTAAAAATAAGGATTCTTTATATAGAATTACCACAAGACCATTAAACGACAAAAATACACAATACTGTTACTTTAGACGGTAGAATTTTGCTTAGTTCTCTTAAGTTCTTAAATGTGGCACTTTAAGTCAATGTACCTTTTAGATGCGACACGCAGGGCAACGAAAGTGTTGCAACGATGTTGATGCGATGACGTTTTTGGTGCAAAGAAATAAAGACGTGAAGATCTTCCAGATGCGTTACGCTTCTCCGATGTTGCGAGAAGACTCGACTCGATGCGTCAGCTGCAGCGGCGTCACCCTTTACGTGATGCGACGACAGCGGCCTTGGAAGCAGCACTCTTCTCCGACGTTTGCGAGACGCTTCCGCTCGATGCGATGTTGCAGCGGCAACACCCCTTTACGCGATGCGACGACAGCAGCTCCGACGGCTGCACGCTTCTTCGTGGATGCGAGGCTCTTTTCTTGATGCGGTGCAATGCGACAGCTATAATGGCTGCGATGGCGACACGCTTCTTCCTCGATGCTAGACTCTTCTCTTGATGCGGTGCGATGCGTCAGCTACGATGGCTGCAATGGCGACACGCTTCTTCGGCGTTGCAAGACACTTCCTGGATGATGCGAGACGCTTCCGCTCGATGCGATGCTGCAGCGGCGACACACTTTAAGAGATGCGACGACAACAGCTCCGACGGCGGCCCACTTCTCCTCCTCGAGTCGCGCCTCCAGCTCCTTGTGACACACAGTCCCTCAGAAGGTCCAACAACAGCAGCAGGCATTTCCAAAGAACTCTGGGGAGCTGGGGGGTGAAGTCTGTTGTTCCTGAGACTTCAGCAGGAGGCAAGCTCTATTCCAAGCCCTTGGAGATCTTTTTAAGCACAAGTTGAAATAAAGTCTTTGGTAGTCTTTCTCCTCTCCTTTAGCAGCAAGGCAACCACTGCAGGCCAATCCCCCAGGTCAGGGACAGTACTCCTCCTTACAGCTTTCCCAGTTCCTTCTCTTCAGGCAGAGGCTCTTCTTGTCAAGCAGGATCTAATTTCTTGGGAGCAGGGTCTCAATACTTATACCCCTAATTCCTTTGTTCCTCTGGGGTAGAGGGGCCTTTGCCCAGTCCAAACCAGCTCCTGAGCACTTTGTTGACATGACTCTGACTTTCTATTCAGGGTGCAGGGCAGAGACATCAGCCGGTCCACAGGAGGTGGAGCTAGCTTTGTGGTGGCAGAGCACAGCCCTATTCAGAGTCCAGGTGCACTCCTCCCACCCATCTGGATGTCAATCTCTCTATTCACCACCAGGCTACCTAGCCCTGCCCCTCTGGGTTTCCCCAGCCCTGTCACTCACACAAACCAGACAGGCAGATACACATCATAGCAGAGGCGGGCTGAAATGGTTAGGCAAGCAAATATCAACTTTCTAAAAGTGGTATTTGCAAACACAGAATATTAAAATAAACTTTACTAAACGATGTATTTTATTATTCTGAGTTCAGGCATACTAAACTCGAATTTCTACCATGTTCCCTGGGTCTGTTAGGATCATAGGATGTAACAATTCTGACAGCCCATTCTGGCCTATGGAGAACAGGTAGCCTTACAATAGTGAAAAACGAAAATGGCTGTAATTCGCCATTAGGACATGCTACACACATCAAGGCTTGTCCTACCTTATGCTTACAATGCACCCTGCCCTTAGGCCTACCATAGGGGTGACTAATATGAAGTTAAGGGAAGGTTTAGGGACTGGCAAGTGGGTGCACTTGCCCAGTCAGCATGACAGTACCAGCCTGCATGCAGGTTCTGCAATGGCAGACCCTAGATACATTTTACCAGGCCGCTTCTGTGGGTGGCACAACCAGTGCTGCAAGCCCACCAGCAGAATTTGTATTTACAAGCCCTGGGCACTCCTGGTGCAATTTACTGGGGTCTGGCAGTAAACCAAATAAGCCAATCAGGGAATCCAACCAACATATACATTTTAAATAGAGAGCACTTGCACTGTGGCACTGGTTGGCAGTGGCACAGTGCTCTGAGCAGCCACCACCAGCAAAACACATGAGGCACAGCGACAAAAAGTGGAAGGGAGACTCACGCCAAGGTGCCAGGTCTAACAACCATATTTGCATGATTCCTGTCAGTAGTGGAAGCGAGGCATAGAAATACTCCCAGATACTCAGAAGGTGGTTCACTTTATCAAAAACGGCCTTCAAATATTTGGGGAATGTGTACTTTGCTGAACTTTGCCACAGTCTCAAAAAACAGATAGCGTGAAAATGCAGGAATATTCCTTGTTTTTCTTCAGCTGTCTGTTCCTTCTTTCCCTTCACAGAGTAGAAGAGTGCCTTGTTTCCCTTTCAGACTGAGGCAGCCGAAAGTGGACATTAACGTTGCAGGAATGGTTGTTTTTTGACACTAAGTATAGCTACTGATTTGGTGAAATTAAAAAAGCTTGGGGATGTAGTTACCAATAAATTCTCCCTACTTTAACCTCTGGAACTAGTCGTCATATACACTTGTTGTACCTATTTGCAACTACTGTAACAATGTCACTCAGGAATTTTCTTTTTGCGTGTACAGTTTCACATCACTACCACGCATTGATTTCTGCCCCCACTCATCCTAGCTCTAACCCTTCCTCTCTACATACCTTTCTGCATGCCTACTATCTTTTTGAACAGGTCCACATGCTAGGCCACATGAAGACCACCCAACTAAAAAGCTCCATTGGAGCCTGCTCCTAACAAAAGCCACTCACCTGATGTGAAAAAAAGTAAACTCTACTGCATTCTTAGATTTTTACAGGAAAACATGACTGCTGTAGTGGACATAATCAAACAACTAGAGTCTCAAAACACCCTTGTCTACCACGAGTTCAGCATAATTGATGTAGATGTGAAACATCTCCTCGAGAGTAGGCTAGTTGACACTTTGAGTGACTTTGGCACTGCAACATGTTCCCTGTTAGAGTGCTTGCCAGTTGGTAAGAAAAGTAGTGTTGAGGACCAATTCCGGACATTTTATTTTGCGATGCATGAGAAATGGATAGTGTTAGACCTGGTACCATTGGCGTGAGTCTCCCTTCCATTTTTTTGCTGTTGTCTCCTCTATTTTTAGGTCTCGCTTGAGCCAGTGCATGCGCTGCTCTGGCGAGACTTTTAGTCAGGGGGCTTCAAAAAGCTGACCACACGCTTTTGCTTGTGGCCTAATGCTTGCGGTTACGCACACAGTTACGCGCACAGGCGCCATCTGGCTTTCCTCTCTTGCCATGGCTCATTAAGCGCATCACTCGTGGGCACCCTTACAGCGCGCGCACATTGCACACCACTCGCCAGACGTGCCTCGAGGCGCGCACACTTGTTTTTTTTGCTTTCAGTGCGAGGCACTTTGCTTTTAGCACTCCACGGCATGGCATGTGTTTATTGCTTCTCTCCATTCTCCTTTGTGTGCTGCTTCCCCTTTCACACCTTCACCACTCTGTGCTCTCCTTGTTGTTCTTCAACCCTCCAGATCATCTGTTGTTTTTCCACCCGTCTACATCCTACCCTGCTTTTTATTAGGTCTTGCCTACGCATTCTTTTTTAAACTTATTATATACATAACTACTAGTATGCATCGTTTCCTACTTAACAAATAACTTACTTCATTGGGATTGTTTTTGCTTTTAGAGTTTGTGATTAGCTTTTATAATAACGCTGTACGTGAGAGCATCGTTACATATTGGACCACAGGCTCGCCTTTCCCTCAGCCAGTGTAATGTCGTTTCCCAGGAGTCGTCTTAGCGCCGAGTACACACACGTCCAATGCGCCGCGGCCTTTTGGCTGAACTTGCTGTTAGGAGGGAAGGAACCGCTTCTAATGTATTCTAGTCCATAAAGCAGGCTCTTTAGTGTCCAGAAGAGCAGTTTAGCATCTCCGCAAACCACAAATGACACTCAGAGGAAGCTCTTATCATTACCCTCGTATCTGAGTGAGCTAGTAATATTAGGGAGTTTATGAGGCTTCCTATTTTCTTAACATCGCTTTTAACTTTACAGTGGATGGTCTGTTTCTCCTGGCATTGTATCTGAGGTCAAGCAGCGCCTACTTCTGCACTGAGCACTAGGGTACTCATCGCACATTATCAGGTGAGATCAGAGAGCAGCAGCTCCTGTACAGACATGAAGGAAGGCATCGTCACACAGCGCTACATCTGAGACATGCACTTCACAGCGCTGCATCTGAGGCATGCACCTCACAGCGCTGCATCTGAGGCATGCACCTCACAGCGCTGCATCTGAAGCATGCATCTCACATTATCAGATGAGATCAGAGAGCACCAGCTCCTGTGCTGGAGAACTCGCGCACAACTTGAATAACGGAGGAGTCCCGCGCTAAGGCTCAAGCGCTTGTAAGCTCGTGCACTCTTCGAAATTGTAATTATCCAAGTTATCATGCCTGTCCATAGAGATCAGATGCATTAACAGTGTTGCACTTCGTTTTTGTTTCCTTCAAGTATTCTGCGGGCCCCCCGTTTTTTTGATGCATAATTTCTGTCAATAACAAACTAACAAGGATTACCATCCTTGTACATAGAGGAGTTCTAAACTCCCTACATGGCGTTTTAAACCACAGGACCACAATTCCCTGGATACGTTCTATCATTCAACATCACACATGCTATTATGCCATGCGCCTGTGTTGAACTGCCACTCATTTTCCTTCTTCTATATGTTGCATTGGGGGTTTAAAGTAGTTATTTTTTGCTACAATACATAGCTTTGGGTCTTTTAAAAATTAAAAATAAATAACAAGCATTGGCATAGCCAATAGGTCTCACCTTTGGGACATTATAAGTGTTTAGCCATGCAACAGTTGATGTTGTTGCACCAAGGATATTGTGCTGGATAACCAAACACTTATAAGGTCCCAAAGGCGAGTCCTATTGGCTATGCCAATGTTTGTTTATATGTTTTTGCTGGTTAGACGCTTTGGGCACTGTGCCACTGCTATTCAGTGCCACAGTGCGAGTGCTCTCTATGTTAAATTGATGTAATGGATTAGTGACTCCATGATTGGCTTTTTTGATTTACTTGTCAGACCCTAGTACAGTGCACCATGTGTGCCCAGGGCCTGTAAGTCAAATGCTGCTGGTGGACTTGCAGCACTGATTGTGCCACCCACAGAAGCAGCTTGTAAAGTGTGTCTCAGGCCTGCCATTGCACAGCCTGTGTGCAGTCTAGTACTGCCATGTCGACTTGGTAAGTGCAACCACTTACCAGTCCCTAAACCTTCCCTTTTCTACATGTTAGCCACCCCTAAGGTAGGCCCTAGGGCAGGGTCCATTGTATGTGAGAGGTAGGACATGCCTTGGTGTGTGTGGAATGTCCTGATAGTGAAATACAGCCAATTTCGTTTTTCACTATTGCAAGGCTACCTCTCCCCAAAGGCCAGAATGGGCAGTTTGATTATAACACCTTATAATCCTAACTGACCCAGGGAACATGGAGAAATACGAGTTTAGTATGCCTGAACTCAGAATGATAAAATACACCTTTTAGTGAACTTGGTTTTAACATTCTGTGTTTGAAAATACCACTTTTAGAAAGTAGGTATTTTCTTGCCTAACCATCCAAGCCTGCCTCTGCTAGGTTGTGTATTGCATGTCTGGTTTGTGAGTGACAGGGACTGGGGAGGCTCCAGGAGACAGGGTGAGTCAGCACAAGGCTGAATAGACTTATCTGCATTGGAAGTGGTGGGAGGAGTAGCACCTCGGCCTGAATAGGTACGTGCCTGCCTTCCACAATGCTGGCTCCACCTCCTGTGATGTGTCTGATGACCCCGGCCCACACTGACAAAGGAAGAAGTTGTGCACTGGCAGAATACACCCAGAACTGGTTTGTACTAGGTACAGGACCCTCTGCCTTCAGAGGACAAAGGATTTACTGGTATAAGTATTGGGGTCCAGACCCCAGGACTTTAGATCACTTCTGGGAAAACAAGACAAACCTTTGCCGAGGAGAAGAACCAAGGAAGATGCAGGAGTTTGGACTGCCCCTCTGCCAGTGTGCTGTTTTGCTGGGTTGGCCTGCAGTGGTTTCTTTATTGCCAAGGAAAGGAGAAGGAACTTTTAAGGAACTGCCATCATCTTGCAGAATATTTCTCCAAGGGCTTCAATTTGAGCTTGCCTCCTTCCTGAAGTCTCAGGGATACAAGACTTCACCCCTTCTGCTTGGCTGCAGCAGGAACATGCTGTTCTAGTTGCTACAGAAGGAAATTGCAAAACCGACGCCGGAGAGCAACGCCGTACTCTGCATCGAAGCCATGAGCGCTCTCTGACTTACAGCGTAGAACCGACGCCGGCTGCCGTGCCGCATCAACTCCGAAGCCGACATCATAGCGGAGTTGATCCTCGACGTGGGTGGTCAAGAATCCATGGACATCGTACGGAACCGTGGTTTCGGCGCCATTGTGACGTCACCTCCTCTCCGGTAAGGAACAGACCCCTCCCCTGCTTTGCGCAAGCATCGAGGACCCGTTGCATTGCCTCCCCCTAAGCAAGGAACCAACGCCGCACAGCGCCAACGACACCGCACCTCCCCGACGCTGTGAGCTGTCTTTGTTTTCGCTTTTCCAAGGTACTGTTCTTTGTGGGTCTGTTTTGACTCCGGGCACGACGCCGCGCACCTCGCGGTCGGCGCCGTACTTTGGGATTTCTTTGACCTCGATGTCGTGATAACTCCAGTTGGGGTTATCTGTTGCTAAAGACTGCTTTTAAGTGAATAACCTATTTTTGAGCTATTTCTACTATCTGGAGGTATTATTTTTGATTACAGTATTGTGGATTTTTGTCGTTTTGGTCTTGTGTTAAGTCTATATAAAGAATGCGTATTTTTATAAAACCTGTGTGGTGTCCATCTGTAGTGTTTTCACTGTATTACTGTATGTGTTCACAAATGCTTTATACACTGCCTCTGAGATAAGCCAGTCTGCTCGTGCCAAGCTACCAAGCGTTTGAGCAGGGGTTAACCAGGAGTGCAATCCCCTTTCCCTGACTAGAAGCAAGGGTCCCTATTTGGTCAAAGGTACCTACCTCTGCCAACTAGAGACCCCCAGTTCTAACAGATAGCAATGATGCATAGAAATATCCCTTCACCAACCATGGCATTTGAAGTCAATGAAGCCTCCCTGTGGTACTCTGCACCAGTGTTAGATCCCTTCCGTTACGGGGAATTTTCTCCAGACTTTGAAAAGTACAGCTTCATTTTTGACGCCTTTAATACCTCTGAGGGCATATGCACCCAGTTCAACGTATATGTTGCAGAACCTGTCCCAGAGAATGTCAACCTTCCGGTGCACCAGTATTGGCATGGAAAGCTACGTCAGTGGCCAGAGTTGGCAAATTGTGTACTGGCTAGTGTGGCGTTGCCAGTCTCAAGTGCCAATGTCGAGAGGGCCTTTTCACTAATAAAAGTTTACATGGGAAGGAAAGAGAGAGCGCGAATGACCAAAGACTCACTGAAGAAATATTGTATGGTGTACTACAATAAGTTTGACTTGTAAAAATGTATTTGGACCTCATATATACTGTATGTACACTGTCTATATACCATGCATCAGTAAAGAAAGCAAGCAATAATAAAAGCAAAGAGTTCCATAAACACCAGTAAAACACTGTTTGAGTTGTTTATTATGGCGCGAAAATGAGTAACCTCTGAAAACCACTGTTTTTTTGAGGTATTGAAATTACTGTAAAACACTGAAAAAACACCACCAGAATTTATCAAAAATAGAAACTGAAAACAGGTAAGCCTAAATATATTTTTCTCTACATGGACATGCATGTGTTTATTGCTTCGATTCCTGAACACAACTCCACACAGATACTTACCATTATTCATTCAGTACTGTCTGAGTACATCACATATGCAACATGGAGATTGAATGAGTGTTCAGTACATTACTTAACCATCACACTACCCATCATGATACAATGTTGGTAAACAGTAGATCATGACCACTGCATTTTTAAACATTCTTAGCGTCACCAGGTCAGCACCACAACTACTGTGTCTCCAACACCGACATTACATTTACAATGTAATTAATAGTATGTAGCTTGTTACATTTTGTCTATTAGCTGTCCCTCAAATGTACAGTGAGTGCACCAATAAGTTTACATGACTGCGTGTGACCACAATATAACATATGTTAGTGAGGGCCATTGTACAAAGTACAGTGTGCTACATAGCAAGCCATATATAAACTATGGGCAAGGCATGATTGATAGTAATATTTGTAACCCAAAATTCAAAAGACGAAATCTATTTGTAATGTCATCTGTTTCACATATACCTGTAGGTTTTTATCTTGTAAACAACGCCAATCCTCACTGACTCTATGCATAGAAATAACTCATTGTAACATTTGATGCAGTCAAATTTTCAGATGTCCATCTCCCGGGGAGAATTCACACATGCAGTGACATTTACGTCCCTAGGGCAATGGAGTACTGTGAGACTTTAGCAACATTAATTACTATCATATGCAAGAAATGTGATGCATGGCCTATCTTTTGTCTCTTGACAACAGCTGTTGTTCCATACATTATGTATGGCTTATAGAGTAGCCTTAGGATGGAATTTATGGACAAAGTATTAAATGTACAGCAATCATCATTGACAAAAACTGTGAAACCACATAAAGTCCGTAACACAACTGGTGAGTGAAGAGAACAAGCATTGGCAAAGCCAATCGGTCTCGCAAATGCAAGATCTATCGACTTTGTCAATGTTTTGCCGTTGTGTAACATGGCTTAAAGTAAAAATAAAAAGCTGTGACATAGAGTGCTGCTACATCATAGCGCTTTAAAAAAAGATATAATTCAGAAGTTGCACAGCAGCTGTTGTACAACATCGCTGAAAGTGAAAAAAAAAGAAAGCGCCATAGCGTGGCCAGCATTGGCAGCATAATAGCTATTTGATATTCTTTGCTTTCAGCCATGTTGCACAACGGCTGCACTGCTGTGCAACATGGCTAAAGAAAACAATTTGACACAGCCAATAGATCTTGCATAGCCAAGACATGTTGGCTTTGCCAGTGCTTGTTGAAAATGGCATCACCTTGCACTCACACGAAATGATTAGGTTTGCAGTAATCGCGAAGGTTGTCAGCTAATTGCAAGATGGGCTGGTACTGAAACCTTAATGCAGACTAGGCTGGCTGCGGTCCTATAGTGCCAATATCGGCAACAGTTATCACAAAGCACATAAGTACATAAGTACATAAATAAAACACACGACACTGTAATGTAAGTGGAGAAATATTGCTGCAGGTTTATTAGCATAACCAATATGCAAACAAGGTGGGTTATCTTACGGGCGATCCCAGGGCAGGCCAGCCCTATGCCGCCTGCCCGTCTGATAAGCCTAGAGTCACCATGGCAACGCCAACTGGTGTATACCAAATATTGGGAGGGTCCACCCCTCCCATCCGTGGACCACCAGTCCACTTGCTTCACACGCCCCCCCGTGATGGGTGGGCGGAGCATACATGGCAGCCCCCGGTTGCTCAGACCCACAACCGCCTGTCGGCTAACGGGGCGCCGTCGTTCTTCCAGGGGACACGCTAAAACATCCCTGGGTATCCTGGCTTAGCACCCCGCGGTGCTGCTGCATGATGTACCCCTTGGTATGTGCAGACCCTGGATCGCCCTGTAACTCCTCCTGCAACACAAAGTAAAATTGTTAGAAAAACCTGCCCCCCCCCTTTGTCCCTCCGGACGCCGGGTAAGCGGAGGGGCGGGCAAGGCGAACGAGCGGACAAGAGGACGAGGAGGGGGCGGAGACAGTATATGTACCCCTGTCTCCTCCCCGCCCTCGCCGGGAACAGCTATCTGTAGGGGTCTCCCCCGGACTAGCCCAGGGACTCGACCTCCCACCCCTGTGCCTTCCTGTGGCACTAAGGCGGCCGCCCTTCAAGGGGCGTGCCGCTGCGCAACCCCTCCCCCCGGGCAGCCTTACATAGTGCCAATATCGGCAACAGTTATCACAAAGCACATAAGTACATAAGTACATAAATAAAACACACGACACTGTAATGTAAGTGGAGAAATATTGCTGCAGGTTTATTAGCATAACCAATATGCAAACAAGGTGGGTTATCTTACGGGCGATCCCAGGGCAGGCCAGCCCTATGCCGCCTGCCCGTCTGATAAGCCTAGAGTCACCATGGCAACGCCAACTGGTGTATACCAAATATTGGGAGGGTCCACCCCTCCCATCCGTGGACCACCAGTCCACTTGCTTCACACGCCCCCCCGTGATGGGTGGGCGGAGCATACATGGCAGCCCCCGGTTGCTCAGACCCACAACCGCCTGTCGGCTAACGGGGCGCCGTCGTTCTTCCAGGGGACACGCTAAAACATCCCTGGGTATCCTGGCTTAGCACCCCGCGGTGCTGCTGCATGATGTACCCCTTGGTATGTGCAGACCCTGGATCGCCCTGTAACTCCTCCACAGCCTTGGGAGTGGCCACCGTCACTACCAGGGCCCCCCACCAAGGTAGACCTATTTCCTTACAACCTGCTGCAGCCAAAGCTTCCGCTAGGTCCAGTCTATTCGCAACCCGCAGCTGCCAAGGCTTCACCAAGGTCAAGTAACATTAAATCCATGCCTAGAGTGGAGAGGTGCACCCCATCACCCTCCAGACACCCTGTTGATTTGGCGTGTAAAAGGCCATGCCTGATGAAGCCAAAGCCTCTTTGCTCAGTGAACTTGCGCATGGCGCCAACAACTTTTCTCCTTGACACCTCAATGGCTTCTCCTGAGCAGGCTCCTTGCCAAGGTAGCCTATTACTAACAACCTGCTGCAGCCAAAGATTCCCCTAAGTTCAGTAGGAAAAGATCCATGCTTCAACTAGAGAGGTGTACCCCATCTCCCTCCAGGCACCCTGTGGATTTGGCGTGAAAAGACCTTTCCTGATGAAGCCAAAACCAAATTTGCCTTTTAACCTACAATCTGATAACCGGGCTTCCCCAGGTCCAGCCAAAACCGTCTTAGCCCATGCAGGTCCGGAGCCGGCATGCCCCCTCAGGCAAGTGCCCCTCTACACCCGCGAATAACCCAAACGAACGGCCAAACCGGGCCGGCGGCCACAAAAGGACAGGTTCCCCCATCCTTTCTCACTCCCCCGTGTATTTGACTGAAATTACCTTAAACCTAAAATAGGCGATGTCCAAGGTTGCCTTTGCATGGCTAAATAACAATCTCTTTGCCAAGGCACTCCTGCCTGGCAGTGCCAATGCGGGAGGAGGTAAGAGTTGACAAGCCTGCCTTACTTCCTCCTTCACTCCGTTGGAGTACGCCCATCGTATTCCATCAGTCACCACCAAATGTAAAGCCTTGCCCTCCCAAAATTCTGCTAGTATACCAGGGAGAGACAGATCAGGGTGACCACAGAGGAGAACAACGCCAATTGTTCTCCTGCAGATTTGTAGCCCAAAGTGTTGCCCCGTTGTTTCCCTTAATCGTATGGACCATAAGCCACTTCCACAACCTGCATCGCTGCCAGCCAGTGCTGGCAGGCGGGAGAAGTTCCCCGGTACTGATACTCGCATCAAAGGTACCTGTTTCGTCGAACTCAAGGGCGGGCTGTGAAGTGAGCAACCAGGCTCCGCCCTAGTATCCAGAGGTCAAACTCACGCCCCCCAAGTTCTGCTGCCTCACCTGCCCGTTACACGAATCCCCAGGGCAGGCCACCGGCCTATAACCCATGCATGGCCATGCCTGAGCTAACATACCTCTGAATAGCATGACAACAGGCTAACCACCAGCATTGCGTTCTGAATGTTTCTGACACTGCCAAGCAACAAGCGCATAACTAGAGCAACTGGCACCATGCCATAAAAGTATCAAATTCAGCCTTCTATGAAACAAAATGTGCCCCTGTGGCGATCCGAGTAGTGCTCCCTCCAAGCCAGCAGCCCTACCCAGGCAACCCGAACCCTCTTGGCACTGGCACACCCCCGCTGCCCTAGAGTGCCTGGTCGTGTGTGGCCACCACCTATGTTTCATCACTGACGTTATATCGGGGAAGACACATCTAATTCTACTGCTGAGTGCCCGTTGCACCATCGCAAGTATGCCTTTGCCTGCTCAGAGTCTGGCTGCAAAGTGGATGACATTGACACCCCAGCCCAGAGCGAAAATGGCAGCTTAACAGTATCTGGTGGTATAGACGGTCCCCGTACCCTGATGGAACAGAATGCAAATCCCTTGCTCCTGTTGCGCACGAAACCCAAACCAATAGCTCAGCATGGTTCAATACCTTCCTGCTGCTAAACATTCCCTAGCCGAATGTAGACAAATCTACGTTCTGCAATGGCTCTACTTCGCAGCCTGCACCATTCTGCCAGTGCCGAAAAGACCTATGTCATGCTGCCTGGCCTAACCAATCTTGCCCTGTACTAGAAGCGACCGCTTCAGCCGTAGAGCAAACGATTCGCCAGTAACCCCAACTGGCCTCGATGCGAGACAAACCGAGCCAGGGCCAACAGTGAGTGTACTAACTAATAGCAGGTCTAACAGCGTCAACAGGCATCCTCAGCTTACAATAGGCATGATGGAGTAAGGGTATCCATTGAGCATCAAGACGACAGCTTCCCATCTGCCCGACCGTGGTGGGAACCACTCCTGATATTCTAGTACACATGGTCCCTGTTCACCTGTCACTGCCTGAAGTACGCGCCCTAGGTACATAATCCCCTTGCATGGCGGCATGCCATTGAGACCAACATTCATTCCCCGATCAGTGCCACTATCTGCCTACGCTACAATCTTACCTGGCGTTCTATCATGCCCAGATATACCACGCGATGGTTGCTCTCCTCCGTCACTTGACCCGACCACACCGTGAAGGACAAACACAGCGAGAGGAAGCAGCCTGTGACCTGCCCCAAAAACCACCATCCTGCATCAAACCGACCCGATGGAAAGACAACCAGCGCCTAAAGCTCTACACCCCGGATGAACCAGGAAATAACCCATCGTTTAACAATCGAGTAAATAACAACGGACATCCTTGCAGCATCTGAAGACCTAGCCCTTCAGAAGAACCTGGGACCCCAGTGCCAGGCATCAGAGCCGGCCACGGCACCTGTGCTGTGACTGTTCTTACCCCACTTCCGTGTGAGCCAAGGCCCGCGAAGCACCTCTTTTTTTTTTTTTCTTTTTTTTCTTTTTTTGATGGTACTGGTTGCGGTAGCATGCAAGTCTATCACATGTAGTATGGTGGTCTATGACTATTGTCTACTTCCCCAACTGTGATATTTACATTTAGTAAATTTCCCTGATTTCGGAATTTACGTCAGGTGGACCCTTGTTATCACACACAAAAAGGACCCAACCCGCCAACCTTTAGCTGTTCCATTCCAGACAAAAGCAGCTTACAGGTGTGTGTCAAAACCCAACTTACTGGAACTCATTTATCGACCACAGTAAGAAAGTAACTGCGTGTGCCTGCTGAGCTCTGACCTTGTGACTGTGAGGTCAAACAACCTCCTGCCCGTGCATACCAATGGATATAGCCCGTAAATTGCTGTTGTGCTGTGCGAGATGTCGGGCTGTCGCTAGGAGCTCCCTCTCTTGATACCTGTGGTTACTCATCCTAGTACCCCGGAGCTGTGGCCAGCCAGGACTGTTGGCTATGTCACTGACACCGTCACGCTGTTGTAACAGATACTGATCTGTAGATAAAGGCATTATCTAAACATCCATGTACCTCAGACCGTAGACCCCTTACAGGTGAGACGTTAAAACCTTTCCTTTCCTATACTCTTGCTGTCAAATTAGCGTTTACTTCACTATGCATTCATCAATGAGGCTAACAGGCATGATACGGCCGGGTAAACCACACTACTAGCCAACTTCCTAAAGTTTTACACTCCCATGCCCTTTCAGTGTAAATATTATTTGAATCAAAATGCCCATGGTACCTACGGGCCCCGTGCCCATCCCGGTGAAGGATGTGCAGTACCAACAGTGAGAACCGAAGTCAAAATTGGTGAGCCCAGGCAGAGTCAGGCAGATCATTGCTTCCCCAGGTCTATTTAAAACATTTACTGAGACACAAATACGTTACACTCCCAGTATGCCCTACAGGGTGGATAGCTACACCTAGCATGGTAGTGTCAAATGCTTGAGTGAAATGTGCAATTTGAAAATATGCATAAGCCACTAGTACATGCATACAATCGAACTCTGGAAGTAATCCATAGTACAAATAAATCACAAGCCCAGGGAGAACGTTCCTGAGAGCCAATGCCACCCCGTGGCCCCAACATGGCTGTATTCCTACAAGTGTCCCCCAAGCCTGTACCTGCTCACTCTGGCGAAGGCGGCTATGAACACGGTGTTGTGCTAATTTTCAACGTATACTCGTTCTCTCTCTCCCACTTGCATGCTACTCTATGACTTTAACTTACTCCTGTCGCTCCTGTCTTTACTGCGCACCCTGGCATCCCAACTTCCTAACCGGAACCACTGACGGACATTGGAATGCTAGACCAGCCACCCTCTTTTACGCGCATCCGAGACATTCACTGAAAACAGCTGGGAAACCAATTGGGGTGGGGGGGCCCAACCCCCCGCAAGTACCAAAGAGAGCAATGACCTCCTCACCCAGTTGAGACGCGATCAATGGACAGCCCTGCTAATAGTGTACACAGGCCCAGAGGGTGGACCTACGGGGTGTAAACGTGCCGCCCTGCGCCCTATTTGTACCGTGCCGCCCTGGGCATCCCACGAGCACAAGCACAGCAGTCGCTGAGACGTGGCGGAGGTGCCGCATTAGCACCGCACTCAGCCTGTGCGCGGCCGCCGCGGTATGCCACACGTGGACAGGCTACCCTCGTCACCAATGATATGGCGTGACCCGTAAGTGCCGCTCACAGCGGCCGACTATGATTACTGACGCCGCGTGTTGTAGGACGATGGCGGGACACAGAGCCTTATCCTGTGAGGGGCAGGACAACCACCTGCGCAAGACTTGCACTTGAGCAAGGCTTCTATTGGCTCAACCTCAGGGGGGGGCACAGCTAGGATGTTGGCGCTGCCCCGCCTACCCGCACGCGGCCGGGGGCAGCTCGTGGCGCGCTACCGAGCGCACCGACCCGAAGCCGCCGCCACACCAAATGACTGGAGCGCTGCACATGGTCTCCCGGCACGAGGAAGAAAAAGTGGATCTACAAATGAGCGGGGGCCGGAACTCCCACGGCGCAGAGGGATGTTCCCACTGAAGAGTAACCCAGGATCTTTTTTTTTTTTTTTTTTTTTGCTTGCACCTTTAAAAAGCGCGGACTCGACCCGACGATGTTGAAGCTCTGGCATGGGCACGGTAATTACATAACACATTCCGACACGGGGGATTAACTGATTAGCCCAGAATACAGGATGGGAACGCGACCTCGAGGCACAAGCCCTGGTGTACTGCACCAATGTCAGCCGATTAAGCCGACGGACCCCCTCCTCTCCTTAATGGGAGTCCCAGGCCGTGCACCTCCCGCGCGAAAACAGCATGTAGGGGCCGCAACGCGGCCAAGAGCACCGAAAGTGGACGCGACCCCGAGGCTTGAACACTGGCACACCGCACCAACGTCGACAGGCTAGCCGAGGCGCCAAATCCCCCCCCCCCTCGTAAAGATGGCACCGAAGCCAGGTGAGGTCTGCACCTACTTTAGACGATCGCCAACATTAGAGCTTGCAATGTGTTGGCAGTTTGCCATGCTGCCGCACCGATGTCCGTGGTAGCGGGAAGGTAAAGTGCCAACATCACTAAATTGCCATCGCTTCCCGTAACCGCGCACAGAAATGCTGTTCCATTACAAGGGTTCCGTTACAAGGGGACGCACCTAATTAAGTTGTTGGGCCCGGGAGGCTTGTGGATGCCCAGCATCACCGGAAGTTCAACGAGGCGAGCAAAATTATAAGTCTATATATATATATTTTTTTTTAAATACAAGTGAGAGACTCGAACACCTCAGTGCCGCCTCCAAACCCGCCGGACTAACTAACCACTGTACTATTGCACCCTGCTAAATATATAGCGTGAGCTCGACCCGAAGGTATGGAGCGCTAGCATAGCACCGTAATTACTCTACACATTCAGGCATGATGTTTACACTCCCCCTGGCAGGTAGGTGCTTTGCGGTGAGTATGCAGTTCTAGGATGAACGTATATGGCTCCCTGTTGAATATTAGTTATAAAATGCAAGTAGCAAAAGGATGCCTCTTTAGAAAACAGTAACCTGCCGACCTATTTATATCATTCGCGCTCTGAAATTTACTTGGCACACGTTCTTTGCAGCAGGCGCATTGACCCTCTGCACTAACTTCTCTCTCCCAGGAAGAAAACTAATCCACGAGTTTAACTTGAATTTATGTGAGGCCTGGTAATTGCCGCGTAGCTGGCACCAGATGGTGTCAAAGCGCTATACATAGCACCCGTTCCGTTACAATGGGGGCGCACCGAATTAAGTTGTTGGCACAGGAGGGAGTGGATGCCCAGCATCACCGAAGTTCAACGAGGCGAGCAAATAAAAGTCTAATTTGTACCATTGCGCTTCTCCCACCAAACCTGGCGAGCCTCGAACACCTCCGTGCCGCCTCCAAATCCGCCGGTCTAACCACTGTGCTATCGGCACCCTGCTAAATCTATGGCGCGAGCTCGACCCGAAGGTATGGAGCACTTAGCATCGCACCGTAATTACCGTACACATTCAGGCATAATGTTAACACTCCCCAAGGCAGGTACTCTGCCTTAGTTGTAGCATGTTTATCTAGCGCGTACTCGACCCGAAGGTAGTGGAGGGCTATGTATGACACCGTATTTAAATTGCACATTCAGGCATGTACTTTCAATTCCCATGGCTGTTGCTCTGCTTATGTTTTGCACATGTATATGGGGCGAACTCGGCCCGGCAGTGAAGGAGCGCTTTACATGGCACTGAATTTGCATACACATTTAGACGCGGGGAAACTAAGGGATTTGCCCGCGATGGCGCGGGCGTGCCCGAGGCCACACCGCCTCTCCCTATAATGCCTACGCTGAGGCCCGAACCTGGATTCCCCAGATTGAAGCCGCCCGTCCTGCCCACTGGGACCCCCTTCCACACACCAGGAACACCGGACGTGTACGCGCCTCGACGGTCGAACTCTTTTTTTTTTTTTTTTGTGTGTATCACAAGTCGGCAGCAAGAAATGCCCATACCAATCATCGAGAAGACTCCGAGAGCTACCTGCACAAATCAGGAGCTCTGGTGGCCTGCGATGCCCGACCGATCTGCTACACATGCGTGCCCCCACCCCCCGCCGTACGTGCAACCTCCCAGGCCGGGACTTGGGCCTGGCCCGGCACCCGCACCCCCCCACCCCGTGGTATTCAGACCACGGGGCCCAGTCGCCTGGTGATGACCAGGGACAAGGCCGGGGCGGGGAGAGGGGGCAGAAGAACTCACCGCAACATGAGGCTCCAAGGCGCACGACGGTGGAGCTGCGACCGGCAAGGCGAACGAGCGGACAAGAGGACGAGGAGGGGGCGGAGACAGTATATGTACCCCTGTCTCCTCCACCGCCCTCGCCGGGAACAGCTATCTGTAGGGGTCTCCCCCGGACTAGCCCAGGGACTCGACCTCCCACCCCTGTGCCTTCCTGTGGCACTAAGGCGGCCGCCCTTCAAGGGGCGGGCCGCTGCGCAACCCCCCCCCCGGGCAGCCTTACATTCCCGGTACTGCTGAGCGTTCCCTTTCATGCTTCCGGTTACAGACATGCAAAAGATAAGCATTGGCAAAGCCAATAACTCTCGCCTATACGAGATCTATTGGCTTTGCTCATTTCTCTTCAGCCCTGTTGTACAGCAGTGCGAGTGAGGTGCACCAGGGTTGAGTACATTAAACAAATTGCTATGATGCGGTCAATGCTGGCTGGGTCATAGGGCTTTCTTCCTTTTTAGGTCTCGCCTAAGTGCATAGGAGACCTTTAGCCGTCGTTCAGCTCTTTTTCCAAGCACACACTCGTGCTTGTGGCGGCATACAGCAGCGGCGCGCCACAAGCACGAGTATGTGCTTCCAAAAAGAGCTGCTTCGCGCGCGCGTTTGGAAGCATTCCCAGGGAGTCTCTTCTGTCCAGTGTACTCCCCCCACCCCTCGTTGTTGAGTATATGTATGCCGCACTACACCCATACATCTCAGGGCGTGTGCTCCAACTAGCACCGTAACATGCCACTGCATCAAAGTGAATAACATTTAAAAGACACACCTTTGAATAAAGTACTGTGCGTTTTCGGACACAACTTCAGACAAGGGAAGGCCGCTGCGGTTTGTTTCCTTCTAAGACTTCTTTACCGTGTCTTCTTATTTGTATTCACACTAAACAGCCACCAGATGGCACTGGTGACTTGTATTTCCTTTTTGGCAGCGCTCTGTATTCATTTAAAAATAAAGTCTTGCTGTATCGTCCGATGTATGTATTTCATTCCATATACGCGCCGTCGCAGGCCATGACCTGGTGAGCCCCGGAGATCAGCCTGGGTTTAAACTAAGCCTTAGTTCGATTGTAAAGTTGCACTTTCTAAAAATTGCACTCGAGCATCATTTTTTTTAATGATCTTTTAAGGCCGCATTTAAGTGTGACTGAAGCAGATTGTTTTCTTTTTAATGTAAAATAGACGTAGGACTACCTAAGTGCTCTCCATTAACCTGAACATGGGAAGCAGGACTATTGTGGTATATAGGACATCTAGATGGCCTATGTCTTCGTAGATATGAGCCCTATAAGAGGTCAGTAAGTGTTGCTTTTTGTTTTTGTATGGTTTATTCTAGAGACTTCGGTTTTGATACACGTTCATCCATAGAAGCACAGTAGACATAAAAACACTGCGCAAATAAGTCAACAGTTGGGAGGCAGCCTGTTATCCTGACACATCGTTAAGGGGGCAATTTCGAACAGCTCATCTTTGTCAGTCACTTCTTGCACGGCAAGATGGCGTCGGCCATGTTTGCGAAGTATACAGCAGTTATCACCGTGCACGGTGTTATTTGTTTTTCTTTGCAATGCAATGAAATAGGTACATCGGTCCTCATGGCATGGTGTACCCCACATAATGTAGTCTTGTTATCTCATCCTGGCTTCTATTCTTATCTCATCACAAGCACTGCCCAATGAAACAAATACTGCCACATGTTTAACAGACTAATGCATATTTACCAGCTCAGAGGTGGAAATTGCATTGCGCTGCTCGTTGTTGGCACCTGCAGATAAGGCGGCGCCTGTGCTCATGTATGCGCATACAGTGGTCGAAGTGGGGGAAAAAAAGTAGGGGAACTGTGGGCGGAGAATCAGAGGGCGGGAATAACCCAAGGATTGGCTCAGTGGGCGGAGCCAGAGGTGTGGCCAGAATGCGCAAATATCCCAATTTTTAGTATTTGTTTGGCATTTCACTGCCCAGTTTAATCAATTAATGGATACACATGATTATATAAGGTTATCATGAGTTATTGACATTAAAACACATTCACAAAGTGGGATATGCTTCTAATCACGGAATTTCCCAAATACGATAAAATGTGGAAGCACAAGCAATTTTTCGCAGAGCCATGGTGTTTATCATCAGCACTTCTCCCTTTTTTCACAACAGCAGTTCAAACATGAATGGCAAAATATCCTAGTTTGCAAATATTTTCTATATAACTCTGGCTCTGCCATATTTGCCTCCTAATGCAAGATCTGCTGCACGATCTGACCATTTAAACTAATAAATTGTTTATAGCTCAAATGTATCAAAAGTTAACAAAAAATGTGACTTGTTTTGCTGCGGAGTGGATGGCTTATTGCAAAGGTTGACTGATCATCTTTCTCACTGTTGTATTTGTATGTTACACTGGTGCTAATAAGGCAAAATCTTTCCAAAGACTGTTAGCATGTGTACACGTCAAAATAATAAAATATCAGAGAATATACTGCATTACGCTGCAGCCTTTTTTTAAATGCATAATTTAGTCAACACTGTGGCATACGTTTGTCCTCCTTTGCTGCATATTTAATTCCAGTGACCCCACAGCAAGCAGCACATGTTAAAAGTGCTTGTGAATGAAGCAGAGAGACTGAAGTTTGCGAACTTAGTTTGGCGTGCGTGCCAAATTCTGCATTGCCAATCCCTGGTGAGTTGCAGCTACTACTTCTGAAACAAGGCCAATGGAGCTAACTATGGTTGAGGCAGACTGGCCTCAAGGGCAGGGCCGGTCTTAGAACTGGTGGTGCCCTCTGCATTAATGTTTGTTAGTACCCCCCAATGGCCACCTCTGCCATGGATTCCCTCACTACCACCCTTTAACAGTGCCCCTCAAGTCTCCATAACCACACTCTCTCTCAGATGCATTTAATTTGATTTACAGCGCCACTCATACCAGTGTAGGCAGTCAGAGCACTTTACATCACACACATTACTCAGAGACAATCAATATGTGTGTAAATCACTGTATAGAAAATGTTACATAAGACTAAGGACTAGAAGGTGTAGGAGTCACATGACAACCATACTACTAGGCGGTATAGTTTAATAGTGATTGGTCTGGAGAAACAAACTCAGAATTTTAAAACATAATACCATGGTTGGGGGTTCTCTTTAATAATCAGAATTGATTTCTGTCCAAAAGAACACTTTTTGCAACATTAGGATAATCAAAGACTGGGGGGAAAACATAACACTCTAATCTATACCTTGCTGTTTGTATGCAGCTCTTAGATGAAAGTTAATAGCTCACTGTTCTATGTTAGGATTTTAACTTATAAACTGCAAGTAACAAAAGGATCTCTCTGACAAAAGCAGTAGCTCACTGACCTAATTACATTATGTGCACTTTGTGATCTGTGTAGGAAGGTGGAATCTGACTACATGGTTGCCCCCACTTTTTTCCTGGTGTTTTGCTGGTTTTCGACTTAGTCTGGCTGGGATCCTGCTATTCAGGTCCCCAGCCTATCTGCTTTCTCCCTTAAATTGATTACAAGTACTATAGGTACACTCCAGATTGGATTCTGGGGTACCCTTATAAGTCCCTAGTATATGGTACCAAGGGCATAGGTGCCCCAGAGGCCTACCAGGGCCTGCAGCATGTATTGTGTCACCCCTGGGAAGCCTTCCAAAATGACACCACAGGTCTGCTACTGCAGCCTGGGTAAGGTGGTGCATACACCCCTTACTGAGATATAGGTTCACTATATCTCTCCATATTACTGCACATATAAACCTATCAGTCACCCCTATGGCAGGCCTTACCAATCCTGAAGGCAGGGTGCTGGGTTTTATGTGAGAGGGTGCCCATGCATGAGCAGAGCCCCTCAGCAGCCTTCAGAACCTTTATTCTGGGGTTGTTTGTGATGCTGCCAAACCATACACTCTTAAGTGCATTATAACCAAACGGTAAATGCTAACTTTGGAATGGCTGCACGGAAACATGTTGTATTTGGTGTCAAACACTTGTTATGTTATGTTATGTTAGGAGCGTTTATATTGCGCACAGCTGCCCCAGCTAAGGGGCGTCCTGGCGCATGACCGGTAAAAACACAACTAACACTGAAATTGAAGACACAGGAGGGGGACATCTAGTTAGGAGGGAAAAATTAAAACAGAAGGGTTTTTATGGCTTTACGAAAAAGGAGAAGATCTTCCATCACGCGAATCTCAAACGGAAGCGAGTTCCAAAGCGCAGCTGCTTTTACCCGAAAAGACCGACCACCAACTCGGCTGAGCTTAAACCTCGGAACCACAGCGAGTGCTTGGCCCATTGATCTTAAAGAGCGAGTCGGAACATAGCTAGACAAGAGATTCGAAAGGATCTGGGGAGCTAATCCTTTCATGATCTTAAAAGCCAGACATAAGACTTTAAAATGAATTCTTGACTTAATCGGTAGCCAGTGTAAGGATCGAAGAGTACTTGAGACAGAGCAGGACCTAGGCAAGCCAACTATGGCTCTAGCTGCGGCATTTTGGACACGTTGAAGGCGGATGATTTCTGCCTGATTTGTCCCTATCAGGAGCGAGCTGGCATAGTCCAGACGGGATATTACTGTTGCCTGAACCCCCAGCTGCCTGGTAGGAGGGTCAAAAAACTTCAGGACAGATCTTAAGCCCCGAAGGACCCCAAAGCAGCAAGCTGCGGTTTTCTTGGTGTGCCCAACAAAGCTCAGAGAGGAGTCCAACCACACTCCCAAATTTCTCAATGCAGTAACCGGAGTTGGAGACGGCCCCAGTTCTGGAGGCCACCATCTGTCCCCCCAAAGTTCCTTGCCCCTCCCGACAACCATGACCTCAGTCTTCTTAGCGTTGAGCTGGAGACAGTTGGCATTCATCCAGCTCGCCACTGCCTTCAGTCCATTCTGGAACCTAGGGGCATCCAAGTCAGCATCCCCGCTGATGGTAACCGCCAGCTGTGTGTCGTCCGCATATGAGACCATATTCATGCCCCACTGCTTGACGACATCAGCCAGCGGTCTCACGTAAAGATTGAATAACGTGGGACTCAGCGAGGATCCCTGTGGCACCCCCAGGCCCAGAGGATGGAATTTGGACTGATACGGTGGTATAGCAACGCAAAAGGACCGGTCGTCGAGAAAGGAACGGAACCACTGTAGGGCTAACCCCCCAATACCTATCTCCTCCAGGCGATGTAAAAGGATGCGATGTGAAACAGTATCGAAGGCGGCGCTCAGATCTAATAATACTAGCGCCGCCGTCTGTCCCCCATCCAGCACCGAACGCAGATGTTCAACCATGGCGAGAAGGGCTGTCTCCGTGCTGTGCCCAGTACGAAACCCGTTCTGGGTAGCATCCAGGATGTTAGCTCGGGTGAGATGGTCGGAGAGAACCTGGTTGACGTGAGCCTCCACCAATTTTGCCGGCCAAGGAAGCAAAGAAATGGGCCGATAACTCTCCGGCTTCAACGGATCCAAAGATGGTTTCTTCAGGATGGGAGAAACCACTGCACGCTTCCATTTAGCTGGAACCATGCCCGTAGCCAGCGAGATGTTGATCAGGGAACAGACCGTGGAGCGTCCCAAAAAAGACTGATCCCTGAAGAGGGCAGGTCTTACCGGATCCAGAGGAGATCCCGATTTAATCTTCAAGGACAGTCTATCAAAAACCTCAGGTAGGAGCAGGGGAAAAGAGTCCAAAGTAGGAGGGGCAGAAAAAATGTCCACGACCTCCAAGGATGGCCTTGTACAGGGAAAGGCCCGGTAGATGCCCTGCACTTTCTCCAGAAAGAAAGAAGCTAAAGCCTCACAATGAGAGGTAGAAGCCATAGCCGGGGAGGAAATTCGTTTAGACAAAAGATCTTTGAGGGCCCTGAATATGGTTTTAGACGGGTTCGAGCTGTTGCGGAATTCCAGAGAGTAGAACGCCGCACGGGCTCTACATATGGCACGGTGATAAGTCTTAATGGAAGCCAGATACAACGCTTTTTTAGCCGCATCATAAGACCTCCGCCATTCTCTCTCGGCCCGCCTACAGTTCCCTTTCAAAGCACGTAAAGCGCTGTCATACCAGGGGTTCGACTTTCTGGAGCTCAATTTACTTGTAATAATCGGGATCAAAGAGTCAAGCGCCCTGGTAATCCATTGACAGAACTGGTCATAACCCGTTTCAACGTCATCCAAAGATCCTAACGGATCAATAGTCAAAACATGATGCAGGTCCTCTAACCTAAGTTTACTCCAGTGTCTTCTAGGGACCAATCTAGCCGAAGGAGTAGAGGGGGTCATAGGCAGAGAGGCCCGAATATCCACTAGATAATGGTCAGTCCATCCTAGGGGTGAGATGGAAAAGACTATAGCTTCCGATAAATTAGTAAAAAAGGGTATCCAATGTATGCCCCCCTATATGGGTGGGTTGTGAAACTTTTTGAAACAACTGAAGGGCCTCGAGATCCGCTAGAAAATTCAAGACCGCCGGGGTGCTCTGATTGTCCAGATGGAATCATACCCCCACACAAGTAACTGGTGTGGGAGTATGATCCCACCCTTCTAGAGGGAGAGACATGACAGCACCAGTATACCTGGTACCAGCTAACAGAGCCCTGGCCTCACAAAATGGATGCTGCCAGCCACAGACACGAGTCTGCCCTCCTGTTGCTGGATGAAACTCCGGCAGGGGAGGCCTGGACAATAGGTTTCCTGTCACAGGGAGGTGTCACCACCTCCCAGAAAGGCTTCAGTGTATTGCGGCTGGGTGGATGCACTCCAAGAGTGCTTTGAAGTTCAGCACTGGGGGCACATTTGGTGTCCTTGTGCATAGTCCAGCTCAAACCGGTTGCAGGGGCTACCAGCCCCTGCTCTGGCGCAAAAGTGGACAAAGGAAATGGGTGTAGCCACCCCTCTTTCCTGACCCTCCCATAGGTGGGTCCCTAGAGTTTGTCCCACCCCTTCCTTGGGTTTAAGAAAGGAACCCCTGGCTACAGGACTTTAGATTACACTGGACGAAACTCTGATACTGAATCCTGGAACTTCGACGATCTACATTGAACTAGATAAGGAAAGAATCTCCCTTGGAGTAAAGGAGTTACTCCCCTGCAAGGCAGGCACCAAAGACAAATCTGACCGGTTTGCAGCTCCGAAGCTCTCGCCAGACTCCGAAGAATTTTGCAACACAGGAGGTGGGTTTCCGTGGTCTTAGAGGTAGAACAGTGCCCACAGCAAGTCTGAGGCCCGTATCCCTTGTGGCGACCGTGCAAACCGAACCCCTGGACACCACGTCACTGTGCAGAAGCATCAGCTTTCCAACAACTCCTGCAGCTAAGCTTTGGATTACTTATAGCCCTTACCCCGAGCAGCATTTGCACTGAAGATTGCCCGCCTACACTCCACGAGTGTTCCGTGAGCTGGCCCTTTGTGTTTTCTCTCGAGGTCCCTTCGCGATCCCTAGGCCGTCGACTGGTGGGTCCCTGTGAAGGCAACTTTACCTCTAATTAGGCTTACCTGATTGCTCCAGACATGTCCTGACTCTCCTTTGCTTGGGGAGTACCCAGGACCTTCCTGGTCCGCACCAAAGCATCTTTTCTCTTTCTGCGTGGGTTGCTGTTGCCAAGGCTTGTTGTGATCAATAAGAGGACCGACACCCCAGCACTCGACATCCTTTGTGGGATAGCTCAAATCCAGCTTCTGGTTGTCGTCGACGCCTCCTGGTCCTCGTGGCTGCAGAGTCAAGCTTCGCATCTTCGCACTTGAATCACCCAACATCGGTGTGTTTTCATCTACCGTGCCCCTGGTCACTGGCAAGTGACCCAGACTCTGTACCCTCTGCTTTCAGGTTCTTCTGATCTTCGATCCAGGCTTGGCTCACACCGGACACTTTTCTCCTTCCCGGCAGCAGCACTTTGCAGTAGATCGCCATTGAAATCAACGACGATCCCCAACACCATTTGACACCTTTGCACCCGGCTTCCCTGGGTGAGGTAACTCAAGTACTCCAGTGCTCCCGTGGGTGCTGGCCCTAGAACCCCCTAAGTCTAAAGTGGTTTTCTCAAAGTCCTCTCCTAAGTGTCCTTAACTTCTAAAGTTCCAACTGTGACTTTCCCATAAAATAGTACGGGGCTCGCGCCTGTGTTCTCACACTGCACACGTCCCCTGTGGGTCTCCTGTGTCACTACCTTGGGTGGTTCATTGGGGTCCCAGCGATTCTACGTGCTTTAGGCACTGTGTCTAGTGAAGTCGTGGCTCTTATACCACTTTCTTAATATATGGTTTGGTCCGCCCCTAGGGTCCATTGTATATTGTGCTATTTACTGTCATTTTAGAACTGTATTATTGTGCATCTTGGACTCTAATCTCATAAAGAGATTAGTAGTGAGTGTTTTGAAATAAATACATATATTTTATATATACCTTGTGTGGATCTCCTTTCATTTAGTAATTCAAGAGGTTATAATCTGGTAAACCAAGCTGCTTTACACTCCTTCAAGACTTAGCCTGAAGGCTGCTCTCCATAGCTACCACTAGGATAGCTTTCAATAAAGGTTGTCTTTAAACCTATCATCAATAAGGGTTGTTTGGACTGGTACAAGGTGCCCACTATAACTAGTGGACAGCATATACCAGGCCAACTTCTCACAATCTGTATGGTACATGTTCTTTGCAGCAGGCACATTAACCCTCTGAGCTACCTTTCCATGAATCAGAACTTCCACTAGACAAAATGATCTGTCTCTAGGAAGAACATTAAACACCAGGGTCATCATGACATTTTTATTGTTGCCGAAAATTGCTGGAGGCCAGGAAGAAGGCAGCAAGCACTTTTAAAACCTTAATATACTTGCAAACATAATGCCTCCACCCAAAGTCAGCACCCGGTGCGGTCACACCGGTTGCACTGCCCTAGAGCTGGCCCTTCTCAAGTGTCCTGTGACCTCAGTGACAGAGTCGCTGTCGTTCTAGGGTGTGCTGCTTCATAGGCCTGTCTGCAAGAGTGGAGGTGAACTTCAATATGGATTGTGGTGGACAAACCTTGAAGGTTAACCCACACTTGCCACTGCTAGGGTCCACCTGCTGGTGCTAAGACACCTGGGCTTCTAAGGTCTTGCTCAGCCTTCTAAGGTCTAGCATGGGATTGTGCTCTCTCAGGAGAGTGGTCTGGTGGACTGGTTATTAAGGCTGAACCTGGTTCCCCAGTTACAAATTCAGTAGCTCTGGCCATAGTGCCACATTCTCTCCCCCACTGAACACCATACTGCCCCACTGAGAAAAACTCACAATGCCTTCAACTACAACCCAATTGCTGCCGGCTATAAACACCTGGATGTGGCTCAATTTAAATGACGCAGAGCAATATGCAGCCTACAAAAAAAAGTGACAACATCCTGGTAAAAGCAAACACTCATAGGGAATGCAAAATTTTGCAAACCATGTGAATTGTAAGCAGGAACAACATGGTTACCTTAATGCGTTTACACTCACTATTCAGAAATCAGTGAGTGCTCTTGCCTGAAAAGTTAAGGACATGACTACAGGGCCCTGAATGGACCCATTACAAAACGTAAGCAGTATGGTAAAAAGACCACATCCCTGTACGCAGAGCCGCAGTACACATTTTGTTTTCCAATCCACACTTTGCAGTACCTCCAGGACTGGTGCACTAGTTGCAAGCCCAGGGAAAACAAAGACAAGAAAACAAAAATAGCGCTTCACTGGCAAACTCTGTAAAAGGGGCGCTAATGTGTTTGGGTGTGAATAAAATCAATCTGGTCAGTTTGCTACCAGCAGGCGCGCAACACCCATGGGACTCAAAGGGCTTCAGCCCCCCCCCCACCCCCCCCCCCATTGTGTGTGGCAGCCCGGGATGAGACAGCTTCCCGGGCACCCAGACAGCAGCACCCGAGCACTTCACAGGTCTTTTAAAGGCCATTTGCATGTTAATAAGGCCTCGCTGTGGTTTGACCCCTTCTAAGAGCCCCTGCAGCTCCACTCTGCCTATTGCTTAAAGATTAAGCCCCCCCCCGAAATTTTTTCTTTGCCCTCTGGCTACCAGTCTGTCTTACTTTACTTCGTTATTTTTCCTATTTTTAACCTTTTATTCCAGATGCTGCACTTTGGAATTAAAATACGACATTTCCAGCAAAAATTATTTTCATTTTTGGATCCATTTCACAGGGGAGGAAATAAGAGAAAGGAGAGGAAAGAGAGTGAAAACCCCGTCTTGAAGTCATGGTTTTCAGTAAGAGAAGAACTGCTAGACAGAAAGAGAGGGAAGAGGGAAAGAGTTGGGGGGGAGGGGGGAAGGCAGCTGAAGCTACAGAGCAGAAGCGGACACTGTATTTTGCTTCTCTGGGTAAGAAGAAAAAGACAGGGTCCTGTTACTTCTCTGCCGCCCGTCCTCGAACGCCAGGAACGCCGAGCTTTATAGGCCATGCCGATTTCTTGCGTCCCGGGACGCATTTTCAAAATAAAAAAGTAGGGGAACGGAATCGCTGGAATTGAAGAAGTAGGGGCACGCCGTGCCCTGCCGTTCCTCCCCACTTCGACCACTGTGCGCATACCACTGCAGGGCTGTATATTTGTTGATAGCACCACCCATTGTAGTTGGCCTATATTTCTTTCAAATAGACAAAAATATCTGAGTATGGCAGGCCAAATCATACCATACAAAACCATGCCATACCATATTATACAATGACAGACCATACCATACCATATAATACCATACCATTCAATGCAGTGACAGGCCATACCATAACATGCCATACAAAGAGAGGCCAACCCATACCATACCATAGTATACAAAGACAGGCCAATCCATACCACCCTATACAAAGATAGACTATACCAAACTTTAAAATGATAACTCATACCATACCATACCATTTAATGCCAGGACATACCATAGTATACCATACAAAACCATATCATAACATATTATACAGTGCCATACCATACCATATAATACCATACCATACAATGCAGTGACAGGCCTCACCATCACATACCATACCATAGAAAGAGAGGCCAGACAATACAATGCCATAGATGCTAAACCATACCATACTATACAAAGAAAGGCCACACCATATTATACATTAATAAACCATACCATACAATACAATACCATCTCATACCACACCATTCCATACCATACCATACAATACTATTCAAAGAGAGACCAAACCATACAATACTGTACAAAACAGGCCAAACCATACCATACTGTACAAAAACAGGCCAAACCATACCATACTATACAATTATGCCATACCATACCATACCACTCTATACAATGACAAGCCATACCATGCCATACATGGCAGCTCATACCATATCATTCTATAGAATGAAAGGCCATACCATCCTATGCCACTCTATACAATGACAAGCCATACCATACCATACATGACAACTCATACCATACTATACAATGAGAGGCCATACCAAACGGAGTGTGCACGTTGCTTACATTTTCTGACTGTTATTGCTTTAGTTGTATTGCAGACATGATACTCCTTTGTGCTGCCTCTCTCCGTCCATCAGACCATGCTGCCTTTACCCGCTTCCTCCTACCCTCCATCGGTATGCCTTTGTCACCCTCCATCCCACCCTCATTCCCTTGGTTCGTGTTGCCTTTGCCCACCTCCCTCCCACACTCCTTCCCTGTGGCTTTTGACACCTTCTTCAGTATTTCTATCTTTGTTACTACTTCAAACACACTACACCATACTTAAGAAAGTTTATTTTCGGAGTGTGTACGTCACTTATATTTTTCTGACTTTTGTTGTTTTAATTGTATTGCAGAAATGATATTCCTTCATGTTGCCCTCTCTCCCACTGTGTTGCCTTTGCACCCCCAACCTCTGTCCCTGTGACTTTCGACCCTTCTCTCCGTATCTCTGTCTTTGTTACTGTTTCAAAAACGCTACACAGTAGTTAAGAACGTTCTTTTTCAGAGTGCACTCTCACTTATATTTTCAGACTTTTTTGTTTTAGTTGTATTACAGACATAATATTCCTTCAAATTTTCCTCTCTCCCTCCATTCGTTTGTGTTGCCTTTACCCACCCTCTCTCACCCTCCATCTGTGTGCCTTTGCCCTACTTCCTCCTCTATTTTACTCCTGTGGCTTTTGCCCAATGGCGGCCGCCATGAATAAAGGGTGGTGGGCGGGAGGGGGAGCACAGGAGGGGTCGCCCGGGAGGTCGCTTGGGGGTTTTAGAAATAATATATTATTTTAAAAATAAAAACGTACCTTCAGCCAACAGCCCCCTCCAGTGTCGCGCCGCCTCTCCTCTTCTTCCTTCAGCCTCTGGGATAGACTCCCATCCAATCCCCATGCTTAGTGTTTAGCCATGTAGCAGTTGATGTAAGGATATTGTGCTGCATAACCAAATACTCATAAGGTCCCAAAAGCGAGACCTATTGGCTATGCCAATGCTTGTTATTTACTTTCGGCTATGCTGCACAGCACACGCATAGGAGGCCAGTCTTTCGCGTTTCAGGGCCCCAAGCTCTGGAATGCACTCCCAGAACCTCTGAGAAGTTGTCCCTCACTGACGATCTCTCGTAGACAGCTGAAGACCTTAATGTGCTGAGCTAGTGAGACCGGGATAGAACTAACCTAACATTTTAGTGCCAGCAGACCCTAATGGGGTAGCCGAGGGCTTTATAAAACGTCTTAACAATAATAAAAATAAGAATACTCATTTATTTCTGCAGTTTTAGATGAAATATAAACCAACAGCTCACTCCTACTTAAACAAAGTGAAATGCCACTCCGACAATAGCTAGATCAACTCTGACAACCCCACAATATTGGAGCTAGACGATGGGCCTGCACATGCCTAACCAGTCCCCCGTGGAAACGGGTGTATCCGGAAGCTCTTTTGTGCAAGTAAATGTAATAATTAAAGACCGAATCCCGGCTGTGATAGTCAGGCGGCTGCTGGCTGAGCTGACCTGTTTCTACAGTGATACCTACTTATCTTGTGTCTGGGGGCTGCTCAAGCAGGAACTAGAACACGGTGAAGAATGCGCCGGGGCTAGACAGAATATTTCCACCCTACCTATCTTCATCCTGAGATTCACACGCTGCACCATACTTAAGAAATTTTATTTTCGGAGTGTGTATGTCACCCCAGGGGAACTAGGGTTAACCTTGACAATTGTTCCGAAGTAAACGTGCGCCAATCCGTGCTGAGGCTGTTAAAGCCAAGTGTTGTTACATTTCAGTAGTTTACAGCCCAGTTCCTTGGCGTATCACGATGCCAGTGACAGATAACAATTGCAGAACATACAGTAGAATAAAAACTGAACTACACAGCAACAAATTCAATGTCGCAAATATTTCGCATCACTGTGACATATGAAAAATATTGAATAACAATGACAACCACGACCGCTCTGCAGAACTTTACTACTGTTCATGGTTTAATGCACATTCCAATCATGAAAGGTAAACCAGAACATTCTGAGTCTAGTGGGTGCTCATTGCTAGCTGCATCTTGAGGAGAACAGGTTTAACCGCAGCCCCATTCTACTTGCTAAACACCCAATTAATACTTACGTTAGAATGTAGTTTTCTCTTCTTTTTGTGCTGAAAGCAACAAAATAGAAAACTCGAGAGTTTCACTTACTGTTCCAATTAAAAAGTACCCTTTCGAAAAAATATATTTTTGTAAGCTAACAACTGCAAAATAAATGTAGAATATTAAGATACATAATGGGTAATGTGTAATGCAGCTCTTAATTGCCACCTTGACTTTAAAGCAGGGTGCACATAGTAGATGGAAATTGTGCTCCAAAGCAGTGGCGTAGCAAGGCCAGGTGGTACCCGGTGCGGAAAATTTCTTGTCACCCCCAGCTTGACAAAATGGCAAAAACATGTGTTTAAAACATTTTGTCACCCCTCTCAGTGATGACACCCGGGGCAGCCCCCTCTCACCGCACCCCCCTTCCTACGCCACTACTCCAAAGTTTTGCGAGCTGCCTTTCCTTTTGAGATGCATCCTATGTATTAACAGGTCAGTGACGCCTCAGAAAGTCCAGTCAAAGGGAGGAGCCACTGATTAACCTGCATAATCAAAATTAATTAATTAGGCATGGCATTCTTTGAACCTCTTGTGATTAGCCACAAACACAGGGATGGTGGCCTGCAGGGAACAGCAGATCATCATCCCTGCGTTATTTGTAAATTTACATCTGGTTACCACCAGATCTGATTGGATGGTAATAACATTTCCTAAATGCCCATTTTGCAATTAGGAAATGCTATCTATGAGATTTCCTATTTTGCGATTTGCAAAATGCGATTTCTACTGGTTAGGAATTGCATTTTGCGATGTCGTATATGGCTTTCATACACACTGAAAGGCAATTTAGAATTTCTTAACGGCCCAAAACAGCGATTCGCACCGTTACGAAATGCTAAATTTGTCCATACATACGGGCCCCTAGGTCCTTCATCAGCTACGATCAAGAAATTATTTAACTGATCATCCAGCCCTGCCACTTGCCCCTGGGTTATCAAGAACGATGTCATATTACTCCCTCTATTCAGAAGTTTGATTTAAAGGAATATAAAAAGCAAAATGGGCAAATAAAAATCTGTCCTGATTTCTACGTGCATGGTTTATAAATTTAATTATCATCAGATGACTAAAAGGGGGTTTTGTGAGGTTAAAAAAGAGGACTTTGCTTAACTTGTATTTTGGTTTAGTGTTGTATTACATTATGAATGCTTTGTTTTGCATCCTTTAGATAGGCTATTTTAGTTTCATTTGATCTCATTTTATGGAGGTTTTAACAATTGCTTGCTTTGAGGACACATATAGGACATTTTTGCTGTTGATATGACGTAATATCTTGCAACTTTAATACACAGAATCTGATAGCGCGGAGAAGCAACAAAACAAATGTAACTCAAATGTTTACACACTCTGGCAGTCACCCGGCTTTGAATCACCAGTTTGTTACTGGCAGTTTGTGACTGCTGCCTTCTCCCTTGTTATATGCTGTAACTACCAGACTAGACAATTCGACCTATCACACAATATCTGTTCACTTCAAGCAGTCGCACACAGAAGAGATGTTTTCACGTGTGTAACTAAAGTGAGCTGGAAAAACGTGCACAGTGTAGGTTCTCAGCTTGAAGTATCTCTGCAGTTTAGCAATGTGATGCTGCTTTTATAGTCATCTTAGAAGTGGCCACAAACGCCTTTTCTGTGCCGTTGAAAGAGCAGGTGACGGCTTAGGTAGCGCTTGGAAGCTCTAGTGCTTTCTGCATTGTGCTCAGCTACTCAGGAAGCACATTTCCTCCTTCATAAGTCCCTACTCTCCAAGGTCATCGACTAAAAAGATGCTATAAATAGTCCATCTAATGCAGTGGTATCAGCCCACAGAAGTGTTAGGATCCCTCTGCGTTGAACAATGCCTATATTTTGCTACTTAGCTGAGGATGGAGGAAGAGGGGCATTCTTTACTTGTGCTAAAAGCCCATGGCACCCTTGCTAGTCCACTGTTGTCCTGTCCAGCCCCTAATATCGCTTCCCCTGGCAGTAATATAGCTTAGGAATTCCTGGAAAGATGGCAGATCACCTCGTGTTAGTCCATCAATTAAATGTGTACCGCTGAGGACGCCTTCTCTGTGCAGGGCTGCAGCATACAGTATTTCTCCTTTGTGCCCTCTCTGTGGTACAGAACTAAAACAAGCCTTGAAAATGCAATAGGTCTCGCCTTTGATTAAGTTAAAGCCATTTGCTTTGCTAATGGTATTGTATAGCAAAGCAAATGGTTTTAACTTAATGAAAGGCGAGACCTATTGCATTTGTAATGCTTTTTTTTTTGCGAGTTGTTCTGACTGCATGCATGGTACCTGCTAAACCCAGCCGTATTCCTCAGAGAGTTGGTGAAACGGCTGCCGTCATTCCTTCTCATGAGGACGAAAGTGGCTTGCTGGTGAATACAGTGCACCGATGGGAGTATGGTAGTAAGAAGGGGAAAATAATCTGTCAAATTATGTGCTCTGTTGTGAAAGATATTTACCCCAGAGATGTTTTTTTTACAAGAATGTCATTACAGTGCAGCGCCAAGCACCGATGGAACGCACACAGATACAGCGCCAAGCACTCATGGTAATAACACACCTTCGTGTTAATTGCAAAGTGATGCAAAGTTTTATATTTATCAGTTTTCAGTCAATCCTTATCTTGGATATTTTGCAATAATGAAACGCCGAGCTTAGCAGTTCCATGGCCTGCATCTGTGTTACTCAAGATAAAATGTATAGAACGCAGGCTTTGAAAACAGTTTATCTTTGCATATGTACCCTCAAGAAGAGCCGCAATCTCTCCAACTTTTATCTTTTCAATACAGAACTAATGCTGTAGTCTGATTGTACCAAGCTTTAATGTGCTCATGCATGTAAACACCGTCATGCACAAAGGTGCGCTGGCTATATGTGTAGTGTGAATGTTTAACCTGCTGTATTGCACTGCAAGCATGGGGAATGAATGAGGGCTTATATCAAGGCAGTAGAAGAAACCTACAAAGAGAACTTAATTTCCTACCAAACATCTGCACAGAAAGGGACGTCACTGGATTTCCGAATAATCCATCGTACAGGAAGTGACATAACTGGTTTCCGTTTCCCGCCCACGGCACCCTGCACTCCTCCTCTTTCCCACAAACTACTTAATGGCAGCTGCAAAATGGATGATGAAAGGATGCGTGCAGCAGGCACAGCTGCGCCTATCTGCACCTGCACCGTGTCCAGCACCAGGGACCCTGGTTCTGTCCCAAGCCCCGCTACCGTGCTGCACTCCTCTGTGCTTTTAGGCCTGGCTGCCGCTCACCGCACTGCTGACACACTGCACCACACAACGTTGAACGAGAGTTCACATGTGTCTCCTGCAAGTTCGTATGATCAACCACTCCTACGCCAACAGCATCCAGCAGCCCACTTGCCAATAGCTCAAACTCGCGAAATGCGAGACCTATTGCATTGCAAATGCTTTCAACTATGGGAATTACAGGAAATTAAAGAGAAGAACTTTTTAATTAAAAAGTTGTTAAGAAAAATACAATTTACTCTTCATCACCAAATTTGTTTGTAGAGCCCCAAGAGATACAGTGGAGCAGATCTGCCACAAAGTACAATAGCACAAGCATCTGCAATGCAATTGGTCTCCCATTAGTGAAAGTTGGAGTTAATGGTGTTGTAAATGTTTATGGAGTGGATGTATGTGGTGTGAAGTTTAATTATATGGATTGGATTGAACTTGTTAGTTGTGGAATTGTGTGGGGTGGAATAGTGTGTGTGTGTATTTATGTAGTGGAATTATGTGTATAGTAATTATGTGGTATTAAATTAGCTGGAATTATGTAGAATGGGATTGAGTGTTATGGAGTGTAAATATGTGTATTGGTATGTTGTCTTGTGGCATGGTATGTAGTGGAATTTAATTATGTGGTGAGCTGTTGAATTGTGTGATATGATGTTGAATTTTGAGGTGTGGTTTGGATGCATTTGTTGTGTAAGTGTGTTGATTTGAATTATGTGGTTTGTTGTTGAATTATGTGGTGCAGAATGGAAATGTGTGGAGCTGAATTGTGTGGCGTGGAACTGTGGTATTTTTAGTGAAATTATGCTGATGGGAATTATGTGGCAAGGTGTGGAGTGTATTTGTATGGATGGTTGCTATGTGGCATAGTGGTTTTATGTGGGATGTATTTATCTGGTATTTAGTAGAGTGTAATTAGGTGCCAATGATTAATGTGCACATATGTGCAAAGGCTATATTGAATGTACTTTATTATCCTTTATGAATAATGTCAAAAACAGCTGCAAGAGGACTGTCAAAATTATATGTGTTTGCAGGGCCGGTTTTAGCCTTAGTAAGTTGTTGGATACAAAGTTACCAGACAGAAACCGCCACAACATTTCCAAAAAATAAATAAACACAGATCCTGGAGATGCTGCCAGAAAGAGTACTTAAATGAAGGGTTTCAGGTGATATTACAATTTGGATGCAGCACTTTAAAGCATCCCTTGCCCATGACTTGGAATAGTAATAACTTTTTAAACATAATTTAGGTGGCAAATGCAGATTTCATGAATAAAGCTTCAGCAGCATTTCAAATGTTTAAAAATGCAAACTCTAAACATGTTTCTTGAAATAGGATTAGAACTCAGACAAACAAAGTGCACAGTAATCTAAATACAAAGTCTTGATCCGCTAGTGTGCTGGGTTTATGATTCAGCCCTGGTGACATTACATGTGAGGTCTAATGGCTCACTGTAGGAGGGTGGAGTAGCAGACACAGCCATAAATCTCGGCAGGGAGCTCATTAATGGAAAAGAGCCACCTAGCAAAGCACAGAGGCCCAGCTCGGCAGGCGCTCATTTGAGAAAATAAATAGCTGTTGTGTGTGAAAAGTGTGGCAGAGCAGAAAGAATACAGAGGAGCAGGACAGCATTCCAGGTCCGTCATGTGGGAGAAGTGCACGGAGCAGAGAGGCACACTGGCGAGAGAGCCATGAAAGCAGAGATGTGGGGGGAATAGCAACAGAAGAGAGACCTCTGAAACAGCCCTGGCGCTGCGCATCGGGGTTGAACTAACGTCAATTAAGTCATTTTCCCCTCATTCCAGCACAAAAATGAGAAACATTGAGCAATAAATCTTACAGAGTATAAATAAATAAATAGTGCGTTAAACACAAAACATATACAACAAAAAGCACCCGTGAAAGGCGCCTGAAAATAAAGTGACAGTTGCGTTTCAAAATGGGAATGTTTTTATTTGTGTAGCTAAAAGAAAGCACTGCTTTGTTAATTTGCACAAGCACAGTGGCACACAATAATGGGTGCAGACTGCAAATAAACAGCGTGCTGCGTGGTGAAATTTTGAAGAGTGCTTCACATTTGCAGTTAACTTCGAGGCAAATGCTTTCGAGGAATACGAACCGCTGCAGTGCTGGGACCAAGGTGCCCTCTGTTAGCCTCAGTCGGGGGCACACATGAGTGCACCATTAAAGACCCTAGTTCAAATGGACAATGGTCTGGTGACGTCAAAGATCCTCAAGTAGCGAGGCTACAGTTAGTAATTTCAGAAAAAATTCAATTATAGTTGTTATTATGTGGGACTCAATTAGATCCAGATAGGAGAAGTATACAAGGACACAAAAGATTAGAGGAAGACATCACATTTTATTAAACATCATAAAATGGAATAGCTTCCGTTTCTGCCATTTTTGCATTCATAAAAAATATATTGTATATAAAAGGTGCTCACACATACATAAGTGAGGGTGCGTGAAGTGAAGTGCTTAGTGACAATAAAAACATTTCATCGCATTGAGAACAGGTCAAAAGAACCCAATTGGTTTAAACAATGTTAGGGAACTTTGAAATTGCAGTTGACGGCGTTTCGATCTTAGTGAATCAAGATCATCATCAGGACAAGGTAAGTGCGAGCACGTAAGATTACGTGTGATCGTAGCAGACAAAGTCGGCAGAGTTGGCCGAGGGATCCAGATGAACAGGGATGTGCCCGTGTAGAAGGCGGGAATTGAGGAGGAATAATTCGTCCCACGAGTCTTGTATGGATCAGTTGAATGAGTGAAAGTTGCAGTGAAGAACGATCGCTGGCAGCGGTCGGTGTTCTGCGGCGTGTTCCTCAACAAGGGCGTGTGAATGACCCAAAAATCGTTGGAGAAGGGCTGGTTTGGAGGTGAATGAATCACATCACGGGCGCGCTGGCAGCAGTCCAAGGCGTGACTGCTGCCAGCGCGCCCGTGATGTGATCCCCGTTCATCTGGATCCCTCGGCCAACTCTGCCGACCTTGTCTGCTACGATCACACGTAATCTTACGTGCTCGCACTTACCTTGTCCTGATGATGATCTTGATTCACTAAGATCGAAACGCCGTCGACTACAATTAGTTCCCTAACATTGTTTAAACCAATTGGGTTCTTTTGACCTGTTCTCAATGCGATGAAATGTTTTTATTGTCACTAAGCACTTCACTTCACGCATCCTCACTTATGTATGTGTGAGCACCTTTTATATACAATATATTTTTTATGAATGCAAAAATGGCAGAAACGGAAGCTATTCCATTTTATGATGTTTAATAAAATGTGATGTCTTCCTCTAATCTTTTGTGTCCTTGTATACTTCTCCTATCTGGATCTAATTGAGTCCCACATAATAACAACTATAATTGAATTTTTTCTGAAATTACTAACTGTAGCCTCGCTACTTGAGGATCTTTGACCTCACCAGACCATTGTCCATTTGAACTATCTTCTTACCCCAGGTCACATTCGTGTGGGTTCCCCTTGTTTTCATACATATCCATTAAAGACCCTGGCAGTGGGGTAGCAGGGGGGGGCAGCGAGGATCTGCAGCATGCAGCTGAAGTGCTCCCTGGAGTCAAAGTGCAGCAACAGTAACCTGAAAAGTGTGAGGAAGAGCGTCTACTTGCACAGGCACACAATAGGCTTTTCATGCAGCTGGGGCCAGGAGAGACGCCTAAGGAGCCAGCCCAAGTACTAGGAGATTGAAAAGAAGTGCCACAGCAGGCCGCCCATGCGCAGCATTTCGCTCGACTCTTCTGAGTAACAAGATGAAAACAAATGTAAAACCATGATGGAGTAGCGTTTATTGCAGTTTTATATAGCGCGAACTCCACACAAAGATATTGGATCACTGTGCATGAGCACCGGTTAAATTACACAAGATCACATTCATGTTTTGAGGCACGGGAGAAGTGATGTGCCCAGAATCACAGGATTTTGAGCACACCGAGATTCAATCATGGTTCTCAAATTCCAAATTCTGCAGTTCTGGTTGTAACGCCACAGTCAACCCTGCAGCTGGACAGACATGGAGATTAGGACGCACAGCGCCATTAAATGGAGCCTTGCAGGTGGTCGTGTACAGCAACTTGTATTTTGCTGCTTCTGTCATTGCATACAGATATATAATGCTGATAAAGCAAGTAACATTACACCTACAACAAGCAGGGCTATTGGCTTTGCCAATGGTTGTTGTTTGTGTAAGATAAATCAGTAACAACTACGGCTTCCTTGTATATAACATTGAAAATGCTTCTGTTCTGAAATGATGAGACTGAAAGAACTATAACGAGTTTCCTTGAAGTTACCTCAAAAGCAGTGACGAGTGGCATTACTGCAGAGATAAGATATTTTTTTTCCCCCGAGGGCAAAAATGGATAGCTGATAGAGACCCGGTTTGGCAACTGCTTTATAGAACTGCCAGTGCAGAGCACTGGCAGGACCCAGCCTACTTAAAGCCCTGGCTCTCACCTGTAGGAGAATGAAACCCAGCAGGGACCACAGCTCCTGACGCACTCATGATCAAGCAGCACACACACCACTGGCAGTAAAAGTGTGCCCTAGCCGGCTGTGCCCCTGCATCTGTGGGGGACTAGGACAACTAACGGCGACACTGAGTCAGTTTTGGTGCAGGTCAGTTCACACAGAGGCCAGAGCTCTGCGCACGCTCCTACTTGGAGATGCCCTGGAGGGACCATCTCACAGGGATAGCCAGGACGGGTTCCCCAGCGGTCTACAGCGCCAGGACGCCTCAGGGCAGCAGTGCGCTTTACAAGACACATACATACATGCATATATACATACAAGCAAGATTAGCCAGGACGGAAGGCAACCCCAGCAGGCCAACCAACAAGATGAAAACAAATGTAAAACCATGATGGAGTAGCGTTTATTGCAGTTTTATATAGCGCGAACTCCACACAAAGATATTGGATCACTGTGCATGAGCACCAGTTAAATTACACAAGATCACATTCATGTTTTGAGGCACCTGGAGGATTTTGAGCACGCCAAGATTCAATCATGGTTCCCAAATTCCAAATTCTGCAGCTCTGGTTGTAACGCCACAGTCAGCCTTGCAGCTGGACAAACGTGTAGATTAAGACACACAGCGCCATTAAACGGAGCCTTGCTGGTGGTCGTGTACGACAACTTGTATTTTGCTGCTTCTGTCATTGCATACAGATATACAATAAGTGAAAAAGGACCGCGCTGCAGCCGGAGCATGGGGATCTCTTTTCTTTATGGGGCCATGTGTTTCTAATTGGAAACACATGGCCCCATAAAGATAAGAAAGTGCTTTGCGACTGCAGCAAAGCAGGCCACTGAGTCCGGATCGGAGACGAAAGAGCGTGAACCCAAAACCCTAATTTCCGATGGCAGGCCACCGTTTAGCATAAATGGTGACGCCAGCCAATGGAAATGAGGGGCGGGGCTTCAAGCCCTCTTCTGAAAGTCCTCCTTAACAATAAATCTCGCCGAGCGAGCAGCGCATGCGCTGCCACGCTAGGCGAGACCTAAAGAAGCGCAGGATCGCAGGTTTCAAAACTTCAATAAACCTTAAAGTGGGTCACCCTGGAGATGCAAAATCACAGAGGTATATATAATTGCCTTTTATATTAATGACCCAAAACAGTGGGACACATTCTATTGATTGTAACTGGGAGGCTCGCCTGTGGGGATGTCTACAGTGCTGTGATAAGACGGCGTTGCCAGGAATAGTCGAGGAAGGCCTAGCTGAATAGATGACATGCATTAATAAAACACCATCTGCACTAGAGACCTCTACCCAGCCGAGCTTTCCACTCACACATGCTGGTTCGAGACGTGCAAATCCAATTTTTGCAGCACACATTACCAAACAAGAAAAACACAAGCTGGCACGGCGCCATGGCAACATCCTGGGATTCTGGGAAAGTCACTAAGCTCTGCGTGCCCAAAAACAATAATCAGAATTCCTCTTTCCTATAAACACTCTCACTTTGAAGTCAGCTGAAAGCAAACACTAGGCTCCCTCGAAGACATGGCTTGACATTTGACCTCTGTCATTGAATGCATAGCAAATGTGACGAGATAAGAACAAGATTTACAGGCTTCAAGCTGATGTTCCAAGTAATTGCCTCCACCTAGTAAGCTTCCATGAGTTGTTTGTAAGTGTGACTGGACCCAGCTTACCAGCTGGAGATATTTAAATTTGGAGAGACCCACCCCGACCCTTTCCCTAAGTTGTTCCCATGTAACTATAGTGCCATCTAGTATCAGATACCCCCAAACTACCAGGCCGGCTTCTCTCAGAGGGGCTGTCAATCTGTCCTTCAGACATTCTGGGCCGTCGGGGGAATCCCATAGGGGAGCCATGCTAGAGAAGTATCCAAGAGCGACTGCCCTCCTCAATTTTGCCCATGTTTTACCTAGGCCCTGCAAAACCTTATGCTTCATTTATTTTAAAAACTTTGGATCACCAAATTTGAACAAAAAACCCTCTACCGGTAAATGTGCCCCCCGAAGCATAGCTAAAAACATGCCTCCTGCGCCAGTATTAATCGGCATTTTCAGTAGCATACATGCGTGAGACAGTTGGAAGGCCCAAGCATAAAACTGGATATCTGGAAAGGCAAGACCTCCCTTCTCTCTCCTGCGTCTTAACTTTTTCCAAACTATCCTGGAGAATTTGTATCCCCAAATAAACGAGTTGATATCTCTCTGGATTTTGTCAATTAATGATTTCTCAAAATGGAGGGGAATACTATTTAAAAAAAAGGTAATTTTCGGGAGTATTGACTGTGAGAAGTTGGCCTGATGTATGATGTCACTAGTTCTAGTGTACACCTTATATCAGTCCAAATACCCTTATGGTGATTGGTTGTAAAGTCAACCTTATAGACCAGCTATCCTAATGGTAGCATGGACAAGAGCAGTCTTAGGCTAAACTCTGAATGGCATGTGAAGCCAGCTGTGATACCATATATAATCCCTTGAATACCAAATGAAAGGACACCACAACAGATATATATATAAAATAAAGTGTATTTATTCTAGTCAAACCCTCAGCACTCTTTATGAGATTAGAGGTAAGTACAACACAGTCTTATTTAAGCATACATTAAGTCACACAGGTAAGTAATACAGTTAGGCCCTAGGGGCCACGCAAACCATATACTAAGTAAGTGGTATAAGAACCACTGTCACGGAAATAGAATAGGCCTAGGCCTAGGGAATCGCTGGGGCTACACTACACTAGCGTTAGTTAGGAAGTGGGAGGCCCACGGGATTCGTGTGCAGAGTGGAAACACTCACGCGTAATGCGTAAAAGTCAATAGCAATAGTACAGTTTAGAAAACGGTAGATTTAGGACACTTCCGGAGTAGCATGGAAGTTGAGACTTGAAAACTAGACACTAGGATAGTCACTATCCTGATGAGCACCGGAGTACCCAAGTTACCTAGCCCACAGGCTGCGGGTGCATAGGGGTGAAGATGCGTCGTTTTCGTCGTCGACTCCTATGGATGCCTGAAGAAAGATGCTGACAGGCAGTCAGTGAAGAGTGTCCGGTGGATCCCAAGGCTGGGATCAAGAAGAGAGGAAACCTGCAAGCAGAAGGGACAGAGTCAAGGTCACTAGCCAGTGACCACGTGGAACCAGGAAGGAACCAGGCGATGTCGTGAAGATTGCAGGTGAAGGTGAAGCTTGTTGCTGCAGCCAGGAGGACCAGGAAGCGTCGAGGACGACCAGGACCAGGAGGCGAGCTGTCCCACGAAGGCTCTTGCTGTCGGCGGCGTCGAAGTTGGACTAGGACTCACCAAGCCTTGGCAAGCGGAACCCACGAAGAACGAAGGACTTGCTTCTGGTGCAGACCAGGAAGGTCTGGGGTGCTTCTTCTTTGCAGAGAAGCGGGAGCCAGTCTGGAGGAGCCAAACCAGCGCAGAAGATTTCAGGGTGCGTCGTCACAAAGGCCACTAGCCAGCGGGCAAGCAACCGGACAGACGCGGCAAGCAGGAAAATGCAGAAGGGCCCCACGCAGGACTCGTGGAGTGTGGGGGGCTGATCTTCGGTGCAGATGGTGCTTGGGGTTGGGGCTTCTCAATCCCCGGTGCACAACTTCGAGGGTACCTCAGAAGCTGCGCTTTAAGTTACTAGCCACTTTTTCCAGGTAGCCGGTCCCACGTCGCTCGTCGCCTCCACGGATCTCAGCTCTGCTGTAGATGTGGATCAGGGTCGGAGAAGTCTGGAAGTCAAGGCTCTGGTCGGGCACTGCAGTCGGTTCCTCGTAGAACGTGGGCAAAGCAAAGGGTAGTCTCTTGATGGTGCCTGTTTGCACAGGGTAGCCACTCCTTGGCTACAAGGGAGATTCTTCAGTCTTCTTCTTTCGTCGAATGTCGAAGGTCCAGAGTTTCTGTTCAGTTTTGCAGGTTCAGGATAATCTAAAGTCTTGAGGCCCAACTCCCACTCTTATACTAATCTGGGGGGCTGGGATACCTGCTAGGTCACGCCTTATGGGTGGGACCTGGGAGGGGGTGGTTACACCCACTTCCCTTTGTCCAGTTTCGCGCCAGAGCTGGGGCTGGAGTGCCCCAGCGCCGGTTTGAACTGGACTATGCAAGGAACACCTTGTGTGCCCCAGGCATGTCTCATTCCTTTCAGCCCACCCTGCCCCAATACACTAAAGGCTGTCTGGGGAGGTGCTAGCACCTCCCCAAGCAGGAAACCTATTGTCCAGGCCTCCCTGGCTGGGATCACTCCCAGCAGCAGGAGGTCAGACTTGTGTCTGTGGCAGCAGCATCCATTTTGTGATGCTGAGGCTTTGGTTAGAGTTAAACAGCAAAGTAGGATTTTAACATGTCTCTCCCTCTAGGAGGAAGGAATAATATCCTCATCACCAGAAATGGTATGGGGGTATTATTCCCAAGTGTTAGACACCTTACACGACATGTTTTGATAAAGCCAAACCATAGTTACCATAACCGTTTAAGATTATAAGGCACTTTAAGAGTATATGGTAGGCTATATCATAGAACAGCTATAAGGACATGGTTCCGAAAGCTGCAGACAGGCTCAGCTCATGCTAGAGCACCATCTCACATGTTACCAAGCACTCTGCCTCCAGGATTGTTAAGGCCTGCCATAGGAGTGACTGATAGGTACACATGTGTCTATATATAAGGGTAGATATAGGCATACTATATCTAAGCAAGGGGTGATTACACGACCTTGCCCCAGCTGAGTGATCAGCCAGTTGTGTCTGATTGGAAGGCCAGACCAGGGGTGGCATAATACATGCTGCAGCCCCTGGGAGGCCTAGGGTACACCTATGCCCTGGGTACCTAGGGTACACTGTACAGGGTCCAATTAGGTGATCCTTACCAATTGGGAATGTACCTAGGGTACATGGAGTCCATTTTAAAGAGAGAGCAGACAGCCTGAGACCCTGAATGGCAGGATCTCAGGCCAACTAAGTCGAAAAACCAGCTAGACACTAGGCAAAAAGTTGGGGGTAACCATAGTCAGATATCCACCTTCCTACACAACCCCCCCCCCAAACGAAAGGAGATAAGGCTGGCCTTGACAAGGTAAGCCTCTATTGCCTAAGTGGCCATATAAGGAAGAACCAGCACTGGCATGGTTACCCCCTGTCTCATGGTCCACTAAGCAATCCCTCATCCTAAAGGTATCATAGGGTCTCCACCATAGGGAATCTCTACCTTGGGTGTGTCTTTGCAAAGTAAAAGGCTGGTGTTGAGATGGAGTACTGAAGTGAGTGTCCTCAAAGTGAGGCCTCAGCTTCCTCCAATCATCCTCCACCATGGATGCCTTTCTTTCTTTCACTGAGTTGCACTGTGCTCTCAGGGTCAGCCTCTGGCTACCTAAAGCTGGAGGCTGGGTCCCTTTTGTGGGCTTACTGGAGGGACAGGTCAGGTTTGGGGCCCTAAGGTCCCAGGTTTGCCTGTGCCCAACAGAATCCCTCTGGGGGAGGTCCCTAACTACCTGTAAAGGGGATCTCTCAGGAATGTTTTTACCCATCACCTGGCTAGGGCTACTAGCCAGGCAATCCTCATTCTTTTGATTGGGGGGTTCTTGTGGACAGGGGCCCTCTTGGGGTCCACTGGCCTCCCTGACCTCTGCAGCCCTGGGCTGACTGAGGCAGGGTAGAGAGAGGCAGGCTACCTGCACCAGACTGGGTCCCACCTTGGAAGGGGCCACTGACATCAGAGGCTCTGCCAGGCCAGGCCTGGCTACCTCTGGGGCAGTTCCTTCACAAGGGGTGAGGTCAGATCCCTGAGGAGGCTGACCTTTTCCTAATGTCTGGGGAGAGGGAGACTTTTCTTCCTCCCCACTACTCTCTGTTTGTGTGGAGTGATCCATAGTTTCAGGCTTCACTACACCTATGTCAGTCTGAGTATGGGCTGAGACCATTACAGCCTTGCCAACCTTTTCAGGGAGGCACTCAGTTTGGGTTTGAGCTGTGACTGTCACAGCTCTGCCAGTCTCTACAGGGAAGTCTGTCTTTGCCTGGGCTGTGGCTACCACTGCCCTTCCAACCTTTTCAGGGAGGAAATCTACTGGGACAGGGGTTGTGGCTGGCACAACCCCACTACCCTTTTGTGAAAGGCCTACCATTTTAGAATGGGTGTCTTGTTCAACTTCAGCCCAAGCTGAGAGTTCTAAGTCATTCCCCAGTAAGCAGTCCACAGGCAAGGTTGGAGACACTGCCACCCTTTTTGGGCCAGTGACCCCTCCCCAGCTGAGACATACCTCTGCCATGGGATGACTGTTCTGTTTGCCATCAATGTTAGTTACCTGGTATGAGAAACCAGGCAAAAGCTGCTCAGAGGGAACTAGCCTATGGGCCACCATAGTGATGCTAGCTCCAGTGTCTATGTAGGCCTCAGCTTTTCTACCATTGATGTAGGGTTCCTGTCTGTACCGACCCAAAGTGTTGGGACAGGCAGTGAAGTTGGCAAACCCCATGCCACCATCACAGACAAGAGTAGCTGCTGTAGGGGAATTGGCTAAGCCAGGATCCCCCTGTGTTCCCCAAGACAACCCAACCAAATTTTTGGGGGCACTCCCACCACCTGGGGGATTACTGCTGACAGTAATAGGTGGTGTGACAGGAGTAGTTGGAGGAACAGTTTTGTTTTTAGCCCTTGGGCAACTGCTGTCAGTTTTCCAATGCCCAGGAGTTTTACACTCATGGCAGTAAGGCTTTTTAACTGTGGTAGAGGAGGGAGCTTGGGACCCACCACCCTGTGTGGAGTTTTGGGGCCCTGAGGAAGATTTCTCTTTTGCTTTATCCCCACCCTTCTCTTGAGGCTTGGTGGTATCTTTCTTTTGGTCACCACCCTGATTTTTAGGCCTAATCCTGGTCCTGACCTATTTATCTGCCCTCTTTCCCAATTCTTGGGGAGAGGTCAAATCTGAGTCTACCAGGTGTTGATGGAGAAGCTGGTTCTGACAATTACTAAGGATCTGCTCCCTCATAATCAAGTTGTACAATCCTGTATAGTCCTGCACCTTGCTGCCATTTAACCAACCTTCCAAAGCCTTAGTGGCACAATCCACAAAATCAGACCAGTCCTGTGTCTGTGTCTTCTGGGTGTCTCTGAACAACAACCTATATTGCTCAGTGGTTAAGCCAAACCCATCTATCAGAGCACTCTTCAGGACTTTGTAATTGTTTGCATCCTCATCACTGACTGTGAGAAGCTTGTCTCTACCTTTGTCAGAAAAGGAGAGCCACAAGATAGCTGCCCACTGACTCTGGGGTACCTGCTGTACTTTGCAGGCCCTCTCCAAAGCAGTCATCCATTTGTGGATGTCATCCCCATTCTGATATGGGGGCACTATCTTGCTTAGGTTTCTATGGTCATAAGACCTATCCCTCTCTCTAGGAATGTTGCTGCCACCAGTGGGTTCTAACCCACTTAACTTTTGTTCTCTAGCCAGAGCAAGCTTCTCTTTGGCAAGGGCAAGTTCTTCCCTCTGAATCCTCAGATTAGCTTCCCTCATTCTGGCTTCATGCTCCTTTCTCTCAGGGGAAGTCATTCCCCTGTGAGAGGAAGCATTAGAGATGTTAGAGACATGGGAGTGGATGGATTCCCTTGAAGGGGATCTGTCCCTCCTGCTTCTCTGTGTAAGCCTACTTGGGGGTCTGTATGGGGGGACCCCATGCAAACTCCCATGTAAGCTTAGGTTAGCCTGGCTAAGTCTTCCTACTTGGCCCTGGCTGTCTACCTCTTCATCTGAAGTCTCCTCTGACTCCTCTGTGGTGGGTAGACCCTCCTCTGTACCTAGGGTACCTGCCTGAGATGCCCTAATAATGTCATACTCCTCTAGGAGTTGTCTTAACTGAAGGAGGGTAGGGTTTGCACCCTGTTTTATTCCTCTGGAGGTACACAAGTGTCTCATCTCCTGGAATGTTAAGGTATCATATCTAGAGGGGGTCTTTTGCAGACCCGATCCTCCTGAGGGAGCATCTACTTGATCTCCTCTCAGAGACATGATCTAGTGAGGGTGTGGTGTGTGCACCTACCTACACTAGTTGTATCTACTAAACCTCTCTAGTAGTTGTAGTCAGGGTGTGTTACTCCCTTCAACCTACAACTACCAAGTCCAGTAGGACTTAAGTATTATAATCTATGTTATATGTACCTAGACAATATCTGTGTGATCTTTCAATTTAGTATCTCAAGATTACAATGGTATTACAACAGCAAGCTCAGATCCCAACCGCTGCTCACCAATGTGCGAAGTTGGCCTGATGTATGATGTCACTAGTTCTAGTGTACACCTTATATCAGTCCAAATACCCTTATGGTGATTGGTTGTAAAGTCAACCTTATAGACCAGCTATCCTAATGGTAGCATGGACAAGAGCAGTCTTAGGCTAAACTCTGAATGGCATGTGAAGCCAGCTGTGATACCATATATAATCCCTTGAATACCAAATGAAAGGACACCACAACAGATATATATATAAAATAAAGTGTATTTATTCTAGTCAAACCCTCAGCACTCTTTATGAGATTAGAGGTAAGTACAATACAGTCTTATTTAAGCATACATTAAGTCACACAGGTAAGTAATACAGTTAGGCCCTAGGGGCCACGCAAACCATATACTAAGTAAGTGGTATAAGAACCACTGTCACGGAAATAGAATAGGCCTAGGCCTAGGGAATCGCTGGGGCTACACTACACTAGCGTTAGTTAGGAAGTGGGAGGCCCACGGGATTCGTGTGCAGAGTGGAAACACTCACGCGTAATGCGTAAAAGTCAATTGCAATAGTACAGTTTAGAAAACGGTAGATTTAGGACACTTCCGGAGTAGCTAGGAAGTTGAGACTTGAAAACTAGACACTAGGATAGTCACTATCCTGATGAGCACCGGAGTACCCAAGTTACCTAGCCCACAGGCTGCGGGTGCATAGGGGTGAAGATGCGTCGTTTTCGTCGTCGACTCCTATGGATGCCTGAAGAAAGATGCTGACAGGCAGTCAGTGAAGAGTGTCCGGTGGATCCCAAGGCTGGGATCAAGAAGAGAGGAAACCTGCAAGCAGAAGGGACAGAGTCAAGGTCACTAGCCAGTGACCACGTGGAACCAGGAAGGAACCAGGCGATGTCGTGAAGATTGCAGGTGAAGGTGAAGCTTGTCGCTGCAGCCAGGAGGACCAGGAAGCGTCGAGGACGACCAGGACCAGGAGGCGAGCTGTCCCACGAAGGCTCTTGCTGTCGGCGCCGTCGAAGTTGGACTAGGACTCACCAAGCCTTGGCAAGCGGAACCCACGAAGAACGAAGGACTTGCTTCTGGTGCAGACCAGGAAGGTCTGGGGTGCTTCTTCTTTGCAGAGAAGCGGGAGCCAGTCTGGAGGAGCCAAACCAGCGCAGAAGATTTCAGGGTGCGTCGTCACAAAGGCCACTAGCCAGCGGGCAAGCAACCGGACAGACGCGGCAAGCAGGAAAATGCAGAAGGGCCCCACGCAGGACTCGTGGAGTGTGGGGGGCTGATCTTCAGTGCAGATGGTGCTTGGGGTTGGGGCTTCTCAATCCCCGGTGCACAACTTCGAGGGTACCTCAGAAGCTGCGCTTTAAGTTACTAGCCACTTTTTCCAGGTAGCCGGTCCCACGTCGCTCGTCGCCTCCACGGATCTCAGCTCTGCTGTAGATGTGGATCAGGGTCGGAGAAGTCTGGAAGTCAAGGCTCTGGTCGGGCTCTGCAGTCGGTTCCTCGTAGAACGTGGGCAAAGCAAAGGGTAGTCTCTTGATGGTGCCTGTTTGCACAGGGTAGCCACTCCTTGGCTACAAGGGAGATTCTTCAGTCTTCTTCTTTCGTCGAATGTCGAAGGTCCAGAGTTTCTGTTCAGTTTTGCAGGTTCAGGATAATCTAAAGTCTTGAGGCCCAACTCCCACTCTTATACTAATCTGGGGGGCTGGGATACCTGCTAGGTCACGCCTTATGGGTGGGACCTGGGAGGGGGTGGTTACACCCACTTCCCTTTGTCCAGTTTCGCGCCAGAGCTGGGGCTGGAGTGCCCCAGCGCCGGTTTGAAATGGACTATGCAAGGAACACCTTGTGTGCCCCAGGCATGTCTCATTCCTTTCAGCCCACCCTGCCCCAATACACTAAAGGCTGTCTGGGGAGGTGCTAGCACCTCCCCAAGCAGGAAACCTATTGTCCAGGCCTCCCTGGCTGGGATCACTCCCAGCAGCAGGAGGTCAGACTTGTGTCTGTGGCAGCAGCATCCATTTTGTGATGCTGAGGCTTTGGTTAGAGTTAAACAGCAAAGTAGGATTTTAACATGTCTCTCCCTCTAGGAGGGAGGAATAATATCCTCATCACCAGAAATGGTATGGGGGTATTATTCCAAAGTGTTAGACACCTTACACGACATGTTTTGATAAAGCCAAACCATAGTTACCATAACCGTTTAAGATTATAAGGCACTTTAAGAGTATATGGTAGGCTATATCATAGAACAGCTATAAGGACATGGTTCCGAAAGCTGCAGACAGGCTCAGCTCATGCTAGAGCACCATCTCACATGTTACCAAGCACTCTGCCTCCAGGATTGTTAAGGCCTGCCATAGGAGTGACTGATAGGTACACATGTGTCTATATATGAGGGTAGATATAGGCATACTATATCTAAGCAAGGGGTGATTACACGACCTTGCCCCAGCTGAGTGATCAGCCAGTTGTGTCTGATTGGAAGGCCAGACCAGGGGTGGCATAATACATGCTGCAGCCCCTGGGAGGCCTAGGGTACACCTATGCCCTGGGTACCTAGGGTACACTGTACAGGGTCCAATAAGGTGATCCTTACCAATTGGGAATGTACCTAGGGTACATGGAGTCCATTTTAAAGAGAGAGCAGACAGCCTGAGACCCTGAATGGCAGGATCTCAGGCCAACTAAGTCGAAAAACCAGCTAGACACTAGGCAAAAAGTTGGGGGTAACCATAGTCAGATATCCACCTTCCTACAGTGACATTTTGACCAAGTTGACTTTGCCAATGATAGAAAGAGGGAGCGAAGCTCAAGATTTCATTAACTTCAAACACTCTTTTGCCACTATATTCAAATTGGTTTCAGCTATCTTAGTTATGTCTTGCAGAATATTTACCCCCAAATATCTCATTCTGGGGCTTATCTGGCGCTGATACCGATTTACCTCCTGATTCTAGGCCATGACCTCTGTCTTTGAAGCATTAATTTCGTAGCCTGAAAGTAGTCCAAACTCCTGAGCTTGGCTGATAACTGCTGGAAATGCCATGTCTAGATTAGCTGTAAAAATTAAAATATCGTCATCGTAAAGGGCTACCTTCCTCTCCCACTCTCCATATTTGAAAGACTGGATGTTAGGGTCCTCTCTGAGCCATTGAGCAAATGGCTCAATATATATATCAAAAAGGAGAGGGGAGATTGGGCAGCCCTGTCTAGTCCCCCTAGATATATTAAAAGAGTCAGTGATATTGCCGTTTACGAGAAGTCTAGCCGTTGGTCTCTGTTAGATAGACTGTATTGTGTGGCGAAATTTCTCGCCAAAATTAAATTTCTTCAAGACCTCCGACAGGTATATCCAATTCACCCTGTCGAAGGCCTTGGTAGCGTCCAGGGTCATGGCTGCCAATGGGATGGAGTATGTAGAAGCCAGATCTATCTCTCCAATTAAGTCATATGTGAGGTGCGAAAGCTGTCGGCCCTTAACGAAGCCCTTTTGGTCTGAATGCAAAATATCTCCTGCCACAATTCCCAATCTTGCTGCCAATATTGTGGTAACATTTTTATAGTCAGCATTCAGGAGAGAAATTGGTCTATAAGACCCACAATTAGATGCCGCTTTCCCTGGTTTCAAGATTAGGACTATAGTGGCATCGTTCCATGAGCTTGTGACTAGACCCAAAGGGAAGAAGGAAGTCTCCTTCTGGTATCAGGCTATATTGGAGGAAGTGGATGGTGACTTTAAACTTGCCGAGGAACTGTGGAGAAGCTCTCTACCTGCACAAGACTGTGATACATTGTGGCAGTGTACGCTCAAGATCTTACATGAAATAGTAAAACCGGCATGGTTAAAAAGGAACCATTTGTTCACCATTCACAGGGCTTACTTTACCCCATTGAAACTCTCAAAAATCAATAAAGAATTACCTGTATGTTGCAAGAAATGTGGGTTGGCTTTAGCCTCCTACATCCACTTGTTTAAAGAGTGTCCAGCTCTGGCCTCTTTTTGGGACAGTATTGAAAATTCTTGACTGACACATTGGGAAGCCCTGTTACTATTGATTTATCTTTGATCATCTTTGGCTTGAAGGATAATGTCAGAGGTCCTGCAAGATCGCTACTCTTTTATGCCATCCTCCTAGCTAGGAGACCAATTTGCATACAATGGACAAACCCTACCCCTCCCTCCTTTTTAGATTGGCAGTCCTCAGTATTGGTGGTTTCCAGATTAGATTTAATGAGATCTGGCAGCAAAAAGAAGAGAATATTCTGGAACATTCTGAATTCAAGATGGGACCCGGAGTTGACTGTATAAGTTTTTTTTTGTGTGTTTGGGTCCTTGCTGCCTCAATACTCTATGGGCCATGTTGGATACTTCCAGTCTGGGACTGTAAGACTTAAGACGAAGGTCATCTAGCTCCTAGAGCTTAGAAATAGAGTTATCTCAGTTGGTGTCTTCATCAGCACACAAGCAAGTTTATGTACCAGTAGGCGGGTCTTTCCACTCCTAAACGCTTACGCCTCTCAGCTTGCTGATTGTGGGTACGGACAACTTGAGTGTGTATTTGAAGTGAGATTGGTGGCGAATGAGGAGAAAGAAAAAGAAAGAAAAAAGATTTACAGGCCTGTTTACAGAAAGGCAGCTCTCGGAAGAATACTGGTAAATAAGGTTTTGGCATTGGAGGGAGGATGTGAAATGTGAGTTACAAATCGCAAAGCCAATAGAAAGCAATGGGCATAATGTATTCCCAGGTCAACTTTCTCAAACTCCCCAAGATGTCTTTTGCATACCTAGACAGCTGTGCCGTTTGGTAGGCTGCAAACTAAAAAAGTGTCAACCACCTAGTCAAGTACCTGCACACCCTGCCCTCTGTTTGGGACAAGACTCTGGTTCCCTGGATTCAGACCTTGGTATGTGTAAGCCTTGACATGATACTGCAATGTTGTGCAAGACATAACAGGCTGCTATTATCATGCACACAACTGCAGTGGAGTACAGCAGCACCGCGTACGGTCAAGACATCTGAATAGCGACATTAGGAGACCAAAAGTGTGCTCTATTATAGCTCACGTACGAATTTGTGCCCTATTGTACCTATGCTGATGTACAGTGAGATTGCATGTCTGTATTGTGTGAGGAAATGAGAAACTGCATATTCAGCATCACCTGAGGAGGTACATTAGGAAATACTTGTGCATGTCTCTCTTGCATCTGTGGAGTTCATAATGTATGGAATGATTCATGCAGTGTCTGTTGGGGTCATGTATGTGTCATGAGAATTAATAATTTGTAATGGTTGTGGGTATTCAAACAACATTTATACGTATCCAACTTGTATGGTGCTTGAGTATTTACCCAGAAGTCACATGCTGCCAAATTCTCCCTTGCCAGCTGCTGGGCAAGCAATGACCTGCGAAATATGTAGCTGTCATGTGTACTGCCTGGGAACACTGCATACACATCGGTAAAGCAGCCACTGGCCTCACACACACACACACACATCCTGATCGTTGATGGAGTGCCAGTGGTGTCTGTTGTGGAAGATGTGTGCATTGTGGCGAGGTGACTGAGTGCCACATGAGTGCAATCAATTGCACCTACCACATGTGGGAAGCAAGAAAAGAGGCAGAAATCCTTGGCAACCCTTTTCCTTCCTGCCAGTGTATGCAGCATACCTATGTAGAGACGGACTCTCCTTTTTATGCAGCTTAGAACTGACACAAGCATTGGCACTGGCTTGCCTAAGAAAGCCCACAGTATCACTGGACACCCTCTAGAATGACCCAGTTGCAAAGAAATGTAGTGCTGCTAGGATCTTGACATAGGCTGCGATGGCGTGGAAGCGGCATGTCTCGGTCAAGATCCACCTCCACTCACAAACCACGTCCAAGATGACATCGGGGGATAACAGAATCTGCAGTTAACATCTTGGCTGGACATCCCAAGGAGGTTGAAACTTTGAAGATCTTCTCAGCTCTCCTTCAAATCATTCTGTCTCATTACAAGAGGCAAACCAACAAACATTCAGAGACATGTTGCAAGGTCTGAAAGGGTTTGTTTGTGGCTGCTCTATTTTATGTATGCAGCCAGGCTGTGATTGGCTGCTGGGCTAACAACAATCTGGCGGAGCTGGGTGGGGGCATGGTATGCACAGACACAGGTGTGTGTGTGTGTGTAGTGTTTAGGAGAGACTTGGAAATCTGAGGTTTGATTAGAGGTTTTGACTTGTGTATAACACTCACATTTGAACTGATTGTGGAAGAAATTACATGACAGATAAGTAATTGTGAAATGTGCAACTGTAGAACAGATGTTGTAACACACTTGTGATGTTCTTGTTGAAACTTGAAGGGTCATATGACTAGGTTAATGGTATTGTATCTTATTTGACATACCTACACTGTTTTAGAGGTGTGTGTTGGCCATCACAATTACCCCTCTAATACGCTCCCTATATAGCTAACTGGTCCTACTTCCATCACATTTGGTCAATAGCTTTTGTTTTTTCATCTCCAAGTAACAAGTGTCCCTCACTCATTGTGTAATCCAATGTTTAGTAACATGTTGTCATACTTTACACATAATCCTAAATGCCCTACATGTACCAGCCCAGTGACTACATATAGCTGTATTCAATTTTAAGTGAGGCCTGTTGTACTATGTTGGATGTACAACTAGATGTCGTCCATCTCATGATGTGGGAATCTACGCATATGTGTTGCAGCATACATCAATGTTTGCCGTGTTATTTCACTGTGTTGTGGTCCACCCTTAGTGCGACATTCTGCCCCGAGTGTGGAGATTGAGGAGATTCTGCCCAGAGTGCAGAAACTCCGTAGGTGTAATGATACTACTCGTAAGTCCCTTTGTGAATACCAAAAATTAGTTGTAGGGAGGTGGATTTTTATGTAGTGATGCAGGTTAGGCTTCGCTATGTAATACTCTCACAATACCCCAAATATGGTCCTTGGGTTCAGAATAATAAATTCTTAGCTCAGTCCTGGTCATGTGGCAAAGTTCAGGCTTTATTAGAGGAACATGTGTTAAGCATTTCAGAGTACCAAAATGGCCGATAAGTAAGTGACACCACTCAAACAAAATCCGACACCAAGTACAAATAAAGCAAACGAAGCAGAGTTTTATATAGATTTAGACACCAAAACAAAGTCAATCTGATAAGTATAACCGGAATTATGGATTTCGGAAGAAAAAATAAATCATTGCAAATCAATACTGCAAAACTTTGGCATTGCGGTCAATGGTAAAAAAGCACTAGTGACAGTCGGTCACTTGCAGATCGAGCTGCGTGGAACCCACTGGGGTGTAAGGTGTTGCTGGTCCGAGGACCAAGCCAAGTTTGGTTGGTTGAAGGTTCTGTGGAGTTTTGCCGCTTTGCAGCATCAAGTGAAGATAGTTTGTTACCAGACTGGCCACGAACGAGCCTTGGCAGCAGTAAGGTCAGCGAGAAGGTATTTCTACGTCCAGAGGTCCGGGGGGAAACAGTAGCCACCTGAAGCTTGCTGAAGGTCAGGACTATGTTTCCAACAATGCACTGGATCTTCTACTTTTGGGGAACCCCCTCGGAGGGCCTCATGGGCAGCGATTCTCTGGTTCTGATACATTTTTTTTTACCTGCGGACTGCAGGGGACTAGTGCCACTGAGTCCAGAGTTGCCTTTGGTTTTCAAAGGGATCCCTCTGTCTGGGGGATGGTTGCCACAGGTGCAGAGAATCACACCTTTGCTTTGTGCAGGTCCTGGTGTTGCGGATTCGGCTCTCTTCTTTGTCCTCTGTTGCAATTCGAATCAAAACTGAAGTTCTGAAGCCAGGGGTGTTCCTTAAATCCTAGATTTAGGGGTGTAAGTACTAGCCCTATCGGCTAATATTCTACCTGAGGTGACACATCCGGGGGGTGCGTATCACCATTTTTACCCAGAACCCTTTATTCTGCAACTTTTAAAAATGGCTGAAACCTTCTTTGGCTGTACAGAACAAGTACCCCACTTTAGGGGTGTGGCTAGCCTTCTGGGGTGTACACCTCCTGACTACATAATTTTCATACCTGCCCGGTTGCAAATGTGCCTGGGGGCATGGTGGTGGCTGTTTCCTCCTTTGGGAGGCAGCCTGGTTGCATATCAGAGGCAGTGTAAGCTTTGAAGCTCACCGCCTTGGTGTGCCATTTCACTAGCCATCCTGTCAGGGTGGGAGATGTCACCTCCTTTCCATCTAGGCCTTTGTTTCTGTCTCCCAGGAGAGTTCACACTTCCTGGCAGGGGATCAGATTCCTGTCTTGGGGGTAGCAGCTGTGGGCTGTCAGCCAGAGTACAGGAAAGGCTGGGGTAACCAGGTAAGCAACCTCTAAGCTAGCCCTCCTGCTGCATGCCACATCAACTTTGACACGGAAATCATGTCAGGAGTGAGGAGGTACGTTGTTTGTTACCAAACATTACCTATTTCAGTGGTACCATAATGGAGCTGGCAACTTCAGGGTTGCCCAGTTGCCAGTCCATGTTATGCTATGGACTGCTGATCACTTATAGTAGCCCTTAATGGAAAGAGGCTACTATAGGGACATATAAGCTTGCCCTTATATTTACACACCTTTAATATAATGCACCCTGCCTCCTCGGCTCAGGAGGCCTTTTTTAGGGTTGACTGGCATCTATTAAAAATAGTGCATTGACCATGCCACACATGATGAGGGCAAAGTCGAATTCAAGCAGTTTGCCCTGCTCCTGCAGTCTGCAATAGCAGGACCGCTGTCATCTGTCTACTTTGTTCACTCAGGGTGGCAGAAACACCCTGGGTACAACTGGTGCCATTTAGCAGGGACTTACAAGGGGGTGAAAGTCCTTGCCAATTGGGGTTACCAATTCACATGTATCAGTTTTAGAGAGAGAGCCCAGTTAGCAGGCTTCAGTGCACTGTCAAGAGTTGAAAACCAGCATCTAGTAGTCCAAATGGGGGGCAAAAAGTGTGGGGATGCCTGCAAAAAGGGGGGGGGGGATCTGCAAAAAAGCCAGTTTTCTTACAGTAGTCAAGTTAGACTTTTGGTCTAAGTTAGTCTTTAGTTCTAACTTTACCTTTGTGAATTGGGTCCTCAGTTTTTATCAAGGTGGGAATCTCAAGTGGGCACAGGGAGACACTATTGTGTTTTTATGGATTAAAAACACTAGCCTGATCCAAGCACATTATCCTCAATAAACATGTTTCATTTTGTAAAGGAAACAAGCAGTTTTTGTCATAAATATACCAAGAGTCCCCCCTTTGTGTGAACGTATCTCTTTAGCACCTCGCAAACATCCTTTAACTGTTTTACCTTTACTCTATGCTACCATGTTTGGTTGTTTATATGTACAGGGCTAATGCAGCAAAAAAGTAATTTAAGAGCGCTAATGTATTTGTATTTCTGTTTTGTCAGTAAAATAGGCCTGTGACATCACTTCCAGTGTCACTACACATTACATTTACTGAGCTAGCACAATAGGCATTAGTCTGCTGAATGACAATAGTTGTCATTTTTGTTGGCATATGCTTTACACTGGGACTGTGCTTTCTGAGCTGAGCTTTACGATGCTGCTGAATGAAGCCTGAGTGCACTAACGAGTAAACCTTGTATCTGTATTTTACATTTAGGTTGCAGTCCCCTTCTTTTTGCTGAACTGGTGGCATAGGAAATTTGAAACACCTCATTATCTTCCTCCAGTAGGCAACTGCTGATGGTGGAGTTGGTTCTGTCCAGAATTCTGCCTTTTGGGAGATGGTGCCAAAGGATTTCTTCAAAGGCAGATGCTTTATTGATCCTCTCCATCTCTGTTGTTTTTGCACAGCCTTTGAAAGTGATTTGGCTTTCCACAGTTGGAGTACGGTTTTCTGAGAGTGGGGCATGGGTGACTCTGGTGGAGCTGGGAGCTTGGTTTCTCTTTGGCCTTGTGCTGCTGGCAGTTGCTCTGGGTCTCTGTCTCCCTCAGACGATGCTGACTACTTCTGTTTTCATTTGGACTTGAGGTCCAGGTCTGGTTTGATCAAGATTTTAGTTAGAACTGACTCCATTCGCTTGCCTTGGCTGTTTGAAAGTTCCTGTGATGTTCGAAGTACACACATGGAATCCAGTTTCATTCCTGGCTCTCGGAGTATCAGTCACCTGAGCATTAATGACAAACACCCTTGTATGATCTGGGCCCTCACCTCTTTGGTGGGGTCATCATCAGTGCATGCACTGGCTATTTCAGGAAGTCGTACCCAGAAACAGCCAATAGATTTCCATTCTCTCTGGGTAGCATGGCACAGTTTGACCCTTTTAGAGCCTGGGTTGAGCTGGGGGGTCAAAGCAAGAGTTTAGGGCAGCTATTGCTCCCTTGTAGTGACTGTAATTCCCTACATTGTAAAGGTTCACAAAGAGCTTAAAGGCTCCCTTCCAAGCGAAATGTAGAAGTGAGTGCTTTACGGCACCATCATCCCGCATCAAGTGAAAATAGTTGTTTTGCCTGCTCACTTAGGTTGTCCATCTCAGTGCAGCAGACACATGGTTTGCAAGCTCTCTGAAGGGCGGAAGCAGCTAGAGGCAGGTGCTGACATGTTGAAACCCACCCGAGGTCTAAGGGCTGCATGATTTCTGCATTAAGGAGCGACTGTTGTCGAGCATGTCCTGGGCCGTCTTCGACATTCTTGGTACTGTCACCTGTATTCTAATGCTAGGCAGATCATATTCTGCTCTTACAGTGCAGGTGGCATTTCAGCATTTCTTCCTTTTAGATGCGTTCTGCATCATGTTTTCATCATACCACAAAGGGGGCACTCATGCACAGATGTGGTGTGTTGGACTTACACTTAGATTTCTTCCAACATCTTCTCTTTTATTGTCTCTTTGAGAAAATTAATGTTATGCTTGACCACCCCATTTTGGGCAGACTGGTATTGAGGTGTTTGAACTTTGCACACTCGGTTACTGCTATCCAGTTGTGCTTTTATCCCTTAAATCTGGTAAAATTGGAGTACCGTCTATTGGAATGCTTAAATTTGCAGTAAAGCTATAGTATACAGTGACCCAAAAATACATCAAAGGCATAGGAAGTTAAATGCCACCTATGGACTAAAACCTTTTGTGCCATCTACTAGGCAGACAAAAGAAACATGGCGTTAGGCCTAATTGTACAGCCTGATTAGATTTTAAAATTGTAGACAAACCTCTAAAAATAACCATTTTGACAGACCAGAACCCTGAATACACTCGCGGAACACCTGCCGCCAGGAGAGTATACCACGTCAGGCCCGGGGACCTTTCTGAACTGTTAGGCCACACCTCACGGCATCGGCTTCTGTGCCCCACAGCGCCTGGCTACGGGCCGCAACCCGCTCTACTCCCATCCCAGGCCTCACTCGTTGGTGGGGTCCTGGCCTAACTGGGGAACTCCTAAGACAAGAAGAGGCACCGCCTTGCCTTAGGGCTATGCTGGCCTGCTGGGCCTGGCCTGCAATTCTGGCGTCCACATCCCATGGCGTTCGCCTGCGGGAATAAGCCTTCCTGTCTCTGATGCCCAGATCCATTGACCGGTGAGGGTCTGCGCCAGCGGGAGCACACGTATGCCAATATAGAGTGTGTGCACAGAAGGGGTGGTGCGCTGACAGCTAAGGCGAGCCACGCTACAGTCGATACACCACCAGATTGTAGCTCTGGCTCGCATTAACCTCCCCGCAATCTGGTGGTGTATCAACGGTAGCGTGGTTTGCCTCAGCTGTCAGCACACCACCCTTTCTGTCCACACCATTTATATGGGGAGGTTAATGCGAGCCACAGCGCAATCTGGTGGTGTATCGACTGAGGCGTGGCTTGCCTCAGCTATTAGCCCACCACCCCTTCTGTCCACAAATCTATATTGGCATACGGTTGTTTCCCAGCTGCGGCTCCTGTGCTAAGGTGGAGGAGCGTCGCCTCACTGCCTCTAAGCAGGAAAAGAAAGGAAAAAATAAAATGACAATAATTAATGTTATTATCATTTTACTTTTGTCCTCCTGCTGTGGCAGCTTGCGTGAGGGGGCGGGGCTGATGAGCAGGAAAGGAGTGGTGCAACCCTCCTAAGTGCCCAATGACTATTTGGTCGGCCCTCTCGGGCCGCCCAATCAAGTCATGCGCACTTTCCCACTTCTCCATGCAGGTTGCATTACAGCCTGCATGGAGAACATGCCCACCAGTAAAGCCCCTGGCTGCGCACTGTGTTACACAGATCACACCAATCACAACGCTGCGGGAGCGTGGGAGCCCTGGTGCTTCCTGTTTCTCACAAGAAGCTAGGAAGAGGACGCAGGAGAGGTGGTGGGGGCCAGCTGGCTGGAGGTAAGTTATTTATTTTTTATAGTGAACCCCTCCACCCTTTCTCCCCCACCCGCTCCACTGCCTGGTTCATAGGGGAACCGAGGAGTGGCCATTCATACTGAACTTTATCTGTCTACAGGGAACATTGTTGCAATTCACACCATGCCCCTTCTACCAGAAGCCTTTTGGAGGTAAATATTTCCAGAGTGAGAGGTGTACACGCCTGTTGCGCCTGAAAGTATTGCTATGCCCCCCTGCCCACGGGGCCTGCCTCCTGTTCAACAGCTGAGGGTGCCAGCAGGGCAATAGCAGAGACTGAAAGACTGCTTGTGCCCCCCATACCAGACTCTATGGGCACCACATGGGATAGCTGTCTGCATCATTTTGATACTGCATTGTCTTCACCACTGGGCACGATGTTGTACGCACCACATACTTTATTCGCATGGGCAGGCAAAAAGGAGTATGCAGGCCGCAGAGAAACATCCCTCCTGATTCCTTGACCCAGACACTATGCCCTCTGTCACAGCACATCTCAAAGAGATCAGATGGCATCTATTTCGGACCTCCTTGGTGGTCTGGAACCAGGCGAGTGGCCCCCCATATAAACTTGATAGGGTACTGTCAACCAGTCCCAGGAGGCCATCGAGGTCAAATTTGACTCCTTCACAAATGAACTGGCGATGTTCCAGGAAAACGTTTCAAAAATCCCATCACAAATGTTCTAGCTGTTGAAGAACTTCAACCATCTACCTGCGATAATGCCAAACAGACACAATTGATCCTAGAGCGAATGGGCATAGCAGAGAGTAAACTGGACGACATGGAGGGTTGCTCCCACTGTACCAACGTCTGCATTGTAGGCATTCTGGAAGACGTTCACGGGAAAGATCTTGTAGTCGTCTTGGAACGCAAAATATTGCCCCCGATGTCCTCTCCCCACATTTTGTGACAGAACAAGCACATATGGTCCCGACTAGAACCCTGTATCTGGGTGCCCCTCCTAGACCCATTGTTGCGATCCTGACAGCAGCTCATGAGAGGGGCACCATCAGGTACAACAATGCAATAGTGTTGTTCTTCCCAGACTACACCCTGGTGGTCCATTGCTAGAGAGTGTTGCTCATCCAGGTCAAGAAGTAATTCTGAGTCATTGGTCTTAAATATGCCCTCTCATGCCCTGTTAAATTACGGATTTTGGATGGCTGATGCATGCACTTTTTTACGCAGCTGGAGGTGCATGAGACTGAGTGGAAACCTTCGACAAGAAAGGGCTGAGTATATCCCTGTCCCCTCCCACTTCCAGAGTGGACAAGTTCTCAGCTACTGTCCGGAGACTGCATCACTGGAAGCCGATATGTGGAACTCCCACTATTGCCCGAGCTGGAAGGACCAAAGAGAAGTGGTGACCACCACAGCCTCTTTTCAGGGACTATCAGCAACACCACCCTGTTTTCCTCAGGTTTTAATTTTTCAGGAAACAATTAGATGTCCGAAGGCCCTGGCTCTGACGCATTGCCACCTCCGGTATTCACAGCACAATCTATCAAAGATCTGGTATGACTACCTCCTAAACCCGAATATATATATATATTTTTTTAATTATTTTTATTGAGTTTTTGGCAATCCATTAGAACAAAAAAAAAATACATTTTATCAAACATATACAATATGCTGGAACAAAGCGAATTACATCAAGGAAAAAAAGACAAAAAGAGAAACCCCCGTAGACCATATATAAGAAAATTTCAGCAATTTAAAATATAGTAGCAGATATCGAAGTCTATCTACCCCATTCAAAAAATGACTATTAGTCAAAGTAAGATCCCCAAATTTTAGTAAATTTACGTAGTGCCCCGATCCTTTGTGCAAAAATAAATTTGGATTTCCTGACTTTCCTACTTTTTTGAAACCATTCATCTACAGTTGGCACTGTTTCTGTCTTCCAGTGCTGAAGAATCAGTGATCTTGCCACTGCCACCAAAATATACAAAAGTTTCACCATAGACTCGGGCAAATTTAATTCTAGGTCCAATCCGAATATGATTAAATTATCGTACCTAGTAATCGGGGAATGTAAATGAAGAGAAATCAAAGAAAACATTCCTTTCCAAAAGGACTTAAGTTTAGGGCAAAAGGCCATTATATGCGACCAATTAGCCAAGTCGAGTTGTGTGCATCTAAAACAATTAGACGATGCAGAGTTATACATTTTAGCCATGATTGCAGGAGTATAATATAAGAGCCACTTACTAAAGAAAAGCATACGATTGGCGCCTCGTAAAACCGTGAAATTAAATTTATTTAAGGTACTCCAAAAATTATCTGGTATTTTAATGTTTTCCTGCTTCTGCCACTTTTTTATTGCTTTAAGGCTTATATCCTCCTCCCTACCTTGTGCTAGACTTTTTTTCCATTTTCCGGGATTTTTAAAAAGTGGAGACCAAAAGAGGTCATTTGTTAACTGTAATAGTTGACTATTTTGTGCTAAATAGAGTTGAGCCAAAGATTTATGCAAGAGAGCATATGAACCTATAAGTAGAAAGTTTCCACAAATTAAAGTAGCCATCTCATCAATAGTCAACCATATTCCATCTTTCACAAAGTTCGATAAAGTTGTAAACCCAAATCTGGCCCAATTTTGTATAATTTCTGACCCAATATTAATCCCTAATCCCAGAACAGCATCCCTCAGTGGAGTTACTAGGCTCAAAATAGGGAGAGAGTACCTTTTTAACATAACTTCCCGTTTTTTAAAAAACCAACTCAGGACCTTATATCTAACCAATTTGGGTGATTTAACTATCGAAAGAGGAGAGGGAATTTTGGTCTCTTTACAAATTAAATCGAAAAAAAAGTTTATAAACAAAACGACTCTAGGTATTGAGTGTTTAAATCTTGAAAGATACTGTGCAAAATAAGCATAGTAATAGTCTTTCAGATTTGGTAGGCCCAGACCCCCTTGTTCTTTATCTGCATATAAGACATTAATAGCTACTCGGGTTTTTTTTTTAGCCCAGACGAAAGCTGAAAATAAAGATTCAACTTTTGAAAAAAAAGCGCCTGGGAGAGAACACGAAATAGTAGAGAACAAAAAGTTGAATAAGGGAAGTATTGCCATTTTAATCAATGCCACCCGACCCAGACTAGATAAAGGCAATAGATTCCATCGTGAGAGCATATCATGGACTTTTTGAATCAGCGGCTCAAAGTTCAATGTGTATAGATCCCGTACTAGAGGTGTAAAGAGAACACCCAAATACTTTTTAGGTCTATCGTTAACACAGCTCTGAATATCTGGGTGCAATTCAGGATTATTCTTACCACAGATTAAGATTTCCGTTTTCTTCTTATTAATTCGATATCCCCCCAATGTTTCAAATTCAGAGAAAATGGAAAAGGCCAGTGTTTGCGTATGTCTCTCAGGTTTCAACAGCAGCATAATATCGTCTGTATATAATTTAATTTTGTCCATGCCGGGAACAGGCGGAAGAATATCCTTACTTTCTCTAATTGCTACTGCCAAAGGCTCAATAAAAAAGGCAAATAGGACAGGAGACAATGGATATCCTTGCCTTGTCCCTCTTTGCACTGAGATCGAGCCAACTATGGATGAATTAACAAGGATATGTGTCCTTGCCCCCTGATATAAATTCCTAATTAGAGTGATGATTTGAGAGGGAATACCAAAGTGCTGTAATATAACAAAAAGTGTATCCCAAACCACCAAATCAAATGCCTTTTCTGCGTCTAAAAGGAGAACTAAAGCCGGAACCCTACGTACTTCAAAATAGTCTAATGCCTCAATCAGATAATGTGTATTAGTCATTAATTGACGGCCGGCAATAAAACCATTCTGATCTGCGTGAATCAATTGTGAAGAGACGTGATTGAACCGAATAGAAAGTAATTTTGTAATAATTTTATAATCTGAGTTCAATAATGTTATGGGTCGATAAGAGTTAGGATCTAAGGCTTGCTTCCCTTTTTTCAAAAAACTGACTACCGTTCCATCATAGAAGGACGCAGGAATTGGGCCACCCTCCAACATAGAATTAACTAGTAAAAGAAAGAGCGCAGAAAAAGAATTAAAAAACGTAACATAGAATTCCGAGGGGAGTCCATCTGGGCCACAGGCCTTACCATGCGGAAGGCTTTTGACAACAGACTCTAAATCATCAGAGAGAAATGATGACGCCATTGCTTCTTGGTCTAGTTTAGAAAGAGTAGGGAGACCAAATTTATCTAGGAAATCGTTTAATCTCCCCTGATCCGTAGTGTGGTATGAGGTATAGATTTTCTCATAATGGGACAGCATAATTGTTCCAATCTCTCCCTGATCTGAAGTATCCCCCCCACTAATTGGAGATTTAAGAGACCGAATTACATTAGCTGCAGCACGTTCTTTAACCTGCCATGCTAGTAATTTGCCCGTAAAATTACTATGTTCGTAAATTTTTTGGGATTGTCTGCAGAAAATTTCCTCACTTCTAGTAAAATAATGTGCATTCAACTCCCGTTTTGCGGCATTCAATTGATTTTGTATCTTAAGAGAAGGATTACAGTACATTTGGTTTACTAAAACCTGTATGTTTTGCTGCAATTGGTTCTTTGTATTCCTATAAATGGCTGATTCCTTTGCATCTTTTCCAATAACTGCCCCCCGAATAAATGCCTTCAGTGAATCCCATACAACATGTATGGGGGCTGTCCCAATATTTCGTTCAATATACTCCCTAATCTCCTTTTTAAGAGAAGAGACCCATATTTCATCAGAAAGATAGGACTTATTAAAAACCCATCGTTTCTGAGTATTCGTGCTCTCTTCCAGCACAAACTCAGCCACTAACATCGCATGGTCGGAGAAGCCATTATGTAACATCCGAAAATGCTGAATTTTAAATTTTGAGGAAACCAAAAGAAAATCGATACGAGAAAATGACTTATGTCTCCCTGACCAACAAGTATATTCTCTTTTATCAGGATTTACAGAGCGCCATGGATCCACAAGATCGAAAATCCTTACGTTATTCGTAATTATCTGAAATGATTTAGGTTTCAACTGCTTTTTCCCACCAGTGGTGGAATCCAAGTTCGGTTTCATGAGAATATTAAAGTCCCCTCCAATTACAATATCTCCCCCAACCATCAGTAGGGACTGAAACATTTCATCATATATTTCAGGGCAGTCGTTCAAGGGGGCATAAAAACTTACCAATGTAACATGCAATGGTCTATTCTTCAATTTACATGTGGCCCAGCACCACCTACCCTGGGTATCTGCATCCGTTTGAATCAACTCCACCTCTAATCTCCTACTAAAAAAGAGTGCGACTCCTCTAGCTGATTCAGAGAAGAAGGAAAAGCCCCGATATGAAGCCCACCCCTGATACATGGAAAAGTTATCAGATTTAGAGATAGGAATATGGGTTTCTTGTAAAAATATAATTGCTGGATTTTCAGACAAAATCCAAGTCTCTATTGCCCGCATCTTCTTTTTATTATTTAGACCGTTCACATTAAAAGAAATAATTTTCAACTTTATTTTAGTCATAATTAGAGCCCAAATTTAGAGCCCACAATCCACATTTTCCTTTTTTTTATCCAATATAACTTTAAACAGTCAATACAAAAATCAATATTCACCAAATAACCCAGCAAAAGGACCAAGTTACAAAAATAAAGGAAGCGAGAAAATATTTTTTTTTTTGCCAAAAACTTCATTTTTTAACCTTTTAAAACTCACCCACCCCTTCTAAAGCCTGTGGCACCCTCCTAGCACTGCCTAGTTCTTCCCACGCGTACCACAGGAACCAACCCCTTAACAATGAGGTGTCCTGAATTTACACCCCTCACCCCCGAGGCCGTGACTCCCCCCCCCAGAACAAATAAGGATTTGCAGACCTGAAAAAGGAGAAAAAAAAAAAAAGGATCACGTAATCTAGATTATCACAGAACACATTCGAAAACAAGTACATACGACCAGACTATTCAGACTAGCCATTCTAAATTCCATGGAGCAAAGCCTGTGCTTCCTCCACGTCTGATAACATATGAAATCTTCCTTTAATGAGTACTCTAAGTTTGGATTGTTGTACAATCACTGCTTGAGCCCCCTTAGCTTTAAACAGATGTAACATTTTAACGAACTCCTTCCTGCGTCTCGCTGCGGCTGCAGACATGTCAGAAAAAATTCGGCATTTCGTTGTATCAGTTACAGAAAACTGCCTTTGTTGAATTGCCTTGGAAAGAATTCGCTCCTTAACCCTAATATCAGCAAAATTTAGAAGGATAGTTCGCGGGAGAGTTGAATTCGGAAATGGGCGAGCAGGTACCCGGTGGGCTCTAGTAATAGTGAGATCATCTTTACACTCCGGTATCACCACCTGATGGAGGAACGTGGTCACCCATACAAGCATGTCTGTCCCCTCAATTCCTTCAGGAACGCCCACTATGCGTAGATTGGACCTTCTATTATAATTCTCCAAATCATCCATTTTGATCTCAAAAGCCTTGGTTGTTTTAACGGCATCTTTGGACTCTTGTTTTACCACAATAATTTGGTCCTCTAAGGAGGAGATCCGTTCCTCCGCCTCAAGTAAGCGAGCTGGAAAAGAGGAAACAAACTCCTCGATTTTATCCATTTTGTCCAGTCTCAAATGAATTGCAGAAAGTTCGGCGCTTTGCGACCTTTTAATCTCTCGCACCTCATCCAGGATTAGATTCAGCATATCCTTCACGGACATCTTCATTTCACCCTCCATCTCTGTATCCATCTCTAACAAGGGGCCCAGGGGATCTATCGCCTCCCTATCACATCCCCTATCAGGGACTTCAGAGGGCTGTGTTACTTCACTCCTTACATCTTTTTTTCTAACAACCGCAGCATCCGTTATTGTCTTTTTTTCCCTTAGATCAGATGTAGGAGCATCGATAGAAGGAGGACTTGAAGAGGTGTTTACCACAAGACACGGCCCATTTGTGCCAGCCTGTGAAAACTGACCTAACTCCAGATTTGAAGATCCCCTGGAAGTCACTGTATTAGACGAGGCGGGAAATGATTTTTTAGCAAACAAAGGAAATTGTTTAGACGGAGGGCACAATGGGGAAGATTCAAGAGTCTCAAGAGTCTTAGGGTAATCCTCAGAATGTAAGGCGTTAATTTCATCCCCCATATTCAATTGGACTAAATTTTCTACTAAGGTATCCTCGAGCTCTGAGCTCTCTGGTGAACGTTCCAAGTCCCCTTCCTTAGGGACAGCACCGTCTATTAGTCTGGCTGCTGCCGCTGCCTCTTTTGCCTGTTGTCGGCGCTGCTTAGCTTTAACACGAGCATTTAAGAGTTTTCCCATAGTGCGTGCGTCGATAATTGCTCAGTAAGGGGAAAAAGAAAGAAAAAAAAAAAAACCCCAGAAGACAGAGGACAGAGGGCTCTCGCAGTGCGCAAATCAGAAGATATTACTTTACTCTGACCCCTTTCTTCCTTCTCCGCCTCTTACTCGCTCGGAGTGGCAATTTCCCCTTGTTGCTCAGTCAATCATTTTTTGGAGAAAGTCGCCTCAAAAGAGCGCTGCCGTTTTCACAGCCAGCCAGCCAGTGTAAACACCCCTCTCCTCTGCTCAGTCACTCACTTGAAACTTGTCATTAGCCGAGGGGACAAGGTACAGGATAGCAGTCAGGCTCCAGGCTTCAGCTCATCAACGGGAGTAAGAAAAAGAGAGCAGCAAAAGCGCCATTTCTCCTCAATAAATCAGCCCCACGGTTCCAGGTGCAATGCGTGAATAAAAACCCCAGACCGGCATAATTGTGGCTCTTCGTATTCCTCCGTCTGATGATCGAAATGCTTGATAAGCTTGATTCATGATTCACACTCAGTCCCCGAGGCGGTGAGCAGATGAGAATGGAGGCAAACACGGAGCGTCCGGAGCGTGTACCGGTAAGCGTCCAGCGGCCGCCGCCATCATTGACCACGAGAAGGGGAGGGGCAGCAACACGGCGCTCAGGTGCTACGCGGAGGCGTGGAACTCCGTCGCAGCATTCCCCATGTGAGCCTGTAGATGGGCACGATGTTGTACGCACCACATACTTTATTCGCATGGGCAGGCAAAAAGGAGTATGCAGGCCGCAGAGAAACATCCCTCCTGATTCCTTGACCCAGACACTATGCCCTCTGTCACAGCACATCTCAAAGAGATCAGATGGCATCTATTTCGGACCTCCTTGGTGGTCTGGAACCAGGCGAGTGGCCCCCCATATAAACTTGATAGGGTACTGTCAACCAGTCCCAGGAGGCCATCGAGGTCAAATTTGACTCCTTCACAAATGAACTGGCGATGTTCCAGGAAAACGTTTCAAAAATCCCATCACAAATGTTCTAGCTGTTGAAGAACTTCAACCATCTACCTGTGATAATGCCAAACAGACACAATTGATCCTAGAGCGAATGGGCATAGCAGAGAGTAACCTGGACGACATGGAGGGTTGCTCCCACTGTACCAACGTCTGCATTGTAGGCATTCTGGAAGACGTTCACGGGAAAGATCTTGTAGTCGTCTTGGAACGCTGGGTGAAGCAAAATATTGCCCCCGATGTCCTCTCCCCACATTTTGTGACAGAACAAGCACATATGGTCCCGACTAGAACCCTGTATCTGGGTGCCCCTCCTAGACCCATTGTTGCGATCCTGACAGCAGCTCATGAGAGGGGCACCATCAGGTACAACAATGCAATAGTGTTGTTCTTCCCAGACTACACCCTGGTGGTCCATTGCTAGAGAGGGTTGCTCCTCCAGGTCAAGAAGTAATTCTGAGTCATTGGTCTTAAATATGCCCTCTCATGCCCTGTTAAATTACGGATTTTGGATGGTTGATGCATGCACTTTTTTAAGCAGCTGGAGGTGCATGAGACTGAGTGGAAACCTTTGACAAGAAAGGGCTGAGTATATCCCTGTCCCCTCCCACTTCCAGAGTGGACAAGTTCTCAGCTACTGTCCGGAGACTGCATCACTGGAAGCCGATATGTGGAACTCCCACTATTGCCCGAGCTGGAAGGACCAAAGAGAAGTGGTGACCACCACAGCCTCTTTTCAGGGACTATCAGCAACTCCACCCTGTTTTCCTCAGGTTTTAATTTTTCAGGAAACAATTAGATGTCCGAAGGCCCTGGCTCTGACGCATTGCCACCTCCGGTATTCACAGCACAATCTATCAAAGATCTGGTATGACTACCTCCTAAACCCGAATATATTTGTATTGTGTCTATTAGGGACCTCGTGTCTTAAGGTATTATGACCCTGACTACATGACCCCCCTCTGGCATTATTTACATACTCTGATTAGTTTCATCCTCTGTGTTCTGGGGCTTTCTCCAGGTGCCATTGCTCAGTTATTCTACTTGATTGTGTGAATTGGCTTGACCCCATGTGCTACAATGGCTCCTCAGCGGGGTCGGAACTCTCTCTTTGCAATGGCCACACCCCTCTAACTGTTCCCTTAGCATATATGCATGAGAGACTGAAGAGATTTAGTTGTGTGTTCCCTTTCATCTTCCCTTGTTGGGGTTTTCTGTTTTCTTTATATCTGCTCGACGGCCATGTTGAGATCTGTCCAATAGATCCTATATTTATTCAGTTTACTGCCACTTGTTGCTTTTGTATGCCCATTTTCACTCAGTCAGTCAGTCAGAAAAACTTTATTTCGGCTACAAGCCATAAAAGTCATAAAATAGCATAGTATAATATTAACAAATTTAAAACGTGATTCTTAGAGAAAATACAATTCAGCAATTCACGAATTAAAACAGATTAATAACAATAATTGGTGCCAATATAAATGACTTAGTGGGGTAGTAGTTGTCTTCTGGTTAGCCACATAGAAAAGAGAAATTTAGCTATCACAGTGACGTATAGGGGGGAAGGATCATATTTCAACAACCTGAGGAGATCTCTGTGGTTCGTAACCCCTACATTCTTAGCAAGTTGAATTATCCATTTCCTACGGGAGGTTTTATATGCCGAACAGAAGATTATAACATGAACCTCAGTTTCATCAGTGGCACCACACCCAGGACAAGATTGTCTAGGTGAGCCGGCCCATTTATTTGTTCTCGAAAAAAGGGGGAGAGACCCATGCCTAAATTGTAGGTATAATTTTTTGGCCATTACCGGTTGAATCAAGTCTATTGCAGACTCGAAACTATAGCTAATTTTGACCTCGAGAAAAGCCGAGGTCAGATTTGGAGTATTGGCTGATCGAATGATCGGAGTCAACTTAAATTCCTGCAAAATTTTTGCCAATGATCTTTTTGGCAAAGAGGGACAAGTATCCTCAGGTGAGAGCCAAAGGTCTTCTCTCCCTATATCTCTGAGTGATTTCCTAACATGGGCTAACCAAGGGATAGCACCTGCCTTTGGTAGCAATAAAATGGACTTCAATTCCTCCTGAAAGATGGCGAGTTCAGGAGTGCTCCATAGTCGTCGCCAATACATTACTGGTCTGGAGGCGACCATGTCCGCAATTGGTTGGATACCCAGGTCCATCCTGAGCGGCTGTATAGGGGTACTCATCGGGAGTGCAAATAGCTGTCTAAAAAATTTGTTTTCTGACTTAGTTAAAATCAAAGATGGGTTGTGGCCCCATAGTTCCGCGCCATAGGCTGCCACCCCCCTTGCCTGGCTTTTGTAAATGCCCATTTTGTCCTACACCTTGCTTATTATTGTGCAAGGTACACACTCGCCACACCTCATGCCCTCCACGGTGGTCCCACCCCATATGGCATTGATCTGGTGGTTCATTAAGAGCGAACAGTCCAGTATGATGCCGAGGTTACATGCAAGGTCCGCGGGGGTGGGTGGGTTCCCAGTGTGGCCGGCCACCAGGAGTTGTTCCAGGTTGAGGGGGCGGGTCCCAGGATGAGCGCTTTAGTCTTGTCCGAGTTGAGCTTGAGGCAGCTATCTTTCATCCAGGTGGTAACGGCCTTCATCCTGCTGTGAAAGTTGATTCTGGCGGCTGTGGGTTCGTTGGTGAGGGAGTGGATCAGCTGGGTGTCGTCGGCATAGGATATGATGTTGAGTCCGTGGTTTCTGATGATGGCCATGAAGGTGGCCATGTAGACTTTAAAGAAGGTGGGGCTCAGGGAGGAGCCCTGGGGCACTCCGCAGCTGATCTCTGTAGGTTCTGAGAGGAACAGAGGTAGTCTGACTCGCTGTCTTCGGCCGTGCGGAAATGGCCCGTATAAACCAGCCTGATAAATTGGACGATTTGCGGCCACACAAGGTGTGCTATTTTCATAAAATGGATTCACTCTGCTGTCAGGATTTTTTGTCTACCTCAATAAGACTCACAATGAAAGAGAGATGCATAGCAGCCTACTGGTGTAATTTGTTGCACCACAGCATGCTAGCTCCACTCACTCTCCATTACTTTACCATAGTCCATACACAGCAGACCATCAAAACAGTACTTTCCATGCATACCACAGCAAACTCTATGGTGCCCCACTACCAATCTCAGGGTCTAAGTTTGACCACTTTGTTGCCTCTATGCAACTTAGTCATTTATCCCAGGAGGCTTGGATGTCCCTCGATGCCCCTATTGTAATTCAGGCGATCCAGTTGCTCCTGGGGGACTTGCCGATTGGGAAAGTCCCAGGGTCAGACCGATTACTAGCTGAACTTTACATCCAGTTTGCTCAAACCCTAGCGCCCAGGTTGGCAAAATTGTATGATGCCGTTTACACTTCGGGATCACTTTCCCGTCCCTTGATGAAGCACTTATTTCCACTTTACTGAAAACGCATAAAAGACCCAACTGAATTGGCATCCTACCGACCACTGTACATATTGAACACCGATTATACAATTTTGACTAAATTGCTGGCTTGTCGTCTACTCCTTGGATTGCCAGGGATAATACATGAGGATCAAGCCGGTTTGGGCCAGGGCATAACACCTCCCTCAATCTTTGAAGACTGTGGCATATTAAACACGAATCAGCGGCCCTATTTCCCAATGCTGTATGTAATGCACTAGATCTGGAGCAGGCCTTTGATTCCTTACATAGGGATTATAGGCATAAAGTGCTACGTCTATTCGGAGTGGGCTCATATTGGCAGAAATGGATACGATGTAGAAAATGGGAAGTGTGTCTCTGATCCATGGCCCGTGTGCAGGGCACCTGACAGGGATGCCAGCTCTCGCCATTGCTATTTGCCAAATGCCATGAAATCCTTAGCAGCCCGCTTATGTCTCCTTGGAACAGACTGAGGGGTACAGGTCCAGGACACAATTCACGCTGCATCCCTATACACTGATAACCTTCTCTTGTACATTTGGGATACAAACGCTGACTTGTCCTTAATAACTCTGCTACTAACCGAATTTGTGACTCTTACGGACCTTAAAGTAAACTGGGCAAAATCCTGTAAAAGTGCTGCGAGTTTAGTCTCCAGGCACATCTACACCACAGCTTGCAGTGCGGAACTGGCACATGTAGGTATCTAGGAATCAAGATTTATCATTTTCTCACAGATTTATGCGACAACATTTTGAGCAGGGCGATGCGAGTCCTCTGAGCTCAGATAATCTTATGGTCTTCTTACCCTCTGTCAGTGATAAGTCAGGTAGCATTGGTAAAGATGACGGTTTTACCTTGCTTCCTCTGTCACTTCATCAATCTTCCTTTGCTCGTCCCTCACTCCTTTTTTAGACAGCTGGACTAATCTCAGATTATGCTGCTCTGGGGGAGGGACGATGCAGGCCCTTCCAGATTCTGCATACTATTATCTAGTTGTTCAGCTGGTATTGGCGGCTCTCTGGACACTCTCTGTATGAAACTGGGCTCAATACTGCTGATTTCCACGAGGCCTGTTGCACTTCCTTCTGTTCTCCACCACCCGCTTTGATCCGTATGATACAGGACTACTATGCACAGTGTTGGCCTGCCTAACCCGAACGAAACCAATGACTGGCACGATGGCACCCTTTGCTTCTGCAGTGCCCTTATTAGGCCTTCCTACTAAAACGGGATGGTTGCGACTGGTACAATTGTGGCTCAGAAACACTGCCATATTGCCTACAACTGGAGACTTATTTTTTAATGGCGAGAAGATAGAAGGCCTGACCCTTATAGTGGATTATATAACCTGTCCCCAGGGCAGGTCCTAAAATATGAATACATTGGGCAATCATTTCACACTTTTTTCATTATTGTTATACCACACCATTGACAAATGAAGTCTACCAGACACTTTACACAGCTGGCACGTAAAGTAAGTTGATAAAATGGTTTTACAGGGCAATCCTAAATCAGAAAAACAGTTCTAGAGCACCAATGATGGATGCCTGGGAAGCGGACCTGGCTAAATCATTCCACTATGCAGACTGGAATAAAGCACTGGAATATACTGATAAAGTGTCTTGAGGGTTCCAATTTAAATACCTTCAATTCAATATTCTAATTAGAGCTTATTTCACACCAGCCCGGATCAACAAGATTTTTCCAGGGGATGAGGCAAGATGTCCCCGTTGTTCGCTCCCCAGTGCAAACCTTTTTCATATGCTCTAGGCCTCCCCACAGCTTCTGACCTACTGCTACCACAAGAAGCCTCACGGTCACAAATTCCTCAGAGGGGTGCTGCTGGGACTCTTCCCTCACCGTAAGCATGAGAGACACGCAAATCAGCATCAGTTTAAAAATGTTCTCTATCCCCTCTGGATCCACACTGCAAACTTCAGTTTGACTCTGTGAACCAGTGATTCTTGTCACCACTTCTTCATCCACCGTCTTCCCTCTTCTCGTGTGAGTGTTGTGGATCCACTGCGGGACTCTGGCACACTTTACAGCTTTGATAGTCACAAGCACAACTTGAAATAGTCCTCTCCGCCATTCTTCCACACAAGTTTTACAGACATACCTCTACACAAGAATCCATTTCCCTGGTTCAGGGTAGGGCACTGAGTTTTGTTGTCGATGATGTTGCCAAATTCACTTAATAAGAAACAGATTTCATCATAAAACCCACACATTTGCAGTAATCTAGTACAATGTCATCAGTCATTTAAACAAGTGCAGCTGAAGGTATTTGGTCACTCTCGTTGCACTGCCCATTAGTACTTCATGAGGTGAGAGACTAGACTTTTTATCTGGGGTACTTCTAATACTCATCAAAACAAGAGGAAGAGCGCCAGGTCCCTTCAGACTAGTTGATGCACGCACTATAGCCAGCTTATTTTGATGGCCCCATTCATCCTCTCCACTCCACCAGTTAACTGTGGAAAATAACTACAATGGAACCTTTGATCCTTCTGGAGAGCTGTAAAAATCAATTTCAAAATTTGATATTTAAAATGAGAGACACAATCTGTCTCAATGGAAATCGACAGGCAAAAACAGGGTATTAACTCTCTCAACAAAAGCTTGGCAACTGTCATACTATCTCCGGGTGGGATAGGCCTCAATCCATTAACAGAACAAGCAATCACAGAATGTACTTAAGACCCCTGTAAACTGGCATCTATGTGAAATCTGTTTGAAGTCTCATAAATGAACCTTCTGATTTGCCAATAAGGTTCATAAGTACTGTTGTCCTTTTTCTCTGATTATTTTTCTGACAGATGAGATACATCTGTACAAAAGGGGGTGGTGATGGACGGAGCATCAGAACCAATCAAACACTCACACCCAGTCAACAGATCTGGGTTTGATCCATCACCGTTCTTTAGCCCACTCTGCCACCCCAGTTCAGACATGGCCATATGCAAATCAGTCTGACCCTGTGCCTCATGGGAACAGTCCAGCCCGAACTGCCAAGCCATGCCTTCCCTGGACCGGAAACAAGCTTCCTAGGACCTGTTTCTGGCATTTCAGCCGTCTTCAGCCAGGCTTGCTTGAATCCAGTGGTAAAGTGAGCAAGGGACTCACGTCTGAGCATACCCTGCCAACTTATGGCGAGCAAAGCGGTACAAAACGGGGTGGTGATGGACGGAGCATCAGAACCAATCAAACACTCACACCCAGTCAACAGATCTGGGTTTGATCCATCACCGTTCTTTAGCCCACTCTGCCACCCCAGTTCAGACATGGCCATATGCAAATCAGTCTGACCCTGTGCCTCATGGGAACAGTCCAGCCCGAACTGCCAAGCCATGCCTTCCCTGGACCAGAAACAAGCTTCCTAGGACCTGTTTCTGGCATTTCAGACGTCTTCAGCCAGGCTTGCTTGAATCCAGTGGAAAAGTGAGCAAGGGACTCACGTCTGAGCATACCCTGCCAACTTATGGCGAGCAAAGTGGTACAAAACGGGGTGGTGATGAACAGAGCATCAGAACCAATCAAACACTCACACCCAGTCAACAGATCTGGGTTTGATCCATCACCGTTCTGTAGCCCACTCTGCCACCCCAGTTCAGACATGGCCATATGCAAATCAGTCTGACCCTGTGCCTCATGGGAACAGTCAAGCCCGAACTGCCAAGCCAAGCCTTCCCTGGACCGGAAACAAGCTTCCTAGGACCTGTTTCTGGCATTTCAACCGTCTTCAGCCAGGCTTGCTTGAATCTAGTGGCAAAGTGAGCAAGGGACTCACGTCTGAGCATACCCTGCCAACTTATGGCGAGCAAAGCGGTACAAAAGGGGGTGGTGATGGACAGAGCATCAGAACCAATCAAACACTCACACCCAGTCAACAGATCTGGGTTTGATCCATCACCGTTCTTTAGCCCACTCTGCCACCCCAGTTCAGACATGGCCATATGCAAATCAGTCTGACCCTGTGCCTCATGGGAACAGTCCAGCCCGAACTGCCAAGTCATGCCTTCCCTGGACCGGAAACAAGCTTCCTAGGACCGGTTTCTGGCATTTCAGCCGTCTTCAGCCAGGCTTGCTTGAATCCAGTGACAAAGTGAGCAAGGGACTCACGTCTGAGCATACCCTGCCGACTTATGGCGAGCAAAACGGTACAAAAGGGGGTGGTGATGGACGGAGCATCAGAACCAATCAAACACTCACACCCAGTCAACAGATCTGGGTTTGGTCCATCACTGTTCTTTAGCCCACTCTGTCACCCGAGTTCAGACATGGCCATATGCAAATCAGTCTCACCCTGTGCCTCATGGGAACAGTCCAGACCGAACTGCCAAGCCATGCCTTCCCTGGACCGGAAACAAGCTTCCTAGGACCGGTTTCTGGCATTTCAGCCGTCTTCAGCCAGGCTTGCTTGAATCCAGTGGCAAAGTGAGCAAGGCACTCACGTCTGAGCATACCCTGCCAACTTATGGCGAGCAAAGCGGTACAAAAGGGGGTGGTAATGGACGGAGCATCAGAACATATCAAACACTCACACCCAGTCAACAGATCTGGGTTTGATCCATCACCGTTCTTCAGCCCACTCTGCCACCCCAGTTCAGACATGACCATATGCAAATCAGTCTGACCCTGTGTCTCATGGGAACAGTCCAGCCCGAACTGCCAAGCCATGCCTTCCCTGGACCGGAAACAAGCTTCCTAGGACCGGTTTCTGGCATTTCAGCCGTCTTCAGCCAGGCTTGTTTGAATCCAGTGACAAAGTGAGCAAGGGACTCACGTCTGAGCATACCCTGCCAACTTATGGCGAGCAAAACGGTACAAAAGGGGGTGGTGATGGACGGAGCATCAGAACCAATCAAACACTCACACCCAGTCAACAGATCTGGGTTTGGTCCATCACTGTTCTTTAGCCCACTCTGTCACCCGAGTTCAGACATGGCCATATGCAAATCAGTCTCACCCTGTGCCTCATGGGAACAGTCCAGACCGAACTGCCAAGCCATGCCTTCCCTGGACCGGAAACAAGCTTCCTAGGACCGGTTTCTGGCATTTCAGCCGTCTTCAGCCAGGCTTGCTTGAATCCAGTGGCAAAGTGAGCAAGGCACTCACGTCTGAGCATACCCTGCCAACTTATGGCGAGCAAAGCGGTACAAAAGGGGGTGGTAATGGACGGAGCATCAGAACATATCAAACACTCACACCCAGTCAACAGATCTGGGTTTGATCCATCACCGTTCTTCAGCCCACTCTGCCACCCCAGTTCAGACATGACCATATGCAAATCAGTCTGACCCTGTGTCTCATGGGAACAGTCCAGCCCGAACTGCCAAGCCATGCCTTCCCTGGACCGGAAACAAACTTCCTAGGACCGGTTTCTGGCATTTCAGCCGTCTTCAGCCAGGCTTGCTTGAATCCAGTGGCAAAGTGAGCAAGGGACTCACGTCTGAGCATACCCTGCCAACTTATGGCGAGCAAAGCGGTACAAAAGGGGGTGGTGATGGACGGAGCATCAGAACCAATCAAACAATCACACCCAGTCAACAGATCTGGGTTTGATCCATCACCGTTCTTTAGCCCACTCTGCCACCCCAGTTCAGACATGGCCATATGCAAATCAGTCTGACCCTGTGCATCATGGGAACAGTCCAGCCCGAACTGCCAAGCCATGCCTTCCCTGGACCGGAAACAAGCTTCCTAGGACCGGTTTCTGGCATTTCAGCCGTCTTCAGCCAGGCTTGCTTGAATCCAGTGGCAAAGTGAGCAAGGGACTCACGTCTGAGCATACCCTGCCAACTTATGGCGAGCAAAGCGGTACAAAAGGGGGTGGTGATGGACGGAGCATCAGAACCAATCAAACACTCACACCCAGTCAACAGATCTGGGTTTGATCCATCACCGTTCTGTAGCCCACTCTGCCACCCCAGTTCAGACATGGCCATATGCAAATCAGTCTGACCCTGTGCCTCATGGGAACAGTCCAGCCCGAACTGCCAAGCCATGCCTTCCCTGGACCGGAAACAAGCTTCCTAGGACCGGTTTCTGGCATTTCAGCCGTCCATCACCACCCCCTTTTGTACCGCTTGGTTCGCCATAAGTTGGCAGGGTACGCTCAGACGTGAGTCCCTTGCTCACCTTGCCACTGGATTCAAGCAAGCCTGGCTGAAGACGGCTGAAATGCCAGAAACTGGTCCTAGGAAGCTTGTTTCCGGTCCAGGAAGGGCACGGTTTCGTAGTTCGGGCTGGACTGTTCCCATGAGGCACAGGGTCATACTGATTTGCATATGGCCATGTCTGAACTGGGGTGGCAGAGTGGGCTAAAGAACGGTGATGGATCAAACCCAGATCTGTTGACTGGGTGTGAGTGTTTGACTGGTTCTGATGCTCCGTCCATCACCACCTCCTTTTGTACAGATGAGATACATCTGGCACAAATCCTTTGCAATATTTCTGAATTTGGTAAATGACATGTACTTATTAAAAGGCATAGTCATAGCATACCTCCAAACATGTGACTGACTATGCAGATATCTTGTCATGATGTTTAACATTGAATTGGACAAACTATATTTATACTCCGTAGTGATACACACATCTGCATAATTCTTTTTTAAACAATAACATTCCCCACCATCTTTTCACATTCTCTGGAGCTTCCTCCTTCTGGTTCCCTAATTCACTCAAGAAAGTATGTTTTGAGTTTAACAGAAAACAATTTTACATTCTCTGTATTTTTAGCAGAAATCTCACCAGATTCATTGTGTTCTATCTCTTGAATCGTAATTTGCTCTTTTGATCTCACAGCTTCATTTTCAAGTGCACAATATCTCTACATGTGGTTCACATTTTTATTTTCAAAAGTGACCACATCTTTTCCAGCCTTATTGTCAGTACAATTGACCACTGCAATTTCTTTTGGCAATTGGAATTACTTTCAACATATCAAGAATGTTGGAACTAGTTCCAGAGGATGTAATAAAATTCCTTTGTGACCATAAATGTCAAAAGTCACGGACCACTCCAAAACTATGCTGGCTGTCTGTATAGATCGCCATATTCAAATCTTCTGAAAGACAACAAGCTCTTGTCAATGCAATCAACTCTGCCACTTGTGCCGAAGTTACATCAGGCAGGTATGAAGCTCTGAGAGTTTCGGAAATGGAACATTCTGTATATGGAGCCTTCAGTGCTCCATGATGGTCTCTCAAACAACAACCATCACCAAACACAATCAGATCAGCCATTTCATGAGGAAATTCCCTGATATCTTGTCTTGGTACATAGCTCTGTGACATTAATGCAGTCATGCTTTGGTCCATCATCATTACTCCTGTCTTTCTGTTTATTGCTGTCTGAAACAGGAAGTAGCGTTACAGTATGTAGGAAACAAGACCTTTTGATAAAGATCTTTTCAACTGCCAGTATTTCTTTGTCATATCTGGTCAAACGACTGTCATGTGCTAGGTCCGGTTCTGGGCCAGCAAAAATCTGAACTGTATGTGGAACAAACACAATTAATGTGCTCAATCACAATTCCTTCACTTGGTTCAATTGCAATGGAAACAGATGCTAACGCTTTCAAACAAACAGCAAGAGGTACAGCTATTTGATCCATCACAGCTGAGAGATATGTTATTGGCTTCATGACTCCACCATGTTTTTGAGTAAGAACAAATAGTGCACACCCGCCTTTCTCATGACAGAAAAGACAGAACTTCATATTGTACTCAGGAATACCAAGGCCAGGTGCATTACATATTTTTTTTCTCAAACTCGTAAGGTCCCAAAACATTTTGTCAACAAATGATGCTGGATCTTTGACATCACTGTGACTTAGCCAAATGAAAGGCTTTGTAAGTAGGGACAAGGATGGAATCCCCAACAACAGTGAGCAACAATTTCCAGAAACATCCTTGCCTTGGTAGTTGGAGGTCCCATCTTCAGAACTGCAGAAACACATTCTTTTGAGACTTTCCTTTCCCAGTGTGATGAGAAAGATAAACCACTTCTTTGTTATAGTACTGTATTTCTTTAGGGAAACCATTTGACCAGTGTCAGTTAGATGACTCAGAAGTGCAATCGTATCAAGTTTATAATTTTATTTTGTGTTAAATGCCATCAATAGGTCATCTATATATTGCACCAAGACTGAGTTTCTAAATATTTTTTTAGGATCTTACTAAAAATTGAAGTAATTTCTACCCCTATGGGATTTAACACCAAACAAGAACTTTATTTTGGAACTGAAATGTGAAAAGAAACTGACTATGCTCATGCAGAGGAATGGAGAGGTACAGTCTTCATAAATCAATGACTGTGTACCATTTTGCTTCTGTTGGAATCTGGAGCAAAATTACTACAGGATTTGGTAAAACTGGACAACATGGAATCACTATTTTATTTATTTATTTTTCGAAGATCACAAACTACTGTTAATTTACCACTCAGTTTTTTAATGCCCGTCATGGGAGAATTGTGAGGGCTACCAACCACTTCTCGCAGAATACCTTGTTCATAATTTTTTCAGCAACGTTCTTCATTCTTTCTTCTGCCCCTTTTGAAAGTCTGCATTGCATTAATCTTGACAGGTTTTGCACGTTTTACCAATTCTATCTCTTTTCCTGTGAAATCCCATACCTCTTAATTTAACAGTCTGTCTTAAATAATGAGGCACAGCATCTTTAGTAAGAACTGGGAATAACCAAACTCTTAAATCTTGTAATTTGATGCTAAACACTTGGGGGCAGATTTACAAGCCCCGTGCGCCACTTTTGTGCCGCCGTTGCGTCACTTCTGTGATGCAGCGGCGGCATAAAACTAGCGCCATGCTGCGGGGGATTTACAACGTGACGCATCTAGGGAGATGCGTCACGTTGTAAAGCCCTGCGCCACATGAAACCTGCAACAGTGTGGGCATTCTGCCGCAGGGTGGGCGTTCCGGCGCAGGAACGCCTCAGAAAAGTGCCTGAGTGAAATCTACAAGATTTCACTCAGTCTCTTTTCCGACCCCGCTGCGTCAAAACCTTGCGCCTGCTTGAAGCAGGCGTAAGGTGTGACGCACCATGTGGAAGATAGGCCGGGTTGGCACAGTGCTGGAGTTGCGTCACGCCCGCGACACAACTCCAGCACTGCGCCAACCTTACGCCGACAAATGCGACACACATCTGTTTATCCTTGCGCCATGATGCGGCGCATTGTAAATGCAGCGCATCTGTGGCGGCGTAAGGGTAAACTTGCGTCACGCATCTTCCCTGGCGCATCCCTGCTGATTTGCAGGGATGCGCCAGGAAATGTAAATCTGCCCCTGAGTCTTCATCTTGGGTTTCAATTACAACACCATCTGGTGTACAATAAATCACATAGTTCATTTTGCAAAGCAAGTCTCTTCCCAACAAGATAACATGACTTGAATCCCAAAATATGAACAATTGATTATTCTCCTTTGATCTTATGTTAACAGGAACATCTGCAGTAATCTGATTAACAATCTGTTTATTAATAATTCCTACAACTTGAAGTTCTCTTTCAGAGAGAGGTAGGATTGAAATCTCAGCAGAACAAACTTGGGTAGTTCCTGTGTCTATCAAAAAAGACACGGTGGCCGTTCACCTCACCATCTACATATGGGCCACTTTGGTCTACATCCGGGACTGCTCCAAATATTCAGTCCTCCTCCCTCAGACACCGTCATTGGGAATTTGTCTCTGGGGAAAACTAAAGGAAATCATTGCTCAGAATCAGTGGATTCTTCTGGTATCCTGGATAGTAAGAAAATGTGTTTCACATGTTTGGCTGCATCACCGGAGCTATGGGCATATTCTTGCAGGAACTTCCCTTGATGTTGCACATTCTGCTAGTTGGGGCAGGGCTGCTGACTGTGTCTGGACCGGATTCACATTCCACTGCATCTGACTAACAAAACCATTCTGGATTTGGTCTGGATAGTGTCTGCCTTTCCGTTTCCAGTGCTTGAGTTTACCACAGAAATGAGAAGCAGTGCTCTTCTTCATCAAATCAATATTTGCATTAATTCCAGAATTGTTCATAACTCTTCTTCCACGACCTTGAATCTGCACCATCTCATTTCCCATTCTCAGAACTTCCTATGTAATGTGCCCCACTCAATTCCCAAATCATCAGACTACACAAAACCCAAATCACAACCCATCATTTTCTGAAACTGCTTTGTCTGGGCAACCATCTGCTTCTCTTTAATCTTTTACTGCTTTGCAATAAACCAATCACTTGTATCAAAACCCTTAGCTTGCCAAAACATCTGCTGAATATGCAAACTGAGCTCAGGTCGAAAACCCACAACAAAGGTAGATATGAAATTGCTAGCACCATCTTTCTCAGGATCATCGACTCCTTTGTGTTTCTTAAAAATCTGCATAAGCCTCTCATAATAGGCATGCACTGATTCCTTCAGCTCTTGTGCAGATCTCAAGATCTTTTCCCAGTGAATAACTTTCTCTGGCATCTTTTTCAAATGCTTTCTCACTGATCTGTTTTTGTCAGCAAGAGACGGGGCATTGTTAGGAGCACTCTAACTGGTTCTTCAGTTGGCCAGGCCACAGAACCTTACACACAGACCATAAATCACAGGGAACAACAATCTCAAACAGCGTGTCCAAATGAGCCCAAAGAATTTTCAAAATTGTTTTCAATTTATGAACCTCCTTGTACCACTTCTCAGGTTCCTCTTGCAATTTTGGAAACTTTGAAATGATACCATAAAGATCACTTTTCGTCCAAGTCACATAGTTCCGTCTATGAACTTGTATGAGAAACTCAGAAACTGCCTCTAATTCGGAATCACTAAAAACCCCTTTGTTTTTTTCCTGCTTCTGTAGCTTTCTTTTTAGTAGTAACCTTCTGCTTCCACCTTTCTCTGTACTTCCTTAAATCTCTCCAGTCCTTTATCTTTTCGACTAGATTCGTAATGTAAGCTTGCGAAGTCACTAAGCTTAAATCTTTCATTTTCTCATCGGTCAAATACGTTTTGTAATTTATCTGTACATTTCTTATTTTACTAATATCAACTTCACATTCATCTGCTAGGTCTTTAAATTAATCATGTGCTTCATACCCGCACCTCGCTTCCCTGATCAATCTTCAGCCTTAACATCAAAGCACCCTTTAGCCCCGGGAGCAGGCACCAGACTTAGCCGGAACATCTTCAATGATAGTATGAAGCCTGAAAGTCATCTAAAATCACCAAAATATTGCTTTTAATCTATTTCAACTTAACAGAGCTTGCTCAGCCTGACACCACAAGCAGAGCAAAACAAACACAAGAAACTTCTATCAATTCCTTGCTGACAATCCTTACAGCTCAACTCAATTCCAAAAGTGGTACTCTTCCATTATAACAACAAAGAATGGTAGGCCCCATTCTGAGAACTCTGGGCCCTCAACAATAGCACACTCGCTACACCTCTCATTATTATAATAAGTTCTGATCCAAATTCAAACTTGACACTGTGGAGTTAAGAACCCATGGTGGCGGGCGCCCAGTAATGTGCTCAGGGTATTTAAGGACAGAAATCATTCTTCTCCAGAGATACTCAAAAAAGAGGACTAAAAAGAAAAGCTGCAGAACCAGATAAAATTGTAGCAATTACTAAACGTTTTTGCAACCATGCATTAGTATCCTCTCAAACAGCAATAATGACAGAGAATTCCGGAATTTTACGTTTCTGCAAAAACAGTATACATCTTCATCACTACTACCACAGTTTAACATCCCAATATTAAAATGGATACAAAATGAAATACAGAAGGATCCTGACAACCTTAGCAGCTGTTAGCTGCTTCAGAGACGAATCACATACCATCCCTGCTTGCTCTATATAAGAACAAAGGGGCATATTATCAAGCATGGAGTTGAAATTATCGCCGCTTTAGCGGCAGGAAACTGCCGCTAAAGGGCGATAATGGGCTTGATAATATGCACTTGAGAATTCCAATAGAAGCCCATATTGTCACCAAAACATGGGCTTCTATGGGAATTCTCAAGGGCATATTATCAAGCCCATTATCGCCGCTTTAGCGGCAGTTTTCTGCCGCTAAAGCAGCGATAATTTTATCTCTGTTTCTTGATAATATGCCCCAAAGAACTCAGGAAAGATTCAACCAACTCACAGCTCATAGAGGGACTAACTCCAACCCAAAACATACTATGCAAGTGGTTCATTTGTTAAAGCAAATCTGACGTGGAGGTTGAACGTGTGGTTCCTCCAGGATAAGGAGTTCTGGAAGGTAGTGGGGACAGAGCTCAAGCAGTATTTTATGGCCAATGATGGGTCGGTGTCCTCTCCAGGCACCCTCTGGGAAGCAAGCAAGGCCATGATCCGAGGTGTCGCTAAGGGCCAGCTCAAGCGCCAGTGGCAAACGCAGCTGCAGCAGATTGCCTCGTGAGAGGCACAAGCGATGAGCCTCGAACAGTCTTCCTCTGCAGTTGCTGACACTTCCAAAGAGAAACTTCTTGTTCGCTTCTGCACTGAGATTAAACAGCTTTCCTTAGAGGCGTCTAAACTCCTCTGGCGATCATCGGTGGCCAGGGAACGGCTCAGTTCTCCATAGACTGGCTACCTATCCCATGACGAACTGCACTATCGCCGAAATAGAATAGACCTGGACGGATCGGTATGTCGCTCCCCACCGGAGATGGCTCACGCATTCGCATCCTACTATCACCAACTCTATACGGCCACAACCTCAACACTTTTTCTCTCGGGCTTGCTGGGGGCCGGGGGCGCTCATCTTCATCACCTGGACCCCACTGTTCAGGTGGACCTGGACCGCCCTTTCACCCACGAAGAGACTGGTGAAGCAATAACCCTTTCCTCCTCGAGCAAGACCCCGGGTCCGGATGGCCTCCCTCTGTATCGCGAGACCCTCGTTCCGCACCTCACTAACCTGTTTGAGGAGGCAGCTGAAAAGGGTTCCTTCCCTCCAGAGACAGACATGGCCACCATTGTGGTTCTTCCCAAATCTCAGCCACCCTCCCCACGGTGTGCGGATTACCGTCCCATCTCCCTTATTAACATGGAGCTAAAACATTTCGCCACGATTCTTGCCCAGTGGCTAAAACCCTACCTGCCTGTGCTGGTTCACCCGGACCAGTGCAGGTTTATGCCCTCACACGGTACACGGCATTGCCTCCGAAGGTTTCATCTGGCCCTGGCTCACTGCCACTTGCTCACCCCCTTTTTGGCGGTCCCTCTTGTGGACTTGGAGAAAGCCTTTGATTTGGTGGACTGGAGTTTTTTAGATGCTGTCCTCGCTGCAATGGGCTTTGGCTCCCGCTTTCGGGGTCTGGTTTGGGTCATTTTATTTTTGTACTTTACTGGCTCCGAGCTGAGGAAGAGTCGAGCCGTTGTCTGTGATCTTATGTTATCATTGTATACTGATGATTGGCTGGCATCGTTTGTGGAAAGCAAAAATAATTTGAACATATTAAGACTTCTGTAAGCGTACCCAGACATTAGTCACTTAAAACCCTTCCACATAACATCCATTGAATTTATCCTACCAAAAAGAAATGGTGAAAATCAGTCTACCAGGATTACCTGACGTATAATAATAAATAATACAGTGATGTACAGATTGAATTAAAAGTAGTTTAATTATGTTTTAATCTTTTTTTTTTACATGGTTATAGATTGAAAAAAGATTGCGAAAATATTTGATAACTAAACAATAATTTATTTTTATACTTCTTAATATTCAATTATATTTATATATATTTTAAATTAGTTTAAATAATTTATTTGAACCTAACTATTAGAAATGGATCTCCTGATTGGCTGAGGTATGCACCCAGACTAGGGAGGAACCACCACTCCAGTCAGGTACTCACTAAAAGATAACTTGTGCTCACTCTCTGGCAGCTTGGCACAGAGCAGTCAGGCATATCTTAAGAGGCAATGTGTACAGTATTTGTCCAACACACCCACACAGTAACACAATGAATACACCACAAAAAGACTCCATACAGGTTTAAAGAAAAATAGATTATTGTATTCTGAACAAAACCTAGGAGGATGTGACCATCATCGAATCGTTCAGCATGATGTGCTCTTTGTGTTCAAGGCATCTGCTTGGTTCTCTCCCTAGGTTAGGGAGGACCCAAAAATCACCACCTCTCTCACTGCTTGCTTCATTTTTGTTTTCAAATTTGTGAGATGATTATCTGCATTTTAGCATGTAAAGATGTAGTGATTTGTGGCTTAACTTTAGGGACTATTTGCTCTATTCTTATTTTCACTTTTGTGATCTGACTATATGCATTTTAGCATGTAAAGATAGTTATTTGTAGTTACCCTGTAGGTACTGTTTGCTGTATTTTTATTATTACTTTTGTGAAATGACTATATGCATGTTAGCATGTAAGTATAGTTATTTGTTATTTTACTAAAAGTATATGAGATTTCTATTTTATTAATTGTGATGAGATGAAGAGAGTTTCACGAACACAGAATTCATGCAAAAACTCTGGAGTACGCTACTGCACACAAACACTATGATAGAGCAATTTTACCTTTACATGCTAAAAACCATATAATGTATTCACAAAAGCGAGCTTTGAAAAATATCAGGCCACGACAGAGATGGTGATTTTGGGGTACCCCTTAACCTAGGGGGAAGACCAAGCAGATGCCTTGAACACAAAGGGCATGTCATGCTCAACGATTGTGGTGATCCTATCCTCCTAGGACCACCCGAGCAAAGTTATGGGCAAAAATACAATGCCAACCAAAGGCCCAGCAAAGCATTATGGGGCGAGATTCTCGAGAGCAGTGAATATTATAGTATTAGCTCTCAGCTGAGTCGGGAAAGCCTGCCTCTTGAGGAATGTTTTGATATTGGCTACTATAATATTCACTGCACTCTAGAATCTCGTCCCATAATGCTTTTCAGGGCTTTTGGTTGGGATTGTATTTTTGCCCATAACTGACTGTGCTTGGGGTGGTCCTAGGAGGATGGGACCACCACTGAATCGTTCAGCATGTGCTCTTTGTGTTGAAGGCATCTGCTTGGTTCTCTCCCTAGGTTAGGGAGGACCCCAAAATCATCACCTCTTTCACTGCTTGCTGTATTTTCATTATAACTTTTGTAAGATGACTATATTAGCAAAGGTATGTGAGGTTTTTGTTTTATTAATTGGCATGAGTTGGAGCAGAGTTCATAAAGGTTTTGTTCAACTCTTCATAAATATGTGTAGTGGTACTCTGTCAACTATGCCTATTCTTAGCAGTCCCCAAAACTAGTGCGTGGAGATAGCCGCACTACAACCAAACTGCAAAGCGCACGAATGGCAATATAGCGGTCCACAATAAAACAACACTTCAAGGGGGGCATAATCGGACTCCTTATCTCGTCAGCAGGGAAGCTCTGTTACACCAGCAGTTCTAAATGGGCGATCTCACTGCCAAACTCTGGAGCACAACATGCAGCACTCTCTGATGTGCCACCCCCACCCACCCTCCGTGGCTGAGACAAAAAGTAATCTCAGTCTTTAGCTCAAACGCTGTAGCCCACTGCTGAAATCTGCAGTATAGGTGAGCATGCCGTTTGCACTGAGTTACAGAAGTGATCATAGCCCTGAATGTTGCAAGAGGCCATTGGATAGTCCCTGAGAATAATTAAGATGAGTGGAAGAATATAATCGTAGAAACTTGGCGGAGAAATTGGCATTCATTCAGGGGCCATGGAGGTACCTCGATGGGCTTCCGGAATGATGCAGGTGTTATGGTCTGTACGTTGACAGACCAAAGCAGGACAATTGGGGGGCACTAGGTGGCGCTGGACCGTCATGGCCGCGCTTCTGTGAGGCTCCAGCCGGCCGGGCGAACGTTTATCCTGTAATACCATCCTCCTTGCCAGTTACGGTTGCACTGACCACATCGGTGAGAGGCGAGGCGCTCAGCGACGGTCCGGTGGTGTTTTGAGGGGAAACGGAGACCCGGAGGCGGAGAGGTCAGCGTCTGTAATTGCTGGGAGAAGCCTGGTGAACGGGGCGGAGCGATGAGGCGGCCGCTGGCGCAACTTTTGGCCGGGGATCCTCGGGGCCTGCTGGGCCCGCGGCGTCACTGCCGCTTTGAGTCTGCTGCCGGTGCTGTGCCCCCCGCTGGGGGCTGGCGGAAGAGTCCCCCCCACTCTCCTCCCCCTTCCACCTGGGGGACACGGGCTGCTGCCGCCGGTGCCTGCGGGAGCGCTAGAGGCCCGTTTTGAAGATCGTGGGGGTCGAGGGGTCTGGCTGCGGGCTCTCCGCTGCCCCTGTCTGCCTTGCCGGCGCTCCGAGGGACAGGAGCAGTGGATCCTGCGCATGGAGGTCATCTGCGGGGCGCTGGAGGTGCGCCTATGACCGGCGAGAAGCTGGGTCTGGCTGCATCGACCCTGACGTGATTTCCTTCCTGGCGTGAGGCGCTGAGAACTGGCCCGGTGGGTGCTTCTTCGGACCTCTGCCTGGTCCTGCAGGTGCGTGAAGGACAGGTACAGCGGCTGGGGGTGCGCAAGAGGCACGGCTGCTCCTACTTACCGCTGGTCTGGGCTGGGCCCCCCTGATTGGATTTCCGGACGTGGCGCTCTCGACGGTCACTGGGGGATGGTCCCGTGTGTACGCCTGTTGGAGCTGGAGTGGGGGAGCGGTGTGGAGCGGGGGGCACGCAGCCTGGCGCTAATCGCGTGATTTGAAAAGCCCGCTCCCCGCACGGACTGAGCTTGGCGTCTGAAGAATACTATGGGCAAACCAGACGCAAAACAACCGACGCTGCATTTCAACCCCCCAAGAAAAAAATGCGCGCCCAGACTGCGGATGGAGGGGAACCGGGTCCAAGTGAGGAGGAGGACTTGGACTGGAAGTCCATGCTTGTGGGCATGCTGCGGAGTTTAACCTCCATTGACGCCAAGATTGATAATATGAACACTCGGCTGGACGCGGTGGTGCATCGGCTGGATCAGCATGGGGAGCGGCTGAAGGAGGCGGAGGGTCGGATTTCGGAGCTGGAGGATGGGGCCGGGACTGGCGCAACTAAACTCCCACAGGTGGATCGCCTACTCAAAGTCATTGCGGAAAAGAATGAGGATTTGGAGGCGCGTTCCCGGAGGAATAACACCCGCCTGGTTGGCCTTGCGGAATCCAGTGGAGGCGGCCGCATGGAGGAGGTCATAGAACGTCTACTGGTAGACAAATTTGGACGGGACTCCTTCTCGCCTCAGCTGGTGGTAGAGCGAGCTCACAGATCCTTGGGGCCACGGCCGGTCCCTGGAGCTCCACCGCGCCCGGTAATTATTAAGTTCCTCAACTATAGGGACCGGGACACCCTACTGCGCCTGGCGTGAGAGCAGCAACCGATCCAGCATGAAAATACCACACTCTCGTTCTACCCGGACTTCACCCAGATGGTGCAAGAGGCTCGTCGCAAGTTTGCGGGAGTAAAGAAAAAGCTGCAGCAGCGCGACATCCCATATTCAATGCTGTATCCCGCCAAGCTCAAGATCACGCATCATGGCAAACCCTTCTTCTTCGGCTCTCCCCAACAGGTGGAGGACTTCCTTAGAGACCAGCGATCCTCCGCGTCCCCGCGGCGTAGCCCTGGGGCGAGATCTGGGTCCCGATCTCCGACGTCTGCTCCGAACTGATGAGTATTAACGTCATGTTCCCTTTGTGCTCCTTCTTTTTCTGTATCCCTCTCACTTCTCCTAGCGCATCCTTTTTCTGCTTCTTTTTCTCTTCCCTTTTGCTCTTGCCACTTTCTGGTTGTGGACATGGACTGGTTGCACCCACGTGTGGGACTGCCTTGACTATGGGGTGCGCTATTCCAATCCGTTGATTGTTGAAGGGGCTTGTGTTGGTTGGGGGGAGCATGGAGACTAAGTGCCCTACCTGACCCGCCTCTCCAGACTTCTGAGGTAGTGGCAGGGTTATCGAAGCTACTGTTTGCCTTGGCACTCCCCCTCCCACCCCACTTCTGCTCTTCGCCCTTAGCGGGAGCAATGCGGTGGGTGCAATATCGGGAGAGGGGAGGGTAGGCCCAGCTCACTGGTGTCACCCGGAGAGGGAATACCCCACCACACTGGTTTTGGTCACTATAGAGGATGGGGGGGTTTGGATCCCGGCAGGATTGGGCTGTCGTGGTGGGAGGGGGTGGGATGGGGAAGGGACGGTTTGATGGAGGGAAGGTTTATTGGGAGGTTCTCCTCCGACGAGTTGGGGGAGTCGGTTGGAACCGGGGAGGGGAGGGAATGTGAATACAGCACTACACTTGTACACTGGACCATACACTCTTGTGCGTCGGGGTTGGCTGTCTGGCAGTACCTGCGATGGGGCCCGGAGCTGGCCGCGCGCTGCGTTCTCGGTCAGGGAGTGGAGAGACGGCGGGGCTGTGAGGCTTGGCAGCGAGATATGCTTAGATTCGGACTCTGATGCCAGTCCGCGTGTTGGCGCAGGAAGAGGGGAACATGCTGCGAGATCCGCATAGTGGGATCAATGTCCTGGCCTGGAATATACGGGGGTTGGGGGAACCGCGCAAGCGCCGGCAGCTCCTGGGTTATCTCGACCGCCATCAGATACACATAGCGTTGCTGCAGGAAACTCACACGGAACCTCGTGGCTCACCTACCTTTGCATCCCGATGGGCGTCCTATGGCCTGTTCTCCTCGTATTCCACTTATTCTAGAGGAACAGCCATATTGGTCAAGAAACACACTCCATTTGTGCCCCTGGGGGACAAAACGGATGCAGAGGGACGTTTCTGTGTCGTGTGGGGTCGGATGGGTAGCGCCACGGTCACCATCGCGTCCTTTTATGGGTCTAATATGGACGAGCCTGCGCATTTTATTTCCCTATGGGAAGTCATACTGGGCATAGGGTCTACGCACTTGATTTGGGGAGGGGATTTCAATGTCACTCTGAATCCTGCTCTGGACCGCTCTAATGTAGACGCCGCACATCACCCCCGCTCTTGGGCTTATATTTCTGACTTGATGGTTCACCATTTCCTGATCGACGCCTGGCGCCGTGTTCACCCGGATACACGAGAGGGCACGCACTGGTCGGCGCCACACTCCACATGGGCTCGGCTGGACTACATGCTGCTTTCAAGGAGCCTGGGGTCCTCATTGCTGTCTGCACAACACTTACCTCGTACCTTTTCAGATCATGCACCTGTGCTGATCACTTTGGCTAGAACTGGACTGGTCGGCGCGCCGCTCCCATGGCGCATGCAACCTAATATTCTCCTGGATGAGCTTTTCAAGCATGAAATGTCCCAGGAGATCAGGGATTTTATAGACCGCAATAGGGGGTCGGTGGACTGCGTGGCGACGGTGTGGGAGGCCTTCAAGGTCACTATGCGGGGGGTGTGTATCTCTAAGGGCTCGGGGATCCTGCGCTCCCTTCGCACCACTCTGACCTCCCTGGAGCGGGATCTGCAGGTACTAGAAACTGCCCCTGATTTCCTGGAGGATCCCACGGCGCAACTAGAATATCGTACTAAGCTCTCGGAGTACAAGCTCACCGCGGAGAGGGAAGTCCACTTCCGGGGGAAACATTTCATGGCGCGGGCGTATGGGGAGGGGGAGCGGCCCGGCAGATTTCTGGCGGGGGTGGTCCGTCCTCCGCGAGGCGCCAATCACATCTTGGAGGTTAGAGCCCCTGATGGCACTATGTACCATGATACGCCCTCTATACTCTCCTCCTTTGTCACACACTACTCTGCCTTGTATACATCTAGGCGCGAGTCGCCGTTGGAAATGTCTGGGTATTTGTCGGAGCTTACTCTTGAATGGCTATCTAATGCCCAGCGGGAACTCTTAGCGGCCCCCATAGGGCTTGCTGAAATCAAGGAAGCCATAATGCAGATGTCATCGGGGAAGGCACCGGGTCTAGATGGCTTCCCTATTGAATACTACAAAGCCTTCATTGACCCACTGGCGGGGGTCCTGCGTGAGGTGTTCGAGGAGGCGAATGAGACTGGCTCTTTGCCACCTAGTATGTCGGAGACTCTGATAGTCTCGCTTCTCAAGCCGGGGAAGCCCCCGGATTCCTGTGATTCCTATAGGCCCCTTTCCCTCCTTAACAGCGATGTGAAGATCCTCGCCAAGGTACTAGCGAATCGCGTCAATCTACTGATCGGTGATTTGATCCTGCCGGATCAAGCGGGGTTCATCCCGGGTAGGTCTACCTCCCACAATCTGCGGACTCTTTTTTCGGTCCTGAACAATGCTGATCCCTCTCTTGCGCTAGTGGCGGTGTTCTTGGATGCCACTAAGGCGTTCGACTCGGTCGAGTGGGACTATCTCCATCTGATCCTACGCAACATGGGCATGCCATTAGCTTTCTCCAGATGGATCCAAATTCTGTATCACCGCCCCATGGCGCGAGTCCTTATTAATGGTCGCGTCTCTGAGCCCTTCCCGGTCACTAGGGGCACTCGGCAGGGGTGCCCGCTGTCACCGCTCCTCTTTGCCTTAGCGATAGAACCACTGGCGTCCCGCCTCCGGCAGAATTACCTTGCGGCGTCCCTGCGATGTCAACAGAGGCAAATTTTGTTGTCGCTCTACGCGGACGACCTCACGATTTACATCAAGCACCCCCGGGTTCATTTAAACCCTATACTTAGGGAGTTTGTTAGATTCTCGCTGTATTCGGGGATACACATCAATTGGGGCAAATCGGCGGTCTTCCCTCTAACTGAGGGGGTCGACAGATTCCCGCTCAATTTTCCACTGGAGTGGCGCGACACAGACGTGAAGTACTTGGGGGTGTGGGTTTCCAGGGACCGACGGGAGGTGATGCGCATGAATTACGGTAAGGCTCTGGAGGGTATACGCTCGAGCGTGGTCCGGTGGCTGACATTACCGCTGATTATGGCTGGCCGGGTCTCACTTATAAAGATGGTCATACTACCCAAACTTCTCTACCTATTCCTCAACGTACCGTTTCATCCGGGTGGATATTTTTTCCGGGCATTGCGATCGGAACTTATCCGCCTGGTGTGGGGAGGGAAACGACCGCGGCTTAAGTGGTCAGTGCTCACGCGCCCGTATATACAAGGAGGCCTTGATATTCCCGATTTTGAACTCTATTACAACTGCGCTCAGGCACACTACGCGTATTATTGGTTTCGTCCCTCCCTGTTCATGCCGCAGATAGCGGTTGAGCACTGGCTGGCGGATCCGATCCCGCTTGAGGGGGCGGTCCTTGCGGGGGTTCCTTCGTCTCGTGCCGATCGCAATCCTGTGCATGCCGCGGCGCATGCTTGGAGTGTACTGGCTGGACATATGGGCGCGCCGCTCCTTTATTCCCCACTGATGTCCCTGGTGTATCATCCGACTCTTCCGCTTTTAGAAGAAGGCCTGTTCCAGAGAATCAAACTTAAAACGGGGATCACGTGCTGGGGTGAATTATTCCACGAGGGTAGGTTTCGCGACCTCCCGCTCCTTTTCGGAACCGTGGTCCCTACCCCTCTGGAGGTCTTTGCGTTTATTCGACTTCGCAGTGGACTACAGAAAATACTGCCGGCATACCCGGCAGAGCCTACGGTTCTGGAACCCTTCCATTATCTTCTTGACTCTTCTTCCCCATCGCACATGGTCTCCTCGCTTTACCGGCGCCTCTATAATCGTGTCGGGGGGGAGATTCTGAGGTCCCGTGCCGGCTGGGAGGCTGAGATTGGCACTGTTTTCACGGATGAACAGTGGGAGTACTGTTGTTTGCAAACCGAGATGATCTCCTCAAGTAGTAGGTTCCGCGTTATCCATTATAAATTCTTGCATCGCCTTTACTGCACCCCAGTTCAGATGCATAGGTTTCATCTCCGTGATGATGACTGATGCGATAGGTGCCGCTCCCCTGGGTCGGATTTCTTACACTTGGCCTGGACCTGCCCGAGCATAGACGACTACTGGAATCGGGTCTACGACGCCTTGGGCGAGATGCTGGGGTCCCCGCTGCGTCCCTCTCCTCTGCAGGCTTTACTGGGATATACCCGGGAGATACCTAAGTCAGATCGTCGCTTTGTCACTTGCGCGCTGCTGCTTGCCAAGTGTCGTGTGGCGTGTCGATGGGGGCGGGGGAGAAGTCCTAAGTTTAAGGAATGGTTGCTGGATATGCTTACCTGTCAGGAGAATGTACTTCTATATGCTGAATTGTTGCCACCTATGTCCCGGCCCCTTGACAATTGGGGGCCCCTGACGCGGTACCTCGCTGCACATGAGGACCAGAGATCGACCCCTGTTGCTGCTGAGGGATGATGATTGGAATTATGTGTTGGGCTTGGAGGGAGGACAGGTGTTCTTATTAGACAACAATGTCGATCAGAGGGGCCCTATTGGAGGGGAGGACTGCTATGACCAAGTGATTGACTCAAACGAATGATACCCAGTGTATGTTGCTATTTTTGTGTCTCGGCCTCAACAAAGTGTACTGTTCTTTGTATTTTGCTGTATCATGCCCTTAAAAAAACAAGCATTTGCAATGCAATAGGTCTCGCATTTACGCAAGATTGAGCTATTGACATTGTAAATGACAATGCCTTTTATTTATGTTTTGGTTTTTAAAACATAAATAAAAGGCATTGTCATTTACAATGCCAATACCTTAAACTCCCATAAATGCGAGACCAATTGCATTGCAAATGCTTGTTTTTTTAAGGGCATGATTTCCTGGTTAGCAGGGAGGTGTGGACAGCCTCGTGCTTGACGGGGCCACTGCTCTGCACTTCAAGATGAGCCGCACCAGGTTACAGATCTACATCAAAAGCGTGGTACAATATACGATGCTTTACTCAATTGTCCTGCTTTTTTTTTTTTAACTCTTTATTTTGAGATTATACAGCAAAATACAAAGAACTGGTTGGTTCTCTCCCTAGGTTAGAGAGGAACCCAAAATCATCACCTCTCTCACTCCTTGCTGGATTTTTATTGTCATTTTTGTGTGTTGACCATATTATTAAAGGTATTTGAGGTTTCTGTTTTATTTAATGGCATGAGATGGAGGGGAGTTGAGGAGTTCATAAAGTTTTTTTCAACTTTGCAGATTTATGTGCAGTGGTACTCTGCCAACTACCCCCCACTCTCAGCAGTTCCAAAGAGTAGGGTGTGGAGATAGCCGGACTGCAACCAAACTGCAAAGCACACGAATGGCGCTATAGTGCTTAACAATAGAATGACACTCCAAGGGGGGGCATAACTGGGCTCCTTGCCTCATCAGCAGGGATGCTCTGTTACACCAGCAGTTCTAAATGGGCGATCTCACTGCCAATCTCTGGAGCACAACATGCAGCACTCTCTGATGTGCCACCCCCACCAACCCTCCGTGGCTGAGACAAAAAGTAATCTCGGTCTTTAGCTCAAACGCTGTAGCCTACTGCTGAAATCTGCAGTATAAGCGAGCATGGCCTTTGCACTGAGTTACAGAAGTGATCATAGCCCTGAATGTTGTAAGAGGCCATTGGAGAGTCTCTGAGAATAATTAAGATGGGTGGAAGAATATAATCGCTGAAACTTGGTGGAGGAATGAGCATTCATTCAAGGGCCTTGGAGGTACCTCGATGGGCTTCCGGAATGATGCAGGTGTTATGGTCTGTAAGTTGACAGACCGAAGCAGGACAATTGAGTAAAGCATCATAGATTGTGCCATGCTTTTGATGCAGGTCTGTAACCTGGTGCGGCTCGTCTTGAAGTGCAGAGCAGTGGCCCCGTCAAGCACGAGGCTGTCCACACCTCCCTGCTAACCGGGAAATCATGCCTTTTAAAAAACAAGCATTTGCAATGCAATAGGTCTCGCATTTACGCGAGTTTGAGCTATTGACATTGTAAATGACAATGCCTTTTATTTATGTTTTGGTTTTTAAAACATAAATAAAAGGCATTGTCATTTACAATGCCAATACCTTAAACTCACGTAAATGCGAGACCAATTGCATTGCAAATTTATTTATTTATTTCGGATTTGTAATGCGCATGGCTGCCTCAGCGTCCAAGCGTCCCAGCGCAACCAGAGACCGAAGACAGGAGACTAGGAGAGCAAGAGAGTGATTAAACAGCAAAGGTAGGAAAAAGCCATATCTTTAAGGCCTTAATGCCAGATGGTTCGGAGTAGCTCTAATATGAGCCGGGAGCGAGTTCCAAAGTTTCGCCGCAATACAGCGGAAAGAGTGCCCCCGGCCCTCGGTCTCCAGACTCGAGGAGTGCAGACCAGCGCAAGATCAGCAGATCTCAACGAACGCCCAGGCACATAGGGCTCCAACAAATGGGATAGCCCCAATGGAGCCTGGCATGTTAAGATCTTATGTGAAATGCACAGCGCCTTGAACTGAATACGCTTTTCCACCGGCAGCCAGTGGAGTTTGGGGAGCACATGCGCCACTGAGCAGGATCTAGGCAGTGCAACCAGAATCCGCGCCGCCGCGTTCTGAACCCTCTGTAGGCGCTTGATGCTAGCCTTATTAGGGTCCAAGTTGAGGGAATTTCCATAGTCCAGTCTGGACAGTACGGACACCTACAATGGTCTGGCACACCTTGGGAGGGAAGAAACCGAGCAAAGGTTTCAGGCCACGCAGGAGCCCGAAACAGACCCCAGCGACGGCTTTCGATTGTTTATCGAAAGTCAAGCCATTATCAAACCACACGCCCAGGTTCTTCACAGCCTCCTTAGGGAGTGGGGCGGGTTTGAGGCGATACGGCCAGCACTGCTCAGACCATAACTCTCGGTCCTTCCCAAACAGTAGAATCTCTGATTTTCTGGCATTTAACTGTACGCAGTTTGCCGCCATCCAATTGCAGATGGCCAGGAGATCCTCCATAAACTTATCCAGGTTGGTATTGCATTTCTTCGAAAAAGCAATCACCAATTGGGTGTCGTCAGCATACGACACCAAGGACAGCCCCCTGCCCTTTTCCACCTACGCCAGGGGTCTAACATAAAGGTTGAACAAGAGTGGGCTTAGTATTGAGCCCTGCGGCACTCCCTGATGCAAAGCAAACTCCCGAGAGTAAAAAGGTGGTACTAAAACCTGGAAGGACCTCTCCTCTAGAAAAGACCGGATCCAAACCAAGGCCGAATCCCTGATCCCAATTTCCTGAAGGCATTTGAGATATATCTTTTGGGACACGGTATCAAACGCAGCACTTAAGTCCAAAAGGACCAAGGTCGCGGAGTCCCCTACATCCAAACTGCCCCTAATGGCTTACGACACTACCAGTAACGTGGACTCGGTACTATGCCGAAGTCAGAAACCATGTTGTGATGGATTAAGAATGGCGTTCTGCTCAATAAATTTAGACAGAATAGAGTTCACGTGTGATTTCACCAGCTTAGCCAGAAGCTCCGTCCATCACCACCCCCTTTTGTACCGCTTTGTTTGCCATAAGTTGGCAGGGTATGCTCAGACGTGAGTCCCTTGCTCACTTTGCCACTGGATTCAAGCAAGCCTGGCTGAAGACGGCTGAAATGCCAGAAACCGGTCCTAGGAAGCTTGTTTCCGGTCCAGGGAAGGCATGGCTTGGCAGTTCGGGCTGGACTGTTCCCATGAGGCACAGGGTCAGACTGATTTGCATATGGCCATGTCTGAACTGGGGTGGCAGAGTGGGCTAAAGAACGGTGATGGATGAAACCCGGATCTGGTGACTGGGTGTGAGTGTTTGATTGGTTCTGATGCTCCGTCCATCACCACCACCTTTTGTACCGCTTTGTTTGCCATAAGTTGGCAGGGTATGCTCAGACGTGAGTCCCTTGCTCACTTTGCCACTGGATTCAAGCAAGCCTGGCTGAAGACGGCTGAAATGCCAGAAACTGGTCCTAGGAAGCTTGTTTCCGGTCCAGGGAAGGCATGGCTTGGCAGTTCGGGCTGGACTGTTCCCATGAGGCACAGGGTCAGACTGATTTGCATATGGCCATGTCTGAACTGGGGTGGCAGAGTGGGCTAAAGAATGGTGATGGATCAAACCCGGATCTGGTGACTGGGTGCGAGTGTTTGATTGGTTCTGATGCTCCGTCCATCACCACCCCCTTTTGTATAGCCAGAACAGCCAGCTGGGAAATGGGCCGATAGTTGCTAGGTTTGACCGGGTCCATAGAGGGCTTTTTTAGCAATGGAATTACTTTAGCGTGTTTCCACGCCCGTGGTTCAGAGGCTGACATCAAGGACAAGTTGGCCCGGTCTAAGCTCACAGGAGAGATCAGTGAGTGAAACTGGTGAAAGTGGGCGGGTGTCACAGGGTCAGCCGGGGAGCCAGATTTAATTCTTAAACACAGGGCCTCAAATTCCAAGGGCGTCAAGGGAGGGAATGATGATAAGCTATTGCCCCCCAAAGTATCCCCCCGTCCTGGCGCCTCCCCCTCCATAGAAAAAGCCACCTTTGGTCGAACCAAATAGACCTGTTCTACTTAGTTAACAAAGTACTGCGCCAGTTCATCGCACTGATGGTTGGAGGCGATGGGAGAAATCCTAGTGATGCCTGCGCTCTTCATGCCTTTAAGCAGGGAGAAGATGGTCTTAGCGGGATTAGGACTGGCTGAGATTTTATTGGCCACAAACTCCGCTCGTGCTCTCCGAATGCACTTGTGGTACTGCTTAAGAGCCGCCCGGTATTCTAACTTTGCTACCGCATCGTAAGAGCGTCTTCAAGCATGCTCTAGCTGCTTGCAGCCCTTCTTTGCTAGGGTTAGTGAATCATTGAACCACGGATTAGATGGTCCTCGCCCCTTTCCTCCCCATTTGGCCGGGATACAGCTATCCAGGCCGGCCGTCAGCCATTCTTGAAAACACGAATTTGCCGCATCTACGTCTGATGGTAGCTGAGGCCTATGGCCAGATAGCCAGGCAGAGAAGAGATCCAAGTCTAACTTGTGCCAGATGTGTTTAAGAACTTGGGCTGGGCAAATCATATCAGATTTGCCCTGCAACTGCAGAGAGAATGAAACCAGAAAGTGGTCAGTCCAAGCCTGCGGGACCGGCGGGTAGATTTTTATAGGATTAAGATTAGAAACAATAGGGTCCAACAAATGGCTGGCCACGTGTGTCCCCTCAAGAACGTGTTGCATCAGCTGAAAGGCCTCTAAATCGGCCAAGAAGCTGACAATATCGGCTTTCCCACCGTTCTCAAGGTGGAGATTGAGATCCCCTAGATTGGTGAAATTCGCCGCCTTACTGGCAAATTGTTCCACTTTACTCAGTAGGTCTTCCCTAAAACCACTTGAGGCCCCGGGGAGCCTATAGATTAGAAGGCCAGATACTGTAAAATTGTGGTTTAACCTGATTTTAAATCAAGCGCTTTTTCAGTCCACTATTTTCTCCTTACACAGGCTAAAGGAATAAGCTTCCTCAACAGCTACTGCAATACCGCCCCCTTTCCCCCCCCTCTCTATTAATGGTCTCCAATACATAGCCTTAAGGAGGAGCCAACCAAGGCTCTGCCACTGAGTCTTGGGTAAGCCAAGTCTCCGTTAGGAATAGGGCATCACGGGAACCGTCGGCTAAGAGGTCAAACACCTCGGCATGATGTTTCGCCAGAGAGCGGCAGTTCAGGCTGAGGAACTTATACTCCTTGTGGCCTGGTGGGCATGGGACCCTCTCCACTGGGGCCAGTTTGAATGCACAGAAATCACCGTGGAAGGATCGATCCTGAAAGGACCAAGGTAGAGAAGGGCAATTGGAAGCCAAAGCCAGGAGCTCATCCCCTGAGTACCTAATAGATTCCGCAGCGTGATATGCAGGGGTCCTGGCGACGGACGGGCGCAGACGAGCTTGCCTTAGGTGCGCCTACGGCGCGCCAACGGCGTGCTCGCTGCGCGCGTCTACTGCGCGCGTCCGCTGCGCGGTCGCAGCTGTGGCTGCATTTAAGCATTCCTGGGCAATCAAGGCCACAACAACTGTCCCGCTAACCTTACACTCCCTCCAAGATGGCAGAAACACTCCAGCCGCCCCGGGAGAGCTACAGCCTAGTGCCTTGCCCACCACCCGGTGTAGCTCAATGCCTCCTGCAATTCCCCAAAGATGCAGAGAGCAGGTAAGTTTAAAAAAACGACGCGCTATAGATTTGAGAAAGTTATTTGTTTAAAAGAGCGAAATACCAGAAAACACTTGTGCGCACTCCCGGTCCAAGCCTCAGGAGCCTGGTGTCAGCGCGGTCGCAGCTGTGCCTGCATTTAAGCAATCCTGGGCAATCAAGGCCACAACAACTGTCCCGCTAACCTTACACTCCCTCCAAGATGGCGGAAACACTCCAGCCGCCCCGGGAGAGCTACAGCCTAGTGCCTTGCCCACCACCCGCTGAAACTCAATGCCTCCCGCAATTCCCCAAAGATGCAGAGAGCAGGTAAGTTTAAAAAAACGACGCGCTATAGATTTGAGAAAGTTATTTGTTTAAAAGAGGGAAATACCAGAAAACACTTGTGCGCACTCCCTGCTCAAGCCTCAGGAGCCTAGTGTCAGCGCGGTCGCAGCTGTGCCTGCATTTAAGCATTCCTGGGCAATCAAGGCCACAACAACTGTCCCGCTAACCTTACACTCCCTCCAAGATGGCGGAAACACTCCAGGCGCCCCGGGAGAGCTACAGCCTAGTGCCTTGCCCACCACCCGGTGTAGCTCAATGCCTCCCGCAATTCCCCAAAGATGCAGAGAGCAGGTAAGTTTAAAAAAACGACGCGCTATAGATTTGAGAAAGTTATTTGTTTAAAAGAGCGAAATACCAGAAAACACTTGTGCGCACTCCCTGCTCAAGCCTCAGGAGCCTGGTGTCAGCGCGGTCGCAGCTGTGCCTGCATTTAAGCAATCCTGGGCAATCAAGGCCACAACAACTGTCCCGCTAACCTTACACTCCCTCCAAGATGGCGGAAACACTCCAGCCGCCCCGGGAGAGCTACAGCCTAGTGCCTTGCCCACCACCGGCTGAAACTCAATGCCTCCCGCAATTCCCCAAAGATGCAGAGAGCAGGTAAGTTTAAAAAAACGACGCGCTATAGATTTGAGAAAGTTATTTGTTTAAAAGAGGGAAATACCAGAAAACACTTGTGCGCACTCCCTGCTCAAGCCTCAGGAGCCTAGTGTCAGCGCGGTCGCAGCTGTGCCTGCATTTAAGCATTCCTGGGCAATCAAGGCCACAACAACTGTCCCGCTAACCTTACACTCCCTCCAAGATGGCAGAAACACTCCAGCCGCCCCGGGAGAGCTACAGCCTAGTGCCTTGCCCACCACCCGGTGTAGCTCAATGCCTCCCGCAATTACCCAAAGATGCAGAGAGCAGGTAAGTTTAAAAAAACGACGCGCTATAGATTTGAGAAAGTTATTTGTTTAAAAGAGCGAAATACCAGAAAACACTTGTGCGCACTCCCGGTCCAAGCCTCAGGAGCCTAGTGTCAGCGCTGTCGCAGCTGTGCCTGCATTTAAGTAATCCTGGGCAATCAAGGCCACAACAACTGTCCCGCTAACCTTACACTTCCTCCAAGATGGCGGAAACACTCCAGCCGCCCCGGGAGAGCCGCAGCCTAGTGCCTTGCCCACCACCCGCTGAAGCTCAATGCCTCCCGCAATTCCCCACAGATGCAGAGAGCAGGTAAGTTGAAAAAAACGACGCGCTATAGATTTGAGAAAGCTATTTGTTTAAAAGAGCGAAATACCAGAAAACACTTGTGCGCACTCCCGGCTCAAGCTTCAGGAGCCTAGTGTCAGCATGGTCGCAGCTGTGCCTACATTTAAGCAATCCTGGGCAATCAAGGCCACAATAACTGTCCCGCTAACCTTACACTCCCTCCAAGATGGCGAAAACACTCCAGCCGCCCCGGGAGAGCTACAGCCTAGTGCCTTGCCCACCACCCGCTGAAACTCAATGCCTCCCGCAATTGCACAAAGATGCAGAGAGCAGGTAAGTTTAAAAAAACGACGCGCTATAGATTTGAGAAAGTTATTTGTTTAAAAGAGGGAAATACCAGAAAACACTTGTGCGCACTCCCTGCTCAAGCCTCAGGAGCCTAGTGTCAGCGCGGTCACAGCTGTGCCTGCATTTAAGCAATCCTGGGCAATCAAGGCCACAACAACTGTCCCGCTAACCTTACACTCCCTCCAAGATGGCGGAAACACTCCAGCCGCCCCGGGAGAGCTACAGCCTAGTGCCTTGCCCACCACCCGCTGAAGCTCAATGCCTCCCGCAATTCCCCAAAGATGCAGAGAGCAGGTAAGTTTAAAAAACACGACGCGCTATAGATTTGAGAAAGTTATTTGTTTAAAAGAGCGAAATACCAGAAAACACTTGTGCGCACTCCCGGCTCAAGCCTCAGGAGCCTAGTGTCCTTGCTTGTTAATCTAGACATGTTACAGGGTGCAGTACAATATGTGGCCAAAAGGGGTCCCAGGGGACCTCTTTTGGCCACATATGGTACTGCACTGTGCAGAAGATTTGATAAATCCACCGTACCTATAATGCAGAGACCACATCTGAGGAACAGGCACACAAGAAAGCAGACAACAGCAACACATGGTCATTACCATGCTTTCAAAAGCTAACTTGTGAACAAAACTAGATTGAATTAAAAGACAATATCACTTGCTCAACCATCATAATTGTGGCAAAGATACTCCAGGAAGCAGATGACAGCCCATTCCAAACACCAGGCCCCAAATGACAACACTCAAACAATATTTTATTGAAACAAAAAACAAACCTTGAAATTACCACACAATTCTGTCAGCAACTGACAAAAATGCAGAAAAGACTAATAAAAACACAAAATAAAAAGACTCACAGATCCACTAAAGCAGGGAAACCATCTATAGAATATTGATGCGATATGCACTATGACCCTTGTGGTTCTGGGTAGACTCTGAACAGGAACTACATAATATGCAGGGGAGGTGTTAGGTTGTGGTTTTGGGAAGTATGATGTAATAGGCAGGGAGTGAACGAATTTTCGAGAATAAGGATATGCTCAACCACAGCTCCAGTGTGTGGTGTAATCTATTTGCATGCTCAAGGGCTGGGAAAGACGCAACACCATCTAGCAAGTCTTAAAAACTCCACTCACCATTTACTGCACAAAATGTGACGAGTTCAAAAAGGCCACTGCAAACAACTAAGTTTACCAGTCTACACAGACAATTGACTACCCAAAGATAACACTGCAGTCTGGACCTGAAGAATCACCAACACGTTCTCCCAGGTCCAAACCAATATCAGAATTAGAAGAGTCTATATTATAACTATGAATGAATCACCAAACCCTGCAACACTAAACAAACTCTCCCCATTCAAAAAGTCCCAGTATTTCAAGACTGAGAATATCCCAAATATTGCACAAACTTTGGCAAAAGATGAACACGGTTTGCTCCCCAGCTCTGGACACGATGGGACCTCCATCCCACAGTAGAATTGCGCAGGTGAAACAATTAACGAACTGGTCCGAGTTATTGGGCCTCTGCGATGCATGGAGTACCTGGCACTCACACACTAAACAATTCACCCATACCGCTGCAGCCCACCACACGCAGGCACACATCGATGCAATCTTTGTCCCCTCAACAGACTGTAGCGCGATCCAGGATGTCCGTATCCTCCCTAGGGGTATATCTGATCACTCCCCGGTGCTACTTAGCACGGGTGGCCCCCTCCTTCAGTGCATTCGACGTGGAAGTTGAACCCGTGGTTTCTCCAGGATAAGGAGTTCCGGAAGGTAGTGGGGATAGAGCTCAAGCAGTATTTTCAGGCCAATGATGGGTCGGTGTCCTCTCCAGGCACCCTCTGGAAAGCAAGCAAGGCCACGATCCGAGGTGTCGCTAAGGGCCAGCTCAAGCGACAGCGGCAAACGCAGGTGCAGCAGATTGCCTCGCGAGAGGCGCAAGCGCTGCACCTCAAACAGTCCTCCTCTGCAGTTGCTGACGCTTCCAAAGAGAGACTTCTTGTTCACCTCCGTGCTGAGATTAAACAGCTTTCCTTAGAGGTGGCTAAACTCCTCTGGCGATCATCGGTGGCCAGATGGCTGGTGCGACAAGAACGGCTCAATTCTCCATACTCTGGCTACCTATCCCAGGGCAAACCGCATTATCCCCAAAATAATAGACCTGGACGGATCAGTATGCCGCTCTCCACTCTCCATGGCTTGCGACTTCGCATCCTACTATCACCAACTCTATACAGCCACAACCCCGACACTTTCGCTCTCGGTCTTGCTGGGGGCCAGGGGTGCTCATCTTCCCCACCTGGACCCCACTGTCCAGGTAGACCTGGACCACCCTATCACCAACGAAGAGATTAGTGAAGCAATAACCCTTTCCTCCTCGGGCAAGACCCCGGGTCCGGATGGCATCCCTCAGGAATATTACGCTCTGTATCGCGAGACCCTCGTTCCACACCTTGCTAACCTGTTTGAGGAGGCAGCCGAAAAGGGTTCCTTCCCTCCCGTGACAGACATGGCCAGCATTGTGGTTCTTCCCAAATCTCAGCCACCCTCCCCACAGTGTGCGGATTACCGTCCCATCTCCCTTATCAACACAGAGTTAAAACTTTTCGCCACGATTCATGCCCAGAGGCTAAAACCCTACCTGTCTGTGCTGGTTCACCCGGACAAGTGCGAGTTTATGCCCTCACGCGGTACCCAGCATTGTCTCCGAAGGTTGCATCTGGCCCTGGCTCACCGCCACTTGCTCACCCCCTATTTGGCAGTCCTCCTTGATTCAGTGGACTGGGGGTTTTCAGATGCTGTCCTCGCCGTGATGGGCTTTGGCCCTCGCTTTCGGGGTCTGGTCCTGGTCCTGCATGCCGGCCCGAGGCCGCGCGTTCTAGTCAATGGGGTCTTGTCGGAGCCCTTTTCTATCCACAGGGCAACAAGGCAGGGGTGTCCCCTTTCCCCCCTGCTCTTCGCCTTGGTGATGGAACCCCTGGTGGGACTGATACAGTCCGAAGGGCGTGTACAGGGGTGGGAATGGCCCAATGCTGAGGCTGACAAGATCGCTCTTTATGCGGCCGACGTCCTTATTTATCTAGCAGATCCCGCCCGATCCGGCCCTCAATGCCTCATGATTCTACACTCCTTTGAGCGTGCGTCCGGCCTCCGGCTGAATCCCAACAAGTCGGTCCGGGTCCCTCTCCACCTGTCTAGAGAATGCTACGATTGGCAATCCAACATACCGCTCTGAAGCCAATCGTTTAAATACTTGGGGATATGGGTGACTCTGCTTCCTGAGCTAGGCTGGGCCCTCAGCGTTACTCCTCTGGTGAAGAGAGCTAAAGCAGATCTCCAGAAATGGCACACATTACCTCTGAACCCGATGGGGAGGGTCGCCCTATTTAAAATGATGATTCTCCCCAGGTTCCTCTATGTTCTCCAAAACACCCCCTTCTGCTTTCTGAGGGCCTGGATTCAGGAGTTGGACAGCATGGCCTCTAAGTTCCTCTGGGGGAAGGGGAGGGTTCGCTTGGCCCTAAGCGTATGTAGGGTTCCTTCATTTGATGGAGGTCTGGGGATGACCCATTTATATCCATCCACGACTGGCTTAACGGGGGCTGGCCCGACCCGGCCTACAGGCTTGAGTTGGGCAAGTTAGGCCTGCCCAAAATCCAATCTATGTTATATGGGGCGCCCATTCCGTCCCGACTACCAGAGGTGACGTGCTCGGCGCTGTTGGCCGGGCAGGCAGCGCTGCGACACACTCAGTGGACACAAAAGCTGACCCAGTGCACGCCCCTCTGGCAAGGCACCTGGCTCAGAGAGGTTAGTGGGCTACAGGGCTTTAGGTCCTGGGACCTTATAGGGATCTCACAGTTGGGTGATATGTGGGCTAGCAGTCACATGCGCTCCTTCAAGGACCTCCGCACCCGATACCACCTGCATCAGACACAATTTTATAAATATCTACAGCTGCGCCATGTCCACCACGTGCACCTCACGGAAGACACGCGGATCCCTGAATACAGCCTGCCAGAGGTGCAGATTATGCTGGGGAACCTGGGGAGGAGGGATATCTCCCGCATCTACTGGACACTGGTCAATAACACCCCAACCAAGCTAGATCGACTCCGATACCAATGGGAGGAGTGGGTGGGCTCATTAGAGGACAAAGTCTGGCGCGATGCTCTTATGGCTCCCAAGACGGTTACAGCATCAGCCAGGCTCCGTATGGTCCAGCTATACTATTTGCATGCAGCCTACCTGACCCCGTCACGCCTGCACCGGGCATGTTTTTGCCCACCCCCGCCTGCACCAGGTGCGCCCATGAACCGGCTGATTTCTTCCACATGGTATGGACTTGTCCCCGCTTGGCATGGTTCTGGGGTGTTCTTGAGGAAGAACTCACGGAAATATTGGGGTGGCACGCACTACTGGGTATTACAGATGAGCTGGATTGGTTCAGGAATGAAAAGCTGTTTCCTACTACGGCGATGGTGGTGGCTAAGATGGACATAGCTGCATCTTGGAAAGGCCCTGATCCCCCGTGCGTTGGGCAATGGTGGAGAGGGGTTGCCACACACAAGAAGACCATGTAAGAGGCACGCGGCTGTCCTAAAAAGTATCTAGGGTATGGGGGAAGTGGTTGGGGGAGGTGGAATAGACATGCAGGGAATGTTCAATTGCATTTTATCTTTGTACTTTACCGGCTCCGAACTGAGCAGTGGTAAAGTGCCCAGAGTCCTAAATCCAACAAAAAAGTCAGAATAAGAGGAGGAGGAAGGCAACACATTTGGGGTGATCCTTCAGAGAGTGCCATTTTCCAACACTAACATTATTTCCTATGGCTTTTATTTTAAGTCTGTCTCCATTATTTTCTGTGGGATTGTATTGTGTTGCAGTAACAGTGGATGACCATGTTTTGTGCTGGACTTCCTACTGTTTCTTCTTGGCAGTATTGATTTACACTTGTAAATTTGCCTCCACCCCTTTTTTAGGGAGTGGACATGTGTAATGTTGTTTTTATGTGTATATTTATAAGTAAAGCTCGCTATCTCCGGCAAGAGTATCCTGTCACTGAGTCGGTGTGTGTTTCTAGCCTCGCCAATGGCAGGCGTTATTCAAAAAGTCAGATCTTCTGCTTCTTGCAGATCTCAAGAAGGAAGGAGGAGGAGGCCCTGATGTGTAGTGGGAGGCCATTACGTGCTTTAGGAATGATGTACAAGAAGGCCTGGCCACTGGACTTGTTTCTCTGTATGCATGGGATGTGTGTGAGTAGCCGGAGCGGCTGGTGACATTTGAAAGTGGTGAGGCGAATCAAGAGCAGTAGGACTCAGCGCTCACGGACGGCTAACGGGAATAAAAATAATAGCCCTGTACTCCTGTCAGGTTCGTGTAACTACCACTTTCAAACGTCACTAGCCGCTCCGGGGTTATCGTGGAGGAAATAAATTAACACTATTTTCTAACCATTAAGGAACTTCCCCAGAAATTAAAACAATATATTGCACATGTTGCTAAAATCCTAAATTGCTCCTCTAATAAGGAATGTAAACATATTCTAATCAGCTGTGTGTGGTTACTTAGCAGAAACAGACCAATGGGTTTATTTAAAAAATAAAGTGTTTAGGAAGAACTCTTCCGCTCCATAATGATGCCACATAGAACATCTGCTCAAAATTATCTATTATGAGCAGAAGAGATGCGTTAGTCTGGTCACCCCCTCAGAAAATCAAAGGACCACTGGAACCAACAAGCAGATGAATTATTCAAGGCATGCCAGAGGTAAGGGGGCTGCAGAAGGAACATTTCTGTCGCGGGGTGGTCTTTCTAAACGACTGCTGTCAAAGGTCGAGCAAAAGATGGTGCGAGAAGCACCAATGATTAGAGGAATGATGAATGATGGATGAACCCTGTCACTTTTTTTTTACTTGGATAGAATTAGTGAATGGATCATGAAGTCTGCAATACCATAGCGCCAGAGTCATTAATCACTGCTTAAGCGCTTGACAAACCTTTTCACTTTCTAGACACTGTATTTTTCATTAAAGTGTGTGATTCTCTACAGAAGAAAGAGATGGTGTTATTCGACATCGTCTGTACTGTCCAATTCAAATGTCACTTACCGGCATATCTGTAATTCAATTTAAATGTCATTAATCGGCATATTTCTACCCGGAGATCCTACAGAAACTGATCTTTTAAATACAGCAAGCATTCAAAAAGAAAGTTATTTCTGAGTTAAATCAATGTCCCAATGTGCATTCAATTCAGTATTAAAGAATAAGCCTCCACCAGTTGATGGAGCAAGGTTTCACATCTAAAGAAACTTGCTCGTATGCAATCCTCTCGAATAACCTGTAATACCATAACCAATCTGTCCGTGAGTTCTAATTTTGCACCACATTTCATATAACCATATCCAGGGAAAGCTTGCCTATGTGCTGTCTTGATAAGTAACCAGAGTGTCCTAAAAATGGCCACTAAAACATGGGAAATCTTCTGCGCATGTGTCTACCACATCACGTGGTGTGACGTTCTTCTGTCGCTTGGGGGGAAATCTTTGCAGCTGCGCAGTAACTTTTAATATGGCCGCTTCAAAAGCAACACACTAATGCGCATGATGAGCTGAAACTAACCCATGCACATACTACTAAGCTATTAATGCAAAAGATTTATGAAGTAAATGGGGTTAGAGTAGAAGTAGGTGGTATACAGTAAGTGGTATACAGTGAATTCATTTAAATATGTATTCTAACATGTTTCTCTCTGACTTTATTAATAGTTCGCATTTGGGCCTTGGGGGGTGACTGATGTCCTCATCCTTTGTGGCAACCGAACATGCGCCCTACATCTCTGCTCTCAAGTCAATGAAGTCATTTGACGGACTGCCAAAACCCAAACCCAGCAAGGACATGAGAAAGTAAACTCCTGACCCTACGAAAGGAAGACCCAGCAACATTGTACCTTAAATTTATCGATCATAATACGAAATGCTTGTGGGAATAAAGCTTGTGGGTAATAAAATTAAAGGGTGGAGAATAAGACAATAGACTTAAGAAAAATATTGCACTTGGTATGGTGTGATGTCCTCTCCCCACTGCTTGGCCCAATAAAATTACGGGTGAACATGGAATTGAAACATTTGGGGGTGGATCATACACTTGAATTTGGTATAACAAGAGATAGGTATAAATAGTTAGACACACTTGATGTGGAGATGCTGATGCTGTGCTGAGATGCTGCCCGATTTTGCTGCAACCTGACTGAAGAATCCTACACTAGAGAAAGTCGCAGAACAGCCGAGGAGGCACATCCAGGGAAGGGTCCGGACGTACCTGAACCGGACAGAGTAGCACCAGAGAGGGGTGTAACACTGGCGTTACACTAGAAGAGGTCACTTTTCCTGTCCCGAAACTCTGACACTCTGATGTCGGGGTCCTCACACCATTCTAGGTAAATATAATTGTAGGGTAAATGCTCCGTACTTGCTTTTCTGTCCTTTCTCTCCTCAGGTGCTGTCATTGCAAAGAGTTATTAATGCAAACTGATTTAAGCTAATTGTACTATTTTTCTGATGGAGATTTCTGGTCTGTTCATGTTCATGTGTATTTTGATTTGACTCACAAAATTATTAATTCAGATAAACTTTTAAAAACTCCCCTTGATTCTGTGGTTCTTTAAAATAAAATAAGTGCATTATTTCTATTCTAATCTACTACTAGATCTTATCGAACGTCCATTTACTCAGGAGACAGGAATGGTAAGAATACTGTTATAAAGATTTCCTAGGGTAAAATAAAATTGATGACCAGTGGATATTTGCCAGCTCATTGTGTGTATTGTATGAATGTATATGGGCCCAAATGAGTGTTATGTGTATGAATGTGTAGAGCTGGTAAACTCCGCTGCATCAGTTTTACTTGGTAGCAGAGGCATGGTTAGTATAGTCAGTTAGGTGAGGAGTATATTTGAAATTGTGAATTATTGATTTATGTTTTAACCAAAACCCATTATGTGCTGTTTTATGTTGTCTGGAAATTCCCGGGAATATTGAATAGCGGGTGATGAATGGAAGCCACACTGCAGTGAGGTTATTGGTCTGGATCGAGAAAGTGCTGAAAGTTACGCAGGACTGGAAGCACTAAGTTAGAGAAAATGTCTTGTGTGTTAGAATAATTGATAGCGAGGAGTTCGCTGGTGAAAGTTTGGTATTATATTACCTAGAAAGGGTACTACTGAAGGAGTAGCAGGTTCTCTTATGTTTGTGTGAAGAGTAAGCGGAAAGGTTTTACTCGTAGTGTGTGAAGAGTAAGCGGAAGGGTTTTACTCGCAGTGAAATAAATCTTACTATTCTTTGAATTAGTGGGTCAGACACAATAGCGAATGTTTTATATGTTGGTAATTAATGAAATTTGTGTGAAGAAACTGTGAGAAAATAAGTTTTTGCATTACCTTGTAAAGGAGGGGTCAGATGCGGGTGCTGCACTGACGTCACGGAGAGCCGCACTGGGATTGGTGGAAACAGCAGGGATGTAGTTGATACAAATTTTGAAAAGGAGGGGTCAGTTGTAAGGAGTGATACTGACGTCACAGAAAAGCCGCGCAAGCATTGGCTGAGCGAGAGAGCAGAGTAAAAGTTGATTGGTTAGCAGACTAGAAGATGCGCTGGTATTGGAGAATATTTAGAATTAAACCAAGCATTTTATTGGTCATCAAAATAGAGATCTCGAGAATAATAATAGATAGTGGAGTTTGCATGTATGATCCAACCTTAACAGGGACTCGACCAGGTAGAAGATTTGTAGGGTTTGCTTACGAGCAGTACCTGAACCAGCACAAGCACGCAATGTACGGAGAAAAGAGAAAAATTACTTTCATGCAAAGGGTTAAGAATTATTTCAAAAAGGACAAACCCATTAAGAGTAGAGAGGGGATTCTCATTCCTCCCCCAAATACGCCTGCATCATACATGATGGTGGAAAGAGGCTATCATACTTGTGTGTGGTTAGAAAATTGGATAGAATACACAAAAGATGATGGAATACTAGCATTTCCTGAGTACGGAAGCTTTAATGGAAGAATACTGTAAAATTTAAGAACACGAATGAATGAGTTAGAACCCAGACCTAGATTGACTCAATATGAGGCTCTAGAAGAATGGGAAATGAAAGCATTTGAACGTGACAGGCCCCGAAGTAACAGACATTTAAGCAAATATTACCCGAAATTTCCCCGAGAGACTAGAGATAGTCAAATGAAACAATGGAGACAGGCCATGGTGGCAAAAGGTTTATATCCTGTGTTAACATCAGAAGAGCAGATGGGAAGTAAATGTTCAGACCAAGCATTAGACGATGATAGATAGTGGAGAAACAGAAGAAGGGTATTTAGAGGATGTATTGATGAAAAGTCCTCCACCTTATAATGAAGGATTTAATAGAATGACCCCTAGTGCCCCGATGTTAGGAACACCTTTGGTTCCACAGATAGTACATGACACCGCAGACAGGGTGCTTCAAAAAAAGGAAAGGGAAGCAATAAATAAAAATAAAGATGAACTGATACAGAAAAAAACTCAGATGAATATACATCCTGATGCCTTGACCATACCTGTGACTATAGGTCTGGTAGTTCCATTATATGGAGAAAAATCAAATTGTCCTAAAGTTCCTGTAATGCCTACTCCAAGCATAGAACCCTGAAAAGAAAAGGTAATAATAGATGATCAAGCCAGTGAATGTGAATCAGTAATATCATTGATGGATTAGCCTATAAGAGAGCCAATAATGGAAACCCCAAAAAGGAATTTGCCCAGTTGTTCAAAGGAAGTTAGATTAGAAACATCATCACAAACCTGAAGTGCCACTATAGTAACCCCAGAAGATATAACGAGATGCTCTCAAGAGATAGAGAAGCCAAAGTCACAGCCAAAAATATTAGATATATTGAAATTGAGAGTAGAATTGGAAGAAATGGTTGCTGGAAATGTGGGTCTGGATAGGCTAAACACATATAATGAAGAGGAATTACTGTTTATTTGTAGAAGTATCACACGAAATACAAAGGCATTTCATGAAAAGCTGACTAATTTGGCATCGGAAATGGGAATTGACATAGGGAAATCAAAGGTATTGCAGAAGCCCTATAGAACAGAATTTTCTGATAAGGATTTGGAAAATATGAATGTGTTGGGAAGAAAGTTGCAGATCAGAGAGTTGTTATTTTTGTTACAAAAATGGAGAGATCTTGAAAGATGGAGAATTAGATTGGCAAAGAAAAAGGAAGAAGCACAGGTAAATTGAACGACATCTGAATATGTCATGAGAGAAACAGAAAAAGCTGAGAGGTTTTATCCGATGAGAGCGGTACCTGGAGGGGGTACGTACATGTGCCATGGACTAGACAGGATATTTTGTCTTTTACGAATGATTTTCCAAAATTAAGAGAGAAACAAGTGGAATGGTACAGACAAGTTGAGAGGTTTGTGAAAGTATCGAAAGTTTTATTAAAGGATCTGGATGGTTTGTTTGACATAGTAGTACCTGCAGATTTGTGGACAGAATGTAACATTACTGTAGATTGGCCCAGTCTAGAATATCCAAGAGATGCAAGAACAGGAGCCCAGTCAGAGGATGTAATGAAAAAATATCATCAGGTAAATACCTTCCTGAAAAGTAAGATTCCCCCCAAAGAAACTGATTGGGTAAAGATAGACAGAACAACTCAAGAAAAAGATGAGTCTGTACATGCCTACTATGAACGTCTTTTACAGGTGTTCAAACAGTATAGTGGGTTTGAAAGTTTAGAAAATAAAGACATGACTCATTTTGTGTACCGATTTGTGTTTGGGCTGAGATTGGATATATCTCAAACAGTTAAGCAGCACATGCTGTGCTGGCAGTCAAAGCCCATTGATGAAATTTTAAAATATGCAAAATATTGTGGGGATGAAATTGATAGCAAACGAAAAGAATTAGAAGAAAAAGTAATGTGGGCTAAAGTGAAATTAGCCGAACCGCAAGAGCTCCAATTAAGTAAACAATCAGAAAATCAGGGAAGAGCACAAGGTCAAAATGATAATAATGGGGGAAAGGCACGGGGAAGATTAAATCGGGAAGAGGCAAAGAAAAAGTTCCCTTGTCACGGGTGCGGGAAGTTGGGGCATTGGAAGAACAAGTGTAAAGCCATACAAGTTAATAACGCCCGAATCAAAATTTAAATCCTCAGACGCAGAATGAGGTGTTAATGAGTCATCTGCAACAGGGTATAGATCTCCAGAGTCAATTGCCACCTGCCCCTAAATCAAATTTTGTTAGTCAAGCCAAGTACAGTGTGGACGCCGGATTTTCAGAAGGAAGTGGTAAGAAATTTTTTGTAACATCTCAGTTTCTTTTGCAGAACCCACTGATTGATTATGATCAAGAATGATGGTGCCCGCGGGGGGAGGAAGTGGAGTGCGTACTTGGCGCATCTCTACCAGTAGATCAGTCAGGGCCTTAAAAAGAGGGTATATTAAAGGGAAATGATATTACCTTCTTGTTAGATACTGGCGCTACCAGGTCTACTGTGAGAACAGCAGACATTCCTAACCTGCCCCTCTCGGGAGAAGAGCAGTAGGTGTTTCAAATAAACGGATTAGCACTCCAATCACAGAACCAATGGAGGTGCGAATTGGCAAATTTAAAGAAATGCATAAGTTTGTGGTCTGCGATTAAAGCCCTGTAAACTTGCTTGGAAGAGACCTGTTGTGCAAGATGAATTGCACTATATTTTGCACACCGGATGGTGTTGCAATACAAACCCCAGATGAAGATGGAGTTTACAAGTACATGGTAGCTAAACAGGGAACAGAAGTAAATGAATTATATTCAATGATGACACATAATAATTTACGCGCAGAAGTCAAACTGACTGTAAATGCAGAAATATGGGATTTTACTGGAAAAGAGATAGGATTAATGGCAAATGTAGATCCCGTAAAAGTGACTGTGAAAGAAGGTGCTGTTTACCCAAATACCCGACAATACAAAATGAGTCCAGAAGTAAAGGCAGGTGTCGCAGCAGAAATAGAGCGATTGGTCGAACAAGGCATTCTGAAAGAAATAATGAGTAGCCCGTGTAATTCACCTATAATCGCTATTAAGAAACCTAATGGAAAATACAGGGTGGTTCAAGACCTCAGGAAAATTAACAAGATTGTTGTACCATGCTGCCCAGTAGTGCCTAATCCAGCTGTGATTCTTTATCAAATACCATGGAAAGCAGGATGGTTCACAGTGATTGATTTATGTCATGCATTCTTTTCCATTCCACTGCATCCAGATAGCCAGTTCTTATTTTTGTTTAAATTTGAAGAGTATGTTTTTGTTTGGAATCGTGTGCCTCAAGGGTACACAGAAAGCCCATCAATAATCAGATTCTCAAAAGAAGCCTTGAATCTCTTGTATTGCCCAGAGAGTCAGTCCTGGTGCAGTATATTGACGACCTGTTGGTGGCGTCAAACACACAAAAGGACCGTGTTACTGATTCAATAGCATTGTTAAATCATTTGGCAAAAGGTGGACATAAAGTGTCCCCTGAAAAACTCCAGTTTTGTAAAAATTCAGTTAAATACCTGAGACATCAAATAGAGAGAGGAGTTAGAAGGGTGGCTTCTGAAAGAATCAGAATAATAAATCAAATGCAGTTGCCACAAACTCAAAAAGAAATAAGAATGTTCCTTGGAGTTGTAGGGTATTGTAGGCAGTGGATTGCTTGTGTGAAGCTCCTTCTTTAGGAATGCCTGATTATTCGAAGGAATTTGCATTATTCTGCTATGAGCGGGGTAATTGTGCACTTTCAGTCCTAACACATAGACACGGATTAATGAGAAGGCCAGTGGCCTATTTTTCTGCTACCTTGGATCCTGTGGCCTGCGCAATACCAGGTTGCTTAAAAGCTGTTGCCGCCACCTGCATAAGCATAGAGCAGAGTGAGTCAATTGTGATTGGACACCCTGTCAAGGTGTATGTTCCTTATGCAGTGGTGATTCTACTGACCAGGACCCGAACACAGTACCTAACTCCTAGTAGGCTGACAAAATACGAAAGAATAATACTAGGGGCTGAAAACGTGACAATAGTAAGGTGTACTGTTCTTAACCCAGCTACCTTACTACCTGATCCACATGAAGAGGAAGTGAGAGATGAGGTTGAGCATGAATGTCTTGATGTGACTGAACTTAGCACCAACCCACGTCCTGACATACAAGAAGAACCTTTGAAAAATGTAGAGCATGAGCTGTTTGTAGATGGCTCCTGCATGAGACACGACGAAGGAGCATTAAGTGCTGCTTACGCTGTATGTACATTAACTGGAATAGTCGAAGTATCCTATTTACCAGAGGTCAAATCTGCACAAATTGCTGAATTTGGGAGAAATTGGAGAGCAACAATATTTACTGACAGTCAATATGGTTATGGGGTTGTGCATGATTTTGGCCAACTGTGGATGCAGAGGGATTTCCTGACTTCTTCAGGGACTCCTATTAAAAATTGAATTTTTGTGAAAGAATTACCGGAGGCAATTCAATTACCAAAATCGGTAGCCGTGGTTAAGTGTGCTGCTCACCAATCAGGAAATGACTATGTGACAGCAGGTAACCGATATGCTGACCAGGTTGCCCAACATTGCGCAAGGCATAAGATTGCCTTAAATAAGAAAATCGAAACTTGTGGAATCAGCGCCCAACTTATGCTACTTGCAGGAGTGGGAACCTGGGAGGAGATGAAAGGTCTGCAGGATGCAGTAGACATGAGAGAAAAGGAAGAGTGGGCGAAAATAGGATGTCAGAGAAGGGCAGAAGATGGTGTGTGGGTTTGTTATTATGGCAGACCAGTTATGCCAGACAGTATGCTTGCACCAATGGCTAGAATGTACCATGGAGACACACATGTGGGCAGGGATGCAATGATTCGAATCTTTAGACAAGATTGGTTTAACGCAAAGTTCAGGAATGTTGCAGAGAGCTTTTGCTAGAGATGTTGAATACGTCAACAAATGAACCCTGGCATGAAAACTGTGGTTTTCATGGGAAAGATTGGAAAGGCAGAAGGTCCTTTTGTGAGACTACAGTTAGATTTCATTCATCTGCCTGCTTGTCGAGTGTTGAAATACATACTTGTCATAGTTTGTTTATTTTCAAAGTGGGTGAAAGCATACCTGACTTGAAGAAATGACAGCTTGATAGTGGCCAAACTTTTATTACGAGAACTCATTCCTAGATTTGGTTTTCCAGTAACGATTGAATCAGATAGAGGGTCACATTTTAATAATGAAATAATTTGACTAATCTGTGAAGCATTCAAAGTCGAACAGAAATGCACTGCGCTTACTGTCCAGAGGCTTCTGGAGTGGTAGAACAATTGAATGGCACAATCAAGTCAAGACTCGGAAAGGTGTGTGCATCCACTCAACTGGAATGGCCTGATGCTTTGCCCCTTGTTCTAATGGGACTCAGCAGTATTCCAAACAGAAATACCGGATTGAGTCCCCATGAAATACTCATGGGAAGAGCAATGAGACAAGCATGTGTACCAGGACACAAGCTTTTAAATATAACTGATGACTTGGTTTTGGAATATTGCTAAGAGTTGGCTGACAGAGTGCATTCTATTTCTCATCAGGTTGGGGAAGACGCTTTCAACAGACAGCTGAGCCACTCACATGATTTGAATCCCAGTGATTGGGTAGTTGTGAAGAATCACACTCGAGAATTGTGCCTAGCCCCAAGGTGGGATAAACTGCATCAAGTTATTCTGACTACCTCAACAGCTGTAAAGTGTGCAGGGTTGCCTAATTGGATTCATGCAAGCCATACCAAAAGGGTGCAAGCTCCTGAAGAAGAAATACAATTGAAAGAAGAAATCGGTGGTGCTGAAGGTTGTGTAGCTGAAGAACTTCCAATACAAGATCCTGAAATAGCTGCCCAAGATCAACCGAGCACTTATCAGGAAGACTGGATCCCAGTGGTGGACATACCTGAAGTACTTATAAGAAGTAGAAGTCAAACACAGTTAGATATACAGGAGAAGAGTGAGGACCAGACAGGTATAGAAGAAGTCACTTAGGAAAGTAGGGATTTGATTGTTAGGGAGCCTGAGCAGGAACAGATAAGGAGAGAACAATATACTCAGACAGAAGAAACCCAAAGCACTGTTCCAGAGTCTGAGGAGGGACAGTCAGGAATTAGAGAAATTGTTCAGGCAGAAGAAGGTAAAGTGGTAAAAAGACCTGAACAGGACCAGATAGGCATAGAAACGCAAGTTCAGGATACAGAAGAAAAAACAGACATCACTAATCCTGAACAGGATCAGATTGAGGTAGATGAACCCATCCAGGCAGAACAGGATGAAATAATAAGCCCTGGACAAGGTCAGATAGCAAGGAAATCCAAAGATGAAGCTGATCAAGTTGTGCCAAGATCTAAAGAAAATAAAAGGAGTCTTGAAGAACCTGGCAGTGCAGTGAAATTTAAGAAAAGTCGAAAAGGTGATAATTGGCCAAGAATTATCAGGAGACTAAGATATCGACTTAAAACAATCAATGAAGAACCTGATCAAGTAAATGAAGTAACTAGTCAATCTGGACCTTCCAAGGTAATACCAAAATGAAGGAGTCAAAGATTGAAGACATTGAATAACAAGTTCAAGGGTCCTGAGTGGACATATGTCATTCTTGAAAACTTTGAGAATCTCGATTTAAATGAAGAAAGTTATGAAGAGCTGAATGTTGAGCAAATTGAGGAAGAAGTGAGACCGACTTGAAAGGGAGAAAACGCTCAAAGTGTTATCTCTTACCAGTTCTGAAGTTAAGAAGATATAATCTTCTTGCCCAAGATGTCTGATAATAATGTTGTCGGAAAACCGAAACAAAGCTGTATAAAGAAGTGTTGTAGGATCTGTATATGTAGTTTAATATTAGTCCTCATAATATGGGTGATGTTAGCAATAGCTATTCCCTACCTGATGGTTACTGACAAACAAAATAGTACTAACACGCATACAGAAGTTGCAAACATTAAAGGCGATAGAGTAGATTTAGAAACACCAGGTGAGTTAGATTTACATCACACTGTAGAAAAGAATGAAACTGATTTAAATGTATTTGCAAATCTCTTATTACATTATGTAGAAACTATGGAAGTTAGTGATTGCTATGTTTGTATGAAATTGCCAAGCTCAGTAGCTGAAGGCGTGACCTATCATCATTTACCCTTTGAGGAACTTCGATTTTCGATCACGATCGAATCGACCCGTCATTTTGTGACCCGCCGCCATTTTGTGTTGCCATCACTCAGGCAGCACGGCAAACAAAGTCTATTCTGCTTTTTCTGTAGTCCGGTGTCCAAATACGCCCTCGGCCTCTATTTGCAAAGCTGGTGTTAGAACTAGCCGAGTACACTAATCCCTGTCTGGCTTTTCAAATCCCTGTTTCAACTATCTGTTGGCTCACACTATTCTTTCCTGACTTTATCTTATCGACTGGCCTTCACTGTCTCCTGCTAGCATTCTCTTGTTTCACGATTGTCCTCCAATACAAACAAACGTATCTCTCCACCTGCAAGTTAGTTATGAATCTGTTAATCTATCAGCTTGAGGGTGGGGTGACAAACACCGTTGGAGGAGAGGTCTCTTCGAGTCATCTGATATTTCTGTTTTCGAACCTTTCCTATTAGTTCCGCTCTGTTTTCTAACTTTCCTTATTGGCTCTTTCTTATATGCTTTGGGAGTGTGTCTCATTAATTATTGTGTATTGTATAGTATTTAATGTGATGCGCCACAGAGTGAAGTGGCAGTCTCCTGAGAACCTACTTTATGTACTTCTAGGATAACTGTACTAGCTGCAGCTAAATAAATCTGATCTTCAAACGCCGACAGAGTGTCCCGTGTCTCTGTGTAGCGAAGCAGGTGAACTCCGGAGACTTTGGGCGTACCCTGCGCCGCCAGGCCCTAAAGGTTCTGGCTCTTCAACTGGCGCCCAATGTGGGGCGGCTTCAGTGGTACCTGTTCTGCCCGGAGGTTGTGAGGAACCCCGCGAGAAAATTCCGGAGGGTTCGCGAGCGACACTAAGCGACCCCTGTATGTCGAAAGTGGTCCGAAGGTCTTTTGCAGCGCGGTTACTCCTTCCTGACGGCTACTGACGACCGCTGCCCTGACTGCCGCCCTGCTTTGGCCTATTCTTTGATGATGTATGGTAAGGCGAGACGATAGAAGGGCCTCTGTTGGTGGAAGAAGACGTCCTTAGTTAAGTATCTTCATGGGTCGCGCCCACAATTTGGTTCTTTGTTTTATGTCCTTAGGTACCTTAGATTTGTTTTTTGCAAAAGACAAAGCCGAGGGTAAGTGCATTTGTGCTGCGTAAACTGAGTTTTACTCCCTTGAAGTTTGTGAACAGACAGGAAATATCTTGAGATGCCTGGTCTGACTAAGTTTGGAAGAATTTGTTGTCTTGGTTGTAATAGGGACTCCCGACTTGAGGACTCTTGTCCGATTCCTTCGGTTGGAACTCCCACATATGAGCTCTATTCGAAACATGGTATCGGCCCCATTGGAAACAGTTTTGTTCAAAAGAAAAGCCCGGCCGGCAATGTTTGACTCTTTCCGCCTTTGGCGTAAGGAAGCCAAACAGAAAGAAATTAAACAAGCAAAACGAGATAGGAAAGCACAAGGTATGACAATTATACAGGCTGCCCAACAGTTCAAAAATGATGAAATTGATAACGCGACTGAAATTTCAGAAAGTCAACATCGTATGGCGATAGATAAATGCTATCCGGTGTTGCCTGTTTCTCCTTCTGATAATAAGAAAGATATAGAAGAAGATCCCCTAATGTCCCATTTATTGAGGTTGCCTCCGCCTTATGCGCAAAATGCCAATGTACCTGAGCTTTTACAGCCTGCTCAGCTGCCAGTGGTACCTCCGCCAGTTCCGGCTCTTCAGCATTTGCCTCCTCCAGTATAACCGCCCTTGCCGGTTTTACCGTTAGTCTCAACTTCTTTGCCTTCATCCCCTGATCTTAGCTCTCCTTTGCCTTCTGCTCCTCCTGCAATTTCCAGTTCTTCTCCTGTCAGTTCCTCTAATACTCTGTCTCCAATTCTAATGTCTAATTCACCGTCTGTGCGTAAGCGTCTCACAGACTCTGTCACTGGTATTCTAACTCCTTTCTTTGAAGCTTTAAATATGTCTCCGGCTTTTGCTCGAAGACAATCTCGCAGTCAGTTCCCAGATTTTGAGGAACGAGAGAAGCTAGACTCTCTTGCACGAAGATGGATCAAGAAGGGTCCACAATATAGTGTGCTTGATATTATGCCTACCGTTTTGCAATGGAATGCGCCTACGCAAAGATATGTTTTCAATGTAATGTGCGACATTCTCATTAAAGAATGGGAGGATATGAGTTCGAGTCTGGTCTCACAAGATCTATTAAATACTCAAGCAGACTTTGAGAAAGGACTTATTGTAGGTTCCAAAGTTGAGGAAGCTGTAAGGACGCTTATCTCTTATAGGTCCTTATTGTTTTCTCAGATTTTTCTTGATTCCGATCCGTCGGTTAAACTGACGTCGAAAAAATTACCCTATGAGAGAGGTTCCTCCAGTATGGAAGGAGGCAGTTGCGGCTGTAGGCGGTAATGCGCCTATTCCTGCTCATTTCCAACGTATATGGGTACATGTCCCTTGGAAGAGATCTGAAGTTTTGGCCCTTAAACAGACTCTACCAGATCCTCGTAAGAACCCTGCAGGCTATTACAAAGAATTATCGCAGACAGTTGATGCTTGTATTATGAATCTAGCAGATATTGATATGCTAATGGGTAATGTAGTCCCACAGACAATATGGGCTAAGATTCGTAGAGAGGATCATGCACAAGAACTGGGTGCTACTTGGGATGTTATAACTAATACAGATAGAGACCAAGTGGGTGGCGCAAAGCCTGACGCTCTGATCTCGGAACTTCCTGGTAGAATCATCACGTTAATGAAAACTATGATGCCTGCACTGAGAGTTAACTGGGATAAACTAGCAGCATGCAAGCAAAAGAAAGATGAAAGTGTCTCTGATTTCTTTACTCGTTTCGAGGAGACATTTATCGACCACAGTGGTCAGGATATGGCTACCGAGGGTGGACAGCGATTATTCGTGGACAAATTTGTATTCAATTTGCTTCCCGAGCTGTCACACAAATTAAAGGATTCAGAGAGTTCATGGGCTGTTTCTTCTTCTGCCCAGATATTGGCTACTGCACAATATTATGAGAATAGGGATAAAGAAGAAAAAGAAAAGCAAGAGAAAAAGACGAAAGATTTAAAGACGAAGGTTCTCTTGCAACAAGCCTATCCACCACGTTATGTTCAGCCTCAAATTCAGCAGCCTCCGCAGTTTCAGAGGTTGTATCAAAAGCCTGAGCCATACATTTCGCGACCTTTGTTAGGTCCTAATCAATGTGCCTATTGTAGAGAGGAAGGACATTTCAAGAATAGTTGTCCGGTTTTATTGCAACGCAACGGAGCATTATCTGCTCCACGGGGTCGTGCTGGCCTCCAGTCAGCAAACAGAGGTAGAGGTCGGGGTGTGTTGACTCAAGAACAGCGTGCCCTACCTTCTCCCAATTCCGTGAACTACTTTGATCAGCAAACTGTGAGGTCTACTCAGTATTATAATGAAGACCATTATGTCGAAGGCGAGAATGACAGTCTTCATGCTAACTAGGACAGCCATGGACAAAGTAAGGGAGTTGTGCCAATCCCAGTAGATCAAAATGGTCCTTATGTTAACGTCACTACAATGGGTGTTTCAGAGCCATTTCTTCTGGATACTGGAGCAATGAGAAGTTCTATCATTCATTCTAAACTCCCTGGGGCACCTTTGTCTGGCTTAACGAATGTTTCCGTAGGATTTTCTGGCGCCCCTGTTCGTAATCCGGTTTCTTGTACTTTGCCTATTTCAGTTGATCCTTTTGATTTAGAAGCTCCACTTCTGTTAATGAATGGATGCGGTGAGAATCTGTTGGGTCTAGACCTATTGAAAAGAATGCATGCTACAATATATTGTTCTCCTTCTGGCGTACATCTTACTCTAGGTCAGAAATTAGCCTCCCCAATGTATTTGTCCAAAGATCAGTTTCCTCCTGAATTGCTTTCTCTTCCAACAGCGCTTTGGGTCACGGGTCCAAACGACATGGGTTGTCTTGAGATTCCACATTATGTTGTCACTCTCAAGCCTAATGTTGAATTACCACGCATCCCACAGTATAGAATCTCTGCTGAAGGTGAGAAAGCGCTTTTAGGAATCATTCATGACTTGATTCGGAAGGGTGTGGTTGAAGAAACAAGAGGTAACACATGCAATAGTCCTATTCTTCCTGTTCTTAAATGCACTGATCCTTCTCAGCCTCCTGTGTATCGTTTCGTAATTGATCTGCGGGAAGTAAACAAAATTGTTGTCCCACAATTTCCTGTTGTTCCAGATATCACTGCTTTGTTGACAATGATACCTTCCACAGCGACTTGGTTTTCTGTTATTGATCTGAAGAATGCCTTTTTCAGTATTCCCATTGCAGAAGAGAGTAGGGACATTTTTGGTTTCTCTCTTGGAGGCCGAAGCTTCCGGTTTAAGGGCGCACCCCAAGGGTACTGTGAAAGTCCCTCCATTTACAGCCAAGCTTTAAAATGTCATCTTGATACTTTTTACTTGCCGTCTGGTGCTGCCCTTATCCAATACATGGACGACTTGTTAGTCACCGCTGATTCAAAAGATATCTGTAAAGATGTCACTGTTGCATTGTTACATCATTTGTTTAAACTGAATCACAAGGTTTCACCTTCCAAACTACAGTATGTTTGTCGAGAGGTTACCTACTTGGGTCATCTCCTATCAAAGGAGGGACGACGATTGACACCAGAACGAATTCAGGCGATTGCACGAATGTCTGTACCATCCACACAAAGGGAAGTACGTGCCTTTTTGGGTATCACTTCTTATTGTAGACAGTGGATCCCTAACTTCTCTCTAATAGCCAAACCTTTGTTGGCACTCACTTTGAAAGATACGCCTCAGCCCCTTCCATGGACTGATGAGTGCCAAAAGAGTTTCACTGATTTACGTACTGCTCTCTGTTCTGCTCCTGTACTAGGCATCCCAGATTACACTAAGCCTTTTACGCTCTATGTTCATGAGAGAGAAGGTTGCGCATTGTCAGTTTTGGCGCAGCAATTTGGAGACAAACAGCGGCCATGTGCTTATTTTTCGGCTACGCTGGATCCTGTAGCTAAAGCATTGCCCAGTTGTCTCAAAGCGACAGCAGCAGCAGCAATTTCTATCCGACAGTCTGCTGGAATAGTGTTGGACAACACTCTCATTGTCATGGTGCCACATGCAGTGGATACTTTGCTAAACAGAACAAAAACGCAGCATCTTACGAGTTCTCGTTTAACTGGTTACGAGCTGACCCTCCTAGCTAGTCATATACACATCAAGCGATGTAATACCTTGAATCCAGCTACTTTGTTGCCCCTTCCAAATGAGGAGAGTGTTGAAGATCAGCATGATTGTTTCTTCCGTACTGAGGAAGAGACAAAAGGGAGAATTGACCTGAGAGCTACACCGCTAGAGAATCCAGATGGGACTCTATGGGTAGATGGTTCTTGTTTTAAAATGCCTAATTGAGATACGGTTTCAGCCTATGCTGTAACTACCTTACATACGATTGTTGAAACTGCACGCATTAGACGCATTAGCGCAAGCAGCTGAATTGATAGCACTGACGAGAGCTTGTGTATTATCAAAAGGGAAAAGAGTGAATGTATACACTGACAGTCAATACGCCTTTGGTGTGGCGTTCAATTTTGGGCGTCTTTGGAAGGAGAGGGGTTTCCTCACTTCCCATGGCACCAAAATACAACATGGTCAGCTAGTGACTGATCTTCTTGAGTCACTTGTCTTACCCACCCAAATAGCGATAGTGAAATGCAGTGCACACAAGAAGATTACAGATGATGTTGGACGAGGAAATGCATTTGCAGACGAAATAGCAAAGAAGACAGCAAGAGATTCAACGAGTCGAATGTTTGTGGCAGGTCCTGCGAATTGGGTCAGAGAGAGAGGAATGTGTGAGAATACAGTGGAAAGTGTAAAAGCTATTCAGAAAGAGGCTTCAGAGAGTGAGACGAGGAAGTGGAAAGAAAGTACGGGAATGTTAGATGAGATGGGTTGTTGGGTGGAACTGTCTGAACATCAACGTTGGCTGTTGCCAGATGCCTATGTTTTCCCAGTGGTTACTATGGCACATGGTCCAGCCCATTTAAGTGCAAAAGGCATCTGTAAACTTCTAGCTCCAGTATGGCAAAATGGGAACATCCCAAAATGTGCAGACAATATAGTAAAGCACTGTATTGTTTGTTTAATGTACAACCCGGGAAAGGGAACCCCAACTCCAGCAGGTCACTTTGCTCCTCCGACATATCCATTTGAGGTGTTGCAAATTGATTACATTCATATGGAGCGATGCAACAACCTCAAATATGTTCTGGTGGTAGTATGCGCCTTTTCGAGATGGATAGAAGCATATCCTCTAAAAGACAACACTGCTTTATCCACGGCTAAAATTCTTCTGAAAGAGTTCTTCCCTAGGTTTGGTTTACCGCGCATTGTCTGGAGTGACAATGGGAGCGAATTTGTTGGCCAAGTTATGCAGAAAGTTTGTGCAGGTCTTGGCATCAAGCAAAAGTTCCACGCGGCAAATCACCCACAGTCAGCGGGTTTAGAAGAGTGTTACAATGAGACCCTGAAGTTGAAATTAGTGAAAGTTCAAGCAAGCACAGGACTCAATTGGCCTGATGCTTTGCCGTTAGCTCTGCTATCCACCAGAACTGCAGTACACTCTCGTTTGGGACTTAGCCCTTATGAAGTGGTATTTGGCCGTCTGGAGAACGTATGGGGAATACCTCGTCCTAAGAAATTCTCAGACTTGCCATATCCAATGTTGATTGATTATTTGCATGACCTTACGACTAAATTGCGTGTTCTTCATCAACAGGTTCAGAGTGCTCTGCCAGAGGCCTCCGCAGACCCAGGTCATTCCATCCGACCAGGCGACTGGGTCTGCGTGAAGAACTTTCAGAGGTCCAATAATCTACAGCCCAGGTGGCGGGAGCCTCGTATGGTGTTATTAACCACAAGAACAGCAGTCAAAGTCGAAGGAAAGAAAAATTGGATTCACGGTGTACATTGTAAGAAAGTGCCTTTGCCTTTGCCCTTTGATCAGTGGGTTCGCAGAGGTGTTGGCGACTGTGAAATCGAAAAGACTCCACGATTCGTGCCTTTTAGCGATGCACACCTGAATGGGACATTGTCTGAGAAAGAGGACGACGACATTTTACAGGAAGCAATTCCATCGCATCGTCGCCTGAACACGACTGAACCACAAACATTGTTTCAAGATCAGAGTGTTCCGGGGAAAAGACATTACAATCTCAGGCCCAGACCCAAGAACACCTAAGACTTTCTCCTCTTTTGTGTAGTATTCTGTTTCGGTTGCATGGTCACGGTAGGAGTCTAGGTCACGACCTGAGTTGTGACAATAGGTCTGCAGGATCTTCAGTGTCATAGGACGGTAGAGCATCGTGACTTCAGTGATTGAGGAAGATTGCCGTGAGCATCCATTAGTGAGATGGAAACTACACTGAGTAATAAAGAAAGAAGAGATGAAATGAAGAAAGCATCTTGTAAAATAATGTACAGTCGTTTTAGTATAACTTTATGTGTTTCTATATCATTATGTATTGTTTTGGCGATTATTGGTTGGATAATTTATGCTGTGCAGCCAAAAGATGCCTCCCCTTCTACTTCTTCTTCTTCTTCTTTGTCTTCTTCTACTATCTCTCCACACCTCTTCTATACTCTTCCTTCACATGAACTCGTTAGAAGAACTGAGTATTATAACAATTCCTTTGTCCAACTATTACAACAACACCAATTAGTGATTAACATAACTGATTGTTGGGTGTGTGGTCTTATGCCACATACCACAGAGAAAGGAATGCCCTACTTAGTTCTTCCTTTCTCTTACGAAGGTTCTGCTTGGGCTTACTTTGTTATCTTCTCTAACGCTTATCAAAGCAAATTCAGACGACCAATTAGTACACAAATTAGTTATCCAGATTTTAGTCATAGTTCTTTGATTAAGGGTATGGTGGTTATGGCTAAAATCATGGAGAACAGCAAAATCTCCATCGACGAAAGAAAGGCATACACTAATTGAAACGTCACACAATACCTGTCTAGTCTTAGTACTAAGGTAGGAAAGAGACAGTCTTCACCAATCTGGACTATACCACATCAGGGTAACTTCTGCTTACAAATAAACGATCGCTCTTCTGACACTACACAAAAGAATAACTGCTCTTACACGTACGTTTATTCCTCTCAGAACTCGCCTCGTTTAGTGCCCTCTCAAGGCACCTATTTCATCTGCTATAACAGAGCTTATACTTGGTTACCAACGGGTTTCTCTGGCACTTGTTATATAGCTTTTCTTCTTCCCCCTACTTACACTGCTTCCGCAAATCATCACCAAACCCGATACAGTAGAGGGATTATTGATTCAAAGGACACAGCCGGACAAGAGGGAGGAGATTTCCTTAAAGGTTTTCTTCCCGTCTGTGGTCCAATGGCTAAGAGCAGAAATATAAGGCAATTGGTCCGTGTCGTAGAGACTACAATAGACATTACTGTAGGAGCCTTAAGTAACATCACGGCAGACCTACAGGCTGATCGTCTTATGACCTTGCAAAATCGAATTGCCTTAGACTTTGTTCTTGCCGATCGTGGTGGAGTATGCAAATTGATCGGGTCAAGTTACTGTATTTTCATTCCTAATGATGCTCCGACAGTATACCAAGCTATCTCCAAGTTGCACATAATCTCCAAGTCTATTCATCAAGACGAAGGAGATTGGTCTTTAACGGAATGGTTTTGGGGACTACTGTCCAAATGGGGTTGGAAAGCATTGACGTTCCTTGGTATAATCCTGACCATTATATTTTCCTGTTGCCTTTGCATGCACTGTGGTCCTGCTATCTGTGATCTTTGTGCCACTTTATGTATCCCAAAACCTAAACCGCAAGTAACAGAAAATATAAGAATGATGTTACAGCAACAGTTCGGTGACCTCATGGCTATTGATGTGGACTCAGATTAACGTGAGTCTATCTTGCCTGAGTTCTGGCAAAAGGAGGGTCTGAGGAACTTCGATTTTCGATCACGATCGAATCGACCCGCCATTTTGTGACCCGCCGCCATTTTGTGTTGCCATCACTCAGGCAGCACGGCGAACAAAGTCTATTCTGCTTTTTCTGTAGTCCGGTGTCCAAATACGCCCTCGGCCTCTATTTGCAAAGCTGGTGTTAGAACTAGCCGAGTACACTAATCCCTGTCTGGCTTTTCAAATCCCTGTTTCAACTATCTGTTGGCTCACACTTTTCTTTCCTGACTTTATCTTATCGACTGGCCTTCACTGTCTCCTGCTAGCATTCTCTTGTTTCACGATTGTCCTCCAATACACACAAACGTATCTCTCCACCTGCAAGTTAGTTATGAATCTGTTAATCTATCAGCTTGAGGGTGGGGTGACAAACACCATTGGAGGAGAGGTCTCTTCGAGTCATCTGATATTTCTGTTTTCAAACCTTTCCTATTGGTTCCGCTCTGTTTTCTAACTTTCCTAATTGGCTCTTTCTTATATGCTTTGGGAGTGTGTCTCGTTAATTATTGTGTATTGTATAGTATTTAATCTGATGCGCCACAGAGTGAAGTGGCAGTCTCCTGAGAACCTACGTTATGTACTTCTAGGATAACTGTACTAGCTGCAGCTAAATAAATCTGATCTTCAAACGCCGACAGAGTGTCCTGTGTCTCTGAGTAGCGAAGCAGGTGAACTCCGGAGACTTTGGGCGTACCCTGCGCTGCCAGGCCCAAAAGGTTCTGGTTCTTCACCTTGACATATGGAATTTCATGTAGTGTACTGGCTAGTTTATTTTATAGAACTGGAAAGCTGCAGTATTATTATTCAAATGTAGATGTAATATTTTCAGAAGTTCCCATGCGAAAGAGCATGAACCCTGTCCTTAGTACTAGACACTCACAATTCATGGGTGAATATTTACTAACAATGAAGGCAATAGATATAGCTGATGCACATAAACGCAACTTAACCTGTAAATTGCATGAAGAAGAAAAGATATTTTTGAATTTAGTAGAAAATAGGAGACAGGATTTCCAAAGAAGAGCCTCTGAACCGAAACCTCAGATACCTAAATGGGCTGAAAAGGAAGACCTTTTAGTAACTGGCAAGACTCATGCTGCTATGTCTCTGGACTTTGAAAAGAAAGGGAAAATCTGTCTCCATAGACTTAAAACAGAATATAACAACGTATTTATTGGTTCCAGTGAATGTGAACACAACTTCTTAGTAATTGGGAGTTGGGGACTAAAAGGAGGAACTGATCCAGTATTTCCTGGAATTTATTATATTTGTTGAAACAAAGCCTATTTTAGGTTGCCTGATCACTGGTATGGGAGTTGCTATTTTGGAATAGTATTCCCTAAAGTCTATCATGTTAAAAGAATCACTGGAAGCAATAACGACAAAAGGGAACTAACAATATATAAAAGAGCTAGTTTTTCAGAAATAGTAGGTGATATATTTGGTGCATTGATACCTTCAGTGGGGGTTCTGCTAAACTCTTGAAAGATTTGTCAATTATCAACAGTAGTTGATCGGTTATCTACTGACACTGCAGGAGGATTTCTACTGATCAATACAGAATTAGTTGCTGTCAGATCTATGGTTTTGCAAAATCGACTTGCCCTTGATATCTTATTAGCAAAAGAGGGTGGAGTCTGTAAAATGTTGAAAGCACAACATTGATGCACGTATATACCTGATAAAAGTGTAGAAATTGGAAGATATATTAAAAATATTACACATTTGGAAGAAGAACTGAAACCACTGGAGGTTGACAGTGTATGGAAGAAAATAACAAACAGTTTTTCCACTATAAGTAGTTGGTTTGCTAATATAGGTAAAGGTATTTTAGGTAAAATATTATTGCTAATTATGGGCATAATTTTGCTAGTTCTGATGATAATGTGTTGTCGTAAATGCAGTGGGAAAAGATAGAAGTATGAAGTGAATGAGAAGGGTAGGAAAAGAAAGTTAGAAGAAATACAACTTGAAGAATTGAAGGGAAATATCTACAAAAGAATGAAAGGATCACAATGTAAGGACGATAAGGGAAAGAATAAAAGTTTTGAAGACATTCAAAAGGTAGAATGCTAAAGTTGGCATCTGATTTAAATAGAATTAAGTGCAGAGAGGGGATTGATGGAGCAAGGTTTCACATCTAAAGAAACTTGCTCGTATGCAATCCTCTCGAATAACCTGTAGTACCATATCCAATCTGTCCGTGAGTACTAATTCTGCACCACATTTCATATAACCATATCCAGGGGAAGCTTGTCTATGTGCTGTCTTAATAAGTAACCCGAGTGCCCTAAAAATGGCTGCTAAAACGCTGGAAATCTTCTGCGCATGCGTCTACCACATCACGTGGTGTGACGTTCTTCTGTCGCTTGGGGGAAATATTTGCAGCTGCGCAGTAACTTCTAATATGGTTGCTTCAGAAGCAACACACTAATGCGCATGATGAGCTGAAACTAACCTATGCACGTACTACTAAGCTATTAATGCAAAAGATTTATTAAGTAAATGGTGTTAGAGTAGAAGTAAGTGGTGTATACAGTGAATTCATTTAAATTTTTATTCTAACATGTTTCTCTCTGACTTTATTAATAGTTCGCATTTGGGCCTTGGAGGGTGACTGATGTCCTCATCCTTTGTGGCAACCACGCATGCGCCATACATCTCTGCTCTCAAGTCAATGAAGTCATTTGAATGACTGCCAAAACTCAAACCCAGCAAGGACATGAGAAAGTAAACTCCTGACCCTACGAAAGGAAGACCCAGCAACATTTTACCTTAAATTTATCGATCATAATATGAAATGCTTGTGGGAATAAAGCTTGTGGGTAATAAAATTAAAGGGCGGAGAATTAGACAATAGACTTAAGAAAAATATAGTACTTGGTATGGTGTGATGTCCTCTACCCACTGCTTGGCCTAATCAAATTACGGGTGAACATGGAATTGAAACATTTGGGGGTGGATCATACACTTGAATGTGGTATAACAAGAGGTAGGTATAGATAGTTAGACACACTTGAGGTGGAGATCCTGATGCTGTGCTGAGATGCTGCTCGATTTCGCTGCAACCTGACTGAAGAATCCTACACTAGGGAAAGTCGCAGAACAATCGAGGAGGCACATCCAGGGAAGGGTCCGGACGTACCTGAACCGGACAGAGTAGTACCAGAGAGGTGTGTAACGCTGGTGTTACACTAGAAGAGGTCACTTTTCCTGTCCCGAAACTCTGACACTCTGATGTCGGGGTCCTCACACCATTCTAGGTAAATATAATTGTAGGGTAAATGCTCCGTACTTGCATTTCTGTCCTTTCTCTCCTCAGGTGCTGTCATTGCAAAGAGTTATTAATGCAAACTGATTTAAGCTAATTGTACTATTTTTCTGGTGGAGATTTCTGGTCTGTTAATGGGTATTTGGTTTGACTCACAAAATTATTAATTCAGATAAACTTTTAAAAACTCCCCTGGAGTCTGTGGTTCTTTAGAATAAAATTAATGCATTATTGTCTTTCCTCCCTATTCTAATCTACTACTAGATCTTATCGAACGTCCATTTACTCAGGAGACAGGAATGGTAAGAATACTGATATAAAGGTTTCCTAGGGTAAAATAAAATTGATGACCAGTGGATATTTGCCAGCTCATTGTGTGTATGAATGTATATGGGCCCAAATGAGTGTTGTGTGTATGAATGTGTAGAGCTGGTAAACTCCGCTGCATCACAGTCACAAGTAGCGGCTAGAGAAGCACCCGTGCGTGGCACAATATCTCTAGCGCAGGTCAACAACTCTTGTGCATCAAAGGCCGTTCAAATGCTGGCAGCTGGCAGGTATAAGCAACACTGTATTATGACAGGCGCTGCCCATATTAAACGTAAAAGAGTCGAAGACTGCTCTAGACAGTGGACGAGTGATATATGATGCATTTAGTTATCAGTCACTGATCTTACTAAACATAATACATTTTCAAAACCACTGAGAGGAAAAACTGGCCTAATGTGGGGGCACTGTGGATCCTACAAGACAATGTAGTTAAGCATTTTAGAAACACACTAAAGCGATGCAGATGCACATCCTCCCAGACCTCCAAAAACACACACAAAAGAACAATTAAGTCTACACACACACATATGAGCAAACATAAACGCAAATTAAGCATATTAACCACACCCGCACCACTAATGACCCCAATTTCACAACCACCAGATGTCGGTCTATGATTAACCATGGGCAATAAACTCCGCTCTGCTAGCGGAGGTTGCAGAGATTTGTTGACTACACATTTCATTGAAATAACAGAATTAATTAAAAAAATCCCTCTCAGCAACACACCAGGGTTAGCTACTGCACCCACAACTCTTTCATAAAACACTTAACCTTTACATGCTAAAAATCAGATAACCCATTCACAATAGAGAACCTTTGGAAACTATTAGGCAATGAGAGAGGTGATGATGTTGGGTTCACCCCTAACCCAGGGAGAGGACCAAGCAGATGCCTTGAACACAAAGAGCATATCATGCTGAATGATTCGGTGGTGGTCCCATTCTCCTAGGACCACCCCAAGCAAAGTTATGGGCAGAAATACAATGCCAACTAAAGGCCCAGCAAAGAATTATGGGGCGAGATTCTAGAGTGCAGTGAATATTATAGTATTCGCTCTCAGCTGAGCCGGGAGAGCCTGCCCCTTGAGGAATGTTTTGATATTGGATACTATAATATTCACTGCACTCTAGAATCTCGCCCCATAATGCTTTGCAGGGCCTTTTCCTGGGATTGCATTTTTGCCCATAACTGACTGTGCTTGGGGTGGTCCTAGGAGGATGGGACCACCACCGAAACGTTCAGCATGATGTGCTCTCGGTGTTCAAGGCATCTGCTTGGTTCTTTCCCTAGGTTAGGGAGGACCCCAAAATCATCACCTCTCTCACTGGTTGCTTTATTTTTGTTTTCACTTTTGCGAGAAGACTATATGCATTTTAGCATGTAAAGATAGATTTATTTGTTGTTTAACTATAGGCACTGTTTGCTCTATTTTTCTTTTCACTTTTGTAAGATGACTATATGCATTTTAGCATGTAAAGATAGTTTTATTTGATGTTCAACTATAGGTGCTATTTTTTCACTTTCACTTTTGTGAGATGACTATATGCATATTAGCTTGTAAGGATAGCTATTTGTTGTTTTACTAAAAGTATGTGAGGTTTCTGTTTTATTAATTGGGCTGAAATGAGAGCTTCACAAACACAGAATTCATTCAAAACCTCTGGAGTACGTTACTGCACCCACAACACTATGATAAAACATTTTTACCTTTACATGCTAAAAAGCATATAATAAATTCACAAAAGTGAGCTTTGAAAAATATCAGGCAATGACAGAGATGATGATTTTGAGGTCCCCCCCCTAATCTAGGGGGAGGACCAAGCAGATGCCTTGAACACAAAGAGCATATAATGCTGAATGATTCGGTGGTGGTCCCATCCTCCTAGGACCACCCCAAACAAATTTATGGGCAAAAATACAATGCCAACCAAAGGGCCAGCAAAGCATTATGGGGCGAGATTCTAGACTGCAGTGAATATTATAGTATTAGCTCTCAGCTGAGTCGGGAAAGCCTGCCCCTCTGGGAATGTTTTGATATTGGATACTATAATATTCACTGCACTCTAGAATCTCATCCCATAATGCTTTGCAGGGCCTTTGGATGGGATTGTATTTTTGCCCATAACTGACTGTGCTTGGGGTGGTCCTAGGAGGATGGGACCACCACCGAATCGTTCAGCATGATGTGCTCTCGGTGTTCAAGGCATCTGCTTGGTTCTCTCCCTAGGTTAGGGAGGACCCCAAAATCATCACCTCTCTCACTGCTTGCGTTATAGTCATTTTCACTTTTGTGTGATGTTTATAAACAATTTAGCATATAAAGATAGAATTATTTGTTGTTCAATTATAGGTACTGTTTGTTCTATTTTCATTTTTGTAAGATGCCTATATTCATTTTAGCATGTAAGGATAAATACTTGTTATTTCACTAAAAGTATGTGAGATTTCTGTTTTATTAATTGAGGGGAGTTTCACAGACACAGAATTCATGTAAAATCTCTGGAGTAAACTACTGCATCCACAACACTATGATCAAACTATTTTATCTCCACATGCTAAAAAGCATATAATGCATTTACAAAAGTGAGCTTTGAAAGCTATTAGGCAATGACAGAGATGATGCTTTTGGGGTCCCCCCTAACCTAGGGGGAGGACCAAGCAGATGCCTTGAACACAAAGAGCATATCTTGCTGAATGATTCGGTGCTGGTCCCATCCTCCTAGGACTACCCCAAGCAAAGTTATGGGCAAAAATACAATGCCAACCAAAGGCCCAGCAAAGCATTATGGGGCAAGATTCTAGACTGCAGTGAATATTATAGTATTAGCTCTCAGCTGAGCCGGGAGAGCCTGCCCCTTGAGGAATGTTTTGATATTGGATACTATAATATTGACTGCACTCTAGAATCTCGTCCCATAATGCTTTGCAGGGCCTTCGGTTGGAATTGTATTTTTGCCCATAACTGACTGTGCTTGGGGTGGTCCTAGGAGGATGGGACCACCACCGAATCGTTCAGCATGATGTGCTCTTGGTGTTCAAGGCATCTGCTTGGTTCTCTCCCTAGGTTAGGGAGGACCCCAAAATCATCACCTCTCTCACTGCTTGCTTTCACTTTTGCGAGATGACTATATGCATTTTGGTATGTAAAGATAGATTTATTTGTTGTTTAACTATAGGCATGGTTTGTTCTATTTTCTTTTTCATCTATGTAAGATGACTATATGCATTTTAGCATGTAAAGATTGCTTTATTTGATGTTCAACTATAGGTACTATTTGCTCTTTTTTCATTTTCACTTTTGTGAGATGACTATATGCATATTAGCTTGTAAGGATAGTTATTTGTTGTTTTACTAAAAGAATGTGACATTTCTGTTTTATTAATTGGGATTAAATAAGAGTTTCACGAACCTAGAATTCATGCAAAACCTCTGGAGTATGTTACTGCACCCACAACACTATAATAAAACATTTTTGCTTTTACATGCTAAAAAACATATAACAAATTCACAAAAGTGAACTTTGAAAAATATCAGGCAATGACAGAGATGATAATTTTGGGGTCTCCCCTAACCTAGGGGGAGGACCAAGCAGATGCCTTGAACACAAAGAGTATATCATGCTCAACGATTGTGGTGGTCCCATCCTCCTAGGACCCCCCTGAGCAAAGTTAAGGGCAAAAATACAATCCCAACCAAAGGCCCAGCAAAGCATTATGGGGCAAGATTCTGGAGAGCAGTGAATATTATAGTATTAGCTGTCAGCTGAGCCGGGAGAGCCTGTCCCTTGAGGAATGTTTTGATATTGGATACTACAATATTTACTGCACTGTAGAATCTCGTCCCATAATGCTTTGCAGGGCCCTTGGTAGGGATTGTATTTTTGCCCATAACTGACTGTGCTTTGGGTGGTCCTAGGAGGATGGGACCACCACCGAATCGTTCAGCATGATGTACTCTTTATGTTCAAGGCATCTGCTTGGTTCTCTCCCTAGGTTAGGGTGGACCCCAAAATCATCACCTCTCTCACTGTTTGCTGTATTTTAATTTTCGCTTTTGTGTGTTAACTATTTTGTGAAAGGTATGTGAGCTTTTTGTTTTATTAATTGAAATGAGTTGTAGTGGAGTTTATAGAGTTTTTGTTTATCTATGCAGAATTCTGTGTAGTGGTATTTTGCCAGCTATACCCATTCTTAGTAGTCCCAACACCTAGGGTGTGAAGGTAGCTGGACTACAACCAAACTACAAAGCGCATGAATGGCAGTATAGCGCTTGGCAATAAAATGATGCTCCAAGGGGGTCATACCTGGACTCCTTCTCTCGCCATTAGGGGAGTTCTATTACACCAGTAGTCCTAGAAGGGCAATTTCACTGCCAATCTCTGGAGCACAACATGTGGCACTCTCTGTTGTGCCACGCCCCCCCCCCCCCACCGACCGTGGTTGAGACAAAAAGTAATCTCGGTCTTTAGCTCATACACTGAAGCCTGCTGCTGAAATCTGCAGTACAGGCGAGCATGGCGTTTGCACTGAGTTACAGAAGTGATCACAGCCCTGAATGTTGTAAGAGGCCATTTGAGAGTCCCTGAGAATAATTAAGATGGGTGGCGAATATAATTGTAGAAACTCGGTGGAGGAATGGGCATTCATTCAGGGGCCATGGAGGGACCTCGATGGGCTTCCGGAATGATGCGGGTGTTATGGTCTGTAAGTTGACAGACCGAAGCAGGACAATTGAATAAAGCATCGTAGATTGTGCCACGCTTTTTATGCAGGTCTGTAACCTGGTGCGGCTCGTCTTGAAGTGCAGAGCAGTGGCCCCGTCAAGCACGAGGCTGTCCACACCTCCCTGCTAACTGGGAAATCATGCCCTTTAAAAAACAAGCATTTGCGAAGCAATAGGTCTCGCATTTACACGAGTTTGAGCTATTGACATTGTAAATGACAATGCCTTTTATTTATGTTTTGATTTTTAAAACATAAATAAAAGGCATTGTCATTTACAATACCAGTAGCTTAAACTCACGTAAATGCGAGACCAATTGCATTGCAAATGCTTATTAATCTAGACATGTTACAGGGTGCAGTACCATATGTGGCCAAAAGGGTCCCAGGGGACCTCTTTTGGCCACATATGGTACTGCACCGTGCAGAAGATATGATAAATCCACTGTACCCATAATGCACCACATCTGAGGAACAGGCACACAAGAAAGCAGACAACAGTAGCACATGGTCATTACCATGCTTTCAAAAGCCAACTTATGAACAAAACTAGGTTGAATTAAAAGACAATATCACTTGCTCAACCATCATAATTGAGGCAAAGATACTCCAGGAAGCAGATGACAGCCCATTCCAAACACCAGGCCCTAAATGACAACACTCAAACAATATTTTGTCAAACCAAAATAACAAACCCAGAAATTACCACACAATTCTCTCAACAACTGGCAAAAAGGCAGAAAAGACTAATAAAAACACAAAATAAAAAGATTCACAGATCCATTAAAGCAGGAGAACCATCTATAGCATATTGATGCTATATGCGCTATGACCATTGCGGTTCTGGGTAGACTCTGAACAGGAACTACATAATATGCAGGGAAGGTGTTAGGTTGTGGTTTTGGGAAGTGTGATGTAATAGGCAGGGAGTGAACGAATTTTGGAGACTAAAGAAATGCTCAACCACAGCTCCAGTGTGTGGTGTAATCTATTTGCATGCTCCAGGGCTGGGAAAGACGCAACACCATCTAGCAATCCTTAAAAACTCCACTCACTATTTACTGCACAAAATGTGACGAGCTCAAAAAGGCCACTGCAAACAACTAAGTTTACCAGTCTACACAGACAATTGACTACCCAAAGATAACACTGCAGTCTGGACCTGAAGCATCACCAACACGTTCTCCCAGGTCCAAACCAATATCAGAATTAGAAGAGTTTATATTATAACTATGAAAGAATCACCAAACCCTGCAACACTAAACAAACTCTCCCCATTCAAAAAGTCTCAGTATTTCAAGACTGAGAATATCCCAAATATTGCACAAACTTTGGCAAAGATAAACACATGGGCACAAAACTGCCAGACTTCATCTTAATCTCTCCCCGTCTAAACATAAGGACAATCATGTACATCCGGTTAACTCCGCACCCACAGACAGAACCAGCATGCCTAGCAGCAAAAGTCCACCAACTAACTTTAAATAATTCTCTGAAATGAGCAGACCACCAAAATATAACAACACCCGAAATGTAGCCCAGAATCCTTAGAATTTATAAAACAACTAATTCTGCATCCAGAATATAAGTCAAATACCAATACGGCATCCTAAATTGACGAAACTTACTAAGACTTCTGGAAGCGTACCCAGACATTAGTCACTTAAAACCCTTCCACATGATTGCTCTTTCCCAGTGTTTGTTGTTGTTTTTTGTTGTTTTGTGGCGGCACTGATACGGTCCGACTGGCATGTACAGGGGTGGGAATGGCCCAATGCTGAGGCTGACAAGATCGCTCTTTATGCGGACAACATCCTTATTTATCTAGCGGATCCCGCCCGATCCGGCACTCAATGCCTCCAGATTATACACTCCTTTGAGCGGGTCTCCGGCTGAATCCTCTCCACCTGTCTAGAGAATGCTACGATTGGCAATCCATCATACCGCTCTGACGCCAATCGCTTAAATACTTGGGGATAAGGGTGACTCTGCCTCCTGAGCTAGGCTGGGCCCTCAACGTTACTCCTCCGGTGAAGGGAGCTAAAGCAGATCCCCAGAAATGGCACACATTACCTCTGAACCCCATGGGGAGGGTCACCCTGTTTAAAATGATGATTCTCCCCAGGTTCCTCTATGTTCTCCAAAAACCCCCCTTCTGCTTTCCGAGGGCCTTTTTTCGAGAGTTGGACAGCATGGCCTCTAAGTTCCTCTGAGGGAAGGGGAGGGTTCACTTGGCCCTAAGCTTCTGTAGGGTTCCTTCATTTGATGTAGGTCTGGGGATGACCTATTTATATCTGTATTATCTGGTCACCCGCTTGCTATCCATACACGACTGGTTTAACGGGGGCTGGTCCAACCCGGCCTACAGGCTTGAGTTGGGCGAGTTAGGCCTGCCCAAAATCCAATCTATGTTATATGGGGAGCCCATTCCGTCCCGACTACCGGAAGTGACGCGCTTAGCGCTGTTGGCCTGGCGGGCAGCACTGCGACACACTCAGTGGACACAAAAGCTGACCCAGTGCACCCCCCCCTGGCAAGGCACCTGGCTCAGAGAGGTTAGTGGGCTACAGGGCTTTAGATCCTGGGACCTTATAGGGCTCTCACAGTTGGGTGATGTGTTGGCTAGCGGTAACATGCGCTCCTTCAAGGACCTCCGCACACGGTACTCCCTGCACCAGACCCAATTTTATAAATATCTACAGCTGCGCTATGCCCTCCAAGTGCACCTCACGGAAGACACGCGGATCCCTGAATACAGCCCACCAGAGGCGCAGATTATGCTGGAGGACCAGGGGAGGGGGGATATCTCCCGCATCTACCGGACACTGGTCAATAACAACCCAACCAAGCTAGATCGACTCCGATAGCAATGGGAGGAGAGAGTGGGCTCATTAGAGGAGGAAGTCTGGCGCGATGCTCTTATGGCTCCCAGGACGGTTACCGCATCAGCCAGGCTCCGTATGGTCCAGCTATACTATTTGCATGCAGCCTACCTGACCCCGTCACACCTGCAGCGGGCAGGTTTCTGCCCGACCCCCGCCTGCACAAGGTACGCCCATGAACCGGCTGATTTCTTCCACATAGTATGGACATTTCCCCGCTTGACACGGTTCTGGGTTGCTATTGAGGAAGAACTCACCGAAATACTGGGGTGGGAAGTCCCTCATGACCCACGGCATGCACTCCTGGGTATTACAGATGGGCTGGATGGGTCCAGGAATGAAAAGCTGTTTCTTACTATGGCGATGGTGGTGGCTAAAAGGGACATAGCTGCATCTTGGAAATGCCCTGATCCCCCGTGCGTTGGGCAATGGCGGAGAGGGGTTGACTGTTGTGCCACACAAGAGAAGACCATGTATGAGGCACGCAGCTGTCCTAAAAAGTATCGTAGGGTATGGGGGAAGTGGTTGAGGAAGGAGGAATAGACATGCAGGAATGTTCAATTGCATTTTATTTTCGTAGTTTACTGGCTCCGAGCTGACTAAGAGTCGAGCCGTTGTCTGTGATCTTATGTTATCATTGTATAGTGATGATTGGCTGGCATCGTTTATCGAAAACAAAAAAAAATTATTTATATAAAAAAACCCTTCCACATAACATCCATTGAATTTATCCTACCAAAAAGAATTGGTGAAAATCAGTCTATCAGGATTACCTGACGTATAATACTAAATAATACAGTGATGTACAGATTGAATTAAAAGTAGTTTAATTATGTTTTAATAAAAAAAGTTTTACATTGTTATAAGTTAAAAAAAGATTGCGAAAATATTAGTTAACTAAATAATAATTTATTTTTACACTTCTTAACATTCAATTATATTTACATATATTTTAAATTAGTTTAAATAATTTATTTGAATCTCACTGTTAGAAATGGGTCTCCTGGTTGGCTGAGGTATGCACCCAGGCTAGGGAGGAACCACCACTCCAGTCAGGTTGAGACAGATACTCTCTAAAAGATAACCTGTGCTCACTCTCTGGTAGCTTGGCACAGAGCAGTCAGGCATATCTAAAGAGGCAACGTGTACAGTATTTGTGCAACACACCCACACAGTAGCACAATGAATAAACCACAAAAAGACTCCATACAGGTTTAAAGAAAAATAGATTATTGTATTCTGAACAAAACAAGATCAAAATGACATAACTCCAATGTATAGAAGTTGAGATACTGAATTTTAAAAGAATAAATGCAGTAAAGCGCTTAGAAGCAAGTAGCTCTACAAAGGTTACTTTAGGTCGCGCTGGACCGGGGCAAAGTCAAAGTTCAGGCCATGTCAAAGTGGTGATTAACTGCACACACAGGCCATGCATTGGCAGGCCGGTGACAGGTTTGAAAGGCTGCTTCTGTGGGTGGCATAATCATTGCAGGAGGCCTACTAGTAGCATTTAATTTACAGGTCTTGGGTATATGGTGTACCACTTTACAAGAGACTTACAAGTAAATCAGATATGCCAAAAAAGTGTAAACCAATTATACCATGTTTAGGGGCGAGAGCACATGCACTTTAGCATTGGTCAGCAGTGGTAAAGTGCCCAGAGTCCTAAAGCCAACAAAAAGGTCAGAATAAGAGGAGGAGGAAGGCAAAACATTTGGGGTGATCCTTCAGAGAGTGCTATTTTCCAACACTAACATTATTTCCTATGGCTTTTATTTTAAGTCTGTCTCCATTATTTTCTGTGGGATTGTATTGTGTTGCAGTAACAGTGGATGACCATGTTTTGTGCTGGACTTACTACTGTTTCTTTTTGGCAGTATTGATTTACACTTGTAAATTTGTCTCCACCCCTTTTTTGGGGAGTGGACATGTGTAATGTTGTTTTGTTGTGTATATTTATATAAGTAAAGCTCGCTATCACCGGCAAGAGTATCCTGGCACTGAGTCGGTGTGTGTTTCTAGCCTCGCCAATGGCAGGCGTTATTCAAAAAGTCAGATCTTCTGCTTCTTGCAGAACTCAAGAAGGAAGGAGGAGGAGGCTCTGATGTGTAGTGGGAGGCCATTACGTGCTTTAGGAATGATGTACAAGAAGGCCTGGCCACCGGACTTGTTTCTCTGTATGCATAGGATGTGTGTGAGTAGCAGGAGCGGCTAGTGACATTTGAAAGTGGTGAGGCGAATCAAGAGCAGTAGGACTCGGCGCTCACCGACGGCTAACGGGAATAAAAATAATAGCCCTGTACTCCTGTCAGATTAGTGTAACTACCACTTTCAAACGTCACTAGCCGCTCCGGGGTTATTGTGGAGGAAAGAAATTAACTCTATTCTCTACCCATCAAGGAACTTCCCCAGAAATTAAAGCAATATACTGCACATGTTGCTAAATTCCTAAATTGCTCCTCTAATAAGGAATGTAAACATATTCTAATCAGCTGTGTGTGGTTACTTAGCAGAAACAGACCAATGGGTTTATTTTAAAAATAAAGGGGCATATTAGCAAGGGCTGGTGATAGAATTATCGCCGCTTTAGCATCTGTTTTCGGGCGATAATTATATCGCAATATCATCAAGGACACGCTAGCGCGTGTTTCTTTGATTTAGAGCCCGTTTATTCACAGCCTCGCCTCGCATTGCTAATGAGATGCAAAGAAGGCGTGGCTGTGAAAACAACACATGAAAATATCGTGAAGGCAGCTTCGCGATATTAACAAGGAGGTGCAGCGATAAAAAAAATCGCGCTACCTCGGCCTTAACGCTGGAATTTAACATCTGTTAAATTCCAGACTAAGGCACACTAATAATGGCAGGTGGATTATGCTGATATGACCACAGGGTTGTATCAGCAATGTTATCGCTGTTTCCCATGGAACATTGCTGGAAAACCAGCGATGTTCCATGGTAAACACCGCAATTGCTAAAATTTTATCGCCATAGCGCTATGTATTGTTAATATAGCGTTATCATGGCGATAATTTTCAGTGATAGCCGTCGATAATATTTCTATAGCTATGTGGGGCCAGCGATAATTATCGCTGGCCCTTGTTAATATGCCCCCATGTGTTTAGGAAGAACTCTTCCGCTCCATAATGAGGCCACACAGAACATCTGCTCAAAATCAGAAGAGATGCGTTAGCCTGGTCACCCCCTCAGAAAATTGAAGGAACATTGGAACCAGCAGGCAGATGGATTATTCAAGGCAGACCAGTGGTAAGGGGGCTGCAGAAGGAACATTTCTGTCGTGGGGTGGTCTTTCTAAACGACTACTATCAAAGCGCGAGCAAAAGATGGTGCGACAATCACCAATGATGAGAGGAATGATGAATGAAGGATGAACCCTGTCTCTTTTTTTTTACTTGGATGGAATTAGTGAATGGATCATGAAATCAGCAATACCATAGCGCCAAAGTCATTAATCACTGCTTAAGCGCTTGACAAACCTTTTCACTTTCTGGACACTGTATTTTTCATTAAAGTGTGAGATTCTCTACAGAAGAAAGGGATAGTGTTATTGGACATCGTCTGTAATCCAATTCAAATGTTACTTATCGGCATATCTGTAATTCAATTTAAATGTCATTTATTGGCATATTTCTACCCGGAGATCCTACGGAAACTGATCTTTTAAATACAGCAAGCATTCAAAAAGTAACTTATTTCTGAGTTAAATCAATGTCCCAATGTGCAGTTAATTCAGTATTAAAGAATAAGCCTCCACCAGTCACAAGTAGTGGCTAGACAAGCACCCGTGGCACTATATCTCTAGCGCAGGTCAACAATTCTTGTGCATCAAAGGCCGTTCAAATGCTGGCAGCTGGTAGGTATAAGCAACACTGTATTATGACCGGCGCTGCTTATATTAAACGTAAAAGAGTCGAAGACTGTTCTAGACAGTGGACGAGTGATATATAATGCATTTAGTTATCAGTCACTGACCTTACTATAAATAATGCATTTTCAAAACCGCTGAGAGGAAAAGCTAGCCTGATGTGGGGGCACTGTGGATCCTACAAAACACCATAGTCAAGCACTTTAGAAACACACTAAAGCGATGAAGATGCACATCCTCCCAGACGGTACCGACCTCCAAAAACACACGCAAAAGAACAATCAAGTCCACACACAAACATATGAGCAAACATAAACGCAAACAAAGCATATTAACCACGCGCACGCCACTGATGACTCCCACTTAACAACCACCAGATGCCTGTTTATTAATAACCAAGGGCAATAAACTCTGCTTTACAACCAAAGAATACAGCGATTTGTTAACTATACATTTGATTGAAAACACGGAATTCATTCAAAAATTCTCCCTCCGCAACATAACAGAATTAACTACTACAACCGCAACTTTTTGACAAAACATCTTACCTATTATATACTACAAAGCATATACCAAAATCACAACTGAGAACATTAGAAAAACATTAGGCAATGAGAGAGGTGATGATTTTGGGGTCACCCCTAACCCAGGGGGGGGGGACCAAGCAGATGCCTTGAACACAAAGAGCATATCATGCTGAATGATTCGGTGGTGGTCCCATCCTCCTAAGACCATCCCAAGCAAAGTTATGGGCAAAAATACAATGCCAACCAAAGTCCCAGCAAAGCATTATGGGCGAGATTCTAGAGTGCAGTGAATATTATCGTATTCGCTCTCAGCTGAGCCAGGAGAGCCTGCCCCTTGATGAATGTTTTGATATTGGATACTATAATATTCACTGAACTCTAGAATCTCGTCCCATAATGCTTTGCAGGGCCTTTGGTTAGGATTGTTTTTTTGCCCATAGCTGACTGTGCTTGAGGTGGTTCTAGGAGGATGTGACCACCACCAAATTGTTCAGCATGATGTGCTCTTGGTGTTCTAGTCATCTGCTTGCTTCTCTCCATAGGTTAGGGAGGACCCCAAAATCATCACCTCTCTCACCTCTTTGCTTTATTGTTATTTTTGGGAAATGTCTATATGCGTTTTAGCATGTAAAGGTAGAGTTATTTGTTGCTCAAGTATAGGTACTGTATGCTCTTTTTTCATTTTTGAGAGATGACTATATGAGTTTTAGCATGTAAGAATAGTTTTGTGAGTTTTCTGGTTTATTAATTGGGATGATACGATGCAATTTTCACCAACACAGAATTCATGCATAAGTTCAGGAGTAAGCTGCAGCACCGACACTACTGGGATAAAGCAATTTTACCGTTACATGTTAAAAAGCATATAACGCATTCACAAAATTGAGCTTCGAAAATAACTCAGGCAATGACTGAGATGATGATTTTGGGGTCCCCCCTAACCTAGGGGGAGGACCAAGCAGATGCCTTGAACACAAAGAGCATATCATGCTGAATGATTCGGTGGTGGTCCCATCCTCCTTGGACCACTCCAAGCAAAGTTATGGGCAACAATACAATGACAACCAAAGGCCCAGCAAAGCATTATGGGGCAAGATTCTAGACTGCAGTGAATATTATAGTATTAGCTCTCAGCTGAGCCCGGAGAGCCTGCCCCTTGAGGAATGTTTTGATATTGGATACTATAATATTCACTGCACTCTAGAATCTCGTCCCATAATGCTTTGCAGGGCCTTAGGTTGGGATTGTATTTTTGCCCATAACTGACTGTGCTTGGGGTGGTCCTAGGAGGATGGGACTACCACCAAATCGTTCAGCATGATGTGCTCTTGGTGTTCAAAGCATCTGCTTGGTTCTCTTCCTAGGTTAGGGAGGACCCCAAAATCATCACCTCTCACTGCTTGCTTTATTTTCGTTTTCACTTTCGTGAGGTGACTATATGCATATTAGCATGTAAAGATAGATTTATTTGTTGCCCAATTATAGGTACTGTTTGCTCTATTTTCATTTTCTGACTATATACATTTTAGTATGTAAGGATGTTTATTCGTTGTTTTACTAAAGGTATGTGGGATGTCTATTTTATTAATTGCGACAACATGAAGAAACACTCAAGAACAAGGAGTTCATGCCAAATCTCTGGAATATGATACTGCACCCACAACACTATGATAAAACAATGTTACCTCTACATGCTAAAAAGCATATAACACATTCACGAAAGTGAGCTTTGATAAATATCAGACAATGACAGAGATGATGATTTTGGGGTCCCCCCTAACCTAGGGGGAGGACCAAGCAGATGCCTTGAACACAAAGAGCATATCATGCACAACGATTGTGGTGGTCCTATCCTCCTAGGACCACCCCGAGCAAAGTTAGAGGCAAAAATACAATGCCAACCAAAGGCCCAGCAAAGCATTATGGGGCGAGATTCTGGAGAGCAGTGAATATTATAGTATTAGCTCTCAGCTGAGCCGGGAGAGCCTGCCCCTTGAGGAATCTTTTGATATTGGCTACTATAATATTCACTGCACTCTAGAATCTCGTCCCATAATGCTTTGCGGGGCCTTTGGCTGGGATTGTATTTTTGCCCATAACTGACTGAGCTGGGGGTGGTACTAGGAGGATGGGACCACCACCGAATCGTTCAGCATGATGTGCTCTTTGTGTTCAAGGCATCTGCTTGGTTCTCTCCCTAGGTTAGAGAGGAAAGCTTGTGTTCTGTCTATATTAAGTCCTCTGACCAAATAAAAGCCACCGATTATAAAATACAGGGACAGGAGCTGGTTAAAAAAGAAAATGGAAAAAAAAATGCTGTGAAACTTTGGTTTTGTTCTTATTTGTATTGAAATTATTATGTTTACTTTGCCCTATTGCCAAGGGTATTAAAAAGCAAAGAAAAAACACTGTCAATACCAACAGCTTTAATTTTAACAAATTCAAGGCATATTATATTGAAAATGCAATTGGTCTTGCATTTGTTGGAGTTGAAGTTACTGTCATTATAAATGGCAATTTTATTATTTATCTAGACATGTTGCAGTGTGCAGTACCATATGTGGCCAAAAGAGGTCCCAGGGAACCTCTTTTGGACTCATATGGTACTGCACCATGCAGAAGATATGGTAAATCCACCCTACCCATAATGCATTGCATTCAAGACAATACCACGAGTACATTCAACTAGCTATGTCCATATGTAAAATCAGTAGCTTTGAAATATGATAAAATAATTCATTCCGGATTAGGTTCTACTCTGTGTGGAGTTGACAAAGGAAAATTAATAGACGCTATCATATAAATGTGAGATGTTCTTCTGAGTGAAGTAAGCACTGCAAGCTTTTCTTATGACCAAGTGTGTGCCCTGTTTGAAGTTTTTTAAGAAAATACTTTCTTGAGGCTGTAATTAAGATCTAGAGAGTAACAACACATATAACTGGGGGTGATCTTATGGGAAGATACAAAAAAAAACAAGGTGGTTATTAAGCAGTGACTACTTAGCCTATTGCCAAATGAAACGCCATCATTTACAAAGGACAGGGTCAGGAGCCAATTAAAAAGATGGGTGGAAAGTAGGCAGAGATTTATTCACATATTCTTAATACAGCATGTCTTGAAGAGACAGCACAAGCGCTGCCTAGGCGAGACCTAATAAAAAACTTAAGTACTTACTGACGATGTCGGTTCATATGGTTGGTGTCTTCGGCAGTCCACTGCTCTTTTGAAACCCACGGAGCCTGAAGTGCAGAGCCAATAAACCTAACTAATCCTGGAGCTGCTTTCATGCGGTTTTCAGCATGAAAGTAGCCCGATGATTGGTCGGGGCAGGCTCACACAGCTCTCTCTCTCAGAATAGGAACCTGTGCCTGCAGTCCGCCCGACTGTTACACAGCTAGTATTGGTGCGGGCTGAAGTGTGCATGTCGGGCGGGCCATCGCAAGACAGCCGGACAATCTGATATGCACACATTAGGTAAGCCATTCCTGCTGCCAATCAGTAGTAGGAATGCCCCGCTCGTGGGACAAGACACAGTGAGTGCACATTACTAAATGAAATTTACGATTGCAACAGCTGCTTCACTCATAGAAAGAAAGGCAACGCTCCTCTGCCCTGATAGAGGCACTGCCACTGGTGAGTACGAGTCCGTCAGAGCAGAGGTGTCTGGGTGGTTAATTGAAGGGGATGTTTGAACTGAGCGAGTTTGTACATCGGAGCCAGTGGGTCTTCCTGAGGTATGATGTATATTCTGCAAGGGAGGTTGAGGATGAGTCTGGCTGCTGAGTTCTGGATGGTTTATAGTCTACTGGTGAGCTGCTTGTTGATTCGGGCATATGGAGTTTTCCCGTAGTCCAACGTGCTGGTGACAAAGGTGTGTAGTGGTTTTTCTGAGTTGCTTGGGAGCCATTTGAAGATGTTCCTCAGCATCTCTAGGGTATGGAGGCAGGTTGCTGTGAGAGTTTTGACTTGCATGGTCATGTCTAGTTTGATGTCAATGATGATCCCGAGGTTCCTGTTGTGGGTACTGGGGGTAGGGGTGGATCCAAGGTTGGCCAGCCACTGGGTGGAGTCGCAAGATGAGGTGTTTTTTTCCGAGATCACTAGTCCTATCTTGTCAGTGTTGACCTTGAGACAGTTGGCCCTCATCCAAAGGGTGGCTCTAGTCATGCAGGTGGTGAACTTGTTACATGTGTTGGGGGTCTTGTACGAGAGGGAGAGTGTGAATTGTGTGTCATCGGTTTAGGAGAGGATTTTGATGCTGAGTTCGAGGATGACATTTGCCAGCGGGGTCATTTATACATTGCAGAGGGTCGGGTTGACGGACGAACCTACTCTACTCCACAGATCAACTTGCAGTCTTCTGAGCTTCTGATGCCAGTCCCACAGCTTGAGTTCTGTACATCAAGAATGAGCAGATCCGGCTGCGAGCAGGACCTTAAATTCCAAACTCATTAAGTCATCTGAAAAGGATGTGGAATGAGATTATGTTGAATGCTATATGTACATTACTCACTAGTGTAAGTTACCTTTGTGAATAGCCAAGTGAATATGGTTTCTGATCAACACTAAAATGTGAAATAGAATTAGCATAGATATATTTCTAAAAATCATTTAAAACAGCTTAGATAGAGTGTTAAAATGATATGTTATTGTAAACATGTACATTTGTAATATAGGGGCATTCCCATATTGTCTTGAGGTGTGCGGGTTACTAAAAAAGCATTAGGTGAGCATTTATTATGGGTTTACAGTTTGTGATACATGTGGCCAGACAGGGAGAATGGGTAAATTGCTGTTAGATATGTTTTGATGTTCAAAAGTTCATATTTAGTGGCATTGCAACTTACCATTGTGTCTTTAGAAAATACTTTTCAAATCAATTTTTTTTAAACTTAAAGACACATAGGGAGCCATGTTAGCAAGGCCTTTATCGGCGCGTTATCCGCACTTTTCTGGCGATAATTTTATCACCCCTATTATCAAGACAGCGTTAAACCACTCAACGTGGCTTAAAGCCACGTTAATTGGCTTAACTCTGCCTTGATAATAACTTATCGTGAAATGGGGCGTGCAGTGGGTGTTGCGGTGGGCGTTCCACCGCAACACCCATTGAAGTCGACGCTGCCACCTATTATCAAGCTTGGCGATAATAGGTGGCAGCGCCAAACTTAAGACCAGAAAAATCATGGTCTTAAGGTGGCAAAACGAGGAGAAATGCTTTATTTCTCCTCATTTTTGCTTTTTCCATGTGTGCTGCTTTGTTTAGCACACATGGAAAAAGCAAAATGCCTTGGACTGTTCATGTACAGGAAGGTGAACCCTTCCTGTACATGAAAAAAAGTTTTTCAAAATGCCTTTCGTAACTTTCATGTGTGCTGCACGAAGCAGCACACATGAAATTTACAAGATGTCATTTTAGGTTTGTTTATGTGCAGTTGTGTAACTTATCACCATCGCAGGGGGAAACGCCAGGCTGCACCGTATCGCCTCTCTTCACCACTTCATTGATAATATGCCCCATAGAGTGCAATTATAAGTCAACTTCCCCATGCACATGTTAGGGGCAGCCACCCCCAGCAGCGATATTGAGTGAGACAGAGACAATACAAATATTGACACAGTGACACAGTGATGTTCCTCCCAACCGCCAGGCAATACCTCCCCAGCATATGTATGGATCTCATTATGCATTCTACATTCCTTTTTGCATTCCCTACTCCTCTTACTCTATGGTCCTTGGTCTGACTGTCCGCTATTTCTGTGTGATCTACTAATTGGTCATCATGTCCACCCAGTCTTGAAGATCCTCCTCGACATTCTCATCAGTTTCTATCTGTTTAAGGTGCAGTCCTTCTGCTAGGGCCTCTTCCAGCATATCCCTAAGCCATTTGTTGTGTAGTTCCTACTAATCCGTAGGATCTGCGCACTGTTTGGACAACATAAACTAAGGGCTTGGTGCCTAGACTGGATCCGGACACCCCCGCAGAATATGTTAGCCTATAGACCAGCTAGCTCACAGTGCCACTGTAAGCCCCCATAATTTACCAGGGAGCGAACAGTTTTGGCAACCACTGAACATGACAACCCTGATTCCACAGGAATCGTGGAAACAGTACAGAATCTTTCGCTCACTAATTCATGCTTACTTGTTCTCAGAGAAATATACAGAGAATACACAGTGGGACGTTTTCAATATATTTATTGACCCAACGTTATTCTTACATAAAATACGTGAGCTGCAACAATTAGGGGACAAAAGCAAATAAAGGATATTACAAGCACCAAGGGGCATATTTACAAGGGCTTTATCTCTGCTTTTTTGGCTTAAAAAGCCAAAAAAAGCGGATATAAAACTATCACCCTATTTACAAGAGGGTGCTAACGTGCCTAATCGTATGTTAGCACCCTTTTCCCCAACGCCTCCCTTTGCATCTCTAATGAGATGCAAAGTGGGCGTCACTGGGCGTACCCTGGATGGACTACCTCGCAAATATCGCTGATGTTCACATCGCGATATTTACAAGTCAGCCCACAGGATTTTAGCACATGTTAGTTTTTGGAGAAAACCGCTGTTTTCTCCATAAACTAACATCTTCTAAAATGCAGACTTACCTATCCCTTACATTGGGGTGGATTATGCTGATACAACCCTGTGGATCGTATCAGCAAGGTTATCGCAGTTTTGCAGGGAACATCGCTGGAAAACCAGCGATGTTCCCTGCAAAATGGCCATTTCCTCGCTATCTCTGGAATTTTTATCGCCCTGGAGTAACGCGTTGTTAATAACACGTTACCAGGGCGAGAATTTCCAGAGATAGATGGTGATAAATACCTAAGCGCGCTTTGCGTTTATTTATCGCCGTCCTTGTAGATATGCCCCCAAGAGAGTAAACAGTAGATACATTTCTACCATGGTGCTGAAGCAATAAATATATGCTGACATACTCCTACGATGCAGAGCCTACTCTAAGTGTACCTAGAGTGTGTGTAGGTGTAGAGCCAAGAATTCCCCAAAGGGACAATCCAACCCCATTATCTGAGAGGATAGAGTAAAGGACCCCATCTTGGTCTCGAGTTGGACACCCCTCACGGAATGTCAGACCAGTGCGTGGTGATCTCTCAGCATGCAGGGACCTTCGGTGTCAGCAGAAGTGCCTCCTCTCCCAATCTATGGGGATGCCTATTATTTATAATAAAAACAGCCTCCGCAATGTGCGCACCAAATTAGTGATGTTATGGATATGCAGATAGTGCTGTTGCCCCGTGAATGAAGATAGGACGACTTTTGCACTTAGTGCGTAGAAAGGTAAAAACTAGTCTAAACATCGTCTAAAAGCAAGCTTCCCTTTAAAATATTCATAAAAAGCTTTAAAGTCATTATATTACTTTGAAATCCTGAGCACTCCGAAAGCCATGGTGCTTTAGAAAAGAAAAAGAAAACAAAAATGTTTTGGTCGAATTTAGGTTATAAAACAAGCCAAATTGTTCCCACACAGAAAAGGCCAATTAATTCATGTGTTCCGAGTGGCAGACACAACATTATTGTTGTCCATAACCACAGATGACGATCCCAGAGGCGCACCTCGAAGCAGATTTATGGAGCAAAGGTGATTTCATCCAATTCCCACAGCAGCCACTGAGGGAGAGACTGCATCCTGTATGCGTATTGTGGAGCAGTTGTCTAAATCATTAGGAGCCGAAGCATCCCAGGGTGGCTCAAGAAATGCATTCATCAGGAACGGAAGACGCTGGGGACAACAATACCAATGCCCAATGGCGCAATCAGTTGTAATCCTAGGCATATGTTTAATACGCATTCAAGACCGCAAATCAGCCAGTAGAATACAGGTAGTATGCAGTTAAGCCAAACAGGCCTGAAGGACAAGAACCAGTGCTCGTCCAGTTCTCGGAGTCGAAGTGTGCCAAACGCGTGAACCATGTTCTCACGGCATGGTAACACAAGCAGTGCTGTCTCCAGTCCAAATTGAACTTGGACGTCCTTTGCGGATCAGAAAAAATAGGGCAGGACAAGAAGGAGCCCTCCAAAAACGCTTACCAGCAAGGAGTGTATGAACGATGGAATAACTCTGAAGATTGTCTGGAAGGTGCTAACCAATCCAGAGCTGATATACTTAAAATAATGCACTATTCCTCAAGTATCAGAAGAGTTTAAGATACGATGGACTAGCTCCCCAAAATGCAGCGGGAAGTTAGTGTGGAGTAGTGTCTGTATCTCAAACGAGGACCTTGCAACCTGGAAATCAAACATCTCTCTGGCCAAAGTTAAGGCCATATGCTGTTCTAAAAGAATGGCTTTAAGTCTGCTAAGGGAATCAAACCATATGTTGGAAACCTTTATTGAAGGGCACAGCGCTGCCTTCCTAATTTTGCAGGCAGGTGGAAACACTACTTGTGTACAAGTGACTAAGTATTAACAGTTACCAGATAAGCAATGCCCAGTTCCATTCAACAGAAACCTTGATCATTCAATTCAGCATCAAGTAGCTCCCAATCAAGAGCAGTTTGAAAACCGGACGTATCACAGCAGCTGGGGAACCCTTCAGATAACATGACAAGTTGCATGCCCTGTGAAGAGAAATGTCCTTGCAAACTAAGGAACCGCTTAGGGCATCCTCACAGTCGGAACCACTAAAAAAAACAGTTCTGTCTCCTTTCCGGCACTTAAACCTGAATGGTAATTCCCAATACTCGTGCACATAACCTTCCCCTAGCACTTCGTATCTACCTACCTGTTGGTATTGGAGACAATATTGCAATTGGAAATTAGTGACCGGTAGGGTGATATAACCATGGATAATCCAGTCTGTGGATGGTGTCTGCCAAAGTAAAAGGTCATTGATCTAATTTTTCAGTGGGTAGCATGGTGTATTTCACATCCTTGCATGCCATAGTTGTCTATCTTTCAGATCGTATTCAGAAAACAGACTGGTAGTGTTGATGTAACACTACAGCAGGTGGCCAGAACGTAGTTTTTGCAACGTTCAGATCAGCATTACAATGGAACATAACTGTGACTGTCCATGCTGTAAAATAGGCATGTCATGTCAATTGCAGAAGACACCATATTGCCCAGTGAATACATTTTGGAAGATAAAGTGGTCATACCGTTGGCAACCACAGCCAAAGCCTTTTCCATATTTACCCTGTCAATGTCAAGCAATCTCTCCATAGCTTCCTGCTGGGAAATGTTCCATAGTTCATTGAATATTTCATACAAGAAGCGCTTTTGACATGGGTTTCTGGGACCTAGAAAAAAATCCCTGAGATCCTGGTCATCAGAAAGAAGGGCCAAGTGTTGTTTCACCTGGGAAAGTGTTGAGGTCTTTAGCCACTCTAGGCATAACGTCCCAACACTATATGATATCACCAATACTGCGTGTTCTGTATGTACATAGAGAAGGTTAGGCCTCTTGACCTTAAACCCTCCTGTGTTACCCAGGAACCCAGACTGACAATTATCTGTGTCTAGAGGCCCAACCAACCAACCCTGCAGATCGGGGTCCGATGTATTGTATGATCCATTGCAGAGCATGGCATCGAAGGTATCCTCACTGTACTTTGTGTATTGTTGCCAATGTTCAAAGCAAGCAAATGTGGGAATGCCAGGTATGTTCAAATATTTTGCCTTAGCTAAACCAAGACAGGAAGTCTGTTGTACTGTTTCATTCAGGAAAATCATTTGATGTTGGCAAGCTCTAAACAACGCCTCCTTTCCCTGAAGCTGCCAATCATTTGTTCCCCAGATAGATTTTGTGTCTATTGTGTCCTTCCAAAAGTCGAAACCCTGTATAGACAGTTGGGAAATAAAGGAAGCAGGGTAAATCAGCTTGGTGTTTGTAGGCATATTCTTCTTTGCAGGTGTAGGTGCAAGCCTATAGAAATAAGAGGCTGGGTCTGATGGGTCAAAACCAGAAAAATATGTAAATGTTCGTGCAAATGTTTTTGAACTACCTTTCGGTGGTGTTGAGCAGTGGTCCCACTGGGTGTAATTGTAAACAGCATGTGGGATACTAGCTTTGTGTAAAAAATGGTGACCATAATATTGATAGCAGAACATATCATCAAAATTACTTGCACCATCATACAAATGCTTTTTTTAAAAACTAATTTTATTGATTTTTGCATGACTAAACAGATACAGTCTATGAACTGATCCATGTTAAAGTACATATAATTTAATGAGCGAAATCGCTACTGTATTTAATACAAATACAGTAGTTAGGCAGTGTATCACATTCCCCCTTCCCTACCCATAACCTATAAATCATGTACCATGCAATAAACATTTGTCGCACATTTCGTTAGTACCTCATAACCTAAAAGAATTCTACCCTCCCACAACTGCCCCCTACCACCCCTCCCACCAGGCATGTCACATACAATCAGTGTTTTGAGGTACGGACTGGTGTTGCTGCAGTCTAGCTTCACAAATGTAACTAAAATAGTACTTTGGGATCCAACCTTCAGTGATGGTGGGGGCACGCTGCCCTCAGTGTCTAGGTCTGCTATGGCATACGGTGCACAGGAGTAAGCTATCTAGTCTGCCTCTCCAGGAGTTGCAATCATGGGAACCTCGTCGCTATCACTGTCCGGGATCTTTAGGAGTACCACCAAGGTTTCCCATGCCCTCACTTCCTGCTCTTTTTGCTAATTGCAGCCTAACTATCCCTTCGCACTCTGCCCATTTGATTAACTCCGTCTTCAATCTTTTTACACTGGGGCCCCTCTTTGCTTTCCAATGCATAGTGATTTCTCATTTAGCCAACAAAAGACCCATATCTAGGAATTTGCTTGTAATATTATTTTTGGCTGTATGGGTGAACCAATGCAAGAGACAGGTTCCCATAGCCGGCTCCAATTCCCTGTCAGTGATCTCGGTCAATATTGTGACCACTTCAACACAATAGTTATCTAGTTGCGAGCAATCCCAAAACATAGGTTTTGTCGAAAGTCTGCCCCTGCTCTATTACAGCGTGGGCATGCTGCTGTGTGAGGTTTGAAGTATTTGTTAATCTTCGTCAGGGTGAGGTATGCTCTGTGTGAAATATAAAAGTGCACCAATTGAAATGGGGCATTTCTGGAACTCTTCCATACCCGTTCCCCAAGATCAGCCCAGGTCTTTTCTGGAATCTCCTCCCCCAGAACTTCTTCCCATTTGAGCCGCAGTGCAGACAGGAGCCTAGCATTTCCTGTGTCATACGCCTATATAGACATGGGACTGCTTTAAAAGTTCCTGCCGCCATCACTATGTATTGACACCCCATCGATGTCTGTGGTTCATTGAGACCCTCCCTCCAATGTTTTCGGATAGCCGCAGTGAGTGCAGAGTGTAATAAAAAGTCCCCCCTGGGCAGGTCATATCGTTCCTGTAAGTCATTGAAGGGAATCATAGTGTTGTCCTCATATAAATCCCCTATAGTGGTCAGGCCCGCTCGCTCCAGCTCGTCAGTCCCTTTCAGGTACCCCCATGCGGTAATGCCTCACACATGGACAGAGGGATTTCAGGCACATAGGAAAATTGAATCCGTGCCCGTTTCAGGCTCTTATTCCAGCATTGCCGTGCTATTCTTAATTCCCACGGGACAGTATGAATTCGAATGGGTAACTTCAGAACAATTTGAGACAGTACTCACAGTGATGGAGCTCTATCCCTAACCTCTTCCATCCCTCGAAGTCTAGACACCACCTCCTGAGCTGCCAAGTAATAGGCCTCAAAATCGGGCACTGCCAGACCCCCCTATCGGGCATGACCATACTGTATGAATAAAAGTAGCATCTTCTGCTCTGCAGCGAAGGCGCTCTGGGGAGGCAATAAGACCTGCCTTATGAAGTCGCGATCGGGTGAAGTATATTCTGTATAAGTCACAATCTCGAGGAGATAGCAGTCCCACGAGGGGATTCCAATGCCTCCCTCCAATCATCATTGTTTAAGGGACCAGGGTCTGTTTGCCAGGCTTCCCTAATGGATTCCGGGTGACTAATGTTTGGTATATTTTGGAAATTTTGTGGGTTATCAGGTCGCCCATAAGGAGCTTTCCCTCCAATGGATTAAATTCAGGGAGGATGGAAATCTCCTTAAGGTGAGGAGTAATAGCATGGCAGAACTGAAGGTACTTATAGAACTGGGAGTGTGGGATGGAATATTCTTTCTGAAGATCAGAGAAGGATTTGAGTGTTAGACCCTGGAGGACATCAGCCAATGTAGAGATACTGATTCAGTCCCAGCCCTGGAACCCTTTTAGTCGCTGCATTTGAGAATGAAGGCGATTGCACCATAGCGGGGCTGCACCTGTAGGGCGGTTCAGCCAGCCGATATGGCGAAGTGACTGATGCCATAATGGTAGGACCACTTTGGTGGCCAGAGAAAGGTCCTGAATGTTGGCCCCGCCGTATAAATATTTATAAAGTGACGGATCACCTAGAAGCCGGTTCATCCCGGGGGTGTCCACCAGTCATTACGCACCTGTAAATAGAAAGCAGCATAGTATGACTTAATGTCGGCCGTCACAATGCCCCTACAGTAGGTAGAGAGGAAACATGTACGGAGCACTATTCTAATTGTACCTCCGATCCAGAGAAACTCATTAAGCATGGTTATCAGCTGCCTGAACCAGAGCTTTGGCATGGGGTAGGGGTGGTTGTGCAATTGATAAAGGAACCGAGGAAGAGAGATCATTTTAAAAATGGCTGAGCAGCCGTACAGAGATAAAGGTAAGCCCGCCCACGACTTAAGTTCCTTTTTGACTCTGGCAAGGACTGTGTCTATATTCTTGATCTGGATATTTCTTGTCGGTAAGTCACAAAGAACCCCAAGTATTTCATATCTTTCCGGGTCTGGTAAAGATCTGAGGCCCAGCTATAATCAGACTCAGGCCTGCGCAGGGGCCATAATATAGATTTATTAACATTCATATATAGTCCTGAGGTTTCGACAAAGATTCGCATATTCTGCAAAATGCAGGGGCCTGATCTCCGAGGGTCAGAAAGGAAAAAGAGGACATCATCCGCATTAAGTGCAATTCTACTGGAGACCTCTGTTGACCACTCAAAACCTTTTCTTTGCTCCTCGGCACTCCGTTTGTAGGAGGCGCAGCTCACCACTGATTTCTCCGTCGGGCTCTGGTAACTCCTCTTTTTGTCCTTCCTTGATGTCTTCACCCCTGTTTATCGCCTTTGTTTCTTTACTCTTGTTTCTACTAGCCCATTTTCTCTTTTAATCTTTCTTGTCTCTTCCCTTTCAGGTATTGGAGCCATCGCAGCAGACCACTGTAGAATTTCAGGTAAGCCTTCCTTCTCATGGCCTTGTTCATTACAAACACCAAATAGAGTCTCAGGCCATTTCCTCACTGAACTTTCTCCCTCTCCGCAACTAAAGGCCACATCTGAGGAACATGCACAAAAGAAAGCAGACAACAGCAACACATGGTCATTACCATGCTTTCAAAAGCTAACTTATGAACAAAACTAGGTTGAATTAAAAGACAATATCACTTGCTCAACCATCAAAATTGAGGCAAAGATACTCCAGGAAGCACATGACAGCCCACTACAAACACCAGGCCCCAAATGACAACACTCAAACAATATTTTGTCGAACCAAAATAACATACCCTGAAATTACCACACAATTCTCTCAGCAACTAACAAAAAGGCAGAAAAAACTAATAAAAACACAAAATAAAAAAACCTCACAGGTCCACTAAAGCAGGGAAACCATCCATAGCATATTGATGCAATATGTACTATGACCCTTGTGCTTCTGGGTAGACTCTGAACAGGAACTACATAATGTGCAGTGGAGGTGTTAGGTTGTGGTTTTGGGAAGTTTGGAGACTACAGATATCCTCAACCACAGCTCCAGTGTGTGGTGTAATCTATTTGCATGCTCCAGGGCTGGGAGAGACGTGACACCATCTAGCAATCCTTAAAAACCCCACTCACTATTTACTGCACAAAATGTGATGAGTTAAAAAAGGCCACTGCAAACAACTAAGTTTACCAGTCTACACAGACAATTGACTACCCAAAGATAACACTGCGAGCTGGACCTGAAGCATCATCTACACGTTCTCCCAGGTACAAACCAATATCAGAATTAGAAGAGTCTATATTATAACTATGAAAGAATCATCAAACCCTGCAACACTAAACAAACTCTCCCCATTCAAAAAGTCCCAGTATTTCAAGACTGAGAATATCCCAAATATTGCACAAACTTTGGCAAAAGATGAACACGTGGGCACAAAACTGTCAGACTCCATCTTAATCTCTCCCCGTCTAAACATAAGGACAATCATGTACATCCGGTTAACTCCGCACCCACAGACAGAAACAGCATTCCTAGCCGCAGAACTCCACCAACTAACTTTAAATATTTCTCTGAAATGAGTAGACCACCAAAATATAACAACACTCGAAACGTAGCCCAGAATCCTTAGAATTTATAAAACAACTAATTCTGTATCCAGATTATAAGTCAAAATGCCAATACGGCATCCTAAATTGACGGAACATACTAAGACTTCTGTAAGCGTACCCAGACATTAGTCACTTAAAACCCTTCCACATAACATCCATTGAATTTATCCTACCAAAAAAAATGGTGAAAAGCAGCCCATCAGGATTACCTGAAGTATAATAAGGAATAATACAGTGATGTACAGATTGAATTAAAAGTAGTTTAATTATGGTTTAATAAAAAAATGTTTTACATTCTTATAAATTGAAAGAAGATTGAGAAAATATTTGATAACTAAATAATAATTTCTTTTTAGACTTCTTAACATGCAATTATATTTATATATATTTTAAATTAGTTTAAATAATGTATTTGAACCTAAGTGTTAGGAATGGGTTCCCTGGTTGGCTGAGGTATGCACCCAGGCTAGGGAGGAACCACCAGTCTAGTCAGGTTGAGACAGATACTCACTAGAAGATAACCTGTGCTCACTCTCTGGTAGCTTGGCACAAAGCAATCAGGCATATCTAAAGAGGCAATGTGTACAGTATTTGTGCAACACACCCACACAGTAACACAATGGATACACCACAAAAAGACTCCAGATAGGTTTAAAGAAAAATAGATTATTGTATTCTGAACAAAATCAGATCAAAATGACATAACTCCAATGTATAGAAGTTGAGATACTGAATTTTAAAAGAATAAATGCAGAAAAGCGCTTAGAAGCAAGTAGCTCTAAAAAGATTACTTTAGGTTGCGCTGGACCGGGGCAAAGTCAAAGTTCAGGCCAAGTCGAAGTGGCGATTAACTACACACACAGGCCATGCATTGGCAGGCCTGTGACAGGTTTGAAAGGCTATGTCTGTGGGTGGCATAATCAGTGCAGGAGGCCTACTAGTAGCATTTAATTTACAGGCCCTGGGTATAAGGTATACCACTTCACAAGAGACTTACAAGTAAATCAGATATGCCAAACAGGTGTAAACCAATTATACCATGTTTAGGGGCAAGAGCACATGCACTTTAGCATTGGTCAGCAGTAGTAAAGTGCCCAGAGTCCTAAAGCCAACAAAAAGGTCAGAATAAGAGGAGGAGGAAGGCAAAACATTTGGGGTGATCCTTCAGAGAGTGCCATTTTCCAACACTAACATTATTTCCTATGGCTTTTATTTTAAGTCTGTCTCCATTATTTTCTGTGTGATTGTATAGTGTTGCAGTAACAGCGGATGGCCATGTTTTGTGCTGGACTTCCTATTATTTCTTTTTGGCAGTATTGATTTACACTTGTAAATTTTTCTCCACCCCTTGTTTTAGGGAGTGGACATGTGTAATGTTGTTTTGTTGTGTATATTTATAAGTAAAGTTCGCTATCCCCGGCAAGAGTATCCTGTCACTGAGTCGGTGTGTGTTTCTAGCCTCGCCAATGGCAGGCGTTATTCAAAAAGTCAGATCTTCTGCTTCTTGCAGAACTCCAGAAGAAAGGAGGAGGAGGCTCTGATGTGTAGTGGGAGGCCATTACGTGCTTTAGGAGTGATGTACAAGAAGGCCTGGCCACCGGACTTGTTTCTCTGTATGCATGGGATGTGTGTGAGTAGCAGGAGCGGCTGGTGACATTTGAAAGGGGTGAGGCGAATCAAGAGCAGTAGGATTCGGCGCTAACGGACGGCTAACGGGAATACAAATAATAGCCCTGTACTCCCGTCAGATTAGTGTAACTACCTCTTTCAAACGTCACTAGCTGCTCCGGGGTTATCGTGGAGGAAAGAAATTAACACTATTTTCTAATCATCAAGGAAATTCCTCAGAAATTAAAACAATATACTGCACATGTTGCTAAAATCCTAAATTGCTTCTCTAATAAGGAATGTAAACATATTCTAATCAGCTGTGTGTGGTTACTTAGCAGAAACAGAACAATGGGTTTATTTTAAAAATAAAGGGGCATATTATCAAGCACGCCGTTAAAATTATCGCCGTTTTTGCGGCAGAAAACTGCAGCTAAAGCAGCGATAATGGGCTTGATAATATGCCCGTGAGAATTCCAATAGAAGCCCATGTTGACACCAGAACATGGGCTTCTATTGGAATTCTCAAAGGCATATTATCAAGCCCATTATTGCCGCTTTAGCGGCAGTTTTCTGCGGCTAAAGCGGTGATAATTTTAACGCTGTTTCTTGATAATATGTCCCAAAGTGTTTAGGAAGAACTCTTCCGCTCCAAAATGAGGCCACACAGAACATCTGCTCAAAATCAGCCATTTTGAGCAAAAGAGATGCGTTAGCCTGGTTACCCCCTCAGAAAATCAAAGGACCATTGGAACCAGCAGGCAGATGGATTATTCAAGGCAGGCCAGAGGTAAGGGGGCTGCAGAAGGAACATTTCTGTTGCGGGGTGGCCTTTCTAAATTACTGCTATCAAAGCGCGTGCAAAAGATGGTGCAAGAAGCACCAATGATGAGAGGAATGATGAATGATGGATGAACCCTGTCACTTTTTTTTTACTTGAATGGAACTAGTGAATGGATGGTGAAATCAGCAATACCATTACTCACTGCTTAAGCGCTTGACAAACCTTTTCACTTTCTAGACACTGTATTTTTCATTAAAGTGTGTGATTCTCTTCAGAAGAAAGGGATAGTGTTATTGGACATAGTCTGTAATCCAATTCAAATGTCACTTATCGGCATATCTGTAATTCAATTTAAATGTCATTTATCAGCATATTTCTACCCAGAGATCCTACGGAAACTGATCTTTTAAATACAGCAAGCATTCAAAAAGTATGTTATTTCTAAGTGAAATCAATGTCCCAATGTGCATTCAATTCAGTATTAAAGAATAAGCCTCCACCAGTCACGAGTAGCGGCTAGACAAGCACCCCTGGCACTATATCTCTAGCGCAGGTCAACAACTCTTGTGCATCAAAGGCCGTTCAAATGCTGGCAGCTGGCAGGTATAAGCAACACTGTATTATGACAGGCACTGCCTATATTAAACGTAAAAGAGTCGAAGACTGTTCTAGACAGTGGACGAGTGATATATGATGCATTTAGTTATCGGTCACTGATCTTACTATAAATAATGCATTTTTAAAACCACTGAGAGGAATAACTGGCCTGATGTGGGGGCACTGTGGATCCTACAAGACACCGTAGTCAAGCACTTTAGAAACACACTAAAGCGATGCAGATGCACATCCTCCCAGACGGTACCGACCTCCAAAAACACACGCAAAAGAACAACAAAGTCCACACACACACACACACATATAGGAACAAACATAAACGCCAATGAAGCGTATTAACCACGCGCACACCACTGATGACCCCAAATTAACAAAAACCAGACATCGGTCTATTATTAACCATGAGCAATACACTCCACTGTACTAGCAGAGGTTACAGAGATTTGTTAACAACACATTTCATTAAAAACATCAAATAATTTAAAAATTAAGAAATAGCTACTGCACCAACAACTCTTTACTAAAAGAACTTCATCTTTACATACTAAAATAAATATATAACCAATTCACAACAGTGAACTTTGAAAAGCATAAGCCAATGAGAGAGATGATGATTTTGGGGTCACCCCTAACCTAGGGGGAGGACCAAGCAGATGCCTTGAACACAAAGAGCACATCATGCTGAATGATTCGGTGGTGGTCCTATCCACCTAGGACCACCCCAAGCAAAGTTATGGGTAAAAATACAATGCCAACGAAAGGCCCAGCAAAGCATTATGGGGCAAGATTCTAGAGTGCAGTGAATATTATAGTTTTCGCTCTCAGCTGAGCCAGGAGAGCCTGCCCCTTGAGGAATGTTTTGATATTGGATACTATAATATTCACTGCACTCTAGAATCTTGTCCCATAATGCTTTTCAGGGCCTTTAGTTGGGATTGTATTTTTGCCCATAACTGACTGTGCTTGGGGTGGGCCTAGGAGGATGGGACCCCCACAGAATCGTTCAGTATGAAGTGCTCCTGGTGTTCAAGGCATCTGCTTGGTTCTTTTCCTAGGTTAGGGAGGAGCCCAAAATCATCACCTCTCTCACTGCTTGCTTAATTGTCATTTTTACATTTGTGAGCTGACTATATGCATTTTAGCATGCAAAGATAGACTTATTTGTTGTTCACCTTTAGGTACTGCTTGCTCTATTTCCTTTTTCTGACTATGTGCATTTTAGCACGTAAGTATAGTTGTTTGTTGTTTTACTAAAAATATGTGCGATTTCTGTTTTATTATTTGAGATGAAATGATGAGAGTTCCACAAACATGGAATTCATGCAAAACTTCTGGACTAAGCTACCTTACCCACAACACTGTGATAAAGCAATTTTATCTATAGATGCTTAAAAGCATATAAGGCATTCGCAAATGTGAGCTGTGAAAAATATCAGGCAATGACAGAGATGATGATTTTGGTGGGGCTGGGAAAGATGCAACACCATCTAGCAATCCTTAAAACTCCACTCACTATTTACTGCACAAAATGTGACAAGTTCAAAAAGGCCACTGCAAACACTAAGTTCCCCAGTCTACACAGAAAATTGACTTCCCAAAGATAACACTGCAGTCTGGACCTGAAGCATCACCAATACGTCCTCCAAGGTCCAAACCAATATCAGAATTAGAAGAGTCTATATTATAACTATGAAAGAATCACCAAACCCTGCAACACTAAACAAACTCTCCCCATTCAAAAAGTCATAGTATTTCAAGACTGAGAATATTCCAAATATTGCACAAACTTTGGCAAAAGATGAACACGTGGGCACAAAACTGTCAGACTTCATCTTAATCTCTCCCCGTGTAAACATAAGGACAATCATGTACATCCGGTTAACTCCGCACCCGCAGACAGAACCAGCATTCCTAGCAGCAAAACTCCACCAACTAACTTTAAATAATTCTCTGAAATGAGCAGACCAGCAAAATATAACAACACTCGAAACGTAGCCCAGAATCCTTAGAATTTATGAAACAACTAATTCTGTATCCAGAATATAAGTCAAAATGCCAATACGGCATCCTAAATTGACGGAACATACTAAGACTTCTGTAAGCATACCCAGACATTAGTCATTTAAAACCCTTCCACATGATTGTTCTTTCCCAGTGTTTGTTGTTATTTTTTGTTGTTTTTTTGCACCAGCAATCACACAACACTCCATCTCATTTCCCTTTGAGATTCGTAAGGCCTCACTCAGGCACCCTGTCACGCACTCCGGTGATCCCTCTCACGGCCACGACTCTCTGTAAGGCTCTGTTCGCCAATATGACCACCTACCACCATGACTGACATACCCATTCCAAGAGCTTCCCTTCACGTTCTGTCCTGGAACGTTAACGTCCTTCTGGACCACTTCAAACGCATGGCTGTACTGCGATGCACCCAACGACTTGGGGTAGAGGTTCTCCAACTTCAGGAGACTCACTTACTGGGTAATCACTGTCCCTTCCTGGCATGCTATGGGTACAACAGGGTATGGCATTCAGGCTTCACCCTGGGCTCCCGCGGGGTGGCGATCCTGCTGAAGCGCTCCCTTCCCTTTGTGACTACACGGGTCATCTACGACTCCCAAGGCACTTCGATGGCCCTTTGTGGCTCGTTGAATGGTAACCCCCTTAACTTAATATCTATATACTCACCCCCATTGATGCTCACGGTGACCCTGGAAAAATCCACAGAGCTATTGACCTCTCTGCCCTTGGGTTCCACTTTCCTCGGGGGGGGGGGGACTTTAACGCGGTTTCCTCCCCAGATCTGGACACGACGGGACCTCCATTCCATGGTAGAATCTCGCAGGTGAAACAATTGACGAACTGATCCGAGTCATTGGGCCTCTGCAACGCATGGCGTACCTGGCACTCACACACTAAACAATTCACCCATACCACTGCAGCCCACCACATGCAGGCGCGCATCAATGCAATCTTTGTCCTCTCAATGGACTGTACCGCAATCCAGGATGTCCGTATCCTCCTTAGGGGTATATCTGATCACTCCCTGGTGCTACGTAGCACGGGGGCCCACCTCCTTCAGTGCATCTGACGTGGAGGTTGAACGCGTGGTTCGTCCAGGATAAGGAGTTCTGGAAGGTAGTGGGGACAGAGATCAAGCAGTATTTTATAGCCAATGATGGGTCGGTGTCCTTTCCAAGCACCCTCTGGGAAGCAAGCAAGGCCACGATCCGAGGTGTCGCTAAGGGCCAGCTCAAACGCCAGCTGCAAACGCAGCTGCAGCAGATTGCCTCGTGAGAGGTGCAAGCGATGCGCCTCGAACAGTCTTCCTCTGCAGTTGCTGACACTTCCAAAGAGAGACTTCTTGTTTGCTTCTGCACTGAGATTAAACAGCTTTCCTTAGAGGTGGCTAACCTCCTCTGGCGATCATCGGTGGCCGGGGAACGGCTCAGTTCTCCATAGACTGGCTACCTATTCCAGGGCGAACTCCACTATCGCCGAAATAGAATAGACCTGGACGGATCGGTATGCCGCTCCCCACCGGAGATGGCTCGCGCCTTCGCATCCTACTATCACCAACTGTATACGGTCACAACCCGACACTTTCGCTCTCGGGCTTGCTGGGGGCCAGGGCACTCATCTTCCCCACCCGAACCCCACTGTCCAGGTAGACCCGGACCGCCCTATCACCCACGAAGTGATTGGTGAAGCAATAACCCTTTCCTCTTCAGGCAAGATACCCGGGTACGGATGGCCTCCCTCAGGAATATTACGCTCTATATCGCGAGGCCCTTGTTCCGCACCTCACTAACCTGTTTGAGGAGGCAGCCGAAAAGGGTTCCTTCCCTCCCAAGACAGACATGGCCACCATTATGGTTCTTCCCACATCTCAGCCACCCTCCCCACGGTGTGCGGATTACCGTCCCATCTCCCTTATCAACACGGAGCTAAAACTTTTCACCACGATTTATGCCCTCGCGCGGTACCCGGCATTGTCTCCGAAGGCTGCATCTGGCCCTGGCTCACCGCCACTTGCTCACCCCCTATTTGGCGGTCCTCCTTGTGGACTTTGAGAAAGCCTTTGATTCGGTGGGCTGGGGTTTTTTAGATGCTGTCCTTGCTGCGATGGGCTTTGGCCCCCGCTTTCGGGGTCTGGTTTGGGTCCTGTATGCCTGCCCGAGGGCGCGCGTTCTAGTCAATGGGGTCTTGTCAGAGCCCTTTTCTATCCACAGGGGAACAAGGCAGGGATGTCCCCTTTCCCCCCTGCTCTTCGCCTTGGCGATGGAACCCCTAGCTGCACTGATACGGTCCGAAGGGCGTATACAGGGGTGGGAATGGCCCTATACTGAGGCTGATAAGATCGCTCTTTACGTGGACGACGTCCTTATTTATCTAGTGGATCCCGCCCGATCCGGCCCTCAATGCCTCCAGATTCGACACTCCTTTGAGCAGGCCTCCGGCTGAATCCCGACAAGTCGGTCCTGGTCCCTCTCCACCTGTCTAGAGAATGTTACGACTGGCAATCCACTATGTCAAATGAAAAAGATCCCCTTGGGTTTCTTTATAAAGCATACATTGAATCACTCACATTCACTCAAATTGAACTAAATGCTTGCACCAAATAGAGTCCGAAAATACAATACAAAGAAAATATATAATTTGTTTTTTATTTATAAATGTCATAAAATCATTAAAAACATCTTATCCACATAGCAAAAGGGAGAACCTAAAGATCCTTAGGAAGGTAAATAGACAACAATGTATTATAGGCACTGCAGAGTGCATGAACTTAGATGGTAATGTTCATAAATAGCTGTACAGTGAGCATTTAGTCTTCTTCTTCTGCTCAAGTCCAAGATAGTGCCAATGCCTTCGTGAGCCCAAGATTCCTTTATTGTAGCAAATCGTTGTTTAAATTCTTCCCATAGGTCTAAAAAAAGAGAGCGACGCGTTTCGGTGGTATCATATAATTCCCCACCTTCTTCAGGCTAACAAGATACTTATAGTAAATCTCCCAAAAATCTGAATCTAAAAACAATGTAAAAAGATATACATATCAAATATATATACATAAACTGCATTGCAAGTTAGTATTTTACAATTTTATGTGGTTAGCCTATTGCATGTCATCATATCATTTATTTGTATCAAACTAACCGTTTCTCAATAATTAAAAAAACCTAAAAGTGAACAATTCCAAATATTGTACCCTCGGTCTCAAGATAAATGCTCAACATATTAGTTCAAAAGCCAACTTACTATCATTTATATCCACACATTGTCTTACAAATCTTATTTTCCATTCCCAAAAATGGCTACCCACCTGCTTTAGGGTAGATCGGAGGCTTGGATATCTCTCCTTTACCAGTAGAAACTTCTAAACACAGAATATACCTTGCTTGTATTACTCTGTATGGGGGGATGCAGTCTCCTCCCTAGAGAAATATATACATATATGTTCTATAGTTGCTCTGTATAATAGAGGAATAATCATGATTTATTTAAAAACCTCCCCCTCCATCTTAGTACCTTTTCTAGGGTCTTCGAGGGTATCAATAATCTTTAAATCACTCGATTAAAAATAATTAATGCAGGGCCCAGCCTTGTCCCTTAAACTGCAAGGTAAATAATTAATAGTTAGCCCTATATTGAGTCTAACATCGCGTATGGCAATTTTAATAACAAAAACAATACCTTTTATATATATCTCGAACAATTAATACCTGATATACGGGTCCAACCTCATATGACCACAGAAGCTATGGTCATCATTAGAAAACCTATACAGCCTCAATGATGCTTCATGAATTGTCTTTAATGTTCTTCGTATGATTAGCCTATTGGGAAAATCATAATCACCCAGTTAGTTTAAGTAGGGAAAAATGTTGGTATATTCGTCTAATAATAGTCATAAAACTAGTAATCCTATTTTAGTTCTCTAAAGACGTAAGCGCGTTAACAATAGATATCACTATTTACAACGCTCGGGCATCAGAGTCCTAATATTATTATAAATGTGGACCAAATCTCTATCCTCTTGTAAATAGTGTGTCTTATAGGGGACGAAGGACTAAACCTTAGCGTTCTTATGAAACACCATGAGTATATATATATCCAGTATTCCACACTGCCTGGCCAAGTGCGATAAACTAAGAACTAATTAAAGGCAAAATATAACTAGGTTCTAACTGTTAATGCTAGGGCAACTCGAAATACCTGTCACGAGCCTAGTGCAAACATACGTCCATACCCACACAAACTTACCGGGACTGAAGAGTCTCACGGCCTGCTTCTATTCTCCGTGCAAGGCTCTGGTGTAACTGACACCGTCCTGTTGCCATTTATAAACAACTCGTTGCTTCCGCTAACAAGAAAGTAAATCAAAATTGAAAGAGGACTGGTCCCCTTTGACTGATCCGCCATCTTAGAGCGGGTTATATTATTCTAACGCGCTGTGGCCAATCGGTCATAAAGAAAGAGAACGGACTCGTCGCCTAAAATGGATCTGCCATTTAGGAATAGTATGATTTGTGTAACACATATTAGTGAATATATTGGCCGATATCGTGACACTAATACCTAATTAAATAAAAAAACGCCAACTATACTCAGAGAGTTATTAATAAAAAAAGTTAGAAAACTCTATGTTTATAAATGTGTTTGTATGTAATCATTGCATCTCAATTACGAGCGAGTTGCTCATATGTTTTATAAATCGCAATTTTTGATGTATGGTCTAGCATCAAACGATATGTTTTGCCAGTCATACTGAGAAACGTTATGAATTGATATGGTCGGTTCTTCGTTACAATCAAACCAATAAGAAATTTCTCTAACACCCATACCCTTTCCATAGGAGATTACACTATCTTATAATCTTGGGACTCGTATACACAAGAGATTGTGCAGCTCAAGAAATTTCATTTTTACACTAAGAGCGAAGCATGTAATTCTTATATTATCTCAGCAGTCTTTCCCATTCTTCACGGGAATTCAAACCCTGTCTAATCGTATTAAAAATGCAGATGTATCATTGTTCTCTTGCCTTCCTCTTCTCTTCCATATTACCTCCTCTTTTATTCATGGTGATTTTTTCTAAAATATACCAATCAAACTCATTTTCTTTATGTCCCTGTTCTAAGAAATGAGCTACTAGAGGAGCATTAATCTTTTTCTGTGTGAGCAACGACAGTTTTTGAGGAGAAACTGTACTGAATTAGCTGACTCTTACAAACACTCAGAAGTCCTAAAAAAGAAACTAGGGGATAGAGGCTATCCCAGAAAACTAATATCCCACTCATTCAAAAGAGCGCGGTTCTACAACAGAGAGGCTATGTTTGAGGGTCCTAAAACTAAAGAAAAAATTACCAAAGTAGTCTTTGTGAGCCAATTTTATGAGATCAGTAATAAGATAAAAAATGTAATCAATAGACATTGGAGTATATTGAATAATGAGGAGACTGTGATATTAGAGAGACCTATTCTTGCTTACAAACGCAATAACAATCTCCGGAATCAATTGGTTCATACATATAGAGAGGAAATACATCATAAACAGAGGACCATTGACAATGTTAAACTAACTGGTAACATAAAATGTGGTAATTGTTCATTATGTGCACAATGCATTGTGGCGAAAGAGATGCAGCACAATGGTAGAACTGTCGTTGCTCACACCCTCAACAACTGTCGTAGTAAAACATTATATATTTGATGAAATTTCCATGTGGGCAAGCATATATTCGAGAGACAGGTCGGGAATTGCGGATTCGCCTCCTCGAACACAGATCAGCAATAAAAACGAAAAAGATTAATGCTCCTCTAGTAGCTCATTTCTTAGAACAGGGACATAAAGAAAATGAGTTTGATTGGTATATTTTAGAAAAAAATCACCATGAATAAAAGAGGAGGTAATATGGAAGAGAAGAGGAAGACAAGAGAACAATGGTACATCTGCATTTTTAATACGATTAGACAGGGTTTGAATTCCCGTGAAGAATGGGAAAAACTGCTGAGATAATATAAGAATGACATGCTTCGCTCTTAGTGTAAAAATGAAATTTCTTGAGCTGCACAATCTCTTTTGTATACGAGTCCCAAGATTATAAGATAGTGTAATCTCCTATGGAAAGGGTATGGGTGTTAGAGAAATTGCTTATTGGTTTGATTGTAACGAAGAACCGACCATATCAATTCATAACGTTTCTCATGATGATTGGCAAAACATATCGTTTGATGCTAGACCATACATCAAAAATTGCGATTTATAAAACATATGAGCAACTCGCTCGTAATTGAGATGCAATGATTACATACAAACACATTTATAAACATAGAGTTTTATAACTTTTTTTATTTATAACTCTCTGAGTATAGTTGGCGTTTTTTTATTTAATTAGGTATTAGTGTCACGATATCGGCCAATATATTCACTAATATGTGTTACACAAATCATTCCTAAATGGCGGATCCGTTTTAGGCGACGAGTCCGTTCTCTTTCTTTATGACCGATTGGCCACAGCGCGTTAGAATAATATAACCCGCTCTAAGATGGCGGATCAGTCAAAGGAGACCAGTCATCTTTCAATTTTGATTTACTTACTTGTTAGCGGAAGCAACGAGTTGTTTATAAATGGCAATGGAACGGTGTCAGTTACACCAGAGCCTTGCACTGAGAATAGAAGCAGGCCATGAGACTCTTCAGTCCCGGTAAGTTTGTGTGGGTATGGACGTATGTTTGCACTAGGCTCGTGACAGGTATTTCGAGTTGCCCTAGCATTAACAGTTAGAACCTAGTTATATTTTGCCTTTAATTAGTTCTTAGTTTATCGCACTTGGCCAGGCAGTGTGGAATACTGGATATATATATACTCATGGTGTTTCATAAGAACGCTAAGGTTTAGTCCTTCGTCCCCTATAAGACACACTATTTACAAGAGGATAGAGATTTGGTCCACATTTATAATAATATTAGGACTCTGATGCCCGAGCGTTGTAAATAGTGATATCTATTGTTAACGCGCTTATGTCTTTAGAGAACTAAAATAGGATTACTAGTTTTATGACTATTATTAGACGAATATACCAACATTTTCCCCTACTTAACCCCTTCAGCGCAGCGCAGATTTCCGCGCCACGCTGAAGGTTCTGTGCGCGGGCGGGGCCATGACGGAGCGGTTCCGTCATGCGCACAGCGCAACCGACGTGCATGACGGAACCGCTCCGTCATGCGCGTCGATGGGGTTAAACTAACTGGGTGATTATGATTTTCCCAATAGGTTAATCATACGAAGAACATTAAAGACAATTCATGAAGCATCATTGAGGCTGTATAGGTTTTCCAATGATGACCATAGCTTCTGTGGTCATATGAGGTTGGACCCGTATATCAGGTATTAATTGTTAGAGATATATATAAAACGTATTGTTTTTGTTATTAAAATTGCCATACGCGATGTTAGACTCAATATTGGTGCTAACCATTAATTATTTACCTTGCAGTTTAACGGACAAGGCTGGGCCCTGCATTAATTATTTTTAATCGAGTGATTTAAAGATTATTGACACCCTCGAAGACCCTAGAAAAGGTACTAAGATGGAGGGGGAGGTTTTTAAATAAATCATGATTATTCCTCTATTATACAGAGCAACTATAGAACATATATGTATATATTTTTCTAGGGAGGGGACTGCGTCCCCCCATACAGAGTAATACAAGCAAGGTATATTCTGTGTTTAGAAGTTTCTACTGGTAAAGGAGAGATATCCAAGCCTCCAATCCGCCCTAAAGCAGGTGGGTAGCCATTTTTGGGAATGGAAAATAAGATATGTAAGACAATGTGTGGATATGAATGATAGTAAGTTGGCTTTTGAACTAATATGTTGAGCATTTATCTTGAGACCGAGAGTACAATATTTGGAATTGTTCACTTTTAGGTTTTTTTAATTATTGGGAAACGGTTAGTTTGATACAAATAAATGATATGATGACATGCAATAGGCTAACCACATGAAATTGTAAAATACTAACTTGCAATGCAGTTTATGTATATATATTTGATATGTATATCTTTTTACATTGTTTTTAGATTCAGCTTTTTGGGAGATTTACTATAAGTATCTTGTTAGCCTGAAGAAGGTGGGGAATTATATGATATCACCGAAACGCGTCGCTCTCTCTTTTTAGACCTATGGGAAGAATTTAAACAACGATTTGCTACAATAAAGGAATCTTGGGCTCACAAAGGCATTGGCACTATCTTGGACTTGAGCAGAAGAAGAAGACTAAATGCTCACTGTACAGCTATTTATGAACATTACCATCTAAGTTCATGCACTCTGCAGTGCCTATAATACATTGTTGCCTATTTACCTTCCTAAGGATCTTTAGGTTCACCCTTTTGCTATGTGGATAAGATGTTTTTAATGATTTTATGACATTTATAAATAAAAAACATATTACATATTTTCTTTATATTGTATTTTCGGACTCTATTTGGTGCAAGCATTTAGTTCAATTTGAGTGAATGTGAGTGATTCAATGTATGCTTTATAAAGAAACCCAAGGGGATCTTTTTCATTTGACATAGTGTCTCGTGTTGGTGTCCTGTCCCCCTTGGTGTAGTGGGACCCCTCTCGCTCATTTTTTGACGATTGGCAATCCAACATACCGCGCTGACGCCAATCGTTTAAATACTTGGGGACATTGGTGACTCTGCTTCCTGGGCTAGGCTGGGCCCTCAATGTTACTCCTCCAGTGAAGAGAGCTAAAGCAGATCTCCAGAAAAGGCACACATTACCTGTGAACCCAATTGGGAGGGTCACCCTGTTTAAAATGATGATTCTCCCCAAGTTCCTCTATGTTCTCCAAAACACTCCTTTCTGCTTTCCGAGGGCCTGGTTTCGGGAGTTGGACAGCATGACCTCTAGGTTCCTCTGGGGTAAGGTAGGGTTCGCTTGACCCTAAGCGTATATGTAGGGTTCCTTCATTTGATTGAGGTCCTGGGATGACCTATTTATATCTGTATTATCTGGCCACCTGCTTGCTATCCATACACGACTGGTTTAACAGGGGCTGGTCTGACCCGGCCTACAGGCTTGAGTTGGGCGAGTTAGGCCTGCCCAAAATCCAATCTATGTTAAATGGGGAGCCCATTCCGTCCCGACTACCGGAGGTGACGCGCTCGGCGCTGTTGGCCCGGCGGGCAACGCTGCGACATACTCAGTGGACACAAAAGCTGACCCAGTGCACGCCCCTCTGGCAAGGCACCTAGCTGAGAGAGTTTAGTGGGCTACAGGGCTTTAGATCCTGGGACCTTATAGGGATCTCACAGTTGGGTGATGTGTGGGCTAGCAGTCACATGCGCTCCTTCAAGGACCTCCGCACCAGGTACTCCCTGCATCAGACATAATTTTATAAATATCTACAGCTGCGCCATGCCCTCCACGTGCACCTCATGGAAGACACGCGGATCCCTGAATACAGCCCGCCAGAGGCACAGATTATGCTGGGGTTCCTGGGGAGGGGGCATATCTCCTGCATCTACCGGACACTGGTCAATAACACCCCAACCAAGCTAGATCGACTCCGATACCAATGGGAGGAGTGGGTGGGCTCCTTAGAGGAGGAAGACTGGCGCGGTGCTCTTATGGCTCCCAGGACGGTTACCGCATCAGCCAGGCTCAGTATGGTCCAGCCATACTATTTGCATGCAGCCTACCTGACCCCGTCACGCCTGCACCAGGCAGGTTTTTGCCCGACCCCCGCCTGCACCAGGTGCGCCCATGAACGTCTGATTTCTTCCACATGGTATGCACATGTCCCTGCCTGACACGGTTCTGGGGTGCTATTGAGGTAAAACACACGGAAATACTGGGGTGGGAAGTCCCTCATGACCCACGGCAAGCACTCCTGAGTATAATAGATGGGCTGGATGGGTCCTGGAATGAAAAGCTGTTTCTTACTACGGCGATGGTCGTGTCTAAGAGGGACATAGCTGCATCTTGGAAATGCCCTGATCCCCTGTGTGTTGGGCAATGGCGGAGAGGGGTTGACTGGTGTGCCACACAAGAGAAGACCATGTATGAGGCAAAAAAGTATCGTAAGGTATGGGGGAAGTGGGTGGAGGAAGGTGAAATAGACATGCAGGGAATGTTCAATGGCATTTTATTTTTGTACTTTGCCGGCTCCGAGCTGAGGAAGAGTCGAGCCGTTGTCTGTGATCTTATGTTATCATTGTATAGTGATGATTTGCTGGCATCGTTTGTCGAAAACAATAAAAATTTGTTTATAAAAAAAAAAAACCTTCCACATAACATCCATTGAATTTATCCTACCAAAAAGAAATGGTAAAAATCAGTCTATCAAGATTACCTGACGTATAATAATAAATAATACAGTGATGTACAGATTGAATTAAAAGTAGTTTAATTATGTTTTAATAAAACATTTTTTTACATTGTTATAAATTGCAAAAAGATTGCGAAAATATTTGATAACTCAAATAATAATTTATTTTTATGCTTCTTAACATTCAATTATATTTATATATATTTTAAATTAGTTTAAATAATTTATTTGAACCTAACTGTTAGAAATGGGTCTCCTGGTTGGCTGAGGTATGCACCCAGGCTAGGGAGGAACCACCACTCCAGTCAGATTGAGACAGATACTCACTAAAAGATAACTTGTGCTCACTCTCTGGTAGCTTGGCTCAGAGCAGTCAGGCATATCTAATGAGGCAATGTGTACAGTATTTGTGCAACACACCCACACAGTAACACAATGAATACACCACAAAAAGACTCCATACAGGTTTAAAGATAAATAGATTATTGTATTCTGAACAAAACAAGATCAAAATGACATAACTCCATGTATAGAAGTTGAAATACTGAATTTTAAAAGAATAAATGCAGTTATGGGCTTAGAAGCAAGTAGCTCTAAAAAGGTTACTTTAGGTCACGCTGGACCGGGGCAAAGTCAAAGTTCAGGCCAAGTCAAAGTGGCGATTTACTGCACACACAGGCCATGCATTGGCAGTCCTGTGACAAGTTTGAAAGCCTACTTCTGTGGGTGGCATAATCAGTGCAGGAGGCCTACTAGTAGAATTTAATTTACAGGCCCTGGGTATATGGTATACCACTTTACAAGAGACTTAGAAGTAAATCAGATATGCCAAACAGGTGTAAACCAATTATACCATGTTTAGGGGTGAGAGCACATGCACTTTAGCATTGGTCAGCAGTGGTAAAGTGCCCAGAGTCCTAAAGCCAACAAAAAGGTCAGAATAAGAGGAGGAGGAAGGCAAAACATTTGGGGTGATCCTTCAGAGAGTGCCATTTTCCAACACTAACATTATTTCCTATGGCTTTTATTTTAAGTCTGTCTCCATTATTTTCTGTGGGATTGTATTGTGTTGCAGTAACAGTGGATGACCATGTTTTGTGCTGGACTTCCTACTGTTTCTTTTTGGCAGTATTGATTTACACTTGCGTTATTCAAAAAGTCAGGTCTTCTGCTTCTTGCAAAACTCAAGAAGGAAGGAGGAGGAGGCTCTGATGTGTAGTTGGAGGCCATTACGTGCTTTAGGAGTGATGTACAAGAAGTCCTGGCCACCGGACTTGTTTCACTGTATGCATGGCATATGTGTGAGTAGCAGGAGCGGCTGGTGACATTTGAAAGTGGTGAGGCAAATCAAGAGCAGTAGGACTCGGCGCTCACGAGCAGCTAACAGGAATATAAATAATAGCCCTGTACTCCCGTCATATTAGTGTAACTACCACTTTCAAACGTCACTAGCCGCTCCGGGGTTATCGTGGAGGAAAGAAATTAACACTATTTTCTAACCATCAAGGAACTTCCCCAGAAATTAAAACAATATACTGCACATGTTGCTAAAATCCTAAATTGCTTCTCTAATAAGGAATGTAAACATATTTTAATCAGCTGTGTGTGGTTATTTAGCAGAAACAGACCAATGTCTTTATTTTAAAAATAAAGGGGTATATTCACAAGAACGTGTGATAACTTCCGCAAGAGTAGCGTAACGCAACTTTCAATATCGTGGCCCATCGCAGGAAAATAACCTTGTGACAACGTGGGATTCACAACAAGGCGGTAGCATGCGATAGTCAGCAGATAACGCTCAAACTGTCCGCGTAAAAATCAACGCCGCATAAATGCGATACGCGAACGCAAAAAAAAATGCAATGACGCCAACCGCAGTACAAAAAGTAGCGAAAACCAGCCACAGGCCTGCAAATCCCACACATCTGGCGGAACACTGCACTATAAAAACCACAGAACAAATACACCAAAAACAATCCAAAGTGCGTAGCAACATGGATGAACACTGACACAGCGCAGGAGCCAACTCGAACCCCATAACCCCCACAGACCACCAGCAAGGAACAACGGGTTCGGGGAAGGCCAAAGACAAGAGGGAGAGGAAGAAGGGGTGCAGACCGCAGGAAAACAAGACCAGAGTCACGGAGGCGACAGAACACTATGCGCAACCGACCCACTAGCAGACCACCTGGAATGCAGTCGGAGTGCCGAGGAGGCCAATCCAGGAGGCCAATATGTGCCGGCATGAAGCGACTACCTAAACCAGGCACAAACCCGCTGCCAACAGGAAGGCAGCAACGGCGACAGGAGGTGGCAGTCCAGCGCCACCGGAGGAGCTGAAGGAAACCCAGGCCACAGTCATCAGTGTGGAGACGCTGCAAGGAGTAAGGAGTATGGACACAGCTCGAGAGGACCTGACACAACATCAACAGGGAGTGCAACAAACAGGGACTGGGGGGACGGGGGAGTGGGCACAATAGCATTGTTAGATTTGGGGATCTCTAGTTGGCATAGGTAGGTACTTGTGACAAATAGGGACCCTTGCCTCTAGTCAGGGTAAGGGGGTACACTCCTACAATAACCCCTGCTCACCCCCTTGGTAGCTTGGCACGAGCAGACAGGCTTATCTCAGAGGCAGTGCGTAAAGCATATGTGACCACATACAGTAATCCAGTGACAACACTACAAATGGACACCACACAGGTTTTATATCAAAAATACGTATACTTTATATAGATTTACCACAAGACCATAAACGACAAAAATACACAATACTATTACTTTAAGATGGTAGTTTTTAGCTTAGTTCAGTTCAGTTCTTAAGATGGAACACTGCGTCAATGTACCTTACGATGCGTTGCGCTTCCACGACAAGCAATGTCGCAGCGATGGAAATGTGGCAAAGTTCTGGTGCAAAGAAATAAAGACGTGAAGATCTTCCAGATGCGGCACGCTTCTCCGGGGATGCGAGAAGTTCTCGGTTCGATACGTGGACTGCAGCGGCGACACCCTTGTTCAGAAGTGCGACGGCAACAGCTCCAACTGCGACACTCTTCTCCCACGATGCGTGAAGCTTCCGCACGATTCGACAACTACAGCGGCGAGATCCTTGTTCAGAAATGCGACTGCAGCAGCTCCGACGGCGACACGCTTCTTCCTCGTTGCGAGACCCTTCTCTCGATGCGGTGCAGTGCGACAACTCCAGCGGCAACACCCTTGTTCAGAAGTGCGACGGCAGGCAGCAGCGACGGCGACGTGCTTCCTCTTCGTTGCGAGACGCTTCTCTCGATGCGGTGCAGTGCGACAACTCCAGCGGCGACACCCTTGTTCAGAAGTGCGACGGCAGCAGTATCGACGGCGACACGCTTCGGCTTCGCTGAGTCGCGCTTCCAGCTCCTTGCGACACGCAGTCCCTCAGAAGGCCCAAAACAGCAGCAGGCACTTCCAAATAACTCTGGGGAGCTGGGGGTTGAAGTCTGTTGTCCCTGTGACTTCAGCAGGAGGCAAGCTCCGTTGCAAGCCCTTGGAGATCCTTACAAGTTGAAATAAGCACACAAAGTCTCTTCTCCTTCCTTTGGCAGTCAGGCAAACCACTGCAGGCCAATCCCCCAAGCAGCACTTCAGCTTAGGGATAGTCTCTCCTCAGTTTCTTCAGGTTCTGCTCCTCAGTAAAGGTTTCTTCTTGTTCCAAAAGTGGTCTAAATTCTAGGGATCAGGGTCCCACTACTTATACCCCAAAATCCTTTGTTCTCTGAGGGGAGAGGGGCCTGTGCCCAGTCCAAACCAGTTCCTGGGCACTCTGTTGACCAGACCTCTCCTTTCCTTTCACAGTGCAGGGCAGAAACATCAGACGCCCCACAGGAGGTGGAGCCAGCATTGTGGAAGGCAAGTACAGCCCTGGAGCACTTTGTTGACAGGGAGAGCATATGCACTTTAGCTCTGATCAGCAGTGGTAAAGTGCCCAGAGTCATAAAACAGCCAACGACAGGTCAGAAAAAATATAGGAGAAAGGCAAACATTTCAGGGATGACCCTGCAAAAAGGGCCAAGGCTTTTTTGGAGGAGGAGCAAGATGGCAGGCTGACACGCCACGGAGTTGCAGCAGTTGGAGATCCCTGCTATTGGATTCAAGCTTTGAGCTATACTTACATGGAAAAATGGTCTTGCAAAGATTAATGCTCTGAGTACTTAGCCAGCCTCACTCAATGGCAACACGATGGATGGTCTCTTCATCATAATTGTAGATTGATGTACCAACTCTACAAAATTCTTCGGCGGCTGCTGTGGGCGGCGCGTCTCGCTCTGCCGACGGCATTCAGGTGGCCGGAGCCCCGCCTGTCCGACAGCTTCAGACTCGCAATTTCCGCATCCCCGGTGTATTCAGCCCTCAACTCCAAATCTGCAGATACGGATAAACACTTGAGTCCTTCCACCATGGCCCCTAAAGTAATTGCACGGGGGGGCCGTACTGGACGGCTCAAGCGACGCAAGTGGCTGTTTCAATGGCTGGTTCTCAGGCGGGTTCTGCCTCTTTAACAAACAAGACCGAAATCAACGGTAGAAGCAGCCAGAAATTATCCCCGCCAGACAGACATGCATCTAGCACGGGTAAGCCGTTGATCCGCCCTCCCCTTTTGGTTCCCGTAAACGATCCTCGTGCGAAAGAGAAGGGGGGTCCCTTATTCACAATAATGGTCTTGTGGAAAGGGGCGCTGATTTAGGGGGGTCATCGGCACCGGGATTTTGCTCTGCTGAGTCCATTTTGCCTGTTGGGACTGCTCGGACTGATTTATGCTCTGCGGTGTCTTTGAATAATCAGGGGGAGTCTTTATTTGACAGAGGGAGCTTAAATGAACCTAAGCTCAAACACATCGCTAATGAATCAGCTGGCACTCTCCATTTGGAAACTCCTGGCATTTGTATGATCGATTTGCCTAGTGGAAACGACCTGGTGGAGCCTGCTATTTCTGTCTCCGCTGAGTTGGGTGGTCTCAGCCAGGGACTGCAGGCTCCTCTGGTGCAAGCTAGTGAAACATTTGACAATGAGGTGGCTGAGATCGTCTCAAATCTGGAAGACACTGGTTTAAGCTGCAACAATGAGGAGGAGGAGTCCAATGAGGAGTCTGAGACTTTGGTGAGTTCGCAGGCAGATTCCGTTAAAAAAAACTCACGCAAAAAAGGGAAATCTAAGGCTAAAAACAAGCAAAAGAAGGGTAAAACTCCGGCTCTATCTAAGGCCGGTATAACTACCTCAGAATCACATGGAAGGCATATAGCGGATAATCGTCCACTTTGTAAATGGATTCAGGCTAACGGAAGAGTGAAGAAAATGGCTCTACGCCTCTCTGGTAACAGCTCAGTATTGGGAGACCAGACAAAAGAAGTGTTTTCAACTCAGCCTCAAATACAAGCGGACATAACAATACCCTCTCTACTCCCTTCCACCCACGCTCTTACCAATCCCCTGCCAATAGCTCTCAATTCACCAAGTCGGCCTGACTCCGCGGTTTCCGCTGAGGAGCAAGCACTCTCAGGTAACGTTCAAACCCCTAAGCAGACTCCACCTCTTACTGCGGTGCATGTTCCCGTACTTTTTTCTCCAATTATCCCCCTAGCTACTGATCTTGATAGCTCTGAAAAACAACATCTTCCTCTCAATATCATTTTACAGACTTTGTCAGATCAACACAAGGAAACGCAGCAACATTTCCTTCAATTAAGGGAAGATAATATCAAGATTCAGAATTTCATGCAGGATTTAAATAATAAAGTTGGAGGGGTTGTCCAGGATTTGGAATCTCTACAGCAAAGGGTCTCGACTGTTGAGGAAACGTCTGCCTGCAACCAGGGTGCGGTGAACAGACATCAGGAGCAAATCGGGCGGCTGCAGGACAAGCTGGAAGATATGGAGAATAGGCAAAGACGACTCAATCTCAGACTCTTTGGTATACCCGAAGGGTCTGAAGGGGCTGACCCAAGGGCATATATTGTATTATTATTCCAGAAAGCTTTCCCCGATCTATCTGATTGGGATTGGGACTCTCAGCTTCAGAGGGTTCATAGATTGCCACTCTATGCAGCGAATAGGGGTAGTAAATTTCCTCGTCCCTTTCTGATTTATTTCGGTAATTTTTTGCTCAGACAGGCGGTCTCACTCAAAGCTAGGCCAAATTCCCCGGTTGTGATTGACTCCATATCTTTTTTTGTATGATCCGATCTAAGTAAGAGCACCATGGATAGACGCTGGAGGTTGCGTCAGCTTATTGATCTGTTCAAGGCCTTGGGAGGTCAGGCTTTCTTGCAGGAACCGGCCCGCCTAAAGGTGATCAATGGGGGGCGCACATATATATTTACAGATGAGAAGGAGGCAGAACAGGTGCTCTCTAAATTAACATCTTAGAAGGGGTGGGGAAAAAGGGGGAAAAATGGAATAGGAAAAGGGAAAAGCTTCGAGTGCTAATGACTATTGATGTTTATTTTGATGCTTATGCTGTTGGTCAGCTTACATTTCCAGTATACAATACTGATAATTCTGTGGGTGGCGGAGGGGAAGATAAGGGTGGGGTAGTTTAAGCCGAATGCTAGGGTGATGATGTTGGTTAAATGATTGGGGAAGAAAGGGGGGATATAAAAAATAAAAATAAAAAAAAGATTGGAGTACTATATTATTTGGATTCTACGGAGTTTATAAAGTACATAAATTAATAAATATACGTTGCTTGGCAGGTTGATCTCCTTTGCTGCTACTCTTTAGAGCTGCCCATCCAGCGGCAGCAGGGTATAAGAGGTTTTCCTCCTCTTAGGGAATGGGGGAGGGGGCTCGGTCAGAACCCCCTTGGGAGGGTCTGTAGGGTCTGTAGGGGTAGGTTTGGGGGATACAAATGTTCAAATGATCAGGTTGAGAGGGATGATATCCGGTTATTTTAATTTTCTTATGAAACATATGGAATTTCAAAAAAATGAGCGGGGGCGAAATATGTATAGATGATGCATAGAATCAGATGTATGGCATGGAATGTCGCAGGTCTCAAAAGTAGGAACAAAAGACGACTTGTCACTGAAGAGCTAAATATGTACAAGCCTCAGTTAGCTTTACTTTCTGAGACGCATATTACCTATAAGGACCGTAAGCTTTTTGGGCAATTAGGATATGATGTGATGGTTTGCTCAGAATGTAGTACCCCAACCAGAGGTGTCGTTATTTTAAGACAGAAAAGGTTAAATTTAGAAATAACTAAAACTAAGGTTGATAAAGCTGGGCGATGGGCCATTGCTCAACTATTATGGCATGGTAATACTTATACTTTTTGCGTATTTTATGGTTCAAATACTGATGACCCCTCTATTATAGATAGGCTAAATATAGAACTGCTTGATAGTAGCGGAGAACTTATCTTAATGGGGGATTTTAACCTTATTATGGATTATGATATTGACACTACTCGACACCGAGCACTGCGGAGGATGCGTCGATCTCGAGCTGCTATTATTGAACTTGGACGCATCCATAATATAAAAGACGCGTGGCGAACATTATATCCTACTATTGCTGGCTTTACATATTACTCAGCACCTCATCAATTATGTTCAAGAATTGATATGGCCTGGGTATCAGACAATATTCTAGCGAATAGCTCCATGGAGATTTGCCCGAGAGTGGCCTCGGATCATAATCCAATTATACTTTCGTTCACTATCCAACAGAACTGTCAGAAACCCCGGCCATTTACATTTCCCCGGCATTTGTTGTCTAACAAGGACTATATCTCACAACTAAAAGCACATTTTGCGGAGTTTATCATAATTAATTTAAATTCAGCCTCACCCAGTATAGTTTGGGATACGGTTAAAGCGAGCATACAGGGGTTCACACAACAGTTTGTTCTAAATCAAAACTTACTTCACAAACTTGGTTTGGATGCATTGGTTAATGCTGTAAGTATATTAGAAAAACAACTGTCACAGGCATTGACCCAGGGCATACCAAATGTAGCGGATATATGTAAAAAATTAGCCAGTTCCAAGCTTAATATTAAAACTAGGCTTATGGAGAAAAATGCGATCAGCTTACATAAATATCATCTCTCTCAATATGAGAGCGGAGACAAGATAGGCAAAATTCTCGCATATAAAGTTGCTGATGATAAATCTAGAACTCTTATAAAAGAAATTAAGGGTCAAAATAACACGGTATATACTCAGCAGATCCTCGAGCAATTTGTGGCATTCTATAGGGCATTATACACTCCAGAAGAATATCCGGCCATGAATAAGATTCAAGAATATTTCGACACTAACTTAACTAAGGATAAGCAGATTGAAGGATTTGAGCTGCTCTCTGCAAATATCACTGAGTCAGAGATCAGACTGGCTATTGCTACGCTTCCCACAGGTAAAGCAGCGGGGGAGGACACTATCCCTTTAGAAATCTATAAATTATGTTCTGAGGAACTTTCACCATTATTATCTACTGTGATAGGTAATATAGGAATTACTGGGAAGGCACCCGAATCTTGGAATATAACTAGGATTGTCTTTTTTTTTTAAAAAGGTAAACCAGGAGATCAATGGCGGTCAGATAGACCCATTTCGCTTATTAATGCAGATGCTAAAATTTTTGCCAAGGTATTGGCTACACGATTAGCTTCACTTATACCTCATTTGGTGACCCCTCAACAACATGGCTTTGTCATGGGGAGAGATACCACCGCCCATATCAATACAGCCATTACTGCATTTGATGTGGCCGGGATTGGCCCCACCCCACTCGGTATGATACTCCTGGACGCCGAAAAGGCGTTTGACCGAGTGGGGTGGGACTATCTCTGCTCAACATTGATCACTATGGGCTTCAACGGTCAATATCTCAAATGGCTACAGGCTCTGTAGCTTAGCTATGCTGGGATAACTTCGACCAGCTTCTCAATCTTCCGAGGAACAAGGCAAGGGTGTCCATTATCGCCCTTGCTATTCGCGCTATCTTTGGAACCTTTTCTGGCTGCTCTTCAAGCTCATCCCAACATCATTCCTTTCGAACATGGCCAGTATTCGTTAAAAATTACGGCTTATGCCGACAATATAGCGATTTATTCTACTAATGTACCGGAAGCTATATTGGGTATTACCGAGGAGGCTAATAAATTTGGGTCTGTTTCCGGTTATAAACTTAATTCACATAAGACACAAGTTATTTTGAATTATAAGTCGCCGGCTCCGGTCATAGGTACTTGTCGAACAGCTACTTATCTTGGTATCAAAATCTCTTCTAATATTAATGAAATAATCACTCTTAATTATGAGGCTCTCTTTAAAGAAACAGCTATAACCTTTAAGAAGTGGCATAAGGTCCCTCTCAGTATTATAGGTCGGATTAACTTAATTAAAATGAGTATACTACCTAAATTTTTATATCTATTTAGGTCTATACCACTCTTTGTTAACAATACGTACTTTAAATGACTAGACGGGATTTTTAGTAGTTATATATGGGGCTACAAGAAGGCCCGTAGATCAACTACTCTGCTTAAATTGCCGTTTAACCAAGGTGCTCTTAACTTCCCCGATTTTAGATTATACTTTTTTTCAGCTTTTCTTAGTCGTCTTCGTAGTTTGTTCATTCGGAACAATCATTCGTACTTTTGTTATCAATTCTCGTTGGGCGAGGACTCTAATATGTTTCTAGCAAAAGCGAACGATCCAAACTATTTCAAGCGAGTAAAATTCAAGACTATCAGAGACAGTGCTAAAATCTGGCAACTTATCTTGACTAAATGCAATACGACGTTTTATCATCCTCAACTATCCTTATGGGCGAACCCTAGCCTCCCAGGAATATTCCATGATGGGTCATTTAAAGCGCGGAAAACCGCTGGAATAGAAACACTTGGTGATTTATATGGTAATGACGGCTTTTTGACTTTTGAGACACTGAGAATACTCTATAAACTACCTGAAACTTCACGCTTCAAATATATTCAGATTTATGATTATTTTATACGCAAAATGAAGCTCTTAAATATCTCTGATTCTGATATTTGGAAATGTTTCTATTCCAGCAAGGTTAGATCACTTATTAGCCTCGGGTACAGTGTTTTAATCTCTTTCAAATTAGACGACTGTGGGAAAATTGCAGAGAAATGGAGTTCTCGATAAGGCTTAAACATTACTGCTAATCAGATCTCTTCTGCTCTCTGCAATATAAACCGTTCTATCCACTCCTCTAGTTTGAGATTACAGCAATATAAAACTATCTGCCAGCTATATTACACTCCAGAAAGAATCTCAAAATGGTCTAGCAATAGTTCTAGTAATCAGCGGACAAGCTGCCCTAAATGCGATCTTATAGCTGCAAGTTTAGAACATATGTTGTTCACGTGCCCTCGACTTACGGAATTTTGGCTTAAAATAAGGCAGGGAATGGCCCAGATTTTGCTTCGACCAATAACACTTACTGCAACCAACGTACTGCTTGGTATCCAGACTTCAAATAACCTACAAGCAGGCCTACAAGCAGACCTTATTAATATTTTAATAGGATGCGCCAGATTGACTATAGCTCGAACTTGGATCTCAAGAAATCCACCACATGTGATGGAATGGTGGACTCTTGTTAAAGAAATTTACATTATGGAATCCTCTCTCGCTAAGATTCGAGGTGCTAAATCTCTACAGATGATAGATAGAATCTGGGGGTCTTCATTTATATGAAGGAGTCGGAAGAAGGAGGGGGGGGGGAGATCGAGGAAATGACCGCTGGGAGAGGAGGGAGATGCGGGAAGGAATGCAGTTTAAGAAAGAATGGGAAATGATTCCTTTCTTTTTATTCTTTTTTTTTTATATAAACTTGTATTTTTGTGTAATCTGTACCTGCTTCTGAACAAATACTATATCTCTGATATCTAATTCTGATTTATATACCCCGGCTCTGCAAGATCTATTTGATACGTTAATGTACAACTTGCTATGTAATTTCAAATGTTTTGTTGATTTGACCTCTTGTCCTGATCTCAATAAAAAGATTTAAAAAAAAAAAAAAGGAATCACTAATCAATACATTCATTTTACAATAGGGAGAGCATATGCACTTTAGCACTGATGCAGTGGTAAAGTGCCCAGAGTCATAAAACAGCCAACAACAGGTCAGAAAAAATATAGGGGGAAGGCAAACATTTCAGGGATGACCCTGCAAAAAGGGCCAAGTCCAACAAGCATACATGCACAGCGAGGTGTAGCACACTGCACACCCACAATCACCCAGGTCCATGGGCCTGATCCCCTTGGCACACTGCTGCACACACACGTAGCACATACAGCACACCCACATTGACGACAACGAGCAACAACGCACATAGGTGACACTGCAAAACAGAGGACACAACTGGCTCCGCACATGCACAGAAACATGCCCACTACATCTGACGGACACGGAAACTGTGAAATGGTAATGTACGCATACGGCATCACATCCGTCATGTAGAGCAAATGTACACTGTCTCGCAGAAGAATCCAGCACCCCCAAAAAGTCGCAATGTACATTGCCATACAGTCTGCATGCAAACCTGCACAATGCGCCAATATACATGTCAACGCAAAGTCAATACGCACCTCCCCTTCACATAGCAGAGGGGCACACAACACCTTCAGCAGAGCGCAGAATACAACACATCAGTGATGCCAGAGAGGACCACCACACCGTCGACACCGACGCCCTACAACAGCACATGGATATCCCACGCAACCCCCCACCAGGACCCGGACAGCCAAGCTACTCAGAGGAGAACACCCAGCCTGCAAAAGACCACACAGCAGGAAGCACCCGCAAGCACAGCTGGCCCACGACACTTCACCCACCCACACATCGCACCCTAATGCCATGTTCCTGCACGCCAAAAGGAGGTGGCCCAACAGGTGTGGGTGGGGGCCGAACCCATGGAATGCAAACCAGGACACATACGTAGGTGTCCATCACCCTTCAGGGGCCACCAACACCCCACTAAGGAGACCCACACTGCCATAGAGACACATGCAGTTGCACATTCACAGTACAGAACCACGGGCAGGGGCACTCAAATTACAGTCACACACCCATGTTGGCTCTGCGTACGATAGCCCTGGCCATACCCCTTAAGAATTGAGTGGGTGACGACAAAGCTACATGTCCAAGCTCAAACACGCTGCCCGTGGTGACATGTCTGCATCCGATGTACACAGCACAGCGTAATGTCCTAGGGCCTAGGGCCCTCATGCATACAAGACCACAGGGACACATTTAGATATCATGTCGAACTGGCTATGGGCACATGTGCCCATCCCCTTTATTGGCAGGGCCACACGTACAGTGATGCCTGTGCTGGATGTGTGTGGGGTGAGTGTAAGCCAGTCCGCACGGAATGTTTGGTGCTGGCAACAATTTGAACACTGGACACCAGTACAATGGAAACAGAAAACACATGCATAACAGAGTCAACGGACCAGCAACATGGTGGGAGCTGGACTTAGGACAGAGGTCCCCCACTATTCAGTCAGGAGGTTTCGTGAGTTGCAGTGCACTGAGGTAGGGGCACTAGAGATTAGCGCGCTCATGTGAAGGAATTGCTAGGATTGTGTCCCTTCGGGTTAGTCCTGATGCAGATGCAGTGGGGTGTGTTACACCTGCATCAACTTCCTCATCAACATCCCAGGTCTCCCACACTGCCTGAGGTGACTGTTGCGTCCGCAGTCCACAGCGCAATACCCAGTAATGGTTCCAGGTTTGTGGCTCGACTACCACCTCCAGTCTGCCTTGGGGATGTTGCCTCCTGCCTTCCCATTGTCTGTGCCATCTCCCGTACGCACACTTGACACATCTTCCCCATCATATTCCCAGGTCTTTCACACTGCATGAGGTGACATAGCTGCGCAACATCTCCACAGCACTAGACACAATCACTAACGGACAATGGCTTGCGGTGCACTGAGTCACTGGCACCTGGAGTGCTGAGCAGGATATCAGGCTGATGATAGCATTCATGACAGGTCTGAGCAACTCCGTAGGTCTGTCAGGACCATCGTATCAACTCTGGCAGATGGCGGTTAGAGGTGGTCCCTGAGGTGGTGGTGTGTGCCTCCTGCGGTGATGCGACATCCGGGGCGGTCAGGACCCGAATCTATGTGTGGGCCCTGGTGGAACGCAGTTGAGGCCGGAGGCTGCGGACAGCGCAGGGCCACAGATACATGGCATTGATGACCAAGGCCAACGCTTCAGGGGACATCCAATATCTCAGAAGAAGAGATCCCAGACCTGACCAGCACAGAGTTAGCGGCCCTGGATGCACAGCGGCCGGCACAGGCACCCAGCCACGGGACGGTGACTTGCGGTGCAGTCAGATGGGCCATGCGACCTGAGCGGGGCACCATCAATGTCCGAGGTGTATGTTGCGGAGAGTATCGGGGGACAGTGGAAGGTGTCCTCCAGGGCATGATGCCGAAAGGTTTGATTTTATCCGGAAGCAGCAAATGGAGGAGTGGAATGCAACAGCCTCGTTGCCACCACCAATTAGGTATCAGCTACATGAGGATGAAAACTGCCCCCTAGGCCATAGACTCAGATGCCACCAAAGTTCGACCAGAGAGTGTCCATGATTGTTGGGGAACAGACTTAGTAGCACCGGGGCTGAGAGGGGATGCTGTCTGCGATGAAGCCGGTATGCTGATATGAACTCAGCCATTGCAAAATGAAGAGTCTGTGACCTACTGGACCACAGTGTAGGCCGGAGGCAGCGGTCAGCAGTGGCCCACAGCCAACTGTCGTTGGCTGGCGAGGCACAGAGTTAATGACACAAGGGCATTTGTCGGTGGTGTTCGATCACCTCCGTAACGATGATCTTGTTCCCTCCGGACTGCCTTGCCTCATCCTCTTACGCCTCTACGTGTGTGCGATGACATGTATTCTGCCTTCTGAATAACCGATGTTCAGTTCCAAATCTGTGACCTACTTGACCGTGGTGTAGGCCTGAGGCAGCAGTCAGCACGGCCCATTCACCGAGTGTCGCCGTCATAGGTTGGATGGCCCCACCGACCTGCGAAGTTCAGGTTCAGTGGCACCACGTGTTGGGACACCTCCATGTATGTGACCCGGGTTTCGTCTAGACTGAGCCGCATCTTCCTCTTACTCCTCTCCGTGCGACCACTGGTGTGGGACCTACTGGTCCGTAGGGTAGTCCTGGTCCCTCGTCCACGTATCGCCGGCTGGCGTTGAACAGGGTTAGTGGCACTACGTGTGGCCGGCTGGCGTTGAACAGGGTTAGTGGCACCATGTGTGGCAGCTGGCGTTGAACAGGGTTAGTAGCACCACGTGTGGCCGGCTGGCGTTGAACAGGGTTAGTGGCACCACATGTGGCCGGCCGGCATTGAACAGGGTTAGTGGCACCACGTGTCGCCGGCTGGCGTTGAACAGGGTTATTGGCACCACATGTGGCCGGCTGGCATTGAACAGGGTTAGTGGCACCACGTGTGGCCGGCTGGCGTTGAACAGGGTTAGTGGCACCACATGTGACCGGCTGGCGTTGAACAGGGTTAGTGGCACCAAGTGTCGCCGGCTGGCGTTGAACAGGGTTAGTGGAACCACGTGTTGCAAGAAGCCCATATGGAATTATGCCTCACTGATCGAAGGGGGTCTGGTGCTGTTGCCGGTGGCCCGGATTTGGGGCCACTGCCATTAATGACTCAGGGCACAGTTTCACACATGGGACCTACTGGGCCGAGGAGTAGGCCTGAGGTGGCAGTAGAGTATGTCAACGAAAAAGGACTAAAGCGGGCCCGTGTCATGGAGGCCGTGATGGTCTGAGGAGGCCGCCAAGGTCGAGGGACTTGGGCCTGAAGCTTGCGCCGGAACGTGGTGGGCCCTCCTTGACACACGCCGGTGTAGGCAGGTGATCAGTGAGGCCTGGCTGCACAGGGGCAGGCCTGACAGGTTCGTGGTCCAGCAGGCGCACAGAGTTGCATGCAACTCCGCTCTAGAGGACGGCGTCAGCCTCGTGGCTGGGTGAGAGGCGCCACCCTGGCAGAGACGTTGGGCTTTCCGGAAGAGGACCACACCTAGGGCTACGTGCTTCTTATTCACACCCCTACGCTGGCGTGGCGTACGCCGGGCCATCCCACTCCGATCCCGCTTCACCAGCCAATTGCTAGAATTTATCTCTCCTCATGTTATTGCCACCCATAATTTCCTCCTCCTAGGGGATTCCAACATTCATAGTGAAGATGCCCTCAACCGTGACGCTACAGTTTGCCTAAAAGACCTGGCCACTACCGGACTCTTAAAGAGATCAACAACGATCCCACCCACATAGCCGGTCACACTCTAGATCTCATCTTATCCAAATCACAGAATAGCCTATGCGGGGAAACATACCCTCTGATCTGATCTGACCACTCTCTGATGCACTTCCAACTCATGAGTCCTAAAAAAAACCCACCCCCACACCTCACATTAATCGCTGGTATAGACCTTTGCATAAATTGAAGCCCGACCACCTCCTGTCCCCCTTTCTCTCCTGGGACACCGACACTGACACTTATAGTATAGAAGAACAACTATCCCATTTTAACTCCATCATTTCAAACGCCATAAATAAGGTAGCCCCCATGAAGCCACAGACCCATTCCCTTAAACCCACCCCCACTAATTGGTATTCCCCAGCCATATGTACTGAAAAGAGTCTGTGTAAAAAACTAGAGAGGATATGGCGACTCTCTCATAGAGAGCAAGATAAAGCGAGATATAAAGCCGCACTGTCTTTCTCCCATAAAAATATCAAATCCGGTCGCAAACTTCACATCACTTATCAACTGGAGCAAGCTGGAAACAATTCCAGAACCCTCTTCCAGATCCTAAAATCTTACACGAATCCCAGAGCCTGTGAAACCGTGGAATCTCCGTCACAGTCTCTGTGCAACAATATAGCCTCCTTCTTCACCCAAAAAATTGAAAACATATACCAGAAAATTATCTCGTCCAATGCTACCTCTTCCCATTCTACAGCAGGATATCCCAGCTACCCCAACACCTCCTCGCAACTACACTGCTTCCCCCTCACACTCCTGCAGAAGTTATATCCCTTCTTACCATAACTAAATCAGGTTCTCCCCTTGATATCATTCCTGCTAAAATCTCTTCTAGATTTTCCGCACAGCTAGCCACACCCATCTGTTCCATTCTTAATAGCTCCTTGAGTACAGGCAGACTCCCTCATGAATGGAAAGATGCTCAAGTAGTTCCTATATGCAAAACCCCTAAAATTCCGACTACTGAGCTATCTAACTCTCGCCCTATATCTTTGCTCCCCATTCAGAGCAAGCTCATTGAAAGACATATAAACAGACATCTGTCTGATTTCATCGAATCCTCTCACCACCTTGATGTCTCTCAGTCAGGTTTTCGTGCCAAACACAGTACCGAATTGGCTCTGATCAAGGTAACTGATAACATCAGAATGGCTCTGGACAATGGTCAGGCGGCACTTCTGGTTCTGCTTGACCTGTAGGCAGCATTTGATACCATCTCACATCAGATCCTACCGGAGAGACTTCAAGACATTGGGGTACAGGGGCTTGCACTGAAGTGGATGACGGACTTCCTAACTGATAGAACCCAGACTATCACTCTGGGAACTTACAGATCAAAATCCAACAAAGTTACCAAGGGGGTCCCGCAGGGCTCTTGTTTGAGCCCTACTCTTTTTAACATTTATGTTACTCCTTTGGCTAAACTCATGAGGAAACTAGGGTTCAATCCCATATCATACGCGGACGATACCCAGCTCCTCCTCACCTTTGACAAAAACAGACCAGACATGCATTTCATTTTCTCTGAAGGCATGAAGGCTATTGCTGCCTGGATGCGGACTAACTTCCTCCAATTAAATGCAGAGAAATCAGAGATCATGCTGTTTGGAGGAGCAGCTATAAGCTGGTCGCCCAGCTGGTGGCCCGAGGAGCTGGGCAATGCCCCATCCCCTAAGGAAGTGGTCAAAAACTTAGGCATCAGGATCAATCAGAACCTCACTCTTGATGCTCATGCCACTACAGGCACCTGCTTCTACATTCTCAGTCTACTTAGAAGGATCTTCCCCCTGCTACCTTCCTCTACCACAAAAACATTGATGCAAGCTCTGGTACTAAGTAGACTAGATTATTGTAACGCTCTGTTAACATTGGCCAAAGAAGCCTCCTTAAATAAGCTACAAGTGGTGCATAACACGGCTGCCCGTCTTGTAGCAAACGCCCCACCTAGAACGGCTTCTATTCCCCTCCTCAAAAAACTCCACTGACTCCCTGTGAGAAAGCGGGTAAAATTTAAGATAGGCTGCACTGTCTTCAAGGCCCTTAACTAACAGGGTCCTTCCTATCTCTGTACCAAACTTATCAAGTATACCCCCTCACGTCCTCTTAGATCAGGCTTTAAACTACTACTATGCACCCCTAGAATTAAAAAGGCGCGCTGCGGCGGCAGAGCTTTCTCTCACCTTGCCCCTGCTTTCTGGAATGAGCTACCCCTTCAGCTCCGCAACTGTCAGAGCCTCTCTCAGTTCAGGAAGCTGCTAAAAACTCACCTCTTCTGAGCCCTCTGTTCCGGCTGAGGCCCTCCATCCAAAGCGTAGAGATACCCTTTGGGTGATTCAGCGCTATACAAATCCATAATCTAATCTTAGGGGGGGTAACAGGCAAGATTTCTGCGAGGTCCCCCACAGGCTTTGGTGACATGGTCCACTGTGCACTACACTCCATACACCAGAGGAGTACATCGCCATGGATATGGGTGTGTGCTGCATACTGCGGTCTGTCCAGCACATCTCTGCCACTCTTGGCATTGTGTACTTTCCCAATCATGGTACTACTGCATCCTTCACACATGCCTGTTTACCACCTCTATCCACATTCGGCTGTTGTGTGGCTGAGGTGCCATGCCATTGATGGCTCATGTTCACGGCTGGGTCAGGTAACCATTGTGAGTTGTTCTGTCGTGTCTGGTGGGTGGGCATGTTGTTGTGCATGTTGGTTGTGATTTTGTGACGTGTGCATTGCCAGAGTTGTGATTTGCATGGCTGTGGAGTTGAGGTGAGTGGGATGTTCATTTGGAACTTGCCAAGGGGCTGTGCATTTACCTTGTTGCCATCCTGGGTACGCTGGTTGGTGATGGACGGTCGGTGGATGAAGGAATCATGCTCACTGGCTGTGTATTTGAAGGCGACATTGTTGGAGGTTCCACGGTGTTCTATTGTTGCCTGCACATTGGGGTGAGACGTGTGCTTTCTGTTGCGGTGATTGTGTGCTGTGTCACCAGGGGGCACAGGTGGGACATGTGTGCTGTAGAATGCCCCCAACACGTGCATGCATCCTGCTATTGCATATGATCCTTGCTTGGTCTCCAGCGTGACCTGCGCATTGTGTTGGACGAAAGGGGACTGGGGTACCAGGGTGATGGTGATGTCCAGGACAGGTGTAAGGAGCTTGGATGTGGCTGGCAGTGAGACTCCTCTGACTCCGGCGGGTGTTGGTTGGGGGGTGCCAGGGGCCAACAGGTGCAGCCAAGCAAGCAGCCTGGTGTGGGGTGGGATGTTGGTTGTCCGCTGTGTTGGTGCCGTAGGCCTGTTGGGTGACGATGGTCGGGATGCGTGGGATGGTTGTCCCTTTCAGCCTGTGGTGGACAGTGACATTGTCAGGGGTAGGGTCTGTGAGGCTGGTACGCTTCCTGAGGGTCTGCTGTCTTTGTCTGCGCTGCGTCTGTGGTGGTCCGGGGGGGCTAGGGGGGGCTGTTCTGGGTGTGGGTTGTGGTCCTGGGGTGGTGTGGGTTGGTGTTGTGGCCCTCTTGGGTGTCCGAGCCGCATGATGGGTGGCTCCATGGCATCTGTTGCCCTTCCGATGTGACCCTGGGCTAGTCTCCCTTTTGTGGTGCAGGCTGCCGTCCGACTTTACACCAGGTCAGAGCAGGTATGGATTTCCTGGTGCTAACGCGCCTTATTGCCTGTTTTGTGTTTTTATTGCAGTTCTGCCTGGTCGTTGAGAATGTTGAGGTGTGAAGCTGTCGCGGCTTTTGGCACGGGAACGCCCACTCTGTATCTCATTAGCGATAGTTGCGGTGGGCCTCTGTGGCGATGTGTTTTGTGGCTGCTATTGTGGGTAAACTGGTGCAGTGGGGTGTTTACACAGGCTTGTGAATGGGGAGGTATTTTTATCATGACTTTGGCTGCGATAAAGTGATGTTAGTTTGGCGATAGTTTCTTGTGAATATGCCCCTAAGTTTACCACTCTACACAGACAATTGACTACACTGCAGTCTAGACCTGAAGCATCACCAACACGTTCTCCCAAACCAATATCAGAATTAGAAGAGTCTATATTATAACTATGAAAGAATCCCAAACCCTGCAACACTAAACAAACTCTCGCCATTCAAAAAGTCCCAGTATTTCAAGACTGAGAATATCCCACATATTGCACAAATTTTGGCAAAAGATGAACACGTGGGCACAAAACTGCCAGACTCCATCTTAATCTCTCCCCGTCTAAACATAAGAACAATCATGTACATCCGGTTAACTCCGCACCCATAGACAGAACCAGCATTCCTAGCAGCAAAACTCCACCAACTAACTTTAAATATTTCTCTGTAATGAGCAGAACACCAAAATATAACAACACTCAAAACGTACCCCAGAATCTTTAGAACGTATCAAACAACTAATTCTGTATCCAGAATATAAGTCAAAATGCTAATACGGCATCCTAAATTGATGGAACATACTAAGACTTCTGTAAGCGTACCCAGACATTAGTCACTTAAAACCCTTCCACATGATTGTTCTTTCCCAGTGAATGTTGTTGTTGTTTTTGTTGTTTTGTTGCACCAGCAATCACACGGCACTCTATCTCATTTCCCTTTGAGATGCGTAAGGCCTCACTCAGGCACCCTGTTACGTACTCCAGTGATCCTTCTCACGGCCACAACTCTCTGTAAGGCTCTGTTCTGCCAATACGACCACCTACCACCCTGACTGACATGCCCATCCCAGGGGCTTCCCTTCACGTTCTGTCCTGGAACGTTAACGGCCTTCCGGACCGCTTCAAATGAATGGCTATACTGTGATACGCACAACGCCTCGGGGTAGACGTTCTCCTACTTCAGGAAACTAACTTACTGGGTAATCACTGTCCCTTCCTGGCACACTATGGGTACGACAGGGTATGGCATTCGGGCTTCACCCGGAGCTCCCGCGGGGTGGCGATCCAGCTGAAGCGCTCCATTCCATTTGTGACTACACGGGTTATCCACGACTCCCAAGGCACTTTGGTGGCCCTTTGTGGCTCGTTCAATGGTAACTACTCCCTTAACTTACTATCTATATACTCACCCCCATCGATGCTCACGGCAACCCTGAAAAAATCGACCAAGCTATGGACCTCTCTGCCCTTGGGTTCCACTTTCCTCGAGGGGGGGGGGACTTTAACACGGTTTCCTCCCCAGATCTGGACACGACGGGACCTCCATCCCACAGTAGAATCGCGCAAGTGAAACAATTAACAAACTGGTCCGAGTCATTGGGCCTCTGCGACGCATGGTGTACCTGGCACTCACACACTAAATAATTCACTCATACCTCTGCAGCCCACCACGCGCAGCCGCGCATTGATGCAATCTTTGCCCCCTCAACGGACTGTACCGCGATCCAGGATGTCCGTATCCTCCCTAGGGGTATATCTGATCACTCCCGGTGATACTTAGCATGGGGGACCCCTGCTTCAGTGTGTCCGACGTGGAAGTTGAACGCGTGGTTCCTCCAGGATAAGGAGTTCCGGAAGGTAGTGGGGACAGAGCTCAAGCAGTATTTTCTGGCAAATGGTGGGTCGGTGTCCTCTCCAGGCACCCTCTGGGAAGCAAGCAAGGCCACAATCCGAGGTGTCCCTAAGGGCCAGCTCAAGAGCCAGCGGCAAACACAGCTGCGCTGCGCCTCGAACATTCCTCCTCTGTAGTTGCTGACGCTTCCAAAGAGAGACTTCTTGTTCACCTCCGCGCTGAGATTAAACAGCTTTCCTGAGAGGCGGCTAAACTCTGGTGATCATTGGTTGCCAGAGTATATGGCTGGGGTGACAAGAACGGCTCAATTCTCCATAGACTGGCTACCTATCCCAGGGCAAACCGCATTATCCCCGAAATATTAGACCTGGACGGATCGGTATGCCGCTCCCCACCGGAGATGACTCGCGCTTTTGCATCCTACTATCACCAACTCTATACGGCCACAACCCCGACACTTTTGCTCTCGGGCTTGCTGGGAGCCGGGGGCGCTCATCTTCATCACCTGGACCCCACTGTCCAGGTGGACCTGGACCGCCCTATCACCCACGAAGAGACTGGTGAAGCAATAACCCTTTCCTCCTCGGGCAAGACCCCGGGTCCGGATAGCCTTCCTCTGTATCGCGAGATCCTCGTTCCGCACCTCGCTAACCTGTTTGAGGAGGCAGCCGAAAAGGGTTCCTTCCCTCCATGGCCACCATTGTGGTTTTTCCCAAATCTCAGCCACCCTCCCCACGGAGTGCGGATTTACGTCCCATCTCCCTTATCAACACGGAGCTAAAACATTTTGCCATGATTCTTTTGCCGAGTGGCTAAAACCCTACCTGTCTGTGCTGGTTCACCCGGACCAGTGCGGGTTTATGCCCTCACGCAGTACACGGCATTGTCTCTGAAGGTTTCATCTGGCCCTGGCTCACCGCCACTTGCTCACCCCCTATTTAGGGGTCCTCCTTGTGGACTTGGAGAAAGCCTTTGATTCGGTGGACTGGGGTATTTTAGATGCTGTCCTCGCCGCGATGGGCTTTGGCTCCCACTTTCGGGGTCTGGTTCGGGTCCTGTATGCCCGCCCGAGGGCGCGCGTTCTAGTCAATGGGGTCTTGTCAGAGCCCTTTTTATCCACAGGGGAACAAGGCAGGCATGTCCCCTTTCCACCCTGCTCTTCGCCTTGGTGATGGAACCCCTGGCAGCACTGATACAGTCTGAAGGGCGTGTACAGGGATGGGAATGGCCCAATGCTGAGGCTGACAAGATCGCTCTTTATGCAGACCACGTCCTTATTTATCTAGCGGATCCCGCCCAATCCGGCCCTCAATGCCTCCAGATTCTACACTCCGTTGAGCGGGCCTCCGGCTGAATCCCGACAAGTCGTCCTGGTCCCTCTCCACCTGTCTAGAGAATGCTACGATTGGCAATCCAACATACCGCTCCAACGCCAATCATTTAAATACTTGGGGATATGGGTGACTGCTTCCTGAGCTAGGCTGGGCCCTCAACGTTACTCCTCTGGTGAAGAGAGCTAAAGCAGATCTCCAGAAACGGCACATATTGCCTCTGAACCCCATGGGAAGGGTCGCTCTGTTTAAAATGATGATTCTCCCCAGGTTCCCCTATGTTTTCCAAAACACCCCCTTCTACTTTTCGAGGGCCTGGTTTCGGGAGTTGGACAGCATGGCCTCTAAGTTCCTCTGGGGGAAGGGGAGGGTTCGCTTGGCCCTAAGCGTTTGTAGGGTTCCTTCATTTGATGGAGGTCTGGGGATGACCTATTTATATCTGTATTATCTGGCCACCCGCTTGCAATCCATACATTACTGGTTTAACGGGGGCTGGGCTGACCTGACCTACAGTCTTGAGTTGGGAGAGTTAGGCCTCCACAAAATCCAATCTATATTATATGGGGAGCCCATTCCGTCCTGAGAACCGGAGGTGATACGATCGGCGCTGTTGGCCTGGCGGGTAGCGCTGCGAAACACTCAGTGGACACAAAATCTGACCCAGTGCACGCCCCTCTGGCAAGGGACCTGGCTCAGAGAGGTTAGTGGGCTACAGTGCTTTAGATCCTGGGACCTTATAGGGATCTCACAGTTGGGTGATGTGTGGGCTAGCAGTCACATGCGCTCCTTCAAGGAGCTCCGTACCGGGTACTCCCTGCATCAGACACAATTTTATAAATATCTACAGCTGCGCCATGCCCTCCAGGTGCACTTCACGGAAGACACGTGGATCTCTGAATACAGCCCGCCTGAGGCGCATATTATGTTGGGGGACCTGGGGAGAGAGGATATCTCCTGCATCTACTGGACACTGGTCAATAACACACCAACCAAGCTAGATCGACTCCGATACCAATGAGAGGAGTGGGTGGACTCATTAGAGGAGGAAGACTGGCGTGATGCTCTTATGGCTCCCAGGACGGTTACTGCATCAGCCAGGTTCCGTATGGTCCAGCTATACTATTTGCATGCAGCCTACCTGACCCCGTCACGCCTGTATCCGGCAGCTTTTTGCCCGTCCCCCGCCTGCACCAGGTGCGCCCATGAACCGGCTGATTTCTTTCACATGTCCCCGCTTAGCACGGTTCTGGGGTGCTATTGAGGAAGAACTCACGGACATACTGGGGTGGGAAGTCCCTCATGACCCACGGCACGCACTCCTGGGTATTACAGATGGGCTGGATGGGTCCAGGAATGAATAGCTGTTTCTTACTACGGCGATGGTGGTGGCTAAGAGGGACATAGCTGCATCTTGGAAATGCGCTGATCCCCCTGCGTTGGGCAATGGCGGAGAAGGGGTTGACTGGTGTGCCACACAACAGAAGACCATGTATGAGGCACGCGGCTGTCCTAAAAAGTATCGAAGGGTATGGGGGAAGTGGTTGGGGGAGGTGGAATAGACATGCAGGGAATGTTCAATTGCATTTTATTTTTGTACTTTACCGCCTCCGAGCTGAGGAAGAGTCGAGCCGTCGTCTGTGATCTTATGTTATCATTGTATAGTGATGATTGGCTGGCATAGTTTGTAGAAAACAAAAAAAATGTGTTTATAAAAAAAAAACTTCCACATAACATCCATTGAATTTCTCCTACCAAAAAGAAATGGTGAAAATCAGTCTACCATGATTACCTGATGTATAATAACAAATAATACAGTGATGTACAGATTGAATTAAAAGTAGTTTAATTATGTTTTAATATATTTTTTTTACATTGTTATAGATTGAAAAAAGATTGCGAAAATATTTGATAACTAAACAATAATTTATTTTTATACTTCTCAACATTCAATTATATTTATATATATAATAAATAAGTTTAAATAATTTATTTGAATCTAACTATTAGAAATGGGTCTCCTGATTGGCTGAGGTATGCACCCAGGCTAGGCAGGAACCACCACTCCAGTCAGGTTGAGACAGATACTCACTAAAAGATAACTTGTGCTCACTCTCTGGTAGCTTGGCACAGAGCAGTCAGGCATATCTAATGAGGCAATGTGTACAGTATTTGTGCAACACACCCACACAGTAACACAATGAATACACCACAAAAAGACTCCATACAGGTTTAAAGATAAATAGATTATTGTATTCTGAACAAAACAAGATCAAAATGACATAACTCCATGTATAGAAGTTGAAATACTGAAGTTTAAAAGAATAAATGCAGTTAAGAGCTTAGAAGCAAGTAGCTCCAAAGAGGTTACTTTAGGTCGCGCTGGACCGGGGTAAAGTCAAAGTTCAGGCCAAGTCGAAGTGGCAATTAACTGCACACACAGGCCATGCATTGGCAGGCCTGTGACAGGTTTGAAAGGCTTCTTCTGTGGGTGGCATAATCAGTGCAGGAGGCCTACTAGTAGCATTTAATTTCCAGGCCCTGGGTATATGGTATACCACTTTACAAGAGACTTACAAGTAAATCAGATATGCCAAGCAGATGTCAACCAATTATACCATCTTTAGGGGCGAAAGCACATGCACTTAAGCATTGGTCAGCAGTGGTAAAGTGCCCAGAGTCCTAAAGCCAACAAAAAAGTCAGAATAAGAGGGGGAGGAAGGCAAAACATTTGGGGTGATCCTTTAGAGAGTGCCATTCTCCAACACTAATATTATTTCCAATGTTTTTTTTTAAGCTTGTCTCCATTATTTTCTGTGGGATTGTATTGTGTTGCAGTAAAAGTGGATGACCATGTTTTGTGCTGGACTTCCTACTGTTTCTTTTTGGCAGTATTGATTTACACTTGTAAATTTGTCTCCACCCCTTTTTTTAGGGAGTGGACATGTGTAATGTTGTTTTGTTGTGTATATTTATAAGTAAAGCTCGCTATCACCGGCAAGAGTATCCTGGCACTGAGTCGGTGTGTGTTTCTAGCCTCGCCAATAGCAGACGTTATTCAAAAAGTCAGATCTTCTGCTTCTTGCAGAACTCAAGAAGAAAGGAGGAGTAGGCTCTGATGTGTAGTGGGAGGCCATTACGTGCTTTAGGAGTGATGTACAAGAAGGCCTGGCCACCGCACTTGTTTCTCTGTATGCATTGGATGTGTGTGAGTAGCAGGAACGGCTGGTGACATTTGAAAGTGGTGAGGCGAATCAAGAGCAGTAGGACTCGGCGCTCATGGACAGCTAACGGGAATAAAAATAATAGCCCTGTACTCCTGTCAGGTTAGTGTAACTACCACTTTCAAACGTCACTAGCCGCTCCGGGGTTATCGTGGAGGAAATAAATTAACACTATTTTCTAACCATCAAGGAACTTCCCCGGAAATTAAAACAATATACTGCACATGTTGCTAAAATCCTAAATTGCTTCTCTAATAAGGAATGTAAACATATTCTAATCTGCTGTGTGTGGTTACTTAGCAGAAACAGACCAATGGGTTTATTTAAAAAAATAAAGTGTTTAGGAAGAACTCTTCAGCTCCATAATGATGCCAAACAGAACATCTGCTCAAAATCAGCTATTTTGAGCAGAAGAGATGCATTAGCCTGGTCACCCCCTCAGAAAATCAAAGGATCATTGGGACCAGCAGGCAGATGGATTATTCCAGGCATGCCAGAGGTAAGGGGGCTGCAGAAGGAACATTTCTGTCGCGGGTGGTCTTTCTAAATGACTGCTATCAAAGGACGAGCAAAAGATGGTGCGAGAAGCACCAATGATGAGAGGAATGATGAATGATGGATGAACCCTGTCACTTTTTTTTCCTTGGATGGAATTAGTGAATGGATCATGAAATCAGCAATACCATAGCGCCAGAGTTATTAATCACTGCTTAACGCTTGACGAACCTTTTCAGTTTCTAGACACTGTATTTTTCATTAAAGTGTGTGATTCTCTACAGAAGAAAGGGATAATGTTATTGGACATCGTCTGTAATCCACTTCAAATGTCACTTATCGGCATATCTGTAATTCAATTTAAATGTCATTTATTGGCATATTTCTACGCAGAGATCCTACGGAAACGGATCTTTTAAATACAGCAAGCATTCAAAAAGTAAGTTATTTCTGAGTTAAATCAATGTCCCAATTTGCATTCAATTTAGTATTAAAGAGTAAGCCTGCACCAGGCACAAGTAGCGGCTAGACAACCATCCGTGGCACTATATCTCTAGCGCAGGTCAACAACTCTTGTGCATCAAAGGCCATTCAAATGTTGGCAGGTATAAGCAACACTGTATTATGACAGGCGCTGCCTATATTAAACATAAAAGAGTCGAAGACTGTTCTAGACAGTGGACGAGTGATATATGATGCATTTAGTTATCAGTCACTGATCTTACTATAAATAATACATTTTCAAAACCACTGAGAGGAAAAGCTGTGCTGAAGTGGGTGCACTGTGGATCCTACAAGACACCATAGTCAAGCACTTTAGAAACACACTAAAGCGATGCAGATGCACATCCTCCCAGATGGTACCGACCTCCAAAAAGACACGCAAACGAACAATCAAATCCACACACAAATATGAGCAAACATAAACACAAATGAAGTATATTAACAACGCACCCACCACTGATGACCCAAATTTAACAACCTCCAGATGTTGGTCTATGATTAACAGTGGGCAATAAACTCCACTCTGTTAACAGTAATTTATTATAAATGCATTTAGATTAAAACACAGAATTTATTCAAACATTTCTTCTCTGCCATATAGCGGAGTTAACTACTACACCCACAACTCTTGAATAAAACAACTTAACCATAACATGCTAAATAACATATAACCAATCCACTAAACAGAACATTTGAAAAACATTAGGCAATGAGAGAGATGATGGTTTTGGGGTCACCCCTAACCCAGGGTAGGACCAAGCAGCTGCCTTGAACACGAAGAGCATATCATGCTGAATGATTCGGTGGTGGTCCCATCCTCCTAGGACCACCCCAAGTAAGGTTATGGGCAAAAATACAATGCCAACCAAACTCCCAGCAAAGCATTATGGGGCAAGCTTCTAGAGTGCAGTGAATATTATTGTATTCGCTCTCAGCTGAGCCGGGAGAGCCTGTCCCTTGAGGAATGTTTTGATATTGGATACTATAATATTCACTGCACTCGAGAATCTCGTCCCATAATGCTTTGAAGGGCCTTTGGTTGGGATTGTATTTTTGCCCATAACTGACTGTGCTTGGGGTGGTCCTAGAAGGATATGACCACCACCGAATCGTTCAGCATGATGTGCTCTTGGTGTTCTAGGTATCTGCTTGGTTCTCTCCCTAGGTTAGGGAGGACCCCAAAATCATCACCTCTCTCACAGCTGCCTTTATTTTTGCTTTCAATTTTGTGTGAATACTATATTCATTTTAGCATGTAACTATATAGCGATTAGTTGCTTAATTTTAGGAATTATTTGCTCTATTTTCACTTTTGTGATTATATGTGTTTTAGTATATAAGAATAGTTAATTGTTGTGTATATGAGATTTCTATTTTATTACTTGGGATGAGACGAAGAGAGTTTCACGAACGCGGAATTCATACAAAAACTCTGGAGTATGCTACTGCACTCAAAACACTATGATAAAGCAATTTAACTTTACATGCTGTAAAGCATATAATGCATTCACAAAAGTGAGCTTTGAGAAATATCAGGCAATAACAGAGATGATGATTTTGGGGTCCCCCCCTAACCTAGGGAGAGGACCAAGCAGATGCCTTGAACACAAAGCACACAAGATGATGGACGGAATGTTGCACATTGGCAAAACATTCACCCCCAGTCACAGATCTGGGTTTAAACCATTGTTATTTTGCTCACTACGCCACCCCAGTTCAGACATGACCATATGCAAATCAGTCTTGACCCTGTGCCTCATGGGAACAGTCCAGCCCGAACTGCCAAGCCATATCCTCCCTGGACCAGAATCAAGCATCCTAGGACCAGTTTCGGGGTTTCACCCCTCTTCAGCCAGGATAGCTTGACTCCAGAGGTGTGGTGAGCACGGGACCCATGTCTGGGCATACCCTTCTCACATAGGGCGAACAGCAAAACACACAAGATGATGGACGGAATGTTGCACATTGGTAAAACATTCACCCCCAGTCACAGATCTGGGTTTAATCCATCGTTATTTAGCTCACCACGCCACCACAGTTCAGAAATGACCATATGCAAATCAGTCTTGACCCTGTGCTTCATGGGAACAGTCCAGCCCGAACTGCCAAGCCATGTCTTCCCTGGACCTGAATCAAGCATCCTAGGACCGGTCTCCCCCCTTTTCAGCCAGGATAGCTTGACTCCAGTGGCATAGTGAGCACAGGACCCACGTCTGGGCATACCCTTCCCACATAGGACTAACAGCAAAACACACAAGATGATAGACGGAATGTTGCACATTGGCAAAACGTTCACCCCCAGTCACAGATCTGGGTTTAATCCATCGTTATTTTGCTCACCATGCCACCCCAATTCAGACATGGCCATATGCAAACCAGTCTTGACACTGTGCCTCATGGGAACAGTCCAGCCCGAACTGCCAAGCCATGTCTTCCCTGGACCGAAATCAAGCGTCCTAGGACCGGTTTTGGGGGTTGTTCAGCACGATGTGCTCTTTGTGTTCAAGGCACTGCTTGGTTCTCTCCCTAGGTTAGGGAGGACCCCAAAATCATCACCTCTTTCACTGCTTGCTGTATTTTCATGCTTGTGAGATGACTATATTATTGATGGTATGTGAGGTTTCTGTTTTATTGATTGCCATGAGACAGTTTGGAGTTGTGGAGTAGAGTTCATAAAGTTTTTGTTCAACTCTGCAGAGTTATGTGTAGTGGTACTCTATCAACTATGCCTATCATTAGCAGTCCCAAAGATTAGGGTGTGGATGTAGCCGGACTACAACCAAACTGTAAAGTGTACGAATGGCAATATAGCGCTCGACAATAAAACAACACTCCAAAGGGGGCATAATCGGACTCTTTGCCTCGTCAGCAGGGAAGCTCTGTTACACCTGCAGTTCTAAATGGGCGATCTCACTGCCAATCTCAGGAGCACAACATGCGGAACTATCTGATGTGCCACCCCCACCCACCCTCCGTGGCTGAGACAAAAAGTAATCTTGGTCTTTAGCTCAAACGCTGTAGCCTACTGCTGAAATCTGCAGTATAGGCGAGCATGGCGTTTGCACTGAGTTACAGAAGTGATCATAGCCCTGAATGTTGTAAGAGGCCATTGGACAGTCCTTCAGAATAATTAAGATGAGTGGAAGAATATAATCGTAGAAACTTGGTGGAGGAATGGGCATTCATTAGGTGCCATGGAGGTACCTCGATGGGCTTCCAGAATGATGCAGGTGTTATGGTCTGTACGTTGACAGACCAAAGCAGGACAATTGAGTAAAGAATCGCAGATTGTGCAACGCTTTTGATGCAGGTCTGTACCCTGGTTCAGCTCATCTTGAAGTGCAGAGCAGTGGCCCCGTCAAGCACGAGGCTGTCCACACCTCCCTGCTAACCGGGAAAACATGCCCTTTAAAAAACAAGCATTTGCGATACAATAGGTCTCGCATTTACACGAGTTTGAGCTATTGACATTGTAAATGACAATGCCTTTTATTTATCTTTTGGTTTTTAAAACATAAATAAAAGGCATTGTCATTTACAATGCCAATAGCTTAAACTCACGTAAATGCGAGACCAATTGCATTGCAAATGCTTGTTAATCTAGACATGTTACAGGGTGCAGTACCATATGTGGCCAAAAGGGGTCCCAGGGGACCTCTTTTGGCTACATTTGGTACTGCGCCGTGCAGAAGATATGATAAATCCACCGTACCTATAGAGACCACATCTGAGGAACAGGCACACAAGAAAGCAGACAACAGCAACACATGGTCTTTACCATGCTTTCAAAAGCTAACTTATGAACAAAACTAGGTTGAATTAAAAGACAATATCACTTGCTCAACCATCATAATTGAGGCAAAGATACTCCAGGAAGCAGATGACAGCCCATTCCAAACACCAGGCCCCAAATGACAACACTCAAAAATATTTTGTCGAATCAAAATAACAAACCCTGAAATTACCACACAATTCTCTCAGCAACTGACAAAAAGGCAGAAAAGACTAATAAAAACACAAAATAAAAAGACTCACAGATCCACTAAAGCAGGGAAAACATCTATAGAATATTGATGCGATATGCACTATGACCCTTGTGGTTCTGGGTAGACTCTGAACAGGAACTACATAATATGCAGGGGAGGTGTTAGGTTGTGGTTTTGGGAAGAATGATGTAATAGGCAGGGAGTGAACGAATTTTGGAGAATAAGGATATGCTCAACCACAGCTCCAGTGTGTGGTGTAATCTATTTGCATGCTCCAGGGCTGGGAAAGACGCAACACCATCTAGCAAGCCTTAAAAACTCCACTCACTATTTACTGCACAAAATGTGACGAGTTCAAAAAGGCCACTGCAAACAACTAAGTTTACCAGTCTACACAGACAATTGACTACCCAAAGATAACACTGCAGTCTGGACCTGAAGAATCACCAACACGTTCTCCCAGGTCAAAACCAATATCAGAATTAGAAGAGTCTATATTATAACTATGAATGAATCACAAAACCCTGCAACACTAAACAAACTCTCCCCATTCAAAAAGTCCCAGTATTTCAAGACTGAGAATATCCCAAATATTGCACAAACTTTGGCAAAAGATGAACACGTGGGCACAAAACTGCCAGACTCCATCTTAATCTCTCCATGTCTAAACATAAGGACAATCATGTACATCCGGTTAACTCCGCACCCACAGACAGAACCAGCATGCCTAGCAGCAAAACTCCACCAACTAACTTTAAATAATTCTCTGAAATGAGAAGATCACCAAAATATAACAACACTCGAAACGTAGCCAAGAATCCTTAGAATTTATAAAACAACTAATTTTGTATCCAGAATATTAGTCAAAATGCCAATACGGTATCCTAAATTGACGGAACATACTAAGACTTCTGTAAGCGTACCCAGACATTAATCACTTAAAACCATTCCATATGATTGTTCTTTCCCAGTGTTTGTTGTTTTTTTTTGTTGTTTTGTTGCACCAGCAATCACACGACACTCCATCTCATTTCCCTTTGAGATTCGTAAGGCCTCACTCAGGTAACCTGTCACGTACTCCGGTCATCCCTCTCACGGCCACGACTCTCTGTAAGGCTCTGTTCCGCCAATACGACCACCTACCACCATGACTGACATGCCCATCCCAGGGGCTTCCCTTCACATTCTGTCCTGGAATGTTAACGGCCTTCCGGACTGCTTCAAACGCATGGCTGTACTGCGATACGCACAACGCCTCGGGGTAGAGGTTCTCCTACTTGAGGAGACTCACTTACTGAGTAATCACTGTCCCTGGCACATTATGGGTATGACAGGGTATGGCATTCGGGCTTCACCCGGAGCTCCCGTGGGGTGGCGATCTTGCTGAAGCGCTCTCTTCCCTTTGTGACTACACGGGTCATCCACAACTCCCAAGGCACTTCGGTGGCCCTTTGTGGCTCGTTGAATGGTAACCCCATTAACTTAATATCTATATACTAACCCCCATCGATGCTCACGGCAACACTGGAAAAATCCACCGAGCTATTGATCTCTCTGCCCTTGGGTTCCACTTTCCTCGGGGGGGGGGGCGGGACTTTAACCCTGCATCTACCGGACACTGGTCAATAACACACCAACCAAGCTAGATCGACTCCGATACCAATGGGAGGAGTGGGTGGACTCATTAGAGGAGGAAGACTGGTGCAATCCTCTTATGGCTCCCAAGACGGTTACCGCATCAGCCAGGCTCCGTATGGTCCAGCTATACTATTTGCATGCAGCCTACCTGATCCCGTCACGCCTGCATCGGGCAGGTTTTTGCCCCACCCCCGCCTGCATCAGGTGCGCCCATGAACCAGCTGATTTCTTCCACAGGGTATGGACATGTCCCCGCTTGACACGGTTCTGGGGTGCTATTGAGGCATAAATCACAGAAACACTGGGATGGGAAGTCCCTCATGACCCACGGCACTCACTCCTGAGTATTACAGATGGGCTGGATGGGTCCAGGAATGAAAAGCTGTTTCTTACTACAGCAATGGTGGTGGCTAAGAGGGACATAGCTGCATCTTGGAAATGCCCTGATCCCCCGTGCTTTGGACAATGGCAGAGAGGGGTTGACTGGTGTGTCACACAACAGAAGACCATGTATGAGGCACGCGGCTGTCCTAAAAAGTATCGTAGGGTATGGGAAAGTGGTTGGGGGAGGTGGAATAGACATGCAGGGAATGTTCAATTGTATTTTATTTTTGTACTTTACCGGCTTCGAGCTGAGGAAGAGTCGAGCCGTTGTCTGTGATCTTATGTTATCATTGTATACTGATGATTGGCTGGCATCGTTTGTGGAAAACAAAAAAAATGTGAACATACTAAGACTTCTGTAAGCGTACCCAGACATTAGTCACTTAAAACCCTTCCACATAACATCCATTGAGTTTATCCTACCAAGAAGGAATGGTGAAAATCAGTCTACCAGGATTACCTGACTTACAATAATAAATAATACAGTGATGTACAGATTGAATTAAAAGTAGTTTAATTATGTTTTAATCTTTTTTTTTTACATCGTTATAGATTGAAAAAAGATTGCGAAAATATTTGATAACTAAACAATAATTTCTTTTTATACTTCTTAATATTCAATTATATTTATATAAATTTTAAATTAGTTTAAATAATTTATTTGAACCTAACTATTAGAAATGGATCTCCTGATTGGCTGAGGTATGCACCCAGGCTAGGGAGGAACCACCACTCCAGTCAGGTACTCACTAAAAGATAACTTGTGCTCACTCTCTGATAGCTTGGTACAGAGCAGTCAGGCATATCTAAAGAGGCAATGTGTACAGTATTTGTCCAACACACCCACACAGTAACACAATGAATACACCACAAAAAGACTCCATACAGGTTTAAAGAAAAATAGATTATTGTATTCTGAACAAAACCTAGGAGGATGTGACCACCATCGAATCGTTCAGCATGATGTGCTCTTGGTGTTCTAGGTATCTGCTTGGTTCTCTCCCTAGGTTAGGGAGGACCCAAAAATCACCACCTCTCTCACTGCTTGCTTCATTTTTGTTTTGAAATTTGTGAGATGATTATCTGCATTCTAGCATGTAAAGATGTAGTGATTTGTGGCTTAACTTTAGGGACTATTTGCTCTATTTTTATTTTCACTTTTGTGATCTGACTATATGCATTTTAGCATGTAAAGATAGTTATTTGTAGTTCCCCTGTAGGTACTGTTTGCTCTATTTTCATTATTACTTTTGTGAAATGACTATATGCATGTTAGCATGTAAGTATAGTTATTTGTTGTTTTAGTAAAAGTATATGAAATTTCTATTTTATTAATTGTGAAGAGATGAAGAGAGTTTCACAAACACGAGGTTCATGTAAAAACTCTGGAGTACGCTACTGCACACAAACATATGATAAAGCAATTTTACCTTTACATGCTAAAAACCATATAATGCATTCACAAAAGCGAACTTTGAAAAATATCAGGCCACGACAGAGATGATGATTTTGGGGTATCCCTTAACCTAGGGGGAAGACCAAGCAGATGCCTTGAACACAAAGAGCATGTCATGCTCAACGATTGTGGTGGTCCTATCCTCTTAGGACCACCCCGAGCAAAGTTATGGGCAAAAATACAATGCCAACCAAAGGCCCAACAAAGCATTATGCGGCGGGATTCTCGAGAGCAGTGAATATTATAGTATTAGCTCTCAGCTGAGTCGGGAAAGCCTGCCCCTTGAGGAATGTTTTGATATTGGCTACTATAATATTCACTGCACTCTAGAATCTCGTCCCATAATGCTTTTCAGGGCCTTTGGTTGGGATTGTATTTTTGCCCATAACTGACTGTGCTTGGGGTGGTCCTAGGAGGATGGGACCACCACCGAATCGTTCAGCATGATGTGCTCTTTGTGTTCAAGGCATCTGCTTGGTTCTCTCCCTAGGTTAGGGAGGACCCCAAAATCATCACCTCTTTCACTGCTTGCTGTATTTTCATTATAACTTTTGTGAGATGACTATGTTATCAAAGGTATGTGAGGTGTTGTGTTATTAATTGGCATGAGTTGGAGTGGAGTTCATAAAGGTTTTGTTCAACTCTGCAGAATTATGTGCAGTGGTACTCTGTCAACTATGCCTATTCTTAGCAGTCTCCAAAAATAGTGGGTGGAAATAGCCGCACTACAACCAAACTGCAAAGCGCAAGAATGGCAATATAGCGCTCAACAATAAAATAACACTCCAAAGGGGGCATAATCGGACTCCTTATCTCGTCAGCAGGGAAGCTCTGTTACACCAGCAGTTCTAAATGGGCGATCTCACTGCCAAACTCTGGAGCACAACATGCAGCACTCTCTGATGTGCCACCCCCACCCACCCTCCGTGGCTGAGACAAAAAGTAATCTCGGTCTTTAGCTCAAACGCTGTAGCCCACTGCTGAAATTTGCAGTATAGGTGAACATGCCATTTGCACTCAGGGAGAGTCCCTGAGAATAATTAAGATGAGTGGAAGAATATAATCGTAGAAACTTGGTGGAGGAATGGGCATTCATTCAGGGACCATGGAGGTACCTCGATGGGCTTCCGGAATGATGCAGGTGTTATGGTCTGTACGTTGACAGACCAAAGCAGGACAATTGAGTAAAGCATCGTATATTGTACCACGCTTTTGATGCAGATCTGTAACCTGGTGCGGCTCATCTTGAAGTGCAGAGCAGTGGCCCCGTCAAGCACGAGGCTGTCCACACCTCCCTGCTAACCGGGAAATCATGCCCTTTAAAAAACAAGCATTGCAATAGGTCTCGCATTTACGCGAGTTTGAGCTATTGACATTGTAAATGACAATGCCTTTTATTTATGTTTTGGTTTTTAAAACATAAATAAAAGGCATTGTCATTTACAATGCCAATAGCTTAAACTCACGTAAATGCAAGACCAATTGCATTGCAAATTTATTTATTTATTTCGGATTTGTAATGCGCATGGCTGCCTCAGCGACCAAGCGTCCCAGCGCAACCAGAGACCGAAGACAGGAGCCTAGGAGAACAAGAGAGTGATTAAACAGCAAAGGTAGGAAAAAGCCATGTCTTTAAGGCCTTTCGAAAATGCCAGATGGTTCGGAGTAGCTCTAATATGAGCCGGGAGCAAGTTCCAAAGTTTCGCCGCAATACAGCGGAAAGAGCGCCCCCCCGGCCCTCGCTCTCCAGACTCGAGGAGTGCAGACCAGCGCAAGGTCAGCAGATCTCAATGAACACCCAGGCACATAGGGCTCCAGCAAATGGGATAGCCCCAATGGAGCCTGGCGTGTCAAGATCTTATGTGAAATGCACAGCGCCTTGAACTGAATACGCTTTTCCACCGGCAGCCAGTGGAGTTTGGGGAGCACATGCGCCACTGAGCAGGATCTAGGCAGTGCACCCAGAATCCGGGCCGCCGCGTTCTGAACCCTCTGTAGGCGCTTGATGCTAACCTTATTAGCGCCCAAGTAGAGGGAATTTCCATAGTCCAGTCTGGACAGTACGAACACCTAAAATGGTCTGGCACACCTTGGGAGGGAAGAAACCGAGCAAAGGTTTCAGGCCTCGCAGGAGCCCGAAACAGACCCCAGCGACGGCTTTCAATTGTTTATCGAAAGTCAAGCCATTATCAAACCACACGCCCAGGTTCTTCACAGCCTCCTTCGGGAGTGGGGCGGGTTTGAGGCGATTCGGCCAGCACTGCTCAGACCATAACTCTCGGTCCTTCCCAAACAGCAGAATCTCAGATTTTCTGGCATTTAACTGTAAGCAGTTTGCCGCCATCCAATCACAGATGGCCAGGAGATCCTCCATAAACTTATCCAGGTTGGTATTGCATTTCTTCGAAAAAGCAATCACCAATTGGGTGTCGTCAGCATACGACACCAAGGACAGCCCCCTGCTCTTTGCCACCTCTGCCAGGGGTCTAACATAAAGGTTGAACAAGAGTGGGCTTAGTATTGAGCCCTGCGGCACTCCCTGATGCAAAGCAAACTCCTGAGAGTAAAAAGGTGGTACTAAAACCTGGAAGGACCTCTCCTCTAGAAAATACTGGCTCCAATCCAAGGCCGAATCCCTGATCCCAATTTCCTGAAGGTGTTTGAGACGTATCTTATGGGACACGGTATCAAACGCAGCACTTAAGTCCAAAAGGACCAAGGTCGCGGAGTCCCCTACATCCAAACTGCCCCTAATGGCTTACAACACTACCAATAACGCGGACTCGGTACTATGCCGAGGTCGGAACCATGTTGTGATGGATCAAAAATGGCGTTCTGCTCAATAAATTTAGACAGAATAGAGTTCACGTGTGATTCCACCAGCTTAGTCAGAAAAGGCAGCTGGGATATGGGCCAATAGTTGCTAGGTTCGACCGGGTCCATAGAGGGCTTTTTTAGCAATGGAATTACTTTAGCGTGTTTTCACACCCATGGTACAGAGGCTGACATCAAGGACAAGTTGGCCCGGTCTAAGCTCACAGGAGAGATCAGTGAGTGAAACTGGCGAAAGTGAGTGGGTGTCACAGGGTCGGCCGGGGAGCCAGATTTAATTTTTAAACACAGGGCCTCAAATTCCAAGGGCGTCAAGGGAGGGAATGATGATAAGCTATTGCCCCCCAAAGTATCCCCCCCTCCTGGCACCTCCCCCTCCATAGAAAAAGCCGCCTTTGGTAGAACCAAATAGATCTGCTCTACTTTGTTAACAAGAAACTGCGCCAGTTCATCGCACTGATGGTTGGTGGTGATGGGAGAAACCCTAGTGACGCCTGCGCTCTTCATGCCTTTAAGCAGGGAGAAGATGGTCTTAGCGGGATTAGGACTGGCTGAGATTTTATTGGCCACAAACTCCGCTCGTGCTCTCCGAATGCACTTGTGGTACTGCTTAAGAGCCGCCCGGTATTCTAACTTTGCTACCGCATCGTAAGAGCATCTCCAAGCACGCTCTAGCTGCTTGCAGCCCTTCTTTGCTAGGGTTAGTGAATCATTGAACCACGGATTAGATGGTCCTCGCCCCTTTCCTCCCCGTTTGTCCGGGATACAGCGATCCAGGCCGGCCGTCAACCATTCTTGAAAACATGAATTTGCCGTATCTACGTCTGATGGTAGCTGAGGCCTATGCCCAGATAGCCAGGCAGAGAAGAGATCCAAGTCTAACTTGTGCCAGAGGTGTTTAAGAACTTGGGCTGGGCAAATCATATCAGATTTGCCCTGCAACTGCAGAGAGAATGAAACCAGAAAGCGGTCAGTCCAAGCCTGCGGGACCGGCGGGTAGATTTTTATAGGATTAAGATTAGAAAAAATAGGGTCCAACAAATGGCGGGCCACGTGTGTCCCCTCAAGAACGTGTTGCATCAGCTGAAAGGCCTCTAAATCGGCCAAGAAGCTGACAATCTCAGCTTTCCCACCGTTCTCAAGGTGGAGATTGAGATCCCCTAGAATGGTGAAATTTGCCGCCTTACTGGCAAATTGTCCCACTTTACTCTGTAGGTCTTCCCTAAAACCACTCGAGGGCCCGGGGGGCCTATAGATTAGTAGGCCAGATACCGTAAAATTGTGGTTTAACCTGATTTTAAATGAAGCACTTTCGCAGTCCACTATTTTCTCCTTACACAGGCTAAAGGAATAAGCTTCCTTAACAGCTACTGCAATACCGCCCCCTCCCCCCCCCTCTATTAATGATCTCCAACACATAACCTTAAGGAAGAGCCAACCAAGGCTCTGCCACTGAGTCTGGGGTAAGCCAAGTCTCCGTTAGGAATAGGGCATCAGGGGACTCGTCGGCTAAGAGGTCAAACACCTCGGCATGATGTTTTGCCAGAGAGCGGCAGTTCAGGCTGAGGAACTTATACTCCTTGTGGCCTGGTGGGCATGGGACCCTCTCCACTGGGGCCAGTTTGAATGCACAGAAATCACAGTGGAAGGATCGATCCTGAAAGGACCAAGGTAGAGAAGGGCAATTGGAAGCCAAAGCCAGGAGCTCATCCCATCAGTACCTAATAGAATCCGCAGAGTGATATGCAGGGGTCCTGGCGACGGACGGGCGCAGACAGGCTTGCCTTAGGCGTGCCTTTGGCGCGCCAGCGGTGCGCGTCCGCTGCGCGGTCGCAGCTGTGGCTGCATTTAAGCAATCCTGGGCAATCAAGGCCACAACAACTGTCCCGCTAACCTTACACTCCCTCCAAGATGGCAGAAACACTCCAGCCGCCCCGGGAGAGCTACAGCCTAGTGCCTTGCCCACCACCCGCTGTAGCTCAATGCCTCCCGCAATTCCACAAAGATGCAGAGAGCAGAAAAGTTTAAAAAAACGACGCGCTATAGATTTTAGAAAGTTATTTGTTTAAAAGAGCGAAATACCAGAACACACTTGTGCGCACTCCCGGTCCAAGCCTCAGGAGCCTAGTGTTAGCGCGGTCGCAGCTGTGCCTGCATTTAAGCAATCCTGAGCAATCAAGGCCACAACAACTGTTCCGCTAACCTTACACTCCCTCCAAGATGGCGGAAACACTCCAGTCGCCCCGGGAGAGCTACCGCCTAGTGCCTTGCCCACCACCCGCTGAAGCTCAATGCCTCCCGCAATTCCCCAAAGATGCAGAGAGCAGGTAAGTTTAAAAAACACGACGCGCTATAGATTTGAGAAAGTTATTTGTTTAAAAGAGCGAAATACCAGAAAACACTTGTGCGCACTCCCGGCTCAAGCCTCAGGAGCCTAGTGTCAGCGCGGTGGCAGCTGTGCCTACATTTAAGCAATCCTGGGCAATCAAGGCCACAACAACTGTCCTGCTAACCTTACACTCCCTCCAAGATGGCGGAAACACACCAGCCGCCTCGGGAGAGCTACAGCCTAGTGTCTTGCCCACCACCCGCTGAAGCTCAATGCCTCCCGCAATTCCCCAAAGATGCAGAGAGCAGGTAAGTTTAAAAAACACGACGCGCTATAGATTTGAGAAAGTTATTTGTTTAAAAGAGCGAAATACCAGAAAACACTTGTGCGCACTCCCTGCTCAAGCCTCAGGAGCCTAGTGTCAGCGCGGTCGCAGCTGTGCCTGCATTTAAGCAATCCTGGGCAATCAAGGCCACAACAACTGTCCCGCTAACCTTACACTCCCTCCAAGATGGCGGAAACCCTCCAGCCGCCCCGGGAGAGCTACAGCCTAGTGCCTTGCCCACCACCCGCTGAAGCTCAATGCCTCCCGCAATTCCCCAAAGATGCAGAGAGAAGGTAAGTTTAAAAAAACGACGCGCAATAAATTTGAGAAAGTTATTTGTTTAAAAGAGCGAAATACCAGAAAACACTTGTGCGCACTCCCGGCTCAAGCCTCAGGAGCCTAGTGTCCTTGCTTGTTAATCTAGACATGTTACAGGGTGCAGTACAATATGTGGCCAAAAGGTGTCCCAGGGGACCTCTTTTGGCCACATATGGTACTGCACCGTGCAGAAGATATGATAAATCCACCGTACTTATAATGCAGAGACCACTTCTGAGGAACAGGCACACAAGAAAGCAGACAACAGCAACACATGGTCATTACCATGCTTTCAAAAGCTAACTTGTGAACAAAACTAGGTTGAAATAAAAGACAATATCACTTGCTCAACCATCATAATTGAGCCAAAGATACTCCAGGAAGCAGATGACAGCCCATTCCAAACACCAGGCCCCAAATGAATCAAAAAACAAACCCTGAAATTATCACACAATTCTCTCAGCAACTGACAAAAAGGCAGAAAAGACTAATAAAAACACAAAATAAAAAGACTCACAGATCCACTAAAGCAGGGAAACCATCTATAGAATATTGATGCGATATGCACTATGACCCTTGTGGTTCTGGGTAGACTCTCAACAGGAACTACATAATATGCAGGGGAGATGTTAGGTTGTGGTTTTGGGAAGTATGATGTAATAGGCAGGGAGTGAACGAATTTTGGAGAATAAGGATATGCTCAACCACAGCTCCAGTGTGTGGTGTAATCTATTTGCATGCTCCAGGGCTGGGAAAGACGCAACACCATCTAGCAAGCCTTAAAAACTCCACTCACTATTTACTGCACAAAATGTGACGAGTTCAAAAAGGCCACTGCAAACAACTAAGTTTACCAGTCTACACAGACTACCCAAAGATAACACTGCAGTCTGGACCTGAAGAATCACCAACACGTTCTCCCAGGTCGAAACCAATATCAGAATTAGAAGAGTCTATATTATAACTATGAATGAATCACCAAACCCTGCAACACTAAACAAACTCTCCCCATTCAAAAAGTCCCAGTATTTCAAGACTGAGAATATCCCAAATATTAAACAAACTTTGGCAAAAGATGAACACGTGGGCACAAAACTGCCAGACTCCATCTTAATCTCTCCCCGTCTAAACATAAGGACAATCATGTACATCCGGTTAACTCCGCACCCACAGACAGAACCAGCATGCCTAGCAGCAAAACTCCACCAACTAACTTTAAATAATTCTCTGAAATGAGCAGATCACCAAAATATAACAACACTCGAAACGTAGCCCAGAATCCTTAGAATTTATAAAACAACTAATTCTATATCCAGAGTATAAGTCAAAATGCCAATACGGCATCCTAAATTGACGGAACATACTAAGACTTCTGTAAGCGTACACAGACATTAGTCACTTAAAACCATTCCATATGATTGTTCTTTCCCAGTGTTTTTTGTTGTTTTTTGTTGTTTTGTTGCTCCAGCAATCACACGACACTCCATCTCAGTTCCCTTTGAGATGCGTAAGGCCTCACACAGGCACCCTGTCACGCACCCCGGTGATCCCTCTCACAGCCACGAAGCTCTGTAAGGCTCTGTTCCGCCAATACGACCACCTACCACCATGACTGACATGTCCATCCCAGGGGCTTCCCTTCACGTTCTGTCCTGGAACGTTAACGGCCTTCTGGACCGCTTTAAAAGCATGGCTGTACTGCAATACGCACAACGCATCAGGGTAGAGGTTCCCCTACTTCAGGAGACTCACTTACTGGGTAATCACTGACCCTTCCTGGCACGCTATGGGTATAACAGGGTATGGCATTTGGGCTTCGACCCGGGCTACCGCGGGTTGGCGATCCTGTTGAAGCGCTCCCTTCCCTTTGTGACTACACCGGTCATCCACGACTCCCAAGACACCCCGGTGGCCCTTTGTGGCTCGTTGAATTGTAACCCCCTTAACTTAAAATCTATTTACTCACCCCCATCGATGCTATTGACCTCTCTGCCCTTGAGTTCCACTTTCCTTGGGGGGGACTTTAACACGGTTTGCTCCCCATCTCCGGGCACGATGGGACCTCCATCCCACAGTAGAATTGCGCAGGTGAAACAATTAACGAACTGGTCCGAGTCATTGGGCCTCTGCGACGCATGGAGTACCTGGCACTCACCCACTAAACAATTCACCCATACCTCTGCAGCCCACCACACGCAGGCATACATCGATGCAATCTTTGTCCCCTCAACAGACTGTAGCGCGATCCAGGATGTCCTTATCCTCCCTAGGGGTATATCTGATCACTCCCCGGTGCTACTTAGCTTGGGTGCCCCCCCCCCCCTTCAGTGCGTCCGACGTGGAAGTTGAACCATTGGTTCCTCCAGGACAAGGAGTTCCGGAAGGTAGTGGGGACAGAGCTCAAGCAGTATTTTCAGGCCAATGATGGGTCGGTGTCCTCTCCAGGCACCCTCTAGAAAGCAAGCAAGGCCACAATCCGAGGTGTCGCTAAGGGCCAGCTCAAGCGCCAGCGGCAAACGCAGGTGCAGCAGATTGCCTCGCGAGAGGCGCAAGCGCTGCACCTCGAACAGTCCTCTCTGCAGTTGCTGACGCTTCCAAAAAGAGACTTCTTGTTCACCTCCGTGCTGAGATTAAACAGCTTTCCTTAGAGGTGGCTAAACTCCTCTGGCGATCATCGGTGGCCAGATGGCTGGTGCGACAAGAACGGCTCAATTCTCCATAGACTGGCTACCTATCCCAGGGCAAACCGCATTATCCCGAAAATATTAGACCTGGACGGATCGGTATACCGTTCTCCACCCGAGATGGCTTGCGCCTTCGCATCCTACTATCACCAACTCTATACAGCCACAACCCCGACACTTTCGCTCTCAGTCTTTCTGGGGGCCGGGGGTGCTCATCTTCCCCACCTGGACCCCACTGTCCAGGTAGACCTGGACCGCCCTATCACCCACGAAGAGATTAGTGAAGCAATAACTCTTTCGTCCTCGGGCAAGGCATCCCTCAGGAATATTTTGCTCTGTATCGCGAGACCCTCGTTCCACACCTTGCTAACCTGTTTGAGGAGGCAGCCGAAAAGGGTTCCTTCCCTCTTGTGACAGACATGGCCAGCATTGTGGTTCTTCCCAAATCTCAGCCACCCTCCCCACAGTGTGCGGATTACCGTCCCATCTCCTTTATCAACACAGAGCTAAAACTTTTCACCACGATTCATGCCCAGAGGCTAAAACCCTACCTGTCTGTGCTGGTTCATCCGGACAAGTGTGGGTTTATGTCCTTGTGCGGTACCCGGCATTGTCTCCGAAGGTTGCATCTGGCCCTGGCTCACCGCCACTTGCTCACCCCCTATTTGGCGGTCCTCCTTGATTCAGTGGACTGGGGGTTTTCAGATGCTGTACTCGCCGCGATGGGCTTTGGCCCTCGCTTTCAGGGGTCTGGTCCGGGTCCTGTGTGCCCTCCCGAGGCCGCACGTTCTAGTCAATGGGGTCTTGCCGGAGCCCTTTTCTATCCACAGGGCAACAAGGCAGGGGTGTCCCCTTTCCCCCCTGCTCTTCGCCTTGGCGATGGAACCCCTGGCGGGACTGATACAGTCCGAAGGGCGTGTACAGGGGCGGGAATGGCCCAATGCTGAGGCTGACAAGATCGCTCTTTATGCGGACGACGTCCTTATTTATCTAGCAGATCCCGCTCGATCCGGCCCTCAATGCCTCAAGATTCTACACTCCTTTGAGCGGGCCTCCGGCTGAATCCCGCCAAGTCGGTCCTGGTCCCTCTCCACCTGTCTAGAGAATGCTACGATTGGCAATCCAACATACCGCTCTGACGCCAATCGTTTTAATACTTGGGGATATGGGTGACTCTGCTTCCTGAGCTAGGCTGGGCCCTCAGCGTTACTCCTCTGGTGAAGAGAGCTTAAGCAGATCTCCAGAAATGGCACACATTACCTCTTAACCCGATGGGGAGGGTCGCCCTGTTTAAAATTATGATTCTCCCCAGGTTCCTCTATGTTCTCCAAAACACCCCCTTCTGCTTTCTGAGGGCCTGGATTCAGGAGTTGGATAGCATGGCCTCTAAGTTCCTCTATGGGGGAAGGGGAGGGTTCGCTTGGCCCTAAGCGTATGTAGGGTTCCTTCATTTGATGGAGGTCTTGGGATGACCCATTTATATCTGTATTATCTGGCCACCCACTTGCTATCCATACACGACTGGTTTAATGGGGGCTGGTCCGACCCGGCCTACAGGCTTGAGTTGGGCAAGTTAGGCCTGCCCAAAATCCAATCTATGTTATATGGGGAGCGCATTCCGTCCCGACTACCAGAGGTGACGTACTCGGCGCTGTTGACTTGGCGGGCAACGCTGCGACACACTCAGTGGACACAAAAGCTGACCCAGTGCACGCCCCTCTGGCAAGGCACCTGGCTCAGAGAGGTTAGTGGGCTACAGGGCTGTAGGTCCTGGGACCTTATAGGGATCTCACAGTTGGGTGATGTGTGGGCTAGCAGTCACATGCGCTCCTTCAAGGACCTCCGCACCCGGTACTACCTCCATCAGACACAATTTTATAAATATCTACAGCTGCGCCATGTCCTCCACGTGCACCTCACGGAAGACACGCGGATCCCTGAATACAGCCTGCCAGAGGTGCAGATTATGCTGGGGGACCTGGGGAGGAGGGATATCTCCAGCATCTACTGGACACTGGTCAATAACACCCCAACCAAGCTAGATCAACTCCGATACCAATGGGAGGAGTGGGTGGGCTCATTAGAGGACGAAGTCTGGCGCGATGCTCTTATGGCTCCCAAGACGGTTACCGCATCAGCCAGGCTCTGTATGGTCCAGCTATACTATTTGCATGCAGCCTACCTGACCCCGTCACGCCTGCACCGGGCAGGTTTTTGCCCACCCCTGCCTGCAGCACGTGCGCCCATGAACCGGCTGATTTCTTCCACATGGTATGGACTTGTCCCCGCTTGGCATGGTTCTGGGGTGTTCTTGAGGAAGAACTCACGGAAATATTGGGGTGGCACGCACTACTGGGTATTACAGATGGGCTGGATGGGTCCAGGAATGAAAAGCTGTTTCTTACTACGGCGATGGTGGTGGCTAAGAGGGACATAGCTGCATCTTGGAAATGCCCTGATCCCCCGTGCGTTGGGCAATGGCGGAGAGGGGTTGACTGGTGTGCCACACACGAGAAGACCATGTATGAGGCACGCGGCTGTCCTAAAAAGTATTGTAGGGTATGTGGGAAGTGGTTGGGGGAGGTGGAATAGACATGCAGGGAATGTTCAATTGCATTTTATTTTTGTACTTTACCGGCTCCGAACTGAGGCAGAGTCGAGCCGTTGTCTGTGATCTTATGTTATCATTGTATGGTGATGATTGGCTGGCATCGTTTGTCAACAATAAAAATGTGTTTATAAAACAAAACCTTCCACTTAACATCCATTGAATTTATCCTACCAAAAATAAATGGTGAAAATCAGTCTATCAGGATTACCTGACGTATAATAATATATAATACAGTGATGTACAGATTGAATTAAAAGTAGTTTAATTATGTTTTAATAAAAAATGTTTTACATTGTTAGACATTGAAAAAAGATTGAGAAAATATTTGATAACTAAATAATAATTTTTTTTATACTTCTTAACATTCAATTATATTTATATATATTTTAAATTAGTTTAAATAATTTGAACCTAACTGTTAGAAATGGGTCTCCTGGTTGTCTGAGGTATGACCCAGGCTAGGGAGAAACCACCACTCCAGTCAGGTTGAGACAGATACTCACTAAAAGATAACTTGTGATCACTCTCTGGTAGCTTGGCACAGAGCAGTCAGGCAAATCTAAAGAGGCAATGTGTACAGTATTTGTGCAACACACCCACACAGTAACACAATGAATACACCACAAAAAGACTCCATACAGGTTTAAAGAAAAATAGAATATTGTATTCTGAGCAAAACAAGATCAAAATGACATAACTCCATGTATAGAAGATAAGATACTGAATTTTAAAAGAATAAATGCAGTTAAGCGCTTAGAAGCAAGTAGCTCTAAAAAGGTTACTTTAGGTCGCGCTGGACCGGGGCAAAGTCAAAGTTCAGGCGATGTCGAAGTGGTGATTACCTGCACACACAGGCCATGCATTGGCAGGCCTGTGACAGGTTTGAAAGGCTACTTCTGTTGGTGGCATAATCATTGGAGGAGGCCTACTAGTAGCATTTAATTTACAGGTCCTGGGTATGTATATGGTATACCACTTTACAAGAGACTTACAAGTAAATCAGACATGCCAAACAGGTGTAAACCAATTATACCATGTTTAGGGGCGAGAGCACATGCACTTTAGCATTGGTCAGCAGTGGTAAAGTGCCCAGAGTCCTAAAGCCAACAAAAAAGGTCAGAATAAGAGGAGGAGGAAGGCAAAACATTTGGGGTGATCCTTCAGAGAGTGCCATTTTCCAACACTAACATTATTTCCTATGGCTTTTATTTTAAGTCTGTCTCCATTATTTTCTGTGGGATTGTATTGTGTTGCAGTAACAGTGGATGACCATGTTTTGTGCTGGACTTCCTACTGTTTCTTCTTGGCAGTATTGATTTACACTTGTAAATTTGTCTCCACTCCTTTTTTAGGGAGTGGACATGTGTAATGTTGTTTTTGTGTGCAAAGCTCGCTATCACCGGCAAGAGTATCCTGTCACTGAGTCGGTGTGTGTTTCTAGCCTCGCCAATGGCAGGCGTTATTCAAAAAGTTAGATCTTCTGCTTCTTGCAGATCTCAAGAAGGAAGGAGGAGGAGGCTCTGATGTGTAGTGGGAGGCCATTACGTGCTTTAGGAGTGATGTAAAAGAAGGCCTGGCCACCGGACTTGTTTCTCTGTATGCATGGGATGTGTGTGAGTAGCAGGAGCGGCTGGTGACATTTGAAAGGGGTGAGGCGAATCAAGAGCAGTAGGATTCGGCGCTAACGGACGGCTAACGGGAATAAAAATAATAGCCCTGTACTCCCGTCAGATTAGTGTAACTACCTCTTTCAAACGTCACTAGCTGCTCCGGGGTTATCGTGGAGGAAAGAAATTAACACTATTTTCTAACCATTAAGGAACTTCCCTAGAAATTAAAACAATATACTGCACATGTTGCTAAAATCCTAAATTGCTCCTCTGATAAGGAATGTAAACATATTCTAATCAGCTGTGTGTGGTTACTTGGCAGAAACAGACCAATGGGTTTATTTTAAAAATAAAGTGTTTAGGAAGAACTCTTCCGCTCCATAATGAGGCCACATAGAACATCTGCTCAAAATTATCTATTATGAGCAGAAGAGATGCGTTAGCCTGGTCACCCCCTCAGAAAATCAAACGACCATTGGAACCAGCAGGCAGATGAATTATTCAAGGCATGCCAGAGTTAAGGGGGCTGCAGAAGGAACATTTCTGTCGCGGGATGGTCTTTCTAAACGACTGCTGTCAAAGGTCGAGCAAAAGATGGTGCGAGAAGCACCAATGATGAGAGGAATGATGAATGATGGATGAACCCTGACACTTTTTTTTTACTTGGATGGAATTAGTGAATGGATCATGAAATCTGTAATACCATAGCGCCAGAGTCATTAATCACTGCTTAAGCGCTTGACAAACCTTTTCACTTTCTAGACACTGTATTTTTCATTAAAGTGTGTGATTCTCCACAGAAGAAAGGGATGGTGTTATTGGACATCGTCTGTACTTTCCAATTCAAATGTCGCTTACCGGCATATCTGTAATTCAATTTAAATGTCATTAATCAGCATATTTCTACCCAGAGATCCTACAGCAACTGATCTTTTAAATACAGCAAGCATTCAAAAAGAAAGTTATTTCTGAGTTAAATCAATGTCCCAATGTGCATTCAATTCAGTATTAAAGAATAAGCCTCCACCAGTTGATGGAGCAAGGTTTCACATCAAAAGAAACTTGCTTGTATGCAATCCTCTCGAATAACCTGTAATACCATAACCAATCTGTCCGTGAGTTCTAATTTTGCACCACATTTCATATAACCATATCCAGGGGAAGCTTGTCTATGTGCTGTCTTGATAAGTAACCCGAGTGTCCTAAAAATGGCTACTAAAACATGGGAAATCTTCTGCGCATGTGTCTACCACATCACGTGGTGTGATGTTCTCCTGTCGCTTGGGGGGAAATCTTTGCAGCTGCGCAGTAACTTCTAATATGGCTGCTTCAAAAGCAACACACTAATGCGCATGATGAGCTGAAACTAACCCATGCACATACTACTAAGCTATTAATGCAAAAGATTTATTAAGTAAATGGGGTTAGAGTAGAAGTAAGTGGTATACAGTAAGTGGTATACAGTGAATTCATTTAAATATGTATTCTAACATGTTTCTCTCTGACTTTATTACTAGTTCGCATTTGGGCCTTGGGGGGTGACTGATGTCCTCATCCTTTGTGGCAACCAAGCATGCGCCCTACATCTCTGCTCTCAAGTCAATGAAGTCATTTGACGGACTGCCAAAACCCAAACCTAGCAAGGACATGAGAAAGTAAACTCCTGACCCTACGAAAGGAAGACCCAGCAACATTGTACCTTAAATTTATCGATCATAATAAAAAATGCTTGTGGGAATAAAGCTTGTGGGTAATAAAATTAAAGGGCGGAGAATAAGACAATAGACTTAAGAAAAATATTGCACTTGGTATGGTGTGATGTCCTCTCCCCACTGCTTGGCCCAATAAAATTACGGGTGAACATGGAATTGAAACATTTGGGGGTGGATCATACACTTGAATTTGGTATAACAAGAGGTAGGTATAAATAGTTAAGACACACTTGATGTGGAGATGCTGATGCTGTGCTGAGATGCTGCCCGATTTTGCTGCAACCTGACTGAAGAATCCTACACTAGAGAAAGTCGTGGAACAGCCAAGGAGGCACATCCAGGGAAGGGTCCAGACGTACCTGAACCGGACAGAGTAGCACCAGAGAGGGGTGTAACGCTGGCGTTACACTAGAAGAGGTCACTTTCCTGTCCCGAAACTGATTGATTATGATCAAGAATGACGGTTCGTGGCCTGTAAATGTGCTTGGAAGAGACCTGTTGTGCAAGATGAATTGCACTATATTTTGCACACCGGATGTAACAAATGCGTCAGTACGTGTCATTGTACAGAGGTCCGGATGGGCACATCAATGGCATAAGAAATCTGGAAAATTGTCATTATACCGCACTGTGGATTAAACGGGAGTCAAGAGAAAAGATTGCGCAAACAAGTGATTACATGCAAAACAAATTGATTAATAGGTTTCCAAATTAATAGAGGATTGAAGGACTGAACGCTGTGCCTTTGGCTTGGGGCGTATGTCGCCCCAAATTTTTGGTTGCAATACAAACCCCAGATGAAGATGGAGTTTACAAGTTCATGGTAGCTAAACAGCGAACAGAAGAAAATGAATTAAATACAATGATGACACAAAATGAATTACGTGCAGAAGTCAAACTGACTGTAAATGCAGAAATATGGGATTTTACTGGAAAAGAGATAGGATTAATGGCAAATGTAGATCCCGTAAAAGAGACTGTGAAAGAAGGTGCTGTTTACCCGAATACCCGACAATACAAAATGAGTCCAGAAGTAAAGGAAGGTGTCGCAGCAGAAATAGAGCGATTGGTCGAACAAGGCATTCTGAAAGAAATAATGAGTAGCCCGTGTAATTCACCTATAATTGCTATTAAGAAACCTAACGGAAAATACAGGGTGGTTCAAGACCTCAGGAAAATTAACAAGATTGTTGTACCATGCTGCCCAGTAGTGCCTAATCCAGCTGTAATTCTTTATCAAATACCATGGAAAGCAGGATGGTTCACAGTGATTGATTTATGTCATGCATTATTTTCCATTCCACTGCATCCAGATAGCCAGTTCTTATTTTTGTTTAAATTTGAAGAGCATGTTTATGTTTGGAATCGTGTGCCTCAAGGGTACACAGAAAGCCCATCAATAATCAGATTCTCAAAAGAAGCCTTGAATCTCTTGTATTGCCCAGAGAGTCAGTCCTGGTGCAGTATATTGACGACCTGTTGGTGGCGTCAAACACACAAAAGGACTGTGTTACTGATTCAATAGCATTGTTAAATCATTTGGCAAAAGGTGGACATAAAGTGTCCCCTGAAAAACTCCAGTTTTGTAAAAATTCTGTTAAATACCTGAGACATCAAATAGAGAGAGGAGTTAGAAGGGTGACTTCTGAAAGAATCAGAATAATAAATCAAATGCAGTTGCCACAAACTCAAAAAGAAATAAGAATGTTCCTTGGAGTTGTAGGGTATTTTAGGCAGTGGATCGTGGGGTTTGCGTTACTAGCTAAACCTTTGATACAGCTGACCAGAAAAAGGATGAAAGATCCCATAGAGTGGGATAACGAAAGCATGGGAGCTTTTATAAAATTGCGGGAATGCTTGTGTGAAGCTCCTTCTTTAGGAATGCCTGATTATTCGAAGGAATTTGCATTATTCTGCTATGAGCGGGGTAATTGTGCACTTTCAGTCCTAACACAGAGACACGGATTAATGAGAAGGCCAGTGGCCTATTTTTCTGCTATGTTGGATCCTGTGGCCTGCGCATTACCAGGTTGCATAAAAGCTGTTGCCGCCACCTGCATAAGCATAGAGCAGAGTGAGTCAATTGTGATGGGACACCCTGTCAAGGTGTATGTTCCTCATGCAGTGGTGATTCTACCGACCAGGACCCGAACACAGTACCTAACTCCTAGTAGGCTGACAAAATACAAAAGAATAATACTAGGGGCTGAAAACGTGACAATTGTAAGGTGTACTGTTCTTAACCCAGCTACCTTACTACCTGATCCACATGAAGAGGAAGTGAGAGATGAGTTTGAGCATGAATGTCTTGGTGTGACTGAACTTAGCACCAAACCACGTCCTGACATACAAGAAGAACCTTTGAAAAATGTAGAACATGAGCTGTTTGTAGACGGCTCCTGCATGAGACACGAGGAAGGAGGATTAAGTGCTGCTTACGCTGTATGTACATTAATTGGAATAGTCGAAGCATCCTATTTACCAGAGGTCAAATCTGCACAAATTGCTGAATTTGGGAAAAATTGGAGAGTAACCATATTTACTGACAGTCAATATGGTTATGGGGTTGTGCATGATTTTGGCCACTGTGGATGCAGAGGGATTTCCTGACTTCTTCAGGGACTCCTATTAAAAATTGAATTTTTGTGAAAGAATTACTGGAGGCAATTCAATTACCAAAATCTGTAGCTGTGGTTAAGTGTGCTGCTCACCAATCAGGAAATGACTATGTGAAAGCAGGTAACCGATATGCTGACCAGGTTGCCCAACATTGTGCAAGGCTTAAATAAGAAAATCGAAACTTGTGGAATCAGCGCCCAACTTATGCTACTTGTAGGAGTGGGAACTTGGGAGGAGATGAAAGGTCTGCAGGATGCAGTAGACATGAGAGAAAAGGAAGAGTGGGCGAAAATAATATGTCAGAGAAGGGCAGAAGATGGTGCTATTATGGCAGACCAGTAATGCCAGACAGTATGCTTGCGCCAATGGCTAGAATGTACCATGGAGACACACATGTGGGCAGGGATGCAATGATTCGAATATTTAGACAAGATTGGTTTAACGCAAAGTTCAAGAATGTTGCAGAGATCTTTTGCCAGAGATGTTTAATACATCAACAAATGAACCCTGGAAGGAAAACTGTGGTTTTCATGGGAAAGATTGGAAAGGCAGAAGGTCCTTTTGTGAGACTACAGTTAGATTTCATTCAACTACCTGCTTGTCGAGGGTTGAAATACATACTTGTCATAGTTTGTTTATTTTCAAAGTGGGTGGAAGCATACCCGACTCGAAGAAATGACAGCTTGACAGTGGCCAAACTTTTATTACGAGAACTCATTCCTAGATTTGGTTTTCCAGTAACGATTGAATCAGATAGAGGGTCACATTTTAATAATGAAATAATTTGACTAATCTGTGAAGCATTCAAAGTTGAACAGAAATGCACTGCGCTTACCGTCCAGAGGCTTCTGGAGTGGTAGAACAATTGAATAGCACAATCAAGTCAAGACTCAGAAAGGTGTGTGCATCCACTCCACTGAAATGGCCTGATGCTTTGCCCCTTGTTCTGATGAGACTCAGAAGTATTCCAAACAGAAATACTGGATTGGGTCCCCATGAAATACTCATGGGAAGAGCAATGAGACAAGCATGTGTACCAGGACACAAGCTGTTAAATATAACTGATGACTTGGTTATGGAATATTGCAAAGAGTTGGCCGACAGAGTGCATTCTATTTCTCATCAGGTTGGGGAAGATGCTTTCAACAGACAGCTGAGCCACTCACATGATTTGAATCCCGGTGATTGGGTAGTTGTGAAGAATCACACTCGAGAATTGTGCCTAGCCCCAAGGTGGGATAAACCGCATCAAGTTATTCTGACTACCTCAACAGCTGTAAAGTGTGCAGGGTTGCCTAATTGGATTCATGCAAGCCATACCAAAAGGGTGCCAGCTCCTGAAGAAGAAATACACTTGAAAGAAGAAATCAGTGGTGCTGAAGGTTGTGCAGCTGAAGAACTTCCAATAGAAGATCGTGAAATAGCTGCCCAAGATCAACCGAGCACTTATCAGGACGACTGGATCCCAGTGGTGGACATACCTGAAGTACTTATAAGAGGAAGAAGTCAAACACAGTTAGATATACAGGAGAAGAGTGAGGACCACACAGGTATAGAAGAAGTCGCTCAGGAAAGTAGGGATTTGATTGTTAGGGAGCCTGAGCAGGAACAGATAAGGAGAGAACAATATACTCAGACAGAAGAAACCCAAAGCACTGTTCCAGAGTCTGAGGAGGGACAGTCAGGAAGTAGAGAAATCGTTCAGGCAGAAGAAGGTAAAGAGGTAAAAAGACCTGCACAGGACCAGATAGGCATAGAAACGCAAGTTAAGGACACAGAAGAAAAAACAGACATCACTAATCCTGAACAGGATCAGATTGAGGTAGATGAACCCATCCAGGCAGAACAGGCTGAAATAATAAGTCCTGGACAAGGTCAGATAGCAAGGAAATCCAAAGGCGAAGCTGATCAAGTTGTGCCAAGATCTAAAGAAAATAAAAGGAGTCTTGAAGAACCTGGCAGTGCAGTGAAATTTAAGAAAAGTCGAAAAGGTGATAATTGGCCAAGAATTATCAAGAGACTGAGATATCAACTTAAAACAATCAATGAAGAACCTGATCAAGTAAATGAAGTAACTAGTCAATCTAGACCTTCCAAGGTAATACCAAAACGAAGGAGTCAAAGATTGAAGACGTTGAATAACAAGTTCAAGGGTCTTGAGTGGATATGTCATTCTTGAAGACTTTGAGAATCTCGATTTAAATGAAGAAAGTGATGAAGAGCTGAATGTTGAGCAAATTGAGGAAGAAGTGAGACTGACTTGAAAGGGAGAAAACGCTCAAGGTGTTATCTCTTACCAGTTCTGAAGTTAAGAAGATATAATCTTCTTGCCCAAGATGTCTGATAATAATGTTGTCGGAAAACCAAAACAAAGCTGTATAAAGAAGTGTTGTAGGATCTGTATATGTAGTTTAATATTAGTCCTCATAATATGGGTGATGTTAGCAATAGCTATTCCCTACCTGATGGTTACTGACAAACAAAATAGTACTAACACGCATATAGAAGTTGCAAACATTAAAGGCGATAGAGTAGATTTAGAAACACCAGGTGAGTTAGATTTACATCACACTGTAGAAAAGAATGAAACTGATTTAAATGTATTTGCAAATCTCTTAGTACATTATGTAGAAACTATGGAAGTTAGTGATTGCTATGTTTGTATGGAATTGCCAAGCTCAGTAGCTGAAGAGGTGACCTATCATCATTTACCCTTGACATATGGAATTTCACGTAGTGTACTGGCTAGTTTATTTTATAGAACTGGAAAGCTGCAGTATTATTATTCAAATGTAGATGTAATATTTTCAGAAGTTCCCATGCAAAAGAGCATGAACCCTGTCCTTAGTACTAGAGACTCACAATTCATGAGTGAATATTTACTAACAATCAAGGCAATAGATATAGCTGATGCACATAAACGCAACTTAAACTGTAAATTGCACGAAGAAGAAAAGATATTTTTGAATTTAGTAGAAAATAGGAGACAGGATTTCCAAAGAAGAGCCTCTGAACCGAAACCTCAGATACCTAAATGGGCTGAAAAGGAAGACCTTTTAGTAACTGGCAAGTCTCATGCTGCTATGTCTCTGGACTTTGAAAAGAAAGGGAAAATCTGTCTCCATAGACTTAAAACAGAATATAACAACGTATTTATTGGTTCCAGTGAATGTGAACACAACTTCTTAGTAATTGGGGGTTGGGGACTAAAAGGAGGAACTGATCCAGTATTTCCTGGAATTTATTATATTTGTTGAAACAAAGCCTATTTTAGGTTGCCTGATCACTGGTATGGGAGTTGATATTTTGGAACAGTATTCCCTAAAGTCTATCATGTTAAAAGAATCACTGGAAGCAATAACGACAATAGGGAACTAACAAGATATAAAAGAGCTAGTTTTTCAGAAATAGTTGGTGATGTATTTGGTGCATTGATACCTTCAGTGGGGGTTCTGCTAAACTCTTGAAAAATGTGTCAATTATCAACAGTAGTTGATCGGTTATCTACTGACACTGCAGGAGGATTTCTACTGATCAATACAGAATTAGTTGCGGTCAGATCTATGGTTTTGCAAAATCGACTTGCCCTTGATATCTTATTAGCAAAAGAGGGTGGAGTCTGTAAAATGTTGAAAGCGCAACATTGTTGCACGTATATACCTGATAAAAGTGTAGAAATTGGAAGATATATTAAAAATATTACACATTTGGAAGAAGAACTGAAACCACTGGAGGTTGACAGTGTATGGAAGAAAATAAAAAATAGTTTTTCCACTTTAAGTAGTTGGTTTGCTAATATAGGTAAAGGTATTTTAGGTCAAATATTATTGCCAATTATGGGCATAATTTTGCTAGTTCTGATGATAATGTGTTGTCGTAAATACAGTGGAAAAGACAGAAGTATGAAGTGAATGAGAAGGGTAGGAAAAGAAAGTTAGAAGAAATACAACTTGAAGAATTGAAGGGAAATATCTACAAAAGAATGAAAGGATCACAATTTAAGAACGATAAGGGAAAGAATAAAAGTTTTGAAGCCATTGAAAAGGTAGAATGCTAAAGTTGGCATCTGATTTAAATAGAATTAAGTGCAGAGAGGGGATTGATGGAGCAAGGTTTCACATCTAAAGAAACTTGCTCGTATGCAATCCTCTCGAATAACCTGTAATACCATAACCAATCTGTCCGTGAGTACTAATTTTGCACCACATTTCATATACCCATATCCAGGGGAAGCTTGTCTATGTGCTGTCTTAATAAGTAACCCGAGTGCCCTAAAATGGCCGCTAAAACGCGGGAAATCTTCTGCGCATGCATCTACCACATCACGTGGTGTGACGTTCTTCTGTCGCTTGGGGGGAAATATTTGCAGCTGCGCAGTACCTTCTAATATGGTTGCTTCAGAAGCAACACACTAATGCGCATGATGAGCTGAAACTAACCTATGCACGTACTACTAAGCTATTAATGCAAAAGATTTATTAAGTAAATGGGGTTAGAGTAGAAGTAAGTGGTATACAGTGAATTCATTTAAATTTGTATTCTAACATGTTTCTCTCTGACTTTATTAATAGTTCGCATTTGGGCCTTGGAGGGTGACTGATGTCCTCATCCTTTGTGGCAACCACGCATGCGCCATACATCTCTGTCATTTGAATGACTGCCAAAACTCAAACCCAGCAAGGACATGAGAAAGTAAACTCCTGACCCTATGAAAGGAAGACCCAGCAACATTTTACCTTAAATTTATCGATCATAATACGAAATTCTTGTGGGAATAAAGCTTGTGGGTTATAAAATTAAAGGGCGGAGAATTAGACAATAGACTTAAGAAAAATATAGTACTTGGTATGGTGTGATGTCCTCTCCCCACTGCTTGGCCCAATCAAATTACGGGTGAACATGGAATTAAAACATTTGGGGGTGGATCATACACTTGAATGTGGTATAACAAGAGGTAGGTATAGATAGTTAGACACACTTGAGGTGCAGATGCTGATGCTGTGCTGAGATGCTGCCCGATTTTGCTGCAACCTGACTGAAGAATCCTACACTAGGGAAAGTCACAGAACAACCGAGGAGGCACATCCAGGGAAGGGTCCGGACGTACCTGAACCGGACAGAGTAGCACCAGAGAGGGGTGTAACGCTGGCGTTACACTAGAAGAGGTCACTTTTCCTGTCCAGAAACTCTGACACTCTGATGTCGGGGTCCTCACACCATTCTAGGTAAATATAATTGTAGGGTAAATGCTCCGTACTTGCTTTTCTGTCCTTTCTCTCCTCAGGTGCTGTCATTGCAAAGAGTTATTAATGCAAACTGATTTAAGCTAATTGTACTATTTTTCTGATGGAGATTTCTGGTCTGTTCATGGGTATTTGGTTTGACTCACAAAATTATTAATTCAGATAAACTTTTAAAAACTCCCCTGGAGTCTGTGGTTCTTTAGAATAAAATAAATGCATTATTGTCTTTCCTCCCTATTCTAATCTACTACTAGATCTTATCGAACGTCCATTTACTCAGGAGACAGGAATGGTAAGAATACTGGTATAAAGGTTTGCTAGGGTAAAATAAAATTGATGACCAGTGGATATTTACCAGCTCATTGTGTGTATGAATGTATATGGGCCCAAATGAGTGTTGTGTGTATGAATGTGTAGAGCTGGTAAACTCCGCTGCATCACAGTCACAAGTAGCGGCTAGAGAAGCACCCGTGGCACAATATCTCTAGCGCAGGTCAACAACTCTTGTGCATCAAAGGCCGTTCAAATGCTGGCAGCTGGCAGGTATAAGCAACACTGTATTATGACCGGCGCTGCCCATATTAAACGTAAAAGAGTCGAAGACTGCTCTAGACAGTAGACGAGTGATATATGATGCATTTAGTTATCAGAGCAAAACCAAAGGAATGTCTGAACTGGGGTGGCAGAGTGGGCTAAAGAACGGTGATGGATTAAACCCAGATCAGTTGACTGGGGGTGAGTGCTTGCAATGTTCAACACTCCGTCCATCATTTCCTTTGGTTTTTGCTTTGTTCGCCATAAGTTGGCAGGGTATGCTCAGACGTGAGTCCCTTGCTCACTTTGCCACTGGATTCAAGCTAGCCTGGCTGAAGACGGCTAAAATGGCCGAAACCGGTCCTAAGAAGCTTGTTTCTGGTCCAGGGAAGACATGGCTTGGCAGTTCGGGCTGGACTGTTCCCATGAGGCACAGGGTCAGACTGATTTGCATATGGCCATGTCTGAACTGGGGTGGCAGTGTGGGCTAAAGAACGGTGATGGATTAAACCCAGATCAGTTGACTGGGGGTGAGTGCTTGCAATGTTCAACACTCCGTCCATCATTTCCTTTGGTTTTTGCTTTGTTCGCCATAAGTTGGCAGGGTATGTTCAGATTTGAGTCCCTTGCTCACTTTGCCACTCGATTCAAGCAAGCCTGGCTGAAGAGGCTGAAATGCCAGAAACCGGTCCTAGGAAGCTTGTTTTTGGTCCAGGGAAGACATGGCTTGACAGTTTGGGCTGAACTGTTCCCATGATGCACAGGGTCAGACTGATTTGCATATGGCCATGTCTGAACTGAGGTGTCAGAGTGGGCTAAAGAACGGTGATGGATTAAACCCAGATCAATTGACTGGGGGCGAGTGCTTGCAATGCTCAACACTCCGTCCATCATTTCTTTTGGTTTTTGCATTTAGTTATCAGTCACTGATCTTACTATAAATAATAAATTTTCAAAACCACTGAGAGGAAAAACTGGCCTAATGTGGGGGCACTGTGGATCCTACAAGACAATGTAGTTAAGCATTTTAGAAACACACTAAAGCGATGCAGATGCACATCCACACACACACATATGAGCAAACATAAACGCAAATTAAGCATATTAACCACACGCGCACCACTAATGACCCCAATTTAAAACCACCAGATGTCGGTCTATGATTAACCGTTGGCAATAAACTCCGCTCTGCTAGCGGAGATTGCAGAGATTTGTTAACTACGCATTTCATTGAAATAACAGAATTAATTAAAAAATTCCCTCTCCGCAACACAGCAGAGTTTGCTACTGCACCCACAACTTTTTCATACAACAACTTAACCTTTACATGCTAATAATCATATAACCCATTCACAATAGAGAACCTTTTGAAACTATTAGGCAATGAGAGAGGTGATGATGTTGGGTTCACCCCTAACCCAGGGGGAGGACCAAGCAGATGCCTTGAACACAAAGAGCATATAATACTGAATGATTCGGTGGTTTGTCCCATCCTCCTAGGACCACCCCAAACAAAGTTATGGGCAGAAAAACAATGCCAACTAAAGGCCCAGCAAAGAATTATGGGGCGAGATTCTAGAGTGCAGTGAATATTACAGTATTTGCTCTCAGCTGAGCCGGGTGAGCCTGCCCCTCTAGGAATGTTTTGATATTGGATACTATAATTCACTGCACTCTAGAATCTCGTCCCATAATGCTTTGCAGGGCCTTTGGTAGGAATTGCATTTTTGCCCATAACTGACTGTGCTTGGGGTGGTCCTAGGAGGATGGGACCGCCACCGAAACGTTCAGCATGATGTGCTAACGGTGTTCAAGGCATCTGCTTGGTTCTCTCGCTAGGTTAGGGAGGACCCCAAAATGATCACCTCTCTCACTGCTTGCTTTATAGTTATTTTTACTTTTGTATGATGTCTATATGTATTTTAGCATGTAAAGAATTGTTGTTCAGCTATAGGTACTATTTGTTTTATTCTCATTTTTGAGAGATGATATTTGTTGTTTCACTAAAAGTATGTAAGATTTTTATTTTATCAATTGAGGCGAGTTTCACAGACACAGAATTCATGTAAAAGCTCTGGATTAAACTACTGCACCCACAACACTATGATAAAACAATTTTATCTCTACATGCTAAAAAGCATATAACACATTCACAAAAGTGAGCTTTGAAAGCTATTAGGCAATGACAGAGATGATTTTGGGGTCCCCCCTAACCTAGGGGGAGGACCAAGCAGATGCCTTGAACACTATGGGGCAGATTTACAAGCCCTTTGCGAGACATTTACGCCGCTGTTGCGTCACGTTTGTGACGCCACGGCGGCGTAAACCATGCGCCATGTTGCGCCTTATTTACAACGTGACGCATCTAGGGAGATGCATCACGTTGTACAGCCCTGCGCTACATTAAACCTGCGTCAGGTTTAATGTATGCAGGGTGGGTGTTCCGTCGGAAAAAGCCTCGGAAAAGTGACGCAGTTAAATCTACAAGATTTCACTGCGTCACTTTTCCGACACTGCTGCGTCAAAACCCTGCGCCTGCTTGAAAGCAGGCGTAAGGCATGACGCAGCATGTTAGGTATGGGCAGCCCCTGAGCATTGCTGGAGTTGCGTCGTGCTTGCGACACGACTCCAGCAATGCGCCGCCCTTATGCCATCGGATGCGTCACGCATCTGTTTATCCTTGCCCCACGATGCGCTGCATTGCAAATGCGGCACATCTGTGGTGGCGCAAGGGTAAACTTGCGTGACGCATCTTTCCTGGCGCATCCCTGCTGATTTGTTGGGATGCGCCAGGAAACATAAATCTGCCCCAAAGAGCATATCATACTGAATGATTCGGTGCTGGTCCCATCCTCCTAGGACTACCCCAAGCAAAGTTATGGGCAAACATACAATGCCAACCAAAGGCCCTGCAAAGTATTATGGTGCGAGATTCTAGAGTGCAGTGAATATTATAGTATTAGCTCTCAGCTGAGCCCGGAGAGCCTGCCCCTTGAGGAATGTTTTGATATTGGATACTATAATATTCACTGCACTCTAGAATCTCATCCCGTAATGCTTTGCAGGGCCTTTGGTTGGGATTGTATTTTTGCCCATAAGTGACTGTGCTTGCGGTGGCCCTAGGAGGATGGGACCACCGCCAAATCGTTCAGCATGATGGGCTTTTGGTGTTCAAGGCAGCTGCTTGGTTCTTTCCATAGGTTAGGGAGGACCCCAGAATCATCACCTCTCTCACTGGTTGCTTTATTTTTGTTTTCACTTTTGCGAGATGACTATATGTATTTTAGCATGTAAAGATAGATTTATTTGTTGTTTAACTATAGGCACTGCTTGCTCTATTTTCATTTTCACTTTTGTAAGATGACAATATGCATTTTAGCATGTAAAGATAGATTTATTTGTTGTTTAACTATAGGCACTGCTTGCTCTATTTTCATTTTCACTTTTGTAAGATGACTATATGCATTTTAGCATGTAAAGATAGTTTTATTTGATGTTCAACTATAGGTACTCTTTGCTCTTTTTACATTTTTCACTTTTGTGAGATGACTATATGCATATTAGCTTGTAAGGATAGTTATTTGTTGTTTTACTAAAAGTATGTGAGGTTTCTGTTTTATTAATTGGGCTGAAATGAGAGCTTCACAAACACAGAATTCATGCAAAACCTCTGGAGTACGGTACTGCACCCACAACACTATGATAAAACATTTTTACCTTTACATGCTAAAAAGCATATAATAAATTCACAAAAGTGAGCTTTGAAAAATATCAGGCAATGACAGAGATGATAATTTTGGAGCCACCCCTAACCCAGGGGGAGGACCAAGCAGATGCCTTGAACACAATGAGCATATCATGCTGAATGATTCGGTGGTGGTCCCATCCTCCTAGGACCACCCCAAACAAATTTATGGGCAAAAATACAATGCCAACCAAAGGCCCAGCAAAGAATTATGCGGCAAGATTCTAGAGTGCAGTGAATATTATAGTATTCGCTCTCAGCTGAGCCAGGAGAGCCTGCCCCTCTAGGAATGTTTTGATATTGGATACTATAATATTTACTGCACTGTAGAATCTCGTCCCATAATGCTTTGCAGGGCCCTTGGTAGGGATTGTATTTTTGCCCATAACTGACTGTGCTTGGGGTGGTCCTAGGAGGATGGGACCACCACCGAATCGTTCAGCATGATGTGCTCTCGGTGTTCAAGGCATCTGCTTGGTTCTCTCCCTAGGTTAGGGAAGACCCCAAAATCATCACCTCTCTCACTGCTTGCGTTATAGTCATTTTCACTTTTGTGTGATGTCTTTAAGCAATTTAGCATGTAAAGATAGAATTATTTGTTGTCCAATTATAGGTACTGTTTGTTCTATTTTCATTTTCGTGAGATGACTATATGCATTTTAGCATGTAAGGATAGATACTTGTTATTTTACTAAAAATATGTGAGATTTCTGTTTTATTAATTGAGAAGAGTTTCACAGACACAGAATTCATGCAAAATCTCTGGAGTAAACTACTGCACCCATAACACTATGATAAAACAATTTTATCTGCACATGCTAAAAAGCATATAATGCATTTACAAAAGTGAGCTTTGAAAGCTATTAGGCAATGACAGAGATGATGCTTTTGGGGTCCCCCCTAACCTAGGGGGAGGACCAAGCAGATGCCTTGAACACAAAGAGCATATCTTGCTGAATGATTCGGTGCTGGTCCCATCCTCCTAGGACTACCCCAAGCAAAGTTATGGGCAAAAATACAATGCCAACCAAAGGCCCAGCAAAGCATTATGGGGCGAGATTCTAGAGTGCAGTGAATATTATAGTATTAGCTCTCAGCTGAGCCCGGAGAGCCTGCCCCTTGAGGAATGTTTTGATATTGGATACTATAAATTCACAGCACTCTAGAATCTCATCCCGTAATGCTTTGCAGGGCCTTTGGTTGGGATTGTATTTTTGCACATAACTGACTGTGCTTGGGGTGGTCCTAGGAGGATGGGACCACCACTGAATCGTTCAGCATGATGTGCTCCTGGTGTTCAAGGCAGCTGCTTGGTTCTCTCCCTAGGTTAGGGAGGACCCCAAAATCATCACCTCTCTCACTGCTTGCTTTCACTTTTGCGAGATGACTATATGCATTTTGGTATGTAAAGACAGATTTATTTGTTGTTTAACTATAGGCATGGTTTGCTCTATTTTCTTTTTCATTTTTGTAAGGTGACTATATGCATTTTAGCATGTAAAGATTGTTTTATTTGATGCTCAACTATAGGTACTATTTGCTCTTTTTTCATTTTCACTTTTGTGAGATGACTATATGCATATTAGCTTGTAAGGATAGCTATTTGTTGTTTTACTAAAAGTATGTGACATTTCTGTTTTATTAATTGGGATGAAATGAGAGTTTCAAGAACACAGAATTCATGCAAAACCTCTGGAGTATGTTACTGCACCCATAACACTATAATAACATTTTTTTACATTTACATGCTAAAAAAAACATACAACAAATTCACAAAAGTGAACTTCGAAAAATATCAGGCAATGACAGAGATGATAATTTTGGGGTCCCCCCTAACCTAGGGGGAGGACCAAGCAGATGCTTTGAACACAAAGAGCATATCATGCTCAACGATTGTGGTGGTCCCATCCTCCTAGGACCACCCTGAGCAAAGTTAAGGGCAAAAATACAATGCCAACCAAAGGCCCAGCAAAGCATTATGGGGCAAGATTCTAGAGTGCAGTGAATATTATAGTATTAGGTCTCAGCTGAGCCCGAGAGCCTGCCCCTTGAGGAATGTTTTGATATTGGATACTATAATATTTACTGCACTGTAGAATCTCGTCCCATAATGCTTTGCAGGGCCCTTGGTAGGGATTGTATTTTTGCCCATAACTGACTGTGCTTGGGGTGGTCCTACGAGGATGGGACCACCACCGAATCGTTCAGCATGATGTACTCTTTGTGTTCAAGGCATCTGCTTGGTTCTCTCCCAAGGTTAGGGTGGACCCCAAAATCATCACCTCTCTCACTGCTTTCTGTATTTTCATTTTCACTTTTGCGTGTTAACTATATTGTCAAAGGTATGGGAGGTTTTTGTTTTATTAATTGAAATGAGTTGTAGTGGAGATCATAGAGTTTTTGTTTATCTTTGCAGAATTCTGTGTAGTGGTATTTTGCCAGCTATGCCCATCATTAGTAGTCCCAAAGCCTAGGGTGTGAAGGTAGCTGGACTACAACCAAACTACAAAGCACATGAATGGCAGTATAGCGCTTGGCAATAAAATGATGCTCCAAGGGGGTCATAACTGGACCCCTTCTCTTGTCAGCAGGGAAGTTCTATTACACCAGTAGTCCTAAAAAGGCAATTTCACTGCCAATCTCTGGAGCACAACATGTGGCATTCTCTGTTGTGCCACGCCCCCCCCCCCCCCCCCCACCGACCGTGGTTGAGACAAAAAGTAATCTCGGTCTTTAGCTCATACACTGAAGCCTACTACTGAAATCTGCAGTATAGGCGAGCATGGCGTTTGCACTGAGTTACAGAAGTGATCATAGCCCTGAATGTTGTAAGAGGCCATTGGAGAGTCCCTGAGAATAATTAAGATGGGTGGAAGAATATAATCGTAGAAACTCGGTGGAGGAATGGGCATTCATTCAGTGGCCATGGAGGGACCTCGATGGGCTTCCGGAATGATGCAGGTGTTATGGTCTGTAAGTTGACAGACCGCAGCAGGACAATTGAGTAAAGCATCGTAGATTGTGCCACGCTTTTTATGCAGGTCTGTAACCTTGTGCAGAGCAGTGGCCCCGTCAAGCACGAGGCTGTCCACACCTCCCTGCTAACCGGGAAATCATGCCCTTTAATAAACACAGGCATTTGCAATGCAATAGGTCTCGCATTTACGCAAGTTTGAGCTATTGACATTGTAAATGACAATGGGCCATATGTAGGTAATTTCTATTTACCGATTCCTAAATACCGAATTGAACCGATTCGGTATTTAAGGATCGGTAAATAGAATGTAGGTAAACAATCTGTAAATTTTACCGATTCGGTCATATTCGTTATAACCGATTCGGTATTTACCGAATCGGTAATAAGGAATACCTTCCCATTCATTCCTATGGGCCTGGAGGCCCATAGGTATGAATGGGAAGCCATTCACTATTACCGATAGGGGAGCATATTCAAGGGTGGCAGGGTGTCACATTGACACCCTGTTGCACCCCTGAATCGTGCATGTGTGCACATGTGGCACACATACATGCCCTAAGGGCATGTATTTCTGCCACATGGCACTTTTAACAAAGCACAAAATTGCTTTTGGAAAGGTATTCGGTATTTACCACCAACTTGTAGTTGGTGGTAAATAACGAATCCTTAAACCAAAAATGCACTCACTTGAGTGCTCCCTACATAGGATTTAAGGATTCGGTAATTTTCTGATTCCTTAAAATAACGAATCGGTAAATTACCGAATCCTTAAATCCAGCCTCTTACATCGCAAAGGGCTAAATACCGATCGGTAACGGGAAATTTACCGATTTTCGGCCGTTACCGACCGGTATTAGCCCATCTACATATGGCCCAATGCCTTTTATTTATGTTTTGGTTTTTAAAACATAAATAAAAGGCATTGTCATTTACAATGCCAGTAGCTTAAACTCGCGTAAATGCGAGACCAATTGCATTGCAAATGCTTATTAATCTAGACATGTTACACGGTGCAGTACCATACGTGGCCAAAAGGGTCCCAGGGGACCTCTTTTGGCCACATATGGTACTGCACCGTGCAGAAGATATGATAAATCCACCGTACCCATAATGCAGAGACCACATCTGAGGAACAGGCACACAAGAAAGCAGACAACAGTAGCACATGGTCATTACCATGCTTTCAAAAGCTAACTTATGAACAAAACTAGGTTGAATTAAAAGACTATATCACTTGCTCAACCATCATAATTGAGGCAAAGATACTCCAGGAAGCAGATGACAGCCCATTCCAAACACCAGGCCCTAAATGACAACACTCAAACAATATTTTGTCAAACCAAAATAACAAACCCAGAAATTACCACACAATTCTCTCAACAACTGCCAAAAAGGTAGAAAAGACTAATAAAAACACAAAATAAAAAGATTCACAGATCCATTAAAGCAGGAAAACCATCTATAGCATATTGATGCGATATGCACTATGACCATAGTGGTTCTGGGTAGATTCTGAACAGGACCTACATAATATGCAGGGGAGGTGTTAGGTTGTGGTTTTGGAAAGTATGATGTAATAGGCAGGGAGTGAACGAATTTTGGAGACTAAAGAAATGCTCAACCACAGCTCCAGTGTGTGGTGTAATCTATTTGCATGCTCCAGGGCTGGGAAAGATGCAACACCATCTAGCAATCCTTAAAAACTCCACTCACTATTTATTGCACAAAATGTGACGAGCTCAAAAAGGCCACTGCAAACAACTAAGTTTACCAGTCTACACAGACAATTGACTACCCAAAGATAACACTGCAGTCTGGACCTGAAGCATCACCAACACGTTCTCTCAGGTCCAAACCAATATCAGAATTAGAAGAGTTTATATTATAACTATGAAAGAATCACCAAACCCTGCAACACTAAACAAACTCTCCCCATTCAAAAAGTCTCAGTATTTCAAGACTGAGAATATCCCAAATATTGCACAAACTTTGGCAAAAGATAAACACATGGGCACAAAACTGCCAGACTCCATCTTAATCTCTCCCCGTCTAAACATAAGGACAATCATGTACATCCGGTTAACAACGCACCCACAGACAGAACCAGCATGCCTAGCAGCAAAAGTCCACCAACTAACTTTAAATAATTCTCTGAAATGAGCAGACCACCAAAATATAACAACACCCGAAACGTAGCCCAGAATCCTTAGAATTTATAAAACAACTAATTCTGTATCCAGAATATAAGTCAAAATACCAATACGGCATCCTAAATTGACGGAACTTACTAAGACTTCTGTAAGTGTACCCAGACATTAGTCACTTAAAACCCTTCCACATGATTGCTCTTTCCCAGTGTTTGTTGTTGTTTTTTGTTGTTTTGTTGCACCAGCAATCACAAAACACTCCATCTCATTTCCCTTTGAGATGCGTAAGGCCTCACTCAGGCACCCTGTTATGCACTCCGGTGATCCCTCTCACGGCCACGATTCTCTGTAAGGCTCTGTTCTGCCAATACGACCGCATACCACCATGACCGACCTGCCCATCCCAGGGGCTTCCCTTCACGTTGTGTCCTGGAACGTTTACGGCCAGCTGGACCGCTTCAAACGCATGGCTGTACTGCGATACGAACAACGCCTTGGAGTAGTGGTTCTCCGTCTTCAGGAGACTCACTTACTGGGTAATCACTGTCCCTTCCTGGCATGCTATGGGTACGACAGGGTATGGCATTTGGGCTTCAGCCGGGGCTCCCGAGGGTTGGCGATCCTGCTGAAGCGCTCCCTTCCCTTTGTGACTGCATGGTTCATCCACGACTCCCAAGGCACTTCGTGACCCTTTGTGGCTCGTTGAATGGTAACCCCCTTAACTTAATATCTATATACTCACCCCCATCAATGCTCATGGCGACCCTGGAAAAATCCACAGAGCTATTGACCTCTCTGCCCTTGGGTTCCACTTTCCTCGGGGGGGACTTTAACGCGGTTTCCTCCCCAGATCTGGACACGATGGGACCTCCATCCCATAGCAGAATCGCGCAGGCGAAAAAATTAACAAACTGGTCCGAGTCATTGGGCCTCTGCGACACATGGGGTACCTGGCACCCACACACTAAACAATTCACCCATACCTCTGCAGCCCACCACAAGCAGACTCGCATCGATGCAATCTTTGTCCCCTGAACGGACTGTACCGCGATCCAGGATGTCCGTATCCTCCCTAGGGGTATATCTGATCACTCCCCGGTGCAACTTAGGACGGGGGCCCCCCCCTTCAGTGCGTCTGACGTGGAGGTTGAGCGTGTGGTTCCTGCAGGATAAAGAGTTCTGGAAGGTAGTGGGGACAGAGCTCAAGCAGTATTTTCTGGCCAATGATGCGTCGATGTCCTCTCCAGGCACCCTCTGGGAAGCAAGCAAGGCCACGATCCGAGGTGTCAGTAAGGGCCAGCTCAAGTGCCAGCGGCAAACGCAGCTGCAGCAGATCACCTCGCGAGAGGCGCAAGCACTGCGCCTTGAACAGTCCTCCTCTGTAGTTGTTGAAGCTTCCAAAGAGAGACTTCTTGTTCGCCTCCGCGCTGAGATTAAACAGCTTTCCTTAGAGGCGGCTAAACTCCTCTGGCGATCATCGGTGGCCAGAATATATGGCTGGGGTGACAAGAAAGGCTCAATTCTCCATAGACTGGCTACCTATCCCAGAACCAACAGCATTTTTGCCGAAATAATAAACCTGGACGGATCGGTATGCCGCTCCCCACCATAGATGGATCGTGCATTCGCATCCTATTATCACCAACTCTATACAGCCACAACCCCGATACTTTCGCTCTCGAACTTACTTGGGGCCGGGGGCGCTCATCTTCCCCACCTGGACCCCACTATCCAGGTAGACCTGGACTGCCCTATCACCCACGAAGAGATTGGTGAAGCAATAACCCTTTCCTCATCGGGCAAGAGCCCGGGTCCGGAGGGCTTCCCTCAGGAATATTACGCTCTGTATCGCAAGGCCCTCGTTCCGCACCTCGCTAACCTGTTTAAGGAGGCAGGCGAAAAAGGGTTTCTTCCCTCCCGAGAGAGACATGGCCACCATTGTGGTTCTTCCCAAATCTCAGCCACCCTCCCCACGGTGTGCGGATTACCGTCCCAGCTCCCTTATCAACACGGAGCTAAAACGTTTCGCCACAATTCTTGCCCAGCGGCTAAAACCCTACCAGTCTGTGCTGGTTCACCCAGACCAGTGCGGATGTATGCCCTTGCGCGGTACCCGGCATTGTCTCCGAAGGTTGCATCTGGCCCTGGCTTACCACTATTTGCTCACTCCCTATTTGGTGGTCCTCCTTGTGGACTTTGAGAAAGCCTTTGATTCGGTGGACTGGGAGGTTTTAGATGCTGACTTCGCCACAATGGCCTTTGGCCCCCGCTTTAGGGGTCTGGTTCGGGTACTGTATGCCCGCCCGAGGGCGCGTGTTCTAGTCAATGGAGTCTTGTCAGAGTCCTTTTCTATCCACAGGGGAACAAGGCAGGGATGTCCCCTTTCCCCCCTGCTCTTTGCCTTGGCGATGGAACCCCTGGCGGCACTGATACGGTCCGAAGGGCATGTACAGGGGGGGGAATGGCCTAATGCTGAGGCTGACAAGATCGCTCTTTATGCGGACAACGTTCTTATTTATCTAACGGATCCCGCCCGATCCAACCCTCAATGCCTCCAGATTATACACTCCTTTGAGCGGGCCTCCGGCTGAATCCTCTCCACCTGTCTAGAGAATGCTACGATTGGCAATCCATCATACCGCTCCGACAGCAATCGTTTAAATACTTGGAGATAAGGGTGACTCTGCCTCCTGAGCGAGGCTGGGCCCTCAACGTTACTCCTCCGGTGAAGGGAGCTAAAGCAGATCCCCAGAAATGGCACACATTACCTCTGAACCCCATGGGGAGGGTCACCCTGTTTAAAATGATGATTCTCCCCAGGTTCCTCTATGTTCTCCAAAACACCCCTTTCTGCTTTCCGAGGGCCTTGTTTCGGGAGTTGGACAGCATGGCCTCTAAGTTCCTCTGGGGGAAGGGGAGGGTTCGCTTGGTCCTAAGCATATGTAGGGTTCCTTCATTTGATAGAGGTCTGGGGATGACCTATTTATATCTGTATTATCTGGCCACCCACTTGCTATCCATACACGACTGGTTTAACGGGGCTGGTCCAACCCGGCCTACAGGCTTGAGTTGGGCAAGTTAGGGCTGCCCAAAATCCAATCTATTTTATATGGGGAGCCCATTCCGTCCCGACTACCGGAGGTGACGCGCTCGGTGCTGTTGACCTGGCGGACAGCACTGCGACACACTCAGTGGACACACAAGCTGACCCAGTGCAGGCCCCTCTGGCAAGGCACCTGGCTCAGAGAGGTTAGTAGGCTACAGGGCTTTAGATCCTGGGACCTTAGAGGGCTCTCACAGTTGGGTGATGTGTTGGCTAGCGGTAACATGCACTCCTTCAAGGACCTCCGCACCCGGTACTCCCAGCATCAGACCCAATTTTATAAATATCTACAGCTGCGCCATGCCCTCCAAGTGCACCTCATGGAAGACACGTGGATCCCTGAATACAGCCCACCAGAGGCGCAGATTATGCTGGGGGACCTGGGGAGGGGGGATATCTCCCGCATCTACCGGACACTGGTCAATAACAACCCAACCAAGCTAGATCGACTCCGATAGCAATGGGAGGAGTGGGTGGGCTCATTAGAGGAGGATGCTCTTATGGCTCCCAGGACGGTTACCGCATCAGCCAGGCTCCGTATGGTCCAGCTATACTATTTGCATGCAGCCTACCTGACCCCGTCACGCCTGCACCGGGCAGGTTTCTGCCCGACCCCCGCCTGCACCATGTGCGCCCATGAACTGGCTGATTTCTTCCACATGGTATGGACATTTCCCCGCTTGACACGGTTCTGGGGTGCTATTGAGGAAGAACTCACAGAAATACTGGGGTGGGAAGTCCCTCATGACCCACGGCATGCACTCCTGGGTATTACAGATGGGCTGGATGGGTCCAGGAATGAAAAGTTGTTTCTTAATACGGCGATGGTGGTGGCTAAGAGGGACATAGCTGCATCTTGGAAATGCCCTGATCTCCCGTGCGTTGGGCAATGGCGGAGAGGGGTTGACTGGTGTGCCACACAAAAGAAGACCATGTATGAGGCACGCGGCTGTCCTAAAAAGTATAGTAGGGTATGGGGGAAGTGGTTGAGGAAGGTGGAATAGACATGCAGGGAATGTTCGATTGCATTTTATTTTTGTAGTCTACTAGTAGCATTTAATTTACAGGCCCTCGGTATATGGTGTACCACTTTACAAGAGACTTACAAGTAAATCAGATATGCCAAACAGTTGTAAACCGATTATACCATGTTTAGGGCCGAGAGCACATGCACTTTAGCATTGGTCAGCAGTGGTAAAGTGCCCAGAGTCCTAAAGCCAACAAAAAGGTCAGAATAAGAGGAGGAGTAAGGAAAAACATTTGGGGTGATCCTTCAGAGAGTGCCATTTTCCAACACTAACATTATTTCCTATGGCTTTTATTTTAAGTCTGTCTCCATTATTTTCTGTGGGATTGTAATGTGTTGCAGTAACAGTGGATGCCCATGTTTTGTGCTGGACTTACTACTGTTTCTTTTTGGCAGTATTGATTTACACTTCATTTGTCTCCACCCCTTTTTTGGGGAGTGGACATGTGTAATGTTGTTTTGTTGTGTATATTTATAAGTAAAGTTCGCTATCCCCGGCAAGACTATCCTAGCACTGAGTCGGTGTGCGTTTCTAGCCTCACCAATGGCAGGCGTTATTCAAAAAGTCAGATCTTCTGCTTCTTGCAGAACGCAAGAAGGAAGGAGGAGGAGGCTCTGATGTGTAGTGGGAGGCCATTACGTGCTTTAGGAATGATGTACAATAAGGCCTTGCCACCGCACTTGCTTCTCTGTATGCATGGGATGTGTGTGAGTAGCAGGAGCGGCTAGTGACATTTGAAAGTGGTGAGGCGAATCAAGAGCAGTAGGACTCGGCGCTCACGGACGGCTAACGGGAATAAAAATAATAGCCCTGTACTCCTGTCAGATTAGTGTAACTACCACTTTCAAACGTCACTAGTCGCTCCGGGGTTATCGTGAAGGAAAGAAATTAACACTATTCTCTACCCATCAAGGAACTTCCCCAGAAATTAAAACAATATACTGCACATGTTGCTAAATTCCTAAATTGCTCCTCTAATAAGGAATGTAAACATATTCTAATCAGCTGTGTGTGGTTACTTAGCAGAAACAGACCCATGGGTTTATTTGAAAAATAAAGGGGCCGATTCACAAGCCCCTTGCGCCTCTTTTACACCGCCGCTGCGTCACTTTTGTGACACAGCGACGGCGCAAAGCCAGCGCCATGGTGCGGGGTACTTACAACGTGACGCATCTGGGAGATGCGTCACGTTGTACAGCCCTGCGCCACATGTCGGCGTTCTGGCGCAGGGGGGGCATTCTGGCGCAGGAACGCCTCCTAAAAGTGGCTGAGTGAAATCTACAAGATTTCACTCAGCCACTTTTAAGGTCATGCTGCGTCAAAACCCTGCACCTGCTTGAAGCAGGCGTAAGGATTGACGCAGCATTTTGAAGATAGGGCACCGCCAAGGCTTGCAGGAGCTGTGTCGCGCTTCTGCTTCACGCATCTGCTGCCTTTACGGCAGCAGATGCGTCACGCATCTGTCCATTTTTGCCCAATGGTGCGCCGCATTGTAAATGAGGCGCGTCCATCGTGGCGGAGCCGTGACGCACAATAACTGGTGCATCCCTGCTGATATGCAGGGATGCGCCAGTTATTGTAAATCTGCCCCAAAGTGTTTAAGAAGAACTCTTTTGCTCCATAATGAGGCCACACAGAACATCTGCTCAAAATCAGCTATTTTGAGCAGAAGAGATGCGTTAGCCTGGTCACCCCCTCAGAAAATCAAAGGACCATTGGAACCAGCAGGCAGATGGATTATTCAAGGCATGCCAGAGGTAAGGGGGCTGCAGAAAGAACATTTCTGTCGCAGGGTGGTCTTTCTAAACGACTACTATCAAAGCGCGAGCAAAAGATGGTGCGACAAGCACCAATGATGAGAGGAATGATGAATGATGGATGAACCCTTTCACTTTTTTTTTACTTGGATGGATTTAGTGAATGGATCAAGAAATCAGCAATACCATAGCGCCAGAGTCATTAATCACTGCTTAAGCGCTTGACAAACCTTTTCACTTTCTAGACACTGTATTTTTCATTAAAGTGTGTGATTCTCTACAGAAGAAAGGGATTGTGTTATTGGACATTGTTTGTAATCCAATTTAAATGTCACTTATCGGCACATCTGTAATTCAATTTAAATGTCATTTATTGGCATATTTCTACCCGGAGATCCTACGGAAACTGATCTTTTAAATACAGCAAGCATTCAAAAAGTAAGTTATTTCTGAGTTAAATCAATGTCCCAATGTGCAGTCAATTCAGTATTAAAGAATAAGCCTCCACCAGTCACAAGTAGCGGCTAGACAAGCACCCGTGGCACTATATCTCTAGCGCAGGTCAACAACTCTTGTGCATCAAAGGCCGTTCAAATGCTGGCAGCTGGTAGGTATAAGTAACACTGTATTATGACAGGCGCTGCCTATATTAAACGTAAAAGAGTCGAAGACTGTTCTAGACAGCGGACGAGTGATATATGATGCATTTAGTTATCAGTCACTGACCTTACTATAAATAATACATTTTCAAAATCGCTGTGAGGGAAAGCTGGCATGATGTGGGGGTACTGTGGATCCTACAAGACACCATAGTAAAGCACTTTAGAAACACACTAAAGCGATGAAAATGCATATCCTTCCAGATGGTACTGACCTCCAAATACACACGCAAAAGAACAATCAAGTCCACACACAGACATATGAGCAAACATAAACGAAGCATATTAACCACACGCACACCACTAATAACCCCAATTTAATATCCACCAGATGTCTGTCTATTAATAACCGTGGGTAGTAAACTCCGCTCTGCTAGCAAAGGTTGCAGAGATTTGTTAACTATACAGTTCATTGAAAACACAGAATTCATTAAAATATTCCCCGTCCACAACTCTTAGATAAATCAACTTACAAGTTACATGCTAAAAATCATATAACCAAAAAACAACTGAGAACATTTGAAAAACATTAGGCAATGAGAGAGGTGATGATTTTGGGGTCACCCCTAACCCAGGGTGAGGACCAAGCAGATGCCTTGAACACAAAGAGCATATCATGCTGAATGATTCGGTGGTGGTCCCATCCTCCTAAGACCACCCCAAGCAAAGTTATGGGCAAAAATACAATGCCAACCAAAGGCCCAGCAAAGCATTATGGGGCAAGATTCTAGACTGCATTGAATATTATAGTATTAGCTGTCTGCTGAGCCCGGAGAGACTGCCCCTTGAGGAATGTTTTGGTATTGGATACTATAATATTCACTGCACTCTAGAATCTCGTCCCATAATGCTTTGCAGGGCCTTTGGTTGGGATTGGATTTTTGCCCATAACTGACTGTGCTTGGGGTGGTCCTAGGAGGATGGGACCACCACCGAATCGTTCAGCATGATGTGCTCATGGTGTTCAAAGCATCTGTTTGGTTCTCTTCTTAGGTTAGGGAGGACCCCAACATCATCACCTCTCTCACAGCTTGCTTTACTTTATTTTTTCCCCATTTTTATGACATGACTTTATGCATTTTAGCATGAAAAGATAGAGTTATTTGTTGTTTAACTATAGGTACGGTTTGGTCTATTTTCATTTTCGTGAGATGACTATGTACATTTTAGGATGTAAGGATCGTTATTTGCTGTTTTACTAAAGGTATGTGAGACTTCTATTTTATTAATTTAAACAAAATGAAGAAACTTTCAGGAGCATGAAATTCATGCAAAATCTCTGGAGTATACTACAGCACCCACAACACTATGATAAAGCAATTTTACCTTGACGTGCTAAAAAGCATATAACACATACACAAAAGTGAGCTTTAAAAAATTTCAGGCAATGAAAGAGATGATGGTTTTGGGGTCCCCCCTAACCTAGGGGGAGGACCAAGCAGATGCCTTGAACACAAAGAGCATATCATGCTCAACGATTGTGGTGGTCCTATCCTCCTAGGACCACCCCGAGCAAAGTTAGGGGCAAAAATACAATGCCAACCAAAGGCCCAGCAAAGCATTATGGGGCGAGATTCTCGAGAGCAGTGAATATTATAGTATTAGCTCTCAGCTGAGCCGGGAGACCCTGCCCCTTGAGGAATGTTTTGATATTGGCTACTATAATATTCACTGCACTCTAGAATCTCGTCCCATAATGCTTTGCAGGGCCTTTGGTTGGGATTGTATTTTTGCCCATAACTGACTGTACTGGGGGTGGTACTAGGAGGATGGGCCCACCACCGAATCGTTCAGCATGATGTGTTCTTTGTGTTCAAGGCATCTGGTTGGTTCTCTCCCTAGGTTAGAGAGGAACCCAAAATCATCACCTCTCTCACTCCTTGCTAGATTTTTACTTTTTACTGTTGTGAGTTGACTATGTTATCAAAGGTATGTGAGGTTTCTGTTTTATTTAATGGCATGAGATGGAGGGGAATTGTGGAGTTCATAAAGATTTTTCGACTCTGCAGGATTATGTGCAGTGGTACTCTGCCAACTACCTCCACTCTTAGCAGTTCCAAAGAGTAGGGTGTGGAGATAGTCGGCCTACAACCAAACTGCAAAGTGCACGAATGGCACTATAGTGCTTGACAATAGAATGACACTCCAAGGGGGGGCATAGCTGGGCTCCTTGCCTCGTCAGCAGGGAAGCTCTGTTACACCAGCAGTTCTAAATGGGCGATCTCACTGCCAATCTCTGGAGAACAACATGCGGCACTCTCTGATGTCCCACCCCCACCCACCCTCCGTGGCTGAGACAAAAACTAATCTCGGTCTTTAGCTCAAACGCTGTAGCCTACTGCTGAAATCTGCAGTATAAGCGAGCAGAAACTTGGTGGAGGAATGAGCATTCATTCAGGGGCCTTGGAGGTACCTCGATGGGCTTCCGGAATGATGCAGGTATTATGGTCTGTATGTTGACAGACCGAAGCAGGACAATTGAGTAAAGCATCATAGATTGTGCCATGCTTTTAATGCAGGTCTGTAACCTGGTGCGGCTCGTCTTGAAGTACAGAGCAGTGGCCCCGTCAAGCACGAGGCTGTCCACACCTCCCTGCTAACCGGGACATCATGCCTTTTAAAAAACAAGCATTTGCAATGCAATAGGTCTCGCATTTACGCAAGATTGAGCTATTGACATTGTAAATGACAATGCCTTTTATTTATGTTTTGGTTTTTAAAACATAAATAAAAGGCATTGTCATTTACAATGCCAATACCTTAAACTCCCGTAAATGCGAGACCAATTGCATTGCAAATGCTTGTTAATCTAGACATGTTACAGGGTGAAGTACCATATGTAGCCAAAAGGGGTCCCAGGGGACCTCTTTTGGCCACATATGGTACTGCACCGTGCAGAAGATATGATAAATCCATTGTACCTATAATGCAGAGACCACATCTGAGGAACAGGCACACAAGAAAGCAGACAGCAGCAACACATGGTCATTACCATGCTTTCAAAGGCTAACTTATGAACAAAACTAGGTTGAAATAAAAGACAATATCACTTGCTCAACCATCATAATTGAGGCAAAGATACTCCAGGAAGCAGATGACAGCCCATTCCAAACACCAGGCCCCAAACGACAACACTCAAACAATATTTTGTCGAACTAAAATAATAAACCCTGAAATTACCACACAATTCTCTCAGCAACTGACAAAAAGGCATTAAAGACTAATAAAAACACAAAATAAAAAGACTCACAGATCCACTAAAGCAGGGAAACCATCTATAGCATATTGATGCGATATGCACTATGACCCTTGTGGTTCTGGGTAGACTCTGAACAGGAACTACATAATATGCAGGGGAGGGGTTAGGTTGTGGTTTTGGGAAGTATGATGTAATAGGCAGGGAGTGAGTGAACGAATTTTGGAGAATAAAGATATGCTCAACCACAGCTCCAGTGTGTGGTGTAATCTATTTGCATGCTCCAGGGCTGGGAAAGACGCAACACCATCTAGCAATCCTTACAAACTCCACTCACTATTTACTGCAGAAAATGTGACGAGTTAAAAAAGGCCAATGCAAACAACTAAGTTTACCAGTTTGCACAGACAATTGACTACCCAAAGATAACAACGGCAGTCTGGACCTGAAGAATCACCAGCACGTTCTCCCAGGTCCAAACCAATATCAGAATTAGAAGAGTCTATATTATAACTATGAATGAATAACCAAACCTTGCAACATTAAACAAACTCTCCCCATTCAAAAAGTCCCAGTATTTCAAGACTGGGAATATCCCAAATATTGCACAAACTTTGGCAAAAGATGAACACGTGGGCACAAAACTGCTAGACTCCATCTTAATCTCTCCACGTCTAAACATAAGGACAATCATGTACATCCGGTTAACTCCGCACCCACAGACAGAACCAGCATGCCTAGCAGGAAAACTCCACCAACTAACTTTAAATAATTCTCTGAAATGAGCAGATCACCAAAATATAACAACGCTCAAAACGTAGCCCAGAATCCTTAGAATTTAACTAATTCTGTATTCAGAATATAAGTCAAAATGCTAATACGGCATCCTAAATTGATGGAACATACTAAGACTTCTGTAAGCGTACCCAGACATTAGTCACTTAAAACCCTTCCACATGGTTGTTCTTTCCCAGTGTTTGTTGTTGTTTTTAGTTTTTTTGTTGCACCAGCAATTACACAACACTCAATCTCATTTCCCTTTGAGATGCGTAAGGCCTCACTCAGGCACCCTGTCACTCACTCAGGTGACTCTCACGACTCTCTGTAAGGCTCTGTTCAGCCAATATGACCACCTACCACCATGACTGACATGCCCATCCCAGGGGCTTCCCTTCACGTTCTGTCCTGGAACGTTAACGGCATTCCGGACCGCTTCACACGCATGGCTGTACTGCGATACACACAACGCCTTGGGGTAGAGGTTCTCCTGCTTCAGGAGATTCACTTACTGGGTAATCACTGTCCCTTCCTGGCACGCTATGGGTACGACATGGTATGGCATTTGGGCTTCACCCGGGCTCCCACGGGGTGGCGATCCTGCTGAAGCGCTCCCTTCCCTTTGTGACTCCACAGTTCATCCAAGACTCCCAAGGCACTTTGGTGGCCCTTTGTGGCTCGTTGAATGGTAACCCCCTTAACTTAATATCTATATACTCACCCTCATCGATGCTCACGGCGACCCTGGAAAAATCCACCAAGCTATTGACCTCTCTGTCCTTGGGTTCCACTTTCCCCGGGGGGGACTTTAATGCGGTTTCCTCCCCAGATCTGGACACGACGGGACCTCCATAACACAGTAGAATCGCGCAGGCGAAACAATTAACAAACTGGTACGAGTCATTGGGCCTCTGCCATGCATGGCGTACCTGGCACCCACACACTAAACAATTCACCCATACCTCTGCAGCCCACCACACGAAGACGCGCATCGATGCAATCTTTGTCCCCTCAACGGACTGTACTGCAATCCAGGATGTCCGTATCCTCCCTAGGGGTATATCTGATGACTCCCCGGTGCTACTTAGCACGGGGGGGCCCCCCTTCAGTGGGTCCGACGTGCATGTTGAGTGTGTGGTTCCTCCAGGATAAGGAGTTCCGGAAGGTAGTGGGGACAGAGCTCAAGCAGTATTTTCTGGCCAATGATGCGTCGGTGTCCTCTCCAGGCACCCTCTGGGAAGCAAGCAAGGCCACGATCCGAGATGTCGCTTAGGGCCAGCTCAAGCGCCAGCGGCAAACGCAGCTGCAGCAGATTGCCTCGCGAGAGGCGCAAGCACTGCTCCTCGAACAGTCCTCCCCTGCAGATGCTGACGCTTCCAAAGGGAGACTTCTTGTTCGCCTCCGCGTTGAGATTAAACAGCTTTCCTTAGAGGCGGCTAAACTCCTCTGGCGATCATCGGTGGCCAGAGTATATGGCTGGGGCGACAAGAAAGGCTCAATTCTCCATAGACTGGCTACCTGTTCCAGAACGAACCGCATTTTCGCCGAAATAATAGACCTGGACGGATCGGTATGCCGCTCCCCACCGGAGATGGATCGCGCATTCGCATCCTACTATCACCAACTCTATACGGCCACAACCCCAATAATTTCGCTCTCGGACTTGCTGGGGGCCGGGGGCGCTCATTTTACTCACCTGGACCCCACTGTCGAGGTAGACCTGGACCGCCCTAACACCCACGAAGAGATTGGTGAAGCAATAACCCTTTCCTCCTCGGGCAAGACCCCGGGTCCGGATGGCTTCCCTCAGGAATATTACGCTCTGTATCGCGAGACCCTCGTTCCGCACCTCGCTAACCTGTTTAAGGAGGCAGACATAAAAGGGTTCTTTCCCTCCCGAGAGAGACATGGCCACCATTGTGGTTCTTCCCAAATCTCAGCCACCCTCCTCACGGTGTGCGGATTACCGTCCCAGCTTCCTTATCAACACAGAGCTAAAACCTTTCGCCACGATTCTTGCCCAACGGCTAAAACCCTACCTGTCTGTGCTGGTTCACCCAGACCAGTGCGGATGTATGCCCTTGCGCGGTACCCGGCATTGTCTCCGAAGGTTGCATCTGGCCCTGGCTTACCACCACTTGCTCACTCCCTATTTGGTGGTCCTCCTTGTGGACTTTGAGAAAGCCTTTGAGTCGGTGGACTGGGGGGTTTTAGATACTGACTTCGCCGCGATGGCTTTTGGCCCCCGCATTCGGTGTCTGGTTCGGGTACTGTATGCCCGCCCGAGGGCGCGCGTTCTAGTCAATGGGGTCTTGCCGGAGCCCTTTTCTATCCACAGGGGAACAAGGCAGGGATGTCCCCTTTCCCCCCTGCTCTTTGCCTTGGCGATGGAGCCCTTGGCGGCAGTGATACGGTCCGAAGGGCGTGTACAGGGGTGGGAATGGCCCAATGCTGAGGCTGACAAGATCGCACTTTACGCGGACAACGTCCTTATTTATCTAGCGGATCCCGCCCTCAATGCCTCCAGATTCTACACTCCTTTGAATGGGCCTCTGTCTGAATCCTGTCCACCTGTCTAGAGAATGCTACGATTGGCAATCCGTCATACCGCTCTGACGCCAATCGTTTAAATACTTGGGGATATGGGTGACTCTGCCTCCTGAGCTACGCTGGGCCCTCAACGTTACTCCTCCGGTGAAGGGAGCTAAAGCAGATCTCCAGAAATGGCACACATTACCTCTGAACCCCATGGGGAGGGTTGCCCTGTTTAAAATGATGACTCATTTTCTCCAAAACACCCCCTTCTGCTTTCTGAGGGCCTGGTTTCGGGAGTTGGACAGCATGGCCTCTAAGTTCCTCTGGGGGAAGGGGAGGGTTCGCTTGGCCCTAAGCGTATGTAGGGTTCCTTCATTTGATGTAGGTCTGGGGATGACCTATTTATATCTGTATTATCTGGCCACCCGCTTGCTATCCATACACGACTGGTTTAACGGGGGCTGGTCCAACCCGGCCTACAGGCTTGAGTTGGGCGAGTTAGGCCTGCCCAAAATCCAATCTATGTTATATGGGGAGCCCATTCCGTCCCGACTACCGGAGGTGACGCGCTGGGCGCTGTAAGCCTGGCGGGCAGCGCTGCGACACACTCAGTGGACACAAAAGCTGACCTAGTGCACGCCCCTCTGGCAAGGCACCTGGCTCAGAGAGGTTAGTGGGCTACAGTGCTTTAGATCCTGGGACCTTATAGGGATCTCACAGTTGGGTGATGTGTTGGCTTGCGGTACCATGCGCTCCTTCAAGGACCTCCGCACCCGGTACTCCCTTGATCAGACCCAATTTTATAAATATCTACAGCTGCTCCATGCCCTCCAAGTGCACCTCACGGAAGACACGCGGATCCCTGAATACAGCCCGCCAGAGGCGCAGATTATGCTGGGGGACCTTGGGAGGGGGGATATCTCCCGCATCTACCGGACACTGGTCAATAACAACCCAACCAAGCTAGATCGACTCCGATAGCAATGGGAGGAGAGAGTGGGGTCATTAGAGGAGGAAGTCTGGCGCGATGCTCTTATGGCTCCCAGGACGGTTACCGCATCAGCCAGGCTCCGTATGGTCCAGCTATACTATTTGCATGGAGCCTACCTGACCCCGTCACACCTGCACCGGGCAGGTTTCTGCCCGACACCCGCCTGCACCAGGTGCGCCCATGAACCGGCTGATTTCTTCCACATGGTATGGACATTTCACCGCTTGACACGGTTCTGGGGTGCAATTGAGGAAGAACTCATGGAAATACTGGGGTGGGAACTCCCTCATGACCCTCGGCATGCACTCCTGGGTATTACAGATGGGCTGGATGGGTCCAGGAATGAAAAGCTGTTTCTTACTGCGGCCATGGTGGTGGCTAAAAGGGACATAGCTGCATCTTGGAAATGCCCTGATCCCCCGTGCGTTGGGCAATGGCGGAGAGGGGTTGACTGGTGTGCCACCCAAGAGAAGACCATGTATGAGGCACGTGACTGTCCTAAAAAGTATCGTAGGGTATGGGGGAAGTGGTTGAGGAAGGTGGAATAGACATGCAGGGAATGTTCAATTGCATTTTATTTTCGTAGTTTACTGGCTCAGAGCTGAGGAAGAGTCAAGCCGTTGTCTGTGATCTCATGTTATCATTGTATAGTGATGATTGGCTGGCATCGTTTATCGAAAACAAAAAAAAATTGTTTATATAAAAAAAACCTTCCACATAACATCCATTGAATTTATCGTACCAAAAAGAAATGGTGAAAATCAGTCTATCAGGATTACCTGACGTATAATACTAAATAATACGGTGATGTACAGATTGAATTAAAAGTAGTTTAATTATGTTTTAATAAAAAAAGTTTTACATTGTTATAAATTAAAAAAAGATTGCGAAAATATTTGTTAACTAAATAATAATTTCTTTTTACACTTCTTAACATTCAAATATATTTACATATATTTTAAATTAGTTTAAATAATTTATTTGAATCTAACTGTTAGAAATGGGTCTCCTGGTTGGCTGAGGTATGCACCCAGGCTAGGGAGGAACCACCACTCTAGTCAGGTTGAGACAGATACTCACTAAAAGATAACCTGTGCTCACTCTCTGGTAGCTTGGCACAGAGCAGTCAGGCATATCTAAAGAGGCAATGTGTACAGTATTTGTGCAACTCACCCACACAGTAACACAATTAATAAACCACAAAAAGACTCCATACAGGTTTAAAGAAAAATAGATGATTGTATTCTGAACAAAACAAGATCAAAATGACATAACTCCAATGTATAGAAGTTGAGAAACTGAATTTTAAAAGAATAAATGCAGTAAAGTGCTTAGAAGCAAGTAGCTCTACAAAGGTTACTTTAGGTCGCGCTGGACCAGGGCAAAGTCAAAGTTCAGGCCATTTCAAAGTGGTGATTAACTGCACATGCAGGCCATGCATTGGCAGGCCGGTGACAGGTTTGAAAGGCTGCTTCTGTGGGTGGCATAATCATTGCAGGAGGCCTACTAGTAGCATTTAATTTACAGGCCTTGGGTATATGGTGTACAGGGCTGGACTGGGAACCAAAACCGGCCCTGGCAAAGTGCTCGGCCGGCCCCACCCCCCGCCGCCGGGGCTTGGGGGTGCCGCCGAGCTCTTTGCCACGACCGGTTTACAGCCGATTTTGTTACAGGGCCGATTTTGCAGCTATGCTGCAAAAACGGCCCCGTAACAAAAACGGCCCCCAGGGGCCCAAAACCGGCCTCCACCCATGCGCCGCACCGGGGGATTGCCCGGTGCCCGCTACGGCCAGTCCGGCCCTGATGGTGTACCACTTTACAAGAGACTTACAAGTAAATCAGATATGCCAAACAGGTGTAAACCAATTATACCATGTTTAGGGGCGAGAGCACATGCACTTTAGCATTGGTCAGCAGTGGTAAAGTGCCCAGAGTCCTAAAGCCAACAAAAAGGTCAGAATAAGAGGAGGAGTAAGGCAAAACATCTGGGGTGATCCTTTAGAGAGTGCTATTTTCCAACACTAACATTATTTCCTATGGCTTTTATTTTAAGTCTGTCTCCATTATTTTCTGTGGGATTGTAATGTGTTGCAGTAACAGTGGATGCCCATGTTTTGTGCTGGACTTACTACTGTTTCTTTTTGGCAGTATTGATTTACACTTCATTATTCTCCACCCCTTTTTTGGGGAGTGGACATGTGTAATGTTGTTTTGTTGTGTATATTTATAAGTAAAGCTCGCTATCACAGGCAAGAGTATCCTGGTACTGAGTCGGTGTGCGTTTCTAGCCTCGCCAATGGCAGGCGTTATTCAAAAAGTCAGATCTTCTGCTTCTTGCAGAACTCAAGAAGGAAGGAGGAGGAGGCTCTGATGTGTAGTGGGAGGCCATTACGTGCTTTAGGAATGATGTACAAGAAGGCCTGGCCACCGGACTTGTTTCTCTGTATGCATGGGATGTGTGTGAGTAGCAGGAGCGGCTGGTGACATTTGAAAGGGGTGAGGCGAATCAAGAGCAGTAGGACTCGGCGCTCACGGACGGCTAACGGGAATAAAAATAATAGCCCTGTACTCCTGTCAGATTAGTGTAACTACCACTTTCAAACGTCACTAGCCGCTCCGGGGTTATTGTGGAGGAAAGAAATTAACTCTATTCTCTACCCATCAAGGAACTTCCCCAGAAATTAAAGCAATATACTGCACATGTTGCTAAATTCCTAAATTGTTCCTCTAATAAGGAATGTAAACATATTCTAATCAGCTGTGTGTGGTTACTTAGCAGAAACAGACCAATGGGTTTATTTTAAAAATAAAGGTGCATATTAGCAAGGGCTGGCGATAGAATTATCTCCGCTTTAGCATCTGTTTTCGGGCGATAAGCAGCGATAATTATATCGCAATATCATCAAGGACACGCTAGCCCTTGTTTCTTTGATGTAGAGCCCGTTTTTTCACAGCCTCGCCTCGCATTGCTAATGAGATGCAAAGAAGGCGTGGCTGTGAAAACAACACATGAAAATATCGCGAAGGCAGGTTCGCGATATTAACAAGGAGGTGCAGCGATAAAAAAAATCGCGCTGGGGGGGAGGAGCCTAGCGCGCATCCAAGATGGTCGCGTGAGCACAGGGCTCCCCGGACCCTTTCTGCTCCTCGGAATAAATCCTGAGACTATCCTGATTTGGTGTATGGAATCTGGGAGATGAAGACCAGCTGATCATAGATCTCTTTTCCAAACTCTAATCGGACCTGGGAATCCTGAGTTATCGTCGCCGGAACTTTTGGGACCCACCCGACGGAGGTGGCCGGGGTGAAGGTGACCCGTGGGGCCGGGCTGCAATTGAACAACAGCGGCCTCAGCACGGTGCCAGTTACCGATTCAGCACTTTCGGTTTCGGTTTTGGCCTTCAGGAGATCAGCGGGCGTGCGTGCTTAAGGTGGCGAGGTGCCTCCTGGGCCTCTGCCCGGGGTTTGCTTCCACCTGCTACGGGCGGGTCTGACGCCTCCGACCCCTACACCGACAGTTTGTGATCCTTTCGCTGGCACCCGCGCACCCCTTGATCGGAGGTCCCATTGAGTGACTGCGCTCACATGGCGGGCAAAGGGGGTCCGGAGGGGCGCAGGACCAAGGCTTCACTACGCGGGGGAGCGGTCCAGAGCAACAACATGGACCGCTATACCCAGGGCAGGGGGTCCCCTGGCGCTGCTGGCCTCTCCCCGGATGCTGCGGGGGGAGGCACAACCGTCGCTGCGGAACCTTCCCTACAGGACATTATGGGCGCCATCGAGGGCATCAGGGAAACTATCGCGACGCAATATGAGGCCCTGGCCCGTAAGATCGACACTGTCGCGATCGACGTCACCCTGATTCGGGCCGACCTCTCTAAAACCAACGAGAAGGTCCAGGCCCTTGACACACGGACCTCCACCCTGGGTGCGGAGGTGTCGGATCTGCGGGCCGCGCTTGGAGACATTAGAGTGGTCAACGACCATATGGCCCGGCGGCTTGAGGACTTCGAGGGACGGGCCCGACGCAACAATATCCGCATCATTGGGGTACCGGAGTCCTCCGACAGCCGCCCGGTGGACCTCGTGGTCGAGGAACTTATCCTGCAGCAGCTGTCCCCGGTTGGCCTGAGCAAATTCTTCGCTGTGGAGCGGGCCCATCGAGTTCCTGGCGGCCGGCCGCGGCCGGGGGCCCCCCCGAGGCCTATCGTGGCTAAACTGTTCCACTACAGGGACCGCGATGCTATTCTGCAGGCTTCACGGACCCGTGGCCCGGTCCGCTACGAGAACTCGATCATCAACTTTTACCCGGACTTCACGCAACTGGTCCAGAAACAGCGGATGGGATTCCAAGGGGTGAAGCGCCGTCTCCGCGAGCTAGGCCTGAAGTATTCGATGCTCTACCCGGCGAAACTTCGAGTGGAGCATGGAGAGCGGACAGTCTTTTTTGACACTCCTGTGGCCGCAAGTGACTGGCTGGACTCGCTGCCGGACGGGGGTGGCCGGCCCGGGCCCTCTGGGGGCACCGCAGGTGACGGGTCCCCTTAGACTGACTTTTGGTCCTTGCTTTTGCGGTTTTGCACTGTACAGTTGGGTCTTACTTCTTTTGCATACTGTGTTTTACCAGGACCCGTGAGGGGTGCGGGCGGGTTCGGGTCCCTTTCCTCCTCCGGGGTCTTTTTGTAGAATGGGGTTAGTGGGGCGACAGGCACACTGCAAGTTGGGGGGGGTCTTTGGCCCGCAGGGGTGCAGGGTGGGGGGCGTTGGACTTGGGGTGGGGTTGGGGGGGAAGAGGGGTTGTTTAGTTGTGTGTTTTTTGTTTACAGGGCGAGGTATTGATTTTTATCCATATTTGGGAGCGGTGCTGCGGGCTGGGGGCCTCTTGCTCTATTGGAGGGGATGGGGGGAGACGGGTTGAGGCTTATGTCGTGGAACGTCAATGGGTTGGGGGACCGTATTAAGCGGGGTGTTGTACTGCAATATTTGCGTCGTTTGACTCCTGATGTGGTGTTTCTCCAGGAGACGCATTTGGTCGGCAATGTCTGCCATGCGATGAACAGGGGGGGATACCGCCTCGTAGCCCATTCTGGTTTCACAACTGGCTCCAGGGGGGTGGGCATTCTCCTGCGAACCTCCCTTCCGGTGGAGATCACGAGGATAGTCTCGGATGACAGAGGGCGCTATGTGTGTCTGATTGGGAGGTGGGAGGGGCAGCCCCTTATCCTGGTTTCAGTCTACGTCCCCCCGGGCCTCCAGAACTCCACCTTTACTGATTTGGGTCGAATGCTGCTTGACCTCCCGGACGGCCTCCTGCTCATGGGCGGGGACTTTAATTCTGTGGTTTCGGGTGAACTGGATCGTCACCCACCGAGGACCCTCCCCGCTGCCCAGTCATGGCTGGGTGGGATGTTGGAGACCTTCGGCTTGGTGGATAGTTGGAGACTAATGCATCCGACCCAGTGCCAGTTCACCTTTCATTCGGGGGCGCATGGGAGTCTCTCCAGGTTAGACTACTTCCTTATGCCCGCGGCGCAGACTGGTCGGATTCGAGAGGTCAGACACCTGGCGCGTGGTATCTCCGACCATTCTCCGCTGTGGCTTCTCTTTGACACCGGGTCGCGGTCCGCGGGGCGGATAGCTCCCATTAACCCCTGGTACCTGCGGGACCCTGTGACTCGTGACAGCCTGGTTAAGGCCATGGACCAATACTTCAGTGAAAACGAGGGGTCGGTGTCGTCTGCATTGTCCCTTTGGGAAGCCTTTAAAACTGTTATACGCGGACACGCCCTCGCCCAGATAGTGGTGGCCAAGAAGGTTAGGAGCGAGGCGGTGGTGAAGCTGGAGACTGACGTCTCGGGGCTGGAGTCGGCCTTGGAGGCGAATGTTACTCCGGACGGGCTACATGCCCTTAGCCTGAAACAGTTCGAATATAGGTCCCTGGTCACTGACGCGGCCAAAACTATGTATAGGGAACAGCAGGGCCGATTGTATGACGCGGGGGACAAGGCGGGAAAGTTGATTGCATGGCTGGACAAAAAGGAGAGAGTGAATCGTGTGGTCCCCGAGTTGCGTGCTGCGGATGGTGTGTGTGTGACTGAGCCGGATGAGATTGTGGAATGCTTCGCTGATCACCTCCGGGCGGTGTACTCCCCGGTGACTGACAGGGACGAGGATGACTCTCGCCTCCTACTGAGAGATATTGCTCTGCCCGGCCTGTCCGTTGAGGACCGGGAGCGGCTGGACGCCCCCTTATCGTCGGATGAAATAGCGACCGCGATTCGTTCCCTTCGCTCGGGCAAGGCTATGGGTCCTAACGGTCTGCCCATTGAACTATACAAATTGCGTCCTGATAAGCTTGCGCCCTTCCTCAGCCGCATGTTCCGCGACTCTCTTGCGGCGGGTTCCCTTCCGGCCGACCAGCGCTTGGCCACTATAGTCGTTCTCCCCAAGGAGGGCAAGCCGCGTGACCGCTGTACCTCTTACCGGCCTATTTCACTGCTCAATGCGGAGCCTAAAATCCTGGCGAAAGTCCTGGCCAATCGATTGCTGAGTGTCGTGTGCGACCTTATTCATCCGGACCAATGCGGCTTTATCCCGCACCGCAACACCGCTCTTAACTTGCGGCGTCTGCATGGGGTCCTCGCCAGGGCGGAGCTCCTCACCGAACCGGCCGTGCTGGTTTCTTTGGATGCCACGATGGCATTTGACACTATTGAGTGGCCATTCCTCTGGGCCGTCTTGGATAAATTCGGCTTTGGAGAGGGATTTATTGGCTGGGTGAGGCTCCTTTACACGGGACCCATGGCTCAAGTGGTGGTGAATGGGCGGGTCTCTCGGCCCTTTGCCCTCGGCAGGGGCACGAGGCAGGGGTGCCCGTTGTCCCCGTTGCTTTTTGCTCTCGCCCTGGAGCCACTCGCTGCCTGGCTCCGTTGGGAGCCCTCGCTTAGAGGGATCCGGTGGGGCCCGGGCTTTGAAGATCGGGTCTCGCTGTATGCGGACGACATTCTCCTGTATCTCACCTCACCGCGGCAGTCACTCAACGTCCTCTTTGACGTTCTGACCTCCTTTGGGAACAATTCGGGTCTCACGATCAATTGGTCTAAATCCTGCGTTTATCCCATCGCTGGTGGTCCTCCTCTCTTGCCGCCTCGGCTCCCGATTCAAATATCTCTGAGCGGCTTTAAGTACCTGGGGATATACGTTTCGCTGGACCCGGTGGCTCGCTACGAGCAGAATCTTCTGCGTCCACTTCGGCGACTGCGTGAGGACACGGCCCGGTGGTGCAGGCTGCCCCTGTCCCCGCTGGGTCGGTCCGCGCTGTTTAAAATGATGTCCCTTCCCAGGTTCCTCTATGCACTCCAGAACTCCTTCGACGTTATCCCAGTGGCCTACTTTCGGGAGGTGGAGAGCCTGCAGAGGAGACTGGTGTGGAACGGCCGGGCGCGTATTGCTCTTGCCAAGCTCACTCTCCCCTGGTATGACGGGGGCATCGCGCTTCCTGACATTCGCAGGTACTATTGGGCCTCGCAGCTATCTGCCATTAACCACGCCACGTATGCGCCCGGCTTGAATCCGGCGTATGAGATGGACAAGTTCCTGCTTCCCGGCGGGAACTACAACAGGGCACTTTATTCCCGCCTGGCTGACCGGACCCTTACGGGTCCTACTAAGATTGCTGTGCGGACCTGGAGGGCTGCCACTGCGGCCATGGGCTGGAGTGAGCGAATGACATGTGCTACTCCCTTGTTTGCCTCCGACCGCCTGGGCAGCTTGTGGACCACCAAGGGGTTTGACCAGTGGGACACGATTGGTATCAGCAAAGTGGGAGACCTGTGGCACAAGGGCACGGTCAAGACTTTCGCGGTGCTCCAGGCCGAATACGAGCTGACCGACAGGGAGTTCTTCCGCTACGCCCAGGTTCGACACGCCCTGCTCTCGGTCTTCGGGGAGGGGACCAAGATCCCTGTTTCCTCGCCCCTCGAGGACCGCGTACTTGACGGACATGTCCCTGATAGTACTATTTCTTTAATTTATAAAAAATTGATTAATCACCGGGCGGATCTCCTGGTGCGCCTTCGGGAGGCTTGGACTGGGGATGGGGTCGAATTGGATGATGAAGACTGGCAGTCTGCACTGTCGTCCCCCAAGGAGGTTGCCATTCCGGCTCGTCTCCGGTTGGTACAGCTCAAGATTCTCCACCGGGTGTATGTTACGGGTCCGCGCTTGGTCGCGATGGGATTTTCCGACGACGGGCTCTGTAAGCGAGGCTGCGGGCTCAGCGCCACCTTTCTTCATATCCTTTGGGAATGTCGCGAGGTGGCGGACTACTGGCGCCGGGTCCACACGGTTATGGGACAGGTCACCGGGGTTGTGCTGCTGCCGGAGGTGCGTCGCTGTGTCCTGAATGTGTGGGAGCCCAATGACTACAACGCGGCTCAGACTCGGTGGGCGGCCCTAGGGAACATGATTGCCAAGAGGGATATAGCGCAACTTTGGGGCGCTCAACGGCCGCCCACCGTGTCAGTATGGAAGGAGAACATGGACTGGTGTATGTTTCGGGAGAAGACAGTGTATGTGGCCCGTGGCAAGCCGGGGGCATGGGGTAGAATTTGGGGTCAGTGGAATGCGTATCGCGGAGGCATCTGTACGCCCCCCCTGGTAGACACTGATATCGCCATGTCCCCCTGACCCTTGACGGCTCCTGGCGCTTTTTGTAACAACTCCATATGGACGTTCATCTCCCTTGATCCCCTTCCCCCCCCCCCCTCCGTCCCCGGCCTCCCGGTACTCCTCTCTTTAGCGGATTGCTCAAATGTTCTGACTGGAGTTTCCCGGGGGGAGCCTGAACCGCACTGTTATCCCTCGTAACTCGCCTTTTGTTTTTATTGTTTTTCCTTTTGTTTCTGTTACTGTTGGACTGACGCTTGCTGCTCTTCGAGAACTATCTTGAGCCACTGCGGGGCAGTGCCCTGGGAACGGACTGCAGCCTTGATATGTATACATTTCCTTATGTACCTAGCGGCCGGCCCGGGTGGTTGTAGGCCCATACTTGTAACCGAATTATTGTTCAATAAAATTTTTTCAAAAAAAAAAAAAAAAAAAAAAAAAAAAAAAAAAATCGCGCTACCTCGGCCTTAACGCTGGAATTTAACATCTGTTAAATTCCAGACTAAGGCATACTAATAATGGTAGGTGGATTATGCTGATATGACCCCAGGGTTGTATCATCAATGTTATCGCTGTTGTCCATGGAACATTGCTGGAAAACCAGCGATGTTCCATGGTAAACACCGCTATTGCTGAAATTTTATCGCCATAGTGCTATTTATTGTTAATATAGTGTTATCATGGCAATAATTTTCAGTAATAGCCGGCGATAATATTTCGATCGCTATGTGAGGCCAGCGATAATTATCGCTGCCCTTGTTAATATGCCCACATGTGTTTCGGAAGAACTCAGAAGAAATGCGTTAAGCTGGTCACCCCCTCAGAAAATCAAAGGACCATTGGAACCAGCAGGCAGATGGATTATTCAAGGCATGCCAGAGGTAAGGGGGCTGCAGAAGGAACATTTCTGTCGTGGGGTGGTCTTTCTAAACGACTACTATCAAAGCGCGAGCAAAAGATGGTGCGACAATCACCAATGATAAGAGGAATGATGAATGATGGATGAACTCTGTCACTTTTTTTTTACTTGGATGGAATTAGTGAATGGATATAGAAATCAGCAATACCATAGCGCCAAAGTCATTATTCACTGCTTAAGTACATAGACAGTAAACCTTGAATTTTGGCAATCTTGTCGTTTTACTGTTTTAAAAAGTTATCACTTAAACTCATACTTAATTTGCGTCGCTGGATTTTCGCCGTATTGTTGTTAATTGTGTGTGCTGGGGCAGTCTATCACTGTTTTGAGTTGCAGCGCTAGCACTTACCTTGTTCCTGCTCGCATTTCCTCCCCGTTCCACCGCAGCTTGTGCTGATTGTAGTGGAGGGAGTGGTGCTGCGAAACATTTTTTCCTCACTTCCGGTTGGCCACTCTTGGGGTAGCCACTGCTGTTAGCGACGGACTAGCTTTCCCTACTCATTCCCCTCATTGCAGAGATATAAAGCACAATGGCGCCGACGCGCAGCGGAAAAAGCGGTAAATAAGTTCCTGGGGGATTCTGTACATAGACAGTAAACCTTGAATTTTGGCAATCTCGTCGTTTTACTATTTTAAAAAGTTATCACTTAAACTCATACTTAATTTGCGTCGCTGGATTTTCGCCGTATTGTTGTTAATTGTGTGTGCTGGGGCAGTCTATCACTGTTTTGAGTTGCAGCGCTAGCACTTACCTTGCTCCTGCTCGCATTTCCTCCCCGTTCCACCACAGCTTGTATAAAGCACAATGGCGCCGAAGGCGCGCCTAAGGCAAGCCCGTCTGCGCCTGTCCGCGACCTGTCCACGTCCAGCGCCAGTTACTATGCTGATGTTGGGGCAGATCATTCCGCTGTTCCCGCTCCTAGAGGACCACCGGTACCTTCTCAGTTAATGGATACGCAGGTCAAGGCAGTGAGGGATGTACAACAAGGGGGCTCGGTAGAAACGGTAACTGTTCAGACCGGAACAAGCTCCTTAAAATGTGGTATGATCAATGTCAGGTCTCTTTGCAAACACTCTTTGGAAACACAGATGCTGCTGGAACTTCATGATTTAGACGTTCTGGCAGTAACAGAGACCTGGACCCATCCGGACTCTGATCTAGAACTTGGTCTAGCCTGCCCGCAGGGCTATAAGGCTTTCCATAAACCCCGCCCAAACGGTAGAGGCGGAGGGGTTGGAATCTTCTTTAAGGAGGTATGGAATGTGTCGCCCATAGCTATTGACATGGTTGAAGGGGTTGAACTGCTGGGTTTCGCCCTAAACACTCTTGGGCACCAGGTGCTGACGGGTATTATCTGCTACAGGCCGCCGGGAGCAGCTAGTCTCCTGCTACAAAAAACCTGGTAGACATGTTTAGTAACATGGCGCTTGCACACTCTAGGCTCCTTATACTGGGGGATTTTAATCTTTGGGCTAATGGAAGTATGGATCCAGGATATAATAATCTATTACAATCCTGTATGGATCTGTCCCTTACCCAGTGGGTGGCGGAGCCTACACATACCGGGGGGCATATACTTGATCTGATATTTGCCAGGGAAGATTCAATGGAAGTTGTAAGTGTGACCCCAGTCGGCTGGTCTGATCATTATTTGATAAAATTTGATGTGTTTAATATCCTCCTGGACCTCTCCGCAGCATTCGACACTGTCTGCCACCGCACCCTAGTCCAACGCCTCAACAACACCGGCATCCAAGAGAAGGCACTGAAGTGGATCATCTCATTCCTCGCCGGAAGAACACAGAGAGTCCGCCTCCCCCCGTTTCGATCCGAGGCCACCAAAGTCATCTGTGGAGTCCCGCAAGGATCATCACTCAGCCCAAACCCTCTTCAACGTCTACATGAGACCTCTAGCCGCCATCGCACGCCAACACAACCTCAACATCATCTCCTACGCCGACGACACCCAGCTGATCCTCTCCCTCACCAGAGACCCCGACACCGCCAGAACCAGCCTACACGAAGGGATGAAAGACGTCGCCGAGTGGATGCAGAACAGCCGCCTGAAACTGAACTCAGACAAGACGGAAGTCCTCATCCTGGGACCGTCACCCTCCGCCTGGAACGACTCCTGGTGGCCCCCAGCCCTGGGCACCGCCCCCAAGCCAACAGACCACGCACGCAACCTGGGCTTCATCCTGGACTCCTCCCTCTCGATGACCAGACAAGTCAACGCCGTATCCTCATCATGCTTTCACACCCTTCGCATGCTTCGCAAGATCTTCCGATGGATCCCGACCGAAACCAGGAAGACGGTCACCCAGGCCCTCGTCACCAGCCGACTGGACTACGGAAACACCCTCTACGCCGGAACCACAGCCAAGCTACAGAAAAGACTCCAACGCATCCAGAACGCCTCCGCCCGACTCATTCTGGACATACCCCGACGCAGCCACATCTCCGGCCACCTGAGGGACCTGCACTGGCTCCACGTTGACAAGAGGATCACGTTCAGGCTCCTCACCCACGCACACAAGTCTCTCCACGACCTGGGCCCCAAGTACCTCAACGACCGCCTGACCTTCTACACGCCCACCCGCCAGCTACGGTCTACCAGCCTCGCCCTCGCAACCGTACCACGCATCCGAAGAGCCACCGCCGGAGGCAGATCCTTCTCCTACCTGGCGGCCAAGACATGGAACTCCCTCCCCATCCACCTCCGGCTGACCCAGGACCACCTCGCCTTCAGGAGACAACTCAAGACCTGGCTGTTCGAACAGTAGCGGACCCCTTCCCCCAAGCGCCTTGAGACCCTTCCGGCTGAGTAGCGCGCTATACAAATGCTATGATTGATTGATTGATCTACGCTAGCAATATGGCAAGGAAGGCGGTAAGATGCTCTCTTGGCAGGGACTGGAAAGGCCTGCTGAGGAATATCACCTCCTCCCCGACATTTCATTTGGAAGGTCTGTTCGACCCGGGGAAAGAAGTGGGTGACAACTACACCTCTTTTTGTCTACACATTAAGAACCATCTTGATCGGATCGCTCCACAGAAAAGGCTTAGAAGAGATGGCAAACTCTCTGCACCATGGTACAATGCTGCCCTGAAAAAGTTTAAACTGGAATGTAGACAGGCTGAGCGAAAATGGAGGCAGGGATATTCGGATGCAGATAAAACTTGCTGGAAAGTGAGAATTTCAGGTTATAAGGAAAGTATTGCTGCTGCAAAAGCTGAGTACTTCGCCGAGATAATTTTAAAAGCTCCAAACAGCTCTAAGAGCATTTTTAATATTCTGAATGATATTGCCAATCCAACATGTACAAAAAATAAGGTCCTTCCCACACAAGACCTCTGCGATAGCCTAGCTGTCTTTTTTAACGAAAAAATTGGTAAAATTATAGAAGGGTTGGAAGAAAACAACAGGGCGGCTGAGACCGACGGTCCCACACAGGAAAAACAGGTGGAAACAAGAGCGTCAGAAAGGGCCCCGGATGTGATCCCCGTTTTGGATAATTTTGATGCCCTCTCTATAGAGGTATTTGAGCAACTTGCCATGGGGATTTCCTCTGGCTCACCCTTGGACCCTTTTGCACACAAGGTCTGGAAAGCGTTCAAATCTGAACTGTTTCCTCCACTTAGACAGTTGTGTAATCAATCCCTGTCTAATGGGACAGTCCCTCCCTGCTGGAAGCAAGCGGTTGTCTCCCCCCTTCTGAAGAAGCCTTCACTCAACCCGGAGTGTTTAAAAAACTATAGACCTATCTCACTCCTCCCTCACCCAGTCAAAATCCTTGAGTGCTATGTGAGCCGAGTACTTTCCCAGTTCCTTGAAGCAAACAACCTTCTGGACGAGGCCCAGTTTGGTTTCCGCCCAGGGCATGGGACGGAGACCGCCCTTTTGACCGTGTTGGATGATCTTCGTTTTCGTGCAGACAAGGGTCATCATGCCATCTTTATCCTATTAGATCTGTCTGCCGCATTATAGGTCAGACGCGGATAGATATCAAAGTGAGAATCGTTTTTTAGGGAATCGAAGGGGCGGATCCCGCCCACGTTTTCAAAACCAATACCGGAACCAATACCAGAACACACACCAAAGGAATCAATATCAGGAACCAATTCAGCCACAGAGATACCAGGAACAAGCACAACCACAAAGATACATCAGGACCCGCCAGAACCAATATTGGCGAACATAGCCAAAATCCCTGTGTTCAATCTATCAGCACATTTGATAGACGACCCCACTGAAACATTACTCACCAAAGGACTGTCATTTGTTCCTTCGGTCATGATGAACAAATTTGAATTCATGACAGATATACATGCTTTCTTCCGGAAAATCAGACTCAGAAAATTCTTTCAGAATAGAGATGAGAATGATTACAATGGGAATCGCTCTGGTCTTAAACCACCATCGAACTTTACACCTACCATTGACCAAATAGGAAAAGAAGTAGACCTCTTTGAGAAAGCCGTCCTTAACAAGATAGAAAAAATAATCACATTCGTACCCTTCCCCACTAATAACATCACTAGGGAAGAAAAGAATGCCCTTGCAACCTTGAGAAACAACAAAGATATCACAGTGAAACCATGCGACAAAGGGGGTGGTATAGTCATCTTTGACACTTGTGACTATAAAGATAGAATGAACATTCTGTTGGGATCACCAAGACATTATTTGAAAATCACCATCAATCCGGAACCAAGACTGAAACGTAGAATCCTTCAGGTCGTTGTATCTGCTGTGGAGAGGGGAGAAATCTGCGAAAAAGAAGCAGAATATCTCACCCCCACACACACCCGGATCCCCATCATCTATGGAGTTCCCAAAACTCACAAAAATCAGAAGGACCCCCCAATGAGACCCATTGTTTCCACCATAGGATCGGCGACAGAACCACTTTCAAAATATATTGATCGGTTCCTTCAACCTCTGGTTACCACGCTCCAATCCTATGTCAAGGATACGGGACACTTTATCTCTAAAATAGAAGGCCTACAATATGACCCAGACCGAGAAATATTAGTCACCATGGACATTGAGTCCTTATATTCCAACATGCCACAAGGAGATGCCTTGTGAGTAGTGAAGGACAAAATCCAATCAGCAACATCATTACCTAACAACATATTCTTGATTCAATGTTTGGAAATTGTCCTGGAGGAAAATTTCTTTGAATTTGATGGCGACTTTTATCATCAAGTACAGGGAGTCAGCATGGGGGCGGCCTGTGCCCCTAGTGTTGCCTGCCTGTACATGGGACACTTCGAAGATCGAAACATCTATAACGAGGTGGCTCCATTTTATGAGAATATTCGTCACTGGTCACGCTTCATTGACGATATTTTCTTCGTCTGGAGTGGTGACCAAGAATCCCTCAACGAATTTATCTCTTGGATTAATCTGGCTGACCCCAATCTCCGGCTCACGGCACAAAGCAGTGTTCAAAAACTAGAGTTTCTTGATGTTTATGTGAAGCATGAAAACTTCCAACTACAGGTTTCACTTTTCACGAAACCTACATCCAGAAACACTCTGCTTCATTTTGAAAGCTTTCACCCCAACAGCCAAAAATCAAGTATTCCATTCAGCCAGTTTCTACGTTTGCGTAGAAACTGTACTTCAGTTAAAGATTATCTCCTTCATTCCGAGTTAATGAAACAAAAATTCATTCAGAGAGGGTATCCCAACAGGCTTGTTAGGGATGCACTCAAGAGAGCAAGATACTTCAATCGGGACACGCTTTTTATTCCCAAGGAGAAAGAAAACAAGATGGACAAACTGGTATGTGTTATTAAACACTCATCCATCAATCATAAAGTACGACAAATTGTGAACTCACAATGGCATCTACTCAACCTAGACAACCAGACACCCAGGATCCCCAAGCCTCTTTTCGCATTCCGAAGGAACAAGAACTTAAAAAATTTGTTGGTGAGGGCTAAAATACCAGAACGGAATGTCGCGACACAGAGATCCATCACAGGTAATGTTCCTGTACTGGGACACTATCAATGTGGAGGGTGCCAGGCATGCCCTAATGCCATTGTGGATGACAATATTGTAATCAATAATCGGACTGTCAATCTCAAAGAGATGACAAATTGCAAAACATCCAACTGTATATATGTCATCTTATGTCCTTGCAATACCCCCTATGTGGGAGAGACTGGCAGAGAATGCAAGATACGCATAGGGGAACATAAGTCCAATATCAGGCGGAACAATCTTACAGCCCCATTGGTCAAACACTGGATGGAGGCCAAACATACCGAGAAGGACCTACGTTGGACCATCTTAGAAAAGGTCCGGACACAAAAAGGCACCGACAGTACTCGCATCCGCAAAAAACGAGAAGTTTTTTGGATTTTCTTTCTGGAATCTAGAACAAAGGGTCTAAACGAAGAGTTACCTTGGGAAAATGCGATCATATAATTAGCACGATATGATTTTTTACATTTTTGTCACTGAAGGCGACTCCATCTCACCAGGGTCTATCTTGATCTGCGTTCTCCCTTGATCACTCTTTAACCCCATCTATAACCGTTCTGATGGGGTTCTTAATCGAACTCCTTATGGTATTTTCTCTTGCCCTCCTTTTGAGCCATCTGCATGGGGCTTTGAACTGTTCGTTACTTACTCTCTTTAGAGATATTCTGTATCCGGCTGATGTTTACATCTTGTGCAATCAGTTTCCGTCCCTACCTTAGGGAACCCCTCTCCAATTTACCTGGTGGAATCCACTGCCACCTTTTATGTTCTGCACTATGACGTAGTATGTACACTCCCCCAAGCAGCATTTAAAACAGCTGAGTTCCCTTGGGCGTTTCGTGTTCTCATCGTTGAAGAGGGGAAGACCGGGAGAGGATTACATTCTGCCGCCTGCCGTTTATCTAACACGATCGTGCACTTGAGCGAGACGATACTATTAGGCAACCTTCACGGTGAGTGCGTGGGAAACCCGTGGGACTGTTTAAATTGAAGCCTAATTACCCTTATGCTTTCATTTCGAACGCTCAATGTCACCTTCTTATTTTCCCTTAGACCTTACGGAAAACTTGTACCGTTTTTTCATCCAATTTGCCACGTTGAAACTAATTCTACGCTCAAGCAGAATAGCAAGGTGCTGCTATTTCAGCTACAAAGTTGGTATGTCCATTTCATCTATCGCAATTGAGTTTTCTGACCCGGAATCTCGCTCAAACCAGCGCATTTACACTTCGTGTGTTTTCCTTCCTTTAGGCCAAGAACCCCGCCTCCCCTGCTTGTAACATCCATAAATGAGACCTTTAATCACTGACCCCAGGTAGATCAGTACTCCTAGATTGGGGTTACCGTCCTCAAGTTCTATATCTCATTCCTGTAATACGTGATAGGTAACTAGAACGATTATTTCTCTTGTCTTCGTTTTCAGATCCGCAACCCCCTCTAGTGGAGGAGCTTTATTTAATCTCTACGCTCGCCCCCTGTGAGAATCTCGAAAAGTGCTTTACTGAATTTACGAACATTTCCCTCTGTCCTATGGTGAGCATTTTTATTCTAGCTTATCTTCATGTTATATGTTCTATCTGGAACTAGTGATCTGACTTTTTTTCACTATTTCTTTCTAGCCTGACACTCATTCCAAACCGTCCTCTTTCTCTACCCTGAAGACTGCCTGACAGTATCTTTCAGCTCTTAGCTGGATGCTCACATCCTCTCTCTAACTGTGGTCAGCATACAGGGCCTTGTTTTACTTTTCTTAACTGAATTTCTTTCATCGAACCCACCCAATTTTACTTAGATGTGTCAACACATTTAGAAATCCTACAGATACCTTGATTATCTGATAGGGCTAGTATCCTTCGGATTTCACTGTCATTCTCTTTCATTCTGACTGGGGGGCTATTCATTAGTTCCGTGTGTGCAACTATCATATATGAATCATGTATCCTGTTTTTTACCACTCAATCATCTGGACCAGTGCTCAATATGAACCTAAATACATTGTCCGTTTATTAATGTCTTATACTGTTTAAAATGTTGAACATTTGAACATTACAACTTAGGAATAGCATGTTATCTTTACACTTTGTTTACTATTTAATAGGTCCCATGGAAATCGCATATGAATAGATTTACGCCCTGAAGAAGGTGTTACCCCAGGAAAGGGGGTGTCACACCGAAACGCGCGTCGGCGTCTCGAACTGACTTGTTTCGTCACACAGATTTATTAAGACCTTAAAATCCCAAAAGAACAACCCATTGTTTTTCCACCTTTGGGATATCCTTGACTACAAATTTTCACCTACAATTTATTTATCTGTGTGTTTCACGCTAAAAAAAGACACGCCTACAATGTTGGGCCTCTGAACTGTTCACTTTCCAGATTTTAGGATGTATGTGTTATATGGTGTGAATGGATTTAAGTATGAATGAGAGTGCTTGAATAACTTATATTTTCAGATTTTCCATGGATATTATTACCCATAGGTCTATCATGTCCGTTATTTGTTGAACTGTTTCTGTGAATTATTATTTGTGCATTTAAAAAGCAAGTTTCTTTCAATTGATTTGAAAATAAAAAAAAAGTATAAATATTATATTATGATTTGTAGCACAATTTATATGCATGGTCCAGACTGAGTGGTTGTTTCTCTAAAAATTGACTTAGATGCGTTAGTGGTAAAAAAAAGTTTTAGGTATAGCAGACTCTTTTTTGTCTACTTCTGTCTGCCGCATTCGACACGGTCAATCATAGGGTCCTCCTGGAGCGGCTGAATGGAGCGGGGGTGACCGGTCTGGCTCTGAAATGGTTCCAGTCATATCTTTCGGATAGAAGCCAGGCCGTAGCTCTCCCCCCTTTCAGTTCAAATTCACTAAAAGTCAGCATGGTGTACCGCAGGGGTCTGCAATAAGCCCCATCCTGTTCAATGTTTACATGCGTCCTCTGGTGGATATTATAAAATCCTATGGCATAGGTTTAGTAAACTATGCAGACGACACCCAGTTGATTTTATCACTGGAGGGTGAGCAGTCGTCCTCCCTGGAGAATTTTCACGCATGTATGCAGAATGTGGCTTGTTGGTTAAGATCTAACTCACTGCAATTCAATGCAGACAAAACTGAAATTCTTTGTACTTTGGGCGGGAAAGTCTCCCCCTCCCTCCCGGTCAATTTCTGGCCTCTTCCTGCAGATCCCCCACTACAACCTGTTGGGGCAATCCGCAACTTGGGAGTTATATTTAATGAAAAGCTGTCCTTGGAGTCACATGTTAATAAGACTCTGGGGACTTGTTTCTCTCTTGCAAGATCTTTGAGGAAGATTCTCCCCCTGCTACCAGTTCATGTGCGTCCCCTGATAGTCAGGAGTGTGATCCTGAGCAGATTGGACTACTGTAACTCATTGCTGTTGGAATCCCCTCGATTTCTGATCGGGAAATTGCAGCGAGTTGAGAATATAGCAGCTAAGCTGGCTCTGATGCGCCCCCGTCATTCTTCCTCCACTCAGGCCCTTGCGGAGCTACATTGGCTCCCCATAACACAGAGGATTTATTTTAAGTCCCTCTGTGTTATGTTCAAGGCACTGCATGGTATGGGTTCCCTACCTTTGCAGATTAAATTTCGCTGGTATATACCCTCTCGTTGCCTTCGATCCTCCACGGCCTGCCGGGTGGGAGTACCTCGAATTAGAAGAGCTAGGTTTGGGGGACAAGCTTTTAGTGTCGCAGCTGCGAGGCTATGGAATGCTTTGCCCCTGGAGTTGTGCCAGATAAACGACCTTTTGGTATTTCGTAAACAACTTCAAACCTGGCTTTTTCCAAAAATGTTATATTTTTCCATCTGAGTCCTTTATTCTTCCCCCTGGGGCTGTGCCAGCTGAATGATCTTAGGGTCTCTCGTTTACTTTTAAAACTTGGCTCTTTCCTAAAAATTTAATATCTCTATATTTGTCTCTAATTCCCTGCTTTCCCTCTTTTAGCGCCAGGATGCTCGTCGAGTTGCAGTGCGCTTTATGAGATTCTATTACATTACATTACAAGCGCTTGACAAATCTTTTCACTTTCTGGACACTGTATTTTTCATTAAAGTGTGTGATTCTCTACAGAAGAAAGGGATAGTGTTATTGGACATCGTCTGTAAACCAATTCAAATGTCACTTATCGGCATATCTGTAATTCAATTTAAATGTCATTTATTGGCATATTTCTACCCGGAGATCCTACGGAAAACTGATCTTTTAAATACAGCAAGCATTCAAAAAGTATGAGTTAAATCAATGTCCCAATGTGCAGTTAATTCAGTATTAAAGAATAAGCCTCCACCAGTCACAAGTAGCGGCTAGACAAGCACCCGTGGCACTATATCTCTAGCGCAGGTCAACAACTCTTGTGCATCAAAGGCCGTTTAAATGCTGGCAGCTGGTAGGTATAAGCAACACTGTATTATGACCGGTGCTGCTTATATTAAACGTAAAAGAGTCGAAGACTGTTCTAGACAGTGGACGAGTGATATATGATGCATTTAGTTATCAGTCACTGACCTTACTATAAATAATGCATTTTCAAAACCACTGAGAGGAAAAGCTGGCCTGATGTGGGGGCACTGTGGATCCTACAAGACACCATAGTCAAGCACTTTAGAAACACACTAAAGCGATGAAGATGCACATCCTCCCAGACGGTGCCGACCTCCAAATAAACACGCAAAAGAACAATCAAGTCCACACACAAACATATGAGCAAACATAAACGCAAACGAAGCATATTAACCACGCACACACCACTGATGACTCCAATTTAACAACCACCAGATGTCTGTCTATCAATAACCAAGGGCAATAAACTCCGCTTTACAAGCAAAGGATGCAGAGATTTGTTAACTATACATTTCATTGAAAACACAGAATTTATTCAAAAATTCTCCATCCACAACAGGACAGAGTTGACTACTACAACCTCAGCTCTTTGATAAAACAACTTATCTGTTATATACTATAAAACATATAGCCAAAACACAACTGAGAACATTTGAAAAACATTAGGCAATGAGAGAGGTGATGATTTTGGGGTCACCCCTAACCCAGGGGGAGGACCAAGCAGATGCCTTGAACACAAAGAGCATATCATACTGAATGATTCGGTGGTGGTCCCATCCTCCTAGGACCACCCCGAGCAAAGTTATGGGCAAAAATACAATGCAAACCAAAGTCCCAGCAAAGCATTATGGGGCGATATTCTAGAGTGCAGTGAATATTATAGTATTCGCTCTCAGCTGAGCCAGGAGAGCCTGCCCCAGGAGGAATGTTTTAATATTGGCTACTATAATATTCACTGCACTCTAGAATCTCATCCCATAATGCTTTGCAGGGCCTTTGGCTGGGATTGTATTTTTGCCCATAACTGACTGAGCTGGGGGTGGTACTAGGAGGATGGGACCACCACTGAATCGTTCAGCATGATGTGCTCTTTGTGTTCAAGGCATCTGCTTGGTTCTCTCCCTAGGTTAGAGAGGAAAGCTTGTGTTCTGTCTATATTAAGTCTACTGACCAATGAAAAGCCACTGATTACAAAATACTGGGACAGTAGCTGGTTAAAAAAAAAAAAAGAAAAGTGCTGTGGAATCTTTGGTTTTGTTCCTATTTGCTTTTTTTTTTTTTTAGATTTTTTTATTCAATTCAGTGCGGCAATAGTGTTACATAGATTTCATAATATACAAAAGAAAAAACAGCCTTAAATTAAGCACGTATACAAACATACAATCAGATACAACAAAAATAATCCTTGACTTTACAAACAGACCCAAAGCGGATCATCAAGGATGCCTTTCTAAAGCCAATTTGCGATCGGCTCCCATATTGCTACCCCGAGCTTCTTTCTTGCCCTGCCTTTTAATTTATACAGGGCCATTTCCAAATTATACAATGAAATAAGCGTAGCCCTCCAAATATCAAATGAGGGGGGTTCTGAATCTAACCACTGAGATGTTATACATAACCTCAACACCGACATACATATGAACTTAAATCCTCTGTATGAAACCGTTTTACTCCCCGCCTCCGTACCATGTTCCATCCCAAACAGAACCAAATGTGCAGTCACCGTAATCGAGATACCCAAAGATCCTGAGATAAAGCGTTCGATATCCAATAATAGTTGGGAGAGCAATGGACAGGAAAAGAACATATGTATTGAGTCTGCAGCATGCAGCCCACACCTAGGACAGCTCGTCCCCCTACCCGCCTTCCACTTTGAAATCTTTGCCGGCGTATAATATAAATTAAACGCGGCCATATATGCTTGGCTTCTTAGACTGCCAGAGAGCAGAATAGCATTAGCAGTCCTCCAAGCCAGCTGAATATCAATATTAGTCAAGGTTAATTTCCCCTCCCACATTACCTCAAATTTGTGGATATCATCAGACTCCTTCAGCATAAATTCTTCATATATTTGTCCGATTTTAGATTTACACTTTATCAACTCCAAGATCCGAATCTGGGACACTTGACAATTCCCCCTCGCAATTTCAGCTTGAAGATAACTTCTAAGTTGCAGATATTTAAAAAAATCCACCCTACCAACCCCAAATTTCTCTTGTAGCGATAGGAAAGTAAGAATATTGCCAGTTTCAAAAAGATCCCCAATTACTCTTATACCTTGCTGTGACCACCTCCTCATAACTGAATCTTGACATATAGTAGAAGACAACACATACGAGTCAAAAGGTGTACACCATAAAATAGTGGGCATATCCAATTGCTTCCTGACCCTCCTCCATACTGCATATGCTGCCTGTAAAATCTTAAACCTAGTCTTTTTATAGTAGCTAGGCTCTAGTACTTTGACCAACAATCCTCGAGCCGATTCGCCAAGACACCATTCATATATTGAAGGAGAAAAGGCAGCCTCCAATACCTCGGTATTTCCACATAATAAAACCCCCATATATTGAAACAATGAAACACAATAATAAGCATAAAAATTAGGAATAGCGAGACCTCCCCGCTCTACCGGCAAATATAGCCATTTCATCGCTCTTCTAGAGCGCCTATACCCCCAAACAAACCGTGAGCACATACGCTCCATTCTCCTAAACAAGATGTTAGGAAACATAATTGGAATCGCCCGAAACAAATATAAAAACTTCGGGAAGATTGACATCTTTAATACATTCCCCCTTCCATATATAGATAGATGGAGCCTATTTATACGCTCCAAGGTATTAGTAACCGATGTGATCAGTGGATCAACATTGATCCTTGGTATCTCTTGGATCTTAACAGAGATAAGCACCCCTAAATACATTGCCTCCTTAGATATATCGATCCCTATTGGTAGCCCAACCTCCGTGTGTAACACCTGCGTCTTGTCCAGGTTTAATTTATAGCCTGATACTACACCGAAATCTCTGGTAACTACCACAATTCTTTCCATGGCTTTCCCCATATCCGCAGTCAATACCGCTAAATCATCTGCATAAGCCAGCACTTTCACTGAATACAGGTGTGCTTTAACCGGACAGATTTCAGAATCAGCCTCCAATCTGTTTATAAGAGGATCTATATATAGAGCGAACAGAAGTGGAGAACAGGGGCACCCCTGCTTCGTGCCCCTGCTAACCATAAACCTCTGAGACTCTTCTCCCTCTAATCGTACTACCGCATTCGGCATGCAATACATAGACTGTATTGCTCTTATAAAGTTCTCGGGAAAAGACTTCCACCTCATCACTGCCCACAGAAACTCCCAGGAGACCCTGTCGAATGCCTTTTCGGCATCCAACAGGGCCGCCCCCACAGAAGCCCCCGTTGCCTGTGCCCAATCAAAAACCGAGATAAGCCGCCTAATGTGATCCGTAGTGCCTCTCCCAGCAATAAAACCATGTTGACGCGGTGAGACTAAGGGGGTAATAACCGACCCCAGTCTTCTTGCTAGGCATTTAGAATATATTTTATTATCGGCATTTATGAGGGAAATTGGACGATATGAAGAGTGCTCACAAGGATCCTTTCCCTTCTTCTTGAAAACTATTATTACTGTTTCTGACCATGAGGCTGGGGGGAACCCCCTAAATGCAGCCTCAACCACCAGAGTAAATAACCCAGCTAACCTCTTCCTAAACTTAATATAAAACTCCAACGGGATTGAATCCGACCCCATCGCCTTCCCTGAGGCTAATGACAGCATAGCAATCTCAATCTCCTCCCAGGATATCCCATCTACCAATTCCTCTTTATCCCCCTGTTCTAACTCAAGGGGGCTCATTTCCTCCAAATATTGCTGTATTCCTCTAACCGGTTCTGCTGTATATAAGTTCTCATAATACTTTTTAAACGAGTCAAGAATTAGGGAGGGAGTCTCTAGCACATTCCCGTCTCTATCCTTAATCTTTAATATCCTGGAATAGACCTCCTTTTGCCTAAGCCTTTTGGCCAAGACACTCCCAACCTTTTCCCCATATTCGTAAAACTCCCTTCTGTGAACTTGGTATTTAGCAGCTGCCTCATCAGCATATCCTTGATATACAATTGAGCGAAACGCAGCTACTTCCGCTTGAGCCTCGGTTACTCTCCCAGCTAATTTTATCTCAACAGCTAGTTTCTGCTCCAGCAGCGAAAGGACCGCCAAGTCATTTAAACATTTCACACGGTCCTCCCTCCGCTTCCTTGCTGCGAATCTTATTGTCTCGCCTCTTATACCCGCTTTAAAAGCATCCCACAATATCTCAGGCCTAGCGGATCCAGTATTCAGCTGAATAAAATCCGGGATCCACTGTTCCATCCAGCTACAATAATCATGATTCATCAATAACTTCCTATCAAAAGTCCATTTCCTTCCTTTAGCCTTTAACCTGCCACATTCAAACTCCATTACCACTGGGCTATGATCTGAAATTATCTTGGGGAGAACATTTATAGAGGCACTCCTTAATATAACATCTGAAACCAAAAATAAATCAAGTCTTGCCATCATCTTGTGTGGGGCAGAAAAATACGTAAACCCATCTTGCCCTGTTTTTAGTTCCTCCCACACATCATATAAACCTTGGTCTTGAACCAGAGCTTGCAGGCTCTTAAAAGCTCTATGCTTCCTGCCCTTAAAGGCTTTGGCTGTCCTTATATTCAATTGTGAATACATATGTATATTTAAATCCCCACAAACCAGCATGGGCTGAGGATAACTAGACAGCTCCGTATTAATTACCTGAAAAAAGTCTGGGTCATCTTCATTTGGTGCATATATTGAACACAGCGTCATTACTTGCCGTGAAATTACTACCTCCATTAGCACCCACCTCCCAAATTTATCCGCTTTAGATTTTTTAACCTCCAACAGTCCCCTTTTGGCCAAGATTGCGACCCCCTTTTGGTTAACTGCCTGCGATGTGCACACCAACACCTCGAGCCCCAGAGAGCCAAGCCAGGCCCTATTAGACCATGCTATATGTGTTTCCTGTAAAAAGAGCAAATCCCACGAGCTTTTATAGACTATTCTGGCCAATACTCGTCTTTTCTTAACATCATTTAGACCACAGATATTTAATGAGCAGCAAGTTAATTTCATCATTCAAACAGAAGAAGAAATTCTTACAAGAAAAGAGAGACACACTTATATCAGATAGCTTGCTCTGCTTGTATTTGATACTATCACCATTTTCCAAAGACATTGTGCTGCTATTTAACTCTAGCCCCACTGAATTGATTTCCACCCAGCCCCAACCCCCCTTACCACACCCCCCACCACCATCACCCTCCCCCCCCCACCCAGAACCTCCCGCAACAGGCGTTGGGAACAAGTCCCTGTTGATGGTAAGCCCGTGCTTGACCCCACCTCTTTCACCCCCCCCGTACTCAAATAACAAAAAAAAAGAATAATAAGGCAAACTATACATAAACATTTGGCATAGTTAGACACATACCTTTAACTACATGGCTGCCTCGCTTCATACTACATCGCTATGAGCATCAATACCAATAATCCTCAAATTGCCTAACTCATCACATTGACTGAAGATATTCATTTGCCTTAACTTCTGACGTAAAGAACTGACTATGACCACCCTTTATGACTTTAAGTTTAGCTGGGTTCTGTAAAAACGCCTGAGCCCCCTTTGCTTGAAAACCCGATATCAACTGCCTTAGCCTCCAACGGCGCTCCACCGTGTCATGACAATAATCTGGCTGAACAAAAAACTCACACCCCCCAGCATTTCTTCTCTTGTTCGGGCGGGCCAGATCATATAACTCCTCTCTCGCCCTGAAGTTATTCAGACATATCAAAATGGCCCTAGGGAATTCCACCTGGCCCTTCTTCTGGACAAAAGGAAATCTGTGAGCCCTTTGAACCTCTTTTTGCCACTCCCAATGCCCCAGCTCCGGAAAAGCCTCTGTTAATAACCCCACCATAAACTTTAGTGCGTCTGAACCCTCCTTTCCCTCTGGTATCCCCAGCACCCTCAAGTTATTACGCCTAGCCCTATTTTCAAGGTCAGAGATCTTCCAGCGTACATCCTCTCGCTGTGCCTTAAGAGACTCCGTTAGTTCTTTCTGGGCTAATAGTTCATCCTCAAGTGTAGAGATCCTTGCCTCTGCCTCAGTCACCCTTGTAGATACATCCACACATGTCTTTGCAATTCGTCTTACAGCGTTTTGCAGCTTTTTACACGCACTCTGAGTGCGTAGCAAACCGGTCTGAGTCTCAGCCCTATGGGTCATAATTAAATCATAAATAGTCGCTAAAGTAATCTCTCCAGGGGTTGACTCCTCCATCCTTTGTTGGCCTTGTGAGAGCGCAACTGGGTTACCAGGAAGACATGACAAAATAGAACTCGGGGAGCTCTGATCATCCCACATGAATGAAGCCTCAGATACTCTCAAGACCCCTCCACTGTTAGTCTCCTCGCTGCTCCTCAGGGGCTCTGCCGGGTCTCCTCCAACCTCCTCTTCCCCCCCCAAACTGGCGCCTTCCAGCCACTCTTGGACCGCGCTATCCACTGAAGATCTATCGGACAAGGAGAAAAAATCCTCTGTAGTAGATACTTTATCCGGTGCTTCCCCTATGCCCGCTGGTGGCTCGAGAAGGTTAGCTCTTAATGACTTTACTATGCTTGCATTCTCCACGGATGGTGCTGCTGAGGTTTTCTCCTTCTCCTCCCCCTTCTGACTATGCAGTTGCTGCGCCTGATGTAGCGCCTGACGCATTTCAGCGCTCTGAATTTGACCTAGCCCTTCTTGGACTACATCTCCCAAAGTCCCTCTGTCCAATGAGCTTTGATTCTGATCCGGATTCAAACTCAGTTGCTGCTGCTGCTGCTGAGTTCCGTGCTGACCCTCCTCGGTAAACTCAGTGGACTTAACAAGCTCAGGGGTTACAGGGATACCTACTTTCTGTTTAGCCTTAAACATTGCGGGAATTTGCGAAGAAGAAGTCAGCTGAGACTGTGTCTGTGTCTCTCCCCCCTCCTTCTGTGCATATGGCGCTTTCCCCGTCTTACCGGCCCCATTCGGCTTTATGGACGTCTGCCGTGTTCTTACCGGTGTCCCGGCCATATTCCCGGCACCTCTCTGCCGATTCTTTCCCACCATGGCTCCAGCAGTGGTAGATACCTGCCAGCGCCAGCAACTGCACCAATAGCCGGTGGCCCCCAAATCTGGGCGTGTAATTGTCAAAATCCTCCAAAGCATTCACCCCCGGACAGGTTCCAAATCCAAACAGCACAGCTCCTCTGCGGAAGCTCCGAAGCTCCGAAGCTCCGAATCGCCGCGGGAAAAACTAAGGAGGAGGCAGAATCAAAGGATGTGAGCCGGGAAACATGAGACGGACTTTGACTACGGCGGGATTCGAGGGTCGGAAAGCACCGCTTCTCCGGTTTCAGCGTCCTTGAACCACACCGCCACCGCCACGCACAAATACCGGCCGGGAAACAGGAGACGGGATTCAGAGGTCAGGAGGGACCGCTTCTCTGATTTTTCGGCGCCTTGGACCGCACCGCCATATACCGGTAACAAATACCGGTTCGCCTTTACTACCAGAATCCAAATATTGAAATATCTCGCTCGTTGCTCGTCGTGGTCATAGCCAGATACAGGGCACGGACACGGGAGAGTGTAGAGTGTAGAGGTGGGAAGCACTCGCCTAACCGGCCACACCAGCGGCCGCCATCTTGCCTCCGCTGTCCTATTTGCAGTGAAATTATTATATTTACTTTGCTCTATTGCCAAGGGTATTAAAAAGCAAAGAAAAAACATTGTTTATACCAACAGCTCCAACTTTAAATTCAAGGTCTATTGCATTGGAATCGCAATTGGTCTTGCATTTGTTGGAGTTGAAGTTACTGTCATTATAAATGACAATTTTATTATTTATCTAGACATGTTGCAGTGTGCAGTACCATATGTGGCCAAAAGAGGTCCCAGGGAACCTCTTTTGGACACATATGGTACTGCACCATGCAGAAGATATGGTAATTCCACCCTACGCATAATGCATTGCATTCAAGACAATACCACGAGTACATTCAACTAGCTATGTCCATATGTAAAATCAGTAGCTTTGAAATATGATAAAATAATTAATTCCGGATTAGGTTCTACTCTGTGTGGAGTTGACAAAGGGAAATTAATAGACGCTATCATATAAATGTGAGATGTTCTTCCAAGTGAAGTAAGCACTGCAAGCCTTTCTTACGACCAAGTGTATGCCCTGCTTGAAGTTTTTTAAGAAAATACTTTCTTGAGGCTGTAATTAAGATCTAGAGAGTAGCAACACATGTAACATGTTCTTATGGCAAGTTACAAGAAAAAACAAGGTGGTTACTAAGGAGGGACTACTTAGCCTATTGCCAAATGAAACGCCATCATTTACAAAGGACAGGGTCAGGAGCCAATTAAAAAGATGGGTGGAAAGTAGGCAGAGCTTTATTCACATATCCTTAATACAGCATGTCTTGAAGAAACAGCACAAGCGCTGCCTAGGCGAGACTTAATAAAAAACTTACGGCTCTCCTGATCTACCGGACTGACGAGTCTTTGACCGGCACCTGCGTGCCTTGAAAGGTACTTTACCTATTTTTAATTGCAGGCAGTCTACACGGCACCCCTCTACACTTACCTACTCCCTGCTGACGAGAGGCAACTACCTCGAAACACGTGTCCAGGGATGGCTAATGCGACACATACTTATTCTTACACTTCGTAGCATAGGCGTACTCGCCGTCGCTACTACATCGCCCATAGTTCCATGGGGCAACTTGCTGGTATGACGAGCAGTGTGCGGCTATTTATACCTAATTCATTACGGCTCTCCTGAGCTACCGGACTGACGAGTCTTTGACCGGCACCTGCGCGCCTTGAAAGGTACTTTACCTATTTTTAATTGCAGGCAGTCTACACGGCACCCCTCTACACTTACCTACTCCCTGCTGACGAGAGGCAACTACCTCGAAACACGTGTCCAGGGATGGCTAATGCGACACATACTTATTCTTACACTTCGTAGCATAGGCGTACTCGCCGTCGCTACTACATCGCCCATAGTTCCATGGGGCAACTTGCTGGTATGACGAGCAGTGTGCGGCTATTTATACCTAATTCATTACGGCTCTCCTGAGCTACCGGACTGACGAGTCTTTGACCGGCACCTGCGCGCCTTGAAAGGTACCTTACCTATTTTTAATTGCAGGCAGTCTACACGGCACCCCTCTACACTTACCTACTCCCTGCTGACGAGAGGCAACTACCTCGAAACACGTGTCCAGGGATTGCTAATGCGACACATACTTATTCTTACACTTCGTAGCATAGGCGTACTCGCCGTCGCTACTACATCGCCCATAGTTCCATGGGGCAACTTGCTGGTATGACGAGCAGTGTGCGGCTATTTATACCTAATTCATTACGGCTCTCCTGAGCTACCGGACTGACGAGTCTTTGACCGGCACCTGCGTGCCTTGAAAGGTACTTTACCTATTTTTAATTGCAGGCAGTCTACACGGCACCCCTCTACACTTACCTACTCCCTGCTGACGAGAGGCAACTACCTCGAAACACGTGTCCAGGGATGGCTAATGCGACACATACTTATTCTTACACTTCGTAGCATAGGCGTACTCGCCGTCGCTACTACATCGCCCATAGTTCCATGGGGCAACTTGCTGGTATGACGAGCAGTGTGCGGCTATTTATACCTAATTCATTACGGCTCTCCTGAGCTACCGGACTGACGAGTCTTTGACCGGCACCTGCGCTCCTTGAAAGGTACTTTACCTATTTTTAATTGCAGGCAGTCTACACGGCACCCCTCTACACTTACCTACTCCCTGCTGACGAGAGGCAACTACCTCGAAACACGTGTCCAGGGATGGCTAATGCGACACATACTTATTCTTACACTTCGTAGCATAGGCGTACTCGCCGTCGCTACTACATCGCCCATAGTTCCATGGGGCAACTTGCTGGTATGACGAGCAGTGTGCGGCTATTTATACCTAATTCATTACGGCTCTCCTGAGCTACCGGACTGACGAGTCTTTGACCGGCACCTGCGCGCCTTGAAAGGTACTTTACCTATTTTTAATTGCAGGCAGTCTACACGGCACCCCTCTACACTTACCTACTCCCTGCTGACGAGAGGCAACTACCTCGAAACACGTGTCCAGGGATGGCTAATGCGACACATACTTATTCTTACACTTCGTAGCATAGGCGTACTCGCCGTCGCTACTACATCGCCCATAGTTCCATGGGGCAACTTGCTGGTATGACGAGCAGTGTGCGGCTATTTATACCTAATTCATTACGGCTCTCCTGAGCTACCGGACTGACGAGTCTTTGACCGGCACCTGCGCGCCTTGAAAGGTACTTTACCTATTTTTAATTGCAGGCAGTCTACACGGCACCCCTCTACACTTACCTACTCCCTGCTGACGAGAGGCAACTACCTCGAAACACGTGTTCAGGGATGGCTAATGCGACACATACTTATTCTTACACTTCGTAGCATAGGCGTACTCGCCGTCGCTACTACATCGCCCATAGTTCCATGGGGCAACTTGCTGGTATGACGAGCAGTGTGCGGCTATTTATACCTAATTCATTACGGCTCTCCTGAGCTACCGGACTGACGAGTCTTTGACCGGCACCTGCGCGCCTTGAAAGGTACTTTACCTATTTTTAATTGCAGGCAGTCTACACGGCACCCCTCTACACTTACCTACTCCCTGCTGACGAGAGGCAACTACCTCGAAACACGTGTCCAGGGATGGCTAATGCGACACATACTTATTCTTACACTTCGTAGCATAGGCGTACTCGCCGTCGCTACTACATCGCCCATAGTTCCATGGGGCAACTTGCTGGTATGACGAGCAGTGTGCGGCTATTTATACCTAATTCATTACGGCTCTCCTGAGCTACCGGACTGACGAGTCTTTGACCGGCACCTGCGCGCCTTGAAAGGTACTTTACCTATTTTTAATTGCAGGCAGTCTACACGGCACCCCTCTACACTTACCTACTCCCTGCTGACGAGAGGCAACTACCTCGAAACACGTGTCCAGGGATGGCTAATGCGACACATACTTATTCTTACACTTCGTAGCATAGGCGTACTCGCCGTCGCTACTACATCGCCCATAGTTCCATGGGGCAACTTGCTGATATGACGAGCAGTGTGCGGCTATTTATACCTAATTCATTACGGCTCTCCTGAGCTACCGGACTGACGAGTCTTTGACCGGCACCTGCGCGCCTTGAAAGGTACTTTACCTATTTTTAATTGCAGGCAGTCTACACGGCACCCCTCTACACTTACCTACTCCCTGCTGACGAGAGGCAACTACCTCGAAACACGTGTCCAGGGATGGCTAATGCGACACATACTTATTCTTACACTTCGTAGCATAGGCGTACTCGCCGTCGCTATTACATCGCCCATAGTTCCAAGGGGCAACTTGCTGGTATGACGAGCAGTGTGCGGCTATTTATACCTAATTCATTACGGCTCTCCTGAGCTACCGGACTGACGAGTCTTTGACCGGCACCTGCGCGCCTTGAAAGGTACTTTACCTATTTTTAATTGCAGGCAGTCTACACGGCACCCCTCTACACTTACCTACTCCCTGCTGACGAGAGGCAACTACCTCGAAACACGTGTCCAGGGATGGCTAATGCGACACATACTTATTCTTACACTTCGTAGCATAGGCGTACTCGCCGTCGCTACTACATCGCCCATAGTTCCATGGGGCAACTTGCTGATATGACGAGCAGTGTGCGGCTATTTATACCTAATTCATTACGGCTCTCCTGAGCTACCGGACTGACGAGTCTTTGACCGGCACCTGCGTGCCTTGAAAGGTACTTTACCTATTTTTAATTGCAGGCAGTCTACACGGCACCCCTCTACACTTACCTACTCCCTGCTGACGAGAGGCAACTACCTCGAAACACGTGTCCAGGGATGGCTAATGCGACACATACTTATTCTTACACTTCGTAGCATAGGCGTACTCGCCGTCGCTACTACATCGCCCATAGTTCCATGGGGCAACTTGCTGGTATGACGAGCAGTGTGCGGCTATTTATACCTAATTCATTACGGCTCTCCTGAGCTACCGGACTGACGAGTCTTTGACCGGCACCTGCGCTCCTTGAAAGGTACTTTACCTATTTTTAATTGCAGGCAGTCTACACGGCACCCCTCTACACTTACCTACTCCCTGCTGACGAGAGGCAACTACCTCGAAACACGTGTCCAGGGATGGCTAATGCGACACATACTTATTCTTACACTTCGTAGCATAGGCGTACTCGCCGTCGCTACTACATCGCCCATAGTTCCATGGGGCAACTTGCTGGTATGACGAGCAGTGTGCGGCTATTTATACCTAATTCATTACGGCTCTCCTGAGCTACCGGACTGACGAGTCTTTGACCGGCACCTGCGCGCCTTGAAAGGTACTTTACCTATTTTTAATTGCAGGCAGTCTACACGGCACCCCTCTACACTTACCTACTCCCTGCTGACGAGAGGCAACTACCTCGAAACACGTGTCCAGGGATGGCTAATGCGACACATACTTATTCTTACACTTCGTAGCATAGGCGTACTCGCCGTCGCTACTACATCGCCCATAGTTCCATGGGGCAACTTGCTGGTATGACGAGCAGTGTGCGGCTATTTATACCTAATTCATTACGGCTCTCCTGAGCTACCGGACTGACGAGTCTTTGACCGGCACCTGCGCGCCTTGAAAGGTACTTTATCTATTTTTAATTGCAGGCAGTCTACACGGCACCCCTCTACACTTACCTACTCCCTGCTGACGAGAGGCAACTACCTCGAAACACGTGTCCAGGGATGGCTAATGCGACACATACTTATTCTTACACTTCGTAGCACAGGCGTACTCGCCGTCGCTACTACATCGCCCATAGTTCCATGGGGCAACTTGCTGGTATGACGAGCAGTATGCGGCTATTTATACCTAATTCATTACGGCTCTCCTGAGCTACCGGACTGACGAGTCTTTGACCGGCACCTGCGCGCCTTGAAAGGTACTTTACCTATTTTTAATTGCAGGCAGTCTACACGGCACCCCTCTACACTTACCTACTCCCTGCTGACGAGAGGCAACTACCTCGAAACACGTGTTCAGGGATGGCTAATGCGACACATACTTATTCTTACACTTCGTAGCATAGGCGTACTCGCCGTCGCTACTACATCGCCCATAGTTCCATGGGGCAACTTGCTGGTATGACGAGCAGTGTGCGGCTATTTATACCTAATTCATTACGGCTCTCCTGAGCTACCGGACTGACGAGTCTTTGACCGGCACCTGCGCGCCTTGAAAGGTACTTTACCTATTTTTAATTGCAGGCAGTCTACACGGCACCCCTCTACACTTACCTACTCCCTGCTGACGAGAGGCAACTACCTCGAAACACGTGTCCAGGGATGGCTAATGCGACACATACTTATTCTTACACTTCGTAGCATAGGCGTACTCGCCGTCGCTACTACATCGCCCATAGTTCCATGGGGCAACTTGCTGGTATGACGAGCAGTGTGCGGCTATTTATACCTAATTCATTACGGCTCTCCTGAGCTACCGGACTGACGAGTCTTTGACCGGCACCTGCGCGCCTTGAAAGGTACTTTACCTATTTTTAATTGCAGGCAGTCTACACGGCACCCCTCTACACTTACCTACTCCCTGCTGACGAGAGGCAACTACCTCGAAACACGTGTCCAGGGATGGCTAATGCGACACATACTTATTCTTACACTTCGTAGCATAGGCGTACTCGCCGTCGCTACTACATCGCCCATAGTTCCATGGGGCAACTTGCTGATATGACGAGCAGTGTGCGGCTATTTATACCTAATTCATTACGGCTCTCCTGAGCTACCGGACTGACGAGTCTTTGACCGGCACCTGCGCGCCTTGAAAGGTACTTTACCTATTTTTAATTGCAGGCAGTCTACACGGCACCCCTCTACACTTACCTACTCCCTGCTGACGAGAGGCAACTACCTCGAAACACGTGTCCAGGGATGGCTAATGCGACACATACTTATTCTTACACTTCGTAGCATAGGCGTACTCGCCGTCGCTATTACATCGCCCATAGTTCCATGGGGCAACTTGCTGGTATGACGAGCAGTGTGCGGCTATTTATACCTAATTCATTACGGCTCTCCTGAGCTACCGGACTGACGAGTCTTTGACCGGCACCTGCGCGCCTTGAAAGGTACTTTACCTATTTTTAATTGCAGGCAGTCTACACGGCACCCCTCTACACTTACCTACTCCCTGCTGACGAGAGGCAACTACCTCGAAACACGTGTCCAGGGATGGCTAATGCGACACATACTTATTCTTACACTTCGTAGCATAGGCGTACTCGCCGTCGCTACTACATCGCCCATATTTCCATGGGGCAACTTGCTGGTATGACGAGCAGTGTGCGGCTATTTATACCTAAAAAACTTAAGTACTTACTGACGATGTTGGTTCATACAGTTCATACGGTTGGTGTCTTCGGCAGTCCACTGTTCTTTTGAAACCCACGGAGCCTGAAGTGCAGAGCCAATAAACCTAACTAATCCTGGAGCTGCTTTCATGAGGTTTTCAGCATGAGAGTAGCCCCATGATTGGTCGGGGCAGGCTCACACAGCTCTCTCTCTCAGAATAGGAACCTGTGCCTGCAGCTACTATTGGTGCTGGCTGAAGTGTGCATGTCGGGCGGGCCATCGCAAGACAGCCGGACAATCTGATATGCACACATTAGGTAAGCCATTCCTGCTGCCAATCAGTAGTAGGAATGGCCCCGCTCGTGGGACAAGACACAGTGAGTGCACATTACTAAATGAAATTTACGATTGCAACAGCTGCTCCACTCATAGAAAGAAAGGAAACGCTCCTCTGCCCTGATAGAGGCACTGCCACTGGTGAGTATGAGTCCGTCAGAGCAGAGGTGTCTGGGTGGTTAATTGAAGGGGATGTTTGAACTGAGCGAGTTTGTACATCGGAGCCAGTGGGTCTTCCTGAGGTATGATGTATGTTCTGCATGGGAGGTTGAGGATGAGTCTGGCTGCTGAGTTCTGGATGGTTTATAGTCTACTGGTGAGCTGCTTGTTGATTCGGGCATATGGAGTTTTCCCGTAGTCCAACGTGCTGGTGACAAAGGTGTGTAGTGGTTTTTCTGAGTTGCTTGGGAGCCATTTGAAGATGTTCCTCAGCATCTCTAGGGTATGGAGGCAGGTTGCTGTGAGAGTGTTGACTTGCACGGTCATGTCTAGTTTGATGTCAATGATGATCCCGAGGTTCCTGTTGTGGGTACTGGGGGTAGGGGTGGATCCAAGGTTGGCCAGCCACTGGGTGGAGTCGCAAGATGAGGTGTTTTTTTCCGAGATCACTAGTCCTATCTTGTCAGTGTTGACCTTGAGACAGTTGGCCCTCATCCAAAGGGTGGCTCTAGTCATGCAGGTGGTGAACTTGTTAAATGTGTTGGGGGTCTTGTACGAGAGGGAGAGTGTGAATTGTGTGTCATCGGTTTAGGAGAGGATTTTGATGCTGAGTTCGAGGATGACATTTGCCAGCGGGGTCATTTATACGTTGCAGAGGGTCTGACGGACGAACCTACTCTACTCCACTGATCAACTTGCAGTCTTCTGAGCTTCTGATGCCAGTCTCACAGCTTGAGTTCTGTACATCAAGAATGAGCAGATCCGGCTGCGAGCAGGACCTTAAATTCCAAACTCATTGAGGCATCTGAAAAGGATGTGAAATGAGACTTTGTTGAATGCTATATGTACATTACTCACTAGTGTAAGTTACCTTTGTGAATAGCCAAGTGAATATTTTTGTGGTTTCTGATAAACACTAAAATGTGAAATAGTATTAGCATAGATATATTTCTAAAAATCATTTAAAACAGTTTAGATAGAGTGTTAAAATGATGTGTTATTGTGAACATGTACATTTGTAATATAGGTGCATTCCCATATTGTCTTGAGGTGTGCGGGTGACTAAAAAAGCATTAGGTGAGCATTTATTATGGGTTTATAGTTTATAGATACATGTGGCCAGACAGGGAGACTGGGTAAATTGCTGTTAGATATGTTTTGATGTTCATAAGTTCATATTTAGTGGCATTGCAACTTAACTTAACATTGTGTCTTTAGAAAATACTTTTCAAATATTTTTTTTTTAAACTTAAAGACACATAGGGGGCATGTTAGCAAGGCATTAATCGCCGCGTTATCAGCACTTTTCTGGCGATAATTTTATCATCCTATTATCAAGACAGCGTTAAACCACTCAACGTGGCTTAAAGACACGTTAATTGGCTTAACTCTGCCTTGATAATAGGGCCCCTTTCACGATAAACTTATCGTGAAATGGGGCGTGCAGTGGGTGTTGCGGTGGGCGTTCCTCCACAACACCCATTGAAGTCGACGCTGCCATCTATTATCAAGGTTGGAGATAATAGGTGGCAGCGCCAAACTTAAGACCAGAAAAATCATGGTCTTAGGTGGCAAAACGAGGAGAAATGCTTTATTTCTCCTCATTTTTGCTTTTTCCATGTGTGCTGCCTTGTGCAGCACACATGGGAAAAGCAAAATGCCTTGGTCTGTTCATGTACATGAAGGTGAACCCTTCCTGTACATGAAAAAAACGTTTTTCAAAATGCCTTTCGTAACTTTCATGTGTGCTGCACGAAGCAGCACCCATGACATTTACAAGATGTCATTTTATGTTTGTTTATGTGCAGGAAGGAACTCCTTCCTACACATAAACAAACCTCCTTGCTCGCAGACACCCTTGCACTCTGGTGATAAGTTGTGTAACTTATCGCCATCGCAGGGGGAAACGCCAGGCTGCACCGTATCGCCTCTCTTCGCCACTTCATTGATAATATGCCCCATAGAGTGCAATTATAAGTCAACTTCCCCATGCACATGTTAGGGGCAGCCACCCCCAGCAGCGATATTGAGTGAGACAGAGACAATACAAATATTGACACAGTGACACAGTGATGTTCCTCCCAACCGCCAGGCAGTACCTCCCCAGCATATGTATGGATCTCATTATGCATTCTACATTCCTTTTTGCATTCCCTACTCCTCTTACTCTATGGTCCTTGGTCTGACTGTCCGCTATTTATGTGTGATCTACTAATTGGTCATCTTGTCCACCCAGTCTTGAAGATCCTCCTCGACATTCTCATCAGTTTGTATCTGTTTAAGGTGCAGTTCTTCTGCTAGGGCCTCTTCCAGCATATCCCTAAGCCATTTGTTGTGTAGTTCCTACTAATCCGTAGGATCTGCGCATTGTTTGGACAACATAAACTAAGGGCTTGGTGCCTAGACTGGATCCGGACACCCCCGCAGAATATGTTAGCCTATAGACCAGCTAGCTCACAGTGCCACTGTAAGCCCCCCTAATTTACCAGGGAGCGAACAGTTTTGGCAACCACTGAACATGACAACCCTGATTCCACAGGAATCGTGGAAACAGTACAGAATCTTTCGCTCACTAATTCATGCTTACTTGTTCTCAGAGAAATATACAGAGAATACACAGTGGGACGTTTTCTATATATTTATTGAACCAACGTTATTCTTGCATAAAATACGTGAGCTGCAATAATTAGGGGACAAAAGCAAATAAAGGATATTACAAGCACCAAGGGGCATATTTAAGGGCTTTAGCTCTGCTTTTTTGGCTTAAAAAGCCAAAAAAGCGGATATAAAACTATCACTCTATTTACAAGAGGGTGCTAACGTGCCTAATCATATGTTAGCAACCTTTTCCCCAACGCCTCCCTTTGCATCTCTAATGAGATGCAAAGTAGGCGTCACTGGGCATACCCCGGATGGACTACCTCGCAAATATCGCTGATGTTCACATCGCGATATTTGCAAGGCAACCCACAGGATTTTAGCACATGTTAGTTTTTGGAGAAAACCGCTGTTTTCTCCATAAACTAACGTCTTCTAAAATGCAGACTTACCTATCCCTGACATTGGGGTGGATTATGCTGATACGACCCTTTGGATCGTATCAGCAAGGTTATCGCAGTTTTGCAGGGAACATCGCTGGAAAACCAGCGATGTTTCCTGCAAAACGGTAATTTCCCCGCTATCTCTGGAATATTTATCGCCCTGGAGTAACGCGTTGTTAATAACACGTCACCAGGGCGAGAATTTCCAGAGATCGACGGCGATAAATACCAAAGCGCTAAGCGCGCTTTGCATTTATTTATCGCTGTCCTTGTAGATATGCCCCCAAGAGAGTAAACAGTAGACACATTTCTACCATGGTGCTGAAGCAATGAATATATGCTGACATACTCCTACGATGCAGAGCCTACTATAGGTGTACCTAGAGTGTGTGTAGGTGTAGAGCCAAGAATTCCCCAAAGGGACAATCCAACCCCATTATCTGAGAGGATAGAGTGAAGGACCCCATCTTGGTCTCCAGTTGGACACCCCTCACGGAATGTCAGACCAGTGCGTGGTGATCTCTCAGCATGCAGGGACCTTCGGTGTCAGCAGAAGTGCCTCCTCTCCCAATCTATGGGGATGCCTATTATTTATAAGAAAAACAGCCTTCGTAATGTGCGCACCAGATTAGTGATGTTATGGATATGCAGATAGTGCTGTCGCCCCGTGAATGAAGATAGGACGACTTTTGCACTTAGTGCGTAGAAAGATAAAAACTACTCTAAACATCATCTAAAAGCAAGCTTCCCTTTAAAATATTCATAAAAAGCTTTAAAGTCATTATATTACTTTGAAATCCTGAGCACTCCGAAAGCCATGGTGCTTTAGAAAAGAAAAAGAAAACAAAAATGTTTTGGTCGAATTTAGTTTATAAAACAAGCCAAATTGTTCCCACACAGAAAAGGGCAATTAATTCATGTGTTCCGAGGGGCAGACACAACATTATTGTTGTCCATAACCACAGATGACGATCCCAGAGGCGCACCTCGAAGCAGATTTATGGAGCAAAGGTGATTTCATCCAATTCCCACAGCAGCCACTGAGGGAGAGACTGCATCCTGTATGCGTATTGTGGAGCAGTTGTCCAAGTCATTAGGAGCTGAAGCATCCCAGGGTCGCTCAAGAAATGCATTCATCAGGAACGGAAGATGCTGGGGACAACAATACCAATGTCCAATGGCGCAATCAGTTGTAATCCTAGGCATATGTTTAATACGCATTCAAGACCGCAAATCAGGCAGTAGAATACAGGTAGTATGCAGTTAAGCCAAACAGGCCTGAAGGACAGGAACCAGTGCTCATCCAGTTCTCGGAGTCGAAGTGTGCCAAACGTGTGAACCATGTTCTCACGGCATGGTAACACAAGCAGTGCTGTCTCCAGTCCAAATTGAACTGGGACGTCCTTTGCGGATCAGAAAAAATAAAATAAAATTCCCGCCAAAAGTAGCAGGACAAGAAGGAGCCCTCCAAAAACGCTTACCAGCAAGGAGTGTATGAATGATGGAATAACTCTGAAGATTGTCTGGAAGGTGCTAACCAGTCCAGAGCTGATATACTTAAAATAATGCACTATTCCTCAAGTATCAGAAGAGTTTAAGATACGATGGACTAGCTCCCCAAAATGCAGCGGGAAGTTAGTGTGGAGTAGTGTCTGTATCTCAGACGAGGGCCTTGCAACCTGGAAATCAAACATCTCTCTGGCCAAAGTTAAGGCCATATGCTGTTCTAAAAGCATGGCTTTAAGTCTGCTAAGGGAATCAAACCATATGTTGGAAACCTTTATTGAAGGGCACAGCGCTGCCTTCCTAATTTTGCAGGCAGGTGGAAACACTACTTGTGTACAACAAGTGACTAAGTATTAACAGTCACCAGATAAGCAATGCCCAGTTCCATTCAACAGAAACCTTGATCATTCAATTCAGCATCAAGTAGCTCCCAATCAAGAGCAGTTTGAAAACCAGACGTATTACAGCAGCTGGGGAACCCTTCAGATAACATGACAAGTTGCATGCCCTGTGAAGAGAAATGTCCTTGCAAACTAAGGAACCGCTTAGGGCATCCTCACAGTCGGAACCACTAAAAAAAACAGTTCTGTCTCCTTTCCTGCACTTAAACCTGAATGGTAATTCCCAATACTCGTGCACATAACCTTCCCCTAGCACTTCGTATCTACCTACCTGTTGGTATTGGAGACAATATTGCAATTGGAAATTAGTGACCGGTAGGGTGATATAACCATGGATAATCCAGTCTGTGGATGGTGTCTCTGCCACAGTAAAAGGTCATTGATCTAATTTTTCAATGGGTAGCATGGTGTATTTCACATACTTGCATGCCATAGTTATCTATCTTTCCGTCAGTTCATATTCAGAAAACAGAATGGTAGTGTTGATGTAACACTACAGCACGTGGCCAGAACGTAGTGTTTGCAACGGTCAGCTCAGCATTACAATGGAACATAACTGTGACTGTCCATGCTGTAAAATAGGCATGTCCTGTTGTATTATGTCAATTGCAGAAGACACCATATTGCCCAGTGAATACATTTTGGAAGATAAAGTGGTCATACCGTTGTCAACCACAGTCAAAGCCTTTTCCATATTTACCCTGTCAATGTCAAGCAATCTCTCCGCAGCTTCCTGCTGGGAAATGTTCCATAGCTCATTGAATATTTCATACAAGAAGCGCTTTTGACATGGGTTTCTGGGACCTAGAAAAAAATCCCTGAGATCCAGGTCATCAGAAAGAAGGGCCAGGTGTTGTTTCACCTGGGAAAGTGTTGAGGTCTTTAGCCACTCTAGGCATAACGTCCCAACACTATATGATATCACCAATACTGCGTGTTCTGTTTGTACATAGAGAAGGTTAGGCCTCTTGACCTTAAACCCTCCTGTGTTACCCAGGAACCCAGACTGACAATTATCTGTGTCTAGAGGCCCAACCAACCAACCCTGCAGATCGGGGTCCGATGTATTGTATGATCAATTGCAGAGCATGGCATCGAAGGTATCCTCACTGTACTTTGTGTATTGTTGCCAATGTTCAAAGCAAGCAAATGTGGGAATGCCAGGTATGTTCAAATATTTTGCCTTAGCTAAACCAAGACAGGAAGTCTGTTGTACTGTTTCATTAAGGAAAATCATTGATGTTAGCAAGCTCTAAACAACGCCTCCTTTCCCTGAAGCTGCCAATCACTTGTTCCCCAGATAGATTTTGTGTCTATTGTGTCCTTCCAAAAGTCGAAACCCTGTATAGACAGTTGGGAAATAAAGGAAGCAGGGTAAATCAGCTTGGTGTTTGTAGGCATATTCTTCTTTGCAGGTATAGGTGCAAGCCTATAGAAATAAGAGGCTGGGTCTGATGGGTCAAAACCAGAAAAATATGTAAATGTTCGTGCAAATGTTTTTGAACTACCTTTCGGTGGTGTAGAGCAGTGGTCCCACTGGGTGTAATTGTAAACAGCATGTGGGATACTAGCTTTGTGTAAAAATGGTGACCATAATATTGATAGCAGAACATATCATCAAAATTACTTGCACCATCATACAAATGCTTTTTTTTAAAAACTAATTTTATTGATTTTTGCATGACTAAACAGATACAGTCTATGAAATGATCCATGTTAAAGTACATATAATTTAATGAGCGAAATCGCTACTGTATTTAATACAAATACAGTAGTTAGGCAGTGTATCACATTCCCCCTACCCATAACCTATAAATCATGTACCATGCAATAAGCATTTGTCGCACATTTCGTTAGTACCTCATAACCTAAAAGAATTCTACCCTCCCACAACTGCCCCCTACCACCCCTCCCACCAGGCATGTCACATACAATCAGTGTTTTGAGGTACGGACTGGTGTTGCTGCAGTCTAGCTTCACAAATGTAACTAAAATAGTACTTTGGGATCCAACCTTCAGTGATGGTGGGGGCACGCTGCCCTCAGTGTCTAGGTCTGCTATGGCATACGGTGCACAGGAGTAAGCTATCTAGTCTGCCTCTCCAGGAGTTGCAATCATGGGAACCTCGTCGCTATCACTGTCCGGGATCTTTAGGAGTACCACCAAGGTTTCCCATGCCCTCACTTCCTGCTCTTTTTGCTAATTGCAGCCTAACTATCCCTTCGCACTCTGCCCATTTGATTAACTCCGTCTTCAATCTTTTTACATTGGGGCCCCTCTTTGCTTTCCAATGCATAGTGATTTCTCATTTAGCCAACAAAAGACCCATATCTAGGAATTTGCTTGTAATCTTATTTTTGGCTGTATGGGGGAACCAATGCAAGAGACAGGTTCCCATAGCCGGCTCCAATTCCCTGTCAGTGATCTCGGTCAATATTGTGACCACTTCAACCCAATAGTTATCTAGTTGCGAGCAATCCAAAACATAGGTTTTGTTGAAAGTCTGCCCCTGCTCTATTACAGCGTGGGCATGCTGCTGTGTGAGGTTTGAAGTATTTGTTAATCTTCGTCAGGGTGAGGTATGCTCTGTGTGAAATATAAAAGTGCACCAATTGAAATGGGGCATTTCTGGAACTCTTCCATACCCGTTCCCCAAGATCAGCCCAGGTCTTTTCTGGAATCTCCTCCCCCAGAACTTCTTCCCATTTGAGCCGCAGTGCAGACAGGAGCCTAGCATTTCCTGTGTCATACGCCTATATAGACATGGGACTGCTTTAAAAGTTCCTGCCGCCATCACTATGTATTGACACCCCATCGATGTCTGTGGTTCATTGAGACCCTCCCTCCAATGTTTTCGGATAGCCGCAGTGAGTGCAGAGTGTAATAAAAAGTCCCCCCTGGGCAGGTCATATCGTTCCTTAGCGACATTTCTCCTGTCATGCCAGGTAAGGAACGCCCACTTTGCATCTCATTAGAGATGCAAAGCTGGGCGTTAGGAATCCTGACGCTAAAGCAAGGTTTCACGCGTTAGCGTGGCCTTGCTGATTAGGCGATAAAATTATCGCCGCTTTTCGGCCGAAAACGGCCGCAAAAGCGGCGATAATTTTTTATCGCCTGCTTGTTGATATGCCCCCTAGATCCATAGTTGCAAAGACAAGCTATTTGGTCCAAGCTATCAGTTTCTCCTCAATCAACAAACAGAAAAGGCATTTGATTTAGTCGATCGGATGGCATCCTTTTCTATTCTTGCAAAGTTTGACTTTTCAAGGCAATACTTACTGAAGCTTCAAAATCTTTACAAGGATAAAGTGGCAAGATTTGTTATCAAATCCAAGGTAATAGGTCCGTGGCAATTAGTAGGGGCAAGTGTAAGGGATGCTCAATGTCATCTATACTGTTTATGTTCTTCATCGAGCCACTGGCAGTTAAATTACATAGTGACCTCTTGATTGTTCCACCACTGGAGGGGATGTCTAAGTTAAAGCTTTTCGTGCATTAAATGATTTTGTACTTGAGAGTGATGAAATAGACTAGTCTATCTGATCGTAAGAGACTAAGGGGCATATCAGCAACAACCGGCGATAATTATTGCTAAGCGCACTTAGCGCTAGGATAATTATCGCCGGCTAGCGTGGATTTTTATCGCTGAGATAGCGTGCTATTAGCAACGCTTATCTCAAAAGCGATAAAAATCCTAGCGCTAACTGCCTAACGTGAGATTATCGCTGGAAACCCAGCGATAATCTCATGAAATGTGGCGTTAGCTTGTTGATAGGGCCCCACAAACTTAGCCATGATATCCACCTTCCATAGGATATCATGGCTAAGTCAGTCCTGAAGCAGGCGTAAAGAAAGTAGCCATAACAGGAGTTATCGCTACTTTTCCTGCTGCTATGCTTCATAGCGTGGGGCTTGATGATAGGAGAAATGTCGCTTAGCGACATTTCTCCTGTCATGTCAGGTCAGGAACACCCACTTTGCATCTCATTAGAGATGCAAAGCTGGGCGTTAAGAATTTGGGCGCTAATGCAAGGTTCCACGCGTTAGCATGACCTTGCTAATTAGGTGATAAAATTATCGCCGCTTTTCGGACGAAAACGGCCGCAAAAGCGGCGATAATTTTCTATCGCCGCCTTGTAAATATAAGGGGCATAGTATCAAGCCAGGCGATAAAATTATCGCCGCTTTAGCGGCAGAAAACTGCTGCTAAAACAGCGATAATGGGCTTGATAATATGCTCTATTGAATTCCAATTGAAGCCCATGTTAATCTAACATGGGCTTCAACGCCGTTTTAGCGGCAGTTTTCTGCCGCTAAAGCGGCGATAATTTTATCGCCTGGCTTGATAATATGCCCCCAACTTTGGCACAGAGCACAGCGCACTTTACCGGGGCAGGAGCAGGAGCGCTTTGGTGTTGACTAACCTTGCACAGAAGCACAGCGCACTTCACAGGGGCAGGAGCAGGAGCCCTTTGGTATTGATTAATCTTGCACAGAAGCACAGCGCACTTTACCTGCGCAAGGGAATCCGGACCACAACACCCAGCAGCCTTCGTGCCAGGAGGCGCCAGAGCGCTTTGTGTGTGTCAACCGGCGCACTTAAGCGTCCGCGGGCTCCCATGGGGCGGGAGCCGCTATCTGATCGACGGAGACTAACTTTGGCACAGAGCACAGTGCACTTTACCGGGGCAGGAGCCCTTTGGTGTTGACTAACCTTGCACAGAAGCACAGCGCACTTTACCGGGGCAGGAGCCCTTTGGTGTTGATTAATCTTGCATAGAAGCACAGCGCACTTTACCTGCGCAAGGGAATCTGGACCACAACGCCCAGCAGCCTATGCGCCAGGAGGCACCAGCACGCTTTGTGTGCGTCAGCCGGCGCACTTAAGCGGATGTGGGCTCCCGCAGCGCGGAGCATGCACGGGCGTGCCCAGGCAAAGCCCGGGCCAAGAGCGGGCCCGTATGCGCCCGTCTGCATCTGGACGAGGCTGGGCTGGACTAGGGCCCTTGGCTGTTTAATACAGAGAAAGGAGCGTCTGGAAAGAGTCCTCTGGCAGAGCTAGCTCACTGGGGAAAGTAATACACAAAGGTAAGGAGATGGGGAAACGCAAAACAGTCATGACCACTACCAAGGCCAGGCCGCTAATTTCATCGATCACTAACTTTTTAACGACAGCGATGGGGGCAATAACAAGCGAAATAGAGTCAGTGGAGGAGAGACTGGGGGAAACCCAAAGAGCATTGCAGAATGGCACTTCAACGGAGATTGCACACAAGCACGATAAAACATCGGAAGATATTGCATCTACTAGTTTGGATGCAAGCAGAGATAAAGTTAACACTGGCATTACTCCAGAGGGGGGATTCATGGATACTTCACGCGCTGTGTATGAAGTGGTTTGTTCTATACAAAACCACCTAAGGGGTTATATAATGTTGAACCCTCTTATTATTTTACAGAGCGGTGCCTCCATTACCTGAGCAGTTGCCAGGTGAGGCGAGGCGCATACCCACCACTAATTGGGTAAGTGCCTGGAATTTTTTAATGCACTAATTTGGACAGACTTGTAGTTGTCAAGATACATTAAGAGTACTAGCATACTAGATATTTCTCTGGATGCATTGTTTTTGACCCCGACAGATCACGATGTCAATGGTTATGCTTTGTTTTGTGTTTCTTTTGTCTTTATCCGTGTAGGTTAATGAAGTAAAATTACTCCCCACGGATCCTCTTGGCCCAAAAACTGGGTTCAGGTTGTATTGGAATTGTTTGTTTTTTGTTACTTTGGCACAAGATCACTCATGCAGTAGCTCCTTTGGTCCTGACGAAAGCTTGGATAACACTATCCGGCAGCTGAAACATGTAGACCACCTTTCCATCACAGTTATTTGTTTAAACTGTTGTAGCACTGTTTTTATTCATTGTCATCAAGGTAGCGTTCTAATAAAGTATCCTTTGTGCCCTGATAGACAATTTTAAACAGCACTTGCTCACTAGCACTTATCACTACGATATCTAAGTAGAAAATGGTTCTCCAACAGGTCCCGGTTTCCCAGATGATGAGGCGAGCCACATTATGTGGATGATGGGAACCAATTTCATACATACATATATCTACACATGAACTTATAGTCTCACTCTACCAAGAATTCCCTTCACACAAGTGTTTAGGTCTTAAACGTTACTAGACTCATAGTTTTCTTTGTGTATTATAATACTCTTTGCCCACCGCCATCTAAAAAATCTAAGGCCTGTGGGAAAGTTGAGAAAGACATACTGCCTACAGCGATACATAAGAAAACCATGGCCCCACCTCGAAAGCCAGTAACAAAGACTCGAACAATGGGTATTGTTACGGATCCCACGAACACTGAGCGACTGGGGAACAGCACGTTAATCAAACACTTTACAAGCTCGGTGGAGGTCATTATTTAGTCAATTATTGACCCTCTTGTAGGGGTATTAAACAGCATTGACGTCTCGCTAAAAATACTAATTGGCTCTAGTATCTTGAAGGTAACCCCAGGCTCGGAGACTACGACCAATTGGGCTAACTCTATTCTGAATATAAATTTGGACATTTTCCAGGCCCCTCCACCTCCCCTGATACCAATTCCTGCGGTCTGTGTCATCAATAATACTGAAACTGCAATGCAATTATCAAAACAACAAGAAAAAGAACGGCTGGGTCCTATATCAGTTATTAGGGAAAATAGTGAGACCAATCTCACTGGTAGAAAACACAATAAGCTTTCAGTCGGTATACACAAAAGTAACTTGAGAATACACCACCTACCTCCGGAAGTTACCCCTTATGTCATTGTCCTTAAAAATGTCCCACCCCTGCCAATCAGTAAAGAAGAAGACTGCAAACAGCTAAAAAATAAAACAGTGCATTGGCTGACGAAGACTTTGGACTGCCCAGGATGGATCATTTTACACGATAACATAAACAATGTTGAACGTGTGTCATGGGTGGGTTCACAGGCAAAATCTGAAACAGGAGATTGCATTGTTGTGAATTTTAGGGACAGGAACTTTGTATATTGGCTTATGGATAGACTCCCTTGGAGTAATAGTGTGGGGGTGTTAGACATGGCACCTTGGCGTGGGTCTCCCTTCCATTTTTTTGCTGTTGCCTCATGTGTTTTGGCTGGTGTTATATGCTTTGGGTACTGTGCCACTGCTATCCAGTCCCACAGTGCAAGTGCTCCCTATGGTAAATTGATGTATGGATTAGTGATTCCATGATTGGCTAGTTTGGTTTACCTGTCAGACCCTAGTACAGTGCACCAGGAGTGCCCAGGGCTTGTAAACCAAATACTGCTGGTGGGCTTGCAGCACTGGTTGTGCCACCCACAGAATCAGCCTGTAAAAGTGTGTCTCAGGTCTACCATTGCAGAGCCTGTGTGCAGTCTGGTACTGCCTTGCCGACTGGGCAAGTGCACCCACTTGCCCATCCCTAAACCTTCCAGTTTCTGCATATTAGTCACCCCTATGGTAGGCCCAAGGGCAGGGCGCATTGTAGGTATAAGGTAGGACATGCCCTGGTGTCTGTGGCATGTACTAATAGTGAATTACAGCCATTTTTGTTTTCCACTATTGCAAGGCTACCTGTTCCCCATAGGCCAGAATGAGCAGTTTGATTATTACATCTTATAATCCTAACTGACTCAGGGAACTAGGTAGAAATTCGAGTTTAGTATGCTTGAACTTAGAATGATAAAATACATCTTTTAGTGAAGTTGGTTTTAACATTCTGTGTTTGAAAATATAAAAGGATCTCCAAGGGCTTGAGAGAGAGCTTGTCTCCTGCTGAAGTCTCAGGGACAACAGACTTCACCAACCCGCTCCCCAACAGTCTTTTGGAAGTGCCTGCTGCTGTGCGAAGCTTTCTGAGGGACTGCGTGTCGCAAGGAGCTGGAAGCGCGACTCACGAGCAAGAAGCGTGTCGCCGCCGCAGCCGCTGTCGTTGCATCGCCGAAGAAGAGGATTGATGTCGCATCAGACGCCACCGCATCAACGGAAAAGCGTATCGCCACCACTGCAAGTTGACGCATCCTTGCTGAAGCGCCTCGCATCTCTGGAGAAGAGGATCGACGTCGCATCAGACGCCGCCGCATCACCGGGAAGCGTGTTGCAGGGCCTGTCGCAGCTCAGAAGAATCGTTGAGTCACCGCACGGCTGTCACATCGTTCCCGAACCGTCTCACATCAACGGAGAAGAGGATAGACGTCGCATCAGATGCCGCCGCTTCACCGAGAAGCATGTCGCAGGGCCTGTCGCGTCTCAGAAGTATCGTTGAGTCGCCGCACGGCCATCGGCCATGCACGCATCGTGTCACATCAAGAAGAAGACGCCATCTTTGTCGCATTGTACCGGATCTTCATCGCATCACGGCGTTGCGAGCCGCATCGCCACGGAAGCGCAGTAAGAAACCAACCCATCACCTCCCCTCACAGAGAAGAACCGACGCATCCCCTACGCATCAGTAGGGACCCGAAGCATCACCGTTCTTGCGTGTAAGGAACCGACGCATCACCTTCCCTGCAACACTTTCGTTGTATAGCGTTACACATGCTAAGGTATATTGAACTCAAAGTGTCGCATGTTAACATCTAAAGAGAACTAAGCTAATTCTACCATTTTAAGTACAGTATTGTGGATTTTTGTCGTTTATGGTCTTGTGTTAAAACTATATAAAGAATACTTATTTTTAATATACAACTTGTGTGGTGTCCATCTGTAGTGTTGTCACTAGGTTACTGTATGTGTTCACAAATGCTTTACACACTGCCTCTGAGATAAGCCTGTCTGCTCGTGTCAAGCTACCAAGGGGGTGAGAAGGGGTTATTTTAGGAGTGTACCCCCTTACCCTGACGAGACGCAAGGGTCCCTATTTTTCAAAGGTACCTACCTCTGCCAACTAGAGACCCCCAAATCTAACAGGGGGGCTCTATTAAAGCCGTACTATTAGGATATTTTTACAAGCCATTGTCAAACATAGGCATTGGTTGCGTCTCCAGACAAATTAAAGCGTTCTCCCCGTTCACTATTCCAACTTTTAATTATTTTTCTCCTCTAGATCAAGTGGAATGACTGAATTTTCAGTTGTTGAGGGAGTTTGGTGCTGAAAATGTAACCTCACCACACTCTTCTACAGAAATAAGACAGAGTTAGCTATCATGTCCTAACAGCAAGACCACCATTACTTTCGAATATTAAAATCTCAAGCGAATTTTGCCACCCCAATCAGGATGGTTTGCTAGATCTGACACATCCTACAGTGCCTGACCCTGTTAATTCTTTTTATGATGGCATATTAGAGTTTATGCCAGTACGCCCTGATGTACTATCAGCTGGTGTTCGGAACCCTAATGTGTCAATAGATACGCTGATAGTAGAAGGTGGTGTTGCAGCTACTTGCTGCACAGAGAGCAAGCATATCATTCACACTAGTTTAATTACATACGGTAGTCTCTTTTGGAATATAGCAGGACTGTCAAATAAATTGGGAATTAAAGATTGGGTAGAGTTTGCTAGTAAGTATAGCATAGTTTGCTTACAGGAAACTTGGATGCGCGATATAGCTCACATAAATGGCTTTTATTCTATTCACACACCAGCTAGAGCCTCCGCAGGTGGCCATGATAAAGGAGGACTATTAACTCTGATTTCAGCAACATTAAACGGCAGAGTCAGGAAAATGCAGTTGGAGTTTCTGCATTATCAGATTATTAATATTTTGTTTAGGAAAAACCTGATCCTTGTGGTCATCAATTTTTATCATAATAATTTTAACATCACAAACATTACTATTGCACAGGAATTGGAAACTGCATTAATGAAGGATATAGAGGCGATAAAAACGGACTTTGTAATACTGTGGGGGGGGGGTGATTTTAATTGTAAATTATTCTCCCTGTCCAAATGTGCGGCATGTCACCGTTTAACTAGGGATATGATGGACGGTTATCATTTTGAACATAGTCCTTGTGGGAACATTTGTTGTTGAAATTCTCATTATTTTTAACTTTAGATCTTATAGAGCTGGTAAATTCTGATGTGGTAACATATGCGGGAAGAGGCCAAGGCACTCTGTTTGATTTTATCATTTTGTCTGATTATTTTAACTCACAGTCACTGATTTTTAGCATACTTAAAATATATTTTAGTGATCATTATCCACTAACATTAAAACTAGTGGTTTTATCTGATGACTTAATCACACCAGCTCGAGTATCAGCCTTGTCTTATACTAAAAACATGGGGATAACCCGGAAGTGGTCCACTGTCAACCCAGATTTTGTTCGGGAGGAGATCATAAAGAGTAACCTTGGGCAAGTATTGGACTGTCTGGAAGATAATTTAAATGCTCCAGCTATGATTAAATCATACAAGGTAATATCCGAGACAATCAATGCACTTTTAACTAAGAACCAGCCTGACAGAATACAGAAAAATAAAAGGTGGTTTAACAGGGAATGTTCTCAGCTACATAATAAATGAATCAAGATTTTCAAAATTAAACCACGTAATGAGGTGGAAGTGAGACAGACACGCATAGATTATAAGCGCGTGTTGGAGAAACGTAAGATGGTGATCAGGCAAGAAGCATGGGGCCAATTGCATGTGGCATCGCAGAGTAAAGATTCCAGACTTTTCTGGAAAACTGTCAACTAAGACTACTTTAGCGACACAATAAATTGTAACATTGATGCAACTATCATGCCTGAAATGTGGGTGAAACACTTTGCTGGTCTCTATGGTAATAGTGCTGAGTCACACTGTGGTGCCTATTCTCAATATGTGGCATCTCCTCTGGAACCCCCAACTTTAGATGAGGTAAACAGGGCACTTTTTCAGACTGTAAAGAATAAGGCTCCTGGGCCGGATGGTATACCTGCGGATCTATTTTTAGCAAATATCTCCCTGTGGCTATCGTTGCTAACAAACATATTAAGCTGCTATGCGGCCCAGGGTCCTCCAGTTTCTTGGAGATCGGTCCTAATAGTCCCTATATACAAGAAGGGAGACAGGTCAGACCCTAAATGTTATCAAACCATCTCTCTAATTAACGGCTCCTGTAAGATCATGGGACGAGTAATATTGGAGAGATTGGAGACCTGGATAACAGAAAACTGGAAGTTTTCGGATGTCCAATATGGCTTTAGGAAAGGCCTGGGCACTGTAGAACAGTGCCTCAATCTGCACCTGGTCATTGGCAAATACACTATGGCTAAGTCAGAGTCCTTATACATTGGGTTTATGGACCTGACGTCTGCCTTTGACTGGGTGCAGAGGGGGAGACTCTGGGAGAAAATGCTGCTTATGGGCATTGATCCATCAATTGTCCATTATTTAGCAGCAATGCATCAGGGAGTCACAGGGAGAGTACGATATGGTGCAGCTGACGAGCTCACCTCACCAATAAAGATGGACTGTGGGGTTCGTCAGGGATGTGTACTGGCTCCTTTCCTATTCTGTCTAAACATTAATGATCTAGAAAGTCACATCAGAATTGGAAATGTAGATGCACCCACAATAGGCCGCAGGCCCCTACCAGCCTTGCTATACGCTGATGATTGTGTCCTAATGTCGAGAACTGGTGTGGGACTACAAAGGCTTTTAACCAGTTTTAATAAATTTATGAGTGACCTTGGGCTAAATACTAATGTTGCAAAATCACATGTTATGGTAGCAGGTAAATCCCCATCAAAAACAAAAACATTTTATATAAAGAATGAAACATTTTGTCAGGTGCCAACCTTTTCGTATTTAGGCATCCTTTTTAATGGAAACAATTCTTGGTCCCACTTAGCTGACGCAAGGATTGGAGGCTTCAACAAAAATGTGGAGGCCATTTTTAGATTTACAAAAAACTAGGCTCTCGCCCCATAAAAGCCATTATAGATATTTATAAAGCCCGAGCATGCGCCGTCACCTTGTATGGTGCCGGAGTTTGGGGTTGCACCAATACTTTGGGCCTTCAGAGAGCAGAAAACATGATGTCAAAACTACCTAAAAGCACTCCTGCCACGATGTGTCATAACGAATTAGGTGTAATACCATTATCCTTTCGCATACAATTAGCACCTCTGATGCTTTGGCATAACATTTGGGTAAAGGAGGAACCGTCCTGATATAATCTTAGATTGTATGAAATTGGACTGTGCGAAAAAAAATCGCTGCCTCTCTTATATGCAAGAACAACTGGAGAAGTTGGGACTGCAGGATTGTTTTAACACACCCAGAAACATATCCACAATCCCAAAAGCAAAGCTGAAAAGAGATTTTCTCTCTTATCTGAAGCAAGTAAGAGATAGTCAAGAGATCATTAAAAAAAGGGGTTGTAGAGCATTTATTGTTAGTTAGCTCCCCAAGTACCGAATCTTACCTTTCCTATTATTTTAACCAAGCCAAAATGTTCTACCTGATTAGGTTAAGGATGGGTATTGCTCATTTTCTGGTTTCGTACCCACGTGATGCATATTGTGATACTAAATTAGAATTGTGTCCATGTGATTCAATTTCTGCACAGAGCACTTTGCATTTTATGGTTTTTGTAAACCTTCTCTTAACTCGAAACGCACTTTTTTAAAACCATTGTTAAGATTTTTGAACATAAGAAAGTGTCAGCCTGCATTATGCTATCTACTCCTTTTAAATGATGAATTCACTTTTTAATGGTCTATAAGTATATTTCCTCTGCAGTTTGGCTCTGTAATATTGTCAGAAAATTATTTTTGTGTGTTGATTATGTTGGTTAAATTTTATTATGCTAATCTCTGTGAAATAATGTTTTAGGTGTTCTTTAATGGCTGCTATTAAGCCGAATAAAGATCTATGACTGGCTAAGACTATTCAAGGGACCTTAGACAAAATGCAAGAATTCACTGCGGTGGGCGACTACAAGCTTAATCACTCAAAATGAGAGGTATGTGTTTAATGCTCAAATCAAATCAAATCAGGTGTTTGTTAAGCGCGACTATTCACCCGTAAGGGTCTCAAGGTGCTGGGGGGTGTGGGGGGGGGGGTTCTGTAGAAGAGCCAGGTTTTGAGGTTTCTTGCGAAGATGGGGAGCGATGTTATCTGTCTGAGGTGGAGCGGAAAATCGTTCTAGGCTCTGGCCGCGCGGAAGGAGAAGGAGCGGCCTCCTGATCTGGTCTTTCTGGTGCGGGGGATCATGGCGTAGGAGAGCTGGGCTGATCGTAGGGTCCTTTGGGGTGTGTGGAATTTGTCTGCTATTCAGGTATGCTGGTCCTGTGTCGTGGAGGGTCTTGTGAGCGTGGGTTAGCATCTTGAAGGTGACTCTAGTTTCGATGGGGAGCCAGTGGAGTGTGCGCAGGTGCTCGGAGGTGCTGGGAGATGTGGCAGTGTCTTGACAGGTTGAGGACCAGTCTTGCGGCGGCATTGTGGATGTTCTGTAGCTTGCGGGTGAGGTTTTTGTTTATTCCGGCATAGAGTGCATTGCTGTAGTCGAGCCTGCTGGGAACCAGGGCGTGAGTGACTGTCTTTCTGTGTTCGAGGGGGATCCATTTGAAGGGCTTATGTAGGATGCGGAGGGTGTGGAAGCAGGAGGAAGAGACTGAGTTGATCTGGTGGTCCATTTTGGGCTCTAAGGCCAGGATGATTTCCAGGTTGCGTGCGTGGTCCGTGCGGGTGGGCGGGCGGGCTTCCGAGGGTGGGGGGCCACCAGGTGTTGTTCTAGGCATCTGGGGTTGGGCCCATGATGAGTACTTCCGTTTTGTTGGTGTTTAGTTGTAGGCAGCTGTTTTTCATCCATTTGGCGACGGCTACCATGCCTTCTCGAAAGTTGTGTCTGGCGGTGTTGGGTTTGTTGGATAGGGAGAGGATGAGTTGGGCGTCGTCTGCGTATGACACAATGTTGAGTCCGTAGGTTCTGACGATGGGGGCGATGTCGTACTTTGGTATTCGGAACCGCGTAGGGGACAGGGCCCTACCTCTGTCTATTTTGGTATTAGCGAACCGCAAATGGTAAATGCGGCACGTACGAGTGCTTTATGTGCCGTTCTAGCTACGAATGCACTGTGTACACGTATTCTGCTCAACTACGCGGGTTCCATTTTGGAAGCAGTGGCCATCTTGTCATTGCCCTCACATAGGCTATGATGGAGTTAATACGGGCCTCACAGTACACGGGCTTTCCCTCTGACTTCTCTGTGACCTGGGCAGCTGGCTCTGCTGCCCCGGGTCAAACCGGTCTCACGAGCTCCCCTTCCTCCTTCCACCTGTGATTCGTATCAGGGCTTGACCCGTCATAAAACCCTTTCATTCTACACAATCCCCCGGTTAATCTCTCCCACACCTGCTTGTTCTTGCTTTATGACTTGTTTCCCAAAACAGGAGATGCTCATATTTATTGGGGGGTCTATTTACTTCAAACATGGGATCTGAACCTTCCTGTGTAAATCATTGTGGGCTGGCCGAACTGGAATGTGGGATGGTCATCATGACTCTGCTTTTTCGTTTGTAATGTATGCCTTTATATGACCATATCGTAAACCAAGGAATGTATGCCTGGAGCATGATATTTTGTACTTAAGGAGAAGTCCGTTGCTATGATTTTCAGCAGTCTCCTGAGAACATACACGCTGTTGTACTTCTAGGATACCTGTCATTGGTCTGCAGCCAATAAACGATTCTTTGACTTCACCCAGAAGACTCTGTGTTTCTGTAGGTCCGGAACAGGGTGAAACCCCGAAGTCATAGGGTGTGTGCCCCTGCACCGCTGGGTCTAAAATACCCAGTACTTCAGTTTGGCGCCCAACGTGGGGCCGATTTCAGCGGTACCAGTCCAAGCCAGAGGTTCGTGAGGAGCTTCGTGTGGAAATTCCGGAGGAAGGCCGCCACTTCATCGACCCCTGCATGTCGACGTGGTCCGAAAGTCTTTTCTGCGAGGTTCTCCGCGTCCCGACGGCTACGAAGGACTGCTGCCCTGATTAATCGACCTGTTTTGGACCCTTGACGAGTTTGAGAGAGCGAAACAATCGAGAGAGTCTTCTGGTGACGCCATCGATCAGCAATATTCAGTTAAGTATAAGTGGAGCGTCTCCCATTTGTTTTGGTATCCCTCGGGATCGTTTGATTTGATTTGGTAATTGGTGATTTGGTGTTTGCAAACCCCAAAGCCAGAGGACTCGTGTATTCACGAGAATATCGTAATCGATAATCCTTTGACGTTTGGATCTAGACTAGTGAGCGAAGATGCCTGGTTCTGGACTATTTGGTAGATTATTCTGTTTGGGTTGTGGAAAAGATTTCCAGCTGGAAGAATCATGTCCGGTTCCTCCGGTTGGAACTCCAACTTATGAGCTCTATGTGAAACATGGCGTAGGCCCCATTGCATATAACGAAGTGTGGATCCACTACACCAGGAAAGACGGTGTTTTAAAATGGCCCCAAAATGGTAGTTTTGATACCGATATTTTAGATAACCTGGAAATTAAATTGTTTAAGAAGAAAGCCCGGCCGGCGATGTTTGACTCTTTTCGCTTATGGCGAAAGGAAGCCAAACAGAAGGAAATTAAGCTAGCGAAAAAGAATAAGAGAGAGAGAGGTATGTCAGTAATGCAAGCAGCTGTACAATTTAAAGATAATGAAGAGGAGCAAATGAATGAGCAATTGCACAGGCAGCGTAAGTTAGGGATTGACAAATGTTACCCAGCTTTGCCACATTCTAAGCAGGATGAGTCAGAAAAAAAGGAGAAAGATCCCTTAATGTCGCATTTGTTGAGTTCGCCACCCCCGTATGCTCAAACTGCCACGGCGCCTCCCCAGCTTGTAAATATGCCACCTCCAGTGCATATACTGCAAGCCTTGCCGCAACCGCCAGTTGCTTTGCAGCCAGTTCCTATTCCTGTAGCGCAGCCCTCTCAAGCGCCGCCGGTAGTGCTTCCAACTACCCCCGCACTTCCTGCGACTTTGATTAATTCAGTAACTGCCTCCCCTAACGCTCTTCCTTCTACCACTCCAGTACCTGTCTCTACATCCTCTTTTCTTCCCTCTGTTTTTCCCCCTGTTCTCGCCTCAGCTTCTCCTTCAGCGCGACAGCGTTTAGCCAATGTGGTTACTACATTAATGTCGCCTCTCTTTGGGTCATCTGGTGCAACTCCTGGTGTACAGCGTAAGCAGTTGCGCAGCCAATTGCCTAACCCCGATGAGAAAAAGGTAATAGATCACATGGCGCGTAGATGGATCGTTTTTCCTTCACTGTATGATGTGGAATCGGTTGTTAACACTTTCCATCAATGGGATGCCCCGAAACAGAGATATGTATTCGAGAAAATGTGCGAAATTCTCTGTGAAGAATTGGAGGATAGTGGTAGAAATCCGAACCCGCAGGAATTGTGTAGAGTGAGGTTCAATTTTGGAACTGGTATAATTGTGGACCGCGAAGTAGATAAAGCAGTTGCGGTTGTATTGTCCTTAAGGAATGACGATTGCCAACAGTCATTGTTTGAACAAGAGGTCCTTGTGGGGAAAAAGGCAAAAGCGCGACAATACCCTATGAGAGAAGTTCCCCCGGTATGGAAAGAAGCAGTTGCAGCTGTCGGCAATAACCCCGCTGTGCCAGCGCATTTCCAACGTGTTTGGGTGCATGTTCCATGGAAGCGCTCTGAGGTGTTAGCACTTAAGCAGTCCTTGCCTGATCCCCGTAAAAACCCAGCAGGTTATTATAAAGAGTTGTCACAGACGGCAGGGTCATGCATTATGAATCTGGCCGACATAGACATGTTGTTTGGTAATGTTGTTCCACAGCCTCTATGGGGATCAATTCGTAATGTAGATCACAATGCAGAACTAGGGGATACCTGGGCTAACATTGTTGCTGCTGATGCTAGACAAACGGGTGGTGCGAAACCAGAACCTTTAGTAGCTGAATTGCCTGGTAGAATCATCACGTATATGAAGACAATAATGCCTGCGATGCGCGTAAATTGGGACAAGTTATCTGCATGTAAACAAAAGAAAGATGAGACAGTGTCAGACTTCTTTACTAGGTTTGAGGAAACGTTTATTGACCACAGTGGGCAAGATATGAGTACTGAGGGTGGCCAACGGTTGTTTGTGGATAAGTTTGTGCAGAATTTACTCCCTGACCTGTGTAAAAAGTTGAAAGATTCAGAGAGTTCTTGGGCTGTTTCTTCTTCAGCGCAAATACTGGCTACTGCACAGTATTATGAGAACAGAGATAAAGACGAGAAAGATAGAACGGAGAAGAAAACGAAGGAACTAAAGACAAAGGTCCTTTTACAGCAGGCCTATCCACCACGTGGCGGCGGTAATAATTATAGACAACCCCAAGGTGTCTATCACCAACCCCAACAATTTCAGACTAATCAGCAAATGAATGGGTATTATCAACCACGTGTCCCTGTAGGTCCCAACCAATGTTCATACTGCAAAGAGGAAGGTCATTTTAAATATAGTTGTCCTAAATTAATGCAACGGAACGGTAATGCGTATGGCGCAAGAGGTAGAGGTGGTCAGCAAGCTCCTAGAGGCAGAGGGCGTGGGAGTGTTCCCCAAAACGCGCGTCCTCTTCCGCCCCAAAGCGCCATTAATAGTTTTGATCAGCAAGCTAATGCGACTAGTAATACGGCTCAGTATTACAATAATGATTATTATGCAGAAGATGGTGATGCAGAGAATAATGATTACTAGGATAGCCATAGACAGAGAGAGGGAGTTGTTTCAGTGCCAGTGGATCAGAGTGGACCGTATGTTGAGGTGACTACAGCAAATGTAACGGAGCCTTTTCTGCTAGACACTGGTGCTGCAAAGAGTTCAATCATGCATTCCAAACTCCCTGGCGCACCTTTGTCTGGCGATATAAATGTTTCAGTAGGTTTTTCTGGCGCCCCGGTTAGGAACCCGATTTCCAGTCCCATGTCACTTTCCGTTGGACCTTGCAAGCTGAAAGCGCCCCTGATCCTGACAACAGGTTGTGGTGAGAATTTGCTGGGATTAGATTTGTTGAAAAGATTGCACGCTACACTGTATTGTTCTCCTTCAGGAGTACAACTTACATTAGGCAAGCAAGTGGTTTCTCCAATGTATTTGTCTAAAAACACGATGCCACCTGAATTGTCATCCCTTCCGGATGCCCTTTGGGCTACTGGTCCCAATGATGTGGGCCTCTTGGAAATACCACCATATGTGGTGACTTTAAAGGCTAATGTCAGACTGCCACGTATTCCCCAGTACAAGATCTCTAATGAAGGCCAGAAAGCATTGTTAGACATTGTCAGCGACTTGATTAATAAGGGTGTGATTGAAGAGACAAGAGGCAACGTTTGCAATAGTCCGATTTTACCTGTCTTAAAACGAACGGACCCTTCACAGCCACCTGTTTACAGATTTGTGATTGATCTTAGAGAGGTTAATAAGATTGTTGTGCCTCAGTTTCCGGTTGTCCCTGATATAACTGCCTTGTTAACGATGATTCCAGCCTCTGCTGCATTTTTCAGTGATCGATTTAAAGAATGCTTTCTTTAGTATCCCAATTGCAGAAGAGAGCAGAGACATTTTTGGTTTTAGTCTGGGAGGCCGAAGCTTCCGCTTCAAACGCGCTCCCCAGGGCTACTGTGAGAGTCCATCCATATACAGTCAAGCTTTGAAAGCGCAGCTTGATGCACTTGTTTTACCTAGTGGCGCTATCCTGATCCAGTACGTGGACGATTTACTGATCGCTGCGGATACTGAAAAGATCTGTAAAGGAGCCACATTGTCACTGTTGCGCCATTTATCCGCTTACCATCACAAAGTGTCTCTCTCTAAGCTGCAATATTGTCGACAAGAAGTGACCTACTTAGGTCATCTCTTATCGAAGGAGGGAAGGAGACTGACCCCAGAAAGAATTCAAGCCATTGCACAGTTGAGTGTGCCAAAGACACAGAGAGAAGTGCGTGCTTTCTTGGGCATCACCTCATACTGTAGGCATTGGATCCCTAGTTTTTCTTTGTTGGCAAAACCTTTATTAGCATTAACATGCAAAGACACACCGAATCCTATCCCATGGTCTGAAGAGTGTCAGAAAAGTTTTGTGGAATTACGCAATGCATTATGTTCAGCTCCTGTGTTGGGCACTCCTGACTATAGCAAGCCTTTTACATTGTATGTTTACGAGAAAGATGGATGTGCGTTGTCAGTGTTAACACAGCCTTTTGGCGACAGACCGCGCCCATGCGCGTATTTTTCATCCACCTTGGACCCTGTAGCGAGGGCATTGCCAAGCTGTCTGAGAGCGACAGCTGCTGCAGCGATGTCTATCCGACAATCTGCTGGTCTGGTAATGGACAACACATTGATTGTCATGGTTCCACACGCTGTAGACACATTATTAAATAGAACCAAGACACAACACTTGACTAGTGCGCGATTATCAGGGTATGAACTCACACTGTTAGCGAATCACATACACATAAAAAGATGCAATACGCTGAATCCAGCCACATTATTGCCGATTCCAGCAGACTCAGATGAGATTGAGCAACATGACTGTCTGTTCAGGACAGAAGAAGAGACGAAAGGGAGAGTAGATCTCAAAGATACTCCCCTGACTGAATGTGATGGCACTTTATGGGTAGATGGGTCATGTTTCAAGCTCCCTAATGGTGACACGACTGCTGCATATGCTATCACGACTTTACATACGGTCGTGGAAACTGCACGAGTGCCACATAATTCGGCCCAAGCAGCAGAATTGATCGCCCTCACGAGAGCATGTGTGTTGTCTGAAGGAATGAGAGTGAACATATACACAGATAGCCAGTACGCCTTTGGCGTGGCTCATAATTTTGGGCGTTTGTGGAAAGAGCGTGGGTTCCTGACGTCGCATGGAGCTAAAATTCAGAATGGCAAGTTGGTGAATGATCTCCTTGAGTCACTGACCCTACCTTTGCAAGTTGCGATCATGAAATGCAGTGCGCATAGGAAAGTCACAGATGATGTTGGACGTGGGAATGCGTTCGCTGATGAGACCGCGAGAGAGACAGCACAGAATGTGAAGACTAGAATGTATGTTGCAGGCCCCGCAAGATGGGTTAATGATGTGGGAATGTATGAGAACACAATAGAGAGTGTGAAGTCGCTTCAGGCTGAAGCTACAGAAGAAGAGTTAAGCAAGTGGAGAGAAAGTATGGGTAAGTTGGATGAGAATGGTTGTTGGATTGACCTGACAGAACATAGACGATGGTTGTTGCCTGATGCATATGTGCTTCCAGTGGTTACTATGGCACATGGAATGGCGCATATCAGTACGAAAGGTATCTGTAAGTTGTTGGCTCCAGTATGGCAGAATGTTGGGATTCCCAAGTGTGCAGAGAATGTGGTCAAGAATTGCATAGTATGCTTGAAGTACAACCCTGGTAGGGGAACCCCAACTCCGGCTGGTCACTTTTCACCCCCATCATGTCCATTTGAAGTTTTGCAGCTGGACTTTATTCACATGGAAAGATGCAACAACCTGAAATATGTATTGGTGGTTGTTTGTGCTTTCTCAAAATGGATTGAGGCTTATCCTCTGAAAGATAACACTGCCCTATCCACAGCCAAAGCCCTTGTGAAGGAGTTTTTCCCCAGGTTTGGGATGCCGAGAATGGTATGGTGTGATAATGGTAGTGAGTTTGTGGGTAAAGTGATGAAGAATGTATGTGAAGGTTTAGGCATAAGGCAGAAATTCCACGCTGCAAATCACCCCCAATCAGCTGGACTAGTTGAACGCTACAATGGAGCCTTAAAGCTCAAGTTAGCCAAAATCCAGGCGAGCACTGGTCTTAAATGGCCTGACGCTCTGCCTCTAGCACTCTTGTCCACCAGAATGACGATACACTCACGAGTGGGACTTAGTCCTTATGAAGTAGTCTTTGGCCGCCCGGCCAACGTATGGGGTGTGCCAAGGCCTACGAAGTTCAGTGAAATAGAGCATCCAGTACTGCTCGATTACCTGTATGATTTGACTGTTAAACTGCGTGTTTTGCACCAACAGGTACATGATACTCTTCCCCAAGCCTCTGAACCTCCTGGACACCCCATCAACCCTGGCTCGTGGGTCCTGGTCCGGAATTTCCAGCGTAAGGGCAACGACGAACCTCGCTGGATCGGCCCCCATCTTGTTCTTCTTTCGACAAGATCAGCAGTGCGAGTGAAAGGGAAGAAGCACTGGATTCATGGTACTCACTGCAAGGTAGTTCCCTTGCCTCTGCCATATGACCAGTGGGTCAACGAGGGTATCGCCGACTCAGAGACAGACATTGTACCTCGCTTTGTACCATTCAGTGACGCACGCCTAAAAGACACAGCTTCAGTCCAAGAGAGTGACAATATTCTGCAGGAAGCTGTGCCGCCATCAAATCGACTGGACACCACTGAGCCTGAACTTTTGTTTCAAGACCAAACAGCACCTGGCCGTCTCCGCTATAACTTGAGACCTAGGCCCATGGACAAATAAAGATTTCCTCATTATTTCCCTTTTGACATTTTTTGCTCTCCCATCTGAAGGACTTTCTTGATTTTTGTTTTTCGAACCACCATCCGGGTTCTGCCGCAGGGTCGCGGTGCCAAGACTTTGGGGTACAGGCCGAAGACGCTAGGTCAACGGTTCTGGTTGGTCTAGGGCGTTTCCCTGGACTGACAGGCGTACTCCTTAGCAGAAGAAACTCATCCACCGCGAGCGGCCCGAGTAGAGGATGGAGTTTTGTAGGATGGAGAGACCGATTGAGGAAATGAACTCTCAAACAAGGATGTGTAGAATTGTAAAAAGTAAATGTTTTGTCTTTTTGTGCTTTGTTACACTGTGTAGTATCATGATGTTTATTGTAGGATGTGTGTTTTTCTCTGCTCCAAAACCCATTGCACCCACTCAACAGCCTATATCTCTTTCTACTGCCCCCTCTCACTCTTTTCACCCTTTGCCTGAGCACGAACAGACCCGACGATCAGAGTTCGTAAATAACTCGTTTATCCAACTCTTGCACCAGCACCAACTGGTAATGAATACGACCAATTGCTGGGTCTGTGGGTTAATGCCCCATACCACTAACAAGGGTATTCCCTACCTGGTGCTACCGTACAGTTACAATGGATCGTCATGGGCATTCCAAACCATGTTTCTCTACGCCCTAGATACATACTCCCCTCGCCCACCGCGTTCCATCAGACCCATCACCAATAATAAGGCTTTGATGAAAGGAGTTGCCGATATGAGTAGGGATATTAATGCATACTCGTCCATTCCCAAAGAAGAGCTGAGACCTTATGTAGGATGGAACGCGACGGGGTATAGTATCAGTCTGGGTGAAAGACAGCGAAAAATCTCATCTCCAATCTGGGTCGTACCCCACATGGGTCGGTTCTGCTTACAGGGTAATGGTCAGAACCCTAGGGCTCAACTGGGAAGAAGTGACTGTACTGAAACGTACACTTTCCCGTCACAGTTTTCCCCTGCGTTTTTGGCTGCTAAGGGCACATATTTCATCTGTCATGACCGAGCATATACGTGGTTGCCCCCTGATTTCTCGGGCACATGTTATATTGCGAACTTGCTACCGCCGACATTTACTGCTGCCTCTGACTATCACAAGACCAGAGTTGTGAGAGGTGTGATTAGTAAGGAGGACACTGCCGGTCAGGAAGCAGGAGACTTTTTCCTGGGTTTCCTGCCGTTTTGGGGACCTATGGTCAATAGTAGGAACCTGAGACAGCTGACTCGTGTGGTTGAATCCACCGTCAATGTAACGGCTGGTGCCCTTAGTAATTTGACAGCTGAGCTCCAAGCGGATCGCCTTATGACTTTGCAGAACCGCATGGTCCTAGACGTTATTCTTGCAGACCGCGGTGGGGTATGCAAGGTCATCCAATCCAGTTGCTGCATTTTCATACCAGATAATGCTCCAACAGTGTATCAAGCCATCTCCAAACTCCATAAAATATCTGAAGCCATACACGTGGATAAGGGAGATTGGTCACTGATGGGATGGTTCTGGGAATTGATATCTGCCTGGGGTTGGAAAGTTCTGATGGTCGTTGGAATGATCTTAGCCATTCTTTTCCTGTTCTGTCTATGCATACAGTGTGCTCCTGCGATATGTGGCCTCTGTGCTACCTTATGTGTAAGGAAACCTGTATCGAGGGACGAGCTAAGTAATAGGATGATGCTACAGCAACATCTCCATGACTTCGTGAACATTGACCTAGACTCGGATTAAGATGAGTATAGTGATTGCCTATGTAAGGGCAAAAGGAGGGTCTGTCGTACTTTGGTATTCGGAACCGCGTAGGGGACAGGGCCCTACCTCTGTCTATTTTGGTATTAGCGAACCGCAAATGGTAAATGCGGCACGTACGAGTGCTTTATGTGCCGTTCTAGCTACGAATGCACTGTGTACACGTATTCTGCTCAACTACGCGGGTTCCATTTTGGAAGCAGTGGCCATCTTGTCATTGCCCTCACATAGGCTATGATGGAGTTAATACGGGCCTCACAGTACACGGGCTTTCCCTCTGACTTCTCTGTGACCTGGGCAGCTGGCTCTGCTGCCCCGGGTCAAACCGGTCTCACGAGCTCCCCTTCCTCCTTCCACCTGTGATTCGTATCAGGGCTTGACCCGTCATAAAACCCTTTCATTCTACACAATCCCCCGGCTAATCTCTCCCACACCTGCTTGTTCTTGCTTTATGACTTGTTTCCCAAAACAGGAGATGCTCATATTTATTGGGGGGTCTATTTACTTCAAACATGGGATCTGAACCTTCCTGTGTAAATCATTGTGGGCTGGCCGAACTGGAATGTGGGATGGTCATCATGACTCTGCTTTTTCGTTTGTAATGTATGCCTTTATATGACCATATCGTAAACCAAGGAATGTATGCCTGGAGCATGATATTTTGTACTTAAGGAGAAGTCCGTTGCTATGATTTTCAGCAGTCTCCTGAGAACATACACGCTGTTGTACTTCTAGGATACCTGTCATTGGTCTGCAGCCAATAAACGATTCTTTGACTTCACCCAGAAGACTCTGTGTTTCTGTAGGTCCGGAACAGGGTGAAACCCCGAAGTCATAGGGTGTGTGCCCCTGCACCGCTGGGTCTAAAATACCCAGTACTTCAGCGAGCAGAGCCATGTAGACGTTGAAGAGCGTAGGGCTGAGGGAGGACCCCTGGGAGACTCCGCAGGTGGTAGGTGTAGGGTCCGAGAGGAAAGGGGGGAGTCTGACCCACTGCGTTCTGCCGGAGAGGAATGAGCGGATCCAGTCGAGGGCCTTGTCTTGGTCCCCTGCGTCATGGAGTCTGCGTATTAGGGTGCGGTGAGAGACTGTGTCGAATGCCACTGAGAGGTCGAGGAGGATGAGGGCTGCTGTTTCTCCTTTGTCCAGTAAGGTACGGATGTCATCTGTTTCCGCGAGGAGGGCGGTTTCCGTACTGTGGTTTTTTCTGAAGCTGGATTGGGAGGAGGAGAGGATGTTGTGCTCTTCGATGAATGTGGCGAGTTGGCTGTTGATGGCTTTCTCAATGACTTTTGCTGGGAACGGGAGCAGGGAGATGGGTCTGTAGTTTTTGAGGTCGGTGGGGTCCGCCGAGGGTTTCTTCAGGAGGGGGTTGATCTTAGCGTGTTTCCAGTCATGAGGGAACGAGGCAGTTGCCAGGGAGCGGTTGATGATGTGGCAGAGCATGGGTCTGTCGGCGGCTCTGTTGAAAATGTGGTGGGGGCAGGGGTCCGTGGGGGCTCCGGAGTGGATTGACTTCATGGTCTTCAGTGTGTCTTCGGTGGTGAGAGCTGTCCTGTTGTTGATCGCTGGCTTCAGCGTGTCGGGGGTAGTTGGTGAGGGTTCAGTGTGTTGGTTGTCTTCGTCGAAGTTGTCGTAGATGCCCTTGATTTTGAGGTGGCAAAATTTGCTGAGTTTGTCGCAGAGGTCTTGTGAGGGAGGGATGTCGGAGGACTCGCTGGTGGGTTGGGCGAACTCCTTCATGATGTTGAAGAGTTCTTTGCTGTTGTGTGCATGAGTGGAGATTCTGTCTTTTTTCCTCGTTTTTCTGATGAGTTGGTGGTGGGCGTTGGTGGCGGCTCTGAAGTTGTTGTGGGCTTCTGTGGATCTGGTGTTACACCAGGCCTTTTTGAGGTGGCGGCAAGTGCGTCTGGACTCTCGAAGTTCGGTCGTGAACCATCTAGCTTTCTTGGCGTGGGTGTTGTTGTTTTTCTTGAGGGGGGCTATGGTGTTGGAGCTGTCGGAGATCCACCTGTGCATGGTTCGGGCTGCGGTGTTGGTGTCGTTGTTTTCCGCGATGGTTGGGGTGGAGTTGCTGAGTGATGAGGTTAGCTGATCGTCGGTGATTCTGGTCCAGTTTCTTCGTGGGAGCAGGTGCTGGTGTCTGTGGATGGATAGTGTTCTGAAGGTGAAGTGGACGCATCGATGGTCAGTCCATTGGAATTTGGTGGTGTGGCTGAAGGTGATGGAGTTTCCTGTTGTGAAGAGGGGGTCGAGGGTGTGTCCTGTTGAGTGCGTGGGTTCGATCACGATCTGGCAGAGTCCAATGTTGTGGAGGTTGTCCAGGAGGGATGTCGTGCTGGGGTCCAGTTGGTTGTCGAGGTGGAAGTTGAGGTCTCCCAGTAGGGTTTAGTTGGTGGACGCGATGGCATGCGGGGAGATGATGTCCGTGATGGAGTTGGCGAAAAGTCCGCGGGGTCCAGGGGGTCGGTCCTCGGAGGGTGGAGGTAGGGCTGGCCAGTATCTTGAAGTGAAGGTGCTCCATTAGCTCTGTGGGCTCGTCGGGGAGTGTGCTCAGGCGGAGGGTGGATTTGTGGACGATGGCGATTCCTCCTCCCGGGCGGGTGGGGCGGTCCTTCCTGGAGATTTTGTATCCTTGGGGAATGGCAATGGCGATGTCCGGTCCCGAGGTGGTGTTGGTCCAGGTTTCGGTAAAGAATGCTACGTCCGGGGTAGTGCTGTCGAGGAGGTCCCAGATTTCAGTGGCATGTTTGTGGAGGGATCGGACTTTGAGGAGGATGCATTGCAGGGTCTTCGGTTGTGTTGTGTTGTTGCGGGCAGATTGCGCTGGGTCAGTGGTCTTGGCGGTGCTGCAGGTGTGCCAGCAGCGGTGACGGCTGAAGGGTCCGTGGGTGTCGGCTGGTGATGCTAGCTTGCAGTTGTTGTTGAGGCCTGGGTTGAGAGCGTGGAGTGCCGCTGGGTCATAGCGTTGGCGGTGCAGAGATCCAGGGTTCCTGGCGCTGGTCGCAGTCGGGTCGCTGAAGGGCGCAGACGAGCTTGCCTTTGCTAAAGTCAATGATCTCCCTCAACTTCTAAAGCAGCATATTTTTCGCCAGTGCCTAATTCACTATCTAGGAATTATTGTCACTTTACATTTTTCAGATCTGTTCCATCGGAGTTATACAGTTATGTTTAAAAAATGTTCATGATCTATTGAACAGATGGTCTTCTCTAGCACTCTCTCTGATTGGCTGTGTTTCCTTTATTAAATTGTTGATTTTGTCATTATTCTTATTTTCTAATGTTCAAAGGAAGGTGAGTGGGGTGTATTTTCAAGAAATAGATTCCCTCATTAGGAAATGTATTTGCAATAATAAGCATCCTAGGGTTGCCAGTCCTGCCACTAAATAAAGAATTGGGGGAGGGGTTTGGCCCTATCCCAGCTTAGAAATTACTATGAAAGGATATTTTCTACATAATATCGTGCAAACTATTCACGTAACTGAATTTTATAATTTAATTCTTATTGAAATGATAAAAGAATCAGAAACAGAATTGCTGGCTTTACTATGATTAGCAAAGCTTCCTTAAAAACAAGTGACAAAGCAGTCCACACTATTTCACTCAATATCAAGCAGATTTTAAACAAGATAGTATTGTGACGTCATTCTTTTAGCTTCTAAAAGAGTGCTAGTACATGGGGCTGGTTATTTCAAACAATATTTTAGAGAGCTGCAAATGAAAAAGTATTCTCCTTAGTTGGAGATTTTCTTTCTAAACAAAGGTGGAAAACCTGGGCTGAAATAATCCCACAGTTTGGTCAAGAAAACTATGCATGGATAAGTAGATTCTACTGGGATGGTGAACTGGTATAGAGTTCAACGTCAAAATTCAAATCCATTATTGAGTCTTAATTTTTCACATGAAATTTTAAAAAACACTGTTTGCAGAATAATTCTAGGACAATGGCACATTATTACATCTATGGGACAAATAAGCTTTTGTGGGCAGCCAATTTTAAAAGAGTTACATTCCTTTCAAGATGGTTAGCTTACTACACACCGAGCATCCTCCACCAAATACATCCTGGTTTGTCAGGTCAACATTGTAGGTGTCAATTGAATGGTTCAAACGACTGGTTATATATATATATATATGTCCAGCATTGCAGGATCTTTGTAATAATATTTTCAAAGGTTTGAATAAAATATTGGTGATCCATATTGAACCTGAAGCAGTTTTGGCATTGTTTGGATATTCAAGAAATACAAATAAACTCCTGAAATGTGTTCAATAGTTTATTTTTACTGCTATGTCTATTACTCGCTCCCTTATTCTACAGCATTGGAAAGATCTACCAACCAATCAATACTAGTATACTAAATTCACTCGAATTAGAAAGTTTGAATATTTTTATGCCTTGAGAAACAAGAGTGTATAAAAATTTTGCGCCATCAGAATGCATTGTAAATATATGAATGATTGGGGGACGTGGCCTGCATGCCAGGGCGGGCTGACACTTGGAGCCATAAGTCCGATGAAGAAGCTCAACACTGCTAGACCTCCGCTCTCTCACACTGCTGAAACCACGGATCCCAACAGTGGAAGGTGTGGAGACTGTCCAGGGGCGCGGACAGAAGTGGGTGTGAGAGGGGGCACTAACGAGCGGAGACCTGGCCTGATCCTAGGCGCCCAGTAGCTGTGGCTGAAAACCAAAGATGGCAGCCACTGGCGAGACCGTCAGCAATAACGGACCTGGGGGGGCGAGTTGGTGGCGCAGGGGAACTCTCCTGGATGGTGCCTGGGGGCTAGGTGGAGCCACCCTAGAAAGAAAACCTGATCCTGTGAGCGCGGCGGACACTGCCACTGCAAGAGTCAGCATCCAGCAGTGGCCAGAGGTTGGGGCAGGGGCCAAGCTGGAGAAAGAGGCCAGAGACACTCCTGGACTGTCCCAATTCCACTCAGATTAGCACCAAGGGGGGTCCAAGGACCTCTGGGCCACCGGCAGGAGTGTGGTGTAGGCCCACATGAGCACTAAGCTCCGTGGATGTGTCACTGATCCGCACGGACATGGGGAAGATCTCCAAGAGTGTACACATAGATGAGGTCACCCTTACAGACTATACAGAGGGCATTCAAACTTTACAGGCTGAGGTGCGCCACTTGAGGGAGAAGACCACTTGCCTCCACGCATGTGCTGAAGATGCTGAGGGCTGCTCCAGGCTCAACAATTTATGCCTGGTAGGAGTACCTGAACAGACGGAAGGCAGAGAGCTTAGTGGAGGGCCTGGTGCGCCACATGGTGAAACCGGAGGATCTATCTGGCCAGTTTGCAGTTGAACAGGCACACCGAGTCCTTATGGGCCTGCCAAATCCAGGGGCAAATCCGAGACTGCTCCTGGCCCACATCCTAAACTACCGGGATGCATTCATTAGAGTGGCACGCCAGAAGAGCCTCATGCATGTCCACAACTACACATAAATGACCTTTCCGGACTACAACCAAGAGGTCCAGGTAAGGTGTAGATCCTTCGACAAGGTGCTGGGGAACCTTTGGATATGCAACCTCCCATACATCATGATCTTCCTGGCATGCTTGAAAGCATGAATGGAGGGGCACTCCTGGTTCTTCAACGCCCCGGAGAAGGCCTAGTGGCTCAAAGGCTGGAGACCAGTGTTGATAGGATGGCGGGGGAAAGACCGCATATCACCACTGAGGCAAAACACTGAGGAGCGGCGAGCAGATGACACAGGGGGCAATGGCCAAAGCTGAATGATGTAGGGAGCAACTCACAGCCTCCCTGAATGGACACTGGGACCCAGATGCTGGGGGACAAGCTGCTGAGTGACACATACTTTAGTATTTTAACTCCTTCCTTTAGTTTGAGGAAGTAGGGCGGTTATGTTTGGGGCAAGTGGACCCAGACACAGGGAGTTAACACATGCGCACAGACCAGGGAGACCCATAGTGACATCCGTAATGACTGCTACGTATGGCTACTCAGAGATGGGCTGATACCCACAGAGGTGGTTAAACGTACTGTACTGGAATGTCAATGGGCTTGGACACACGTTGAAGAGGTGGGTAGTATCCAAATACATCTATTGGTTGAACCCATAGTCCTGCTACATGAGATGCACTTAGTGGGGAACAACTGTGGGGTTCTGGGGGAAGGCCGCTACATAGTATTCAGGTTTCATAACAGGATCGAAGGGGGTTGGTATCCTGGCACTTAGATCCCTACCATTTCGAGTCACGCAAACATGGATAGATCGTGGAGGTTGCCATTCGGGGGTCCGTGGCATATTTGAAGGGGAACGCCTGACAGTGGCCTTTTGGTACCTCCCGCCGGTATTACAGACTTAACTCCTGGGAACACTGGGGGACTGGATTATCCGCCTGCCTCCGACAACTACATTAATAGCCTGGGGATTTCAATCTTAAGATGCAGGGTGACCGGGACAGAGTAATTAGGGTGCAAGGGTAGCGGAAGGCAAAACCCACCTACGCACCAGTATGGGGGTGCTGGGGTTGGTTGACGTATGGAGGGAGGAGATCCCCATGTTCAGGCAATACCCCTATGTGTTGGCCACGGCTGGGTCTATGTCCCATATAGACTTCTTCTTTGTGCCGGAACCCCAGAGCTCTAAGTTCAGAGACACATACTATCTGGAGCAAGGGGTCTCGGATCATTCCCCTCTGGTTACACAGTTGCTGTCTCGGCTCACCCGGTCTACCAGGGCTGGAGACTGGACCCATTGGAGATAAATGACTGGCATACCAAGGAGGTCATGAGGACAGCAATAGATCAATACATTCAGGATAACATGTACTCAGTACAATCCAAAAGCAGTGTCTGGGAGGTGTGCAAGACAGTGATTCAAGGACACCTCATCTTGCACATCGCCAGGAAAAAGAAAGAGCCTAAAAGAGAAATTCTGACCCTCTAGGAAAACCTCTGCCGGTTGGAGGTGGAGAGCGTGAAAATTCCTATGAACCTAACCAAGTCGCCCATGCCAGGGACAAATACTGCAGATTGGTGAAGCAGGAGGCAAAGGCTCAATACAAGGCCAAGCAGTATATGCTTTAATGGGTCGGAAACAAGAAGGGCAAATTGCTAGCCTGGTTGGCCCACAGGAAAGACGGTAGGCGATGGGTACCAGACCTGGTCAAATTCGGTGGTGTTTCCGCTCGTGTCTGGGCAGCGCTCGACTGACGGGGCATACCCACTGCGCTGGAAGAAACAGGGCTTTAAATACCTAGGCATATACATAACATTAGATCAGACGGAATTCCACAGGCACAACATGGGACGGATCCTCCGGGATTACATGATGGATGTAAAGCACTGGAAAAAACTCCTGCTCTCTCTGATGGGCAGGGCTGCCCAGTTTTAAATGATTACCCTACCCAAGCTTCTCTACATGCTCCAAAACACCCCCACAAGAGGTGACAGAGCTGTTTTTAAAGAGGTGGATGCCCTCCAAGACATTCGACTGCATTACTGGGCGACCCAGCTGCAGGATGTGAATGGGTGGGCCTTCGAATCCCAACAAGAACTGGCAACACAGGCGGACAGATTTCACCCGGGAACAGGAGGATACCCCCGGCACCTACACAGCTCAGGTCGAGCACAGTTGATGACCAACCCCACACAGGTAGTTATTGGGATCTCGAGGAAGTCCACTAGGACGCTGGGACAGGTGGTAAAACGGACGCTAGAGACACCCCTATGAGAATCCAGGATATTGGCAAAGCTGTAACAGCTAAAGGGTCGGTGGCAATGGGACATGATAGGAATCTCACAGTTGGAGGATGAATGGGGGAGTGAAGGGTTCCTCCCATTCGAGGATCTCCAGACCCAATACGAGCTGACAGACACATAACTCTATAGGTACCTACAGCTGAAACATGTCCTGACAAGATATGGTGATGCCATCCAAGAGGTTGCAGACGAAAGCCCCTACAGAACATAGAGTTTGGTGGCGGTGAACAACCTTTACAACGCAACTGTTACAACGCACTACACTTACAACGAAATTTTTACAACGCAACATCCACTACAACGCATTCCATTACATAGCATGACACTACAACGCATGTTTAAAAACTACCTTTACAACGCATTCCATTACATCGCATACTACCTTTACAACGCATACCATTACAACGCAATCCAACACTTACCCTACTGTTGCACCCCCTGGAGTTAGAATAGTAATTTTTACCCCTATACAATGCGTTGTAATGGTATGCGTTGTAAAGGTAGTATGCGATGTAATGGAATGCGTTGTAAAGGTAGTTTTTAAACATGCGTTGTAGTGTCATGCTATGTAATGGAATGCGTTGTAGTGGATGTTGCGTTGTAAAAAATGCGTTGTAAGTGCATGCGTTGTAAAAGTGTGCGTTGTAACGACATCCATCCATTGGTGACCCGCTCAGCAGACATGTGGTGTCCCAGATCTATAGAACTTTCCTGATCAAGTCACCCCCTCACTTTCTTAATTGAAAAAGCAGTGGGAAAGAGACCCTGGTACACTGGATGACATGGACTGTGGAGAAGCCTGTAGGCACCCAAGGTAGGTAGCGATACAGGTACGTTCTGACTGATGCAGTTGAAGATCTTGCACAGGGCACACTACAGCAGAACTAGACTACACCGCATGGGGAGTTCAGATATAGATAGACGCCTGAGGGTGTGCTGCGAGCCAGGCACACTTTGGCATACGTTGTGGGGCTGCCAGAAACTTTGACACTGCTGTGAGCCGGTGAGGCTGGCTGTAGGAGGTCATAAGGAGACTATATCACTGGGTCCAGCGCTCGCGACGGATCAGACACTACCCAAATATGCAGCGCTGCTGTGTAATATAGCTCTCATGGTGGGCAGGAGGGACACTGTACAGCTATGGGGCAGTAGAAGTGCACCCACAATTGAGCACTGGGTGGCCAACTTAGACTGTGCATGCAGGCTAAAAAGTCTGCATATGAGGCCCGTGGCTGCCCAAGGACATTTCAGAAGGTATGGGGCCCATGGCAGGAGTACAGAGACCTGGACTAACCTTCTCCCTTCCCCCCGAAGGGGCAACAGAGAGGGCGAGGGGGGATGGTGCTATGGGCACTAAAAGGCACTTGTGACCAAACTCTGGACTCCTGTGGAAATGGGTAAAGGGAGTGGGCTCTGGTCTGCTGATCTAATTACGGGGGGCGTGGTGACTTTTAAACGTCTCAAATTGATTCTTGAAGTTTCTGTAAGCAGTGAACCATTTAATAAAAAGAGTTAAAGAATATTTAAATGATCAAGTGACTCTAGAAAGGAAGTGTGTATGTATTTGAAAAGGCAATTCTATTTTTCTGTTACATAGCAGATATGTTTCAGTACCTTGTTGCACTTTATTTAGCATGTTGTACTTTAACTTTTCTTCGTTTTTGCACTACCTAGCGCTTTTATAGTTCATTCGCCAGGGTCAGAGATACACTGAATTTGTGTGTTTACTTTCTATAATGCGCTCTATTAGCTCCTTGCACTTTATGTATTTTTTGGTTCTGCCTAGCATTTTTAGCAATTAAACTGGACGGTGGGTGTGATAAATGTAACTAGCGATTTTGGGGATTCTCAAATAGCAAAATTGTTAAATCATCTTCACTTGCTCAATAAAACAATGAATCAATCATCTTTGATTCAAGCATGTGGTGTTTATGATGTCAACAAGTGTTTCTCAAATGATTCAGTGAACAAAGACGAGTTCTCAAACAAAAATGGCCAATTCAGAAATCAAAAAGTGGTATTAAAACATGAACAACAAAGATAAATCTATACCATAACAAAACCAGACAAAAATCACTGAAAAACAAGCAATAAGAAGCTGGACTGTTGTGGCAACTAAAACACTCTAAAATTATGTAGCTAGGTGCCAACAGCAGCCCTGTAACTCCCCAGTTTAACAAACAAAAATGAGCATATAAATGAAGTATGTTAAAGTGGCGGTGATGACCAGGAACATAACTGACCCATTTGAGAAGTTTTTTGTTTCAATATTGTAACTTAGCCCAGTGTTATAATGGATATATAAAATCACTTAAAATAAAATCTTTTTGATTTACAGCAGCTAATGGAAAACGTTGGAGGCCTTTTGGGCAGTGGCGAGGCGGGAGTAAATAAAAAATGTAATTAAATTACCTCCTTGCCACATCCTTCTACCCGTGTCCTCCTCTTGGCATCTCTCCACTCCTCCCTCTGGAACAGGAAGCACCCAGGCTTTCCTGAGCCAATCACAATGCTGCAATGCAGCATTGTGATTGCTCTGTGTGCCCTAGTTCAACGCTCAGACGGGGGGCCTGGGCATGTTCTCCACCCAGGCTGTAATGCAGCCTGGGTGGAGAACGTGCTAACTGCGCATTAATGTTTACCCGGCTCAAGACGGCCAGCCAAACATTCATGCGCACTTAGGGAGTGAAAACCACTCCTCCCCTGCTCTGTCAGCAGAGCAGCCCCTCCCCGCAAAGCTGTCGCGCCTGTCTGAAACAAGAACAAATAAAATGATAATAACATTAAGTTATCATTTTATTTTTCCTTACACTGTTGAAAAGCAGTGGAGCAAAGCTCCTCTGCCTTAACGGCCACTGCTTTTGGGCCACTGCCTCAGATATGTGATGTCATCTGTGATGATGTTCCTAACAATTCAATTATAAAACAGTTTGGCAGGTATTTTTTCACATGTGACCATAGATTCAGTACTTATGTCCTGATTTACGAAACTTTTCAACAGTTGCAATCCCACAAATTTGCTATATCAAAGGGTTTGCAACCATTAATAAGCCTTTTTGTATTTTCTAAATACATTTAATGATTTGCAAAAGAGTTTTAGAATCAGTAAATGGGTTTAGAAATGGATTGCATATCACTAACAGGAAGGAGCTTGGTGTGAGCATCCCTTCCAAACTGCACTTGGTACCATGATGTATCAGTGGTTTGCAATTGTATTTCCAGTTGAAAACTATTGATCAGCTACTGACTCCCAAGTTGTGGTGGCAACTGATTCACAAAGGAAAAATGTGAATGCTGAAAAAACCTACAGGGATAGTAGGGAGTTGCAACATCACAAAATAAAATCATGGACAGAGTATTGAAACTTATTGAAACTTTTCAAAACTTTTCAAACAATCACCCCAGTCACAGATCTGGGTTTAATCCATAGTTTTTGCTCGCCACGTCCCCAGTTTGGATCCAGCCATATGCAAATCAGTCTTGAGTCTGCTCCCCGTGGGAACAGTTCAACCCGAATTGCCAAGCCAGGTACTCCCTGGACTGGAAACAAGCATCCTGGCGCCGGTTTCAGGGTATCACCCCATATCAACCAGGCTAGCTTTAATCCAGGGATGCAGCGAGCAACGGACCCACGTCTGGGCATACCTGTAGCCATTTAGGGCGCACATAGCAACAGTACAAAATAAAAAGATGGACGAGTGTTGAAACTTTTCAAACACTCACCCCCAGAAACAGCTCTGGGTTTAACCCATCATTATTTTGCTTGCCATGTCACCCCAGTTTGGACCTAGTGATTTGCAAATCTGTCTTGATCTTGCTCCCTGTGGGAACAGTCCAGCTCGAATTGCTAAGCCAGGTCCACCTTGGACTGGAAAGAAGCATCCTGGGACTGGTTTCGGGGTATCACCCCTCACCAGGCTAGCTTAAATCTAGTGGCGCAGCGAGCAAGGGACCCACATGTGGGCATACACATAGAGCACACATAGCAACATCACAAAGTAAAATAATGGACGGAGTGTGACACATTTTCAAACACTCAACCCCAGCCAACAGATCTAGGTTTAACCCATCGTTATTTTGCTCGCCACGTCACTCTAGTTTGGACCCAGCCTTATGCAAATCAGTCTTGACCCTGCTCCCCATAGGAACAGTCCGGCCCGCAGCAGCGGTCCGTGGAGGGAGTTCCGTGGGGCGGAAAGGCGGGGCGGGGGGTACTAAACACCGGAAAATGGACAATTGGAGGGAAGTAAACAATTAAATAAATTAAACGAATTTCTTAGCACGCGCTGCACCGCATTTTGTGATGCAGGGCGCGCTACGAAATTCGTTTTATGTATTTAATTGTTTACTTACCTCCAATTATCCATGTTCCGGTGTTTAGTACCCCCCACCCTGCCCCTCCCCCGCCACGCTGCCGGCCCGAATAGTAGGGAGTTGCTCATGACCACTACTAACTCTCTGTGAAACTTTAAATAATATATATATTTTTTGAAAGCAGTTCCTTTTCCTATAAGAAAAACTGACTGCATGCAAAAAAACAACGTTTCTTTATTAGAACACAAACAAAGATATGGTGGTCTGCTGATCCTTGCAGGTCGCCATCCATGTGATAGTGGCAATCGCCAGGTGTCCCAAATTACTGCCTGCCTAATGAATGTTAAATATGTAGGTCAGTCTGCGACCGCCTGTGATTCAGTATTTGGTGAAACTACCCACTTGTGCCCAAGTTGGTTTGCAAAATTAGATTGTATTTGCAAAAAGTGGGCGCGCGATCTGTAACATCAATCTGTAACATTATTTTGCCGATCTTGGTACATCAGACCTTCAATGAGGCACTTTTAAAAAAAACCCTTCCCATTTGTATTACTCGTTATTTCACCATTCACTAAAATGGGAAGTTCGGCAGTTAGCAAAATTGTCACAGTATGATTCTCTCATCTGTTTTTACCGCAACGTTGCTGTACCCTGACCGGTAGACGTGCAAGCCTCAACTCCTCAAAACAGTATTTCTAGCCAGAAGTTTAGTTGGCAAAGGGATCTGCTTAGCAAACTCTGGGGCATATTATAAAGAACGGCGTTAAAATTATCGCCGCTTTAGCGCCAGAAAACCGCCGCTAAAGCGGCGATAACAGTCTTGATAATATGCAGCAGAGAATTCCAATAGAAGCCCATGTTCTGGTGTGAACATGGGCTTCTATGGGAATTCCCCAGGGCATATTATCAAGCCCTTTATCGCCGCTTCAGCTGCAGTTTTCTGACGCTAAAGCCGCGATAATTTTAACGCCGTTCCTTGATAATATGCCCCTCTATTTTATTTCATCAGCTTCTGTGTGCCTTCTCTCCAATTAAGGGGCATATTATCAAGAAACGGCGTTAAAATTATCGTCGCTTTAGCGGCAGAAACTGCCGCTAAAGCGGCGATAATGGGCTTGATAATATGCCCTGGAGAATTACCATAGAAGCCCATGTTCTGGTGTCAACATGGGCTTCTATTGGAACTCTCTGCGGCATATTATCAAGCCAATTATCTTCGTTTAGCGGCAGTTTTCTGCCGCTAAAGTGGCGATAATTTTAACGCCGTCCTTGATAATATGCCCCCAAGTTTCATACATGGCTCCATCACAGCCAGCTCTGCTCCTAATTGGTCTAGCTCCAGCAATTCAAAGCTTTTCATCCAGAAATGGGTAACATTAAAAATCTTCCTTAGTTAAAAGTAAGGGAGATAGATAGAGTGGGAGAGACATTTAAAGTAGATCAAAGACTGGGACTCAGTGAAATATTGAATCTAATCAGCAAATGAGCAGCAATATGCTGAGTTAACCATACCAAAGCACACTCAAGGACAGATCCGCTGCACAGGCAACACTTGATGGTTTTCTCTGGAACTGGCACATTGCCTATCTTTCTTTGCAAAGCAAGAGCGCACTGCCCAAACAGGTTCATTTCAATGGATGGAAATACAACCTAAGCCAAATAATAGGGTTTCAAGTAAAGCAAATAACAAAATGTACAACAGTGTGCAACCAGTGCAAGCACTTATTGAGATGAAACAGCCTTACATCAGTCTTTAGCTCTGTGTCCAACAACTGTGAACACTGATTGTGCTCTGTTAGTGAAACAGAGACGATAGACTTAGTCCAATCCCTGCTCTCTCTGGATCCTTGGTACTTCGAACTCTTCTGTGGCGGAGCCCTAAACTGTTGTCATATGGGGTTCCTCTGACAATAATGGAGTCCGAAATGGTTTGTCGCGACTCGGATTAGGGATGTTAAACGCCATTAGACTACGAAGCCGCTGTTCTGCACACATGGCGGTGAGACGTGCTTCAGCGTCAGGGTCCCAACAGTCCTCCAAAGTTTCCTTCAAGCTGCAATATATCTACAAGATAAAGGATGAAAAAGTCTTAGCAATGGCATACACATTTCCTGATGCAGTGGTTGGTGCAGACTTACAAAAAGGCAGGCTAGTTTGGGTATACAAGAGCTGAATAAGAACTTGTGAAGGGAGAGTGGCTTTTTCTAAGGCAAGAAAATCTTTATATTACTGCTCTTTCACATGTAAGAAGTCAGGAATTGAGCCAACTTCCTAGGAAATCATAACTGTGGATTTTACACCGGGGTGAAAGGAGGAGCTCTGTTGGTATTGAAGGGGTATGCAGCCCTTTGTGTATGGACAGAACACAGTATATTCAGGTTTAAGTGAGGCTGTGCCCTGCTCCTCCCTCCCATCCTGCCAGAGATGGCCTGGCCCATTGAGACACACCTAAGCTACCATTGTGTGGTTGTCTTGGAGGAATGCACAAAGTTCAACTGTCAAATAATCCCAGCCATGTAATCAGAGACAGGCTTCAGGTACCAAATGGCTAAAGCAAGAAAATGCTATCTATACGTGGCGTTTCCAGAATTGCAATTTAAAATCCAAGTTCACTATAAGTTTGGATTTAAATTGTGATTTAAGAGACACCAGACTTAAAAGTTTTACATTTTTCCCATTGGAAATTTCACTTATAAAATGTAATAGGGCAATCCCAATGGTATCCCATGGGAGGGATAGGCCTTACAGTAGTTGAAAACAAATGTGAGAGTTTTTTACTATCAGGGCACGTAAACCTTATAAGGACATGTCCTGCCTTTTAAATACATTGCACCCTGTCCTCTGGGTTATCTAGGGTCTACCTTAGGGGTGACTCTAAATGCATAAAATGGTAAGGTTTGGGCCTGGCAAAAGGTTTATTTGCCAGGTTGAAATGGCAGTGTAAACTGCACACACAGGCTCTGCAATAGCAGCCAGAGACATGGTTAGTGGTCGGTGGCACAATCAGTGCTGCAGGCCTACCAGAAGCATTTTATTTACAGACCTTGGACACATGTAGTGCATTTTACTATGGGTGTATAAGTAAATTAAATATGCCAATTGTGAATGTGCCAATATTACTATGTTTAGGGGAGAGAGCACAAGAACCTTAGCACTGATTAGCAATGGTAAAGTGTTCAGAGTCTTAATACTAGCAAAAACAAGGTCAGAAAAGTGGAGGAGGAAGGCAAAAAGTTGGGAGGGAAGGCTCTAAGGCTGTCAGGTCTAAAAAATATCATCTCCTACCACACAGCTTTGCACCAGGTCTTTGGTTATGTGGAACTTCGCCTCTCCAGTGGGCACTGATGGTATGCTGCTACCAATATTGCTGAACTCCGCTTGCTTGGCTTTTATGTCCTGCTGAACTCCACTTGCTTGGCTTTTATGTCCAGCTACTTGAGTCTCAGCTCATGGGCCATCGTACTCTCTTCCATGGCTAGCCTCTTCTCTTCTAAGTCTCTCTCAGCCTTCTCCTTCTCCAGATTGAGCTTCATCTCCTTTTCCCCATCCCCCATCTCCATTGAGGTCAGGCTCCTGGCAAAAACACTGCTACCGGCTCCCTTCTAGGCATCTTGGTCATCTGCTGGGGTTAAGGTGACCTCTTTCTGCAGCTCAGAACCCTGGTCTAGGTCCTCTCTATCCTCAACCTCTGCCAGTACTCCCTCCTCCTCATTGCCATCACCATCATCCTCTACTGATGTGGACAGCCACCTCTGCACCTCCTCAAAAGCTCTGAGCGCTACCTGGAGATCCAGTTTAGTAACCTTCCTGTCTGCTTTGAGCCCCCTCTGTTTGCGGAGTTTCAGTAGATCAGCCCTGCTGAGGACGCCAAAGATGCACAGCTCCATCTCCATAGCTGAGGGGAAAAAAGGTGGGGTGCTTAAGTTTAGAAAAGGGAGAAAACAGCCAACCAAAATCTAAGGAAGAATTTTTAAAAAGGTCATTCTGATGGTAAATTATTTATCTTGGATTTTTGTATAATACAAATCACTGTATGGTACTGCAGAAACACAAGCCCTGATCCACACCACTGAACACCAGTGTGAGAAATTTGGTTGCTGGTTGACTGGGGTATGAGGGCTAATCATGCAACATCTGCAATCCCTTGCAGGGTGAGTCACAAAAAGTCACTAAATTAACCTGTACTTAACCCTGCGCAGCTTGGCATAACAAGCAGTTAGACTTAACTTAGAGGCAATGTGTAAAGTATTTATGCAGCACAGAAACAGTAATAAAGTGAAAACACAACACATGAAACATCTCACACCAATTTAGAAAAATAGAGTACATTTTAATCAATTATTTGACACCAATACTACAAAAATCCAATCAGTAGAACCGGACTTATTAATTTTTAAAGGTTTTAGTAAAAATAGCACCTAAAAGATCAAAGTGCCAACCATGGACATTTCGTTGCGCAAGACCGAGTCAAAGTAAAAGAATATGTCCGACCGCGATGGAGCCTGGTTCTGATACAAGACGTGGATTGGGCCTGGTCAGCGCTTACCTTCGGACTGAGAAAAAAATTTGGAGAAAAAGTGTGAGAATGTAAAGTTCAGTGGGGCAAGTCTGCAATAGATTGTCTGAGGAGGATGCCTCGTCATCGGATGGTCTTGGGTCAAAGCCGCAGTCAAGATTTCTACGTTCAGGCTTTTTCTCTGAAATGGAAGTTGAAAATCTCCAGCGGAACGAGGCAGAGGGCTGTAGCAGGAGACAGTTCCACTAGACCAGATACACCTTTCGCGAATGACCGCTGAAAAGAATTTGTTGCTGCCGAGAAGAACGTAGAGGGAGAAGCTGCACTGTCAATCTGACTGGCAATGCACCTCGGGCCGATAGCTGAAAATGTTAATCCTGGTCTCCTCCTCGTTCTCAGAGAGGTTTTTGAACAAAACTCCTCAGTCTTAGGATCTGCCATCTGGGAACCTTAACCACAACCAAGGGTCAGGAACTGGTGGGACACCTGTTAGGGTTTTAGGACTCACTCAAGCTGGGTCCACGTCGGGGTTCGAAATTATGGGGGCCTTTTTGTGTCCCTGTGGCTCTGAAGAGGTGGTCAGCAAACCAGCCCTTGGAGTCACTCTGGTAGTCCTGGGTTCAGGTGATGATGCAGGACTCAACAGCAGGGCTGGAACTGCAGGTTCAAGACAGGCTCCAGGTGGTAAAGCAGTCCTTCCAGGTACAGCAAAGCAGTACTGCACAGAGCACAGCGGGCCACAGCAGCAGGCAGTCCTCTAAGAGTCCTTCCGCAGGTCCAGGAGTAAACCGAAGGGTGAGTCTGAAGTTCCTATATTTGTGCCCTTTTTTGGAAGGTGGGAGAAGTTTCTAGAAAGGTTATTTGAAGTGCATGGAATTTCATGACTCCCCTGTCCTGGCTTCAAGCCGGTTGCACTGACAATGTGGGCTTGTTAGGTAATTTGTGTGAAGGCAGAGCATACCCTAGTCATTTGCAAGTGGGGCTGTGCTCAGCTCCACCCTCCATCATCCTACCAGCTGATGGTCCATTGAGGCACACCTAACCCTCTATTGTGTGACTGTCTGGGAGGAATTTACAAAGTGGGTCAGCTACACACAGTCATGTGACCCAAGACAGGCTGCATGTACAAGAGAGTTATGGGCAGGAAAATACCACCTTTCTAAAAGTGGCATTTTCAAAATTATAATGAAAAATTAAACTTTACCAATAAAGATGATTTATCATTACAATTCCATAGATGCCAAACATGATATAGCAACCTGCTCCTATTTGGAAATTACAGCTTATTAAATCTAATAAGGAATCACCAATGTTATTCTATGGGTGGCGTAGGCCTCAAGTAGTGAAAAATGAATATAGGGGTTTTTCACTACCAGAACGCTTAAAACTTTCCCTATGGGCTACCTAGGGCCTACCTTAGGAGTGACATATGTAATAAAAGGGGAGTTTAAGGCTTGGCAAGGGGGTTTAAATGCCAAGTGGACATGGCAGTTTCAAATTGCATTCAGGTTGCAGTGGCAGGCCTGGGACATAGTGCTGCAGGCCCACCGGTAAGCATTTAATTCACAGACCCTGGGTATATGGTGTTCCACTCTACAAGGGAGTGCCAATCAACAAAGTTTAGGGGAGTGAGCATAAGCACTTTAGCGCTGGTTAGCAGAGGTAAAGTGCACAGTGCCAAGGCCAACCAAGATGAATTTCAGCACCAACAAATGGAGGTATGTAGGCAAAAAGCTTGGGGAAAGACCACTCTAAGGCTGACAGGTCTAACACATATTAACTCCTGCTCTACAGAATCCTCAAAAACAGCAAGCAATTTTACAGGGAATTTAGGACTTGTTATATAAGCAGGCCATAATTCCTGTACCTCAGGAGGAATGAGGAAAGGGATGGTATTCTATCATCTTGGTGGTGAAAAAGCCTTGGGGAAAATGCAGACGATCCTGGATCTCAAGAACCTTAACAGTTATTTCAGGAGCAGACCGGTTTCTTCAAATGATTCTTCCTTTAAAATGCTGTAATTTGCCTCTTTGGATCTGATAGACACATATCTACACATTCCTATCCACTAACAATTACACAGATGTTTACGCATCTGTGTTTGGAGGAGGCATTTTCAGTTTAGAGTATTCCCATTGTTCTAACCTTAGCCACTTGAGTTCTCACAAAGGTGTAGGCTCCACTGATCAGAAAGTTGCATGGCCAGATTTTCAATTTTTTCCTTACGATGAAGATCTATTAATTGGAGCATCTTCATTTTCAAAGACTCAGCAAGATGTTCAGAACGTCTGCAGTTTTCTCTGAGATAAGGGATTCCTTTTTTAAATGTCAAAATATCCAACCTCTTGCTTGCCCAGATACTGCAGTACATAGAGGAGATATTTTCAAAGAGAAGTGGCTAAGGTGTTGCTTTACAATCCAAGAAATGTGAAGTTAAAACAATGCCTGTCGTACCTGCCTAGAGAATAATTCTGCAAAAGCAAGGAGTTCAAGGAGAAATGGCTTCTTGTCTATCTACTATCCGTTGGTCACGTCTTAATCTGTACCTACCGGTCTAGCATCTGTTAAGACATTGGAGTGCTAGGTCTCGGGACTACAACAAGTACATTCCAGTAACATGGAGATTTAAACACAATCTGAACTGGTAGTTGAATCCAATGATTTTGGACAGGGGTGTTTCATTAATAGTACAAAATCCAAAGATTATTACGATGGATACCATCCTCAAGGGCTGGGAGACTCTAATTGAGAATCTTTCTGTCCAGGATCTCTGGTCCCAAATGTAAGTTCAAAAGTGCTTGAACTGGAGGGAACTGGAAATCATCTTCAATGTCCTCCAGGCGTTTCTACCATTTATTCAGAATCAGCCAGTAAAGATAAGAACAGACAACCATGTGACCCGGCCTTATGTGAACCATCAGGGTGGGACAAATGTTTGGGCCCTTGCTCTGCTGACAAAAGATGAGGAAATGGGCGGCATCCATTCTCCTCTCAATCAATCAATCAGGGGGTTTAAAGCGCACTACTCACCCGTGAGGGTCTCAAGGCGCTAGTGGCGGGAGGGGCGGGGGGTGCAGCTCCGATTCAGCTGAAGATCCAGGTTTTGAGGCTCTTCCTGAAGGTGTGCAGAGTGGGGGAGCATCTGATGTTGACTGGGAGGTTGTCTGTATGGAGACAATTCATTTTCAGAGGAGGCAAAATGTGCCTGAGGTCTAATTGAGCAGGATTTTTCTGTCTTTAACGTCGAGTCTCAGTCCTTTAATACCCCACCAGATCATTTAGAGGTTTGGTCGTTCCTAGACAGATATGTTTGCAACAGACCAGAATACATGCCTTCCCATATTCTGCTCCCTTATCTCGTCACAAAAAGCCTTGGCTCTGGATACAATTTCTGTACTTTTGACAAAGGTGCTGACTTGTGCCTTTCCTCCACTCCCCTTCCTTATCAGAGTGCTGAGGAAGATCATACAGGAGAATGCTCAAGTCCAATTGATAACTCCTTCCTGGCCTCAAAAAGACCCTGGATTCTATTAATTTTCAGGTTGGTAGTGCCCGACCCTTGAATCTTCCAGAGTTATCCCTATTGAAATTCAAGCTTAGGGTCTGGAAGTTAAAAGCAGGAGATTGATTGATCTAGGTTGTTCAGAGTAGGCAGCATGTTCAAATCTAGATGCCCTTCCAACCTAAACAATTATTCTAGAATTGGAAGGATTGTGAGCATTGGTGTGTCGCAAAGGGGTTAATTTCAGCCACTTGCCCAATTACATTAGGGTGCCGATCACGATCCGGTAAAAACCGGGTACGAACCGTCGGACGGAGCATAATCTCCGTCCGACGCGTACCCGGTCGTCAATTTATACAAACAAGGAATTACGATTCGCACGGGTACACCATCACCGTACGATTCGTAAAAAAGCCCGACCGAACAAAAAAACCCTACCAATGCCATCCGGGAAAGCGCCGACCTGACGTCGGGACGCTCGCAGCCAGCCATTCACGACCCAGGAATTACGATTCGCACCGACGTCATCCCGCACGGTGAATATTTTCCGGCACCCAAAAACTGCCGGGAAATCAGGACGACGCGAACAAGGACCACCAGTACGCGACGGACAGACAGGACGACGCGAACAAGGAGGACCAGTACGCGACGGACACACAGGACGACGCGACCAAGGAGGACCCGTACGCGACAGGACGACGCGATCAAGGAGGACCCGTACGCGACAGGACGACGCGATCAAGGAGTACCAGTACGCGACGGACAGACATGGACCCGAACCTACGAGTCATCCCTGCCCTCATAGCAGTCCACCTCCTCTACAGGTTACGACGCAGACGCCGCAGAAGGTCAGAATAACTAAGGGAGGGGGGAAAGTGGGGTGGGGTGGGGGTGGCAGGACCAGGGCAGGCCACAAAACAACCACATAAGTCACACACCACACATGGCCTGGACATACCTGACTCCCATGCCCTGGTCACCACGAGGGGGTGGGGGCGTGTCCTGATAAGCCAGCGACCGCCACAACGGAAGTCCGTCACCACGCGAACCGGCAACACAACCAGACAGGTACGCCCCGTACCCACGCCTGAAGAGCGTGGGTACGAGTCGTACCACGCCCACACACACGTCACCCCAACAATGGCGGGACGGATCGTACCCACGTGGCAAAGGCCTGGGTAAGGGCCGCACAAGCATCACATAGCGTGGGGACGGATATGTACGGACCCTACCCCCACCCCGTATGCAAGGAGCGTACCCCCCACCCCAACAGTGAAAGTACGACCCGTACCCCCACCCGCGTATGCAAGGAGCGTACCCCCACCCCAACAGTGTAAGTACGACCCGTACCCCCACCCGCGTATGCATGGAGTGTACCCCCCATGCCAACAGTGTAAGTACGACCCGTACCCCCACCCGCGTATGCATGGAGCGTACCCCCACCCCCAACAGTGTAAGTACGATCCGTACCCTCACCCGCGTATGCAAGGAGCGTACCCCACACCCCAACAGTGTAAGTACAACCCGTACCCTCATCCGCGTATGCAAGAAGCGTACCCCCCACCCCAACAGTGTAAGTACGACCCATACCCCCACCCGTGTATGCAAGGAGCGTACCCCCCACCCCAACAGTGTAAGTACGACCCGTACCCTCACCCGCGTATGCAAGGAGCGTACCCCCCACCCCAACAGTGTAAGTACGACCCGTACCCCCACCCGCGTATGCATGGAGCGTACCCCCATGCCAACAGTGTAAGTACGACCCGTACCCCCACCCGCGTATGCATGGAGCGTACCCCCACCCCAACAGTGTAAGTACGATCCGTACCCTCACCCGCGTATGCAAGGAGCGTACCCCACACCCCAACAGTGTAAGTACGACCCGTACCCTCACCCGCGTATGCAAGGAGCGTACCCCCCACCCCAACAGTGTAAGTATGACCCGTACCCCCACCCGCGTATGCAAGGAGCGTACCCCCCACCCCAACAGTGTAAGTACGACCCGTACCCTCACCCGCGTATGCAAGGAGCGTACCCCCCACCCCAACAGTGTAAGTACGACCCGTACCCCCACCCGCGTATGCATGGAGCGTACCCCCCATGCCAACAGTGTAAGTACGACTCGAACCCTCACCCACGGACGTACGGACCGTACCCCCACCCCCACCAGTGTAAGTACGACTCCTACCCCCACCCGCGGACTCACGGACCGTACCCCCACCCCAACAGTGTAAGTACGACCCGTACCCAAACCCGCGTATGCAAGGAGCGTACCCCCCACCCCAACAGTGTAAGTACGACCCGTACCCTCACCCGCGTATGCAAGGAGCCTACCCCCCACCCCAACAGTGTAAGTACGACCCGTACCCTCACCCGCGTATGCAAGGAGCGTACCCCCCACCCCAACAGTGTAAGTACGACCCGTACCCTCACCCGCGTATGCAAGGAGCGTACCCCCCACCCCAACAGTGTAAGTACGACCCGTACCCTCACCCGCGTATGCAAGGAGCGTACCCCACACCCCAACAGTGTAAGTACGACTCGAACCCTCACCTCCAATGCATGGAGCGTACCCCCACCGTGTATGTTCCAAGCGTACATATCCTGAAATAGGAGGTGTGTGTGCAGAGTCCACCCAGCAGTGCCCTGAGACAGGAGGGGTGGGTGTGGAGTCCTCCCAGCAGTGCTCTGAGACAGGAGGGGTGGGTGCCTATCACTAACAGCAGTGCCCTGAGCCAGGAGGGGTGGGTGTGGAGTCCTCCCAGCAGTGCCCTGAGACAGGAGGGGTGTGTGCCTATCACTCCCAGCAGTGCCCTGAGACAGGAGGGGTGTGTGCCTATCACTCCCAGCAGTGCCCTGAGACAGGAGGGGTGGGTGCCTATCACTCCCAGCAGTGCCCTGAGCCAGGAGGGGTGGGTGTGGAGTCCTCCCAGCAGTGCCCTGAGACAGGAGGGGTGGGTGCCTATCACTAACAGCAGTGCCCTGAGCCAGGAGGGGTGGGTGTGGAGTCCTCCCAGCAGTGCCCTGAGACAGGAGGGGTGTAACACATGTGTGTGAGGCCAGAATTATCCACATGCATACTGCCTACAAGGGAACATGTCCCCATGAACTCATGTCAACAGACTCCACACACAAGTACAGTGATCACCAAGGATGCCACGATTGTTGCAGGTGGAGACATGGCCCTGCATGCATGGCCAAAGTAGAAGGGCTCCGTCACACACACAGCTCATGTAGACACAGCTCTGCGCTAAACATTGGGAACACCCTGCAGGGAAGAAAGCTGGGTACACAGAGGAAGGAATACACCCTGGGACAAGTGCACCATGCAGTAACTGCTTACATGAACAAAGAAAGTTAGCCAACACCTTGTGATGGCACACAGATCCCAGGGTCCCCCCAATGAGCAGCACACTACTACATATCCCACACACCCAAACCCTTAAACACCACCCAAAACCATGTAGCAGCCCCACCAACACCAATACCAGCATAGCAGTAGTGTGATAATGAAAACAAAATTAAGCTTTATTCAGCATGAGCACAATGTCCGTGGATCGCAGGCAGTTCAATATTCACAAAGCCCATAGGGCAGTCAATGATTCCCAGCTGGATGGGGGACACAGTGGGATGCGTGTCCCCTACCTTGCCTGCAAAGTCAAATGGCATCGTCTTCCACACTGGTGAGGGCATCAGGGGGTGGGGGAAGCACCAGGCACCGCAGGGACATCAGGGCAAAGGGGCGGCGTTGTGGGTGCAGGGATGGAGGACTCCACCACAGGGGGTGGGTCAGTGCCAAAGGCGGAGGCCAGGATGGCACTACACACCTTTGCAAGGTCCTCCAGGGAGTCCCCTGCACCCGAAGGGACCTCAGGCCCCAAGGAGGGGGGGGGTCAGAGGGATGGGTCGCAGCGCCACCGGGGGAGGGTGGAGACAGGGGGGGAGACTCAACCACCCTGACCGAGGACTTCCTTGACCGCTTGCGTGGTGGTGTAACTGTGGGGCTCAGGGACAGAGCGGCCATGAAGGAGTCCTTGGGGGAGATGTGGCCAGGAGAGCTGAGGGGAGGGGATTTGGAGGGAGTGGACTGGGTGGAATGCGGACTCCCACTATGGCTGCGTGTCACACGTTTGCCCCCCGACCCAGTGGGTGTGCCTACCTCACCCTGTGTGTGCGTGTCAGGAGGAGTGCGGTGGACCTTCCCTGCTGGTGTGGTGCCTGTGTCTGTTGATGTGGGTGCATGCCGACGTCTGGGTGTACGTGGGACAGGCATGGGAGTGGGAAGTGTGGATGGGGCAGGGGTAGGTGGGGGGAGGTCGCGCTGCAGGAGACCCACTGCTGCAGTCAGTGTGGAGTCTATGGACCTCAGCAAGTTGCGTTGGTCAGCCTGCGATGAATGAATGCCCTCCAAGAATGCCTCGATGTTGGTGAGGGTTTTGCCGTGGGCATGGAGGACATTAAGGATCGCAGCCTGACCAACCTGCAGTTGCCGCTGGATGTCCACAGACTCTGCATTGGCGGCAGCAGTGGAGACAGGGGCAGGGGGTGCGGTGCCTGGCAGGAAGGAGACATGCTGTGACCGGGCACGCTGGGAAGGGACACGAGCAAGTGGGAGGCGGCTGATGGGAACTGAGGGGGCGGTGCGAGGTGTTGTTCCGCTGTCAGCTGCTGGTGCAGCCACCGCCCACTCGGAGACCTCCTCCTCGGACCTGTCAGCTTCGTATTCTGACGTGCCAGTCGACAGGTCCTCGGCCGCACTATCCTCCACCTCTGTCCCACTCGGTGTGCCAGCCCCGATGTCACGGCTGGCACTGGTGCTCGGTCCCTCCGCCTTGCCTGTGTCCATGTCTCCCTCTGTGTCCCCCGACGATGCTGTGGGCAGGGTGGAGAGACAGAAATTAATCAGACAGCTGTACACATCAGTCACATGAGTCCAATCTACATAGGTAACATTGCATAGCCTGAAAAGGAAGATCCCTAACATCTACTAAACAAGGTACCGATGTAGGGCATGAAACACACAGTTGGTTGAGCCACCATGCCACTGAAACACCATGGAGAGCATGAGACAATAGCTCAAGACAGGAAACGTAGTCTGACATAGCACCCAGGCCCTGGGGACAATCCAGCACTGCATCTGCACCACACAGCGTCGGTGAAAATACCGATGACCAGGGACCATATCCACGAACTTGAGACACATGCTGCATAGGTAATGCTGGAAACATGCCCAACATGACTCGGTCACTGCACCTTGCGTGTGTGTCCAGACAAACATCACACACTGCCCAGACCCAGCAAGTAGAAATCAGGATTTTACATATAGGCATTGCCCGCCCCAACCAACCCCTACACGAGGCAAATTGTTGAGACACAGGTGGCACCAACATCTCATAGTCTGGGTGATAAACACAGGGGCAGGCAAAATGCAAGATTGGACGCCAAACAGCCAAGGTGCACCTGTACAAATAATGAGGTACCAGTGCCCATCCTCAGATGAGTATAACAAGACACACAGGCACTGGCAACTGTGAGTATGAAGAAGGACAATCAGGTCAGGCTGCACAGTGGACACCTGTACAAAATAGCACGTCTATAGACATGGTGCCAGGGGACAATGGCACAGAGCACAACCTACGCTGTAGACACTGAGAGTGTCCACGTTTATGATGACACACACCACTGAGGAAAAGGTGCTCCAGGGGACAGTAGTGGGCACGCAACTACATGCTACTGAATGGTAATGACTGCAACACACGCCACCATCCCTGCACTATGCGTATCGCACACTCATGCACATCATGTCACAGGCCACTACATAGGACATGCGCGCTGTAAGGCATGACACATGAGAGACCAACTCCCATGTCTGGAGTCAGCATCAGTGCCAACTGACATGGAACCCACATGCAGTGAACTTGACAGGGCACAGCCAAGGTCCAAAAAGCTGTTACACACCACCCCCACACATGATGCTACAGGCATTGTTCTCGTGGACAAAGCACCAGCCTACATTACCTTGTGAAGGAGTGACCACACACAGACCAGGGAACACATTGCAAGGAGGGGAAGGGTGGCAGGGGCGCAGCGCTATACTGGGGCAAACAGGATCTGCACAGCACCTTTAAACCCTGCCAGTGAATTAATGCTACCGTGCCCTTACAAATGCCGGTGACACACAACAAACGCACATGTACCTACCCCCTTCCGGCTGCTGCATCGCCTGTAAGCGCCTCTCCAGGTCTGGAAAGACCACCGGCAGCACACGCCTGTGGAGGTGGCTCAGACGGCGGCGGCCGCGGTTCTTGTGGCTCTCAGGTGAGTCCCCCAGCAGGAGCCGTGCAATCCTCCGCGTCCAGCACCGGATATCCTGCCAGCGTTTCCTCACCTGGGGCAGGCTCCGCCTCCGACCATCCACACCCCTCACGGCACTGACGGCGGTCAGCCAGATCTGCTCCTTGGCAGTGGCGCCTACCTGTGAGGAAGAACAAGTGACACCACATCAATACACCAGCCACATGTCACAGAGAGACATATGAGAACAAATTAGCTGGTTACAACAAGGCATGTCATGCAGCCAACGCATTGCACCTTTGTCATAGGGACATCATCCCCTGGTGAGGGAAAAAGCTGTACGTGCCATAGTGGGTACACAGGTGGAATGATGGCAATGTCACAATCAGTGATCAAGGCTCACACTGTGCATCACACCCACCCCTCCTGTCTCAGGGCACTGCTGGGAGGACTCCACACCCACCCCTCCTGTCTCAGGGCACTGCTGGGAGGACTCCACACCCACCCCTCCTGTCTCAGGGCACTGCTGGGAGTGATAGGCACACACCCCTCCTGTCTCAGGGCACTGCTGGGAGGACTCCACACCCACCCCTCCTGGCTCAGGGCACTGCTGGGAGTGATAGGCACACACCCCTCCTGTCTCAGGGCACTGCTGGGAGGACTCCACACCCACCCCTCCTGTCTCAGGGCACTGCTGGGAGGACTCCAAACCCACCCCTCCTGTCTCAGGGCACTGCTGGGAGACATCAGGCATCCCCCCCCTGGGACCCCCCCTACAGTACATGGCATGTGTGTCACACCAGGACACAATGCCAGAAGTCACAGTCACAACATAGGGACAGTCTGTGCCAGTGGCCTATGCACTCACCTGATACCCTGGTCGCCCATACAGCATGGAGTACTGTGGGAGGATCACATCCAGCAGAGCCATGTTCTCCTCCAGGGTGAATGGCTGTGTCCTCTCCACAGCCCTTGCCATGGTTCCAGGGAATCAGTAGCAGCAGCTGGGTCGACTAATGCAAAGATGTGCAGGCAAGTACTCCCTCATGGGACCTGGCTGCCTTATATCTGCCTTTCTGCCCTGTCTCATGCACAGGAGTACAGAGTTATTGGTCACTCACATTTGCATCCTATGTTTCCACCAATCCCTTCAAACCTAGCAGTCTGTGGGTTCTCTATCGGTTTCATTCTCCTGCATGATGTCAGACCCACAAACACATTGCAACAATGTAGAAGAATTCCAACTGACTTCTGCTGTGCACCTTCCAGAACAATTTCGAAATTTGAACTTGGTCTCCATGACAACCAGCATGCATGTAGGCCTTAATACTTGTCCCCTATGCAATTTGGAGCATCACACACAGGTACGGTGCGTTTCGGGGCCCTAGGGCACCCCAAATGCGTTGCAACGGCCCGTACACGCATGCCTACGTTCACTATCAGTATGGGTGTCCTCGCGTATGCGTATTCGTAGTGGTACGGCCCGTACACACGCATGTACGCTCACTATCACTACGAGTACGCATACGCGTGCAGACCCATAGTGATAGTGAGCGTAGATGCGTGTGTGCGGCCCGTACCACTACGAGTACGCATACGCGAGGACACACATTGTGATAGGGCCGTACACACGCATCTACGCTCACTATCACTATGGGTCTGCACGCGTATGCGTACTCGTAGTGGTACGGACCGTACACACGCATCTACGCTCACTATCACTATGGGTCTGCACGCGTATGCGTACTCGTAGTGGTACGGACCGTACACACGCATCTACGCTCACTATCACTATGGGTCTGCACGCGTATGCGTACTCGTAGTGGTACGGACCGTACACACGCATCTACGCTCACTATCACTATGGGTCTGCACGCGTATGCGTACTCGTAGTGGTACGGACCGTACACACGCATCTACGCTCACTATCACTATGGGTCTGCACGCGTATGCGTACTCGTAGTGGTACGGACCGTACACACGCCTCTACGCTCACTTTCACTATGGGTCTGCACGCGTATGCGTACTCGTAGTGGTACGGACCGTACAAATGCCTGTACGCTCGCCATCACGATGGGTACACATACGGCAGCACTCCCACAGTGATTTGGGAACGTACACAGGCCCTCTTAGCAGCAGTACGGCGGTTTTTACACATCACAGTGGTGATAGGCGACATACAGGTAGGAATAGGGCGGACATACTTGTCCATGGATGGACATACTTGTCCATGGATGGACATACTTGTCCAGGAATGGACATCAAGGCATCGTCTGTGCATTACTACATGTGTGGGGCACAGGTGTGACAGGCTGTGATGTGGAACATGACTCCTGAGTGGAGAAGGCACCAGATGTATGATGAGATGTGTATAGGTGTACTGTGTGACGGTGCAATGTGTGCCAGCCATGCCCTTGACTCCTTTGACATGTGTGCATGTCGTACTGCACACTTGGGGTAAGCGTCACTGGCATGGCACGGACACCAACACACGGAAGTGTCCCATGATGCCCGGTACAGGGGTTATGACACCTGACTTGTCACTACCCACAGTGCACAATGTGACTATGTCATTTATGTGTGGGGGATTTACATCAGGTTGATGTTGTAGCACCCTCATAAGCTGCAGCCGTAGCAGCAACCAACATGTGTCTGTGTGTAGATTGTCATTGCACACTGTTCCGCACACCATGCCACATGTGGTATCGGATGTGAGGTGCACATGTATGCATGGGACACGGAGTAGCGTGACAAGGCCATGTCTGCATCCTCACAAGGAATGTGTGGTGAGTCATGACATGTGCACCTTCATGGCAAGGTGTGTGGGCTGTCCTAGTGTAATGTCATGTGACCTGTGGCTCCAGTGTTCCGCTACCAGTCTCTGCAATCGGCATCCTACTTCTGCTGATGTGTGGGTGTATGTCACTCCTGTCTTGCGTCTGGCTGTTCACTTGCACTGGGACACAGCTATTCCCATGGCGTGGCATGGGGAGGTTCTCAATCTCCGTGTGTAGCTGGGTCTTGGAAGGAGTGCCACCTTGCATCCATACGTGTGCTGGCCATGTAGCACATACCTGACTCCCTATGTAGCATGTGTGTATTGCCAGATTAACATGTGCTCAGTAGACATGAGTTGTTGTCGTGGTGCACTCACTCTTCCTTGTCACTTCCAAATTACTGCAGAGCGCCGCCTCTTGCCCGAATAATTCCAGACTTGGCTGCCATGCAGGAGAATGACAGCATCCGGCTCTACCGCTTCACCCAACCGTTGATTCTGGAGTTGACGGCGAGACTGGCACCACACCTGCAACCGCTGCACAGGTATCCTACGGCACTGACACCCCAGCTGAAGGTAATGGCTGCCCTACATTTTCTTGCCACGGGTACCTTTCAAAATACCATAGCTCATGTTGGTGGCATGTCCCAGAGCATGTTCAGCGGTGTGCTGCATGATTTCTTGGAGGCCATGTTGATTCACCTGGATGACTTCATCAAGTTCCCAACCCCTGAACAGATGACTGAGGTCAAGCGTGGATTCTATGCCTTGGGAGGGATGCCCCATGTCATTGGGTCCATAGATGGGACACATGTAGTTTTGGTACCACCACACGCACGGGAGGTGGCGTACCGCAATCGGAAGCACTACCACTCCATCAATGCCCTTGTGGTGTGTCTCTCCAACATGGTGATTTCACATGTCTGTGCTCGTTTTCCAGGATCAGCACACGATGCCTACATCATGAGGCGTAGCGGGATGCCTGATATGATGATGCAGCTGCGCAACGAACGGGCATGTGTTGTAGGTGGGTACAGTCTGTCTGTCTTCTATTCTGTATCGCCTACCAGCACGACCGCTTCACCACTTCTAACGATGACCATGTGCTTCCCATGTAGGGGACGCTGGCTATCCCAACATGCCATGGCTGATCACACCTCTCCGCAACCCCATCACGCCGGCACAGCTCCGCTACAACACCGCCCATGGCCGGACAAGGCGAGTGATAGAGAGGACGTTTGGCATGCTGAAGAGCCGATTCCGGTGCCTCCACAAGACCGGCGGTGCACTCCCTTATGCCCCGGCAAAGGTCTGCAAGATCTTCATGGTCTGCTGCATGCTGCACAACATGGCAGTTGAAAGAGCTGTGCCACTCATCCTGAATCAACATGACGAGGACCATCCACCCGTGGAGGACGAAGGGCTTGGCAATGGGGCTAGTGATGTGGAGGATGTGGAGCCGCAAGAGGACATCCGGACTCGGCTCATACGCGACTTCTTTGCTTAGTGGTGAGTACCAGTGTCTGAGTGTGCACGCATTGGTCCCCGTGTGGCATGCGTTGTGATGTGTGTCTCCACCTACATGTATGGCACGTGACTCAGAGGTGTGTGTGGGTGTGTCACTGGAGTGATGGTGCCAGTGATGGTAGTATTTCCCCAGTCATTATAATGACCTAGCATGTTGTCATCCATACATGTGTCGAGTAAATGCACATGCAAGTGGCTGTGCTTTTTGTGGCTGACTTCTTGTGTGTCTCTCTTCCCCAGGTACCTGCACATGCCGTCTGCTGGTTGCATTGTTGTGGCACTGCTATTCATCATGGACATGACATCGTGGGCTGACTCAGCGTTACAGGCACGGACACGTTTGGAAGTCTCCATGGGGTAAGGGATGCATCTGGGGTGTATTGGGTGTGGCAGTTGTTCACGATGTATGCACACTGCCCCTGTCGATGTGTTGTTCCTCTGCAGCCATGTCGCATCCCCATGGGACACGACATGCAGCTGTGTACACCTGAATAGATGGTCTGCCTGGTTGACAGGCATCAGTGATGGGATAGGGGATTGTGATGATGGCATCAATGTGTGTGACACTGCCCTCGGCCACATACGGTTAGCATTGGCTGGACATGGTGTGGGACTTCGACATCAGCGGATCTATGGTGTATGGCAGGCTCTCCGTGTGCAGCTGTGGGTATTTAGCTGTTAGCCGACGCTTGTGTGCCACTTCCATGGCAAACACGCATGTGTGCTGCAGAAGGGGGGTGCCAGTGTTGGACCCACATGTTACTCCACATGATGTGTTCATGTGTACTTCGAGTGGCCTCTGCAATCCCGAATACATGTCTAATAAAGGTGTCCCTATGCCTCCAAGGTGCCTCTTCTCAGTCAATGCTGGTGTGTTGCCACGGTGCATCCTGCATGTCTGGCATGGTATTCCCTGATTGTGGCTATGTGTCAATGTGTCGAGTTGCAAGATGCAACCTGTGTGTGTGGGCTGAGACTGTGTATTGGGCATGATGTCCATGACTGTGTTGGTATTGTGACATGTGCCATCCCCATGCATCCAACGTTGGCCAGGCCCCCATTCTCGGCATCCACCGGACTCCGGCTTGCAGGACATGGTTCTGCCACCTGTCTACACATGCCTGGGTGCCCCCCAGGACACTGGACTGGATCCCTGACCACTGCGCATGACAGTTGCTGTACTCAATGTGTGTGTCAGCACGGTTGTTCGGCAACCCCCTCAGCTGGTTGGGCCCATCACGGGTGTGTATGGTGCTCCATGTCTGTCTTGCCTAATACACTGTGACCCATGTGTCCTGTGCCAGACTCAGGCCCCAGGGTGTGGATGGTTGAAGACAAAAGATGACTCAGGCATGTTTAGTCTTTACAAGACACATGTTAGTTAATAATGCTACCAGCAGGCATCTACTCATCATAGTGTGATTTATTAGTGGGGGGGGGGGGGGGGGCAAAGTAAGGCTCTTTCCGGGATGTTTGAATCCAAAGTTCAGTAGGGGAGTTGGGGTCCTTGCCATTGGAAATCCTCAGAGTCCATGCCACAGTCTTTGTCAACATTGGTCAGCCAGTGACCAGCAGGGTCATGTGGCAGAGAATGTCTCTTGATGCTGTGATGCTGTTGCTCCAGTGGGCCAGGTGCCAGGCCAGGTGTCCTGGGAGATGGTGATGTAGCAGCCACCCTCACGGTCCTTTCCGTGGACGACCCGGCCTCCTGCGGGGAACCTCAGCAGCAGGCCGTGACGACGTCTGGGATGCTCCGTCGGATGTTTCCTCCTCCTCCTCCTGATCCCTCCCTGTGGGTGGTGATGTTCTCCGCCTTCTGGCACAGGGAGGGTCGGCCATGGTGTCGGCCATCCGACGGAGTGTAGCGTGAATCCCCTGGAATGCCGTCACTTGCTCAGCCTGTCTGTCCTCCATCCTCCGTTGGTGTTGCAGTTGACAGGCATGTTGCTGGGCCTGCTGGGTCTTTATCTCATCGAGGCTCCCCTTGATCTCATTGAGGGTGGACACAACCTGGGCCATGCCCGTGGTGTCCTCCCGGTATGTGTCCAGGATGTTACGGACATGGGACAATGCGGGATCCCCAGCCAACTGGTCAGGCTCGCGCCTCCGCCGTCCTCCACTCCCACCACCCCTGCCCACTTGCGCCTGGCCTGCCCTTGTGGGCACATGGGGTCTCCGGGACCCCTGAGGGGTGGCATTGGCGTTGTCGCCTGCCTCCTCCTGGGTGCCCGGGACACCGTGTCCCTCCTGGCCAGCCTGGCTGCATTGTGGTGTTGGGGCAGGGATCCTGGGTGTCTCCTGGGATGTGGCAGGAGTGGGGGTGGTGGTTGGCACAGTTGTACCTGACGCAGGTGCTGCAGGTGGTTGGACACCAGAGGGGCCAGGTTGGTCGGGTCGTCCGCAGAGTGGTGAGAGTGGTCGCTGCCGGTGGGATCGGGCTCCTGCAGATCCAGGTCCTGTGAGTGTTCCCCCCCAGTGTTGGGGGGTGCACCACGACGTTGACCTGTGTGTGAGAGAGACAATGTTAATTTTTGTCCATGCAACATCCATGTTTCATCATTTTCAAAGTTGGCACATTTCCTCTTGGAATTAGGATTGGTCTTGCATTCCACTCACAGTGCACTTGTGCATGGGTGTGTCCCTTGGGCACCACTTTGGCCCCTTTAACTATGTGTGGCACAGTCTTACTTGCTGCGTCAAGTGTGACTGCAGTCAGCAGTGGAGTGGGCAGGTGTGGCGAGCCATGCACTGTACATGTGCACATGGAGTGGATCCACACACTTATATGATCCAGGTAGCTGTCCTTGTGCTCGTGAACAGGTTGTGACATGGCCATGTGTTTTGCCATGGTGAAGAGGGGGGCTTCTGGCACTGGCCACCCTTGTCTACATGCACGCAGTCTACCTGCTGACGAGCAGACATTCACACACGCAACACGGCTGATTGGCTCTCCCTGTGTCTCGCTCCCTCTGTGTCCCCCTCTCCCTCCCTCTGTGTCCCCCTCTCCCTCCATCTCTGTCCCCCTCTCCCTCCATCTCTGTCCCCCTCTCCCTCCCTCTCTGTCCCCCTCTCCCTCCATCTCTGTCCCCCTCTCCCTCCATCTCTGTCCCCCTCTCCCTCCATCTCTGTCCCCCTCTCCCTCCCTCTCAGTCCCCCTCTCCCTCCCTCCGTGTGTCAGCCTCCTCCCTCTGTCCGTCTCCCTCCCTCTCTGTCCCCCTCTCCCTCCCTCCGTGTGTCACCCTCTGTCACCTCGGCCCAGCTTCCTGGGCACACACTGTTAGCAGATCTTTGATTGGCCCTTGGATTGTTGATGTGAGTTTGTTTCTGATCTCCAGGCACCCATTGGGTGTAGTGTCTGTGTCTGTGCGCTGCTGCTGTGGTGGTGTGTGCTGCCACTCTTTCACAATGTTGGCTGTTCATTAGCTGCTGTCATGTGCAAAACAGTGCCTTCACCCCCATGTGTTGATGCAAGGCGTCCGCCATTTGCTGGCAAGTCATTCCTGTGTTGGGACACACTGTTTGTCTGGCTGTGACCTAGGCCATATGGGTAGAGTGAATTGTTGTCTGCTTCTGAGTTGCACTATGTGCTTTTTTGGGCCCAGCCTCCCGCCATCCGGGTTACCGTGTCATGTGTTGTTGTCTTCTGTGGCCTGTGACTTGACATTGTCCAGCTGGGTGCATGGGGCATGGTGGCAGCAGTGGCATGTGCGTGCTCATGGAGTGTGGTTGAGTCATGCGATGGCTTGTGGTGGTTGCGTGCCTGTTGGTGATTTTGGTTGTGGATGCCGTTCCCCCCTTGTGAGGTGCGTTGTTTGTGTACTCACCCGGGTCTCGGAGTCCTTCTAATCCTTCGACTGCCTCCACCGGCAGTATGGCCATCACCCTCTCCTCCCAGGGATGGTACTGTACGGGTCTGCGGGAGGGCCCTCCTCCGGTGGCGTTGGCCTGGTCGTGTTCATCCTGCCTCTTGGCTCGGACCCTCCTCCGCAGATCGTACCACCTGTTCTGGCATTCCTGCTTGGTCCGTCTGGTGTCCGCAACAGCATTCACAGCATCGACGATGGTCTGCCACATGGCAGTTTTTGCTGCCAGGCTGGTGCTTCTGACCAATGTTCCAAAGATCTGTGGCTCGACTCTGAGGATTTGATCAACAAGGACCTCCAATTCTCGGTTACTGAACTTTGGATTCTTGGTGGTGGGCATGGTGAGGGGTGTGGGTGGGGATGGTGGGGGGGGGGTGTGTGGATGTTGGGGGGTGTGTGGATGGTTGTGTGTGTGTGTGTGTGAATGTGATGAGGGGGTGTTTGTGAGGGTGGTTGTGTGAAGGTGTGCAAGTGTAAGGTGTGGTGTAGCTTGTAGTGTGGTTCTGTGGTGTCTGGCAGCAGTGAGTCTGTTGCAAAGGCTCATGGTTTGTGTGTGTGGGCCCTTTTTATTGGTCCATTGGTGGGTGTGGCTGTGTTTGAATCTTGGGTGGGTTGGTTATAAGGAGTGGTGGTGTATTTGGCCTCTGTTTGTTTTTGGCAGTTGCAGGTCAGTGAATGTGTTGTTTTAGTGTTTGTTGGACATGTTTAGTGGCTTTGTGCCATTCGAATGGTGTATTCTTGTGTTGTTTTGTTTTGTCCTGGTTGTGTACGTGCGTTTTGAGCGTGTGTACGGTGTGTACATGGGCCATTTGGTTGTACGGTGCTGTCCTTGTGTGTGGGTTGGTACGACTCGTACATGCGGTGGTGATGTTGGGGCCTGGGGTGCGCTCCGTACTTAGGAGGTTGTGTTGGGGGTAGGACCGGAACGTACTGGGGTGTACATAGACGGTGGTACGACACGTACTGGGGTGTGGGTACACGGGGGTACGACACGTACTGGGGTGGGGGTACACGGGGGTACGACACGTACTGGGGTGGGGGTAGGACTGGAACGTACTGGGGTGTACATAGACGGTGGTACGACACGTACTGGGGTGGGGGTAGGACTGGAACGTACTGGGGTGTACATAGACGGTGGTACGACACGTACTGGGGTGGGGGTAGGACTGGAACGTACTGGGGTGTACATAGACGGTGGCACGACACGTACTGGGGTGGGGGTACACGGGGGTACGACACGTACTGGGGTGGGGGTACGACTGGAACGTACTGGGGTGTACATAGACGGTGGTACTACACGTACTGGGGTGGGGGTAGGACTGGAACGTACTGGGGTGTACATAGACGGTGGTACGACACGTACTGGGGTGGGGGTAGGACTGGAACGTACTGGGGTGTACATAGACGGTGGCACGACACGTACTGGGGTGTGGGTACACGGGGGTACGACACGTACTGGGGTGGGGGTACGACTGGAACGTACTGGGGTGTACATAGACGGTGGTACGACACGTACTGGGGTGGGGGTAGGACTGGAACGTACTGGGGTGTACATAGACTGTGGTACGACACGTACTGGGGTGGGGGTAGGACTGGAACGTACTGGGGTGTACATAGACGGTGGTACGACACGTACTGGGGTGGGGGTACACGGGGGTATGACACGTACAGGTGTGGGGGTAGGACTCGGACGTACTGGGGTGTACCTAGACGGGTGGGGGTGTACATACACGGGGGGTACGTGTCGGACGTACGGGGGCTGGGGGGAGTGTTGGGCGCGTATGCGGGCACATGTCTCCATGGTTGCTGTAGGAGTTCGGTGCGGACGGTGTTTTTTCCATACGGTTGTAACCTCGGACGCACGGGATGGATCGTGATTCCTCGGTCGGACTTGACTTTTCACGTTTGTACGGTAAATCGTCCGAGGACGTGTCGGACACATTTTCCGACCCGAGGACGTGTGGGGAAATATTCCCAATGCGGTTCGTATGGACTTTTTACCATGCGAATCGTGATTGCCAGTTCGTACGGCACTTGTACGATTCGTACGGTAAAAAGACAGGATACGAGTCGCACGGGGGAATTTTTTACCGGATCGTGATCGGCACCTAAGTTTAGACTGCATTAAAGATAGGCTTCTAGTGGGTTTGGCTATTTCCACTATTTCTAGTCAATGGGCTGGCATCAGTGTGGGTTTATTAAGACGAGGTGTTTGGTACCAAACACTTTGAGGTACAGTGAAATCATCATGTGGCTGGGGAACTCGCAATGATGAGTGTCCAGCCCATACTCGTTATGGCTTCCCTGTGCACATGCAATATCTAAGGGTGAATTTAGATATCACCAAGACAAATCTACTCTCGTAAATGTGCCCTCACATGGATATAGTGCCCCCTTGCCTTAGTGCTGTAAGGCCTGCCGGAGGGGTGTCTTATGTATGCTACATGTAGTGCTGGCAGTCATGGCACACAGGGATGTGTGCCATGTCGATTCTTTGGTTTTCTCTGCATGTCAACTCTTTGGTCTTCTCTGTACCAAGACACGCAGGCTGCATTGGCAGTTTGCATGAGCTTGGTGAGGGGTCCCCTAGAGTGGCAAATCTGTGCTGCAGCCCATAGGGATCCTCTTTAGTTCCAAGGCCCTAGGTACCAGGGGTGCCATATACTAGGGCCTTCCAGGAATCCTAAAGGGGTGCCAATTGTGGAACAATCATACACTTTAGGGAAAGAACACTGATACTGGAGACCTGGTTAGCAGAAACCCGGTACAATCTCAGTCAAAGTTGCACCAGATACCAGGCAAAAAGTGGGAGGTAACCATGTCAAAAGGGGCATTTTCCTACAAGAGCCACATATGTATTAGAAGCTCTGTAAAACATGTAGAAGGGAAATTAGAATTTATGAGCATCTGAAAAAAGAAAGATTCCAGTATCAATAGTGAGTTGGGAAACCATGCAGAAGAAATATATCCTATTATGCAATTTGTGAAAGGAGATGTAATATCCATGACAAATACAATAGAGAAACAGCCATCAGAATACATGCAGTACGAACATATGACCATCGCAAATTCCGTGTGAACTTCTGTGTGCCTACTGTGCGGATCAGTTAATGGTTGTATGGAGATGCACAGTTATTTTGCTTGCCCTTCCTTTTATGTGCCACAGAACCCCTTTCAAACATTTAATGTACCATAGAATGTTTGGCCTTCATTTACTGAATCTACAGGCTGAAACGCTGTAAAATGTTAGGTGTTGCTTATTTATGTGCGACTCATGAGTTACTAGTTGACAGAATACCTATTACTTTCTGGACCATACAATTCTCATCCTTTTTCTCATTCTCCCTTTTCTCTTTCCATTCCACCATGATCCATTAACATATCTCCCTCCCCAAACCCACTCTCATTCAGACTTCTCTAATCTTACTCTCAACCTTTCATGCTTATGCAATATTTGTTCACATATTTTCAGCCACTCGCTCTCTCTAACTTGTTCATTTGTTGGAAGCTAACACAGCCCCTCTGTCGCCTACTTTCTCACTCACCTTGTCTTACGTGCTTTTATCTCAGACATTCTCTTAACTCCATCAGTATTTTTTTATTGTTCAGTAACCTTTCAACTGTATCCACTAGCTCACTTAATCATTTTCACTTCCTGTTGTTCTGTCTAGTGCACGTATTCATACCCACACTCACCATGTCACTTTATCACTTTCACACTTATCACTCTCTATCTTACTATACCTGCAGATCATATTCGTGAAGAAGGAACTGTCACTGCAAAAATGCATGTTAATGTGATATTACAGTAATTATAAGTAGATGATATTCAGGAAGTGCATTTTACTGTTTCCACTGCTTTAATGCCACCTTGCAGAACCTGTTTCCCAACCTACTTACAACATTTGCAATATAGCGTTCCCATAGCAGTGTAAACTGGTAACATTAAAAGGCAGTTTAGACATGTTTACACGTCCAAATGAATCACCAACGCATATGGGAAAGTGCTAAAAACCTGTCAAAACTGGACGATTCTCTATAGATGCTGAAAGTGAAACTAGGCTGGTGTATTTTTTTTTGACAGTTATCACATTTGTCTCCACCTACAAATGTCATATGGTGTTCCAGGCTGTGAAGGAATCAACATTCATTTAAAAGAACAAGGGGAGGAATGGCTGGTCAATGAGGCTGAATGAGCTTGGGGGTGCATTGGGAAATGCTGGTAGCCAAAACAAGATTAAACGCATGAGCAGTGGGAAAAGCAGCACATGGAATGCTTAATTTTCCTACCTCTGAGAAATGAGACTGGCTTTTCATTTCATTTCACATAATGTATTTCGGCATAAGCCATAAAAGTGAGCAATAAATAAATACAGTTCATACACGCAACACAGTGATGTTATTAAAATCACATTTAGCAACATATCCACATCCGCATTTACATAAATCAATTTTCTAATACTAAAATTCGCTAAAACCAAGATTCAGACTATGAAAATACGATTAAACATCATTTAAAGTATGCACTGCAAGTTTAGAAAAACCTTATAATCACTTAGCAGCAATAATGGCTCATTGTTTTGCCCATTTCAGGCCCAAGAATCTTGCAACTTCGCAAACATACAAAGGAAGTGGGTCAGTGTGAAGTATTCTTAATGCTACCAAACGGCTAGGGTGCCCAGCTGCCTATACACTGGCGCAATCCAAAAAGAGCGAAACTTGGCATATGCAGGACAAACATATAGCACATGTGGGATGAGTTATTTTTGGCCTTCGCAAAGTGGACATTCTTCACTAAATGCACCCTTCTATTTTACAGTAAACCCCTTAACAGGGAGTGCGCCCACTCTAAACTGATGTATAATCAGATGGAACAGTGACCAATTCCCAATACTGCTCTAATGCATATGTGGCCTTGAAATTTTAAAATTCACCAGTCAGCGTTGCATTCCCAGCCATGCACTCTTCGTTCTGTAGAGTGTAAGCCCTATAGTGTTTTTTCAGCCTACCCTTAGAGGGAATTTTCCCAATCTCAGGGTGGAGGCCTAGGTCACCAAAGCCAATCATCTTCAGTAGCTGCTTTACTGAGGTCAGCAAGAGACTTTGTTGGCTTTATCCAACTTGATTATCTCCTCTAGGGCAACTGCATCATTTACCAGCTCTGGATTGACCCAGATCCTATGCCAGTATAAGAGGGGTCGCAAGTGGGCTTTAAAAGTTACTTTTTTCATACCTAAATCTATAATTCAAGATGCAAAAGGGTGCCAATTGGGAGCGACGCCAGTTCTCTTACAAATTTGTTCTCATATTTTGCCAAACCCGTATTGTCGCCATAACTCAAGAGCTCTGCGCCCTACAAAGCAGCTCCTAGAGCTTTGGCTTCAAAGATTTTCAAAGCAGGTGAGTCAGGCCTAGTGTAAGAAGCACGCTGTTCCTTCTAAAATTAAACAAGTTCTCTGTCTATGCTTTATGGTTGCCACGTGAACATGTTGGCCCCATGATACATTTGGTGAAAGTTCAATGCCCAGGTATGTGAATGAGTTTTCCTGTTCCAGTCATTTACTCAACAAAATCAAAGAGAGCCACTCTGACCTGTGTGAATTTTGCTCATTTCTTCTTGTACTCCTGATGTTTCTATAGGAGGAGAAAATAAATGTTTTTAAATAACCCTCACCCACCAGGGTTACCCCTAGGTGGCATGCTTCATCATAGGGTTCTTCTCATTCTGCTGCAGAATGGGGCATGCTACAACACACGGATACGTCGGAGCACTTGTGGTTTTATAACCTAATGAGAAGAGAAATAGGAGAAGGGAGTTTAAGTAAGGAGATTAAAAATACCTGGCTAGTTGGATGAGAGAATCTTTATTGGTTCCTCTAACCAGTATGGTTAAAAATGAAGGAACTTAGGGGCATATTATCAAGAAACAGCGTTAAAATTATCGCTGCTTTAGCAGCAGAAAATTGCAGCTAAAGCAGCGATAATGGGCTTGATAATATGCCCTTGAGAATTCCAATTGAAGCCCATGTTCTGGTGTCAACATGGGCTTCTATTGCAATTCTCACCAGTATATTATCAAGCCCATTATCGCCGCTTTAGCGGCAGTTTTCTGCCGCTAAAGCGGCAATAATTTTAACGCCGTGCTTGATAATATGCCCCATAGAGGGGTAATGTCTCCGTGTTTCTTTGGTCAACTAGTTTCAAGCCCTACCCCAAGGCTTTTCTTCGGGACCTAGGAAGGCTGTTCCCTTATGCCACTCCTCTGTCTTAATGGGATGTTGGGTTATAGGGGATAAGGGTGGGAAGTGTTTGAAAAATGTTTATATATTATTTAATTTTTTTTAAAAATTATTTAGAAATTGTAAATTAAATTTAGAATTTTACAAATAATTTTAGGAGCGGGATGTTGGTTTATAGGGGATAAGGGTGGGAAGTGTTTTAAAAATGTTTATATATTTTTAAATTTTTAAAAAATAGTATTTAGAAATTGTAAATTAAATTTAGAATTTTACAAATAATTTTAGGAGCGGGATGTTGGGTTATAGGGGATAAGGGTGGGAAGTGTTTTAAAAATGTTTATACGTTTTAGAATGTTTAAAAAAAATAATGTAGAAATTTTAGTTTTAATTTAGAAATTTAAAAATAATTTTAGGAGTGGGATGTTGGGTTATAGGGAATAAGGGTCAGAAGTGTTTTGCAAATGTTTATATATTTTTGAATTGTTTATAAAAAAAAATTGTAATTTTAAATTTAATTTAGAAATTTAGTTAAAATTATCGGAGTGGGATGTTGAGTTATAGGGGATAAGGGTGGGAATTGTTGTAATTTTTTTTTTAAATTTTGAATATTTAAAACATTTTATTTGAAATTTGGAATAAAAATATATTTTTTATATTATCTTTTAGGAGTGGGATGTTGGGTTATAGGGGATGAGGGTGGGGAGTGTTTTAAAAAATTTGATTTATGTATGAATAATTTGTATACAAAATTTAGAAAATTATAATAAAATTTCGAATGTTATATTGAATTTTAGGAGTGAGATGTTGTGTTATGGGGATAAGGGTGTGGAGTTTGATAAAAATGTGTAAAATGTAGGTAATATTGTATAAAAAGTATGTATAAATTTTGATTTTGATTATACAATTTTAAATTTATTTGGGGCTTGGGATGTTGGCTTATAGGGGATAAGGGTGGGGAGTGTATTAAAAATGTATTTGAAATTAGTAATATTGAGTAATTTATATTAAAATATAATATATTATAATATAATATTTTGGGATAAATTTTAGATTGGGGATTTGGATTTGTAGAGGATAAGTGTGGGTATTTTTTTATGTAAATTTATTAATAATGATTAAAACATAATTTTATTTTATATATTTATATTTATATATTTGTATTGCAATTACTGTAATTAAATACATATTGGAGTGGGAATATAAAAGTAATTAAGATTAGTATACATTATCTAGTGTAATTTAATATATTTATGAGTGGGAATACTAAATTAATTAAGTTTAGTGTTTTACAACTACCATAATTCAATATAGATTTGAGTGAGAATAGTAAATTAATTAAGTTCAGTGTCCAGCATTTATCTTAATTAAATATAGACTGGAGTGGGAATAGTAAATTAATTCAGTTCAGTGTCCAGCACATACTCTAATTAAATATAGGTTGGAGTGAGAATAGTAAATTTATTAAGTTCAGTGTCCAGCATTTATCTTAATTTAATATAGACTGGAGTGGGAATAGTAAATTAATTAAGTTCAGTGTCCAGCAGCTAGTCTAATTTAATATAGGTTGGAGTGAGAATAGTAAATTAATTAAGTTCAGTGTCCAGCACTTATCTTAATTAAATATAGACTGGAGTGGGAATAGTAAATTAATTCAGTTCAGTGTCCAGCACATACTCTAATTAAATATAGGTTGGAGTGAGAATAGTAAATTAATTAAGTTCAGTGTCCAGCACTTATCTTAATTAAATATAGACTGGAGTGGGAATAGTAAATTAATTCAGTTCAGTGTCCAGCACCTACTCTAATTTAATATAGGTTGGAGTGAGAATAGTAAATTAATTAAGTTCAGTGTCCAGCACTTATATTAATTAAAGATAGTCTGGAGTGGGAATAGTAAATTAATTAAGTTCAGTGTCCAGCACATACTCTAATTAAATATAGGTTGGAGTGAGAATAGTAAATTAATTAAGTTCAGTGTCCAGCACTTATCTTCATTAAATATAGACTGGAGTGGGAATAGTAAATTAATTCAGTTCAGTGTCCAGCACCTACCCTAATTAAATATAGATTGGAGTGAGAATAGTAAATTAATTAAGTTCATGGTCCAGCACTTATCTTAATTAAATATAGACTGGAGTGGGAATAGTAAATTAATTACGTTCAGTGTCCAGCACATACTCTAATTAAATATAGGTTGGAGTGAGAATAGTAAATTAATTAAGTTCAGTGTCCAGCACTTATCTTAATTAAATATAGACTGGAGTGGGAATAGTAAATTAATTCAGTTCAGTGTCCAGCACCTACTCTAATTTAATATAGGTTGGAGTGAGAATAGTAAATTAATTAAGTTCAGTGTCCAGCACTTATCTTAATTAAATATAGACTGGAGTGGGAATAGTAAATTAATTCAGTTCAGTGTCCAGCATATACTCTAATTAAATATAGGTTGGAGTGAGAATAGTAAATTAATTAAGTTCAGTGTCCAGCACTTATCTTAATTAAATATAGACTGGAGTGGGAATAGTAAATTAATTCAGTTCAGTGTCCAGCACCTACTCTAATTTAATATAGGTTGGAGTGAGAATAGTAAATTAATTAAGTTCAGTGTCCAGCACTTATATTAATTAAAGATAGTCTGGAGTGGGAATAGTAAATTAATTAAGTTCAGTGTCCAGCACATACTCTAATTAAATATAGGTTGGAGTGAGAATAGTAAATTAATTAAGTTCAGTGTCCAGCACTTATATTAATTAAATATAGACTGGAGTGGGAATAGTAAATTAATTCAGTTCAGTGTCCAGCACCTACTCTAATTTAATATAGGTTGGAGTGAGAATAGTAAATTAATTAAGTTCAGTGTCCAGCACTTATATTAATTAAATATAGACTGGAGTGGGAATAGTAAATTAATTCAGTTCAGTGTCCAGCACCTACTCTAATTTAATATAGGTTGGATTGAGAATAGTAAATTAATTAAGTTCAGTGTCCAGCACTTATCTTAATTAAATATAGACTGGAGTGGGAATAGTAAATTAATTTAGTTCAGTGTCCAGCACCTACAATAATTTAATATAGGTTGGAGTGAGAATAGTAAATTAATTAAGTTCAGTGTCCAGCACTTATCTTAATTAAATATAGACTGGAGTGGGAATAGTAAATTAATTCAGTTCAGTGTCCAGCACCTACTCTAATTTAATATAGGTTGGAGTGAGAATAGTAAATTAATTAAGTTCAGTGTCCAGCACTTATATTAATTAAATATAGACTGGAGTGGGAATAGTAAATTAATTCAGTTCAGTGTCCAGCACCTACTCTAATTTAATATAGGTTGGAGTGAGAATAGTAAATTAATTAAGTTCAGTGTCCAGCACTTATATTAATTAAATATAGACTGGAGTGGGAATAGTAAATTAATTCAGTACAGTGTCCAGCACCTACTCTAATTTAATATAGGTTGGAGTGAGAATAGTAAATTAATTAAGTTCAGTGTCCAGCACTTATCTTAATTAAATATAGACTGGAGTGGGAATAGTAAATTAATTTAGTTCAGTGTCCAGCACCTACTCTAATTTAATATAGGTTGGAGTGAGAATAGTAAATTAATTAAGTTCAGTGTCCAGCACTTATATTAATTAAATATAGACTGGAGTGGGAATAGTAAATTAATTCAGTTCAGTGTCCAGCAACTACTATAATTTAATATAGGTTGGAGTGAGAATAGTAAATTAATTAAGTTCAGTATGTAGTGGGAGTAGTATTTTAATTAAGTTTGGTAAATAGCAAATATTAGAATTAAATATAGAGTTGAATAGGAACAGTTAAATTAATTTGTTTTAATTTACAACAAATCTGTAGATTTTAGTTTTGTTTGGATAAAAGATAGAAGTTATATCAGAATGCAAATTCCAAATTTTTGTATAAAATAGTAGAAAGGAAAATAAGATTTGTTTTATAGTTGTTGGAATGTATATTAATTAGAGAGAAAATATTGTTTATTATTACGCATATTATAATAATTAAATCATTGAAATAAACATGTAATAACATAATTAATATTTAACATTTGTATTATTGTAATAATTTGTTTATAAAAAAGGATATATATTTGTTTAATGTATATTTTGGACATTAATATATGAACAGACAAAATAATAAAAAAATAACAATTGTGATTTTTATAGCTGTTTAATATTTTTTAATTTATATTGTGTACTCTCAATATTTTTAGACTTTATTTGGATTTATAAGAAATTGTATGTTTTGAAATATATGATAAATATATTTTAATTATTAATATTTATATTAGATAATTAATATTGAAATTATTTACATTTTAGAATATTTCTTTTTATTTTTAGTTTTGGTATGTTGTAGATACAATATAATAATTATATCATGTTCATACATTTTTTGGGTAATATATACAGTTTGATTATTATATTAATAAATATATTTTATTTATTATATTTATTTTTATAAGTTAAATAATTTTCACATATATAAAAAAAAAGGTATTCTTTTTGAGTATTTTGTTCTAATGTTTCATTAATTTTTAAAGTAATGTGTAATGTTAAATAAATAGTTAGGGCATTTTTTGGGATTTTCTTAGTTGTTATGTTTTTTTGGGTCTTTTATTTTGTAACCGCTCGCTGTTGTTTTGGGTTATGGGTTATTTTGGTAGAATCCAGGTCGCGGTCGGGAGCTGTTTCGCGTTTGAGAAGGTAAGAGTTATTTTCTTTATTATTAAATAGTTTTAAGTGTTTTGTGGAAGTAGTAATGTTGTAATAAGTGTGTATGGATTGATGTTTTAGAAGTTAGGGTGTTAGTAATAGTTTGTATACGGTTTTATAATTTACGTTGTGTTCCGTGTTTGTGGCTTTGTTAGTGTTTTGTTATTTAGGTGTGTTAAAGTTTTATAGTGTTTGAATAATGTTTGTAGTGATGTTTTTAGGTGCATTATGTGTGTTTTTGTGTGGGTGGGAATGTTTGTTTCTCTTTTGTAGGTTTTACGGAGAAGATATTTTCGTCTCTTTCAAACACCTTTTTTTTTTACGGAAGTGTGGATTAGTAGTGTTTACTAATCTTTATTTTACACTTCCTTTATTGTTCGGGTTTCCAGGAGCGGTTATTTACCTTTTTAATATTTTTCGGGATTTTTATGGTTAATGGATAGTCGTTTTTTGGCGTAGACGTTTTTTTCGAAAAACAGTTGTATTTTTCCATTTTATTTGGATTACTTTTTGATACCTATGGATTTTGAACTACCTGGATTTATTTGGAAGGAATGTTATTATCCCATTGGAGCAACTACACAGGTAAGTTTATTTAAATATTTTAATTGTGGGTGGGCAAATCTTATATATTTAATATTGTTGTTGTGTACTTGGTTTGTTTAATTATGTTGTCTAAATATATGTAGATATAAATTATTTATATATTTTAGACCACATAATTAAATATGTGATTTAATAAAGTGGTTCATTTATGTTGTGATAGTTGTTTTAGTAGAATTGTGGGTTAATATTTTGGAAAGGGTTTAGAAGAGAGTTTGAGCTATTATATTTAAGTACTCAAGTCCTCTTGTGGATGGGTATAGCTGTACCTGTTGTTGTAGGTAATTATACATTTGAGTAGTTTGTCTAGATTGTTTTGGTTTTAATTGTATGACAGACTGTTGCATTCTTAATTCTTGGAAACTTTGTTCCTTTTGTATGGCAATTAGTAGTTTTTGTAGTGTTGGAGTTGTTCTCCCAGTAGAAGTTAGGAATGCATTATGCCAGCCCTCGACGGCGTTGTTAGTTTTGGCTTGTTGGTTGAGTGTACTTACATATACATTCCACCAAGGTATTTGGAACTTGGGCTGACGTCTATGGCCTGATCTGTGTAGTCTCCCCACCCAGGTATCCTCAAAATAATCTAAGAGGGGAGATAACTTTACTTCATTTTGTTTGTAGAATGGACTTTCTAATAAAAGATTGTAATGTTCTGCAACATCTGTGGTTGGTACATAAGCTAGGGCTGTTAGAAGTTGTATTTGATGTGCAAAACTTATGTTTGTGGCATATTCTACACATAGGTGCCGATCACGATCCGGTAAAAACCGGGTACGAACCGTCGGTCGGAGCGTTTTCCCCGTCCGACTCGTACCCGGTCGTAAAACTTTACAAACATGGAATTACGATTCGCACGGAAACACCATTTCCGTACGAATCGTAAAAAACACCGACCGACGAAAATATACATACGAATGTGATCCGGGAATGCTGCGACGTGACGTCGGGACGCTTTCAGGCAGCGTTTCACGACCCAGGAATTACGTTTCGAACCGACAGCAGTCCGGACGGCAATATTTTCACGGCACCCAAAAAGTGCCGCAAAAGCGAAGTACGGCGCGAATCGACCAGAGTAGGTGGCCCGGTACGCACCGTCCCCCCCCCGCCCCCGCAGGTACGCGCCGACCCCCCCCCAGCCCCCGTAGGTACGCGCCGAACCCCCCCCAGCCCCCGTCGGTACGCGCCGACCCCCCCCCAGCCCCCGTAGGTACGCGCCGAACCCCCCCAGCCCCCGTCGGTACGCGCCGACCCCCCCCCAGCCCCCGTAGGTACGCACCGAACCCCCCCCAGCCCCCGTCGGTGCGCGCCGACCCCCCCCAGCCCCCGTCGGTACGCACCGACCCCCCCCCAGCCCCCGTAGGTACGCGCCGAACCCCCCCCAGCCCCCGTCGGTACGCGCCGACCCCCCCCAGCCCCCGTAGGTACGCGCTGAACCCCCCCCAGCCCCCGTCGGTACGCACCGACCCCCCTCCCCCAGCCCCCGTAGGTACGCGCTGAACCCCCCTGTATGTACACCCGTGTACGTGTCGAACCCCCCCGTGTACGTTCGAGTCGAACCCCCACCCGTGTAGGTACGGTGCGTACCCCCCGTGTATGTACGGTGCGTACCCCCCCGTGTATGTACGGTGCGTACCCCCGTGTACGTTCGAGTCGAACCCCCCCGTGTACGTTCGAGTCGTACCCCCACCCGTGTACGTTCGAGTCGTACCCCCACCCGTGTATGTACGGTGCGTACCCCCAGCGCGTAGCGCTGGGGGTACGCACCGTACATACACGGGTGGGGGTACGACTCGAACGTACACGGGGGGGTTCGACTCGAACGTACACGGGGGGGTTTGACTCGAACGTACACGGGGGGTTCGACTCGAACGTACACGGGGGGGTTCGACTCGAACGTACACGGGGGGGTACGCACCGTACATACACGGGTGGGGGTACGCACCGTACATACATGGGTGGGGGTACGACTCGAACGCACCGTACATACACGGGTGGGGGTACGACTCGAATGTACACGGGGGGGTTCGACACGTACACGGGTGTACATACAGGGGGGTTCAGCGCGTACCTACGGGGGCTGGGGGGGGTCGGCGCGTACCTACGGGGGCTGGGGGGGGGGTCGGCGCGTACCTACGGGGGGGTCGGCGCGTACCTACGGGGGCTGGGGGGGGGGTCGGCGCGTACCTACGGGGGGGTCGGCGCGTACCTACGGGGGCTGGGGGGGGGGTCGGCGCGTACCTACGGGGGGGGGTCGGCGCGTACCTACGGGGGCTGGGGGGGGGTCGGCGCGTACCTACGGGGGCTGGGGGGGGGTCGGCGCGTACCTACGGGGGCTGGGGGGGGGGTCGGCGCGTACCTACGGGGGCTGGGGGGGGTCGGCGCGTACCTACGGGGGCTGGGGGGGGTCGGCGCGTACCTACGGGGGGGGTCGGCGCGTACCTACGGGGGCTGGGGGGGGGGTCGGCGCGTACCTACGGGGGCTGGGGGCGCGTATGCGGGCACGTCTCCATGGTTGCTATGGGAGTTCGGTGCGGACGGTGATTTTTCCATCCGGTTGTAACCTCGGACGCACGGGATGGATCGTGATTCCTCGGTCGGACTTCACCTTTCACGTTTGTACGGTAAATCGTCCGAGGACGTGTCGGACACATTTTCCGACCCGAGGACGTGTGGGGAATGATTCCCAATGCGGTTCGTATGGACTTTTTACCATGCAAATCGTGATTGCCAGTTCGTACGGCACTTGTACGATTCGTACGGTAAAAAGACCGGATACGAGTCGGCACCTTAGTGAAGATTTTTGTAAATGTCTCCATATACATTGGTTTAGATGGAAGTAACATCCTTGGATAGCTGTATGGGGGTACAGTTTTAGAATGCAATTTATTATGGCTTGCTCAAAGTCTATGATAATTCTTTGAGGGTAAAAATCATTTGATTCTTGTTTTAGTTTTCCTAGCATTTCATTATATGTTGTGTTTTGTTTGTTAGGTAATAGTGCATAAATTAAAGGTATGGAAGTGTTGTGATATTGACCGTGTATTGTGTAAAGCTGGTAGAATGGTTTTGGGCATATTGTAAAGGTGCCATCCATCATCCATGTTTGGCATTGTTGGAGTTTAGTTATATTGTTTGCAGTAGCAAACATTATGATTCTTTTTTCTGTGCTTTTGTTATAAAAAAAAATAAAAGGTTCATTATTGTGGGTGATAGTTATTTCTGGTGGAATGATGATATCTTGAAAAGTTTTAGGGGATGGTATAGTTGTCGTGGTTGATTTTTTGGTCCTAGCAATTGTTCTTTTTATTGAAGCAATTGATGGTAATTGGCCTCTTGCTTCTTTGGGCACTCTAGGTAATAGTTTTTTTAGGATTACACTTGTAGCAGTTTGTGAACCAGTGCTTAATTCTTTTATATTTTCAAGGGTTGATCTGACTTCTATTTCAGAGAGATTGGGTGGATGGTTATGCTCTCTTGTATATAGTACAGTTGTTTCTCTTGTTGCTCGTCCGTAGCATTTGTTAGAATAATATTTAGAACACTTCCAGTTCACTTTTCGGTCCGTCTGCTTTTCTTGGGTGTATGTGTAACCCATGTAACACAATAGGAATTTTCCTTTCTGCGAAGTTATAAATTGGGCTTCTTCTGTCATCTTGATGTGTTAGAAATCTGGAAAAAATGTATATGAAAATATATGCAATTGTACTTTATATATTTCTATAAAAATAGGAAACAAAAAACTATTTTATATATACTTACCAAGTGTTTTTGGTTGTATTTGAATGAAGATTTTCTTTGTAGACAAAATGCTGTTTAGTTGATGTAGTCTCTGAAAGTTAAAGAAGATATATTGTTTTGGTTGGTTTAGTTTTTTAAGTGGGGTGGTATTGCTGTTTGGTATAGACTATTTTTTTTGTAGAAACTTTTTTTATTGTTTTACAAATCAACAACTCAACAAACATTCCCCTGCCTTCACCCGTCCCGGAAGTACCACACATTTATCATCAAGACCAATTATTCAGGAGAAGGAACAACCTTCCCACCCAGTTCTCTACCCCCCCCTCCCCCACCCCATGTTAATGTACACCTGTCCTCTACCCCTCTTCCTATGTGCCCCTCCTCCCTAATAAATAAGATGCAGGAGCCCAACCTCTCCCTAAGCAAACGGAGCCTTCCCTAATGCCGAGTGGTATAGATTATAGGTGTTTATTTATACAGGTTTTTAAAAACTTAAAAAAGAGAACATGGATTTGTTTAGGGGTTTAGGATGTTTTGGGGTTTGAGTAGGATTTAATTAATATTTTATAAAGTATTTTGATAGTATACTTACTTTTTAGTGAGTCCTTTCTGGCAATCTTCAATATTTTCTTTAGCTGTTTTGAGTAATATCTGTAGTGGAAACATAAAGAGATGGAATATATAAGTTATTTATTTATTTGAGTAAAGATAAATTAGTGTTTTAGTTTAATTTGGTAGTTTAGTTAGAAAAGATTATTTACTTACGTTTTTAGAATAGTAGTAGGATGTAGGTTTCTTCTGTTTAGCAGAGTTTCTTCTTCGTTCAATGCTTTGGTTTAAGGCACAGTAGAAGACTTGTTTTAATTGGTTTATATAGTGGTTTTAAATTTTTTCTTGAATGTTATTGGTTGTTTTACTGTATGTGGCCTTTCTATTGGATGGTTTGAATTTTTTCAAGTTAATTGGTTTCCTTTTATGGAAAATGCTAAGTAAGAGTATATTTAGTTTTAAAGGAGGAGAGTTTTAAATAATTATATATAAAAAGATTGTTTATAATGTGTTGTAATTGTGTAAAATGTGTTCGAAATGTCTATGTGATAATTATTTCAGTGTTTTTTTATTATGTTGTTAAATATTTAGATCGTTATAAATGTAATGTTTATGTTTAAGTAGAATATAATTGGAAAATGTATGTTTTCGCAAAATATTGTATTTATGTTGTTTAAAGTATTGGTTTTATTAGTATTAGAATTGTCGATATAGTTAAAAAAAACAATATTATTGATGTCTATATTTTGGTTATCGATATTTGTTACATGTGTTATATTTATTTACTTATGTCGATATTTAGTATTGCGATATTGATGTGTGCGATATTTGTGTGATCGATATAATTGTATTACGATATTGTAGTGTCGATATTAGTGCAGTTTTTTAATTAAGTATACAATGTCGATAATTTTGATGTCGATATATTTGATGCGATATTTGTGTAGTTCGATAATGTGTCTTTCGATAATATGTCAGAGATCCACCAGATCTATTAAAAATAAGTTATAAAGATACATAAATATCGTCAGCCTAAAATATGCAACATGAATCCGACCGGGGGAAGAGGGACACCTGTAGTCACACTCTATTGCGGGGAGGGACACATAGTATCACTGATTTGAAATGGTAATGTAAAGCGTACGAGGACAGGGGCCCGCGTTGACTTACTTTATCAAGGCTGCTTCCTCACTCTAAGGAACAACCTGCCTCTGGCTCCAATGGTGCCGTTGGCCGGGGCCCATAGACATTAAATTATCTCCGTGATGGGCTGACGTCTGCGTCCTTGTGCTGGTAAGAGACTAGGACGCTGGCCTATGCAAAAATGGCCACTCGCAAAGGCTCCAGAGCCTTGGTTCGCGATCCCACAGACAGAAAGTGATAAAAACCAAAATTATAGAATGCAAGAGGGATGAAAAAATTATTTGCAAAAAGGGGATCAATGACAGTGCATTGCTAGTAGCACCTGCTGGGAAAAAAGAAGAGCCACAAGGTGGTGCGCCTTATCGAGAATAATGGTAGTGGCAAGGCTCAGTTGAAGTATACGGGGTTCTGACTATATGTGTTTCAAAGGAAAATGGTTTCATTGAAAAATAATCGATTGTGTAATGGTGTATCATTAGTAACACCAACTGGGACAATGAGCTCAAAAGTGCTTACATATTACAAATCTAATATATATCAGTAGGGAGCCGAGTTATAATCGCTGTAAAAAATTGGTCAGTCCAAGGGTCTGGTGTGGTAAAAGCATAGGGAGAGACATAGCTGTGGACATGGGATATGCAAAATTTGCTGACGGTGGGTTGTACCACAGCACCGTCTAAGGTACAGAAGGGAAATCATATGAATTGAACCCAGGGAATGTTTTCATGAGGACCGCCTATATGTCTTGAGTCCAAAGACCCAACGTTGCTCTTTCTTGAACAGTTGTGCCTCTTGGTTCAGTTGTTTACTGATTATCCATAGTGTGTTTTTTCTTGATGTAGTGAGCTGACATCTTTTTGGTAGCACGCTCACATCTCAGATTACTGTGATGTTCACAGATCCTAGTTTTTACCTTGCCTTTGGTCATCCCTATGTAATGCAGGTTACAGGGGCATGTGATCATGTATATCACTGATTGGGAGTTGCAGTTGGTAAACTGTCATAGTTCCCATCTCATGTTGTTATTGAATGTGAGTATTCTGATTGCCTTAGTCAAGTGGCAGACACTGCAGTTTCCGCAAGGGTGGTGTCCTTTTATTGGAGTGATAAAACCTTGATTAGGTCTTATTTCGTTGTTTGTGTGTGGCTGTGTACGTACCAGCATGTCTCTTAGGCTGTGGACTCTCCTATGTGAGAATATGGATTTGAGAAAATTGATGGTCCCACTGTTCAGTATGCAGCAATGCTTATTGACGATCTGCTAACTTGGTTTGAGGCTATGCTGTAGGTAGTGATGCATATGGGCCGATCTCCTTTATCTTTCGGTGGGGGAATTTCCAGTAGTGCCTCCCTGTGATTATTCCTAGCTCGTTTCATTGCTGTGGAAATAATATTGCGAGGCAGGTTTCGCGCTTCTAGCTTAGAGGCCAGAGCTAGCAGCGCCATTTGCTGTCGCTCAGTTTGATGCAGCCGCGTCTTAGTCGGAAGAATTGGCCAAAGAGGAGGTTTTCCCTAAGGTGTCTCAGATGAAAACTGTCAAAGGGGAGTAAGCTTTTTTTTGCTGTATGTTTGAAATGTGTAGTCGTTTTCAGAGACCCTTCCTCTTGAAAAATGTTTAAGTCAAAGAAAACTAAATCAGTTCTTCACATAGTGTGTGTGTGAATTTCAAGAATTCATTTTGTCTATTAAGCCAAAGTAGAAACTCATTAGCCGTTACTTCATCACCCTGTCAAATCTCCAACACGTAATCAGTGTACCTTTCCCAAAGTATGATATGTGCGATATATGGGTTCTGGGCATACAGGATGTTATGTGTCTAGAGGTGATGTACGTAGAGACCTGCTATGCTGGAAGCGAATGTGCTGCCCATGCTGGTCCCGTGTTTCTGTAGCTGCAGAGTATCCTCAAATTTAAAGAAATTTTCTGTTTTGCTCATTTGAAATATTCCTTTAATATATTGCACGGGATTTGGTACTGTCAGTCTATTTCAAAAAGCACATCCTCAATGATGTTGAGAGTCTTGACGTGTGGAAGACTGGTATATAGACTCTCTATGTCCAGTCCTATTAGCAGTTGTTTGTCTGGGTCAAAAGTTATATCCTTCAGGAGACTTAGCACTTCCTTAGAGTCTTTAAGGTATGTGTCAGTGTTTTGTATTATTGGCCTATGGAAAGCATCTGAAGACCTTGATAAGAGTTCAAGAATAGACCCTATCCCAGGCACGATAGGCAGTCCTGCAGGATTCTCCATGCTTATGTGTTTCTTTGGAATTGTGTAACGGGTAGCTTTCCCTTAAAAATCTTACTATGGTTGAATGCCATACATTTTGTTTTGTCGACATTCATCTCTAAACCACGCTCCAAACAAAAATCACTGAAGCGGGCTAAAAGATTTTGCAGACCACTGGGTATTTTGGAAATTAGAAAAGTGTTGTCTGCAAACAACAATAACGTTTTTTGTCCTGAGCCAAGGATGGGGCATTAGCCTCAACTTTTAAGAGATAGTGTACCAGTCCATTTACATATAGGGAAAGTAAAGTATGAGCCAGTACCCATCCCTCCCAGATGCCCTTTAACAAAGGAATATTTTCAGTTAGTTGTCCTTGTGAGCCCCACCATACCAGGGCAAAGTTATTGTGTAGCTTAACCAGCAAGGATAGTATGTCAAGGGGCATCCCCATTTCTTCCAGAACTAACCATAACCTTGAACGTGGTACCAAATCAAAAGCAGATTTAGGATCGACAAAGGCGACACATAATTTACCTTTACCGATCCGTACCGTCTTCCAGTATTTTATAGCAAATATGAAGGCCTGATCTATCATATATGTCTTGGGTCTAAAACCTGCTTGCAATAGGCTTATAATGTCACTACTATCTACCCATTGTTGATCCTTACTAGTACCATTGGGCAAAAAACTTTTTGTAGGCAGTCAATTAGACTTACAGGCATATCATTGTCTGGCTGGCTCTTATCTTTTTAGGTCAAGTCTAGCATTGCAGCGCATGCGCTGCTCGCTTTGAGAGGTGTGAAGCATTCAGTTTAGCGTGGAAGCTCCACACACTCTCCGCCCATCTTTTTCATTGGCTTAGGTCCTAAATGCTGCCTTCCGATTGGTTTTAGGCTTGTTAGTCCCTCCTCATGAAGGTCATGCCATCATTTGTATCCTTCCATGGCTACTGGCCCATTTACTCCAAACATTATTTTTTTCCCTGTCTCCCCCACTCCCCCTCCCGCAGTATGTGCCTTCTTGGCCCCCCGCCCCTCCCTCCCCCACTTCTGTTCGTGCCTTCTCGCCCGCCCGCACTCCTGGTAGGTCTTGCGTAAATGCGAGTCCTATTGCATTGTAAATGCTTGTTTAGGACTTGCGCCCTGTGTGCCTCTGACCTGGAACCACTCAGGTCCAAGATGGCCTGAGGGTCACAAATTACGAGCTGCACTGGTCAGATTGAAAGGCAGATAATCAGGCAACATCCTTTAACTTATTTTTCATACATCGCTTTACATCTCACTTCTCTTATTTCTAAGTGCTATAAATAACTACCTTGAAAGAATGAAAGGCAACGTCAGCCTTGCCAGGATTCAAACTAATGACCTATCGATCACCGCAAAGCTCAGCGGCGGGCGTTTAACTGTCACTTGAAGCAATAGGGGTCTGCCTCCGATGGAGTGCCGGGGTCTGCAGGTAGCAGTGCACCTCGCCCACGTACTAGGAGTAAACCGCACACATTCCTGGACAGAGACGACGGCTTTTAAGCGGACCCATGGGAGCTTGTTGCGTGCATCTTCTTGAGCTCGCCCGAGGACGGGGCACGCAGTAGACCAGATTTAAAGAGCCCCTCTCCCGGTGGCAGGACCGATACATCCAAGCAAGAGAGCTGGTTGAGGAGCTTTAAACCCGACACGGAGGATACATTCTTCGAAAGTCAAAACACTAAAGATTTAGTGTCAAAATGTTAACCAGCACTTAGCTTATTTGGGGAGGGCAGAAACGACAGAGAGATTATCTAAACGTTAACATACAGTAACCATTGTAGAGAAAAAGTGAACTCTTGCACGTTAAAACAGGCCCTTGAGCTGCAAGAGTGTCTCGAAAAAAGAATCAGGGGACAAACATGAATAAGGCATATACAAAGGAAATCCCCCCGCCAAAGTCATTCCGGTACCCCAAAGCCATAAAATCTCTGCAGTGCTTGGAGAACCATGGGCATGGAGACAAGGGGACAGAGCGCATAGGACTCTGTGTGCGCATCCCATCTATCCAACCATGTGTCCACCCGAATCCACCTATTCATCCATCCATCCTTAACTCCCTCCCTGGGCCACATGCACCATCCGGCCTTGGGGGTCAGGGTGCGGATGACCCCACAGATTGTATCCCAATTCACCGAGCACCCACACCTTGGTGCACTCAGCTCTTCTAAGAACCCCCTACACATGGACATAGCCGCCAAGCAGGACACTGCAGGTCTGAGTTCTGTTTACAGATACAGCTTTCCCCGCACACAGCTGGTTCCGATCTCTTGGGGAAAGAGAAGGTAGTGTATGGTGCAGACAGGATGCTGCAGTGGCACGGCGGTGCCTTCATAGGACACCACAAGAGAATTCCAGGTCCAAGGCCCCAGGTTTCCTCGGTGCCCAGGGAGGAGAACAGCCATGCCAGGCTTTGATGCATGACCGAAAGGGCGAGGAGCCTCGATTGAGGGGCTTCTACCCGCTGACCTCAGAGCAGGGGCAGCTGTGGGTACAGATGCCTCAGGGCACCCTGCACCAACCTTGTGCAGACAGGCGCGAGGTGGCACGGACAGACCTCAGACAGGCCAGTGCACCTGTAGTGCTTCGAAGCACTGAGACTGAATCCGAGCGTCCTTCCACCAGGATCCCGTGTGAGGCTGTCACTGCAGCTCCTAGGACAGGTTTCAGTCCTAAAAGAGGATTTTCAAATAATTCTGGGCTCTCAGCTAGCTGGAGGGATCCCTTAAGAGAACACATGTGTAAAAACGCTCCCCGAAGACAGTGGTGAACATGTGCAGGTGTGTCTGGCAGTTGCAAGTGGGGGTTGAACCCCCTTAAGCTGCTGCAGCTGGTTGAATATCCTCTTGCTGGTAGCAGTTATGCTATGTTAGTGTAATTTGTAAAGCGCACATACACCAGACGGTTTATTGGCGCTGAGGTAACTAACACAGAGGCAGCCCAGAGTACTACATATAGGCTTGTTTGAAGAGCCAGGTTTTTAACATCAAGCACCAGGGAACCAATGGGAAGGTAACTTTCAGATTACTTGCCTTGTCCCCCGGCTTGGGTTCATGCTCTGAAGAAGAAAGCTGCTCCTGCCTCGAGGTGCCCTCCACATGGTCATGGGGAACCGCTCACCCAGGGAGGATGGTTCAAGGAATCTATTCAGGGGGACACCCCCGGCCTTGGGCGGCTGGACAAGGGTCTGTCCTCCGATACTCCGATGGCTTCACCTACACCAAGGCGGTGCATATATGATATACAACGTAAAATAGGCCACTGAGTAATTACAGAGCCATCTACTGCAGGAATCCATCCAGAGGAGTAGCTTCCACGGGTGAGGCAGGCGCAGTGCACCGGGGCCCAGAGGCCTGGTGACCCCACTGAACCTTGAGAGCTGCTGTAGTCTTTATTTCCAGGTAGGGGGGCATTTAGTGCCATGGACTGGGGGCCAGGACACAATGGTGACACTGCTGAAGATCATGGGGCCTCCTACAGTGGGCTGCGCCGTGATCTGGTTGCAGCTTAACGCGTCATACTGTAGTGGAGACGGGGTTTTATGTGCACACATTGCTATGTTAGCATAAGCGCTTTAGAAGTAAAACGCCATCTTGCCACTTTGCGCACACGACACTACAGGTAGCTTATATTACACGTAAAACTGCTTGCTTGCTTTTTCTTCACATGAGAACAGTCTGTTGTTCACATCCCTTGACGTGCACCGCGACCTTAGTCTGAACACTGTGTGCAGAAGCCGACAAGGTCAAATAACAATGTATGCTGTTGAATTCAGGTTGATCGGCCCACGCTCTAGACACAACACGCACACAGCTGCAAATATCTGAAACTCGGGTGTCTTTAATATTGCATTTGCATGCATGATTCAGACACTTGGAGAAAACCTTTCCAGACACAGAGAGCAGAGCTGATCCTGTGATGTGATTCACCTAAGCTGATCTTTGAGGTATGGGGTTCCCCATTCAAACCTAGACACCTTCTATTAGTTTATAAAACTAGTTTACCAGCCAAGGGAGGGTGGTTCACAAAGTATTATAGGACTTGTTTTCCACCATCATTTATAATATGATTTCTCCCTTCATTTTCTATGGTATTGTAACAATGCTGATGGTTTTATTTTTAATCATTTGCCTGCTTGTATTAGCCAAAATACTGCACCTTAGAGCACGTAGTTAAAAATAAACATTTTAAACTTTTCCGTGTCTCTGATTACTCTTGTTGTGGACTGATATGAGAATAATAATGCAAAGGTGTTTCTGATTCCCACCATTCCTGAGAGTACTCTAAGTCGCTTTTTCTGGGTTGTCTAATCATTGGTAGCTTTGAGATGATACGGAAAACGAATGAGACACTCATGCTAGTCGGATGGGGTTCTGGGTACTGAGGTGAGTTTTTGGTACACCACAATTCACTGAGGTCCTGGTTTCCTGTGCATAGTTCTGTGCATGAGCAGAATCCCCGCAACATGGCGCACCTAACGTTTTGGTCTTATGATTGAGACGCCTTAGTAGTGCTTATATTTGTCCACAACAGCCTCACTCTTATTTCCGGTTGACGGGAGTGACGGTTTAAACCTACCTAAATAGTTAATATATAGGTTCTCTCAAGCTTGACAATTAAAAAGGTTTCATTTTCAAATCTACCCTTTTTGTGCTACGATTTAATATAGATTGTTTTTCTTCTTTGTATCCTTATGGCTGAATTCGCTATTGCAGCACATAGTCGCTCACCTCTCCGGTGTCATTTGATGCAGTTCGGGGTGCCTGACGATGGGATGGCTATTATCTTTGTAGTGAGTGCTGATGCATCGTTTCCCTATGAGTTGTTTTACTCTTGGGTTACTTTGCCGGAGGTGAATGCGGATAATAAGACGTTTCATACTTACACTCCTACGGCGGTCCCAGCTAATTACACGCCGTATAGGATGCAGGAAATTCCCATTTCTGCCTGGCAGCATCGTATTTGGTTGAATGGCGCCCTCCCCCACACCGTTACACCGGTTTGTTTGGGTCCCTTGTCCATTCCAGAGGCCACTTGGCCAGTCTTGGCCGGGTTTACATCACATCCACGTTATTTGCAAGCCCCGCTGGATGACTTACGTCAACTCCATACCGCCCTGATTACGGTACATAGGGCTTTAGTGCAATACGTATCTCGCAATGTCCAGGTGGGGGCACCTGGAGTTGCGGCGCAACCAGTTGGCCCGTCCGGGATTACTATTAGTCCCGTTATGGTTAATTCGGTAATGGGCAAGCGCCCCCAGAATAAGGATGATATGCCTTATGGGCTTGCTGAGAAATTTGACCAGCTGGAAGCAGTATTTCCAAATTCTACTCCTGTGGAAAAACACAGGATCCTTTCCATTAGTTTGCAGAAAGACTTGGTCCCAGAGGTAAATGATTGTCAGAACTGGGGTAAAGTGTTTGAAGCAGTCTACTCGAAGTGGTTCGGCACACCGTCTATGACTGTACTGCCCTCCGTGATCAAGCGTGTTCAAAATCAACACGGTCCGGAGGCGGCGGTCGAGTTAGGAATGAGGCTTGTCGGTGTGTTCGACGTAGTTGCTGATCTCATCCTTGCTAACGTCAAGGGAGATGCGGTTAACTTTCAAGTGTCGAATGCCCTGCGTCTCGTCGACGACGTCGATAAACCCCGACAGTTACCGAAAATTATTGCGGAGGCTTATAGGACCATTGGCCGCAATAGTTTAGGGGTTAAGCCTTTTGCTAAAACAACAGCGCAACCGCAAACTCAGACGGTTGCGTCTACTAAAGACGACCGTCCAGCTTTTCCTAAACAGAATTGGAAAACTAAGAAACAGGGGAAGCAGCAACAGAAACAGGGGTCTAGGCCTGCGTCACCAGTAGAAGTGACTACTGAACGCACGTATGAATTGCGCGATTGCACTAGAATTAGGTCTCCTGATAGATTTCAGGCTCCTGAACAACGTTCTCCTCGTTCTTCACAGGAAACATCGGTCTCACAGTCCGGTGGAGGAGAACGTGGCAAAGGTCGGGGTGCCATCTTTGAATATACATATATCGTATTAAATTGATGTTAACTATGGAGGAGTTTCTCTTTCTGAGAACGATCAATTCCATAATCCCGACACACTACTATTTGCCTAAGGTTCACAAGGACAAAGTAAATCCACCCGGCAGACCCATAGTTTCATCATTGGGTAGTCTAACAGAAAAATTGTCTGTCTTTGTGGACCATTTTTTATTTCAATTTGTTCTACAGTTATCCTCTTATATAAGAGATACTAAAGATTTCATTTCATGCATTGAAAATGTAAGATGGGAGTCATCATTTGTTCTTATAACATTGGATATCACAGGACTGTATACATGCATAGACCACAAACAGGGACTGGAGGCGGTGGAATATTTCCTGAACAAAAGGGCGATCAAACTATTAGAACATAGTAAGATGCTAATTGAGCTCATACGGTTTTGCCTATACAACAACATATTTCTTTTTCAAGGTGACCTCTACAGGCAGGTATCGGAGACCGCGATGGGCACCTGCTTCGCCCCCAGCTACGCGAACTTGTTCGTGGGCTGGTGGGAGGAGCAGGTAGTCCGGTCCCCTACCAATGCTGTATGGACAGCGAATATAGTGACCTGGCACAGGTACATTGACGACCTTTTTATAGTCTGGAGAGGGTCTGCCAATAGTGCCAAAGACTATATAGTCCATCTTCACAACAACAATCTCAATCTACACTTCACAGGCGAGATTAGTTCGGTGGCAGTGAACTATCTCGACCTTGAAGTGAGGATCCAAGAGAACAGGATCACTACGGCTCTCTACCGAAAGCCGACTGCAGGCAACAGTACATTACATGCAACTAGTGGTCATCCAGAAAAACTGAAGAGAAGCATCCCATATGGAGAACTCTTGCGTTTGAAACGCAACTGCTCAAGGGAATGCGATTTTTTAAATGCAGCCAAAGAGAGCCTTGATAGATTTGCTGCCAGAGGTTATGACTTAAAATTACTAGACAACACCCTAGAAAAGGTCAATAAGATACCGAGAAAGAAATTGCTGGAGGTCAACATAAAAAAAGGAAAGGAAGAAGAGGGCAAATTCCGTATGATTACGACCTTTTCGGAGGACGCAGACTCCTTAAGATGCATTTTCCGAAAAAATTGGCACATTTTGAAAACCGATCAGATTATCGGGAAAGATATTCCGCCTGTCCCATTAATGACTTTTAGAAAGGCTAGATCGCTAAAAGACAAGTTGGTTCATAGCCATCTAGAAAATCCCACAGTGAAACAAGGGGCATTTGGTGAACTAAGGGGTTTTTTCCCGTGTGGGAAATGCAAAGCCTGTGCATTCAGCAAAAGAATCCTCAACTATGAAATCAAAGGTATGAAAGAAAGACAAACCATTAAAAAATTCATCACATGTCAAACGACACATGTAGTTTACTGTCTGATGTGTCCCTGTAAGTTAAGATACATTGGGAGCACTATACATAGTGTCAAAATTAGGATTCTAGAGCACATGCGTGCTATAACAAATAGAGACATGAGTTATCCAGTGGCGAGACACTTTGCCATCAAACACCAAAGTAACAGAAACCTACTTCAATTTTTTGGGCTGGATCATGTGCCACTCCACACCAGAGGAGGGGACAGGGTACTCAAACTGAGGAGATTAGAGTCGAGATTTATCATTGATCTACAAACAAAAAGCCCAAATGGTCTGAACAGCAGTGAAGAGTTAACGGTGCACCTGGGGACCTAGGTGATAAATCAGAAGATAATGATAGACAATACTGTATACACCTCTTAATGTAAAACACACACACTCTGGGGTTTTAGCCGATACACGGCAAGAAGGAAGAAAGCGAGGAGGAACAGGGTGGTTCAATGGAACCACTAATGCCGATCCACGGCGAGATATTAATTACATTAGGATTTTAACTAATGAGGAGCTACACTTGATAAGAAATGAATTTTGCTAAAGACATTGTTGCAAATATTGAACATGAAACTTTATCAATAATCAAGTGTTAATACGATATATGTATATTCAAAGATGGCGCCCATAAGAACTATGTGGCAGCAGTCCTTCCTCGCTTTCCAGTGCCCGAAAATGTGAATGTGATGTATTTTTTGTATATAAAATGGCGCCGCGCTGTATCTGTCATATAACACACTGACGAAGGGAAGACCCGAAACGCGTTTGTGAAGCGCTAAATAAAACTGGTTACCAACCTAACCCGTGAGTGCAGCTATCTTCTTCCCGGACGGGAGAGAGGAAAAACCTTGGAGCGAGATATTAGACACGGAGCACCACCGTGCGAGCAGCACCCGCCAGCGAGTGATCCGTTTCAAAAGGTGCAGCGGAGCAGTTATATATATATATATATATATATATATATATATAAAATAAAAGTAAAATGCATCCTTTCACAACCAGAGCTCAATAATGCTGTAAGGACTCTCCTGTATATCACAAATAAATTATGCAATATAAACAATATATCACAAAAAACAGGAAAGAAACAGCAGTAAGGCATGTTTGAAAACTGTTTTAATGCTTAGCATTTAGCCCAAAACCTCAGATAGGACTGAAAGCATTGACAGCTCACAGGCTGCATTGTAGACAACTACAGCCTAGAAAGGCTAGATAGATAACTCTTAGCAACATAGAAAAACTGGCACCGTGCCTTTAAGGCAGCCATGACCCCTAGCCTCCCATCATGCCTCAGGGGTGACAGTTGGGTCAGTTGTTCTTTGCGGTGACACAAAGCCATAACACAAAGAGTTGACAATTCCTTTAAAAAATAAATAACGTTTGCCCGGGGAGGCGGGAGGGTTGCTTATGACTTTGATGAGGATACCCCTGGAAGAGAACTAGGATTACAGGTAAGTAACTAATCCTTCTCTTCCAGGGGATCCTCATCAATAGTCATAAGCACTAGAATAGAATAGCGAGCCTCACCTCATACGCTGCGGGCAAAGGAAAAATAATAATCATTAACAATCAAGCTCAGACAACTAAACTTGATAATTCAGACATTTCTGTTATCTGAACAGATTTCTCTACTTGAGTATCTGCCCTGGAGTCGGATTCAAGACAATAATGCCTTGTGAACGTATGCACAGATCTCCAGGTTGCTGCCTTGTAAATTTCTGCCATTGGAACATCATGCAATAACCTCAGTTCCCTCTAGGTAGAATTTAAGCACTCTCTTAAGGTCTAAGGAATGGAGCGACCTCTCCGCAGGAGTTGCGGGATTGGGAAAAAAGGATGGTAAAGAAATTGTCTGATTAATATGAAAATCAGATACAACTTTCAGTAGAAAAGCAGGGTGAGTCCTTAATACTACTCTGTTGTGGTGAAAGATAGTATATGGCTTTTTGGAAGAAAGCGCTTGGATCTTGCTTACTCTTCGCGCTGAGGTAATCGCGACTAAGAAAGCGGTCTTCCATGTCAAATGCTGTAGCGTAGCTTTATGGATGGGCTCGAAAGGAGGACCCATTAACTTAGAGAGGACCAGATTCAACTCCCAAGGAGGAGAAGGAGGTCGAACAGGAGGATAAACTTTCTTCAACCCCTGTAGGAAATCCTTGACCACCTGCAGCTGAAAAAAGGAAGGCTGGCTTGGAGACTTTCTATAGGCCGTGATAGCTGCTAAATGTACTCTGATTGATGAATACTTCAACCCTGATTTAGCCAAGTACAGGAGGTAAGGCAGAATAACCTCCTCCTGTCCTGTGGTTGGATTAAAGTTATTACGAGCGCACCACAGGTAGAATCGCTTCCACTTAAAGGAATACGAAGCTCTTGTGGCAGGTCTCCTTGCTTCTTTTAGTATGTGCATACAGTCCTGCGGCAAGTTCAAATGTCCATATTGCAGGACCTCAGGGGGCATGATGCCAAGTTCAGTGAGGAAAGGTTGGGATGTAGGATCTTCCCGTCCATCTTGGTCAGCAGATCCGACCTGCACGGCTGCCTCTTGTGGGGGTGCACCGACAGCTGTAACAGATCCGGGTACCACCATTGTCGAGGCCAGTCCGGGGCTATCAGGATCATTGACATGGGTGACCGGATGAACTTGGACACCACCTTCGGAATCAGAGGCAGGGGAGGAAAGGCGTATGCAAATATTCCGGACCAGTCCATCAAAAGAGCATTCCCCTTCGTCCCTGGACGGTGGAAGCTGGAGGCGAAGGCGGGGCATTTTTTGTTTAGATCGTCTGCAAACAGATCTATGGAAGGCTGGCCCCACTGACGGAAAATGTCTGTCACTACCTCGTTGTTTAGCACCCAGTCTGGCTGATCTTCGAAGTGCCGACTGAGTGCGTCCCTCGCACATTTCGCTCCCCTGGAAGGTGCACTGCTGTAACGGAGAGGCCTCGGGCTAGAAGCCAGTGCCATATCTTTTGATCTTCCAGGGAGAGAGGACGAGAGCGCGTACCACCCTGTTTGTTGAGGTAATACATGGTGGTCGTGTTGTCTGTTTGGACGAGGACTGAGTTGGACATGATCGAAGGCCGAAAAGCTTTCAGGGCTAGATGTACGGCCCGCAGCTCTAACATGTTTATGTGGTAGGATTACTCCTTGACGGACCACCGACCTTGCATTTGCAGGCAATCCATGTGCGCCCCCCATCCCTGAAGCGATGCATCCGTTACCAAGGACTGGGTGGGAACAGGTTGGTGAAAAGGGACTCCCAGTAGGGGGTTCCGTGGACGAGTCCACCACAGAACAGACGTCTTCGCTGCTTGTGAAAGCACAATCCGGTCTTCCCAGAAACCGGTAGTCTGGTCCCACTTGTCCTCCAGATCCTGCTGTAGAGGTCTCATTCTCAGCCTGGCGTTGGAAATGAGGAATATGCAAGATGCCATGGATCCCAAAAGGGACGCTACTTGCCGGATCGTCGGGCGATTGGTCTGGAGAAGAACCTCGCACTTCTGCCGAATTGATAAAAGTCTCTGCTCCGAAGGAAACGCTTTTCCTAGGTTTGTGTCTAGGATGGAGCCCAGGTAATGGATCACCTGTGTCGGCTGGCAAACTGACTTCTCCATATTCACATGCAGGCCTAGCTTGCGGAGCAGAGCCAGGCAAACTTGGAAGTCTCTCTTTATTTGCTGAGGAGATGGCCCTTTCAAGAGCCAATCGTCCAAGTATGGATATACGAACAGCCCTCGTCTGTGTAGAGCTGCCGCTACCACCGCCATGCACTTGGTAAAGACTCGTGGGGCAGATTTTAGTCCGAAGGGCAACACTCTGAATTGGTAGTGATTGTTGCCAACCACGAATCGTAGGAATTTGCGATGACGAGGAGTTACAGGAATGTGGAAGTACGCATCCTGGAGATCCACCGAGCACATCGGGTCCCCTACTCGCAGATGTGGACATATTTAATGAAGCGCCAGCATGCGAAATTTTTCTTTAAAAATGAGCTTGTTCAGAGACCGCAGGTCCAGGATTGGTCTGAACTTGTGCGCGTGATCTCTTTTTGGCACAAGGAAGTACCTGGAGTACACTCCCTTTCCTCGCTGCGAGATGGAAACTTTCTCTATGGCCTTTTTTTGTAGAAACGCCACCACTTCTTGACGTAGTAATTTTAGCTGGTGAGGACGAGATTTTTTCGGAGGAATGTCCTTTGGAGACACACGGAAACGTAATGCGTATCTATCGCGCAGTATGCTGCACACCCAACGATCCTTTGTTATGTTGCACCACTCTTTCAGATGTTGCGAAACACTTCCTCCCACTGGAGTGGGCAACGGCGTCAGAGGAAGCTCTGGCTCATTGCTTTCCTGTTGGTCGAGTGGTAGAGGAGGATTGTTGTTGGCTACCCTCTGTACCTCTGGTAGACTTTCGACTCTGAAATTGCGATCGCCCTTGGGTTTTTCCTTGGGACCACTGAGGGGTTTGAAACCTCTGTTGGTATCCCTTGCGTTGGCTGGGCCTGTACCTTCTTCGGAACTCCTTTTTCTTTTCTAGCCCCACCACCTTCAAAGTGTCCAGCTCGGCCTTCATCCGAGCCATTTCTTCATCCGTGTGGGAGCCAAATAATGAAGACCCCGAAAAAGGCAGGTTAAGGATCCTCTGCTGAGCATCCGGTTTAAGGGCTGTAAGCCTCAGCCAGGCGGACTTTCTCGCACAAATTCCATGCGCATACGAATGCGCCGATAGAGTGGCGCCATCCGCTGCAGTGCTAATCATCTGATTAGCTACCAAGGAACCGATCCAAAGAGTCCCATAAGGATCGGTCGTATCGACCTAATAAGGCTGCTGCACTAGAGACTTTGAGAGAAGAGTCTGCCGAGCCACAAACCTTTCGCCCCCAAGAGTCCTAGGACTTACTCTCCTTGTCCGGAGGGACCAACGCATGAGCAGAAACCGCGTGCGTCTTACGTGCTGCTGCAACTATCACGGAATCTGCAGGTGGATCCGTCTTCAAGAACACCGGGTCTGTATCAGCCGGCTTGTATTTCTTCTGGATTCTGGCCGGTGCAGCTTTGATCGTTGAAGGGGTCAGAAAAATGTCCATTACTGGCTCCATAAGGCCAGGAACCAGAGGCAGCAACGGACGCGAAGCAGATCTTTGGTGCAGCGTCTCGAAGATCACTGTAGTTGCGACCTGGGGAGTGGACATTACAATGTTCAGTTTCTGAGCCCCTCTCTGCAGCACATCCTGATAGGTGTTAATGTCATCTATCGGGGACACTCGCGACTGAGGGCTGTCCGATAGCGTAGGCGAATAGTCCCTCTTAGAAGAATGGGTGGAGGAAGATGACCATGAGGGGGACCTCCTTCTGTGGTGATGTGACGTCGGAGGCCCACGCTCCTTAGATCTACCTGCACGGTGGTGGTGTACCGGTGAAGGCGATCTATCCATCTCCTGTACCAATCTTTGCAGAGGGGACCTGTGGACAGGGCTTGTGTACTCCTCCTATCTTGCTGTTCCCGCCGGAGTCTTACTCCAGTGATGCACTGGTAAAAACCATCTTGGAGACAGATGTATCGAAGGAGATGGCCTGTGATGCGACAGGGATCTCTGTCGTGACCTCCTCTGATGTTCCGGAGACGCAGATGGAGAGTGAGGGCGTCTCGAGGAGTGAGAAGAAGAATGCCTTGACGCTGATTCCGTCACCAAGACTACCGAACCTTCATTAGATCTATGCGAAGGTGGTCTCGACGCCGAGCGTCTATCCCGCTGCGACGGAGGCATCCTCGACGTCGATCGAGATCTACTAGTTGAGGTTCGACCAGGTCCAGGGAGCGGTCTCGGCGTCGGTTGTGACTTCCTCGGCGTCGAATGTGTCGACGGCGAATGAATACTTCTTCGTCTCGACTTCGAGCGATGTGGCCTCGACGGCGACGAAGGGCTTTCTCTCCTCGACGCCGATCGTCGATGGGAGGACGACGGCGGAGGGCTGCTGGCTCTCGACGCCGAACGACGTTGGAATGACGTCGGCGGAGGGCTTCTTGACTTCGACGTCGAACGTCGTTGGGATGACGTCGGAGGTCTTGATCTCAACGCCGATCGCCGCCTGGTCTGCGACGGCGGAGACTTCTCTCTCCTCGACGTCGAACGTCGTCTATGTGACGGTGACGGAGGGTTGTCAGCTCTCGACGCCGAACGTCTGACCGATGCCGACGGAGGTCTGCTGGCTCTCGACGCCGATCGTCGCCGGGTTGACGACGGCGGAGGGCTTTGGCTTTTCGAAGCCAATCGACGTCTTGAAGCAGGCGGTGAACTGGAATTCCTCAACGCCAATCGTCGCCGGGTTGACGACGGCAGAGGCTGACGGATTCTCGACGTCTATGACGTACCTTCATATCTGCGCTCTCTCGACGGCGAGCCCGCCGTCGACGGTCTTTTCTTCGCTGCATGCCCCTCCGGTGGCTGCTATCTCAGCGCCGAGCCCGACGCTGAGGGTCTAGAAGATGATCTGGGCCTCTTGAAGCCTTTTCTTACCGGAGATCTGCCTCTGGAAGCCTTCTCTGCCAATCCATAGAGACGAATCCTCTCTTTGTCCTTTAAAGTTCTTTTAGAGAGGGACTGGCAATGAGGACAAGTCTTTGGGACATGATCCTTAGGCAGGCCAAGAATACAGACCGAGTGAGAGTCTGACCTGGCCTTCTTTTTACCACAAGAAGGGCAGGGATCAAAAAGGGATGGCATTTTGTGAGGTAAAAAATGCCAAAAATAGTCAGAAGCAAACACCTTACTTGACTGGATGAAAAACGTCGAAGTAGGATAAAATCTTTCTGAAAAAGGTAGATTATTTCTGAATAAAACCAGAAAAGAGTGGAGCTGTGTAACCAGGGTCCTGACTGAAGGAGCCGGAAAGAACAACTGACCCAACTGCCACCCCTGAGGCATGATGGGAGGCTAGGGGTCATGGCTGCCTTAAAGGCACGGTGCCAGTTTTTCTATGTTGCTAAGAGTTAGCTTTCTAGCCTTTCTAGGCTGTAGTTGTCTACAATGCAGCTTGTGAGCTGTCAATGCTTTCAGTCCTATCTGAGGTTTTGGGCTAAATGCTAAGCATTCAAACAATTTTCAAACAAGCCTTACTGCTGTTTATTTACTGTTTTTTGTGATATATTGTATATATTGCATAATTTATTTGTGATATACAGGAGAGTCCTTGCAGCATTATTCAGCTCTGGTTGTATAAGCATATATGTTTATCACATATATGATTGTGTTTCCGGGGTCCCGCGCAAAGGCGGGAATATTCTAGTGCTTATGACTTTGATGAGGATCCCCTGGAAGAGAACAAGGTGTAATTGAAACATGTGTGTCACCCATGAATAATCCTCTTTTCACTGTAACCAAACCTGATGGGTCGTACCGCCTAGTTTTCGAGTACCGGCATTTGAACTCTCATTGTCGGACCTGTGCGGTACAGAATACCCACAGTTCTGCCCTCGTTGATAGTCTCGTGAGAAAAAGGTTTAAGACCACACTTGACATCTCAAATGGCTTTTATAGCCATAACCTGTCCTCCATTAGTAGTACCCTGATGCGTACTCGTATGTTGATGATATCTATCTCACAGATGACGAATTATGGCCGCATCTGTGGCGCGTTGACCGCATCATTGTTATGTTTGCGGACTTCGGTTACAAATTTAACTTTGCAAAATCACACATTGCAGAGTATACAGTGTTGTTTTTGGGCTATGAACTCAACAACGAAGGTCGAGGTTCAGCACCTCACTTCCTGGAGAAGTGCGCCTGTTTGCGTGCTCCAACAACTCTGAAAAAACTACAATCTTTGCTGGGTTTTTTGAATTTCGGACGTACTTACATTCCCGATTATGCCCAGCGTATCAAGCCACTATATGCCTTGGTACAACCAACTTTTTCCAAATCGAGCTGGCTGCCAGAGAATTCATTTATCCTGCAATCTTTGCAGGCTGATCTACTTGCATCTAAATACTTACTGACGCGTGATAACCACACAAACCTGGTAATAAGAATTGTGCCTGGCGCAGTGGGTTTCACGTACTTAACGTTCCATGAGGGCGACACAGTTCCTATTGCTTACAAGTCACATCTGTACACTTCGGCTGAAATGCACTTTTTCACTATCGAAAAAGTTTTAACTGCAGTGCAGATGGCGATTTTGAAATAGAGAGCGCTGTCGCAAGGTAAACGCATGTTGGTTGTCACACCGTATCCTGCCCTGCAGGCAGTGACGAAAGCCAGTGTCCCAAATTCTAAAGCTTTGTATCCGCGTTGGATACAATGGGCCACTTCTTAGACGTCTCCGGATGTCACTTACATATTTGATGCCTCATTGCAGACTCAGGAGTATTTGCAGTATGAATTTGTTGATCCAGCTCCTCAGTCCTTGCGCCCGCTTGAGGATTACAATTGTGTCATTTATACTGACGGTTCGGAGCCACCGTGACGGATTCTAAGCATGCTTATTCGGCGGCCTGCGCAATAGTGGCTGGTACTTTCGTGAATGGCGAATTCAAATCTGATGTCGTGCACACGCAGACATTGGGTGATTGTACCGCCCAGTTGGCAGAGCTTCGTGCTCTGGTGCTTGCGCTGGAGTTTGCCGATCCTCGAGTGACTATTCTTATAGTGAGTGACTCTTTTTACTGTGTTCAGTCTTACAACGACAATTTATTCTTTTGGTCTCAAAATGAGTATCGCGATTCCAAAGGTAGCACAATCAAGCATAACATGCTTTGGGTTTGAGTTGCAGAACTTAAACAACGTCTGCCGCTCGTGAATGTGATTCATACTCTTGGGCACCAACGCGTAGGTGTCCACACTGTTGGCAACAGTTTAGCGGACGAGGCAGCGAAAACAGCAGTGGCAACATATCTAGTAGCAGCAGTTACAAGATCCAAAAGTAAGATTGATGATGACAGAGAAGGGTGATAATTACCCTCGGGGTTTCCCTTCTAAATACTATTATCATTTAAGTCCTGAAAAAGTTCCCAATGTGAGAATTAACGACGTTGGTGACAGATTGATTCACAACGCGGACTGCAGGCTTTCCTTGATAACAGCCGCTCACAAAGGTATGGCTTCTGCCCATGCCGGCGTTTCTGCGACTGTTACTATCTTACAACAACGTTACTGGTGGCGCGGATTGTATGAACAAACTTGTGCTTATGTCCTTAATTGTGACATTTGCCAGCAGATTAAACCTTCAACTGCTGCGTGTCCTCCTCAAACACAGTTGTACATATCTAATAAACCACTTGGGTGTGTTTATTTAGATCACTGCGGTCCTTTCTCCTCGGATACTGCGTATAAGTACATCTTAGTTGCAGTGGACTCGTGCACACGTTTTTTATGGGTCTGGCCACAACGGAGTGCTGATGCTCGAACTGTCATCAGGGGTTTGCATGTCTTTGTTGGAATTTTTGCATGTGGTGCCCTTCATTCAGATCAGGGTCCAGCGTTCGCCTCTAAGGCGTACAAGGATGCCATGAAATCTTTGGGGGTCCAAGTCAAATTTTTGTCTCCATACCGGCCTGAGGGCAATAGTGTTGTGGAGCGAATGAACCGTGACTTAAAGCAATCCCTGACAGCTAGGGTTTTAGGTACTGGCAGGAACTGGTTGGCCCATTTGTATTGCGTTCAACGTGCAATTAATAATCTCCCTAGAAGGTCTCTGGGTGGGCGGACTCCATACGAATTGCTTTGGCATAAAGATGTTTGTCCCGGACCTTGATAGTCTAGACATGGCGGCGTCTGCCGCACCCTTTGACGTAGATGATCATTCTGCTGTGTTACAGAATCTACAAGAGACCAGAGACAGTTTTGCAAAGGAACACTTTCCCTCCACAACTGATGCGGCACTTCAGATTCCGGTAGTCGGCTGGCTACCTCGAGTTGGTGACCTGGTCCGTGAGAAGGTGGAGAACAAGAAGGAGTTTGGCCCCTCTTATCGTGCTCCAGTTCCAGTGCTTGGCGTGCAGGGTACAAGAACAGTCATTTTACCTCCACTTCCTGGTCGCAAGGATAACAGGTACATCTCCATTGACAATGTCAAACTACAACGAGTGGCCGATTCTTCTTAGTATGACTCCAGCGGTCTCTTGTCCAGCAATGCTGCGACATTCTGTTTTGGCTCCGGCAAATAATAACAGGCCTGACGTTGCCATGGAGATGCATACAGTTACTAATCCTTTATTGACTCCACCGGCTGGTGGTCCAGTTGAAGATACTGAGTATACTTATCCCACAGATGTGTCGTTGCCTGGTTTACAATCAAGTGCAGTTGACCAGTCACGTTTTTCATTTGACACTAACTCTATAACTTCCAACACCCCATCGAAAATTTATATTTTTGCTGTTTGGTTTAAAAGACATTTTTTAATTCCCCCGTGGACTTACATTTGGCTGGTGCTCATAACTATTTTTTTGTTTATTTCAATTGGATTTGTGGTTGTATTTTTTTATATAGTAAATGGACACTATCTCTCCGAAAGATCTGCAATTAGATTAATTGATGGAACTTTGGCACCCCACTCCTCGTCACACATCATGAAGAGTGACCAGACTTTTGTTAATATTACTGCCTGGCCTGTGCTAGATGGGATTGTATGGGATACTGTCAAATTTCAAATTTATGGTCCCACAGAGGTGATAAATGTCCGCAATGTACTTTGTGTTTCCATGGGGGATGTTGTGAAACAAACCATACGCTCAGATGATTGGGATGTCCAAGCCGTAGAGGCTCTTTTTTCTGATTTGAAATATTATGCTGCTTTTGATGCTGAAGATTTGTATTTAGACACAGCAAATTATGGAGAGATGTTTTGCTACCAACACTATGGCAATCATTTCCTGCATAAAGCAATACGTTTAGAAATTTAGTCAATTATACACAATGGGAACATTGTCCAGCACCAATTGAAGGCATCTCCAAAACTCTAGTGAAGTAGTTACATATTTTTCTGATTTCAGTGTATCTAAACCTGAAGCCTTTTATTTTAAAATGTCTGCTGAGCCAGCTTCCAAAGTTAGACTGACCCACAGTAAATTATTGTATTCCAAGTCCTATATGGATGAATTGACTATAGGGGGCTATGAGCTGTGGAAAGATACAATTGATCTTAAATCTGTTTGGGGTTCTAAAGCATGGCAGGTACAAGGTACAGAAGCTCTGCATCGTGCTTGCCTTATCCCAAACCACATGTTGTTTTTGAATTCTACCATTTTTCAAACCACCTGCTTTGGATTGGCTACTTCTAAAAAGATGAATTCCCCTACTATTCCTGATCTGGGCGCTTATCCAAAATGGGATAATCACACAGAATTGTCCATTGATGACTTACAGTCATTCATTACTAATACATCCTTCAACATTTCCAACTTAGATCCTGAAGGATGGTTAATATGGCAGAAAAGTTCAGATTCCTGTCAATATCGTTTTTTGGGTATGTACCCCGGCTATACACAGGTTAGGGTGGACCCCCGATTTGAATCTTCCCATTCTGTTACTACCTATTCTGTAGGGAAGTTATGTCAAACCTGGCTGCAACATTCCACCTTGGCATCTGTTAAACTTCATTTATCCAAATTGAATGACAAGGTAGATTTGAATGATTTTGTTATGGGCCCTGTGGGTGGCAGGTCCAAAAGATGGGTGTATGCTGTTTACAACGAAGTTTGGAAATTATCTCAAATTGAAGCTGCTTCTAGATTAAGGGCTATTGATCAAGCAAATTTAGAAAAAGTACTAGCTGTCATCGATAATAGCATTGACACCCTTTCTTCCAGAATTTACACATTAGATAATATTGTTTCATCTTTTGTGGATATTGTACAGGATGAAATGTCTGTTTTATACCATGGTCAAAATCAATTGCGTTCCATAATGCAGTTTGCATGGACTTTACAAACTTTGAAGGCTGGGAAAGTTCCCTGGGACTACATGAACACATGATCTTTATTCCTGCCATTTAATCTGACTGATAAACAACAGTTCATGTCCATGAAAGATGCAACATACTCATTATTGCATGTTAAAAAGTTGGAACCTTTATCTTTCTCTGTGGCCGAATCGAACTCAGCTGTGTGGTTTATCCACGGATTGATCACTTAACCATTTCCATTGTTTAAGTTCAGTTCATGTATGAAACACTATGCCCTAGGCAGGTACGAACCATTGGGTACCGCTTTCCTGCATGAAGTTTGCTCACTCCCATTTACATACAGGTGCCTGAGAGAGGGTAAAGAGGTTTGCTTAAAAGGAGAGGATTGCACTTCCACACCTGATCACTCAGTAGTCTGTAGGAACATCCAATTGCATGGCGCTTTCAACGTTCACGCACCGAATTTAGCTTGCATTCTGAAGGGAAATCTTGTGCCAGCAATTACACACACTTTCACGTTATTAGCTAATGGTAGTTATTTGCTTTTAAATAATGAACCATGCGGCGGGATGCTAGTTGGGATTCCGTACATTGTAACTGACTCACAACGGGTAGTCTGTTGTAAGAATGTCCTTTTCCCACCCCCGCATGGGAGACTGGATATATCCATCTGGCCTTCCATACCAACCTTGAAAGCAGAGTTCAACAAGATGAGCAGAATAAGGGCTCTACTGTCTCAAAAAGAAATCGCCCTGACTTCCTCCCGTGAAACATTTGTCCTTCGAGTAGCAAACACCCGCACCGAGGTGCATGTCCTTTTAAATGCTGATCTCCCCCTTCATTTCGGTACTCTAATTCATACTATATTCAATGCCTCGTCAACAACTGGCTTGGTGCATTTTTTCAAAGCTGTGGGCTCCGGCCTCGTGACCTCCTTTCAAACAATATTTGGTGTGATACCAGCATTTTTTCATTCTATTTTTTCCAGCGTCTTCGGCGGTCTTCCGTTGATTCTCGCCCTGACTGCTGGTGTGCTCCTGTTGGTTTGCTTGCTCCGCAATGGCTGCACGATCTGTATCACACGACATCCTGCTCCGGCTGCTTCAACTGCACAACCGGATGCTTGATTACTATGGAACATTACCACTGCCCACTTTGAGCGTAGCCTATGGATTATCCTCCGGTTCTCATACTTTACTTGCGTGCAACCTGTTTTCCATTGCCTAGATTGTCCATTCGAATGGGCTCTGGATTTGTGCCCGTCGAACACGGCGTCTCCTGCCCCGGATTATGATCGACTAATGAGGCCCTTAGTGGCTCATGAGTTGGACAGTTCTGGTATCGGGATAATGGCCTGTGGAGCGGCGCACGGTGTCCTAGGGAATTAGGATATATATGCGGCAGCATATGACTCCTTGGCGAGAAGCTATCTTGAAGAAGACGCAAGTTGTCCTCTGATTGTGCTAGAGGCTCCGGTTGTCGAAGAACATGTATGTTCGTTTACTTTACTTGACTGGATGGCTGACTCTTTTACTGAACATTATAATGACTTCCTCTTGGAGGCCGTTGCAACTTATTGTGCCTACACGTTTTGATTGAATTGGCAGTTGGCCATCTTCCGCACGCCCTAATCCAGATAATTTAACTTTTCTTTTTTTACTCCACATTGGGCTGTATACCGCCCCTGAGAGATGTTTTAATTTTTTTTCCCTTTTCCCAACAAATGTTTCGAACTTTCACTACCAATTTTATGGCTTGGCAATACATGAACTTGGTTCTGTTTCGCTCGAACTTGAACTCTGCGTTCCTACATTGCTTCCCTATTTTGTTTGTGATCCGATCAAGAGTGGGTGTAGTGGAGACGGGGTTTTATGTGCACACATTGCTATGTTAGCATAAGCGCTTTAGAAGTAAAACGCCATCTTTCCACTTTGCTGCTTTTTGCACACGACACTACAGGTAGCATATATTACAAGTAAAACTGCTTGCTTGCTTTTTCTTCACATGAGAACGGTCTGTTGTTCACATCCCTAGACGTGCACCGCGACCTTAGTCTGAACACCGTGTGCAGAAGCCGTCAAGGTCAAATAACAATGTATGCTGTTGAATTCAGGTTGATCGGCCCATGCTCTAGACACAACACGCACACAGCTGCAAATATCTGAAACTCGGGTGCCTTTAATATTGCATTTGCATGCATGATTCAGACACTTGGAGAAAACCTTTCCAGACACAGAGAGCAAAGCTGATCCTGTGATGTGATTCACCTAAGCTGATCTTTGAGGTATGGGGTTCCCCATTCAAACCGAGAGACCTTCTATTAGTTTATAAAAACTAGTTTACTAGCCAAGGGAGGGTGGTTCACAAAGTATTATAGGACCTGTTTTCCACTATCATTTTTAATATGATTTCTCCCTTCATTTTCTACGGTATTGTAACAATGCTGATGGTTTTATTTTTAATCATTTGCCTGTTTGTATTAGCCAAAATACTGCACCTTAGTTAAAAATAAACATTTTAAACTTTTCCGTTTCTCTGATTACTCTTGTTGGGGACTGATATGAGAATAATAACGAAAAGGTGTTTCTGATTCCCACCATTCCTGAGAGTACTCTAAGTCGCTTGTTCTGGGTTGTCTAATCATTGGTAGCTTCAAGATGATACGGAGAACGAATGAGACACTGATGCTAGTTGGATAGGGGTTCTGGGTACTGAGGTAAGTTTTTGGTACACCACAATTCACTGAGGTCCTGGTTTCCTGTGCATAGTTCTGTGCATGAGCAGAATCCCCGCAACAATACCACATGTTCGCATTACTTACAGCCTGGTGTCTGATGATACAAACAATCCGGCCGATACCCCCTCCGAAGGGAAGAGTTCGATGGGGGGGGTTCTCGGGCTGGTAATCTACAGCTCTCTGGAGGTTTTAAACCATTCTTTTTTGTAAATCTTCCAGCTTTCTAAAGTGCTTAGTCAGGAGCGCAGAGGCCAAGATCTGTCTGTACAGGGGTCTTACTCAGGATCACGAATACAACAGGACTTCAGAATTTTAACAAAAAGCAGACAATGAACACAACAATCAGGAAACGCTACAAGGCTTGAACTTTCTTTGAAACTGGCAGAGAAGTAGCGAGTGATGTCACACTTTTTGTGAAAAAGGGGTTTCTTACAATTACCCAACATGAGTGTGGACTTTTAACAAAAGCAAACATCAGCAGACTAATCTTTCTACTGGCTGTGGTGCACTGGAGAAAGGCCAGGCCTGCAAAGATAAAGAATACAAGCATAGGTAAAGCCAATAGGTCTTGCTGGTATGGGCTGCCCACTTCCCTTCGCCAATCCACTGTAAGGCTAGGAGAGGGGTCCACCTCTGTTCCACAATCTTCCTTACAGGAGGGTGGGCATACTCTCGGTTTCTGATCCACTGTAAGGCTGGAAGAGAAGTTTACCTTCTTTCACTCAGCCTGCGGCTCTGGGCTATAGCTCATGTTCAGAGGCTTTAACAGCCAGAATAGCTCTTGGCAGCGGGCTATATTAGAACATCCGAATGTTGGGAGCTGCACTGAAGACAATGGAGTGGAAGAGGCCATTAATAGCTTTTAGTGACCCTACATTCTACCCAGACATTACAATACTCGCCTTTCTGCTTTTCTGGATTTATTTAGAACATTCTTGCCTCAGTTGGTAGAATTTCCAAATAGTGTGATTGTAACAAGCAGTGTAGCCTGAGGCAGAAAGACGGAGACCATACTGGTATATCCTGTGGCAGTGAGCTATAAAAGTGAGCCCAATACAGACATCTGCCATGAGGGCCCCTGCCAGGTTTTCATTTGTAGGTCGAGCCTGGGCAGCGCATGAGCTGCTCTGCGAGGAATGCTGTATTGAGGTAGCGACTTGAAGCTCCGCCCACTCATCGCTCACATTGCTCATTGGCTTCTGTGATTGTACACTGTGGTTGTTCATTGGTCAAATGGCTTAGTAGTTCCTCCTTAGCATCACCTTGTCTCATTTTGTAACCTCCCATGGCGACACCCCTGTTACGTGTTGTTGTTGCATGGTAGGCTTTAATTACAGCCCGCCAAGCACTATTTTCTCAAATAGCTTTGTCCTGCCTGCAGTTACAGGCAGGACACGCTCGTTGCTAAGGCTTTTTTTGCAATGCAATAGGTCTCACATTTGCGAGAGTTCAAGCTATTTGCACTATAAATGACAATTCCTTTTATTTATCGGTTTTAAAAACAACACATAAATAAAAGGCAGTGTCATTTACAATGCCAATAGCTCAAACTATCACAAATGCGAGACCTATTGCATTGAAAATGCTTGTTATACACTGGAACCACCTCCGCTTCCTGCCAAGATGCCGGAATATGAGCTACCATTGCTATCTTTTTGGCAATGACCAGTATGTAGTGTACCCATACATCTATACCATGGAGATCGACATCTACTGGAATACTGTTTGAACCAGCAGCTCTGCCTCTGGAAAAGGTGGTCAGCGAGTTAAAAACATCCTCTCTGGAAAAGGGTGGCAATTTAAAATTTATCAAAGTGGCATTCAGGGATTTTTCACCCAGGTTTGTGGTATTATCGTAATATAGAGCTGAGAAGTGATTGAACAAGTCAACGGAAGAGACATGATTCTGGGACTCAAAACCTGCTGTGTGCTCTCCTCTAGCCACTAGCCTCCAAAACCAAGAGTTATCCCTGGATGCATATATCTGCAATAAATTTCGCCATCTCTTGTCGTCCACTCTTTTTTGGCCCAAGCCAATGACAACTTATACAATTTCCTGGTGGATGTTATCAGAGGAGAATATGTTGGTTTTATGGCCTCAGCTAATACAAGCCTTAGCTTTCTGAATTTGCTATTAAACCAACTACCTCCTCCATTATGGGCTGACCTTTTACTTGCACATGGAGCTGACAAGTGAACAGCAATTTCCACAAAAAAACTTTGTGTGCATCTCAATAACCTCATGCTTATCCTTGATTACAACCCTGCAGTACAATAATTTAGGAAGAAAATTCAGAGCATCATTTTTTATAGTAGCTTAAATCTCAGGTTTCCCCACTAATGTGCTGCCATTTAAGGTGGTGTTTATCTACTATATGTTTGATGTTCTGAGTTCTAGTAAGAGTTGAGCTATCAACCCAGAACTTATTGAATAAATCCTCCATCATGAGGCATAAAGGGTTATGATCACTCTCTTCCCTTTCTAGTACAGTCATGTCATTCACTAGGTGCCACAGTTTCAAATCAACCATTACATAGTCAATGCAACTTATATATCAATAGTTGTTAAGCGTATATGCCCCCTTACGGTCAGATTTAGTCCTCCCATTCACCACTCATATGCCAAATTCAATAGTGAGTGCCTTTAAATAAAGAGCGGGCCGTGTCCATCTCTTGACTGGGGCAACCACCAATTGAGGCATAGCCCATCTTTCTTCCTCCTCCGCTGTGATTTCAACATCATCCAGGGGGATCAAATGTGGTGTTGAAATCACCAGTAAGAATCAGATTAACCCCCGGCTGCTATCTATCAAAGAAGACTTCCAGGGATTGAATTGTTGGCGAGGCAGCCTCACCTATTTCCCCTCTTGCATAGTTATTATAAAATTACATGATAAACTTTCTGCCACAACTTACTTCAATGCCTAATATGTCCTCACTATTGATTTTCAATTGTCGAATTTTTCAATTCAAGGTGGACTCAATCCACCTGACTGGCTGTTCCAAGTTTGTGTTTGTTTAATTCTGCTTTCCAAACAGCCTGCACAGATCTCTTCGTTTGTACAATGATTTATGGTCCAGAAATAGCTTATGCAATGCATGCTCTTCATGACCTCATATGTGCTGACAAAATCTCCATCAGCGCACAGGCATGCAGCTTAGAGGAAGCATAGGTCACTTCCCTTGGGAGGCTATATTGTTTTATTCTCCCCTTTCTGTGGACAGATCGGCCTATAAACAGCAGTTGGGGGGAGGGAGCCCACCATACACCAGGGATTATGTTTGGAAGGGGAGCGACCCCTTGGGCAAGGGTTGCTCTTCTTGGGTGGCCCTATTATTTTTTAATTCTGCCCTCTCCTTCGGGGCAGAACTTTTTGGTTTTTGGTGTTTTTTGAGTGGATTGGGCCACAGGGTGGGTGGTAACATCTGAGTCACCTGGAAATAATGATATGTGGTGGGGGGGTCTGCTTCTGGGGTAAGGTTTGCTTCCATGTGGTGGTATTTTTTTGCCTTTGTCACGCCTCCTTTCAGGGTAATATCAGTGTCTTTTTGAATGATATTTTATCATTTTTATTTGTGTTTTAATTTTCTTTTTTTAATGGTAGAGTCAATCATTTCCTTTGCCTTGGTGGTGAATCCTGTTTGTGGGTGCTGCTTTGACACATCTGTAGCTTGTGGAGTTGTGGTTGGTAAGCAACTCATTTTGTAATCTTTTCATCCAATGTGTATCCTTCGCCTGTTTGTATAATTGTTTTGACTCCTCTACTAATGTTTTAATCTTTAGCTGGCAAGTGAGTGGTATTGATTTTCAGTATATACGTCTTTGTGTGCTTTGTATTGATTTGACTTTTCCTTCCAGATTACTATATGCCAGCAGTTTTACTTTCTGTTTGATAAAGCCACAGTTTGTTTATAACTTATTTTTCACAGTGTTGGGTCTTGTTGACTTATTTGTTGTGTTACTTTTATTAGTAAGAATTATGGCAAACCGCAGGTTAACCGTTCAGCAGGTTGTTGATTTGCTTTTCGAATCTTTCTGACCATGGTTAAGAGATTGACTTTGAATCTGAGGCAGAGGATGAAATATGGCATTGAATTTTCAGTCTGAGAGGAATCATCTGAAGATGAAGCCAGTACCAGTGCGTAGGAATTGCTTCTTTTAGAGGAGGACACTGATAATCTGAGAGTGCAGCAAGAAGAATCTTGGTTGAAGCCTGGGGCTGAAAGGCTTCCCATCGGAGGTGCTGAACTCTGGGTTGCCCCAAACATGAGGCAGCCAGTGTTGCATGACTTTAGTGGTATTGCAGAGTGTACAGTGAACACTTTCAGCTGTTTATGGACGATGTATTTTTGGATGTGATTGTTGACCAGACTAATTTGTATGCTGAATAGTATTTGAAGGACAATAGTGCCAGACTTAAGTCCCACTCTAGAGCTAGCCGGTGGACTCCGACAAATCTGGATGAGTTGAAGAAGTTCTGGGGTTTAACTGTTTTGATTGGATTGATAAAGAAGCCACCGCTGTCTTGATAGTGGTCTACCAGTCCCTTGATGGCAACTGCCATATTTCCGGCTACCATAACTTGTGATTGGTAAATGATTCTGCTTTGGATGCTGCATTTTTTTGAAAGTGCTTCAGCATTGCTACACGACTACCCTGATTGTGAACATCTCTTCAAGATTTGGCCTGTCCTTGATCATTTTGTAGATCGCTTTACAGAGATCTATGTTCCAGGGAAAAAAACAGCTGTGGATGAGTCTTTGGTCTTGTTCAAGGGGTGATTGTTTTTTTAGGCAGTACATTCCTAGCAAGAGGGCATATTATGGAGATGAATATATCTGAAAGTAGTACTGGATATGCCTATAATTTCAGGTTGTACACTGGTAGGGATTCTTCAATTGGCCCCCCTGCTTGTCCGTCCGCTATTGGAGTCAGTGAAAGAATTGTGTAGGAAATTGGTAGAGGATTTTTTAACAAAGGTCACAATATTTATGTAAATCAAACTAACATCAATGGGAGTCTTTGCAAAGGGGCACTCATTGACCTTGGTTTGATCTGTTTCTGACCTGGGCACTACTCTCAGTCACCCAAGTGGGCCAGCATTTTTACTGGTATAAGTGGGAGAGTGCTGGATGGAAGGAATTTTGTGAATTCTTGCTGATTCTAGATGTTTAAAGTAAGAGGGATGGATGGAAATAAGGCTTAGGAGGCTTTTCCGATTTGCGAATTTTGGCTTTTATTGATAGGATGTACAAACAAACAAATGGAAAGTTATTCCACAAGGAGTATGCCGTGAGAGGAAGGGGTGGTCTTCCAGGTGGGGGTCGCAATAGTTGATATGATTGTCTTTCTGTATTCCTCACAGGTTCCTCAAGGTGGATTCCGCCACCAGCTCCTTAGGGAATAGACAGGAGAATGTTGTGATAAGTAGCAAATCTGTCAGCAATTTGGTTTGACCTTTACCAGTACACCTGGGTCTTTTATAATAAAACCAGCAGGGTAAGGGGTTTTCCCCTGGGTCGTGAACTAAGAGAAAAAGATTGATAACTAGGCTTTCTAGAATTTATGGGAATATTTTATGACAGGGCACTTTCCTTTTCCTGGCCTTTTCTTATCTGCAGGCTGTGATTCCGGTGCAAAAGGTTGCTGTGATGTGCCAGGGACTTCCCACAGACAGTATTTAGTGAGTTTATTACTCCCTCTTCTAATCAGCAGCAATGCGTGGCATTAGAGCTCGTATATAAAATATCCTGTGCTTGTGGTGAGGCGTGCACAAACGAGAATACAGGACTTTTTGTGTTGCAGTCTCTCTACCAAACTTAAATAATTATCCCCAAGCAAATGCTAAAAAACCCACCTCCATCACTTGTAAATGAGCTCTGGTTTCTCCCCCCTGCCAGGGTCACTCACTGCACTGCCACAACTCTCCTGAGTTATGGCTGGCATCTAAACATCCTCTGGTAGCATCCACAGTCCTCACACCAGGACTCGGAGGGGTCCTTGGTGATGTTGGCTTCACTGGGGCTTTCTCTCTTTGCTGAAATGATGCTGGGCACGTTCTCCTCTGTGTTAGGTCCAATGTCTTCTTCAATGCGATAATGCTGCTCTCCTGCACCGTTGGCGTCCTCTGTCTCCGCAGCGTCTTTTCTGGGATCCTGCGCGCCATTATCCTAGTCCATCGTCCTTTTCTGTACCATTGCTTCGCCCCTTGGCTTCTGAAATAAAAAGTCCTTCCCTGTTTGCGGCAATTTTGCAATACTTGGCCCCTCCTCCACTCTAAAGTCCTTCTTTTGTCTCTTTTTTAGGTTTCAATTACATTTTGCGGTTATCGAGAGAGGAGCCATAGCGATTTCTGCATTTAAGTGAGGAAAACGGGTTGGGGCTGTTCCACATTTATGTCACGGAAATGCAAGGAATATTTGGCAAAATTTGAGGGTTGCAAGGGCTTCTGAATAGGAAAACCTGGTGGGAGCCACACAAGCCACCCCACCCTTGATTCTCAGAGGTGTCTAGTTTTAAAACATTTACAGATTTGCTAGGTTTCCCTAGCTACTGGCTGAGCTAGGACCCAACATCCACAGCTAGACACTGCACGAAAGGTCAGTTTTCAATGGAAAAATATGATGTGCCCATATTGAGTTTTTTTTTTTTTCTCTTGCAGGTACTAGCCCTACCCACACAAGGTACCAGTTTTATTGGGAGACGTGGGGGAATGGTAGGTAATTGGAAATACGTTTCTCTCTGCAGATTCCAGAAATTTCCATCCCAGAAATGTGATGAAAATGTATTTTGTACTCAAAGTTTGAGGTTTGCAAGGGCTTCTTGGTAGGAAAACCTGGTGGGAGCCATACAAGTCACCCCACACTGGTTTTTCTAGGTGTCTAGTTTAATAAAAATGTACAGGGTTGCTGTGTTTCCCTAGGTGCAAGCTAAGCTAGAACCCAATATCCACAGCAGCTAGGCACATTGCAAAAAGGGGTCAGTTTTCAGTGGAAAAATGTGGTGAGTCCATGTTGCATTTTGGGGCCTTTTCTCTTGCGGGTACTTGCCCTACCTACACAAATGAGATGCCATTTTTATCGGCAGACTTGAGGAAATGGTAGGTGGTAGGAAATATTTTGCTCTCTGAAGATTCCAGAACTTTTCATCACAAAAATGTGAGGAAAATGTGTTTTTTTAAGTCAAAGTTTGAGGTTTGCAAGGGCTTCTGGGTAGGAAAACCTGGTGGGAGCCACAAAAGTCAACCCACCCTGAATTTTACTAGGTGTCCAGTATTAAAAAATGTCCAGGTTTGCTAGGTTTCCCTAAAATCCGGTTTAGTTAGGGCCTAATATCCACAGCTAGCCACAGTGCAAAAAAAGGGTCAGTTTTCAGTGAAAATTGTGATGTGTCCATGTTGCGTTTTAGGCCCTTTCTTAACGCGGGCACTAGGCCTACTTATGCAAATGTGGTTTCCATCAAGAGACTTAGCGGAACACAGAATAGTAGAAAAATTGTTATTACCAATTGCATTTCTCTGCATTTGTGCCTTCAAAATGCAAGCCAGTGTGTAAGAAAGAAGACATTTTGAAAAATGAACCCTAATTCACATGCGAGTATGGGTAACTACAAATTCAGAGATGTGAAAATAACCACTGCTTCTAAACTCCATATCCTTAGCCCATTGAGGAAATACATAGGTTTCCTTGATACCTATTTTTCTCTCTTTATATTTTAACATATGAATTGCTCTATACCCAGTACCCAATTGAAAACCACTGCAAGGTGCTGCTCAATTATTGGCTCTGGATACCTTGAGTTCTTGGTAAAGCCACAAACCCTGTATATCCCCTCAACCAGAAGGGTCTATCAGATGTAATAATATTTTGCTTTTGTACATTGATCGTGATGAGAAGTTACCAAGAAAACGTTGCTACAAAGGGACATTTTTCCCTACTAATTCTCAAAAGGTTTTATTTCAACACTTAGGGGTTGATTACGATGGTCGTTGGAAAGCATTCCGACCGAATTGGTCTCAGAATGGTTTCCGACCGAATCGGATCTGGGAAGTCCGGCGGACCGATTACGATGCTTCCAGATACGATTCGGTCGGACTCCCATTGACTTCAATGGGAGCTTGTGTTCTGACTGAATACACAGGCTCCCATTGAAGAAAGGGGTGTTTGGGGAAAATCGTGCACCCTGTTGCAGGCACCACTTGGTCAAAATCAACTAAGAGAAACACCCGCCAAGTTTGTATAGTAGTGGGCCTAAAACAAAGGAAAATGCTGTATCCATAAAAATAAATAAGAAATATATTTTTCTATCTATCAATGTTGTGATGTCATTATGTAATCAGTTTGTCAATTCAGCTCCAGTTAGTGTTTGTCTTATTTAGGGACCTTTGTTTTAGGCCCACTACTATACAAACTTGGCGGGTGTTTCTCTTAGTTGATTTTGACTGATTTACCCCTACCTCTCCCACCTTGCATCCCGTCTAGGGGTCCCCCTTTCATAGCAGGCAACCCTTGGTGCCAGCCACACTGTGCATGGTTGGAAAGAGAGGTCCCTTGGGTACCCCCACGTGCCCCATTCGGTAGGCCCTGGGTGAAGAGGGCCTGTTACGGCCCCCCGAGTCAGATTTCTACAGCTGATCTGAGTCGGAACAACCGATTCAGAAAGGCTGTCTTAATCTGACATCGTAATCGCTCGGTCGGAAACGTGTTCCGTAGACCTGTACGCGTCTGCTCCGAACGACTCAGTTCCTCTGAATGCCATCCGGAACCGAGTCGGAGAGTCTGAACGCTTTACGAACATCCGAATCCGATTCGGAGCCTTTCTGAACGGCATTGTAATCGACCCCTTAGTTTCTTTGGAAAAAACCTTAAATGATCCTCACAAATTACCCCTTGTTGAAATTAGACTTCTGTCTAGTTTACAGAAAAGTACAGCTTTCCAGGATCCACCATGGGTTTCACACCCGTATTCAATACAAGCTGGAAGGAGGTTGAAAGCACAAAAATTTGGAAAAATGGGCTATCTCCCAGTAAAATGCCAAAAATGTGGTAAAAATAGATTTTCTGGATCAAGTCTGCCTGTTTCTCAAAAGCTGGGAAGATGTTGATTTTAGCATTACAAACATTTTGTTGATGCAATTTACAGTTGAAAAATAACTGGCGCTTTCTTCAGCAGGTTGTATTCACATCCCCGCCCCTCCAAAAATAAAAATTAGATATATCTTGGCTTATTTCGAGGGCCCCTCAGAAAGAATCTACAAACCCTGGGTACCTTTAGAATCCCCAAGACGCTGGAAAAAAAGACGCAAATTTGGCCTAGATAGCTTATGTGGAAAAAATGTTATGGAGACCTAAGCGAGACAAAAATGAGATATATCTGCTTAATCTAATTAGAGGACTGCACGACCTCATCATCATTTCCTACGCCGACAACACACAGCTGATCCTCTCTCTCCCTCACCAAAGACCCTCGCACCGCCAAAAACAACCTCCACGAAGGAATGAAAGCTGTCGCCGAATGGATGAAAAGCAGCAGTCTGAAACTGAACTCGGACAAGATGGAGGTCCTCATCCTCGGCTCAACCCCCTCAGCCTGGGACGACTCCTGGTGGCCGACTGCCCTGGGCGCAGCACCGACACCCACCCACCGACCACGCACGCAACCTGAGATTCATCCTCGACTCTACGCTCTCCATGACCAAGCAAGTCAACGCCATCTCATCCTCCTGTTTCAACACCCTGCGCATGCTCCGAAAGATCTACAGGTGGATCCCCACCGACACAAGAAGAACGGTCACCCAGGCCCTCGTCAGCAGCAGGCTGGACTATGGAAACGCCCTCTATGGGGGAATCCTGGCCAAACTGCTGAAACGACTGCAACGCCTCCGCATACCAGGTCCTCAACATCCCTCGCCATAGCCACATCACACCACACCTGAGAGACCTGCACTGGCTTCCCGTGAACAAGAGGATCACCTTCAAGATCCTAACCCACGCACACAAGGCACTCCACAACACCGGACCAACATACCTTAACAGACGTCTCAACTTCGACACCCCGAACCGCCAGCTCCGCTCCGCCTACCTCGCCCTTGCCACCGTCCCCCGCATCCCAAAGAACGACCACCGGCGGCAGATCGTTCTCCTACCTCGCCGCCAAGTTGTGGAACACCCTCCCCATCCTCCTACGGCAGACCGAAGACCCCCCCCCCCCACAGCGCCTTGAGACCCTTACGGGTGAGTAGCACGCTCTACAAATGCCTTGATTGATTGATTGAACTATACCTAATAGCTCAAAAAAGGTTTAGCACTGGGGAGAAGGGGATGGCCTAGCAGTGAAAGGGTTAAACGTCCATGGAGGTGGACTACTTGTACTTACATACAGTGGTTACATTATTCTTTAAGAAAGGAAAAGCAGTAGTACACTCCCTAAATGAATAAAGATTTCTTTTAAAGAAAACTCACTGTTTCAAGAAAAAAATCTGAGTGGCAGTTTAACTGCAAATCATTAGGAAATTAGGTTGATAATTGACTAGAGGTGCCAACAATACATACAATTGTAGATGACTTCGGCAGAATCTTAAACAGGGCCTAATATATATATACATTATATATATATATATATATATATATATACATACACACACAAAAACAAAAATTGCCCACAAGGAAGACGCCTCTCAGATGGATTGCCAACCTCTTTAATGCGCTTGGTAGCATGCCAGCACCCAACATAAAATCATCATAAGTGGCCTGACGCGTTTCGGTCTCCTCCACCCTTGTTCACAGGCACAGGAAATAGTGAACGACACAAATGCAGTTAACCTCCTTAAATGTTCAATAAGCTCCACTCACTGGTTTGAAGGAATTCTGGTCGGGGTAGTCCTGCAACATCTAAACCACAGTGGGGTGTGTCGTCACTAGTAAGTAACCCAATGTACACATCCAAGTGGATTGATAAAATGTAGGTGAAAGGCGAGCTTTCCATACTATCGCTCACCAAGTGTTGCCATCTAATTAGCGGTGGCTCACATCACAAGCGACAATTTTATATATATATATATATATATATATATATATATATATATAAAGGACATTACTATCTCTGGTGCCCACCAGTGAGAGTGGTGACCCAGAGATTGCGGAAAACCTAAATATGTACTTGGAAGACACAGGAATCATACAAATTGGTGGGAGAAGTAATTCGAAAAAGGAGTCCAAATTCATACCACAGACTCCCCACGATGCTATTGACGTTTTCAATGAAGCCATTATCTCTGTGTTAAAAAACTTGACAAAGAAAGGAAACCATCGAGAACGGCAATACAATGAGATAGAATGCTATACTCCCATCAAAAGGTCTGAATATGTGGACTGTATGCATTGTTTCACCAGTGTCTTCAAAAATGGAAAAATTAAGGTATGTTGACACAGGATGAATATATTTTCCTCCTTTGTGAGAATCCAGTCTTCCCCAACTTCTGCCACCTCCCAAAAGTCCACAAAGACTTGATCAACCCTCTATGGAGACCAATTGTGGCTTGCATAAAAAGTCTACTGGAGAACACCTCAATATATATTGATTCATTTTTATCACCAATAGTTAGAGACTTGGCCACCTATGTGCAGGATACACAGGACTTTTTGAGATTGATCGAAGGGATTGAATGGGAGGATGATATGATGTTAATAACTTTGGACATCACGAGTCTTTATACCTGCATCAACCATACACAGGGTCTAAATGCTTTAAAATGGTTTCTAGACAAAAGACCACTGAAATATCAGACTCGCAGCCAAATGCTTTTGGAAATGGTCAAATTCAGTCTAGAACATAACATCTTCATATTTTCAGGACAACTGTACAGGCAACAACGGGGGACCGCAATGGGCAAGTGCTTCGCCCCCAGCTACATGAATCTTTTTGTGGGCTGGTGGGAGAAGCACCTGGCTTGGGCAGGTGGAGACGATAAATGGGTTGATAAGATAGCCAGGTACATTGACTACCTTTTTATCGTGTGGCGAGGCAGTCGTTCCTCGGCTGAGGAATACATTACATCAATAAACAACAATGAATTGAATCTGAACTTTACAGCGAGCATAAGTGACACAAAAGTCTGTTATTTAGATCTCGAGGTATATGTAGAAAGTGACAAGCTGTTGAATAGGCTGTATAGGAAGCCCACGTCAGGAAACTCAATCCTATATGCAGGAAGTTATCATCCGAAAAGTTTGATTAATAACATCCCCTATGGGGAATTACTGTGGATGAAACGTAATTGCACCAGAGAGTCAGATTACCAACAAGCAAAAAATGAAGCTTTACACCACTTCAAGGCAAGGGGCTATACAAATACCAGCATATGTCAAGCCGAAGCAAGGGTAGACCACGTGACAAGACCCAAATTGTTAATGGCTATAAATAATATAGAAATGCAGGAACATAGTGACATTGAACCTGTGAGAATGATCACTCAATATAATGAACAATCATCACAAATAGTCCAAATCTTTAAGAAGAATTGGCATATTTTACAAACAGATCAGACTCTAAAGAAATCAATTCCTCCTAGACCAACAATAACATATAGGAGATGTAAGTCTTTGGGTGATCATTTAGTACATAGCCACTTTTGTTCTGCCACACCTAGAAAGGAAATGATAACAGGATTTTACCCCTGTGCTAAGTGTAAGGCTTGTAGATATAGCAAAAAGGTCACACAGTACAGAATAAAAGAGGATGACCCCAAAACATTATGCAAGATCAATTCATTGCTGAACTGCAACTCTGAATACACGGTTTATTGCCTGATATGCCCGTGCAAAAAGCATTATATTGGGAGCACCATTCATCCCACTAAGAAGCGCATTATAGAGCACATGCGGGCAATTCTTAACAAGGATAACAGTTACCTGGTAGCCCGGCACTTTGAAAGTGTACACCAGAGTAATAGGGACCTTTTCAGTTTCTTTTGCCTAGACCAAGCTCCTAAGGATGAGAAAGGGGGAGATAGGGTCAAGAAACTATGTATTCTTGAATCCAAATATAAAATAAAGCTGCAAACGATAGCCCCACTAGGTCTCAATAACGACAAAGAGATGTGGCTATTTTTATATGGAGCCAAATGGGTTTCTGCACGCTCTACTGCACTTTATCTTTAACAGGTTATTCACTCCCCTATTCCATTACAAACACTAAGTATAAGTACTAACAGACATTAAAAGACATGTTTCTTAATGTAAGAATATAGGAATCAATTGATTATAATATTGATAGTAGCATGGATCTGGGTAAAAGTGATTTGATTATTGCGCATGCCATTGAAATTACTTCCGTGATTATATGGTGATTGCCCATGCAGGGCGCAAATATGAATTGAATGTTCAATGTTTTTATTGTCTTTTTTCACATACTAGATAAGAAGTATATCAAACAATTGATTGTACGATTGTTGATTTATTGGATTTTCTACATGGATAACACTTGATTGCCCATCAAGGGCTCAATTATGATAAGCTCAATGAACCTAATGCCACGAAAGGAGAAAAACGTGATTGAAACACGACGATAATGCGTTAAGATTGTAATCCCCTATGTGCCACTATTTAGGATTGTACATGTACAAGTATGCAGAATTGATCATCTTCGGACATTTATGTCTCTTTTTTATGTATTATTGTTTGCACTTGTATTATACACTATATAATTTTGAACACATTCAAAGAAGGCCGCTTAATTCAGGTGATAAGAATGAGCTTAGCGTGCCATCTTTGCTGTTTATTAGAAAACACGTTACACATAGGATTGCATTTAATGACTGCGTGAAAATATAGTAACCAACATCGAAAAAGGCTTAACGCCGAAATGTGTCTGTTGGTGTAGGAGACTTGCACATTAAAGGAAATATTTACTTGAAATTTCGCGAGTGCGCCTATTTTTTGGCTTTGTGAATTCCTGCCAGAGTGGAGACACACACCCACACCCACAAACACACATATATATATATATATATATATATATAAATATATATAAATATATATATATATATATGTGTGTATATATATTATCTACTGGCGGTCGCCATTAGATAGTTATAGTTAGGACCGTGTTTCCATAGGAAATCTGCAAATTCTATTTTGAATAACTTTGGCGCCGGTTGACGAATCCTCGCGAAATTTTCAAAACTAATGGGGCCCTCCGCTCAGCTCCTACCCTGAAAGTTTCGGGGTGATTCGTCAAGCGGGGGCTGAGAAAAAAGGGGGGTCCCAAAACGCGTTTTCCCCATGCATTTTCCCATAGGACCTTTAGTCGAAGGTACAGCCCGAACGGCTGAACAGAATTACTTGAAATTTGGCAGAGAGGTAGTCCTCAGGTCAGGGAAGTGCCTTTTGTAGGAGGTCTGGTGTCAATGTGTTCAGTATTAACTGAGGAAATAGCATTTAAAAGCATATAAATATTTATACGCGCGCACCGTGCGCGCACAGTACTTGCCCTGTGCGCGCACGGCGCCGTGCACGAGCGTAATTCTGATTGGTGAATTGATGTCAGTAAACATTCGAATCGGTCGAAATCAGGAAGTGTCGGCTGCCATTTTGTCTGTCGCAATGAAAAACAAAGGTGGAGAACGTGAACAGGGGGCAGAGTAGTGAGTTCCTTACCCCCTAGCCTTTGTATGGGGGTCACAGTAGGACCCCGAAATGCAAAAAAAAAAGATTTTAATTTTTTTTTTTATATCGCGGGGTGCGCGCACGGCGGAAAAAAATATTACAAAAAATAGAAATAAAAATCAAGTTTAAGTGTTTAGATATTAGGTGGCTCTAAAAAGAGCCGTTGTGTTTATTGAGTGGTTTTTGGTACCTACAAGTAAGTACCAATGCAGAGTCTAAAGTTCAAGAGGAAGACTCTGTTCCCTACATCATTGAAATGTACACCGTCTCCTCTATAAATGTCTTGCATGTTGTAACGCAAGTTGTTGTGGTATATAGAACCCATACCATAGTCTCTGAGGAAAGCAGAAACAGACTTATTGACGTGCTTTCTTGCTTTGTCAATCTGCGGACAATGTTGGTTGGACCAGTTCCACTTTTGCTTTTGGCATATATTAGAATATACAAAGGTAGTTTGTGGAAAAAGTGACATCAATTGCACAAAGGTGTCCTTAACAAGCATTTCCAGACCTACCCCAGTTAAAGTGCCTAGGTCATTTCCACCACAGTGCACAATTATAAGGTTAGGCTGTGGGAGATGTAGAAAAGATTTCAACAAAGGCATTAATTGGTGCCACTTTAACCCTCTCTGACCAATCCATTTAATGTCTACATTTGGCAAAGCAAGGTCTTTCACAATACCTCTTTTTTCTGCAAATTTTTCACTCCAGAAGACATAGCTGTGACCTACAATCCACACTGTGAACATGTTTCAAGGAGATCTGGATGCACTCAGAAGGTGTCTTTCAGTAGAATGACAATATGAAAAGAAAGATAGTTGTAAAATGGAGGCTTACATACTTTTTTTTTAAATAAAAAGAACTCATTGGCTGTTTCAAACCCTTCTACACTAAAAAATAGGTTGTATGTATACATTTTTAAAACCATGTTTTGTATTGGTTCAGAAAAATGTGTTCAAAGAGAACATAAGTTTGGATTTGCTGTTAGGTTTGAAAAGTCAAGCACTCTTGCTCTTTGGAATAGAAACATTGTGTGCTGAACTTCTGACCTCTCTGCCCACACCAGTGTTCCATGCCCTGTTGCTATGGTAGCAGGCAGAAGTCATGTTGGGGGTAGGGATCACTTGGAAAGGGTTGAAATTTGCAACCAATAGAAATGTGTGTTTCCATTTGAAAAAATGTGGGAAGCACTGTGATTTGAAGTTAACATGTATATGTGTGAAAAAAGAGAGTGAAACATTGCCATTTACTGGTTCTGCTGAGAGGTGTACAGTTCAGAGATTCTGGCTCTGATAATCTGCTGTGTGAGCGCCACATTTCTTTCTCAACTAACTACTTTTAAAGGTGAGTTATGAATTTGAGAGGGGATGTATGTGGTGCATTTTGATAAAAAAAATGTAAATGAGATTCTTGTTTTAAAGTTGTGTTTTTCATTTTATGTTTTGGAAGATATTTAACTGCCTTGAACTTGTCAGATATTATGGATTATGTCTTCACCATAAGATAAGGTGTACTGGTATCATCCAGGAATATTGTTTTCTGTCTAGAATCACACCATGAGTCTGTGTGCACACAAGAATTGTTGTCAGAGATTTAATTTGTGTTGCTCTTCTTCTGAAAAACTTGCACATGTATGAAAGGGGCAGCTTGTTTTCTTGAACTGTGATGGTTAGCATTCATGTATGTCTTCACCATAAGTTAAGGTTTACTGGTATTACCAAGGTAAACTGTTTTGTGCCTAGAATCACACCATGAGTCTGAGTGCACACAGGAATTGTTGTCAGAAATTTAATTCGTTTTGCTGTTGTTCTGTTAGACTTGCACTCGCAGGAAAGGGGCAGCTTGTTGTTGAACTGTGATGGTTAGCATTCAGCAGAAATCACTATTTCACTCCTGTAATGGGTGAGGTAATTCCTACATGTTCAAAACTCCAATTAACCCTTACTACACGTGTACTCTTACATACATGTCTCCAGACTTCATGCAGTTGTGCAAGCGTCCATGCTGAGTTCTCTTGCACCTGACAATACACAGTATCCAGAAACACGCTTTTAGCACACAGCCAGTTGCTTCTTCTACACTCCCATGGTTATTAATCAGCACTCTGTGGTATTTCAGATAGCAGTGTGCAATGCTAACACATTCAATGTCACTAAGGCTCATTTCCTTTGCTCTAGTCTAATCTCTCACCCAGGTAACACATGCTCATGGTGTCAAGTAGCTGTTAGGAGATGTGCTCTTTTCTGCCTCTGTAAATTATAATGAAAATGTGTCAGGCTGTCACAGTAATTATCACTTACTGTACCACAGTAGTAAATGTGCTTACAAGTTGCCAATCAAATATCGTTTTCTGCCTAGAATCACACCATGAGTCTGTGTGCACACAGGAATTGTTGTCAGAGATTTAATTTGTGTTGCTGTTGTTCTGTTAGACTAGCACTCGCATGAAAGGGGCAGCTAGTTTTCTTCAACTGTGATGGTTAACATTCAGCAGAAAGCACTATTTCACAAATGAGAGGGAAATGCTGACGCATTTGAAATCAACATGGTAGATTTTACTTCCACTCCTGTAATGGGTGAGGTAATTCCTACATGTTCAAAACTCCAATTAACCCTTACTACACATGTACTCTTCCATACATGTCTGCAGTCTTCATGCAGTTGTGCAAGTGTCCATGCAGATCTCTCTTGCACCTGACAATACAAAGTCATAAGAAACTCACTGTTTGCACACAGGCAGGAGCTTCTCCTACTCTCCCATGGTTAATAATCAGCACTGTGTGGTATTTCAGATAGGTGTGTGTAATGCTAACACATTCAACGACACCAAGGCTCATTTCCTTTGCTCTAGTTTAATCTCTCACCCAGGTAACACATGCTGAAGGTCAAAAGAAGCTGTTAGGAGATGTGTTTTTTTCTGCCTCTCTAATTTATAAGGAAAATGTGTCAGGCTGTCATAGTAATTATCACTTACTGTACCACAGTAGTAAATGAGCTTTGAAATTGCCAATCAAATATCGTTTTCTGCCTAGAATCACACCATGAGTCTGTGTGCACACAGGAATGGTTGTAAGGGATTTAATTCGTTTTGGTGTTGTTCTGTTAGACTTGCACTCGCAGAAAATTGGCAGCTTGTTTTCTTGAACTGTGATGGTTAGCATTCAGCAGAAATCACTATTTCACAAATGAGAGGGAAATGCTAACGCATTTGAAAAAAAACATGGTAGATTTTCCTTCCACTCCTCTAGTGGGTGAGGTAATTCCAACATGTTCAAAACTCCAAATAACCCTTACCACACATGTACTCTTACATACATGTCTGCAGTCTTCATGCAGCTGTGCAAGCATCCATGCAGATCTCTCTTGCACCTGACAATACACAGTCATAAGAAACTCACTGTTAGCACACATGCAGGAGCTTCTCCTACACTCCCATGGATACTAATCAGCACTGTGTGGTATTTGAGATAGCAGTGTGTAATGCTAACACATTCAACGTCACCACGGCTCATTTCCTTTGCTCCAGTCTAATCACTCACCCAGGTAACACATGCTGGTGGTCTCAAGTAGCTGTTAGGACATGTTCTCTTTTCTGCCTGTCTAAAATATAAGGAAAATGTGTCAGGCTGTCACAGTAATTATCACTTACTCCACCACAGTAGTAAATTTGCTTTGTAATTGCCAATCAAATATCGTTTTCTGCCTAGAATCACACCATGAGGCTGTGTGCACACAGGAATTGTTTTCAGAGATTTAATTCGTGTTGCTGTTGTTCTGTAGGATATGCACTCCCAGGAAAGGGGCAGCTTCTTTTCTTCAACTGTGATGGTTAGCACTCACCAGAAATCACTATCTCACAAATGAGAGGCAAATGCTAACACATTTGAAATCAACATGGTAGATTTTCCTTCCACTCCTGCAATAGGTGAGGTAGTTTTTACATGTTCAAAACTCGAGTTAACCCACACCACACATGTACTCTTACATACATCTCTGCAGTCTTCATGCAGTTGTGCAAGTGTCCATGCAGATCTCTCTTGCACCTGACAATACACAGTCTCCAGAAACACACTCTTAGCACACAGGCAGCAGCTTCTCCTACACTCCCATGGTTACTACTCAGCTCTGTGCGGCATTTGAGATAGAAGTGTGTAACGCTAACACATTGAACGTCACCAAGGCTCATTTCCTTTGCTCTAGTCTAATCACTCACCCAGGTAACACATGCTGGTGGTCTCAAGGTGCTGTTAGGACATGTGCTCTTTTCTGCCTCTCTAAACTATAAGGAAAATGTGTCAGGCTGTCACAGTAATTATCACTTGCTTTACCACAGTAGTAAATGTGCTTAGAAATTGCCAATCAAATATCGTTTTCTGCCTAGAGTCACACCATGAGTCTATCTGCACACAGGAATTGTTGTCAGAGCTTTAATTCATGTTGCTTTTGTTTTGTAAGACTTGCACTCGTAGGAAAGGGTCAGCTGTTATGATAGGATTTGAAAAGCTCAAAAAAAAATCGTAATGTATTAAAATTACATAAAGGTATTTTTTTTTTTTAGTTTATTTCAGGTATTGCTGAACAACAGTGAAATAAGTTAAAGATGCCTATAAAGTCAAGAAAGAGAAAAGAACAGCAACAACATCTATATTTGAAGACAACTAGACAAAAAGAATTAGTTGAAGAACCTCATGTTGGAAAAAAGAAAAAGTCTTCTGGTGAGCAAACTAAGGATTTTTTAAAACAAGATGGCCGCGCCCGCGAGCAACCACATGGGTAAGTTGGCGACCCGCAACCATGCAGAAAATCTCGCGAACATGCAGGAAAAAAAATTCCGCATCTTCGCGATATTTCCGCTTGTTTGCGATAATTTTAAACATTTTCGCGATAATTTGCGAAAGTGGATTTCGCAAATTCCACCCACCCCTAGTTATTTGGAGGAAAACACGTCATAGTTTTGGGGGATCTTCTGCAGCTTACTCCAGTTAAAGGACAACCAGTATTCCATACACTTACCCATGAAGACACGAAAAAGTTGTTAGGAAGTATTGGTAATGTGAATATTTGGACATACTTTGAGTATAAAGAACTCATTACCAATATGAGGCAAGCCAATGATGAGGATTATGCAAGTATTCTCAAAGATATAGCAGAATTGGACTACTCACAGAACATGGCAGAAAAGCTTTACAGAGTCGATTGCTGTGTAATTTGTTTCCAACAGAAGATATGGTTCCAGAGAAAATATACAAGAAAATTGCTGTAATCTGCTTAATGCCAACACTACATGAATGCTCTATATTCAATCAAGAACTTTTGAAATTGCAAAATGAAGACATTATAAAACTGGAAGCTGTGGATAAAATACAACATAAAGGAATAACTATTATATTGACAGGCAAATTGGCAACTAAATTGGATTCTCTAGAGAAAAACATTTCAAAAACTGCTGGTTTGGAAAATAATCTTTATGTATGTATGAACTGTAGAGTAATTTTAAGACGTAATTTGGATGTAGAAACAGGTTTAGTGAATGGAGCTATGGGTAAAGTTGTGGGTTTTGAAAAGTACCAGAAAAAAGATGGAACTGAATTTTTAAAGATACAATTTGATCAGATTGAAGAGGTAAAAGACATTAGTCGTTGTTCAGTTCGTTTTTTGCTAGTGAAAGACTTATATGAACGTAGGAAGCAGTTTCCGTTTTCTCTAGCATATGCTGTAACTATTCACAAGTCTCAAGGATTAACTGTAGATAGTGCCTTTGTAAACATTGGATCTAGTGTGTTTAAAGAAGGTATGGCATATGTTGCTTTGTCACGCGTGAAAATATTATCTGGTTTATTCATGATAGACTTTGATGACTCAAAAGTTAGTGCTGATGCAAACTGTGTAAAGGAGTATAATAGATTAAGAAGAAGCTATGCTCCTCATTTAGGTCAGTATCCTGTGTTTGAAAAACGTGTTGTTTGTCGGAAAAGGAGGATTGAGAATATCTGTAATGAGGATGTACAGAAGAGAAAACAAAAAGAGAGTGATGTGATTGCAAGCAAAAAGAAAAAGCACAGTGTTGAAGAGGTTGTTGGTTGTCATTTTGAAAATAGCTCTGGTGTCAACTGCTACGCAAATGTAGTGCTGAATGTTGTATTTTATCTTGAAATTTTGCAAGAGCAGATAATACTAAATCATGGAAAAAGATTCTGTTCTCTGCTGAGGCTCCTTTATGACAAGCTGAGTAATGATAAAACTGAAATAGAAAGTGCTACTGATGTTAGAAATCTTTTAGATGTATGTTCTGGATGTACACAGTTTAAAGAAAATGTCCAGCAAGATGCACAGGAATTTTTAATGTATATGCTTATGGTACTGGAAGATGAAGGGGTAGAAGTAGAAAATATATTTGGTGTCTCTTATAAATGGGAACATTGTTGTGAAAACTGTATGAACACATGCAGCAGTAATGTTGATTCAGAAAGGTTCATATATTTAACATTACCAGAGAGTAAATCAGTGACTTTTAGTAAGTTAGTTAAAGATGCTAATCACAACATGGAATGTTCTGAATGTAAATCAGACATGTTATCAACGTTATTTTTTAAGAAATATGGACAGTATGTAATTTTAATGATACAACATTGTAGAGCAGATGGAACACCCTAATTTAACCGTTGATACACCAACTCAAAATTTCAGACGTCCATTCTGAAAACCATAGATACTCCAATACCAATAACTACATACCCACTCATTAACTCTTAGGTCTACATACACCTCCACTCACTCACCTGTACAGTCACTCATACTTACAGTCACTCCGTACAAGACTATCATATGCATTTATACACCTACATAGACACTCACACACCACCAATCATCCATAGAGGTACTCTCACACCTAGTTAGTCATGCAAATAATTAATCACACTCCCATTTACGCACTAATGCAGTTATACACACTCAAGTTCACTTACTCATAAAAATAGTACCAGATTCTTATGCTCTTATACAATCATTGATACAAGCACACACTCATCTATACAGCCACTCTCACAATCACACACTCTCACATATACCCACTTATATACTGTTAGACGTATATATACTGCCTTTGACATATGTAGTTACTGACACATGTACAACTGAGATATACATTCATTCCCTAACACACCCATACATACAGTCACTCAACCATACAGTTCATCAAAGATGCACTCTTAAAACCATGCACCCATAGAATCACCCAGTCACACATCTATGCACAGAGTCACACACACCCTACCCACACAAACACTCAGGCACCCATACAGATACTCTGACAACCAATCAATAACCCATAGAGACACTCATATAGCTATTCACAAAACCATGCAGCCACTTATACACCTACACACAGACACATACAGACATTCACTCAGTTTAGTCACTAGTATGCAGTAAGATGCATTTAATGACTCACTTATAGAGTCAGTTACGCACCTAGAAAATCTTCCATTCACACACTTGTACACCCACTCATTCTTCCACAGGCCTTTCACTATAAATATATTTAAAAAAAATAAAATTTTCCGAAAAACACACAGTCACTGGATGACATCATCAGTGATGTCATCAGTGATGTCATTTGAGATGTCATCAGTGATGTCATCAGTGATGTCACTGACCATGTCATGAGTGATGTAATATGTGACGTCATCAGCAGGGCATTGCGGGGGCGCGAGTTATAGTTAGCTGAGCTAACTATAACGGTGGAATTTCAATGGTTTTGTACGAGTGAAATGTCCAGCTAACTATAACGTGTGTGAAACCTATGGTTTTTTCAGTGAATTTGCAAGGTTTTTTAGATGCTAATTCCTAACTATAACGTTTGTGAAACCTATGGTTTTTTCAGTGATATATATATATATATATATATATATATATATATATATACGTATATACACACACAGCCGATGTCAATTGTGAAACCCATGCCAGCATGAGCCCTAGGTAATCTGTGGTTCTCTTGCCACCACATACCAGTAGTATATGGCTACTGTCATGAGTTGCATCTAAACCAGTCTATGTTCAATGTCATTGGTGTCATCCATGCTAGCATGTGCCCAATGTCATTATGGCATCTTTCCTACAACCACATGCAGCTGGACCCAGCATGTGTCAACTCTGGCACCCATGTCATTATATGCCCACTGTTATGAGCTGCTCTCTTGTCCACATAAATACACCACTGAGAACCAGCCATTATTAAAACATCCTTTATGGCACCCATTTGATTTATTTATTTTATTTATATAATGGTTTAAATAACACTTGTTGACATGGCCCTTTTTGCAGGGTCACCCCCAGATGTTTTGTTTTGTGTTGCTGAACCTGTTTATTTATTTATTTTTCAAGTCCTCATATCAACTCAGGTTAAAAAAACATCACCTTACTTTTGTGCATTTATGATGATCGACTGTCCCAAGTCTCTTACAACTGCCTGTGATAAAACATTCTTTGACACCTCTAGCTTAAACAGGATTGTTCAAGTATGTTGAATTATAGTCAATGGACTGCCTATCCCTCTATTTCGAGCATTCCAGGTACTCCCTCTCCTAATGAACCCGTTTTTTGTTGGCTTTAGGACTTTTTCCCTGCTAACCAGTGTTAAAGTGCTTGTGCTACTTAAAACATGCTCTCCTTACTGACAACGGCTCCTACTCACGAGGCAGGCCATGCTCTAGACCTAATTTTCACCAATATTGAGCATTTATTCACCCTTCCTCCCTTCCCTTAACATGGTCTGACCACTTCATGGTCCCTTTTTCCTCCCGACAACAGTATTCAAAGATACAACTAGGATCTGGACCTCGTCCTAATCAATGCCGCAGACCCTGGAACACCTTATCCTTAGAGGCATTTGAAGCCGTCTATCGGGTATATCCACAGGCAGATACTCCGGCAGACCCAACCGTCCTGAGGCTGCTGAAGAACTTCAACTCCAGACTAACTCTGGCATTTGATTCGGTGATCCCTGAAAAAAAAATTTCCCCCTTCAAACAACGACCATCAGCCCCCTGGTTTACAGGTGAACTTAGCACGGAGAAATCTAGCTGTAAAGCCCTGGAAAGTCGCTGGAGATCCAGCAAAGCACCCTCGGACAAACATACCTTTAAATTGTCCCTATCAAAAACCATCAAAATATTAAAAAAAAGCAAGGAAAACAAATTGGCCAGGCCACCAATTCCTCAAAAACACTATTTAACATAGTCAGAGACTTTGTCTCACCCCAAGCCTGCAGACCACCTCAAATGGTGTCACAGGACCTCTGCAACTCCCTTGCGACTCACTTCCAGGAAAAAACCACCTTAATCTATGCTAATTTCCCTCCCCCACTAGTCCAGTCCATAACCCCCTGCAGGAGCTCCACAGAATTCAATCAGCAAACTTCCGGTAATCTCACACAATTTCAACCTCTCTCTATAACGGAAGTCTCTAAACTGCTATCTTCGGCTAAATCAGGCTCACCTAGCGACTTGTGCCCCCCCAGAATTATGGCCCTGCTAGCCCCATGCTGTGCCCCGGAAATTCAAGAAATTTTCAACTGTTCTATCAGGTTGGGTATAATTCCCCCAACCTGGAAGGAAGCCTTTGTGCGACCTATCTTGAAGAAACCAGCTGCGGACCCTCTCATACTTGGCAATTACCGGCCCATATCTTTGTTACCCTTGATGGGTAAACTACTCGAATCGGCCATAAACAGACAGCTAAGTCACTACCTAGAATCTAACAATCATCTGGATCCGTCACAATCGGGGTTCCGGCCAGGATTCAGCACTGAAACCGCAATCCTGGCAGTGACAGACTCACTGAGGCAAGTAATGGATGCCGGAGGATCAGCTATACTGGTCCTCCTGGACTTGTCCGCAGCATTCAACACCATCTCACACACCAAGCTGTCGGAGAGACTGCTATCTTGCGGTATCCAAGACCAGGCCCTAAAATGGATACAGAATTTCCTGTCTGATAGAAGCCAGACAATCACGTTGGGACTTTACTGTTCAGACAAGTACTGTGTAGACAAAGGGGTTCCTCAGGGATCATGCCTTAGCCCCACCTTGTTTAATTTGTATATGGCCCCTTTAGTAAAAATAGCAGAATCATCTGGATTTGAGATAATCTCATACGCAGATGATACCCAGCTCATTTTTAAAATCAACCCGGAAGCACAATTCGAACATCTTCGCTTCGCAGCCGGAATGCGCACCATCTCCGATTGGATGACTGAGAATTATCTCCAATTGAACCCCAGCAAAACAGAAATTATGCTTATTGGGAAAGCTTCTCTGTGCTGGTCCCAGGGCTGCTGGCCAAATGAGCTGGGTACCGCCACCGCCCCCAAACAAGTGGTGAAGAACTTGGGTTTCAAACTTGATCAGGCACTCTCCATGAAGGAACATATAGCAGCAACTTCCAGCTCTTGCTATTTCAGCATGCGGCTTCTACGAAAAATACTCCCTTATCTACCTACCAAGCATCGTAAGACACTGGTCCAGGCCATGGTGATTTGTCACCTCGACTATGGCAACGCTCTACTGGCAGAACTAGGCCCGATACTGCTTAGAAAACTGCAGGTCATCCAAAATACTGCCGCACGAATGATTCTAAACCGCCCGCATGGTTCACCTTCAGCTCCTCTACTGTTAGACCTTCACTAGCTTCCAATCGCGAAACAAGCATATTTCAAGACCTGCTGTCTTACGTATAAGGCCTTAAACGGAAAAGGCCCTCAATATCTATCAAGCAAACTCGCTAAACAAATCTCAGTTCGTGACCTTAGGTCTAATGCGCTTGGGTTCTTGAAGACCCCTCGAATCCGCCTCGCCTGCTCAGGGGGGAGGTCCTTCTCATATCTCGCTCCTCGTTACTGGAATATGCTCCCCATTTCCATACGCTCCTGCCCCTCCCTCATCACCTTCAGGAAAAAATTGAAAATCTTTCTGTTTTGATCACTTATGATCAGCTTTCGCTTTCCGCTGTTTCTCTTTTTTTTCCTTAGTTTTCTACCAGGTATAGTGCCGAGATGCCCCAGGGTGAGTCGTGCGCTCTAGAAATGACCCTAACATAACATAACAACATAACAATAGGCATCTACCTGATTGGTACATTTAACTTACTTGTGACCTCCTAGTAAATGGTACTACATGTTCCAATGGCCTGTAAATCAAATGCTACTAATTCAGCACTCATTGTGCCACCCAGCCTTTTGAAACATGTCTTGGGCCTTCCACTGCAACCTGTAGTGCAGTTTAAAACTGCCATTTCGACTTGGCTAATGAAACCTATTCTTCCTTTTTGATAGTTTAAGTCAACTCTAAGGTTGGCCTGTGGAAATATGGATTTTTATGGTCAGTTATGTCCCCTATCTTGGACCCCAACGGTTTCATGTATAAGTCACAAGTAGATGTATGTTCCCTCCAGTTCCAGTTATGAAGACGCAAACACATGTGCGTCCACCGTCAACATGTCCTCTTTCAGATCCGCCATGAATGGGCCGGATATTCTATTCCTAAGTATGAAAGGCCACCGGCTTTATATGGTTCATTTATCCCATTTTACAGTCCAGGTGAGTAGGCCCTGATTCTGCCATTAAGCCTTTTCCTGCCTTCTGCCTCTGAAAGCTCCAGTCTGAGCTCGCATCTGTATCCATGAACTTTGTCCTACTCCCTGCGCGGCTAACGGTGCCTGACTCGGCCTGTCGGCCTATCTGCCTGCCAAAAACTGTATTTCACCTTCGAGATTATCTCCTTCGCTCCTCATCCAATGCATTCCTGTCTAGCAGTTTAAGTAAACATTCCTCTAGCTACCGTGTAAAAGGGCCCGGCTTCTCTGTCTTTATGCAAGTAATTAATAGCCCCGTTACCATGGAATATTCCTACCCCCTCGCATCTAGTGTAGACACTTAGACGCTTGTACACGCACTAACAGTCAGTATAGTCAGTATAGAATAAGATTCTATCCTAAGAGACCTCTCTTTTTGGATAACACAGTTCTTTAAACATAGGATATTAGATATGATTTGGGATTAGGTTGACATAACCCCAGACTTCTGTCTCCACATGTAGAGCTAAATGTCAAGTCCCCTTCACCCTCTAGTTACACGTCAATCACACGTCATGCTGCTGCGCGCGCATCTCTGCCAAGTATTTTTGCTGACATTGCGAAATTCTTTCATGGAACCACCCATTTATGACATCATATCTAATGACGTTCTTTAGTTACGCCTAGTTACACCCATTTTAGTTACGCATGTATGATTTTATCTCTGTTATCAACTGTTACGCCTCCTGCATCTGTTTCACTATAATGCCTCTTCTATAAATATGATTATCTGTCAATAAAGTATTGTCTTTCACTTCCTGAACCTTCGTGGTGACGGAATATGGAGTCCTCAATTCGAATTGATTTTGGAATAAAGCCCGTTCCGAACCTCTAATACCACGGATTCTGCCTCTTATTTTACTGAGCTATTATTATAGATTTTCCGCATCAAATTAAGTACCGGTAATTAAATTATTTACCACAGGCCCTAAAGGCTGATAGGGTAGGATGTACTGGATTTAAACATGAGAAATGTGTGTTTAAGTTTTATATGTCCTGACTGTTAAAAACGACTAAAGTCATTTTTCACAGTTGTAAGGCCTATTTCTCCCACTGACTAACACTAAGTTAGCGTATTACATTTAATAAGTGCTACGCTCCCTTTGGCTCCTGTATCGTTGTGTAACGCTTCTTGCTGGAAACTGTGTGAAATTAATTGCCTGCTGTGCGCTTTGTATGCCGCTTTGCATATTTCATTATTAAGATTGCCAGCGCGACTTTCCTGCTCTTTTACTGTATTCCCCCAAGCGCCCTCCATTTTGTTGTTGTTGTCCTCCTACTTAGCCCGCCCCGCCTCCCAGCTGAGCCGCCCTCCCACAGACTACAACAGCGCTCCGTTACCTGGAAGCGCTGTGACTCACTCGACGCTTCCCAGCTGAGTGGTCGCTCCCTTTGGCTCCGGTATCGTTGTGTAACACTTCTTGCTGGAAACTGTGTGAAATTAATTGCCTGCTGTGCGCTTTGTATGCCACTTTGCATATTTCATTATTAAGATTGCCAGCGCGACTTTCCTGCTCTTTTAGTGTATTCCCCCAAGCGCCCTCCATTTCGTTGTTGTTGTCCTCCTACTTAGCCCGCCCCGCCTCCCAGCTGAGCCGCCCTCCCACAGACTACAACAGCGCTCCGTTACCTGGAAGCGCTGTGACTCACTCGACGCTTCCCAGCTGAGTGGTCTCTCCCTTTGGCTCCGGTATCGTTGTGTAACGCTTCTTGCTGGAAACTGTGTGAAATTAATTGCCTGCTGTGCGCTTTGTATGCCGCTTTGCATATTTCATTATTAAGATTGCCAGCGCGACTTTCCTGCTCTTTTAGTGTATTCCCCCAAGCGCCCTCCATTTTGTTGTTGTTGTCCTCCTACTTAGCCCGCCCCGCCTCCCAGCTGAGCCGCCCTCCCACAGACTACAACAGCGCTCCGTTACCTGGAAGCGCTGTGACTCACTCGACGCTTCCCAGCTGAGTGGTCGCTCCCTTTGGCTCCGGTATCGTTGTGTAACACTTCTTGCTGGAAACTGTGTGAAATTAATTGCCTGCTGTGCGCTTTGTATGCCACTTTGCATATTTCATTATTAAGATTGCCAGCGCGACTTTCCTGCTCTTTTAGTGTATTCCCCCAAGCGCCCTCCATTTCGTTGTTGTTGTCCTCCTACTTAGCCCGCCCCGCCTCCCAGCTGAGCCGCCCTCCCACAGACTACAACAGCGCTCCGTTACCTGGAAGCGCTGTGACTCACTCGACGCTTCCCAGCTGAGTGGTCTCTCCCTTTGGCTCCGGTATCGTTGTGTAACGCTTCTTGCTGGAAACTGTGTGAAATTAATTGCCTGCTGTGCGCTTTGTATGCCGCTTTGCATATTTCATTATTAAGATTGCCAGCGCGACTTTCCTGCTCTTTTAGTGTATTCCCCCAAGCGCCCTCCATTTTGTTGTTGTTGTCCTCCTACTTAGCCCGCCCCGCCTCCCAGCTGAGCCGCCCTCCCACAGACTACAACAGCGCTCCGTTACCTGGAAGCGCTGTGACTCACTCGACGCTTCCCAGCTGAGTGGTCGCTCCCTTTGGCTCCGGTATCGTTGTGTAACGCTTCTTGCTGGAAACTGTGAAATTAATTGCCTGCTGTGCGCTTTGTATGCCGCTTTGCATATTTCATTATTAAGATTGCCAGCGCGACTTTCCTGCTCTTTTAGTGTATTCCCCCAAGCGCCCTCCATTTTATTGTTGTTGTCCTCCTACTTAGCCCGCCCCGCCTCCCAGCTGAGCCGCCCTCCCACAGACTACAACAGCGCTCCGTTACCTGGAAGCGCTGTGACTCACTCGACGCTTCCCAGCTGAGTGGTCGCTCCCTTTGGCTCCGGTATCGTTGTGTAACGCTTCTTGCTGGAAACTGTGTGAAATTAATTGCCTGCTGTGCGCTTTGTATGCCGCTTTGCATATTTCATTATTAAGATTGCCAGCGCGACTTTCCTGCTCTTTTAGTGTATTCCCCCAAGCGCCCTCCATTTTGTTGTTGTTGTCCTCCTACTTAGCCCGCCCCGCCTCCCAGCTGAGCCGCCCTCGCCCCTCCCCCCCACCCTCCTTATATGACAACCGTTCCCGCGCGCAGCGTTCACGCGCAGCGACCGCGCCCAATCCGCGCCGAAGGTGCGCCAAAGGTAAGCCCGTCTACGCCCGTCCGCACCTGGACCGCGCCCAGCGCCAGACCCCCTGGCCCTTGCACCCCCCACCCCTCCCGCATCACTTACGATGCCACCACCCTCCTAGCCCTTAACCCCGGTCGCGCCCCCAACTGCGTCCAAGCCGCTCCCGGACACACCCATGGACCTTTCTCTTGCTACTCCTGCAAATTCAGCGGCACCGACAACATCTCCGCTACGACCACACCACAAATTCCCGACCCCAATCACCTACAATGCATCCTTCTCAACACCCGATCGATCCACAGGCACGCCATTGACCTATGGAATCTACTAGACACCATCTCTCCGGACGTCGCCTTCCTAACAGAAACATGGATGAACGCTTCCTCCGCCCCAGACATCACCATTGCCATCCCTGAAGATTATAAGATCACACGCAAAGACCGTACCGGCCACACAGGAGGAGGAATCGCTATCGTCCATAAAAAATCAATCCGCATCTCAACCAGCTCGGACACCAACCTCGCCAACTCCGAACACCTTCACTTCCAGATCCACATCGACCCCAAGACCACACTCAGAGGCACCCTCCTCTACAGACCACCAGGACCCCGCGCAAAATTCAGTGAAGAAATCACGGACTTCATCACTCCACACGCGCTCCCCTCCAAAGACTACATCCTTCTGGGAGACCTCAACTTTCACCTTGAAAAGATCAACGACCGCAACACCACCACCCTCTTGGACAACCTCGCCAACCTCGGACTTAAACAACTGGTCACTTCCCCCACCCACATCGCAGGCCACACACTCGACCCCATCTTCACCTCCAGCAAACATGTCTCCTTCAACTACACTACGGATCTCCTCTGGACTGACCACAGCTGCGTTCACTTCACCTACAACAAGCCAAAACCCACCAACCACCTCCAACCAACTCTGCAAAGAAACTGGAACAAAATCACCATCGACCAGATCTCCTCATCGCTCCTTCTAAACACCCCAGCCCACTCTTCTAACCCAAACCAAGCCGCCGCCAACTTCACCCTTTGGTTATCCAACACCGCCGACACCTTAGCACCACTGAAAAAACGACAAATCAAACTTGGCAGCAAGAAAGCCTCATGGTTCAACGATGATCTTAAGAAATCCAAGAAACTCTGCCGCTCCCTCGAAAAGGCCTGGAAAAAAGACCCAACCACTAGCACCAAGGACGCCTTCAAAAACGCCACCCGCACACACCACCAATTAATTCGAAAGGCCAAGAAAACAGCATTCAAGGATCGACTTGACAACAGCGCCCACAACAGCAAGGAACTTTTCAACATCGTCAAGGAGTTTACCAATCCCCCGGCCAACTCCAACGACATCACCCCCTCTCAAACCCTCTGCGACTCCCTAGCCTCATTCTTCCACAACAAAATTGCAGACATCCACAACAGCTTCGACAACCAACCCGGAGACCAACCCACCGAACCATATGCCGAACATTCTCCCCCCTTGAACACCCTTAACGACTGGAACCCAATCTCCACTGAGGACACCATCCGCCTGATGAACTCCATCCTCTCAGGATCCCCCACAGACCCATGTCCTCACCACATCTTCAACAAAGCAGACTCCGTCATAGCACCACACCTCCGAGACGTCATCAACTGCTCCTTCAACTCCGCCACCTTCCCGGAAAAATGGAAACATGCTGAACTCACCGCCCTTCTGAAAAAACTCACAGCTGACCCCACCGAACTCAAAAATTACCGCCCCATTTCGCTCCTTCCATTCCCAGCCAAAGTAATCGAGAAAGCTGTCAACAACCAGCTCGCCGCTTTTCTAGAAGCCAACAAATCCCTCGACTCCTCACAGTCCGGCTTCCGAGCAAAACACAGCACTGAGACCGCCCTCATCGCAGCAACAGACGACATTCGAACTCTACTGGACAATGGAGACACAGTCGCCCTCATCCTCCTCGACCTCTCTGCAGCCTTCGACACAGTCTGCCACAGCACCCTTTTACAACGCCTCAGAAATATCGGAATACAAGGAAAAGCACTTGAATGGATCACCTCGTTCCTCACCGGTAGAACCCAGAGAGTCCGCCTTCCACCATTCAAGTCCGAGGCCACTGAAGTCATCTGTGGCGTACCACAAGGATCCTCACTCAGTCCCACCCTCTTCAACGTATACATGAGTCCCCTCGTGACCATCGCCCGCCAACACAACCTCAACATCATCTCCTACGCGGATGACACTCAACTGATCCTTTCTCTCACCAATGACCCCAGCACCGCCAAAACTAACCTACACGAAGGAATGAAAGAAGTTGCCGAATGGATGAAACACAGCCGTCTGAAACTGAACTCAGATAAAACAGAAGTCCTCATCTTAGGTACTTCCCCCTCTGCTTGGGACGACTCCTGGTGGCCGGAAGCTCTTGGAAAAGCACCCATCCCGACAGACCACGCACGGAACCTAGGCGTTATCCTGGATTCTTCACTCTCAATGTACAGACAAGTCAACGCCGTATCCTCATCCTGCTTCAACATTCTTCGCATGCTCAAAAAAACATTTCGCTGGATCCCCACCGAAACCAGAAAAACAGTCACCCACGCTCTGGTCACGAGCCGACTGGACTACGGAAACACCCTCTACGCAGGTACTACCGCTAAACTCCAGAAGAAACTCCAACGAATCCAAAACGCCTCAGCCAGGATCATATTAGACATCCCGCGCAACGAACACATCTCTGGTCACCTGAAAGACCTCCACTGGCTACCCGTCAATAAGAGGATCACTTTCCGACTGCTAACCCACGCACACAAATCACTCTACGACATCGGACCAGAATGCCTCAACTCACGACTGTCCTTCTACACCCCCTCCCGCCAACTACGTTCTTCCAGCCAAGCCCTCGCCACTGTACCTCGCATCAACAAGACCACAATGGGAGGCAGATCCTTCTCATACCTGGCTGCTAAAACATGGAACTCACTCCCCACTTACCTTCGCCTTACCCAGAACCACCTAGCATTCAGAAAGCAACTTAAAACGTGGATATTTGACAAGTAATCCTCCTCCCCTCCCTAAGCGCCCTGAGACCCTCCGGGTATGTAGTGCGCTATATAAATTCTTTGACTTGACTTGACTTGACTTGTTTACACTCAGATGAATTGTCATTTAAAATCCTATTTAATGGTTAATTTGGATTTTAAGTCACACCTCTGAAAATGCCACTTTTAGAAAGGTAGCATTTTCTTGCCTCTAGCAACTGTGCCTTCTGCCAGTGTCCTGGGTCACATGACTGTAAATGGTTTTGCTGTTGGGGTTTGGGTATTGCTTCCAGACAGCGACACAAAAGAGTCTTAGCTATAGATAGGATGGGCGATCCTGGCAGGATGACTGGGCAGAGAGTCTACCCATCCCCATTTACACTTCAAAGGGCTTTGCCAACAGCACACACAAAGAAACCTGACACCAGGCCTGCCTTGTCTTTGGTCAACGTAGAATGTTTGGAGCCTTGACCAGTTGCAACTGGGCCTGCCTGGGTCTTGGTGCTGGCCTCTGCTGGAGTGAGTCCTGATCCCCACGTGGTGTCTCCCAGGTCCTGGACCTTTGGCTAGCATCAGTGGAAGCTCCTCCAAGAAGGAAAGGTGAAACTCCTAAAGTTTGGGTTTCTCGCTAACAGGCCCGTTCCCACTGAAACTCTGCTGCCCGTGACAACCACCAATGTGAAACTCCATTGACACATGCCTTTAGTGCCAAGAGTGACCGGCCATGACGACCGGCAACGTGAGACCTGCACTCCACGCTACAGCAATAACAGCCAGCGACAACCGCCAATGCGAATTTCAGCAACAACTGGATCTTAACGCTACATAAACGACCATCCACAAGGCTCGACCTGCTCTTTGCACCGAAAGCATTCTCCAAAATGAGTGGAACTCTTCACAGCAAACTTAAGATAGTAACTTTTCAGCAGGACTAATGAGGTCTCTGTATCAGCCCACTCTCCATTGCAGTTGACCTTAACGTGTGACTTTTCTCCAGTCTAGCACCACCAGATGACCGCATGTGGCGCTCTCATCACTAAACACTTTCCAATCACTAGAAACAGAAATATTGAATTTGATTGTTGTTGTTCTGGTATAATGTTATTTATTAAAATTTACGCTAATTTTCCAAACTGATTTGAGATTTTTCCTGTGTTTTGCTTCACTTTATTGCTGTATGTGTGCTGCATAAATACTTTACACATCACTTCTAAGTTAAGCCTGACTGCTTTAGTGCCAAGCTACCAGAGGGCTAATCACAGGTCAATTTGTGGTTGCTTGTAACTTCACCCGGACAGGAACTGTGGTTGTTGACTGAGTGGGGTTTCCACCCCTCTCAACCAATAACTCAATTTCTTACAGCAATGACTTTACCGAGTGGTATTAGTGCACACTACATAGAACAAGATAAATTACATTTAACAACAATTAAGTTCAAATGTGAAAAACATCAAAATAAGGAAATGTGGTTTAGGAAATCAGCCTTTTTGCATGATGCCCTACTATTTTTCACCTTTTCTAGACATTTTTTTAATGGGCTAAGAATTCTGCACACTCTTACCCCTCCTAAACAGGAATAAAGTGCTTGTGCTCCCCATTAAACATATTTAACGTGGCTTACCCACAATGTCTTTCTTTTTACTTGTCTAATAGTCTCTAGTATATGGTGTAGAAAATGTTCCCAGGGCCTGGAAGCTGTGGACTATACATTATGACTTACTATCAAACAAATAAACGTAAACCAATAACTGCAAATTTTAGATTTATCAACTAGATCGAGGGTCCCTGAGCAATCTGCAATGAAACTGACTATGGTGACAGCGCATCTCGAAGACTTAATTGTAGAGCATGACCTAAGGATAGTCAAAGGCAACACTAGATCAGACTCGCCCCTTGTCCAACTTTCAAAAGAGGCCCTATTATTAATAATATTGAATACATACTGCTGAATCAGGCACTTTGGCCTTTTCTGGTGGATATGACTGTAATATTAAGACCGGACAGTGAACAGCAAATTCTGAGCGCCAACTTTTTTTGTTCTATTTTTATGAATTTAAATATGTCATCTGTAATCTCTAAAAACTCTGCTGAGACAGTTAATAACAGGAGACATGTTAAATTGGCAGCTATATCAGATAACTCTGCTGTAAAAAATAATAATATATGAGAGATTTGTGGGAAATGTATCTTCAACAGCCAGCACAGAAAGGGTTAAGTCAGAAATTGTCACTGTGCATTGCCAATTAATGAATCAATTGAGGTCCCTCATCGAAAAGGTTGATAAAAAGGGAAGCTTCCTTAAAAAACACACACCTAGTTGGTTCAGTAAAGAAAGTCGGCTTGCAAAAAGCTGCCTGTTAGAGGCTATAATGAAGTGTGGCCAGACTGAATTAATTTCTGCTAGGAAAAGTTATGAAAACATCTTGATTAAAGCTAAAAGGAGCTGGGGGGCAGAACAGTGGAGAGATTTCACTCATATACTCGAGAATAAGAACATGAAGGCTTTCTGGAAGCTAGTGTCAGCTGGCACACGAGAAATTGATAATCACTTAGAGGCAGTAGTGCAGTCAGACAAGTGGGTTGCACATTTCGGAGGCTCTCTATAGTGAACGGGGTCAAGAAAAGGACCAGGGTGAGAACAAGGAGGAGGAGATCTTACTGGAGCAAGTAAATTCAGAAACTATTAAAGATGAGGGGACACAGCAAAGAGGGAGCCCACATATTTTACTCTGATTGAAACGGAGAAGGCCTTAAAAAAATTGAAGAAAGAAAAGGTCCTCAGGCTGGATGATATCCCTGGTGATTTACTCCTGCCACATCCTGAAGTGTGGGTCCCTTACCTCATACTTTTGAGCAATGCTATTATGAGGGGAAATAATATTCCATCTACCTGGCTTGGTTCCGCCATAATCCCAATCTTCAAAAAAGGAAATAGAGACTTGCCCTCCAACTATAGACCCATAAGTTTATTTGATAGTAGCCAAAAAATATTCTGCAGGCAAGTCCTGGCAAGGCTTCAAACGTAGTTCTTGAATGAACAAATTTGAGGGTATGCGGGCAGGCTATTGGAAAAAATGTCAGCACACTGTACCAGGTTTTCGCCTGATGGTACTGGGCTGGAAGTATGTCACCATGAAGAGGGATCACTTATATGTTGCATTAGTTGACCTGAGGTTGGCCTTTAACCTGGTACCAAGTGATAACTTATGGAAGGTACTGGCTGCTTATGGGATACCTGGAGATCTTCTCTGGAGCTTGAGTCCTTCATACTGATATATATATCCACAGCTTCCGTTTCTCCGTCGAGGCTGCCCACTTCTAGCGCCTGCCCCAAACAGTACAGACACGGACCTCAATTCCAGTGCAAATATTTATTGAATATCTTGAGTGCTAGTCGCCATAACGTTTCGGCTCAGCCTGAGCCTTGTTCACATGACATCACTGATCTATATTGTGATCAAGGCTGCAGTCTTGCGGCCGAAACGCGTCTTTTGGACACTGATGCTGAAATAAAGAATATCGGAATAACTCTGCAACTGGTGCCTGTGCCCTTGTGTTGTGCTGTTGGGGCCAATCGCTTTTGGATAGATATATATATATATATATATATATATATATATATATATATATATATATATATATATATATATTCACTGAAAAAACCATAGGTTTCACACATGTTATAGTTAGCTGGACATTTTACTGATAAAAAACCAATGAAATTCCCCCGTTATAGTTACTGTAGGCAACTATAACTCACGCGACCGTAATCCTCTGCTGATGCTAATACTGTATTTAGACACTTATTTGCCCATATCTTCTTCCATTAAATTTTAGCTATACATATATTACAAATATTTTTTTTTCATAAAGACACATATGTCATCAGCAGAGGATTACGGTCGCGTGAGTTATAGTTGCCTACAGTAACTATAACGGGGGAATTTCATTGGTTTTTTATCAGTAAAATGTCCAGCTAACTATAACATGTGTGAAACCTATGGTTTTTTCAGTGAATTAGCAAGGTTTTTTTAATGCTATTTCCTAACTATAACGTGTGTGAAACCTATGGTTTTTTCAGTGAATTTGTACGGTTTTTTAAATGCTAAGTTACTTTACGCCATTTGTGGCGTGCGCGCCCACTTAACGCAGTTCGTTCCGTGCACGGTTTTTATCAACTTTAATAAGCCCTGTACATTTGGTGGCCTTCGGCCACCAAAAGCACAGGGGGTGAGGTCAATGTGGATAGTGTTTTTTTTATTTCGATTTTATAATTTCATGTTGCCAAAATTACGTTTTTTTTCTCTATTAATAAGCCCTGCACATTTGGTGGCCTGCGGCCACCAAAAGCACAGGGGGTGGGGTAAGTGTGGATAGTGTTTTTTTTATTTTTATTTTTTTACCGTAAGCGTACGGTAAGCTTACGGTAAGCGTACGGTAAGCGTACGGTAAGCGTACCCCGCGAAATTGCCGAAAAAAAAATAAAACCGTTTTTGCTCTTGGGGGATGTTTGGGGACTCCCTCAACATGACTATGTGGGAGGGAGTTGTCAAAACAGCCCCGTAACATGTTTTTGGCCATCATGTTTGATAAACAACACTCAGTGCGAGAGACAAAATGGCGGAGGCCGCTTCCTGGTTTCGGCCGATTCGAATGTTTACTAAGATCTAAGAGCCAATCAGAATCGCGCTCGCGCACGCCACCGTAAGCTTACGGTAAGCGTACGGTAAGCGTACGGTAAGCGTACCGTAAGCGGGCTCAGATATATATATTGATTTAAAGGCTATTTTCTCAGAATCTACTGAACAGATTTACACCAAACCTACAAAAGGCACTTCCTTGACCTAGGGACTACCTCTCTGCCAAATTTCTAGTAATTCTGTTCAGCCGTTCGGGCTGTAGCTCGTTCTAAAGGTCCTATGGAAAAATGCATGGGAAAAACGCGTTTTGGGACCCCCCTTTTATCTCAGCCCCCGCTTGACGAATCCCCCCGAGACTTTCAGGGTAGGAGCGGAGCGTAGCGCCCCACCTATTTTGAGAAATTCGCGAGGATTCGTCAACCGGCGCCAAAGTTATTCAAAATAGAATGTTGAGGTTTTCCTATGGAAACGTGGTCCTAACTATAACTACCTACTGGCGACCGCCATTAGGTAATATATATATATATATATATATATACACATATATATATATATATATATATATATATATATATGAGTACAATACAATCCACAGATAGGAAAGAGGCGGCACACCGTCCTGGTGTTTTAAGGTGTCATCAGTGATGTCATTTGAGATGTCATCAGTGATGTCATGAGTGATGTCACTGACCATGTCATGAGTGATGTAATATGTGACGTCATCAGCAGTGGATTGCGGGTGCGCAAGTTATAGTTAGCTGAACTAACTATAACGGGGGAATTTCATTGGTTTTTCACAAGTGAAATGTCCAGCTAACTATAACATGTGTGAAACCTATGTTTTTTTCAGTGAATTTGCAAGGTTTTTTAAATGCTAATTCCTAACTATAACGTGTGTGAAACCTTTGGTTTTTTCAGTGAATTTGTACGTTTTTTTAAATGCTAATTTTTGTATTATTTAATTAAAGATATTTTTTTTTTATTAAAAATAAAATTCCTATATATTCATTTTATTTTCTTTTTTTTTTTTTTTTAAACCTTTATTACAGAATGCAAAAGATATACAAAGATGGGCCTACAACCTTCAGGCCGGCCGCTAGCAAACAGTGAGAGCGTAAAATACAATCATTAAACATAAGCGGCAAGTGATAAAGGTCCCAGAAGTCGAGGGAAACGTTGGCGGCCACACCGGTCGGACCCCCCAAATGACGGTTCCATTTTTTATAAGAAACCACAAACAAATCCACAAGGCAGCAAAAGTCAAAGCAGCATTATGAGCTCTACCCTACCGATCCACAGGAATAGGGGGGGGGGGGGACAGGCCGGGACAGAAACAAAGTAGACAGAATGCCCAGAACCAAGGTGACAAGCAGACTAGGGAGACTGGGCCACTGCCAAGTCAGGCGTCAGCGGCGGGGTACAAATCCCGCCACGATAGGAGTTCCAGGGGCCCCACACCTTCACCCATTTCCCAGGCTTACCTCTCGCCACATACACTACCTTCTCCCGAAACATACACCAATCCATGTTGTCCTTCCACACCGAAACCGTTGGTGACCTCTGGGAGCCCCACAATTGTGCTATGTCACGCTTGGCCACCATATATCCCAGAGTCACCCACCACGTCTGCGGCACCGTATAATCAGTCGGCTCCCACACATTTAGCAGGCATCTCCTAGCCTCGGGAAACAGCGCCACATGCGTGACCGCTTGCAACACCGCATGTACACCACGCCAGAATCGCGCCACCTCCGGGCATTCCCACAAAATATGGATAAAGGTCCCTAACAAACCACACCCACGCTTACACAGTCCATCCACGGCATATCCCATACGCATCAGACCCGGCACCGAAACATAGACCCTGTGGAGTATTTTGAGCTGGACGAAGCGAAGGCGGGCCGGTATGGCCACCTCTTTCTGGGAGGCCACCGCAGACACCCAGTCCTCGTCATCCAGCTCCAAGCCATCGGCGACCCATGCCTCACGAAGGCCAGTCAGCAGTCCGGAGCGATCGTTGATGAGCTTTTTATAAATCAATGAGATAGTGCCATCCGGTACATGCCCATCTAGCACTCTATCTTCCAGAGGGGAGCACTCCGGTATGGAGGCAACATCCGGGAATACAGAACACAGCGCGTGACGAACCTGTACATATCGGAAGTACTCCCTGTCCTGCAACTGGAATTCCTTCTGCAGCACATCAAACGTTTTGAATCCCCCCCTCGTCCAGAGATCGCCCACCCTGCTGATGCCTATCATGTCCCACTTCTCAAAGCCTTTCGAGGTCCACAAGCAGCCCAGTCGCTCAGATGCATACAGTGGCGCCGCCCGGGTCAACCGATCCTTCCACCCCATAGCCAAGTTTGCCGCGTGCCACACCCGTACCGCGACCCGCGTAGGGCCCGTCAAACGTGCGTCGAGCGATGTAGAGTAAAGCGCAAGATTATAGTCACCACCCGGCAGTAACAGTTTGTCCATTTCAAAAGCCGGGTTAAGGGTGGGCCCATAAAGGCCGTGGTTTATCGCAGCCAGCTGGGAGGCCCAGTAATACCGTTTGATGTCTGGGAGGGCGACCCCCCCGTCATACCACGGGAGCGTCAGCTTCGCGAGGGCGATACGCGGCCTCCCATCCCAAAACAGGTGGCGCTGCAGACCCTCCACCTCCCGAAAGTAGCGCACCGGGACGACGTCCATCGTGTTTTGTAAAGCGTATAAGAAACGTGGCAACGACATCATCTTAAACAGTGCCGCACGGCCGAGCGGCGAGAGAGGCAAGCGCCTCCAACGCGCCACATCCTCCTTCAAGCGCTGGAGGGGGGGGAGTAAGTTCTGTTTATATCGGGCCGCAGCGTCCAGGGTAATAAAGACACCCAGATACTTAAATCCCTGTGGAGCAACCTGGATAGGACAACCCCGCGGAAGGATAGGAGCCTCCCCAGAGAGGACATACACACAGGATTTAGCCCAGTTGATAACTAAGCCGGAGTTGCGGCCGAATGAACGCAACACATCCACTAAAACAATCAGTGATTTGCGCGGGGAAGCAAGGTACAAAAGAATATCGTCCGCGTAAAGGGATACGCGATCCTCATACTCGGGGGTCCATCAGAGACCACGAACCGAAGGGTGCCACCGCAGCCTCTCCGCCAGGGGCTCCAAGGCAAGCGCAAAAAGGAGCGGCGACAGTGGGCAGCCCTGCCGCGTGCCCCTGCCCAGCTCAAACGGCGCCGATACTCTGCCATTCGCCGCCACCTGCGCCAGCGGTCCGGAATACAACAGTTTCACCCAGCCAATAATTCCCAGGCCAAACCCAAACTTAGCCAGCGTCGCCCAAATATATGGCCACTCAAGCGTGTCGAACGCCATAGTGGCGTCCAAGGACGCCAAAATGGCTGGTTCACGTATGAACGGGACCCTCGCGAGCACCCCGTGCAGACGCCGCAGGTTAAGCGCGGTGTTGCGATGAGGGATAAAGCCGGACTGGTCCTGGTGGATCAGATCGCACACCACGCCAACCAGCCGATTAGCCAGCACCTTGGCGAGAATTTTCGGCTCCGCATTCAACAGCGAAATGGGTCTGTAAGACGTGACCCGATCCCGCGGCCTCCCCTCCTTATGAATAACCACAATAGTGGCAAGACGCTGGTCCAGCGGGAGGGAACCCGCCGACCGGGCCGCGAGGAACATAGCGCGGAGATGCGGAGCCAGCGTATCCGGTCGTAATTTGTACAATTCAATGGGAAGGCCATTAGGACCCATGGCCTTGCCAGAGGCGACCGAACGTATGGCGAGGGCAATCTCCTCAGATGTCGGGCCGCGTCCAACGACAATTTATCCTCCTCCGAAAGGGAAGGCAGCGCAATGTCTTTAAGCAGGTCATGGGAATCCTCTTCCGAGCGAGAAGATACCGGGGAATACACCCCACGGAAATACTCAGCGAAACATTCAACAATTTCCTCCGGCTCAGTGACACACACACCATTAAAGTCTCTCAATCGACGGGACAACTCGACTCGCTCTCTCCTTTTTATCCAGCCACGCAATCAATTTACCAGCCTTATCACCCACATCATACAGTCGCCCCTGTTGCTCTCTACTCAGGCCCCTGGCTGCCTCCGTGACTAGGGCCTTGTAGTCCGCCTGTTTGAGTCGGAGAGCATGCAGTTTATCATCCGTTACCCCACACTCCAGATCACCCTCCAACTCAGTTATCTCAGATTCGATACGGGTCACCTCCTCCCGCTCGCGCCTCCGGGAATGGGAAATTAGGGACAGGGCCTCCCCCCGGAGTACCGTCTTAAACGCCTCCCACAAAGAAACCGCAGACGACACAGACCCCACATTGTCTTCAAAATATCGCTCAAGAGATTTAACCAAATCAGCGCGAATTGTGGGGTCACGCAGGTACCAGGAATTAATCGGGACCACCCTCCCCTCCCCCCTCGGGACAATGTCGAAGTACAACAGGAGCGGGGAGTGATCTGAAATACCCCTAGCCAGATGTCGTACCTCCCCGACCCTCCCTGCCTGTGCTGCTGGCATCAGAACATAATCAAGCCTCGAAAGACTACCATGAGCCCCGGAATGAAAGGTGTATTGTATCTGCGTAGGGTGTTTCAGCCGCCAACAATCCACGAGCCCCAGGGTATCCAAGAGGCCAGATAACCAAGCTTGGGCACGGGGGAGATCCCTGGGAGGGTGACGATCCTTAGTTCCGGAAATTACAGCGTTAAAATCCCCCCCAACCACTAGAATCCCCTCCGGCAGGCCAAGAAGAAGGCGCCCCAAATCTGCAAACGTAGTTGTCTGCAACCCTGGCGGGACATAAACAGAAACTAAAACAATCACTTTACCCTCCAATCTACCCACCAGAGCCGTGTATCGTCCCCTATCATCATGGAGCACCTCATCAACCTCCAACGGGAGCGAGGTTTTAACCATAATACCCACACCCCTCGAACCAGATGTGAAGCCCGAGTGGGCTGCAAGGCGATAGCCCTGTCTGTTCATGGCACGAAAGGAGTTTCCAATGAGGTGTGTTTCCTGCAGAAATACTAAATCTGGTGAAATTCGTTTTAAGAACTGCAGGACCACTCCCCGTTTTATCCTGTCCCCCAGTCCATTGACATTCCAGGACAAAAGGCTCAGTCCCCTACCCCCCATCATAGCCAAAACCGATCAATCTCCCCCCAGAGAGCACTTTAGCGATAGCACAACAATACTTCTGCCTTGTGGTACAAATAAACAATACCCAACCCCAACCCAACATCCCAAACAAAACTCCCCCCTCCCTGCACCCCTGCATGAGCCCAAATAGCCCCCCCAACTTGCAGTGTGCCTGTCGCCCCTGTGTAAACTAAACTACAAAGACCCCCTAGAGGAGGAAAGAGAACCCCCTCGAGACACAGCACCACCTCCAACGGAGGGGAAACAAGACACAACGGTCAAGAAACCCTAAGCCTGGCCGAAAGGTGGCATCATCAGGAATGAGCCCCAGTGTCAATGCCTCATACCCGGTCCGGTGGGCACTCTCCTCCCGCCGCCCCCATCCCATCCCGATCATGTCCCCCAGACAAAGTGTCCAACCAGTCCCCGGCCACCTCGGGACGGTCAAAAAAGTGAGTGCGACCATCAGCCTCCACACGCAGCCTGGCCGGGAAAAGCATGGCGTATTTTAAGTTCATGTCTCGAAGCCGCCGCTTAACGCCCATGAAACTCAGTCTCTGCTTCTGGACCGCCTGCGTGAAATCAGGATAAAAGTTCACCTCCATGTTCTCCAGCTTAAGCGGCCCTTGCAGTCTGGAAGCTTGCAAAATCGCATCCCTATCCCGAAAGTTGAAGATACGGGCAATAAGAGGCCGCGGAGGAGCTCCGACCTTCGGTCTGCCGCCAGGAACTCTATGGGCCCTCTCCACCGCGAAGAATTTACTCAGTCCTCGAGGCTGGAGATGGGTAGAAATCAGGTCCTCCACAAAGAGATCCGCCGCCGAGTCCTCCCGTCCCTCGGGCACTCCGATGATGCGAATGTTATTCCTCCGGGCCCTACTCTCGGAGTCCTCCAGGCGCCGATCCGTGAGCGCACTTGCCTGCCGGAGCCGGCGCACCTCCGTCTGAAGGGCCGCGACCTCAGTCGTGAGGCCCGACGCGGTATGGGCCAAGGAGTCAACCCGGTCATTTGTCTTAGATAGATCTGCTCTGACAAGGTTGACATCGATGAGGACCGCATCGAGTTTGTGCGCCAAGGTGTCGAATTGTTGGCCTACTGAGGTCTTCATCTCAGCAATGGCGCCCATGACGTCCTGCAAAGTCAGATCCGTAGGCAAATCCGGGGCATCCGGGGGACACTCGGAAGACTTGTGCGATCCGCCGGGAGACCCCTTCGGGAGGGTGTAGCGATCCATAATGTTGACTTGAGGTGCGGTGCCACGCCGGGTCGATTTGGCCTTCAGCCGATCTCCATCCTGCTTCGTGGCCATCGTCGCGTATGTCGCACCCCCGCCAGTCACGCCGTGGAGAGCAAGCAATCAAGGCCGTGAGCCCCGGGGGTCACCTCAGGAAGGCGGAGCGGGTCCCCGCAGGCAGGCAGGCAGGGTCCCCCAGCGAGGGCACCACCACACAAAGAAGCGCCGTAGTCCCACTCGCGATGACGGCAAGGGGACTCAAAAACGAAAGTGAAAGTGTGGGGTACGCGACTCACCAGGCCCGGCCCGCCGTTGTTATTCACTTCGCCACTGGGTCACCCCCAAACTCGAGTCCGGGGTCAGGAGAGAAGAAGGCCGCAAACTTCAGTCGATGCTCACCCCTGCCCCCGGGGTCCGATTCAGAAACGGAAAACGGGTACCACCTCGGCTCAGGTTCACCGACACAGTCCCCTCAACCGATTCAGGATGAAGACAGGATAAACGTAGGAGGTTGCGGAGGTCCTCGGGAGCCTCGCACCTACGCGGCCATCTTGGTTGCGCGCTAGGCTCCTCCTCCCCTATATATTCATTCATATATTATCTGTATCTTTTTTTTTTTGTTTTTTAAATTTCAATTAGGATAAAGTTGATTTTTTTTTAAATTTTTGTAGTTAATTTTTGTCCACTTTTTTTTTTTTTATATAAATTCTTGGGGTGCTCCTAGTACAATTTCGTAAGTTTTTTATGAATACCGTCGTACGTTATTTACGTACACAAATATACGTCATAGTGCGCGCTGGGAGCGCGCACCCAGTACGTATGCGTGCGTACGTACGTACGTACGCATGCGTGCGTGCGTCCTACGCGCTCTACGCGGTTTACTTCCGCATACGCTAAAATTACGCGCAATAACGGTCGCGTATACGCGTGTTCAACGTATGCACGCTAGGTACGCGCATATGACGTATACACATGCGCTCCTACCCGTTCGCGCATACGTAATCACGAGGTGCGCGCTCGGAGCTTGCGCAGTGCGCGCACCTCGGGTTTATGCATAATAAAACAGTACTTCTTATTGGTTATCATTACTTTCAGTTTCTAATTGTTTCAATACCACACCCAATCCCCTCATGGCAAGTCATGTGATCAAGAATCATCTCTTTTGATTGGTTTGAAGTACTTTCAGTTCCAGATTCTTCCCAAACCACACCTACTCCCCTCATTATTAGTTCTGATTCCTTTGGAGAAGGAGCTATTCTGTTGTTGAGAGACAATGGCTGAACAGCAACCATCTTCAGACAGTGATCTGGACACTCTTGAGAGGCAGAGGAGCAGGAAGCAGAAAGACAGCTTTATATGGCAGTTTTTCACTTTTCCAGAGGGTCTAAAAAAGGTAAATGCACCTAAAGTTACATGTGTACTTTGTGATAAAGTCTTATCTCGTGGGAATCCTAACAAGAAATATTCTTTTAGCATTCACACTATGTTGAGACATGTTAACAAAATGCATCCAGTAACTTTTCGTCGAGCTTCTGGAGCAAACCTTCCACCTGCTCAGCCGACGACATCTGCAGCAGCTCAGCCGAGCACATCTTCGGCAGCTCAGGCGAGCACTTCAGCTGCGATGGTGCATTCACCTGTTTCTACACCTCTTGTTGGTCCACCTTGTTTGGCGAGGTTGTCTACACGGTGCACTGATTGCGGTTCTCTTATTTCTGTGGGGGAGACCAGTCTTGATCTCCTTCAGAGAAAATTTGATGCGCATCCGTGCACTAGGCCATAGATGTTTTTTCTTTTTTTTCGTTTTTCTCTTCCTGTTTCCCTCCATTAACTCAAGGGCTCTTTTAAGAGCCACTTATAAACTAAACCCCCCAAATTTTTTTTTGAGGGATTTTTTTTAAAACATTTTTTTGAGGTGCGCGCACCCTGCGCGCACCAAAGGTTTTTTAAAAAAAAATTTAAAAAAAAATATATATATACAAAAAGAAGTGAAGAAATGGAAGCATGAAAAGGGAGGATTGAATAATACTAATATTTTTCACTTATTTTAAAAAAAAAAAAATTATAAAAAAAAATTATAAAAAGTATTTTGCAAGGGGACAGAATTTTTTTTTTATTTTTTCTTTCCAGTTCTGCAAAAAAAGTATTAATATTCAATCATACATTACAAAAAGCATTACATGTTTTTACATATTTTACAAAGCAATTTTTTGCTGTTTTCAGAATTTTTTATTTGTATTCATCATTTAACAGCACTACATTTGCATAGCAGTTGACACCAGAGCTATTTTCAAAATGGCAACCAACAACCTCTTCAACACTGTCCTTTTTCTTTTTCCTTGCTATCACATCACTGTCCTTTTTTTTTTGTTCTGTTCATCCACATTACAGATATTCTCAAATCTCCTTTTCCGAGAAACAACACGTTTTTCAATCACAGGATACTGACCTAAATGAGGAGCATAGGTTCTTCTTAATCTATTATACTCCTTTACACAGTTTGTATCAGCACTAACTTTTGAGTCATCAAACTCTATCATAAATAAACCAGATAATGTTTTCACTCGTGACAGAGCAACATATGCCATACCTTCTTTGAACACAGTAGAACCAATGTTTACAAAAGCACTATCTACAGTCAATCCTTGAGACTTGTGAATAGTTACAGCATATGCTAGAGAAAATGGAAACTGCTTTCTACGCACATATAAGTCTTTTACAAGCATGAAACGAACTGAACAACGACAAATGTCTTTAACTTCTTCTATCTGATCAAATTTTATTTTTAAACATTCAATTCCTTCTTTTTTCTGATAATTAATAAAACCCACAACTCTTCCCATAGCTCCATTCACTAAACCTTTTTCTACATCCAAATTTCTCCTTAAAACCACTCGACAATTCTTGCAAACATATAGATTTTTTTCTAATCCAGCTGTTTTGGAAATATTCTTCTCTAGTGAATCCAATTTATTTTTCAGTTTGCCTGTTAATGTAAAAGTAATTCTTTCATGCTGAATTTTGTCCTCTGCTTCCATTTTCTTAATCTCTTCGTTTTCCAATTTCAAAAGTTCCTCATTGAATATCGAGCACTCACGTAGTGTTGGCATTAAGCAGATTACAGTATTTTTTTCTGCAATGTTCTGGTATATTTTCTCTGCAACTATTTCTTCATTTGGAAATAAGTTATGTAGCAACCAACTCTGTAATGCGTTTTTGCCAACTTCTGTGAGTAGTCCAATTCTGATATCTTTCAGAATATTTGCATAATCTTCGTCGTTTGCTTGTCTCATATTGGTAGTGAGTTCTTTGTACTCAAAGAATGACCAAATATTCGCATTACCAATGCTTCCTAATGACTTCTTCGTGTCTTCATGTGTCACAGTATTAATCACTGGTTGTCCTTTAACTGGAGTGAGCTGCAGAAGATCCCCAAAAACTATGACATGTTTACCTCCAAATAACACATCATAGTCTCTCTTTAGAATTTGCTGCATTCTTAAATGCACAAAGGCAAGCATTAAATTTGAAACCATGCTCACCTCATCAATAATGAGAACTTGCATCTTCTTCAACACTCTTGAAACTTCGAGGCATGCTTCTCCAGTTAGTTTGTGGTATTCTATTTTGTTCTCATGCTCCACTGGTAACATTAGCAAGCGATGTAAGGTAATTCCTTTTATGTTATAGGCTGCTAACCCAGTTGGAGCAGTTACCACACAAGACAAATTTGAAGCTGTTTTTTGTTGTAGGTAGCTTCTGATGACTTTTATTAAGAAACTTTTACCAGTTCCAGCTTGTCCACTCACATACATCCTGATTGTTTCAAATGATGTGCATGAGCACTCTTTTTTTTGATGTAGAAATCCATGATCAATTTTTTTGATGACTTCTTCATAAATTTCTTTTTGTCCTTCATTCAGTTGTTCTTCCAGATTTAGTAAGTCAATTGAATCTTCCTGTGCTTGATTCATAGCCGTTTCTACTTCGGTCATGGCTACTGCAGCTTCATTTTCTATGATCGGTTGTCCCAGGGGATCTTGACTAAGTGTTCCTGAACTTTGGCTGTCTTGAGAACTGTCTCTAGCTACTTCAGCTGCAATTTTTGCTTCCTGTTCATTTTCTTCATTTAACATTTGGACATAAGTTGTGAAAGTACTGCATCCTATGCTGTCTTTGCTAGCATTAAAAGAATCTTCATAGCTTTGAAATTCTCCCAGTAGTTCGTCCTCTGAACGCCATGGTTTAAAGAGCTGTAAAAGAGCCAAGTAGTAAAATTCCTTTTTGTCAGTAGTGTCGCAACTCAGCTTCCTGTGATTTATCAAACTTCCTTTTGTTTGCTTCACCAAACATCCTTCCTCACCAATGACTTTATATTTTCCATTGTTGATGTCTTCTGTGGCTTTCCGTGAATAAATGTAGTTCTGCAGCACTTCATAGAGACACATGTTCTCAAGATGATGACTTCTCTTTGGGTAATATGTGTCCAACATGTTTGATTTCAAAATATCTGTACTTTCTGGGTCATTCTCGGCCAAATATTCAATTTCTCCAACAGATTTCAGTACCCGATTTCTCATTCCTGCAAGGCCTAAGCTTACCCAAATTACTCTTCTGGATTTCGAGTAAAGACTTGCAGATGATAACCTATCTGAACATTCGTAGGATCCAATTTCTCGATGCGATAACATCTTTAAACTGAAACTGTACAGCTTCTTACTGACAGTCTTCTCGTGAGAAATCTCTTCCCACATTTCCTTCAATTCTGTTTTCTCAGATTTAGTGATGTAAGATGTCACATACCGAGCAACAGCAATAGAATTGTCTGCCACATACTGAATATCCATGTTAGCATTCCACATTGTTAAAATCACTGGGTTGAAGTCATTTATAAATTTTGACTCTTCATTTCTTTTTAGGTTGTAGGTATTTTTTGGAGACTTTCTGGTTATAGTATGTCGCACAGCTGACATAAAACTATTGACTCTTCCTTTTGAAAGAACAGGTCTAGGAAATCCAAATCGACACTTTGTGTAGAATTTATCTTTGGTCTTGTACTTCCGTCGACAGTATTTTCCACACCGATGACTTTGGAAACGTAAAACTTGTTCTTTTAACTTTTTCTCTTCTGTGATTTTAGGTATAGCACATGTTGCATATTCTTCAATGAAAGATAACACTGCTTCATCAGTATCTGTTCCAAACTTTGGGGCATCCTTGATCCACAACAGCATATGAATATGAGGAGCACCTCTTGCCTGGTACTCTTTTCTCCAAAAGAAATCCACTACTTCTCCAAGAGGTGAATTTTTTTTATTGCAGATGAAGGACATCATAGCCTCAAATCTATGATTGAAATATCTGCAAACATTAACCGGATCCAAAGAGCACAGTTCTTCAGCTGTCTTGTATTCAATGTTTTTAATGTTTGAATTTGCCTCTCGTAGAAAATCCAATAAATCATCCCAAGCGTACTCGGCACAGCTTAGGGTTACAAACCATGTAGGAGTTCCTAAATTCCGTAACATGCATTTTAATTCACCATGGCGTCGGTACCAATATTCATTTGTCCCACGCTGACAAGCCATCAGATTGATCAGTTGTGTTTCCAAATGATCATCTCGGTGCTGCACTTTCTCCATAAAATCCTTAGCAGACACATTTTGTAAATGTACTCCACTTTTTAAAATGTGATTTACTGCATATGATAATGCAGACAAGTCGCTTTCAAATAAAAGATGGAACAAAAATGGAATACTTTGACGAAATCTAGGATCTTCTGCATATAGTCTTGTAGTCCGATACTCAGAAGCTGGAATCTGTTCTGGACGTTCATCGTATCGTCCTCCTTTTCCTGTAGGAAACAGCTGGGGAAAACATCGAGCTTCCAAGCTCTCCTCCCATACACTCACGGGAGTTCCTTTTGCTTTCTTCATCTGAAACAGATCAATAGTGTCTCCCATAACTTTTTTCGAATGAAGAGGATGTATGCTAAAATGTTCATAAATTTCTTCTTCCTTTGACTTGTCCACTTTTTCAATTTGACCAGTTGGTGTTTCTGTGTCTTCTTGTAAATCTTCTTCTATATAAATTGATTCATACCATTTATTATTTTTTTTCAAATGCAAATTTGCTCTTTGTACTTTTCGCACATCCACCAGCTCTTGCCAAATCTTCTTATTCTTTGTAGGTACACCATTAACCAGAATTACTAATGGTTCAGTTTCCAAAGTATCTGCATCAATAGTTTCCATGTTTTTTTTCAAATCCAAGGGCAAATACACCACTCTTCCTTTTAAACCTCTCAGTAAATCAGAAGGAGGTAATTTTCCAGTTTTGGGCTCCATACGTACTATGGTCTGGAACGGATGAACACATTGAATAAGTATAGACTCATATGTATTTAATTCAGAAAGTTCGGCAGGAATAGCATCCAATTCTAAATTATTATGTACAGCTCTGGTCGGCATTCTATTTTCTTCTAATTTATTATAACAGTATTTACAAATACGCTGATCTTCACCCAATTCAAAACAATTTTCAAGAAATATATATGTTGCAAAATCCTTCCACTTATAATTATCTTCATTTTCACTTTTTTTATACAGATCAACATTCCTTGTTTGATTTTTATAATGACTTCTGCGGCAACAAATACAAGTAATATTTGGTCTTTCATTAGAGATGATAGTAAATTTTGTCATTTCATCCTCAAAATTTTTAGTAATAATGAGTTCTACATTCTGTTCCTCATTTTCCTCCTTAACTGTGTCCTTTTCTGCACTTTCTTGTTCTGGACCGAAGTAGCAAAACTGAATCTCATCGGTAACCTTCACTACATCTGATACAGATCCACGGAACAGAGCATTATTCAACTCATTCAACTTTACTGCTGGACTTTTAGCAAAATACAATGTTCTCACAAACTTTCTCATTTCAGTATGATGAACAGCCAGCATCCTAAAATGATGAAAAACACTTTTACACACTTTTCTAGATAGACAAGCCAGAGAATGTCCCTGCAAACCAGTATTTTCTCTCACTCTGCATGGATCTAGTGTTTGAAGCACCTTCATCTTCTGTTTTACACTCTTTTTACTATATTCTCTTAGAAAGTCACGTAATTTATCAATAGATTCCTGACGTACAGTACAAATACTACTACAGTTCCAAGTGTACACTGGGGCTTTTGGACGTCTCCCCATAGCCTCAGCAGCCATTACTTCTTCCTCATTTCTAGGGACCATTTTCTCTTTTTGCATCACACAACCATCCTTCACTTCATATGCTCTACCATTAGTGTCAACTGCATGCAACAAACTATTACTTTGAAGATAACTCTCTTCATTAAAAAATGGTTCAGTACTTGAACTGTGTTTCCATTCTCCCAAAAACACTTTACAAAAGTTACTTTTTTTCACTTCTCTTTTCCTTTTGCTTTGTGACTTCATTGCATTCACTAATTTTTCTAATCTACGCATCCTATTCAAAATTAGAATAAAAAGTTTTCTTTTTATTTCCAAAGCCTTACTTACAATATTTTCTATAAAAAAAATTTTCTTAATAAATTTAGATTTTTTCTTATATTTTTTCACATCCTTTAGCAAATTTAACATCACTCTTCTCTGAAACATTTTTCGACGAATGTTTTTAAAATCTAATTTTCGTGTTAAATTTGTTTGACATACTTCTGATTGTACATTAGCTTTTTTTTTTGCTGTTGACTGTGTTGTGGCTTTGTACATAAAACTCTCTTGGTTTAACAGTTATTTTTGCCATTTTTTTGTTTTTTGAAAATCTTTTTTATGAAATCTCTGCTCTGCTTACCAGTAGATTTTTTCTTTTTGCCATCACCAGCTTCTCCTGCTATTTTTTTTTCCCAGTTTTGTCCAGATATACTTGTTGTTGCTTTTCTTTCCTTTTTCTTGTCCTTAAAGGCAATACCTGCAAGGAACTAAAAAAAAATCCTTTTTGTAATTATAATTCATTTAAATATTTTTTTTTACTTTTCATTTATTTAAAATGTTTTTCCATTTGTCTCTCATTTGTGATTTACTAATTTGTGCACAGTACTAACCACCACAGTTGAAAAAAAACAAGCTGCCCCTTTCCTGCAAGTGCATTTTTTAACAGAACAACTGCAACACAAATTATATCTGTGGCCACAATTTCTGTGCACACACAGCCTCATGGTGTGCTTCTAAGCAGAAAACAGAATTTGATTTGCAAATTCAAACCACATTTACTACTCTGTTAGATCAAGTGATAATTGCTGTTACAGCCTTACACATTTTAGCTGGAAAATCACAGAGGCAGAAAAGAGCACATTTCCTAACAGCTACTTCATACCATAAGTTTCTGCAACCTGGCTGAGTGTTTAGAGTAGAGCAAAGAAAAAGAGGCCTTGGTGACGTTGAATGTGTTTGCATTACACACAGACCTGAGTACTACACATGAGAGTGTTGGAGAAGCTGCTGCGTGTGTGCCAAGAGTGTGTTTCTGGAGACTGTGTATTCTCTGGTGCAAGAGAGATGAGCAAGGAGATTTCCAGAACTGCATGAAGACTACAGGGATGTACGTAACAGTGCATGTGTGCTAAGGGATAATTTGTGTAAACACAACAGGCTGCCCCTTTCCAGGAACTGCATTTCTTACTGAACAACATCTTCACAAATTACATCTCTGCCCATAATTCCTGTGTGCACACAGACTCATGCCATCTTTTTACGCACATAACAAAGGCTGCCCCTTTCCTGGGACTGCATTTCTTACTGAACAATATCTTCACAAATTAAATCTCTGCCCACAATTCCTGTGCACACACAGACTCATGCTATGTTTTTTGGAACAAAACAGTGTCCCTGAATAGTACCAAATTACTGTTACAGCCTGATACATTTCCCTTATCATTTACAGAAGCAGAAAACAGCACATGTCCTAACAGCTCCTTAAGACCATGTCCATATGTTACAGAGTGAGTGATTAGACTAGATCAATTTAAATGAGGCCTTGTTGACGTTGAATATGTTTGCATTACACAGTGCTATCTGAAACAGCACACAGAGCTGAGTACTACACATGAGAGTGTTGGAGAAGCTGCTGCGTGTGGGCCAAGAGTGTGTTTCTGAACTCTGTGGATTGTCTGGTGCTTGACAGATGAGCAAAGAGACTTCCAGAACTGCATGAAGACTGCAGGGATGTATGTAACAGTACATGTGTGCTAAGGGATAATTTGTGTAAACACAACAGGCTGCCCCTTTCCTGTGACTGCATTTCTTACTGAACAACATCCTCACAAATTAAATCTCTGCCCACAATTCCTGTGTGCACACAGACTCATGCCATCTTTTTACGCACATAATACAGGCTGCCCCTTTCTTGGGACTGCATTTCTTACTGAACAACATCTTCACAAATTAAATCTCGACCCACAATTCCTGTGCGCACACAGACTCATGCTATGTTTTTTGGAACAAAACAGTGTCCCTGAATAGTACCAAATTACTGTTACAGCCTGATACATTTCCCTTATCATTTACAGAAGCAGAAAACAGCACATGTCCTAACAGCTCCTTAAGACCATGTCCATATGTTACAGAGTGAGTGATTAGACTAGATCAATTTAAATGAGGCCTTGGTGACGTTGAATGTGTTTGCATTACACACTGCTATCTGAAACAGCACACAGAGCTGAGAACTACACATGAGAGTGTTGGAGAAGCTGCTGTGTGTGTGCCAAGAGTGTGTTTCTGAACACTGTGTATTGTCTGGTGCAAGACAGATGAGCAAAGAGACTTCCAGAACTGCATGAAGACTGCAGGGATGTATGTAACAGTGCATGTGTGCTAAGGGATAATTTGTGTAAACACAACAGGCTGCCCTTTTCCAGGGACTGCATTTCTTACTGAACAACATCTTCACTTATTACATCTCTGCCCACAATTCCTGTGTGCACACAGAGTCATGCCATCATTTTAGGCACATAACACAGGCTGCCCCTTTCATGGGACTGCATTTCTTACTGAACAACATCTTCACAAATTAAATCTCTGCCCACAATTCCTGTGCGCACACAAACTCATGCTATGTTTTTTGGAACAAAACAGTGTCCCTGAATAGTACCAAATTACTGTTACAGCCTGATACATTTCCCTTATCATTTACAGAAGCACAAAACAGCACATGTCCTAACAGCTCCTTAAGACCATGTCCATATGTTACAGAGTGAGTGATTAAACTAGATCAATTTAAATAAGGCCTTGTTGACGTTGAATGTGTTTGCATTACACAGTGCTATCTGAAACAGCACACAGAGCTGAGTACTACACATGAGAGTGTTGGAGAAGCTGCTGCGTGTGTGCCAAGAGTGTGTTTCTGAACACTGTGGATTGTCTGGTGCTTGACAGATGAGCAAAGAGACTTCCAGAACTGCATGAAGACTGCAGGGATGTATGTAACAGTGCATGTGTGCTAAGGGATAATTTGTGTAAACACAACAGGCTGCCCCTTTCCAGGAACTGCATTTCTTACTGAACAACATCTTCACTAATTAAATCTCTGCCCACAATTCCTGTGTGCACACAGACTCATGCCATCATTTTAGGCACATAACACAGGCTGCCCCTTTCATGGGACTGCATTTCTTACTGAACAACATCTTCACAAATTAAATCTCTGCCCACAATTCCTGTGTGCACACAGACTCATGTCATCATTTTAAGCACATAACACAGGCTGCCCCTTTCCTAGGACTACATTTCTTACTGAACAACAACTTCACAAATTAAATCTCAGACAACAATTCCTATATACACACAGACTCATGCTGTGTTGGTAGGCACAAAACACAGGCTGCCCCTTTCCTGGGTTATCAATTCTAACAGAACTAATGCTTTTTTCAAATGTGCTGCCATTTTCCTCTCTTTTTTTTCAAAGTGATTTCTGCTAAATGCTAACCATCACAATTAAAAAGAAGCTGTCCTTTTCTTTCAACTGCAAGTCTTACTTTTCAACAGCAACACAAATTAAATCTCTGCCCACAATTCTTCTCTGCACACAGACTCATGGTTTGATGGTAGGCACAAAACAGTATTCCTCATTGTTACCAGTACACATTAACTTATGGTGAAAACATACTCCATAATATTTTACATATTCAAAACAGTTAAATATCTCGCAAAACAGAAAATGTAAATCACAACTTTAAACAAATAATCATAATTTTTTTTTATATATCAAAATTAACCACAAACACCCCCTCTCAAACTCATAACTCACCTTTAAAATTAGTTAGTTGTGAAAGAAATGTGGCAGTCACACAGCAGTTTATCAGACCAGAATCACTGAGCTCAACACCTCTCTCCTCTCAGCAGAACCAGTTAATGGCACAGTTTCCCTCTCTTTTTTCACACATATACATGTTAATTACAAATCTCAGTGCTTCCCACTTTTTTTCAAATTAAATCACACATTTCTATTGGTTGAAAACTTCAACCCCTTTCCAAATGTACCCTTCCCCCAACTTGACTTCTGCCTGCTACCATAGCAACAGGTCATGGAACACAGGTGTGAGCAGAGAGGTCAGAAGTTCAACAGACAATGTTTCATTTCCAAAGAGCAAGAGTGCTTGACTTTTCAAACCTAACAGCAAATCCAAACTAATGTTCTTTTTTCACACATTTTTCTGAACCAATACAATACATGCTTTTTAAAATTTAAACATACAGCCTAGTTTTTAGTGTAGAATGCTTTGAAACAGCCAATGCGTTCTTTTTTAAAAAAAAAGTATGTGTGCCCCCTTTTTTCAACTGTCTTTCATTTCTTTTTGCCTTTCTACTGAAAGACACCTCCTGAGTGCATCCAGATCTCCTTTGAAGATGTTCACAGTGTGGATTGTAGGTCACAGCTATGTCTTCTGGAGTGAAAAATTTGCAGAAAAAAGAGGTATGGTGAGAGACCTTGCTTTGCCAAATGTAGACATCAAATGGATTGGTCAGAGAGGGTTAAAGTGGCACCAATTAATGCCTTTGGTGAAAACCTTTCTACATCTCCCACAGCCTAACCTTTTTATTGTGCACTGTGGTGGAAATGACCTAGGCACTTTAACTGGGGTAGGTCTGGAAATACTTATTAAGGACACCTTTGTGCAATTGATGTCACTTTTTCCACAAACTGCCTTCGTATATTCTAACATATGTCAAAGGCAAAAGTGGAACTGGTCCAACCAATTTTGTCCGCAGATTGACAAAGCAAGGAAGCACGTCAACAAATCTATTTCTGCTTTCCTCAGAGACTATGGTATGGGTTCTATATACCACAACAACTTGCGTTACAACATGCAAGACATTTATAGAGGAGACGGTGTACACTTCACTGATGAAGGCAACAGAGTCTTCCTCTTGAACTTTAGACTCTGCATCCTTACTTACTTGTAGGTTCCAAAAAACAAACAATAAACACAATGGCTCTTTTTAGAGCCACCTTATATCTTAACACTTAAATGCGATTTTTTATTATCTTTTTTTTCGGGTGCGCGCTGGGTGCGCGCACTCGGCGATATTTTTTTTCAAAATATAAATCTTTTTTTTGCCCTACAAGGTCCTACTGTGACCCCCTTACAATGTCTAGTGGGTCAATATCTCCCCACTCTGCCCCCTTTTCAAGTTCTCCCCCTTTGTTTATCACCCCCTCTTTATGCGATAGACAAAATGGCGGCCGCCGCTTCCTGATTTCCACCGATTCGAATGTTTACTGACATCTAACAACCAATCAGAAGTGCGGTCGCGCACGGCAAGGTGCGCGCACAGTACTTGCTCAGTGCGCGCACGGAGCGCGCTTACAGATATATATATTGATTTAAATGCTAATTTCTCAGGAAATACTGAACAGATTTACACCAATCCTGCAAAAGGCACTTCATGGACCTTATGGCTACCTCTCTGCCAAATTTCACATAATTCTGTTCAGCCGTTCGGGCTGTAGCTGCGACTAAAGTCCCTATGGAAAAATGCATGGGGAAAACGCGTTTTGGGACCCCCCTTTTTTCTCGGCCCACGCTTGACGAATCACCCCGAGACTTTCAGGGTAGGACCTGAGCGGAGCGCCCCATTAGTTTTGAAAATTTCGCGAGGATTCGTCCACCGGCACCAAAGTTATTCAAAATAGAATTTTGAGATTTCCTATGGAAACACGGTCCTAACTATAACTACCTACTGGCGACCGCCAGTAGGTAATATATATATATATATATATATATTACCTACTGGCGGTCGCCAGTAGGTAGTTATAGTTAGGACCACGTTTCCATAGGAAATCCGCAACATTCTATTTTGAATAACTTTGGCGCCGGTCGACGAATCCTCGCGAATTTTTCAAAATAGGTGGGGCGCTACGCTCCGCTCCTACCCTGAAAGTCTCGGGGGGATTCGTCAAGCGGGGGCTGAGATAAAAGGGGGGTCCCAAAACGCGTTTTTCCCATGCATTTTTCCATAGGACCTTTAGACAGGGCTACAGCCCGAACGGCTGAACAGAATTACTAGAAATTTGGCAGAGAGGTAGTCCTCAGGTCAAGGAAGTGCCTTTTGTAGGTTTGGTGTAAATCTGTTCAGTAGATTCTGAGAAAATAGCCTTTAAATCAATATATATATCTGAGCCAGCTTACGGTGCGCTTACGGTACGCTTACCGTACGCGTACGGTGGCGTGCGCGAGCGCGATTCTGATTGGCTCTTAGATCTAAGTAAACATTCGAATCGGCCAAAACCAGGAAGTGGCGGCCGCCATTTTCTCTCTCGCACTGAGAGTGATTTTTAAAATATAAAGCCCAAAAACATGTAAAGGGGCTGTTTAGACAGCTCCCACACACATAGCCATGTTGAGGGAGTCCCCAAAGATCCCCCAAGGCCAAAAACGGAATTTTTATTTTTTCGGTAATTTCGCCGTTTACGCTTACCGTACGCGTACGGTAAAAAAAATTTTTAACAAAAAATTATCCACACTCTCTCCACCCCGTGTGCAATTGGTGCCCGAAGGGCACCAATTGTGCATGGCTTATTAAACCTGAGATAAACTAAAATATTAAAAAAAATAATAATAAAAAAAAAAATTATCCACACTCTCTCCACCCCGTGTGCAAATGGTGCCCGAAGGGCACCATTTGTGCACGGCTTATAAAATATACGAAAAATTACAATATTACCTTTCAAAACGAAGTGCATCATATGTCCTCCATGTGCGCACGGTGCGCGAAGCGCATCGTGCGTACATGGCCCATCTAGCGTAACGTGGGCACGCGGTGCGCGTAGCGCACCGCGTGCCCACCGTGCGTGCACGGCACTAACTGCGTAAAGTACGCCACGAATGGCGTAAAGTAACTTAGCATTTAAAAAACCGTACAAATTCACTGAAAAAACCATAGGTTTCACACACGTTATAGTTAGGAATTAGCATTTAAAAAACCTTGCAAATTCACTGAAAAAACCATAGGTTTCACACATGTTATAGTTAGCGGAAATTTTACTGATAAAAAACCAATGAAATTCCCCCGTTATAGTTAGTGCAGGCAACTATAACTCACGCGACCGCAATCTTCTGCTGATGACATATGTGTCTTTATGAAAAAAAAATATTTGTAATATATGTATAGCTAAAAATGTATGGAAGAAGACATGGGCAAATAAGTGTCTAAATACAGTATTAGCATCAGCAGAGGATTGCGGTCGCGTGAGTTATAGTTGCCTGCACTAACTATAACGGGGGAATTTCATTGGTTTTTTATCAGTAAAATTTCCGCTAACTATAACATGTGTGAAACCTATGGTTTTTTCAGTGAATCTATATATATATATATATATATATATATATATATATATATATATATATATATATATATATATATATATACACACACACACACAATGAAAAAACCACAAGTTTCAGGGACATTATAGTTAGTTGGACATTTCACTTGTACAAAACCAGAGAAATACAGCCGTTATAGTTAGTTAAGCTAACTATAACTCGCACCACCGCAATGGACTGCTGATGACATCACATATTACATCACTCATGACATGGTCAGTGACATCACTGATTACATCACTCATGACATCTCAAACGACATCACTGATGACACCATGTGTCAGTGGTACATGTGTGTGTAACTACATATGTGAAAGGCAGTATATGTGTGTGTTGGTGTATATAAATGACTATATGTGAGAGTGAGTGATTGTGAGAGTGGCTGTATTGATGACTGTGTGCTTGTGTCAGTGATTGTACAAGAGAGTGAGTATGTGTTAGCATCAGTATAAACAAGTGAGGTGATGTGTGTAGGTGAGTAAATGGGAGTGTGATTAATTCTTTGCATGACTGACTAGCTGTGTGAGTAACTCAATTGGTGAGTGGCAGTGTGTGAGTGTCTGTATGGGTGAATGCGTGCATATGATAGTTCTTGTATTGATGAGTGACTGCATGTATGTGTGACTGTATGGATAAGGGAGTGGATGTGAATGTAGACCTAGGAATCAGTGAGTGGGTATGCAGTAACTGGTATTGCTGTGTCTATGGTTTTGAGAATGACAGTCTGTATTTTAGAGTGGGTGTATCTAACGTTATATTCGGCTGTGAGGCGGTGCATCAGAATATCACGTGGATGATGTCATGAGTGATGTTATTTGAGATGTCATCTGTGATGTCACTGAATGTGTCATGAGTGATGTAGCATGTGATGTCATCAGCAGTGCATTGCGGGGGCACGAGTTATAGTTAGCTCAACTAACTATAACGGTAGAATTTCTCTGGTTTTGTACGAGTGAAATCTCAAACTAACTATAATGTCCCGGAAACGTGTGTTTTTTCAGTGAATTTCTATGGTTTTTAACTGCTAATTTTTAGCTATAATGTCCCTGAAACCTATGGTTTTTCATTTTTTAGGTCTCGCCTGAGCCAGCGCGCAAGCGTTACTCTGCGAGACATTTTGTAAGGGCTTTTAAATTCCGGACACACACTGGTGCGTGTGCTTGGAATTTATCACTTGCTATTGGGCTTTGCGTGCTGTCTTTCTAAGAAAGACAGCACGCAATTGGCCCGAGGGGGGTGCATGTCCCTCTTTATCTGTTCTGTGGCCTAGGGTCCGCGGAAGCGAGCATGAGCGCCATATGTTTCCAATCATCGCGCCGCGTCTCGCGGTCGCGTTAATTGGAAACATATGGACAAATGCGGCGCTTTCACTTTTGCCGCAGTGGGCACCACTTCCGGGCTTGTCTTGTTTCTTCCTTTCATTCCCTTTTCTCTGGGTCCAAGTTTGATGCGCAGGAATCCCTGTGCGTCTGAAATAAGTATCCTGTACTGATTGACGTGATTGGTCCTTCATCTGCCTCTACCGCCACAAACGGTATACCCCCTCTGCACAGAACTCCCTCCTCCTTATCTTTTCTGTACACTTTATAACTTCCGCTCCGTGTCTGTTTAAAGTACGCCCTCCTGGCGCGTTCCCCTTTCTACCTCCTATCGCTCTGTACCATGTGGGTTTCTGTGCGTCTAACATGCATGCGCACACGCACTGTTTAAATATCAATCCCTATAAAGCCTCGTTTCTCCTGCCCCCAAGGCGCTGACTCTGTGCGGCTGCTCTTGCGCTGCTCTTCCAAGTATGCATGGGATCTAAGGAAGCCCTTGATTTCTGCACACAAACTGGAAGGCACACAGTGTTCTGTGCCTGCCCGTGCTTCTTTGAGGCTGAACGTTTTGCGAAGCGGCGAGTAGGGGGTGGGGGCGGTGGGTAGGAGTAGTGTGGTGTCTGGTGTGGCGGCGGCAGGGAGAGAGGTTCCGGCAGCATCTGTCTGAGGCAGGTAGCAGACAGTGGCGTATGTAACACAAAATGGGGGGAAGCGACTGGAGAATGTGATGAGGATAGCAACCCCGGAAGAAATTGCAGCCCCCTGAAAGGTAAGGAATATATATTATACAATGGCATCAAATGGGGCATGCCCTGGTCCCCTGGACCGGAGCCTTCTACCCTAATGTCCTCTGCTGTGATTCATAGAGTAGAATATGTTTGTAAAGCTGTCAGTACCACCTCCTTTGACAGGTCTGTGACCCAGAGCTTAATTTGAGTCGATGGTTTCCGGTGCTCAACACCAGCACTTAATTGTCAGCACAGGCTCTAGTGGTGCAGTATGTTTAATTATGAGATGAACACAACAACCTGCATTGAAAATGAATAATACCACAGCATCACACCATTATTATAGCTTTTTGTGGCCTGTATATAGTGTGAATTGTCACACCTGTAGGAGTGCGATGGTTAGGTGTTATGTTGGTAGTCATTGGCAGTGCTGGCAGGGGCAATGGGTGGTGCAGGCTGCAGTTGCCTTCCTAGAAGGGCCCTGGCACTTCATATTTTACAAATAAAGAACTGCTGTGACCTGTCAGTGGTTTGCAACCATATATTACGTTGCTAATGGACAGGAGCCCCCTCCTTTCATTCACAACTAGTCACAAAGCCTACTTTTCGAGTCGTAAATACATTTCCAACAAGCAACGTCTTTATTGTACCTTGCAACGTGCTGTTCTCGATGTCAAATATGGCATTATACGTTTTTATTATTTTTGGCTCATGAAGTCATACATTTAAAGGGAAAGAGCTAACTTCTTACTGTGGGGCTGCTATACTTTTAATACAACAGTCTCCAAACATTATCGCAGGACTGACACATTTGTTGGGACAATCACAATGCTTCTCTGAAAGACAGTCTGACTCTGATTGTGACAGCAGTACCAGCACTCTGCTGCAGGTATCACATATTGACTGATTACATAATTCCACATTTAACACAATTTTCGCACTTTGAATGAACAATCTATATAAAGGTTGTAAATTTAATAATGCATCTCACAATTTAAAATATGAGAACAGACATGTCCTGTAGAAAAACCCAAAATACAGAACCCAAGTGTGTGCCCGGCCCTCAACAGCCATTTAAGAATCACCCCAAATACTTCAGATAAAATTAACAAATTTATTTACGGCTCTACTACAAGGCAGGCAGATTTGGGAGCTGGGAGACAGTGTGGTTGGAATGAAAGTGTCTAGCTATATGCCTGCACCTAAATCTGGCTTTTATGAGTTATTCCGCGTGGAATAAGGCACACAAAGGATTGTATTCAAATCAGCAAAACACCATGCATAGAATGTCCTATCCAAGCAAACCTTCATGTCTTGCTCGTAAATTTTGAAAATAAAGCCCTGGTTGCAGTATGTGCTCTTCTCAAATTCATCCTCACAAAAGAGGAGCAAAATGGATGGGTCCCCGAGCATCGCAGGTTTAAGGAGCGGTGCTGTGGTATTCTAAACCAATTGATTTAAGTTAAGAATTGAATCTGTTCAGATTTAGGGAGCAGATAAAACCGTGGTTATTTCATGTGTAAATATATTGAATCAATTTCTGATAACCTTGTTAGGCCTTGGTCATCTATTGGTCTATTCATCTGTCATTCTTGTCATGTGCTTCCCTTCTTGAATGAGTCTCTTGTGCAGGGCAAGGTTCCCACAGCCTTTAAGAACGCTATTGTAGTCCCTCTATTGAAGCAGCCAGGGGCTGACCCTTTACATCTTTCGAACTATCGTCCTATTTCTCTCCTTCCTTTCTTGGCTAAGATCTTAGAGGCCAATGTGGCCAGCTGTCTCTCCAATTTTATCAAACAAACAGACTACCTAGAGCCACGTCAAGCTGGCTTTCGGCCTGCTCATTGTACGGAGTCTTTGATCCTTGCAGTATTGGACACTCTGAGAGCAAACTCAGACAAGGGCATCCCCCAGGCCTTGGTGCTTCTGGATTTGTCGGCCGCATTCGACACGGTTGATCATAAAATATTGATGGACCGTGTCGCCCAGGCCGGCATACAGGGCCCCGTATATAATTGGATTAAGTCCTTTCTTGAAGGCAGGACACAAGCGGTCCGACTTGGTCCTTTTACTGTCTCTAAGCTCGCCACTACATGCGGGGTGCCACAGGGCTCGTCCCTATCCCCACTTTTTTCAATCTCTATCTTAGGCCCTTGATTCATTCATTAAAGGATAGAAAGATAACGACCTTTAACTACGCTGACGATCTTCAGCTTGTCTTTACCTTGGATTCCCCTGACTCTGTTTTTGAATTTCAAGCCACCAGGCTTCACATCCAGCGTTGGATGGACCTCAATCATCTCAAACTCAACCCGACCAAGACGGAATTAGTTTTGCTTTTGCCTGGGAAGAGTGAGATCTTTTGGGGCCATCATTACTGGCCAACAGAATTAAGTGTTCCCCCCACTTCTTCATCTGCTGTGAAAAGCTTGGGGGTCACCATTAACGCTGATCTGTCACTCAAAGGACAAGTCGGGGCAGTGGTCTCTGCCTGTTTCTTTCAATTGCGTAAAATCCGTAAGGTCGCCCACTTGCTGACTCACTCAGCAAGATTAATTCATAAACAACCTAAATGGCAATCTGCCAGACCATGGCTATCTAAACTTCATTGGCTACCAATTGCCCAACGTGTAGCTTTTAAAACAGGCTGCTTGATCTTTAAAGCACTGCATGGTAGGAGTCCTAAATTCATTAAGTGCATGATTGCAAAGCATGCCCCACTGAGTAACTTACGCTCTGCTCATCTCCATCTATTGACTACCCCTACCTTTAAGCCCAAACGTCAGGGAGGGTGCAGGTTCTCCTACCTCGCCCCTAAATTTTGGAACGCTTTGCCTCTAGCAATCAGGATGTGCGACAATCTCTTGGGATTCAGAAAGGCGCTTAAAACTTGGTTGTTTGAGCAAGCTTATGCATGAGTTCCTGTGCCGTAACACGACCCAAGTTTAGCGCCATGAAACCTTTCGGTGACCGTGCGCTTTTATAAGTTTTTGATAACATAACATAACATTCATAGTTTGCTTCAGCCTGCCACAGCATGGGGAAAGGCAAATAGGTCAGTCCATTTCCGCCTTTGGCTCTGTTGTACTGTGAGTGACAGTGTTTTGCCTGATAACATATGAACGTTCATCTAAAATAGAAGCGCACATCCGTGCCAGGATTAGAGGGTCAGTACTTTACGTTTGCAATACTTTTTACTTCCCATTATTTATCCTTTTGTATTTTTTTGAAATCCTCTTTGTGTTAAAAATATATGTCCTAAACACACCTGCCTGTTAGAAAGCAGTCACGAATTTATATTGCGATGGCTCGTTTTTTTTCTCGTTTTTTAAGTCGCCTCTTGTTTGCAAAGATGTGGCTGCCACTTTTCAGTAGTGGCATGTTTTCATTTTCCATTTTTTTCAGTTTTGTGGCATGTGTGGAATAAAAAAACAAGCATTGGCATAGCCAATAGGTCTCGCCTTTGGGCCCTGCTGCATAACTAAATACTTATACGGTCCCAAAGGCGAGACCTATTGACTATGTCAATGCTTGTTTTTTTTTTAAACAGAGTTTTATATAGCGCGAACTTGACCCAAAGGTATCTGGTATCAGAGAGCTTTACATAGCACCAGTTACGTTACATGAGGACACATTCATTTTTGTTTGGCACAGGGAGATTAAGTGATTTGCCCAGAATCACAGAATGTTCAGCGTCATTGCCAAGACTCGAACCCAGATCCCTAGATTTGAGGTCGACCGCCCTAGCCAGAAAGGGGACTGGGCTTCCGACCAGCGTTCAGAAATTCCACTGCGTAGGACTTACAGGAGGTACCAGGAGGGCTTCTAGGCCCCCAAAGTCCCTCAGGAGTAAAGTGGACTTCATTCCCAACCCACAGTGTGCCAGGAGGCACGTTTGCAGAGTGGTGGAGAAAGGGGACGTGACCTCCGAAGACCTCTTAGCAATCCCACTAAGTGGGACTTACTGGAGGCAACAGGAGGGGTAGTTGGCCCCGCAGGACAACCTGGAGGCAAACTACCTGTGAGAAGTTGGCCTGGCATATGCTGTCTCCTAGTTATAGGGGACACCTTGCACCAGTCCAATTCGACTCTTATTGATGATAGGTTTAAGACAACCTTTAAAGAAAGCTATCCTAGTGGTAGCTGTGGAGAGCAGCCTTCAGGCTAAGTCTTGAAGGAGTGTTAAGCTTATCGTTTTACCATAGATAACCTCTTGAATGACCAAATGAAAGAGTAGTCCACACAGGTATATATATAAAATATATGTATTTATTCTAGACAGAATCCCACAAGTCTCTTTATGAGGCTGAGGCAAAGTTACAATTCAAACAAGCATTGATAGATAAAATAAATAGCACTGGAATCATAGGGCCCCAGGGAGGGACCAAACCGTATATTAAAAAAGTGGTATAAGAACCACGACAATTCTACAGACAATGCCTAGGGCATTTAGGATCGCTGGCCCGTTAAGAATCCACCCCAGGTTATGAGGAAGGGGACCCACGGGAGGCGCGTGCAGTGGAAATAGCTGCTATCGGGATCTTCATTAAAACCTATGGAGAATGTCGCGGTTTGATTTAAACCGATTAAAGACACTTCTAGCAGGAGTTCAAAGTTAAAAACTTAGAGTTAAGCTTTTGAAGAGCCCACTACCACGGGAGTACCGAGGTATCACTGTTACCTGCCCCAGGGAAGCCGGGTGCATAGGTCGTTTTCGATGTCGGGTCGCGGGCTGATTTTCAATGGGAAAATGTGCAAAACTGCTGCTAGCCAAAAGCGTCGATAATGCCGTGAAGATTGTAGTTGTAGATCTTGTAGAGAAGAACCTGAAAGCAGAGGGGACAGAGTCTGGGTCACGGCATAGTGACCAGGGAGCTCAAAGGAAAGAGCCCTTCAATGTCGGGTGCTTCAAGTGGAAAGAGGTGTAGCTTGGATCTGCAGCCACGGGCTCCGAGAGGCTTCAAGGAAGGCCAGCTTTGGGAGGGCAACTGTCCCACGTCGGATGAGGGTCGCTGCGGTGTTAGTGTCCGGATTGAATCCACTAAGCCTTGGCAACCGCAACCCACGCAAGATGAACAAATCAGCTACTGGTGCAGACCCACGAGGTCTGTGAGAGGTCTCCTTTGGAGAGACTGTAGAGCAGGCCTGGATCAACCAGGGGAACTCTTGGAAGTCGAGATTGTCCTCCGCTAGGGCCCACAAGTCGAGAGACAAGGGACCGCGGAAGGCAGCAAAATGGAGTGCGTAAAAGGGAGCCTACGGGCCACCGGAGGGGGCTAGGGCGCTGATCTTTGGCACAATTGCTGCTGAGTGGTTGGCTCAAAAATGGGCCAAAGCACAACTTCCCCACTGGTCAGGGTCGTGTGCTATGCAAGAGGTGGCCGGTGTCCTGGGATATTGGGAATCTCGGCACCCACGCGGTCAACGGTGCTCAGACTTGCTGTGCACACTCACTGGCCTCTGAGATGCTTAGGAAACCCACCTCAAGGTTGCTGGGAGTCGAGGAAGTCCGTAGGAGCAGCGAAGTTCCAACCGGGTCACTTGCAGTGTTTCAGGTGCCTGCCAAGCAGGGGGTAACTCCTTTACCCCAAGGGAGATTTCTTCAGTCAGCTGGGCAGCAGCTCGTCGAAGGTCAAGTCTGTGAAGTCCAAGATTAATCTGAGGCTCTGGGGCCACGTTATTTACCTTTATCCCCAAGATTAGGGGAGTGTTCAGAGTAGTATCCACCAATGAGAGGTGAGGCGGGAAAGGGTGGCTACACCCTCTCCCCTTTGTGTGTTTCCCGCCTGGGCGAGGGGCAGGATGCCCCTGAACCGGTTCCAGGCAGTGTATGCAGAATGTAGGCGCTGTAGCAGCCTACGTGCAACTCTGAAAGGCAACATACGGTGCACCCACCCAGTTCCAATCCACATATCCTGTCTGGGGAGGTGCTAGCACCTTCCTGCCACAGGAGCCCTATTGTCCAGCTGGCGAGGCTGGGATTTTCACCAGCAACAGCCAGCAAGATTCATGTGGGTGGCGGGTAGTAGCCATATTGTACTACGTGTGCACTTTTAAATTGGTGTCTAAATTCTGCTGCTTTTCCCATATCGCCCCTCTAGCAGGGCGGAATCGTGCCCTCATGCCCATGACTGGACTGGGGGTAGGATTCCTACATGTTTGACACCAAACACAATATGGTTCTGTGTAGCCCTTCTCAAGTTATCACGCTATCGTGATAGACTTATAATGCGGTTAAGAGAATATGGTATGGCTACACTACAAACAACCCAGCAATGATTTTACGAAGGTTGCAGAGAGGCCCTACTCAGGTAGGGGTCCCCCCTCACACATACCTCAGCAACCTGCCTTGTAGGATTAGCAAGGCCTGCTATAGGGGTGACCTATGAGAGTATATGTGTTGTAATGGGGTGGGATATAGGGTACCTATATCCCTGTAAGGGGTGCTAGCACCACCTTACCCAGACTACAGTAGTGGTCTGGTGGTGTCAGTTTGTATGGCTGTCCCAGGGCGGCACAATAAGTGCTGCAGCCCTGGTAGGCCTACTGAGGGACCCATGCCCTGGGTACCTAGGGTACCATCTACAAGGGACTGTCAGAGCATCCTCAGTATCCAATTGGTTTGTACCTAGGGTACTCACATCAGTTTTAAGGAAAAAGCAGATAGGCTGGGGTCCTGGATAGCAGGATCCCAGCCAGACTAGTCAAAAACCACTCAAATACCAGGCAAAAAGTTGGGGGCAACCATTAGTCAGATTCCACCTTCCTACACTACCCCTCCTATTACCTCCAGTAAGTCCCACACAACATGATTGCTAAGTTCTCATAGCAGGCCATGCCCCCTTTGCCCACCACTCTGCAAACGTGCCTTCTGGCATGCTCTCGATTGGGGGATAAAGTCACCTTCGCTTGTGGGGGTACTTAGGGGCCAACTAGCCTACCTGTTACCTCCAGAAAGCCCCACACAGCTGGATTGCTGAGAGTGGTCCGAGGCCACGCCCCCTTTTTACACTACTCTGCAAATGCGCCTCCTGGCGCACTACTGCTCGGGGGATGAAGTCCACTTTAGTCCTGAGGTCCTCAGGACACAAGAGGACCTCATCGCCCCACCAGAAGTGCGCTAAGAGGCGCATTTGCAGAGTGGTGTAAAAAGGGGCATGGCCTCGGACCACCTCTCAGCAAACCCACTGTGTGTAGATTACTGGAGGTACCTGGTAGTCTACTTGGCCCCTAAAGACAATTAGTATTCAAGGGGGCTTAATCCCCCACTTTAGAATGCACCAGGAGGTGCGTTTGCACAGTGGTGCAGGGAGGGGCGGGGCCTCTGGCGAGATGCCGGCTTTTTTAAAATTTCCTTTCTGGAAGGGGGGCTGTGTGGCCCCCCCTTCCCTTTATTCTTTTTAGGCCCTGGGGACCTCATCCCCCGGGGCCTGAGCATTTTTGTTTTTTTAACGGGAAGGGGACTGCGCAGCCCTCCCTCCTCAGGCCACATTAAAGCCGGCATCTCGCCGGAGGCCCAGCCCTGTTTTAAATTTCCTTTTTGGAAGGGGGGCTGTGTGGCCTCCCCCCTTCCCTTTATTCTTTGTGGGCCCTGGGGACTCCATCCCCCAGGGCCTGAGCATTTTTTTCTTTAACGGGAAGGGGGCCGTGTAGCCCCCCTCCTGAGGCCATTATTGGCCCGGGGCCTTCGTTCTTTTTTTTTTATTCTCTTTTTATTCAGGGAGAGGGGGCCACGTGGTCGCCTTCCATGGGCCACTATTGGCTCCGGGGACCCCATCCCCGGGGCTGGCACTCACGTTGGGGACCGCCGGGGGAGCCGTCTCCCGCTCTGCCATAGCAAACGGCAATGTTCCGGGGGTGGGCACCCTGGAACATTGCAGGAGCAGGCCCTGGGGGTGCCGGTCCCCAGGGCCATATAGGGTTCCAGGAGGGGCGACACACAGGCCCCCTCCCAATTGTTTAAAGCCCCGGGGAGGTGGTGATCCCCGGGGCGGGGGGACCGCATCGGACCCCCGCATTTTAATCAAGAGTGCCCCAGGGAGGTGGTGGTTCCAGGGGCAGTGTGGGGGGCTTGAGCAACCCCACACTTTCTTTATTAAAGTAGCCCCGGGGAGGTGGTGGTCACTGGGGCTGTGGGGGGGGCCGCGTGGACCCCCACATTTAAATCATATAGCCCCGTGTAGGTGGTGGTCCCCAATCTTTGGGGGGGCAAGCAAGGCCCCCCGACCTAAATAAATTATAGCCTCAGGGAGGTGGTGGTCCCCGCGAGGCCCCCACCATAAAATAACTTAATGCCCCGGGGAGGTGGTGGTACCCAGGACTGCGGGGGGAGCCACGTGCCCCTCGCATATGATAAACTAAGCCGCAGGGAGGTGGCGGTCCCTGGGGCTGCGGGGGCCCCTGCAGGCCCACGCATATAATTCCCTCATTGCCCCCAGGACCTGGCCCACTCGGGGGCTCAAAGAAACGACGCACAAGAGGCCGCGCTTCGTTTGTCAAAAAAAATTGTCTGGATTCGCAAATCCAGCGCAAATTCGGGCGAAAATAAATTTTTTAAAACTTGTTTGGGCACTGAGCCGGCCTAGGGGGTCAGGGTGTTCTACTGTACTCCCTTTTCTTGCTTCCAATCTTTTTTTTCTTGTTTTCTTGTGACTTGGTTCTAACGAGTCACAAGATGGCTCCCAACACATTTTGGTTGGAGTGTTGGCAGCCAATCAGAATGAAGCTCGTGCTCTGGAAGGTTCGCAAATCCTCCTCGGCCCTCAGATATCGATATTTTTATTTTTTGAATTTCTCAGGAACTACTAAATGGATTTATACGATTTAAAAAAAAAAAAAGATCACTTTCCGAACTAAGAGCTACCTTTTTGCAACATTTTGTGTAATTCCGCTCAGCAGTTCAGTCTGTAGCCGTGTCTAAAGTTCCTATGGAAATTAACATGGACAAAACACGATTTGGGACCCCCCTTTTTTCTCGGCCGCCGCTTTACAAATCACCCCTTTCAAGACAGGAGCTGACCTGAGTGAAACATTAGTTTTTAAAATTTTGCAAAGATTCGTCAAACATTTTGGCTAAAGAAAAAACGCTTTTTGAAAAGATACAAAGTCCTAACTATAACTACCTCCTGGCGACCACCAGTAGGTAATATATATATATATATATATTCACTGAAAAAACCATAGGTTTCACACACGGTATAGTTAGCTGGACATTTCACTCGTGAAAAACCAATGAAATTCCCCCGTTATAGTTAGTTCAGCTAACTATAACTCGCGCACCCGCAATCCACTGCTGATGACGTCACATATTACATCACTCATGACATGGTCAGTGACATCACTCATGACATCACTGATGACATCTCAAATGACATCACTGATGACATCATCCAGTGAATGTGTGTTTTTCTTCAAATTAAATATGTTTTATATATGTATATCTCAAGGTCGATGGAAGAATAAATGGGTATATAAATGTCTAAATGGATGATTTGTTTATGTAAAATTGATTATGTGACTGATTAAGTGTATCATAGTGAATACATGGCTTTGTGAGTAATGTTTAAGTATGTAAATATCTATATCAGTCTCTCACTTTGTGTATAGGTGGCTGCATGAGTTGGTGAGTAGCTACATGGGTGTCTATATAGGTTATTAGTTGGTTTTTTGAGTATCAGTCTGAGTGTCTGCATGGTTCGGTGGGGGGTATTACGTAGTGCATAGGTGCATGAATTAGTGACTCACTGTTTGTATGTGTTGAACACAGCATGTGTGCAGGACTGTATGGGTGGATGAGTGTGTGTATGGGTTTGTTAGTGAGTGAATGACTGTGTCAATAGTGTCTCTATGAGTAACTTCATATGTTTTAAACTAGTATATGTGACTATTGGTGTATATAAGTGAGTATATGTGAGAGTGAGAGATTGAAAGAGTTCCTGTATGAATAAGTATGTATTTCTATAAGTGATTGTTTAAAAGACTAGGGTGCCGATCACGATCCGGTAAAAAATTCCCCCGTGCGACTCGTATCCGGTCTTTTTACCCTACGAATTGTACAAGTGCCGTACGAACTGGCAATCACGATTCGCATGGTAAAAAGTCCATACGAACCGCATTGGGAATATTTCCCCACACGTCCCCGGGTCGGAAAATGTGTCCGAAACGTCCTCGGACGATTTACCGTACAAACGTGAAAAGTCAAGTCCGACCGAGGAATCACGATCCATCCCGTGCGTCCGAACTCACAACCGTATGGAAAAAACACCGTCCGCACCGAACTCCTACAGCAACCATGGAGACATGTGCCCGCATACGCGCCCAACACTCCCCCCAGCCCCCGTACGTCCGACACGTACCCCCCGTGTATGTACACCCCCACCCGTCTAGGTACACCCCAGTACGTCCGAGTCCTACCCCCACACCTGTACGTGTCATACCCCCGTGTACCCACACCCCAGTACGTGTCGTTCCACCGTCTATGTACACCCCAGTACGTTCCAGTCGTACCCCCACCCCAGTACGTGTCGTACCCCCGTGTACCCCCACCCCAGTACGTGTCGTACCACCGTCTATGTACACCCCAGTACGTTCCAGTCGTACCCCCACCCCAGTACGTGTCGTACCACCGTCAATGTACACCCCAGTACGTTCCAGTCCTACCCCCACCCCAGTACGTGTCGTACCACCGTCTATGTACACCCCAGTACATTCCAGTCCTACCCCCACCCCAGTACGTGTCGTACCATCGTCAATGTACACCCCAGTACGTTCCAGTCCTACCCCCACCCCAGTACGTGTCGTACCACCGTCAATGTACACCCCAGTACGTTCCAGTCCTACCCCCACCCCAGTACGTGTCGTACCACCGTCAATGTACACCCCAGTACGTTCCAGTCCTACCCCCACCCCAGTACATGTCGTACCACCGTCTATGTACACCCCAGTACGTTCCAGTATTACCCCCACCCCAGTACGTGTCGTACCATCGTCAATGTACACCCCAGTACGTTCCAGTCCTACCCCCACCCCAGTACGTGTCGTCCCACCGTCTATGTACACCCCAGTACGTTCCAGTCGTACCCCCACCCCAGTACGTGTCGTCCCACCGTGTACCTACACCCTAGTACGTTCCAGTCGTACCCCCACCCCAGTACGTGTCGTACCACCGTCTATGTACACCCCAGTACGTTCGAGCCCCACCCCCACCCCAGTACGTGTCATACCCCCCGTGTACCTACACCCCAGTACGTTCCAGTCGTACCCCCACCCCAGTACGTGTCATACCCCCGTGTACCTACACCCCAGTACGTTCGAGCCCCACCCCCACCCCAGTACGTGTCATACCCCCCGTGTACCCACACCCCAGTACGTTCCAGTCGTACCCCCACCCCAGTACGTGTCATACCCCCCGTGTACCTACACCCCAGTACGTTCCAGTCGTACCCCCACCCCAGTACGTGTCATACCCCCGTGTACCTACACCCCAGTACGTTCCAGTCCTACCCCCACCCCAGTACGTGTCGTACCATCGTCAATGTACACCCCAGTACGTTCCAGTCCTACCCCCACCCCAGTACGTGTCGTACCACCGTCAATGTACACCCCAGTACGTTCCAGTCCTACCCCCACCCCAGTACGTGTCGTACCACCGTCAATGTACACCCCAGTACGTTCCAGTCCTACCCCCACCCCAGTACGTGTCGTACCACCGTCTATGTACACCCCAGTACGTTCCAGTCCTACCCCCACCCCAGTACGTGTCGTACCATCGTCAATGTACACCCCAGTACGTTCCAGTCCTACCCCCACCCCAGTACGTGTCGTACCACCGTCAGTGTACACCCCAGTACGTTCCAGTCCTACCCCCACCCCAGTACGTGTCGTACCACCGTCAATGTACACCCCAGTACGTTCGAGCCCCACCCCCACCCCAGTACGTGTCATACCCCCCGTGTACCTACACCCCAGTACGTTCCAGTCGTACCCCCACCCCAGTACGTGTCGTACCACCGTCTATGTACACCCCAGTACGTTCGAGCCCCACCCCCACCCCAGTACGTGTCATACCCCCCGTGTACCTACACCCCAGTACGTTCCAGTCGTACCCCCACCCCAGTACGTGTCGTACCACCGTCTATGTACACCCCAGTACGTTCCAGTCCTAGCCCCACCCCAGTACGTGTCGTACCACCGTCAATGTACACCCCAGTACGTTCCAGTCCTACCCCCACCCCAGTACGTGTCGTACCACCGTCTATGTACACCCCAGTACGTTCCAGTCCTACCCCCACCCCAGTACGTTCCGGTCCTACCCCCAACACAACCTCCTAAGTACGGAGCGCACCCCAGGCCCCAACATCACCACCGCATGTACGAGTCGTACCAACCCACACACAAGGACAGCACCGTACAACCAAATGGCCCATGTACACACCGTACACACGCTCAAAACGCACGTACACAACCAGGACAAAACAAAACAACACAAGAATACACCATTCGAATGGCACAAAGCCACTAAACATGTCCAACAACCACTAAAACAACACATTCACTGACCTGCAACTGCCAAAAACAAACAGAGGCCAAATACACCACCACTCCTTATAACCAACCCACCCAAGATTCAAACACAGCCACACCCACCAATGGACCAATAAAAAGGGCCCACACACACAAACCATGAGCCTTTGCAACAGACTCACTGCTGCCAGACACCACAGAACCACACTACAAGCTACACCACATCTTACACTTGCACACCTTCACACAACCACCCTCACAAACACCCCCTCATCACATTCACACACACACACACACAACCATCCACACACCCCCCAACATCCACACACCCCCCCACCATCCCCACCCACACCCCTCACCATGCCCACCACCAAGAATCCAAAGTTCAGTAACCGAGAATTGGAGGTCCTTGTTGATCAAATCCTCGAGCCACAGATCTTTGGAACATTGGTCAGAAGCACCAGCCTGGCAGCAAAAACTGCCATGTGGCAGACCATCGTCGATGCTGTGAATGCTGTTGCGGACACCAGACGGACCAAGCAGGAATGCCAGAACAGGTGGTACGATCTGCGGAGGAGGGTCCGAGCCAAGAGGCAGGATGAACACGACCAGGCCAACGCCACCGGAGGAGGGCCCTCCCGCAGACCCGTACACTACCATCCCTGGGAGGAGAGGGTGATGGCCATACTGCCGGTGGAGGCAGTCGAAGGATTAGAAGGACTCCGAGACCCGGGTGAGTACACAAACAACGCACCTCACAAGGGGGAACGGCATCCACAACCAACATCACCAACAGGCACGCAACCACCACAAGCCATCGCATGACTCAACCACACTCCATGAGCACGCACATGCCACTGCTGCCACCATGCCCCATGCACCCAGCTGGACAATGGCAAGTCACAGGCCACAGAAGACAACAACACATGACACGGTAACCCGGATGGCGGCAGGCTGGGCCCAAAAAAGCACATAGTGCAACTCAGAAGCAGACAACAATTCACTCTACCCATATGGCCTAGGTCACAGCCAGACAAACAGTGTGTCCCAACACAGGAATGACTTGCCAGCAAATGGCGGACGCCTTGCATCAACACATGGGGGTGAAGGCACTGTTTTGCACATGACAGCAGCTAATGAACAGCCAACATTGTGAACGAGTGGCAGCACACACCACCACAGCAGCAGCGCACAGACACAGACACTACACCCAATGGGTGCCTGGAGATCAGAAACAAACTCACATCAACAATCCAAGGGCCACTCAAAGATCTGCTAACAGTGTGTGCCCAGGAAGCTGGGCAGAGGTGACAGAGGGTGACACACGGAGGGAGGGAGAGGGGGACAGAGAGGGAGGGAGACGGACAGAGGGAGGAGGCTGACACACGGAGGGAGGGAGAGGGGGACTGAGAGGGAGGGAGAGGGGGACAGAGAGGGAGGGAGAGGGGGACAGAGATGGAGGGAGACGGACAGAGGGAGGAGGCTGACACACGGAGGGAGGGAGAGGGGGACTGAGAGGGAGGGAGAGGGGGACAGAGAGGGAGGGAGAGGGGGACAGAGATGGAGGGAGAGGGGGACAGAGATGGAGGGAGAGGGGGACAGAGAGGGAGGGAGAGGGGGACAGAGATGGAGGGAGAGGGGGACAGAGATGGAGGGAGAGGGGGACAGAGATGGAGGGAGAGGGGGACACAGAGGGAGGGAGACGGACAGAGGGAGGAGGCTGACACACGGAGGGAGGGAGAGGGGGACTGAGAGGGAGGGAGAGGGGGACAGAGAGGGAGGGAGAGGGGGACAGAGATGGAGGGAGAGGGGGACAGAGAGGGAGGGAGAGGGGGACACAGAGGGAGCGAGACACAGGGAGAGCCAATCAGCCGTGTTGCGTGTGTGAATGTCTGCTCGTCAGCAGGTAGACTGCGTGCATGTAGACAAGGGTGGCCAGTGCCAGAAGCCCCCCTCTTCACCATGGCAAAACACATGGCCATGTCACAACCTGTTCACGAGCACAAGGACAGCTACCTGGATCATATAAGTGTGTGGATCCACTCCATGTGCACATGTACAGTGCATGGCTCGCCACACCTGCCCACTCCACTGCTGACTGCAGTCACACTTGACGCAGCAAGTAAGACTGTGCCACACATAGTTAAAGGGGCCAAAGTGGTGCCCAAGGGACACACCCATGCACAAGTGCACTGTGAGTGGAATGCAAGACCAATCCTAATTCCAAGAGGAAATGTGCCAACTGTGAAAATGATGAAACATGGATGTTGCATGGACAAAAATTAACATTGTCTCTCTCACGCACAGGTCAACGTCGTGGTGCACCCCCCAACACTGGGGGGGAACACTCACAGGACCTGGATCTGCAGGAGCCCGATCCCACCGGCAGCGACCACTCTCACCACTCTGCGGACGACCCCGACCAACCTGGCCCCTCTGGTGTCCAACCACCTGCAGCACCTGCGTCAGGTACAACTGTGCCAACCACCACCCCCACTCCTGCCACATCCCAGGAGACACCCAGGATCCCTGCCCCAACACCACAATGCAGCCAGGCTCGCCAGGAGGGACACGGTGTCCCGGGCACCCAGGAGGAGGCAGGCGACAACGCCAATGCCACCCCTCAGGGGTCCCGGAGACCCCATGTGCCCACAAGTGCAGGCCAGGTGCAAGTGGGCAGGGGTGGTGGGAGTGGAGGACGGCGGAGGAGCGAGCCTGACCAGTTGGCTGGGGATCCGGTATTTTCCCATGTCCGTAACATCCTGGACTCATACCGGCAGGACACCACGGGCATGGCCCAGGTTGTGTCCGTCCTCGAGGGGATCAAGGCCCAGCAGGCCCAGCAACATGCGGAGCTAATTGCCTGTCTACTGGTACACCAACGGAGGATGGAGGACAGACAGGCTGAGCAAGTGACGGCATTCCAGGGGATTCACACTACACTCCGTCGGATGGCCGACACCATGGCCGACCCTCCCTGTGCCAGAAGGCGGAGAACATCACCACCCACAGGGAGGGATCAGGAGGAGGAGGAGGAAACATCCGACGGAGCATCCCAGACGTCGTCACGGCCTGCTGGTGAGGTTCCCCGCAGGAGGCCGGGTCGTCCACGGAAAGGACCGTGAGGGTGGCTGCTACATCACCATCTCCCAGGACACCTGGCCTGGCACCTGGCCCACTGGAGCAACAGCATCACAGCATCAAGAGACATTCTCTGCCACATGGCCCTGCTGGTCACTGGCTGACCAATGTTGACAAAGACTGTGGCATGGACTCTGAGGATTTCCAATGGCAAGGACCCCAACTCCCCTACTGAACTTTGGAATCAAACATCCCGGAAAGACCCTTACTTTGCCCCCCCCCCCCCCACTAATAAATCACACTATGATGAGTAGATGCCTGCTGGTAGCATTATTAACTAACATGTGTCTTGTAAAGTCAAAACATGCCTGAGTCATCTTTTGTCTTCAACCATCCACACCCTGGGGCCTGAGTCTGGCACAGGACACATGGGTCACAGTGTATTAGGCAAGACAGACATGGAGCACCATACACACCCGTGATGGGCCCAACCAGCTGAGGGGGTTGCCGAACAACCGTGCTGACACACACATTGAGTACAGCAACTGTCATGCGCAGTGGTCAGGGATCCAGTCCAGTGTCCTGGGGGGCACCCAGGCATGTGTACACAGGTGGCAGAACCATGTCCTGCAAGCCGGAGTCCGGTGGATGCCGAGAATGGGGGCCTGGCCAACGTTGGATGCATGGGGATGGCACATGTCACAATACCAACACAGTCATGGACATCATGCCCAATACACAGTCTCAGCCCACACACACAGCTTGCATCTTGCAACTCGACACATTGACACATAGCAACAATCAAGGAATACCATGCCAGACATGCAGGATACACCGTGGCAACACACCAGCATTGACTGAGAAGAGGCACCTTGGAGGCATAGGGACACCTTTATTAGACATGTATTCGGGATTGCAGAGGCCACTCGAAGTACACATGAACACATCATGTGGAGTAACATGTGGGTCCAACACTGGCACCCCCCTTCTGCAGCACACATGCGTGTTTGCCATGGAAGTGGCACACAAGCGTCGGGTAACAGCTAAATACCCACAGCTGCACACGGAGAGCCTGCCATACACCATAGATCCGCTGATGTCGAAGTCCCACACCATGTCCAGCCAATGCTAACCGTATGTGGCCAAGGGCAGTGTCACACACATTGATGCCATCATCACAATCCCCTATCCCATCACTGATGCCTGTCAACCAGGCAGACCATCTATTCAGGTGTACACAGCTGCATGTCGTGTCCCATGGGGATGCGACATGGCTGCAGAGGAACAACACATCGACAGGGGCAGTGTGCATACATCGTGAACAACTGCCACACCCAATACACCCCAGATGCATCCCTTACCCCATGGGACTTCCAAACGTGTCCGTGCCTGTAACGCTGAGTCAGCCCACGATGTCATGTCCATGATGAATAGCAGTGCCACAACAATGCAACCAGCAGACGGCATGTGCAGGTACCTGGGGAAGAGAGACACACAAGAAGTCAGCCACAAAAATGCACAGCCACTTGCATGTGCATTTACTCGACACATGTATGGATGACAACATGCTAGGTCATTATAATGACTGGGGAAATACTACCATCACTGGCACCATCACTCCAGTGACACACCCACACACACCTCTGAGTCACGTGCCATACATGCAGGTGGAGACACACATCACAACGCATGCCACACGGGGACCAATGCGTGCACACTCAGACACTGGTACTCACCACTAAGCAAAGAAGTCGCGTATGAGCCGAGTCCGGATGTCCTCTTGCGGCTCCACATCCTCCACATCACTAGCCCCATTGCCATGCCCTTCGTCCTCCACGGGTGGATGGTCCTCGTCATGTTGATTCAGGATGAGTGGCACAGCTCTTTCAACTGCCATGTTGTGCAGCATGCAGCAGACCATGAAGATCTTGCAGACCTTTGCCGGGGCATAAGGGAGTGCACCGCCGGTCTTGTGGAGGCACCGGAATCGGCTCTTCAGCATGCCAAACGTCCTCTTTATCACTCGCCTTGTCCGGCCATGGGCGGTGTTGTAGCGGAGCTGTGCCGGCGTGATGGGGTTGCGGAGAGGTGTGATCAGCCATGGCATGTTGGGATAGCCAGCGTCCCCTACATGGGAAGCACATGGTCATCGTTAGAAGTGGTGAAGCGGTCGTGCTGGTAGGCGATACAGAATAGAAGACAGACAGACTGTACCCACCTACAACACATGCCCGTTCGTTGCGCAGCTGCATCATCATATCAGGCCATCCCGCTACGCCTCATGATGTAGGCATCGTGTGCTGATCCTGGAAAACGAGCACAGACATGTGAAATCACCATGTTGGAGAGACACACCACAAGGGCATTGATGGAGTGGTAGTGCTTCCGATTGCGGTACGCCACCTCCCGTGCGTGTGGTGGTACCAAAGCTACATGTGTCCCATCTATGGACCCTATGACATGGGGCATCCCTCCCAGGGCATAGAATCCACGCTTGACCTCAGTCATCTGTTCAGGGGTTGGGAACTTGATGAAGTCATCCAGGTGAATCAACATGGCCTCCAAGAAATCATGCAGCACACCGCTGAACATGCTCTGGGACATGCCACCAACATGAGCTATGGTATTTTGAAAGGTACCCGTGGCAAGAAAATGTAGGGCAGCCATTACCTTCAGCTGGGGTGTCAGTGCCGTAGGATACCTGTGCAGCGGTTGCAGGTGTGGTGCCAGTCTCGCCGTCAACTCCAGAATCAACGGTTGGGTGAAGCGGTAGAGCCGGATGCTGTCATTCTCCTGCATGGCAGCCAAGTCTGGAATTATTCGGGCAAGAGGCGGCGCTCTGCAGTAATTTGGAAGTGACAAGGAAGAGTGAGTGCACCACGACAACAACTCATGTCTACTGAGCACATGTTAATCTGGCAATACACACATGCTACATAGGGAGTCAGGTATGTGCTACATGGCCAGCACACGTATGGATGCAAGGTGGCACTCCTTCCAAGACCCAGCTACACACGGAGATTGAGAACCTCCCCATGCCACGCCATGGGAATAGCTGTGTCCCAGTGCAAGTGAACAGCCAGACGCAAGACAGGAGTGACATACACCCACACATCAGCAGAAGTAGGATGCCGATTGCAGAGACTGGTCGCGGAACACTGGAGCCACAGGTCACATGACATTACACTAGGACAGCCCACACACCTTGCCATGAAGGTGCACATGTCATGACTCACCACACATTCCTTGTGAGGGTGCAGACATGGCCTTGTCACGCTACTCCGTGTCCCATGCATACATGTGCACCTCACATCCGATACCACATGTGGCATGGTGTGCGGAACAGTGTGCAATGACAATCTACACACAGACACATGTTGGTTGCTGCTACGGCTGCAGCTTATGAGGGTGCTACAACATCAACCTGATGTAAATCCCCCACACATAAATGACATAGTCACATTGTGCACTGTGGGTAGTGACAAGTCAGGTGTCATAACCCCTGTACCGGGCATCATGGGACACTTCCGTGTGTTGGTGTCCGTGCCATGCCAGTGACGCTTACCCCAAGTGTGCAGTCCGACATGCACACATGTCAAAGGAGTCAAGGGCATGGCTGGCACACATTGCACCGTCACACAGTACACCTATACACATCTCATCATACATCTGGTGCCTTCTCCACTCAGGAGTCATGTTCCACATCACAGCCTGTCACACCTGTGCCCCACACATGAAGTAATGCACAGACGATGCCTTGATGTCCATTCCTGGACAAGTATGTCCATCCATGGACAAGTATGTCCATCCATGGACAAGTATGTCCGCCCTATTCCTACCTGTGTGTCGCCTATCACCACTGTGATGTGTAAAAACCGCCGTACTGCTGCTAAGAGGGCCTGTGTACGTTCCCAAATCACTGTGGGAGTGCTGCCGTATGTGTACCCATCGTGATGGCGAGCGTACAGGCCCATAGTGATAGTGAGCGTAGATGCGTGTGTACGGCCCTGTCACAATGTGTGTCCTCCCGTATGCGTACTCGTAGTGGTACGGGCCGTACACACGCATCTACGCTCACTGTCACTATGGGTCTGCACGCGTATGCGTACTCGTAGTGGTACGGACCGTACACACGCATCTACGCTCACTATCACTATGGGTCTGCACGCGTATGCGTACTCGTAGTGGTACGGACCGTACACACGCATCTACGCTCACTATCACTATGGGTCTGCACGCGTATGCGTACTCGTAGTGATAGTGAGCGGACATGCGTGTGTACGGGCCGTACCACTACGAGTACGCATACGCGTGCAGACCCATAGTGATAGTGAGCGTAGATGCGTGTGTACGGTCCGTACCACTACGAGTACGCATACGCGGGCAGACCCATAGTGATAGTGAGCGTAGATGCGAGTGTACGGGCCGTACCACTACGAATACGCATACGCGAGGACACCCATACTGATAGTGAACGTAGGCATGCGTGTACGGGCCGTTGCAACACATTTGGGGTGCCCTAGGGCCCCGAAACGCACCGTACCTGTGTGTGATGCTCCAAATTACATAGGGGACAAGTATTGAGGCCTACATGCATGCTGGTTGTCATGGAGACCAAGTTCAAAATCCGAAATTGTTCTGGAAGGTGCACAGCAGAAGTCAGTTGGAATTCTTCTACATTGTTGCAATGTGTTTGTGGGTCTGACATCATGCAGGAGAATGAAACCGATAGAGAACCCACAGACTTCTAGGTTTGAAGGGATTGGTGGAAACATAGGATGCAAATGTGAGTGACCAATCACTCTGTACTCCTGTGCATGAGACAGGGCAGAAAGGCAGATATAAGGCAGCCAGGTCCCATGAGGGAGTACTTGCCTGCACATCTTTGCATTCGTCGACCCAGCTGCTGCTACTGATTCCCTGGAACCATGTCAAGGGCTGTGGAGAGGACACAGCCATTCACCCTGGAGGAGAACATGGCTCTGCTGGATGTGATCCTCCCACAGTACTCCATGCTGTATGGGCGACCAGGGTATCAGGTGAGTGCATAGGCCACTGGCACAGACTGTCCCTATGTTGTGACTGTGACTTCTGGCATTGTGTCCTGGTGTGACACACATGCCATGTACTGTAGGGGGGGTCCCAGGGGGGGGAAGCCTGATGTCAGGAGGGGTGGGTGTGGAGTCCTCCCAGCAGTGCCCTGAGCCAGGAGGGGTGTGTGCAGAGTCCACCCAGCAGTGCCCTGAGACAGGAGGGGTGGGTGTGGAGTCCTCCCAGCAGTGCCCTGAGACAGGAGGGGTGGGTGTGGAGTCCTCCCAGCAGTGCCCTGAGACAGGAGGGGTGTGTGCCTATCACTCCCAGCAGTGCCCTGAGACAGGAGGGGTGGGTGCCTATCACTCCCAGCAGTGCCCTGAGACAGGAGGGGTGGGTGCCTATCACTCCCAGCAGTGCCCTGAGACAGGAGGGGTGGGTGTGGAGTCCTCCCAGCAGTGCCCTGAGACAGGAGGGGTGGGTGTGGAGTCCTCCCAGCAGTGCCCTGAGACAGGAGGGGTGGGTGCCTATCACTCCCAGCAGTGCCCTGAGACAGGAGGGGTGGGTGTGATGCACAGTGTGAGCCTTGATCACTGATTGTGACATTGCCATCATTCCACCTGTGTACCCACTATGGCACGTACAGCTTTTTCCCTCACCAGGGGATGATGTCCCTATGACAAAGGTGCAATGCGTTGGCTGCATGACATGCCTTGTTGTAAACAGCTAATTTGTTCTCATATGTCTCTCTGTGACATGTGGCTGGTGTATTGATGTGGTGTCACTTGTTCTTCCTCACAGGTAGGCGCCACTGCCAAGGAGCAGATCTGGCTGACCGCCGTCAGTGCCGTGAGGGGTGTGGATGGTCGGAGGCGGAGCCTGCCCCAGGTGAGGAAACGCTGGCAGGATATCCGGTGCTGGACGCGGAGGATTGCACGGCTCCTGCTGGGGGACTCACCTGAGAGCCACAAGAACCGCGGCCGCCGCCGTCTGAGCCACCTCCACAGGCGTGTGCTGCCGGTGGTCTTTCCAGACCTGGAGAGGCGCTTACAGGCGATGCAGCAGCCGGAAGGGGGTAGGTACATGTGCATTTGTTGTGTGTCACCGGCATTTGTAAGGGCACGGTAGCATTCATTCACTGGCAGGGTTTAAAGGTGCTGTGCAGATCCTGTTTGCCCCAGTATAGCGCTGCGCCCCTGCCACCCTTCCCCTCCTTGCAATGTGTTCCCTGGTCTGTGTGTGGTCATTCCTTCACAAGGTAATGTAGGCTGGTGCTTTGTCCACGAGAACAATGCCTGTAGCATCATGTGTGGGGGTGGTGTGTAACAGCTTTTTGGACCTTGGCTGTGCCCTGTCAAGTGCACTGCATGTGGGTTCCATGTCAGTTGGCACTGATGCTGACTCCAGACATGGGAGTTGGTCTCTCATGTGTCATGCCTTACAGCGCGCATGTCCTATGTAGTGGCCTGTGACATGATGTGCATGAGTGTGCGATACGCATAGTGCAGGGATGGTGGCGTGTGTTGCAGTCATTACCATTCAGTAGCATGTGGTTGCGTGGCCACTACTGTCCCCTGGAGCACCTTTTCCTCAGTGGTGTGTGTCATCATAAACGTGGACACTCTCAGTGTCTACAGCGTAGGTTGTGCTCTGTGCCATTGTCCCCTGGCACCATGTATATAGACGTGCTATTTTGTACAGGTGTCCACTGTGCAGCCTGACCTGATTGTCCTTCTTCAAACTCACAGTTGGCAGTGCCTGTGTGTCTTGTTATACTCATCTGAGGATGGGCACTGGTACCTCATTATTTGTACAGGTGCACCTTGGCTGTTTGGCGTCCAATCTTGCATTTTGCCTGCCCCTGTGTTTATCACCCAGACTATGAGATGTTGGTGCCACCTGTGTCTCAACAATTTGCCTCGTGTAGGGGTTGGTTGGGGCGGGCAATGCCTATATGTAAAATCCTGATTTCTACTTGCTGGGTCTGGGCAGTGTGTGATGTTTGTCTGGACACACACGCAAGGTGCAGTGACCGAGTCATGTTGGGCATGTTTCCAGCATTACCTATGCAGCATGTGTCTCAAGTTCGTGGATATGGTCCCTGGTCATCGGTATTTTCACCGACGCTGTGTGGTGCAGATGCAGTGCTGGATTGTCCCCAGGGCCTGGGTGCTATGTCAGACTACGTTTCCTGTCTTGAGCTATTGTCTCATGCTCTCCATGGTGTTGCAGTGGCATGGTGGCTCAACCAACTGTGTGTTTCATGCCCTACATCGGTACCTTGTTTAGTAGATGTCAGGGATCTTCCTTTTCAGGCTATGCAATGTTACCTATGTAGATTGGACTCATGTGACTGATGTGTACAGCTGTCTGATTAATTTCTGTCTCTCCACCCTGCCCACAGCATCGTCGGGGGACACAGAGGGAGACATGGACACAGGCAAGGCGGAGGGACCGAGCACCAGTGCCAGCCGTGACATCGGGGCTGGCACATCGAGTGGGACAGAGGTGGAGGATAGTGCGGCCGAGGACCTGTCGACTGGCACGTCAGAATACGAAGCTGACAGGTCCGAGGAGGATGTCTCCGAGTGGGCGGTGGCTGCACCAGCAGCTGACAGCGGAACAACACCTCGCACCGCCCCCTCAGTTCCCATCAGCCGCCTCCCACTTGCTCGTGTCCCTTCCCAGCGTGCCCGGTCACAGCATGTCTCCTTCCTGCCAGGCACCGCACCCCCTGCCCCTGTCTCCACTGCTGCCGCCAATGCAGAGTCTGTGGACATCCAGCGGCAACTGCAGGTTGGTCAGGCTGCGATCCTTAATGTCCTCCATGCCCACGGCAAAACCCTCACCAACATCGAGGCATTCTTGGAGGGCATTCATTCATCGCAGGCTGACCAACGCAACTTGCTGAGGTCCATAGACTCCACACTGACTGCAGCAGTGGGTCTCCTGCAGCGCGACCTCCCCCCACCTACCCCTGCCCCATCCACACTTCCCACTCCCATGCCTGTCCCACGTACACCCAGACGTCGGCATGCACCCACATCAACAGACACGGGCACCACACCAGCAGGGAAGGTCCACCGCACTCCTCCTGACACGCACACACAGGGTGAGGTAGGCACACCCACTGGGTCGGGGGGCAAACGTGTGACACGCAGCCATAGTGGGAGTCCGCATTCCACCCAGTCCACTCCCTCCAAATCCCCTCCCCTCAGCTCTCCTGGCCACATCTCCCCCAAGGACTCCTTCATGGCCGCTCTGTCCCTGAGCCCCACAGTTACACCACCACGCAAGCGGTCAAGGAAGTCCTCGGTCAGGGTGGTTGAGTCTCCCCCCCTGTCTCCACCCTCCCCCGGTGGCGCTGCGACCCATCCCTCTGACCCCCCCCCCTCCTTGGGGCCTGAGGTCCCTTCGGGTGCAGGGGACTCCCTGGAGGACCTTGCAAAGGTGTGTAGTGCCATCCTGGCCTCCGCCTTTGGCACTGACCCACCCCCTGTGGTGGAGTCCTCCATCCCTGCACCCACAACGCCGCCCCTTTGCCCTGATGTCCCTGCGGTGCCTGTTGCTTCCCCCCCCCCTGATGCCCTCACCAGTGTGGAAGACGATGCCATTTGACTGTGCAGGCAAGGTAGGGGACACGCATCCCACTGTGTCCCCCATCCAGCTGAGAATCATTGACTGCCCTATGGGCTTTGTGAATATTGAACTGCCTGCGATCCACGGACATTGTGCTCATGCTGAATAAAGCATAATTTTGTTTTCATTCTCACACTACTGCTATGCTGGTATTGGTGTTGGTGGGGCTGCTACATGGTTTTGGGTGGTGTTTAAGGGTTTGGGTGTGTGGGATATGTAGTAGTGTGCTGCTCATTGGTGGGACCCTGGGATCTGTGTGCCATCACAAGGTGTTGGCTAACTTTCTTTGTTCATGTAAGCAGTTACTGCATGGTGCACTTGTCCCAGGGTGTATTCCTTCCTCTGTGTACCCAGCTTTCTTCCCTGCAGGGTGTTCCCAATGTTTAGCGCAGAGCTGTGTCTACATGAGCTGTGTGTGTGGCGGAGCCCTTCTACTTTGGCCATGCATGCAGGGCCATGTCTCCACCTGCAACAATCGTGGCATCCTTGGTGATCACTGTACTTGTGTGTGGAGTCTGTTGACATGAGTTCATGGGGACATGTTCCCTTGTAGGCAGTATGCATGTGGATAATTCTGGCCTCACACACATGTGTTACACCCCTCCTGTCTCAGGGCACTGCTGGGAGTGATAGGCACCCACCCCTCCTGTCTCAGGGCACTGCTGGGAGGACTCCACACCCACCCCTCCTGGCTCAGGGCACTGCTGGGAGGACTCCACACCCACCCCTCCTGTCTCAGGGCACTGCTGGGAGGACTCCACACCCACCCCTCCTGGCTCAGGGCACTGCTGGGAGTGATAGGCACACACCCCTCCTGTCTCAGGGCACTGCTGTTAGTGATAGGCACCCACCCCTCCTGTCTCAGGGCACTGCTGGGAGTGATAGGCACACAGCCCTCCTGTCTCAGGGCACTGCTGGGAGGACTCCACACCCACCCCTCCTGTCTCTGGGCACTGCTGGGAGGACTCCACACCCACCCCTCCTGTCTCAGGGCACTGCTGGGTGGACTCTGCACACACCCCTCCTGGCTCAGGGCACTGCTGGGAGGACTCCACACCCACCCCTCCTGTCTCAGGGCACTGCTGGGAGGACTCCACACCCACCCCTCCTGGCTCAGGGCACTGCTGGGAGTGATAGGCACCCACCCCTCCTGTCTCTGGGCACTGCTGAGAGGACTCTGCACACACCCCTCCTGTCTCAGGGCACTGCTGGGAGTGATAGGCACCCACCCCTCCTGTCTCAGGGCACAGCTGGGAGTGATAGGCACACACCCCTCCTGTCTCAGGGCACTGCTGGGAGGACTCCACACCCACCCCTCCTGTCTCAGGGCACTTCTGGGTGGACTCTGCACACACACCTCCGATTTCAGGATATGTACGCTTGGAACATACACGGTGGGGGTACGCTCAATGCATTCGAGGTGAGGGTACGAGTCTACTTACACTGTTGGAGTGGGGGGTACGCTCCTTGCATACGCGGGTGAGGGTACGGGTCGTACTTACACTGTTGGGGTGGGGGTACGGTCCGTGAGTGCGCGGGTGGGGGTAGGAGTCGTACTTACACTGGTGGGGGTGGGGGTATGGTCCGTACGTCCGCGGGTGAGGGTTCGAGTCGTACTTACACTGTTGGCATGGGGGGTACGCTCCATGCATACGTGGGTGGGGGTACGGGTCGTACTTACACTGTTGGCATGGGGGGTACGCTCCATGCATACGCAGGTGGGGGTACGGGTCGTACTTACACTGTTGGGGTGGGGGGTACGCTCCATGCATACGCGGGTGGGGGTACGGGTCGTACTTACACTGTTGGGGTGGGGGGTACGCTCCTTGCATACGCGGGTGAGGGTACGGGTCGTACTTACACTGTTGGGGTGGGGGTACGCTCCATGCATACGCGGGTGGGGGTAGGAGTCGTACTTACACTGGTGGGGGTGGGGTTACGGTCCGTACGTCCGCGGGTGAGGGTTCGAGTCGTACTTACACTGTTGGCATGGGGGGTACGCTCCATGCATACGCGGGTGGGGGTACGGGTCGTACTTACACTGTTGGCATGGGGGTACGCTCCATGCATACGCGGGTGGGGGTACGGGTCGTACTTACACTGTTGGGGTGGGGGGTACGCTCCATGCATACGCGGGTGGGGGTACGGGTCGTACTTACACTGTTGGGGTGGGGTGTACGCTCCTTGCATACGCGGGTGAGGGTACGGGTCGTACTTACACTGTTGGGGTGGGGGTACGCTTCATGCATACGCGGGTGGGGGTATGGGTCGTACTTTCACTGTTGGGGTGGGGGGTACGCTCCTTGCATACGGGGTGGGGGTAGGGTCCGTACATATACGTCCCCACGCTATGTGATGCTTGTGCGGCCCGTACCCAGGCCTTTGCCACGTGGGTGCGATCCGTCCCGCCATTGTTGGGGTGACGTGTGTGGGCGTGGTACGACTCGTACCCACGCTCTTCAGGCGTGGGTACGGGACGTACCTGTCTGGTTGTGTTGCCGGTTCGCGTGGTGACGGACTTCCGTTGTGGCGGTCGCTGGCTTATCAGGACACGCCCCCACCCCCTCGTGGTGACCAGGGCATGGGAGTCAGGTATGTCCAGGCCATGTGTGGTGTGTGACTTATGTGGTTGTTTTGTGGCCTGCCCTGGTCCTGCCACCCCCACCCCACCCCACTTTCCCCCCTCCCTTAGTTATTCTGACCTTCTGCGGCGTCTGCGTCGTAACCTGTAGAGGAGGTGGACTGCTATGAGGGCAGGGATGACTCGTAGGTTCGGGTCCATGTCTGTCCGTCGCGTACTGGTACTCCTTGATCGCGTCGTCCTGTCGCGTACGGGTCCTCCTTGATCGCGTCGTCCTGTCGCGTACGGGTCCTCCTTGGTCGCGTCGTCCTGTGTGTCCGTCGCGTACTGGTCCTCCTTGTTCGCGTCGTCCTGTCTGTCCGTCGCGTACTGGTGGTCCTTGTTCGCGTCGTCCTGATTTCCCGGCAGTTTTTGGGTGCCGGAAAATATTCACCGTGCGGGATGACGTCGGTGCGAATCGTAATTCCTGGGTCATGAATGGCTGGCTGCGAGCGTCCCGACGTCAGGTCGGCGCTTTCCCGGATGGCATTGGTAGGGTTTTTTTGTTCGGTCGGGCTTTTTTACGAATCGTACGGTGATGGTGTACCCGTGCGAATCGTAATTCCTTGTTTGTATGAATTGACGACCGGGTACGCGTCGGACGGAGAATATGCTCCGTCCGACGGTTCGTACCCGGTTTTTACAGGATCGTGATCGGCGCCTAAGTATGTGTAAGTTTCCGTATAAGTAAGTGTGGTGGTGTGTGTATAACTGTATATGCATATAATTGAATGTTTGATGCTTTATTAGCATGAGTGACTATGTGTGTGAGTAACTCTATGGATGAGTGGCATTATGTAACAGGATGTATAGGTGTATGAGTACATATAATGAGTGAGTACATGTATGAGTGACTGTATAGGACTGTTGGTGAATGAGTGGATTTGTATGTGGATCTTTGAATTATTGAATTGGTTGTTGTAACTGGTATTGGTATGTCCACTATTTTGAACATTGTAGTTTCTATTTTTGAATGTGTGTATCAAAGGTTATATTAGGGTGAGAGGAGGTCGCTACTCAATCACAAGCATGATGGCATCAGTGATGTCATCAGTGATGTCATTTGAGATGTCATCAGTGATGTCATGAGTGATGTCACTGACCATGTCATGAGTGATGTAATATGTGACGTCATCAGCAGTGGATTGCGGGTGCGCGAGTTATAGTTAGCTGAACTAACTATAACGGGGGAATTTCATTGGTTTTTCACGAGTGAAATGTCCAGCTAACTATAACATGTGTGAAACCTATGGTTTTTTCAGTGAATTTGCAAGGTTTTTTAAATGCTAATTCCTAACTATAACGTGTGTGAAACCTTTGGTTTTTTCAGTGAATTTGTACGGTTTTTTAAATGCTAATTTTTGTATTATTTAATGAAAGATATTTTTTTTTATTAAAAATAAAATTCCTATATATTCATTTATATATTATCTGTATCTTTTTTTTTTTTTTTTTTAATTTCAATTAGGATAAAGTTGATTTTTTTTTTTAATTTTTGTAATTAATTTTTGTCCACTTTTTTTTTTTTTATATAAATTCTTGGGGTGCGCGCTCTGAGCGCGCTCCTAGTACAATTTCGTAAGTTTTTTATGAATACCGTCGTACGTTATTTACGTACACAAATATACGTCATAGTGCGCGCTGGGAGCACGCACCCAGTACGTATGCGTGCGTACGTACGTACGCATGCGTGCGTGCGTGCGTCCTACGCGCTCTACGTGGTTTACTTCCGCATACGCTAAAATTACGCGCAATAACGGTCGCGTATATGCGTGTTCAACGTATGCGCGCTAGGTACGCGCATATGACGTATGCACATGCGCTCCTACGCGTTCGCGCATACGTAATCACGAGGTGCGCGCTCGGAGCTTGCGCAGTGCGCGCACCTCGGGTTTATGCATAATAAAACAGTACTTCTTATTGGTTATCATTACTTTCAGTTTCTAATTGTTTCAATACCACACCCAATCCACTCATGGCAAGTCATGTGATCAAGAATCATCTCTTTTGATTGGTTTGAAGTACTTTCAGTTCCAGATTCTTCCCAAACCACACCTACTCCCCTCATTATTAGTTCTGATTCCTTTGGAGAAGGAGCTATTCTGTTGTTGAGAGACAATGGCTGAACAGCAACCATCTTCAGACAGTGATCTGGACACTCTTGAGAGGCAGAGGAGCAGGAAGCAGAAAGACAGCTTTATATGGCAGTTTTTCACTTTTCCAGAGGGTCTAAAAAAGGTAAATGCACCTAAAGTTACATGTGTACTGTGTGATAAAGTCTTATCTCGTGGGAATCCTAACAAGAAATATTCTTTTAGCATTCACACTATGTTGAGACATGTTAACAAAATGCATCCAGTAACTTTTCGTCGAGCTTCTGGAGCAAACCCTCCACCTGCTCAGCCGACGACATCTGCAGCAGCTCAGCCGAGCACATCTTCGGCAGCTCAGGCGAGCACTTCAGCTGCGATGGTGCATTCACCTGTTTCTACACCTCTTGTTGGTCCACCTTGTTTGGCGAGGTTGTCTACACGGTGCACTGATTGCGGTTCTCTTATTTCTGTGGGGGAGACCAGTCTTGATCTCCTTCAGAGAAAATTTGATGCGCATCCATGCACTAGGCCATAGATGTTTTTTCTTTTTTTTCTTTTTTCTCTTCCTGTTTCCCTCCATTAACTCAAGGGCTCTTTTAAGAGCCACTTATAAACTAAACCCCCAAAAAATTTTTGGGAGGGATTTTTAAAAAAAAAATTTTGTTTTCATTTTTTTTTTTTTTTTTTTAAATAAATATACAAAAAGAGGTGAAGAAATGGAAGCATGAAAAGGGAGGATTGAATAATACTAATATTTTTCACTTATTTTTTTAAAAAAATTAATTTTTTCTAAAAAAAAATTATAAAAAGTATTTTGCAAGGGAACAGAATTTTTTTTATTTTTTCTTTCCAGTTCTGCAAAAAAAGAAAAAAAGTATTAATATTCAATCATACATTACAAAAAGCATTACATGTTTTTACATATTTTACAAAGCAATTTTTTGCCCTTTTTTTGCTGTTTTCAGAATTTTTTATTTTTCACTTAAAATAGTGAAAACAATTGTATTCATCATTTAACAGCGGGCAAAAAAAAACAATCTAAAAGATTGCTTAAAAAAAGCCCCAAAACTATCCTCACTAAAATATACGTTGTTAGAAATATTACATATATAATACAAGTACTTTTCTAGAAGAATAAAATTTTTCGAGACAAACCGTCTTTAAACCTTCTCGCAAAAGCACACATGCCAAAATAATTTCTGTCAAAGGAGTCCACAATTGTTTTTATTACTTTTCCTTTAGGCCAAATAGTAATTTCAAAATCCTTTTTAAGTGATATCTTCAATTATAATCCTTTAAAATTACAAAAAATGCTTCCTTCAGATGCAGTTTTTAGTTTTCAAAATTTAGGTTTCAGAAAAATTAAGTAAGAATTGGGTAAATCATAAGGCAAACGTTGCTTGAAAATCAATTGGGAATCATTACACAATGTCCAGCCTTTTTCACATTTAAGATAAACTGTGTAATGTCCAGAAGTTACAGTAGGTCCTTCATGAAAAACTTATTGCAACTGTAACAAAAGTTTTTCCAGAAATTGATAATTGCTGTCCTGTAAACTTCTTTATTAAAGTGTCCAATTTTGAACCATCACTTCTACAACGTTGCATCATTAAAATTACATACTGACCATATTTCTGTAAAAATAATGTAGAAAACATGTCAGATTTACATTCAGAACATTCCATATTGTGATTGGCATCTTTAACTAATTTACTAAAAGTCATTGATTTACTTTGTGGTAATGGTAAAAATATGAACCTTTCGGAATCAACATTACTACTACATGTGTTCATACAGTTTTCACAGCAATGTTCCCACTTGTAAGAGACACCAAATAAGTTTTCTACTTCTACTCCTTCATCTTCTAGTACACTCAAAATATATATTAAGAATTCCTGAGCATCTTGCTGGACATTTTCTTTAAACTGTGTAGAACCAGAACATACATCTAAAAGATTTCTAACATCAGTAGCACTTTCTATTTCAGTTTTATCAGTACTCAGCTTCTCATAAAGGAGACTCAGCAGAGAACACAATCTTTTTCCATGATTTACTATTATCTGTTCTAGCAACTTTTCAAGATAAAATACAACATTCAGCACTACATTTGCATAGCAGTTGACACCAGAGCTATTTTCAAAATGGCAACCAACAACCTCTTCAACACTGTCCTTTTTCTTTTTCCTTGCTATCACATCACTGTCCTTTTTTTTTTTGTTCTGTTCATCCACATTACAGATATTCTCAAATCTCCTTTTCCGAGAAACAACACGTTTTTCAATCACAGGATACTGACCTAAATGAGGAGCATAGGTTCTTCTTAATCTATTATACTCCTTTACACAGTTTGTATCAGCACTAACTTTTGAGTCATCAAAGTCTATCATAAATAAACCAGATAATGTTTTCACTCGTGACAGAGCAACATATGCCATACCTTCTTTGAACACAGTAGAACCAATGTTTACAAAAGCACTATCTACAGTCAATCCTTGAGACTTGTGAATAGTTACAGCATATGCTAGAGAAAATGGAAACTGCTTTCTACGCACACATAAGTCTTTTACAAGCATGAAACGAACTGAACAACGACAAATGTCTTTAACTTCTTCTATCTGATCAAATTTTATTTTTAAACATTCAATTCCTTCTTTTTTCTGATAATTAATAAAACCCACAACTCTTCCCATAGCTCCATTCACTAAACCTTTTTCTACATCCAAATTTCTCCTTAAAATCACTCGACAATTCATGCAAACATATAGATTTTTTTCTAATCCAGCTGTTTTGGAAATATTCTTCTCTAGTGAATCCAATTTATTTTTCAGTTTGCCTGTTAATGTAAAAGTAATTCTTTCATGCTGAATTTTGTCCTATGCTTCCATTTTCTTAATCTCTTCGTTTTCCAATTTCAAAAGTTCCTCATTGAATATCGAGCACTCACGTAGTGTTGGCATTAAGCAGATTACAGTATTTTTTTCTGCAATGTTCTGGTATATTTTCTCTGCAACTATTTCTTCATTTGGAAATAAGTTATGTAGCAACCGACTCTGTAATGCTTTTTTGCCAACTTCTGTGAGTAGTCCAATTCTGATATCTTTCAGAATATTTGCATAATCTTCGTCGTTTGCTTGTCTCATATTGGTGGTGAGTTCTTTGTACTCAAAGAATGACCAAATATTCGCATTACCAATGCTTCCTAATGACTTCTTCGTGTCTTCATGTGTCACAGTATTAAACACTGGTTGTCCTTTAACTGGAGTGAGCTGCAGAAGATCCCCAAAAACTATGACATGTTTACCTCCAAATAACACATCATAGTCTCTCTTTAGAATTTGCTGCATTCTTAAATGCACAAAGGCAAGCATTAAATTTGAAACTATGCTCACCTCATCAATAATGAGAACTTGCATCTTCTTCAACACTCTTGAAACTTCGAGGCATGGTTCTCCAGTTAGTTTGTGGTATTCTATTTTGTTCTCATGCTCCACTGGTAACATTAGCAAGCGATGTAAGGTAATTCCTTTTATGTTATAGGCTGCTAACCCAGTTGGAGCAGTTACCACACAAGACAAATTTGAAGCTGTTTTTTGCTGTAGGTAGCTTCTGATGACTTTTATTAAGAAACTTTTACCAGTTCCAGCTTGTCCACTCACATACATCCTGATTGTTTCAAATGATGTGCATGAGCACTCTTTCTTTTCATGTAGAAATCCATGATCAATTTTTTTGATGACTTCTTCATAAATTTCTTTTTGTTCTTCATTCAGTTGTTCTTCCAGATTTAGTAAGTCAATTGAATCTTTCTGTGCTTGATTCATAGCCGTTTCTACTTCAGTCATGGCTACTGCAGCTTCATTTTCTATGATCGGTTGTCCCAGGGGATCTTGACTAAGTGTTCCTGAACTTTGGCTGTCTTGAGAACTGTCTCTAGCTACTTCAGCTGCAATTTTTGCTTCCTGTTCATTTTCTTCATTTAACATTTGGACATAAGTTGTGAAAGTACTGCATTCTATGCTGTCTTTGCTAGCATTAAAAGAATCTTCATAGCTTTGAAATTCTCCCAGTAGTTCGTCCTCTGAACGCCATGGTTTAAAGAGCTGTAAAAGAGCCAAGTAGTAAAATTCCTTTTTGTCAGTAGTGTCGCAACTCAGCTTCCTGTGATTTATCAAACTTCCTTTTGTTTGCTTCACCAAACATCCTTCCTCACCAATGACTTTATATTTTCCATTGTTGATGTCTTCTGTGGCTTTCCGTGAATAAATGTAGTTCTGCAGCACTTCATAGAGACACATGTTCTCAAGATGATGACTTCTCTTTGGGTAATATGTGTCCAACATGTTTGATTTCAAAATATCTGTACTTTCTGGGTAATTCTCGGCCAAATATTCAATTTCTCCAACAGATTTCAGTACCCGATTTCTCATTCCTGCAAGGCCTAAGCTTACCCAAATTATTCTTCTGGATTTCGAGTAAAGACCTGCAGATGATAACCTATCTGAACATTCGTAGGATCCAATTTCTCGATGCGATAAGATCTTTAAAGTGAAACTGTACAGCTTCTTACTGACAGTCTTCTCGTGAGAAATCTCTTCCCACATTTCCTTCAATTCTGTTTTCTCAGATTTAGTGATGTAAGATGTCACATACCGAGCAACAGCAATAGAATTGTCTGCCACATACTGAATATCCATGTTAGCATTCCACATTGTTAAAATCACTGGGTTGAAGTCATTTATAAATTTTGACTCTTCATTTCTTTTTAGGTTGTAGGTATTTTTTGGAGACTTTCTGGTTATAGTATGTCGCACAGCTGACATAAAACTGTTGACTCTTCCTTTTGAAAGAACAGGTCTAGGAAATCCAAATCGACACTTTGTGTAGAATTTATCTTTGGTCTTGTACTTCCTTCGACAGTATTTTCCACACCGATGACTTTGGAAACGTAAAACTTGTTCTTTTAACTTTTTCTCTTCTGTGATTTTAGGTATAGCACATGTTGCATATTCTTCAATGAAAGATAACACTGCTTCATCAGTATCTGTTCCAAACTTTGGGGCATCCTTGATCCACAACAGCATATGAATATGAGGAGCACCTCTTGCCTGGTACTCTTTTCTCCAAAAGAAATCCACTACTTCTCCAAGAGGTGGATTTTTTTTATTGCAGATGAAGGACATCATAGCCTCAAATCTATGATTGAAATATCTGCAAACATTAACCGGATCCAAAGAGCACAGTTCTCCAGCTGTCTTGTATTCAATGTTTTTAATGTTTGAATTTGCCTCTCGTAGAAAATCCAATAAATCATCCCAAGCGTACTCGGCACAGCTTAGGGTTACAAACCATGTAGGAGTTCCTAAATTCCGTAACATGCATTTTAATTCACCATGGCGTCGGTACCAATATTCATTTGTCCCACGCTGACAAGCCATCAGATTGATCAGTTGTGTTTCCAAATGATCATCTCGGTGCTGCACTTTCTCCATAAAATCCTTAGCAGACACATTTTGTAAATGTACTCCACTTTTTAAAATGTGATTTACTGCATATGATAATGCAGACAAGTCGCTTTCAAATAAAAGATGGAACAAAAATGGAATACTTTGACGAAATCTAGGATCTTCTGCATATAGTCTTGTAGTCCGATACTCAGAAGCTGGAATCTGTTCTGGACGTTCATCGTATCGTCCTCCTTTTCCTGTCGGAAACAGCTGGGGAAAACATCGAGCTTCCAAGCTCTCCTCCCATACACTCACGGGAGTTCCTTTTGCTTTCTTCATCTGAAACAGATCAATAGTGTCTCCCATAACTTCTTTCGAATGAAGAGGATCTATGCTAAAATGTTCATAAATTTCTTCTTCCTTTGACTTGTCCACTTTTTCAATTTGACCAGTTGGTGTTTCTGTGTCTTCTTGTAAATCTTCTTCTTCTTTTTCTATATAAATTGATTCATACCATTTATTATTTTTTTTCAAATACAAATTTGCTCTTTGTACTTTTCGCACATCCACCAGCTCTTGCCAAATCTTCTTATTCTTTGTAGGTACACCATTAACCAGAATTACTAATGGTTCAGTTTCCAAAGTATCTGCATCAATAGTTTCCATATTTTTTTTCAAATCCAAGGGCAAATACACCACTCTTCCTTTTAAACCTCTCAGTAAATCAGAAGGAGGTAATTTTCCAGTTTTGGGCTCCATACGTACTATGGTCTGGAACGGATGAACACATTGAATAAGTATAGACTCATATGTATTTAATTCAGAAAGTTCGGCAGGAATAGCATCCAATTCTAAATTATTATGTACAGCTCTGGTCGGCATTCTATTTTCTTCTAATTTATTATAACAGTATTTACAAATACGCTGATCTTCACCCAATTCAAAACAATTTTCAAGAAATATATATGTTGCAAAATCCTTCCACTTATAATTATCTTCATTTTCACTTTTTGTATACAGATCAACATTCCTTGTTTGATTTTTATAATGACTTCTGCGGCAACAAATACAAGTAATATTTGGTCTTTCATTAGAGATGATAGTAAATTTTGTCATTTCATCCTCAAAATTTTTAGTAATAATGAGTTCTACATTCTGTTCCTCATTTTCCTCATTAACTGTGTCCTTTTCTGCACTTTCTTGTTCTGGACCGAAGTAGCAAAACTGAATCTCATCGGTAACCTTCACTACATCTGATACAGATCCACGGAACAGAGCATTATTCAACTCATTCAACTTTACTGCTGGACTTTTAGCAAAATACAATGTTCTCACAAACTTTCTCATTTCAGTATGATGAACAGCCAGCATCCTAAAATGATGAAAAACACTTTTACACACTTTTCTAGATAGACAAGCCAGAGAATGTCCCTGCAAACCAGTATTTTCTCTCACTCTGCATGGATCTAGTGTTTGAAGCACCTTCATCTTCTGTTTTACACTCTTTTTACTATATTCTCTTAGAAAGTCACGTAATTTATCAATAGATTCCTGACGCACAGTACAAATACTACTACAGTTCCAAGTGTACACTGGGGCTTTTGGACGTCTCCCCATAGCCTCAGCAGCCATTACTTCTTCCTCATTTCTAGGGACCATTTTCTCTTTTTGCATCACACAACCATCCTTCACTTCATATGCTTTACCATTAGTGTCAACTGCATGCAACAAACTATTACTTTGAAGATAACTCTCTTCATTAAAAAATGGTTCAGTACTTGAACTGTGTTTCCATTCTCCCAAAAACACTTTACAAAAGTTACTTTTTTTCACTTCTCTTTTCCTTTTGCTTTGTGACTTCATTGCATTCACTAATTTTTCTAATCTACGCATCCTATTCAAAATTAGAATAAAAAGTTCTCTTTTTATTTCCAAAGCCTTACTTACAATATTTTCTATACATTTTTTTTTCTTAATAAATTTAGATTTTTTCTTATATTTTTTCACATCCTTTAGCAAATTTAACATCACTCTTCTCTGAAACATTTTTCGACGAATGTTTTTAAAATCTAATTTTCGTGTTAAATTTGTTTGACATACTTCTGATTGTACATTAGCTTTTTTTTGCTGTTGACTGTGTTGTGGCTTTGTACATAAAACTCTCTTTGTTTTACAGTTATTTTTGCCATTTTTTTGTTTTTTGAAAATCTTTTTTATGAAATCTCTGCTCTGCTTACCAGTAGATTTTTTCTTTTTGCCATCACCAGCTTCTCCTGCTATTTTTTTTTCCCAGTTTTGTCCAGATATACTTGTTGTTGCTTTTCTTTCCTTTTTCTTGTCCTTAAAGGCATTTTTTTTTTCACTGTTGCTCAGCAATACCTGCAAGGAACTAAAAAAAAATCCTTTTTGTAATTATAATTCATTTAAATATTTTTTTTTACTTTTCATTTATTTAAAATGTTTTTCCATTTGTCTCTCATTTGTGATTTACTAATTTGTGCACAGTACTAACCACCACAGTTGAAAAAAAACAAGCTGCCCCTTTCCTGCAAGTGCATTTTTTAACAGAACAACTGCAACACAAATTATATCTGTGGCCACAATTTCTGTGCACACACAGCCTCATGGTGTGCTTCTAAGCAGAAAACAGAATTTGATTTGCAAATTCAAACCACATTTACTACTCTGTTAGATCAAGTGATAATTGCTGTTACAGCCTTACACATTTTACCTGGAAAATCACAGAGGCAGAAAAGAGCACATTTCCTAACAGCTACTTCATACCATAAGTATCTGCAACCTGGCTGAGTGTTTAGAGTAGAGCAAAGAAAAAGAGGCCTTGGTGACGTTGAATGTGTTTGCATTACACACAGACCTGAGTACTACACATGAGAGTGTTGGAGAAGCAGGTATGGTACCTAATGAAGTACTGACTTATGAACAGGCAGTACTAAAAGACATCACAATGATTTCTGGACAGAGACGGTTCGATAATCTCAGTAAAGCAGAGAGACTTGCTATTACATCTTTGGCCAATGATCCTACTATTACCATAAAACAGGCCGATAAAGGCGGTGCCACCGTCATAATGACTACAGTTGACTATGACACTGAGTGCTTGAGACAACTGGGTAACAGACAATACTACACTCCCATTTCCAGTAACCCTACTGAACGCCTTAGAAAGACTATCACTGGTTTAATTGATTCAGCGGAGAGTCAAGGCTGGCTAAGTGAGAAGGAGGCCTCCTTCCTAATCAAAAAAGAACCGAGGACCCCCTATTTCTACATTCTACCAAAGATTCATAAGGGGGTCACTCCGGTGCCTGGACGCCCCATAGTATCGGGCATTGACTCAATCCTCGAACCCTTGTCGCAATTTTGCGATCATTTCCTGCAACCCTTGGTTAAGCGTACACCGTCATACGTACAAGACACAACTGACGTACTACGCATACTAGAGCAAACCCACGATACCCACAACATCAGCTTCCTCATCACCCTTGATGTTGAAGCCCTTTATACGAACATCCCGCAACAAGCGACCATTGATGTTGTTGAGGAGGTACTGGGACGCGACCCTTGGGAATCACCAACTCCACTGTCCTTTATTATTGAGTGTGCCACCTTAGCTCTTACAGAGAACTTTTTTGAATTCAAAGGTCAATTATACCACCAGACCCAAGGAACATCGATGGGGAGCACCTTTGCTCCGAGCCTGGCCTGTTTATACATGGCCTGGTTCGAGGGGGTACATATCTTCTGTGACACGAATCCATATCGCCACAATATCCGATTATGGAAACGTTTCATGGATGACATTTTGATCTTCTGGACAGGAGATTCTACAAGCTATGAAGCATTCTTTACATGGCTTAATCATCTGAATCCCCATCTCAACTTCACGATCACAACTTCTCCTTCTCATATTGCTTTCCTTGACTTAACCATTAGACTGACCCAGGGTGTTCTCTCAACAACCCTCCATAGAAAACGCACAGATCGTAACAGCTTGTTACATTTCACCAGCCATCATCCCAGAGAACTTACCCTTTGGGCAATTTCTCAGATTGAGGAGGAATTGCAGCAGTATGAATGCTTTCAAACACGAGGCAGAAACTCTATCCCGTAACCTAAGGGAAAGACAATACCCAATGAAGAGCATCACTCAGTCCAAAAAACGGGCCAGAAATAATAACAGAGAAGCCCTGCTGGAACCCAGAGTAAACATGACAACTACCTCTGACATCTTGACCTGCGTCACAACTTTTACACCTAACACCAACCAAGTGACCAAGGTGTTAAAGAAACACTGGAACATCCTTAATACAGGTTCTATGAATCTTGATCCACCACGGTTCGCGTACAAACGTTCCAAAAATATTAAGGACCTGATTATCAGTACTAGACCCAGACCAAAAACAAAACCGACTCAGAGCACACTATGGCAACTACCAGCAGTTAAGGGACATTATCCATGCGGTATGTGTACTGCGTGCATATTCACATCCGTACATAAAACTGTCACCCTCAACAATACTTTCGTCTGGGAACTGAGGTCACACACAAACTGCAATACCAGCAATTGCATATACCTTATTAAATGCCCCTGCAATTTATACTATGTGGGGATGACAACCAGACCGATAAAATTGCGGATTTCAGAACATCGCAGTAATTTTCGATGCCATAAACATAATACTAAGATCAGTGCCCATTTCCTAGAAAAACAACACTCACCAGACTCGGTTGAATGGCTTATCCTAGAAGCCAACCCCCATTCATCTCAACCTAATTTATTCAAGAAAGAACAGAGATGGATACACCGTCTGTCTTCTAATATCATTGGGCTGAATGACGATATCCCATGGGGATCACTCAAGGGCTGAATTGACATCTCTCAATATACTTTCTGTGACAGACGTCCTTTCACTGCGGTTCATCCAAGTCCAATAACATCTGTATAATTTACAAGGACATTCAGCCTCCTGACATTACACTCTGAGGCACCGTGACACCTTTCTCTCTTCATGTCACCTTACATACAGGCATCTATTTCCACCCGCATTGTTTTTAATCAATTACTATACCTGACAGTCATGCTTAATTATAGTAATTTTCTCAATCTGGTTTCCCAACCTAAGATGGCCGACACGGTTTCACTACCCGGCTAATACCGGAGCGTGATTAATTTATCTCTCTCTTTCTAGTTTCCTTGGGCGAGATAATGTTACGTCCACCATTCACTTCAGCCCACTACCGTTACATCTATAGCGGATTTAAGTAGTTTTATAAACCTTTACATACCCGCTACCTAGTTCCGATCACGTGACATTATCACGTGACCCTACCGGACGTTTAAATCCCCTGCACCACCTCCTAGACGCTACCTCCCAGACTTGGTGGCTCGGGTAGGTCTACAAGCACGGCGTAAGCGGGGCAGACGTGAGTATCCTAACCACCCCCTCTCTCTCATTTTTTGATCCCACTGTAGACTCTGCGTGACCCGCGATGGTTGAGCTACCACTCACGTCTGCGCAGGTTACTCGCACGCCTTTTGCTTTTCCTTTCTGCCGATTTCCGCCCTAATGGTCAGCGAGCGTTATTTATTCGAATCCACACGCTCCCTAACAGCGTTAAAGCAGATTTGATTTCTTAAAAAGGGAATATCATGTTGTGTGATGAGATGTGTGTTAACGCTACAATACTCTAGCACTTAGACCAGCTGACTCTGATACATTTACTACATGTCAGCCACCAAAGAGTAGCTTTCCCCACAATCTCCTGTTTCCCCCTTGATTGGCAGTGGGTTAGGCTACTTTATATTTATTTTTATTTATTTTTCATGCTTACTGACAGCCTGTGAACATCTTGGACTTCCCGTAAAATAAATACCATGTTAGGTACATATATGTGCAATAGCGCTACAACACTGTAACCGTCATTCTAACAGATCATAATATATATTCTGTACGTTAGCCATTTAACAGAAGGGCTCTACTTTATCCTCCGCACACCACCTGCGAACTAGTGCACCAGTGTGGTCTTTAACTGTTTATCATTGATTTTGTACTGATGCCCCCCCCCCTTGTCTTCACGTCCATCTATATGTTGTGAGTTGTGATCCCCCCCTCCCTCCCCTGTTCCACACCATTAAGTTCATCACTACTTTTTGGTCCAGACCTACTTTTAGAGGTTCCCCGGCTCATGCAGAGTCCACCAAGTACTGTTGTGGCCCGCAGGTCTACTGAATAGGGTGAGTCCTTTGATCTTCTCTGCTGCTATGTTTTTATGTGTTCCACACAGGTGAATAGTCACTTAGTTCACTTTGTTGGTACACCACTTAACCAGAGCGTTTTCGACGTTCTTGCAACAGTTACCACCACTGATCCTTTTAAATTTGACAGAGACGGATCACCTCGACGGCCGCTTTGTTGGTTACGCATTTATTGTTTACCTGTGATTACAATTGATTTAACCTTGATCTGTTTAACCTACCGCTTTCCCTTTTTTACAGGTAGCACCAGACCATGACAGGTATTTTAGATAAATGATTTCATCACATCACTTGTTGTGATTGAGAGACTAATTATTCAGACAGTCCCCACCCATTTGTAGATAGCTTTATTCATAGGTCCTGACGAATCGCGAGTGCACGAGCTCCAAGCGAGAAACATGTTGACCACTTATATTGATTTTAAACACTCTAATTAGAGGCATTAAACTCTACCGAGTGTTAAACACACCTTTTTTAATCAGGGAAGGAGACCTCTAGAATAAAATTGATTCCCTATATTGGTACTCTCGACCCTGTTTTAAATCACTTTTTGCTAATCTACATCAATCAGGCCCCCACACCCGCCCTTCACCAAACGGCTGTTGGATAAAAGAACTCCGACAAAGTGCCCCTTTTTAAGGGAGCCCGTTGGGCATTGCACCGCCGGCCCGACGAGGAGCAGCCCAGATGATGAAGCATGACACCTGAAAGGGTGTGTGAGGGCATTAAAATCCAACAAAAGGATTACCCACTCCGTACATATCACACTTGGAGTCTAATCCAGCTTTCTTGATGATCCACTCTCAACCTTCTCTTTCAATTGAGGAACAACAGGTAACACTCCTCTTGGTAGTCTAGTGTTGGAGAAGCTGCTGCGTGTGTGCCAAGAGTGTGTTTCTGGAGACTGTGTATTCTCTGGTGCAAGAGAGATGAGCAAGGAGATTTCCAGAACTGCATGAAGACTACAGGGATGTACGTAACAGTGCATGTGTGCTAAGGGATAATTTGTGTAAACACAACAGGCTGCCCCTTTCCAGGAACTGCATTTCTTACTGAACAACATCTTCACAAATTACATCTCTGCCCATAATTCCTGTGTGCACACAGACTCATGCCATCTTTTTACGCACATAACAAAGGCTGCCCCTTTCCTGGGACTGCATTTCTTACTGAACAACATCTTCACAAATAAATCTCTGCCCACAATTCCTGTGCGCACACAGACTCATGCTATGTTTTTTGGAACAAAACAGTGTCCCTGAATAGTACCAAATTACTGTTACAGCCTGATACATTTCCCTTATCATTTACAGAAGCAGAAAACAGCACATGTCCTAACAGCTCCTTAAGACCATGTCCATATGTTACAGAGTGAGTGATTAGACTAGATCAATTTAAATGAGGCCTTGTTGACGTTGAATATGTTTGCATTACACAGTGCTATCTGAAACAGCACACTGAGCTGAGTACTACACATGAGAGTGTTGGAGAAGCTGCTGCGTGTGTGCCAAGAGTGTGTTTCTGAACACTGTGGATTGTCTGGTGCTTGACAGATGAGCAAAGAGACTTCCAGAACTGCATGAAGACTGCAGGGATGTATGTAACAGTACATGTGTGCTAAGGGATAATTTGTGTAAACACAACAGGCTGCCCCTTTCCTGTGACTGCATTTCTTACTGAACAACATCCTCACAAATTAAATCTCTGCCCACAATTCCTGTGTGCACACAGACTCATGCCATCTTTTTACGCACATAACACAGGCTGCCCCTTTCCTGGGACTGCATTTCTTACTGAACAACATCTTCACAAATTAAATCTCTGCCCACAATTCCTGTGCGCACACAGACTCATGCTATGTTTTTTGGAACAAAACAGTGTCCCTGAATAGTACCAAATTACTGTTACAGCCTGATACATTTCCCTTATCATTTACAGAAGCAGAAAACAGCACATGTCCTAACAGCTCCTTAAGACCATGTCCATATGTTACAGAGTGAGTGATTAGACTAGATCAATTTAAATGAGGCCTTGGTGACGTTGAATGTGTTTGCATTACACACTGCTATCTGAAACAGCACACAGAGCTGAGTATTACACATGAGAGTGTTGGAGAAGATGCTGCGTGTGTGCCAAGAGTGTGTTTCTGAACACTGTGTATTGTCTGGTGCAAGACAGATGAGCAAAGAGACTTCCAGAACTGCATGAAGACTGCAGGGATGTATGTAACAGTGCATGTGTGCTAAGGGATAATTTGTGTAAACACAACAGGCTGCCCCTTTCCAGGGACTGCAGTTCTTACTGAACAACATCTTCACTTATTACATCTCTGCCCACAATTCCTGTGTGCACACAGAGTCATGCCATCATTTTAGGCACATACCACAGGCTGCCCCTTTCATGGGACTGCATTTCTTACTGAACAACATCTTCACAAATTAAATCTCTGCCCACAATTCCTGTGCGCACACAAACTCATGCTATGTTTTTTGTAACAAAACAGTGTCCCTGAATAGTACCAAATTACTGTTACAGCCTGATACATTTCTCTTATCATTTACAGAAGCACAAAACAGCACATGTCCTAACAGCTCCTTAAGACCATGTCCATATGTTACAGAGTGAGTGATTAAACTAGATCAATTTAAATAAGGCCTTGTTGACGTTGAATGTGTTTGCATTACACAGTGCTATCTGAAACAGCACACAGAGCTGAGTACTACACATGAGAGTGTTGGAGAAGCTGCTGCGTGTGTGCCAAGAGTGTGTTTCTGAACACTGTGGATTGTCTGGTGCTTGACAGATGAGCAAAGAGACTTCCAGAACTGCATGAAGACTGCAGGGATGTATGTAACAGTGCATGTGTGCTAAGGGATAATTTGTGTAAACACAACAGGCTGCCCCTTTCCAGGAACTGCATTTCTTACTGAACAACATCTTCACAAATTAAATCTCTGCCCACAATTCCTGTGTGCACCCAGACTCATGCCATCATTTTAGGCACATAACACAGGCTGCCCCTTTCATGGGACTGCATTTCTTACTGAACAACATCTTCACAAATTAAATCTCTGCCCACAATTCCTGTGTGCACACAGACTCATGTCATCATTTTAAGCACATAACACAGGCTGCCCCTTTCCTAGGACTACATTTCTTACTGAACAACAACTTCACAAATTAAGGGCGTGGTTTGGCGCGCGGCAAGATGGCCGCACTGTAGTGCTGCTCCGCCGGCCGCCGTGATCATCCTACACTATCCTGCTCTCTGGGTGCCCATCGCCTAACGCCCGACTGGAGGACTGACACTCCGGACACTGTGCTGGCGGAGACTTCTGTCGGGAGGCAGAGCCGTGGTCTGAGGCGGCGATCGGAGAATCGCGCCGGTCGCGGCGGCCATCTTGGTAGCCGGCTGCGGTGTGCGGAGCGGACGAGGCGGCGTAGATCAGCGGCGAGTTGGGGGCCCTGCGCTCCATACCTGAAGCTGGTGCTGTGTGCGGAGACGACGGAGAGTGGCAGCGAAGGCGTTCGATCTGGGCCCCCCTACCGCCGCAGCGACGAAGACGAGTGGTGACCTGGCGGCTGCGGATGCGGAGGTGAGGTGGGCGGTGCGAGCTGCACGCGAGCTGCCGGCTTCGGACGGGTGAGTGGGCCCTGTGGCTGGCGGCGAGCTCCCCCCCCCGTGCCCTGCTCGCGCTGCTGTGCGGGCACACCTGCTGGAGCGACTACGCACGTGGAGTCCACGGAGAAGAGAGGTGACCATGGGGGCTGCGAGTGGAGGGGGCAGGGCGCACGCGGGCTGCCGGCCGCTCAGCGAGATACCCCACTACGTCCTTCGTAGGCCCTGGCGCCCTGCAAGGTTCCCTGCCACACGCGCCTCTGGAGGGATTGGAGTGCTGCGACTTGTGGGACAGATCTGGACATTTGTGGAGTGCATGCGGCTGGCTTCCCGCGTGGGGCCTGTGGTGTCACCTGGGGGTGTTGGAGGCGCACGGACCGACTGGAACTGACTGGTGTGCACTGAGAGGAGTTGACCTCGAGCCGTCCCTCCCCCCCTCCGGCCCTGTTTGAGTCCTGCTGCTGGCCTGTGTTCTGCTCCCCGCTGTTCTGGGGGTGCACTCGGTCCGGTCTTGACCATGGGCAAATCGGACAAAACACAACCGAGGCTCACGTTCGAGCCCCGCAAAGGGGGGAAACCCTCGCGGCCCGGGACGCCGGACTCGGAGCTGGAGTCTGCCGCGCTGGGCCCCACGACTCTGGAAACGACACTGGCGGCGATTCAGGCCAGCCTGCAGTCCATCGATGGCAAAATAGAGGCTCTTAGTGGACGCATGGACTCCATTTCCGCCAGGCTGGACAAGCAGGGGGTGCGCCTGGGCGAGGCGGAACAACGTATATCGGACACTGAAGATGGTCTCCAACAGGTTTCCGATAAGACTGCAGAAATGGCACGACTGCTGGCGGTGATACAGGCCAAGAATGAGGATATTGAGGCGCGCTCTCGGCGCAATAACGTACGAATCTTAGGCCTGCCGGAGTCCACCAATATGGGCCGTCTGGAGGACTACATCGAAACGATGATACGAGATATCTGTGAGCCTGCGAATCTCTCCACCATGTTTGCTGTTGAACGCGCCCACAGGTCTTTAAATGCGCGTCCGCCTCCGGGGGCTCCACCGCGCCCCATTATAGCTAGACTGCTGAACTTCAGAGATCGGGACGCACTGCTCCGTGTCTCTCGTCAGAAAACCACGATCACCTATCAAGGGAATGTCCTCTCCTTCTTCCCAGACTTTACTGCCACGGTTCAAGCTGCCCGCAAAGAATTTCTCGGCGTTAAGAAGCTGCTCATGAAGGAACAGGTCCCCTATGCCATGCTATATCCAGCGCGTCTTCGGATTGGCAAGGATGACGCCGCTAAGATATTCACTAACCCGAAAGCAGCCATGGACCACGCCAAGTCGCTGAGAAGGGGGCGGCAGCCCTCCGCTTCCACTTCCGAGATTGAGGACTGACTGTGGCCCTTTTACTTTGATGGACCGTTGCTGAGTTTGCCCTGGGCCTGATCTACCAGACTGCTGTGGGGCCGACTCACGTGGGATGCTTACTGGGTTACACATGTTGATACCTGCGATGTACTCGTATTGCACTTGTTCTGACTCATGTGCACCATTTTGGTGCTTACTCTGGGGTGTTGCAGCGGGTGCAAGTGTTCACGTCTAGCAACGGGCAAGTCTCGGTGCCGTGTGCATGCTGTCTCCGCCAGTTGGCTGCTGTGATGCGGGGGGGCGACTGGGGCTCCCTGGTTGTTTCCCTCATGATGACATTTCGTCGCTGTACTAGGGGAGCTCGAATTGCACAATGACTGATTGCGAGGCGTTTTGGATGGTGGGATACCCATGGAGAGCATTAGCCACAGTATGGCGGCCCCTCCCCAAAAGACTGGGAGGTATTCGCAGCCAACACGTTCCCCTGATGGGTGCTCCCCACCTTTCTTTGGTATTGCTACCTCAGGGGTTTGTTTTTGGTTTTGTTTTTGTTTTTCAGTGTGCGAAATTGGGGTTTGTCTTTGGCAAGGTTGGGTTGCTGAAGTGGGTGGGGGGTGGGTGTTCAATACAGTTCCGGATGCGATTGGGGACGTCAATTAATGTGCCTGCTGAGAGGATGCAGCGAGATGCGTGTTGTGATGCGGAGCGTAGTGAGGCGGTAGGCTCTGGAGCTGTGCTGGTGCATACAGACAATGGGTGACGACTGCCGATGCCTGACTTGGAATGTCCGTGGGCTTAACACCCCCAAAAAAATACGTCAAGTGTTACACTACTTAGACAGGCATAACATTCAGATTGCACTACTGCAGGAGACGCATCTCACTAAACATACAGAGGCTACAATGGCTCACAGATGGGCGGGGTTTCGGCTCGCTTCCTCATACTCGGCTTATGCGCGGGGAGTGGTAATACTGGTCAAAAAGGGTATCCCATTCCTGCCAACACACACCGCTACTGATTCAGAGGGACGCTGGGTGGCAGTGCAGGGCAGGCTGGGCATGACTTATGTTACGATCCTGAATATGTACGGTCCAGTAGTAGATGACCCACTCCCCTTTACACAGATGCTTGCTAGGGTGCGCTCCTGGCCGGAGGCTGCGGTGCTATGGGGAGGTGACCTCAACACACATCTCAACCCCCAAGTTGACAAGTCTAACCCGGCGGGAGCTCGCACGCTCAAAGTGGCTCAGTGTGTCCGTGAAGCTATGGCGGAGATGGGGCTGGTGGATGTCTGGAGGTTGCGGAATGAGCAGGCTTGCATGGGTACGCACATCACACCGGCCCACAACAGCTGGTCCCGGCTGGACTACTGGCTATTGAGTGAGGAGACAAATAGATGGGTGATCGGCGTCAACAATCTGCCGCGCACACTATCGGATCACAGCCCGGTATACTTACATCTGCGAATCCCTACTAACCCACACCGCCCCTTCACTTGGCGCTTTCGAGCGGAGGCACTGCGGGATCCTATCTACACAGACACTATTAGGGAGGCCATCGTGAACTACTTCACTGAAAACACAGGCTCGGTGTCTAGTCAGGCGTCACTATGGGAGGCGTTCAAGGTAACGATTCGGGGGGTCTGCATTAGTACCACCGCCGGTATTCTGAAAGATCTTAGGGGGCAGCTCGCAAAAACTGAGAAAGCTCTTGAAGGGTTGGAGCGGGACTGCTACGCAGCGCCGTCCACGGCGGTGCTTGCACGCATTCAAACACTGCTTACGGAATATGAAAAGATGGCCGACACAGAAATAAAATACAGGGGTAAGCGGCACGTGGCTAGGGCGTATGGGGAGGGAGGACGACCCGGCAGGAACTTGGCCGCTAAGCTGCACTTTCGGGCAAACCATCAGCAGATTGACAAAATAGTGGATGCCGCCGGTAATGAGCACTTCAGGCCACAGGCTATAGTGGATCAATTTAAGGACTGTTACAAGACACTCTATACCACACAGGGTGAGGTAAACGGGGCGGACTTGACGGACTACTTATCGGACATAGCATGTGCGTGGCTCTCCAACTCCCATAGGGAATACTTATCCCTGCCTATAGACGTGAACGACGTCCGCGACGCCATCATGTCTCTTCCCAACAATAAGGCCCCAGGGCCTGATGGCCTATCGGCCGAATTCTACAAGGCGTACATTGATCTACTTGCCCCGCACATTTTGGAAATGTATGCTGAGGCACATGAGGCCGGCATCCTGCCCCCGTCTTTGCGACAAGCCATGATTATCACTCTCCTCAAAAAGGATAAACCACCAACTAGTTGCGACTCCTACCGTCCTCTGTCGCTGATCAATCTCGACGCAAAAATACTAGCTAAGATTCTAGCCGCAAAAATGCAGCCCCTGATGAACTGTCTGGTGCTCCCAGATCAGTCCGGGTTTATACCGGAAAGGTCCACCTCCCATAACTTGCGGACTATTTTCTCCATGTTTCATATCCTCAATCCTGAATTATCGGCAGCCGCTGTTATGCTGGACGCGGCCAAAGCCTTCGACTCCGTGGAATGGCAATATATGTTTTGCGTATTACGTAGGATTGGTTTCCCAGAGGTCACGTTACGGTGGATCCAGCTATTATACACTGATATATCGGCGGTGGTGCGAGTAGGTAACCACACGTCGGGGCCATTTAGGATTGGTCGAGGTACTAGACAAGGGTGCCCTCTGTCCCCTCTCCTGTTCGCCTTGGCCCTTGAGCCACTGGCTTGCAAGATTCGGCAATGTCACAGGGCGGCCGCCCTAAATTTCAATCTCCGACCGGTGGGCATATCGATGTATGCCGACGATATGGTGTTGTTCATTAGAGATCCCCAGACACACCTATCTCCGGTACTCCGGGAATACATTAAATTCGGCTTGTACTCCGGACTTGCGATCAATTGGGACAAATCGGTTGTCGTACCGCTTACGACGATCACGTCACAGCCCCACATGGAGTATCCCTTGATTTGGACGACGGAACCAGTGAAATATCTCGGGGTGTGGGTCCATCGTGATCCCGCGGTGGTGATCCGGGAAAATTATGGTAGGGCATATGACGCACTAGTGCAACAGGTGGACGGATGGCTGCGCCTCCCCTTGTCCCTGGCGGATCGTATCGCTGTGATAAAAATGGTTGTTCTCCCGCGTTTCCTATATTTATATTGTAATATTCCGATTAGGCTGACCCAACAATTTTTCATAACGCTGCGTGCCCAACTACTGCGGTTAATTTGGGGTGGAAAACACCCTAGGATTAGCTGGAAAACGTTGACTTTATCGTACGACAGGGGGGGCTTTGCGGCGCCGGACTTTTATGTATACTACCTGTGTGCACAGGCGCAATATGCGTACTTTTGGTATAGACCGCATAGCTTTGTCCCACATGTGGCGGTGGAAGACGGGGACGCCCATCCCACCCCACTTAGAGGTATACTAACGCATACTGTCCGGCACACGCCGCGCACTGAGATTAACACACTGGACATGACTATTGGGGCCTGGCAGGCGATTGGACGCAGAACGCAGAGACTACCGTTATATGCGCCGGCGTTGCCACTGGTGCACCACGCGGCCTTATCAGTTGCGCAGGAAGCTGGCCCTCTCACATCACTTAAAGAAGCGGGTATAACACATATGCAGGACCTTTACACACAGGGCCGTTATCTAGAGCAGAGGGACTTGGCATACATACAGAATCCCACACCCCTGTTTGTGTACACTTGCCACCGTCTCAGGCGGGCCATGAGAGATCACTACCCCTGTTTCCCCGCTGAACCCCCCACACTTAAAGCCCTGCAGCTGCTGCTGGTGACCCCGTCCAGGAAGAAGCTAATCACAAAATTATACAGAGCAGTACAGGAGGAGACGGTTCATGGCCCCGATGGTAGTTTAGCAAAATGGAATGCTGTGCTGGTCCCCCAGATATCAACTGAGGACTGGGAGCGAATTTGTCAGCTAACGGGCCGCCGCACCCCTAATGGTAACTTGCGTATAATCCACTTCAAGTACTTACATCAAATATATCATACCCCGTCCAGACTGCATAGAATGGGGTTGAGGGAGTCGGATCGTTGCAGACGGTGCAGGCAGGGGGCTGCGGACTTTCTGCATCTTGCGTGGGGCTGTGGGCCAGTGTCTGAGTACTGGAGAGAGGTGCTACATCACATTCATAAAATGACTGGCGCTGAGCTTCCGTGCGAACCCGCGGTGTGTCTGCTGACCTCCGTGCCTCAGTTAAGGGGTTTGGTGGGCAGGTTTGTGAGGGTTGCCCTTCTGTTGGCCAAGCGGCGCACCCTGTTTACATGGGACAGTGCAGCTAAACCAAAGGTGTGTGGATGGTTGTCGGACATGGTATACTGTCGGGAAAACTTAGAACTGTATGCAGAGGAGCTGCCCGCCACCTCCAGACCCAAGGATATCTGGGAGCCGCTCAGGCGCTTTCTTGCTGAGGCGGCACTGAATGCGGCTGATTGAATATTGTTTGCTCCCCTTCTGTGCCCAGGTAAATTAACACGGTGGTGGCTACTAGCTGGTCGGTACTGCGTGCCTGCCGCAGATCGTTTGCTGTATTTTTAGCAGTGCACTTTGTGTTCTGTGATTAGCCCGGAACTGTAATGTTGTTACAATGTTCTATGTTTGTCTGTACGCCGATCACAGACGACGGCGAGATGTACCATGCTTTAAAATAATAAACAGGTTTAAAAAAAAAAACTTCACAAATTAAATCTCAGACAACAATTCCTATATACACACAGACTCATGCTGTGTTGGTAGGCACAAAACACAGGCTGCCCCTTTCCTGGGTTATCAATTCTAACAGAACTAATGCTTTTTTCAAATGTGCTGCCATTTTCCTCTCTTTTTTTTCAAAGTGATTTCTGCTAAATGCTAACCATCACAATTAAAAAGAAGCTGTCCTTTTCTTTCAACTGCAAGTCTTACTTTTCAACAGCAACACAAATTAAATCTCTGCCCACAATTCTTCTCTGCACACAGACTCATGGTTTGATGGTAGGCACAAAACAGTATTCCTCATTGTTACCAGTACACATTAACTTATGGTGAAAACATACTCCATAATATTTTACATATTCAAAACAGTTAAATATCTCGCAAAACAGAAAATGTATATCACAACTTTAAACAAATAATCATAATTTGTTTTTATATATCAAAATTAACCACAAACACCCCCTCTCAAACTCATAACTCACCTTTAAAATTAGTTAGTTGTGAAAGAAATGTGGCAGTCACACAGCAGTTTATCAGACCAGAATCACTGAGCTCAACACCTCTCTCCTCTCAGCAGAACCAGTTAATGGCACAGTTTCCCTCTCTTTTTTCACACATATACATGTTAATTACAAATCTCAGTGCTTCCCACTTTTTTTCAAATGAAATCACACATTTCTATTGGTTGAAAACTTCAACCCCTTTCCAAATGTACCCTTCCCCCAACTTGACTTCTGCCTGCTACCATAGCAACAGGTCATGGAACACAGGTGTGAGCAGAGAGGTCAGAAGTTCAACAGACAATGTTTCATTTCCAAAGAGCAAGAGTGCTTGACTTTTCAAACCTAACAGCAAATCCAAACTAATGTTCTTTTTTCACACATTTTTCTGAACCAATACAATACATGCTTTTTCAAATTTAAACATACAGCCTAGTTTTTAGTGTAGAATGCTTTGAAACAGCCAATGAGTTCTTTTTTTTAAAAAAAGTATGTGTGCCCCCTTTTTTCAACTGTCTTTCATTTCTTTTTGCCTTTCTACTGAAAGACACCTCCTGAGTGCATCCAGATCTCCTTTGAAGATGTTCACAGTGTGGATTGTAGGTCACAGCTATGTCTTCTGGAGTGAAAAATTTGCAGAAAAAAGAGGTATGGTGAGAGACCTTGCTTTGCCAAATGTAGACATCAAATGGATTGGTCAGAGAGGGTTAAAGTGGCACCAATTAATGCCTTTGGTGAAAACCTTTCTACATCTCCCACAGCCTAACCTTTTTATTGTGCACTGTGGTGGAAATGACCTAGGCACTTTAACTGGGGTAGGTCTGGAAATACTTATTAAGGACACCTTTGTGCAATTGATGTCACTTTTTCCACAAACTGCCTTCGTATATTCTAACATATGCCAAAGGCAAAAGTGGAACTGGTCCAACCAATTTTGTCCGCAGATTGACAAAGCAAGGAAGCACGTCAACAAATCTATTTCTGCTTTCCTCAGAGACTATGGTATGGGTTCTATATACCACAACAACTTGCGTTACAACATGCAAGACATTTATAGAGGAGACGGTGTACACTTCACTGATGAAGGCAACAGAGTCTTCCTCTTGAACTTTAGACTCTGCATCGGTACTTACTTGTAGGTTCCAAAAAACAAACAATAAACACAATGGCTCTTTTTAGAGCCACCTTATATCTTAACACTTAAATGCGATTTTTTATTATCTTTTTTTTTTTTCGGGTGCGCGCTGGGTGCGCGCACTCGGCGATATTTTTTTTCAAAATATAAATCTTTTTTTTTGCCCTACAAGGTCCTACTGTGACCCCCTTACAATGTCTAGTGGGTCAATATCTCCCCACTCTGCCCCCTTTTCAAGTTCTCCCCCTTTGTTTATCACCCCCTCTTTATGCGATAGACAAAATGGCGGCCGCCGCTTCCTGATTTCCACCGATTCGAATGTTTACTGACATCTAACAACCAATCAGAAGTGCGCTCGCGCACGGCAAGGTGCGCGCACAGTACTTGCTCAGTGCGCGCACGGAGCGCGCTTACAGATATATATATTGATTTAAATGCTAATTTCTCAGGAAATACTGAACAGATTTACACCAAACCTGCAAAAGGCACTTCATGGACCTTATGGCTACCTCTCTGCCAAATTTCACATAATTCTGTTCAGCCGTTCGGGCTGTAGCTGCGACTAAAGTCCCTATGGAAAAATGCATGGGGAAAATGCGTTTTGGGACCCCCCTTTTTTCTCGGCCCCCGCTTGACGAATCACCCCGAGACTTTCAGGGTAGGACCTGAGCGGAGCGCCCCATTAGTTTTGAAAATTTCGCGAGGATTCGTCAACCGGCGCCAAAGTTATTCAACATAGAATTTTGAGATTTCCTATGGAAACACGGTCCTAACTATAACTACCTACTGGCGACCGCCAGTAGGTAATATATATATATATATATATATATACACAGAAAAAATTGCGGTTTTGCTGGCGTGCTGCCTGATCGCTGGTGGTGCACAAAAAGTAGCGCTACCGCAAAAGCTAGAAATATGGAACAAACAATTCCCCAATCTTCTATGATTGAAGACCCGGTACTCGTGATCACAGGTATTCTTCCGTTTATAGCATGGTTACATTAAACACAAAAAACCACAGGGACGCGTTTCGGCAGTCTCACTGCCTTCTTCCACCTGTTTAGCGCCATATTGGTGCTTCCTTTAAAGCGTGACCATAATAATAAAAATAGAAGATGCCCTATGATCCACATTCATTGGGTTTTCACTCGTATGTGGGAGAATGATATTTATATTCAAAACTTGATGCACAACTCAAATTCCTTAGCTGAACTAACTATAACGGGGGAATATCTATGGTTTTGTATGAGTGAAATGTCCAACTAACTATAACTTACCCTAAAACCTATGGTTTTTTTCAGTGAATTTCTAAATTTCTAAGGTTTTTTTAAATGCTAATTCCTAACTATAACGTGTCTGAAACCTATGGTTTTTTCAGTGAATTTCTAAGGTTTTTTAAATGCTACTTTCTAACTATGCCTACAGAGGTAGGACATGTGAAGAAAGAAGAAAAGAAGCACAGAAAGAAGCAAAAGAAATGCCGAAAGAAGCAACAGAAGTCCACAAAGATGAAGAAAAGTGCAGGAAGAAGGAAGACATGCAGAAAGAACTGACAGAGGAGCAGAAAGTGGCCTTGTTGCAAAATCATCCTGTGCCCACAACTGTTTCAGATGGGTACTGGTGGTAACTGACTCTATCCAGGCCTAGAGCCAGTACTATGCTAAAAGACACTTAGAATACAGTGAAAACACCTACATACACTAGGGAACACTATGCGCTGGGGTACCCCTGTGATTAGCATGACCTCCTCTGTAAGTCCCTAGTACATAATAGGGCAGGGGGATTAAAACTACCTCTTAAAACGTGCCACGGGGCGAGTTTGCACAGTGGTGAAGGGAGGGGGGCCTGAGGTGACATGTGTGCAAACACGCCCTGTGGCCGTTTTAAGTTGGGAGATTAAGTCCCTTTGAATCCTGAGGGTCCCTGGGGTCCAACTAGCCCACCAGGTACCTCCAGCAAGCACCACAGAGCTGCGTTGCACAGAGGTGTAAAAAGGGGCATGGCCTGGACCACCTCTCTGCAACGAAGCCCTGTGGTGCTTACTGGAGGTACCTGGTGGCCTAGTTGGCCCCTAGGGGCCCTCAGGATTGAAGGGGACTTAATTCCCCAACTTAAAATGTGCCACAGGGCGTGTTTGCACACGTCACCTCTGGCCCGGCCCCTTCCTTTACCACTGTGCAATGGGCGCCCTGGGGCACGTTTTAAGTTGGGGGATTAAGTCCCCTTGACTCCTGAGAGTCCCTGGCTCCAACTAGCGCACCACGTACCTCCAGTAAGCACCACAGAGCTGCGTTGCAGAGAGGTGGTCCAAGGCCATGCCCCATTTTACACCTCTCTGCAATGCAACTCTGTGGCACTTATTGGACGTACCTGGTGGATTAGTTGGCCCCCAGGGACCCTCAGGATTCAAGGGGACTTAATTCTCCAACTTAAAAAAACCCACAGGGCACGTTTGCGCACTTGTGACATCAGGCCACACCCCCTCCCAGCACCACTGCGCAAACGCACCCCCTGGTATTAAGTCCCCTTGAGTCCTGAGTTTCCCCGGGGGCCAACTAGCCCACCACTTACCTCCAGTAAGCGCCACAGAGCTACGTTGCAGAGTGGTGTAAAAAGGGGCATGGCCTGGGCCACCTCTCTGCAGTGGTGCTTACTGGAGGTAAGTGGTAGGCTAGTTGGCCCCCAGGGACCCTCAGTATTGAAGAGGAATTAATTCCCCAACTTAAAACGCACCACAGGGTGTGTTTGTACACGTCACCTCGGCCCCGCCCCCTCCCATGTGAAGTGGAAAAAATGTCCTCCCCTTTTTAAAATGCGATATAGTAAAAAGATGTGTCTTCCTGATTAGTGAAGGGGCGGATGTTCACAACCATTCATCTGAATATACTGTATCTCGTCTGAACAGGTCATATGTAATAAACATACACTGAGCATGTGCACGGAAGTAGTGTCTATGTGAGTTTACTCATCTGTCATCTATTACCCCACACTAAGCATGCGCAAGTGAGAAGTATCCTTTGAATGTGCATGATCAGAGGGTTACAGTAATATCACACACCATCTTTTTTCACAAGTGTGTTTTTGAGTTCAGTAGTTGCAGGGGTATTCATCGGTACAGTCACATCCCTCCTGAAGCTTCTTTATTAAGAATACTTTTAAAGAGGACCTGTGTGCTTGCTTAGGATAGTCACAGGCAGGGGGAGTGTGTCACCATGAATAATAAAAAAGTACAGTCCCTGACCAAGACACATCAAACTCGACTGGGGCTGGAAAGGTGAGTTGAAATGAAAGCTGCAGCTTGAGCGGCTCACCTCCTGCCCTCTCCTCGCACGGGCTTTACAAGCTCTCAGTGATGCTTATCACAAACCCAGCTTGTTTTAAGTGCACTCTCCCAGCCCTCCTCCAGTGCCCACATGCTGCTTTAAAACTACCATCCACTTGTTGTTGGTGCGTCCTCACGCTGTGTCCGCCCCCTTTGTCTGTTGCTGCTCTTTTGTGTTCAACAACCCTTCCCTCCCTCCCCCACTGTCCATTCTGCTTCCTCCCTCCTCCTCCTCCGTGACCCTGGATGGCACCTAATACAATTTCATTGAGCTCAGGGAGACATATTTAATTATTTTCAGCAGGCCTCCGCAGAGATTAATCGTGCGTGCTTCTCTTTCAGTTAAGTTCAGAAGTGTATTACATTTTCTGGAAAATATTTTAAATAAACAACTGATAGGAAATGTTTTGAGTGTCCCACCCCGAACATTACAAACGCACCCATTTAACAACAAAAAGGACAGGCTTTACAGTGCAGAAACAAGCGCATCAATGCGGCATTCGTATGGAAAATTTACGTACTTGGGGCTTATTTACAAGCCCTTTGCGCCACGTTTGCGTCACTTTTCCCATGTTAAAAATGACGCAAAAGTGGCGCAAAGGGCTTGTAAATAAGCCCCTGGGTGCTTAGTCTAAAAGCTGGACAGCAGTGGTCTCCATTAAAGATGCTAGCTACATTGGTATTTCTCCCCCATGCCAAAGCTCTCTGGCAGTGTGATATGTTCTTTCAAAAAGTGACGTACTAGAGTTTGTTGGTGAAGTTTAAGATGCAACTAACATGTGAAATGTCTATCGGAATGCTTGATGCACAGATTGTGCTGGTTTTCCCTGGCTCTCGCTCTTTGAAAATGAGCTTTATATATTGCAGCACTCTATTTCTCAGAATGTGTACTCTCAAGAAGGCATTTTTCTATCACACAAATTACCTACCTTGAAGTCTTTGCAAAATTCAAACTCATGAGCTGAACATTCACAGATGTCAGCAGAGAGCGTTTAACTTGTGGACTCCTTCTGACGTTATTTGTTAAACACCACTCTTTCCTATTTCACTATAAACAAGCATTGGCATAGCCAATAGGTCTCACCTTTGGAACCTTATAAGTATTTAGTTATGCAGTACAATATCCTAGGTGCTACAACATCAACTGTTGCATGTCTAAACACTTATAAGCTCCCAAAGGCGAGACCTATTGGCTATGCCAATGCTTGTTTAAAAGGTCGCTTTCTGAGTCAAGCAGTACCTTTTTGCCAAATTTGGTGTAATTCCGTTCAGCAGTTTTTGCTATAACTGTGTCTAAACTTTCCTATGGGAAATTGATTTTTTGACCTCTATTTTTTAAACTTCTCAGGAACTACTGAACGGATTTACACCATTTAAAATAAAGGTCTCTTTCTGAACCAAGGTCTACCTTTTTGCAAAATGAAGTGTAATTCCGTTCAGCAGTTCGGGCCGTAGCCTGTTCCAAAATTGCCTAAGGGAAATAACATGGAGAAAACGTGTTTTGGGACCCCCCTTTTTTCTCGGCTCCCGCTTGACGAATCACCCCCAAACTTTCAGGATAGGAGCTGACCGGAGCGCCCACCAGTTTTGAAAATTTAGCGAAGATTCGTCATCCGGCGCCAAAGTTATTGGGAAAAGAATGTTAAGATTTTCCTAAGGTAACTAGGTCCTAACTATAACTACCTACTGGCGACTGCCAGTAGGTAATATATATACAAATAAACTTTATTCGGTTATTACAACCATTGAATAATACATCCATAAAACATTCAAAACTATCATTATCATTTCCAATTGCTTAATTAAACACAATATCACAACAACCAAAGTGGAAAGGTTGAACCAAAGTATAAGAGATATAAAGTGACCTGTGCTTTACAAACAGTACGATGTAAATGACGGCTATGGGCACATATCGAAAAGTGCAATAGATAGAATAACAGTCTCATATCCCAAGTCGGTTGGCAAGGAGAATGTAGATTACATATTATGCATTAGGAACTGAGTCAAGTATTAAAAATGGTTGGAAGACACGTAGCATACATTCTATTGCCTAAAATGATAGTAGATCAGAACCCCCAAAGCAGCTGGGTCAATTCAATTCAATTGAAAAACTTTATTCGGTTTATAAGCATAATACCATAAAGTACACAATAAAAACATTGCAGTCAATAAATAGGTCAAAAGAATCCAGAGTTAATGTGTGGATAGGCCTTCCCCAAACAAACACCCAGTAACAATTGTGGTGTGACACCGTGGAAACCGTCTCTTAGGGACGGGCCAGGGCCTGTATAGCAGTTAAAAAATAATTACTGATCACACAGCTTCAGGTCCCTCCCAATATTCACTCAATACAATCGATAAAATTCATGTTATACAATCAGAACAGAGATAGTACGTTTATCTGTAGCCTCATAAGTTAGGGTTTCCAGGTGTACTAGGTTTTTCCTTCTTCCAAGGGCTGATGTAATGAACACTATAAGAGATAAACAAATATCCATGTTTTCCAGAGCACATATATAATTAAAAGCATCCTGGTAGTAAATATTTTCACCAGTTTTAAAAAGCGGTGCTAAAAAACGTTTCCTAAGGTCCTTATAGTTTCAAGTTTAGTTTATTTGATTTAGTTCTCTACTGAGAACAAATTTCATACAGAACTATTACTGTTAATATTCACATAAAACAATCAATACATATTTAAAAAAGATTTAAAAAATGTAAACAGGTTATAGCACACAAATTCATCAGGGGAAAGGTTAAAAAGCGTGATCAAATTCTGCACAGATGCGCTGTTGTATTAAATTCGTATTGGTTTTATATAGTGCCTTCTTGCCTCAACCAGTATTGGGTTTGGGCATACCGACAGTACATGGTTCAGGTCTTACACACCACCATTGCAAAGATCACAGTTGCTGGTAACATGTTCTTTATGAGTCCATTTAGAAGTCAGTGAATTAAAAGGGAGTAGCCCAAACCTCAATTGAATTATATAGCGCCGAATTCCATGCCTTAAAGAAAAAACGAAAATGTTGTTGAGCCTGTTTGTATGTAATGGCTTCTGCATAATGTACGTAGTGGTGTAGTTTGGAGCAGTGCGAAATGTCCAGATCATAACTTATCCTTGGCGTCAGATGTTTCAGGAAGAGTTTCATTTGGGCAGGAGACCATGATTTCAAAAGTGCGAGTGTGCAATTTGATAATTTAAAAGCAATGATCAAGTTCTGGTTTAGAGTATATTTTGCAAATTCGGTCTCCAATGTCTCTTTTTTTAGTAAGAATCTTAAGGTGCCCTGGTCTGCGTGTAGGAGATTGTACGCCCATCTTAGTAGATTCGTAATTGCTTTAGCGAAAGAACTGACTAAAGAGAATTCTAAACGCAGGGCTTGTGCAGGGACAGCCAGTTGGACTTTTTTTTTTTTTTTAATTCTTTTTATTGGCATTTTCAATAACAAACTTAAAACAATGCTTCACACTGCTGCGTACAACAGCCAGTTGGACTTTAACCAATTTACGAAGAATTTTCCCTTCTTTCGTTTGTGTTCGTTGCCACTGGGTGATTGGAATATATTCCAGAGCGTACGATAAAATTGGAGGAATCTTTGAGCTGTAAACCTGTAGTAAAGAATGGAAATGTCTTTGCCTGGATGAAGAGTATAATCGTTGGAGCGCTCCCACATGAATATCTGCTTTACGGTTTAAATGCTGCAGGTGGGTCGAGTTTCCTAATGATTGATTAAAGATCCGCCCCAGATAGATATATTCTTTTACCACTTCTAACGTTTCTCCTCCCAGTGTCCAGTTGTAGTTTGAGTAATGCTTTCTACCTCTAAATGGGAGTATTTTCATTTTGATTGTATATGTAACCAAGAAATTTTCCTTTGAATATCTTGTAAGAACGTCTAGGTTCCTTTGTAGACCGAAAGGGATAAGATCAAAGATAACCACGTCGTCGGCATACATACTGAGTGTTTCTGTCTAAACCCGGCCTGATTAAGAGGGATCACCCCTGAGGAGAAGGCCCAATTTTTAAGGTGATCCAGAACACTTGCCGCAAAGATCTTTCCTATTGTATCCAACAGAGCAATCTGTCTGTAGTTGCCTGGATGCAGCCGGGATCCTTTCTTATAAATTGGGATGACTCCCCTTCCATGATTTTGGGAATTTTCCTGGTATTATAACAATGTGAGAATAATGGTGCTAAGAATTTGCTCCATTCCTCTGGATTACTTTGAAGTGCCTTCATCGGAATTTGATCCGGGCCCATTGCAGCTGACGCTCTTGCTTTTTTATGTGATACTCGATTTGACGTGCCACGGGGAAAAATATTTTGCTTATTTACCATCGGCGATCCTGGAGAATAATTCAGATTTTCATGATTCCGATTTGATTTATATAAATTATGTAGGCCTGATTCACGAGTACTGAACTTTTTACGTGCATGAAAGGTCCTGGAGATGTGCATTGCATTATTATTTCAGTTTCGAGTCTTAATATGGCGTGGTCACTTCCATGGTAAAATGCTGTACTTAATTTTTTGACCCTATCGAGTAGACCTAAACTACAGATCATGTAGTCTATTATAGAAGTGGTGGAGTTGCCTTTTCTTGTGAAGGATGCGGGAATGTCTCCATCTGTTCGTCCATTTAGGACAAAGCCATTTATTATGGGGAGGGAAGATAGTAGAATTTTCCCTCGTTTGTCTGCTTTGATCCCTGCTGGGAATAATGGAGTAGGGATTGATAGAGCTTCTGCTTGTTCTTCATATTCCCATTTACCTATAAGGTCATTGGATACTTTCCCGTTGAAGTCTCCTATTAGAAGAATGGGAGGGAAACCTCTGTCTTCCACCACCCTTTCTAATTCTTCAAATATTTTGACCAGATGAGCATCGTACGGGCGACCTGGTGGGATATAAGCGTTAAAAAGTATTAGGTCTGTTGGTGAATCCTTGGCGGCCAGCCGGCATTTAACCTTTAGGCATTGGATATTTCTGTGTTCCATGGGGATTACTTCTTGATCCCAAAAGAAGTCCTCGTGAACCAAGATTGCTAAACCTCCTTTAGCGTGACCCCTGGGCACCTGTTCTGCAGCTTTTTCGTAGACAAAGTAGTCGTTTTGATTGAATGGCTTTGTTGCCCAAGTTTCCTGAAGGATGACCAACGCCGGGGAATCTTCCAAAATTGATGCCATTTTCTCATTGTTTTTCCCTGCTATATTCCGCGATGCTATGGACAACCTGCTGTTAAAAGGGGAGTTTGATTTCCCTTCCCTGCTTGTGGCTGTTTAGGGTCTCCGGTATCCAGGACCAGTGGTGTTCCATTGAAGAGCTGTCCTGCTTGATTTTGTTTTTATTGCTGATAATCCTCTCTCCATTTTCTAATGAAATGGTCAAATTGTCATTAGGCATACTTGTGGAATTTTTTATACTGCTGACGATATCGTCTGAGAGCTGTGTTTTTATAGCGTTCGTTTCCTCTAGTTTCCCGTTTGACTGAATTCTCCTATTGTTTACTTCTGTAACGTCGTAAACGTTTTTATGAAGGGTCTCACTTTCGTTTATGATTATGGATGGAATAACACTTGACCTAAATTCCACGATAGCCACCGTGTTTTTAGACTTTGATGGGAACATTACTAATTTTATTTCAGAACTTGTTACCGACTGTAATTTAGGAGTCTTGCGGATTCGATACAATATTGTCCCTGGGTTTAGTGGATCATTTCCTGAGGGAAATAAGTTGGAAAGTTCCAGAAAGCATGAATTACTCTGCAGTGCTGGGGAACTTGTTGCCTCCGAGAAGTGATCTTTGATTTGATCACGAGGAGACACTGGATGCACTTTGTCATAGCCAGGCATAATACATTTTGTCGTAAGAGGATTGAATTGTTTTTGGATTACTTTCTCCTTAGGATCTTGGTCACTGTTTTCGGTCTTGCGAAGTCTGTTGTCTGTTCTTGGAAATTGTACCTTTTCTGAGGTTTTGCATTGCTGAGTAGAAGGCCATGAACATTTTTGCTTTTGAGCTTTCTTTTTTGTGAACCTTCTTCTAGGTCTTTTTTTATCTTGTTGTGCGTTTTTTCCTGGCCTTATTTCTTTTTTTGTTAAAACTGGGTCCGGAGGATCTGATATTGGGCATTCACTCTTGGGTGTGAGTATTTTGTTTTTGAAGGTTGGAGTGAGTTCTTTGGTCCGCATCGGTAAAAAATTGGGTAGAAAGGAATTGATTTGTTACAAACGTTTTCTTTTTTTGGCTCTTTGAATAGCTTTCTAATGGAAAAGATTGCTCCATCCTTATAGAAACTTCAGAATAAGATAAAGTGCATTGTGCTTTGTCTTGTGCTGCCATTGTATGGACATTTTGGGAGATTATTAGTCTATGCCCCAATTGTTGGAAATGCAAACCTTAAATGCAGTATTCCTAATCATAGTCTGGTAGGATAGAACCTGTGTTGGCTGTTCCCAACAACTGTCAAGAAATTTGTCCGACCCTCATATACGAGGTGTGATAAGTATTTATCTACCGTGGATCTTTTGCTCTCATTAATGTCTCTCTCTTTTTCTCTTTGTCTCCCGAGTATAGTCCTGACATCTGTTTTGGAGTAAGGACTTTAACTGTGTTTTTGGCTCCAATGGCGGGATCCATTTTTCTTAGATGGCTGTCTATATAGGACACCCAGATTATTTTCTTCCAGGCATCTAGCCTGAGGCAATCTAAAACTATTGCCTTTGTAAATTGTGTCCCTATTTTAATCCATATAGTTATATTCCATATAGGTGCCTTATATAGGCGCAGGTAACATCACAACCTTTTATATATATTCTTCCCTACATTACAAATATAACAGTTCTTAGGCACTGACCTTTTACCTAGATACAGAACTGCATTCAGAATGCGGGTTTTGCCTAGTTCGAATCTTATACATTATGCATGAGGTTTCTTGGAAGCACAGCAGACTACTATCTCCTGTATAATATCTCTGTATAAAGTTCAGGCCAGACGTCATCCTCTAGGCCGACATAGTACACAGCAAGGTAGGACCACTGGGAGACCGGTGGGTATATATACATCATGTCTTGCTTTAGAAAGACAGAGGAGACTGTGACTTCCCGGCTGACACACTGACCAGAGACGCTGAGGTTTCTGCATGCAGACGCTCCAGCTAGCAGTGCTCTAACATTCCTCGCAGGGTGTCCAACTCGAGACAAGGACAGGGTTCCATATTCTCTCATTCTCAGGTAATGGGGTTGACTAGATCCTGGGGGATTCTTGGCATAACAACTACACAGATGCTAGGTACATTTAGATACATCTAGTTAGGGAACATCGTAGGAGTACACACTTTCATCATGTATTCTATGTACTTGTATATATTCATGATTACTGCAAAATGGTAGAACTGTACCATCCTTTTACTTTCGTAGTACTGCTAATCATATATCTCTGCTACTGTCTAATGGTTGTTGCAGCTCATCTCTTCTACACTAGAATAGCAACTGTTCAATAAATTCGTATTGAAACGCCCAGACTGTTTATTCTGTGTATCTCTGAGACAAACTAAGAGAACACGAGTGACTGAGCGTAAAGTAATATATTGTTTCCACGATCCTGGGGGATCAGGGTTGTCATGTTCTGAGGTTGCCAGAAACTATTCTCTCCCCGATAAGAGGAGATTCTAGTGGCACTGTGAGCTAGCTAATACGAACAGGCTAATATATCCAGTGGGGGTGCTCGGAATCAGTCTGCCACCAATCCCACAGTGTGTTATCCGAACACGGAGAACCTGTATAGGGTATATAGGAACTACACAACATGGCGCCGCCAACGTTGGTTGGGTACTTATTTAACAGTAGAATCTGAGTAGTTCAGTCGTGCTATTCTCAGAGACCCCTACTCACAAAACACCAGAGACTTGTGGAGTGGGTGGGCACAAAATCCACCACAGCTGAGTAGACGAAAAAATCCTATTTATTGGCTGTTGGTTAATCAAGCTTGAAGGACACATTGTTCCTAAAAATTGTGCATAAACACTGTATCTTGGTTACCTTGAAAAACTATCTAGTACTCTAAAAACAATGACTAACCAGGAGTTAGACCCAATGCAAGAAGCACTGCCCCTCTCTGAGGGGGGAGATGCAGATGCAATACAAACTGCACCAAATTTTAGAAATACAGTCACCATGAGACTGCTAGAGCATAGCCTATCAGCCAGGGGTGGCATAGTAGTTTTTGTGATTGAGGCACACGAGGTATTTTATTTGTGGGTTACATTCCCAGAAGCAAATGCACGAACAAAAACATTTCACTCTTACACAGAAGGAGATGTATCAACAGAATATTGTCCATTCGAGGACATAGAGGTTCCGCTCACGTACAAGGAACACTTATACTGGTTTAAAGGTGCCCTACCCCAGATAATAACGCTCCAGATGGAGGGTGACAAATGTAGAACAGTAAAAGGTCTCTTTTGGGAGAACCTGACGTTTGGCTATGACATTTTGTTAGCTGAACGAGATTGGCCGCCAGCATTCATCATTGATTGCCCTAAAGGAGAAACGGTAAATCTACTGCCATTCTCAGACCCTATTCCCAGGCACCTAAAACACACATATGTGCAGGAGTGGGCGGTAGCCCAGGCTCCAGCATTATACAAGAACCATGTTGGATGGGATGAGGATTCAACCCACCACATAATTTCTTTAAAAAATACTCCAACTGCACAGACGCAGTATCCAATAAAGCAAGAAGCTAAAAAACAGGTCAGGGAGGTCTTAGATCAACTTGAATACCAAGGGGTGATTGAAACTTGCACCTCTCAAATGAACAATCCTTTGTTTCCAGTCATGAAACCCGACAATTCATATCGTCTGGTTTTAGATTATAGACATTTAAACACTTGCACTAAGATATTTGCAGTCCAAAATGCACACAGTGCTGAATTAATGACTAACATTGTGCGGAAAAAATATAAAACAACACTTGATATCTCAAGTTGATGCTTCTGCCAAAATATAGCTCCTGAAAGCAGGTATCTAACAGCATTCTCAGCGCTAGGGTCACAGGGTCAATTTTGTCGACTCCCCCAGGGGTATAAGAACAGCCCGGGGTTGCTTTCGGCCAGAGTAACTGAGTTACTACAAAAATTAGATGAAGAGGCATTGTCCTATGTGGATGATATCTATCTGACAGACGATGACCTAGAGGAACACTTGAACAGAGTGAATACCATAATTTGGGATTTGCATCTGAGGGCTACAAATTCAACTTTAAAAAATCAAAAATCGCCCACCTCAGTGTCCTGTTTTAAGGATATAAGTTTTTAAGTGAAAGAAAAAAGCCTGGCAGACAGTTTTTTAGAAAAATGCGCGCTGCTCCAACCTCCAAAATCCTTAAAAATTTTACAATCAATCCTGGGATTCCTAAACTTTGGTAGAACTCACATTTTGGATTACCCAGAAAGAGTAAAACCTTTCCACGACTTAATAAAACCTGATTTTTCAGTAAGATAAGCTGACATGATTACTTCCAAACACTTACAGACACGCGTAAACGCACGCAACCTAGTGATCCGTATAGTTGCGGGTCAATCTGGCTACACCTTTCTGACATATAATGAAGGTGAAACAGTACCAATAGCATACAAATCACATTTGTACACAAATGCTGAGATGCGCTTCGTATCTACAGAAAAGATTCTGACAGCAGTACAGACTGCTGTAGTGAGAGAAAGAGCACTGCCAAATACTTTTAGGGACTCCAGTTCCAGCCCTAGAGGCTGCGACAAAGGCAAGCGTTCCTAACGCTAAAGCCTTACATCCAAGATGGATACAATGGGCTAATTCTCTCCTGCAATACGAACAAGGATATCCTCTACCAAATGAAATAATGCCTCTAAATCAGTACGAATATATAATTTACACTGACAGATCCGCTCAACCGGCCATAGGAAGTAAGCACAATATAGTGCAGCATGTGCAATCGTTAAAGGTCGCATGCGGGATGGAAAGTTCCATCCAAGATGGAGGAAAACGCAATCTCTAGGAGACTGCATGGCACAGTTGGCAGAATTAAAAGCCTTGATGCTGGCACTGGTAAATACAGATCGAGAATTCCCCACACTAATTGTGTGTGATTCCTTTTACTGTGTACAGTCATATACTGAATACTTGCAGTACTGGGTTCAAAATGGATTAAAAGGCGCAAAAGGTGGCACAATTAAGCATAAAATGCTATGGGAACAGGTAGTGGAGTTGAAATCCAGACTACCAAGGGCTCACGTGATACATACACTGAGTCATCAGCGTGATGGCGTTCACGTTGAAGGGAATTCATTGGCTGATGAAGCCGCAAAGGGGGCTGTATGCATGGCTTCCGTAGCTGCAATTAATCATTCTAAAACAAAAATAGACGGTGAGATTATGGTGGCTGTCATTGCTTCACGCAAAAACAGCGGAGCAGTACCAAAAAGATTTCCACTCAAATACTCCTATAAGTTAGATGCCAACAACATTCCATTTGCTCGGATTCCTGGAGTGGGGGATAGAGTAATTCCAAACATGAATAGTAGGTTAGGTTTAATTCTGGCAGCACAAGAAAGGATAGGTTCTGCACATGCAGGAGTTACGGCGACTGTTTCCTTGTTGAAACAACGCTATTGGTGGCCTGGATTAACAAAGCAGACTAAAGACTATGGGCCCCATTAAGATTGCGGCCAATCGCCACCGCCGGGCCAGCGGTGTCGATCCGCCCGCCATATGTCCCTTGTTATCCCCCCACCATATTAGCATGGCGGGGGCACCGCGGCGGATGGAAAGACCGTCCGCCGCTTTTCTGCCGGTTGAAATCTCGACCGGGCGGAAAAGGGACACAATATGGTGGCGGTGTCTGCAAGATACCGCCATCCATATTATTATGTAGGCGGAGAATTGCCTTTCCATGGCGGCGATGCCACCATGGAAAGGCATGCGGTTTTTGACAGGGCCCCCAGGGTGTTAGGGGGCAGGGGGGGTGCACATGGGGGGTACCTATGGTACCCCTTCTCATTGCAATGCACTACGTGGCAGGCACCACGTGGTGCCTGCTGTGTTGTGCATTGCAATGCTGTGCACAGTCCTTTTACATTGCGAGCGGGTCTGCAGCCAGCAGATCCACCCGTAATGTAAAAGGCCCAGAGTGCGCCCGCTAGTGTGGCGGGCGCATCCTAATGTGCATGGCGGGACTGCCGCAGCATCGGCGGTCGGTCCCGCACTCCGTTACAGTGGCGGGCGGACTATGTCCACCCGCCATCGTAATGATGCCCTATGTCTTGAAATGCGACATCTGCCAGCAGATGAAAGGTTTCACCGCAACACGTCCTGCGCAGACACCATTGTTAATATCTGACAAACCACTAGAGTGTGTTTACCTAGACCACTGCGGCCCCTTAAAAAGAGATGGGGCTTACAAATATATAATGGTAGCACTGGATTCCTGCTCGAGATTCCTATGGGTGTGGCCCCAGCGCTCGGCTGACGTTCGAACTGTTATAAAAGATCTGCGAGTCTTCATAGGGACATACGCAATTGGCACATTACATTCTGACCAGGGCCCTGTGTTTAGCTCTCCGGCTTACAAGGAGGCCATGCGAGCATTGGGTGTAGCATTGCGGTACTCCTCTCCATACCATCCTGAGGGAAATTTGGTCGTGGAGAGGAAAAACCGAGACTTAAGGTAGTCTTTAACAGCTAGAGTATTAGGCACGGGTGAGAGGTGGGTAAAACATCTGTATGGAGTGCAGCGGGCTCTTAACAATATGCCAAGAAGTTCTCTAGGGGTCACTCCATATGAGGTTCTATTTGGGACGAGAATGTGGGTACCTGATCTTGATTCTGAAGTTGCAGCAGCGGATGAAAAACCTTTTGACATCCATGATCGTTTGGCTGTTTTACAGGATCTAAATGAATCCAGGACACAACAAAGTAATGTCCACCTGAAGCAGCCCGCCACTGGGGAAGTCAAATCAGTAAAGGCAAGACCTGTCTGGTCAGAGAGAAAATAGCGGACAAAAAAATAATTTTGGCCATCTTACAGAAAGCCTGTACCGGTCCTAGCAATTGAAGGAACAAGAACTATACTTTTACCACCTCTTGCTGGAACAAAGGATAAAAGATTTGTCTCAATCGACCTAATCAAACCACACTATGTGGCCAATCCCAATCCCACAGTTTATGTTATTCGAACGTGCAGATCCTGTATAGGGTATATAGGAACTACACAACAATATATTGTGCCACAAAATAATGGGTCTAATGTATCGGTCGTCCTCTAAAAAAGGAACTGCCACTTCCTTATGTGTTATATACTTTGAACTTGTTTTTGGGACGGCCAATAGTCAGGCCAGAAACAAGTTCTCTAGTGTTTGCAGTTTGGTGCAATTTGTGTACCACCAGAGGGCAGCGCCATAGCCACCGCTTGGGGGACATTTGCTTTTATACAACATCAGTATCTCCCTAATTGTTTTTTAACCTACTTTACTGGCAAATCTAAAGATAGATTCTATAGCTCTCAAAAATTTCATTTTGGAGATATTAAGCTGGCTTTCCCCGGACCCTGATGCAGTGATCTGAATTCCTAGGTATGAGAACATTTGTGTGTCTGCTAACCTCTCCCCCTTTATATGGTGTATCTTCTTTTTTGCTCTCTGTTTTCCAGTTACCATAGTAACAGTTTTCTTTACATTTACTTTCATGCCTTTGTTATCCATAAATTTAACAACGTTATCTATCAGGAGCTGCAGTTCTAGATAGAAGGACTGCATCATCCGCATACAATAAAAAGGGGGAGGGACGAGATCCAACTATGGAGGCGTCAGCTTTAGTTTTTTGTAGACAATTTATTTATTTGAGTTTTATATCGCGCTGGCTAGACCCGGAGGTATCAGAGCGCTTTACATAAGGGAACAGCATGTTACAAGTTGCAAAAAGTTTCACAATAGTTACAGAATGAATAAATATACAATACAGGAGTGGTTTAACGAACACGAAAATGAAGATCAGAAAGACCAGGGAAAGCTGGTAATCTACAGGAAGGAGACAGCAGCGGGGAAGAAAACGAGACAAATGTCCGAAATCCGGCTGGGTAGGTGACGGCCATAGCGTTGTGCCAGAGCCAATCTCCCCTATAACTGTCGGAGCAGCTTCACCGGGAATCGGCCATGTATGCGTTTCGGGCTCCGTCAGAATAGAGTGAGGATCTGGAGGAGATCAAAAGTCTAGAATTCAAAGACGGGAGGTGAGAGCTGGCGAGGATGGCAGGATAGGAGAAGGAATGTGGTTTGGCAGCCATCTTAAAGTCAGGCACATCGAGTCTATTAGTCTCCATGACTCAGTAGCTAGTTTAAATTGCCACAAGTTCTAAGGTTAGTTAAATTTGCTAGTTATTAATCCTGGAAGAACATCAGGACCCTCTTGGCAGAAGGGACATCTACCCTTAACTGCGAAAATACTATTGCGGGCGCCATTTTAGGGTTAGGCTCAGCGAGAAAATAGGAGAGAATTTGCTGAGAAATTATAGGGGAGGTCAACAAGCCCGTATTGGGATCGGATATGGCTCCCTACGGGGGCACCCAGACCCAAGTACCTACTTCGCAGATTAGGGTGATGGTTGGTCCAGGGCCCCCCCCAGGTTCTTTGCTGTGGCGCGTTGGCTGGGCTCCCCACAAGCAAAAGCCTCTAGCCGGGCGCCCCTTCACAAGGCTGCAATGCAGGTGCCTGACCACCTCCATTTTAAGGTCAGGCACTGCTTTATCGGGATTAATTCTGCTGCCTCCACCGCTGTACGGGGTCCCCCCTCCTCTACGCACCTGGAGGACAAAGCAAGTCGGTTGGGTGGTGGCCCCCGCTTCACAGGAGGCTCTCCTACGCCTCCGGGGGTGCCAGTATCGGCAGCGCGACTCATCCATCGAGCGCTAGTGTGGCAGGGTGCTAGGTTGTGTCTCAGCAGAGTTATATCATCACGCAGAACGCCTCACCAGCCTGCAGTGCTGTATCGGTGGCTGTCGGCCTGTTTTGTGCTAATGTGTTTTATACACCACTGGCCAGGTCTGCCGCTTCACAATTTTTTTTTCGATCTTCCACCCGGATCGGTGTCTGGCACACTACGCCTCCGTTTGGGATGAGCCAAAGGTCGCTGCACTCTTGTCGCGCGTTTTCTTCTCAGCTCAGGATCCCGTTCCAGGATGGTGTGCTCGTGCCTGACGCACAAGTTAATACTTGTGTAACGATATATCTGTAAGAGACATTAGTTAGTGTCAGACTGGATCCGGAAAGTTTTGCTAGCAGTACCCCTGCGCGTCAATAGGTGGTGTCCTGCGGCTCTGCATCCGTCGCTGGCGTCGTAAGCGCCGAGATGACGTCACGGAGACTACTTAGGTGCCACCCATGCGTGCTGACGTCAGTTCTGTACACGACTTTCCGCGCCAGGAACTCAGAGCCATGCAAGAAACTGACCACTGGTGCCATGAAACTAAGGTCCTGAAAAGGGGATGACCTTAACCCTAGAAATCAGTTCGCAAAACGGGGAGGATGGGTGGGGCGGAAAGGAATCTATCACTAACTAATGTCTCTTACAGATATATCGTTACACAAGTAGTAATTTGTGCATCTGAAAGAGACACGTTAGTGATAGATTCCTTACCTTAGAATAGATACCCCAGCAATACCAACCCCGGTGGTGGGTCTGCGAACAAGATTACACCAGGAAGTCACGGAGAACAGAACGGCCAAAGAAGCCGTCTCTCCGGACCTGACTGTCAAGGCAGTAGTGCTTGGTAAACGTGTGCAGCGAGGCCCACGTAGCTGCCTGACAAATGTCCTGCAAGGTAACGCCGCGTCCCAAGGCAGTAGTGGCTGCAGGTGCCCTGGTCTAATGGGCACGCAGCCCCACAGGAGGCTTCTTCTTAGCCAAGGAGAAAATGCTTTGATTCACAGAACGACCCACCGCGAGATGGTCCGTTTGTGCACAGCTCAACCTTTTTTGGCGCCCACATAGCCAACAAAGAGCTGGTCATCCACCTGGAATTGCGGTGTACGCTTCAGATAGAATGCGAGCGCCTGTTTTGGGTACAGACGGTGGAGCCTCTCCTCCTCCCTTGAAGGATGTGGAGGTGGAAAGAAGGTGGGCAAAGTGATGGTCTGCCCTATGTGGAAGGGCGTGACAACCTTTGGGAAGAAAGAAGGACGGGTCCTTAAAACCACCTTGTTCGGATGAACAGAAAGGAAAGGAGGTTTGGAAGAAAGAGCCTCGAGCTCACTCACTCTTCTGCCAGAGGTGATAGCTAACAGGAAAGCCGTCTTGAGAGTAAGAAGACGCAAAGGACAGGTATAAAGGGGCTCGCAGGGAGCGCACATCAGATATGTCAAGACAAGGTTTAAGTCCTACTGAGGCATTATGAACGGCACAGGAGGAAACGTGTGCGTAATGCCTTTCAGGAAATGTTTAACAACCGGGGACTTAAAAAGAGAAGGCTGATCTGGAAGCCGTAAAAGGGAGGAGATGGCCGAAAGATAACCTTTGATAGTACGCAGAGCAGAGCCCTGCTGGGCCAAAGAAAGAAGTAACAGAAGGACTTCGGAAAGAGGGGCAGAAAGGGGATCCACAGTCTTAGCTGTGCACCATGCCACAAACTTGTTCCACCTGCAGGCGTATACTGTTTTAGTGGAGGGACGCCTGGTTGCCAGAATGACATTACAGACTTCGGGAGGAAGATCGAAAGCTGTCAACTGTCGCCGCTCAATCTCCACGCATGGAGGTGGAGGCTGGGCAGGTTCGGGAGGAGGACCGTCCCCTGATGCTGTGACAGAAGATCCTCCTGAAGAGGCAGACGGATCGGGGGATCGACCGCCATGCAGAGTAGCTCGGGATACCAGTATCTTCGTGCCCAATCCGGAGCCACAAGGATGACTGGGGCTTGGTCGCGCCGAATCTTCTGCAGCATTCTGGGCAGAAGTGGTATAGGCAGAAAGGCGTACAATAGACGCAACTACACTCGCGACGAAAAGTGTCGCAGAGCGAGTGCCGCCTTGGAAATTCCAACGCACAGAACCGATGTCATTGCACATTCTCTTTGGTGGCGAATAGATCTAACCAAGGCACTCCCCACTGCAGAAAGAGACCTTGCACCACGTCCGAGTTCAGACGCCATTCGTGATCCATCAAGCGGATAGCTGACGAAATATCGAGAAGAAGAATATCGAATTGCCAAAATATCGAAGGAAAAATATAGAATGCCAAAATATCGAAGCCTATCTCCAAACAGGTAAGTACAAAAATATAGATTCCTAAATATCGTTGTAAAAAATATAGTTAGTCACAATATCGAATTTTTTTAAATGTCTTAAAATTAATGTAAAATTAATGAAATAAAACATATAATTAACTGAAACATACTTAAAAATACTTAAATTACTTTACAATTAATAAATAATTAATGTAAGTAAAAACATAATAATAATACATATATATTAACGTAATATTTATTTAAAAAATGCAATAATTTTTACGTAGGAAAGCGGGTGGGTAAAATTTACTATTACCACTCCAGTAAGTGCAATAGTAGGGAAAACGTTGGATAGCGGGAGGGTAAAAATTACTATTCCCACTCCAGAGAGTGCAACAGTAGGGAAAGCGTTGGATAGCGGGAGGGTAAAAATTAGTATTCCCACTCCAGACAGTGTAATAATAGGGAAAGCATTGGATAGCGTAGGGGTAAAAATTAATATTCACACTCCAAAGAGTGCAACAGTAGGGAAAAAAAGCGTTGGATAGCGGGAGGGTAAAATTTACTACTCCCACTCCAGTGAGTTCGACAGTAGGGAAAGCATTGGATAGCGTAGGGGTAAAAATTACTATTCCCACTCCAAAGAGTGCAACAGTAGGGAAAGCGTTGGATAGAGTAGGGCTAAAAATTACTATTCCCACTCCAGAGAGTGCAACAGTAGGGAAAGCGTTGGATAGCGTAGGGGTAAAAATTACTATTCCCACTTCAGAGAGTGCAACAGTAGGGAAAGCGTGGGATAGCGGGAGGGCAAAATTTACTATTCCCACTCCAGTGAGTGCAACAGTAGGGAAAACGTCAGATGGCGTAGGGGTAAAAATTACTATTCCCACTCCAAAGAGTGCAACAGTAGGAAAAGCGTTGGATAGCGTAGGGGTAAAAATTACTATTCCCACTCCAGAGAGTGCAACAGTAGGGAAAGCGTTGGGTAGCGTAGGGGTAAAAATTACTATTCCCACTCCAAAGAGTGCAACTGTAGGGTAAGCGTTGGATAGCGTAGGGGTAAAAATTACTATTCCCACTCCAGAGAGTGCAACAGTAGGGAAAGCGTTGGATAGCGGGAGGGTAAAAATGACTATTCCCACTCCAAAGAGTGCAACAGTAGGGAAAGCGTTGGATAGCGTAGGGGTAAAAATTACTATTCCCACTCCAAAGAGTGCAACAGTAGGGAAATCGTTGGATAGCGTAGGGGTAAAAATTACTATTCCCACTCCAGAGAGTGCAACAGTAGGGAAAGCGTTGGATAGCGGGAGGGTAACATTTACTATTCCCACTCCAGTGAGTGCAACTCTAGGGTAAGCGTTGGATACCGTAGGGGTAAAAATTATTATTCCCACTCCAGTGAGTGCAATAGTAGGGAAAGCGTTGGATAGCGTAGGGGTAAAATTACTATTCCCACTCCAGTGAGTGCAATAGTAGGGAAAATAATCATTTAATATTTTATTAAAAATAAATAAATTATTAATACCAAATACAAATATTAAAATTAATTACCAATCACACAATATTGAATAATTAATTTATTATAAATACCAATGTTTTTATTAATAACCTATTAATAATTAATTAACAACCAATTAATTTTCAATACCAAAAATTAATAAATAAAATTAATACCAATTAATAATTAATTAAGAATAAATTAATTAGCAATATACAAAAATTATTTCAATAATTAATTATTTACAAATAAATTAATTCCCACCATATTCCCCTATAAACCCACAACCCGCTACAAATAATAAATTAATACAATTAACATAATTATCAATTAAACAATTAATACTAATTAATTACCAATTAATACTAATTATTTACCAATTAATAATTAAACATCAACCAATTAATTTTCAATACCAATTAATAATTACCTAATAACAATTAAATTACTTCCCACCCTATTCCCCTATAAACCCACAACCCGCTACAGAAGTAAAACGCTAAATTAAGTTAAAAAGAATTAATAATTCCTAAAAATTATTATTTAATGTACTATAATTAAATTACTTCCCACCCTAATCCCCTATAAACCCACAACCCGCTAAGGAATTAAATTACACAAAAATAAAATAACATACAATTCATTACTTTAAAAATATTCAAACATACATTCCAAAATTTATACATACTTTTAACACATATACTAACACTTAAAACACAATAAAAAAATTCGATATTTTTAACAACTATATTATGACTGTCGATATTACTTACTTCTATATTATTTAAATCGATATTTTATTTCTTACCTGATTTTCGATATTCTTCACCACTATATTTTGGCAATTCGATATTCTGTCCATTCTATATTAAAAGCTCGATATTCTGTCCTATCGATATTTTGAATTCGATATTATGTCTGTTTACCCCATCAAGCACCGGCGGCTGAGCTTGTCCGCCCTGGCGTTCAGAGAACTTGCCAGGTGTTGAACCACCAGGGAAATGCCTTGATGTTCCAGCCATGTCCGGAGGCGAAGAGCCTCCTGACATAGGGCTCAGGACCCCACCCGCCCTGTTTGTTGCAATACCACATGGCAGTGGTGTTGTCCGTGAACACCTGCACCACACTTCCCCAGACAGAAGAAAGGAATGCCTTCAGTTCAAGTCAGATCGCCCGAAGCTCCAAAAGATTGATATGGAGCCGGGACTCCACCGGAGACCAGAGTCCTCTGATCTCCGCCTATCCCAGGTGGCCTCCCCATCCCAGGAGCGCATCCGTCACCACTGTGTGCCCTGGTTGGGGAAGGGAGAGGGATCTGCCATTGACCCAATCGCGATTCGTGAGCCACCACTGCAATTGCCGTGCAGTGCCCGCTGAGATCTGGACATGATCAGATAGGTTGCCCCAATGCTGCGCCCACTGGACCTTCAAGCCCCACTGCAGAGCCCGCATATGCCATCTGGCATGTGTCACCAGCAGGATGCAGGAGGCCATCCGGCCCAGAAGCCGGAGGGTCATCCTGACTGAAACCCGGGATAGAGGCTGAAGGATCGGAATCATAGACTGAATATCCCGGACTCACTGCTCGGGAGGATAAACCCGAACGAGCGTTGAATCCAGAACCGCTCCAATGAAGGGGAGCTTCTGAGAGGGACTCAGGTGCGACTTCGGCACGCTGATGGCGAACCCCAGCAAATGCAGGAGGTCGGCCGTAGTCTGAAGGTGGTTGACGACTGCCTGGGGCGAGCCCGTCTTCCACAACCAGTCGTCGAGGTAGGGGAAGACTGACACCCCGACCTGCGCAGATGAGCTGCGACCCCCGCCATCACCTTCGTGAACACCCGAGGGGCGCTGGTAAGGCCGAAGGAGAGCACGGCAAACTGAAAATGCTCCTGGCCTACTGTGAACCACAGGTAACGCTGGTGGGCCAGCAGGACGGGGATGTGAAAATATGCGTCCTGCAAGTCCAACGCTACCATCCAGACTCCAGGGTCGAGCGCAGCCAAGACCTGAGCTAGAGTCAGCATTTTGAACTTCTCCTTCCATAGGAAGCAGTAGACATCCCGGAGGTCCAAGATGGGACGCAGACCCCCTTTGTCCTTCTTGGGGACCAGAAAGTAGTGGGAATAACAACCACACCCTACTTCTGGGCCAGGAACGCACTCGATGGCCCCCTTGGCCAAGAGGGCCGCAACTTCCTGCAAGAGAGTCACCAAGTATTCCCCCGACATGCGGTGGTACCGAGGTGGCATGGCTGGAGGGGTGGACTGTAAGGGAAGGGAGTAACCCTTGCGGATGATCTGCAACACCCACTTGTCCGATGTGATAGCGTGCCAGTGGGGGAGGTGATGGCGAATCCTGCCACCCACTGGCGTGGGGTGCTCCACAAAGCTTGGATTAGGAAGGTTTGGAGGTAGAAGCAGCGGGAGCGGAGGTAGACTGTCCCCCACGCTGATTCCCAGAGCCGCCCCTGCAGAAGCCGCGTCTGTGGCCACGCTGAGGCTGGTTCTGCACAGGCTTGCTGAAGGAACGTGCCTGGGCGCCCCTACCTTGACCACGAAAGGAACGAAAACCAGGAGTGGCTGGGCTCTTCGTGGAAAGACCCACGGACTTGGCCGTGGCCCGTGAGTTCTTAAAACGCTCCAGTGCACTGTCGGCCTTATCTCCAAACAGGCGAGTGCCATCACAGGGCATGTCCATGAGCGAGCTCTGGACATCGGGCGAGAAACCAGTAGACCGCAACCAGGCATGGGGACGCAGCGCCACAGTCGAAGAAATCGCCCTGCCCAACGAGTCAGCGGTGTCCAAACCACACCAAATGGCGAACTTAGTCGCATCCTTACCCTCAGCAACCACCTGGAAAAGCACAGCATGGACCTCCTCAGGACACTTAGGTAACACCTGAGCAACCGTATCCCACACCGCGTGGGAATAGCGGCCCAATAAGCAGGCGGTGTTCACGGACCGCAGTCGCAAGCTGGCCAAAGAGAACAACCGCTTACCGAACTGTTCCAGCTTCTTAGAGTCCTTATCCGGTGGAGCCATGGGAAAGGCACTCTGCAACGTCGAGGCTTGGATGACCAGACTCTCAGGCGTGGGATGAGTGGTCAGAAACGCGGGGTCACCAGGCGCCGGGCGGTGACACCTGATGACATTCTTATCCACAGGGGCCCCCGTGGCCGGCCGCGACCAAGTGCCCAACAGGACGTTGTTGAAAGGAAGCAGTGGCTCCGACGAAGTAGACGCCGTCTGGAGCACCTCAGTGAGGAGATTAGTTTTGAGGGCCACCGCAGGAAGATCGAGGTTGAGGACCTCAGCAGCCCGACGGAGCACCATCATATAGGAAGCACCCTCCTCCATGGTAGGCAGGGGAGAGGCAAACCCCGGGTCAGAAGAGACATCGAGGTCGCCGGCGTCCTCCAGATCATCCACCCAGTCCTGCTCGGAGTCACACTGACGGGCAAGAGGGTCCTTGGACCCCTCCCAGTCATCCTCCCCCTCTGTTGCAGGAGGAACCGGCCGCGGCGGTAGAGCCGGAGCCAGGGAAGGGACATACGGCATCTGAAACGACGCCGTGAACGGCGCCAGCCGGGGTCGGGCCGGCGCCGTCTCCCAATGCGGATCCCAGGCAGGAACGAAATGGTCCTGGAACCGGGGCAAGGGTGGAACAAACAGCACCCACTGCGGCGCCGGAGGCAGAGCTGAGGGTGGCGCTGGGGCTGGAACCGGCAGCGCTGGACCTTGTGGCGCCGGGGCCGGACCCAACGGCGCAGGATCCTGTGGCGCCGAAGCTGGATCCGCTGGTGGCACCGATGGCCCAACAGGATCTGGACACGGGACCGCAGGGCCTGAAGGCGCACCGGCGGGAGCCCGAGGCCTATACAGGCAGTCCATGGTGGTAAGAAATTCTTGCACCTGTGCGGGAGTCGCCGACGGACTCTGGTAAGGCGGGTAGGCCGCGGGACTCCCAGGCTCCAAAGGAGCCGCAGGGGCAGAACCCCTGTCCCCCTCATCCGCATCCGAGGACCAACAGGGGGACGTCGGAGAGCGAACACGCTTCTTCGACTTCTTTTTATGTCGTCGCTTACCTGAATCCGAGGGCAAAGACTTGGAGCCTGAGGAGCGATACCTACGGCCCCGCGAGCGGTCCCGGGAAAGGTCCCTAGACCTGGAATGGCGCTAGGACGAGTGCCGGACCTCCAGTAGTTTCCGGCACCGCTCCCTTAAGGCCTTCAGGCCATGTCCCGACAGTCCCTGCAGGACCGGGAGTCGTGGTCGGTCTCCAGGCAGTAGAGGCAAACATCTTGGGGGTCCACCACCGACATATTGCGACGGCAGGCCCCAAAAGACTTAAATCCAGGCATCCCTACGTGCACCAGGAGAAAAAAGGGGAGACAAAAGTCTCAAAAGAGTAGTCAAAAAGTGACTAAGGTACGTGCTCAATCCGGATCTGCGCTTGTTGGCGCGGAAAAAGAAAGAACTGATGTCAGCGCGCATGAGTGTCGCCTAAGTAGACTTCGTGACGTAATCTCGGTGCTTACAACGCCAGCGACGGACGCAGAGCCGCAGGACGCCACCTACTGACGCGCAGGAGTACTGCTAGCAAAACTTTCCGGATCCAGTCTGACTCCTGGGGATATTCTAAGGTAAGGAATCTATGACTAATGTGTCTCTTTCAGATTTGTTTGCCGACTTGGTTTCACTTAGGAGCGCCGCTTTGGCGAAGCCATTTTTCTCCCAGCAGGGCGCCTATCAGGATTGCGGTAGTAGCGGCTCTTTATTCGTCTCTTAGCTTCGTCACAGTCGGGGACGGATGCTAAGCGGCTCTGGAGAATCGCGGTGTTGCTAGCAACCGATCCCGCAGGGTGGTGGAGTAGAGAAAGGCCATTTTCTGGGATATTTTGCCAAAAAGGCGATCCCTAGCCCAGGAGCTCCCGGCCGGAGCTCTTTACCCATCGGCCATCTTGGCTAGATGTACCACCATCATCCACCCCATTTGTGTAGAGTGAGAAGAGCAAGGGAGCAAGGACATAGCCCAGTCTAATACCTCGGGCCACCTTAAACCTTTCTGTACATTCCCCCTTTGGTCCATATTGAACCTGCGCGGTAAGGTAAGAGTACCACTGGAACAGATAGTTGATGATACCCCAAGGGGCTCCCATGTCCACAAGTGTTTCCCTTAGTTTAATATGATTTACCAGATCGAACGCACTTGCTACTTAAATCCATTATAACAGTTACTTTAGTTTTATCAAAAACATTGTTATACAAATTAATTATAACCAGATTGACCTTTTCTTCTGTTATTAAATGGAAAAATTGAAAATAGGGGGAGGACAGGTAGGACCTCAGTACTTTTAATGAAGCCGGTATGGATATTAATACTGCCAGGCCTCCCTTATTCTGCCCTCCTTCTGAAGGGTTTGCCGTGGTTAAAAGAAGAATGAAGCCCTCCACCAAATGTCATCTGCTGCCCATGTCTCTTCCAGGCAAACTAGTTGAGTTTGGCTGATGACCTCCAGCCACTCTGGGTTTGTTAGTTCTTTATTCCAAGTCTTAATTACAAGATTGGAGTTTCCTGTCTTTGGGCATGTTAAAATACCCGGGTCAGAGTTCTGTGTTTCGTGTTCTGTATCATGTACATCGATGGGCAGGTTAGCGGGCTCAGTCTTTGGGCAGGTTGGTATACCCGGGTCAGAGTTCTGTATTTCGTGGTCTACCTGATAGAAATCAATGCATGTCTTTGGGCAAGTTGAAATACCCAGATCGAAGTTCTGTGCTTCATGATCTACACGATGTACACAGATGGGATTTCTGCCCTTTCTACACGCCCCCACCTGTTGTCAATGCTGATCATCATAGTATGGGAGGGGTAGGATTCAGTTCGTAGTTGGGATTGTTATCTGTATCCGGTTGGTAAATTTTGTTTGTTGTCGGGTAACATTCTGCCCAGTTGATAAGACTGTATGTATAAGGATATCAGTCCTGTCCAAAAACACTTCTGGCATGTGGAAAAAAAATACAAGGCTCAGCTCGAATATTCCCGCTGGTATTCTTAGTACCGCGTCTACATGCCAAAGCAGAGAGGAGGGTTCTTACCAAAAGGGGGATGCGAAAGTTCACCACAATGCAGTCACCTTCACTATTTTTTTTTAAGGGCTATCCATCCTACTCTCCGGACCATTATGATTTCTTAGGCAAGACAGTTTGTGCTCCAGAATTGTTTAGCCAACCAGTGTATCACCTTATTTCAAAGCTCAGACCAGGTGTCTGTCGCATTGGGCATAAAATAGTTACATTTCTCAACACAATTACAAATGGCGATGCTTCCGGCGGGAGATGTAAAGATATCTGAGGACATATAGCTTGATGTTGGTGGGAGTCATCATTTGCACTCAAAACAGGCGACTTGAATAGGAGCAATGTCTGTGGTTGCAATTGCCACATTGTTAGTTTGTGTGGCATTCCTTGAAGTGGACCTCCCAGAGTGAAACTTTACTTGATCTAGTATTTCCTTTATGGTTACCTTAAGTATGGAGATCCCTGATTTTTGTCCTCCAGTTATTTCTTAAATGAGTCCTCTAGTGTCTATACAGAAAATCTAAAAATCTGTTGACTAGAATTTGCAGGCCCGTATGAGTCTTCAAGATGAGGGAATCGTCAGCGAATAATGAAATGGGTACCTTCCTATTGTTCAAAATAGGGCAGTCATTTCTGCAATTTTCTAGAACTTCAACAATGTCATTCATGTACAAGGAGAACAACGTGGGTGCATAGATACAGCCTTGGCGCACCCCATGGCTAATCGGGATACGTTCAATCAGCTCACCATTTGGGCCCCAGTGAACCTGGGCAAAGTTGTTCTCGTGCAATTTACTTAAAAGTTAAACTAGGTTACAGGGGACGCTTAGTTTTAATAGAGCATACCATAACTTCGGGCATGGGTTACGATCAAATTCAGCTCTTAGATCTATAAATGCCACATCGAGCTTTTGTTGCTGTAATAAAACTGTTTTCCAGTATATGATCGAAAATCTAATTATCTGATCAATAGTGCTGACCTTTAGACTAAAGCCAGCATAAAAGAAAAGGTGACATTATTTTATTGGCATCCGCCCAGTCATTCAATTTGTTCAAAATTTGCCTAGCAAAAAGTTTCATTGTCAATCAAGCTTATTGGCCTATAATTAGCAGGGTTGCTTGCATCTCCCTTTTTGAATATGGTTATGATCTCAGCTCCCTTCCATGATTCAGTAATTCTACCCCTGCAGACATGGCATTTGATAGCACGTTCAGGTAAATTGAAAAGGTTTGTGGCTCGGTTTTAAACAGATCTCCTGGAATTTTACCTGGACCTGATGCCTTAGGCATTTTTAGTGAGTCAATTGTGCTAACTGTTTCTTCTAGGCTAAAGGAAACTGGGGTAGCATCTGCTTCACGATCTACGGTTAATATCGTTGTTGTGGGGCAAATCTGACTATTGCATAGCCCATAATCATTATGGTTCCCAATCTGTGCGCCTTGGCGCCCAGGTGTGCCCTCCAAACTAGCCAGGGGCGCCGCGCTCCAAAGGTTTAAGATTTTCGAATTCAAGTCATAAATTGCCGGTGACATCTTAGAAATGTGAGTTATTTAGAAAAAGCAAAAAACTATTTGTCCACCAGATGGCAGCAGAGCATTCTCTATTGAGAGTGCACTACTGAATGTTATTAATGGAGACGGGTTACTCGTATTTCCTGCTTAAGAATACAGCAACCAAGAGCTTCTGCAAGGCAAGAGTTCACCTGTGGCCAACCCACAACCTCAGTGACAGTGACCAGGCCATGGTAGCAGGCTGCTATAGAACACAGGAAGGAAAAGCGATTTGTAATGTAGCTATCCTGGAACATACAGGGCCCATTTTAAATGTGTGTAGCTGGAGCTCAACTATCAATGCACTAGATATAAGCAGCACCCTCCAGGCTCATACAGTTCCCAAAATACATTTGGAAGAAGAGGCAAAAAGTGTATTTGTTTTTCCTGGAGGATTATGGAATTACTCCAGAACTGAGGAAAACAGTTCTGCTTTTAAATTAAAAAGAGAAAGAAGAAACACTACCTGCCCCACCATGGAGCGAATTTGCCTTGCTTCTGGAGAGCTGGAGTCTGGTGGTTCTGAGTGTCAGTAAAGGGAATCAACTGAGAGCGGCTGGAGGGTAGTGACCACTGCTTAGCTTGACTAAGATCCGCTCTGAGGTGAACAGATTTCCTATGATGAGGGGCCAGAGAGCGATTCATACCCAGCTATGAATCTTTGTTCAATGACAAGCTACAATAAACCTCAGTTTGTCCCTCATACCAGTGTAGCACTTTCAACCTCTACATTGGCAGTTCTGACAGTGCTAGTGTCAGTTGCTTCTACCAACTCTGCAGCACTGCAGAACACATCTGCTCATCAGGAGCACGCACCCTGAGCTAAAACAAAACTGAGATAGGACGAAAGCACAACCGATCCCCTGCATGGGTGGTGCTCAAGCAGCGCAGTTCCACCAATGCTGCTCAACAAGAACAGTGTATTCCAGCTGCAGAACCAAGTTAGATATAGCCTTGCAAAACTGTGCCCTGACTTTGCACCTTAACTACAAAGATAAACTTACCATTAAAGCTGTATTTATGTCATAGATGGTCAGACAGCCCACAGCATAGTTTTAGCTACAAAGTAACCACAAACATTTACTCTGAGAACAGATTTATTTTTATTTATTTAGTGCATTTTTATAAAGCGCGGACATTACCCAAAGGTGTCAGAGCGCTGTAGAATAGAGCTAGTTACGTTACAAGAGAAAAGTGGTACAGAATATAACATTACACAGACTAAAGGGTACACAAACACAAAGTCCAACACAGCACACAGGGGTGAGGAATGTACAGGAAAAAATACAAATTTACAACGCAGAGCGAACTTCCAAGAAGGGCCAGAGAATAAAGGGTGCACAAACACAAAATCCAACACAGCACGCTGGTGTGAGGGATGCACAGGAAAAAATACAAATTTTCAATGAAGAGCGAACTTCCAAGAGGGGCCGGAGTATGAAAGTATTAGTTCTGAAAGTGTCTTTGGAAGAGAAGAGTCTTGAGTTCAGCTTTGACGATCCGGGTAGAGGAGGTGGCACGGAGCAATGGGGGAAGTGAGTTCCATATTCTCACCGCATTGCCTGAGAAGGATTGCGCCATCGATCTTTCCCTTTTGAAGAGGGGGACTCAAGCAGAAGCTTTTCCGCATTACGAGAGGGTCGAGAGCCTCCGGACAGTTTCAATTTATTTGCCAGGTAACGAGGGGAGGACGTGTGCAATGCTTTGTGTGTGATGCAGGCAGTTTTGTAAATAGATCTTGCCTCAATCGGAAGACATCGAAGAGAGGACAGGATAGGAGTGATGTGGTCGCTTCGTTTAGACCCTGAAATGAAGCGAGCTGCTGAATGGAGGATGGATTTGAGAGGGGAGAGGTGTGATTTGGGTAGGCCCGTCAGAAGAGAATTGCAATAATCCAGTCTTGAGAGAACCAGCGATTGTACCAGGGTTTTTAAGTCATTCTCCGGGAAGAACCGACGGATCTTCCATAGAAGGCGCAACTGGTACCGTGCGTTCTTGGCAATAGAGTTGGTGTGGGAGATTAAGTTGAGTCTTTTGTCAAGAATGACACCAAGGGGCAGATCTATGTTTCCTGGCGCATCCCTGCAAATCAGCAGGGATGCGCCAGGAAAGATGCGTCACGCAAGTTTACCCTTGCGCCACCACAGATGCGCCGCATTTACAATGCAGCGCATCGTGGCGCAAGCATAAACAGATGCGTGACGCATCTGATGGTATAAGGGCGGTGCATTGCTGGAGTCGTGTCGCAAGCACGACGCAACTCCAGCAATGCTCAGGGGCTGCCCATACCGAACATGCTGCGTCATGCCTTACGCCTGCTTCAAGCATGCGCAGGGTTTTGACGTAGCAGCGTCGGAAAAGTGACTCCGTGAAATCTTGTAGATTTCACTGCGTCACTTTTCCGAGGCTTTTTCCGACGGAACGCCCACCCTGCATACATTAAACCTGACGCAGGTTTAATGTAGCGCAGGGCTTTACAACGTGACGCATCTCCCTAGATGCGTCACATTGTAAATAAGGCGCAACATGGCGCATGGTTTACGCCGCCGCTGCGTCTCAGAAGTGACGCAACGGCGGCATAATTGTCTCGCAAGGGGCTTGTAAATCTGCCCACTAGAGATTTAGCGCTGTCGACAATGATGGGTTTGTTGTTGAGCAGGTTCAGCTGATCCATCCACGATTGAACAGGAGGAGGTGATAGAGAGGTCGAAAGGAGGAGGAATTCAGTTTTGCGGGATTTAGAATGAGTTGGTGAGCTAGCATCCAGTTGTGGATGGCGTTGAGAGTAGAGTAGAGTAAAGAGAGATCGTGTGCGGAAGACACCTTGAGGTAGATTTGAGTGTCATCCGCATAAAGATGGTAATGGATCCCAGATTTGCTTAGGAGGTTCCCTAATGGTTCCAGGTAGAGATTAAACAGAGTGGGTGCCAGGATAGAGCCTTGAGGGACACCTTGACCTACAGCCAATGGAGATGAAAGACTGTTCGCTATCTTAATCATTTGGGATCTGTCTGAGAGGAAAGAGGCAAACCATTTAAGCACTGTGCCATCCAATCCCATTCTCTGTTGAAGAGTGTTGAGGAGGGTGCTGTGATTAACAGTGTCAAAGGCTGCAGAGAGGTCAAGAAGAATCAGAAGACAGGATTCCCCGGAGTCGAGTATATGCAACGCATCATCAATCACTTGCAGCAGGGCTGTTTCAGTGCTGCAATTTTGGATGAAGCCAGATTGGAAAACATCGAGGAGATTATTGTCCATAATATGTAGGGAAAGTTGTTTCGCAACACATTTTTCAGTGATTTTCTAAAGAAAAGGGAGGTTGGTGATAGGGCGTAAGTTGTTGAGGTCGGTTGCATCAGCGGAGGTTTTTTTTTAGAAGAGGGGTAACCTGTCCTGATTTAAGGGCAACAGGGAGGGAGCCTTGACTGAGGAAGAGATTAACTAGCCCGGTCCAGTAAGAGAGAGTATGGGTGTAGAAATCGATGGCGATGATGCTAGGGATGGGGTCAGAGGAGTTGGTTGGATGGTTTGGTTTCAAGGATGCATTTGAGGAGGTCATCTTCCGAGATGACGTCAAAGTATTGCCAGGTGACTAAGGATTTCCGCTCCTCAAAGGGGGTGGGGTGGGCGACTTGATCCACCAGTGCCTTGACCTTTTCATCAAAGAAAATGGTGAAGTCGGCTGCTTTCTATGTGGAGTCCTCGGGCTTAGTAGTTAGGGGAGAACAGTTTGGGTTTTTGATGAGGTCAAAGAGTTTTTTGGGTCTGTTTTTGGCTGAGTCAAGGAGGGATTGCAATATTTGGCTTCCTGAAGTTATAAAGTTCATCTTCCTAATGTAAATTAAGTCATTTTTCTTCTTATAAATATATAAGAATTTACATTTATCGTGTGTGATAAATGTCTCAACTGAACTAGGCGTTCCATCCCATTCTACACTACAGGAGTACCCCATTACTGTTCGGCATGTCATTGGGTACATGACCCAACTTAATCCCCATTATTTTCAAAGAGAATAAGTACTCCCGCGGCTGGACTTATATCCATCCACCCGCAAAAAAATTTCACATAATAGGGAGCCGCGGCCAACAACCAATAACCCAAGGGAGCCATGGGTTGAAAACTTTGGGAACCGTATAAAGAGCAGATAAGTGCGCCACCCATTTATCAGGCGATATATCATAACAAGGGGATTTTGCACTTCCTGGCTTAGTTAGCGCTACCAATTTCCAGAAAGTTCGATTAGCCTTAGTTTTACTAGCAACAAGCATATCTTGCCAAAAAAAATCCTCCCAATCCTGCTTAGCCTGCTTTAATCGGGCTTTATAAGTATGTCTGGCTGTACTAATTTAAATTCTATCCTCTTCCATAATAGCCAACCTTAGGGAAATCTTTGCAATTTTACATGTTGAGTCAAACCATACATTCTCCTTAGACAGTTTAGTTTTTGTGACAGTCACCCCCTTATAAAAAATCTCTTTGCAGCTCTCCAAACATCCGGTTGTGCGCAGTTAAAATAGGAATATCGGCTGCATTTGTCCCCTCGTATTGTTCTAGAAAAGCAAGAAGCAGCCTGTATAGCTCGGACTATAGTTTTTAGTTTGACAGGACTTTGGGCCACTTAACAGAACGACGATTATTAGTTACAGAAGGAACAGGGGCAACTGTAAGAGAATGATTTTTCCATTGTTTCAAGGACTCCCCAAGTAAAGTAACCTACAGAGAATTATGGTCGCTAACGGATCGTACAATAACTTCCATATCAGCCAACAGCGACCATAACCTCACATCAACGAGTACATAGTCGATGACACTAAAACAAGTTCCCCTCTTAAAGGTTGGTGCTATGTCAGAATCAGAGATGATACGTCCATTGCAAGCTCTGAGCCCGCTGCTAGTTGTTAGTGAGGCTACTTGGGTGCAATTGAGAAAAGTTTTTTTCTTGACGGGCCTGACAAAGCTGGAATACCCCAATATTCTTCCTCCTCACCAATAATCTCATTTATAAGTGAGCAGGGTTCGTAAGAGGTATTAAAATCCCCAGCCACTACTATTCTTGTGTCCTGATGTACAGTATCCAAAGTAGCATCTAAAAGGGATATAGTAAGGGATTTATCATTTGATTTTATCGTTGTAACATAAATGTTAAGTATGACCAAAGAAAGTCCCATGGATAAAGTAACTATAATCCCCATTAAATCAGGGCAGTCAATTATCAAAGGAATATGAGGCCTATTAGCAAGAAGGTGCGATATTTATCGCAAAACGCGCTTAGCGCGTTCATTTTTATCGCTGCCTATCGCCGGATATTTTAGCGGGGAAAACATGCTATTAGCAATGTTTTACTCCATTGTGCTAAAATATCCAGCGATAGCACCGAAATGTGTGAATATCGCTGGAAATCCAGCGATATTGACGCATTAACGCCAATGGGGACTTAACCTGAAGATCCACCTCCCATTGTATAAACAGGTAAGTCATGTTTTTAGCAGGCGTTAGGTTATAACGATAATCACGCTTAGCGTGATTTTTTTCATCGCTTCGCCTGCCTTTCTAATAGGCGATAGCTGTGTTAGCGACTGCTTTCAGTCGCTAACAGTTTCGGTACGCCCACTTTGCATGTCTTTAGCGATAAATATCGCTGACATGCAAAGCGGGCCCCAAACCGGTCGCTATCGCCTAAAAGCTGTCGCTAGGCTGTTAGCAACAGCTTGCTGATAGGGCGATAGAAATATCGCCGCTTTAGCGGCAAAAAGTGCCGCTAAAGCGGCAATATGGCCCTTGCTAATATGCCCCTTAATGAGTTAAAGCGTCCATTTCTGACTAAAATTAAAAGCCCTCCAATTGCTCTTTCAAAGTGCACAGCTAGTTTGGCTTCTGTGTGAAGGAGGTAAACCCATCTATAAAAGCTTTCTCAGTAGCCCATGTTTCTTGGAACATGTACACGTCATATTTCCTGCTAAACAATAACCAATCTGGATCGCACATTTTTGCATTTAATCCAGCTACACTCCAGGAGAAAAGATTGAGACTAAGTAGCAAACAAATGTTGCTATCAAACTTGGGCCCTGGATAATCACTAAATCGGCATAACATGTCAGGAGTTATTACAAAATTGTTGACGTCCATGTTGTACAATTCAGGCTTTCAATCACCCCTTCTTGAAAATGAGCCCTATTATCACAAATGCTCTGCGTAAGTGCTAAATCAACTGTTGAATCATTACAAGAAATATAATTTGCGGTTCCTTTTGCACTGGTTTGCTTTAGTGTATACACTTTAGACGTTATATTATTTTCATTAATTATTGTACAAGCTCTATTTCCTTGGTGGGGACATGTTGGTAAATGCAAGTTAATTCTTAGTCAATCAGTTGCATTCAGGGGCAATGTAGGGGAGAGTAGGGGGTAGCAGTGTCCCTAGATAGCCAGAAAGGGCCGAGGCCTGTACCTGCCTCCCATATTATCCAACAGGGGAGGAAATGCTTTCAGCCGTATACCCAGTTGTTTGCCCCCGGAAAGATGATAGGTACGTAGTTTGACATTTATGAGGTTTTCAGCCAGGTAGTTGGAGCACAGGACCACATGAATGAGATCGCAGGACAAAGTATTAACCGAATGTCTTCTTGCATAAACAATATCAGATCCAATTATGGATATACAATTCCGCTCCGTCCTTATCCAATGGATCACTTTGTTTATTAATGCACCAGTGTCCTCAAGGGTTCCTGGCTTCAGTTTTGGAACAGGTACCATATAAATCGACCTGTTGGATTTCCGATTCTCATTTTGCCAGGAGGAATGGTTGCTAAGGGGACAGCGACACTGGAGGAGAAAAAGATACTCCAGGTTTGACTAGTCGATGCAAACGTCTTCCACAGAAATACTTCCTCTCATCTAGTCGGCCTGCACACAATCACGTAGTGTTTTGAGAGTTTGGGTTAGGAGCGTTACAAGAGTCAAACGATTCCTTAAGCCAATTTCGTTCTGGGCTCTTAGGGAGAGAACTGCTACACAATGAATTAAAAGTTGGGGGCATTTAGCTGCCCTCCTATTGTCTGAAATAGAGTTCGAGTTTACACCCCTACTTGGGGGCATATCATCAACAGCCGGCGATAATTATCGCTAAGCGCACTTAGCGCTAGGATAATTATCGCCGGCTAGCATGGATTTTTATCGCTGAGATAGCGTGCTATTAGCAACGCTTATCTCAAAAGCGATAAAAATACTCACGCTAACTGCCTAACGTGAGATTATCGCTGGAAACCCAGCGATAATCTCACGCAATGTGGCGCTAGCTTGTTGATAGGGCCCCACAAACTTAGCCATGATATCCACATTCCATAGGATATCATGGCTAAGTCAGTCCTGAAGCAGCCGTAAGGAAAGTAGCGATAACAGGGGTTATCGCTACTTTTCTTGCCGCTATGCTTCATAGCGTGGGGCTTGATGATAGGAGAAATGTCGCTTAGCGACATTTCTCCTGTCATGTCAGGTCAGGAACGCCCACTTTGCATCTCATTAGAGATGCAAAGCTGGGCGTTAGGAATTAGTGCGCTAATCAAGGTTTCACGCGTTAGCGCGACCTTGCTAATTAGGCAATAAAATTATCGCCGCTTTTCGGCCGAAAACGGCCGCAAAAGCGATGATAATTCTATCGCCTCGCCTTGCTGATATGCCCCTTGGTACGTTAACTGGGTTTGCTGCTTGAAGAACTATCGAGGTGTTCTCTTGGACATTGTTTTTGCACTTTCACCCTCTACAGCAACAGGGAAATTTATACACCAGTTCCGCTACTTGCGCAGCTGAAGACGCAACTTGATTATGAAGGTCATTCAGTTTGCTGGACAGCAATTCGATGTACGCTGGTTCTGGGGAACATTTTGTGCTCCTGATCGAGGCAGAATAGTAGATATTTCCTGTGAAAACACTATGGGCATAGGTGTATCCACAATGTATAGGGGCAAATCGATTGTAACAAGGCACACTGGAGACGATGGTAACAGTGGGATAAAGAGAACATGGGGGCATATTATCAAGCACGGCGTTAAAATTATCAATGGGCTTGATAATATGCCGCAGAGAATTCCAGTAGAAGCCCATGTTGACACCAGAACATGGGCTTCTATGGGAATTCTCAAGGGCATATTATCAAGCCCATTATCGCCGCTTTAGCTGCAGTTTTCTGCCACTAAAGCGGCGATACTTTTAACGCCGTTTCTTGATAATATGCCCCTTGGAGTCTAGGTCATTTGATCTGTGGAACTAATACCTCTGGGGCTGGAAGAAACAAGGGCTGAATTACTCAGGTCTCCCTGGTTTTCTGTATTTGACTCGCAGGGCAAAGTATGTTCCTCACTTATAGGGGATGCTCTAGATCTCTTTATCTTAAACATATCAGGTACTTTTGACAATTTGCCCTTCCCCCTTGTATTACTTGTATTGAGGAGCAGCTTATACCTCTCCAATTAATGTGTCAATATCAGCTAGCGTAGTGAATTCAGCTCTCTGGTCTGTTTGTCCCAGGTCTTTTCGACTTCTTCGCATGAATTCCATGATACGCTGTGTCCCCAGCCTTGCGTTTACCCATTGTTAAATTACTGGAAAAACTTCTATGTTGGTCACTTACATCAAGTGGCTTCAGATGGCATCTCGTAGATGAAAGAGAATGGGCCCGGCCCAGCCCAGCATCTTCTGGGCAAAGACGGACCCGGTCGTCGCCCGGCAAGCCCCACGCTGCAGGACTGCAGCGGTGAGTTTATGGAGGTGGACTCTTATGGCCCCTCCTGATGCCAAAGGTACGCTGAGAGACTGAGTCCCACCCCAGCAGGAAGCGCCTCACCCTAAAAAGCGGCCAGATGCAAGGTCTTTGCGAGCAGCCCCCCTTCATACTAATACCTTTAAAAGGGTGCAGTGGAACATAGGTGGTAACTAACTGATAAGATCCCCATCAGATGGGGAGTAAAGCAGGGTTTCGTACTTGCCCTGACACTGTCCAGCCTTTATATTAATAGGGCAGTTAAATGGTTATCTTGATGTATGCAGGATGCACTCAAGTTAGCAGGAGTACCAGTCCCGATCTTAATGTTTGCGGACGATACTCTGCTTATTTCTAGAACACCCATGGGCCTTCAGTCCAAACTGGACTCCTTTGCTGCTTTCTGCAAAAAGAGTAGCCTTTAAATAAATCCAAAAAAACCTAAATTTATGGGGATAAATACACATAGATCCTTTAGAGCTAGAATGGAGATTGAATGCTCCCAGACAGAACAGGTCAAACACTTTGACTACTTAGGAATAAGATTGTCGTATACTAGGACCTGAGGACATCAAATCAAGAAGAGCAAAATAGAACTTAACCAGAGAGCACTCCAGATTGGGAGAAAACACAAGGCCATACCAGGTGGTGCGATATCACTAGCCATTCAAATATATGGAGCCACAGTGGTGGTGGAAGCCATCTATGGGGCAGAGGCATGTGGGTACGCTGATGCAACTCTCTTCCAACTGTAGAGAACACATTTATTAGGGGGCTGCTGAATTTACCATCAAGCAAACCCCTTGCTCCCCTGAGGTTGGATCTAGCCATGTGGTGTCTCTTTTAAAGCCACTGCTATACTGGGTGCAGGTATGGTCAACGTCGGTGTTGACTCCTGATAGGGACTCTTTAGTAGATATAATCGCCTGTGATAAACTAGTCCATACCCCACAGCTGAAAACTGTTAAGAAGCAGTGTGAACTGCTGAAAGTAGGAGAATTATGGAATTTGCCAACAGAAGTTGCCAATGGCGTTAACCAGAAACTGACAAAAGTGTACTGGGAAAACGCTATGCTGCGTATCTGGTCTGACCATATAGATGGGAGCCTGACTGGGCAGGTCTTGAACTACAAATGTTCACATAAGTTTGAGGTATACATGGATATAATTTATTCTCCACTAGCAAAACATCTGTATGTGCAGTTTAGATTTGGTACATTACCCCTAAGATCATTAACATCCAAGAGGGAATAATCAGGCTGCTTCCCAGAACACTGCTCTTATTGTCTGCTGGGAAAAGAATCGGTAGACCATTTTCTCCTGTTTTGCCCCAGCTACTCACTGCCGCATAAGAAATGGATAATTGCAGTCTGTAAGCTGGAGGGGATAAGGCATCACAGGGAGGCTTTAGGAATTCTAAAAAGTGAGCTGAAGGAATCGATAGTCTTCACAGTGGCAAGTTTCCTGCAGCAGGCAGTTTACGAGAACCCGTAAACTCATATGAACATCTAAGGTCTAAATGGTATATATGCATTTATTTGAAACTCTTGTGCATAAGTGTGTTGAGGTGGTTGATTGAGTAGTTTTTAATGCTTAGAAATCATAGAACAATCTATGCTAAGGGGACAGCGACACTGGAGGAGAAAAAGATACTCCAGGTTTGACTAGTCGATGCAAACGTCTTCCACAGAAATACTTCCTCTCATCTAGTCGGCCTGCACACAATCACGTAGTGTTTTGAGAGTTTGGGTTAGGAGCGTTACAAGAGTCAAACGATTCCTTAAGCCAATTTCGTTCTGGGCTCTTAGGGAGAGAACTGCTACACAATGAATTAAAAGTTGGGGGCATTTAGCTGCCCTCCTATTGTCTGAAATAGAGTTCGAGTTTACACCCCTACTTGGGGGCATATCATCAACAGCCGGCGATAATTATCGCTAAGCGCACTTAGCGCTAGGATAATTATCGCCGGCTAGCATGGATTTTTATCGCTGAGATAGCGTGCTATTAGCAACGCTTATCTCAAAAGCGATAAAAATACTCACGCTAACTGCCTAACGTGAGATTATCGCTGGAAACCCAGCGATAATCTCACGCAATGTGGCGCTAGCTTGTTGATAGGGCCCCACAAACTTAGCCATGATATCCACATTCCATAGGATATCATGGCTAAGTCAGTCCTGAAGCAGCCGTAAGGAAAGTAGCGATAACAGGGGTTATCGCTACTTTTCTTGCCGCTATGCTTCATAGCGTGGGGCTTGATGATAGGAGAAATGTCGCTTAGCGACATTTCTCCTGTCATGTCAGGTCAGGAACGCCCACTTTGCATCTCATTAGAGATGCAAAGCTGGGCGTTAGGAATTAGTGCGCTAATCAAGGTTTCACGCGTTAGCGCGACCTTGCTAATTAGGCAATAAAATTATCGCCGCTTTTCGGCCGAAAACGGCCGCAAAAGCGATGATAATTCTATCGCCTCGCCTTGCTGATATGCCCCTTGGTACGTTAACTGGGTTTGCTGCTTGAAGAACTATCGAGGTGTTCTCTTGGACATTGTTTTTGCACTTTCACCCTCTACAGCAACAGGGAAATTTATACACCAGTTCCGCTACTTGCGCAGCTGAAGACGCAACTTGATTATGAAGGTCATTCAGTTTGCTGGACAGCAATTCGATGTACGCTGGTTCTGGGGAACATTTTGTGCTCCTGATCGAGGCAGAATAGTAGATATTTCCTGTGAAAACACTATGGGCATAGGTGTATCCACAATGTATAGGGGCAAATCGATTGTAACAAGGCACACTGGAGACGATGGTAACAGTGGGATAAAGAGAACATGGGGGCATATTATCAAGCACGGCGTTAAAATTATCAATGGGCTTGATAATATGCCGCAGAGAATTCCAGTAGAAGCCCATGTTGACACCAGAACATGGGCTTCTATGGGAATTCTCAAGGGCATATTATCAAGCCCATTATCGCCGCTTTAGCTGCAGTTTTCTGCCACTAAAGCGGCGATACTTTTAACGCCGTTTCTTGATAATATGCCACTTGGAGTCTAGGTCATTTGATCTGTGGAACTAATACCTCTGGGGCTGGAAGAAACAAGGGCTGAATTACTCAGGTCTCCCTGGTTTTCTGTATTTGACTCGCAGGGCAAAGTATGTTCCTCACTTATAGGGGATGCTCTAGATCTCTTTATCTTAAACATATCAGGTACTTTTGACAATTTGCCCTTCCCCCTTGTATTACTTGTATTGAGGAGCAGCTTATACCTCTCCAATTAATGTGTCAATATCAGCTAGCGTAGTGAATTCAGCTCTCTGGTCTGTTTGTCCCAGGTCTTTTCGACTTCTTCGCATGAATTCCATGATACGCTGTGTCCCCAGCCTTGCGTTTACCCATTGTTAAATTACTGGAAAAACTTCTATGTTGGTCACTTACATCAAGTGGCTTCAGATGGCATCTCGTAGATGAAAGAGAATGGGCCCGGCCCAGCCCAGCATCTTCTGGGCAAAGACGGACCCGGTCGTCGCCCGGCAAGCCCCACGCTGCAGGACTGCAGCGGTGAGTTTATGGAGGTGGACTCTTATGGCCCCTCCTGATGCCAAAGGTACGCTGAGAGACTGAGTCCCACCCCAGCAGGAAGCGCCTCACCCTAAAAAGCGGCCAGATGCAAGGTCTTTGCGAGCAGCCCCCCTTCATACTAATACCTTTAAAAGGGTGCAGTGGAACATAGGTGGTAACTAACTGATAAGATCCCCATCAGATGGGGAGTAAAGCAGGGTTTCGTACTTGCCCTGACACTGCCCAGCCTTTATATTAATAGGGCAGTTAAATGGTTATCTTGATGTATGCAGGATGCACTCAAGTTAGCAGGAGTACCAGTCCCGATCTTAATGTTTGCGGACGATACTCTGCTTATTTCTAGAACACCCATGGGCCTTCAGTCCAAACTGGACTCCTTTGCTGCTTTCTGCAAAAAGAGTAGCCTTTAAATAAATCCAAAAAAACCTAAATTTATGGGGATAAATACACATAGATCCTTTAGAGCTAGAATGGAGATTGAATGCTCCCAGACAGAACAGGTCAAACACTTTGACTACTTAGGAATAAGATTGTCGTATACTAGGACCTGAGGACATCAAATCAAGAAGAGCAAAATAGAACTTAACCAGAGAGCACTCCAGATTGGGAGAAAACACAAGGCCATACCAGGTGGTGCGATATCACTAGCCATTCAAATATATGGAGCCACAGTGGTGGTGGAAGCCATCTATGGGGCAGAGGCATGTGGGTACGCTGATGCAACTCTCTTCCAACTGTAGAGAACACATTTATTAGGGGGCTGCTGAATTTACCATCAAGCAAACCCCTTGCTCCCCTGAGGTTGGATCTAGCCATGTGGTGTCTCTTTTAAAGCCACTGCTATACTGGGTGCAGGTATGGTCAACGCCGGTGTTGACTCCTGATAGGGACTCTTTAGTAGATATAATCGCCTGTGATAAACTAGTCCATACCCCACAGCTGAAAACTGTTAAGAAGCAGTGTGAACTGCTGAAAGTAGGAGAATTATGGAATTTGCCAACAGAAGTTGCCAATGGCGTTAACCAGAAACTGACAAAAGTGTACTGGGAAAACGCTATGCTGCGTATCTGGTCTGACCATATAGATGGGAGCCTGACTGGGCAGGTCTTGAACTACAAATGTTCACATAAGTTTGAGGTATACATGGATATAATTTATTCTCCACTAGCAAAACATCTGTATGTGCAGTTTAGATTTGGTACATTACCCCTAAGATCATTAACATCCAAGAGGGAATAATCAGGCTGCTTCCCAGAACACTGCTCTTATTGTCTGCTGGAAAAAGAATCGGTAGACCATTTTCTCCTGTTTTGCCCCAGCTACTCACTGCCGCATAAGAAATGGATAATTGCAGTCTGTAAGCTGGAGGGGATAAGGCATCACAGGGAGGCTTTAGGAATTCTAAAAAGTGAGCTGAAGGAATCGATAGTCTTCACAGTGACAAGTTTCCTGCAGCAGGCAGTTTACGAGAACCCGTAAACTCATATGAACATCTAAGGTCTAAATGGTATATATGCATTTATTTGAAACTCTTGTGCATAAGTGTGTTGAGGTGGTTGATTGAGTAGTTTTTAATGCTTAGAAATCATAGAACAATCTATCCCCATCAGGAGATTAAAATCCATCATGCATATTTGTGCTCTTGTACTTATGGGTTTAAAATTATGTACGTTTCCAAAAATTTCTCCTCTGTAGGGGGGTACTAAGAGCTGGTTTAGGAAGTCCAGAGCCCGTGCTCCTATGGGTCAAATAATCAAAAGAGGGGAGGGGCTTCTGTTCCTGGGAAAAAGAAAAAGGTGTGTCTAACAGGTATAATTGGACCTACATCATGAGAAAAGTCAACAGGACTGTCTCATGTTGCCCTCACACATCCCCAAAGGGATGTCATGCTTCATCATCGGGCGTTGCTCCTCGTCGGGCCAGCACTGCAATGCCCTACGGGTCCCCCGAAGGGTCACTTTGGTGGAGATCTTTTTTAGAGATGACGTATGATGCTTGCAAGTGAGGTGACTGGTGGGGTGGAGTAGTGTAAAGTGTTTGTGAGTTGAAACTGATAGGGGTGGTCCCAAACTATCTTTTAATGAGTAGACCACCCTGGCAGAAATAAAAACCTATTAAAGACTAATGCTACCTTGATGGTCTAAAAGGAACCCTGGTAGTCAGTGTGTGACGACTATGTGGGGAAGATACCCTATAGTCGTGTGGTACAGGCCTCACTTGGTCTCTCACTCAGTGACCTGTCAGCATGTTTCATGCCTATACATTGGTCTGAAGGATCCATGGCGCTTCGTCAGGACATCAACATATATAATGAACTCCCACACACAAAAATGGTGCTCCTAAAGTGCAACCAACTGACTATGTGGTTCAGGGTCCAACCTAAGAATTGCTCGGTTAGTACCACATCAGGTAACTCGGAAGTGCTGCGTTCGTGCGTGCCCCGGGTTTTGGTGTGCGGACCTTGCGTCGCTGGGGACGCGGATACTGAAGGGTAGGTGCAAACGCAAGGTCCGCACACCAAAACCTGGGGCGCGTAGGGCATTGCAGCGCCGGCCCGACGAGGAGCAATGCCCAATGATAAAGCATGACATCCCTTTGGGGATGTGTGAGGGCAACATGAGACAGTATTGTGGACCTTTCTTGCGATATAGGTCCAATAATGCCTGTTAGACACACCTTATTCTTTTTCTCAGGAACAGAAGCCCGACTTTCTTTTGATTATTTAAAATTATGTAGCGGAAGCCCTGTATGTACAACACTGCTATTTTGGTCCCCAAATGTTGACGTCTACTGTGTTTCTATGAGGCAATAATGGTATTTGATTATGTTTTTGTTCATAGAAGAAGCTTATAGTGACATATACAAGATACTAGGGCTCACATATTCTCATGTTGGTCTTCAGAACCTAGACAGCATAAGGGACCCTTTTTAGCACACTTTTATGTCTTCTCAGGTTTTTGCTGCTATTGGTTTTTCGTGTTCAATGGGGAAGATGGTTTGATAATGTGGGCTGTCACTTGGTATCAGGTTAATCTCGACAATTGTTCTTGTGTTTTGTAATATATGTATTTCATTGTGTGTTTTAACTTATTTTAACATGTATTGTATTGCATGTTGCACTTTTATGGTCATTCTACCAAAATAAAGTCTATTGATTGATTGGTCTCTATGTGAGGAGGGACTTTTCTTCCTCTTGCAGGAAGATCAGTTAGGATGCACCCAGATGGGCACTACATTGCTTGTAGCCTCTAATGGAGGGAGTCCTGGCTCCTAAGTGCTGTCCTGGGAGCCTTGGAGGTGACCCACAGGAGTTACTCTAGAACCATGAAAATTTCGGTCTTTTTGACGTTTTGGACTTCCAAGACCTCTGGAGTCATCATAGGGACCTTGTGGCAAAGGTCCCCCTGACAGCTCCGTCGGGGGACCTTTGCCTCAATTTTCCTCCCTACTGGCCTTGGTTCTAGCCTGGATGGGGGCACAAAGGATGACTTTCGCCAGGTCTCATCTTACATTTACTTGAGAAAGGGCAGGCCCTTTTACAAGCTGCCAGCAATGGGAAGAAAAAGATCTTGACAGAGGCCATTGTTTCTGCTCTAAGAGCAGTTTTCACACCTCATTAAGGCTAGGTAATGGCATACCAGCAAAATACCAAAGGTGTCAGATATATCCAGAGCCAACTTTTTCCATGGCCCATCCGGAAACTTCACAATCTAACATGGATATGATGGTCGTTTGTGAATTATCGCTCCATGCTCAACGTATACATAACCACACCTTCTCCTTGATGCTCCTATGCACTCCAGACCACTAGAAATCCATTCTAACCCTTCTCTTGGTGTTTCTCATGCCTAGGTGATCTTTTTGTGCCATTGGGAAAATCCTATTCTGTAGACGACTGGGAACCACCAATAACTCATCACAATACAACAAATCCACCCGCAAAAACCCATCCCACAAACCATAGTAAAAAAATGCTTCTCCCAATAATTAACTCTTGTCAGGCCACCCATTCTTCGTGTACGCAGCCATACAAAACATAGCTTTATCTTCTTTCATGGCATCCAACAACTCTTTATTTGAAAAACTACCATCTAATACATTTATCACTGAGGCTATGATTTCTCGCTAATCATCCAAACTTTCTCTGTTGCTATCCTCTGGAATTCAAGAGAGAGAGAATCAGCCAGCACATGTTAATTCTTACACATACTCCATCTTGAAATGAAAATCCAAAAGCCAGAAAAGCTATAGACCATTCCCAACCTACACAACATTAACAGTTTTCTTCATTAGTGCACATTTTTTCAGACAAAATTATGAATGCATTTGGGGTACTATTCGGCGAAGTCCCAAAAATGTTTTTCTTTTAGTCCAGTAGAATCCAGGTTGGCCAAACTATTTTTCCTTGGCAAAAATTCCTTCACTACTAACGCAATGACCTAAGTAATTCACGCTGTTCTTTCTAGTGTTGGACTTGTCCACTGAGAATGTCAGACAATAACTCTGCAACACAGACAGTTCACGAAACAAGGTTTTTGTTATGTTCTTCACATGTGGACCAAAAACCAGAGCGTCAGCCTGAAAGTAGAAAACATTGGACAAATCTTTGAAAAGCTGATGCATGACTCACTGGAACACTACAGATGCTGACACTAAAATGAAAGGCATGCATTTATACCTAAATGCACCTAAGAAGTTATAAATGATGTTAAGGATTTGGAGTCCTCATTGTGAGCTGTCTAATGATAGGACGATAAATAGAAGTTTGTAAATATAGCCATTCCTTTGATTGTTGTCAAGATTCTCCCAATATTCTGTAAATCTCTCAAGGTCACATCCAGCCTGATACTACTATTCCATTAGCTTGCCACTGTAATCGAAAGCAACAACCCAGAGGACTTCATTTCATGTATAATACCCTCTTGACATGACCAATTAAGTGCCTTCTTTAGGTTCTCCCTTACAAATAGTGGTATGTTTCTTATCTTGTGAACTATGGTGGTAGTATTTTCTTTCAACAACATGCAGTGAAAAAAACCTTTATATAGCCCTTTGGAATTGGAAAATACATTAAGAAGGATAACGTTACTTACCCAGTAAACATCTATTCTTGGCATGTACAGCTGTAGATTCACATGCTTTGCATACTCCTGCCATCTAGTGTTGGGTCCGGATGTTTGCAGTTTGTTTTTCTTCAAAGAAGTCTTTTCCAGTCACAAGGTAGGTGACTCCTCCTTTCGGTGGTAGCGCGCATGGGCATCAACTCCATTATTAGATTGTTTTCCCGCAGAGGGTGAGACTGGAGTTAGTAAGAGTTCAATAGAGATGTCCATGCTTATGTATGTATACTAAAGAGAGAACTGCAGCAGCTACAGGTACCCGGGGAGGCTGTGAATATACAGCTATACATGCCAAGAAGCACAAGTTATTTACTTGTGTAACGATATATCTGTAAAAGACATTAGTTAGTGATAGATACCTTACCTTAGAATATCCCCAGGCATCAGACTGGATCCGGAAAGTTTTCGTCAGCAGTACCCCTGCTCGTCGGTAGGCGTCGTCGTATGGCTCCGCGTACATCGTTGGTGTCGTAGTCGCCGAGATGACGTCGCTGGAGTTACTTAGATGCACCCACGCGCGCTGACGTCAGTTCTGTACACGACTTTCCACGCCAGGAATGCAGAGCCATGCAAGATACTGACCACTGGTGCATTGAAACTAGGGCCCTGAAAGGGATAACCTTAAACCTAGAAATCAGTTCGCAGAACGGGGAGGATGGGTGGGGCAGTAAGGAATCCATCACTAACTAATGTCTCATACAGATATATCGTTACACAAGTAAGTAACTTGTGCATCTGAAAGAGACACGTTAGTGATAGATTCCTTACCTTACCTTAGAATAGATACCCCAGCAATACCAACCCCGGTGGTGGGTCTGAGAACCAAAATCACACCAGAAAGTCACGGAGAACAGAACAACCAAAGAAGCCGTCTCTCTGGACTTGACTGTCAACGGGGATATGAAAATACACGTCCTGCAGGTCCAACGCTACCATCCAGTCTTGCGGGTCGAGGGCAGACAAGACCTGAGCAAGTGTGAGCATCTTGAACTTCTCCTTCCGGAGGAAGCAATTGAGGTTCCGAAGGTCTAAGATGGGACGCAGGCCTTTGTCCTTCTTTGGAACCAAGAAGTAGTGGGAGTCACAACCACGGCCTACTTCTGGCATCGGAACGCGCTCGATGGCCCCCTTGGCCATGAGGGCCGTAACTTCCTGCTGTAGAAGTGCCAAGTGATCCCCTGACATGCGGTGATACTTTGGTGGCATGGCTGGGGGGGGGGGGGGGGGTGGTTGTCTCGAAGGGGAGGGAGTAACCCCTTCGGACAATCTGCAGAACCCACCTGTCCGATGTGATGGTGCACCAGTGGTGGAGGTGATGGCTAATCCTGCCACCCACTGGTGTCTGGTGGGCCTGAAACACCGGACTAGGAAGGTTTGGAGGCAGGGGCAGCAGGGGGGTGGTGGACTGACCCACACACTCGCCCCGTGACCCACCTCTGCGGGTCCAGCATCCGCGGCTGCGCTGAGACTGTTGCTGCGCAGACCTATGGCTCTGAAACGAACGTGCTTGGGTGCCTCTTCCTTGACCACGAAAGGAGCGAAAAGCAGAAGCGGAAGGAGTGCGTGTTCCCGAAAGGCCTAAAGACTTGGCTTTTAGTCCGCGAGTCCTTAAAACGCTCCAACGCGCAATCCGCCTTATCGCCAAACAGGCGAGTGTCATCAAAGGGCATGTCCATCAATGTGTTCTGGACATCCCTAGAAAAGCCAGTCGTTCTCAGCCAGGCGTGGCGGCGTAGCGCCACTGTCGTGGAAATTGCCCTGCCCAGCGAGTCAGCAGTGTCAAGACCACAACGGACCGTGAACTTGGCTGCATCTCTCCCCTTAGCAATAGCTTGGGAGAGTACTGTCCGACCCATCACCGGACACTGAGGCAGCACTTGCGCAACCGTATCCCTCACAGAATGGGAATAACGGCCCAAGAAACATGCGGTGTTCACAGACCGCAGTCCTGAACTGCTGGAAGAAAAAATATTCTTCCCAAACTGCTCCAGTTTCTTGGATTCCCTGTCTGGTGGTGTGGAAGGGAACGCGCTCGGGGACGCAGAGGCCTGGACAACCAAGCTCTCAGGGGTAGGGTGTTCTTATCCACAGGAGCCCCTGTGTTGGGCCTGGACCAGGTACCTAAAAGAACGTCCGAGAGGTTAGTCCTGACGGCCACAGTAGAAAGCTCGAGGTGGAGAGCCTCGGCCGCCCTATGCAACACCATAGAGTAGGAACCACCCTCCTCCGTAACCACGGTAGAAGGAGACAGTGAGCCAGGTTCAGGAGTATATTCCTGGTCACCTGCATCCCCCAGATCCTCATCCCCGTCCGGGTCTAACTCGCATTGTGCTGCGAGAGGGTCCTCAGACCCCTCCCAGTCCTCCCCGTCCTTCACAGCACATAAGGAGGTGGGTGAAGAAAGGGAAAGAAATTCCCAAACGGCGTCGGAATCGGCATCAGTCGACACCCTTCCAGCACCGTCTCCACGTAGGGGAGGAGGCCATGGACGGTGTCAGCCGACGCCGGTGGCGGAGCCGTCGATGTTGGTCACACTGGGCCAACCGACATGGACGGAGATCCATGCGTGGATCCATGGGGGTCTCTCGGCGTCCAGACCAAAGTCGTCGGCGACGTCGAAGAATGAGGACCCCCAGTTGGGCCCGCGGGGCCCAATGGTGCACCGGCGGGGCCGGACGGTCCGAAGACACGTGCCATGGCTGACAGGACCTCCTGCAGCTGGGCCGGAGTCACCAATGGACCCGAAAAGGCCGGGTAGGCCATCGGCAACTGCAGAGGCTCCGCCAGAGCCATGCCACCTGCACCCTCAGCCGCGTGGCGCGACCGGCTAGGGGAAGGCGAAGAGCGACGGCGCTTCTTCGACTTCTTGTACTTCGCCTTACCTGACACGGAGTGCAAAGACTTCGAATGGTGGTGATGGCTCTGCGGCCGGTCCCTCGACCTCCCACGGGACCTGGAACGTCGCGGAGCCGACTCCCAGGCCTCTAGCCACTATTGGGACTGCTCCCGCAAAGTTTTCGGAGCCATGGCCAGTCAGTGGGAGCACGACTCGGAGTCATGGTCGCGCCCCAGGCAGTAGAGACACTCACGGTGCGGATCCGTCACCAACATTGTGTGGGGACAGGCCGCGCAAGACTTGAAACTGGGCATCCCTATGCACCTGGAGTGTACGTATTAAAAAAACAAAGACAAAAGTCCCAAAAAACTCAGTCAAAAAATGACTGGGGGCACCGCTCTCTCCGGATCTGGGCTTGCTGGCGCGGAAAAAGAAAGAACTGACGGCAGCGCACGTGGGTGCGTCTAAGTAGCTCCAGCGATATCATCTCGGTGACTACGATGCCAACGACGTACACGGAGCCGTACGACGATGCCTACTGATGCGCAGGGGTACTGCTGACGAAAACTTTCCAGATCCAGTCTGATGCCTGGGGATATTCCAAGGTAAGGAATCTATCACTAACGTGACTCTTTTAGATCAGATGTTTACTGGGTAAGTAACATTATATGTTTGAGGCATGAGAGCTGTAGATCACATGCTTTGCATAGACTATATAGCAGTATTCTTCCAAAGTCATGGTTACCCTGTAGCTACTGGAGTTGTCTGAAATAGTGATTTAAGTACTGTTTGGCCCACATTAGCTTGTTGTCTCACTAACACATCTACACAATAGTGTTTGGTGAATGTGTGCAGTGTTGACCATGTTGCAGCTTTGCAAATGTCAACTATGGGAATGTTTCCTAAGAAAGCCATCATAGCCAATAAAAAGATTTTACAAAAAAAAAGAAAGCCATCATAGCCCCTAACTTGCGAGTGGAATGCCCTCTAGGGGATAACAAGTTTGAATGCATTTAACAATCCACCTTGTAATACCTGATTTGGAAATAGGATTGCCCTTGTGTGGTGGTGCAAAATCAACAAAAAGTTGTTTGGTCTTACGAAATGATTTTGTTCTTTCGATGTAATATAAAAGTGCTCTTTTAACATCTATGGGGTGTAAAGCTCTGTCTGCAACAGAATCAGGTTGAGGGAGGAATACAGGTAATTCTACCAACTGATTTATGTGAAATGCAGATACTATTTTAGGGAGAAATTTGGGGTTTCTACGAAGAACCACTTTGTCTCTGTGCAGTTGGAAAAAAGGTTCTTCAATGGTTAGTGCCTGTAGTTCACCCACTCTCCTCAGTGAAGTGATTGCAATGAGGAAAGCGGTTTTCCAAGAAAGAAACTGTGGCTCGCATTTATACATAGGTTCAAAAGGTGGCCCTATTTATCTTGTGAGGACTATGTTAAGATTCCACACTGGGGCAGGTGGGAGCCTTGGTGGTATGACTCTTTTAAGTCCTTCCATGAAAGCTTTAATTACGGGCACTCTGAAAAGCGACAAATGTTGCCTATTTTGTACATACGCAGCTATTGCAGCGAGATGTAGCCGGATGGAGGTGTAAGTCAATCCTGACTGCTGCAGGTGTAACAGATAGCAAATGATGTTTTGTATGGAATCATCAAGAGGTTTGATGTGATTGGTTTTAAAAAAAAAGAAATGTTAATTTTGTTTATTGGTCATTTTCAATAAAGCAAACAAACAAAAAGTGCAATGAAATACACCACAGAGTGCACAGGCAGGCCGCTATACAGTACATGATGAGGGCAACAAATCCATGAAGAGCAGAGCAGGAGCATGCACATAATGTAGACGGACAGTACAGTCAGAACAGAGGGGAGAGGAACATGGATGAGGGGTACAGTGCAGTGCAGTCATGTAACAGACCAATCCATCACAGAAGCCGATAAGGCTGGAGACTAAATGGCAGACACTGATAGTAAGTAGGCCGTGAGGGGCGACCATATGTCTCGTGGCCGCGAGGGGACAGGCAGTTCCTCAGCATAACATCCCAAGTGATCCCTACAGTAGGTCAAGTCCTGTAACCAATGCTTGGTGGTGGGCGCCGACCTGCTCTCCCAACACAGAGAGATCCTCCTTTTGGCAACCAGCAGCGCAATAGCCACCAATCGTCTACAGGAGGCCTTGACATCAGAAAGGAGACCAAGCAGACACAGCTGAGGGGTACAGTCCAATGGAAGCTCAGTCATTAAGCAGATAATCTTTATAACATCTCTCCAATATGAGAATACTCTAGGACACACCCATGCTTGATGATAGAAGTTAGCATCAGGAGCCCCGCAGCGCTTGCAGGCAGCAGAGTCACGTAAACCATACTTATGTAACTGAGCAGGGGTATAATATAGTTGATGGATATACTTAAAATGAACCATCCGCAAATTCCCATTCGACGTTAGATGTCCGGTAAGGCGACAGCAACTCACCCACTCATCCTCAGTCAAAGCGCGCGGCAGAACAGCATTCCATTTAGTCAGGGCCACCACATCAGAGACAGCAGCTTCCCTCTGCGATATCCGATAAAGCCGCATGACTAGTTTCACCCTGGAGGGAGTAGTATATAATAATTGCAGTGCCTCCAATGTATGTGGTTCGGCGGGAAAGTGCGGATACAGCTCGCGCATTGCCAACCTCAATCTGATGTAAGTAAAGAGGTGCATAGAAGAAAGGGGGCCGGCCGCAGCCAAAGTTGCCGAGGCAACAAATTGGCCCCCAGGGTATACATCTTTCATGGTCATCAAATTCATATCTTTAAGGATCCGCAGGGCGCCCACCTCAGTGGTAACCGAGAGATCTGAAGGATGAAGCAGCGGCATAGCAGGCGCATAGAGCGGCAGCTTCTGAGCACGCCTGCCAAGCTCCCGCCAAGCCCCAGCTGTGGTCTGTACCGTATCAAACTCCCCCTTTTCAAACACTGTGTGAGTATTAACAACCATAACCGCAAAAATCGTCCGAAGATTGTGTGAGGTGGAGCGAGTCGGCACAAAACCAGATTGGTCCGGCAGAACCATGACGGGAAGAAGCAGCTGCAGTCGGGTCGCTAGGACCTTAGCTAATATTTCGACATCTGTATTTATTAAGGACAGTGGTTGGTAGGAGTAGCAGCTATCGGCTGGCTTGCCCGGCTTAAGAAGAGTGACCAACAGAGCCTCACGCAATGTAGGAGGCAGACAACGCGTATCGTACGCCTCCTCATAGACCTGGAGCGAGCAAAGAGCCAGGATGTCGATATAGGCCTTATAAAACTCCGCCGGCAGGCCATCAAAGCCAGCAGATTTACCATTCGGGAGAGCAGCAATAGCATCCTGGATCTCACCAAGGGTGAGAGGGTGAATTAAAAATTCCTGCTGCCCCAGAGAGAGCCATACTAAGGCGATATCATCCAAATACTGCTGCAGTTCCACCTCAGTTGCAACCGGATGCTGAGCATACATATCCCTATAAAAATCAGCAAACGTTTGCAAAATATGAGAAGTGTCATGATGGGTTACGCCATCAACCGCAATGGAGCTAACCGTATAGACACCCCCTCGGGGCTCCATAAGACGAGCCGCCAATGCCCGACCCGGCCGACCACTCTCCCCATAGTATCTAGCCCTACCCCTCCACGACATGTGGCGCACCTCTTGATCTGCCACCTCATTGTATTCAGCCACTTTTTCATTAATGAGGGCTAACACAGATGGGTCAGGTGAGCTCTCATACCTGCGCTCCAGCCCCTTCAGCTCACGTTCCAGGGCAGACATTGTGCCCCTAAGGGACCGCAGAACCCCAGCCTGGAGCCCAATACAGAACCCCCGTATGGTCACCTTATAGGCTTCCCATAAAGTTCCCACCGTATCAACCGATCCAGTATTATAATGTGCAAAGTAGTCAGTGATAGCCTCCCGAACACCCGTGCAGAACACCAAGTCCAGCAGGGCAGAAGGCCGAAGCCGCCACTGGAAGGGAGGGGGAGCGCATGTAGGCAGTGCCATGCGGACAAGCACAGGGGAATGATCAGAGAGTGTCCTAGGGAAATGCTCCACATGCACAGTCCAGTCACTAGCATCATGGGATAACAGCCCGAAGTCGATACGGGACCAGGCAGAGCGGGCATATGAATGACAAGTGCCGTCCCTAGCGCACGGGTTACGCAAGCGCCAGACATCCACCAGCCCCAGCATCAACATACCATCTCGCAGAGCTGCAGCTGCCTTTTTAGGAGGCTGGTCCACAGCGGACACCCTATCTACATCAGGGTCCAGAACCACATTAAAATCACCCCCACAGATGACAGTGCATGGAGGCAGGCTGTAGAGTCTTTGCCAAAGAGCCTAAAAAAATGCAGGGTCGTCGATGTTAGGACCATAAACATTAACTATAGCTAGAGATCTACCATAAAGTGTACCCTGCATGATAAGATATCTCCCCTCATCATCTTCATCTACTGAGAGCGGTATAAAGGGGGTGCCTTTTTTAACCAAGATCATTACCCCCCGGGCATAAGAGGAGTAAGAGGCAGCAAGTCGCACCCCAGCCCATCTGGTGGCGATACTAGACACCGCCCGCTTGAGAAGATGCGTCTCCTGTAGGAGAGCAATTAGAATGCGATGTCGGTCGAGGTAAGAGAGCACCTGACCAGGATATCGTCAGGTCAGCAGAGTCAGTCACGTCCCATCAAGAAGAAATAGTGTCCTGGGCCAACGGTCATAAATAGCCCAAAGCATTACCTCTCCACATCCGCAGCGGCATACCATTGCACAGTTAGAAAAATTAAAAACCCCAACCACCCACCCCACCCACTCCAGCAGCGTAAGGCTGCCGTGACACACAGAAGACCTCAGGGGGATGCGGAAAATGCCAATAGCAATGGAATGGGATATAATGTTGGAAGCGATAAAATCAGTAGGCGAAGCCTGAGACACTGCACAGAACACAGAATGCATCAAGGCCCACAGAGAAGGACGACGAGGGTCTTGCATTGTTAGCACGGGAGTAAATGTGTTGTATAAACTAGACACGTAAATTGGGCTGAGTACACAATTGAAAGGTAAAACGCACATGGCACAGACGTACACAAGTGAGGGGGGGTGGAACGGGAGGGGGGAGTTGGGGAAATTTTTCGAGAATTATATACTGCATAGACATTACTTATAGTGGGGGCAGATACCCCGGCAGGCCTTGTAACACTTATCCTAGGGTACAAAAGACTAACTATACAGCGGTGGAATTCCACCACACACGAAGTAGGGTACGATATGTACAGAATAAGGCTGCTATAAATGTATACTATAGTGTCTTTGTACCGTGAAACCTTGAAAATCAATAAAAAGTTTTCAAAAAAAAAGGCTGCCGTGACATCCCAATAAACAACATAGAAGAAACCACCCCAAAACATGTTGCAACAGGAGCAACACAGGCAAACATATTCGCCAAATTAGCAGGAATGCAATCAGAGCATACAAATGCGCTAGAGCAAAAAAGACAACTTTTTGGGGATTTCCCATTCAGAGACGCGCTAGAGGCCACTGGCACCCCGAGAAAACCAGGGTGGGTCGAGACAAAGCATGTTAGGCCATCCGATACTGGCCATAATGGCCATCGAGTGGTCACTGACGTAACCCTTACAGCAAAGGACCGCACATCCCCTACAAACATTGAAACAAGCATTTCATGCCGAAGAACAATGATGACGTAAAACAAATTGTCAAGATGGACTTAGCAAACTAAACAGCACAGCTGAACATCGCATCACAAATCAGTGGGGATACGCAAATGGAACACATGAGGACATCAAACCAGCAACATATAATACATATAGATATCAAGCCTACTGCTCAACCATCAGGGTCAGAGTCCCCCACTTTCTCACGTTATGGGGATCTGCGTTCCAGCTGCCGGAGATAGTGAAGGGCATCCTTAGGTGATAGGAAAATGTGGGCCTTTCCGTTATGCTGGATGCGCAGATGCGCAGGATAAAGCATTGCATAGGGGATACTGAGCGATTGCAGTTTTTTCTTTACAGCATGAAACTCCCTGCGCGCCTGCTGCACCGCCACTGTGAAGTCAGGGAAGAACTCAACCTTCATGCCCTGATAGTTCAGGCTGCCCTTTTCCCGCGCCAGCCGCAGCGCGGTGTCACGATCGCGGTAATTCAACAAACGGGCTATTATTGGCCGGGGCGGCGCTCCCGGAATAGGTCGGGCAGCCAAGGAGAGGTGAGCTCTTTCAACGATTAACACTTTCGAGAAGTGCTCCGCACCCAACAGAGAGGTCAGTAGCGTCTCCACATACAACTCCATGGGCCCAGTGTTGGTCGACTCCGAAATTCCAGTAATACGTAGATTATTTTGTCGCGAGCGGGCCTCAATGTCCTCATTCTTAGCCTGGATAACCTCCAGAAGCTTTTCCATGCCTGCACAAGAGGTATTAAGTGTCTCAACCCGGTCCTCGGTCGTTGAAATGCGCTGTTCTGCTTCAGCCAGCTGTGCGCCATGCCTGTCCAATTTGGATGCCATTGTGTCCATACGCAGATTCAGATTATCTATTTTGGCATCAATAGTGTGGAGGCTTTGCTGCATGGACACCATCATGCACTCCAGCCGAGCTCCGGAGCCCTGCTCAGGATCAGGTTCGGCGTCCGAAGTAGTAGGAGTGTGAGGCTTAGGGTGTTTTTTAGCTTCAAAAGGGAGCTTACTTTGTTGCTTGTCAGTGCGGCCCATGTCGACCCCCAAAGCCACCAACGAAAGGGAGACCAGGAGTATCAGCGGAGAATGTCAGCAAAGAATCTGCTCAATTAGCTCTTATTGCTACTAAATGAAGTAGAAGAAGGGCAGCAGAGGTAGCGAGCAGCGTTATAGGGCCTACAGCAAGGATCTATAGGAGCAGAACAGTCCACCAAACTGCCTGGATAGCGTAGAATATTTAACGGTCTGCCAGTACAACGCTACCCATAGAACAGAGAGGGCCCAAGGGGGCACCAGACACGCAGGGCGGGGAGCGCGATCACCACCCCGGGCCCAGCACCCTCCAACAGCCACTCCGCTGCACCGTAGGCCTCAAAATTAGCCAGGGCACCACATCCAGCACCAATGATAAAGTCCACCACACCGCAGGGCCCAAAATCCAGGCAGGAGAAGCGGTCAGGCAGCAATAGGACGTGAGGCAAGTCCTCCAAACTTACGGTTTATGGTGCATGAAGCCTCGGGTCACTCCCCCCACTGCAGCGGCACCCAGCAGACTCCAGCGGCAGTCAGGCAGGCCGAGCAGAGACGGAGGGGGAGCCGCCGTCCCACCACAGCTCAGGAGGCACGGGAGAACTCCTCACAGTAAGGCAGCAGAAAGGCTTCGCAGGCGGCAGCAGCGAGGCCCAGCTGAGGTCCGGAGGGATCCACCGTCACACCCCCTCCGAGCAGCAGAGAGCGGCAGAGGGAAAAGGGCAGCACCGCCTCCCGCGCCGCTCCGAAGAAGCCAGGCACAGGTCCGCAGGGCCCTAAACACCACCGCAGCCCTCTCGCCCATAGCCCGCATCCGCCGCCGCGCCTCAAGGAGCGGAGCGGCAACAGGCCAGGAGCTCGCCCCCAAGCTGTGTGCCGCGGGGGCCCAGGACACACTGCCCCGCCGGGGGCACTATGCAGATCAGGAATGGACGCCTCACCCCGCAGCCAGCTGCATCCAGGCACCACACAGCCGTCACTCCATCGGCAGGTCAGCAGAGAATGCAGCACGCCGCCGCCATTTCGCTCCGGACCCCGGAGGCGGTCGGAAACCCAGGTAGGAGGCAGCTACATTCCACCTAGGGACGTCAGGATGTTTCTCAAGCGGCGGGGAGTGCAGGTCCGGTCTTGAACAGCGGGGATGGCACTGTTAATGGAGGATAATTGGCGGATGAAAGTCTCGGCCAGCGGAGCCGCGCTAGGAGGCGGCCGTCTTGCTCCGGGCTCTCTAGTACCAATTGATGTGATTGTTATTGCAATAAATAACAAAGTGTTCCCATTTAGCTGCGTAACAGGCTTTTGTGGTAGGCCTTCTGGCCTCCCTGATGATGTTCATGCAGTCTGGTGGAAGGTTCAGATAACCAAACTCTATGACTTCAGGAGCCAAAATTGCGAGGTTCAGTTGTTTAGGATCTGGGTGTCTGATTTCTCCATGGCTCCGTGTGATGAGACTCGATGTTAGGTGCAGCTTTTGATGGGGGACCAGAGACATGGTTGACGGGCCCATGTGGGAGCTACTAGGATCAGTGTGAGGGATGTTTGCCTGAGCTTCCGAACCACAAATGGAATGAATGGGAGAGGCGGAAAAGCGTAGGCAAATATCCCTGACCAGTTCATCAATAGTGCATTACCCATGGAGAGCGGGTGTGGGTTCCCAGAGGCGAAGCTTTGGCATTTTGCATTTTGTTGTGTGGCAAACAGCTGTATATGAGGGACTCCCCAACTTTGAAAGTATGGGAGGAGAACCTGAGGGTGAAGTTCCCATTTGTGTATTTGCTGCCTTTGTCTGCTGAGGAGGTCTGCAATCTGGTAGTTCATACCTGGGCGGTGTTCCGCTAGGAGATAGATTTTGAGGTGAATGGCCCAACTCCAGATTTCTTGGGCTAAGTGGGACAGTTGGAGAGAGTGTGTCGCCCCCCTTGTTTTTGTATGTAATACATGGCTGTCATGTTGTTGGTACAAACTAATAATTGTTGCACTCAGTTTTTTGGAATAAAAATTGCACTAGATGGGCACATATATCGAAAGATTAAATACTTTTAGATCATATTGCCTAGGGATATATATTCTACTTGCATAGTACCCTGCCCTAGGAATTGTCACATTAATTGGACAGGGGGCCCTTGTTACTTCTTGTGGTTGGTACGAACTAAGACAGCTTTGCCAACCAGCTGAGTTTAAAATGCCTTGAGAGCTAGAAAGATTGCAAGCAGTTCTAGATGGTTGATATGGAGCAACATTTGCTGTTGTCTCCATAGGCCTTGCACTGTGCGGTGTTAGTACTGTCTGTGGAACCAAGTCTATGAAGGGCCGTCTTTTTGATACATTTTGTGTGTTCCTTCACTGCAGAGAGAGATGAGTACGGCCGATTACCAACACTAGATCGGTTAACAGACCCCGTGATTGGTTCCACTGACTCGCTAAGCATTCCAAGTGCAGCCTGGCATGGGGAACAATCATGATGCAAGATGCCATCATTCCCAGTAGTTGCATATACACCCGATCTGGAAGCGAGTAATTGGATTAAAACTGGAGAACTAAAGCCTGAATGTTGCGAATTCTGGCTGCGTTGGGAAAGGCCAGAGCAGTTTTGAGTATTGCCAGGCTGGAGATGTGATTTTAGCACATTGACTGTGTACCCCAGTTGATGTAGTAACTGAATTGTTCTGTGAGTGTGCTGGAGACATTTTGGATACGTACAGGCTTTGATAAGCCAGTCATCCATGTATGGGAAGACATGGATGTGTTGTCTTCTCAGGTGAGCAGCAACTACCGCCAGACACTTTGTGAAGACTCTGGGGGCAGTGGTGACTCCAAACGGGAGTACCTTGAACTGGTAATGTTAACCCGTTATCACAAATCTGAGAAATGTGCAATAAGCGTGATGGATTGGAATATGGAAATAGGCGTCCTTTAAGTCTTGAGTAGACAGAAAGTCCCTCTTTTGCAGAAGTGGTATTACTTGTTGAAGTATTACCATGTGAAAATGGTCTGATTGTATGTAAAGATTTAGTTCTCTGAGGTCCAATATTGATCTGAGAGAAACATCCTTTTTGGGTATTAGAAAGCAAAAAGAGTATAAGCCCGACCCGTGGTATTGTAGTGCTACGGGCTCTATAGCCCCATTCAGAAGTAGAGACTGGACCTCTTGTTTGAGGAGGTGTAGGTGATCTGGTGAGAGTTTGTGTGACCTTGGGGAAATGTTTGGAGGATTGTTGGTGAACTCCAGGCAGTAACCAGAACAGATAATTTCCAGTACCCACTTGTTTGTTGTTAGGGACTGCCAGACGGGTAGGAAAACTGAAATTCGCCCCGACAGGTGTTAAATGGGCAGGGGGAGTGTAGGAAAGTCACTGCTTTGCGTTGGACGGGGAGGTGCGTGTATTTGAGCCTCTACCTCTGCCTTTGCTGTTGTTGCCTTTGTAACCCCCTCTGAAGTAACCCTTAGAGGCAGGGGGTTGGTTGTTTCCCTTGTACGTGGTGGTGGTCTCTGAGGAGGTATTTTTAGACCCTCTGCGGCAGAAGGAGCGTCAAAAGGAACCACGTGCTTGTGTTAGCTGAAGTGCTCCCATAGATTTGGCCACTTCAGTGTCTTTCTTCATTTTTTCCAGTGAGGAATCTACCACCGGGCCAAAGAGGTGTTCTTTGTCAAAGGGTGTGTTTAGTATGGAAGTCTGAACCTCCGGTTTGAAACCTGAGATACGTAGCCAGGCGCGTCTTCTTAAAAGGACGCTGGCGTTTACAGCTCTAGCAGCAGTGTCTGCAGTATCTAGGGATCACCTGATTGCATTATTTGAAATGAGTTGTCCCTTCTTCACTAGGTCTTGCGCTTTAGATTTATGTTCATCGGGCATAAATTGGAGCAACTGCTCCATCTCGTCCCAATGCACCACCATACCTTGCGAGCAGCGCTTGCATGTTAGAGATGCGCCAGAAGTTTGCTGCCTGAGAGGCTACTGTTTTCCCCGAAGCGTCAATAAGCTTAGATTCTTTATCTGGGGGTGGATCATCTCCTGTAGTTTGGGAGTTGGCCCTTGTTAGAACCGGGGGTCTCTAGTTGGCAGAGGTAGGTACCTTTGACCAAATAGGGTGCCTTGTTTCTAGTCAGAGTAAGGGGGTACACTCCTAAAATAACCCCTGTTCACCCCCTTGGTAGCTTGGCACGAGCAGACAGGCTTATCTCAGAGGCAGTGTGTAAAGCATTTGTGAACACATACAGTACCCAGTGACAACACTACAGATGGACACCACACAAGTTGTAGTATAAAAATAAGTATTTTTATATAAATTTAACACAAGACCACAAATGACAAACATCCACAATACTGTACTTTAAAAATGGTAGAAATAGCTTAGTTCTCTTAAGATGGTAAATGAGACACTAAGTTCAATGTACCTTTGGATGAGTAACGCTATACAACGAAAGGGTTGCAGGGAAGGTGATGCGTCGGTTCCTTACACGCAAGAACGGCGATGCGTCGGGTCCCTACTGATGCGTAGGGGATGCGTCTGTTCTTTTCGGCGTGGGGCGGTGATCCGTCGTTTTTTTACTACGCTTCTGTGGCAATGGGGCCCGCAACGCCGTGATGCGATGAAGATCCGGTGCAATGAAACAAAAATGTCGTCTTCTCCTTGATGCGACACGATGCGTGCACGCCCGACGGCCGTGTGGCGACTCAACGATTCTTCTGAGCCGCGAAAGTCCCTGCGACATGCTTCTCCGATGGTGCGGCGGCGTCTGGTGAGACATCGATCCTCTTTTCTGGCGATGCGAGGTGCTTTCGCATGGTGAAGCAACAGCAGCAGTTCGGTGACATGCTTCTTCTTTGTCTGTCGCGCTTCCAGCTCCTTGCGACATGCAGTCCCTCAGAAAGCCCAACACAACTGCAGGCACTTCCAAAGAGCTGGTGGGTGAAGTCTGTTGTCCCTGAGACTTCAGCAGGAGGTAAGCTCTATCTCAAGCCCTTGGAGATACTTCACAAGTTGAATGAAAGTAGCACAAAGTCCTTTCTCCTCTCTTTGGCAGTCAGGCAACCACTGCAGGCCAATCCCTCACACTTAGGGATAGTCTCTCCTCAGTCTCTCTGGTTCCTCTCCTCAGCAAAGGTTTCTTATTGTTTCCCAAAAGTGATCTAAAGTTCTGGGGACTGGGTCCCCCTTTTTATACACAGTTTCTCTTTGTTCTCTGAAGGCAAAGAGGCCTTTGCCTAGTCCAAACCAGTTCTGGTCAGTCCTGGAGCACTTTGTTGACAAGACTCCTTCTTTCCTTTCACAGTGCAGGCCAGGGACATCAGACGCATCACAGGAGGTGGAGCCAACATTGTGGAGGGAAGGCACAGCCCTATTCAGACCCCAAGTGCAACTCCTCCCTCCCATCTGCATGCATATCTCTCTATTCAGCCCTGTGCTGACTCACCCTGTCTCCTGGAATCCCCCAGCCCCTGTCACTCAAACTGCAGACAAGGAATACACAACCTAGCAGAGGCAGGCTTGGGTAGTTAGACAAGAAAATACCCACTTTCTAAAAGTGGTATTTTCAAACACAGAATGTTAAAACCAACTTTACTAAAAGGTGCATTTTAACTTTCTGAGTTAAGGCATACTAAACTCGAATTTCTACCTAGTTCCCTGAGTCAGTTAGGATTATAAGATATAACAATCAAACTGCCCATTCTGGCCTATGGGGAACAGGTAGCCTTGCAATAGTGAAAAATGAAAATGGCTGTAATTCACTATTAGGACATGCCACACACACCAGGGCTTGTCCTACCTTTTACCTACAATGCACCCTGCCCTTGGGCCTACCATAGGGGTGACTAATATGCAGAAAAGGGAAGGTTTAGGGACTGGCAAGTGGGTGCACTTGCCCAATCAACATGGCAGTACCAGACTGCCCATAGGCTCTGCAATGGCAGACCTGAGACACACTTTTACAGGCTGCTCCTGTGGGTGGCACAACCAGTTCTGCAAGCCCACCAGCAGCATTTAGTTTACAAGCCCTGGGCACACTCCGTGCACTGTACTAGGGTCAGACAAGTACACCAAATCAGCGAATCATGGAATCACTAATCCATACATCTATTTACCATAGGGAGCACTTGCACTGTGGCACTGGACAGCAGTGACACAGTGCCCAAAGCATCTATAAACAGCAAAAACACGAGGCAACAGCAAAAAAATGGAAGGGAGACCCACGCCAAGGCGCCAGGTCTTACAGCCCTTTTATGTGCGTTGGGACACCACTAGAGAGTTCCCTGGTAATTGTCCTTTTGCGTACGCTGGGTTAGATGGTGCTGGCTTGTACTTTTGATCTACCCTAGAGGTAAGGATACGGACCCTGACGGGGTCATTAAATATGTCATCAACGTGCCTGATCATACCCTTGAGCATGGGGAGTATGTGCAATGACTTTTGTGTGATGCTAAGTGTTTCAAAAAGGAAATAGCTGTACACCGTGGTAGTTGGCAGCTCTACCTAGAAGTTCTATGTAACCTACGCTGTCGTCCGGTGGGAGGGGCTTGGTAGGGTACAGGTCAGGATAATTTCCCCATGGGTCTGGTACATTAGCCCCAGCTCCATCCCTATACATTACCTCATCATCCTGATCTTCAGGTGTATGTGGTGGTGAGTGCTCAGGTGAAATCATTAAAGAATGAGGCTGAGGAGAAGGAGATGGAAGGGAAGAAGGAGAAGGATTAGTCCCGACATTCTTCCCTTTTAAAGGAATGTGGTAGGTCTCCTCTGAATCTTTCCTTTTAAGGGTCACTTTTGTGGTGAAGTGTCCAGTAGTTGGATGGATGTACAACTTCGGATCCTTGGTAGGAGCATCGAAATGTTGTTCTTGAGAAGGAATCGGCACGTCTGGTTGTTTCGGTGCCGAGGGTTTTATTGCAGAGGTTTTAAATCCTGATGATTTCGGATCCGAAAGTGTTTTCGGCGTCGAAGGAGTCGGGCCGGAGCCTGGCTCCGACTTCAATCCCGAAGGTTTTGGATCAGAGCCCGTTTTCGGGCAGCTCGGCTCGGAGCCGGAAGGCTTTTGGGTGTGTTCCGGTGCCGAGCCGAAGGGTGGGGAGTCGGAAACATGTTCTTGGTGCCGACTGTGGCCCAGAGGCGGGGGTTGGACCGGAGCGTTCTTCTTGGACTGAGGTGGACTTTGGGGCAAGGGAGGATCTGTTCTCATGGTACACTGCCCGTGCAGGATATCGTCATCCCCTTCAGAGCCGTAGTTGGAGATGGAGATGGGATCCTGTTCTTCTTTGGCTCCCATGGCGTCTCCGGCTTCTTGTTCCGAATCCTCCGAAGAGGTCCAGAATGGAACTTGCGTGTTGGCTCTGCTTGTCGCAACGTTGAGCCAGACGGTCGCTAAGCATCTTCTTGGAGCAGAAATCCTTACATGCATCGCAGTCCTGTTCTCTGTGCTCCGGAGAGAAGCACAGGTTGCACACTTCGTGTGAGTCAGTGAGCGGAAACATCGCGTGACACGGAGGGCAGAATTTGAATGGAGTCTGTTCCATCGACTGCGTGGCGGACCGACGCGGGTAGACCCGCAGGCCTACCACGAGCTTCCCGATCGAAAGAAGGTTTTTAAGTAGTAAATACGATACATGGAGAATGGGATACGCGATTGCAAACAATACTGTTGAGGGTGAGTATATTGTGCACCGAAGGAAACCGAAGAAACGGTGTCAAACCGGAGAGCTGCACTTCACGTTCGAACCCGATGGCGGATAAAAACAATCTAATAATGGAGTCGATGCCCATGCGCACTATCACCCAAAGGAGGAGTCACCTACCTCGTGACTGGAAAAGACTTCTTCGAAGAAAAACACACTGCAAACATCCGGACCAAACACAAGATGGCAGGAGTATGCAAAGCATGCAAATCTACATCTCACATGCCTCGAACATTATTTTTCCCATTTGGCATTCCCTGACAGCTCTTCAGCACTGACAGCCATTATGTACCCTAATACTGGGTTAGGGAACTATAGGTCTAACCTTTTAATCAGTTCTCTCTGCTGAGGCCACTCAAGTAAACAAGATCAATCTTGTGCTGCATGTGCCTTTCCTTTATGTGCTTGACCTTACAAAATAGAAGTCTGTTCGAGGCCTTGTTTAAGGCCTTGTGCCTCTGTGATAAAATGGCTTATGGAATAGAACAAGGGATCTATCGCATCTCAGTTCGCCTGGTACGCAACAGCCCACAATATTAGATCAACATCTTCTCATCAATTCAAGATCCCAAAGTTTAAGAAGTTAGGCAAGGCTGCCGCTCTTTACAGTTTTAACACCCAACAATTGGAAAGCTTCACCTTTATCTCTCTGTGCCCAATTGAATTGTATGATAAAGACCCATTTGTTTCATTTACCTCTTGAAGACTGAGGTCTGTTTTCTCGGTTAAGAGAGCAGATCTACTTAATTATGCTTTGTTAAGGTCAGGGGGCATCTTCACACTCAAATTAAACCTCAGCAGAAGCACTGGGACACTATGTTCCGAAGTAGCTCAGCTGTTGTGCTTTACAAATGACTACATCAAATCAAATCAAAGCTAAAACTTCAGACTGGTGTCAAATTACCCTATCACATCTATTGGCTTATTTCCCGACCCCCTTAACTGAATGTCGTCAGGCTGCATTTTTATGCCGTGGAATGAATCCAGCAAGCCATCTCCATTCAGAGTGCATCTCATGCTGATATTCCATGTACCCTTTTACCCCCATTAAAGTTATTACAATAAGGGAGGGGCGCTAGAGAGCCCAATGCGGAATGGCCGCCTTCTGAGACAGCTCCGCCGGTCAGGCTCACAAAGCGGGATTCAATGTGTGTAGCGGGCTCGGAACTGCCCGCAGCCGGCATAATCTAGCGTCGGAATACTCGGGCTATGTGAGGCGAGAGCAGAGAAACGTCCAGCAACATTCCAGCGTCGGTAAATTGCGCTCGACGGTGGAGAGCGGATTGCAGCTGTGGCGCGAATAAGATGGCGGCGCCCTGAGGCATCACTCGGCCCGGAGCGGGGACGACGTGGAGTCGTGCAGAGGGACGAGGATCTGCGCTGCTGCGTCCAGCTAGCTCCATGTCGGAGGAGACGGAGACTGTGCAGCGATGAAGGTGCGAGCAGGCGAGCTCTCGTGTGGTGCGTACGCCGCATATGGGGTGCCGTCCCACATATCAGCTTAAAATGGCGGACAGCGCCGAAGGCGGCGAAACCTGCCATGAACGGCACGCACTGAAGGTATGACTGACGAGATCACATTAATCTGTACCTCACCCGCACTCTGCCCATGTCCAGTGCTGCAGTGAAAGAGATCCATGCTGGTGAGACCAAAACTGTGTGCCGGTGTGAAAGGGGGCTGCACGATGTGTTCCATGATATCCGCTCCCCTTGGATAAGACTGTAGCGCCATGTACCCCATGAGAACGGCGACTCCACGTTCTGCTTCGCAAGTTGCTGGGAAAGGCTGGAATGCATAACATTGACGACTATACTGGAGTGTGGATACTGGTGATTTGCCTGAGTGCCACGCGGCGGTTAACTTGTGGTGGCCATAGTGTCTCTATACATCTGCCGGCTGGAGAGCAAGGATCCCTGTAATGTGGCAGCTGAAGGCGGGGTGCATGGCAACTCATACGCAGTGAACACTGAAGGGCTGACTCAGTTGTGGAGTGCATACGTGACTGGTCCTCACATCAACCGTGGCACAGTCATAGCGATAGCACCTGGCGCTGGAAGACCTCGATGAAACCTAGCTTGCGCTGATCTCCTTGCTGGATGATGAAACATTACCAAGTGCTGAGACGGCTGTATGGAGACTGGGGGATTTAAGCGCTGATTTGCCCGTCCTCATCGGGGAAGTGGAAGGAACCTGGTGGACTCTGTGTCGAGCGATATTCAAGACCCATTAGCTCCCCGCTAAGTGAGACTGCATGGCGTAAACATGGGAAAGCCGGACAGGATGCAATCTAAATTATCTTTCGAAACGAAAAAGAATGCAAAGGGAGCGACAGCACCCCCAGAAGCGGAGCCCGAACTTGACCCAGAGGCAACTACTGGCATGGAGGGTGTTCTGCAGGCCATACAGCGTAGTTTGCAGGATATTAATGCTAAACTGGACACCATCACCCTACGGGTGGGCAATATGGCAGCCAAGCTAGACAGGCACGGTGAGCGCCTTGTGGAGGCGGAAACTCGGATCACGGCGGTGGAGGATGAATCGCATGGCACGACACAAAAATGCACGGAAATGGAGAAGCTGCTTGAAGTTATTAAGAATAAAGCGGAAGATTTAGAAGCGAGATCCAGACGCAATAACATCAGAATCGCGGGAATTCCGGAATCCACAAACACAGGCCGTATGGAAACTTATATTGAGGAGCTGGTTCGAAGCGTGTTTGGAACGGAAAGCCTATCAGCTATTTTTGTAATTGAACGTGTGCATCGGTCTCTTGCTCCACGACCAAAGCCAGGCACAACTCCTCGACTTATTATTGCCCGGGTACTTAACTACAGAGACCACAATACCATTTTAAGACTGGCTCGTGAGTAGCGGCAGATTACCTACCAGGGAAACGTGCTGGAATTCTTCCCGGACTTCACTATGGCAGTTCAACTGGCGCGAAAAGAATTTAACCCAGCAAAAAAGAAATTGTGTGAACTACATCTTGAGTACGCTATGCTCTATCCGGCGAGACTGCGGGTGACGCATAAAGGTCGCCATACACTCCTCCAGACACCGAAAGCAGCACAGGACTTTCTTAAGAAACTTGGCGCCAAACGCAGAGGGCGGAGGCAATCGGAGCAGCGTCAGGAATCTGAAATGGATGCCGACCTGGGGTGAGACGGACCTTAGATTCAGGACGCGGCGACCTGGTAAGATATGTACATGTCTTGTTTTAGGGGGTTGGACTGCTGCTACCCCGGGTGGCTCAGCGGCTGCAGTAACGAAGTGCGAAAGAGAAAGTGGCGCACAGTAACGATTGGACTTGTCCCCTGCTGGGCCTGCACCGCCTTGGACTACTGAACTGATGGTGCACCATATGCATCTATTATGCGGGATGTGTCCTGAGGGAGGGTGCTTCTGGTGTGGGGTGATCATCTTTCTGTATCATACTGTTGCTTAGAGTGGGACAGTAAGTAATGATGCTGCTACACTGTCTGTTTGGTTCATTTGGTGGACTGTCCTGGGATTTGGGTGGCGATCAGACTGACGGCCATGCCTCGGGGATTGAGGGGACTTTCGACAAGTCATGGCATTGGCTCAGCATAATGCAACTAGGACCTACAACTGAGGCGGTCATGGCCGACTGCCCCTTTCATATGGCCGCTACTGCGAGTTGACCACAACGGGTGGACAGGGGTGGATACTCTTGCACTGGTGTATTGTGTATAAGCAGGTAGAGCCGAGTGTGGGCAGTTTGATAAGCTTTCGGCTGTGGTTCGGAGGCGACCTGCATCACTCACGTATGCCTGACCACATCCATTCTAATGGATGGCGTTGTGAGCTCTCGGTGGAGCCCACACGTGGGTGCTCCCCAATCTCAGTTAAGTTATGTTTTTGTATTATGGTGGGACATGTCTTTGGCATGGTTGGGATGCTGAAGTGGGAGGTGGGTGGGTGAATTGGTGTTGGGGACTGTTATGCAGGTTAAGGTACTTAAGAAACATGGCTGACCTCCAGAACCACATTTGGATGTACAATTTCGTGACTATGAACTGTCCAATATTATGGGTATGACTTGTTTCCGATGTCTGACGTGAAGTTACGACCTAAACACTTGAACTTGTTGACCTGGAATATCAGAGGTCTTAATAACCCTAGAAAAATTAGGCAGGTCTTTGCATATTTAGACAGACACCAAATTGATATTGCCCTCCTGCAGGAAACGCATCTTGCACCTACTCCGAACACTCACATAGGGCAAAGATGGGCGGAGGCAATACGATGCTCTTCATACTCTTCGTATTCCAGAGGGGTCAACATCCTGATTAAAAAGGGCGTGCAATTCAGAATAGATGCTACCATCAGGGATGAAGCTGGGCGGTCTGTTCTAATAACAGGAATGGTACGGGATCAGAGACTTGCTTTACTCAACACATATGGTCCAAATGTCGACGATCCTGACTTCTATCACAAGATATGGCGTACACTTAGTGAACTACCAGACATCCCGTTAATCTGGGGGGGTGATTTTAATATTGCAATAAATGACAAACTTGACTGGTTGGGTATATCAGTTGAACCTCACAAAAGGGCCTTGAGTAAATTACATGATATTATGACCGACAGGCATCTTACAGATATTTGGAGAACCCGGAACCCTATGAGTATGGAGGCCACACACGTATCGGTCGCACATGGTAGCTGGTCTCGATTAGACGATTGGTTGGGTTCGGACGAGATACTACTATGGACGAAATCTATATCCCACCTCCCCAGAACATTGTCAGATACCAACCCAGTGTTCCTATCCTTGAACATACCACATTATACACCGCCTCCGTATAGCTGGAGGTTTAATGCCAAAGCCTTGCTGGATACTGCCTATACAGATACTATACACCAGGCCATCAAGGAATATTTTGACCTCAATGCACCCACTATGGACGATCCTGGACTGCTGTGGGAAGCTTTTAAAGCTATGATCCAGGGTGTATGCCTGAGTACTACTGCTGGCATCCTCAAAAATATCAGACAGCAACTTGTTAAGCGAGAGGACAAGCTACGTGTCCTAGAAAATGACTATGAGCGTACACATAACACAAAACTATTAGGTGACATTAGGACTGTAATGTCAGAATATCAAACATATGCGGAGGATGAGCTTAAATACGTAACCAAGCGCCAAACAGCGAGACTTTACGGTGAGGGTGGTAGACCTGGTAGAAGCTTGGCAGCTAAAATATATTCCGGTCACATGCCGCACATAGTTCAGGCGGTCAAGGATGCCACGGGGGAGCTGAAGTATGACATGCAGGGTTTATTAAGGGAATTCATGTGCACATATGAAGCGCTATATGCTTCGCAACATACAGCATCACCTGAAGTGATACTGGATTATCTAGCAGACATTTCTATAGCGTGGCTGTCGGATGCGCAGAGAGACTACCTGTCCATACCTGTTACGGTGGAGGAAGTTACAGAGGTGATTAAATCCCTGCCAAACGGGAAAGCCCCGGGCCCAGATGGGTTCATGTGTGAATTCTACAAGGCGTTTGCTGATCAGCCGGCACCTCACCTAGTTGAGATGTATGGAGACGCCCATGAAAAACAACGACTGCCACCAATGCTAAGGGAGGCCATGCTGATTGCTTTGTTAAAACTGAACAAGGACCCTGAATACTGCGATTCGTACCGGCCATTGTCCCTAATTAATGTAGATACTAAGATACTGGCCAAGCTCCTTGCCACTCGGCTGCAACCTCTAATGACTAATTTGATATTGCCAGACCAATCGGGGTTCATTCCCTCCTGGTCCACAGCCCATAACACCAGGACACTTTTCGCACTGTCGCATTACTTACTTCTCCATACCAAAGCAGTGGCAGTACTATTGGATGCTGCCAAAGCATTTGATTCGATCGAATGGCCATACTTGCATACAATTTTACAACGGCTGGGCTTCCCCCCAGTTTTCCTTCAGTGGGTGCAGTTCCTCTACACGGCGCCAACGGCGCGAATAAGGGCTAACAAGTACATATCCGAACCGATCAACATCGCAAGGGGTACAAGGCAGGGATGCCCACTATCGCCATTGCTATTTGCGATAGCGCTAGAACCACTAGCTTGTAAAATTAGACAGAAACACCATTACTCAGCGCTCCAATTCTCACAACGACCCTTGCACATTTCGTTATATGCAGACGATATGATGCTATATGTACGGGACCCTGAGAATTATCTGAATCCCTTATTGAGGGAATATATTACATTTGGCCAACATTCAGGCCTCAAAATCAACTGGTCCAAGTCACTGATCATACCGCTAGCAGACACCACTGACCCATGTGTTACGGACTACCCACTGGAGTGGCAATCAGAGCCTGTAAAGTATCTAAGCATTTGGTATCATCGCGACCCAGAAGTTGTAATTCGTACAAACTATGGAAGAGCGATCGAGGTGTTGGAAGGTAAGATAGGGCGCTGGATTCAGTTGCCACTATCGCTGGCCGACCGACTAGCCATTGTAAAGATGGTTATTCTACCCAAATTGCTGTACCTTTTTAATAATATCCCGATCCAGCCTCCGCCAGAAGTTTTTCGTAGGATTTCCGCTATGGTCCTTTGCTTAATATGGGTGGGCAAACAGGCTCAGATCGAACTGCGGACTCTCACACTGCCTTACGTGTAGGGAGGGTTTAAGGTCCCGGATTTTTTACTTTACGATCTATGTGCACAAGCACAATATGCGCATTTTTGGTATCATCCAATTCCGTACCTTACGCATGCTGCAATTGAAGAATGGGATGCGCATCCGATCCCATTGAGTGCTATCATAACCCATCAGAGGCCCCTGCTGCACAATCGCGATATAAACACTATCGATGCGACAAATAAAGCTTGGCGAACCATGGGTGGGAAAGCACGTAAGTTGCCACTGTATGCCCTGGCATTGCCGATACACTATCACCCTGAGCTCTCAGTCACTCAGGAAGAGGTAGGCATGGGTCTGCTCAGACAGGTGGGCTTGGATACCATGGGGGATTTATATGAAAATGGGTCCTTCAAACCGCTTGCGGAGTTGTCATTCATTAGTAATCCAACATTATTATTTCAATTCACGTATCACAGGTTGCAGGGAGCACTGAAGAAATGATATCCGACACACCCTGCGGAGCCACCGCAACTGACCACTTTACAGTTACTGATTACGACCCCTACTGCTAAACGATTGGTATCCAGACTATATGCTACACTACAGGCAGACATTGCAGACACCACACATAAAGCAATGGGGAAATGGAATAGTGGCCTGGACGACCCACTGACAATGGAGGAATGGGTCGAGGCTTGCTCACTCACTGGTATGTTGACACCGAATGGGAATTTGCGTATGTTACACTATAAATATCTCCACCAGACTTACTACACCCCAGCAAGGCTTCATAGATATGGTCTGAGGGCTGATGCCAAATGCTGTCGCTGCAAGGTGGATCCAGCAGATTTTATACATCTGGCGTGGTACTGTGGGGCGGTGGCTGAGTACTGGTCGAAGGTAACGCAGATGTTGGGTGCTATGGTGGACGCAAACATTGCATGCACTGTTCGTACGTGCCTGCTGGGCCTGCTGCCTGGTATACAAGCAAATAAGCGCAAGTTTTGTATGGTTGCACTGCTTTTGGCTAAGCGGAGAATATCATTATGCTGGGGAAGCAACATAGCTCCCAAGGTTAAACACTGGATTCAAGATTTGACTTACTGCAGAGATACCTTGCAAACATATGAGGAAGAGCTGCCCATGGGTTCTAAGCCTAGAGACTACTGGAAATATTTGGTTCAATATTTACAAATGCACCAAGTTGACTAACTATGTTCTAACAGTGGCACCACGAATGGTAAGATTCCAGAGATATTGTGTAATTCTACACGCTGGACGAAGGATGTTGTTGTACCATGACCTGTAAGTTGATTACATGTTGACACTGTATGTTTTCTTTTGTTAAAACATGCTAATAAAACTAATAAAAAAATAGATTAAAAAAAAGTTATTACAATAAGGACTATCCTTGCACAGGTTTCTTACCTAACACACTGGTAGTTATGCTCTTCATGCACATTAGTTTCTTTTACATCCCATATCTGGAACTGTCCTTGTGCTTGCCCCCATTTACACCCACTCCATTCTTTCCTTTGCATATATACGCATAGTGACCTTTCCTTTCCATTTGCAACACACATGGAACACCATCTGGCAGTTCTTGTTCGTAGCCTCGCCGTTGAAACCACATCTTAGATATGTCTTCTCCCTCATATCCGGAAGATTTGGAGTTCACCCCTGATGTTATATGTGGTCTCTTTTTGTAAACCCTTAGCGTGGGTAGTGTTCACTTTATGTTCATTTTGAGACAGATGCCTCATCTCTTGTGACGTAGTCTCAAATCTTGTTGACATTTTTTATGCCTTTGACTAGAGCCAGTCTATCAGACAAAAGTACTTTTCCTTGAAATTTCAAACTGTATGTTTTGTGACCTAATTGGTCACAAAGCATCTCATCATGAAAAGATCTGTAGATAAAAGTTGCAGCCAGAGTCCTTAAATCTGACAAAGATGCATCTAATAGTTTCACTGGGGAGTTGACCTCTCCCTAGAAATTTGAGCTTTGCTCCACTTCATTAATCTTTTTGCCTAAATTGATGTCAAGTTGACACATAGCTTGCTGAAATTCTTCCAAGTCTCATCTAATAAGATGGGAGCAAATACTTTAAAACTCCACACAACCCAGTGTTTTTAGAGTGCTGATTTCCTTTTCCAGTAAAAATGTAACCACAGTTGCCTCTATTAACCCTCAAGTCCCTCCTTGCATTAATACCACTCCAAATCTAGCTTTCCCAGTGCAGCCAAAAATGAGTTTGCTGCGTTACCCCCTTCTGTGACACTACCCACATTAAATGTGATTTTGTGTGAAAGGAGGCTGAGTCATAGTAATTTGAGTTGAAGTTCAGCAAAAGTAAGACGTTTCAGGAAATATATGATCGCTATCTGAAGGCTGATGGAGCAATATCTATTATATGTTTTCTCCTTATAGTGCAGGCGAGGTCAAGGCACTATCTATATTTGTGTCTAAAATATATGTACAACCAGTATTCTCATCAAATGGATATCAGGAGTGTCACAGTAGACATTACTCACTAGACGTAAGGGCTTTTTGTCGTTCAGGAAGTCTTAGCATATAGCAAAGCTATTATGTCAATGCAAGCTTTATTGTGTGCACATCCACATCATGATGACCCTGAATGCATATGAGTATCCTAGCTGAAGGCTGGCTTTATCATGTCCTGTACGATGATGTACAGTGTTCTCCCTGCTGCCAGTGATGTGAAATAGGCAGTGCTTGCATCCCATGTGACGTCACAGGGACATGCTGTATATGCTAGGTCAGGCAGACTGAAAGAGATTGAGTCTCATGATTCAATGTCCATCAACTGGTGGCCCCACCCTACAGCCTTCCAAGTGTCAGTCTTCTCTTGATCTCTCTCAGTGCAGAGGTATCCTCTTCATGTCATTGTTGACATGGCTCAACAAAGAGGATACCAAACCAGAGCACTAGCAGTAGTGATGTAGCAATCTCAATGTGACTCGAATTACAAGGAATTCAGAGAAATCTGAGCCTGTCGCCTTGTAACAGGGTCGCTCTTCCTGCTTTAGACCTGCTCATTGCCACAGTGATGCATCACAGGACCATTGGAGGTAGATGTATGGCTTATTTAGCAGTGTAAGTCCTGTCTAATATAAGGAGGGAACATTGGCTCATCTACCAGATATGGAACCCTAGAGCTGTCCCCTCCCTGGAGAACACAGAAACTGTGTTTCCAGAATACCACAGCCTCATTCATTGACTTCACATTAGCCAGAGTCAGAAGCCCTTGTTAGCTGCTGGATTAAAGGTTTCCTGGTAGTGCAGGACTGCATGCTTCTGTGCCAGAGAGCACGTGACCATGCTTGGAGAGAGGATCTCTGTGACTGAACTGCTCCTTCATGTAGGCTTCTGTGTCCACCCATCTGAAAGCCTATCCCTCTGTGGTGAAGGAGAAGGGACACATCACTTGAGGTAACTCATAGTATTCTTATATTTTGATCATTCTTTAGAGGCTGCTTTGACCTAGCCTTTAATAAGACGAACCATCCCAGCAGTTTGCATCATTTCCACGGTGCACGCACACGCCCCATGAAGACGTTCTAATGGCCAGTCGAAGGGTAGTGTGACAGGTTCATTACGATTATGATGATTGTGTTCGTGGTCCATTCATGCAGCGATAGCACTCCTTTATCTAGTACATGTAGGCAGTGGTCGAGACATGAGCTGTTTTATCTGGATTGTTGTTTACCTAAAAATTAATTTTTGAGGGGGCGTGGCCAGCAGCCGATCAAGATGGCCGCAACTTAGAGGAGCTCCGGCAGTGACACCGATTCTCCGATCAATCCGATCATAAATCCGAACATTAATGGTACCTCAAACTTCATTTCTCAGCAGCCGGAGGTGAAGGACGCCGATCGCGCTGCTCTCCGAAAAGAACGGACGGACGGATCCCAGGCGGGTACGCGCTGAAGATTGTGGCCTGAGCGCATGACGGCAGCCGGAGACTGGAGTACGCTGTGGACCGTTGGGGGCGGATGCGAGCGGTGAGACGGCGCGGAATACAAGTGGCGCGCAGGTTGGAGGCAGTGACTGGATCTGGTGCCTGAGTGCGCTTAGCGGCTACATCGAAGGGTCATCTCTGTCCCCCCCTGTTCCCCCCGAAGCGTGTGCGGACCTGCCTCGGCCCGCGAGGCAGGAAGGGAGGCACGGAGGTGGTGCGCGCTCGGGGAGGGGCGCGGCCGGTGGTGGTGGCGGCCAGGGCTGCCCCGGTGGTGATCGCTGAGCGGAGGCGCACAGAAAAACTACACAGGACCCGGGCTGCAGGGGGGCACTGGATGTTGGTCCCCAACCTCTGACCCGGCACCCCTGCTACTAGCGTGGAGGACGTGTGTGGCACCTGTGTGGATGGCGGATTGACGCACACACACGAGGAGCGGCGAGACCGGTGCTGCAGAACGCGAGGGAATGGACATGGCGAGGACCGGGATCTAGGCACTACGAAACGATCAACCATCTCGCCTGTGAGATACGCATAGGGGCTGGTCCGCGAGATCCAAGGGGACTTCTAGAGACGGGCCTCGTGCAGGTAGCGGTGGGCATTATAACTGTTCTATTGACTGGTGTGGAGCGCGCAATAATACCCTAGCAGCCCATGCAGAGGAAGGGTGTCTAGTGAGCATACGAACTTTGCCCCTGGACCCACGCTGATCTGTTAAAGGCACCAGCAGCACTGTATGATTAGCCGTAGCGTTCGTGTTGTGGTGTTTGGACGCAGTTACTGAAGGCACATCGAGGGTCTGAGGCCCGGACTGGATTCAGCTACCAGCGCGCCGGGAAACCCGACAGGCCGCGCGTGGAGTATACCCCCGCGGCAGGCGGCGGCGACTACCGGTTAGCGCAGGGTGCAAGTGGGCGAACATGGGGGGCAGGGGTCCCCGGACGCATTCGCAGGGCAAATTGGATAAATACACCTACAATAAAGACCTTCCCACTCCGCCCGAGCGCAAAGACGTACCTGCCAAAAGCTCTGACCTAGAGGGAGCGTCGAAAGTGACGCTGGAAGATATTATGGCGGCTCTCGACAAAGTGCAATCCACGGTGGGGTCCATCTCCACTGATGTCTCTTTCCTGAGGGCAGATTTTCAGAAGATGAAGGCCAGGGTAACGGAGGTTGAACAGGTGACAAAAACGCTCTCGAAGGACACCACCGCACTGCTTCAAAGGGTGGGTCAGTTGGAAGCAGAAAATAAGCTTATGATGGAAAAACTGGACGACCAGGAAGGGCGCTCTCGGCGCAACAACGTCCATATCGTAGGCATTCCCGAAAATGAAGGGAGTCCAGCTATGGATTTATACGTTGAAGATCTCATAAAACGCAAACTCCAACCCAGAGGACATTCGACTTTCTTCTCTGTGGAGAGGGCGCACAGAGTCCCGGGGGGCAGACCCAAGCCAGGGGCTCCCCCTAGACCAGTCCTTGCTCGCATTTTCAACTTCCGGGATCGGGATGCTATACTGCAAACAGCGAGGGTGGCCCCGCCGCTGCGGATCCAGAACTCGATGGTGTCATTCTTCCCGGACTACACGGCAGCGGTGACCAAACGTCGCAGGAGCTTTTTTGACATAAAGAAAGAACTTAGACGCAGGGAACTGTCCTACTCTATGTTATTCCCGGCAAAGCTGCGTGTAGTGGTGGATGGAAAAACCTGGTTTTTTGAAAGCCCAGAGGAGGCCCATGAGTGGCTCGAGGGGTGGCGGCTTGTGAAAGGACCCGGAGGCGCGGAGAGGCGGCAGCAGCAACACAGGGAAGATGGTGACACTCAGGACCAAGAAGGGGAGCAGGGGGTCGGCCATCCACTACTGACTGCAACCGAGGCATAAAGTCAGGTCTTATGGCCTATTTGAGTCGCACCTCCACAAAGAGACGTTGTATGGCTTCACCAAGATGGAGAAGGTGAACGTTACGGGGCCCAAATATCTACAGCATGATCCTCCCACTCGAATGTGGTGGGTATAGAACTACAACGACGAGGCTGAAGGTGGGGCTGTGGTATGCTCCTGTTGTCAATCTCTATTTGAGGAGGGGATGAGCGGCGGTGCTCCACGGACTTCTTTTCCCCCGCACGCAAGTACTGTTTATGGGAGTAAAGCACTCTGCTAAGTTGGGGTGGCGGATAGTTGGGGGTCCATCTGGCAGGGACGCAGGGAGGGGGTAAGAGAGGGGGGATGTTTTTCATTCTGGGTTTTGTATGGTTTGTTTTGGTTTCTTTGGGGTAGCCGAATTATGATGAACATGCAATTGCAGATGCAGTGGTTGGGGTCTTTATTGCAACAACTATTGGATATGCTATGTACCCTACCAGAGGGACCACTACATGTCAGAGAAAGTTTGGTTTGGAGGAGCGGGGAGGTAGGGAGATGGGTGGGGGAAGGGGAAACTAAATACTGGTGTTTTTTGTTCGGGGTTCAGTGTTACAGAAGGGCGGGTATGGCACACTTCCATTATGGGGATAGGGATATCTTATGGATGCACGACAAACATGATTCTGAGAGGGAACAGGAGGTGCGAGAGGGACAGGGATGACGCAGAAACGACCTGAGTCCAAGTCGCAGATGACTGGGATGTCCCCGGTAGCCCCCTTAACGCTGCTCACGTGGAATGTACATGGGCTGGGGGATAAAATAAAGAGAGGTCTTGTTCTACAATATTTACGGAGAAGTGCACCGGCGGTGGCCCTGCTGCAGGAAACGCACTTGATGGGCTCGGCTTGCAAGGCTCTGGATCGCTGGGGGTACAAAATGGTGGTACACTCGGCGTTCTCTTCGGGCTCCAGGGGTGTGGGGATTTTAGTGCGTAAACAGTTCCCGCTGGTCATACACCATACACAGACGGATGACCAGGGTCGCTTTGCGGCAATATCCTGTCAGTGGGAGGGGAAACAATACAATATTGTGTCCGTGTACATCCCCCCGGCCCTTCACTCGGTGGCTCTTCCGGCGCTTAGCGCGTTTCTGCTGAGTCTTCCAGAGGGGGTGATAATGGTGGGTGGAGATTTTAATGCGGTTATCGATGGAACTAGAGATAGACACCCCCCAGGCAGAACAAGACGGGCACGGCGAGTCTGGAGGGGTTCGTCGAGGCTTACAGATGTGTGGAGATACAGGCATCCAGAAGCGAGGCAATACACTTTTCAGTCTGGGGAATAATAGTCTGTCACGTATTGACTATATCTTTACAGCTGCAGGAGATCTTGCGAGTGTGGTGGATGTTGACATTCGCCCTCGGGGCATTTCAGACCACTCACCCATCATGTTAAAATACACGCTCCATCACAAAGCGCGGAGGCGTGTCTACCTTGTGTATCCGAGATATCTACAAATCCCTAAGATCTCAGAGGACGTACTCACAACAACACGACATTACTTCCAGGAGAATGCTTCCTCAGTTCGGTCCCCGAGTACTCTCTGGGAGGCATATAAAACGATGGTTCGAGGGCAGATCATCTCCTCGGTGGTAAGCCATAGGAGGGCGAAACAAGCCGATCTGGACAACATTGAATCAGACCTGCGCGCTGCTACAGAGCAGCACGCGCAGCACTCGACCTTAGGGACGTCCCAGGCGCTGCGCGCCAAACAAAGTGAATTTAGGGACTACCAGTTGGGGGCGACTAGGGCACGGATCCAAGCCACGCGGCACACAGTATACGAATTAGGCGATAAGGCTAATAAACTTTTGGCCTGGCTGGATAAAAAGGAACGAGCGCAGAGAACGATAGCATGGCTGCAAGCACCAGATGACTCGTTGGTGGCTGCGCCGGAGGAAATAGTGAATATCTTAGCCGGGCATTTTAAGCAGGTATACGAATCGCAGACGACTATAGACACGTAGAGGCACAGACGTACATCCAGGATGTTAAGCTGCCTAAACTATCCCCAGAAGAAGCCCTACTCTTAGAAGCTGACCTAACGGTAGACGAGGTACAATTGGCCATTGGCTCCCTGCAATCGGGAAGGGCAGCGGGTCCTAATGGTTTGCCCATTGAACTATATACAAAGACTGCTGCCGTGACGGCTCCCTACCTTTTGAATATGTATCTCGAGAGCCTGGCGGTGGGGGAGCTTCCCCGAGATCAGCGAGTGGCCACCATAGTGGCAATCCCGAAGCCCGGAAAGCCTCCTGAGGAGTGCTACTCTTACCGCCCGATCTCCTTAATTAACGCCGAAGCCAAGATATTGGCCAAGCTACTGGCGGCACGATTGACCCCTTATCTGGCGATATTAATTCACCCAGACCAGTCTGGGTTTATGCCAAATAGGAGCACAGCTCTTAACTTGCGGCGGCTACAGGGAGTAATAGCGCGCATGTCCCACATTCAGGAACCGGCGGTTATCCTTTCTCTTGATGCGCGAATGGCGTTTGATATGGTGGAGTGGCCGTATCTTTTTGCAGTACTCAGACATTTCGGTTTGGGCCCCAAATTCTGTGCGTGGATACGGATGCTCTATGCTAACCCAATAGCGCATGTGGCGGCCAATGGGCACATATCCGGAGACTTCCCGCTGACGCGATGAACGCGCCAGGGGTGTCCACTGTCCCCGCTGCTCTTCGCATCGGTGTTGGAGCCGCTGGCGGTGTGGATCAGATGGGAACCGATGATTTGTGGGCTTCGATGGGCACCACACTGGGAAGACCGCATTTCCCTTTATCCGGATGATGTGCTGCTATACCTGGCATCCCCCGAACGCTCTATCCGAACGCTCTTAAATATCTGTGAAATATTCGGGCGGGTATCCGGATACACCATCAACTGGTCCAAATCGGTCCTATTTGTATTGCATGGTCCGACGCCGTTGCTTCCCGGGGATTGCCCGTTACAGGTCGTGGAGAAGACCTTCAAATATTTAGGTATTCATATTACATCTACACCTGAGGACTTCCAGCAAAGAAATCTTAGACCCCCCCTGGAGCGGGTTCAGCGTGATGCGAGAGTATGGCGCGGTCTGCCATTGTCAATGCTGGGACGGGCGGCACTTTTTAAAATGATGGCACTCCCACGTTTTTTGTATGTTTTGGAGAATACCCCGTTTCGAGTGCCACTGAGCTATTTTAATACAATCGCGTCGGAAGTTTCAGGTCTGATCTGGGGAAATAAACCGGAGCGCATTGGACAGGTAAAGCTGGTCAGAAGCTGGTACGACGGGGGTATAGCCCTCCCGAGTATACAACTATATTACTGGGCGGCCCAATTAAAAGTGATTAATAGCTGGATGCACGCCTCTCAAACTGACCCGGCATTCCAGGCGGATAGACAGGGCCTGGGAGAGGATGGAGTCATGTCTGTGCTGTATAATAGAACAAGATCCAAACACCTGATTGGGCCAACAGCACACACGGTACATATATGGTATGAAGCACATGCCAGGCTAGGTTGGAAGGGGGTTATTACACAAATGACTCCACTCTGGACCTCTCAGCGCCTTGGGCGGTTGAAGAATAGTAAAGGCTTTGATAAATGGGATGTGATCGGGATATCTACGGTAGGTGATCTCTGGAAAAAGGGCGCGGTAATTTCGTTTGAGCAATTACAGACCAAGTATGAACTTGCTGCATCAGAATTCTATAGATATATGCAAGTGAAGCATGCGCTACAGGCGGTTATACCTGCAGGCACCGTCCTGGCCGAGGCCACTCCCTTAGAGGATAGATTACTGACTGAATATATGCATAAAAGGGCCACTTCGTTCACCTATCGTAAGCTGGTAAATAATCTACCGGACCCTATGTTGGCGCTTAGACGGAAATGGGTCATAGATTTGGGAGAGCTGGATGAGGGAGAATGGCAGGAGGCGCTGTCGTCCCCTCGGGAGGTGGCAATAGCGGCACGCATGCGGTTGATACAACTGAAAGTGCTTCACCGTACGTACTATACCAGAGTGACCCTCTTCAAAATAGGGATGGCTGCGCATCAATTCTGTCTGAGGGAATGTGGGGAGGAGGGTACCTTTTACCACACGATATGGGAATGTCCGAAGATTAGGGCATATTGGATCAAGATAATGAGGACTATGTCGCAAACCGAGGGGGACTCATTGCTTCCAGAATCGAAACGTTGCTTATTAAACATATGGGAGCCGACTGACCTAACCCACCCGGCGCAGGATTGGGTAACACTGGGAACCATGGTTGCTAAAAGAAATATAGCAAGGAGGTGGGGGTCAAGTGAGTCTCCTACGCTGAGAGAATGGTGTAAGGATATGGATGAAGCCATGGTAGCAGAAAGGGCAGTGTATGTACATCGGGGATGCCCCCAAAAATGGGCAAGAATCTGGGGAGACTGGAACAAATTCAGGGGATATATTTGTGACCCACCACAATCGGAAGATGTCTGAAGGTCGGAATAAAAGTAATGGAAGGAAAGTGGTGGGGGCGGTGGGGGGTGCTGTAGACAAAAGATTAACGGAGTTGTGTACAAGTGGTGCTTTCGGATAGGTAAAACTATATTTGTACTGTCAATGATGTAAGTGTGTATAGATCCTGTGAATTACTGATGCCCAATGTTCTTGATAAAAAAATATTTTAAAAAAAATAATAATAATTTTAGTGTTTGTGTACATTTCGAAATGTAAATGATGTTGAGGATTCTGTTAGCAGGGAAGATAGCAGCATTAGGGGCCACTGTAAAGACGCTCATGAAGACGACCAACAACTCACTTCCTCAGTGTAATAACCGTAGTCTTTTATACTTGTTTTTCTAAAATATATTTCACTGAAGGGTTACTCATTCCGCTAACAACTGAAACCACCTAGCCCTACCCTTGATAAGTGTTTCATTCAAGCGTATTATAAAATTTCACTCAATTTATTTGTTCAGTGTTTTATTATCATTTTCATATATTGTGTTAAGTTTCATTTTTCATTTAACTTATTGGAACAAAAGATTGTTGCTCGAATATGGATTTACCTTAAACAAACAAAAGACAAAAGGCGTTTGGCAAAACAGGAACAGTTGGTTTAATATAATAGTTCAGCTTGTGTACAGTTACTGATGCGTGTCTGAGTACTGTCTCAAAGTACAATCAATCTGAGTAATGTTTTATACATTTCTTTGGGCATCATAAAGTGTTTCCATCGATCCTTTTTTTGGTACAGAATGCGGGCCTTGTCTTTGGAGTCATAAATAAGGCCATAACAAATGCAGGTGAACCTTGACCTTGCGTGGACACAATGGGGGCAAGTGGGTAATGTGACCAGATGGCGGGCAATAGGGTCGCATGATCACTGCGTATACCGTGTGTACTGTGTTCTAATTGGGTATGTGTTCCTAACTTCATGTGACATCTGACTTTATGGTGTGTTTGGGAATGCATGCACCCCTCCGGTCATGAGTGTTTTTTGGGGGCCAATCTCCCTGTACCATTGGGGTGTCGCTGTCCATATCTGTGGGAGTGACCTGTTCGCATGTTTGTCTGCCGGCTACGTGTCACCCCACCTCTGACCTGTCAAATTATGTCACTTTTATTAAATTAAGTAAACCTTCTGGCTTTTAAATGCATTATTTGACACACTTTTTTCAAAATTGTCCTGAGGTTTGAACGTGCAAGTCCCTTTTAGGAAGGCGGGCTTGCTAGCTTCAATCGAGCTATGGGCACTGTCCATCCAGAAAAAGCCAATGAGGGAAGACGTAGAAGTGGGCAGTGTCTGTTAGAGGAGAGAGTGTAACTGGTGAAGAAAGTGGGCAGGGCCTATCAAGGAAAAATTTGGGGCACCTGCACTTATTATTTTTGACAATTAAGCACCATGGGAAACAATAGCGGATCTAGGCACAGGACTCTCTTAATTCGGAGGTGATTGAACACCCTATCGGTTGTACGGGAACACTGATAATGCATTAGTTTGTGGTACTGTCTGGGCTTATATGATTATGAGAGACTTTGAATAAGCTCATGGCATGAATGGGCTTAGCATAACCGTTAATATTACATGAGCATGGCTAGTCTATTTTTTAGACATAGGACACCTGCAATGGTGGAGTACCATTTAGTAGATTGACTTACAGCGAATAAATGCTGTTGAAAGTAGGAGTAGGAAGAAAATTAGTGGAACAATAGACAAATGCTGCAAGGTAAGCTGTGGAGTACCGGACATTTAGATTTCTTCACTGTCTCCATGACGTGAAGTTTTAAGCAACGTTATAGGTGAGAACATAGGGGGCTTTTAGCCTATCCTTAAAAAAGCACTTTTAGTTTGCTTTAGCCTGTGTGACACACACTTTGTGGTTACCTCATTGACTCTCCATATCGTTGTATAGTGTAATGAAAGGAACCAGCCACAGGTACACAAATAGCTCCATCTGGGGCCTCTTTTGCAATTGAAGTACGAGTTACTTACCTTCGGTAACGATGTATCTGGTAGAGACGATTCTAGCTGCAGATTCCTTCACATAGAATTATCCCCAGGCGTGAGACTGGATCCGGAAACTTTTTGCCACAGCATCCCTGCGCACCGGGGGCCGGGAGACATCACGTTACTCCGCCCAGGCGTCGTCCGCGTACGTGACATCAGCGAGGTCACATAACATCCGCCCCGGCGCGCCCACGTCAGTTTTCTTCGGAGAAGTTTTCCGCACCACAACGTGGAACCACCAGATAAAAAACTGTGGAAGCATGGGAACAGTGTGCGAAGAGCAGAAAAATTGGAAAGAAACGGTGACTAACAACACCACCAGGGTAGTGCCAACACCGCAGAACCCAAGGGCAGGGAAAGAAGAACAAGCAGAAACCTGCGCAGTCACCCTGCCAGCACATAGACAACCTCCCATCCCTGTGCCCCGGAGGCAAGAACAGGCGTTTAAGTCATGGTACACGTAGGAAGCCCACTCCCCCCATCCTGAGCAAGGAATGGGACCAGTCCCAAGACAGACAGGGACAACAAACTTCCAAGCCACCCCAACCTAGAGGGCAACCACCCACAAGGGACAAGGGCAAGACAAGGCCCGATGACCCTTAATCAGAGGATAGCAATGGAAGGAAGGGAGGGGAGGGAGTACAGGGATAGAAAGCAATCCCCCCAAAACCCGGAGTAGCCAGAGCAGCAGGGCACCGGAGCACCGGAACCCCATCTTCCAAGGACCAAAGGAGGAATGAACCGACCCCAGACGGAGTCACCCGCAAGAACAAGGAAGGCACTCACAGAAGACACAGCCCCCCACCAGGAGGCAAGTACCGAAGACCAACCCAAGGGTCCTCGCAGAATAGGGGAGGAAGGGCGGGCCGTGAAGGAATCTGCGGCTAGAATCGTCTCTACCAGATACCTCATTACCGAAGGTAAGTAACTCGTATATCTGATAGAGACTACTAGCCGCAGATTCCTTAACGTAGAATAGATACCCTAGCAATACTCCCTGGGAAGGAGGGTCTGTGAAAGGACCCCACCAGCCAATGCAGAACAGAGGGCCCCACAGGGGACCAGAGCTGTGGACCAGGTAAAACCTAGCCACTGCCAGGCCAAGGGAACGCCCACAAGCATAACCCCACCGACCCCAAGGGGATGTAGGAGGGAAAGAAGGCTGAAGAGGCCTGTACACTCACAGCAGAGGAACCAAGGGCAAGGACTGAGAGGCCAAAGCACCCCACTCCCCTCACAAGGCAACACAGCTTCCGATAAATGCCAAGACAGGAAAGCGGAAGAAGAAGAAGAAGAAGCCTAGAGGACCCAAGGAAACTAGGGGAAAGAAGGCAAACCCACTCTAGATGGAAAGTAGCCTGCCAGCCAGAACAGTGCCAGCAGTCAAAGCCAGAAGCAAGAAGAACAGCCTGAGGCCCCAGGAAGGCCGAGTAGGCGACACCTAGCAAGGGAGAACACAGGATCATCCCAGGCCTCAAGACAGGAGCAGGGAGAGGAGGAGATGCCCGGGCCACCACTACGAGTGGCCGCGCACACGACCTCAGGAAGCAAAAGCAACCTACCTAAACGCCATGGACAACAGGCACCCGAAGGCGACCAGAACCCTCTAGCAGAGCGCAAGCCATATGACAGCTATCACTACCCCACATAGGGTACGTAAAGTCCCAAGATATGGGAACCCTCTTTGGAAGAACGTCTGCCGCAGAGGAAAAAACAAAAGAGCCACGGGGAAAGGAACACCCCCACTGAAGACTTGACAAGCAGCCCAAACAAAGCAGAAGACCCAATCTTAGAGCCAAGTCTGCGCAACAACTCCTGCAGAACCGCACACAATCAAAACAAGGGCTGTCCAGCAGCCAACAATGCCAAAGTCCCAAGAAAGGACGTAAACGGCTAGAAAACACACTGCACAGTCAGAACAGCCCAGAATCAACCCAACTCAGAAGTCACTGAGGAGGGGACGGAGGAGGAGGAGGAGGAGGAGGACGGAGCCCTGCCAAGAGCCTTTGGATGGCGGTGTCGGCCGGGGGCATGGAACAACAGGCTGCCATCAAACGGAACATCAATGAGTCGCTGCCGAATATTCTCAGGAAATACTCCATCCCGATGCCAAGCATGGCGACGGAGAGTGACTGAGGAAGCCATGGCCCGGCCCAGCAGCTCCGAGATGTCCAGAGCGGAGCGGAGAATAAACGCCGCAAGCTCCTGGCCATCCAATGCATGATGCCGTAAGTCCACCAGGCCAGACTCCTGGGATGCTGCAGATCCCAGAGACTCTGCCGAGTCCCACAAATAGGAGGAGGCCCTAGCCAGCACACACAAGGTGTTAAGGGCCCGCAGGGCTGCGCTGGTTGAGGCGAACATGTTGCATCCCCAAGAGTCCAGCCAGCGGGCCTCTCGGGACGGCAGAGTCAACAGCGGCGGCAGGGAGGGAAAAGAAGTCTGCAAAAGGGGGCTGGCGGCTGAGGGAAAGACACGCCGGGTCATGCGACGCCGGGATGTGCCGGTGCAGAAGATGCCGAGGCACCAGGTCCCCTGAGGCAGTACGCTTCCAAGCCCCCGTCAGGGAAGAAAGGAGCAAACCTTCAAAGGGAAGTAAGATTTCACTCCCACCAGAGCCCTACAATAGATGGTCCGCCGGAAAGTGAGCCACCGGATCACCCATGCGCAGGATGCCCACAGCCGTGGACACCGCGTGAGCGAAGGCCGCACCCGCCTCCGTAGGGCCCCGCTGTGGAGAAATCAGCTCCTCCGTGGGCGACGGCTGCAAACTAAGGCGGCCGTCCCCGAGGCCAAGCGGGGCGGGCAAGGGCCAGACCTGGAAGTCAGAAGGAGCTGAAGAATGAGAGACCTGCCTCTCTTCCGACGAACACCTCTGCCCCAGGAAGGGCCCTTCGACGCCGGTGAAAAAGACACCACACGGCGACCAGTCTCCAGGGAGGACGACACCAATATGCATGCCTCTGGAGAAGAAGGAGCGTCCGAAGATGAATCCGCGGTACGACCCCTGCGCGGAGCCGTAGAATCCGCTGCTTGAGGTAGGACGTCGGCACCAGCCGGTGTCGCCGGACAAGAGACCTCCAAGTCACCCCGCACCGGGGACCGGAGTGGAGACCGGAGTAGAGCTGGAGCCGCACCGGCCCCGAGGCGGTGCCGGAGTGACGCCAACCCGACCCCCGCTGAGGCAGCCACCTGCGCGGGGGAACGAGACAGGCCTGGGGAGTGGTACGAAGCCCTTCGACAGCCGCCGCCCAGAATGAGGCGAAGATCGCTCTACAACCCATGTGGCGGCACCAGGGACGATTCAACCTCCGACGAGGCAGCCATCTGTGTGGAGGGACGAGAGGGGCCCGGAGAGGGACGAGGAGGGTCCACCGACCTCTGTGGCTCCGCACGGTCCAGCTGCTGCCGGCGCAGTAGCGGCATCACCTCGGCCTTAGACAGGACCACCCTGTCAAAGGACCGAGACCGTCAGGTACGCGGACGACACCTGGGCGGAGTCGTGTGATGTCGCCCCGCCCCCGGCGCGCAGGGATGCTGTGGCAAAAAGTTTCCGGATCCAGTCTCACGCCTGGGGATAATTCTACGTGAAGGAATCTGCAGCTAGTAGTCTCTATCAGATAAGCTATGTTTGCAAAAATCTGCAAACATTTGCTTTTGAAACTGCACAGGGGATCTCAGCCACAATCTGATATAGTTCTTTTCAGAAGACAAGGAGCCTGATTCACAGAGGGACTTACGACTTGTAAAGTTACAAGTGCAGACTCGTGGCAGAATCTCTGCACTGCAGTGCCCTGTGTGGAGATTCTGCCACCAATGCGCGACACTCTGCACTTTCAACTTATACGAGTCGTAAGTCCGTTTGTGAATCGGGCCCAACATGTTCAGGGGTTGTTTAGTTTAATTACATACTCATGGAGGACAAGAGTGGATATTTCCAAGCAACAGAAGACAGTTTTCGTAATGTGTTTTCTCCATTGTTGTTTAGGGTGAACATTTATTTATCAACTGTCCAACAGAAAACCAAATCAGGTGGCCAAGCCTCCTCCTACATCATTCCTAAAGCATGGAACGACCTGCCGCTACACATAAGAGCCTCCTCCGCCTCACATCTTGAACTCTGCAAGAAGCTGAATACTTGGATTTCGAGTAGTTCCTCTCGGTGTGCCTAGATGCAAACCTGCTCAGCGCCAGGATACCCTCCTGGATGTTAGTGCACTCCACAAATCTGTACAACAGGACATAACAAGCTTGGGTGTGAGCCTCTCTTCTCCTTATGTAGTTAAAATGTCATTAAAGTATCATTTATAGGTTAAAGCATCCAAAGATTCACCAAGGTCAGCAGCCAAAGACAACCTACCTCAGGGTCTCCTTTCCAAACTTCAGGCAGCACCGGCCGTCGTCTCTCTACAAAAACCAACGCCCAGATCTCTTTGAAGTCGATATCCTGACCGGCCTCTGCTTCAAAGGCCATGCGGAATGCGGGGACTGCAGCTGTGCCTGGGGAGGGGTAAGAGACACAGAACATCCTGTGTTACACTGTTGGAAAACGAGGCAGCATCTGTGAGGCCTGCACAAATAACATGACTACATTTGTCCTTCACTGGGAACCAACCACCAAATTGTAGCGCCTGACTCTCAGAGGGTAGCGTTGCAGAGCAGTCTGAGGCTTACTCAAGGGAGGTGGTGTAGGCTAGTAATCACCATTTGCAGGTGCACAAAAATAACACTCAATAATTGATTGTCCAGTCTGTACTTTGCTTTATAAAAGTAAGAGTACATTTATTAAACACACACACCACTCAATACTATGCACCAATTTACAAATATACATAAGCTGTTGGAATTACTTTGTGACATTGCATAACATCTCCACCCCTCCCGCAGGGGGGGTGGGGTTTAGTACCACCACTCCCATGTATGCACATCAACTTGCCCCCAATTCAGTTAGTTGAACATAACCTGGAGCGAGGGCCCTGCGCACTGGCACCATCCCAGTGGCGACCCACCCCATTACCTCAACAAGCATTAAAAAGGGGTAAACCTGCCTTGGTGACACATGACCCTGACTGAGCATCTGCTACTGACCATAAAGTATGCACCTCTATATCTTAAGGGCTAGCAGTCTGGGGTCTTCACCTAAGCGCAGCAGCAAGAATACATGTTTACGCACACTTTCGAATGACAGTACTCATCACCTTGGTTGATCATTTGAATGCATTGCAATTATAGCCCCTAAAGGCATCACAGATGAAATCACAGGATTGCGCATATACAGCCAGACACCCTAGCAGGACTGTCTGGCAACATAGCCCCACTTGGCTTATGACATCTCCTTACACATGTGACTTACAGTCCCTTCAAAAGAAGTACTCCTGGCAACTACACTTCTCCTGCAGTGTGCCTCTTCACTTTAAAAGGAATCGCAGGTAAAAGCACGCTGCCTTCCCTCCTTGGTGCAGCCTGGTGCCTGGCACCCAGTGACAGCTGCTGATGGATGAGCCTGTAGCCCCTCCCATCTTCTCTTCGTGGAGAGGAGGCCATAGCTTGTGGAAGAAAGGTTATCAATCCATCCAGCTGAGGTCAGCCCTCAGCCTGGGTCTGGTCCTGGCTGGCTCACAGAAATATGACAGTTCTGGATGACCCAAAAGCAGTACAAATATGACTTTGGACTCTGCAGAATACTTATTTTCACCTCCAATACAATGGACTTTAGTGCATGTCTGGAAACTGTAGGCCTTGTGGAAGTTAATTTAGCCATGGGCCCCACATTCCCTTAGGGAAATAATGAAGTGAAAACACAGTAAAACACACTGACTTTCCCTGGCATGTTTCTTTCCAGCGTATAAAGCCTATTCCATATCACCATCCAATACTGCATAAGTCCTGCCACACCATTCACTTTGTAGCTGCTCCTGGACTGCGCACGCTAGGAATCTCCCCTGCGCAGCCCGTACACGTGTGCACACGCATGTACACATGTGTCTGCATGTAACCAGCCCGGTGTCCCTTACTCCAGCTGCTGCGCAGTGGCCTGGTCAAGCCAGGGGAACACCAGTAAAATCCCCATGCAGTCTCTTACATCCTGAGTTCACTGTGGGTGAGTCCCAACTTATGAGACTCCCCCACAGTAAAAGCTCAACAATTAGGTGCTCAAAAATAAAAAAATCCGGACGGCCCATAGTGTCAGAACCACCTTCTAACACACGCCGCGCCCAGCTGATTCCTACAGGGAAGAAGTAGCCACTCTACAGGGGTACACTTCCCGTAGTCAGCGATAACTAGTTATAAGGGGTTCTGACCAGACCCCCCTTACTGACCAGTTATCCGCTTAGACCACCTACTCCTCCCATCCATGAAATCTCCACCCATGACAGGGATCCCAGACTACCCTAAGAACCCTCTGGGCTCTAGGTTTGATACCTCTAGGTCACTCATGGTCTACATGGACTCAGCCTAACTTTGCCCTTGGGCATGCAACACTATGCCTACCACTTCTCCGGACAAGGGTTCAGTGCCTCAGCACCGATGCGGTCTTCTGGGATAGGTCTAAATCCCATCCCCTGGGTCACTAGCTGGTCTCCCTTCCAGAGTTTGTTCCAACCAGTACCCTCTCTCCGTTTGGTCCTTGCACCCCAAAGATGCAATCTCTCTGGACCCTCACCCTCAGCCTGCCGCTGAGGTCATTCTGCTGCCACCACCCTTTCGGGATGACTGTCTTCCCTAAAGAAAGCACAGCCACTTGTGCTTCCCGACACAGAAAAGCACCCTTTGGCCACTGGCCTGGCTCCTTGATAGGACCTCAGACCGGCCTCACCACCACACTGGCAGTGCCAGGGAGGAACACTGAGGGTGCCTCATCAGACATCCTACAGCTCATTCCCCCCGTCAGTAGCTCCACCGGGCAACTACCCCGGGAACCTAGACCCCTTCCTTGTTCTCCGCTGCGAGAACAGGGCCTATGTACCCTTCCCTCCGAGAGGTGCGCTCTCCTCCCGGAGTACCCTTAGAGAGCCTGTGGGTCCCGAGTTAGCTAGACCCAGGCCCACCTCTCATGGCTCTCCCCGGTCTCCCTGCAGCGCCTTGGGAGACCGCCCAGGGACCTACATGGTCCCTGGATGGCCTGCACCACCCTTTATGAAGAGCAGGGTCCCTTCACTTAAGATAGGCCCCACCTGCCTTCAGGGTAGTACTACCACTCTCAGCCAGGGACCCTAAAGATCCCGGCTAGGCCTGCACCACCCCTTCATGAAACACAGGGTCCCTTCACTTAAGATAGGCCCCACCTGGCTTCAGGGCGGTACTACCTCCATCAGCCAGGGACCCTAAAGATCCTGGCTAGGCCTGCACCACCCCTTCGCGAAACACAGGGTCCCTTCACTTAAGATAGGCCCCACCTGTGTTCAGGGTGGTACTACCTGACAGAAGTCCACCTCCTGCCTCCAGCTGGGGGAACACCCCCATGCTCTTGGTCCTTGGGTCCAAGTCCCACAGGACCTACCTGACTGGTTACCGGCTAGGCCTCGCCCCAGCCACCACTTCAGGTTCCCTCCACCAGCACCTGGTCCTGGGGTTCAAGTCCCACCGGACCTACCGGACTGGTCACCGGCCACCCGACCCCGACACCTCAGGATCCACCACTAACCCTTCCCCTGGAAACTAGGGAGCACATCGCCCCCACTCAGATCTCCACTGGGTCAGTTACCTAGCCCACCTAGGGTACCTAGGGGCTACCACTACACACCATCACTCAAGAACTCCCCTCCTTGGGGGCCACCCACTACCAGGGGCCACCCCTGGGTTGCTCACCTCCCCACCAGTTAACCTGGGGGACCTGCCTGACACTCAACTCTACCACACCCTCCTCCCACTGTGGGAAAAGTTTCTTGGGGTCCCCCACCATGGGAACCCCTGGGGCGCTACTACCCGGGGTAAAGAAACCTCCTGCCCCACCCTTCCAGTGGTTTTGGCCTGCGCCATTAGCAAGAAACTTCCAGTGGGGGAAGGATATCTGGGGCCCCTCCTGTGGAAACCCTCCCTGCCCTTAAAAAGCGCGGGAACCTCCCAGGACCCCTACTTCTCCTGTCCCCCTTGAAGGTCAATCCACCCCTACACCCCCACCTGTGATGTAGGTATCAGTTGCTGTCCCTATCTCTTGAGGAGACACCCTCCTCATGCAGGTGTAGTGTATGTAGTGTTAGGGTTCAAAGGTGTACAATATGGCTTAGAACATTTGTATGCAATCATTTCCTGGAAAGCACCATCCCGCTAGCACATTATAATCAACATAGCACGGTCATATCAATACAGCTTACATTTAAACCATAATAACTTCACATGACACATATGGGCGCTGGGCTTTCCTTTCCCATACCTTTAGTTCACATAACCAAAACTTTGAACCTTTCTCAGAGCCTTGCGCTCTTCCATTTGCTCATTGCTGCATAGGTAATGTGTGGCAAAACTGGACTTATCAAATGCTATAAATGCACACCAGAATGGGATACTATGTTTCCCGCCGCTAGACACCAATTTTGGAAAACGAGGCAGCATTTGTGAGGCCTGCACAAATAACATGACTACATTTGTCCTTCACTGGGAACCAACCACCCAATTGTAGCGCCTGACTCTCAGAGGGTAGCGTTGCGGAGCAGTCTGAGGCTTACTCAAGGGAGGTGGTGTGGGCTAGTAATCGCCATTTGCAGGTGCACAAAAATAACACTCAATAAATGATTGTCCAGTCTGCACCAAAATGGCAGATTTCTTCGTGCTGGGAAGACTGGGCCTCTCCAACAGCTCCCCCAGCACCTGCTCCAACAGCTCCCCCAGCACCATTTCACAAGTGAGGGTGACCCCCTCCTCTGACCTCTGGGACTCTGAGAGCGTAGATTCTGCAGTGTGCTGTCTTCACTGGCTCCCTGTGCCAGCCTTTCGCCAGGCTCTCTTTCTGGGCCCCTCTTGTCCCTGCGCAGAGGCCCCTGTTTCTGTGCACCAGTCCTGGGCTCTTCTTCTGGTGCTGATAGGGTCCTGGGGGCAGTCAGGGGGTCTCTCCTTCCAACTGCCCATTGCGCCAGGCTCCAGCACCTTCAGCCTCAGCCGAGCACACACCCCAGAGAGCTTCTCTTCCTGTGCAGGCACTTTTTAAAAGTTGAGTAGGGGGCTGGCAGGAAGTCTCTGTTGGTCCTATCAAACAGCGACACATCACGTCCCTGCCCCTGCTCCCTCCTTCTTGTCCAGCCTCTGGGTTTGTTAAAAATGGTGTCATCCAGTGTCTCTGAAGCCCCTTTCGCCCACACTGCCTTCCCTCCTTGGTGCAGCCTGGTGCCTGGCACCCAGTGACAGCTGCTGATGGATGAGCCTGTAGCCCCTCCCATCTTCTCTTCGTGGAGAGGAGGCCCTAGCTTGTGGAAGAAAGGTTATCAATCCATCCAGCTGAGGTCAGCCCTCAGCCAGGGTCTGGTCCTGGCTGGCTCACAGAAATATGACAGTTCTGGATGACCCAAAAGCAGTACAAATATGACTTTGGACTCTGCAGAATACTTCTTTTCACCTCCAATACAATGGACTTTAGTGCATGTCTGGAAACTGTAGGCCTTGTGGAAGTTAATTTAGCCATGGGTCCCACATTCCCTTAGGGAAATAATGAAGTGAAAACACAGTAGAACACACTGACTTTCCCTGGCATGTTTCTTTCCAGCGTATAAAGCCTATTCCATATCACCATCCAATACTGCATAAGTCCTGCCACACCATTCACTTTGTTGCTGCTCCTGGACTGCACACGCTAGGAATCTCCCCTGCGCAGCCCGTACACGTGTGCACACGCATGTACACATGTGTCTGCATGTAACCAGCCCGGTGTCCCTTACTCCAGCTGCTGCGCAGTGGCCTGGTCAAGCCAGGGGAACACCAGTAAAATCCCCATGCAGTCTCTTACATCCTGAGTTCACTGTGGGTGAGTCCCAACTTATGAGGCTCCCCCACAGTAAAAGCTCAACAATTAGGTGCTCAAAAATCAAAACATCCGTGCGGCCCATAGTGTCAGAACCACCTTCTAACACACACTCTATAATATTTCAGATTATCAACAAGAAAATGAGAGTGATAGGACGCTGCAATGCTGCTATAAATACCTACTTCCACAATCTGGCTGAGTGAGACGTTACCCTTTCATCTCACATTTCCTACTAACTTCTCAAATCTGCAAGTACACCATGTTTTTATAGGTTTATTCACTTTCATTGTTAACTTTGGTGTTGCAACCTGGTCCTAATCCAAGGCTGTAAATGCAGGAGATTTAAACCGGATAGAATAGGACAGAACAGCTTCGTATTGATCATAAATTAATTTCACAGATTCTTCCTAGCCTAATAAGATTTGCTCATAGTTTCATCTTTATCAAAAAATCTCTCTATTTCGTCTCTTTAGATGAAATAATGGCTTCTCCAATTGTCCCAGTCAGGCAGTCATAATGAGTGGCCCACAAAGTGAGCTGGTATTTCCCCAACCTGACATTTGCTACTAACAGTGGTATCAATACCTCTGGAATTGGGTCAAATCAAATCTCTAATAGAGAGTTACTGGGGGAATCATTAATTTGGGTCAGCATCCTCATAACTCAGCACTTCCCTTTGCACTTTCTCTTGGAGATTAAGGCTGCCCTCTGCAGCTGAAATTTAAGTTTGAAAGTAGAGATCCACGTTGTTACCGCTTATCTCACAATTGTAAATGCTGTTTCTAACACCATTGGCATTAAGAGGCCACGGGTAATGAGCTTCTACGAGTCCACAAGACATGAAGCTGGGCAAGTGCGGCCAAAAGCGATTGAGCTGTTCATATAGGATCGGCACCAGTTGTAGCCAGGGCCATCTATAACTAAGTCAAATGGTAACAATACCATAACTGTGGGTACATGATCAGGGGTCACCTAGCGGTTGTTCTCACACCACGCCTGCATAAGCATATTGAGGTCATGTCCGGGGGACGGGTAGCAGCGCTCGTTGTCGTAGCTGTGCGAACTAGCAGCAACAGGAATTACTATCCTCTTTTCTCACAAAGGCTGCCAGAATGGATGCCCGATCATCCACGGTTGGGTGACGTCGCAGATCTCTTCCTTCCTTCAATCCCTTGTCTCTTAAATGTGGATTCCTCCACTAGTGCCTAGTATTCGACCTCTCTCTTCCACCTACAGTTGGGGGGTCCCCCGAGGGACCTCGAGTGCATGGTGAGGGTCTACCTGGAAGGAAACAGGGCCATTCTCAAGAATCTAGTGGGCTTTCACCTTTGAGGTGGAAGACAGTCCTAAAAGATACACCTCCATCTTCCATATGTGCGTTCTAGGTCTGCCATCAGGCCCTGCCAGTACCGTGTTATCCCTGAGCAAGACCAGGTCATGTGTATAAGTCGATGTCTAGTTCAGTGCATCTGGGACATTTTGTGTCAGCTGTGCACTGTATCGGGTTGAGCTTGTGTGAAGTGAGATATATCGGGTGAAGTTAATTAAACTGGGTGTAGCAGAATCTGGTGGTGTTGTGTGACGCAGTATGGTCATGTTCCAGTACCCTGGCCCATTCTTTGTTGTGTAACACCCGGTTCAATGCATTTTCCCACTGTCGTCTGAGCAGCGATAAATCTGCCTGGATCTGAAGAAGGGCCGATTTATAGAGCCAGGAAACCACCTCCCTGCCAACCCCGAATGTGAGGACAATTTGTAATACTCCGTGTGTAAGTGGTTCGGTCTGTCCTGCCTGCTATTATTCATGTATTACCCAGGTGACTGCAGCATACATTAGGAATTGTGAGGTGGGTAATCCAGAATCTGCTAGAAGCAACTCTAGCAATCTTAGGGGCATATTTACAAGGGCATTATCTCCGCTTTTTTGGCTTACAAAACCAAAAAAGCGGAGATAAAACCAGCGCCCTATTTACAAGAGGGTGCTAACATGCATAATCGCATGTTAGCACCCATTTTCCCAACGCCTCACTTTGCATCTCCAATGAGAAGCAGAGTGGGCGTTACTGGGCATACCCAAGATGGACTACCTTGCAAATATCGCTGATGTTTACATCGCGATATTTACAAGGCAGCCCACATGATTTTAGCACACATTAGATTTTGTCGAAAACTGCGGTTTTCGCCAAAACCTAACGTCTACTAAAATCCTGATTTAGCCATCCCTAACATAGGGGGTGGATTATGCTGATACAACCCTGTGGGTCGTATCAGCAAGGTTAAAACCAGCGATGTTCCCTGTAAAAGGGCGATAAACTCGCTATCTCTGGAATTTGTATCGCCCTGGAGTAACGCGTTGTTAATAACGCGCTACCAGGGCGATAAATACCAGAGATAGCCTGCGATAACATAATTATCGCTAAGCACGGCCAGCGATAATTATCGCTGGCCGTTGTTAATATGCCCCTTAGTCTGCCCTCGTCAAAACAGTTGCTGACAGATCTGCAGCTGTCCAGGTGCTTAATCTCCGTATTGTGAGGTGACTGTCCTGGAAGTTGGGAGGCCAACCAGTGGTAACAATGGGGAGTATGGACGGGGGTGACCCGCAAGCCAGATGAATTTCCCCAAGCACCCTATGGTTATTCAGAATAGTTAGGGGAGTGGGCCCGATGGGGATGATCCCCCAGGAGGAGGAATTCTAGTGTTCCCTCTGTGTGACGGGTGCCGTAACATCCCAGTTCTTCCCGATTTAGTACGGCGAGCCATCGGGCCAGTCATTGCACCCAAGCCATTAGGTGGAACAACTCGAAGTTTAGGACTTCCATACCGCCCTCTCTACTGGGGCGTTGAAGGATGCGTAAAGAGGTTCCACACATGCCTCCGTCAAAATGTAGTTCATGTATCAGGGTATCCAAGGATCAGAACCAGGATCAGGGCATCCAGAGAGGGAGGATAAAAACAAAATACAGTACCCTGGGCAGGATGATCATTTCAGTGAGCGCTATTGATGAGAAGTGCAGTGTGCGCCCAAATGCAACACTACCTCTTAGCGAGAAGAGCACCCCACCCAGGTTTCCTTCCTGGCTATCTACATCTTTGTGAAAAACTTTAACCTCGAGGTATGGAACATCTGGGGTTCCCGTCGGATACCCCGATTTCGGACCACCTGCAGGGTTTTTCTATGATCACTGCACACTAGGAATGCACATCTCTTCTCCAAGTTAGTGAGGAAGCCCATTGCCTCCCCCACCAGGTGGAGCATAGAGGCCCCCCCCATGGTACTCCTGTCTCTGTGTCTCAAAGGAACAAGAGCATATCATTGTCGCACAAGGAGATATTATGTTCCCTGTCATGCAGCCTTTGGGTGACCCCAGCTAAGGGCTGAATGGTCAACTCAAACTGTAGGGGGAACAGAGGATATCCCTGTCTGGTGCCTGTTCAAATCTCGAAGGATTCTGAAATATTTTACTCTTGCCTATGCTCTGTTATACAGCAGTGTGATCCCTTTATTTCAATCGGGTCCTAGGTTTATGCGTTGCATTGCACTGTGCGTGTATCGCCAGTGTAGCATATCGAGCTCCATTTGTCAGTTGATTGAGAGGACAACAGTGTCCGAGAGGCCCTTCAGGGAGGTCCCATCTAACACCCGGTGAAGGTGTCTGATTTTTAAGGAAGTATGCTAGTGTGGGATAAATCTATTTTGGTCTGTATGTGCCAATAGGTGTTGGTGGGGTTATAGGATTGCAGGCCAGGATTTTACTAAGAACTTTATAGTCAGTGTTTAACATCAACAGAGGGTGGAAGGAGGAGTTCTCCTCCAGGTTCTTACACAATTTTGGTAGGGATATCAGTAAAGCTTCTTGGCAGGATAGGTGTAGAGTACCTTTCTCCCAAGCCTCCATGTACAGCTTTACCAGATGTGGAGCAAGGAGAGAGGCAAAAGCCTGGCAAACATCTGCAGGAACCGTCTACCCATAGGGTTCTCCAAGGGCCAAAACTTTGATGGCTCCTCTGATTTCTTGTTCCGTGATCTGTCGCCTAAGCGAATGTCGTACATCGTCTGAGCGCATGGGTAGAGTTGCCCTGTCCAGGAATCTGTTAATGATATCATCCTCTGCCAGACAGAACTCACTGTACACATCTCTGTAGTGTTGTATGAATATGTAGGGCATGTCAGTCTGTGTGTGATTCAACGTTCCATCATTAGTGTGGTGCACCCGCACTGTACGGTTGTGGTGCTCCGAGGTGATGAGCCATGCTAGAAGTTGCCCTACTTTGCCCCCCTCAGTGTACATCTTAGTCACTTATTCCCTCTACAAAAAGAGACTTAGTCTCAATAACGCTTGAGAGTGCTGTTTCTGCGCATCTAAGAGTAACAGGCAAGGGGTAGTATCCAGCAGAGGACAGGCCTCCAGATCTAAAAGGGTGTGTATAACTGAGATAGTTCTGACTCCAGGGATTTGTGGACCCCATCTGTTTACCAAGTGGACCCCAATCACTAATTTGAATGCCTTGCAAATCGTGAATGTGGGTGCAGAGCAAGCATTGTGTTGGAAGCGTTCTATGATGGCCTCCCCCAATGAGTCCCTACAGACAGGGTCATGAAACAGCTCAGGATGAAGTAGGAATCTGAGCGAGTCTCTTTCCCCAGCCTAGGCACATCAGGAGTGATTTGTGGTCTGAGAATGCATGGGTTAGCGCTCTATCTGGGTAGTAACCAATCCCATAGTCGGGGAAACCCGTATCGTGTCCCTCTTAACATGTAAGTCATGTATCAGGGAGTAAAACAAAGACTTATATCTGTGTCTCCAGAGATCTCGGAGGTCCCAGTTCTCCATCCACTCCTGAAAGTAGCTAGCCAGCCTTTGGGTCAGGCAGTCAAGAATTGGAGGAGTGGATAGATCGAGTGAAATGTCTGCTACGCAGTTATATTCTCTGCCTCCTAGTATCGATGCCAAAGACTCCAGGAACAGAAAGTGGTTAAGGGTGGGGGCATATATACAATCAAACATTAGTGGCCTAGGCCTACCATCTAAGGTACCCTGAATGAACACTTATCTGCCTTCTTTGTCTACCTTCAGCAAGGTGCAGCTAAACGGGACCCCCACCGGATCCAGATAAGATTTCCCCGGGGAAAGAGGAGGCACTGGTTGTGTAGACCTGATCTCTTCATCTACGCTGTAGATTAAAGACCTCAGATCCCACCAAGTGACTTTCTGGAGTAGAGCAAATTCACCATTGCTCCTTTTCAAGTAGGAATATATGAGGTGTTGTTACAAGCAGAAAGCATGCCTCTGATATTCCATGTGAGGATGGTATAGTTAGGTACCAGGGATGCCGTATTTAAGTCTGAACAGTTGACAAGGCCCTGTCAACCGACCCCATGTGGATAGGACCACAGTCAGCTTGTGTGAGAGAGTTGACCTCTGACTGTCGCGATGGGTAGGAGACCCTAGAAAGCATGTCAACCTAAACATCATGTGCAGGGCCGGACTGGACGTAGCGGGCACCGGGCAATCCCCCGGTGCGCCGCACGGGTGGGGGCCAGTTTTGGGACCCTGGGGGCCGTTTTTGTTACAGGGCCGTTTTTGCAGCATAGCTGCAAAATCGGCTCTGTAACAAAATCGGCAAAAACCGGTCCTGGCAAAGGGCTCGGCGGCACCCCCAAGCCTCGAGGGGGCGGCCAAGCACTTTGCCAGGGCTGGTTTTGGTTCCCAGTCCGGTCCTGATCATGTGCCCTTCCAACATGTACAAAAAATCCCCACCTCTCACCTCCCAGGGCGTACTGACAACAATCAGGTGCCCAAAACCCCATCAAAACAGTAACCTGGGTGTAATAGTGCTCAAAAGGCAAAGGGGAGAGGGGTGGCCAATCTCTGTGCACTCATATGTGCGGGCTGCCTTCTGCTCACCATCTCGGTCCTTAGCTCAAGTACGATGACCTGCATCAACTGTTACTCTGGAGAAATAGACCAAGAGATCTGTGGACCATCTTGTCCTCTATGGCCCCAAACTGGTGCCAACAAGGTGTGACTGGAGGAAGTGGGTCAGAAATCATCAATTGTGTGGAGCCAGGCACAGACCCTGGGTAGGACCCTCCAAGAACAAATTACTGTCAGTACCGGCACAGGATGAGTCCGAAAGGCTCTCCCTTGATGGTGTGCGAACAGGTCACGTTTTGCCTCCACGAATGAGGTTTTTTTCCAATGGACCACCGACATGTAGTCCAGGAAGATAGCGTTCAGGTTATTTTCGACCCACATCAAGGCCATATATTGAGCAGCACGTAGTAGGTTGTTTCTGTCCCTGTAGTTGAACAGTCTAGCGACCAAGTGGGCACAGAGGTGCATACGTGGTGAGGATTGCGCCGGCACCTGGTATGCCTTCTCCAGATCAAAGAATTGGAAAAGTCTCTTTGGGGCCACTACAGTGCAGAACCGTGTTACGAGATAGTCCATCATGTTGCTGTTTTTGAGCCCCTTGGGGAAACCCACCACTCATAATAATAATAATAATAAGGCATTTATTAAGCGCGCAGCTACCCCAACGGGGTGTCCCGGCGCTATAACAGACAGAGAGCGGGGCAAAGCAAGAGCAATGACTAATCCTGGCGGCTGAATAGCCAGGTCTTGAGAGACTTACGAAACTCAAGTTCTGACTGAATCAGGCGCAAATGAAGGGGAAGATTGTTCCAACATTGAGTGGCGCCCACCTCAAATGATTTCCCTCCTGATCTGTCTTTTTGAAACCTGGAGGTGACAAGCAGATGTTTAGTGTTGGACCGTAAGGATCTGGAATGACAATAAGGACGAAGTCTCCTCCTAAGGTAAGCCGGTCCTAGACCTTTGCCAGCCCGAAAAGCTAGTGTCCGAGCCTTAAACTCAATTTGCTTGGCAATGGGTAGCCAGTGCAGTTGTCGTAGAAAGGGGAAGATGTGTTGTCTGAGCGGAACGCCGCAGACTAAAGGGGCCGCAGCGTTTTGTACCGTCTGGAGTCTGCGGAGCAAGCCTAAAGAAAGACCCAGATATAATCCATTCGCGTAGTCCAGGTGTGAAGTTATCAGAGCATGGACCACAGTTTTTCGAGTAGCGTTAGGCAGATAGTTAATGAATTTTCTGATAGTTTTGATTTTGCCAAAGCAGGCAGCAGAAACTGTTTGAACCTGCACGGCAAGGGATAGATGTTTGTCCCATCTAACGCCCAAATTCTTAACCGAGTCCTTGGGAAGAGGGGCAGTGCCTAGTTCCTCAGGCCACCACAAATTAGAGGAGAGAGGAGAAGGTAGGTTGAAAAATAAGATCTCGGTCTTATCTGCATTGAGTTTCAAGAAATTGCGGTCCATCTAGGCCGCAATATTCTTAAGACACACTTTAAGGGGATCAAAAGTGGCGGCAGATACATCATTAAAGGTGAACAGTAGCTGAGTGTCATCAGCATATGATGTAATTTTGATCCCAGTTTTCGAGATCATCTCAGTCAGCGGGGTTAAATAAACATTAAAAAGAAGCGGGCTCAGGGCTGAGCCCTGGGGCACACCCCATTTAAGAGGTTTAACAGGAGACATAAAGGGTCCTGTTCTTTGCAGTCGGAGATGAAAGATGTTAACCAGGTCAATACTGTGCCATGAACTCCTATGGACTTTAGACGGTTCAGGAGGATGGGATGGGAGACGGTGTCAAATGCTGCAGGCAAGTCTAACAGCACTAACACCGCCTTAGAGCCTAAATCTACCGCCCAGCGTATCGAGTCCGCCATTTCAATTAGGGCTGATTCCGTACTATATCCGGAACGAAACCCAGATTGAGAGCCATGGAGAAGGCCCTTTGTCTCAATGAAACCGACCAATTGCTGATAAACTAGCTTCTCCAAGACCTTCACAGGAGAGGGTAATAGAGAGATGGGTCTATAGTTACAGGGGGCTTCTGGATCTGCGTTGGCTTTTTTTAGGATGGGTAGGAGAAGAGCATGTTTCCAAGCTGCCGGGTAAATGCCCAGTCTAAGCGATAGATTCCAAATGGAGTTTAGGTGCGGGTTGAGGAATCCCGCAAGGGCGTTATATTGTTTAGCTGGCCAAGGGTCACTTGGGGAACCAGATTTGCACTTCTGCAGTTCCAGGAGTGAGGTTTCCTCTGAAATTTCCGTGAACTCTGAGAGCACGGAACTAGAAGCTTGCACCAGAACATGGTCCTCAGAAGTCTGGGGATCTTCCTGTGGCTCAGGAAAGGAGGCATAGATCAACGCGATTTTATCCTCAAAGAACTCAGAGAGTTTGTCGCATAAGCTTTGTGAGGGGGGGGGGGTGAGTGTGAGTAAGAGCCAGTGGATCAGTGAAGGATTTAACAATTTAAAAAATCTCCCTGGACGAGTTCTTAGCATTATTAATTCTATCAGCTAAAAAATCTCTTTATTTTTTGTGAGCAATCTGCGATATTCTTTAAGAGCCGCACGAAAACCAGACTTACTTTCTGCAGAGTACGTAAGTCTCCAGCTTTGTTCAAGTATATTACATTCTGACTTTTTTAGTCTAAGCTCCTCAGAATACCACGGTGCGGAAGGGGAAGATCTAGGGGATTTTACTGCTTTCAGAGGAGCCAGGGAATCAAGCGCGCCGCCGATCCATTTATTCAGGTTCAAAATACTGACCTCAAGATTGTTGGAGGGGGCAGGCTTGGAGTCTTTCATATGTTGCGTTAATGAATCCAAAGTGATTTTACTCCAATTCCTTCTAAATTCTTTAGGAATAGAAGTGGCTTTATCTGAGCTGCTCAACTGTAATTGAAAAGGGACCAAGAAGTGATCTGACCACATTACTGGCAGGGGTGCGTGAACTGTGATATCGGGGAGATTGGAGCAGATCAGATCCAAAGTGTGGCCTGCCTTATGAGTTGGGAGGGAGACATACTGTGTTAGGTTACATCCAGCTAAGGTGGCAATACAGTTACAGCTGTGCGGACAGGAGATATCATCCACATGTAAATTCAAGTCACCTAACATAGTGAAATTAGGATAGCGTATGCTAGCTTGGGAGATGTACATTATTGTATCTGTTGAGACCCTCCTAGTCTTCTGCCCTTTTATCGAGTAGTTCAATATTTTCAGTAAGGGACACAACCTGTCTCTGCAAGTCATCTACAATTGGATTAATTGTGTGGAGGATAGTCTGATTGGATTTCACTTTATCTGCAAGTTTGCGAGGGTCATCGCACAGAATGGTCATGTCTATCGCCACTAAGTCTATTTTATCTTCAATGGTCTCCCAGATAGTATTGATGACATTGAGTATGCAGTCCAGTTTGTCAGGGGCCATGCTTTGCACATAGGGACCCTGTTCACTTAGTTGTGTCACCGCATGGGCCCACGGGTCTTGGGGGTCCAATGAGTCCTGCAGATGGAGCTGAGGCACTGTGTCGCTCAACCTCGGATGCTAGGTTCCACAGCGGCAGTCCTGGGCACCTTGGCAACCCTGCTGGTCCCTATCTTGGGCTTGATGTAGGGTTCATTGCCTTCGTCCCTCTCACCATACTATGTCACCCGGAGCAGCAAATTTTGCCCTCCAGTCCTCGCACCCATCAGGTTGACAGAGCGGTACTTAGGCGGAGTGAATGGATGCTGATTTCAGTAAGAGTACAGGTGGGTGGAGCGAAGGCGAACAGAGCCTTTTAATGTGCGTCCATTTATCTATCCGGCGAGCCACGCCTCCAACTTGGCACACATGAATGCCGTTCAAAAATAAAATTAAACATAGTAGCAGACGGACATCTTTCAATGGTATTGTACATAGTGTATGCTGTTTTATACGTCCCCATACCTGCCATGTCTAGAAGCAATGTGATGGTCATCTTGGAGTGGTACAACAATGATACACTATACACAATATCATTCCAGGGTTGCTGCTCAGTAAACATAGCACTGCACGGTCATTTTCGATTGCTCTGGTGTCTAGTATTACACTATTGTACTAATACAAGGTGACCAAGACAATGCTTCCTGGAATGTTACACACTATAGGAAATGTCATTCCAAGGTGGCCACCCATTTAAGAAATAGTTGTTCTGGAATGACATGAGAAATAGGCAGGCGGACCGGCAGAAGCTTCAGGACACACTAAAAAATTGAAAAGAAGAAATGGAAGGGACCAATCCAAATAATAAATAGAAAACAAAAGGACTGGCTATTAGCCTGACACTGAAGCACACTAATTTGCAGGCAGATATGCACATGTTAGCAAAATAGCGCTATTCAGAGGGAACTGGAGCCAATGTTAGAAATGGGCTAGCCCATTGGCAGAAGTAGTATGCTGTCATGAGGAGAAACAGAATGTGAATAAAACTTAAAAATACAGAAGAGAGTTGACCCAAAGACCCTCTATGTATATATATTTATGTAAAGTTTTGTTTTATTAGAAAGGCCCAGCAGATAACTAACACCTGTCAGGCTCTACCAAGGGGTTTTAGCAAGGGTTATCACTGTTCAAATCTTCTAATCCCATGGTTTATCCAATGAAGTAACCTACACCAAATTCCTAGAAGACTACAGTAATATGGGAAATTCCATATAACAAAATGCCTGTTGACAGGTATTAACACAGTGTGATCCAACCTTAAAGGGCTTTAAGATATGCTTTTCACAATAAATAATCAAGCCTACTGCCTTTCTTTATAACTTTTCATAATAAACAGATCAGAACATACTCTTGATCCATGGCTTGTCATCATAACCAGCTCTGTCCTGCTGTATTGGCCATAAGCTTTCACACAAAGCAAAAAGTACAATACAAGCACTTCTTTTCAAATGAAATACATGACGTTCGCTTAAAAGAATCAGCACTCAAGGGAATCTACATTTGGGAAGAGCCAAAACCTCTCTCTCAGTAGTTCTTCTTAAATACAATTTTACGTTGAGCACACAAGGAAAGGAAACATAAACTGTCAAGTCTAGCATAGTGCTTTCAAATATATGTGTGGGCACAAATCCCACACACATACATGCATACACACACACACACACACACTTTTGTGTGTTTGTTGTATCAAGAGATACTTAGCCAAAGCCAGGAGCAAGGGATTACATTTTTGCAGCAAAGAAAAAAAATCACACTCTGAGAATTTATTCTATGAGTTTTGCAATTGTTAAATTTAACTTGTGAGGCAGTAAAACGTTTTTTCCTCATGCCAATTTTGCTGTACTGTAGTAATAAACTCAAATTTGACCTTTGCACTGTAGTAATAAATGTGTGAATGCATAACAATTACACTAATAACCTGTGTATTTGGACCACATTTATTTCCACTGCAATGGCATAACAAGAAAAAAAAAACACTGGCAAAGCCAATAGGTCCGGCTTTGGAAGGATGCGCAAAGATGACAAGAGCATGCTACAAAAATAAAGGGAAAAAAACATGGTCACCTAAAAGTAGGGACCATATTACTGCAAGTGGACGTTTTACGAGTAATGTTAAAAAAAAAAATAACCCTTTCATACATTTTATTATTATTTATTCTGAAGGAGATAAGAATAATTCACTACCTAGCCAAACACTCAGATCACAGGCAATTACAATGTTACTTAAACACTTTATAACTTTAAAAAGAAGAGAAAAACAAATGATATTCTAACTTGGATCCTAAATTGCAAGTAAAACAAGATGTTTAATGGACAAAATAAATAAAATATTTAAAAAACACACTTTAAGACTGATTTTTCACTAAACAGAAAGTAACTATTTTAAGGCGAATGTACACAATGCTATATAGGCTTTGTTCACTTACTCAAAGTCAAGGGAACCAATGGGTAAAGTGGGCTGACCCATTTCTGCATGCTGTGGGAGGAGGGGGGCCGGAGCAAAATGTAAATGAACATTTATCAGACCAATGTATGAAACTCTCTGGCTAAAACCCCCTTGATGTGAGTAGATTAGGTATGAAATGTTTTAGAAAAACAATAATCTGAAGAGACAGCTAAAAATGTCCAAAAGGCCAGACGTAAAAATAAAAAGAAATATCATCATATTTTAGAAATCTTAAGATTGGAAATTCTTTACTAGATGTCTCTCTTGTTTCAGGTGTAACAGTCTTTTCTTTTTTCAAATCTGCCGTATTTCAGGTAGTTAGTAGGTGTCCCTCTTGAGTCAGTTCTAACTGCTTCAAGACTTCACAAAGCTGTAAACCTACAATCGTTACTATGTGTCCATCTAAGGTCAGATGTTCAATATTTACATGACTCTGCGCGCTGTCATCATCAAAACATATTGCATCTCCATTATTTCCTACACCAAAGTCACAGAATTCATCATATCAATGTCCAGCAAATCCACCACTTCCAGAACCAACTTTGCCAACTGCATGATCAGCACACCTGATTGGATGAAAGTCAACTGCCTGAAACTCAACTCCAACAAGACGTAACTGTTGATGTTCGGGAACAGGTACTACAGCTGGGACCCACTTGGTGGCCTTCAGCGCTCAAACCCACACCTACACCAACCAACCATGCAAGAAACCAGGGAATCATCCTTGATGACAAACTCAACCTGTCACCACAGGTCAACATAGTCAGCTGCTCCTGCTTCCATATACCCGCAAGATCTTCAATGGTTACCCAGGAATACCAGACAAACTATCATATAAGCCCTACTCACAAGCAGACTAGACTATGGCAACACACTCTATACCAGAATCTCCAACCACCTCCTCTACCGATTTCGGACCATCTAGACCACCATAGCAAGAATCATCCTAGATCTCCGACAATGCATCGACATCACACCCCATATCAGAGTGGTCCATTGGCTACCCATACATAGACTGTACCAATTCAAACTCCTAACTAATGCATACAACAAACTACATAACATAGGCCCAACATACCTTAACAACCGCCTTCTATTCCACCAACCGACCAGATACCTGCACTCAGTCTCAATCGCACTCGTACGCAGCCCAATATCTGCAAATGCAGAACAAGAGCACTGGCATTCCCCCTCATTGCACCGAAAGCCTTTAATGACCTCCCTCTAAACATCAGCACCTCCTCCTCGCTTCTTGTATTTCCGTAAGAAGCTGAAGACCTGGCTCTTCAACTAATTCTCCAAGAATGTCTCACTACATCCTCAGGCCCACGACTATACACCTGCTTCAGCGCCTGGATACCCTACCGAGTGATACACTGTGCTTAAGAAATCCACATAACATAACATGCAATTGCTTGAAATGCCATTCATAAAGCTCAGTGTGACTGCAACCTAGAAATCTGCATATACACTATTGTTACACTTAAGATATGTGCATGTTTGCATAGGTTCATGAAATATGCCACACTAATTTATTATAGTTTGTTAATATTGCAACTTTTAATACATTTCTTGATTAATATGCAGACTCAGCTATGGCACCCTAATATGTACTAGCATTGACATGTTCAAGTGCCTACAACCTTAATCTTAACAAATTGTTTTTTAGTTGTGTAATTTATATGTGCTTGTAAATTGCATTTGCTTTTAGTAAAGCATGGCTGTTATGATCTAAATTTAATACCTCAAGTCCTTACTTTATGTTCCTGGAGTGCCAGATGCAATTGCTTACTATCTTTCTTAAAGCTCAGGGTATTTGGCTTCCATCTAGAAGTTTGTATGTCCACTAATGGTAGTTTAATGATTTGTGTTGTTTTCTGAAGGATCGATAAATATGCCAAAGCTGGTTTATGATGATTAATCAGTATTCCAAATTTCAATAAATGTCTTGATTGCTATGGAGATTTGCAATGGCACTCTCATCTAAATAGGTGCTTGCAGTCATTGGTATAATCATATAGATGCATTTTTTTCTATGAATTATTTTAGAAACCTTGAGTTTGGAAAGTTGTTTCTAGACGTCTGTCTTGTGTCTGACGTTTTTCCAAAAGCTGCAGTACTTTAAAAGATTACTAGTTGTCCTTCTTAATTCACATTTAACTGCTTCAAGGCGTCACGCATATGTTGTACCTCAAGTCATTACTAGGTGTTTCTTGAATCAGATCGAACTGGTTCAAGGCTTCATAAAGTTGTACTACGTCAAGTTATTACTAGATGTCCATCAAGGGCCAGATGCAATTGCTTGAAATGTCATTCATAAAGTTCACGTAGTGTGGCTTCAGCTTTGAAATTTGCTCATACAGTACTGCTCCTTCAATGATTTGCCTTGTTTTCTATAGAATCACGTGATATGCCAAAGCTAGGTTATGATGCTAATTCAGTATTGCAAATTTCAATAAATGTCTTGATTACTATGAGGATTTGCAGTGGTACTCTACTATAAATATGCACTAGCAGTCATTGGGGTGTTCAAGTGCCTACAGCGTGAGCTTTAATAAATAGTTTTTGGGTAGAGTTATATACGTGTGCCAGGAAATTCCATTTGCTTTTAGCCAGGCTTGGCTGTCTTGATATCAACATAGTACCTGGAGTTATTACAAGAGGTTCTCTAGGGTCAGATGCAATTGCTTGTAATGTTATTCATAAAGCTCAGGGTTTGTGCATTCAACTTAGAAATGTGTATATTTACTATTGTTACTCTAATGAGTTGTGCTTGTTTTCTGTATGATAAACGTACCAAAGCTGGTTTATGGGAATAAGTCAATATTGCAACTTTCATTAAATGCTTTGCTAGTGTGAAGCTTTTATAATGGCACCTCAATATAGCTAGTAGCAGGCATTGGTATATTCAAGTAAATACACCCTTAATCTTGGCAAATTCTTGTTTGAGTGAAGTCACAAATGTTGTCAACAAGATGTTTTGACCTTGAATAAATCCTGGGTCCTCACAGTATTGCTAGGTTTTTCCCTAAGACCAGATGCAGTTGCTTAAATATTATTCATAAAGCTCAGGGGGGCGAGGCTTCAACCTAAAACTGTGCATATACAATATTGCCACTCCAATGATTTGTGTTGATTTCTATTGGATCAAGAAATATGCCAAAGCTGCCTAGTGACAATTCCTCAATATTTCAACGCTCAATTGATGTCTTTATTACCTTGAGGCACTTCCGACAGCACCCTCATATACATAGGTATACTACTGCTCATCTAATGATTTCTGCTTATTTCCGATAGGATAAAAAAATCTGCCATATGATTATGAGGATTATTTCAATACTGTAACTTTCAATAAATGTTTTGATTAATATGCAGGATGTTTGATGCCTCCCTAATACGAATACGTACTAGTTGTCATAGGAATGTTCAAGTGCCATAAACCTGACATTATTTTGTATATGTGTGCGAGAAATTTATATTTGCTTTTAGTAAGGTTGTCTTTCCATTGCGTTATGTTGTTTTTTGCTATAAAATATCATAATGTGTTTAGCAAACCAATGAAGAAACAATACAAATAAAATCTAAAATCCAAATCCCATATCTGTAAAGAGCCACCTATCACCCCTAAGGATACCAAGGCACAGGGGGCCGTCGGAGAGATTAAGTGAGCTACTGCCCAGAGTCATATGATGTCGCCAGGGATCGAACCACGAGCTCCGTGCTCCGGAGTCAGCTGCTCGTGCCGCGGCACCACACCTCTCCATACAAGGAATTGTAATTTTTTAACTCATATACATAGATGCATTTTTTTCTATTAATCGTTTTATAAAACTTGAGTTTGAAAAGTTGTTACTAATTATTTTAGATGCTTGAGTTTGGCAAGTCCTTGCTAGATGTGCCACTAGAGTCTGAAGTTTTTCAAAAAGCTGATGTACTTCAAAAGGTACTTGGCTCTGTCTCAAGTCAGATCTAATTGCTTTAGGGCATTACAAAGGTGTAGTACCTCAAGTGGTCACTTGGTAACCCTTGAGTTTGGTCCAACAGCTTCAAGGCTTCACACATCTCTAGTACTACAAGTTGTTACAAGGTGTCCATCTAGTGCCAGATTTATAGGCTTGAAATGTCATTCATAAAGCTCAGGGAGTACAGCTTCAACTTAGAAATTGCATACGCAATAATGCTACTCTAATTATGTGTGTTGTTTTCTACAGGATCAATAAATATACCAAAACTAGTTTATGATAATTAGTCAGTATTGTAACTTTCAATAAATGTCTTGATTAATATGCAGGATTTACAACAGCACCATACTATAAATAGGTACTAGACACCACTGGTATGTTCAACAGTGGAGTTACATATGAGTGAGAACATTTATTTAAAGTAGCATGACTTTTCCCTTTCACAGGTAAAAGGTCATTGTACACATATTGTCACCATCAACTTTATTTTCGAATCTTATAAAGAACAAGGTGCCATACAATTTAAAAAACAGTGCAAGCAATAAAAGAGACAAATTACAAGTACAATATACAACAATGATTAAAACAATTGAATTTTAAACAACATTTTTCATAAAATGGCCCAAAGTTTGATATACAGAGATAAAAACTATGTAATGCATTTAAACAGTTGGATCCATAATGCATGCCAAAATTTGGCCAGACCAAAGACAACCACCATGCAAGTGTTGGTAGCTAAGATTCTCATAACCTCTAGGTAATGACCAGGCCCAATCAGTTTACACCACAGCACAATCCATTTGCCCCGGAACCTTCTATATTGGGGGCAAAAAAATAGCACATGGACTATTGATTCTGGGCATGTCTTACATGCAGGACACTAATCATCTGTGGTGGCCTTGTTACTCCACTTTTTACAAAACAGTTTGGTGGGTAGGGTTTTGAAGCGAAATTGGATAAACAATTTACGTGCCAGTGGTGATGCAATTTCGTCAATTGTTTCCTCATAAAATGGGGCGAATTTAAAATTGATAAAATCCTGGCTCAGGAGCCCCACCGGATTGACCATCTCCTTCACCATAATAGTATCCCAGTATATCTCTTTGACCCTACATTTTGGGATAAAACACAATCTTTTTTGGAGTGTACCAATATTACTCCATCCCAAGGCTTTTCAGTAAATTCTTCAGAGAACTGAACCACGGGGATAGAGTTAACTTGGGGTCGCTTCAGGAGATCCATTGCTTCTGCTCTATATGGAGTGAGCTCATTTACCGACCACAGGCGGTGCCAAAACATTAGCTGCTTATAGCCCAACTTGTGCAATAGCAATTTTTGGCCCAGATTCAGGACATGGGAACCAAGGGGTTACTAGAGGGAAGGTCTCTTGTATGGTGGAGAAGTGTGGCTCAATGATTAGAACGGCAGACCCTGATGCAGAGGTCTAGCCCAGGACCAGGGTTCAATTCCCCGCCTCGGCGAGTCTTGGGCTCAAAATTCCACGGACCTGATAATTCTCGCCTCGGTGCCTATTCCAATCATGGAGTCCCACTCTGAAACTCTGGGCAATAGCTTGCTTAATCTCCACAACGGCCCCCACAACGCTAAGGATGCCTGGCCTCCACCTTGGGGGTGCCCAGGAGTGGACGCCTCAAAGCCAGGATGGGTTCCACAGCGGTATTCGTACAAGCGCCTTGAGACCCTTGCGGGTGAGTAGTGTGCTATACAAGTATCAATTCAATTCAAGGTTTAACATTGAGCGAAGAAACCGATTCCCTACAACAGGGAGTGAGTTTGTATTTCTAATACTCCACAATTCGGCACCATAGAGGGCTCCCTCCAGTATTTTGGTGTTGTAAATTTCTAATGGGGCCACTTTCCTTGTCACTGTTTTTTTATAAATTTTGCTTAGGTGAGCCATTTGTTGTACTAGTGATATTTGGGCCTTTTCGATATGTGGCACCCAGTTTAGCTTTGAGGTTAGGTGGATGCCCAGATTGGCGAAGGCATAGACTTGCTCTACGGGACTAATTCCTACATACACTCGCTTTTTTGGAGGCTTGGAATTCCCCTTCGAGAAGATCATATTATTTTAGTCTCGTTTAGTACCAAGCCATACTCATTGTAGAATTTCATAAAATTATTCAACAGTCGTTGCAGACCATTTGGGGACTTAGAAATTAGTAGGGTGTCATCCGGGAAGAGTAGTATAAGAATTGGCTTGGTAGTTTGGTTTGCCCTGTTCCCATCATGCACTGGGACAGGTACAGACTAATTTGCATGTAGCCAGGTTCTGAGCTGGGATGGTGCAGTGAGCTAAAAAACGGTGATGGATTAAAACCATGATCTCTTGACTTGGTAAGAGTATTCTGCATCATTCAGAAACTCTGTCCATCACCACCCCCTTTTTCCCAATCCGGGAAGAGTAGGGCTGGTGCTCTTCTCTCCCACACCTTTGGTGCGTCGCATTCATCTCTATCTAGGTAGTCAATCACATGTTTATAAAAATAGAAAACAATGTGGGAGCTAGGACACACCCTTGTCGCACTCCACATTCAACAGGAAATTACTCAGTGAGTTGATTATTATCCCCCCACCTAACTTGTGCTCTATTTGAAGAGTGCAGCCAAATTAACATTTCTAAGAGGTTATGAGGTATACCCATCCCTGCCAGCACCATCCATAACTTGGCTCTCGGTACCAGGTCGAATGCAGTGCGTAGGTCCACAAAGGCAACATATAGTTTTCCCCCTTTAATGCTGACCTCCCTCCAGTCGATACACAAGAAGTGGAAAACCTGATCCAATGTGCTAATATTAGCACGAAAGCCTACTTGAAAGTTGCTCAGTATGTGGTGCTCTGAAATCCAAACCTGTACTTGACGCAACACTTGCTTGCAGAACATTTTCTGCAATGAGTCGATTAGGCTTATAGGCCTATAACTGTCCGGGGTGGCTCTATCGCACTTCTTAAAAAAGGGGATTATCTCCGCTATATTCCATGAGTAGGGAATATTTATGCCTGCTGTATTGGCATTCGCGATCATATTAATGTAAGAGTCCCAGAGAGTTATATCCTCTTTGTACAAATTATTTGGGATTCGATCAGGGCCTGGGGCTCTGGCTGCAATGCTGGAACAGATTGCCACCCGGGTTTCTTCCATGGAGAACAGTGAGTCCTCCATAGCCTCTTTCTGGCTTACCCCCTCTCTTCGAGTAGAGCCTCCACCTCAACACTACCTAGTGTATAGAGCCCCCCAAAATGGGTCACCTACTCCTCTGGCTGGACTGTGAACTCTCTTGGAGGGAGGACCAGAGTGAGTCTTCCCATTTCTTCTTAGCTTGCTCTAGAGCTATCCTGTAGCTTTTTCTACATTCCACTAGATCAAGGTGAACGTTGGATTTTGCTGCCCGTATAAGATCGGACTTGGCTATTCTACCTTCCTGGTTATATCAGGCTACTTGGGGTTCTTGTTTAGTCTAGATCTGATAATACTCCTGCTTCTGCTTACTACAGGGATTGGCCAATAGATCCCTAATGTCATTAAATGTGGTTTCGTGCCAAAGGGGTAGCTTCTTGATTATCTGGTCCTTGGGGAGTTTTGCCATCTCTACCAGATTTTGGTGTTCTATGCATTTTGTTAATTCCAGAGCCTCAGGATGTTCCTCCACCCAGTCTCATCTAATCGTTCTCATATTATTCGTGATGAACAGTTCTCTCAAGTCCTTCTTCCCCCAGTTACCCAATTCAATAGTGTTATGACCCAAATTTGTTAGGGACAGGATCAGGGCATTATGGTCACTATCTGAGCGACTGACCACTGCCATATCATGAACTAGTGGCCAGAGGCTAAGTGCAGCCAGAAAATAGTCAATCCAGCCAGGTCTATTAAAGGTTAGCTCCCCATTTTTGTTTGATTTTGTTCTCCCATTTGTGGCTCTTAGGTCATGTTGCAATGAGAGAGCCAACACCTGCCTACCTCTCTTTGTCCACCTAACTTGGGGAGTTCTAGATGTGGGACCGGCCAGACACTATCCCACTCCTCGGTCAGATCTCTTTCGATCATGGCTAAGGGTTCAAAGGTACAGTTCAAGTCCCTAGCTACCAGGACTGGGGCACTATCAGCAGGTTCAGATAGTACATAGTCTAGAATGCTGATGGTGTTCGTATCTTCAGAGCCCCTTACATATTGACAAGATTGTCACCTATGACTTATGAGTTTGTGTTTTTTTGTGAAAGGTGACGATTTACCATATCTGAACCAAATCCAAATCCCATTGAAAAATGTGTGCCAGTAAACTACATTTGCCCCTTCAGGGGAGTACCACAGAAATACCTAAAAAATAAAGCACAAGCACAGCGCAACTTAAGAAAAAAAAACAAGAAACATTGCCTACACTAATACTGTGTTTACTAGGTACTAGCGCAGTACTCCGTAACCTTATTTGAAAAAATTTAAAAATAAATTGTTTAATTTCTATACCTAGTACCACTTTAAAAAGTAGTAATGGGTAGGGAGCTAGAGTAAAACCTACTAATTAGCTATACTTAAGGCCCTAGCTCAGAACACAGCCAAGTGCTATAAAAACAATATTGATGCCTTTTCATTTTCTAAAAGCAGCCATTACCCAATTATATACAGGCTTGTCATCGTCATGTACCACAGTATACCACAAAATTATTGCTGTATACAGTGGCCCAAAATATAGCTAAGGCCTAGCTGAAGTTTTATATTGCAGTACCCTTGTGTAACGCATGGAGTTGCATGGGCAACACAATACTTGTCAGATTTACAAAGCATGCATGGCCCTGCTTTGACTAGTAAAACTGGAGAAACGCAAGGCAGTGCAATTCGCTGTTTTGCGTTACTCTGCACACCATATTCTACATTGCTGCTAAATTTCACATACATCCGTATGCCACTCCATTCAACGCCACTCCACTGTACGCCACTCCACTATTCCTCTCTACGCCTCTCCACTGTACGAGACTCTACTCTATGCCAGTCCACTCTACGCTATTACACTGTACGCACCTCCACTCTACGTCACTCCAGTCTACGCCACTCCACTGTATGTCATACCCCTGGACGCTACTCGACTATGTGCTATTGCACTGTAGGCCATTCCATTGTACGCCACTCCACTGTACGCCACTGCATTCTATGGTATTCTATTGGATGTCACTCCACTGTATGCTGTTACACTCTACCCCACTCCAGTCTACAATATTCCACTGTACACCACTGCACTGTATGCTACTCCACTATACGCCAGGCCACTCTACACCACTCAACTCCAGGCTATTCCACTATATGTCACTCCGCTATACCCTACTCCACTCTATGCCACTTCATACTACGCTAGTCCACTGGACGCTACTTCACTCTATGTTATTCCACTCTGCCCTAGTCCAGTGTACGCTATTCCTCTCTACGCCACTCCACTGTACGCTATTACACTGTACACAACTGTTATTTGCACCACTCTACAGTATGGTATTCCATTTGACCCCCTACACCGTATGCCATTCCATTCTATGCTATTCCATTGGATAAAACTCCACTGAACGCTATTACACTCTACCCCACTCCACTTTACGCCATTCTAGTCTACACCACTCCACTGTATGCTACTATACGCTATTATACTCTACACTACTCCAGTCTACACCACTTCACTGTAGGCCACTCCACTATATGCTATTCCACTCTACACCACTCCATGCTATTCTACTGTATGCGATTCCACTTTACGCCTCTCCAATGTACTCTCCCCCACTTCATATAACTCCACTCTACAAACCTCTTCTACACTCTATGACACGCAAATAAGCTCTACTCCACTCTATCCCCATACAATCCACTGCCCAAATTTGTACTAAACTCTATGCCCATACACTCTATTGTACAACACTATACCCTGCGATAGTTTTCAACACTGTACGACACAGCACTCCACTCTACTGTATGAGACCACACTCCAATTTATAAGTTAACTCAACTCTACACTACGCCACTTCAATGTACGCCACTTCACCCTATGCTAATCCACTATTCTGTACACCACTCTACTGTAAACCACTCCACCGTACGTAATTCCGCTCTAAGCTACTCCATTCTGCTTCACTCCACTGTACAGTATTCCACTGTACGCTATTCCACTATATGCTACTCCACTGTATGACAATCTACTCCACGGGACTACAATTTACTCCACTCCACTCTACGCCGCTCCACTGTACGACACTCTCTTCCACTCTATATAACTCCACTCTGTAAAATTCTACTACACTTTACAGCAATCTGCTATACTGTACTCCACTCTATTCCCATATTCTACACTATCCAACTCAATAGTCCACTCCATGCCCGTACACTTCTTTGTACAACACTCTATTCCACTATACAACACTTTTCTATACTCTATGTCACAGTACTCCACTCTACTGTATGAGACCCCAGTCCAAATTATACCGGTATACTCAACTCTACGCTACCCCACTATAATGCACTCCATGGCACTCTACTCTACGACACGCCAATACACTCAAATATACTTTACTCAACACTATGTTACACCACTCTACTCAACTTCACTCCACTGTATGAGGCTACCTCACTCTTTGACACACGACTGCACTCTGTGCAACACCACTCTACAACGTTCTACTACATTGTATGCCACTCCCTGACACTTTACCCCAGTCCATACACCTACACTCCACTGTATAAAATTGTAATATACTGTATGCCACTATACAACACTCTACTCCACTATATACTGCTCTATGATACTCCAGTCCACTATACAACACTGTACGGAACTATCTGTATGCCACTGCACCCCACTTTACTTCACTCTATGCTATGACACAGTACTCCACGTTACTCCACTGTATGCCAAACCACTCTACCACACTCTACAACAGTGTACTGTACACCACTCCACTCTACAAAACTCTACTAGATTGTATGCCACTCAACTCTACTATAGTCTACATCACTTTCCAATACAGTGTGACACACCACTAGACTCTACTGTACAACACGGTACTCCAATTTAGGAAACGTTACTCAACTGTATGTTACGCCACTACAGTCCACGCCACTATTGTGTACGACATGCCACTCCACTCTATGACACTGTACCATACTCTACTCTATGGCACTCCACTGTCCTAAACTCTACTCCACTGTATGCAACTCCAATCTACAACACTGTACTACACTCTATGACACTCTACTTCACTCTGTACGACACTTCACTTAACAACACTCCAAAGAATGAAACTCCACACTGCGATTTGAAACACATTTATTGAATAATAAAAACCTTTCACATACAATGAAAAAAAACGGTTATGGATAAGTTATAGTTAGAAATAGTTTACTCTTTCTATACAAACCCAATTTAAAATACACAAACATTATAAATTGTGAAATTATAGTTATAACTTCAATTTATAATATATGCACAACCTTCAAATTAGTATACGTCGCACACCTCCGAACACAATCTTGTCACCTCACTTGCCACACTAGGTTAACTATAACTCACGCCTTCTCCATGCACCGTTGAGTAGTTCCTAGGACCCCTCCAAGACCTGCGCGTTTTGGATGACCTAAACTGAGGGCTTGGTGTGCAGACAGACTCGGGACACCCCCACAGGATGAGTCAGCCGTTAGACCAGCTAGCTCTACAGTGACACTACCACCTCCCTGTATTCTACAGTGGTGTAGGTAGTTTCTTGCAACCACTGAACATGACAACCCTGATTCCTCGGATATCGTAGAAAACAATATGGTATCTTTCGCTCAGTCACTCGTGCTTACTTTTCTCAGAATACACATAGAATGACGATTGGAACAGTTTCAATAATTATTTATTGGTCAAGCGTTAGTCTAGTATGAAACATATTTGCTGCGACAATCAAAAGACAGGAGCAGACAAATGTGATCGCTAGCACCAATATCGTTAATATTAGATACATTTCTACCATAGTGCTAATAAGATGAATACAAGATGATTATATAAAACAATAGCATTGGCGTACTCCTACGATGCGTAGCCTACCTAAATGCACATAGCCTGGATATGTAGGTGAAGCGTGTGTTTGTAAGTGCTAGGATACATCCTAATGGAGCCAAGAATCCCATCTCTGAGTCGAGGATGGCACCCCCGCAAGGGATGTCAGGTCTCTGCCTGTCGAAGGCTCAGCCTGCAGAGTCTCGGTCCAGCATGGAAGGAATGCTCCTCTGTATTTGTAAGGGGGAGTGAGGGTCTTTTATACTAAAGTGGTCACTCCAGGGTTTCTTCTAGAATCGATATGTTTTGAAAACATTCACTAATCCTTTTCTAAACAAAAACACTCATGCACAGCTGGCTGTTGGCTATGGATAAATAAAGTGGTGACCCTTATACAGAATACATCTGCTGCACCTGGGGACATGTTTATGTATGTCAGGTACAGGGATTATGATAGGGTACCGAGAGCCTGGTGTTGAAGAGACAGAAGTAAGCTACTAAGTAAAAGGTCACCTGTGTTGGACCGTTATGTCGTGTGGATTGGACAAAATATATGTAATCGGTATGTACATGATAGGACTATCCTAAAGCACATGACACCCACTCTTCATCAAAAGATCAACAAGGTCGAGGGGCGTGGCTTGGTAAGCCAAGATGGTGGACGTGAGCTAAGCGCGCTTCATCCAGCCCTATCACTTATCTTTCATTATCCTGTCCTTAGGTCCCCATTTCTCCGTGCCGATCGTGTCCCGAGTGAGGTGCGTGTGGGGGCTCTGATTGGTGCCTTCAGTTACCCCGTATTCTGGCAAAACATGCCGTGGTGGCTGGGGCCTGGACTGCGGCCGGGTTTCGCAAGACGGAGCCGTGGCCTGGAGTAGAGGCCGGTACCCAGCGTGCAGTGCGCCTGTAGACCTGGAGGAACTGCTGCGCTGGTGGCTATGCCCCTGCGCTGGTGGCTGTGCCCCTGCGGCGGCGGCCTGACAGGGGCGGAGGTAGGCAGCGGCAGCTTGAGGGACTCTGGAGCGGAGCATCCATGTGCTCGTCCCCACCCCCCGCATCCCTGCTGGATTTGAGGCGGGGAGGTCGGCGGCCTGATCGGGCCGCGGGGAGCCGGTGGTCTGGACTCCCGGCGGTCGGCCTGGACTGCCGGGGGAGCTGGCCTGAGAGGGCACCGAAGATCGTGCCTGGCAGCCGCCGTGCTGCCATATACTGGGATTGGCGGGCCCTCCTCTGCCCTGGGCCTTGGTGACGGCGCCGTGCCCTTGCCCTGGTGGCCATTTCAGGTCACGCGAGCTGGCAGCGACAGACAGATTGCGGGCCAGTTGAAGCAGGTGGGCTCCTCAGCTGACTCTCCTGGAGGTCGGAGGATGACATTGGCGTTGGCCCGGAGGCAGGTGGGGGTGCCCCCTAGGATCTCTGTCATTGAACCCTGGGAGCTGCGGCCACAACTTTGGGTGTGGTGCCTCATTGCCGTGAGTGGGGGCCTTGATGCTGGTCCGCTGTAACGTGGCTGCCCTCTATCTGTAGTTCTGCATTGCAGCTTGCTGGTGGTCCTGTTTTTGGCGGCCGGTTTGGGTCGCGCAGGACCTAGGTCTTCAGCCCCAGGGACATTTATTTTCACCCTGTCTCTTCCTGCGCCGGGGGGGGGGGGGCTTTAGACTGGCCAGTGACGGTCACAGGAGTGAGATGTCTTTTTGCTCCCGTGGACGGGCCTGTGGCCTCTGGGCGAGGAGACCTGAGAAGGTGGGACCGAGTGGCCGGACAGTTGGTTGGGTTCCGTGGGCGCAATGACGAGGGACAAGGCGTGTGGTGGCTCAGCCAAACAGAGCACGCTGGATAAATACACGGCCCCCGGGGCTGTCGCAGCGGCACCTGGTGTATCTCGGATGTCATGCTCCTTCGGCAGGACCTGTGGAACGCTGTGGCCCGCATCATTGAAACTGAAACACCTGTTTCAGGCGTAGAGGACTAGGTAGCCGGCTTGCGGAAGCGGGTGGCTGCCCTTGAGACATCCCAGCGGGGCTTCGCAGCGCGCATGGAGGATGCGGAGGACCGGGCCAGGTGCAACAATCTCCGCTTTGTGGGCTTTCCGGAAGGGTGCGAAGGGGGGGACATGGAACAGTTCCTCACTCAGTGGCTGAAGAGCTGGCTTCCCCCGGAGACCCCGTCCCGTTGTTTTATCATTGAGCATGCCCACAGGGCTCTCGTGCAGATGCCTCCGCCTGGCGCCCGCCCGAGGCCAGTTATTGCAAAGCTGCTGAACTATCATGACTATGATGTAAGACTCGAACAGGACAGGGCCAAGCAACCTTTGCTCTTCGACAATGCGCGCATATTGATTTTCCCTGACTATACAAAGTCAGAAGCGGCGCCAGTCTTTTCTGGCAGCCAAGGCCTGACTTCGTGATCTTAAGCTTCCCTATGCGCTGCTGTACCCTGCCCGGCTGCGGGTGGTGTATAGCTCCCATCACCAGACTCTAAGTCCAGCAACCCTACCATTTTAAAACACTGCCAGCATACTCTGGATTGCTTTCGCATTCCGGATGAGGAAACATTTGATACCTTAGCCAGGGGTGTCTCCTCTGGGTCCCCCTTGGACCCCCTTCCCCACAGAATCTGAAAGGAATACGGGGCCGAGCTCTTTCCCTATTTACGACAGATTTGTGGTCTATCCTTGAGTACGGGGGAGGTCCCTAAAAACTGGAAGGAAGCAGTTGTGACCCCTCTTCTAAAAAACAACACGCTTGACCCCGGGTGTGTGGCCAACTATCGGCCAATTTCTTTAATGCCATATCCTGCTAAAATTCTGGAACGCACCATCAGTAAGTCTCTATCCCAGTATCTTGAGGAATATTCGCTCCTTGACGAGATGCAATTTGGCCTTCGGTCCAAGCACGGTACTGAAACAGCACTTGTTACCGTGCTTGATGATATGAGGATGAGGGCAGTCAGTGGCCAGTCAGTGATCTTGGTGCTGTTGGACATGTCAGCGGCTTGTGACACTGTAAACCACGGTATACTGTTGGAGAGACTTAAAGACCAGGGTGTGACCGGTCGCACCCTTGACTGGCTTTGTTCTTATCTACCAGACAGGACACAGACAGTGTGCCTTCATCCGTTCTCCGCTAACAAGTCTTTCTTAAGACAGGGGGTCCAGCAGGGCTCAGGGATTAGTCCTGTGCTCTTTAACATCTATTTGCAGCATCTCATTCCGCTTATTAGATCTATTGGAGTGGAGGTGGTGAATTACACGGATGATACCCAGCTTGTGTTTTCCTTGGAAGGGAGTGATTCCATTTCCTTAGAAAGATTTCACGAGTGTATGACTAGCACCATGAAGTGGCTTAAGAAGAACTGGTTACAATTTAACAGCTCTAAAACGGAAGTGGTCCTGTGTTCTTCCAGAAGATCTGATCAGCCTGTTTTACTAATCTTTCAGCTGTCCCCTACTGGCGCACCTATTACCCCTTCTAGCACAGTACGCAATCTGGGGATGATGGTGGATCAGGACCTCCAACTGAATTCTCAGGTTAACAAAACGGTTGGCACTTGCTTCTCGCTAATCCGAGTGCTGAGAAAGATCCTCCCTTTTTTGCCTAACTCTGCTAGAACGCAGGTTGTGAGATGCGTAATTCTCAGCTGACTTGATTACTGCAACTCTCTATATCTGGGTGCGCCTAAAACCCTTATTGGGAAGCTGAACAGAATACAGGCCATTGCAGCGAATCTCGTTTTAAATAGGCAGCGAGGGACCTCAACCACATCAGTCTTTAGGGCAGCTCATGGAACGGGCCCTAAGAACCTGCAAAGAAAATTCAGCTGGTACTCTCCAACTAGAAACCTTCGTTCTGCTTCTCCATTTCTGATGAATGTAGTCAGGTTCAGAACAGGTGGCAGATCTTTCTCTGCCGTTGCTTCTCGGCTATGGAACACTCTCCCTTTGGATCTACGTCAGGTCCAAAGTCTTATGGATTTCAGGAAAAAGTTGAAAATGTTTTTATTCCCTAGGCTAGAGTAATTTTTCTTCTGATATTTCTCTTTCCCTCCCTTTCCGTGTCACACCTCGGCTGCCCCTATTAACCTCTGGTGGGGACTCTCTTTTTTAAGCGCCAGGATACCCGTCAGTGATAGAGCGCTATATAAGCACCTCATTTCATTTCATTTCATTTCATTCACCGGAGGAGGTGTTTTAGTGGACAGATGAGACGGTGAGTCTGCGACCCCACATGCCTCCTCGGAGGGAGTCCGATTCCTCTTCCAGCGAGGCAGCTCGGGGGCAGCCGTATAGGAAGTTCAAGGATCGCCAGCGCTTCAGGTCTAACCGTCGATCACGCTCCTGCAGACCGTCCTCCCGGGCCGGTCAGGCCTCCCATCAGACTCCATCGGCTTCCTAAATGGTGGGGAAGATTGCAGTCCTCGGACACTTTGACATTACTACTAGGATCGAGGGACTCTATGTGTGGGCCGGCTCCTCCGTTGGACCTTCCGACGGAGTAGGGGCCTGCTGATTTCGGGTTGTAACTTGGGCATCCATTGGTCAAGGTGGGCCGGGACTCCCTGTTGGGGTCTGCGGGCTGCACTCGCCGCGACAGATACTTCATTGTTCTTGAAGTATTGGGTGGGGGGATGGTTGGGTTGTTTTTGTTTATGTTGTTTTCGACGAGTCACACCTTGCCACAGAATGCTTAGGTCTCTATGTATGCACCACTTGCTTTCTCATGCACCAGTGTTTACCATAGGGATCTTTCATGGCTGACCCATGAGATGGCTCTCGGGCGTCCCCCGGGACTCTTAGAATAGTGAGTTGGAATGTCAGGTGGGTCCTGGATAAAATTAAGTGGGGGCTGTCCTCCAACAGGCTAAGAGGGCTCATGCCGATATACTCATGCTCCAAGAAACACATCTTATGGGTTCGAAAGCGCTCTGCCTCCAACGGTATGGCTATGTCCACGTGTTCCATTCAGGGTTTGCTAAGGGGTCACAGGGGGTGGCGATTATGATTCACCGCAGGGTCCTATACACACATGTGAAGACGTGGACCGACACCCTAGGGCGCTACCTATTCCTACAGGGCATGGTCAGGCAGGAACCGGTGATTCTAGGTTGTGTATATGCCCCCCTCTGCTCTCGTGGGGCTTGGTGGAGCGGCTCATGTCCTTATGGGTGGATATGCTGGACGGCCTGTCTATAGTTGGGGGGGATTGGAATGACGTGCTTGATACGAACCGGGATCGCTGGAGGCTGGGAGAGGGTGCGGCCGCTAGCCAGGTCACGAAGCTCTCCTCTTTGGTGTCTGGGCTTGACTGGGTGGACCCCTGGCGCAGGATGCACCGGAATACTATATGTATCTCTCTGCGGTCCACAATTCCTTCTCTCGTCTTGATTATTTGTTTGTCTCTTGGGTGGCAGTGAATAGGGTAGTGGAGGCAGATATCCTTCCGAGGGGTCTCTCAGATCACTCGCCGATCACTTTGATGGTCCGGATGGGCTGGACACTGCAGCCCTTCCGCTGGCGCCTCTCGACATGGAATCTCCAGAAGGCGGATTACAGGGAATGCCTGGAGGGCGCCATTGACCAATACTTGACACTTAATGTTGGGTCGGTCTCCGGGGCTGAACCTCTATGGGAGGCAATGAAGCCCACTCTACTGGGCATTGATATCTCCTTCTGCGCGGCGGTCCGCAGGGCTCAAAGGGAGGCTCTGCTATTGGGTGAGACTAACATTGCTGAGCTTGAATATCGTAGTAGGGGCAAAGGGGGTGAGCATATACGGCAACAGTTGCTGCTGGCGCAACAGAACTATGCAGCTGTTCTTCGGGATGAGGCCCATCTTATCTGGTTGGCGACACGTAGTAGGGTATACCAGTAGGGTGACAAGTCCAGCAAGATGCTTCATCGGCTGTGTAGGGGGATGTTTCATGCCCAGCCCCTTCCTGGTATTGTTGGCCCGACTGGGGAGCCCCTCACGGACGCCATTGACATAGCTGAGAGTTTCTCCTCCTATTTTGCGGAATTGTATGCCCCCAGAGAATGCCTGCACGAGGATGTGGGAGGCCGGTTTTTGGATGACCTCCCGCCGCGGGCTCTGTCTGATGAGGCGAGGGCCGAGCTCGATCTCCTGCTCAAAGAGGAGGAGATTGGTGCTGCCCTGGGAGAACTTAATTCGGGTAAGGCCCCAGGGCCAAATGGGTTTCCTTGTGAATTTTTTAAGAAATACTTTCTGCAGCTTGAGCCCAATTACCTTCGGGTGATAGAGGAGTCCCGCAACCGGGGCCGTCTTCCTCAGGATTGGAGACATGCAGAGGTGGTGGTATTTCATAAGCCCGGTACACCCCCAGAACAACACGCCTCCTACCGTCCCATTTTGCTTCTAAATGTGATGGCCAAAATACTGGCCAAGGCATTAGTCAATCGCTCGCTGTCCCACATTACCACTTTAGTGCACCCCGATCAGGCTGGGTGTATGCCTCAGAGGGCAACTAGACATAATATCTGCCGCATACAGGTGGCATTGGCCGCTATCCAGGGGCTCGGCATGTGGGCGGCGCTCCTCTTGGCAGATAGGGACAGGGCGTTCGACTCCCTCAGCTGGGTTTACCTTTTCGCGCTGTTACGCCAGTTAAATCTTGGTCCTCGCTTCCTGTCTTACTTGTCCCTACTCTGCACTGATCTTACTGCGGCGGTACGCGTCGCGGGCTACACCTCCTCCACTTTTTCGCTTGGGAGGGGTACCCAGCAGGGATGCCTGTTGTCTCCCTATTTTTTGAGTTGGCGGTCGAACCTTTGGCCGCTTGGGTGCGCATGGATGCGCAGGTGAACGGCCTCAAATTGCCTTATACGCGATGATGTTTTATTTTTTCTTACGGATGTGGATAAGACGGGCCCGCGGCTGCTTCGTATAATGCAGATCTTCGGGGAGACATCAGGCCTCAACCTGAATCCCAGCAAGTCTATCCTGTTGTCCTTGGGGGATGTGTCGGGCTTGGGCGCCTGGGCCTCGTCGGTACGGGTTGCTACCGGCGGGATGAAGTATCTTGGGGTCTTTCTATCGGATTCACCTGCGGTGGCATGGGAGCCGAACTTGGCTCCGGTCTGGGAGCGTGTACGGAACAAACTCAAGACATGGTCACATATGCCTTTGTCGATCTATGGCCAATTGCCTATTTTTAAGATGGTCTCGCTCCCCCATTTGCTGTATCAATTGCAGAATTACCCTTACCCGATTCCTCCAAGATGGTTTAGGCAGGTTAATGCGGCCTTGGGCCAGTTCTATGGGCTGGAGGTGCGGCTAGAATCGCCCTATGGACATGTTTCCTCTCCATGTACTGCGGTGGTCTGGCGTATTATCTTATTACATGGCCTCGCACCTGCTTGTCTTGAATGAGTGGTGGTATGGAAATAGAGATCACCCTGCATATGCTGTGGAGTGGCGCCTTATGGGGGATCTCTCCCTCCATACAAGTCTGTATTCGGCACCGGTGCGTAGATTCCTGCCGCCGGCAACACAGGTGGTCTTTCAACTCTGGCGACAAGCCTTGCGGAGGATGGGGGGGTGGAATACACTGATGTGGGAGACCCCCCTATGAAACAATGGTCGCCTGCTGCAATTAGCCATGATGTTGAGGTTGCGTGGATGGGATAGCATTGGTATCTCTACCCTGGGGGATGTCATGCGGGGGGTGACTCTGAGATCCTTTCAAGACATTCAGAGGGATTTTCAGATGCCAAAAACCCAATTCTATAAATATATTTGCAGTTTCGACACACCCTTTCCCCTAGCTTAGAGGGCCTGGAGTCATTGGCAGAGTTTAGCCCGACAGAAGCGAAGTTGTTTATGGAGGACCTCCAAGATCATAAAATCTCCAAGAGCTTCCAAACCCTGGTGACTCACAGCTCCCCCACACTGCTGAAGCTCAGAGGGGCCTGGGAGGAAGATGTTGGTCCACTTGATGAAGAGGACTGGACCAAGGCCCTGGCCTCCCCCCGGGGGGCGGCCATAGCGGTACGGCTGCGCCTGGTTCAGGTCAAATATTTGCACCGTGTCTGTTTTACGCGGGTCCGGCTGTGGAGGGCGGGATTGATTGCCTACCCTCTATGTCTTAGATGCGAGCGGGAGGAGGGAACCCTGATGCACACAATTTGGTACTGTCTCTCTTTGTCACGGTTCTGCAGAGGGGAGGTGGCTTGTCTCTCTGAAGTGTTGGGCTGGGACTTGACCCATTCGCCGAAACTGGTGCTTTTACACAGTATGGATGGCATTGGGGGTAGGGGTGGGCGGAATTTGCGTAATCGCGTTACGCAAATCTCCGCGAAACGGTAAAAATCTCCGCGAACACGCAGAAATTCCGCGAACACGCGGAATTGCTTGTTCGCGATACTTTTTTCCTGTTCGCGATCGCTGTTTGCGTGCTCGGGGTGAAATATCTCACGAACACGCATATTGAGAACGCGAACAAGCCAAAAAATTTCGCGAAGTCGCGGAACGCAGATTTTTGGGTCATTTCGCATTCTCCGCGGAACGCGAAATTACGCAAATTCCGCAAATTCCGCGAACGGAACGGAATTTACCGCCCAGGCCTAATTGGGGGCAATGTCTATAAACGTCATCTTATGCTATTGGGGTTTGCCTTAGCTAAACAGGATATTGCTAGGGCATGGAAGGCGCCAACGCCACCCTTGGTGTCAATATGGAAGAAGGGACTGGACTTCTGCAACGGCCTGGAACTTCCCATTTTCATTGCAAGAGGGTGCCTGCAGAAGCACTTTAAAGTGTGGAAGCGATGGGCAGACTATCGGGGCCTGCTACTTGAGCCGGTTGCTGCACCGGGGCACTTCCACCCGGATTGATGATTCCTCGCTGGTGCAGGATGTTGTTATTTAGTATTTCAGTTACTGAGGCAGCCTACGCAGCAACCCTACACGCATGCCTATTCCCTGCTGACGAGAGGTAATGACCTCGAAACACGTGTCCAGGGATGGCCAACGCGACTTTGATTCTTGCTTAATACCCTGGCAGAGGCGCACCCGCTGATGCTGACTTCATGGACCACAATGCTTTGGGGTAACACGCTAGTAGGATGAGCAGTGTGCGACCAATTGGATTTATGTTTATATTCAGGCTCCCTTGAGCCGGTGGGGCTGACGAGCTCTTGGTTACGAACCTGCGTGCCACGAGCGGTACCGCACCTGAGAACAATTTTGGCAGCCTACGCAGCAACCCTACACACATGCCTATTCCCTGCTGACGAGAGGTAATGACCTCGAAACACGTGTCCAGGGATGGCCAACGCGACTTTGATTCTTGCTTAATACCCTGGCAGAGGCGCACCCGCTGATGCTGACTTCATGGACCACAATGCTTTGGGGTAACACGCTGGTAGGACGAGCAGTGTGTGACCAATTGGATTTATGTTTATATTCAGGCTCCCTTGAGCCGGTGGGTCTGACGAGCTCTTGGTTACGCACCTGCGTGCCACGAGCGGTACCGGACCTGAGAACAATTTTGGCAGCCTACACAGCAACCCTACACACATGCCTATTCCCTGCTGACGAGAGGTAATGACCTCGAAACACGTGTCCAGGGATGGCCAACGCGACTTTGATTCTTGCTTAATACCCTGGCAGAGGCGCACCCGCTGATGCTGACTTCATGGACCACAATGCTTTGGGGCAACACGCTGGTAGGACGAGCAGTGTGCGACCAATTGGATTTATGTTTATATTCAGGCTCCCTTGAGCCGGTGGGGCTGACGAGCTCTTGGTTACGCACCTGCGTGCCACGAGCGGTACCGGACCTGAGAACAATTTTGGCAGCCTACGCAGCAACCCTACACACATGCCTATTCCCTGCTGACGAGAGGTAATGACCTCGAAGCACGTGTCCAGGGATGGCCAACGGGACTTTGATTCTTGCTTAATACACTGGCAGAGGCGCACCCGCTGATGCTGACTTCATGGACCCCGATGCTTTGGGGTAACACGCTGGTAGGACGAGCAGTGTGTGACCAATTGGATTTATGTTTATATTCAAGCTCCCTTGAGCCGGTGGGTCTGACGAGCTCTTGGTTACGCACCTGCGTGCCACGAGCGGTACCGGACCTGAGAACAATTTTGGCAGCCTACACAGCAACCCTACACACATGCCTATTCCCTGCTGACGAGAGGTAATGACCTCGAAACACGTGTCCAGGGATGGCCAACGCGACTTTGATTCTTGCTTAATACCCTGGCAGAGGCGCACCCGCTGATGCTGACTTCATGGACCACAATGCTTTGGGGCAACACGCTGGTAGGACGAGCAGTGTGCGACCAATTGGATTTATGTTTATATTCAGGCTCCCTTGAGCCGGTGGGGCTGACGAGCTCTTGGTTACGCACCTGCGTGCCACGAGCGGTACCGGACCTGAGAACAATTTTGGCAGCCTACGCAGCAACCCTACACACATGCCTATTCCCTGCTGACGAGAGGTAATGACCTCGAAGCACGTGTCCAGGGATGGCCAACGGGACTTTGATTCTTGCTTAATACACTGGCAGAGGCGCACCCGCTGATGCTGACTTCATGGACCACGATGCTTTGGGGTAACACGCTGGTAGGACGAGCAGTGTGCGACCAATTGGATTTATAGTATTTCAGTTACTGAGGCGACTGGTAATGGAGCATAATGTACAGCTAGGCTGTTCTCTACGAGGCTGTTAGTGCGACGGGGGGAGGTTTTTTTTTTTCATTTGACATATTTCATCTGTATTGCTCTTATTTTCTCCTTGCATTCCTTTATAAAAAGTCAAAGTCATAATGCTGAATCTTGATTGTGCAGACGTCTCTGGGCTGCTCCGTATCTGTCATTTGATAAATAAAATCTGTTATAAAAAAAAAAAAGGTCAACAAGGTCAGCTAGGTAATGATAGAGTTGAATAAAAATCATTTATAATAAAAACATACCAAAAACCCTTTAAAAGCCTTAATAAACGTCCATAAAAGCAAGGTCTATAGAGAAAGCATTCTTCCCTGAAAAAGCGTTCATAAAAAGGTCCTTTATATGTTTGAATATATTGTCATTGTTCATCTGAGCAACTTGAAAACCACTTTGTTCAGATAGAGCAGAGAAGAATAAAACAAAGTCAGTTCGACTTTCAATTTGGTACATGTTTAAAAATTTGCCAAACAGCTCCCAGCACAGGAGAGGCCAGATTGTTTTAGAATCCTGCGCTGAAGACTCAACATCACTGAACATGGCATCCGCAGGAGGCAGTCCCTCTAGTAGCCGTCAGGGAAGAATTAGATGTCTGTATGCCTGAGACTGATGCCTGCACATCCGTAGCAGAGCTGATCTCCGTTCCAACAGGAGCTGAACCATCCCGTGGAGGCTCTACGAACACCATCATCAACATGGGAATACGCTGTGGACAACTGTGCACATGGGATCGCAAAGGCGCCAGGAGCATGTCTGTGTCCGGCGGTGCGACAGATGGAAGTGTCAGACAGAGGTCCAACGCGCGTCGGAATTTGCAAAAGAGGCAGCGGAATACTGGCAGAATGCAGTCAAGCCAGGCGGGTCTGAAAGACAGGAACCAATGCTCACTCAGCTCTCAAAGCAGAGGTATACCCAAGAAGAACTCCAATTGCTCACGACAACGTCGCTCCAGCAGTGTTCTCGCCATGTCTCAAGTGATATTGACATCCATTGCAAAGCAATAGAATTAAAACCAGGATGCCCACCACTGAAAGCAGGACCAAAAGAAGCCCTCCAAAAACACTTCCAAGTACAGAGTGTATGAATGATGGAATCACTCTGAAAATGATTTGAAAGGTGGTGAACAGACCTGATGCGATGCTCCTAAATAAGTGTACTATACCCCGCATATCAGACATGTTAAAGATACGATGGACCAGTTCTCCGAAATGGATCGGGAAGTTCGTACGGACCAGAGCCTGTATCTCTGCCGAGGACCTTGCAACCTGGAGGTCAAAGATCTCTCGGGGTGAAGATAAGACCTCATTTTGCTGAAACAGCATGGCTTTCAGTCTGCTCAGAGAATCAAACCCTATGTTGGAAACATTCAGTGAAAGCCACAGTGGTGCCTCCCTAACTGTACGAGCTGGGGGAAACAATACTTGCTAACAACAAATAACCCTGGAGTTTACAGACACTAGATAAGCGATGCCTGTGGTCATTGCACAACAGCCTTGGTCATTCAGCATTAAGTAATTCCTATTAGAAAGTAACTCAAAAACTGGATGAATTGCAGCAGCTGGGGAACCTTTCAGGTAGCAGGACAAGTTAGCTATTGACGCATTACACGCTCTGTGAAGCAACACTTCTTTACAAACTAAAGACTCATTTAAGGCCATTTCGCAGTTTGAACCACTTAAGAAAACTTCCTGATCCTTGTTCCTGCACCTTTATGTGTATGGCAACTCCCAGGTTTCTCATATGTACCTTTCGCCCAACACTTCATACCTGCCTACTAGGTGATATTTCAGGCAGTACTGGAATTGGAATGTCGTGATTGCAGTGTGATATAGCCATAGAGTAACCATTCCATAGACTGTGACTCTGCTACAGTAAAAGGTAACTTCTCTATTTTTACAATGAGCAGCATGGTGTACTTAGCATCTCTGCGTGCCATGGTCATTTGTGTGTCGGTCACATTGTAAACCGAAAACAGATTTGTGTCTCCATGTATCGCCATGGCACGTGGCCAGAACGCAATGACTGAAGTGTCTAACTTAAAAGCGCGCAGCTGAGATTGCCCATGTTGTAGAATAGAGAAATCTTGTTCATTATGTCGATAGCTGAGGACACAATGTAGCCCAGTGAATAAATACGAGAGTGTGGGCATGCCAGTGTCTACCACAGCTAAGGCCTTGTCTAGGTTAATTCTATTGATTTCACGAAGTCTCTCAGCAGCTTCCTGGTGGGAGACTTTCCAGACTTCATTGTAGATGGCATATAGGAAGCGTTTTCTAAGTAGTTTCTTGGGACCTAACAAGAAATCCCTAAGATCCATGTTGTCTGACAGAAGGGACAAGTGTTGTTTCACTTGTGATAGTGTTGAGATCTTTAGCCATTCTAGGCACAACATCCTGACACTACAGGAATTCACTACCCCTGGGTTGTCTGTTTGTACATACCATGGGTTAGGCCTATGGATACTAAACCCTTCAGTGGTACCCTTGAATCTTGAGTTACACATATTCGTGTCTACAGGCGAAAAACCAACCAACCCTTCTGATCAGGAGATGATGAATTGCATGTATTTGTACCATGTGTCCCCTCACTTCTTAGTGTGTTATTTGAGATACCCTTAATAGGCATGGGTGAGGGGATGCTCTATGTTCTCAGGTCTTTAATTTTAGCAAACCCGTAACAGGTAGTCTGTTACACTGATCTGTTCAGGAAAATCATCTGTGTTGGTATAAGGCAAGCTCTGAATAAAGCCTCAGTTCCTTTAACCTGCCACTCTCTTGTCCCCCAGATAGATTTTGTGTCTATGGTGTCGAAACCCTGTATAGACAGTTCGGAGATAAAAGGTGCTGAATATCTCAGCTTAGTATTAGTCAGCATAATCTTCTTCGTTGTTGCATTAGTCTGTGCAAGTTTGTAGTAAAACAATTCTGTAGCTGATGTATTGAACCCTGAAAAGTATGCAAATGTATATGCAAATGAGGCAGAACTACCCTTTTGTGGAGTTGGGCAATGTTCCCATGATGGTAAGTGTTAGCAGTGCGTAGTACACTTGCTCTATGCAAAAAATGATAACCATAATGCTGGTAACAATACATGGTATCGTAATCGGTTGTATATTCATACAATTCCCTGTAAGAAAATGAAACAGACTGTTCCGAATCTGAAAGCATAGTGTTTACAGTTTCAATGTCCCAATCATCAGAGAGTGTACTGGGGGTAATGAAATCATTTGAAGAAATGTTAAACACCTGTGGAATTTTTAAATGCTTGGTGGGACCAAATACATCATATGAAACTCTATCCCAAACTATACCATCTGGTACTGGAATTGCTGTAATGTTCACCAGGGACAAGTCTCTTTGTTCATGGTGTGATGACGTATGTGGCTTCAGGACCAAGTTCACAGATTGCACTGCAGAGCGTTCTGGGAGATAATGTCCGTTCAGAAGCAGAAAAAATAAGCAATCAATGTGACACTAAGTAAGTCTTTTTTAGCAAAAGATAGAATTGTAGAAGTTTATCTTCCTTTGAAATCGGTGGCGTTTGATCAGGTTCACTGGTATCTGAGGAGAAATCATTGAAGTTGATGGAGTAGCCAGACGCAGTGCGATCTATCTTTTTGTAGCTCTGCAGGTTTTGTAGAACTGGCAGATGTGTCGTTTGAAGGCACATTAATAGACATCATTGTTAGGCCAAATTGCAGCTTGCATTGTTGTGTCTTCTTGATGTTTTTCAATTTCAACTGGAATGATTTGTGCTCCATTATTTTGTACTCCTTCACTTGGTGTAGTGGAGTCTTGAAAGGTTATTAGTCTTTCTATCTGAACTTCCTGTATAGTAGTAAGAGGAGATCTGCAGCTACTCAGGACCCCACACGGCCTACTGTTGAGAATCGGCCACGTGATGCGGTTTGATCTGATCAATAGAGACAAATCTTTTCTCTTTTTTGCCGGCTAGAGGCGGAAGAAGTACTGTTCTTGTTTCCACAACCGCCAGGACAGATACAGGTGCTCTGTAAGATGGCCCAAACTCTCTTCTGTCCACAATCTTTCCCTGACCAGGTCCCCAATCTGCGGGACCCAGGCAGGTCTTGCCGGAACTGGTTTTTACTTTCCCAGTGGTGGTTTGTTTGACTTGCACGTTGCTTTGTAACGCCTGGAATTCATTGAGTTCCTGTAAAACAGCCAAACGGTCATTCAGTTCGAATGATTTTGCATCCGCCACTGTGCTGGCACAATCAAGATCAGGTACTCACATTCTCATCTCAAACAAAATCTCATAAGGGGTATGGCCTTCAAAGGATTTTCTTGGCATATCATTGAGTGCCCTCTGGACCCCGTGTAGGTGATTGACCCAACTACCACCCGCACCTAATACCCTAGCTGTTAAGGATTGCTTTAGGTCCTGGTTTTTCCTCTGCACCACCGAATTTCCCTCGAGATGGTAGGGGGAGGAGTACCGCGAGGCCACGCCCATACTTTCCATGCCTTCCTTGTAAGCCTGAGAGCTAAATGCAGGGGAATGATCGGAATGTAACATGCCAATTGCGTATGTCCCAATGAAGACTCACAAATCCTTTATAACAGTTCGAGCGGCAGCTGAGCGCTGGCGCCAAACCCATAGGAATCTACAGCATGAATCCACTGCCACCACGATTTACTTGTAAGCCCCGTCTGAATTTAAGGGGCCGCAGTGGTCCAAATAGACACATGTGAGAGGTCTGTTCGAAATCAGTAGTGGTGTTTGTGGTGGCTTGTAAATAGTAAAACCCTTTATCTGCTGGCAGATATCGCACTTCAGGATATAGTTCTTTGTTTGTTTTGTCAGCCTGTACCACCAGTAACTCTGCTTCAATAATGAAATTGTTGCAGTGACTCCTGCGTGTGCAGATCCCAGATCCTCGCGTGCAGCTAGAATTAAACCTAATCCGCGATTCTTGTTTGGTATTACTCTATCCCCCACTCCTGGAATGTGAGCATATGGTGTGTTTTGCCCATCTAACTTGTAGGAGTACTTGAGTGGGAAGCCTTTTAGCAGTACGGCATTGATAGCTACCAGTATATCTCCATCTATTCTCGTGTGTGAACGAGTGATTGCAGCAATGGCAGCAGTTCGCACTGTTGCCTTGGCGGCTTTATCAGCCAGTAAATTCCCTTCAAAGGGTATGCCAACATGCTGATGACTCAAGGTTTGAATAAATTGAGCCTGTGGCAGGCATTTTTTCAGCTTTGCCACTTGTTCCCATAACAATGTATGAATTGCACATATTCAGTGTGGGGAATTCACAATCCGTATACTGTAGTGCTAGTATCAGGGCCTTCAGTTCTGCCAGTTGCGCTGTATAATCTCCTAGAGATGGTGTAGTCATATTGCTGGGATGGAACGTACCATCCCGCATACGACCTTTCACTATAGCCCACACAGCGCTATATTGCTGTTTACTTACAATGGCAGGCTGGGCAGACCCATTGGTGTAAATGATCTGTTCATACTGATCTAGACAAGATTTCATTCGGGAGAGGGTATTCTTGTTCATACTGCAGAAATGCTTGTGTTCTCAGTGTAGGATCATTTCTATATTCTACATCTGTTGCAGTGTATTCAACGTGGGTGCAATTACTTTGCATTAGGAATACTGGCTTTAGTTACCGCTTCTAAAGTCGGTATTGGGGTTACAACGATAATGCGTTTCCCCTGTGCTAGTGATCCAGCAGCGTACCAACAACAGATACTCCAATACCAAATACTCACCTGGGCCCATAAACACACGCAATTGAGTAAACCGCTGGAGTCAAAGTTTATGATTTTCACAATTTAGGATTAGTTATTTCTTATTCCTAACTAACCTTTCACTGATCAAAAACTTATTTCCTCTGGTCGATGGAACATAAGTTGAACTAGTTGATGGTGAAAATTAACACTAACTCTCTCTTTTCATTAAAAGTAAATAACCACAGATTCGGGAAAGTTTTAAATCTTTATCTAAATTTCCAACTCATGTGAAGCATCTCAAATACACAGTGCAGTCACCATCATTTTTAAGAGAGAAAATTCAAGTAATTAATCATCAAACACAATACTTTGGACTCACGCAATGATCAATGCTCAGAAAGGGAGAGGACAGAGAGAAAAGAACATCTACGAATAACGTGAAAATATAGGTCCAAGAATGGTGTGAAGACCAAACCTCTGGCCAAAGGGCTGGTAAGGGTCCTCTGGGATAGTTCAGGCGACAAAGACTTCAGGACAGGATTCAGGACAGGATAGTTGACCCCTCTAATACCGACGGTTGCACCGCACCCCTCTCTGACACACTTCCTCCTCGATATTCTTCCGCGATCTTATCTAACCCAATTAATTTAGAATAGAAAGTTCTGCATTCGGCTCTTCATCAGCATCTCACAGCGTCATTCCCAGCATCAGAATCACCCGCTACACCGACAGCATCCCGAGCTCTGCAGCATTCAGCAAATCTTCTCCTTAACTAACTAAAAACAACCTCAATTATACCTTTCGTTCTCCATGTACCACCCACTAAAGTTTCAATATCGTAAAAATGCGAAATCTAATTGGTCAGGCAAGGGGAGAAAATCATCACACCATGCTTACATGTCATCAAATTCAGTTAAATTATTGTTTGCAAACCCATCCCCTTAATTTTTATTCAGAATTTTATTTCCCACCAGCATTCACATTTCAGTTGCAACATTTGTTAAAAATCTAACATGTAGGTCCATTCCGTTGAACTTTTCACCGTCCGTTTGTGGTAAATATTTAAATTACCTGTACTATTTTTTATGCGGTAAAGTCTAGTAAGAATAACTCAGTCAAAATAAGAGGCAGAATCCGTGGTATTAGAGGTTCTGAAAAGGGCTTTATTCCTTACAAAGGAATTGTGGTTCGAACCAGGCAATCTTATTCCATCACCACGAAGGTTCAGGAAGGGATAGGCAATACATTTTTGACAAGTAACAATATATATATGAAAAGCATTGCATTAAGACAGATGCAGGAGGCGTAACAGCTGATAATACAGATAAGAATACACATACGTAATGAAAATAGGCGTAAATACAGGCGTATACTAGAAACGTCATTTAAAATGATGTCACAAGTGGGTGGATCCATAAGAGAATCCTGCAGTGTCAGCAGAAATATTTGGCAGAGATGCACGCGCAGCCGCATGACGTGTGATTGACGTGCAACTAGAGGGTGAAGGGGAATTGACATTTAGCTCTACATGTGGAGACAGAAGTCTGGGGGGTCAGGTCAACCTAATCCCAAATTGTATCTAATATCTTTGTTTAAGGAACTGGTTTATCCAAAAGGAAAGGTCTCTCGGACGGAATCTATTCTATACTGACTGTTAGTGCATGTACAAGCGTCTATGTGTCTACATGAGATGCGAGGGGGCAGGAATCTTCCATAGTAACAGGGGCTATGAATTACTTGCATAAAGACAGCGAGGCCGAGCCCTTTGCTCGGTAGCTGGAAGAATGTTTACCTAAACTACTAGACAGGAATACATTGGATGAGGAGCGGAGCAGATAACTTGAAGGCTGAATACAGTTTTTGGCAGGCAACAGGCCGCGTCAGGCACCGTTGGCCGCGCAGGGAGTAGGACAAAGTTCATGGATACGGATGCAGGTCCAAGCTGGGGCATTTCAGAGGCAGAAGCAGGAAAAGGCTTGATGGCAGAATTCAGGGCCTGCTCGCCTGAACTGTAAAACGTGAAAAGTGAACCATATAAAGTCGGTGGCCAATCATACTTAGGAATGGAATATTCGACCCATTCATGGCGGATCTGAAAGAGGACATGTTGACGTTGGACGCACATGTATTTGCGTCTTCATAGCTGGAACTGGAAGGAACATACATGTACTTGTAGCATGTACATGGAGCCGTTGGGGTCTAAGATAGGGGACACAATTGACCATAAAAATTCATATTTCCTCATTCCCTCCTTGTCCCCTACGGACCCTTATGAAATATCCATCTTCATCAATCCATCAATTTGTTCATATAGCATCATTTGTTCTTCTTTCTTCTTCCGGGATCTTGAATGAAAATTCGAAGGCGGGATACACGATGTGGCACACAGACCACAAATCGCTGGCCCACATTGTAGACACAAGCAGCAACTGAATAGAATGAGAAAGCCAATACCTAGGAAGGATAGGATCCTCCATCCCCAGGCTGACAACACGCTCCAGAACCAACCGGACCAAGTCCAGATGCCTGGATTCTGGTGTATCTGGCTTATGATCTTATGAAGTCGAGTTATGGCTTTATATACTGACGGCGCGTTTTCTGGTATGAAAACACAGCAACTTGATCCAATGACCCTACAAGCTCCGCCCCTATCGGCCAGGATGACGTCAAGGACAAGACGATTTTGAAGAACAACAATCCGCATCGCAGACTGCTCCTCTGTTAAGTTGCCTAAGGCGGAAGTAGTTTCATTCACTACTGCTTCAAGGGTTCTAGTTAATCTACGTATCAACTTACTATTAGTGACTGTACCTATGTAGGGAAAGAAACCTTTATTGAAATCTGTGTATTGCTCCCATGCTGTTTCGGTGTAGTCGACAATCGGGAGATCTCTCTGCAGTCTATTGTGTACTAAATGGGTATTCCTATGGTAATCAGGCGGGGCTAGGAAAACAGGTGGCAGAAGGAATGCAATGTAACAGGTACCATCCCAATCTAGGGGTAGGCGTATGTATGCGGTGTGACCACAGATGAAGTAGGAGTGACGAGAAGCTCTAAATGTAGATTTGCCTTTATCACTAAATTCTATTACAGTAGTACATTTACTATGGCCCATGTGTATTGAACCATTCTTTCTTACACATAATTCACCTCTAACTGGAAATACTGACATAGCGGGCAAGATTGGTGTAGCTTCGGATTCAACATTCAGGATCATGAGATTAAGTGTAAAGTTACCTAATCCATATACTTCATTTTCTAGATCAGTTCCTGTTCTTTTGGGAAGTCCCTCCTTGTTAGGGTAGCAGACTTTAAGTAAAACTAGGTTCAGGTTTCCCCAAACCCAGTTGTCTTGATAAACTACTGAATTTGAATCTAGGGAATTAATCAAACTAAACCATGCTCCACAGGAGCCATTGTGTGTGAATGGATACGGAAAGAGAGGCAGAACTCCCTTGTATTTCTGATAGGGAGGGAGTCGGCCACATATCCAACAATTTGTAGCATTGCTGGTCTGATGAGAATGATGTAACATACTAATGAATGTGTTGTTGCGCAGCGCAAATCTATAGGACAACTCATGCGGGGGTAATTCGCTAAAAGAATGTTCGGCAGTAGCATTGAAAGCACGCTTGGAAATAGGGTAATACATGTGTAATAATATACTGACAATGATAATCAGAAGACTTAGAAAAAACATAATTAACAATGTCACTATGCAGTGACTACGAAGTGATTTACAGTACGCATGTTTCTTGAGCTGTTTCTGTCTATTTCTCTCTCTATTTCGGTCTAGAGGATACATGTCAGAGACAAATTCAACCGATTCACCTTGGAGAGGACTTAAACAATCAAATTGTCTGACTTGCTAGACCTTAGTTTCAGTTTATAGTTTTCCTTTTCTGTCTTGTCAACCAGGGGGAGTTTTGAGTCAGTCTGTGAGGGAATGCAGGGCTGATAATTCAAGTCGGATGATAGTCCATGAAACTTTTTGATATGGCTCGAGTGCAACCACCCTTTACGTCCCTCAATCTTCACAGCTGTCCTTGTGGTCAATAAGACGAGTTTAGGCGACTGCCAGCGAGGCTCCAGCGGGTTCCTTCTGTCGAAGTTCCTTACAAGTACAATATCTCCCGGAACCACGTCATGGGGCTTCACCTCAGTGTTATCGGGAAAAGCTGCAGCTACCTGTGAACGACAAGATTGTAGTGCAGACATCAAGGAAGCCAGGTAATCTGTCAGCATATTACAATCAACATCAGTTATTTTACGAGGTGTGGCGTCCCCCACATATTTGGTGGTCTACCGAAGATCACCTCATACGGGGATAGCCCTGTTCGAGAGTGTGCTACCATTCTCATGTAAAAGAGCGCAACCGGTAAAGCTACTATCCAGTCGACACCTTTTTCTCTACATACTTTGGACAGTCTAATTTTCAGAGTTTGATTATGTCGCTCCACGAGACCTGCTGCCTCGGGATGTCGGACACAGTGGAATTTCCATTGGTAGCCTAACAGAAGTGAAACATGTTTCATTAGCTCGGATGAGAACGGCTGGCCATTATCTGAGTACACGATACGGGGCAAACCATACCGTGGGAAGAATTCTCGAACTAACTGTTTGGCAGTAGTCGGGGCAGTGTAATCTGAGACGGGATACGCCTCTGTCCACCGGGAAAGAGCGCATACAACTACGAGGACATATTTGAATCCTCGACATCGTTCCATCTGGATATAATCCATCTGGAGGACTTCAAAAGGGTGATCGGGGGGTTGAAATCCACCCTGTTCTACAGGTACGCCTTTTCCTGGATTGAACTGACAACAAATCATGCAGGTACGTACTTTCTGTTTAGCTGCTGCTCGCAAGTGTTTATTGAACCAAATGTGTTGAATGCTGTCTAGCATAGCTTTCTCTCCTAGGTGCGCTGGACTATGTATTGTGTTAATGATGACCTGAACCATTGAGTCGGGGAGAAACCATATAGATTTTCCCTTCGTCATCTATCCTTGATCCGTTTGGATCCCTCCTAATTCAGTCCATCTCTTTATTTCTTCTGGTGTAGCATGTGTCTGTATGTCAATTACATCAAGGGCGGGATCCTTAACTGTCATGCAGTGTGTTGGTGTCGGAACTATTGTCTTTGTCGTGTTAGTTGGATGAGTCTGATTCTGAGCAGTCTGTTTAGCTGTTCTGTCAGCTAGGTCGTTACCCTGAGAAATAATGTCAGTCACTTTTGTATGGGCTTTACACTTCATAATCGATATTGCAGTCGGCAGATGTATTGCATCTAACAGAGCTTGAATAAGGGGACCATGCTGGATGTGGGCACCGTGAGAAGTTAAATAACCTCTCTCTCGCCAAAGTACGCCGAAGTCATGGACGACTCTGAATGCATAACGTGAATCTGTGTATATGTTGACTTTCTTATTTTTGGCTTGAATACAGGCTTGTGTCAGAGCGATGAGCTCTGCTGCTTGAGCTGACAAGGTATCGATACAATTTGTTTCAATAACTTCTGTGTCTGTTGTGACTGCATAAGCGGCCACTAACTCTCCTGTGTTTGTTCTCATGCATGAACCATCTACATACAGTGTCAGGTCTGGATCTGATAATGGAATATCTGTCAAGTCTTGTCTGGGTTTCGTTGTAATAGTAATAACTTCAATACAATCATGTGCCAATGGGTCTGTTCCACTTAATGGCAAAAGTGTGGCAGGATTTAATGTACTACAACGTCTGATTTCTATGTGTGGCTGGAACAATGTCAATTCATAACCCGTCAGTCTTGCTATAGTCAAGTGTTGTGTTTGGGTCCGGTTCAAGAGAACCTCTACTGCGTGTGGTACTTGTACTGTCAATTGGTGTCCTAACACTATGGCATCGCTTTGTCTGATTGCTAAAGCTGTTGCTGCGACTGATTTCAGGCATGCAGGAAGAGCCTGAGCTACGGGATCTAATGTACTGGAAAAATAAGCACATGGCTTGTGTGATCCTGCTTGTTCCTGCGTGAGTACTGACAAAGCAGTACCTTCACGTTCTGTAACAAAGAGTGTAAAACATTTTCTGTAACATGGTGTTGCTAAAACAGGTGCTTGGCATAAAGCTTTCTTTAAGCTTTCAAAAGCTTGCGTATGTTCCTAAGTCCAAGGGAGGACAGTCGATGTCGCTGCCTCCTGTGTTGTCAACTGAATGAGTGGTTTCGCTAGAAATGCATATTGAGGGATCCACTGCCTACAGTACGAAGTGACAAACCAAAACTGGGCTTTGGCTCAAGAAACCAGCAGAACTGAGCCGGAAATACTAAAGAACAAAACACCTAGTCCTCCCTGGATTTAGTTTAAATGACACAATATTTTTATATACCCTTTCATGAATTGAAACACAAAAGATGGGGCTTTATAAATTGCCTATTGTTCAAAAAGTTTTTTATTTATTACACATTCTTTTATTGTGTGATGGAGACAAACGTAACTAATACAAACATCTATATACAATATAAATGACAATACAATACATTGAACAGCACCCTAGGCAATTTAAACATCCAATCATCTACCATACTTGGCCAAACCATTCATACCAATAGGCTGACTCATACTCTACTAAACTAGAAGGCCCTTCAACAACTACTCCCTTTTGGGACACAGATAATTTATCCGTGTCAAACTTTTTAAGACAATTATTTTCTTAGTAAACACTTAGAACCCAAAGAAAACATCAAGGGCAGGACTTTTTGTGTGGAGTGTGTAAAGGACCAACTGGTCGACTGGTCTACGCGTTTCAAACCTCTAACATTATGAGGTTCTCATCAGGACCCATAAATTCTTATGAATATTTATGCACGTGTGGTCTTAGCCTGCTTAATGTCCAAAAGATTATTCAATCAGCTAGTGCCTGGAGCCTACGATTTCAAATGCTTCCCAAATAGTCGGTTGGTCTAGCGTTCATGTGTCCCCTTTGTTGGGCGTAATCGGGCTTTTAATAATCCGCTGCCATCAAAGACTGGTGATTGCTTCTTCTCGCCATTCTACGGAGCCGTATACCTCAACCGGGCAAACAGTACGAAGTGAGGCCTATGAATGCCCGTACCTCCTTTTGTGTCTTAGGTGGCGGCATGTTAACAATTAACTGGATGCGGTCGGGTGTAAGCTGTCTTCCCCCCTTGGACAGCAAGTGCCCAAGGTACACAACTTGCTGGACACAGAATTGCAGCTTTGAAGGGGACACTTTGTGCCCCTTGTCGGCTAAGAAATGTAAAACCGTCAGTGATGCTTTTTCACATTCAGGTTCGCTTCGGGCGGTGATCAGCAGATCATCGACGTATTGAAGCAGGGCAGTGTTAGCTGGCATGTGGATACTGTCAAGTTCTCTTTTCAGTGCTTGGCTATAGATGCTGGGGCTTTCTGTGAATCCTTGAGGTGCGCGTGTGAATTTAAAACTTCGTCCATTTAAACTGAATCCGAACAAATATTGGCTTTCCGGATCAATTGGGACGCTAAAGAAAGCGTTCTTGAGATCAATTACAGTAAAGAACGTTGCTTCTGAATCTATGGCTGTTAGCAATGAAGAGATATCTGGGACCACGGGGTATTGTGGTACAATACATTTATTTAATTCTCGCAGATCAATAACTAATCGATATACGGGTGGTGCTTTTGGATCAGTTCGTTTAAGAATCGGAATTATCGGGGAATTACATACATTGGAGTCCGTTTCTACAACCACTCCTTGTGCAATGAGCTCGTCAATGATTTGCAGTAAAGCTACAACAGCATCTGGGGGTAACTTGTATTGTCGTATTCGTGGTAGTACCACTCCTGTTTTGAGTGGGACTCGATATGGTGTAATATGCATACAACCTACATCAGTGGGGCCTTGTGCCCATAAATGTGCAGGTAGATTCTGTAACCGGTGATCCATGTCTCTAGACACGTAGTGACCTTTAAAGTCACGCAAAAACAGTCGTACTCCTTCCGGAGAACAACATATTACAGCTCCTAGAGCCTTCAATGTTTTTATACCTAACAAGTTTTCTGGACATGATTTAGTAAGCAATAGATCTGTAGTCCGTGTTAATGGACCGACTGTGAATGCAAGTGGTTGCGATACTTCATTAATAGTGGGCTTTCCTGAGAAACCAAGGGAAATATTTTGTGAGCCTGAGAGGGGTGCCCCTGGGACTTCGCTGTGACTGATAGTGGTTCTGCTTGCCCCTGTATCGAGTAGAAACTTTCTGTCTTTCCCTAATACTTGACTCTGTACGTAAGGACCCTCTTGATCTACGGGAACCTCAATAAGGGGTAAGCCAACTTCTCTCTCTAGGCTATTTCATGTGTAGCGCTGATACTCTGGATAGTCATTTTGTGCATACTGGTACATTTGTTGTGTCGTGTTTTGTATTGCAGCAATAGGCTGTGGCTGTTGTTGTGGTTGTTGTTGTTGTTGTGGTGCGGTCTGTTGTACAGCTGGCATAGGCTGTATATTCTGAGGTACTTGTTGTTGGATCTGATCCTGTCTAGGCGGACGTGGTCTCTTTCGTTATACCCGTAGAGATATTATGTTTCAGAACTGCGCAATAGTGTATATAATGACAAGGCTGTTTACAATAGTTGCATGTCCCTCTTACAGGACCTACTGAATCATTGGACTGTGTCGTACCCTTTTTATGACCGTCAGCTGGAACTGACTGAGCAACAAGCATTTTCATTTTCGTGTCTTTCATACGTCTTTGTTCATGTTCTTGTTCTTCTCTAATTCTATTGTGATGATATTGTAACATTTGTAACATCTGTGACGGTGTGTTACCTTGCCAAGTACTCTCGAATTTTAGTACTCTATTCTTAACTTGGGGCAGGGAATTTTCAACTAATTTTGTCACAAACAGATGTGGATACGACTCACTACTTGCTTTTATGCCACTATTAATACCAAAACATTTTTCAAATCGGGAATAGAAATCACTAGTGTCTTCATCTTGTTTTTGTTTACAGGCTGAAATTGCACCCCAGTCTTCCTTTTTCGTAGTCAATAGACGTGGTAGTACCTGCACTAATAATCCTGGTAATGCTGTAGTCTTTTCCCCAAGCCCTGAACCTGCAGCTCGGGCTTTTTCTTCGTTTTCTAATGCTGTCCAATCTATCTTTTGGTCTCCCACCTCCCATTCCTTTTCTTTGAGTTTCTCGTAAATACCGGCAGGCAATAAAACTTTCAATATTTTCATAATGTCAGGATAAGTATACTCTCCCATGAGTAGCATGTCTTTTATCTCACGGTGGAAACCTGCTGGGTCTTTGTCATGGCTAGGTACTACTTTCTTCATTTCTAATAATTCAATTTTAGTTATGGGCGCGTACACAAACACGCGTTTAAAAATATTGTCCTCACCTCTGATTGGGTGTACTTCGCGTAAGGGATTCTGTCTGTCTATGTGGTACGTTTTTCTTTCCAACTTGGGGGGAACTGAAACATGTTCTGGGCATACGAAGACAATGTACTGGTGTCGATATTCTAGAATTTCTTTAATTAAATCAGTACCTGAACCTCTCCATTTGTTCGTGAGTAATTCTATCAATATATCAGGCAGGGGACCAGGATCGGAGTGTTGGCTTCTATATAATATAACGAGGTGTTGTATCATGTATATACCAGCTAAACGCTGTTCGTCTGGGGTAAGATTCAAAAACGTGTGTGCTAACGCATCATCACTGTATTTTTCAGAACTGTCAGCCCATTGTACTGCTGACCTGGCTAATTCTTGTTCATCCATAGAATCGAGCATATGATACCCCCTTCGGTCTCGGAGTAATTTATCAGCAGCCTGGAATAAGTGTTCAGGGGACTTCGTATTTAGCATAGGGGCTTGAAAATGTCTGTTACATTCTGGACGTATCGGACGTATCGGGTCATTAAAGTATCTGGTATTGTTACAAGGTCTTCCCCTACCTACATAAGCTATCGTTTCTAATTGTCCTGTGGGTATTTCTGATTCTTCCTCCTCCTCTCCCTCTGATTCAGTTTTGTCTGCCTCCAATCTGGCTTTATGTATTCGTTCTACTTCTTTGCGGATTTTTCGGCACATAGCTACTATACATGTCTGTTTATCATGTTTTCCCTCTGATATATTCTGACCCCATCGGGTAAGTACTTGCATTTCATCCTGGTCTACCTCGGACCTATCTCTGTCTCTGATCAAGCAGTTTATGAAGAAACGTAACAGTTGTCTCTGTATATCCGCTTTCTGGTATTCCATGGCTTCGTCAATACTTTCAGGGCCTTGCCCTGTTTGGACAAAGCGATATATATTGTCTAAATGTTTAATCATTCCTGGTAGCGTCGTTAAATATATTGAAGCTCGTCGTATACGTAGTGATGATAGCAGCATTCTGTCATTTTTACCGGGCACTGGATCATATCTACAATCTACAAGATGTTCCTTAAACATGTCGGACGTTGCTATTTGGGGTGTACGTTGGTTTGCTAAATCTCTAAGAGACGATTTGCTTCGTGATGGTGGCGTGGCAAAAATTGCTGCCGCACCTCCTGTCGCACCTTCTGAGGTGCTAGGCACAAAAGGATTTGTGGGATGTAAGGTAGAAACTGTGGATGCAGGAAAAGCGGTGGAAACAGATGGACCTGTGGGATTGTGCGGAGGAGTTTGTGGTTGCGGAGTTGGGGGCGGATGTTCTCGGCGTTGAGCACCATCGACAGGTGGCGTGTGTGGTGGAACATTAACATATTCCGGAGCTACATCGTCTAAATAGGAGGAAAGGAAAATATCTTTTGCGGTCTTGGGATGTGCTTTAATCGGGAATAATGGGGGTGGCAAATCTTTCGGTATTTCCGGGGTGGCCTTAGGTAAACCTTCGGCCAAAAGAGGATACATACCATTCATAAGAGTGTTTCGTTGTCTGTCTACTTGTTCTGTTTTTACTCGGATACCTTCCTCAACTAATACGTTTTCTCGGGCTTTATTTGAGTTCTCCCTACTTTTCTCTTCCTGTCTGAGCGCTTTCTCTGTGCGCCTATGCGATTCTTTACGCCATAACTCAATGGCATCTTTCTGTGACTGTCTGGCTTTCTTTTTCCATAATTCTTCTTGTACTCTCATGATGCAATCTGCATCCCATGTCCCAGCTGCGGGCCACCTCTGACTTTCTGCTAGATCCTTGGTATAGTCCACCCATAAATCAAGATATAATACGGCATCTAGGCCATGCTTATGGTACATAAAATACCCTGGAGTGTCCCTAGGTGGAATGGGAACAGCTTCTTCGAGCACTCCTTTTCTAGTTTTGATCTGTCTTAATTTTGAAAAGAACGGCATCTTTAAACCTTGCTACTTGATTCTTACTTGAACTGGATTTGAACACAATTAATACGATAAACACAATAATGAACACTCATTCATACCACAATTTTTAAACACATTAAAACATTTGACATTTAACATTTAACATTTAACGAACAATGATAATTAGAAGAAAACTAGTTACTGACATAGTACTAATACTAGGTAATACTGAATTATATACATATGAACATACTGGATATACTGCTAAACAGTACAGATACACTGCTAAAACAGTGCAGACCGGATCTGTGTACCCAAACCCGTCAGGACCGGCACAAACCAATGTGCACGTCTAACTGCCTCCCCAGCAATGGTACTCACCGGGTAGCACGGAACGGAAGGCCTCGGAACTGAACTGAACTGGACCGGACTGGACTCGACTGGACTCGGAACTTCGGAACCTGGTGGGCCTCTGTATACCTCGGATCTTGCTCTCTCAGCTAGGCTCTGGTCGGGATACTTCGCACTTCTCACCGCCTCGTCTGGGTGTTGATCGCAGCCTCAGTCACCCCCGCTTGGCCGGAGGGAGATACAGGAAATCCTGCGGGTACGCGTTTTTGTCCGTTCAGCTGTGGCAGGGGACCGGGCCTGCAACGCACCTCCGGCGCGTGAGATGAGAAAGTGTCCCTGTTCGGGCGCCAATTTATGTGGTAAATATTTAAATTACCTGTACTATTTTTTATGCGGTAAAGTCTAGTAAGAATAACTCAGTCAAAATAAGAGGCAGAATCCGTGGTATTAGAGGTTCTGAAAAGGGCTTTATTCCTTACAAAGGAATTATGGTTCGAACCAGGCAATCTTATTCCATCACCACGAAGGTTCAGGAAGGGATAGGCAATACATTTTTGACAAGTAACAATATATATATGAAAAGCATTGCATTAAGACAGATGCAGGAGGCGTAACAGCTGATAATACAGATAAGAATACACATACGTAATGAAAATAGGCGTAAATACAGGCGTATACTAGAAACGTCATTTAAAATGATGTCACAAGTGGGTGGATCCATAAGAGAATCCTGCAGTGTCAGCAGAAATATTTGGCAGAGATGCACGCGCAGCCGCATGACGTGTGATTGACGTGCAACTAGAGGGTGAAGGGGAATTGACATTTAGCTCTACATGTGGAGACAGAAGTCTGGGGGGTCAGGTCAACCTAATCCCAAATTGTATCTAATATCTTTGTTTAAGGAACTGGTTTATCCAAAAGGAAAGGTCTCTCGGACGGAATCTATTCTATACTGACTGTTAGTGCATGTACAAGCGTCTATGTGTCTACATGAGATGCGAGGGGGCAGGAATCTTCCATAGTAACAGGGGCTATGAATTACTTGCATAAAGACAGCGAGGCCGAGCCCTTTGCTCGGTAGCTGGAAGAATGTTTACCTAAACTACTAGACAGGAATGCATTGGATGAGGAGCGGAGCAGATAACTTGAAGGCTGAATACAGTTTTTGGCAGGCAACAGGCCGCGTCAGGCACCGTTGGCCGCGCAGGGAGTAGGACAAAGTTCATGGATACGGATGCAGGTCCAAGCTGGGGCATTTCAGAGGCAGAAGCAGGAAAAGGCTTGATGGCAGAATTCAGGGCCTGCTCGCCTGAACTGTAAAACGTGAAAAGTGAACCATATAAAGTCGGTGGCCAATCATACTTAGGAATGGAATATTCGACCCATTCATGGCGGATCTGAAAGAGGACATGTTGACGTTGGACGCACATGTATTTGCGTCTTCATAGCTGGAACTGGAGGGAACATACATGTACTTGTAGCATGTACATGGAGCCGTTGGGGTCTAAGATAGGGGACACAATTGAACATAAAAATTCATATTTCCTCACGTTCTCAGGCTGGACACTTTGCGACCTTGGCTGTTGTTCAAACTCTGTGTCATCATTCCGGGTTCACTTTCAGTAGGCATGCGCTGTCATCACATGACTCAGCTTACTTCAGTTATACATGAGAGGCCCAAATGCGCACTAGTGATAAAGTCAGAAAGACCGATGTTACTTTAAAAAATAAACGGTTTCACTGTATACCACCCATCTCTACTCCCCTTTATTTATTAATCCTTTCCCCGCCTTAGCATTAGTAAAATAGCTTGTTTTCGCTTCAGCTAAGCAGGTGCCATGCACGTGAGTCTTTAAGACTCCATTTTAGTGCCTTCTGCTCATGTGCAAAAATTTCCCTCCAAGCATTAGCTCGTCATACTGCGTAAAGGCAGTTGATGCATGCGCAGTAAAGATTTCCCCGTTAAAAGCTGTTTTAGTCCTTCGTTCGTGTTATTATCGTTAGCAAACACATAGGCAAGCTTCACTAACCCGCGTATTTGTGTGGTGCGCATTAGTTATTCACGAAACATGATTTAGTAACTTGTTAGTAAGTTAAAGGAGCAGATTGCTTCCGAGCAAGTCTCTTTTCTACGAGTCCTTGCTCCATCACTAGTGCTCTTTCTCCCCCTACAGCAGTCTGTACTGCAATCAGTATTTTTTCTGTATCTGCAAATCTATTTTTAGCATTCGTGTACAAATGAGATATGTATGCGATTGGAACTGTCTCACCTTCATTGAACGTGATGTAGGTATACCCTGGTAACCTGCGGACGACCCGTATTACCAGGTTGGGGACGTTTACTCGTGTCTGCAAGTGTTTTGAAGCTATCATGTCAGCTTGAACTGAACGTAGAGTGTCTGTATGTTTTTGAGTCCACTTTTTCACTTTGAAATCTGGTCTGATTAGGTCGTAGAAAGGTTTGACTCTTTCTGCATAGTCTTGAATGTATGTTCTGCCGAATTTGAGAAATCCTAAAATGGATTGTAAACTCTTCAGAGTCTTTGGAGGCTGGATTAGTGCGCATTTGTCAAAAAAATTTGCATCAGGCTTTTGTCTTCACTTGACAGCTCATATCCTAAAATTAGGACGCCGAGATGGGCAATTTTCGATTTTTTTAAGTTAATTTTGTAGCCCAAATTGGCAAAACCAACACTTTTGTTGTTCACCCTGCACAAATGTTCAAGCAATTCGTCGTCCGTCAGATAAATATCATCTATGCAGGACACTGCCTCCTCATCGCAAGTTTGTAATAGCTCTGACACTCTTGCCGAGAACAACCCAGGGCTGTTCTTATAGCCTTGGGGCAGACGACGAAATTGATGCTGAGTGCCGAGGGCTGAAAATCCTGTTAAATATCTGCTTTCAGGAGCTATATTTTGGCAGAAGAATCCATTTGAGATATCTGGTGTTGTTTTGTATTTCTTCTGCACAATGTCATTCATTAATGCGGCACTATGTGAATTCTGAACTACAAATGTTTATGTGCATGTGTTCAAATGTCTGTAATCTAAAACCAAACAAAGGGCTGTTCATTGGCGAGGTGCAAGTTTCAATCACACCTTGGTATTCCAGTTGGATTAGGATTTCTTTGACCTGTTTCTTCGCCTCATTTTTTTAATAGGGTACTGTCTCTATGGAGTTGGAGTAGTTTTTAACAGGATCTTGTGGGGTTTGGATTTCACGTCCCACCCTACATGGTTGCGGTGTAATTCTGGAGCTAGCGCTTGCGCCCACTCCTGCGCGTTTTTCTGGTTTAAGGAAACAGGAACGAGGTCGGACAAATTCAGGCGGCCAATCTTTTTCTGCTAACAGGATGTTGTATCCAAATGTCAAATTTTCCCAAAAGAGACCTTTAATTTTTCTTTAGCTGTCCCCCTCTATTTGGAGACTAATTTTGTGTAGACGGTGTGGGACTCTCATTCTTGTATCAGGTGTTTCCACCATGATGTATTCATTCAACACTGCTGTCACCAGAAATTCCTTCAGGTTCTGGCGAGCTATTGTTACTTCTGCCCCCCTGTCTAGCATCGTCAGAGCCCATTCCCCATTGAGAGCTGGGCATGTCTGATTTTTAATCCAGCTACTTTCTTCTTTTTGAATTGAGGTTTTGCTTTATGTTGTTCTTCCTGTTTGATAATATAATCTGAATTGCGATGTGTTTCACTTTTTCGCTTTGGTCGATCTTCAGTCTTTTGTTCTGACAATCCTTCCCTCTCCGAGTTTTTTGAAGAACCCTGTAAGGAATATGTATGTATCAGTATCCTGATACCTGTCAGGTTTTCTAATGTTTTCACGTTTCCTAAGGTTGTACCTCTTTTCAGAGGACTACCGTTGGGGAGACCCACCCCTTGATCGTGAAGTTTATTATTCTTATTTTTGGATTGATTATTATCCCGTTTCTTTTCCAAAGAAGTGGGTGCTTGCTTTGAGTTATCCTTGTCAGAATTAGTCACCACTAGTGATTTCCCTGGTTTGGCTCCCAAACAATCTCGACTTAGTGAGGCATAGGTTTCCTCAATAATTTTTGGTAATGCACGCTCCTAGTTTGTAGGAGCTGTTTCCCTAAAGCGTTGGTGTATAGCCACCGCTGCTGCTTCCCCCTTGATGTTGCTCAGCCTAATTGCTAAGACTTTGTCAAAATTACCCATCAGTTTCATCCCCAAGTCCAGGGCAGGTCCTGCCCCATACTCATTTTGTATCTGTTCCAATACTTCAGGAATACCTGCTATAGAAGGGGTACCATGTATTCTAATGTAAACTGCAGAGAAATGTGTTCCCCATGTGATACAATCCTCAAGTGAGGGAACCATTCCCATTGGCAAATACCTTTTTAACATTTGGTGTTTTTCCTGTGGACCTGTATGGGGAAATACTGATTCCAACTGTGCTATTTTTTTAGCAATCCAGAATGGTACTTCATCCCTCTTTGATGGGAACACACCCATTATTGCTTTTAATGTCTGTGGGCTATTTATTGGTGTGTGTTGAGTCTGAACTGTACCAGGTGGAGCAGCTCTCGCAGGTTGTAATGTAAGTGTTCACATGACGAACTGGACAATGTGTCTGTATAGCCTGACTACTTCTTTGTAAAGTGCACGCACTTCCCCTACTGGGAGTGTGTCTATCTCAGGATGTGGAGTGTAAGTTGCTAAGACTGGCCATGTCGCCCCTCCTATGCTGAGTGGACCGAGTCTTACGACCGAAGTTCTGTGATTTAGGGCTCCTTTAAATCAGTTTTTATGTTGCTGGTAAGTTAAAGGAACTTCAATGTCCTCGTATGGGATGTATTTTTCCGGTGGATCCACTTTGAGGTATTCGTGGAACAATAGTGTCTGTGGATCTGCAGGTGGGAATTTTCCCCAGGAATAGAATACATCTGATCTGAACACCTCGTGTGCCACAATCACAAAAGTAACATGGCCACCTGTTGCAGGTGAACCATGTTCTAACAATCTCAGAGTTACTGCCTGTCTGCAGTTCTCTGTGATGTTTAGAGCGTTAGCAAATTTGTCTCCTTCCGTGCTTCCACTGCTACTCGCAGATTCAGTCATTTTGAAAGGAGAAGAAAGTCAAGGTTTAAGAGGTAGTGTTTTGTCCAATATGGGAACTTTTAATCCTTACAAGCTTGTCTAAACCTTCAGCCAATACACTGGTGTACCTGCTCAGCTGAGGCAGATAATCCTTCCCACTTCATACGTCTCTGAACAGTGTGAGGAGGGCTTTCTGGGAAAGCACTACTGAACTACTCGAATTTTACTGTTAATATAAGAACCAAACCAATGTTGGCAGCGCCATGTGGTGTAGTCCCTAGGAGCCCCACGTTTTGGATGACCTAAACTGAGGGCTTGGTGTGCAGACAGACTCGAGACACCCCCACAGGATGAGTCAGCCGTTAGACCAGCTAGCTCTACAGTGCCACTACCCCCCTCCTGTATTCTACAGTGGTGTAAGTAGTTTCTGGCAACCACTGAACATGACAACCCCGATTCCTCAGGTATCGTGGAAAACAATACGGTATCTTTCGCTCAGTCACTCGTGCTTGCTTTTTTCAGAATACACATAGAATGACAATTGAAATGGTTTCAATAATTATTTATTGGTCAAGCGTCAGTCTAGTATGAAACATATTCGCTGCGACAATTGAAAGACAGGAGCAGACAAATGTGATCGCTAGCATCAATATCATAAATAGTAGATACATTTCTACCATAGTGCTAATAAGATGAATATAAGCAGATCATATAAAACAACAGCACTGGCGTACTCCTACGATGTGTAGCCTACCTAAATGTACATAGCCTAGATATGTAGGGGAAGCGTTTGTATGTAAGTGCTAGGATATATCCTAATGGAGCCATAAATCCCCCGGGGAAGTGCTAACCCCTCACCTGATGGTTTAGAATTAAGGACCCCATCTCTGAGTCGAGGATGGCACCCCCCCAAAAGGGATGTCAGGTCTCTGCCTGTCGGAGGATCAGCCTGCAGAGTCTCGGTCCAGCCTGGAAGGAATTCTCCTCTGTATTTGTAAGGGGGAGTGAGGGTCTCTTATACTAAAGTGGTCACTCCAGGGTTTCTTCTAGAATCGATACGTTTTGAAAACATACACTTATCCTTTGCTAATCCTTTTCTAAACAAAAACACTTATGCACAGCTGGCCGTTGGCCTTGGATGAAAAAAGTGGTGACCCTTATAGAGAATAAATCTGCTGTGCCTGGGGACATGTTTATGTACGTCAGGTACAGGGATTAAGATAGGGTACCGAGAGCCTGGTGTCGAAGAGACAGAAGTAAGCTACTAGGTAAAAGGTCACCTGTGTAGGACCGTTATGTCGTGTGGATGGGACAAAATGTATGTAATCGGTATGTACATGATGGGACTATCCTAAAGGACATGACAGCACTGGTACTACCCTTGCATACTACATCACCAGGCCTTGAAAAATGTACTAGCCCACTCGAACTGCGAATAAACGCTTATCAGGTCCAGCTATTTTTAGCACCTACTAGTCCCATCTGGTGAGTAAACTTAGTCTGGAAAGGAACAGATGTTCTGTTCATTCAGAAAGTGAATGATCAATAAAGATGCCATCAAATCTTGTTTTTATCGTGACGCATTTGCTGTCTGTACAAGGAGAAAGTTATAATGGCAGTTTGTCTTTTAACTAATTGCTGCTGGGAAAATGAGGTTTATTTTTCTCTCTGTTATTAGAGTTAGAGGTTTTTGTCAAGTGAGCTGTCTGACGATGTCAGTTATTTTTCTGTAACACATAACATTTAAATAAATAGCATGTAAATTCATATTAAAAATATTTGAGGAATTACAAAAGCAAATTTTTTTGTAATTAAGAACTGTGATGCAAAAAAGAGTTAAGTAGGAGCAAAACAAACCATTACACTTTACTTGGTGATGTGCAAATGACACATATTTGCAGAAACTCTATTTCCAAACATTATTGTTTGTACGCTATATAGTTTTAGCAAGGAAGCTGCATGTCAGTGGGAAGGTTTGTGGCCATTTCCATGTAAAATCAGCTGATTAGAAATCTACCACTTACTGCTTTAGTTATGTATTTATTAAAATTATATTTTTAAACATGATTTGAGAAACATTCCTGCCCCCGCCCTGATGAAAATGCTGTTAATGAACTAAGAGGCAAGTCAGGGGTCATGTGCATCCTATATGTGGCTAGATTTGTATTATATATGGAAAGAAAGTTTAGTCTATTGAATAAAACAAAAGAGTTTTTGTACAGCAGACATGCTGAACTCGCACATTTGAAGGTGCTCTCATATGAGATAATGACGAAAATGGCGGCTCAATGAATTAAATTATTTGCCATGATCACATCATTGGAAACCAGTTTATGGGTCAAGAGCATTACAAATAGGTCCAGTAGATTAATTAAGCCACTAGACCTGTGGGTCTAGTAACATGTTAATGGTTTTAGGAGGCCTGATCACTTATAGCATGTGCAATCATAGCATTCATAACAACACTTATAACATCTCAAATGACTTAATTTATCACAACGTAGAGCATGGTAGTGTAGCAAGTTTTGTTAGTCCTATATTAGTGAGCTGAAATGTGTTTATAGAGAAGAGCTACTCATAATATTTTGAAGGTGGTGGATAAATTTTCCATGAAAGTTATAACTATACCTTTAGGATTTCTAATGTTTGTGTAGTTTAAGTTTGGTTTGTAGAGGGGAAAAAAAGGTTTCCTAACTATATTTAAGCTTAATGGTCTTTCCACTGGAAAACAATATATGTGTGTATGTGTGTGCTGCAGTATTTCAATTGGTTACTAGGTGCCCCTCTCAAGTCAGACCTAACTGTTTCAAGTCTTCACAAAGCTGTAGCATCTCAAGTTCTTACTAAGTGTCCCCTACGTAACATCCAACTGCTTCAACTGGATTCACGGATTCTCCCCAGATTTGAAGCTCTATGGAGAAATCCTTGAATCCTCCATGGATTTGAGGATCCGTAGAGTATCTATGAATAGTTCCGTCATGAGCACCAGTGCTCCTGTGCTCATGACGGAACCATTCCGTCATGAGAACAGGGACACTAAATCCCTCTGCTACAGACAGCAGAGGGATTTTCTCTTTTTTTTATTGGCCTCTGGAGGTTGGAGAAAAGCTTCCTCAATGTTCTGAGGCCAATTTGCATTTTCATTGCAATGCCGATCACGAACATGGCGCGCTGACGTCATTGCAATGAAAATGAAACTGAAACTTATTTTCAGTTTCATTGTTTCGGTGCTCATGGGGCTATTTCAGGCCCCCGAGCACCGAAGCACTTGGGAGAAGTATCATCTGAAAGTGGAGAATCTCCCCTTTCCAATGGAACCCTTCCCTAGTGGATCCCTTTTTGGGAATCGCCCCAGGAGGGCGATCCCCAAGCAGGGATCCACCCACTAGCCACCATGGACGGGGGAGTGGCCCCTTGGGCAAGGGCCTTTACTCCCCCCATATAATGTGTGTCCAAACAGTCTTTCTGTCCCTCCCCCCGGGGAGCAGAGGGGCATTAGCCCCTAATCTGCACCCCCCCCCCTGGGGTGGAGAAAGCATCCTAGACACCAGGAATTTGTTTTATAGGCAAGGGGTGGGGCTGCCCAGAATGGGCATGCAAATGCCCTCACCGTACCCCCAAAGAAAACAAAAGACTTTCTGCCCCCCCAGGAGGCGAATGAGGGCAATAGCCCCTGATCTGCCCGGGGGCAGAAAGCCCACTAACCACCAGCCATTTGTTTATATATATACGTAGGGGTGGGGGCTGTTCAGAATGTGCAAATCAATGCCCCCGCCCCCAAACAAAATGCTTCAGACTTTCTGCCCCCCCCTGAGAGGCAGATGGGGCAGTTGCCCCCAATCTGCAGAAAGCACCCTAGACGCCAAGGATTCTTTTTTATAGCCCAGGGGTGGGAGCTGCCCAGAATGGGCATCCCAATGCCCCCACCCTACCTCCCCCCAAAAGAAGGCAAAATACTTTCTGCCCCCCCCCCCCCAGGAGGCAGATTGGGGCAATAGCCCCATATCTGCCCCCAGGGAGGTGGGAGGGGCAGAAATCCCACTAGACACCAGGTTTTTGTTTAATACGTAGGAGTGGGGGCTTCCCAGAATAGGCATGCCAATGCCCCCCCTAAACAAAATGCCACAGTCTTTCTGCCTCACCCCAGGAGGCAGATGGGGGCTGTAGCCCCTGATCTGCCCCCGGGGGGGCAGCAATCCCACAAGGCACCAGGCGCCAGCAATAACGCTGGCTTTTTTTATGCGTGGGGGCTGCCCAGAATGGGCATATCAATGCCCCCACCCCAAACAAATAGCCACAGTCTTTGTGCCCCCCTTGGGGCATATCGGGGCACCCCCCCAATTCCCCACTGCAGGGCGGTAGAAAACCCACTAGGCATGGACTTGTTTTAGGCAGAGTGCCTACCCGTGGAGTTTGGGCCCTAGCGCAGCCAGCGCATAGGGAAACCTAGCAATCCTGTACATTTCTTAAAACTAGACACCAAGAAGAATCCAGGATGGGGTGACTTGTGTGCCTCTCACCAGGTTTTGTTACCCAGAATCCCTTGCAAACCTCAAACTTTGTAAAAAACAAAAAAACATTTTCCTCACATTTCTGTGGTGGAAAGTTCTGGAATCTGCGTAGAGCCACAAAATTCCACCCAACTCGTATTCCCCAAAGTCCTCCGAGAAAAATGGTACCTCAATTGTGGGGGTAGGCCTTGTGGCCGCGACAGGAAACGTCCCAAAACGCAACGTGGACACACCACATTTTCACAGTGAAAACAGACCTTTTTTTTGCAAAGTGCCTAGCTGTAGATTTTGAACCCTAACTCTGCCGGCACCTACGGAATCCTAGCAAACCTATACATTTTTAGGTCTCGCCTAGCTATTGCGTTTACGCAATCGCTATGCGAGACTCTAGTAAGAGGGGCATTTCAAAGTGCTCCCAAAAGTGGATTGCATAGCGAGCACGCGCACAATCACGTGCATTGTGCCGCCATACAATCCGTTTGGGGAAGCGCTTCAACCCCACGTGTACGTGCACGTGTAGCCACAGCCTCGGCATCATACTTCAAAGGGTCCGCTCCCCCGCCTGGAATGCGCTCCCCCGCCACAGCATGCCGAGAAGACTTTGGGGAATGCAGGGTGGGTAGAATTTTGTGGATCCACGCAGATTCCAGAACATTGCACCACAGAAATGTGAGGAAAATATGTTTTTGTTTTACAAAGTTTGAGGTTTGCAAGGGGTTCTGGGTAACACAATCTGGTGAGAGCCAGACAAGTCACCCCATCCTGGATTCCCCTGGGTGTCTAGCTTCAAAAAATATATAGGTTTGCTAGGTTTCCCTAGGTGCCAGCAGAGCTAGGGGTCAGATTTCTCTGTTAAAATGTGGTGTGTCCAGTTGCGTTTTGGGCTGTTTCCTGTCGCGGGCACTAGGCCTACCCACACAGGTGAGGTACCATATTTCTCTGAAGACTTTGGGTAATGCGGGGTGGGTAGAATTTAGTGGATCCACGCAGGTTCCAGAACCATTTTTATGGGAAGACTTAGGAGAACACATAATTGTAGAGCAACTGTAATTCTCTATTGACTTTCAATGCATTTCTGCCTTCCAAATGTTAGACAATGTGTAAAAAAGAAGTCACTTTGAAAAATGTCCTATAATTCACATGCTGGTATGAGTATTTCGGAGATGTGCAAATAGCTACTGTTTCTAAACTCTATATTTTGTTCCTATTTCAGAAATATATAGGTGTCTTTCATACCGATTTTTCCCTGTTTATATTTTCCCAAATGAATTGCCATATACCCGGTACACAATAAAAAACGATTGCAAGAGTTGCTCAGTTATTGGCTCGGGGTTACTCGGGTTCTTGGTGAACCTATAACTCCTATATATCCTCATAACCTGAAGGGTCCAGCGGATGCAACGGTATATTGCTTTAAAAAATCTGTCATACTTAGAAGTTACAGGTGAAAACGTTGGCACAAATGGCTGTTTTTTTTTTTAACTCATTTTCAATTTTTCCTATTTTCAAGTGGTAGTTTTTATAAGAAAACCTTGAAGGATCTGAACAAACCCCTTGCTGAATTCAGAATGTTGTCTACTTTTCAGAAATTTATAGCTTTCCAGGATCCACCATTGCTTTCAAACCCATTTTACCATTAACTGGAAGGAGGTTAAAAGCACAAAAATAGCAAAAAATAGGCTATTTCCCAGTAAAATGCCAAAACTGTGTAAAATGTTTTCGTTTTCTCACAAAAGTCTGTCAGTCCCTGAAAGTTGGGAAGATGGTGATTTCATGACCACAAACCCTTTGTCGATACTATTTGCAGGGAAAAAAACAGACGCTTTCATTTGCAGCCCTTTTTCCCATTTTCCCCCCAAAGAACTACATCTGGCTTTTTTTTGCTAATTTCTGGGTCCCCTCCAGGGGAATCAACAAACCCTGGGTACCTTTGAAATTCCAATGGTGTTGGAAGAAAAGGACGCAAATTTGGCGTGGATACCTTATGTGGTAAAAAAGTTACCGGGGCCTAAGAGCGAACTACCTCAAATAGCCAACTAAAAGGCTTAGCACGGGGGGGAATGGGGGGGAATGGGGGGGACGTCTAGCAGCAAAGGGGTTAATGGACATTAATATACATCAGAAATTCACTTACAAAGTTATAATTAAAGTGCAGTAATAGTTACGAATTAAAAGTGAAAAACCACTGGAAATTCGCAAATAATGGTTAGGAGCATAATCCATAACTTGCACAACAGCCATGCAAACCATAAATTGTAAACCAAAAGCAATTTCAAATACAAATGTTTGTTTTTTTCAAACCCTGAGATACACTTCAGGAGCAGGACTTAGAAACAGATCACCCATTTCTAAAGCTCTTTTTATACCATTCCAATCCAATCCAAATGACTTTCTTCGGATAACAACGTATCCATAAAAGTAAAACATGTATAAGATAAAAACACATTAGAAAAATAAATAAATAGACATGTCCAATCCATGATGTAACAAAACAACAGCAGCATAGGTAAAGTGCATATTATGAACAGTAAAATATGAGTGACTTGATAGATCATACATACATTTCCGTGCACCCGTAGCTACTCTCAAAAAGGTGCCAGTGCGCAAGATCAATTCAACATTGTCCAATTTGAGTATACAGTCAAGAGCGTCTGGTAAATTAATATGTGAAAACAAAATTCAATACCGAATCAACAGCCATTTTGCATATTTCATATAATATTTACAAAAGAATTAAAAATATAAAAGTGTTTGGCCGCTATGACCATCACATGGACATGACAGGGAGTTAAGTTTTGTGTTATATCCATAGGGAAAACAAAGCAAATATCTTACTGTCCGGCTCTTAAACGGAAGAGGAGGCCTCTCTACCATTGGGACATTGATAGTGCAGATATAACTTAGTAGACAATGCTCAGGGTATTCAATGGGTATACATTTTGCAACAGTTTGTTTCTTCAATTCCCTTTCTAGTCTTTTCGCGCTATAAAGTGCGTACAGTGCTGTCTTTAAAACTTTTTTGTCCATTGTTACAGCTGTGTTCAAATTGGCAAACAGTCTACCGAAATTGACGCTCTCCAGACTCTTGACTAACTCAGCAAGCCATGGAATGTCCATTCCTTTCTCACAAAGAAGACAATCTCTATTATGTCCCTTGTGAGAGAAGCCTCTGGATTCTTCATTATGGCTAGCCAAAATAGTGCAGGACGGGCCCTTATGATGTCTTCAATACATCCTAATTTCAGTTTGCTGTGATATATATACAGAGAGGTGGAGATTGGAACACCCAAGAGTTTTCTGCAAAATCTATTTTCCTCTGATTGGACGCAAGAGCATATGGCAATACCCCATACCTCTGCCCCATAGGTAGCTATTGGTACACACTGAGTCTTAAAAATCTTTAAAATAGCTGGAATCGTCCCCGATCTTTTAGGGCGGGGGAGACTGAGGATTGAATTAAAAGCCCTCGAGAACTTACTTTTACAGTATGCCATGTGTTCACACCAAGTACCGTTCACAGCGAAGACCATCCCCAAATAAGGAAAAGTAACAGTGCTAGTTAATTTTTGGTCGCCCACAGAGATAACATTTAAAGGACATTTCCTTGGCCCATAAGACATTATAAAAGATTTCTTAAAATTTGTACATAAATCTAGGCCGGACACAAAATCTGTGAAACCTCGGACTAAAGTGCATAGTGTGTTTGGTGTACGACCAATTAAAACCGCATCATCTGCGTATAAAAGCACTGGGAGAGATTTACTTTTAATTCTAGGAACGTCAGTAGTTAATGTAATCAGTGATTTATGCAAATTGTTTATATATATGATAAATAGGAGGGGGGCCAGAACACACCCCTGTCTGACCCCTCTACCTACACTGATGTCATTGGAAACTTCTCGCCCACCACCAATCCTGACCCGCGCTTTCAGGTCTGTATGGAGATAAGCTAAAAAATTAACAAGGGCCTCATCCAGTCCATATTCTAAAAGAATGGACCATAGACGGGACCTGTTGACAAATCAAAAGTAAAGGACAGGTCCATAAAAGCTAAGTAAAGTGGCGAGTGCTGTGCAATAGTGTACTTCCCTATGATCAAATTAAGATTAAGACATTGCTCATTCGTGCCAACTTTACCGCTGAAACCTAGTTGGCATTGTTATAAAATCTGATTCTCTTCTGTCCAGGTTAAACATTTTGTATACAAAACTCTGCCTAAAATGTTAATGGTGTTATCTATGAGGGAGATCGGTCTATAGCAACTAGGTTGTGTACAATCACACTTTTTAAAAATGGGAACAATCGTGCTAGTAGACCAGGTCTTTGGCAGAGGGGCATTGGTTAGATTATTAAAAATATTTAACAACAGTGGGTCCCAAAAATCTGGTTTATATTTGATAAGATCGATGGGCAGCCCATCAGGGCCTGGGGCTTTGTTACCTGCACTCTGACATATAGCCTCCTCAACCTCATTTATTGATATCGAGACACCTGGTGGTGCCCTATTAATAAAGGGGTCAAATTCAAAAGCAGGCACTTGGTAGATAATAGAGAAGTGACTCTCCCAGGTAGTGCTCATTATGTTGCAGCTGATGGGAGTTAAAGGTTGTTCCATTGATCTTAAATCTTTAATGGTGGTCCAAAATATATTCCCATTATTTAAGCTGGCAGCATTGATGAGCGCATCCCAGTGATCACTTAATAACAGTTCCTTCCTATTAGCAATAGCCCGCTTATATATTAGCCTTAAGGACTTGACCAGATCATTACACCTAGGGTTTTGAGATAAGGCCTGCGGCGCTTTATATTAGCAATAGAGCACTCCTGGTTAAACCATCTAGGTTTGCGCTCTAGTGTAGAAATGGATTTAGACAGCGAGGATTTAATGGCTCCACAGAGTTCGGTAAAGGCACTGATAGCCTCAGGGTGCGGATCCAGGGCCTCTAGACAGATGTTATTAAGATTCATGTTTCCCCTAACCATAGATCTGAATAGGTCGGCGTTATTAACGCCTCACCAAACCTGTCTAAGGTTATCTGTGAATGGTAATAGGTCCCTAGCACCACATTCTGTCAGAGGCATTGGAACTGGGGACATTTGTAATGTTATCTGTATTGGGTTTTGTTCCCCAAAAGTTGTAGCCATAATTTCGGCTTTGAGCAAGCTTGCTTCTGAAATAGGGGACATAAAAACATAATCGATTGTAGATGAACACCCCCTCCATCGAAATGTCGGTTCGGGGGGGCATTATCTTTTGTAATTGCAGCAATTTCCATAACATTAATTAAGTTGTGGGTGTTTAGGTGGTCCATTAACTCTCTACCCCTATTGCATATTTGTCTGCTGCTATGTGAATATTTATTTAACCCTAAGTGAGATAGTTTAGCATGAAAATCACCCCCCAGACAGATTCCTATTGACTTAAAAGAGTCTTTGGATTTTCCAATGGATGCATTAAAATTAAACAAATTAATAAAATGCATGTTTGAAACGGAAATAATATTATTGTTATAAAAATGAATTATCCAAAGGGAAATTCCCCTATTAAATAATATGCCCTGAAAGTTGTTGTTGTCTGTATGTACAGTTTTGATACATCCCCCTGTCTTGATATTGACCCAGATTTATAAGCCCCCAGATGCTCCACCCTGCTTGGGGGTTGTTGCTAAGATATTATGGCACTCAAACCCCTCAATATGCAAATCTTTGGTGACCCATGTTTCCTGAAATAAAAGGATATCTTGGTCTTTGATAAGTTGGACCCAATCTGGCTGATAAAGTTTAGAGTACAACCCCGCAACATTCCAGCTTAAAATACGGAGGTCTGAGCAAGCTGGGGCCTTCGTTTGCATAGGGAGGATAAGCGGAATGTGGGGAATAGTACGCTCAGTTACTGGCATAGCATGGGTAACCTAGTAGTGGAATCAGTATTTTTCCCAAAAGTTGATGGTCAGTCTTGGGTATCTAACCCAGACAGGTCCTGGAACCTATTAGAGGTAGTGATTAAAGAGGACTTGTTGGTGAAAGAGGCATAACTTGGTTTATAACAATAGCCAAGGGGTAGTGTACATATGTTAATGCTGTTAGGTGTAATGAATTAGCAAATCCCTTAGTAGGTGTCTCATCAACGAAGGTCTGCGTAAGTTAATTACAATACAGTCCCCTTCAATATTTTTTGTAGATGCACCGACCCATCCAACCCTGCATGCCATAATGATATCCTTTATTTCTGATACGTGGAACCTTCTATGCCTTGATAGCCAATCCACACATTTATTGCGTAGCTGATCCCATGATTCATGCTGATCCCTCTTTAAAGTAGGGACTCCTGCCAATACCAACACATAGGGGCAAGCAGCGGGCGGCAGACTCAGGACATCCTGATTACCCATCGGGCAATTTATAACGGGAGGGGCAGGCAGGAGCGCTAATACTCGAGGTACTAAACTGCCTATTCTGATTCGAGCCACTAGGCCTGTTTAACCTGATACCACCATTTCTATCTGTAGGCAATTGAGGACAGCCCCTGGGTTGGTCGTATATCGGTCAAGGGGTGATTGCAGGAGCAGTAGCTCTGACAGCTTGCGACACAGTTTCGGGTTCTAAGATACTCGTTCCTAAGCCTACGCTATCAATCACCATGTTCCCATCAACCTTGTTAGCAAGCATTGGTTGTACATTTCCCTTCAGTTGACCGTCCCCTCCTATGAGTGTAGCCAGATTATCTAGACGGCTCTGTAACAAGACAAACTTTTTATCGATAAGTTCAGTCATTTGTTTGGTCACCAACTCCGCAACAATATTGGCAACAATGTCCCCATAGTTCTCAAGGCTACATATAGCTTCAGTCTGTGTACTAGTAGAGCAACTCAATTTCACAGTCTGTGTGGACACAGGGGGGTCGAGGGCTTCATCTGTGCCAATACCTGGTGATGGCTGTATCCAGGTAGAGAGGCGTATTTGACTACGGGCCAGGGCACTGCGAATAGGCTGCTTCCTTTTGCTACCGATTGATTTCCCAGGCACAGACTTTCTTTTCCGTTTGACAGCAGGAATTCCCACCAACGTAACAATATTGGTATCAGATTGTGGGACTGCTTCCTCAGTTATATCTTGCCCACTTGTACTCCCACAAACAGTTGGGGATTGATGAATTCCAGTACCCTCTAGCTGCGGTTGGGGCAAGTCGCCAGTATGCTCTGATAATGTACCTCTGAAAATTGTAAGGTCTGTCCGTCCCTCAATACCCATAGACAGACGCCGCTCCGTAAGCTCAATTTCACTTGAGACAATACTAACGGCCCTTTGAAGCATACTGTTAATACTGGCAGTTATAGGTCGTGCTGATTGTGGTGTAGTGTGTTTCCCCATGGTGATAGTAACAGCTTGACGGCAACAACTGTAACAAGGCGGTCTTAAAGCAACCTTTGTCAGGGGTGATAGAGTACTCACCGTGTATTTCCACCATTTCCCGATTCTTTTCTAAGCGGAGGTGGCCCAGTCCAGCCTCATCCAGTCGTGGACGGGCGCAGATGGGCCCTCCCTTGGCCCGGGCGCGGCCCGTGTTTGTCCCGCGCCGCGGGGGGTGAGGCAGCGCTTTTGAGTGCGATGGAGAGCGCCTCCCCCTCAGCTGCAGTGGTGGGAAGGCACGCTTTGCACCCTGGGACTTGGAGTCTCACCAGGGTGTGTGACAGCCAGGCGAGATAGGGGGTGAAGCAGTATGTTGCACCCTGGGATCAAGGTCCCACCAGGGTGATTTGCAGCTGAGCAAGATGCCCCCAGAGATGTCCCGGCAAAGCCCCGCACAAAGACAGCTTCCCGCACCGCGGGGGTGAGGCAGCGCTTTTGAGCGCGATGGAGAGCGCCTCCCCCTCAGCTGTGGTGGCGGGAAGGCGGGAAGGCATGCGTTACACCCTGGGACTTAGAGTCCCACCAGGGTGTGTGACAGCCAGGCGAGATAGTGGGGGAAGCAGTATGTTGCACCCTGGGATCAAGGTCCCACCAGGGTGATTTACAGCAGAGTGAGATGCCCCCAGAGATGTCCTGGCAAAGCCCCGCACAAAGACGGCTCTTTTTATACATGTGATTGCAAGTAAGTTTACAGATACTAGGGGTGAAGTTAATCAACCAGGCTTCCAGCTTCTCACTGTGGCCTCCATCACTGAATGCTGAAAACCTGAATTATTTATTGGCGGTCGGAGTTAACTACATCAGAGTATATTACCCTGTTGCCCTGACGAAGACTTCACCTGGCAAATTTAGAAATGATTACCAAGCCAGAGGTCATTTCTAGGCATTGGCAGGAACCACCATTGCAGCAGTTCCTGTCAAAGCCTTTTTAAATTTGACGCACAGCTCCGTCAACATGATGGAGCCATCCAGCAAACTAATTTTTTGTTTTATTTTCAAAAAGAAAATCATGAAGCAGGATTTTCTGTTTGAAAACATAAAAAAATACCCGCTGCCCTTGGAAGTCATCTTCCATGGTGAGGGGGGCATTTTTAGTTCTTTATTGCTCCTTACCCATGGTTTGCCTAGCGGTGACGGGCAGTAAAAAAATGGCTATTTGTCCATCCATCTAAAATAGGTGGGTGCACGTATTGCAACTTTGGCTACGGTGGAGACGGTGTAGTCTCCGCCAAGGCCAAACTAGGGTCTGCCTGCATCACCATGGCGGTACAGATACTCCCTCACCATTGCGACAAGAGTATCCTTACCAAAAATATATAAATCAGCCCTTTAGTCGTAGAACAGTCACATCCATTGGGTCACACTACTGTATTACAAAGTCATGCTCTTACTGTCTTTACAGTTGTAGTACCCAGGATGGAGAAGGGGATCTGCACTAATCTGTGGTCATCACCTTTAGACACGTTTGAGTGAAACGATCTCTTTTGCTCAAGGCTGTTGTTTGATAACACTTGAAATGGTCATTTGAGAACCGTATCCAAACGTTTGGGCTTCTACCGCTCCACACTGGACAAGTATCTAGTGGACAATCACTAGGACAGGGGTCTCCAACCTTTTCTGTACTGAGTGCTACTTATGTTCAATAAAACATTGACAGCTACTAATATTATTAGTGCTGTATAATTTCCGTTCTCAGAGGTAGCTGGAGATCTACAGTAGCTCATGAACTACTGGTTGTAGACCTGCACTAGGCACACTTCAGGTTAACTCACAGGCATGTTGAATATATGATTTGTACAACACCTTTTGAAATTGTATACCAGAGTGATTTAAATCGTAAATATACGCAAGTTTGATATTGACAATTAAGCTTGATATCTAACTAAATATAGCTCTTTCTACAGTATGTCACTCTAGAAGGGTTTTCAGCATAAAATATGTTTAAGTTCTTTCCAAACGTCCTTATTCATACCATCTGAAAAGATGCTATTATTAGGAAGGTTCCACCACTGTCTACTTCATATTTGCCAGGTGTGTAGCACATAAGAGGATCAGTGAAGAATGAGGGGGGAAACCCAATTGCAAATCTAGAAATTTCCATTGTACTAAACAATGCCAGTTGTACCCACAAATAGCTTCAGAACTGGGCATTTTGTCCCCTACTTACTTGGATAAAAGCTGTTGCATCTGCTAAATATCTCCCAGAAGATAAGACCCATGGAATAAACATCAGCCTGCTTCAGTGTTGCTTCCCAGCATTTCAGATTTACGCAGCCCTCCAGGATCTCTGGCGACATGTACCTTAGGGTACCAACCTGTAACACACAAACATTGACATGACCACAGCATTCCTCATAAAAGACTCATCCCAAACAGGTTCAATGATTCATATTCCTAAAATGTGCTTCTCCTTGTGCCTTGATTTCAGGATTGAATCCCTTGGTAAAGGGCTCCATTTGGGGGGAGGTATCTGGGGGGTATGGGGGCTAGCTGTTCATGGGAAATTGAGCAGCCTACGCAAACAATCCTTAGCTCCTTGAACCCAGATATGCCTCTGTCATCTTGCCAGCAATAATTCTTGTCATCCTTCTCCAACATAATTGGCTCCTGATTTCACCATCTGCACCAAAATACCAATCTTTCACCCACTTATTACTGCTTTGAGTCAATAGGTTTCTTGGATTCAGCTGACAGGAGACAGATGTATGAATATGATATGGATATGTGTATATGGCATTATTATAGCCGGAAACTAGTCAAAAGGCAATACATGATGAGAGGAAGCTGGGTTGTGAACTGGTAATGCATTGTGCTGTAGTGTTCCTTATAGTGTTATGTCTTCAACTCCTTCCTAAATCATAGCAGCATTGGGGCTGTCCTGATGGATATGCAGATATGGTTCCAGATTCTGGGTGCATTGATGGGTTCTTGGGATCAGAGGAGAGGCTTCTGAGAAAATTGCAGCCAACCAATCTGCCAGATTACTCTTGGACACCTTGTCACTTACCTGACATCCAGACAGTTTGTTTCCTTGTATTGTGTATTCGTGCAGGAGTTGTCTGGCTCCAGGCACTGTTGGGTATCATCTTGGGGCCAGGCTGCCCCTCTGGTGTTTTTTAATTGCTTTTAACTAGTGTCACTTTTCAGTTAGTTTATTTTCTTTTGCTAGTACTTCCCCCTGGCAGAGTAGCCTTCCAGGAGGGAGGAGAGCTGCTGGGCTCTAGTTTTCTCTTTATTTGCCCCCCGTTTTCGGCTTTGTCTGCCTTGGCCACGCCCCCTTAGTGGTCGGCTACATAAGGATGGGATCTGAGCATCCGCGCAGCGGACATGCCTAAGGCAAACCCATCTGCAACTGTCTGCATTGAGACGGCACAAGAGACCAGGACTTCAGAACTCAAATCCACACCCACACCAACCAACCATGCAAGAAACCGGGGAATTATCCTTGACGATATACTCAACATGACAGTAGAGTTTAATGCAGTCAGTTCCTCCTGCTTCCATATACCCCGCAAGATCTTCCATGGTTACCCAGAAATACTAGACAAACCATCACATACGCCCACATCACAGACTAGACTATGGCAACACACTCGATGCTGGAATCTATACCACCTCCTGCACCGATTCCAGACATCTAGAACACCACAGCAAGAATCATCCTAGATCTCCCACAGCGCACACACATCACATCACATATCAGAATGGTCCATTGGCTCCCCATACATAGACGGTGCCAATTCAAACTCCTCACTCATACAGACAAGGCACTACACTACATAGGCCCAACATAGATTAACAACCACCTACACTTCCACCAACCCACCAGACAACTGCACTCAGTCTCAGTATCACTCGTACACAGCCCCATATCTGCAAATGCAGAACAAGAGGACTGGCATTCTCCACATTGCACCCAAAGCCTAGAACGACCTCCTTCTGCACATCAGGGCTTCCTCCTCGCTTCTTGTATTCCTCAAGAAGCTGAAGACCTGGCTATTCAACTACTTCTCCGAGGATCCTCAGGTCCACGCCTATATACCTGCTGCAGTGCCTGGATACCCTACCTAGTGATACACTGTGCTATATAAATCCACATAACATAACATGCAGTTGCCTCAAATGCCATTCATAAAGCCTCCAGTGTGACTGCAACCTAGAAATCTATATATACGCTATTGCTACACTAAATATTTGGGCATGTTTGTATAGGTTCATGAAATATGCCAAAGCTGGTTTATTATAGTTTGTTAATATTGCAACTTCCAATAAATGTATTGATTAATATTCAGGTTCAGCTATGGCACATATCTATGCACTAGCATTGACATCTCCAAGTGCCTACAACCTTAATCTTAGCAAATTGTTTTCTATTTAGTTGTGTAACATATATGTGCTTGTAAATTGCATATTCTTTTAGTAATATGTACTTTCCCGCCCAGACACGCCACCCCGGTCCAGACCGAGGCGTCTACATCGATGCACCCAGTACTTCTCACGGCTGACCGCACCGTGGTTATCTGCTGACAATCCCATCCGGCTGCCCTTCCTATTTATCTCTGTCTGTCAACTGGACACGCCGTTGCGGTCCATTACTAGGCCAATTGATCTCATGGCCTAGCACCACCAGTCAATTCTTACGGCTCATCTAACCTCTGTACTCAGAGGACAATCTATTTTCCGACATGACTCGATATATCTGTCTCCCATTTGGACACGCTGCTGCAGTCATTTTCATGGCAACTGTTTGCGTGGCATCGCACCGCCATTCAATTACTACGGCTAATCGTACCCCTATACTCAGCGGTCGTTGTCTACTTCCAAGGGATTCCATATACATACCTGGCCCCTGCTTGGCTACACTGCGGCAGTCCATTGTCAGGAACCTTTAGTGTGAGGTCCTTTACCTCCCACAGCAATTTTACTCAGGCATGTAATGTAATGTCCTGATGATGATCCCACAATTGCTTTCATGGGATCGAAACGTAGTTGACTCTCTGCACACTGTAAACGCAATTCAATCTGTCATTGCCCATGTGTAACTGTGTCTTCGCGCATCTATGCTTGTTATATTTATTGAATGACGTACAACCGTTTGTTCTACCTGAGCCTTTGTTTTGTTTTTGTTTTATGTACACCTTGTTGGATGCAGGATTGTGTTCCCACTTTATTTTTTGCAAATATTTGAAATATTAAACTTATCCTGATCGGCTGGACAGCACAAATATAGTACAGATGCCTAATCTATAATAATTTTCCTCTGCTCATATCGTCCTTGTCCGGGACCAATGTGTTCATAACTCGTTGATACCCAAGGTCCCTGACCATTGTATTTGGGTTCCTTTGTCTCTAATAACATACAACATTAATCTACGCAAATTGTTTTCTTTTTAGTTGTGTAACATATATGTACCTGTAAATTGCATTTGCTTTTAGTAAAGCAAGAATGTTTTGATCCAAATGTCATACCTCAAATCCTTACTCTGGAGGGCCAGATGCAATTGCTTGATATGACATTCATAAAGGTCAGGGTGTGTGGCTTCCATCTAGAAGTTTGCATGCTCACTAATGGTACGCTAATGATGTGTGTTGTTTTCTGTAGGATCAATAAATATCCCAAAGGTGGTCTATGATGATTAATCAGTATTGCAAATTTCAGTAAATGTCTTGATTACTATGCTGGATCTTAGAAACAGTGCCTGGGAGTATGAACATTTTGGTTATGGGTTGTTGATGGTGTCGGCCCCGACCCAAGGTAAGCGTTGACTCGCAGACTGAGTCTACTCCTAATGAAAAGGTCGGTGAGTCTTCCCAGGTTGTATTAAAGCCTCTTTTTATTCTTTAAACTGTCACTCCTTGGTGAAGCACAAACTGTTTGACTTCTTATCTGACCATGGTCCCAGCTCAATTTTCCTGACTGAAACGTGGCTCTCAGAAAATTGTGAGTCTGACATCTTGTTAGCTGTCCGGCCAGGCTATCCATTAGTTAGACTGGATAGGACATACCAACGTGGTGGGGGTATTGCTATAATTTTTAAACAGTCTCTAAAGTGCATCTTTACTGAAGTAGCCACAGCTGGTTGTGAGCTGGCATTTTTTTCCCTGACTTGCTAAGGATAAACATTTTTTCAGAAATTTTGATCTATTGGCTACCAGGTCCTACTGCTAGTTTTGTCTCTTCTCTGGCAGATGTCTTAACGCTGCCGGTTCTACATTATTCTAATTTTACCATGGTTGGGGACATCAACCTTCATTTTGAAGACTATGTGTGTCCTCTAGCTTCAGCAATGTTAGCGTATTTAGCTAATCTTCAATTACTTCAGTTGGTTTCTTGACCAACACACAAGTGTGGGCATATGTTGGACCCTATTTTTTCAAATTTTGTTGATCTAGTAGTTGGCCCTAGTCTGCCTCTGGTTTGGTCCGACCATAGAGCCATTCCATTTTGGATTCCCTTTGTATAACACTCCCTCCAATGCTACCTCTGGATTGAAGGTGAAAACACAGAGATAGGCTAAGGTTACCTCTCCAAGCTTCACCACAGCACTTGCTGCTAATCGTACAATACTTGAAAGCTGCCCCACTATAGCCAACACTCATGTGAGTGACTGTATTTTGGGAGCACTAGATTCCATTGCACCAGTGGTAGAGAGAACAGCTCGTAGACCTAAACCTACAGCTGATTGGTTCAATGACGAATTGGCCAGGCTCAAAACTAAATGTAAGAGCTGTGGGCCCACATGGCGTAGGAATTTTGATCAGACTAGCAAGGAGGTGTATCGATGTGTTCTTATAAATCTCTCACAGTTGCATCAGGCAGGTGCAATGTGAATGTTACGATAATAAAATTGAGTAGGCTCAGAATTCTTCTAGAGAGATTTTCTCTATTGTTAAAGTGCTATAAACATTGGATCAATTCTCTGCAGCAATATCTTTATCTGAGGAGAGCTGCGATATGCTTGTGAATTTCTTCTTGGAAAAAGTTGCCTCTATCCCTTGTCTAGATGCGTGATTTGAGTCTTCTAATGAAAGCAAATGCCTGCTCCAGACTAAACCTATTGAAGGGGATGAGCTGCAGGTTTGTATGTCATCAATTAAGTCGGGTTCTCCTATCGACCTGGCTGCTCTTGGGAGTTTAGACTGTGGAGCTCTCAAACCTCTTTCTGTATTTAAAGGCTGATTACCAGCTCTTTTCCGGCAGCTCAAGTACCTCAGAGCTGGAAACATGCCTCTGTCATTACAATGCTATAAAAGCCATCTTGATCCTTCTAAATGGGAGAATTATAGGCCGGTTTCTCTGCTTCCTTTCCTTTCGAAAGTGGAAGAAAAGTACATCAATCTGCAACTGTCAGGATTCATTGACATTAGGGATCTTCTATATAGAACGCAATCTGGTTTCCGCCCTCAGTACAGTACTGAGTCGGCTCTTCTGATAGCTGCAGAGTCAATGCACCGGATTATTGACAGAGGGGACACTGCAGCTTTATTGCTGCTGGATTAAAGTGCTGCCTTTGACACCGTATCCCATGGCCGACTATTATAGCGGTTGGGGGGCTACTGTGTTGGCCACAATGCCTTAAAGTGGTTGGCATCTTTTTTGTATGGTCGCACCTTCCAAGTCCTACAGGAGCCATTCTGTTCTAAGGAGGTTCCTTTGTTGCAGTGGGTCCCACAGGGCTCCTTGCGGAGCCCTACCTTATTCAACTTATATATCTGCTCCCTGTCAGACATCATCATGCAGTATGGCTTTGAAACAATATCATACACCACTGACACCCAATTGATCATCACCTTGTCACATAATTCTACTGTTCCTGCTGACTTTTTGAGGGCTTGCTTGTCAGAGGTGTTCCAATGGATGGAACACCACTGCCTGTAGTTAAATGCAAGTAAGACCGAGGCCCTGATCTTTGGTAAGCAGCTCTCAACATGGTCCCCAGCTTGGTGGCCAAAGTCTTTGGGTTCCTTTCCATAGCCTAAACCCATAGTTAAAAACTTGGGTTTTTGGTTTGATGACAAACTCACTCTGAGAGTCAATCAATCAATCAATCAATAAATATCTCTTTATTTGAATATGACAATATCCATAAAAGACTCATAAAAACATTCATTATGATACATTATAATACATTTCACTCTCTTTCGCATTATATCTGTAGAGTTCTGGATAAAATGCACGCAAACAGTCTATATTCAATTCAATGATCGTGTCCAGTGCTACATGTAGGGTATGGAACCTCAGAGTGCAATAGGGTCCATTTCTCATTTATAGATACAGCTCTATCAAATAAAGAGCTATTAAAAAACACTTAAAATTAGATAATTAACTCTTCAATCATCTCATTTAGTTAAACAATACTCTTCATTGGGCATCCTCGTATGTCATAGGTTCTAAATATGAGAGACATTTCTTTCTGGTGAAATGGAATTGTCACTGCTTGAGAGGAGGACTGATTGATTATGACATAAATAAGAAGACCATGAAAGAGGGAAGAGATTCCATGACAAAAGTAAGATACTTACCTGGGCACAGAGGTTCTCCGGTATTGATATCTTTCATAGATTCACATGTTTGAATCTTCCCCGTTGTCGAGGTGGGAGTTCCATGGTAATATAAAGAAGTAGTGTACGGCAATCAATTAAAAAGAAAAGCTTAAACAAGTGACATTGCTAACCAATTCTCATCCTTTTTAAAAGGACCACACTAGAGCCAATCAAAGAACAGCTCCTGCCTCTCCCTTTCCCACAGGGGTCACCATACTTCAGATTTCTTAGTACGAGTGTGAGAGTTACTTGATAGAGAGTTATCCAATGTGGTGAGCTCCTATAAACGGGAGGAGTAAGGCTTGCATGTGAATCTAATAAATATATCAATATTGGAGAACAACAGTGTACAGGTTAATAATTTGGTTTTTTCTCCAGTATTGAACCTTTCAGAAATTCACATGCTTGTTTCTGAATAGTGAGCAGTAATCATTATTACAAAAAAGCAGAATTGGGAAACACTTAGCACTGTCTGAACAAGTGTCAAAATAAATAAATACATTTAGGCAGCTCTCCTCATTCGAATAGGCAGGGAATAATTGCTTTCCCCCCCACTACTGCATCCACTTTTGTTGAGGAATATCTAGATGATAATGCCTAGTGACCGTATGCCTGTTTGTTCATGTAGCTACAGTGCATATATTCAGTGGAGAAACTCTGGCAAACAGGGCAGTAGAAGCAGACACACTTCTTGTGGAATGTGCACAAACTTTAACCGTCAGTGGTCTTCCTGCTTGTTTGTGGCAGAAGGCTATTGCTGCTGATTTTTTCAGTACTGTTTTTCTACAAATCAAATCTCACATGAAGTGGGAAGTAAAATGGGAATCCGAACCTACCTCTAGTAAAATCCCATTCGACTGGAAGAAAATACATATCACTCCCTTTTCAAATAAAATCTCTCCAATATTATCACAAACCAAGCTTATGACATATTGGACCCCTGAGAGGGTCTTTAAACTTAACCTCAGCCAGAGTCCTACATGTTGGAATTGTAATTCTCATGTTGGTAACCTTGCCCACATGCTCTTCTATTGCCCTATCCTACAAACTTACTGGGATAAGGTCTACGAATGTATAAGCAAAACTTTGAACATAGTCCCTCCAAGGGAATTTTCCTATATCTTACTAGGCTTTCAAGACCCAAAGATCACAGAGGAGAATGATCATTATTTGTTAGATCTTATGCTCACTCTAGCCAGTAAAATTGTACTGAATAAGTGGAAAAACTCCAAAGAAGACTCCTTTAGGATGTGGCAAGAATGGTTATCTTTTCTTAGAAGGGCTGACAACGTCGCACTTCAAGCCTCTCGCTGGCGTAAATCACACAGGAAACTATGGAAGTCCCAAGACGCCTTTTCCTTCACATACGACCCACTGTGAAAATTATCTCAATCTCCTATAATGCTATGCTTATAGAATGCTATATCCTCAGAGGTACAATTGTACTGTATTGTACTTTCTACTATTACACATGTGATAACTGTGTCTGTTTCACCACCTGTATGTCTCTCCAGCTTCTCCTTGGTGATACACATGTACTGCATTGTAATTTCTACTATTACACATGTAAAAACTGTGTGTGTTTGACCACCTGTATGTCTCTTCAGCTTCACTGCGACTCCCACGGTAATGCACTTGAGTAACTTAATGTTTTCTATTTTACTTTTTTTCAAATGATGTCAGTATTCTTTCATTTACCATTATTCTTTCATTTTACCATTGTTTATCTTACCATTGTGTTTATCATTATTTATTTGCTCTTTTCTTGGAAAATTCAATAAAAATTATTTGAAATAAATACTGTTTTTCTACAGAGTTATGTCTTTTCAACGAGGTTCGAAGTCTATAAGAAGGTAGTCCTGACTTTTTAAATGGCTTAGTTCTGTTAATGTAGAATGTTTAACATCTTCTAACATCTAAAGTATGAAGAGCATTCTGCCGCATTTGCTGAATTCTTTAAATAAGTCTTGCAGATTATTGATTAATTGAGGTGAAAATCAGATGGGACTTTGGAATTGAAGTGAGGATTTGTTTTTAAGATTATACTATCATCTTCAAATTGCAAATATGGATGATTAATAGTGAAAACTTGAAACTCACTGATCCTCTTAGATGAAGTAAGGGCTAGTGGTAGCGCCATCTTCCACTAAAGATGCTTTAAGTTGCCTTATGAATGAGTTCACATAGGTTCCTTATCAACTGAGCTAGGACCATGTTCAGCTACCAAGAAATAGGATTTTTTTAATTGGAGGAAAAACTCTAAAAAGCCTTTGGAGAAATTCTTTGATCAATCTTTCCAACCATATAGACGTCTGATTTCAAGATCTCTTAACCTTGAAACAGTAACAAGGTGGACCTTGGCTAAACAACGTGAAAGGCCAGCGGTGCCAAACTAAGCAGGTACAGTAAAAACTATTCCGGAGAAGCCTTCAAAGGATGAATGCTGTTCTGAGAGCACCATACACAAAAACTGGTCTATTTTGCCTTGTATGTTCTTTTAGTAAATTCAGCTTCTGCTTCGGCTAAAATATCTCAGCATTTCTGTGGGATATTTAAGTGTTGAAACTCATTGAGTTCAGGAGCCAGCCTAATAAACTGAGTACCTCAGGTTTGGATGAACAACATGACATTCATTAAGAGCATTCCCTGAAATGGTTTGAGTGGGGTATAATGCCCTTCCGACATGTGGAACATTTCCCTGTACCACAACTTTCCCACACTGGGGACACCAAAATAATTAAACAGATCTCCCTTTCCATTTTGTTGAGCTACCTGGATTCAATGGAAGAGTAGGGGAGGCATAGGCAAATATCCCTGTCCATGCTATCTGAAAAGCATTTCCTCATGAGTCTTTGTGCGGATATCTGCTGGTATAGAAACAACACTTGAGTTTGAGGGCTGTTGCAAATAGGTCCAAATTCAGTTTCCCCCATGGCTTGAAAATCGTCGATAAGTGGTGCTGACTCAGCTCCTATTTGCTGTACCCTTTTGAGGCCCCCCCTAAACTGCCCTCCCACTGATTGTCCGTACCAGGAATATATGCTCCACCCTCAGAGTGATCTCATTGCAAATGACCCGTTTCTGTATTTTTTGTCCTCCAAAGAAAGTAGGTGCAATTTAGTTTCACCATGCCTGTTTAGGTAAAGCATGGTGGTCATATTGTCTGTAAGATCAGCACTACAGACTAGTTTATTTTCAGATGAAAACCTTGAATGCCTTGAACCACCACTCTCAGTTCTCCTACAAATTTATATGCATTCTGGCTTCCTGCTGTGACCACTTGCCACTTACTTCGAGATCCTGTAGATGTACTCCCCATCCTTCCTTTTCCCAATATTCTCTTATCAGGAAGTGTGGAACAACAGGTGGTAGGGTTCCTTAAATGTCTTTGTGCTGCCTGCTTGACCACTGAGCCTGGCTTCGGATGATCGATGAGGAAAGTTGGTGAATTCACTGGTCCTTTGTATTTTTTTGAGATGAGGAATGAGGAATGACTGCTGCCACTGTAGCAGAGTTTTTTCATTAATTTAAGTCCCTTTGCCCATATGTATTCTACGATTGGTTTGGACTTCACTGACTTTCTAGAAGTTATAAAGAAAAGAGTTGGTCTGCTTAACTGGCACAGAAATATTAGATCTCTTCAAAAGTGCATGGAAACCCACTATGTCGTCTGGAGGGGAACTAGCAGCAAGAGGCGCTGGAGGAGCAGTGAGCGGGGTTATAAGGCAATTCCATTTGTCTTCTGTAAAAGACTGCTGATTATGAGGCATTTCAACTTTTTCTGGATCATTCTCATTACCAGCATTCCCATAATCATCATGAATGGTGAAAGGGCGGTTGAGTAGACTGCCCCAGATTAGCAACCAGACTTTTTCTTTGAAGCACCAGAGGAGATGAACCTGGAAAAGGTGCAGCCCAGGGAACCAGAGGTTGATGAGGCTGCAGAGGTGGATTATATTTCTACGAGAATCTTTTGTAATAATCACTCAACATTTGACAGAGAATCATTACCAGTTTTATCAGCACCAGCATCATAGGTTCCTGATAATGTTGGCTTTTATAAGTGTTGTCATAAGCATATTCCCCCTGGAATGTCTCTAGACCTGGATCCCAACTGAGGTCTACATTTGAAGGAAAAATCACCTTCCATTTAGATGCTACCATCATCTTTTTCAACCAAGTCTTGGCACTTAACATATAATTGGGAAGTGCTGTACCCCACGCCAAAAATGCCATCATCCCCACCATCATCCTAATCAGTTCCACCAGGTTCCAGTAGGCGCACAGGACGTTGTGGAGAGAACTTGCATGGCGATGTCCGATCTGGTCCAATAATATTTCCCAAGACAAGTGTGAAGTTGTTTGGGACTTTCGGGAATGTGGAGGCATATAAGCGGACTGCAGGAACTTCATTTGCAAACCTGAGATGGTTTGGAAGTCTCTCCCCACTACTTTCCATGAGGCCTGATCAACATTTGTTCTGGGTCTTTAATCCTTAAGGAATATGCTTCTTAATCTGGGGAGGTAATAGAAGTAACATACCGTATTATAAACACATCCAGGTAGTCTATTTACACATATCTGGGTTACCCACCTCAGTAAATTAGGCTCTATATTATGGTGCTGAGTAATAGCAAGGGACCTCTAGGTGGCCTCACGTGGCAGCAAACACGCTGACCTATTAATCAACACTCAGGATCATTATTACCTCATGCATTCTCCTTTGTTTTTAACTCTTAACAAGAGCATCCATTGGCAGTTTCTGGATGCTTATAGTTAACCTAAAACCGAACCCTTTGATCCAGTCTACTACTACTAGTTGACCTGCAACACAAAAGACAACGCCCGGTGGCAAGGTAATCCCTTTACACTGGGCAAAAAAAGGATCTTTTGTAATGTACTTAACATGCCCCTCGAGGGGGCTCAGGTAAAGAGCTCCATCGAGGGGTCTACTGAGCAATGAAGTGCCCCCAATGAGAAGCAGATCTGATTATGAAGTATGCCACTACGGTGAGTGAGGATTTATAAATCCTATTGAGGATGACTCCATTGACCTGGATCTGGAACTAAAAACAGCATTTGCATCCAAGGGCTCTCATACAGAACAACATATTTGTCCTGTCAAACATTATCGACTGCGAGGGCGTGGCTGGACACTGATAATTCCCTAGATTCTCCTTTTTTTGCCTCCCTGGTCCAATTTTAATCAGGTCTTTTGGTTCCGTTGTTGGGCCCGTCGACGAAGAGTCCCCATGTTTAAAATAGCTTTGCAAATCAAATGTTTCCGTTGATGGGCAGCTGTTGTTGAAGGCAATACCGATGTCGAAGTTGTCATCGATACGTACAAGCAGTGGTTGTAGTTGTTGCCGTCAACGATTACATTTTCATCATAATGGTCAACAGCTCTGTCGACCATGCTGTCAATGGCTTTCTCAACACGTTTCATTAATGGAGGATCAATATTCAGTTTCTTGATTTCCACAGAACCACCATTCTTTAGTGAAGGACTTGAAGATTCTGATCTGACCTGGCCATACTTTTCTTCACAGGTCCAGAGAGGAAATGATCTCTCACAACCACGGGGGTCTGTGTTCTGCTTGGGTTTTCGGATCAGATAGAACCCGCTCAGCAGAGCCTCTCTAACCCAAACCAGAACGTTACCCCCTCCCTAGGGCCTATTTACACCTAAATAACCACATATATGTACCACCTAAGGACAGGGAATTCCTACTATATATACCAAGACCTACAAGTCACAGCCTCGCGGTCCCAAACGGACCCAGGACTTCCTGCCCAGACGGCAGCCACAGACTTCCTGCCCAGACGGCAGTCACAGCCTCGCGGTCCCAAATGGACCCAGGACTTCCTGCCCAGACGGCAGCCACAGCCTCGCGGTCCCAAACAGACCCAGGACTTCCTGCCCAGACGGCAGCCACAGCCTCGCGGTCCCAAACGGACCCAGGACTTCCTGCCCAGACGGCAGCCACAGCCTCGCGGTCCCAAACAGACCCAGGACTTCCTGCCCAGACGGCAGCCACAGCCTCGCGGTCCCAAACGGACCCAGGACTTCCTGCCCAGACGGCAGCCTTAGACAAGTCACAGCCTCGCGGTCCCAAACGGACCCAGGACTTCCTGCCCAGACGGCAGCCACAGACTTCCTGCCCAGACGGCAGTCACAGCCTCGCGGTCCCAAATGGACCCAGGACTTCCTGCCCAGACGGCAGCCTTAGCACGAGTTCATCCTATAATTACCACGACATCAGTGTTACTATATATCAGATCACACAAAGACAGCTAGTTGAGCACAACTTGTTCCCCAGTTCGAAGGGCTCCTTTCTCCCTTATTCAGTTACCACCTACCTGATCAGGATTAACATCTGTTCATGTTAAGTCACAGCTGACTAGAAGAATAGGTTACCCTCTTACACAAGAACACGTAGCACATATTGCTTTACTACAAACTGAATACTTTATTTAGTTATTACATGCACACTCACGGAACATAATACATATCACATAACCTGCAAAGAAAAGTGAAAGATTAAGTTGTACACTCTAATAGTAAGGGGTTGACATCACCTTGGTCGTATGTAGCCTGCACTCAATGGTCATCTAGGTTCCCTTCTCGTCTGCGCCTCGGCTTCGCCTGGAAGTCACACCTCCGCGATCACGGGTTTACTCCCGTCTCCCTCTCCGATAAACAAATAAAAGCACAAACTTCTCACCAGTATCGCTTGATATACTTGCATCAATTGGATATTTTATCATAATCAACCATAAAAAATCCAGACTCTTGCCCGGACACACTAAACTCATCCTACTTCATTTTAGGGGGATAGGGGTTTCTCCCCCTGTCTCTGGGCCAGAAAAATAAGAAGAAAATACACGCTTATTATATGATGAGTAAGGGATGTGGATCTTTTTCCCCTCACCTAAAACGCAACAAACCCTAAGGTCACATTCCCGAAAAATCAGCAAGCCAGAATCTAACAACGGACTTCATAAGGAAAGACAACTCCTCTGCAAATACTAAGAACTAAGAATCTAACTCTGACCTCATGGCTTTCTGCCAAGATCGAAGAGCACAACGATCAACAAGGGTCGAAGAAACCTTTTCCAGTGAACCAGTAACCAATAGAAGCACAAACTCTAAATCCAATCCAACATCTGCACGAAGTACTTTCCAGAACTTGGAACGTGCAGTCAAGAGAGAAACAAGCAAATGGTGGGAAGCAGAATCCCTCAAAAAATATCTTGAAGCAGATCGAATTCCACGGGGACTTAGAATACTTATCTTCCCCCCATCTGACTCCACTAACCCCCAATACATAAGCAAATGGGAAGAGAACCTCAAGGAATGCTCTAATAATATGATTAGACAATTAATCGATCATTCCCAAGAAGAATACAACCTTGCCAAAACTGAAGTGGACAATCTCAGCAAACACATAGAAGATTCGAACTGGGGAGATCTTACAAAGAAGAACTACGAGATACTTAACTCAATAATAGACGAATTTGAAGAAGATATCATTAAAAGAAAAAATCGCAAATTTAGAAGGGACCATCTGGATTACCAATTTGGAAGAGTGTATACCTTCGCTAAGAAATACGACGCTAAACCTCAGGATACATCCAACACCGAGACCGTGGAAGAACCGTCTGGAGGAACCACCAGCTCTGATATTGACTCACCAGCGCCAGTACCAGAGGGAGAGAACTCAAGATGCAAGGTAAATTTTTTAGAGGAGGTACTACGTTATCGACTAGGTATCAAAACATCAAACACCACAAATACTTCAACCATGGGAGGTTCCCAACAATTTGGACGCCAACAGACACCAACAATAGGCGTCACTACGAGATCCAGAAAAAAGGAGATGGAAAGAAGGACATAACACCACTAAACCTAGTCAAGAACCTATCACATATTCAACTATCTAACCAGGAAGCAAATATTCTGAATAAAGGACTATCTTTTTGCCCCACGGCCCCATGGAATCTTACCAAAACACAGATAGATCTGTTTAAATTCATTCGCAGATTGAAACTCAAGGTGTTCTTTGCAGATCAATATACGAGGCCTGAGCCCACCATAACAACTATCACGTCTGATCTATCAATTCAAGAACTAGAACATGTGGACCTACTGACCAATCTCAGTGAGGCAGACGACGATCGTGATACATTGACCAGAACGGCACTCGAACTTGGAATTGACACGAACCTCACAATTGACAGTAGACTCACTAAAAAGTCTACCTTCCTACCGCAATTACCCGCAGGTAATAGCATTGATGCTTTTCATCTAGCAGTCACACATGATCTGGAACATGAGTACACCAAATACCGAAAAAAATCTAAATACCTCCCAAAAAACATCACACAAGAGGAGAGGAAGGCCATTACAAACCTTAAAGAAAGAAAAGATCTAATCATCAAGGAGGCAGACAAAGGTGGAAACCCGGTTACACTACATATTGATGACTACATCCATGAAGCGAACCAACAACTTGCCGACAAATCCTGCTATGAACACCTCACCAAAGATCCAACAAAAGATATACTCACATCAATCAGCACTATGCTGGACAAATGGTACACATCAGGACTCATATCACAATCGGAAAAATCTTTCCTATATATTCCGTACCCTACTATGCCCACCCTATACCTCCTCCCTAAGATTCACAAGGGAATTCACCCCCCTCCAGGAAGACCTATCATAGCAGGTATAAATTCACCATGCTCTAGACTAGGTGAATATGTTGATAGGAAACTACAAGGACTGATGAAGGAAATACCATCCTTCATCCAGGATACAAAAGACATCCTGGATAAACTTCAAGACATCGCCTGGGAACCAGACTTCATATTGGTCTGCATAGACATCGTAAGCCTGTACACATCTATCCAACATAAAGACGGACTGAATGCAGTACAATCCTCACTATGGACACAATCGGCAAACCTACTTGAAAGTAACAAAATGACCCTGGAAATGCTGAACTTCTGCCTAAATAACAATGTCTTTAGCTTCAATGGAAAGATATACCGGCAAACACGCGGTACGGCCATGGGAGCCAAATTTGCGCCGCCGTACGCCTGTATCCTAATGAGTCACGTGGAGAAATTCTGGCTATGGGACCCAGAATTTTCAGAATTCACACCCCACATCATAATGTGGCGACGGTACATAGATGACATCCTATGCATCTGGCAAGGAGATGAAACATCGCTCAACAGGTTCCTGAAACTACTAGACAAAAACCCCTGGGGAATTAAAACAACTCATACCTTCTCTAAAAAAGAGATCAACTTTCTTGATGTTACACTCTATGTCAAAAATAATACCCTACAAAGCAAACTATATCGGAAGGAAACAGCGGCCAATTCCATTCTACGCGCTGACAGCTTCCACCCACGACATAACATAAGGAACATTCCTAAAGGTGAACTGCTGAGAACACGCAGAAATTGCAGTGAGGACGACGTCTTTAAAACAAAAGGCGAGGAAGTCATATCTAGACTCACACAACGAGGATATGACCACTCAATGCTGCAGAATACACTGACCTCAGTGGCCAAAGTGGAGAGGAAACAGATGCTCAGGAAAAACACTGAAGAAAAAGCAGAAAAAAAGGAAGATTCAGCACTACGCTTCATTACTGACTATAATATTGGCCATCATCAAATCAGACAAAGCCTCAAAAAACATTGGCATCTATTAAAACAAACACCTAACATTAGTCAAGACCTCAAAACATACCCGGAAATCACATTCAGACGTGCACCAAACCTAAAGGACATGCTCTGTAAATCGGAATTTGAAGACAAACGCAACACAGTCACTACGTTCCTAGACAGACCGCCAGGATTCCACACATGCAAAAATTGCAGCATCTGCAAACTAAGCTGCAGCAAAACCAAAAGAATACCTATAACACAAGGAAGGGAATTCACCATAAAGGAATGGATTGATTGCAATAGCAAATTCTGTATATACGTGATAATCTGCCCCTGCAACCTTCCATACATTGGCAGCACAATCAGACCACTACGGATCAGGATTCAGGAACACTACCGCAACATCCACAAACATTCTACCGGTCACCCACTCACTGAACATTTTGATGGCACTCATCCCCACAAAAAGGACTTTCAATTCTTTGGATTGGAAATTATACACCAAACCAAACGAGGGGGAAATCGTGAATTGAAACTACGAAGACGCGAGAGTGAACTCATCCTGAACTACAAAACCACAACTTTGGGACTCAATAAAGATGCGGAAATGCATGTTTGGTTAGGAGATGACTAACTGCTTCTCCTTCCCTCGCTTATTGGTCCATCTGCACCTCTGAGTCCCAAGACTTCACCTCTGTGCCTTTCCTAATAAAACCCTCCACAAGATGTGCACCGTCTTTACTACCAGAGAATACGCAGCAATTCCCCACTGACAGATATTGCATCGGAAATCTCAGAGCTAATAACTCCAAGCTACCTTGTAAAACCGAATACTCGTTTGCAAGCTTTAAATCCCTTTTTTACCTCTCTTTATAATACAGAACATCCAGGAATGCCTACATCTACAAAATAATTGATGTAATACTGCTGTTGTTTCATCAACGCGCTTTCATGCAAATGTTCATTCGTTATGTTTTTTTACCTATTTCCTCTCCCCAATCCAAAATGGCAACCGCCCTTCTCGTCCTACTTGCTAATTGGCCAATTGCTCCTCTCCAAACACCCCGCTCCAATATGGCGCCAATCGTTAGTTCACCGTCACTTCCAGTTCACCCGGAAGTCTTTACACACGATCACCTTATCTGCGCACAATCCTACCGGCTTCACATCACGCCACGATCTGAGAAACCCTTCGGCACCTGGCATTAGCCAAGACAATAGGTAAGAGCTACCAGACCACCCCCGTATTGTCCCAATTGACGTCGGCCTTTTTACCCGCACTTCAATTGTTCTGCTTTGTTTTGATTTCCCTCTAGAATCTTCGGGTTGACAAACCCTTACAATCATTCTGATATCCCATTACCTGACCTCCCGGTAAGGGAACCTCGATCTTTTTGAGCACCTCACATGGCCTTGCTCACCCAATACGCCGAGCGCATCTGTACGTTTCACAATTTCGACACACTTTTCAATGAAACACCAGTATCACGCTACGGTTGGCATTCACGAACGATTCCTACACTTTTACCTGAGTCTAGCGCGTATGAGCACCTCTTGACACCTTGAACTAGCCACACTCCACAATATTGCCACAATGCCCATGACTACTGTCTCGATTATTTCTAAAGATATCACAAGATCATTAATGATTAAATACCTGCATGATACTGCATCTTTCAAATCACCTTGTTCTTAAACGAAGGACACATTCGACCCGCGGCCCGCCCTTGTCACCGCCTCACTTTTATTGACGCCACCTCCTAATAATGTGACTAAAGTCAACCTCTCTCTCTTCCCTTCATACCTGACCGGACCGCCTTGACGCTGAACCCCAAATAATTCTGTAATTATATACTGTGTTTCTACCATCTTACATCTGATTTTACATATCCTGTTTTTGACGTCTCTCGACCATGTCATTGCTTTACCATCACGAATTGTACCTTAACTATTAACTATTAATACCCGACTTCTTGTATGACATGCTCTCTCCTCATTTGTGATCTTGAATGTCCGCTTGAATCTGTAAATTGAAATAATGCCTTCGTGACCTTGATGGTGTTACAAACATGCATGTTACGAACGGATCTCTATCCCACTCCTGTCCTGGACACAAACGCTGTCATAATTATTGTTATTATGAAATCTTTACAAACATGTACATTGTCAATCGCTATTTGCTCTGAATGTCCTTTTGCATACGCGCGCCACCGTTACTTGTTGTTATCCAAAACCTCGTAATTTATTTACCTTCCATTATCACACTTGTCATTCTGTTTGCATTTGACTAAACATAAATAATCATGCAAATGTCCTAAATGTATGTAATGTTCCTCCACTAATGCCAACCTACCCCTTTTCTTACTTTCTATTCTATCTCTCTTCCTCACCATCTAAATGATCCAAATACCGTTATCACATTCCCCCTCTTTCCGCACAACCTAACCGCTCCTTGCTCGACCACCCCAATCACTAACGTTGACCCCCACATAATATCTATCCTGTATTAACCCACACATATACTTCTCCTTGCAACTACACCTTCTTTTTCGGAAACAACCCTTGCCCTTCTCTCATATTCTAACTCTGTTCTCTTCCCTCCTTCCTTCCGTTTTCACTGGTCTCCTTTAACAACTTGTTTACTTCCTCACCCCTCCACCTCTATTCCCACCTAACACACCCTCATATACTAACTATATGATCCACTTGACTGGGTGCTATGAACTCTTATGGCTACTCTATCTCTGCTCAGCCCTGAAGAAGCCCTAGGCCTGATGGCCGGTTAGAGGGCGAAACACGTGTTGGCTGTGCCATCCTTGCTCTTTTCTGATAAACAAATAAAAGCACAAACTTCTCACCAGTATCGCTTGATATACTTGCATCAATTGGATATTTTATCATAATCAACCATAAAAAATCCAGACTCTTGCCCGGACACACTAAACTCATCCTACTTCATTTTAGGGGGATAGGGGTTTCTCCCCCTGTCTCTGGGCCAGAAAAATAAGAAGAAAATACACGCTTATTATATGATGAGTAAGGGATGTGGATCTTTTTCCCCTCACCTAAAACGCAACAAACCCTAAGGTCACATTCCCGAAAAATCAGCAAGCCAGAATCTAACAACGGACTTCATAAGGAAAGACAACTCCTCTGCAAATACTAAGAACTAAGAATCTAACTCTGACCTCATGGCTTTCTGCCAAGATCGAAGAGCACAACGATCAACAAGGGTCGAAGAAACCTTTTCCAGTGAACCAGTAACCAATAGAAGCACAAACTCTAAATCCAATCCAACATCTGCACGAAGTACTTTCCAGAACTTGGAACGTGCAGTCAAGAGAGAAACAAGCAAATGGTGGGAAGCAGAATCCCTCAAAAAATATCTTGAAGCAGATCGAATTCCACGGGGACTTAGAATACTTATCTTCCCCCCATCTGACTCCACTAACCCCCAATACATAAGCAAATGGGAAGAGAACCTCAAGGAATGCTCTAATAATATGATTAGACAATTAATCGATCATTCCCAAGAAGAATACAACCTTGCCAAAACTGAAGTGGACAATCTCAGCAAACACATAGAAGATTCGAACTGGGGAGATCTTACAAAGAAGAACTACGAGATACTTAACTCAATAATAGACGAATTTGAAGAAGATATCATTAAAAGAAAAAATCGCAAATTTAGAAGGGACCATCTGGATTACCAATTTGGAAGAGTGTATACCTTCGCTAAGAAATACGACGCTAAACCTCAGGATACATCCAACACCGAGACCGTGGAAGAACCGTCTGGAGGAACCACCAGCTCTGATATTGACTCACCAGCGCCAGTACCAGAGGGAGAGAACTCAAGATGCAAGGAAAATTTTTTAGAGGAGGTACTACGTTATCGACTAGGTATCAAAACATCAAACACCACAAATACTTCAACCATGGGAGGTTCCCAACAATTTGGACGCCAACAGACACCAACAATAGGCGTCACTACGAGATCCAGAAAAAAGGAGATGGAAAGAAGGACATAACACCACTAAACCTAGTCAAGAACCTATCACATATTCAACTATCTAACCAGGAAGCAAATATTCTGAATAAAGGACTATCTTTTTGCCCCACGGCCCCATGGAATCTTACCAAAACACAGATAGATCTGTTTAAATTCATTCGCAGATTGAAACTCAAGGTGTTCTTTGCAGATCAATATACGAGGCCTGAGCCCACCATAACAACTATCACGTCTGATCTATCAATTCAAGAACTAGAACATGTGGACCTACTGACCAATCTCAGTGAGGCAGACGACGATCGTGATACATTGACCAGAACGGCACTCGAACTTGGAATTGACACGAACCTCACAATTGACAGTAGACTCACTAAAAAGTCTACCTTCCTACCGCAATTACCCGCAGGTAATAGCATTGATGCTTTTCATCTAGCAGTCACACATGATCTGGAACATGAGTACACCAAATACCGAAAAAAATCTAAATACCTCCCAAAAAACATCACACAAGAGGAGAGGAAGGCCATTACAAACCTTAAAGAAAGAAAAGATCTAATCATCAAGGAGGCAGACAAAGGTGGAAACCCGGTTACACTACATATTGATGACTACATCCATGAAGCGAACCAACAACTTGCCGACAAATCCTGCTATGAACACCTCACCAAAGATCCAACAAAAGATATACTCACATCAATCAGCACTATGCTGGACAAATGGTACACATCAGGACTCATATCACAATCGGAAAAATCTTTCCTATATATTCCGTACCCTACTATGCCCACCCTATACCTCCTCCCTAAGATTCACAAGGGAATTCACCCCCCTCCAGGAAGACCTATCATAGCAGGTATAAATTCACCATGCTCTAGACTAGGTGAATATGTTGATAGGAAACTACAAGGACTGATGAAGGAAATACCATCCTTCATCCAGGATACAAAAGACATCCTGGATAAACTTCAAGACATCGCCTGGGAACCAGACTTCATATTGGTCTGCATAGACATCGTAAGCCTGTACACATCTATCCAACATAAAGACGGACTGAATGCAGTACAATCCTCACTATGGACACAATCGGCAAACCTACTTGAAAGTAACAAAATGACCCTGGAAATGCTGAACTTCTGCCTAAATAACAATGTCTTTAGCTTCAATGGAAAGATATACCGGCAAACACGCGGTACGGCCATGGGAGCCAAATTTGCGCCGCCGTACGCCTGTATCCTAATGAGTCACGTGGAGAAATTCTGGCTATGGGACCCAGAATTTTCAGAATTCACACCCCACATCATAATGTGGCGACGGTACATAGATGACATCCTATGCATCTGGCAAGGAGATGAAACATCGCTCAACAGGTTCCTGAAACTACTAGACAAAAACCCCTGGGGAATTAAAACAACTCATACCTTCTCTAAAAAAGAGATCAACTTTCTTGATGTTACACTCTATGTCAAAAATAATACCCTACAAAGCAAACTATATCGGAAGGAAACAGCGGCCAATTCCATTCTACGCGCTGACAGCTTCCACCCACGACATAACATAAGGAACATTCCTAAAGGTGAACTGCTGAGAACACGCAGAAATTGCAGTGAGGACGACGTCTTTAAAACAAAAGGCGAGGAAGTCATATCTAGACTCACACAACGAGGATATGACCACTCAATGCTGCAGAATACACTGACCTCAGTGGCCAAAGTGGAGAGGAAACAGATGCTCAGGAAAAACACTGAAGAAAAAGCAGAAAAAAAGGAAGATTCAGCACTACGCTTCATTACTGACTATAATATTGGCCATCATCAAATCAGACAAAGCCTCAAAAAACATTGGCATCTATTAAAACAAACACCTAACATTAGTCAAGACCTCAAAACATACCCGGAAATCACATTCAGACGTGCACCAAACCTAAAGGACATGCTCTGTAAATCGGAATTTGAAGACAAACGCAACACAGTCACTACGTTCCTAGACAGACCGCCAGGATTCCACACATGCAAAAATTGCAGCATCTGCAAACTAAGCTGCAGCAAAACCAAAAGAATACCTATAACACAAGGAAGGGAATTCACCATAAAGGAATGGATTGATTGCAATAGCAAATTCTGTATATACGTGATAATCTGCCCCTGCAACCTTCCATACATTGGCAGCACAATCAGACCACTACGGATCAGGATTCAGGAACACTACCGCAACATCCACAAACATTCTACCGGTCACCCACTCACTGAACATTTTGATGGCACTCATCCCCACAAAAAGGACTTTCAATTCTTTGGATTGGAAATTATACACCAAACCAAACGAGGGGGAAATCGTGAATTGAAACTACGAAGACGCGAGAGTGAACTCATCCTGAACTACAAAACCACAACTTTGGGACTCAATAAAGATGCGGAAATGCATGTTTGGTTAGGAGATGACTAACTGCTTCTCCTTCCCTCGCTTATTGGTCCATCTGCACCTCTGAGTCCCAAGACTTCACCTCTGTGCCTTTCCTAATAAAACCCTCCACAAGATGTGCACCGTCTTTACTACCAGAGAATACGCAGCAATTCCCCACTGACAGATATTGCATCGGAAATCTCAGAGCTAATAACTCCAAGCTACCTTGTAAAACCGAATACTCGTTTGCAAGCTTTAAATCCCTTTTTTACCTCTCTTTATAATACAGAACATCCAGGAATGCCTACATCTACAAAATAATTGATGTAATACTGCTGTTGTTTCATCAACGCGCTTTCATGCAAATGTTCATTCGTTATGTTTTTTTACCTATTTCCTCTCCCCAATCCAAAATGGCAACCGCCCTTCTCGTCCTACTTGCTAATTGGCCAATTGCTCCTCTCCAAACACCCCGCTCCAATATGGCGCCAATCGTTAGTTCACCGTCACTTCCAGTTCACCCGGAAGTCTTTACACACGATCACCTTATCTGCGCACAATCCTACCGGCTTCACATCACGCCACGATCTGAGAAACCCTTCGGCACCTGGCATTAGCCAAGACAATAGGTAAGAGCTACCAGACCACCCCCGTATTGTCCCAATTGACGTCGGCCTTTTTACCCGCACTTCAATTGTTCTGCTTTGTTTTGATTTCCCTCTAGAATCTTCGGGTTGACAAACCCTTACAATCATTCTGATATCCCATTACCTGACCTCCCGGTAAGGGAACCTCGATCTTTTTGAGCACCTCACATGGCCTTGCTCACCCAATACGCCGAGCGCATCTGTACGTTTCACAATTTCGACACACTTTTCAATGAAACACCAGTATCACGCTACGGTTGGCATTCACGAACGATTCCTACACTTTTACCTGAGTCTAGCGCGTATGAGCACCTCTTGACACCTTGAACTAGCCACACTCCACAATATTGCCACAATGCCCATGACTACTGTCTCGATTATTTCTAAAGATATCACAAGATCATTAATGATTAAATACCTGCATGATACTGCATCTTTCAAATCACCTTGTTCTTAAACGAAGGACACATTCGACCCGCGGCCCGCCCTTGTCACCGCCTCACTTTTATTGACGCCACCTCCTAATAATGTGACTAAAGTCAACCTCTCTCTCTTCCCTTCATACCTGACCGGACCGCCTTGACGCTGAACCCCAAATAATTCTGTAATTATATACTGTGTTTCTACCATCTTACATCTGATTTTACATATCCTGTTTTTGACGTCTCTCGACCATGTCATTGCTTTACCATCACGAATTGTACCTTAACTATTAACTATTAATACCCGACTTCTTGTATGACATGCTCTCTCCTCATTTGTGATCTTGAATGTCCGCTTGAATCTGTAAATTGAAATAATGCCTTCGTGACCTTGATGGTGTTACAAACATGCATGTTACGAACGGATCTCTATCCCACTCCTGTCCTGGACACAAACGCTGTCATAATTATTGTTATTATGAAATCTTTACAAACATGTACATTGTCAATCGCTATTTGCTCTGAATGTCCTTTTGCATACGCGCGCCACCGTTACTTGTTGTTATCCAAAACCTCGTAATTTATTTACCTTCCATTATCACACTTGTCATTCTGTTTGCATTTGACTAAACATAAATAATCATGCAAATGTCCTAAATGTATGTAATGTTCCTCCACTAATGCCAACCTACCCCTTTTCTTACTTTCTATTCTATCTCTCTTCCTCACCATCTAAATGATCCAAATACCGTTATCACATTCCCCCTCTTTCCGCACAACCTAACCGCTCCTTGCTCGACCACCCCAATCACTAACGTTGACCCCCACATAATATCTATCCTGTATTAACCCACACATATACTTCTCCTTGCAACTACACCTTCTTTTTCGGAAACAACCCTTGCCCTTCTCTCATATTCTAACTCTGTTCTCTTCCCTCCTTCCTTCCGTTTTCACTGGTCTCCTTTAACAACTTGTTTACTTCCTCACCCCTCCACCTCTATTCCCACCTAACACACCCTCATATACTAACTATATGATCCACTTGACTGGGTGCTATGAACTCTTATGGCTACTCTATCTCTGCTCAGCCCTGAAGAAGCCCTAGGCCTGATGGCCGGTTAGAGGGCGAAACACGTGTTGGCTGTGCCATCCTTGCTCTTTTCTGATAAACAAATAAAAGCACAAACTTCTCACCAGTATCGCTTGATATACTTGCATCAATTGGATATTTTATCATAATCAACCATAAAAAATCCAGACTCTTGCCCGGACACACTAAACTCATCATATCACATAACCTGCAAAGAAAAGTGAAAGATTAAGTTGTACACTCTAATAGTAAGGGGTTGACATCACCTTGGTCGTATGTAGCCTGCACTCAATGGTCATCTAGGTTCCCTTCTCGTCTGCGCCTCGGCTTCGCCTGGAAGTCACACCTCCGCGATCACGGGTTTACTCCCGTCTCCCTCTCCGAGTCACTGGGACCTCTTCCTCATCGGCTACTCTCTTCTCTTTGGAATATCTATTTCTCGGTTTCTCTCCACCTCCAAGTTTGTCATCTGTCTTCCCTGGAATAAGTAACAGCTTTACCGCTAGCGGCCAGGTGCCGCCTATGGACTAGAAGCAAGTGCCAGTATCTGCCTCAAACTTTCACTAATATAGATGTGCATTTCCTCATGGAAAATTCCAGCCCGTAACCTGCCGCCCACCAAATTCTTGTACCTCCCCGTGCCAAGGACACGTTCCCAGCCGGCCGGCCTGATGTAGTGTCTTCGGCATGAAGAAAAATACAATCCTTCGATAAGGGCCGGCCTGAACCGGTTCTCTCCAAGCGAATAACACCTCCTAACTAAAACACTGCCTATGACCTAGAAACATCCCAAGCTGCCAGAGCAGGAGGAAAGATGGAGTCTCTCCCGTTTAAGGCCTACCAGGCCTGAATTCAGCACGGCTCCATGAAATACCCTCACTACAGAACAGATTACCCCTAATGCTAACAAATCTATCCCCTAGGATATGTATGCAAACCCTGATCTATGGGGAAGAACACAGGATCATGTCGGAGTGCCTAATAAATAGGCTCTATACACTACTCTAACCCTTAGACTTGAATGGAAAGAGACTGAAGTCACCTAAATCACCCTTCAACACAATAAGACCGGAAAAATCGAGCAGTACATTTCACCCTTGACTTCAGTCTATTATACATTCATTAAATGGAGCTAACATCTGTGGAAGAATAATATGAAACAAAGCTAACTGATCTATGTCTAGTACCAAGTGTGCAGAATTGAAATAATGAAGGAATACACTGAATAAAGCAACAGATAGAAATCAAAACAGCAACAGCAATCAAAATACCACCTAATATTTGGCGTAGCGCGTGTATATCAGGTAACCAATTAAAGAGCCAGTCAAACCAGCCCTGGTCAATGTGTTTTCTAACTTCTTCTGTTAAGTCACGCAACTTGTCGATGTGAGCACGAATGGATTGTGTATGGTCAGACAAGTTAAAACAGCAGAGACCTTCGAAGTCCGAGCAACCATGTCCATGTTTAAGCAAAAGATAATCAATGGCTGCTCTATTTTGCAAAATGGTCCTACGTTCACCCTGGGCGTCTAATAGCATGTCAGACAAAATGGTAGAAGTATGATTAATAGATTTCACCATCCAGCAGGCCATTTTCCCAATAGATTTGGCATTATAAACCGCCAAAGCAGGAACACCAATAATTGAAACAGCTAAGCTAAGGTATTCAGACTTGGAATATAAATGCAAAGATGGGTCACAATCCTCCTGTAACATTACAGTATCTCGAAGCACACGAGAGTTGGCATTCGGATGCGATGCGAACATCAACAAACTGAGTCTCGTAATGGCACAAGGGCCTCCGGAAATGTTTGCAGGGACAAATGGCCAGGAAGTATTACCACATGAGAAAAGCCATCCGGCAGGTAGTAACATCGTGCGATAGTGACTGGGGGTAACTACCAAACTATTACAAGTCATATTGTTCTGAACTGAAACACATGTGGTCGGTGTCCTTTGAAAGCACAAAGTCCGTTCGTGAGTTGTAAACGAAGTGGCGCCTTTTAGTTTTAGGCGCAGACATTCAGAGATCGCACTAGGATTACACGTAAGAAAGAAGCACAAATCACCTTGTGTGATATTATAAGTAAGTATTTGGGACTGGATGGGTGTTTGCTCGTTCGGCAATTCAATACATAGAGGGCAATATACATGGGTAGCAAAATCACCCAGGAGAATATTGGGACGGGCCTTCGAGACATTAAAAATATGAGTTAAAGTTTCCAATGAGGCGGGGACAGCAACCAGGCAGGTCGGCAGAATGTCATGTACAGATCTCATCGGTGTCAAACAGAAGTGAGGGGCGTCAGTCACCCTTTTTGCAAGTGCGGTCCAAAAGTTCGATGATGAATCCCATGCAGCGAAGGAACGCAACACTCGGGTTCCCAGTTCATCCCGGGTTGATAGGATCCCTCCTTTCTCGTCGTACCAGTCCGAAAACAGTCCGGCTCCGACACATCCTGCAGCAACAATCCAAAGAATGATCTGAAAGAGAACCAAATACAGGCATTAATTATTCTCGTAAATAACATTTATCAGCCGGGACCGCTTCCCAGCTATCTTTCCCTGGTCTCATAACCAAAATGGTATTATCCTGACCGGTGGCAATGACCTCTGCTTGTTCAGGGGGATTCTTAGGCGACTGCACCCAAACTCTGGCCCCAGGATTATCCGTGGAGCCAAAACCTTTCTGGCCACGTACAGTTAGCAACGTTGGAGCAGTGCCTTTCATTAATACACCACTGAAAACAGGCATTATGAGTAATTGAGCCACTCGGTCAGTGCGATGTATCAGTAAGTCAACCTCACTGCTATTCAGCAGGAGCACCTTAATCTCTCCCTGATAATCACTGTCGATAATTCCTCCAAGCACCTGAATGCCTTTTACAGCCAGCCCCGATCTAGGGGCGATCAATCCGAAATTTCCAGGTGGTATCTGAACACCAACACCTGTCTCTATGATGACTCGATCTCTACTTTTTATAACAATGTCATCCATAGCATGCAAGTCTAAACCTGCCGACCCTGGGGTCGCTCTACATGGAGCCAAAGCTCCGGGAGTAATTTCCCAATACATCACAGTTTCTCTGATTTCATTAGGCATAGCCTCAGCATTCGGGGGAAACAAACGCATGAGTGGAGATTCAGCATTTAAAAAAGGACGATTATTCAAAATCAATAGTGCTTGGGGCAAAAAGTCTCGCCAATTTTTATACTTGTCATCCGTTAACTTACGCAGCTGGTCCTTTAGCAGGCCATTCAATCTCTCCACCAGGCCCGAGGCCTGTGGGTAGTAGGGGATATGGAATATCCATTCAATATTGTTTTCCGCACAGAACTCCTGTACCAATCTTCCACGAAAATGGGATGCATTATCAGATTGAATTTGGAATGGCACACCATAGTACATCATAATTAATTCTAATGTTTTAATGGTATTCAATTGGGTAGCTTGCTTACAGGGAAGGGCTACCAGCAGGCCACTGTATGTATCAACAATAGTGCAAACATATTGACAATTCCTACTCATGGGAAGTGCACCAATGTAATCGATCTGCCAAATTTGAGCGGGCAATTTGCCGCGATGTAAATGACCTTTAACAATTTGGGGCACCTTACGCCGTCTGATATGCTGACAAACGGGGCAGTGTAAAATAACATTTTTGATTAAATCTAAGGGAATATAAATTCCTCGATCAGCAGCCCACCTGCTAGTGGCCTTCTCTCCAAAATGTCCTGCCTTCTGGTGTGCCCATTTCGCCAATCCCGCAATATCAGAATCTTGCCTGTCCACCACTGCCTCAGCAATTTTAGACTTCTCATCTGCAATGTTATGAAAAAATTTGTCAAGAGAATCTATCGGGGTGTGGGCGTCCACATGGAAGATTGTAACAGTACTCTGTGGGAGCATCTCCCAAATTTCTTGCCATAACTCTTTTCCCCATAATTCTTTGGAATGTAACTTCCAATTATGGGAATGCCAAGTTGGCAACCAAACAGCCAGCCCATTGGCAGTAGACCAAGAATCAGTGAAAATATGACATGTACCAGGTAACTCTTGTTTCAAAACTTGGTAAACAGCGTAAAGCTCGGCAAATTGGCTGCTTTTACCTTCACCAGTTGTGCTCAATAATTTCTGTGTGATCGGATTATAGGACACCGCCTTCCAGTGCCGTGTCATCCCTATAAACCTCGCTGAACCATCAGTGAACCAAACATGGTTTCTTTCCGCTGCGGACAAATCATCAAAAGGCTTACCCCACTTGACAGGAGACTCCTGTACTAAAGGTACGGAACATTCACTCTCAGTCTCAGTCGATGGCGCTCGCGCCACCTGCTCATGTAAAGAAGCAACTCCTTTCGGGCCCACACGTGCCCTGTCTTGTATGTACCATTTCCATTTAATCACACTCGCCTCTTGAGCGTGTCCAATTCGGTGAGTTTTCGGCGAACTCAGAACCCACTGCATGATAGGAATTTCCGGACGCAGAACTATATCATGTTCCAAAGTCAATTGCTCGGTATCCACCAGAGCCCAATAACAAGCAAGTAACTGTTTCTCAAAGGGTGTGTAACGCTCACCAGCATCAGGTAACTTTTTGGTCCAAAAACCTAACGGTACTTTACTCCTGCCTTGTTTCTGCCACAAACTCCAATTTGCATAAAGGCCCTGTACAGACACATTCAAATCCACGTCACCATCACGTACAGGCCATAAATCCAGAGCATGTTGAATTGCCTCTTTTGCCAGACTAAACGCATCTTGCTGTGGTTTATCCCATTCAAATGCATTCTTTTTACGCGTGACCCGGTACAAGGGGGCCAATATTTGACTCAAATGAGGAATATGCTGGCGCCAAAAGCCAAACAGACCAATGAAGCTCTGGGCTTCTTTCCTATTTCTAGGAACTGCAAAATCAAGAATCTTCTGTTTAACCTGAGGGATCACTTCACGGTGCCCTTCATGCCAATTAATACCCAAAAATTTTACAGCCTGGGACGGACCTTGCAATTTATCTGGGTTGATTTCCCAACCTTTCTCACGCAGGCACTCAATGACTCTGTCTAATTGGGTCTGAACTTCCTCTTGTGTTTCGCCTTGGATCAAAACATCATCAATATAATGACATATCTGAATTTGGGGATGAACCGATACCTCAGCCAAATGCTCTGCCACCAGCCGGTGACATATCGTAGGACTATGCACATAGCCCTGGGGAAGACTTCTAAACGTCATCTGACGCCCGTTCCACGTAAAACTGAATTGTTCCTGACACTCTGGGGCAATCGGAATTGAAAAGAAAGCATTAGCAATATCAATGGACGCATACCATGTACCTGGATGCTTTTGGATTCTCTCAATAAGTGTAATAACATCCGGTACTGCAACAGTCAAAGAGGGTGTGTGCTTGTTCAATTCTCGATAATCAACGGTCATGCGCCAAGAGTTATCACTCTTACGCACCGGCCGAACAGGATTATTCCAAGCAGAAGTAACTGGGGTTATGACTCCTGCATCCACTCCTGAATAGTGGTACTAATCTCCTCATGACCACCTGGAATACGATACTGCTTCTGACAAACCACTTTTGTCGCATGGGGAACTTGTATGGGGGGCATTCATAAACGACCAACCCGTATAGGTCTGGACGATATATAATGCGTTGTTCCAAATTGGTAACATCCGTCATCTAGATGCAAAGTCATTCCTCTCAAAATATCAATCCCAATTATGAATTCTAGAAGTGGCACTACTAGTACAGAATACTCTTTTCTAGGAATTCTACCTATTCTCATTTCAAGCAAAGTTTGAACTGCAGGGGTTTCTTTTCCACCTAATCCGGTAATAGTAAAAGGCTGACCTGTAAACTTCTTTGATTTTCCATGAATAAGAGTGGCCTCCGCTCCTGTATCTACCAATGCTCGGGCCCTTTGGATATTACGATGTCTCCAATAAATATCAATATCTACATAGGGTCTATTATCTCTGTGAGCCCATCTGTGTACCGGAGCTTGACCTATTTCCTAGTCATTCTTACTGCATTCTGTGTACCAGGATAAATCAGGATAAAGACTCTCACGTTTCTTAGGTATCGGTACCTCCTGTTCATATCCATTCCCAGTACGGAACGGATTCGTATCTTCTGCATTGTACTGCGGGTTACGATCGACCAAACTGTGACGATCCTCTCTCCTCCTCAACTCAGGGGATTGATCCCTATCATCTCTACGTCTGCTGTAAACATAGTCAGCTCTCCCCCTTTCTCTTTCCCCCTCTCTCTCCCTGTCTCTCTCTCGACGGGGGGACACATCATGTGCAGAACGTCGATCCTCACGACGAACAGAGCGCCCACGGCGGTCGTCATCACCGCTACCGTCAGAACCACCACGATCACACTCAGTGGTCCGAACACGCCGGGCACCCTCCTTTCGATCCAAGCCACGTTTGCGAAACAACTCCCACAAACGAGCGGTAGTCTCACCATCAATGTCCTCCCTCCGCACACCATCAGCCAGAAGACCAGAAAAAATATCACGTCTAGTAAGTTTATTTTCACCAGGAGTACGAGTGTCAGGCCGGGACTGACGTTCAGGTTTAAACCACTCACCCAACTCACCGAGTTGGCGCACCGATTCCAAAACCGTAGATAACACGTTACCAGTCTGATTAATCAATAAAGTCATCATGACCTGCTTATAGGCAACAGGGGAAGATCGAATGATACGGTTCCGCACAGAAGATTGCAACGAACCATCAAGCAGTCTGTCAGCAGTACCCAGAAAAATTGCCGTTTTCATCACCTCCTCTTTGAGACGTTGAGCAGCATCACGCAAAGTATACCACGGCTTGTCATTCACAGGCCAGTCAGATTCAGTAGGATATTTTAGATTACAACCCTCAGTCGCCAATTGGAGTAAAGAAATCTGACCACCACCATTATAGTTACGAAAATGATCCTGCACAGTAGAATCCAAACTCAAGGAACAGAACTTTAAACAATCACCAGTATCCAACATAATACCAGCAGCGCCCAGTTCATAAAGGCGCACCATCCATGTGAGCAAGGACTCACCAGCTCGCTGCCGAAATCGCTGTAAAATATCACTAATTTCCTGTTGAGTAAAGTCTTCTAAACAGTCCAAAGAAATACCCTGCGGAGCATTGGGAGACTGCTGCAACTTCCGACGGAAAACTGGATGCGCAGAAACCGCGGGACGAGCATCACAAGGAGCCCGATCAGTACTCGTAGAGGGACAATCAGTGGAAGAGGCATTGATCCCACTCGAAGAACGAGCGTAATCACGGGGTGCACCATCAAAGATGCGAGAAGCAGACTTGCAATCATGGCGGGAGCGAGAAGACTCGCGCTTGGCAGACTCCTCACCCGAGGAACAAGAATCAGTCGAGTTCCAGATATTACCATCCCATTCATCAAGATTCCAATCCAGCCCGGCTGTCGCCACGACCAGACGCACCTTACGCGTCGAAACCCGACCGCGCCTGTTCTTGTATTTATAACGAGCAATTCGCACAGCCGCCCGTTCAGCAATAGTTTGGTAAGTCTCAAGTTTATCAGCAAGCAACTTATTTTGACACCGCAACAAAGTATGAGAATTCTGAATCTCAACAAAGTGCGCTTCCACATCTTTAAGAGAGATCTGTAACTTCAACAATCTCTCATGCAGAATCCTGTATGCAGACAAAAGAATCCAACCTCTGCGCCCCAAAATGGGAATCTCCTCACCCTTCGATACGGGTGCCTTCTGCAAACAAGCAATCACATTAGCCGGCTCTGCCAGCTCCAAAGAAGAATTCCAATTCTCACTCAAACCAGTAGAATCAGCCCACTCACGGGCCAAGGCTTCATAAGGCGTTGAATCCCATCCGGGAATATCAACGGGCAACTTAAAAGTAGATTTAGACCTTCTAGAAAACATCGTGAAAAAGGAAAAAGAAGAAAAGAAGAAAAAGAAAAGAAGGAAGAAAAATAAAAACTATACACACAAATATACAAAAATAAAATGCAAACAAAACCACGCACGCGCCGAAAGCAAACACAAGACAAACACAACGCACACAGGTTTCGTAAACGGTTCGTGACGCCAAATGTTCTGCTTGGGTTTTCGGATCAGATAGAACCCGCTCAGCAGAGCCTCTCTAACCCAAACCAGAACGTTACCCCCTCCCTAGGGCCTATTTACACCTAAATAACCACATATATGTACCACCTAAGGACAGGGAATTCCTACTATATATACCAAGACCTACAAGTCACAGCCTCGCGGTCCCAAACGGACCCAGGACTTCCTGCCCAGACGGCAGCCACAGACTTCCTGCCCAGACGGCAGTCACAGCCTCGCGGTCCCAAATGGACCCAGGACTTCCTGCCCAGACGGCAGCCACAGCCTCGCGGTCCCAAACGGACCCAGGACTTCCTGCCCAGACGGCAGCCACAGCCTCGCGGTCCCAAACGGACCCAGGACTTCCTGCCCAGACGGCAGCCACAGCCTCGCGGTCCCAAACAGACCCAGGACTTCCTGCCCAGACGGCAGCCACAGCCTCGCGGTCCCAAACGGACCCAGGACTTCCTGCCCAGACGGCAGCCTTAGACAAGTCACAGCCTCGCGGTCCCAAACGGACCCAGGACTTCCTGCCCAGACGGCAGCCACAGACTTCCTGCCCAGACGGCAGTCACAGCCTCGCGGTCCCAAATGGACCCAGGACTTCCTGCCCAGACGGCAGCCACAGACTTCCTGCCCAGACGGCAGTCACAGCCTCGCGGTCCCAAATGGACCCAGGACTTCCTGCCCAGACGGCAGCCACAGCCTCGCGGTCCCAAACGGACCCAGGACTTCCTGCCCAGACGGCAGCCACAGCCTCGCGGTCCCAAACGGACCCAGGACTTCCTGTCCAGACGGCAGCCACAGCCTCGCGGTCCCAAACGGACCCAGGACTTCCTGCCCAGACGGCAGCCACAGCCTCGCGGTCCCAAACGGACCCAGGACTTCCTGCCCAGACGGCAGCCTTAGACAAGTCACAGCCTCGCGGTCCCAAACGGACCCAGGACTTCCTGCCCAGACGGCAGCCACAGACTTCCTGCCCAGACGGCAGTCACAGCCTCGCGGTCCCAAATGGACCCAGGACTTCCTGCCCAGACGACAGCCTTAGCACGAGTTCATCCTATATTTACCACGACATCAGTGTTACTATATATCAGATCACACAAAGACAGCTAGTTGAGCACAACTTGTTCCCCAGTTCGAAGGGCTCCTTTCTCCCTTATTCAGTTACCACCTACCTGATCAGGATTAACATCTGTTCATGTTAAGTCACAGCTGACTAGAAGAATAGGTTACCCTCTTACACAAGAACACGTAGCACATATTGCTTTACTACAAACTGAATACTTTATTTAGTTATTACATGCACACTCGCGGAACATAATACATATCACATAACCTGCAAAGAAAAGTGAAAGATTAAGTTGTACACTCTAATAGTAAGGGGTTGACATCACCTTGGTCGTATGTAGCCTGCACTCAATGGTCATCTAGGTTCCCTTCTCGTCTGCGCCTCGGCTTCGCCTGGAAGTCACACCTCCGCGATCACGGGTTTACTCCCGTCTCCCTCTCCGAGTCACTGGGACCTCTTCCTCATCGGCTACTCTCTTCTCTTTGGAATATCTATTTCTCGGTTTCTCTCCACCTCCAAGTTTGTCATCTGTCTTCCCTGGAATAAGTAACAGCTTTACCGCTAGCGGCCAGGTGCCGCCTATGGACTAGAAGCAAGTGCCAGTATCTGCCTCAAACTTTCACTAATATAGATGTGCATTTCCTCATGGAAAATTCCAGCCCGTAACCTGCCGCCCACCAAATTCTTGTACCTCCCCGTGCCAAGGACACGTTCCCAGCCGGCCGGCCTGATGTAGTGTCTTCGGCATGAAGAAAAATACAATCCTTCGATAAGGGCCGGCCTGAACCGGTTCTCTCCAAGCGAATAACACCTCCTAACTAAAACACTGCCTATGACCTAGAAACATCCCAAGCTGCCAGAGCAGGAGGAAAGATGGAGTCTCTCCCGTTTAAGGCCTACCAGGCCTGAATTCAGCACGGCTCCATGAAATACCCTCACTACAGAACAGATTACCCCTAATGCTAACAAATCTATCCCCTAGGATATGTATGCAAACCCTGATCTATGGGGAAGAACACAGGATCATGTCGGAGTGCCTAATAAATAGGCTCTATACACTACTCTAACCCTTAGACTTGAATGGAAAGAGACTGAAGTCACCTAAATCACCCTTCAACACAATAAGACCGGAAAAATCGAGCAGTACATTTCACCCTTGACTTCAGTCTATTATACATTCATTAAATGGAGCTAACATCTGTGGAAGAATAATATGAAACAAAGCTAACTGATCTATGTCTAGTACCAAGTGTGCAGAATTGAAATAATGAAGGAATACACTGAATAAAGCAACAGATAGAAATCAAAACAGCAACAGCAATCAAAATACCACCTAATATTTGGCGTAGCGCGTGTATATCAGGTAACCAATTAAAGAGCCAGTCAAACCAGCCCTGGTCAATGTGTTTTCTAACTTCTTCTGTTAAGTCACGCAACTTGTCGATGTGAGCACGAATGGATTGTGTATGGTCAGACAAGTTAAAACAGCAGAGACCTTCGAAGTCCGAGCAACCATGTCCATGTTTAAGCAAAAGATAATCAATGGCTGCTCTATTTTGCAAAATGGCCCTACGTTCACCCTGGGCGTCTAATAGCATGTCAGACAAAATGGTAGAAGTATGATTAATAGATTTCACCATCCAGCAGGCCATTTTCCCAATAGATTTGGCATTATAAACCGCCAAAGCAGGAACACCAATAATTGAAACAGCTAAGCTAAGGTATTCAGACTTGGAATATAAATGCAAAGATGGGTCACAATCCTCCTGTAACATTACAGTATCTCGAAGCACACGAGAGTTGGCATTCGGATGCGATGCGAACATCAACAAACTGAGTCTCGTAATGGCACAAGGGCCTCCGGAAATGTTTGCAGGGACAAATGGCCAGGAAGTATTACCACATGAGAAAAGCCATCCGGCAGGTAGTAACATCGTGCGATAGTGACGGGGGGTAACTACCAAACTATTACAAGTCATATTGTTCTGAACTGAAACACATGTGGTCGGTGTCCTTTGAAAGCACAAAGTCCGTTCGTGAGTTGTAAACGAAGTGGCGCCTTTTAGTTTTAGGCGCAGACATTCAGAGATCGCACTAGGATTACACGTAAGAAAGAAGCACAAATCACCTTGTGTGATATTATAAGTAAGTATTTGGGACTGGATGGGTGTTTGCTCGTTCGGCAATTCAATACATAGAGGGCAATATACATGGGTAGCAAAATCACCTAATAAATAGGCTCTATACACTACTCTAACCCTTAGACTTGAATGGAAAGAGACTGAAGTCACCTAAATCACCCTTCAACACAATAAGACCGGAAAAATCGAGCAGTACAGTCTGTCAGGCTGATTTTTATCTTTAGCCTTGTGTACCTTCTTTGATGGCTCTTCAGAAAGCTCTTTTTGGAGTTTTTTTGAGAGGTGATCACATTCCGTCTTCTTCCTCTCCAGAAAATGGAGTTTCACTGGCTTTTTTATCTGCAGCCAGAAAAGGATCTCAGCCTCCCTGTCCTTAAGGGTTTTGGCAAAAAAAAATACAGCAGTACTTGCAATCCTTAGGCCTGTGGCCTGGATACAAACACTGTTTGTGTGGCTCCTCAGCGAAAAGTCTGAGTTTGCCTCAGGATTTAAATGCTCTAAAAAGGCCTTTTCCAGATACCTCAGACATGATAAACCTATCAGGATTTACAGCCAAAATGTTACCTTCTGAGATAAATGTCAGCTGGAGTTTACTCTGAGGTCCAGAAATGAGAGAAAATAAGTGAATACGCTGAAGACCGGAGCAGAGCTCAGGGAGACTCCATTCACACGACGCGTGGTTAAAAATCTGAGCTATAGTGGCCCTTGAAAGGAAGGTACAGGCAGGAGCTGTTCTCTGATTGGCTGGGGTTTCGTTCTTTTTTAGATTATGCTAATTGGTTACAGATGCCACTTGTTTAACCTTTCCATTTCAATGCATTACAATACACTATACTTATTTCAATTACAGTGGGACTCCATACTCCACGATAGAGAAGATTCAAGCATGGCAATTTATGAAAGATTCAGTACTGGAGAAGATTTGCTTCTCATTCATGTGATCTTTACTGACACCGTAAACACTAACTATCAATCAATCAATCAATCACTGCATTTGTAAAGCGCGCTACATACCCGAGAGGCTCTCAAGGCGTTGGGGAGGGGGCGTGCTACTGGTCGAAGAGCCAGGTCTTGAGGAGTCTTCTGAAGGCCAGCAGGTCCTGGGTCTGTCCTAGGATGGTGGGGAGAATGTTCCAGGTCTTGGCGGCGAGGTAGGAGAAGGATCTGCCGCCGGCTGTGGTTTTTCGGATGCGAGGGACTGTGGCGAGGGCGAGGTTGGCTGATCGGAGGCTTCGGGTGGGGGTGTGGAAGCTGAGTCGGTTGTTGAGGTAGGTGGGTCCAGTGTTGTGCAGTGCTTTGTGTGCGTGGATCAGGAGCTTGAAGGTGATCCTTTTGTTGACGGGGAGCCAGTGCAGGCCTCTCAGGTGGAGTGTGATGTGGCTGCGGCGGGGGACGTCGAGGATGAGTCGGGCCGAGGCGTTCTGGATGCGTTGGAGTCGTCTCAGGAGCTTGTTTGTAGTTCCTGAGTAGAGGGCGTTCCCGTAGTCGAGTCTGTTGGTGATGAGGGCCTGGGTAACGGTTTTTCTCGTGTCGAGGGGGATCCATTTGAAGATCCTGCGGAGCATACGGAGGGTGTTGAAGCAGGACGCGGAGACGGCGTTGACTTGCCTGGTCATGGAGAGAGTGGAGTCGAGGATGACCCCCAGGTTGCGTGCGTGGTCCGTGGGTTCCGGGGCTGTGCCTAGTGACGTGGGCCACCAAGAGTCGTCCCAGGCTGATGGGGTGGGTCCGAGAATGAGGACCTCTGTCTTGTCTGAGTTCAGCTTCAGTCTGCTGTCCTTCATCCAGTCGGCTACGGCTTTCATTCCTCTGTGGAGGTTAGCTTTGGCGGTGTGGGGATCTTCGTGAGGGATATGATCAACTGGGTGTCGTCGGCGTAGGAGATGATGTTGAAGTTGTGTTGTCGTGCGACATGGGCCATGTAGATATTGAACAGCGTCGGGCTGAGGGAGGATCCCTGTGGGACGCCGCAGATGATCTCGGTGGTTTTGGAGCGGAAGGGTGGGAGGCGGACGCTCTGGGTTCTGCCGGAGAGGAAGGATGTGGTCCAGGCCAGGGCCTTCTCTTGGATACCGGCGTCATGGAGGCGTGCTGATAGGGTGCGGTGGCAGACCATGTCAAAGGCTGCTGATAGGTCCAGGAGGATGAGGGCGGCTGTTTCTCCTTTGTCCATCAGGGTCCGGATGTCGTCAGTGGCGGCGAAGAGGGCGGTCTCGGTGCTGTGGTTGCTGCGAAAACCGGATTGGGAATGGTCCAGGATGTTGTTAACTTCGAGGTAGCGGGTCAGCTGTTTGTTGACAATCTTCTCGGTCACTTTTGCCGGGAAAGGGAGCAGGGAGATGGGCCGGAAGTTCTTGAGGTCCTTGGGATCCGCCTTGGGCTTCTTCAGAAGGGCGTTGATCTCGGCGTGCTTCCAGCTTTCTGGGAAGGTTGCTGTCTCGATGGAACAGTTGATTGTTTTCCGGAGGTGGGGCGCGATGGTTGCGCTGGCTTTGTTGAAGACGTGGTGAGGGCAGGGGTCCGATGGGGATCCGAAGTGGATGGAGTTCATGGTTTTGATGGTGTCTTCGTCGCTGACGCTGGACCAGACGGTCAGGTGACTGGTGCGAGTGGTAGTCGCAGGGGTGGTGGACTCGGTGGTGGGTGCGGGGGGGTCGGAGTTGAAGCTGTCGTGGATGTCGGTGATCTTGCGGTGGAAGAAGGTGGCCAGGGAGTCGCACAGGTCTTGAGATGGCGGGATGTCGTTGGTGTTGGAGCTGGGGTTGGAGAGTTCTTTCACGATGCTGAAGAGCTCTTTGGTGTTGTGTGCGTTGTTGTCTAGGCGGTACTTGAAGGTGGTCTTCTTGGCGGTCCTGATGAGTTGGTGGTGTCTGCGGGTGGCGCTCTTGAGGGCTGCGTGGTTGTCTGGTGTTCGGTCGTGGAGCCATTTCTTCTCCAGCTTCCGACAGGTGTGCTTGGAGATCCGGAGGTCCTCGGTGAACCAGGCGGCTTTCTTGTTGGTTGGTTGGTTGTAGAGGTCTTGAGAGGGGCGAGGGTGTTGGCGCAGTCATTGATCCACTGTGTGAGGTTGGTCGCGGCGGTGTCTGGGTCAGTGGGTGGTCTCAGGGCGAGGGTGGTAGTCAGTTGGTCCTCGGTGACCTTGCCCCAGCAGCGGCGTGCTAGCTGTTGGGTGCGGTGGTGTGTGGTGGGTTTTCTGAAGGTGAAGTGGACGCATCTGTGGTCGGTCCAGTGTGGTTCGGTGGTGTGGTTGAAGGAGACGTGGGGGCTTGCGGAGAAGATGGGGTCGAGCGTGTGTCCAGCGGCGTGAGTAGGTGTCGTTACGAGCTGTTTGAGTCCGAGGTTGGCGAGGTTGGCGATCAGGGCGGTGGAGTTGGCGTCGTTGTTGTTCTCGAGGTGGAAGTTCAGGTCCCAGAGGAGGATGTAGTCCGTGGAAGCGAGGGTGTGGGTGCTGATGAGGTCGGCGATGGTGTCACTGAACTGTTGGCGGGGTCCGGGAGGTCTGTAGATGAGAGTTCCTCTGAGGGTGGTGTTGGGGTCGGTGTGGATCTGGAAGTGCATGTGCTCGGCGGTGGTGAGGGTGTCATCGGTGTTCGTTGAGATTTTGATGGAGTCTTTGTGGATGATGGCGATTCCTCCTCCTACTCCGTTGGTGCGGTCTCTGCGGGAGATCTTGTAGCCCTGTGGGATGGCTATGGCGATGTCTGGTGCTGAGGTGGCGTTCAGCCAGGTCTCCGTCAGGAAGGCAACGTCGGGGGCGGTGGAGTCTAGGAGGTCCCAGAGTTCGATGGCGTGCTTGCGAGCAAAGCGGGTGTTGAGGAGGATGCAGCGGAGGTGGTTGGGTTCTCTGGCTGGTGGTTTGGAGGGTTGGATGCTGGTGAATCTGCAGTTCCGGCAGGTGAAAGGCCCCTGGGTGCATTTCGGGGTGGCCCGGTGTAGGAAGGTGGAATCTGACTAATGGTTGCCCCCAACTTTTTGCCTGGTATTTGAGTGGTTTTTAACTAGTCTGGCTGGGATCCTGCTATCCAGGACCCCAGCCTATCTGCTTTCTCCCTAAAACTAATGTGAAGTACCCTAGGTACCAACCAATTGGATGCTGAGGGTGCCCTGACAGTCCCTTGTAGATGGTACCCTAGGTACCCAGGGCATAGGTCCCTCAGTAGGCCTACCAGGGCTGCAGCACTTATTGTGCCACCCTGGGACAGCCATACAAACTGACACCACCAGATCACTACTGTAGTCTGGGTAAGGTGGTGCTAGCACCCCTTACAGGGATATAGGTACCCTATATCCCACCCCATTACAACACATGTACTCTCATGGGTCACCCCTATGGCAGGCCTGGCTAATCCTACAAGGCAGGGTGCTGAGGTATGTGTGAGGGGGGACCCCTACATGAGTAGGGCCTCCCTGCAACCTTCGTAAAATCATTGCTGGGTTGTTTGTAGTGTAGCCATACCATATACTCTTAACCGCATTATAAGTCTATCGCGATAAAGCGATAACTTGAGAATGGCTACACAGAACCATATCGTGTTTGGTGTCAAACATGTAGGAATAATACCCCCAGTCCAGCCATGGGCATGAGGGTACGATTCCCCCCTGCTAGAGGGGCGATATGGGAAAAGCGGCAGAATTGAGACACCAATTTAAAAGTGCACATGTAGTACAAAATGGCTACTACCCGCCACCCACACGATTCTGGCTGGCTGTTGCTGGGGAAAACCCCAGCCTCGCCAGCTGGACAATAGGGCTCCTGTGGCAGGGAGGTGCTAGCATCTCCCCAGACAGGATAATGTGGATTGGAACAGGGTGGGTGCACCAAATGTCCTTTCAGAGTTGCACGTAGGCAGCTGCAGAGCCCTCATTCTGCATACACCGCTTGGAACCGGTTCAGGGGCATCCTGCCCCTCGCCCAGGCGGGAAACACACAAAGGGGAGAGGGTGTAGCCACCCTTTCCCGCCTCACCACTCATTGGTGGACACTACTCTGGACACTCCCCTAATCTTGGGGATAAAGGAGAATAACGTGGCCCCAGAGCGTCAGATTAATCTTGAACTTTACAGTCTTGACCTTCGACTTGCTGCTGCCCAGCTGACGGAAGAAATCTCCCTTGGGATAAAGGAGTTATCCCCCTGCTTGGCAGGCACCTGAAACACTGCAAGTGACCCGGTTGGAACTTCGCTGCTCTCACGGACTTCGACGACTTCCAGCACCCTTGAGGTGGGTTTCCTAAGCATCCCAGAGGCCAGTGAGTGTGCACAGCAAACCTGTGTACCGTGGACCGCGTGGGTGCCGAGATTCCCAATACCCCAGGACACCGGCCACCTCTTGCGTAGCACACGACCCTGACCAGTGGGGAAGTTGTGCTTTGGCCCATTATTGAGCCAACCACTAAGCAGCAGTTGTGCCAAAGACCAGCGCCCTAGCCTCCTCCGGTGGCCCGTGGGCTCCCTTTTACGCACTCCATTTTGCTGCCTTCTGCGGTCCCTTGTCTATCGACTTGTGGGCCCGAGCGGAGGACAATCTCGACAACTAAGAGTTCCCCTGGTTGCTCCAGGCCTGCTCTACAGTCTCTCCAAAGGAGACCTCTCACAGACCTCGTGGGTCTGCACCAGTAGCTGATTTGTTCATCTTGCGTGGGTTGCGGTTGCCAAGGCTTAGTGGATCCAATCCGGACACTAACACCGCAGCGACCCTCATCCAACGTGGGACAGTTGCCCTCCGGAAGCTGGCCTTCCTTGAAGCCTCCCGGAGCCCGTGGCTGCAGATCCAAGCTACACCTCTTTCCACTCGAAGCACCCGACATTGAAGGGCTCTTTGCTTTGAGCTCCCTGGTCACTGTGCCGTGACCCAGACTCTGTCCCCTCTGCTTTCAGGTTCTTCTCTTCAACTTCTACAACTTCAATCTTCACGGCATCATCAACGCTTTTGGCTAGCAGCACTTTTGAACATTTTCCCATTGAAAATCAGCCCGCGACCCGACATCGAAAACGACCTATGCACCCAGCTTCCCTGGGGCAGGTAACTGTGGTACCTCGGTACTCTCGTGGTAGTGGGCTCCTCAAAAGCTTAAGTCTAAAGTTTTAACTTTGTACTCCTGCTAGAAGTGACTTTAATCTGTGTAAATCAAACCGCGACATTCTCCATAGGCTTTAATAGAGATCCCGGTAGCAGCTATTTCCACTGCACGCGCCTCCCGTGGGTCCCCTTCCTCATAACCTGGGGTGGATTCTTACGGGGCCAGCGATCCTAAATGCCCTAGGCATTGTCTGTAGAATTGTCGTGGTTCTTATACCACTTTTTTGATATATGGTTTGGTCCCCCCCTGGGGCCCTGTGATTCCTGTGCTATTTATTGTGTTTATAAATGCTTGTTTGAATTGTAACTTTGCCACTAGCCTCATAAAGAGACTGTGGGATTCTGTCTAGAATAAATACATATATTTTATATATATACCTGTGTGGGCTACTCTTTTCATTTGGTTATTCAAGAGGTTATTATGGTAAAACAATAAGCTTAACACTCCTTCAAGACTTAGCCTGAAGGCTGCTCTCCACAGCTACCACTAGGATAGCTTTCTTTAAAGGTTGTCTTAAACCTATCATCAATAAGAGTCGAATTGGACTGGTGCAAGGTGTCCCTATAACTAGGAGACAGCATATGCCAGGCCAACTTCTCACACCCGGTAGCAGGGGTGGTCTCGTCTGGTGTTGAGTGCGTGGAGGGTGCTTGCGTCGTAGTGCAGTCTGGCGTTGCGGAGGGTGCGGGGTCCAGGGGTTCTGGCGCTGGGTGCGGTCCAGGCGTGGACGGGCGCAGACGGGCTGGCCTTAGGCGCGCCTTCAGAGCGCCAGCGGCGCGTCCGCAGCTCGCGGCCGCTTCGCGGCCTCCATATGAGGGCAGAGGGAGGGAGGAGCAGCTGGGAGGTGGAAGCGGGGCGGACAATGGGAGTGAAGGGGGCGGGGCCGCAGGGTCTCAGCGGTGGGGGAAAACCCGGGGAAAAAACGGCGGGAAAAGACGGCGGGAGAGGGACAACAGAGCACAGGGGTACAGAAAGCAAAACACAGGGGCACAGAATGAAAAAACAAAGTGGCACAGAAAGCCAAGCGCAGGGTTACAGAATAAAAAAGGGAGCGAGCAGTCAGGCGGCAAAAGCGGCAACGGAGGTTCAACCCACAGGGGTCTGCGTGGCGGATGGGGGGAGCGACCTGCCTGATGACAGAACTAGAATTGCAAGTCCATCTGCACAGATGCTGCAGTAAATAATGTGAAAGATAATTGGGATGAATTACCCAAAACAAATGTGCGAAGAAGTCTTAAGCACTTGGATATCTGCGCAGGAATCTGAGCCTAGCCAGTAGTATACAATGTGTAGACAGACCTGCAGGTGCGACCTGGCATATTTTGGAAATAGGAACAGTTCTCACAAAGACTGCATTAAGTGCTGTGTGAGCTTTTTGGAGAGAAACCTTTATTTTCCAGTAAGGGTTTGTTTGATGATAGCATAAAACTGGAAATTATAATGGTCATCACCTAACAATCACTAAATCAAGCTACTCTTGGTGTATAGTCAAACAATCTGACTTTCGACGATGTACCACTATTTTATTGTTATGTATAGCATTTCTTGTAGAAAAGCTGCAAATACTTGAATAAATACATATAATATACGTCATATTATCTATTATTTCCACTAGGAATAAAATTAAGCAGCAATAGTACAATGCAAGGATAAGTATGCTGAAACGCAAAGGAAGTGGGATGGAAAGAAGGTGTCCAAATCTTTAGATTCTTGTGAAAAGGTTGCATGCACTTCACTACACCCACTATAATTGCGAAATCAATAAATGAAGTAAGCACTGATCATTACCTGCCACCAGCTCTCGGAGTGATGGCATAGATTTCCCACGTGCAAGCTGCAGTGAAATCATCTATCATCTGTTTACAGTCACTGCAATCCACTATTTCAAGCATTTGGTTTATCCAGAATGCACTATTGCATGGCTCTCACTTGAGTCTTCCAAAAAACAGAACTCTCTAAGGGCCACATGTAACAAGAATGTTTCCGTTCGCAAATAGGCAGATTCTCAGAATCAGCCAGTTTGCGAACCCAAAAAATGCTTTTTAAATGTATCAAACTCTATTTTGCGATTTGGTAACCTGTTACCAAATCACAAAATGGATTTGCGATTCAGTATTTGGAAGAGGCGTGTTTAGCGTCACTTCCAAATACCAAATCGTAATAGTATGTATGACTGTTTTGTGACTGTGAATGCGGTTGCAAAACATTTGCATTTTACCACCAACTTCAAGTTGGTGATAACCCATTCGCAAACGGGACGTGGTCCCCAAGGGACCCCTTCCCCTTTGTGAATGTATGCAAAAACGTTTTTTAAGAGCAGGCAGTGGTCCCATGGGCCACTGCCTGCTCTTAAGAAAATGAAAGTAAATCTTTTCATTTTACTTTTTATAAAGCATCAAGTTTTCCTTTAAGGAAAACGGGCTGCTTTACAATAAAAAAGATAGCTTTATTTAAAAGCAATCACAGTTATGGTGGTCTGCTGATCTCAAAAGGCCACCATCCCTGTGATGTGTTGCGATTTCTAAAGGGTTGCAAATTGCGACCTACCTCATTAATATTCATGAGGTGGGTCATTTGCGATTCCCTTATTGCGAAACGCAAGGATTCGCAATTAGGGAATCGCAAAACAGTTTATTAATATGGCCCTTAATATACAAAAAAAATTCTAAGAGTAAAACATTTTATTCTTGGCCTAAAAGCATGTCACACAAGGAGGAACAGAGTTAAGCTGGCTCACTGTGGAAAAACACATTAAGTACTAACTGTCTAATCCTCGTCTGGATAGGACTTGTTGGCAAAGCTCTGGCGTACCATACGAATACGTGATTTCTCTTTGGTAATGTCCTTTCTGGAGATACTCTATCCACTTACAGATTCCACATTTAATTAATTTTCCTAGGGGTGAGACTGGATTCGCCAATCTCTTGTAATAGCTCATTTTCACCAGAAGGTGCCATCCTCGTCCTTCAATATGACGCTGTCCCACCCGAATCATGGCGACACAGCTGCACACATGTACCATCCCTGAACACTGATGTCATTACCTCCCTTTTTTTCATTCCCTCAGATGCAGAACATGGTTGACAAGATTTGAATGAGTAATGTCAGTGAACTGATCTAACTTAGAAAATTATTAGCTTAAAAAACTTTCATCACAGAATGGGGACTTGGGAGTGAAGCAGGTGGCGAAGAATCTTTGGGGAGAGAACCCTTGAAAAAGTGTGTAGCAAAGGTAACGTATTCTTTTAATTGATACTTCTACCCGTATATTCCACACCTCATGAAGCAGTATGAAAGCAATGCCACCTGAAAGGGAGGTGGGCTAATAAGTGGACTCACACTAAGAAGTCCTACAGGACTGAACAAGTAAAATAGCCCACCTGGGGGACATAAAAATTAATATGGTAGTGAATGGTGAAAGTATGGATGAAGGGTCATGTTGCGGCTTGGCAGATGTCTAAGGCGGGAATAGCGCAAGGTAGGGCAGTAGTCATGGCCTTTGTCCTAGTGTAATAAGCCCTAACTGTGAAGATTTATGGTATTAGAAGGTTGTCCGACACATACAGTCATGTTGTGCATTTCGAGGGCACATCACAGAATTTGTTGGTGCCATTTGTTTCACTGTAGAAAATCATAATGGTGGCTCTGGCAGAGAGGAATATGGAAGATACAAAGGAGAGGTGGTCTAAATTCTAGTTATTCACCCGAAGGCTTGGCAGCGAGTTACTCTCCGGTTACTAGAGGCACACACTACAAGAGAAAAGCGTAAAAACTTCACTTTGCCTGATATCTGTTTGTTTTTGCTCTGGTTGTTTGCTTTTCGGTCTAAATCGCATCTAGCCTTACCTTATCTTCGCCTTTGTTATTTTCCTCCCCATCTACGTGTTCCTTCCCTAAATTACTCTGTTGTTGTTTTTTTTTTTCTTTGTTCTGTTTTTTTCAACAGGCCTCCTGCTAACTGCGTTTGAGCTTCAATTTCACCCGAGATAATGAGTATTGTTCATGAGTCTTCAGCTTTCTTAATAGCTTCTTTTGGATTGAAGGTGGTAAGTAATTCATACATTGTATGTATCTACTCTAAGTATGGGACACTCTACACTTTTGTACAAAACTGCTACCCTGCTTTTCTTGGGGAACCTGGTGCCAGCTATTGAAAGCTCCAGTTAAGCTGACTCAAAAGTGCTGGTATTGAATGAATACAGTCCAGTCCGATGTTTATTTCTCTCCCCTTCCCTTTATAGTTTTGCAGCGTACCATAGAGTGCCGCTAAGTGGTATGCAAGAGACATCTTAGGGAGTTTCAGAAAGTAGACCTGGGAATGCATTCTGCCCGTTGCTTTGTGGTTTGTAACTCACATTTTCTGGCTTTATTTGCTGTAGGCTGTCCTTGTTCAATTCGTCCTGTCTAATGAGAAAGCTGTGTTCACTGTATCCTTCCACAAACTCATCATCTGTCAACAGGCCTTGAAATCTTGTACTTGTATGTCACGTTTGCTGGGCATTCAAAGACCAAGGGCAAATGTCATGCATTGTTTTCATGGGAGCATGCTTATTTTGCTTTCGGCTGATTTCAAAATGAGAGTGTCTATAGGAAAGAGGAATACAGTGTGCTTTCTCTGTGGGGCCTGCTTGTGCCCTTTTTTAAAATTTGATTTTAGACATAGTTTTAAAACTGGGGGTCTCTAGTGGCAGAGGTAGGTAATTTTGACCAAATAGGGACTCTTGCTTCTAATCAGGGTAAGGGGGATATACACTTTAGATAACCCCTGCTCACCCCCTTGGTAGCTTGGCATGAGCAGACATGCTTATTCCAAAGGCAATGTGTAAAGTATTTGTACCAACACTCATAGCAACACAATTTAAACACCACAAATGGACACCACACCAGTTTTGAAAAATAAAATATCTTTATCTAAACTAAACAAGACCAAAACGACAAAAATCCAACATACAGATACTCAGTAGAATGTCTTTAAAAAGGGTTGTTGCAAAAATAAACTTGTAGATGATATATGCAACACTTTAGTCTCAAAGTATCTGGGATGCATAACGAAAAACAAACAAAAGGGTCGCAGAGAAGGTGATGCGTCGATTCTTTCTGTGCTCCGGTTACGATGTGACAAAATGGCATCTTTGCTGCGATGTGACAACGTGGAGGCGATGCGTGCACGCCCGGCGACCATGCGGCGAACTCTGTGGTTTTCTGAGCCGCGACAGGCCCTGCGACACGCTTCTCCGGTGATACAACGACACCCTCTGTGGCGGATGCGCCAGCGGCTGCTGTGGCGGCGTCACGCTTCTTTCTCGTTGCGTCGCGCTTCCAGCTCCCAACAGCAGAAAGGCCTCACACACAGTTACAGGCCCTCCTGGCAGACTGGAACTCCCAGCAAGGAAGTTCAGGGAAGCTGGGGGTGAAGTCCTTTTGTGCCTGGGACTTCAGAAACAGGAGGCCAGCTCTTCTCTGGCCCTTGGAGACTTTTCTTCAGATGGACACAGCACACAGCAAAGTCCTTCCTCAAGCAGGGGACACAGCAAAGTCCCTTGGTCCTCTCCTCAGTAGAAACAGCAAACTGCAGGCCAAACCCAGACACACAGCAAGGGCAGTACTTCTCCTCAGTCTCTTCAGCTGTTCTTCTTTGGCAGGGATTCCCCTTGATCACGAAGTAGTCTAACTTTCAGGGGTTTCAGCTCTCATATTTATACCCCAAACGTCTTTGTTCTCTATGTGTGAGGGGTCCTGGACCCAGTCCAAACCAGTTGTGGGTGCACTCTGCCAGTGCACAACCTCTTCCTTTGTTAGCGTGGGCCAGGGTCATCAGACACACGGCAGGAGGTGGTGCCAGTATTATGGAAGGCAGGCACAACCCTATTCATGCCCAGGTGCTACTCCTCCCACCACTCCAAATGCAGATAAGTCTATTCAGCCTAGTGCTGACTCACCCAGCCTCTTGGAGCCACCCCAGCCCCTGTCACTCTCAAACCAGACAGTCAATCCACAAACAGGCAGAGGCACACAGAAAGGTTGAACAAGAAAATAGCCACTTTCTAAAAGTGCTATTTTCAAACACAGAATTTAAAAACCATCCTTCCTAAAAGATGTGTTATTAAATTCTGAGTTCAGGGATACCAAATTTAAATTTTCCATTTTGCTCCTATGGGAAGATATGCAGGTAAACATGTTACACAGCATTCCCCATTCTGTCCTATGGGCAAGACAGCCTTTCAATAGTGAAAAATGAAATTGGCAGTACTTCACTATCAGGACATGTTACCCATACTAGTACATGTCCTACCTTTCAGAAACACTGCACCCTGCCCTGGGGGGTACCTTGGGCCTACCATAGGGGTGTCCAATGTGTAACAAAAGGGAAGGGTAAGGCTTGGCTAGTGGGTGCACTGGCCAGGTCGACATGGCAGTTAACAAACTGCGCACAGACACTGCGGTGGCAGGCCTGAGACCTCTTTTCAGCGCTACTCATGTCTGTGGCACAATCAGTGGTGCAAGCCCACTAGTAGCATTTGAATTACCAGCCCTGGAACACTCAGTGCCCTTTATTAGGGACCTACCGGTAAACAAATAAGCCAATCATGGATAACCAATCACAAAAACAATTTACACAGGGAGCACTTGCACTTTGGCACTGATCAGCAGTGGCAAAGTGCCCAAAGCATCTAAACCAGCAAAAACAAATTCCAGCACAGTGACAAAAATACAGGAAGTAGAGGCAAAATGTCAGGGGAACCCTCATGCCAAGGATGCCAGGTCTAACACATAGCCATCTCAAAAGGTATCTTGCTCTTCTTCTGCCCAAAACATTTGCACGTTTTGTGCAAAAATCCTCTTCTTTTGTGAGTTCATTTAATTGGTGAAACTACATTTTTAGGACTAAAGTACAAAACCGCACTTCAGTCTCAGCGTCAGCCTAACATGTGGTGATCTTGGGCAATTTACACTGAACATTGATGATTGCTATATTTTACTACTAAGCATTCAGTCACAAGTGCAGTTACCTTGCAGGCACTACAGCCACGATTTGAATGGTGCAGCAGGTGCAGTGGCACAGGGCCAAAAGGTCTAGGAAACCCACTAAACACTGATTATTGCTATATATTACTAAAAAGCAAGCAGCCACAAGTGCAGTTACCTTGCAGGAACTAGGGCTATTATTTGAATAGTGCAACAGGTGCAGTGGCACAAGAGCCAAAAGGTCCAGTAAAACCCACTGAACATCGATTATTACTATATTTTACTAGTAAACAAGCAATCACAAGTGCAGTTACATTACAGGCACTAAGGCTATGACTTGAATGGTGCAGCAGGTGTAGTGACACAGGAGCCAAAAGGTCTAGGAAACCCACTGAGACCTGATTATTGCTATATTTTACTACTTAACAAGCAGTCACAAGTGCAGTTACCTTGCAGGCACTAGGGTCATGATTTGGGTGGTGCAGCAGGTGTAGTTGCACACGGACTAAAAGCTCTGGGAAATCCACTGAACATCAATTATTGCTATATGTTACTACTAAAGAAGCAGTCACAAGTGCCATTACCTTGCAGGCACGAGGGTCATGATTTGAATGGTGCAGCAGGTGCAGTGGCACAGGGTCCAAAAGCTTTAGCTAACCCACTGAAAACAGATTATTGCTATATTTTACTACTAAACAAGCAGTCATGAGTGCTTTTTTGGTTCTTTAGTAACCATTTCACCCAAAGTAACACATAGCTTAAAGCATCACTATAATAAAAGCTGAACCGTATTGGAGTTTTCTTTCTACCTACAACTTATATTACATTCAGCGCATAAAAAAATGGGCCATTTTCACAGATATTGTATAGTCCTAAAATGCTTCTGAATCTGGACACACTAACACATTGGAAAGGGAATTCGCCCTTCTATAACATTTGCACTTCAGCAGTTGTAAACACTATATAAATACTTATAAATTACCATATGGTATTCAATACCAAGCATTAGCAAAGCCAATAGGTCTCACCTATGCGTGATCTATTGGCTATGTCAATGTTTTCTTAGCCATATCATACAGCAGTGCTAGCTTCAGTGCAGCATCTTTAAAAAAAAAGTGCTATAACGAGGACAATGGCTGTCATAAAGCTTTTTTACATTAATTTCAGCCATTTGCGGCATAGCTAAAAACATTAGCAAAGCGAATAAATCTCACATATGCATGACCTATTGACTTTGCCAACGCTTGTCTTTCCCGGGATCTGTTACTGCTCTTGTGCCCTCATTGAAGCTGTGTAGATCAAAAGGGAGGATGCTTCATGCACATTCTGTTACACTCTAATCCTGACACTAAGATCCTCAGAGACGTCCTTCTTGGTCGCGGCATGAAACATTTGTATGCAAAGGATGATCCAACAGGATAAAGTTAGTTACTAGACTTTTGGCACTTTTAAGCTGCACCGAAACCACTATCTGACCATCAAAGTGGTACTCATCAGTCCTATCAATATAGAAGCTGAATGCATGCCTTCGATCCAATCACTTCACCCTCTCCTACTCCGTAGATGGATATGCTGCAGGGAAGAACGTGCTGCACAAGGAAAGGTGGCACCACGTTCCCAAACAAATATCATGTGTTCTAAGTAGCTATTTTCCCATTAAAAAGGAGCATGCAGAGGCTGTACAAGAAGGCCTTCTCACTCATGCTGTAACTGTAATGAGAAACACTGTTTTCAAGATAAAAAGCAGCAATGTATTTGTCTCTTGATACTTTATTGAAGTTTTTTCACACACTCGACCCTTATCTTCTCCACCAGCAACCACGTCTCCTTCAGCCACTCGTCCGGACTACACTGGACCGACCACAGATGCATCCACTTCACCTTCAAAAAGACTACATCCCACCACCGCACACAACAAATCCCCCGCAGATGCTGGAGCAAAATCACCACAGACCAGCTCCACTCATCGCTGAACCAGAACACGCCAGCCGACACCGCCGACACCAACGACGCAGCCCACAACCTCGCACAGTGGATCACCAACTGCGCCGATGACCTCGCACTACTGAAGAACCCCCCAGGCACGACCGGCAACAGGAAAACTTCATGGTTAACAGACGCCCTCATAGAATCAAAGAAAACCTGCCGAACCCTCGAAAAAACCTGGCGCCACGAACGAACCACAGAAAACAGGACAGCCCTCAAGACCGCCACCCGCGAACACCACCAGCTGATCCGCACCACCAAAAGAACATCATTCAAAGAGCGACTAGACAACAACACCCACAACAGCAAAAAACTCTTCAACATCGTCAAAGAGCTCTCCAACCCCAGCGCCGGCAACAACGACATCACACCGTCACAAGAACTCTGCAACTCCCTCGCCACATTCTTCCACCGAAAGATCGCAGATATACACGACAGCTTCGGACCCCAGACTCCGCCTCCAGTCACCAAACCAGCGACCCCCACCACCACCATCAACGCCTGGACCCCCACCAGCACTGAAGACACCACCAACGTCATGAACTCCATCCACTCCGGCTCCCCCTCGGACCCTTGCCCCATCATATCTTCAACAAAGCCGACACCATCATCGCACCCCATCTCCGGAACGTCATAAACATCTCATTCGCGTCAGCAACCTTCCCCGAAAGCTGGAAGCACGCAGAAATCAACGCCCTTCTGAAGAAACCCACAGCGGACCCCAAAGACCTCAAGAACTTCTGCCCCATCTCTCTTCTTCCCTTCCCGGCCAAAGTCATCGAGAAGACCGTCAATAAACAGCTGACTGCTTTCCTCGAGGCAAACAACTCGCTCGACCCATCCAAGTCCGGATTCCGAGCCAACCACAGCACCGAGACTGCCCTCATCGCAGCCACCGACGACATCAGGACCCTGATGGACAACGGAGAAACAACCGCCCTCATCCTCCTGGACCTCTCGGCAGCCTTCGATACAGAATGCCATCCCACCCTAATAACCCGCCTCTTCAACACTGGGATCCAAGGAAAGGCCCTGGACTGGATCACCTCTTTTCTCTCCAACAGAACCCAGAGAGTCCGCCTCCCTCCCTTCCGCTCGGAGGCCACCGAGATCATCTGCGTCGTACCCCAAGGCTCCTCGCTCAGCCCAACCCTCTTCAATATCTACATGAACCCCCTCGCCGCCATCGCACGCCAGCACAACATCAACATCATCTCCTACACCGAGGACACACAACTGATACTCTCCCTCACCAAAGACCCAGCCACCGCTAAAACCAACCTACAGGAAGGAATGAATGAAAGACGTCGCAGAATGGATGAAGCTCAGCCGCCTGAAGTTGAACTCAGACAAAACAGAGGTCCTCATCCTTGGACAATCCCCATCCGCCTGGGATGACTCCTGGTGGCCCTCAGCTCTGGGCTCTGCGCCGACACCCTCGGACCACGCACACAACCTAGGATTCAACCTGGAATCCTCCCTCACGATGACAAAGCAAGTCAACGCCGTCTCGTCATCATGTTTCAACACCCTGCGCATGTTCCGAAAGATCTTCCGGTGGATCCCCACCGAAACCAGAAAGACGGTCACCCAGGCCCTCGTCACCAGCAGTCCGGACTACGGAAACGCCCTATACGCAGGAACCACCGCCAAACTTCAGAAACGACTACAACGCATACAGAACGCCTCCGCACGACTCATCCTCGACATCCCTCGCCACAGCCACATATCCGCCCACCTGAAAAACCTGCACTGGCTCCCCATCAACAAGAGGATCACGTTCAGGCTCCTCACCCACGCACACAAAGCGCTCCACGACATGGGCCCCGAATACCTCAACAACCGCCTATTGTTCTACACTCCCACCCGCCAGCTCCGCTCAGCCAGCCTCGCCCTCGCCACCGTCCCACGGATTCGAAGAACCACCGCCGGAGGAAGATCGTTCTCCTGGCAGCCAAAACATGGAACTCCCTCCCCGCACACCTACGTATGACCCAGGACCATCTCACCTTCAGGAAACACCTCAAGACCTGGCTCTTCGAGCAGTAGCAGCACCCCCCCCCCTCCCTTTCAGCGCCTTGAGACCCTCACGGGTGAGTAGCGCGCTATATAAATGTTTTGATTGATTGATTGATGGATGCTCATACGTTTGTTTGTCCTGATGATGACCCTTCAAGTCCTATTGGGTTGAAACGCTGTTGACGCAAAGATGTAGTTCGAATTGATGAGGACATATCTCTTTTGTTATGTGTTTTTTGGTTTTGTTTCTAAACCGTGCATTTGTGTATATGAAATGTTTTTATCCTCAGCCACTCCCAGTTTGATTGCACATGATATTATTTGTATTTGTTGGTATTGTCTGTGTAACCTTATGAGTGCCACTAATATTGTTCTTTTATATTGATAAAATAAATTTTCTATTTTGTAATACAATATGTGTACATGGGTATTGTGTGCCCCCGAGAAAATTCCTTTCATTTGGGGTACTTGTATTTCTTTTCCTGTCTTTAACCCCTTCTGTGCCCATGACGAGCTGGACTCGTCATGGAGCACAGTCGCGCTGTGCCCATGACGAGTCCAGCTCGTCATGGGACCCACCCTTGGGGGAAGCGCTGGCGCTCCCCCCGTGAATCGGCGATTTATTTATTTTTTACTGGGGAGGCAGGGGAAGACCTTCCCCTGCCTCCCCCCGCCCCCCCCCGCCCGCGTCATCAATGACGTCAGCGCGCGAGCCGCGCTGACGTCACCAGAGGCTTCCCCTTTGCTCTCCGAGGCGCAGGAAGCCATTTGCTACCTGCGCGTCGGAGAGTAAAGGTCGGTTTTGGGGCTGGGGAGGGGGTATTGTTGCTTTGTTGGGTTAGGTAGGGTGGGGGCACAATGCTGGGGGGCTAGAAATGTATTTTTGTTGGCTCTGCTTTGTCCAATACGCTTAGATCGTCCAAGTGCAGGCGCTTGTTGATGAAATTGATGCAAAAAAAAAACGCTCGTTTTCGTTTTTCTCTCGTTTTCTGCGTCATGGGTGCTGCTAGCGTGGGATGGGGGTGGGGGGCGAAATAAAGTCAGCCATAGGGGTTGCAAAGTGGCCAGATTTATTTTATTTGCATCCAAATACACCAGCATCAGAGTTTGCCAGTGCAGTGCGACTTTCGTTTTCTCGTGTAACTTTGAACAGTATTGTTGTACCAAGGGGGGGCGAAAGAAAGTAAGACAGAGGGGTTGCAAAGTGGCCAGATTGATTTTATGTGCATCCAAGTACACCAGCATCACATAGTTTTCCAGTGAAGTGCTACTTTCGTTTTCTGGTCTTCCTTTGAACAGCATTGTTGTTCCCCGGGGGCAAAATAAAGTTAGACAGAGGGATTGCAAAGTGGCCAAATTGATTTCTTTTACATCTTGTGATCGGTGGGTGCTGGTAGGGGGGTGGGGGGTGAAACAAAATAAGTCAGAGGGGTTGCAAAGTGCCCTGTTTTTTTTTTAGTATACAAATACACCAGCATCACAGAGTTTGCCAGTGAAGTGCTACTATCGTTTACTCGTGTAACGTTGAAGAGCATTGTTGTTCCCAGGGGGGGCGAAATAAAGTGAGACAGAGGGGTTGCAAAGTGGCCAGATTGATTTTATTTGCTTCCAAGTACACCAGCATCAGAGTTTGCCAGTGCAGTGCGACTTTCGTTTTCTCGTCTAACTTTGAGCAGCATTGTTATTCCCAGGGGGGGCGAAATAAAGTAAGACAGAGGGGTTGCAAAGTGGCCAGATTGATTTCATTTGCATCCAAGTACACCAGCATCAGAGTTTGCCAGTGTATTGCTACTTTCGGTTTTTCGTCTTCTTTTGAACAGCATTGTTGTTTCCAGGGTGGGAGAGTGTACCATTTCTGGAGGTACTGCAATACCTGGTTGATGGGTGCATTGGAAAACACAATGTGCACCATGGTTCGGTTTTTATGGATGTGGTCTACCATACTGCTTATGTTTTGTAAGGATGTAAGCAATGGACAGTGAAACGGTTCCCTTCAGGGCCCTCTAGTCATGTCCATAACTTTTCCGGTGAAACCACTCGCTGATGTCTGAATAGTTAGTGAGAGATCGTTTAGGTAACCATGTTGTTTCTGCTTACATTGCACATGCTTTGCATTCCCTAGGAGTGTTTTTTTTTTAGGCAGTGTATTACTCTTATCAAGTGCATAATTTGAATTGAGCCACATCCAAGTGTTTATAGCGAGCACAATTAGGTTATAGCTGAAGGCAGTGCGAGTTTCTCTCAGTGGGCAAGTATGGCGTTCAGTGGGGATGTGGCACTATGGCTGGAGCTGTTGAATTTGGAAATGGGGAACCGGGTTCAGCATTCATGACCAGTCCACCACACCACTGTACTGAGGGAGCACATTCCCATGCTACACCGTAGAAGGCCCCACTAGACCTTAGAAGGCTTGATGTCTTAGCACAAGCAGGTGTACTGTAGTGGTGTCAACTTACAAAAGAGTACAAAGTACAAGTAGAGGTATGAAAGTGCAATAAATGGCAGACACGCAAAACACAGGAACACACTGGGTAGGCACTTCTACGGGCATGGAGAACAGAATTTCCTATAATGTAAAGACTTCCTTCATACAATAGAGAGGGTGTGAAATAAGTTTGGAAGTGTCTTTGCAGGAGGAGAACTTTGAGGTTAGTTTTGAAGGACTGGGAAGAGGGAGGGGGTGGTCCGGAGATGAGGCTCAGTTCCAGATTCTCGCCGCGTTGCTTGTAAAGGATTGGGCCATCGATCTTTCCTTTTTGAAAGTGGGAGGGTCAAGCAATACATTTTGCGCAGTACGTGATGGTCTAGAGCATTATATGCATATGTTACAATAAAGTTTTTTTTCTTCTAAAGCTTTTCGACGGTGGCTGTTCTGCAGTTTTGTGTAGTTGCATTGTGTTGGTAAGAAATTTTTTGTTGTTGTATTTACACCAAATGAGTAATAATATAATGTCTGAATGAATTTTTTTGTAAGTGATGTCATAATTGCGGCATATTTAGTTAGTGGTTTGATCATGAAATTCTTTGCGATGTGTTTTGCATAGTCTTATGTGTAATTGCTTTTCTCTTTCTTTTTTAGTGGGATATTGTTGATCCATACTGTGTCTGTACAGAGTTGGTGGTGGTGAGTAGTTTAGCTGCCTCTGGCAAGTGAGTGGTATTGTTTTGGAGTATATTTGAGTTTTTGATAAAGGTGCTTTTTGCTTATTACTTATTTTACAAAGAGTTTGTTGTTGTTGACAAGTTACCTTTATTAGTAAGCAATATGGCTAGCCGTAGAATGACTGCTCAACAGGTGGTCGGTATGCTTCTTGAATCTTCCTCTGAGCATGATTATGAGACTGACAGTGCGTCTGAGGGAGAGGAGGGAGGGGAAGATTCTGGCAGTGAGTTTTCACTCAACATGGAATCATCGGATGATGAAGGTACTCTCAGTGCAGATGAAGGTACTCTTGGTGTGGATGAAGCAACTCTCAGTGCGGATGAAGTGCCTGTCTTAGAGGAGGAAACTGCTGTGCCGATGGTGCAAGAGGCATCTGGATTGCAGTCTGAGGCTGCTAGCCTTCCTACTGGAAGTGCTGGACTTTGGGTTGATCCAAACATGGTGCAGCCGGTGTTGCCTGCCTTTAGCGGTGATGCAGGGTGTACAGTGAATTGTGAAAACTTTTTGCCTATACAGTTTTTTCAGTTGTTTATGGATGATGTATTTTTGGGTGAGATTGTTGAGCAGACGAATTTGTATGCTGAACAGTTTTTGAGGAACAACAGCGACAAACTTAGGCCCCAGTCTAGAGCTACCCGGTGGACTCCCACATATCTGGAAGAGATTAAGAAGTTTTTGGGTTTGACTTTATTGATGGGTGTGGTAAGGAAGCCAACCTTGGCTTCAAATTGGTCTACTAGCCCCTTGTTGGCAACTGCCATATTTCCTGCAGTTATGACTCGTAATCGGTATTTACTTTTGCTACGTATGCTGCACTTTGTTGATAATTCTATGGCGTTGCCACGAGATCACCCTGACTGTGACCGTCTTTTTAAGATTCGGCCCGTTCTTGATCACTTTGTGGATCGATTTTCTGAGATCTATACTCCAGGGAAAGAAATATCTATTGATGAGTCTTTGGTCTTGTTCAAGGGCCGTTTGGTTTTTAGGCAGTACATCCCTAGCAAGAGGGCACGCTATGGAATTAAGCTGTATATGTTGTCTGAGAGTAGGACAGGATATGTTTTAAATTTTCGTGTGTACACTGGTAGAGATTCTGCTATTGACCCCCCAGGTTGTCCGTCCACTTTTGGAGTTGCAGAGAAAATTGTGTGGGATCTTGCTAGGAGACTGTTTAACAGAGGCCACCATTTGTACCTTGATAACTTCTATACTGCTGTGCAATTATTTAAGGAATTGTATAAAGTGGACACTTTTGCATGTGGCACAATCCGCTCTAACCGTAAAGCTTATCCGAAAGAGCTTGTTTGCAAAAAACTTCAGAGGGGGCAGTGTAGTTCCTTGCGTAGTGATGAACTACTAGCTGTAAAATTTGTGGACAGGAGGGATGTGTACATGCTGACTACCATCCATGATGAGAGTACTTCACCTGTGGCTGTTTGGGGTCAGGTTGCTGAAGTGCGCAAACCTGTGTGCATTCTAGACTACAATAAGCACATGGGTGGTGTTGACAGAGTAGATCAGAGGTTGGAACCTTACTCTGCTATTCGGAAGGCTTATGTTTGGTATAAGAAGTTGGCCATCCATTTCTTCGAATTAGCAATGTTCAATGCTTTTATTGTGTTCAAGGAGTGTTCTCCTGCGTCAAAGTTGACATTTCTTCAGTTTCAGCACTCTGTGATAGCTAGCCTTGTTGTTGTGGAACAGGCAAGTGTTCCTAGATTTGGAGTGGTGGAGGATGTGGTTCGATTGAAAGATCGCCACTTTCCTGATTTCATCCCTCCCACACCGGCAAAAGATTTTCCCACTAGGAGATGTAGAGTCTGTTGGCGAAGAGATAAGCGGAAGGAGTCTCGTATGTACTGCTCCGACTGTCCATCTAAACCTGGGCTGTGTGTCCCTGCTTGTTTTAGAGCGTACCATACACAAAAGAATTTTTGGGAGCAATCATGAGTGGTAAAGTTAACTGATTGGTTTGTATTCTTTGAAAAATTTGATTCTGTTTCAAGGTTGGCGTTAGTGCAATGTGTTCAGTTTCTGATTTTGTGTTTGTAGATTTTTATCTATTTGTGATTTGTTTGTGTTTTTATTTTTGTCTAAAAAAATCCTAAATGTGTTGGCGGTGTGTGTGGACTGGCACTTCTTTGGCGGTGTACGTGGAATGGTGCTTGGCTGGCGGTGTGCATGGACTGGTGCTTGGCTGGTGGTGTGCGTGGACTGGTGTTTGGCTGGCGGTGTGCGTGGACTGGTGCTTGGCTGGCGGTGTGCGTGGACTGGTGCTTGGCTGGGCGGTGTGCGTGGACTGGTGCTTGGCTGGCGGTGTGCGTGGACTGGTGCTTGGCTGGCGGTGTGCGTGGACTGGTGCTTGGCTGGCGGTGTGTGTGGACTGGTGCTTGGCTGGCGGTGTGTGTGGACTGGTGCTTGGCTGGCGGTGTGCGTGGACTGGCGCTTGGCTGGCGGTGTGCGTGAACTGGTGTTCGGCTAGCGGTGTGCGTGGACTGGCGCTCGGCTGGCTGTGTGAGTAGTGACTTGCTGCTGGTCACTACACACACTGCTAGCTGAGTGCCACTCCACGCAATCCATCTGCTTGTGTAGTTGCTGTGTCAAGAATGTGGGCGTGTGAAAGTGATGGGCCCTTGAATGGCGCTGTGTGCTGGTGTGAGTTTTGTTATGTGATGGGCCCGCGGCTGGCGGTATGAATGGTTTTGTATGTCTCACGCGTATGAAAGGTGTATGAATGGCCTGTAAAGAGGTTGGTGCCTTGTCGTGGCTTTACAGCTCATGAGCTGTGAGTCAATGGTTCAGTTTCTCGCCCTTTCAATTATTAACAGTGCATTTCATTTTTGTGAAATCACTTGCTAATACAATTGTATATTCTGAACCATCACTCACTCTCGTGCCAAATCCAACCAGTATGTGTGTGTGCTTGAGGATTAGATGGCTGTGCAGTAATATTTGCCTTTCTGAAGCAGGGTGTACCTTGTCCCTTTTGTAAAAACAACAATTGATGGACAGAATGCAGAACAATGTCATACATTCACCCCAGTACAGAGATCTGGGCCTAAATCCATCGTTGTTTTGCTCACCATGCCATTCCAGTTTGAACACAGCCATATGCAAATCAGTCTTGACCCTGTGCCCCATGGGAACAGTCCAGCCCGAACTGCCAAGCCAGGTCCTCCCTGGACTGGAAACAAGCATCCTAGACCGGTTTCGGGCTTTCAGCCCTCGTCAGCCAGGATAGCTTGATTCCAGTGGCATGGAGAGCAAGGGACTCACGTCTGAGCATACCCTTCCCACTCGGGGTGACAAATGCAAAAACAACAATTGATGGACAGAATGCAGAACAATGTCATACATTCACCCCAGTACAGAGATCTGGGCCTAAATCCATCGTTGTTTTGCTCACCATGCCATTCCAGTTTGAACACAGCCATATGCAAATCAGTCTTGACCCTGTGCCCCATGGGAACAGTCCAGCCCGAACTGCCAAGCCAGGTCCTCCCTGGACTGGAAACAAGCATCCTAGACCGGTTTCGGGCTTTCAGCCCTCGTCAGCCAGGATAGCTTGATTCCAGTGGCATGGAGAGCAAGGGACTCACGTCTGAGCATACCCTTCCCACTCGGGGTGACAAATGCAAAAACAACAATTGATGGACAGAATGCAGAACAATGTCATACATTCACCCCAGTACAGAGATCTGGGCCTAAATCCATCGTTGTTTTGCTCACCATGCCATTCCAGTTTGAACACAGCCATATGCAAATCAGTCTTGACCCTGTGCCCCATGGGAACAGTCCAGCCCGAACTGCCAAGCCAGGTCCTCCCTGGACTGGAAACAAGCATCCTAGACCGGTTTCGGGCTTTCAGCCCTCGTCAGCCAGGATAGCTTGATTCCAGTGGCATGGAGAGCAAGGGACTCACGTCTGAGCATACCCTTCCCACTCGGGGTGACAAATGCAAAAACAACAATTGATGGACAGAATGCAGAACAATGTCATACATTCACCCCAGTACAGAGATCTGGGCCTAAATCCATCGTTGTTTTGCTCACCATGCCATTCCAGTTTGAACACAGCCATATGCAAATCAGTCTTGACCCTGTGCCCCATGGGAACAGTCCAGCCCGAACTGCCAAGCCAGGTCCTCCCTGGACTGGAAACAAGCATCCTAGACCGGTTTCGGGCTTTCAGCCCTCGTCAGCCAGGATAGCTTGATTCCAGTGGCATGGAGAGCAAGGGACTCACGTCTGAGCATACCCTTCCCACTCGGGGTGACAAATGCAAAAACAACAATTGATGGACAGAATGCAGAACAATGTCATACATTCACCCCAGTACAGAGATCTGGGCCTAAATCCATCGTTGTTTTGCTCACCATGCCATTCCAGTTTGAACACAGCCATATGCAAATCAGTCTTGACCCTGTGCCCCATGGGAACAGTCCAGCCCGAACTGCCAAGCCAGGTCCTCCCTGGACTGGAAACAAGCATCCTAGACCGGTTTCGGGCTTTCAGCCCTCGTCAGCCAGGATAGCTTGATTCCAGTGGCATGGAGAGCAAGGGACTCACGTCTGAGCATACCCTTCCCACTCGGGGTGACAAATGCAAAAACAACAATTGATGGACAGAATGCAGAACAATGTCATACATTCACCCCAGTACAGAGATCTGGGCCTAAATCCATCGTTGTTTTGCTCACCATGCCATTCCAGTTTGAACACAGCCATATGCAAATCAGTCTTGACCCTGTGCCCCATGGGAACAGTCCAGCCCGAACTGCCAAGCCAGGTCCTCCCTGGACTGGAAACAAGCATCCTAGACCGGTTTCGGGCTTTCAGCCCTCGTCAGCCAGGATAGCTTGATTCCAGTGGCATGGAGAGCAAGGGACTCACGTCTGAGCATACCCTTCCCACTCGGGGTGACAAATGCAAAAACAACAATTGATGGACAGAATGCAGAACAATGTCATACATTCACCCCAGTACAGAGATCTGGGCCTAAATCCATCGTTGTTTTGCTCACCATGCCATTCCAGTTTGAACACAGCCATATGCAAATCAGTCTTGACCCTGTGCCCCATGGGAACAGTCCAGCCCGAACTGCCAAGCCAGGTCCTCCCTGGACTGGAAACAAGCATCCTAGACCGGTTTCGGGCTTTCAGCCCTCGTCAGCCAGGATAGCTTGATTCCAGTGGCATGGAGAGCAAGGGACTCACGTCTGAGCATACCCTTCCCACTCGGGGTGACAAATGCAAAAACAACAATTGATGGACAGAATGCAGAACAATGTCATACATTCACCCCAGTACAGAGATCTGGGCCTAAATCCATCGTTGTTTTGCTCACCATGCCATTCCAGTTTGAACACAGCCATATGCAAATCAGTCTTGACCCTGTGCCCCATGGGAACAGTCCAGCCCGAACTGCCAAGCCAGGTCCTCCCTGGACTGGAAACAAGCATCCTAGACCGGTTTCGGGCTTTCAGCCCTCGTCAGCCAGGATAGCTTGATTCCAGTGGCATGGAGAGCAAGGGACTCACGTCTGAGCATACCCTTCCCACTCGGGGTGACAAATGCAAAAACAACAATTGATGGACAGAATGCAGAACAATTTCATACATTCACCCCAGTACAGAGATCTGGGCCTAAATCCATCGTTGTTTTGCTCACCATGCCATTCCAGTTTGAACACAGCCATATGCAAATCAGTCTTGACCCTGTGCCCCATGGGAACAGTCCAGCCCGAACTGCCAAGCCAGGTCCTCCCTGGACTGGAAACAAGCATCCTAGACCGGTTTCGGGCTTTCAGCCCTCGTCAGCCAGGATAGCTTGATTCCAGTGGCATGGAGAGCAAGGGACTCACGTCTGAGCATACCCTTCCTACTCGGGGTGAAAAATGCAAAAACAACAATTGATGGACAGAATGCAGAACAATGTCATACATTCACCCCAGTACAGAGATCTGGGCCTAAATCCATCGTTGTTTTGCTCACCATGCCATTCCAGTTTGAACACAGCCATATGCAAATCAGTCTTGACCCTGTGCCCCATGGGAACAGTCCAGCCCGAACTGCCAAGCCAGGTCCTCCCTGGACTGGAAACAAGCATCCTAGACCGGTCCCTTTTGTGAATTTTGTAATGTGTTGTTTTTGTGCCTGGTGGTGCCTCCCACACAAGTGAGGCACCATTTTTACCGGGAGACCCGGGGGAACGCTGGGTGGTGGTAAATTTGTGTGAGCCCGGTGATGCCACTACTTTCCCACCCCAAAATGTGTGAAAAAAGTGATTTTTTCAGCAAAAATTGAGGTTTGCAGGGGATTCTGGGTAAGGAAACGTTGGGGGATCCACGCAAGCCATACCTCCCTGGAAGCCGCCGGGTGTCTAGTTTTCAGAAATGTGTGGGTTTGGTAGGTTTCCCTAGATGGCCGCCGAGCACCGGGCCTAAAACCTAAGTGACCCCCCTTGCAAAACCAGGTGGTTTTGCGACAGGCCATTTTGATGTCGCCTCACTGCGTTTTGGGCCCTTGCCTGCCGCGGGTACTTGGGCCTCCCACACAAGTGAGGCACCATTTTTACCGGGAGACCCGGGGGAACGCTGGGTGGTGGTAAATTTGTGTGAGCCCGGTGATGCCACTACTTTCCCACCCCAAAATGTGTGAAAAAAGTGATTTTTTCAGCAGAAATTGAGGTTTGCAGGGGATTCTGGGTAAGGAAACGTTGGGGGATCCACGCAAGCCATACCTCCCTGGAAGCCGCCGGGTGTCTAGTTTTCAGAAATGCGTGGGTTTGGTAGGTTTCCCTAGATGGCCGCCGAGCACCGGGCCAAAAACCTAAGTGACCCCCCTTGCCAAACCAGGTGGTTTTGCGACAGGCCATTTTGATGTCGCCTCACTGCGTTTTGGGCCCTTGCCTGCCGCGGGTACTTGGGCCTCCCACACAAGTGAGGCACCATTTTTACCGGGAGACCCGGGGGAACGCTGGGTGGTCGTAAATGTGTGCAAGCCCGGTGATGCCACTACTTTCCCACCCCAAAATGTGTGAAAAAAGTGATTTTTTCAGCAAAAATTGAAGTTTGCAGGGGATTCTGGGTAAGGAAACGTTGGGGGATCCACGCAAGCCATACCTCCCTGGAAGCCGCCGGGTGTCTAGTTTTCAGAAATGTGTGGGTTTGGTAGGTTTCCCTAGATGGCCGCCGAGCACCGGGCCAAAAACCTAAGTGACCCCCCTTGCAAAACCAGGTGGTTTTGCGACAGGCCATTTTGATGTCGCCTCACTGCGTTTTGGGCCCTTGCCTGCCGCGGGTACTTGGGCCTCCCACACAAGTGAGGCACCATTTTTACCGGGAGACCCGGGGGAACGCTGGGTGGTGGTAAATTTGTGTGAGCCTGGTGATGCCACTACTTTCCCACCCCAAAATGTGTGAAAAAAGTGATTTTTTCAGCAAAAATTGAGGTTTGCAGGGGATTCTGGGTAAGGAAACGTTGGGGGATCCACGCAAGCCATACCTCCCTGGAAGCCGCCGGGTGTCTAGTTTTCAGAAATGAGTGGGTTTGGTAGGTTTCCCTAGATGGCCGCCGAGCACCGGGACAAAAACCTAAGTGACCCCCCTTGCAAAACCAGGTGGTTTTGCGACAGGCCATTTTGATGTCGCCTCACTGCGTTTTGGGCCCTTGCCTGCCGCGGGTACTTGGGCCTCCCACACAAGTGAGGCACCATTTTTACCGGGAGACCCGGGGGAACGCTGGGTGGTGGTAAATTTGTGTGAGCCCGGTGATGCCACTACTTTCCCACCCCAAAATGTGTGAAAAAAGTGATTTTTTCAGCAACAATTGAGGTTTGCAGGGGATTCTGGGTAAGGAAACGTTGGGGGATCCACGCAAGCCATACCTCCCTGGAAGCCGCCGGGTGTCTAGTTTTCAGACATGCGTGGGTTTGGTAGGTTTCCCTAGATGGCCGCCGAGCACCGGGCCAAAAACCTAAGTGACCCCCTTGCAAAACCAGGTGGTTTTGCGACAGGCCATTTTGATGTCGCCTCACTGCGTTTTGGGCCCTTGCCTGCCGCGGGTACTTGGGCCTCCCACACAAGTGAGGCACCATTTTTACCGGGAGACCTGGGGGAACGCTGGGTGGTGGTAAATTTGTGTGAGCCCGGTGATGCCACTACTTTCCCACCCCAAAATGTGTGAAAAAAGTGATTTTTTCAGCAAAAAGTAAGGTTTGCAGGGGATTCTGGGTAAGGAAACGTTGGGGGATCCACGCAAGCCATACCTCCCTGGAAGCCGCCGGGTGTCTAGTTTTCAGAAATGCGTGGGTTTGGTAGGTTTCCCTAGATGGCCGCCGAGCACCGGGCCAAAAACCTAAGTGACCCCCCTTGCAAAACCAGGTGGTTTTGCGACAGGCCATTTTGATGTCGCCTCACTGCTTTTGGGCCCTTGCCTGCCGCGGGTACTTGGGCCTCCCACACAAGTGAGGCACCATTTTTACCGGGAGACCCGGGGGAACGCTGGGTGGTGGTAAATTTGTGTGAGCCCGGTGATGCCACTACTTTCCCACCCCAAAATGTGTGAAAAAAGTGATTTTTTCAGCAACAATTGAGGTTTGCAGGGGATTCTGGGTAAGGAAACGTTGGGGGATCCATGCAAGCCATACCTCCCTGGAAGCCGCCGGGTGTCTAGTTTTCAGACATGCGTGGGTTTGGTAGGTTTCCCTAGATGGCCGCCGAGCACCGGGCCAAAAACCTAAGTGACCCCCTTGCAAAACCAGGTGGTTTTGCGACAGGCCATTTTGATGTCGCCTCACTGCGTTTTGGGCCCTTGCCTGCCGCGGGTACTTGGGCCTCCCACACAAGTGAGGCACCATTTTTACCGGGAGACCTGGGGGAACGCTGGGTGGTGGTAAATTTGTGTGAGCCCGGTGATGCCACTACTTTCCCACCCCAAAATGTGTGAAAAAAGTGATTTTTTCAGCAAAAGTGAGGTTTGCAGGGGATTCTGGGTAAGGAAACGTTGGGGGATCCACGCAAGCCATACCTCCCTGGAAGCCGCCGGGTGTCTAGTTTTCAGAAATGCGTGGGTTTGGTAGGTTTCCCTAGATGGCCGCCGAGCACCGGGCCAAAAACCTAAGTGACCCCCCTTGCCAAACCAGGTGGTTTTGCGACAGGCCATTTTGATGTCGCCTCACTGCGTTTTGGGCCCTTGCCTGCCGCGGGTACTTGGGCCTCCCACACAAGTGAGGCACCATTTTTACCGGGAGACCCGGGGGAACGCTGGGTGGTCGTAAATGTGTGCAAGCCCGGTGATGCCACTACTTTCCCACCCCAAAATGTGTGAAAAAAATGATTTTTTCAGCAAAAATTGAAGTTTGCAGGGGATTCTGGGTAAGGAAACGTTGGGGGATCCACGCAAGCCATACCTCCCTGGAAGCCGCCGGGTGTCTAGTTTTCAGAAATGTGTGGGTTTGGTAGGTTTCCCTAGATGGCCGCCGAGCACCGGGCCAAAAACCTAAGTGACCCCCCTTGCAAAACCAGGTGGTTTTGCGACAGGCCATTTTGATGTCGCCTCACTGCGTTTTGGGCCCTTGCCTGCCGCGGGTACTTGGGCCTCCCACACAAGTGAGGCACCATTTTTACCGGGAGACCCGGGGGAACGCTGGGTGGTGGTAAATTTGTGTGAGCCTGGTGATGCCACTACTTTCCCACCCCAAAATGTGTGAAAAAAGTGATTTTTTCAGCAAAAATTGAGGTTTGCAGGGGATTCTGGGTAAGGAAACGTTGGGGGATCCACGCAAGCCATACCTCCCTGGAAGCCGCCGGGTGTCTAGTTTTCAGACATGCGTGGGTTTGGTAGGTTTCCCTAGATGGCCGCCGAACACCGGGCCAAAAACCTAAGTGACCCCCTTGCAAAACCAGGTGGTTTTGCGACAGGCCATTTTGATGTCGCCTCACTGCGTTTTGGGCCTTTGCCTGCCGCGGGTACTTGGGCCTCCCACACAAGTGAGGCACCATTTTTACCGGGAGACCTGGGGGAACGCTGGGTGGTGGTAAATTTGTGTGAGCCCGGTGATGCCACTACTTTCCCACCCCAAAATGTGTGAAAAAAGTGATTTTTTCAGCAAAAGTGAGGTTTGCAGGGGATTCTGGGTAAGGAAACGTTGGGGGATCCACGCAAGCCATACCTCCCTGGAAGCCGCCGGGTGTCTAGTTTTCAGAAATGCGTGGGTTTGGTAGGTTTCCCTAGATGGCTGCCGAGCACCGGGCCAAAAACCTAAGTGACCCCCCTTGCCAAACCAGGTGGTTTTGCGACAGGCCATTTTGATGTCGCCTCACTGCGTTTTGGGCCCTTGCCTTCCGCGGGTACTTGGGCCTCCCACACAAGTGAGGCACCATTTTTACCGGGAGACCCGGGGGAACGCTGGGTGGTGGTAAATTTGTGTGAGCCCGGTGATGCCACTACTTTCCCACCCCAAAATGTGTGAAAAAAAGTGATTTTTTCAGCAACAATTGAGGTTTGCAGGGGATTCTGGGTAAGGAAACGTTGGGGGATCCATGCAAGCCATACCTCCCTGGAAGCCGCCGGGTGTCTAGTTTTCAGACATGCGTGGGTTTGGTAGGTTTCCCTAGATGGCCGCCGAGCACCGGGCCAAAAACCTAAGTGACCCCCTTGCAAAACCAGGTGGTTTTGCGACAGGCCATTTTGATGTCGCCTCACTGCGTTTTGGGCCCTTGCCTGCCGCGGGTACTTGGGCCTCCCACACAAGTGAGGCACCATTTTTACCGGGAGACCTGGGGGAACGCTGGGTGGTGGTAAATTTGTGTGAGCCCGGTGATGCCACTACTTTCCCACCCCAAAATGTGTGAAAAAAGTGATTTTTTCAGCAAAAGTGAGGTTTGCAGGGGATTCTGGGTAAGGAAACGTTGGGGGATCCACGCAAGCCATACCTCCCTGGAAGCCGCCGGGTGTCTAGTTTTCAGAAATGCGTGGGTTTGGTAGGTTTCCCTAGATGGCCGCCGAGCACCGGGCCAAAAACCTAAGTGACCCCCCTTGCAAAACCAGGTGGTTTTGCGACAGGCCATTTTGATGTCGCCTCACTGCGTTTTGGGCCCTTGCCTGCCGCGGGTACTTGGGCCTCCCACACAAGTGAAGCACCATTTTTACCGGGAGACCCGGGGGCCTGCTGGGTGGTGGTAAATTTGTGTGAGCCCGGTGATGCCACTACTTTCCCACCCCAAAATGTGTGAAAAAAGTGATTCTTTCAGCAAAAATTGAGGTTTGCAGGGGATTCTGGGTAAGGAAACGTTGGGGGATCCACGCAAGCCATATCTCCCTGGAAGCCGCCGGGTGTCTTGTTTTCAGAAATGTGTGGGTTTGGTAGGTTTCCCTAGATGGCCGCCGAGCACCGGGCCAAAAACCTAAGTGACCCCCCTTGCAAAACCAGGTGGTTTTGCGACAGGCCATTTTGATGTCGCCTCACTGCGTTTTGGGCCCTTGCCTGCCGCGGGTACTTGGGCCTCCCACACAAGTGAGGCACCATTTTTACCGGGAGACCCGGGGGAACGCTGGGTGGTGGTAAATTTGTGTGAGCCCGGTGATGCCACTACTTTCCCACCCCAAAATGTGTGAAAAAAGTGATTTTTTCAGCAACAATTGAGGTTTGCAGGGGATTCTGGGTAAGGAAACGTTGGGGGATCCACGCAAGCCATACCTCCCTGGAAGCCGCCGGGTGTCTAGTTTTCAGAAATGCGTGGGTTTGGTAGGTTTCCCTAGATGGCCGACGAGCACCGGGCCAAAAACCTAAGTGACCCCCCTTGCAAAACCAGGTGGTTTTGCGACAGGCCATTTTGATGTCGTCTCACTGCGTTTTGGGCAAAGCCTGCGGCGGGTACTTGGGCCTCCCACACAAGTAAGGCATCATTTATATCCGGGAGACCTGGGGGAACGCGGGGTGGGTGGAAATTTGTGGATCCACGCAGATTCCAGAACTTTCCATCCCAGAAATGTGGGGAAAATGTGTTTTTTTTGTCATTTTTTTACGTTTGCAAGGGATTCTGGGTAACAGACCATGGTGGGAGGCAGTCAAGTCACCCCATCCTGATTCCCCTGGGTGTCTAGTTTTCAAAAATGTATAGGTTTGCTAGGTTTCCCTAGGTGCCGGCAGGGCTAGGGTTCAAAAACTACAGCTAGTCACTTTGCCAAAAAAGGGTCATTTTTCACTGCAAAATGGAGGTGTGACCACGTTGCGTTTTGCGCCGTTTCCTGTCGCGGGCACTAGGCCGACCTGCACAAGTGAGGTACCATTTTTCTCGTAAGACTTTGGGGAACGCGGGGTGGGTGGAAATTTGTGGATCCACGCAGATTCCAGAACTTTCCATCCCAGAAATGTGGGGAAAATGTGTTTTTTTTGTCATTTTTTTACGTTTGCAAGGGATTCTGGGTAACAGACCATGGTGGGAGGTAGTCAAGTCCTGGATTCCCCTGGGTGTCTAGTTTTCAAAAATATATAGGTTTGCTAGGTTTCCCTAGGTGCCGGCAGGGCTAGGGTTAAAAAACTACAGCTAGTCACTTTGCCAAAAAAGGGTCATTTTTCACTGCAAAATGGAGGTGTGACCACGTTGCGTTTTGCGCCGTTTCCTGTCGCGGGCACTAGGCCGACCCGCACAAGTGAGGTACCATTTTTCTCGTAAGACTTTGGGGAACGCGGGGTGGGTGGAAATTTGTGGATCCACGCAGATTCCAGAACTTTCCATCCCAGAAATGTGGGGAAAATGTGTTTTTTTTGTCATTTTTTTACGTTTGCAAGGGTTTCTGGGTAACAGACCATGGTGGGAGGCAGTCAAGTCACCCCATCCTGGATTCCCCTGGGTGTCTAGTTTTCAAAAATGTATAGGTTTGCTAGGTTTCCCTAGGTGCCGGCAGGGCTAGGGTTCAAAAACTACAGCTAGTCACTTTGCCAAAAAAGGGTCATTTTTCACTGCAAAATGGAGGTGTGACCACGTTGCGTTTTGCGCCGTTTCCTGTCGCGGGCACTAGGCTGACCCGCACAAGTGAGATACCATTTTTCTCGTAGGACTTTGGGGAACGCGGGGTGGGTGGAAATTTGTGGATCCACGCAGATTCCAGAACTTTCCATCCCAGAAATGTGGGGAAAATGTGTTTTTTTTGTCATTTTGTTACGTTTGCAAGGGATTCTGGGTAACAGACCATGGTGGGAGGCAGTCAAGTCACCCTATCCTGGATTCCCCTGGGTGTCTAGTTTTCAAAAATGTATAGGTTTGCTAGGTTTCCCTAGGTGCCGGCAGGGCTAGGGTTAAAAAACTACAGCTAGTCACTTTGCCAAAAAGGGGTCATTTTTCACTGCAAAATTGAGGTGTGACCACGTTGCGTTTTGCGCCGTTTCCTGTCGCGGGCACTAGGCCGACCCGCACAAGTGAGGTACCATTTTTCTCGTAATACTTTGGGGAACGCGGGGTGGGTGGAAATTTGTGGATCCACGCAGATTCCAGAACTTTCCATCCCAGAAATGTGGGGAAAATGTGTTTTTTTTGTCATTTTTTTACGTTTGCAAGAGATTCTGGGTAACAGACCATGGTGGGAGGCAGTCAAGTCACCCCATCCTGGTTTCCCCTGGGTGTCTAGTTTTCAAAAATGTATAGGTTTGCTAGGTTTCCCTAGGTGCCGGCAGGGCTAGGGTTCAAAAACTACAGCTAGTCACTTTGCCAAAAAGGGGTCATTTTTCACTGCAAAATTGAGGTGTGACCACGTTGCGTTTTGCGCCGTTTCCTGTCGCGGTCACTAGGCCGACCCGCTCAAGTGAGGTACCATTTTTCTCGTAAGACTTTGGGGAACGCGGGGTGGGTGGAAATTTGTGGATCCACGCAGATTCCAGAACTTTCCATCCCAGAAATGTGGGGAAAATGTGTTTTTTTTGTCATTTTTTTACGCTTGCAAGGGATTCTGGGTAACAGACCATGGTGGGAGGCAGTCAAGTCACCCCATCCTGGATTCCCCTGGGTGTCTAGTTTTCAAAAATGTATAGGTTTGCTAGGTTTCCCTAGGTGCCGGCAGGGCTAGGGTTAAAAAACTACAGCTAGTCACTTTGCCAAAAAGGGGTCATTTTTCACTGCAAAATTGAGGTGTGACTACGTTGCGTTTTGCGCCGTTTCCTGTCGCGGGCACTAGGCCGACCCGCACAAGTGAGGTACCATTTTTCTCGTAAGACTTTGGGGAACGCAGGGTGGGTGGAAATTTGTGGATCCACGCAGATTCCAGAACTTTCCATCCCAGAAATGTGGGGAAAATGTGTTTTTTTTGTCATTTTTTTACGTTTGCAAGGGATTCTGGGTAACAGACCATGGTGGGAGGCAGTCAAGTCACCCCATCCTGGTTTCCCCTGGGTGTCTAGTTTTCAAAAATGTATAGGTTTGCTAGGTTTCCCTAGGTGCCGGCAGGGCTAGGGTTCAAAAACTACAGCTAGTCACTTTGCCAAAAAAGGGTCATTTTTCACTGCAAAATGGAGGTGTGACCACGTTGCGTTTTGCGCCGTTTCCTGTCGCGGGCACTAGGCCGACCCGCACAAGTGAGGTACCATTTTTCTCGTAGGACTTTGGGGAACGCGGGGTGGGTGGAAATTTGTGGATCCACGCAGATTCCAGAACTTTCCATCCCAGAAATGTGGGGAAAATGTGTTTTTTTTGTCATTTTTTTACGTTTGCAAGGGATTCTGGGTAACAGACCATGGTGGGAGGCAGTCACGTCACCCCATCCTGGATTCCCCTGGGTGTCTAGTTTTCAAAAATGTATAGGTTTGCTAGGTTTCCCTAGGTGCCGGCAGGGCTAGGGTTCAAAAACTACAGCTAGTCACTTTGCCAAAAAAGGGTCATTTTTCACTGCAAAATGGAGGTGTGACCACGTTGCGTTTTGCGCCGTTTCCTGTCGCGGGCACTAGGCCGACCCGCACAAGTGAGGTACCATTTTTCTCGTAGGACTTTGGGGAACGCGGGGTGGGTGGAAATTTGTGGATCCACGCAGATTCCAGAACTTTCCATCCCAGAAATGTGGGGAAAATGTGTTTTTTTTGTCATTTTTTTACGTTTGCAAGGGATTCTGGGTAACAGACCATGGTGGGAGGCAGTCAAGTCACCCCATCCTGGATTCCCCTGGGTGTCTAGTTTTCAAAAATGTATAGGTTTGCTAGGTTTCCCTAGGTGCCGGCAGGGCTAGGGTTCAAAAACTACAGCTAGTCACTTTGCCAAAAAAGGGTCATTTTTCACTGCAAAATGGAGGTGTGACCACGTTGCGTTTTGCGCCGTTTCCTGTCGCGGGCACTAGGCCGACCCGCACAAGTGAGGTACCATTTTTCTCGTAGGACTTTGGGGAACGCGGGGTGGGTGGAAATTTGTGGATCCACGCAGATTCCAGAACTTTCCATCCGAGAAATGTGGGGAAAATGTGTTTTTTTTGTTATTTTTTTACGCTTGCAAGGGATTCTGGGTAACAGACCATGGTGGGAGGCAGTCAAGTCACCCCATCCTGGATTCCCCTGGGTGTCTAGTTTTCAAAAATGTATAGGTTTGCTAGGTTTCCCTAGGTGCCGGCAGGGCTAGGGTTCAAAAACTACAGCTAGTCACTTTGCCAAAAAAGGGTCATTTTTCACTGCAAAATGGAGGTGTGACCACGTTGCGTTTTGCGCCTTTTCCTGTCGCGGGCACTAGGCCGACCCGCACAAGTGAGGTACCATTTTTCTCGTAGGACTTTGGGGAACGCGGGGTGGGTGGAAATTTGTGGATCCACGCAGATTCCAGAACTTTCCATCCCAGAAATGTGGGGAAAATGTGTTTTTTTTGTCATTTTTTTACGTTTGCAAGGGATTCTGGGTAACAGACCATGGTGGGAGGCAGTCAAGTCACCCCATCCTGGATTCCCCTGGGTGTCTAGTTTTCAAAAATGTATAGGTTTGCTAGGTTTCCCTAGGTGCCGGCAGGGCTAGGGTTCAAAAACTACAGCTAGTCACTTTGCCAAAAAAGGGTCATTTTTCACTGCAAAATGGAGGTGTGACCACGTTGCGTTTTGCGCCGTTTCCTGTCGCGGGCACTAGGCCGACCCGCACAAGTGAGGTACCATTTTTCTTGTAGGACTTTGGGGAACGCGGGGTGGGTGGAAATTTGTGGATCCACGCAGATTCCAGAACTTTCCATCCCAGAAATGTGGGGAAAATGTGTTTTTTTTGTCATTTTTTTACGCTTGCAAGGGATTCTGGGTAACAGACCATGGTGGGAGGCAGTCAAGTCACCCCATCCTGGATTCCCCTGGGTGTCTAGTTTTCAAAAATGTATAGGTTTGCTAGGTTTCCCTAGGTGCCGACAGGGCTAGGGTTCAAAAACTACAGCTAGTCACTTTGCCAAAAAAGGGTCATTTTTCACTGCAAAATTGAGGTGTGACTACGTTGCGTTTTGCGCCGTTTCCTGTCGCGGGCACTAGGCCGACCCGCACAAGTGAGGTACCATTTTTCTCGTAAGACTTTGGGGAACGCAGGGTGGGTGGAAATTTGTGGATCCACGTAGATTCCAGAACTTTCCATCCCAGAAATGTGGGGAAAATGTGTTTTTTTTGTCATTTTTTTACGTTTGCAAGGGATTCTGGGTAACAGACCATGGTGGGAGGCAGTCAAGTCACCCCATCCTGGTTTCCCCTGGGTGTCTAGTTTTCAAAAATGTATAGGTTTGCTAGGTTTCCCTAGGTGCCGGCAGGGCTAGGGTTCAAAAACTACAGCTAGTCACTTTGCCAAAAAAGGGTCATTTTTCACTGCAAAATGGAGGTGTGACCACGTTGCGTTTTGCGCCGTTTCCTGTCGCGGGCACTAGGCCGACCCGCACAAGTGAGGTACCATTTTTCTCGTAGGACTTTGGGGAACGCGGGGTGGGTGGAAATTTGTGGATCCACGCAGATTCCAGAACTTTCCATCCCAGAAATGTGGGGAAAATGTGTTTTTTTTGTCATTTTTTTACGTTTGCAAGGGATTCTGGGTAACAGACCATGGTGGGAGGCAGTCACGTCACCCCATCCTGGATTCCCCTGGGTGTCTAGTTTTCAAAAATGTATAGGTTTGCTAGGTTTCCCTAGGTGCCGGCAGGGCTAGGGTTCAAAAACTACAGCTAGTCACTTTGCCAAAAAAGGGTCATTTTTCACTGCAAAATGGAGGTGTGACCACGTTGCGTTTTGCGCCGTTTCCTGTCGCGGGCACTAGGCCGACCCGCACAAGTGAGGTACCATTTTTCTCGTAGGACTTTGGGGAACGCGGGGTGGGTGGAAATTTGTGGATCCACGCAGATTCCAGAACTTTCCATCCCAGAAATGTGGGGAAAATGTGTTTTTTTTGTCATTTTTTTACGTTTGCAAGGGATTCTGGGTAACAGACCATGGTGGGAGGCAGTCAAGTCACCCCATCCTGGATTCCCCTGGGTGTCTAGTTTTCAAAAATGTATAGGTTTGCTAGGTTTCCCTAGGTGCCGGCAGGGCTAGGGTTCAAAAACTACAGCTAGTCACTTTGCCAAAAAAGGGTCATTTTTCACTGCAAAATGGAGGTGTGACCACGTTGCGTTTTGCGCCGTTTCCTGTCGCGGGCACTAGGCCGACCCGCACAAGTGAGGTACCATTTTTCTCGTAGGACTTTGGGGAACGCGGGGTGGGTGGAAATTTGTGGATCCACGCAGATACCAGAACTTTCCATCCCAGAAATGTGGGGAAAATGTGTTTTTTTTGTCATTTTTTTACGCTTGCAAGGGATTCTGGGTAACAGACCATGGTGGGAGGCAGTCAAGTCACCCCATCCTGGATTCCCCTGGGTGTCTAGTTTTCAAAAATATATAGGTTTGCTAGGTTTCCCTAGGTGCCGGCAGGGCTAGGGTTCAAAAACTACAGCTAGTCACTTTGCCAAAAAAGGGTCATTTTTCACTGCAAAATGGAGGTGTGACCACGTTGCGTTTTGCGCCTTTTCCTGTCGCGGGCACTAGGCCGACCCGCACAAGTGAGGTACCATTTTTCTCGTAGGACTTTGGGGAACGCGGGGTGGGTGGAAATTTGTGGATCCACGCAGATTCTAGAACTTTCCATCCCAGAAATGTGGGGAAAATGTGTTTTTTTTGTCATTTCTTTACGTTTGCAAGGGATTCTGGGTAACAGACCATGGTGGGAGGCAGTCAAGTCACCCCATCCTGGATTCCCCTGGGTGTCTAGTTTTCAAAAATGTATAGGTTTGCTAGGTTTCCCTAGGTGCCGGCAGGGCTAGGGTTCAAAAACTACAGCTAGTCACTTTGCCAAAAAAGGGTCATTTTTCACTGCAAAATGGAGGTGTGACCACGTTGCGTTTTGCGCCGTTTCCTGTCGCGGGCACTAGGCCGACCCGCACAAGTGAGGTACCATTTTTCTCGTAGGACTTTGGGGAACGCGGGGTGGGTGGAAATTTGTGGATCCACGCAGATTCCAGAACTTTCCATCCCAGAAATGTGGGGAAAATGTGTTTTTTTTGTCATTTTTTTACGCTTGCAAGGGATTCTGGGTAACAGACCATGGTGGGAGGCAGTCAAGTCACCCCATCCTGGATTCCCCTGGGTGTCTAGTTTTCAAAAATGTATAGGTTTGCTAGGTTTCCCTAGGTGCCGGCAGGGCTAGGGTTCAAAAACTACAGCTAGTCACTTTGCCAAAAAAGGGTCATTTTTCACTGCAAAATGGAGGTGTGACCACGTTGCGTTTTGCGCCGTTTCCTGTCGCGGGCACTAGGCCGACCCGCACAAGTGAGGTACCATTTTTCTCGTAGGACTTTGGGGAACGCGGGGTGGGTGGAAATTTGTGGATCCACGCAGATTCCAGAACTTTCCATCCCAGAAATGTGGGGAAAATGTGTTTTTTTTGTCATTTTTTTACGCTTGCAAGGGATTCTGGGTAACAGACCATGGTGGGAGGCAGTCAAGTCACCCCATCCTGGATTCCCCTGGGTGTCTAGTTTTCAAAAATGTATAGGTTTGCTAGGTTTCCCTAGGTGCCGGCAGGGCTAGGGTTCAAAAACTACAGCTAGTCACTTTGCCAAAAAGGGGTCATTTTTCACTGCAAAATTGAGCTGTGACCACCTTGCGTTTTGCACCGTTTCCTGTCGCGGGCACTAGGCCGACCCACACAAGTGAGGTACCATTTTTCTCGTAAGACTTTGGGGAACGCGGGGTGGGTGGAAATTTGTGGATCCACGCAGATTCCGGAACTTTCCACGACAGAAATGTGTGGAAAATGTGATTTTTTTGACAATTTTTTAGGTTTGCAAGGGATTCTGGGTAACAGACCCTGGTGGGAGGCAGTCAAGTCACCCCATCCTGGATTCCCCTGGGTGTCTAGTTTTTAAAAATGTATAGGTTTGCTAGGTTTCCCAAGGTGCCCGCAGAGCTAGGGTTCAAAAACTAGAGCTAGGCACTTTGCAAAAAAAGGGTAATTTTGCATTGTGAAAATGTGGTGTGACCACGTTGCGTTTTGCGCCGTTTCCTGTCGTGGGCACTATGCCTACCCACACAAGTGAGGTACCATTTTTATCGGGAGACTTAGGGTAATTCAGATTTGTAAAGGAACTGTTATTATCTATTGACTTTCCATGCATTTCTGCTTTCCAAATGAAAGATATTGTGTAAAAAAGAAGTCATTCTAAAAAATGACTGATAATTCTCATGCTAGTATGAGTATTCCCAATTTCAGAAATGTGCAAATATCTACTATTTCTAAACTCTATATTTTGTTCCCATTTCAGAAATACATAGGTGTCTTTCATACCGATTTTTCCATGTACACTTTTTTACAGAATAATTACTATGTACCCGGTACATAATAAAAAACCATTGCAAGTTACTACTCAGTTTTTGGCTCTGGGTTCGTCTGGTTCTTGGTGAACCTACAAGTCCTATATATCCCCACAACCAGTAATGTCCAGCGGATGCAACGGTATATTGCTTTCAAAGAGCTGTCATAATTAGAAGAAGTTACAGGTGAAAACGTTGACACAAAAGGCTGTTTTTTTCAACTAAATTTCAATTTATCCTACATTTAACTGTTTGTTTCTATAAAAAAACCTTGATGGATCTACACAAATGCCCTTTTGCTGAAGTCAGAATGTTATCTTCTTTTCGAAAATGTATAGCTTTCCAGGATCCACTATTGCTTTTGTACCCATTTCTGCCACTAACTGGAAGGAGGTCAAAAGCACAAAAAATAGCAAAAATAGGCTATGTCCCAGAAAAATGCCAAAACTGTGTAAAAAATGTTGGGTTTCTGACAAAAGTCAAGTATCCCCGAAAAGCTGGGAAAATGGTGATTTCAACCCCACAAACCCTTTTTTGATAACATTTGCAGGGAAAAACCCAGATGCTTTCATTTGCAGCCCGTTTTTCCAATTTTTCCAAAAAAACCCAAAATTTTGCTGTATTTTGGCTCTTTTCTGTGACCCCTCCAGGGGAATCCACAAACCCTGAGTACCTTTAGAATCCCCATGATGTTGGAAGAAAAGGACGCAAATTTGGCGTGGCTACCTAATGCGGTCAAAAAGTTACAGGGGCCTAAGCGCGCACTACCCCAAATAGCCAAAAAAAGGCCAGGCACAGGAGGGGGAAAAGGCCTGGCAGCGAAGGGGTTAATGCTATTGTTTATGTTGTATTTTGGTTGTTTACTGTTTTTTTTTTTTTAAACAAATTTTATTTGTCAAATAGCACATAAAGAGCAGAGCTCTGAACCCCAGAAACTTCTGCACAATAAACTTCCATCATTATGACTTTGACTTTTACAAAAGAATAATCAAGGAAAAATGGAAAGCAACACAGATCAAAAGAAAACAGATCAACAGAGAAATTATAACATAACAACCCCCCCAATGCTCTAACATCTCACCTCGATCGGCATATCATTAGGAAATGCAGCCACCTCGTTGGCTTCAGCACTCTATTACACCTAAAACTTCATCTTGCAGCAACCGAATTAAGATTATACTGGGTCATGGGGTCCTGCCATAGAGACGGACTCCAACTGCAGGGCTCGATAGTACGCCCATCTCTTCCAAATTTTAAAATGTTTGTGCGGACACCCCCTTGCCGCAAAAATGGGGACCTCCAAGCCCATGCAAAAATCCAGGCCATTCTTCCATGCGGTCACGGAGGGTGCCGCCGGTGCCTTCCATGACTTTGCGATATCTCTTTTGGCCAGAGTAAACCCCAGTAGCATAAGATGGGGTTTGTATATGTTGCCCCCCACCCATTCCATAATGTGTAGGAGTACCAGCTTCAGGGAGCGGGGTAGGTCCCAGCCCTGTATCTCCGAGAGGCAGGTCATAACTCCCCTCCAGAATCGTGTCAGAGCAGTACCATGCCAGACCGTGTGCATCAGGGTTCCCACTTTCCGCTCGCACCTGAGACATGTAGGGGAGGCCACCAATCCCGCTCTCCACAATCTAACTCTAGTAAAATATACCCAATGAAGGTACTTGAACTGGATAAGTCGCAGGTGTACTGCGAATGCAGCCCCCCGCAGGGAGGTCAGCGCCTCCGTCCAGTCCTCCCCATCCAACTGACCAACATCACCCTCCCAGGCCTCTCTAAGCTTCTGTAATGAGGAGGAGCTATGGTAACCAGGGATTGGTAGATTTCAGAAATTTTACGGTCTTGGAGATCTCCCATAAATACCTTTGTCTCAATTGTGCTAAACTCAGCAAGCGACTCTAACCCCTCCAAGCTAGGGGAGATAGCATGGCGGAACTGAAGATGCCTATAAAATTGAGTTTTCGGTATTTGGAATTCCCTTTCAAGACCGATCCGGTTGTTTACTGTTTTAAGTACTTTTACTTGAACCATTGTTTGGATTCTAGTATTCTTTAACCCCTGGTTCAGGTTCTAGGGTTGCCCCTGTAGTTAATGTTATCCTATGGGAGGGGTAGGCCTAATAGTAGTGAAAACTAATTTAGGAGTTTTTAATTACCAGGACATGCAAAACTTAAAAGTATATGTCCATCCTTTTAATTATACAGCACCTTGCCCTATGGGCTACCTAGGGTCTACCTTTGGGGTGACTTTTAAGTACAGAAGGTGAGTTTAAGGCTTGGCAAAGGGGTTTTAATGCCAAGTGACATGGCAGTTTAAAACTACATTCGGACTGCAGTGGCAAGCCTGGAACATGTTTTAAGGTACTACTAAAGTGGGTGGCACAATACCTGCTGCAGACTCACTGATAGCATTTCATTTTCATGTGGGTATGGTATAGCACTCTACACGAGCCTTAAAAGTAAACTAAATATGCCATTTGGGTATGAGCCAATAAAACCATGTTTTGGGGGAGAACACAAGCACGGTAGCACTGGTAAGCAGTGGTAAAGTGCACAGAGTCCTAGGGCCAACAAAAACTAATTCAGCAAAAGGTGGAAGGAAAAATGCAAAACATTTGGGGGCTAACCCTGCAGAGAAGGCGTTTCTGAAAATGGATATCCTACGATTACCAAGGCACTTCTGGTACACTTAATAATATATTAGCAATATATTGTTTTACCTTCTTATGAAAGGAATGTAAATGGCTCTTGAAGAACAATGAGGAGACTGACAATTCTAAAGGATGCATGAATTTCATAAATCAGAGAGAGAAGAGAGTACTGCAGAATCAGGGGGATCCAGACCTTTACCAGTAGCAGACATCTACCTAGATTTAGGCGGCGACATACATGAAAACTGCAATCAGCTTTAAACTCACACAACCTGTTTTAACCATCCTGGAGAGGAACCAAAGATGAGATGTAGATTTTACACAGCCAGGTGTGCAGATAATCTGGATTATATTAAGGACACACAGACTAATATTATGCAATCTCCTTTACTGCCACACACACGCACACACACACACAGCAGTTCCTTTAGAAACCATTATTTTTATTACTATTATTATTACAGATGCACCTGACTACAAACACCGGCTAGCAGGAATTCTTATTTGTTTGAATACTTAACCAAGGAACAGAAAAGAAGGAAAAGAATAAGTCTCCCCCTCTTCCCCATCTCCCACCCTATTTAACCAGTCACAGGTATTGACAAGTTAGTTACCAGAAACGACCTGGCATGAATGAACTAGCAGGGAATGTATTTAGGTTAGCACATGATCTCTTGTGACACCCTCTTGCTAGGACCCAGATGTTGCATCCCTCCGGCTGGTGCCCCGCCACGGTTCCCATTATCCGTGCCAACAGTCTAAGTACACTAATGTATTTAGGGCAAGAAAGTTCCTTAATTTCAGCTAAAAGGAAGGATAAGCAAGTTCCCCAACAAGTTTTAAAGTCCTTTCCCCCTTTGTTTTGGAGCCATGGTGACTCTTTCTATCATCAGAATATCCCATACCCTATGAATCTATGATTTATGATCGCACTCAATCTGTTCCCCATATTGCCAATATACTCTACTTTGGTCTGGAACTGTTATCCTGTCTGCTCTGGGATACCTAAGAGGGTAGGAGAGGTGGTCAAGCACCACAAGGACTATAAATGTGGAGAATCTCAATACACTGGTTTCTGACATGGTGTTGATATCATCCAGTACCCCTGTCCAGTATTTTGTGAGACTCTGTCAGTGCCATAGTAGGTGGAGCTGCATTCCTATATCAGTATACCACCTCATCGGCACCAGCATTTCTTCTTTTCAGTATTGACAGGGTATAATTGTCCCAGCATTTAGTTTTCTGTCATTCCTCAATGGATTCAGAGTGCGGCTTGCTGCTTTTTTAAGATCACTGTGAGACACCCAGTGCCAAATGTGAAGGTATCTATGTCTCTCTTGTTTATATGCTTCAGTTCATCTTAATTAAACGTTTTGAGGCCCTCTGTGTCAAATGAGTCACCCCAACACTAACAATTCTGTTTTTGCATACTGAAAACTCTGTTCCTCTGCTGCCGCATCAAGGTCTGGGTTACCCACAAAAGAAGTAAACATGGTAGGGCATGTGTAGAGACCTGTTGTTATGTCCCATGCTCCTAAAGTCACCTGTTATTGGAGACAAATGCAGGCCCTACGGTTTTCACCATATGGCCAACCAAGGAGTCCATCAAACACACAAAGATGATGGGAGGAACACTTGCAATTTGTCTAACACTGACAATTGCTATGGGTAGAATTCTAACCCATTGTTTTTTTGCCCACCATGCCACCTCAGTTTGGACTCAGATATATACAAATTAATCTTGACCCTTCTCCAATAGAAACACTCCAACTTGAACTGCCAGGCCAGCTCTACCTGAACCAGAACACAAGGAACTCATGGCCAGTTTCTCCCTGATTAGGGCTCTTCAGTCGGTTGTAGCTTGGCTCCAGTGGCACGGTGAGTATGGGACCCACATCTACGCATACTCTTGCCACTTAGGGAGGTACATCAAACACACAAACAGTGATAGGAGGAATGCTTGCAATTTGTCTAACCACTAGCAATAGCTCAGGGTAGCATTCCAACCCATTATTATTTTGCCCATCGTGTCACCTCAGTTTGGACCCAGCCATATGCAAATCAGTCTTGATCCAGCTCCAATATGAACAGTCCAGTCTGAACTTCCAGGCTAGGCCCTACCTGATCAAGAACACAAGCAGCCCAAAACCGATCTTGCCTTGAATGGGGCTCTTGAGTTGAGTGTTAAGTGATTTAATTGGCACAGTGACCACTGGACCCACATCTGGGTATACACTTGTCAAACACAAAAAAAGATGATGGGAGGAATACTTGCAATTTGTCTAACCACTGGTAATCACTAGGGGTAGTATTCCAACTCATTGTTCTTTTGCCCACCATGCCACATCAGTTTGGACACAGCCATATGCAAATCAGTCTTGATCCAGCTCCAATAGGAACAATCTAACCCAAACTACCAAGCAAGGCCCTCCCTGAACCAGAATACAAGCAACTCCTGGCCTATGCCCCGACTGGAATCTTTTTTAGCTGCCTGATCAGAAGGCTTTACTTTATTTGCCCTATCTTGGCTGAAGAGGGAGTTAAAATGACCAGAGGAACTGGATACTATCTCTGGCCCAGTGAACTGGACATTGCTATTGCAGCTGAGTCTCACTGCAGGTATCTTTTGAGAGATTCAATATCTGATTTTTTGTAGGCTTATCTTGAATCAAGACTCCTTTCCAAAGCAGCTACTTATATCACTCTGCTATGACACCTGGAATGGCATCTTTCACTATTGCCATTCTGTCCAAGTTATACTTGAACTACAAGAAAACAACCAGATAAATGTTAAATGAGTTGGGTGTGTTATCTGGGCTGAAAATATTGTCTCACTTGTCTTTAGTAAAATCCAATTTTACTGCCTAGCTGGCTGTGGAAAATCTACAATTTATGCTTAGACCCGGAGGTCAATTTTAAGAAAGGTTGAAGCTTAGCAACCAACCCCCTTGCTGCACTCTACACCAGTGTAACATAGAAATGCCTAAACATTACATCTCTAGACCAGTCAGCAGATTTTAAAATATCTTGAAAACCACGTCTTTTAATGAAAGCTTTTAAAGCTGCTGCATATCGTACTGAATGAGCTCCAAACAAACTCAAATCCACATTTGCTTTCATCATGATCTCTTTCACCCATCTAGCTTAAATTGAAGATGAAACAGCTTTATATATTTTTTTTAAAGAAATAAGTTACTCTGTCACCCCCTGTGGACTAATACAATGTCTAGTCTATTTTTCATAAACTTTGAAACTTCACATTGTCATTAAAATGAGGACAGAAAATAGTTTAAGAATGTGTTTCTGTCCTTCTTGACAAATAAAAACAGATTATCTTTGGTGTTACTAAACTACTTGTAACATCCAGAGCTCGTAAATCAGACACTCTCCGAAAAGTTAATTTCAATGTCAGGTCCTTTAACGATAAATGTTCATTTGTTATTAAACTCTCCATAAGACGCTACATCGTAGAAACATTACAAATAGAATCATAAATAGAAACAGGATGGTTCAACACTCCTTAACAATCTGTTTTAAAAATATCCTGACCAATACATATTCCATTCACCTGTGACCTGCAGCAATTGTTCATCTATGTACATTCATTGTTCTGTATGATAAACTATTTTCAAACAAATCCGATAAGTAACTAACCACTGACACCACATTAACTGAAAACGGATCATAATCCATTTCGGCACACCAGCAAAACTGCTAGTGCCATGCTAATCTATATGCTTTCCTAGTATCTGGTGCACAAGATTCCTCAACATGTCTTGAAGCTTCTAGTGAAAGACCTGGCAATTCCACAACACTCCTAAAAGTCTCCATGTCATCAAAATCATGTGTCCTGACCTCACAGGTTCATGAGCCTCCCAGAATGGGCCTCTCAGAATCCCTTGAAACATAGGAAGCAGACATAGAAAATCCACTGACAAGTCCAGCATAATTCGGTACCATGCCTGTGATCTCCAAAGAGGTGCCACTAACACCACTGTCTCCTTACATTTGCGCACCTTCATTGCCAGAGGGGGGGAGGGGACGTGGTTAGCAAGCCAAGATGGCAGACACAAGATCTTAGAGCTCTGCGCCGATACCCCCAATTATCCTCATAAATCCTAGCACTCCTGCCTGACAAAACAGCTACACGCAGTGGGGACCTCCGCTTGCAGAGCGCGTGCGTGTCTGGCGGTTCGAGGCACAGATGGATGCTGCGCGGTGATGGTGTGCGACGCTGGGCCTTGCATATAGGCCAGAGGAGCTCTGGCACTGTATGCTGCAATACGCGCTCGGCTGATGGGGGTCAGGCTTACCCCTACTGGGTGTGTTTGGCCCTGATTGCTTTGAAGTGGCATCTGTGGGCCATCCAATTTTACTGAGGAGCGGTGAGTCGCCTGCAAAAAATTACACCCACAGGTCAAAAACCGTGTGTGTAACTTATTTTGGTCCCGGAGCCACGATGCTGGCACTGGGCTATGGCTGACTGGGACTGGTCGCACAAGCCCGCGTCGGGGGCAGCGGCTGCTGTGTGGTGGTGCCCAGGACAAGCGCCCGACCCAGAGGTGAGGCAGTGGATGTTGCCTGTAGGGCCTAGAAAAAATACCGCAAGCTGAGAAAGCAGGCCTGACACTGGGAGCCAAACAGCGCGAGACCGGGAGGCGCAATGCACCGGACTGAAGGTGAGAGGGAGCGATCCGTGGAATCCCTCGGACTGGGGGGAGTGCAGGGTCCGGATTGCTCAGGCGGCGTGCGGTAGGGCAGGGCTGTGAGGCTGGGCACGGGGGTGGGATCAGGCCCTCACACAAGCGAAAGGAGCGAGGAAAACTAGGAGTAGACTCGCGGCCATTACGTAGATGGGATAGAGGCCCACTCGAGCCCAACCGTAGAAGGGAGAGCGGATGTTACCGACCTGACTAGCATACACAGGTGTCCCCACTAGCACAGAGAAACTACCATCACCCGAGCGGTGAGGATATGGGGGTTGACCTGGGCCTCACACCAGAGCAGACAAGTGAAGGGCACTGAGGGAGACGTGAGAAGTACTCTGGTGCAAATCATTGCAGAGGAACACCAAACCCTCTTACTTTAAAAAGCATATGTCTCGGACCACAACGCTGGCTAGACCAAGAGCAATTCATTCACTGGCCAATGTTAGACCCTGTGCTCAGAAGTAACCGTAGATAAAACGGATGATAAAATAAAACTTGCAGCAAAACCAGCAACAGTAAAGCTACCACGGGTGTTTGCAACAAAGGTTCTAAACAGTAAAGTTACCCATGACTAACTAGGCTCCCCTGCCTTCTCAGGAGTAGAAATAGAAAGTAGATTTGGGAACTACCCGCAGCGGGAACCGCGTGGAGCACAGGCAGTGTGGGTATAACTTCAGGCACGTAGAACTGGGCCCAGGGTCGGCTCAGACCCAGGCTCAAGCGTCACGGAATGGGCGCGACACTTGGATGTACCACACTCTCAGTTAGTGTACCTGATAATATTCACCAGCTAACCAGCAGCTGAAACACATGCTTATTTGACACGTCCCACTGCATAAAGTGGAAACAAAATGAACCCCGTCAAGGCCACTAGGCCATTTGTAAGGGACTTCACGACTGCCTGCACTAGATCCGACAACAGTCCTATATGCCCTCAGCTCAAAAACTGGTCATGGGGCACCTGTGATCGACTGCTCGGCAGTCCACTACACACAAAGAGATGCATGAGAGTTCTCATATAGAAGAAGAAGTAACTCGGGAAGCCTCACACTCTGCGTTATCGACCAAACTAGATACAGTCCTTCCGGCTGTGGAGAAACTGGGTTCCTCGCTAGACCAAACATGTATTTCACTTGTATCAAAAATAGACAGGGTCACATCTGATTTCACGTTGTTAAGAGCAGATCATCGCAAATTGACTGACAGGTCCAAGCTAGCGAGCAGTCGCTCTCAGAACTTTAGCCAACTACTCGAAATCATTTGGTGACAATCTACGATCTTCTAGACAAGAGTAAACACCCTCGAGGATAGGCTGGAGGATTCGAAAGGACGCTCGCGGCGCAATACTAAACGGGTCGTGGGCCTCCCAGAGGGAGAAGAGGGGCAAGATCCAGTACTATACGTTGAGTGCTGATTGAAGGAGCTCCTTCCAGCCGATACTTTACCGCCACAGTTCATGGTAGTGCCCACAGGATACTGGCCCGTAAACCCCCACCGGGATCCAGACCAAGACCATTCCTCTTCAAGCTCTTAAACAACAGAGACGCACTATTGGATGAAACGAGTAAGATACCAGATATCAAAATGCAAAACATCCAAGTCATGTTATTCCCGGATTACACTACACATGTACAACGGAGGCGGGGGTCCTTTGTCCCGGTGAAGTGCCAGCTTTGAGAGCTAGATATCCAATATTCACTGCTTTTACCGGCCCGGTTGCGGGTGGTGACACAGGGTGCACCTCGTTTTTTTGACACACCACTGGATTCATGGGACTGGATGACAGAATTGGGCTTGCTGTCGGGGCCCATGCCGCGCACTGAGCTCATGCAACCAAGAAAACAAACAAGCCTGCCGACGGGGCAGGGGTGGGGCCCGGGCCGCACTGCGTGGCTGACTGTGGTTCCCGATTAGGAGCAGGAGTTAATGGAAAGACAAGAGGCGATCCATGTTGCTGCGGCTATACGATCCAAGGCTCAGGACTCTGATCAAGACACAAGCTCTGCTCATACATTGGCCACGAACATCTCGACCTCACCAGATCTTGAGAACTCCTAACCTCACAGACATCACACCGCAGATATCTGAAAATATAATTTGAACATTTCATACCAGGTCGGTCAATATGCACAGATATGCAGAACCTAAGCACTAATATACTCCTCTCCTATGATTGATCCCTGCACACGTTGCGTGGCCAACTGCGATCTGGAGAAGCAGTTAGTGGAAAGACAAGAGGCGATCCACGTTGCCGCAACTATCCGATACGAGTCTCAGGAATCTGACCAAGACACAAGCTCTGCTCATACATTGGCCATGAACGGCTTGACTCCCACCAGATCTGAGAACTCTGAACCTCCCGGACATCACACTGCAGATAGCTGAAAATATAAATTCAACATTTCATAAGACCTGGATAATAGGCACAGATATGCAGAATCTAAGCACTATTATACTCCTATGATTGATCCCCACACACACGCGCATAACAGGGGACAATTACTCACTCAGATGTAGGTACGGGGGCTCCACTGTCCATTGAGTCCCACTTCCTCACCCATAGCGAAATTCCTTACCAAAGGCTGGGGAAGGGATTGCTGTACATTCAATTAGTATATAGAGGGGGTATCTTGGCTTTGCAGGCCTGTAGGGTGCACCCCAACAACCATACACAGGCCACTATTGTAGCTGCCGTAGTTGGACAGCTTTGTTTGGGCGGTCTCCATATGCGAGATTGCTCTCATATTGGTATATGGTTAACAGTTAATCCCTAACTTTATTTTTGTTACAGACACTTAAAAATAATACTACACCAGCACCTGGTCCCCCTCTGCACACACATGCCCTATGTCAAAACAGGGATGATACAGTTGATATATGGTACGTACAAATATTGTCACATGGAACATTAGGGGGATGAATACACCAGCACGCAGATATTCAATATATATATATTTACAACGGAGATTTACTAACATAGCCCTCCTACAGGAGACACACCTGACCAAGACAGAAGGCAAACGCCTCTCTAGACGATGGCGAGGCAAAGTATGTAGCACACACTTCTTGTCCCAAGTGAGAGGTGCTTTGATATGGATAAAATCCGGGGTCCCTTATCTGATGGAGGAAACAGTAACAGATCAAGAAGGCAGGTATGTGTTCACTAAAGGCAAATTGAACGGGCACACAATCCTTATAGGCTTTGTATACACCCCAATGTGGAGCAAACCTCATTTTTACATTAACTGAATACAGTCCTGGCTGATGGAGTGGAATTCCCTGGTTGATGGGGGAGACTTTAACTCAGTTCTGGATGTAGAATTAAATAGGTCATTCCCACCCCTTAACCAAACCACCGCTGCATCCAATGCACAGGCACTAGCTGGATGGTTAATCTCCCCGTGCCTAACAAAAAATGAATGTGTCCGTCTGTAACGTAACTGGTGCTCATGCAAAGTGCTCTGATACCTTCAGGTCTAGTTAGCGCTATATAAAACTTCATACACACAAACAAAAAAAAAAGGCGTACACCGCAACTGCAGCTGTATGCATTATACACTAAGGCCCTGGCTGAAAAGTGACTCCCCCCCCTCCATCCATGCGCGAGGCAAGTCTAGGATCACTGCCTAAGCCTGATAGAGATCCAACAGAACTGGGCTCATTCAGGGCGCTAGCCCTCCTTAATGTAGATTATACGATACTATTTCAATCAAACAAGGGGACCCAATAGTTGGTCGGGGACCTTGGGTATGAACTGTTTTAAGGAACAATGGTCCCTGCTAAAGAAGGTTGGTTAGTTCCAGCATATGAAAGTAGAAATATGATATCTTCTTTTCATGTCCTTTTGGACATGAATATTTAATATATTCAGTAAAAGAAAAACATACAAGTGGGAACATAATTATACAAAACAATTTCAGGCAAACAGAGAATTGTGTCCGAACAACATACAGCAATCTGGCCACCAATTAATATACTAGCACAAATTAATAAAAATATACAAGTCAAGTCAAGTCAAAAGAACTTTATTTCGGAGAAAGTCTCCATAAAAGGTACATAAGATAGAAATATAAAAACGTTTAAAAACATACATTGGATAGTTAGAAAATAGTTAAAAATGGTTGCAACATTAAAAACACCAGGATTACTATATGTCCGCTAATTACAAAAAATCATGTGCAATTTAGCCCAGTGCAAGTTTAATCAGGTAAGCATTTTCAGGTACCGTTTTCTCGTATGCCAGAAAGCCCCCAGAAATTTGGCCACAGCAAACACAATGTGAGCAGCCATTTCACTCTTAAGGATTCTGAAGGCTTCATGACACCTAGTAAAACCCAAATTCCTACAAATGGGAATGATCCATTTTCTGCGCGCCTCACTATAGCCCGGACAAAAAAATATAATATGCAGCTCGGATTCGTCGCTTACTCTGCATGCCGGGCAAGTGCTGGGTGTAGACGCAGACCAATGACTAGTGAGTGCACGTATCGGCAGGGACCCGTGCCTCCATTGTAGATAGAGCTTCCTAATTAATACAGGGTAAATATTGTCTAGGGTTAGTTCCAAACTGTAGGCATTTTTAATACAGAGAAATTGATCCGTTAGAGTCCCTAGGGTTGTGGAAGGTCGGGATGTGGGAGCCTTGGAATTGTAATGCAATTTAGTTAGGGCCTTTTTTGAGAGTCTGGGGCAAGCATCCAGGGGGTCGTTCCAGAGAGCATCAAGGCCTAAGCCCACCAGACAATTATGTCAGGGTGCGAGAACTCGATGACATTTCGATCCCTTTACATGAATGCACCCCTGTTGTATTTACACCCGCCTCCACAACTTCCAGGCAAAGGTATGGAATAGACCAACATTGCTGTGGGATAGCATACTCGCGTACACTTCGGAATGCATAGACACCCCAAGATATATCACTTACAATGTGAACACCATCAAAAGCCATTTACATGTGCTGTAATGACGAATGAGAACTTACTTGGCTTGTAACTGCAACACTGTAAACTTGATTTTGTGTTTTTGTCTATTAAGAATTATCTACTGTACCGCTTCCAATGCCTATTATCCCTGTTAATATAAAAACCAAAACCATAACAGAATAATAAAAACAGATTGAAACTAAAAATAATTATTGCCATCTTGGGCAATCACTGTAAAAAGCGACAACGCATGTGGATGGAGACCCCTTCAATCCTGAAAGAATGCATCTACTGCTGACAACTCCAGACGCAAACTGAAAAACCTCAGCAGTGCATTCAACCTATTTGCAAAAAGATTCACATCAAATGGATTCCATACTCTTTCCAACTCTAGAATTATTGACCTGTCTAGTTTCCAATCACTTAAGCCGTTGAAATTCTTTGAAAAACCAATCTACGACTTTGTTGTTTAACCCTGTGATGTGTTCTGCCTGAACAGAAACATTCCTGCTCAGATAATACTCCCAAAGCACCTTTACCAAATCCGCCAGATCCACTGACTGTGGAACCCCATCCTGTTCACATACCTTACCGCCAGTGGTTCCCAAACTGTGCGCCGTGGCTCCCTGGGGCGCCGCCAAACCTAGCCAGGGAAGCCGCGCACCAAGCACTTTAATGCATTTAATGTTGAAGGGTCTGTTGGCGTCAGTTAAACTAATTAGTCTTAAATGCATGTCGATGATTTGTAAGTGACATGCCTAAAGCTGTAAACGTAGTGCTTAATTGATGGCATGTTGAGGGAGCTGTCCTCCAAATTTCACTGGATCACAACATTCCAACACTCCCAAAGTAAGCGGGAGATGCCCGATTTATTTTCTTAGACTCGCTAATATTTTCGTTTTTCTTCCAAATGCATTTTACACCAATGCAAGTTATCAGGAAAGCACAGTTGTCCTGTCTATTAAACACATTAAGTATTATTAAGTATTGACGGTTGTACTTGAAACATAGATACTTTCAATACATATTCCTTTTCAGTACAATTACATTTCCAGACAGACTTGCTCTCTCCTTGAGCACAGGGAAGTAAAACACCATACACGGCGTAATGCCAACATTTGGAAGCCAGAAAGCGGGACGTTTAAAAAAAAAAAAAAATGAGAGGAATTTATTTGGCTTGCATTGATTTGGAGGCAGTTTTAGGGAGGAAACAGGAAAAATAAAGCTGTATGTGATTTAAAAAATTGTGAGACACACTGCTGAGACAGATGTGTTGGCACGTATGACATGGGTAGAAATAGAAGTGCATCCAAATATTCTTCAAGCGTAGAAACACTGTGGCAATGGGGCCTACATGCATAGGGGTACTATCTTGCACTGTTAGTGGGATAAAAACGTTTGAGAGGGTACTCTAAAAATAGCATGGGCAAAGAAGCGTAACTAGGACTATTTTATTAGAGGCTCCGCCTTAGTAATACAAAACACCCTGCGTATATGATTATAAAACCTTCATCAGCATCATCCCAATTATTTCCAGGGAGAAAAATGCAAGTACTCCCAAGGTCGGGCTTACATCTCCTCCACCCTCCAAAAAAGTATAGTGGGGAGCCACGTGCGATGGCCAATGGGCCAAGGGAGCTGCGGGTTGAAAAAGTTTGGGAACCACTAATTTAGAGGATCTTTCCAATGCTGAGTCTGCGTGTCTACTGTCGGCTATGGAGTCGTTCGGTCTCTGCACTAGAATACACGACACAACCCATGTAGCAGGACACACCCTGGACACCATCTTTACTAATATTTATGATCTAACTGTAGAACTTCCTCTGGCGCTAACTTGGACTGATCATCTGGTACTAAGATTCTCTTTTAGAAGGCCAGAAGTAGGAAGCCAGCCCCAATGCAGAGAAAATCTGTGCAGAGCTTGGATGAAAGTTACACATATAGCGTTTAGTCAGGCGTTCAGAACCCCCTCATTTGAAAGCTGTGCTGCAAGTGACACAGCCTTAGAAAGATGGGAAGCCTCCATTAGCGATACCTTGGACATCATTGCCCCACTCAGAATAGTGAGAACTCAGGAAAGGGCTGCCCCAGCCCGCTGGTACTCAGAAAGCCTTAAGAAGGAAAAAGCCATGTGTAGAGGTAGCGAGAGGAAATGGAGAAAAACTAAGTTGCCGGGTGATAAACTGGCCTATAAATTGGCACATAGAGCCAATTTAAAAAGCTGTAATACAGCAAGAAGAGATCATTTAGGCATTTGAATATCGGAGGCAAAGAGCTCCTCTAAGGAGCTCTTTAAGATCCTTAAGGAGTTCACTAACCCCAGAGCTAATAGTACCTCCCTCCAGCCTACGCAAAGGCTTTGTGACGACTTAGCCAACCATTTTAAACAGAAGATCGACAAAATGTATAGCTCCTTGGGTGCAGCAGAGGTATCGAAGGGGATAGTCCCTCCCCGGATTGATACTTCACTACCTAGGCTCGATTATTTTGTAGCTATCAACACAGAGCAAGTAGAGTCTGTACTAGCGCACACTAAATCAGGCTCACCGTTAGATCCGGCTCTGCCTTTTATTATGTTAGAACTAGCTCCGGTCATATCTTCCTCGCTCTCGGAAGCCTGCAACATATCTTTGGCCACAGCTACATTCCCCATTAAATGGAAGAAGGCGCACATTAAACCCCTGCCGAAGAAGGCTCTGGCTGATCCGGCAGATCTGCAAAATTATAGACTGATGTCACTCCTTCCTTGCTGCTCTAAAGTCATGGAGACATTGATTAATCAACTACTCTCGGGATATTTGGAGCAGAATAATCTACTGGACCCCTCCCAGTCGGGCCTCCGGGCAGGGCATAGCACCGAAGCTGCCTTGGCCGAATTAACAGACACAATAAGGATGTCATTGGATAAGGGGATCCCTACAATGTTACTGCTCCTTGACCTGTCGGCGGCTTTCGACACCATCTCTCATAGCATTCTGTTGGATTGGTGTCAGAGAAATGGCCTTAACCTGGCTACAAAGCTTTCTGACCAACAGAACACAATGTGTCCAATTGGATACATTTGTGTCACAGACCACATTATTGGACAAGGGGGACCCCCAGGGGTCCATTTGAAGTCCTACCTTGTTCAACATCTATGTGGCCCCTCTGGATGCTATTATTAGATCTTGCGGTTTTGAGACGATCTCGTATGCGGACGACACTCAGGTGATAGTCCCCATTGAGACGGATACCGCGGTAACCAGAGCAAAGTCCTGTATGTTGAAAATAGCCACATGGATGAGTAAGAACTTCCTTCAGCTTAACTCCAACAAAACGGAGATCCTCCTGCTTGGGAAGGCTGAGGAATTGTGGTCTGCGTACTGGTGACCTATAGAACTTGGGGAGGCACCTAGCCCAAAAAAGCAGGCAAGGAACACAAACTCTCTATGGAGGATCATGTGAAGACGGTCTCAGGCACATGCTTCGGACTAATACGGATGTTGAGAAAGATCTTTCCGTGGATTCCCCTTGCGGCCAGAAAGACCCTAATACAGGCACTTCTAGTCAGTAGACTAGATTATGGTATTTCACTATTAGTTGGAATGAGGGAAGATCTATCATCAAGACTGCAAGTAGTTCAAAATACAGCAGCGCGTCTGGCTCTCAACAAACCGGTACGCACCTCGTCATCACCTCTCTTGCGACAATTGCACTGGCTGCCCATTAGGAAGAGAGCAGTCTTTAAGCTCTTGTGTATAGTGTTTAAAGTACTTCAAGGGACTGGGCCGGCGTACCTAAGGGAGAAGCTAAGACCCTATGTCCCTGTACGCCAATTGAGATCGAGTAATCAGAAACTGTTCTGTTCCCGGAAAATTAGTAAAATTAAAAGGGGTTGTCGTGCATTCTCTCACTTAGCCCCCTTCCATTGGAATAGACTACCAGATGAGATCCGAGCCTGCACAACCCTTGTGCATTTTAAGAAACAGCTTAAAACATTGTTGTTCTAACTGTCATGGGTCACCGGCAGTGTGCCACCAAGGCGCCGAGAGATCCCTCCGGGGATGATTCGTTGCACAATATAAGTCTTAATAATAATAATAATGATAAAATAATATGACTCGGGTCTGAGGGCCGAGGCCTTGTGGTTTAGGATCAGCATGTGGGTGAGGCCCTTCTCAATCTCCGGAAAACATTCATGTTTGGGGACCAAGGTTTCTCTGCCTTTCTTGCTACTGGGGCAAGAGGCCGCATGTGAGTGAAGCTGCCCTCCACCCCCCTTCACTACAGTCACCAGGCGGGCAACAAACAATGCAGAAGTAATCTTGCTGGCTGACCACGCAACGGCAGAAGGATACAATCACTGACAGGGGCAGGGCAGTGCACTGAGCCCTCAGCCATGTGGAAGAACCCATAATTGAATCCACAAGAGCAGTGTGCCTTACGTGGAAGAATACGGGAAAGTGGGCACCTGCCTAGTCATTCCTTGGCTTCTACTGGTGGGCACTTGAGGAACCTCTCCTGGGGTAGCTGCAGCTTGATGGAGGCTGGTTATGTAAGACACTGAATCCTACTCTTATTCTGCAGATTCAAAACCCCTGCAACCTGGTTTCCGAGAAAATCGCGATGATAAAGGAACAGTTGCTAGCCGAGCTGCTCTTGCCGACCCCTCCACTAGACTGTAAGATGCTTGCGAGGATGGTAGGATGACTGGCAGGCCCAGATTGTAGGTCGCCTGTCCAACTCGGACCCTTCTCAAGATTTTCATAGTGAGACCCCCAAGCCCTGCCACAAATGACCTGTTTTATACATTCGGTAGACTGGCCACAGAGACAACATGCCCACTTTGACATCAGTTACGAAGATGGTGCAAGGGCCCAGGAGACTGGCACACTCTAGGTTGGTGTATTCCTGCACAATTCTGGGTGCAGAGACCCCACATCGCTGAATAGGATTCTCACAATGGGCAGAAACTCGGACCAGATCTGCATGGCTTTGAGTCAGATGCGCTCGAGGAGATAATGGCTCTGGAGGGTTATTCTAGGGACTCTACTCTATCCTTCCACACCACAGGCTCCACAAGTGAGTCCCCATACAAGCTGGATCTTATTCTTGCAGCAATAAGAGACACAGGATCTGCCAGAGAGCTGAAAATTGATACTTTGGCTATTGATTTGGAAGTACTGAGGGAGGACCAGTTTAAGTTAGGGGAAAAAGTACAGCATAATGAGCGGCATTGAAGTAATTCACCCCAATTGCCAAGGAGCCTACAACACAACTAGCTGAACTGATTGGTCAAGTATGCTTCCTGGAGAAACACGCCAATGATGCAGAGGGAAGAGCTCAGAGGAACAATCAATGCACCACTGGTCTGCCTGAGAGCAAGGAAGGGGATGACATTACTATGTTCCCTGAGGCCTGGCTTCTGGGTGATATTGTCCTGGAAAGCTTATCAGGAATGTTTGTAGTGGAGAGTGTCCACCACTTTCCTGGCCAGGTTCCCGCCCCCTGGATACCATCTTGACCAGTAGTTGCCAGGCTCTTGAATTTCCAGACCATAGATTCTGCAAAAAGTAAGAGAGAGGATCCCAGGTGATGATATTGTGGTGCTACGGCGCAGAGCGTCTTTCCTGAGCGTGTAGAAAACTCTGAAATATTCCTTGCTCTGCCCTAAAAACTGCAACTGGTGGCAGATTAACAAACTGATTTATTTGAGGATCCCAAAGCCACATGGACATGGCTTGATCAACAACATTAGCTGGTGAGGTCATCGCAGAGGCAGGCCCCTTCTGGGTCCATTATGCCATGCGGCTGCCCCAGCCAGCACCGCTGTAGCCTGCAGAGTCGAGTGACGAGTGCAGCTACTTCTTTTGATCAGGATCTGAATGCTGAAGGGTGGCCATCCCCTCAGTGGCTGCCCAGTAAGATCCATCAGTCTCTCTCTCTCTCTCTCTCTAACACTTTAACAGGAGATCCGTGGCCACTACCTTGAACTTTGATTCAGAACAGCCACCTGGGGAGATCTGCAGGTGATGGCCCAAATTTCGGGTGAGATAAACTAACTGCTCTCAAGGAATTGCCTCTTTCACATTTTGTACTGCTATTTCTTGTCCCCCACCCAGAGTGAATGTACTCGAGGACGGAAACTGGTCAATCCAAGTTGGGATATGCAGAGGTGCTCCTTGTTCTGCCTCCATATACTGAAACCTCATCTCTCATCATATAGACCGATGTATCTTCTTTCAACAGACTGTAAAATTCTTAGTATGATAAAAGAGTACCTTCTTGATCTGGTACACCCAGACCAGGATTGTAACACCTCTCTTAATATTAGACGCCTCTACTCAATGATGAAGGAAGTGCCTGGACCTGCCCCCAATTTATATGCAGACAATTCAATTCTCTATCGCCAAGACGTCTATGAAACCCCCTTTTAATCCCCTTCAGGGACAATCTCTCAGAGCAAGGAATCCACATGGGTACTAGTACCTTATCATGGGCCTAATACACCTTTAAATATCTATGTATTCAGATATATCATAAACGAGCAGGTTTACTGGAGGGTAACCTGAGCAGGGCCGTGAGATCCCTACACTCTCAAATGTCCTTATGGTGCACACTTCCGCTATCTCTGATGAGCTGCGTTGCACTATCTGAAATGGTGATGCTACCAAGACGCTGCTATTTTTTTTCACCAGCCTCCCAATTCTGGTCCCCCCTATCCTGGTGGACTTGATTTGGAGAAAGGGTAGGAGAAGGATTGCACTGTCCAAACTAAAGCCCATAACCGCGGGTAAGGGGCGGCATGGAAGCACCAAATGTTTTCCAATATTCCTTTGGAGCGCAGCTCCAGTGGACTGCATACTGCTTGGCTGGTCACCATCAATGGGAGACAGGCTCACACGTGCACAGTTACGAGAAAGACACCTCCATGGCCTCCTATTCCCTAGAGCTGTAAGTTAGGGCCACCATTTGTTTCTGTTGCTCACAGCCCTGGGTTGCTTAAAATGGGCATTGCGCCTATTCCCTCAGGAACTTCCGCTTAGAACCAACATTCTCATGACAAGTGCACTGCGAGCCTGGGGAGGAGGCTGGAATTACCACACTTAGGGACCTATTCTTGGACTGAGCTCACCTAAGTTTCCCGGAGCTACAAGACCAGTACAGTAAAGGTGGTGGATCCTTTCTGGCCTACAGCCCATTAGGCGGGCGCTAACCAAATACTGGGATATCAGAGATCTAGAACCTTCCACCAATCCCCTCCTTCACATTCTGCACACCATGGGGTACAAAAAACGCCTGGTCACCTGGATATACAGGGCATTTCAGCAAGAGGCCTTTATACAGCTTAGACACAGTGGGTGGGATCATTGGGACAGGTATTACATTAATCAGATTCGTTGAAAGCCCTAGAATATCACTGTAATTAAATGCTACCTAGTGGGCCTACAACACTCACTGAGCCACCTACTAAAGAAGCACTTGTCTCAGGCCTGCCACTGCATCGTGTAGTGCAATTGTTAACTGCTAATTTAAACTGAAAGAATAAACCTTTTGCCGGGCCTAAACATCATTTTTACGTCACAATTCTAAAACTACCACTTTTAGAAAGCTAGTATTTTCTTGCCCTACCCATTTGGTGGTTGCTGCCAGTGTTCTGGGTCATATGACTGTGAAAAACTCTGCTGTTGGGGTTTGTGTATTCCTGCCAGACAGTGAGACAATGGGTACTGGGAATATGTATTATGGGCCATCCTGCCTGGATGGCTGGGAGCAGAGCTGTTCCCTGCCCCACTTACACTTCCAAGGGCTTGGTTTCAGCACACACAAAGGCACCTTACACCAGCATTTTGTCATACCAGACTTCAGGGGGCCTTGGCAGGGGAAGAGAAGAGAAGAGATTTCTAGAACAGATGTGGTGGTAGGGCAGGATGTACCCCCACTTCAAAGGCTGGCACCAGGTATAAATAGTGGACCCTCAGACCACCTTTTTAGTACACTCCTGGACATGTGGAACACTTGAAGGCCTGTCTTGCTGCTTGGAGGAGAACTGGACCATCTCCATGAACCCAGGACCATCAGGAGCGACTCCCATGGCTAGTTAGCTGGCCTCTTGTGTGAGCTACAGGGATAGAACAAGCTCCAGAAACCTTGAATCTTGCACCAGGCCTCTGTTGGAGTGAGTCCTGACTCCCTCCCCCCTCCACCCCCTCCTAGTCCTGGACCTTTAGTACTGATGTTAGAGGTGCAGCTTGTGCCCAACCCTGAAACTAGGGACTTGAAATATCTTTCACCAAAATGTGTCTTGAGAACCAACAGAAGACAGGAATCTACCTGCCAGCCGATCCACCCAAGGTGCATCGCCTTTCAGCTAACTTGGTGGAGCTTTCGCTATGTACTTCTCCACAGCAGCGAATCCTGTTCAGCAGGACCTCTTAGCTAAGGTACCCGGCCTTATGGAGCCCTCTTTGGCTACAGCCTGCAGCTTCGTCTCGCTGCACATGTTCAACTTCCAAAAAAGTGACAAAGTCTGACGGTAAAAATCTTCACTGCAACTCCATCTAGCAGCTCTCTTACGATGAGGCCTTGTGTATCCGACTCATGTTCCATCACGGTCAGACTCAACATTAGACTTTACCCCGGTCTCGTGTGACCAGATACCTGTGGTTGGTGCTTTGATCTTTTAGGTGCTATTTTGCATTAAAAACTTTAAAAAGTACCTGATCCAATGCAATCTCTATGCATCAAATGGTCCAACGAACTGGGGGACTTAGATGACACAGACTGGCAGGAGGCACTTTCGTCTTCGCGCGAAGTAGCAATAACCTCACGACTGAGACTGGTACAACTTGAGATACTACATCGCACGTACTACACCAGGGTAACCCTACATAGAATAGGTAGTACCGTGAATCTGTACTGTCTACGGGACTGTGGAGAGGAAGGTACGTTCTATCACACCATATGGCAGTGTCCGCGGATAATGCCGTACTGGGCAGCGGTACTGCGAACTATATCTGAAGTAGGTGGAGTCTCAATTATGCCAGAGCCCAAAAGAATAAATATTTGGGAGCCCACGGATCTTAGCCACGCATCACAGGACTGGGCGACCCTTGGGATGATGTTCGCCAAACATAATATAGCCCGATTATGGGGATCACGGTAAAACCAAAGGAAATGATGGACGGAGTGTTGAACATTGCAAGCACTCACCCCCAATCAACTGATCTGGGTTTAATCCATCACCGTTCTTTAGCCCACTCTGCCACCCCAGTTCTGACATGGCCATATGCAAATCAGTCTGACCCTGTGCCTCATGGGAACAGTCCAGCCCAAACTGCCAAGCCATGTCTTCCCTGGACCGGAAACAAGCTTCCTAGGACCGGTTGCTGGCATTTCAGCCGTCTTCAGCCAGGCTTGCTTGAATCCAGTGGCAAAGTGAGCAAGGGACTCGCGTCTGAGCATACCCTGCCAACTTATGGCGAACAAAGCAAAACCAAAGGAAATGATGGACGGAGTGTTGAACATTGCAAGCACTCACCCCCAGTCAACTGATCTGGGTTTAATCCATCACCGTTCTTTAGCCCACTCTGCCACCCCAGTTCAGACATGGCCATATGCAAATCAGTCTGACCCTGTGCCTCATGGGAACAGTCCAGCCCGAACTGCCAAGCCATGTCTTCCCTGGACCGGAAACAAGCTTCCTAGGACCGGTTTCTGGCATTTCAGCCGTCTTCAGCCAGGCTTGCTTGAATCCAGTGGCAAAGTGAGCAAGTCACTCACGTCTGAGCATACCCTGCCAACTTATGGCGAACAAAGCAAAACCAAAGGAAATGATGGACGGAGTGTTGAACATTGCAAGCACTCACCCCCAGTCAACTGATCTGGGTTTAATTCATCACCGTTCTTTAGCCCACTCTGCCACCCCAGTTCAGACATGGCCATATGAAAATCAGTCTGACCCTGTGCCTCATGGGAACAGTCCAGCCCGAACTGCCAAGCCATGTCTTCCCTGGACCGGAAACAAGCTTCCTAGGACTGGTTTCTGGCATTTCAGCCGTCTTCAGCCAGGCTTGCTTGAATCCAGTGGCAAAGTGAGCAAGGGACTCACGTCTGAGCATACCCTGCCAACTTATGGCGAACTAAGCAAAACCAAAGGAAATGATGGACGGAGTGTTGAACATTGCAAGCACTCACCCCCAGTCAACTGATCTGGGTTTAATCCATCACCGTTCTTTAGCCCACTCTGCCACCCCAGTTCAGACATGGCCATATGCAAATCAGTCTGACCCTGTGCCTCATGGGAACAGTCCAGCCCGAACTGCCAAGCCATGTCTTCGCTGGACCGGAAACAAGCTTCCTAGGACCGGTTTCTGGCATTTCAGCCGTCTTCAGCCAGGCTTGCTTGAATCCAGTGGCAAAGTGAGCAAGGGACTCACGTCTGAGCATACCCTGCCAACTTATGGCAAACAAAGCAAAACCAAAGGAAATGATGGACGGAGTGTTGAACATTGCAAGCACTCACCCCCAGTCAACTGATCTGGGTTTAATCCATCACCGTTCTTTAGCCCACTCTGCCACCCCAGATCACGGTACTCACCAACGCTCCATGGCTGGTGTAAAGACATGGATACCGCCATGGTTGCAGAGAAGGCGACATATATCCACCGTGGATGTCCCCAAAAATGGGGGAGAATATGGGGAGCCTGGAATATATATAGAGGATATATTTGCTCTCCACCTCTGGTAGCATCCGATGAAGGTTCTGAGTGAGGGGGGTGGTGGGGAAACCACGTGACTTATATCATCCCATTTCACATTCAATGTACTCTCTGAATTGCTGATATGTATATGCCAATGGAAGTTGTGTCAGGCAAGAAGCTGCAATTTCTCAATTTGTAACCGCTTTTATTATGCCGCTATTAATAAAACAGAATTAAAAAAAAAAAAAAAAAAATTTAATAAGTCATAACTAGCTCTACTGATTGAATTTAATGCATTTTGGGGTAATCTAATTCATTAAAATGTACTCTACTCTAAATTGGTTTATGATTTTTTGTGTGTGGTGTTTTCACTTTATTTCTGTGCTGCAAACTCACTTTACACATTGCCTCTAACTTAGGCCTGACTGCTTTTATGCCAAACTACCTGAGGGTCAAGCACATGTTAATTTAGTGACTTTTGTGGTTCACCCTGACAGAGACTGTGGGTGTTGCTTGAGTAGGGTTCTCACCCCGCTCAACCAATGACCCAATTTCTTACAAATCGCTTCCAACATCACTTGAGCCACAGACGAACAGATGTCTACACTGCACAGTTGCTACCGGGTCAATATCCTGTTCTAAAAAAAAAAAATCACAATGAGATTTATTGATTTATCATTGCTCTTTGCCAAAGGAGCAGTCGCAAGGAAATGGAAATCTCCCATGCCCGGATCAATCACACACTGGAGGGGGAAGTCCTTATGTGGGTACAGGCAAAGAGAACAGTGCTCTGCATGGAGGAATGATGATGCCTGAGAAAATGACCCGCTAGTGAAACACTATTATAAGATCCTTCAGGACTTCACTGAGAATGCCAAAGATGTCTGGCCGCCTTCGAATACTAGTCCCATTGCTACTATATGTGGATTGTATTTCTGAAGAGTTTGGCATCCTTAAGGACAAACTAATAGTGGAAGTCCAATCTACAGCAGCCCATATATGCACACCCCTAAACCCTAGATAAGCCTAATATAACAACTCTTATGTCTGTGGCCGTCTCTTCACCGGGATAATAAATAAATGTGTCAGTTATGTGGTGAGATTTTAGGGGGTGAATGTGTGGGGGTTAAGTATGTTACCTTTTTTTATTGTTCAACATTTGTCTAGACAATTCTACATCTTCGCCATGAAGGGTTCAATCAAGACATGGCACTTGCTGGAATTAACCTGGATACAGTACCATGATGCAAGTATCACTGATTGCACTTTGAAACTAAACACTTATCTGGAAATGTTATGACTCTTATGATATTCTGCATTTTTGTTGTACACAAAATGGCAAGAATGTATTAGAAAAAAAGCAATGTTTTCCAAATTTTCTTCAATTTGTCTCTTGGGAGTTTCAGCAGTCCCTCAACTGTATTCAACATAAACCCTAAAAATTGTGCCTTCTGACTTGGAATCAAATTTGACTATTTCCTTCAAAACAGACTGTCCAACAACCTCACAGCCAAATCTGCATGACACTTCTAAACTCTTTTGTCCTGCTCCATAATCAATATATATATTGTTCAAATGGGTAAGTTACTTACCTGTAATCCTAGTTCTCTTCCAGGGGTATCCTCATCAAAGTCATAAGCACTGAATATTCCCGCCCATGTGCGGGGACCCCGGAAATAATAAAATTATATATGTAAAAAACATACATATATACAGCTCTGTATATGTATAAACATATATCATTTTTTCCAAGCAAATGCAGCTCCCATAAAAGGCTAGGCAATGTAAATATACACATCCAATAACACACATATATATATATATATATATATATATATATATATAAATAAAGGTATAACAATACACCTAAATCTCTTTTTTTTTTTTTTTTTTTAATGAGGTAAACACTCATGAGAAAGCAAAAAATAAAGAGAACAAACTGTGGAAAAACACAGATGTACAACACATTGCCAGCCTGCAGGCTGCATTGCAATATAATACCATAGAGACTAAAAAGCCCTGTACAGGTAAAAACTGGCACCGTGCCTTTAAGGCAGCCCTGACTTCCATATCCCATCATGCCTCAGGGGTGACAGTTAGGTCAGTTGTTCTTTGCGGGACCGTAGTCCTAAACACAAAGATATATCCTTTCCATAATGAATAATACACTTCTTCTCATTTGCCTGGGGAGGTGGGTGGGTTGCTTATGACTTTGATGAGGATACCCCTGGAAGAGAACTAGGATTACAGGTAAGTAACTTACCCTTCTCTTCCAGGGGATCCTCATCAATAGTCATAAGCACTGAATAGAGTAGCAAGCTCCCCTTCCACCTGCAGGCAAATGAAACTAAGGTTGTATCACCCATGGAGAAAGAGAATCATGAAAATGATTATGCATGGAACAGATTCCTCAAGGAGGCTTGTCCTACTTGAGTGTCTGCTCTGGTGTCCGAATCCAGACAATAGTGCCTGGTAAAAGTGTGGACAGATCTCCAAGTGGCTGCCTTGCAGATCTCGGAGAGTGGGACATTATTGAGAAAAGCCGCGGTAGCCGCTTTTCCTCTTGTCGAATGCGCTTTAGGGCGCGCCCCCAATGGTTTCTGAGCCAGTTGGTAGGCCAATGTAATACTTGAAACAATCCACCTAGCAATGGAACGTTTGGAAGCCGCAAAGCCCATACGGACAACCCCATAGTTCACAAACAATTGATCAGATTTCCTGACATTCTTAGTCCTATCTAGGTAGAATTTTAGGACCCTTCTGACATCCAGAGAATGCAACGCCCTCTCTGCCGGAGAGGAGGGGTTGGGAAAAAAGGTTGGTAAGGAGATGGCTTGGTTTACATGAAACTCCGATACCACCTTGGGTAGGAACGAAGGGTGAGTTCTCATCACCACCCTATTTAGATGAAAAACAGTGTAGGGTTCTTTAGAACAGAGGGCCTGTATCTCACTGACCCTCCGTGCTGAAGTGATGGCTATTAAAAATGCTGTCTTCCATGTGAGGTGCTGTAGGGTAGCCTTATGAATAGGCTCAAAAGGCGAACCCATGAGCTTCGACAGAACCAAGTTTAGCTCCCAGGAAGGAGAGGGAGGTCTAACAGGGGGATAGACTTTCTTGAGTCCTTGCAAGAAATCCTTCACTACCTGCACTTTAAAAAATGACTGCTGTGAAGGCGAACGCCTGTATGCTGTTATGGCTGCTAGGTGAACCTTTATGGATGAAAATTTCAACCCTGCCCTTGCTAAATGTAGAAGATAGGGCAAAATTACATCCTCCTGGCATTTAGTGGGATCATAATGATGCTGAGCACACCATATATAAAATCTTTTCCACTTACAGAAGTAGGAGTGTCTTGTCGAAGGCCTCCTGGCTTCCTTCAGTATGGACATACACTCTTGAGGGAGGTTCAGATGGCCATACTGGAGGACTTCAGGAGCCATGCTGTTAAGCTCAGCGAGGGAAGGCTGGGATGGTAAATCTTCCCCTGCATCTTGGATAACAAGTCCGGCCTGCACGGCAGCCGCTTGTGGGGGCGGATCGACATGTGTAGGAGATCCGTGTACCACCACTGCCTCGGCCAGTCCGGTGCTATGAGTATCATCTTGGCAGATGAATTCTGTAGCTTGGTCACCACCTTGGGAATTAGTGGGAGAGGCGGAAAAGCGTACACAAATGTCATTGACCAATTGATCAAAAGGGCATTCCCTAGGGATCCTGGTCGATGGTATCTTGAGGCGAAGCCTCGGCATTTTGTGTTTTGCTCGTCCGCGAAGAGGTCCACTTGCGGGCGCCCCCATTCCCCGAAGATGTCTTCTAACACTTCGTCGTTGATTACCCAGTCCTCTGGCTCTTGAAAATGCCGACTGAGCAAGTCTGCTTGCACGTTGAGTTCTCCTGGTAGGTGCACCGCTTTCAATGAGATGTTCCTTGCTAGGATCCAGTGCCACAGGGACTGAGCTTCCAGCGAGAGCGTTCTGGATCGAGTACCCCCCTGCTTGTTCAGGTAGTACATTGTGGTGGTATTGTCCGTCTGTACTAGAATGGTACTCGTCGTTATCGCAGGTAGGAACGCTTTGAGGGCTAGGTGGACCGCCCTGAGCTCCAGCATGTTGATGTGGTACAACTGCTCGCTGCTGGACCACCGTCCTTGAGTTTGCAGAGTCCCAAAATGCGCACCCCATCCCTGAAGGGATGCGTCGGTGATTAAGGTCTGAGTTGGGGGCTCTTGATGGAAGGGAATCCCCACTTGCAGATTCCTTGGCTTCAGCCACCACTTGATTGACTGTTTGGCTGCAGAGGAGAGGCAAACCTTTTCTTCCCACAGGGAGTTCCTTTGATCCCATTTGTCCTCGAGATCTTGCTGGAGAGGACGCATCCTTAGCCTGGCATTGGGCACTAGGAAGATGCAGGATGCCATGGCCCCTAGCAGAGATGAGATTTGCCTTGCCGACGACAGATTGCTGGTCATAATCTGTCTGCCTTTTAGCATAATGGATGACTGTCTTTCCTCCGAAGGAAACACTTTTCCTACTACGGAGTCTATAGTTGCACCCAGGTAGTGGATCCTCTGCGTTGGTGAAAAATTGGACTTTTTGACATTCACTCTGAGACCCAACCTGCGACATAAGTTCAGGCATAGCGACAGCTGTGTCCGCACATTCTGTGGTGATGAGCCCTTTATCAGCCAGTCGTCTAGGTAGGGATAGACGAAGACTCCTGCGCGCCTCAGAGCAGCCGCTACTACTGCCACGCATTTTGTGAATACTCGAGGAGCTGACTTCAGGCCAAATGGGAGGACTTTGAACTGATAGTGAGCGTTGCCTACCACAAACCTGAGAAATTTTCGATGATTCCTTAGGATGGGAATATGGAAATATGCATCCTGAAGGTCCAGTGAACACATCCAATCGCCCATCCGGAGAAGAGGATATATTTGGTGGAGCGCCAGCATGCGAAATTTTTCCTTTCTTATGTGCTTGTTCAGTATCCGTAGGTCTAAAATGGGTCTGAACTCCACCTTCACACTCCTCTTTTGGATGAGAAAATATCTGGAGTAAACTCCCTTTCCTCTCTGGTTTATGGGCACTTTCTCTATTGCAGATTTGAGTAGTAGCGTCGCTACCTCTTCTCTGAGCTGCTTTAGATGCTGGGATGACTTGACAGGAGGAATCGATGGGGGGTGACTTCTGAAACGAAGCGAGTACCCATGACGCAGTATATTGAGTACCCACTTGTCCTTTGTGATTGTCTGCCACTCTGGAAGATGATGCGCAACACTTCCTCCCACCGGAGCGGTGGACAGCATCGGAGGAAGCGGTTTCTCATTGCTTCCCCGGTGCTTTGTTTCCAGCATTAGACTGCCTGTTGTTACCTCGTCCCCTGGATGGCTTGCGGGACTGGTATTGCTGTTTCTTTTGACCTTGCTGGTCCTGGTTCTTTTGCCAATGAGGGGTTTGAACCCTCTGTTGGTAATTGCGCCTGTCATTTCCCTTGCGGCGTCGAAACTCTTTCCTCTTTTCAAGCCCGACTGCTTTCATGGTCTCCAGCTCTGCTTTCATACGGGCCATTTCCTCGTCTGCATGGGACCCAAAAAGAGAACTACCGGAGAAAGGCAGATTTAAAATTCTTGCCTGCGCTTCCGGTTTCAAGGCCGTCAATCTAAGCCAGGATGTTCTTCTGGCTGTGACTCCATGTGCATATTCATGCGCTGCCAGTGTTGCCCCATCCGCCGCTGCACTTATGATCTGGTTAGAAACCAGACTCCCCTCATGCAAAATCTCTTCAAAGTCCCGTCTGTCCTCTGATGGAACTTTTTCAATGAACCTCTGAAGAGAGTCCCATAGTGACCTATCATAGCGCCCCAGAAGCGCCGAGGCACTTGCCACCTTCAAGCTTGAGGATGCTGAGCCGCAAACTTTCCTCCCCCAGGAGTCTTGCGTTTTACTGTCCTTATCTGGTGGCACCGTTGAAGATCCAGCTACTGCATGCGTCTTTCTGGCAGCGGCGGTGATGACAGAGTCCGGTGGAGGATCTGTTTTAAGGAATAGCGGATCCTCCGGAGCTGGACGGTACTTTTTTAGAATTCTCGCCGGCGCCGTTTTGGTGGTTGCTGGCGTGAGAAAGATATCCATTACCGGTTGTAGCAAACCGGGGACTAATGGCAATAACGGGCGTGTCACTGTGCGTTCATGAAGAGTTTCAAAAATTATGGATGCGGTGGTCTCCTGAACCGGCATAGGGATATTTAATTTTGTAGCTCCTCTACACAACACTTCTTGAAATGTAGAAATATCATCTACCGGAGATACCCGAGAGGGTGGCGTCTCCGAGAGTGTCGGTGAATAATCCCTTTTGGATGATCTGGAAGAAGGGGAGGTAGAAGGGGTCCTACGGCGCCTTCTCTCTGATCTGGTCGACTCTCTTCTGAGGGAGGCAGACCTGGATCGCCTTCTTGGTGCTCGAGAGTGACTTCGGGATTCTCTTTCTCGAGATCTTGGTCTGATCGGTGTCGCTGGGAATACCACGCCCCTTATTCTTGTTAGCGATGCCTTTATTGCGTCTGGTACAGCAGGGTTCTGAGGCATCTCCCTTACGGGACTCTGAGGTACAGCATTGTCCTCCTCCTGCGAACTTTCTCTTGCAGGTACTGGAGATTGATGCACAAGCTCTGGTGATTCTGATCTTGAACCTGAGCCCTCTGATCCTGAAGGCGAGATAGATATGAGACGCGGTGACTCAGGAGTCGTATATATCAGTCTATGAGGAGATTTTCGCCTTGAGACTGGTCGAATCGTGAGGCGAATATGCGACACCTCCTGCGTACCCTCAACAGAGGGCTGCCTCGACGGTGATAGGCCTATCACCGGAGATCTTTGACTCGAATCTTCGAGGCTCCGAGCTTCTTGTCTCGACGTCGAGATTATCTTCGACGGAGGCTTCATGTACCTCACCAAAGCTTTGGAGACCTGTGAGGACGGAGGCACCTGCCTCGACGTCGACTCCGACGGAGGCACCTGCCTCGACGTCGACTCCGACGGAGGCACCTGCCTCGACGTCGACTCCGACGGAGGCCTCTGCCTCGACGTCGACTCCGACGGAGGCCTCTGCCTCGACGTCGACTCCGACGGAGGCTCCTGCCTCGACGTCGGCCCTGACGGAGGCGTCTGCCCCGACGTCACTCCTGACGGAGACTTTTGTCTCGACGTCGAATGCTCCGACGACGTCGAAAGCCTCTTCGCCGTCGAACGATGTTTCCTCGACGGCGATCTTGATCTTGACGGCGATCTTGGTCTCGACGTCGACTGTGGAGATCGCCTACGTACTTCTCGCGACGTCGAATGATGTCTCGCCGACCTCGACGTCGAACGATGTCTTTCTTTCGACGACGAACGATATCTCTGTGCAGACGTCGATCGATCTTCTCTTGACGTCGACAGATGCTTTTTCGACGTTGAACTGTGGCGCCGAGACCTCGACGCCGAGCTTTTAGATGCCGTCGACGTCGAACGCATCCGCTTCGACGCTGAATCTAAAGTCGACGACGATTTTCTCTTTGCAGCATGACTTCCCCTTGACTCCTCACCTCTCCGCGACGATCCCGCCGCTGGAGTCTTCGACGCCGAGCCCGACGTCGATGGGGAGCAAACAGGGACCAACTGCCTCGACGTCGACCGTTCTGCTAGGCCATACAGCCTAATCCTCTCCCTCTCCTTTAAAGTCCTTTTGGAAAGGTCTTCACAATGACGACATGTTGCTGGAGAGTGAGAGTCCGGCAGACAGATGATACACACCTCATGTGTGTCTGACGCAGCCTTCTTTTTTCCACAAGATGGGCATGGAACAAATAAAGAAGGCATTTTTCTGACAAAACGGCTGAAAAATCAGTCAGAAAAACACAGGATACTGACTTCCTCACAGAAGTTGTAAGAAGAAGTCCAAAAAAATCTTAAAGTTGTAATAATTCTTGACTAAAGAGTCAAAAAAGAAGAGAGCTGAATTCCAGGGTCCTGACTGAAGGAGCCGGAAAGAACAACTGACCTAACTGTCACCCCTGAGGCATGATGGGATATGGAAGTCAGGGCTGCCTTAAAGGCACGGTGCCAGTTTTTACCTGTACAGGGCTTTTTAGTCTCTATGGTATTATATTGCAATGCAGCCTGCAGGCTGGCAATGTGTTGTACATCTGTGTTTTTCCACAGTTTGTTCTCTTTATTTTTTGCTTTCTCATGAGTGTTTACCTCATTAAAAAAAAAAAAAAAAAAAGAGATTTAGGTGTATTGTTATACCTTTATTTATATATATATATATATATATATATATATGTGTGTTATTGGATGTGTATATTTACATTGCCTAGCCTTTTATGGGAGCTGCATTTGCTTGGAAAAAATGATATATGTTTATACATATACAGAGCTGTATATATGTATGTTTTTTACATATATAATTTTATTATTTCCGGGGTCCCCGCACATGGGCGGGAATATTCAGTGCTTATGACTATTGATGAGGATCCCCTGGAAGAGAAATATTATTAATCTTAATCCTCTCTCTGAGATATTCCACGACTGGACGCAGAACCTCTGTGAAACACCAAGAGGCTAGAAATAGGCCGAATGGTAGACAAACAAGCCACACCAAGCACATCTCTGAGTCGCACCAAAACTGCAAACTTTTGATGAGGTTCCCAAATTGGAATTTTAAGATAAGCGTCCTCTAAATCCAATTGTGTCACCTGATCACCTTTTTGCAAAATGTCTCTCAACAAATGCAAACTTTGCATCTTGATATTTGATAAGTCACCCAATTGTTCAAATCTTTTAACCCCTTGTGTGCGCACGACGGCTCCCGGCCGTCGTGCATTACGGTGGGCATGTGCGCACGACGGCCGGGAGCCGTCGTGATCGCGAACGCCGTTTATTTCTCCCGCACAGCTGGAGAAATAAACCCGCACGCAAGGGGTTAAGTTTATAAAAAGGCGCATACCTTTGTCCTTCTTTTCCACAAGGAATATATTGTTTATAAACCCCAGATTTCTTTGAAACTTCTACTATAGCTTCTTTTGCTAAATCTTTCTTCAACCTACTTGTTAACTAGATGTAATTGCTCTTTGCCCTGGGTTACTGGTCTTGAACCAGTTCTGCTACAAAACCTATCCATCCTTTTTGCTAATGATGGTCTAAGAAACTCAGATCTCCATCTTATCATAACATCTTTAGATATTTGATCAACTGGTGTCCACTCAGGTGGAACAGGGTATTTCATATCCCAAATGATCTGTTAATATCTCTGGGTCTCTTTCCTTCTCCCCATTCTTAGGCAACACGAAATGGCTCATCACATCTTACTCCTGTATGCATGCATATCTTACAGCTTTTTTTCTTATATTTTCCTGGGCCTTTAATCTGTCCTTCTTATGTGCTCTTGGCACCATCAGTGCACTTGCGTTCACTGAAATCATGGTCTCTGTTGGGACCTAAAAGTCCCTTACATGTGATGGACATGCACCATGACGGTGAGTGTCCCAACAGTAATGATGTTTGGATGCCTGAAACTGATTTTTGTTGTAATGTGTGAACACGGATCACGCATGTGTGCCATGAGGCATCCAAAGCGGTATGCTAATAGTGATGCGAGACTACTGCTTTTGACAGGTATTAAGCAGCACAAGCGCGGTAGTGGCAGCATTACATGTAGTGATCAGTAAGAGTGAACAGGCCTTTTTACCTGTGTCACTGGAGAAAGATCTCAGTTTCACTTCATTATAGTTCTGCTGCAGCAAGCTTAACTTACCGTTGGCCTATGTCGGTTTGGTGTGTAGCGCTGCACAGTGTGCATGTGCTATACATCTGGTGGGTGTTAGTGTGCCTGTGAATGGTACAATACTGGGATGGTGCAGCGCTGTGCAGTACATGTATGGTTATGCATGTGCTGGGTGTATGTGTGCCTGTGAATAGTACAATATATGTACGATTCTTGGTTCCATTCCGGGAGACCCAGGGCTAACTGGAGGAACATGAAGAGGCAGAGAAATTCCACCCAGACAGCTTTGTGGATTACTGCGTTCCTGTAAGCTGGATGGGACACACTGGTGGGAAGGACAGCCAGACTATCTAATGTACTTCAAAGGGTGCTCTTTGATTCACAAAGAGGTCACTGGGAAGGGGCCAGGGCAGATCTCAGTAAAGAGATGGGGCTGATAAGAGTATCATAACAAGCATTTACAATGCAATGGTCTCGGCAAGTTAGAGCTATTGGCATTGCTCCTGACATTGTTTTTTGTTTTTAAAATATTTTAAGAAACTGCATTGTTATTTACAATGTCAATAGCTTGAGGATGGAGTGAGGCAGTGTGTGCACTGTGTGAGGATGGAGTGAGGCAGTGTGTGCACTGTGTGAGGACGGAGTGAGGCAGTGTGTGCACTGTGGGGACGGAGTGAGGCAGTGTGTGCACTGTGTGGGGATGGAGTGAGGCAGTGTGTGCACTGTGTGAGGACGGACTGCAGCAGCAGCATGTGCACTGTGTGAGGACGGAGTGAGGCAGTGTGTGCACTGTGTGAGGACGGAGTGAGGCAGTGTGTGCACTGTGTGAGGACGGACTGCAGCAGCAGCGTGTGCACTGTGTGAGGACGGAGTGAGGCAGTGTGTGCACTGTGTAAGGACGGACTGCAGCAGCAGCGTGTGCACTGTGAGGACGGAGTGAGGCAGCGTGTGCACTGTGTGAGGACGGACTGCAGCAGCAGTGTGTGCAATGTGTGAGGAAGGAGGGAGGCAGTGTGTGCACTGTGTGAGGACGGACTGCAGCAGCATGGGCACTGTGTGAGGACGGAGTGAGGCAGTGTGTGCACTGTGTGAGGACGGACTGCAGCAGTGTGTGCACTGTGTGAGGACGGAGTGAGGCAGTGTGTGCACTGTGTGAGGACGGAGTGAGGCAATGTGTGCACTGTGTGAGGATGGACTGCAGTAGTAGCAGTATGTGCACTGTGTGAGGACGGACTGCAGCAGTGTGTGCACTGTGTGAGGATGGAGTGAGGCAGTGTGTGCACTGTGTGAGGAAGGACTGCAGCAGCAGCGTGTGCACGGTGTGAGGACAGAGGGAGGCAGTGTGTGCACTGTGAGGACGGACTGCAGCAGCAGCGTGTGCACGGTGTGAGGACGGAGGGAGGCTGTGTGTGCAGTGTGAGGACGGACTGCAGCAGCGTGTGCACGGTGTGAGGACGGAGGGAGGCAGTGTGTGCACTGTGTGAGGACGGACTGCAGCAGCGTGTGCACGTTGTGAGGACGGAGGGAGGCAGTGTGTGCACTGTGTGAGGACGGACTGCAGCAGCAGCGTGTGCACTGTGTGAGGACGGAGTGAGGCAGTGTGTGCACTGTGTGAGGACAGACTGCAGCAGCAGCGTGTGCACTGTGTGAGGACGGAGTGATACATAATACCTGGGATGGTAGAAAGTTACGGGAAGTGTTTGCTGAAGACATGGTCAATGAAGTCATGTAATAACGACAAAATGTATTCGAAATTAAATACGGAGGAAAGAAAGCGTGGATAGAAGTGCTAGTTATAGAATAAAGATATGTTAACCTAGGCTGCGACAGTCTTAGTATAACAACAAAAGGAGGATAGTGATGACAAATTTTATCATGATGAAGAATGGCGATTCTGAAAAATTTGCAATTTTACACACTTCAGGTGATGATGGGAGGTATCTGGAGGGGAATGGTTACTACTGAAGGCTGCGTTTGTTACAAACAGTCATGCATGCTACAAGCCAAAACTGTTGGGACAGACTGCGACTGACAATGGATGAGAGTCAAGGAGGAGATATACTAGCAGTGATGACAAGATAGACGGAATCAGATAGTCAAGAGGACCAGCAATGTAGCGAAGGCGTAGCAGGTAATCTCGCCAGAGGCATATCATTATTAAAAACTATGGGGATTGATTAAATGATTGATAAAATGTTATTTCAGATGATAACTTGGAATCAAAAGTAATGAGGATACAATGATAAAGTATTGAGGTAATTGTGGTGAGTAGGCAATAGAGAGGTGAAAATTAAATGTTAGTAAGCGCTGGTGAAAGTAGCCGGTGAAGAGTGTGAAATAAGTTATTATGGAGCTTAATAAGATTTAAGAAGAGTAAAAGAGATACTATGATTTATGGATTGATTGGGTACTGATGAAGCTACATTAAGGACTTTTGACTAGGTACTATAGGGTCTGACTAAAGCACAATAATCATCAATTAGATTCTTTTAGAGCTGATTAAATACTAAGTTTAGATGCCAAAATGTGCATCCTGAATGTGTTCCCGTCTGAGTGCTAGACATGATACTGTAGATAGACAGATAAAGTTCAAGAAAGACTAGACAAGGCATTCAAAGGTCTAGAGAAGGAGTAGGAGACCTAATTGGGGGAACGGAAGAGTAGTTTTAGACAGGTACAATACGTTTTTGGAAGGACAGCAAGAGTGCACAATTGAACTGTGAGCAGAGTTGGAGTGTTTACGTATTTAAGCTATAACAGTGCTTTTGAAAATGGTACTGAATGCCAAAAATTGATAATAAAATGGTGATGTAATAAGATCGTGACGGTATGATAGTTTCTACACAGCAAACTTGATAAAAAGTGACGGTGACAGGGACTGAACGTTTAGATGGTTTTGACAATTATGATGTGAGCAAAATTATGGGGCTACGGGAGGACGACAAAGAAATATAGCGAGCATATCAGTGAGGTGGGAAAGATGTTCTAATGAGGGTGACACTGTGAAATAGTTAACACTGTAGTGAAGGGGATGCTTTAGTGTAGAACCTCTACTGCAGCGTCAAGATTCTCTTGACAGCACAATCCTCATTACAGTTTCAAAGAGCATGATGGTAATGAAGGGCCGTAGGGGGGATGCTGGTGATGAAGTGCTGCTGTGATGTGGAGGCGGATGATGCCGTATGTATGATGCTAGCGAATGCTTGCTGTATGTATGATGCTTGCCGTGAGGAAGATAAAAAGTGAGGGTGATTCAGTAAAGATGATAAAGACTTCAGTGATGTTGATGATGCAGTGAAGAAGTGGATTAAGAGCTATAGTAAGGATGGTAGGGTGGTGTTGTGGTTATAGTGAAGGTGATGATAAAAAGCCAATGAGATGCTAAACTGCGGTCAGGGAGGAGGACCAAAGAATTTGAAGGGCTCATGGTTATTTTGACGAAAGGCTATAGTGATGAAGATGGACAGAGGTGGTGATGAAGAACCGAGGAAGATGATGGTGAGCCGTAGTGATGATGAAGGACTGACGTGATAACTGTGGGTGCAGGCCCGCCCCAATGCCCCCGTAGGCCCCTCCTTCTCCAGGCCCCAACTCATCCCCGGCCTCACCTGGCTGCTGTCCCCGGGGAGAATCCACCGGCCCCGGTCTGGCTCCGTGTCCGGAACGCGGAGAAGGGTGTGGGAAGGAACGTTGCACAGGATACAAGGGTGGCGTGTGGAAGCCGGACTCAGACACTGCCGGCAACCAGCAGCACCGGCAGCGGCGGCACACAAACAATGACGCTGATTGGGCAAGTGCCAAAGTCTCGGGTCCCGCCCTCTGCCGTGGCCGGGAACTCCATTGGCTGAAGGGGGTGGTACAAAAGAGAGACTGTGTGACTGATCTGAAGTCCTGATTTGATACCCTTATTGTCAGACTATAACAGGCGGTGCTGAAGAACGTTACTCTAACCGATTGTTCACATCGATTGGAATACAGTCATGTCAATCTATTTGTAATGAGAGCGGTCTTTCTCACCACTGCCCACTAGATGATTGACAGCATCGGTACCCTGTCAAACGGCCGATTCAGTCAGTCTGCCCTCACCTCCCACGACACTATTACGGGTGTAGGCATAATTCCGTGAACAAATAAAAGCAGAAGTTTTCGTTTCGTACGGGATGGATTGGAAGATTGACAGTGGGCGTTAAGTTTAGCAGAACTCAGTAACGTGAGTGACAGACGTGCTACCTAACCGGAATGCGAGACTGTGGGTTGTTCCTTTTGCCGGTTCTGTTGAAAGACCGAAATTAAGCCAATGTGAAATGTCTGGCCTGGGAATCCCCGGGGGAGGCGGAGACCGTAGGTCCGTGACGGGTCCGAGGGCTGCTCGTTGTGGAGGCTCATCTTTTTATGTAGAAGGCAAACATATTGTGTTCTATACTCACTTTACAGGACTCTCGGTTAGTCTCATTCATGCATTAGATTCTTTTGTTCCGGAAAGGAGTGGGGGATAGGACGAGCACACCACTGCCTTTCTCCGAGGCGAAGCAGAAATGCCTCGGAGAAACGCAGTGGCGTTTTCGGATTCGGGGGCGTGTTTTGCTTTTATCTCCTCTTGCCATTGGCTGGAGGAGATAATTAGACTTTCTGAAAAAAACACGCCCCTGATCCGAAAAGGACGGGGCCTGATCGGAATGACGGACCTCTTCTCCAATGACTGGCCAGCATTCAAGAGGCCAGCCAATGGAGAACAGGGGAGAAGAGGGGCGGGTTCAAGCCCCTCTTTTCCAAGTCATTAAATCTCGGATCGAGACTGCGCAAGCGCAGTCTTCGAACCGAGACCTAAAGAGTAGAGCCTAAGCCCTGGGGTAACCTTTTGATACACATATTACTGTGGCTGACACCCAGGTGTGAAACTCCATTTACTTCCATGGCCTGTATTGTGGGGCTAATAGATTTAGGGTCACTCCTGCTATGACAGACTGCTTTCCGGAGGAATGGTAGGGCAAAGGCGAGGAGAGGGCACCTCAAAGGGAAGCAGACCCCCAACATAATCTTCAAAGACTCAGACTCTAATTCACATTTGATGTCTGGAAATGAACTATAAGAAGGAGAGCTTGAGACCCTACAAAACTGTCAACTGTCAAGTAGCCAGTAGGGCTGTGCGAGAAGGAGAAGCTCTGCAAGACATCTACCTGTGACCAGGACTGGGGGCCAAGCCATGTTAGTCTCCCAGCTGGGTGCAGGGACATCATACGGGGAATCCAAGACACCTGTTCCTGGAGCCTTGAGCTCCAGTGCCAGCATGCTTCCCAAGACCAGTGTCCCCTATGAGGAAGGAGAGCACTGGAGGCAGCGAAGTCCAAAGGGGGATCCTTGTATTTAGATCCCTGTAGTGAAGTGTGAGGAGACAGCTGCTGGACCAATCAGGTCATTGCCCATGTGTAGGGAAAAGTTGGCAACCGCCGTTTGCCAGAAGAGACCCACCGTGAAGTGAGCCATGAATTTTGCTGAATGAACGAGTCATATGTAGGTTTGACAACGGTGATACTGTTTGTTAGGTGGGGCCGCCGTGAAGATTGTTGTCGTGTCAATCGGCCATAGCCCATGTGTGGGGTGAAGTCGGGAACCCCATAAGGTCGGTAACCCCATATGCTATGTGGGGCCACCATGAAGATTGCTGCCATGCTGATTGGGCCTTAGCCAGTGCGTGGAACGAAGTCCGTGACCCTGTATACCCACCAGGAAAATTGCTGCGGTGAGGATCAATCCGTGGGCTGTGGACAGAATGAGGACCATGACCCTGTATGCTGAGGGGGCCATGACCCTGTATGCGGGACAAGGCAAGGAGAGATCATCATTGTGAGGAGGAGGCCGCCATGATGACCCGAGTGGGCCCATGCACCGACTGAGGACCAGCATCAGGACTGTCGGCACACATAGACAATGGAAAACACAGGGTTTTGAATAGACCCCAGCATAATGTCCATAGATCAGGTGAAGGATTTATGTAGGGACAGATGATGGCGGGATCCCTAGTGTAGGGGCAGAGAAGTCTTCATTAATTTAATTGTGGACCAGTTTGAGACACTGGAGATGAGGCAGTAGTTGACACTTGGGAGGGAACCATATTGGGAACCCAGGTAGAGAGCACAATGGAGTCAGGCTCTAGGATACCCTTAAGACAGATCTACCCCAGGCACACGCAGAGTGTGTCCCTTAATGCATTTTCCTGCAATTCACCAAGACACTCACCACCTTTAGTTTCTAGAATGTCCCAGGTGTGTACACCACCTTGACTTTCTAGGATACCATTGTCATCAACTCTAGGTGTAAATCCCTCGGTGGGTTGAATTCAGCAGATACACTGAGCTTGCAGCAGGCACTTCAGAAAGCTAAGTCTGAAGAAAAGAAGAAGGCCAGAGACTTTGAGAGGGAGAAGCTAAGACTAGCTTACCGGGAACAACAGGAGAGGAGGCAGGAGAGACAAGAGGAATGAGCCTGGGAAGAGAAATTGCAAGAGTGGGAAGAGAAACAGAGCGAAAAGAAGGTAAAACTAGAGAGTGGGAGGAGAAACAAAAGGAAAAGGAAAGAGAGCTGGAGGGGGAAAGGAGAGCCCTCTGTGAGTGAGAAACTTAGGATGGCAGCAATGACAACTCCAACTGGGATATGAGAGTCTATATCCAGTTCAGGCCAGGTTGTGGCCACGGTTCCCAGAGATCTTGTGCATATGAATGTGGAAGGTCAGGACATCTTTGAATAGTCTGTGAGCTTAGAGGTCACTTGTAATTTGCAGGCTTTAAATGAGGTGTCATGAGCAGCTGACTTAATGGGCGCGTGCATTGGAAGGGACAGCCAAAATTGGAAGTGTGCCTGTTGTAGGTCTATGAGCATATGAAAGAGGCTCTGATTAAATAGTCTGGGCTGAAGCCAGCTCAGTTCCTTCAGAGATTCAGAGACTGCATGAGAGATCATGGTGTTCCATTTGAGACTTGAATTCGTGGTGTACTGCATGATTGGAATGAGTGGGTGAGAGGAACCAGATGATGGCGACAGAGTGACTCAAAGAGGAGCGTTCTACCCCACTTAGGCATTACCTGCCTGATTTGACATGGTTCTAAGACAAAGGGGGAGAAGATCTCTCCACAGACTTGTTCCAAACCGGAGGGTAAGGGCCACGATAACCCAAGGGACACGAGAAGGGCCCAAGCAAAATGATAATGGTAATGGCGTGTCTGGGAAGGAGCATCATGAGAAGGGAGGACAGGGAGCTCTTCCAAATCCAAGTTGGTGACTTTCTACATGTGCCGCCAGGTGGGACACTTCAAAAGGGATTGTCAGGCAAAAGACCCTGACTCAGCAGCATGAGTGATAGATAGCATGTTACATGTGGGTTAACGAACCCGAAAGGGCCTGGTTGCACTCATCCTAGTAGCTATGATGATCTGGGAGAGGGACTCGGATGCTCAGAAGCACATTCATCCTAATACAATGAGGTTTGTGTAGGAAGTTAGTATCAATGGGAAGAAAGTGCCTGATCTGAGGGATACTGGAACCTTCTGCACTATGGCTTAGAGGAATTAGCTTATGCCTGAGGAAATACTCCCTAGTACCAAGGATACAGGTTTGGTAGCCAGTGGAGCGGACATGGAGTATCCGCTTGCAAGGGTTGAGCTTGGGCTCAATGGCAAGGCATGCATGGTTGCCGGAGTTAAAGGAAAAGCAAGGTGTGCATGTCTCTTGGGCAATGACTTGATTGCCCCTGGCTTGGTGCCAGGAACGGATGCATTTCTGGCTTGGACAGCGTCAGCTGTGTTGACCAGAGTACAGGCTGCACATCAGTCTCAGAGTGGGACTGGGATCATTCCTGATCTGCAGGGACAAGTTAGTTTGCAGGAAAGGGAAGACTCCAGGAAGGCAATGGCGGTGGAGATCATCACTTCTGTCCACAGAAAGGGAAGGATGAGGCTCCTAAAGCGGACCAGGTGGTGGAGTCTGGATCATTTCCAGAGCTGCAGGGTTTTCTAGCTGCTGGAGGGCCTAGACGTGAAGATTTCCGCCAGGCACAGGATAAGTGCCAGTCAGAACCTCTTTCATAGGGCCAACTGTGAGCTAAAGAATGATGATGGATTAAACCCAGATCAGTTGACTGGGGGTGAGTGCTTGCATTGTTCAACACTCCGTCCATCATCCCCTTTGGTTTTGCTTTGTTCGCCCTAAGTTGGCAGGGTATGCCCAGACGTGGGTCCCTTGCTCACGTTGCCACTGGATTCAAGCTAGCCTGGCTGATGACGGCTGCTTAGCCAGAAACCGGTCCCAGGATGCTTGTTTCCAGTCCAGGGAAGACATGGCTTGGCAGTTCGGGCTGGACTGTTCCCATGAGGCACAGGGTCAGACTGATTTGCATATGGCCATGTCTGAACTGGGGTGCCATTGTGATGGGTGGCCAGTGGCTTTGATCATTTGAGGTGTTTTCTTTGCGATGTGTGAATGAGTGAGATGCACATCCAAAGTAATCATTTGATGTATTCAATATATATATCTTTTTGATTATTCTTTTGAGGACGTCCCATTATATATGCTTGAGTTTTATCTCATATTATTTGCTGCTTGTTTAGTTATGGTATTATTCATGCATTTAACTGTTGCATTTATCAAGTGTGTTATTATTGCTTGCATATAAATATATATAACTCAATGTGTATTTGAATGTTGGGCATTTGGCATCTGGGAAAGCCTTTCTGTTAGAGAGCATTGTGTAAGATAAAACCCCAAACTTTATTCTAAAAAGAGAGGGGCATATTAGCAAGGGCCGGATCGCCGCTTTATCAGCACTTTTTGCCGATAAAGCTGCGATTTTTTTATCGCCCAATTACAAAGCTGTCGCTAACAGCAGTTAGCGACAGCTTCAGGCGATAGCGACCGGTTTAGGGCCCGCTTTGCATGTCAGCGATATTTATCGCTAATGACATGCAAAGTGGGCGTACCCAAACTGGTAACGACTTAAAGCAGTCGCTAACACAGCTATCGCCTATTAGCAATACGCGCGGCGCGATAAAAAAACGCGCGCTAACCGCGATTAGCACCAGGATTTTACACCTGGTAAAAACCTGACTTAGCCATAATAGTCAATGGGAGGTGGATGGTCAATGGGAGGTGGATTCTACGGCTAAGTCCCCACCTGCCTATTAGCGAGATTTTCCTTAGCGATGGAAATCTCACGTTGAAGATGGGATTCACCGCTATCACTGGATTTTTATCGCGGTGGAGATAAACGTTGGTAATACAGCGTTATCTCCGTGATAGAATCCAGCGATAGGAGGCGATAAAAAAATCGTGCTAAGCGCGGTTTGCGATAATTATCTCAAGTTGTTACTAACATGCCCCAGAGTCTCTGCATTTTGTAAAATAAAACCCTTTTCTAAAGGTGTTGTTGTGTTTTTGTCTCCTGCTTCGCCGTGTGTTTTGAGCCACCATGTGGGAGATTCTGTATTATCTGAAAGGCGAAGCAAGACACGCCCCCAGTTTGCACACCCTACACAGCCAGCATGTCTAAGGGCCAGTCACCTGGCCCGCTACAAAACAGAGTACAGTGGATAAATTCACAGGCAGAGGCACCAGTTCTACCACCTCCAATGATACTTCCACCACTGCACCAGACATCGCCACAATCCTGGCCACGATAACCCAATCACAAGACATGCTAGACGCCCAAATCGGCGCGGTAGGAGCTTATGTCATGCTATTGCGCCAGGACCTACGCAATGCTGTGGAACGAGTAACACAGGCCAAAACCAGGAAATCGGGGGCAGAAGACGCCATCACCATAATGAAAGGGAAAGTAGCTAACCTCGAAACACTCGGGGGCTTGCAACACAGGTTGAGGACACAGAAGGGAGGGCCCACCGCAATAATTTGCGCTTCGTGGGATTTCCAGAGGGATGTGAGGGCTCCAATATGTGCGGTTTCCTGGATCAGTGGCTCAAATCCTGGATCCCAGATGGAAATTTCTCTCCCTGCTTTACACTAGAGCGAGCCCATCAAGCCCTCACCACCAAACCCCTTCCATGCGCCAGCCCTCGACCAGTAATCGCACGGATCATAACCTATCACGACAGGGACCCCATCCTGAGACAAGCCCGGGTGCAAAAGTCCCTCACCTTTGCATCTCAACCAATAATGATCTTTCCCGATTACACCAAACTGGTACAGCAGCAGAGACAATCCCTCACGGGCACGAAATCATGTCTTCGGGATTTGCAAATTCCATATATGCTGCTCTTCCCGGCCCATCTCCGAGTCAGCTATAAGAATAGCACCCTGTTCTTCGATACCCCTGAGGAGGTCTTCCAATAGGTGGAGGAATGCCGTCCGTTCAAGCCTCATATTACGCCACCTCGGGACTCGGATTCTGCCTCCAGGGATCCCACGTCTCCATCAGGATAGTAAAAAAAAAGACAAACAAAGGCACCGATCAAGGTCATCAAGGCACTCCCGCTCTCGGGGCGACAAGCAAGCTGAGAAATTAGACAGTTGACTCATGAACCTCAATATGTTGGCATCCCAGATCATATGGTTATTAAGGGCGGGAAACTTTGAACAATGATTCTGCTCACCAACACCATTAAGGGCTACCCCACCTGAACTGGTCATCTCAGATCCCAGAGACACTCGTTAGGGATGGGATCTTTGGAGAACCATTGTACTGTTTCATCCTTTACCTCCTGTTGCGGTGGGATTTGTCTACACTCCACAACAGATACTTCATTGTTCTTTGAGGTACTGGGGAGAGATGGGGTGAGAGAGGTTGGAGGGTGGGAGTTACAGTTATCAATATTGTTAGACCTAGAGGTTCGAAAATGCCCACAATGTACTATCTTTTCTTGTTATTCGTATCACATTCTCCATAATCTGTCTTGCTGCATACCATGACAACACATGCAAACAAAACAAATCCAATAGGGGAAATTAAGGTGGTTACCTGTAAAGTTAGATGATTTCTCAATAAGATCAAACGGCAGGCTGTCCTTAGGCATGCAAAACGCTTGGGGGTGGACATCTTGCTACTACAAGAAACACACTTGATGGGTACCAAAGCCCCATGCCTGGCCCGCTTTGGCTTTATGAACGTCTTTCACTCCAGCTTCACAAGGGGCTCCAGGGGAGTGGCTATTTTAATCCATCATAGACTATCATTTACACATACACGCACATGGGCTGATACATTGGGCAGATACCTATTCATTCAAGACCCGATAAGTGGGGAGTCTATAGTGCTGGGTAGTGTGTATGCTCCCCCACCCCTCAGCCATACATTTATCTAATGCATTATTGATATTTGGGGATCTCTACCCGACGCCCTAGCACTGATTGGGGGTGACCGGAATGATGTCCTTCACCCTGACCATGATATGTGCCGTCCCACAGCTATACAACACACACAAAGAGAGTCACGCCTAGGGCCAATGTTGGAAGCGCTGGGATGGTCTGACATGTGGAGGACACTTCATCCAGCAGATACGGGCTTTACGTATTTCTTGACTTTCCATGGGTCGTTCTGTAGATTGATTCCCATTTTTATCACCAGGGTACACGCATCGACTGGTCAAGTCAGAGATCCTACCTAGAGGCCTATCAGATGACCCCCCCCGTTCAGCTGCAGTTAGAGATAGGTCTCAGACGGACACTGTTTCATTGGCGGCTATCGCCATGGCACCTACGCAACCCAAGCTATAAAACGAACATACATAACGCCCTGATAGAATACTTCTCATTAAAATAAGGTGACGGTAGGATCCACCACCACATTGTGGGAAGCCATGAAACCAACCATCCGAGGATTTGACATTAGTCATTGCACCACAGCCAAACGTCAGAAAAAGCAGACCTTTATACAACTTAAAGCCCAGATCATACAAACTGAGTTGTTAGCACAAGAGCGAGACGGAAGTAGCACCCGCCGACAATTAGGAATACTGCATAGAAAATATCAAAGCATCCAGCTAGATGAGGCCAAACACATATGGCAGGCTACACAAAGCAGGATTTATCAATGGGGGATAAATCAGAGAAACTCTTACATAGACTATGCCAATACTCTCTGAAACCGGTTCAAGTACATATTATCAAATCACACATGGCCGAGCTCATTACAAATCCCACGCATGTTGCCAGAACCTTTGCTGAATTCTATCCAGCACTCTACACTAAACACGAGGTCCTATCAGAATCTCAGATTGAGGACTTCTTTCAAGACATACCACCCAGGGCACTAACCCCCAATGCGCGTGACTCCTTAGAAACTCCCATCTCACTAGAGGAATTAACTTCAGTTGCCTCAGAAATAGCATTGGGTAAATCATCAGGACCCAACGGATTCCCTAGTGAATTCTTCAAAATGTATGCAACGATACTGAGACCGCAATACCTTGCAACTCTTAATGAAGCCATTGAGAAAAAATGCTTGCCTCCTGACTGGAGACATGCAGAAACAGTGGTCTTTCTGAAACCGGGAAGCCCACACAAATTATGTACATCCTACCAGCCAATATCACTCCTCAATACTGAAGCCAAAATAGTCGCCAAGATATTGGCGAAAAGACTTATCCCACACCTTCAAGTCCTGATTCATCCAGATCATGTTGGCTTCATGCCACAACGAGCCACCAGCACAACATACGTAGAGTACATAACGTGATAGCAGCCATTGATAAATTAGACAGGCCAGCAGCCCTACCACTAGTAGTTTGGATAAAGCATTCGACTCGGTCAGCTGGACCTACATGTGCATATTACTGTGACATTTAAACATGGGGACCCGATATATAGCATTGGTTAGATTATTATACACAGTCCTCACGGCCTCAATCCGGGTGGCAGGGGCTACAACGGCCCAATTCACATTCCAGGGGGGAACTCGACAGGAATGCCCCCTCTCCCCCTTGCTTTTTGCCCTTGTCATAGAGTCTCTCGCAGCTTGGGTGAGAAGAGATGCACTCTATCATGGCTTTGAGTGGACCCCGGAGATCTGCAATCGTATTGCACTGTACGCGGATGACATCCTATTTTTTCTAACCGACCCTAACCGATCAGGCCCCAGAATACTACAGATTATGCGCATCTTTGGCGAGACTTCAGGTTTATATATGAATGCCTTCAAATCGCTGGTTTGGTCGATAAGAGGGTCAATGGGGAGTGGCTGATGGGCGGAGGGACTTACAACGGTGACACATGACTTCACATATCTGGGAGTCTACGTATCTGACAGCCAAATCATTTCCTGGAAACATTACCTAGAGGTAAAAACAGAAATGGTAAAAAACGGAGGTGGAAAACTGGTCAGCACTCCCCCTGTCCCTGTACGGAAGATCGGCCATTTTCAAGATGGTCTCACTGCCCAGATTATTATATCAACTACAATCTCACCGTTATCCAATCCCCTCGTCCTGGTTCTGCCAAATCAACGCAACTCTGGTGCACTTCCTGTGGGGAGGGGTAGCACAGCCACAGTGGCTCTACTTACATGCATACAATCCACCTACTGTGGGGGTATCGCTGTACTGTCTTGTTTGGTTCTCTCCATGTTATTGTTGCACTCTTTAATGTTTTTTCTTTCAGTTGTATGGAATGTCAATTTGATTTACTATTTTTTAGACATATTGGTTGTTCTCTCAGTCACTTGTAGGACGGGGTATATATATCATATGATGTGTGACGATACAATGTTTTAACAATTGTTTTATGATTAAATGTTTAACTATATAAAAATAAATAAGATATATTTTCTATCCTTTTGTGTTTGAGCCTTGGGTTTACAGCTAGACTCCCTCCTGTTTAATTGTGTGTGTGGTAGTGGTTGGACAATTTGAGTGAGTTGTGTATTAGAATGTTTTACGAAAGGAAGCTTTTTTTTCACTATATTATACCAGACACAGACTATGGACGGCGGAACTGATTGCGTCTCAGCTCTGCCTCTGGTGTCAATCAGAAGATGGCACCTTCATATACACTATTTGGTCCATTCCAACTCTAGAGCGGTTCTGGCGAGGGGTGTTAAATTGTCTGACAGAGGTATTGGTATGGGACTTACCGAGATCCCTGAAACTAGCACTACTACATAGCACGGATGTCATAGGGGGAAACATACATAAAAGACATCTCTTATTTTTAGGGCTTACATTAGCAAACAGGACATAGCCAGACAATGGAAGGCAGAAACTCCAACACGAGTATCGCTCTGGAAGACGGGCATGGATTTTATTATGGAGTTGGAACTCCCTGTCTTTATTGTTTGAGGATGCCCGCAGACACACACCAAAATTTGGAGAGGGTGGACCACCTATCGAAATATTCCCCTGAAGACAAATAATGCAGCAGATGGTCAATTGGATGCTGAGGTGATAACGCATGTGTAAGAACAGAGAGTTTACAGCTTTACTCATGGCCACAAGTAGTGATGTGCGAGACCAAGACTATAATGTATGAGGGTACGGGGCATTGTTAGAGATAGGTTAATATTAGAGTTATTGTAATAGATTTAAAGTCAGACTGCACGGGGGGGACTAAAGTTTGTATCAGATGTTTTCTACCAATGATGCGTCGCCTCATGTCACTCAAGCCTCCTGTACTGTATATCCAAAAGTCAATACAATTTGTTTACAAAAAGAAATATGCATAGCAAGAGCCATAAATTATTCTCCAGCCAAATACTTACTTTTCTGAATGAAAAAAAAAGTATTTTATTTTACCGATACCAACACAAAGGTAAATACAAATTCACAAACTACCCAGTTCCAATTTGAGTCTCTAGAGACCACTCCGACTCTATGGTAAAGTCAAAAGAATTCGAGCACCAAAGTGCTATCTAGCATGCAATTTCCCCAGCGGCAGACTTACCCCAAATTCATTTTTACCCACATCTACAGGATTGAAGTGTCCGGAGTTCTTGAGCAGGCCCTCTCTGGAGACGCTGGAGTGACTGGTTCAGGTGAGATCATTGCATGCAGCCCAGTCGGGCTGCACTCGGCGACCCCCAAGCTCCTTACACAAAGCTGTGCTCCCACAGCCACAGGAGGTACTTTGCAGTCCCCCCCGGCAGGGTAAGTCTTTCAGTCTGTCCCTTGATGGAAAGAAAGTGATGCAAAGTTCCTGATGCTGGCACCGGGTCCAATGTAGGTACACGGGGATCCATTGATGCTCTCACTCCTCCGGCAAAATCCCACACCTTTGCTATACATGAGCACCGACTGTCAAGGCAGAAGTCTGCACTGTGGCACTCCATAGCATATAGGGTTGCCAGCTCCTCACCGCGCTGGGGCTATGGCCCAATCCAATCTGTACATGGCGGCCCCACCTGGCATACGGGGTTGCCGAATCCTCACGGCACACGGGCTCTGGTCCGTTTGGCACAGCCATAAGTGTAGTTCACTTTGTGGAGGACTCTCCTGGCATACGGGGTTGCTGACGCATCACTGCACACAGGCTCGTGCCCAATCGGCACAGCAATATCAATGACTCACTTCACAGCAGCCCTCCCCTGGCATCAGAGGGTTCCCGACTTTGTTCTGTACACGGGCAATGAGTTGATCGGGGCAGCAGCCATTTCACACACCTCGCACAGGGAATTCACTCGACAGGGTTCCCCAGTGGACCCTTCCTCCAGAAAGCAGTCTGTCACAGGAGAAGCGATTCCAAATCTGATAGTTCTGTCCTTATTTCTTTGGTACTAAGTTTGTGGCACAAATAGAGTATAAGCCACTGATGGCTATGAAGGGAGAGAATCCCGAGTTGTTAGATGGTCTATTTCTTTGCAAGGGTTAGACATTGTAGTGCAGCATAGAGCTGGATTGAGTAATTGGAATGCTAATGGACTTTCCCGTCGGTTTTATCGAACTGACCACTGAACTTCTCCAGGTTAGGAGTTGGCTCAGGGTGTCCTGATCTGGGAAAAGTCCCTCGCATGATAATCTCCATGCACCCCAACCCTAAGTACCTCAACTGTAATGATGTCTGGAAAACTGATACTGGATTTTGGTCCAGCAAGGTCTAGTGGGGGATACTGGCGATTATATCCCTGTAGCAATGTATGAAGAGACAGCTGCTGCACCAATCTAGCTATCATCATCAGATCCCACAAAATCAACATAATCTACAATGACAACATCCAGCTCATTTTTTCCATCTCACACGACACCGCCACAACCAACACAAACTTCAAACCATGCTTGACCACTGTGGCCAATTGGATGTATTAGAACTGCCTCAAGCTCAACACCAACTAAACTGAAGTACTGACCCTAGGGACTAAAAGCTCACTTTAGGACTTCACCTGGTGGCTTGCCGAACTCATACCCACGCCCACCACGCTAGAAACCTAGGCCTTATCCTGGACACCAACCTCACCATGCCTTATCCAGGACTCCAATCTCACCATGAAGTCCCAGATCAATGCCGTCACCTCCGCATGCTACCCCAAAGCTTCAAGTAAATCTCAATGGACACCAGACGTACCATCTCGCAGTCCCTAATGACAAGCAGATTGGACTATGGCAATGCACTCTCTGATGGCATCCCAACTTATCTTCACAGAATTCAAACCATCCACAACCCCACAGCCAGACTTGTCCTCACCCTCCCACGCTGATCCCACACCATACCACTCCCCAGAGAGCTCCAATAGCTACACTAGCTCCCTATGCATGCTCAAACTTCTCACGCACACATTCAAGTTACTACACGACACTGGAGCTCAACAAAAATGAATGTGTCCATCTGTAACTCACGTAAAGCGCTCTGATACCTGATATCTTCGGGTCTAGTTCACGCTATATAAAACTCTAAAAAAGAAAGAAAAAGGACCTGCATACCTCAATCACTGGCTTCACTTCCACCAGCCAATCAGACAACTTTGCTCAGCATCATTCTCACTCGCACACACACATCCCACATCCACAGAAGCAGAATGGGAGGTTGATCATTCTCTTACCAAGCCGCTAAATCCTGGAACGACCTCCCACAACACAACAGGGCCTTCCCTTTACTTCTTGAATGACGCATTAAGCTGAAGACCTGGCATTTCAATTAGTCTTCTTGCGGGACCATCAAGACTGCCTGTACTCAGGCCCAGCCTCACCACACACCTAATCTCAACCACTCAGTTGCTCTATACCCTCAAAGGTGAAAAGCAGCGTTCTACAAATCCAGCTTACATTATATTACATTACAAAGCACAAACAAGCAGTGGTAACTGTAAAGTTGAGAAACTTTTGAAAAGTTTGAAAGAGTTGTGTTCAGCTACTCCGGCCCAAATGGGACGACCAATTCCTCAGGGAGACGGTCAAGGTGGGGGGCAGGGGCTGGGGGGAGGGTAGCAGCAAGGTGTAGTTGGACAGTCACCTGGTCACCAAGGCAGTCTCTTTTTTTTTTACAAAACTCTTTTCATTAGAAACATTAAACACAACAAGTTCAGCAGAGATAGCACTGGTACAACTTGAAATATCTGCACCTTTCTCCCCCCCCCAGTCCAATCACCCCAATGAACATGTCTCAGAGTCACTCATCGTTAATTAGAATCTTGTGTATTTCCTTGTAGCCCATGGTCACAAATATTGCCCCTATGAGCCTGTACCACATGCACTAATCTAGATCCTGTTTCCAGGCCTCGGTGCCTGATGGTTAAGCGGAGCCCCGGGATTTAGCAATGTTCTGTTTGGCCACCCCCAGACCCATCATCATCCACAGGGCTTTTTTAAATTGCAGAAAATCTGTCAAGGATCTGATGGGAGCAGAAAGCTCTAACCATAAAAGCGGCTCTAACCATAAAAGCGTGTCCACTGTGCCTGCTATTCCTGAATTTTGGAATGCACACAAGGTTGGCAGGGCAGAGCGAAGGCACCTCCCTGGGAGTACCTTTTTAGTCTGTTTTGCAGGGGCACTGGTCCACTACCCTGGAGGGCTTTAAAAACAATACAAAGTGATTTAAAAGCTATCTGCTGTTGCAGCAGAAGTCTGTGGAATCTTTCATGGTCACGGAGCAGATGACCTCCAGGGTCTGTTTAAGGCCAATTTGGCAGTAGAGAATTGGACTCAGTGCAATCTATTTAAAAGAAACTCTGGTGCACCTATCAGAAAGGCATTACAATAATCCATCCTGCTCAAAATAACACAGCAAACAATAAGTGTTTTAGCGGTAAGAGGCAGGAGAATCTTCAGAAGACCTTGAAGTAGTGAAAAGCAGGTTCCATGGACAGTTTTTTATCAAACGTAATCCCTAGGTTAAGGACAGATTCAGAAGAAGATAACTCTATAGCAGAAAGCACAGGCCAGAAATTCAAAGGAATTACAATCAGGACTTGCCTGTGGAGCAACAAAAGAGCTTGTTTTTCCCAGTTAAATTCAAGAGAATTAATATTGAGCCAGCTGATGAAATCATTCATACAGTTATGAAAAGCAATGACAGACACCGGTTGGCCGGTGTCTAAAGACAAAATTAATTGAGGGTCATCTTCGTAATTCAACTTTCTAAAATTATTAGATTTAATGAGAGTGATCAGAGGTCTCAGTTAGATGTAGAACAGGACCGGACTCAAAGATGAACTTTGAAGAACTCTGGGATCCAAGTTCTTAAAATTGGAGCAGTATGGAGACAGAATAATTGCCTGAGAGCATTCAGATAGATAAGAAAGCATCCAATTGTATGCAGTGCCACACACACTGATCGAAGCAAGTCGATCCAGGAGTGTATTATGGTTCACAGTATCAAACGCGGCTGAAAGATCTAAGAGGACCAGAACAGCTGATTAGCTACCATCAGTCCGTATTTTGAGTTCATCCAGTGCCATAAGCAAAGCAGATTCCGTGTCATGATTCGGCTTCAAGCCATATTGCTCTCCTTAAAGGAGCAGATTGTCTTCCACAAATTGAGACAGTTTCCGGCTGACAAAAAGTTCCAGTATTTTTACTGGATAGGGCAGGAGAGATATTGGACTGTATTACTAAGGATCCCTGGATCCAGGGAGGGCTTTTTCAGTATAGGAGTATCTATCTTCCAGGCTAGAGGAACACTGCCTGAATTGAGTGACTGTTTGCAGAGTTGTTCAAGTGGAGGAAAAAGTTCATCCGCTAGCTCTATCCAGACTATATGGGGTAGAGGGTTGGGAGGAGAACCGGGGGAGGCAGACATTGCAATGGTATAGAAGAGATCTTCAGTTAACATTCCAGCCTGTTCCCATACTGAGGGGGAAACTTAATGATAGGGAAGGTGACCTGAGATCTGGGATCATTTGGTAGATGAGATACATGAATAGTCTCCAAGATCTTGCAGATCTTGTTCTCAAAGAAATCAGAAAGTTTGTCACAGACCTCCTGTGAAAACAATACTGCCTGGCTCAGGCACTCCGGATTAGAGACATTATGCACAATGTCAAAAACCTTTTTGGCTTTATTAGGGGTGGCCAGGATAGCATCAGTATAGTAATATGCTTTGGCCTTTCCAATCACTCTTTTGTATTCATGTATTGAGTTTTTTACGGTATTTTTGTCTTCCTCTTTATTGGATCAGCGCCATCTCCTTTCTTACAGGATTGTTTAAGCAGTTTCAGAGATGTGTTATACCAGCAAGCAGAGTGTTTGCAGGAGGTTTTCCATCTCTTTAAGTGTATAACTGTGCCCAAGGATTCCACAGTACTGTTTTAATAAGCATTATGATTTTCATCCACTGTGCTGTCAGGGTTACCTATAATGGCAGGTCAAACGCCTGCCATGTAATGGTTTGTTAAGTTTGTGCCAGGCTCTACCAATGTGCCGGCACAAGCATGGGGGGGCTGTAATCACCTCCATGAAGATGGAAGGTAACAAGTACATGATCAGTCCAACATAGGGAAAGGGGGGTTACCATGGTAGTTGGCCCTCTGCAGCAAAGATCAGATTAATGGTATGACACCCTGATGTGTGGGGCCCTGAACTAGTTGCCGCAGACTCAGAGCAATACAGGATCCTTGTAGTTCCTTAAATGTGGAGAAGAGATCCACCTTGGCCCACAAAGTAAAATCTCCTAACACTAGAAATCTCAAGTGAGTGAGAGGCAGGTTAGTAATAATCTCAATCAGAGTTGCAAATATGTACTTGAAGGGCAAATATGCATAATATTTATGTTTAACACACATTGCTTAGCTGACAACTCTATTGCCGCACCCCCAATTGACCTTAGTCAATTACCGCAGCCCAGTAGGTGTGTATATGGGCATTTCCTAAGTATGTGGAAGAAGGTGCCTGTCTGTTAAACAGCCCCTTAACCATTGATCATCTCCTGACTGCCCAATTTGAACTATAGTGGTTCTTGCATGGTACCAATGGTGTAGGATTTGTGGCAGGATCAAGTGAAAGCCCGACCGGCTAGCCATCTCCCTAGTGTATGCCATGGCTTCCTTTCTTGCACCTTCATCAAAAATACCAACATCACTCTCCCATTTCCCCTTTAACTGTTGCATAACATCTGGTGTATTGTTAATCAGCTTTTTATAAGAGAGTGAAATCGTCTTCTGGGGTATTTAGTAATCAAGAAGTCTGTCCTCTAGAGGTGAAGATTCAGGCAATTCCACCCCCTTCGGGAGGACTGCCTGTAGAGCAAATACCAGTAGACTACTGTCTGCATTTGATATTTGTGTTGCAACCTGGGCCACGGAATTATCTCCCCTCATTTCCAAAAGTCTCCCAACATTGAGATTCCTATCATGTCGCATTTGTCAAATCCCGGCTGATCCTGCAGGGATTGTAGGAATGCAGTCCCAAGTCCAGTTCCACACTTTACATCAAGACTGCTGTATACTTCAACGGATTGGTCCGGATGCTGGGGATGCAGGACGTTGAGGATGTTTAAAAATGCTCTGTGTGTGGCTGCTGTTGCCCTGGTAGAATGGGCACACAGCCCCACAGGAGGCTCCTTCTTAGCCAACGAGTAACAGGCCTTGATGCAGAGAACGACCCACCGAGAGATGGTCCGTTTGTGCACAGCCCGACATTTTTTGGTGCCCACGTAGCCAACAAAGAGCTGGTCATCCACCCGGAACTGTCGTGTGCGCTTCAGGTAGAGCGAGAGCGCATGTTTTTGGGTCCAGACGGTGGAGCCTCTCTTCCTCTTTGGAAGAATACGGAGGCAGAAAGAAGGTGGGCAAAGTGATGGTCTACCCGATGTGGAAGGGCGTGACAACCTTTGGCAAGAAAGAAGGACGGGTCCTCAATACCACCTTGTCCGGATGAACAGAAAGGAAAGGGGGTTTGGCAGAGGTGATAGCTACTAGGAAAGCCGTCTGAGAGTGAGAAGATGCAAAGGACAGTTATGAAGGGGCTCGAAGGGAGCACACAGCAGATATGTCAAGACAAGGTTTAAGTCCCATTAAGGCATTATGAGCGGCACAGGAGGAAACATGTGCGTAATGCCTTTTAGGAAACGGTTAACAACCGGGGACTTAAAAAGAGAAGGCTGATCTGGAAGCCGTAGAAAGGCGGAGATGGCCGAAAGATAACCTTTGATAGTGCCCAGAGCAGAGCCCTGCTGGGCCAAAGAAAGAAGGACCAGAAGGACTTTGGAAAGAGGGGCAGAAAGGGGATCCACAGCCTTAGGTGTGCACCATGCTAAAAATGTGTTCCACCTGCAGGCGTATACCGTTTTAGTGGAGGGACGCCTGACTGCCAAAATGACATCACAGACTTCGGGAGGAAGATCGAAAGCTGTCAACTGTTGCCGCTCAATCTCCACGCATGGAGGTGGAGGCTGGACAGGTTCCGGTGGAGGACCGTTCCCTGATGCTGCGACAGAAGATCCTCCCGAAGAGGCAGTCGGATCGGGGAATCGATCACCATGTTGAGTAGCTCGGGATACCAGTATCTCCTGGTGCCCAGTCCGGAGCCACAAGGATGACTTGGGCCCGGTCGCGCCGAATCTTCTTCAGCACTCTGGGCAGAAGTGGTATAGGCGGAAAGGCATACAACAGACCACAACTCGCGACGAAAAGCGTTGCCGAGCGAGTGCCGCCTTGGAAATTCCAAAGCGCAGAACTGATGACATTGCGCTTTCTCTTCTGTGGCAAATAGATCTAATCAAGGCTCTCCCCATTGCAGAAAGAGACCTTGCGCCACGTCCGAGTTCAGACGCCATTTGTGATCCATCAAGCACCGGTGGCTGAGTTTGTACGCCCTGGTGTTCAGGGAACCTGCCAGGTGTTGAACCACCAAGGTAATGCCCTGATGTTCCAGCCATGTCCAGAGGCGCAGAGCCTCCTGACATAGGGTCCACGACCCCACCCCGCCCTGCTTGTTGCAATACCAGATGGCGGTGGTGTTGTCCGTGAACACCTGCATTACACTTTCCCAGACAGAGGGAAGGAATGCCTTCAGTGCAAGTCGGATCACCCGAAGCTCCAACAGAATGATATGGAGCCGGGACTCCGCCGAAGACCAGAGGCCTGTGATCTTCACCTCTCCCAAGTGGCCACCCCATCCCAGGAGGGACACATCTGTCACCACTGTGTGCTCCGGTTGGGGGAGGGAGAGGGATCTGCCATTGACCCAATCGCAATTTGTGAGCCACCACTGCAATTGTCGTGCAGTGCCCTCCGAGATCTGGACATGATCGGACAGGTTGCCCTGATGCTGTGCCCACTGGAACTTTAGGTCACACTGCAGAGCCCGCATATGCCATCTGGCATGTTGCACTAGCAGGATGCAGGAGGCCATCAGGCCCAGGAGCCGGAGGGCCATCCTGACTGAAACCCGGGATAGAGGCTGAAAGATCGGAATCATAGCCTGAATATCCCGGACTCGCTGCTCGGGAGGATAAACCTGAAACAGCATCGAATCCAGAACCGCTCCGATGAAGGGGAGCTTCTGAGAGGAACTCAGGTGCGACTTCGGCACGTTGATGGAGAACCCCAGCAAATGCAGGAGGTCGGCCGTAGTCTGAAGGTGGTTGACGACTGCCTGGGGCGAGCACGCCTTCAGCAACCAGTCATCAAGTTAAGGGAAGACTGACACCCCTGACCTGCACAGGTGAGCTGCGACCACCGCCATCACCTTCGTGAACACCCGAGGGGCACAGGTAAGGCCGAAGGGGAGCACTGCAAACTGAAATTGCTCCTGGCCTACCATGAACCGCAGGTAACGTCGGTGGGCAGGCAGGACGGGGATGTGAAAATATGCGTCCTGCTAGTCCAACGCTACCATCCAGTCTCCAGGGTCGAGGGCAGCCAAGACCTGAGCCAAAGTCAACATCTTGAACTTCTCCTTCCGGAGGAAGCGATTGACGTTCCTGGGTTCCAAGATGGGGTGCAAACCCCTTTTGTCCTTCTTGGGAACCAGAAAGTAGTGGGAATAACAACCACGTCCTACTTCTGGCCCGGGAACGCACTCAATAGCCCCCTTGGCCAAGAGGGCCATGACTTCCTGTTGGAGAAGCGCAAAGTGATCCCCCGACATGCGGTGGAACGGAGGTGGCAAGGCTGGGGGGGGGGTAGACTCGAAGGGGAGGGAATAACCCTTCGGACGAGTTGCAACGCCTACTTGTCGGAAGTGACAGAACGCCAGTGGGGGAGCTGATGACAAATCCTGCCGCCCACTGGCATGGGGTGCACCCCAAAGCTCGTATTAGGAAAGCTTCGAGGAGGACGCTGCGGGAGCGGAGGGTGACTGATCCGTGCGCAAGCCCCCTGTGGCGCCACGGCGGCAGTCACGCCCACAGCCGCGCTGTTTGGTTCTGCGCAGGCTTCTGACTGAACAAGCAGGCAGGGGCGCCCTTCCCGTAGCCACAAAAGGAACGAAAAGTAGACATGGCCGGGCAAGTGGCAGAGAGACCCAAGGACTTGGCCGTAGCCCGAGAGTCCTTGAAACGCTCCAGCGCACTGTCTGCCTTATCGCCAAACAGGCGAGTACCATCAAAAGGCATGTCCATGAGGGAACCTTGGACATCCCCTGAAAATCCAGTGGACCGCAGCCACGCATGGCGACGTAGGGCCACTGTTGTGGAGATCGCTCTCCCTAATGAATCCGCGGTGTCCAGGCCACACCGAATGGCAAACTTCGTGGCATCCTTTCCCTCCGCCACCGCCTGGGAAAGCGAACCTTTTCCGGACACTGGGGCAGTGTCTGCGCCACTGTGTCCCACACAGCATGAGAGTAGCAGCCCAAAAGGCATGTGGTGTTGACAGACCGCAGCCCCAAGCTGGCAGAGGAAAACAGCCTCTTGCTAAACTGCTCCAGCTTTTTAGAGTCCTTATCCGGCGGGGCGGTGGGAAACGCACTCTGAGAAGTAGAGGCCAGAATGACCAGGCTCTCGGGCGTAGGATGAGTGGTCAGAAAGGCAGGGTCACCCGGCGCCGGGCGAAGACGCCTGGCGACGTTCTTATCCACAGGGGCCCCTGTGGCTGGCCGCGACCAAGTGCCCAATAAGACCTCTGTGAGGGCGTCATTAAATGGGAGCAGGGGCTCCGACAAAGTGGACACCGTCTGGAGCACCTCAGTGAGGAGATTAGTTTTCTAGTCCACCGTAGGGAGATCAAGGTGGAGGACCTCAGCTGCCCGACGGAGCACCGCCATGTAAGAAGCGCCCTCCTCCATGGTAGGCGGAGGAGAGGCAAACCGCGGGTCAGAGGAGAGATCAAGGCCGCCGGCCTCCTCCATGTCGTCCGCCCAGTCCTGCTCAGAATCACACTGACGAGCAAGAGGGTCCTCAGACCCCTCCAAGTTGACCTCCACCTCCGCCGTATGTGGCACAGACTGCAGCGGCAGGGCAGGGACCGGGGAAGGAACAAACGGTGCCGGGAACGGCGCCAAACCAGCACCGTGTCCCAGTGCGGATCCCAGGTAGGGACAAAATTGTCCTGGAACCTGGGCAGGGGCGGAACAAAGGGCACCCACTGTGGCACCGGGAGCGGAGCCAAGGGTGGCGCTGGGGCCGGAGCCGGCAGCGTGGGACCTTGTGTCACCGTGGCCGGAGCCAGCGGCATACGGTCCTGCGGCGGCGGGGCCGTTGCCGCCGGCGGCCCGACAGGATCCTGACACGGGACCAAGGGGCCCAAGGGCGCGCCGGCGGGAGCCCGAGGCCTAAACAGGCGGTCCAAGGAAGCAAGAAACTCTTGCACCTGTGCGGGAGTCGCCGACGGACCTGGATAAGGTGGGTAGGCCGCGGGACTCCCGGGCTCCGAAGGAGCCCCTGTCCCCCTCGTCCGCTTCCGGGGACCGCCAAGGCGACGTTGAAGAGCAACAAAACTTCTTCGACTTCATGTTGTGTTGTTTCTTACCCGAATCCGAGGGAGAAGACTTGGAGACCGAGGAGCGATGATGGTGGCCCCGAGAGCGTTCTCTGGAGCGGCCCCTGGACCGTGAACGGCGCCAGGACGAGTGCCAGATCTCAAGCAGCTTCTGGCGCCGCTCCCTCAAGGCCTTTGGGGTCATGGCCAGACAGTCCATACAGGACCGGGAGTCGTGGTCGCTTTCCAGGCAGTAGAGACAGACGTCGTGGGGGTCCGCCACCGATATATTGCGACGGCAGGCCCCACATGACTTAAAACCACGCATTCCTACGTGCACCAGAGTAGACTCAAACTTACAGGAGACAAAAGTCTCAAAAAGACAGTCAAAAAGTGACTAAGGTACCTGCTCTAACCGGATCTGCGCTTACTGGCGCGGAAAAAGAAAGAACTGACGTCAGCGCGCATGGGTGGCCCTAAGTAGCCTCCATGACGTCATCTCGGCGCATACGTCGCCAGCGACGGACGTGGAGCCGCATGACGCCGCCTACCGACACGCGGGGGTACTGCAGACGAAAAACTTTCTGGATCCAGTCTAACACCTGGGGATATTCTAAGGTAAGGAATCTATCATTAACGTGTCTCTTTCAGATGCTGCTGTTTAAACCAATAAAATAAATTTAAAAAAGATGCTCCGGGTACTGTGCGGGCGACGGGGGTGTCCATATGGCTATTCCTCAGTCCACGGGTAAGGTGGGGCGACTTTGGCCACAGGGGTCGGTGTTCCTCACAGTTGTCCTTGAGCAGGTAGAACACCAGCTGCGGCTGGGCTACCAAGCTGTGTACACAGTGTGTGCAGCGGTATCCTTTGAAGAATGGTGTCCCTCTTTGGTGACCTATCTGGACTGAGACGACACTCTCAGGTTGAGCAGAATTGGGTGTAGCTTTTGCCCATCGAAGATTAATCTCTTGGATCGACCAGCATCGGTCAGCGATAATTTGCAGAATGTGGCTACTGACTTGCTGATGTGGGCTTCTTCAGCTTTGATGGCCCTGGTGCTGGTTCCTGGGGGTCAGCCGACTCACCCTCTGAGTCACTCTGGTCTGGGGCTCGGGAGTGACTTTTCTACAAGCCAGAAGTCACAGGCACAGTCCTCTTATTGATAGTTCAAAGTGCGTTAGTTGCCGTCCAGCAGATGCCAGCCTCTCTTGCCAGGTCCAGGTGTCAGAAGGGCAGTCCTTCTTTGGTCCTTTCTCCAGCTCTGTTGTGATCTGAGGTTCAGGGTACGATACTTATGCCCAGTAAGTGCCTTGCGGGGGTGAAACGGTCATTAGCCAATGGGCTACCAGGATCCACCCTGCCCTGTGATGACTTCTGGCTATGTGTGGAATCTAGCAATTCCAGAGTTCATTTACTCCACTTCCAAGATGTCTAACCCTTTTTGGAGGTTAGGAGCTTGGTAGCCCACCCTAGAGGTTTGGCTATCTGGGGGCTACACGTCCACGGGAATACCTGGTCACTGGTTTCCCATCTCTGTTCCCACCTCCAGCCTGTATATCTGAACAAAGAATGTGATCGCCATTTACCCACCAAAGGCGGCTTCGCATTTGAAGCTCGCCTTTTAGGCCAACACCCTGAGTGGATTTCTGCGAGGGTGAGGTTACACCTCTCCCTGTAGCAGACTTCTATTGTTCCTAAGTCTGGGAGTCATTCATACTATACCCCAGGAGGGCAGACGGCTGTCTAGTGGACAGCAATCATATGAGGCCACTGAACAAACTGGGCAACAGAGTGGCAACTTTCTAAAAGCTGCCCTTCCTTAAAAGTGACATTAAATTCGACTTAGGCATCAAGTTGAGTTTAATGCCACAATTAATTTAATACCTGCAAGTACCCATTTTAGTAGTCCCTTTCAGAAGTTAGCCGGACTGAGAGGTCAGCCCGTAAATCTGTATTAAATAATGGGGATAATAACTTTTCCAAAGCAAAAACAACAACTTGGTAGTTTTGTTGTGAGAAGATATTACAAGTATATGTACTACTTAATAATCTACAGCTCCCTGTTTTAGTGCTCCATAGTCCTTCCTTAGGGGGGGCTTATATATATTGTTATGGCAAATGGGGACCTTGGCATTGGTTCCAATAGCAAAGTCGAACTAGCATTGTTAAACTGCTTTTCAGTGCAACAGCCCTGGGGAGACACTCTGTCTTACATTGTACCATATACTAGGTACTTATAAGTAAGTCAGCGCATGCCAACTGGGTGTAGCCAATTCAACATACATTTTTAATGGGTTGGAACACTGGAACTGAGGTCTGGTTAGCAGGACTCAGTGCACTCTCAAGATTTGAAAAACCAGCAGCATCCGTCCTAAACTTTAGGGGGGGAGGAGGGGCGTGATCATGTAAAAAAGAGGCATTTTCTTACAGACACAGAAAAGATAAACTATTTTATGCTTTGCACTTACGCAGAGGACTCACCATGCCAGAGCCACTAATCTTGAGATATATTGATATTAATTTTTGCCTCAGAAGGCCATTAGATCTATTGATCTGATTGAAGAAAATTTCTGAAGGTGAAGAGAATCTGAGCAAACAATAATGAACATATGGAAGAAAATACCATTGCCGTATGACGGCCCAGATCTGTGAAAGACTCAATGGACAAGGTACAGACATTTAGATAATGATAATCTTTAGGCCACTGGTGAAAGCAGAGGCTTATCATTCACTGAGTCTCATAACCTATGCTCTCCAAGCTGGGATTCTGAGATGGTCTAGGAATTAGGTTAAAATCATGGTATTTCTCTCAATTCCAGAGAACGGGAGATTTTTTTGTCCAGTTGTGTTCTACCATAGGCAAACACTTGCTCACATAAGCGCAACTGGACAGTGAAGGGGGACCAATCATCTTAAACCGGCCACTACACTATTATCTTCCCGGGGTATCCAAAGATATTGGAGTAGAAGCCTCATTCACTTATCATGACATGCTTCATCATCGGCGCCTATCCACAACGTGATAGGGTGATACCACCAGGGCGGCTCAACTAGAAGAAATTGTTTGGGAGTTCTTAGATAAAACACAACTAGATAGTGCTGGGATCTGGAAGAAAGTGGTAAGTGGTGAGTTTAAAAAAATACTTCACAGTATATACCAAGACAAATTCTTAATTAGTAGAGTACTGGGGTGTATGGTTAAAGAAATATATAGAACAAGGTTACAGCTGAGATTTTACTGCTCAATTAACCTTGATTAATTGGGTGTGGATAGGCGCAAATGATGCACATTTCACAATAAGTGAATAAGGCATCTACTACAATATCTTTGGATACCCCGGGAAGATAATAGAGTAGCGGCCTGTTAATGTACTTGGATATGTGTGTCATTATTATCAAGAATCATTAAAAAGTACCAAAATGTTTGAGGAGCATGTGAGTATTATTGGTTGAGTTGTCCCTTGTTTCAGGGTGCATCCCCCATATCATACGGGAATACGTAACCATCACAGAGCAATTCAAAATTCCACACTTCTAACTTTTCCTTGTTTTACGTTTTATTTTGCCACTGTTAGTGCCTCATGGAGCTGGCACGTGCAGAATTACCTCAAGTCGCTTAGCGAATCACTCATTTTAAAATGCAGTTTGATTTCTTTACATTCCATTCCTATAATGCCATGAATATAATATTTTCACAGAGTTACAGGGCTTTTAAGATACTTCATGATGGCAAATCTAATTTCCAGACGCAATTTTATGGTTAGAAAGGAGGGTCAAAGGGTCTTGAAACTAGTAATGCTCTACAAACGAATATTTTCCAAGCTGACTCTAAGTTCTCCAACCTCACCGCTTTCATAGCATGGAAGGATGCATCTTGACTCCCTGACTTCCGGCAAAATGGTAGCATCAGGGCCAAGTCAAAATCGGAGATGGCACAGGTGGCATCTGCTTTCACCAGAACGTTCTGACTTGTCAAGTCTCGGTGGACGATGCCAGGCTTATGGTGACCTGTGATGGGAGAAGACAGAGGTGAGGTTAACAAAGACACCAAATAGGCTATACAAGCTATCGCCATGGACACTCTATGACAGCCATTTGAATGTTCAAATGTTGGATAGGTGTAGGCGAGTTTCAAGCTTGCTGCCTGATAGCCACAAAGCCCTACACTCACAGTATCAGACTGTCAACAAAATAAATTGCGGCAATTCTGACAGGCATACTAGGGCAGAGCATGCATTGATCACATCTCAAAAGTGGAGAATGGATCTGCAGTTGTGAACAGATGACACTTGCCTGATATGATGTACCGTCAACCTCTGTTGATTCACAATAAGAGTACCATGGAAAACAAGCATTTGCAATGCAATAGGTCTCGCATTCACACAAGTTTGAGCTATTATTATTGTAATTGAAACTGCCTTTTATTTAGGTTTTAAAACCCAAAACATAAATAAAAGGCATTGTCCTTTACAATGCTAACAGCTTAAACTCGCGTGAATGCGAGACCTATTGCATTACAAATGCTTGTTGACTTTGTTGTAGTTTGAGTGAGTGTGAAGTACAGACAAGATTGCAAACAAGGCAGTGGGCATGTTTATCGGCCTGTGTAGGATGAGAGTAAGGGGCTGGCGCCAACAGCCTTATTGATCACATGGAAACACGTATTAACAACTGATAATTTTCCTTTCTTCTCAGTACCCCGTGTAGCTCATACAGAAAGGGGGCAATTAAGAGTGGTTAACAGCAGCTGTTAATGCCCTGAGCTGAGGGCAATGATGCATGATCTTAATTTGTCATGAAAGCTTATAAATGGGGACTATTACAAGAAGAATGGAGCATCAGTTTTGGATAATAAACTGCACATGAGGCTCCTTCATTTACTGGGACTACAGTGGGTCTCGGTAAACCAGGACCTGGAAGGCAGTCAACACCTATTCAGCCTCAGGCAGCTTCTACAGAAAATCAAGAGAACAAAGGGCCTGGTCATGATCCTCGCAGTAAAAGGATAACAGAAAATACGTATTTAATTGCATTTATTTTCACATGGCTTTTTTGTCTTTCTAGATTTAAGGTGCCAGGGGCATTTCGGGTTTCCCACATGGATTGCCGAGTTATTTTTGTTATAATGTATTATCTGTGTGCAACTTCAGCGGGTACACTACTTTAGGCATACTGGATTTAAAAACACTACATCAAGCTAATCCTTATGAGTAAACTAGCAGACTTCACCAGTAGAAGCACAGAGCTTCAACAAAGGCTTTTTGTGTTTTCGTGTTATCATGAAACTATGTCATGCTTCTGGGCCTGTGCAACACTTGGACATGGCTGGCCGATCTACCAACATGACTTGTTGGACTTGCACACCTCCATGAGCTGTCACATGGTTCCCCCAACTTGCAATCTAGAAATGATCGACAAGTCAAATTAGGAAGGGGTTTGGCAGCTACATTTACAGGAAAACCACTTTCCCAGGATGCTCTGAAAACTGAGCAGAGACTGTAAAGCTCGGCTGTCCTAAGTAACATAATGAGAAAGTCTGTTTAGAGTTGGGTTCAGTCAGTCACTTGTCAAGCTAGCAATGAGGTCACTGTGGACATAGAGAATGATATTTTGTGACCCAACATTAATGTCATCATTGCTTTTCTTCTTAGGAATTGATATAGGCACTTATTTTAATATAGATAGACGGACATAAACACAGTTTTCTAACTGAACAATACCAACACAGAAAGCAAAGTAATATATCACTATGATGTAAACATTAATTTTGATAGTTATTATCAAATTTAAGCTTTTGCTGGCTCCTGAAACAAAGTTGATACAGCAGTACACAGAATGAAGATCAAATTAGATAATGAACACACCCAGAAATCACTCCTGATTAGTAACATTACACGCTTCTAAAGGTAAAGTACCACTCCCCCCCTTCAGCACAGCCAGCAAGCTCTGAATTAAACATGAAAGGAGCCTGGAGGTCTCTATGACAAGGACACTGTAAATTAAATAGTCATTCTATGGCCTGTCTCCTCCTCTTTAATACGTTATGGAGCAAGTCCTAATTACACGGCTATTGTGTGGCGAGCTGGGCCACAAAGAACAGTATATCAAACGTGGCTCTGAAATAAGCAATATCATAACATGACCGGGGTTGGCATCCAGTTTCAACCTGCCCCCGGCACCCCCAGCACTGCTGATGAAAGTGTCTCCGAGGCCCCCGTACACAACCACTTATCATCCTGTCCATCCGAGACAGCAGTGGTGCAGAGTTACAGACTGGCCCCAGGTCATCAGGAGTACAAATGGGTTGACTTACGTAAAAAAAAAAAAACATAAGCGTAATATATCATAAATCCAATTTGTTGAGTTTTGACTATTTTTAGTAATTAATTTGTTTTCCTCCTTTTTCTCATAGCTTTCATTGACGGAAGACTGGGTCAAGAAAAAAACGTCTTTGAAACTGATGCGTGCCGTGGCGCAAGCATATTTTCTTGGGGATGGAAGGGCAGGGGAGGGCTGTTGCCCTTGTACAGAATTTTTACACACGACTAATGAAATGTGTTTCGCATACGACGTATAATCTTCGCAAAAATTACGCATAGTACACAAGCAGAAAACGTATTGCTATTTCAACCAGCCCTAATCTTGAGCAACTTTATCCTGTTCCTTCTTTATTGTCACCTATAGCATCTAGCACGCAGCGACCTACAATTGTACTTCTTTCATTACAAGCAGGAGGGTACAATTCACAGCTGTTAAGCGCTGGTGTTAAAAACATAACTCTGGATGAAGGTGCTTCTAAAGACATGGAGTCTCCCTACAAGTGTGATAGTGTCTTTGTCTTGCACCTCAGCCACGCCTTTCAGTTTTAAGGCCTGGGAGCGAGATCTAATATTGGGAAAACATGCCTGCGAGCAAAAGAGAGGCGGTGCGCATGCACATCTGCTGTCTAGCCCCAAGCTGACATCGCCAGAGAAGAGAAGAGACGCCGTGCGGTGCGCATGCACTTCTGATGTCCGGTCCTAAGCTGACATCGCCAGAGAAGAGACGCCATGCGCGTGCACATCGCCTGTCCAGGCGCGCACATGTCCTGTCCCCCTTCGGCCAAGAAACCGACAACAATAGATCTCGCCAAGGCGAGCAACGCATGCGCTGCCTCGCTAGGCGAGACCTAAAAATGCATAATTTCTTATTACAGAATTTGTTGACTGCCCTCGGTATCAATAACTTACTCAATACATTTCAAAAGTCCGGACATTAGTTTTGAGTGAGACAGCTGCCAAAGTATTCAAGATCCCCAGTAAGAGATGTGTAACAATGGGAGTAGTTGCAAAAACATAAGTAGACTACAGAATAGTTAGTAAAGATTTTTCACTGGTCACACTGACCAACAGTCGCTCATTAACACCCAACATTTGACATTCTGTGGCTTCCTAGATATAGGTCATGCAAGCCACCGCACCCCTTCCTTCTTACAGAACAGTAAATACAAACCAACCTGAACCAAAAGACAAAACTTGACTTGCCAAACACCCATACAGCACGAGTGCACTAAAGGACACAACAGAAACAAAACTATCGACACAGAACACTCATACCACAAACACTGTCAGAAATTCTCAACAGCCACCTTCCACAACAATGCTATATACACACAACAGGAGACCAATGCAACAGCACACACAAACACCTAACCATAAATCAACAAACTATTCCCAACCATAACAATACAGTACACTATTTCCCACTATACTGCAACAATAGTTGTATAGAACACCCTCAGTTACCAACCTAATAAATAGCAGGCACCCATACCACAAACTCTGACATGAGACCATGCTGATTAGCCAACCCTACCTGATCCAGGGAAAGCAAAAAAGACTCTATGAAACTGAGCAGGTAGGCCAAGACAATATGATCCAGATACTATACTGAGAAAACAATGAAAAACTCACTCACTTGAGGAAAACATGTAGAAACGTGAAAAAACATTCACAATTAATTTGCGCAGTATAAGACTGCCATCAAATGGGTCATCTACCAATCCATACATCACATACATTTCATAATGGGTATCTCACAACCCAGCACGTTTCTTAAATTGGGTAACAGATGTTACCCATAATCAAAGTCCTCTCTGTCCCAGTCATAACAAGTATGAGGTGGAGCCCACCTCCCACAGAACATTACTAAAGTAAACTCAAAAAGAAGACCCCAGCTTACAAATGTACCTACCCTTCCTCTCCCAGCTCTTGTATTTACCAAGTAACTTGCACAGGAGGTGCAAGACAATGGAAGTTGGGAGAGAACTAGACTGGTGATGGGGCGAACTATGATTCAGGGTAATGAAGATTACAGAGAAGTAATTTTTTCATTACCCATCATCCGCCCTCACCGCCCCAGTCATAACAAGTATGAAGAAATACCAAGTAAAGAATTGCACCGACTTCTGAAATGCGCGCAGTGCAAAACTTTATTTGACTGTACAACAATGACTCCATTGCTGTATCCAAAAAAGCAGAACCAAATTTATTTTCTGCAGAATTCGTTCAATCTACTCGATAATGGGAAATACATGTCTGAGGGGTCGACCATGTAGCTGCTCTACTTATCTTGAGTGAAGAAGCACTACCCACCTCGGCCCAGAAGGCTGACACCTCCCTTATTAATCAACCTGAACATCCCGAGGAGGGTCCCAACCCACTGACCTGTAGGTCTGAGTAATAGCCCCTTTAACCAATCTACTCAGCTTGAGAGCTGGAACCTTTTTGTCTTTGTTGGCTGCCCCATATGAGACAAATACAAAGTTAGCTACTCTGAAAGGCTTTATTCTTTGTAAATATATAACCAAATTCCGTTATATGCCTATTATAGAAGGGGCTTCTAAACCTGAAAATGTGAAAACTGGAAGTACTATCTCCTGGGAAGAATTATACTTGGACTGCACATTTGGGATCTTATCAAAGTGTAACCCTGATTGGAAAAAAAACTCACATAGGGAAAAGTAATCAAAAGGGTAGAAAGTTGCCACAAACATCTGACAGAAATAAGGGCACCGAGAAAAGCCATATTCTTACACAAATGTTGTAGACTATAATCTTCCAGAGGTGCAAATTGAGCCAACTGGATGCCTTTTGCACGAATGACAAATAACAAGGGTGGACTACATTGTGAACTGTCGGCTTTTTGAGGCCAAAACATTTTAGAAGGTGATTTACGAAAAATAAAATCAGAGAAATTTGTGAGATGGACTTCTAAATACTCGAAATGCATCCCACTGGACAGTGAGGTGGAAGGAGCTAACCCTTTTACAAAGCCTTCTCTCAAGAAATCTAGAACCTCAAAAGGGGTTATGGAATCTGGAGCTGCTGATTTCTTAGAGCACCAAGATGGAAAAAAAGCCCAATGTTTCTTGTAAACCTTCAAAGTAGAAAGTTTCCTATGAGAACCTAGATGCTCCTCCGCCCATAAAACATTTTGATGGCCAGATAGGTGAGACCCCAATTCCTCGTGCCCTCCCTTGACGATTCAGGTAACATCTGGCTACCTAATTGTCTATTCTGATTAACAAATGTATCCACTTCAGATGGGATTGAAGTGCTTGAAAGGCTCTGTAAACAGCTGCCAACCCGCACAAGTTGGAAGAGAAAACCATCTTTGCTTCTGACCACTGTCCGCTGAACGCCTGATCGAGAAACACAGCTCGCCAACCCCAAAGACTCACATTGGTAGTTAATACCTGTGGTGGTGGTAGTTGAAAGGGGACTCCGACAGCTACCACTGAAGTTCCTTGACCACGCCTTGAGACCCCAGTGATCCATCAGATGATTCAGAAGAGGCTACAAATGAAATCAAGCCGCCGTGGTCACTGCCATGTAACCCTGTACTTTCAACCAAGTTTGGATGGTTGTCTGTGTCATTGCCAACAAACATTGAAAATAAATGCAATTGGATAGCAATGACCACCTTCTGCGGCAGAGAGGCTGTTCGTTTTTGGGTGTGTAAGAGCGCCTCTGTAAAGGCCACCTCTTCTGAGAGAACCAACTGAGAATTCTTGTGGTTGATCAGCCAGCCCAGATCCATGAGGAAGGAACAGACCATCTCCTAGTTCTGGTGAGAATTAGAGAGTAATGCAGCTACCACTGAAGCCAATACCTTTGTAAACACCCTTGGAGATGTACATAGGCTGAAAGGAAGAGTCTGGAACTGATATTGATTGTTACCGATTGCAAGTCTTAGATATGTGTTACCGGCTGGATGAATCAGTACATGAAAGTACGCATCCTGAAGGCCCAGGGTTGCCAGAAAGTCTCCAGTGGACAGTAACGGAGTCATGCTCTGAAATGTCACCACCCTGAAAGTTTTGAAGAGAATAAACTTGTTGAGTTCTTTTAGATCTACAAATGGATGATAAGAACGGTCCCGTTTTGGAATACAAAATAGTTGAGAGTAGCAGCCTTTCGTGAGAACTAGCAACATTGCTCTTTTGTCTCAAAGAGCCTGAATGCATTGCAGTATGAAATTCCCCTTTGTCTGATTCCCCTGACAATAGTGTACATCTGTCCAGGTTCATCAGAGGATCATCACTAAATTGCAGCCGATAACTAGTTTTTATGATCAAGAGAACCCAATAGTCTCAAATGGATTCCCTCCAACGATGATAAAATAGCCTGAGTCAACCGCCCACCTTCATAAAATTATTTGGACTGATCTGTGGATTCAAAAGGCTGCTGCGGGATCTGTTCGCAACCTCTGCTCCCCAGCCACAGGCCTGACCTCAAAAGGGACATTTGTCCTTCTGATTCTGCAACATTCTCTTCTGAATGAATGATTTCTTCCCTGAGGACTTAAAAAAACTTTTTCTCATCTGAAGACTTTTGCACCATCACATTTAATTGATTCCCCAAACAAGTGCAGATCAGTAAAAGGAAGCTTTTGGATTAGAGACCCCTGCGTCACATCCAGAGTCCATGGCTGCATCCACAGCGGTCTCCTTCCTTGAACTGCTGTACCAGCCGAGGATGCTCAGGTCCATAAGTTATCAAACTACACATCTGACAAAAAATGTGGCAAAAGCTCCATATTGGCAAACACTGGGACATGATCCGAGCCATTTTCAAGGCATCGTATAGAGATTGAAAGTTTTTAAGAAGCATCTAGTTGCATAAGCTACGTAGGTATTTGTCTTTAAATGAAATTTTACAAAGCGTAAATCCTCTTTAAGGAACCTTCTACCTTCCTTTTCACCACATCTGATACCACAGCATCCTCCATAGCCAAAGAGGAATATGATGCCAAGGAGGAAAGAATAGTATTGACCTTGGAAATATGAGGAAACCGTTCTTCAAAATAATCAATTGGACATCTTTCAGCAAAAAGCAGGGAATAGAGGATTTATCAATGTCCCTCCATTTGTTCATGACAATGTCTCTAATGATATCATGGAAAGGGAAGTTGTCAACAGAGAAGCAGTTATACTGAGAATAAAATTCATTTAACTCCTGCTGGGTCTGCACAAACCCTAGGGAATCTCAAATATGTGCCAACAATTCCTGCAATTGAGATCCTTGAACGTAACGCTTTTTGAAGCCAGACTCCCGCTCCTCATCGGAGTCCGCCCTAGCTCTTTTGGCAGCAGGTTCACTTAAGGTAGAATCGTCTGCCTATTTGATTAAGGGTTGTAGAAACCCCTGAGAGATCTATACCTGCGTGTCTCTAAGGAGGCTCAAGATTGTTACTTTTGCTAGCTGCTTTAGCATATTCCATTGCAGCTGATAACAGTGCTTCAAAAAATGGAACAGGCTGCAGGACCCAACACACAGTGAATCGCAATGGCGAGCCACACATGCCGTCCTGTAAGGAACACTTCCTGAATTTAAATCGTTGCCTAGCCACCAACTCCCTTCATGCGAGAGGAGTAAAGCTAGACAAAAGGAGGCAACCATATCTCAGGTTCCTACGCAAGAAAGCGTGCACACCGGTATGGGGAGCACTGCGAAGGAGCCGGTCTAAACTGGACCAACTCCCCATGACTAAAATCTCCCTGCCCTAGTTCTGCACACGAGCATGGGAAGCATCGAAGGAATTGAGTCTCGGGTTAGGGACCACTGCCGTCCGCCCAAATATAAGTAAGGCAACAAATACATAACACCAAACAATGCAAGAATAAATAAGAAGCCAAAAACTGTTTTCTTAGCTATTCCCTAGTCGACAGGAGAAAAAAACAAGAAGTTGCAATGCAATAGGTCTTGCATTAGTGAAAGTTTGAGTAATTGGCGCTGCACATGATATTAGATTTTTTTTGTCAAAAAATATCCCAGCAGTAGCATAAGTAATGAAAGAAAATCCACAGTCCACAAATCCACAAAGCAAGGAAAGGGTGCAGTACCACAGATTGTAAAGGGACCTCTATTAGCCAAATAAGGCACTGCACCTTTAATGCAATTATGAAGAGAAAGATTGCAGCTGAGCGTAGGTTTCCATTTGGTTTTATAGGAAGTGAGATTTTTGTTAGCATGTGTTTTAAAAATGCACCATTGTTGTATATTTAGCATCTCGCTTCCAATAAAAATAAATGGAAATGTATGCTCAGATGCACTCTTTCTCTTTATAATTGCAGCTAGGGTGCAGTATCAATCAATCAACCAACTTTATTTCGGTTCAATGAACCATAAAAGTGCACAGTGCAAAAGCATTGTAAATACATAGAAACATGACAGATACGAATCACAGATCATAAGAGTGTAAGTATATAAAACAATTACAGTCATAATACATCGACTGTCAAACTGCTACCATAATGCTAAGACGAAATCCGAACCTCGGAAAAAAGTCCTTGGAAGTGGGCTCGTTAAGGGTCCGCTATGTCACCCCTATTATTTATATTATTTTCTACAATGGGCTGCTTAAGTATACTCACTAAAATAGGGTGGGATAAAAGGTGCACTGCAATGATTGAAATAATAGAATTTTCAAGCAATAAAACATAAATGGTTGTCATTATACTGATACATTCCTCCCAGCTGCTCTTGTCCTAATATAATCATTAAGGCTTATATTCGATTTAGCAATAAAATGATACAAGTAAATAAGAGAATCCATCAAGATAGAAAAAGTACATGAATAGATTATACAGCATACAATATTACTGGTAGTGTCCCCTATCGTACCACTTTATGAACCCCCATAAGAAACATTGACACATTATAACGTATTAACTGTGAATTTAAAAGTTGTAAAAACAAAAAAGCTGGCCTGACCTGTTCAAAGGAATCAATTAAAAAACATAGGTTTTAAAAATGTGTGACGGAGCTGTGCAAACATAGGACATATCATTCATCACGATGTGCAAAGTATCACATTTAAAAGACAAATTACAGGAACAATATGGAGGATCAGTATACTTATACAACAACTGATGAAACAGACCCAGCCTAACAAAAAGTTAAAAGTCGGCGATTATTGACAGCTGGAGGAACATGGCGGTCGCTAGCTAAACGGTCGCGGTCACGCTCCCTCGCTGGGGGTCTCGATGTCGAAGCCTTGATGTCTTGTTGCTAATTTAAAATTCCCTTTGTCTCATACTGCCGAGGCTGTGATGTTTGGCGAGTTTTCCTTCTCTGGCTCCAGCGGAGGTACGGTCGCAGTAACCCGATTGGCGCTGGAGGTGGGAGGCAGCAGCGCGGGAGTGGAGACGCCAGGACACCGCCCGTTTCCTTCTATTGGTTGCCGAAAGAAGAGGCAGCACCAGCGCCGGTTTCCACTCGAGCACCGGGACACAAATCGAACGACTGGCAGATTTTAGGTGGCAGGTGGCTGACCCCCAGGTAGTGTGTTGGAATCCCACTCTTCCCAAGGAAGAGGGCGCAGTCGGGCGGAGCAAAGGTAATGGGGGGCTTACTTTACTACCGACAGCCATGCCTGTAGCGCCTGTAGCGCCTATTTGTCCTGTTATAAGAGGACATTTGTGATTACTGGGTCACCTGTGGGGGGAGAGGTGCCCCCTCACTGCATGGAGACAGGCGAAGCGGCAAAAGTGGCGAAAGTGGATATCTTACCACCTATAATCAGCCGGTATACTCTGCGAGCTAGAGTGGCTCACTCCTCCCTCAATACCGACATTATTCAGCCTATTCTGACCCCCCCAGCCCCCCGAGTTTCCCCATCCTATATCTGAAGTTCGAACGGCAGTTAAGCAGCGCAATCAAAGAGGGGACACAACGGATTACGGGTCTGCCACTAAGAGGAGAGAGGCTGGTAAGGGTAAGGAAGAGGCAGGGGGAAGAAAATATCGCCCTCAAATGTGAAAATTACTCCATCTCTGAAAACATATTACAAAGTTATGTCTTCTTCAACAGCAACTACTGGCCAGCCCATAAAGAGTGTAGTTCAGGATAGCCCCTTGGGAGGTGTGCATAGTCTACAGAGCCTCTCAGTTGTCGACACAAGTAAACTTTCAGACCAATTAAGTGGAGCTCCAGAAGCTGCGTCTTCCACTCAGCAGTTACTGATCGCTCCAAGCGAGCCAGCAGAGAGTTCGGATGGTTCATTGGCACCAACAGTAACTTCATCAGTTACGCATTCGGCAGTGAGCCTCTCAAACAGGTACTCTGTTCTGGAAATACAAGACACTCAGGAATGTCAGCAGAAGGTCACTAAAATTACAAGCGACACTGTCACTGAGAACTACGTTGCTTTAGATTCTATGAATCGCTCATTGGCTGATATATTACTTGCCATGAAGGATGAGATGACAAGTAGGTTTACGGTCTCAGAGACAAACCAGGCAGAGATGGCCAGTAGGTTCTCCGTGTCAGAAGCAAACCAGGCGGCTATCCAATCATCCTGCGAAGTGTTGGCTCAGAAATTGGAAGAAGTTACTATGAGGACAGATGCAATAGAGTAAGAGATTCCCAAACTTAAGGAAGCTATACATGTTACTTCAACGGATGTGGCAAAATTATCGTCCCAAAACTAGGAAATAAAAGAAGATCTTGAGCGCCCGGAAAATCATTCTAGGATAAATAATTGAAGGCTCCTAAATATTCCAGAAGCCCTTGAGGGGTCGGATATAAAGGGGTTTGTGAATTCTCCTGTCAAAGGGAACAGTTTTACAGAACTCGCCCAGTATAGACCTTCTACCCGAGATCCAAAGGGTGCACCGCGACCCTTTTAAGAGGAATCCTGGCAGACAAAGGCCAAGGAAGATATTGGTTAATTTTTTGTCATACTCTGTTAAGGAGTTAATTTTATCTTCTGCTCTCAAGGAAGGCATCATAACATCTACATCTACGGGTCAAAACCCATTCTCCTTTTCTATAAGATCAGATATCTCCCATATCACCGCAACAAGACAGAGGGAGTTGGGGGAGAGGCTTGAGGAGTTAAAAAGTTTGGGGGCAAAGGCTCAGCTGAAGTTTCCTGCGCTATTACGCGTAATGTGGGACAATCATATGTATCAATTCCGCACGACTGATGAGGTGGATGCCTTTATTGTTAAAATCAAATTGGAGACGGAGGGTAGTGAGGGAGGGTGTTGAAGCTACGGAGGCTCCTTAGATCTCGAGTCCCCAGATTTAACTAATAGTATTCACGTATTTTTTTTAGAAATCCCGAGGGAGCGGTGATCAAATAGGCTTAGCCTATTGGAAGGGAGGGTCCCTCATGGGGAAAGGGGTCACAGGGTGCGGGGGTGGGAGGGCGGGGAGCAGTGGATAAAATAAAAAAATATTCCTCGTCTCATCTGAATTTCAGGAAATGTTCGCCCAGTCAACACCAAGGGTTTGTAAGCTGATGGCAGAAACTTCCACAAAAGACAGTAAGGTCAACTTTATCTCCTGGAATGTAAATGGGTTAAGATGTCCACGTAGACAAAGGCTGATATTTAAATATTTAGAGCTCTCCCCAGCTCAGGTTTGTCTCTCACAAGAGACACATTTGAGTTTTGAAGAATGTCGCTCAATATTTTCTAGAATCCCCTGGATAAAATGTTTTTGCTCCTCACAACAAACGATCAATAATAGAGGAGTCGCAATCCTGATTAAGCAGGGGGCTTTTTGTTCTATTAAATCGGTGCAGACGGACCGGACAGCGAGGTGAATAGTGGTACAGCTGGATTTCGGAGGGACAGAATTAGTTTGTGCCTCCTTTTACGGACCAAACATTGATGACCCAACCTATATCTGTAAGCTACAATCTAAATTAATTGGGATAACTCCCCCGTGATCATAGGTGGAGATTTTAATGTCCTCCATGACCCATCAAAAGATAGGTCAAACCAGAGCCATTACATAGGGGCCCCCCGAATTAGTCGAGCTAAGAAAAATCTGTTGCACGACTTGGATTTGGTGGACGTTTGGAGGGCAAAGAGGGGGGATCTTCAGGGGTTTACGTTTTATAGTAAAAAACATCGTCACTCTTGCCAGGATTGATTATATTTTAACTAATAGGTTTGTCCTGGATAGCCTGATGGGGGTCTCAGTATTGCCAAGTCACCTTTCAGCTCATGCTCCAATATGATTTTCATATCTTGGGAAGAGCAATATGCTAAAAACTAGATGGACGCTTAATAGAGCAAAGTTGTTAGACCCCGAAATTATTCAGGCCATTAAATTATCCTCTCTAGAATATTTTGTATTAAATATCGGCTCCATGACTATGGATTTTGTCTGGGACGCCTTTAAGGCCAACTTGAGGGCCAGGCTGCATGGCCTTATTTGCTTCAAGAACCGGGCTGAGGCCCGGGAGTTACACATCATCGAGGGAAGAATCCAGCAATTAGAAGCCGAGAGGAATTGACTCAGCCACGGCAGCCCAGGAAGGTTGGCAAAAGTCCAGGGAGATCTGGAGGGGGCCAGGCAGGAGTATAGGGGTAAATTGGACCAGAAGTGCAGGGCACAATGGCTCATTAAGAGCATGCAAAATTGTGAGTATGGGGAGAAGTCTGGTGCCTTACTGGCTTTGAAAGCTAGAGGTGACCGCTCACAAAATAATATCAACGAGCTTATAATAAATAACAATGGGGAAAAATCTAGTAGGGCAGAGGATATGCAGACTTGCCTCCTCTCTCTCTTTTCGGACCTCTATAAAGAGAACTTAGTCCCCTCCCTAGACCAAATACAAACTTGGTAAATCCTTGTCAATATTAACTGAAGCCAGTCGTGACCTCCTTGATGCCTCCATTACTTCAGAAGAGATTAAAAATCAAATAAAGAAATCCAAAAATAATAAAGCATCAGGAATCAACGCACTCCTGAATGAAGTTTATAAACTTCTATCAGATGAATTGACCCCGGTATTGGGTACCTTGTTTAATTCAATATATAGCCCAGCAGGCCAAGTCCCTAGATCCTGGAAGGAAGCAACCATCATATTGGTACTAAAGCCAAGAAAGGCCCCATTAAAAGCTGACTCTTATCGGCTAATCTCTCTGCTGAATGCCGATTATAAGATCTTTATGGGTATTCTGGCAGGGAGATTGGCCAAACCGGTCCCTAACCTGGTCAACTTCGATCAGAAGGGCTTTGTAACCGGAAGATATATCCAGGAGCCGACACAATTGCTGATAGGCAATATTGACTTGGCCGTAGTAATATCAGATCCCTTGGCAGTAGTTGCCCTGGACGCGGCCAAGGCATTCAATAGGGTCTGTTGGGTGTATCTCTGGGAGGTACTAGGGGCAATGGGCTTTGGCCTCATTTTTATTAAAAAATCTGCGAAGATTCTGTTGAATGGTATGCTTACCTCCAGTTTCAATATCCAGAGGGGAACAAGACAGGGGTGTCCTATTTCACCCCTGTTGTTTAATATATACATAGAGCCATTGACGCAAGCCATTAGATTAGATGACTCAATTTATCCCTTTAAATCCCAGCAGTACCTTGTACGCAGACAATATAATATTATACACCAGTAACCCGGAGTCAACTATTCCGCGGGTAGAAGCCCTTCCGGAAGAATTTGGCTCTATTTCTAGGCTACTTAGCCAATTCTTCCAAAACTGAGGTGATGTGTTGGAACATCGATCAATGGGAAGGCTCCACCAGTGAAGAGTTAAAATACTTGGGTATTTATATTGTCAAAGAACTAGATAAAATTCCCCAGATCAATTTGAACAAAACCACTAAGGAAATTGATTGTCTCTTTGCTAGATGGAAGAATCTTCCCCTGACAATTTACGGGAAGGTTAACCTGGTGAAGATAGTCATCCTTCCTAAGCTGACTTACCTGTTTAACGCAGTCCCCTTGGTCTTCCCCAGTATGTGTGTTCGCAAGATTCAAAGTAAGATCAGGAGCTTTATCTGGGGAGACAAAGGCGTAAGGCCATCTTGGAAGATGTTGAGGCGCAGGCTTACTAAAGGGGGGCTGGCCCTCCCGGACATCAGATGGTACTCAGTTGCATTCCAATTAAAAGGTGTTCGGATGTTACTTTCTAGACCTGCGGAGACATCGTGGGGTAGGCTGTTGGGCGAGATGGCTATGATGGAGGGCGGAGGAGGCGGAGAAGGTTTTCTATTTAAGTTTGGGGCCCGAGGTACTTTAAATGAGTACGTCTGAAGGTCCTTAAGGCTGCCCTGGAAACCTGGTATAAAGTTAGATGTAGATGGGGAATCGGATATTATTCAGAATTTGCACCTATATGGGACTCCCCTGGGACACCACTCTGTCTTCAAGATAGTCTGACTGTACTAATTAAGAGAGCAGGCATTACTATTTGGTCTGACTTGGTAGACGCAGAAGGAATCCACTCTTGGGAGCTATTAAGAGCTAAGACAGGCCCTGGTTGTTCTAAGTTTAAGTAATTACAACTTAAATCTTGGTGTGAAGCGGAAAAGGGGGATATAAGTGGAGATTGGGACACGGAGATTCTTTTTCAATCAGTACAGCCAAAGAAGAAAGACATCTCAACTTGGTATAAGACGTTTCTAGATGCAAAAGACATAGAACTTTCACCACAATCTTCGGTCTGGAACCAATCCCCCTTTGAGCCCAACATTGCAGACCTATTTGAGCCCTCTCTGAAATTACTTTACAAATTTATCAAACCAGCCATTCTAAAGAAGAATCATTTTTTTGTCATCAATCGACTATATTACACGCCTGCCAGGATAGCCAAGTTCGCCCCGCTGCCTACTCCAAAATGCCCTAGGTGTATGACATCTAATGACAATGACATCCATATCCTCTACAAGTGCCTCGAATTAAGAACTTTTTGGAAGGGGGTGGGAGATACTCTCTGTGGCATTTTTAAAGTTAACATCGAGGTTAATTCATCATTAGTGTTCTTTGGGACTGATGGTTTATCAACTTTGAATTTATCACAGATTCAAAGAGGGTTGTTGTTATACTTGGTGTTACTTGCCAGGAGAGACATATGTATGAAGTGGAAAGATCCCCACCCTCCGAAGAGAGAAGATTGGCTTAAAGCTTCACTCGCAATGGACGCCTAGACCAGGATGGAACTAGGGATAGCTCAATAAATATCTGGCAGCCCCTAATGAGTTGGGGCCGAGACTTGAGAATAATATAATCTGTATTGGCTTCCCTCATGGTCCTATGATTACACCAAACCTCCATCAAACGGGGCCGGTCAGGTCGACCTTAGCAATTGCAGTAAGTCGTAGGGCACCCAGTTAGTGAACATCGGCTTTTTAAGATCTGCAGAAGCTTATTGGTGAGATGGTGAATAGGCATCTCATTGAGTAAGTATGGCTCTACACCTGGAACAGTTTTAACAATGATACATTTTTTAAATAATGGTTTGGCAAGTGATAGAGCTTCTTTCTCAGCAGCCATTCTTACATTAACCCTTTTGCTGCTAGGCCTTTCCCCCCCTATGCTAAGCCATTTTTTTTGGGGGGGGGGGGGGGGGGGGGAAATGGGGGAAAAGTGCTGTAGAGGAAATCGTCTGCTTGTTCCCCTGCAAATGGTATAAAAAAGGGCTTGTGGTGCTGGAATCATCATCTTCTCAGCTTTCAGGGACAAGCAGACTTTTGTCAGAAAACCAACATTTTTTACACAGTTTTGGCATTTTACTGGGACATCGCCTATTTTTTGCTACTTTTTGTGCTCTCAACCTCCTTCCAGTTAGTGGTAGAAACGGGTGTGAAAGCAATAATGGATCTCAGAAAGCTATACATTTCTGAAAAGTAGACAAAATTCTGAATTCAGCAAGGGGTCATTTGTGTAGATCCTTCAAGGTTTTTCTTATAGAAACTCACTGTTGAAAATCCCAAAAATTGAAAATGAGTTGAAAAAACAGCCATTTGTGCCAACGTTTCCAGCTGTGACTTCTTTTAAGTATGACGGATGTTTTAAAGCAATATACCGTTACATCCGCTGGACCCTTCTGGTTGTGGGGACCTATCGGACTTGTAGGTTCACCAAGAACCCAAGAAACCCAGAGCCAATAACTGAGCAGTGTCTTGCAGTGGTTTTTCATTGCATACCGGGAATATAGCAATTAATTTGGTAAAATATAAAGATCAAAACATAGGTCTCAAAGACACCTATGTATTTCTGAAATGAGAACAAAATATAGAGTTTAGAAACAGTAGCTATTTGCACATCCCCGAAATTGTCGTTACCCATACTAGCCTGTGAATTGTAGGACATTTTTCAAAGTAACTTATTTTTTACACATTGTCTCACATTAGGAAGGCAGAAATTCGTAGAGATAACAGGCGCTCTACAATTCTGAGTTCCCCTAAGTCTCCCGATAAAAATGGTACTTCACTTGTGTGGGTAGGCCTAGTGTCCGTGACAGGACACGGCCCAAAACGCAACATGGACACACCATATTTTTACAGTGAAAACAGCCCTTTTTTGTGCACAGTGCTTAGATGTGGATTTTGAACTCTAGCTCAGCTGGCACCTAGGGAATCCTAGAAAACCTGTACATTTCTTTAAACTAGACACCCAGGGGAATCCATAATGGGGTGACTTGAGTGGCCCTCACCAGGTTCTGTTACCCAAAATCCCTTGCAAACCTCAAACTTTGTAAAAACAAAAAAAACAAGTTTTCCTCACATTTCTGTGAGGGAAAGTTCTTGAATTTGCGTGGATCCACAAAATTCCACCCATCCGCGTTCCACAAAGTCTTGCAATAAAAATGGTACCTCACTTGTAGGGTAGGCCTAGTGCCAGCGACAGGAAACGGCCCAAAAAGCAACGTAGACACACCACATTTTTGTAGTGAAAACTAACCCTTTTTTTGCAAAGTGCCTAGCTGTGGATTTTGAACCTAAGCTCTGCCGGCACCTAGAGAAACCAAGCAAACCTATACATTTTTGAGACACCCATGGGAATCCAGGAGGGGGTGACTTGTGTTGCTCTCACCAGGTTCTGTTACCCAGAGTCCCCTGCAAACCTCAAACTTTGTAGAAAAGAAAAAGACACATTTTCCTCACATTCCTGTGATGGAAAGTTCTAGAATCTGCATGGATCCACAAAATTCCACCCACCCCTCGTTCCCCAAAGTCTTTCGATAAATATGGTACCTCATTTAGGCCTAGTGCCCGCAACAGGAAATGGGCCAAAACGCAATGTGGACACAACACATTTTTACAGTGAAAAAAGACCCTTTTTTGGCAAAGTGCTTAGCTGTAGATTTTGAACCCTAGCTCTGACAGCACCTAGGGAAACCTAGCAATCCTATACTTTATAAACTAGACACCCTGAGGAATCCAGGCGGGGGTGACTTGTGTTGCTCTCACCAGGTCCTGTTACCGAGAATACACTGCAAACCTCAAACTTTGTAAACAAAAAACACATTTTCCTCACATTCCTGTGATGGAAAGTTCTAGAATCTGTGTGGACCCACAAAATTCCACCCAACCTGCGTTTCCCAAAGTCTTCCAATAAAAATGGCACCTCACTTGTGTGGGTAGGCCTAGTGCCCGCAACAGTAAACATCCCAAAACGCAACGTGGACACACCACATTTTTACAGTGAAAACTGACCCTTTTTTGGCAAAGTGCCTAGCTGTAGATTTTGAACCATAGCTCTGCCGCCATCTAGGGAAACCTACCGAACCCACACATTTCTGAAAACTAGACACCCAGGGGAGTCCAGGGAGGTATGGCTAGTGTTGATCCCCAACATTTTCCTTCCAAAAATTTGCTGCAAACCTCAAATTTAGCTAAAAAGTCACATTTTCCTCTAATATGTGTGTGGGAAAGTTGTGGGATCACCGCACGGCACACATTTTCAACTACCCAGCAGTCCCCTCAGTCTCCCAATACAAATGATACCTTACTTGTGTGGATGGGCCAAGTGCCAAAAACGTATAGAAATAGAGGGGGGCCCAAAGCCGGTCTAAAAGGGCTGTTGGTTCATACGTTTTATCGGCTGACACTACTTTGGGCATCCACACAAGTGAGGTATAATTTTTCTCGGGAGACCAAGGGGAATGCTGGGTAGTAGGAAATGTGTGCCTGCACAGTGATCCTACAACTTAACCACACAGAAATGTGAGCAAAATGTGACTTTGTAAGTAAATTTGAGGTTTGCGTGTGATTCTGGGTTAGAAAATGCTGGGGGATCCATGGAAGCCACACCACCAGCCAAGAGTCAGTACACGCACATAACCATCCACACACACCACCAGTCAAGCGCCAACCACGCACACCGCAAGCCAAGCGCCATCCACACTCACCGCCAGCCAAGCGCCCCTACGTTTAAATAAAACAACAAAATCCCTGGCACCTAGTGGGCATTCTGCCCTCCCGGGGGGGGAGGGGGACTATTGCCCCCATCTGCTTTAACATGCCCTTTTTGGGAAGCCCCCACCTCTGCGTATAAAAAAAAACAATCCCTGGGACCTAGTGGGCTTTCTGCCTCCCCGGGGAGGCAGATTGGGGGCTACCGACCTTAGGGGTAGAAAGACTGTAATTTTGCGGGTGTGGGTGGGGGCATTGGCATGCCCATCTTGGGCAGCCCCCACCCATAAATTTAATGGGGGAAAAAACCCTGGCGTCTAGCGGGCTTTCTGCCATGGGGGGCAGAAAGACTATTTTTTGCGGGGGTGGGGGCATTGGCATGCCCATATTTGGCAGCCCCCACCTCTAATTCAAAATGCTCAAAAAATCCCTAGTATCTAGTGGGCTTTCTGCACCCCTGGGGGGGAGGAGAAATACTGAATGTACCCAATTTAAATGGGGGGAGCAAAGGCCCTAGCCCATGGGGCCGCTCCCCACTCCTTGGTGACTAGTGGGTGGATCCCTGCTTGGGGATCGCCAAGCAGGGACCCACTAGGGATTCCCTGTGCCGTGGCGTCAGACTCGCAGGAGCCGTCCGACGCACATGAGCACTTATGCGTCCGACGGCTCCAGCACATCCGACTCCTGGAAGGGGTTAAAAGCTTTCTTTAACCAGGCATTAAGGGTACTGTACCTTATGTGGCTATTAGAGGTCCCTTTACAACTCCACAGGGAAACCTAGTAACAGCCTGTGTACTGCACCCTTTCCTTGCTTTGTGGACGGAGGGAGATGCAGTGCCAAAGCTGAAGTAAGATAAAGTACGGCGCTTGTGAAACGGGTGCCGCGCTTAGAGTTAAAGTATGTTTAAAGTTATTTAAGAAATGGAGGTGGCGAGCAGTACCCTGCAGAAGAAAAGAAAGGCGCAGCTACTATATTTTAAGATAGAGCACAGCATGCCAAGCTGCAACAAAAAAAATATAATAAATTAAAAGTACTACTATGGTGTGGGAAGTGCGATCGCAAACAGAAGTGATGTGCTCAACAAAGTAATACAATACATTAAAAAAACTATTAGGGTCTTTGAAGAACGGTCGGACATTAGTGACGAGCTGTTGACGGTGGAGAGGCAACCTTCAATAAATGGCAGCAGCCGCACATCAATTCCAGGCATTGAAGATAATGGCTCAGTTTCCATAAGCAAGAGGCGATGCCGGGAGGAGTGTAAATTAGGCAAGCTTTATTCTGTGGAGGAAGGGAGGACACCCCACGGTGAGATGCAGTGCAGAAGCAGCACGTAAGCGGTGCCCAGAGGAGTGTAAATTAGGCAAGCTTTTTTCAGTGGAGGGAGGGAGGACACCCCACATTGAGATGCAGTGCAGAAGCAGCACGTAAGCGGTGCCCGGAGGAGTGTAAATTAGGCAAGCTTTTTTCGGTGGAGGGAGGGAGGGCACTCCCACGGTGAGATGCAGCACAGAAGCTGCAAGTAAAAGATAAAGTACGGTGCTCATGAAACGAGCGCCGTACTGAGAGTTAAAGTATGTTTTAAGTTATTTACAAAATTGATGTTGGCGAGCCGCGCTAAACAAAAGAAAGGCGCGGCCGCCATATTTTAAGATAAAGTGCAGCATGCCACGCAGCAACAAAAGAAATATAATAAATTAAAAATACCATTATGGTCTGGGAAGTGCGTAGCTGGAGTGCCTGCAACGCGAGCTACGGCAAAATCATTAACAAAAGAGTGCTCACAAACTGTAATTAAAAGGTACCGAGTGTAAGATCGCATGTAACTGGGGAAGTCTTTATGGGACGTTACAATAGTAGAAATGGAGGGACTAAGGAGGGACTACTAAACAATTTAATCAATAAAAAAAGTATTTACAAAAGACAGTTGAAGGAGCCAATTAAAAACATGGGCAGAACATGGGTGAAGCTTAAAGCCGTTATTATGAATAAATGTCTCGAAGAGACAGTAAAAGCGCTGCCTAGGCAAGATCTAAAAACAGTAGTTGGAGGAGGAAGGGGAGGTACTTTTACATAAGTGTTGGTAAACATAAAAATAGGACAGGCATCTTGTTTTTTTGGGTTTACTTTAGTAGTGTCCTATGGGAGGACGGCCCATCTCATACTTCTTATATTGGATATGAACTGGAATGGGAGGACCGATAATGGGTAATATTAAGCTTAACGCCTCTCCAACAGTACCTAGTACATGTTAGCTCAAATTCCCATGATATACAATAATGTAAAAAATCACCAAGGATTGTTGTATTGATTAAAGACTAGCTATGAATGTTGAGTTATCACGATTGAGAACATGGTATTTCACACAATTATACATCAACAAACTAAATTATAAAGTGTAGACATATAAAAGTTCAGGAAAAGTGTTTACAAACTACACCGTTCATAATATTTCATGTAATTTGAATAGTTTTCTGTATCTACTTCTAAGTTGAAGAGTAGTAGGATCATTCTCCTTCTCAAAAGATCCAAAATAGAAGACGCAATATATTCCAACTGAAGGTGGTAGATTTATTGTGTAAGTAATAGAAACAAGATGCTACAAATTCTGCAGTAATTGCAGCTGTTTCTCCTTGCTCTTCAGTTAACTTTGCACACATTTTCTTTAAAACCCCGCTGTATTTTCAGAGAGCTTGAACTATCAGAACCTATGTACCCACTAAGCTGCGCCCCTGTGTGCCTGCGCAGATAGAGATTTATCGGCTTGTATGGGGTCATGAAGAGCACACATTGCACAATCTTTTGCTGGGCTATATCTAATTATACAATAGAAGAGATCTTTGCAGGCTGTGTGGAAATCCAGTCTCATTTCTCAAAGGTAAGAAAAGAAAGCATTCTATGTGCTGCTTTTCTCACTTAGTCTTGTTTTGGCTACCAGCACTTCACCATGCTTTCTGCATCTCTTGAATCCCTCTACAGATCCAAGCCCCTTCGGTCTCATTCACCAGCCATTCCTCCCCTTGTTATTCTAAATGATTTTTGATTCCTTCACATCTTGGAACACCACAAGGCACTTCAAGGTGGACACAAACGTGATTACTGTTGGAAATTTATACACCAGGCTTGTTTCACTTATAGCATCTATAGAAACTCATCCAGTTCTGAAAGAGGTGTTTAGGGCTTTCTAATGTACTTTGGTGATTCATTTGGACGTGCAAACATGTCTATCTGCCTTTTAATGTTACCGGTTTACACTGCTATGAGAACATTATATTGAAAATGTCTAGGCTGTGTTTGGGAAGCAGGTTGTGGAAGATGCCATTGGAAAAGGTAAAATACACTCCCAGTATATCATGTAATTATGATTACTATAATATTCCATCAACATGCATTTTTACTGTGCCAGTTACTTCTTTGCCTGTATGAACATTTCTGATATTTGCATGGTAATAGTAATATAGAGAGAGTCATAAGTGGGAAAGTGATTAAGTGACATTGTGAATGTGAGAATGAATAAGTGCACTAGACTGAGCAAAAGGAAATTAAAGTGATTAATTGAGCTAGTTGGAAAGTTAGTGAACAATAAATAAATATTGATGTAGTTAAGAGAATGACAGAGATAAGAAGCATGTGAGACAAGGTAAGTGAGAAAGTAGGCGATACAGGGGCTGCGTTAGCTTCCAACAAATTAATAATTAGAGAGAGAGAGCGAGTAGGTGAAAGAATCTGAACAAATATTGTCTAAGTATGAAAGGTTGAGAGCAAGATTAGATAAGTCTGAATGAGAGTGAGATGGGGAGGGAGATATGTTAATAGACCAAGGTGGAATGGAAAGAGAGAAGGTAGAGTGAGAAAGAGGATAAGAATTGTATGGCACAGAAAGTAATAGGTATTTGTTGACTAGTAACTCATGAATCCCACATAAATAAGCAACACCTACATTTATACCACATTTTACAGCTTTTCAGGCTGTGGATGCAGTGACTTAAGTCCAGGTATTTTATGGTACATTAACTGCTTGAAAAGCATTCTGTGGCACATAAAAGGAAGGGCAAGCAAAATAAATGTGCATCTCCATAGAAACATTAACTGATCAGCACAATAAACACACAGAATTTCAGACAGTATTAGCGATGTCCATATTTTCCTACTTCATGTATTCTGATGGACGTTTCTCTATAGTTTCTTTATTTTTATCGTCATGAATATTATCTTGCCTTTCACAAAATTTATAATGGGCGATATTTCTTCTGCATGGGTTACCAACTGTCAATATTGATGCTACACTCCTGTTTTATCAGATAGACATAATTTCTAATTTTCTTTCTGCATGTTCCACAGAGCTTCTAATACATATGTGGCTTTTGTCGGAAAGTGCCCCTTTTGACATGATTTACCCTCACCTTTTGCCTGGTATCTGGTCCCCAGTACCAGTGTTCTTTCCTTAAACTGTATGATTGCTCCTCAATTGGTACCCCTTTAGGATCCCTGTAAGTCTCTAGTAAGTACTACCCCTGGTACCTAGGTTCTTAGAACTAAAGAATATCCCAAAGGGCTGCAGCACAAAATGTGCCACCCTAAGGGACCCCTCACCAAGCTCATGCAAACTGCCATTGCAGCCTGCGTGTGTTGGTGAAGAATATTGAACAGTCGACATGCAGCCAGCACTATACGTGGCATAGGTGAGGTGTACTATACCCACGTGTGGGCACATCTGCGAGAGTAGTTGTGTCTAGGTGATATCTGAGTTCACCCTGAGATATTGCCAGTGCACAGGGAAGCCATAACGAGTATGGGCTAGACACTCACCATTACGAGTTCCTCAGCTACATGATGGCTTCACTGTATGCCAAGGTGTTTGGTACCAAACACCTCGTCTTAATAAACGCACACTGATGCCAGTGCTGGATTTATTAATAAATACACTGAAAACCTGCCGACTACTAGTGTGTTGACTGACTGGTCGCTTCTAGCCAGACACCATAGACAGATTTAAGGCCTTCTGAGGTTAGAGCCTTCGCTCTCGGAGGACAGGAACAAAGCCTGCTCCTCCAAGCAGTATGGTCATTCCAGAGAGTGAAGCTTCAAAGGCACTGCCGCCTTTGTTATATGGCCCTGGGCCTCTCCAGATAGTGGAGGTTTCCACCCCTGTGTCCTGACACCACTTTTTATTGGCAGGTGGAAATTAGTGAGATTAAGAGGTGTGCCCACATTCCACCAGCACCACCCCTAGGGCAGGCCAACTGATGTGGACCTCGCTTTTCAGAATCCTCCATGTTGTTTTGGACGGAATTAGCCTTCTGTGGTCAGGGTTATGCCCACTTCCCACAGGAAGTGGTCACATAGAGTGTGTAGATTCCCTAAAGGTAGGTAGCCCATTTACTATTACCTGTCACTCCCTCAAAACGACCCTAAATTGAGTATTTAGGTGGCACCCCTGAACCCAAGAACTCAGATTAGACGGATCAACAGAAGGATGAAGAGGAGTCACTACGAGGTGGACAAACTCGCCTACAGGGCGGCTATTAAGGCCTATCATCGGGACATCTTAGATGCCAAAAAAGAATACTTTGCTAAGAGGATTGAGGTGGCGGCGAACTCCTGCAAGGAGATCTTCACGGTGGTGAAGGAGTTCACGACCCCCAGTTCCTACCCAGCTCCACCAGTGCCATCGGAGGCGTGGGCGTGTAATCTCGCCAGCTTTTTCACTAATAAGATCAAGGCAATTCAGGCCTCCTTCTCGGAGAGCGCTGAGGATGGTGGATGTGGCCCCGGAGCGGAACGTGAGCTACCGCCCATGCCTACCGCAGTGTTGACAGATTTTCCAGCAGTCACCTGCGAGGAGTCACGGGCGCTGCTTACCAGCCTTAAATCTGGCTCGCCACTTGACCCATGCCCTGCCAAATTTTTGGCCGGGATGGCGGCGGTGGTGAATCCCCTGGTTAACCCCATCCTCAATGCCTCCCTGAGGGAGGGAAGGGTGCCTACCACCTGGAAGAGGGCGATGGTGATCCCCCTCTTGAAAAAGCCGGGCCTTGATGCCGAGGTTTTGGCCAATTATAGGCCAATCTCACTTCTCCCGGCTCTGGCCAAGATTACCGAGAAACATGTTCATGGCGTCTTGTCGAGCTTTCTTGAGTCTAACCATCTGCTCCATCCTTCCCAATCCGGCTTCCGTCCCAACTTCAGTACGGAAACGGCATTGTTGGAGGTCTCCGAGATTATCAGAGAGACCTTGGATGTTGGTGGCAAGGCCATGTTAGTCATGTTGGACCTGTCGGCGGCCTTTGATACCGTCCCCCATGCGGCGCTCCTCGCTAGGCTCCACGACATCGGCATTAGGGGGACGGTGCTCAAATGGTTTACGTCTTTCCTGGAAGGCCGCCGCCAGACGATCTGGGTCTCCCAGAGCTCCGCCGAGATGCCGCCTCTGGGGGTTGGGGTTCCACAGGGCTCTGTGTTGAGCCCGTCACTGTTTAACATCTTTATGTCCCCCCTGGCGGCGGCGGTGGAGGCTTTCGGGGCCCAGATCGTGTCCTACGCCGACGACACGCAACTCCTCTTCACTTGTGGTAAAGACCAACCATTTGATGGAGAGAGTATTCGGGGTTGTTTGGGCAGGGTATTCGACTGGTTCCAGCATAACAACCTGAAGGCCAACTCCAGTAAGTCGGAGGTCCTATTTTTCGGCTGTGTCACCGACCCTGAGTGGCGGCAATGGTGGCCATCTGAAATGAGCCCTCCGATACAATCATCTGCGGTCGCTAAAAATCTTGGCGTCAAACTTGATAATAAGTTATCATTGAGAGCGCACATCTTGGGTCTGGCCGGAACCTGCTTTGGTATCCTGAAGATGCTCCGCAAGTTTCTTCCACTGCTTTCTGCGGAGCATAGGCGGATTACAGTGCAGGCGCTCATCGGGTCCCGGCTCGACTATGCCAATGCCCTCTTTCTTGGCCTCCCGGACTACCTGGTCCAACGCCTGCAGGTGGCACAAAACTCTGCTGCCCGTGCCATCTTTGGCCTGCATAGGCCGTCACGAGCCTCTGGGCTGTTGCAGAGGCTTCATTGGCTGCCTATCCGTAAGCGGATTATGTTCAAATCCCTTACGTTGATGCATAAAGCCTTGTTTGGCTCAGGGGCTGGGTACCTACGGCGTAGATTGAACTTCTATCGTCCTGCCCGCTCACTGCGGTCCGAATCTCTTTTTACTGCCGTGGTGCCACGTGTGTGGAAGGCGCGGACTGGGGGCCGTTCCTTCAGCTTTAAGGCACCCCAGTTGTGGAACTCTCTGCCATTGGCGCTACGCAGCACCTCGAATCTGCTTCAATTCAGGAAGAGCCTGAAGACTTGGCTTTTTAATGTTTAACTGTTTTCTTTGCGGGGTTCTTTCTTTCTTTTCAGTATTAGTTTTCTTTTCTTGTTATGTTATTACACACGGAGCCGCCTGTGGAAAGCGCCGGGACACTCTTTTAGAGTAGCTGTGCGCTATATAAGTTTATTTTAACATAACATAACATAACTTGATGAGAACTGCAGAAGAACTTTGGAACGAAACTCTGCCATCCTCAACCCTCTCTCGAAAATGGCGACAGAGTTAATCATCCTGGGAGCTGGAGAACTACCAAAGACTTGGGTAGCCTGCCAGCACTTCAAAAACCACCGACAGTCTCCTTTGGAGAAGAGGGGCTACTCCCCTGCAGTCTGCAGACACCGACAAGCAGAGTCCGGTCCACCGCCTTGCAGCTCCCTGAACTAACCGACGCCACAGATGACCAGGAGAAGGAACTCGTGCTCTGAAGGGTCAGATCTGTCTCCCCACCGAGTATGAAGACACCAAGACCAACCCTAGCAGTGCAGCACCAACCCCCAGGGTATCAAACGCTCGGCACCAAACAGCAACAGCGAGAGTCCAGTCCAGGTTCTCACTGCACCAACCCCAAGCAGCTATCGGGGGACGCTAGCATCACTTAGACCCACTTCGAAAGTGCCCCAGCTGCAGTGATTTTGCTCCTGCGAGCTAGTTGTTCTTAACCGCGAGGTGCATCTTTGCACACCCAGCCTAGCTTCCTAACCACTCTACACCTGACCTGAGCCTACCAGGTCCCGATGAACTGGCTGTACCCTGAGCTCCAAGACCCCTCGCGATCTGAGCCTCCGTTTGGGAGCCCTCCAACTTGCCTGCAAGTCCCCCTGTGCAGCCTCTATTCAGGTGGCCCCCCTTCTCCGTACTGCCAGCTACCAGGCTCACCAGCACCCTGCTCCCAGTAGAACCACAATGGTTCCAAACAAACTGCTGGTTGTACTTCGAACCTTGGCCCATTACTATTCCGATCCAAGAAGGTAAACCCTTGAAACCAACTGTACCCACCTTTATGCATCTTTGACTTTTCCTCCCATAGGATTGCACTGTGCGTAAAAGCGCACAGATTTAAACATTTTACTTACCTGTGAATATTTCTATTGAAAACTGCACTTACGGGGGGAGGAGCCTAGCGCGCAACCAAGATGGCCGCGTAGGTGTGAGGCTCCCGAGGACCTCCGCGACCTCCTGCATAAATCCTGACCATATCCTGTCCTAGACGAGGGGACTGTGTTCGTGAGACCGAGCTGAGGTGCCACCCGTTTTCCGTTTCCAAATCGGACCTCGGACACCGGCGGGAGCATCTATTGAGGTTTGCGGCCTTCTCCACGCCGGCCCCCCGGATTGGAGTTGTAGGGCGATCCGGAGACAAAGTGAACAACAGCGGCGGGCGCGGCTGGGCGATTCGCGTACCCTGCACTTTCACTTTCGCATTCGCGCCCTCCTTGCTGCCAAGCGAGGTAGGGTCGCGAGGCGGCGTGCGGTGGTGTGGCTTCATCGGGGTGCCCTGCCGGCCCGCCAGCTGTGATCCGCCCTTCGGAGCCGTGGTCGCCCTCCCCCGGGGCCCGTGAACTGGTTTGTCAGCCCCTTTCAAGGAGATTGGCACGATTTGGGGACTGGAGCCATGTCCACGAAACAAGATGGCGACCGGGCAAAGGTGAAATCGACCCGCCGTGGCGCAGCCTCTCAGTCTAACAGCATGGATCGCTACACCCTCCAGAAGGGTTCTCCAGAGGCGCCGCGTAGGTCCCCTGTTGGCCCGACTGATGCTCCTGCTCTGCCCGCGGATCTGACCCTCCGGGACGTCATGGGCGCCATCGCCGAGATGAAGGCCTCAGTTGACCAGCGCTTTGACACTCTGGCGCAAAAGATTGACTCGGTCCTCGTGGATGTGGGCCTGGTGAGGGCCGATCTGTCCAAAACGAATGACCGGGTCGACTCTTTGGCCCACACCACCTCGGGCCTCACAACGGACGTGGCGGCCCTCCAAAAGGAGGTGCGCCGACTGGGCCAGGCGAGCGCCCTGATGGATCGTCGACTGGAAGATTCCGAGGGTCGGGCCCGGAGGAACAATGTTCGCATTGTCGGGGTGCCGGAGGGACGTGAGGAGGAGGCGGCGGATCTGTTTGTGGAGGACCTAATCCTCACCCGTCTCCAGCCCCGGGGGCTGAGTAAACTCTTCGCAGTGGAACGTGCCCACAGGGTCCCCGGAGGGAGACCTAAGGTCGGAGCCCCTCCGAGGCCTCTCATTGCCCGGATCTTCAACTTTCGGGACAGAGACGCTATCCTGCAGACTTCTAGGCAACAAGGACCGGTCAGACTCGACAATATGGACGTCAACTTCTATCCTGATTTTACTCCGGCGGTCCAGAAGCAGAGACTGAGTTTTCTCGGAGTCAAACGTCGCCTACGTGACCTGAACCTCAAGTATGCGATGCTTTTTCCAGCGAAGTTGAGGGTAGAGGTGGATGGCCGCACGCACTTTTTTGATCGTCCCGAGGCGGCCGGGGACTGGTTGGACACTTTGCCCGGGGATCGGGGCCGGGGGGGTGGGGGGGGCGCGGTTGGTGGGGAGGGCTTGCCGGATCAGGACTGAGGGACTAATTGTAGGCCTTGCTCTGGACAACATTATTGTCATCATCGACTGATTGTGTAAGTTCCCCTCCCGTGGAGGTCGTACGGGGTCTCTTGGGGGCTTTCCCTCCTCCTCTGGGGGACTAGTTAGTGTTTTCATCTATGGGGCGACAGGCACACTGCACTTTGGGGGGGCTGTTTGGGCTCATGCAGGGGTGCAGGGAGGGGGGAGTTCTGTTGGGACGGGTGGGTTGGGGTGGGGTGTTGTTCGTTTTTACCGCAAGGCAAACCCTTTACTGTATTGGTGTTTTTGAGGTGCTCTCGGGGGGACGAATGCTGGCTTCTATAAGTGATGGGGGGTAGGGATTTGACTGTGTTGTCTTGGAACGTTAATGGACTGGGGGATAGGATTAAGCGAGGTGTGGTCCTGCAGTATCTGAAACGAATTTCGCCAGATGTGGTCTTTCTGCAGGAGACACACCTTATTGGTAATTCCTTTTGTGCCATGAATCGGCGTGGCTATCGTTTGGTGGCCCACTCGGGCTTCACGTCTGGCTCGCGGGGGGTGGGCATCATGGTTAAGAACTCACTCCCGCTGGAAATAGATGAGGTGCGCCATGATGAGAGGGGACGCTACACTGCTTTGGTGGGGAGAATGGAGGGCAAAGTGGTTGTCTTTGTCTCAGTGTATGTCCCACCGGGGCTACAGTCCACCACTTTTGCGGACCTGGGGCGCCTCCTCCTTGACCTTCCGGGGGGGCTTCTGGTGGTTGGGGGGGATTTCAATGCGGTGGTTTCTGGGACTATGGATCGTCACCCCCCTAGGGACCTCCCCCGGGCGCAGGCGTGGCTGTCCGGCCTCTTAGATACCTTGGGATTGGTGGACTGCTGGCGCTTAAAACATCCCACGCAGCTGCAATACACCTTCCATTCGGGTGCCCATGGTAGCCTCTCGCGGCTTGACCATATCCTTGTCCCTGCGGCCTATGCTGGGAGGGTGGGAGAGGTGCGCCATCTGGCGCGGGGTATTTCAGATCACTCCCCGCTCCTGTTGCACTTTGGTGTCCTCCCGAGGGGGGAGGGCAGGGTAGCTCCAATCAATGCCTGGTACCTGCGCAACCCCACTATTCGTGCTGACCTGATTAAATCCTTGCAGCGGTATTTTGAGGAGAATGTGGGGTCTGTTCCTTCGGCTATCTCCCTCTGGGAGGCCTTCAAGACAGTTATTAGGGGGGAGGCCCTCTCCTTCGTATCCCATGCCCGGAGGCGCGAGCAGGAGGAGGTGACCCGAGTGGAGGCCGAAATTACTGAACTAGAGGATGATTTGGGGAGTGGGGTGACGGATGCTGCACTGCATGTTCTACACCTTAAGCAAGCGGCCTATAGGGCCCTCGTCACGGAGGCAGCCAGGGGCCTCAGTAGAGAGCAACAGGGGCGACTGTATGATGTGGGTGATAAGGCTGGTAAATTGATTGCGTGGTTGGATAAAAAGGAGAGAGCGAGTCGTGTGGTGCCGCTGATTGAGAGGATGGATGGTGTACGTGTCACCGAGCCAGAAGACACTGTCTCTTGCTTCGCGGATTATTTCCGCGAGGTGTATTCCCCGGTTTCTCCCTGCTCGGAGGCGGACTCTCATGCCCTGCTTCGAGATATCGCGCTGCCCTCCCTTTCGGTGGAGGACAGGGAGTCGTTGGATGCTGCTCCCACCTCGGACGAAATTGCCCTCGCTATACGCTCGGTCGCATCTGGCAAGGCCATGGGCCCGAACGGCATCCCTATCGAGTTGTATAAGCTGCGACCGGACGTACTGGCACCCCACCTCCGCGCGATGTCCCTGGCGGCCCACTCGCGGGGCTCCCTCCCGCCGGACCAACGTCTGGCTACAATCGTGGTGATCCACAAGGAGGGGAAACCCCGAGACCGGGTTACCTCCTATCGGCCTATCTCGCTCTTGAATGCGGAGCCCAAAATCCTTGCCAAGGTGCTCGCCAACCGACTGGTCGGCGTGGTGGGCGATTTGGTCCACCAAGACCAGTCTGGCTTTATCCCCCATCGCAACACGGCCCTCAATCTGCGGCGCTTGCACGGGGTGCTCGCACGTGTTCCGTTTGTGCGGGAGCCGGCCATCTTGGCGTCCTTAGACGCCACCATGGCGTTTGACACGCTCGAATGGCCATACATTTGGGCGATGCTGGCGAAATTTGGATTTGGACCGGGATTCATCAACTGGGTTAAATTGTTGTACTCGGGCCCGTTAGCACAGGTGGCAGTGAATGGGCGAGTCTCGGCCCCGTTCGCGCTGGGACGGGGCACGCGACAGGGTTGCCCCTTGTCGCCGCTCCTGTTTGCATTGGCCCTGGAACCCCTGGCGGAGTGGCTGCGGTGGCACCCTTCCATCCGTGGTCTCCGTTGGACCCCCGAGTATGAGGACCGCGTGTCCCTCTACGCTGACGATATCCTTTTGTACCTAGCCTCCCCGCGCAAATCACTGATTGTCCTGGTTGATGTCCTGCGCTCCTTTGGCCGTAACTCAGGCCTTGTCATCAACTGGGCTAAATCATGTGTCTATGTGCTTTCCGGGGAGGCTCCCGTCCTCCCGTGGGGATGTCCGATCCAGATCGCCTCGCAGGGGTTTCGGTACCTGGGGGTCTATATCACGCTGGACCCGGAGGCCCGCTACGAGCGAAACTTGCTTCCCCCCCTCCAGCGCCTGAAGGAGGACGTCGCGCGCTGGCGGCGCCTGCCGCTTTCGCCGCTCGGCCGGGCGGCATTGTTTAAGATGATGTCGTTGCCGCGCTTCCTGTACGCTCTCCAGAACACTATGGACCTAGTCCCGGCGCGCTACTTCCGTGAGGTGGAGAGTTTACAGCGTCGCCTGTTCTGGGACGGGAGGCCGCGTATAGCCCTGGCGAAGTTGACGCTCCCGTGGTATGACGGGGGGATTGCCCTCCCGGACATTAAGCGGTATTACTGGGCCTCCCAGCTAGCTGCAATTAATCACGGCCTCTATGGGCCCGCCTTGAACCCGGCATTTGAAATGGACAAGATGCTCCTGCCCGGTGGCGACTACAATCGAGCGCTCTACTCTGGCGCGCCGGATCCCCGCTTGACGGGGCCCACGCGTGTCATGGTGCGGGTGTGGCACGCGGCCAATGCAGCTATGGGGTGGAAGGACCGTTTGACCCGGGCGTCGCCGTTGTATGCGCCTCAGCGGTTGGGCTCCCTGTGGACCTCGAAGGGCTTCGAAAAGTGGGACACGATTGGCATCAGTAAAGTGGGGGACCTCTGGACGAGAGGGGGATTTAAAACATTCGAGACGCTGCAGACGGAGTTTCAGCTGCAGGGCAGTGAATACTTTCGGTACTTGCAGGTCCGTCATGCGCTGGGCTCCGTCTTCCCAGACGTCGCCTCCATCCCGGAGTCTTCCCCCCTGGAGGATAGAGTGCTGGATGGCCACGTTCCGGATAGCACGATCTCCCTCATTTACAAAAAATTGATTAATGACCGCTCGGGCCTGCTGACCGGCCTCCGTGAGGCTTGGGTTGCCGACGGGCTGGAGTTGGACGACGAAGACTGGATTTCCGCGGTGGCCTCTCCGAAGGAGGTGGCCATACCGGCTCGCCTTCGCTTCGTCCAGCTTAAGATACTCCACCGGGTTTACATGACGGGGCCAAGGCTTCTGCGTATGGGTTATGCTGAGGATGGGTTGTGTAAGCGTGGGTGTGGTGCTTTGGCGACTTTTTTGCACATTTTGTGGGAATGCCCGAAGGTGGAGCGATTCTGGCGTGGTGTGCATGAGGTCCTGCGGCTGGTTACGCATGTCGCGCTGTTGCCTGAAGCGAGGAGATGCTTGCTGAATGTGTGGGAACCAACTGATTACTCGGTTCCGCAGACGCGATGGGTGACTCTGGGATATATGATTGCTAAGCGTGACATCGCTCAACTGTGGGGATCCCAGCGGCCCCCGGCGGTGTAGGCCTGGAAAGAACATATGGATTGGTGCATGTTCCGAGAAAAGGTGGTGTATGTGGCGAGGGGCAAGCCTGGGGCGTGGGTGAAAATATGGGGCCCCTGGAACGCCTACCGTGGGGGTATCTGCGCGCCACCACTGCTGCCTGCTGCCTCACCGGCTCCGTCCCCCTAGTTGACCCCCTCCCCCGGCCCCGGGCACAGTGTTCCCCCAGTCCTGGACTTGTTTCCCTTCCCCCTCTTTAGACTCCTGTGTCTGGTTGGGGTCCCTCTCTTGAGGAGCACGTGTGGTTACCTTCGACTGCGGGTTGCCTTGCGGGTGTGGTTTTTCTATGTTGTTGTGTTTGTATAAAATGAAACCGTATTGTGGGCTTAGAGTCATGTGGCCCACTTTGTTGATGCCTCCTGCTTTACTTCTTTGCAACGCCAAGTGCCCTTTTGTAAGTTTGTCAGATGCTCCTGCTACTCTAGCGGCCGGCCGGAAGGTTGTAGGCCCATACTTGTATATACTTGAGATTGCAATAAACGGTTTCAAAAAAAAAAAAAAAAAAAAAGAAAACTGCACTTACCTTTGAACAAAGTTTTTGAGTTTGACATATATATATATAAAAAGAAGAGTTATTTTTCTACATTGGTCTTGGATTTATTTTTTTACTGTGTGTCTCATTTACTTCCTTTGTGAGTAAAACAAATGCTTAGCTCTACCCTTTGATAAGCCTAATTGCTCGAACACACTACCACAAAATAGAGTGATAGTATTATCTACTTTAGCCTCTGTAAACCAATTGGGGACCCACTGGAATTTCAGCACAGTGTACTTCATTTAAGTACACTATATGGCGAGCCAGTTTCCTACATTGGTGTCAGAGGTCGGATCTACGACTTTGCATTCGCTGATACAATTGGTCAATAAGTGACCACACAAGTAAATTCAAAAATTGCCTTTAGTTAAAAACAATTTTTTTTTTAATTTTTAGATTTTTTCCTGAATTTTCAATATTAACTTGGTTCAGTCCCTGAAGTTTAACATTGTTTATGATTTAAAAACGTACTACAGAAACTTATGCTCGTTTTTTTCTAGCTCCAAAAAAGTCCCAACTTCAGTACAATAATGGATACAGCAAAGGGTTGAGGCTAAGGAGCTCACCTTACCCTTTATCTGCAGCTTATCTTCAAGCAGTTAAGAACCCTCTGCAAAGGCTACAAGATAAAGACTAGCTCAAACCTTACCACAGTAACGCTTCAGAAGCTGTTGGCAGAGTATGAGCTGGCCCATCCTACAGATAAAGCCATCAACCCTAAGAACCGGGGCAGAGCGAGTGAGGAGGATGACCCAAATATGCCTCAACTCGAAGGAGAGGAAATCGTACCTCTACCTCAAAACAGCCCCAATGTATCAAAGACACCTGCCTTTAGTGAGGATGGCTCAAGTTGCTCAAGGTACTCAGAAGATTCCTCAGAGGAGGAGATTCTTCTAGAGAAATTGACCTGCAGAATAGCTCTGAAGGACAAGATACTGGCTATAGAAAGGGAAAGGGCAGATATAGGTTTAGGACCCATAAATGGTTACAGTACTGTTTATCTTTGTTTCCAGGGACACAGACCCTTGACATCTATATCAGGAACCAACTCTTGACAAAAGAAATTGCAGACTGCCCTTTTACTGATCATAGAACTCCTTAGCAGGAAAATGCTTTGCTCAAGCCCAAAAGACAAAGGTTTCGATCAGTAATGAAAATATTGTCAACTAAGGTGTAAATTCACAGAGTACCTTGTTGGTACACAGTGTGTTGGGCGGAAGCAGAAGCAGCGAGTGCGAGCAGCAAGGAGCAGCGAGGAGCGGTGAGTGAGGAGCAAGGGCGTACCCTCCTCGCCAGCGGCGCCCAATTTTCAACTGTTCCCATCACTCCCATCGCCTCCATTGCTTTCATCGGTGCTGTCATTGTCTATTGCCCCGACAGTCGCACCCGCAGCCCACAGTCTGCATCCGCATCCAGGTGAAAGGATTCCGGTGGCAAGCGCGGGCGCCTTTTAGCCGGCAGCCACAGCGAGTGCGAGCCCTTGGCGGTATCGCGGATGCAGCCTGATTAGATCAGGTGTAGCCTGCGACCCCACCTCGAGTGCCCCGCTTGCCTTTCTTTGCATTTGCTCCTCACTACTTACCGCCTGGAGTAGCTCCACCGTCACGGGGCGGGGTTGGGCTGGTCTTGCCATCGTTTTAATAACAACATCACCATCAAAGCAGTCTCAGGGGCAAAAGCAGGCACAGGAGCAGGCGCAGGACCTGAGTCGCTTCCGGGCTCACCAGGAGCTCACCCGGAGCCACAGAATCTCGATGCCCAGGTGAGCACCTTAGGGTTGCTAGGCGGAGGAAGGTTCTGAGGGCGGTTGAAGGGGGTTCCAAGGTCTCTGTGCCCCCTCCCACTCGCCCTCTCCCCCTGTCTACCCCAGCCAGGGAGCTTTGGCCTTTCAGCCCGGGACACTCTGGCCAACTCCGGCCAGTTTGAGCCAATCCGTGGTCCTTTGGACTTTCCCACCGGCCATTAAGTCTCTTGGTTTCCATCCTCAACCAGCCTGCTTTCGGACTGCTCTCAGGCAAGCTCTCAGTTTCCAGCAGTCCTATAAATTATTTTAAATCTGCTAAACAGCACATCGCAGTCCTTAGTCTCTCTTTGCACCCAAGTGTATACCAATAGGAAGAAGGAAAGCTCCCCTAATCAGCAGAAGCTCCCAAGGATGTGATCAGGGAGAGTTAGGAAAGCCCCCCAAAAAACCTCTAAAAAAGGTTTAAAGACGAAGGCCGCCCACGCACCCTCGGGTGAAGTAGCAATGGCCCTAACGCAACCAGCAACACCAGCAAAACTACGATTGGGCCCAGACTCGGGATACGTGCCCCAACCTTGGCAATCCCTGATTCAAGTCCGGTCTTCCCAAGGCTCCTCCATGCACCACGCCTCACGGGGCGCAGTTGTGAACCAGGAAGGCTTATTCACAAAGAACCAATGACTGGACCCTCAGCAACAGCAACCTCCTCAAAAAAAAGGTGTAATTGAGGGACTATTTCAGGAATTCAGTAGCAGTTCCAAAGCCAAGACCCAGCACCTCCGACACATTTCCGGTCCCCTCTTCAATCACTCCAGTCGCAGCTCCGCATCAAATACTTGTTCAACCCATGTTTCACGCAGTTGCCGGTGAGTCAGGCAGCTCGTTGTCATCAGGTCCCTCAGCAACGGTTGCATCTCTCTCTAACGAAGTCCCCGATACCCTTCACTTGCCTCAGGCCTCTGATCAGCAACTTTTTGACTCACTAGTCGCTCACCCTCCCGGTGTACTGGCTTCTTCCCAAACTTCCATCTCAAAAGAGGCCTTTTCGCCAACTTTCCAGTCAGCTCAGAATCCAAGTCAGTTTTCTCCCATAGCACTTCAGTCCCCAACTCCAATGGATTATCTCACAGGAAGCCCTAAAATCTTGATTCCACAAGTCATGATCCTGGCAAGCACCCACCCAAGCAATCTTAAAATGTCGCCCCCAGCATGCTCAGCAAATATAGTTAACCAAGGCCACTAAAAGGATAACTCAGATGGGGCACATGACACTAAAACCAATACTTCCCTAGATCTGTCTTTTTTCATCAATGAACCTAAAAGGTCCACCGTGCAGGAAAAACCTTCACCGCCCGATTTAAACAACCCTTGGTCACATTTACTTCAAACCCTCCAAACCACGGCGACAGCACTGACCTACCATTCAGACAAAATGGACCTGCAGGTGGACCTCTTGAAAACCCACGTGGTATACACTTCCGGATTAACCGAAAACTGAAGGCGCTTAATTTATTGATAACAAAAGCCCAATCTCAAGTCCAACTTGTTCAATCAGTATGCTGCTGCTTTCCCATCAGTGACTCTCTGTCTTCACTACCCCATTTCCTTTCCTCAGTATTATCAGAAATCATTAATACTAGCAATTACACAGGCTGACGCTTCCAGTACAAGTCTGGCTCCTTTCTCTGTATTAAAGTGAGCTAGAAGCCGCTCGCCAGCTGCTACCCTTGAGCAAAAAGACAATTGGCAAGTTACCCAAAGGGCAGACTGGTCATGGCTACCAGGAGCCTTATCCCGGAGTTGGAACGATTGAAACACCACTGACCACGGACTAATAAAATGCTCCTGGAATATTAACGGGTTTGTGACGAAATCTCAATCTCCAGATACTCTCGGGTTTATTAAAAAAACACAAGATAATACTTCTACAAGAAACCTGGGCAGTATCCAGTATTCCTATTGAAGGCAATCTGGAATTTAAGTCTCCTGCCTCAAGTGCGTACGACAGGCCGCGTGGTGCACTTTCTATTTACGCCTCTACTAAACTTTCTTAATGCATCAAACAGTTAAAATTCGAAGTAGACTGGGTTGCCGGCATCGTGGTAGGAAGTCCGACCTCTGACAGCCAGTTGCTCCTGCTCAATGTTAATATTTCCCCGTGTACCACTGAGAAAAAACTTTAAATGGATCAACTGACTGACATTATCTGTAACTTATTAGGCGAATATGGTAGTACTCCCTGTATTATTTCAGGAGACTTCAATATAAAACTTTACTGCAATTCTCTGGAGGTTATTGGGACTGCTTCTTTAATGGTTCCCCCCCATCTCGCTGTACAATCAATTCCTGCAGGACATAGGACCTCGAAATTGGGCGAATACACAGTCCCACAGTCCTCCAGTTTAGCAGAGCGGGGTACACTATACTGAACGGGCTCTTCCCTACAGACACCGCCCCCCCCCCTCCCCCCTCCCCCCGGACAAGAACCGACGGTCGAACCCATTCATTTCTGGACTTTACATTAGGCAGCAGCTAAATACTCCCCCTGATCGAGAGCTTCCACATCGCACCGCAAGGGGAGAGCGATCACCGTCCTCAAATAATAACTCTATTGTCTAACATTCCACGCCACCAGGAGCTTGCTCATACGCTTTCAGGCTGCCACACAGAGAACCTAGGAAGAATGAAATGGTCAGTCAGTGCCATCTTCCCCACAATGGGAATATGCAGAGCTCTTCTACGCTTATTGTCTGATAAAGATCTTACTCAATTACTCAATGAATTTCCATCTATGAGGAGTACCCGGCAACACGCATTGCAAATTTGCATCCCATTAGTGACAAAGAAGTTAAAAGCTCAAAGAAAACTGGCCCTTCGCCTGACTAGGAAAAGCCCAGGAAATAAAATCCTACTTAACAACTACAAATAAGCACAAAAAGCTTTCAAGTCATCTATATACAGGGATAAACAAGCAGCGTCCGATCAGTACTGGCTGAAACTAGTCCACGCAAGTAAGAATTCCAATGCAAAGCTATTTTGGTCTCTGGGGCGGTAGGTGGCGCACAAGCAAAATGGCCGCACTGTTGGGAGACTCTTGCTGCTTGGCACCATCATCCTGCCATTTATCCTGCCCTTTGGATACTAAAATTCTTCCCGCGACACCGGCGTGACGGCTGAAAACCGGTACCTTGGTGGAGTGAGTTTGAGGCTGGCCGCTGAAGGCCATTGCGACGCCACCTCAGTGCCGCCGCCAGAGAGCCCTGCCCTACCTGGAGTCCTTGCCGGGATTGGCCCGGCACTCGAGCGCCGCGGCGCCCACGTGGTGACTGGGCCCCAACCTGGACGCGGCTGGGAGCTGCGCTGTTGCAGCACACCAGGGGTAAGTGTTCTTCATACTGCCCCCAACTCGCACCTGTGAGCACTCTTTCCTACCTATTTTGAGGGACGAAGAATAGCAAAGCACCGCTAACCCACACGGCGGCTTCCCACAAATCCACCCGGCCTTCACGGCAACGCCACTGTCACCTGCTGCGTTTCCACTGATTTTGCCGGCGGTGTCAGCTTCAAAAACAGTGCGGAGCACCACTCCCTGGACCGGTGCGAGTTGGTCTGCAACAACTAGCTGCCCCTACCGCTCTTCACGGCCCCGCTACTGCTCCACTCAGGGGGCTGCACTAACTGGCGCAAAGGAGCCATACTGCCGATGCCACAAATCCCTGCAGTGACCCCCATTGTGGCGCGCGCTGTGCAGAGAAGGGGGCCCTGCTGCACCAGCGCCTACTTGCTCAGCCTGCACCAGAGGGGTATATCGCGACTGCGGTCTGTCTGCACTGTTGACCTGGGAGGAGGCCCTGCATGCGAGACATCTACTGTGCCATCTTCCTTCTTGGAAATTGTTGATTACTGTGGGGGACTGACTCTTCTCTGCTGAGGCAGCCGAGACCAGGGGGGTACATACCTGCTACAATACTGGGACTTTCTGCTTTTTCTTGCCCTGCGCAGCTGCCTGAGTTACAGACAGAGGCATACCTGGCAATTTGCGCTGCCCTGCGCTCTTCCTGACGACGAAGTCTGCCCTGGAGTTCCCTGAGACCACACACGCCACACGCTATGTGACGTGACGGCTGGCCTCTCAGGTGCTGCGACGGCCTGCGCCGCAGAGCGGAGTGTCCCCAGCGGTGATGTGTCTCTTGGGAGGTCGGCTGATCGATGATATTTCTACGCCCTTGACGAAGCAGGGCCTGTGAGGCAGTATTGTCGAAGAACAACGCGTTATTCGACTTCCCCTGCTCAACTCAGTTAGGATAGGCGCATGTCCTCCCCACTTTCTGCTCAGACCTGCTTATTACCATCCCCGTGCCAGACTCCACCGAGCCAGCAGCTACCCTATATACATCATGGGGAAGGCAGACGTTAGGCAACCTTGGTTGACCTTCGAGACCAAAAGGGTTGGTCGCTCTCAGCAGGAGGGAACTGAAGGAGCCCGGGAGGACAATACACAGAATGGGGCTCCCTCACGGGAGGATGATATGAAGTCTCTACTTTTAGAAGTGCGACAGAGTCTCACGACGATTGCAGAAAAAATGGACGCAATGACCAACCGGATGGACGCCATCGTCCACAAACTGGATGGACACGACGAGTGCTTCAAAGAAACTGAGCGGCGTGTTTCAGAAGTGGAAGACAGCACCTCCAACATCCAAACTCATGTGACGCAGATAGACAAGTTGCTTGAAATCATTGCCGCAAAAAATGAAGACCTCGAAGCGCAAAGTCGGAAGAATAATATACGCATTCTTGGTATTCCCCAGAGTACCAACATCGGCAGAATGGAAGACTACATAGAACGACTTCTGAAAGACACTATAGAGGCGTCCACCTGGCCTACTGTTCAGCATCGGCCACATAGTGTGGTTTGATCAGGTCGATGGACACAAATCTTTTCTCCTTCTTACCAGCAAGGGGCGGCAGAAGTACTGCTAGGACAGGTACAGGTTGTCTGTAAGAAGGCCCAAATTCCTTCTTGTCCGCGATCTTTTCTCTGACTAGATCCCCAAGCTTTGGGATCCAGATAGGCCTTACTGGGACGGCCGGATTTTTCTCAGTGGTGGTTGGCTTCAGGATCACGTTGCTTTGTTGCTTTCTAAGTTCATTTAAGTCCTGTAAAACAGCCTAACGATCTTTGATATCAAATTGTTTGTTTTCCACCACTGTGCCTTTCATATCTATGTCCGGAACCAACATTCTAGTCCCAAACAGGACCTCATATGGAGTGACACCCCCTAGAGAACTTCTTGGCAAGTTGTTAAGTGCGCGCTGGACCCCATATAAATGTTCGACCCACCCATCACCCGAACCTAATACCCTAGCTGTTATAGACTGGTTTATGTCCCGGTTTTCTCTTTCCACAACAGAATTTCCTTCCGGATGGAATGGAGAAGAATACCGCAATGCTACGCCCAGACTGGCCATGGCTTCTTTGTAAGCCCTAGAGCTAAATGCAGGACCCTGGTCAGAATGTAGTGTGCCTATTGCGTATGTGCCGATAAAGACTCGCAAATCTTTTATAACAGTTCGAGCGTCAGCTGAGCGCTGAGGCCACATCCATAGGAACCTAGACTTAGTGTTTCTGGGATTGCATTTGTCCAAGAGGACGCCTGCACATAGATAGTCTAATGCTGTCTAATAATGGTGTCTGAACTGGGCTGGCTATGTTGTAGTCAGGTATCTGGTGGCGTTCTGTACTGCTATCTCTATTGCAGTCTATGCAGTTATTAATGAAGATGTGAATGAAAGTATTCATCCCTGGCCACCAGTAAATCTCTTTTAGGTCTAAAATTGTCTATAAGAGTATTTGAGTGGAAACTTATTAGGTAATGCCGCACCGCTGCCTTTGCTTGATGCATTGACAGACAGCATTATTTAGCTGTCTATTTTCGTTTTTGAATAAGTGATTGCAACTACGGAAGCCGTTTGCACAGCCCCCTTTGCGGCTTCATCAGCCAATGAATTCCCTTCAACGTGAACGCCATCACGTTGGTGACTCAGCGTGTGTATCACGTGAGTGTTCTGTAGTCCGTTTCGCAACTGAACTACTTGTTCCCAAAGCAATTTGTTCTTGATTGTGCCACCTTTTGCATCTTTGAAACCCTTTTGAATCCAATTCTGTAAATATTCATTGTAAGATTGAACACTGTAAAAAGAATCGCACACTATGAGTGTGGGGAATTCGCGATCCGTGTTTTCAAGTGCCATCTTGAATGCTTGAAGTTCAGCTCGCTGAGCTGTACAATCTCCTAGAGATTGCGTTTTTATGACCATTGGTCTGAATTTGCCATCTTGCATGCGACCTTTAACGATAGCACACACTGCACTGTAAGCTTGTTTACTTCCCGTAGCGGGCTGTGCAGATCCGTCAGTATAAATTATAAATTCGTACTGGTCAAGAGGGAGAATTTCAGTAGGCAGAGGACATTTGTGTTCATATTGCAGGAATGCTTGTGTTTTTAAATATGGATCAAAAACGTATTCAACATCAGTTGCAGCAAGAGAATTAACCCATTGTATCCATTCGGATATAAAGCTTCTTTTGGAATGCTAGCCTTTGTAACTGCCTCTAGGGCTGGGACAGGAGTCCCAACCATAATGCGTTTCCCCTGTGCTAGGGCTCTTTCTTTTGCTACAGCGGTTTGAACTGCTGTCAGATTTTTTCTGTAGAAGTGAATTTCATTTCTGCTTGTGTATACAAGTGGGATTTGTATGCAATTGGTACTTTTCACCTTTGTTAAAAGTTAAGTAGGTGATTCCGCATTGACCCGGAATTATTCAGAAAACTAAGTTGCGTACGTTTACACGTGTTTGCAAGTGTTTCGTTGCTAACATCAGGTTTGATTAATTCGTAGAGAGGTTTAACCCTTTCTGCGTGATTTAAAATGTAAGTGTTTCTAAAATTCAGAAAACCTAGAATCGACTGCACATTTTTCAGTGCTTTTGGAGGTTGGAGCAGCGCACACTTTTCTAAACAGTTGGCTGCCAGGCTTTTGCCTTCACTTGATAGTTCATATCCTAGGAAAAGGACGTTGAGGTGGGCAATTCTTGACTTCTTAAAGTTGAATCTGTAACCCTCTGAGGCGAAGCCCAATATTATGGTGCTCACCCTGTTCAAGTGCATATCCAGGTCATCGTCTGTCAGATATATATCATCGACATATGACAATGCCTCGTCATCATATGTTTGTAGTAACTCTGTTGCCCTTGCTGAGAATAAACCGGGGCTGTTTTTGAATCCCTGGGGCAGTTGACAAAATTGACGCTGAGTCCCCATTATTGAGAAAGCGGTCAAATATCTGCTTTCTGGTGCAATATTTTGACAAAAGAAACCATTTGAAATGTCTAATGTGGTTTTATATTTTTTACGCACAATGTTCTTCATTAATGCTGTACTATGTGCATTTTCAACGGCAAATGTTTTGCAACAAGAATGTAAGTGTCTGTAATCCAAAAGTAGACGATATGTGTTGTCTGGTTTAGAGACAGGAAACAAAGGATTGTTAATTGAAGAGGTGCATGTTTCAATCACCCCCTGATATTCAAGTTAATCTAAAATCTTCCTGACCTGTTTTTTAGCTTCTTGCTTAACTGGATACTGCCTTTGTGCAGTCGGTTGATTTTTTAACTGGATTTTATGGTGAGGTGAGTCCTCATCCCATCCTACATGATTTTTATACAGTGCTGGGGCTTGGACTACTGCTCATTTCCTGGCTAGTGTATATTTTAAATGAACTGGAATATGGTTGGAGAAGGCAGGCATAATGATGGCCTCGCCATGTGGGCACTCCCTGACAAACTCTGGTGGCCAGTCCTGTTCTGCTAGAAGTATATCATAACCCTTTGAAAGATGCTCCCAAAAGAGTGCTTTCCCTTTTCTTGGTATGTCTCCCTCCATCCGGAGTGTTATTTCATATAACCTATGTGGAGAACTAACCCTGGTGTCTACAGTCTCAACTTGTATGTCTTCATTCAAGTCCACTGTCTCCAGAAGTCCCTTCAGGTTCTGGTGAGCTATTGTAACTTCTGCTGCACTGTCCAGCATGGTCTGGGCCCATTCTTATTTCCTGAGTTGGGTTCTCAGTATTCTCGGCATGTCTGATCTTTAGATCTGCAACCTTTTTCTTGGAGAATTGAGGTTTTGCTTTATTTTTCTGAACGTGTTGATAGTCTTTGAACTTCACATGTTCCTCCTTGTTTCCTGACCGTCCTCTTCTTTCGGATGTATCTGACGATATCTGAAAGGTACGAGAGGAACGTGTATCATTATCTTGATATCTGTCAGGTTTTCTCAAATTATCCCTATTCCTGAGGTTGTACCTCCTTTCAGAGTGCTCCTTCTGTGGAGTAGACCTGCCTCGGGAATGAGAACGCTTCTCTTTGGAATTCTGTTTATTATTTTCCCACTTCTTTTTAGAAGATGTAGGAGTGTTTTTAGGAAAGACGTTATCAGGACTTTCAGACAGTTGTGGTTTAACTGTATAGTTCTATTAGCTTTTGTATGTTTTTAAGTAATTCCTCGTCAGACATTGATTCAATGTCAGGGTCAGGTGTGTAGCCGGCTAAAATCGGCCATGTTGCTCCTGGTCTACCTAGTGGACCGAGCCTGGTAATGTGATTGTAATGTTTTACGGTGCCTTTAAACCAGAGTTCATGCTCCTGGTATGTGAGTGGAATTTCAATATCCTCAAAAGGAATATATTCCTCTAGTGGTTCATCTTCTTTGTAGAAGTGAAACAAGTGTGTTACTGGATTTGATTCTGGGAATACTATCCATGAATAGAATACCTCTGTCTGGTGAGATTCGTGTGCCTCAATCACGAAAACTGCTCTACCACCTCTTGGTGTTAGGCCATGTTTTATACGTTTTAGAGTGACGGCTCTCCTTAAATTTGGTGGGATGATTATAGCATCCTCATCGGTTTCTTGAAAACCTGTACGATTAAAAGCTACTGCGACTTGGTCAGCAGCAGCTCCACCAGTATCGGTGTTTGTGCCGTTTTCGGACATGTTGAAATGAAAAATGCAGAGCAAGTTTCAAGGGAACAAAGATAAGGTTCACAATATTTTGGAACACTGTATCCTTCAACGTTGAACAAAACCAAACAGCTAATACATAGGACTTTCGTCCTACTCAGCTATGGCGGATATTATTCCTACCCACTCCAGACGTCTTATGGAGTTTTATGAGTAGAGGGTCTCTGAGAAAAGCACGACCGAGTTACTTCAGTATCTAGCGTTAAATTAGTGCCTTACCAAACCGATGGGCGCCATGTAGTGTAGTTCTTCTATCCCTGATAGGCTCTGCGCATTGGAATAACATACACTATAGATTTGACATAGGACTAAGGTCAGTATGTCTCTATCAAGTATATTAAACTTAATTACTTGTTTGTGCCAGCTAACTCAGAGGTCACTAGAAACTTCTCGAATATACAAGAAGGGATTAGTCTCTGACAACCGCATAAACATGACAACTTTGTTTCCCTTTAGAAGCGGAACAGTCTAAGAATCATGGAAACAATAGATACCAGTTTCACTCAGTCAATCGTGCATGCTTTGTTTCTACAGAGTTGCACAGAAATAGAGAGACGGGCGTTTCAATAAAAGGGTTTATTGAACAGTCTTATTTCTCATGCAAGAGATATGAATTGCTACAAACGTAAGACAGACTGCGAAGTACAATATGTACGAGGTTAGCAGTAAGATAACATAATACTACAATAGCATGGTTTGTAGCTATGACATATATTAACCCTTTCGATGCTTGTGACGGAGCGGTTCCGTCATGCGCGTCGGTCACGCTGTGCACATGACGGAACCGCTCCGTCTCGGCCCCGCCCGCGCAAGAACCCTTCAGCACAGCGCGGTAATCCGCGCCGCGCTGCAGGGGTTAATCAAAATACATACATAAATAACATAATGCTAAAATGTGATACTCATTTGATGCTTCTAAATTGTTCTACCCCAGTGTACCTAACCTAAGTGCAGTACGAGGTTTGAAGTAGGTGCTATTTCTTCAGTATAGCTAGCTATATTTTAGTTCAGCCAAGAGTTGCCAAAAGTTTGTATAAGTTCTAGTCAGGTCCATACCTTAGAATTAGAGAGGTTGGAATCTCTTTTCTGGACTCGATAGTCTAACCCCCCGCAAGGGAAGACAGAGAGCACTGGAGCTGGATTCTCTGCGAGGAGGATGGCAGCGTCAGGTCAGTGCATCAGGCTGGAACTCGATCTCCTTCCGAACTTGCCGTGGCAAACCGCGTAGTCTGGGTTGGATCGAATCCTCCGGGAACCGCAATTTGCCAGGGCAAGTGCTGGTATATTTATACCTTGAAGGTGTATAGGAATGCCAGTATTGACGTAAAAGTCGGGCAGAGGAACGTCATGAATGAACCCCTAAGGAATAGATGTTCATGCATACTTAATGAGTTCTTGGAGATATCAATATTCAAGCTGAGGGAAATTCCTAAAGGCTTATAAGTCTGGTTTTCCAAGAATTCGTTGTGACGTGGATGGACGGATGTAGGTGGCCATGCCTGTATTTGGTTTGTACGGACAATGTCTAAACAAGGGCCGGATTTCTATGTCCAAATAAGGGCAATGTGAACTGGACCTATATAAGGGCATAAATCGGGAAACCTATATACGGAATCTAAATCTGCACACAACCCTCTAGAGCAGATGACAGCACTTTCATTAGAGCCCTCCCCGCTAGTTGCCTTGCTGGGCTACATAGCATCAATAGCGCGGCCACAACGTCGCTTCTTGTCACTTGCTTCGTTAATGGCTAAACGCCGTGTTGCTTGCAGATGGGTTAGAGGCAGAGCACCGAAGTTTAAGGATTGGCTCTCTGATCTAACATTCTGTCAAGAACAATTGAGTAATTATGCAGAACTTCTCCCCTCGAAGTCCCGATCTAGGGACATCTGAGATCCCCTCAAAAACTACCTTAATACACACCCCTCAGCAACTCCTGACATCGCTGAAGGCGAATCAGCGACATAGACATTTATGAGTGCAATATGCCTGAGATACTCTCTTTGTATACTTCCTATCTAAACCTCACCCTCACTCTCTCCAGGTATATTTCCGGATGTTTCAACGTTGATATGTGGTACTAGTCATGGATCCTCATTGTGTTAACGCTACTTGCCCCCTCAATCCTAACCCAGCTGTCACCGTGAATGGGGCCTCGACGACCGCAATACCAGCTTTACAGGGGGAGGCCTAGAGAAAACAGCAGGGCGGGGTGGTTATTTCCCTTTCATTATGAACTGCTTCTGTATATACTGATTATCATGAGTAGAATCAAATTAGTGTCTGTCTATGAATGATTTTAATGTTGCAATGTTATGTCATGGCCATAACAGCACAAACATAAGCGCAGATGATCATCTCACTTCAGTGACTATACAACCAGGGAGGACCATTCCAACCCTTCTGCATCAGCTGATCCTGAGACACCACCCCTCTAAGCCAAGAATCCAGGTCTGTCCGGTCCTAACATCCACGACAATCATGCTATGGCAGAAATAACAAAAGAGGGACAGGAGAAGAGTGACGATTCAACAATGGAGATTCCAACAACATTAGAAGCGTAAAAAACACAACATCGGGGGGAACATGGCGGCCAGCTAGGAAGCAGGTCGTGAGCCATTACTCACTAACTTCCTGACATGGACTCTCGATGAAGTTTTGTAGATGTAGGTGTACCTGACGACGCTTTTTTTTCTCTTTCTCCTTTCCGCTTTTTTGTCTACGCGGTGGCTGTGTCTCCCCGCTTTCTCGTCCTTGTACCTCCGTGGTGTGCTCGCGGTGTGCTCTGCCTTGGGGACCCCACGGCTCCCGGGATCTCTGGTGCCATGTTCGGACTGCTGCCTGCCGACCTCTTCTGTGTCCGTGTCCCCCGGTTGCATCTTGGGGCGTGGAGGCGCAGAGGCAGGTCTGGTTGAGCTGCTGGGAGTGCGCTGGGAGCAGGCCATGAGCGCCTCCTGTCTCCGTAAGCCTAGCTTGTTCGCTCTGGAGCGAGAAGTGGGGAGAGTGAAGGTGAGTGAAGGCGAGACGTGGGAGAAGTCGCCATCAGGTTATAGAGGGAAGCGGTGGACTTGGTGCGCCTTCCCCTTGGCTCCCCACGGCTTTCCCCTATAGAGGGTTGTCAGAGCTCCCAGTGAGTCCACCGCGTCTGGTAGTTTTTTTGTTTTTTTTACTTGCCCCCTTGTTATTTGCTTTGATTTTGGCAGAAACTGTCATTGGTAAAGGGGGAAGTGGTGGCATTGATGAGTTTTCCCTGTCGAGTTACCAGATCTAATGCTGGATGTGAGGCAGGTCTGTTTTCCCGCTATTGAAGGCAGCCGGAGCACTCGGTAGGTCCCGCCGCCCCCGGTGCCGTTTGTTTGACTTATCTTCTTGTCATTGGGCTGATTCTGGTGGACCTAACACCTGCTGTGTAAGCTGCTCTGTAGTGAGAGCCCAGACTACTTGCCGGTTTCAATCTGGGGAGTGTACTTTGCCCCTTGGCACACCGGAGGGGCGCCTTTTAGCTGTTTGCCCTTTTAGAGGTTTAACCAAAATAAAAGGGGATAATATAAGGTATGATACGGCCCCTAAGTCTATGGAGTTAGCTGCTCAGCAAGGTGGGGGAAGAAAACAGCTTTCTAAGGGGGATATTCCAACACTACATAAGCCTCTATCTGCCCCCCTACCAGACTTACTGTGGAGAGCGAGGCAATATTAGGCAAAAGGTACAAATTAAGATCTACTACATTTCTCTGGAGGCCCTCGCCTCAACAAGATTCGCAGCCCACCCAAGCTGTAGGGGCCGCATTGAACAAACATAAATATAGGAAGCTGCCAGTTAAAGTAGGGAAAGCCACCCCTATAAAGGAGAGAAAGAAAAAACTAATTTAGCACCTACAAAGGTGATTCCCTCACTCAGATCCTATTTCAAAATTAGTACACAGTGCGCTATGGATAAACCTAAGCAGGGTGTATCTGTACCAGGGGACCCCTCGCCGTCAAACTCAGCCATCACTTTGTTTAATAGATTTTCCCCTTTAACTGAGTCAACTGCTACCAGGGGGGAGGCAGTCAGGAAGAAGGAAATCAGTTAGGATATGCATCCCCGGGGTGGCAGCGCAGGGACCGGATACAATACAAGGGATGCTGAGCCAGTTATCTATGGAGATCAAAGAACGTTTCTGAACCTCATAAATAAATCAAAAGAAGATCCAAGATACTTGTACCAGCCTAGAGAAAAATCTGTCTGCATTGTTGCTCCGGATGGAGGATCTTGAGAACAAGGTGGGAGAGCTGGAGCTGGAAGTGAAGGGTAACACACATGAAGTGGTCATGTTGAAGGAAAGGGAAAGGGATCTATTGGACAGACTGGAGAGACTTGAAAATAATTCCAGAAGGAATAATATGAGGATTCTGGACTTGACAGAAGGGCTGAAATGAGACAATATTAAAACCTTTGTCATACATATTTTGACTAAAGCCTTCCCACAGATAGCCTCGGCATCGGTTTGAGAATCTGGGATCCAGTGAGTTCATAGGGACCCCGTTAAATTGAACCCAGGACGGAAGAAGCCCAGGAAAATCTCGGTATATATTCAATCCTACACCCGTAAGGAGGAACTACTCGGGGCTGCCCTCAAACTTAAGAGTATACAGGTTCCAGACGCATCTTTTAGAATAAGGTCAGACATCTCGCGTATTACAGAGGATAAGAGGTGGGAGTTGGGTAAGCGGATGGACGTGCTGAGAGAGCTTGGGGCCCAAGTACAGTTAAGGTTCCCTGCCTTCTTAAAAGTAATGTGGGCCAATAAACCCTAGCTAGTTGAGGTCTTTTATTCAAATGCCTGAAGGGAGTTCAGTCTTTACGATAATGATACAGTGTTTGTCTTTTTTTTTGTAGGTTAGTGGGTTTCGGCTCAAATGGCAATTCTAATTGCCAATGAGTGGTCAGAGAGGGTACCCATGGGTGGGGTGGGGGGAAGGGGGGTGCTGCAAGTGTGTGGGTGGGGAGCATTGTGAAAAAATAAAAATAAATCCGCAATAGGGACCTCATGTGACTTAACAAACTACAGTAGATATAGTTGGGGGTGGAATCAGGACCATGATGGGGGATAGACCTACTCCTCGGGAAGGTAGTTGCCTCAAAGTTTTATGCTGGAATGTGAATGGGTTAAGAGTTAGGAGAAGACAGCGCCTGATTTTGCAATACCTCAAAGTTAGTCCAGCCTTGATCCTTATGATCCAAGAGACACACCTGTTACAGTCAAAATGCAAAGCATTGTTTGACAAACAAAGATGGGTTGATAAGATTGTAGCTTCTGACCAACAATGCTGCTCGAAGGGGGTGGCCAACATTTTTAAAGTAAATGCAGGAGTTGAACTTATTAAAACGCAGGTAGATGATAGAGGACATTGGGTAATAGCCAAGGTTAGATGTCAGGGTGTTAAATATACTTTAGTCAGCTACTATGGCCCCAACGAAGATGATATTACTCCTCTGAATAATCTTTGTCTTGCTCTGGCAGATTTTGAGGCCCCCTTGATTTTAGGTGGAGACTTCAATGTTCTCTTAAATAATAAATTAGATAGATCCTCCCCTAGAACACAGATAGAGGCTCCACGGGTGAAAGCTCATCTCTCTGCAATATTAAAACATGTCAATCTTTGTGACGTTTGGCGAAACAAAATGGGGGATACTAGGGAGTACTCCTTTTATAGTAAAAAAAATGCCATTATTCCAGAAATGTTTATATATTCATGGAACTCCCAGAACTAGGTAAAGTAAGGCAAATCGAATCTCTCCCTCTCCATCTCTCCGATCACGGGGTTATAGCCCTAAACTTGGAACTTCCCCCAGAGCTTCCCTTAAGGAGATGGACTTTAAATAGGAGACTTCTCCTACAACCATTTATCCCAGGCTTGATAAAGAAGGAAACAGCCATCTTTCTCCAGTATAATCTGGGGTCTGCCCCTTTACATATAGTGTAGGATGCCTGGCTGAGAGGGATTCTAAAGGGTGCAGCTGTGGGCTGGGCCAGATCTGAAAAAGAAGAGATGGCAGACTTGGAGGCGCAGCTAGCTGGGGCCGAGGCAGATTTAAAGGCTCTCTGGTGCCGAGAAAGAAAGCCTAATAGGGAGGGTAGAAGATCTCCAGTTGAAGTTAGACTTAAAACCGAAGAGATGTTGCTTCAGAAGTGGGAGGTAAGCAAAATGAGGGATTTTGATCAGGGTGAGTACTGTGGCAAACTTCTTGCCATGAAGAGCAGAATTGATAGATCATGTAACTATATCAACAAGATTAAGCTGGGTAGCCAAGTTACGGAGCACAAAGGAGATATTGAACAGGCTTTTATGGAATTTTTCCAAGGCCTATATCATGAAGATCTACGGGTTGAGGAAGAGGCCATTGATAATTTGGACAGCCAAAAAACTCCCATCCAAGATATAACAGCGAGTGAGATAGTGGCTGTCCTAAGTAAAGCAAAGAAAGGGAAAGCGGCAGGACCCAATGCGATTCCAACTGAGGTCTATATTTTAATGATGGAAGAAATTATCCCGGTCTGGCTGATATTGTTTAATGCAATCTTAGGAGGCATTTCCCCTTTACCTGACTCATGGAGCGATCCTGAAGCCCGGGAAGGATCCAACCCAGTGCCAGTCTTACCGGCCAATTTCATTACTTAACTGTGACTACAAGATCTTTGCAGGGATTCTGAATGCTCGGCCTTGTAAGATCGTAGGGCAAATAATTCTTCAAGATCAAAAGGGTTTCCTCCCGGGCAGGCAGATGTCGGATTAGGTGTACACCTTAATTGGTGCAGCCGATCTGGCAACTGGACAGGACCTCCGTCTTTCAATTAGTACCGTTGACGCAGCAAAAGCCTTCGATCAAGTTAATTGGCATTATTTGAATAGGACCTTGAGGGCTTTTACTTTTGGCAATGGTTTTAGGGAAGCGCTTAAGAAAATATATAAATCTCCTCGGGCTCAGATTTTGGTTAATGGCAGCCTCACCGCGGCAGTTATAATATAGCGCAGTACAAGGCAGGGGTGCCCGCTGTCCCCCATTCTCTTTGACTTATATATTGTGCCACTGGCCCAGAGTCTAAGGCAGAATGTAAAGATTACCCGCTTTACAACAAATGGGTATACGAGGAAACTAGCATTATATGCTGATGATTTAATTTTATTGTCATCAAATGTCAACACTGCCCTATCGGAGATACTCACCGAAGTTCACGTTTTTGGGAAGCTATCTGGCTATGAAGTCAACAGTGATAAAACTGAGATCATGGCCTGGAACATCATAGATCAAATGGTGAAGCTTGCCAAAGAGCTCAGATACCTTTGAGTAATGATAACCCAAGATCTCAGAGATATTCCCAAAATTAATTTGGAGAGAGTCTCAAAGGAAGTGGATGTTTTATTGAAAAGGTGGCAGAATATTCCGCTATTCCGATTATGGGCGGGTTAATTTGATTAACATGTGTGTTCACCTGAAATATGCCTATGTTTTTAATAATATTCCCCTGGAGTTTGGTAAAGATGATCTGGTTAGAATACAGGGCAATATTTCCTCCTTCATTTGGGCAGGCAAAGGGATCAGGCTGTCCTGGAAGAAATGAAGACGTAAACTCACACAAGGGGGTATGAGCTTGCCAGATATCCAGTTGTACTGTTGGGCATATCGCCTAAAAAAATGCAGGATGCTACTTCTCAGGCCAGATAGCTCGCCCACTGGCATCCTGTTTAAAGCCATGTTATCGGACGTAGAAGAGGTAGGATTATTTTTATAAATTTGGCACCCCCAATTTTTTTTTTTAAGTCTGGCTGAAATCCCGGAGATCCCCCCGAAACGGATGAATTCCCTCAAAACTGGATCAAGGTTTACCTCAGGATTGATCAGGTATAGAGTCACGTCATCGGCGTATAGCGATATTAATAGACTTCTGGAACTAAGCCCTATGCCTCTCGCCGTGTGGTGCTGCCTGACACGAGCCGCCAATGGCTCCATCGCGATGGCAAACAACAACGGGGAAAGAGGGCATCCCTGCCGTGTGCCGCGTGAAATGAGGAAGGGATCAGATAGCAGTCCATTCACTCTAATTCGGGCCCTAGGTGAGGTATACAATAACCGCATCCAGTTAATGAGGAGGGGGCTGAAACCCATGCGCCCAAGTATGGCAAACAAATACGGCCATTCAAGGGTATCAAAAGCCTTGGTTGCATCCAGGAAAACCACAGCAGCGCGCACATCAGGGTGCAGGTAGTGCAGGATGGAGAAGATAGTACGCAAATTGTGAGATGTGGACCTCCCTGGGATAAACCCTGATTGGTCCGGCAGCGCCACCATGGGGATTAGTGGTTGAATGCGGTTTGCGAGCAATTTAGCCAATATTTTGGCATCAACATTTACTAGCGACAAAGGTCGATAAGAGTGCACTTCCGTGTCAGACTTCCCAGGTTTCAATAACGTGATTATTATGGCTTCCCTCAGTGACTCAGGTAATACCCCCACCTCCAATGCTTCCTCATACACCTCTAGCAACCTAGGTGCCAGTTCATCAACGTATGCCTTGTAAAATGAAGTAGTCAGACCGTCCGGACCAGGGGCCTTGTCAAGCGGCATACTTTTTATCACCGCAGCGACATCTTCTACTGTGAATGGGAGATCCATATACTTCCTATGGTCATTATGAAACCAGACGAGGGCAATCGAGTCCATAAAGGACTGCATCCCGTCAGGGCAGGTGTCCTGGGTGGCAGCGTATAACCCAGAATAAAACTCCAAGAACAGTTTTAGGATATCCTCCTGTCCTCTGATGACTGTGTCCGGTGCAGTGTGTATTTCGTGAATAAATGTAGTGGACCTTGGTGGTCTAATCATACCCGCCAGTGTGCGTCCCGGCCTATCACCCTTCCCATATCGCCTAGCTTCCGCATATTTCCCAAGGAAACTGACCTCCCTTTGTGCTGCCTCTGAAAATTCAATTAGCTTGGTTTTCAGGAGTCCCGCCGCTTCTGAGTCCGCAGTGGAATAGAATTTCCCCTCAAGCCCTCTGATTTGGGTCTCCAAGGAGGCCAGCGTTCCACTGAGCGCTTTCAGCACCCCCGCCTGTCGCGCAATACAGCTACCTCTGATCACCACCTTAAATGCTTCCCAAAGAGAGGCCACCGTCTGCACAGATCCCGCGTTCAACTCAAAATAGTCCTTTATGTCCGATCTGATCTCTTCTCGAAACGCTCCGTCCAGCAAAGCATGCGGGGGGAGGCGCCAGGTGAAGGCTCGCGGTATAGAGCCAGGTATCAGCAATTTCAGCAAGCATGGGGCATGGTCTGATAGTGTACGCGGCATGTGCAATACATCTAAGGACCAGGAAGCCACATCACGGGACACCAACCAGAAGTCCAATCGGGACCACGCACTCCGATGATCCGATATGCAAGTGCCCTCCCTAAGCGCCGGGTTCCTTACGCGCCAGATATCCACCAACTCCCCTTCAGATACTATAGCTTGCAGAGCGGCGCTAGCTGCGGGATGTAAAGCTCGAGAAGCTCCCCTCCTATCCAACTCATCGCTCATCACAGCATTAAAATCACCACCCCACAAAATCGTGCTTATTCTCATCCAAACATCAGCATAGAATTCAGGGGAGTCTACCTTAGGACCATAGACAGCCACAATGACTATAGAGATCCCACATAGCGAACCTGGTAAAATAATATATCGCCCTTCTGGGTCAATTCTCACCACTCCCTCCTTCCAATCCAGCCCTCGTTTAATAAGCACAGCCACACCTCGTGCATAATTAGAGTATACAGATGAGTAGACACCACCCCACCGCTTATGGCGCAGTTGCGTGGAGCGCATGTCATGTAAGTGGGTCTCCTGCAACTAGCAAATATCTATGTTATGCCTGGACAAATATGCATTCACCAGTCTTGCCTTCTGTCCGTCATTTAGGCCCCGAATGTTCCAAGTAATACAATTCAGTACATTAGTGAGGGCATACTTCCCACACATTCTCTATCTCAAGACACATTGTGCTGACGAGCGCAAATCTAACAAACAAATGCATGAGCCAGCAAAGGAGCGACACATAGGCTGGAAAAAAAACCCAATCCTCCCTCTCTTCTTCCCCCCCCCACCCACTCCAACCCCTCAATCAGGTTGTAGATTACCCCCCCCCCCCACAAAAACATAACCAAAACTTGATCGTGTCATAACAGGGAAGTCTCCCATGGGGGCGCAGTGGAACCTGCTAACTACCTCGTTTGCACAAGGCGGCCAGTAGTACTTCGGGTGAGCCCTCGGGCCCCGGCTTAATGCACCAAGGAACATGCAACAACCCATTTTAAAGCGACAGTGTGCAACAGCCCACCAGCCAACACAGCTCATTGTCAAGTTGGTCTTCTTCCAAGGTGAGATCTTGGTCAGTCATACAACACCCACATCAGTCATTATCGCTAAGGCGGTCTCCCGAAGCTTGATCATCCCCTCGAGGTCCTTTATGCTTCTTCCCCCCTACGTGCTTGGCAAATTTCAAAGCCGCTTTCGAGTCGGTGAAAAAGTGGACAGTTCCATCAAAGGATACTTTCAGCTTGTCTGCAAGGAGTATGGAACCTGTGCCTGCAGTAGTATGCGCTTCGCCGGAAGGAACTCTCGCCTAGCCGCCTGCACCGCTGGGGTGAAGTCAGGATAAAACGAGATGTTATTACCTTGGTGTTGTATCTTCCCCTTGTCTCTGGCCAATCTGAGAATGAGATCCCGATCTTGATAATTAAGAAGTTTTGCTATGATCGGCCTCGGCGGAGCGCCAACCGGCGGCCTCTGTCCCAGCGAGCGATGTGCCCGTTCCACAACAAAGACAGAGGATAGAGCCGGATCAAATAACTCATGGAGTAGGTCAGCGACGTATGTTTCCATCCTGGAAATGGCGGTCGTCTCGGGAATCCCAGAAATGCGGAGGTTATTGCGTCGTGACCTCGCCTCTAAATCGTCATTCTTGGCCCTGATAACCTTTAGTAACTTGTCCATGTGAAGCAGTTGTTCCTTTGTTTCCACCTGGAACTCGTGGAAGTCTGTTTGACGGTTATCCAGAGCATCAATGCGAGCCTCATGCGTCGACACCTGAGATTTGACTGAATCAAGCTACGACGTCAACGTGTCCAGTTTTGTGTCTATGTTGCGTAGGCTGGATCTCATCTCGAGCATGATGGACCGCAGATCTTCCCCCTGAGTCTCCGCATGTGCTCCTTGCTGGGCCTCCCCCTGTGCCCCTCGGTCCAGCTCTGCATTCCTCGTGGTGCGTTTGTTATCAAACTGTATCTCGGGCTGCTTTGCGTCTGGTTTGCCCATTTTGAGGTGAGCACGGAGCTCGCAGCAGCAAACCCACAAACGTCGTCACAGCGAGCAAATAAACCACGGGATAAAGCCACCTCCCGACGTTTCCTCAATGAAAGGCAGCACCTCAATACTTCTTCACACAGTCTATACAGGGCTCCGTCGATACCTGTCGAAGCCGCCGCTTCAGCCCACTCAGCTCCACGCCGGGCATCCCGCGGGCCCAGAGGACAACAACTGGGCGCACTCTGCCACCCCGCGTGCAAGAGGGCAAGCGCCAGTAGCGAGTGTACTGGTCCAGCAACCGTCACAGGACAGGCGCCTTCTGGCAGTCTAGTCCCAGAGTGCGAACCCGGGCCTCACCTCCTTACACACCTCCACGGGGCAGCCTCGCCTCCTCACCCCAGCGACTCAGTGTCGGGTTCAAACGGATCCTGCCCACGCCACATCAAACGTGCCACTGCACATGAGATTCTCGGTCGCTCACCCTCAGCCGCGCCTCCGGGCTCCAGGCATTCGCGGCATAACAACAGTCACAAATTCACCTTCCAGGCAGGCCACGTTCCGTAAATCTGCTCTCAAAGCGATAGGTCTCCAGGCCCGGGTGCAGTACAGTCCCCGGCTAGCGCCCAGCAGGGGTCCAACACAAGCAACCACTTAAGCTTCCCCATTAGGCCCACTCACATGTTGGTGTCCTCAGCGGCGGCATGTCAACGGCGCTCACGGGCAGCTCAAAATGGCGGGTCACTCGCAATCTCCGTACGCTGCAGTCCGCCAGCCTTCCCAGCGCAGCTTCACAGTGTACCAGCCGGTGTCTGCAGTCCGCTCTCACCGCAAATGTGCATATCACCGGCTCTGGTATTCAGCAGATCTCCTCCACCGAGAGTGCGCCGCCACTCCGCGCTAGGCCGAAGCCGCGGTGTAAATTTTCGCGGCTCCCGGCAATCCTCGTTCCCGCCTCCACAGCCGGCTCCCGCGTCCGCACCTCCGCTCTCGATCCACCACCTAGGGGTAGCCGCCGAGCCTCAGGCCACTCGCCGGGGGTCGGTGGGTGTCTCACGCCTCGCCACTGACACCAGGGTCCACAGGTCTCCCCTCGAATTGCAGGATTTAATGCAGGATTTTGTACCGGCCGGCGGAGCGCGCTCAACAAGCGGCCATTCCGCAGCGCGGCAAACCACGCCCCCCGCTCTCTCCAGGTTTAAGTATTACCAAATCTCATCATGGTGTAAGAGCCAACATTGGCCATCCGCAGAGAACAATTCCATGGAAGAGGAGCTAAAAGATCTGACTCCAAAAAAGAAAGAAGTAGCACAGTGGTATAATCATCTCCTTGCTGCAACTGATAGGAAGCTGGAACACCCATATATGGTCTGGGAGAAGTGCTTGCCGAGTGAGGAGCTGAAAAATCTTTGGCAAGTATCTATAGACAAACTTTATCCAGTGATTAAACCTGCCTCACTCAGGAGAAACCACTTTTTTAAGCTCCATAGGATATTCTGGTCCCCACTCAAATTATCCAGAATAAAGGACAGTGGAAAAGCCAGATGTTTGAGATGTGGCGCCCAAGAGGCAGACGATATCCATGTGTTTGCTCCCTGCCCCATGATTCAAGAATTCTGGGGTAACGTGGGTAAGACTCTGTCCGATACCTTGGGCATTGAGGTTCTCATCCAGGGGATACTCATCAATAGTCATAATCTATGAATAATCCCCGCCCACGTGCGGGATCCCGGAGCATATAGAAAATACATATATATACATATATATGCATATGTGAAAACATATACATGCAGCCTAAAAACATGGCAATGCTGTAAATTACATAGGTTTGCCTTGTACTGCCCCCTAACCCATAAGGAAAAAAGGAAGCACCAAGCCAATTGTCACACAACAATGCTTTATTGCCATAAAGCAAACCTGTAATTGCAGGCACTTGCCTGTAGGCTGCAGTAGAGTATCAAGAAACAAAGAAAACTGACACCTTGCCTTTAAGGCATTAGAGTAAGGGAACCGTGCCTTTAAGACCTGCAGGAGACCCCTTGCTCCCATGATGCACCACAGGTGACAGTTAGGTCAGTTCTTTTTTCCGGCTCCTTCTATGAGGATCCTGGAGCTTGAGCTCTTCAGTTTTTTGACTGAAATTTTGATAATACAGAATTTTTCAGAAAATTCGACATTTTCTGGCTCCTGAAAGCGGGTTCTGCTGGTTTCCTGAAGAATTTAAAAAAAATTCCAGTCAGAATGCCTGCTTTATTTAGGAAATGCCCTTCCTGTGGCAATAAGATGGCACTGGCGGACCCACACTCTGTGTGTATTGTGTGTTTACCAACATCACACAATCCTGACCGGTGCCCCCACTGCCAGAAGTTTTCCAGGCGCACTCTGCGCGATAGAGAGCGCATTAAGCTGCATGCCCAGCTGGAGAAAGAAAGAAGCCGTCGTGAAGGCGACCATTCATCTTTAAAACCACCTTCTTCAGCTAGACAACCACAGAAACGGCGACATACCACCTCTCCTGACCCCAGGAAGACCAAGGTTCCAGGAGATTTGCCGTCGACGTCGAAGGTACTGTCGAAAAAACAGAAGACGACTTCTGCTTCAAGAGATTCATCTCGACGTCGAGATTCTCCGCCGCAGAGAAGTAAGTCGGCGTCGAGGCGCAGTCCTTCGGGCTCGAAGGCTGTTAGTCCGGTGAGATCTGGACTGTCTCCGTCGACGTCGAGGCTTCCATCGACGTCGAGACACTCTCCGCCACCCTCGAGGGGATCGGCGTCGAGAGATGCGACGACTTATGTCTCGCCGCGAGTGGGCCGTTCGACGTCAAGGCATTCGACGTTGATGAGGTCAACCCCCATTCGACGTCATGGAAGGTCGACGTCGAAGTCATCAGGTCGACGACGAAGGTCGACGTCGAAGTCGCCAGTTCGACGACAAACACCTGTTCGACAACGAAGATCGACGTTGAGGTCTCCGCAACGCCGTAGGCGGTCGGCGTCGAGACCACCGTCGAGGGCGGCGCACCATTCACAACAATCGGCACCGATGGTGACACAAACATCATCGACGTCGAGGCGTTCGACGTCGAAGGAAAGAGCAGCAGTGACCGCAGAGAGAAGAGCCAGATCTAGATCTTCAGGAGATCGATCATCATCTCCAGGCCTGCATATTGTGCAGATCTCTCCAGAAAAATCACCTAAGGCACCGGAGAAGTTTGGACTTTCACCTCGCTGGTTGGAGAATGTGTGTACAGGTGACTGCAGAAGTCCGGGCTCGGACTTTTCCTGCACGTACTCTCCCTCCAGGTTTTCTCCGCGTAGGAGCAGGTCCCCTTCTGATAGTCCAAAGCCACCTTCTCCACGCCGGTCACGATCCAGGGATCGTCCCTCTTCTCACAGAAGGCCAAGATCTCCTTCCAAACACGGATCACGGTCCAGGGGTCATCACAGCGACCGTCCCCACAAGAGGCGATGCACTAGATCACCCACCTGGTCTTCCTCCACAAGGTCCTCGGTCCGGGACTATTCTCCGACCTTGTCTTCTACACCCTCGTCGCGAGTGTCCCCTGTGGATGACATCGCTACTTTCTCTGACGTCCTGGGTAGAGGTGCGCAGAAATTGAATATCACGCTACATACCCCTCTGGCCCCCACGTCAATTATATTTGATACGTTGCATCACCGGTCAGCACCAAGACCTTTGCTACCACTGGTGCCAGGATTGTTGGAGCCAGCGATGGCCACATTTCTCACTCCTGCTACGGTGGGCTCTGTGCCTTCAAGAATAGCGAAGAAATATAAGGCTCCTGCTGAGGATCCCTTGTTTCTAAGAGTGGACCCACCAGCGGACTCAGTTATCGTGGCGGCTGCCATGAAGTCCCATTCTGCCTCTGTGTCCTCTTCTGTCCCCCCGGAGAAAGACAGCAAGCAAATGGATTTGTATGGCAGAAAGATGTGCAACACTTCTGCCTCACACATGAAAGTGGCTAGTGCTTCAGCCCTGCTAGGACGGTATGATCGCTCTCTGTGGGATTCCCTCTCCAGATTTGCTGAGAAACTGCCAAGGGAAGACAGGCAGGATTTTAATGAAATTCTCCTGGAAGATGGGCTCGTAGCCAATCAAATTATCAGTGCGGCTGCGGATACTTCGGACCTCGCCGCACATGGCTACTCTCATGGCGTATGCTCTCGGCGCTCAGCCTGGCTGCGGCTGACGGGCCTCAAGCCTGATGCGCAGAAAAAAATTCTTAATCTGCCTTTTAACGGGTCATCTTTGTTTGGGGCTCACGCTGATGACCAAATGAACAAATTGAAGGCCGAGTTGGACACTGTAAAAGCTGTTGGGCTGGAAAAGTGCAAGGAATATCGAAAGCGCTTTCGCCAGGGCGACAAGCGTGCCTTTCATCAGCACGTTCAAACACCCCAATGGTCCTCCCAAAATCAGCAGAGGTCCCAGTTTCAACAAAGGGGTCGTGGCAGAGGGAGAGGAAATGCAAAGCAGCAACAGTCCTCCACCAAACAACCCTCAAAACAGTGAGATCTTACTTCCTCCGCGCTCGTTCGCCACTCCGGTAGGAGGAAGTATCAGTGTTCATCTGGCAGAGTGGGAAGCAATTACAAAAGACAGATGGGTGCTGAATATTGTACAGCATGGCTACTTGGTGAGGTTCAAGTCTCCCCCTCTGCATGTATCCCCACGGAGGCAGCACCTCCCTCAAATCCAAAATCGGCTTTTACTGGGCGAAGTAGCTACTCTCCTCTCCAAGAATGCCATAGAGGAAGTTCCGCCCCTGCAAAGAAATCAAGTAGTATACTTGTGGAAATATGGATTTTTATGATCAGTTATGTCCCCTATCTTGGACCCCAACGGTTTCATGTATAAATCACAAGTACATGTATGTTCCCTCCAGTTCCAGTTATGAAGACGCAAACACATGTGCGTCCACCGTCAACATGTCCTCTTTCAGATCCGCCATGAATGGGCCGGATATTCTATTCCTAAGTATGAAAGGCCACCGGCTTTATATGGTTCATTTATCCCATTTTACAGTCCAGGCGAGTAGGCCCTGATTCTGCCATTAAGCCTTTTCCTGCCTTCTGCCTCTGAAAGCTCCAGTCTGAGCTCGCATCTGTATCCATGAACTTTGTCCTACTCCCTGCGCGGCTAACGGTGCCTGACTCGGCCTGTCGGCCTATCTGCCTGCCAAAAACTGTATTTCACCTTCAAGATTATCTGCTCTGCTCCGCTCCTCATCCGATGCATTCCTGTCTAGTAGTATAGGTAAACATTCTTCCAGCTTCCGTGCAAAGGGGCCAGGCCTCGCTGCCCTCATGCAAGTAATTCATAGCCCTGTTTCCATGGAATATTCCTACCCCCTCGCATCTAGTGTAGACACTTAGACGCTTGTACACGCACTAACAGTCAGTATAGTCAGTATAGAATAAGATTCTATCCTAAGAGACCTCTCTTTTTGGATAACACAGTTCTTTAAACATAGGATATTAGATATGATTTGGGATTAGGTTGACATAACCCCAGACTTCTGTCTCCACATGTAGAGCTAAATGTCAAGTCCCCTTCACCCTCTAGTTACACGTCAATCACACGTCATGCTGCTGCGCGCGCATCTCTGCCAAGTATTCTGCCAAGTATTTTTGCTGACATTGCGAAATTCTTTCATGGAACCACCCATTTATGACATCATATCTAATGACGTTCTTTAGTTACGCCTAGTTACACCCATTTTAGTTACGCATGTATGATTTTATCTCTGTTATCAACTGTTACGCCTCCTGCATCTGTTTCACTATAATGCCTCTTGTATAAATATGATTATCTGTCAATAAAGTATGGTCCTTCACTTCCTGAACCTTCGTGGTGATGGAATATGGAGTCCATCAATTCGAATTGATTTTGGAATAAAGCCCGTTCCGAACCTCTAATACCACGGATTCTGCCTCTTATTTTACTGAGCTATTGTTATAGATTTTCCGCATTAAATTAAGTACCGGTAATTAAATTATTTACCACATAAATGGCGCCCGAACAGGGACACTTTCTCATCTCACGCGCCGGAGGTGCGTTGCAGGCCCGGTCTCCTGCCACAGCTGGACGGACAACAACGCGTACCCACAGGATTTCCTGTATCTCCCTCCTGCCGAGCGGGGGTAACTGAGGCTGCGATCAACACCCAGACGAGGCGGTGAGAAGTGCGAAGTATCCCGACCAGAGCCTAGCTGAGAGAGCAAGATCCGAGGTATACAGAGACCCACCAGGTTCCGAAGTTCCGAAGTTTCGAGTCGAGTCCAGTTCGGTCCGAGTCCGAGTCCAGTTCAGTTCAGTTCCGAGGCCTTCCGTTCCGAGCTACCCGGTGAGTACCATTGTCGGGGAGGCGTTCTGACGTGCACATAGGTTGTGCCGGTCAAGACGGGTTTGGGTACACAAATCCGGTCTGCACTGTTTCAGCAGTGTATCTGTACTGTTCAGCAGTATATCAAGTATGTCTAGTATATAATTCAGAATTACCTAGTTAGTGCCGAGTATTATGCTTAGTAACTAGTTCCCTAAAATGGCCATCATTGTTGTTCATTAAATGTTAAATGTTAAAATGTTTTAAATACGTTCTGCATATTGTGGTGTGAATGACTGTTCATTATTGTGTTTTGTTGTATTAAAACGTGTTCAGAATTAGGTATCAGATCAGTTCTCAATATGCCGCTCTTCTCGAAATTAAGACAGATCAAAACTAGAAAAGGGGTACTCGAAGAAGCTGTTCCCATTCCTCCTAGGGACACTCCAGGGTACTTCATGTATCATAAACATGGCCTAGACGTCATACTATTTCTTGATTTATGGGTAGACTACACCAAGGAATTACCAGAAAGTCAGAGGTGGCCCGCAGCTGGGACCTGGGATGCAGATTGCATCATGAAAGTAGAGGAAGAATTATGGAAAAAGAAAGCTAGACAATCACAGAAAGACGCCATTGAATTATGGCGTAAAGAATCGTATAGACGTACAGAAAAAGCACGTAGACAGGAAGAGAAGAGTAAGGAGAATTCAGATAAAGTCCGAGAAAATATATTAATTGAAGAAGGTACCCGAGCAAAAGCAGAACAAGTAGATAGACAAAGAAATGCCCTTATGAATGGTATGTATCCTCTTCTGGCCGAAGGGCTACCTAAGGCTACTCTGGAGATACCCAAAGACTTGCCACCCCCATTGTTTCCGATAAAAGCACATCCCAAAGGGCATCCCCGAACCGCAGAAGATGTTTTCCTTTCTTCTTATTTAGACGACGCAGCTCCCGAGTATGCTAGTACCGCGCCACATAGACCGCCTGCCGAGGGGGTTCAACGCCAAGACCCTCCTCCGTCTGTACCTCCGCAACAACAAACTCCGACACAAGTTCCGGCAAGCACATCTGTTTCTACAGCTGTACCCACACCTATGGTTGCTATATCACGTTCAACGAATCCTTTCACACCCAGCACCCCAGGCGGTGCTACAGGAGGTACAACAAACATTTTTTCCACGCCACCCAGAGTAAACAAACTTTCCTTTCAAGAATTAGCCCACCAACGTACGCCCAAACTAGTAACTCCCGACACGCTTAAGGAACTTCTAGTAGATTGTAGATATGACCCTGTGCCCGGCAAAAAGGATGAAATGCTGCTGATTCATTACGAATCAGACGAGCTGCAATATATTTAGGGAGGCTACCAGGAATGACTACACATTTAGAAAATATATACCACTTTGTCCAGTCAGGGCGAGACTCTGAAAGTATTAATAGAGCCATGGAGTACCAGAAAGTGGAGATACAGGGAGAACTGTTACGTTTCCTCATAAATTGTGTGGTCAGAAATCAAGACCGACCAGGAGTAAATCCGGAAGAAATGCAAATTCTTACCACATGGAGTCGGAATATATCAGAAGGGAGACATGATAAACGATTAAGTATAATAGCCATGTGCCGAAAAATACGCAAAGAAATAGAACGAATACACGAAGAAAGATTAGCAGTAGACCAGCCTGAACAAACCGAAGAGGAGGAAGAATTAGAACTGCCCATAGGACAGTTAGAAACAGTGGCCTATGTAGGTAGAGGAAGATCTTGCAATAATACTAGATGCTTTACTGATCCGATACGTCCGATACGTCCAGATAATAACAGAAATTTCCAAACACCTATAATAAATATAAGGTCCCCCGAACATGCGTTCCAAGCCGCTGACAAATTACTCCGAGAACGAAGGGGTTATCATATACTCGATTCTATGGACGAACAAGAATTAGCCAGGTCAGCCGTTCACTGGGTTGACAGTCCCGGAAAATATAGTGATGATACACTAGCACACACGTTTTTGAACCTCAACCCAGATGAACAGCGTTTAGCTGGTATCTATATGATTCAACAACTCCTCGTATTATATAAAAGCCAACACTCTGATCCTGGTCCCTTACCTGATATATTGACTGAATTACTCACGAATAAATGGAGAGGTTCAGGTACTGAGTTAATTAGAGAAATACTAGAATCCAGAAAGCAGTACATTCTTTTTGTATGCCCCGAACATGTCTCACTGCCCATCAAGGAAAGAACGACGTATTATATGGATAGACAGAATCCCTTACGCGAAGTGCACCCGATAAAAGGTGATGACAATCGGTTTAAACGTGTGTTTGTATACACACCCATATCCAAAATGGAACTATTAGAAATGAAGAAAGTGGTACCCAGTCATGACAAAGACCCAGCGGGTTTCCACCGTGAAATTAAAGACATGTTGCTCATGGGAGAGTATACCTATCCCGACATTATGAAAATATTAAAGGTATTAATGCCTGCGGGCATTTACGAAAAACTCAAGGAAAAGGATTGGGAGGTGGGAGACCAAAAGATAGATTGGACAGCATTAGAAAACGAAGAAACAGCTCGAGGTCCAGGTTTAGGGCTTGGGGAAAAGACCAAAATACTACCAGGTTTACTAGTACAGGTACTGCCACGTTTATTAACTACGAAAAAGGAAGACTGGGGTGCAATCTCAGCCTGTAAACAAAAGCAAGATGAAGACACTAGTGATTTTTATGCCCGATTCGAAAAATGTTTTGGTATAAATAGTGGAATAAAAGCAAGTAGCGAATCTTATCCACATCTGTTTGTGACCAAATTAGTTGAAAATGCCCTGCCCCAAGTTAAGAATAGAGTATTGAAATTCGAGAGTACCTGGCAAGGTAACACTCCGTCACAAATGTTACAAATGCTACAGTACCATCACAATAGAATTAGAGAGGAACAAGAGCATGAACAAAGACGCATGAAAGACACGAAAATGAAAATGCTAGTTTCCCAGACAGTTCCAGCTGACGGTCATAAAAAGGGTATGACACAGTCCAGTGTTTCAGCAGGTTCTGTAAAAGGGACATGCAACTATTGTAAACAGCCAGGTCATTATGTACACGATTGTCCAGTTTTAAAACATAATATCGCCATAGGTAATACAAAAGAAAGACCACGGGCATTTAGACAGGATCAGAACCAACAAGGAGCCCCGCAGCATGCACAGGCCATGCCAGCTCCGCAACAGTCTATGCCAGCTCCACCACCGCAGCCTATTGCTGCCACACCAACAACGACACGACAGATGTACCAGACCGCACAGTATGACTATCCTGATTATCAACGATACTCATGAAACAGCCTAGAGAGGGAAGTTGGCTTACCCCTTATAGAGGTCCCTGTAGATCAAGAAGGACCTTATGTACACAGTGAATTATTAGGCCAAGACAGAAAATTTCTACTTGATACAGGGGCAAGCCGAACAACCATAAAACGTAGTGAAGTTCCAGGGGCACCCCTCTCAGGCTCACAGAATATTTCCCTTGGTTTTTCAGGAAAACCTATCATTAACGAGGTATCACAGCCTCTTCCCCTTACGATTGGTCCTTTGACACGAACTACAGATTTATTGCTTACTAAATCATGTCCAGAAAACCTGTTAGGTATAAAAACATTGAAAGCTCTAGGAGCTATAATATGTTGTTCTCCGGAAGGAGTAAGATTGTTTTTACGTGATTTCAAAGGGCACTATGTGTCCCGAGACATGGATCACCGACTGCAGACTTTACCCGCACATTTATGGGCACAAGGCCCTACAGATGTTGGTTGCATGAACATTACACCATATCGAGTCACACTAAAGACAGGAATGGTACTACCACGTATGCGACAATACAAGTTACCACCAGATGCTGTATCGGCTTTACTGCAAATAATTGACGAGCTTATTACCCAAGGAGTGGTTGTGGAAACCGACTCCAATGTATGTAATTCCCCGATAATTCCGATTCTTAAACGAACTGATCCAAAAGCCCCGCCAGTATATCGATTGGTTATTGATCTGCGCGAATTAAATAAATGTATTGTACCACAATATCCCGTAGTTCCAGACATTTCTTCATTACTGACAGCCATTGATTCCGAAGCAACGTTCTTTACTGTAATTGATCTCAAGAATGCCTTTTTCAGCGTCCCAATAGATCCGGAAAGCCAATACTTGTTCGGATTTAGTTTAAATGGACGAAGCTTTAAATTCACACGCGCACCTCAAGGATTCACAGAAAGCCCCAGCATCTATAGCCAAGCACTGAAACGAGAACTTGACAGTATACACATGCCAGTCAACACTGCCCTGCTTCAATATGTCGATGATCTGCTGATCACCGCTAGAAGCGAACCTGAATGTGAAAAAGCCTCACTGACGGTTTTACAATTTTTGGCCGAAAAGGGGCACAAGGTGTCCCCTTCTAAGCTGCAATTCTGTGTCCAGCGAGTTGTTTACCTTGGGCACTCGCTGTCCAAGGAGGGAAGGCAGCTTACACCAGATCGCATCCAGTTAATTGCTAACATGCCAATACCCAAGACACAAAAGGAGGTACGAGCTTTTATAGGCCTCACTTCATATTGTAGGCAGTGGATCCCTCAGTATGCATTTCTAGCAAAACCACTCATTCAGTTGACAACACAGGAGGCGGCCACATCGACTGTCCTCCCTTGGACTCAAGAACATACACACGCCTTTGAAAGTTTAAAGAAAGCTTTATGTCAAGCACCTGTCCTAGCAACACCATGTTACAGTAAACAGTTTACACTCTTCGTTACAGAACGCGAAGGTACTGCCTTGTCAGTACTCACACAGGAACAAGCAGGAGCACACAAACCATGTGCTTATTTCTCTAGTACATTAGATCCAGTAGCTCAGGCTCTTCCTGCGTGCCTGAAATCAGTGGCAGCAACAGCTTTAGCAATCAGACAAAGCGATGCCATAGTGTTAGGACATCAATTGACAGTACAAGTACCACACGCAGTAGAGGTTCTCTTGAACCGCACGCAAACACAACACTTGACTATAGCGAGACTCACCGGTTACGAACTGACATTGTTTCAGCCACACATAGAAATCAGACGTTGTAGTACATTGAATCCTGCCACACTTTTGCCGGTAAATGGAACAGACCCACTAGCACATGATTGTATTGAAGTTATTACTATCACGACGAAACCCAGACAAGACTTGACAGATATCCCTTTGTCAGATCCAGACCTGACGTTGTATGTAGATGGTTCATGTATGAGAACAAATACAGGAGAGCTAGTGGCCGCGTATGCAGTCACAACAGACACTGAAGTCATTGAAACAAATCGTATTAATACCTTGTCAGCTCAAGCAGCAGAGCTCATCGCTCTGACACAAGCCTGTATTCAAGCCACAAATAAGAAAGTCAACATATACACTGATTCACGTTATGCATTCGGAGTTGTACATGACTTCGGCGTGCTGTGGCGAGAGAGAGGTTATTTAACTTCTCACGGTGCCCACATTCAGCACGGACCCCTCATTCATGCCTTATTAGATGCAATACATCTACCCGCTGCAATATCAATTATGAAATGTAAAGCTCATACGAAAGTTACTGATATCATTTCCCAAGGCAATGATCTAGCTGACAGAACAGCTAAACAGACTGCTCAAACTCACACATCTGACATGACAAAGACAATAGTTCCGACACCAACACATTGCATGATGGTTAAGGATCCCGCTCTTGACGTAATTGACATACAGACACATGCTACACCAGAAGAAATAAAGAAATGGACTGAATTAGGAGGGATCCAAACCGATCAGGGATGGATGACGAAGGAAAAATCTATATGGTTTCTTCCCGACTCAATGGTCCAAGTTATCATTAATACAATACATAGTCCAGCGCACCTAGGAGAAAAAGCTATGCTAGACAGCATTCAACACATTTGGTTCAACAAACATTTACGAGCAGCAGCTAAACAAAAAGTTCGTACCTGTATGATCTGTTGTCAGTTTAACCCAGGTAAAAGCATTCCCGTAGAACAGGGTGGATTTCAGCCTCCTGATCACCCTTTTGAAGTCCTCCAGATGGATTATATCCAGATGGAACGATGTCGAGGATTCAAATATGTTCTCGTAGTTGTTTGTGCTCTGTCACGCTGGACAGAGGCATACCCGGTTTCAGATTACACTGCCCCGACTACTGCCAAACAGTTAGTTCGAGAATTCTTCCCACGGTACGGTTTACCACATGCTGTCTACTCAGATAACGGCCAGCCGTTCTCATCTGATCTAATGAAACACGTTTCACTTTTGTTAGGCTATCAATGGAGATTTCACTGTGTCCGACACCCCGAGGCAGCAGGTCTCGTGGAACGACATAATCAAACTCTGAAAATTAGATTGTCCAAAATATGTAGACAGAAAGGTGTCGATTGGGTAGTAGCCTTACCAGTTGCACTCTTTTACATGAGAATGGTAGCGCACTCTCGAACAGGGCTATCCCCGTATGAGGTGATCTTCGGTAGACCACCAAATATGTGGGGGACGCCTATACCTCGTAAAATAACTGACGTTGACTGTAATATGCTGACAGATTACCTGGCTTCCTTGATGTCTGCACTACAATCTTGTCGTTCACAGGTAGCTGCAGCCTTTCCCGACAACACCGAGGTGAAACCCCATGACGTAGTTCCGGGGGACTTGGTGTTAGTGCGGAATTTTGACCGGAAGTCTCAGCTGGATCCTAGGTGGAAATCGCCTCAACTAGTACTGCTCACCACGAGGACCGCCGTGAAGATCGAAGGTCGCAAAGGCTGGATACATTCGAGTCATATCAAGAAATTTTATGGACTACCATCCGATATAGAGACTAAACCCTGTATTGCCTCAAAGACAGACTTAAAGCTCCCTTTGGTTGAGCAAACGAACTCAGAACTAATATAGACTAAAATTGAGGTCCAATCAGTCAGACAATTTGATTGTTTAAGTCCTCTCCAAGGTGAATCGGTCGAATTTGTCCCTGACATGTATCCTCTGGACCAGAATAGAGAAAGAAATAATCAAATACAGTTGAAAAAACATGCGTACTGTAAATCACTGCGTAGTCATTGTACAGTGACGTTATTAATTTTGTTTTTCTTATGTCTTTTAATAATCGCTGCAAGTATATTGTTGCACATATATTATCCTATTTCTAGACATGTTTACAATGTTACTGCTGAACATTCTTTTAGTGAATTACCCCCGCATGAGTTGTCATATAGATTTGCGCTGCGCAACAACACTTTTATTAGCATGTTACATCATTCCCATCAGACTAGCAATGCTACAAATTGTTGGATATGTGGCCGACTCCCTCCCTATCAGAACTACAAGGGAATTCTGCCTCTCTTTCCATATCCGTTCACACACAATGGCTCCTGTGGAGCATGGTTAGTTTAATAAATTCCTTAGATTCAAATTCCGCAGTTTATCAAGACAACTGGGTATGGGGAAACCTGAACTTAGTTTTGCTTAAAGTCTGCTACCCTAACAAGGAGGGACTTCCCAAAAGAACAGGAAATGATCTAGAAAATGAAGTATATGGATTAGGTAATTTTACACTTAACCTCATGATCCTGAACGTTGAATCTGAAGCTACACCAATTTTGCCCGCTATGTCAGTATTTCCAGTTAAAGGTGAATTGTGTGTAAGAAAGAATGGCTCCATACACATGGGCCATAGTAAATGCACCACTGTAATAGAATTCAGTGATCAAGGCAAGTCTACATTTAGAGCTTCTCGTCATTCCTACTTTATATGTGGCCAGACCGCATATATACGCCTACCTCTAGATTGGGATGGTACCTGTTATATAGCATTCCTTTTGCCACCTGTTTTCCTAGCTCCTCCTGATTATCATAGAAATACTCATTTAGTACACAATAGACAGCAGAGAGATCTCCCAATCGTCGATTACACTGAAACGGCATGGGAAAAATACACAGATTTCAATAAAGGTTTCTTTCCTTATATAGGTACAGTAACTAATAGTAAGCTGATACGTAGATTAACCAGAACCCTTGAAGCAGTAGTGAACGAAACTATTTCCGCCTTAGGCAATTTAACAGAAGAGCAGTCTGCTATGCGGATTGTTGTGCTTCAAAATCGTCTTGTCCTTGACGTCATCCTGGCCGATAGGGGCGGAGCTTGTAGGGTCATCGGATCAAGTTGTTGCATTTTCATACCAGAAAATTCACCGTCAGTATATAAAGCCATAACCCGCCTTCATAAGATTGTAAGCCAGATACACCAGAGTCCAGGCACCTGGACTTGGTCCGGTTGGTTCTGGGGCGTGTTGTCGGGCTGGGGATGGAGAATGCTCTCCTTCCTAGGTATTGGCTTTCTCATACTATTCAGTTGCTGCTTATGCCTACAATGTGGACCAGCGATTTGTGGTTTGTGTGCCACCTCGTGTATCCCACATCCAAGTTTTCATTCAAGATCCCGGAAGAAGAAAGAAGAACAAATGATGTTATATGAACAGATCGATGGATTGATGAAGATTGATATCTCCTAAGGGCAAGTAGGGGACAAGGAGGGAATGTGGAAATATGGATTTTTATGATCAGTTATGTCCCCTATCTTGGACCCCAACGGTTTCATGTATAAATCACAAGTACATGTATGTTCCCTCCAGTTCCAGTTATGAAGACGCAAACACATGTGCGTCCACCGTCAACATGTCCTCTTTCAGATCCGCCATGAATGGGCCGGATATTCTATTCCTAAGTATGAAAGGCCACCGGCTTTATATGGTTCATTTATCCCATTTTACAGTCCAGGCGAGTAGGCCCTGATTCTGCCATTAAGCCTTTTCCTGCCTTCTGCCTCTGAAAGCTCCAGTCTGAGCTCGCATCTGTATCCATGAACTTTGTCCTACTCCCTGCGCGGCTAACGGTGCCTGACTCGGCCTGTCGGCCTATCTGCCTGCCAAAAACTGTATTTCACCTTCAAGATTATCTGCTCTGCTCCGCTCCTCATCCGATGCATTCCTGTCTAGTAGTATAGGTAAACATTCTTCCAGCTTCCGTGCAAAGGGGCCAGGCCTCGCTGCCCTCATGCAAGTAATTCATAGCCCTGTTTCCATGGAATATTCCTACCCCCTCGCATCTAGTGTAGACACTTAGACGCTTGTACACGCACTAACAGTCAGTATAGTCAGTATAGAATAAGATTCTATCCTAAGAGACCTCTCTTTTTGGATAACACAGTTCTTTAAACATAGGATATTAGATATGATTTGGGATTAGGTTGACATAACCCCAGACTTCTGTCTCCACATGTAGAGCTAAATGTCAAGTCCCCTTCACCCTCTAGTTACACGTCAATCACACGTCATGCTGCTGCGCGCGCATCTCTGCCAAGTATTCTGCCAAGTATTTTTGCTGACATTGCGAAATTCTTTCATGGAACCACCCATTTATGACATCATATCTAATGACGTTCTTTAGTTACGCCTAGTTACACCCATTTTAGTTACGCATGTATGATTTTATCTCTGTTATCAACTGTTACGCCTCCTGCATCTGTTTCTCTATAATGCCTCTTGTATAAATATGATTATCTGTCAATAAAGTATGGTCCTTCACTTCCTGAACCTTCGTGGTGATGGAATATGGAGTCCATCAATTCGAATTGATTTTGGAATAAAGCCCGTTCCGAACCTCTAATACCACGGATTCTGCCTCTTATTTTACTGAGCTATTGTTATAGATTTTCCGCATTAAATTAAGTACCGGTAATTAAATTATTTACCACATACTCCCGGTACTTTCTTGTTCAAAAACGAGGAGTACTCAAAGAGTACAGACCCATTCTCGACCTCATTCTGCTCAACGGATTTGTCAGGAAGGAAAAGTTCAGAATGCTGGCTCTGCATCAGATCTTCCTGCATCTTCACCAGGGAGACTGGATGTGTGCCATCGACCTACAGGATGCCTACTTCCATTTTCCTATCTCAGTGAAACACCGGAAATTTCTCAGGTTTCAGATCTCTCGTCAGCACTATCAGTACAGAGTTCTGCCGTTTGGCCTCAAATCCGCCCCACAGACATTCTCAAAGTGCATGGCGGTGGTAGCTGCCTTCCTCCGCAAACAGAAGATATTCGTCTATCCCTATCTAGACGACTGGCTCCTGAAGAGTTCCACTCCTGCTCGACTCCAGAGCCATCTCTCGTTCTGCCTCAATCTCCTACAGTCGCTGGGATTACAGGTCAATTACAAAAAGTCGGTCCTCAATCCCACTCAGCGGATTCACTACCTGGGTGCCTCTCTGGACTCCGCAAAGGCAAGCGTGTGTCCTTCGGAGGAGAGGTTATCATCCATGCTTCAGAAATGCCACACGCTTCTCAACGCGGCATTTCCCACAGCCAGGCAAGTGTCGTCACTTCTGGGGTCGATGGCTTTGTGCATTTACATTGTGCCCAATGCATGTCTTCACATGCGCCCTCTGCAACAAGAGCTAGAGGATCAGTGGTCGCAGAGGTCCGGACGCTGGGAAGATCTCATCTCTCTTCACCAAGCTGCCAAAGACTCCATCAGATGGTGGATGAAACGCTCCCATCTACTTCATGGCGTCCCCTTCCATCAGGCGCCTCCGACACAGACAGTGGTCACAGATGCCTCCATGCAGGGCTGGGGTGCTCATATGGACCAGCTTCAGGTACAAGGTCTCTGGTCCAATACCGAACAGAGTTATCACATAAACTTCTTGGAGCTTCGAGCAGTCCATCTAGCTCTCAAATCCCTGTATCCGTCCCTCCAAACCAACTACGTGCAGGTTCAGACAGACAACACAACAACTATGTTCTATCTGAACAAGCAAGGAGGCACCAGATCACGAGTCCTATCTCTGGAAGCTCAGTCCATTTGGCGATGGCTACTAGCGAGAGGCCTTTCGATCATCGCTGTTCACCTGCCAGGGACCCTGAACGTCCAGGCAGACGGCCTCAGCAGAGACTTCGTCGAAGCGCACGACTGGGTGCTCAACGAAGACGTCGCTCAAGAGATCTTCCGGCAGTGGGGAGTACCGGACATAGATCTTTTCGCAGACGCGGCAAACAAAAAGTGCCCCGTCTTCGCCTCCAGGTTCCCCCAACAGGGATCTCAGGGGAACGCACTTTTGATCAGCTGGTCACGGACATTGCTATACGCTTTTCCTCCTCTCCCTCTCATCCCAGCTGTGATACAGAAATTCTACAGGACCAGAACGCGGATGATCCTGATAGCTCCGGAGTGGCCCCGTCAGTGGTGGTACCCGGATTTACTACAGTTGTCAGAGGTGCCACACCGGAGATTGCCTTGCCTGCCGAACTTACTCACCAAGGACCAGGGGAGAGTGTTCCATCCCAACCTCCCCTCTCTTCGCTTGACGGCATGGCTCCTGAACTCATCCAGTACGGACATTTAGATCTTCCTGCGGACTGCATGAACATTCTGCGAGAAGCAAAGAGGCCCTCCACTAGGAAGTCTTATGCCTTCAAGTGGAAGAGGTTCTACATTTGGTGTAGAGATAACGCCCTTGATCTGATCCGGGGTCAAGAACAGGCTATTCTCCCCTATTTATTACACTTGGCAAAGTCTGGTTTAAAGTATATTTCCATCAGAGTCCACTTGGCTGCTATCACAGCTTATAGAAAATCTCCTACCCAGGCCTCATTCTTCCAGATGCCGGTAGTCAAAGATTTCCTAGAAGGGCTTAAGTATTTCCACCAGTGAGGTCTCCTTCTCCTCCCTGGGAACTCAACATTGTTCTCTCTAAGTTGATGGGAGCTCCTTTCGAGCCTATTCATAAGGCATCCTTACAGCATCTGACTTGGAAGGCTGCCTTCTTAGTAGCCATCACTTCTGCCCGCAGGGTGAGTGAAATTCAGGCCCTCTGCTGCAAGGAACCTTACACTGTTTTCCATGCTGATAGAGTGGTACTACGTACTCATCCGAGCTTCCTGCCCAAGGTGGTCTCGGACTTCCACATTAATCAGGTTATTACGTTACCCACTTTTTTTCCTCAGCCAACCACTCCCCCGGAGAGAGCTTTACATTCTCTTGACCTCCGTATTGAAATTTTATCTTGCTAAGACCCTTTCACTTAGAAAGTCTGACAGGCTCTTTGTTAATTACGGTCCAACGAATACCGGGCTGGCTGCCTCCAAGAGGTCCATTTATAGATGGATTGTCTCATGTATAGCCTTGTCCTATCAGCTGTCTCACAAGGTGCTACAGGGTAGACCAAGAGCACACTCTACTAGAGGGAAAGCTTCTACTGTAGCTCTCCTTCGCAACGTTCCCATGTCTGAAATTTGCAAAGCGGCTACATGGCGCTCCATACATACTTTTACACGCCATTATTGCCTACATTCAGACGCACAGGCCGACGCCCAGGTGGGGCAGGCCTCTTTGAGGAATTTGTTTGCATGATTGCTATGCTTATGTGATGTTAATGCATGTTCTAAATGCTATAATGCTCGTCCGCGAGACTTTGGGTATGGGCTTGCTAGTCTATTCATAGATTATGACTATTGATGAGTATCCCCTGGATGAGAAGGATCAGTTACTTACCTGTAATCCTAGTTCTCATCCAGGGGTATACTCATCAAAGTCATAAGCGACCCTCCCACCTCCCCGGATGAGCCTTTTCTCCTCAAGGCATTGTTTATTAATTGCAGATCTACTCCGGTGCGAGTGCACCGTCAAAAAGAACTGACCTAACTGTCACCTGTGGTGCATCATGGGAGCAAGGGGTCTCCTGCAGGTCTTAAAGGCACGGTCCCCTTACTCTAATGCCTTAAAGGCAAGGTGTCAGTTTTCTTTGTTTCTTGATACTCTACTGCAGCCTACAGGCAAGTGCCTGAAATTACATGTTTGCTTTATGGCAATAAAGCATTGTTGTGTGACAATTGGCTTGGTGCTTCCTTTTTTCCTTATGGGTTAGGGGGCACTACAATGCAAACCTATGTAATTTACAGCATTGCCATGTTTGAAACATTTTTAGGCTGCATGTATATGTTTTCACATATGCATATATATGTATATATATGTATTTTCTATATGCTCCGGGATCCCGCACGTGGGCGGGGATTATTCATAGATTATGACTTTGATGAGTATACCCCTGGATGAGAACTAGGATTACAGGTAAGTAACTAATCCTTAAAGTAAGCCCTTCTCTTATTTTGTTTGGCACAGTATTGACGCCCGAAGGGGCGTTAGGCTTCACGGGGATACAGAATAAATTGGTGTTTTATTTGATCCTTCTTGCAAGGAGGTAGATCTCTAAGTTATGGCGTCAGGTGGTACCCCCAACATGGAGAGCCTGGTGGAACTCAGTAAGATACTATAGAGACTTAGACCAGAAGGTTAATGTATATAGAGAAAGAACAGAACATGGGTTATTTTGGAATTTGTTAGATGATATAGATCCTGATTAGTCTACTTTATAAGGTCCAATGATTATACCTCTTGGTCAGCTCACGACCAAATGTGGCGCCAAACAAGGCTGCGTACTGGCCCCACTTCTCTCTAAAATGTGTTCAATTCGGATTTATCCCCTATACTCGACAGTGTTAACAGCCACCCCCCCAAATAGACGGAACCTGCTTTAGTAATCTGTTATACGCCGACGACCTTGTGTTATTAAGTAACATAAAAGTAGGTCTACAGCTGCTCCCCTACACAACAAAAAACCTCCTTGAGCTGAACTTGTCAAAAACAAAAACTATTTCTTTTGGGAAGCAAAAGTGGAAGTGTGGAGGGTGGCTCTTCAACAACAAAAAGATCGAATCAGTATCCCACTACAAATACTTGGGAATTTTTCTTGACACCAGAGGCTCTTGTGTAAAGCTGAAAGAGGCACTAAGGGCCAAAGCTCTGTCACTTGAGGTTGCCTCCGCCAAACTTTCGAAACAACTACTCGGCCCAAGCCTAACTCCAATGCTAAAGGTGATGAAGGAAAAGATTACCAATTCCTTGTCATATGGCCACGAGATCATGAACGGTGCAATAAGTATCTTATTAAACAAATTAACCATCAAAATCTTCAAACAAGCTTTTCGCCTGCCAAGATCTGTATCGCCAGCCCAAGTTAGACTTGAACTAGGCTTATTAGACCACCACGGCGTTGAGGCAGGCGCATTCATAAAGCTCTGTAACAGATTGCCCAACGCCAGGGAAGGCAGTCTGGAGGCCAGACTTTGGAACGAAATATCGAACTGCCAATCCAGCCATTAACATCAGCATCATCTGGACCACTGCCTGCAACTACTCGGTGTCAAGGAATATTGGGGAACAGATCCATCTCAGCCGGCGCTAAAGGCAGTCATCAAGAGAAGCGTCCGGCTGTGGTCTTTTCATTCCGACAGAGCAACACTGTCGAGAAGGAAACATGCCTTGGCGGTAATTTCTGATTTCAAACCGGGGGTCGAATCAACTTATTTATCAAGCACGTTTGCACTTTCTTGGAAGCTAAAGTTTATGGCCCTGAGGATGGGAGAATGGCCTTTTTTAAGAATCTGCCCGAATGGTGCCGCTCTAGTACTAGTACTAAATGCAGGGAGTGTGGCTATCACTCCGAAGCAATGGAGCACATAGCCTGCGTATGTCCCGCCCTGCTCATTGACAGACGATCCCTGCTGCGGGATGAATGGAATAAACTCGGAGTTCGTACATGTCGACAAGCCATAACTGCTGCCCCGAACTCAGACAATACAAAGCTGAACATTCTGTTCACACAATTTGTAAACAGAGCGGCCAAATCGTTGGAAAAAAACAGGGCCGCAAATCCTACTCAACTAGGCTGCCCTGTTACGCCGCTTCAGCATCAACCCACAAACTCTTGATAACTCAGTACTGTCTATTAGAACATTGCCTTTTGCTTAATATTAACTATACACATTTTTCTAGACAGCTTTTTGAAAACGCTAGTTTAGCTGTTTATTTCTAGATTATATTTTTTTTAAAAAGGCGACGCTTCGACCGACCACAGTTTATGAATGTCATAGGCAATTAATTACTGTTAGGATATTTTAATCACACCTTCCTATATTAGATTGTTTTAGTATTATTCTGAGTCTTTTAAAGCTTTGACTTTTTGCACATAAGAATCGTACGAGTTTTTTTAATCTCAAACTGAAAAATTGTAATGCTTTTAAGTACTCACACAATAAAGTATTATTATTAAAAGAGTAAGAACTAGGCATTTGCGAGTGATTTGTAAAATTCGTTGAAACCAATCAACAGCACACATCTGTCACTTCAACGGAGATTCGTTTTTTTTTGTTTTTGCAAAGGGCACCTACAACCCTTCTTCTTTTAAACTGCGTGCTGACAGAAAAACATGAGGTAGGAGACCTTAAATACTACATAAGATGGTAAAATTGTTTGCCAAGTCCAGCAGGGGCAGCATGCAATACAGGAAGAAGTGTGACTCGAAAACCAGGGAGGGAAGTGTAAGTCAGGTCAGTACCACCTGTTAACGCTTGTCTTCCACCCCAAAATACTGACATTGTAATATGCCCATGCATCTAACACCAGGGATAACATATACTCTTCATTAGCGCCACAGTTCTATTTTACTTGTATGTACCCCTGGGCTTTTTTTTTTTTTTACAAAAAAGGCTTAGGAGTTTCAACTGGTTCCAAATCATGAGGCACAATTTCTTGGCTTTCTTCCTGATTTAGTTCCTGTTATTCCAGACTCTTCAGCCAAGTGCTTGATGTTGTTTTTCTCTGTTGATCACATTCTTAATATATTGTCTCCTTTGTTGAACTTCGTCCCGGTTCTACACTGCTCTTTAGCCTTGATTCCTGAATGTTGTTCCTGTTTAAAGGTTCTGTTCACCGCCTGGATGTTTTATTCCTGGTTCACCTGTCTGTTCATTGGCACTGCTTCCATCTTAAATACTTATTACTGCGTTTCTTATCTGTTCATTGACTCTTCTTCTCTCTGCAGGCTTTTCACTGACTCAGCCTATTCATAGTCTGTCCCTGTGGAGCCTTTATTCCCAGTTCTCTTGCAAGTTCATTGGTTCCGAACAGGCTCTGTAAGCTCTATTCCTGGTTCTCATTTCTCTTCATTGGTTCTGCTCCCCTTCTGTATCTTTACTCCTGGTTCTCTTGCTTGTTCGTTGGTTCTGCTCACCCTCTTTAGCATTTATTCCTGATTCTCCAATCAAGTCAAGTAGAACTATATGGAACCCTACCTCGCCATTATGCATACGTAGGCACAAACACAAAAAGACACAATACCATCAGTTATGTACACCAAACAGCAAGGTTTGTAGCTTACCTCTATACAAATCCGTGTTTGTGGCCTCTCTCAAATGCAGGGGCAATTAGTTCCACCATTTGGTCCTTTTACTCTGTAATATTTTGTCCGGAGGATTTATCTTTCAAAATTAGTGACCTCTAATAGGCTGAGCCCCTCTTGTGAATAGTTTTTATACAGCACCACAAAGACTTGAAATTTCACACCACTGGCCACATGAAGCTAGTTCAGCCCCATCAGCATAGAGCTGTATTTTTAAAGTGATTAAGTCCAGCTGCTACAGACTCCCTAGTTCTGAATTTTTGTTATCACCCCAGTATCTTCTTGAATGCTCCCACAAAGATGGTATTACAGTAATACATTCAAATCAGCATATTCAATGTCCTTGTTCCTCCTCTGAAGCTTTTATCCATGATTATCCAGGCTTTTCATTCTTTCTATTCCCATCCCACCACCTACCCTAGCATTGCTTTTGTGTCTGTCTGGGCAGCTGTTATTACTTGTTTGTCTGCCAGAACCTCTCTAGCTCTTATTTCTGATTCCCTTGCTGTTTTTCTTGCTCAATTTTTTACTCTGTTTTTCCCAATGTTCCTTTGACTTCTGGTTCTCCTGATTGTTTCTTGTCTCCACGCCTTGTGCTGCAGAAATCTCAAGTTTTGAAAATTCCTTAAATTAATTAGCATATTTGATTATCTCGAGGTAAGTGATGTCACAAACTTTGACATCAATGACAAAATAGGAAAACGTTAAAACAATCTAAAAAATGAGAAGCATAACACCAGAACCTCACTAAAATACGCTAATTTTGGGTCCAAAGTAGCTATTTCCATCAAATGAAGGTGTCTGCAGGGTGGCTCCCAGTGAATTGTGCGTCGTCCTGAAGTTTCTGCAGCTCCCAGGAGCATCGCAGAAGAAAGCTGAACTCCAAAGAAGGGCACATTTAAAGATCAAGCTAACACATTCCATCGGGAGTGACATTGAGCCTGCTGTAAGAGAGAGCTCAAACTGACCTCTTAATGTGTGAGTGTCACTCAAAGTGTGAAAATGGAGATATCTGGCTCTGTTGTTTTATCTAGGCGCTCGTGGCTCTGTTCCTCACACTATTGCTTCTACTTCTGGTTCTCCACCCTCTTCGCCAGCTCCACCATCTCTTTAACCTTGTTTTCTGGCTCAGGACTCTCCTCTGTAGCTTGTAGTCCTGGTTCTCCTGCTCTATAACCATCTCTCTACCTCTTGCACAATGGGCTCTGCTGCTCTGTAGCTCTGTTCACTTCTGTGTAGGTACCGAGGGTTTCGTCCCTTACCGTCCTTCCAGACATCAGTATGGAGGAACGCCAGGCCTCTGGCTAAGGAGACAGCAAGGCCTAGGGTGCCGTTCCAGTCAGTGGTGTGTTGAATCAGGAAGCTTCTCAGAGAACCCTTAGAAAGAAGAAGAAACAAAACAAGAAGAAACAGACTTGAGAACTAGTCTTTTCATAGCCATTCCATTATTATATTTAAGCCAAGATAGCCACCTCTCATTTCACTTTGTTTTAGCTGGTATCATGCACAGAGGTTTTGTTCAGAGGCCAAAAATCATTGAGTAATTAAAAGATTTTCTATCACATCTACTTGGGCGCTGTTTCTATCACTCGAGAAATAATTTGGTTCCAGTCCTATGGGCCTGTCAGCGTGTTCGACAGGAAGAAAAATTTACCAGGTTCGAAAAGATCTGGCATTTACTTCAATAGTCTGAGGTCCGCCTCTGCACACTTGCTTTATGAGAGTGCGCACGAGGGCCTTGTAGTTTATTATAATATTAACAGTGCTCGATGCAGCTGTGAAGACATACACAAACAAATGTGTGTTTGTGGGTGTGCACGTGTCGGAAACATGCAGATTACAATTCATATATTTGTGTCACTCTGTAATGAAGTTCCAGCAATTTTATGGCGAGACAGGAGGCTAGTATATTATGCATTCATTTTTATTCACTATTTCCAAGCAGCCAACACTTCAAAGTTCCAAAAAAAGAACATTGCAAGACTCATAAAAAAATTCAGACTATTCAGTCCATAAAACCCCACAATGTTCTATTTTCTCCCTCTTTTGATTGCTGCTTCCAGGTAGTTAAGTATATCCTGATATAATTGGTATATTTATGTATTGTTTGGTGTTATGTTAGAAATTGTAGTGATCAATCCAATTTATGGATTGTGTTTGAGGGAGAGCAGGTTTTTGTGTTGTTTGTGTGAATGTTTTTAAAGGGGAATTATTTCTTCAAGAAAGTAATTACGTATGTTTTTATTTCTATTTATTACTTAGCGCATCTGAGTAAGTGAGTGATTTAAGGAGGAGTTTGTAATTTAAACCGGGGCTTGGAAATACCTTTAAACAAGATCTTTGACTCTCCATAGTTCAGTTATCGGTTACGTGCGGCGTTTGAAATGCATGCCTCACGCACCCTCTGCACACGTTTGCAAGTGTGGGCATTTTCGGCCCCTGCATGCTTCAATACCAAGAAACAAGTGGGCGCGGCCATCTTTATTATGGACATGCACTGCGTAAGGATTTATTTTTTAAGAAAATAGGCCATGTTTGAGCAATGTCTCGGAATTAAGAGGAAAGAAACTTCCTTCTCTGAAAGGAAGACAGCAGCAGGTATTGTAAGCAGCTCCTTTAATTACGACCAGCATCTCAGTCAACCCGGCAGCAACTGCCGTAATTATCCATTCTGCGTTCCATGCAAGGAACATTGGTAACAGAATGCCACGAGGACAAAGACAAACTAACTCCCAACACACCCCCCTCCCTTCACTTGAAAATACCACCCCCTCACATTACATAAACAATTGCTAAAACCCATCCTGAAAATACTGCCCTCCCACCACATAAGTAAATACAATCACCCACCCATACATAAAGATAACAAAACTAATCACAAAAATAAGGGGAAACTAAAATCTAATATAATCCTGAAATTTGGCAGGAGGAGACCTAGTTCTTAAAAGACTTTGTCGGGGAACAACGTTATTGCCAGGTGCAGAATTCACCGGAATAGTAACCCCAGTAGGCAGAGTCACACAAGGAGTGCTAACACCAAATTTGTTTTTCACAAACTCAACTTTTGACTTTGGCACCACCGAGACAGCAGACTTGTTCCAAACTTTCCCATGTTCCAGCACAACAACATGATCTCTCACCTCTCTGACTTTAACAGGAGCTGAAAACCGAGAAAAACCCTTGCGAACAAGCACAGGTTTCTTAATCCTTACCCAGTCTCCTTGGCACACCGGAGATACTCTGGCACGATCAGATGCATACTTGGATTGAACCGCAGCTCTGACCTCTGCCACCTTCCCTAATTTCTGTAAATCCACTTCCTTCCTTAACATCCAGTCTTTATTCAGCTTGGAACCTGCTACTCTACCTCTAAGCAAAGTGAAAGGAGACATTCCAGTACTAGAGTGAGGAGTAGTTCTCATTGCCCATAGCATGTCAGAGATTGCTACCTTCCAGTGAAAGCCATTTATGGAGGCCAACTGTAATTGGTCCTTGACCACACGGTTAAGACGTTGAACTAGACCGTTACTACAAGGATGATAAAGAGAGGTGAGAATATGTTTGATGCCATACATTTTAAGAAAATCCTGCATCTCAGCAGACACCAGCTGAGTGCCGTTGTCAGTTACCAATTCCTCTGGGAATCCCTCCCGAAGAAAAACATCTGTGAAACAATTGATAATAGTAGCAGAATTGATACCTTCCTCAAACCTAACTTCTGGCCATTTAGACACATAGTCAATTAAAACCAAAGCATACTTAGGAGAACTCCCAAGGCCACTGAATGGACCTGCCACATCAAATGCTAGTTTGCACCAAGGTGATTCTTTGACAGGAATGGGACTGATAGGAGATGGACAGGTCACTTGAGTTTTGTCGCTCAATACGCACGCACCACAATTACGAACACAGTGTTCAATGGACCTATCAACACTCGGCCACCAAAAGTCTTCCCTTACCCTCCGCTTCATGGCACGAATGTCTAAATGACCTTCGTGGGCTAAATCCAAAACTTTTTTACGTAGCGATAAGGGAACGACCTGTAATCCACCCCTGCGCAAAATTCCATCAACCAGGGACAACTCATCACTGACCCTCCTGAAAGGAATTAACTCGGAAGGAAGAACAGTACTATTGAGCCAGCTCTGAGCTACGAAATTTATCACCTTACTAATCTCAACATCCTCAGAGATGGCAAGCTTCCAATCAACTTCAGATAAGGCGGCTCCAGTATCAGCTATAGTGCTGACAGCACACACCATTTCTAAATGATCACTTTCAGGTTCGAAAACGTTCTCAGTAAGAGGCAACCTTGATAAGCAATCAGCCACGCAAATTTTTACACCAGCCACATACTCTAGACGGTAATTAAATTCATTGAGTCTGTACTGCCATTTGGCAATGCGAGGCGTGGCCCTTCCACCACCCTTGGTGGTAAAAAGATCCACCAAAGGTTTGTGATCAGTCCTGAGAACAAAATCATTGCCCCACAAAAAATTGCAGAAATACTGCACTCCCCACCATAGAGCTAAAGCTTCCTTTTCATGAGTGGAATAGGTCCCTTCGGCACCCCGGAGCGTTCTGGAGGCAAAAACAATGATTTCTTCCCTATTGTCTGATCTTTTTTGCATAAGAACAGCCCCAAGACCCACATTACTAGCATCGGTGGTGACAATGCATCGATCGTTGATGTTGAACAGTTTGAGTGGACGTGCCTGCACAATTGCTTCTTTCAACAACTTGAAATCACATGCACACTGTTCAGACCATAAATATTTCACATTTTTCTTAAGAAGACCACGCAGACACACAGTTCTATCAGAAAAATTAGCTACAAATTTTGCGTAGTACTCAACTAAGCCCAGGAAGGAACGTAGTTGGTCCTTGTTCTGAGGTTCAGGTGCATTTTGGATGGCATCTAAAAGCTTCATCTTGGGTTCAACTCCTCTTGCAGAAATATGATGACCCAGGTAATCCACCCCTTCCTGAAGAAATTTACATTTGTCTTTCCTTAAGGTTAGCCCACTAGACTTAACAATTTCTAATACTTGCTTGAATCTGACATTGTGCTCTTGTACCGTTTTTCCGTGAATAAGAATGTCGTCCTGAAAGAACACGACTCCCGCAGTGTTCTTAAACAAGTTTCCCATGAGGCGCTGGAACACTGCGGAAGCCGATGCCAAACCAAGCGGCATACGTAAATAACGGAATGCCCCATCAGGAGTCACAAATGACGTGAGATGTCTCGAGTCTTTGCACAATTCGATTTGATGGTAAGCGGAAGATATGTCAAGTGAAGGAACGTAGTTGGTCCTTGTTCTGAGGTTCAGGTGCATTTTGGATGGCATCTAAAAGCTTCATCTTGGGTTCAACTCCTCTTGCAGAAATATGATGACCCAGGTAATCCACCCCTTCCTGAAGAAATTTACATTTGTCTTTCCTTAAGGTTAGCCCACTAGACTTAACAATTTCTAATACTTGCTTGAATCTGACATTGTGCTCTTGTACCGTTTTTCCGTGAATAAGAATGTCGTCCTGAAAGAACACGACTCCCGCAGTGTTCTTAAACAAGTTTCCCATGAGGCGCTGGAACACTGCGGAAGCCGATGCCAAACCAAGCGGCATACGTAAATAACGGAATGCCCCATCAGGAGTCACAAATGACGTGAGATGTCTCGAGTCTTTGCACAATTCGATTTGATGGTAAGCGGAAGATATGTCAAGTGAAGAAAAATACTTTGCACCCTCCAAAGTTGACAACATCTCATTGATGTTGGGCAGAGGTTGGCGGTCCACCCATATGCAAGCATTCAGGTCGCGCAAGTCCACACACATTCTAAGAGATTTATCTGCTTTGCGCGCTAAAACAATGGGTGACAACCACTCTGACTCCTCAATGGATTCAATCACTCCCATGGCACACAACCGCAACAATTCTTGTCTCAATTCACTGAGCATGCTAAGCGGTACCCTACGCACTTTGTGTGCGACAGCTCTAGCACCTTCTTTAAGAACGATCCGGTGTTGAAATCCTTTGAGTTTGCCCAACTTCTCACTAAAAACCTCGGGGTAACTTTGAATCCAATCATTCTCAACAGACAAATTGGCTGTAACAGTATGCACAGGGAAAACATCAGGGATACCAGCATAATATTGTTTAGCTTCACGTTTGGATAAAACCATATCAGTATGATTGGGATCAAGAATGATTCCAAGCTCCCCTTGTTCCTGCCATCCCAACAAATTGGCACCTTCCTTTACAATGAATACAGTACCATGAGTACAATCGCCTTTGAATTCTAAATTGCCCATAAATTTGCCTAAAACTTCTACTCTTTTGCCACCATAAGCAAAGATTTTTATGCTTGAGTGAGCTACAGAAATGTCACCCAAACTTCCAAAATCCTTGACATTAATGAGGGTAAAAGGGGAACCAGAATCAGCAAGAAACTTAATGTTTTTGCCGTTCAAACTTATGGTGCACACAGGAGATTTTCTTTTTTGGGATTCTGCAATTGAAGCAATTTATACCACACCCTCAGATTGTATAGATGAAGAAGATAACATCAATAGTTCATAGCTTCCATCATCTTCTTCATACTGCACACTGTCCTCTTCCAATAGCTTTCACGGTGCGTGACGGTCCCTTGTGGACAACAGTCGCATTGCACATGCGTGCCAGATGTCCCTTCTTCCCACACTTGAAACAAGTTTGATTTATGGCAAAACAAAACTTGAAATTGCCTAAATGAGACCTACTACCACATCGATAACAGGAAAGATTTTGTCCTTCAGTTTTGATTTTAGACAAATTAGGTGCAGGTGGGGCACGAGGAACATTCATTAGGCACCCTTGGTTGGTTTGATGGAAGGTTTTGTACTGACTAGCTTGATTTCAGTAGAAGATGTAGATAGGGCAGGTGCACTTAACTCTTTCATACAGAATTGAGAATGCTCAATGCTCCTCGCTAAAATAAGAGCAGTCTCTAAATCCGGATCTTCAGAGGATAAAAGTTTTTCCTGGACTTTCTTATCGCATGTGCATTCAATCAACTGATCACGAATTATTTCATCCCGAAACTCCCTGTAATTGCAAGTGAGAGCTAAGATTCTAAGTGCAGCAACAAAATCGTCTATGGATTCTCCAGGCATTTGTGCATGTTGCAAAAATTTATGACGCTCCAGTACTATATTATGCTTAGGGTTGAATCTTTTATCTAGGGTTTTTATTAGTGAAGCATAGTCATCAACAATTAGTGAATCACCATCGTCACCTCCGCTAATACACGTTCTTACCAGCTCAAGAGGTAAAGTTTTTAAAATAGACCTGCCTTCAGCACCTAAATTGTAAACGAGTAAGGCTTTTTTCTTCTTAGAGGTGAAGGTATCGCCATCAATCGCCTCAAGATATGTCTCAAACGTCTCCTTCCATTGTTGCCACAGAATGGGAGGAGAACCAGGAGACTGTAAAAACGGAGGTGGTGCAACTACTCTAGCCATCTGGTGACCTTGCGTGGGTGAGTTGCTGCCACACAAAAAAAATCACAACCAAATGTTTAAAAGTCCTTTTTTTTTTTCTATACCGACATGCGTAGTGAGCGTATCACTGAAGCAACAATAGTGTTGAGTTGTGTGCCAGTAGGTTGTGTTTGTTTTAAAACTGATGTTCACACACCATTATCGTCTCACTTTCATCCTGCGCACAATGGGGGACAGGCTTCAGTTTATATTCTGTTACAACTTCGCGCTAGACTTCATACGCACGGCAGCCGAAATCGAATTCTGTGCGCCGATGGTAATGGTAACCCTGTTGTCAAGACAACGCCAAACAGAAGGATTCTTCTACTACGGCATTCCGCAGACTAATCCGTAAGCCGGTCGTTGTGACGCCACGCGCCGAAAGCGGCTGGAGAAAGCTCGCGCGCCACAGCAGGGAAATGACCAGAAATGAGGAGGAACATTAAATAAAAATTGTCTCACCAGGATGAAAGTCTTCGGAAAGGCACAGAGCGCGTGTGAAAGACTAGCTTTGAGACTTCAGGGCTCAGCGGAGCTCAATTCAGGAAGCGTCGACTTCCAATGTTGCTTGGAACAGGAAAAACCACCACAACGTCCAGCAACTCACGAAGAGGGAGACTGGATACTGGACCAGCCCGTCGCCAGTGAAAGGAAGACAGCAGCAGGTATTGTAAGCAGCTCCTTTAATTACGACCAGCATCTCAGTCAACCCGGCAGCAACTGCCGTAATTATCTATTCTGCGTTCCATGCAAGGAACATTGGTAACAGAATGCCACGAGGACAAAGACAAACTAACTCCCAACATTCACTAATCAGAATGATTTTTCACAGTGACGGCTTAGGTGTCAGGTGCTAGAATGCACTGAGGATCGCGTTTGGTATCTCATTTTGGCAGCTGAAGCGAGAATACTTCTCTAAAACGATAGTAGGCTTTGAGAGTACTGTTGTGAAAGTTAAGACTTCGGTGTAATTCTACAAGGGATGCTTTCCCACCCACCGGTGACGAGGGTGAACTAGGTTCAAAGCACCACGATTTATATGAAAGACAAGGTATTGTAGCCCAGCCAACACTACTCAATGTATAGAAGTATTGCTTTTGGGTTTCCAACAATCCCATAAAGGGATAAGGGGCATCGTGAAAACAGCAACAGCCCTTATTTCGTTATTCACAGTATCACACACGTTACTAAGACAAATGAACACTTTTATGTTAAAAGTATTTAGGGGCATATTTACAAGCTGGCGATAAAAAATATAGCCGCCTTTGCGGCCGTTTTCGGCCGAAAAGCAGCGATAATTTTATCGTTTAATTAGCAAGACCGCGCTAACGCGTGAAACCTTGCTTTAGCGTGGGGATTCCTAACGCCCAGCTTTGCATCTCTAATGAGATGCAAAGTGGGCGTTCCTGACCTAACATGACAGGAGAAATGTCGCAAAGCGACATTTCTCCTATCATCAAGCCCCACGCTATGAAGCATAGCGGCAGGAAAAGTAGCGATAACCCCTGTTATCGCTACTTTCCTTACGCCTGCTTCAGGACTGACTTAGCCATGATATCCTATGGAAGGTGGATATCATGGCTAAGTTTGTGAGTCCCTATCAGCAAGCTAACGCCACACTACGTGAGATTGTCGCTGGGTTTCCAGCGATAATCTCACATTAGGCAGTTAGCGTGAGGATTTTTATTGCTGAGGAGATAAGCGTTGCTAATAGCACGCTATCTCAGCGATAAAAATCCACATTACCCGGCGATAATTATCCTCATGCTAAGAGCGCTGTGCGATAATTATCGCCGGGTGTTGCTGATATGCCCCTTAGTACTACAGAAACAATCTGTTTCTCACTGCACCTGAAGCAACTACATTGAATATTATGAAAACAGCAACTAGACACGTTATAAATAACAAGAAAAAGAAGAAAATTCCCAGCATAGTTAAAATGTCATTTAAAAAGTTATCTAGAACCTAACAACCAAATGCCTACTTCTATGCGCTATACTATTAAAGCATGAAAGGCAGAGCAACCTGTAAGCTAGAGTTTCTTAGGCGAAAGGGTGCGCCTTATACCTTGTTGACAGCAACAGCTGTCTTTAGCAGTGGTGGTGTAAAGATAGTGTTTCCAGTGAAGGGCAAACACCCCCTGCAGTAACAGCCAGTCACTCTTTCTCTGTGATGTGGCTTTATCAGCTTCAGGTGACATTTGCGAAGTGTGAAGAGAGCTGGCAGTAAGTAAGACTTTCTCTGGCAGAATTGTCTATAATCTAAGTGAAGGACCTCTGCTGACAAGTAGTCAAGTAACAGTCCTTATATCCTAAATCTAATCAGAGATTGGAATTTTTGACATAAATGTAGGAATGTCTGACATAGATTATGTTCATCATGGTATGCTTTTCAGACGTCTCCTTATAGACATATAAGGCAATCGGACGTCAATTCAGACTACATTATTTTGGTTATATGTCTGTATGTGTTCTTAGTAAACCTTGACATGATGAGGAGAAGACATTTGATGCAGACAAATGTCGCCTTAGATGTTGTATCTGTCATTAATCGAAAAACTTGACAATATCACAGTTCTTAGAAAGATAAGATCTAGCGACATCTGCGTTGAAAGGCAGACAAGACAATGATTCTTCATTAAACAGAGAATATTGCAGGGGTCATTGATTAAGTTGAGGAAGATGACGACCTCCATGGACCAAGATAGGGTCGGAGCATACATACGATGGAGTTGGACTTTAGGGACTTTGAGGGATCATTAACCTACAATTGAATATAAAAAGGTATGACAGAAGAGCAAGGAATTCATGAGGAGGACAAATTAAGGGAGATTGTGTGACAGAAAATTGAACAATCAGACAGCAGACTGTTAATCAATCTTTAAAGATGGTAAGAAAAGAAGAGTTATAGGGTAATAAAAAGGAAAGCTTTTGCTCCTTATCTGATGAGGAGGACTGTGCAAATAGAGGTCCAGGTGGTAAGGGCCTAAGGAAAAAGAGGCACATATCAGCAAAGGAGGTGTCTGATGTTTCTGGGCATTGAGTCCTAAGTGACTTGCAAAGAAAAGGTGTCCGTAGCTGCATTGCGAAAATGTAAGATATAAGAGCAAATTATGAGGTATTTTGACATGCCAAGGAAAAAGAGGCAAATATCAGCAAGGAGGTGTCCGATGTTTCTGGGCATTGAGTCCTAAGTGACTTGCAAAAAAAAGGTGTCCGTAGCGGCATTGGGAAAAGGCAGGGTATGAGAACGAATTACTAGGTATTTTCACATACCTAAACAGAAGAAAGGAATACATATTGGGATGAATACATTTTTGATTTTGATATGGATAAATATTCAGGTAATTAGTTTGGGGATGTAGATGAAGTTATGGTTGTTACGGATAGGTAGATTTAGGACCTGTAAGTTAAGAAGTTGTTTGACCAGAAAGATTTAAGACATAAAAGGAGATCGAATTAGTGGCTATTGAAGCATGTGGTAGAGTACATTAAGCAAAGGATTAAGAAACCACTAGAGAAATGTAATGAGGGTGAAATACTCTAGACCAGTTGTGGAAGAAAAGAAGACTATGACATCCCGAATTTGGATCCAGATCTAATTACTTATTTGTTTAAACTAGGAAGAGTTCCTAGGAAAGTATTGCAGCGTTGACTAAAACATTGTGAAGACAGGCTGTTTGATGTGTTTGGTCTATTGACACACATTTTTGATTTAGTATAGGCAGCCTACATTAATGGAAACTACATTAATATTGAGCTGCTTAGAGGCTGGAGTCAAAGGGCTATTTGCATTCTAGGGAACGCAAATGCCAGTCTGACTGCTGAAAGGAGGAATGCATTATTGATGCAAATAAATTCTATGTTGGGCAATTTGGCACAGAAAGAATCCTCGCTGGAGACTAAAGTCCTATTGTTTGGAGATTGGGTGGTTAAATCCCTTGGAAAACGTATCTACACTTACCACTTTAGATAAAACTAAAACTTCAATGAGGAAGGTTTTTAGTGAAAGCAATTTATATGGTAGGACAGTAAGGAAAGGGCAAACGTTTGGCGGTGGAAATATTAGAGACAAATATATTCAAGGAATAGGAGCTTATAGAGGATTTCAAATAGGGGTCGTTTTTATCCTCAAAGAGGTAGAGGTGGAAGAACTAGGGCTTCAAGAGGAAGAGTTCAACAAACTGCCGCTACACAAGGTGAGTACAAGGACCTTTACTGGTTCTACCCAGAAAAAGGTGAGAGGCAGGCTGAGACATTTTATAGAAGAATGGAAATTGATAACTCAGGAAACTTGGGTGATTGCAGCAGTAAAGAGCTATGTAATAGATTTGGAGAAGGTACAATTTCAGGAAAGAGAACCAAGGGAATTGCTATTCAGTCAAGAACAAAAATAGGTAGTGACAGAAGAGATAAATATCATGTTTGAAAACAAGGCTATTATAGAGGTAAAGAGAAAAGAAGGATTGTTAAGTACTCTGCTTCTGGTGGAGAAGAAAGATAAAGGTTGAAGACTAGTGATAAACCTGAGGTCTTTAAATTGTTTTATAATTTACCAACATTTCTAATATATGTTGAGAGATGTTTTGCAGTATTTGGATTGGATGCTGAAATTGGATCTAAAGGATGCCTATCTTGCTGTTTCAATCGACAAAGAGAGTCAGAGGTTCCTTCAATTCAGATGGGAAGGTCTGTTAAATAAGTTCTAGTGTCTTCTTTTTGGACTTTCTTCAGCATAGTGGTGTCTCACGAAAGTCACCAGTAGTCAGTTTCTCACGGGAGTAAGGTGTAAGGATGATTATATATCTGGATGACAATCTAATTGTGAATCAGGAAGCGGAGGTTTTGATGAAGTATCTGTCTATGGCTGGAAACCTGTTGATGAGATTGAGTTTTATTATCAATCAGGAGAAATTGATTCTTTTGGGTTTATTTATAGATACGGTAAAAGTTTTGCTTCAGTTACCAGAGAGGAAGATAATAATGATAAAAAGAGAGGTGAGTCTTTTGAGGGAAAGGAAAGAGGTGAAATTGAGAGAACTTGCCCGTGCTATTAGTCTTTCGTTGTCAATTCAATTGGTCTTTCTATTTGCATTACAGAGCTTTGCACCGCTTAAAAAAAGTTGTTTTAGTGCGGGGTCTCTGGTATGGAGACAATGTGGAGATAACGTAGGAAATAAAATTGGAGTTAACCTGGCGGTTGGGGAATTTGAATGCTTGGAATTGTCGAGCAGTTTTTGGGATGTTACCAGATTTTGTGATAGAGTTGTATGCAGGCAGTTCGGGTGGGGAGTGCTGTGAAATTGGAAGGAGATGGAAGTGTGAGGAGAAGGAAGAGCATATAAATTCTTTGGAAATTAGTGCAGGTCTGTTTGCTCTTCTCATTTTAAGAGGGAGAAAGTCAAAGAAACTGTCAGAACTTGCAAAACAGTTATGGGAGTTTTGTCATGAACACAAGATACAAGTGATCGCTCGGTATTTACCAGGGAAGGAGAATTTAGTGGCGGATTGGAATTCTTGCAATTTGAGGGATTACAGCAATTGGAAGTTAAGGAAAGATTTTTTCCAAAAGATAGAGTAATGTCTGGGATCACTAGAAGTGAATTTGTTTGCTTTCTGCTTAACCTTTAAGAAAGAGAAATATTTCAATTGGTGTCCAGATCTGGGAGTAAAGGTGCGGGTGAATTTATTCAAAGTTGGATGAATCCAAAAGGTTAAACTTTTCCTCCTTTTGCGATGATTCAGAGAGTGATGGTCCAGGTGAGGAGGCAGAAGTGTCAAATAGTTTTGGTAACGCCTTTTTGGGTGACCCATGTTGGGTCTGGACCACGTGCCCAAAAGGACGTCCGTGAGGGCCTCATTAAACGGCAGCAAGGGCTCCGAAGAGCTTGCAGACGGTTGAAGCACCTCTCTCAGGAGGCTAGTCCTGACCTTCACCGTAGGAAGCTCGAGGTTGAGAGCCTCGGCCGCCCTATGTAACACCACTGCATATGACGCTCCCTCCTCCGCAGCCACGGTAGGAGGAGACAACAGGCCAAGGTCAGGTGAAGTGTCAAGACTACTGGCATCCCCCAGTTCCTCTCTCCAGTCCTGCTCAGTATCTAACTGGTCAGTCAAAGGGTCATCTGACCCCTCCCAGTCCTCCTCATCCGGTCCGGCTCCGTGTCCACGTCAGGATGGAGGACGGGGTCGACGCCGGCCGGTGAACCGACCGGCGCCGAACGCGTTAGTGGTGCTGTGAGGAGCAGCGCTGGTGGAGGCGTAATGAGGTCAATCGGCGCTGATGCGGATCCAGGTCTGGAACCAAGGGGGGCCTGCGGCGCCGGGGCCTGAGCCGCCGACAGCAAAGACCGAGGCCTCCCAACCGAGTCCGGGGGCCCGAAGGCACGCCGGCGGGGTCGGTCCGCCCATGGATGGCATGCATCGCCTCGTAGAACGTACGAAGCTGAGCCAGTCGCTTCGGGTCCTGGAAAGGGAGGGAAACTCGGGCTCCGCGCGCAGAGCTGCGGAATGTGCATCAACCGGCAGTCGGAGCACGTGGTCATGGTCGCGCTCCAGGCAAAAGAGGCACATGCGGTGCGGATCCGTCACCTACATCAGTAGGTTATAGGAACCACAGGCCTTGACACCGGGCATCCCTTGTGCACCTGTTCGGAGTCAGAGACTCGAAACAAGAAGTCGACAAAAGTCAAGAAAACATTAGTCAAAAATTGCCTGAGGTACTGCCATTCTCGGATCTGAGCTGGCTGGCGCGGAAAAAGAAAGAACTGACACCAGCGTGCGAGGGCTGAGTCTAAGTAGCTGACGCGACGTCATCCCGGCGACCACGATGCCAACGACGGACGCGGAGCCGACTGACGCCACCTTCCGATGCGCAGAGGTACTGCTGCCGAAAAAAGTTTACGGATCCAGTCTGACGCCTGTGGGTAATTCTAAGGTAAGGAATCTATAACTAACGTGTTTCTTTCAGATACTTTTCTTACCCTAACTATCCAGTCTCTTGGATTCCCTGTCCGGGGGAGTGGAAAAGAACGTACCAAGGGAGGTAGAAGCTTGGACCACCAAGCTCTACGGGGTAGGGTGGGTAGTGAGGAAAATTGGGTGGCACGGAGAACGGCGCTGATGGCAGGCAATTGTCCTATTCACAGAACCCCCTGTGCTGGGCTTAGACTAAGTTCCCAGTAGGACACCTGAAAGTGCCTCATTTAAGGGCAGCAAGGGTTCCAAAGAAGAGACACCAGGCTCCAGGACCTCCGTCAAGATATTAATCTTGACTGCCACAGAAAGGAGCTGAAGGTTCGGGACCTCAGCGGCCTTTCGCGCCACCATAGCTCCCTCCTCCCTAGCCATGGTAGGGGAGAAAACCTGGCAGATTCTAGAGAGGTGTCCAGTCCACTGTCCTCATCCAATTCCTCATACCAGTCCGTTTCCTGATAAGGCTGGTCTTCTAAAGGTTCTAGCGACCCCTCCCAACAAACAGGGGTACCTCTTGAAAGTTTTTTGCAGCATACATTGCATTGGACAACTTTCTTTTCTCCTGAAGGGATGGAAAAATATTTCCAAACATCAGAGGAATTCTTTGGAGGTGGTAAGTCTTCTTCGTCCTGCTCTTTCCGTTCTCTTCAATCTTCAGCAGTAAACATCTTACCTTTGAAACTCTCTTCTTTTGAAGGAAAGCCAAAAATATGATAGAGCTGTACTTTTGAGATTTCAAACCACACCCTAAATCAATTATTTTGGTTTCACATCTCTCTGGAGACAATGTAAATGGGCGGAGAGATTCGTGGTGGCATTGTGGCAGATCTGCAGAGCCATAGAATGGATTAAAAAAAGAGAGACTATCAGGGGGGAGATGGTTTCTGCCATTGCGGGGAAGAAGAGAGATGGGCAGGCCGAGCTGGTGCGGGCAGAGGAGGAGGTGCTGAAGTCGGAGGACGAGTTAGCCCGGGGGTGACCCCGGAGGGCCTTCACCGGTTACGGTTGAGGCAGGCGGACATGCATCATATTGCCAAAACTAGGGCGCAGGCGCAGTGCGGTAGGATACAGAGCAGAGTGTACGAGTTGGGGGACAAGGCCGGGAAGTTGATCGCGTGGTTGGATAGGAGGGAGTGGGCCTCGCGGTTGGTGCCCGAGTTGCAAGGGGAGGATTCCCAGCCTATCACGGAGCCGCAGGCGATAGCCGATGCGTTCGCTGACTACTACAGCTCCATATATAGCGCCTCCGGGGTCTACTCGGAGGCGGAGAACAGTGAACTGCTGAGGGACGTGAGGCTGCCCGCCCTCTCAGTGGAAAACGGGGAGTATATGGAGTCCCCGTTGTCGGATGAGGAGGTGGCGCAGGCGATCAGAGAGGTGAGATCCGGGAAGGCCACCGGTCCGAATGGGATTCCGGTAGAATTATACAAGCTGGCGCCGGGTAGGCTGGCTCCCCATGTCCGTGCGATGTTTGAAGACTGTAGAGATGAAGGAATGTTACCGTATGACCAAAGGGTCGCCAACATAGTCGTTATACGTAAAGAGGGCAAGCCGGCGACACAGCGCGCCTCTTACAGGCCTATATCACTCCTTAATGCGGAACCTAAAATACTGGCGAAGTTGTTGGCCACGAGATTGAGGAAGGTCATCACTACTCTTGTGCACCCTGACCAATCGGGCTTCATCCCCATCGCAATACGGCCCTCAACTTGCGCCGCCTCCATGGTGTGCTGAGCAGAGCGTCAACAATAAAGGAGTCAGCGGCTCTGGTCTCCTTAGATGCCACTATGGCATTCGACATGGTTGAGTGGCCGTATTTGTTTGCGGTGCTGGGTAAGTTCGGGTTCAGCCCAGTATTCTGTAGTTGGATCCGCCTGCTGTACTCGGATCCGATGGCCCGGGTGGTGGTGAATAACCGGAAGTCCAGGGATTTTCAGCTGAGCAGAGGCACGCGTCAGGGTTGTCCCCTGTCACCGCTTCTCTTTGCTCTGGCACTCGAGCCGCTCGCGGCTTGGATTCGGCAGGACCTCTCTATTCGGGGGCTGCGGTGGACTCCCGAGTGGGAAGACAAGATTTCCCTATATGCGGATGATGTACTGCTCTACCTTGCGGCACCCTCTGGGTCGTTGGTCTGTTTACTAGACGTCATAGCTATATTTGGTAGGTATTCCGGCTATACAGTTAATTGGTCCAAGTCTGTCATCTATGTGCTGGCCGGTGCGCCGCCAAGGATACCCCCGGGCTGCCCAATAGCGGTCGCTACTGACGGCTTCCGATACCTCGGGATTTATGTCTCCCTGGACCCAAGGCGGCGCTTTGCCGGTAACTTAGACCCGCCCTTGCAGCGCCTTAGAGCAGACGTAGTTCGTTGGAAATCTTCCTCTTTCTATGCTGGGGAGGGCGGTCCTCTTTAAGATGATGGCCCTTCCGCGTTTTCTTTACGCACTTCACAACACGATGGACCCGGTGCCTGGCTCCTACTTTAAGGAGGTCGAAGGCCTCCAGAGGAAGCTCCTATGGGATGGCAGACCCCGGATCGCATTCTCTAAGCTGACCCTGAATTGGTATGATGGGGGTACCAGCCTCCCCGATATTAGGAAATACTACTGGGCAGCCCAGCTGGCAGCGATTAATCATGGGATATACTGTGACCCGAGGGATCCCGGCTACGCCATGGACAGGTGGCTGCTTCCCAGGGAAGAATATACTAGAGCGCTGTATGCCACGCAGGGTAGATTCCCGCTCACCGGCCCCACGGCACATGCCGTCCAAGTATGGCACGCAGTTAATAAGCATTTGGGGTGGGACGGCAGACTGACGCGGGCAACGCCTCTCTGGAATTCCGAACAGTTAGGGAGCCTCTGGAAATCCAAGGGCTTCGATAAGTGGGACCTCATAGGGATCACTCAGATTAAGGATGTGTGGGGTCTGGGCGGGGTGTTGCCGTTCGCCACCCTTAAGGAGCAGTACAATATGGCGGACGCCGAGTACTTCCGTTATCTGCAGGTCCGACATGCGTTGCGGGCGCGGGTCCCTGGGGGGGAATCGCTGCCGGAGGCCTCGCCGCTGGAAGCCAGAATATTAGATGGCCATATTCCCGAGAAAACTATCTCTCTCATCTATAAGAAATTGATCAATAACATGGAGGATCCGTTGGTGCGCCTTAAGGGCAACTGGAACAGTGAAGGTCTAGAGCTCGATGATGAGGACTGGCAGGAGGCGGTCTCCTCCCCCAGGGTGGTGGCGACTCAGGCCAGACTTCGGCTGGTACAGCTCAATATTCTCCACAGGACGTATGTAACGGGTCCCGGGCTGGTTCGCATGGGGCGGGCGGATAGCGAGTTGTGTAGGAGGGGGTGCGGTGAAACTGGGACTTTCTTTCATATCCTTTGGGGTTGTCGGCGGATAGAAGTATACTGGAGAGATGTGCATCGGGTTATGCGGACCGTGCTGGGCGTGGACATGCACCCAGAGGCGCGAAGGTGCCTGCTAAATGTCTGGGAGCCGACTGACCTCAACGCGTACACTCAGCAGTGGGCTACGCTGGCTTTTATGGTAGCGAAGAGGAACATCGCGCAGCTGTGGGGCGCGGCGCAGTCACCCGGGCTGGGGAAATAGAGAGAGGATCTCGATTGGTGCATGTGGAGGGAGAAGTCGGTGTTTGTTGCCAGGGGCTGCCCCGGAAAGTGGGTCAAGGTATGAGGTGCTTGGAACCACTATAGAGGCGATATATGTCCCCCACCGAGCAGACAGACGGTAGATGAGGCTCGTGCATCCCCCTGACCGCTAGGGAAAATTGCTGTTAAAATGTCTTGCTATGTGTATTATGTGGCCATTTGTACCTTGCTCTCGCCTGTAACTCAGCATGTGTGGAATGACTGTCGAATTGGTTTAATAAAAAGAATTACAACAACAAAAAAAAAAAGAGAGACTTGCTATATTGCATTTGTAGAAAGTTTAAATGTTACATTGATTTGTTAACTGTTAATTGCAAATTGTTCCTTTTAAAATGTATGATAAGAATAAATGTGTTTATAACATGTATTTATAAACTTGTAAACATTTATATTTTTAAATTGAACTTATAGGTGAAATTATAGTACAATTTGTATTTAAAAAACAGTGACATTTACTAAGTAAACAAAAGTTACAGGGACGTTATAGTTAGAAAATAGCATTTTAAAAACCTTAAAAATTCACTGGAAAAACAAAAGGCTACAGGTAGTTATAGTTAGGCTCATATTTTAAACACACAAAACCACAGAAATTCATCACTTATAGGTACCTGCTGTAGGAATGCGGGATCTAATTTCAGGGACACCCCCACTTTTTGCTGGTGTCATTATGTTTTTCTGACTAGTCTGACTGGGATTCTGCCTGCTGAGCAGGAACCCAGTCTCTGTGTTTCCTCCCTAAATTGGACATGGTGAGTACTTAGGTACACCCCAGATATGCTACTGGTGTGCCCCTGTAAGTCCCTACTATATGGTACTAAGGTACCCAGGGCATAAGAACACCAGCGGTCCCCCATGGGCTGAAGCATGTATTATGCCACCCATGGGAGACCACTCAAATTGTGACTACAGGCCTGCCATTGCAGCCTATGTAAGCTAGTGCTAGCACCACTTACGACAAATATACGTTTCCTTATATCCGATGTCACTGCACTTAAAACCTATAAGTCACCCCTAAGACAGGACTTTCAATCCTGAAGGCAATTACACAATTAACATAATTAATTGCCAATTAGTTAATTTAAAAATAATTAACAACTAATTATCAATTCATCAATTAAAACTAAATTCCTTCCCACCATTTTCACCTATAAACACCACAACACACATCTAAAATTAATTACACAATTAACATAACTAATTGCTAATTAATTAATTAAAATTAATTAACAACTAATTATTAAATAAAATAAAAATATATTTTACACATTTAACACTATAACATCTCAATTCAACAAATGTAAATAAATAAAAATATATTCAATACATTTACTATAATTAACTTACTTCCCACCCTAGTCCTCTATAAACCCACAACCCGCTATGGAACTAAAAACGCAAAATTCAACTTAAAAATAGAATAATTACTAAAAATAAACAATAAATTTACTATAATTAAATTACTTCCCAACCTATTCCCCTATTAACCCACAACCCGCTACGGAACTAAAAACACAAAATTCAAACAAAAATAAATTAATTACTGCTAAAATGTTAACACATATAATAAAAATACAAACAATTCTTATACAAAAAATACATACATCACACACATAACATATATACTAAAAGACAAAACATTACTAAAAAATCGATATTTTTAACAACTATATTCTTGCAAACTATATTAAACACTTCGATATTTATTACATCGATATTACTTACCTTAAATCGATATTCTTGACCACCAGAATTTGTCTGTCGATATTTTTGACCCACGATATTTATGACTCGATATTTGTGCAATTTTATATTTTTTATTCAATATTCTGTCCCTGCACCGCCACTAGACTGCTAGCCTTTGGCTCCCGCTCTGGCGCAAAACTGGACAAAGGACATTGGAGTATCCTCTCCCCTCTCCAGCCCCTCCTATGGGAGGGACCCCTAAATCGTCCAAACCCTTTCCTCATGAGATAAGATTCATATCCGAAACTACTTCATCTTCAGCTGTCTGGGCACATTGGACTTCGTTGCACAGTAGAAACCGAAACAGCAACAGAGAAGACTCCTGCTGCTCCTGGTCTTGTCATCCTGCCAGTCTTCTGCGTCGTCTGTGTCTGTGCTCCATACAGGTTCTTCTACAGGCCTGTGGGCATCCAAGACACCCGAAGGAATCTCCCTTGAAGTAAATCAATCAATCAATCAGTGATTTGTGAGGCGCACTACACACCTGAGAGGGTCTCATGGGGGGGAGAGGGGATTCGAGCAGCTACGTCTCATCCGAAGAGCCAGGTCTTGAGGCTCTTCCTGAAAGCCTGCAGTGTGGGGGTACGTCTGATGCTGAGGGGGAGTTCGTCCAGGTCTTGGCCGCGATGTAGGAGAAGGCTCTTCCTCCCGCTTTGGCTCTGAGGATGCGTGGGATTTTGGCCAGGGCAAGGTCAGCGGAGCGGAGGTTTATCTTGGGTGCATTGAAGGATATTCTTTTGTTGAGGTACTGGGGTAGGGTGCTGTGGAGGGATTTGTAGGCGTGAGTGAGCAGCTTGAAGGTCACTCTCTTTTCGACGGGTAGCTAGTGGAGGTCTCATAGGTGCTGGGTGATGTGGTCTTGTTGTGGGATGCCGAGGACGAGTCTGGCTGCGGCATTCTGGATGGTTTTGAGTTTGAGGAGTAGAGATCTGTTGAGTCCAGCATAGAGGGCATCCCCATAGTCTAGTCACTTCCTTGCTTCAGCAGGCACCGCAATGAAGCTGACCAGTCTGCTGTTCCTGAGCTCCCATGGACTCTGAAAGGTTCAGCAACACAGGTGGGGGTTCTGCAACTTCCTCCAGGCCTGCACTGTCTTCACAACAAGTTTGAAGCCAGTATCCCTTGTCGTAACCGCTGGAGCAGCACCCCTGTACACTGCGTCAACTTACCATTGCCAAGGCTTGTTGACTCTCTTCACCAGAGATCTTCGGCTTCAAGAAGCTCCAGCGTCAAGCATCTCCTGCAACCACGATCTTTGCCTGCACCATATCCTCTGCACTGTGGGCCTTCATCCTTTGGAGAGCTGCTCAAGGTCCTCTTGCGACTCCTGTACCTTCGAGCCATGGGTCCTCTAGAGGGTCTTCTATGGCTCCAGTTGGCTCGCCTGCTTGCTAGGGGCCTGTTCTAACTTACCTGCTCGTGGTGAGTCCCTTGGACCTTACTGGTCCCAAAATTGCATCTTTTTTGACTACTATGTTTGTTACCGTTACCAAGGCTTGTTGCTGCCCCTGCCAGGCCCTGCCCCCCTGGCTCTTGACATCCAGTGGGGGACAGCTCATGAACGGCTCCTGGTCTTCCACAACATCATCTGGTCCGCACATCTGCAACTTCAAGGGCACCGTCAACTCTCCTGCATTTCCGACATCGGTGGGCATTTGTCTTCCGTGCCTCCTGGTCACTCCTGAGTGGCATAGACTCTGTCCCCTCTGCTTGCAGGTACCTCTCATCTTGAATCCACCTTTGGGTTCCACCGGACTCTTTTGACTTCTGCGCCAGCAGCATCTTAACTTACGTCCTCCATTGTGGTCTTCGGCGGTTTCCGACGTCACATCGCACCTATGCACTTGGCTTCCTTAATGTAGGTATCCTGGTTCCCGGGTATCCACGGGTGGGGTGGCTCTCCAACCTTCCATCTTCCATCTGGTATCTTCAGGGTCCTCAGGGAAGGGTCCTTCTTCTTAAAAACTGAAACTGCAACTTGTCCATTGACTTGTATTGAGTCTGCGGTCATGTTCCCACTCTGCACATAGTCTCCATGGGGTTCCTGGGTACTTATCTTGGGTGGTTCCTTGGGACCCCGGCTCTTCTACGTCTTCTGGGTCCAGTCTCGACACTTGTTGTGGTTGGCATTCCACTATTTTAGTATATGGCTTGGTCTCTCCCTGGAGACCACTGGGTATCTGTGCTACTTACATGTTCTATTATCAAAGTATTGTGTGTTTTGAAGTTATATCTCCGGGTAGGAAATATTGCAATGTGTTAGTGAGTGTTTATAATAAATGGATATTTTTATAACTACACTGTGTGGTTCTTTTTCACTCAACCTAAGTACTGGTAAAACAAGCTTTACACTACTTCTGGGCTAAGCCTGAAGGCTGCTCTCTTCAGCAACCACTTAGAGAGCTTTCTAAGGTTGTCTCAGGCCACTAAAATCAACATAAGGGTTATCTGGATTAGTGTAGGGTGGCACACTTACATAATTGAGCACCATATACTAAGCTAGCCTCCTACACCTGCGCTAACTATAACTTACGCCCCCGCAATGCATTGCTTATTACCTCACATATTACATCACTCATGACATAGTCAGTGACATCACTGATCACACCTCACATGACATCACTGATGACATCATCCAGTGAGTGTGTTTCGTAAAAGTTTCTGCAACTTAAAGATATATACTAAGTTACTGCATATGTTAAATTACAGGTTTTTTTTGTACTTCTAATAAGTGATACTATTCTTTGGCCTTGATATCTCTGATCACCCAAGTCCTGGTACATCAGGTTCTGGTCAATTTGCTTCACTTAGTACTCTGTTCCTTCTGGATCCTGTTAGGCTTGTTTCACATGCACCAGGTAATGGCCCTTTGCATCCTCATCACGCTAATTCTGGTTGTCTAGTCATCCAAGTCCTGCTCACCTAGTTTACCTAGTTTCCGGTTTGCCCATTGCCAATCCTCTGCTACTGGTCCCCCTGGTTTATGTAGTCCTGGTCTTCTAAGTTGTGATGGCCTTTGTTTACCTAATCCTCCTAGTACCATTGTTTTTCTCCCCACCGTAGTCCACTATTTCTCCTGGTACCCTGGTTTGCCTGTTCCACCTTGTTCTTGGTCCCCTGGTCCCCCCGTCCTAATCTTCCTAATAGTGTCGCTCCTGGGTCTGGTTGTTCTTGTCCTTTTACTTTTGGCCAGGGTCCACCTAGTTCCATGATGTGGGTCACCCTAGTCTATGCAGTCCTTGTTATCTAGGCTTAAGGTCATCTTGAGTCTGGCTCTCATGGACCTTCAAATCCTGGTCTCGCTAGACTTGGACTTCCTTGTTCTTTCTATTCTTTCTGGTAGTGCTGTTCTAGGGCATCCTGGTCCTTAGGGCAGTGTTGCTTTTGGGCTATGGTCTTCCTGGCCCCTTTATTTCTGCTCCTTGTCTCCTAGTCTTTCTTAATCTAATCTCGGTGGTCCTTGTCTTCCAGTCCTTGACCTAATTTTTGTTGTTACCTAGGCAATGGTCTTCTTGGGACTGTCTATCTGAATATCTTAATTCTGGCCTTTATTCCTCCCCAGCCCCCTGGTCCTGTGCAGTGTTCTCAGACCAAGTCTGGTCCAGACCTTACGGAGCTCCTAAGGCTGGTCCTTCTGGGCCTAATACTCCAGGTCCTGATCCTCCTGAGCCTTCTCACTCTGGTCTCAGTACTCCTAATGCTGTTTCTTCTGGCCATGTTCTTCCTTGTCAAACAAGTTACTTACATTCAGCAACCTATTATCTGGTAGACTCTATCTAGCTGCAGATTCTTTACCTTAGAATAATCCTTAGATGTCAGACAGGATTCCGATTTTTTTCTTGTGAGCAGTACCCCTGCACGCCGGTAGGAGGTGTCGTTTGGCTCTGTGTGGAATCATCGGCGGCTTTCATGCCAGAAGTGACGTGTGCGGTGCATATATAGGCCCCACCCCAGCGTGCTAATGTCAGTTTTTTTTTACGACTTTCCACGCCAGAAGTGCAGAGCCATGAAGAACATTGACCACTTGTGCGATAGCTAGGACCCATAAAGGGGAAACAACCCTTCACTCTGAAATCCGTTCACAGAGCAAGGAGGATGGCTGGGTCAGTAAGGAATCTGCGGCTAGATAGAGTCTTTACCAGAAAAGGCATTACCAAAGGCAAGTAACTTGTTCATCTGATAGAGACTTCTAGCCTGGGATTCCTCACCTTACAATAGATACTCAAGCAATATCTCCCTAGAGGTGGGGCTGCGACATGCTTTTAGACCAGAAAGTGCTGTAGGACCCAACCGGCAAAATGCCTGTCTTGACGGACCAAACTGTCCAGGCACTAGTGTTTCGAAAACGTGTGCAGAGAAGCCCACTTTGCTGTCTGACAGATATCCAGGACAGGTACTCCGCGAGATAACGCAGTGGTTGCAGTGTTGGCTCTCGTGGTGTGAGCTCACAAACCTTCAAGAGGTTTCTTATTGGCCAAAGCGTAGCAGATTTGATAGTGCATTCCTTCACCGCCCGTCTTGGTTTTGTAAGGTCAAGGTAGAATGGTCATGCTCTTTTTGAGTTTAGTCGATATAGTCTCTTCTCTTCTTTAGAGGGGTGAGGGGGACTGTAAAAGGTAGACAAGGTGAAGTACTGGCCTACATGAAAGGAAGTTATCACCCTAGGAAGAAAAGATGCTCAATCATGAAGAACCAGTTAGTCTAGTGAGATGCTTGGGTACAGGGGTTAAGATGACAAAGCCTGTAGCTCACTGACCCTCCAGGAAGATGTTATTGCCACTAGAAACACTGCTTTTATGGTACGGATCCTGATAGGGCAGTTGTGTAACTGCATGAAGGGACCACACTTAAAAAATGTGAGGACTAAGTTAAAGTCCCAAAGTGGTATAATAATAGGAGCTGATGGAAACGTACGCTGAATACCTTTGAGAAACCTATTTAAAATAGGGGATTTGAAAAGGGGTGGCTGATCTGGCAACTGCAGAAATGCTGTTATGGCAGACAAATAACCTTTCAATTTGCCCGAAGCAGAGCCCTGCTGGGCTAAAGTAAGAATAAACAAAAGAACCTAGGAAAGGCGTGCATATAGCGGGTTGACAAGTTTATCTGTACACCATGCCACAAATTTGCTCTAACCGCAGGCACATACCGTCTTGTTGGAGAGACGCCTGGCTGCCAGAATAACATTGCAGACTTCAGGCTGAAGGTCAAAAACTGTTGACTGTCTCAACTCAATCTCGGAGCATGAAGGTGAAGCATTTACAGATTTGTGTGCGGAACCCTACACTGTAACAAAAGATCCTCCCAAAGAGCCTGACTGAAGGACTCGTGCTCATGCTCAACAGATCTGGATACCAGATTGATGGTTTCGTTGGATATATGGAGCATAAAGATCTTAAATTAAATCTGGCTAAGATCTACACTACAGTGTGCGGAAGAGGCAGACCAAAAAAGGAAATCATACTTTGATAGAGAGCACAAATTATCAGAAGTAAAGGACTTCTCTTATTTGGGTGTACTGTTCTCAATTTCTGGGTCTTGGACTCCACACTTGGAATTAGCAAAGTCAAGTTTTGTTCGATCGACTGGGGCTTTGTGTAGGTTTGCTAACAAAGTCGGCAATAAGCCAATGCAGGAGATGTTGCATCCTTACAGGCGCAAATGTATACCCTCAGCCATCTATGGAAAAATTCTCTGGGGGGTGAGGGAGCAAAATACTTTGCAAATATAGGAGAACTTATTCTTGGCCAGGCTTCTTGCTGTATCACATTCAACCCCTATTTTTATTACTCACAGGGGACTAGGTGTAAAGATAAAATCAACCTGTCTGTGATTACGAGTTGGCATAACAGTTGGAGCAAACCAGGTATGGAATTTACCATAGATGTAATTAATGACTGCCTTGCCCTTGAGCACTGTAATAAAATTCATTGGCTGGTGTATGTCAATAGGCTTTTTAAGGAAACTGACATAGAATTTCAAATTAAGAATCCAGTGAACATCCTACAGTATGGTAAGAATGAACAAAAAGAAATTTTTACCAATACACATTTAGTAAATAATTACCTGGAAGGGCCCTTACAAAGTGGATTGGAGGGCTATCTTGTGATGGTCACAGATATACAGAAAAGATGTTATCGTTCCAGGTTCCGGTTAGGCATTGCACATCGTCTTGTAGCAATCCCAAAAAGATACATATGGTCTAATAATCTTCCTAGATGCCCTTGTGATGGAGTGTCAGTCCAATCTCAACGCATTTTATATTATTTTGTGGTTTTTATTGCCAAATCAGGAAACATGCTTTACGCCCTGTCCGGTTATTGAGGAATTTTACAATGCATCAGGAAGCATTTAGGTGTCAATGCAGTCTTGAGACTGATTACATCTGTCATGGTGTTTGTCTTTTTATTAGTGGTGCTATAAAAGTAAAGAATACTCATACCTTGTATAATAAATTGGTGTATAAATATGATTAGCTAGGTGCCATATATTTGGATTATCCTCCTTGTCTAATAATATGGTTGTTAGACCTGTCAGCCCTTTGGGTGGTCCCTCCTCATCATTATTTATTTTGTCCCACTTTTGCCTCAAACCCTGTTTGAATTTTTCCTTTTTGGGAACCACCAGACTTTTTAGTGTTGCTGCAGATTCAGGGAGCCATTTTAGCTACCCCTGAAACTTCTGTCTGAGGGCCTGGAGCACAAAATGGTGGCCACCTGTGACATCACCAGCATCCACTGGAACCTACCAGCACCTTCCAGAACATTCCAGAACCCTGTGACAGTTGGAGGCGGTTTGGAATGTTGGGGAGTTAAGAGAGAGAGTTGGCAGTTGGAGCTGGCAGTTGGCACCTGACTGGTGAAGAGAGAGCAGCACAACAGTGAAGGAGGAAGGAGTGAAGCAGCAGGGGTGGAAACTTGTGCCTGGAGTGGGGTCCATAAACCCACCCTTGATACTAGTCCCTACTGATGGATCCCAGCCTGTAGCCCTGTGTGGGAAGAAGCCAGAAAAACCCATCCTAAGGACCTGGACAGCAGGAACAGGCCTTAGAAGCAGAAAGCAGCAAGATCCTGACCTGGAAACTGGTTTCCCTGGAGTCCGGCGTCGAGTAGCCTAAGACCTGGAGCCCGAGGTGGAGAAGCGGCGCTGACTGAAGAGGCAGACGTCGTACCCGGAGCCGCCTGAGGTCGTGAGAGGGCGCCGACGGAGGTCGTGAGGAATACCAAAGGTCGAGGAGGAAGCTAACCGAGGTCGAGTGAGCGGCGTCATCGGAGGAGTGAAGTCCGCCCTCCGGAGTCGTCGGAGACCGAGGTGAAGTGTACCGGAGGTCGGGAGTGAGGATCGCACTCCGGAGTCGCCCGGAACCTGAGAGGAGGAGCACCGGAGGTCGGGGGTGAGGATCGCACCCCGGAGTCGCCGGAAGTCGACATCGAGGCCAGGCCGGCCGACGTCATCGAAGCCGAGAGCGCCATCGGACCGGAGCCGCCCGAAGTCGACATCGAGTAGAGACTGCCCGACGCCGTCGAATCGGAGGTCGAGATCGAACCGAGGCCGCCGACACCGGACCGGAACCGCCTACCGGCGTCGTCTAGAACTGACATTGTGCCGAGGCCGCCGAGACCGAACCGGAACCGCCTCACGGCATCGACACGACTCCAGCGGCGTCGGAACATCAGAAAAAGGGCAGTAAGTGGAGTAGAGGGCGCCTAAGGCCCTGTGGAGACCTGAGAGACTGCTCTAAGGGGCTAGGGAGGTGCTGGAACCAACCTGACTGTGCCAGGGGTGAATTGGGACTAACCTAGAGAGGTTGTGTGGAGAGAGAAAGCCAGGGCACTGGTATTCCCCCCTTGATCTACCTCAGTTTAGGCCTCAGCCTTGTCCCAGCCAGGGAGTAGAACCCCTCAAGCCTTCCACAACCCTACAAGCTGTGCCTGGGCCAAATCAGCCCTTAGGAATTGAAAAGTGATCTGATTACATGAGTGTTGCTGTATACTCTTAATTATTTATTGGGGGGCCCTGTATTTATTGTGGTTAACCTATTTATTGCTTCACTATATTTATTGGTCCACAGGACTTGTTGGTGTACAATATTTATTGGTGACAGTATTTATTGCCTCAGAATATTTAATTGCCTGTATTACCTGCACTGTTATTTATGTCCTTTATATTTATGATCACCCCTATTTATTGAATCTCCAGACAGTATTTATTTGACCTGCACTATTTAAATTTGTATATTGTGATTGACTTATTTATTTTCCCAATCAGCAACTAAGAGAAAAAGATAAAGAAAGATATTTTCATAATTTTTACGGTGTAGAGTCGTTTTTGGAACGGATGCACGCATGGTTATTGTATGGGTATATTGTATGCTTAGCACGGTGCCTGTTTCCTGACCACTCGAGCCAAGCTACCACAGTGTGTTCGGGGAGTCCACCACCACCCTGCGGAGTGGGAGTGGGCTGTTTCCAACATAAATTGGTGTTCAGTGGTGGGATAGAGCTGTGCCTACGTATACTCAACAATAACTGTGGGTAGTCCATAGGCCTACACCGGGAGTTTTCTCAAAGCGGCCTTCCTAATTGTGGGTTTTTGTTTTTTCCAAATTTACTCTGGTGGTGGGAGGAGGTATTATTAAAGGTACCCCCCTGCATAGTTACTGCACAAAAACCTGTCCTCTAACCTGAGTGGGCAAGATGGAGTTTGTACTAGAAAATCTAGAAACGTACACTGTGGCCCAACTCAGGGAGTTTTGCCAGCGGGAGGGGGTGTACTGTCCCCCAGGAGCAAAGAAGGGTGCACTCCAAACCAGCTTAAGGGCTTGGGGGGAGGCACGCAGGGAAAGCAAGGCTGAGGAGGAAGACAGGGATGGAGAGCCTGACCCCGAGGGGGCTGAGATGTACCAACCTGAGGTGGGGAACCTGTCAGCAGGGCCCAGAACCATTTCTAGGAAGGGCAGCAGTGCCTCTAGCGGTGGCTTGTCTGAAGTGGAGCTAACAGACCGGAGGGAGAAAAGACAGCTCACATGGGACTTAGCAAGGCTGGAGAAGGAGAAGGAGGAGCAGAGGATGGCCCATGAATTGCGACTGAAAGAAATAGATCTTCAGATCTTGAGAATCGGGGCACAACCTGTTCCTAATGGTGGCAGCCAAACCCAAGAGATCACCAGGGAATCCAAACCTTACCTGCCAAAGGACATAGTGGCTAGCTATGGAGTGGGCGACGATATCGCCAAGTGGCTAGCGGCCTATGAGGTCTCACTGAGGGCCCATGGGGTTCCGGAGAAGTACTGGGGAGGGGGATTGTATAAGTACATGCCTCCAGCTGGTAGGGATGCTTTATTGGCCCTCGAGGAGGATGAGCAGACCCACTACCCCACCATGAAACTGGCGCTCATCAGAAAGTTTGGACTAACACCTGAAAAGTACAGACAGAAGTTCAGGGGTAGTCACAAGCTGGGCACGCAGAATTGGGTGGACTTCCTGGACTATGCGAAGAAGGCAATGGAAGGTTGGATTCAGGGCAGTGAAGTGAGGAACTACGAGGAGTTGTTTGACCTAGTACTGAAGGAACACCTGCTCGAGAAATGTTTCCCTGAACTGCGGCAACACCTGGTGGATAGCAAGCTGACCAGTCCCCGGAAGCTTGCTGAGGAGGCGGACATTTGGGCTAGTACCCGGGTGTCCACAAGGGGGACTGGAGGGGATACTCAAAAGGCCGGACAGGGCGCCCCCCAGAAGAAAGAGGGAGGGGAAAAGAAAAAGGAGTTCTCCAAAGGCCCCCAAAATAACTTCCAAGGGAAGGGAACAGGATTCACCTCTAAGGCTAACCCACCCAGAAACCCTAATCCTGGCCAGAGTCAGCAGCCAAGGGTTGTCCATTGCTACGAGTGCGGTGGCGTTGGACACTATAAAGGAGATCCGAAGTGCCAGAAACGACCACCCCCTCCCACTGGAGGAAAGACCCCCGGAGTAGCTAGTGCAGTGCTCGGGGAGGAGATGCCCTTAACTAAGGGAAGGGAGTGGGCGGGTGTCACTTTAGTGTCCCTGGGAGAACGGGAGATGGTTCCTAAGATCCAGGTGCCCGCAAATACCGCAAAGTATGGGCAGTGGGTCACCATCAACGGCCAAAGAGGGGAGGCTCTGAGAGACACAGGAGCCAGTATGACTATGGTGCGTAGTCAACTGGTGTCTCCAGAGCAGGTAATTCCCGATGTACTCCACCCAGCCGCGATGGCTGACGGCAGAACAGGTCACTATCCCGTGGCCGAGGTTCCCTTTGAATGGGGGGGGGTTGCAGGTTCACTTCGAGTTGCCGTAAGCCCTGCCGTGCCAGTCGATTGTCTGCTGGGGAATGATATGGAGCACAACGCTTGGAAGGAGGTGGAATACCGGACTCACACCGAGATGCTGGGTACACCTGACTGGGCCTGTGTTAGCACAAGGTCCACGACTACCCGAAGAGGGAGTTCATTTCGGCTGGAGCCTGGAACAAAGGCCCAGCCAGCTGCCAGTCAAGGGAAGAACCGAGGACAGGAGGAGCCTGCCTCGGCGTCTCCACCCCGTAGGACGGAAAGGCCACCGGAGGTGGTGGACCAGGAGTCTGCGGAGGGGGACGTTACCAACCTGGAGGACCTACCCATCCCGGCCGAGTGGCACGTGGAGGGAGGCCCGTCCAGGGAGGAATTCTGCCAGGGCCAGAGGGAGTGCCCTACCCTTGAGGGGCTGAGGCGACAGGCCGAAGCCCAGGCAGCAGGGAACGTTGAAGGGAACTACAGTGTTTACTGGGAGGATGGCCTCCTCTACAGTGAACCCAAGGCACCCCTACATGGATCGTCACGAGCCTTGGTAGTTCCTCAACGTTATCGAGCCTTCCTTCTGGAGTTGGCTCACGAGATACCATTGGCAGGACACCTGGGGCAAGACAAGACCTTCGCCCGTCTTGTCCCACACTTTTATTGGCCTCAGATGAAAGTGTCGTCCGATACCTACTGCCGGACATGTGTGTCTTGCCAAGCCAGTGGGAAAACAGGGGTGAAGCTGAAAGCTCCCCTGGAACCACTTCCTGTCGTTAGCACCCCCTTTGAAAGGGTGGGCATCGACATTGTGGGTCCATTAGATCCGCCAACTACAGCTGGTCACAGGTTTATCCTGGTTCTGGTGGATCATGCCACACGGTACCCAGAGGCAATACCTCTGAGGACCATAACAGCACCTGTTGTCGCTAGGGCCCTGATGGGAATCTTTACCCGAGTGGGTTTTCCCAAGGAAGTTGTGTCCGACAGGGGGACCAACTTCATGTCAGCGTATATGCGGGCGATGTGGAAGGAGTGTGGAGTGACCTACCGGTTCACAACTCCTTACCACCCCCAGACCAATGGTCTGGTGGAGAGGTTTAACAAAACCTTGAAAGGCATGATCAGAAGTCTGCCTGAAAGCCTGCGGAGGAAATGGGACGTCCTCCTACCCTGTTTACTTTTTTCCTACAGGGAAGTGCCACAGAAGGGAGTGGGCTTCAGCCCCTTCGAGCTTCTGTATGGGCACCCTGTACGTGGACCTCTTAACCTGGTGAGAGACGGATGGGAAAGAACTCCCAGAAAGCTCCCCCAGGATGTGGTGAGCTACATGCTGGCCTTCCGGAGCCAAATGGCTAAGTTGTGGAAGCAAGCTTCTGACAACTTGGAAGCCAGCCAAGCAGTGATGAAGGCGTGGTATGACCACAATGCTCACCCGGTGGAGTTGGAGCCTGGCCAGAAGGTGTGGGTGATCGAACCCGGAGAGCTTAGTGCCCTCCAGGATCGCTGGTCAGGACCCTTTGAGGTGTTGGAGAAGAAGGGGAAGGCTACCTACCTGGTGGACCTGAAGACCCCTCGTCAGCCCCTGCGGGTGCTGCATGCCAACCGCCTCAAACCCCACCACGAGAGGCCCGAAGTCTTCTTGATGATGGTGACTGACGGAGGAGAGGACGTGGAAAGCGAGCCTCTCCCTGATCTGTTTGCGTCTCAAGAGAAGGATGGGTCGGTGGAGGGAGTGATTCTCTCCCCATCTCTAACTCCTGAACAGCAGGAGGACTGTCGCCAGGTCCTGGGGCAGTACTCCTCGTTGTTCTCCCTTGTCCCGGGTAGGACTCACCTGTGCGTCCATGACGTGGACACAGGAGACAGCCCACCTGTGAAGTCCAAGATCTACCGGATGTCAGACAAGGTGAAGGCCAGCATTCATAGTGAAGTCACTAAGATGCTGGAGCTAGGAGTGATTGAACCTTCTAGCAGCCCCTGGTCTAGTCCGGTGGTGTTAGTACCGAAAGCTGCACCACCGGGTGCCCAACCAGAACTGAGGTTCTGTGTGGACTATCGGGGACTGAATTCAGTGACAAAAACTGATGCTCATCCGATCCCTAGGGCGGATGAATTGATTGACCGGCTGGGAGCTGCCCAATATCTAAGTACCTTTGACCTTACTTCAGGGTACTGGCAGATCTCGTTGACTGATGGAGCAAGGGAAAGGTCAGCCTTCTCCACGCCCAATGGCCACTACCAGTTCTGTGTGATGCCCTTTGGGCTCAAGAACGCACCTGCCACGTTTCAGCGCCTGGTAAACCAGATCCTCACCGGAATGGAGAGTTTCTCTGCTGCTTATCTGGATGACATAGCCGTCTTCAGTAACAGCTGGGAGGATCACTTGCGTCACCTGCAAGCTGTTCTCCAGGCCCTGAGACAAGCTGGATTGACGATCAAGGCCAGCAAGTGCCAGATCGGGCAGGGGTCGGTAGTGTACCTTGGACACTTGGTGGGTAGGGGAGCGGTGCAACCCCTCCAGGCGAAGATCGAGGCCTTCATGGCCTGGGAACCCCCCAAGACACAGACTGAGGTCCGAGCATTTTTGGGCCTCACGGGATATTACCGCCGCTTCGTGAAGGGGTACGGTACCATCGTAGCCCCCCTCACGGAGCTCACGTCCAAGAAACAACCTCGACGGGTAGTCTGGACGGAGGCTTGTCAGCAAGCCTTTGAGAGATTGAAGAAAGCCATGTGCGAGGCCCCGGTCTTAAGGGCCCCAGACTTTTCCAAGAAGTTCATTGTCCAGACAGATGCATCAGAACATGGCATTGGGGCAGTGTTATCGCAACTCAACGAAGAGGGTCTGGATCAACCCGTGGTCTTCCTATCCCGGAGACTACTTCCCAGGGAACAGAAGTGGAGTGCAATAGAGCGTGAAGCCTTTGCAGTGGTATGGGCTCTGAAGAAGTTGCGGCCATACCTGTTTGGATCGCACTTCCTAGTTCAGACCGACCACAGACCCCTTCGTTGGCTGATGCAAATGAAGGGGGAGAATCCCAAGTTGTTGAGGTGGTCTATTTCCCTACAGGGGATGGACTTTCAGGTGGAACATCGGCCTGGAGTGGACCACGCCAATGCAGACGGTCTCTCAAGGTATTTCCGCCTTAGTGATGAGAACTCCCAAGGGGTTGGGTAGCTCTCCCCACTTTCAGCTGGGGGGGACGCGTGTTAGACCTGTCAGCCCTTTGGGTGGTCCCTCCTCATCATTATTTATTTTGTCCCACTTTTGCCTCAAACCCTGTTTGAATTTTTCCTTTTTGGGAACCACCAGACTTTTTAGTGTTGCTGCAGATTCAGGGAGCCATTTTAGCTACCCCTGAAACTTCTGTCTGAGGGCCTGGAGCACAAAATGGTGGCCACCTGTGACATCACCAGCATCCACTGGAACCTACCAGCACCTTCCAGAACATTCCAGAACCCTGTGACAGTTGGAGGCGGTTTGGAATGTTGGGGAGTTAAGAGAGAGAGTTGGCAGTTGGAGCTGGCAGTTGGCACCTGACTGGTGAAGAGAGAGCAGCACAACAGTGAAGGAGGAAGGAGTGAAGCAGCAGGGGTGGAAACTTGTGCCTGGAGTGGGGTCCATAAACCCACCCTTGATACTAGTCCCTACTGATGGATCCCAGCCTGTAGCCCTGTGTGGGAAGAAGCCAGAAAAACCCATCCTAAGGACCTGGACAGCAGGAACAGGCCTTAGAAGCAGAAAGCAGCAAGATCCTGACCTGGAAACTGGTTTCCCTGGAGTCCGGCGTCGAGTAGCCTAAGACCTGGAGCCCGAGGTGGAGAAGCGGCGCTGACTGAAGAGGCAGACGTCGTACCCGGAGCCGCCTGAGGTCGTGAGAGGGCGCCGACGGAGGTCGTGAGGAATACCAAAGGTCGAGGAGGAAGCTAACCGAGGTCGAGTGAGCGGCGTCATCGGAGGAGTGAAGTCCGCCCTCCGGAGTCGTCGGAGACCGAGGTGAAGTGTACCGGAGGTCGGGAGTGAGGATCGCACTCCGGAGTCGCCCGGAACCTGAGAGGAGGAGCACCGGAGGTCGGGGGTGAGGATCGCACCCCGGAGTCGCGGGAAGTCGACATCGAGGCCAGGCCGGCCGACGTCATCGAAGCCGAGAGCGCCATCGGACCGGAGCCGCCCGAAGTCGACATCGAGTAGAGACTGCCCGACGCCGTCGAATCGGAGGTCGAGATCGAACCGAGGCCGCCGACACCGGACCGGAACCGCCTACCGGCGTCGTCTAGAACTGACATTGTGCCGAGGCCGCCGAGACCGAACCGGAACCGCCTCACGGCATCGACACGACTCCAGCGGCGTCGGAACATCAGAAAAAGGGCAGTAAGTGGAGTAGAGGGCGCCTAAGGCCCTGTGGAGACCTGAGAGACTGCTCTAAGGGGCTAGGGAGGTGCTGGAACCAACCTGACTGTGCCAGGGGTGAATTGGGACTAACCTAGAGAGGTTGTGTGGAGAGAGAAAGCCAGGGCACTGGTATTCCCCCCTTGATCTACCTCAGTTTAGGCCTCAGCCTTGTCCCAGCCAGGGAGTAGAACCCCTCAAGCCTTCCACAACCCTACAAGCTGTGCCTGGGCCAAATCAGCCCTTAGGAATTGAAAAGTGATCTGATTACATGAGTGTTGCTGTATACTCTTAATTATTTATTGGGGGGCCCTGTATTTATTGTGGTTAACCTATTTATTGCTTCACTATATTTATTGGTCCACAGGACTTGTTGGTGTACAATATTTATTGGTGACAGTATTTATTGCCTCAGAATATTTAATTGCCTGTATTACCTGCACTGTTATTTATGTCCTTTATATTTATGATCACCCCTATTTATTGAATCTCCAGACAGTATTTATTTGACCTGCACTATTTAAATTTGTATATTGTGATTGACTTATTTATTTTCCCAATCAGCAACTAAGAGAAAAAGATAAAGAAAGATATTTTCATAATTTTTACGGTGTAGAGTCGTTTTTGGAACGGATGCACGCATGGTTATTGTATGGGTATATTGTATGCTTAGCACGGTGCCTGTTTCCTGACCACTCGAGCCAAGCTACCACAGTGTGTTCGGGGAGTCCACCACCACCCTGCGGAGTGGGAGTGGGCTGTTTCCAACAATGGTGCATTATATTATTCTTAAATTCCCATGTTTTTATGCATTTTTAAACTGTGGTTTTATGATATAATGAATTTGACTATAAATGTATATAATTATATGTGCTTTTATGATTATATATAATTGAGTAAAGCTGATTTTGACTTGAGTCACAAGGATGACTTGGGCAAGGTTGTTCCTGATCTTTCTGAGAACTTTGGATAAGAGTGGAATTGGCGGAAAGGCATACAGGAGGCCTGAGCTCCACTCGAGACGAAAAGTGTCTACGAGCGAAAGCCTCTTTGGAAACTCCAGCATGCAAAACTACTGACATTGTACTTTCTCGACTGAGGTGAATAGATCAAATCAAGGCTCTTCCTATTCATGGAAGAGACCTTACACCACCTCCGGACTGAGATGCCATTCATGATCCACTAGGCATCCACATCTGAGTTTGTCTGCGCTGAAGTTCAGAGAAACCCGCCAGGTGTTTAACCACCAGGGATATGCCCTGAGGTTGTAGCCAAGTCCAGAGATGTAGTGCCTATTGACAAAGGATCCACGACTCCACCCCATGCAGTTTGTTGCAATACCACCTGGCAGTGGAGTTGTCATGAACACCTGAAGCAGCCTTCCTATGATTGAAGTAAAAAAGGCCTTCAATGCCAGCCAGATCGCTCGGAGCTCCGACAGGTGGATGTGGAGTCCGAATTCAGCCGGCAACCAGAGTCCTCGAATTGCCACTTCTCCAAGATGACTGTCCTGACTCAGGAGGGACACCTCTGTTATTACAGTCAACTCCGGATGGGGAAGGAAAAGGGGTCTGCTACTGACCTAATTGCAGTTCGTTAGACACCACTGCAAGTCTTGCAGTTCCCTTCGAGATCTGGACCATGTCGGAGAGATACTCCGGATGCTGTGCCCACTGGAACCTAAGGTTCCACTGCAGGGCCCTCGTATGCCAACAGACTGCACTGTGTCTAGAACAGTTCTGATGAATGGGAGCTTTTGAGAAGGAGTCAGGTGTGACTCTGACATGTTGATAGTGAACCCTAGTGAGTGCAAACGGTTCGCCGTAGTCTGGAGGTGAGAGACAACTGCCTGGGGCGAGCCCACCTTCAACAGCCGATGGTCAAGGAAGAAAAAGACGAAAATCCCTAACCTTCGCAGATGAGCTGCAACCACCGCCATCACTTTTGTGAACACCTGAGGTGTGGTAAATAATTTAATTACCGGTACTTAATTTGATGCGGAAAATTAAATAAGAATAGCTCAGTAAAATAAGAGGCAGAATCCGTGGTATTAGAGATTCAGAACGGGCTTTATTCCTATACAAAGGAACATAATTCGAATTATGGGCCTTCTATTCCATCACCACGAAAGTTCAGGAAGGAAGGAACAATACATTATTGACAGGTAATCATTTTTATAGAAAAGGCATTACAGTGAAACAGATGCAGGAGGCGTAACAGTTGATAACAGAGATAAAGGCATACATGCGTAACTAAAATGGGTGTAACTAGGCGTAACTAAAGAACGTCATTAGGTATGATGTCACAAATGGGTGGTTCCATGAAAGAATTTCGCAATGTCAGCAAAAATACTTGGTAGAGATGCGCGCGCAGCAGCATGACGTGTGAGTTGACGTGCAACTAGGGGGAGAATGGGACTTGACATTTAGCTCTACATGTGGAGACAAAAGTCTGGGGTTATGTCAACCTAATCCCAAATCATATCTAATATCCTATGTTTAAAGAACTGTGTTATCCAAAAAGAGAGGTCTCTTAGGATAGAATCTTATTCTATACTGACTATACTGACTGTTAGTGCGTGTACAAGCGTCTAAGTGTCTACACTAGATGCGAGGGGGTAGGAATATTCCATGGTAACGGGGCTATGAATTACTTGCATGAGGGCAGCGAGGCCTGGCCCCTTTGCACGGTAGCTGGAGGAATGTTTACTTAAACTGCTAGAAAGGAATGCATCGGATGAGGAGCGAAGGAGATACTCTCGAAGGTGAAATACAGTTTTTTGGCAAGCGACGGGCTGGATCAGGCACCGTTAGCCGCGCAGGGAGTAAGACAAAGTTCATGGTCACAGATGCAGGCTCAGACTGGAGCTTTCAGAGGCAGAAGGCAGAAAAGGCTTGGTGGCAGAATCAGGGCCTACTCGCCTGGACTGTAAAATGGGATAAATGAACCATATAAAGCCGGTGGCCTTTCATACTTAGGAATAGAATATCCGGCCCATTCATGGCGGATCTGAAAGAGGACATGTTGACGGTGGACGCACATGTGTTTGCGTCTTCATAACTGGAACTGGAGGGAACATACATGTACTTGTGACTTATACATGAAACCGTTGGGGTCCAAGATAGGGGACATAACCGACCATAAAAATCCATATTTCCACATTCCCTCCTTGTCCCCTACTTGCCCTTAGGAGATATCAATCTTCATCAATCCATCGATCTGTTCATATAACATCATTTGTTCTTCTTTCTTCTTCCGGGATCTTGAACGAAAACTTGGATGTGGGATACACGAGGTGGCACATAGACCACAAATCGCTGGCCCACATTGTAGACATAAGCAGCAACTGAATAGTATGAGAAAGCCAATACCTAGGAAGGAGAGCATTCTCCATCCCCAGGCTGACAACACGCCCCAGAACCAACCGGACCAAGTCCAGGTGCCTGGACTCTGGTGTATCTGGCTTACAATCTTATGAAGGCGGGTTATGGCTTTATATACTGATGGTGAATTTTCTGGTATGAAAATGCAACAACTTGATCCGATGACCCTACAAGCTCCGCCCCTATCGGCCAGGATGACGTCAAGGACAAGACGATTTTGAAGCACAACAATCCGCATAGCAGACTGTTCTTCTGTTAAATTGCCTAAGGCGGAAATAGTTTCGTTCACTACTGCTTCAAGGGTTCTGGTTAATCTACGTATCAACTTACTATTAGTGACTGTACCTATATAGGGAAAGAAACCTTTATTGAAATCTGTGTATTTTTCCCATGCTGTTTCAGTGTAATCGACAATTGGGAGATCTCTCTGCTGTCTATTGTGTACTAAATGAGTATTTCTATGATAATCAGGAGGAGCTAGGAAAACAGGTGGTAGAAGGAATGCTATGTAACAGGTACCATCCCAATCTAAAGGTAGGCGTATATATGCGGTCTGGCCACATATAAAGTAGGAATGACGAGAAGCTCTAAATGTAGACTTGCCTTGATCACTGAATTTTATCACAGTGGTGCATTTACTATGGCCCATGTGTATGGAGCCATTCTTTCTTATGCATAGTTCCCCTTTAACTGGGAATACGGACATGGCGGGCAATATTGGTGTAGCTTCAGATTCAACGTTCAGGATCATGAAGTTAAGTGTAAAATTACCTAATCCATATACTTCATTTTCTAGATCAGTTCCTGTTCTTTTGGGAAGTCCCTCCTTGTTAGGGTAGCAGACTTTAAGCAAAACTAAGTTCAGGTTTCCCCATACCCAGTTGTCTTGATAAGCTACTGAGTTTGAATCTAAGGAATTAATTAAACTAAACCATGCTCCACAGGAGCCATTGTGTGTGAACGGATAGGGAAAGAGGGGCAAAACTCCCTTATAGTTCTGATAGGGAGGGAGTCGGCCACATATCCAACAATTTGTAGCATTGCTAGTCTGATGGGAATGATGTAACATACTAATAAAAGTGTTGTTGCGCAGCGCAAATCTATAGGACAACTCATGCAGGGGTAATTCACTAAAAGAATGTTCAGCAGTAACATTGTAAACATGTTTAGAAATAGGATCATATATGTGCAACAATATACTTGCAGCGATTATTAAAAGACATAAGAAAAACAAAATTAATAACGTCACTGTGCAATGACTACGCAGTGATTTACAGTACGCATGTTTCTTGAGCTGCATTTGATTATTTCTTTCTCTATTCCGGTCCAGAGGATACATGTCAGAGACAAATTCAACCGATTCACCTTGGAGAGGACTTAAACAATCAAATTGTCTGACTGACTGGACCTCAATTTTAGTCTATATAGTTCTGAGTTCGATTGCTCAACCAAGGGGAGCTTTGAGTCTGTCTTGGAGGAAATACAGGGTTTAGTCTCTATATCGGATGGTAGTCCATAAAATTTCTTGATATGACTCGAGTGTATCCAACCTTTGCGACCTTCGATCTTCACGGCTGTCCTCGTGGTGAGCAGTACAAGTTGAGGCGATTTCCACCTAGGATCCAGCTGAGTCTTCCGGTCAAAATTCCGCACTAACACCAAGTCCCCGGGAACTACGTCATGGGGTTTCACCTCGGTGTTGTCGGGAAAGGCTGCAGCTACCTGTGAACGACAAGATTGTAGTGCAGACATCAAGGAAGCCAGGTAATCTGTCAGCATATTACAGTCAACGTCAGTGATTTTACGAGGTATAGGCGTCCCCCACATATTTGGTGGTCTACCGAAGATCACCTCATACGGGGATAGCCCTGTTCGAGAATGTGCTACCATTCTCATGTAAAAGAGTGCAACTGGTAAGGCTACTACCCAATCGACACCTTTCTGTCTACATATTTTGGACAATCTAATTTTCAGAGTTTGATTATGTCGTTCCACGAGACCTGCTGCCTCGGGGTGTCGGACACAGTGAAATCTCCATTGATAGCCTAACAAAAGTGAAACGTGTTTCATTAGTTCGGATGAGAACGGCTGGCCGTTATCTGAGTAGACAACACGTGGTAAACCGTACCGTGGGAAGAATTCTCGAACCAACTGTTTGGCAGTAGTCGGGGCAGTGTAATCTGAGACCGGGTATGCTTCTGTCCAACGGGAAAGAGCACAAACAACTACAAGAACATATTTGAATCCTCGACATCGTTCCATCTGGATATAATCCATCTGGAGGACTTCAAAAGGGTGATCAGGAGGCTGAAATCCACCCTGTTCCACGGGAATGCTTTTACCTGGGTTAAACTGACAACAGATCATACAGGTACGAACTTTTTTTTGTTTAGCTGCTGCTCGTAAATGTTTGTTGAACCAAATGTGTTGAATGCTGTCTAGCATAGCCTTTTCTCCTAGGTGCGCTGGACTATGTATTGTATTAATGATAACTTGGACCATAGAGTCGGGAAGAAACCATATAGATTTTTCCTTCGTCATCCATCCCTGATCGGTTTGGATCCCTCCTAATTCAGTCCATTTCTTTATTTCTTCTGGTGTAGCATGTGTCTGTATGTCAATTACGTCAAGAGCGGGATCCTTAACCGTCATGCAATGTGTTGGTGTCAGAACTATTGTCTTTGTCATGTCAGATGTGTGAGTTTTATTCTGAGCAGTCTGTTTAGCTGTTCTGTCAGCTAGGTCATTGCCTTGGGAAATGATATCAGTAACTTTCGTATGAGCTTTACATTTCATAATTGATATTGCAGTGGGTAGATGTATTGCATCTAATAAGGCATGAATGAGGGGTCCGTGCTGAATGTGGGCACCGTGAGAAGTTAAATAACCTCTCTCTCGCCACAGTACGCCGAAGTCATGGACGACTCCGAATGCATAACGTGAATCAGTGTATATGTTGACTTTCTTATTTGTGGCTTGAATACAGGCTTGTGTCAGAGCGATGAGCTCTGCTGCTTGAGCTGACAAGGTATTAATACGATTTGTTTCAATGACTTCAGTGTCTGTTGTGACTGCATACGCGGCCACTAGCTCTCCTGTACTTGTTCTCATACATGAACCATCTACATACAACGTCAGGTCTGGATCTGTCAATGGGACGTCTGTCAAGTCTTGTCTGGGTTTCGTCGTGATAGTAATAACTTCAATACAATCATGTGCTAGTGGGTCTGTTCCGTTTACTGGCAAAAGTGTGGCAGGATTCAATGTACTACAACGTCTGATTTCTATGTGTGGCTGAAACAATGTCAATTCGTAACCGGTAAGTCTTGCTATAGTCAAGTGTTGTGTCTGTGTGCGGTTCAAGAGAACTTCTACTGCGTGTGGTACTTGTACTGTCAATTGATGTCCTAACACTATGGCATCGCTTTGTCTGATTGCTAAAGCTGTCGCTGCCACTGATTTCAGGCACGCAGGCAGAGCCTGAGCTACGGGATCTAATGTACTAGAAAAATAAGCACATGGTTTGTGTGATCCTGCTTGTTCCTGTGTGAGTACTGACAAAGCAGTACCTTCGCGTTCTGTGACAAAGAGTGTAAACTGTTTATTGTAACATGGTGTTGCTAGGACAGGTGCTTGACATAAAGCTTTCTTTAAACTTTCAAAGGCGTGTGTATGTTCTTGAGTCCAAGGGAGGACAGTCGATGTGGCTGCCTCCTGTGTTGTCAACTGAATAAGTGGTTTTGCTAGAAATGCATACTGAGGGATCCACTGCCTACAATATGAAGTGAGGCCTATAAAAGCCCGTACCTCCTTTTGTGTCTTGGGTATTGGCATGTTAGCAATTAACTGGATGCGATCTGACGTAAGCTGCCTTCCCTCCTTGGACAGCGAGTGCCCAAGGTAAACAACTCGCTGGACACAGAATTGCAGCTTAGAAGGGGACACCTTGTGCCCCTTTTCGGCCAAAAATTGTAAAACCGTCAGTGAAGCTTTTTCACATTCGGGTTCGCTTCTAGCGGTGATCAGCAGATCATCGACATATTGAAGCAGGGCAGTGTTGACTGGCATGTGGATACTGTCAAGTTCTCGTTTCAGTGCTTGGCTATAGATGCTGGGGCTTTCTGTGAATCCTTGAGGTGCGCGTGTGAATTTAAAGCTTCGTCCATTTAAACTAAATCCGAACAAGTATTGGCTTTCCGGATCTATTGGGACGCTGAAAAAGGCATTCTTGAGATCAATTACAGTAAAGAATGTTGCTTCGGAATCAATGGCTGTCAGTAATGAAGAAATGTCTGGAACTACGGGGTATTGTGGTACAATACATTTATTTAATTCGCGCAGATCAATAACCAATCGATATACTGGCGGGGCTTTTGGATCAGTTCGTTTAAGGATCGGAATTATCGGGGAATTACATACATTGGAGTCGGTTTCCACAACCACTCCTTGGGTAATAAGCTCGTCAATGATTTGCAGTAAAGCCAATACAGCATCTGGTGGTAACTTGTATTGTCGCATACGTGGTAGTACCACTCCTGTCTTTAGTGTGACTCGATATGGTGTAATGTTCATGCAACCAACATCTGTAGGGCCTTGCGCCCATAAATGTGTGGGCAAAGTCTGCAGTCGGTGATCCATGTCTCGGGACATATAGTGCCCTTTGAAATCACGTAAAAACAATCTTACTCCTTCCGGAGAACAACATATTATAGCTCCTAGAGCTTTCAATGTTTTTATACCTAACAGGTTTTCTGGACATGATTTAGTAAGCAATAAATCTGTAGTTCGTGTCAAGGGACCAATCGTAAGTGGAAGAGGCTGTGATACTTCGTTAATGATAGGTTTTCCTGAAAAACCAAGGGAAATATTCTGTGAGCCTGAGAGGGGTGCCCCTGGAACTTCACTACGTTTTATGGTTGTTCGGCTTGCCCCTGTATCAAGTAAAAATTTTCTATCCTGGCCTAATAGTTCACTGTGTACATAAGGTCCTTCTTGATCTACAGGGACCTCGATAAGGGGTAAGCCAACTTCCCTCTCTAGGCTGTTTCATGAGTATCGTTGATAATCAGGATAGTCATACTGTGCGGTCTGGTACATCTGTTGTGTCGTTGTTGGTGTGGCAGCAATAGGCTGCGGTGGTGGAGCTGGCATAGACTGTTGCGGAGCTGGCATGGCCTGTGCATGCTGCGGGGCTCCTTGTTGGTTCTGATCCTGTCTAAGTGGCCGTGGTCTTTCTTTTGTATTACCTATGGCGATATTATGTTTTAAAACTGGACAATCGTGTACATAATGACCTGGCTGTTTACAATAGTTGCATGTCCCTTTTACAGAACCTGCTGAAACACTGGACTGTGTCATACCCTTTTTATGACCGTCAGCTGGAACTGTCTGGGAAACTAGCATTTTCATTTTCGTGTCTTTCATGCGTCTTTGTTCATGTTCTTGTTCCTCTCTAATTCTATTGTGATGGTACTGTAGCATTTGTAACATTTGTGACGGAGTGTTACCTTGCCAGGTACTCTCGAATTTCAATACTCTATTCTTAACTTGGGGCAGGGCATTTTCAACTAATTTTGTCACAAACAGATGTGGATAAGATTCGCTACTTGCTTTTATTCCACTATTTATACCAAAACATTTTTCGAATCGGGCATAAAAGTCACTAGTGTCTTCATCTTGCTTTTGTTTACAGGCTGAGATTGCACCCCAGTCTTCCTTTTTCGTAGTTAATAAACGTGGCAGTACCTGTACTAGTAAACCTGGTAGTATTTTGGTCTTTTCCCCAAGCCCTAAACCTGGACCTCGAGCTGTTTCTTCGTTTTCTAATGCTGTCCAATCTATCTTTTGGTCTCCCACCTCCCAATCCTTTTCTTTGAGTTTTTCATAAATGCCCGCAGGCATTAATACCTTTAATATTTTCATAATGTCGGGATAGGTATACTCTCCCATGAGCAACATGTCTTTAATTTCACGGTGGAAACCCGCTGGGTCTTTGTCATGACTGGGTACCACTTTCTTCATTTCTAATAGTTCCATTTTAGATATGGGTGTGTATACAAACACACGTTTAAACTGATTGTCATCACCTTTTATCGGGTGGACTTCGCGTAAGGGATTCTGTCTATCCATATAATACGTCGTTCTTTCCTTGATGGGCAGTGAGACATGTTCGGGGCATACAAAAAGAATGTACTGCTTTCTGGATTCTAGTATTTCTCTAATTAACTCAGTACCTGAACCTCTCCATTTATTCGTGAGTAATTCAGTTAACATATCAGGTAAGGGACCAGGATCGGAGTGTTGGCTTTTATATAATATAAGGAGTTGTTGAATCATGTAGATACCAGCTAAACGCTGTTCATCTGGGGTGAGGTTCAAAAACGTGTGTGCTAGTGTATCATCACTATATTTTCCGGGACTGTCAACCCAGTGAACGGCTGACCTGGCTAATTCTTGTTCGTCCATAGAATCGAGTATATGATAACCCCTTCGTTCTCGGAGTAATTTGTCAGCGGCTTGGAACGAATGTTCGGGGGACCTTATATTTATTATAGGGGTTTGGAAATTTCTGTTATTTTCTGGACGTATCGAACGTATCGGATCAGTAAAGCATCTAGTATTATTACAAGATCTTCCTCTACCTACATAGGCCATAGTTTCTAACTGTCCTGTGGGCAGTTCTAATTCTTCCTCCTCCTCGTTTTGTTCAGGCTGGTCTACCGCCAATCTTTCTTCGTGTATTCGTTCTACTTCTTTGCGGATCTTTCGGCACATAGCTACTATACTTAGTAGTTTATCATGTCTCCCCTCTGATATATTCCGACTCCATGTGGTAAGAATTCGCATTTCTTCCGGATTTACCCCTGGTCGGTCTTGATTTCTGACCACACAATTTATGAGGAAACGTAACAGTTCTCCCTGTATCTCCACTTTCTGGTACTCCATGGCTCTATTAATACTTTCAGAATCTCGCCCTGACTGGATAAAATGATATATATTTTCTAAATGTGTAGTCATTCCTGGTAGCCTCCCTAAATATATTGCAGCTCGTCGGATACGTAATGAGGCCAGCAGCATTTCATCCTTTTTGCCGGGCACAGGGTCATATCTACAATCTACTAGAAGTTCCTTAAGCATGTCGGGAGTTACTAGTTTGGGCGTACGTTGGTGGGCTAATTCTTGAAAGGAAAGTTTATTTACTCTGGGTGGCGTGGAAAAAATGTTTGTTGTACCTCCTGTAGCACCGCCTGGGGTGCTGGGTGTGAAAGGATTCGTTGAACGTGATATAGCAACCATAGGTGTGGGTACAGCTGTAGAAACAGATGTGCTTGCCGGAACTTGTGTCGGAGTTTGTTGTTGCAGAGGTACAGACGGAGGGTCTTGGCGTTGAACCCCCTCGGCAGGCGGTCTATGTGGTGCAGTATTAGCATACTCGGGAGCTGCGTCGTCTAAATAAGAGGAAAGGAACACATCTTCTGCGGTTCTGGGATGCCCTTTGGGATGTGCTTTTATCGGAAACAACGGAGGTGGCAAGTCTTTTGGTATCTCCGGAGTAGCCTTAGGTAACCCTTCGGCCAGAAGAGGATACATACCATTCATAAGGGCATTTCTTTGTCTGTCTACTTGTTCTGCTTTTGCTCGGGTACCTTCTTCAATTAATAGATTTTCTCGGACTTTATTTGAATTCTCCTTACTCTTCTCTTCCTGTCTGAGTGCTTTTTCTGTACGTCTATACGATTCTTTACGCCATAATTCAATGGCATCTTTCTGTGATTGTCTAGCTTTCTTTTTCCATAATTCTTCCTCTACTTTCATGATGCAATCTGCATCCCAGGTCCCAGTTGCGGGCCACCTCTGACTTTCTGGTAATTCCTTGGTGTAGTCTACCCATAAATCAAGAAATAATATGGCGTCTAGGCCATGTTTATGATACATGAAGTACCCTGGAGTGTCCCTAGGAGGAATGGGAACAGCTTCTTCGAGTACCCCTTTTCTAGTTTTGATCTGTCTTAATTTCGAAAAGAGCGGCATATTGAGAACTGATCTGATACCTAATTTTGAACACGTTTAATACAACAAAACACAATAATGAACAGTCATTCACACCACAATATGCAGAACGTATTTAAAACATTTAACATTTAATGAACAACAATGATGGCCATTTAGGGATCTCGTCACTAAGCATAATACTCGGCACTAACTAGGTAATTCTGAATTATATACTAGACATACTAGATATACTGCTAAACAGTACAGATACACTGCTGAAACAGTGCAGACCGGATTTGTGTACCCAAACCCGTCTTGACCGGCACAACCTATGTGCACGTCAGAACGCCTCCCCGGCAATGGTACTCACCGGGTAGCTCGGAACGGAAGGCCTCGGAACTGAACTGAACTGGACTCGAACCGGACTGGACTCGACTCGAAACTTCGGAACCTGGTGGGCCTCTGTATACCTCGGATCTTGCTCTCTCAGCTAGGCTCTGGTCGGGATACTTCGCACTTCTCACCGCCTCGTCTGGGTGTTGATCGCAGCCTCAGTTACCCCCGCTCGGCAGGAGGGAGATACAGGAAATCCTGTGGGTACGCGTTGTTGTCCGTCCAGCTGTGGCAGGAGACCGGGTCTGCACCGCACCTCCGGCGCGTGAGATGAGAAAGTGTCCCTATTCGGGCGCCATATATGTGGTAAATAATTTAATTACCGGTACTTAATTTGATGCGGAAAATTAAATAAGAATAGCTCAGTAAAATAAGAGGCAGAATCCGTGGTATTAGAGATTCAGAACGGGCTTTATTCCTATACAAAGGAACATAATTCGAATTATGGGCCTTCTATTCCATCACCACGAAAGTTCAGGAAGGAAGGAACAATACATTATTGACAGGTAATCATTTTTATAGAAAAGGCATTACAGTGAAACAGATGCAGGAGGCGTAACAGTTGATAACAGAGATAAAGGCATACATGCGTAACTAAAATGGGTGTAACTAGGCGTAACTAAAGAACGTCATTAGGTATGATGTCACAAATGGGTGGTTCCATGAAAGAATTTCGCAATGTCAGCAAAAATACTTGGTAGAGATGCGCGCGCAGCAGCATGACGTGTGAGTTGACGTGCAACTAGGGGGAGAATGGGACTTGACATTTAGCTCTACATGTGGAGACAAAAGTCTGGGGTTATGTCAACCTAATCCCAAATCATATCTAATATCCTATGTTTAAAGAACTGTGTTATCCAAAAAGAGAGGTCTCTTAGGATAGAATCTTATTCTATACTGACTATACTGACTGTTAGTGCGTGTACAAGCGTCTAAGTGTCTACACTAGATGCGAGGGGGTAGGAATATTCCATGGTAACGGGGCTATGAATTACCTGCATGAGGGCAGCGAGGCCTGGCCCCTTTGCACGGTAGCTGGAGGAATGTTTACCTAAACTGCTAGAAAGGAATGCATCGGATGAGGAGCGAAGGAGATAATCTCGAAGGTGAAATACAGTTTTTTGGCAAGCGACGGGCTGGATCAGGCACCGTTAGCCGCGCAGGGAGTAAGACAAAGTTCATGGTCACAGATGCAGGCTCAGACTGGAGCTTTCAGAGGCAGAAGGCAGAAAAGGCTTGGTGGCAGAATCAGGGCCTACTCGCCTGGACTGTAAAATGGGATAAATGAACCATATAAAGCCGGTGGCCTTTCATACTTAGGAATAGAATATCCGGCCCATTCATGGCGGATCTGAAAGAGGACATGTTGACGGTGGACGCACATGTGTTTGCGTCTTCATAACTGGAACTGGAGGGAACATACATGTACTTGTGACTTATACATGAAACCGTTGGGGTCCAAGATAGGGGACATAACCGACCATAAAAATCCATATTTCCACGTGCTGGTAAGGCTGAAGGGGAGTATGGCAAACTGAGAGGTCTCTTGGCCGACCGTGACCCGCAGGTAACACCCTGTGGGGAGGCAGGACGGGCATGTGGAAATAAGTGTCCTGTAAGCCTAGCAATACCATCCAGTCTCCTGGCTCCAGTGCAGACAGGACTTGTACAAGCATTTTGAATTTCTCCTTTCTCAGGAAGAGGTTGAGAAGGTGCAGGTCTAAAATAGGACAAAGGCCCCTGTCCTGCATGAGCACCAGAAAGTAGCAGGAATAGCAACCACAAACTTATTCTGATGCCAGCACCCTTTCGATGGCTCCCTTGGCCAAGACTTCCTGACTGAGCAAAGAGAGGTGGTCATCCGTCAGCCATTCTCAAATGGGGGGCATGGGTGATGGTCACAGAGAGGAGGGAGTATCCCCATTAGACTAGCTGCAACACATAATAGTCGGATGTTAGTGACCTCCAATGGTGGTGATGGCATATCCTGCCCCATAATAAATCCCAGTGGAGTTCGGAGTGTATACTAAAGAGGTTTGGGGGCTGCAGCTGCTGAGGGTGGAGGACTGGCTCAACCTCTAGCCTGCTGTCATGCGTGGTCTGTGTGACCGCATCCTCGGACACAAAAAGACTGTGCGGCTTGGCCATGATTGCTGGGAGTGTAAAGACGCGGTTGAAAGCCTCTCCTATGGCCATGAAAGGGGCAGAAGGAGGACTGGTGTTGGGGAGGGGCCACGGAAAGGCCCAAGGGCCTAGGCCGTAGCTCTGGTGTCCTTAAAGAGCTCGAGCGCTGAGTCAACCCGCTCACCAAACAACCAAGAGCCATCAAAGGGCATTTCCATGAGCAAGGCCTGGACATCCCTGAAAAGCTAGTGGTTCTCAGCCAGGCGTGGCGCTACAGGGCACAGACAATGACTTGGCTGTGTCTCTTCCATTAGCAATTGCTTGAGAGAGTATGGATCAGGCTTCCTCCGAGACCATCGCAGCAGTTGCACAACTGAGTCCCAGATGGTATGGGAACATCAGCCCAAGAGGCATGCAATGTTCACAGAGCACAGTGCCAGGCGCTGGAAGAGACATCCTCTTACCAAGGGTAGCCAGCCTTCCGGATTCCCTGCTTGGTGGAGTGGATGAAATTCCACATGGATTAACTTTGGAGGTTAAGACCAGGACCACCAAGCTCTCCAGGGTGGGGTGCTGGGTGACAAAAATGGGGTTCCTTGGGGCGGGAAATGGTGGTGACAAATTGTTCTATGCAGAGGGACCCCCGTGCAGGGCTTGAACCCAAGCAGGACATCAGTAGAACTTAATTGATTGGAAGTAACGGTTCGTTTGGAGCAACTATCGGCTGTAGCACCTGCATTAAGACGTTTGTCTTGACTGCAACTAAGGTCCAGGTCCTCAGCCACCCTCTGCACCACCATAGCAAATGAGGCACCCTCCTCCGTAGCTACAGTAGTGGGAGAGACCAGGCCAGTGTCTGGGGAGGTGTCCAGTCCACTGGCATCTGCCAGATCCTCATACCAGTTTTTTTCAGGATTTTCTAACTGGTATCCATAAAGGTCCGCAAACACATCCCATTCGTCTCTCAATCCTGACCTGTCATACGAATAAGGCATTGGCTTCGTCATGAGTATTCTACCCCTGTCATCACTGGTACCTGGTACCAGCTCCATGTCAGAGTCGGGGATGATGATGGGGTTTGAACCACTGTGGGGTGTTGGCCCTGGACCAGGCTCTGGGGAAGGTCGAGATGGCTCAACCGACACCGTTCTGGATACATCAACAGATCCAAGACAGGTAGGGCCCAAATGCACTCCAGCCAGTATTGGCCGCCCAAATATGAGGTGCATGGCCTCATAAAATTTGTGTAACTGTGCGGAGATCACTCCTGAAAACTCTTGGAGGCCTTGAATGCCGACGCTCTCTCGTCAGATGACTTTGATGGAGGGAATTGGCTCTTGCTCTTCCTGCGTAGCGACATATGCATTTTACCCTTTTGACCCGTGGTTTTATTTTAGGATTACCGCACCTGTATTGCGGCTTCCTTTGAACTCCATTTTTAATCATTCACTGTAACAAGACGTCACCTAAATGTGACACACTCATACGATGCTTCACAGAAATGCAAAAAAAACCTCCCTGTTTAGCGCGACTGCTGTACCACTATATGGCAGTTTGGATGTCTAATAGGTAAAAATGACAGCATCTACCACTTGATGAAGTAAGTGTTTTTCATGAATAGAGCTTTAAGTTATGTGGGCCTTCCGTTTATCCCTTGATCATTCCACAGAGATTTCCTGCTTCTTTACGGGTCTCCAGCACAATAAGAGATGTATTAAGTACTTAAATTTGTGGTGTTCGTTTGCATGCCTGTCCTGTTTCTGTTCTTGGCGCCAACATATGAACTGATGTTTGTACATGCCTATAGAAGTGAATTTGTTGTCTGTCAGTTGAAGTCGCGTTCAACACGGGCAATAAATATTTTTTTTTAATTCTTTCCAAGGCGTGTAAATAATTGTAATGCAGAGGAATCCCCCCGCGTGCCACTCCCTCACAGATACGCTGGGCTTTCCTAAACTAAAGAACCAGGCACTAGGGTATCCCAGTATAATGAACACTTAGCCCTATGTTATTCTGCCAGTGATAACCTGTCAGTTGTTTTCGTTTGCTATGTTACTAGACCAGTTCAGGTTTCAGATATCACATGTCTTGAAATTATTGTAGTGAGGGCCTTTTATCCATACCGTCTGTAGTCCAGGGATCCTATCAACACTATCCTGTTCGATCTTTATAGTACAACTGTTTTGTTATAGTCCACTAGGTTGTTCTCTAGATTTATTCCTCAGAGGTTCTTACCATACACCTAGTGAGTGACTACAGGGGGAGACACCCCTACTCTGGACCATGAAGCTTAGCTATAAACCACAATAGGGTAGTAGCTGCGGATTACGAGAGACAATATCATGTCCAGTTGCATGTAAATAAACTCTGTTTTTGTCTTACAGTGACTGTTGATACTCATGAATCACCGACTCTTTGTAGAGAATTGCAGGGTCCACAAGTGGGGTGGGTATGCTGAGAGTGCTATATAATGGTACCGGGGAACACATTAATGAAAATTTGAATATATACATTTTAGCGAATGTTTTCAAGAATTCTTTAACATTGTTAATTAGTAATAGGTTTGTGCTCCTTTCTACAGGGCTCATTGTTGAGTGATAACAGACGGCTATGAGAGCATTCTTGCTTACTGTGCACTAACTAGTTAGGTAGGGAGTTCTGCAGCCTTGAAGAAGACTGTTGACCAATTTTGGCACCTTATTCAGTCGAAACTTACTTGTGGTTAGGCAAAACATTAATGTCAACCATAAACCACGTACTTTATGCTTTCAACATATACCAGGGATCCCCCTAAAGAAATGTTCTTTTGGTATACCTGTATGTATTTTTAATTGAAAATCTGGACCTTTGTTTACTGTCTTGTAAATAATATCAAAGAACTCTGAAGTTAGGTTGAGTCCATTGGAGTAGTATTATCTTACTCTAGTCACTTTTGAATTAAGAATTTTTCACTTACCTTTCCTGGTATACGGAATATGATCTAATCGAGTTTATAATGTAATCCCATTAGAGTTGGGGTTAACATATTGACAGGTTTTATGATGGCATAAGTCAGGTGAAGGAGATGTGTGTACGGCTGTTCACACTTATACAAATACCGTGGCATAGCGATATTTAACGTTAAAGGATATTTCTAAAGTTGACAGCTATCAAATTTGGCGGGGATTATCCGTTTTCCATTTGAGGATATATCTAGGGTCAGGATTTCTAATTTTGGTCTTTTTTTGTGGGCATCGGATGGTATTGGATAGGAACACGGCTATCATTAATAACGTGGATAATAGATGGTTATAATTTTTTGAGCATACTTGACAATTTGAACTAATTTAAGTCATAATGGAACCAACTGCTATGGACTGCAGGGAACAAATAACATTGCAGTTCTCCCAAACGGATGCGAAAATAATGAATTGAAGGTTTATTTGCAGCGATTACTTGTAATCATAGAAAACTACAGTCTTGTTCAAATGAATGTGTGGATATAGAATTATAGGATTCATTGCAGTAATTGTTTGCAATCAGGGGAAAATCGTGTTGTTTATAAAGAACTATTATTCAAAATGGGAGAGTTACGCTAACTTTCGCACCTAGTAATTTGAAGATTATCCCTAGTAAATCGTAAAGACACGCAAGGTCATGTGACTTACGTCGTCTAACGAATAAAAGACGGAAAGACGCCCGCGCGGCTCTCTTTGAGGTTTTTAGGCGAAAACTTACCTGGTCGTCGCAATACACTGGATCGCAGGTGAGCGAGGTTTGAAAATCCGTGGCGAAGAAGTTATATGCTTTGTAATTATGGCCCCTGGTGTTGTGGCATTGGTTTGTTTAGTTATGAAACGTGGAGGGTTTGTCGATTTTGAAAAACGGACCTCTTGTTGTTTATGAAAGTTCTTTGTATAAGAATAAAACGCGTTCTTGTCGATGAAATACAAACCAAAAGGAAATAGAATTCATCTACTTTAAAAGTGGGGCCATTTTGGGATGTGTAACTTAGTAGGTTCAATAGTATGCTTTCTTAGAATATGATGCGTTTACATGGGGTAAACTCGGTGGTAGTTATATAAGGGATGTGGAATCATTAATCCGGGCTATTTTTCTGTCTGTAGTAGAATACGTTGGGCTCTTAGTATAGGGCATTTATAAATAGGTTATAAGGCACGCCGGATTACTGATCGGGCCATATTGGATTTGTTAACTGGGTGCGTGGTTAACATGGATTGAGTATGTAATATACTAAGGAAGCAGTTAGTACTAATCTTCGTGACTTTATAATTACTAGTTATCCACAATAGGATAATATTTATAGGGGTTTCAGGAGTTTATACAAAATTGTTTAGAAATATGTTATGTATTGGATGATACAATGTAGCGCGTTACATATCCAGTGTTACTTTATTACAGGCACATTAGCCTTGAATAGGATCGTGGGGAAGTAGATACGGGACCAGTAACGCCTGGACTTAGGTAAGGATTGTTCTTTCAGGAACAACATAGCATATAAAAATCTGTCGCTAGTGTGTTACAAGTTAGTCCATGATAATATTATCAATATCCTTTTGGTAGGTAAAGTAACAGAGAAGGACTGCGAAGTTATCACTCATTTGATATTCCAAAAACTCGGACGATTGTTGTCGCACAGGTTCCAAATAACGCTGTTAATAAACACTGGTAGGTACATTTGAACTCTTGAATATAATAGTTTGACAAAGAGAGGCTACTAGTTGGGCCAAAAAGTTATTTAAAAAAGTTATCAGATGAGGACTCTTAGATAGATCTATAGTGAGTGTATCTAAATGGTGATTGTTCATGAACTTGGATTGTCTTTTTTCTTAAATACAATATGCAATGAAGTGACACCAAAGTAAGAATCAAATAGATCATTATAATGGAAAGGTGTTAAATCTTTGGTGATCAGCTATGCCACAATAGGAATCTCATACGACTTGCCCTAAAAGTAGATAAGTACAAGATATAAATGTGATTGTTAATCCAATATCAATATTTGGGGTGTTATGCACAACCATTGGACATGTAAAGTCAACACTATGGCAACATTTTTAACTTCTGTCTTATTGGATAATGTGATTCATATATAATATAATGTATCAATCTAATTGTTACAATGTGTATTTTAAATGTTTTTACTGCCTTGACGAAGTTCTTTGTAAAAGAACGAAACGCGTTGGCTGCTTAAGAACTGTGAAAATTCAAAGAAGAATAAAGAGGAAATTTTGGAACTATATACATTACTGGATGGACATTCATTTGATTACTAAGTTTATGGACCCAAAGGAGTGGTGCGACCTGCAGTGGGTTTAATCTTACTCTAGTGTGTAGGAGTTACCGAGGATGAAACATGCCAAGCTAAGTTGTGCGTGAGGCGACCTTTCAAATATCTCTTTGAGACCATAGTTAAAGAGGTTTCTTCAACTGGGGAAAATGTATCTTTTTTTTCTCCAAGTCCCTTGAAGACCCAAGCACCTTGTGTGTATTTAGGTTTATTTATTTTTATAGTTCAATATAGTGCCAACATGCCCATGCGGGTATCAAAGCACTTTACAATAATCAAGGCGACATGTAAACAAATAACATCATCAAAGAGGGATAGGTTAAGCATCCTCTTCCTTGATCAATGTTAATACATGCAGAATGCTTCAAGGTTTCAGATTATGATTTTCTGTTTTCCTTTTATTAATAATTTTCATAATTTTTTCAAGAGGTTACAACATTCAATATGAGACTTTCGACAGCCAACAAATGTTTCGCCCTTACAAGGTCATCAGGACCAGGGCTTCCTCGAGGCTTTTACAATTGATAATAGCTGTTCTTAATATTTCGTTTTCTGTTTCAGGTATATCTCACATTTCACTTAGCACAATTAATCGGGAGTAAAAATTTGGTTGCAGTCTGTTACGTAGCTTCCTTCTCCGTGATATCCTGGTTCGGAAATGAGGGATAGAGTATAGGAGAACCAACAGGTTCCAGGCAGACAACAACCCGTAGAACAGCATAAGAACGTAGTCCATGAGAAATAAGCATGCATGCAAGCTATGGGATAAATCATGATCTGGAGTATAGTGTATGTGTTTTATGGCATACATTTGTTCATCAATACCCTTCTAACTTCTTCCTTGAATGAAGCAGTTGAAGAATTCTTTCTGATTTCAGGGGAAGGGCATTACAGATTCTGGGGCAATGCCTGAGAAGGGTCAGGTATAAGTTTTCTTTTTTTAAATATATTGGTAGTTTCAGCAGTTGGGAGCTAGTACCTCTAGTTTCTCTGCCGCCACCAGACAGCTCTAGTGTTTGTGCAAGGTGTCTCGGAGTGTTGAAATGGAGGGCTTTATGGGTCATGCAGTCAATTTTCAAATGAATCCTTGCCTCGTAAGGAAGCCAGTTAAGAGATCTCAGGCCAGGGGTGATGTGATTGTTTCTTTATGAACCTGTAAGGAGCCTAGCAGCAGAGTTAAGAGAGGCCCTCAGTAGCACCATTTTAGCTCTAGGTAGGCCGCATAGGGTTCCACTCCCATAGTCCAACCTGTAAATCAGTAAAGCTTGAACAGCAGACTTGAGGCCATCCCGGAGAAGGAGGGGTTTTATTTTTCTTAAGATGCTCATGTGGAAGTTGGCTCCTTTGGTTGCTGAGCTCCTCCATACTTGTCAAGAGATATTCCCAAAGAACTTGTTGACTCTCTAATGTGAGGTATGCAAATCAGCGCTGTTAGTTGTTTTATTCATTCTGCATTGTCCGATGAGTGTTTGGGTGTGGCAATTAGGAGGAATTCTGTTTTGAGAGCATTTAGTTTGAGTTGGTTACCAGTCATCCAGTTTGGTGTTTTTTGTAGGGTAGAGTTTAAAGACCTAAAATCTTTCGGATAAGAGATTTTTAAGTACAGTTGGGTGTCATCTGCGTACATGTGATAGTGGATGTTAGATAAATTCAACAATTCTGTTAGGGGCTCCATGAATAAGTTAGAAGCGTGGGTGAGAGCGCAGTCCCATGAGGGACCCCTAATGTGACCTGTTTGGTATTGGATAGGGACACATTGATCCTGATTCCTTAAGTTCTGTTCTGGAAAATTAGTCAAACCAGTTAAGAACGGTCCCCAATATCCCCATCCCGAATTCTTTTAATACCATTATTTTAATTTTGAACAACCTTGCAACAGTTATACAAACAGTATTGGCAAAATTGGCAGCAATCAACAATACATTCATAAGGGGCTCTGCCAGTTTGGTACAGGACTCTACTGATCTCAATGGCACATTAGGGGTCTTCTCTCCAGCCATCATCGCTCACTTTCCCAATCAGACTTACTCTCACTAGTAACTGATTTATGCAGGTATCTCCCTTCTCGGTTAATATTTAAAAACACCTCACACATTTCCCTCCATTCTCTAATGTCATCTACCAATTTCTCACCCCTTTGGCTCAATTTCATATGGGCTTCTTCAGCCAGTGTCCACTCTATCACGTTGCATTGTCATGTATCTGCTGTGGGGGAGCGATGCCCTATCTATGTTATAACAACCCTGTGTTTTGCTAATACAAACAGCAGCTGCATCAATTTGTAAGCCATCTTGCGGCCTTTATGTTTTCTAATGTGGCCCAGTGAACAGTGTAATGGTAAACATTTGATTGGGAATCCTGTACTCCCCGGTACATCGAGCCTCACCTGGGTCCAAAATACGTGCACCCCAGGGCACCTCCAAGCTAAATGTAGACAATCTGCTCCTCCCTTACCACATTCTGGGCAGTTAACTTTTCAAGAAATAGTAATACAATGAAGTTTCACTGGTGTCATGTAAGGCCGGTGCAAAAAGTTGTAATGCACTAACTTCAAGCATGCATTTCAGGATACTGTACATGTCAGTCCACTAATGGCTGCCCACGTCTTAACTTCCATGGGTGTTCCCAAGTCTGTGTCCCATGTCTCACTCGCCCTAGGAGGAAGACCAGCAGCATGCAGTCTCATTGCTTTGTAAAGCAAGGATATCAATCGACGTATAGCGCCTCAGGTTAGTATTATGTCTAGGTTATGTGCTGTCTGATGAATCGCGGGATAGAGGGGCCATATTACTTTAAACACCTCCGCCACCCCACGTAGTGCAAGTAACGCCCTTGCCCCAGTGTAAAATTCCCACACGCCTGCTCAAGTGTGATAAAGGTCTCACCAGGATACAAGTCCGCCATCACTTCACAAACACCATCCCTCCATGCCGCGAATGACGTGTGCCATCATTTATTGCACTGGTGCCAATATTCATATGGGTAGTTCCTGATGAAACGGGGCGGTTTTCTTGCCAGACTCCAGGAAGGGTTACTTCTCGCGCATATAGGGGTATATAGCGGTCTGCTTGGACTGCAGAGTCCACCACGATCACTTGCTGTCGGTGTCTCTGAAATACCTCATGGATGGCCGCTCTGGTGCACACCGTCGTAACCTCTGGGATGAGCAGGCTGGTAGTCAGTGGCGGGCTTGTTCCCTCCATAAGCTTTAGGCCAGGAGGCGCCCTTACTTGTCCCCCTCCCTGTGAAGGGTTGTCGCTACTGAAGGAGGGTGTATTTATCAAGCCTACACCATATGTTGCTAATGCCCCTGCACACGGTCAGTTCTCTGTCGTCAGCAGTCCGTTGTACCAGTTCCTCTGCCTGGGCCACCGCCAGGGCGTCCTCCTGTTCTTTTAGCTCCGACTGGAGCTGTCGGCGGACCCCACACATTAGTCCCATACATACACCCCTCAACACTACTTGCAGCGCCTCCCACTCCGTGGCCCTTGTAAACGTCACCTCCTAGTTAAATGTAATATATTCTGTCAGTGCATGAGACAATGTCTTCCTGCCTACCTAGTCCTCTAGGATAACAGCAGACATTCTCCACCTCCTCGGTGCCAGGGCAGGACCTACCTATTTCAATACTCAGCTGACCGTGGAGTCGTTAAGTGTGTCATTACGATGTCTTCCCCCCTGGGCAGTCCCACCACTAAGATCCTGTCCAGTCTGCTGTGGGTATTGTGTGTGGGTAAAAAGCAGATGAAATGCTTTTTTGTCAGGTGAGCCACCTGCCATGCATAAAGCATGCCTACCTCACGCATCACTTTAAGGAGCTTTTTGCTCATCAGGGGTTCAGTTCCTGGTCTGGGCAGGTGTCTGACCAGGTTGGGGTCCAATATGCAGTTGAAGTCCCCCATACACATAATGGGCACTTCTAATTCCTGTATTATTAAGTCCTGCATTGTCTGATAAAACGCTGGATCATCGACATTCGGAGCATAGGAGTTTAATATGGAAATCTCAAGTCTCCCTGAACAGTACATATTGACCTTTCACGTCCTCTTCCAAATATGTCAAGGCGAATGGAGTCCCGGGAGCCACACATATCAACACACCCCTACCATAAGTCAAATAGGAGGAATGGTACACCTGGTTCTGTCACTTCTTAGCCAATTGAGTGGCGCTACCCTCATCCAGGTGTGTATCCTGTAAGCATGCTATGGATATGTGATGTCTTTTCGAGAAGGTGACCATTCTATCTCTTGGTACAAGTGGCCAGGCCCTAGACATTCCAGGTCAGGAGCTTGACTTCAGAGACCATCCCAACATACTGTGTAACTCAAATAAAGCCCATGGCGCCGCCCCTCTACCACCTTCTGCTGCAGCTGCAAAAAACTACATCTAACGAACCAGCAATGCTTTAACAGCTCTCCCACTCAAGGACAAATAACGTGCAACTGTGCATTCGTAAGTGCACCCCCACCCCCTGCTCGTTACAGGACGTGCACAGCCACCCCATAAGTCCAACAGGGACCGGTAAACTGACCGGTAAACTTCCCCTGAAATAACTAGCATCTCGGCCGGGCCCAAATAGCCTGTGTAATCAGCCAAATCCCACTGGGGGCAACAATACATCAGTCTCCACTGTGTACACAATGCTGGCAATCGTCGCCTCTTACAGTTGCCATTCCTCCCGGCCCCCCCGCACATCCTCGCCGTTAGTCAGACATCACACATTTCTATAGTGTCACCACAATTGCTGAAACCAGGGTCTACAGCCCAAGTACACATGGTCATTGCACTACCATAACAATAAAGAGTCAGGAATAGTCTTGGGCACTGCTCTCAAGACTCCTCTGCTTCTGGTGTTTCGAGCCAGCAAGGTATCAGGAACAACGTCTCCCGTTGGACTCGGGGTCAGTTGCTCAGCTCTTGGTTCCAGTATCGACAAGCAGGAGTGCGAGTCCAAAGCCTGCATTTCTATAGTCCCGAGGTGCATGGTACCATTTTCTCGAACTGTGACCCTCTGTTCTCTCAGCGGTGTATCACCAGGGCCCTCCGCACTTTGTCCATTACGCCGCACCCCCGCCTACACGAGAGCCCCACCGCCGCCTCTGACTGTGCCGTTCATGTGAAGGGAGGGTATCTCCTCAAACCTCAAGCCATTCCCACACTTCCTCCAGCGTCTCAAAGAAATGTGCCTTCCCTTGCACCAGAACCATGAGTGAGGTCTTGCTCTCATGTGCTACACGCAGTATGCAGTCTCACATGCGGTAGTTAAGTATTTTTCCTATGATATTCGACGGCTGGGCCCCCGGGGCGGGAGAGGGGCAGCTGCACCAGCACCCTGTGCACCCTTCCACAACAAAAAAGTCGGACAGACCCTGTGGGTGCAGCTTAGTACGGATCCATTGATCCAGGAACTGTTCCGCTGAGCTCCCCTCCACTCGCTCCGGGAACTCCAGTACGTGAATGTTACTGCGGCAGGCACGACGCTCCTGTGCTCTCATAGTTGTGGTCATCTGAGCCACCTGCTATTTAAGAGTGGCCACCCCTTCTTTTGACTTTACATTGTCCACCTCCACCGAAGACACTTTGTCCGCCACATTTCTCAGGACCGCTCTTAGTAGATTCACATCCACCGAGACTGTTTCTATTTGGTGTTCCAGGGCTGTTCTGGCGCCCTGAATGGCTGCCAGCAGATCCACACAGGAGGGCACCCCACCTCCATCATCTTCCCCCTCTTCACTGGCACATGTTTGCCCAGTTACCCGCTGTGGTGCGTGGTATACTGAGTGATTGTGTTGGAGACAGTGGAACGGGCGACTTGTTTTTACCCATCTTGCAGAGGTCCGAGCCGCTGGTGTTCTAACCAACAGGTCTGAAGGCACATCCAAGTGAAGGGCACGGGGTGGCACCCAGCCCAGGGCACCGTCAGTCCACTCAACGCCCCGCCCCCGTGGGGGGCCCTCCCAAACTATTGGGACGCGATGTCATTCATTCAATTTCCTCCACCTCTTTACTGGGCCCGCAGCTATCTCACACTCCTCACATGGGCCCCAGCAGGATGACACCAAACCCCCCTGGGACCCAAACCACAGGCCCAGTGAAGATACCGGCAGGGAAGGCCCCGCCGCTCAGCCCCAAGTGCAGGTCATTACACCGGCTCCAGTCAAACAACAGGGACCAAGAGCTGCGCCGACCACGCCTGGCCGGTCTCCCTCCAGCAGACTCACCGATCTAGAGCCAGGGGTGGCCCTCTCACCCCTGCATATCTTCGGCCTCTGGCCCGCAGTGGTGACTTCACACCTCCAGCGGGGCACCCAGGACCACTTCGATATTGCAGCAGCTCACTCCAACACGGTGGCCCCCACCTGGTCCATGTCTGCAGGGGAAGGGCGGACTGCACCCCCAGCACCATCGCCCAGCAGGCATGTTTCTTCGGGTGGTCCGGCCGCGGCACTGGCTGGCACCCTCGATGTCAGTTGGAGAACGCGCCGGACATTTTCAGCTGGGGCAGTCCACACTCCACCGGGGGCCACAGATTTCCCCTGTCCTCCCCACGCCACACCATGCGACAGCTTGCGGCAGCAACCACCACGGCAGGGAAGCAGGTATCTTCTCTCCACCGCAGGCCCCCCACGAGGCAGGGCGCAGCACAGCTCTGGGTCCGGCACTGGCCATCCCCACAGGCTGCCGCCTGAAATGTTGCCCGTCAGGCGCCCAGCATACCTCTGTTGTACCAGGTCTGTGTCCGCTATCGGCCAGCATGTGAACAGTAGGATTAGGTAGGATTACAGGATCAGGCTGGCCGGGAGCTTAAGGGCTCATGTCCTGTCGGCCATGTTGCTTGGCCACACTCCCCCATCCTACATTTAAGTAGTTCTATCAAGCTGACATGTTTGACAGTATCGAGACCTGACCAGCGGTCAAGAAAGATAATAAGGCAGGATTCATTCTGGGACAACATTTTTAGTGCATCATCAACAATGTGTGTGAGCGTCAATTTAGTGCTGCAGCCATGGCGAAAGCTGGATTGGAAATTGATCTAAGAAACGGAATTGGGCAATGTGGTTGCACAGTTGAACATGAACACATTTCTCAAGGAGCTTTGCTAGTGTCGGAATCGTAGAGATTGGGCAGAAATTGTTTAGGTCTGAGAGGTCCGCCGTCATTTTTTTAAAAATGGGGGTAACACGCCCCGCTTTAAGGCATTCAGTGATCGGTCCTTGAAGTAATGAGACATTGAATATTTTATTCCTGACAGGTTGTAAGGGCATTTTGACCTCTCTAAAGATGTACATTGGAGGAGGGTCGCTGAAGTGTTTTGCGAGTTTTAGTGTTGTAAGGTTTTGAGGATGTCACTTTCATCATAAGTTTTGAATATGCTCCACATAGCATTATTTTTGGAGGTTTGAGCTGGGATACCCGGTATTTCAGCAATCAGAAGTGGCCCTTTCACCCCTGCATATCTTCGGCCTCCGGCCCGCCGTGGTGACTTCACACCTCCAGAGGGGCCACCAGGACCACTTCGATATTGCAGCAGCTCACTCCGACGCGGTGGCCCCCACCTGGTCCATGTCTGCAGGGAGAGGGCGGACTGCACCCCCCAGCACCATTGCCCAGCAGGCATGTTTCTTCGGTGCTACAATGAGGTGTGAGAGAAAGGTGCTCTGCAGCTGACGACAGGTCGTTTTCGATCTTTCTTGTCTTTTCCATGAAGAAGAAGGAAAAATCCTCACAATTTGGCTTGGCGTGGAACCTGAGGGGAGAGAGTTGGGTTGCTTATTGGATTGTTACTTGACCAGTTTGAACTGTTTTTAAGACAATTTTTAGCTTTTTCTAATTGGCTTCTAAAGAAGTTTGGTTTGGAGCGTCTAATTTGTTTGCTGTAGATGCTCCTCAGGGATCTCAGGACTTTAAGGTTTTTGAGGGATGGTAAGGATTTCCATGCTCTTTCAGTTAGTCTATGCTTACGCCTTTCTGTGTTAAGGCTGTCATTGAACCAAGGTTTGAAGTCTTTGGTAGATGTTATTTTTAGCTGCAGAGGTGCTATTGAGTCTAGAATGTTCAACATGGGGTTGATGTAATGGTTTGAGAGGCCATATCCAAGGGGGTGTCAGGATGTTGATGCTGAGGAAAGTCAGATTATTCCAGTTGATACTCTGCATGCTCATTTTTCATAGTTTATTTTTTTTGGATGACCCTTTCTTGTCTTCACTGATTCTTCAATGAGGAAGTTGATACGGTGATGAACAATCCTGTCACAAGGGATGATAGATTCCAGTTAGATGATGTTATTCTTGGCAATGATAAGGTCTATGGTCATACCCAAGTTATATGTAGGCCTGTCACCGAATTGGGTCAGGTTGAGGTCAACTAGGAAGGTTTTCAGGCTGTTGACTGCTTGATCATTAGGGTCATTCCAGTGGAGGTTGAAATCTCTGAGGAAGATGTGGGTGCCTTTCTGTCCTGAGCTGGTTGAGATGGTTTCCATCATTTGTTCTATAAAAGCGATGTTGTCACCTGGTGGGTGATAGATCGTGTGTAGATTGCACACTGGACTGTTGTTGCTCAAAATGTCAATGCATAGGAATTTGCATAAGGATATGTCCATGTTATGTGATTGTTTCACTGCGATATCGTTTCTGTGTATCAAGGCGATACCTCCGCCAGGTCTGCTTGGTCTATTTAATCTAATGATGTAGTGATTAGGTAGCACCAGTAGGTCAAGTGAAGGTGAGGAGGAATCATATAGCCATATTTCAGTCAGGATTAGAGTGTGTAGCTCATGTGTAAGGATGAGGTCCGCAATATCCACTGCATGTTTCAGTGCAGATATGCAATTGAGTACCATGCATTTCAGGTGTGGTTTGGTGTCAACATAGGATGGCTGAGATATGGGCACTTGTTTAAGGTTTGATTTGTTTAAGGCTCTGGAATTGTGCCTATTGTCTCTGTGTGGGTTTTTAGGGACTGTTTGGATTTGGGCACCTGACTGTTTGAGGAGTAGGTAGAATTGTATGAGAGGAGGAGGGAATGAATGTCTCTATTGGAAAGGAGATCCTTCAATCTGAGGGGCGTCGGGGCATGCTTCCAGTCCCTGTGGAAAGGGCGAAGAATCTGGGAGTGATCCTTGATTCGAAACTTTCCTTCGGTGACCAAATCAGTAGGGTCGTTTCATCCTGTCTTTTCATTCTTCGAATTCTGAGGAAAATTAAATTCCTCCTTCCGGAAGACAGCCTGAAGATAGCAGTCACAGCGCTCATTCTGTCATGTCTGGATTACTGCAATAGTCTCTATATTAACATCCAGAAGAGACATTTGGTCAGACTCCAGATCATGCAGAATGCGGCAGCCAGGCTGCTAACGGGTACACCCAGGTTTGTCTCGGTGAGGTTGGGACTCAGAATTCTTCACTGGCTCCCCGTCAGCAAGCAATGGGTACAGTTCAAGGCCTTGTATATTGTTTTTAAGGCCCTTAATGGTGTTATCCTGATTTCTTAAAACACGCGATACAATGGTATGTTCCTGGAAGAGTTTTGCTCTTCGCAAGCCAAACAAGTGATCCTTTCTTGCTATAACAAGGCCAGTTGGAGCAGTAGGAGCTTTCGTCACTGTGCCACTAAGGCATGGAATAGCCTGCCTTTCCATCTTAGAAACTCAACTGAGCTCCTCCTCTTCAGGAAAGGATTAAAAACATGTCTATATACATGAACAGTTACCTCTGATTTTCTCTAGGTAGATAGCGCACAGCGCCAGGACACCTCAGGGTAACAGAACGCTTTAGAAGTCTCAGTAGCATAACATAACATAACATAACATAACATAACATAACATAACATAGAGTATCGTTCACCATTTCAGGTGGAGGAATGCCAAGAAAGTTGCAATCCCGTTATCTTAGGGGTGTGCTTTAGGTCTAGTGCAGTAATTAATATCTAGGGTGTGGTCATGTCTAGTGATAGGAGGATATGCCTGGTTGTGTTTTCTCTGACTCTCCCTGAATTCAGCAATTAGGGTGCTGTCAGCCTGTACTAACAGCAAACCATCTCATTAGCAACATTCACAGTTGGAAGATAACTAAACCACATGCCGCTCCAGAGGTACTCACGGCTGGATGGTACTGAAGGACCAGACACTGCACCTTCTCTTGCTCTTCTCCTTCAATGCACCCTGCTGCAAGGAATCGTACCACACTCTCTGGGTTCATGGGAGTCATGTAGCTGAGGACCCGCCACTCATTCATATAGTTCTTCTTACTGGATGCTTGAAAGGTCTTGATGGCCACATCCTCACCATGAAAGGTCCCACTCCAGACCACGGCATGGTGCCCTGTGTGAAGAAGCTGCAAGAATCAAACAGGTAAATGAGTGTGAGAAATCAGGACCTGTCTACAGTGTCCCCTCACGTTTTGCCCCCATTTCTGAGTCTGACTGTGTCCTGGGCTCTGCTATCCAGACCTAGGGACGGTGCTCTGTGTAAAAAGTACATGGTAATTTGGTATAATCACAATTTCCAATGACAGGCCCCTGTAAGTCCCTAGTATATAATAAGGCAAGTGGGGATTCAAACTACCTGTAAGTCTCTAGTATATTATAGGGCAGGGAGGTTTGGAGGTCCAGTAGATTTGCTGCACTGGAGTGAGCACTACTGTCGTGCCAGCTGTTGTTTTAAAAGCCAGCCCTGCCTTGCATGCTGCTTTTAAATTGAAATTATATCCAAATTTGACTTTGGATTTAAAGGTACTTCCAAAGTATTAATCTACCTTAGTTTTACATATAAGTCACCTCTAAGGTCTCCCCTTGGTGCCCCAGGGCTAGGGTGCCCTTATAAGTAGGAACATTATAAAATATGTTTTATAAGCCCTGGTGAGGGGAAAACAGCCAATTTTGTTTTACCCCATTGTAGTGAAAGGCTCCATAGGCTAACAATGTAATATTTTATTTAAATATAAATATTGATAAGAGCCATGTAAAAAATATACTTCAAGGTATCAAACTAATAGTTGAGATGAATCCAAAAACTTGCCACTTTTACATTTATAATAACTATTACAGAAAATAAGTTATTAAACTTTCATTTCTGTGAGATAAAATCCAGCCTTTCAGCTACTCTCTCCTGATTGGCCAGCCTCTGCCCAGACTGGCCAGGCTGCTCTAATGAGGTGTGAAAAGACCTGCTAGAAAGACAATAGCGTTCCTAGGGGCAGATAAATACAAGCTGCACAGCAGATGGCGGGAAGGGGGTAGTGTGGCCAAACTGGTCTTCAGAGAGAAAATGATGCTTTAGGACACAACAGGCCCCCTAAACAGACCCCCCCCCCATCCTGCAAACTCAGCCACACAGGAGCCACAGTAATTAGATTAGGGAAAGGGTTGTAAAGGGAGTGTTTAGGAAAATTAGCCATATCAGTAGGTTGGGTTAGCCTGATACAGCTCCTTAGTGAGAGACTTTCTCCATGTTGGATTTTGAGAGAATAGTGCTTTCTGGGACAAGAATATGTCACACTTTGGAGAAAGTGGTTATAAACATGGGTGGCATCCTGCATCCCTTTATTCATGGTTGCCCCCCTGCTTGACATCCAGAAACTTTGAATAAAAAACAAGTTACTTACCTGTACACAGTGGTCCTCCCGTATTGATTTCTTTTATAGATTGACATGCTTGAATCTTACACGTCGTTATGGCGGGAGTCACACGGTAAAATAAGAAATAGCAGAAATGCACCATTACCATAGACCTCCATAGAACAAAAAACTCACTTAAGTAACCAGGCTCATTTTAGAAGATCAAAACTTTGGCTAATCAGAGCTGAGACCTCAGAGTTCCCCTTCCCCACAGAGCCACCATACCTCAGATTTCGAGCACACGTGTAAAGGTATATAAACTCACAGGTATTTGGTGAATGTGAATCTATAAAAGATATCAATACTGGAGAACCACATGGCCAAGGGGGATATTGCTTGTCACTGTGGTGCGCAAGAGACCCCTACACTACAAGAATGGAAAGGGAGTATGGATTTATACATGGCTGCTGAAAGGGTCATATACAAGAGTAGAGACTGCCCCAAAAGGTTAAAAAAAATGTGGAGGTGCTGGATGAGATACTATGGTCTGAGCCAGAGTGAAGAAGATACCCAATCTACTGCAATTGAGGTGTCGGACTAAGGATATCTTGCTGGTCCCAGGAGGGGAGTTTGGGGACGGGTTGTGAGACACGGCCCTACTGTACTGTGTACTAAAGTCCTATACATCATTTGTGTTTACATTATGATTCGTATCCCTCAGAAGCCCACCGGATGTGGGCAGAAATGGGAAGCTGATTGTGGTCTAAATGTAATGTTGTTGTTACAGCTATGCCAATGTTAAAAATTATTGCAAAATCAAAGAAAAATATATTTAAAAATAAAATAAAATGGAGAACCACAGTGTACAGGTAAGTAACTTGTTTTTTCTCCAGTATTGAATCTTTTATAGATTCACATGCTTAAATCCGACTAGTAAGCAGCAAAAACACAATAAGAGAAAAGAAACGGTGGCAAGAGGCGAACCACTCCACCATGACGTAAACTTGTAGCATCAGAAAACCAAGAAGAGAATAATAAGCATACAAATTTACACACAGTTCATAGATAACATAGCAGGCTAAAAGCCCCCTACCTTAAGCAAAGAGACGTCGGAGTGTAGCTTGTCCAACAGTGATATCTGCCTTGAGCGTTCGCCCGCATTGACGCCCTGCAAATGTCTGGGAGAGATGCTCCCGCATCAGGGATGAGGTAGTCGCCAATTTCCTGGTAGAGTGAGCGTGTGCCTTCCAAGAAGCAGACGACCAGCATTTTCATGACAGAATGAAATCGTGGAGGTGGCCCAACGAGCAATGCTGGCCCTTGTCAAGGCCTGTCCTTTCCTGGGTGCTGAGAAAGAGATCATTAGCTGAGAGGATTTACGGAATGACTCCGTTCTTTTCAGATAAAATTTTAAGCATAGTTTGATGTCTAGAGAATTCAAAAGCCCTTTCCGCTGCTGAGGATGGATTAGAAAAGAACGTTGGTAAAACAATCGGCTCATTGAGGTGGTAAGTTGAAGGCACCTTAGGTATAAAAGAAGGGTTAGTGCGTAGGATAACCCTGTCCGGCAAAAACTGCAGATACGGTTCCCTTATGGTGAGAGCTTGGATTTCACTGATACATCTGGCTGATGTAATGCCCAAGAGAAAAGCCGCTTTCCAGCAGAGGAAGTTTATTTCGCATTGGTGTATTGGCTCAAAGGGAGGACGCATCAGTTGAGATAGAACGGTGTTTAATTGCCAAAAAACTGTAGGAGGCTTAACAGGCGGAAAAACTCTCAAAAGCCCCTTCATAGATTCATTGACGAGTCGGTTAGACAACAGAGAAGTTTGATTTGAACGCCATCGATATAGAGGGATGGAGGATTGTGCCCTCTTAATATGTCAAAATGAGTCCGGAAAAATTGTCAAACGTCTTCTTATGTTATTCGTGCTTGGTTTTTATTAGACATTTTCGTGAAAATGAGAAACAGACTATTGAAAGATAGCCGACACATGTTTCGCCCTAGTGGTCCATTGACCGTGGGCTTTTTCAAGGCAAAGCTTGGTTGTATGTAGAAGTAATCTTGGTGTTTCTCAGGAAGGAAGTTGTTTGGTCTCTGCGGTCCCAGAACAAAACAATCAATGAACGCCATCTATACCTAGAAATTTCAGCAAGATGAACTCTTATGGAAGAGTGAGAAAGTCCTGATTTCGCTAAGTGCAAGAGATAAGGCAGCACCTGCTCCGTAGATGAAGAGAATGGATGCAATACTTGTGAGATACACCAAGTACAGAATCTCTTCCATTTAGCTGTGTAATATTTCAACGTAGACGAAGCTCGAGATTTCTGAAGTATCTTAGTACACTTCTCGGAAAGCCTCAAATCCCCAAATTCAGTGTGGCGAGGAGCCAAGCTGACAAATGAAGAGAGGGAATTTGTGGATGAATCACTTGTCCCTGGTTCATGTAGAGAAGGTCGTCCTTTGGAGGGAAGAGAATAGGGGCACGCTCTGATAGGCGATGCAGCTCATAGTACCAGAACTGTCTTGCCCACCCTAGAGCGATAAGAATAATCCGACAAGACTCTTGCTTCATTTTTTGAAGTACTCAATAAATGAGTGGAAACGGGGGAAATGCATAGGTGAACATCCCTGTCCAAGGAAACTGGAAGGCGTCTCCCCATGAAATTTGATGAGGATGTCTGCTTGCGAAAAGAGGACACTTTTTGTTGAGGAAACAGATCTAATGTTGGGTAACCCCAAGCTTGAAACACCTCGTTCAAATGTTGGTCGTTGAGTTTCCATTCGTGGCAGTGCTTGGAGGCTCTGCTGAGAGAATCGGCCTTTTCGTTGTGAATCCCTGGCACATGCTCCACTCGCAAGGAGATGTGGTTGGCAAGGAGCCATTCCCATATCTGTTGAGCAAGAAGGGAAAGTGCATGAGATCTCGTTCCGCCTTGCTTTCGGAGATAAAACATTGTCGTAGTGTTGTCCGTCCTGACGAGCACTGACGCACCTTTGATGCCAGTCAGTGAGACCTTCAGATCTAAAAACACTTTGAGCTCCAGAATGTTTATATGAGACTCCGATTCCTGTTTGGACCTCTTGCCGTGAACCTGTAATTCTTGAAGGTGAGGCCCCCATCCATCCATCAACGCATCCGAGGTCATCCCCAGCTGTAGTACAGAGTGGATGAAAGAGAGACCTTGCGACATGTTGTCCCTGACCATCCACCAGGCGATGGCGGCCGTCATTGATGCTGAAATACGAACCTTGTCATTGAATGAGCCTTGAGACTGAATCCACTGCGCATCGAGCTGTTACTGCAGCGGTCACATGCGAAGTCGGCAATTGGGAATGAGTGGGATGCAAGAGGACATCATCCCCAGCATGGACATGTACTGCCTCACAGAAGCAAACCTTCTTGATGAAAGAAGCTTTGTCGTATCCATAATGCACATTATTCTTTCCTGAGTGGGAAAGGCTTTGCCCAGTTCTGTGTTGAGACGTGCACCCAGAAAGGCCAACGATTTGGCCGAGATAATGAATGATTTTTTCAGATTGATGCGAAGACCTAGAGACTGGAAGAGAATTCGACAGGCTCTCGTTTAAATTTCTGCCGCTTGAAAAGACAGAGCCTTTATGAGCCAATCGTCCAGGTATGGGAACACCTGGCGACCTGAATGTCTTAAGACGGCTGCTGTCAGTGCCATGCACATTGTGAACACCCTGGGAGCGGACTTTAAACCAAAAGGGAGCACTTTGAATTGATAATGGTGCCCTGCCACCTTGAACCTGAGAAATGTTCGATGTTGAGGGTGAATGGGAATATGAAAAAAGGCGTCGAGGAGATCGAGAGACGTCAGAAAATCCCCTTTCTCTGTTAGAAGAAGAATCTCCTGAAGGGAGAGCATCCTGAAAGATTGACTCTTTATGAACTTGTTCAGCATTCTGAGGTCCATGACCTGCCTCCATTTCCCATTTTTCTTTTTGATGAGAAAGAAGTGGGAATACAACCTTCGCTCTTGCTGGTCTAGAGGTACTTTCTCTATGGCCTGCTTGAGAAGAAGCAAATGTATTTCCTTCTTGAGATCTGGAAGGTGACGGAGCAGAACTTTGCGCGGTGGAACATTTGGAGGATGCTGAATTAATTCTAGCGTGTGACCATGTTGGAAAATGTCTAGAACCCATCTGTCTGAAGAAATGGAGTTCCATTTCTGAAAGGATGCAGAGAAGACGTGATCGTGATGTGGGACTATGGTAGCAGGGGCCTGATGCTCTTCATTGTCTCCTATTGGAGTACTGGGACTTTCCATCAGATTGCTGCCTTTTGCGTCCTGCCGGTCTCAAATAAGTCTGATTGGTGTTGGACTGAAAAGACCGGTTGTATGGCTGGTAGGTAGTCTGCGGATATGGTTGGTACACTGCTGAAATTGCGGCTGGGATAAGAATTGCCCCCGACCTCTAGCCGGAAAGGACAGAAAGCGCCGCTGCTAGAGATTGCCTAAGGCTTTCACTGTATCCGTGTCCTTCTCGATAGATTGTAACTCCTCTTCTATGTGCTTACCAAATAATCACTCCCCATCAAAAGGCATATCTAAAACCGTGGCCTGGACCTCAGGTCATCTGTCGAAATACAGTGGATGAAACGTTCATAGCTATCTTAATGATCTCTGAAGATGCTCTTTCTCCTTCCAAAAGAATATATTTTGCCTCCTTCTTTTTATCCTCTGGTAGATACTCCAACAGAGTAGAGATGTCCGACCACATCTGCAGGTCATATCTCCCCAAAATGGCCATGGCAATGGAGGTAGCCACCAAAGCCGAGAAACATTTACCAATATTGTCGAGTCGATGACCCTCCTTGTTCGGTGGGGCAGTGCAGGGAGATGCTGTATTCTTGGCTCTTCTCTGTGCTGCCTGCATGATCACAGAGTCGGGCCTTGGGTGACTAATGAGGCATACAGGCAAGTCATCAGGAGCCTTATATTTTTTGCCCAGTTTTGGAATAACTGCTGGAACAGAGGCAGGTGTCTTCATGAACTTTAGCCCTTCTTGCCATAGAAAGTCAATTATAGGAATTGCTCTCACTGAACGTTGAGTGCCTGGTTTAAAATCATATAGAAAACACTCAGTCTGTTTGGTTGGCAATGGAAAATCAAAACGTTTGGAAGCCCGTTCCAGACGATCAGGAAATCCACGATATCTGCCAGATGGGAATCCACAGCAGGAGGGTTAGGAGATGGTTGCCTAGGGGCTATGTAGTCATCCCATTCATCATGGGCATTTGTATCTGATTGTACCTCACCTTCTTCAGTCTGAGCCTCCCTCCTAAGTGTCCTCCATGATGACTAGTGGAGGAAGAAGGGTCTTTTCCCTTGTGGATTTGAGAGTACTTTTGCCCAGAAGAATAGTGGGTACCCCTTGAGGAGGTAAAGGCAGCTGAGGAGCATTTGTGTCCGGAAAATGCTTGTAATAATCGTTAAGCATGTGACGGAGTTCAGACACCAGAGACATTGGAACATTCATTGATGGTTCCCTGAACTGATGACGCTCCTCCTCTTTGTCATCATAAGGATAGCGTTCCTGGAAGGAATCTTGCCTCTGCATGACAGATGTGCCTCTTTACTCAAACGAAAGTTCCCCTGCCAGATAAGAAGATGGGTCATGGCCTTCAATGTCCTCATCATCCGAATCTTGGCACTTGACCCTTAACTGAGATGGACTGTATGTAGGGCCAAACATACCTTCATCCTCTGACTCTTGGAAGTGCAGAAGGCGAGCAGGAGGTAAAGGAGATATCTTAGAGTAATCCTGAATCTGCTTGTGCTGAAGGAGACTGATTTTTCCCTCCATCGACGGTCTCGTTGACAAGCTTGTTGACGGTGCAACCGTCGATGCAATTGTCTGTTGTCCCGTCGACGGTGCATGGATGGTTTGCGTCCACGGGGATGTCGTCGCTGGAACTGTAGACGAATTGCTAGTTGATGGTGAAATTCTTGTAGATTGTGAAGGCCTCGGCGACGACGACATTGTTGTTACCGTGGTTGAAGCTCCCGTCGCCGTTGCTGTCGTCAACATCTTAACCGTCATCGTTAGTCGTCGACAACAAAGCTGTCGAAGGTGCAGGAACCTCTGTTTTTCTTGAGGAGAGTGAAATCTTCGACGACGACGCCGTTGACGGTCGAGAAGTTTGGTCTCTGAAAGGAGTCAGAGAGGCAGAACCAGGAGCTGAAGAGAGTTTTGAAGCCTCTGACTGAGATTTCCTGTGGAGTTTAGGCTAAAATTTGTCTGGGGGTTTAGATCTCTTAGAGTCCCCATGATGTGAAGAAGGACTCCCATCATTTATTTTCTTTGAGGAAGAATGGGCCTTTTCCTCAGGTTCAGACTCCGAATCTGAAGCAGCAGTTTTCTTCTGTAGCCAGAGTAACAGCCTACCCTTCCTATCTTTGAGGGGTTTAGATGAAAAGGTGTAGCAATATTTGCATTCCCTGGGTTTGTGGTCAGGGTAGAGGCAATACAGACACTGTTTGTGGGGGTCTTCAGAGAATAGCCAACACTTCCCACGGGTCTTACAGGGTCTAAACAGCCCTTTTTTAGGCTCCGGCATCTCAAAAGCAGGAAGGTCAAATGTATAAAGTCCAAGAAATACATTGAGAGCAGCTAAAGCTGAGACTGGAGGTCAAAAGTTGAGAATAAAATACTGTAACTGATCTGCCTGAAGAGACAAGAAAAAGGACTGCCCTGCTGACTCCCAGGTCTACACAAAGAGGACTGCACTCATTGGGACTGCCCCTTCTGCACACTGTGGAACTCAGCATCAGAAGGAATTTGCTTGACTCTGAAAATCTGTGGATTCCTGCAAGTTACACGTTAACAGAGCCCACCTGCATAGTCTCCACCAAGAGTTCCCATCCTGAAGTGCGCTACGGGTGGACTTTTAAACAGGTTCTTTTTCTAATGGTGACGGTGACAGTTATGTACACACATGTTTGTCACACTACAACACATGCTTGCAGTAATAGAGTACTCAATATAGCATGATACTGTGCACACAACTGGCTTGGACGTTTCAAATTTTTAACAGCTCATATTACTCTGAGTATTTAAATATGTTTTCGTGGTGGTAGTGGCAACTGAAGCTTAGGGATATAACAATGGACAATGGTGTGTCACATGTAACTTATGTTGTGCTGAAAGGCATGCTAATATATACCAAGCACAGATTGTACCAGCCGGTCATATGATCAGGTGAAACAATGGATAATATGAAATATTATATAAATAATGACATGCAAAATATTGTATGCTTAAAGAAATGACGTTCCGCATGTTGAGGAAAGTAGGGTTTCACTCATGCAGAGTAAAGCATGCTTTTTCTCCGGTGTATCACATTATAGAGAGCACTTTGGTTTATTATCCACAAGCACCTGGTTTATGATATGTTAACCACATCGATGCGAGTGACGGAGCGGTTCCGTCAAGCGCGTCGGTTGCGCTGTGCGTATGACGGAACCGCTCCGTCATGGCCCTGCCCGCGCAATAGAACCTTCAGCACAGCGTGGTAATCCGCGCCGCGCTGAACGGGTTAAATGCATAACTATACCGGATGATTCTGCAAGACAGATTTTAATTTAATCTTCCAGTCCTGAGGAAGTTGTAGGGTGACTTACCCACAGACAAAACACGTGTTGGTTGGTGGAAGAACTATTATCCAATTAAAGCAAAGACCTGGAGAACATAAGAACTACTGGATGACTCTTATTTATGCTGATACATAATTGTGTGTGCTCAGAGATTTGTTTTTTAACTTATTTAACGTACTGGTGTTTTTAAATGCTTTGCACACGTCTCCTAAGTTACTCGTGCCTACTACCAAGCGTTGAACAAGGGAATAAGTTACTGAGACCTTGACGGACCCTTTTATTGAGTTGGTGACCTTATTACTAGTGGTAAGTTCCTACTTTTCATCACTAATAATCCACTTTACAACAATGAATGCCACATTGGTGGACTGAACAAGTGAGCGCAAGCACACAGATACACCATACTCTGGTCTCAACTTTTATGTTAAAACTCCTAATTATCCTCAATATGAAACGTCAACATCCCGCACAAGCTCTGTTGGTCAACAGCCAACCCTGTGACAGCATTTGAGGAGTGGAAGGCTGGGCACCGACTTATGCAAAAAAGAAAAAGGCAGGAGCACTCTTCTTAGGCTCTTTTTCCGTCACTGCTTCAACTACACCACATCTGCTAATTAACTTGGTGTGTGTTTTGACACAAATTTCAAAATGTGTCCTAAGGTTAATTTGGTGTCCAGTAGATAATTCCCCACTGAATTTATTTATAAAGTTTTATATAGCGCGAACAAGATCCCGAAGGATATCAGAGCGCTTTACAATAAGCAGGAAGAGAGTAGTATAAACATCAATTGGGGAAAAAAAACAACAACAAAAAAAAGCAGACGTGAAGATTCATTATAGATGGAGGTAACTTGGTGATAAGAACAAAGTCAGCCGAATTAGGTGTGTCTCCTCCACTTACGATAAGAATTTTCTCATTAGGAATCTTTTGGCTTCCAATTTGAATGTTGTCGTCGAGGAGAGACTGCATACTTCCGGTGGCAGAGAGTTCCATATCTTTGGGGCAGCACCGGAGAAATTTTCAGATAGAGTTGTGTGTCGTCGGCACACATGTGGAAGAGAATGCTTGTGGAGTTTAGTTCGTTAGCTAGAGGTTCCAAGAAAAGGTTGAAGAGGATAGGTGAAAGGGCGGATCCTTGGGGGACCCCCATGTGTACTGGAGAGGACTGAGAGAGAGAATGATTTGACTTGACTCTTTGTATTCGGTGACGAAGAACGGATGAAAACCATTGAAGCACCCGATCCGAGAAAACCCATTCTGTTTTGTAGGATAGATAGGAGGATGTCATGATTAACCCTGTCAAAATCTGAGGAAAGGTAAGGAGGATCAGTAGGCAGGATTCGTTTTTGTCTAGCATTTTCAAAATGTCATCCATAACGTGTGTGAGGGCCGATTCGGTGCTGTGTCCCTTCCGAAAACCGGATTGATGCTGGTCAAGAAGTTGGTAAGTCTCTATGTGAGCACAGAGTTGGGATTGCACACATTTTTCAAGGAGTTTCACTAGGGTGGGGATGTTGGAGATAGGACGGAAATTATTGAGATCAGATTTGTCAGCACTGTTTTTTTTTTAGAATGGGTGAGACCTGGGCTGCTTTTAGGCAGTCGGGGATCAAGCCTTGAGATAAGGAAGCATTTACAATCCTGGTCCAGGTGGGGATGAGAGTGCTCTTGACTTCCTTGATGATGGTCGGAGGCTACGGATCACTGAAGTGGCTGGATGGGTTAATAATCTGGAGAATTTTTTCGATGTCTCTTTCACTAAATGGGGAAAAGGTGCCCCAAGATGCATTGTTCTTGGCTATCATAAGGGTCGAGTTGCACTTTTCAGAGAAGTCATGGGGTGAGGCGGCAATAGAGGAGGGCAATAGAGCCTTCTTAGAGGCTAGGTCAGTGGAGATGAGTCGTGATTTCTCTGTGAAGAAAACTGCAAATTCCTCACAGGAGGGTGGTTTGCCACACGGATGTGAGTTTTGGACCGTTAACCGATTGCTGTTTGACCAATTTGAAGAGTTTCCTGGGGCGGTTTGCTGCTTGGTCTAGTTGTAGTCTGAAATAGTCAGACTAAGTTCTCTTGATTTGTTTATTGTAGAGGCTCCTGATATCTCTCAGGAGTTTTAGTTGGTCCGAGGAGGGATTGGATCACCAGGAGCATTCAGCTGCTCTAAGGTTGCGACGTTCCGAGTTTAAGTTCTCATTATACCACGGTTTGGATATTTTTGATGTGGCATTTTTAAGCTGGAGTGGAGCAATGTCATCCATGATGACAGCCATGGTCGAGTTGTAGGTGTCCGTGAGACTTTGCACCTCGACCAAGTCGGCTAGGGAGGAGATGACAGATTTACATTGGGCAGCTAGATTGTCGTGGTTTATTGATCTGAGATCCCTTTTCCATATCTTTGATTTAAGAGGTTGAGCCTACTTCAACACCACCTCCCTGTTGATATAAAAGACGATGTTGTGATTATCCGACCAGTCACAAAAGGTTGTGGATTCTAAGGTGATGGTCTGGTCTTTGGAGATGATGAGGTCTAGAGTTGGTTGGTTGGTTGGTCACAGTGCTGAATCAAATCTTGATCATTTAGAAATGATTTAAGGCAGGATACCGCGGGGTCATTGGGGTTGGACAAGTGCAGGTTGAAGTACCCAAGGAAGATTTGAGACACTGCAGAGTCGACATTGCTAGAGATGATATCCATTAATTGCTCAATGAAAGGGAGATTGTCCCCCGCTGGGTGGTAAAAGGTGTGTAGTTTACAGATCGGTAGGTTCTTGCTTGCAATGCTACGACAGAGGTATTCACAGGAGGACAGGGGAGAGGACTCCAAGTACGAAATCAAGAGAGTATTCCTGTAGATACAGGCTAGACCCCCACCCAGCTTCAGAATTCTGTCGAGCCTAATTATATCATGAGTGGGAGGTATTAGGAAGTCTAGGATAGGAGCGGAGGCTGGATTTAGCCAGGTTTCAGTGAGGATGATAATATCTAAGTCATTGTGTTGGATGAGGTCAAAGATATCTGAGGCTTGTTTTCTGGCTGATCTGCAGTTTAATAGTGCACATTTGAGACGCAGGAGATTTTGGGGGTAAGGGGTCTGTCTGGGTGACTTTCACCATGGTAAGGTTGTCGGGGTTGCTGCATTTCAGATTGCGGGGAGGGACTCTATTCGTGTTGGAAAGGATGGAGTGTATTTGCCTCAGCGGGGTCAGGCTAGAGTGGATCCGGGAAGAGCAATAGTTGATATGATCTTGGAAATCAATGGACGCCGAGAGGGACTCATTGCTTCTGGGGCATGGTGGGGAGTTTAGCGAGGGGATAGATTTCGAAATGGAGGGGGCCAACAACTGACCTATGTGATCAATGTCCCCAGTGGAGCCTCTGGGCCAATTTAAAGAGCTCACCATGATGAGAAAATCATTTGAGAGGGCTTTCAGGTCATGTAGCTAAGCCGTGAGACGGAGCAATTGTAGAGATATATTATCTAGGCGTACTGCTAAGTTCGAATTATGGGCGAGGGATGTAGAGTGTGCCTGAGAGGCAAGCGGTGTCGGAGGGTCTTGGTGAAGGCCTGTGAAGGCCACGGTGGTGGTGAGAAATTCCTGGATAGGAGACTGCTCGGAAGGTACTAGATGACCTTTTGACGGTGAGGTTGGAACCTTAGCAAGGGGGGAGGTCATTGAGCTGAGGGTTAGGTAGAACAGGGGCCGAGGGGGAGCGTTGCACAGGTTCTAGCCTAGCAGGGGGCAACGTTATAGGGAAAGTGGAAAGGTCTCCTGACGGGGAAAGGCTTAGGAAGAGTGAGGAACTCACCGCTGTTAATGGGGGAGTACTGGGTAAACCCACGGAAAGGTGGTGGATGAGTAGGGGACAGTGGAGTTGGCGTATACCGCTTTTCTGAGGGTGGGGTAAATATTGGCCATCTTAGCAAGGTTAATCAAGAGAAATAAGGCAACCCCCTAAAACGAAAAATACTTTGAGGTCAGGGAACAGGGGGAACAAAAGAATTAAATAAACAATATCCCTCTAGACCTATATTGCTTTGTATCAAACTTATGTGGGCTCACATGAAGAAAGCAAAAAACACCCTTATATACGCATTACTATTATGTCTTTTTATTGTGTTTTATTTCTTTTTTCATCATTTTTTCATATGAGTGGAATTCATCTCTTTTTTAAAAAAAAATATTTTTTTTACAAAACAATCCAAGTTATACAGAAATATGACAAACTTTGCACGTATGCCTGTAATAAATTTATTATTTGATTACTTAAAATCATTACAAAAACACAAAACAAACACCCCCCCTAAATAAATACCACATTGAACTAAAACCTTAATATCCAGAGTAAAATCCACATCACTTATCAGTAGGATTCAAGTTAAAAACAATTACATTAATAGCTTTTGGATGGGACGACAGAGGAATAAGAACCCAAAGGGGTGCTGGTGAACTCATTAGACTCAAGTTAATTAAGCTCTCCCTCAAATTGACGTAAAAGTCTGCAGACTAGGTTCATATATTTAGTTCCACGGCAAGCTAGTATCGACGAGGTGCCCTCTAGCCAGCAAATCACCGCTTGCCTGCTAGAGCGAATGTTCAGCTCAATGAAAATTGGTTTCAAGAACTTTCTCCTTTGGTCTAAAGTGGCTGTACATGCGCATGTTAGATGGATTAATGTTTCTTTTTTAAAGCCACATAGTCTGCAGGATTCCGTTTTGAATGGCTTTTTCCACTGGGGGTATAAATCCTTAGCCTCATGCACAACCATTCGGAATTTTCAAAAACTGGTTTTTAGTTGTGAGCTGAAATGGGCGGATAGGTACAGTTGTGGCCTCAAGAATCTATATGTATTAATTACTGTCCACCCATGCCGCCGCTTGGAGAACTCTTGTTTGTCTGCCCATAGGGATTTCTTTTTGGCTGCGCTATTTACTATTTTGCCAAAGCTTCCTCGATCCAGTCTTTTGGCCCATGCTGTTTGTAGGGCCAACTCAGCCAGGGACTCTCTCAAAAAACTTCCCCAGGAGATGGATGTTACATGATCCCCCTGGAGCTTAATTTCTTCCCAACATAGGCTAATTAAAGAGTTTGTATCAGAAGAGCGGAGCATGTGGCACAGTTTAATAAAACAGCTCATTACTCAAAATTTCTGGTGCTGGAGGCCAAATTCCAATCTGACCTGCGAGGGCGAGACAGATTTAGGCAGGTCAAAAACTGCTTTATAGATCTTTGTCTGCAATGTATTCAATATGTGCACTTCTTTGCCACGCCATGGAGCCAGGCCGTAGGACAATTTAGGTAGTATTTGGGCTGCCATTACTTTGAGAAAATGAGAGAAATTTGGACTGTCCATCTTTTTGCGAAGTAATTTATATGCAAAAGTAATTTATATGCTGTTAGAGCCAGTTTGTGATCTTTGTGGGTTGCACCCTGCCCAATTACTACACCCAGGTATTTATATGAGCTGACTTCGACAGTTGCCCCCTTAGCCGACCATTTGAACTTGAGTTTCTTACGATCAAATAGGCGAACTATTTTTGTTTTTTCTTTACTTAACTCCAGTTGTTCCTTATCCGGGTAGGTCACGAGGTTGTTTATTGATCTCTGAAGGCCACTGGGAGTTTGGCTCAGCAGAACTATATCGTCCGCATATTGTAATATGGCGATTGGCTCGTTGACCAGTTTCGGGGGGTGAGACTCTGGTTTTTCAATGTGCGGAGCTAAGTCAGATAAAAACAGATTGAATAGGCTGGGGGCTAAAACGCAGCCTTGTTTTAAGCCGTTTTGCGTCTGGATGCTTGCAGTTGTACTTGACCCATTGCCTAACTTGACTCTTGCCCAGGTGTCCGTGTATAAGGCAATTATGGCGTTGAGCATTGTAGACGGCAAGCCCCAGTCACTAAGTTTTTTCCATAGCTGGCTCCTGCTTACCCTATCGAATGCAGATTTAATGTCTACAAAGCAGGCGAACAATCGGGAATCACTTTTTTGGGCTTTTTCTATTAAGAGAGCAAGGGTTACAAGGTTGGTTATAGTGCCCATGCCTTGCCTAAATCCTGTCTGAAACTTGGGGATTATGTTTTTTTCCTCCATCCAACCTTTCAGCTGAGTTAGCAGGCACGAGGCGTACAATTTTGCTTCCACATCTATCAGTGAAATTAGTCTGTAATTTCCGGAGTTACTATGATCTCCCTTTTTAAAAATGGGGTGGATGATGTTCCCCCTCGAAGAAGCCGGGATGTTAGACTGATTATAAATCCCATTGAAGAGTGGAGCAAGATAGGAGGACCAAAACTCTGGATCGTTCTTGAAAAAGGCGTTGGGAATTCCGTTGGGGCCAGCCGCTCCCTCGGTTTTAAGTTTCTGTATTATCCCTCTTAATTCTTTCTCGGTTGTCAAGATGTTTGTCCCATTAGTGGAAGGAACTGATTGTAATAAGCTTTCTTCCATCTTTGCTGGAATAAAAGGGACTTGAGTTACTTTTGGATCTTTGGCTTCTCCAGGAGACCTTCCGTTGGAACCAGTTCGTGCCTTATTATATAGTGAGAGTACATGTTTGGTCCAAATGTCTGCTCCAATTCCTGCTTCTTGCAGCAGTTTCGGGCCGGTTGACAGCTTGTTAATTATACCCCAAAAGTCGCTACTATTAGGCTTTTTGCTGGCGGATAATAGTTTAAGCCAAATGGATCCTCTGTGCGCTGTTTTTATCTTCCACAGGTTCGTCCTGAATGTTCGCCTCTTTTTATTGTGTTTTATTTCTTTTTTCATCATTTTTTCATATGAGTGGAATTCATCTTTTTTTAAAAAAATAATATTTTTTTACAAAACAATCCAAGTTATACAGAAATATGACAATCTTTGCACGTATATTAGATATTTGAAAAACAGAATTTATACAAAATATGAACAAAAATTCATATCTGTTAGAACCAACATACGGATATTAACATTTATTTAAAATATCCAAAGTCAGAAAATCCCCATACCTTTTCACACCTCGTCACACTTCACATCCATATCACTATCATACATGACATGACACGCGCTTATCATCTCCTTATCATTTCCGTTGGATATTTGGTGTTCGGTCGGATCCCTGCCAGAACGTAGCCGTGAGGGGAACGGCTGTTCTGTTTCCTGCATCGCATCGCCGTGAGGGGAACGGCATTACTCCTTGAAACTCCAAATCCCAGAAGGCCCGGCACCGCGCCCAGTACAGGCGTCGTAGGAGGGCGCCTGGATCCCTCAAATACAGCGAGGGGCCAACACAGCGCGGGACGCGCTTATCATCTCCTTATCATTTCCGTTGGATATTTGGTGTTCGGTCGGATCCCTGCCAGAACGTAGCCGTGAGGGGAACGGCTGTTCTGTTTCCTGCATCGCATCACCATGAGGGCGGCATTACTCCTTGAAACTCCAAATCCCAGAAGGCCCGGCACCGCGGCCAGTACAGGCTTCATAGGAGGGCGCCTGGAGCCCTCAAATACACCGAGGGGCCAACGCAGCGCGGGACGCGCTTATCATCTCCTTATCATTTCCGTTGGATATTTGGTGTTCGGTCGGATCCCTGCCAGAACGAAGCCGTGAGGGGAACGGCTGTTCTGTTTCCTGCATCGCATCGCCGTGAGGGGAACGGCATTACTCCTTGATCTCCAAATCCCAGAAGGCCCGGCACCGCGCCCAGTACAGGCGTCATAGGAGGGCGCCTGGAGCCCTCAAATACAGCGAGGGGCCAACGCAGGGCTTAACTACTATGGAGGGTGAAGATATGTTGGATAATGGTCTTGCCCCAGTACCTTCTAGCCCCCTGGATCCTGTGGTAGTGGTGATTAATGGCTCAAATACCGTTCCTGTACCCCCAGTGACTGATGGTATTGGCACGGGGGATGGGGATACATTATTGCAAGTGCCTGTTATGGATGGGGTAAAGTTGACTAAAGGCCCAGTTGATAAGGCACAGGGATCTCGGGGTTCAGTTAAAAAATCCAGTAAAAAACAAAGGGGTTCAAAAACAAGTCAAGTAAAGCCCGTTTCTGTGCTGGATGGAAATACCCAATTAGTGCTCCGGAACCTGGTGGAAGAGATTTTCTCTTCTCGATTTGAGGCCATATTGACTAATGTTGCCAAAGAAGTTATCGACACTATGAACACGTGCGTTGCGTATCCGAGGAGAAAATGTGACCGTTTGGATTCCATGATTGACTCATTTAGATCTGACGCAAAATGTATTTTACAAGCTAATGTACGGTTGAACCCATCTTTGTGCCCCTGTCCCAAGGCTGATGTAGCCCCTCAAGGGAAACATTCTCTGGGTCATCAGCCAACACCTTTGGTTAAGTTAAATCTCGAGGCTGCAGTCAGTCAATTGGGATTTAATGCTCGAAGTGCCGGTGAAGGTCTCTTACAAACTGGAGATAAAAGTTGCATTGACCTCACCGAGGGTGACAGGAATGATACATGTAACAGGATTACGGTACAGCAGGGGAAAATTCCGTGTCCCAATACATGTAAAATTAATTTACCTCCAGAGGCCACTCCTTTGGTTGCGGTTTTAGTAGGGGTCCCACCTTTAACTGCTGATGATACAGAATCTACAGCGGCTTTATTGCGCAAGACAAAGTACTGGTGTGAGCAGCACTCCTCTGGTCCCGCTGGGATATCCGCCCATATTATTATGGCTAGACGAGTTGGATGGGTGGGTAATGGCCCTAAATGTGTCTCAGGTGACTGTATTATAGTTAATTTCAATAATCAGAAAATAGCCGGTAGGATGTTTTCGAATGCAACTGATCCTCCTGGAAGGGATAATAGATAATAAAATCGAAGAGTTTCACACAACCGGCATGCACTCGCGATTTCACAGCGCGAGGGCATGCCGGTTGTGTGAAACTCTTCGATTTTTGAAGAGACTGGATGACAACACGGAACATGGCACCCCAATCTGCATCTTAAGAGCAATGCTGCAGTGCACTCTGTTTTGGATAAGACATTTCTATCAAGCTATTGTATTACAGAATAGAACGATAGCCGCGCACAGAGCAAGATAGTAGCGGTAGCCATATGAATGCAACTATATAAAGTGTCAGAAGTACCTGAAGATATCTACACAGCACAATAAAACGGAAAGATTATTCCCCTCATATTGCCCGTTACAAAGCTTCAGAGTAACAGGTCTTGAAGAAGATGGTACACAAAGAGGATTAAGCCATCGAAACGTGCGTCGACCAGTTTGAATGACACACCCTAGCGTTCAGCACAGCATTAGAGGGTTGAGCTCTTCACCCCTTTTGGTTTCATCTGTGCATGTATTTTGGCTCTGGGGTGGGTAGTATGTATGTCATGTATGATAGTGATATGGATGTGAAGTGTGAAGAGGTGTGAAAAGGTATGGGGATTTTCTGACTTTGGATATTTTAAATAAATGTTAATATCCGTATGTTGGTTCTAACAGATATGCATTTTTGTTCATATTTTGTATAAATTCTGTTTTTCAAATATCTAATATACGTGCAAAGATTGTCATATTTCTGTATAACTTGGATTGTTTTGTAAAAAAAATATTTTTTTTAAAAAAAGAGATGAATTTCACTCATATGAAAAAATGATGAAAAAAGAAATAAAACACAATAAAAAGACATAATAGTAATGCGTATATAAGGGTGTTTTTTGCTTTCTTCATGTGAGCCCACATAAGTTTGATACAAAGCAATATAGGTCTAGAGGGATATTGTTTATTTAATACATCTTAGCAAGGTTGTCATTGGAGGCTTGTATTGGAATGATCCCATTATTATAGAGGGTGATAGTGGTGGAGGCTTTGAGGGAGGGCGAAGGAGACGTTGTTAGCTTGAGACCATGAGGGGTTTTCTTAGCTCCTGATATACGGTACGCGGAATGAACGGCACGGTGAATGAACTTAAGGGGACCCTACACATCATCTGAAACTACTCTTGTTGTCACCCAGGCCAATACAGATTTGAGATCCACCCACTGACAATATGTCATGTGCAGAACTCATCGAACACAAAGCCAAGAGATTCAATAAATTCCAAAATGCAATTAGAAGACTCACAGAACTACTACAAGGTACGATTTAATGTATTCAGTATTCACTTGGTTTGAATCAGATACATGACACAGCTTAAGATCCTAGCTCTCACTTAGAAATGTCTCACCAATAAAGCACCCATATACTTTTGAAAAGGAAATTATGTTACCCGTCTGACTTAGAACTTAGATCAGCCAACCTTCTTGGAGTCAGTACGACCAAATCCTGGCAGATCAACTGAGGTGGCAAGACCCTAGATTGTTTAGCAGCCTCCTCCCTACTATACATAACAATTCAAATCACCCCATCTACTCTCAGAAAGCCCAACTCTATTTAAATCTGAGCTAACCACACCTACACCAGCTTACGTACTTTGCAAGTTGCAGAAGAATGTCATACTAAACACACTTGGATGATTAACTTTGCGTGATATAAAAATACTTAAATAACACAACTGAAAAATACCTTTAAAAAGTGAAGGGCTGACAGATCCTGCATCACAGACACTGCAGTGCTATTCTGCGCCACCTCCAGGAGCTCAACCACCTCTGGTCGATGGAAGAGAACACCATGGCTCTTCCTTACTCTCATTCCTAGAAGAGAAATTATACAAAGTACTGGTGAGAGGAACAGGAAGGCAAGCACAATGATGATGCAAGCACCAAAAATCTAAAGCATGAGGCAAAACCTAGAGGGAACTGAAAGGGCACCAGCAAAAAGGTAAAAGTTATTCCGCATAGTAACTTCTGGTATGTGAATAGAATATTTTCCCAGAGGACATCAGCAGAGACCATGTACCATAGAAATTAGAAGATTAACTCCACTATATCACCCGACCTCTATCGGCTGTGCAGTCCTCTTCTGTCTACCTAGAGTGGCACTAATTTATGGCTCAGCTCGAGATTATGGGGAGTATGTTGGTTGTAGACCTGAAAATATTGAATGGCTTGGAGTAAACAAGTTACTATGGCTAGAAAATTTGATTTTTATTTACATCCCACTCCTTTAAGCCCAGTGAATGGGAGGATTCAAAAGCATGAATGGATATCAGGAATAGTGGCACCATAGAAAAAATATAGGATAAAATAAATATATTAATACAACCTATAATATCGGTACGCACCATAGAAAAATATAGGATAAAATAAATACATTAATACAATGTGGTTAGGTACCTATGAAGCCTCTTTACCGGGAAACAAAAGCTCAAAAATAGCTCACTTGACATCAAATTTGTTCCAAACTGTTTGTGTCTCCATGGTTGGATTGAGAAAGAATATTGGCAAACAGAGATCTTGGGTTAAATAAAATGCAAAGACAATTTTTCGTGAAAGAATTCAGCCAACTTTAAACTAGTTTGCCCATCACAGTTATTGGACGAGGACTTTCTGCTATTAAGATCCTAAAGTTTACTAACTACATGTGCCAAGGTTATCGGAAGTGAAAGTGCATTCTTCAAAGTAACTTGCTTAACATCCGTTCAAAGTGTTTGGGGGCTGAAGCTTTGAAGGCCAAAGTGAGATGCTAGTTTAAATGGTTTAGGAAAGGTGGTAGAACCTGAAGAAAGTCCTCAAAATGTCTCATAGCATTCACATTTTGTAATGAAAAGGGAAAAGTAAACTTGTGCCTTTAATGACTTTCTAAGCATGATCAACACAAATCTATTGCGATGATCCACTATGGCCGGACCAAGCAGTCTCAACTGAACAAGTTAGATGGCAGATGTCTCTTTCCGACATCCTGTAACAACATATCCTTCATTTACTCCAATATTGTTTTCAAGTACAAATGTCCTGCTTGATGAATAATGCTCGATTTTTTTCATCACCATAATTAAATGTGTGAAGGTCAACTACTCAGGAACCAAGCTCAAGTTCAACAATAGTGTGGAGTGATAAATGTTTTCTTCTTTCTTTCACAGGTCTTTGTTCGATGGAACAGACCATGTATATATCTGAGTGGAGTGTTGCAGATTTGAGTAGAATGGTGTAGAGTGGAGGGTTGTGGAGTGGCCTAGAGTGGAGCTTCATGGAGAGACGTGGAGGGGAGTGAAGTGTCGTGCAGCAGAATGGAGTGTCACTCAAAAGAGTAGAGTGTTGTGTAGAGGAGTGTTGTAAAGTGGAGTGTTGCATAATGGTGTGGAGTGTTGTAGAATAGAGTGGATCGGAGTAAGGTGGCGTGGAGTTGAGCAGAGCGGCACAGAATGGAGTACAGTATGTTAGAGAGGATGATTGTAGACTAAACGGGCATAGAGTGGTGGGGTGTAGGGTGTCGTAGGGTAGTGTGTCATAGAGTGGAGTGAAGTGGCACAGAGTATAGAGGAGTGGTGTGGAGTGTTGTAGAGTAGCATGTCATAGAGTGGAGGATTGTAGACTGGAGGATCGTCGTGGAGTGGAGTGGAAGAGAGTGGGGTAGAGTGGTGTATAGTAGAGTAGAGTAGAGAATAGGAGAGTAAAGATGAGTGTAGACAGGAGTAGAGTGCCGTAGAGTGAAGTAGAGTGGTGTTGAGAAGAGTAAGGTAGAGTGGAATAGAAGAGGGTGGGTGGAGTAGAGTGTTGTAGAGTGGCATGTTGTATAGTGAAGGGTCATAGTGTTGTAGCGTAGTGTGGAGTACAATGTCATACAGAGGAGTGGAGTGCAGTAGAGTGCAGCAGAGTGCTGTAGAATGGAGTATTATTGAGTGGAGTGTCATGGAGTGGGTAGAGTGAAATAGACTGGAGTGGCATAGAGTGGAGTGGCATAGTGTGGAGTAAAGTGTTGTAGAGTGGAGTAAAGTGTCGTAGAGTGGAGTAGTGTCATGGAGTGTTGTAGTGTGAAGTGTCGTAGAGTGAAGGGTCATAGAGTGGAGTGGCATATAGTGGAGTAGAGGGGAGAAGAGTAGAGGGGCGTGGAGTAAATTGAAGTAAAGTGTTGGACAGAGGAGTGGCATAGACTGTAATGGAGTAGAGTGATGTACAGTGGAGTGGCATAGAGTGGAGTAGTTTGTGGTAGAGTGGGGTGGAGAGGTGGAGAGTGGAGTGACATAGAGTGGAGTGACATAGAGTGGAGTGACATAGAGTGGAGTCGAGTGGAGTGGCACAGCATAGAATGGTGTAAAGTGGTGTATAGTGTCATAGAGTGTTACAGAGTGGAGTAGAGCGGCATAGAGTTGATGAGCATGTAGTGGAGTAAAGTATCTTGAAGTAGAGTGTAGTGGCCTAGTGCAGAGTGGAATAAGGTGTCGTAGAGTGGAGTGATATAGAGTGGCATGGTGGAGTAGAGTGTCTTATAGTGCAGTGGCGTAGAGTGGAGTGAAGTGGAGTACAGTGGAGAAGAGTGGAGTGGTGTAGTGTAGAGTGGAGTAAAGTGCCATAGACTGGAGTGGCACAGCATGGAATGAAGTAGAGTGGATTAAAATAGTGTCAAAGAGTGGATAGGGTGTTGTAGAGTGGAGTGTCATAAAATGGCATGGAGTGTCGTAGAGTGGAGTGTCGTAGAGAGGCCTAGAGTGAAGTGGTGTACAGTGTTGTAGCGTGTCATAGAGAGGAGTGGCATAGAGTAGAGTGGCGTGAAGTGGTACAGAGTAGCATGGAGTAGAGTTTCTTAGTGGATCGGCGTATAGTGGAGTAAGGTGGATAGTGGATCACAGTATTATGGAGTGGAGTAACATAGAGTGGAGGGGTGCAGACAGAAGTGTCGTAGAGTGGTGTAGGATAGAGTGGAGTAAGGCGTTGTAGAGTAGCATGGAGTGAGTAAAGTGGAGTAGAGTGGAGCAGAGTGATGTGAATTGGAGTAGAGTGGAGCAGATAAGGGAGCGTAGTGTAGAGTGGGATAAAATGTCATAGAGTGAATGGAGAACATGGAGTGTCACAGAGTGGAGTAAAGTGGTGTGGCGTGTAGTAGAGTGGAGTATTGTAGCGTGGCATAGACTATCGTAGAGTGGCACAGACTGTTGTAGGGTGGAGTGTCAGAGTGGCGAAGAGTAGCATAAAGTGAAGTGGCGTGGAGTGTCATAGAGTGGAGTGTCGCAGAGAGGAGTATCATAAAGAGGAGTAGAGTGGCCTAGAGTGGAGTGGCATAGAGTAGCATTGAGTAGAGTGTCATACAGTGGAGAGGCAAAAAGTGGGGCAGAGTGTCACAGAGTTTTGTAGACTGGAGTAAAGTAGAGTGGGATAGAGTTGAGTGTCGAAGAGTGGCCTAGACAGGAGTAGAGTGTCATAGAGTGAAGTGAAGTAGAGTGTCATAGAGTGAAGTGGAGTAGAGTGGAATGTCACAGTGTCGTAGAGTAGAGTGTTATAGAGTGGAGTGGCGTAGAGTGGAGAGATGTACAGTGGAGTGGCATAGAGTGGAGTGGCATAGAGTGAAGTATAATGGAGCATCATAGAGTGGAGTCTCTAAAAAGGTGTAGCGTGGCCTAGAGTGAAGTGGCTTAGAGTGTCGTAGTTTGTCGTAGAGTGGAGTGACGTAGGGTGTTGTAGAGTAGAGGGGTGTAGAGTGTCGTAGATTGGAGTGTCCTGAAGTAGAGTGCCGTAGAGTGGAGTAGCGTAGAGTGTCTATGAGTGTCGTAGACTGGAGGATCGTCGTGGAGCAGGAGTCAAATTGGTAGATTGAGCTGCCTGGGGTCCGGGTGTCTGATCTTGCCTTGATCCTGTGTGAGATGGCCTGTTGGGGAGCTTCTCATGGGGTACAACAGACGTCTTAAGAAGGGTTGAGAACCAGGGTTGTCTGGCCCATGTGAGAGACACCAGAATGATGGTGAGGGGCTTTTGTGGAAGCTTCCTGACCATGTATGGGAGGGGTAGAAAAGGATGAAATGCGTAGTTAAAAATCCTTGACCCGTTCATCCATAGAGCATTGCCCATGAACTGAGGGTGTGGAAATCTACAGGCGATGTTTTGGCATTCTGCATTGTGAGCAGAGGCACAGAGGTCGACCTTGGTGATCCCCGAGCGAATTAAGTATGGGAGTAGGACTTGCAAGAGGTGTTCCACTGGTGGACTTGTTGCTGCATCCGCATGTCGTTGTCAACTCCCAGGAGGAGTATCTGATGGTGAATTGCTTGATGCCAAATACTCTGCACTAATGCTGATAACTACAGGGAGTGTGTGCTGCCCTGCTTCCAAAGGTAATACATTGTGGTCATATTTTCCATCTTTACAAGGAGCACTTTGTGTCAGATGACCTGAAGGAAGGCCTTGAGAACTAGCTTGATGGCTAAAAGCACCAGATGATTACTGTGTAGGGCTTGTTAATGCTCTGACCACAAGACTGAACTGTCAGTTCTTGGAGATGCACTCCCCAAATTGAAAGTGAGGCATCCATGGGGATGATGAGCTGCAGAATGGGGTCCATGAAGGCAGGCTCTGCAACAGGCTGTTGTTGTTCCACCACTGCACAGAGCGAAAGGTGCTGGCCTGCATGGACACTAGATCCTCCCAGTGACCCTCCACCTGTGACCATTGTGGCAACAGACACTGCTGGAGCAGACAGATGACTAGTCTGGCATGAGGGACTATGACTTTAGAGGAATCCATCATCCGTAGGAGACGTATAAGTGTTCTGACTGTTAGGTGACGATGTGGCCATAAAAACAGGCAGTAACTGCTGGAAAGCTTATACCCTGGCTTGGCTGGGTTAGTGCTTTGCCCATAATTCAGTTAAGGGTGGTGTCGAAGAAGGGCTGAATCTGTAGCGGCTGGAGATGCGATTTAGTGGTGTTTCTGGTAAATCTCAATCTGTGAAGAAGAGAGAAAGTGGTTTGAGTGTGAAGATAGGGGAACACATGGATACCTTCCCCCCTCCTTCGGAGATAGGTGGCCACCACAGTTAGGCAGTTGGCGAACACCCTTGGGGCTGTGGTGACTCCAAATGGCAATACTTTGAACTGAGAATGTTGACCATTTACCACAAAGTGTAGGTAGAAATGTTGTGTGGGATGGATGGGAGGTGAAAGTAGGCATCCTTCAGATCGAAAGCAGTAATGAAGTTGCATTGCTGCAGCAGTGAAATGACATCCTGTAAGGTAGTCATATGGACATATTCTGAAAGGATTTCCTTGCTGAATCTTAGACTCAGTATAATTTGGGGTTAGACCTAACCATAGTACCGATTTGGTGCTGATAGTAGCGACAGTGGAGCTGAGAAGCATTCGAGGTAAGGGTGGGAAGGTGGCAATGATCCTGTTGGCTCTATCGGCTTCCTTTGACACAGTGAACTATGTAATCTTGCTGGAAAACGTGTTGGCAATTGGAATCAGAGGTCCGGCTCTTGATTTGTTACACTAGTTTCTCTCAGATAGAGAGAGATCAGTCACCCTGGGGGACTTTGTATCCAAGTCCTTCTCATTGCTGTGTGGTGTTTACCTAGGTTCATCATTAAGCCACACTTTATAGTATTTATGTGGCTCCTGTAACAAGGCTGATAATACACAAATTATTGTGTCCACCTCGAATGTTGTAGATGAGACAGCATGCCGCTTTAACAACCGTATTGGTGCAGTTGTAGATTGTGTGAGTAACAACAGTCCTATGTTGAACTTGGACAAAACCGAGGTCCTCCTGTTCGGCAAGGACACTTTCATTCGAAAAACTTTATTCGGTTCTTACGAATCATAAAAGTACATAATTACAGTGATAAAATATATACAATGCATAAAAATTATTCCATATTACATTTTGTAAGAACTTAGTGTAACCAAACAGCATATATAGTTTCAAAACAAGGTTTTCTGTAGGCTGCCAATTTCTTTATATCAGTCCAAGGGTGTCAGAATAAATAAATAGCTTACAATTACTTAAAGCCCTATTCCCCGATTTCCCTATCCCAATTCATATCTTTTCCTAGTTCACAAAGCAGTTCTAATAAAATTTAACACAGCGCAACAAATGACGGCATTGGACAGACATCGTAAATGATTAAAACCGTCCAGGTATGAACAAGGGGCAATTTCCCTCAGAATGGGCCTAATAAAACGTGCCCTTACTTCTTTATATAAAGTGCAAAACAGCATAAAGTGCATTGTGCTTTGTTCGGCTGAATTATTGCATGGACAGGGAGTCAGTCTCTCACACCAACTCGCTTGGATAGGAAAAGCCGCTAGAAAGTGCAATGAGCAGAGACGAAACCTCGTCAGAAGGAAGCCGGAATGTGTATGGGTACTAAAAGATAAATAAAATTGTTGGATTGTTGGCGACCCATAGAATGGGGTCTCATTATCCAGGTTAGGTATAACTAACTCATTATAATAGGCATTTTTAATCATTGATTTTATATTAGATGGTGTGCCATCCGGATTTTCAAAAATATTTCCTAAGCCAATCTTACTTAAAACATTTTTGACATAACAGAGCCAGGGCATAGATGAAACATTTTCTAAACTTAGACAATCCCTTATGATCGCTCTGGTAAATGATAACTCTTCCCATGACCACACTTTCCCCCATAAAATCAGGGGCGCGATTTTGACTCTATCTTCAACAAAATCCAATCCCAGCTCTAAATGGCAACATTTTGTAGGAGAGCTGGTGGGAACCATCAGCAATATTTTTATGAATTTATTTTCCAAAATTTGCAATTGACTGGTTTTTTGACTTCCCCATACTCCTGCCCCATAGGTTGTGACTGACCGACACTTTGATTTATATAAGGTAAGAATTTCTGCCCCTTGCTTATGACCCAGTTTGGACGCAAAGCGAAACAGGCCCTCTATGATTCTGCCGGTCTCTTGGGCCCTAGTCGTAATCAAATTGTCCCTGTTTAATTTGTTGTTAAAAACATTCCCTAGATATGTAAAAGAAGGGACCATTTCCTTTACCACAAATGTCCTCGTTTTTGTGTTTTTCGGGCCACAGACCATAATAAAAGACTTATTAAAATTGACCTTAAGATCCAACTCCGTCATAAAGTCAGTAAAAGCGATCAGGGCTATTTTAGACTATTGGCCGTCAAGGTCATCAATACGGTGTCATCCGCGTATGGTAACAGGGGAACCGGATTTCCTCCTACAGTCGGTTAATCCAAGTGCTGTTCTATTAGGAATTCCTCCACCCCATTTGTGTATAAAACAAATAAAAAGGGGACCAAAATGCATCCCTGACGTACGCCCTCTGTGGATACGATGGACCTAGATTTTTCTCCTCCTGGTCCATAACGTATGGAAACAGAGGTAGATGAATGCATCCTACGTAGGAGGGTCATAAGTGCTTCTTCAAAGCCCATCTTTTCCATGAGTAACCACAGCTTCCCCCTATTAACTGTGTCAAATGCACTGGATAAGTCCATGAAGGCCAAGTGGATCGGTCCTCGCTTGGCCTTCATGTATATACCCATAACTAAGGTCAAATTGAGGCATTGTTCGTTCGTACCCATCCCCTTTCGGAAGCCATATTGTGAACGGGATATCAGACTAGACTCATTCGCCCAAAGCTCAAGACGGGCAAGAATTACCCTGCCCAAGACTTTACATGTTGCGTCAATTAGGGAGATAGGCCTGTAACAAGTGGGATCATTCCTACTGCCCTTCTTGTATATTGGGACCACCACGGCTTCTTTCCAAGAATCAGGGATGCGGCCCACTATTACCGATCTAAAAACATTTGCAAGCAACGGTGCCCATTTTAGGGGATTGCCTTTAAACATATCTAGAGGGACACCGTCTGGCCCTGGGGCTTTTGCAGAAATGCCCTTCAGCAATGCAGCTTCAACCTCCCCAACCGTAATGGACAGACTCAATTGGATTGCAGTTGCAAAATTAACGGCTAAGTCTTCGTTTTGGTTTTGCAATGATACACCCTTGTGATTAAAATTTTTTGAGAAATGGACTACCCATGCATCTTCAGTTATTAATGATTCCATGATCCTCACCTCGTCTGTAAAGAGTGGGCGGTTTATGACTTCCCAGAAGCCTCTGGAGTCCTTGAGGGCACCAGCTCTCTCCAGGTCATCCCAAGCAAGGCTTCTTATCTCTTCTTTTCTTTTCCCAATTACTAATTTATAGGTATGTCTTGCTTTCCGAATTAAATCCCCAGTGCGAGTGACCATGTGCAGGGCTTTTTTGAGATCTTTTGGGCCTTAGAGCACTCGGCATTAAACCATTTTACAACCTGTGGGTCTTTTCTCTTTATGGGCTTTGTCAAATTACTAGCCACGTCTCTACAAATTTCTTCAAAACTCTGTATGACCTCCTACGAACTAAGGACATCGGATAGACATATCATAACCTTATCAATATTAGATCGTACGATGTTCTCTTCGAATTCAACGGGGTTTATTTTACTCCATTTTAATCTCACCCCTTGGTTAGCGTTATAATTTAAGGGGAGATAATCACTGTTACCCTTTGCTACCTTTATTCGTAAACTGACGACCAGGGGGTTATGATCACTAGTGGGGTTGGGTTCCACCACAAAATTTTCCACCAAATGGGAACATTTCCTAGAAATCAATATAAAGTACTTGCCCTACCCCCTCCCTGGAATGTTGGATACCGATTAAGTGGAGTACAAACCAGAGTATCAACTAAACATAATTCGTTAGTTACGATGATATCATTTAGAGCCTCATCCTGGACAGTGTGTTTAAAGTGTGGGAGTGGTTGGTTTTCAATGTCTAGCACCCCACAAACCATGTGCGAGCTATACTGACATAAGGTGCAAGTCAAATCCCCCAGCCAAATTATACAAACAGGAAAACATTTTACTATGGCCTTATTTATCTCCTCTTTTAAATTAATAATGACCCCACTATCATTGTGATCAAAAATGTTATGATACCAATTAATTAGTAAAATTGGGACATCGGTTAGGTGTGAGACCAGGATGATCTGAAACCAAGGGGAGTCCATAATATTCTCAATCTTTATCGTTCCATATTTTACAGAGATTAGGGTAGCTATACCACCCTTTGCCCTCGCTGCAACAGATGGAATTGCCTGGGCACTAGATGAGCAGCAACCATCAATAACCACCTCATCCCTACTCCAAGTTTCTTGGAAGCAGATGATGTCAAACATCTTAACATATGATAGCCAGGCCTCATCTGAGATTCTTAATCTAATACCTGCAATGTTCCATGAAGCCATTCTTAGAACCTGTGCATTTTGGGTGGGTATGACCATTTCACCCACACCAGCGACAACATCTGGATGTTCTAATGACAAAGTACTCATTTCCACATTGTGCTTCTCGCAAACTACAGGCAAGGACACTATTTTCTGGGATCATTATTGGTGGCAGCAGATTTTTGGCCCTTCTACCATTCAGTGTCTTTGGTCGGGAATTTGTGAGTGATTTTTGATCCAAGTCTCTCTTTTAATACACAAATTAATAAATGTACTTCCTCTTGCTAATTTCTGCTGCACACTTTAAAGAAAGTGCCCCCCTTCATCCCATACATACTGAAGAAATCAGTGGTCACTACTGTAGCCTTGTCTAGGCTGGATTATTGCAATGCCTTATATTTAGGCACTCACCAACCCTCTCTTAAGAAATTTCAAAGCCTACATAATGCGGCGGCACGTTTGCGGAAAAAAATACTCAAGTTTAAGCCAGTCTCGGAAGCCTTAATTAACTCCACTGGCTACCAGTGAGGAAAAGAGTGATGTTCAAGGCCTTATGTTTGGTACATAAGACTTTCTATGAAGAAGGTTCTATTTACCTGAAAAGAAACCTCTCTTGGTATAAACCCTGAAGAACTTTATGCTCAGTAAATTTTACGACAATTGATGCCTTCAAAGTCAGGAGAAAAAACTGGGGAGGTAGGCGCTTCATCCACCTTACATCTCAACTGTGGATTAACCTACCCTATCAGCTTAGAGCTCAGTCTAACCTTTCCAGTTTCAGGAAACATCTGAAAACCTGGCTATTCTCCTATTCGGTGTGATCCGACATAAGCCCTTCCCGGTGAGCATTTGTTTGTTCTTTTCACTCACTTTCTTGTATAGTAGACTCAGCACCAAGAATCCTTTTGCATTTGAGTGCTATATACATTTTTTCAATATCAATTTAGGGAGTGCAGCCCCTCGCTGTGGGGCTTAGGTGGAACTGGCTGTATGGCACCCTTGAGGATGAGCACTTGGACCTCTTCTTAAAGAAGGTGCTGGTGTTCTGGGCTGGTGATGTTTTTGCGGGGTGGGAGGTTTGGAGGGGCTAATGTGTGCTCGAGGCAATTCCCGTGCTCTTTGATGGAGAGAGGCATTGCATGGTGGTGGTGGGGGGGAAATGGGGAAGGAGCAGGTGTAAGAGGCAAGTTACTGTTTAGACATAGATGCCCCCTTGGAGAGAGTGTCTCTGAATCTCCCTTTGAAGTTATCTGGGAAATAACCCATGTGTAGCCTCTTTCCCTAACTGGTGGTAGGCCTGCTGCTGGCCCTGATCGGACTGGGATTGGTCATGGGAGATGGGCTTGGAAGTGCCTCTACCCTACTGCCTCCAAAAAGAGCCATTTGCTGATGGTGTCTGAAGGGCACCCGTGGCTTTAGCCGTGTCTGTGTCCTTCTTAATTTTCTCTAGCATCTCATCAACTTGTTACCTGAAAAGGTGTTACTCGTCAAAAAGCAAGTTGCTGAGATGCTACTGGGCTTCTGGCCTGAAGCAGGAGATGCGCAGCCAGGAGTGGTGGTGTAAAATAATGGATGTATTAACCCCGCTAGTCGAAGTATCACCGCATGAAAAGCACATTGGATAGTGGCATTAGAGATGAGTTTCCACTCTGCCACTATCTCTACACCGCTTTTCCTATGCTCTGGGGTGAGATGCTGGAGCAGGTCCTCCATCTCTTCCCACTGTGCTCTGTCATAATAAGAAAGAAGACCCAGTAAATTGTCAATGCACCAGCGGATTGCAGCACTGCCCGCTACTTTCTTGCCTGCAGTGTCAACCTGCTTACTCTGATTATAAGTACAGGTGCATCACCTTTGGCTTGTGTTGCTGCTCGCTTGCAGAAGGTGGCAACCACAAGGGAGTCCAAGTGGACATGCCCTCCAATTTACAAGGGATCGGAGGGAAAAGGTTTATAATTTCTTCTCTATTCTGGGTGGAACAACCCAGGATTTTACTGGCTCCTTGAACGTGTCCAGGGCAGCCTTGAGCATTCCCTTTAACATGGAAAGGAACCGGAGCAAATGCTCTGTCCTAGACACTGTCTTTACCAGGAGTGGTGTGCATACCTACCATGCCATAGGCTGCACCATGTTAAATGACCACATGATAGACAGCAGAGTTGTATGGAGAGAAGTCATGACTGAGATATGCTCAAAGTCGTGGTCCCCTGGGGCTCGACATCGCAATCTTCTCTGCGATCATCAGTGGGATGGGGGTAGAGAGGGGAATCAGCATCATCTACAGGAGAGTAGTGTCTGGGACTGCCTTTGTCCATAAAGGATTGTTGTGACCTCTGAAGGGAGCTAGATGGAGGGATCATTGGAAGTGGTGGTGGAGGCCTGGATGGAGGTGGCGGACTACTGGCCTTGCCAATGGGAGCCCATGAACCAAAGATTCTGAAGAAGGATCAGGTACAGGAGTGTCCTCGAAGGCAAGCATGTGTTTCTTGGGCACAGCTGCACCAAGGCTTTTAGAAATCTTCCCCGTCTGGCAATGGAAGACAATGGTCTTTTGTCACTGGTCAAGTTGGAGTTTTTCGGGGATGGCCTATCAGAGTTTACAGACTCGGCTGTTGACCCCGGTTTCAGGGTTGATGGATTTTTGTAGAGAAGTCGCTGTTGGGGCATCAACGGATCTTCAGCTTTGAAGTGGGTTTGGCGTTTTGGTGCTGAAGTTTTTCTCTAGAGTCGAAAACAACAAGGGTCAAGCATCTCGGCTGGATCCCATCCCTGCGTCAATGCCTTGATTTCATGTGAGCAGCAGCCCGAGGCAGTGGCTTGTGCAAGGGGCTAGATGCCCAATCACTACTGGGAGGGTACTCAGCTTAAGCATTTGCCCATGTGTGTGATTTGTGAGTTTGTGTGTCAACAGTACTTACGACTCTGAGTTATCCTCGTGCTGGCGCTGAGAGATGTGGATGGAACGTCTTCGTCGTACTCTTCTTCCTCCATGTGTTTTTGCTCTGACGAGTCTGGATTGGAGCTGATTACCTCTGGGCTAGTTTGAGGGACAGGGACATCTGCTGATGCGGTGTCCTCCTTTTCTTCAGTAATGAGGGGGTCAGCTTCTCCAAAGATGTCTGGCATTTTCTCAATTAATCACTGTTTCTTGAGAGGGGCCTAGAGTGTGTCTCTCCGCTGTCAAAGGGTCTTATTGCACCTAAAGGCCAAGCATGAGACACAGCAGGTGTGGCTCTGGGGAATGACACAAATTGCAAACCCCGTGTGGATTAGACCAGGAATATTTTGCATGACACTGAGCACATTTCCTGAAGGGCGTCAATTCCATCACTGCCTATACCTCGTCATTCCAAGTACAAGTAGAAGGAACAACCAACGGGGTTTTTTTCTGATGACATGATGGGACAATATCTGGTTCCAGGAAACACAAAGATGTTGAGTTCAGGAGCTGCATCGAAACATGTCTGAACCCCATAGAATAGAAAAACAAGCATTGGCATAGCTAATAGGTCTCGCTTTTGGGACCTTCTAAGTATTTAGTTATGCAGCACAATATCCTTGGTGCAACCACATCAACTGTTGCGTGGCTAAACACTTGTAAGGTCCCAAAGGCGAGACCTATTGGCTATGCCAATGCTTGGTGTGGTTGTGTGTGTGTGTGGTTGTGTGTGTGTGTGGTTGTGTGTTTGTAGTTGTGTGTGAGTGGTTGTGTGTGTGTGTTTGGTTGTGTGTGTGGTTGTGTGTGGTTGTGTGTGGGTGTGGTTGTGGGTGTGGGTGCGGTTGTGGGTGTGTGTGTGGATGTGTGGTTGTGTTTGTGGTTGTGTGTGTGGTTGTGTGTATGGTTATGTGTGTGTGTGGCTGTGTGTGTGGTTGTGTGTGTGTGGTTGTGTGTGTGTGGCTGTGTGTGGGGTGTGTGTGTGGGGTGTGTGTGTGGGGTGTGTGTGTGGGGTGTGTGTGGGGTGTGTGTGTGGCTGTGTGGGTGGTTGTGTGTGTGGTTGTGTGTGTGGTTGTGTGTGTGGGTGGTTGTGTGTGTGGTTGTGTGTGTGGTTGTGTGTGTGGTTGTGGTTGTGTGTGGTTGTATGTGGTTGTGGTTGTATGTGTGGTTGTATGTGGTTGTGGTTGTATGTGTGGTTGTGTGTGTGGTTGTGTGTGTGGTTGTGTGTGGTTGTGTGTGGGTGCGGGTGTGGGTGCGGGTGTGGTTGTGTGTGTGGATGTGTGGTTAGGTGTGGTTGTGTGTGTGGTTGTGTGTGTGGTTGTGTGTGTGGTTGTGTGTGTCTGTGGGTGTGTGTGGTTGTGTGTGTGGTTGTGTGTGTGTGGTTGTGTGTGTGTGTGGTTGTGTGTGTGTGGTTGTGTGTGTGTTTGTGTGTGTGGTTGTGTGTGTGGTTGTGTGTGTGGTTGTGTGTGTGTGGTTGTGTGTGTGTGGTTGTGGTTGTGTGTGTGGTTGGGTATATGGTTTTGTGTGTGGTTGTGTGTGTGGTTGTGGTTGTGTGTGTGGTTGTGTGTGTGTGGTTGTGTGTGTGTGTGGTTGTGTGTGTGTGTGGTTGTGTGTGTGTGTGGTTGTGTGTGTGGTTGTGTGTGTGGTTGTGTGTGTGGTTGTGTGTGTGGTTGTGTGTGTGGTTGTGGGTGGTTGTGTGTGTGTGTGGTTGTGTGTGTGGTTGTGTGTATGGTTGTGGTTGTGTGTTGTGTGTGTGTGCTTGTGAGTGCTTGTGCTTGTGTGTGTGGTTGTGGTTGTGGTTGTGTGTGGGTGTGGATGTGTGGTTAGGTGTGGTTGTGTGTGGTTGTGTGTGGTTGTGTGTGTGGTTGTGGTTGTGTGGTTTTGTGTGTGTGTGTGGTTGTGTGTGTGTGTGTGGTTGTGTGTGTGGTTGTGTGTGTGGTTGTGTGTGTGGTTGTGTGTGTGGTTGTGTGGCTGTGGTTGTGTGTGTGGGGTTGTGTGTGTGGTTGTGTGTGTGGGGTTGTGTGTGTGGGGTTGTGTGTGTGGTTGTGTGTGTGGGGTTGTGTGTGTGGTTGTGTGTGTGGGGTTGTGTGTGTGGTTGTGTGTGTGGGGTTGTGTGTGTGGGGTTGTGTGTGGTTGTGGGTGTGGTTGTGGGGGTGTGGTTGTGTGTGTGTGGTTGTGTGTGTGTGGTTGTGTGTGTGTGGTTGTGTGTGGTTGTGGTTGTGTGTGGTTGTGGTTGTGTGTGGTTGTGTGTGGTTGTGGTTGTGTGTGTGGTTGTGGTTGTATGTGTGTGTGGTTGTGGGTGTAGTTGTGTGGTTGTGTGTGTGGTTGGTTGTGTGTGGTTGTGTATGTCTGTGGTTGTGTCTGTGGTTGTGTGTGTGATTGTGTATGTGTGTGTGTGGTTGTGTGTGTGTGGTTGTGTGTGTGTGGTTGTGTGTGTGTGGTTGTGTGTGTGTGGTTATGTGTGTGGATGTGTGTGTGGTTGTGGTTGTGTGTGTGTGTGGGTGTGGGCGGTTGTGTGTGTGGTTGTGGGTGTGTGTGTGGTTGTTTGTGTGGTTGTGTGTGTGGTTGTGTGTCTGTGGTTGTGTGTGTGGTTGTGTGTGTGGTTGTGGGTGGTTGTGTGTGTGGTTGTGTGTGTGGTTGTGTGTGTGGTTGTGTGTGTGGTTGTGTGTGTGGTTGTGTGTGTGTGGTTGTGGTTGTGTGTGTGGTTGTGGTTGTATGTGTGTGTGGTTGTGGGTGTAGTTGTGTGGTTGTGTGTGTGGTTGGTTGTGTGTGGTTGTGTGTGTCTGTGGGTGATTGTGTGTGGTTGTGTGTGTGTGGTTGTGTGTGTGTGGTTGTGTGTGTGTGGTTGTGTGTGTGGTTGTGTGTGTGGTTGTGGTTGTGTGTGTGTGTGGGTGTGGGTGGTTGTGTGTGTGGTTGTGGGTGTGTGTGTGGTTGTTTGTGTGTGTGGTTGTGTGTGTGTGGTTGTGTGTGTGGTTGTGTGTGTGGTTGTGTGTGGTTGTTTGTGTGGTTGTGTGTGTGTGTGGTTGTGGTTGAATGTGTGGTTGTGTGTGTGGTTGTGTGTGGTTGTTTGTGTGGTTGTGTGTGTGTGTGGTTGTGGTTGAATGTGTGGTTGTGTGTGTGGTTGTGTGTGGTTGTGTGTGTGTGGTTGTGTGTGTGTGTGTGTGTGTGTGGTTGTGTGTGTGGTTGTGTGCGTTCGGTTATGTATGTGGCTGTGGGTGTGGGTGTGGTTGTATGGTTGTGTGTGTGTGTGTGTGGTTGTGTGTGGTTGTGGCTGTGGTTGTGTGGTTGTGCATGTGGTTGTGTGTGGTTGTGTGTGTGGCTGTGTGTGTGGCTGTGTGTGGGGTTGTGTGTGGTTGTGTGTGTGTGGTTGTGTGTGTGGTTGTGTGTGTGTGTGGTTGTGGGTGTGGTTGTGTGGTTGTGGGTGTGGTTGTGTGTGTGTGTGGTTGTGTGTGTGTGGTTGTGTGTGTGTGGTTGTGTGTGTGTGTGGTTGTATGTGTGGTTGTGTGTGGTTGTGTGTGTGGTTGTGTGTGGTTGTGTGTGGTTGTGTGTGGGGTTGTGTGTGTGGGTGTGTGTGGTTGTGTGTGTGTGGTTGTGGGTGTGGTTGTGTGTGTGTGTGGTTGTGTGTGTGTGGTTGTGTGTGTGGTTGTGTGTGTGGTTGTGTGTGTGTGTTTGTATGTGTGGTTGTGTGTGTAGTTGTGTGTGTGGTTGTGCGAGTGGTTGTGGTTGTGTGTGTGTGTGTGTGTGTGTGGTTGTGTGTGTGACAGTAATACTAAAAGCATATAAAAATAAACACAAACATCGAGTTTGTGGAAAAAGAAAGCACATTGTAAGTCTAAGGGGCGTATCAAGCATTAACACAACAACATGTTCTTTGATGTTCTTTGAACGAGAACATCAAAGGGGCGCCGCAAAAGTGATCGCGGGCAAAAGTGAAAGTGATCGCAGGCACTTAATGAGCATGATGAGGTTTGCCATATCGTGCCTCTGCTCCTAAGCGCGCGCCCGCCCGCGCACATACACTGTAGCTCTAGGCTGGCCATGGTAGCATTTTTTGAGCCCTCACTAAAAGTCTCACCAGACCAGCGCATGCGCTGGGTCAGGCGAGACCTAACAATCTAACAGCTGATGCCCATGCGCATTGCCAATTAAGGGTGAAGTCACTCCTCCTCATCACTCTAAAGGCTTCTTCAAACAAAAACAAGCTGTAAACATCAGAGTCCAACACTAGATAGCAGGAGTATGCAGGGCATGTGCATCTACAGCCACTTTAGAGACTTTTCAGATAAAGTTAGATAAACCTCATCCCAATGTGACAGGATCTCTGCCTGTATTTATTAGGATTAACAGACAGAAAGTTGAACTAATCAAATAGGGCATTAGATCAGGCTCGCCCGAAGATTCCTGTCCACATCATATAATGGCTGTTAATTTTTATCTGTTCGGCGGTTACATGTGAAAACATGCCAATGTTCTTCCTCTTCAAAAAAAAAAACACTCAGCTGGCCCAGGGGAGCTGACCAATTTCCATCCTATAGGCTTGTTATCTTATCCGCCTAACGTATTGAAAAGTTGATCAATCAGCAGTTATTCACTTTTCTGGAGAAACACAAGTTGCTGGATCCCTCGCAATCAGGATTTAGAACCCACATAGTATGGATACAGCCTTTTTAGCTGCCATTAACTCCATCATAGTCTCGCTGGATCAGGGGAGACCTGCAGCCTTCATCCTCTTAAAATGATCTACATCATTTTACACTATTTGAAATGCCAACATGATTAAGGGACTACACAGTTGGGCCTGTCCTCGAAGGCTCTCAGATGGGTTCAGTTTTTCCTCACATGGTCAGTTTGTCTATTCGTATTTAAATCCACCTTTGTGGCTGTTCTCTGTGAAATACCCCAGGGCTCAACCCTCAGTGCTCCTTTATTCAACATTTGGTTGACTCCCATGCCTGGAATTGTCAAAGGGAAGGGTTTGAAATTGATTGTTACACAGATGATACCCGACTGGCAATTTCCATTGCATACAATGCTGAAACAACTAGACTAAATATTTTGGACTGTCTAAACAATGTAGCCACATGGATGAGGGATAATTTTGTTAAGCTAAATGAGGACAAGACAGAGGTCATCCTGTTTGACAGAGGAAACCCTATTTGGTTAAACGATGGATGGCCTTGCAATCTAAGGCCTGGGCCAAGCCGCATGTAAGCTGCTAGGAACCTTTGCGTTATTAATGCTGATGCTCTCTTAACGAGAGATCAAGTTAACTATGTCTGTGGAAAAAGCGATGGGATTTTGTGAAGACTTCGTGTGCACAGGACCCACATCTAGATATAACCGTGCCACTTAGGGTGACACACTAAAGTATACAAAAAAGTGATTAATTGAATGCTTGAATTAATCTCAGCCACTGGTAATTACTCAGGCCACATCCCGATCTATTGTTAACTTGCACACCATGCCACCTCAGTTTGAAATAAGCCAAAAGCGAACCAGTCTTAGGCCCGCTCCAATAGTAACAGTCGCCCTAAGAGAGACGAGGGTCTTGTACACACTATACCTGGCTTATACGCCCTAACTAAGGCAAAAATGGTCATGTGTTGCTTGTGTTCCGGTTCGGGAAGGACCTGGTTGGGCACTTCGGACTGCAGTGTTTCCACTGGAGCAGGTTCAAAACTGATTTGCATACGGCTGGCTCCAAACTGAGGTGGAATAGTGTGCAAAAAATACAATGGATTCGGATACGGCCAAATAATTAGCAGTGTCTGAGATTCATTCAAGTATTCCAGCCATCAATTTTTTGTATACTTTAGTGTGCCGCTTAAGTCCACTGACCAGCATACCTATCAGATGTGAGTTTGGCATGATATAAGACTCAATAACTTCAACCAATTGCAAGAAGAAGAAGCTTTGGTAGTTAGTGGACTCTCAGATGATGAAAGGGGGCTCCTTTGGTATCTCACCAGTCAGGGTGGAGTGATCAAGGAGAATAACAGTGCTGTGAGTTGGGAGCTACTCTAAGGACTGACAAGATACAGGAAGAGTACTCTCCAGGCAAAACAAACCAATCATCATATTGAAGTGAATTTTCAGCTACATTCCAGGCAATAAATGTGTTTGATCCGCTCACTCACGGAAAGTGGAATTAGTTAAGACTTTTTGAAAACACCATTCTTTATTTGTCACATCTGGTTCTACTAGGAAGGGAAACAAACCATCCACTGCTACAACAGGTAAATCGGTTAGGTTTGCATTTTGTCTGCTAATAAAGTAGTAAGCCAGGATGTTCCTGTAGTCATTCATGACTGCTTGACAAGAGACATGGAAATGTCATGGGCAGATGCCCAAGGAGTTAATTTGTTGGAGATTTGCAGTTCTGCAAAAGGGTTTTCATAGCACATCCGCTAAACATTATAGGTTGGACATAACCTTCAGTCCTTCAAAGCGTCTAGCAAAAGGTGTTCAATATTTTTCTTCTTTTCAATAAACTTTAATGGGCATTTGGTTTTATTAATTGATAACAGCATAATACTAAGTCTTGGTAAATCCTCAAACGGTGAGGTGGACAGACGGGAAATGGGAGGTAATGCCCAATCAATTAATAGTAATTTTCATCACTCCTAGTCCAAGTCGTCCTCATCACAGTCCAGCATCTGGCCTCTACCACCCTTTATGCTGTTATCAGAAGCTCCATAAACAAAGGTCAGTATAGGGCACAGTGGAAAGGATATGAATTGTGAGGTTGGGAAGTTCTTAGTAAACACTGACCAACTAAGAGTGTCTGTTAGAAGGTGGTTCTGACACTATGGGCAACCCAGAATTTTCGCTTTTTGAGCACCTAATTGTTGAGCTTTTACTGTGGGGGAGCCTCATAAGTTGGGACTCACCCACAGTGAACTCAACATGTAAGAGACTGCATGGGGATTTTGCTGGTGTTCCCCTGGCTTGACCAGGCCACTGTTCAGCAGCTGAAGTAAGTGACACCGGGCTGGTTACATGCAGACACCTGTGTACATGCGGGTGCACACGTGTACGGGCTGCGCAGGGGAGATTCCTAGCAGCTACAAAGTGAATGGTGTGGCAGGACTTATGCAGTATTGGGTGGTGACATGGAATAGGCTTTATACACTGGAAAGAAACATTCCAGGGAAAGTCAGTGGGCCCGATTCACAGAACTAACTTAAGACAAAATCCTAAACTTACTACCATTTTGGTATTCACAGAAGGCACTTACTCATTTTGGTATTCACAGAAGGCACTTACTCATTTCGGTATTCACAGAAGTTAGGAGTCCTAACTTTAGGACTCCTAAATGCCTTCTGTGAATACCGAAAGTCTTAAAATTAGGATTTTTCTCAATTTAGTAGTAGTAAAGTTAGGACTCCTAACTTTAGGACTCCTAAATGCCTTCTGTGAATACCGAAAGCCTTAAAATTAGGATTTTTCTCAGTTTAGTAGTAGTATAGTTAGGACTCCTAGCTTTAGGACTCCTAAATGCCTACTGTGCATACTGAAAGTCTTAAAATTAGGATTTTTCTCAATTTAGTAGTAGTAAAGTTAGGACTCCTAACTTTAGGACTCCTAAATGCCTTCTGTGAATGCCGAAAGCCTTAAAATTAGGACTTTTCTCAGTTTAGTAGTAGTAAAGTTAGGAGTCCTAATGTTAGGACTCCTAAACTGAGAAAAATCCTATTTTTAAGACTTTCGGTAGTCACAGAAGGCATTTAGGAGTCCTAAAGTTAGGACTCCTAACTTCTGTGAATACCGAAGTGAGTAAGTGTCTTCTGTGAATACCAAAATGAGTAAGTGCCTTCTGTGAATACGAAAATGGTAGTAAGTTTAGGATTTTGTCTTAAGTTAGTTCTGTGAATCGGGCCAAGTGTCTTACTGTTTTTTCACTTCATTATTCCCCTATGGGAATGAGGAGCCAGGGGCTAGATTAACTTCCATTAGGCCTACAGATTCCAGACACGCACTTAAGTCCAATGTAGCAAATGTGAAAAGAAGTATTCTGAAAGTCATATTTTTACTGCTTTTGGGTCATCCAGAGCTGTCATACTTCTCTGAGCCAGCCATGACCAGACCCAGGCTGAGGGCTGACCTCAGCTGGATGGATTGATAACCTTTCTTCCACAAGCTAGTGCCTCCTCTCCACGAAGAGAAGATGGGTGGGGCTGCAGACCAATCCATCAACTGCTGTCGCTGGGTGCCAGGCACCAGGCTGCACCAAGGAGGGAAGGCAGCATGGGCGGAAGGGGCTTCAGACATGTGGCCTGAGACACTGGACAATGCCATTTTGAACAAACCCAGAGGCTGGGCAAGAAGGAGGGAGCAGGGGCAGGGACGTGATGTGTCGCTGTTTGATAGGACCTACAGAGACTTCCTGCCAGCCCCCTACTCAACTTTTAAAAAGTGCTTGCACAGGAAGAGAAGCTCTCTCTGGGGTGTGGTCTGCTGAGGCTGAAGGTGCTGGAGCCTGGCGCAATGGGCAGTTGAAAGGAGAGACCCCCTGACTGCCCCCAGGACCCTATCAGCACCAGAAGAAGAGCCCAGGACTGGTGCACAGAAGCAGGGGCCTCTGCGCAGGGAGAAGAGAGGCCCAGAACGAGAGCCAGGCGAAAGGCTGGCGCAGTTAGCCAGTGAAGACAGCACACTGCTGAATCTACCCTCTCAGAGACCCAGATGGCAGAGGAGCCTGGTGCAGTAGAGTGCAGGGAGCGGCTGGCATAGAGGGAGGAACCCTCTTACTATAGATCCTTGTAAGCAGTGAAGTGCTGAGTGTGTGCGGACTCCTGGGCCTGGTTGGAGGGAGAAGCCTGGCCGCCATGTTACCAGTGATGCTGGACTCCCATGTCAGAAAGGCATAGAATAATAGGCGCGGGTGCGCTTTCGTCAGGGACCCGACAGGAATCCTCACCCCGTGCACACTACCAGTACCGGGTGAACACTAAAGCTGCACCTGGCAAGGTCCACGACGGCACCTACACGTGACGGGCGGAGTGCCGCGGAGCCGAGCGAGCGGAGCCCTGTGGCTAGGGGTAGAGGCTTGGTGGGATAGCCCGGTTGCGGAATGACGGCGAAAGTGCCCAGGTGCTGCCACAAATTGAGAAGGTGTGTGCAAAGTGCCTTAGATTGCTTGTTGGCATTGGACCGGTTAATCTCTTGCACTACACGTGTGGAGCCCATGGGCTGCAGGGGATTTGGGCCCCTGCATTCCTCCCAGAGGCCTTACGATGGGGAAATCAGAGGCTCGTCAGCAGAAGTTGACATTTGACGCCCGGAAGCCGATGAGACAGCCGCAGATGGAGGCGGACTTGGAGGCGGCATCCTCCCAGCCGGAGCAGACGACCGCCCCGGGGAGCGACTTGAGACAGGGGTCTGCGGTCATCACAGATAAAATGGACGCAATGGCCACCCGTATGGATGTGCTGGCTCGGAAGATCGAGAACCACGAGGTGCGGTCAAATGTGGCGGAGCAACGAATTTCCACTGTTGGGGACACCACTGCCCATGTGCAAACAACAACAGAGCAGCTTGACAAACTGCTCAAAGTAATAGCGGCAAAGAATGAGGACATCGAAGCGCGTAGCCGTAGAAATAACATACGCGTTTTGGGAATACCAGAGAGCACAAATACAGGGAGATTGGAAGACTATATTGAAAAATTGCTTACGGCAGTGGTGGGAAAAGACTCTCTGTCTTCACAGTTTATAGTTGAGCGAGCTCATCGTTCCCTTGGGCCTCGGCCACCTCCTGGTGCCACCCCCCGGCCAATTATCGCTCGCATACTCAACTACAGAGACAGGGACGTGGCTTTAGGAGTGGCCAGGGAGAAGAAACAATTGACGTATGAAGGAGTGACTTTTACTATGTACCCGGATTTCACAATGCATGTACAGGAGGAGCGCCGCCGCTTCCTGGCGGTGAAGCAGAAACTGAGGCAGGCTGGAATTGATTACGCCCTATTGTATCCTGCCCGTCTCAGGGTGACCCATCAGGGAACGCAGAAATTCTTCACTAATCCGCACCAGGTGGAAGAATTTCTGAAGCAGATTCGGAGACAAAACAAAGGGTCGGAGCCGCGGACGGGGTCGGAGAGATCCCCCTCACCAGGGATGGAATGATAGTTACTGTGGCAGGTGCTGCCAGGAGGAGTTGGCTACCACTGTGACTTATGGTAAAATGTGAAGTGTACCGATGTGGGAGGGGGAAAGCCGAATGCCATCATAGCCAACAAAAGTACCTTACTATGGGTCACGCACAGTGTAGGGGAGTAGAATATTCTGTTATAACCAGCCACCCTCTGTGTCTGGTCTGGGATTGGTGGATGCTGCTACCGGGTCCGGACTGACTGGAGGTTATCGCGTGCCACCTAGCAGCAAGGCCTCATAGGGAAGTACCCTATGTTTGTTACTAGTTGTCTACGGCTTTCTCTTTTGTCTATCCCCAATGGGGAATGGGAAATGGTTGACAAATCAATTGATATGGAGAAGCTGATGGGAGTTGGGGAGGAGGGGGGATTTTTCATTCTGGCATGATTGGGAATGCATCAGTGGGTGGGGGTGGTAGGGGGTAGGAAGTTTCATGGGTATGATGTAGAACAAATGCAGATTGTTTTTTATGTGCAGATTAATCTTGAGATGCAATGCTGGAAGTGCGTAGGATTGCAACATACAGGACCTGTTGACTTTGGAAACATCAATGGCGCAGGAGAGTAGGGACACGTTTAGAGTGTTGTCTTGGAATGTAAGGGGCCTTGGGGATCCGAGGAAGTGGAGGCAGATTTTAGCATACCTAGAGAAACAGCGGATACAAGTGGCATTATTGCAGGAGACTCATTTAGACCCAAGGGCTAGTAACAATTTTGCATGTAAGTGGGCAGGCCACCGCCTGTTTTCATCCTATTCCACCTATGCCCGTGGGACAGCGATTCTTTTTAAAAAGCAGATTCAGTTTGAGCAGGCAGGGATGATTGCGGATACGCAGGGTCGGTATGTTATAACATGGGGTAGGCTGGGGGGTGGCTCGATAACGGTAGCCAACTGCTATGGCCCTAACACTGATAGCCCAGACTTCTTTATTGACCTGTGGGGTAAAATTCGGACAGTTGGCTCCACTCACATAATATGGGGCGGGGATTTTAATGTCGCATTGCAGCCGCACCAAGATAGGTCTAATGCCAGGACGCATCATTATACTAAGTCCAGAGAGGTGTTATATGGCATACTTGAAGAAGGAGGGCTAGTTGACAGTTGGAGACATCTTCACCCACTAGAGAGGGAGGGCACGCACTTTACCTCCCATGCAGGAACCTGGGCAAGGATTGACTATTGTTTTATGTCCAGAGGGCTGATGCCTGGCATACACACTGTGTCACATTTGGCTAGAACTTTTTCGGACCATTGCCCGGTAAAGGTATCGTTTACCCCGCCAGGATTTGTCAGCCCCAGGCCGCGATGGAGATTACAACCCACGGCTCTATTAGATACTAAGTTTCAAGCGGAACTACAGGAGGAGATTCGAGACTTCTTTGCTAGAAATAAGGGCTCGGTGGGTAGCGTAGAAGTGATCTGGGAGACCTTCAAGGTGACGCTCAGGGGGTTTTGTCTCTCTAAAAGCTATGGGGTGTTACAAGATATACAACGCACGCTGATACGACTGGAGGGGGAACTGAAAGGGTTGGAGAGGCAGATGGAGCAGGGACAAACTGGACAAGTGCATAGTGTATTTCGGGATACGCTTACAAAGTATGAAGCTGAGGCGCAACGCGAACTGAAGTTCCGAGGGAAATACTGGGTGGCCCGCAGGTATGGTGAGGGGGAGAGACCTGGGAAAGCATTGGCGGCGGTGACGTGACATCCCCACTGTAGCACATATATAATGAAGGTGCGGGGACCCGACGACACGTTACAGCGTGACTCTGCGGGCATTTTTGACGTGTTTGTTGAGCATTACAGCCCGCTCTACACATCTCAGAGGAGAGGGCCGCTCGAGATGGAGGAATTTCTGGGGGAAGTAGCACTTGGCTGGCTCGGCGATACACAACGTGAATTCTTATGTCATCCATTCGAATTAGACGAACTGCGAGAGGCAATTATGCAGTTGCAGAACGGGAAGACGCCTGGATCGGATGGCCTACCGGCTGAATTTTATAAAAGTTATATCAACATTATGGCACCAGTCCTCAAGGAAGTATATGAGGAATCCTTAGAGGTGGACACGTTGCCGCCCTCGATGAGAGAGGCAATAGTCACATCACTGTTGAAGCCTGGGAAGCCCCATGATTCTTGTGACTCATATAGGCCGGTCTCACTGATAAACTGTGATGCCAAGATATTGGCCAAGGTGCTTGCTAATCGCCTTTCCCTGCTGATGGAAAAACTGGTGCTACCGGACCAGTCAGGGTTCGTGCCGGGCAGGTCAACATCGCACAATCTCCGGACGCTGTTCTCCTTGATACAGACGGTAGACCCCGAGTTCCCGCTAGCTGCGGTATTTCTCGATGCCACCAAGGCATTCGACTCTGTGGAGTGGGACTATCTGTTCGGAGTCCTACGGAGGATGGGTCTCCCGCGCTTGAACCTGTCCTGGCTCCAGCTTTTATATCACCAACCGAGGGCCCGTATACTGATTAATGGCAAACTATCCCCACCAATTGTACTTTCCAGGGGCACTCGGCAGGGGTGCCCGTTATCCCCCTTGTTATTTGCTCTCGCAGTAGAGCCGCTGGCTGCCCGGCTGCGGCAGGTTCACAACGATAAGGCATTCCGCTGCTGTATGCGGCAAATATTGATATCGTTATATGCTGACGATATTACATTATACATTAGAGACCCGCAAAGTAACATCAATCCCATATTGCGGGAATTTATTCGGTTCGGAAGGCTGTCTGGAGTGGGGTTAACTGGGGGAAGTCCCAGGTGTTCCCGCTTACGTCGTCTGTGACTCCTTTCCCACTTGACTTCCCGCTGGAATGGTGTCAAGATGATTTGAAGTATCTTGGGGTACGGGTGACTAGGGACAGGGAAGAAACTATCCGGGCAAAATATGGCACAGCAATCGAGCGCCTCAGAGCTAACATTACTCGTTGGGTGGCACTGCCCCTGTCCATGGCGGGTCGAGTGTCGCTCATTAAAATGGTGATACTTCCACAGTTTTTGTACCTATTCCTCAACATTCCCTATCACCCGGGGCGAGTCTTCTGAACTCATACGATTGGTGTGGGGGGGTAAACAGGCGCGACTAAAGTGGTCTATACTAACCAGGCCATACGAACAGGGGGGGTTGATGTCCCAGACTTCGAGGTTTATTTTTTAAGTGCTCAAGCGCATTATGCCTATTACTGGATGTATCCTCCGTGATACATGCCGCAAGTGGCGGTGGAGGACTGGCTCGCGGACCCGGTACCCCTTAGTGGCCTCATATATGGACCGGCGAACACGCAAGTGGCATCACCTACCATAATTACTAGCACGGTGGAGGCGTGGTGTCGAATAGCGGCCCTTCTAGATGTCCCGTTCCTCTATTCTCCGAGGCTACCGCTCACATGCCACCCGCGCTTGACGCTGCTGCAGGAGAAAGGATTTCAAGATTTATGTAAGCAAGTGCAGATTAGTACATGGGGGGATCTTTTTCAAGAGGGAATCTTTCGCACATCTGCACAATTTTTGAAGGCTGAGACGCATACGCCGCTAGATGTCTTTTTTTATGTGCGATTGCGACAGGGTATGAGATCGATACTTCCGGACTTCCCCCGGGAACCGGAGAGTTTAGAGCCACTGCACCGGATGTTGCGATCTGCAGATGGTAGGCACCTGGTGTCCGGATTGTACACCTCGATAGAGCGTATGAGGCGGGAGCTGATAGTTCGTCCAAGATACGGTGGGGGGAGGACTTGGGGAGCGAAGTCGCTGATGATCAGTGGCGATATTGTTGTCTCCAGACAGCGCAGATATCGGCTAGTAGCAGGTTCCGTGTAATACACTTCAAGTTACTGCACCAATTATACTACACACCGGTTAAGAAGCGGCGACTTAAATGGGCCATTGATGACTTCTGTGGGAGATGTGGACAGCCAAGTGCGGGGTTTCTGCATTTAGCCTGGGATTGTGAAAGGGTGCGAGAATACTGGGAACAAGTGTTCACAGCATTAGAGGTTATGATTGATACTCACCTGGCCAGGGATCCGATGCTTGCGCTTCTGGGGCACACAGCGCATATACCCACAAAATACAGAAAGTATTTTGCTGTCTCTCTATTGCTGGCAAAACGAAAAGTGGCCTGCAGATGGGGTAGAGGCCGGGCCCCGAAATTCAAGGAATGGTTGGCAGATATGGTTTACTGTCTAGAACAGAGTAGCACGTATGCGGAATTACTGAAGAGGACTTCTCAACCCAAGGAAATATGGGGGCCGTTGGTGGGATACCTTCTAACGCATAGTCCTGAGGGGGATGCTGCCACGACATGCCCGACTGAAGTGGAAAGGGGGGTAAATTCAGCAGAGAGTCTATCTCTCGTTACATAGGATTTTTTCCCTTTTGCCAGATAGGTGTAGTCTGGATACCAGCCTAATGGGGGTCCCTTAGGTGCTGCAAGACCTGAGAATGTCAATGGTGCTTCTATGTTTGGGCGGTCTCCCTGCGCTGATTGTAAAAGGTTTAACTTTTATTCTTTGCTCTCCTGCGCCCTAGTCATGGATTGGACAGTATCATTGAACATGGGATGCTAGAGCTAGAGCATTTGGAACAAATGACGTGCAGCCTACAATACATATCTATGTATATGTATTGTAGGCTGCACGTCATTTGTTCCAAATGCTCTACTAAATATGCTGACAATGTGATGTTGAACTAATATGTAACGGTTTAAAATCACAAATAAAGTTTTTAAAAAAATTTAAAAAAATAACTTCCATTAGGCCTAAAGATTCCAGACACACACTTAAGTCCAATGTAGCAAATGTGAAAAGAAGTATTCTGCAGAGTCCAAAGTCAAATTTGCACTGCTTTTGGGTCATCCAGAACTGTCATATTTCTCTGAGCCAGCCATGACCAGACCCAGGCTGAGGGCTGACCTCAGCTGGATGGATTGATATCCTTTCTTCCACAAGCTAGGGCTTCCTCTCCACAAAGAGAAGATGGGTAGGGCTGCAGTCCAATCCATCAACTGCTGTCGCTGGGTGCCAGGCACCAGGCTGCAGCAAGGAGGGAAGGCAGCATGGGCGCAAGGGGCTTCAGACATGTGGCCAGAGACACTGGACAACGCCATTTTGAACAAACCCAGAGGCTGGACAAGAAGGAGGGAGCAGGGGCAGGGGCGTGATGTGTCGCTGTTTGATAGGACCAACAGAGACTTCCTGCCAGCCCCCTACTCAACTAAGTGCTTACACAGGAAGAGAAACTCTCTCTGGGGTGTGGTCTGCTGAGGCTGAAGGTGCTGGAGCCTGGCGCAATGAGCAGTTGGAAGGAGAGACCCCCTGACTGCCCCCAGGACCCTATCAGCACCAGAAGAAGAGCCCAGGACTGGTGCACAGAAGCAGGGGCCTCTCCGCAGGGAGAAGAGAGGCCCAGAAGGAGAGCCGGGCGAAAGGCTGGCGCAGGGAGCCAGTGAAGACAGCACACTGCTGAATCTACCCTCTCAGAGACCCAGAGGGCAGAGGAGAGTGTCCCCAGTTGCTGGGGCTGGTAAAGAGGAGCATGAAGAGCCCCATAATGCCTCGACAGGCATTTGGAAATCTGCCGTTGTGGTGCTTTGTGGCCCCGAGAGGAGGGGGGTCACCCTCACTTGTGAAAAGGTGCTGGGGGGAGCTGCTGGAGAAGCGCAGTCTTTCGCCCCCCCCCCCCTCCAGCACGAAGAAATCTGCCGTTTTGGTGCTTTGTGGCCCCCAGAGGAGGGGGGTCACCCTCACTTGTGAAAGGGTGCTGGGGGAGCTGCTGGAGAAGCGCAGTCTTCTCCCCCCAGCACGAAGAAAAGTCCCACCCTCAATGTCATGGGGACCTAAAGGAAACTACCCCTCAAGGGCTCAGCTAGCATTTAAACACATTCTAGGCTGGAACTTTTGTTCTACAGCTGAGGGTGTGTGGAGAAGTGCATCATGAAGTGAAGGGCTGGGTTGGGGATGTGTGAAGAAGTGCATCCCCTGGAGGTGAAGTGGTATAATTGCACCGAAATGCATTTACTATTGGTTATTTCTTTTTAGGTGGACTGAAAGTCACATGTGTAAAGTGAAGTACCTGTGTAAGGTGATGTTAAGCTAAATGGAGTTATGTTGCTGGACCTTCCTGCTAGGGGGTCTGGCTGTATTTACGTAATCCCATGCTTTTACCGGTGATTCCTTTTAAAGTGAAGAGGTGCACTGCAGGAGAAGTGTAGTTGCCAGGAGTACTTCTTTTGAAGGGACTGTAAGTCACATGTGTAAGGAGATGTCATAAGCCAAATGGGGTTATGTTGCCAGACAGTCCTGCTAGGGTGTCTGGCTGTATATGCGTAATCCTGTGATTTCATCTGTGATGCCTTTAGGGGCTGTAATTGCAATGCATTCAAATGATCAACCAAGGTGATGAGTACTGTCATTCTAAAGTGTGCGTAAACATGGATTCTTGCTGCTGCGCTTAGGTGAAGACCCCAGACTGCTAGCCCTTAAGATATAGAGGTGCATACTTTATGCTCAGTAGGAGATGCTCAGTCAGTGTCATATGTCACCAAGGCAGGTTTACCACTTTTTAATGCTTGTTGAGGTAATGGGGTGGGTCGCCACTGGGATGGTGCCAGTGCGCAGGGCCCTCGCTCCAGGTTATGTACAACTAACTCCATTGGGGCAAGTTGATGTGCATACATGGGAGTGGTGGTACTAAACCCCACACCCCCTGCGGGAGGGGTGGAGATGTTATGCAATGTCACAAAGTAATTCCAACAGCTTATGTATATTTGTAAATTGGTGCATAGTATTGAGTAGTGTGTGTGTTTAATAAATGTACTCTTACTTTTATAAAGCAAAGTACAGACTGGACAATCAATTATTGAGTGTTATTTTTGCGCACCTGCAAATGGCGATTACTAGCCCACACCACCTCCCTTGAGTAAGCCTCATACTGCTCTGCAACGCTACCCTCTGAGAGTCAGGCGCTACAATTGGGTGTTTGGTTCTCAGTGAAGGACAAATGTAGTCATGTTATTTGTGCAGGCCTCACAGATGCTGCCTTGTTTTCCAACAGTGTCCTTAATATGGAACAGTATGGAAAAGGGGGAATAGTCTGCCTCAAGGATGGGACATGTTTAAACGGTTAGGACCGTGATGAGGAAGACTTGGACTAGGAGTAATGAAGATTGCCAGTAAGTAATTGGGTCCATATTTTTAAGGAACGCCTGAGACAAAGGTTTTGTTCATCTTATGGAGTAAAAAAGTGATGGATGCAAATGCTTGTCTGGGGTTATTTATGTCCTTGCTCAGAGTGGAGGTGGCTTAACAGTTCAGGCTGGATTAGTCCTATTGGAAAAAAAGAAGGCTGATTTGCACGTGATGGTCTCCTGAATTTATTTGTTTATTAAAGAGTTTGTATTGTTTTAAATTAAACAGAAAGGGTAAAAAAACGTGTGCTTTGTAATGCACTAAGCAAAATTATCTTGTCTTCAATTAATTAATGTGTTCCTGGCACTCACCTTTTTGCTCAGTGAGGCACCCTAATGTGCATGGATCTACTCAGGAGCTGTTCCTGTGCTTACTGTGCCACATCCAAGCTGCGCCTACCTGGTGACTCCCGGGAGGAGGTAACCAGACTGGGGTTTCTTTTGTTTGCATTCAGAGTGGTCTAGCAGTTTGTGAAAATGGAGCCGGCCAAAGGCTGATTTGCATGTGGTTGGGAGAATGTAAGGAGGAATTGAAGAAGAAAGATAGGTTGAAGGGAGTACGAAAGAAAGGAATATGGGGATAGTGAAAGAAAGAAAGAAAGATGGGTTGGATAAGAAAAGAAAACGCTGGGAAGGAACAGAAAAGAAAAGAAGCTAAGAATGAAAAAGCATCTCATCTCCAGTCTTACCAATGATGGCAAACCCCAGGAAGATCAGGATGGTCAGAACACCGACAGCCACAGAAGCCCAGGGCCAAACTGCAAATGGAAGGAAGAAGTTAACCATTAATACACATCTGCTAACCCTCTTTGTTCATGGAAAACATTTGACACTTAGATACATATCAGCAAAACTTTCCAAGACATATGATACACAGCAAGAAACTCTGTAAGACACCATCCATCGTACTCAGCTACTACACTCTGCAAAAACATGACATAGCATACCCAGCAATATAGGAAACATATCAAGCATGAACCAATGTTTAGATCCTAAACATTATAATTGAACTTTTATCTCAAACAGTCACGCAGACAACTTGTGCCAAGTAATGAGCCAGAATCTGTGACTCAGAGCAGTAGACCAGAACTTACATCCTGCACACTGGAGCAGAGGACAGATCCTAAGTACAAGAACAGAGGTTACATAACAAGCAGTAGAAGATGGCTCACATACCAAGCATTTGAACAAATATCACACTACATGCTTTGGGATAGAGCTATGATCCCAGGCACCTTGTTTCAGTGTTGCTCGAAACCATGAAGCAAACTGTATTTCCTAAGAACTGTGAGCGTATTAATCTGAAGCACTGGCACACAACTTTCATTCCAAGTAAATGGACAGGGCTTCGATACCAGGCACTGGGATAAAGCTCCCATCTCAAGCACTGTATCAACACGTACATCCCAAGCACTGGAACAAAAGGTTGACTGCAAATACTGTAAGAGAGGTTTGACACTAAAAGTTTGGGCTGATGGTCACATATGCTCAAAGACCCCTCAAAATTGAAGATTTCTTGATTTAAGGTGTGTAATGTGCTAGTGTTTACTACAAAATGCTAAAAAGTGTGCTCTGGTGAAACCTAAGACTATTGGCCTGATTTAGAGATTGATTGGGAAGGTACTATGTCACAGGTAGTTTGGCGCAGAGGGTACTCCATCGCATGTGTGACGGACTACCTTCTACATCAAACTGAAGGTTCGCCCGGCTCATTTAGAGCTGGGCAGACCTTCACTATGTCTGCGGCGTAGCCACTGACATACACCTCCGAAGCCCGACTGAGTGAGGGCCATCGGAGGTTTGGCCATTTGACCACCTGCCCAATTTAGACTGGGCGGTCATATGGCAAGCTTTCACTGTCCATTACAGCCATGTACAATTTGGAGGTACGGGGCAGTGAATACTGCAATACAAACCCACACCATGTGAGGCACCTCCCATGAAGGGGGGTCATTCGGTTTTTTTTTCCCCAAAAAAAAAATCCTGCTTTAAAAGTTCAAAGTTTGACGGATGGTACCTTTATGTTAACGGAGCCGCCTGTCAAACTTTTAATGCATTGACAGGAAAAGCTGTGACTGTGGTTCGGGCAAATGTAGGTGATGCCGGCAAATGTAGGAGATGTCCGCTGGGCCAACGGACATCTCTAGATTTGAAGGGCAGGTACTCTGTCGCCCTCATAAAGAATAGACTATCCTTCGTGGTCTAAATCGGCCCCTACATGACTGAGAAGGCTGATAGAATGAAATACCTGCATAAACACTTTGATCTGCAAGAACACAAAAGGTTTCCACACTCAAGCATACCAGGATTTCGAACGCTGTTCAAATGTAGACCTATAGCATGATGCAGAATGTAAGTTGTCCATTGTTTCTTTTTGTGCCCCAACTCACCAAGGCCCTGGTAGTTTTTATGCACTTCAAAAAACAGCTCCTTTCATTTCTTTTTGTTTGCCACTGCACGGAGGCCAATGTTGCTTTGATGGTTCTCAGGCCAACATTCCCCGATTAACTGACATGGCTTGTTAGACATGACTGTACTGAAATGTGAAGCATAAGAGGGACAACGCTCCTCATTGTGGGCGCTACCTTGCCATCTTTCCTTGACCAGAGCGTCTCTGAAAATTCTGTGTTGTGTCACTTACTAAGAGGTTGTAGCCGCGAACAAAGGGCTTTGCCATTCCCATAACTATAATGAGTTTCAATAAAGGGACACCATACTCTAGTCTGTGTGGAATACCTGTTACAATATTGTATCAACCTGCCAAAATATTGTATCCTTTTTTGCTATCGCTATTTTGTGAACATTAGTATATGCACAGAAGTATAGACTTACTATTCTTAATTCCACATCTACCTACTTTTACAATATGATGGTAGACGATATCAGGGATACACTATATTGGACAGTCGATATTAGCCCTTTCTGCACGGGCATGGCCAGACGCCAACGTCTGCACTTTTACCCCATGGTCAATGCTGAGGATTATTTAAAAGGAACCTTCGGTGCTTGCAGCGGAGGCTTCCTTTTTTCAAGGCCCTGGTAGAGTGATGCTGAATCTTTTCTGCTTCAGTCACCACATTTCGGCCCCCTCCATTGATGCCATCAGCATGCCATGAGGTGCGCTAACATCGCAAACCCCCACTGGAGCAGCATGGAAGAACCAGGTGAGTGCTCTCTCCCACCTTCCGCGGGGGTTTTAGGCCAAAAATGGCCACCCCTCATTTAACATAACATGTGCATTTGTAAAGCGCACGTATCACCTAAGGATCTGAATAACAGATGTATATTGTTACCCAACTCAATGGTACTCATTTTATCGACCTCATGTGGATGAAAGGCTGAGTGGACCCACTGGGATTAGAACCTATGACCATGAGGTCGAACACAGGCCCCTACAGTGGATGCATTAGTCCACTGCGCCACCAGACCCGTCTGCATTTGTCTTTAAGGGAGATAAAGATGCAAAAAGAACAATTGATAGATGGGATACTGAACAATGTCAAACATTCACCCCCAGTACAGAGATTAGGGCCTATATCTATCTTTTTTTTAACACCATGCCACCCATTCCAGTTTGGATCCAGCCATATACAAATCATTCTTGACCCTGCTCCCCATTGCAACAGTTCAACCTGAACTGCCAGGCCAGGTCCTCCCCGGACTGGAAACAAGCATCCTAGGACCGGTTTCGGGGTATCACCCCTCATCAGCCAGGATAGCTTGACTCCAGTAGCATGACGAGCATGGGACCTACGTCTGGGCATACCTGTTCCACTTAGGGTGACAAATGCAACCTTTAGAGGCATTGCTGGAAACGTGAGAGCTTCTGGTATACGGGCCAACAATGTTTTACTGATAAAGTGTGTTTTCCACTAGAAGTCGCAATCATGCTCTAGGGATGGCCCGACTGAGCCCCCAAGGGAAAAGAAAAAGGTGCGCACACATTCTGGGGGTCGGCCTAACAAACGGGCCCGCACCCCAGAGGAAAAAAATATGTTTCCTAAATGTAGAGGGGGTTGGCCTTTCTATCTAACGGGCCGGCCCCCTTGGAGTGCAATTTTTTTTAATTGAAAGGCTGTTTTCCCTGGGTGGGTGGAGGGATAAGATCAAGCCCCCAAGGAGGGTGCAATCAACCCCCCATGGCAAATCAAAGTGGCCCAAAATCTACTGGACCACTAGGGACAATGTATATTTTTTCTGTTGATTGCTCTAATATTACCATACACATTGTTTTCAGCAAACACAAATACATGCAGTATTGCATATCATGTGAAACACATATACGGTGTGCTTTTACAAGTTGAGAACTGCACAGTGCTGAAATGTGGGCTACTTTTTTAGGTGTCTGTATTAGCCATTACCTTTTGATTGTACTGAAGTATATATATAGTACTGATGGGGGTCTGTAGACAGCCCTCTTCATCCATTGGTCTGTTGGGTTATTCACATTTTGTTCAACCCACTACAGCATGGGGAAATGGGATAGGCTTCTTCAGCTGTTGGATAACTTCACTGTGAGTGATGGTTTTCTGATTTTCACAAGAAGCATGTCCGCACACAAACTAGGACTCCAGTTTCAGAAGCTACTATGAGAATGTGTGCTTCTTGAGATCAAAGCCAGATTCTTGATTTCAGGCAATTGTGTTTATACTGGAAATGGCCAATCAGCTCCCCAACAATAAAGTTTTGCAAAATCAATGTCAATAAAAGCAGTGAACACCAGAACCATTGACATAGTAAATGGTTGATTAGCTATCTGGTTTACTAAAGGGAGGCACTTTTATCGTGGTGCCCGGGCCTGAATTTTTGCCCCTGTTTGACTTAAATATCTGTTTAGCTGTCTCCCATGTAAAATTGCCTCTGATGGGTAAGAGTGCCATAATAAATTAACAGTGACTGGAGTGGGCTTACCCATCGCTCCTTGAAATATGCTGTGGTGTTGGGTATGTGTAGAGAGTCTGGTTTTCAGTTTCAACTGATTAATGCTGGTAATATTCTGAAGATCAGAAATACAAGTTTTTCAGTTGAAACCAAAAATTACTGAATTCCTACAGTTAATGGAGGCAGTTCACAGTCACTACTTTTGAGATTTTCCTGTCCACTTGGAGACAAGGAGTACACGAGCATGCCTGCAAAGGAAGCAGCTCTCCTGGCCCTCAATGAGCTGATGAAGCTGGAAGCCCAGTGTCTTTGGCCTCTAGACCTTGCTAACTGTAACAAGGACTATGGGCCTGAGTGCCATGATTGGAGTTATAGTTTTTTATGGCCAAGGCACTGAGACACGAATTGTGGCTAAGGCCAAAAGACTCAAAAAGAGGTACTGGTATATGAAGTAGTTATCCTTCAAATACCAGTAGCCCTTCCACTTCCAGCAGCGTTGAGCGCAGGTGAGAAGGCTAGGATGCCTGGTTTAGGAGGCTAGAGAAGAAGAGGGGTCCCTGGCCAGGATCATGCAGTAGAGACATCAACCCACCTCCGACTTTAGAGAGACCAGAATCACCAACCCTTGCCAGGATCATGCAGTAGAGACATCAACCCACCTCCGACATTAGAGAGACCAGAATCACCAACCTGGACTGCTGCTGGGAGCATAAGAATCGTTATGAGCTGCAGGAAGTGGCAACACACCCTGGGCAGTATTGGGAAACCCGTCTTCATTTCAGGAGAGGTGTGCATCAACTTATTTCTATTCATGGTTTGTTTTCCTCGTGGGGCATTACTTTGTTGTGATGATAATTAAACACAATTCGAGGTAACACTCAGCAGAATGATGAACATAATGCAGGAGTCTCATGAGTGCAATGCAAAAACACATGATCGATAATTTTATTTTGGTACCGATGCAGTGCACTTTTACTGGAGCAAATGTTATGTGGGGTTTCCTTTTTATTCTTTATTCTGTGTTGCTTTCAACATTTTGAGAATTATGCTATGTGTATGAAAGACGCCCACATTTGTAATGTATTGCAAAGTGGCAATTATGTTGAGAGGTACATGGTAATGGTTTGATAGCACTGTTAATGTAGCTTGTTGTACCAATATAATAATTACCGTGTGCTCGTGCCATGTATGTTCTTCGTGAGCGCGATGTATTGCTCACAGAATTTTGTTATTTGAAGCTTACTTGGAATTCCATGTTCTGAGCTGGCATTCTGAGGCCGCTTAGTTCCACAGTGATTCCAGCCCTAGCAAGTACCACGCATCAGGTGTTAGACTAATGCATTTTAGTGTGATGGTCCGCATCACCACACTAAAATGCAAAGTCACGCTTGAGTACAGTGTCAGACTGTGTGACTGACACTGTACTCAAGTTACATTATGCAGGCACGCGCTGGCCAGGCCGCCGGGGGGGCTCAGTTGCAACGCGTTACCTGGATGTTGCATTCACTGCTGCTGCTGCCTTCACGTGACATGGCGTGCCGTGTCACAACAGCAACAAACAGTGTGTCTATTTGCCGAAAGGAGAGGCAGGAAGTTACTCATGAGACGGGCTGTGGTGCGAGTGGGAGGCCGTTATGAATTTGTTTCTTTAGTTAGTCCTGTTTGAGCAGCAGCCACTGATCGCACCGCTGCCTGTGCAGAACTGGTGCCTCATCATGCCGCATCCCCTGTGTATGAACTGCCAGCCCACTAATCCTTAACACCCAGAACCCAAACCGCTGGCTGTGATATCAATCTATTTTCATGTGTCGGAGTGTGTGCCCTTATGGGGTGCCGGAATCCCCTCTACGAGGTCACTGAGGTGGATTTCATTATCCTTTTGTCTCTGCTTGAAGTTCAAGAACCTGGTACGGTGTTTGGGTGGGTTCCCAGAAGTTGTATTGTGTTACTCCCTGCTTTCTAGGACCCTGATGCTGTTCTCATATCCCCAGGGTACACCCTGCTCCAACTTGTAACCCTTGCCCCTCCTCCATGACTGCACACTGATTCTCCAGACTCCTTAGCCAGCCTAGCAACTAGTCAGTAAGAACGCCCCCTTCCCTTTCCTCCCACAGGACAGGTTCTGAGTGCCTCTCACTCATTATCATCACTGCTTTTTCCAGTAGCGGCTCCTGGAGGGAGTGCTGCGGGGTGGTGGGCGGGGGAGGGGCAGGGTGGTGGAGAGTAAGCTCAGGCATACGGCCGAACAGAGGTAAGTACATAAATAAATAAATAAAACAATTACATTGGGCACGCTGCAACGCCAAATGGAGCTTACTACCCCCCACCCTGCCCCTCCCCGCCCCACTCCACCGCCCCGCAGCACTCCCTCCAGGAGCCACTACTGTTCCCACTCCAGTGAGTGCAACAGTAGGGAAAGTGTTGGATAGCGGAATGGTAAAAACTACTATTCCCACTCCAGTGAGTGCAACAGTAGGGAAAGTGTTGGATAGCGGAGTGGTAACAGTTACTATTCCTACTGCAGTGAGTGCAACAGTAGGGAAAGTGTTGGATTGCGGAGGGGTAACAATTAATCTTCTCACTCCTGTCAGTTCAAAATTAAAAACAAACAAAAATATTAACAACAAAAATATTTAAAAAACAAAATAAATCAAAAAATATATAAATATATAACTATGTTAAAAATTAAAACACAAATATATTGATTTTTTTAGAAACATATTATAATGTAAAATGCATATGACAAATACCTACTATATAAATATCTTTATTTAGAAACCAAAACCTTAATTATTACATAAATTAACTTTTTTTATTTCCTACCCTATAATACCACACAATTTACAACCCACAACTAATTTTAAAAAAAAGATTACTTCCTTAATTCACTTAATTAATTACCAATTGAAGAAATATTAAAAGCAAATTAAAACTCAGGAACATTAATTGACTTTCCACAACTAAAATTAAATTGTACAAAAAATTATTACACAATTAAAACCTATTTTCAATTAAAAAACTAATAATATTAAACAACTAATTATAAAGTAAAATTAATATATTCCCCACACTGTACCCATAACAGTAAAACACACACATTAAAAATAAACAAATACCCTAATAAATATTAATGATCAACTAATTATTAATTAAACATACATGACTTCCCACCCTTTACCCCTATAAACCCCACAACCCACACTTAAAATGAATTACACAATTTCCAATATTAATTTTCAATTAATTAATTAATATTAATTAACAACTCATTATTAATTAATTAAACATAAATTGCTTCCCACCCTTTACCCCTACAAACTCCACAACCCGCACCTAAAACAAATTACACAATTACCATAATTAGTTACCAATCAATTGATTCACATTAATTAACAACCAATGAATGATTAAATAAAAATAGATTACTTCCCACCTTTTACCCCTATAAACCCCACAACCTGCACCTAAAACAAATTACACAATTACCATAATTAATTACTAATTATTTAATACATTTTTATTTAACAGCCAATAAAAAATTAATTACAAATCAATTACGTTCCACAATTAACACTATAAAATATCAAATAAATACATATTAATAAATAAAAATATTCATTAATTATTTATAATGAAATTACTTCCCACCCTATTCCCCTATAAACCCACACCCCGCTACGGAACTAAAAAACGCAAACTTTACTTAAAATAAAATTGAGAACTACTAAACATTTAACACATATATTAAAAAACATAAACAATACTTTAAACAACTATAGTTTTGCAAATGATATTAATTACTTTTATATTTTTGAAAACTATATTTCTTAACTTAAATTCGATATTCTTGACCACAATATTCTTGCTGTCGATATTTCTGTGTCACGATATTTCCAACTCAATATTTATTTGAGTCGACATTACTAACTCGATATTCTGTCTTAATACCGTTTGTCTTAGCTTGCTATTCTAAGAAGATTCAGGAGCGACTCTTGAGTTGAAGAGACCCCACTCTTCTTGAAGTGATTGATGTAGCCAAGGCCATAGACCGAACTTAGGTTTCAGGCAAACTCAAGACGGGTGATGCTCGAATAGTTCACATGTTAATGTGTGCGTATTCTGAGAATAATCCGTAAATGCCTTAACTGTGAAAGACAAGTCTGCTAAGAATGTGCCTAAAAAGCTTGTTACAGATGTGGTTCAAAATCCTATTTAGGAAACCATGTATATTGTCCGGCTATGGGCAAGCTTTGTAACAAATGAATAAAGGTTGGGCACTTTCAGTCTGTTTGCTAGGGTGTCAAGCCATCATTTGAAATCAATAGTGTGGATGTTGATGTGGAGGACTGTATCACTGATTTGTCTGAGTGGTAATGTCAAAGGCAGTAGCGGCTCCTGGAGGGAGTGCTGCAGAGCGGTGGGCGAGGCGGGGGAGAGGCAGGGTGGGGGGTAGTAAACTCCGGCATATGGCTGAACAGAGCTAAGTAAATAAAAAAAAAAAAAAACTTATTGCTGGGAAGTGGTTCAAGGAGTATGGATTCGTAGGTACTGTTACACGCACCGGATTCTGACATGTGAGAATGCTGTCCTTGATTACTTTTATTATGTCAATAAAAAAATTATTTAGGGCGTCACATAGTGGCTGACAGGGTGTAAGTTTTAATGTCACTCTGTCGGGTTGGATAATTCGTTCACTATTGAAAAAATATCTTTAGTCCGATTTGTGGAAGTTGTAATTTTAGAGGCGAAGTAAGCAGTTTTTGAGGTCTGGATAGCATTTTTATAATTTCTTAATGCAGCCAAATAAGTCTCTTTGTCTTCAAGTAAATATCTATTCCTCCACTTCCTTTCGGTTTGTTGCATGGCTAATTTTAATGTCTTCAGATCAGAGGAAAACCATCTCTGAGCTTCGTGACGGCGGGCTCAGGATACTCTTTTAAAACGGTCATGTTTATTGCTAGCTGTAAGCAGCCAAGCCGATAAGTCTTTCTCACTATTATTGATTGAAGATTGGGCCGGCGGCACTGTGTTAGTCAGTGTTTCAATAAACTGGTTCTTGTTATTGGTATTCCAGCTCCTGGCTGATCCACCGTTAGTAGTGGGGATTTTAATCCTAGTAAGATTATCAATAGTAAATGTTATCAAGTGGTGGTCAGACCATGTGCAGGGGATAACCACTAAATTGGTTATATCCAAATGAGTTGACCATACCTGGTCAAGTATATGACCTTTAATATGTGTGGCCACAGACACATGCTGACTGAGATTGAGCCCTGTAAGTAAATCGGTAAAATCAACAGATTGTGGCTCACCAGATATTTAGTTGGCCCAATAATTAAAGTCACCAATCATCAAAAGTTTAGCGTGACTTGTTATCAAATGGGCTAAGTGTTCACCCAAAATTTGTGAGAACTGAGGCATATTCTGGGGTGGCCTATAGAGTAGGAGACATACCATCGGGGCGGAGTCGGATTCAAGCTTGATCACCAGGTTATCTACTGACGGTAGTTTGAGAGAGGTTAGTCCCGTGAATTTAAGATCATGACATATTATAGCTGCTACTCTGCCTCCCATGCTCCCCTGTGGGCGATTAGTTTGTAAGATGTAGAATTTGCTAGGTAATGCTGCTAGAATATCGGGGGAGGAATCCTGCGCTAACCAGGTTTCTGTTAGTAACAGGATATCTGGTTGTTCCATCCCTAATAGGAGGAATATGTCCAATTGGTGTTTTACCATAGAGCGAGTGTTAAGATAGATCACCTTCAAAGGCTGACTTTTCATTCTATCCTGGGTCTGAGTATGGCTTGGAGAGTAGCTAGTATGTGTAAATTCGGGGAAGGTTGATCGAGTTTCCAATATTCCATCCTTCATCAGTACTAAACGCGTGGAAGAATGTAAAGCCAGTTCATTGGAGTGTAGCAATTTCAGTTCAGATGATGAGTAAGTAGGTTTTTGAGCATAGTGACCTGCCCCTAGCCCCGTACGGCAGCGGACAGGCGCAGACGGGCTTGCCTTTGGCGTGCCTTCGGCGCTACAGCGCTGCGACCGGCATTATAGCCGTCGTCAGGCTTAGCTCCTCCCCTTTGCCTGTGATTGACACCCCGATTGGACCTGGCACCCGGAAGTAAGCGGGGCCAATGGCGGAGTGCGTATAACTCAATACTTTCCCCAATCAATAAAATGCAATTTTCCCAGTTCAGTTAGTGCAGTACGAACAGTGCAATTTTACAGGTCTAGGGATTAAAATTACTAATTTCACACAATTTAAAACAGTTAAAACACTTTCAACATTTAAGATTAGCCGTTCGCAGGCAACAGCACCTTCTCCACTGCATTCTTCGGTGCATTCCGCATCAGCGAACTTGTGGCACCTAGGAAGCAGGGGCCTGCAGATCGGTGCCTCCAAGCCACAGACATTAGCCCCAGGGCAGCTTTAGTAGAGATAGTGCTGAGGAGATCCAAAACGGACCAGGCGGGGAGTGGGGCTGTAATACAGCTGCAGTGCATCTAGGGGAGCAAATACTGTGCAGTGTGCTGCTTGTTTAAGTACATGGGAGCTCGCCGGGCGGGGGACGGGCCACTTTTCAAACATCAAGATGGGAGCAACCTGAGCAAGTTCCAATTCACTGCAGTGATGCGCCACGCCCTCTCCAAAGCCGGGCTGCCCCCTGTGGCATTTGCCTCCCACTCTTTCAGGATCGGCGCGGCAACCTCGGCATCGCAGTACGGCATGTCGGGGGCAAGGATACAGGCAGTGGGCAGATGGAGGTCACAGGCATACAAAACCTACATCAGGCCACAGCTGTTGTAGATCCTACCAGGGTATGGAGCCTCTCACTTTGGGATGCCGCACTGCAGGGTGAGTGGCCGGGCCTGTCACCTTGGGATGCCATACAGCAGGGTGATTAGGCAAATTCAAGGGCGAGAACGGAGGGCAAGGGTGCCACCGCCGCTGCAAGAGCCTCCTGACATTTTGATCATTTTTCTGGCAGGGAAACACCCCTGGCTGGTGTGGGTAGTAGGTCACTCCTTTGTGTCCAGGATGCATACGTGGTGGCAGCGGGCAGGCCACAGGATGTCAGGAAGACCCAAAGGCACATGCATTTGCTGGTTGGGGCAGCCGGGGATGAGATGGAACTTCAGTTATGGAGTTCGGGATGCACACCTGTCTTTATATATTCATCCAAACATTATCCTGTAATCCAAGAATGCGTGCAAACTGGCGTGAGTGCCTATTGCCCAAACGGCACGAAAGTGAACACGGTTATGAAAGTGGGGCGTTCTCTACGCCCCTACCAGATGCACAGCTGAAAGCGCCATTATGGCAGTTATATTTTGTAGTCCTTCTTCATTGCTTGATCATCATAATTCATTTTCTCAACAATCTTTTTAAGTTAAACTGTAAAGGTTCCATTTGTATTTCGAACCACACGCGGAATTATTTGCCATTTTTCCAAACTTCTTATGCTCCAAACGTGACCATCCGGCCCTCAAAAAGGAACACGACCAATGCAACAATTCATCCAAGGCAGTGCTTTTATTAAAAAACCCAATGCATTTCGGACAATCAAGTGCCCTTCTTCGGGGGTCACTGTAAATGACAATGGAAACAATGAGTAACAATTACCATTTTAAATCCATGATTATAAAACTTATTTCAATGTAACATTAACATATTCTTATTTTCTATATACCATTTACGGAACAGCCCTTGCCTATGCACCCAGAGTGACTTCTCCATGTTTAGTCCTTGAAAAATACCCACCCTGCCAATGCTCTATACTGAAAAGAGACATACCCTGCTATTTCATAAACAACCCAACCTGCTGAACAGTCAACTTTCCCATCCTTTCCCACAAATTCCATACGATATATCATCAATCTCCCTTCCTCCACGTCCCCCTCAAGCTCACTTTCTCCTTTATTTTATCTCACTTTCAACTTTACCCAAACACACTTTTTCCTTGAGGTTCCCCCCTTCAACCCAATCCTTCGTTTCTACACTATTCCAGCCACCCTTCTCCCTTTCACTCGTTTTTTTAGAAAACACTTCAGCTCCTCGACTTCCCTATTTCTACTGCATAGATCTTATTCACCTGACCTCCGTTCGTCCCACCATACCTCTGTCACTATTCACGCCTTCATCCCTCAGTTAAACTATGCGACCCTTCTCTACCCGTACCTGCCGTGAGCTTTTAAAATTCACCCAGCCTCTGCTCCGTCCCAAACTGTCAGTACTCCCTGTGCCCCTCCCTTATTTAATCACATGTGCGCCTCTTTCCAACTTCCTAATAGGCTAATTACATTCATTTTCCCGCCGACAGCGCTCCATGCAAATAGGCCTGAGCATTGTCAACAACTACATCACCCATAATGCAGTGAACAAGCATAAACTGAGCCTGAACTGTCATAATTGTATTTGCCATAACACATGAAAACTGAACATGCATTGGCAGGGTGGGTATTTTTCAAGGACTAAACGTGGAGAAGTCACTCTGGGTGCATAGGCAAGGGCTGTTCCGTAAATGGTATATAGAAAATAAGAATATGTTAATGTTACATTGAAATAAGTTTTATAATCATGGATTTAAAATGGTAATTGTTACTCATTGTTTCCATTGTCATTTACAGTGACCCTCGAAGAAGGGCACTTGATTGCCCGAAATGCATTGGGTTTTTTAATAAAAGCACTGCCTTGGATGAATTGTTGCATTGGTCGTGTTCCTTTTTGAGGGCCGGATGGTCACGTTTGGAGCATAAGAAGTTTGGAAAAATGGCAAATAATTCCGCGTGTGGTTCGAAATACAAATGGAACCTTTACAGTTTAACTTAAAAAGATTGTTGAGAAAATGAATTATGATGATCAAGCGATGAAGAAGGACTACAAAATATAACTGCCATAATGGCGCTTTCAGCTGTGCATCTGGTAGGGGCACAGAGAACGCCCCACTTTCATAACCGTGTTCACTTTCGTGCCGTTTGGGCAATAGGCACTCACGCCAGTTTGCACGCATTCTTGGATTACAGGATAATGTTTGGATGAATATATAAAGACAGGTGTGCATCCCGAACTCCATAACTGAAGTTGTATAAACCATTGCCCTGCATCGGGGTAGCACTCACCAGTTTAAAAATGATTAAAAATGAACAAGAAGTAAAGATAGAACATTGGACACCATACGCGGCGAAACATCTTCATTCATCTTACAAGCTAGTGTTGATATTAATAGAGAAATGTTTGTGTTAAGATAAATATGAACATTATTTGATGGCGAGGATTTTCATTGCATGTTCAGTTTTCATGTGTTATGGCAAATACAATTATGACAGTTCAGTCTCAGTTTATGCTTGTTCACTGCATTATGGGTGATGTAGTTGTTGACAATACTCAGGCCTATTTGCATGGAGCGCTGTCGGCGGGAAAATGAATGTAATTAGCCTATTAGGAAGTTGGAAAGAGGCGCACATGTGATTAAATAAGGGAGGGGCACAGGGAGTACTGACAGTTTGGGACGGAGCAGAGGCTGGGTGAATTTTAAAAGCTCACGGCAGGTCCGGGTAGAGAAGGGTTGCATAGTTTAACTGAGGGATGAAGGCGTGAATAGTGACAGAGGTATGGTGGGACGAACGGAGATCAGGTGGATAAGATCTATGCAGTAGAAATAGGGAAGTCGAGGAGCTGAAGTGTTTTCTAAAAAAACGAGTGAAAGGGAGAAAGGTGGCTGGAATAGTGTAGAAACGAAGGATTGGGTTGAAGGGGGGAACCTCAAGGAAAAGTGTGTTTGGGTAAAGTTGAAAGTGAGATAAAATAAAGGAGAAAGTGAGCTTGAGGGGGACGTGGAGGAAGGGAGATTGATGATATATCGTATGGAATTTGTGGGAAAGGATGGGAAAGTTGACTGTTCAGCAGGTTGGGTTGTTTATGAAATAGCATGGTATGTCTCTTTTCAGTATAGAGCATTGGCAGGGTGGGTATTTTTCAAGGACTAAACATGGAGAAGTCACTCTGGGTGCATAGGCAAGGGCTGTTCCGTAAATGGTATATAGAAAATAAGAATATGTTAATGTTACATTGAAATAAGTTTTATAATCATGGATTTAAAATGGTAATTGTTACTCATTGTTTCCATTGTCATTTACAGTGACCCCCGAAGAAGGGCACTTGATTGCCCGAAATGCATTGGGTTTTTTAATAAAAGCACTGCCTTGGATGAATTGTTGCATTGGTCGTGTTCCTTTTTGAGGGCCGGATGGTCACGTTTGGAGCATAAGAAGTTTGGAAAAATGGCAAATAATTCCGCGTGTGGTTCGAAATACAAATGGAACCTTTATAGTTTAACTTAAAAAGATTGTTGAGAAAATGAATTATGATGATCAAGCGTTGAAAAAGGACTACAAAATATAACTGCCATAATGGCGCTTTCAGCTGTGCATCCGGTAGGGGCGTAGAGAACGCCCCACTTTCATAACCGGGGATGAGATGGAGCCAGCTGCCGGTGGCCCTCGAGAACCTGCGAGTAGACTCAGCGTGGCACCCAGACATTCTGATCATTCACCTGTGGGGCAACGACCTGGCGCAGGAGGGGAGGAAGACCCTCGGGCAGTCCATACAGGTGGATCTCACAGAAGCAGCCAGGGGGTTTGGAGGCACTTCCATCATGTGGTCAGAGGTGATCAGCAGAAGGCGGTGGAGAGGAGCAGAGTCCCACAAAGAGGTGGATAACTCCAGATGAAAAATGAACATCGCTATCCACAAGTTTTGCAAGACCAACTGCTTTGAATCAATCAGGCATGGGCTTATCCATCCGGGGCGCCCTGAATTGTATGACCAGGACGGAGTCCACCTCTCAGAAGAAGGGATGAGAGTCTTCTGGGATAACCTGTGAGGAGCAATGGCCCTGTCAGGCTGCAAGTAGCACGTGCATTGTAAATACAACTTGGTGCAAAGAAAGACTCAGGGGATTTGCAGAATACCTAAAGATAAGATTAAATGAAATACCAGTGGAACCGGTGTTTGACACAAGCGGTAATTATTGTAATGCCGATGACCAGCTGTAATGCCGAGCAGGAACATACCGCAACGGAGCTTGAAGGGGAGGGAGTGAAAGGATAAAAGAGTTCCTCAAAAAACAACACAAAGACGACAGCGTAAAGATAGGGGCAGTGCTGCTGCCTGGGAGGACACTAATTACAAGCTGGGACATTAAGGAAGGATTAACCAATAGGGACGGAGCATTTTTGAAGGGCAATCGAAGTGAGCCATAAGAATGCAATGGGTGGGCTATATGCCGACAGAGGGATTACTTCATGTCTCGAGAGACAGCGCATGTGCTGCATGCGCTGCCTAGGCTCGACCTAAAAATGAAGTACTATTTTTATCGGAAGACGTGGGGGAACGCTGGTGGTAGAAAATGTATGCTCCCTGCAGATTCCAGAGCTTTCCCTCAAAGAAATGTGAGGAAAATATGTTTTCAGCCAAAGTTTGAGGTCTGAAAGCACTTCTGGGTAAGAAAACATTGTGAAAGCTAAGCAAGAGATGCCACTCCGGACCCCCCTGGGTGTCTAGTTTTCAGAAATGCACAAGTTTGGTAAGTTTTCCTGGGTCCTCGCTGAGCTAGGGACCAAAATCTACATCTAGCCAAGTTGTAATTAAAGATTCAGCTTTGAGTGGAAAGATGTGATCTATCCATATTGTGTTTTTAGGTCCTATCCTCTCGAGGGCCACAGGCTTGCCACACAAATGAAGAGCCATTTTTATCGGGAGACATGGGGAAACGCTAGATGGTAAGAAATGTGTGGCTCCCCACAATTTCCAGAGCATTCCCTCAAAGAAATGTGAGGAAAATGTGGGTTTTATGTTATGTTATAGGCATTTATATCGCGCTTGGCTACTCATGAGTTTCCCGGCGCGGTAGCCAAATAGAAGACTGTGGGGAACTATGAGTCACTGCCGATTAAATAAACAGCATAGTTTTTAATGTCTTCCTGAACAAACGAGGGTCTTGAGTGCTCTGCAAGTCAAATGGAAGGGAGTTCCAAGATTCAGCCGCCTTAAAAGATAGAGAGCTCCCTCCAACTCTAACAAGCCGAATGCGAGGGATCGATGTTCGACACTGTGAGGCCGAACGAAGGTGTCTTCGGGGGGAATAGAAACTAAACCGTTTCCTCAGGTAGAGCGGACCAGATCCATGAGGGGCTGAATGGGCCAAAGCGAGAGCCTTGAATTTGACTCTTTGAGCCATTGGAAGCCCGTGCAGATCATGCAAATGTTGTTTTACGCTAGACCTGCCAGAGATGCCCATCAAAGCTCTGGCCGCTGCATTTTGTACTACATGGAGTTTCTTAAGTTGGTATCCTGGTAGGCCAATATAAAGTGTGTTGGCATAGTCAAGGCGGCTGAGAATCAGAGGACGAGTGACCATCTCCTTAGCAGTCCTGGGTAGCAAGGGCAGGAACTTCCTAAGGGATTTCAGTGTGCCAAAGCACTGACCTGCCAGTTTCTTTATTTGCATAGAGAACCGAAGATTCTCATCAAACAAGACTCCCAAGTTCTTAACTGCCTGACCCGTAAAACTGGGTAGGGGGTAATCTGGCGGCCAAAGAGCTTCCCTGAACTGCGGAGGAAAGGATCCATATAAGAGAATCTCTGACTTATCCTCATTACACTTTAGCTGAGCTGATACAAGCCATTTAAATACTGCTGTAAGACAGTCTTTAGCTTGTGTTGGGGAAGTATCAGTATCCTTCCTGGTGAAGAGGAGCTGGGTATCATCCGCGTAAGCAATGATCTTTGCTCCCAGCTCCTCAGCAAGATAAATCAAGGGGGTGACATATAAGTTAAAAAGGAGGGGGCTCAGAGTGGAACCCTGCGACACTCCAGTAGTCACCTTTTGAGGGGCAGATGAAAAAGGGGGTAGCCACACTTGTTGCGATCTGTCCTCCAGAAATTACTTAATCCAGTTCCACGCTAAGCCAGTAAGTCCAATGTTTGCAAGGTGGGCTAGTAGCACAGAGTGTGGCACCGTATCGAAGGCAGCAGAGAGGTCTAATAAAATCAAAGCCGCTCTCCCGCCCCCATCCAAACACTCTCTGATAGCTTCAAATATTTCCACAAGCGCCGTCTCTGTACTATATGTAGCTCTGAACCCTAATTGAGCAGGATGGAGAAATCCTGAAGTTTCTACAAAATTAGCAAGCTGCTTAAAAACCGCTTTCTCACACACCTTAGCCACGGCCGGGAGAAGGGTAATAGGGGGAAAGTTGGCAGGAATAGAGGAGTCTAGAGAAGGTTTTTTAAGCAGAGGGAGGAGTTTGGCTTGCTTCCACTCAAGTGGAACAGTGGCAATTTAGAAGGACAAATTGATAAGGGTATTAACCTCTGGGTTAACCACTTCTGCAACAGCAGCCAACAGCCGAGCCAGACATGGATCAGCTGGGGAGCCCGATTTCAGTGATTTAAGGATAATCAGTGTGTCTTGAAGGGCGACAGCAGAGAATTCAGTCAGGGAGAGAGAAGATCTTGGGTCAACCGGGCTAAAACCAGAGATGTTCTGTGGGAGTAGCCGTTCCTGGCCAGAAGTAGGTGACCCAAAACTAGCTTGTATCACCTGGATTTTATCGATAAAGAAACTCGAAAGTTTCTCACACCATATAGCTGAAGGGGGTAGGGAAATATCCTCTGCGCAAGGGGTCACAAAGCTTTGAACGATTGGGAAAATCTCCTTAGCATTATTTCTGGACTGGACTATGCGCTTTGCATAGTGCCAACTTTTAGCCAAACTTATGCTTTCTGGGCCTTCCTAAGTGCTATTTTGGAAAGGGGGCAATAGGCCAATCTCCAGCTTTGTTCCAATTTTTTTAAATATCTTTTTTGCTCTTTGAGCTCACTTGAAAACCAAGGCTTGGAGGGGGAGATTCTAACCCGCTTAGAGGAGCAGGGCGGGGCTAGGTGTTCCACCGCCTGCGAGATCCAACTCTTGAAGTTATCCACTGCTCCATCCAGATTAGTGGAAGAAGGAGGGCGAGAATCTAACAGAGCTAAGCTTAGGGTCAAAGGGTCAATTCTATGTGAGGGTCTACCTTGAACGTGCCTACTTGGTACATGGGGCGTCTGAATGGTCCATGAGAATTCGATCACAAAATGATCTGACCAAGTTACTTGGAGGGGCTCTTTAACGCATAGGGGAAAATTGCAACAAACCAGATCTAAGGTATGCCCTCCCGATGCGTGGGGGAGTTAATCCATTGAGTGAGTTGGGCAAGGGTCAGTGAATCACATAGCTCCCTAGTGACATTCGCCTCTACACAATCCATATGGATATTAAAATCCCCAAGAAGTTTAAAAAGTCGAAAATTGTAGCGCCGGAGACAATAACTTCATCAAGAGCCTTCAAGAAAGCTTCTGTGGGGCCTGGGGGCCTATATACCACAGTGCCGCCCAGCGTGAAATGAGGCGAGATAAAAATAGAGAAGTCGAAAACCTCTCGCTCTCCGATTCCGGAACTCGCCACGGCGAAAGATCCACTTGTCCCTAAACACCACTGCTATACCTCCACCTCTTCCCACTTTCGGATCAGCCCTGGAGATCTTGTACCCCCTTGGAATGGAGAGTTCAAAGGCAGGGTTTGAGAACTCATTAAGCCACGATTCTGTTATAAAAAATAAATCAAATTGCTAATCAGAAAGAAGATCGTAAATTTCCTGGGCCCGTTTGGCCAATGAACGGGCATTGATCAATGTAGCCTGAATGATGAGTCCCCTAGTGGTGCTTGGTGTACGGTAAACCGGTGGTGCAAAATGAATCCCTTTAGTGCAAAGACTAAAATCGCAATTCTCGCAGGTCATGTTAGAATTATCTTCAATTGCCCACCCGCCGACACACTTACCGGCTTTGTGGCAGAGCGCACACAGCTCAGCACGGCTATAAAATAGACAAGGGCCAGACAGATCCACAGAAAAACGGGCAGCATGGCTGGCGCTGGCTGCTTCCAGGTCGCAGACAGGCGCAGACGGGCTTGCCTTAGGCGCGCACGCAGCGCGTGCCCGCTGCGCGTCCGTGCAGCGCGCCTATTTGTCAGCAATTCCCAGGAACAACTAGAACGCGGCCTGCCTAAAATGGCGGCCTCTGTTGTCTAGCCCAGGCCCACCCCGAGGAGCAGCAAAAGACAGGCTCCTCTAAAGTGACAAGTGCATCAGAACAAAGCAAATTAAGTCGCTATCTATTTTTACTTCGAATTTCGTTTTTTTTTAAATACAGGATCAATTGTCAGTTTTAAATTCAATTTTTACATGCAGTTAAAAGCAAATATTTTAAAATACGCAAGATTAGCTAAACAGAATACACGGATGCTAAAAACAAGAACCGCTATAGTTTTACGAGCGTTTAGGCACCGTATGTGGTGTGCAAGGGCTTCTTGGTAGGAAAATCTTGTTAGAACCACACGTTAGACCACCCTGGACACTCTTGGGTGTCTAGTTCAGAAATGCCTGGGTATGGTAGGTTTTTCTTGGTAGCGGCTGAGCTAGGGACCAAAATTCACCACTACCCACATTGTAAAAAGAAGCATAGATTCTGCTGGGTGAAACATGATGGCTCCAGGAAACTTTTTGGGGTATTTTGTGTGCAGGCACTAAGCCCAGCCACACAATTGGAGTAACGTTTTTATCAAGAGTCGTGGGGGAACACAGAATCGCAGAACATTTGCTTTTACTAATCGGATTTCTCTGCATTTGTGCCTTCAAAATGTAAGTCAGCATGCAGGAAAGAAGACATTTGCATAATGCCCTCTGAATCACGATAGTATGGGTAACCACAAATTCAGAGGTGTACAAATAACCACGGTCCCTAACCTCAGTATCTTGTGTACACTTCATAAATACATAGGTTTCCTTCATACGTGTTAGACCTGGCATGATTGGCGTGGGTCATCCTTCCATTTTTGTCTGTGCCTCAATGTATTTTTATGCTGGTGTTAGCTGCTCAGGGCCCTGTGACACTGCCATCCAGTGCCACAGGGCAAGTGCTCCCTATGGGAAAATGTATTATGTGAGTTGACTTCCATGTTTGGCTTATTTGGTTTACTATCAGTCCCTAGTAGAGTGCACCAGGGGTGCCAAGGGCTTGTATATCCAAATGCTGCTAGTGGGCTTGCAGCACTGGTTGTGCCACCCACAGAAGCAGCCTGGTAAAATATGTCTAAGGTCTGCCATTGCAGAACCTGCATGCGGTCTGGTACTGTCATGCTGACTGGGCAAAGGTCCCCACTTGCCAGTCCCTAAACCTTCCCTTACCTTCATGTTAGTCACCCCTAAGGTAGGCCCTAGGGCAGGGTGCATTGTAAGGATAAGGTAGGACATGTCCTGAAGTGTGTGGCATGTCCTAATAGTGAATTACAGCCATTTTCGTTTTTCACTATTGTAAGGCTACCTGCTCTCCATAGGCCAGAATGGGCTGCTAGATTATAACACTCTATAATCCTAGCAGGCTCAGGAAGCATGGTAGAAATTCATGTTTAGTATGCCTGAACTCAGAATAATAAAATACATCTTTTAGCAAAGGTTATTTTAATATCCTGGGTTTGCAAATGCTACTTTTAGAAAGTTAGCCTTTGCGTGCCTAACCATTTCAGTCCGCCTCTGGAGGGGAGGGCTATCTTCTTTGTGTGTAGCTTGAGTGACAGGGCTGGGAAGTTCCAGGAGACAGGCTGGGGCTGCCAGGTGGTGAATAGAGAATACACCAGGATGGGTGGGAGGAGTGCACCTTGACTCTGAATAGGGCAGTGCTCTGCCACCACAATGCTGGCTCCACCCCCTGGGGAGCGTCTGATGTCTCTGCCCTGCCTGCTGAAAGAAGAAGCCAGAGTCCCAATAACAAAGTGCTCCTCACTGAAAAGAACTGGACTGGAATTATGCAAAGGCCCCCCTGGCCTGTAAAGACAAAAGAAACTTGGTATAAATGTAGGAGCCCTGCTCCTAAGAAATCAGATCCTGATTGAACCACGAAGAAACTCTGCCTGACCAGAAGGACCTGGAAGAAGCTGAAGGAGGAGTAACTTTCCCTGACCTGGGGGATTGGCCTGCAGTGGGTGCCTTGCTGAGAAAGGAGAGGAAAAGACTGAAAGAGACTTTGCAACTTTGTTTCAACAATCTCCAAGGGCTTGGAAGAGAGCTTGCCCCCTGAACTGAGTCCCAGGACCATTGGACTCATCTGCCTTCCAAAATTGAGTTGCCTGGACAATTCTTGCTTGTTTCCCGCTGAATTTGGCCCCAGTACGACTCGTACCCCATCCGCCGCGAAGCCGTGTCTTTGCCGCCCGGCACCGTGTGTCTATGCTGATCCAAAAGCGTTAGTACGCGCCGTATCCCTCCCGGCCGCATCGCACCTAACCTTCCCCGCCGATTCGAGACGTACAACCCTGGCTGCCTAATCCTGTACGCCGGACCCAAGCTTCGCTGTCCCGCAGGTACGGTCCGTACGCTGCTAACGTACTGCACCGTGCCGTACTCAGAGCCGAGACGTCGCATCGCACCGATCCTCCCCGTACGCTGTATGGCGCCGAGAAGTGTCGCCGCCTATCCGCACCGAAGGTACGGCTCGAACGCCGAACGCCACGGACTCTGCAAGCCGATCCGGGCCATCCGCACGTATCCCTGAAGGTCCCGTACCAACGCCGCGTACTGACGCCGCGACCCGACCAGCATCCGAATACGCTGCCGAGCTACGACCCGGACCCATCGACTTGTCCCGCACTGTCCGTCGCGGACCCCACGAACTTAAGGTACTTTGTTCTGTTCGCACCGCAGCGTGCACGCCACGGACCCCGGAGTCCGCAACGATTGTTTGACTCGTACTTCCCTTGTTTTTAATGCCGACGAGTCGCACATCCAGGTACGAACCGTACAAAGCCTGAAAAGAAGCGTAATTGACTAAGAGAAGCCTTTTTTTGCATTTTAAGCCTTTTTACAAGAACATTGAACTTTAAAATAATACTGTGGTCATTTTATTCGTTATTCTGGTCTTGTGCTAAGCCTTATATAAAGAAAACTATTTTTGATACAACCTTGACTGGTGTCCATTTGTGGTGTGTCATTGTATTACTGTATGTGTTCACAAATGCTTAACCTATGACGCCCTGAGAATAGTCTTGACTGCTTGCGCCACACTACCTAGAGCAGAGGTCTTCAAACTGTGGAGCGCGCCCCCCTGGGGGGGCATGGATGGGTTCCCAGGGGGGCGCTAATACCTCTGAAAGTTCATGTAAATGAAGATGGCCTGGAAGTTCAGCGATCTTTATTTGCTGCATTTCCAGGCCGTCTTCATTTACACCCAGGCCTTGAAGTGAAAGTGACAACTGTTAGCAAAGTGCGGTGGGGTCGGGGGTCAGTGAGTTGGCAGGATCAAAGAAGTTTCTAAAAAAAATAAATAAAGGCCAAGTGTTTTGTGTTATCACAGTCTTTTAAGTGTGTATAAAATAATGCAATAAAAGAAGAATTGAAAAATAAATGCAAGTTAAACTAACTGGGGATAAATGCACTCTTTTAGGTTATGAAACCTCTGTTTGCAACTACCATCACTGTAGATGTGTGTGTATGTGTGTCAGCATTTTGAGCATAGTTATGGATTTCCTGCATTTGCCACATAATCCATCTGCTGCATGATTTGCAGATTAAAAAAAAAAAACTCATTTCGAGCTCAAAAGGCAGCAGCAACACGTTACCTTGCAGCAGAAAGCCCTTTCTAAAGATTGACTGGTCACCTTTCTGTTGCTTATTGCTATATGTGGGTGTTAAAGTGGTACTAATGAGGGGAAATATATGCCAGGACTCTGTTAACAAGTCGAAAAATGGCAAAATAATGCAATAATGCTATCACAAAATAGGCATGATTATGCAGCATTATTTGCCTCTGCTTGTTGCATAATTTGGCCTTCTCCTGCCACATAATTCCAGTGGCCCTGTTTATAGTGCTATGAGGTCCCAGCCTGTAGCAGAAAGCACTCTGAATATGTAAGTCAATATTTTAAAATAGTCTAAACTAGGCTGTTGCTTCAGCAAAATGATGCAGTGATTGAGGTAAAACAAGTTCTTACATAATATATATACTTTTTAGTAATAAGTAATAAAACTGTATCGAATGCAGACATTTTTGTAAGTGCCTCCACAATTCCAAATCTCAGCTAACACCCCTGCATTACATCTCAAAAAGAATAAATCTTTTCCGCCATGAAGCTTTAAGCAGAGCCACTGGAATAATTCAGTAGGAGAGGACCACATTATGCTGCAGGGTTGACTAAATAATGCAACAAAAAAAGGTTAATTATGCGGCACATTTTGTGGTTAGCATTACTTCATTATTTTGTTATTTTAACTCATGTTAACGCTGTCAAGGGAAATATTTCAGCTCACCTAAATACAGCCGTAAGCAACTACAAGATTGCCAGTCAATCTTTGCAAAGGGCCTTCCACTGCTCCGAACACTTTGCCTCATTTTAAGTAACTTTTGTTCCGTTTAAGCTAAAATCAAGTTTTTTTTGTTGGAATCTGCAGATTATGGATTATGTAGCAAATGCGGTAAACTCATAATTATGTGCAAAAATGACACTGCTGCAGAAACTCATAATTCCAGTGGCCCTGGCTTTAAGTGACTCAATCAATTAATGGTGGGTTTCTTTTTCAACTTTCTGCACTACCACCACACCCTTCGCTTTCAGGCAGAGACACCTCAAAGTCAATATTAACCATTCTGGAGCAGTTTTTTGTGTGAAAGCTGAGCCCATGGGGTGGCAGGTAGAAGGCCAGCAAGGTTGCATTCAGATGCAGAGCCCTAATCCTCTCGACTACTGGAGCCTCACAGTAATAGTCTAGGAGGCAGAGGAAAGGATTGAGATTCATTGATATTGTCAAAGAGAAGGCCCAGAATATGGAGCACTGTATGGGGACTCATTTTTATGTTTACAAATGGCCAGAGATAGCTTCTTCAGAGAGATACCCGAAAGACGGGGACAATAGAAGTGGTCTCTTTTTTAATTTCTTTTTAAAAAGGTCATTCATTAGTGAAGCTGGTACTGCTGCCAGGTGTGTAAGTGGCCACTGCTGGTTATCATTAGGGAAGCATATGAAGCAGGACTGGGGCTCAGGGGTTTGAGGGGCCCACTGTATCACAATTATGACAGTTTACCTTTAAAAAAGGGGCATGGCAGAATTTTTTTCTTTCTAGCATTAGGGCAGAGGTGATGATCTGCCAAGGTGGGGAAGAGGTGAAAGATGCAAAGGAGATAGCCTGCTACTCAGTACTGCAGTTATGAGAATTGCAGCAGGTGTAGTTGCATTGGGGTCCAAAAGTGGGAGGGGCTCACAACACCCCAATTATGGGGGTAAGTATGTTTGGGATAATACATGTTTTTGTTTGATGCTTTTGCTGTTTTAGAAGTCTCATATTTAGTGAGGTTTATAAGCTATAGAAAAAGCACTTCTGAAATAAGCTCATAAGCCCCACTCCCTATACGCACCCATTCCCCTCCTACTCCTCCAATCCTTGCCATAATGTTTTGGAGGGGGGGCCCGACTTCGAAATATTTTGCTCAGGGAGGGCTCTGAGCAAAAAGGTTTGAAGACCTCTGACCTAGAGGGTGAGCAGGGGTTATTTGAAAGGGTGATCCCTTACTCTGACTTAGAATTGAGAGTCCCTGCTTGTCGCAAGTGCATACCTGTGCCAACTAGAGATTCCCAATTCTAACATTGGTGGTCAGCAGTGAGGATTTGAATTTGCATTTGTGATTCATGTACAGTGATTGAGTGAACGCCACGTAGTGAGTTCAGACCAATAACGCAGCCACACAGTATTGATTTTTGTTTTCTCTGAAGAATCTCCACTTTAAGAAACCATGCCTAGCTCAGTCAATGGAGGTAGGGCGTCCTCTATATTCTCTGGAGTTGATGACATAGATTGGGAGGAGAGGGCACTGCTGAAGTGCACAATTGAAGTCTTGAAAGGATACCTCTCCAAGTACAGAATTAACCAAACTGGATTGAAAACCAAGGAGCAGTACACAAAGGCGCTGAGGGCCTGGTACGAATCAAAGTTCCCAGAGAATGCGCTGGAGGTGATACCCCCAGAAGGTGCTTCTGAGCCTGGCAGAGGCCTGTCGCCAGAGGAGATGGCCGACAGGATGGCTGCAAGAGCACATGAAGTGGAGATGGCAAACCTGCAAATGGAAATGGAAAGACAAAGGCTGGCCATGGAGCATGAGGTAAAAATGAGGGAGTTGGATCTCAAGGCCAAGAGTTTAGACCGCTCTCCCTCTGGTGGCAGCAATTTAACAGAGTCAAGGGTGCACATTCCTAAAGATGTAGTGAAAGAGTATTACAAGCAGGATGATATTGGGCAGTGGTTCAGGGCCTATGAAGCAGCCATGTCCTCCCACCGGGTCCCTGAGAGAGATTGGGGAGCAGGGTTGTGGGGAAGGTTCCTGAGTGAGGGGCGGGACACACTGCTGGATCTCCCCTCTGATGTCACCACATCCTATCCACACATGAAGGAAGCTCTGATGACAAGGTATGGGTTAACTCCTGAATTGTACAGGCAGAGGTTTAGGGATTGCACCAAGAAACCTGGTACCACTTATGTAGAATATGTGACTTTTTTTTCCAGAGCGCTAGATGGTTGGGTGAAGGGTAGCAAAGTGAATGATTACCAAGGGCTGTTTGTTCTAATTGCATGGGAGCACTTGTCTGATAATTGTTTTCCTGTGCTACGCCAGCACCTGATCGATAGCAAGCTGACTAACCCTAGGAAGCTTGCTGAGGAGGCGGATCGCTGGATCAGCACCAGGGTCCACAAGGGTCCCGTGGGCGGCCCCGCCAAAGGTGGTCAGGGTCCCCAGCAGAAGAGTGGGGGGGACAAGGGTAAACAGAGGGAGTTCTACAGAGGGCCCCAAAGTAATTCCCAGGGGAACCAAGGGAAAGGTTCTCAGCCACCCCCACCCCCGAAGCAGACCGGGGCCCCGACAGGTAACCCTGTTCAAAGAGGGCCCCCCAGATGTTACAAGTGTAACAACCTGGGGCACTATTCCATGGATCCCAAGTGCCCCATGTATGGTAAACCAGCACCCTCTGGTGCTCCACCCCCCAAGCCGGTGACTAGTGTAGCCTTTGGGAGGGAGGTAGATGTCCAAGGGGAGGGGGTTCCCGTACAGATGACCCTAGTCTCATTAGGAGACAGTGAGATGGTCACTGAGGCCCAACTGCCCCCCAATACTCAAAAGTATGGGCAGTGGGTGACCATAAATGGCAAGAGGGTGGGGGCTCTTAGAGATACAGGACCCAGTGTGACTGCTGTAAGCAACACCTGGTGTCTCAAGAGCAGGTGGTCCCACACGCATTCTGCCGTGTTGTCAACGCTGACAACACAGAGAGTCAATGTCCAATGGCTCAAGTACCCTTTGAGTGGGGGGGGGGGTCTCTGGTACTCTGCAAGTCGCTGTGAGAACTGCCATGCCTGTTGATTGTCTCCTAGGAAATGATTTGGAGAGCTCCCCTTGGGAAAAGGTGGAGAAGACAACTCACCTGCGGATGGTGGGTTTACCTGATTGGGCGTGCGTGACCACCCGGTCAATGGCAGCCAGTAGGGGTGTTGAAGGGACCCTGGAGCCTGAAGGAGAGGCCCAGGAACCGGCCTTAGCGAGAGGGCGCAGGAGGCACGGGAAACCGGCTCCTGAAGTTCCCACGGCCCAGGAGGAAGCAGACCTTGAGGGGGATGCCCTGGAGCCTACCGGGAACAGATAGCCGAACTGGGGGACCTGCCTGAGCTGACCCATTGGCAGCAAGAAGGAGGCCCCACCAGGGAGGAATTCTGCAGGGAGCAGAAGGAGTGCCCCTCTCTAGTAGGTATGCGGCAGCAGGCTGCAGCCCAGGCCAATGGTGATCAGTCCAGTACTCACTTAATCTACTGGGAGAACGACCTCCTGTACTCAGAGCCTAAGGTTGCTGAACCTGGGTCAGCCCGTGCGCTGGTGGTACCCCAGAAGTTCAGAGCCGTCCTACTGGGGCTGGCTCACGACGTTCCGTTAGCAGGGCATTTGGGGCAGGACAAGACCTTCGAAAGGCTTGTCACCCACTTTTATTGGCCTCAAATGTGCAGGAGTTCTGACACTCACTGCAGGACATGCCAGACTTGCCAGGCAAGTGGTAAGAGTGGAAGGAAGCTGAGGGCTCCACTCCAACCTTTCCCTGTGGTCAGTACCCCATTCCAGCGAGTGGGGATTGACATTGTGGGGCCACTGGACCCCAAGACAGCCATGGGCAACAGGTTTATCCTGGTCTTGGTGGACCATGCCACCCGGTACCCTGAAGCCATCCCTCTGAGATCAGTGACGGCCCCCGTGGTGGGACGGGCACTGATGGGAATTTTCTCACAAGTAGGATTCCCTCTAGAGGTGGTGTCTGACAGGGGGACCAATTTCATATCGAAATATATGAAATCCCTTTGGCAAGAGTGTGGTGTGACATACAAGTTCACCACCCCTTACCATCCCCAAGGAAACGGGTTGGTTGAGAGATTCAACCGAACCCTAAAGGGCATGATTATGGGCCTTGAGGAGCCCCTGAGGCGTAAGTGGGACATCTTCTTACCATGCCTTCTCTTCGCGTACTGTGAGGTGCCACAGAAGTCTCTGGGGTTCAGTCCCTTTGAGCTTCTGTATGGCCACCCAGTACGAGGACCTCTTAGTCTGGTCAAGGAAGGCTGGGAGCAATCTCCCAGGAAACCTCCCCAGAATGTATATAGTTACATGTTGGCCTTTCGGAACCAGACTAGGCGTTTCAGACAACTTGCTGAGGCAAATCTGGAAGCCAGCCAGGAGGAAATGAAGCGGTGGTACGACCAGAATGCCACTCTGGTTGAGCTTCAACCTGGTCAAAAGGTATGGGTCCTGGCCAATGTGGAGCCCTGTGCACTCCAGGACAAGTGGACAGGACCCTTTGAGATTGTGGAGCGCAAGAGTTCTGTCACCTACTTGGTGGACTTGCAGTCTCCTAGGAACCCCTTAAGGGTCCTACATGTCAATCGACTGAAGCCCCACTTGGAGAGGTCCAAAGTGGGCATGCTCTTGGCCACAGATGATGGGACGGAGGAGGAGTCTGAGCCTCTTCCTGACCTCCTGGTAGCCTCAGAGCGAGACGGGTCAGTGGATGGAGTTAACCTCTCACCCACCCTGACCCCCTGAGCAACAGCCAGCTGCTGGGGCAGTTTCCTGACCTGTTCTTCCTGGTTCCTGGTATCACAGATTGGTGCGTCCATGATGTGGATACAGGAGACAGCTTACCTGTGAAGCACAAGGCTTACAGGGTAACTGACAGGGTCAGAGCCTGCATCAAAGAGGAGGTCTCAAAGATGCTTGCTCTAGGGGTGGTTGAGTCCTCCAGCAGTCCTTGGGCCAGCCCAGTGGTCTTGGTCCCAAAGGCTGCCGCGCCGGGTGCCACACCCGAACTCTGGTGGACTACAGAGGACTCAACTCAGTCACGAAGACTGACGCGCACCCCATCCCCAGAGCTGACGAGCTCATCGATCGGTTAGGGGCTGCACGGTACCTCAGCACGTTTGATCTAACGTCTGGGTACTGGCAGATCGCCTTGACTGATGGGGCCAAAGAGAGGTCCGCATTCTTCACACCAGATGGGCATTTCCAGTTCCGAGTTATGCCATTTGGGATGAAGAATGCCCCTGCCACCTTCCAGAGGTTGGTCAACCAGGTGTTGGCTGGGCTGACCGAGTTCAGCGCCGCATACCTGGATGACATCGCAGTGTTCAGTGGCACATGGAAAGAACACCTGCAACATCTCTGGGAAGTGTTGATGCCACTGCGCAAGGCAGGCCTCCCGATCAAGGCAAGTAAGTGTCAGATTGGGCAGGGATCAGTGGTGTACTTGGGACACCAAGTGGGGAGCGGCCAGGTGGCGCCCCTCCAACCCAAGATTGAAACCATCCTGGCTTGGGAGCCCCCAAAGACCCAGACAGAGGTGAGGGCCTTTTTAGGACTCACAGGGTACTACAGGAGGTTTGTCAAGGGGTATGGCAGCATTGTTGCCCCCTTGACAGAGCTGACTTCGAAGAAGCAGCCCAGAAAAGTGGTATGGACTGACACCTGTCAGAAGGCTTTTGACACCCTGAAAACTGCCATGTGCACGGCGCCCGTGCTCTTGGCTCCTGACTTCTCCAAAGAATTCCTTGTGCAGACAGATGCATCAGAGCATGGTGTAGGGGCTGTTCTCTCACAGATGACTGAGGAGGGCTGGGACCAACCTGTAGCCTTCATAAGTAGGAGGTTACTTCCCCGGGAACAAAAGTGGAGTGCGATTGAGCGAGAAGCATTTGCTGTGGTCTGGGCATTGAAGAAGCTAAGACCCTACTTGTTTGGGTCTCACTTCCGGGTTCAAACCGACCACAGGCCCCTCAGATGGTTGATGCAGTTGAGGGGTGAGAATCCTAAGTTGTTGAGGTGGTCCATTTCCCTACAGGGGATGGATTTCACAGTGTAGCCCACGCCAACGCTGATGGTCTTTCCAGGTTTTTCCGCCTTAGTGATGAGAACTCCCTGGGGTAGGGTAGTTCTCCCCACATTTCAGCTGGAGGGGACACGTGTTAGACCTGGCACCATTGGCGTAGGTCACCCTTCCATTTTTGTCTGTGCCTCAATGTATTTTCGTGCTGGTGTTAGCTGCTCAGGGCCCTGTGACACTGCCATCCAGTGCCACAGGGCAAGTGCTCCCTATGGGAAAATGTATTATGTGAGTTGACTTCCATGTTTGGCTTATTTGGTTTACTATCAGTCCCTAGTAGAGTGCACCAGGGGTGCCAAGGGCTTGTATATCCAAATGCTGCTAGTGGGCTTGCAGCACTGGTTGTGCCACCCACAGAAGCAGCCTGGTAAAATATGTCTAAGGTCTGCCATTGCAGAACCTGCATGCGGTCTGGTACTGTCATGCTGACTGGGCAAAGGTCCCCACTTGCCAGTCCCTAAACCTTCCCTTACCTTCATGTTAGTCACCCCTAAGGTAGGCCCTAGGGCAGGGTGCATTGTAAGGATAAGGTAGGACATGCCCTGAAGTGTGTGGCATGTCCTAATAGTGAATTACAGCCATTTTCGTTTTTCACTATTGTAAGGCTACCTGCTCTCCATAGGCCAGAATGGGCTGCTAGATTATAACACTCTATAATCCTAGCAGGCTCAGGAAGCATGGTAGAAATTCATGTTTAGTATTCCTGAACTCAGAATAATAAAATACATCTTTTAACAAAGGTTATTTTAATATCCTGGGTTTGCAAATGCTACTTTTAGAAAGTTAGCCTTTGCGTGCCTAACCATTTCAGTCCGCCTCTGGAGGGGAGGGCTATCTTCTTTGTGTGTAGCTTGAGTGACAGGGCTGGGAAGTTCCAGGAGACAGGCGGTGAATAGAGAGATTACACCAGGATGGGTGGGAGGAGTGCACCTTGACTCTGAATAGGGCAGTGCTCTGCCACCACAATGCTGGCTCCACCCCCTGGGGAGCGTCTGATGTCTCTGCCCTGCCTGCTGAAAGAAGAAGCCAGAGTCCCAATAACAAAGTGCTCCTCACTGAAAAGAACTGGACAGGGATTATGCAAAGGCCCCCCTGGCCTGTAAAGACAAAAGAAACTTGGTATAAATGTAGGAGCCCTGCTCCTAAGAAATCAGATCCTGATTGAACCACGAAGAAACTCTGCCTGACCAGAAGGACCTGGAAGAAGCTGAAGGAGGAGTAACTTTCCCTGACCTGGGGGATTGGCCTGCAGTGGGTGCCTTGCTGAGAAAGGAGAGGAAAAGACTGAAAGAGACTTTGCAACTTTGTTTCAACAATCTCCAAGGGCTAGGAAGAGAGCTTGCCCCCTGAACTGAGTCCCAGGACCATTGGACTCATCTGCCTTCCAAAATTGAGTTGCCTGGACAATTCTTGTTTGTTTCCCGCTGGATTTGGCCCCAGTCCGACTCGTACCCCATCCGCCGCGAAGCCGTGTCTTTGCCGCCCGGATCCGTGTGTCTACGCTGATCCAAAAGCGTTAGTACGCGCCGTATCCCTCCCGGCCGCATCGCACCTAACCTTCCCCGCCGATTCGAGACGTACAACCCTGGCTTCCTAATCCTGTATGCCGGACCCAAGCTTCGCTGTCCCGCAGGTACGGTCCGTACGCTGCTAACGTACTGCACCGTGCCGTACTCAGAGCCGAGACGCCGCATCGCACCGATCCTCCCCGTACGCTGTACGGCGCCGAGAAGTGTTGCCGCCTATCCGCACCGAAGGTACGGCTCGAACGCCACGGACTCTGCAAGCCGATCCGGGTCATCCGCACGTATCCCTGAAGGTCCCGTACCAACGCCGCGTACTGATGCCGCGACCCGACCAGCATCCGAATACGCTGCCGAGCTACGACCCGGACCCATCGACTTGTCCCGCACTGTCCGTCGCGGACCCCACGAACTTAAGGTACTTTGTTCTGTTCGCACCGCAGCGTGCACGCCACGGATGCCGGAGTCCGCAATGATTGTTTGACTCGTACTTTCCTTGTCTTTAATGCAAACGAGTCGCACATTCAGGTACGAACCGTACAAAGCCTGAAAAGAAACGTAATTGACTAAGAGAAGCCTATTTTTGCATTTTAAGCCTTTTTACAAGAACATTGAACTTTAAAATAATACTATGGTCATTTTATTCGTTATTCTGGTCTTGTGCTAAGCCTTATATAAAGAAAACTATTTTTGATACAACCTTGACTGGTGTCCATTTGTGGTGTGTCATTGTATTACTGTATGTGTTCACAAATGCTAAACCTATGACGCCCTGAGAATAGTCTTGACTGCTTGCGCCACACTACCTAGAGGATGAGCAGGGGTTATTTGAAAGGGTGATCCCCTTACTCTGACTTAGAATTGAGAGCCCCTGCTTGTCGCAAGTGCATACCTGTGCCAACTAGAGATTCCCAATTCTAACAATACCCATTTTTCATTCTTTATATGTTACCATATCAATTGGTGTATTGTTGGTACCCATGAAAGAGGTTGTAAGCTTAAGCTCAGTTTTTTGCTCCGGGTATCACATAATATTGGAGAACCTACAAATCCTATATGTTGCCAGAACCAGAAGAGTATGCCGGATGTAAAAGCATATTACTTTTGTAAATTGACCATTGTGACAATACGGTACAGATGAAAATGTTGTCCCAGAAGGCTGTTTGTTTCTAGTCATCTTCATTATTTTTGTATTTCAACAGTTAGTTTCTTTGAGAAAGCCCTTAGCGAGCTACAGAAATGACCCCTTGCTGAATTGAGAATTTTGTCTACTTTTTAGACATGAACAGCGTTCTGGGATCACCCATGGGTTTCGCGTCAGTTTCCACCACTAATTGCAAGTAGGTTGAAATCACAAAAAATTAAAAACATTTTTGTTGATGCAATTTCTCTACAGCACATTTTTCTCCGAGAAACAGAAAAAGCAGTTATATTTTGGTTAATTTCTCAGTCTCCTGCAGGGAAATCCACAAATATTGCACGTCAAAAATATAGGCCGAACCACTCTACTCCTCTCAGGTCAGCAATTACCAATGAAGCACATATCAGGGAATCCCCAATGCATTCCTATGAGAGGGCAGAATCAGGGTAGTGAGAAACCAAAAAGGCTGTTTGTCACTACCAAGACATGCCACACATGTCCTATCTTTTACCTACACTGCATCCTGCCCATAGGGTTAGCTAGGGGCTACCTTAGGGGGGACCGATATGTAGTAAAAGGGGAGTCACAGACGTGGCAACCACTTTATGTGCCACGTCGCAGCAGCAGTAAACTGCGACAGCAGGCCCTGAAATGGCAGAGGCCTGGAAGCTGCGTGAGTGAGAGAAAAGTGAGAATGGAGGCGCAGCTACAGCAGAAAAGGAGAAAACCTGAATGTCAAATAAAATCACACAAACCACACAGAAGCAGTGATAATGCCTTGGGAACCTGCTTATCCCTGCACCAATGAAAGAACTTTGTTCCTCGTAGACAAGTGAACCTTAAACCTTCATCCGAATCCCTGAACTTGGGCCAACAAATGCTATGCGAGCCACCCATTTTCCTGCCCCTAAGACAGGATTACCAGTGGCCTCCATGGTTGATAGGGTGGTCCCTTCTGGGTGGGCAGAAGGCCACCGTTCATAGACTGTTCCGGTACGACCTCCTTCACAAGACAGCTCTTGGTAAGCCCCACTGATCCCAGTTTCTCACATGATACTGAGTTTGTCCCTGTGCAACCAAACCAGTGCATTGTACCGGACCTCTTACCTCTTAAGCAGGTGAGGAAAGAGATAGGAAAGGTGCCAGTATGAAAACAGCAGCTCTAACAAACTCAGGTGTCTCGACGTCTATATAGCGGGATGCTTGCTGGCACAGAATAATTCACCATGAGCGCTCACATGCCAGAGGAATGGTCAGAGTCAGGCGTCTAAAAGTGGGTTGGGCAAGAAAAAGTTAGGACCAACCCAATCCCTGTAAAGAGAAGGCGACACGGAGATCCTCTTCTCAGTCAGGGTGGGCACGAACAGGAAACTATGATACTTCTCATGACCTCATCCAGTCTCCCTTTTAGGCAAGTGGGATGCTGGAAAACTGGGTAAAGAGGTTTTAATAAGGCTGGGTGGGCATGAGCAGCCAGTACCCTTATCGTGATCTCATCCATTCTCCCTTTCTGGTCCCTGGGCCCATCAACGTACCTAGCTCCTCTGAATAACAGGAGTAAAATGAGACAGTTAAGTTCCATCTGAATCTCTGGACAACTGAATAAAATTCTTCCCATGTCTCCTCTTGGATGTTATAGTGCAAATGGTAAAATGAAAAGAGGACTGGAGAAGGAAGGCGATTGGTGGCCCTGAAAGGTCGGACTAGGAAGGTTTGGAGGCTGCTGCAGAGGGGACGTGACCCCCAGACCCACACCGGTGGTTCCAACTTTCCCGGCCACCCAGGGGACGAACAGCTTGCGCCGGCCTGTGGCTCTGGCCGGGACATGGCTGGCACTCCTTCCGTAGCCACGAAAGGGGCGAAAAGCAGACTGAGCAGGGTGGGTGGTGGAGAGGTCCAAGGACTTGGCCGCAGCCAGAGAGTCCTTAATGCGCTCCAGCGCGTTGTCTGCCTGGTCGCCGAACAGGCGACGGCCATCAAAGGGCATGTCCAAAAGAGTGGATTGGACATCCCCTGAAAAAACAGTCGACCTCAGCCAGGCGTAGCATTGAAGGGCTACCAACGTGGAAATCGTCCTGCCTAGCGAGTCGGCGGTGTCCAGTTCACAGCGAATGGTAAACTTTGCTGTGTCTCTCCCCTCGGCAATTGCACAGGCGAGTACGGCCCGGCCCTCCTCCGGGCACTGGGACAGCACTTGAGCCACCGTATCCCACACGGAGTGGGTGTAACGACCCAACAGACATGCGGTGATAGGATATCAGGTGGTGCGTTAGGGAATGTGCCTTTGGACGTGGAGGCTTGGATCGCCAAGCTCTCAGGGGTAGGGTGTTGGGAGAGGAAAGAGGAGTCGCCGGGCGGTGGCGTCGGGTGATCATCCTGTCCACAGAAGCCCCTGTGTTGGGCCTGGACAACGTGACCAAAAGGATGTCAGTGAGGACTTCATTGAACGGCAGCAAGGGCTCCGAAGAGCTCACAGCTGGTTGAAGCACCGCTGCCAGGAGGTTAGCCCTGACCGCCACATTGGTAGCTCGAGGTTGAGAGCCTTTGCCTTCCTACGCAACACCACTGCGTAAGACGCTCCCTCCTCCGTAGCCACAGTAGGAGGAGACAACATGCCAAGGTCTGGGGAAGTACCCAGTCCACTGGCATCCCCCAACTCCTCTCGCCAGTCCGGATCATAGTTTAACTGGTCATTTAAAGGGTCTGCAGACACCTCCCAGGCCTCTTCACGCTCCTCTGGTTGCCAATCTGGCCTAAAAGAACCAGGGTGGAACAAGGGCACAAAAGTACCCGTCGGTGCCAGAACCGGCATCGGTCGACGCCGATCCGGTTCCGTGTCTCCGTCGGGTGGAGGCCAGGGTCGACGCCGGCTGGGGACAACAACTTGCGTCGGCTGCGGACGTGGTGCCGGTGAAGTCGGCGCCGGGGGAGGTGTAGTCAGGTCGCCAGGCAGATCCAGATCCAGGCTTGGGTCGAAGGGGCCCTGCGGTGCTGGGGCCAAAGCCGCCGGGGTCGAAGCCTAGCTGAGTCCGCGTGGCCCGAGGCGCACCGGCGGAGTCGGGCTGCCCAAAGATGGCATGCATCGCTTTGTAGAAACTCCGAAGCTGGGCAGGGGTCGCACCGGGTCCCGGAAAGGGAGGGAAACCCGAAGTCGACCGTGCGGGCTCTGCACGCGGAGCCGTGGGGCACCACCGACGGACGGGGAAAAGTAGAAGATGTTTCTTCGACTTCTTCTTGTGCTTTGACTTACCGGAGGAGTGAGAAGACTTGGAAGAAGCTCTGCGCCCTGCCCCTCGACCTCCCACGCGACCGGGACCTTGAGTGGCACGGAGCAGACTGCCAGGCCTCGAGAAGCTTTCGGGACCGCTCCTACAAAGACTTCGGGTTCATGGTCCGGCACTCTGAACACGACTGATGCCACCTTTCGACGTGCAGGGGTACTGCAGGGGGACTGGTACTTCCGGGCACTGGGCAATCCCCTGGTAGGCTGGATGGGGTGGGGGCCGGTTTTCCGACAGGGGGCGGGTTTTGTGGCTGAGGCCGATTTTCGGTCCGACCGTGAGTGACGTGAGTCACTTCAAGAGAGAATTCTGACTGACTGTCTGTCCGAGTCTGACAGACTGACAGACAGTCTGTGTGTCAGACTCAGACAGACAGTCAGTCAGACTACTTCAAGTCCGCTCTCTCTGTAGTGTCCGCCGACGTGCCCCCGCTCAGCCTCCGTGGTACAGGGAGTGGACACTGGACAGCCTGCAGCTGCAGGGAAAACAGCACAGCCTACCCAATATTCAGGAGGAGGAGGAGGTGCTTCTGCGCAGTGCGCAGAATGATGCACTGTCTCCTCCTCTGCGGCGCCGCGTTTGCGCGCCTCTAGGTGTGCCTGATGTCACCAAGATTGTGCCGCATGCGCATTGGGCCTAGCGCGATTAAAAGTGCGCGTGACTGCCTGCCCTGCTCACGAGTGACGACTGAGACACAGAGGCACTCAGGGCACTTGACCTGAGCTTTCGGGGGCCATAATTTAATTATTCCTAGGCCAGCCATAGACCCCCCTGTGTCTGCCGCCAGTGCCAACAGCAGGTGAGTTTTACCGGCACCAATTAATGATTCATGGTGATGTTGGCACAGTTGGCACTGGACAGGTGTCGCGCCTCGCGCAGTGGTGGTGGATTTTATTTAATTTGATTGATTTGCTGACTGTTGTGGTGACCTGGTGATTTGTTGTGAGCAGGGTGGCGGGCGGAGGCAGTGCGGAGTGAGGTGGCCTCACTGGCCTGAGTTGCGCGCTCAGCTGCTTAGCCTCTCACAGGAGCGTCGCGGGTGCAGGCAATAAATAAAAATTTGTAATTATGATGATGATTCAATCATCCTCATGATTACAAGTTTTGATTTGGTGCGCATGGTGCGGGCGGCCAGGCCGGCACGCCGCAATTAAAGTAGGAGAACTGTTACTGAACTAAGCTAACATAGCTGCCAAGGTTTCAGATAGGTATGTGTGACATTTTCATAATTTTAGTATCATAGTGACATTTCAACGGCTAACAGGGAGTGCCGAGCCAAGGGTGTGGCTGCTTGGTACCTAGTAGAGCCTGTGCATGAGCCGAGCCCGGACATCTTATTGCATGTAAATCATGCAATAAACATTGTATGAAAATATGATAGTCACTGCATAATTCAAACAACTACACTTCATTAACACACGCCAGTGTTTCACATTAGATGACATCACTACAGTGACAGGCTTTAATTAACATTGACCGCTTTTAAACCTGTAAGTAGATATGTTCATGTCCCTGCCTTGATGGCAGTGTCACTGATGGGATGAGAGGCAAAGCACTTGTCACTTGCAGCCTATATGTCAGAATGCTGTCATCGTGCAGCAACACTACAGTGTATTCAATTAAACGCAAGCAGTTTTTGTGGCCTGCTCCAAACACACATATTTGAAGGTCTTCTCAGAAGTGACAATGAAGGCGTGGTAAAATAAAATATTTGTCAAGGGTCACAACATTTGGTGAAGCGAGGAACCTGGTATTGATTCCAGGATTTTTTGGCTCCACATTGTGGAGTTCAACCTCGACGCAGGCCTCTCTGTTTCTTGCCCGTCTTGCATTGAAGATCACTCTCCTGTGTTTAATTGTGGTGCATGAGGTTAGAGCCTGGTGGCAGGCAGAAGCCTCATGCGGGATCTGCTAGTTTTGGGATCGAAGATCAAAGAGAACCAAGAGCTGAGCCGGAGTCCGGCATGAGTGACATTTTCTCGTGAGCAGATTGAAGCAAGGAAGATGAGGGAAACATAATAATGATAAATCACACCCATTTGAGCAACAAGTGACTCTAAGAAGTTAACTGGTGCAAAGCACCAGAAAAATACGCAGCCAGGAAACAAGCATTCTGTGACATTCAAATACTTTGACTATTATATTTGCTGGGTGATAGCTCAAAAATGTGTTTAGATTCACTGGCACAGTGACACTCTTTCAGGCACTTCTTCAGTTGAAGTTCTCAGATGACTAGGATTGAAACAGGTTGGAGAATGAAACCTGTATGAGTAAAGAAAGAGTGTGGAAACCTGCTAGGGACAGGATCGATGGAAATGGAAATGAAAATGTAAACTTGCAGCAAGGTGGGGAGGAAAAGCTGCAGGAGAAAAAGGGTGGAACCTGAAAACGAAAAGGAGGGAATCCTGTAACAGAGTATGGTATTCCTTTTCCTCTTTAGTTTCTATGGGGCATATCAGCAAGGCGAGGCGACAGAATTATCGCCGCTATTGCGGCCGTTTTCGGCTGAAAAGCGGCGATAATTTCATCGCCTAATTAGCAAGGTCACGCTAACGCGTGAAACCTTGCATTAGCGCACTAATTCCTAACGCCCAGCTTTGCATCTCTAATGAGATGCAAAGTGGGCGTTCCTGACCTGACATGACAGGAGAAATGTCGCTAAGCGACATTTCTCCTATCATCAAGCCCCACACTAGGAAGCATAGCGGCAAGAAAAGTAGCGATAACCCCTGTTATCGCTACTTTCCTTACGCCTGCTTTAGGACTGACTTAGCCATGATATCCTATGGAAGGTGGATATCATGGCTAAGTTTGTGGGGCCCTATCAACAAGCTAACGCCAAATTGTGTGAGATTATCGCTGGGTTTCCAGCGATAATCTCACGTTAGGCAGTTAGCGCGAGGATTTTTATCGCTTTTGAGATAAGCGTTGCTAATAGCACGCTATCTCAGCGAAAAAAATCCACGCTAGCCGGCGATAATTATCCTAGCTCTGAGTGCGCTTAGCAATAATTATCGCCGGTTGTTGCTGATATGCCCCTATGTTTTTCCCGTTCTCTTCGCGGAATACCTCTACTCCTATCCTCTCTCTAAAGAACCATTGTTCGAACTTCGAACCCAGGTGGTAGTCTTATCTGTCCTGCACTGACTTTGTCGAGGCCCTGCTGCTCTAACTGGTTAGACGCCTCAATTAATGTATGCCTGCTACTGCTGGGATTTGCGAGTTCATGTCAGATCACGGACTGAGCCGGCCAGCTAAATTATTCATTTCTTCACGTGTCTATCACAATTAGTGTCAAGTTCCTTGCTTCAATTAAGTTCTTTAACGTATGTCTCAAGTGCCCATGTTTAAGGATAATTATGTATGCCTGTTGTTGTGCGTTGCTGGGCTCACACGTCGCTGGCTTCGAGGGAGTTCCTGTCATCATGTTAAAGTACATGGTAGGTGAAAACTAACCAAGGTGAGGTGGCAAATAAAAATAACAGGTGTATAGTCGCGGAGGAGTCAGTCAATTCACACTGTTCTCATGGACTCGCTCGAAGGACAGAAGCTGGCAACACAGCACGCACCATGCTGCATGGGCAAGGCAGCCTCAGTGAGCAGCTGACTGAGTGCGCTCTAAGCGCCAAAATGTAAATCTATCAGTGGGGGATAGATTAACAGAGTGAGGCACCACACTCAGACTAATTTTCTTAGTTTGAAAGGCGAGCCACGGTGACAGCAATTGGTTGACGCCAGGCCGCCGCCTCCTCATACTCTGAGTCAGGCCTTCTGCAATGCTGCATTCAGATTCAATCAGGCTCCGCTGAGCTGCAGTGTGTGCTTTGGGCTCCAGCGACCGCCAGCAATGTCCCATGGGGTTGGCCGGTCTGGCAGTCATGGTGCTCACCATAATTTTAATTTACCGCCACAGCCAGCAGGGTCTCCCTGTTTCTGCTTTCTGGACAGGCATCGAGCAAGTAGACGGCTCCCTTCTGTAAATGGCTGACCTTCTCACTGGAGGCGAGCCTAGAAAATTAAACAGCAAAAGGAAAATAGCAGCAGTTGTTTTGCCCCAGGCAGAAAACCCAGTGTTCCGTCAATCAGTGCAGAAGAAAAAAGCTATTGCCTTTTGCAATATTTGTAGCCCTGTTGCACAGCAGCGTGACTTCTGTGCATCGGATTCATGGCTGAAAATTGAGAAGAAAAAAAGCTATATCGATGTAGCCTGTTGCTTGTGAGAGAGCAGGGAGGGAGACGTCTTAGAGGGAGGGAAGGAGTGCAGCATGGAGGGCATAATGATTTCCACCCCTGACCCCGCATTCCCACTATCAAAATTAAAATGTGATTTGCGGCCAGCATGGCCGCCCAAACTCACTCCACTCCACTGTGCAGCGCAGAACCAGGATGAATCAGCCAGGGCTGACTGTGGTCCGTGGAGAGATGTTCCCATAACAGGAATTCTTTTCACAGGCAGGAACAGACCGGGCTGTGGATAAATGTTCCCAGAACATTAATAATCATTTCCACAAGCAGGAACAGGCCAGGCTGAGGTCTGGTGGTAAAGTTGTGGCTCTGGGTGTGTTAGATGTTGTTGTGACAGTGATGTCTTCGGCAGCAACAGCTGTTTGCATGAAACTGATGTATGTTTTGCTGTGATGTGGTCTCTGCTGCATGCCTGTGCTGTGTGGTGTCCATCACTGTCCATGCTGCGCGTCATGACTTATGTGCTTTGTATCACTATGCGCCTGCCCTGTACTGTGTGTTGTGTAACTGTTTTCTGTGCTATGTGTCATTGTGCTTGTGATCTGTGTTTCACTGTATCTGTGCTGTATGCTGCAGTGTCACCGTGTGCGTGTTTATGTCATTGTGTATGTATTGTGTGACACTGTGTCTTTGCTGTGTGTCACTTTGGTTCCGTGCTGTATGTACATCTGATTGACAGCATGTGTTTGACTTGTATACCACTGTGCCATCGTGTGTGTTGTTTATACATATTAATAGTAAGTAATTTATTCGATCAATTTATGATCATTTACATCAACAAGTAAAAACATACTCGTAGAAATACAAATCTAAAAGAAACATTTTACAGCATCATTAATTTCAAAATTACTATACAAAATAAAAAATACTTTTTACTATGTCATTAATATAAAATTCAGCTATACAAAAAAGACAATTGCAGTAGTTTCCAAACTACTTAATAGTCATGAGGAGAGTAGTTCTCTTGGGTAGCTAACATTTTACTTACTTAAATATTAATATATTTATTGGGATATAACCGTATCACTGTTTTTCTGGCTGTGACGTGTATGTGTGTCTGTCACAGTGTGTACACTGTCTGTCTCTGTGTGATTGCATCCGTCTAGATCTTTGTGTCTAGCTACATTGTGTACTAAAATGGCACCACCATGACTGTGTCTGCCTCTGTGTCAGTGTCTTAATGCTTGTCTGACAGAGTTTCCATGTGTTTTAAATGTCTGATTGCCTTGTTTGTCTTTCTGAGTGTGTGGTTATTTTTGTGTATCTGTCTGGTGCTGCCATCTCTGATTGTTTAAGTACATTTTGGGTACATATGACTGGGTGGGTAACCTGGTGCTCTTTAAGGTCATCATCTACTATTTACTGTGCTTTGAAAGTTGATACAATTGAATATGTAATGAAAAATGTGCAGTAAAATTTACCATTTTGGTCTGTCTTTTTCCAAACATTTCTTGGGGGAGAACCCCCCCAAAACCCCCTAGTAGCGGTCAGGCTCGCTCGGTGCGCTCGCTCGCTATGCGCCGGACGGGGGCTGGTCTGGCTAAATTTGCCAGGGCTGCTTTCAGTTCCCAGTCCGGCCCTGCTGACGAAAAATTGTCTGGATCCACTCTTGACGCTTGGGGGTAATTCTAAGGTAAGGAATCTATAACTAATTGTCTCTTTCAGATAATATCTCAACAAACCTAAAAAGTTTCAGAACTCTCTTTTTTTTTAGGTATAGGGATTTTGGAGATTGCTGCAACCTTTTCAACTTGGGGCCTTATATGTCCCCCCCAGAGCAAAAATCCTAGATATTTAACCAATTTTGCTGCCAATAGACACTTTTTTGGATTCACTTTTAACCTATAGGCGTTCAGGGTGTCTAATACTGGCTGTAAATGTACAACATGTTGGTCCCATGTACGGCCATAGATGATGATGGCATCAATGTATGCCACAGACTATTGAGCATGGGGTTAGAGAACTTTGTTTGTAATTCGTGGAAGACCATCCCTGGCAGCTTGATGGCGGCGGCCCTCGTAGCAGCATCCTGAATAGGTGAACCAGTCTTCCTCTCCATGGGCATCTTGCAAGTCCTCCTTCTCTCGGGCTCCAGTTCCTCTCTTTGCTTCTACCTTCTCTCCACATCCGGGTCATAACTTTCTTGTTCTCTTCTGCAGCTTTCCTGCATTGATTTGGCATCACTGGCCTATTTAAAGAGACAGTCCCACGTTTGTTTTTCAGATGTTTTAGTCATTTTGTGTTCTTTTTTCCATGTCTGCCTGCGACGAGCATGCCCACCGAGAGGACGTTTAGGAGGAGGATCGACAGGAGAGGACCCCCAGGTAAGTGAATTCTCACACTGTCAGAATAAAATGGGTACAATAAAATGGGTACATACCTTGTTTTTCACATGAGCAGTATAGCCTCGAAGTTAGGCAAACCCATGACTATATTTAACAGATAGTAATTGTCATATCTAAGCAGCTTTTTAGATTTTCACGCCTTATTCCCTTATCTAAATGGTGGCCTTTTTTCAGAGGCTTCCCACGGGTTTTTTAACAAGCCACCTTTAGCTCTTAAGTTTTCCATCCAATCACATTTAAATATTGCCGGCCGCAGGATTATAACAAAGGAAGACAGGTGGCCACTCAACTCCCTGCCACTCAGTGGCGGCTTCTCCGCTTAGGTAGAGGAGTGTCGCCCCACTGCTTTTTAGCAGTGTAAATAAAGGAACCATAAAATGATAATAACTCTTTGTTATTATCATTGTATGTTTCCCTGCTGCTGCAGCTCTACGGGCAGGCAGGGCCTGCTCTGCTCTCGGAGCGGGACAGAGGAGAAGTGGTTTGTCCACTCCAAGTGGACATGAATGCTTGGCCCGGCCGTCTCAGACCGGCCAAACATTCATGCCCACTTTGCATGTTTTCCACACAGGCTGCATTACAGCCTGGGTGGAGAACAGGCCCCGAGTACCTGGATGAGCACTGAACCACAGTGGTCAGACCAATCACAATGCTGCATTGCAGAGTTGTGATTGGCTATGGGGAGCCAGGTGGCTTCTGCTTCCCTGTTCCGGCCTAAAGAGACGACGGCGGAGAGACGAGGAGGGACGCTGCAATCTGGTACGTTTTTTTCTTTTTGTTAAACCCTCTCACCCCCCCCAACCTCTAATCCGTGCCTGCCGTCACTGCTGCCCCTCCTTGATCGAGAAACTCCTCATGGAGGGATCAGATTTCCATACCATGCAGTTACAGTATATTTTTTAAGACAATCAAACACAACAAGGTTGTTCCTATTAACATCCATTATGCAACAATAGCTCTTTAAACACATTCTAATTACTTTACTACTGTAAAGGACATGTGTACTAGGCTCCTTTCTGCATTTCAATATGGCCGATCGTGGGGTTACTGTTGTTTGTATCTTCTACACATGCTCAGATACTGTCTTGAAAATTGGTAACCTCTTTTCTATTGTAGTATGTTTCCGGTGTTTGCGCCTACCATATAAGGCAAACTATTCAATGTGAAACGAAGAGAAATAAGGGAGACCACAATAGGTCAATTTTTAGTGGAAGCAGTTATATCAGCACTACATTACATTATATGCAGGTGTAACCCAAACGCTTGTGTGCACATATGTGCTCGTGGAGAAGGTGAACGGCGCAGGTGACACGTGACAAAGGTGAGGTAACGGTGAAAAACGTCACAGGAATCAATTCAGTTGATGGTTAAGAAAACAGTCAGCAGGAAATTCATAAAATTATTCAGCTGTTTAAAGAAACCACAATAACGCCCATGGTTGTGCTGAAAGGTCAACGGCGTTTCAACCTGTACAATTTCAGGTCATCATTAAGCCTGGGTTACTGGAATACGATGAGTGCTGTATAAGGGAATTAAGAAGAGAAAAGAAAGGGATGAAAAACGGAAGGTGCCCGCAGAGGGCAAAGGGTAAAGATAAGGGAGAGAAGGCTACCTGTGATGGTTGCGGGGTGTCCTTGGATTAGAATGAATCAGGTCAAGGGAAAGGAATCCTGAAGAGTTCTGTGGAGGAAAGCAAAATAATATCCCATTGAATAAATGTATGGGATGGATGAGATGAGTGAAAAAGGGGGGGGGGGGATTTAACCAGGAGTAGTCGTATCGGGGATAAGCTTACTGCCTGGGACACGTGGGATGAGTGTAAACCACGAGGGTTGCGTGGTGATTGAATGGCAGGCAATCAGTGTAGTCGTGGAGGGACAGACTGAATCAAGTCCAAAAAATGTGACGAGGTAATCGACCAAGGCCCCGGCTGAAAGGGAAAAGGGGGGGGGGGAGTGATTAGGAATGCCCGCCTGACAGAGCGTCACTGCTGTGCTGCTATGGCTTCCTCTCTGTCTCTTTTTCTGCTTTCTTCTTTTTTAGCCTTTATTTCTGCTCTTTTTCTGCTACTGACATTATTCTGTTCTTCCCCTTCTTTTTCCTTTTCACCTCCCTAGCCCCTGCGATCGCCCGTGGTCCCGCCCCCCTTAAGTGGACTTGCTCCCTGCATGGTACAGCTCCGCCTGGTTGCTGCAGCTGCCCCCGTTATTGCTGCTGACACACTAGTCAGGAGTTCAAGGCCCTCCTCCATCCACAGGCTCTTGCCTGCGCCTAACCCTGGTGGTCTAGGGGCAGAGCGTCACTTCTCTACTGCTAGGGATACATCTCTGTCTTTCTTTTCTGCTTTTTTCTGTTTTTGCTTTTATTTCTGCTCTTTTTCTGCTTCTGCCATTATTTTGTTTTTCCGCTGCTTTTTCCTTTTCACCGCCCTCGCCCCTGCGATCGCCCAAAGTAAAGCCCCCCTCCAGTGACACTACCGGCTCCCGCGTTTCCCGCCTCCAGCTGTTCAGCCCCCCCCGCAGCACTACTTAATGACGGCCGCTGCACAGTGAAAGTGCAGTCCACTAACCTTTAGTGGACTTGCTCCCTTCACGGCGCAGATCTGCCTGGTAACTGCTGCTGCCCCTTTTGCTGCTGCTGACCCGCTGGTAAGGTGTTTGAGGCCCTCCTCAACCAGCATGCTCCTGCCTGCGCCACATCCCTAGTGGTCTAGTAGCAGAGCGTCACAGCTCTGCTGCTAGGGCTGCCTCGCTGTCTCTCTTTTCTGCTTTTTTCTATTTTTGCCTTTATTTCTGCTCTTTTTCTGCTCCTGCCTTTATTCTGTTTTTCCTCTGCTTATTCCTTTTCGCTGGCCTCGCCCCTGCAATCCCCTGTGGCCCTTCCCCCCTCCAGTGACCCTTCCCGAGTTTCCCGCCTCCCAGCTGTCCAGCCCCTCCCCCCGCAGCACTACTTAATGGCTGCTGCGGGCAGTGGGTGTGATGCTGGCGTGCCAAAGGCATGCCCCTATGCGCCCGTCCGTGCCTGGAACGCGCCCAGCGCCAGGGACCCTGGTTCTCGGACCTTTCACTGCTACAACGCCAGGACCCTCCTCACCCTCAACTCCAGACGTCACGCCGTCTGCCACCTCGCATCGCTGAAGGAAACTCTTGGACTCTTCACCTGTTGGAATTGCAGCCACACCTTCACCCATGCCAACATGCCAGATCCCCTCGTCGCCCAGCTGACCAACAGCGCACTCGACCGGCTCAACTGCATGCTCCTCAATGTGCGATCTCTTCACAAACACGCCACAGAAATCTGGGACCTCTGCGACTCTGCCTCTCCGGACATCGCCTTCTTCACGGAAACCTGGACCTGGACATCCTAAACAGCTAAAAATCACCCGCAAGGACCGCGCCAACCGACCTGGTGGAGGCATCGCCATTATCCACAAGAGCACCCTCCGACTGACCACGCACTCAAACGACCCAACGACAACCATGGAACACCTCCACTTCCAGATCCAGATCAAGCCCAACAACACCCTCCGCGGAAACCTTGTCTATAGGCCCCCTGGCCCCCGTCCGCCCTTCACCAACACCATCGTAGACCTCATTACACCCGAAGCTCTCACATCCACCAATTACATCCTACTCGGAGACCTCAACTTCCACCTGGACAACCCTAATGAACAGAACACCAGAACATCACCTACAGCCACACCACGAACTCCTCTGGACCGACCACCACTGCGTGCATCTCGCCTTCACCACTGCCCTCATCGACCTCCCCCGTCGCAGCTGGAACAAGACCACCGAAGAACTTCTCGCTGACTTCCTCAGCAAGACCCCCCTGTCAACCTTCACAGATGGATCTCCAACTGCGCTGACACTCTGGCAACCCTCAAGAAGACACCAGGCAAGCAACACTCCAAGAAAGCCAGCTGGTTAAGTTCCTCCATCCATGAGTCCTGGCGTACTTGCAGACAACTCGAGAAGAGATTGAGGAACAAGAAAAAAAACGGAAATCCACCCAACCTTCAAATCTGCTGTCAACGCACACCACCTTCTCTTCAAAACCACAAAGAAAACGTCCTTCCAAAACAGAATCAACGCCAACACACAAAACAACAAAGAACTTTTCGTTATTGTCAAGGAGTTTGCCAGGCCCAACAGCGAGACCACAGACGTCCAACCCTCCCAAGACCTCTCGGCACCTTCTTCCACCACAAGATCAGGCAGATCTACGGCAGCTTCGACACTGAAGACCTTACCACTACACCCGTCACCACCAAACACAACCACGCTGCATCACAACAGATAATGCTCAACTGGACTCCGCTTGTCACAGACGACACACTCAAGACCATGAAGAGCACCCACTCAGGAGCACTATTGGATCCTTGCCCGTATCACATCTTCCTTAGAGCAGCTGCCTCCCTTGCCCCCCAGCTTCACCGCACCACCAACTGCTCCATCGAAACCGCCACCTTTCCCAACAACTGGAGCCACTCTGAGATCAACCCCCTGATGAAGAAGCTGACCGCCGACCAGACGACCTCAATAACTCCAGACCCATCTCCCTCCTCCCCTTCCCAGCCAAGGTCATCGAGAAGGCCATTAAAGCCCATCAACGTCCAACTCGCCAAGTTCATCGAAGAAAACAACGCACTGGACACCGCCCAATCCGGCTTCCAAAGGGACCACAGCACAAGTCTGCACTCCTCGCCGCCACCAATGACATCCACTCCCTCCTCGGCGAAACCACAGCCCTCATCCTACTGGGCCGCTTGGCCACCTTCAAAACCGTCTCCCACCACAACATAATCACGAGACTCCACAACGCCGGGATCCGTGACAAGGCACTGGACTGGATCCACTCCATCTTTATCGGCCGAACACAGCGAGTCAGACTACCTCTGTTCCTCTCAGAACCTACAGAGATGAGCTGGGGAGTGCCCTAGGGCTCCTTCCTTAGCCCCACCCTCTTCAACGTCTATATGGCCCCCCTTAGCTGCCATCATCAGAATCCACATACTCAATATTTTCTCCTACGCTGACGATACCCTGCTGATCCTCTGCCTCACCAACGACCCACCAGAATCAACTTTCACAGCGAAATGAAGGCCATTGCTACCTGGATGAAAAACAGCTGCAGACCGAAGTACTTACCCGGGAACCCGCCCCCTCAGCCTGGGATGACTCCTGGTGAGCGCCGCACTAGGAACCCCTCCCACCCCTAAGGACAGCACACAACTTCGACATTATACTGGACACCTCGCTCACAATGAACTGCCAAATCAACGCAGTATCCTCATCCTGCTTCCTTCCACATGCTCCCCCTGCTCCGAAAGACATTTAGATGGATCCTCACAAAATCCAGAAAGACGGTCACCCACCCACTCATCACCAGCAGACTTGACTACAGCAATGCACTCTACGCCAGCTGTGAGAAGTTGGCCTGATGTATGATGTCACTAGTTCTAGTGTACACCTTATATCAGTCCAAATACCCTTATGGTGATTGGTTGTAAAGTCAACCTTATAGACCAGCTATCCTAGTGGTAGCATGGACAAGAGCAGTCTTAGGCTAAACTCTGAATGGCATGTGAAGCCAGCTGTGATACCATATATAATCCCTTGAATACCAAATGAAAGGACACCACAACAGATATATATATAAAATCAAGTGTATTTATTCTAGTCAAACCCTCAGCACTCTTTATGAGATTAGAGGTAAGTACAACACAGTCTTATTTATGCATACATTAAGTCACACAGGTAAGTAATACAGTTAGGCCCTAGGGGCCACGCAAACCATATACTAAGTAAGTGGTATAAGGACCACTGTCACAGAAATAGGATAGGCCTAGGCCTAGGGAATCGCTGGGGCTACACTACACTAGCAACAGTTAGGAAGTGGGAGGCCCACGGGATTCAGGTGCAGAGTGGAAACACTCACGCGTAATGCGTAAAAGTCGATAGAAATAGTAGTTGTTAGAAATTAACAGTTTAAGGACACTTCTAACGCAGCTAGAGAGTCGAGACTCGGAAACTAGACCCTAGGATAGTCACTACCCTTGTGAGCACCGAAGTACCCAAGTTACCTAGCCCACAGGCTGCGGGTGCATAGGTGTGAACTTGCGTCGGGTTTCGTCGTGGACTTCTATGGATGCCTGAAGGAAAGATGCTGACAGGCAGTCAGTGAAGAGTGTCCGGTGGATCCCAAGGCTGGGATCAAGAAGAGAGGAGACCTGCAAGCAGAAGGGACAGAGTCAGTCACTAGCCAGTGACCACGTGGAACCAGGAAGGAACCAGGCGATGTCGTGAAGATTGCAGGTGAAGGTGAAGCTTGTCGCTGCAGCCACGAGGACCAGGGAACGTCGAGAACGACCAGGACCAGGAGGCGAGCTGTCCCACGAAGGCTCTTGCTGTCGGCGGCGTCGAAGTTGGACTAGGACTCACCAAGCCTTGGCAAGCGGAACCCACGAAGAACGGAGGTCTTGCTTCTGGTGCAGACCAGGAAGGTCTGGGGTGCTTCTCTTTTTCAAAGAAGCAGGAGCCAGTCTGGAGGAGCCAAACCAGCGGTGAAGATTTCAGGATGCGTCGTCACAAAGGCCACTAGCCAGCGGGCAAGCAACCGGACAGACGCGGCAAGCAGGAAAATGCAGAAGGGCCCCACGCAGGACTCGTGGAGTGTGGGGGGCTGGTCTTCGGTGCAGATGGTGCTTGGGGGTGGGGCTTCTCAATCCCCGGTGCACAACTTCGAGGGTGCCTCAGAAGCTGCGCTTGAAGATACTAGCCACTTTTCCCAGGTAGCCGGTCCCACGTCTCTCGTCGCCTCCACGGATCTCAGCTCTGCTGTGGATGTGGATCAGGGTCGGAGAAGTCTGGAAGTCAAGGCTCTGGTCGGGCTCTGCAGTCGGTCCCTCGTAGAACTTTAGCAAAGCAAAGGGTAGTCTCTTGATGGTGCCTGTTTGCACAGGGTAGCCACTCCTTGGCCACAAAGGAGATTCTTCAGTCTTCTTCTTTCATCGAATGTCGAAGGTCCAGAGTTTCTGTTCAAGTTACAGGTTCAGGATAATCTAAAGTCTTGAGGCCCAACTCCCACTCTTATACTAATCTGGGGGGCTGGGATACCTGCTAGGTCACGCCTTATGGGTGGGACCTGGGAGGGGGTGGTTACACCCACTTCCCTTTGTCCAGTTTCGCGCCAGAGCTGGGGCTGGAGTGCCCCAGAGCCGGTTTGAACTGGACTATGCAAGGAACACCTTGTGTGCCCCAGGCATGTCTCATTCCTTTCAGCCCACCCTGCCCCAATACACTAAAGGCTGTCTGGGGAGGTGCTAGCACCTCCCCAAGCAGGAAACCTATTGTCCAGGCCTCCCTGGCTGGGATCACTCCCAGCAGCAGGAGGTCAGACTTGTGTCGTGGCAGCAGCATCCATTTTATGATGCTGAGGCTTTGGTCAGAGGCTAACAGTAAAGTATGATTTCAACATGTCTTTCCCTCTAGAAGGGGGGGATAATATCCTCATGTCCAGAAATGGTATGGGGGTATTATTCCACAGTGTTAGACACCTTACACGACATGTTTCGATAAAGCCAAACCATAGTTACCATAACCGTTTAAGATTATAAGGCACTTTAAGAGTATATGGTAGGCTATATCATAGAACAGCTATAAGGACATGGTTCCGAAAGCTGCAGACAGGCTCAGCTCATGCTAGAGCACCATCTCACATGTTACCAAGCACTCTGCCTCCAGGATTGTTAAGGCCTGCCATAGGAGTGGCTGGTAGGTACACATGTGTCTATATGTAAGTTAGGTATAGGAATACTACACCTAAGCAAGGGGTGATTACACAACCTTGCCCCAGCTGAGTGATCAGCCAGTTGTGTCAAAATGGAAGGCCAGGCCAGGGGTGGCATAATACATGCTGCAGCCCCTGGTAGGCCTAGGGTACACCTATGCTCTGGGTACCTAGGGTACACTGTACAGGGGCCAATAAGGTGATCCTATCCAAATGGGTTATGCACCTAAAGTACATAGTATCAATTTAGAGAGAGAACAGCCGGGCTGTGGGTCTGATTAGCAGGCCCACAGCCACATCTAAGTCGAAAACCAGTAAAGCAAAAGCAAAAAGTGGGGGTGAACATAGAAAACAGACCCTACTCTCCTACACCAGCGTCACCTAGAAACAGCTCAGGAAACTACAGAATGTCCAAAACGCCACAGCCAGACTGGCCCTCAACATTCCCCTCCGCAGTCACATAGCACAACACCCCTGAAAAATCCACTGGCCCCTAAACAAAAGAATCACCTTCAAGCTCTTCACACATGCCTACAAAGCTCTCCATAATGCAAAACCAGAATATCTGAACCACCACCTCGCATTCCACACACCCGCCAGACAACTCAGCTCCGCCCAACTCGCCTTGGTCTCTGTCCCACGGATCCACAAGACCAGAACTGGAGGAAGATCCTTCTCCTACCTCACCACCAAGACCTGGAACACCCTGCCTCTCCACCTCAGACAAGCCGTGTCGTTGACCCAATTCAGGAAGGACCTCAAGACCGGGCTCTTCGACTGAACCTCCACACCCAGAAGGCTCAGCAGCCTACGCAACCCCACAGCGCCCTGAGACCCTCACAGATGAGTAGCCGCGCAATGCAAACTCCTGATTGAGTATCAGCAATTCATGTATAAGCCTCTGCTCCCCCTCACTTTTTAGTTAGTGAAGGAACACTCTTTATAAGCGCTATGAGACACCAGCTTGTTCGTGTAGTATATAGTTTGCTTAAAAGTAAATACTTCAATGGCGTAGCGACCTAGACGGGAAGCACCTATTTTAAATGACTTATGACATCACTTGCGCGCATATATTTACCAACTTTTCACATTCTGGGTCCACCTCTGGAGCGGCCCACCCTGGTTATCATTATGAGGCTTGACATTTATGTGGCACTGTTGGGATTTAACTATAATGTTCAATCTATTTTGATTTTCATCTATTTCTGTATGTATGATCATGCCCGTTAAATTTCTTGGCAAATGTATTTATTTACTGGACACAAAAAAGTGCAACAGGGACAGCTCATTGAGAGCTTGACATCTCCTGGAATCTTGGGCATGTTTCCAATATTTTTAAACATTCACACATGACGCCATTACGATATTTATACACAATAAGGTATTGGGGAAATCTCCCCATACCTGAAGGGTTTGAGAGGTTTCTCAGTTGGCGTATGTCCTCCCTAGGCAGAATTTGAATCACAAAAAATACCCCAATGAAGGAGTAGTTTCTTTTCTGTAACTCCAGTTCTGTAGTAGGGGTATCTCTGTTATAGTCATAATCTAGTGAATAGTCCCGCCCATGTGCGCGGACCCCGGAGCAATAAAAATAATCTCTTAAGTTGTCAAGTCATGCAGACCTGCATCTACACTTAAGAGAGAATTTCAAAGACAGATAATGCAGCCTATATCCACAGGCTACACTGTCCAGTACTTCAACTAGAAAGAATTCCACCAGCAACCACCAACAGCACTGCCTGTCCAGCTTTTTCCATAGAGAAAAACCTGCCTCTTCCAGCAAAAGCCTCTGGAATGATAGAGAGGAAGGAATGGACAGACAAGCCCCATAGGCTGCCATTATGTGGCTCAGGACAGGATACTGTGCCTTTAAGAAAACTTTCCAGAACTTTTCCAGTATCCCAGAATGCACAGCAGGTCCCTTTTACTTTCAGTTCTTTTTGAAGGCGTAGCACGCCAGACCTGTAGCATTCCTTATATTAACATTCATCTCTCCACCGGGGAGGAGGGCGGGCGCTTATGACTATAACAGAGATACCCCTACTACAGAACTGGAGTTACAGAAAAGAAACTACTCCTTCTGTAGTAGGGGATCTCTGTGTATAGTCATAATCTAGTGAATAGAATGGCAAGCCCATCCCCACACAAAAACGGCGGTGGAGAAGATTACAAAATAATACCACTACTGTGCGAACAAATTTCGCAGCGAAGCCTGCCCAACCTGAGCATCTGCCCTGGCATCCGCGTCCAGACAGTAATGCGCAGCAAAGGTATGGACCGACTTCCAAGTGGCCGCCTTGCAGATTTCTGCAATCGAAACATTACGCAGCAAAGCCGTCGTGGCAGCTTTGCCCCTGGTGGAATGAGCCTTAGGTTTACCCCCTTATTAGCCTTTTGGTAATACAATTGTATACAGGACACAATCCACCGAGAGATGGACTGTTTGGAGGTAGCAAGACCGGTCCTGACTGATCCATAATTGATAAACAATTGGTCTGACCTACGAATATCTTTGGTCTTATCAAGATAAAACTTCAACACTCTCCTAACGTCCAGGGAATGTAGAGACCTGTCTGCTGGAGAAGAAGGATTCTGAAAAAACGTAGGTAAAGTTATGGTCTGGTTAACATGAAAATCAGATATAACCTTAGGAAGAAACTTAGGGTGAGTACGCATAACAACCTTAGCAGCATGAAATACAGTATAAGGTTCTCGGCAACACAACGCCTGAAGTTCACTCACCCTGCGGGCCGATGTAATGGCCACGAGGAACGCCGCCTTCCAGGACAGGTGCTGCAACGAAGCCTTGTGAATAGGTTCAAAAGGCTCCTTCATCAATCTGGACAGCACCACATTCAATTCCCAGGAAGGCGAGGGAAGTCTGACCGGAGGGAACACCTTCTTCAAGCCTTCCAAAAAATCCTTGACCACAGGGATCTGAAAGAAGGAAGTCTGTGAAGGGCATTTCCTGTAAGCAGTCAAAGCAGCGAGATGAACCTTAATTGAGTGGTAATTAAGGCCAGACTGCGCCAAATGCAAAAGATATGGAAGGATGACATCTTCCTTACAGGTTGTCGGGTCAAAGTTCTTGGATTTGCACCAGATGCAGAATCTCTTCCACTTGTAAGCATAGGAAGTCCTAGTGGAAGGACGTTTAGCCTCCTTCAGTATGCCCATACAATCTTCCGGTAGATTCAAATGGCCATATTGCACTATCTCAGGAGCCATGCCGCCAAACTCAAAGACGAGAGGTTGGGATGCACCATCCGCCCCCGAACTTCGTGAGAAGGTCCGGCCTGCATGGCAGCCGCATGTGAGGAAGGAGTGACCGGTGAAGCAGGTCCGTGAACCACCACTGCCTGGGCCATTCCGGGGCAATCAGGATCATCCGCGCCCCGGACTTGGACAGTTTGATGAGCACTGCCGGAATCAGGGGAATGGGTGGAAAAGCGTACAGAAAGCTGTTCGACCAGTCGATCCATAGCACATTCCCCAGCGTCCCCTTCTGGTAGTACCTGGATGCGAAGTCTCGGCATTTGCTGTTTTCGGCGGTGGCGAACAGATCTACGTCTGGAGTCCCCCACCTTGCGAAGACTTCTCCTAGTACCTCGTCGTTTATGACCCATTCGTGGTTCTCCTGAAGCAGCCTGCTCAGCGCGTCCGCCTGAACATTCTGCACCCCCGGCAGATGCGTGGCCGTGATCATCAGTCCGCGGGCCAGAAGCCAGCGCCAGATCGCCTGCGCCTCCTGCGACAGAGTGCGCAATCTCGAACCCCTTGCTTGTTGAGGTAATACATCGTGGTTGTATTGTCCGTCTGTATCAGCAACAAGGTGGTCTGGAAGGACGGATGGAAGGCCTTCAATGCCAGGTACACGGCTCTGAGTTCCAGGAAATTGATGTGGTACGTCGACTCCAACGGGGACCACTTTCCTTGTATCTGTAAGTCTCTGGAGTGCGCTCCCCAACTTTGGAGAGACGCATCCGTCACGATAGTCGTCTCGGGAATGTCCTTGTGGAAGGGAACCCCCCTGAGGAGATTCTATGTCAGGACCGGAGGCTTCGGATTATGCTTATCTCTCTTCGCTTTATTATTTATGCAAAAACAACAGCAGCCAGAGAGATTTGTGAATGTCAAAGTAAAAACCATACAAAAAACTACAACTCCCTACAACCAGGGAGATAACCTAGTAATTAGTCCATCAACTATCTCTGTGACACTGTCTCAAAGTCCTCTGTCAGCTCTCTCTCCTCCTCTTTCTTCGCTGCTGCGCAGCCAGTTAAGTGCTCTTGTTTATTTCCGGTATTAACGAGTGATTATTTGTATATATTTCAGGTTAATTACGCGTTTCACGTTATGTTTATGGGCTCTCAGTGACATTTCATAACACGTTGTCAGGTTTGATCAATTTCAGAGCCCTCTCCGGCCGCGGGAGCGTTCTCGCTCCTTACGCGGCCGGCTCCCCTGTTGTTGCGGCATTGTTATGCGCCGCTAGGGGCGCTTGACCGCCTTGTCGTTCTCGCGTCGCGTCTCCTCAGAGGAGAAGCGCGAAGCGAGACCAACGGTCACAGCTGTCCCCTGCTGCCTCACCTTGACGTCCGCATCGCGGATTGTATGCTTTAACCCCAAAAATTAATTACTACGCCCCAGTGGGGGTCTGTATTGCGGATTTATCCGCGTTGAACGCGCTTAATACCCGGCGCTGTAAGCACCTGCTAAACACCACGCATCTCGCGGAGGGTGTTATTTTTAGATTCTGGGCATTTTTCTCCAAATTTATTTGGCTTAAATAAATATTCACAACGCGGTAGGGAGGCAGCCACCCGGTCAGGTTCTTTCTGAGGGTTTTTTCCGCGTTGAGGGTCTGGTGCAGCCCTATTGTAACCCTCTGGGCTACCCTATCTTGCAGCCTTTGGACTGCGCTTAATCCTTTTATCCTGCTAAGTTTGTAAGGGTTACGTACTTACCTTTTTGAGCATGGCCACTCAGTCTGAATACTATGAAGAGGAGGTGCAGGAATACTTACCTTATAGCGACGACTTCTTTGACGCGGTTGATGATTCAATCTACCGGGTGGTTAATGAAGTAGTGGGTCCGATGGAGCAGCGTCTCTCGGACAGGATAGTCCAAGAATGCAATAGATTAGCGTCGGCACGTGGCAGTGTAGCGCAGACCCCTGGGCAGGTTCCCGATGGGACCCCTCCCCCCCCTAAAAAGCAACGCCCTGATGGAGTAGATGCGGACGCCTTTGCGCGCCTTAAGACGGCGTTTCTAGCAAAGACGGCACCGGTGGCCCCCCTTCTCCCAACGACCGATCCACTTCAGGATACCCCAGAACCCCCATCCCCGGCGACAGATAATGACACTCAAGGGGATACAGATGATGAGGCGGGTTCTTCCCGTCCTTGGCGACCGGCCTCGGCGTCCACTTCGGCGGCGCTTGAGGAAGATGCAGATATGCTAAACCCTGATGAGATAATGCATCCCCGGTCTTCCGCTTGGGTCCCAGGGGATAAAGTTGTTAGGTTCCTTGCCAACCGTTTGCGTAAGCCACTGGAAAAAGAGGCACGGAGTTGTTTGAGGGCGGAATGCCCGCGTCCCTCCTTGCCAGACAAAATCGCGCTTACGCCGGAATTAGATTCCAAAATGGCTACGTTCCTGGCGAAATTTGTAAAGGATCCCCGTAAGGGTATTGACAGATCTTGGCGGTCTTGTCAAGATAAACTCCTTGATGCCGTCGGTCCTATGGCAAAAATCCTGGACATGGCGGAAGAGGCTAAAGTAACGGGCTCAACTATTTCGCCGGAAGTCTTGTCGAATTGGGCCCAACGAGCCATTATATTTTTGAGCAATGCAAATTGTGCTCTTTCAACGGAGCGTCGCCGCTCTTTGTTGATTAAGTTGGACCCCAAACTTGGGGATTTAGCTTCCTCAGAGGCAGGAGCGGTTGCTCAAGGGGGCCTGTTTGGAGAACCTTTCGTGAAGGAACTGGGGAAGTTTGTCTCTACATTTACCTCCTTAGACAAGGCCCAGTCGGGTATTAAGAAGGTGTTTACCCAGCGGGTTTTCCGCGGGGCCGGTCGAGGCAGGGGCCGCTCGTCCGGCCGCGGATTCCAGCAAAATCCTCAAAGGGGACAAGGCTCTGGCCGTGGTCACTACAACTCCACTGCAAACGATACCAATTTCTATCCAACGCGAGGACAGCGTTTCAGGGGCCGTGGAGGATACAAATCCAATGCTGGAGGCGGAGCTTCTAACGGTAAGTGTCCTCCCCGCATGTCAGCTGAAGATAGGAGGACGATTGGCAAGCTTCACTCAGGCTTGGGAAGAACTAACGTCCGATGCATGGATCCGGCAGACAATTCGAGGCTTTCATGTGGAACTTCTGGGCAACCCTCATCAGGCCACGCGACCGTGTCCATTGCAGTTCACCCTTCAGGATGCACGGTTGATCGACGAGGAGGTCGCCGACTTGCTTTGCAAAGGCGCAATTTGTCGCACAACTTTGCATCCTCACGGTTTCCTCAGCAATATATTCCTTGTGGACAAAGCGGACGGAGGTCGTCGTCCGGTAATCAACCTCAAGGACTTCAATGCGTGGTTGGTGTACCGCCATTTCAAAATGGAGGGAATCCACCTCTTAAGAGATCTCCTGCGCCCTTCCGATTGGATGGCGCGTCTAGATTTAAAAGACGCTTACCTTGTGGTTCCCGTGCATCCGCCCCATCGACGATTCCTTCAGTTTCGTTGGGGGGGTTTGGTATACGAATTCACTGCCCTTCCATTCGGGCTTTCCTCGGCACCTTGGGGTTTCACCAAGCTGCTTCGTCCCGTGGTAGAGTTTCTCCGGGCGCGGGGTATACGCATGATCGTCTATTTGGACGACATCCTTCTGATGGCTCAGTCTCCCCAACTCCTGGTGATGCAGCTCCGACAAACCGTTTCCCTGCTCCAAGGCCTGGGGTTTGTAATCAACACGAAGAAATCGATACTTCACCCCTCTCAGGCAGTCACCTTCCTGGGGTTTGTGGTGGACTCCGTTCAAGCGACTCTGAGTCTTCCGTCTCGCAAGATGGCGAAAATTCGACACGAACTACGCCGTACGGTGTCCAAGCCCACCATTTCCTTGCGTCAGCTCGCAAGGATCGTAGGCCTCTTGTCGTCCTCGATCCAAGCGATTTTTCCGGGCCCCTTGCACTATCGCGCTCTACAACGTCAAAAGGCCTACCACCTCCGACGGGGTCACTCTTACGATTATGTGGTGCCGCTGTCGGCGGAAGCCAAAGAGGAGATCCTCTGGTGGCTCAATCATATGGAGGCATGGAACGGTCGGGCGATTTTTGGATCCGTTCCAGACTTGGTCATCGAGTCCGACGCCAGCAAATTGGGGTGGGGCGCTCGATGCGGAGATTTTTCCACCGGAGGTGTTTGGTCAGCAAACGAGCGGGATTTTCACATCAATTGCTTGGAACTGCTCGCTGGCTCTTTCGCGGTGCGTTGTTGGACCAAGGACAGGGTGCAGTCTTGTGTCCTCCTGAAGATGGACAACATTTCCGCGGTCCATTATGTCAATCGATTAGGGGGTCCCCGTTCTCGGGCGCTGGCCAATCTGGCAAAGGATTTTTGGAGCTACTGCCTCGAACATCATATTTCGGTGACGGCGGAATATCTCCCGGGCCAGCACAATCAAGTAGCGGATTGGCACTCTCGTCATCTCTACGACTCCAGCCTTTGGAAGCTGGATGTTCCGATCTTCCAGTGGTTGCACAACCTCTGGGGTCCGTTCTCAGCGGATCTTTTTGCCTCACGTCTGGACAATCAAGTGCCCAGGTTCTTCAGTTGGAGACCGGATCCACTGGCTCTTGCCACGGATGCCTTCCTCCAGGATTGGAGTCAGGAGAACGGATATGCGTTTCCACCGTTCTCGATGATCATGAGGACAACGGCCCAGATCCGGCGTCAATGTGCGCAGGTGGTCCTGATAACCCCCCTTTGGAGGTCTCAAGTCTGGTTTCCAGTTCTTCTGGAACTTTCCTGGGATTCTCCAATCCTACTCCCCCTATATCCTCAACTTCTTCAGAATCCGGAAGGGAACCCTCATCACCTGATCTCTCGGGGGACACTCCGACTCATGGCGTGGCGTCTTTCAGGCGACGATGGTCGTTGCCGGGACTTTCGGGTCAGGCTGAGGCCCTCCTGTCAAAGGCATGGGCGGACAGTACCACGAAACGTTATAGATCCTCGTGGTCACGTTGGGTTCGTTGGTGTCTTCGACGACATCTGGATCCCGTGGTCGCAGGAATCGTTCCCCTCTTAAATTTTTTCGCCGATTTGGCGTCGGAGGGTTTGGCTTATCGCTCCATTAATGCTATCAGATCGGCGATTTCCGCCGGCCACGAGCCTCTAAACGGAGCACCTGTCGGAGAACATCCAATGGTCTGCAGACTTCTGCGGGGCGTGCGATTGTCGCTGCCCCCGGAGCCTCGCTACTCCGTCCTTTGGGACGTTAACAGGGTACTGAATTTGTTTCTTTCCTGGCAACCTAATCGGTATCTATCTCTGAAAGAGTTGTCTTCTAAGCTTGCTATGCTTCTCTGCTTGATTTCCTGCAGGAGAGTTTCCGATGTTTGTGCGCTTGATGTCTCGGCGCGGGTCTTTTCCCCGGAAGGGGTAGTTTTTACGATTGGACGCAGAACCAAGTCCAACTCGCGAACAATAACATATCCGGCTTTCCGGGATTCTCCCAAACTTTGTGTGGTAGACTGTTTGAAGACTTATGAGGATTTGACGCAGGAACTCCGCCCGCCAGGCGAACGACAGCTCTTGATAGCTCTCAAGAAGCCACACAAGGCAGTCTCTTCTCCCACCATTGCTAGGTGGGTGCGTTGGGTTATGCAAGAGGCTGGCATTGATACTAAACAGTTTGGTGCCCATTCAGCCAGGGGCGCTATGGCCTCGAAGGCTTTCGCGCTCGGAGCGCGTTTGGAGGATTTAATGCGTGCAGCGGACTGGTCGTCCGACTCCACCTTTAAGAGGTTTTATTTTAAGCCGATTCTTAACGTGGCACAGTTAGTGGTAAGTAAGCTTTGAACTAGCATAATCCGAAGCCTCCGGTCCTGACATAGAATCGGAATTTGCCTAGTGCTATGACGGTGAGTTCCAATTCTATTAAGGACACGGAGGCGAGGATTATCCCGCCCGGGGCACCCTTGGTGCGAACCCCCCCCCCGTATAGGGGTAAGTAAGTTTTTTTCCTGGATGTTTATTGACAGAAATGCTTGCTTTGCTTGCTGTATTTGGTTCTATGACCGTTGCTTGCGCTCCGGATGGTTCGTTCAGTTCTCACCTCCCTGTTTGGCTTCTTTCAGGAAATGATGGATCCAAACAAGACCAATGAGGAAGTGGCGTGACTTGCGCGAAAAAAGAGGAGGAGAGAGAGCTGACAGAGGACTTTGAGACAGTGTCACAGAGATAGTTGATGGACTAATTACTAGGTTATCTCCCTGGTTGTAGGGAGTTGTAGTTTCTTGTATGGTTTTTACTTTGACATTCACAAATCTCTCTGGCTGCTGTTGTTTTTGGATAAATAATAAAGCGAAGAGAGATAAGCATAATCCTCGCCTCCGTGTCCTTAATAGAATTGGAACTTACCGTCATAGCACTAGGCAAATTCCGATTCTCCGCCGAACACCACCATTTCAGAGACTGAAGAGCATGTAGAGACAGCCGGATCTTGTCGTCCCAAGAACCTGTTCTCTGATCCCATTGATCCTCCAAGCACTCCTGCAGTGGTCTCATGTGCAGCCGTGCGTGCGGCGTGAGGAAAATACAGGAGGCCATCGACCCCAGCAGCGAAGACACCTTCCTCACTGTCGCCGATGGAGCGGCCATGAGGTCCTGAGCCTTCCGAAGGAGCGATAACCGTCTCTCCTCCGAAGGAGACACGCTTGCTGACCGTGTATCGATGGAGGCCCCCAAGTACTGTATGCACTGGACCGGAGTCGGGACAGATTTGGACATGTTGACGTATAACCCCAGCTTGTTCAAGAGAACGCACGTCCTCAGGAAGTGCGCCTGCTCTTCCGAAAAAGATGAGGCCTTGATCAACCAGTCGTCCAGGTACGGGTAGACAAACACCTTGTTCCTTCGCAGGTGCGCCGCTACCACTGCCATGCACTTCGAGAAGGTCCTTGGAGCAGACTTTAGCCCAAATGGCAGTACTGTGTATTGATAATGATTGGCGCCGACTTGGAACCGCAGGAACTTCCTGTGTTTCCGTGCAATGGGCACATGGAAGTACGCATCTTGTAGGTCTATGGCACAGAGCCAGTCTCCCTGTTGCAGCTGAGGGTAAATCTGGTGCAACGACAGCATGCGAAACTTCTCTCTGCGAATCCATTTGTTTGCTTGCCGCAAATCCAGAATGGGCCTGAACTCGTTCTTGTCCTTCTTGCGAACCAGGAAGAAACGAGAGTACAGACCTCTTCCCCTTTGAGACAGAGGTACGTCTTCCACCGCCTTTTTCCGTAACAGGATGTCTGCCTCCGCCTGGAGCTCTCGCAGTTGATACCGCGAGCTTACCGGCGGAATCGCTGGAGGCGGCCTGATGAAACGAAGACTGTATCCATTGCAAACAATATTCAGCACCCACTTGTCCTGAGTAATTTTTCTCCACTCTGCCGGAAAAAATTGAATGCTTCCCCCCACTGGAGTGGGTAATGGTTGCAGGGGAAGTCTGCTCAGGGCCGCGACCCGGCCGGGCCCTTGGTAGCAGGAGCGGACTGCTGGCCCCCTCTACCCTTCTGGCGTTTCTGGAAGGGTTTACGGAACTGCTGCTGCTGTCCCGAGGCCTGCCCACGCCCTCTGCCCGCTGACCCGAACCGTCTCTGGAAGGGGCGTTTCTTCTTTTCTTCTTTTCTGGCTTCTCCAACCCGACAGCCGTCAGGGTCTCCGCCTCCGTCTTCATGCGGGCCATCTCGTCGTCCGCATGCTGGCCGAACAGGGTTTCCCCCGAGAAAGGCAGATTGGCCACTCTCTGCTGAGCCTCCGGCTTGAGCGAGGTAAGGCGAAGCCACGCGTGCCGCCGTTGGTGGATGCCATGACAGTACCCATGCGCCACCAGCAGGGACACATCCGCTGCCGCACTGATCACCTGGTTGGAGACTAGCATCCCCTCGCGCAAAGTCTCCAGGAAGTCTTCCCTCTTGTCACGAGGCAGCAGCTCCGCATACTGCTGGAGAGACTCCCACAGGGCACGGTCGTAACGCCCCAACAGAGCCCCGGCACTTGCCGCCTTCATGGTGGTGGCAGCCGTACCACAGACCTTCCTGCCCGCCGAATCCAGCCAGCGGCTTTCCTTGTCAGGCGGAACTGTCGATGAAGGGGTGGTAGCATCCTGCTTCCTCGCCACCGTCACAATGACTGAATCCGGCTTAGGGTCCGTCCTCAAAAAGGTCGGGTCCGAGTCCGGAGCCCGATACTTCTTCATAAGCCGGGAGGGGGCGGATTTCGTCACTGCCGGAGTGAGGAACAACTCCATAGCGGGCTCACCAGTCCCGGCACGAGAGGCAGCAGGGGGCGAGACAGGTGCTTCTTGTGCAGCGTCTCGAATATCACGGACGTCGTAGGTGTCGGTACCGTCACCGTGATTCCCAACTTGGCTGCACCTCTCAGCAGCACCTCCTGGAAGGAGACCAGATCGTCAACCGGTGACACCCTCGTCCCGGGTGAGTCCGACAGCGTCGGTGAGAAGTCCCTGGCCGATGATCGAGTTCGCGATCTGGATCTGCGCCTCCTGTGGCCCCTGTCTCGATGTTGACGACGAACGCCCATGGCTCCGCGATCTCCCTCTCCGTCCGGAGCGGAAGCGCGATCTTCTTGGCTTCGGTCTGTCCGCCGGCCTCGCCGGGCCCGGCGACAGTGGCTTACCCTGCCGCCGCGGCTTAGGCGTTCCCTGCGGCGGCGGCGGATACCTGTGCAATGAGACCGATCGCGTCGGAACCGGAGGTGGGCCCGCAGGCCTGCGAGGCGGATCGCCTCCTCGACGTCGATCGCCTCCTCGACGTCGATCGCCTCCGTGACGTCGATCATCTCCGTGACGTCGATCGCCTCCGTGAAGTCTATCGCCTCCTCGACGTCGACGGCGAGTGACGCCTCGACGGCGAACGCCTCGACAGCGAATGCCTCGACGGCGAACGCCTCCTCTTCGCCGACGGCGAACGGCGAACTCCCCTCGACGGTGAGCCAGGCCTGATCTCGACGTCGATGCCTCGACGGAGACGTTGACGGCATCGACGCAGACGATGCCGAAGTCGTCGACGGCGGCCCGATCAGTTCCCTCGACATCGAACGTCGACGTCGCTTTGTGAGAAGTTGGCCTGATGTATGATGTCACTAGTTCTAGTGTACACCTTATATCAGTCCAAACAACCCTTATGGTGATTGGTTGTAAAGTCAACCTTATAGACCAGCTATCCTAGTGGTAGCATGGACAAGAGCAGTCTTAGGCTAAACTCTGAATGGCATGTGAAGCCAGCTGTGATACCATATATAATCCCTTGAATACCAAATGAAAGGACACCACAACAGATATATATATATAAAATAAAGTGTATTTATTCTAGACAAACCCTCAGCACTCTTTATGAGATTAGAGGTAAGTACAACACAGTCTTATTTATGCATACATTAAGTCACACAGGTAAGTAATACAGTTAGGCCCTAGGGTCCACGCAAACCATATACTAAAGAAGTGGTATAAGGACCACTGTCACGGAAATAGGATAGGCCTAGGCCTAGAGAATCGCTGGGGCTACACTACACTATCAACAGTTAGGAAGTGGGAGGTCCACGGGATTCAGGTGCAGAGTGGAAACACTCACGCGTAATGCTAAAAGTCGATAGAATTACTAGCAGTTAGAAATTAACAGTTTAAGGACACTTCTGAAGCAGCTAGAGAGTCGAGACTCGGAAACTAGACCCTAGGATAGACACTACCCTTGTGAGCACCGAAGTACCCAAGTTACCTAGCCCACGGGCTGCGGGTGCATAGGTGTGAACTTGCGTCGGGTTTCGTCGTGGACTTCTATGGATGCCTGAAGGAAAGTTGCTGACAGGCAGTCAGTGAAGAGTGTCCGGTGGATCCCAAGGCTGGGATCAAGAAGAGAGGAAACCTGCAAGCAGAAGGGACAGAGTCAAGGTCACTAGCCAGTGACCACGTGGAACCAGGAAGGAACCAGGCGATGTCGTGAAGATTGCAGGTGAAGGGTGAAGCTTGTCGCTGCAGCCACGGGTACCAGGAGGCGTCGAGGACGACCAGGACCAGGAGGCGAGCTGTCCCACGAAGGCTCTTGCTGTCGGCGGTGTCGAAGTCGAACTAGGACTCACCAAGCCTTGGCAAGCGGAACCCACGAAGAACAGAGGACTTGCTTCTGGTGCAGACCGGGAAGGTCTGGGGTGCTTCTCTTTTGCAAGGAAGCGGGAGCCAGTCTGGAGGAGCCAAACCAGCAGTGAAGATTTCAGGGTGCATCGTCACAAAGGCCACTAGCCAACGGGCAAGCAACCGGACAGACGCGGCAAGCAGGAAAATGCAGAAGGGCCCCACGCAGGACTCGTGGAGTGTGGGGGGCTGATCTTCGGTGCAGATGGTGCTTGGGGTTGGGGCTTCTCAATCCCCGGTGCACATCTTCGAGGGTGCCTCGGAAGCTGCGCTGGAAGATACTCGCCACTTTTCCCAGGTAGCCGGTCCCACGTCTCTCGTCGCCTCCACGGATCTCAGCTCGGCTGTGGATGTGGATCAGGGTCGGAGAAGTCTGGAAGTCAAGGCTCTGGTCGGGCTCTGCAGTCGGTCCCTCGTAGAACTTCAGCAAAGCAAAGGGTAGTCTCTTGATGGTGCCTGTTTGCACAGGGTAGCCACTCCTTGGCCACAAGGGAGATTCTTCAGTCTTCTTCTTTCGTCGAATGTCGAAGGTCCAGAGTTTCTGTTCAAGTTGCAGGTTCAGGATAATCTAATCTCCTGGGGCCCAGCTACCACTCTTATACTAATCTGGGGGGCTGGGTTACCTGCTAGGTCATGCCTTATGGGTGGGACCTGGGAGGGGGGTGGTTACACCCCCTTCCCTTTGTCCAGTTTCGCGCCAGGACTGGGGCTGGAGTGCCCCAGCACCGGTTTGAACTGGACTATGCACGGGACACCTTGTGTGCCCCAGGCATGTCTCATTCTTTTCATCCCTCCCTGCCCCAATACACTAAGGCCTGTCTGGGGTGGTGCTCGCACCTCCCAAGGCAGGAAACCTATTGTCCAAGCCTCCCTTGCCGGGATCACTCCCAGCAGCAGGAGGTCAGACTCGTGTCTGTGGCAGCAGCATCCATTTTGTGATGCTGGGGCTCTGGTTAACTTTAACCGGGTAAGTAGGTTACAACATGTCTTCTCCCTCTAGAAGGGAGGGATAATATCCTCATCCCCAGAAATGGGATGGAGGTATTATCCCAAAGTGTTAGACACCTTACACGACATGTTTTGATAAAGCCAAACCATAGTTACCATAACCGTTTAAGATTATAAGGCACTTTAAGAGTATATGGTAGGCTATATCATAGAACAGCTATAAGGACATGGTTCCGAAAGCTGCAGACAGGCTCAGCTCATGCTAGAGCACCATCTCACATGTTACCAAGCACTCTGCCTCCAGGATTGTTAAGGCCTGCCATAGGAGTGGCTGATAGGTACACATGTGTCTATATGTAAGTTAGGTATAGGAATACTACACCTAAGCAAGGAGTGATTACACGACCTTGCCCCAGCTGAGTGATCAGCCAGTTGTGTCATAATGAAAGACCAGGCCAGGGGTGGCATAATACATGCTGCAGCCCCTGGTAGGCCTAGGGTACACCTATGCCCTGGGTACCTAAGGTACACTGTACAGGGGCCAATAAGGTGATCGTATCCAAATGGGTTATGCACCTAAAGTACATAGTATCAATTTAGAGAGAGAACAGCAGGGCTGTGGGTCTGATTAGCAGGCCCACAGCCACATCTAAATCGAAAACCAGTAAAGCAAAAGCAAAAAGTGGGGGTGAACATAGAAAGCAGACCCTACTCTCCTACACGCTTCTCCCCAGAGCCCTGGGGGGACGGTGAACACACCGTGGTCATCCCTCTCGACGCCTTAGTCGACGTCATCGACGCCGGTGGAGAGTGGGGGCGTTTACCGGTCTTCTTGCCCCTGGGGAGCCCCCCAGAGGCCTCAGCATGGGCAGAATCAGCCCCTCCTGACCCACCTTGTGCCTTCAGCCTTCTGTCCTCCAGGACTTGGAGCCTGATCTTCATTCTTTCCCTCAGGGTCCTGGCTGAGAACGAGTGGCAGATATCACACTCTTCAGGCACATGGGACTGGGGAAGGCAGCCTATACACACCTTGTGTGGATCTGACTTGGCCTTCTTCCTGTCGCACTCTGGGCACTTGTCGAACAAGCCAGGCATGTTGACAGCACCAGAAACACTAAACACTTGAAAAAATTGACAAAAATCCCCAATAAAGCCTTGAAAAGGGAGAGCTCAATGCTCCAAGTCCTGCTAGCAGGAGCCGGAAAAAAGAACTGAAAGTAAAAGGGACCTGCTGTGCATTCTGGGATACTGGAAAAGTTCTGGAAAGTTTTCTTAAAGGCACAGTATCCTGTTCTGAGCCACATAATGGCAGCCTATGCGGCTTGTCTGTCCATTCCTTCCTCTCTATCATTCCAGAGGCTTTTGCTGGAAGAGGCAGGTTTTTCTCTATGGAAAAAGCTGGACAAGCAGTGCTGTTGGTGGTTGCTGGTGGAATTCTTTCTAGTTGAAGTACTGGACAGTGTAGCCTGTGGATATAGGCTGCATTATCTGTCTTTGAAATTCTCTCTTAAGTGTAGATGCAGGTCTGCATGACTTGACAACTTAAGAGATTATTTTTATTGCTCCGGGGTCCGCGCACATGGGCGGGACTATTCACTAGATTATGACTATACACAGAGATCCCCTACTACAGAACCAGCTCATGGTCAATGGTGCTGGTTATCTTTTAATAACCCAGACAGATCCAAGAAAAAAGGGAAACCAGGGGTCTGCCTGAGGTTTTTTAATCTTTAATCCCCCTGGTCTTCATTTATCCAAAGAGCTCCCAACACTGTGGTCGAGCCAACCCCGACTTTTAGGAGACGGGGTGACCGGATGATGAAGCATGACACCACTAGGGTGTGTGAGGGTAATTAAATCCTCACATTCATGGTGGAGTTAGGTGCAACCTTTCATTAGAGAGGCCCCCTTCCTTCCTTTCCCTTCCCCATTTTTTGTATAATTAGATAACCAGCACCATTGACCACGAGCTGGTTCATTGGGGTATTTTTTGTGATCTAAAGCCATTACGATATTACCGTTGGTAATTTCCATTCTGTTTCTTAGGATGTAGGTTGCTGTGTCTCCATTATTTTAACCACATTGTGGCACTTACGGGCTCTGCAGGGGTCATTTTTGCGTATCTGCCAATACAGTAAGTGATTGTCATTATGCCCTGCATACCTTTTGGTCACACCGACTCGGTAAGTGACCCAATTTTGTGTCCATGTCTTCCCTCTCCCTTAGGTCCGCTTTTGGTGCAATTACATGCATATATCCCGAAGTGATATTTATATCATCACAACACGTCTGCGACATCTCCTGAGGTCTTCCTTTTCTTTTTTTTATGAATAAAAGAATGTTTCATTCTATTTTTTTTTTTTTTGAAAGAGTCTTTTCATATTGGGGTTCTTCTTGGCCTTTCCAGGACAGGAATGTCTATCATATTCACTACTTCGGTGGAGAGCATTGGGTGAAGGAAAGCTGTATTGATATTGAGGTTTTCTTTTCCTTCCTCTTTGGCTATATGATGCACGGTGTAATATTCATTTGTGTTGGGTCTAGTTTTGGTGTGTGGCCATTGGTTACAAACCCGGAGGCTTAGCTGTAAAAAGTTATATTTCGGTACTTGTAGGGCTCTCACCAATGCATTATGTAATGACAGGTTCCGTTTAATTTTTTGAGGAAATTGTGGTTTTCCTGATTAAGGCATTTCGCCAACACGCGGATAGAGACCTAAAGCCACTGGAAAACAAGAGATTTATTGTACCAATGTTAAAATAATATTGCATGATCTATAGAATTTATGTATGTATACCTATAAAAACAGAATTAATTGTCACAGTAACATGCATGTACATTGTCTATATGTCTAGGTAAGATGTATGTCAAAGAAAATTTATAGTGCAAGAGGTGAATGATATGTGGATTTTTTTATAGACAAAATATGTGCATGTTTAGATAAATTTGGAAAGCAATTTGATGTTTTTTCACGTTTTCAATTTTTGCTATTTCTAATAATAAAATATGCTTTGATAATATACAAGACATACATTATTGTGAGCCCATTTTTAAGTAAAAGGTTGCTAAACTTCAAACTTTCAGTTATCTGAGGTTTCTATATAAAGGTGGGGATCTAACCATTTGATTGTCTTGTAACAGGATCTGTGTGGATGGTGGCACCTTGTTGGAGGGAGACAGCTGCCCTTATCTGCAAGTTCAAGCTAAAGAGAAATGAGAGACAGGAAGTATCTTTCTTTATCACACACATTTTAAAATGGGAATGTTACCTAGTCGTGTGATACTTTCTACAGGAAACCTCTGAAAAATCTCCTAAAGTGAAGCCCTAATGGAAGGGATAGAATGTGCTGACTCAGTTAGAGAGACCTTGTGGCAAGTTGTGGCTGGCATGGCTCGCGGATAGCGGGCAGGTGCGGGGGAGATCACGCAGGGGGTTGCGGGGGAGGGGGGTGGTGCATGGTGTAAATAGAAAAAATAAAATAAAAGATAAACGTTCCTTGCCACCGGCTGGGTCCCGCATCTCTGCTCCTGCTCTCTTCGTGCACATTGAGGAACAGGAAGCAGGCCCCACTGGCAAATCCCCACGCTGCAATGCAGCGGTGTGATTGGTAAGCACCCAGGCTCCCTTGACCAATCACAACGCTGCATTGCAGCATTGTGATTGGTTTTGAGGGTCCTGCCTCGACGCTCAATTAGGCAATGGGGGCCTGGGCATGTTCTCTATGCAGGCTGTAATGCAGCCTGAACGGAAAACGGGGAAAGTGCGCATGGCTGGTTTGGGCGGCCCGAGAGGGCCGACCAAACAGTCATTGCGCACATAGGAGTGGGCAAACCACTCCTCCCCTGCCCTGCTACCAGAGCAGAGCAGGCCCACCCACCCAGCCGCCCGCAAAGCAGCATGAAACAGCATAAAAAGATACTAATGCAAAGTTATTATCATATTATGTTTCTTCTTCGCACTGCTTAAAAGCAGTGGGCCGACACTCCTTCGTCATAGCAGAGGAGCCGCCACTGCTTGTGGCCTGAAGACGCACTACAAATGACGGCGAACTCTAAATCGCACCGTCCAAAAATGTGTCAATAGAGAAAGTATCCTAGGCCTCCTGGAACCATGCCAATTCTATTAACTTCTTTCCCACTGTGTGTCCATGAAGGCAAGTTTCATGCCAGTTTTTCAAAACAATCAATGGCTATGTAAACTGTCCTATTTAAAGGACTATAGCTCTATAAGTTTACTGTTTGCGAATATCTTGAAAATGTGGCATAGCTCTGGCTCTCGTGCGCCTGCTTTGGATATCCTTGGTAAAGACCTTGGCCCTGCTGTTTTACTGACCTCTAGGGCAGATGTATGACCATTTCATTTTACGGGTCTCTAACTGTGATTTTTTTGTGACTTGCAATTTGCGATGTACTAATGTGTCTCAAAAACATTTTGCGATTCCCAATGGGGTTGCAAGTTGTAATTTGCGACCCACTGGGAATGGCTTGTAATCACAGGGATGGTGACCGCCTGGAGTCAGCAGACCACCATGTCTGTGATTGCTTTTTAATTAGAGCAGATTTTTTGTTATTGAAATGCAGCTCGTTTTCCTTAAAGGAAAACGAGATGCATTCCAAAAAGAAAAATGAAAACCTACCTTTCATTTTTTTAAGAGCAGGCAGGGGTCCATGGGACACAGCCTGTCCTTAAAAAAATGTTGGTGCCCACACAAAGGTGAAGGGACCCCCTCCCGTTTGTGAATGGTTTACTACCAATCTGAAATTAGTGGTAATCTGGGAATGTTTTGCGACCGCATTCCAGGTTGCAAAACATTCATGCATACCAGTGCCAGTCACTGTTAGGAAGGGACACCCTTTACATGCCCCTTCCTAATAGCGACTCACAAACCCTATTTTGCGAGTACCAACTCTCAAAATAGGGTTGGTACATAGGAAAATGCATTTTACCAGTCGCAAAAGGCCCATCGGTAAAATAGGTCATACATCTGGCCCTCATTCATTCCTAGCATTGCGAATGTTGATCTGGAACCTCGCACTGGTGAAATGAAGCCATACGAAAGGGCCTCTCGAGTGAGAGACGCCTGGCATCCACTGTGTAAGACAAAACACAACTGGACATTTCTTCATGCTTGCTCGCACTTGCAGTTCAGCAGCCTACTTGTCATCACCTCGACCTCCTGTGTGTGCAGCGGGAATTGATTGCGTAGTGCGAATCTAAACTCCCAACCGTTACATTTTTTTTCCTTTGCCGTCTTTGTTTCGCTGTCGTCAGCCAACATTCCTGGGTCCACCGCACTCGCATCGGCCAATTATGAGAGCCGCTGCGAGGTTATCCCGGCCAAGGACGTGTGCCTCCCTCTCGCAGGTGGAAGGGGGCTGGCAATGTACTTCAAAGGTCTGCAGACCCCACCACCCCCGCCTTGCAACGCGCGGCACTCCCTACTCTCCGCGTCTGCACTGAGCCGCCTCTAATAGCAGTTCCAAAGATAATGCGACTCGTCAACGCTGGAGGGCGTCAGATCTCACTTTATGCTCTTCCCGTTCCCTGACCCATACACACGCTTATGACCAGAGGTGTGTTCGGTAACCGTGCTCCTCACGCATTGGCCTGAATCTTTGTCTATTCTTGGGCTCCTGTATCTGGATATGACAGGTGTGTCTTCTTCGCGGCCAGGTGTATGGCCTCTGCACGTGGAAGACACCCCGTGTTTAGGGACCAGGGATAGGTGAAGAGATATGCCTTTTTAACTGGGATCCTTGCACAATCCCATAACCGAGTGTCTTTTCTACTCTATCCCTGATCCATGCACAACACCACGCGGTATAACGTCCGTCCTAACGCCACGCTGGGTGCTGGGACCGAAAAGCCCCTCACGTGAAGGGCCGGACTGGGCGCACAAAGCAACACTGGCACATGTTGCCAGGCTAGTCGCCATAGGGTGCGTCATGAGCGAGCACAGCGAAAAAGCGTAACCACTGGGAGGGAGGTTTTTTTTTGTTATCCATAAATATATAGTTAAAAAATACGATGTCAAGATGAAAGATGAATTTAAATAGTACATGTTTATTCTTAATATGAAATACTGTAGCCAGGGCCACTGAGATTATGCGATTGAGCGGCGATTTTCCATTTAGTATACATTTGTCTCATAATCCATCATCTGCTGCATAATCTGCAGATTTTATCCACAAAAAATTATTTCGAGCTCAAATGGTTCAAAAGTTGCTCAAAACGCAGCGGCACTTGTTACTGCGTAGAGGAAGACCCTTTGCAAAGGTTGACTTATGGTCACCTTTCTGTTGCTTATGACTATATTTGGTATTAAACTGGTATTAATGAGGTGCACCCAATGCCCAGACAGTGTTAACAAGTGTAAAAAGTAAAAAATAATGAAGTAAGACTACTAAAAAATGTGATGCATTACGCAGCATAATTTGGCTTTTCTTGCCGCATAATTTACTCAACCCTGACGCATAATTTAGCTCTCTCCTGAGGCATAATTCCAGTGACCCAGCTCCATCAATGCACCCCAGTCCTCCTCTGCCACTGCCTCATATTCTGCACACCTCTGCCAATACATCCTAATCCCGTCCTGCAGCTCTAGCGGCTGTTTCACTGCTCAATACACACACTCTGCAAAGAAAGCTTGATAATCTGTCCGATGTCATTGCGGTCCTTTACCCTCGCCATTATCACCCCCAAAGTTGTGCTTCATTCTTGCGCCATATGCAAAAGAAACAATCGATAGACGGACTGCTGGACAATGCAAACATTCACCCCAGTCACAATGATCTGGGTTTAATCCATCATTCTTTTGCCCACCACACCACCCCAGTTTGGACCCGGTCACATGCAAATCAGTCTTGACCCTGTTCTTTGTGGGAACAGTCCAGCCTGAACTGCCAAGCCAGGTCATCCCTGGACCGGAAACAAGCATCCTGGGACCGGTTTCAAGGCATCACCCTTCATCAGCTGAAAAGAATGATAGATTTAACCCAGATCCTTGTGACTGGGGGTGAATGTTTGCATTGTCCAGCATTCCGTCCATCAATTGTTTCTTTTGCATCATTCTTGCACCACAGCATACCCTTCTATTTATTCCTTTACTTGTTTGGCCTAAAGCATCCCAATGCCACCCAGTGGCTTAATGAGGTAATTAACATATGTGAAAGCTACACCCTGTAGGATATCTGTTTGAAGTGTGTTGTCTTTGTTTTGTGTTGTGAGGCGCAGTGCTTAGCAGTAGGGTGAGGAAATGTGTGAAACGGGTGCAAACGATCTGGAGACCTGTGGATGGTCATGGGCATTAAGGGATGAGGTAGAAGCCCTCCTTCGGGTGGTATGATTTGCACTCTCACATCTCAAGATGGCCGGACCAAGCAGCCACACTTAGGCCTAACCTCAGGCTTCCGAAAGTGCTTGTTCAGATAAGACACCAGTGATCTAGGCCCAGCAGGCCTGGCCTGCTGGATACACTGGGAGCGCACGAGGGACGTAAAAGAGGACGCAGGTGCATGACTCTGCTCTTTTACTGCACAATTTCAGAGACCAAAAGGAAGTGAAACAGGATCCCTATATAAGGGAGTAAACACACGCACACAGTTGCATACACGCACACACGTACATACAAAAAGCACATATGCGCACACACACACCTACACACACATTCACCCCGCCAAATACACATACCGATACACACACACAGACATACAAAAATGCACACATATACACGTTTATAGACACGCACACAAAAATACATGTACGTAAACACCCACACGCATACACGGTGATGCATCACACATAAAAATAACATGCCCATAGTAAACATGTTTAAGAGTATTTGTGTTTCAAGATTTTTCTTTCATATTGATTTAAAATCCTGATTTAGGCAACGTCACATGGCTGTCAATGCTTTATGCGTTTATTGTCACAGCGGCAACCCAAGGGACATTTATTGTGACTCAGAGTTCAGGAGAGTATGAAACATTTTACTTCCACAGTGGGTAGGTGTGCGAGAGCTTTGCGACACCCATTTGTTCCCCTTTCTTATTGACTTATTCACAATTTCATCATGGAAAATGCATGCCAGGCATTCACAGAGGAAGGAAAAATATAGACAGCGCAGACACCAGAGTAACATGGGCAGTATAAGCGCAGACACCGGAGTAACATGGGTCAGTATAAGCGCAGACACTGGAGTAAGTAACATGGGGCAGTATGGGCGCAGATACCGGAGTAAAATGGGGCAGTATAAGCGCAGGCACCGAAGTAACATGGGGCAGTATAAGCGCAGACACCGGAGTAACATGGGGCAGTATAAGCGCAGACAACCGCGTAACATGGTCCAGTATAAGCGCAGACAACCGCGTAACATGGGCCAGTATATGCACAGACACCAGAGTAACATGGGCCAGTATAAGCGCAGACACAGGAGTAACATGGGGCAATATAAGCACAGCCACCGGAGTAACATTGAGGCAGTTTAAGCACAGACACCGGAGTAAGTAACATGGGGCAGTATAAGCGCACACACTGGAGTAACATGGAGCAGTATAAGCGCAGACAACGGAGTAACATGGGCCAGTATAAGCGCAGACACCGGAGTAACATGGGCCAGTATAAGGGCAGACACCGGAGTAACATGGGGCAGTATAAGTGCAGACATCGGAGTAATACGGGTAAGTATAAGCGCAGACACCAGAGTAACACGAGGCAGTCTAAGTGCAGACACCGGAGTAACATGGGCCAGTATAAGCGCAGACACCGGAGTAACATGGGGCAGTATAAGCGCAGACACCGGAGGAACATGGGGCAGTATAAGCACACACACCGGAGTAACATGAGGGAGCCTAAGCGTAGACACCAGAGTAACATCAGGCAGTCTAAGCACAGACACCCGAGTAAGAAACATGGGGCAGTATAAGAACACACACTGGAGTAACATGGGTCAGTATAAGCGCAGACAACGGCGTAACGTGGGCCTGTATAAGTGCAGACACCGAAGGTAGTAACATGGGGCAATATAAGCGCAGATACCGGAGTAACATGAGCCAGTATAAGTGCAGACACCGGAGTAACATGGGGCAGTATAAACGCACACACCGGAGTAACATAGAGCAGTATAAGCACAGACAACTACGTAACATGGGCCAGTATAAGCGCAGACACCGGAGTAACATGGGCCAGTATAAGCGCAGACACCAGAGTAACATGAGCCAGTATAAGCGCAGACACCGGAGTAACATGGGGCAAAAAAAGCTCAGACACTTAAGTAACATGGGGCAGTATAAGCGCAGACACCAGAGTAATATGGGGCAGTATAAGCGCAGACACCGGAGTACCATGGGGCAGTATAATTGCAGACACCGGAGTAACATGGGGCAGTATAAGCGCAGACACCGAAGTAACATGGGGCAGGAGAAGCGCAGACACCGGAGTAATATGGGGCATTATAAGCGCAGATACTGGAGTAACATGGGGCAGTATAAGCGCAGACACCGGAGTAACATGGGGCAGTATAAGCGCTGACACCAAAGTAACATGGGGCAGGAGAAGCACAGACACCGGAGTAAAATGGGGCAGTATAAGCGCAGACACCGGAGTAAGTAACATGGGGCAGGATCTGCCACATCCTTCTGTCCTAGATACCGCAGCCTTCTGCGATCTTAGATTGGGCGATCGCCGGCAGGCAGGGCAGAGGTGGCAGTCGCTGCCATTGCTACCACATGAGTACCGCAGTGACATGAACAGTGTGCAGTGGGTTTCACTGGCTCTTCTTGTCTCTGCTCAGGCACACTCTCAGTGGCAGGCCAGGCCAGTCTTGTCTGCTACACAGGCATGCTTCTGCTGGTAGAACCCCTCAGTCCCCCACCCGCTGCCATTATACACACAGGGGGGGGCTATGGCCGTGCATCAGTGTGGCAACATTTAAAAGTGGCACCATTCTGAAATGACAGACATGCTATTCGCTGTTAAATGAACAACGGACAGCAGACAATACCTGCAATTTACGGACAGTCCCTATAATTAATGGGCAGGTGATCTGATCACCATAATGAGACCTCGGGACCAGTGACCTAAGCCTATTTGTACTCTGACATAGACAGGGTCAAAACACTGCTACCGCTAGGTCTCCTATACCCCACCCCACTCCAAACACACACACACACACACACACACTCTCTCTCTCTCTCTCTCTGCCCCTCCCCCTCCCAATGAAAAGGCAGAGCTGAGCCAAGGGTCTGTCTGGGCTCTCAGAGCCCATGCACGTACCGAGCCCTGGAACTAAATGCTTGGCATGTACACTGGAGAGGTGTGGCTCACTGGTTAGAGGCGGCAGACCCGTAAGCAGAGAATCGGCCAGGGACCAGGGTTCAATTCCCGACGCGGCAGGGTCGTGGACCAGGGTCAAAACAGACTCGATAATTCTCGCCTCGGTACCTACTCTAACCAGGAACACGCTCGGCAACTCTGGGCATTAAGCTTGCCTCATCTCTACAACGGCCCCCCACAGACGCCGGGGATGCCTGGTTTCACCTTGGAGATACCCAGAAAGGGACCATCTCACAGGGATAGCCAGGACGGGTTCCCCAGCGGTCTACAGCGCTGGGACGCCCCGTTGCTGGGGCAGCTGTGCGCTTTACAAGTCTACAACATTTACATTTACATATACAAATATGATAAAGCCTCTTCAAAATTCAAGAAAGTGCATTTCTCTAATATGCAGAAGCGTTTCATCTTAGTAGAATGATTATATCGCTGAATTGAGAGGTATGTGTCGAAAGTCATAGTTTTTAAAAATGAACTTAAAAGAATTCATGTCCCCCACCCCGCGCCATGCCATTAGTGAAGAGACGTCAGTTGCTGTGTTTCCCCCTATATGTGTCCCAGATAGCAGCGCTACCACACTGGCGACGAGGAACGGGATACTCAACCCCGTGTGCATCAGCTGTGATCCGTGCCCCGCGGCAGTCCCGCGCGCGCGCAAGAGGGTCCGACGGCCCGACTTAGACCTGCTCCTCTCCTCGACAGTCAAGCTGAGCCCCACGTGCTTTGTACGTCCACCGGTGAGTGCACGTGTGCACCAAATCACGACACTGTCGGCGGATGAACATTCCCGCCTCCTGCATGGGTGATTTCTGACTGGCAGCCGTGCCCTGGCTGGGCCTATTCTTGTGGTGTCTACTCCTGCTGTGTTGTGTCCCAGGGAGCCATGGGGGCTGATGAGCGCCCCGCCCAAGCGGTGCCACTGCACCCTGCGTCTGGCGTCCTGCCGCCCTTCAGCGAGACTGCTGACCCTGCCACTGCCGCCCCACGCTGGCAAACGTGGATTGGCCGGCTCAATAATTATTTCGCTGGCACCAGAGAGACCGACGGAGCCGTGAAGAGGTCCCTACTGCTCCACTATGCAGGGGAGGAGGTGTATCTCCTATTCAAGCATCTTCCTAACACCGGAAACGCGGACGACTATGATGCGGCCGTGACGGCCCTCAATGCACACTTCGACCCCCAGTTGAACCCGGATTTTGAACACTTCAAGCTACGCCAAGCGCGTCAAAGGGAAGGGGAGTCGGTAGATGCATTCCACGCTCGACTGAGGGTGTTGGCGGACACGCACCTCGTCGGTGATAGAGCCAAGGAGGAGATCAGAGCGCAGATAATCTGCGGCATACGCAGCAAAAAGATACGAACACTCATCCTGCGCCAACCGAACATCTCGATGGCGGACATCCTGGTGCTGGCACGGTCCCATGATCTGTCCGACGCCCGCGCGGAGGAGATGGAGATGGCGCTCACACGAGGGGCCGGGTCAGGAGTGACAGTCAAAACGGAGCGGGCCGACGCGGTACAGACACGTGAAGCGCCCCGCCGACCCGCGGCCAAGAAGCCTGCGGCCTTGTGTGGATACTGCGGGTATGACGAGCACCCGGGCAGGACGTGCCCCGCAAAAGGAAAAGCGTGTGACAACTGCGGTGTGATGAACCATTTTGCGTCTGTTTGCCGCAAACAATCCACGCAACGAGACCGAAGGGGAAAGAGGCCAGCGAAGAACATGGTGAGACAGCTGTCCCAGCTATCGTTGTCTTCCCACACCAACTCAGGCCGCAAGCAAGCACAGGCCCTGCGGGAGGAGGTATCGGAGTCCGATGATGACGAGGGGGAAACATACCTGGTTTAATTCACTAGAGCCCTCAAGAGCTCGAGAAGACCACAGCCGAGGTGCGACGTCCTAGTCGCCGGGTCCCGAATAAACGCCGTGATCGACACAGGGGCGTCAGTCACCGTGATGGGGGTGCAACAGTACAATCGCCTCCGACCCAAGCCCGAGCTCCGACGGTCGAAAGCCCAGATCTATGCCTACGGAAGTGACACACCACTGCCCCTGGCAGGAAAGATGACGGTGCCTGTGAAGTCGGATGACGCAGAGATAACGATTGACATACATGTGATCAATCAGGAGGCAGATACCCTCCTAAGTGGGCATGCAGCCGAAGACCTAGGGCTGATAGCATTCCTCCGGAAGGTGCAAGAATCCCAAACGACCACCCTGCTGGACCAGTTTCCGGAGCTGTTCACTGGCCTGGGGAACATCCGACGACCGCCGGTCAAGCTCCACATTGACCGCTCAGTCACACCCACAGCGTTAAAGCATAGGAGGATTCCCTTCCACCTACGCCCATTAGTAGAGGAGGAGCTGAGGAAACTGGAGGAGCAAGGCGTCATCGAGACAGTAACAGGACCCACCCCATGGGTAACCAGGAAAGATTCGGGTGTGCATCGATATGAGGCTGCCCAACAAGGCCATCAAAAGGGAGAGACACATCACGCCCACGATGGATGACATAATCGCAGACCTCAACGGAGCCCGGTGGTTCTCCAAGCTGGACCTTAATGCGGGGTACCACCAACTAACGTTGGCCGAAGAGAGCAGATACATAACTACCTTCAGCACACTCCTGGGGCTGCGAAGGTACCGACGCCTCAACTTTGGGATCTCCTCGGCAGCCGAAATATTTCAGAACACTATCAGAGACATTTTGCAGGGGCTACCGGGAGTACTGAATGTCAGTGATGACATACTGATACACGCCACAACGGTGGATGAGCACTACCGGCGGGTCCGGTCTACACTAACGAGGCTGAGGGAGTTTGGGGTCACGTTACACAAAGAAAAGTGCCAGTTCTTTCAGCAAAGGATCGAGTTCTTCGGGTACACGTTTACCAACCATGGCATTCAAGTGGACCCGAGGAAATCCCAGGCTATCAAAAATGCCCCAGCACCGACTTCCGCGTCCGAAGTCCGCAGTTTTCTCGGGATGGCCACGTACTGTGGGCGGTTCATCCCAAATTTGGCTACCACAGCTGAACCTCTCAGACGCCTCACAAAGACGGACACCCTGTGGCACTGGGGGCAGGAGGAAGAGGAAGCATTCCACGCCATCAAGACCACACTTCTGGATCAAGCTACTCTGGTCTATTTCGATCTGACCAGGAAGACTGAACTGCTCGTCGACGCCAGTCCGGTGGGGCTGGGCGCAGTTCTCACACAAGAGCAGGAACCGGGGAGATGGGCCACCCTGGCCTACGCCAGCAAGGCACTTACCGCAACTGAGCAGAGATACTCTCAGATTGAGCGTGAAGCACTAGCCATCCGATGGGGCTGCCGGCACTTCCACCTGTACGTCTGCGGGCACCCTTTCACAGTAGTAACGGACCACCAACCATTGGTGCCCCTGTTCAGGGGGACAGCGCCCCACCCCCCTCCGAGGATCGAAAGGTGGGCCATCGGGCTACAACAATACCAGATGGATGTGACATATCGGCCAGGTGCGAAAAACCCGGCGGATTTTCTGTCGAGACACCCGGAAAGTGATGAGACGTCCCCGGTTGGGAAGGAAGAAGAAGATGAAACCGAAGCACACATCGACCTTCTGGCTGCTTTGACCTGCCCTCGAGTACTAACGATCCGGGAGATACTACAAGCCGGGGAGCACGACGCCGTGATGGCAAGGACACGAGGAGCTCTTCAGAAAGGGTCATGGGCTGATTTCCTACACACCGCCAACTCGTGGGCAGACGAGGAGAAGAAGGATTTGCAGCAGATCTGGCGAGTGCGGAATGAACTAAGTGTGACCCGCGATGGCGTCGTCCTGCGGGGGTCCAAGATCGTCATGCCAGCCGCACTGCGCCATCAAGCCACGCTCATTGCTCACAACGGCCATCAAGGGACGGAGAAGATGAAGGCCCGAATGAGGGCGAAGATATGGTTCCCGGGGCTGGATGGCATGGTGGAAGATGTGGTAAGGAGCTGCTCCGCATGCCAGGTGACGAGTGGCCCTGAGCCTCCGGCCCCCATCGTGACAGAAGAACCGGGAAGGCACCCATGGGACAAAATCAGTATAGATTTTGGAAGCCTCCCAAACGGAAAAGTGTCGCTGGTGGTCATCGACAGCTTCTCGAAATATCCCGTGGTGGAAGTTCTACCATCCACAGCATTCATGTTTGTGGGACCAGCGCTGGAAAAGATATTCACCATGTTTGGGCGCCCCTCGGAGCTGAAAAGCGACAACGGACCACCCTTCCACGGTCATGAATTCAGGGAGTTCCTCCAGCACCAGGGGATAAAACACCGGCGAATCACCCCTCAGTGGCCACAGGCCAACGGAGAGGTAGAACGTTTCATGCGGACCCTGAATAAAGTGATTCGGATAGCCGGCGTGGAGCATCTAGACCCCGAAAGGGAGATTCAGCGATTCCTGGGGGAGTACCGGAGCACGCCCCACTGCTCCACCAAGCAGGCCCCGTGGTCTCTCATGCTCAAAGGCACACGCCGCAATGGGCTACCCACAGCCCCTGGGTGGGCGCCCCCACCATTCGAAGCGGAGGAAGCCCTTCAACGACGGGCACACCGAAACCGGCAGGTGAGCCGGGCCAGAGGCAGTCGAGACCGCGACATCAGGCCAGGGGACAGCGTCCTCGTGAAGGATCGAAGGCCGGGAGGAAAATTCAAACCCCGATATGAACCAGGTAGTTGGACAGTGGCACAGAGGCGGGGTACCATGATCACAGCGGGAAGAGGGGTGGAGTCGACCACCAGGAACATCTCGTGGTTCAAACGCATTCCGGAGGCCACTGGGCGCGACCCGGGGGGGCTGAACGGTGGGGAGGAAGAAGTCTCAACCCCAGAGCTGGAACCTGGACTGACGCCCAGCGGAGCCGGCATCGCCCCAGAGCAGAGCCATCCTGCCCCGGCGGGAGGTGAAGCACCGAACAGCCACCCAACCAGCTCCGGCACTCGTGCCACCGCAAGGTATGGTCTGAGAGAGAACCCCCCGCCAAGCAGCCGCCTTAAAGACTTTGCCTGCCAAGCAAGTGAGTGACTGTTATGGACTTCCGTTTATTTTGTTATCCAAGTTGGGGAGGGATGTTGCAGTTAGCGCTCTAGCGTTACACGCTAGAGCGCAAGGGGATATTACGCAATGCGTACACCACGAACGTGGCGTACGCCGATGTATAAAATAACGGGGCGCGGCCTGAGAGGCAGTCCGCGCTGAGACCGATACCAGGAGTGTGGCGTCCGTCATTGCGGCTGCGAGCGCGCGCAGCGAGGGCCCGCAATAGCGATAGCAGCGCTACCACACTTACAACCTACTTAAATCAGACACGCCTGTATAGCACACAACCTGGACTCGCATATTTCAAACTGTTCTCCCATGCAAAAAGGAAAAAAAATCAGCATGCTGAAATAAAATATTTGCCTAGGATTAAGCAGTTTGGTCAAGTGGGGGAAGTCTGGAAAATTCCTAGGTTTTTCGATTGTGCCATTCAGCCACTAGATGGGTACATAATGTTGTACGCTTGTGGGTCATACTAGTCAGTGTGTGCGAGAGCTAAGTCAACTTTCTCTACCGACCAGGAACTAAAAATATGCTTCAACAGACACACAAAAAATCCTGCATAGCTCTTCATCCCCTGACCATGATAACACAGTAGCTGCCACTCAGGGAGGCAACAGGCCTTACGGCCTGGCCGGGGGTAGTATCAGGATTCCGGTAACTGGGCATGTGCACCTTTCACATAAGGGGATAAACCAGACCTGCTGCGTGCTCTGAAAGAACCTGTGTCTCACAGGGCAGTGTGTGCAGACCCCCTTTGTAGAAGCAGAGATAAGGCTGCTCAGAGTCAGGTATTATATTATCCATTACCTCCTTGTCTATCTTCCTTGCTACAGTCCTCGAATGGAAGATTTTGGGCTTGATTATGATCTTGGCAGTCCTGGTAACTCTGTCACAAAGGTGACGGATATCCTGTCCGCCGTATTACAATTCCATTATATCCTAAGGAACTTTAATACTGCGGACGGGATATCCGTCCCGTTTGTGATGGAGTATCCCATCCGCCAAGATCATAAAAATCAGGTCCTTTATCTTCATCCTGCAAAACGTGTTCCCTAGCTGGCTTCCCCAAAACATCCTCCCAATGTTGCTGCCACTACCCATCAGGCAGTAGTAAAGGGAGGAACAATTACATCACTTCCTGTACATGTACAAGCAAATTAAAAAAATTCCACATTTTCATATAATCAATCCCCCCCCCCCCCCCACACACTGGGCGGGAAGGTGGGAAAAACAGGACTGTATCTGGGAAGGCTTGGACTCGGAGTAATGAAGATTACCAGTAAGTAACCAGGCCAATATCCCATAGGCAATAAATTGCTTGCTGAACTCGTCACTCTGCCCAGTCTTCTTGGCTACTGGGTCTGGCTCTCTGCGTGAGGAGAGGCCATGTGAAATCACGTGGTGACAAGGGAGGAACTTTTAAGGTAAGTTGGCAGAGAGCGTGGGGGCTGGCCGTTATAATTATACCAGGGCAGTCATTGGTAGCGCTTTGTGCTCTACCACAGATTGACAGCCCTGTGAGCTAAATACACCACTTCTACCACTAAGGGTGGTGTTAAATTTTCTTACATGTTTTAGACAACAGTGCTCCTGATAAGAAGTGAAGTGCTGGTGGCTGGCCCCAGGAGGCTGGATACTGGCCTGCTGATTTTATTACTGGAGGCCGACATTAGAGCACTGCTGCAAAATCGCATCCCAGAAACAAAACCGGACCCCATTCTCCCGGGGAAACGCCTGGCACCCGGTACTGCCAGTCCAGGCCTCCTCGCATGGTGATGAACATGTACACCTGACCTGAGTGCCCTCATAGTGGCAAAAAGCTACTGACTTTGCCGGGAGTTAAGCAACACGAGTGCGGTGGTGGCAGCCTACCATGTAGTGATCTGTAGAAGTAAACTGGCTTTTTTACCTGTGTCACTGGAGTGAAGACAGGGCCCGACTTGGTACAGCAACCAGCCCTGGAAGATTGCTGCTCGACTGGCCCTGGGAAGGGGGCGAGTGGGGGCAATGGGATGCTAGTAAGATGCACCACTACCGCTTTTGTTACGGGGGGCCAACCCCTCTGCCCCACTGGGGAAACGCCCAGTACCCGCTATGGCCGGTCCGGCGCTTAGTGGGGCCTTCAAGCTCGCTCATGTAAAGTTCCACTGCTGTATGTTTAACTCACCATGGGCCTATATCAAGTTACTAAGCAGTGTTGAGCATGTGTGTTATATACATATGCTGGGTGTATGTGTGTCTGCGAACAGTAGCGGCTGGCGATAACTGAAAGTGGTGAAGCGAGCAAACCACCTGGCAAACTGGCACTGAGAGAAACCAGCATTGACTTTAGGCTCAGTGCCAAAGGTTTCTGTTGTGGCTCATTATAAACAGTGTTTACAACAAGCCACAACTGAGAGCTCTGGAGTTGAGGCTGACGAAAGTTCGAGGTTCTTACAGTGCCTATCAGTGTGTCAAAAAGGTGCCGACTTGAGCAAAATTAAATAAAACACGTGCATGCAATATACAGTAACTAAATCGCTGACATGCACTCCATTAACATTTTAAAGTTAAAATGTTTAACTTTAAAATGTTAATGCAATGCATGTCAACGATTTAATTACTGTTTATATTGATTAACCATTTAAAAATTAAAATGAAATATTTACTTACCCATTGGCTGCACGTCCTCCAGTCCTGGTGTTCTTCTCCAGTCATCAAAGCGTAGGGCCCCAGCGCCAACTCTCCTGCACAGTCCAGGCACTTCTCCCATGCTCTTAACCAGCAAAAGAGAAGTGCCAGGATTGGTTGAAGAGGTCTGGCTTAGAGCTCATTCAGGTACTGGGGGTCTGTGCCTTCTCCACCCGGCTGTCTAAAGCAGCTTGGGTTGAAGAGGTTAAAGGGGCGCATGTCAGGCTGGCCGTCGCAACACCGCCGTCCAAAGTGACATGAATGAATGAAAAAAAAAATCAATAATTACAGAAAATCATTGCAAGAACACATGTATGCAAACAAGTAGCATTAAACATTTCTTTGATTAAAAAGTACAATGAAAGGTGAAAAGGGAAGCCAATACATCTGTGTTTCCTGTCTTGCAGCTGCCTCCCAAAAATAAAAAAGCTAAAACTAAAAACAAATCAAGCCCAAAAGTCCACCTCCTCCATTCAGATGGACCTTATATATAAAGTGCTTGTGCTTTGGCTTTGCCATGGGGAGTCTACCCCACCCCTTTGAGAACATTCTCGGTCATAGAACCCACCCCATGCCCTTACACTGCAGGTGGACATAGCGTAAGAGGTGCATGTGCTACATGCAAGTGTCAAGAGGATGGCTTCTCACCTGATTGGTCCTAAATGTTCAAACTTCCAATTGTGGCCTACAATGTGATGCCACCAAGTTCAAAGTTCGAACCTCATGGATTTGCCCTCCCCACTGTGGACAAGGGGTCTATGTTCGCTTTCTCGCCCACGGAGGGGTAGAAGAGCTATCCTGCACTTGGAAGCTGGTTTTCTCTGCCTCTTTCAAGTTGCTTGTTCTGTTTTCACTTTTTTAATGTTTGCTGTTGCTTGTCGGGACCTGTTACCTTATTCAGCTAAGTTCAGGCCACTTTCATGTACTTTCCAAATTTGGCCAGGTCTGGGGCACTGTACAAGCAAAAAGCCATGAAACTGCCTCTGCACAAGTCCTAAACTCATGCCATAGGAACATTGGCCTTAGAAGCACCCAAAGTTGTTGAAGCAAAGCGGGGCAGCAATATACGAGGTGTAGCAAGAACTCCACTCTAGACTTGGATTTCTTTCAGGCATTTCTTACTCAGTGTGTTACTCAAATGGCTGAATGATGTTTGCCACAAAAGAAGAAGTCAGGCCTGTTAACCCTCCATTGTCCTTATATCTGACTATACCTGTTCCCACGAAAGCTGAGAGACTTGCTTATAAAGAGCTTTCTTTATTGCCATGTAATTTACTTCTTCCAATGACCAATTGGCTCTTATTAGGTTCAATTTTGTCACTGCAACTTGCATCCCGGGCACACACTACATATACAAATGGTTAAATACCATACAGTAGTTTTTGTCAATCATGTATTGGAATAGAAAAGAAAAATATTATTCTGTTTTATGTAAATAATAAGATCATCCGGTTCTTTAGCGTCAGCACAGAGCTTTTATTTGTAGATCTCGTTCCCAACTCACGTAGCCAACACGTGTTTCGTCGGATTAGCGACTTCGTCTCCAACAAGTAAAGAATAAATATCAGGGATACATAATCTCCCAAAACAAAAGCCTTAAACATTTAGGCGGTTAACTTCACCATCACAAGCTCGCATGAAAAAGTGATTACTGTATGTGCATACTTGGCAAATGAATACCCAATATATATAAAATATAAAATTGCGCATGGATGCAGCAAGGTGATCATATTGTGTGACATTTCCATAATTACATCTCCTAAAGAACACAGAGTTTAAGAAGTTATCCAAGGTTGTCTCGATCTTAAAAGGTCGTGAAAAGATAATTAAAAAGAAGTAGAGGAAATTACGCAAATTAAGAGGAGATAGCGCCTATATACAACCAAACAGCCCTAGTGCATTAATCGCAGTAAATGAGATTGTAAAAAGATCAAGTACCTGTAAATAATAGCAGAGAGTAAGATAAACAGCACACTAGATTGCAGGTCAGTAGGTCCTTTGGGGTAGTATTTCTGCTGGACCAATCTAGTAGGCACTAAAGAACAATCAGACTTTAGTAATCTGTAGGGAGTCAATAAAAGTGGCGTCATATACGACAGTAACGTGTTCGTAGTCTCTATATGCTGACAAAATTAGAGGTAGCGACAAAAAAACGATTTCAGGTGTCTCTATGCATAAACAGAGGCATGTGACAAACCCCAGACACCCATGCTATATACACTTCCGAAAGTTCACAAAAACCTACCATTCTCTCGAGACCGATTATCTCGGGTATCGGGGGCCCACCAGAGCGCCTATCAGAATATTTGGATGTATTTTTGCAACCTTTGTTAAAAACGTACCCTCCTATGTTCAGGATACCAAGCACATACTTAATTTACTAGCAGACATTACCTGGAAATAAGACATGACACTAGTGACCCTAGACGAGGTCTTGCTCTATACGAGTATTTAACATGAATATAGACTGGCAGCCCTGAGACATACTTTGAATCAAAGGTCAGTCAGCTTCTGGCAGTATACGGATATGTTTTCCAGATGACAGAGCTTATCTTGACAAACAATGTGTTTCTATTTAAAGACAAATGGTACCGACAACTCAAGGGAACCGCGATGGGTTCCAGATTTGCTCCCTTGTATGCCTGCCTCTTCATGGGGTGGCTGGAGAGGGAGCTGATCTGAGGCTCAAAGGGTACACCTGGAATGATAATATTTTCTATTGGGGTCGTTATATAGACGACTGTCTAATGATTTGGACTGGAAGCATGGAAAGACTAAAAGACTTCTGCACATACCTTAACAGTAACACGTGCAATATCACCTTTACATAACAGTACATCAGGGACAAGATAGTCTTCCTTGATGTAGAGCTGAACATTGACAACTGAATAGAGAGTAGACTCTTCTAAAAGCCCACATCGTGCAACTCTGTGCTACACGCATCGAGTGCGCATCCTAAATGCCAAATCGATGCTATCCCCTTTGGGGAGATGACTGGGGCCAGACGCAATTGCAGCAATGATAGAGAATGCAAGACAGTGCTTGCCGAAATAGAAATGAGGTTTCTCCGCAGGGGCTATAGCAACCAGGTGCAGAACTCTGCCAGAAAACGTATCAACAAGACAAGCAGCGTGGGGACACTCCCAGTTAAACAGCAGAAACAGACTGGGTGCACAGGACACAATGAAGTGAGACTCATAACGGACTATAAAAGCCTCTCATTTCAATTCAGAAAATACCTACAAAGACACTGGCATCTGTTAACTACAGACCGACTATTAAAGAATTACACCTCTACAAGACCTAACTTAACCTTTCGTGGGGGGAGAACTCTTAGAAATCTCCTCAGCCTAAGCTATCCCATGCCTAAACCTAGGGAGAACTGGCTCACCATGCACATGCCCGGCTTCTACAACTGCGAACCCTGTGGGATGTGCAGACATGCGATGCACAAAACAAAGCAGTTTGAGGTTAACGATGTGGGTAAATTTAACATTACACATAACATCACGTGTAACACCGAATATGTTGTTTACCTAATTTTCTGCAAATGTGATAGACTATATGTGGGCAAAACAATAAGGTGCCTCAAAGACAGGGTGGGAGAACACATGAGGGCAATCAAGTCAAATGACAACCGTTACCCAATTGCTACCCACGCAATGGAATGCCCATCACAACAGTGACATAAGAGCTTCAAATTTTGTGGCATAGATCATGTAACTCGTAACCTACGTGGAGGTTATAGGGAACTTTACTTATGACGCAGTGAGGCAATGTGGATACTAAGACTGAGATCTGTAGAAACCAGGTTGAACATCGATCATGAACTTCAATACTTCCTCGGTGACTAAGTTACAACTGTCATAACCTGCCCTATGCATTTTAGCTGCTAAACACGACAACGCACATGTGTGCTCTGAGATATATATGCTTACACATGTGGTGTTTTTTGTGCTTATGTACTGTATTATTGTTTTTATGATAAATTGACTGTGCTAAAACAACTATGTATGTTAGCCATATCCGGAACTGCGCTGTCTCTTGCGAGGCCATGTACTGTTGAATATGTCACGACGTATATGACAACCTCTATGCCCCCATATCTGTCTTCTTGCTGAAACAGGCCCTATCTGTTTCCTTGCTCTTTACTATCTTCATGAATGCCGTAGCTATATTGAACCATCACTATGGTATAAATATCCCTTTTTGCTTGGTGGCACTGTTTATCTCATGAATCTTGCCTTTTGGGAATGTAGATACTTTCTCTCTTCCCGTGAATGAGACTGCTCACCATTTCTATATGGCGCCCTATTGTGGCTTGCCATTCTCGCATGGACGTGCGACGTGTTGTTATGGATTGCTTTGACAAACCCTACGCTTGATGAGATTTGGCAGCGCATCAATATGGCACTTATATTCTTTAATCCTCATGCCCTTTATTACTATACAAATATGGAGCTTATCCTTTTGAATCAAGCAAAGGCTGTGACGTAAAGCTGTCTTGAGTCCTATCTCTACTTACTTATACTTCCTTCTCTCAAATCAGGTGATAATGGCTTTAACTAGCGCACCTATCTATAAACAGATATTTCCCAATATCACAATTTCGTTTTATAAATATTTTTAACATTTCCATGAGCAATTTTTATACTCTGAACGCATAACTACCAATGGCCGTGCTAACCCATTGCCTTATATGCTTACGACACCCACGATCAGATGCTTAAATGCAGATTAGCTCCACTTCAATATGGCACCTAATTATTCCTTACGGACTACGGAGGGACATTAACATGTGCTTCGCTAGTCCGTCTTCTATGTTCTACTGAACACATGTGCGCACAAACATGGCGCCCTCAAAGAATGCAGAATGCCGAGGGTTATGCCACGAAGCAACGCCTAGAGTTAAGCACACAGCAGATAGATTATAGAACCTCTCTAGCCACACATCGATTGCTAGCGGTCTCTCCAGCAGATATCCTCCTTATCACAGGGACCGTACTTGGAATCCCGTGCTCTGATATCTCTGATATTCCTGCTACTAGGGGACTGAGTTATGGACCCACTAAACCATTATAGTTAATAAGGGAAATAGAGGACCTACTTTTAACTCTGAATCCTGTTTTTTCGATTCCCTTCCCTTTAAGACTCTCCTGTCACTGAAGCCTTACTTCATACCCCTTGAATTGATCTCTCCAATTAATATTGAATACGATGTTCTACAATTGTATATATTTGTGATGAGTCGAGTACTATAGATTCTGCAACTTATTTGGCAATGGGGCAACACTTCTGATGCACTGAGGGATGATTTTCTCAGCTATATACTAGACAGGTCCTATCCTACTTTTTGGTATTCGGGTGTGGTCTCGCCAAACACTTGAGTATATAGACAAGTCCTTGGAAGGAAAGCCTGATGGGTATCCTTGGTTCTACTTGTTACCATTAACTTGCTCTTATCACCATTTAACTAACTTTGTATTTTCTGCACAAGAGGATTCGCTTTGAGCACTCGACCCTTATTTGAGCATCAACTTAGCTCTACTGCGTGTATTAATGTGGGGAAATAATTACAAATTTGGGGTTTGTATGTCTCTGTTTATGCATAGAGACACTTGGAAATCGTTTTTTTTTCACTACATTCAATGCCTTCAGTGGTCGCTCGTCTCCAGACAAGGATGGAGTGACTTCCGCACTATGGTAACTTCCGCCGCGCTGTCGAGGAGTGTCACTGCCCATCTCCAATCAAGGAGTAGGGTTCTCACCAGCTGAGGCATACTTCGCTGTTAAAGAGACAACTTTCTTCTTCTGAAACGGGGCACGATAAGGAGGTTGTCCCTCTGGTTTGTCTTTTACGTCAAACTGGCGTGGCGCATCACGATGTTGTTGAGTGGTCTCACCTTGTCTGAGATCCTGTCTCTCCCCACCACCGAACTGTGGATCCGATGATTCCTGAAAGGAACGAGGACAGCGCAGATCAGGAACCTGAAACCGGAGCCGCTGGTATATTACGAGAGAAGTATTGTATGACACTCCTGTGTATATGAATAAACGATGAGTGTAGAACGCTTAGCTCTGCGTGCAAAACACCAAGATAATTAGGATGTGTCGTAAATCCTGCCAAAACGGGCAATGTGGCCCCATCGACCGATAAGAGGTCGAGACGGACCACTGAAACAGGGTGAGGAAGGGCGCCATTAAACCATATGATATGCTCACAACTGACAACGGAACTTCAAGTAAACGACATGGACAATAAACTTGTGGAACCGCACCATGTTCATATTCATGAAAGAAGGTATCATCCCTATCAACTGTGGGAAACCTAACCCAGGAGTAAAAAAACTTTGAAGCGGAAAGCTGCATCCGCCTCAACCACAAATATAAAATCTGTTCCCACAACCGGGACTCCATGTTGAGTCAAATTAGCAGTAACTACGGCGCAGTTTGGAACAGCAATATTAATTGCCATTACAGTAATGATAGTGCAACACCGGGTCAAATAGGAAACAAAACTAAACCTTTTAAAATTCAAGTTTGAAAAACCTATAAAAACTGTAATACAGGAGGTAATTTCCACACACCACAGACGTCTCAGAAATTGGTAAGTGGGTATTGTAGACAAGCACAAGCGCTACTCAGGATTCTCGTACATAAGTAACAGACCAGACATTAGTGGTGCCATGTTGCAGGGATTCTGCACATACACAGAACTATGCGCAGTATTATGGGACCATGGTGTATAGGGGCTAAGCCTTCCCACCACTTTAGTGCCCACGAGCCCAAGACCGACTAGCAATAGTGTCTCACTCGCTCTCCTAAACACTCACGAAGAAGCAAAAAATTAGACACCCCAGAACGAGACTCTCCCAGATCTCTCAAGATACACCTTTTCGCTCACTCTTGTACCTGTCCACAATAAAATCTGACCGAGACGTGAATATAGTTCAAAATGTTTATTTTAACTATTGTGCTCTAACATGCAGTATACGTGCCACAACAAGCAGAAAAAAGCATAACACGAATATAGTCATTGCAGCTAGGCCATACATAATAAAGGGAGCTGTCATTATATAAAGACAATGGAGAAAAGGACTATAGTGCCTAATCTCCCTTAGTTTTATTATATAATAGAAGATCTCTGGGCTTTGTAAGCAGACCCCATATCTTAGACTATAGATGTTATTTCTACATCATAGGTGCATGTAGCTCTTCTCCCTGGAAAGGTCCCTCTCCAAGTGTGTCCTACCTAAACAAGTATCTCCGTAATATCAAAGTACGAGCTTCCAGTAACAGCTGCGTTAGTATGTTTTGCCTAGGTGCTAGGGCCTGACCAGAACAGAATAACAAGGGGCATTGTTTATCGACCTTGCTCGCAATGTTCAGGCTAAACTTCAGGAACAGGAAGAGAACGAACACAGCAGACAGTTCTCATGCGAACGGCATAAACAGTCATGCAAAATAAAGTCATGTAGTAGCGTGCGCAAAAGCTGCATCATGGTTGTTGTGCTCATGCTAACTTAGTGATATTGACTACTTCCCTATTGGCCACATAACAAAACTTCATAAGAGCTGCGTCTGGATTGGCTCTTGACTTTAGCATAAAGCAACCCCAAGCTCTCACACAGTGGATCCAGATAACGCAGGGCAGATAGAGCATATAACATGGCTAATTATGGTGCAGCCTTATTTTAAAGTGCACAACGATTGCCTGTGTTTTTTTGATTATCCTTTGCCAGGGCTTCCTTCTGGGTAGTGTGTGGGAAGATATGGACTGCAGAAGTCTGTTTCTGGCAGCTTAGAAAAATGCCTTTGCACTCAACGTGCAAACTTAATTCACATTACAATGAGGCAAGGTGCCTTTTATGAAGCCTCATGTTCTTCTGGAGATAAAGATGTAAAACATTAGGAAGATGTGACGTCATGTTGAGGGCTGCTTACTTTGGAGTGGGGGAACTAAGTTTGGGTCTCGATGACAGCTCAACATTCTGTGATTCTAGGCAAATCACTTAATCTCCAAGTACCTAAAAAAAACAATGAATGTGACCTTGTCCTTTGTAGCTGGTGCTCATGTAAAGCACTTCATTACCTTTGAGTCGAGTTGTACTATATAACACTGCAAAAAAATAAACAATTTAAAAATAGCAGTAAGTTGGTAATTGGGACCAAGTTGACAGATGTTCCTTTTTATCCAATACAATTGTTTTCAAAATGAGTCTCTATAGTTCAGCCTTTAAACACTATTACCCCAGTTGTGTAGTTCCTATAAATCTATATAGCATATGCGTGTTTATACAACATAAACTGTGGGATTGATGCCCAGACTGATTCCAGACACCCCCAACAGGTATGTTCGCCTATATACCTAGCTAGCTCACAGTGCCACTGCAAACTCCTCTTATCAAGGAGAGAATAGTTTCTGGCAACTATCGAACATGACATCCCTGTCCCATCAGGGATTGTGGAAACAGTACAGTACTTTTCGCTCAGTCACTCGTGCTCACTTTGTCTCAGAGAGATACACAGAATAAACAGTGGGAACGTTTTCAATAAGCATTTGTTATTCTATTGTAAAATAGGTGTGCTGAAACAACCATAAGACAGAAAAAGATATAAATGATTATAAGCACCAACAGAGTAAATGGATGGTAGATTTCTACTATAGTGCTAAACCAATGAATATATGCAGGTAGAAAAATACATGACAATAATAATGTGTACTCCTACGATGCAATTAACTAGATGTACCTAAGTGTACCTACCATGTGTGTAGGTGTAGAGCCAAGAATCCCCCTAGGATGAAGCCAACCCCATTACCTGGTGTGAGAGAACGAAGAACTCTGTCTTGGTCTCACGATAGACACCCCGCAAGGGATGTCATACCACTGCGTGCTGGAGTCTCTGCGTGCAGGAGTGTCAGCATGGAAGTCTTTCTCCCTTGTCTTCCTCGGCAAAGATATGGTGTATATAAACCCAAAAGGTACCCTCAGGGGTTCAACCTTGCTGTGTCATGTCGGCTGAGGATGACGGAAGGGATGACCCTTATACATAGTTATTATGCAGAAAATGGTAATACTGCTGTGATTCTGAGAATCCTCATGCATAATAAATGAGGCTAGGTGACAACGCTCGGAGCAGCTGTGAGGGGGCCGCCAACATCGCTCTGCCGTGAGGGGAACGGCCAAACACTGCCTGCAATTGATTCCATCTGCCGTGAGGTGAACGGCCAACGCGAACCACATCCCCCAGAAACCCCCGCTCTGCCACCTGCTGTGACGCTGCGCCCCGCGCCTGGAGGCGCATTAAATTCTCTGCCAGCCTCCCGCCAACGCGGGGCGCTGGAGACAATGCTCGGCGCAGCTGTGAGGAGGCCGCCAACATCGCTCTGCCATGAGGAGAACGGCCAAACACTACTTGCAATTGATTCCATCTGCTGTGAGGGGAACGGCCAATGCGAACCACATCCCCCAGCAACCCCCGCTCTGCCGCCTGCTGTGACGCTGCGCCCCGCGCCTGGAGGAGCGATAAAATCTCGCACCCATCAGAGCCTGGAAGAGGCTGGGCTGGGCTACCCTCCTTGATTCACGCCAGAAGTGGTAAGACTTCTCATTTCTTTTTAGTGATTCGTCGTGGACATTTCTAGACACTAACCATTTGGCTATAGACTTTTGTTTTTACATATACCATAATTTATTTATTATAGCAAATCGTCGTTGGAAAGAGTCTACTGAGGCTCTCGGACCCACTGTATAAGCCTGTCAATCTAGCTAAAGTATCAATTCAGGTCTTATTGCTAGAGGCCAATACACACGAAAAGGTTGAACTATCAAATATGTGCCTCTCCTATTATTTGCATCTTGGGGGAATTGTTGACTATAAGAGACTCAGTTATTGGTGTATATTGTATATTCTAGCTACAGTATTGCTTATAGTCTGGGCTACAAGTTGTTTATAATTGTTGTTATTGTTGCTATGTAACATCTGCTTACCTAAGTCTTCACCCCAATATATGCCCTCCACACCCCAATAACAATAGATTTAATACTTAGTAAACTGGTTTAGAAAAATTTGTTGTGGCGATAATGGGGAAAAGGAAGGCTGCAGAGGCAATAGCGGGAAGGGAAAAGATAGCAAAGATTAGCAAACCAGCTAAATCTACAGCTGAAAACTGCACTCTAGCAGCTATCGATGATTTAATAGAAGAAGTGGAAATCATGTTGGCCAGTGGCAAGGAGCTTAGAACCAAGGGTAAAAATAAAATCTCATCCTATTACGGTAAAAAGGACCAAGCGACTATTGCAAGATCAAGCAGCCTAACTATTATTGTCCACCAAGTTCATAACACGACAACCTCACAATCACTAATCACACCCCCGCCAAAAGCAACGTCTAGTCACTCTAAGCTAGTCTCCCCTAGATTATACAATATAGACAGGAACAAGTTAAGTTCTATACTTAGGGAGATTCAAAATATAGAGTGCTCTAATAGAGATCTACCTCTAGCACAAAATCTGGAGGAAGTACGGGAAGAACAAATAAAAGAAATAGAGTGTAACAGACAACCCACAGCTAATAGGAGAGAAGCAGAGACACAAACATAGCCACTGGACACTCATACACTTGTCCTGGATCTTTGCTTAACATTAAAAACAGTACAAGAAGAGGTTTCGGTACTCAAAAGGATGATTGAGGCCTTAATAACCCATTCCTTTATAAATCCAGTAGCTGAGTCCAGTGCACCAGAGAATAGAGATCATACAGGGAGAAAACCTCATCATACCGAGGCAGAGACTAGCTAGAATGCCATCTAGAGCAGCACCAAAATACTCTTCTAATCAAGTAGCAAACCAGGGCAAATACATGACGTCTACATCTCATTTCCCATCTAGCTCAGGAAACCATGTGATTACTATTCATGACCATCCGGGATTGCCTCCCCTGCAACATCACGCGCCATATAAAAACACACACTCAGATGTCCAATCTACAAACAGGCCTGTACAAGCAACCCAAGGAAAGCTTGGGATGAATCCGAGAATTGGGTGGGTAAAAAGTGGTCCCCAACGGATACAGGAACCTCAACTATTATCTCACCATCTGAACCTGGGGAAGTCAAATCTTTATAACATCTTTTTGACAAATGTTCCCAGGCTCAAAGCAGGATACTAGAGAAGACAAGGACTGACTAATAAACAAAGTAACACACTGGATTCGAACCAAACAACAATGCCTCTCTATAATAAGATCAGATATAAAAAATGCTGAACGGATCCGGCAAGATGAGGGGAACATGGATGATATAAAATTAACATTATACTCAAAAACTAACGCTGATAATCTAATAGCTATGAATCTACGAACACATTCCTTCTTTGATTCAAATATTAGCTTTAGGCAGAATAAAACCTGCACAGATAGATGCAGCACTGCCCTACAAGCCATGGAGGAGCCAAATAATCTAGAAGCCCTAGATTGACTGAATGAGCAGGCAAGATTGAACTCAACAGTGGGTGATACATCGAGCTCGATAGTTGGGAACCAATGTGTAATAGAATTGGATACTCAATATACTTTGGATGTACATTGAGAGAGAAAAGATCTTGAAGGAAGTGAGGGAGTTAATATTCCTGAGCCAGAGGGATTTGATTGTATGATTATTCCTGACTGTTCATTCAACACGCCAACACACCCAACACCGGAATGTATGAAAATGGTCTCTTGGAATATAGCAGGACTAAAAACTAAATGAACCAGATTGGCATGACTATATTGGCAACTTCGATCTTTGTCTCTTCCAGGAGACTTGGGCGAGGGAACCATTGTATAAAGTAGGTTATAGAACATTTAGTATAGAGGCCCATCAGTCAAATTGAGGGAGACCGTCAGGTGGTCTTCTAATTAGACTAAAAAACCATATAAATGCAACTATAGAAACTGTGCCCTCTGGTTCAAAAGATATTTTGGTTCTAAAATGTAAGTTCCCAAACAAGTCCCGGATGCACCTTTTAAACGTATATATAAGACCAAGGGAGCATTCGAAAGAATCACCACTAATACATCAACTAGAAGAAGTCCTCGATTCCATCGAACCAAATGGGCCCATTATAGTTGGGAGCGACTTTAATTGTTGCTATGAACCCTTGTCGGGACTAGATACCATCTTTGAGGAAGAAGATTTAGCAATGGGGATCCCGCTTCTCAGTGCAGGGAAAACGGTGAGATGTTCTGTCTCGACAATGCAACTATTTCACTTCACGATAGAGAAAGGCCTGAGGGCATGTAATGGCAGGTTTCCCTCAGATTTTGAATGCTCAAATACCTTTTCGCGAGGTAACTCTGCATCATGTATAGATTATGTTATAATAAGTACAGCTCACTGGGCCTATGTACAGGATTTCAAGGTCGACGATAGAAGGGAAAGCGACCATTTCCCACTTTGTTTAGAGCTAACAGGGAAATGGCTTCTGACCCATTCAACTATGCAATCTGATCCGACTGTAGAGATTATACTACCGTTAGTGAGTAATAACCGGAGGGCAGTAAAGTGGCCATCTATATTGGATCAAGTTGAACCCCGAATTAATATATATAACATTTTTAGCGAACTCGTAACCTACTTTCTAGAGTCAGGCCCTGAAAATATACCCATAACCCAGATCCACCAGAGGTTGGTAGAAAATATGGAACCCTACATAACTAAATCCCAGACAGGAAGAGCTAATCATAGGGATAAAATACAGCTATCCAATCCCTGGTTTAATAAAGAATGTGCAGTGGCTAAACAACATCTTATTAAAGCCATAAAAACCAAAGAGATAGTTATGATCAGACATGAAAGAATTTTATACAATAAAACTTTGAAAGCAGCCCATAGAAATTGGGAAGATGCTAGCTGGGAGGATTTGGTGACAGCTTTAAAGGCCGGTGACCAGCCTTTGTTTTGGCGGATTATGGCCCATGGTAGCAAAGTAAGCAACCCGGTCCAAGACTATAATCTAGACCCTTGTACATGGCAGAGACATTTTGCTAATCTATATGCATCCTCAAATGTGCTGGACAGAGATCCCTTGAGTAGTATCGAGGGACTTTTGTCCTTAACTGATATTGCGTCTTTACACTTCAGCATGGAAGATACCACACTTGCTATAGCTGCCATTAAGGCATCTAAAGCACCAGGACCTGACAAGATACCGGGTGACCTTTTTAAACATGCTCCAGAGGTGTGGGCGCCATACATAAATCTCTTATGTAATGCAATTGCTAAGGGACAACTCATTCCAGAATCCTGGAAGGGAGCCGAGATTGTCCCGATTCATAAAAAGGGTAGTAGGATAGGATAGGATAGGATATAGTTTTATATAGCGCTCGAATACCGGCGCGTCTTGGCGCTGGTAAGTACAGAGGGAACATGGTCCTCAGGTGCGATCTTCTTGGAAGAGGCGGGTCTTTAACAATTTCCTAAAAGATTGGTGATTGTCTACTAGTTTTAGTGAACAGGGGAGGCTGTTCCAGAGTCCAGCAGCACGGACTGAGAAGGCTCTACCTCCCCTCTAACTTTCCTAATCCTGCTGATCTTGACGAGGCTCCGGGTGCTGGACCTTAGGACACGGCCAGGAGTGTAGGGGATAAGTATTTTCTGGATGTCCTTGGCTCCACCTCCAAAAACAGCCTTATGAACCAAGCATATGGCCTTAAAATATATCCGTTGTTGGACTGGGAGCCAATGTAGGGTTTTAATTGCCCCAGAGACAGATTGGTCTCTGGGGATGTCCAGAAGTAATCTCGCCGCAGCATTCTGCAAAGCCTGCAGCCTTTTAAGCTGCATCTTGTTTATCCTTAACAGTAGAGCGTTGCAATAATCCAACTTGGATAACACGAGCGCTACTACAACGGTCTTGCGCAGCTCTGGTATAATGAAGGGAAAAATCTTACGCAGAGTCCTTATTAAAAAAAAAACAGGATGATGCAAGGTTATTAAAGTGGGCTGAAAAGTTTAACTGGCAGTCAAACAGCACGCCCAGGTTTCTCACCTTAGGCACAGGGCAGGGGCACTCCCCGGCCCTTAAAGGCCACCATGAGTTGTTCCACAGGGGATTCCCCTGGCCAAATTCGATGATCTCTGTCTTCTTGGTGTTAATCTTCAGGAAGCTCTCCTGCATCCAGGTCATAATTTCAGACAGGCAGTTGTGAAATTTAAAAGCCGTGTCATTAGATTGTTTAACAGTGGAAATTATGAGCTGGGAATCGTGAGCATATGAGACTAGAGTAAAGTCATGCTTCCTGATGAGTTTGGCCAGAGGAGTCACGTAGATATTAAACAGTGTAGGTGACAACGCTGAACCCTGCGGCACCCCATATGGCAGATGAAAGCTGTCAGACTGTAGGCCGTCCCAGTATAGACTTTGCTCCCTTCCTTCCAAGAAGGAAGAGAGAAGGGACAGTGCTGAGCCCTCAAAGCCAATCTCCTGAAGCCTCTGAATCAGCACCGTATGGTTCACGGTGTCGAAGGCAGCCGACAGATCTAACATCACAAGGATCGCCCTGCCTCCCCTATCCACTATGCTACGAATCTCCTCTGCTGCCACAAGTAGTGCTGACTCCGTTGAATGTTGTGCACGGAAACCGTGCTGAGTGGAGTCCAGCAAATTATAGGAGTCTAAATATTCTGTCAGTGATCTATTGACCTCTCTCTCCAAAATTTTGGCTGCAATAGGTAATGCAGCAATAGGACAGTAGTTCTTCGGTATGTGAGGGTCCAATGCAGGTTTCTTTAATAGCGGTCTGATTGTAGCTGTCTTCCAACTTAAAGGGTAGCTACCAGACTCGAGTACTTGGTTAATTAAAGGTGATAATTCTCCTGCAATCACATCTGCCGCAAGATGCATGATTGAAGGGGGGCAGGGGTCATTAGGAGACCCTGATTTAGTTAAGATAATGAGTCTGCGAGTTTCTTCTCTCGTAATAGGGGGAAATTTCCTAAGACCGGGGTGGCTCGTAGTTCTATTTGTCAACAACTGCCCACAGTTCTCTGGATCCGGATACAAATGTATAAAGTCTTTGTAAATTAACTGGACCTTATCCTGAAAAAAGGAGGCGATCCCGCTAATTATAGACCTATAAGTCTGATAGATATAATGCAAAAGGTTTATGCAAAACAAATCTTGGATACGTTAAATGATTGGATGAATGAAAAGGATGTACTTTCACCATGCCAGGCGGGTTTCAGAAGGAAAACTAGCACGATAGATCAAGTGCTAAGACTTGTAACTATAGCCTGGAAATACACAAAGTTGAGAACCGGTCACTTATATTTTGCCTTTATTGATTTAAAGGCAGCATTTGATTCAATCCCTAGGGACCTATTATGGGTAAACTTGCTGCAACAGGGGGTACGTAAGGAGATTTTAGCCCAACTAGTAGGCTTCATGAGGGCAATTTCGCAAAGGTCCGTTGGGGCAAAGGGGGAGGAACTCACGGATGAGATACCAGTCAGGAGAGGTATGTGCCAGGGCTGTGTCCTTGTGCCTACCCTGTTCCTTTTATGTGTTAACAACATTGTTCAGTTCCGCCAAAAAACCCAACACGATTCCCCAAAACTTGGAGGGACTCATATTTGTGCGTTAACATTCGCAGATGACACAATCTTGTTTTCCCAAACACCAAAGGGCTTACAAAACCTTTTAAACACGCTTAATGAGTACTGCAAGCTAAAAGGTTTGGAAATAAATTCTGTTAAAACAAAATACATGTCCATGAGACCCCATAAATGTTTTAAAAACAACATAGCACTGAATGGAGTCACTCTACAGTGTGTCCCCAATTTTGTATACCTGGGCGTAACCATTGACTCAAAACTTTCATGGCACCCACAGATAAATAAATCAAAATCAATTTTATTGCAAAATTCAGCACCTATTGTAAAGAAACAATACGTGACTATGACAAAGGCCGTTACTCCGGCTCTGGAAGTTTATAAGTCCAGAGCCCTAACTGCTGCTCTGTATGGCTCAGAGTTGTGGGGCGGGGAAAACCTCTCCCCTTTAATTGTGGGGGAAAATAAGGTTTTAAAAACGTTCATTGCCCTTCCCCAAAATACGCCTATAATCACTTTTATGTATGACCCGGGCATAAAACGACTAGAACACAAGGCAATCTGGAAGACCCTTGTCATACTGGGTTCGAATCTGGACCACTGTGGAACCAGAAACATACAGAAAAACACTGAGTGAGCTGCTGGTACTTGATACTTATGTCACTTTTCCATGGTTGGCTCATATCCGCAAGTGGCTTTTTGACTTAGGTCTAAGCAGATTCTGGGTAAATCCGAGTCTGCTGACGCCTGATTCAAAGCGTGATATAAGACCATTTACTGGAATTTTATTTGGCATAAAGTGACTTTAAATAGCACATCAGGAATCTTAACAACACAATTTCTAATGTTTAAAACAACTCCCTGTTTTGAGCAGTTTTTAGATGAAATCGAGCCCCTACTGGCAAAGACACTATATCTGAAGTTCAGATATGGTACGCTCCAGATAGAGGCTTTTACATCAAGATGGGGAATACCACAGGATGGGGATAAAGATTGTAAGTGTACGCTGTGCCACTTAGGAGTCAAGGAGGACATCGCACATGTTTTATTCTTCTGCCTTGCATACGTAAATGCCAGAAGAAAATGGATAAAACAATTGGGCAGGAGTTTGAATGTTAGAGAATACAATGATATGTTGTGAATACTAAAAAGTGATAGCTCTAAACTCATTGTATTTGGCGTTAGTAGATTTCTAGTGGCCACCAGTTTCACAAGGAAAAAGAAAGGGCTAAAATTCTCAAAAACTAATAAATATATATTTTATTATAGGGGCTGTACTCTGCATCAGTGTAATTTGTATTCGGGTACAAGGATGTGTAACATAAAATGCAAACCCTTTAGTAGAACTAATTGCAGTTTTAACTAGAATGTATTTATCGATATCATTGAAGTTTTTTTTTCAGTATTTTATTGATCGTGTATTTTTTAAAGAAGTGTCTGTACATTTGCACTTTCTGGAACTTTTTACAAAAAATTGTAAATAGGGAACTAAATCTAAGCAATAAGGTTAATTGAAGACTCGCAATTTATGTAACTGTAGTGTATCGCCAGAAATGTATGATGTTGCTAACTGTAAGTAGTAAGAGGATCATTGTATTGCATGAGTTTTTAAGAAATGTTTTATAGTATTTTAACAATGCTTTGATGATTCTGTGAATCGAATAAAGATCTTTTGAATTGAAATTAGGCAGTTTTCTGGGAAAACCACACAACATTTATGCAGCATCTTAACTAGGTAAAAGGTCAATACCAAAAACCGTTATGTAGTACAATGGCAGGGAAATGTAGGTGAAAGGTTAGGTGACTACCCAGGACTATATTGGGGCACATTATAAAACATAACACCCCTCTACAGCATATAAATACAATGGGAAAGAGTTTGAATGGCATTTTCTGATTACTTTATGTATCATTCCTGTCTCCTAATTGTTTCCTTATATCTCACATATTCCTTATCTGAGTAAGGACTAATCGAATTTGGAAGTTCACAATTAAATAGGTCATATCGGGGTGAGGCCCCGCAAGATGGCCAAGACATGTTCCTGAGCGGCTCAGTGACTGCCCTGCTAAAATCCTGCAATATTCTTGCATTTACAGTGCACTCCTTGAACCGACATCTACGAGACTGCCTCCTGCATGCATCCTACTACGGAGGGGGCCAATTCCTGGTGCCGCCTTGGGAGCAAGGATTCCTCTGGACTTGGACCATGAGCGTGAGGAGCAGAGAGCACAAGACCCGCGGGCCTCTGGAGGCCGTGAGCGGCCCTCTGGTTGGGGCTTGGCGGGCACCGGAGACTGCAGCATGAAGATCACTAGGGCCGGAGCGGCTTTGAAGGGCAAGGTATTGGGACAGATTGTCGGCCTCCTTTTTTTGCCCCCCTCTCACCACCCCCCCACAGACTCACGGGGCTGCGGATTGCTGTCAAACGTAGCAGCGCCGCATTCAGCATTCACCACACGGCGCAGCACCCCCTGCTTGCTGGGCTTGCCTCGGATTTTGGTGAGACGGAGCTGTATGTGGTGGGACCTTGGACTGGTGCTGGAAGGGGGGCCCCCACAGTTGGAGAGCTGTGTGGGCCCGGCCTCACTGATACTGCACTGCCCCCGAAGTGCTAACTTCTGGTGTGGTGCCTGATGCAGGTAGCCCTGCATGGACTCCTGGGGAAGAGATAAGGAGAGGTGATGTTAGACGCCATCCTGACTGGATAATGTTCTCCCCTGGTGCGGTGGCCTGATGAGTGGGCCCTTCTAGTTTTGCACACCAGTATGAGTGAGGCAGTTTGATGTTGTGGGGACGCTGTTCTTGTTTGGTTCCCCTGGCTGCGAGCGTGGTGCTCCCTGGCCCCGGTGTGGACGTGTATTGTGTTACAGTTAGCGCTCTAGCTTCCAGCTAGAGCGCAATGGCATTTGCGTAAGTTGCGCTCACGTCGACGGACGTGAGCGCGTGCATATAAATAAAGGGGCGGGCGAACTCGGGCAGTTCGCGCCCAACTACGATACTGAGTCGGTCCATTATTTCAGCGCGGCGCGCCAGGCATAAGTAGCGCTACCGCCCCCCCCCCCCACTCCTTGCTAGTGATCAGGGGTGTGAAGCACAACACTGGCGACGAAGGTGGGCCCTTGCCCCTCCTTTCGAGCAGAGGGTACCTGCTAGTGCATCCAGCTGCTGCAGCGACGAGGTGGCCCGCACCAACCTCTTGGAACCCATACTACCGGCCACCGTGCAGCACACCCTAAAGGTAGAGTCGCCTGGCGGTGGGACGGGGTGCAGTGGCCTGCAAAGTGACACTACGGACGAGTAGGGCGCAGTACACTTTTACCGGCGCAGCAAGCACGTGGCTTCTGCGCCACCATGAGCGACGAGGAACAGCCCGACCCTGCGAGGGTGCTGCCTCATCAACCCCCATCAGGGGTGCTACCCCCCTTCAGCGAAGCTGCTGACCCCACGACAGCCGCGCCACGATGGCAAACCTGGCTGGGCAGACTGGAAAACTACTTCATCGGATCCAGAGAGACAGATGGGGCAGTGAAAAGATCCCTCCTCCTCCACTACGCTGGGGAAGAAGTATATCTCCTATTCAAACACCTGCCGAACACGGGGAACCCAGACGACTACAATGCGGCAGTGGCGGCCCTGAACGCGCACTTTGACCCCCAGGTCAATCCAGACTACGAACATTTCAAACTCCGGCAAGCAAAGCAGCGCGAAGGGGAATCAGTGGATGCTTTCCACACGAGACTCAGAGCCCTCGCAGACACTCGTAGGGGATCGGGCCAAGGAAGAAATCAGGGCACAGCTCATACTGGGAATCCGGAGTAAGACACTACGAGGATTAATACTCCGTCAACCTAATATCCCGATGAATGATATCCTCATCCTGGCCAGGACACATGACCTATCAGCGGCGAGAGCTGAAGAAATGGACCAAGCCCTGGTAAAAGGGACAGACAAAGACGCTGCAGTGAAAACGGAGAAGACTGATGCGGTGCGAGCGAAGGAAAGACCACAGAGACCCCGTGACTGGCAACCCCCAGCCCAGGCAGTGTGGATACTGCGGGTATGAAGAGCACCCAACCAAAGCGTGCCCAGCGAAGGGAAAGACATGCACAAACTGTGGCATTGAAAACCATTTTGCGTCTGTCTGTCGGAGGAAGACGCAGAAAAGTGGGAATAGACGGGACAGACCGATGAGGAGGATGGTGAGGCAACTGTCCCACACGTCGCTGACGTCACAGCCCAAGTCAAGAAGCGAGGGGACCAGAGATTACCGAGACTCAGATACAGCTTCTGACGATGATGAGGAAACATATCTAATATTGTTCACCAAAGCCCTAAAGAGTACCAGGCGACCACAACCACGATGTGACATACTCATAGCTGGGTCAGCAGTAAACGCAGTGATTGACACAGGCGCGTCCGTAACGGTGATGGGCGTACAGCAATACAACCGTCTCAGACCAAAACCTGAACTCCGACAATCCAAGGCCAAGATCTACGCTTATGGGAGCGACACGCCGCTACCATTGAAAGGTAAGATGACCGTAGCAGTGCGTTCAGAAAAGTCGGAAGTGGTCATTGACATCCACGTCATTGACCAAGAAGTAGACACGCTACTCAGCGGACACGCGGCGGAGGATCTAGGACTAATTGCGTCCCTCAGGAAAGTCCAAGACAAACAAACCGAAGACCTGCTGGAGACGTTCAAACGCCTATTCTCAGGGCTGGGGAAGATCAAGAGGCCGCCAATACGCCTCCACATTGACCCCTCCGTAACACCAACAGCCCTCCGACACAGGCGTATACCATTGCACCTACGCCCGCTAGTAGAGGAAGAACTCCAGAGGCTAGAGGAACAGGGAGTAATTGAGAAGGTCACAGGGCCCACACCATGGGTATCGCCAATGGTGATCGCCGAGAAACCCCGCCAGCCCGGGAAGATCCGGCTGTGCATTGATATGCGCCTACCAAACAAGGCCATCAAACGGGAAAGGCATATCACGCCCACCATGGACGATATCGTGGCTGATTTAAATGGAGCCCGATGGTTCTCAAAATTGGACCTCAACGCGGGATACCACCAGCTCTCCCTAGCGAAAGAGAGCCGGTACATCACCACATTTAGCACACATCTGGGACTGAGACAGTACAAACGGCTAAACTTTGGAATCTCATCAGAAGCCGAGATTTTCCAAAACACCATCAAGGACATTCTGCTCGGCCTGCCAGGTGTCTTAAACGTGAGCGACGACATACTGATATACTCCAAGACAGTCGATGAGCATTACAAACACGTCCGAGCAACACTGTCACGTCTGCAGGAACATGGTGTCACCCTACATCGAGATAAGTGCCAGCTGTTTCAGCAAACAATCGAGTTCTTCGGCTATGTCTTCACTAAGGAAGGCATCCAAGTGGACCCCCGGAAGTCACACGCCATCAAAGCGGCCGCAGCCCCAACGTCAGTAGCGGAGGTCCGCAGCTTTCTGGGGATGACCACTTACTGCGGACGATTTATTCCGAATCTGGCCACCCTTGCCGAACCCCTAAGGCACCTCACCAAGACAGATGTGATGTGGCAATGGACAGTCGCAGAGGAGACAGCATTCCAAACGATCAAGGAGGCTCTCTTAGACCAGACCACACTGGTCTACTTTGACCCGAGCAAGAAAACCGAGATCTTAGTGGACGCCAGCCCCGTAGGGCTAGGAGCGGTCCTGACGCAAGAGCAAGGGCCAGGACAGTGGGCAGCTCTAGCATACGCCAGCAAGGCCCTAACGGATACGGAGAAACGCTACTCACAAATCGAGCGCGAAGCCCTAGCAATCCGTTGGAGCTGCCGTCACTTCCACCTGTACGTGTGCGGGCACCCATTCACAGTAGTGACAGACCATCAGCCGCTAGTACCGCTCTTCCGAGGAACGGCGCCCCACCCACCTCCACGGATAGAACCATGGGCCATCAATCTCCAACAATACCACCTAAGCGTGATATACAGACCAGGATCCAAAAACCCGGCAGACTTTTTGTCCCGGCACCCCAAGACCGGTAGCCAACCTATGCCAATAGATGAAGAGGAAGAGACAGAAAGTCACTTGGACATGGTGGCTGCCCTGACGTACCCCCAGGCATTGACGCTAGAGGAGGTCTTGGAAGCAGCCGAACAAGACCCAGTGCTGGTCAAGGTCAAAAACACAATCCTAGAAGGAACCTGGCAGCAATTTTTACAAACAGCTAACTCATGGACCAGCGAAGAGAGAAATGACCTCCAACACATGTGGAGGATACGACATGAGCTGAGTGTGACCAGGGGAGGACTCATCCTACGGAGCTCCAGAATCGTTATTCCGGCCGCTCTCAGGACAAGAGCAACGCAGCTGGCACACAAAGGACATCAAGGGATGGAAAAGATGAAAGCTCGAATGAGGGAGAAAGTATGGTTCCCGAGCATGGATGAGTTCGTAGACGACGCAGTTCGCAGCTGCCAGCCGTGTCAGATAACCAGTGGAGCCCAGCCGCCAGCCCCCATCATAACCGAGGAAGATGGCCGATACCCGTGGGAGAAGATCAGCGTGGACTTCGGGAGCCTGCCCGACGGACGAGTCGCGCTGCAATCTACCGCCTTCACGCACGTAGGCCCAGCCCTGGAAAAAGTATTTGGAATGTTCGGGGGCCCAGAGGAACTGCGAATTGACGATGGACCCCGTTCCAAGGGCACAAATTTGAAGAGTTTCTGAAATCACACGGCATCCACCATCGGCGAATCACCCCTCAGTGGCCACAAGCCAATGGAGAAGTAGAACGGCTCATGCGTACCATCAATAAAGCGAACAACTAGACCCCGAGCGAGAGTTGCAGCGATTTCTGGGCGAATATTGAAGAACCGGGCTCATTAAGCCTGGCGGCGCAGGGTACGCCTGAAATCTTCTGAGTTCGCCTTCCAAATTACAGAGACACAGAACACTCTGTCTGGCATAGGAACTTCAATTTATTAGCTGCAGCTAGGTACAGTTGTCCTAGAAGTACATCAGTGGTAGGTTCTCAGGAGACTGCCACTTCAATCCGTGGCTCACAGTCTTTTGTAGCGCTTGAATCCCCTAAAGCAACAACCCCCTCAATGTGCAATAAAAATACAAATCATCCACAAGAAAACATTCTTTGTACAAGATACAGGATAATGGGTAATAGAAATTCCTTCCCTAAGGTCATGTTCTCTACCCGACCCTATAGGTCAGGTGGCATAGCCATTCCTTGGTTAAATTAATTTACGACAGGACGTGTTTGAAGATGGTGATTCGTAAAACAACTGGAGAGGCCGAGAACGGTCACCAAGGGTCAATAGATGGTTATCTCGGGGATTAGATGCTTCGAGCCGGGTCTCAGAATGGACTTAGCTCAGAGAAACAGGAAAGGTCGTGTAATATGTGCAACAGTATAGAACGTGAAAGAAACGCTATGAAGGTTGAAGGGGCCTGAGTGAGGGCAACAGCGTAAAGGTGTTACTAGGAAAGATGGGGCCGTATTTGAATTTCCTCAGACCCTCCTTTTGCCATTACTCAGGCAAAGAAACCAGAGGCTGTTGTTAATCTGAATCGACTTCAATAGCCATGAAATCTAAAAGCTGTTGTTGGAGCATTATTTTTGTGTTCGCTGCTTTCTGTGCCACCGGATTTGGAACACACAGGGTGGCGCAGAGCCCGCATATAGCTGGACCACATTGTAGGCAAAGACAACATGAGAAGAGAATAGCCAAAGTCGCTCCGACAAAGGTAAGAATCTTCCATACCCATGTAGACAGTAGTCCCCCAAACCATCCCATCAGAGACCAATTCCCTTCATCCTGGTGAACGAACTCAGCGATCTTATGTAGCTTAGAGATGGCTTGGTATACTGTAGGGGCGTTGTCTGGAATAAAAATGCAACAGCTAGATCCGAATCAATCTGCATACGCCCCCACGGGCAGCAAGGATGATATCTAATACCATCCTGTTCTGAAGCGTGACGAGGCGGTCAGCAGCGAGTTCTGCAGTGATGTTACTCAAAGCTCCAGCTGTTTCATTGACAGTGGCTTCTACAACTCGAATCAGTTGTCTTATGTCTCTACTGTTGGCTATTGAGCCCCAGAATGGAAGGAGTCCTTTCAAGACATCCCCAACTTCTTGTCCTGACGTATCCTGGCCACCCCTCTTTTCTGTAAATGATGCTTGGCATCTGCTATATATGTAGGGGGCAACAACCAAGTGATATAACAAGTGCCTCTCCAATTACCAGGTAGAGAAGTGTAAGCCTTATTTCCACACACAAAGTATGTATTACGTGAGGGAACCATGCGAGGCCAATCTGTCCCATTCAACGTCACAATATGTTGGCAATTGCTTGTACCTTTATATTCTAACCCTCCTTTCCTAATACAGAATGGTGCTTGTCCAGGTACCACTAGAAAAGTTTGTCCTTTTCGAGAGGTTCTATTAGAGGGCAGAAAATACAAATCCGTAGATTTGGTTTGGCGATCAGCATATTCTGACTTCTCACTATCCGTCCCATATATCCTTTTTCTGTCTCGCCAACATAAATGGTATAGATGTACTCCCAAGCCCCTTACTTCTCTAGTATCCCCATCTCCAGAAAATACCCAACTGGCGCTCAATTCCCACCATGCACTACAAGAGCCATTAAATGAAAAAGGAAGGGTAGTGTATGGCATTCCAGTATTCACCGAACTTGGCAAAAGACCACAAACCCAACAGTTTGTCGCATTAGTGGCCAATTGATGTTGGTGTAGCATGGAAACAAATGTGTTGCGAAATTCACTCCTTTTTTTTTTTTTTTTTTTTTTTTTATTCCTCATATTTAAAAACGAAGATTCTAGATGGGGAAACCCAACCCTTCTCCTCAGGCCTGATGATTCCGATCCCAGTGTTTAAGGTCCGAGGAGAGGTGGGAAGGGAACACCCCTCTAGTGGCAACTGTTTTCTTATTCCACTCCATACCTTTCGATCCATCCAGCCATTTATGGTTTGGAGACAAAGAACCAACAGTGTCCAGGTGAAAATCATTGGAATACTCTCATCTATTCCGCCATGCCACAAGGGCCGCCCAGATCTTGTCATGGCTTGTGCTATCGCAGGCCATATCTGATTCGCTTATATGTATGAGGTACTTCAGACATTCTGCGAAATTGGGGGCGATTTCACTTTTCCATGCCTTGCATATTTCCCGTCGTGCCAGGATGATAACATAGAAGATAAATTTGGAAGCCAATTCATATAGTTCAAGATACGGTGTTAATCCGAACATAATCATCCCAGTAGTGACTACTAATTGTCTGTCTAGTACCTCAGACAAAAAATCTTGTATTTTGGACCAATAGCTCTTTAACATTGGACATTCTACAAACATATGCAAATCATCTGCAGCTAGCAATTTACATCTCGGGCAGTAGTGGTCCAACCTTGTGATTTTAGCTAACTTTTTTGGTTAAATATACACTCTATACATTGTAAAAAGATGATTTCTTTTTAGGGGGGCAGGCTTAACCACCGCATGAAGCAGTGAAAAGGAGTCCGCCCACACATCCCCTAAGGTGTTGACATCTGAATCTACAGCATTGCCCCAGAGTCTTTGAAGTTCGGACTCCGTCACCCCCTCCACCTCGGTCAAAGCCCAATACCAATAGGATAACTCTTTTTTCCAACTACCCTTCTTATTTATTAGATCAAACTTCGGGTTTGGGATGTTGTTGTTCCATTGGATAGTAGCCCACCAACCCAATAGCTGGTAATATTTAAATCTAGTAAGTGTACCCCTGGTCATATTCGAGAGGGACTCCCAATCTAAAAGCTCTGAGTCTTTCTGTAAATCACTCCAGTGTATTAACCCTGCAATTTTGAGGGGAAATGAAAGCCTATCCTTGAGGCAATCTGGGGTCCCCGGTGAATCCCATATAGGAGCTTTAGGGGCATAGTAGGGGATGTTGAATCGTTTCCTAATATATATCCAATTTTTCAATGCTGTGCCTAGGATTTTTAATCTAACCTTTTTGTAATATTTAGAGTCTCCAAATTTAAACAGAAAGTATTCCTGCCCTTGTGGGATACCATGGAGGAGCGCCTGGAACAATAAACCCAGAGAGGAGGTATCAGTCTTGTCTGCCAGAAGTCTGAAGTTTTTAAAATGGAAGGAGTGGCAGTACGTTAATAGGTCAGGTAAAGCTAACCCTCCCGTTTTCAAGGTTCTCCTCATTTTCTTCCAGGAGATTCTCGATGTCCTTGTGTTCCAAATAAAGGAACCTATTTTCCCCTGGAGTTTAGCTATGTCTAAAGGGTTAAACACTAAAGGAATGGAGTTAAACAAAAAAGTAATTTTGGGTAATATAATCATTTTGATTAAATTCACTCTAGGAATTCACTCCTTCTTGACCCAACATGAGGTGGTAGAGTGCCATGTGTATGCATTTCAACCGTAACTTTGGGAGTAGGTTGTGTAAAAACTACGTGTAGTCCCCATCCTATACAAGACAATATAATATATATCAAAATCAATATTATTAAAACCACTATAAAACGATTATGCAATAATTTACAATGCTTTGTGCTCCTTGTTTGTATTTTTTCCATTCCCTTGTTAACAGTCATTTCCAGCTCTAAATATTGCCCGTGACGGGAGGTTGCTTCACTCAGCTGTGATTGTCTGTAGTTCTTTATACTTTCCTACAAGTCCCACAGGCCTAGAGCCACATCTTGGGTCACAATTCTGAGACTTACGATCACGGCCCTGCAATCATGTGGAAATCGGCATAAAAAACAAAGTAAATGGAGCACTATTGAGGTATTTTGTTCAGTCTGGGCCTCAAATCGTACCTCCGGGAACCAGGTACAGTTTGTTCTTGGAAAAGGAGATGTGGTTTAGTAGTGTCCAATTTCACTGCCGGTGGTATAGCTCTCTGGAGGACCTCGTCGTCGTCTTGTCCTGCTCCGGCAAAGTCTAGGCGCGCATCACTGAATAGTCCAAATCTTGGTACTCTTCCGGTTTCAGAGTCACTAATTTGTTTATGAACCCATTGATCATAAGGCAATGGTAGGGGCACTTTCTTGCAATGTACCCCATGTACCCAGTTCTTTTTGCCGACCACCTTTACTGCAGTACGCGTCGTCAGTAGCACCTGACGAGGTTCTCTCCAGCGAGGTTCCAAGTTCTTTGACCTCTGGAAGTTTTTGACGCAGACCCAGTCTCCCGGCCGTATGGTGTGACCAGGATCCGTTGAAGCCTGGGGCAAAGTATCTTGTACCTGTTGGTGAAGGACACGTAACTTAGTGGTTAGATCATGTAAATAGTCAATCAACAATGGATGCTCTATCTCTGAGTATTTCTTTGGCCTTGGGACTCCCCAAACAATTGCAGGGTGTCCAAAGACAACCTCATAAGGACTAAGTCCCATACAGGAATGGGTGGTTGTTCTGGTGGATAAGAGAGCCAAGGGCAAGGCATCAGGCCAGGCAAGACCCGTGCTGGCTAGTATTTTCGCCAACTAAAGCTTAAGGGTGCCATTATAGCATTCCACCAAACCTGCTGACTGAGGATGGTTTGCTGCGTGGAATTTTTGCTGAATGCCAAGGCCTGTACATACTTTCTGCATGATCTGACCCACAAACTCACTTCCGTTGTCACTCCAAATAATTCTCGGTAACCCAAATCTTGGCAGAAACTCCTTCAAAAGGACTTTTGCCGTGGATAGAGCAGTATTATCTTTCAGGGGATAGGCCTCTACCCATCGGGAGAAGGCACATACCACAACAAGAACGTACTTCAGATTGTTACATCGTTCCATGTGGATGTAATCTATTTGTAAAACATCAAAAGGGTAAGTTGGGGGAGCAAAGTGTCCTGCTGGTGTTGGTGTTCCCTTCCCCGGGTTATGCATTAAGCATACAATACAATGCTTAACCAGATTGTCTGCACATTTAGGGATCCCCACATTCTTCCATACTGGAGCCAGAAGCTTGCATATACCTTTAGCGCTAATATGGGCTGGACCATGTGCCATGGTTACTACTGGGAGTACATAAGCATCTGGTAACAACCAGCGTTGATGTTCTGACAAGTCTGTCCAGCACCCTGTCACATCCAATCTTCCTATACTTTCTTTCCACGTACTCAATTCTTTCTCTGTGGCCTCTGCCTGGATCTTTTTCACACTGTCCACAGTATTCTCACACATCCCTCCTTGTGCAACCCATCTAGCAGAGCCCGCAACATACATGCGGTTGGTAGTGTCTCTAGCTGTCTCTTTCGCTATGTGGTCTGCGAAAGCATTTCCTTGACCTACATCATCAGTGATCTTCTTAAGTGCACTACACTTCACAATCGCTATCTGGGCAAGGTGAGTGATTCAAGGAGGTCATTTACCAATTGGCCATGCTGTATCTTAGTGCCATGGGATGTGAGAAACCCTCTTTCCTTCCACAGGCGGCCAAAACTATGGGCCACTCCAAACGCATACTGACTATCAGTATACACATTCACCCTTTTTCCTTCAGCCAACACACAAGCTCTAGTCAGTGCTATCAATTCAGCTGCCTGTGCTGAGTTATGTATAATACGTGCTGTTTCTACAACAGTGTATAAGGTAGTGACTGCATAGGCTGAGGTCGTTTCAACATTGGGAAGCTTAAAACAAGAACCGTCCACCCATAAGGTCCCATCCGGGTCCGGGAGTGGAGTATCCTTTAAATCAACTCTGCCTTTTGTCTCTTCCTCCGTGCGGAGGAAGCAGTCGTGTTGCTCCTGAGTGTCATTTTCTACTGGAAACTGCAGCAATGTTGCCGGGTTCAAGGTATTACATCGCTTAATGTGTATGTGGCTAGCCAAGAGCGTCAATTCGTATCCCGAAAGGCGTGCACTCGTGAGATGTTGGGTCTTTGTTCTATTTAGGAGGGTGTCTACAGCATGCGGTACCATGACCATAAGGGTATTATCTAATACCAATCCAGCAGACTGGCGAATGGAAACTGCCGCTGCTGCTGTAGCCCTCAAACAGCTAGGTAATGCCTTGGCCACTGGATCTAATGTGGCCGAAAAATAGGCACAGGGGCGTTGCTTGTCCCCAAATCGTTGCGTTAAAACTGATAACGCGCAACCTTCTTTCTCATGAACATAGAGTGTGAAAGGCTTACTGTAATCAGGAGTACCTAACACAGGGGCAGAGCACAAGGCAGTGCGTAAATCAGTGAAACTTTTCTGACATTCCGCAGTCCATAGAAGCGGGTGTGGTGTACCTTTAAGAGTGAGTGCCAACAAGGGTTTTGCCAGGAGGGAAAAATTGGGGATCCATTGTCTACAATAAGAGGTAATACCTAAAAAGGCACGCACCTCTTTTTGCGTACATGGAATAGGCATTTGGGCAATTGCTTGGATACGTTCTGGGCTCAATCGCCGTCCCTCCTTTGACAAGAGATGACCTAGGTAGGTAACCTCTTGGCAGCAATATTGCAATTTTGATGGTGAATGTGGTTGAGGTCAGATAAGTGGCGTGCCAGTGAAATGGTAGCCTTTTTAAAAGTGTCTTCAGAATCTGCTGCAACCAACAGGTCATCCACATATTGAATGAGAGTGGCCCCTTGTGGTAAACACAAAGTATCGAGCTGTGATTTCAATGCTTGACTATAAATGGAGGGGCTCTCGCAATAGCCTTGAGGAGCTCGCTTGAACCGGAAACTTTGGCCTGCTAAGGAGAAGCCAAAAATATCCCTACTTTCCTCAGCAATGGGAATGCTGAAGAAAGCATTTTTGAGGTCAATGACGGAAAACCAGGAAGCTGAGGCTGGTATCATTGTCAGCAGGGCATTAATATCCGGCACAACAGGGAATTGAGGTATCACAATCTTGTTGACCTCTCTGAGATCAATCACAAAACGATAGACAGGTGGCTGAGAAGGGTTGGTTTGTATAAAAACAGGCAGAACGGGGCTATTGCATACATTTCCCCTAGTCTCTTCGACCACATCGTTTTGTACCAAATCATGAACTATAGTCAAAAGAGCTTTTTCGCCGTCACTGGAAATTTTATACTGTGGAATGTGAGGAAATTTAGTATTAGGCTTGAGCGTTACAATGTAGGGAGGAATCCGCAGGAGGCCCACATCATTGGGGCCGGTGGCCCAGAGGGTGGCTGGAAGAGATTGTAATTCAGGGGGAAGCTGATCTTTAGACAAATACATCGGTGAGGTCAATTTCTTACCTAAGGTAAGACGTACACCAGAAGGGGAACAGTGTGATGTTGCATACAATCTCTTCAATAAATCCAAGCCCAACAAATTTTCACCACAACCAGTTGTTAAAAGGAGCGGGGCCTCCAATTTGTAAGGACCTATTGAAATGGGCAAAGGGCATGAAACGGGGTTCTGAACTGGGGCGCCAGAAAAACCTACAGAAACATTTGTACAGCCAGACAAAGGTGCCCCAGGGAGTTTAGAGTGAATCGTAGAGCTCTTTGTTGCACCAGTGTCTAATAGGAATGGCTCTGTAACACCTAGTGCTTCCACGTCAACATAAGGCCCACTTTGGTCCACAGGAACTGATACTACTCCCTTACTTTGTCCATGGCTGTCCTAGTTAGGTTGGGAATTCTGACTCTCATCCTCAGTATAGTAATCACTGTTGTAATAGTTGGTAGACTGAACATTTTGCTGATCAAAATAATTTGTGGAGTTTCCAGGGGGCATGGAACGTTGGTTATTAGGCGGCGTACCTCGTCCTCTACCTCTTGGTGCTGACTGATAACCACCCTGGCCTCATGACGCGGGAATACCGCTTGTGCGCTGTAACAAAACCGGGCAATTATACTTTAAATGGCCTTCTTCTTTACAATAAGCGCATTGATTTTGGCCCAGTGGGGGTCGGGGAACGAAAGGCCCAGACCTCTGCAACTGTCTCTGGAATTGTGGAGACGGCTGATATTCACGTTGGGCAGGGCGAGGAGGATAAGCTTGTTGCAAAAGAACTTTTGTTTTCAACTCTTTGGTATTTTTATCAAGTTTCTCTCTTTCCTCTTTATCCCTATTTTCATAATACTGGGCAGTAGCCAATATCTGGGCCGAAGAGGAGACCGCCCACGCGCTTTCGGAATTCTTCAACTTATTAGATATTTCCGGAACCAAATTTGACACAAATTTGTCTACAAACAATCAATGGCCACCTTCCGTGCTCATATCCTGACCACTATGATCGATGACCGTTTCCTCGAAACGAGTGAAGAAATCAGAGACGTTTTCATCCGCTTTCTGCTTACAAGCTGCTAACTTATCCCAATTAACTCGCAGAGGGGGCATCATAGTTTTCAGTAAGGTAATGATACTAGCTGGGAGTTCTGTAATTAGAGCCTCAGGTTTGGCACCACCCACTTGGAGTCTGTCCGCGGCGAGTATGGCAGCCCAATCACCCCCCAGTTCCCCCACATGGTCCTCCTTCCGAATCCTAGCCCATAACGGTTGTGGGACCACATTACCCATTAGCATGTCTATATCGGCCAAATTCATAATACATGCATCAACAGTTTGGGACAACTCTTTGTAGTACCCAGCAGGATTTTTACAGGGGTCCGGTAACGACTGTTTAAGGGCCAATACCTCAGATCGTTTCCACGGGACGTGTACCCACACGCGTTGAAAGTGAGCAGATATAATAGGATTAGCACCCTGAGCTGCAACCTCCTCTCTCCACACTGGGGGAACCTCTCGCATGGGATAGTGTTTTAATTTTCGCCTGACGGAGGAATCGCGTTGAGGCAAGGACCGGCAGGCAAGCATCATTCTAAAAGTGACAAGCGTTCCTACCGCGTCCTCAATCTCTGCGCCCACAATCAGCCCTTTATCAAACTCGGCCTGTACATCGAGCAGGCCCTGAGGGGCTCGTCCCAATCCCATATCCTCCCACTCTTGACTTAACATTTTACACATAGTATCAAAAACATATCTCTGCGTTGGTGCCTCCCACTGCTGAAAGGTGACCATAATATCTTGCACACTATACTGGGGGCCATTGGTGATCCACCTTCGGGCTTGAAGATCTAGCACTTCCCGTTCCTCTGGACCTGGTAGCTGACTACGAGTTTGTCTACGCGGAGGAACAGGGGTCATTTGAAATGTCCCAAAGAGAGGGGACAAAAGGCCAGAAATGGTATCGATCATTCGCCTCCGAGCGGAGGGAGAGTTCGTCATTAGGACAGGAGACAGAATATTAGGCGGGGCAGAAGAGGAAGTAACATTTACGGAGGGAGCCGAAGGTAAGGGAGAGCTCGGCAATGCCGGAGAAAGCTGTGGTGGGGGTGCAGGAACCAGTTGGGGAGCGACAGGTGGGACAACAGGCGGAACATGCGGGGCAGGTGCTAACAATAAAGGTGCATTCGCTCCAGGGCAGGCGGTAATCCAAAAGGTACATTAGCTCCCTGCGCATAGGGCGGGGGTAATCTCAACAGATGGGACATTAAAGGATCCTTCTCAGGGTCCACATTTTTCTCCGCAGGGGAAGTTGGCAGCACTGGATAACATTTATCTACCGCCATACGATGTTGCCTATCTGAGACCTCAATCGCATGATCGGTTTCATTATTTTTAAACTGTTGCGCAGCTTGCAAAATAGACATATCCCTCCTATCTCTTTTAGCTTGTTTTATTTCTTTCTGTTTGGCCTCCTTACGCCATAAGCGAAAAGAGTCAAACATAGCCGGCCGGGCTTTTCGTTTAAACAAAGTGTTCTCCAAATTATCTAAAATATTGAGCTCAAAACTGCCGTTCTGTGGCCATCGTAAAACACCATCTTTTCTAGTATAGCGAACCCATGCCTCATTAAAAGCTATGGGGCCAATACCATGTTTAGAATATACTTCATAAGTGGGAGTTCCGGCCGGAGGAATTGGACAAGAGTCCTCCAGTCGGGAAGCCCTATCGCGATTACAACAAAACCATTTTCCAAACTTACTGAAACTAGGCATCGCTACCACAATAGTTTTTTTACAAACTTCAAGGGGTTAATTAGTCCCTTTATAGTACAAAAAAACTGCACTCACCCCTCGGTTTCGGCTTTTGCAAAAGTCGAACAAAGACAAAACAAAGACAAAGGAGTGGCCACTATACTTAACTTAACCAGATGTTTCTGTACGCCAACAGAGGTCCGTCTGATGTCTCGTGATACAAATTACCAAAGGGAGCCAAAGCGTGGCCGCAGTCAGGGCAGCAGGTCTTTGCAGCCGTTGGAAGGGAGAAGCCACACGGTAAAAAACCTTCAGTCCACTTACGACATGCAGGGGTCGATCACGTGGTGCGCGTCCTCTGGAATTTCCTTGCGCGGCTCCTCACGATCCTCGGGCTGGACCCACGACCTCTGAAGCGGCCTCACAGAGGGCACCAAATTGAAGAACCGGGCTCATTAAGCCTGGCGGCGCAGGGTACGCCTGTAATCTTCTGAGTTCGCCTTCCAAATTACAGAGACACGGAACACTCTGTCTGGCATAGCAACTTCAATTTATTAGCTGCAGCTAGGTACAGTTGTCCTAGAAGTACATCAGTGGTAGGTTCTCAGGAGACTGCCACTTCAATCCGTGGCTCACAGTCTTTTGTAGCGCTTGAATCCCCTAAAGCAACAACCCCCTCAATGTGCAATAAAAATACAAATCATCCACAAGAAAACATTCTTTGTACAAGATACAGGATAATGGGTAATAGAAATTCCTTCCCTAAGGTCGTGTTCTCTACCCGACCCTATAGGTCAGGTGGCATAGCCATTCCTTGGTTAAATTAATTTACGACAGGACGTGTTTGCGTGTTTGAAGATGGTGATTCGTAAAACAACTGGAGAGGCCGAGAACGGTCACCAAGGGTCAATACATGGTTATCTCGGGGATTAGTTGCTTCGAGCCGGGTCTCAGAATGGACTTAGTTAAGAGAAACAGGAAAGGTTGTGTAATATGTGCAACAGTATAGAACGTGAAAGAAACGCTATGAAGGTTGAAGGGGCCTGAGTGAGGGCAACAGCGTAAAGGTGTTACTAGGAAAGATGGGGCCATATTTGGATTTCCTCAATATCGCAGCACCCCCCACTGCTCAACCCGCCAAGCACCGTGGGCCCTGATGTTCAACGGAGCTCGGAGAGACGGGCTACCAGTCGCTCCAGGCTGGACGGCCCCGCCCTTCGACGAGGAGAGGGCGTTCCAGAGGCGCCAAGAGCGAAATGACAAAGTCAGTAAGGCGCGGAGAGCCGCGCCCAGAGAGATCCAAGTCGGAGATATAGTAATCCTAAGAGAGCGACGGCCCGGGCGAAAATTCAAAACAAGGTATGAAAAGGGCTACTGGAGAGTGGTCGACCGGCAAGGAACCATGGTGACGGCACGACGAGGAGGAGAACTGGTCACCCGGAACATATCGTGGTTCAAAGTAGCGAGGAGCCCCGCTGATGACGATAGAGCCACCGAGGTCGAAGAAGAACACGACCCCGGGGCTCTCCCAGCCAGCGTCCCCAGCCCCAGCCCCATCCCCCAGTGCACCCCCGGGTCAGATCCGAAGGATACCGAGAGCCCTGGCGGTGAACCAGGGCAGAGGACAGCACCAACAACCCAAACCACGGCCCCTCGGGGTAACTCGAGGTATGTGCTGAGAGACAACCCTAGGCCCAGCAGCCGGTTGAGAGACTTTGCGTGCCAAGTAAGTGACGCCACGGAATAATGTTTGAACTGTTGTCAAGGACCGAGTTGTAGAGGGATGTTACAGTTAGCGCTCTAGCTTCCAGCTAGAGCGCAATGGCATTTGCGTAAGTTGCGCTCACGTCGACGGACGTGAGCGCGTGCATATAAATAAAGGGGCGGGCGAACTCGGGCAATTCGCGCCCAACTACGATACTGAGTCGGTCCATTATTTCAGCGCGGCGCGCCAGGCATAAGTAGCGCTACCGACCCCCCCCCACTCCTTGCTAGTGATCAGGGGTGTGAAGCACAACATATTGTACAGTGATACTAGCTATTTTTGGAGAACCTGAGGTGCACAGCCCTGGTGAAAGTTTAAGACCCGGAATATTGGTGGACAGGCTGGGATTGACGGTGGATGCCCTGTCTTAGTTTGTGACGGCTAACTATTACAGTGGGGAATTGGTGACACAGGCTGGAATAAACAGTCAGGGGAACACGAAAGAGAAGTATACCACATCAGTGGCCTCCATGCAAGGCCTGACATGTCAGGGGAAACTCGATATTTACCACTGGACTCATCGGCAGAGGAATCCTGGAGAACAAAGCTCCTGGTGGAGGGGTGTGGCGAGCTACCGAAGATGGCGGACGCATGAGCGCAGCGCTCCGCATCGGCCCTGAATTTATCTGACTTAAATGAGCGGCGCAAACCCATTTTTAAGTCTCGCCTGACCCAGCGCATGCGCTGGTCTGGCGAGACTTATTGAGAGGGCTCCAAAAAGTGCTACCAGGCCAGCCTAGAGCTACAGTGCATGTGCGGGGACGCGCGCCGCGCTTTACCGCGATTACTTTCACTTTCGCGGCCGCACGGCCGCTTTGATGTTTGATCGCGATTGCGATCACTTTAGCGGCCGCACGGCCGCTTGGCATGGCCAAATAGGTCTCGCTTTTGGGACCTTATAAGTATTTAGTTATGCAACTGTTGCATGGCTAAACACTTATAAGGTCCCAAAGGCGAGACCTATTGGCTATGCCAATGCTTGTTCTAACTGGGAGTGGTGGTCCTGCTGTGAGGAGCCGAGGCGCTGACCCTGAATGGTAACAAGGGGTGCGCCACGGCCTGCTGGCAAGGGATGATCGAGTGAGGGTGTGGAGCCTGAAGCCCCAGCCTCGAGTGTCAGACTGGGGCAGGGACACCGGAGCCGGCAAGCGATCGCTGCAGAATAGCTCTGGGGCCCAAGCCGATGAAGACAACCCTGCCGCGGCGGAAAACTACTCAAGCTGCCTGGAGGTGGGTGTCTGCTTGTGGGACCCAACAGGGTTGCCCATTGTTCCCGTTATTGTTTGCACTAGCAGTTGAACCGCTGGTGCTTCCGCAGGAGGGTGAGGGACTTGGGATATCGCTGAATGGAAGAACATATATAATATCCCTGTATGCGGATTATCTGTTGATCTATTTGTGCACCGCGAGCTCTGGAGCAAACACCGCCCTTCAACCCCTGAAAAGGTTTGGCCAACATTCTCGCCTGCGGGTTAATCATCACAAAACACACCTGTTCCCGGTAGCTGGCTGACATACTAGGCCTGGGGACCTTCCTGCTAGATATAACTGGTCTTCGACTTCCTTTAAGTACCTGGGCATTCAAATCTTTCACTCCTTGGAGGACATGAGAGACGGTAACCTGGAGAGGGCAGTTCGATCCCTACGCTCTAGTGTGGCCTTTTGGAGCTCGCTGAGACTGCCGCTGATGGCTAGAATCTCGCTGACCAAGATGGTCATTTTACCCCAGTTGCTATATTTTTTCGTTAATTTGCCAGTAATGATGCCTACGGGCTGGTTTAGAGCTCTAGACACATAGTTGCGAGACTTTATTTGGGCAGACGGCAGGCGCAGGGTTGCGTTGTGGACACTGCAGCGCCCTAGGAGTGAGGGTGGTCTGGGAGTCCCAGATTTAGAATTATCAGTTGGCGGCGCAGCTTCAGTGGGTGGCGCAATGGTTGGAGGGAGTGAACTTGGAGGGAACGTACTTGGCAGATCCTGGACAACACCTGTGATTATTATTAGCTAAACTGCTGAACCCAGCCACAAAAGCTCCCTACACATCGACCCTGCTAGCTACGGCTCTGCAATGCTGGAGAAGGTGTATGGCTAGATTGCCAGCAGGCCCGAGATACACTCCGGTATCGCCACTGATATGGCTGCCTTATGGAGAACCTCAGGCGATCTTAGGGGCAGAACAGTTGATGGCCTGGACCGAGGTTGAGATTGTGACAACCGGGGACTGTTTTCAGGAACACAGCCTGCTCCCTTTCGCGGACTTAGCAGAGAGTTATGGGCTCCCTGAGGGACAGTTTCTTATGTATGAAACAATGGTGAGGACGTCCGATCGACTGTGGGGTGCGGGGAGATAAGAACCGGCTACACACGGGGACCACCACTCACTGATAACGTTGGGTACAGCTGATCACCAAATAAAATAGTTGTATGCGTTGCTCCTAGAAACATCACTGGCGCCGTTGCTTGTCCTCTGAGGGAAATGGCAGAGCGCTCATGGTAAAACAATCACAGAAGCGGAATGGCGTCGCGTTTTGGAATCACCTAAGAAGATATCTTGCAGCACCCGCCTTAAATACTTGCAGTTTAATTATGTCCATATGAAATATATGACCCCACACCGTATACAGGCTGCATTTGGAGGGGAACCCAGACAGTGTCCAAGATGTAAACAGTTAGATGCAAACTTTCTACACATGACATGGAGTTGTGCGGCCATACAGGGATATTGGGACGCGGTGATGACTAACCCATTCACCTGAAGTCTGTCTTCTAGGATTATACCAAAGATCGCCTAAACGCAAGGAGGGCCACCGATTTATTGATCTGTCCTTGGCCCTGGCCAAGAGGAGAATTGTGATAGCATGCAAATCAGTAACGGGGCCACAGTTAGGGGGTTGGAACCAGGAGGTGATACATTGGGCGGCAGCAGAGGGCAGAGCCTTGCATAAAGAAGAGGTGAAGGACATACGCAGGCGCCCTATTGCGGAGGGAGGTACTATAAAATTGGGAACACCCGAGCTGCTCTAATAGTGGAGAAGAGGGTGGGGGAGATGCATCGACTGGCTCCGATGGATACGTCTGCGTGCACGACAACTCCCCCCGCACGCTTTCTTTCTGCCCCTCCCCCGCCACCACTGATACATCCCAAAACTTTGCGATATACGCAATATTATTGAGTGATGAATAGCGCCCCCCCTTTCCTCTCCCCCTCCCCCCCCCGCTCTAGCCCGTCCCCCCCCCCCTCCCGGGCTGCTCACTGAGACCATAAACTTCCAACGCTTGAGAAGGAAAAGGTGGCTACACCCACATGCACGAACTGACACCGTTTTAATTGTTTAAGTTTAATTGTTTATTAGGTAATGGCACATAGACTGTGCTAATAGGTGAATTTAATTATAGATAGTATGTAATAACTAATCACACGTATGGCCCCAGGACTGAGAACATTAGACTATAAGGCACACAAGGACGGGATTAAATTGGAGACATCACCCACATACAAGATTCACTGACACATGAGGCTAACTGCCTATAGAAATGGGAAGTTTTGGGTATTGGTTGCATGTATATTGAATATTTAAGTTTGTGCCAGCTATATTTCCATCGTCCAGGCGAACAAGAAATGATGAATATGTGTGCAATACTTCATATATCTTGAGCTAAGTTATGAAAATGTAAGAATGCATGATAATAAATGCCAATAAACATATTTTTTTTAAAAACCAGAGCTCCTGGTGGCCGTCCAGGGTCCCGGGTGGCATTAGAGGGCAAGAGAGAGACGGTGGCCCTGGAGGTAAACCTCCTCTGTGCTTGGGGTCGGGTAGGGGTTGTGACCAGATATGGCTGAAGAAGTATGTATTCTTAACTGGAATGCCCGGAGAGTGGCGATCTGGGTGGCCCCAGGGGTGCCATTCCATCATGTTTATAGTGAAGCAGATATAGAGGGATGCTATGTCCTAGTGAAGGTAATGCTTGATGGGAAAGACATAAAGATTTTGAACTCCTAGCGACCCAATGTGGATGACAGTCATTTCTATGTAACATTACAAGGGTTGGTAGAGGATCGCATAGGAGGCCCTATAATATGGGTGGGTGACTTCAACTGCGTCTTGGATAGACATCTCCATGCTAGGCACCAAGCCTCGAATGACGGAATCTTTGACCCAAGTTGTGACGAACATGGAGAATGATAGTTGGCGCACACTGGACCCACATACTCATGGATATACCTGTCATTTCTTAACACATTCTACATACAGCCGCTTGGATCAGCTCCTGATTGTAGGACTAGATCCTGGGGCCCTGCGGAGGGTTGAACACTTTGGTAGGTATATGTCGGATCATGCACCAGTATCACTTCTTCTAGGCTGGGGAGGCAATGTGCGTACTGATAGACGCGGGCGTATGCCTCTGGAGTTACTGACTGATTCGGCCAGTAAAGAGATGCTTCGGGAGGCACTCCAGACATATTAAGATTGGAACTGGATATCAACTGGGTCACATGCCATGGAGTGGGAGGCACTTAAGGCTGTCCTGCATGGCCAATGTTTCAGAATGACTTGTGGGGTCAAATGACAACTTTTCGCAGACATTGACGGTCGAGAACAGCAGCTGAAGATGCTGCATGTGAGGGAAACGGACTCTGCTGCTATTAGAGGGGAGGTGGTACAGATCCAGCGGGACCTTCAGGTGCTGCGGGCATCTCTCAACAGACGTACCCTCACCTTCTACCGGCAGCGATTGCATTGGGAAGGGGATACGTTTGGGTGACTGCTGGCTTGGATACTGCGACACGAACAAGAGATTCCACCCATCTTGCAGATTCGGGACCCGGGGTGGGTCGCGTACTGACACAGAGCAGCGAGATACTGACAGCCTTAGTGTCACACTTAAATAATGTATGGGGATGGTTTCTATTGGGGGTGACACTGCCACGAGTGTCACCTGACAATGCCCAGGATTTAGGACCTTACTCTGGAGGAACTGAGAGCCACGCTTCGGGGTCTGAATAGAGAGCTAAGGCTCCTGAGGTTGACAGTTTCCCCGCGGAATTTTATCAGGCATACCCCAATGCTCTCGGGGGGATTGTTAAGTGTCTTTTTGGAGGCCCTGTGCCTAGGCGCCTTGCCCCTGACTATGAGGGAAGGAGTCCTTAGCCTTATGTTTAAACCAGGTGGGGACCCTAAGGACCCCTCATCCTATAGGCCCATCACTACGATCAACACAGATGTGAAAATCCTTTGTAAATTGTTGGCAACACGATAGATTGGGTCATCTGTACTTTGGCCCATGAGGACCCGTGTGAATTTATGCCTGCACGCAACACGACCTTTACCTTGCGGCGCCTGACCCATGTATTACATGAGACCGTGGAGTTGGACCAGGGCCTTGCCCTCGCGTCATTGCACATTGAGAAGGCATTTTATACTGTTAGGTAGAGCTACCTCATGAAAGTGCTTCAGGGGATGGGCATTGGCCCAGTTTTCCAGGGGTGGAAATAACTATTAATCAAGCAGCCCGTGGCTTTCTTTACGGTGGGAGAGAGGTTTTTGAGGCATGGTCGATGGAGCCGGGCACCCGTCAGGGATGCCCCTTATCGCCACTGTTATTTGCTCTGGCCCTCGAGCCCGTGGCCATCCTGCTCGGCCAGGAATTGAGGAAATGGTTGCATCCGCATCAGTGAGACAGCCCATATTGTCTCTTTGTATGCCAATGATGCGTTGGTAAAGATTCGATCTCCTGCAGGACCTGTGTTGATGCAGCACTTGCAGAGCTTTGGATTTGTGTACGGCTTACGAATACATCTTAAAAAACACATTTTTGTTTCTGCCACAGACCCATTTACCAGATTTGGGCATCCAATGGGAGCTACAGGGTTTCCTATACTTGGGCATTATGATCATTAGGATGGCGACAAAACATTGGCGCCTTAATATGGACTGCTTGGTGGGGGGCTCGTTAATTCGACTGACTTCTGGAATACGCTCCCCTTGTCGGTCATGGGGAGGGCGGCAGTGGCTAAGATGGTCTTCTTTACTAGATGCCTATATTTAGTACAAATGCGCTTTTTCCTCTGCTCTGCAGGAGGCCATTTTTGGACCCTAAATAGTCTAATTTTCTCATTAGTATGGGTGGGGAAGCGCAGCAGGGTTGCACTCTCAGTCTTGAAGAAGGTAGCATAGCTATCCCAGGCATCTCCAAGATGCTACCCGGTGGGTCACGGATGGGGACAATTGTGAGAAGCGGCTCCTCCAGGATATGGTGGAGGGGGATACTTTGCCACGCCTCCTAATGAGGGGAGGCCGGGCAAATGGACCAGTACCCTATTTAATTCACCACACAGTGAGTATATGGGAAATGGCAGTGAAAAGGGTGATGTGTGGGGTCCCCTGTGACAGGGAGTTACCCGTTTAGGTCTTAGAGCTCTTCTACTCTATTGACTGTGATATGTCCATGGACAGATAGAGGGCGGGCGGCTGTCATTTGGTGGGGGACCTATACCCGGGGGAAACATTTATCACATTCATGGATTCATAGGACACATTTGAAGTGGAGCAGGGACAATTCCTACAATTTGCTAAATTAGACAATATGATGAAAGCACTCTGGCAGCACCTCCACCCTCGCACATTCCACGAATGAGCGACAGAACATCAAGCCATTGAAGGCACTCGGGAGAAAGAGAAGCAAGAGGAGGAAGCCAAAGCTCTTTGGCTTTAGGCCCTACCTGACCCCTTCAGATGCAAACATGGAAGACCCAACAGAAGGGTAACCTTAACCTGCTGCTCTACACCCGGTAGTCAAGGTTAAGCACCTGATAGGAGGGATTAACTAGGACCCAAGGCAACTTAATGGTGAACAAGACCATCACAGAGATGGTTCATGGAGAGGAAGGTATCCAAGAGCTGTTGGGAGGGAAGGAGAAGGGATTTCTGGGTCAGCTGGTGGGTCTGGATGGAGTGTAGACTGACAAGCTAGACCCGGAATTCAACACAAAAAAACTGTGAAGTCAAAAATGATAGAAAAAAATACAATGCCGCCCCAAATACATCACATTCACTTCCAATAATACCGTAAATTCAACTGGCGGATTGTAAAATTATGAAGAGGAATTGGTCGCTCTTAAGTGTGGTGTGGAGATTCGGGACACAGGGTGCAATGCCCGTGGGAACCTCAGGGCTCGGATCTCATCTGATTCACTCCCCTCTCCCAACTGAAATGTTCGCCATCCTTCCTTCATCATGTCTGTAGTCACGTAGGCACTTCCTTGGTATTTCAGCCACCTACAGATATTCAGCAATGGGGAAAACCTGAACATGCATAATGGTACAGATTCCTGAGATAATCGGGGCATATTAGCGCAATGGTGGCCATGCCTGCAGTAATTCAGTCTTATCCGCAATGTTGCTTATTCTCGGTGTATTTTCAGCATAATAGTGCACACCTCTGGTGTAATGCTCGCATTGTCTTTGCCTAATGCTCGCACTGGCATAATTGTGTTGATTCTTAATATATTGTGACATTCTTGATACAATGGTGCCCAGCCTTAGAGTAATGTTTACATCTACATAATATTGATAATTATTGACATTTTTAACAACATTATCACTCCTACGGTCTGAGGCTGCAGTCCGTAAGGTTGATGCAACCTGTCCGCATCTACACATGCACTCAAGCATCCATTTATCATCACATACATGCACTTCTTTATTCAAACATGTCCCCATTTCACTCACCCCATTCATATCCATAGAAGGGCTCACTCAGCCATTAGTTCTCTCTCGCTTATAAAATCAGCCCGTTCTATTGGCTTTGTCACTGCTTGTTAAAATGGGAGTTCAAGCCAGAGCATGCAGACAATGAATTGCTAGAAAGATAGAAATGCCTTTTAATTTGATCGCAGGCAAAGTTCTGTTTGAGTCGCAGGAAAAAATATGCTTGTTTTTTACCATTTATGTTGTTGTTTGGTGTGTCCCAAAACTATTTTAAACGATTCTTCCGTTTTGTTAGTTCTTCTCCCCATAGTTTATACTGTTTTTATTTAGCATGTACATAAAGAAGCTGTTAGACAGCGTGCCTTTCTTAACACGACGTTTGTGGGGCCAGTTGTGCTGCTTTGTACACCCCTGAAACGCCTCTGCCCAGGCCCACCCTTCCCTCTGGGTTGTAGCTATGGTAAGTGCAGCAGGTACAGCACCCAGGTGCGTGAGGAGCCCACTTCCCCCTATAATGGTTTAGCCCTCCCTCTCCGCAGCACCATCGCTGCCTCCCCCCTGGGCGGACTACTCCCGTAGGCACTCTCCATGTTCCCTTTCCCTCTTCTTGAAGTGTCTAACTCCCCTGGCCTTTCTCCTCTCGCAAAGCGAAACATCTGTTTCTCAAGGCCGTTCAGTCGAAGGGGCAGTGTGTAATAAGCCCGCTACAGATATGAGACTCCCCCAGTGCTGAGAAGGCTGAGGCCACATGATAACAGAGATAGCCAAAACGTTTACAGTATGTGGCTTGAACAAGTCTCATGACGCTGGGGGAGGAGTACTCCCCTATCCGTAACCCACCTCCCCCGACACTTGCTAGGGAGAGAGTTCTGCTGGAAGTCATCAAAAAACATACCGAGGAGTTGAAAGGATGCACGCTTAGAGGCATAAGTCGCGCCACTGAATATACAATCAGGCACCCGCAGCGTTTTCCATATAAACATTGATTTTTTTTAACACAACCTTTATTGGGCTATTCAGCAAGTATAATACAATTGCGCAGTCTGTCATACATTTTTGTTCATAATATATAGAAGGTGGGGCTAAGGTGACGCCCTACATTGCCATATGATCATATCTGATTAGTGCGCAAACCTTATACAGTTTTTAACCTCAACACCAAGAATTTACGTGTATTTCCGTTGCACAAGAAGAACCAATGTCATTTGTCCAAAGTGTAGAATAGTTAATACCCAGAATACTACCCTTACCCATACCCACCCCCCAACCAAACTCACAGCCATGATATCCACCTTCCATAGGATATCATGGCTAAGTCAGTCCTGAAGCAGGCGTAAGGAAAGTAGCGATAACAGGGGTTATCGGTACTTTTCTTGCCGCTATGCTTCATAGCGTGGGGCTTGATGATAGGAGAAATGTTGCTTAGCGACATTTCTCCTGTCATGTTAGGTCAGGAATGCCCACTTTGCATCTCATTAGAGATGCAAAGCTGGGCGTTAGGAATTCCTGCGCTAACGCAAGTTTTCACGCGTTAGCGTGAGCTTGCTAATTAGGCGATAAAATTATCGCTGCTTTTCGGCCGAAAACGGCCGCAAAAGCGGCGATAATACTATCGCCTCGCCTTGCTGATATGCCCCTAAATGCTAGTTAGTGTGAGCGGCAATCCATCAGAATTCCGCAACAGAACCTTGACACACATGAGGTACTCTTCCAACTGTTATCTTCTGTCTCTGACGTGATCATGTGCCTCAGAGTGATACTTTTTTTGTAATATAAAAAATTATGCTAGGAGACATGGTAAGACATCTTCTGTTTGAAACAGATTATCTAGCAAGGAAGACAGGGGTGTGCGAAGCCAGTGCATCTTCCTTTATGTGTTTGTAATTTGGAGGTGTGGCTGAGCACAGCCACGTCTTCCATGCTTCATTGGTTAGAACAGCACATTTTCCAAAGTTTTTTAAAAAGAAGTGTCTCTCTGCAGGGGCGGCTTCTAAGCTATGGCGGAGGAGTGCAGCCCCACTGGTGAAATGCCAGCAGACAGAAGAAAAACAAAATGACAATAAAACTATTTTGTCTTTTTATTTTTTACTTACAGTCGCAAGTCTGGAGCGGGGTGGGTCCATGTCTGGGCTGCAGGGGGAGGAGTGGTTTTAGGCACTGAAAGTGCACATGTCGGTTTAGCCGGCCGTCCACGCCGGCAGAACCGACATGCGCACTTTGATATCTCCAGGCTGTTCCTGGGAGATATCATCTGTGCTCAAGGGGACCAGGCTCCCAGTCCTTGCTGGAGCATTAGACTGGCCCGCTCCGCACTATCCAGTGCTTCTCTCATGCTGGGTGTAATTGCATAAGAGAAGAACTAGGATTGCGCTCCTGTGGATAGTAGTGCAGGAGCAGTGAGGCGTGGCATGGAGAGGGAGCAGAAGATCATGGTCCGGCAGTGAAAGGTAAGTGTTTAAGCATTTTTTAAAATATTTTTTCCTCACTCTGCCCCCCACCCCCGCAAATCAGATTGGCAGCAGCAGCTGCTGCTCTTGGTTGCGACAAGAATTTGAGCACTTGCTCTCCTAGCAAAAGATATGGGGAATTAGTAGTCCAATCTCCTCTCTCTGGAAGCAATTCATCTTCCATGGCCGGACATTGGGCTTGAGGACCAAATGAGCAGGATTTTTCCATTTTCAACCCTAATGAATCTCAGTCCTTTGACATCCCATCGAATCATTTGATCCTCCCTGGATAGACATGTTTACAATGGAACAGAAATCGTTGCTTCCTAGATTCTGCTCCCTTATCCTGTCACAGAAAACATGGGCTCTGGATGCTCTTTCGATTCCCTGGCCAAAGTTGCTCATTCATGCTTTTCCACCAAACCCCTTACTTTCCAGAGTACTGAGGAAAGTTATGCAGGGAGAAGGCTTAGGTCCTATTGGTAGCCATTACCTGGCATCGGACACCCCGGTTTTACAGTAAAACTCAGGTTGGCAGTGGACGATCCTTGGATTCTTCAAAGCAATCCTTCTCCTGTTTGAGTCTCTCTTTTTCCAGAGTCTTCCCTATTGAAACTGAAGCTGGGGATCTGGAAGCTGAAAGAAGGAGATTGATTGACCTAGGTTGTTCAGAGGAGATAGCCTGTTCAACCCAAAAGCCTAAAAAACCTTCCACATTGAAGAACTATTCTAGAAATTGGAAGAGTTTTGAACATCAGTGTGGCTAAAATGGCTTCCTGTTGCACCCCATACATTAATTTTAGACTTCCTCAGAGATGAGATTTTTAAAAGAGTTTGCTGTTTCCACTTTCCGCAGTCACTCTGCTGCTACTAAGACCTTCAGAGAAAAGGATGTCTTGGAAATAAAAGGTCTTGTAACCATGCTACTAAAGAGTTTTTCTAACAGGAGACATGATATCCAATCTCCCATCCCTTCTTTGGATTTACCATTAGATGTCAGAGCTCAAAAGAGTTTTCATTTAGAAATATTAGAGTTGTTTTCTCTAAAATTCCTACATTTTAATTTTGTTCTAGTTGCTTTAACATCTGGAAGGTATTAGGAGAAAGTGGAGCTTTTTTGGTGATGTAACTTACCTTTGATTTTTTCAGGGCTAATTTAGTTTTGAGAACTGATCCAGACTTTCTACACAATGTAGCATCCTCGTTTCATTTAGAGGAAGATATTGTTTTGGTAGTTTTTTCCCTCTCACTCCTCACTGGATGAATAGTTATTACATTTGTTTGATGTTCATAGAGCATTATTTATGTTTCACACACTTCAGAGTGAATCCAAAGGTGCAATTCTATGTCAGGACAGAAGGCGAGGATTATGCTTTAACATTCTTCGCTTTACGAGACAGCAGCCATTAAACACCATAAAGAGCTACCTTTCCCATGAACCAAAGGGACAGGAAATAGATAACTTGAATTCTATCACAGTCCTTAGTATCACATAAAGTCCTTTGTCCATTGGTACGTCCCCTTTCTACGCTGCTCTAGTAACCTCAAGATAAGTGCTTCAAGCTCCCTCTTGATTTAGGCTTATTGATTGAGTTTTGCTTGCTATTTTCAGTTTACCTGATATATAACCTTAAGTTTATAGGTGGTGCCGTGGGAACGCATTCAGCACCGCTTAGGCAGTGCTGAGTTTGTTTATTAATGGTGGGACTGCAACACTGCGGTTTACTCAGCTGGCCACCAGAGAGCTCCTGAGTCATGTGACAAGCAATAGAATGTTGCTTATGGCGCTATGAGGACAACTTTCAGTCGCTGCATTTTACCCTGCATCAGGAGAGCTGCATGTCTACCTGCGGAGTCTTGGCACAGTATACCAGCCGAGACCTGGAGCAGAACGCGCCATAAACGGGGTCCATACCAAAAAGCCAGCCAACACTTAAGCAGTGCATCGCCCACAAGGGGTCTGTAATCCCCTGATGGGTTCTTCATGTCCCCAAATCACCGCTGGGACTGAGCCCAGATTGAAAGTCCCATAGATCTCAGGGGTTGCAGCATTCCAAAGCACAAGTATAAAACGGGCCTCCCAGCCTCCAATATACATACTGGGATTGAGCCAGTGCCAAAAACATCCTGCAAAGCTCCTATATTCTAGGTTACCAGTGACAGATAATGCAAAACTCAGAAGCAGTCTACGTGGAGGAGACAGTCTCCTTTCTCCCATTTGATGATGATTTCTGTGAGGCTGTAGGCGCCTTTATTTATCAGCCCTTGCACACAACCCGACAAAGCATCCGCGAAGGCTGGGGCAGAGTGAAAACAGGATCAAGACATGGATTTAGACACCTTCTGCTGTTTTAAAAAAAGGAGTCTTATCAATATTCTTCCCTCCCTTGGAGAACCACGAAGTAGCACCCTCCACATTCAGGGTCAAAAAGTCTTGGGCTACCTTACCCCCCCTTCAGCAGCCTCGGCCACTCCAGAACACATAGACATGGATCCTGAGTGGGACTCAGGCCCTTCCAGCCCTAGGTGCCCAAATCCAGACACACTACCTCCACACAGCCTGCCAACTCAGGTGCTGGGACCTCGGACATGCTGTATCCAGTGGACCTCCTACACATCTTGCTCACCGGCTGAAAAAAGTTGCCGCTTATGTAGTGGGCCGGCTGAGGAAACCTCTAGACAAAGAAGTTTGAGCCTGCCTCAGGGCTGAATGCCCTTGGTTCATGGCAGTCCTGCTAAAGTAAGCTCTTAGAAATTACGGGCCCCATCACAAAAATCCTATATCTGGTTGAAGAAGCTAAACAGTCAGGGTCCCTAAATCCATATGATGTAATTTTGAGTGGGCACAAAGAAGAGTTATGTCTTTGGTGAACCCTAACTGCGCCCTTTCTACAGAAAGGTACAGTACGCCCCTAATCAAAATGGACCCCAAGCTTGGAGATCTAGCTTCTTCAGTAGCAGACGTGATATCACAGGAAGGCCTGTTTGGGAAACCCTTCATTAAGGATTTGGCGAAGTTTGTTGCCACACTAACGTAAATAAAGAAGGTGGAAACTTCCATAAAGCGGATTTTCTCCCCTATGGGTTTCCACAGAAAGAATGAGGTCTCAGAGCATCCGCTTGATAGTATACCTGTTCTATACAAAAACAAGGGAACCCAGTAAGGTAGGCAAGGACCTTGGTTATCGATTTGTTTAGGGAACAACGGTCCTTGTCGGAGGACAATAGAGGAAAATCAATATAGAACAGAATCAATTCTATATGAAAACTATCCAGCCGGATAGTGGAATTTAATCCAATTTATTTTTAGTAATCAAAACACAAGAAAATAAACAGTGGGATACAGTCCTGTATCCAGAAACATAGAAGTGAAGTGGTTTGTGAAGAATTGGTGACTTATAGGTGAGAGAACAAAACATTAACAAAACTTTCAGGCACTTCACTTCTATGTTTCTGGATACAAGACTGTATCCCACTGCTTATTTTCTTGTGTTTTGATAACTAAAAATAAATTGGATTAAATTCCACTATCCGGACCGTTGTTCTGATAGTATACCTGGACAATATCCTTCTGCTGAATCAATGTCTGAGGAAAGTGTGAAAGTACCTCCAAATGACAGTGCAGCTCTAGAGCTAGAATTCATCAATAAAAAGAAATCACATCTTACACCTGCTAAGAGGACAGACGTCTTAGGGTTCATAAAAGAGTACAATGGCACCACCCTGAGCCTTCTGTCAAGGAGGATGGCAAAGATACAGCAGGAACTCTGCAATGCTGACATGTTAGAACACCTCATTACGTCAGATCGCCCGCCTAATGGATCTGGTTTCATCGTGAATCCAGGTGATGTTTCTGGTCCCTCTTCACTACAGAGCCCTCCAGAGGCTCAAAGCCTTCCGTCTCTACAAAGGCCTCACATACTTGGAAGTGGTATCACTAACAGAAGATGCCAAGGAAGAGATAAGGTGGTGGCTTTCACACATTGAGGCAATGAACAGGAGAGCGATTTGTGGCTCAAATCTAGATGTAGTCATTGAGTGAGACGCCAGCAGAAGTGGCCGGAGTTCCAGATGTGGAGAGTTGTCCGTGCGAGAACAACAGTTGCAAAGTAGCTGCCTTGAACTTTTGGCAGGTTTGTTAGCAGTGTGATGCTGGACAAAAAACGAGGCCCTATGTTGCGTTCAATTGAAGAAGGATGACATCTACATCAACTGCCTAGGTAGCTCACGATCAAAGCTCTGAGCAAAACCAGCCAAATATTTTTGGCACTTTTGTCTTGACAACAACATTTTGGTGACAGCAGAATACCTTCCATGGGAGGCCAATGATGTGGTAGATTGGATTTCAAGCCATTCACAGGATATGAGTTTATGGAAACTGAACCAATAAGACTCCAGGGCAATAGAAGCAAAATGCAGTCCCTTCACAGTGGACCTGTTTGCCTCCAGTCTGGGCCATCAGGTGGACAAATGCTTCAGCTGGAGACTAGATCCGAAATCGTCTTTTCTCAAGGGCTGGACATAAGAAGCGGGGGTATACGTTTCTAACTTTTGTAATGATTGCAAGGCTGTCAGCTCAAATAAGACAGCAGAAAGGGGGCTTGGTTGTGATTACACACACGTGGTGATCCCCAGTTTGGTATCCAGTTATATCCAGTTACGATGGAACTTTCTTGGGATTCTTCAATCCCTCTCCCTCTGTTTCCAGAAATCTTGGATCTTCTTGAGAAACCTCACCACCTTGTGATGGAGGGGAAACTTCGCCTCATGACATGGAGGATTACAGGGAACGATTGTAAGTCAGGACTTTCAAAAGAAACTGAAAACCTCCTTTATAAGGAGTCAGCAGATGGAACAGTCAAAAGATAAATGTCTTTGTGGTCCAAATAGAAGGTCGGTGTTTGTTGGGAGATGTGGCTATCATGGGGTCCGACCTTGTACAGTTCTTACATTTCCTGTCTCTCTTGACTTCAGAAGGAACGGCTTACAGCTCAGTAAACACATTCAGGCTGGACATCTCTCAATCGAGGGGTCTCCAGTTGGGGAACATCCTCTGGCAAGGGAATTGATGAGGAGGGTACGACTGTCCTTTCCTACAGAACCTAGATGTTCATCCTTGTGGAAATAAATTGGGTTTTTAACATCTTCCTATCTTGGAGAAGCAATAAGTACTTCTCATGAAAGAAGTCATCAGGTAAGCTAGCCATGCTTTTGTGCTTAATCTCCTACAAGAGGGTCACAGATGTTAGGGCCCTGGAAATTTCAGGTAGAATATTTACCCCAGATGGGCTGACTTTCTACATTTCTAGGAGAACAAAGTGCAATTCCTGAGTGGTTTCATAGCCAGCTTTTGATGACACTGCAAGATTTTGTATGGATAGATGTATTAAAGCTTATGAAAACGTGACAGAAGAAATGTGCCCCCTGCCCCAGGTGAGCGGCAGCTCTTGATATTCACCCCCTATAGCAGGATGGGTCTATTAGAAAATGTAAGAAATTTTTCATTCCTGTTCCCAACTTTTGGCACCCCCAAACAAGGGACTTTTACACCTTAAGTAGATGAATGAAACAAACTGTTTATTTGCATTTTGATTAAACCCCTTCTATACTGAGGACGTAACAGTTATGTCATCATCTGTGGCGCTGGCGTACAGAGGACGCAACCATTACATCCTCGGCACACCACCCAGAAATCCCTCTGGTGTAAACAGCAGAGTGATTTCCTTTTCAGTTTTTTTAGCCTCAGGAGCTGGGGGAGAGCTTCCCCAGCTTTCCGAGGCATTTTCTTTTCTCAATGTAATGACAATTGTGCGCATGGTGCCCTGATGTCATTACACTGAAATTGAAACTGAAATGAGACGATCGTCTCATTTCAGTTTCACTGCTTCAGTGCTCGTGGGGTTTTCTCAGCTAACGAGCACCAAAACACACGAGAGAGGTATAATTGGAAAGGAACTATTTTATTTAGTAGTTCAGGGGTGGGGGCTGCCCAGAATGGGAATGCCAATGCCTCCACCCTACTCAAAAACAAATGGGCACAGTTTTTCTGCCCTCCCTGGGGGGCATATTGGGGCAATAGATCTCGATCTTGACTCCCATAAGGGCAGAAAGCCCAATAGTCACCAGGGAATTTTTTGTTTGTATGTTAGGGGTGGTGCTGCCCAGAATGGGTATGCCAATGCCCCTAACTTGAAAAAAAAATAGCCACAGTTTTTCTGTGTCCCCCCCCCCCCCCCCCCCCCGAATCCCCTGCAAACCTCAAATGTAACTAAAAGGTCAGACTTTCCTCACATTTCTGTGTTGAAAAGTTGTGGGATCAGCGCGCCGGCCCAAATTTCCCACCACCCAGCGTTCTCCTCACTCCCCTGATAAAAATGCTACCTCACTTGTGTGGATTCCCAAAGCAGAATCAGCAAAATAACAAAAAATTAAAAACTAAGCGAGAACCAAAGTGCGTCGAAAAGGGCAGGTTTTTAAAATAAGTTTTAGGGCTGACTGCTTTGGGCACCCACACAAGTGAGGTATCATTTTTATCCGGAGACTGAGGGGAATGCTGGCTAGTGAGAAATTTGTGCTGATATCACAACTGTCCCACACACAAATGTGAGCAAAATGTTACTTTTTAGCTGTGTTTGAGATTTCTGGGTAAAAAAATGTTGGAGGATTCACGCAAGCCACACCTCCCTAGACTATCCAGGGTGTCCAGTTTTCAGAAACGTCTGGGTTTGGTAGGTTTCACTAGATGACCGCCGAGCCTTGGACCAAAAACACAGGTGCCCCCTATCTATCACAAAACAACTTGTTCCTGCAGGCGAGTTTGCAGTCGGGCTGGTCAGATAGAAAACAAGTATGAAATTATGGAGAGTGAAGTGAAAGAACAGCAAAGGAGAAGAACAGTGATGGACAGAGAAAGGCAGAGGATTAAAAGAGGAAAGAAAAAGTGAGAGGGAGATGATAAGAAAACAAAAGAAATCACCCTAGAGCTGTGGAACTAGAGGAAAAGGAAGAAAGAAAGTGGTGATAGAATGAAAAAGGAGCCGTTATAGGAAGAGCAAAATAGATAGGACAAAGGGAAAAAATTGAATTGAAGTGTTCCACATGACATGAGATTTAGTGTGTCTGTGTGAGCTTGATTGCTTATACAACTCTGCTAAATGACTAGGGAAATAATTTTAAGATAGAATTGATTAAACTGCTACAATAAGCAGGAGATCTCAATCGTGGATTTAGGTACAGTTGAAATATACCCTTTAAGAAGAAATTTTTGAGTCCGATAACAGTGATATGAGAGCTATATATCTGGGCCACTGGAATTATGCCACAAGTGAGATCCAAATTATGATGTAAGGTTGACAAAATTATGAAGGAACCATCTAATCTGCTTTTTAAAGATCTTTATCATTTTATTGATGTATGCAATTCACATCACAGTACAATCACCGACTGCCTATGGGGAAGTTTTTATAGCCCTTTATGTATTGTCTTTTACCCTAGGTCATTTTCTAGCAGGTAACCTCTAGTCTTTTGAAAGAGGCACTTAAATCAATGATTAAAAGAACATGCAGTTTGCAGAGTCACAATCATGACAATAAAGAGGTCGGCGTGTGCTCCTCAGGGGCGCATGTTGAACTCTTGATGCGTCATGTGGATGGGTCACTGGCACTGTGTCCTACTTTCTTAGTCTGGGGAACGCCATAGACACCTTGTGCCAGCCTCTGATTTCTACGCTTCTTCTCCAGTGCCTTGGTCAGAGGCACTGCAGGTGTGAATTAAGGAAGCAGTAAGGAAAATGAAACTAACTTTCTGCTGCACATCACACTCTGTGCAGCTGCGCTGTTTGGCCCATCCCCACCCCACAGAGGTCCCAACCTTCCTCTGAGAGGTCGCAAGGCAAGGCCTCCTGTCTAGCTCTGCTTCTTTTACCGTTCAGCCGAATAAGTGTAGTTGAATCCTACTTTGTGAAAATGAAATTGGCCCACTTCCCTTAACACTGTATATTTAAAAATCCCTGCTACTGCCACCACACTGGAGACATCATCCAGCCTCGCTGCAACATCTGAGTTGCTGTTTTTGTTGTTGGTGATGCAAACTCGAGCTATGACATGGAAGGTATGGGGGGCTGTCGTCACCGTGGGGGGCAGAGGGACTCTCCATTACACCCCAGACCACTGCATTCCCCATCACCCATCTGGACAGAAAGTGACATCACTGGTTTTCTGACAAAACTGTCTATAAAAAAAGCAGCCAAGCATAATGTCTCCATTTCCCATCATTCATCTGCACAGGAAGTGATACCACTGCATTATCCCATCATCTGTCCGCACAGAAATTGAAATCATTGGATTTTCCAGCATCCATCTGCACAAGAAGCGGCATCATTGTTTTCCTGACAAACCGCCTTTAAAAGAAGAAGCCAAACATGAGGACTTCATTTCCCATCAGCAATCTGCAAAATACGTGAAACCACTATATTTCCCATCATTCATCTGCACAGGAAGAGACATCACTGGATTGCCCATCATCCATATGCACAGGAAGTGACATCTCTGGCTTCCAACCAAAACCATGTTAAAAGGAAGAAGCCAAACAACAGGGCTTCATTTCCCATCATCCATCTACACAGGAAGTCAAATCACTGGTTTCCGCGTCAAAACTGTCTTTAAAAGAAGAGACAATGCAAGAAGACTTCATTTCCCATCACCCATATGACATGGGAAGTGAGACAACTGAATTCCATCTGCATAGGAAGTGACCACAGGATTTCTCATGATCTGTCTGCATGGGAACTAATATCACTTCCTGCATTCTTCCTACTTCAATCACCTCTTCATACCATCCCATCACCTGGCTGTCCCCATCAAAGGAGAGACACAGACAATGACGCTGCCTGTTTAGGCCTGTTAAGGACAGATAGGGCCTTGAGCCAGAACGCATGTTCCAATGAAACTTACAAAGTAAGATAAAATCATGTCTATCACTCAGCACTTCATACTGCCAATCTCCACAATCACACCTTAATGTAGAGGACCCAGACACGGACATTGTATTCGCACAACATATATATCCAACCTTTTACACATCTCACTATCACACACCTTTCAACTACAGAACATATATTCCAACTCAGGAACAATAACGCTCACTCTGCAGTACTCCATATATCAGACACTGCAGACCTCATCACCTATCACAAGCATAAAACTCTCTTCATTGCAGAAACCTATTTCAGGAACCATTTTTCCACAACCTAAAGTTCCGTCCTCCGACAGGCTAGAGTATCCATCATGTGGACAGTTCACACAAGAAGACAGGAGACATTGCTGTCATCCACAAATCCCCCTGGTGCTAGGGTAAAAGACAATACATAAAGGGCTATAAGAACTTCCCCATAGGCAGTCAGTGATTGTACTTTGATGTGAATTGCATACATCAATAAAATGATAAAGATCTTAAAGAACAAGTTACTTACCTTCGGTAACGATGTATCTGTAAGAAACATTAGTTAGTTAGATTCCTCACCTTAGAATATCCCCAGGTGTCAGGCTGGATCCGGAAAGATTTTTGTAGCAATACCCCTTGCGCGTCGCTAGGCGTCATCTGTGGCTCCGCGTCCGTCGTTGGCGTTGTGCGCCGGAATGACGTCGTCGGAGTACTTAGACGCCGCCCTCGCGCGCTGACGTCTGTTCTTGTACATAGCTTTCCGCGCCAGGAACGCCGAGCCATGCAAGAGACCGACACTGGTGCCAAAAAATCGAGGGCCCTGAAAAGGATAACCTTAACCCTAGATGTCAGTTCGCAGAACGGGGAGGATGGGTGGGTCGGTGAGGAATCTAACTAACTAATGTTTCTTACAGATACATCGTTACCGAAGGTAAGTTACTTGTTCATCTGCAAGAAACACGTTAGATAGATTCCTCACCTTAGAATAGATACCCCAGCAATACCAACCCCGGTGGTGGGTCTGCGAACCAAGATCACACCAGAAAGTCCTGGAGAACAGAACGGCCAAAGTAGCCATCTCTCTGGACTTGGCTGTCCAGGCAATAGTGCTTGGCAAACGTGTGCAGTGAAGCCCACGTCGCCGCCTGACAGATGTCCCGCAAGGGAACTCCCCGGCCCAGGGCAGTAGTAGCCGCTGTGGCCCGGGTGGAATGGGCCCTCAACCCAACAGGAGGGTCCTTTTTTGCCAAGGAGTAACAAAGTTTAATACACAACACGACCCACCGTGAGATGGTCCGTTTGTGTACCGCTTTTCCCTTCTTAGCTCCTACGTATCCAACAAAAAGTTGGTAGTCCACCCGGAACTGTTTGGTGCGGTCCAAATAAAAGGACAGTGCCCGTTTTGAGTCCAGACGGTGGAGCCTCTCTTCCTCTTTTGAAGGATGCGGAGGAGGAAAGAAGGTGGGCAACGTGACAGATTGCCCGATGTGAAAGGGGGTCACCACTTTCGGTAGAAAAGAAGGACGAGGCTGGAGGACAACCTTGTCCGGATGAACAGAAAGAAAGGGAGGCTTAGATGACAGAGCCTGGAGCTCACTCACCCGTCTAGCTGAGGTGTTAGCTACCAGGAAAGCAGTTTTCAGGGTCAGAAGCCGAATGGGACAATTGTGAAGAGTCTCAAAAGGAGCGCACATCAGAAAAGTCAGAACAAGATTCAAGTCCCACTGAGGCATTACGAAGGGGACAGGAGGGAACATGTGAGTAATGCCTTTGAGAAAACGGGAAACAACAGGGGACTTGAAAAAAGAAAGGCTGATCAGGAAGCCGTAAGAAGGCAGAGATTGCAGCAAGATAACCTTTCAAGGTGCCCAAAGCAGAGCCCTGCTGGGCCAAAGTAAGAAGAAAGAGTAGGGCCTCAGAAAGAGGGGCGGAAAGGGGATCCACAGCCTTTGCTGTGCACCATGCCACAAATTTGTTCCACCGGCAGGCGTATACCGTCTTTGTGGAGGGACGCCTGGCTGCCAGAATGACATCACAGACTTCAGGAGGCAAGTCAAATGGCATCAACTGCCGGCGCTCAATCTCCACGCATGGAGGTGGAGGCTGGACAGGTTCGGGTGGAGAACCGTCCCCTGCTGCTGCGACAGAAGGTCCTCCTGAAGAGGCAGTCGTATCGGGGGATCGATTGACATACTGAGGAGCTCGGGATACCAGAACCTTCGTGCCCAATCCGGAGCCACTAAGATAACTTGGGCCCGGTCGCACCTGATCTTCTTCAGCACTCTGGGCAGAAGTGGTATAGGTGGAAAGGCGTACAACAGACCACAACTCCACTCGCGACGAAAAGCGTGTCCGAGCGAGTGTGCCTTGGAAATTCCAACACGCAGAACTGCTGACATTGCGCGTTCTCTTTGGTGGCGAATAGATCTAACCAAGGCTCTCCCCACTGCAGAAAGAGACCTTGCGCCACGTCCGAGTTCAGACGCTATTCGTGATCCATCATGCACCGGCGGCTGAGTTCGTCTGCTCTGGCGTTCAGAGAGCCCGCCAGATGTTGAACCACCAGGGTGATGCCCTGGTGTTCCAGCCATGTCCAGAGGCGCAGAGCCTCCTGACAAAGGGTCCACGACCCCACCCCGCCCTGTTTGTTGCAATATCACATGGCGGTGGTGTTGTCCGTGAACACCTGCACGACACTTCCCCGCACATAGGGAAGGAAGGCTTTCAGTGCAAGCCGGATCGCTCTCAGCTCCGAAAGGTTGATATGGAGTTGAGCCTCCACCGGAGACCAGAGTCCTCTGATCTCCGGCTCTCCCATGTGCCCCCCCCATCCCAGGAGGGACGCGTCCGTCACTACTACGTGCTCCGGTTGGGGTAGGGAGAGGCATCTGCCACTGACCCAATCGCGGTCCGTGAGCCACCACTGCAACTGTTTCGCAGTGCCCTCCAAGATCAAGACATGGTCGGACAGGTTGCCTCGATGCTGGGCCCACTGAAACATCAGGTCCCACTGCAGAGCCCGCATTCGCCACCTGGTGTAATGCACCAACAGGATGCAGGAGGCCATCAGCCTCAGAAGCCGCAGCACCAACCTGACCGAAACCCAGGATAGAGGCCGAAAGATGGGAATCAGAGCCTGAATATCCCGGACCCGCTGTTCTGGAGGATAAGCCCGGAACTGCGCCGAATCGAGAACCACTCCGATGAAGTGGAGCTTCTTGGAGGGACTCAGGTGTGACTTCGGCACGTTGATGGAGAACCCCAGAAAATGCAGGAGGTCGGCCGTAGTCTGGAGGTGGGAGACGACTTGCTGGGGCGAGCCCGCCTTCAACAGCCAGTCGTCGAGATAGGGGAAGACTGGAACCCCTGAGCTGCGCAGATGAGCTGCGACCACCGCCATCACTTTCGTGAACACCCGAGGGGCACTGGTGAGGCCGAAGGGGAGTACAGTGAACTGAAAGTGCTCCTGACCCACCGTGAACCGCAGGTAACGCCGGTGGGCCGGCAGGACGGGGATGTGAAAATAGGCGTCCTGCAAGTCCAACGCTACCATACAGTCTCCAGGGTCGAGGGCAGCCAGAACCTGAGCTAAAGTTAGCATCTTGAACCGTTCCTTCCGGAGGAAGGTGTTGACGCTCCTGAGGTCCAAGATAGGGCGTAGGCCCCCTTTGCCCTTCTTGGGAACCAGAAAGTTGTGGGAATAACAACCACGGCCTACTTCTGGACCAGGAACGCGCTCGACGGCCTCTTTGGCCAAGAGGGCCGTAACTTCCTCCCGCAGAAGATTCAAGTGATCCTCCGATATACGGTGGCACTGCGGTGGCATGGCTGGAGGGGTCGTCTCGAAGGGGAGGGAGTAGCCCCTTCGGACGATTTGCAGCACCCACCTGTCCGAAGTGATGGAGCGCCAGTGGAGCAGGTGATGGCGAACTCTGCCGCCCACTGGCGTGGAATGGGCCTGAAAGCTCGGACTAGGAGGGCTTTGAGGCGGATGCTGCCGGGGTGGATGTGGACTGACCGCGTTGTCCTCTAGAACTGCCACGGCGGAACCCACGTCCGTGACCGCGTGCAGGTTGGTTCTGCGGCCGGTGGCTAGGCGGACGTGAGGAGGAGCCCCTTCCTTGGCCACGAAAGTGGGCGGCCGTGGGGCCGAGAGACCCAAGGACGTGGCCGTAGCCCGGGAGTCCTTAAAACGAGCCAGCGCACTATCCGCCTTCTCACCAAAAAGGCGAGCGCCATCAAAGGGCATATCCATGAGGGTACTCTGGACATCCCCTGAAAAAGCCGTGGACCTCAGCCAGGCGTGGCGCCGGAGCGCCACCGTGGTGGAAATCGCCCTACCCAGCGAATCCGTGGTGTCAAGTCCACACCGTATGGCATGTCGCGCTGCATCTCGCCCGTCAGCAAGTGCCTGGGAGAGACGTGTCCGGGCCTCCTCCGGACACAGTGGCAGCACGTCCTCCACCGCATCCCACAGAGAGTGGGAGAAACGGTCCAAGAGGCAAGCGGTGTTCAAAGACCGCAGGCCCAAACTCAGGGATTCCCGATCCGGAGGAGCGGACGGGAAGGAGGATTGGGAAGTGGAGGCCTGTATAACCAGGCTCTCGGGGGTGTGGAGGGCTTGGACCAAGTGCCCTGCGGAACGTCGATGAGGGCCTCATTGAACTGCAGCAGAGGCTCTGTGGAGCTTGCTGACGGTTGAAGCACCTCTGTGAGGATATTAGTCCTCATGGCCACAGCAGGCAACTCGAGCCCCAGGGCTTCGGCCGCCTTGCACAGCACCACTGAAAAAGCTGCACCTTCCTCCGAAGCCACAGTCGGTGGAGAGATGAAGCCAGCGTCCGGCGAAGTGTCCAGACCACTGGCATCCCCCAGTTCATCTGCCCAGCCCTGTGAAAGTTGACCCTGGAGGGCCATAGGGTCCTCAGACCCCTCCCAGTCACCCCCGTCATCCGATTCCTGATAAACAGGAGGAACGATCGGAGCCGGATGGTAGATGAAACGCTCATCCATCGGCGTTGGGTGCGGCGCCGGGCGGCTCCGTGCCGGTGTAGGTTCCGGACAGGGGCTAAACCGGGGAACGGCGTAGTCTGGAGACGGCGCCGGAGGTGGAACCGGTGTCGGCGGAGGAGGCGTCGTGAGTTCGACCGGCGCAGACAGATCCAGGCCTGGATCCCTCGGGGACCTGCGGCGTCGGGACCGAAGTCGTCGACGGCGCCGGGGCCGGAGCCGCCGGCACGCGAGGTCGCCCAGTCGAGCCCGCGGGGCCCGAAGGCGCGCCGGCAGGCGTCGACGGTGGAGCCAGGCCCCTCATGGCCGAGAGGAAGGCACTGACCTCCGCCGGAGTCGCGTCAGTCCCAGGGACCGGCGGGTATGGAGACGGACGCGGCTCCCGTGGCTCCAGCGGAGCCGCGGGGGTGGGACCGCCCTGACCCTCGGCCGAGTCGCGCGACCGGCGAGGGGAGTCCGAAGAGCGGTGTCGCCTCTTGGACTTCTTTGATCGCTTCGACTTACCTGAAGACTTCGAGCCCGACGAGCGATGATGGTGACTGCGACTCCGCAACCGGTCCTTGGACCTCCTCCTGGACCGGGACCGTGAGCTGCGCGGAGCCGAGTGCCGAAGCTCGAGAAGCTTACGGGACCGCTCCCACCTAGCCTTCGAGGTCAAGGCCTGACAATCGGGGCACGACTCCGCGTCGTGGTCGGCCCCCAGGCAGTAAAGGCACCGGCGATGGTGGTCCGTCACCGACATCAGGCGATGACAGGCGTCACAGGCCTTAAATAACCCGTTTAGACACCAGATTTCATTGTGGCGTAGATATATTGACGATGTCCTTTTACTATGGAAAGGAAACGCCGCCACTTTATCATCTTTCATGGAGTGGCTGAACAAATCCCAAACACACCTAAAATTCACATGTGAACATAAAACAAATGATCTGCCATTTCTAGACCTGAACATACACGCAGAAGAAGGCATGATTGGAACGTCACTTTACCGGAAACCAACGGAGAGAAATACACTACTACACTACTAAAGTTACCACCCGCGTGGGCTTAGAGACGGACTACCTTATGGACAATTCCTTCGCATCCGCAGGAACTGCAAATGGCGCAAGGACTACTTTAAAGAATCCGATGTGTTGTGCAAGAAACTCATGGATAGGGGCTACCCACGCAGATTGGTTTCACAAGCTCGAAAGAGAGCCTGGTACTGCTACCGGGATGTCTTACTTACACCACAACCCAAGAAAACCAACTCTCGGATACCATTTGTTTCCCAGTTCAGCCCAAGTAGCAATGAAGTCAAGAAAAATATTCACACGAAATTGGACACTCCTTCGCACCAACAAATCCTTCCGAGAACCACCCCTCTTTTCATACAAACGCGGTAACAATTTATCTAACCACTTGGTCCATGCCATCACTTGGCCTAACAAACCTACCACATCTAACACCATTACCTCCAACTGGGGTCTACCACCCATATTGGGCCACTACAAATGCCAATCATGTAGTGTTTGTGAACTAACGATCAACACCAAGGAGTTCAGGTTCAATAACCAGTCACATGTCCTGAACACTTTTACCAATTGTCGCTCACAGAATGTGATCTATGCCATTGAATGCCCATGCCACCTCATCTACATTGGACAAACGACTCAGATGATTAAACAAAGAATCATTCAGCACAAAAGCAGAATAAACTGCAGAACTACCACAGCACCACTGGTTACGCACTTCTTGGAAAAGAACCATGATGCCCTAGACATAAAATGGCAAATAATTGACCAACCTCGCCTTCCACCTAGAGGTGGCAATCTCCAAGCTCTTCTAAACAAAAGCGAATGCAAATGGATAACAAGCTGCAATTCTGTACATCAGTGTCTTAACACAATTGATGAGTGGAACAGTACCATCCATTACACCACCTGAGACCTTGCTAATTTTTCTGTACCCTCTGTACTCAGGAACTACCATGTTAGATTCTCTACGCCATTCCGGATCAGCCCATAGACCTCATTATAATCCCATAGTGCTGCTTGTAAATATGTAAATAATTGAATTGTTACCATGGACTTAATGTATTGTGTAAACCCTGAATTTGTTTTTGTTTTTGTTTTTTCCAACTGTCAGCATCCGTCAGCATCCTTGTTTTCCACTATTCCTGCTTGTAAATATGTAAATAATCAATATGTTGCCATGGGCATAATTGAACCCTATTTCTGTTTTCATACTGCTAGCATCCGTGGCTTTTACATAACCCTACTCCTCCACTTCTCCTTGCTCCCTTTTCAACGGACTCTTTTGTCCCACTCTCACCGTCCTCCTGGATCAGGCCACAGATCTTATCCACTTGCCAGATTCACTCCCCAGGTTGCCAGACGTGTCACTTTACCATTTTGCTACTTATACGAGTGACTGGTTAATTGACTGTATGATACCTTGTATTTCCGACTGTTTACATCCGCGACAGTCTCATCTTCCTGCCCCGCTCACACTCCTCCCCTTCTTCTTTCTCCCCCCCCTCGGGCACTTGCCCCTTTTCCAATCACCTCCTTCGCCTACTAACTCTTCTCTTTCCTTCTCTTCCTCCCATCACTCAGCGTCCCTAACTACGGCCCCACCGACTGCAGCCCCTCCCCTGGCTCCCGCACCCAATGAACGGCTTTCCCGTCCCGCCTGCCCCTCCTCCTTATAATTCGCCCACACGATCAGAACCGCTGTGACTGATCGTTCGAGCACACGTCCGTGGCTCGCTTCGCTGCCGCTGATTTACTCCTGGCACCGGATTCACTCCTCCTCCCGCGCTCCATTAATCGAGTAAGCTTCTCACTCGGACACGGCCTCTCCGCCCACGATCCCGGGCTGTCCTTGATTTAACTTAACTTCTGCCCCTGTCTTTGGTTCTCCTCAGGCACTGTCCCGCCCTCCTACACCGCGGCATTAATTAACATTGCCTGCCGCTACCCTACATCATAATTCAATTTTGGTAAGTCGCTTGTTTACATTGCCGTTCTCCACTTACTTCCGATTCCCCCCGTTTCACTCATGTCCGATTCGTGATTTCCCTCCTTAAATTTCCGCAGATACCCCGGGGAATCCCCGGCCCCCCGGTTTGCACCGCGATTCGCCGCCAGTAATTCACGGCCTTCCAGCTTTCGCCTCACCTCTTGAAGCCAGGTAGGCTCCGATCGCACATTGCCCCTTCCTTTCCTCTTCCTCTTCTTCTCCCACTTTCCCTTCTTCCCCTCCCGTTCAGCCGCCCTGATACTTTTTTCATCCACAGAGCACTCCACAACATAGGCATCCCAGGTCCTGATGATGATCCTAAATTGAGAGGATCGAAACGCCGTCGACCTCTGTCCACCAGCACCAACTCCTCTGGCGCATGTCCATTCGGTTCACTAAATCAATGAAAAAAAGCAATTATACCATTGAATAATTTGTTGAATGAACCGTTTAACTTGTACATATTGTATATTCTTCCGCGCCGCTTGCTGTGGTTTTCTCACGTTGTCACTAGCGCCGTTACCTCACCAGCACGAGCACTTTACACACGTTCTACACTAGGGTTGCCTTGGTATTGATACCCTGTAGTGCAGTAACTACCATTGTATCCTTTCTTTGATCTTCTAAATACATGACGCCTATAGGCGCTTGAAAAGAACTACTTGAAGCCTCCTCTTTTTGTGCTGTTGTTTGTAATGTCTTGTACATACCAGTCTAAATAATCTAAATATATCCTGCTGAGATATTGTTGCACTTACATTGTATCTACCCAGATCTCAGTTGGGTTTACGGGTAATACTCCTGTGATTGTTCTACACTGTGAGCAGCTGCCTAGCTGCGAGAGTAGGTCTTTTTGACCCCCTATCTCCAACTATCTTTAGTTGTTTTCTTTCAGTATTCTTTTCCTGATTGAATATGTCCAGAGAGGCTCCTAGCTACACAGAAGATTATATTCAACGTATCTTGAGCGGCCCTTCTCTCCTCTTCAACGCTGCTTCCTCCCTCTCCTCAACTACTCCCACCACCAGTTCCTCCAAGATTCTACTCGATAGACTTGAAAAACTAAAGAAAAAACAAATTCGCACAACCCTCCATGCCCGGATGCTCACGGAGTACCTGAAATCAGGAATTATTCCATTAGGCCTACAAATACGCAACGTCCCTGCCATCTTTACCCAGGACCCTAAATTCCGCACTGGGTTCAGTCATTTGGCCACTACTTGCTCCCGCCATTGGATGGTCTTGGGGATTGACACAGCCATAGAACACAGCCAAAAAGAACTAGAAGAGATTGCCGAGATTGAAAAACTCATTCTGGAAGATAATACTATACCTGAAGCCAAAAACTTACTGGACAAAATCAATTCAACCATAACCACTTTCAACACCTTTGAACTCAATAAAAAAGTTACCAAAATACAAAGGGACATAAAATATTACCACATCGACAAAACTTACCCTTACCTGAAAGACGAATTTTACAACACTCCGTACAATCCCCCCAGGACCCGTAATTGGGGCAGATTCAGGAACAACCAACACATCACCTTCTCAATTTCCTCTAATACTTCAATTGAAGAATCGGATCTGAACGAAGAATCCAGTACATCCAGAAATCCTCACAAACTTCCATCTCTGCTACCACCCGGTTTTTTAGAACAAGGCCGCGGACGCGGCCAGAACCGTCCACGCACACGGAACAACTACCAAAATCAATACTCCGGAGAAAGACAAACCAGAAACAAATTCTACCGTTGGGGTCCACAACAATGATCACACCTACAAATAACATGAACAACCCGGACATGATGTTGGAACCATATGACCTAGAAGCCAGTACCAACCCTGAACTTATCCCTATATTCAACCTTTCTAAACACAATCTCTCTGAAGATGAAACCAATTTACTCAGCAGAGGCTTAAGTTTTGTCCCCACTGAACGGAGTAACTTTATTGACCTACACGCACACCTGCTACAATTCTTCAGACGTATCAGACTACGACAATTTTTCGCAGAAAGACCGGACACCTTTCAAACCGATGCTCCACGCTTTCACCCCCCTTCCACTTTCCATCCCCCTCACATACCATGCCTCCAGAAATATTGTCATTTGAGCGATTAGTACTCCATGAGATTGCAGACGTACAAAAAAAGTTTGAATATGTGCCTTACAATCTCCCGTTGGTTGAAAAACAAGCATTACTCAACCTCAAGAAGAAATCGGAACTAACTATCAAACCGGCGGACAAAGGAGGAGGTATCGTCATTATGGATAACGACAAATACGATCTGGAAATTAGAAGGCAACTCTCTAATGCGGCCCATTACCGTAAACTCACTTGTGATCCACTTCCGGAACTAAAGAAAAAAATACACCATATTACCAAACTAGCACGAGACAACAACATCATCTCTCCTAAAGAATTCTCTTTTCTCAACAATGCCCACCCACGTACACCTGTGATCTATGTCCTACCCAAAATTCACAAGGACCTCCAGAATCCTCCGGGAAGACCCATTGTTTCCGGTTGCGGGTCTGCACTGGAACCTTTGGGGAAATACATAGATGCCATAATCAAGGAATTCGTCCCTCTCACTGACACCTTCATACGAGACAGTATGGACCTTATAAAGACCATTGAAGACAGACCCTTTGACGTGGAAACCGAATTGATGGCCGGTTTGGATATAGAATCCCTTTACACGAACATCCCCCCCGAAGAAGGCTTGGTAACCATCCTTGAATTACTGGAAAGTAGACCCAAACCGGCTCGGATCCCCACAGATTTTGTCATGGACCTACTACGAATCGCCTTAGAGAACAATTATTTTCTATACAAATATGATTTTTATCTACAAATCAAAGGCGTATCTATGGGCGTGTGCTTTGCCCCAAACTTTGCCATCCTGTTTGTCCACAAACTTGAAACCTCCCTTATACTCTCACCGAATAACCCGTTTAGACACCAGATTTCATTGTGGCGTAGATACATTGACGATGTCCTTTTACTATGGAAAGGAAACGCCGCCACTTTATCATCTTTCATGGAGTGGCTGAACAAATCCCAAACTCACCTAAAATTCACATGTGAACATAAAACAAATGATCTGCCATTTCTAGACCTGAACATACACGCAGAAGAAGGCATGATTGGAACGTCACTTTACCGGAAACCAACGGAGAGAAATACACTACTACACTACTCAAGTTACCACCCACGTGGGCTTAGAGACGGACTACCTTATGGACAATTCCTTCGCATCCGCAGGAACTGCAAATGGCGCAAGGACTACTTTAAAGAATCCGATGTGTTGTGCAAGAAACTCATGGATAGGGGCTACCCACGCAGATTGGTTTCACGAGCTCGAAAGAGAGCCTGGTACTGCCACCGGGATGTCTTACTTACACCACAACCCAAGAAAACCAACTCTCGGATACCATTTGTTTCCCAGTTCAGTCCAAGTAGCAATGAAGTCAAGAAAATCATCACACGAAATTGGACACTCCTTCGCACCAACAAATCCTTCCGAGAACCACCCCTCTTTTCGTACAAACGCGATAACAATTTATCTAACCACTTGGTCCATGCCATCACTTGGCCTAACAAACCTACCACATCTAACACTATTACCTCCAACTGGGGTCTACCACCCATATTGGGCCACTACAAATGCCAATCATGTAGTGTTTGTGAACTAACGATCAACACCAAGGAGTTCAGGTTCAATAACCAGTCACATGTCCTGAACACTTTTACCAATTGTCGCTCACAGAATGTGATCTATGCCATTGAATGCCCATGCCACCTCATCTACATTGGACAAACGACTCAGATGATTAAACAAAGAATCATTCAGCACAAAAGCAGAATAAACTGCAGAACTACCACAGCACCACTGGTTACGCACTTCTTGGAAAAGAACCATGATGCCCTAGACATAAAATGGCAAATAATTGACCAACCTCGCCTTCCACCTAGAGGTGGCAATCTCCAAGCTCTTCTAAACAAAAGCGAATGCAAATGGATAACACGCTACAATTCTGTACATCAGGGTCTTAACACAATTGATGAGTGGAACAGTACCATCCATTACACCACCTGAGACCTTGCTAATTTTTCTGTACCCTCTGTACTCAGGAACTACCATGTTAGATTCTCTACGCCATTCCGGATCAGCCCATAGACCTCATTATAATCCCATAGTGCTGCATGTAAATATGTAAATAATTGAATTGTTACCATGGGCTTAATGTATTGTGTAAACCCTGAATTTGTTTTTGTTTTTGTTTTTGTTTTTTCCAACTGTCAGCATCCGTCAGCATCCTTGTTTTCCACTATTCCTGCTTGTAAATATGTAAATAATCAATATGTTGCCATGGGCATAATTGAACCCTATTTCTGTTTTCATACTGCTAGCATCCGTGGCTTTTACATAACCCTACTCCTCCACTTCTCCTTGCCCCCTTTTCAACTGCCTCTTTTGTCCCACTCTCACCGTCCTCCTGGATCAGGCCACAGATCTTATCCACTTGCCAGATTCACTCCCCAGGTTGCCAGACGTGTCACTTTACCATTTTGCTACTTATACGAGTGACTGGTTAATTGACTGTATGATACCGTGTATTTCCGACTGTTTACATCCGCGACAGTCTCATCTTTCTGCCCCGCTCACACTCCTCCCCTTCTTCTTTCTCCCCCCCCTCGTGCACTTGCCCCTTTTCCAATCACCTCCTTCGCCTACTAACTCTTCTCTTTCCTTCTCTTCCTCCCGTCACTCAGCGTCCCTAACTACGGCCCCACCGACTGCAGCCCCTCCCCCTGGCTCCCGCACCCAATGAACGGCCTCCCCGTCCCGCCTGCCCCTCCTCCTTATAATTCGCCCACACGATCAGAACCGCTGTGACTGATCGTTCGAGCACACGTCCGTGGCTCGCTTCGCTGCCGCTGATTTACTCCTGGCACCGGATTCACTCCTCCTCCCGCGCTCCATTAATCGGGTAAGCTTCTCACTCGGACACGGCCTCTCCGCCCACGATCCCGGGCTGTCCTTGATTTAACCTAACTTCTGCCCCCGTCTTTGGTTCTCCTCAGGCGCTGTCCCGCCCTCCTGCACCGCGGCATTAATTAACATTGCCTGCCGCTACCCTACATCATAATTCAATTTTGGTAAGTCGCTTGTTTACATTGCCGTTCTCCACTTACTTCCGATTCCCCCCGTTTCACTCATGTCCGATTCGTGATTTCCCTCCTTAAATTTCCGCAGATACCCCGGGGAATCCCCGGACCCCCGGTTTGCACCGCGATTCGCCGCCAGTAATTCACGGCCTTCCAGCTTTCGCCTCACCTCTTGAAGCCAGGTAGGCTCCGATCGCACATTGCCCCTTCCTTTCCTCTTCCTCTTCTTCTCCTACTTTCCCTTCTTCCCCTCCCGTTCAGCCGCCCTGATACTTTTTTCATCCACAGAGCACTCCACAACATAGGCATCCCAGGTCCTGATGATGATCCTAAATTGAGAGGATCGAAACGCCGTCGACCACTGTCCACAGGAACCAATTCCTCTGGCGCATGTCCATTCGGTTCACTAAATCAATGAAAAAAAGCAATTATACCATTGAATAATTTGTTGAATGAACCGTTTAACTTGTACATATTGTATATTCTTCCGCGCCGCTTGCTGTGGTTTTCTCACGTTGTCACTAGCGCCGTTACCTCACCAGCACGAGCACTTTACACACGTTCTACACTAGGGTTGCCTTGGTATTGATACCCTGTAGTGCAGTAACTACCATTGTATCCTTTCTTTGATCTTCTAAATACATGAAGCCTATAGGCGCTTGAAAAGAACTACTTGAAGCCTCCTCTTTTTGTGCTGTTGTTTGTAATGTCTTGTACATACCAGTCTAAATAATCTAAATATATCCTGCTGAGATATTGTTGCACTTACACAGGCCTTAAATCCAGGCATCCTACCGGCACCAGAGTCGAGTCGACAGAAGACCAAAAAGAGTCAAAAAGTTTAGTCAAAAATTGACTAAGGGGTAAGCTCTTCCCGGATCGGCGCAGTCTGGCGCGGAAAAAAGAAGAACTGACGTCAGCGCGCGAGGGCGGCGTCTAAGTACTCCGATGACGTCATTCCGGCGCACGACGCCAACGACGGACGCGGAGCCGCAGACGACGCCTAGCGACGCGCAAGGGATATTGCTACAAAAATCTTTCCGGATCCAGCCTGACGCCTGGGGATATTCTAAGGTGAGGAATCTAACTAACGTGTTTCTTTCAGATAAAGCAGATTAGATGGTTCCTTCATAATTTTGTTAACCTTACATCATAATTTGGATCTCACTTGTGGCATAATTCCAGTGGCCCAGATTATAGCTCTCATATTACTGTTATCGGACTCAAAACATTCTACTTAAAGGGTATATTTCAACTGTACCTAAATCCACGATTGAGATCGCCTGCTCATTGCAGCAGTTTAATCAATTCTATCTTAAAATTATTTCCCTACTCATTTAGAAGAGTTATAAGTAAGCAAAGAACATTCAACTCCATGGAGCTGCTGAGATGCCATTTCAGATCATCTGTAACTCAGACTGCCACCTTCTCATCTACAGGTCTCCCAGGCAGAAGAATGACTTCATTGATGAATTTCCAGATCTCCTCACCACCTCATCCACCCAACATGTCACACTAACCCTTTGGACGACTTCAACCTCCTACACAACAAAAGAAAAAAATACTTTCAACTTCATTGATGCACTCAGCGAGGCACAGCATGTTATACAACCAACACGCTCCAAAGGCCACATCATCAACCTTGCATTCTCAACATCAGCAAACTTTCAGTACAAACCACCCATACTTCAAAGAGCTCTAGATGCACAACTTAATGTTTGAACTAATCTTTCACCAAACCAACTCCATATCCGTTGCCAACAACCTTCTAAACAATGTCAACAATTTTTGTGAAAGCTATATAAACATATACTGTCCAATTACAACATGTAAGTGCAGGACAAAGCCTTCAGCACCCTGATACTCTAAAGACCTTGCTGTTGAGAAATGAATCCTCTGCAGACAAGAATGAAAATGGATGAAAAACAACTCTATAGGACATCTTGATACTGAAGTCCCTTTGCTCCACATGCAGACAGCATATCACATAAGCATAGGCAAAGTACTATACCCACACAATGTGTGAAGCCACCAATAGAAGCAGAATGCTGTTCAAGACAATCAAGTACTGCATAAACCATGTGCCGGAGCCACCTATTCCTCACTCCACAGAAAGGTGCAATGTCATAAATCTTTTCTTCACTGAAGAAATAACGAAGATCTGACAGCACATCAACAGCACCAAGCCGGCTTCAATTCAGACACCCACCCCTTCCTGTAGAATCCAGCAGTGGTCATCCATTTCTCTTTCACATCTCGCTGACATACTCAACTCCCTCAAAGCCACTTATTATGTTGATGATGTCTCACCATAATCCCTCATTAAAACTCTCTCTGGGGATACTTTCATACCCCTACTTACCATTGTCAATGCCTCTCTCACTCAAGGGATCGCAACAGAAGCTCTCAAGACTGTTCAGATCGTACTACTCCTAAAAAAAGCTACTCTAGACCCTGATTACCCAATCAACTACTGGCTCATCACTCACCTACCAATCATCAGCAAGATCATTGAAAAAGCAGTTTATGTTGAACTCCAAGATACATAAATGCTAACAATATCCTGCATGACTGCAAGACCTCAACCTTAAACATTGTAGACAAAGCCCTCTTTAGCACCCAGGAAGATGATTTCTGCCTCCTCACACTCACCCTAAATACTTGAATAGGATTTACAGGCAATGTCCTTCACTGGTTCTCCTCATACTTTTCAAACCAACTTCAATTTGTTAACATGGGTACCTTCAGGCCACAAAAGATCCCTATCACCTTTAGAATCCCACAGGGCTCCATAGTATCTCCCGTCATCTTCAACCTTTATATGGGGCCACTTGGTGGTCTACTCACAGATAATATCATCAAGAATCACTAATAAGCCAATGACACACAAATCTTCTTGAAAGGTGTGTCTGTTTCAGACATCAAAAGCCTCGAGCACTGCACATCATCCAGACCTGGATGTCCAGTATCTCCCTGAAGCTCAACCCTACCAAGACAGAAATATTCTAATTTACCAAACAAGGCAAGCAAGCAAGTACAAATGTGATTCAGTAACATGAACCATGACAGCTTCACACCCCAAGTTTCACTGAATGCCAAGTCACTTGATTCATCCTGGACACCAACCTCAGCCTTAAGGAACACACTACCAAAAAAATAGAGATAGCAAGACACCAGTTGTATCTTTTAAAGGACGTCAAACTGCTGTTCAAGCCCTCATACTCTTTCATTTGGGCGTTGGTAATGCCTAACTCCATGGCATTCCAGATTACGCACTGGCATCCTTTAGGAATAGCCTACTGGATGCAGCATGTCTCATCAAGCGCCTTAAGAAATATGATCACATAATCCACACCCTGACGGAACTCAAGTGCCTCCCCTTGCCATCCTGCACCACCTTCAAAGCAAGCTGCATCATTTACAACGCTATCACATCCAGCACCCCTGCTTATCTTGCAGACAAACTCACCATCCATGGTGGATCTTGCAAACCCAAAGTAAGGGCCCCATCAGACTGAAGACTAAGAAGTGTAAAAATGAAAAAACAAAACAGCAGTTTTTTTCCATCTATGCAAACAAGGATCTGGAACATCATCCATTATATCCATAAGGACCACCCCAATGCTGCTCCTATTTAGGAAAGATTTAAAAACTCACTTCTTTAGAGAACACTACATCACAATGCAATAACCATTCACAACCCAGCTTTGTTGAGTTTATGTTTGTCTTTGAACACATACAGAGCTCCTCTGCCTTTTGGCTAAGTATGCAATGCCCTTATCTGTAACACTCTCTCGGCAAGCCACATGCTTATGCACTGGTAAAGGTCTAAACATAATATCTCTAACTTGGCTCCAATCCTCAAGCAGTACAGTCAGTTTTTCCACACATGGGCCAATTTACAATCAGCACTTTCAATCTTCCACTTAAAGGGTACCAACAAATATGATGAAAAAGTGAGTGCTTCTGTGACATGAAGCACTGTATAAATAATAAATACAGAGAAGCAACCGCTCAACAATCGAGTAAGAAACTTAGGCCTCACCAGCAGTATGGAAAGCACTATGGGGCATATTGACAAGGGCTTTAAAAGCCAAAGAAGCGGAGATACAAATATCGCCCTATCAACAACAGGGTGCTAACATGCAAAATCGCATGTTAGCACCCTTTTTCACTATGCTTCCCTTTGCATCTCTAATGAGATGCAAAGTGGGCGTTCCAGAGCAAAATATTAGGAGAAATGTCGCTAAGCGACATTTCTCCTATTATCAAGCTTCACGCTAACCCTGTTACAGACAAAAAAAGCAGCGCTAACCACGGTTAACGCTGCTTTTTTACGTCTGCTAATTTTCAGACTTAGCCATGTAATCCAATGGGAGGTGGATTACATGGCTAAATCCACCATGGGCTATCAACAAGGAAATCCCTATCCTTGTAGTTTTATCACTGCATTACCAGTGATAACCTCCCAAAATGTCGCTATCGCTGGATTTTTTATATCGCCTAGGCGGTTAGCGTTGTTAATAACGCGATAACCAGGCGATATTATCCAGCGATAGCGGGCGTTAAAAAAATTAACGCTAAGCGCCCTTAGCGTTAATTTTCCCTGTTCCTTGTTAATATGCCCCTATATAAGTTATCGTGCCCTCAGTCTCATTTGGTTTTATCACTCTTGTTATTGCCTCACGGTGTGTTATGTTACTGTTGTGTTTAACCCCGGTGTGCTACTTAATGACACATGAAGAAGCTCTAGTGTTTTCTCCAAATCCTTTCCTCCGCCGTTTCCCGAGGTCCCAGCACTATAGAGCTATGTTGTCACACACAAGTGGTGATTCACAGAAGCCTGGCTAACCACATTCTGAGCCACCATCACCTTCACAATGTACTATACCAGACAGTATAGATGCAGATCACTCTATTTAGTATGCTCATTTTCTTTGAAAAATACGATTGATGAGAGAGAAGTGATTCCAGCGAGTGACCCATCACACTTAGAGGAGACCAACTGCAGGACACTCACTCATAAAAGCTGCATTTACATCCACTTAACAATCCGATTGACGTATAATTTATAGAACATGAGAAAGTGAAAAGTGAACATGAGAAGTGATATTGGCACTGTCCCTAATCCGGCGTTAGGAACACCCACTAGATGGTTATAACTTAGGCGGAAAGGGTGTCGTTTCTGCCGCCAATTTAGGGTCCTCTGGGAAGTCTGACACTATTTCTGCAGCATCCCTTCTGCGTAAGATCAACGCACAAACTACAGTGATATGGCACAAATGACAGGGAAAGAACTTTCTGCAAATCAGAGACATTTTAACAGTGTGCCCTGGAAATGTATCCCCACTTTAGTGGTACATTTCTCAGTCATACATTTGTGAAGGCAGTTCTAGCATGCTGCCATAGCATGTTCGACCTGCAACCAACTACAAGTGTCCACCTCTAAACTGCTACTGCCATTGAGGCTGGTTCCACTGTAAGCAACAGATACTCGCCAATGCAGAGAGTAACTAGTTTCAAGTTTATTTATTTTACATAGTTACTAAAAACCATTGGTATATAGTAGAACAACCAATAAAACCAGTGATACACAAGTTAAAGTGCAGTGTAATCCATACACGTCTGATAATAACACCTTGCAAGCATGGAGCGACAAGAATTTGATACTTTTTTTTTTGTGATGAGGTAATTTAGAAGGAGCAGCATTTATCAGATTAAGTGCCAGACTCTTCGAACTCAGCCTAATACACACAGTAGAGTGCAGTGCAACATATGCAGCTTGGCAATAGAACCTAACAGTGTGAGGCAGCCAAGATATGATTAATTGTGGCACATTTTGTTATTGCTGCGATATAATCAAAAAGAGCTATATTATCATTTAAGAACAGCCCTCTTCGCGTTCAGCCTGATGCCAGGTCGATTACCAGGTGCTCATAGTGAGAATGGGAAGAAAAAGAAAAAAGAAAAAAGAAAAAGACAAGAGGAAAAGAAGAAGGTCTCTCAGGTTACATCCCAGCGTGGTATGCTCAGCCTCTGTGAGGTTAGTCAAGCTTCAACTATATTTTAATGTTTAGATTGTTTTCAGAATAACTGAGCCTACTCACAGCAAAGGGTGCCCTACAGATATGTCAAGGAGTAGAGAAGTGCACTTATAAAAGAGTAGCGTCAGTTGACTGACTTAAAACCATTTAGAATGTCACTTAGACAATGTTAAAAGCATGACGGTTTTTATTTAAAAGTTTTCTGGGGTAAGGTTGTTTGCTTTGATGAAGTTACAGGCGTGACATTATTGTTTAGAGCTCGAGATCTTTGCATGATGGCCTGGTGCCGAGATCTTTGCCTGAGCATACTGTGCCGTGGATTCCTTGTGTGTCTTCACCTGGTAACCTGACTGCCTCTGTGGTGAGAGTCTTGTGGCATTTTTTTCTCCGCTGACATCACACATTTTGCCAATCTGCAGTTCAGTTGTGAGGCCCCTGAATCAAAGCATGCCAGCACCGCTTGCCTTCTAGTGCGAGTTCCCCACTAATTAAAGGGGGCCTTTAGCAGCTGTTTCCATTCCAGCAGTAACTCTTTGCAGGTGCAGATTAAATGCAGAATATCCTCTGTTGCCATGTCGCACAAGCAACACAAAGTTTGGGAGGAAGGTTCTGGGCACATGGAAGGAGACCCAGACGGCACCTAAGAAATTTTATTTTTAATAATAAGAAATAACCTTGATTCAAATATTTTTGAGGAGGGAGCATTTTGTAGTTATTTAGGGTCATCCAGACATGAGATGTGGCTGAAAAGATGGCCTTATCCTCCACCAATGAGAATCGTTTTACGGACTTCCAAACCAGTTTCTTGAAGGTTAAGTGAGGGAGCTGTGTATTCCAGAGATCCGAGAGCCCAGAAATTTCCAAGTATTCCTGTAGGTAGTTTCTGGCAGGGGAGGTATCCCTCTGTGGGGGTTCTTGCCATAGAAGTTGGTGTAAGGTATTAGAGGTGGAGGTTCTGATATTGTGCCAGCAGATGATATAAGCGCCGTGCCTGGACAGAGATTGTTTAAATAAGCCAAACTCCAGCCTTATTTGAGCTGGTGAGGAGACTAAACATGATTCTGTACGTTTCAACTAAAGTGTTGTCTAGTAGTTTGGCCTCTCTGCGCCTGCATCGCTTCGCTGCCATAAGATATTGTAGGGAGAAGTTTGGCCTGTACTACCTTCAGGAGAGGGCTTAACGTGGGCCCTATCAGTTTTAATGCAAGATTTTTCATTGTTATCGCTATAACCAGCCCTTTCCTTCTAATTTCTTCCTGATGACGGGTGAAAGACCCTTCTTTGTCAATGATGACGCTTAGGTACTTGTAGTCGGTTGCTGATTCTATTTCTGTGCCACCCAGATGCCAACTCCTCTGCCGATCTCTCTTGTTGTTAATAGTCATTGTCTTTGTTTTCCTAAAGTTGATTTTTAGGTTATTGTTGGAAAGGCGTTCGCCGGAGGGGGGTTCGATACACGTCCTGCCCACTCCTTTGACCCACCTCTCCTAAGTAGGCCGAACCAGGCGCGCACACCCTGAGCTTACACTACGAACAGAGGGACACCACACGTATTCTTCGTAGGACGATAGGTTCTTTATCGAAGGTTTCAAGGGATCTTTATGATCCAAGTTATAAGTAGTACATCAGCGGCACAAGAGACTACAAATCGGTGATAGGGGAATGGGGGTAGCGGGACAGTCTTTGAATGTAGTGTCTCTGCAAAGGTCTCTGCGGATAGCTCACAATCCTCGAGCTGGAGGGTGTTGTTTCTCTTGGCGATCTTTTGCCAATTCTTCCTCGAGGGGAGTGCCGCGAGTCACTCAGCAGGCACAGGTAGTCGAAGTTCGGGAGCCGCGACCTCGTCAGCAGGGCTCAGGTGGTTCGAGGGTCGGAGGCCGCGAGTCACTCAGCAGGCATAGGTGGTTCGAAGTTCGGGAGCCGCGACCGCGTCAGCAGGGCTCAGATGGTTCAAATGGCTGGGGGCCGCGAGTCACTCAGCAGGCCCAGGTGGTTCGGTATTCGGGAGCCGCGACAGCGTCAGCAGGCTTCGATGGTTCCAGGTCTTCTCTGCCATTCGTCCCTCCGGCACCCCTTCTTATACTCCCCCTGCCCTTTGAAGTCCGGAGTCCTCGCAGAGAGGGGCCTTTGGTGACTGAGGGGGTTCGGCGGGATTTCCTGCCGCTCGTTTCTTTGGTCTTTTCAGGTGGGTCTGGGAGGGACCCCAGACGCTCGGCAGGCGAGGCGCCTGCTCCCCAGGGGCCTGGTGGCCGATCGAGTCCTCCCGGGGGAAGGCGATCCGAGGTGTGACTGGGCTGGCGCCTCTTGGTCTGGCTCGGGGGTTCCCGCTCCCTCGGTCGGACATGCGTGGTAGGGTGTCGAGTCTGTCGGGGGCTCTGGCCGGCCCTCGGGTCTGTGTGGCTGGGGCGGCCGGAGTCGGAGATGCCGTGTCTTGGGGGTGGTTGTAGGTTGGCTGGATGATCGGGAGGGCAACGCCGTGAGGCCGGTCTCACACGCGTCCCCCCCAGCTGAAAGGCGTGGAGAACTACCCATCCACTGGGGGGTTCTCCTCGCCGAAGCGGAAGAACCGGGACAGGCCGTCGGCGTTGGCATGATCCGTCCCGGGGCGATGCTCGACAGTGAAGTCCATCCCTTGGAGGGAGATTGACCATCGTAATAGCTTGGGGTTCTCTCCCCTCATCTGCATCAGCCACCGCAAGGGCCGGTGGTCCGTCTGCACTCGGAAGTGGGTTCCGAACAAGTAGGGCCGTAGTTTCTTGAGGGCCCAGACTATGGCGAAGGTCTCTCGTTCTATGGTACTCCAACGCTGTTCTTGAGGCAGCAGCCTTCGGCTGATGAAGGCTATGGGCTGATCTATGCCCTTGTCGTCGAACTGCGAGAGGACGGCTCCGATGCCGTGTTCGGATGCGTCGGTCTGGACCACGAACTCTTGGGAGTAGTCGGGGGCCTTGAGTACTGGGGCGGTGCACATGGCGGTTTTCAAGGCGTCGAACGCCTGCTGGCACGGGGGGGTCCACTGCACCTTCTTCGGGAGCTTTTTGGAGGTCAACTCCGTGAGAGGCCCTGCGAGGCTACCATAGTTTTTAATGAACCTCCGGTAGTATCCTGTGAGGCCCAGGAAGGCCCGGACTTCCGTCTGAGTGGCGGGGGGCTCCCAGGACTTGATGGCGTCGATCTTTGTTTGGAGGGGGGCGACCTGCCCGCTGCCCACCTGATGCCCCAGATAGACCACGGAGCCTTGCCCGAGCTGACATTTGCTGGCCTTCACTGTTAGGCCGGCTTGGCGCAGGGCCAGCAGTACTTGCCGGAGGTGCTGGAGATGCTCGTGCCATTGAGAACTGAATACGGCTATGTCGTCAAGGTACGCTGCGCTGAACTCCTCGAGTCCGGCCAGGACCTTGTTTACCAACCGCTGGAAGGTGGCCGGGGCATTTTTCATCCCGAACGGCATGACCCTGAAGCGGTAGTGTCCATCGGGTGTGGAGAAGGCGGAGCGCTCTTTTGCTCCCTCCGTGAGCGCAATCTGCCAGTAACCGCAGGTCAGGTCGAAGGTGCTGAGGAAACGAGCAGCCCCAAGGTGGTCGATGAGCTCGTCGGCGTGGGGGATAGGATGAGCGTCCGCTCGGGTGACAGCATTGAGCCCCCGGTAGTCCACACAGAATCTTAGTTCGGGGGCGACCCCAGGGGCGGCCGCTTTCGGGACCAGGACTACCGGGCTGGCCCAGGGGCTATCGGAGGGTTCGATCACTCCAAGGGTCAACATCTTCTGTACTTCGGTCTTGATGCAGGTGCGGACCCGGTCAGGCACCCGGTAGGCTCGGTGTCTCACAGGTGGGCTGTCGCCGGTGTCCACGTCGTGGACACACCAGTCGGTGACCCTTGGGATGAGGGAGAAGAGGTCTGCGAATTGTCTGAGCAGCTGGCGACAGTCGTCGGACTGTTGGGGAGTGAGGGAAGTCGACAGTTTCACTCCCTCCACGGAACCGTCCAGTTCTTTAGCGCACAGGGGGTCGGGCAGGGGTTCAGTGTCTTCTTCCGCCCCATCGTCGGTGGCCAGGAGCAAACTCATCTCCGTTCTCACAAAGTGGGGCTTGAGACGGTTCACGTTGAGAACCCGGAGGGGGTTCCGTGGGGACTGTACATCGATCAGGTACGTGACCTGACTCTTCCGCTCGATCACCTTGAAGGGGCCAGTCCATTTGTCTTGTAGGGCGCAGGGTTTCACCGGGGCCATGACCCAAACCTGCTGGCCCGGCTGGAACTCGACCAGAGTTGCGTTCTGGTTATACCAGCGCTTCATTTCTTCTTGGCTGGCCTCGAGGTTAGCCTCTGCGAGTTCTCTGAACTTCCGGGTCTGGTTGCGGAGCGCCAGGATGTAGCGGAACACATCAGGGGGGGTCCCCCGGGGGCTTGTCTCCCAGCCCTCTTTGACCAGGCTCAGGGGCCCCCGGACGGGGTGTCCGTATAGTAGTTCGAATGGGCTGAACCCCAGGGACTTTTGGGGAACTTCCCGGTACACGAACAGGAGGCAAGGGAGGAGGACGTCCCATCTTCGGCGCAGGGGCTCCTCGAGGCCCAGGATCATCCCCTTCAGGTTCGGTTGAAGCCTTCCACCAGGCCGTTGCCCTGGGGGTGGTAGGGGGTCGTGAACTTATATGTTACTCCGCACTGCTGCCACAGGGACTTCATGTAGCGGGATATGAAGTTGGTGCCGCGATCACTCACAACCTCGCGAGGGAATCCGACACGGGAGAAGATCCCCATGAGAGCCCGGCCCACCACGGGAGCCGTCACGGTGCGGAGGGGAATGGCCTCGGGGTAGTGGGTGGCATGGTCCACCAGGACGAGGATGAATCTGTGGCCCTGGGCGGTGTTCGGATCCAGGGGTCCCACGATGTCGATGCCAACCCGCTCAAACGGGGTACTCACAACGGGAAAGGGTTGTAATGGAGCCTTGCATTTTCCGCCACTTTTCCCACTGCCCTGGCACGTGAGGCAGGATTTACAGTGGACTTCTACATTTGCTTGCATCTTGGGCCAATAGAAGTGGGTAACTAATCGCTGATATGTTTTGTCTTGGCCTAAGTGTCCTGCCAAGGGTACATCGTGGGCCAGGCCCAGGAGGAGGCTTTGGAAGCGCAGGGGTACTACCAGTACTCGGGCTGCGCCTAGCTCGGCTGACTTTTGTTCGCTGTATAGGAGGCCATTGTCCCAATAGACCCAGTGGGTTCCGGACCGGTCACCGGCGGTCTGAGCTTCGGCTTGTTGTCGGAGTCCCACGAGGGAAGGGCAGGTGGCCTGTTCCTGGCAGAACTCTTCACGGGAGGGACCTCCCTCACAGCGCCACTGGGCCATCTCGGGCAGTTCTCCGAGCTAAGTCAGTGCCTCAGGGGCGGAAGGTTCCGGCCCTTCTCCCGGGTTAGTGTCTTCTTCTCCTTCTGGAGGAGGGTTGTTCGTTTCTGGTAGGGTGTCCCGGCTCTCGGGGACAGTGTTCAGTGGGAGGGCCTCACCGCCCTCGGAGAGAGGCAATCGCGCGGTCATGGAGCGCGTGGTGGCGCAGACCCATTCGGGTAGACCCATCATCTCGAGATGGGCTCTTCGTTCCACTTGCCCCCACGGGGAACTCTCGAGGTCGTTGCCCAGGAGGCAGTCTACGGGCTGTGATGTTCGGACGGCTACCTTCAATTCTCCGGAGACTCCTCCCCACTCGAAAGGCACCAGGGCCATCTGGCAGAGGCTCTCGGAATTGTCGGAGGATATGACCGGACAGAAGGCACCTGGTAGGATCTGGTCTTCAGAGATTAGGTTGCGGTGGACCGCGGTGACACTTGCCCCGGTATCGCGGAGGCCCTCGACTCGGTGGCCGTTGATGGTCACCTGCTGTCGGTACTTCTTCGTGTTGGCGAGCAAGGGTGTCCCGGGGACCATTTCTCGATCCCCAAGGGAGACCAGGGCCATGGCAGCTGGTTCCCACTCTTCGGAGTCCTCTATCTCTTCCCCTAGGGCCACGGAGGCCATCTGCCGGGCCGGGGGGTTGGTCGTTGCGGTTCGTTGATACTGGGGACACTGGGGGTCATTGGCGTAGTGTCCGGGCTGCTGGCAGCGGAAGCAGGTGATCCTGGTTCGAGGCCCTAGCCGCCCCGGGGCTCCGGTGCTGGCTGGGGACGGGGCTGGACCTGCCGCAGGTGGGCTGCTGGGAGGGCTGTGCGGGGGCCCCCCTTGGAAGTCTCTCGGTCGGCCGTGGTTCCCTCCGCCCCTCTGGCGGGGGGGTCCTTGACTGTGGCAACCGTAGTCTCCCACGGGGCCTCGGGTGGCCCGGGTGTTCACCCAACGGTCAGCCTCGGCGGCCAGCTTTCGAGGGTCGGTGAGTTTACTGTCCAGGAGATGTTGGCCCAGTTCTACAAAGCAATTGGCCGCTAAATGTTCCCAGGCGATCAGATCAAACAGCTCTTCGAAGGTGGAGACCTTGCTGCCCTTGATCCACCCGTCCAAGGCCCGGCTGTAAAAGTTCACGTATTCTACCCATGTGGTGCCCGGTATCTTTTTGCAATCTCGGAGCCGTTGCCGGTACATCTCGGGGGTGAGTCCATACCGGCCCACGAGGGCTTCCTTCATGTGGCTGTAGGAGTTCATGACCGTGGAGGGCAGATCCAGCAGGGTATCTCTTCCTTCGCTTAAGAACCGGCCCCATAGCCCAGCCCCCCAATCCTTCTGCGGGACTCGGTGAGAGGTCATGGCGACTTCGTAGGCCTTAAACCACTGCTGGATATCGTCGTTTTTGTAATACTCCTTTACCACATCCTTGGGGATGTGGACTTTGGCTTCCACGGTGGGAGCGGATGGTAGATTCCCGGAGGGTCGTGACTCTTCGCTTTTAGCCCTCAACTCGATCTCTTTCAGGCTGCGTTCATGTTCCAGCTGGAGTTTCTTTTCGTCGTGCTCTCTTTGGCGTCTCTTTTCCTCGAGTTCCCCTTGTAGCCGTAACTGCTCGACAGCTAACTTTTTCTCGGCCAGTTTTATTTCTCCCTCGATTTTCAGCTTGGCCAGTTCAAGTTCGTGGTTGCGGCCTCTCTCTCGGTCTGCTAGTTCCAAGGGGGACAGGTTCCCCTCTGGCCCGCTGTTTCTCACCGGGATGCTTTGTGGTTCATGGGCGGAGTCTCCCTCCGTTTGGGTCGGGGGCGCCCCCGTCTCGACCCAGGTCTTCAATACTTTCTGGAAGTCTTCCTTTGTGCTTAATCCGGTGGTAGCGATTCCAAGGTCTTTGCAAAATTGTTTTAATTCTCTATGCGTATAATAGTCCAATTGATCCTCTCGGAACGTCGAGCTCATTTCGGTACCTGCGGCACCCAGGGAGGTTTCTCCTTCCATCTCTGTTTGGTAGTGCGTCAGTCGTTCACTGCACGCTCTCTTTCGGTGTCGGCTCGGATCCCACCGCTGCCACCAAATGTTGGAAAGGCGTTCGCCGGAGGGGGGTTCGATACACGTCCTGCCCACTCCTTTGACCCACCTCTCCTAAGTAGGCCGAACCAGGCGCGCACACCCTGAGCTTACACTACGAACAGAGGGACACCACACGTATTCTTCGTAGGACGATAGGTTCTTTATCAAAGGTTTCAAGGGATCTTTATGATCCAAGTTATAAGTAGTACATCAGCGGCACAAGAGACTACAAATCGGTGATAGGGGAATGGGGGTAGCGGGACAGTCTTTGAATGTAGTGTCTCTGCAAAGGTCTCTGCGGATAGCTCACAATCCTCGAGCTGGAGGGTGTTGTTTCTCTTGGCGATCTTTTGCCAATTCTTCCTCGAGGGGAGTGCCGCGAGTCACTCAGCAGGCACAGGTAGTCGGAGTTCGGGAGCCGCGACCTCGTCAGCAGGGCTCAGGTGGTTCGAGGGTCGGAGGCCGCGAGTCACTCAGCAGGCATAGGTGGTTCGAAGTTCGGGAGCCGCGACCGCGTCAGCAGGGCTCAGATGGTTCAAATGGCTGGGGGCCGCGAGTCACTCAGCAGGCCCAGGTGGTTCGGTATTCGGGAGCCTTCTCTGCCATTCGTCCCTCCGGCACCCCTTCTTATACTCCCCCTGCCCTTTGAAGTCCGGAGTCCTCGCAGAGAGGGGCCTTTGGTGACTGAGGGGGTTCGGCGGGATTTCCTGCCGCTCGTTTCTTTGGTCTTTTCAGGTGGGTCTGGGAGGGACCCCAGACGCTCGGCAGGCGAGGCGCCTGCTCCCCAGGGGCCTGGTGGCCGATCGAGTCCTCCCGGGGGAAGGCGATCCGAGGTGTGACTGGGCTGGCGCCTCTTGGTCTGGCTCGGGGGTTCCCGCTCCCTCGGTCGGACATGCGTGGTAGGGTGTCGAGTCTGTCGGGGGCTCTGGCCGGCCCTCGGGTCTGTGTGGCTGGGGCGGCCGGAGTCGGAGATGCCATGTCTTGGGGGTGGTTGTAGGTTGGCTGGATGATCGGGAGTGCAACGCCGTGAGGCCGGTCACACAGTTATTCTCTAGCGTAATTCTGCATTTCATTGAGAAGATGTTGCAGGCCAACCTGGGTGTGGCTAAGCAGAACTACATCATCGGCATACATGAGATTAGTCAATATTTTGCCTCCTAACCTAGGCGCATGGGAGTCGCAGATGTTAAGTGCTTGCGGGAGATGTGCCATGGATAGATTAAACAGGGTGGGTGCAAGCACGCAGCCCTGCTTCACACCTTTGGTTGTAGGCCCTCTTCTGGAGAGGTGAGTCCCCCTTCCCAGTTTCACCTGGACCCAAGTATCTGTGTGAAGAAGTGACAAGATGTTTGAGACAGCTTGTGGGATTCCCTATCGGTCCAACTTCCTTAACAGACTTCCCCTCTCAACGTTATCAAAGGCAGCACTGAAGTCAATAAAACAAAGGTGTAATGGGAGATTAGTGGTCTTGGCTGCATCGATGAGGAGAGAGATTGCCAGGATATTTGTTGCTGTGCCTGACATTTTACAGAAACCTGTCTGGTTTAGCGGTATTATCTCGTTAGTGGCTGCCCAGGCTGCAAGTTCTTCTAGCACGGTCCCGCAAAGTATTTTGCTTCGTTGTCGATTAGTGCCACCAGATGATAGTTGCCTGGGAAAGTCTTCCGCCACTCTTATAAATCAGTACAATCGTAGAGCCCTTCCATGATTCTGGTACTCTGTTTAATAATCTAACTTCCGAAAAAAGAGGTTGCAAGGCGCTTGCGCAGTCAGCTGCCCTCTGTTTGAACAATGCTGGTGGGATGCCATTCGGGCCCGAGGCCCTCCCTTCTCTTTTACCTTTTGCAATCTGTTTCTTTATTAACAATGTCATTGGGACACTGGCCTCGTGCTCAGGCATTTAGTCTGTGACAGGCGAGGATGGTGTGGGTGCCATCTTCAGGGCAGCTCCTGAGCGTTCCCTTGGTGTCATCCTATTTATATTGTTTATTCGATTGCCCCCAGTATAGTGATTAAAATGCTCAGTTAAGAATTTTGTCCAGGTTTTCTCTGAGATGTGTGAGGAAATGCCCTCAAGCTGAGGGTGGAGTATACTGTTCACCGTTTTCCAGAAGCGAGCCCTTGCATTGTGATTTATATCATGGAGGAGCTTTGCCCAAGTTGCCTCTTCATGGTCTTTATTAATTCCCCATTTCAGCTTTTTGAGCGAGTTTCTTTGTTGTTGCAAAAGAATCCGAAGGCTTGGGGTTCCTGGATGGCGTCTCAGAGATCTTAGAGGGCTGTTTACTGATTTATTGAGATCCTTTACTTGGTCCCTTAGTACTGTCGGGATCCTATTGTTCTGGCTGGGTGCCTGGCAGAGATCTTTTTTGGGTGACGAGGCTCATAGGTTTAGTAGTGTATCGGTGAAGCGTTCCCAATTGGTTATGTAGCATTTTGTGCCCGTTGCTAGTGACTGAAAAAGCTCGATTGTTGTTGTTGACAGGGACTTGACATTCGACGCTGCCCATTTAATTCTCCTGAGGTTTGAGGTGAAAATGGATCCCAAGACAGCTTCTGGGTAGATACCAGGAGGTGCAGTTTCTGATAGCTGTGTTTCTTGTGGTCGATGAACGCTGTCCGCCTTGTCCCCCATTCTGAACCCAAGGATACAGAAAAACAGGGAGAGGCTTACAAACGTATAGTCTAGTATGGAGCATGTTGAGGAGGAGTAGTGTGAAGGCAGGGTGGGAGTCCCCAGGGAATGTTCTTTCGAGAGCCCTAAAGTTGAGATATTCAAGATCTTCCAAAAGACGGCTGATCTTGCGGCTCTTACTTCTATGCGAGAGTGTGCAATGAGTCGGAATGTTACAATATGCGGTTTGGATGCGCGCTTCATTGCCCCCTGATGTGTCAAAGAGATATTGATTTAAGTCCCCAGAAAGAATAAAGTTTGGGGTTTCCATTTCGGTTAAGTAGCTTGTTAGTTGGCCTTTTAACTTTTCAGAGTCTTTGGCTTTGTGTTTTGGATAGATACATGTGTTAACTAACACCACCTCATCTTGTCCTCCTAGGAATGAGATGGTGATCTTGACTGCTGTGCGGACCGCTGAGGAAGAGCCAACTAACACTGCAGACGCTAAGCTAGTTGTGGATACATAGGTTGCAAGCCCTCCTGAGGGGTGGCCAAATTTGACCCCCTTTACGGCTGGTGGGGCGAAACAAATGAAGCCTTGTAGATGGTGTGGGGCTGCAAGCCATGTTTCTTGCAGCATTATAATGTGAAATGAGTTAAGGTACTGCAGGAAATCCGGATCCCAAATTTTTGTTGAGAGACCATTGACATTCCATGAACACAGGCAAAGTATGGTTTCCTCGCCCCCTTAAGTCACCTTCCTTCTATGTATATTGTCATTGCGTTTCAGGGAGAGAGGTTCTGGTTCTGGTGATTGACCTAAGGCCTGCTTCGAGGTGCTGAAACTACCCAAGATCTGTCCTGTCGATCCGCCATCGGACTAGCCCTCCGTTGCGGTGATTGACCCAAGGCCCCTCTGAGCACTGAATTAGTGTGCCTGTGCAAATTTGTGGATGTGGTCCTTGGATCGGGGGCGAGTAGAGGTGATGGGTATCCTGGGTTTTGGTGAGGGGCAATCTTGATTCCCCATGTTTTGAAGATGCGATGTTCTGCTAGTACTTTCTGAGCAACTGAATTTGTTATGCACGTGGTCTCCGGCATCAACGGGTTTTCAGGGCGGATGAACTCCATTGAGAGTAAGTCAGTTGAGTTCAGATCAGCAAGATTTGGGAATGCCTGTAGCAACCTCAGAATGTTCCCTCTATTCAGAGTGTCCTGGTGCTCTTTTGAGATGTACTCGGGCTTAAAGAACATTGAGTTTGTTTGCAGCTGCGTAGCGCTCGGTGATTGCGATGCCTGGAAAGGCTCACTAACGAGCACCCCTGTTCCACGTTGGCAATCGAAATAAATTGCATCCTTCAATTCTGTTTCCTTCCCCTTGCTTCACGATCTAGAAGTAGCATTCCTGGACTGTGTCTTGAGTGTGATCGCCCCTGAATATAGCTGCTTGGGAGAGTACAAGGTGGTCTGTTCTTCTTGATCAACATACTGCCGGCTGGGGCATTCGTTAGTTGGTAGGTCTGAAATTTCAGTAATGTGCATGTGACCTTATTTGACCCAACTTTGTTATTTGCATATCCTTGTCCAAGCCCATTGCTGGAGGCCATTATTTGTCTTCTTATCCTTTGAGGCTGCTGACACTGGTGCTGATGCATGCTCCTCTGTTAGTGCAGATGGCCAAGGCTGCGCTAGGGAGGTGGAGATATCGCGGGCCCTAGGGTGAGCTCTGGACCTTGAGGCAGCTTTTGGCTACTTCTTTGAGGGGATGTCTTGCATGATATCGTGGCCCTATTTGTATTATCATTTTCTGTGTATGACCGTCTTGATATTTTGCAGGAAGGGGGTGCCTCTATGATCCAGTTGATTGTCAGATTTTTGCAGGACCTTATTTTAAATGCCTAAAGCGCACGGCCTGGTATTTAATTTTGTGTATTGTCAAGAAAAGATGGAGAAAAAGGGTGTTGGGTTTGTTTACATTTTCTGGTTTCGGCCTTTCCTTTTCTGCTGGCGGCGTTGCTTGGAATTGGGCTTTAAGGTATGTGTTCTTGTTTGAAGGTCCGTAGATGATTCTTTAAGGGTTCCTGACGTCCCGGCAGTTTTTTGGTTGTCTGAGTTGGCGTAGCTCCAGGTTGTTGGAATTGACTTGCTGGCCTTGAGCTGCCCCGGAAGCTGTGTAGCTGTCTGACATAGGCATGCTAGTGGCCGCAGTTGTTACACTCCTCATATCCTTTAACATACTATTTAACATTGAGGGAAGAGTAGATAGTTTGCTACTATGAGGTTGCAGCCACAGTTGATTGGGACCTCGGATTGGGCTCTCTTTATTAGGCCATTGAGGTACCCCAGTTTCTCGTCAATGCCTGCAGTGAACAGTGCCAGGGTATTTAATAAAGAAAGCTGAATGTCCACCTTGTCAGACTGGTATTGGAGAGCTTCTACGGCCAGTTGCATAGTCTTTAAGAGGGAGACCCAAGTGCTGCCAGCTTGGTCTTTGGAGGTCGCATCTTCCTTTGTCTCGCCTTTAATCTCCTCTCTAGGTGCTTGGCACAGGCTGTGTGTTTTCAATTGGGGCTCCTTGCACGGCAATGCCCCGTGTTGATGGTCGGGCGAGAAGGCGACTAGCATATCCTCCCATTCTTGTGTGTTCAAGTAAGAGAGGATTGCCCTCCCCTGGTGGTTTAGGTTGACCGTCCCTCCCATCCCTACGGGAACATTGCCTGGGCAGGAAGGCAGCAAGGCCATTGCTGGAGTTGATGCAATTGTTCCTCGGAGGCGCAGTGTCGCTACCGGAGTGGTGTTGGTATTTCCTGATGGTAGGGGCGCTGGCTTCTAAACCTAATTCTGACTGATAGTTCTGTATGCTCCTCTTGGGCCTGTGGGTCCTGTGGAGTTGCTATAATTTTGTGGCAGGACGGGGCTGGCTTCTATTCCCAGATTTGCATAAAGGTTCTGTGAACTCCTCTCAATGCGTGTGGGTTCAGTGGGGATTTGGCTGTGGCAGGATTCATCTTGTGTGCGCCCCCATGTGCCAGCCGTTTTAATAGTAGGTACTAAATGTACAGACTGTGCAGGCCCCCTCACCTCCACAGTATAATGTGATACCAGTTCAGATGCTAGGTCTGTTGAGACTTGATGCTCGTTTTGGACTTAAGGCTCGGTTTGGTCTGTTTGTGATACTTTTTGTTGTTCAAATGGTATCGACATTCCTGGTTGACCGGTTGGGGGCAGATTTTTTTCATTGTGATGGGGGTAACATTTGATGTCCCGAGATGTTTGAGGCAGGGAGGGCTGCATATGTTTTGGGCCGTTGGATGCTGAGTTGAGACGGAAGAGTTTTCCGTTGAAAAGTTATGTGAAAGTGGGCAAGCCCGGTCTTCCAGAGGTGGGCAAGCCTCCTCTTGCAGCCTTGTGAGGGGTAAAAGAGGCAATTGAAGAGGTAGAGGTAGCAGAGGGGTCTGCAGCTCTTTAAGTGCAGCATTACTTGAGTAAAGCGCAGAGCCTGCGTCTTTGAGAAAGCTAAATTTGGGAATATATTTTCGCTTGAGTTGTGCAAGTTTGGAGAGTTTGGTGTCTTAGGCCACTTGGTGGCACCCTGTCCTCTGTTTCAGGCTCTGTTGCAATTAGTGAGGAATGAGCACTGTGTTGAGTAAAGAAGCGCCTCTTTCGTCTCCTCTCTTTGTGCCCCTGATTTAGGGGAGATGGCCACCCTGGTTCTCCCTGACCTCATCTGTGACTCGGCGGGATTGAAGACTATGGCATTGCGACGGGCCAGGCAGGCCAGCGAGCTCAGGCCTAGAACTCGGGTACTTGACAGGACCCCGCTGCCTGCTGTAGGACATCGTTGACATTGATAGTAGGCCTGCTGCTGAGCCCTGCTCTCAGCATCTGGGCTGTTGAATTGTAGAGCTGAGCTGCGCTGAGCTGGACTCAACTAGGCCCGAGCCCGGGAGCTTGAAGTATAGAGCTGGGGGCCACGGGGGAGAGGCGTTGACTACCTCGAAAACTAGATTCGGTGGCTACCTAGAAATAAGACCCTCAGAATTGCCCGAGGGTCATATCGTTGATGCAAGCCTTGATTGGCTCTTTCATTTACACAACATGCAGCTGCCAACATATTTTTCAGACACTCCTTTTGCTATAAACGCATCTCTAAGTGGCTTCTAACAACATCAGGTGCATTCACACTCTCACCTTGATTGCTGCTCTTCTCCCCAGGGCTTCCAGGGCCCATGTTCCCATTGCACAGATCCTTGGAGCAGGAGCATTGCAGAATGGAGTCCTGCCCAATCTCTGCCTCGCAGGTTTGGGAAGTGCACGGCACATTTTCTTGCATACAACCTGCCTTAAAACACGCGAGAAGAGAAAATCAGCAAAACGGGGCGTAATGGCATCCATAAATAATATCCAATTTAGCATTTTTGGGGTATTCCAATACTATGTCACCGAGATCATGCTTGTCATTCTAGTGGCCACAGCCCTCAGCGACAAAGATGCCAACAACGAACACTTGCCATCGGGTGTGTCGTTCAATTTTTGTAAAGATTCTGCAGATTAACCATGCAGATTCCATGGGCGAGACCATGAGGCTGTTTCATTTTGACATCAGGGTATCCTCACTCCTCAGGCCACAGGGAAGTGAGAAGTACATCAAAAACAATGTCATTGATATAGCCGACCCCTGCTTTAAGAACATTTCTTTTTTTAACTATTATATGGGGACAACCTCCAATATTCCTTTACAATTTGAGCAAAAGACAATGTTTTAACCAAAACGTAGATAGATAACATAAGCTTTAAAACTGCCTTCAGAAAGAGCCTCTACTAGACAGCTAGCATTCCCCCTTGCCCACAGTCCTTGGTTCCCAGTTACTGGAATCTTCACTGAATTCACGCATTGAATAGTCCGCACATGTGCTTTTACAAACGGAAATCTCTGATCAAAAATGAATATTTCTAATTTCCTACATATGGACTATATTAATTACATTCCGTTTGATTTTTACTTTGAAGAAGAAGCCAGTTCTTATTAAATAGTCACTGGGGTGGTACCAGAATGTTCATCCAATAACTGGCATTCCATTTAAAAGGAAAAATAATCAAAATTAAAGCAAATGGGAGTACACAGGCAGCTGCTTTAGAAAGTGCAATATCCAACACTGCACCTTCAAATCAGACAAATTCCATGGCCGAAGCAGATGTTTTTTCAGTTCTTTTTTACATTTCAGAAGGATGCTTACGTAACTCCAATACTATCCAGGGCACTGCAGGGTAGGTGGGGGAGTTTCTGATTCCAACACAGATTCCCAGGATGGAGACCCAGGATTATAAATAAGTAACCTTTCCATCTCCATAACCGAGAGAAAAGCTGAATAGAAATGCTAATTTGTTGCTTTTAAGGAGAAAATCTCAAGGAGAAGAGTGGAGACATGAGCCTGCCGTTTCAACCAAACATGTCTATGTTCCTTCTTTTCCCATCTAGAGTGGGCATGCCCGAAAGTTAGGACTGAGCTAAAGTGACTGAGGGGCAGATGTATCATTGTAGCAGTTTGCGAGTCCTTAATAGCGATTTTTAGAGAATCGATTATTAAGGACTCGTAAAATGCTATGTAGGTAGTAATAGCAATGATTTTTACAATTCCTAAATATTCCTGAATTGGGCATCGCAAATTGCGATTCGTAATTAAGGAATACCTTCCCATTCATTCCTATGGGCCAAGAGGCCCATAGGAATGAATGGGAATAGCATGCTCAATTTGCGAGTACCCAATAGGTACTTGCAAATTGTGCATGCAATTTCAAAGGGGCAAGGGTTCCAAAAGGACACTCTGTTGCACGCCTGAAGTGTGCATGTGTGCACATATGGCACCCATAAATGCCCTAAGGCACATGGCACTTTGAAAGAAGCAAAAAAGTGCTTTTTTCGAGGAAATTGCGAATTACCACCAACTCCAAGTTGGTGGTAATTTGTGATTCCTTACAGCAATATCGCAATTTGCGATGGTTACTAGAATAGCATTTAGGGAATCGCAAATTGCGATTCTCTAAATGCATGCGCAAAATAGAGATTCGCAAATTCCTTCTGCAAATTTCAGCATTTGCGATCGCAATTTAGCTTGATACATCTGGCCCATAGTCTGCAAAAAAAAATGATGGAAAGGAATTTAGCTCAGATCAGATGCCAGTAGCTCAGACTTTTTGTAAGTATTCCACTCATCAGGGGTGTGTTTCAGTGCGACACTCTAATTGCACAGGTAAGCTCTGTCAAGGGCCCTCTGCTTGCAGTGCTACACAACTCAATGTGCAATTCACTGATTAAGCCTAAAAATCCTAAACTGGTTTGGGGTGCCATCTTGTTTCCTTCTGGAGGGGCCCAGGTCTGGCAGTTCTTGCTGGACTGTTCCCACTAGAGCAGGGCCAAGTCTTATTTTCAATAGCAGAGCCTTGTCGGGAGAGGCATTAAGGGAAAATAGATCATGTCAGTGATGTGCTCCTAGTGATTGACGGTGGATGACACTTTTTGCATGCATTCCACCATCACTTTTGTGTTTTACCATTTTAAAGAAAGGCTGAGGTGACTGCTCTTCCTCTTCTGGATTGAGCCCTTTTCTTTCAAAAGTTGCTTTGTATTTTTCCTAACAAACAAACAATGTATCTGTAAGAGACATACGTTAGTTATAGATTCCTTACCTTAAAATTACCCCCAGGCGTCAGACTGGATCCGGAGAATTTTTTCTGCAGCAGTACCCCTGCGCGTCGGTAGGTGGTGTCAGTCGTGGTCGCAGTGATGAGCTCGCGGTGTCTACTTACAGGCCGCCCCTGCATGCTGACGTCAGTTCTGACACGATTATCCACGCCAGAAGCACAGAGCCACGCAAGATACTGACCCCTGGTGCACAAAACTAGGGCCCTGGAAGGGAGTCCTTATCACCAGAAGTCAGTTCGCAGAACAGGGAGGATGGGTGGGGCGGTAAGGAATCTATAACTAACGTATGTCTCTAACAGATACATTGTTACTGAAGGTAAGTAACTTGTTCATCTGAAAGAGACCATTAGTTATAGACTCCTTACCTTAGAATAGATACCCCAGCAATGCCAACTCTGGAGGTGGGTCTGTGAACTAAGTTCACACCAGAAAGTCCTGAAGAACAGAAAAAGCCATCTCTCTGTACTTGGCTATCCAGGCAGTAATGTTTTGTGAACGTGTGCAGGGATGCCCACGTGGCTGCCTGGCAGATGTCAATCAGCGGAACTCCACGTCCCAAAGCAGTAGAGGCTGCAGTCGCCCTGGTCCAGTGGACGCGCAGTCCTACTAGAGGTTCCTTCTTCGGCAGAGAATAGCAACATTTTGAGCATATGACAACCCATCAAGAGATGGTACGTTTGTGTGCGGCCCAACCTTTTGTGGCACCCACATAACCCACGAAGAGTTGATCGTCCACCCGGAAATCTTTAGTGCAGCCAAGGTAGAAAGACAGCTCACGTTTTGGATCCAGACGGTGGAATCTCTCCTCCTCTTTGGAAGGCTGCGGAGGCGGAAAGAAGGTGGGCAATATGATGGTCTGACCTATGTGGAAAGAAGTAACCACTTTGGGCAGAAAAGAGGGCCTAGTGCGAAGAACCACCTTGTCCGGGTGAAGTGCAAGAAAAAGGGGCTTAGAGGAAAGAGCCTGAAGCTCACTCACCTTGCGAGCAGATGTGATGGAAAGCAGGAAAGCGGTCTTCAAGGAAAGAGACGGAGAGGACAATTATGTAGTGGCTCGATGGGGGCACACATAAGGTAAGTAAGAACAAGATTCAAGTCCCACTGGGCCATTATGAAAGGAGAAGGAGGAAAGAGATGAGTAATGCCCTTTAGAATTCTATTTACAATTGGAGACTTGAAAAGAGAAGGCTGATCAGGAAGGCACAGAAAGGGCGAGATGGCCGAAAGGTAGCCTTTATGAGTGCCCAGAGCAGATCCCTGCTGTGCTACAGATAGAAGGAGGAGAAGAACCTCTGAAAGAGGGGCAGAAAGGGGATCCACAGACTTTCCTGTGAACCATGCTACAAATTTGTTCCATCTACAGGCATATACCGTTTTAGTGGAGGGACGCCTGGCTGCCAAGATGACATTACAGACTTCGGGAGGAAAGTCGAGAAGCAGTCAACTGTCGCTGCTCAATCTCCACGCAAGTAGGTGGAGGCTGGACAGGTTCGGGTGGAGGATTGTCACCTGCAGCTGCGACAGACGATCCTCCCGAAGAGGCAGTCTAATCAGGGGATCGATGGCCAAACTTAAGAGATCTGGGTACCAGACTCTTCGTGCCCAGTCGGAAACTACAACAATGACTTTGGCCCGGTCGCACTTGATCTTCTTCAGTACTCTGGGCAGAAGTAGAATGGGCAGAAAGTCGTACAGAAGGCTGGAATTTCACTCGCGACGAAAAGCATCACCGAGTGAGTGCCGCCTTGGAAACTCCAATGGGCAGAACTGCTGACATTGTGCGTTCTCTTCGGGTGGCGAACAGATCTAAACAATGCTCTCCCCACTGCCGAAAGAGACCTTGTACCACCTCCGAGTGAGGTTGCCATTCGTGATCCATCATGCGCCGCCGGCTGAGTTCGTCCACCCTGGCGTTCGGGAAACCTGCCAGGTGTTGAACCACCAGAGATATGCCCAAATGTTCCAGCCATGTCCTAAGGCGAAGAGCCTCTTGACATAGGGTCCACGACCCCACCCCGCCCTGTTTGTTGCTGTACCCCATGGCAGTGGTGTTGTCTGTGAACACCTGCACTACTCTTCCTTTGGCAGAAGGAAGGAATGCCTTGAGAGCAAGACGGATCGCCCGGAGCTCCAAAAGGTGATATGGAGACTGGACTCCGCCAGTGACCAGAGACTCCTGATTTCCGCCTCTCCCGGGTGGCCGCCCCAACCCAGAAGTGACGCATCCGTCACTAATGTGAACTCTGGTTGGGGAAGAGAAAGTGATCTGCCACTAACCCATTCCTGGTTTGTGAGCCACCACTGCAATTGACGTGCAGTCCCCTCCAACATCTGGACGACATCGGAAAGATTATCGTGATGCTGCGCTCACTGGAACTTCAGGTCCCACAGCAGAGCCTGCATATGCCACTTGGCATGATCCACCAGCAGGCTACAGAAGGGTATGAGGCCCAGCAGCTTCAGGGTCATTCTCACCAAAATCCAGGATAGAGGCTGAAACATCGGTATCATAGCCTGACTATTCCGGAGTCGCTGCTCGAGTGGATAAGCCATAAACTGTGCTGTATCCAGAACTGCTCAGATGAAAAGAAGCTTCTGAGAGGGAGTCAGGTGTGACTTCGGCACCTTGATAGTGAACCCCAGTGAGTGTAGGAGGTCCGCCGTAGTGTGGAAGTGGGAGAGGACTGCTTGGGGCGAGCACGCCTTCAACAACCTGTAGTCGAGATAGAGGAACACCGGAACCCCTGATTTGCGCAGATGGGCTGCGACCACCGCCATCACATTTGTGAACACCCAAGGGGTGCTGGTAAGGCCAAAGGGGAGCACGGTAAACTGAAAATGCTCGGGCCTACTGTGAACCGTAGGTAATGCCTGTGGGTAGGCAGGACGGGGATATGGAAGTAGGCGTGCTGCAAGTCCAACACTACCATCCAGTCTCCGGGGTCGAGAGCAGACAGGACCTGAGCCAATGTGAGCATCTTGAACTTCTCCTTCCGTAGGTAGTGGTTGAGGGCCCTGTAGTCTAAGATAAGATGCCGCCCTTTGTCCTTCTTGGGTACCAGAAAGTAGTAGAAGTAGCAACCACAACAGACTTCTGGCACAGGGATCCTTTCAATAGCTCCCTTGGTCAAGAAAGCTGCAAGTTCCTGGCGGAGAAGGGCCAAATGATCTACCGACATGCGATGGAAGGATGGTGGCATGGAGGGAGGGGTAGTCTCTAAGGGGAGGGAATAGCCCCTTCGGACTGTCTGCAAAACCCGCCTGTCCGATGTGATGTTTTGCCAGTGGGTGAGGTGATGGAGGATCCTGCCGCCCACTGACAACTATTGGCCCTGGAAGGTCGGACTAGGAGGGTTTGGAGGCTGCTGTAGGGGGGTTATGGGTGGACTGGCATGCTCGCTGGTCCCCAGACCCACGTCGCTGGGTCCCACGTCCGTGGCTACGTAGAGGCTGGGTTAGACTACGCAGCCCTGTGGCCAGACTGGGTAGAACGTGGTGGGGCACCCCTTCCGTAGCTACGAAAGGCGGACCTCGTGGGGCAAGAGGTTGCCGCTAGGCCCAAGGATCTGGCCGTAGCCCTAGAATTCTTAAAGCACTCGAGCGCTGAGTCCGCCTTGTTTCCGAACAGGCGACAGCCATCAAAGGGCATGTCCAAAAGGGTGGATTGGACATCCCCAGAGAAACTAGACGTCCTAAACCAGGCGTAGTGCCTCAAGGCTACTGATGTGGAAACCGTTCTGCCTAGAGAGTTGGCGGTATCCAGCCCACAGCGAATGGCGAACTAGGCTGCATCTCGAACCTCTGCCATTGCGCTGGTGAGAATGACCCGGGCCTCCTCTGGCCACTGCGGCAGCACTAGCGCAACCGTATCCCACACCGTATAGGAATAACGGCCCAAGAGATATGCGGTGTTCACTGACCGCAGCGCTAAGCTGGCCCAGGAAAACATCTTCTTCCCAAGGTGGTCCAGATTCTTGGATTCCCTATCTGCGAGAGCAATAGGGAATGCGCCCTTAGAAGACGAGGCTCGGACCAACAAGCTCTCAGGGGTAAGGTGATGAGAGAGGAAAAGTGGGTCGCCCGGGGCCGGGCTATGGCGTTGGGCAATCATTCTGTCCAGTACCGATGTTACGCGACGCCGGTCCGGCACCGGGTCCAAGTCGGGGGTGAGGCTGGGGTCCACGTCGGTTGGGGGCACAACCGGGGTCGGGCGTTATCACTGGAATCGGTGCCGGGGAAGGTACCGTGAGGTCGACCGGCGGCGATCCGGATCCAGGCCTGGATCCTCAGGGGCCCTGGCATCGAAGGCCCAGGGCCCCCGGACGAGTCCGTGGGGCCTAAAAGCACACCAGCAGAGTCGGGCTGCCCAAAAATTCTATGAAGAGCCTCGTAAAAGGCTCAAAGCTGGGCAGGGGACGCTCCGGGAAAAGGAGGGAAGCACGGATCTGTCCCAGAAGCAGGCTCCGAAGACAGAGCTGAAGAGCAACGATGCTCCAGGTCCCACGCCGCGTCGGCCGACGGACGGGGTGAAGGCAAAGAGCGACAATGCTTCTTCGCCTTCTTCTTGTGCTTCGACTCACCCGAGGAGTGCGAAGATTTTGATGACGAGTGTTGGTGGCTCTTCGACCTGTCTCGAGGCCTTCCTCTCAACCGGGACCTCGAACGCTGCGGGGCAGACTGACGGGCCTCCAAGAGCTTTCGGGACCGCTCCCGCAAAGACTTTGGATTCATGGCCCAGCAGTTGGAGCACGACTTTGGGTCGTGGTCGCGCTCCAGGCACCAGAGGCACATGAGGTGCAGGTCTGTGGCGGACATCAACTTGTGACAGAAGACACATGGCTTGAAGCCAGTCCGACGATGGGACATCCCTCATGCAACCAGCAGTTGAAGACTCAACAAAGACGTCAACAAAAGTTGAAAAAGGTTTAGTCAAAAAATGACTAAGGTGCATGCTCTCTCCGGATCTGCGCTGGCTGACGCGGAAAAAGAAAGAACTGATGTTAGCGTGCAGGGGCGGCGTCTAAACGCAACGTCATCCCGCCAACCACAACGCCGATGACAGACGCGGAGTCAACCGACACGCAGGAGGTACGGCTACAGAAAAAATGCTCCGGATCCAGTCTGACGCCTGGGGGTAATTCTAAGGTTAGGAATCGATAACTAATGGTCTCTTTCAGATATTGAATTATAGATGAAACACTCCATCCTGGTGTGGGTCCTTAGGAAATGACTAGGTCTTTTCCAAAAGGACCACAACTTGCAAACAAGTGTTGCATTTTTCAAATCTCTTTCAAAGAAAATGTTCTAACATCCTTCTCACTCTAAATGAAATTACCTCTCTGCTGGAGAGGTTGTGTCTTGAAACAAAGTTAGAAGTGATATTGTGCAATGTATGTGGAAAAGTGATACCACTTATAGAAGAAAGGAGGGATGTGCACTATTAACCTCCCTATTCTTGTAAATAATGTGTAGGGCATGTGGAAGGAAGCACAAGGCTTGAATCTTGCTCCAGTGCTTAATTTGTGCCGGTGCTTGACAGTCCACCAGTTGGTGGAGATGGCGGTCGATTTCTTTTTTAGCAGAGCACACCAGCAACAGTTTTAAACAACTGAATATACATTAAAAAAAATACCAGGTCGCGCTGGCCATTCTCACAGTCTGGGGGACCTGGAATTTCTATTTGGTGAGATGAAATTGTTGAAATTGTGATGGTTAGTGGGAGTCGATGGCAGTGGAATTTGGCAGATCTGTCTAGGGCTGTGGGTAGTGGCATGTCAGATGGCCTTGTGTGAAATACCTTGAGCCCTGCCACCTATTATTATTATATTTTACAAATTAAGCACTGTAGCTTGCTCTATGAGGTAAGGTAACAACCACTATGAAGGCTGCTTTCCAGGGAAAATGTTGCGATGACGATTATGCCTGGACTCAAAATGGAAAGAACTAAGATAAGCTCTATGAAGGATAGTGTGATGGGGCGTGGCCAAGGCTCGAATGCAGGTGGACGGGTGAGCCTGTTGCTCCGACGCGGACCGGCCACAAATCCTGAAATCAATGCCGAAAACGGCGCCCCAGAGCGGCGTGCATCGGACCGCTGAATAGGCGCTGCGAGGAGGAGCACAGCGATGTACGCTGAAAGGGCAATGAAGGTGAAGGAGCGGGAATCGGCTGCGGACAAAAGCGCGACTCAGCCGAGAAGCAAGATGGCGGCTGCGGTGCCTCTCAGAGCCCGATTGGACGGTTGCTGAACAGTGTGTTTGCTGGACAGGAGGGCCGAGCACGGCGGTAGGCGTGAGCTGCGCCGGAGCCGGGAGACGCTGCGACGACGAAGCGGAGGCACGTCTGGGCTGCGGCCAGTAATCGGAAGGAGCCTGGGAGCAGGACGTGATCTAACAGCGACGACGGAGAGATCGGTGGTAGCAGCGGCTTGGACACGGGGGGGAACAACCTTTACAACGCAACTTTTACAACGCACTACACTTACAACGCATTTTTTACAACGCAAAATCCATTACAACGCATTCCATTACAACGCATGACACTACAACGCATTTTTAAAAACTACCTTTACAACGCATTCCATTACAACGCATACTACCTTTACAACGCATACCATTACAACGCATAATATTACACTACACTATCCAACACTTACCCTACTGTTGCACCCCCTGGAGTTAGAATAGTAATTTTTACCCCTATACTATCCAACACTTACCCTACTGTTGCACCCCCTGGAGTTAGAATAGTAATTTTTACCCCTATACTATCCAACACTTACCCTACTGTTGCACCCCCTGGAGTTAGAATAGTAATTTTTACCCCTATACTATCCAACACTTACCCTACTGTTGCACCCCCTGGAGTTAGAATAGTAATTTTTACCCCTATACTATCCAACACTTACCCTACTGTTGCACCCCCTGGAGTTAGAATAGTAATTTTTACCCCTATACTATCCAACACTTACCCTACTGTTGCACCCCCTGGAGTTAGAATAGTAATTTTTACCCCTATACTATCCAACACTTACCCTACTGTTGCACCCCCTGGAGTTAGAATAGCAATTTTTACTCCTATACTATCCAACACTTACCCTACTGTTGCACCCCCTGGAGTTAGAATAGTAATTTTTACCCCTATACTATCCAACACTTACCCTACTGTTGCACTCCCTGGAGTAAGAAAAGTAATTTTTACCCCTATACTATCTAATACTTACCTTAAATGCAATTTAATATTATGCGTTGTAATGGTATGCGTTGTAAAGGTAATATGCGTTGTAATGGAATGCGTTGTAAAGGTAGTTTTTAAAAATGCGTTGTAGTGTCATGCGTTGTAATGGAATGCGTTGTAATGGATTTTGCGTTGTAAAAAATGCGTTGTAAGTGCATGCGTTGTAAAAGTGTGCGTTGTAACGACATACATCCGACACGGGAGTTGGATAACGGAGGGGCTCGAAGAGATCGGTGAGGAGAGCGGGGAGCTTGCACAGAAAAGCGTCAGTTCGGCGTAATCTGCAGGGCGGAACTGCGGTGGGTGACGGCTGCTGCGGATCGCATCCTCCCGCATCCCGGCCCTGGCCTGAGCAGACGGGCAGCGGTGGACTGAAGGGAACTGGAGTGGAGACTGCCGGGAGAGCAACAGAGGTGCGGTGGAGACTGCAGTGACTGTGAGCGAGGAGGGGGTTCCCGGACCGGCTCGGGATACACTGCCGAGCAGGAACGACCTTCTGCAGCGCCGGGGGCCCTGGACAGAGTTCGGACCGGGACGCAAGGCCGGAGCGAGGATGAGCTGGTGAGGCGCGGAAGGGCACAGAGGTGTTTGCTGGAGTGCGGCTACGGACCGTTACGTGACCCTGGGCGATCCGGCAGTCTGGAGTGGCGAATTAATCAGGAACTGCCGCAGTGAGTGGGGAGCTAGACCTGGATCACTGAGTCCCGTGAAGCGCATGCGCCGGAGCGCGGGTTCCAACATGAGTGGGGCGGGGGTGAGTGGGACAGGACTGTGACTGGCAGTGCAGCGGACTGCACGTGCAGGGAGTGTGCCGGTGGCGGGACACGAGCCACGCGAGGAAGGGTCCCTGAAGGACGTGCTACTTCGTTGAAGACCATAACACACACCTGGAGCGGGCAGGATAGCCCATCTCGGCTGGAACTGCTATCGGCAGGACCGCGATAGCGGCGACAGCGGTGTAAGGAGCCGGGGGACCTGCGGCCATGAAGGGGAAGACCCGACACAGGCAGGGCCGGGGGCAGTCGGCCCGGATCGTGGAGGCGAGCCCCTCAGTGGGGCAGGTACTACAGCCGACACCAACTGACGACCTCCCACAGCAGCAGGTTGACCAGATTTTGCAGGCCATAACCACCACGCGAGAAGCGCTGCAAGCGGATATAGCGCATGTCACACAGAGTTTGAGTTTACTGAGAGCGGATCATAGCAAGCTGGCCGACAGAGTGAAACTGACCGAAACAGCCCTGGAAAGCGTAGAACCGGCTACTAAGGCATTAGCGGTCCAAATGAAAGAAGTTCAGAGTCGGATACATGCACTGGAGAAAAGAGCGGAGGATGCCGAATGGAGAAATCGGCGAAGTAATATTCAAGTGGTGGGCTTGCCGGAAGGAACAGAGGGAAAGAACATGCTGGAATACCTGGAAACCTGGCTGAAATCGGTTGTAGCACCGGAAGGTTTGACCCCATTCTACACGCTGGAAAGAGCGCATAGAGTGCCGGCGAGACCGCTGGCGCCCTGGACGCCCACCTAGACCGGTGATCGCTAAGCTACTGCCCTACAAAGATAGAGACTGGCTACTGGCACAGGCGCGCAGGAAGGGGCCGTTTAAAGTGGGCAATGCTTCCATAACCTTATTCCCGGACTACACATGGGAAATACAGCGTAAACGGTTCTCCTACCTGGCAGTTAAAAAGGCGCTGCGGGGCGAGGGCCTGCAGTACGCCTTAATTTATCCGGCGATTCTAAAAATTCTAGTCGACGACAAGTCCTACTTTCACAGCACGCCAGAAGATGCCTGGGACTGGCTGGAGCGCTACAAAGCGGGGGCGGCGCATCCTCCTCGGGAAGAAAGGGGAGCTCTGGCACAGCCTAAACCCAGACGCACTCCCAATGATTGGAAACAGCGACCGAGATCCCCACGGCCTATGTTGCGGCAAACAGAAAAAGAGAGATCGGCAGCGGTGGAGGCGGTAGTGGCGCTTTCCAGAACGGGGTCGGATTTGCCGAACGACAAAGGGGACTCGGAGCGAGGCACAGATTGTACGGAATCGGACGCTTCAGGGGAGGACAGTGTGCAGCTGCCACATGTGACGGCGAGGACGGCAGATGAGCTGATGGACCTATAATTTGCTACTCCCGAACATTTGCGGTAGACTCCTGCTGAACTGGTCTGTATGCTGCTGGGAGGGGAGGACATAGCTTACTAAAGGCTGGGACTCGGCGGGTGCGGGGTGAACTGGGCCTCTTTGGACCTTTGAGCCTAGCCCCATTGCTATAGGGTGTTTGAGATCCCTTCGGGGTCAGAGCACTCTGGTTCCTTTCTTAGTTTGGATGGGTGTTCAGTTTGGGGCATCTGTCCGGAGGAAGGGGAGTTGGGGGATGTTTGGTTTCGTTTGCGGGAATCAGGGGGGGACCAGTGTGCTCCGGGCGACGCGGCAGATAGATGGGGATAGGAGATAGAATACAGGCCTCCAGCCCGGCCATTAAATGCATTACCTGGAATGTTCGGGGACTTCACACTATGACCAGGCGCCACCAGGTTCATGCCTACCTGGTGCGCAGGGGAGCACATATCGCTCTTTTACAAGAAACGCACCTTACGGTGGTGGAGGGGAGGGCGCTTCAGCGCAGATGGCGAGGACAAGTGTATTATACAACCTATTCGGCATACGCGAGAGGGACGTTGGTGTGGATTAGGGCGGGAGTTCCATTCCAACTGTTGCACAAGGTGATAGATCCTGAGGGGCGCTACGTGCTGCTGGCAGGGCGCTTAAATGGGATAGACATCATGATAGGGAGCACTTATGCCCCAAATGTTGAACAGGGTAGTTTCTTTGATTACCTATCCGGAGTCATGGCCGCGCATGCACCGGGCTCGATGCTTCTGGGGGGTGATTTTAACTCCGTGTTGGATGTAACCATGGACAGATCTCACCCACCGCTGCTCGAATCGGCGAGTGTCAAACTTGCGGACCAGAGGCGGAGATGGCAGTCAAATTGGAACTTGATAGATATATGGCGGGAACAGCACCTACAAGAGCGAGATTACTCATATTATTCGGGCCTGCATGATTTGCATGTCAGGCTAGATGCGATGCTGGGAACATCTGATGTATGTATTAAAGTGCAACACAGCGAATATTTGACCAAGACATTGTCAGATCATAACCCCCTGCTGGTCCATCTGGGATGGCGCACAGAACGGGCATTGGTGCCAACTTGGCGATTGAGCCCTGAAATACTAGATGACCCGGTATTCCGGGACGAACTCCAACAGGGGATCACCCATTTTTTACTGAGAATGAAAACACAGCAACAACTATAGCGACAGAATGGGAGGCATTTAAGGTAGTAGTCCGAGGGATCTGTATCTCTAAGAAGGTGGGGGTGCGGAAAACACTGCTAGACGATATTCAGAGGGCGTATGAGCGGTTGCGAGATGCAGAGAAGAGTGGCCACACAGTGGAGAGGGCCCAGGACGTGTTGTCGGGAGCGAGGGAGGAGGTAGCGCGGCAAGTTGAAAGACTCAGGGCGTTTGATTATAAAGCATATGCTGCACGAATGCACGACGAAGGGGATAAAATGGACAGGCTCTTAGCGCGGCTTATTGCTCCGTATAACAGAGGAGCGCCGATTTTGGGTCTCAGAACCACGGCCGATGCGATGGAATATACCCAACAGGGTATAAATGAGATGTTCGCAAGCTATTATGCAGCGCTGTATCGTAGCCTGGGGGCGGTAGATGTAGTAGAGATGGAAAATTACTTTGCTAGGTTGGTGTGGCCCCAGTTGGAAGAGGAACAGTCCATAGCATTGGGACAAGCGATATCCATAGGGGAAATCCGGTCGGCAATCAAGCACATGGCCCGAAACAAGACCCCAGGAGTAGATGGGCTTCTGATTGAGTTTTATGCCACATTTATGGATATATTGGCGCCCCGGTTGCAGGCGTTGTATAAAAAGGCCTGGACGGCAGGAACGCTGCCAACAACTGCTCGGGAAGCTATTATAATTCCCCTTTTAAAACCAGGCAAAGACTCTGCTGAGTTAGCAGCATACAGGCCGCTGTCAATGCTAACAGTGGATTATAAAATCCTGAGCAGGATACTGGTGACGCGACTGCTCCCCTATATGACCTCGCTGGTCCATGGAGATCAGGGGGGGTTTATCCCCAAAAGGAATACGGCTGGCAATATTAGGCGTCTCCTGCGTATCCTTGAGGAACAACGAGATACTACGCCGGGAGCAGCGGTGCTGGCTGTAGATATTGAAAAGGCCTTTGACAGCCTAGAATGGCCTTTTTTACATTATGTGATGGGGAAAATGGGACTAGGGGACAATTACATAAGGTGGACTAGACTTCTTTATAATGGGGCCACAGCTAGAGTAAGAACGGGTACGATAATTTCTAGAGCATATAAAGTAGAGCGAGGGACGAGGCAGGGCTGCTCTCTCTCACCGCTGCTTTTTGCAATAGCGATAGAGCCATTGGCTATGCTGGCGCGCGCAGGGGAGCAGTACCGAGGCCTAACACTGCAGGGGGATGTACAATACATATCGCTGTATGCAGATGACCTGTTACTGTTTTTAGAAGACACCGGGGAGGCACTAGCGGCGGCGAAACACTTGTTGACAGGGTATGGGAGAAGGTCAGGGCTACGGGTCAATTGGCTGAAGACTTGCCTATTTGTGGTGCGGCCGGACATGCCGGCGCAGCCCCGAGATCACGGGGTGCGCTGGGAAGCTCGGTGTCTGCCCTACCTGGGAGTCCTTATTTACCACACGCAGGACGGGCTCCTGGAAGGCAACATTGGTCGGGCGATCCGAGGAGTCAAGGGGAGTATGGAGTTCTGGACTGCCTTAAAGATATCGGTGGCTGGGAGGGTGGCCTTGTTAAAAATGGTAGTGTTACCAAGACTGTTATATTATTTGAGGACCCTCCCAATATGGATACCTGGGGCGATATTCAGGCACTTGAAAGCGATGGTAGGAGGATTTTTATGGGGGAATAGCAGGAGACGGGTTGCCCTAGATATAATGATGCGCCCCAGAGCGGTGGGGGGATGGGCAGTTCCGGACTTTGAGCGCTATTACCTGGCGGCCCAGCTCCAATGGCTCACACAGGCAGTGGCAGTGACGTATCGAGGGCCCCACCTAGGCGATAACTGTAGGGTACCGCGACATGTGCTTTCCTATATCTTGCTGGGGCAGAAACTGCGTAGAGACACCATTACTAACGAGGAGAGAACGTTGCAGCGTTCCTGGATCAGGAGTCATAAAAAGCATGGGGTGGAGCGCCCTTACGCGCCCGAGCTTCCGATCGGGGCGTGTACAGCGTTGCCCCACGGAGGAGATTGGTCTGCTCTGGGAGATTGGGAGGAGAAGGAAGTATTCATGGTGGGCGACCTCTATGAAGACGGCGCTTTACTGCCATTCTCGAGCCTGCGGGATAGATATCACCTGCCGCGAGGGACCTACCTATCGCATGCGGCGTTGGTAGCGGGGATCCAACGCAGGTGGAAGATGGGGCTGATGGAACCAGAGACGTCATTGGTTTGTCAATATGTAGCTATGGCGGCGGGCGCATTCAGGGCCGTCACGTGCCTTAATAGGAGACTGGAGCAGGAGGGTAGGCAACCGCTGGACCGGCTAAAAGTGAAGTGGGAGCAGGACCTAGAGAGGGATATCCCAGAAGCTACTTGGCCTAAACTAGTGGAAAGGGCATGGAAGATCACACGAAACGCTAGGTTCCAGCTCATACAATTCTATGGAAGATGACCCTGAACCTCCTCTGGACTGCAGGCCACGGAGGGCAGGTGGGGGAGCGCGTGGATTGGAAGGGCTGCAGACAGAGAAAGAACTAGGTAACACGGGGAGGGAGGCCATACCACAGAGAAGGCACTTTTTCCGGTAAACCCCATGGACCAGCTCATATAGGAGATGAGACACGGACCCAGAGCACACTGGAGGGGAGGGAGGGGTAGGGGTTGGAAGGGGATAGTAGAGGGGTTGTTGGGAGGGGTTGAATGATACGGAATGTATTTGATGCAAAGTATGAAGATGTAATGATGATGATTGCAAGTCAAAACAATAAAAAACTTTAAAAAAATATATATATATATGAAGGATAGTGTGATGGGCTGAATGAGAAGAAAAGCCTTTTGAGGACTTTCAAGAATCCTTTCCTCACCTGCCCAGTGAAAAAGAAAACCTGGTGTGGGATTTTTCTTAGCATTGGTGACTACAAGGTGTAGGCTTATGGAAGAGTATTGCAGACCAGACCTTGCCAGATGTAGAAGGTATGATAGTACTGTTCATTGCAAGAAATATATGTCTGCAAGCATCAGGCCCAGAACCTCATTGAGCCGAAAAAATATGGTGATTTGGTAAAAGGGGGTTTATCTTCTTACAGGATGTCCATAAATTCTTGAGGCCCAGTTCAGATGGATGAATCAAAGAAATTCATGAGCCAGGGTGCAATCCCTCAGAATGATAGAGTAGAGAATCTTGATGTGGAGCTAGAGTTGTGCTATCAGTGACAACAAAAGGAGATCTGGGAACCAACACTTCTGGTGCAATTTTGAATCAGAATCATCATGGCATTGGTACAAGTTAATTATTGATGAATGGCAGAAACAGCCATGTGGGAGAAAATGCCTAAATACCTTTCTGCGACTAGTTGCCCAAAAGTCACTGATCATGGAACAAACTCTCTGGCATCTGGATGTAAAGTCTGGGAATTTTTATTTGTTACCAACTAAGATCTGGGGAGGGGTGGGGGTGCTTCTCAGATCTGGAGGTTAGAGAGGCCTTTTCACTGTCGGAAAGGAAAGAGGGGGGATACGTCCATCCTATGTATACATACATACAACTCAAAGTATCCCACCTACACTGTCAGATGTAGAGTGCTAGGAATTGCTAGTCCTCACTATAACACCGCATTTCTGAATGCGGGGAAGGAAGGTATTCCTTTTCTTTAAATAACCCTCACACACTCTAGTAGTGTTATGCTTCATCATCGGGTTCACCTTGACTCCTAAAGGTCAGGGTGGACTCAACCGTATTGCAGGGACCTCTTAAAAGAAAAAGACCAGGGGATGTAACTAAATATTAAAATTCCCTCAAATGCTCAAAGGTATCCTTTTATGTGTGGAGTAGTCGGGATGTTAAAACTAAAAATGACAAAGGGTGTTTATGACCCTTTTCCAACATGTTTCAGCCCTACTATTGTGGTACTGTAAATTTCGGAACCATGTTGGTGTCATGGTCCTACCCTGCTGATTTTGGTATCAGCGAACCGCAAATGACTAATGCGGCATGTATGAGTGTTTTCGTCATGTTTCACCGAGGAATTCACCGTGTATACGATACTACATGTCGAACCCTCGGGTTCCATTTTAAAAAGGGTAACCATTTTGTGGTTGCCCTCACATAGGCTGCTTATTGAGGCCATGCCAAGGCCTAAAGGACACGCAATCTTTCTTTGACTTCTTTGTGACCTATGCAAACTGACTCCGCTGCCCGAGGTCAGTCCTGCCCGGCCGGTTCCTTTTACTGCGGCCTTATGGGATTAGCATCAGGGCTCAACACATCATAAAGTCATGCATCCCACACGACTTTGACTAATCTCTTTTACACCTGACTCTGTTTCCTGCTTTATGGCTCGTTTTACGAGGAGGTGTCCGTTTTATTGGGGTCTGCTGATATCTGATGAGGGTTCTGAGCCTCGCTGGGTAAATAATTATGTGCTGACCGAGCTGAAATGTGGGATTATCATCATGACTGTGCTCTTTCTTTGAAGCGAAAATATGTGAACGACCACTTGTAAAATAGGGGCGGTGTTGCCCAGAGCGTAAAATTCTGTATATAAGAAAAGACTGGGTTTTGGTTGGGAGCAGCCTCCTGAGAACATACACCGTGCTGTACTTCTCGGATACCTGTGATTGGTTTGCAGCCAATAAATACGATCTTTTTTTTTTTTTTTTTTTTTTTTTTGAAGCCGTTTATTACATAATCCAAAAAAATATACAAAGATGGGCCTACAACCTCCAGGCCGGCCGCTAGCACACAGAAGGAGCATATAATACAGACAGTAGAACGCACGCTGCGGCAGAAGGAAATTCACAGTAGTTAAAAGAGGCGTTGATAGCCACACCATCCGGACCCCACACAACGGCTTCATTTTTATATAAATAATCAACAAAAAACAAGTCCACAAGGCAACCCACAGTCAGAAATAACAGCATGTGCTCCCCTAGGGGGGGGGACCCCGCTGACCCATAGGAATATCGAAGGGGGGAGAGGTCAGGACGGGGACTAAGTAGACTCACAGCCCAGCACCGGGAAGACAAACAGGCTAAGGAGACGGGGCCGGTGACGAATCAGGCAATAGCGGCGGGGTACAGATTCCCCCACGGTAGGCGTTCCAGGGGCCCCACACTTTCATCCATTTCCCAGGCTTACCTCTCGCAACATACACGACCTTTTCCCGAAACATACACCAGTCCATGTTGTCCTTCCACGCCGAGACGGTCGGCGACCTCTGGGAGCCCCACAATTGCGCAATGTCACGTTTGGCTACCATATATCCCAGAGTCGCCCACCACGTCTGCGGCACTGAATAGTCGGTTGGCTCCCACACGTTCAATAGGCATCTCCTCGCCTCAGGCAGCAGCTGCACATGCGTAACTACCTGCAAAACCTCATGCACACCACGCCAGAATCGCACCACCTCCGGGCATTCCCACAAAATATGGAGAAAGGAATAAATACGATCTTTGACTTCATCTAGAAGACTCTGTGTTTCTGTGGTCTGAAACAGGAAGAACTCGAAGTCTTTGGGTGTGTCCCCTGGCACCGCTGGGTTGGTTCTGAAAAACCCAGTACTTCAGTTGGCGCCCAACTCGGGGCGATTTCAGCGGTACCGGTCCAAGCCAGAGGTTCGTGAGGAGCTTCGTGTGAAAATTCTGGAGGAAGGCCGCCACTTCATCGACCCCTGCATGTCGACGTGGTCCGAAAGTCTTTACTGCGAGGTTCTCCGCGTCCCGACGGCTACGAAGGACTGCTGCCCTGACTATCGCCCTGTTTTGGAACCTTGATGATTTGGTAGAGCGAAACGATTTAACGAGTCTTCTGGTGACGTCATCGATACCTCAGTTAAGTATAAGTGGAGCGTCTCCCAGATCTTAGTTTGGCTCTTAGTTTGGTATCCCTTCGGGATCGCTTTGATTTGGAACTTGCAAGTGCCAAAGCCGAAGGACTCGTGTTTTCACGAGACTATCGTATTCGATAATCCTTTGACGTTTGAAACTAGACTAGTGAGCGATGATGCCTGGTTCTAGTATATTTGGAAATTTGTTTTGTTTGGGTTGTAATAGGGACTCCCGATTAGAGGATTCGTGTCTGGTTCCTCAAATTGGAACTCCAACGTATGAGCTTTATGTGAAACATGCCGAGGGCCCCATTGCGTATAATGAAGTATGGATCCGATACACCAGGAAGGATGGTGTTTTAAAATGGCCCCAAAATGGTAGTTTCGACACAGAAATCCTGGATAACTTAGAAGTTAAATTATTTAAAAAGAAAGCCCGGCCGGCGATGTTTGATTCTTTCCGCCAATGGCGAAAGGAAGCCAAGCAGAAAGAAATCAAATTAGCCAAGAAAAGTAAAAGAGAGAAAGGTATGTCGATACTGCAAGCAGCCTTGCAGTTTAAAGATAATGAAGAAGAACAAATGAATGAGCAGCTGCACAGGCAACGTAAATTAGTGATTGATAAATGCTTCCCAGTTTTGCCGCCCCTTCAGCAAGATGCGTCAAAAGAAAAGGAGAAAGATCCCCTAATGTCACATTTGCTGAGTTCGCCACCCCCGAGTGCTACAGCGCCTCCGCAGCCTTTAAATGTACGGCCTCTAGTTAATTTGCCGCAAGCTTTCCCGCAGCCGCCAGCTCCTCCTCAGCCGGCTCCTATGCCTACGGCGCGGCCCTCTCAAGGGCCGCCGGTTTCGCTGCCTATCTCTTCCGCGCTTCCTGCGACTTTACCTAGTACATCAGCTGCCTCCCTCGGCGCTCTCCCTGATACGACCCCTGTACCTGTATCTGCACCCGTTTTTCTTCCCTCTGTCTTTCCCCCTGTTCTTGCCTCAACTTCTCCTTCTACACGACAACGAATAGCTAGTGCGGTCACTAGTTTTATATCGCCTCTCTTTGGGTCATCTAGTACGACCCCTGGTTCACAACATACGCTGTTGCGTAGTCAGCTGCCAGGTTCTGAAGAGAAAGAAGTATTAGACCGCATGGCATATAAATGAATTGTTTTTCCTTCAAGATATAATGTAGAGTCTGTTGTAAATGTTTTTCATCAATGGGGAGGACCAAAACAGAGATACGTTTTCGAGAAAATGTGTGAATTCTTCTGCGAGGAATTGGAAGATCATGGTTTGGACTCAAGCCCGCAGGAATTGTGTCATGTACGGTTTGAATTTGGAAAAGGTACGATTGTGGGTCCCGATGTTGAGAAAGCAGTTGCGACATTATTGTCTTTTAGGATCGAGGGTCCTTCTGCTATGCCAGCTCATTTCCAGCGTGTTTGGGTACATGTTCCTTGGAAGCGATCAGAAGTTTTAGCCCTTAAGCAGACATTGCCTGACCCCCGTAAAAACCCCGCAGGATATTATAAGGAGTTATCACAGACTGCAGAATCGTGTGTCATGAACCTAGCTGACATAGATATGTTGTTCGGGAATGTCGTTCCGCAGCCTTTATGGGGGTTGATTCGTAATACAGATCATGTTGCAGAACTAGGTGGCACATGGGCTAATATCATTGCCACAGACACTAGACAAGTTGGTGGTGCGAAACCTGAACCCTTAGTAGCAGAACTCCCTGGTAGAATTATTACCTACATGAAGACTTTAATGCCAGCGATGCGTGTGAATTGGGATAAATTATCCACATGCAAACAAAAGAAAGACGAAACAGTGTCTGATTTCTTCACCAGGTTTGAAGAAACATTTATCGACCACAGTGGTCAAGACATGAGTACGGAAGGTGGTCAACGGTTATTTGTTGATAAATTTGTGCATAATTTGCTTCCCCAGTTGTGTAAGAAATTAAAAGATTCAGAGAGTTCTTGGGCTGTTTCCTCATCAGCGCAAATACTGGCTACTGCACAGTATTACGAAAATAGGGATAAAGATGAGAAGGATAGAGCAGACAAGAAAACAAAAGAATTAAAGACGAAGGTTCTTTTACAGCAGGCTTACCCGCCACGTGGAGATCAGAATAACTATAAGCAAGGTCAGAGTAACTATCAACAACCCCAACAGTTTCAGTGTAACTCGCAAAGGTTCGGGTATTCCCAACCGCGTGTTCCTGTGGGTCCCAATCAGTGTTCGTATTGCAAACAAGAAGGTCATTTCAAGTATAGTTGTCCTATATAGTTGCAGCGCACGAATAATGCTTATGGCGCGAGAGGTAGAGGTGGTCAGCAAGCTCCTAGAGGTAGAGGGCGTGGGAATGTTCCTCAGAACGCGCGTCCTCTTCCGCCTCAAAATATGATGAACAGTTTTGATCAGCAGGCCAATGTAACTGGTGGGACAGCTCAGTACTATAATAACGACTATTATGCAGAAGATGGAAATGCGGAAGGTAATGATTACTAGGACAGCCGTAGACAAAGAGAGGGAGTTGTTTCAGTGCCAGTGGATCAGAGTGAACCATATGTTAAGGTGACTACAGCGGGTGTGTCAGAGCCCTTTCTGTTGGATACTGGTGCTGCAAAGAGTTCAATTATGCACTCAAAACTCCCTGGCGCGCCTTTGTCTGGTGAAATGAATGTTTCAGCAGGTTTTTCTGGCACCCCGGTTAGGAACCCGATCTCTAGTCCTATGCCCCTTTCTGTTGGACCTTGTGAGCTGAAAGCACCCCTTATCCTAACGACAGGATGTGGTGAAAACCTGTTAGGATTGGATTTGTTAAAGAGATTACATGCGACATTATATTGTTCCCCCTCGGGAGTACAACTTACACTGGGTAGGGAAGTGATTTCTCCAATGTATTTGTCGAAGAATAAACTGCCAGCTGAATTGTCGTCTCTTCCCGATGTCCTTTGGGCTACTGGTCCTAACGATGTGGGTCTCTTGGAAATACCGCCATATGTGGTCACTTTGAAAGCCAATGTTAAATTGCCACGCATTCCCCAGTACAAGATCTCTAATAAAGGTGAGAAAGCGTTGTTAGCGATAATCTATGACTTGATTGAAAAGGATGTAATCGAAGAGACAAGAGGCAACGTTTGCAATAGTCCGGTTCTGCCTGTTTTAAAACGTACTGACCCTTCTCAGCCACCTGTTTACAGGTTTGTGATCGATCTTAGAGAGGTAAATAAGATAGTTGTGCCACAGTTTCCAGTTGTCCCTGATATAACTGCCTTGTTAACTATGATCCCAGCTTCCGCCGCTTGGTTCTCAGTGATTGATTTAAAGGATGCTTTCTTTAGCTTTCCGATTGCAGAGGAAAGCAGGGATATTTTTGGTTTTAGTTTAGGAGGTCGCAGCTTCCGCTTTAAACGTGCTCCACAGGGCTACTGTGAAAGTCCATCAATATACAGTCAGGCTTTAAAAGCGCAGCTTGATACAATTGTCTTACCTAGTGGTGCTACCCTTATTCAGTATGTTGACGATTTACTAATCTCCGCGGATACTGAGGAGATTTGTAAAGAAGCTACATTGTCATTGTTGCGTCACTTGTCTGCCTTTCATCACAAAGTGTCTCTCTCAAAACTGCAATATTGTCGACAAGAAGTGACCTACTTAGGTCATCTCTTGTCGAAGGAGGGAAGGAAACTGACCCCAGAAAGAATTCAGGCCATTGCACAATTGAGCGTGCCAAGAACACAGAGAGAAGTGCGTGCTTTCTTGGGTATTACTTCATACTGTAGGCAGTGGATCCCGAGTTTTTCTTTGCTGGCAAAACCTTTGATAGCATTAACATGCAAAGATACACCGAGTCCCGTCCCGTGGTCTGAAGAGTGTCAGAAAAGTTTTTCGGAATTGCGTAATGCATTATGTTCGGCTCCTGTGTTGGGTACCCCCGACTACAGTAAACCTTTTACATTGTATGTTCACGAGAAAGAAGGTTGTGCGTTGTCAGTGCTGACACAGTCTTTTGGAGACAGACAGCGTCCATGCGCGTATTTTTCGTCGACTTTGGATCCAGTAGCTAAGGCATTGCCAAGTTGCTTGAGAGCCACAGCGGCAGCAGCTGTGTCTATTCGACAGTCTGCTGGGCTAGTAATGAATAACACGTTGATTGTAATGGTTCCACATGCAGTGGACACATTGTTAAACAGGACCAAGACACAGCACTTAACTAGTGCTCGATTGTCAGGGTACGAGTTGACACTGCTAGCGAGTCATGTGCACATAAAGAGGTGCAATACGTTGAATCCAGCTACATTATTACCGATTTCAACAGACACAGATGAGATTGAACCGCATGATTGTCTGTTCAGAACAGAAGAAGAAACAAAAGGGAGAGTGTATCTTAAAGATGCTCCCCTGGTTGAGTGTGATGGTACCTTATGGGTGGATGGCTCGTGTTTCAAGCTTCCGAATGGTGATACGACTGCTGCATATGCTGTCACGACTTTGCACACGATTGTTGAAACTGCACGTATACCACATAATTCGGCTCAAGCAGCAGAATTAATTGCACTTACAAGAGCATGTGTGTTGTCGAAAGGAATGAAAGTGAATTTATATACTGACAGTCAGTATGCTTTTGGCGTGGCCCATAGTTTTGGGCGCCTGTGGAAAGAACGTGGGTTCCTGACTTCGCATGGAACTAAGATTCAGAATGGTCAGTTGGTGAATGATCTCCTTGAGTCATTGACCTTACCGTTACAAGTCGCGATTGTGAAATGCAGTGCACACAAGAAGATTATTGATGATGTTGGTCGTGGTAATGCGTTTGCTGATGAAATCGCGAAAGAAACGGCAAAAGATGTGACGAATCGAATGTATGTTGCAGGCCCTGCAAGATGGGTTGGTGATGTTGGAATGTGTGAAGACACGATAGAGAGTGTGAAGTCCCTTCAAGCTGAAGCCACAGAGAAAGAATTGAGCATGTGGAAAGAAAGTAAGGGAAAATTGGATGAAAATGGTTGTTGGATTGATTTGTCAGAACACCGGCGATGGTTGTTACCTGATGCATATGTGCTTCCAATGGTCACGATGGCACATGGAATGGCGCATATCAGCGTGAAAGGGATTTGTAAGTTGTTGGCTCCAGTATGGCAGAATGCTGGAATTCCCAAGTGTGCAGAGAATGTGGTCAAAAATTGCATGGTATGTTTGAAGTACAATCCTGGTAGGGGAACCCCAACTCCAGCTGGTCATTTTGCGCCTCCAACGTATCCGTTTGAGGTTTTGCAGCTAGATTTCATCCACATGGAAAGGTGCAACAATTTGAAATATGTACTTGTTGTTGTCTGCGCTTTTTCAAGGTGGATAGAAGCATATCCCTTAAAAGACAATACTGCCTTATCCAAAGCTAAAGCCCTTGTCAAAGAATTCTTCCCTAGGTTTGGAATGCCAAGAATGGTATGGAGTGATAATGGGAGTGAATTTGTGGGACGAGTGATGAAGAATGTATGTGAGGGACTAGGTATAAAGCAGAAATTCCACGCTGCAAATCACCCCCAATCAGCTGGACTAGTAGAGTGTTACAATGGCACATTGAAGCTCAAATTAGCTAAGATCCAAGCAAGTTCTGGTCTTAAATGGCCTGACGCTCTGCCCTTAGCACTCCTATCAACAAGAATGACTGTGCACTCACGAGTGGGGCTTAGTCCCTACGAAATCGTGTTTGGCCGCCCGGCCAATATATGGGGAGTGCCAAGGCCTACAAAATTCAGTGAGATCGAACACCCAGTACTGCTTGATTATTTGTATGAATTGACGGCTAAATTGCGTGTTTTACACCAACAGGTGCATGATACTCTGCCTCAGGTCTCTGAAGCTCCAGGACATCCCATTAATCCTGGGTCATGGGTGCTGGTCAAAAACTTTCAGCGGACGAAAAATGACGAGCCCCGTTGGACCGGCCCCCATCTCGTCCTTCTTTCCACGAGATCAGCTGTTCGAGTGAAAGGGAAAAATAACTGGGTACACGGCGTTCACTGTAAGAGGGTCCCTTTGCCTTTGCCTTACGACCAGTGGGTCCAGAAAGGGATCGCTGACTCAGAGACTGAGACTGTGCCTCGTTTTCTGCCGTTTAGCGATGCACGAGTAAAAGGAACGCTTTCTGAGAAGGAAAGCGATGACATCTTGCAAGAAACTGTGCCACCGTCAATTCAATTGGACACTACAGAGCCTGAACTCTTGTTTCAAAACCAAACAGTACCTACAGGAAGTCGCTACAATCTGAGGCCGAGAACTATGGACAAATAAAAACTCTTTTTCTTTGATATTTCTTTTTTTGAGAAGTGCAGCTCTCTCTTCCATCTGAAAAACTTTCTTATTTTTGCTTTTTCGAACCGCCATCCGGGTTCAGCTGCAGGGTCGCGGTGCCAAGACTTTGGGGTACAAGCCGGAGACGTTAGGTCTACGGTTCTGGTTAGTCTAGGGCCTTCCCTGGACTGACAGGTGTACTCCTTAGCAGAAGACACTCATCCGCCGCGAACAGCACGATTAGAGGATGGAGTTTTTCAAGATGAAGAGACCCGCTGAGGAAATAAATTTTAATAGCAGAATATGTAAAGTAATGAACAGCAAACGTTTTGTAATATTATGTCTGCTTGTCCTATTTAGCATAATGATGTTTTCTGTAGGTTATGTATTATTGTCTTTTCAAGTGCCGTTTGCACCCACTATACAGCCCATACCTCCTCCTACTATTTCCTCACACTCTTTCCACCCTCTGCCTGAACACGAACAGGCTAGACGTTCTGAGTTCGTAAACAATTCGTTTATTCAACTTCTGCGCCAGCACCAACTAGTTATGAATACGATAAATTGCTGGGTGTGTGGTTTGATGCCACATACCATTAATAAGGGTATCCCATATCTAGTGCTGCCGTTTAGCTATAATGGGTCATCATGGGCATTCCAGACTATGTTTCTTTTTGCGCTTGAAACCTACTCCCCGCGACCACCGCGTTCCATTAGACCTAGCACGAACAATAAGGCCTTGATGAAAGGAGTTGCTGATATGAGCAGAGATATCGATGCATATTCATCTATTCCCAAGGATGAGTTGCGAGCTTATGTGGGTTGGAACGCGACGGGGTATAGCATTAGTCTGGGCGAGAAACAGCGTAAAAGTTCATCCCCGATTTGGGTCGTACCCCACATAGGTTGGTTCTGTTTACAAGGTAATGGTCAGAATCCAAGAGCTCAATTAGGGAAGAGTGACTGTGCTGAAATGTACATTTTCCCATCACAGTTTTCCCCTGCGTTTTTGGCTGCCAAGGGTACATACTTTATTTGTAATGAACGAGCATATACATGGTTGCCCCCTGATTTCTCGGGCACGTGTTATGTTGCAAATTTGTTACCGCCGACATTTACTGCCGCCTCTGATTATCACAAGACCAGAGTTGTGAGAGGCGTTGTTAGTAAGGAGGATACTGCCGGTCAGGAAGCGGGAGACTTTTTCCTGGGTTTCCTGCCGTTTTGGGGACCAATGGTCAATAGTAGGAACCTGAGACAACTGACTCGTGTAGTTGAAACCACTGTTAATGTAACGGCTGATGCCCTTGGTAACTTGACAGCTGAGCTCCAAGCGGATCGCCCCATGACGTTGCAGAACCGTATGGTTCTAGATGTCATACTTGCAGACCGTGGTGGGGTATGTAAGGTTATCCAATCAAGCTGTTGTATTTTCATACCAGATAGCGCTCCGACAGTCTATCAAGCCATCTCCAAACTGCATAAGATTTCCGAATCCATCCATGTGGATAAAGGAGATTGGTCGATGATGGGGTGGTTCTGGGGACTGATATCAGCTTGGGGATGGAAGATCCTAATAGTCACTGGAATGATCTTAGCCATTCTTTTCCTGTTCCGTCTATGTATACAGTGTGCTCCTGTAATGTGTAGTCTCTGTGTTACATCATGTGTAAGGAAACCTGTATCAAGGGACGAACTAAGCAATAGGATGATGCTACAGCAACATCTTCATGACTTTATGAATATAGACCTGGACTCAGATTAGCATGAGTATAGTTATTGCCTATTTAAGGGCAAAAGGAGGGTCTGTGGTACTGTAAATTTCGGAACCATGTTGGTGTCATGGTCCTACCCTGCCGATTTTGGTATCAGCGAACCGCAAATGACTAATGCGGTATGTATGAGTGTTTTCGTCATGTTTCACCGAGGAATTCACTGTGTATACGATACTACATGTCGAACCCTCGGGCTCCATTTTAAAAAGGGTAACCATTATGTTGTTGCCCTCACATAGGCTGCTTATTGAGGCCATGCCTAGGCCTAAAGGACACGCAATCTTTCTTTGACTTCTTTGTGACCTATGCAAACTGACTCCGCTGCCCGAGGTCAGTCCTGCCCGGCCGGTTCCTTTTACTGCGGCCTTATGGGATTAGCATCAGGGCCCAACACATCATAAAGTCATGCATCCCACAAGACTTTGACTAATCTCTTTTACACCTGACTCTGTTGCCTGCTTTATGGCTCGTTTTACGAGGAGGAGGTGTCCGTTTTATTGGGGTCTGCTGATATCTGATGAGGGTTCTGAGCCTCGCTGGGTAAATAATTATGTGCTGACCGAGCTGAAATGTGGGATTATCATCATGACTGTGCTCTTTCTTTGAAGCGAAAATATGTGAACGATCACTTGTAAAATAGGGGCGGTGTTGCCCAGAGCGTAAAATTCTGTATATAAGAAAAGACTGGTTTTTGGTTGGGAGCAGTCTCCTGAGAACATACACCGTGCTGTACTTCTCGGATACCTGTGATTGGTCTGCAGCCAATAAATACGATCTTTGACTTCATCTAGAAGACTCTGTGTTTCTGTGGTCCGAAACAGGAAGAACTCGAAGTCTTTGGGTGTGTCCCCTGGCACCGCTGGGTTGGTTCTGAAAAACCCAGTACTTCACTATAGGGGCCTATGTAGGTCTGGGGCTTTTGTCAGGTTGATACAGCTCACCTCCCCAGTTTGGTCAGCTCATTACGCTATTTTTTTAAATATATTTATACATGATGCATGTAAACTAGTGCATGATTAGGCAGGGAATATACTTGCCCTTTTCTTCTTTCGGAATCCAACCTGTAATTTGAAGTGGCCATATTATTTCCGGTTGACATAATGTTTCTTTTCACGACATTCCATATATAATTTCCAATCCCATCGTGAAGGTTCTCACCTGTGGCATGTGCCAACAGTGCAAGCTACTTTGGTGATCATACTGTAACTTTCATGTTCACCACCTATTATACAGTCAAGGAGTACTTGTATTAGGTATTATTCTCAAGTCTCCCTTTGTATCATACACAATATCGTTCCCATCAATTTAGGAAGAGAAATGTGGGTATCATGCATTTTTGGTGTTATATTATTCTTAATAGCCTTAATAGTTCTTTTGTGCTCATTAAGTGTTAGCAATCTCCTATATCACAACAGAGCTATATATATACGTTTTTCTTATGTGATTTGTTTAGGCAAATAGACCATCAGGTACAGTCTTACTTCACACTTTTAGGCTTTACTCAAAGAATAATGAAAGTGACTCAAACATTCATGCACTCACCCTCTTGTGCTGGATTCCTTGTTTCTCTGGAGCGGGAGGGAGAGGGCTGCCCTATAGTCACACTCTTTTGTTTTACAGTAGTTTTGTAAAAAAAGATTAAAGTGAGTAAGGCGTCTCTAGGTGAAATATCAAATAACAGGTAAAAAAAATGCATGGTGGGTGGGTGGGTCATGGGGGGAGAAGGGGGATTGGCGGAGCTTGCCAGGCTCAAAGATGGCCACATATTGAGCTGGCTCCGTAAACCGTCTGCATAATAATCCTTTAATATATCCTTTTTCACCTGGGCCCGCAGTCCGAGAAACTGTCTAAGAGATCCCCCGCTAGCAAAGCCAGTTAGCGGTGTGATGATCGGGCTGGATGTCGCACCCGAAACTTCGTTCTGTCCTGGGGCCTTCCAACGCCGAGGTAGAACAAGTGTTGTGACGTACCCGCCCAGGGTCGTAGTCGCGCTGCGGGACTGCGCGCCTGGCCTTGATCGCCGGCCCTCATGATCCCTCTACTGACCACGCAGCTATGGAGAGCGGGCCCCTAAGAATTGCCCTGTGAGGTTGCGGGTCTGCTTGGGCCTGTGCCTGGTCCGCATAGGTCAGCTGCAACACTGTGCGCCAGAAAGCGGGACTCACGAGGTGACCTGCCCTGGATTGCACTTGCACTGAGGGGCCTCTTCCCGATGTGCGGCAGGTTCGCAGAGCCTCCCGGACCTGCTTTGCGCGACTGGTGAGTGGAGTGCCGGATCTTTTCCCCGTGCCTCGTCTGGGAGGTCCCCTGAGCATGGAGCCACGCCAGAACGGCTCGGCTGCGGCCTGGCTAGCTGCACCGAGCCACAGAAATTCATCCAACCCCCACTGCTACTTGCAAAAGCCTCACCCTTAGGTTTTACTCATTGGGGTGGCAGTTTGCATGGATTACTTCAAGTCAGAAGGGGTGGGTGCACCGACTGGGGGCCTGCTTAAACACTGCCTTTTTTCCTGTATTGCGTATGGGCTGTGGATGTGGCGATTCCCTATCTCCACGACTGGGTCAGCATAGTCCACAATTCCTGACTCCAGGGGTCATCGTCATACTGGCCTGGCTTAGCACATTGTGACAAGCTATAATTGACCGTGCCACGCTTTCCTGTGACTGGGCCCTCCCTAATAGAAATGATCTGCTATGCCATGGTCTCTCGGTTTATCCATTGGGCTGGTTGACTCTATCTTTGTGCCTGCGACATGGTTTACCCCTGATAGTGCCATCACCTACAGACTTTTTAAGCCCCTAGGTCCTGGGAACTAGGTTGACTGCAATTGGGCGGTTCCCCTGGATTATATTAGTACAATGGGCAAAACGGATCAATCTCAGCCTAACAGACTTTTAAAGCCCCTAGGTCCTGGGAACTAGGTTGACTGCAATTGGGCGGTTCCCCTGGATTATATTAGTACAATGGGCAAAACGGATAAATCTCAGCCTAAATTGAGGTTTGAACAACGAAAATCCAGACACAGGGATGATTCATCGGAAGCGGCGACGGCGGGATTGAGCGAAGAAACAGAGGTAACGAGTGGGGAGCTTAAACAGATCTTGGCGACAATGCAAAAAAGCCTGTCCACTGTAGACCGTAAAATTCACTCCCTATCATATAGAATGGACAGCATGTCCGAAAGGCTGTATAAGCAGGCAGAGCGCCTAGATATGTCTGAGCGGCGCATTACAGAGGTAGAGGAGGAGAAAACGGACGCACCCAACACCCAAAAGCAAATGGAGAAAGCCTTGTCCATTCTACAGGATAAAACTGAGGATTTGGAGGCCAGATCACAGCGTAACAACTTGCGCATTACTGGCTTTCCGGAATCCACTGCAACTGGGGTCATGGAAGTCTTTGTTGAAAAGCTGCTTACTATGCTGTTGGGGGCTGAAACTTTCATAGCTATGTTTGTTGTTGAGTGAGCGCACTGCTCATTGGGCCCTAGGCACTCTCCTGGCGCGCCACCGCATCCTATTACTGCTAAACTGATTAACTACAGGGACAGGGAAGCTGCACTGAAGAAAGCCAGAGAAATTGGCGAACTGAGATATGAGGGCTCCTCCATTTTGCTGGTTTCTGATTTTACACTTAGGGTTTAGGAGGCTAGAAGGCAATTTATCCCAATGAAGCACAAATTGAGAGAGCTCAAGGTAAAATATGCTATGCTGTACCCTGCTAGACTGCGAGTTGTGGTGAATGGCTCGGCTAGGGTTTTCCTGGATCCTAAATCTCTGCAAAAAGCCATTAAAGAGTGGAACATTGCCGAAACCCATAAACAGGTCCCTTGCACCGGGGATGGTGCGGCTGGTCCGGCTGGAAGTCTGGATGAAAATGAATAGCAGTAGATTGCGATCTTTGCCGAATATTGTCGTACTGATCTATAGTAACCTTGGATATGCATAACAATGTGATAATGTGTGGCTTATCAGTCTGATCATTAGGAATGTAGCCCAGTTTACTCATATGTCTTCCTCCTGCATGGGCTGTGGCTCCCTGTGGTGAGAATGTATTCCTTGCCAGACGGTAGGGCTTTTGTTGGAATTAGATGTAATGGCCGGTAACATCCGCCCCCATGTGTTACTGCCTGATTGGTTTATTGCAAAATGCTTTTTGTGTGTAATTTTTATGACCATCAGGAATGTCCAGCCTTGTTATTGCTCACATTTGCACTGTTGGGTATTGCATTGCGTGGGAGGGGGGGAGGAGTTCCCGTTCTGTGTATACAGTTTAAGTAAATATGTATCATATGCTCACAGCAACAGAGAGTTTACAGGTTGATGGTTGGCAGGAGAAAGAACACAACAAGTTGTTATAGCTGCTAGGAGACACTGAGAGTAGTTGTATGGGCAAAGTCCGATTAATGATGGGGAACGCAAGAGGGTTGAACGATTTCAGAAAATTTCGCAAAATACTGGCCTATCTAAAGCGTCACTAGATTAATGTTGCTTTAAGGCAAGAGACGCACCTGGCCCCCAACAATAGCATGCTCAACAAACAGAGGCTTCAAGGTGCGTTTCATGCGGCTGGATTCACCTCTCATGCCAGAGGGGTGTTGACTTTGGCAAACCCTAGATCGAGGACTTCTCTAACTGAGCTTAAGACAGTCCCCAATGATAGGTTCCCCATCTCTCGATGTCGGGGGAATGACCTGGACATGCAGATTGTTAGCATATATGGCCCAAACTATGATGACCCTCTGTTATACAAGGCTCTGTCAGCTCATACACCTACTCACCCTATGGTGCCGCAGCTATGGGGAGGCAATCTGAACTGTGTTTTAAACCCAATCTTGGATAGATCCGGGGGCCCGCCCAGGCGCCCCTCGGCAGCGGCTAAAGTTATCAGTGATATAGCCACGCAGCTGAGCCTGGTTGACATCTGGAGGGCTAGGTATCCAGAGGGGCGGGTTTACACACTACTCTGCCCCCCATGACATACACACTAGATTTGATTACATGCCTTTAGCGAGGTCTCTCCTTCCTCGGGTCCGTGAGTGCACAGTGCTACCTTACACACTCTCGGATCACTCTCCAGTCATCATGGAGGTTGCAATCCCCCCCCGCGGAGTAGCACCATTCACATGGCAGTTCCCTCCTTATTCATTACTTAACTCAGCGTTTAAGGCAGAGCTGGCTACAGCAATCTCTGAGTTTTTCGACATTAATATCAGTTTGGTTGAACAATTCTCCACTGTCTGGGAGGCATTTAAAGTGTACATTAGGGGTGTGGCCATCAGCAAGCATGCTGGAGTTCTTCGCTCCATAAGGGGTAGACTGTCGACACTTGAGGAGCAATTGGGCCGGCTCGAACTAGAGGCCCTTAAGGGCAATGATCCGCAGGTGGCAGACGCTCTGAAAATAACATTAGAAGACTATGGAAATGACGCGGACAGCAAAGTTAAGCACATGGGGAAGTATGCTGTGGCTGGAGCTTATGGTGAAGGGTATAGACCTGGAGCCGTTCTGGCTGCGCTGGCTCCACGCAAAAGAGATTCAGGCAGGGTTTCAGAGTTGCTTGAGGAGGATGACACTATTCTAAGTGACCCTTCTGAAATAGCGTACACATTTAGTAAGTACTACGAAGATCTGTATAGCTCTAAGATTGCGGTGGATGACGCTGCACTGTTGGATTACTTGGAACATGTGCAGTTACCCTGGCTTTCGAACCGGCACAGGAAGTATTTGATGACGCCGCTGGACTCCACTGAGATTCAGGCGCCCTTGAATTCTATGCGAGACGGAAGCGCTCCTGGCCACGACGGACTAACCATCACCTTCTGCAAGGCTTATAAGGAACTACTGGTGCCCCACCTGATTCGGCTATTTAAGGAAATTGGCGAAACGGGCATAATGCCTTAAACAATGTTAATGTTAATGTTAATGTTACTGGGTATTTGTTAAGCGCACGGCTACTCCCCAGAGTGTCCCGGCGCTGGAGAGAGGTCCTCATTGTCACTCTTTTGTCATGAGAGGTCCTCATTGTCACTCTTTTGAAGCCAGGTAAGTCTACACTGTTCTGCTCTTCATACAGGTCGCTATCACTCCTTAATGTCGACACGAAAATCTTTGCTAAAATATTAGCCAACAGGCTTTCCCCTCTCTTTCCAACTCTTGTGGGGTCTAAACAGGTAGGATTTGTCCCGGGGCAAACGTTGACCCAAAATCTTAGGACAGTGTTTGGGGTCATTCAGCATATTAGGCCAGAAGTCAAGGCTGCAGCAGTCTTTCTGGATGCCGAAAAAGTGTTCGACTCGGTTGAGTGGCCGTTCATGATGGCAGTACTACAGCGAATGGGAGTTGGAGATATTTTGCTCAGCTTAATTGCAGTTCTGTATAATCAACCGACGGCTAGAGTGAGGTGGGGAGTCACGTCACAACCCCTATCTGTATATCTCGGGAAACCAGGCAGGGCTGCCCTCTGTTGTACACCATAGTGGGCGAACCTTTGGCGTGCTCTCTTAAGAGAGTACCACGCGTTTCGGGGGATTCGTTTTTCCAAATACAATCTTATTATGTCGGCATATGCAGACGATATGCTACTGTACACAAGGGAGCCAGCCACCAATCTAGCTCCATTGATTCGTGAGGTGATTAGGTTCGGGGGTCTCTCCGGACTAAAGATTAATTGGAATAAGTCCATTACCTTTCCATTAACTCCAGCCATGTTACCCTTCGACTTAGACTACCCTCTGCAGTGGACCACTGACTCAGTCCGATACCTGGGGATACAAGTTCATACTGACCAAATATAGTCCTGCGGGACAATTATGGAAAAGCAATCAGTAAACTAGAAGAAGATGTTGTTAAATGGATAAAATTACCACTCTCACTCGTTGGCCGTATTTCTCTAATGAAATTAATTGTATTGCCCAGATTATTATTTCTTTTTAAAAACATCCCAATGGTCATCCCAAAATATATTTTCAAAAGGTTGGGAGCCTTGATGGTCCGTTTAATGAGCTGGGAAGTCCTCTCGTGTTAAGATGGATACACTTACACTTCTATATTCTATGGGTGGGCTGGGTGCCCCAGATCTGGAATTATATTATAGAGCTGCACAGAGCTTGCATGCTTACTCTTGGTGCCATGGCCCATACACCCTACCTCATCTCCACATTGAGAAAATGGTAGACCTCTACCCGCTCCCATGGCGGCTCACTTGGCCTCCTGGCAGACAGTGCGGAGTTTTAGATTCTATAAATTCGACTGTGCATACTTGGCATGATTTATTAAAAAGACAAGCGGGTACACTACTAAACTCCCCTCTGCTACCAGTGGGTTGGTGTCAGTGGCTCCGGATGTCTGCGGAGAGTTCGGTGGTTCAGTCTCTCAAGGCTGTTCGTATTCACACGATGGGTGATTTGTTTTGATGGCAAGGTCTCTACTTGGGAGGAGGCGTCTGCTGGGGTGCATCCTACCTCTCCACTCACGCAATTTCACTATTTCAGGGTACGCCATGCTATGTTGGCCGTGTTGGGTGAGGATCTCCAAGAGCCTCCTGCTCTTCCTGCCTTCACTTTTCTACTATGTACTAAAACTCCGGGTAAATTGGTGTCCAATATATATGAGATGTCTCAGGAGTTCAGACGCACGCAGTACTCCTCGATTAGAGCGCAGTGGCAGACCGATCTGGGTGTACCAGTGGACGACACTCAATGGAGGTATTGCTGTGAGGTTACACAAAAGGTGTCATTAAACAGCAAACATAGATTAATACAGTTTATTACACCCCTGCTCGTCTGCACAGATGCGGTCTGAGAGAGTTGGATTGCTGTGATAGATGTGGTATAAGCAGAGCAGATTTTCCCCATGTCGCTTGGTCTTGACCCCAGATAGCCACCTTTTGGTGTCAAGTGTTCCATGAGTTGGGGAATATAGCGGGAATTGCACTTTCTACGGATCTTCTGACAGCACTTTTGGGATACACGAACCACTAAAAAAAGATGTTGCAAAACTGATAGGTTTGGGTTTGCTCTTGGCTAAGCGCAGAGTGGCGATGCGTTGGTCATGTGGCCCCCCTACACACACACAAAATCGGAATGGGAAAAAGATATAATATATTGTAACACGCAGACTGAAACGTAAAGTGAGTTAATGCATCCACAGAGCCGGACCGAAAAGTTTTTGTGGTCTGTATAAAGAATATATAACGGTAAGGGATATGGGTGAGGTGTGTGATGTTTAAGGTTACTTCATCGTGATAGTTGGGGAATATAGCGGGAATCGCACTTTCTACGGATCCCCTGACAGCACTTTTGGGATACACGAACCACTAAAAAAAGATGTTGCAAAACTCATAGGTTTGCGTTTGCTCTTGGCTAAGCGCAGAGTGGCGATGCGTTGGTCACGTGGCCCCCCTCACACACACAAGATCGGAATGGGAAAAAGATATAATATATTGTAACACGCAGACTGAAACGTATAGTAAGTTAATGCATCCACAGAGCCGGACCGAAAAGTTTTTGTGGTCTGTATAAACAATATATACCGGTAATGGATATGGGTGAGGTGTGTGATGTTTAAGGTTACTTTATCGTGATAGCTAAGTATGGGCGGGTTGGGCCGCATTGGAATATAGAGCTAATTTGGTTGCGTTCAAATATAGGTTGCAGGCTTGGCTGTAGCACTACGTACGTTGCATGATACCTGAAAGGTCTTTATATCCTAGTAGAAGGCATTATTGTAATACTCTTTGTTTTGTCTTTTCAATCATTATTCTGATTGCTGTAGTCCCAATGCTTGTTTAATACTATATACAGCTATGGTAAGTTTAATAAAATTAAAAACAAAACAAAAAGAAAACGGAATGGCTAAACAGACCAACAACAAGACTTACTTTGTCAAGGGTCCTACCCTGCCTCCTCACCTATTCGGTTCTGCGTGTCCTGGCTTGTGATTACCACACGCAGTGGAGCGCGTGATTTTGTAAGCCGTTTCGATCACAGCTGTTTTTATTTATTGCCATGTGCAAAAAAATCTATTTGTGGAGAGCAGAACTCATCAAACATTCCAGGCAGCTTAAAGCATCTACCTCTACATTGATTACAGCTCTCAGATGAACAACTTTGATTATCAGGGGCCTGGGTATCCGTGAAGCCTATGTGATCTGAACTTGGCTTGAGAGTGTCAGGGACATTGCACCTTCTTAAATATTTGGATAGAGCACAATTGCGATAGGATGCATTTGTGCCAAAATTAAGATACTTGTGAATGATGGGAAAAATGACTTCAAGGATGGATCCAATACCAAATGCTCTAGGAGATTAAATGGCATGAGGAGTTTTTCAAAGACAAGTCACTCTGTATTTCAAAACGGCAAATGTGCAGCTGCCAGCACATTATAGAAACATTCCTCAGTTCTAATAGGGAAGGTCGAAGCTGATGAAAATACACTCCTTCCATTAAGCTATTTGTATAGGGGCACCAGGGGAGTGACTTATCTTCCTGACGCGTTTGCAGTAGGTTCATATGAAATCTTGTATTCTTACTATAAACAAGCAGAAGGGATTCTACATTGTTCATTCACATAGCGAATGACTTGCATCCAGGAAGGTGTGCATTTGGAATTAAGTATATGAAGCATCAGAAAAGATGCTAGAGTTCAGAAATACTGTTGTGCCTTGTGGTAAGACTATGCTTCAATTACCGAACAGCCTAGGTAAGGTTGAATGAAAATAATTCTACTTCCAAGATGTGTCTCCACCATCATGCAGTTTGAGATGGTAAACGGTGCTGACTTGCAGAACAAGCATTTACAATGCAACGGTCTCGGCATTGTTAAAGTTAGAGCTATTGGCATTGCTCATGACAATGCCGTTTCTTTAAATGTTTTAAAAACAAAAACATAAACAAAAATAATGTCATGAGCAATGCCAATAGCTCTAACTTTAACAATGCCGAGACCGTTGCATTGTAAATGCTTGTTGCTCTGTGTGACAGGTTTGCTAACCGGATTCTTCAGAATGGAAAATGGTGGGGCACTAATCCCTTTAGGCATTGTATTGCTGGCAAGATGGTGGCAGCGTGAGTGGCCGGACTGGCAGTCGTCCCTTACCTCACCCGACGCGGGTGTAGATCAAGTGGCCCTTGATGGTGCGGCGGTACGCAGCTCTTCAGACGCCCCAATGCTGTCTCTGTGGCTGCATTTCTACTTACGGCTCAGGTGTCCGTGAGTGGAGATCGCATCGGGGGAAGCAAGACAGAGACTATTTGCGTGGTTCGAGCGCTGTATGTGCGAGCAGCACGCAGCGTGCTCCAGCAAGGCAGGCAGAGGCGGAGCAGTCTCTGGATCTTTACACGCCGACCACAGATCATGGGGCCTAAGACGGAGAACCTGCTTCCAAATCTAAAACTGTAGCCAGACGAAGTGAGGCTCTCAGGAAGCTACCGGATGGGAATGACGCCTCGAGCACAGTGGAGATGGATTCGGGCAGTTTAAAAACAAATGCAGGAATAGCTTCAGAGTCCTAAAAAAAACAAGCTGAGGGCACCGGAAGACACCACCGCCTTTCTCCGAGGCGAAGCAGAAATGCCTCGGAGAAACGCAGTGGCGTTTTCGGATTCAGGGGCGTGTTTTTCTGTTATCTCCTCTTGCCATTGGCTGAAGGAGATAATTAGACTGTCTGAAAAAAACACGCCCCCCGATCCGAAAAGGACGGGGCCTGATCGGAGTGACGGGACCTCTTCTCCAATGGCTGGCCAGCATTCAAGAGGCCAGCCAATGGAGAACAGGGGAGAAGAGGGGCGGGTTCAAGCCCCTCTTCTCCAAGTCATTAAATCTCCGACTTCCGGTTCTGCCTTCGGCAGACCGGCGGTCCTCGACCTAAAAACTGCAGGATTGTTGATTAGAGCTGGAACTGTCTTACAGTGAAGCTAATGCTATTGCAATCAGGATGTGAAAATATACACCCCGCAAATTGATGGCAAACATCCAATCTCCTGCTCGAGTTGGAGGATGCTCTGTGAAGGGTTAACATTATTACTTTTTCTTTTTATATCCATTTGATTGCAGGTTTTAGAGCGCGGCCATGTCTGAACTGGTGAACATTTTGCTACAGCTGATAAAGGTGGCAGTTTCGAAAGAAGATCAACATAATGGCAGGAGGAGGGAGGTGTATTGATCCTTAAGCTATAGCTAATATGTAAAACAATCAGCACCAATCTGATTTTGATTATCTTGATTCACTCTGCAAGATGAAACCTTCAGTAATTTGTAATTCTAGTTCTTCATCAAGGAAGGCCTCACTGAAGGCATAACACTGAATACTACCAACCATAAGCAGGATTGAAAAGTGATTGAAAAGACTTATTTATCTATCTATCTTTCATCAATATATATACAAATAATGAGCTAAAAAGGGGAGGGGGCAGCACAGCCATAGGCCAGGCCCTCAGGCCAATCCCCTGTCGCACACAGCCAAAGGTCGTGTGTGACAGGGTGTGGGCTTTACGTATGGTAACAAAATATTACTTTAAAAATAACCCTAGAAATTCGCTGACAAAACCAAAGGTTAAAGTAATGTTATAGTTAGGTGAGAATTTCAGTGAGATTGTAAAACGTTTTAAAGGTTCAAAACCACGGAAATTCACCAGTTATAGTTAGCTCTGGTAACTGTAACTTGTGCCTTAAGGTAGCTATAACTTGCACCCTCGCCATGCACTGCTAATTACCCCACATCACTCATGGCATCTTCTATGACAACACTGATGATATCACTGCAACATTTGCATATTAAATTATTGATAAGCAAACTGAGCATGGTGGAGGCGCGAGTTATAGTTACCTTTAGGGCATGAGCTATAGTTATAACTAACTATAACTAGTGAACTTCAGAGGTTTATGACATTTAAAACATTACATTGTCACTGAAATTCTCACCTAACAATAATGATAGTTTAACCTTTGTTTTTTTCAGTGATATATATATACAACAAAACGTTTTCTTGCAAAAGGTAATTTTTAAATTAAAATAATTTCATGTTTTTTGCAACCTATCTGTGGTCAAGATTTGTATTTAACATGTTATCAATTGAAATAAAAACAGTGGCTAGAAACATTTTTCATAAACTATGTTACAATGAAAAAAGAAAAAAGCAGCGTTAATATAGCCAGGCACACTGCAGGATGCAGATGCTGAAAAACAAACACTGCTTTTCTAATGGAAGCCTTAAATAACAGTATCTCATAATGCCCAACCATGGAAAATATCTAACTTCACTTTTTAATAAAAGATCTCATAGTCACTGGTAAAGCTGGCATATCCAACAGAGAGAAGGGGTGTTTTTTGTGACTTCATCGTAGATTCATTTGAAGGAGACGCAAGGTAACAAAAAAATAAGATTTCCTCTCCTTCAAGGGAATGTCATTGATAGTCATAAGCAACAAAAAGAGCAGCTAATCCATCCCTTAAAAATGTTAAAGTTACAATGGTTCTGCGGGGATGCCTGCCCTACTTCCTCATCAGTCTGAGTCAAGACAAGAGTGCATCATAAAGACTGACCTCCAGGAAGCTGCTTTTCCTGTATCGGCATTCGGAAATTTCTAAACAAAACTAAAGTACATGCTTTTTTCCTTGTGGAATGAGTCTATGGTTGCCCACCAAGGCTTTTGTTAACTTGCTTATTACAAAGAATGACAGAAGAAACCATCCACATGGAGATGTACGTTTCAGGTAGGGCTTTTCGTAAGGCCTTTTTAATTTTACCCAGATAACATCTCAAACCTCTTCTAAAATCCAGTATGCGAAAGAACATAGGTAAGGAGATCATTTGAGACGCATTGAAACACGAGATAACTTTATAGGTAAAAAACAAAAACGTGTTCTTACAATTACTTGTTCTAATGAAACATTATGTAAGGTTCATGACAAAGCAGCAACTTATTGTTACCAACCCTATGGGTGAATATGATAGATACGAAAAAAGCCATCTTCCAAGACAAATGTCTGTGTCTATGGATATGATCAAGGGTGGACACAAAACCTTTGAAAGTACTATGATCTACTCAGTAAAAAATGACTCAGTCTCCAAATTGGAGGAAACACCTTTCTTAATTTTTCTACAAATCTTAGACTGCTTCCTCTAGGCACTTCAGAGAATCAATGCACGTTTGTATAAACCAGATGCAGAACCCTTTTCATGTGAGGGAATAAGATGTTCTGGTAAACAGTTTTATGGCCCTATTTAGAATGGTCATACAGTCTCGTGGTAGTGCGAAATGTCCACACTTGACAGACTCTAGGGCAAGGATGTGAAGCTCAACAAAGGAAGATTGGGTTGGTGGATCTGGTCAGAGAAGACAGTAGCAGTCATGTGGACACTGGCACGTGGTGAAGATATGTGACCCATCAAAGGCATATTCACTCTGGAGCTTCTAATATCCTGGCTTTGGAGTGAGTATGTTCTTTTAGCAATGTTTGGATCAGAGTAACTGGTGGAAATGCATTTCCCTGACCAACTGAAGTACGGTCATTTGCTGTTTTCTTTCTTGAAAAACTGTTTGCGGGAAGTGCCAGGCAGATTATGTTGCACAGTTCCTCGTCATTTATTACCTATGCATCATTTTAATGAAATGCTCTGCTTGGGGGCATCAGCTTCCACATTCTCGACCCATCAGAGTTAGACTGATTGAGCTGTGGCTTTCTGTGGAGTAGCCACTTATTGATGGGTTCACTATCTAGGTATAGGGCTCCTGATCTGGTTCCATACTGCTTGCTCAGAAAATACATTGGAGTCATGTTGCCTAAATCGTTGAGAAGGAAATTATTTTTGCAGGCTGCCCAAAAATACATTAGAGCTAGTTAGACCATTTTCAGTTCCAGAAGACTGATGTGGCATGATGTCTCCCGTGTTACTTGTATATAAATATGATTTTTGTTGGTTCTCCAGCACATTAATAAGGCATCTTTAATAATGGTCTGTGCTGGGATGTCCTGATGGAAGTGTACACTTTGTATGGTAGTGTGCACCTTGCAACAGATTCCTTGGTTGACACCACAAAGAGAAGGGCTGTAAAGCTAATGGTGTAAGAGCCAGCTTGTCTTCTCACTTGCCTGAAAACTGATACCACTGATCTTATAGGCACTGTTGCAGCAGTATCATTCTGAGATATGCATTTAGTACAATGAAAATGCAGAATGCCAAAGAGCCCAGAAAGCATGAGATCCTCCAGTCTTTCAGAGGAGCAGCTTTCTGAAGATTATAGCACCTCCGCTGGTGGGAAGCCAGGACAGAAGTCTCCCTGCTGAAAGATACACTGTTGCTTCTTCGGTGTCCAAGACTACTCCCATGTGATGGATGGTATGTATGGGAATTAATGTTAAAAGAAATTGGATTGTATGTCAGGACCGGAGGCTCAGAATGTGCTTTTCTTCCTTCGCTTTACTATGTATTCAGAAAACAGAGCATTCATTTAAACTTCCCAAGAACACCAGGGAAAAGAGAAACATATAACGTATTATTAGTCCTTACTTCATGACCATAATAATGTACCCATATAGTCCTTTGTCACTGTTTGGTCGTCCTCTTTCTTCACTGCTCCGCAGCCAGTTAAATCACCTTTCTCATTCTTTCTTGTTTTGTCAGTTTACTACAGCGTTAAATGGTTTTGTACTGTTGCGACTGACTTTATGTTTTCTCTACAGACTCCCCACAATTGCGGGAACGCGTTTCTGCGCTCCTCATGCAACCTGCGAATTTTGTATAATAGCGGTGTAGCCATCCGCCCGCGTGAGGGTGCTGGTAGTCAGCATGGCTCGGAGGCTCTGCGCATCTCTCTCACCTCTGGAGTTAGACACGCACCACTAGAGCCTTGTGAATGCCCAAGCCGTCCCTCAGCTGTCCAGGGTGATGCATGGTTCTCTGTCAGATCTGTAATCCACAATCTGAGTTGCATCCAGAGCCACTGAACTTCCCTTACGCCCTTAAAAGTCAGTATTCACAGGTGAAGTCCCTGAGGCACCAGTTTGTGGACACAATTCTGAGACATCATTACTCCTTGTGAAATGAACTTGGCGGGGTGCCTGTGTGCCAGGGTAGTAACCCTCCAGCAGTGTGCCTCAGGGCACATAAATATCGATGGACACCCCCAGCCCCAATAGTGCACGCTTGAGACTAGTGCATAGACGCATGGTGCTTCAGACAGTTCATGGATTCCATATAGAGTCCCCCTTCCAGCCAACCCCCCCCCAAACCTATCCCATTCTCGGGTCAGGAGGCCTCACTGATCCAAAGGGAGGTCCAGGAACTCCCTACTTAAGGGGCGATTTTTCCCTCCTACCCCCACCCGGCAGGTTTCATCAGCAATCTCTTGAAATGCAGAAGCAGGACGGGGGTCAACGCCTGGTGATCTGATCAATCTACGGGAATTCAACAAATGGCTGGTATTCTCACCCCGTATGTTCCCAGGGCGGGCGCTCCTTTAGCTTTTTAGCGGCCTCTCATTGGAATAAGCTTTCGATAGGGCTCCGGCTGGAATCATCGGAGACTATTTTTCGGAAAAAGCTCAAGACTTGGCTTTTCCCATCTGGTAGCTCTATTGTTTGACAACTCTCTGCTTTATCCTCTGCCTGGATCGGGCTCTTGTTGCAGCGCGGGGACGCACTAGTTAGTGCAGCCATGCGCTTTATAAATTTGATTTGATTTGATCGCCACTTCAAGATGGAGGGAATACACATCCTTCGGAACCTGCTTCGCCCCAATGACTGGATGGTCCGTCTGGACTTCAAAGATGCTTACCTCACGGTACCTATTTTTCCACCACACCGGCGTTTTCTCCAATTCCAGTGGCGGGGTCAAACTTTCGAGTTCACCTCTATTCCCTTCAATCTCTCTCCTCCGCCCCTTGGTATTTCACCAAGGAGCTGAGGCCAGCCGTCAAGACCCTAAGATCAGCCGGTATACGCATAATTGTTTATTTGGACGACATGTTATTGATGGACCAATGCCCGGGGAGGCTATCGCAATACCTCCGGAGGGCGGTGACACTCCTGCAATCTTTGGGGTTTATCATAAACCAAGCGAAGTCCTCTTTAACCCTCGCACACTCTGTCCTCTTTTTGGGGTTTGTGATCGATTTGGTGGTGACCACCCTAAGTCTTCCTTCCAGGAAGGCGGCAAAGATACGACACGAGGTCAGAAGGACGTTGGCAAAACAGTCAGTTTCTCTATGCCAGATTTCAAGGGTGGTAGGTCTCTTGTTGTCCTCTATCCAGGCAATTTTCCCAGGCCCACTTCACTTTCGAGCACTTCAGCGCTTGAAGGCGTCGACCCCTTCGCCGAGGCCTCGCGTACTCCCAGTGTGTTCCCCTATCGGAAGAAGCCAAGGAGGAGCTTCAGTGGTGGCTTTCCCACATGAAGGCATGAAACTGCCTTGCCATTTTCGGTTCTCACCCAGATCTAGTCATCGGGTTGGACACCAGCGGCTCTGGATGGGGGCACACTGTGGTCCATTCACTACAGGCGGAGTTTGGTCTGCCGAAGAGCAATCCCTTCACATAAATTGCCTGGAACTGATGGCAGGTTTCTTTGCGGTTAGATGCTGGACCAGGAATTGTGTCCAGTCAGGTGTTTTGCTGAAGATGGACAAGTGGCAGCAGTCCGTTACATCAACCATCTGGGGGGCACGCGGTCGAGGGCTCTTTCCAATCTGACCAAGGACTTTTTGGAATATTGCCTAGAAAACCATGTGTCGGTGACAGTGGAGCATCTCCCAGGTTCAGCCAACCAGGTGGCTGACTGGCACTCGCATCACCTCCGGGATTCCAGCATGTGGCAACTCCTTCCAACGATATTTCAGACCCTATGCTTCAGCAGGGGCCCCTTCACAATCTACTTATTTGCATCTCCGCTCGCCCACCGGCTTCCCCGATGCTTCAGTTGGAGACCGGACCTGGGGGCAGTGGTGACTGACGCGTTTCTCCAGGGTTGGTCTCGGGAACAGGGTTACGCCTTTCCACCGTTTGCCCTGATCATGCACCTGACCGCTTAGGTACGTCAGCAGGAAGCGGAGATGATGTTGATCACTCCTCTATGGAAGTCGCAAGTGTGGTTTCCAGTTTTGATGGAACTTTCTTGGGCTTCTCCAATTCGTTTTCCCCAATCTCCTCACCTTCTCACCGATTGGGCAGGGAAGCTTCACTCTCTGGTGATGAACGGCAACCTCCAGCTGATGGCGTGGAGGATTACAGGGAGAGATGGAAAGTCCCGGGTCTATCGAGAGACGCTGTGGACTTCCTTTCGCGAGCATGGCCAGAGCATGGCCAGATGGAGACGTTGAGAGTTACCGCTCAGCCTGGTCCCACTGGGTGGGTTAGTATCTGCAACAGAGTGTGGATTTCGTGGGGGCAGACGTTTTCCAAATCCTGAATTATCTGGCCTCTTTGGCTTCGGGAGGCATGGCCCACAGATCCGTAAACACATTTTCATTGGCTATCTCAGTGTGTCATGTAACAATTGAGGGCGCTCCAGTAAGGGAGCATCTCTTGGTTCATAAACTACTTCATGGGGTTAGGCTTTCTCTGCCACCGGAACCCAGATACTCGGTTCTCTGGGACATCAACAAGGTCCTAAAATTACTTTCCTCATGGTCGTACAACAAATACCTCTCCCGGAAGCAGTTATCGGCTAAGCTAGGGATTCTGCTATGCCTTATCTCCTGCAGGTGAGTATCTGATGTCAGGGCCTTAGAACTCACGGGGAGGCTCTTTACACCGGAGGAAGATACCTTTGATGTGTCAAGATGTACCAAATGAAACACACATGTGATTTCCTACCAGGCTTTTTCAGAGGTGCTGAAGCTGTGCATAGTTAGATGCATAAAGGCATATAAAAGAATTACGGCAGAGCTTCGTACCCACTGGGGAAACAATTATTAATAGCGCTGAAGAAGCCTTTTTGGGCAGTCTCCTCTCCGATGTTCTGGGAGCCAGTTTGGAGGACATATTAAATGCAGCGGACTGGTCTTTGGATTCAACCTTTAAGTGGTTCTATTTTAACCCAGTCTCCTCCATTGCGGCTCTGTTGGTGGACAAGCTTTGAACCAGCATAATCCTTGCCTCCAGGTCCTTAATTGAATTGAAACTTTCTGTTAAGTTAGCTAGGACATTTTTCATTACTGTGCAAAATATTCTGTTCAATACAGTTTCTAACTATTTGTTTTTGTCTGTCCAAGTTTCTGTTCCTAGTGTCTTATCTACCATCTTACTGACACGCTGAAGCAATGTATTGAATACCAAGATGGCTCCAGTGTATCTCACTCTACACCTTCTCCCATTATGTCAAATTCAGAACGGAGGGTTCCTACATCACTCTAGATCACGGGTACACATAGTACGGCCCGCGGGCCGGCGGCGGCCCGGCAAGCCTTCCGTGGCGGCCCGCGGACCTTACAGACATCATACCTGTGTGTTTTTTTACATCGCCGGTTGCAGCAGCGTGGAGCTTCTGGGGCCCGGGCGATTTCTTTTAAGGACCATTAACTTGTAAATGAGGCTTTGTTGAATTTCACCTCTTCTTAGCGCCCCTGATGCAGGGGCGCTAAGAAGAGGTGAAATACAATAAAGCCTCATTAACCTCTTCAATGCCCGTGACGAGCTGGTCTCGTCATGGGCCGCGGTTGCGCTGTGCCCATGACGAGACCAGCTCGTCATAAACCCCGCCCGCTAATGAAACAGCCGGCACAGGGTGGGGAAAGGGGCGGGCACTGAAGGGGTTAACAAGTGAATGGTTTTTAAAACACCTGTTAAGTACTTGGGTGCGGCGGGGGCTGTGTGTGTTCTCGGAAGCTGTCTCAGCGCGGGTGAGGTGTCAAAGGGTGAGGAGGACAGCAGGGTGAGGTGACGGAGGGCAGCAGGGAGTGAGAGCAGCAGGTGAGGAGACAGGGGGAGGAAGACAGAGCGCGCAGAGGGAGGAAGACAGAGGGAGAGGGAGAGGGGGAAGACAGAGGGAGACAGATAGGGAAACAGACAGGGAGACAGAGGGAGAGGGAGGGAGACAGAGGGGGAGGGAGGGAGAGCGAAAGGGAGACAAACAGTGATTCAGAGAAAGAGAGAGAGGGAGGGAGACGGAGAGAGAGAGGGAGACAGAGGGAGGGAGACAAAGAGAGGGAGGGAGACAGCGAGGGAGGGAGACAGAGGGAGAGAGACATACGGAGGGAGAAAGATGGAGAGAGGGAGGGAGACAGACGGAGAGAGAGAGAGAGAAGGACACAGAGAGGGAGACAGAGAGGGAGACAGAGAAAGGGAGACAAACAGAGTGAGTGAGACAGAGGGGGAGAGAGAGAGTGATAGAGAGAGGGAGGGAGACGGAGAGAGAGTGGGAGGGAGACAGAGATAGAGAGGGAGGGATACGGAGAGAGAGAGGGAGACAGAGAGAAAGGGAGACAGAGTGAGTGAGACAGAGTGAGACAGATGGAGGGAGACGGAGAGAGGGAGACAGAGGGAGGGAGTGAGACAGAGGGAGACAGAGGGAGGGAGATGGAGAGAGGGAGGGAGACAGACGGTGAGAGAGATAGAGAAGGAGACAGGGACACATAGGGAGGGAGACATAGGGAGACGGAGACAGAGGGAGACAGGGAGGGATAGGGAGGGAGGGAGGCAGAGAGAGAGGGAGGGAGAGAGAGAGAGAGGGAGAGAGAGAGAGAGAGGGAGGGAGAGCGAGAGAGAGAGGGAGGGAGAGAGAGAGAGGGAGGGAGGGAGACAGACAGAGAGAGAGAGGGATGGAGGGAGACAGAGAAAGGGAGACAAACACAGAGAGGGAGACAGAGGGAGGGAGAGAGAGAGAGAGATAGAGGGAGGGAGGGAGAGAGGGAGGGAGGGAGGGAGGGAGGGAGGGAGGGAGAGGTAGGGAGACAGACTGAGACAGACAAGAGGGAGACAGAGGGAGGGAGACAGACAGAGGGAGGGAGAGGGAGGGAGACAGAGAGAGGGAGAGGGAGGGAGACAGAGAGAGGGAGGGTGACAGGGAGGGAGACGGAGAGAGAGGGAGGGAGACAGAGAGAGAGAGAGAGGGAGGGAGACGGAGCGAGAGATAGATAGATAGATAGATAGATAGATAGATAGATAGATAGATAGATAGATAGATAGATAGATAGATAGATAGATAGATAGATAGATAGATAGATAGATAGATAGATAGATAGATAGATAGATAGATAGATAGATAGATAGATAGATAAAGATGTGTGAATGCCGGGTCTGGTGGCTCAGTGGACGAAGGCGTCCGCTGCAGGGGCCTGTGTTCAACCTCATGGTCATAGTTTTTTTTTTGCTCTAGCCCTGCCTCCTCCCCCACTGCCCCCTCCCCCATCTGTGCGGCCCTCAGCCACAAACCACACTGTAAATTTGGCCCCCGAGAGAAAGTTTGTGAGTACCCATGCTCTAGATGGAGTAAATGGAAAGCCAGGACTAAAAACGGGTCCATAAACTATACATGCTAGTCTGGCACTTTTGAGGCTTGTTTTTGAGGACTGAAGTGTATAATTTTCCATGTTTTTATCCTCCCTTGGGGTCAATGCATAACTGTCATATTTTCTGATTGAATCTATGGGTCTGATTTAGTGTTTGGTGGGGTACTCCGTCGCAAATGCAAAGGAGTTCTTTAAAGTACTCTAAATTCTCTGTTCACCTGCCTCATTTAGACATGGGCGGATGCTAACCTTGCCGCCGACAAAGCCCCCGTTGGTTTGGTCGACGGAAAGTTTCATCCTGCGGCCCCACAGAGTAGAGACCAACAGAGGAAGGGCTTTACACCTACCGCCCTATTTAGGGTGGGTGGTGTAATGTCCTTTTACTCTGTCCGTCATCCATAAGGGACAGAAAAAAACAATAATAATGACCCCTACACCTGGAGAGAAGACTCCCCCAATTCGGGAGGTTGTTTCTGAAAAATAAAATGTTTGGTGGATGTCTGACAAAACTGAGGGCTGATGTCCACCAAACTATTTGCACCTCGAAGGGAACCACCTAATCTATATTTGGCGGATGCAGAACCATAGGTATGGCTGAGATAATGTCCTACACCACTCCAATACACACTACTTCATCTTTCAAAGTCAAAAACAGGCCCAGGGTTTTCTATTTCTGCTAACATATTTAAAACTAAAGAAGGAGTTTTGTACAAGATCTTTAGCTTCTTTTTCCAGGTAAGGGGAATTACTCATACCATACTGAATCAAAATAAACATGGCTGAACAATGATTGTGGTTCCAACATGAACGAGGTCTTTGAGAGTGTAGTTTTAAATATTTATTTATTTATAAAGTTTTATATAGCGCTAGCTAGACCCGTAGGTATCAGAGTGCTTTACATACACAAAGGAAAAGAAAAGACTGCATAACATCGCAGGACATGAGGATGCATAAAGATAAAAGCAAAGACACAATACTTATGTATCCAGTGAGGGGAGAAGGACGCAGGTGGCTGACACAGTCAGAAAACCACCATCCTTGAAGGTCAAAGTGAGTGGGGTGTCACATTAGGTTATTGATGCCTAGGATGGTTGCCTTGGTCGCTAAAGTATTGGTTGAGGAGAAAGAGATTCAGGTCCTTTTTGAAGCAAGAGAAGGAGGGGTTGCATCTGAGGTCAATAGGTAGTATGTTCCACTTCCTGGCTACGTTGCCAGAGAAGGACCAGCACTGGGTTGTTTTCTTTTTCAGTTTTAGAGGGATGAGAAGAAGAGAGTTGGTGCTTCTCAGAGTTCTGGATTTTCCGGCTTTTACTAGTTTGCTGTTTCGGTAGTTTGGGGATTGGGTGTGAAGGGCCTTGTGTGTGATGCAGGCCAGTTTGTAAATAAATCTACCTTCCATGGGAAGCCAGTTGAGTGCGTTGAGGGTCGGTGAGATGTGTTGAAATCTTTTTACACTAGTTATGAGATGGGCTGCCATGTTAAGGACTGACCTTAGTGGGGCTAGGTGAGCTTTTGGTGACCCTGTTAGGATGGCGTTTCCATATAATCCAGTTTAGAAAGGACTAGGGATTGTACAATTGTCTTGAGATCATCTTGAGGAATGAAAGGTTTAATTTTCTTAAGGTGTTTTAGAAAGTAAAGCGCACTTTATGCAGAGTTCTTGATGTGGTCCTTCATTGACAAGTTCTTGCCCAGGGTAATGCCTAGTGACTTTACTGAGTCAGATAGGACGAGGGAGCAGTTTAGAGCATCATATTAAAAAGGTTCTTAGCAAAGTACCTGTTCTCGAAGGCGAGGAAGTTGCTGAGGATCTGTGCTATGAAACCTTAATGCTGGTGTTAATTGTAGAGGATGGTGAGCTGGATCTTATTGTGCTATTTATGGGATCTCCTTCTTGGGGAGTCACCCCCAGTCACAGATCTGGGTTTAATCTATTGTTCTTTAACTCACTATGCCACCCCAGTTTGGACCCAGCCATATGGAAGTCAGTCATGATCCTGTTCCGCATGGGAACAGTCCAGCCCGAACTGCCAGGCCAGGTCCTCCCTGGACTGGAAACAGGGATCCTGGGACTGGATTCAAGTTCACCTGGCTGATATGGGGTGATGTCCGAAACCAGCCACAGGATGCTTGTTTCTGGTCCAGGGAGGACCTGGCTTGGCAGTTCAGTCTGGACTGTTGAAATAAGGAACAGGGACAAGACTGATTTGCATATGTCTGGGTCCAAATTTGGGTGGCGTGGTGAGCAAAAGAATGATGGATTAAACCCAGATCTTTGTGACTTGGGGTGAATGTTTGCATTGTTCAGCATTCCGTCCATCATTTATTCCTTTTGGTTTTGTTGCCCTAAGTGGAAGGGTATGCCCAGACGTGGCTCCCATGCTCACTGCACCACTGGATTCAAGCTAGCCTGGCGGATATGGGTGATGCCCCAAAACTGTTCCCAGGATGCTTGTTTCTGTTCCAGGGAGGACCTGGCTTGGCAGTGCAGGCTGGGCTGTGCATATAACTGGGTCCAAACTGGGTTGGTGTGATGAGCAAAAGAACAAGGGATTAAACCCAGATCTTTATGACGGAGGGGCATGTTTGTATTGTTCAGCATTCCATCCATCATTTGTTCCTTTTAATATCAGAGCTTTTACATAATGAGATTGTTGCCATAATTTGTCTCTGCACTACATGGCACCAAAAGGGACAAGGGGATTTGTTTTACAGGACAAGTAGATTTATGAAGTAACCTGTCCCGTGGACAAGTAGATATTTTATTAAATTTCACACCCCTGACTGTAGAAGGAGATTTTTGATTGGTCAGTGTTATGTGCTTAATAATCATTGGACATAGGAAGCTCATTTTATATTGGCTGTATGAGATACTATCGGTATTGATGTTTTCAGCTGTAATTATATACATTGACCGCAAATTCAAAATGTACACTTCTTCAAAGAAGGATTTACAATGACAAGGCTCCACAGAAGTTTTTGGTCCATCTCAATAAAGTTTCTCTGCTTTAGGTATTAACATGAAGAAGAATGCTAATCTCACGGTTTCATTTTCAAATGGACCTGGGATACAGAAACTGAAATGGGAACAGTGGTTTAAGACATTTGACAGTTATTTAATTACAATTGATGGATCTAGATTTGATCCTATTACAATAAAAGGATTTATTGTATAATTGTTTGGAAAAAGAGGGCCAAAACATCTTTGATCATTTGCCTGGGGTGGCTCCTCCTCCTCCAGCTGTTTGGGATGTGTACACAGAAACAGTTAACAGGTTCGAAAAGAATGTTAGGGATCATAGAAGTGTAACTCTCGAGAGGCACGGATTTTACACAAGGCAACAATGACAGGATGAAACAATCTATAGCATTGTTGCAGTACTCAGTATCCTTGCTTAAACTTGTGAATTTGATGGAACATTGGATAACTATATCAGAGATTAATTATTTAGTTAATTAGTTGCCCTAGAAATCGAACTCTTGAGGAAACTCTTTAGAGATCCCCAGAGGAATAGAAAGATCGATAATGGTGTCTAAGGAACTTGAAAAATTCAGACAAATTTTTGAAGTTGAGAATGTGCATGCTGTTATGTCCAAATCAAAATATAATTCTAATTCTGGTAATGAGAGTAAGAAATTTGACAAAAGTTAATACAAATGTTCCCTAGAAAACTGTGATGGATGTGGTTCTAATACAAATCTGGCTAATTTGAATTTATGTCCTGCTATAGGAAGAATTTGTATAAAGTATAAAAAGGTTGGGCATATTGCTAGAGCATGTAAACATTTGCAGATGGTGGTTTTGATCAACAAACAACATACTTCTGTGGAAAGAATGGAGGATGTGAAGGGTGATGGAAGTAAGGTGGTGCTGTCTATTAACATGGTGGAGACTACGATACATAGGGGCTTATTACGATGTCGGTCGCAGTTGCCTATGACCGACACCATCTCAGGACCAAATGACCTCCAGTCGGCAGTTCCGACCACCTGATTATGATGCGACCGAACACTGTTCTGTCGGATACTCCCATTTCTCAATGGGAGCTTGTGTTACGGCCATAATACAGGCTCCCATAGAGAAATGGGTGTGTGTTTAAAACCCTGCACCCTGTGTCAGGCACCCCATGGTGCCTGCCACACAGTGCAGGGATTTACAGGGGGGCACCCTAGGTACGCCCTCAGCCACCAGTCGTAGGCTGCAGACGCAAGGGGGCCCTGTTAGGAGCCCCCAAAGTCACTTTCTGACAGCCTTTCCGTGTCCGAAAGGCAGTGGGAAACCGACATCGTAATCCAGACGGCTGGGACGCCGTCCATAGAGGACTGCGGTGCGGGTTTGACCGGTTGGAAGACTCTGAGAGCCGGTCAGAACCACGTCGAAATGACCAGCCGGTTTAAGCTCTGACTGCCGACATCGTAATTTGGCAGTCAGACTGCAAACCGACCGTGTTGGTCAGAAAGCCTTCGACCGTGGTCGGAAAGCTTCCGACTAGTGGTCGGAGGCTTTCCAACCAACATCGTAATCGGCCCCAAGAATTTAAAGAGGAGATCCCGTCTGTCACATGGATTTAAAGGAAATTGGTTTTGATGTCACTGTTGATTCAGGGTGACATGTTATAAAAGTGACAGATAAACTGTATTGGAAGGAGTGGAGATATGTGGAATTATATCCTCCTGACTAACATACAGTATAATTTGCAGGTAATGAACTTGACAGATGGGATATTTTCAAGAAAATGTCAAATATAAGGCTAGGGAAATTTACAACAAAGTTATTGTTGCTAAGAAGGGATACAATGTACTTGGATGGAGCCATCAAGGTGCGATTGGAATGGTTATGAGGTCAGATACTGAATTTCCAATTTCTCTGGTTGAGATATCCAGCACGCAGGTGAATTCCTTAGAAAATCAATTGGACATCCACTGGTCGTTCTTTGAAGATATGGTAGAAGTTGTGAAAGGTTATGAACACAGAATCGTTTTGAAACCTGATGTCTTTCCTCTAGTTCACAAAGTAAAGAGTATTCAAATAAGTGTAAGAAGCAATTTGAAAGAACACCTGGACAAGCTGTGTAGAGAAAGAAAAAAGGTTATAAAAGCAGTTGCCTTCTCTTTGGGTCTCTCCTATTGTGGAGGCTAAAATGAAAACAGGAAACATAAAGTTGTGTGTGGACATTAGGTCATTGAACAAGAACATTCTGATTGATTGTTCTCCCCTCACCAAAATACAGGAGACATTATCCCAATTGGGGGATGGGGGAAGCTAGAATATTTTTGACTTTGGATTTGAGGGCTGCTTATCACCAAGTTGAGATGACTGATGATGCTCGTTCTCTCACAGCATTTAATACTCCATTTGGGTTTTTAGATTACTTAGGCTGCCTTTCGGGCTAGCCTCACAGCATCAGTTTTTCAAAAATTGATGTACTGAATTTCAGAGGAGAGGGGGAAGAAAAAGGTTTTAGCTTATCAAGATGATATCCTTATTTTTACTGCTACTGAGGTGTATCAGCTCCGGGTTTTGGGAGAAGTTCTGAAAGCATTACAGGAGCATGATCTCACAGTAAAGAAGGAGCAGTGCCATTTTTGTCAAAACAAATGGACTATTTAGGATGTAACATTTCTGCAGAAAGGAATTAAATCATAGTAATTTAGAAAAGTCCAGCTTCTAGAGATAAGGACTAGTTGCAGTCATTTCTGGGAATATATGAATATTCTTCACGTTTTGTAGACAATTTTGCACTACAGGCTGAGAATTTGAGAAATACGTTAATAAGTAATGTAAAGTACATGTGGTAGAGAGAGAAGAATTAAGTGTTTGAGAGTTTTAAATCATTGATTGTCAATGCTTGTGCGTCACATGTCTTTGGGGGTGATGTTAATTTTGTTGCGACTATGGATGCAAGCAGTGTAGATTTAGGAGTGGTGTTAAGTAAAATGGTAGCTGGCAAAGAAAACACAATAGCATTTGTTTTTCATGACTCTCCAAGGAAGAAAGAAATTATAGCGCAATTGAGAGAATCTCTAGCTTGTGTGTGAGCTGTCAATCATTTTTCCACGTATTTGTGGGGGGGGGGGGAAATTTATTTTAGTTACTCATCACAAGCCGTTAGTGTTCTTACTGAGTGAGACAAGTTATAACTGTGCCACTCCTAGACTGATTAGATTTTTGTATAAGCAGTATGAGTTTAATTTCAGAGTGAAGCACATTCAAGGAGAAAAAAATTCTAGGGCTGACTTTTTGTCTAAGTGTCTGCCTGATGTATCTTGTGAAAGTATTTGTGATGAAGATGTGGAGTATGTGGTGGGTTTGTTGGGTGGCGTGTTGTTTTTAGAAAACATATAATGCAACAAGATTGGGTAGTTTGTACTAAAGGCGATGTTTGTCATCTTCATTGTCAAAATAGATTGTATAAGATTGGCCTAGAGAAAATAGTTTTAGAGAGAAAATCAACCCGTATTCCAAGGTGAGAGATGAGTTCTCTTTAGAAGATGGGTTGATTATGAGAGTGCATTTTTGGGTTGCACAAGCTAAAATAAGGACGCAGTTGGTGAAAATTGCTAATCTTGGACATGTAGGGCCTGATTCACAAAGGTATACTCAGACCAAAAGTCTATGGGCCCGATTCACAGAACTAACTTAAGACAAAATCCTAAACTTACTACCATTTTTGTATTCACAGAAGACACTTACTCACTTCGGTATTCACAGAAGTTAGGAGTCCTAACTTTAGGACTCCTAAATGCCTTCTGTGAATACCGAAAGTCTTAAAATTAGGATTTTTCTCAGTTTAGGAGTCCTAAAGTTAGGACTCCTAACTTTACTACTACTAAACTGAGAAAAATCCAAATTTTAAGGCTTTCGGTATTCACAGAAGGCATTTAGGAGTCCTAAAGTTAGGAGTCCTAACTTTACTACTACTAAATTGAGAAAAATCCTAATTTTAAGACTTTCGGTATTCACATAAGGCATTTAGGAGTCCTAAAGTTAGGAGTCCTAACTATACTACTACTAAACTGAGAAAAATCCTAATTTTAAGACTTTCGGTACTCACAGAAGGCATTTAGGAGTCCTAAAGTTAGGGCTCCTAACTTCTGTGAATACCGAAATGAGTAAGTGCCTTCTGTGAATACCAAAATGAGTAAGTGCCTTCTGTGAATACCAAAATAGTAGTAAGTTTAGGATTTTGTCTTAAGTTAGTTCTGTGAATCGGGCCCGTAGGATTTACTGGCACTAAGAAGCGAGTGGTGGCCAGGTATGGACACAGAAGTGGTGGTGTTTTTAGTAAGATGTTTGGAATGTAGGGTTGCAAATAAATATCTTTGAACATCTAACACTCCATAGTCTCCAGTGGAGTTCCCAGGTTCACCTTGAAAAAAGTTAGATATGGATTTCATTGGACATGAATACTACTTGGAGGATAATATGAGGTTTGCTTTGGTTGTGGTTAACCATCACTCCAAATGGGTTCAACGCAACTTTACGACGGAACCAAACACGAATGCTGTACTTGAATGTTGGAGAAGTTTATTCCAGAAAGAAGGTGTACCAAAATACTACGTTATGGATAATAGGGTACACATCCTTAGCAATTGGCATCTTTTGGGATTAAACATGTTTCAGTGATTTTGTATATCTCAAAAGCTAAAGGTATGGTGGAAAGAATAAACTGAATGTTGAAATTCACTACTGAACTGGCTTTGCTATCTGTTTCTTATGTGTGGCGATTATGTCTAACAGACTGTGGAATTATCGTAATATTCCTCATTCAACCACATGCATTGCTCCTTTTATTTTATTGAGAAGGAGATTTTCTTAAAATTAATTGTGGTGATTATGATGGCGGGCGGCCGGCCGGCGGTGGCGATCCGCCCGCCATCACAACCACATTTACCCCCGCCATATTACAATGGCTGGGGGTACCGCGGCGGACGGAAAGTCCGTCTGCCGCTTTTCTGCCGGTCGGCAATCGTTTCGATTGCCGGCTGGACGGAGCTGGGGCATAATAAGGTGGGGGTGCCTAGAAGGCAAGCCCCCATGGAAAGGCTTGCGGAAATTGCTTCGGAGGCCCGTTGCGGGCCCCCGGGGGTGGGTGGTATGCACTGTACCCCCTTCACTGCCATGCACAAGGTGGCAGGCACCGCGCGGTGCCTGCCACGTTGAAAAAAGTTAGATATGGATTTCATTGGACATGAATACTATTTGGAGGATAATATGAGGTTTGCTTTGGTGGTGGTTAACTACTGGTTACGCGGTCGCATCCTAATTGGCGGTGCGGGACCGCCGCACCGCTGGCGGCCGGTCCCTGCACCGCTAGGGTGGCGGGCGAACTAAAGTCCGCCCGCCATCCTAATGGGGCCCTAAGTTGGGTATTGGAAAACACTTGTTTTGGGGATAGGATTCCCTAAGTGAAGAGGTTAGTCAAAAGTCAGTAAGGTGCAGGCTAAAATTAAGCAAAGACAGTGAATGTGGGTCTTCTTTTGACATTGGGCGTGTGAGTGCTTCAGACTAAGTAAAGAATAGTGGTTACGTAGTTCTTAAGAGCTCTTCAGTTGGTGAATCTGCAGCTGGAAGTCCTGTGCTTGGGGGTAAAAGGGTTAGAAGACCTACTGGTGCTCCCAGGTACTTGAAGGAATATGTTTTATATTGAGCTCCTTATCACTAGTGCTCCCAGCTACTTGAAGGAATAGGTAATATATAATGAGTTCCTCCTTTCATGTATCTTGAGTACACTATTTCGTGTTTTTCTCCTTTCATTCCCCAATGGGAAAAGGGCTGCTTTTATTCATGTTTTGGGGGTTTGTTGGGAAATGTTTTCAAGTTTGCAAAAGAGGGATGTGTGTTATGGGCTAATGGTTCATATTGCTTTAATATTTTTTGTGAGGAGAATTCTAAGGGAAATGTTGGTGCAGCATCTCTTAGCTGATGTTCCAGATTCCTTGTAGTTACTTGTTGGAGTAGGAGCAGACACTGAGGGTTGTTGTGTGCTGTTCCTGTATTCTTCAAGCAATACATTCTCTTCAGTTTCAACATTTCTGGACTATCGTTTCCTTGACAATATCAAAAAATTCTCTCCACAGAATGTCTAAAAAGAAAATGGAAAAATATAACTTCTAATACAAATCCATTGGAAAGGACACAAGGCACTAAAGGGTTGACGGGGAAATATAAAACAGAAAAAAACATTTTGAGGTCAGACCTCAGTACTCCCAGACACTGATCAGAAGAGATGGAAGAAATAACTCAAAGACGAGCTTCCAGAGAACAGCAATGAGGCAGTGGAGATGCTGCAGGAAGATTCCATGGTTAAGATCCATGTTTTCAATATGTATACTTCGTATAAAGGTACCAAACTTGGCAAAGGGTTGTAGTACTTGCCACAAAGTTGCAGATCCTGCTTAGGATTGCATACCTGACAAATGTTTGCAACACCTGTCAATAGATAGCAGAATGTTGATCACAGGTTGCAGAACTTTGCAAATGGTTTTAGAGCTTTAGAACTCAGCAAAGAGGTATAGAACCTGGGACAGAAATGGACAGGTTTGAAGACCTGGCGACAGCTTGCATAACTTGAGACATGCTGCTGTCTGTAATCCACAATGGGCCTTAGAACCTGGCACATTGCCAGAGCACTCTGCATGGTTGTCAATCATCTAGGTTGTGGCCTACAGACACCTTGAAATACCATTGATCTAAAGAATTTTTAGTAGAATATTTTAAAAACATAAACGTATTTACTAATCCACAGAACAGTACCAAACGTTTAGCCTGATATGCAGTACCAGCCCTTCTCAGCAAAGCTGCAAAACCATAGAAGTGCTGGGAAGGAAAATGCTACATCCGCCAGTAAGCATCTGTTCTTGGCATGTAGAGCTGTAGATTCACATGCTTTGCATACTCCTGCCATCTAGTGTTTGGTCCGGATGTTTGCAAGTTATTTTTCTTTGAAGAAGTCTTACCAGTCACAAGGTAGGTGACTCCTCCTTTCAGTGATAGTGTGCATGGGGATCGACTCCATTGTTAGATTGTTTTCCCATAGAGTGTGAGAATGGAGTTAGTAAGAGTAGAATAGAGATGTCCATGCATATGTATCTAAGTAAGATAATACTGCAACAGGTACAGGTGACCAGGAAGGTGGGAGGGCACATGTGAATCTACAGCTTTACATGCCAAGAACAGATGCTTACTGGGTAAGTAGCATTTTCCGTTCAAGGCTTGTGAGCTGTAGATCACATGCTTTGCATAGACTATACAGCAGTAATCTCCTAAAGTGGTGGCTAACTTGTAGCTATTGTAGTTGTTTCAAAAAGTGTACGAATAACTGCCTGGCCTACCTTAGCTTGTTGTCTGGCTAACACATCTACACAATAGTGTTTTGTAAATGTGTGTGGTGTAGACCATGTTGCAGCTTTACAGATGTCAGCTATAGCAATGTTTCCTAAAAAAGCCATCAACGCCCCCAGTTTGCGAGTGGAATGCGCTCTAGGGGGAATTGGTAAAGTCCTCTTTGCTTTTGCATAGCATGTTTGAATACATTTAACTATCCAGCGTGCAATGCCTGATTTTGAAATGGGATTGCCTTTGTGTGGTGGAGCAAAAGCAATAAAGAGCTGTTTGGTGTTACAAAAAGGTGTAGTCCTTTCTATGTAATATAACTGTGCTCGTTTTACGTCTGAAGTGTGTAGAGCTCGTTCTGCCACTGAATCTGGTTGAGGGAAGAACACAGGTAACTTAACAGATTGGTTGATGTGAAAGGCAGATACCACTTTGGGTAAGAATTTGGGGTTAGTGCGAAGAACCACTTTGTTTTGGTGGACTTGGAAAAATGGTTCTTCTATTGTTAATGCCTGAATCTCACCCACTCTCCTCAGTGAAGTATTAGCAATGAGGAAAGCAACGTTCCAAGTGAGAAACTGCAGCTCGCATTTATGCAATGGCTCGAAGAGTGGACCCATAAGTCTGGTAAGGGCAATATTAAGGTACCACGCTGGGGCAGGTGGAAGTCTTGATGGAATAACTCTTTTGAGACCCTCCATGAAAGCTTTGATAACCGGTACTCTGAAAAGAGACAGATGCTGTCTATTTTGAAGGTATGCAGTTATTGCAGCGAGATGTAAGCGTATGGATGTCTACGCTAAACCTGTTTGCTTCATGTAAAGTAAATTACAAATAATGTTCTGAACGGAAGCATCTAAAGGGTTGATATGGTTGTTGTTACAATATATAACAAACTGCTTCCATTTTGTTGCATAGCAAGCTCTTGTAGTAGTTCTTCTGGCGTCTTTAATGATATTCCTATAGTCTGGTTGAAGATTCAGATAACAAAACTCTATGATTTCAGGTGCCAGATCGCAAGGTTGAGATGTTTGGGATCTGGATGTCTTATCTCTCAATGGCTCTGCGTGAGGACACTGGACGTGAGATGTACTTTGATGAGGCACTACTGAGAGTTTCAACAGGGTAGTGAACCAGGGTTGATGAGCCATGTAGGAGCTACCAGGATTGCCTGAGGGACGTTTGCCTGAGCTTCCGAACCACTAGTGGAATGAGTGGGAGAGGTGGGAAAGCGTAGGCAAATATCCCTGACCAGTTCAGCCATAGCCTTTGGATAATGGGTGCGGATACCTGGAGGCAAAGCTTGGGCATTTTGTGTTAAGGTGTGTGGCGAACAGGTCTATCCCCGGGAAAGCCCCACATTTGAAAGAATGGGAGGAGAACTTGAGAGTGAAGTTTCAACTCGTGAATCTGTTGTCTTTGCCTGCTGAGCAGATCTGCGATCTGATTGTTTACGCCAGGGAGGCGTTCCGCTAGGAGATAAATCTCGTGCCCAGCTTCAAATGGCTTGTGCAAGGTGTGACAGTTGGAGAGAGTGTGTCCCCCCCCTGTTTCTGTATGTAATACATGGCTGTCAAGTTGTCAGTGCATAACAGGACAGCTTTGCCTACAAGGTGAATCTGGAAGGCTTTGAGTGCTAGAAATACTGCTAGCAGCTCCAGATGATTTATGTGAAGCTCTATTTGCTTTTGACTCCATTGGCCTTGAATTGTGTGAGTGTGGAGATGAGCTCCCCAACCAGTGAGCGATGCGTCTGCTGTTAGCACAGTCTGTGGAACAGGGTCGATGAAGGGCCGCCCATTGGATAGGTTTTGTGGATTCCAACACTGCAGAGAACGATGAGTGCAGCCGTCCACTAACATTAGATCTGACAATTGACCCTGAGATTTGTTCCACTGACGTACTAAACATTCTTGAAGGGGAAGCGAATTCGCAGTGACATCGACTGTACATTATGGAAGAGAAAGGCCTCTACAAGGAGTTGCACCCATACGGGGGCAAGATTGCTGCAGACTTACTAAGAGGTCTCTGGATGTCGCAACGGCCAGACCGCTGCTGGGTGCCTCGTGTGGGCTTGGTCCCTTGGTAATTAGTAGATAACTGTCCCACGGTTTCTTGGGTTGGAGTCCCTTCGAGGCACTTGTGGATATGGTTTTGTTATGCAGTGTACTGATGATGATGTATGTCGTGATCTTGAGGAAACCAATAAAGTTTGTTAAAAAAAAAAAGAAAAAAAAACTATAAAAAAAAAAAAAACATTCTTGAAGGGGATGCATTTGAAGTCTTGCATAGGGAACTATCATGATGCAAGATGCCATCATTCCCAGTAGCTGCATATATACTCAAGCTGGTAATGAGTGGTTGGGCTTAAAGTGGGAAATTAGAGCATGAATATTGTGGAGTCTGACAGGGTTGTGACAGGCTAGAGCTTTCTGTGTATCAAGAGTGGCTGCTAAGTAAGTTTGCGTGTTGGAGGGTTGGAAATGGGACTTCAACAGATTTACTGACGTAATCAGACTAGCCCCGATTTTGCTGTGGCATCCCATCTGGCGTAGGACACAGTGTCCTTAACTCAAACTATAATAAGGGATTCAAAAATTATAAAAGGATCAGATTGTTAAACTATGTCGAATTAGAACTGAACGCGATGGGAATGAAAGATTTATTTAAGGACCCAGCAGTCTGTAGACTAATGTCACGACAAAGGTTAGTGGATACATTTACATTGAAGGCTCAATATAACCGTAGGGAGAAGAACTATAGTAAAAAGTCAGTTCTCACCTATCAATTAGTTCCTTCCATCTTAGAGGTAAGATGCTTCTATGTAGAGGATGTTCCACTATCGCAACATAAATTCATATTATTGCGTCTTCGCCTAAATATGATACCTTTGATGCTAGAGTTCCCAGCAAAAATGTTTAACCAGTCAGAGCTGTCGCCCTGTCCCTGCGATATGAACTCTCAACAATCAGACCTCCATTTAATACTATTCTCTGGATTTTACCAGAGGGAAAGGAACAAGTACATCCTAAAGCCCCACAATTTTAAACAATGTAGGGTGGCATTGTATTTTTTAAAATCACTTCCCGACCCTCTAGTTTGTTTTGCAGTAGCGTCATTCTTATGGGCTTGTGTGAAAACAAGAAAGTCTCTGGGATCTTAATTGGCCTTGGTGTTTATTGTTTCCGGTTTCCTGTAATTTTTAACTATATTCTATTTCAACTTACATCTCAACTTGGTATCCGTGTATGTACACACTGAATTTTATAATTAATTTATTATCTTTTAAAATAATTTTTGTATTCCTGGAACCTATGAAATGTCACAGCTGGTCACGGGTATAACTCCAAGCTTGTTCCTGTTTTTAGGTACTTATTTGATAATGATCAAATAAAGTTTTCTGATCTGAACAGGTTTAATGTGAACCCCAGATTGTGCAGTAATTGTACTGTCCTCTGAGTGTGCTGTAAACACTTTGTGAGAGAACTGGCTTTCATGAGCCAGTCGTCCATGTATGGGAAGACGTGAATATGTTGTCTTCGCAGGTGAGCAGCGACTACTGCCAGGCATTTGGTGAGTACTCTGAGAGCAGTGGTGACTCCGAATAGAAGCACTTTAAACTGGTGATGTTGTCCCGCTACAACAAACATGAGATACTTGCGGTGAGCGGGGTGTATTAGAATATGGAGGTATGCATCCTTTAAGTCTAAAGTAGACAGAAAGTCACCTTGTTGAAGGAGCGGGAGCACTTGTAGTGTCACCATATAAAAACAAGCATTTGCAATGCAATAGGTCTCGCATTTACGCGAGTTTGAGCTATTGGCAATGAAAATGACAATGCCTTTTATTTTTGTTTTTTGAACATAAATAAAAGGCATTGTCATTTACATTGCCAATTGCTTAAACTCGTGTAAATGCGCGACCTATTGCATTGCAAATGCTTGTTTTTTTTTTTAAATCTTCCACTTTGCTCCACTGAAATGTTGGCATGTATGCTAACTGGTTGCAGGATTCTTGGCACATGGAATAAAACATCAGCAGGAATGTAAAAGAACTGTTTGTAGATTCTCGTGTTACCCTCTCCATGTCGCTTCAGTTGCACATAGGAGGTTAAAGAGAGTTAAACAGTGGAAAGAGATAAACTCAAGGAAGTCTGAGGAGCCCGGTGGGTGCAGAATGGCTCAGCGAGTTAGTCGTGCTCTCTGCTGAGTGTATATGCAGTTGTCTGCGGGTCCCTGGCAGATCCGACTCCTCCTTCCATCCTTCACGAGCCACTAAGCCAGTACCATTTATACTGGTTATGCAATAAGTATATCTCTAGCCCCATGAGCAATTTGGATATTTGATTGAAAGAAGAAATGACCTTGGAGTCTGGACGTGAAACAAAACCTTGAATTGAGTTAGTCGGGCTTGATTGAGCTGTGCTTAGAAATCAGAGCCCCTCCCCCGTCTTAAGCTGGGACATTGACGCAGCGGGTGTTGGCTGATAGCTGACATTGGAGTACAGCTGCGCAAAAGAAGGGCGGAGCCTTCAAGTAGGTGTAAAAGGCGGCTTTTGACACTTTCAGACATTCACAGAACCCGAGTAGGTTTTGTAATCGGCCGTTTTTAGTGCCTTGTTAAAGCGACCCAATGGAGACACCCACCACAGGGAGTCATGGTTCAGCCTACGAAGGGGGCCAGGGAGGGGCCTGTGCTTTTAGCGCCTGCTGACTAACGAACACGGAGGCCCGGTGAACCTCCAGGCCTGGTGCTCAGAGATTGAGAACGGTGGCGCCCTTACTGATGCTAGTAGATAAATGGAAGCAGCAGGGGGCCCCTTTCTGTGCTCACTGGACAGCGCCCCGGCTGGGCGGTGAATGGCCTGAACCCCAGCATCGCTGCACCCCCCACAGGTCGCCAAATCACCCATAGCTTAGCAGCCTTACGCTGAGGCGGGTGTTGTTGGTGTTTTGTCAGCAGGGGTGAGAGGGTGGAAGGAGGGCAAGGAAGGGGTGTTAAAAACATCGCCACAATAACGAATGACGACTTTAAACAGCCAAATCTGACAGAGAAACCAGGGGACACCGACAAGGCTGGTGCAAGGTAGGAGGGGCGCTGCTGTTTGCATGTCCTTAATGCGCACAGCTCCGCGCGCGCAGCTCGAGCCCCTCAGAAGAATGACGGCCTGCGCCCAGCTGCCCATGCCCAAAGCCGGACCGCCAAAGCATGTTGTGGACTTCGTCTTTGATGAAGTATTATAATCACCAACAACTGACAACATTCTGGAGAAATATAAAAATATTTGGCCGTTGATTAGGAGGGTGTAACGTGTGGTGTGCCTTAATTATGTGAATTTTCTGCAAAATTTACTCTGTGTGAAAAATCGAAATCCATCATTTAGCACTATATTTGAGTTTGAAATCACTCCTTGTGTCAAGTTGTGATGCAAGGATGTATTGCGAGCTAAAACAATAGTGCCAAAAGCAACGTGAACAGCAGCTGTTCCCATTCTGTTGTTCGCATGCATTTGTGGTATTTGTTACCGAGAATGCGTTCTCTGGAAATTATTAATGCGAATGACTTATAAATACGTGGTTTAGCGTAATGGTGTCATTTCAGGAATTTTGTGCAACCTTCAGAATGCCTAATTTTCAAAATTATTCGAATTACGATAACGTTAATAAAATTTTCACAGCCCTGGTATTGATGGCCTAATTGGATAGCTGTAAGGTACTTCTCAAACCGCCAAAGTTTTAATGGCAAGAAATGCAGCCAAAGGTAATGGAGTTCTTCAAATTACACTGTTTCCTCAGTAAAATAAAATATTCCCCAAATCTGCTCACGTGCCACTTCTAAAACACCGACATTACTCCATTTTATTTTACGGGACTTGAAAGGAGAAACAACGAGCGCTTGGGGGCGGGGTAGCGGACCCTTTGAAGTGCTTCAAAGGAGCCAAAGCTATAGAGAAGGGAGGGGGGAGTGGGAGCAGCTGTGGGGGCATATCAGGGCGGGAACAGCGTTTACATGCAGAGGCAGATCTACTAACCTAGCACAATGTGGCTTTGCGTGAAATCCTAGCAATAATAAAAAGCAGTTGCATAAATTAGCAAAAGAAAAATCCTAGAGGTTTTAAAAGCGCTTGACTGCTAAAGTAGCACAGAACGGGGGTGATGCCTTTCGTGTAAACAGCTTAGTTTCACAACAACAAACCAGCAACAGAGGAGCCCCCGAAAGTGAAAGTGATCGTGATTACGATCGCTACGGAGGAAAGACACATGGCGCTGCGCGCGTGCACGTTCACGTGCACTGTAGCTTTAGGCCACGGCAGCACTTTGAAAAGCCCAGTTATAAAATGTCTCTTCGAGCCTTTGGCTCGCGAGACCTAATGATCGGGTGAGGAGGAGGCAAGTCACTGTTTGGTTGCTGCAGGGGAAGTAAGGGTTGTGTTACCTTTACCTCTTCGCTTGCCATTTCTGCCTCGAAATCCTCCTCTAAAGTAACCTCTTGAAGAGGGTGATTGATTGTTGCCTCTATATGAAGTAGAGGTGTTGTCTGTGGAGATATTCTTTGAGGCCCCCCCTATAGAAGGAGCCCCCCGATTCAATGGAGTCTGCAAAGCTCCCATGGATTTTGCAACATCTGTGTCGTTCTTCATTTTTTCCAGAGAAGTGTCTACCACAGGCCCAAATAGGTGTTCCTTATCAAAGGAAAAGGTTTAAAATAGAGGCTTGGACTTTGGGTTTAAACCCTGAAATTCTGAGCCAGGAGTGCCTTCTAAAAATAACACTGGTGTTAACAGCGCGAGCAGCAGTGTCAGCTGTGTCTAAAACGCACCTAATGGAAGCGTTAGAAATAAGTTTCCCTTCCTGAATTAAGTCATGCACCTTAGTTTTGTGTTCATCTGGCAAGAACTGGAGCAATTGTTCCAATTTGTCGTAGTGAGCCCTGTCATATCTCGCTAATAGAGCCTGGGTGTTAGCAATACGCCAATGATTGGCTGCCTGCGCAGCTACCCTTTGCCTAAGGCATTAATGAGTTTGGAATCTTTGTCAGGAGGAGGGGCATCTCCGATTGTTTGTGAATTTGCCCTTTTGCGAGCATTAGAAACCACTAGAGAATCTAAGGGAAGTTGACCCTTGATGTAGACGAGGTAGTAGGTGCAGGTTTATATTTCTTATCTACCCTTGGTGTTAACATTCTTGCACACACTGGGTCCTTAAAAATATCGTCTGCGTGTTTAATCATACCCTTAAGCATGGGCAGTGTATGAGTTACTCTTTGAGAAGAACTTAAAATCTCAAAGAGAAAATCCTCTTCAAGAGCCTCTTTGTGAAGCTGAACTCCGTAATATTGAGCAGCCCTATTTATTAACTCCATGTACCCTACATTGTCGTCAGGTGGAAAGGGTTTTGAAGGGTATAGATCTGGGTCAATATCAGTGTTAGGATCTGTATTGTAATCAGTCCATAGATCAGGAATGTCATATGGGGCATCCCCATCCCCCTCCTAATCATCCTGGTGGTCAGGTGACTGTGGTGGTGGTGAATTCTTAGGTGTAATTAGCAAATTCGGGTCAAGTGGGGAAGGAGGTGAAGCACTAGTACCGACTTTCTTCTTTTTAAGTGGAATCTGGTAAGCTTCCTCCGTTTCTGGCTTGCGTTTAACTGGCAATTTTGCATGAATATGTCCAGTTTTTGGATTAATAACAACAAGTTCTTTCTGTTTCGGGTCCGTGTTAGAAGGCGGGACGTTGAAACGAGGCTCCTTGGATGCAGGAGGAGCTGTTTTGTCCTTTGGTGCCAGAATTTTTGATGCCGAGATTTTCGAATCCGAAGATTTAGGTTCCGGTGCAGAAGGGATAGTCACAAGTACATGTTTGGATTTCGGCGCCTAAGGTTCCGGTTCGGTGCCCGAATGGGGCCGATTCGGTTTGGTGCTGAGCCCGAAGGTGGGGCATCCGAAACGTGATCTCGTTGCCGACCTTGGCCCGAAGGCAGAGGCGGGACCGGAGCCTTTTTCTTGGGCATATTTTGGGGCAGGGGAGTATCATCACTCACAGGACGCTGACCCTGCGGAACCTCTTCTTCCATGTCAGAATCGGCTTTGGACATGGAGATGTGTTCTTCTTCTTCCTAGGCTCCTTGTGCATCGAAGACCTCGTGGTCTGAATCTTCACCGAAGAGATACGGAGTGGAGCCGCTATGATGCTGATACACTTCGTGACGTCAAACCCGACGGTCATGGAGCGTCTTATTGGATCGAAAAGATGGGCAGGGGTCGCAGTCCTGTTCGTCGTGTTCCGGCGACAGACACACGTTGCACACTTCATGCAAGCCGGTACGCGGATATCTGGCGCGGCACCCGGGAGAGAATTTAAATGGAATCAGTTCCATCTACTGCGAGCTGACCCGACGTGGCTAGGCCCAACGGCCTTCCACGAAGCTCCTGATCGAGGATTTATGAGTCGATAGAATACATGGAGAATGGGAAACGCGATCGAATAACAATACTGTTGAGGGTAGTGGATTGTGCACCAAGGGGAACCTGAGAAACAGTGTTGAACCGGAGTGCCGCGATTCACGTCCGAACCCGATGACGGAAAAAAACTATCTAACAATGGAGTCGATGCCCATGCGCACTATCACCGAAAGGAGTCACCTACCTCAGGACTGGAAAGACTTCTTCGAAGAAAAATAACTTGCAAACATCTGGACATAACACTAGATGGCAGGAGTATGCAAAGCATGTGATCTACAGCTCACATGCCTCAAACAAATTATTTCAGAGTTCAGATCCTTACCACTATATATCTATGTTTACATATGTCAAGTATAAATGGTACATGGTGGAAATATTCATTTCCAATTATGTAAACACATCCTTTATAATTGGGTGAAAAAGAAGAATGTTCAGTATCCCACAATGTCATCACAAAAATCATCAAGTATACAAGTACAAATGAGTTTCAACCAGGGCATCATGGAAAGCACCATCTAGAATATAGTACGCTGTATGTATTATATATGCAATATATTTCCCAATTTCAAAGCTTATCACCCTACAGCCCTTAAAGACATTACAATTGAGCTACCCGCCTAGGTTCAACTATTTTCACTATTTCTTGGTCCCTCACAATCTAATCCTTAGGTCCCTGCAACACCTCACCTTGAAATAGTACCATCCTGGCGCGTTTTGTTTCATTCCAGATAGCATGACAGCAACCACTGCAGAGAACCTGGCCCCCATCTAGAAGCTCACCAAGGTGCGGCAGCCCTTTCACTAATGTGGTGTTCTTGTAGAAGATGCATGTCTTCAGCTGGCTCTTGGCATCTAAAAAAACAATAAAAACAAAGCAATTGACAATGTTTGGTTTATGGTATTGTAATAAATACATTTTACAGTCAGAGTTCCAAATATTACATTTTCCCTTGTTGAACAGCATAGTTCCTTAATGTTCAGCTGAAGGCCTGCATGTCCTATGCAGAGTACCATCCTTCCAAGCGACTATCACGGAAAGGATGCCTATTAGGCACTACCCAGGCCTAGAGCTTCCTTGCATCTGAGTAGGGAGGTGTAGCAAACTAGGGTTGGTCGGGGCTACATGAAAAGGCGGGCATCTTGGTTTCTCTAGAGCACAGCATCCACTATATTTCAGTTCAAAACTATATGAAGACAATGAAGTCACTGAGTCAGAGATCATGTGAGAGCACAAAAAAACTATGAAAGACCTGGAGGTGTGAGGCAAGATGACCGCTGACTGAGCTCGTGGAAGGCAGCGCCGACCTTCCTCTCCCTTTGTGAGACCTTGTGGAAAATGGATTGATAACTGGAAAAGCAATGCCTAACTGGGTCCGTGCTAACCCTCTCCAGATCACACTGACCTCGGCTGCTGGCTCCGAAAAAATCGCCATACTTCAGCATTTCTCGCGACACCAGTATAGCCCTCATTGTCCTCTCAGGGGCTCAATCAGTGTTGGGCAGCCCTGCTGGTTCTCGCTGATTTTTCGCAAGGTAATTGTTTCCTTCCAGCGGTGGTGGCGTCTGAATATGGCTCCAAAGACAACCAAAGTGCTTAAAGATCAGAACACCGGGAAGGATATCGCTAAAGATGCCATGAATGATGTTAGAGACACTAAAGATGGCAAAGACGCGAGGGATCCGAAAGACACTGTCAGGGAAGCCAAAGAGAGGAAAGAAAAGAAAGGACAATCTGGGGGTCTCGACTTTGGGGGAAACCTCGGGAAGACGCGGCGCGGAGACCGGAAAAAGAAAGGTGAGGTGACCAGAATGCAAGAAGTTGGTGTTGCCGGCGGGACAAGACTGCTTACGGTTACCGCCAGGGAAGGCGCGATGCGCCAGCCTTCGGTATTGGAAGCATTTGGAGTATCAAGCATTACCTTGGCGATGACCCCCGGGGGTGCTATGGGTGTCCCCGCCGGCCTCTCTGTCTCTTCTCTGCCCCCCGGTATGGAACCTCTCCCACAGATGGATGGCTTGACCTGCCGCATTCTGGAGGCGGATTTCCCTACAGCCAACCTGATGTATTCTGGGACAGGTAGTTCTGGCTCCGCACCTCCACCTCCGCCTTCACCTCCACTTCAGAATGGAGAAAACACCGAGGTGGTTCCAGATGTGAGTAGTGCAAAGCAGCACGAGGAAAAAGAGATTGATGGTATATTTGCTGCCTCAAAGACGGGCGGGGGGAACTTTGTGTCAATGCCGAGCGTGGCGATCAGTCATATTAGCGGTTCAGTTGAAGGCGAGAATGGCGAGAAAGGAAACAAAGCTGCTAGTGGCCCAATTGATCATGCAGAAACAGCAGTGGAGAATGTAAACGGCGAGGCAATAGTCCTTCAGTTATCACCAGGCCACTTGAATTTAACCTGCTCAGGCTCACCAAAACCTGGGAACTTTGGAGAGTCACGCTGGTAATTTGAGTAGTACCTCTTGTGAACAGGGGGACCAAGGGACTATATTGACCTGGGCAAGTGCTCCCCTGCTCTTCCCGGAAGGAGACAAGTTTTTCTCTTTGAATGACGACACGGACACGTCTCAGATTAGCGAGCAGGAAACGTCGCAAGAGAGTGACTCTGGAGAGGAGTCCCCAGCCACAATGAAGAGGCATCATAGCCAATCTGTGAATTCTAGACGACGGGCCAGGGCTAAAGGCAGATCCTCGGACTCAACCACCAGGCGGCTGGAATGGGATTACTCTGCATCAACACTGACAGCATGCACTAGTAATGGCCCCGAAGCAGTGGGTGCGGGTGGAGCTAGCAATTCGGGTAGCACCCCATCTACGCCGACACTGGAGTTATTGTATTTGACGCTTAAACAAATGCAGGGGGAGGCCAGGCAGGAAAGCAAAAGGTCACAACTTGCTACTAGGAAGCTTCAGGGGGCCATCAGGAAAACGAATAAACTATGTTCTGATATGGCTGAGCGAATAACCCATGTAGAAGATCGAATGGCCGCGGTTGAGGAAGAGGTTGAGAAAATCCAGGTCTTTAACCCCTTGCATGCCCGCCCCTTTCCCCGCCCAGTGCCGCGCTTAACATTAGCGGGCGGAGTTCATGACGAGCTGGACTCGTCATGGGCACAGCGCCACCGCAGCCCATGACGAGTCCAGCTCGTCATGGGCACTGAAGGGGTTAAAGCTGCACAGGAGAAACAAGTACGAGATATAGATTGGAAACTCGAAGATTTCAAGAACCGGTAGCGCCGCAATAACGTCCGTCTTCTTGGTCTGGAGGAAAATGTGGAAGGGGAGAACACTCTGGCCTTTGTTGTGAAGCTATTGAAGGGTGCCTTCCCAGACTTGGCCCAGTGGAACTGGGAGCTAGAAATACAACGAGCACATCGTTTTCCAATGTTTAAGAGAACGCAGTCAAAAAATCAAGGGGGCAACCTAGGGCTATATTGATCTTTGTTGGCAATTTTCTGCTAAGGAGGGTAATCATAGATCGAGCCAGACCTGATTCAAAAAGATCTTTTGAGGGGCTCGGCTGGATTTTTGCCAAACGACAGTCGAGCGGAGATGGAGGTTACGCCAAATGATCACTCCGTTTCAGGCTGTGGGCTGTGAAGCTTTTTTGCTTTTTCCTGCACAGCTTAAGGTTATTTACAGAGGGAGGATCAGGATGTTTTTTTCTGAGATAAAGGCTCAAGACTTTCTCACAGAAGTAACTGAATCACGAGGGGGGAAAGTCCCTGGGTAATGCAATAGAAAGGGGAGCTACAGGGAAGGACTGATGTTTATTGTAAATTTGTAAAGAGGCATATAGCTTAGTTTGCTGAAGCGTCTTTGGTTATCACTGTACTATGAAGTGAGGGGTGTGGGGTTTAAGGGTGAAAAGAAAGGTGCTATACAGTCTGCGCTAAACAAATACGCCATACATACATACATATACAAATACGCCATACATACAAAAGAAGAAGCTGACTCATAGACTATTTTGGTCTGGTCATTGCGGTGGAATGTTTCTGGGGGTTTTCTCGTTCTTATGGCTGGAGGGGGAAAAAAATGGGGTGTAGTGGGCCTGGGTTTATATCTGGAATGTTTAAAGATTTATTTATAAGGATTAGGTATTGTATGGTTTACGGGGCCACTTTGGGGGGAGGGGGTTGGCGCTGGCGGAGAGGGAGTCGCAGTGGTCATACTTAGGTCATGCTTGACCCTATTCCCTGTATGGGAGGTAGGGGGGTGGGGGGCGGTAGCGGGGGCGTGTCTGGGGTGGGGCTTGGCAAGGGATCAGCACAGCAGGAGGTATTTCAAGTTGTGAGGCGTGAATGGTATAAATGGTTTAAAGTGGGTTTTGTCCGGTCATTTAACGAGTTTCGATTTATGTGTTTGAATGAGTTTGCGGATCTTGACAGTAAATATCTGTGGGCTTAATGACCAGCAGAAGAGGAATAAGGCAGCAATATGGTTGAAATCCTTACGCTAGACTTCGTGTGTGTTCAAGAGACACATATAGAGGGTTGCAGAGCCCGTATAATGGAACAACTTGGGTTTAAACTATTGGCATATATGACACAGGGTTCTCGAATCTGGGGGGTGGCAATCCTTACCCGGAGGAATGATGTGAGGGTTCTCAGAAAGTCAGTAGATCAATGGGGTCGGTGGGTTGTGATTGAATGTCTGCTAAATAATTTTAAATTCACACTTTGTTCATTGTACGGCTCAACATGTGATGACCCGGAATTGTTAGGAAACTTAGATTCCAGCTTGGCAATGTGGCCTACTCCGTTAATTCTATGCGGGGATTTTAACAGCAATGGTTCGGGGGTACAATGGGGCACTCTAGGAAGTAATTATTCGGGAAAAAAAGAAAAATGGGTCTTGCCTTATCTAATTTAGTTTGTAATAATGGTTTGATAGATACATGGGCTTATTTGAAACCTTAGGAAGCAGACAGCACTTTTTTATCTGCTCCACATAAGGTTGTTTCCCGCCTGGATTATTTTTTTATGTCCAATCAATTTATTACCAATTTAGGGATTGAGAGGCACCCTCGTATTATTTCAGACCCATTCGTTTTGACGGTTAATTTTACGATGAAGGAAAAAAAGAATGTTGGTTGGACCTTTGAACGGAGGTTACTATATGATCCTGGTTATATCGTTTATATGAAGGGATGGATTAAGGAATTCTGGGATTTTAATCGGGGGAGCACGAGGGTTGGAATTGTCTGGGATGCTTTTAAGGCGGGGGGGAGAGGGGAGACTATAAGCTACAGCTTGCGTCATCAAAAGATGGAGCGACTCAGGGAATCTGAAATAAGGGAGGAATTAAATAACTATAGTAAAGATATCTCAAAAAAGAGTGGGGGTCCTAGGGATAAAGTTTAAAGACTCAAATAGTTGTAATCCCCAGATCCACGAATTATAACAACATAAGCAACTATGAGTCTCGCCTGTATGAAAACCTTGACACAATCGTAAGGGAAATGCTAGTGCTGTGGGTTCATGTGTACATGTGTGAGTGTACGCATGGGTGTAAGATTCCCATCATCCACCCGAAGTGGTTTGCTTCATCATCTGGGAATTAAGGACTAATTTAGAGAACCATCTTCTACTTGACAAGTCGTAGATATTGGTCTCTTATATGTCCCAACTTGGTGAAAGGTAGTTTTGTTAGATGATGATTGGGTGTGATGGTCGCAGTGCTGGTGTGTGGTGATGGTGTATAAGTGCTGGTTAAAATATGTCTAGCAAGGTACTAAAACAACTTTATTAGTAGCTACCTTGTTGACAAACTCTAAAAACAGTGCTCTAACAGTTTCAAAATATAATAACTGTGTTAAAGAACGGTCTACATGTTTCTGCTAACGGATGTAAATCATCCTAGCTTTCGTCAGGACCTAGAAGCTACTGCGAAAAAACTGTGCAAATTAATGAAGTGGTTTATACAACCTGGACCCTGATAGGTGTCCAAGAAACTCCGTGGGCGGTAGTTTATATTCACTGACCTGCATAAATGGAGAAAAAGATAAAAAGAACACAACATAGCAAAACACCCTTCGCATAGTGTAATTATCAAGGTTTTACAAATAGAATCCAGCACAATGTCCGATAAACCAAATACTCTTAGATGTATTAAGACTGTGATAAGTCTAAGAGCTAAAATCGAAATTAGACGACTTGAAAGCACTTACCCTATCTGTGATGGGTGTGCGCCTCACCTCACCTGGCTACTGCTCAGGTTTAAGGAGGCCCCGCTCTGTAGAGAAAATCAGAGGGTTCAACAATGTTAAAACCTAGTGGTAGGTTAAAATTTAAACGCTAAAGCCCAGCCGCGTAATGTCAAGAAACGCCTAATCTCACTGAGAATCATTCGATAGCTACGATGCGCTCCGATGCGCTCGATCTTGGTGATGTTTGTAAAGACTACGGTTACGGCCTAACTAGGGGGCCGACTTGTTTCACAAGTATGGTGCGTGTCACGTAGCATCAACTCATAGGAAAATGACAGCTCACCTGTCCGTCGGTGCCTCTTGTCAGAACTGAGCTCGTAGGGGAGGCAACCTGCGAGGTGTCCGAACTCGGCAGAAATAGAGAATGCCGATCTTAGTTGTCATAGCAACCAAAGGGGAACCGAGGCTGACGTGCGGACGCTGATGTGACGTCATAGCGTTCCGTATATGAGCCTGGGAAATGTAGTATCAGACCCGATAATTCTAACGGGCTGCAGTAGTTTGAATCATAGCTCCAACCAACCTCTCGTATAGGATTCGGAGAGAATGTATGTTTGCAGGTAGTGTTTGCATAAAGCACCAGGTCGGTATTACGCCCGTTTCTCATTCTAAACCAGAGTAACTGTTAAAAAATGCGAAACAACTGGTATCATGATGTTGATAGCTTATGATAGACAAAAAGGCCATTCATGTGCGGAGCGGAAAATGCCTATAGAATTCTGCGCATCCTTGTGCAACATTACCGTTCATTTGAAGGGTACCAATGGATGTCTGCTCTTAGAGTGAGGCCCAAGGAATATCATCATTCAACCCATTGCGATCACTCTGGAGTTTGAAGACCCATTTCTGTTCCTTGTGGAATAGAAAGTTAGTGATGTCTGTTATGTGTGGTGGGATGAATGGTTGTTCAAGGACTAACCACCTGATGTCTTCTGGTTTATGATTTAGTGTAAGAAAATGGTTAGACATTTTAGTCGCTTGTTTTTTACGTCTAATAGTACTCTTGTGTTCGCTTATTCTCACTTTAATTTTTCGGGTGGTCATCCCTACATATTTCAGTGAGCAGGGACATGTAATCAGATAGATGACTTTCTCTGAATTGCAGTTAGTATGTTTGTTGAGAATCCAAGGTTTTGAGGTACCAATGTCAACTGATTTAGTGGGTTCAGTTTGTGGACAAACTGAACAAGAACCACAAGGATAGTGGCCTTGAACAGGTGGGAGGTGCCAGAGTGTAGATGTGGCAGGATTCCTCTTTGCTTTGGGTCGTGTGTGTACCAAATTGTCCCTGAGGTTAGTTCCTCTCTTGAACGAGAAAAGTGGAGGAGGGATTTCTTCTTTGTTCAGATTGAGAATCCGCCAATGCTTGCGTACCACTTTTTGCACGTCATTTGACAGTGTGCTAAAGGTGTTTACAAATGTTAGTCTCTTAAGTGGTGGTTTTGGTATAGCTGGCGCGATGAGAGCGTCCCTATTATTGTTAGCTGCTCTTTTTTTGGCTTGTCTGACCAAGTGTCTGGGATATTTCTTGACTTGCAATTGCTGTGACAGATCGGCTGCATGTTTGTCAAAAGTCTCTTTCGTGGAACAGTTTCTGCGTATACGTAGGAACTGACCGATAGGCAGGTTGTTCCTTAGGGACTTAGGATGGTGGCTCTGGAAATTCAACAGAGAATTCTTCGCTTGGGGTTTCTTGTATAGTTCACTCCCTAAAGTCCCTTGTGAGGGGTAAATGACGATGTCTAAGAAGGGCAATCTGCATTTGTCGTGTGTCACAGTGAATCTCAAGAAGTTATTTTGTGTGTTTAACCAAGCATGGAAATCGAGTAAGGTAGTCACACTGCCACGCCAAACCACCAAAATATCATCGATATACCTCTTCCATATGACAATTTTGTCACGGAAGGGATTCGTATTGGTCAACACATTGTTCTGTTCAAACAAATGAACGTAGAGATTCGCCAGGCTGGGAGCAAAAATGCTCCCCATCGATGTGCCTGAGGTTTGGAGGTAGATGGTCTCCTCGTACCTGAAGAAATTTTCTTTCATCGCCAGCCTGGCACATTCCATGATGAAATTGATTGGGGTAATCGTGACCAGATCTTTGGTGTCAAGTAGACCCCTGATGGCCTCTAATGTTTCATCCTGGGGAATGCAGGTGTACAGTGACTCGACATCGAAACTAACCAGTAGGTCTGTTTCGATGTCAAAGGTGGTTTCAGGTAACAGTCTGAGGACATCTTTGGTGTCCTGAAGAAATGTTGGCATTTCCTTGACCAGAGGCCGGAGGAAAAAGTCTACAAAAGTGGACAAGGGTTCCAGGAGAGACCCGATCCCTGAGATAATGGGACGTCCTGGTGGTGGTCTAGTGGCTTTATGTATCTTGGGAAGAACATAAAAGTAGGGCATGACAGGATGTGTCGTGATTAAGAAATCAGACTCTTGTTGAGTGATCCAACCTGATTCTTTGGCTTCATATACCATGTCTTTAATCTCCTTTGATAATCTTGTGGTAGGATCCTCGGGCAAAACCCGGTAGGAATTAGTATCGTTTAGATGTCTTAGGCATTCCATTCGATAGATGGATGAGTCTAGAATGACAATAGCTCCCCCCTTGTCAGCGGGCTTGATGGTAATGGTGTCATCATTAGATAGTGTTGTCATAGCTTGTTTCTCCACAAGAGGAAGGTTACAGTAGCCACTCCTACTTCTAGAGCAGAGAGAGGAAACATCATTGGTCACAGCTTGTTCAAAGACTTTGACATTATCCGGCACTAAATGGGCAGGTGGTGAGAAATTTGAAGGTGGTCTAAGACCTGTGTTGGTTTCTACTGATAGGTCATCTTGACCTACCCTGTCGCCTCCTTTGTCTTTATTCTTGAAAAAGAAATGTAGACGTACTTTGCGAAAGAATTTGCCCATTTCACATCTCAATTGGAAGGGGTCACCTATGGAGGTTGGAACAAAACCTAAACCTTTGTTAAGGACCTCTAGTTCTGTTGGAGAGAGTTGACGTTGGCTTAGATTCACCACTAGTTCGTCACGTTCACATGTGTATCCCATATGTTCTAACTGTTCTGTGGTGGCTGGTCTGTTTGCCAGTGTACCTGTTGTGTTGAGCCTCCTCTTCTCCTGCCTCTGCTGCGTCCACGGCCTTGCCCTAAAAAAGGTTGCTGTCCAAAATGGGTAGGTGGTGGTGGCTGGCAAGGAAAGGGTGGCATGGGTGGACCATATGGTGAGGGTTGAAAACCCCACGGTGCGGGGGGCCACCAGGGTCTGGGTTGGTCATAATAGTTTTGTGTACCTCGTCTCCTATTGGCCCGTGAGCGCTGATAGTTTTGTCTTAGCGACGGTGTCCCTGTGGTGGAGCCCTCTGAGTCTGATGAGGGGGTGTCTGTCCCTGATGAGGAATAGTTTGAGCCATACCTCTTGCCCTTTTTGTTATATTCTGGAGGGATGTAGGTGTCGCTAGTATATGGGTAGACTTTTTCGAAGGAGAACTTAGCCAAATCTTTTTTAAATTTCTCTATCTTCGTCAATAAGATAGTGTCTTTGTGCTCTTTGTTGGCTTTGTTGGTATCCTCAAGATTTCTTTTGAATAAAGCACTAGTGATGGTGGCTTTGATTTGGCCTGGCGAATCTCTACGTTCATTTGTTTGAACAGAACAATGTGTTGACCAATACGAATCCCTTCCGTGACAAAATTGTCATATGGAAGAGGTATATCGATGATATTTTGGTGGTTTGGCGTGGCAGTGTGACTACCTTACTCGATTTCCATGCTTGGTTAAACACACAAAATAACTTCTTGAGATTCACTGTGACACACGACAAATGCAGATTGCCCTTCTTAGACATCGTCATTTACCCCTCACAAGGGACTTTAGGGAGTGAACTATACAAGAAACCCCAAGCGAAGAATTCTCTGTTGAATTTCCAGAGCCACCATCCTAAGTCCCTAAGGAACAACCTGCCTATCGGTCAGTTCCTACGTATACGCAGAAACTGTTCCACGAAAGAGACTTTTGACAAACATGCAGCCGATCTGTCACAGCAATTGCAAGTCAAGAAATATCCCAGACACTTGGTCAGACAAGCCAAAAAAAGAGCAGCTAACAATAATAGGGACGCTCTCATCGCGCCAGCTATACCAAAACCACCACTTAAGAGACTAACATTTGTAAACACCTTTAGCACACTGTCAAATGACGTGCAAAAAGTGGTACGCAAGCATTGGCGGATTCTCAATCTGAACAAAGAAGAAATCCCTCCTCCACTTTTCTCGTTCAAGAGAGGAACTAACCTCAGGGACAATTTGGTACACACACGACCCAAAGCAAAGAGGAATCCTGCCACATCTACACTCTGGCACCTCCCACCTGTTCAAGGCCACTATCCTTGTGGTTCTTGTTCAGTTTGTCCACAAACTGAACCCACTAAATCAGTTGACATTGGTACCTCAAAACCTTGGATTCTCAACAAACATACTAACTGCAATTCAGAGAAAGTCATCTATCTGATTACATGTCCCTGCTCACTGAAATATGTAGGGATGACCACCCGAAAAATTAAAGTGAGAATAAGCGAACACAAGAGTACTATTAGACGTAAAAAACAAGCGACTAAAATGTCTAACCATTTTCTTACACTAAATCATAAACCAGAAGACATCAGGTGGTTAGTCCTTGAACAACCATTCATCCCACCACACATAACAGACATCACTAACTTTCTATTCCACAAGGAACAGAAATGGGTCTTCAAACTCCAGAGTGATCGCAATGGGTTGAATGATGATATTCCTTGGGCCTCACTCTAAGAGCAGACATCCATTGGTACCCTTCAAATGAACGGTAATGTTGCACAAGGATGCGCAGAATTCTATAGGCATTTTCCGCTCCGCACATGAATGGCCTTTTTGTCTATCATAAGCTATCAACATCATGATACCAGTTGTTTCGCATTTTTTAACAGTTACTCTGGTTTAGAATGAGAAACGGGCGTAATACCGACCTGGTGCTTTATGCAAACACTACCTGCAAACATACATTCTCTCCGAATCCTATACGAGAGGTTGGTTGGAGCTATGATTCAAACTACTGCAGCCCGTTAGAATTATCGGGTCTGATACTACATTTCCCAGGCTCATATACGGAACGCTATGACGTCACATCAGCGTCCGCACGTCAGCCTCGGTTCCCCTTTGGTTGCTATGACAACTAAGATCGGCATTCTCTATTTCTGCCGAGTTCGGACACCTCGCAGGTTGCCTCCCCTACGAGCTCAGTTCTGACAAGAGGCACCGACGGACAGGTGAGCTGTCATTTTCCTATGAGTTGATGCTACGTGACACGCACCATACTTGTGAAACAAGTCGGCCCCCTAGTTAGGCCGTAACCGTAGTCTTTACAAACATCACCAAGATCGAGCGCATCGGAGCGCATCGTAGCTATCGAATGATTCTCAGTGAGATTAGGCGTTTCTTGACATTACGCGGCTGGGCTTTAGCGTTTAAATTTTAACCTACCACTAGGTTTTAACATTGTTGAACCCTCTGATTTTCTCTACAGAGCGGGGCCTCCTTAAACCTGAGCAGTAGCCAGGTGAGGTGAGGCGCACACCCATCACAGATAGGGTAAGTGCTTTCAAGTCGTCTAATTTCGATTTTAGCTCTTAGACTTATCACAGTCTTAATACATCTAAGAGTATTTGGTTTATCGGACATTGTGCTGGATTCTATTTGTAAAACCTTGATAATTACACTATGCGAAGGGTGTTTTGCTATGTTGTGTTCTTTTTATCTTTTTCTCCATTTATGCAGGTCAGTGAATATAAACTACCGCCCACGGAGTTTCTTGGACACCTATCAGGGTCCAGGTTGTATAAACCACTTCATTAATTTGCACAGTTTTTTCGCAGTAGCTTCTAGGTCCTGACGAAAGCTAGGATGATTTACATCCGTTAGCAGAAACATGTAGACCGTTCTTTAACACAGTTATTATATTTTGAAACTGTTAGAGCACTGTTTTTAGAGTTTGTCAACAAGGTAGCTACTAATAAAGTTGTTTTAGTACCTTGCTAGACATATTTTAACCAGCACTTATACACCATCACCACACACCAGCACTGCGACCATCACACCCAATCATCATCTAACAAAACTACCTTTCACCAAGTTGGGACATATAAGAGACCAATATCTACGACTTGTCAAGTAGAAGATGGTTCTCTAAATTAGTCCTTAATTCCCAGATGATGAAGCAAACCACTTCGGGTGGATGATGGGAATCTTACACCCATGCGTACACTCACACATGTACACATGAACCCACAGCACTAGCATTTCCCTTACGATTGTGTCAAGGTTTTCATACAGGCGAGACTCATAGGAATTAAATAACCCCATGGCTATTAGTACTGGAGAAGTGCTAGATAGAATATTATTAAAGCTGGCTATTAAAGAGGCTGAGGCAGGGGATCATTTTGCTAAAAAAAGCAGCTGAGATTTATCTGTCTAAAAAACAGCACTGTTATGAATTCAATGAGCGTGTGGGACATACTCTGGCAGTAAGAGTCAGGCAAAAAGTGTCAGCCGGGGAGATTTCTGAAATCTAGGATTCTGGTAGGAAGGTTATCACAGACGCAGAAGGTATTCGAGAGACCTTTAGGCTTTTTTATCAGCAGCTATATACCGGAGGATCAGTCGCTGCGTCTGGGGGTATCCGCGAATACTTAGATAAAGTATCTAACCAGAAGGTTGATCCTACAGACAGGGAGGAACTCGAGAGGGTGTTTTCCCCAGATGAAATAATGGGTGCTTTGCAAGGTTTGCCTTCTGGAAAAGCCGCCGGCCCCGATCAGATCCCGTTGGAGTTTTACAAGATCTTTAAAGAATCAATTGGGTTGGATCTTATAGAGGTTATGCTGTGAGCTCAAAGGGGGGGGGGGCCTGCTCCTGAATCTTGGGCGGGGCAAATGTCGTCGTTTAAAAAAAAAAAAGACAAACCAGCTAGAGAACCGGGCTCATATCGCCCAATTACCCTATTGAATAGTGATGTAAAGAAAAATTCAAACATTTTGGCCACGCGATTAAATGGTATTTTTTTAAAAACTATTCACCCTTGCCAACATGGGTTTATCATGGGTCGCGGAACAACACAACACATACGGCGGGTGATCACTCTTTTTGATGCGACGGAGATCTCAGGAGACCCTATGGCTCTCTTGTTATTAGATGCTGAAAAGGCATTCGATAGGGTCTCCTGGGATTTTCTCTGGGAAGCAATGAGGTGGTTCGGGCTGGGGGAGGGGTTTATTAAATCTGTCCAAGTGCTATATGCGGCCCCCACAGCTCAACTTAAGGTTAATGGCAACTATACTTTCCCTTTTAATAAACAGAGGGGGACCCGGCAGGGTTGCCCTTCCTCCCCTCTGCTGTTCGCTATCTATATGGACCCCCTGATATGATTATTTGAGGCTAATAACGGAATCTGCCCAGTCGTAAGTCAGAGGGTCGAATCTAAAGTCCTTGCCTACGCCGATGATGTGGCCATTATTACCACAGATCCACAATCGGCGCTGGAAACGGTCGAGTCAATTGCACTAGAGTTTGGTGTATTCACTGGGTATGCACTTAATAGATCTAAGACCCAAGTTGTAAAGAATCGATTGACTAACTTTGAAGATCCTCGCGTCACTGATTCGGCAGTTTATCTGGGTATACGGGTCACCTCAGACTTAGGAAAACTGGTGGCTGAAAATCAGGAACCAGTAATTAGGAAGGCGAGGGTGGATCTTGACAGACTGAATAACCTCCATCTGTCTCTCGTGTTACGGTGTAATGTCATCAAGATGATGTTTTTACCGAAAGTTTTGTATCTGTTTAGGGCAATCCCTTTGGAATTCGAAAAATCCTGGTTTATTATTTTAGAAGGTTTAATTAATCGGTTTATTTGGGCACACGGTACAACTAGGCGGGCTCTTCGGTTTATGTCTTTATCACGTGGAAAGGGTGAAAAAAAAAAAGAAAGACCTGGAGGTGTAAGAAAATGTCCAAACAAAATGGGTACCTGGAGGAGATGGGTCTCTCGGTGGCAGTGATTAATCCTCAACATTAGGGATTGGAGGGAGATTTTGCAGCATGTGCCAGGAGAGAGATGTATTTTGCAGGGACCTCTGTTGTTCTTGAGTATGGGCAGAGAGGTGTAGCTCTAAGTGTTCTAAACCTCAGTGCATTTCAGGGGTAAATTCAGCCTTATTCCTGGTTCTCTCTTAATAAACATATCTAGCTTCTGCAATCATATGGATACCTCCCTGCTGCAACAGAGCCCAGGACAGAGTCTGCCCAAAATCATACTTATCATATAGTACAGGGAGAGCGAAGTCCAGAACTGTTTGACAGTGTTGCCCGCAGGGGAGAAGCCGTGCCACAGCCTTAAGCACCGCTGGGGGAGGACTATAAACTCCAAACCTCCCAGCACCTTAACCGTCAATCAAAGGGTGCCGCGCTCCCACTGGCGTGGGGAGAGCGTGGTCGGGAACTGTTTGACTGCGCTGCCTGCATGGGAGGAAGCCATGCTGCAGCCTTAGGCAGTGCTGGGCGAGGACTACAAGCCCCATACCGCCCAGCGCCTTAACCACCCATCAAAGGACGCTGCACTCCTGCTGGCACGGGATGCGCACGGCATAGCTGCCAAGGTTTTGGATTACTATGTGTGACATTTCCATAATTTCAGTGTAAATATGAGTGACATTTCAAGGACTATGAGTGACACTTCATCGTGAGCAAAATCAATCAATAAAGACAAGGGAAACAGTCTCTCTCGACCCAGCTCTCTCCCATCACACTATGGGGCATACGCACATGGGCTTCTATTGGAATTCTCAAGGGCATATTATCAAGTCCATTATCGCCGCTTTAGCGGCAGTTTTCTGCTGCTAAAGCGGCGATAATTTTAACGCCGTTTCTTGATAATATGCCCCGCAGTCTCTTGTATTACTCCTTTCCCTCTACTCATTTTATCCTTTTCTGCTTTGTCCCTACTTCCTCATTTTGCACCACTTTTACCCTTATCTATCTCTGTCCTCTACTCTCACAAGCCTTGATGACTCCTGTTCATATTTAGCACTACTTCTTCTTTTAGTCTGAAGGACTCTTATTAATGTTTACTTCCTAAATTGCTCTTTATCCGGTGTAACACGTTATTATAGTTCTATCTTAGTAACCTACATGATGTTACATTTTGGGACTATTGATACTACTGGCTAAAAGTAGGAAAAGATGACAAAGCCACTTGGCAGCTACGACAACGACTACGTTTGTGTGAGAGGCTGGCTGACTTCTTTCCAGTAAGGTGTATCTGTGGCAAAACATGTCTCACATCAGCACACAGAGGCCTGTTCTCTCTACATCTTCGAAAAGAATGGTTTACAGTACAACTTGCCTAACCTTTTGCAGTCAGAGACCCGTGTTAGACTAATGAATATGCTTCCAATCACTGTGCTTTAGTGGTGGTTATTGTGCCACACAACATTCCCATACTCTCATTTATACTGCACTGTTTATGTGTCACTGAGCGACGACCTCAGGACCTCAAGCTGTGCAAATGAAAGCCCCTCTTGCCTTTCCGTCACCATGACCCGCCCCTTGTAGCTATTCTTACCGCCAGCCAGAGACTGCTCTGGTGCTGATCTGGGCCTGACACTCTACACCGGTGCACTGACCTGCCCAAAGGGCACAGAGGCCTTCTGGAATGGTAGTGCAATCAACATATGCATGCAAAAGACACACAGAATAGGCAGCGCACCAAAAGTGGTGGAGGAGGAGTAAACTGAATTTCCTTTTTTTTAAATGTATAAATCTTTATTTAGACATCAAACAGAGGAGACATAAACATCACATACGTAATAAAATACAAATACGCACAATGTTATATTTTGTGTTTTATCCTCCCCTGCTTGCTTAAGATCCCACCCTACCTCCTGCTCTTCCCTCCCTCCCTCCACCCTCTAATCCAAAGGCAGTTAAGCTATGCATTACTTATGTTACCTATATAACAAAAAATCAGTACTGCATTTTCAGAGTAACTCGAGAGGTTTTATGCTATTGGATCAACATCCTCGTTGATCCATCTAGTTACTGGCAGTCACATTTCAAACCCTTTCTTTTTAGCTCTATGTCCCATTCGTTTGTATACAGCAATCTCCCACCGGTATGTTGCTAGGAATTTCCCCAGCCAGCCATGTATAGAAGGAGGATCTTGATCTAACCAAGCACTAGCCAAGCACAATCTAAACACCGCCATAGCTGTGAATAACATAATCCGGTTTGGTTCGGCCATTTCCTCATTACTTACCCCCAGAACTATCCCTTGAGGTGTGCTATTCACCATGAATCCCAGCATATTTCTGAGGTTATTACCCAGCTCAGTTACCAAAGGAGCAAGTTTAAGGCAAGTGGCAAACATGTGCACACTGTCAGCAGCTAGAGTTCCGCAACAAGAGCAGTGTATACCCGAAGCCCCTCCCCATCTAAAAATCCATGCTGGTGTGATATATAAATTGAGCCAAGTTTTAAAGCACTGTACTTGAAGATTTGCCGAGATAAATGCTGTCAGGCTAAACAGAAGGGAATCCTCACATTCTCCTCTCCCTGCTTGTAATAGATCCTACCATCTATTTATATGTTTGTCTAAATTGTTCCCCATTTCCTTATTGAGTAATTTACATATTGTAGATAATGTTGGAGAAGCTCCCAGCACCGTATCCAGTGGAAGGATTTTACTACAGCTAGCTACCTTCTTAGTCAGAAAATTCCTTAATTGTACATATTTAAAAAAGTGATTGTTCCCTATCCCAAACTTTCCCTTATTTGTGTCAAACAAAAAAACATCCTTGTCTTCCATTAGATCTCCAATATGCCTCACACCCCTATCAGCCCAAATCTTCATATATCCATTGTGGAATATATCTAGAAGTAGATCATTATTAACCAAAGGGGAATATATTTGTATTCTTACAATGTTCAGCTTTTTTCGGACTGCAGTCCAGACCCTAAATGCTCCCATTAATACCTTAAATTTAACTCTTTTAAAGTAGGCGTAATCGATATGTTGCATGAGGCATCCTTTAGCCTCCACCCCTAGTATTAACTCGTATATGGAAACGTTAGCTACTTCCCTTGATGCGCCACTGTCTCTTCCCAATAGATCAGCCATCTGTTGTAATGCTGCTGCCCAATAATATATTTGAAAATTCGGAACTGACCAGCCCCCACGATCTCTAGACAGAGTCATATATTTTAAAGCTTTTCGAGGGCGTTGCTCAGCCCACAAAAATCTAGAAATCACTTGATTCAGCACTAAGAACCAAGCTTTATTTATTTCCACTGGAATAGCTCTCAACAAATATAAGACTTTTGGTAAAAATAACATTTTAATAGCGTTGCTCCTACCTAGCAATGTAAGATGTAGATTATTCATCCTATTAAAATCTGCCTTAGATTTCTGTATCAGAGGCTCCAAGTTAATTTTAACAATTTCATCTATATTAGCACTGATCTCAACACCCAGATATCTAGCATTCTTCACTACTCAAACGTTATCCAGATCTATTTTCCCATTCTTAACAATTAACGTTTTACTTTCATTAAGATGATACCCTGAAATCTTGCCAAAATGACTTGCTTCCTTTTCTATCTCAATAAGGGCCACTTGCGGGTTAGATGTGACTACCGTCAAGTCATCCGCATAGGCTAAGATCTTCGTGTCTCCTCCAATGGAATGTATACCCTGAATCTTTTCATTCTCTTCTATTTTCCTAATTAAAGGATCGATGTAGACCGCAAACAATAGCAGAGAACAGGGACACCCTTATTGCGTGCCACGTGTAATTTTAATCACATCGGATGTGGAGCCCATCATAGCTATTCTGGCAGTAAGTTCCCAATATACAGCTAATAGCCCCAATAAATCCTTTAACCAGGCCCTTTCTCTCCACAATTGCCCACAGAAAAGGCCAGGAGACCCTATCAAAGGCTTTTTCTGCATCTACTAGTATTAAGGCCATAGGGTCTCCCGTAACCTTAGTGGAATCGAATAGGGCGATTGTTCGACGGATATGTTCTATTGGTCCTCTGCCCGGGACAAATCCGTGTTGATAAGGAGAGACTAATTTCTTAATGACTGAAGCTAACCTGTTGGCCAGAATTTTGGCATACATTTTTGTATCTCTGTTGACCAGCGTAATTGGTCGGTATGGTCCCAATTCATTTATAGGTTTGCCTTTTTGGGGAAAAACTACAATATTAGCTGATGTCCAAGATTCGGGTGCCGTCTCACCTGATTGTGCTCTACCAAATATCTCTAAGATAATTTCCATGATCTGTGCCCTAAATTTTTTATAAAATTCCCCTGGAATCAAATCCGTTCCGACAGCTTTACCGAGTGGCAAAGAATCAATCGCCTTTCTTATCTCATCAGTTTTAATAGGTGCTTCTAAGATTTCTTTCTCTTCAGGAGATAGCTGTTCAAGAATTTGCCCCTTTAAATAATCCTCAATCTCTTGATCCCTGTCTGAATGTCCTATGTATATAATCTCTGATAAAAATTTTGGAAAGCAGAGAGAATAGCTTCTGGTTCAGTAACCATGCCGGCACTAGGATTTCTAATTTCGGTGATCCGGGTTTGTACCAGTTTTTCTCTAGTGCGGACTGCAAGTAGATGACCCACCCTTTCATTGCTCTCATACACCCTGCTTCGCCAAGCCATATACTTGCCGGCCGATTTCTTGATCGATAACTCTGTGATTGCAGACCTGGAGATTATGATCTTTGATTGGGCTGTCTCGGGATCTCCCGTCAGAGAGAATATCTATCAGCTCAGCTTCTGCCTTTCCCAGATCATCATACAATGTTTGTAGCAAATTCTTCTCTTTCTTTTGTGACTCCCATCCATACTTAGATGTTTCTCCTCTAACACCCGCCTTTAAAGTATCCCAGACTACACATGTACTAGTACTTCCAATATTTTCTCTGATAAACCTGGGGATCCACCTCTCCATGTGCTGTACATAGCCTTCCTCACTAAGTAACGCCCTATTAAATGTCCATCGTGCTGGTGGGGATTTCATCTGAATATTTATTTCTAGCACCAAAGGATTATGGTCAGACATAACTCTGGGATATTTACTTATTTTACACCCTTGCAACAGCTCCAGTGACACAAAAAATAGTCCAGCCTTGCATGTATTTGATGCGGTGTAGAGAAATACGTAAACACTGGATCATTAGCTTCCTGTTTTGCCCGTACACCCAATAGCCCATGCAAAGATCATAACTGTAACAGAGATTTCTAAACTTTAGGTTTACGACCTTGATACCCTGCTCCCAGTTGATTGGAGATCTGACAACTCATATTAAAGTGTAAAATCCCCACAGAAAATAAGTGGAAGGGGCCACCCAACTAGCTCAACATTCAGCCACTCATACAATGCTGGATCATCAACCACCGATCCATAGACCGAACATAGTGTAAACACATTGTTATCTAAGTAGCACTGTGTAATTACCCACCTTCCCATTTTATTCGCGGAAGATCGTGGGAATCTGCCTAAACCTTTCCACGTCATTACTGCCACCACTCTTGTCCTTTGTATCCTGCGTAGTGCTAGCGATCAATTAGTAACCTGCCAACTCCAGAACCCCCCTTCTACAAGCTTCGATGTGTGTTTCCTGAAGGCAGAGAATGTCTGCCTTCAGGAATTAAAGATCCAGACTGACTCTCCGTCTCTTTTAGGGATTATTCAGTCCACAAAAATTAATTGAGGCTATTCTAAGCTTCCTCATTAGTGATTAAATAGTGTTCATACACAGTGTGGCAAACCAGCCTGTGAGATAACCATCCCGAGTTACGTGTACCTCCCAAGATAAAAATAGAAACCCTCCCTTTCCCCCTTTGGAACCCACCCTCCCCCCTTCCCTACCCCCTCAAAAAGGCAAAAAAGGTCCATAGACCCTTGTGATGCCTCCTGTGTCATGCTGCGCCCCTAGCCGCTCCGTGCCACAATAAAGTCCAGCAGTACAAAAAAGAGAAATAAAAATAACCGTCCACCGGAAGAGAGAGATTCCATTACAAAAACATAATTAGTCCTTACAAAAATATCTCCTATTTCTGAGAAAGTTCCTGCAGAAACTCCTGGGCTTGTATTTCTGATATGAATACCCTGGTTGTGCCTTTATAGATGACCTTAAGTCTGGCGGGATTCATTAAAAAAACCTCGCAGCCCAATTTCTGAAAAGGGGTAATGAGCTGCCGAAGTCTCTATTTCCTTTCCACCGTAGTATGGTAAAAGTCAGGTCGTACAAAAAAGGAGTGCCCCTCAGCTGCCCTTCTTGCGTCAGGTCTGGCTTTCTCAAATATGGACTGGCGCAAAAGAAAATTACCAAAAAATATAAGGATGGCTCTAGGTTTCTTGTCTTGCCCTGCTCTCTTTTTCAGCATCAGAGGGAATCGGTGCACCCTCTGTACCTCTGATTCCCAATTCCAGTGAGCCAATTCAGGGAAGGCGCCCTTGAGTAGCTTCAGGACAAAGCCACGAATGTCATTCCCTTCTGCCTTCTCTGCAATCCTGAGTAACCGGAAGTTATTTCGCCGCTGTCGGTTTTTAAAATCCTCCAATTTTCAGAGCACATCAGACATCTTACTTTCATTAGTCGCAATTTGCTGTCCTGTGTTATCAGCCCCGGCCTCAAGTTGGACAATGCGCTCCTCTAACACTGTAGTGTGTTCAGAGATTTCTGAGCACGCTTTGTTAACTTTGCGTATAGCTCCCAGGAGTTTCTTAGTTGCCAGATGGGCCCTCTTGTGTTCGTGGCGAGCTTCTGTCTGCATTTGTTTCAGTGTTGAATAGATTAGCTCCATAGATGGCTGGGATTCCAAGTTGCATTTGGTCTCCGTGGATAATTTAGGAAGGGCCAGTTGAGTTCCATTCTCGTCATCAGATTCAATCCCAAAATGGGTGGTGGAGTAATCCCACTTTAATTGACTTGTCTGGCTGTTATCCGAGGTAAAGCCCTTATCTTTGTCTATGCCTCTAGTGCTTCTCCTTTTGGTGCGAACAGGTAAGCACCTTTGAGTCTCAAGTCTCATGGGAGGACTGCCACTATCCTCTCCTGTGAACTCAGCATCTGTACCTTCGTTCTCACTATTGTTAGTCAATCCCGAATCGTCTGTTAATGAAAAGAATTTATCCACTTCTGGTGTCCCTATATTTTTGCCATCCATCTGGGTGAGAACCCTGTGGTATAAATTTAAATCCTGTGGGTTACGGATTTCATACGCTATTTGCATAGAGGTGTCTCCCTGTAGTGCACTTCTTTCATCCCCTCCCATCTCTGGTTCCATGCTTATTTTAGTAATCACAATATTCATATCAGCCAGATTTAGATCTTTCTCGTCAGAATTTACAGGTACTTCTGTCTCTAGGGGGAGCTCTCCTGTATTGGAAGGTTTGCCCATTGTAATTTCTTCCACCGTCTCCATCTCCCTAGAATTATTGGCAGTTTTTTTAACAGACTGATTGGTTTTGCCTTTGCTTGTTGATTTTTTCAAGGTGCCTGCAGATCCACGCCTGGTAAACATTCCAGGCACCGTTTGTTGTTTTGGCCTGGTTGCCATATCACCAAGACGCTGCTCCCCGTAGGCATCCTGTCATCAGGCCCCTCCTCGCCAAGGCCGGCAGAGAGAGTAGAGTTCAAATTATTTCTGTCAGTGAATACACGCCAAGTCGAGGGCATTCCCTTGATTCCTCCAGCTGCTCCCCTTTCCTTAAGCTGAGTTTTTATTTTCGGGGGCTTATCGCTGAGCCTTGGCACAGTAAAATTGCCTTGTACGGACGCCAGATATTGAAGAGTCCTCAGAGTCCACCGGAACACCCTCGACTTCGCTCCGGCCACAACGGGGAGAATCTCCTTTGCCACTCGAACCGACAGAGCTCCAGCCCCTTGTTCCAGCCTCATCCGGCCTCGTCCGACGCTAAGTCTCCTCACAAGATGTTTCCCGACAGTGAGTAGGTGCTTTTTTCCGCGTTATCCGATTTAATTCAAGCTAATGTCCCGGTGGCAGGGAAAGCGGTTCCTGCAGCGCTCACACAGCAGCCATCTTGCCTCTGGCCCACCTATGAGTAAACTTAATTTCCAATCCCATAAAGTAGAGCAGAATAGACAGCGGCAGTGAAATCTTCACAAAGAGGCTCAGCAAAGGGAATGGTAGTGCAAGTCTCATTTTCATGCAGAGCTATGGAAAAGCCATTAGCAGTCCAAGTGTCTCAAGAATGCAGGGAAACTATACAAGACTCTGCTCACTTGCAGTCAGAACACACTTGCTAGGATTCTGATGCTTTTTTGTCTCACGCTGTATACCCAACCCAGTGGGCCATACTTAAGCAACTGCCAAACTTTCCTTACCAGCACACACTCTACTGGCAGAGCAGCGGCAAATCTCGTGGTGCAGGACAGGCTGCACAGAGTACGCAAGTGTATAATGGTAGTGACCAATCACTGCGCTAACAAATGGAACACTGTCCAATCTGGGTGAATCAGCCAGCCACATCATAACTTGCAATAACATCAATTGGCTGCTGAGTTCCCTTGACCCACGTGTGTATACGTAGCCTCACGAAAAAAAAAATGAATCTGATACTATAGATCTCAAAAAGAGGTAATACGCTCAACTTTTATAATAAGCTGATGTGCGTGTCAATATTTTTGCTTGCTTTAATGCGGTATATTGACTTAAAATGCATTAGTATAACGCGAGAAGTGAGACACTTGGCAGGGCTGGCACGGAAGTGCCTGGCAAAGCCCAGACCAAGAGAGCGGGCCAGTCTGCGCTCGTCCATGCCTCCGATCTTGGTGTTTTGCTTTGAGGAGTAAGCAGCTTATGGTCTTGCACTCCTGGAGCCTTAACTTTAGGTTGTGTTAAAGAAAAGAAACCCAAATTATGGGGAAACGTAAGGCTGGAGGTATTGCAACAATATTGGGCAGGCAAAACTTAAACCGTTGGTTGATTGTACAGGTCGCTTTGGAGTGTCAGTTAGACAGTTAGCAGAAGCTAGGGGTTTCTGAACTTTCAAATAAAATGCCCTCCGGTGTATCCGCTCCTACTCACACATACGTCGATTTATCTGTACTGCAGGAGATTGCTACCAACCCTTTGGCCTCGCATAACAATCAAATAATTCCTTCAGTTGGATGAGGCAATGTCCATTGGAACAATATGCCAAAGATATAGTCTAGCATAAAGTCTACTGCTCAATTTCAGGCATCAACCATGTAATCCGGCTTTCCAACGACTTCTAGCAATCTGCCAATTCAAAACCCTGATGATCCTGCTACTGCCCCTTGCCCGCGGCTTGCCCATATGTGTTAATTCTGGCTAAGGGTACAAAAGGGTACAAAATGTTAAGCACTGGTTGGCTAAATACAGGAACTTTGAAAGCCAGGACACAAAAGAGATGTTAATGGTGCGAAGGGTGGATTATTCAGGGCGACTGGGTGGTTCTAAGATTCACAAAGCCAGAAAATGCAAAGAGAATATTATATGCCAATTGTTTTTATCTGTATAATGAAAATAATATTGCAATTTTGGATATTTCTACAAGCCTCCGGCTTCTCAGCATGGCACCCTGCTTCAAACGCAATACATTTCCAATGCTGTTTATTGTTCGAACTCATTCTTCGAACTGAATGACCTCGTCTTCACAGAAGGAAATAGCGTCTCCTACAGCCACACCACAGAACTCCTCTGGACAGACCGCCACAGCATCCACTTCTCCTTCAGAAAACCCACCGTACACAAGCACACTTACCACCTCCCCCATAGAAGCTGGAACAAAGTCACAAAAACCAGCTCACCTCCGCACTCATCAGCAACTCACCACCGGCGACGCCGGAAGCTAACACCATGGCACGCAACGTCCACAGCTGGATCACAAACTGTGCCAACACATTTGCCCCTCCTCAAAAAAGCCACAGGGCGACACATCAAGAAAGCAAGAAACCCCTTCACTCCAAGAATCGAAGCGCTCCTGCCGCCGACTCAAAAAGACATGGATGACCAAAAAAAACCCAGAAACATGCACCGCTTACAGAGCAGCCACAATAGCACACCAGCAATTCATCAAATCCACAAAGAAGAAATTCCTCCAAGACAGAATCCTCACCAACGTCCACAACACCAAAGAACCCGTCTTCATCAACAAGGAATTTGACAAACTCTGCAGCGAAACAACAGACGTCCCACCTTCCCAAGACGTCTGCAACAGACTCAGCACCTTTTTTCATTACCTGCTCTCTTGGAAACCATTGACGACAGAAGACACCTTAAAGACCATGAAGAGCATTCACTCCAGAGCACCCTCAGAGCCCTGCCCACCACACAACTTCCACAGAGGGGTCACGGCCATCACACCCGAACTACGCTGAATGATCATTGCTCCCTCGAAACTGCCACATTCCCCGATGACTGGAAGCACGCCAAAGTCAACCCCCTCCTGCAGAAACCCTCTGCAGAACCGCCGGACCTCAAGAACTTCAGGCCCATCTCCCTACTTCCATTCCCGGCCAAGGTCATCAAAAAGGCCGTCAACACCCAGCTAGCAAACTTCATCGAAGCCAACAACATCCTGGACATCTCCCAATCTGGAATCCAGCAGCAACCACAGGACCGAAAGTGCCAGACTCTGTGCCGACACAGACGCTCCCTCCTCAACCAGGGCCAAACAGCAGCCCTCATCATCCTGGACCTCTAAGCTGCCTTCGAAACTATCTACCACTGCACACTAGCCACCAGACTAAACAACAGCGGTATCCGTGGAAAGGCCCTTGACTGGATATGTTAATTTCTAACAGGCAGAATGCAGCGAGTCAGACTCCCGCCCTACCTCTCGGAACCAACAGAGACCAGATGTGGTGTGCCCCAGGGATCCTCCCTCAGTTCTACCCTCTTCAACATCTAAATGGCCCCCCTCGCAACCATCATCAGAAACCACTGGATCAACATTGTCTCCTACACTGACGACACCCAGCTACTCCTTTCCCTCACCAAAGAACCCAACATCACCAGATACAACTTCCAAGAAGGGTGAAAGCCATCGCCACCTTGATGAAGAAGAGCTGCCTGAAACTCAACTCAGAGTAAACAGAAGTCCTCATCCTTGGCTCCACCCCCTCCACACGGGACACCTGGTGACCCCCCGCCTTTGGAATCCCACCTATCCCGACAGACCATGCACGAAACCTCGGCATCATGCTACACTCATTGCTCATGATGAACCGCCAGATCAAGGCTATGTCCTCGGCCTGTTTCAACACCCTCCATATACTCGGCAAAACATTCAAATGGATCCCATCTGAGTCCAGAAAAACGGTCATGTACGCCCTTATCAGTAGCAAACTGGACTACAGCAATGCTCTCTACGCCGGAATCATCAAGAAACTACTTCACAAATGCCAGACCGTCCAGAATGCCGTAGCCAGACTGATCCTAGATATCCCCCGTCACAACCACATCACCCAACACCTCTGCGATCTCCACTGGCTCCCCATCAAAAGAAGAATAACCTTCAAGCTCCTCACTCACGCATACAAGGCCCTCCACAACATCGTACCAGCATACCTGAACAACCGCCTCTCCTTCCACACACCCAAGGGACACCTCCGATCAGCTGACCTCTATCTGGCCACTATTCCACACATCTACAAGACCAGAACAGGAGAAAAGTCCTTCTCCTACCTCTCAGCCAAGGCCTGGAACAACTTCCCCCTCCACCTCCGGCAAGTCTGTACACTACTCCAGTTCAGGAAGGACCTCAAGACCTGGCTCTTCAGATGATCCCAGCACTCAAAGGAGCTGCCTAGCACCTTGAGACCCTCATGGGTGAGTAGCTGCACTTTACTAACCCTGAGTGATTGATTGACTCTTACAGGCATCCCAGCAGGGTAGTACCCTACCATTTCTAAACTTAATACTAGCTTTAGGTCCTCTACCACCATCTCCTGTCATATTACCAGCAGTAAATAGGAGAAGCATTTCAGGGAAATCTATGCCGCACAATATTTTATATACTTTTCAAATTGATCCATTGCTGGGTTCATGTTTTCACCCCCCCACTCCCCCCCAAGGTTGAGTATGCGATCCATCAAATTATTGGCAGTAAGGCACCAGCCAACTGTGTTCCCAGTGATCTGATTACAATAATAGACCGTTTTGGGCACCACTTCGCTGGAACATCTTCAATGGCCTTGCACACTCAGCCTTGCATAACAGCTGGAGCTTGTCCATTCTAGTTCCTATATTTTTAAAGGGGGACTGGTAATCACCATCATGTTATAGACAGATCGCCCTTATAGAGAGTACTGCCAAAATACTAGGCAGAGTCATATATAACAGGATCATGGAGAGGGTAGACAAAGAATCCGTACTGTACAGCTGTCAGTACGGATTTAGGTGTAAACTGGGAACCAACAAACAATGCCTCAATCTCAACTTGGTGCAAGGTAAATACACAGTGACTAAAAAATCTCCACTCTACGTAGCATTTATGGACTTGACATTACCATTCAACTGAGTTAACAGATCAAAATGATGGCGTATCCTTATTGCAGGGGACTTGACATTGCTTTGGTAAACCTTTTGGACCACCTAGAGGGCATGAAGGCAAGGGTCCGCAGCCGCAAGGAGAGGTTTCAGGAGACATAAAGATCAACCGTGGTGTGAGACAGGGCTGAGTGTTGCCCCTGCCTTTATTTATTTTATATCTTAACGATCTGCACCCCTCATTTTTGAGTGTCACCTAAGATGTGCCAGTAATTAGGGGTAAACCATTACCAGCCCTTCTGTTTGCGGATGACGCAGTGCTCATAGCTCACACCCCAAAAGCACTGTGCCTCCTGGTAGGTGCTTTTGTCCATTTTAAGGCTTCCTTGATCTCAGGACAAATTTCACTATTTCTCAAGTTATGTCTTGTGGCCCAAAGTATAGGCTCATGTCAACCCTATCCATTGGCCCAAATTCCCTGACTAGCACAAGCACTTTTCTTTATTTTGGAATCTATTTTTCTGCCCTAGGCTCCTGGTCCCCTAATATTTCTCATCGCACAATAACAATTTTTCATGGCTAATGTTTCCTTATGCAGCCTACACCCAACCCCTGGGGTTCCGCTTTCTAATCTCACTGATGCAAATTTATAAATCTCAGTGCATACCCATCGCCATGTATGGTGCAGAGACATGGGGAATCTCAAACTTTAAGGTTATTCAACAAGAAGAAAATAAATTCCTTAGGAGGGAGCTCGGCTCTTCCCATTTCTGCAGCCAATTATATCAGTCATAAGAAACGTGGACTTCCCTACCTTTAACACCTGATCGGGGCACGGCCGGCCATGCTCTGGCTGTCGATTTGGAAGAACTCCAAAATTGTTCTAAACAAGGAGATAATACTGGATTGTTTTTCCCTCGTTAAGGGGTGTCAAACTCCCTGGATCAACCATGTAACATCTGTATATTGTAGTATAGGAATGGAATACTTTTTTCTGACCCCTTACTTGCATCTCTTTAAGTAAACGGAGTGTTGTTGAAGATTTTTACCAGCTTGAGGAATCCCATGTGTTAAGGAGCCATTTAGAGAGATCTACAGTAACTAGGTATTTGGACATATGGGACTCAGATTACATTACTAATTATATGTGAATTGCCCATAGCAGATGGGAACATTCCCTGCTACTCCGCTTCAGATCGGACACTGTTAAGTATTTGTTATGTTTTCCGCTAGGCTACATTCAGCACCTTGAACTTTTAACCTGTCCTTGTGATGATATATCCAAACAGACTATGCTGCATTTCATTTTTTTTTGTAAATTTTATATGTGGTATACCAGATTCTTTTTAATCCCAATTTTAAATAAATATTGTCACAACTACACAGACCTTTGGTCTGGTCCGACCATCTTCTCCTTAGAATTAGATGGCCAAAAATTAGTAAGGTCCCTCGCAAAGAGAGCATACCTCCCCGTACAGTCAGGGCTTCTGGCAACTTTGAAGCGGATTTGTTGATTAATAAGCTGGAGGCCTCGAGTCCCTCTTTGACTGGCGAGTTTAATACCGATATAGGCCTAGTCGAGGACTGGATTGAGTCCGCCTATCATTCTTTGACAGCGGAAAGTAGTACTAAACAGTCCCGGTCCAAAGTGCTGAGTCCTTGGTTTATTCCTTTTTTAAAAAAAATCGAAGCTGGCATGCAAACGCAAGGAAAGACTATGGCGGACTAAATATTGTCCAGCAGCTAAAGCAGGCTATAAAGCAGAGTTAGGCAGCTACTACAAAGAAATCAGAATAGCAAAAAAGTCTTACTTTGAAGCCAGAATCTTGAAGGCAGGCAATCACTCGCGAAAGATTTTTAAAATCGTGAGGTCTTTCTCTTCGCCGAAGTAGGCTCCAATATAGAGCCTCCTACTAAGGAATCGTGTGAGACACTGGGCTCCTTTTTTCAAGAAAGATTTGCTTCCATCCAAGTCAGCCTTCCTCCACCTGTCATGGACTCTGGTATTTTGGGGCCGTCCTTAGAGGGGACCAGTACTCAAGAAGTTCTCAAAGATACTGGATCCTCCTCTTGGGAAGTAAATCCTTGGGACTCTTTCAACCCCATTACTTTGGCAAATTCATTAAGGGCACTAAAAGGCCTTAAGTCGGGCACTTCCTTGGATCCGGCCCCCGTCTCCATTCTGGTACTGGTAGCAGAGGCAATCCACCCTTGCATGAATCAGCTACTAAATGACTCCCTACATGAGGCCACGGTCCCCATGAATTGGAAGTTGGCCAAAGTTATCCCTCTGATAAAAAAGGCTCAGGCCAATCCCTCTGACCCGGCTAATTAGTGGCCGAAATCCCTGCTTCCAGTATTTTCGAAGATACTAGAAAAGCACGTGAACTAGCAGCTACCTTCCTTTCTGGAAAAGAATGGCCTGCTCCACCGTAGCTAGTCGGGCTTTCGCCCCAATAACAGTACGGAAACAGCGCTGTTAGAAGTGGTGGACTCTATCCGAATGAGTCAAGAGGCAGGTGAGAAGGCGCTGCTGATATTGTTAGTTCTGTCGGCCGCCTTCGATACGGTGTCACATCAGATGCTCTTGACATGGCTTCATGCGATTGGCACCAGGGGTTTGGTCTGGAAATGGCTGGCTTCTTTTCTAGAAAGGAGAGGGCAGGAGGTTTGGTATAACCCTTTTTTTAGCTCCCTCACGCTCATTGGAGGTGGGGGTACCACAGGGTTCGGCTTTGAGCCCAACTGAGTTTAACATCTACCACACACTTTGGCTGAGGTGGCTGAATCATGGGGGGCCAAAATTGTGTCCTTGGCAGACGACACGCAGCTGTTGTTTACATGGAAATCTAACGATCCCTGCCCAGGTATCCAAATCAGTTCCTGCCTCACGGCTGTTTTTGGGTAGCTGGCCTCCAACCAGTTGAAATGTAACGCTGCTAAAACAGAACTACTCTTCTTTGGTAAAGTGGCGGAGACCCCTCTACATGTCTTCTGGCCTGCGGACGCTCCGGCCCCTCAGCGAATTGCCTGGCAGTGAAAAATCTGTGGTTCAAACTAGACAACCAGCTGCTCTTTCGCGATCAGGTGAACGCAGTAGTTGTCACCGGTTTTGTTCTGCTGCGTCTCTTATGGAAATTCCTGTATTTTCTATCTAAAGAGGCCAGACAACAAGTGATCCAGGCTTTGATTATATCAAGGCTGGATTATGGGAATGGACTCTTATCTGGGGATGCCTGGCTTTCTGCTGGACAGGCTTCAATTGGTCCAGAATGCTGCAACCCGGACCACTTTTGAGCTCCCCCGAAATTCACGTGTGTCACACCTACTGAGGAGCCTTCATTGGCTCCCCGTTAGGAAAAGAAAATGTTTTGAATCCCTGCTTATCACACAGAAAGCTGTCTATGGGGAAGGACCTAGCTACCTAAAACGTAAAATATCTTTCTACTCCCCTCGTAGATAGTTACGCTCCGCCGACCTGTTGTTGGCCAATGTCCCTCGCTTTAAAATATCTAGGTCAGGAGGTAAGTCTCTCTCCGTCCTGGGACCATGACATTGGAATAAAATGCCACTTCAGCTGAGACGAATCAAATCCATTCCCGTTTCGGAAAAGGCTGAAAACGTGGCTGTTTTCCTGCCCCTAAGCTTACTCTCCCGTATTGCTACCAGTCAGTCAGTGCCAGGACATAATTTGGAGTAACAGCGCACTTTATATATACTCCCACATAGACATAGACTATAGACAATGTAGACCTGTCTTTAGATTCTTATCATTTTTGCACAATGATGAAGTGATTTTTAGTCTTGGTTCTTTTGTAAAGACTGTTACACGAGCAGGTAGAACACAGCGTTGTTAATACATGTTGCTGCTATTTTGTATTGTATTTTATGAATCTATATTTAAGCATATATGAATAGCTGTTTTTAATTTGTACAATTTGATTATTTTTTGTGAATCACTTTTAGGGCTGCTATAATGCAACCGAATAAAGTTTTCGAATCTCAATCATATAGTTCAGTTTAAGCAGTGACATTGGTGCATGTGTGGTACTTCTATTATTAACATAAAGATTACCCCTTAGAACAATTATTAAATGGTCTGGGGTAAATCAAATTGCCTCTCAAAATATTACCTTATTATGAGAGAGTGTAGTGATAACAAAGAGGATGGGGTTTCTATGTTGCAATCCTGTGTTACAGGCAAAAGATGTCAGACTATCTCAATTTTCCAGCCTTGATTCGGTTTTATGTTACACATCCTTGGTCTAGCCATAAATAGTCAGTGGCATAAAGAAACTTGAAAAAGCCACTCTGCAAAGAACATGGGGTGGCCCCCCACACTCCGGACCCAGGCAGGACCTTTCATTCCAGGGGCCTGCCCCCCTGCACAGTGCCAGAGGGGGGCCCTGGAGCTCGGTGGCCTCCTTGCACGCGGGGGCAGAGGGGGATGTTGTTACACCAGTGTAAATAGTGCCTTCTGGCCTAAGGTTCCATTTCACCATTGAGTCTGTGCTATTGCTTTCACATAAGCTAATAAAATCGAAACAAGGCCACAATATCATGCGTGATCTATCTTCACCACTATATAAACTACCAAGTAAGCATAAATAGGAAACCGTAGATTACTATGCATTCCTCAACATCTACTTACCTTGATGCTGTAGTGGTAGTCGATATTCTGGAGTCTATATTTTAGCAGGTCAATATTTCAAACAGGATATTATGGTGGAACACTCACAAATGCAATTCCTCTTGTCCTAATAAAAATCTTGCCATAACTATGAAGGGAGTAAAACTGTTGAAATATCATTCGTTGTATTCAGGAATATTAGACCCATATCGATACCATAATATAATACTTAGGACATTTTTTAAGTGGGTATTAAGAATGTGAAGCTGAAACATGCCCAGTACTGAACTTTCTTTTCTGCTCCACTCAATTACAAACACATCTGTTATTTCCAGGAGATACCTCAGTAGTGCCAGCTATGATCAGGTAATACCATGTGTTTCGCTATAATTTTAAGCTGTGGCATCAGCAACTTTTTGCTGATGAAGATGTGGTGATTAAAAACAAAAACATGTTTTGTCAAGACTTCCTGCAAAGTGCCAGTCAGATAGCATATTATGATGCAAATTTAGATGGGCTGTGCTACAAGGAACAAGGGTCCTTAAACACCAGTTAAGAAAAATAATACTCTGGTAGCAAAAATGAGACCCAGGATATGTTCAATCAATTGTTAAAAAACAGTTTATTATTATATGAGAGTAAAATTGGTTTGTAAGAGTAGGTACCCCTACGGGTCGCACCCAAAAAGGTATCAAAGGGACACAGGAAAAAAATGTTTGTGGCAAAAAGGATTACATAAGATCAAAGTCACACTTCGATCAAACACAATACTGCTGCACCCATGAATCAATTTTGCATAATCATATGGGTCAGAGTGATTAGGTTGATGACGTTTCGATCCACTAAACATGTGGGACCATCGTCAGGACAATATAGTGTTTGCCTGGATACATAAATGTGGTATTCGAATGATGTACACATGTAATGCTTCAAGCGTGATGGAGTTTAATTGCTCAGACAGCAAGAGACACCCAACTGTTTCACAGCCACAATGAGAGGGTACAGACAAACAGACCATGAAAACAAAACACCAACATAGACATGAGCACAAAAGCATCAACATAGACACAAACACACACAATACTTAACCCGGGATTCTCTGATTCAAGAACCACAATTTAAAACAACATTAATGATACCAATGCAATGCAAGCTATGTAACTCTATTCATTTCCTTAAAAAAAAATCAAATAAAATGCATTAATCACAAATATAATCCCCAAAATAATAAGTGGTTCTTTTTGTTTTTACTTCTCTTTCACTTCGTACCGAGTTCCTTGGCTCACACTATCTCTCTCCGTCATTGAAACCTGTATGTTGCCCTGTGACCCAGAAAATTCATTGACTTTCATAAGTAACCATGGAAAACTTGACATTTCTGCATCAATCGAACTACCCTGTACGTCACCTTGTTTTTGATATAACGTCACTATCCTAAGGATCCAGGTTTGCCCATTGTCCACTCTGACCCAATTTCCACCACCCGATTTGACTTTTAATGGACCTCTGAACTTGGACAAACCTTAACCCACTCCGCCTGGTTTAACCTTCACCCAATCACTCACCTGAGTTAATCTTTTTCGTCCCTCCTCTCTTAAATCATTCTGTTCCTTCCCTGCAATTTCTTCCTGCATCCAGGTTGGGACCAATTTGGTGCCTGGTTGTCTGCCACGCATCATTTCAAAAGGACTCTTCCCTGATCCTGCATGTACAGTGGTGCAATACGCCCATAACATCTCTTTAATGGTCCCCTGCACTTTGATATCATCAACTCAGGTTAATTACATGTTTACTTTCACCATTTTGTTAATCCTTTCACATAACCCTTTTATTTTAGAAATATAGAGTGAAGTACAAGCATGTCTTATCCCAATTTTCTGAAGAACTGATCCATCTCCCTAGAGGTCAATTATGTACCATTATTAGTGAGAACCACTGCTGGAATGCCTTCCCTTCTGAACACTTCGCTCAAAACATTTATGGTTGCGTCTGTAGTAATGGAATTCATTACGACTACATCCACCCATCTCAACTTTGTATCCACCAAGACAGCAGAATATCTTTCTTGTTCTTGAAAACAACTGAATGGACCAATGAAGTCAAGACAATTCTTTCCCAAATGTAATTGGCTTCTGCTACATGCTGGACTCTTCCCACTTTACCCATTCCCACACGCAACCTTTTTTCTGATTTTTTTACAACACTCACATTTCTAGACCCATTCCTTTATTTGTTAATCCATACTTGTCCACCAAATCCTCTCCTGCACTCTCTTAATGGTCAATGTCTGACCTAAATGTCCTTCGTGTGCCAATCCGATTACCCTATCTGTAAGGAATGCTGGTGGCATGAACCTTTCACCCCTCAACTCTAACCATTCATCTTGCATCAATAATTCTTCTTCGAGCTTAAAATATGGTCTAAGCCCATGATATTCAAAGTATGGCCCGGGGAATGCTTGCAGCCCTCTTGACCTTTACATTCGGCCCTCTTGGTGAACAACAGCACAAACTGCTGTCTAGTTGCTGAGCACTAATATTCAGAAAAATATGTTAACTAAACAAGCAAGCATTTATTAAACTGCAAATAAATGCTTGCACATTTATTTAACATTTCTTTAGACCTCCTTACGCAATCACTGACCCACCGAGACCCACTACTGCCACCCTACTGGCATCAGTGCAGCCCTCAGTCACACCACAGACCGTACTTTGTGACCCCTGTACAAATGTTTGCGAGTGCCCATCGTCTAAGCCCTTCAGGTTTGGTACTCTCTCTTGTCAGCACTCCTGTAGTCCTTTTTATCACACCATTGAGAGTTTTATCTCGCTGCATGCTCGTGATACAATGTTCTCTAGAAACAGAACTTCCTAGTCTCTCAGTAATGTCATCCAAACTTGCTAGAACATCCTCAATCTGTAGGTCAATGAACTCTGCATCTTTATCTGGTAATCCTGAAAGGCAGTCAGCCACCTTAATCCTACATACCCGTACATAATCCACACCGTACATTCGTGGAACCAATCTTCCAGAACAATTTTTTGTTCCATCAGGACCTAGAATTTTGAGTAGCGGTTTATGATCTGGTCTCAATATGAAAGCACCACCCCACAAAAATACCTAGTGGCACATGAAGCTCTATCACCGCGTAATTCCCTTTGGTACCAGTCAAAGAACGTGAGGCGAAAGCCACCATTTTCTCCACTTTCCCATTCAGTTGCGCTAGCACAGCACCAATGCCCACCGCACTGGTATCCACTGTAAGTATGATCCGTAAACCTGTTTGAAACGGTACAAACTTCTGTCTAGGCTATATTTTTCTTAATCATGGTAAATGCAGTTTGCTACCTTTCACCCCAGGTGAACCTCCTGCCCTTCCATAACAACTCCCGTATGGGTTCAGATTTATGTGCAAAATAATGCACAAATTTGGAGCAATACCCACTAGACCCATGAAGGATCTCAATTGGTCGCTATCATTAACGTCCTCCACATTCTTTCAAACCTTATATCGGTTATTAACCATAAATGTTAAAGTAAAATACATATCACCTTTTAAAACAATAAGAAAGAAAAAAAAACAGATTCAGATAAGCAATTAATACATTATTTAATTTTTTTTAAAACTTTAGACGTTGTTCAATTACAACTGCTAATAAATACCTACTCAAGCTAAAAACAACATAGGCCAACTTTCGTGCCTCAAGACTCTCAGAGCTTCCTGCTGCTTTCTAAAACCCAACTTCTGACAAAGAGGGCAAATCCCCTACTTCCTAATCTTATCATAAATGGTGCCAAAGAACACAATATGTGCAATACGTTCTGCATTTGCTAAAGTGCCTAAAGTGCAAAGGGATTCAGCGTTTAAGCTAATATCCGAATTCCATTTTGCTGTATAAGCTTTAATTTGACGGGGTACCATAATGAAACTTCAAATATACTGTTCCTGCCAAGGGAGGATAAACAACATGGCTTCCAAAAATTGTGTGGTTAATCTACCTAAACTTGGGCTACTATGCAGTATATTCAGCTGATACTCCCAATATATCTGCTTCAATTATTTCTTGGAGTTCTGGGACAGTGTTTGTGGCTCGTCCCAATAATCACTTAAACCAGGCTTAACAAACCATGCTTTCACATAATGCAGCCAGGGGAAAGTTAGCAGTTCTTCTAAGACTACTATTTCTCTAAGGTCTTTTCTATAATGATTCAACTCCTGTATCGTCCACAACCTTACCCCAAAGAGCAGAGGTCTCAAGTTTGCAATATGCTCTATCCGTTTTACATTAAGATCGTGGAAAAGAGGAGTTAGTGGTGTAGCTATTGGTAGGCCTAACAGCACCCTCATGAATTTATTTTCCTCAATGGAAAGCTGCCTCAAATTTTCTCTGCCTCATAGCTCAGCCCCATTCAATGCTGCAGCTTGGGCTTTGTACTTGTAAATCTCTAGAGCCAGCGTAGCAACTTTTATTGCAGACTATTATATTTACTAGAGACTGCCCTTGCACAATGTGTAAGAATCATTTTTGAGTGATTTTGGGAATTCCACGACACCCTACAATCTATAGTAATAACCAGATAATCAAAATGTGAGGCCATTTCAATAATCTTATTAGCAACACTGATGTTTTTTTAAAGGACCCTCTGGGTTTTAAAGAAATACATTTAGTCTTGCTAATGTTTATTTCCAATCCCTTTCCAGTACAGTATTCATTACAGCTATCTAAAAGGTTTTGGAGACCCCTCTGCGTGTGCGAGACCAGAATAGTATCATAAGCAAAAAGCAATGCTGGATTTGGGAACCAACAGGGCTTCGGGGAGTCATGACTGTACTTGTTGAGATGGTCAACAACATCATTAGTAAAGAGTGAGAACAGGATAGGTGTGAGCACGCACCTCTGTCTCTCTCTTCTATTAATTGGGATTTGCTCATTTAGTTCACCATTCGCCCGCCAACAGACTATAGCATAGTTACCCTGGTGTAACTTAACTATCTAAGCTAGGGTATCATCTGGGACTCTCTGATTTGTTAGTTGTGCCCAGAGCAGCCCCCTTGGGACAAGGTCAAACGCTAGCCTTAAGTCTACAAATGCAACTTGAATAAGGGCATCTCTTATTTAAACATATTTCCATAAAATGCACATTAGTCTAAATACTTGATTAACTGTGTTAGTTCGAGATCTAAACCCTGCCTGGCAAACTGATAATATATTATATCCACAGATCCAATTATTCAGTTTTTCCAGAACTTGTCTGGCATAATCTTTCTGCATTGTGTCTAAAAGACTTATTTGCCTGTAGTTTTCAGGATCGAGTTTACTCCCTTTTTTGAATATCGGTACATCCTTCCAAGTGGGGGGGACAGATGTACCTAAAGCTACAGCATTGCTGATTAAGTTAACATAAGGACCCAAACTTCTAGATCATGACTAAGTGAATCTCCTGGAATATTATCCAGCCCAAGATCCTTACCCAACTTTACAGCATTAATTGTCTTTGTGTCCTCTAAGGTGAAGTGGATCCCGTAGGCTGAACATTGTTTCCACAATTGGTCAATGACCTATGCTGATCGTTAGCAACCCCCTTGGCGTCTGCGTAGAGGTTGGCAAAGTGTTGGGTCCAGGTGGCAGGATCCAAATAAAATTCTGTATGGGAGATTGCGCCTTTACTACCATGCACAATTACTTTACAGAAAGTGAACTAATATTTTAGCAGCATGGAGTATATGATTCTAGTTTCCCTCGTCCCATTCTCACTGTGCATACATTAATGCTTTTTTGCAATTAGTCCTTGCCTCCCTTACTAATTGTACAATTCCCTTTTTTAAGCAATCTATTAGGAATATATTGGCCTCTTTACATTGCTTATTGTACCAAGGATTACTCAGTAACTCGTTCAATGTAATTTCTTTACATTTGATAGCTTTTGTCAGTGATGGTTTTAGGGCAGTCAAAACAGATTGATGGATAGCCATAATTGATGTTAAAGACTGGACACATTCTACCTGAGAACCAAGCACTTCGGAAAATATGTTTTCACTCATGGTCTCAGCATTGTTCACAAGATGGGGTCACTTAATTGACCTTTGGTTATTTCCAAGGGACGGTTGCAGTTGCAGGTTCTGATCTCTAGTTGTCTTTTAGTGAAGCACCCTGACATTTCTACGCAAAATGGAGGATGATCACTATATTCCTTGTCATCAATTTTAAAAGTCGTAATTTTATGCCATTCTTCTGTACTACGTAGGATGTAATATATCTTAGTCAGAGAGTTCCCCTTTTAAAGGTATATAATGAAAACCCATCTTTACTTTCGGGTGTGATTCTGCTATTACATGCCCTTAATCCATCTTCTAAGGTAAAATGTAGCAGTTGCATAGTTGCTATACAGCACAGGACCGATAGACCTGCTACCGATTGCGGGACCCTAATGACTAAGTCTTCTTCCTCCATGACTAGTTCCAATCCAAAATTAGGTTCATATGTACAGTTAAAATCACAACCCACTATAACTATATAGTTTGGAGCTACACATCTTAGGTAATTGCCCAATACTTCAACAACGTGTGCCTCCAGATTACTTCTTGGCCTAATATATACGTTAACAGATGTAGAAGTTTACCATTCTTTGAACTTAGGCTCACTCCAAGGATATCAGGTGAATCTATTTGATGAACTCTTATTTCAACATCTAAGGTAATTTTTATTCATAAATCCAATCCCCCTGAAGCTCTACCACTTGATGAGGGAATAGCTTCAACACAACAGGCCGTATACCTAAGCTTATATGAGGGATCTATTACCCATGTCTCTCGGAAAAGGCAAAGTTGGCAGTGTTCTATTTATTCGTGCCATTCAGGGTTCAGGAGTTTACTTTTTAGCCCTGCTAAATTCCAAAAGACCATATTTACAGATTCGCTATTCATTGTTCTTAAGAGATTTAATTTACTAGGGATTTTTTCTTGAATTTCAAAAATATAAACTACCTGTGTTGTGGATATATTGGATAATGGTACTACCTTGGGAGCATACCCTTCCATTTGATCCCTTAAGCGGGAATCTAAGCTTCCGCCTCATAACTCTACTAACGCTTCTCGAGCTATAGAAATGGGAGAATATTATCGCAGCCAAACAGGCTCGACCCTTCCACGGTACTTGATCTATTAGTCCAAAGGGCATTTCTCACAGTGTTCACACAGGGTTTGTGGGGCCAGGTCATAACATCCGTTGTGATATCTAAAAGATGATTGAAAGTATCCCCTTCCCCACTCCTGCTCCCATCTTCAAAATTTGAAACAAACGGCCACCAGCCCGGTCTGGTGCTCTCTAAAGCCCCTTTTTTTATGGAGTCTATCCACATCCTCCAAAGCCTCAAATCTGTTGGCAGTAGGGAAAACCACAGACCTGGCTACAATGTGCCGATGCTCAAAGTAGTAAGCTTGAGATGAGAGGATCCGGGGTCCAGGAACATAGGCCCCTACTACATGCATCGCAGGTCGACAAAAATAACCCAAGAGTTCATTACAAAAAGATAAATGTGTCCTTGTGTAACGCAACTGGTGCTCATGTAAACCGCTCTGTTACCCGATACCTTCGGGTCAAGTTCGCGCCATATAAAACTAAGAGACAAAAATAGAGACTAATGAGTGAACCATGAACAGAAATGTGGCTCTCATCTTTTAAAAGCTTCTCAGTTGGTATAGGTCTAATAAAGTTCACAATAACACAGTGACCAGCCCGATTAATGCTTCCATTCCCAATCCAACTTACTATAGTTGTTAGTAAAACAGAATTGGTCAATGCAGGAGAAAAACTTCTATTTTGTGTGAGCCAGTGCAGGCATTTGTTAAACAAGTCCTCCTGCGATCCCCTTTCCCCTTCCTTAGTGGCGTCACACCCAAAATAATAACAACATACGGGCATGCCGCAGGTGGCAAGTTCATGAACGGAGGTTTGTGAATCTGCTCAGCAGTCAACCCCAAAGGTATATCTTTTTTGGGATTGTTGATGACGAGCTTGAGGTCGGTTGGGAGTGGCTAACTAGGCAAGCTTGATCTGTTATAGATGCTCTCTTGGTATCAGTAGGAGAGTTTCCACCTAGGCAAGTGTGGAGGGGGTATCAGCGCATTAGGTTGTGATGTTGCTTATAGTCCTGCCCCCGTTTTGTACACCTTTAAATGTCGCAGGTCAATTGAGCATATCTCTACACATTTGCTCCACTGCTCTAATTCGTTCAAGTAAGGGCTTAAGTTCAGTTTGAAGGGTGGATTTCACTTTGGCTCTGATGTCTCCGACCAGGTTTCCCACCCAACCTAGGCGTGAAACCCCGCCCCTGTGGAACTTGCTAATAGGCCAGGATTTTACAAGTGGTCGGAAGCAGTGGATTTTTGCCTACTGCTGATGTTCGCCTGGTGGCCCTGGGGCAGTTCCGTCTTTTCTTGGCTGACTGTAGAACTTCCATGCCTCTTTCCCCAATCAAGGACTACCCAAAGCTCATATCCATCCTTATATTGTCTACACCATTGGAGACGCTTCCCCACCCCTCGTCTCCCTCATTATTATTCTCAATTGGCTCGACGCTGATTTGAGTAGTAGGTAAAGCATCCAGAGTGGAGTGATGGACGTCTGGGTCTACTGAGAGTCATCTTTTTGTCAGCTCGATCTCCGTAGCAACCACCCCTATAGCTCACTGTAACATTCGGTCTATTGATGTAACCTTACTGGGGGAAGTTGGTAACTGACCTGGGTTAATCGCACCAGGGCATTTCAGCTTCCCCATAGCTACTTGATGGATGAAGGTAGAGGCTACTATAGTAATTAAGGCAGTTGCAGCTGCACTACATTAGCCATTTAAGTAAATAAATTTAGGCAAGCGAGTGGTAAATGTCAGAGTGGGGAGACGTCCCCTACAGTATCCATGCAAGATAATAATTAGAGCTTGAAGGAGGTTTTGTTTGTCCTTTGTCCTTAAACAGGCCTTAGATAGGGGGCCAAGCTCTGCCTTGTCTGGCCGTGGACGGGCTCAGATTGGCCCGCTTTTGGTGCTACGAGAGCCCCTGCTGCGATTATAAGCGCATCCAGGCGCACAAATGACAACAGTGTCCTCAGGGCAGTATGGGGCTTGTGGTCCTTACCCTGGTACTTCTTGCATAATGCAGCACGTCCCCTTACCTCCTCTTCTGGAATTATTGCACTTGGTGTCGGGCTTCACTCACAACAGCCCAAAGCAGAACTGTAAACTTGTAGACTGGTAGACTTAAAGCTGTAGGCGAGAGCTGAGAGAGTAGGTGGTGGTAAATACTGGTGTGATTGTCCCAGCACAGTACCGACTCCAGTGCCCAAAGTGGCCCCCCTGGAACGGCCCTCAAAACCAGAGCTTGATGGATTTGAGTGAATCAATTTGCCTCTAGGCAATGTTCAAAGGAGAGGAGCACGTGCTTCTGCTGGTTTATCAACTCCGACAGTGGCTCTTAAGGAAGCTCTTGAGGGGTCAAACAAACCAAGTGAGGTAAAGTACCAGCCCTCTGCTTCTATCTCAGTCTACCCCCTGGCCCAAGAACCGCAGCCGCTATGCTGCACGCCCTGCCTCAACTTTGTAAAGTTTCAAGTATGGTAAGACCATGTTGATGGGAATTCAGATAGAGAGCATTACAGTAATCTCTTTTAAATAACACTAAAGAGTTTACTAAAGTTTTCTGTAAGTTGGCAGGGATAAACGGTAGTATCTCCTTGATCAGCTCAAGAGTATAGTATGCAGCAGAAGTGACTGTATTTACCTGGTCATGATAAGACAATTTATCATTAATTAGAACACCAAGGTTCTTAGTAGCTCTACCCACTGTGGGAACTGGGCCTAACTCAGATGGCCATCATGCGGTAGACCAGAGGATAGCTGAGAACCGAAAATCAAAGTCTCCGTCTTTCCAGAATTTCATTTCAGGCAATTCCTGAACATCCATGAGCTCACTGCCTGCATGCATTCACAGAGATTTGCCCCTGTCCCAATTTCCTCCGAGTCTAGAGAGACAATTTTAGTGTGGTCTGCCTTAGAAGTCAAAGAGTAGCCAAAAGATCTTATTAGTTCTGCCAGAGGCATCACATAAACATTCAACAGTATCGGACTAAGCGAGGACACCTAGGGGACCCTGCATGGCAGACAGTATGCATCGGAGACAAAGTCTCTCAGTAGGACAGACTGTTCATGGCCGCTGAGAAAGTTTCACAACGTTCAACCTGCCTTACTCAAGCATTCTAAAACTTCCCCCAAAGTTCTATTGTGTTCCTTCTCATCCTCCCCAAAAACTAGAATGTCGTCTTGAAAAAATACAACTTTGCTAAGGCCTGTTAGGACCTGAGAAGTGATCCGTTGGAAAACACTAGCTGCTGAGCATAGCCCAAAAAGAAGCCTGTAAAACTGGAATGTTCCCTCCGATGTTATTAAAGATGTACACTGCTTTGAGTGTGGATGAAGCTTTATCTGATGATAAATGCTTCTTAAATCAAGTTTTAAGAAAAATGTCCCTCCAGACAACATCAACATTATCTCATTTTTGTAAGGAAGTGGAAAGTTATCCATTATCACATTTTCATTAAAACTTCGCAAATCCACACAAAGACGAAGTGAACCATTTGATTTTTTTATGATGACGACAGGTACCAACCATTATGTCGCCTACACCGCCTCTATGACTTTATCATCTAAGAGCTGCTGAATTATCCTTTCAATTAAGCTCTTGCCGCCATATGGATTCTCCTTGTAAATGTTTCACCGGGACAGAATTTTTTTATTTATTTCATTTCATGCAGGTACTCTTTTGCCTCCCCCAACCTATTCACAACGACCCATGTATTTTGAGTTAATACACTCTTCCTTCCAAGTTACTCTCATCAAGCATCACAATTTGATGTTCTGCTCTCGGATCTACCCTAATATGCAAGTCATATTGATGTGTCAATCCCCCCGGATGCCCGGCTCCAGCATATGTTCTGGAGCTGCCCGTCACTGGGTCGGTATTGGACGGCCGTCCTCACATCGATCGCTGCGATAACTAAGCTCCCAGACCTGCAGTCCTGGAAGGCGGTGGCCCTGGGATTGTTCCGCAAACCTAAACCACTCAAAGCCCGCACCCGCTTTGCTTCCCTCACACTGTTGCTAGCTAAACGGGCCATAGCCATGAAATGGCGAGACCCCCAGGGGCCAACTGGAGAGGCGTGGGCGGGGGCGGTGAGGAAATGGGCAGCAGCGGAGGAGGAAGCAATCAGGGAGGAGGAGGCACGGGGACGGAGAAAGTACCCACTAGCAATGGAATGGACCCAACTACTCTTTCAGTTCACCCAAGCCTGGCCTCCCACAGGAACGCATGTGGCGCCACTGTCGCCGCCAGGGAAACCCCCCCCCATCCACCCCCTCCAACCCGGTTTTGGAAGGTAATAGCTCCCACGAACTCTGATACTCTGACCACAACACCCAATGGATCACATTCATCCTTTCGCACTGGCCGGGTGCGCCCCCTAGCGCTGAGGCGGAGAGTAAACCCACCAGGTTAGACACAACATGATTGCACAAGCAACGACGTCCCCGACCCGCCCCGTCTTCATCCCCGCGGCGTATACTACCATGACCTATCTCGGCGCACGTACCCCGGCACACACTTCAAGGATTGTGGTTTCCCCTTCCCTAGTTCTGTCTCTGTTATATGTTTGTTTCAGAAGAAAACCTAACAAAAGAACGAGATCTAAGTCACCTTGTGTCGTTGCCGCTGCCCCCCTGACACGGCCGGCCCCATATGGGGTTGTAGGCGGCTTGCTGTGTATTCCCCCCCCCACATGCCACCTAGCACTGTTACTTTGGCCCTGCTGGCCCGAATGGATGTAGGCAGTGGTTGAGCTGTATGACCAACGATACCAATAAAGATCTTGTTTGTCAAAAAAAATAAAAAAAATATTGATGTGTCAATCCTAGAACACGAGGACCATCCGGAGCAATGGTGACCTTCCCAATTGCCTGTCTTACTGTAAATTTTATGGATGCTGTCATATAACCCAACACCCCAATATTCGCCTCCTGATATCCTTTCAAGACCACATCTGATGAAATCAATTCTACCCCCTGTCACAATGTATCATAGATTGCGTTAGGTATTATAGTGTACAAAGAGCCTGTGTCAATGACAGCATTTTCCATTGGACTCAAAGCCTGCCTTAGGTCTGTTCCTCTTCCTTTCCACCTGTTCTGTCGAATCCTCCTCCTTGATTTTTAACACTCTGCGTTCCAATTCAGCTTTATCCACCATATCTACTTTTTTACTACTTGCCTTGCACATGCGTGCATTGTGTCCTTTTCTTCCATACTTATGACACTCCTTTGCTTGTGCATAACAATGTTTTTGAATCGGCCAAATGAAATGTACTGCCACATCTGTGATACCTACGAGAGGTGTTTTGCCTTAAAGTTTGAGCAGAAGTGACACCCTCTGTAGATGTAGTTTTGTTGATATTACCTCCCAGAGTTTGCGACTTATTTTTTACAAGATTGACAGGCTCATTGCCATTCTGCATCACTGCTAGCTCCAACCCTCTCTCCCGCATAAGATTCTTCATATCTCTCATACATTTCTCAGACCTTTGCTATCACTATGGTTTCTTTTAAAGTAGGTTTACTTGCAGCCCACAGTCTTTCTTGCTATTACATTGCACGATTAACGATTAACTGGTCCATTATCATTTCATCAGTCATTTGACCAAAGTGATATTTGGCAGACAGTTCTCGCAGTCTGGAAACAAATTAATTTAAAGTTCCAGTTGGGCATTGTGGGGTTGTATAGAACTTATGCCTGCGCATAGCGTCCTTCTCTTGATTTTTGCTAACTTCAAAACTGTATCTTTATAGACATCCTCTACTTCGTTCCCCTGTCACTGGAAGATATTTAAATGAGTTTGCCCCTCTTTGCCTAATACTTTCAACAATAGTGCCTTCATTCTTACCACTAGAAATCTGGTGCCATGTTATGTTAAAAAGAATTTATATAGCGCGCGTACACCAGGCTGGTTTCACGGTGCTACCCTGATAGATACCTGTGCCCTAAGGAGTTACTCATAAGCCTGTCGAAACAGCCAGGTTTTAAGAAGTTTTCTGAACTCTAGGAGTTCGGTGCAAAAGCGAATTTTAGAAGGAAGAGAATTCAAAGTTTAGGGGCCAGGACAGCAAACCTCTTACCACCTACACGCTTCAATTTAAATAAGGGAGTGGACAGGAATTGCTTATGGGCCGAGCACAGATTGCGTGTAGGTTCATGCCTTATAATCAGGCTGTTAAAAAATGTTGGACTTCTTCCATTTGGAGATTTGAAAATGAGACAGCAGACTTTGAAGGCGCAGTGTTGAGTAATCGGGAGCCAATGTAGCTTCCTCAGAAGCGGAGTGACATGGTGAATTCTGGGTTGATGGAAAATCAGTCGCACAGCTTGGTTCTATACCAGCTGCAAGCGTTTTGATAGATATATGGGGATGCCAAAATACAACGTGTTGTCATAATCGGTGTGGGACATAACCATGGTAAGAGTCACCTGAATCAGAGCTTGCTGGGTGAGTAATCTTCGGATCTTTTTTATTTTCCTCAGATGGAAGAAACAAGTGGAAATTACTGACCCAATCTGGGACTTCATAGTAAGGTCCTGGTTGATTGTTACCCCAAGACTCTTGGCCGAACTAGAAGGGGAGGGAGGTTGACCCAATTCCTTGGGACAAAAATGAGGGCCCCAGGGATTTTTATGAATACCTCCTGTTAGAACCAGCTCTGTCTTAGATGGTTGCTGTTCATCCATTCACTAATGAACAGCATGGTGGGCTGAAAAGAGTGGACCGAATTGGGGGAGTTGCTGATGGAAAATATAAGTTGGAAATCATCGGTGTAGTTGAACGTGCAAACTTGTCGATCCTTCAGAACCCGGATGAGGGGGAGGAGGTAAAGTTTAAACTGCAGGGGAGAAAGTGAGGAGCCTTGTGGGACTCCACATGAGATCCTAATTCTGGGAGCAGTAAACTGCGTGGTACAAACTAGTTGGGAACGGTTTTCCAGAAAGGAGCTAATCCAACCCAATGCAGGTCCCTGAATCCCAGTATCTCTCACACGGTCGACCAATAAGCCATGGTCGACCGTGTCATACACCGCGGAAAGATTGAGCAGGACAAGAGCCTGCGGGGAGCCCTTATCGACATCACTACGAAGAGTGTCCAACACTGTCAATATCACTGCCTCAGTAGAATGTGCTGGACGGAAGCCAGCTTGGTGAGGATCGAGATATTCAGACTCCTCTAGAAACCCAGAAAGGCATCTAGTTACATAGGCCTCCAAGACCGTAGCTAGTTATGGGAGGAGGGAAATAGGGCGGTAATTCATCAGAATCTGGGGGTCTGAACCTAATTGTACAGTTGCCTCCTTGAAGGTTTCGGGGACAATGCCCGGAGTTATTGACTCATTCAGAAGATTAAGAGCCGGGCTAGGAAAGGCGGTAAATATTTCTTTTAAAATGCTAGGGGGGAAACAGTCCCTAGGGGAGCCAGATTTGACTTTGGATAGGAGATCAGCAAAGATCTGATTACTAATAATAGGAAATTGCGTGAAGATACAGGGGATTTTAATTGTACTGGAGCTTGTTTCCAAGGTTGGACAGGCCGGGATGCTGGCCCTAATTATAGTAATCTTGTCTATAAAAAAAGAGTTCAAGGAGTTGCAGAATGTTTGAGAAGGAATGTGTTTAGATGCAACTCTTTCAGGATTAGACAATTCATTCACAATTGAGAAGATCTCCTTTGATCTGTTAGTTGCTGTCAGAATTTTGGAGGAGAAGTAAGCTGCTTTGGCAGTCAAAATACACATTTTATATGCTTTCATAGTCTGTAGATAGATCCTTTTGTCTTCAGCTAGATAGATGCGTCTCCACTTTCTTTCAAGTTGCCGCAGAGCCAATTTTTGATTTTTTAACTCTATAGAAAACCATTTCTGAGCATCATGGCGACGGGCAGAATGTATCTTCCTGAGGGGTGCGAACTTGTCACTGGCTGTTTTTAGCCAAGTAGTTAAGTGTCCATCAGCCATATTTATAGAGGGGTTAGGCCACCAAACAATTTTTTAAGCAATCTACATGTTTCAGCCTTTTAATTTGCCCACCATGGGTCACCGGCCATCCTCAGGAATTAGATCCTTTAGGGGTGTTTATAAGTTATCTATATCCTGAGAAAGGCAAGTGACCCATGACGGGCAAATTAAAAGACTGAAACATGTCGATATCAGCAGAGAGGGTGAAAGAGATTTAGATTGTCGGGTACACCCCATTGACTTTTAGTCCTGGCAAGGGGGGGCCATAATAAAATTGAGAGGGAAGCCTCTTAGACAGTTTTAAGATGACTACATAGTGGATCCCTATTACCTCTATAAAAAATAGAGAGTTCCACCCTGAGTGTTGGTTTGTGCCAGGGTGTGTTAGCTGCCCTATGATGATGCCACTGTTTAGTGGGTGAGGGTAATTTTAAAAACCAAGTAGGTCTTCTTCCCTGACAATCCAAATATTTGCAGTGTAAAGCATACTTGTTCCCTTCTGTGTGTGTTGCAATACTTCAGAGGACTGCCATGCTGCTCAAAGAGGGCTTATTTGCTGCCTGAAGCCTTCCCTGGGCCCTCAGAGAACTGATATGTTGCTTGAGACTTGCTTTTCGGCCTGAACACAGGACCAGAGTGACTCCAAGGGCTAGTAAAATGGTCTACTGTGCAAAGCTGTAGGGACACAAGAAATTTCAACAGCTTTCAAAGTCCACCTTGATCCAGCCTGAAGTGAGTCCTGAGCCTTGAAGTGGATGCCCCCAGTCCTGGATACTTGGAAGTGGTGCTAAAGATGCCCAACCAGCCAAAATTCAAAACTTGGAACGTAGATACTTTTCTGCCAAAATGTGCTCTGCGGACTGAGAACAGACCAGGACATACCGGCTCGCCAATCCACCCAAGGTTCATCACTGCTCGGCCTTTGCAGTAGCTCTGGCTAGGTCTATCGCAGCAGCAAATCTGGTTTAGCGGCTCCTTTCTGGAAGAGTATCTGGCCTACTGGAGACCTCACTGGATACAGCTTGCTGCTTCCTCCCACTGGAGATTTTCAACTTTCCAAACAAGAGACTAAGTCCGAACAAAGAAATCTTCACCACTACTCCCCCACTGGCTCCCTGAAGACGACACTTCCTTATCATCAGACACCAATGGTTTTCTTGCCACACAGAATGTTTCCGAAGACTGGGCTCAATCCACTTTTTGTATCTGAACAACGCTCCAATGTGGTTGGCCTTTCGACTTTGCCCTGATCTCGCACAATTAGATATCCGCGGTTGGCACTTTGATCTTTTAGCCGCTAGATTGAACTAAAAACTTTAAAAATTGAAACTACGTTTAAACTGATTGCTTTTTTGAAGTTTTTATGTCAAATAATTTATTAGATTTGACTATTTTTCTAAATTGGTGTGGGATTTTTCTTGTGTGGTGTTTTACCTAATTACTGTTTCCGTGCTGCATAAATACTTTACAATTGCCACTAAGTTAAGGTTGACTGCGTTGTGCCCAGCTACCAGAGGACTAAGCATAGTTTAATTTAGTGGCAATGTTTATAGAATTTATGCAGCACTTCTAACATCTGATCGTCCTTGACCAGGACAAAGTCACATGTTCAGGCCAACCACGATGGAGCGCAGGCTGACTACAGGGACCAAGTTAGGCCTACTATACAAAAGTACCCTAAATCTTGGATTGCGGAGAGTTGCGAGATCTTGCATCGAGAATGCGCCACACAGCATAGGTTCGAGCTGCGGGGTTGCGAGCCAGAGTCTTCCATGGTAGATGCATCGCGCAACCAGCTGTTCCGAAGAGCTGCAGGGTTGCGATGTGGAGTCCTGCGCCATCATCAAGGATGCCGTAGACAAGGGACTTACGATACAAAGACCTGTGTCACACAGCAGCGGTTCTGAGGAGACTGCGAGCTGCGATGCGAGGTCTGGCATCGGGGGATGTGTCGTGCTGCGGTGGTTCCGAATGCAAGGAGGTGCATCTTGCTTCGTTGGTTCAGCTTCACAGGCCACAACTGGGCTGGCAGAGCACCTTCAGGCCCATTTGACATGGTGCAGGACCAGGGTGGCACCACTTGAGGGGGTAGGACTCACAGGAGACAGACTCCGGGTATTGGGTTCAAGATACTTGGAGCCTTTTCTGTCCATGAAGCTCTGATCAGGAGGCCAGCCAACTAGCCCTTGGAGTCACATTGGTGGTCCTGGGTCCAGGATGCAGGTCCTTTCCATCACTCAGATATCAGGGAAGCAGGCCAGCAGAGTAGCAGTCTTTCACTGTCTGTTAGCAATACACAAAGACCAATTGTCAGCTACACCGACTGCAGACACCAAATGGTTGGGACAAGAAAATGGCAACTTTCTAAAAGTGGCATTTTCAGAATTGTGGCTAATAATCAGACTTTATTATAAGAGGGCTTTAAGTTACAATTCTCTAGACACCAAACTTGACATTCCTACCTGCTCCCAATTGAAATGAATCACTTAATAAATGCAATAAGGGAACCCAATGTTACTCTATGGGAGAGGTAGGCCTTGTAGTAGTGAAAAACGAATTTACAGGTTTTTCACTACCAGGACATGTAAAACTTAAAAGCACATGTTCAACTTTTTAAATAAACTTTACCATGTACTTTTTAGAAATCCTCATCTGTACCTAGAGCCATCTAGCACTGTGGTCCCTTTGCACCTTTGTATTTTGCACTGCACATTTTTACCTTATAGTATCGCTACCCCCGACGGCTGGATCCAAAGACGCATAGAATTTGTGTTGAACATAGGGAGGGGGTTTGTACATTAATGATCCTTCCTTATAGTGTGTTTCTTGAAGGAAGAATATGTTAACTTGTAAGGCCTTAAACTATGCCAGCATAGAACGTCGCTTCACTCTATTATTAAAGCGGTTTACATTACACAATACTACCTTTAGTGATCTAGAAGACATCTTAGTAAACGTGTAAGACCTAAATGAGCTATCTTACTCCCTTGGATTGCCACACTTCTGCTACATTTCACTTTTTGCTCCCCCCTCCCCCAGTGAACCCATCCTCCCTTCCGTCGCCACCCCTCCAGTGCCCCCGTGTCCCCCCTCCCGTTGACCCCTTGACACCAGAGGCCCCCTACAACTTTCTGGGTGCCCCCCACAGTGACCCTACCTCCCTCCCACCTTCCCAATCTGTGCCCTTCCCAATCCTCCCTCTCCCCTTCATTGCGATGCTGTGACATGGCACCCAAGGTGGTGAGTTAGTGGCTGGCGATCTAAGATAGCTGATCCTTGTGCCCTAACCTCCTAGCTATTCGACCGTTCTTTTTCTGTGAGAGAGAGCAAGGGGTAACCCACTCTAGTGAGGCCGCCATCAGGGTCTGAAGACTTATAGCCCATATCATCCCCTGCTCCCTCCCCCTGGATGTTGTAGAGACTGAAGGAACTCTTGTGCCGCCTCAACTGACTGAAAGATATGAACCTTCCCCTTATGGAGGGCTTTCAATTTAGATTGCTGGATGATGCCAGCTGGGACCCCAAGTCGCTGAAAGCAGCTCAACATGCCTCTAAATTCCTGTCTGCGCCTTGCAGGGTGGACAGACATGTCTGAGAAAATTTTAAAAGAGAAATTATCAGTAGTCTGATACACTTTATCACGAATAGCACGTGCCAAGATCTTCTCCTTAATCCGGAAGTCCCCAAAGTTCACAGTAATCGTTCTCAGGGTATTTGGCATTAGAGAGCTGAACAGCCGGCACTCTATGTGCCCGTGAGATGCTAAGGTCAGTTTTCTGTGTTGTTGCTTCTCGGCATACATACTAAGTGATAAGATCCGAGACTACGTCTATAACTGATTGGCCCTTCTCACGTCCTTCGAGGATCCCAGTTATGCGTAAATTACATCTTCGCGCTCCGTTTTCCGGATCATCTACCTTGATTTGTAGACTGACTAATAAAGATTGTAGTTTGATTACTTGATCAGTCTGACAAGGCACACTGTCTTCAAGATCAGATATGCGTTGTTCAGCCTCTTTAATTAAAGAGATACTATGGGCCCATTAAGGATTCCCCTGAGACGTTACAGTCTCTTTATGATTTTGCTACGGTTCAAACTAGGTTTTTGGTGCTCGGTGGTGTTTTACTTTATTGCTTGATCCCCCTATTGATTCCTCACCAGCACAAAACATGCAGACAAAACCTAAAACGAGCAGGCTGTGCCAGGATCTAATACAGGATTTTGGCCTGGTTGATTGTTGGAGAGATGAATTTCCAAGCGAGAGGAAGTATACATGACATTCAAGGAGATTTCTCTCTTCTTCTAGGATTGATTTTTTTCTCATCTCCCATGCTCTCCTAAACACCGAGTCCGAGATTCTTCAAAATCCCTTCTCTGAGCACGCAGTATTTTCAGTACAATTTCAAGTTCAAATTCAAACCCAAACTGAGTATAGATGGGTATTTGATAAGTCTCTATTAGTAGCTTAGCAGTGGGTTGCCCATATGCGCTTGGCATTAGAGAAGCTGTTGAAACTTAATGTTAATACAGCTTCACATTTTGCAGTATCAGGTGCTCTCAAGGCCTTTTTAGAGGGGAAGTAATCACCTATATAGCCTATAAGAGGAAAAAAGTGAATGAAGAAAATCCTCAGCTAGAAAAATAACTTTCCTTAGCCATGGCAAGCTATCTAGCCCTGCCCTCTCTGAAAAGTAAAAACAAGCTTGGCCAAACAAAGCATAATCTACAAGCTTTTTTCACCTCCAAAGAGATACTAGCCCATGATTCAGTGTTGCAAACAAGATATGAAGAAAGTGATCATATCTGTAGATACTTGGCCTGGTCAGCTAAGCGTATGGCCAATATGAAAAGCATTTTAAAAAAAAATTATCCAACCACTTTGAGACCTACATCCCAGCCCCAGGAAATTGCAACCATCTTTCTTAATCATTATAGGGAGGTCTATTCTGAGTCCCATAATACCTCTACAGCGGAAGCTACACATTGGCTAAATGGGATTAACTACCCCTTATTGTCTATGGAACAGAAAGACTCCCTGCTTGCTGACATTACATTAGAATAAGTCAGTCACGCAGTGACTTCATCACCATCCGCCAAAGCATGTGGGCTAGATTGGGTCCAATTGAGGTCTATAAGATTTTCCTGCCCCAGCTGAATACCTTTTTGAGATTATTAATGGGATTTTAAAAGGATATGCAGTGCCTGCTACTTTTACTCAAGCTGCGGTAATTAGCTTTGTTAAGAAAGGGAAAGCAGATGAAGAGGTAAATTCTGATCGACCAATAAGCTCACTTAATATCGATTACAAGATCTTTTAAAAAATCCTTGCAAATCGGCTAGCACAAGTGACCCCTTCAGTCATACACTGGGACCAAAACGGTTTTGTGCAAAGTAGGCTTTTGGCCTCTATACCCACTACTTACTTCAGTCAATCGAATATTACGGAACTAATAAAACCAAAGCAGCAATAATATTGCTAGATACCAAAAAACGTTTCAACAGAGTACAGTGGAACATACTCTTTGCTATTATGAATACATTTGCAATACCATGTAAATTTTGCCAAGTAGTGATGAATTTATATTGTGGTGCTCAGGCTTCTATAATCAACTATGGGAATAGGGCCGGCTATCTTTCTATTAGCCGGGGACGCGTCAAGGCTGCCCCCTGTGAGAAGTTGGCCTGATATATGCTGTCCACTAGTTCTAGTGGGCACCTTGTATCAGTCCAAACAACCCCTTATGGTGATAGGTTAAAGACAACCTTTATTGAAAGCTATCCTAGTGGTAGCTATGGAGAGCAGCCTTCAGGCTAAGTCTTGAAGGAATGTAAAGCAGCTTGTTTTACCAGCCTATAATCTCTTGAATGACCACATGAAAGGACAACCACACCAGGTATATATTTTAAATATATGTATTTAAGATAAAACACACTCCTCTAGTCTCTTTATGAGACTGGAGTTCGAAGTACTTAATTTACAAGTTAGCAATCAACAGTAATAGCACAAATACACGTTTGGGCCCTAGGGGCGTACCAAACCATATACCAATAAAGTGGTATAAGAACCACGACTGAACTAGACACAAGGCCTAGAGCATGTAGAATCACTGGGACCCCAAGGAACCACCCAAGGTAGTGACACAGGGGACCCACGGGGATTGTGTGCAGTGTGTAAACACAACCGCAGGTTCCCGTTAGCTTCTATGGGCAATGTCGTGGTTGGAAATTTAAAGATTAGGGACACTTAGAATCGAGTCAGGACCAAACCCTTTTGGACTTAAGAAGTTCTAGGGCTAGCACCCACGGGAGCACCGAAGTACTCGAGTTACCTCATCCAGGGAAGCCGGCTGCATAGGTGTCTTTTGGTGTCGGGTCGCGTCGTCGATTACAATGGAAGCTGGCGAAGAACTGCTGCTGCCGTGAAGAGGAGAAGTGTCCAAAGAGATCCAAGCCTGGATCTAGGATGGAAGGAACCTGAAAGCAGAGGGGACAGAGTCTGGGTCACTTGCCAGTGACCGAGGGCAGGATGGACCAATGCCCACAGATGTCGGGTGTTTCAGGTGAGTTGACTCTTCAGCCACGAGGTCCAGAAGGCGCAGATGGCAACCAGGAGCTGGATTCGAGCTGTCCCACAAAGTCTGTCGAGTGCTGCGGTGTCGGCGACCAGATTGGACCCAACAAGCCTTGGCAATGGCAAGTCTCGTGGTAAGAGAAGAAGGATGTCGGCGCCGACCAGCAAGGTCTGAGGGACTCACCCAGCGAGGGTAAGTCAGGGCACGTCTGGAGCAACCAGGAAAGCCCAAGCAGAAGAGTAGTTGCCTTCGTGGGGACCCACTAGCCAACGGGCTAGCAATCGTGAAGGAGCCTCGAGCGGTCGCACTGGAACCCGGCCCACGGGTCACTCGTGGAGTGGAGGCCAGAGATCTTCGGTGCAGTCAGTGCTCAAGGCTGGGGTTACTCGGAGCCCAATGCAGAACTTCAAGGATAAACAGGAAGTCGATGTACCGGCAATAGTACGCAGTGCCCAGGGGTCAAGGTTCCTCTTCACCCACGATAGCCACGGGCCTCAGCTTTACTGTGGACTCAAGGTAGCCTCGGGGAAGTCAGGAAATCCACCTCTGGTGATGCAGAGACTTCGGCGTCCAACGGGAGCTTCGGAATTGCAGACCGGACAGTTGCTTCTTTGGTGCCTGCCAAGCAGGGGAGTCACTCCTTGACTCCAAAGGAGATTTCTTCAGTCTTCTAGTCAGGATAGAATGTCGAAGGTCCAGGATATATATTGCAGAGTTTCGTCCAGGATAATCTAAAGTCGCAAGGACTCGGTTCCCATACTTATACAAAGTTTGGGGGTTGGACATACTCTAGGGATACACCTATGGTAGGGTTTGGAAAGAGGGGTGGTTACACCCATTTCCTTTGTCCAGTTTCGTGCCAGAGCAGGGGCAGGTAGCCCCTGCAACCGGTTTGAACTAGACTGTGCACAGGGACACCAAGTGTGCCCCCAGTGCAGGACTTCAAAGCACCAGAGAGTGCTCCCGCCCAGCCCCAATACACATCAGCCTATCTGTGGAGGTGCTTACACCTCCCTGGGACAGGAAACCTATTGTCCAGTCCTCCCCTGCCGGAGTTTCGGTCAGCAGCAGGAGGCCAGACCTGTGTCTGTGGCAGAGGCATCCATTTTGTGATGCCATGGCTTTAGAAAGTCCTACCGGGTTAGACCATTGTGAACATGTCTCTCCCTCTAGAAGGGTGGAATGCTACCCTCGCCGCCATAACTGGTGGTGGTGGGGGGGGGGGGGGGTAGTATTCCAAAGCGTTTGATACCAAACACAACATGTTTCCGTGCAGCCATCCCAAAGTTAGCATTTACCGCGAGACTATAATGCACTTAAGAGTATATGGTCAGGCTGCACCACAAACAGCATCAGAGGAGGTACTCCGAACGCTGCAGAGCGGCTCTGCTCCTGCAGGGGCACTCTCTCACATAAAAACCAAGCACTCTGCCTTCAGGATTGTTAAGGCCTGCAATAGGATTAACTTATAGGTTTTATATGTGTGTGCCATGGTAGTGATATAGGTAGCCTATACCACTGTAAGGGGTGCAAGCACACCCTTACCTAGGCTGCAGTAGAAGACCTGTGGTGCCATTTTGGAGTGCTTCCCAGGGGTGGCATAATACATGCTTCAGCCCCTGGTAGGCCTCTGAGGTACCTATGCCCTAGGTACATAGTATACCATATACTAGGGGCTTATAAGGCACTCCAGAATCCATTTAGATATGTACCTAATGTACATGCAAACAATTTTAGAGAGAAAGCAGCTAGGCTGTGGTCCTGATTAGCAGGGCCACAGCCAGACTAAGGTCGAAAAACAGTGAAACACCAGCAAAAAGTGGGGGTACCCATGTGAAGCAGATCCTACTCTCCTACAACTTTTTTTTCCCTGTTCATTGAACCACTAGCGTGTGCCATTAGGCAGGATCACACCATTTTAGCACCTGTCCCTGGATCTGCAAAACTTACATTGTTTGTGGACGATATGGCCTTGTATTTGGCCGCTGAGGAAGATTACATTTCGAGAATCTTTTCCATAATAAGTGAATTCACAGCAATCAGCGGGTATAAAATAAATCACACAAAGTCAGAGGCATTACTTTTTAACTGCTCTCCTGATATTTTACCCCTTTCAATGCAGGGACATTTTTCAACGTCTCAACCCATAAAGTATTTAGGGATATTTATAACCTCTTGTTTGGAGGATTTATTTTCGCTCAATTTTATCCCTACACTTATTATTATGCGCAATCTCTTCACGCAATGGAAGGACCTACCTTAACAATTATGGGACGAGTGGCTCTTATTAAAATAAGTATTCTCCCTTTGGTTTTATTTCTATTCTCTAATCTAATGGTTAAGGTCCCCGAGTCTTTTTCGACCGGATAAAGTCAGAAATAAGACACATCATATGGCACGCGAAAAAAAGCAGACTGAAATTACAAACGTTACAATTAGATGTGGAAGATGGAGCTCTCGCTTTACCTAATTTTTGTTTATATCATCAAGCCTCACTTATTAATTGGTTGAATTACAACAATTCAGAAGAGATGTCTTCTGCCAATTTTTTCCTGACTTTAATGCTTATGGAATCTGAGATTGGGTTCGCTCCTTTCTTGTGAATTTCTACGTTACCGAAGAAATCACGGTATAAAATCCCCATGGTTATATCATCTCAGTTCCAAAAAGTCTGGGAGGCCCATAGAATCCCCTGGCTGCATCCTCAATTGATGTTAGTCGAATGGATCCCTTTGGGGCTCCAGTCGTCTATTCAGATATATGGACAATGGGCTAAACTTGGGTTCCATAAGTTACAAGACTTTTTTACAAGTTAGAATTTTTTATCCTGGCAGGATATTAGAGAACAGAACATTAATACTAACATCATTCTCCTTTTTAGTTACATCCAGATTAAGAAATTCCGTTCAGGCTAAATAGGCTCAGAAAACTGTGATGGCTTCCAACATGGTAAAGCCAATTTAATACTTAGAACTAAAGGGCTGGGGAACTGGTTTAGACTGTTTAAGTCCGTAGAGGAAAGGCAAATAGTTTCAAATCATTTACTAAGAATTTCTGAGTCAATGGGTTGAGCCATAATCTCCAACAACGGCAAGGATTCAATAAAATGAGTTGCAAGGCAGTTAGAGCTGCTAATCTAAGAAGGATGGCATTTTTTTGTAAATGGATGATTTACAATACGCCAGACTCCATAAGTGCTTCAGATGTAAACAAGAAATTGGGGACTGGATGCATGTGGCATTCAAATGTACCCACCTAATGAATTTTTGGAAGAGTGACTTTGTGGAAAATTGGAAGAAGTTTGTCATTTGATCTCTCTCCTGATGATTCTGCTGCCCTTTTAGGGAGAGTAGAGGCTCGGGACAAGCTCGTTCTTGGTCAGCAACAATGTATCTTTGTTGCAACCTTGGTGGCAAGATCGTTAATTCTTGCCAATTGGAAATCGGAGACATAATGACAATTTCCCAATGGTTAATTAAGATGTAAAGAGTTTTTAGACTGGAAACTTTACATGAAAAAAGGGTGGGTTCAGTAGTGAAGTTGAATAGAATATGGAAGGATTGGAATTGATTTATCTTAGTGGTGGGTAAGAACGTTGTATGAATTAGATGAGATGTACTTAAGCACTTTACTACCTATGATGACTTATGTATGTACTTTTTGTGTGTAGGCAGTACTTTGTTGTATGAATTTCGAAGTATATATGCACTTTATATAAATGGTGGAAGAAAAATAAAAAAGAGAACTTTTTTTGACGAAAAAGGAACAGTTATGAAAATATGCTACATTGAAATTAAAGGTTTTAAAAAACACTTTACCATGCCTTCTGAGCTGTTTGAGGTCTACCTTAGGGGTGATTTCTATGTATTTAAATGGAAGCTTTTTGCCTGGCAAAAGGTTTACTTTGCCAGGTCGAAATGGCAGTTTAAAACTGCACAACCAGGCTGCATTGGCATGCCCGAGACATGTTTAAAAGGGCTACTTAACTGAGTGGAACAATCAGGGCAACAGGCCCATAGTAACATTTAATTTCCAGGTCCTGGGTACATGTAGTACAAATTTACTAGGGACTTATGTGCAAATTAAATGTGCACATTTTGTGTAAGCCAATTTCACCATGTTTAGAGGAGAGAGCACACACACTTTAAAACTGGTTAGCAGTGGTAAAGTGCACAGAGGCCTAAGGCCAACAAACATTAGATAAGCAAAAATGGAGGATTCAGGCAAAAGGTTTGAGGGATGACCACCCCAAGGCTGACAGGTCTAACATGGTGTGTCCTCCCCAGCAGAAAGTGGGGAGAACTACCCAACCTCCTGGGAGTTCTTATCACCGAGGCAGTAGAAACCAGAAAGACCCTGAGCATTGGCGTGGTCTCAACCAGGATGGTGTTGCACCGTAAAGTCCATTCCCTGAAGGGAGGTGGAACACTTCTATAGCTTGGGATTTTCACCCCGCATTTGCATGAGTCATCTGAGAGGCCTGTGGTCTGTCTGAACCCAGACATGAGTCCCAAACAGATATTTTCTCAGCTTCTTGAGTGCTCATACCACAGCAAAGGAGCAAAGGCCTCTCTCTCAAAAGCACTCCACCTTCGTTCCCAGGGAAGCAAACTCCTGCTAATAAAGCCTAGAGGTTGGTCTGGGCCTGCCTCATTTAACTCTGCTAAACAGCCCCTACGACATGCTCTGAAGCACCCGTCTGCACAATGAACGCCTTGAAGAAGTCATGAGCCTTGAGTACAGGTGCAGTACACATGGCTTCCTTGAGGGAGTCAAAGGCTTTATGACAATCCTCTGCCCATATCACCTTTTTGGGCTGCTTTTTCAAAGTCAGCTCAGATAAGGGGGCAACAATGGTGCGATGACCCATAGCAAACCTCCTGTAATATACGGTGAGACCCAGAAAGGCCCTCCTCTCGGTCTGTGTTTTGGGGGTTGCCAGGTCATGATACTCTCAATCTCAAAGCCTGGAGGGGCTGCACCTTGCCCCTGCCCACCATGTGGCCCAGATACACCACTGTACCCTGCCCTAACTTAATGGCCTTGATAGTCAGGCCCACCTGCTGCAGGGCCTGAAGCACTTCCTGGAGGTGGTAAAGGTGTTCTTCCCACCTGGAGCTGAAGACACCTATGTCGTCTAGGTAGGCGGCACATAATGACTCCTTCGCAGGCAAGACCCTGTTCACCAACCTCTGATATGTGGCAGGGGCATTCTTTAAGCTAAAGTGCATAATCTGGAACTGACCCTCTGGAATCAAGAATGCAGTCTTCTCTGTTGCCACATACATCAGAGCAATCTGATAGTACCCTGATGTGAGATAAAATGTACTAAGGAACTTGGCAGCACCCAGCCTGTCAGTGAGCTCATCAGCTCAGAGAATGGGGTGAGGGTCAGTCTTAGTGATGGAACTGAGTCCTCAATAGTCCACACAGAACTTAAGTTCTGGAATGATGCCCAGTGGGGCAGCCTTGGGCACCAGTACAACTAGGCTGGACCAGGGTCTGTTGGAGAGCTCAATCACCCCTAATGCCAGCATCTTGGAGATGTCCTCCTTGAAATTGTGCCTCACCTTATCCGACAGCCTGTAAATGTTGTTCTTGACCAGCATACTGTCCCTTGTATCAATGTCGCAGGTACAGAGATGTAAAGTCCCAGGGTTGAGGTGGAACAGACATGAAAACTGCTCTAGTAACTGGCGACAGTCACTCTGCTGTTCTGTGGTCACAGTAGAGGAAAGGTTGACATGCTCTACTGACCCATCATGCTCCTTGGAAGTTAGGCTTTCCTGGGAGAGATTTCGTTCTCCTCCTCTACTTCGTTATCTGTCACCAGGAGCATGGTTACCTCAGACCTATCAAAGGGTCTGAGGTAAAGGGTCTATGCTCCACATAGCCGGTTTATGTGGAGCACCTTTAAGGAGTTCCTAGATGCCATATTGTCCACCAGGTGGGTGTCATCCCCCTTTCACTCCTTCACTTCATATAGACCTGTCCAATGATCTTAGAGAGCTTTGGGCTCCAAAGTGTCCATGGCCCGCACCTTCTGTCCGGGCTGAAATTCCACCAGGGAAGAACTTTTCAGTACTTCATGGGTGGTGTCAAGATTATATTTAGCCTTTTTTTCCCAAAGTGTTGCATCTGGTTACAGAAAGCTAGCATGTAGCTTATTACATCCTGAGGGGATTTCCTGGAGCTTGCTCCCACTCCTCTCTCAAAAGGCTGAGAGATGTCCTATAGGTGCCCGTAGAGGAGTTCAAATGGGCTAAACCCAACCCTCTTCAGTGGAACCTCGCCGTAGGCGAAAGGCAGGCATGGCAAAAGGATGTCCTCACACTTCCACCTCATGGGCTCCGACAGGCTTATTATCATGCATTTTAGGTGCTTGTTGATTCTCTCAACAAGCACATTTGTTTGAAGGTGGTAGGGAGTGGAGAACTTGTAGGTTACCCCAAATTCATTCCACATGGACTTCATGTACGCAGACATAAAGTTAGTGCCTCTGTCAGACACTACTTCTTTGGGGAAATCCCACACAGGTAAAAATTCCCATTAGGGCCCTAGCTACCGCAGGTGCAGTTACCGACTTCAGAGGGATAGCCTCTGGGTTCAACGTGGTCCACCAAGACCAAGATTAACCTGTTGCCTAAGGCTGTCTTGGGGTCAAGGGATCAACAATATTGATGCCCTTGCTTTCAAAGGGAGTGTCAACGACAGGCAAGGGAGTCAGGAGATCTTTCAGCTTTTTCCCTGCTTTCCTGCTGGATGGGCAGGTGGGAAAAGACCTTCAGAATGTATCGGAGGCTGTATTCATCCAGGGCCAATAGAAGGGAGAGACACGCCTGGCAAAGGTCTTGTCCTGCCCCAGATGCCCAGCCAGAGGTATATCATGAGTCAATTGCAGTAGAAAGACCATGAAACACTTAGGGACCACCGTTAGTCCAGGAAGGCAATTCTCCCAATACATAAGGTGATTTCCAGAGGTATCACCTGCTGCCTGGGCCTAAGCTTGTTGCCTCAAGCCCTCTAGAGCTGGGCACTCTTTCTGCGCCTTGCAGAATTCCTCATTAGTGGTCCCACCCTCAAATTGCCATCCAGCAAGCTCCAGCAGCTCTCCTAAGGTCGGAAATGCCCTCCTGGTAGGCTTGGGGCAGATTTCTCAGGCACACCGTCAACCTGGACCATGGGAACTTCAAGGGCTGGTTTCTTCCTGCGCCCCCTTCCCTTACTATTCCTGGCAGCTGCTTGGGACCTTGGTCCAACCTCCAGGCTAACTTGACTTCCCTCTCGGGCAGCCATGGATCATGTGGTTAAACAGACCCATTCAAGCTAGCCTAACATCTCCAGATGTGACCTGCGCGCCACTTCGTTTGAGACAGTGTGCTCCAGGTCGTTGCCTAAAATGCATTCTACAGGCATGCCAAGGTCCACAGCTACTTTTAGAGAACCTGAGTCCCTCACCCACTCAAAGGGAACCAGATGGCTCTCATGGTTGTCTGCAACAATGACCTGGTGGAATGTATTGGGGAAAACTTGTTCTGAAGACACCATATGACGCTTACATTACTCATGATGGCTCCTGTGTCTCTCAGAGTCTCCACCCTTTGCCCATTGATAGTGACCCCCAGCGTACACTTAGAAGTACTGGAAGGCATATGGGCTTTTGGCACTATCTCCATATCCCCTAGGGATGCTAAGGTAACCTCTGCTCTCTCTCCCACATTAACTGGGGTCACTTCCTCCCCAAGCAATACACTTGACAACGCTGCTCACCGGTAGGGGCTGCGCCCTCTTGGGTCATTTGCTGTCTCCCTTAGAATGCCCATGCTTGGAGCATTGTCTATCAAATATCCCCTTTATGTAGGCTCAGAATGGGACTCATGACTATTGGGAAGAATTTTTTTTTTCAGAGAACTCCTTATTTTTAAGTTTTTCTCTCCCCTCTTTCTTCTGGAGGGACCCCTTACCACCCTTCTGGTGATTCTGCCCAGATACCTTTTTCAACACTATGGCGCTGACCTAGTGGTCCGCCCCTTTAGCGAGCTCTCTTGAGTCAGTGAGTTTACTATCAATGAGCTGCTGCTGCAGCTTAGCAAGGCAAATATTGAACATTTGCTCTCTTACTATCAGATTGAAAAACCCAGTAAAATCATCAACTTTACTGTGCCACAACCAACCATCCAGTGTCTTGCTGGCTTAATGAAGAAAATCCACCCAAGACTGTTTTTTCATCTGTTGGCTATCTCTGAAGCAAATGCGGTAGTTCTCTAGGGTATGTCCAAACTTGGTGACAAGAATGGTTTTCTGTGGAATGTACTTGATCTGGCTCCCCAACTCCAGTGTAAACAAGGTATCCCTCCACACTGGAGGCATGTGTTTCCAAAGCGATGCTCCCCTAAACTCTTCTGGCACCCTGTGCATCTTAAGGACCACCTCATAGGTAGAAAACTACTTGTCTAAGTCACCCCTACCACATTTATGGGCACCAGATCTTTGGGTATGCAAACTTTCTTGTCCCCTACAGAGACTGTGGGTATGCTGCCACCATGGTTGCTGGATTTTTGCAGTCTAGCTCTAATGTCCTGCTCTCTGAGACAAATTTCATGAGCCGGATACAATGAGAGTATGTGGAACAAGCAAAAAGGGCCAATGAAGGAGAATGTAAATTTTATTTTTTATTTTAACTTGTATAGGTATCAAATTAGTTATATGGGATTTTAGTGTTACACAAAATCACTGTACAGCACTGTTCAAACACAAGTCCAATTCGTACCGCTGCCACCAATGTTGGAAAGTGGGTTACTGGTTGAGGAGGGAAAACCCCTTCTCAAGCAGCAACCACAATTCCTGTCAGGGTGAAGTCACACGCAAACCGCAAAATAACCTATGATTAACCCTGTGGCAGCTTGGCTCTAAGCAGTTAGGCTTACATTAGAGGCAATGTGTAAGTATTTATGCAGCACTTCAAAAAGCAATAAAGGGAAAAGACAAAACAAGAAAAATCCCACACCAACTTAGAAAAATTGAATACAATGTAATAAATTATTTGACACCAAAATGATAAAACCTTAATCAGTAGAACCAGGGATATGCAATTTTGAACATTTAATGGAAAACAAAGCCTAAAAGCACCAATGCCAATTGTGGCTATCTTGTAGTGCAGGACCGGGACAAAGCCACAAGCTCAGACCGACTGGTGGAACACCGGCTGGCTTCAGGGATGACCAAGTTAGGCCTATTGAACAAAAGTACCTTACATTCTGGTTTGCAGAGCATTGTGAGATCCTGTGGATGCGCTGCGTTGCAGAGGTTTCGAGGAGCTGTGTGGTTGCGATGCAGATTTGTGCGCTGTAGATGCACTGCGCACCTGCGGTTCAGAAGAGCTGCTGGATTGTGATGCTGAATCCTGAAACATCGTCAATGATGTCGGCGACGAGGGGCTTGTGATGTAAAGACATGTGTCAAAGTCACAAGTTCAAGCCAACCGTGTTGGAAATGCATCGTGTTGCGGCGACTCTGATGCGGCTGCAAGGAGATGTAACGAGCTGCGTCAGTTCTGCTTCACAGGACCATAGCTGGTTGGCAGGGCACCCTCAGGGCCGCTTCCAAGGGTCCAGGAGTGGGGAGGCACCACCTGGGGGCTAGGACTCACAGCAGACAGAGTCAGGTGCTGGGTTCAAGGTGGTTGGAGCCTTTTCTGTCTCTGATGCCAGTCTGTTGGTCCTGGGTTCAAGATGGCCATCCAGTCCTTCACTCAGGCAGCAGGGAAGCATAGTAGCAGTCCTTCTTATAGAACAGCACAACAGTCCTTCTGAGGCTTCGATAGATCCAGAGGTGTACTGAAGAGTTGGGTCTGAGGGTCCAATATTTATACTTAGAGCCAACCTTGAAGTAGAAGAAGGTTCTGGAGGTTCCCCTCAGCAGAGAACGATCCAATTTATGGTTCTTGGAAGTGGCATGTTAAATCAAACAGATAGATTATAAACACTGAGTCAGTATCTAAAATTTAATAACACAGGTAAAGAGAAGAAAGAAAAGCCGTCGCGAAGTAATAGGATTTCCATCAACTACCAAGAGAGGTCAGTGTCATCACTTGGATATCCTTCCATCCTACCACTATTCCTCTAGAACATAGAGGGAAATCATGTAGCACAGATTGCGACGAGGCCGTAGGAATATCGATAGAAGGAAATAAGGACAAAGACAGAAAACGACCAGTATGGTCATGATTTATCAGATTTCAAGAATGAATATCCATAACTTGTGTGATAGATATTCCCAGTTGCAGTGCATATAAGTGAGATTTAAAAAGGGAGTTGGGAGAGAAAAAAAACTTTAATATAAATATCTCTGCCAATCCAGTTAAAATAGTGCAAAAGCAGCTTTCAATAAATAGGCCGCTTTACAATATGGCCATCACAAAAATGGGGTTACCCTTAAAGTCAGGGACCTGGGAGTAGAATCAATACAAAAAACAATGGTCCTAACTCAATTATTACCAAGATACAATAATCACATCCAGTTATGTTGTTTCAAGGTTTAGAGCTAAATAGCAAATGAATTCAGGATAGCTCAAAATATTCAATATAACATTCTGACATGAAGCGATGCAACATCCAAAACTTAATTCATCGTATATTTATTTACAAAAAACCATAGATTATATAAGATTTGACACATGGTTGCTCCAAAAGGAACGTGCATAGAACAGAAGTGATAAGAAGTGAGTGTGTAGAAAAGTAGATTTGAAGGACAATAGAACAATTATTAAAAACCTTTACAAAGTGCACGGTTATAATTCACCGTTTGAAATGTCCTGGTCACGTTCAGAAATATCATCAATGAGTTTACGTATTTCATGCACAGAATTTAATTCAATTTGTAGCACGTTTGAGGGATTGCGTGTACCAGGCTTAACAACAAGAGAGATGTCGACGTTTCGACCCGTCTAGGGGTACAGAGGTATTTTGAGACCTTGACCGTGCGGGTCTTCTTCAGGACAACAGGGGGGATAAGAGCAACCTGGCGTGGTCCTTGACTTGACTCTGTATCTAATGTATATCCAGGTGATAGTTAACCATAGATAACGTATCCCGGTCAATCAATTACCATGTGTACAGTCCTGTCAGGTATATTTACACAGGCTCTCGCGCTGCAGTCGTGGCATCAATCAATTCTGCAGTGTTTTGGGCCTCCTATTTAAAAGGATGGGAACGGAATTCATTTGTGCATCTCGTTTCCAGCCGAAGGGCGCGCTGCGTCCATCTAGGTCCGTGCTTCCCGTGGCGTCTTAACCGAGAGTTACAGGAGCCTGTGTAAATATACCTGACAGGACTGTACACATGGTAATTGATTGACCGGGATACGTTATCTATGGTTAACTATCACCTGGATATACATTAGATACAGAGTCAAGTCAAGGACCACGCCAGGTTGCTCTTATCCCCCCTGTTGTCCTGAAGAAGACCCGCACGGTCAAGGTCTCAAAATACCTCTGTACCCCTAGACGGGTCGAAACGTCGACATCTCTCTTGTTGTTAAGCCTGGTACACGCAATCCCTCAAACGTGCTACAAATTGAATTAAATTCTGTGCATGAAATACGTAAACTCATTGATGATATTTCTGAACGTGACCAGGACATTTCAAACGGTGAATTATAACTGTGCACTTTGTAAAGGTTTTTAATAATTGTTCTATTGTCCTTCAAATCTACTTTTCTACACACTCACTTCTTATCACTTCTGTTCTATGCACGTTCCTTTTGGAGCAACCATGTGTCAAATCTTATATAATCTATGGTTTTTTGTAAATAAACATACGATGAATTAAGTTTTGGATGTTGCATCGCTTCATGTCAGAATGTTATATTGAATATTTTGAGCTATCCTGAATTCATTTGCTATTCAGCTCTAAACCTTGAAACAACATAACTGGATGTGATTATTGTATCTTGGTAATAATTGAGTTAGGACCATTGTTTTTTATATTGGCTTTACAATATGGTCAACTAGTTTCAGCCTTCAGGGCTCTTTGCCCCGGCTTTCTTCAGGACAAAAACAATAAACAGCTACTGACAAAAAAGTGAAAATGAAAAGTGCTCAAAAGTTGCCATCAAGTACAACCTTTTGTGATGATACCTCAGAACAAGCAGGGTGATCCTCACACCTGTAGGAAACAAACATATATATTCTATTTGTGAAATGATAAAACGGTTTATAAATGTTCACCACATTTTATGTATCACGACTAGATACTTTGCAATGGCTCTATTTGTTATAGCCAATTGTATTACTGCACTGTCATATCAATTAAAGGCCAGTGCACTCACCTGTCTTGTGTGAGATATAAACCTCACGGCACCTGGTATATAACTCAGGTATAGGAGACCCGCCCTGTAAAAAATAAAGAAAATAGATTTTTAGGGGGGAAAAATAGATGGACTAAAAAGAATTCATCTTTTTGATAAAAAGCGTGTCATGTTTGCTTATGCTATCTTATTAAGAAGAACGCTTCTCTGTAAGACAAAAGGAAAAACACTTATAGAGATCTTCTCAAAAGTCGGATATGGCAAAAGGAAACTGACTTTATCATATCCGCTTGTTTCTTCAAACTCACAAAGTAAACAGAGTATTGAATTCTTTCTACATGACCATTGTTTGGTCTGAAAAATGTATCTGGCCTCAAGAATGGAAAACGAGATTATGTGTAACCGTATTCGATATCAACCATCAACTGCTTGTCTTGTCAGAGTCCTTCTTGTATTTGAGTTAATATTTAATATTAAGTGCCCTAGAATCTAAATAGTATAATGTAACTGGCTATATATTTTAGAAGGAGCATATGGCACGCCTAAGTTAAGATCTGAACAGCATCTTGAAAATATTTGTAACGTTTTTATGTGTAAAAATGCTACCGCTGTTGTTTTAGATCTCCGTGAGCTTCAGTAGTGTACATGGCACAGCCATTTTGAAAAGCCACAGTAATCTGTTAAAATTCACCTCAGGTCACAGGCAAAGCAAACTAAGCAGACAACGTGAGCGTTTAAACACGAACAATGGTAGTTCTCTAGTGATGCGGTTGCCTATTAATTGGCTTTAACGCATCAAAAATGCAGTATGGCAAATGTAAACGATGATATTTTGTCTACTGAAAAGGGCATAAAGGTGTTTATTACACAGCGACAAATTAAGGAAAGGGAAAGGGAAATAGATCGAGCCGCGTAAAACTCTCCACTCACCTCTCCGTCGGTGCCTCGGACTCTCCTGAGTAAATGGGAGGTACCGAGGCTCCGAACTGCCTTATTTTTAAATGTATCGCGATACTCCGGCGCTACCGGATGTCGTCATAATGAACTACAGAATGGCGCGATAGAGCCAGGAAGCTGTAGATTTTAAATGTACAATCTCGCGATTGGAAACAATCTTTATTGAGCACTCCCAGTTTGTATAGCCATGTATTAAAAAGGTAGTTTATAAAGAGTAATCTTGCCATTCTTTAAGAGATACTAAACATCGAGATACTCAGATGCAAAGTGTGATCTTTGTTACAAACTACTGATTTGTATAGCCATGTGTTGAAGTGGTAATTCTAAATAAAGGGGAAGATTAATGTGTACATTCTTTAAAGATATTAGACATCAATGTGCTCAGATATATCTTATTATTGTTTCTCTTTGAGTCCAGCACACCAGGCCATGATGACATATCTCTTGCAAACTTTTTCTTGTCGTACTACATCGAGTTGGAAAGAATGAAGTTATTAACAACTCTTTTACGTAATACTGAAAGAGTTTAAATGATTTGACCTTGTTTCAGTTGTAATAATCTCATTTTTGTATGTGATAAGGTCTTTTTTGTATTCTGTCAAAGGATGGTGGCTATGACTTGTTATTGTGTTTTATACGCCCTACTTGAAAAATAATTATTTCAAGAAAAAAGGGTACTCTTTGAATTTAATCAAAGCAAAGTGAATGTTGGTAACTGCTGTACATTTCAACTTTTGTAGAGGAACATAGGATCTTATAAGGCCGTCCACGGTATACAATCGTTTAGGCCTTTACTGTCACTGTGTAATTTAAAAACCCATCTTTGTTCTTTATAGAAAAGAAACTTCGCCTTATCACTTATATGGGATGGTATATAGGGTTTTTCCAAAACAGTCCATGTGAAATCATCTGCTTGGTGGTTAGATTCAAGAAAATGTCTTGTCAACCTGGTGTTGGTTTTTTTACATCTAAAAGTACTTTTATGTTCCAGCATCCTCAATTTCACTTTGCGAGTTGTCATCCCCACATATTGGTATTGACAGGGGCACTGTAACAGATAAATTAGGTTATCACTATTGCAGTTGGAAAAGGTTTTTTTGTATCCATGGTCTGGTCGTACCTATGTCAACAGTTTTTGAACGTTTAGTTTGGGGACAAATGGCACATGTCCCACAGGGAAAATGACCCTGGACAGCCGGTAAATCCCACAGTGTCCCAATTTTTCTTGATTCTTGCTCTGTTGATCGCGTATGTACCAATTTGTCGCTTATGACCTGTTTTAAAAGCAAACAGAGGCATTGGAATCTTCTCCTGGCAGCTATTCAAAAGTCGTCAATTTTTTTGAATGCATTTCTGAATGCCATTCGTAAGTGTACTGAAGGTATTGACATAAGTCAAGCGCCCCAAAGGTGGTTTCTCAACCTTGGCTTCTAGTAGCGCATCTCTATGATTGTTTGTAGCGCGTTTATATGCATTTTTGATACTTTTTTTGGGTACTGCTTTTCTGTCAATTGATTGGTCAAATTACGGGCTTGTTGTTTGTATAGTTCAAGAGTCGAACAATTACGTCTTAATCGTAAAAATTGGCCAAACGGCAAATTATCCCGCAAAGCTTTTGGATGTTGACTGTCGTATCTTAAGAGGGAATTTCGTGCCATAGGTTTACGATAGAGTTCACTTGCCAAACCTGTTTCAGTTACAAAGATGAATAAATCTAGGAAAGCTATCCTAGTTTTATGTGCCTCAAGAGTGAACCTCAAGAAAGTGTTGCGCGTGTTGAGCCATTTCTGGAAATGTACCACCGATTCTAGGTCACCACGCCACACAACTAGAATGTCGTCGATATATCTCTTCCATAGTCTAATCCACTTATGGAAGGGATTATCATTATTCAAAACGTGTTCTTGTTCAAATTTGTGGACGTACAAATTCGCCAAACTTGGCGCAAAAACTCTTCCCATACTTGTACCTGAGACTTGTAAGTAGATTGTTTCTTCAAACTTAAAAAAGTTTTCTTTCATAGCCAATTGTGCCAGGGTCATAATGAAATGAACCGGGGTGATGGAGTCCAAATTTGCATCACTCAGGATAGAAGCAATGGTGTCTAGCGTTTCATCTTGAGGAATAGAAGTGTACAGTGATTCGACATCAAAGGAAACAAGCCAAGTCATGTAGAAAGAATTCAATACTCTGTTTACTTTGTGAGTTTGAAAAAACCTATTTTATTTATTTTTTACAGGGCGGGGTCTCCTATACCTGAGTTACATACCGGGTGAGGTGAGGTTTATATCTCACACAAGACAGGTGAGTGCACTGGCCTTTAATTGATATGACAGTGCAGTAATACAATTGGCTATAACAAATAGAGCCATTGCAAAGTATCTAGTCGTGATAAATAAAATGTGGTGAACATTTATAAACCGTTTTATCATTTCACAAATAGAATATATATGTTTGTTTCCTACAGGTGTGAGGATCACCCTGCTTGTTCTGAGGTATCATCGCAAAAGGTTGTACTTGTTGGCAACTTTTGAGCACTTTTCATTTTCACTTTTTGGCAGTAGCTGTTTATTGTTTTTGTCCTGAAGAAAGCCGGGGCAAACAGCCCTGAAGGCTGAAACTAGTTGACCATATTGTAAAGCGTCCTATTTGTTGAAAGCTGCTTTTGCACTATTTTAACTGGATTGGCAGAGATATTTATATTAAAGTTTTTTTTCTCTCCCAACTCCCTTTTTAAATCTCAATTATATGCACTGCAACTGGGAATATCTATCACACAAGTTATGGATATCCATTCTTGAAATCTGATAAATCATGACCATACTGGTCGTTTTCTGTCTTTGTCCTTATTTCCTTCTATCGATATTCCTACGGCCTTGTCGCAAAACGTGCCACATGATTTCCCTCTATGTTCTAGAGGAATAGTGGTAGGAAGGAAGGCTATCCAAGTGATGACACTGACCTCTCTTGGTAGTTGATGGAAATCCTATCACTTCGCGAAGGCTTTTCTTTCTTCTCTTTACCTGTGTCATTAAATTTTAGATACTGACTCAGTGTTTATAATCTGTAAAGTTGTGATAATTTTGTTTTTCGTTCCCCTTCCCCGTTTCTTTAGACCATCAGATTTTCTTGGAGTTGTTATTAATTGTATGGGGGATTAAATCTGTAGTTTGGACGTTAAACTTTTCCCTAGGACTCTTTCTCCTGACTGGAGATGTATTGAAAAATCAAACAGATAATCAAGAAAAATGAATATATCCAATACAAAAAGTAGACTGAGTGCATTATGAAACAAAATCTAGAATTACTTTCCTGTCACGGAATGTTGGTAGTATTAACACAATAGACAGGACCCACAGGCAGATTCCTTTGTATTTTGCCATGACACTTTCTATGTAGGAAAAATGGGGCGAGTCTCCAAAGCCAGTACCAGGATATCTCGAATATTGCACACTAACAAAGAGAACAAATAGAACAGGACATGGTAGTGGACGTCTTGCGACATGCATAACAGCAGCTAAATATGTTAAAGTAAAGTAAATAGAGCTCGATAAGTCAATGGTAGTAACACTAATTATAAATAGAACTTTTGATCATTGTATAGCACAATCCGTTTTTGTTAACTTGTACATAAATCCATCATCTGAAGTAAAGAAACGAAACATTAATGCAATCATTATGATTTGACAAAAATACAACTTGTGAGGATTGTCAATGATAATAAAAGGAGACTCCAATTCCAACCTAAATGAATCCATGGCAAGAGACCTCCATATCACATAGAAAATGTAATCTGGGGGATCCTGCCAAAAAGATACAAGCTACCATAGAAAAGATACAAATGACGAGTATTGCTTTCCTTCCTAAAAAGCATGTCTGTTCATGCTCTAAATGGACATTTCGCTAGTGGTAACCCCATGTTACACACACATTATACGAACAAACGTTCTGCAGTTTTGGACCATACCCTGGTCTATTCTCAAATTTTCCAGCAAATCACAGGTTATCATATATTAAAGAGTTATGAAGGCGACCATGGGGCAAGTCTCAAAGCCAGTACCAGGTTATCTCGAATATTACACATTAACAAAGAGAACAAATACAACAGGACATGCTAGTGGGTGTCATGTGACATTCATAACAGGGGCTAAATACTATCTGGCACATGAATCAAGCTAGGATGTTGCGAGTCCTTAATTGTGAATATTAAGGATTCGCAATTAAGGACTTGCAAAATCCTATGCATGTAGGAATCGCTATGATAATAGCGATTCCTACATATTCCTTATTTGTGACCCGCAAATTGCGAGTCGCAAATAAGGAATAGCTTCCCATTCATTCCTCTGGGCCTACAGGCCCAGAGGAATGAATGTGAAATTGCAAGCGCAATTTGCGAGTACCAATAGGTACTTGCAAATTGCGCATGCAATTTCAGGGTGCAAGGGTGTCAAATTCGTCTGGTGAGCGTACTGGAATCCACAAATAGAGGGCGTCTGGACGGCTTCATGGAGCATCTATTACAGGACCTATTCGGTCGTGAGGCCTTCACTAAGACATTTGTCATGGAAAGGGAGCACCACACACTGGGACCATGCCCTAACCCAGGCTGCCCTCGGCGCTGGATAATTGCCCGGTTCTTGAACTTTAGAGACGGAGACACCGCATTGTGTCTGGCAAGAGAAAGGGGCCCCTTGAAATGGCAAGGTACAACAGACTCCTTATATCCTGACTTTACTGCAATGGTCCAGGAGGCCCACCAGAAATTCACTGGAGTTAAAATTACACTCCGTATTTTGGGTTTGAGATATGGGATCTTATACCCCGCACGTTTACGTGTCGACATTGAGGGCAGACCCCACATTTTTGAAACACCAACCGCAGCAAAGAATTCTGCTGAACCTACTCTGTTGCACAGGCTACGCATTGATTACTGGCTTCTTGCACCCATGCAAACTCCCTGGATTGCGTCAATGACACACCTGCCACATACATTGCCAAATCACAAACCAGTTCTCCTGAAGCTGTGCATTACGAAGGCAGGCAGGGTAGAAAGGGCATGGAGATTCCCAGAGATGGCGCCTCAGGATTAACCTTTCAAAGCTAAACTGCGCTCAGCAATAGTTGAGTACTTTTAACTTAACACTGGGACAGTGGAGACCAAAGCCATGTTATGGGAGCCTTTCAAGGCCTACAAGCTAGTATAATAAGTCGTGCTGCACTGCTGGCTGAGTACAATGAAGCAGTGGAGCGTGAGGCACACAAGGAGTAGTTTCTTACCTGTAACTCCAGTTCTGTAGTAGGGGTATCTCTGTTATAGTCATAATCTATGAATAATCCCCGCCCATGTGCGGGGACCCCGGAGCAATCAAAAATATCTCTTAAGCTGTCCCGCATTTGCAAACCTGCAAAGACACTTAAGAGACAGACAAAATAATACAGCCTAATCACCACAAGGCTGCACTGGCCAGCACTTCCTCTGAAGTGAACACAAAAGCCAAAATAAAGTTGAAATGTCATTTTTATTCACATTTGACATGTTCCTTTATTATCACACACTCCCTTCACCAAAATCCCTTTAAACAATAGAGAGGAAGGGGTGGACAGACAAGCCCTATAGGCTGTCATTATGTGTCTGCTAAAGGGATACCGTGCCTTTAAGAAACTCTCCAGAGACCCCCGGTATCCCAGGATGCACAGCCAACACAAGTTACTTTCAGTTCTTTTTGAAGGTGTATAACAACAGGCCTGATACCGTCAGCTTACTCCACCGGGGAGGAGGGAGGGTCGCTTATGACTATAACAGAGATACCCCTACTACAGAACTGGAGTTACAGGTAAGAAACTACTCCTTCTGTAGTAGGGGATCTCTGTGTATAGTCATAATCTATGAATAGAATGGCAAGCCCATCCCAACCAACAAGAAGCGGTGGAGTAAGACCAACCACCAACAAATCACTGTGCAAACAAATTCCTTAGCGAAGCCTGTCCAACCTGCGCATCTGCCCTAGCATCAGAGTCCAGGCAGTAATGCTTTGTAAACGTATGGACTGACTTCCAGGTGGCAGCCTTACAAATGTCAGCAATGGGAACATTCCTAAGCAAAGCGGTGGTAGCCGCCTTTCCTCTAGTCGAATGTGCTGTAGGCTTACCCCCTAATGTTTTATTAGCTTTTTGGTAACAAAGCTGAATACAGGAAACAATCCATCTGGAAATGGACTGCTTTGAGGTAGCTAAACCAGTTCTTACCGAACCATAATTAACAAACAGTTGATCCGACCTGCGGATATCTTTTGTCTTATCCAGGTAGAATTTCAACACCCTACGCACATCAAGTGAATGCAGAGACCTCTCCGCCGGAGAGGAAGGATGCTGAAAAAACGTAGGCAAAGTTATCATCTGATTCACATGGAAATCTGATATCACCTTAGGCAAAAATTTAGGATGGGTACGCATCACTACTTTAGAAGCATGGAAAACAGTATACGGCTCTTGGCAACACAGAGCCTGAATCTCACTCACCCTCCTGGCCGATGTAATGGCTACAAGGAAGGCCGCCTTCCAAGACAAATGCTGCAGCGAAGCCTTATGGATAGGTTCAAAAGGCTCCCTCATCAATCTAGATAACACCACATTCAATTCCCAAGGTGGAGAAGGCCTTCTAACAGGGGGAAACACCTTACGCAAACCCTCCAAAAAATCCTTAATCACAGGGATTTGAAAAAATGAGGTTTGAGAAGGGCCCTTCCTATACGCAGTCAGAGCTGCGAGATGAACCTTAATAGATTGAAAATTAAGCCCAGACTGAGCTAACTGCAGCAGATAAGGCAAAATAACGTCTTCTTTACAGGATGTAGGGTCAAAGTCCTTCGCCTTGCACCATAAGCAGAATCTCTTCCACTTATAGGCGTAGGAGGTCCTCGTAGACGGTCTCCTAGCCTCTTTTAAGATCTCCATACAGTCCTGAGGCAGGTTCAAGTGTCCATACTGCACTAGCTCAGGAGCCATGCTGCCAAACTCAAGGACGAGAGATTGGGGTGAACCATCTGCCCTCCGAACTTTGTGAGGAGGTCCGGCCGGCACGGCAGGCGCCGGTGTGGCAGAACAGACCGGTGAAGAAGGTCGGTGAACCACCATTGTCTCGGCCACTCCGGAGCAATCAGGATCATTCTGGCTCTGGATTGCGACAGCTTGATCAGCACCGCCGGAATCAGGGGAATGGGTGGAAAGGCGTAGAGAAAGCTGTTGGACCAGCTGATCCATAGTGCATTCCCCAGCGTCCCTGGCTGGTAGTACCTGGACGCGAAGTCGCGGCATTTGCTGTTTTCTGCCGTAGCGAACAGATCTATATCCGGAGTGCCCCATTCTGCGAAGACGTCTCTTAGCACGTCGTCGTTTAGCACCCACTCGTGGTTCTCTTGAACGAGTCTGCTGAGCGCGTCTGCTTGGGCATTCTGCACTCCCGGCAGGTGGGTCGCCGTGATCGTCAGATTCCTGGCCACCAGCCAGTTCCAGATCGCCTGTGCCTCCCGAGACAGGGTGCGTGACCGGGAGCCCCCCTGCTTGTTGAGGTAATACATGGTCGTAGTATTGTCCGTCTGAACCAGCAGGGAGGACGTCCTGAAGGAGGGATGGAACGCCTTCAAGGCCAAGTGTACTGCTCTGAGTTCCAAAAAGTTGATATGGTAGGTCGTCTCCATCTGCGACCATATCCCCTGAATCTGAAGAGGGCCCGAATGCGCTCCCCAGCCCTGGAGAGACGCATCGGTCACTATGGTCTGGGCCGGAATGTCCTTGTGAAAAGGGGTCCCCTTGCAGACATTCTCTGGGGAACACCACCATTTCAGAGACTGCCGAGCGTGCTGAGACAACTGGATCTTGTCCTCCCAACGCCCCCTCCTCTGGTCCCATTGATCCTCCAGACATTCCTGCAGGGGCCTCATATGCAGACGTGCATTGGGGGTGAGGAAGATGCAAGAAGCCATCGACCCCAGTAATGAAGACACCGTCCTCACCGTAGGAGAGCGGGCTGAGATGAGATGCAGAGCCTTCCCACGGATCGATAAGCGTCTCTCCTCCGAAGGACACACGCTTGCGGTCAAGGTATTGACTGAAGCCCCCAAGTACTGGAGACACTGCACAGGGATCGGCACTGACTTCGTCATGTTGATGTGCAGCCCCAGACGGTGAAGCAAAGCCGCCGTCCTGTTGAAATGGCACTGGGCTTCCTGATAAGTGGACGCTTTGATCAACCAGTCATCCAGGTAAGGGTACACAAACACCTTGGTCTTCCACAGGTGTGCCGCGACCACTGCCATGCACTTGGAGAACATCCGTGGCGCAGACTTCAGGCCAAACGGGAGTACGGAATACTGGTAATGGTTGTTGCCTACCAGAAACCTCAGGAACTTGCGATGCTTCGGTGCGATCGGCACATGAAAGTAAGCGTCCTGCAGATCTATGGCGCACAGCCAGTCTCCTCGATGCAACTGAGGGTAAATCTGATGCAGGGACAACATACGGAACTTTTCTCGGCGGATCCACCTGTTTGCTTGACGCAGATCCAGAATAGGCCTGAACTCGTTCTTGTCTTTTTTTCTTACGAGAAAGAACCGTGAGTAGAGACCTTTTCCTTTTTGCCTCAAAGGAACAGCTTCTATCGCCTTCTTTTTTAATAGAACGTCCGCCTCCCGCTGGAGCTCCCGCACCATGTAAAGGGAGCGCACTGGTGGAATCTGTGGAGGCGAACTGGTGAAACGAAGACAGTAGCCATTGCAAACAATATTCAGCACCCACTTGTCCTGTGTTATTGTCCTCCACTCTGCCAGGTAGTGTTGAATACTTCCCCCCACCGGAGCGGGTAACAGATGAGGGGGAAGTAACTTTTCAGGGCTTCGACCCGGACGGGCCTTTGTTCCCCGCCGAGGACTGATGCTGGCCTCTGCCCCTCTGGCGCTTCTGAAAGGGCTGCCTCTGGTACTGCTGCTGTTGCTGGGGCTGTTGCTGGGGGCCCGACTGACGCCCTTGGCCCCTCTGCTTGGTGTAGCGCCTGCCCGAGGAACGGAAGGACCTCCTCTGCTCCTTAGGCCGCTCCAGCCCCACCGCCTTCAGGGTCTCCGCCTCAGCCTTCATGCGGGCCATCTCGTCATCCGCATGCGACCCGAATAACGTCGTGCCAGAGAATGGTAGATTGGCGATCTTCTGCTGCGCTTCCGGCTTGAGCGGAGTCAGCCGCAGCCAGGAATGCCTCCTCATATGTATGCCGTGGCAGTACCCATGGGCCGCCAGCAACGACACGTCCCCCGCCGCACTGATGATCTGATTAGAGACCATCATGCCCTCGTTCAGCACCTCTTGAAAATCCTCCCTCTTGTCTCTGGGCAGGGAGGCCGCGAACTGTTGCAGGGAGTCCCAAAGAGACCTGTCATAGCGCCCCAACAGAGCAGAGGCGCTAGCGGCCTTCATTGTAGTAGCCGACGTGGAGCACATCCTCCTCCCCAAGGAGTCCATTTTGCGACTCTCCTTATCCGGGGGAGCCGTGGAGGAAGGCGTCGTGGAGTGTTGCTTACGAGCCGCCGCCACGATAACAGAATCCGGTGGGGGGTCCACTCTGAGGAACACCGGATCCGAGTCAGGGGCCCTGTACTTCTTTGACAGTCTCGAGGGCGCCGGCTTCACCACGGCCGGCGTTAAGAACACCTCCATCGCAGGTTCCTCCAGTCCTGGGACCAGCGGGAGGAGGGGGCGCGACAGATGTACTTTATGCAAAGTCTCAAAAATCACAGAAGTAGTGGGAATAGGGGTAGTCACTGATATCCCCAACTTCGCAGCCCCTCTCAGCAACACCTCCTGGAACGTGGCAATGTCATCCACTGGAGAGACGCGGGTAGGAGGCGTCTCTGACAGCGAGGGCGAATACTTGCCAACCCCCGAAGAGTACGTGCCCCTCGACCCTCTGGAACGGGACCGATACCTCCGTCGACCATGTCCAGAGCGAGTGGAGGATCTGCGCCTACTCCGTGATCGCCTGCGAGGGCGAGAGCGAGATCTCTGCCGGTGAGGGACCCTCGGGGGAGGAGGCGGTGGCTGCGGTGGTGAGGCAGGCAGCTGAGGCACGGGCAGAGGCAGCGGAGGAGGTGGAGGAGGAGGAAGAGGAGGAGGAGGAAGAGGAGGAGGCTGAGGAGGAGGAGGCAGTGCAGGCACCGGTGGAGGCGCCGGTGGAAGGTCGGGCACCGGAGGCAAAGGCTGCCGCTGGGTACGCAGCGGGGTCAGATGGTCTGAAGCCCCATCACTTCTAGCCGGAGAGCCCCCATCATCATTGTCCGGGCTCGCGGCCACTCTCCTCTTCTTGGCGGGCCTGTCCCGCGGGGAAGCCACCGAAGGCGAACGTCCGTGCCTCCCCGATCCCCGACTGGAGATCGTAATCACCGAGGACGTATTCCCCGATGTCTGGGACGTCGAACTGTACGTCGACCTCGAACGGCGTCTCTTCGCCCTCGACGACGAGTGCCGCCCCGCAGTCGATCGTCCTCTCGACGTCGAACCAAGTCTCCTCGACGTCGACCCATGCCTCCTCGGCGTCGAGCCCCGCCTTGATCGCCGTCGCCGGGGTGTCTGCCTCGACATCGACTGTCTCCTCGACGTCGACTTCTGGCGTCTCGACGTCGACCGCCGGTGCCTCGGCGTCGACCGCTGCGATCTTGACGTCGATCGTTGGTATCTCGACGTCGATCGTTGATGTCTCGACGTCGATCGTTGGTATCTCGACGTCGATCGTTGATGTCTCGACGTCGATCGTTGGTGTCTCGACGTCGACCTGCGTCTCGGCGTCGACCGCCTCCGCCTCGACGGCGGGCGCCGGGATCTCGGCGTCGACTCCGTCAGCGTCGAGCCGTGGGTAGACGGCGGCGAGTGCAGTCCATGGGGCTCGGTACGACGTCGATGTGTTGTTGACGTCGACCGTGACACCTGCGACGGCGACCCGGTCCCGGGTCTCGCCGGCCCCTCCCTCGACGTCGAACGCCGAGGCTGCCGCGACCCAGAGCCCTGGATCGACGGCGAACATACCGGTGCCTTCTCTCTCGCCGTCGACGTCGTCGCCTTCGACGTCGAACGCGACCTACAAGCCGGTAGGTGTCGTTTCAGCTCCTTTTTCTGCCCGGAGGTCCCTCCAGGGGCTGAAGCATGGGCGGAGGAGGGGGAATGGGACCCTCCATGCCCTGAAGTCTCACCGGTCCTCTGCTTCTCCTGTCCCTGAAGGCGAGTCTTCTCCCTGTCCCTCAGGGTCCTTTTCGAAAAGGTGCTGCAGATGTCACAGGCAGCTGGGACATGTGAGGGCGACAAGCAGAGGATACACACCTCATGTGGGTCCGTCTTAGCCTTCTTCCTCCCACACTCAGGGCATTTATCGAATAAAGCCATGCTGAGAGTGGGCCAAAACTGCTCCAGATTGCAGGCAGTAGTAGACAAAGGCTTTAGACGTCGAATGAAACCCACTTTTAATCCAAAAAATCCGATGTTAATCAATTAAACCACCCAAAAGGGTAGAGCTCAAGCTCACAGTAGCCAGACGATACGTGGAGTGTGAGCATCCCGGGCATACACTAGTGTGACTACTGCAACCCCCAAGAGGCCAGACATATATCTCCACCCTCCTGGACCCAGACGGTGCACATATATCTGACACTATCGGTATACAAAAAGCAATACTTGACTATTACTCAGACTTATACATGTCGAAAGCCACTGCAGACAACACGGGCAGTAGTCAATAATTGGACGAAATAGCCATGGTGTGGCTAAGTTCAGCCATCGAGACTTCCTTGCGGAGCCATTTACGGAGGAAGAGATTATCCAAGCGATTGAAGCCATGAATGGCTCAAAAGCTCCGGGTCTTGAAAGGTTCTCGGGTAGCTTTTATAAAGCATATAAACATCTACTGGCCCCGCATCTGCTAAAGGTATTTCAAGAGGCCTTGGAGAATGAAATACTCCCTCCCACATTGCGAGAAGCAGTCATAATATTACTCCCTAAACCTGGTAAAGACCCGCTGCACCGAGGTTCTTACAGACCGCTTTCATTATTAAACTTTAACAATAAAATACTGGCCAAATTGCTGTCCACACGGCTCTCACTCCTTCCTAAGCAGATAATCACTCCAGCCCAGTCTGGCTTTGTACCCCATAAATCCACTGCCATGAACTTGCGCACACTGTTCGCTGCACTCCACAGTATTGATCCCACTATTCCTGCTGCAGCAGTATTACTGGATGCTGAAAAAACATTTGATTCTTTAGAATGGCTATTTCTGCATTCAGTAATCGGGAGAATGGGCATACCAATAGGGTTCACCTCACTGATTAGACTACTATATACAAAGCTCACGGCACGTATCTGGATAAATGGTACTATAACATCCGAAATTTGACTTTACGCGTGGGATGCTGCAGGGATACCCACTTTTACTCTTGCTTTTTGTGATAGCGCTAGACCCCATGGTGCGTCCCTTACAGGAGAAGCACCTCCACAGAGGCCTACAGTTTAAAACAGGCCCTTTGCTCCTTACGCTGTACGCTTATGACATCATTTTATATGTGTGACATCCCAGCGACAACCTATGTCCTCTGATTCGGGAAATAATTCGATAAGGGGCATTGTCTGGTCTGCGCATAGACTGGGGCAAATCTGAGATCTTCCCCCTTACAATAGCCCCAAGAGATGGAGACATTGACTTCCCATTGAAATGGTGCAAGGACTCTGTCAAATATCTGGGCATCCATATACACAGGGACTGGGACCAAATAATAAGGCTTAATTATGGCCCGGCAATCGACAAGCTGACCAGCAGTGTCAAGAGATGGCTGAAACACCCTCTGTCCATGGCAGGCCATATCGCAATAATCAAGATAGTGGTACTGCCCAAGTTTATATATTTATTTCAAAACATCCCCATTCCTTTAACCAAGGGATGCTTTACGACACAACGTACCCTACTGCTCAGGCTTGTTTGGGGTGGTAGGCAACCGTGGATTAGCTGGGATACTCTTACTTTGCCTTATGAATGCAGCGGATTTGGGGTGCCTCACTTTCATAAATATTATCTGGTGGCTCAGTGCAGTTTTGCCAGGCATTGGTATCATGTTGACTCCAGAATACCCTATATCAAAGTAAAAGCAGATTTAATATACCCTACGCCACTGGCGGCAATTTTGCCTGTGGGCCTGCCATGGGATCCACAAGACATACAGACAGTCTCAACAACAAGTTGGGCTTGGAAGCGACTTATCAGAGCAACGGGATGTCAACTATTATATTCCCCTGCAATACCACTGCCCAATAACACTTGGTTACATATCACGCAGGAAACTATTGTCAAACGGACATTGGATAAATATGGCCTGGAAACAATAGGAGACTTGTTCCCGAATGGGCATGCATTTACAATCATGGAGGACAATCGCTTTATAGATACCCCTACTGATGGATCAATTTATACTTCGGAGACTGAAGGGCACACTTAGGGTCCACATTCCCAGGTACTCCCTCGAACCCTCAGATTTCCCATCACTAACACTACACATCAATGACGCTGATGGGGACCATCTTATGTCCAAAATTTATAAATCAACTGTAGGTCTGTTGCCCGCGGGCGATGCAGGTGTGCGTGCTGAGTGGCAACGTGACTTGAGTCATCCACTTTCCGACTTCCAATGGTTCTACTGCTGCAGACAAACGCAAAAGGTTTAATTAAATAATAGACATATGCTCTTACATTTTAAATTTCTTTGGCATGCTTACATCACCCCCGTAAAGATGCATTGCATGGATCCATCCCACCCGCATGCATGCCCCAAGTGCAGTTCTCCGTCAGCAGATTTCGCACATATGACATGGACATGTGACCAATTGGCTAAATACTGGGGGCCAATCTTTGAAGAACTGGCGCAGAAGACACACCTTGCGCTCGCGCCTGCAATATTGTCGGCATTATTGGGGTTTATTTGTGATATCCCGAAATCTGCGCCTCGTTTTGTCGGCAATGGCACTGTTGCTCGCTAAAAGAGAGCTGGACATCAAATGGGGCAGTAAACACTTACCAACTATAAAGTCCTGGCTGCACAGTCTAACGTTCTATAATACAAACAGCGATTTATATGCACAACTATAGCCACCAACATCACGACCACATGATATTTGGCAACCACTTAGTGTATATTTGAAGGAACTCCAGGACACAGCAGACTCCCAGATTGCACAAGACACTCCCTCACAAAGCACTGGGGTAGACATAAACACACCCTCCGCCATATAATACAGTGTCTTCTTTGTTTGATAACATAAATAAAGTTTTTTTTTTAAATCCGGAATTACATAACAAAAAGCAGGTCTGATAGAGCACCAGGGCCGAATGGTATTGCATCTTCACTTTATAAGCATGATCACAAATACTGCAGCTCAACTCCACAATGTCTATATTCCACTTGCATGTCCACCGTAATAATTCCTGATTCTTGGTGCAGATCAATTATACAACCAATTTATAAAAAAGGACCTAACAAAGGACCCTAGCTCTTACTGGTTAATAGCACTCCAGGACACAAAGGTTAGGGTTAAGTTGCTTTTCAATGATTTGGAGAAGTGGGCAACCAGCTCTAACTTTGGGGCATATCAGCAACAACCGGCGATAATTATCGCTAAGCGCACTTAGCGCTAGGATAATTATCGCCGGCTAGCGTGGATTTTTATCGCTGAGATAGCGTGCTATTAGCAAAGCTTATCTCAAAAGCGATAAAAATCCTAGCGCTAACTGCCTAACGTGAGATTATCACTGGAAACCCAGCGATGATCTCACGAAATGTGGCGTTAGCTTGTTGATAGGGCCTCACAAACTTAGCCATGATATCCACCTTCCATAGGATATCATGGCTAAGTCAGTCCTGAAGCAGGCGTAAGGAAAGTTCTTGCCGCTATGCTTCATGGCGTGGGGCCCTGAAGATAGGAGAAATGTCGCTTAGCGACATTTCTCCTGTCATGTCAGGTCAGGAACGCCCACTTTGCATCTTATTAGAGATGCAAAGCTGGGCGTTAGGAATTCCTGCGCTAACGCAAGGTTTCACGCGTTAGCGTGAGCTTGCTAATTAGGCGATAAAATTATCGTCGCTTTTCAGCTGAAAACGGCTGCAAAAGCGGCGATAATTTTCTATCGCTGCGTTGTAGATATGCCCCTTAATACCTTTTAACTAATCCGGTTTTAGCACATCAGCAAGCACCACATATAATTTGATGAGTATCAGCATGTTAATCGACAAACCAAAGGCAAAAAGGATTCATTTATATACCTGTTTCATCAATCTTATTGACGTTTCCGACCGAGTAAACAGAAATTTACTCTTGGCTAAATTAAAGGCTTGGAATATTCCAGCTCATTTACTTAGGGCGATAACACCATCTTTACACATCAACCTCGGTACAGGTAGAAATCGGAGCAAATAAATCTTTTTCAGCTAAGATCTATACCAACTCAAATTTAAAGCAAGGGTGTGTATTAGCACCACCTCTGTTCAATCTGTATATAGCGGGTTTGAGTCATCAATTGGACGTGATGGAGTCCCACCCTCCTAAATTATTGGCCCGCGCTCGGTTACATCATTGTTTTATGTGGATAACATTGTGTTACTAAATCAAACAGGTGGGGTTACAGAATTTACTAAATGTTATAACCGTCCACTGTGATGAACATTATATGCATTCATTATAATAAAACATAAGCAGTAGTCTTTAATTGGCAGATTGGTAAAAAAGGCACGTGGTACATTAGAAACTTTATATTAGAAAATGCAGTAAATTATAAATATCTAGAAATGCTGTTTGAAAAAAGGATGAGGTTGGAACACACACCAACAAACATTAAAATTGAAGGCCATTTCGTTATGTTTCGCCTTCAATACCAAGCTACAAAAAACCCTTCACCTCTACCAAAACTCTGAGCTATTAAGACTAAGGGGCATATCAGCAACAACCGGCGATAATTATCGCTAAGCGCACTTAGCGCTAGGATAATTATCGCCGGCTAACGTTTATTTTTATCGCTGAGATAGCGTGCTATTAGCAACGCTTATCTCAAAAGCGATAAAAATCCTAGCGCTAATTTACTAAAGTGAGATTATCGCTGGAAACCCAGCGATAATCTCACGAAATGTGGCGTTAGTTTGTTGATAGGGCCCCACAAACTTAGCCATGATATCCACCTTCCATACGATATCATGGCTAAGTCAGTCCTGAAGCAGGCGTAAGGAAAGTAGCGATAACAGGGGTTATCGCTACTTTTCTTGCCGCTTTGCTTCATAGCGTGGGGCTTGATGATAGGAGAAATGTCGCTTAGCGACATTTCTCCTGTCATGTCAGGTCAGGAACGCCCACTTTGCATCTCATTAGAGATGTAAGGCTGGGCGTTAAGAATTCGTGCGCTAATGCAAGGTTTCACGCGTTAGCGCGACCTTGCTAATTAGGCGATAAAATTATCGCCGCTTTTGTCCGAAAACGGCCGCAAAAGCGGCGATCATTTTCTATCGCCGCCTTGTAAATATGCCCCCAAATTACTTGCTACCTTGACATATGGTGTACCCTGGGAAGCTCAGTCAAGTATACAACGATCTATAGGGGCATATTATCAAGCCAGGCGATAAAATTATCGCCGCTTTAGCGGCAGAAAACTGCTGCTAAAACAGCGATAATGGGCTTGATAATATGCTCTATGGAATTCCAATGGAAGCCCATGTTAGATGTGAAGGACATCTAACCTGGGCTTCAATTGGAATTCCGCTAAAACTGCGATAATTTTATCGCCTGTCTTGATAATATGCCCCTTGGAATCCATTGCAATCGCAAATAAAGCTGGAATTTGGCTAATAGATCACCAAATCGAACATAAAAGCAACTTTTCTGAAATATTGCTACAATTTAATGGGAGCCGAAGGCCACTTTTTAGAGACATTTATCCGGACAGAGATGATCACGGTATGCTGCTGAAAAAATTATCTGTGGAGGATATATTTTAATTCTGCAATGGAAGCACTTCATGCCCAAGATCTGTGGGGAAAACATTTGTCATACCCCAGTTTAAAAAGTTATAAATATAGCGCGGAGTGGAGCGGAGCTGAGTCGGCAGGAGCGCGTGGATCAGTGCATCTCGGGTCACAGCCCCTCTGGCCCTACAATCCTAAACCCCCATAGCCCCATAGACCCCAAAGACTCCAAAGCCCCAAGCCCCCCTCCTCCTCAAGCCAAGGCCACCCTGAGGCCCGAGGTAGTGGCCGAAGTTGGGATCGAGGCACAGGGGTAAGAATGTGTGTGGGGGTTACATTGCATACTGCCAGCTCCCAATCGGCTCCCAAATCAGCAAAGGGTCAGCGCAGAGCAGAGCACCAAGCCGGCCGCAAAAAAGGCCATGTGCACTCCAAGGCGTGTGTGGGGGGTGCACTCAGACCCCGCAAAGTGTGAGCTCAGCGCAGCCCGCGGAGGCGGCCTGCCAGGACTGGGTGCAGCCCGCTGACAGCATGGTGTGCTGACAGGAGGAGAACCAAAGGGAAATCCCACGGGGAGGAGTTAACCCATGGGGCTTTTTACACTGCCAACTCTGCATAGAACCCACAAACAGCCTGCCTCCAGAAACAACAAAGGCCCCACATTTTACATGACCAGAGAATTAAAGGCACAAGGCACAAAGACAAAGTGAAAGGCCTAGTGGTGGTGGATGGTGAAGAAGCGGACCACAAGCTGTCTACGCGAAGCAGTTCTAAGACCCCAAGCAACCACAAGTGAACCATATCGGCAGCATTTTTCAAATCGTTGTTGGTCAAGGGAGTGGTAGCAATCAACAGCTTTATAAGTCCTACAAGTCGCACAGCTGGAGCACTAGGGGGAAGGGGGAAGAGCAATAACAACATAGCAGATGTCAGAGTTGGAAGTGACCTGTCTAGTCAATCCAGATCAAGCAAAGAAAGTTGAGACAGCCACAAAGGAATCAGCGGCTACTACGAGATCCGGCAGGACAAGATTGGAAGTCAGCCAGGGAAAAAAATTTGCTCAAGCATGAGGAAGAACACCAAGAGAGCCACAGTACTAACCAAGGAAGAGGCAAAGTTGGATCCAAACTCCAAAATATCAAGAGCATCGTCTCCAGCGCCAATTATAAAGCCACCAACTAGGAAGACAAAAATCATGGACTTTCTAACCCTCCCACGTCACCTAACCCTGGATTTCATTTCAAGCATTTCATCTAACATACAGCTGGTGTAGGCCAGTAATTTTCAAGAGGATAACCCCAACATTCGGTGCAAGACCAGCAACCAAGTAGTTGTGGAAGAAGGAAAAAAAAGAAGTGAAGCACAACGACAACAACAGCAAATTGGAAGTCAAGCGTTACCGTCTCCGCTCATTCCAGGAGCCCCTCCATGCGAAAGTAAGTCACTCATCCTGATTGTGGATAGCCAGGACATACATGTCATAGGAGAGATGATGTAACTGGGAATTTGCCAAAGGACGTACTGGACATGCAGGAATTCCTTCTTAGCTCGTTTGACTTATCACAGGAAGCACACAAGGAAGTAAGTGTATCACCCAAAGTCAAAACAAACTCTGAACCCTCCCACGATTATAACACTCTACTCTCCCCAATAAAGGCACAGATGGGGCACAGCACCATCATCCAATCGAGCAGGCGTTCGGTTCTGAATCTTCCAGAGGGTAACATGAGTATATCAAGTGACTACATCCACCTAAACCAGTGTACTGACACACAGCACATGGAAAAAATTTCCCCTCTCGCAGCTGCGTTGTGGCCCCCTTTTACCAACACAATGGAGACCATCTCAACTGCACTTTCCCTGCAGTCAGATAAACTAGTTGAAGAAGTTGACCTCCTGCAAGTCCTAGCGTCCCATGTCGCTGGCATCAAGAAAAAACATAAAGCCCTAAATTCCCTAATCGAGCGGGTGCAAATAGATCCCGTCACATAGTACCACGAATGCCAATGCACCAGCACCATGAACCACCTAAAATCTATCCCTTCTATTCTCCTAGCAGAAGTAAAACCACGGAATACCAACTCGTCACCTAGCATCCCAACAAATTTAAGCCAGAGCAAAGTGGACTCTCCAATTTCCTCAAACATATTGGAAAGTGAGAATGAAAGTGATTGCAACATGACAAATGCAGATAAAACCAAATCATCAAATGAGAATCCGAATATTGCACTCATCCAAACAACTCAACAACGCGGCGGTCAGTCCCCTCATGCAAGAGACACAACCTTGCAGACGCAGAAACATAGCATCCCATTAACATAAAGGGAACGCAAGTGCTTAAGGAAATCAAGGAATAATGAATTGACCAAGCAGCTAGAAACTAACCAGTCACCTCAAAACCCACCAAATCAGGTACAAAAGACACCCTGAACGTCAACTGACCCACGAGGACCATACGTGCCACTAAACAAGTCATCTACAAAATCCTCCATACCGGCAGCCCCTGGTAACAGGGACTTGGGGAATAAATCCAGCATGAACCCCAATAAAAACATGTTCGAACTCAAATTACAAACAGAACAATATGGAAAGTACTCAGTCCATTCAGCCTCAACAACTCTAATGGCTAGTGGCTTTAAAGATACACCCCCACTAATTACCACCGCATATTCCATAGAATTAGGTCAAACAGATTATGGAAATGCATCGAACAATCCTTGGCTAGAACAGCCGACCATATTCCAATATTTTCCAAAACAGTCATACCCACATAACCGAAAAGGCACGGATGACGTACGGCCACAAACTAAAATGTTTCACAATCTGTCAACTCAAACAGCGCCAAGTATAACACCCAGTGAGCAAGTTGAAAGCCAGGCAAAAATAGCAGAGCGGTCAGCAATCACTGGGCCCCAATACTAATTTGAAACAAAACCTTGCACAGAAGAAAATAAACTTAATGGAATCTCTGCCATCCCACACCTTCACGGGCAGACACGCATCTAAGCAACGAAGCATATACATCACAAGAAGGGCCATTAGTAGTAGATCTGATCCCCATTATAACTCAGGAGGACGCCATGATATACTTAACCGTAGTGCAATATTACAAGTAGCTAGCTCCATTAAAACATTAAAGTTTCTTAATACAAATCATTTTGACAGCATACAATTCAAACCGGACACAGAAGCAAAAGGAAAAGAAGTTACCGTGGTAACCTGGAGCAACCTAAAAATGACAATGGAAGTCTGGCGCCACAAGGGGGAAACAACCTTTACAACGCAGTCATCACATCACACTACCTTTACATAGCAGTCATTACATCGCAACATCCTTTACATCACATGTCATTACAACGCAGCCATTACATCGCATGTCACTACAACACATGTCATTACAACGCATGTCACTACAAAGCAGGCATTACATCGCAAGTCATTACAATGCATACCAATACAACGCATAGTACCCTTACACTATCCAACACTTACCCTACTGTTGCACTCACTGGAGTTAGAATAGTAATTTTTACCCCTACACTATCCAACACTTACCCTACTGCTGCACTCACTCAGGCAGGGAGATTACATTTACGGAGCGAAAGTGAAACCGCAAAAGGGGGCCGCCATCTTGGTTTGTGAAAGATCATTCGGCCACTGCTGCCGGGACTGAGGCTGATCGTACCCAAAACACACACCGGAGGACCAGCAGCCAGCTAGCGCAAGGTCAGTGCTGGAGGCCTCCCGCGGAGAACGCCACAACATCGGTCAGCGGCAGACTCAGGCGGGGAGATTACATTTACGGAGCGAAAGTGAAACCGCAAAAGGGGGCCGCCATCTTGGATTGCGAAAGAACATTTGGCCACTTGCAAAAACGAAACTGAACCCGCAGGAGGGGGGCCGCAATCTTAGCTCGGAATACCTGATAAACAACTTGGTCGAGAAAGAGCCAATATTGTGGGGATAAAAGGAATCTGCGAGGAAGACTCATCGGAGAGAGGGTGCTGTTTCGGTGGAAAAGCGATCTCTATCATAAGCGCGGGGGAAAGACCTACGATAGACTACAGGCAACGAAAGCTTCGAAAACAACCGCAAAACAAAAAAACAAAAAACGAAAGAAAGCTTTCAGTGCGAGCCGCCACTATAGCTAGGGAAGGATCACAGCGGATGTAGTTACGGCAAGTACAGTGTATTAAAACCAAAAAGTAGGCAACGCTAAGCGAATACTTCTCTCTTTTTTCAGCAATAGAGAGGGAGAATCCTTGGAAAAAAAGAAGTGCAGACACAGCCAGACCCTAGCATAGCGTTATAACACTCGAAAGACACCACTTTTCTGGCTGCACAGAAGACTGAGAGTCTCAAACCCCAGAAACCTCACTCGCTTATACTCGTACCTGGCACAAAGGCACAAAGTACAACAAATATTTGAACAGGAGTGGAACCAACAAAGCAGGGGAGACTAAGCCACGTGGTCCCATGCGTCCAGTAAACAAGAGAAACCAGAAGGAGAAGAAGGTCCACAACATGATAGGTGGTACATAACTCGGGGTGGGGGGGCATAACGAGTGAATAAACAACTGAATTAGTTACAAGCTGCAGCGGACACGGCCACAGAGTAAGGTAGATTAATATCTAACTACTGGTTAATTGTTCATCGAAGGTAACGACCAGTACACGCTATTCAGCAGCTCTAATCAAGTAACAAGGACGGTCTTGAGGCGGATGTAAACACACACCCATCTTAAAGGGCAGAAACCTTAAGCGACACAACACCAAAAGACACAACAACCCCATAATAAGCGAGGAGAACAACAAGGGGCACCAAATTTCCCATCAAGGTGTGAGCTCGAGATAGTAACCATTCAACGGAAAGCAAGAGGAAGGCTCAGCCTAAATCAGGAGAGAAGAGGGATATTAGATATGGCTGGCACCGAAGGGAGAATTACGCAACAGCCAAAAAAGAACAAGAGCGACCCTCTTGACTCCCCTATCAAACAAAGGAATGACATCAACACCACGCTGGACATGATACTGAAAAAAATGGCGGACGTCCACGACCTAGCAAAATCGACCAAACAAACGACTGATGCTATACAACTCGAACTAGCCACAGTCAGACCTGGCATCCATGCGGCGAACAACAGGCTAACGGAAGTAGAGCAGAGGGTGAGTGACATAGAGGATGGTGCACAAAAGGCAAACAAGACTCTGTTAGAACTATCCAAAACCACTGCAATACTCCGAAGACAAACAGCGGAACTAGACGACCGCAACAGAAGGGGAAACATCAGAATACTAGGGGTCGCAGAAGGAGAGGAGGAGAAATGCGGGTCATGCATCTCTTTTTTACAAGACATGATGCCAAAAAATACCAACATTAGTTTTGACCTTCCCTTCGAGCTAGACAAGGCCTACAGAGTACCAGCCTTCAAAAACTCAAATAAGTCGTTCCCTCGTCCCATTACTTGCAAGCCTCTCCATCTACAACACACAGAAGCCATCTTCGCAGTAGCCAGAAAAAAACAAAATATACAGTGGAATGGCCAAAAAATAATCCTTACTCAAGACTACTCCAAACCCACTGTGGACATAAGGAAAGGCTTTTCTGGCACAGCGAGACAACTTAAGGAAGGAAAACATCATCTTCTCATTTATAGGCCCTACAAAATTCAGAATCACCGACAAAGGCAGAAGACCCAAAAGAACTGACAAGATACCTAAAAGGCCCCACTCAGCAGGAAATGGAATTCTCTCAAGCAAGTACAAACAAGAGGAGAGCCTCACCAGACCTAAGAGTGGAATGAGTGTCCATACGAATTCTCAAAACTACTTAAGCGGTCAACCTCTTTAACCTGACCCGGCGACTACTTTAACACACAAGACCTACCTCATACAGGACCCTACCCTCACATTATCTACCCCGAATGGCCAAACTACCTCAAGAATGAAACTGAAGGGGCGTGGCTTGGGCAAGATGGCCGACCGGACCTAATCCGAGTCGGCTCCCGTGCCACCCTGATCTTACCCCGGCTGCAGGGCTGTTCCCGGGACCCAGAGCGGATCCTCTTGCTGTTGATTGCCCCGAGTCAGCGGCTGGGCACACGCCGCCATGGTCGAAACCGCCTCTTCGGTCCTCTGAGGTGCCCGCTGTCCGGCGGCCGCGGCTGATCTCCCGAAGATGGCGGCCCCCTGGGCCATGGACGCGATGCACGAGTGCTGTGGACGAGTCGGCGGAGATCGGAGGGTGGCGGCCCGCCTGGCTCCTCACTGGGCGCCCCAGCTGTAGCCCGGGTGCGAGCTGGAGTATCTGAGGGCGACTCTCTGCGCCCCGGGGGCCTCTGCTACTTGACGGACACCGACGCGGCGGGGAGCAACACCATGCTCGCCCCCGATGCAACGGCTCTGATGGCGGCTCGCCAGGACCGCGACGGAGGACTGTGAGGCGGGGCCCTCGATTCTCCCGGAGTGAGCGACGCGGAGCCAGCGGGAGAGCGGTGCCGCCCTCAGAGCGTATTCCGGACCCTTGCCCGGCGCACTGGTTGGAGGAGGAGCCCCGGATCATCGGGTGAGTGCGGTGTTCACCCCTGCCGGCCCGCGGAGATACCATCTCGGAGCGCTTGGACCCCCGCGCTTCGAGCGGGTGGGGCCCCACTGGTGGGGGTCGCGCGCTTCCCGAGTTGGGGGTGAGAGAGTGGCTGCGGAGGTGCCATCCGTGTGCGACGCCCGGGAGGGCCCGGGGCTCGTGCCTTTGTAGCGGCGTCTATGGCGAGAGGACCCGAAGACGACGGCCGCGCAGCCCCGGAGTAGCCTGGAGGCTGGGGTTGGGCTGGAGGCCCACCGGTGATCTCCCCCCTCCCTCCAGTACAAACGGTGGGGTTTCGGCGCCCACCTGGGGAACCCGGTGCACCACTACGGAATAGCTGCGCGGCGGCGGGGAGACACCCCCTCTCATTGGAGGCATGCTGTGGCCGGCCGGGGGGGGCCCTATGCCTGCCAAGAGAGGACAGTCCAAGCGAAACGCAACGGTGACCGCCTTCTTCGGCCCGGCGGACAGGGGACCTTCCAGGGCGCCGGCCGACTCCGCAGGGGCAATGGCGCTGACTAAGGAGGACCTCCTGGCCTCTCTGAAGGTCTTCAAGTCCGAACTACGGGAGGAGATTGGCCAGGGTGTGCAGCGCTCCATTGACCAGCTGCGCTCCGACATCCAGGACAAACTGTCCGGCCTCCGGCAGGATGTTGATGCAGTGGGCACGAGGGTGCTGGACCTGGAGGTCCGACAGCAGGACTTGGGCGGCAGATCTGCGGACCAGGCGAGACAACTCCAGGCCCTTCAGGAACAATCAACGCAGACGCAGCTCAAGGCCGAGGACCTGGAAAACCGCGCCCGGCGCGACAACATCCGCGTGCACCACCTGGAGGAGCGGGCGGAGGGCCCGGATCTCGAGGCGTTCCTGGAAGGCCTTTTCGCGGAGGTGGTGAAGCCACAAACTCTTAAAATCAAGCTTGACCGGGCGCACAGGGTGGGATTCTTGGCACCTGGGGACAGACGACGCCCGAGGGACATCTTGGCTAAATTCCACTCCTACAAAGTCAGGGAGGCTGTCCTAGCGGCGGCTAGGTCTTCCCCGGAGGTCTCCTTTCAGGGCTTCACATGTTCACTGTTCCAGGACCTCTCCCCGGCTACGCTGGCGAGACGCCAATCATTTCGGCCACTGACTACCAAGCTGAGAGCTGAGCATATCCGATATCGCTGGACTTTCCCCTTTGGCCTCTCTTTCGAACACAAGAACAAGCAGCGGACTGTGGTGGACCTGGCCGCCGGCCGGGCCCTCTTGGGACTTTCTCCCTCCGGGGGCGAGCAGGAGGGCGCTGGAGACGCGGCGACCGGCGGCCATGGGGCGGCGGCGGGGGAGTGGGCCACGGTGGGTCGCCCCCCTCCCTGATGATTTCACGAGGGTGTCCACCCTGCGGAGACCTTACTTACAGAGGGAGACCCTGGTTGTCTGCTGCTGACCCTATCGACGCTGCATGATGGATACTCTAGTGGGGATTGAAGCCGGTGGTAGGTGGGGGATTACTATAAGCGGCAGACTATTCGATCCAACAGTGTCTGGGTCCTGGGTTCAATATTGGTGGATGTTTCCATCTTTCTTTTTCATGTTTAAAATTCTGCGGCCGGGGTGGGGGTGGGCGGGTTGTCATGACCCTCTGAGACCTCTGTTCCCCGATGGGATGTGCTTTTGTGGTTTCTGGGCTGTTCTTTTCTCTCTTTTTTTTCTTTCCTATCTCTCTTTCTCTTGTTCTGTCATGGGGGGGGGGAGGACCGTGGAGGCTGGGGGGGGGGCAGGGGGAGGGGGACACAGACCGGGAGCCCTAATTGTGCCAGGGGACCTCTACCAGACCCATGATGGCTTTGACCATAGGCTCCTGGAATGTGCAAGGGCTTAATTCCCCTCAGAAACGCCAGAGGGTGCTGAAATATATCTCTGACCACCACCTGGATGTGGTTGCCCTCCGAGAAACACATCTTAGCAAGGGGGACGAACATAGGCTCCGACATAGGTCTTATCCACTCACATACAGTTCTTCGGCCGCCACCAAGCATCGGGGTGTGATGTTGATGTTCCATAGCGGGGTGAAGTTCCAACCCTTGGGTGTCCGTTCGGACAAGGAGGGGAGATGGGTGATGGTGAAAGGGATGATCAGGGGTCAGAAATGTACTTTGGCCGCGATTTACGCACCAAACACGGCCCAGGCAGGGTTTCTGGCCACCTTGTGCACTAAATTGGAGCAATTTGCAGAGGGCTCCGTAGTCTTGATGGGAGAATTTAATCTTGTATGGCAGACAAACCTTGACAGTTCGCGAGCGCAGAGGGCGGAATCGGGTTCCTTCTCCCTAGCTACCAAGAAGCGCTTTTCGGACCTGGGCTTATGCGATGCGTGGCGTACACTACACTCCACCACAAAAGATTATACTCATTTCTCGCATGTCCATCAATCTTACTCCCGTCTGGATTACATTTTCGTTAATCGCTTCCTGTCGGGCTCGCTGAGAGACGCGCGGATTCTCCCCCTCTCTGTCTCTGATCATAGTTTGGTAGTGGTCACCTTCCATTGGGATGGCCCGCGCGACCGCCAGCCCAAGTGGTACTTCCCCGCCTCTCTCACTAGAGATGCTGTGCTGCGTAAGTCGCTCCGCGAGGCCATTGACAAATTCTTTGCTTTTAATGAGGCTGAGGCAACTTCAGAGTTGACACGGTGGGATGCATTTAAGGCGGTGATCCGGGGCAGGTGCATTGCATTCAACTCTACGCTCAACCGTCAGAGGGCGGCGGAGCGTGAACGCTTGGAAGCTGAGCTGGTGGCGGCAGAGCAGGCCCACAAGGCCAAGCCCTCCCACGTTACCTTGCGGCCCCTTACGGCGTTAAGGGGTAAACTGAAGGCGATATACGCCAACAGGGCCGAACATACTCTCTTGCGCCTGCGCCACGTATCGTATGCTCAGGGGAACAAAATTGGGAGACACCTGGCCCGGCAGCTCCGAGTTAAAAGAGATAAAGAATATATAGAAGGGATAAGAGACACCGGAGACGCGGTCATTCACTCCGATAAGGGGAAGGCGGACTGTTTTCGTTCCTTCTACAGCAAGCTGTATACTTCCGATGCTCTTGAGGCTTCAGGGCAGTCGGAATACTTGCAAGGTTTGCCGCTCCCCAGGGTCTCGGCCTCCACTAATGCAGCCCTCTGTGCCCCCATCTCACTGGAAGAAGTTACCAAAGCTATTATGACGCTCAAACTTAACAAAGCACCGGGGCCTGATGGCTTCACTGCCCTCTTTTACCGCACCTTCGCGCCTGACCTGGCTCCGCGCCTGCAGTCTCTTTTTAACGCCATAGTCGCTCAGGGAGCGGTTACGCCTTCCATGGCAGAGGCCGTCATTACGGTCATCCCGAAACCGGGGAAGCGTAAAGATCAATGCTCCTCCTACCGCCCTATCGCGCTATTGAACCTGGACGCAAAATTATACTCGGCTATCCTGGCCGCCAGGCTCAACCCCCTTATGGCGGCTTTGATTCACCCCGATCAATCAGGCTTCATCCCAGGGAGGCAAACCCATGACAACACACGCCGTATAGTGCATCTGATAGAAAAAACCTCCAAATGGCGCATACCGGCAATCCTGGCCGGTCTGGATGCTGAAAAAGCGTTTGACCGGGTGGACTGGGGGTTCTTGTTCTCCACCATGCGGCAGATGGGCTTTGCCGAGACGTTTATCACAATGATTCAGGCCAACTATCGGACTCCTACCTCCCGAGTCCAGGTCAACGGGACGTGTTCTGCGCCTTTCACCCTTTCTAGAGGCACGCGGCAGCGTTGCCCCCTATCCCCCCTTTTGTTTGCCCTGAGCATCGAACCACTGGCGCTGGCCGTGCGCCACAATCCCCTGATATCGGGCATTCTGTTTGCGGGGGAGGAACACAAGATATCCCTTTTCGCAGATGACGTTCTCCTCTCCCTCACTCACCCTTCCACGGCACTCCCAGCCCTGCACGTAGAACTGCAGCGCTTCGAACGCATAGCGGGATTTAAGATCAACTTGGATAAATCTTATATTCTCAACCTTACGATACCCGCGGAGGAGCTCCCGCGGCTGCAGCAGTGCACGAGTTTCCGGTGGGAGACTGACTCGCTCCAATACTTGGGCGTTCGTCTTACTCCGTTAGTGGAGGATCTCTATAGGGCTAACTCCCCCCCCCCCTTCTTGCTCACATTAAGGCTGATCTGGCGCGCTGGAAACCATTGTTTATCTCCTGGCTGGGGCGCATTCATTCGCTCAAAATGACGGTCTTGCCGAAGCTGCTACATTTATTTCAGGCCCTCCCCATTGAGGACCCTCTTTCCTTCTTCTCGACCATGCGCTCTCTCTGTTCCCGTTACGTCTGGCAGGGGGGAGAGCCCGCCTGTCGCATTCTCTGCTACGGAGGCCCCGCTCTGCTGGCGGTGCGGGCCTGCCCGACTTCCACCTCTACTATAAGGCGACGCAGCTATGTGTGCTGGTTGAGTGGTCCAAAAGAGAGTCCGATAAACATTGGTTACATATGGATAGGTCGATTGCGGGGCGGTCGATTTGGGATCTGGTCTGGCGCCCTAAACAAGATCGGCCAGATAACGCATACATTAGCACGCCCACCAGAACGACGTTGCGAGTCTGGGATACTTTATCCCAGGACGAGCGGTGGACCACCTTTCCCTCCCCTCACACCCCCATACATGGGCACGCGGCGTTCATCAGGGGGCCTTTCAATGCTTGGGAAGAGGGCGGATGCTTAATGGTTGGGCATCTACTTAGGGGGTCGCGGGTGTTGTCGTTTTCTGAATGTAGGTCCGACTTTAGCCTTCCGCAGACTGAACACTATAGATATCTCCAATTACGTCACTGGCTCCAGTCGCCTGCCATGCAGATGGCGATCAATGGCCCCAGACCCCGTTTGAAAAATTCATAAGAGCTACCACTACCATGAAGGGGGCAATTTCTTTCCTATACGGTCACCTCCTGGCCACGGTGGTTTCACCGACACCACGCTTCAAGGCTACATGGGAAGGGATGGCGAATAGGCCGATTGAGGAGCGCGAATGGGAGGCGCTATGGTCCGACATCACGAAACACAACCACTCAATCGAACTAAGGGAAGCACACACTAAAGTGATGGTGGATTGGTACCTCTACCCAGCTAAACTGAGACGCATCTTCCCGGGCACCTCTGATCGCTGCTCGAGAGGATGTGGGTTACTAGGGGACTTTCAGCACATCTGGTGGACCTGCCCGACTATTCGCCCCTTCTGGGAAGAGATACTGGCGCAAATTAAGACCATGTTGGGCTACCCGATACCCACCTCTATTGAGACCGCGCTGTTGGGCCTCCGAGACCCCTCCTTGCGCTACCAGACCAGAGCAGATAAGGCCATTATGTGGCTTTGCTTGGGGGCGGCGAAGGTGGCTATCGCCGCCAACTGGAAGAAACAGGCGGCCCCCACGGCCTCGATGTGGCTCTCCCGCCTTTGAAGGCTTCTAAGTCTAGAGAGAATGGCGGATATCTTTAGGGATGCCTATGCTGCTTTCGAACTTACCTGGGGCCCACTGATGACATTCCTCTCTCGAGGACTGCCGGCGGCTGTTTGCCCACCCCAGGTGAGGGGGTTGCTGCTATTCCAAATGTAGCCTTCTGAAGTCGCCCCTGTGAGACCTCCCTGGTGTTCCAATTCGGGGGCACAGCGCCGCCTGGATGAGACCATGCCCAGATCCCCACCCTTGATGGTTTTAGCCTCCGGCCCTGGATCCCCGGTGTTCCCTCCTTGTGACTCTCCTCTCTCTCTCTCTCTCTCTTTTGCTTTCATGTTTCTCTCTGTTCTCTCTCTCTTTTTCCTAATGGGGGTGGGGGGTGGGAGGGGGAGGGTTCTTGGGGAGTTGGGTTTTCTATAAAACAATTTTGATACTCCGTGGCACGGGGGCTGCGGCTTGAGTGGACTCTTATTCTCTGCACAGACTGCAGACACCGGTCTATTGGACTATGGGCTGTGCCCGTGGGTGATGCCCAGGGCGTCGTTTCGAGGACTGTTTCGCCTTATATTCCGCACTACTGTACCCCTACTTTAGCATTCATTATGGTTGGTGAAGCCTGCCCTTCTTACGTCTGGGTCTGGGTCCGTGACTTTTGCTCTTCTATTTCTCACTTGCTGGTCCACTCTGTGGTAGTACACGTGTCATGACCTGTATTTCTTTTGATGTGTTGCTAATAAATACAATTTTGACAAAAAAGAATGAAACTGAAACTTTGTGCTGTTGTTACTTGTAGGAAGGTGGAATCTGACTAATGGTTGCCCCCAACTTTTTGCCTGGTATTTGAGTGGTTTTTGACTAGTCTGGCTGAGATCCTGCTATCCAGGACCCCAGCCTCTCTGCTTTCTCCCTAAAACTGATGTGAGTACCCTGGGTACAAACCCAATTGGATGCTGAGGATGCCCTGACAGTCCCTTGTAGATGGTACCCTAGGTACCCAGGGCATGGGTCCCTCAATCGGCCTACCAGGGCTGCAGCACTTATTGTGCCACCCTGGGACAGCCATACAAACTGACACCACCATATCACTACTGTAGTCTGGGTAAGGTGGTGCTAGCACCCCTTACAGGGATATAGGTACCCTATATCCCACCCCATTACAACACATATACTCTCATTGGTCACCCCTATTGCAGGCCTTGGTAATCCTACAAGGCAGGGTGCTGAGGTATGTGTGAGGGGGGACCCCTACGTGAGTAGGGCCTCCCTGCAACCTTCGTAAAATCATTGCTGGGTTGTTTGTAGTGTAGCCATACCATATACTCTTAACCGCATTATAAGTCTATCGCGATAACGCGATAACTTGAGAATGGCTACACAGAACCATGTTTGGTGTCAAACATGTAGGAATCATACCCCCAGTCCAGCCCTGGGCATGAGGGTACGATTCCCCCCTGCTAGAGGGGCGATCTGGGAAAAGCGGCAGAATTTAGACACCAATTTAAAAGTGCACAAGTAGTATAAAATGGCTACTGCCCGCCACCTACACGACCCTGGCTGGCTGTTGCTGGGGAAAATCCCAGCCTCGCCAGCTGGACAATAGGGCTCCTGTGGCAGGGAGGTGATAGCATCTCCCCAGACAGGATAATGTGGATTGGAACAGGGTGGGTGCACCAAATATCCTTTCAGAGTTGCACGTAGGCAGCTGCAGTGCCTTCATTCTGCATACACTGCTTGGAACCGGTTCAGGGGCATCCTGCCCCTCGCCCAGGCGGGAAACACACAAGGGGGAGAGGGTGTAGCCACCCTTTCCCGCCTCACCACTCATTGGTGGACACTGCTCTGGACACTCCCCTAATCTTGGGGATAAAGTTGAATAACGTGGCCCCAGAGCCTCAGATTAATCTTGAACTTTACAGTCTTGACCTTCGACTTGCTGCTGCCCAGCTGACGGAAGAAATCTCCCTTGGGATAAAGGAGTTATCCCCCTGCTTGGCAGGCACCTGAAACACTGCAAGTGACCCGGTTGGAACCTCGCTGCTCCTACGGACTTCCAGCACCCTTGAGGTGCGTTTCCAGTGCATCCCAGAGGCCAGTGAGTGTGCTCAACGAGTTTGGGCACCGTGGACCACGTGGGTGCCGAGATCCCCAATACCCCAGGACACCGGCCACCTCTTGCATAGCACATGACCCTGACCAGTGGGGAAGTTGTGCTTTGGCCCGTTTTCGAGCCAATCACTCTACAGCTATTGTGCCAAAGACCAGCGCCTTAGCCCCCTCCGGTGGCCTGTGGGTGCCCTTTTACGCACTCCAAATTGCCGTCTCCCACGGTCCCTTGTCTCTCGACTTGTGGGCCCTAGCGGAGGTCTATTTCTACAATCAAGAGTTCCCCTGGTTGCTCCAGGCCTGCTCTACAGTCTCCTCAAAGGAGACCTCTCCCAGACCTCGAGGGTCTGCACTGTAGCAGATTTGTTCATCTTTCGTGGGTTGCGGTTGCCAAGGCTTATTGGATCCAATCCGGACACTAACACCGCAGCGACCCTAATCCGACGTGGGACAGTCACCCGCCTGAAGCTGGCCTTCCTTGAAGCCTCCCGGAGCCCTTGGCTGCAGATCCAAGCTACACCACTTTCCACCTGAAGCACCCGACATCGAAGGGCTCTTTGCTTTGAGCCTCCTGGTCACTTTGCCGTGACCCAGACTCTGTCCCCTCTGCTTTCAGGTTCTTCTCTACAATCTTCACATCTTTGATCTTCACGGAATCATCAACGCATTTGGCTAGCAGAACTTTTGACTATTTTCCCATTGAAAATCAGCCCGCGACCCGACAGCAGAACCGACCTAGGCACCCGGCTTCCCTGGGGCAGGTAACAGTGGTACCTCGGTACTCTCGTGGTAGTGGGCTCCTCAAAAGCTTAAGTCTAAAGTTTAAACTTTGTACTCCTCCTAGAAGTATTTTTAATCTGTTTATTTCCAACCGCGACATTCTCCAAAGACTGTAATAGAGATGCCGATAGCAGCTACTTGCACTGCACGTGCCTCCCGTGGGTCCCCTTCCTCATAACCTGGGGTGGATTCTTAAGGGGCCAGCGATCCTAAATGCCCTAGGCATTGTCTGTAGAATTGTCGTTGTTCTTATACTACTTTTTTAGTATATGGTTTGCCCCCCCCCCCGCCGGGGCCCAATGTTAATAGTGCTATTTATTGTATCTATCAATGCTTGTTTGAAATTGTAACTTTGCCACAGCTTCATAAAGAGACTGTGGGATTCTGTCTAGAATAAATACATATATTTTATATATATACCTGTGTGGGCTACTCTTTCATTTGGGTATTCAAGAGGTTATTATGGTAAAACAATAAGCTTAACACTCCTTCGAGACTTAGCCTGAAGGCTGCTCTCCACAGCTACCACTAGGATAGCTTTCTTTAAAGGTTGTCTTAAACCTATCATCAATAAGAGTCGAATTGGACTGGTGCAAGGTGTCCCTATAACTAGGAGACAGCATATGCCAGGCCATCTTCTCACATTACCCCATCCGGAGGATCTGAAGTCTTCGGGTTTGCGACTTTAAAAAAGCACACTAACAAAACAAAGCAGCTGAGGAGACTAAGAAGATAGATACTAGAGCACTACAATCACTAATATCCTTTTTAAGAACATTTTCAAAAGAAATATAGAAGTGCGTTCACTTTAAACATGAGTGTACACCCATATAGTCATAAGGGGAATGTAGCATTCTAGACATGATATGCAGAAAATGTTAGGCTAGGAAGTGTAACATATAGATTCCCGGACGTACAGAACCAGTATGTACCAGGGGAAGCGGTGCTGGATCTTTGCGTTCGCACGTCCAGAATTCTATATGAAGGAATGCTGGGGGGGGGGCTGGGGTTTTGGGGTTTTTTGCGACATGTTAGTAATGTTTGTCAGGCACACATGTTTTGTTTCTACCCACTATATCCTTTCTTTCTTAAAACTTTTCATCCACACTTTTGCAATCATGGGAGTGAATGACAGCAGGCCTTGGGAGAGAGCAGAGATCAAGGACCATTGGGGTGCGACACAGTTAGCACACACCCGATCTAAAGAGAGGTGGGGCAATACGGAACAGAAAGGGGAAATAAACTTGATTAAACAACCAATACCCAGCATATCATGATGGCCGCAGACAATACGAAAACACTAATGTCCAATCTAAAGATAGTCTCATTAAACGTTAAAGGTCTAAACCACCCAGTTAAAAGAAAAAAAAATACTTGACTACCTAGCTAAAACTAAAGCAGATACCGTCCTCCTACAAGAAACCAGACTATCCCTTGACGATGCAGAGCGGATTAGGGCGAGATGGGTTGGACAGATGGCCTGCTCTCCGGCCGTAGGAAAGAAACAAGGTGTGATCACTCTGATAACACAGAACTCCAAAATAGATATAGAAGATCAGCAAAATGATGAGGAGGGGAGAATACTGCTGACGCACTTGAAAAGAGGGGAAGAAAGCATCCATGTACTCAACAGATACGGGCCAAACGCTGATGATTCCGGGTTCTGGGAGGGCATCTCCAAAAGGCTAGAGGCACTCCCACAAAATGACCTGATAGTGATGGCAGGTGACTTCAATATGGCATTAGATTACACCATAGACAGACAATCACAGTGCCACTCACTACCCCCAAGAGCGCACAACGTACTAAAAAAAGTATGCACCAGATTTAATCTTAAAGACACTTGGCGACTACAACACCCGGACACAAGAGATTACACTTTCTATTCAAACCCACACAATTCATACAGCAGAATAGACTACATACTGATCACAGGAACACACACATTTAATAGAACACACAGACATAACCATGAGAACTATCTCAGACCACTCCTGCATAAGCCTACTGCTATTAAGAAATACAATACCTTTAATGACATCGCAGACACAGACCCTAAATCCATGTGGGACGCATTAAAAGCCACAATTAGGGGGACAATTATGGATATTAGAGGCAAGAAGAACAGGAACGCGAAGGCATGTTTGAGACAACTAGAGCTGTATATCCAAAGATTAGAGGCAACCCATATCTCAGACTCAAAGAACACAGACGCTCTTACAGAACTCACAAAGAAGAAATACGAATTCAATAGGATTCTGAGCGAAAGAGCGGGTATGTGGATAAACAAATTCAAAGCAATAAACCTATGCGAGGCTAACAAAGCGGGGAAGCTCCTGGCCTCTTACCTAAAACATAAGCAAAGACAGCATACCATCTCATCAATCACGGACTCGCAAATTATCACACACACAAGACATAAAGATATACTACGAACTTTTAGAGAATTCTATCAAGAACTCTATAAAAAAGACCAAACACTGGACGGGAATGGCTGCTCCGAGTACCTAAACAGACTGAACTTCCCAAAGATATCACCTGATGAAGCTCACACACTAGGAAAGGAGATAAGCTCAGCTGAAATTGAGATGGGAATAAAGTCCCTTAAGGTTAACAAGGCAACCGGGCCAGACAGATACACAGCCACCTTCTATCAGACTTTCTTAACTCATTTACAACCCACTTTGAAAAAGGTTTTTAACCACTGTGAGGGGGCGAGGAAGATTTCTCACACCATGTCCGAAGTCAATATTATAGTTATCCCCAAGGAAGGTAAAAACACCCAGCTACCCCAAAATTACAGGCCCATTTCGCTGATTAACATTGACTGCAAGATATACGCAAAGATTCTGGCAACAAGGCTTAATAAGTTATTACCACGACTCATAAGTAACACACAAGTTGGCTTCCTCAAGACACGCATGTCACATGATAACACCAGACTCCTGTGCCATATCCTCGATAGAGCTGCCAAGTCTGACAAACCAGCGGTGACCATCACACTAGACGCGGAAAAGGCTTTCGATGGGGTATCATGGTACTTTCTAGAACAGTGCATGCGGACCTTCAACTGGGTAGCTCTTTCATGCGAAAAGTAATGGCACTATACGAAAAGCACACGGCCCGTGTCGTAGTCAATGGGGCGGTCTCGGAGCCCTTCTCCCTACAGCGAGGAACAAGGCAGGGGTGCCCCCTGTCTCCCTCGCTGTTCCTATTAGATGTAGAACCTCTGATTAAGGACATCGAGGCAAATGAAGAGATGAAAGGGGTCACCATCAATGAGGTCACAATCAAACTAGCCACATACGCGGACGACATTCTCATTGACACAGAACGCCCTAAATCCTCTATCACGGCCCTCATGGAATCCATAGATAAGTACTCGACCCATTCTGGCTATAAACTCAACAAAGACAAGTCAGAATGCAAACCACTCAACATACACACCACAAAACACACACTGGGGGAGTCGGGCCTTGCCTGGCAAACTAGTTTCGTAAAATACCTGGGTATATATTTTGGAAATGACCTTAAAAACACACTGGAATACAATGAAAAACTAATGCTGGTCAAGATAAAGACACTGTTGGAGGGTTGGTCACCTAAATTCATTACCTGGTGGGGAAGAATTGAGACAGTCAAAATGATGGTCACCCCAATAATCAACTACCTGGCAAACATGCTGCCTCCAATACTCTCTGACGACATCCATCGCAAACTAGATAAGATGCTGAATAACTTCATCTGGCGAGACAAGAAAGCAAGGATTAGCCTTAAAAAATTAAGATTGGGGAAAAAACTGGGGGGATTAAACCTGGCGGATTTTAAAACGTTCCAAACGGCCTTTCTGGCAAAACAGGGGAGTTTTTGGATCCTGCCTGACCAGGAGTACACACCGGCTTCGCTGGAACTGGAGAGAGCCATACTTAACAACATTGAGCCCTTACCCTACTGACAGCAAATAAACTCATGCTAGCAGCAAACCCAATACTCAAAAACACCAGAAACGCCCTACTGAAGGTAGACCAGAAGATGGAACACAGCATAAAAAACTCAAGATGGGAATCTCTGTGGGCAAATAAGATAAAATACAAGCGAAAACTGCTCTCTATGGACACATAGGGATGGACAGGAATTTCACAATCGATACAACTTGTAGTGGATGGGAATCCCACCACTTTCAGTATGCTAAAAACCAAACATAAACTACCAGACATAGAATTATATAAATTCCTAAAAATCAAAACAGCACTTACCAAAGCGAAACTTTCCGATACCAAGCCATCAATCATCCAATATATGACCAACCTCAATAAATTAGGCCACCAGGTATCACACCTCTATAGACTTCTACGGCCCAGCTCAACCAAACTTAATGAAAATACACGCAAATAATGGGAAGCCCAACTTGGAGACTCACTTAGCGAAAACGAGCCACAGTTGCTATGGTCCTCCCCCACGCAATGTAAGATATCCCCAGTACTAGCCCAGACAAAGTTCTGGACACTACACAAAATATTCTGGACACCAGCGCGCCTGGCGACTCTGGGACTGAACAACAATGACCAGTGCTGGAAATGTAATAAGGGAAGGGGGGATCTGGCCCATCTCATATATTACTGCCCCAAAGTCAAATCTTACTGGGAAAAGATCTTCGCCTTTCTTAACAACATGCTAGGCTGTTCTCTGAAAAAAGAGTTTGCCACCCTGGTAACTGCTTTTGTTAGGACAGATATAGACTCACAACAGGACAGAGACCCGCTCGATCTCCTACTAACAGCAGGCGTAAAAATGGTACGTAATAAATGGAAAGACACCTCCAAGACAACGTTCAAGGGATGGCTCAATTGGGTGACGCACCTCAGAGGAGCGAATACAGTGGCCCATGTGACGACATTTCATCCTCTATAGCTTGATGAACTGTTTTTATGACCTCCGATGTCTGAGACCAGTCTGTAAAATGTGTGTAGTTTGAACTTTATCTGAATCTGTGAGGTTCAAGTAACCAGTCTAATTGCACTGAGTTTTGATTTCAAAACGACAGCCATCAATGGTGTTTCTGGGCGGTACCGGTCAAATATCCCAATCTGATAGTTCTCTTATGCCCACTACTGGAGCTCTGACTGCCCACAAAACTCAATCATTGGTAAATTGCAATTCCATCACATTAAAAACAGACCCAGCCAACGCGTTTCATCCCTTATACGGACTTAATCAGGGCAATTTGATTTTTCCTCCTTCTCAAAATTCTTCTTTTCTATTCATTCCCTGTTTTAAATGTCTGGGCTCCTTTCTAGCAGCCTTTCGCCATGGATGTCTTAGTCCTATCAGATCGATATCATAGGACTAGGACGTTGGCTAGGTCTGTTTTAAATGTGATGGAATTGGATACTTAATATAAAGAACTTTATGGAAAAAGACACCAAACGTCTGGAAATTAATTGAAAAACGAGATATGGAAAGTAATTGAAAACAAGAGTGACTACAGATACATGCAATTCGAACTGGAAAGTTCAGTGTGAACAAGGAAATTAGGTTGCCCTCCTGATATTGTGAATGCACGGAGTTTGAGCCTGTCAAAGCTGTAAAACTCTATCATGCACCACTAGAGATTTGATTATTTTCCACCTTGCGCTTTGCAATTAGACTCTCAGTCCCATTTTTTTGATGCTATACCCAGAGGTGTATGCTATAGTTTACATCTTGGAAAACTGCCATTATTGTGAATATTTACAATCAGACATGACCTTTAAACACAATGAATTTTAAATGTGTTTTTGAAAATGTATTTTAATGTGTATTTTTAAAAATTGTATCTTTTATGACTCTCTTTGGCGAGCCGAATAAAGAAATTTTTGATTTGATTTGATTTGACTCTCAGTCATAAAATATGACTGACAATGTACTTGGTAGTGACAGATGAACAGATAGAAAAGTGAAATGTAGAAAGATTTTGAGCAAAAGTATAGGACATGTTAACTTCATAAATTGATTTTGTGAACAGCTTGTATTGCTTCCTCGGGAGGGTGATCCCCCAACACCCCCGGAGAGGGTCAAGCTTATAGGCACACCATGAAAATGTTGGAATATTTCATTAGTGTAAAGTTGGAAACTATGGCTTTTTAAGAAATTCATGTGAAAATGAATGCACTATTTGGCTCAATTTTTCAAAAAATGATCGTGAGAACCGTCCAACCGCTTAGGAATTTGGGCAGCAAAAGCTGCCTGCCCACCTGTGACAATAAACTATGTAGATGCAATGTTTGCTATGTTGCCCTAATGACGTAGCATCAGTTAGTATAGTTGAATGATTAAGTACATTATGGCAAATTTCCTACCTACAGGATAAGGTGTGTCCCAATAGGCAGGATATCTGAAGCGAGTGCGCTTCCATCTGAATCTGACACCGGGTTTGCGTTCTGTCACTCGCTTCAGATATCCTGCTAATTGGGACTCGCCTTATTTTGGGAGTCTATGGCAAGCTAGAACACGCAAGATTTATTTACAGACCTGGAAAATGAGGCCTTTAAAGAATCCACTGGAGATCACATTTGTGAATCGACCCAATTAGGTGGCATATAAATCCGTCCGGGACGGAATTGCAACTGGCAGTAAGGCATTTGAATGTACAATGTATAATATTTCCAGCCCTGAAGAAGTTGGGGGGTAATCCTCATGCGACTAAACACGTGTAGGCTGGGTATTGTTGAATAAAAGACAAAGAAAAGAACATAAGAGACAAGTCTGGATTTCGTTTTGTGCTTAGACTCAGATGAACTTTCATTTGAATATTTGAGCGTGGCATAGGATTTGTTGTATACTATTTGACAGTCCCTAGGGTCCAACGGTTTGGGGGTTCCAGGGTGTTTTCCCTCACCTTTTACACCGCAAGGTAGACAGATTAGTATATACTAATGCTAAATCGACAGGCGCCAATTTTCCTAGGAATTAACACCCCTGTAGCACTAATAACTCCCTTTCATATTGATGGAATATCCCTCAAATGTGTGTCCACATTCATGTATCTGGCGGTACCATTCGACGGTAGCAGTGCTTAATTTGTGCGGGTGCTTTCCGGTGCTCAACACCGGCACCTTTTTATCAGGGCCGGGTCTATACTGTCACTGCCAAATTACATCAATGACACGACTGCACTGTAGTCTGCACGTCATGGTCACAGTAAATTAAATATAATTGGCTTACTGCAGTGTTGTTCACTTCACAAACAGTCTCCAGAATCCTCCGGCAGTGAAGAAGAGTGTTTCTCTGCAGGGCTGCTGAGAGAGCGAGCCCGATAAATCCATATCCATGATGCAAACTGATTTGCTTTCAGTGTTGCTGGTGGTGGGCGGGCCACTGATTGGGCTGTATTTGGTTCTATAGGGTAGGGGGCTGCGGCAGCATGCCGTGCGTAACCTTTTTTCATTCCAGGAATGGTGGCCCACACCCCAGCACACACGCACTGGACGAGTTACCAGCACCAGTTAACACGATGTCGACGCGGGCACTTTGAAGCAGGACTCTTAATAAGTCAGTGCCACCAGCAAGTAATAAAGAAACCAATGCTGCTGCTTTTACTGGTGCGTGGGGACGGTCACCTGAACCGAGGCAGAGGTCCCAGCAATCTTTCCACTGGCATCGGGGGGGGGGGGGGGGGGGGGCACCGTGTGCAGTGCTATGCTCCGAGGCTGCCGGAAGCGCAGGGCCTTGCCCTTAATTTAACCCCTGTCTACTAAAGTGTATACTTACTTTTACTTGGCTGGCATTGCTCAAAAGAAATAAAAAAATCCTTGAAAGCCAAAGGGAAAAAAAAATAATAAGGTGGGATAATCTTTCAGGAAATGTAATTTGCACGGTGTGGGAAGAGCCACCAGCAGTAACCATGGCACATACAGTCAGTAAATAATAACAAGCATTGGCATAGCCAATAGGTCTCGCCTTTGGGACCTTATAAGTGTTTAGCCATGCAACAGTTGCATAGCTAAATACTTATAAGGTCCCAAAAGCGAGACCTATTGACTATGCAAAGCGGCTGTGCGGCCGCGAAAGTGAAAGTGATCGCCATCAAACATCAAAGCGGTGAGCGGCCACGAAAGTGAAAGTAATCGCGGTAAAGCGCGGCGCGCACGCCCGCGCACATGCACCGTAGCTCCAGGCTGGCCTGGTAGCACTTTTTGGAGCCCTCTCAATAAGTCTCGCCAGACCAGCGCATGTGCTGGGTCAGGCGAGACCTAAAAAACAATGCTGCTTTTACTGGCTGGGAGTGACGGTCACTTGAACCGAGTCAGAGAGGCCCCAGCTATCCTGCCACCGACGTCGGGCAGGGCACCGTGTATATTGATAGGACACAGCGCAAAGAATCGTTCTGGTCACATTGCAAATGTGACACAAACAATGTGCAGACAAATCACGCCTCACTTGTCCCTGATTTTCAATGTCCCCAAGTTACGCACTCTTCTATGTACAACACTCCCTGGTTGAGATGACCTTTCGAAAATAAGAATAATCCCTGCACAGCCACCTGCAGCTGGCTGTAAATCCATTTGTGCCACATCAAACACATTCAAAAACACTTTTAAGCACGAGGGGCCTTCAGAAGCACATTTGCTAACTAACATTTTATGAGAACGACCCTGCGAATAAAAGACACAACTCAACAATGCCTTCTTCTAATTGCCACTTCACTGGTGTCCAGCAACATTGTCCCTGGATCCATTAAATAATCTACTTCGTTTCTTTAGCACCGTCTTGCTACAAATTCAATTCAAGGAACAGAATGACCATCAGCGTTATAATCAAGGCAGACCAACTGGCATACTGACATTCTGCACTCACAAGTGTTCTCTTTTTTCAGCAGAATCCTTTTCAGGGTATCGTTTCCTACTTTTTTTTATTTGTGTAGAGAGTAGTTTCACCGTCTTTATGCAACCTCTTCCAAATCATCTCCCCTAAAGCGGTAGGATTATCTCATGGACAAATCTCAAAATCTTTCTTATTGCTCTGCATTCTTTTGTTTGCACAAGCAGTTTATTCATATTTATTTTCAAACAAGAATATTGCTTGCACAAAATACCGAAATGTGCAGTCTAACATGTACAATTTCAAACCTAAGTGGTGATAATCAGGTTGCAAGAAAGGCAAAGGAAGTAAACCCAAATATCCCCCTAACTGGACTTTTCACAAGCAAACATCCATAGTGTGCATGGGATCAGAAGGGCTAGCCATGCAAGAATGAGCCTGGCACAAAAAGTAAGCTCAAGAACAGTGCAAGAATCCCGAGGCCTCAGTCCATGGACCTGGCTGCAGCCTCCCAGGGGAGTTTGAGGGTCAGTGGGGGTGAAAGGTTTGTTGGCAGGCATGTCTGGTACATGATGTACTTGCTTGTGAGTGGTTAGTCTGTACAGTGAGGCGGTGACTTGACGTCACATTGGGGCACCTCCCTGCAGGGGGTATGCAGTGCATTCCTAGAGAAGGTTGAAAAGCGGGGGTGCGGCCGGCCTGGAGAACCCCCCAGCATGGGCAGGGGAGAGAGTGGGAGAGATAGTGGTTTGGAGGCCTGGCTGAGGAGGGCAGGTGATGTCCGCCTGGGGAAGAGTACAGAAGGGCATGTGGGGTCGGTCCGTGTCAATCTAGGACAGGAGACTGGAGACCAGAAGGGAGGGGGAGAGCAGCCCTGTAGCAGACAGCAGGAAAGAGGGGCGAGTCTATGTTTAGAAAGCAGAAGAGAAGAGCAAGTGTGCAGGCCTGAGGGAGGGGGTCAGAAGAGCGTGTAGGATGAGTAGGTGTCAGGTATAGTGGCAAGACCCGAAGGAAAGTATGGGACAGCCGGGCGAGAACTTAACATGGTGGAGGGGGGTCATGCTCAGGGCTGAGAGTGAAGAGGCCTCAAAGAGAGAACAGAAGAGATGGGGACTGGCAGAAGAAGATGGTGAGTTTACAGGTCCTGGAAACATCAGAAGGGGGTGGGGGGGTTAGAGCTTATCTAGATAGAGGCTGAGTGCAAGAGGGGAAAGTGCGCAGGTGTGTGGAGAGAGCAGGAGGGAAGGAGGTGTAAGGACGTTTGCTGGTCTGGTAGAGGGAACAGAGGGGGTATGGGGAGGTAAGGATCCACTGTGGTGGAGGAAGTGGGTAGAGCTAGGGGGGAAGTGGGTCTGGCCTCCAACAAATATTTGAGCACCTAGACTTCATATTTTACAAATAAGGCTCCCTGTTTTCCGTTTTTACTGATTTTTACAGATAAATACAGACAGAAAACATTCATTTTCTTGCCTGTATTTATTTTTAAATGTGTATAAAAACGGAAATTGGGTTGCTTTTTGAGTAATTCTAAATACTGTCTGCCATGACTGCCAAGCCAATAAATGTGTGGATTGATAGATAAGAAGGTAAAAAAGGAAGGAATTTTAGTAAAGAGGCTTTAATGGCAGTTACACAAGGTTCTTACCGAAATTTGCATATTTATGCACTGATTTATGTTCTGTAGGTGTTCCCAGCACTGAAACCTAGCAGACATTCAAGCATAAGTGCATATTTATTGGTTAAATAAATGTGAGAATATACTAATTTCACCTTCCTTTTTCCACAAAACCCAAAATAAATATGGATAAATACAGATGAAATGAGCAAGAAATAAATATGGATAAATACAGACGGAAATGTCTAAAAAATAAATACCATAAAACTGGGAGCCCTATTTACAAATTAAGCATAGGACTGTAGGAACACCTGGCTGTATCTTAAGGGGGTAAAGGCCATGAAATTTGAACAAGCAGTAGCGACCCTATGCAAATTTGCCTCTAAATTAGGGTCTATGCCTCTAGATGCAGCAATTACTATCTAAAAGCTAGACCTATATCAATTGCTACCTATGAGGCTGAGGTGTGAGGGCATATTGACCCCCCTACCCCTGCAGAAAAGTGAAAATATGTTTTTGCAAAGGCTTCTGTCAGTCCCTCCCAGTATACCGGTCACTATAGTACATAAGGAACTAGGTTTAAAGTTTATAGGTGATCTAGTCAGGATGACACCAACTTTACTCTGGTTGTCAGTCTGGAGTAGGCCAGAAGCTGCGTTGACACAAATGGTGATTTCTGACTGTTTAAACTTATCTGGGGCACATAAGATCAGTTGGCTTATGTTAGTAAAAAAAGAACTTGATGCCATTGATAGATACGATCTGTTTCTCAACACAAAGTCTAAAGAACCTCTAATCAGACCTCTGGTGAAAGGAGAACTGCTAAATTGGATGGCCGGAATGAGATGGGAGGGTGACTCAAAGAAGGGGATGTGGCCCCTGAACGACTTGATTATCTCTAATTGGTAAATGTCAGTTATTTATTCATGGTAATGCAAATCTATGGCACTTTTTGCCCACCACGGTTGTCGATATATGTCTTTATGCACCACTATGTACCACAATCTTTTAACATACCAGAGGTGGCCTCACAGGAGATTGGATTATTTCTCTGTATTTACGCACCAGCGAACGGGGGAGGGGGGGAGTTGGTTCTCTTCTTATTTATTATTTTGTTAATATTAGGACTGCTGCGACAATATACAGGGCAGTAATCTTGTTTATGCTCAGATGGTTTCCTTTCTCAGATGTTCACGATATGTAATTTGTGTTTCTCCTATTTTATTGTCATTCTGTATTGATCGGATGTCTGACTCCCTTCCTATTTCTATTGGAAATGTGTTGATATATTTACTATGGACAATGCTTTTGTGGTTTTTGCTACTGCCCTTTGTAATACGCATTTAATATGGATATGGACAGTCGTACCTCTTATGTTGTACTATTTGTAAAACTAATAAAACTATGTTTAAAAAAAAAAAAGAAGGGGATGTGGCAGCCTACCTTCCCCTTTGTACTACACCATATATTGAGCCAGACCTACTAAAAGTCCCCCGTCACCACAGATATTATTTATCAAGATTTAGATTGGGCGTGACCTATTTTTTGGTCTTAATCCTCCAAAGTTTTTGCTGTAAAAGACTTGATACCGTGCTCATGCAACTCACACTCTGAGCAATCACAACTGCATATGGTTTTCTTTAGTGAGCTCTATAGAGTTCAAAGAACACAGCTCCTCCTACCTCTTTTGAGAACGTTAAATATTAGGAGGTGTAAAGAGGCTTTGGCCTACTTGCAATTGCTTCAGACCGATTTAGTATACATAACAGTATTCAGATACATTACCTTTGTTGTCAAATGAAGTTTTATGTTTTTTAAATCTTTTTATTGATCTATGGTATTTTTATGATATGATGAAATATCCGTTGACATTGTATGATTATCTAGCCGGGCCAGGGAGAATGGGGCGGGAATATATTTGTTTTAGAACATATTGAGCCACAAGAGTTACTGTTTTTATGTAGTACCTTCTTTAAAATTATGAGGAGTTTATGAAATGATGGCCTAAAACTTTGTATACTTTTCTAATAGTATATTTTACAGATACCGAATAAATGTTTTTAATTGATTTTAACATGTTTGTATGCTTTTATGTTTTTTTGTAAACCGAATAAAACTTTTAACTAACTAACACCCACTTACAATCCAGGCAAGGCAGTGCTGGCAGTGCCCGCACTATGGCCAATGGGGAAATTGCTTTTCAATCCAGCAGAAAAAGTAGTACATTTTTGGATTAACATTACATAATGTGTATTCGCAAAGTGCATGTTCCCCCATGGGGTATTTTTGCACTGTATAACAGATCTTCTTTGTTACCCAACTCAAAATGATTATCAACCACAGACTTGGGAGGGCTTGGAAAGTAAACAGGCGCTGGTACCAAAATAAAAGTGGCCCCATTAGTGAAACAGCTTATAAAGTAACCCATGTCTTCAAGTCAGGGCAGTTTTTAACTTATAAAGCTGTATATGTGTTTTGCAATGTGTGGGAGACTGTATGCATTTGTGCTTGCGGCAGGCAATGTTTGTGGCAATTTCGGGGAAACCAACAGCAAAGACCGAAACATCAGACCATAAAACACCCAAAAAACGGCCCACAAAATGACCTGTCAAGCCAGACCTTCGGGCACGGCCTAATTGCCCGATAGGCCAGTCCAACCCTGATCACAGATGGATGAAAAGCTGAATGGAACTTCTGGGATTCAAACTTGCTGACATGATGTCAAACACATATGTCTGTTTTGTATTCATGAGTCCACTCCACAGAGCCACCAGGTTAGATGTGATTATGTTATGGTAACGTTATGTTGAGGTGGATTTAAATGTTTTAAGGATGTGGGGGGGGCATTCAAAATGTAAATATAAACTGAAGAAACGTTTAATTATCATACAAGGTAAAGAATGTTTATTTATCACTTCCCTTAACTCACATGTAAGACAATGTGGGCCACTTATGATAGTATATGTGTTAGTTTTGTAGAGATCTAATTGGAACATGCAGTGCACTGGTTTGAATCCTAGCAGGGGCATTTCATCATTCTGAGAATGACCCAATAAGCATCACGGGGTCAAGTGAAGTTGGAATCTGTCTGAATGACTTCTGCCACTGCCCCAGTTAACGCTACCCCGTCCACTAGCTCAGCTCCCGGTCCTTTCATCTCCATACACTGTTCCTGTATAGTTGGCACCCCCCCCCCCTGGCACTCAGTCTTCATACATGATACCCACCCACCAAGTGTGGTTATCAGTGGCAGAAGGTTTATGACAGCAGGTGGTATAGCTCTTCAAACCCCACTCCCACATTCCATTCAACATATTTGCTTCATTTTCAGAAAAGCCACCATACCCGATTCAGGAGGGAACCTCGCGATTTTTTAAGCAAAAATTGTTTTATTTGGCTGTCTTCCGCCTGAAATTGCCTCCACTTTAATAGAAGTCAATGGTGGAAATTCATTCTCCCAAATTGTGCGTTTAATCTCCCACTTTCCTCTTCTTAAATGTTGGCATGTATGCATGTTATTTACCTGGGAAGCATGAAATGTTTGAATCAGTCATGGCACGCTTAAAACTTCGCCCAGGTTAACATTTTAAGACTTGCTCTGTTTTTTGTTTCGGCAAATACATCGCTTTAAAACAATGCAACATGCCTCTATCTTGTTTATGACTTTTGTTAGATTGTATTTATTAAAAGGCAGCACCAATTAGTGGAATAAAAGCGTGTAGCCTTTCTGTAAGCCATGTTCAGAGGTCCCCTCTGAGGTCTGTATGGATAATAACTACAGCTTTCATCCTGCTTGTTGTCTTCACAACTTCACTCACTGGACACGTAAGTAGCCGACTATGAGGTTGCTGGTTACCGAGCAAATGAAAGGATTCGGCAGAGCGAGAGAGGTCCGCGGGGACACGAGGGGCAATGAAAACAGCACTCGAAGGTTTGTATGGATTTAATTGGTTTTAGGAGGGTAGGAGAGTGGACATGCGTCCAAGATCCCCTGTCCAGCCCATGACAGGGGAGGGGGAGTGACTCTAGTCCTGACAGCCCATTATGCATTGTGGCCGCCCAGTTTTATTTTTAAAATAATGAAATGTGTACTGTATGTTCAGCATGTTTTTGGGAACATCCAGTTTTGTAAGACGCGGGAACATGGAGCGCACGGCGATAACAAAAAGCTACAAGATTTAGGAAAGCGGTCAGCTGGTATTTGAATTCCGTGCCTCTTGCACAACGGCGGAAATTTAGCTTCGATGGGTTATCTATCTTCCTGTGCAATCATTTTCCTCTGTGTAAAGCGCACGTACCAAAAGCTCTCAGTTCTTTTATCAGCTGCAGGTCGGGAACAGCCTTGGCACGGACCCTTTATCTGTGGATTGTGAGATCCCAAAAGGTTCACCGAGAACATAGGGCTGCCCCCACACTCAGAGAATGAAGGTCCGGTGACAGGATGGATTCATCCTGGGTTTATCGAATTAAACAGCTCCTTGCGCATTCCTTACCAGCGTGATGTTTAACATCAGACTCCAGGTAGGACACTGTTGAGCTAACACTCTACTCACATCCTTTGTAAAAACGGTTTCCATCCAGCAGCCAACCTGAAATCGTTGGATTATCCTCGTGGTCTTCCGTGCACTCTTCAAAGAAACCAGTCCCCAGGGGTTCGCATAACACTTCTAAAAATTCTGCTGGTGAGGAGGCAGAGGGGGTGTTGACCCCCGAAGTTTACTGACCAGTTCACATGCTCTCAGAAGATAATTACTGTCTGCAAAATCTTGGGATGGGACACGGAGGGAAACGCGAGGAAAATATTGGCAGTGATTTACAGGGCACTCGAGCGCAGAGACGTTTTAAGGCATGGACAAAGTGGGACTGGCCCAGGGCCCCAGCCTTTTAGGGCACCCCTTGATAGAGCCAGCGCTGTTCTTGCCCTGATGACCTTGAATAATTCTTGACAGATTTTCTTACATACCGTTTTCCTTTCATTTGTTTTTTTGTGGGCGATGTATTGGAGTCCAGTACAGACATTTGGCAGAGAAATGTTTGTTTTTCAACACCTTGCAACATCCATAAAAACAGTTTCTTTTAGATAAAAACAGGACCTCACATAGGAGAAATAGCAGGGGATCACAAAGATTATTTGCAATATTATTAGTGAGATGCTGCTGTATTATGATAATTAAATCACATGTCACTATTCCCTGAATATTAGATCTAAACGCATTTAGAATGTGTGTGCCTGTACACTGTCAGTGACCTGGCCAAAGAGGACACAAAAGAGCAGAAATTGTATTATAAATTCAAAGCTGTTACGAACAGGGCCCCCCAAAATACGTTAGGCCCAGGGCCCCCAAAATCCTTACGATGTCCCTGCTCGACCGAGCGGGCTTCCCTCTGGGTACCTTCCAAGGCCTGTCTACCCCAGCTTTTCGTCTCAATCTCCCTTCTCTTTACTCCTCCTGCAAGGCATTTCTGCTCCTCTACTCATGGACTGGCCAGCGAGCCCTTCTCGCTCATTTGGAGGACGTCACCTTTCTTAGACTCCTCTTCACCAGACTCCCAATCAAACAATATGTCGCTGGGATTGACCGCACTGAAACCTTTACACGTCTTCCCAAAACATATAGGTTCTCCCTCCCAAACCAGTGCCAGGGCTCGAGTCGAGGTACCACGCGGGTGAGCAGCGCCCCCCCACACTTATTTTACCGGGAGCTCGATAAGTGGAGCAAATGGAGCCACACATTCACTCTTTGGCCTCTCTGGGGCGAGATCGGAGCTCATAGAACGCTGCTCACGCGCTGGCTTCTCTGATGCAATCGTATCTAAGGCGTGAGCGAGGGGAGGCAATGAGTCTGATGGTGCAAGCCACCTTTCGTGACGTCACATACTGTCGTGACGTCAGCGTCCCCCACTTCTTTTTTTAGGACTTGTGCCCTGCAAACCACCCCATCGCTGGAGACTCAAAATGTTGAGCGGTGGGGCGGACCCTGCACTTTGCTTCGAACCGCTGAGAGGCACCCCGTGTACTTACGGCCTGCGACCAAATGTCCATGGAGCAGACATAGCTGCACCAGCAGCAGCATCCTCGGCCTGGGATCGGAGGGCCGGTCTGCCAGGGCCGCTCAGGCCCGTCTCTTCAGCGCTCCTTCTCCCTTCCTTTGTCCGGAGAACAGAATGGTCTGAAGAGCTGGGAACCTGCAGATGGGAAGGTCTGAGCCGCAGTGGGAGTTAAAGCTTCACTCGGCCCACATAAACAAAAAAAAATGAAATACAACAAATGCAGCTCTCCCAGCTGATGCCATCCGGGGGACTTGGTCAGCTCCCGCGGGTTCAGTGCGGGGGCAGGTGCAGCACCTGCCATTTCAACTTCTGCGCTCAGGAGAAGAAAGGCTCTACAGCAGGCTGAGGCCGTGAATGGGCAATAGCATGGAAATGAGAAACACACAAACCACAGGCTCCAAATAACAGGATGAAACGTGCGAAGCCGAGTACATGGAGTGATTTACGGTTAAAAGCTGGACTGGAAACTGCTGTTTCAGAGTTTTCTAGGGCTAGAAAAAAATACTTATCAAGCTTCCTAACTCTTGGGATGTTCTTGCCTGCATCACCACCCCCACTGCGATCAGCCGCTCAGTCCATTACCTAATTTCCCCATTGTCAGCACAGTCACAACTGCTCCTGGACATGTGGCTTATACCTTGGGAGCCCACTACAACATTCAATTTCAAGCACATCATTTTTTTGTTTTGTGTGAAGGATGATAGGCTAAGGCAGCACTGTAGAACCTTGAAGCTTGCCAAAGTTCACAACTATAAAACTACGCTGCAATTATCTATTGAAACAAACCCATATTTTTACTTCTAGCAGAAATGTCTGTTTCTAGTTTTACGCATCAGTTTTTGTTATCGTGCATTTGAGCCCTCTTCAAAGCACAGGGTGCACTGGGCCCTAATACAAGCACGTAAGGATGGCAACACAGCCGTAATTGAGGTTTAGTTGGCCTCTTACACCACTGGGTACTGGTGCCTTTGCCCCTGCAAAACCAATAATATATACAGGCTTCTGCCCACACCATTAGGCCATCACTCCTAGACCTGAGACCCAACAAAGGAAGTCAGCACCTTTGTGTAAAAAGAAAAACATAAAAACCCAACATTTCGCCCCCTTTTGCTTGGGCCCCGCTCCCTGCACATCAAAAGTAACCTGGTTCCTAATGATAGTAAGGAAAATGGGCTCCCATTAGGTTTATGGTGATAAAACAGTCATAAATGAGGTGCAGTGACACTCCTGACTCTAGTACCTCTGCACCCGCTGCACTAATGGTAATGATGGTCCTTATTAAAAAAACTAAAAAAACACAAGCCCCCATTTCTCACCCCTTCCTCAGTGCATCTCTCTCTGAGGAAGCTGCCTCTGTCCATTTGTAAATTAACCAAGCACAAGCGGAGTCAATAGGTCTCCACTATGAGAGTTATTGGTACTGGCAATGATTTGCAGCCATTCTATAAACAATGCTGCTTCTACTACTGCTTTTTATGATAAACAAGCACTTTAGCCCTGACCACGTAATAGGTCAATTTCTTTTTGCAATTGTTTTAATTAGTATGCTCCTTCGTCCCTTCGCTTCTCCTCTCCCTCACCCATGTCCTTCTCTTTCACCTTACCTTCCTCCATGTTGCTTTGTCCCTCAATCCCCTCTCTTAATAATACAACCCCTAACAGTGGAGTAGGGTGTCGGATGAGGCAAAATCGAGGAATGGTGGTATGAAGAGAAGGAACGAGTAGGGGGAGAGGACAGTCAAGAGGTGATGGGGAGCACATGGACAATGGAGGGTGGGCAGAAAGGACTGGGGCAATCCCATGGACAATGGAGGCAGGGTGTGAGGTTTTGAGCAAGCTTACAGCAAGAGAGGGTGGGCGGGATGTGTGGGAAATGAACACAAACAAGTACACAGACAACAGAGATTGGGCAGGAGGAGCTGTGGAAGCACACAGACAACAGAGGGTGGGCAGAGGGGATAGGGAAGCGAACGGAGAATGAATGGTGGTCGGGATGGGGCTATGGTAGCACATGGACAACGGAGGATGCCGGAAGGGGAATAAGAGAGCAATATCAAGGGGGAGGAAGTACGCAATGGAGACAAGTGGATAACACATGCATTCTCATAGAGTGTGTAAACAAAAAGAAAAAAGTAGCTCATGAACATGTGAGTAGAATAAGGACACAGTAATGCGTCCATGCGCCAGGGGAAGGGCAAACACAAGAAGCAAAAGGAAAACCTAAGGAAGCTGACGAATAAAAAGCAAGCAAACAAGAGCGACAATGAGGCCAAACAATTGTAACCAAGGGGTGATCCCTAAGCTCACTGTAATGTAACAAAAGTCCTGAGAAGAAGCATCTAAGGCAAGACCTAAAAATTAGCCCCCACGTGGTGCTCCCACTTCTAGGTCATATTGTTAATGGCATCAATGGATCTAGTACCAAACCAATTAAGGTTTCATGATATAAAAGAGTGGATTTTCCAATGGTTAGTAAAGTTTCATTTATTTTTCATTTAAGGTGTGTGTGTTACATTCAGTAAACTGAAAGTAAAAAAAATAAAAAGAATAATTACATTTTTTGTTGTTATTTTTAGCCATGTCTTTGACCCTGCCATCACACTTATTGACCCCCACCCCAGGGAACTCAAGATTACAGTTCTCATAATTTTTATGTACTTCAATTGCTGTAAATGAAGAAAGCCTGGAAACACAATAAATTAACAAGGTCATGCTTCAAGTCCATCTTCATTTACAAATACTTGCAAAGGTATTTGCATCCCCCTGATAAACCAGTCAGGGGGGCACACCCCACAAAATGAAAATTGTTTTTATTTCACTTTCACCTTATTTTACTGGGGAACTTTATTCTTCTGTGCATTTCTTTGGGGTCAGTAGAGGGTCTCTCGCTCCTTCCCTGGTCCACCATGGCTTGCCGATTGAGTGGAGGGAAATGAGTTGTTTACTTGGGCTCCTCCCCCGCATTTCCTGTCACAGCACTATGGGCGGCGTTCTAGTCTTTTACCGGTCCCAGCTATTAGGCAGCATGCTGGGCCGGACGTGCGCAGTGGGAGCGCCGCTGGCACGCCAAAGGCAAGCCCGTCTGCGCCCATCCGCGCAAAGTCTGTGCCATGCGCCAGAGACCCTGGTCAATCATCCCCAAACCCTGGTAAGCCCCTGGTCTACTCCAGGGAACAGCTCCTGGAGCTTCAATCACAGGATCAGGGGCTCTGTTGTCCTATGAACCTTGAGGCTCCGGGTTCTGGTCAGAGGTTTAAATGTGCCAATTGTGAGGCATCTTACTTGGTGGGTGCAGCCCACTATCCCTTTGAGGATAGCTGTCGGCCCAGTCCCGTGCCTCTGAAGCACTCTTTCATGGAACACCTCCTTAATGCCAGATCCCTTATCAAACATTCTACGGAATTTAACGACTTTGTGTCCCTTCGTAAACCCGATTAGGTCTTCATCACTGAAACCTGGGCCAGACTGCTCAGGTCTTGACTTAGTGGAAGCCACTCCCTATGGGTATCTTTTTGCTAGAGTTGATAGGGAAGGGAAGTTGGGTGGGGGATTAGGAGTAATGTATAAAGACACCTACTCCTGTTTTACTGAGGCCCTCACTTCTCCCTGAGATCCCTATCAGGCCCTTTATTTCTCTTTGAAGGTGCTACCTACTGAAAGTTTCATATGAGTGGTTACCTACAGGCCTCCTGGACCAAGAGCTCAGTTCCCCCAGAGCTTCAGTAGCCGAATAGAGCCCTATCTAGCTAGCTCCAAGATTACGTTTCTGGGTGACTTCAATTTCCACTTGGAGAAAACCCTCTACCCTGAAACGCAGGCCTTCCTGGAAGTTATGGAATCCTGTGGTTTCCCTCAGCTAGTGAAGAACCCTACGCATACGGCAGGACATATTTTGGATGGGATTTTTTTCAAATGATCCTAGGATAGAGGTCATGGATCCTATTCCACTCTCCCGGTCTGACCATTTTGCCATCCCTTTTATCCTGGAAATGTTCGTTTCTAACAATGACCCTAACCTTAAGAACAGGGTGGAGTTGAAGAGAAACCTCAGTTGGATTAGTAAGGAGGATCTCTTCAATACTCTCAGTAATTATTGCTGCCCCCTTCACACTGATGTCAATGCTGTGTATGACGAATTTTTCAACTGGTTGACGGCAGCCCTGGATTCTCTTGCTCCTCTCAAGAAACACTATGGCGCCGATTTCGATTTGGGTCGGAAGGGCACCGAACGCGATCAGGCCGGAAAAACTACAAGCCGTACGTGTGTTTTCCGCCCGACTCGTACAGCTGTACGCGCGAGCAAGTACGATGCGAGCTACGTGAAATTCACCGACCGAGTCGTTTCCGGGTCCGAGCCGCTCCAAATGTCTCGGTCGTAAGCTAACCGTGGCGTGCAATGGATGCGATTTACGACCGAGCCAGTACGATGCACGCGTCGGACAGCCTGTGCGAGCCGGAGTGTCCGGCTCGCAAAACATCCGGGTGGTTGCCTTTGGGGGTCCGCGTCGGACCCCTGTCACCCTCAGCCCTACGACTCGGACACAGGGGGAGACCCAAGGGTCCCCACAACACAGGCATGTACGGTGCGGATGGCACCGACACGTACCCACTGTAGGGGGCACCCTTGCGTGAGACGTACCCATTCAGTCAATGGGAGCCCATGTACGCGCCGTACGACCAACTCCCATTGACTTCTATGGGAGTCGGACCGAACCGAGTCCGGCAGCATACGGCTGCATCGTACTCGCTCGGTCGGACTGCAGGACACTGACTCGGTCGGAAAACACTCCGGATCCGGCTCGGTCGGAGTGCTTTCCGACCCGGATCGGACTCAGCACCTTAGTGGCAAGAAAGCGCCCTTCAGCCCCATGGTCCTCTGAGAGATTGAGAAAGCTCCGACAGATCTGCCGTCATCAGGAATGAAAGTGGCGCAGGGACTCCACTATAATAGAAAGGGATCTGCATAAACTCAGGCTAAGGGAATACAAGCAAGCTATTAATGAAGAAAAGGTCTTCTATTATTCTATGATGACGGAATCCATTAGATCCCCTAGGGAACTCTTCATTACGATTAATTCCCTTTTAGCCCCCACGACCAATGTCAACACCGAGGTCTCTCAGGACCTTTGTGATAAAATGGCAGGTTTTTTCTATGCTAAAATTAAGGACATCTACTCCTCCTTGGAGAAATTAAATTCTGCGGGAGCTAATTCTGATCCTCTTCTGGATTCTCTGGTTGTACCGCTGAAGGATTGCCGCTTGCGCTCCTTTCCTCCTATTCTCCAAGAGGATACTGACTTGTTGTTAGGTGGGATTAGATCTGGCTCCCCCCTCGAACCCTGTCCTCTTAAGATCCTGAAGTTAGGAAGGGAGGCCATTGTACCACCTCTGACCGCCATCCTTAATACCGTCATCTCCTCTGGCCAATTTCCCACTGCATGGAAAATGGCGGTGGTAAAACCTCTCTTAAAGAAGGCCTCTCTGGGCCCGACAGAATTAAAAAACTATCGACCTATTTCCCTGTTAGCTGTTCCAGCTAAAATCCTGGAAAAACATCTTAACCGCCATCTCAGTTCTTACTTGGAGGAATACCAACTGCTCGATGGTCGGAGCATGGGTTCAGGAGTGAACACAGTACCGATACGGCCTTAACCGTTGTCTTTAACAACATTCGATAACAGCTTGATGCTGGTCATACCACCGTACTGATCCTCCTGGACCTCACGGCAGCCTTCGATACGAATTCTCCTCATAGACTGGTCGGCAGGCTCCGGGAAATAGGGATAGAGGACTCCGCATTTAACCTGCTTTCATCGTTCCTTCTGAACCGGTCACAAAAATTTAAAATGGAGTCCCCCAGGGATCCTCATTGAGTCCCGCCCTTTTTAATATCTATGTAGCCCCGCTCGCCACCGTGGTAAGGTCCTTTGGCCTAGAAGTGCTATCCTACACTGATGACACACGGATCATGATTTTCATCACTGATAGTGTCTCAGCTTCTGCAGTAAATTTTAAAAACTGCATGCGGGCGGTGGCCTCATGGATGGTCAAGAACTTCTTAAGACTCAATATGGACAAAACGGAGGTCCTCATCTTTGGAGACAAGTTGGATATCTGGTCGGAGGCCTGGTGGCCTGAAACTCTTGGGTCCTGTCCTTGCCCATGTCTCAGTGCTAAGAATCTAGGCATCATTGTTGATTCCTCCCTTTCCCTGGGCTCACAAATAAATAGAACTGTCTCTACTTGTTTTGGGATGATACGGACTCTCAGGAAGATCTTCCATTTTCTCTCCCTTTCATCACGGAAACAGGCAGTGGTGGCCCTTGTGGTGTCTAGATTAGACTACTGCAATGCCCTTTATTTAGGGATAAACAAGGGGCTTCTACATCAACTCCAATTGGTGCGGAACGCCGCCGCTAGGCTGGTGATGGGTCTCCCCAAATCCCATTCAGTCTCAGCTACCATCAAAAGCTTGCACCGGCTCCCATTGGGGAGTAGAATTGTGTTCGAAGTCTTATGCCTGGTCCACAAGGCTGTCCACAATAGGGGGTCAGAAGGCATTAACAAAATGTTTCAAAGATACCTTCCCGGCAAGGGCTTGAGATCTGCAAACAAGAACCTGGTAACTGTTCCCAGGGTCAGGAAAGCTAGGTGGGGGGCAGGGCTTTCTCGCTGATAGAGGCCAATTTATGGATTTCACTTTCCTCCCCAATTGCCACTCTGGAAACTCACTCCCTATTCCGCAAAGCCTTGAAGACCTGGCTTTTCACTTGTCCTAACATCTAAGCTCTGAAATCCCTGGACATCTCTTACCTTGATCTCTTTCCGTAGCGCCTTAATGCCCCTGGGCTAAGTTTGCGCTCTACAAAATTTATATTCATTCATTCATTCATTCAATTTGAACATCTTTTCTTTAAGAGCTCAACGGGATATTCCGGCAAACCCTCCAAGACAATAGGAAAATATCAGAAGGGTACCTTCAGCGTTTTAGCTGGTCTTTTAAGCCTGAAACGTTTTAGTGACCTTTTGAGAAGAGGAGGGAGTCACTTTGGAGAAATCAGTCAACGGCTCACTCAACCCTTTGATGGATGCCCACTGGGTAGAAAGAGTAGAAGGAAAGAAACCTTTATGAAAACCATCCTCCAAAAACTCTACTATTCTAAAAGGATCAAAGAAGAAAGTGGCCATCATGATTCTTAGAGAACATAATTCACAAAATTACTCCAATGTTTAAAGAATGATGCCAAAGTGGATGGCATCTTGGACCCTTTCATTGATCTCACAACCTCTTTAGAGCAATCTAAGCTTTAAAGCCCACTCCTCTCAACTTCCAAGTTAACAGATTTAAAATCTGCAATGCCTTAGAGTCAGAGAAGGATATTAGATCGAAGGAGGAAAGAGCAGGAAACCAAATACACTGCTGTTGTGCTAGCTATTCTAAGAGCGGTGGGAACAGGGTCTCAAAGTGAATTCACTAATGGAAAAGCTCCCTTTTCCAAATACTCATTCAATGACTCATACCAATCGTACAGTATAGCTTCTATTGTAAATGTTAAGCCTTTGTTGCCAGATAACATGTATATGTTGTCGCTAAACACCAAACACTGTATAATGTAAAAAAGTCTAATTTATTACACATTCATTCTCTTCAGTGGTGCAAAATAGGCTTATACTAGATAAGAAAAACGTTTAATTATGCATTTTAAAAAAGCGAATAGAATGTTAAGCTATCAAAGTAAATCAATTCCATTTTGATCTAAATCACTTAATCTAATTGTTCTAAGCAGCAATAACAATAAATTACTTCACATTCACGAATAGTTAAAACCAACAATAAAAATGACACAAATATTCAATATTAAATCACATCCAAATAAAACTATAACTGAAGTCGTCGACTTATAATATACTGCATTTAATATGTATAAACATTGTTTTTTATTTATTATCCATCTTTTAGATACATTCATGTTTTATTATAATTGTTTGTCCTAAAGAAGGGGAAGAGAACATTTAAAAACACCACTGAAACGCCGCCTCAGCAACTTCAGTTATAGGTATATTTGGAAGTGATTTTTTTTTTTTTTTTTAAATGATTTTTATTGAGTTCTTGGCAGTCCATTAGGACTAATAATACAATTTATCATACATAAATAATGTGCTGGATCCAAACATGGTACGTCAACAACAAAAGAAAAAATCAAGGAAAAAGAGACCCCCACAGACATACATAGAAAGCATTCAACGATTTAAATTATGGCAACAAATATAATAATGATCTACCACAATCCGGAAGTAGATTTAGTCAAAATAAGATTCCCAGATTTTGGTGAATTTACGCAGTGCCCCAGTCCTTTGAGCAAAAATAAATTCAGATTTCCTAACTTTCTTAATTTTTTGATAACATTCATCAACAGTTGGAACTATTTCTGTCTTCCAGTATTGGAGAATCAGTGATCTAGCCACTGCGGTTAAAATATACAAAAGTTGCGCCACAGAATCGGCCAATTTCAACTCTGAATCCAATCCAAATATAATTGGGTTTTCATATCTAGTAATCGAGAAATATAAATGAAGAGAAAACAAAGAAAACATTCCTTTCCAAAATATCTTAATTTTAGGGCATAAAGCCATTATATGGGACCAGTTAGCCAAGTCCGATTGGGTGCATCTGAAACAAGTAGGTGGCGTAGTGCTATACATTTTAGCCAAAGTTGCAGGAGTGTAATATAAGAGCCATTTACTAAAGAAAAGCATTCGTCGCCAATTGGCACCTCTCAAAACCGTAAAATTAAATTTATTTAAAGTATTCCAAAACTTTTCAGTTATTTTAATGCCTTCCTGCTTCTGCCACTTTTTTATTGCTTTGGCGCTCACATCCTCCTCCCTACTTTGTGCTAAGCTTGGAAGTGATTTAATATTGAATATTTGTGTGATTTTTATTTTTGGTTTTAACTATTCGTGAATGTGAAGTAAGTATTAGTTCTTGCTGCTTAGAACATTTAGATAAGTGATTTAGATCAAAATGGAATAGATGTACTTTGATATCTAAATATTCTATTAGTTTAAAAAAAAATGCAAAATGTAAAGTTTTTTCTTATCTAGTATAAGCCTATTTTGTAACCCTGAAGAGATTTAATATGTAATAAATTTGCCTTTTTTATATTATAATACGTTTGGTGTTTAGCGACAACACATACATGTTATCTGACAAGAAAGGATTCACTTTTACATTAGAAGCTATACTGTACGGACGGTATGAGTCAATGAATGAGTATTAAGAAAAGGGAGCTTTTCCATTTTATTGACACTATCTACTCCCACTACTCTCCGAAGTACCCTTGAGAGAAGTGGAATAAGAGGAAAAGCAAAGAACAGCCCCATCAGTCACCTGAGAGAAATAGCGTCTATTGCCCATGCCAGAGTCTCCTTCTTCTCTGAGCAAAAAAAGGTGGAGTAGGGACTGGACGTCGAGGCAAAAAGATCCAACCGCTGGAGAGCCTTTACCACCTGATAAATGCTTCCTTACCCAGATGAAAGTTGTTTTGTTAAAATATTTTTTATTGCTGTTTTACTTCTACAAACAGATACAAAACAAAAAAAACTCAGATGTGTGTGAGCAGAACATAAGCCCATTTATGTACTGAACATGGTCATAATGAGCGAAACAGAGAACCAATCCAAACAAATAACTCACAATTGGGGCATTCAGTTAAACACTAGTGCAACAGCTAGCGGACCAGCGCCAGCTCAAGGGTGCGGCAGACACCATGACTCCTTTTTATTTATTTTTTATTGAAGCTTGATAAACAAAAAACATATAATAGCAACATAATGATCATGGCAAAAGATACAAAAAAGGTATTCCAAAAGCAAATATGGAAGAGTACTTATATAAAGTCAAAAAACAATATGCAGAAAAAAACATGGTTCGAGGGCGCATTAAATCCAGAAAGGAACCATGAAAGAAAGAGAAATAATAAGAACCCAAATGGGGTCTATTCACTGAGCCACTCCACCACTGGAGCCCAAATCTTCTGACCCCACATCCGCCTCTTTCTTCCCCATCTACACCAAACAGCTGACTCCAAATTGTAGAGAGCTAGAATCCTCGCTCTCCAATTAATAAAGGTCGGCGCATCTGGACTAATCCATTGAGATGTAATACAAAGGCGGACTAAGGACATCGCAATAAACAGAAAGGCTGATGCATAACAAGATCTCCCAGGCGGTCCGTTGTTTTCTAACCCACAGACCACCAACTCAGGTGACAGAGTAACTGATATCATAAGCCTTGAGTTGATGAACTGTTCTACCTCCAAAAGAAAGGACCCCAATTTAGGACAAGCAAAAAACATATGTATATCGTTTGCAACTGAGAATCCACATCTCGGACATAAGTGTCCGCCTCTACCCCCCCATTTGAAAATCTTCGCCGGGGTGTAATATAAGTCAAATAAGGCCATGAAGCATTGAGAGCGCAAACCCGACACCAAGACTCTAAGGAGAGTTGTGGTGGAACTTCATCCCACTCAGCCCCAAACACTAAGGCAACATTCTACTACCATTCACTCAGAAGAGGCCTTATTCATCTGGACCTCAGCAATTGCGGCAGGGGTGGCAGTGTCAGCTCTATCTCCGGTGAAGGCACAGAAGGAAGCGCTGCTTCAGGCAAAAACATCCCCTGGGTGTTCAGCTTTGGGCAAGCCATTAGTATTGCATTTCAGGAAGTTAATATGAGGACTCCACGCAAGCCCCTAGCCTCCTCCCATCGAAGTGCCTCTCTCTCACAATCTTCCCATCTGGCTAACTCCTTACTCAATATACCTAGATCAGGGCCAGTGGCGAACTTCCAGCTCATCATGAGTAGCTGTTTGGCAAGTATCAGTGCTAGATCCGTAAATCTATCCGTCGCCTTCCTGGCTGCACTTCGAGTATGCAAGCCAAATAAGCACAGCTGCGAGGAACAATCAAAGTGTCTGTCGGTGGCTCAACACACTACCTGCAGTACTGTAGTTCAGTATAGAGCCAGCACCTAGCAAGACCACCAACATCTTTTTCGTTATTTTAAGAAAAATTGAACAATTTATTTAACAATTGTATTAATAGTTATTTATTTAAATTAGAACTACAAATTTGTTTTCTAATATTTGTTAGTGTAAAATGTGTTTACACTAGGGGTGGGCGGAATTTGCGTAATCGCGTTACGCAAATCTCCGCGAAACGGTAAAAAATCTCCGCGAACACGCAGAAATTCCGCGAACACGTGGAATTGCTTGTTCGCGATGCTTTTTTCCTGTTCACAGTTGCTGTTTGCGTGCTCGGGGAGAAATATCTCGCGAACACGCATTTTGAGAACGCGAACAAGAAAAAATTTCGCGAAGTCGCGGAAAGCAGTACTTTGGGCAATTTCGCGTTCTCCGCAGAATGCGAAATTACCGAAATTCCGCGAGCGGAACGGAATTTGCCGCCCAGGCCTAGTTTACACAGGGTTTACTATTGGATTATAAAATAAGTATGTTTATTTGTAATTTATAGTGTAGTTTTAAATATTTATTTTTGTGGTGACAAGTGTTTTTTCACTTTTTAAAAAATATTTTAAAATTAATTTTCATAAAGTTGCATTTTATAATGCATTTTTTTAGAAAACGTAGTGAATAATTCAATTTTTTTGTTATAATAGTTAACATTTTTGTTAAGATTTTTTAATTAGTGAAACATTATTAAAAAATAGTATTACATAAAAAAAACATTTTTAACAACATTTTTAATAATAATACATTTTGGGGAGTTAGAAAAAACAAAATAGGGGGTTTTATTCAGTACTTTCCCTGAGTTTAGTTGGATTTGGAGTTGGAATAGTAAATTATTATGGTTTGCTAACCAGCACTTTTCCTGAGTTTATTTGGATTAGGAGTTGGAATAGTAAAATATTTTTATTTATTATCCAGCACTTTCCCTGAGTTTACGTAGGTTTGGATTTGGAATACTAAATTATTATGGTTTACTATCAAGCACTTTCCCTGAATTTAGTAGGATTTGGAGTAGTAAATTATTTTGATTTATTATCCAGCACTTTCCCTGAGTTTCTCTTTTTATTGTATTTTTTTCTTTTTCTAACTTTTTCTTTTTTTAAATTTAATTTTACTTTCCCTGAGTTTCCTTGGAATTGGAGTTGGAATAGTAAATTATTATGGTTTACTACCCAGCACTTACCTTGAGTTGATTTGGATTTGGAGTTGGAATAGTAAATTATTTTGATTTAGAATCCAGCACTTTCCCTGAGTTTACTTGGATTTGGAATAGTAAATTATCATGGTTTGCTATCCAGCACTTTTCCTGAGTTTATTTGGATTAGGAGTTGGAATAATAAATTATTTGTATTTATTATCCAGCACTTTCCCTGAGTTTACGTAGGTTTGGATTTGGAATACTAAATTATTATGGTTTACTATCAAGCACTTTCCCTGAATTTAGTAGGATTTGGAGTAGTAAATCATTTTGATTTATTATCCTGCACTTTCCCTGAGTTTCTCTTTTTATTTTATTTTTAATTTTTCTAACTTTTTCTTTTTTTAAATTTAATTTTACTTTCCCTGAGTTTCCTTGGATTTGGAGTTGGAATAGTAAATTATTATGGTTTACTACCCAGCACTTACCGTGAGTTGATTTGGATTTGGAGTTGGAATAGTAAATTATTTTGATTTAGAATCCAGCACTTTCCCTGAGTTTACTTGGATTTGGAATAGTAAATTATCATGGTTTGCTATCCAGCACTTTCCTGAGTTTATTTGGATTAGGAGTTGGAATAGTAAATTATTTGTATTTATTATCCAGCACTTTCCCTGAGTTTACTTGGATTTGGAGTTGGAATAGTACATTATTATGGTTTACTATCCAGCACTTTCAATTTGTTTATTTGTATTTGGAGTTGGAATAGTAAATTATTATGGCTTACTATCCAGCACTTTCCCTAAGTTTATTTGGATTTGGAGTTGAAATAGTAAATTATCTTGATTTATTATCCAGCACTTTCACTGAGTTTATTTGGATTTGGAGTTTTAATAGTAAATTATTTATATTTACTATCAAGCACTTTCCCTGAGTTTATTTGGATTTGGAATAGTAAATTAATTTGATTTATTATCCAGCACTTTCCCTGAGTTTATGTAGATTTCGAATAGTAAATTATTATGGTTTACTATCAAGCACTTTCAGTGAGTTTAGTACGATTTTGAGTTGGAATAGTAAATTATTTTGATTTATTATGCAGCACTTTTCATGAGTTTACTTGGATTTGGAGTTGGAATAGTAAATTATTATGGTTTACTATTCAGCACTTTACCTGAGTTTATTTGGATTAGGGGTTGACATAGTAAATCATTTTTATTTATTATCCAGCACTTAACCTGAGTTTACATGGATTTGGAGTTGGAATAGTACATTATTGTGGTTTACTACCAAACACTTTCCCTGAGTTTAGTTGGATTTCGAGTTCAAATGGTAAATTATTTTGATTTATTATCCAGCACTTTCCCTGAGTTTACTTGGATTTGGAGTTGGAATAGTAAATTATTATGGTTTACTATCCAGCTCTTTCACTTAGTTTATTTGGATTTGGAGTTGGAATAGTAAATTATTTTTGATTTATTATCCAGCACTTACCCTGAGTTTACTTGGATCTGGAGTTGGAATACTAAATTATTACCGTTTACTATCCACCTCTTTCCCTGAGTTTATTTAAATTTGGAATAGTAAATTATTATGGTTTAGTACCCAGCACTTTCCTTTAGTTTATTTGGATTGGGTGTTGGAATAGTAAATTATTTTGATTTAGAATCCAGCACTTTCCCTGAGTTTACCTGGATTTGGAGTTGGAATAGTAAATTATTATGGTTTACTATCCAGCACTTTCCCTGAGTTTATTTGGATTATAAGTGGAAATAGTAAATCATTTTTATTTATTATCCAGCACTTTACTTGAGTTTACATGGATTTGGAGTTGGAATAGTAAATTATTGTGGCTTACTATCAAACACTTTCCCTGAGTTTAGTTGGATTTCGAGTTCGAATAGTAAATTATTTTGATTTATTATCCAGCACTTTCCCTGAGTTTACTTGGATTTGGAGCTGGAATAGTAAATTATCATGGTTTACTATCCTGCACTTTCCCTGTGTTTATTTAGATTTGGAGTTGGAATAGTAAAATATTATGGTTTACTATCCAGCACTTTCACTGAGTTGATTTGGATTTGGAGTTGGAATAGTACATTATTTTGATTTATTATCCAGCACTTTCCCTGAGTTTACTTGGATTTGGAATAGTAAATTATTACGGTTTATTATCCAGCAGTTTTGCTAAGTATAGTTATTATTGTAGTTGGGATAGTAATCTTTTGGGGGGTATTATTCAGCTTTATCTCAGAGTCAAGTTTATTTGGAAGTGAGTAATAGTAAATGTATATTTTTTTGTACAGTTTATATGTATATTGAAATAAGTAAATAGATGTATGTTAGTTTTTATTGGCAACATATTTTGTATGCAAACACGTACATTTTATTCACAATTACATTCTTTTCATTTGCTTTTGTTATAAAGTATACTGTAATATTAAAACAGATATCATACATTCTGATGTTATTCATATTTTACTATAAAGTATAATATATTTATAACATTCATTTTTAATTTATAAATATCAAATAAATCATAAATGTATAAATATACAATTCTTTTTTACAGTTTTGAAAAATAGTACATATTGGGGCCGATTCTGATTCCGGCCGCAAAACGAACCGACCGACATGGACCCGGACCGAATACCGACCGACACGGACCAGCGCCGTACGACCCGTGCAGTACGATGCAACGCGTGTGAATTACAACCGACACGTATGGAATACAAGCCGTACAACCGAGCCGTAGGGAAATTAGTGATCCGGCCGGAAAACCGACGCGATTTTCACCGACCGACACGAACCCGGAATGAACCCGTCCGACCCGTACCCGCAAATTCAAGAGAACAGCCAGCAGCAAACACCATCACACAGCAACCACAGACACACTCACAACTCACCCATCACACAACTCACACACCATCAGCACCTCATACAAAAGCACACGCACAGCTAAACCAACACCAACCCAACCTCACTTGCAACCTCACACACACATCCCCCACCACCACCACCCATCACCATGCCTCCAAAGAAGAATCCAAAGTTCACAGATAGTGAGTTAGAAGTGCTGGTAGACGAGATCATAAGAGTAGAGCCACATTTGTTTGGTACATTGGTTCAAGGGACCCTCATCTCTCAGAAAACCAAGATGTGGGCGAGGATTGTGGACAAGGTGAACGCACAAGCACCAGCAAGGCGCACAAAGGACGACATCCAGAACAGGTGGTATGACGTGCGCAGGAGGGTCAAGAAACTCATCGAAAAAGATCACGACCTGAGTCAGTGCCCCGGCGGTGGCCCTCCTGCCAAACCAGTCTACTTCAGGACCTGGGAGGAGAAGGTGCGGGACATCCTACCACCAGAGAGCGTCCATGGCCTAACAGACATCCCAGAGCCTGGTGAGTACATAAACAACATACCCAAGATTGTGTGGCAAGGGGGACAGTGAAACCATGCACCACAAGCAAAGCTACACTAACCAATAGATAAACATACCACGATGTGTATACCAGTCAGACACACACAATACCTGCCATCTCATAGTGACTGGGGACTGTGTCATGACATGCACCAACCTACAAACAAATAGAGCAAGCCAGTGGCACTAAGCCACAAAGACACTGCCAGACAGTTTGCCACCACAAACACACCACCTCACAGTGCAGCTGACTGTCAGGAAGGAATAGTGGGGATGCAGGTGAAGTGAGTGTAGCCAAAAGCATGATGGGGCCTGTAGTCACAGATAATGCACACCATCCTGATTGGCCCATCAAGACCTCTCTGAAACATGCCCACATCACAGGGAGTGGAAAATGACTGACAAGATGGCTGACACTGGCTCCTGCTGTGGGGAGCACAAGGCCCTGCTAGGGCTTGTGTGCAAATCACAAGCAGGACACCACTGACTGACATCCTGAAAGACAACTTGCACGCCCTACAATGGAAGCACGTTTCATGATGGGAAGGAGAACTGACAGCCCTGACCAGACTACTCAGCATGGGGAGACACCCCCCCTCAACACAAACTCCACACAACTTACCGGGTACAGTGCATTGACACACACCTCATTGAAATATCAGCAAAAGCTACCCCGTACTGGGTGCTGCTGTGGGAAGCACAGGGGCTCACTTGGGACTTGTAGCCAAACAAACACCAGGATTTCACAGTCAGCCATCTTGCCATTGCTGTCACACCCCCTCACAGGGAAGCAGAGTCAAGAGGGAGGAAGTATGGGCATGCTGGGAAGGGGGGTGTAGCCAAGAGTACGATAGGAGTCTCACTCCCAGACAACCTACACCCACCCACATGGCCCAGCAAGATCAAACTGAAACATACTCGCCTCACAGGGAGTGGGAAGGGACTGACAAGATGTCTGACACTGGGCTCTGTTGTGGGGAGCACAAGGCCATGCTGGGAAATGGCCAATATCATACATCAGGACAACACAGTCAGCCATCTTGCCATTGCTGTCACACCCCCTCACATAAAAGCAGTCAAGTGGGAGGAAGTATGGGCATGCTGGGAAGGGGGGTGTAGCCAAGAGTATGATGGGAGTCTCAGTCACAGACAACCTACACCCACCCACCTGGCCTAGCAAAATCAAACTGAAACATACTCGCCTCACAGGGAGTGGGAAGGGACTGACAAGATGTCTGACACTGGGCTCTGTTGTGGGGAGCACAAGGCCATGCTGGGAAATGGCCAACAACAATATCAAACTGTCCGTGACAAGCTGGGAAAAAGAAGTGTACAGGCAGGCATCTGTTTGAAAAGTAGAAAATGTCATGTTTGTGAACCAACAATGCATGCAGAAACATAAATCACATTGTGTGTCTCTTCCAAACACAGGTGGTGCTGGGCACCCAGCACCAAATGACAAGGATACCCAGGCCCAGACTCTGGTGGACACTGAGCTCTCTGGTCTGACTCTCTCACTGTCCTCTTCGGATGACGACGACCAACCTGGCCCCTCCAGTGTGGGCCATCATGCAGCACCAGTAGCATCAACATCTGCCCCCCCTGTACCCACGCCTCCAGCATCTGGACACCGACAGGGCACCCCCGCCAATACGGACAGACCAAGGGCAATCAACACCCACAGCACAGGGACACAGGACCCCCCCGGAAGCTACAGACAACACCACCAGTAACACCACCCTAGGGGTCCCAGTGTCACCTGTGCGTACCGCCGCTGGTCCTGCCCGTGTGGAGAGGGGTGCTGGGAGGGGTGGGAGGCACAGGGCACGCCTTGCAGAGGGGTCTGGACTGCATGATGACCCCCAACTGGCACGCATCTTAGATGCATACCAGGATAGCACCGGAGGATTTGGCCAGGTTGTGGGGATTCTCAAGGACATGCAACACGAGCAGGTCGCCCACCATGCCCGCATAGAGGCCAAGTGGGATGACATCACTGCAGTGCATCGGGACATACTACAATGCCTCCGCCAGATCAACACCAACCTGTCGACACCCCCCTGTGTGGTGTCGCAACACCATCTGCCAGCGCCACAGGGAGGGAGGAGGACTCTGGCGGAGAGTCCCCTGCACCGCAGAGGCCTGCACATGAGGATCCCCCCCACCCCGGAAGAAGAGGGGTCGTCCGAAGAAGGACATGTGAGAGGCAAATGTCCCAGCACATCCCCCAGGGTCTCCAAACCTGTTCTGGACAATGATCTTTGTGCGCAACCCGTACACCTTGTCCAATCGCACACAACTCGCCCATATGACATGGGGGTTCATGTTGGGCCAATGTATCAGATGATTGTGGACTTTACTCTGGACATTTCATCTACCAGCACTTCCAACTCCAATGTGAACTTTGGATTCCCAAACCAATGTACAGCGCCCACCATCCTGTGCACTTCCCTCACACATGTTTGTAAATAAACTCACCAGTACACCATACTTGCCTCTGTTGTGATTCCAACTTGTCATGTTCAGGGAGATGTCGATCTGCTACACAACACAGTGCATGCCAAATACTGCAACAATGTGACCAACGTAAGGTGAGTCATGGGGATGTGACACATGTGAGGGAGATACACCGCTATGGCAACACAAAACATACTCACCATGGCCATGTTACTCATCACACACAATGATGTTGACCTGAAACACATTGGCAGGCACAGACACAACACCAAGCCCAGTCAGTGGTAACAAGTCCACAGGTGAGGTAAGTAGATGTCACTCAGATGTGGGAAGACAGACAACACACATAACAAAGCGTAGCACAGGTTAATTACACATCAGTAACACGTTTATTCCACACTAGTTGCACGGTAATTCTACGCAACAGTGGACACACGCTCACAATGTGTTGGAGAATGGAAGTCCAGGGATGTGGGGTACATCAGTTGATGGGAATTGTCAACTTCCACACTGGTGTTGGCTTCTGGGTGTTGGGGGTCAGTGTTGACCACACAACAGGCAAAGTACCCTGGGAAGGACAGACAAGATACAGTCAAAAGCACAGAAGAACAGGAGAGAAATGCAATACACATGCACAAAACATGTTGCAAAACACCTACACAAACACTAGTTAGCAGTACTACCCTAATGTGGAGTACACACCAGCTGAATGGACACATCACAGCACGCATCCAGTCAAGTGGCACACATACACACTCAGACAGCAACAGAGCTGACTCAACACATTCCAGGCTACCTCCATACATTCACATAACAACCCTGGAAACTCACATTCAGGTGAAGAAGTTGTTGATGAGCTGGGAGCGGACGTCACCATCATCTTCATCATCACTGTCATCTTGGCCCAGGCCGGGATCCTCCACAGGTGCCGGAGGTTGGTCGTCGTCATCGTCATCCTGGATGAGAGGCACCTCCTTCCGCACCGCCATGTTGTGTAGCATGCAGCAGACCAGTATTATTTTGCACACCATTGCTGGCTCATATGGGAGGGCCCCTCCGGTCTTGTCCAGGCAGCGAAAGCGGCTTTTCAGGAGGCCGAATGTCCGCTCAATCACCCTCCTGCTCCGACCATGTGCCTCATTGTAGCGCAGCTCGGCTGGTGTCACAGGGTTCTTGAGGGGTGTCAGCAACCACGGCATGTTGGGGTATCCGGAGTCACCTACACACACAAAAATGAACAAGTAGCTGAGTTTTGTAGGAGTGTGGAATACAACAGTGACAAACACACACAATGAGAAACAGCCAGTATATGTGTGTTGCATCCGTATAATAGTCACACTAATGAGGTCCGATGCGGGTGACAATGCGTACGCATTGCACGGTTCATGACCGAGCCGTGCGTACGCTTTGTCATTGAATGCAATGAGGTCCGACGTGGGTGACTATCATGCATACGCGTCGGACAGGCATGGTCCGAGACAGGCGTATGCCTTGGCCATTGAATCGTATGGAGACGGGTGCATGTGTATATTCAAAATACGCGTTGTACAGTCAGTTGAACGAGCCGGGCGCACCCATTGGCTCAGGACTGTCATGGAGATGGATGCGGATTCAAAACTTGTACGAGTTGTGCACTGGAAACTCAGTTGGATGCCTACAACAATGTTGCAATTTCAAGTGTTCCATGAAGGTGAAGATTTGAACGATGCGGAAGGCGTGTATGAGTCGTACTTTTGAATGGATTGGCCAGATTCATAGAATGCAACCCTTTTGGACCTATCACTTGGGACACATGGCACAGAGTCTGCCTCTGCAGCAAATGTAAATGTAAATGTAAATGTGCAGATATTTATATAGCGCAAATCACCAACCGGTCTCTAAGCGCTTGCTTAGGGAACCCGTCCTGGTATTCCCCTGTGAGATAACCCAGCAGGGCATCCACAAGGTGAAAGCCAGGCATCCCGCCGCGAGGGGCCATTGTGGAGATTAAGCAAGCTATTGCCCAGAGTCGCAGAGTGTGAACCCATGAATCGAGTATGCACTGGAGCGAGAATTATCGAGTCCATGGACAATTTATGGACTCAAGACCCAGCCGAGCCGGGAAATGAACCCTGGTCCCGGGCTGACCTCTGCTTCCAGGTCTGCCTACTCTAACCAGTGAGCCACACTTCTCCACAAGCACAGATATAAGGCTGGCTGGCCCCCAGGGAGCTCAATTGCCTGCACTACATGCTACTGGACCACATCCCTGCTACCACTGGTGCTGTCTCTGCATCCTCTGGCTCCTGCTATGGCTAGGGCCCCAGCCTTCACTGAGGAGGAGAACCAGGCCCTGCTGGACGGGCTCCTTCCAGAGTACAGAAAGCTCTATGGGACACCAGGGGAGCAGGTGAGTGTGCTGTCCACTGCCTTCCTAATTATGCATGTTGTCTGACTAGCAGTACTAGCTGTGTGTACAGCAGTGGCAAGCATTCTCACTGACTACTTTCATCCCCCAAAGTGTGTAGGTACATGTAATGAATAGTTTTCCTGCTGCTAAAGTGCATTATTGCAAGCTTAAACTATCCAGGCATTGTTAAAATGTCAGACATGCATGTGAGTTTTCATTCCCCATGGTTGCACTACCTGTGTAATTTATTGCCCTTTGTGATGATGACATGTATATCCAAATGTGTGCTGCACAAATCTGGGGCATATGTGTTAATGTACTTTTCACTTTGTCATCCTCACAGGTTGATGCCCACCAGAAGCAGGAGATCTGGCTGACCATCGCCCGGGCTGTTCGTTCTGTGGGGGTCTACAAGCGCCGCATCCGCAACTGCCAGAAGAGGTGGCAGGACCCGGAGGAGAGCTAGAGTCCTGCTGAAGCTGTCACCTCCACGCAGGAGCGCGGACACCGGACCCTGACTCCCCACATGCTCCGTATCCTGGCGGTGGTCTTCCCGGACCTGGATAGGCAGCTGAAGGCCAGACAGCAGCAGGAAGGGGGTAAGTCGATGCCTGATCTGTGTACTATGTCTGACATGCAAATAGCAGTCTTTTGTCCTGGTCACACTTCCACATAACGTAGGTCTTGTAGTCCCAAACTCAGGTCCCTAATTTGTGTGATGCACCCTCCTCATCTGTTCCACAGGTGTGGCCCCTCCAGTCTGTTGCTTGTGTCACTAGGGCACTGTTTCCCTGCAGTCAGCTATGCTTCAGGTACCGGTCAGCATCAGTTCCCGTGAATCTGTTGTGTGTTTCATGGGTGGGTCAATTGTTTACACAATGCCTGAGATATGACATGTGATCTGTGTGTGCCCTTGAGATGTGTACCAATTATTGGTCTGACTCGCAACATGTGGCTGGGGTATTCCAAACAAACCCATGCAGCAGGGGACTTCAATTATTGGGTATCAGGAGTATGTATACCAAGTATGTCACACTTGCTTAGCCACCTGACTACTGTTCGGGCCAAAACATTGTTTCACTTAGTCCTGGCCAGTCATGCCCCCTCAAGGGCATTCAGAAACACTCTGTATTCCCACTCCTGTGTGTGAAATTGCATGTTGTGCTTAGTGACATGTGCCCTCAGGTGTCTGCCTCTGTGTCATTAGGGTGTGGCTTGTTGCTACGTACAACTGGGGTGTCCATGATTCAGAGGGTCAGCATGACATCTGCGATGTGACTGTGAGAGACAAGACCTGTGTGACATATAGGTGTGTAATCATCTGACAGCGCACAATGGTGTATGCAACTGTGTCCTTCATGCATCTGGGTTACATGCATGACAGACTGTGATGTGTTAATGTACAGGGATTTGTGTTTGCTGAGACTCATATGAATGATTTGCATGATGTGGGGTCTTCTGGGTCCTGGATATGTTGTTTGCATGGGATGGGCAAGTGCGCCGGTCATCTGCAGAGTCAGCTTTACCCCTGAGCTAGGATTGTGAGTCAGTGCATATTGTTGTTGTCTGGATGCCCTGCCCCTGTGACAGGAGACAGTGTTGACTGACTTTCAGGGCATCCCAGTGTCATGGCATTTAACTTGCTATGAGTGAGCCTGCGTTGTGTGTGCACCATGCACCCCATTGTGGCCTTGCCCATCAGGACATGAGTACATTATAGTGTGTGTTGCTGGCATGCATCCCAAGCATGTGAAATGAGTCTCTGCCCATCCCTTCATCCGGACACCTGTATTGAGTCAGTCGCAAGAGATGTGCTGTGTGTATAGTGACATACTCCTACATGTTCACTTGCATGTACAACTAATGTGTGGGTGGTGCATGTTGGCACATTGGTGTGTTAGCATCCAACATGCAACGGACATATGTGTGAAAGTCAAGGAGGGATATGTGTGCCTTGGTTGATGTTGAGAATGACAATTGTGTTATCCTAAACAGTGTTGGCACTTTGAGCTGTGTTCAGCTGATGATGCCAGGGCTTGCCCTGTGATGTGATGTACTCACTGTGGTGTGTGCAGTCGGTGCAGGTGACTGGTGTAGTTCTGTTACTTCCTATTCCTATCCAGATACATCCACGGCCACAGGAGGGGACAGCTCCACAGACCAGGAGGAGCCACAGAGCCTTACAGGGACAGAAGTAGAGGAGTCGGGTGGACCCAGTGGCACGGAGGGCGAGTTGAGCCACACAGAGGAGTCGTCAGCACCATCCCCCCCAGCTGAAGGCCACAGCAGCTCTGAGGATGACTCCCTTGTGGAGGCGGGTGTTAGCAGCCACCAAACCCCAGCTAGTGAGGCTGTCTCCACCCCACCACCGCCACCACTACCACCACCACCACCACCACCCCCCTCCCATTGGCTCCCATCCCAGAGGTCCCTGTGGGCTCCCGTGTTCGTGAGCATGTCTCCATTGTGCCAGGCACTGCACCCCCTGCCCCTGTGTCCCCTGCTGCCCTGAGTGAGGAGTCTGTGGACTTACTTAGACAGATCCATGTAGGGCAGACGTCGATGCTGAAGGTCATCCATGCACACACAGGTCTGTTGACACAACTGGTGTCATTCATGGAGGGCATTTCCTCGGGCATGTCTGCCCTACAGAGGACCAATCAGTCTGTGGCCTCCTCCCTGACGGCAGCAGTGTCCCTCCTCCAACAGTTCCGCACCCCTCATACCCCTGCACCACCAACGATTCCTAGCACTCTACCTGTCCCAAGCACAGAAACCCCCAAACCAAGGGCTAGATGTGCACACAAGCAAGTGCAGGGGGCTGATTCCACACTCACAGGGGCTGGTTTGCAGACACACACACAGTCATCCACAACCACTCCACAGTCCTCCGAGACCTCTCCCTCCCAGCCCCCTTCCCTTGCCTCACCTGCAATCCCATCCCCCAGAAGCTCTTCCTCTGTGACCTTGGCCTCTTCCCCACCGACCCTGCAGATCCTGACTACAAGGGGAAGAGAAAGTCCCCACACAGAAGGGAGTGCCCCTTACACCCAGACACCCTTCCCCAGGCAGTCAGACCGAGACGCCCACCCGCAAGGCCCCCGGCGCAAGAAGAGCATGACCCCCCCACCACCACGCAGCTCCAAGGCAAAGTCTCCGTCCTCTATCCCCCAGGCCACCACTCCAGAGGGTCCCCCGCCACTCCCTGCCCCGGGTTCCCCCACACACAGATACACCATTCCCAAAATGCTAAGGCCATCCCGCCCTAGCACTTGCTCCTCCACACCTGGTCAGACGTTCGTGGCACTGATGTGGGGACCATTCCCCCCCTGCCCTGCCGACCTCACCTGTCCCCCATTCCGCTCCCAAGGATGTGGGCACTGCTTTGGAATCCACGACCACCCCGTCTGACTTGGGCACTGCAGTGGTGAGCCAATCCACTCCATATGACCTGTCCACTGGAGTTGTGCCGGCACCCACCCCATCTGACTTGTGCCCCACAGTTGTGACAGCACCCACCACTTCAGTCAGCTCCACTGCAGTTGCAAGTGTCTCGCCTACATCCCCCACCTCTTCATTGCCTCCTTCTGCTGAACCCTGATCCTGTCCCTGCGGTGCCTGGCCTGCCCCCACGTATGCCCCTCCGAGGGGATGACCCCGGTCCTTAGCAGTGCAGGCAAGCAAGGTGTGACAGGTGTCACTCTAGTTCACTCCTTGGCATTTGGACATGGACTGGCCATTGGCCTTTTGTTTGCACAGACGTTTAGATTTTCATATACTCAATTTGTCACTCTAGTTCACTCCTTGGCATTTGGACATGGACTGGCCATTGGCCTTTTGTTAGAACAGACGTTTCACTTTTAATATGCTGAATAAAGTTTTTTTCTTTGTCCCTGTGAACTTGATTTAGCTTTACCTCATGTTTGATGTTGTTTTACATGCCCTTGCACCTGTAATGCTTGGTTTACAATGTTGCATACTGATGTGTTGATGTGAGGTACTCCCTGTGGTCCATGAGATATGTATCCTATTCTGGTGGGTATCCATGTCATCCTTTGCAGCTACCTGGGTGTGTCAGGAACAACTATTTGTGTACATCTCTCTGTGAGCATTTCATTGGCATGGTCACATCTGTGGCTTGCACCCCTGCATGTATGATGTGCTTCCCATTGTCCAAATTGTCACTTCCACATACTTTGTGCTCATCAAGACTGGACCTACAGGTGTGGGCATCATTGTAATAGGAACAACTAGAGCCTCCATGCAACTTACTAGACATATGTTTTGGGTATGTGCAGATGACTTAGGGGAGACTCACGTACCCAGGCTGTTGTGACCTTCATTGTGTGGTAACTTATGGCTGACTGACCAAGTGTTTTGCAGACATGAGTGGGACTTGCGGTGAATATGTTTGGCACAGCTGGGCTCCCACAGGAGTTGTGTCCCCTCCAGTTAGTGTGTTGTCCAGTGACATGGCCTGGGCCCATGGTGTGTTGTATGTGCATGTGTCCACATCCCTGTTCATACACAGACAGTGTTCCCTTGAAATGTTCCTGTTGTTGATGCTTGCTGAGTGGTACTGGGTCCATCCCACTACTTTTCCAAAGGGCTACCAAATGTGTGGGTGCATGACACACTACTGTTAACTGGTGTATCATCATTGTGATTTGTCAGTTCTGAGTGGTGATGATGTTGTCAGACACAGATGGGACACAGTCAGGGTTCCTCAAGGCACTTGTTTGTTTGCAATATCATGTAGTTGTCCCTAGGTGGTAGTTTTCAGTGATTGAGACATTTGTATGTGTGTGTGACTGCTCCCACTTGTCGCGTTCACGGCTGCGATGCTGGCAGGTGTCAGCATGGGTGCCTTGTGTTTCTCCTTGGCATCTGCATTGTCCTGGGACTGTGGCAGGGATTCTGAAGGTTACATGAGATTTGAGGTCATGGCCATGTACCGCATACTGTGCAGTATGTCTGTCATTCTCCAGGGTTGTAAACAGTCCTTGTGTGATGTGTCTGTGCACCTTAGTTCCTCCCAACATTCCTGCGTTTGTCATGGGTGCATGTGCAATGTCACCTGTCCATGTGGACTTCACAGATACACATTGTTGCAGTTCAGGTGTGTGGTGTTGAGGGTGGACTGATGTGAATGTTTGCATGGATGGTCCCCTAGCTCCCGTTTGTCCATGGATGAGGGGTCATGCTGAGTGATTTGTGTTTGTGTATGTGTGATGTACGTTTGTGGCACAGGACACATGTCTGGGTTTCCCAGTTTGTACGACATCTGCCTTTGTCATCACAGTGGAGGTGTCATGCATGCGTGTCACCCCACTGTCGGGTCCCTGGGGGTAGTGGTGTTGTGTGTCAGTCTCTTGCTGTGTTAGTTGGTGTTCATTACAGCTTGTGTCACATGTGTCTGTTGTGCTTCCTCTCATCTCCCAACGCCTGATTGCCCACTAAGGATGTCCCAATGATGGTTTACTTTTGTATGGCACTGTGTCCACATCTGTGTCACTGTGGTTCAGCCCCCCTCATGTGTTGTGTAGTTGCCTGGGGATACTGTGACACACACACACACATGTTGTGTCCGATGTGCAGTGTGAGTTTGCCTGTTTGTGCATCTGCACCAGTGCACTGGTATTGCTGTTGTGGGCCTTTGTCTGGATGCTGTTTATATGATTTTGCATGATGTCCATGTGAGTCATTTCACATCATTGTGCACATTCATCCTGGTTGTTGGGTGCCATTGCTGGCATGGAATGTGAGTTTGTGTGCTGACACCTACAGTCTACACATGTTGTTTTGATTGGTGTATCTATTTTCGAGATGTGTGCATGCTTGGTGATGGTCACTTCTGCTGTTGTGTCATTGTACGCTGTATGCATTGTCAGCTCCCATGTGTGGTGCTTGTCTAGACATGGCCGAGAGTGTTATGTTTTCACAGCACTGTTAGCCTCACTACATCTCTGTGTGTATGGGACACAACCACTAGTTTGCCCCAGAAGTGTTTGATGTGTTGGGAGCATGGATCATACATGCTGTTTGTTATTTGCAGCTTTGACCATGATGACACTTACCTTTTGGTTGCTGTGATGAGCGGCTTTGGTCCCCATCACCACAATGCTCCACATCTGCTGCATTTTGTGAGCTCCCACTTAACTTCTGTTCTACACAGTGAGGGGGTGTTCTTTTTACATTGCCACAGTGCTATGGTGATGCTTGCCTTGTGTATGTCACACTCATGTGTTGGTCACACATGTGCTGTTACTTACATTGTATGCTCGTAGCCATAATCACTGTTGTGGGCATTTGTCACAGACTACACACTGTTGTCATGATGTTATGGGGGATGCATTTTGCGGACATACCTGATGTTTGCGTATGCTGGATGTGTTGCGCATCACCCATCCTATGGCTGGGGGTGGCAGGGGTGATGGGCAACATAAGCCCTGTGAGTGGGGGTGGCAGGGGTGATGGGCAACAGGTCCACTGTGAGTGGGGGTGGCAGGGGTGATGGGCAACATAAGCCCTATGGCTGGTGGTGGCAGGGGTGATGGGCAACATAAGCCCTGTGAGTGGGGGTGGCAGGGGTGATGGGCAACAGGTCCCCTATGGCTGGGGGTGGCAGCAGTGATGGGCAACAGGTCCCCTATGGGTGGGGGTGTTAGTGGTGCTGGCCATGCAACCCCTATGGTGGGCTGTTGTTAGTGGCCCGGATGTGGATCCCCTGTGTGTGTGCCATTTTGCGGGTACGTGTTGTTTGTTTGTGTTGTAGGTGTCTGACTTACCGTCTGCGTCGTCGGCATCGGTCCCTGATCCGGTCATAGATGTAGAGTACTGGTATGACCTGCGCGATGGTATTCATGATGTGTTCCTGTCGTACACGCTGCTTGTTGCTCCGTCTCGTACCCGCTGCAAGCTGTTCCGTCTCGTAACCGTGTAATGATTTGTGGCGTGAATCGTAGCTGATATGCTTGTTTTCCGGATGCTGTGACGTCCCGTGCGTGACGACCCGTCCGGCGCGTAGGAAGTACACACCGTACTTGTCATGCCGGAAACTGCTATGGATACTGCTTCCGGGCGACTCGGTTCAATGGAGAATGGGGCTTGATTCACAGCCTACGTGTCGGTCGTGTTTTTGGCAGCTATGCGCATCGTACTTACTCTACAGGACGGACCGGCTCCGGGTACGTGTCGGTCGCACGGTAAGGCTACGGACAGCTGTCCGACCGGCCATCGAAATCGGCCCCATTGTGGCAGCATAGTCATGTAATAGTAAAGTAAAACATTTTTAGTTCTTTAATTATAAACAGTTTGATTTGTATTGTTTGTTGTTTTAGTACAAAAAAGAAAACAATTGTATACACTTTTGTTTACATTTTTCTAATACATTTTATATAAGTTTATAATTTTTGAAAAATTGTGTAATATATTTTTGACAAAGTTATATTTTATATATTTTATTATTTAAAATAATTAATATTATTTGTAATAACATAATATTTAATATGTTAAATAATGTAAAATATTTTTAACAGAAATATTTTGTACCACATATATTTTTTTATCACATTTTTATATTTGTATGAAATAAACATATTTAACCCCTTCATTGCTCATGACGGAGTGGTTCCGTCATGAGCCACGGTGGGCGTGTGCTCATGACGGAACTGCTCCGTCTTGGCACCTACCCATTGGGGAAGCGCTGGCGCTCCCCCCATGGGCAGCCCATCTGCACCCCCAAGCAGGTATGGCAGTGGAAGAGTTTCCGCTGCCACCCCCGACCCCCCACCTCGGCGATTCTATGACGTCAGCGCGTGCCGAAGTCATCAGGAAGCGCTGGACGCCTGGAAGCCATTTGCTTCCAGGCGCCACGAGAGGAAACAGGTATGTTTCCTTGCTCCAGTGGGGCGGGGGGGGGGGGGGGCAGATCTTCATGCATTGAGGCATCAAGGGAGAGCAAAGAGTTTTCCTCTCGCCTGATGTCTCAATCGAGGGCATTCCTGCTGCACTATCGCACACAGCGTCGCGATCGTGCAGCAGGAATACCCCCACTAGACACCAGTGATGTTTTTTTATTCTTGGGTAAGGGTCCCTTCCTTAGGGGGCAAAATTATTTTAAGACTTTTCTGCCCCCCCACTCCCCCCGGGGGCAGATCGCTCAAATTGTTGGACATTTCTGGCCCCGTGGGTGGCAGAAAAGCCCACTAGAGCCAGGGAGTTTTCAAAAATTAAAATGGAAGCGACCCCTTGGGCAAGGGTCGCTGCCAGGGGACATATTTTTTTTAAAGTGTATTCTGCCCCCCCTGGGGGCAGATCGGCCTGTTTATTTGGCCTTTCTGCCCCAGTGCAGAAAACCCCACTAGACACCAGGGAGTGTGTTAAAATGTAAATGGAAGCGACCCCTTGGGCAAGGGTCGTTTCCTTATGGGTCTAAATAATTGTAAGACTTTTCTGCCCCCCCTGGGGACAGATCGCCTGCATTTCTTGGCGTTTCTGGCCCCTAGGGCAAGGGTCGCTTCCAGGGGGCAGATTCTTTTAGTGCGTGTATTTGACCTTTCTGCCCGGGAAGGGGGGCATAAAACCCACTAGGCAACAGGGATTTTGTTTTGTGTGTAATGGAAGTGACATGGTTGCTTCCAAGGTGGTAACATTTGGTTAATGTTTTTTCTGCCCCTCCTGGGGACAGATCTACCTCTTTTTTTGGCCTTTCTGTCCTAGGCGGAGGCAGATTTCTATTGCAAGGGGGGCACATTTCTGTCTGCTGTTTTCTGCCCCACCTGGGGAACAGATCGGCCTGGCAGACAACCTCACCCGATCCCTTGGGCAAGATCACCCCCCCATTTTTCTCAGCCCTATTCGAAGGCCCATCTGGCAGATTGACCATTTGGGTAGTGCCATTGCGTGTTCTATTGTTAATTGTTTTATTTCTTGTGAATTGCAATTGTAATGCTTTATTTCTCCCTTTTTGTTCTAGTTCAAGGCTTTTGCTCTATAGACTGTTCCAAGTTGCGGTTTCGTTACTGGTGGTTCTGCTGTTTGTGTAGTTGCATGTGTTTGGTAAGAGACTTTTTTTTTTACATTGTAAATGAGTTTCATGTCTCTGCATGAATGTTTTTTTTGCAAATGGTGTAATAATAGCAGTATGTTTGGCTTCTGTTTTTTGAGTGTCAAAAACTTTTTGCATTTGTGCTCGATGTGTATTTTGTTGACTAGTGAATAATTGGATTTGTTTTTTTCTTTCTAGTGGGATATCATTGGTTTTTGCTGGCTCTCTACAGAGTAGGTGTTGGTGAGTTTAGCTGTCTCTTGCAAGTGAATCGTATAGTTTTTGAGTATATAGATCTTTGTGATAAAGGCACATTTTGTTTAACTTACTTATTTTGCACAGTGTTGGTTGTTGTTGACTTGTTTGTGCAGTTTCCTTTTTTAGTACGGATAATGGCTAGCCACAGGATTACTGCTCAGCAGGTTGTTGGTATACTTTTTGAGTCGTCCTCTGACCATGGTTCAGAGACTAACTCTGCATTTGAGGCAGAGGAGGGAGTGGAAGATGCACCCAGCGAGTTTTCTCTCCACATGGAATCATTGGATGATGAAGCTACTCTCAGTGCAGATGTAGCTACATTTAGTGCGGATGAAGTGCCTGTGTAAGCGGCACAATGGCCCGGTGGGTGGAAGAGAGCACGGGACACACACAGTAGCGGCTTTTCAGGGTTTTTCCTTTATTGCATGGCCGTCTCTTATGGGTACGTCCTTTTATCCATCCATAGATCTGGTGAAATGTTCATAAAAGTAAAGGGCTGTGTCCAACAAGTGAAAACAAACAACAACAAAAAAGGGTAGGAGATAGTTTTCTCCTTCTTGGCCGTCTTCGGGGCTTGTATCCGGTATCCGTGGGTCTGGCTGCCTCTTACGTCCAGGTGCACCACAAGAAGGGAAAGGAAACATACCGGAATTAGCTCAACGCCTTCTGTTAGGGATCTACGTGCCACCACCACCACGCGTTGTGTAGGGAAAGGGGTCGGGAAAAATACCGGGTTACCGGGGATCCGTGACTGGGAAGTGCGTCCAAACCACACGTTTCCTAACACCCCGGAAAACCCTACCACCCCCACCAAAACGATCCCTTTAACGCTACTTGCCTTGGGCCACGCCCGGGATCAGGGCCGTGGAGTAGGGACCCGGGGCGTCCTCTCCCTTCTCTGGGCCGCCGGGCTTGTCCAAAGTTTATGTTGTAACCGATGTCCTCGAGCTTCCGTCTCCTGCTCCGCTGGGCTCCTCTCCCGAGTCCTCCCGCTCTCCACTCTTCGGCGTTTCGTCCGCTTCTCCTCCGCTGGGCTCCTCTCCCGAGTCCTCTCTCAATCCTTCTCGTGGTCCACTCTTCGAGTTCACCTCCCTTGCTCCTCCTTCTTTCCCGCTACCATTCGCTATGCACGAAACTCCACCATTATGTGTGCCTGCTCGTGACGATATCCGGACGTCGACTCTTCCCAGCGTCACTAGACCACAGGGTTTTTCCGGTTTTTCTTTAGTGTCCCGGCCCGAGTTGTTCCTCTTCCGGTCCGGCGTCTCCTCGACATCCTCACAGCCTGTTTTAGAGGAGGACAGTGATGTGCCGATGGTGCAGCAAGAGGCATCTGGGCTGCAGCCTGGGGCTGCAAGACCTCCAGTTGGAAGTGATGAGCTCTGGGTTGCCCCAGGCATGGTGCAGCCGGCATTGCCAGACTTTATTGGTGTTCCAGGGTGTAGAGTGAATACAGAAAACGTTTTGCCAATACATTTTTTTCAGTTGTTTATGGACGATGTATTTTTGGCAGAGATTGTTGAGCAGACTAATTTGTATGCTGAACAGTTTTTGAGGGACAACAGTGCCAGTCTTGGGCTCCACTCTAGAGCTACCCGGTGGACTCCCACAAATCTGGAAGAGATGAAGAAGTTCTTGGGTTTAACTTTTTTGATGGGCTTGCTAAGGAAGCCATAAATGTCTTCATATTGGTCTACTAGTCCCTTGATGGCAACAGCTATATTTCCGGCAGTCATGAGTCGTGATAGGTATTTGCTTCTGCTTCGGATGCTGCATTTTGTCGATAATGGTTTAGTGTTGCCATGAGATCACCCTGAATGTGACCATCTTTTTAAGATTCAGCCTGTCATTGATCACTTTGTAGATCGATTTTCTGAGATCTATGCTCCAGGGAAAGAAATAACAGTGGATGAGTCTTTGGTCTTGTTCAAAAGCCGCTGGGTTTTTAGGCAATATATTCCTAGTAAGGAGGCACACTATGGAATTAAGCTGTATGGGGCATATTATCAACGGCCAGCGATAATTATCGCTGGCCGTACATAGCAATAGAAATATTATTGCCGGCTATCGCTGAATATTATCGCCATGATAATGCTATATTTTTTAACGCATAGCGCTATGGCGATAATATTTCAGCGATAGCGGTGTTGTCAATGGAACATCGCTGGTTTTCCAGCGATGTTCCATTGAAAACAGCGATAACATTGCTGATTCGACCCTGTGGTCCTATCAGCATAATCCATCTCCCATTAAAAGTATGCCTTAGTCAGGAATTTAACAGACGTTAAATTCCTGTGTTAAAGCTGAGGTAGCCCGATTTTTTTTATCGCTGCACCTCCTTGCTAATATCGCGAAGCTGACTTCACGATATTAACATGTGCTATTTTCACAGCCACGCCTTCTTTGCATCTCATTGGCGATGCGAGGCTGTGAAAAAACAGGCTCTACATCAAGGAAACACGCGCTAGCGTGTCCTTGATGATATTGCGATATAATTATCGCCGCTTTTCGCCCAAAAATGGACGCTAAAGCGGCGATAATTATATCGCCAGCCCTTGCTAATATGCCCCTATATGCTGTGTGACAGTAGGACTGGATATGTCTCTAATTACAGGGTGTACACCGGTAAGGAATCCAGGATTAGCCCCTCTGGTTGTCCGTCCACTTTTGGAGTGACTGAGAAAATTGTATGGGAACTTGGTAGAAGACGTTTTAACAAAGGTCACCATTTATATGTAGATAACTTCTACACTGGTGTGCGGTTGTTCAGGGAATTGGCCAAAATGGACACTGTTGCTTGTGGCACAATCCGCTCTAACCGGAAAGTTTTCCCAAAAGAACTTGGGGGCATATTTACAAGCAGGCGGTAAAAAATTATCGCCGCTTTTGCGGCCGTTTTCGGCCGAAAAGCGACCATAATTTTATCGCCTAATTAGCAAGGCCACGCTAACGCCTGAAACCTTGCTTTAGCGTCAGGATTCCTAACGCCCAGCTTTGCATCTCTAATGAGATGCAAAGTGGGCGTTCCTGACCTAACATGACAGGAGAAATGTCGCTAAGCGACATTTCTCTTATCATCAAGCCCCACGCTATGAAGCATAGTGTCAGGAAAAGTAGCGATAACCCCTGTTATCGCTACTTTCCTTACGCCTGCTTCAGGACTGACTTAGCCATGATATCCTATGGAAGGTGGATATCATGGCTACGTTTGTGAGTCCCTATCAGCAAGCTAACGCCACATTGCGTGAGATTATCGCTGGGTTTCCAGCGATAATCTCACGTTAGGCAGTTAGCGTGAGGATTTTTATCGCTGAGGAGATAAGCGTTGCTAGTAGCACGCTATCTCAGCGATAAAAATCCACGTTACCCGGCGATAATTATCCTCACGCTAAGAGCGCTGAGCAATAATTATCGCCGGGTGTTGCTGATATGCTCCTTGTTTGTCAAAAGCTGGTGCAGGGACAGTGCAGTGCGTTGCGAGGAACTTCTAGCTGTGAAGTTTTCAGACAGGACAGATGTCTACATGCTGATTACCATCCATGATGAAAGCACTTAACCTGTGACTGTTTGGGGTCAGATTGCTGAAACCTGTGTGCATTTTAGACTATAATAGGCACATGGGTGGTATTGATAGAGTAGATCAGAGGTTGGAGCCTTACACTGCTCTTCGTAAGGGTTACATTTTATAAGAAGTTGGCTATCCATCTTTTCCACTTTGCAATCTGTAATGCTTTTGTTGTATTCAAGGATTCCTGCCATGAGTCAAAGATGACTTTTGCTAACTTTCAGGAGTCTGTAATATTCAGCCTTGTTGTAGTGGAACAGGCAAGTGTTCCTAGAGTTGGAGTGGTAGAGGATGTGGCTAGATTGAAAGATTGCCACTTTCCTGATCACATTCCTCCCACACCCTCAAAAGACTTTCCCAGTAGGAGATGTAGAGTCTGTTGGCGAAGAGGTCCGCTGAAGGAGACTCGTATGTACTGCCTCGACTGTCCTTCTAACCCTGCGCTGTGTGTGCCTGCTTGTTTTAGAATGTACCACACTCAAAATAATTTTTGGAAGCATCCATGAGCGGTAAAGTGAACTATTGTTTTATATTTTTTGTTCAATTTCAAGGTTGGCATTTGTGCAATGTATTTAATTTCAGATTTTGTGTTAGTAGATTTGTATCTATTTGCAATTTGTTTGTGTTTACTATTTTGTATTAAAAAATCCTAAATGTGATGGCGGTGTGTTTAGGCTGGCACGTGGCTGGTGGTGTGCGTGGACTGGCGGTGTGCGTGGACTGGCGCATGGCTGGCGGTGTGCGTGGACTGGCGCTTGGCTGGTGGTGTGCGTGGACTGGTGCTTGGCTGGCGATGTGCGTCGACTGGCGCTTGGCTGGTGGTGTGCGTGGACTGGCGCTTGGCTGGCAGTGTGCGTGGACTGGTGCTCGGCTGATGGTGTGCGTGGACTGGTGCTCGGCTGATGGTGTGCGTGGACTGGCGCTTGGCTGGCGGTGTGTGAGTAGTGACTTGCTGCTGGTCACAACACACACTGCTAGCCAAACACCACTCCATGCAATCCGTGAGCTGGTGTGACTGCTGTGTCAGGAATGTGGGCGTGTGAAAGTGATGGGCCCTTGAATGGCGCTGTCTGCTGGTGTGAGTGTTTTAATGTGCTGGGCCCGCAGCTGGTGGTGTGAATGGTTTTGTATGCGTCATACGTATGAAAGGTGTATGAATGGCCTGTAAAGAGGTTGGTGCCTTGTCGTGGCTTTACAGCTCACGAGCTGTGAGTCAATGGTTCAGTTTCTCGTCCTTTCAATTATTAACAGTGCATTTCATTTTTGTGAAATCTGTGGTTAATACAACTGTATATATACTGAGCCATCACTCGCCCTCGTGCCACATCCAACCAGTATGTATGTGTGCTTGAGGAATAGGTGGTTGTGCAGAAAAATGTGTCTTTTCTGTCTTTCTCAAGCAGGGTGTACCTTATCCCTTTTTGTGAATGTTGTAATGTGTTGGTTTCGTGCCTGGTCGTTTGAATGGTCTTGTGTGTATCAGGTATGAAAGGTGTGTGAATGGCCTGTAAAGCGACGAGCTGCGAGTCACTGGTTCAGTTTTTGTCCTTTCAATTATTGAATACTTTCGTGAAATCTCTTGTTAATAACATTTTATATACAGAACCATCACTCGCTCTTGTGCCAAATCCAACCAGTATGTGTGTGTGCTTGAGGAATAGATGGCTGTGAAGTAATCTTTGTCTTTTTTGTCTCTCTGCCAAGGTGTACATTTTATCTAAGAAAAACCTACCAGCTGTAGATATTGTCGTAAACTAAACTCTCATGGGAGTACAGGGTGATGTCTCTCTTGTGGATCCCAAAAAGTTATCTTACCCACAATGTCCTGCAAACCTCAAAATGTGACTGTCACATTTTCCTTGCATTATTGTGCCCAAATGTTCACGCTGCAGAAACAAACAAATTTCCAACCCCCCAGCATTTCTCTAAGTATCCAAATAGAAATGGTACCCCACTTGTGTGGGTGGGCCAAGTACCCGCGACAGACAAGGGCCCGAAACCGATTGAGGCGACATCAAAATTATCTATCACAAACCAACCAGGTTTTGCAAGGGGGAACCCATGAGTTTTTGGCCCGGGGCTCGGTGGCTATCTAGGGAAACCTACCAAACCCACACATTTCTGGAAACTAGACACCCGAGGGAGTCCAGCGAGGTATGGCTTGCATGGGTCCCCCAACATTCTCCTACCCAGAATCCCCTGCAAACCTCACATTTTGTTGAAGAAATCAATTTTTTCTCACATTTCTGTGTGGGAAAGTTGTAGGCTCACCGGGCTGACACAAATTTCCTACAACCCAGCGCTGCCCCAGGTCTCCCGATAAAAATGGTACCTCAATTGTGTGGGTAGGCGTAGTGGCTGCAACCGGAAATGGCCCAAATCGTACTGTGGAGACAATTAGCTATAACAAAACTACCTGGTTTGGGGGGGGGGGGGGGTGGGGGGGGACACAGCCCATTCTGAGCTGACCTCAACCCTGAATAAAAAAAAATAATAATTCCTGAGGCCTAGAGGGCTTTCTGGGAAGGGCAGACAGACTGTGGTAATTGATTTTGGGGTGGGGGCATTATCATGCCCATTCTGGGCAGCCACCAGCCCTACATTATTAAAAAAAATCCCTGGTGCCTAGTGGGCTCTATGCCCCCTCCCGGGGCAGATCAGGGGCTATTGCCCCCATCTGCCCCTGGTGGTAGCAGAAAGACTGTTGCATTTTTGGAGGGGGTGGGGGCATTGGCCTGCCCATCTTGGGCAGCCCCCACCCCTAAATCAATTTTTTTTTAAAACTGATTTCTAATGGGCAGTAGCTCCCAATCTGCCCCCGGGGGGGGTCAGAAATACTGGAATTTCACTGGGGGTGGGTCATTGTCATGCCTGTTTTTGGTAGACCCCACCCCAACATCAATATAAAAAATCCCTGGGTTCTAGTGGGCTTTCTGCCCCCCAAGGGGCAGATTGGGGGCTACTGCCCCCGTCTGCCCCCTGGGGGGGCAGCTGAATGACTGACATTTCTCTAGGGGGTGTGGGGGCATTGCCTTGCCCTTTTTGGGCAGCCCCACCCCAATGTCAATAAAAAAAAAATCTGGTTTCTAGTGGGCATTCTGCCCCCCACCCGGGGGGGGGGCGCTTGGGGGCTACTGCTCCCATCTGCCCACCAGGAGGGGCAGAAAGACTGTTGCAACCAAACAAATATGGGTGGAGCAAAGGCCCTTGCCCAAGGGGCACCTCCCCCCTCCCTGGTGCTAGTGGGCGGATCCCTGCTTGGGGACTGCCCTGCTGTGGTGATACCCAAGCAGGGATCCACTAGGGAAGGGTACCATTGGAAAGGGGAGATTCTCCCCTTTCCAACGATACCTCTCCCATCTTTTTCGGTACTCAGGGGGCTGAGATAGCCCCACAAGCACCGAAACTGAAACTAAGTTTCAGTTTCGTTTTCATTGTAATGACGATAACGCGTCATGCATGCGCTCGTCATTACAATGAAATTCAAAAATAGGCCTGGGGAGGTTGGGGAAGCTCTTCCCCACCTCCTCAGGCAAAAAAAAAAGGGACATCCCTCTGCTGTCTGCAGCAGAGGGATTTCCTAAGCATGTGCTCATGACTGAATGGTTCCGTCATGAGAACACTAGAACTTGTGCTCATGACGGAACTATTTCGTCATGAGCATGGAAGGGGTTAATATCGATATTTTGGGTGTTTTATTTTACTTCAATGTTATCGATATTTTTGTAAGCTATATTTTTGTTGTCGATAATTTTGCCTTCGATATTTTTTTATACAATATATTTTCATCAATGTTTGTGTAATTTATTTTTTAAGGAAAGGGTGTTGATATTTTTGTATACGATATTTTGTCTGCAATATTTCTGTGGGTTGAGGTTTTAGAAGTCGATAGTGTATCAGTGATCCGGTCGAAACGCTAGTCGGTTATTTGGATTGAGAAAGGATAGTGGAGGAATAGAAGGTGGTGCTGCCCAACCCCATTGCCATACGTATGATGTGAGTACGAACAGTATTGGAGGAACTAGAGAATTTCCCTTTAAAAGATTGTCTGAACTCAAACCCCCAAATGAGATATTGAAACAACGACTGGGATAATGGTATAAATGTTCCCAAATTCTTTGAGTCTGGAGATCAGTGGTGTAGCAGTCAGTGAGGTTGAGGTTTTGGATACAGCCCATGGAACTACTGCTGTGGTTGCCACCTTTAGTCCCTGTATCCTTGTCGGAGGAAATAGAAATTAGGAGGCTTTATGTGATCCACAATTTTGCCTTTTATTCACTGCTTAGAGGTTTTTAACAAAAAAATGAAGAACTCTTTTCTCTGTCTCCTCTTTTCTTGTAATGTGCTGTTTCTCTTTTCCTCTCTTTCTCCCTCTCTCTAGTCCCGAATTCTTCAACATCTTCACTCTCCTCTTTTCTACAGGTTCTCTCTTCCAGATGGGAGACCCCAGGACACTCGGAAAAAAAGGATACCAGGACGGTGAGTACCTTAGCTTAATTTATTGTTGGGTTAGGACAGTGCCCTTCACCTTAGCCAAGAAGGTGTTACATGTGGTTTCTACACGCTCTAGAAAGAGGAGTGATTGTTGGATAGTGTTGGGGGGTGATTATTTGCTTCACATTCACACAGTAGGACAAGAGGTTTCACAGATAGACTAATAGGTAGAGGGGCAAAGTTCAATTGATGGTAGGCGACTCTCTTACTCCCTCTTCTCCCCACCCCTTCCTTTAGTTCCAATTACAAAATGCCCCCCCAAAAAAGAAGAAAGAACAAGAAGTAAAGAAAAGAAAACTCAACCCACATCAGCTAGCCAGATTATCTAGGGCTTAATCCTCTGTACTCCGGTTCAGTGGTTTAATTATGTTACACAACCTCTTTTGGCTTTCTCCCTTCCACCCCCTCCCTCCACTTTTCCTTTTACCCGAACTGTGTACAGTTACTCACTGTCCGTGCCGCAACTCTCCAGAGTTGCAGCGGCCGTTGCGCTACTACTGGGGAAAACCCACCAGTCCTCGCTTCAGTCCTCATCCGGTCTTTGGCCAGTTATTCTTTGGCGGCGGGGGGGGGGGGGTTGTTTGGTTTCATCTCGTTCCGCTACTTCCGGCATGACGGCCCTGCTGCAGTCTTCCTCTGCGTCTTCCCATGCATTCTGGTCCCGCCTCTCAACCCTCAGCTTTGCCAACGCTAGTTCCGGGGCACGGTCCTTTTCTCCTCGCAGTGAGCCCAGGGATTGGTGTTCTCCGGACGAGGGTCCTCCTTACTGTGTGGAAAGGGTGAGGAATCTTTTAACTCTTTAGCCCTTCTTCTGTACTCAGGACGCTCCCTGAGTAGTCAGCAGAGAATCCACTCCACGAGGCATGCCACGAGCAATGGTGGGTTCCATCTCAAAATCCTCAAAAACATTCTCTCAGGGGGTTTGATGATGAGATAACAGATACCTCAAAGTCTCTTGCAAAATCTGGACCTGTGCCTCTGCAAAGAAAACTCAGTCTCTCTGTTGCATCAAAGGCAGCTCTGATAAAAAGTAGCTGCTGGGAAGAATTGAAGTGCAACTTCTTGAAGTTCAGAATGAATCTCAGACTGGTTAGACACTCCGATACTATCAACACATACATATATGAGCCTCTGAAGGAGAAGCAAGGTAAGGTATAATTTAAATTCCTTTGAAATGTAATAGGACTAGTACAGACACCAGTAACTTTGTAAAAACCTGTCTGGTTTGTTGATAATCCAAATGGAAAGACCTTGAACTGAAAATGCCGACCTCACACCACAAACTTTTACAGGCTTTGGTGTTTCGAGTATACCGAGGCATGACAGTAGGCGTCCTGAAGATCTAGAGGCATTAAAAAATCCTCTTCCACAATCATTGGAATGACCTCCTGAACTGCTGTCATCCTGGAGAGAATGTATTGGACAACCTGATCTAACCATTTTAAGTCTAAAACTGGTCAGAAGGATCTGGTCAGAAGGTTAGATTTGGAGACCGTGAGCAAAATTGCATAAACCTCCTGCTTCCTTTGCAGATAAGGTACTTCAATCACTGCACTTTTTGCAAGTAGATTTGAGGCACCTTTCAGCAAATACTTTTTCTTAATGAGATTGGTAGGCATATGAAATGGGCTAATGGAATTATGCCTCAGGGGAGTGTCAAATTATGCAGCAAGATTGATTAAATTATGTGGCACAAATCTGAAAATTGTGTGATCGTACTACTTCATAATTTTTTCATTTTTACACTTGCAAACACTGTCTGAGCATAGACTGCACCCCATTAGTACCAGTTAAACACCAGTAAAAAGACATAAAAGAAACTTTATTGCACGATTTGTTAAAACCCTTGCATCCTGCTTCATAACTAAAAAATTGTTGCAATATTTAAAATTAATATTAAATCCCATGTTCCTGTAAGAATAAAAGCACCCAACATCATAACATATAAACCTCTATTGTAAGTGCACTACCCATGGCTCCTGTAGTAAAGTTCCCATGAGAAGACCGCAGTCCTAGTTTATAATAGTATTCTGAGACCCGGGTCAGCTAGCCTGTAAGCTACCCCCCATTTTGGTGTCATTTTTTTTTGTTTTATTGTCCAGAACTGTTTGTGTGCCAGTCCGCTCCGCAAATGGAGATAGTTCCTCAACTGATACAGGTAAGCTGGAGGTCCAGGTCTCAGGCCAAGGAAACGTTACGCATCTCACTTTCACTTATTTTGTTTGCAAAGCAATCCATGAACCTAACCAATGCGCCATTTAAGGTGGTATTATGAGGATCGAAGCAGGCCAACACTGCACCTCTACATGAGCTGACCTCCTTATCAATCCAACCCCTTCGTAATAGGGCCTTTCTTTCCTTCAAGAGGTTGGGGCACAAACACAGTACGTGCAAAGGATCTTCCTTATGTTGGCCGCAAAGCCGGCATGTTTCCAAGGCACAGACTCTTTACCATTTGGGGAGATGACAGATCATAGGAATCACCCCCATTCTCAGTTTTAAAAAGCGGATCTTAGTACGTACACTGAAGGTGAGAGTTAGATAACTCTGAGGTTTCAGCTGTGCATAAGTTCTAAGAGTCATCCAGCCATGGCTTCTAATGGAAAGGCTAGCCCCATCTTCAACTGAGTTTTGTTAGCCTCTTAAATTCGTTTTAGCTTACATATAAGTCCCAGAACTCGATCAGGCTGAGAGTGCTGAGCCCACAGGACAGATAGCAGTGCCCAGCTGGCCATCGTCTTGTGTTCAGCTGGGCCCATAAGTGGTGAGCCAAGCTATTCTCCTTTGACGCCCTCAGCTTATGACAGCTTATTAGAAACGTCACCATTCGGCCCATTGACTGTCTGCAGATGCCGAATTCCAGCCTAATTTGTGCTGGTGAAATGTAGAAAGGTAGCTGGAAAGTCGTTCTGAAACTTTTTGTGACTAATTTGTCCAATTGGCCGCTATCTAGCCCTTTTAGCACCTCACTTCCGTATGTTAAGGTTGGAATGACCTTTGCCTGGGCCACTTGAAGGGTTGGAGCAAAAGTTGGGCTAAATGTTTTCTTGTGAATGGATCTAAGTGCAAATGCTAATGCAGTTCCTTTCTTTTTTTGTTCACCCAGTTGGCTCTTGTATCTGCCGTTGTTATTAAAGAAGACCCCTAAGTAATTGTAGCAGCTGGTTTCTTCTATTCTTTCCAAATTTAAAACCCATGCCAGCTTCTTGGGCCTTCCTGAGTGAACAGCCAGAATTTTAGTTTTCTTGTTATTAATCTGAAGCCCATTCCTGTTTGAATATGCGGCGGTTGCGTCCAGGAGCCGTTGTAGGTCTATCTTTGTGTGACTCAAGAGAACCACGTCGTCGGCATACAATAGGTTTGACAGGTGGAGACTACCTATTTTGGGTGGGTGCGAATTAGCTAAATTCAGGGCTTCCGGGAGATCAGATAAAAAGAAATTAAAAAGTGTGGGGGCCAGGACACACACTTGCTTAAGGCCTTGCGTTGTCGAAATTGGACGTGACAGTCTTGAACCGTCTCCCATCTTGATCCTGACCCACGTGTCCTGATGTAAAAGCTACACGGCTCTCAATAGGCGATTTGGGAGGTTCAATAGAGTAAGCTTCTGCCACAGCTTTGACCTGTTGACTTTGTCAAAAGCCGATTTATAATCAATAAACCCCATGTATATGGGGCTAGTACTGATCTCTGCCTGGTCGATTAAAAGGGAGAGTGCCATGAGATTAACCGTAGTGCCAGTGTTGCTTGGAAACCCAGTTTGGTTTGATGGAATTATTGAACATGCTTCAGCCTATGCTCTAAGGGAATTTAGCAGTATCCCTGCAAAATACTTTGCCTCGTTATCAATTAAGGCGACCAGTCGATAATTGCCTGGAGATTTTTTATCTCCTTTAAAAATTGGGACGAGGATCGATCCTTGTCATGAGGGCGGAATGATGTTCTTTTCTAAGATGGTGGAGTAAAGCGGAGCTAACTGAATGGCCCAGAAAGCAGGGTTCTCCTTAAACAGGGCTGATGGAATGTCTCCTGGGCCTGGGGCCCCATCTTTTCGTCCTTTTTCAATCTGCTTTTGGATTGATGCCGCTGTATGGGAATGCTCCAGAGGTGAGTTGCCCTCAAACCACGGTTGAACCTCCCAGGCTTTGCGGCCCTCTGATCCAATAACCTGATTATAGTTATGTTCTTGTAGATCATTAAAATTACTATGCAGGAAAAGGTACCACTCGGATTCCAGTATGTTAGACAAGGCAACTTTAGGGGCTATGCCCCCTAAGCTATTTATGGTGCGCCAGAACCTTGCAGAGTTGCTGGACCTTTTATCATGTTGTAATCTGGCCCAGAAGGAATTCCAATAGATCCTTTGTTGTTCCCGTTTGGCAGCCTTCAAATAGCTTCGGGCCTCTCTTAATTTAGTTATAGTTGGTGGGTCTATTGGCTTCCTTTTAAGTTCCCGCCATAGCCGATTCAAGCTGCGTTTGGCAGACTGTATCACAGTATCCCAAGGAGTCGGCTGTTTGGACCCAGACTTTTGTGTACTTTATCAGTTTTGCGTGCCTGGCTACCAAGTTGTCTGAGAATCTTGTCCAGTTTGTGATTGGATCCTCCATTGGCCTGAAAGTGTTCCCGATTATGTGCTTTGCTTCTGTCGCCAGGAGCTGTAGATTATTGACTGAGCACTTGATGCGTTTTAAGTTGATTGTGAAGCTTTCGGAGGCTTGAGCCGCTACTTGATCATGTTGCATCAGCCTAATGCTGAGGGTAATTTCTTGGGGGCTGTGATAACTGTCCAATTTATTGCCAAACCCAAACCCAGAGACATGGTTCAAGAGAGAGAAGCTGACAAAGGAGTAATCGATCAAAGACGCACCGGTTTTAGATAGAAATGTTAAACACCCAAATATAGCATTGAGCAACAGAAAGGTGACCAGTCAACTTTTGCCAAGGGGCCTTCCACTGCATGGCAACACGTGGTGCTGCATTTTTATTAACTTTTGAACCGTTTAAGCTAGAAATAATTTTATTTTGGTCAAAACCTAAAGACTATGAAGCATATGATGGATTATGTTGCAAATGCGTCAAATCCATAATTATGCAAAAACCACCGCAAAGAAGGATGGGCAATCTTCTTTTTGTCCAAAGTCTTTTGGGCCAACTTCATAAACTCTGCACCAAAATTCAGTACCAGTAGTTGGCCATGTGTGGTGCTGGACTTTCTAGCATTTGTTTAAGTAGTCACTTACAGTCAGATTTTGAGACGAAGCAGAAAGTGGTAAACTTACTCTAAAGTGTAAGTAACCTTTGGAAATCAGGCCCTATGTTTTTCAAAATGTCATGAAAAGGAAGCTGATCTGATTTTTGGGTTTCATACTGCAAAAAGTAGTCTTCTTGTGATTCCTGTGGCGCATGCTGAAACCCCAGTACCCAGCATGATGTTTCTTCTGGGAGTGCTTCATAATAGTGGCAGAATGAACAGACCGCACTACAGCAGTGCGCTTCCTGATATAGTAACCAAGTTTCTATTTGTGAGACTTCAGTTACTATAGAAACCCCATATGGTGCCCAGCCTCATACCCTAGAACGGCAAAGAGGTGTTGCAAACATATGTGCTCCTCCCCATCTTGAAGGGGAGTGTTCCAGGTATGTAAGGCCGCTTGACGTTTAAAACTCCTGGGCAGCAGCTTAGCACATGAAAGCAGGGCGTGGGCAGCTTGCTACTTCTGACCAAGTGCCAACTCAAGCAAAACACTCCAAGAAACAAGCAGTTTCAGGGAGAGGGAGGAATGGCTATATGGAAGGGAGGGAGGGGAAGAGCGACAACATAGAAATAGAAGAGGGATATCTGCGTGTTTAGACTTGAGTAGATCATGGCCTGTCTCAGGAGTTTGGGGACTCATCATATCATGTTGAATGTGATGGGAGGACTGACATGGGTAATGCTATGATTGTGCCACTGTCACAGAGAACGTCTAAATTTTACAACGCAACAAGAGCAACCCATAAACCCACGGTGCCAGGGTATAGCTAGTAGAGAAAAACAGTTGCCCTCATAAGTATCATCTTATTAAATCAATTGAATTTCAGAAGGCTGAACAGCCACATGCATTTGATGCAAAAGAATAAATTCACGCACATTAACCACCAAAACACTTCAAAACATGTACATTTATAGTATTCCTTCGACATACCGGACGATACAAAATTATATAAGATAACAAAATAAAATAATTTCATAAGGATGTAGCCTAACGGCCAGGGCAGTCGATCTCACATCTGGGGAACCGGGTTCGAGTCTTGGCACTGACGCTCAACATCCTGTGATTCTGGGAAAATCACTTACGGGCTCATTAGGATGGCAGACGGAGGCACATCCGCGGTGCTGGCGGAAAACATCCTTTTCCGCACTCCATCGGCGGTCCTCGTGTCCGCCATATTACGATGGGCAAACATAGCCCATTTTCTGTCCGCTGCAGAGGTACGTGAACCGCCAGAATTTTCCATCTGCAACCGCGGCGGAGGGAGCCAATAGAGACAAGCATTGGCATAGCCAATAGGTCTCGCTTTTGGGACCTTATAAGTATTTAGTTATGCAGCACAATATCCTTGGTGCAACTACATCAACTGTTGCATGACTAAACACTTATTAGGTCCCAAAGGCGAGACCTCCTGGCTATGCCAATGCTTGTTTGCTTTGGTATTTGGGTATTTTCTTTATAGGTTCACGATATCCTTTCTTGACATGTTGAAATGGAGTTTTGAAATGTGTTCTTAATATCTGTATATAATAATATTCGATTGAAATGTTTCACTATCACTATGAAATGTTTCACTATCACTAAATAAATTTATATAAATTTTGCATGTACTAGAAGAAAAAAAGTCAAAATTGAGACCCGTAATTGGGTTAACTTTGCAGCCCTGTTGAAGCCTTGTTGAAAGCAAAATGCCTTGGCTGCACTTGCATGAATTGAAACAATAAAGCAAGATTTGACTTCAAGATTGAAGGCCCAAGAACCATTTTTGTTTACTCTGTTCAACTATTGTTGCCTCTCTATTCATGTGTGTATTATTATTTTGTATGGTCTATAAGCAGCGGACCTTAGAGGCGGGCAACTTTGTAATATTTAACCAAAAAAAAATTGTGACTACACCAGGAGGTGCAACCACAAATCCTTTGGCTGCTGCTTAATTTGCGTATAGTGATTTACGATATGTATTACGATAATCCTTATTAGGTTCTCTTATGAGAGATAGTATTTGGCTGTATCAACTGTATTACTCTGCACTAAATCCTACAGACAGGTATTTTGTTACATGGAAACTCACAGATTATGGCAATATGCAGGGATTATGGTTCTGGTTACCCCCCTGGACCAACTTAGTATAGAAGATTTGCACTGTTAGGACAGGTATGGTCTGTTTATAGTGAAAAGTTATGATCCGGGTTGCTGGAACTGCGATTGTGCAGTTGTGGTGGCATTTACACTTACTTACGGATTTAACATAATCCATCATCTGCTACACAGTCTGCATATTTCAACAAAAAACAATGTTTCCAGTTCAGAAGTTACTAAACGCTGTGACACGTATTGCTACACAGTGGAAAGCCCTTTGCAAAGGCTGACTGGCTACCTTTCTGTTGCTTATAGCTATACTTGATTGTTAATCTGCTAGTAATGAAGTGCAACAAATGCTCAGACAGTGTTAAAAACAAGCATTTGCAATGCAATAGCACCTCAGGTTTGCGAGAGTTTAAGCAATTGGCATTGTATAGGACAATGCCTTATTTTTCTGTTTTGCTAATTAACACATAAATAAAATACAGAAATTTACAATGCCAATAGGTCAAACTTGTAACTGCGAGACCTATTCAAAGAAGCGGCCGTCATTGTCCCGGGCTGCTCGTAAAGTGAAATCACGCATGGCGAGCTGAATATTGCAGGGAAGAATGTCTTGCCTGCAGTAGGAGAAACTCATTAAAGAAAATAGTGCTTACAGACTAAAAAAGACGTACCGTGTAACAACCGAAGTAAAAGGGCCAGCCCTCCTGGGAGGTTACAAATTAAGACGAGGCGGTACTAAAGAGGGACTAAAAAACCTATTAACAAATCAGAAGTCAGCATTTTTGAAGGGGAATGACACAAGCCAATGACAAATATGGGCGGAGAGTGGGCGGGGCTTCTATTCCATACTCCAATACAGCATGCAGCAGAGCAGCACATGTGCTGCCCAGTCTGACCTAATGAGAAAATAATGAAGTAATACTGTCGCAAAATGTGCTGCATTATGCGGCATAATTTAGCCAACCCTGCCCCATAATTTGGGCCTGTGCTGCTGCCTAATTCCAGTGGCGCTGTTTATGATAAAGGCAGTAGGACTGACATATTGATTGTGAGAAGAATATATTAAAACATCAACAGGCATTTAGGAGTGGATTGCTATTTCTCTGTATTAAAATCAGACCACCGATATTGTGTAACATGAAATGTTACAGACTACATTTGTATGGAGGATTTTGGTTTTGGTTACTGCCTCATAAAACCCAACAGCTATAAAATTTGCACTGTAATGGTTCTTGCTAGCATCTCTTCGGAAGCCCTGACAAGCTCAGCTGTCTGGCACAAAACTTGTAATAAACAAATCATTATATAATAAATATGTATAAATATAGCCATACAAATACATAGAGGGTCTTTGGGTGAGCTCTCTTCTGCCAGTGGTCTGTCTGAATTTCATCTACACTCTTCTTCCATCCATGACCGTGTACTGCATGGGATAATGGTTCAGTTCACATCAGTGACGCTCTCCTGCCCTGGGAGTAACAGTATTTTCTCATCACATATACATATCCACAGTAAAATGGGTGCTCTTCGGTGTCGGTGCTAGTTGCTCCTTTAGTTTTCAATGGTCTCCTTTTATAATTCCTCTCATTTATTTGCTTCTCTTTTTTATCATCATTTTTCTTAAGAGGATACTACAACCTCAAAGGAGTACGGACAGGTCGCTTGCTGCTTATTTCATCTGCAGTGCACAGGATCACAAGTTGCCTGTTTATCCAAACCAAGAGACCATTCTGCAACGCTGTTGTCCATAATATATCCTTTTACCATTCCAAGATGTCAAAAATGTTGGTCCTAAATGTGGCAACCATGTTGGAATTTTAAGACAACAACAGACTGTGTGCTATCCCTCACGAAACAGACACCCATTGCTATAATCAGTTTCAAGCATATGCCAGCAGTGTTTAGGCTCCAGGCGTTTTTCTTTTTTCTAAATGTATCCTTTAAATTTATCTTTAAAATATTGTTGAGCTTGCATGTTTTTTATTACAGTTGTGTAAAAAAAGGCAAAAAGAATAGTTTATCTGAAGAAAACTGACACACATGGCCCCACTTAGCATGTACTTTCATAACTACAACACATCACAAATATTTACTAATACATTAGCAGAGTCTTTTACTGTAAGCAGCAACTGACGTATAGTGCAGAGACATTAGGACGCATGGGCTGTTAGGTTTATGAACATAGGAATAAACTGTCAGATATTTTGACAGTCAATATAGTTCCCTATATAGTTATCTCGATAACACTATCTAGTAGCAAAATGCAATAAGTAGGGTGAGGTAACCTACTTACATGGCTGGTAATATTTATTAAACATGCGGGCTGGTCAAACACCCGCTGTGTTTTCCTCTTGCTGGCTACTGATTGAAGTATGTTACCTGATTATCAGAAAAGTAGTCAATGGCACTACAAGGATAATATTAGGATTTTTCAATCTGAATCATAACATCTGGTTGTCACTGCAGACCAAGTGTTACTCAATATGTAAATGCAAGGACAAAAGGAATACTGTACGCCTGGCAGAAATATCACTGCATCTTAACACATCTGTACAATTGGAAAATCAGAATTCCATTAAATGAATGGCTCAGCCCCTAGTTCAAGCGTGAATTTGGGGAGTATCTTCACTTATTTTCCCCCACCTAAAGAGCGGAATACAAAATAATGTAATGGCCAATAGTCAGTTGTCTTAAAATGAGAAAGAGTTATTATGGTTTGTTATTGGTCATGCGAAATCACTAGACCCAAAGGACTCTTGGCTACCTTTCAACAAACGGTTCCAGGGTTCTTATAGAGCCACTGAGTAATGTGCCGATTTAAAATCCAAAATACAGCGCCAGATGGCTGTGGTAACTTTGTGATGTTCTTAAGACTCTAGAAAGTTGGAATGGATGCCTTAAGGGCGGTGGCAAGTGTCCCCATCCAAGGCTTGGCGTACTCAGTGAGCAGGCAAACTTGGTCTGAAATACCTAGTGCACAGATGCGTCATCGGGGAACAACGGAGTGCCTGCTCGCAATAACAAAACCGCCCTGGACCACTGAGTCGAGCAGGTGAGTCAGGAAGGTGAGTCAGGAAGGTGCGGGGCTCGGGTTGTGCAGGCGTGGTAGCACCGCAGGCAAACCAGCTCTGAGCGAAATCCCAGGCCCGTTTGCAGCAGGGGCTTAGTGTGTCGGAAATTAAACGAAACTGAGGAAAGTAACATAAACCCAGGTCGAATCAAGGCTCTCAAATGAAAGAGGCGAGGGGGTTGGCTGAGGCCTTATGTTAACGTACGTAGTGCTCGAGTTGTGAGGTGTGTGGCACCTCTATGCAACTACTCGAGTCCCTGCTTCCCGGGTGAAACACAAGAGGGCAATTTGGATGACACCAGTTGCACCAGAGAAGTGTGGCTCAATGGTTAGAGTGGCAGACCCTGATGCAGAGATCTGGCCCGGGACCAGGGTTCAAATCCCGCCTCGGAGGGTCTTGGGCTCAATTTCCTCGGACCTGATAATTCTCGCCTCGGTGCCTACTCTAATCATGGGTTCCCACTCTGCAACTCTGGGTAATAGCTTGCTTAATCGCCCCAACATGGCTTCACCTTGGGGGTGCCCAGGAGTGGACATTTCACAGGGTAAGACAGGAAGGGTTCCACAGCGGTATGAGTACAAGCGCCAGGACGCCCCGTCGCTGGGGCAGCAGTGCGCTATACAAGTACAAAATTTCATTTTATTTCATACAATGTGCACCAGCTGCCCTATCTGTGAAAACCCGTGGCGACTGGAGTGGAAACAAGATAATCACGATATTATGCTCGTCGACATTTTAGTAAGCAATTTTTGCATTTTTATAATTTCATTAAGATGCAAAATCTTCTTTAAAAAAAAATGTACTACTATACGAAACTGAATAATACAATTAAAACTAAGTGGGCACCGGTGGTGAGATAGTTCACTATTTAGAAGGTTGGTGCAAATGTTGTAAAGGGCCGAAGTCAGCCTATAGGTCGGTCATATGTTTAATGACAGATACAATAAATAGCAGGAAATGTTAATACCCGTGTTCCAACATGGCTCAAATTCGTCGTTGTCCAGGGCGAACACTATTAAAAGAGGTTGTGGCCAAAACGCAGAGAACATGCGGTGTACCTTGGTTTGAACGAGGATCCAGCACCCGGGGAGGGGGGGGGGGGGGGGGAGTGAAACTCTACTCCCGGTCACCTCCACGTGGTCCTGACCGCTATGGATCCAGCTCTTCAAGCCTTTCCGCTGCTGTACCTCATCCACTACCAGCAAATAAGACACCGCCACGTACAAAGCCGCAGGTACGCAAAAACACAACTCCGCATGCAACCACAACACACAACTCCTGTGCTGACATACGGTTCCTGTCCACATCAGACACTCTGGTGGGGACAGGAGCATATCCCCCAGTGTACTCACACATGTCCCACCTGATAGAAAACCACATCTCCGCATCAGGGTCACCCATCAACCGCGAAATCACTGCAATCTCCCGGAATAGTCACAGCAGCGGTGAAGATGCAGGAAACCCTGCGCACAATGTAGTAGGCAGGGCCTGCGCCAGGCATGGGCAGTCCGCCCAGATTCACTGGGCTCCACCCTCACCCTTCCCACAGTACGCACCACACACACATTTGGGCACATGCTGTGTGCCCCTCCTGTGCCCCCATGCACAATTAATCAGCCAGGTGTAGCCAGACCTCGCACCTCACACATCAAAGGACAAGGGAGATTGACTGGGAAGGTGGGGGTGAAGAAGAACACCCTGCACAGAAGCTCAGGGGCTGGACAACCTTACTCCTCACACCTACCTTCCACTCATGAGAATCAAACTGAGTATAATTACAAAATGAAGACTCACACTGCATATGAATATCCACTGAACTGTTCACACTGCCTGTCCAGTCCCTCAGAAAGACCCCACACTGACACTCTGCCACATACTCATACCATAGGTCAGCAGCAATGGAGGACAAGAAATAGGCCAGCCAAAAGTGAAGTGGACAGTGCTGGAAAGCCATGGAGCAAGCCACATAGCATGTGTACATCGCATGCAAGAGAAGGAACATATCACACCACCCTTAGGCCATCAAATCAGACATGGGTGGCACAGTGAGTGAAATTGAACCAAAGTGAACTCTGTTCAACAACTTAGGGATACATCAAGGCAAGCCATGCATAGGCACAGGAATGATAGGAAGTCTCAGAAGTCATACAGTGACCAGCCACACATCTGTGTCAACTCACTTGCCATGTGTATGTCATCAGCACAACACACACGGCTCATTGTAACACCCCCTGACTGTATCACAATGCACAAACTACTCACCCACAATGTCATGCAAATAGAACATCACACACACATTGCACCTGTCAGCAGAAAGAGCCAACGCAGGCCAAACACTGCATACACCCACAAGAACAACACAACAGAGGCACATACCAATCCATCACATTGCAAACTCAACTGGACATCAGGGGGATGCACACCAAGCAAGTACAAGGCAACATACACTGACAGCACTGCATGCACATCAAGCAGTGTGCACAACTACAAAACCAGAGGCACACATATCTGAGTGCCACACCATGAACTCCTACAACACAAATCATCACAGCACAAACATAACATCACACTCAGGAAGGGTAGCAGTACCTCAGCAAACACACATACACCTTAGCCTTCATCCACAGATGCACAACTTATGGAAACCCAGATGCAAACAACATGACTAGAGGACTGTGATGCTCAAACACATGCACTGCACATGAGCAACCATGACTGCAAACCAGTAGAAGAAAATATCCTACAACTAATTGTGAAACTGTCCTGAGTGACACATTGGCCCTGTACACAGATCATCCTCACACAGCATAGTGTCAAACTATGAAGTGGTGGGGAGGCTCACACACTGGTAAGGCATGGGGTGGAAGACATGAGATTGAAGTGGTGTGTACATCAGTAGTGGATAGGTGAGTAGCATACAGTCCCCAAACACATAGAGGAGTAACTCAATGTGTAGGCATCAGAAGCACGTGTAGGGGATGGTATGACACCACAAACCACATACCATACTGGAGCCAAAAATGGGTCAAGTGACAGCAATGCATGAGAAAACTCACAAACAATGTCAGTGTGGCTGAGCAGGTCTGCGCAGTGAGCACAAACAGAAAGAAGACACATGGCTGATCAACAAAGCACAAAACAGACTTGGCTGTCACACACTCTACATACTCACAACTGGCAGCAACAAGAAGTAGGTGTCCCCCAGGAGTGTCTTGCTTCTTTATACACCCCTCTTGTCTCTCTCTCCACCTATTCCCTCTTTCTACACTTCTGTTGCTTCTTTCTGTACTTATCTTGCTTCTTTCTGCACCTCACTAGCCTCTTTCTGCACCTCTATTGCCTCAAATCTGGCAGCCAGATTTGGGCCCTCAAACGTCCATCCAGCTCTGGCTGTCACTGCCAAGGTGCGGGCCATTAGTGGTGTCATGCTCCTGCGCGCCAACCTTCCAGCCCGAGGGAGCATTCCCAGCGTCATCTCTGCCACATTTTTGCTCAGCCAGCAGATGTTATCCCACCTCTTGTGACAGTGTGTGTGCCGTCGGTTGGAGACACCCAGAGCCCGCACCTTGCATGCAATGGCCCTCCATATGGCCTTATGCTGGTGGACTTTGAGCTGCAGGCATGGGAGACAAGAAGAGGAAGTTTCAGTGACACTGTGGTATGTACTAATCTGTGTCAGTACAGGATCATGAAAAACATAGCACACCAATACATAAATGTTGAGCAGAGCCCATACAGCATGAGACGTAGTACATTTGCATCAAATAATCTCATAGAATGGTATAAATGTATGATGATGGACACAGTACATGGCCATCTCATACACATGCAGAGTGCCAGCACAGAAACCATTGGGAAGAAATCCCTCATCTGTGATGCAGTATGTGAGTGAGCAATACATACAATGCATTTGAAATGATGTGTCGGGGTAGACTCACTGTGTCCAACACTACACACCCCTCAATGTCCTTGGCCAGTGAATGGCTACCTGCGTCATGGAGGTCACATTTAGGGCCATGATCTTACATTCTCACACTCTTCTCACAAGGTGTAGGCCTGTCTTGTGCAATCCTCAGGCCTAAGATAGCTCATTGAGTAATAGGGTGGTAGACAACATGTATGTTTCACTCAGTCCATTTACTGATGGGTCCTTTTAAAATTGGGCAGCTTCTGTGCAGGCCAGGGTGACTCACACCAAGGTGTAACATGGGTCATCAGAAAATTCACATGCATGTACAATATGAGAGGGCAAACAGTGCCTACATATGCGAGAAAGAACATTTAATTAAAACAATGGATGATATCTCCCGATTACATTTATCTGATGTGCCATAGGTGAATTACCACCAAAAGTGTTACACTCATGCATTTTAATCTTGTGCATACTCCACACATATCCGTGGGGGCAATATGAAAAATGTACACACATCCTTCAGTACCCTCTGGACGAAATACATTTGTAATGTTACAAATGAGCACGTGAAAACCTCATGGACTATGACATCACATAGCACAGGCAATATAATTCTGACTTCGACGGTCCAAACAAGCAGTGTTACTGTATGGCTGCAAATACACTGCATGTCCCTCCCACCCTTAAATGCAGCCATAGATCTGTGGAAATAAGGCTACACACCACATTGACATGAAATCAGCATGCTAGGCAGTGTATCACTCATTTACATTACCCAGTCTCAGACCAACGTTTGTATTTTTCTTGCTGAAGAAGGGCTGTAGAAATGTCCATGTTGCCATCCTCCCGAAATACTCAAGTGCAATATTTACTAGGCCATGTATGGAGCATGGTATATGAAAAATGAGGATGCATGCACATTAACTTGCACACACAGTCACATACTACTGCAGAGCAACATCATGTGAGCACTCTTTGTACTCTCAAACGTTCACTCTGAAACACTTACCAGTATATCTGGAGCACCATATAGTCTCCCATACTGTGAAAGCACCTCGTCCACCAGGACATCCAGCTCCTATGTGGTAAAGAGATGGGCCCTTATGTTCTCATTTCTCGCCATCACTGGGTCCAGGAGACAGGAACAGCAGCAGTTGGAGATGAAGAATGGCAGGCAGCAGTGTCTGGATGCAGTGGAAATGTGTGGCTCTCTCACAGACACATATAGCCCCCTGGGGTTGTTTCAGTGGAACTCAGCTGCTGCAATTGGTGTTCCAGATTAGCTTTTTTCAAATGTAAACAATGACCGGAACCGCGGTGGCGGTACACGCCTATCGCGATTTTCAAATGTGTATTTCACTACCGCGATCGTGGTTCCCATTGGCTGAAGGGGCATGGGCATTGGTGGTATCACACCACGGGGGCCAGGCGGTCGCTACCGCAATCGAGCATCTTTCAATTGTACCCAATGACCGAGCCCGCGGTAGCAGAGCACACCTACCGTGGGTTTCAAATGTGTATTTCACTACCGCGATCGCGGTTTCCATTGGCCGAAGGGGCATGGGCATTGAAGGTGTCACACCGCGGGGCCCAGGCGGTCACTACCGCAATCGTGCATCTTTCAATTATACCCGATGACCGGGCCCGCGGTAGCGGAGCACGCCTACCGCGGGTTTCAAATGTGTATTTCACTACCGCGATCGAGGTTCCCATTGGCATGGGTTTTGGCGGTGTCACACCGCGGGGCCCAGGCTGTCGCTACCACAAATTGGCATTTTTCAATTGGTACACAACAATAGACCTGATTATGCGGGACAACATTCACTTTTTTACATAGGGCTGGTGATGGGGGGGTGGGGGGGGGTCACCTCTACCTAACAGCTGGTCTAAATAGTTTATGAGTCTAATCCAATCCTAAAAGCCCGCTGCCCTAAATTTACATAAGTGTAAGTTTTGTCAGTCAACTCATAACAACAATACCCTTAACTGAAAAAGGTGTATAAGAAGCCACAGAAAAATATATGTGAAAGTCCCTCACTTGCGCTGTAGCAATGGCAATGGCCAGTTCTCATCATTGAACAGTAGACACTTACAATGAATCATGCCATGAGATTGTTAAATTCAATGCTAGTGTGACATTGAACTCACTGATGACTACATATGCCATGTCAGTGCACAGGATTACATGCATTGGCATGTACTTACTCACATGTCACATATGATATTTGTGTGCATGTACACAGATCTGTTGTGTAATGGACTCTCAAATTTGTAAACATGTGAATGGTGAGATGGCTAATCATCCTATAGTAATGATGGATTGACTACATAATGTGCCTATGTCACTGTGTAGATTGCTGAACTCATGTCGATAGTTGATCTGTATACACACACTGTGCTCATTGTCTTGTTAATGTGTGCTCAGTCCGACTCAGGCAAGAAGGTCTGCCAGGTTAGCAGCTTCGTAGAAGCCAGCAGTGTTGCTGTTCCAGACATGTGCTGTGCCACCTACTGTCAGGGCTGGTGACACAAGATGTCGGAATTTACCATTTTCCATTCACATAGTCTGAATCTGTTTTGGGGGTACTCAGTATGTACATACTGAACATGTGTACAACTACTTGAGATCAAGGTGTCTCTGCATGTGACTTGTGCTGTAAGCTGTTGTTTCTGTCCAGTCATTGTTGGCGCTGTGTCAGTCATGACGTAAGATGTTGGACACATCTCACTGGGGAATTGAATTGACATGTGTCCTCTTTTATTTTATGTAGGAGGCGAACTCATGTGCATCGTCCATTCACATTGCTGGCGGACATGTAGGATGAGGACATCATACGTAAATTCCGTTTGGATCGACCTACCCTCAAGACCCATGTGGTCAGTTGGAGCCCCATCTGAGACCTCACAGAACCTATGCGACTGCTTTGACACCAACATGTAAGGTGATGGCAGCCCTGCATTTCTTTGCAACTGGTTCATTCTAGTACACAGTGTCCAGCGCAGGTGGGATGTCACAACCAATGTTCAGCATGGTGGTACGTGATGTCCTGTCCGCAATGATGACATACAAGGACCGCTACATCCATTTTCCCAGGAGACATGAATTGGCAGCTGTGAAGGGTGATTTTTATGACCTTGCCCACATCCCTAATGTTGTTGGTGCCATTGACTGCACACATGTTGGCCTGGTTCCACCTCAGGCACGTGAGCACATATACAGGACCAGGAAGCATTTCCATTCCCTTAATGTGCAAGTGGTATACCAAGCGGATATGATAATCTCCCATGTCTGTGCCAGAGGTCCAGGATCAGCACATGACTCCTACATAATTCGTAACAGTATTGTACCACAGCTGATGGCAAATCTGCATTCAAAGCATGCGTGGATTGTTGGTGAGTATGCAGTCAAGTGGTGTGCTGTATGTGTGACACGCTGTCCTCAGCTACTGTTATATTACAAAATTGGTCTGTGTATCTCACACCTAGGTGACTCTGCATATCCCAACCGGCCTTGGTTACTGAGCCCACTAAGGAATCCCATGACCCCGGGTGAAGTCTGCTACAATGATGCACATGGGAGGACAAGTCGTGTGGTGGAGCGTACTTTTGGTCTTCTGAACTCTAGATTCCGGTGTCTGGACAAGAGCGGAGGTGCACTACTCTACTCTCCCCAAAAGGTGTGTCAGATCGTAGTTGCATGCTCCACAATCTGGCCTTACGCAAAGAGATCTCCCTGATCCTGGACGATAATGAGCAGCAGATCCCCCCCCCCCCTGAAAACCCACACATGTCCAGTGACGAGGATAGTGGAGAGGAGGAAGATGCTGACCTGCGTCAACAGCTCTACAACTAATTCCCTTGAGTGTGAGTGACAATGTACAACAGCGCCATTGTCTGCTGTCTTTGATGGTAGTGACAAGGCCTAGAGGAGCTTTTTGACTGCTGCCTGTTGTTGGCTCTGTTCTGATGGCTGAGGTTTGTGGCACAGGGTAGTCATGACCAGCCACATGATGTCTATATTGATATTGTTTCTCTTTGTAATGTGTGCTGGTTTGGGTACCTTGATAACTAATGTTGTGTACTGGCTGTGATGCCATCACCTGACAAGTGAATGTCATTCTCTTGTATCTTACTAGGTCCCTTCAGCCTCTCAATGCCTCATCAAAATCAGAGCTTCTGGTACATTGGAATCTGAGTCAACATTTTACATACTGTGATAAACATGGAGCTGACACAAAGACATAGGTGTTTAAAGAGTGTTTATTTACAAAGAGTATTTGTGACAGACAAGTGATGTTTAAATAAATGGTGCTAAGTGAATTAATGAGTTGTCAGTGATGGTAAATGAGACAAGAGTAGTCACCACATTGATGTAGTGACAGTTCAACAGACACCTGCCATCAACATGGCAGTGTGGGTAAGGATAGTCAACAAAGTCAATGTAAAGGGGAACAGAGGTGCCATCATGGCTGGCTCTGCGACTGGTGTTTGGATGGTGCTTTGCAAAGTGATCCTCCCGTGGTGTTTCTTGGACGGCCCCTTTTGCGTTTTCCAGGGGAGGCCACTGCTGCGTGCTCAGCGGTATCTGAGGAGTAATCCTTTGCAGCTCACGCCTTTCTGTGGCCGAAGCTGAGGTGGTGGGAGTATCATCCTGCGGGCCACTGGAGGGGGGTTGAGCTGTCCTTTGGGCCGCATGACTTTCCCTCAGAACACCCACTAGCTGGCCCATGAGGCCCACAATTTGGCCCATGCGCGTGTCCATGGACCTCAGCCGCAGGCGGAGCTCACGCTCCAGAACCTGGCCCATGTGTCCCTGGGTTTGCTCGTATGCCCCAAGGACTCTGGCGATGTTGGCCAGGGCTTCGGTCCCAGTGTCAGTTCGAACTTGCCCCCCAGTTGCCCTCCCACCTGCCTTGCTGTCCCAGACCTGTGGCGTTGCCACTCGACGAACCTGCAGACTCTCCCTAACCCTCCTTTGATTGTGTGGTGGTGTTGGTAACCACTGAGGCAGGGAGTGTTGCAGGAAGCACTGGTGGTGGTGGTTGAGGCCGAACAGGTTGTTGCAGCCGGGGTCAGCGTGGTTGTTGTTGCTGAGGTGGTGGTGGTAGGGACAGTGGGGGCCTGGGATGTGGTTCGCCCTGGCAGTCCGGATGGGCCAGGTTCTTGCTCCTCATCCGAGAAACGTAGGGAGTCTGCATCCGAGAGTCCATGTTCTGGGGGGAGACTGTCTCTGCAGGTTGGTGTTGTCTTCTGCAGCAGTTAATTGTGGATCTCCTGTTGAACAGAGGTGAAATGGTCATTGAAGTGCACCCCACAAACTTGGTATTAGACGTTTGGATGTTACATGTGATACACCACACAGTTTACATTGATATCACTTTGTATGGCTGCAAGGTACTGTGCTTCACGACATGATGTAGAGGTACCTACAATACTTGTCTATGGTGTGACATGTCAATAGATACCATGTTCCACATGTACATGTGATTACATGGACATGTCGTCATCTAATGACTTTCGGCACATCAACTGTATGTGATGCATCTTTTTGGTTTGCTCTGCATGGAAGACGTTTCATCAGAGCAAGAATTAGCCATTCTAATCTTAAGAATACCTTTGTCATATCATGTACTTTGCTTTCTTTTACCAACTGACCATGCATGTTTTGTGTTCACATGGGCCTTCATGCTCTGACACCATGGCACTTACACATAGCATTCAGTGCTGTGCATGGTTGTGCCCAGAATTTCTTCAACATGTGACTTGGTGAGTCAAACTTTGTTTTCAGTGACTGTTACATACGCTTAGCTGTCTGCACACTGGAAGTGGCTATTGGATCTATGCCAAGTTGGGTGACATGTGAGGGCTAGTGTGGTCATATGGCTCCATGCAGTTTGTGAGGAATGGCTGTGCGCATGCGCTGTCTACCTACCTGTTCTGTGACACAGTTGAGGGGAATGGCTGCCACATGGTTCTGGGCGGGGGGAGTGCTCCTTCCTGCTGAGCTGTGTGACAAGAGGACCTGGTGGGAGTAGTAGTGCTGGCTTCCCACCCACAAACACCCCTCCCTGTTAAGAAGGCTACCTACCTGTAACTTTGAAGAGAGCAATGCAATGTCTGCCACATGGTTGTGGGTGTGGGGAGTGCTCCATCCTGCTCAGCTGTGGGACAAGGAGGCCTGGTAGGAGTTGGAGTGCTGGCTTCCCACCCACAAAACACCCCTCTCTGTTAAGATGGCTGCCTCCCTGTGAAGTGGAGCAGAGGAAGGGAATAGGCTACACATGGCTCTTGGATGGGGGAGTGTTCCATCCTGCTCAGGGGTGGGACAAGAGAACATCAGATGGCTACCTACCTGTGAGTTTGAAGAGAGCAATGCAATGGCTACCCAATGCTTCTGGCTGGGGGGAGTGCTCCATCCTGCTGAACTGTGGGACAAGGGGGCCTGGTGGGAGTTGGAGTGCTGGCTTGCCACCCACAAACCCCCCTCCCTCCCTATTAAGATGGCTACCTACCTGTTAGTTTGATGTGAGCAATGCAATGGCTGCCATATGCTTCTGGCTGGGGGGAGTGCTCCATCTTGCTCAGCTGTGGGACAAGGGGGCCTGGTGTGAGTTGTAGTGCTGGCTTCCCACCCACAAACACCCCTCCCTATTAAGATGGCTGCCTCCCTGTGAAGCGGAACAGAGGAAGGGAATAGGGTACACATGGCTCTTGGATGGGGGAGTGTTCCATCCTGCTCAGGGGTGGGACTAGAGAGCATAAGATGGCTACCTACCTGTGAGTTTAAAGAAAGCAATGCAATGGCTGCCCCATGCTTCTGGCTGGGAGGGAGTGCTCCATCTTGCTCAGCTGTGGGACAAGGGGGCCTGGTGGGAGTTGTAGTGCTGGCTTCCCACCCACAAAAACCACCTCCCTGTTAAGATGGCTACCAATGCAATGGCTGCCACATAGTTCGGGGGGGGGGGGTGAGTGCTCCATCTTACTCAGCTGTGGGACAAGGGGGCCTGGTGGGGGTTGTAGTGCTGGCTGCCTGTACACATGCCCCCATGGAAATACTGCTAGCTACCTTTGGGGTGATTCAGAGGGAGTAAATGTTAGATCTGTGAGACGTGTTGTGAAGAGTGTGGTGCACATGAGTGTATTTGGGCCTAGGAAGTGTAGCTTTGTAGTTGTGCAAGACAGTGCATAGCAGTGTAATGGTAGACATTTGTTGGTACTTACCAGCCTCCACTCCCCCGGCTATTCCTGTGAGACTCTCTGGATGCGGTATAGCAAGCACCTTTTCCTCCCATACAGTGAATGTTCGTAGTGGAATGGGAGGGCCACCGTCAGTCCTCTGAGCCAGCTCATAGTTCTTGTAGGCACGCTCTTTCACCTTGGTCTTGAGGTCATTCCACCACTTCCTGATCTCCTTCTGGGTGCGCAGGATGGTCCCTTCTGCATTTACCTTGTTGACTATCCGTGCCCACATTTGACTTTTGTGGCTAATGGTGTCTGTTGGACCAGGCTTCCAAACAAATGTGGTTCAACTCTGATTACCTCATCTACCATCACTGACAACTCATTGTCAGTGAATTTGGGCATTTTCTTCTGTGACATGGTATGTGATGTGCACAGGTGTGTAAAGTGCAGTTGTGAAGGTGGTGGTGGTAATGTGTGTGGTGTGAGTGTGAGTGTGGTTGTGAGGATGTGATGTGTGCAGGTTTGCCTCTGCTTTGTGCTGTGGGGTTGGGCCCTTCAGATGTGGAGTTGTGCAAAGGATTCTGGTCAGGGAAGGGGCTGGTTTTATACTCAGCAATGTGGGTGTGTCAAGATGGAGTATTCATGTCAGGTGTGTTGTGTGGGTTGACCTGGGATTTGTATTTTTTAGTTGCCATGGGGATGTGTCATTGGGGAGTGTTAGGTGTTTTTTGAGGGCGAGCCAGATTCCTTTGAAGCATTGCTGTGTGGTTGCTTTCGACCGTCATTACTCTTCCGGAGCAACCGCGGCGGTAGGAATACAACAGCCCTTTCGCCGGCTCTCCCATTCATCAATTGGTGCGATCACGGCGGTCTGAAACAACTGATCGTTTCGCTGTCACCGCAATCGTATCCTAAATTCACGCGTGGTCAATCAGCTGGCCTTGCAGCGGTTTTAGGTCTTTACGCATCAAATCCGACAGCCGTGGACTGATTTTCATCTGTTCCGAACGCTCCCGGCGGACTTTCGTGTAATCCGTCTGGCAGTTTATCCTAATCTGACCACCGGTTTTGCAGTGGTACTTGCGAACAGTTAATTTCTGCTACCACGGCGGTCGGAATGTTTTTCCGTCCGCCATCCTAATCGACCCCTTAATCTCCTCGTGCATAACAAAAATTAGTGTGTCCTTGTGTAACAGAACAGGTGCTCATGTAAAGCGCTCTGATACCTGATACTTTCGGGTCATGCTCGTGCTATATGAAACAATGAAAAAAAAGTGCATTAGTGTGCCCAGTGTAGCAAAATCACATAACAAAAGTATAGCTAACCTTTATTACCAGTGTGTTGTGCGTAGCAAACAACCAAAAGGGGTTAACAAAAATAGTCCATCGGCCTCAAAGTGACACCATATTGTCTGTTTGTATATACATTTTGTTGACTACATTTTGACCGAAAGTAAAAGATGATTGGGTCTCATCAGGACCTATTATAATATGGGGAACATCTTCAATCAAGACAGTATGCAAAGAATTGCCCACAGTAACACACCCTCATGAAAAGATATATTAACGAGTTTACTTACTCTGGGAATATTTACCGGGAGTTCAGAGGAAGAACTGTCGTGGATCGCAAGTAACAAAGGGAGACTGCTTCCCTCAATGCACAGCAGTTCAGGCCACTGCCCGTCACTGTCTGATCCCTTCTGAGGTGCCTCAAAATGAATTAGGCTATTCAGCCTGCTGAAATTCTACTGATTTAATCAAATGATACCTGTTTGTGCTGCTGTCTTTTACTAAAAGAGAATATCTCAGAGTGACACCTTGCAGGAAGTCTATATACTTTCTGCACAAGCTCATCCTTAGTAAAACAGACAGAGCCCAAATGCTCCCGAAAACAGAGCACCGGCTTCAATCACCGAGGATAAAGGGACCTCCGTGAGGAACCCCAGGATGTGCATATTGGGCACCCTTTCCAATTTTCAAGCCTTTCAATTTTAGTCTACAGCTGGATCAGAGCATCCGTCACTGTGGTTCTAAAGTCAATTTGACCAATTCTAAATTCATAAGCATGACGTTTTATTTTCAAAGAGAGGAAACACAACTTATTCAATGTTTGCCAATGTCTTAGATAAACCATTACTTAATTTTAATCTCTTAGGATTTAGGCACTACATGGACTAGTTCTGTCTCTAATAAGCATTAAAACCATGCGCCTGGTATAAGATAAACCAAGACACTTTCCAGCGGTCTTAGAAGCTGCTATATCAGATTTTGATTTTAATGGTTCTGAGGTGGCTAATTTAAATGTTGAAAATTAGATAACGGAAATTTTTGATGCTGTAGCACCATATAAAAAAAAAACTACAACACTCCAAGCCTTCGCCATCTTGAATTTCAGAGAACCTTTTAAGATTAAAAAAATGTAGTAAAAACTTGAAAGAGTGTGATGTAGGGACTCTAGATAGGAACAAACACTATTTTAACGCTGTTCATTCATATAGAAAACAGAAAAGAGCGGCCAAAATAGCATATCTCACTTATGTAGTCAGGTTTTCACTAATACAACAAAAGAAAATGTAAACTTTTAAATTCCTTCATGAACATAAGTTGTTACATTTTAAATATCTCCAACCATCACGAGATCTGTATCAAACTAGCATGTTCACTTTTTCGGAGAAAATAAATATGATTTATTCTAACCTTTCGCTATCACCTTGAAGAACCGGGATTTAATCCCAGCGGCGCAGGGGACACGCCCGAAGTCTTCGGGTTCACCTGTCTTAGAGTACAGTGACACGGGATTCTTCTGTTGACTTCAAAGATCAATTTTATTAGCTGCAGCCAGTAACAGAGGTCCTAGAAGTACAACACGGTGTATGTTCTCAGGAGACTGCTCAACATAATAGAGCGGAGCATCGTCTTTTATGCCAAAAACCACGTTCCTGGCTAGCAGCAATTACTCACAAATTTGACCAATCAGAGGATGATATTTACAGAGGCATCACATAACGACAAACCCACTTTCAGTTATCCAACCCATCGCCAATGACAAGGTAAAAATCCAGCATTCTTGTTCGAACAGGCCGGACGGGCCCATCATAAAAGACCTCAACCCAAATCAATAATTAGGCCATAAAGCCATACAAGTAAGGAGCAGAAACAGATGAGGAGAAAGATAGAGGGGTGTGTGCATGTGCCATAGAATCAATAATGTCCTGCTCTTTGATCTCTATCTGACCAGCTGCTTAACAAGGTACTGGCTCAACAAGTTTAGCCTCGGGCAACAGGGTCAGTTGACTCAGGTCAAACTGAAGTCAACACGAGCTCAAACTAAGGTGTATGCGTCCCTAGAGGCTCGCTTGGCCACAGTCATTCTGTAGTCATTAGCCTATGTGAGGGCAACCACAAAATGGCGGTTATGCACAAAATGGAACACACGGGCGCAGACTAGATCGTCAAATACACAGTGAATCCATCGGTGTAGCATGACGAAAACGCTTACACATACCGCACTTGTCAGTCGCGGTTCGCTGATACCAAAATCGTCACGATACGACAACCTTCATTGAATGGGTTCAGAATTCACGGAACCACAGACCCTCCTTTTGCCCTTACATAGGCAATAACCTAAACTCACGTCAATCTGAGTCCAGGTCTATATTCATCAGATCATTGAGATGTTGCTGTAGCATCATCCTGGTACTTAGTAACTCTCTCTGGACAGGTCTCCTCGAACACAAGGTAGCAAAAAGGCCACAGATAGCAGGAGCACACTGTATACAAAGACAGAACAGAAAAACGATAGCTAATACCATCCCAATGACCATCAGAATCTTCCATCCCCAGGTGGATAACAATCCCCAGAACCATCCCATTAACGACCAATCTCCTTCGTCCACATGTAAGGACTCGGAGAGCTTATGTAGCTTGTCGGAGCGTTGTCTGGAATGAAAATACAACAGCTTGATTGGATCAATTTACAGACCCCTCCTCTATCTGCAAGTATGACATCTAACGCAACCCTGTTCTGAAGAGTCATAAGGCGATCCGACTTGAGCTCAGCAGTCAAATTACTAAGGGCGCCGGCAGTCTCGACTATGGTGGACTCAACTACTCTCGCCAATTGCCGTATGTTCCTGCTGTTAACCATAGGTCCCCAAAACGGCAGAAAACCCTTCGAGAAATCTCCCAATTCTTGTCCTGCGGTGTCTTCCTTTCTGAAGACACCTCTAACGACTCTCATCTTGTGGTAATCTGCCGCAGCTGTAAATGTAGGGGGTAACAAGAACGAGACAAAACATGTGCCCGAGAAATCAGGGGGCAACCATGTATACGCTCTGTCATGGCAAATGAAGTAGGTACCCTTAGCTGCTAGAAACGGTGGGGAAGTCTCGGATGCAAAAACATATGTCTCAATGCAAACACTCTTCCCTAACTGAGCTCTAGGATTCTTGCCATTACCTTGCAGACAGTAATGACCCTGATGGGGTACTATCCAAATCGGGGAGGATCTCTTCGCTCGCTGGTTCCCACTCAGACTAGCTCCATATCCAGTAACGTTCCATCCAATATACGCTAGCGTCTCATCTCTCGGGATAGTCTCATAAGAACCTATTCCTCTAATCATGTCGACTATTCCCTTGACCAAAGCACTATTCTTCGGATTATCCTTCACAGAACGTAGGGGGTTGACTTCACGGGCATAAATGAACATTGTTCTGTATGCCCACACAGAACCATTGTAGCTAAATGGCAGGACCAGGTAAGGAATACCTTTATCGGTAGTATGGAGCATAAGGCCACACACCCAACAATTAGTTGTGTTCACTACTAGCTGGTGTTGGTGCAGAAGCTGAACGAAGGAATTATTAGCGAATTCCATTCTCCTAATGGACTCATGTTCGGGCAGGGGGTGAAAAGAATGCGAAGAAACAGTAGGAGGAGGCATGGGTTGTGCAGTGGGCATGAATGTCACTTGAATAGAGAATGTCACATATCCAATTAAAAACATCATTAAACTAAACAGTATAAACAGACATAATATTAAAAAACGTTTTCTACTCATTATTATAGACATTTCGTTCTTGAAGCTCATTCTTTTAGTAGGTCTCTCCATCCCGAAAAACTCCATCCTCTAACCGTGCTGCTCGCGGCGGATGGGTGTTCCGTGCTAAGGAATGCGCCTGTCGGTCCAGGGAACGCCCTTAGACCAACCAGAACCGTCGACCTAACGTCTTCGGCTTGCACTCCAAGGACTTGGCACCGCGACCCTACAGCTGAACCCGGATGGTGGTTCGAAAAACAAAAATCAAAATAGTTTCTCGGAGGGGAGCTGACCTTAAAAAAAAAAAAAGCAAAGAGGGAACTTCATTTGTTATTTGTCCCGCGACTCTTGGTCGCAAATTATAACGCTCTTTGCCAGGCAATGTCTGTTCTCGGAAAAGTAGCTCAGGTTTAATAGTGTTCAAACGGTTCGATGGAGGCACAGCTTCTTGAAGAAGACAATCGCTTTCTGGCTCAGTGTTTGTTCCAATCAAACGGGCATCGCTGAAAGGCAGAAAACGAGGCACGGTCTCAGTCTCAGAATCAGAAAGTCCTTTTTGGACCCACCGGTCGTACGGCAGAGGCAAAGGGGCCCTCTTACAATGTACGCCGTGAATCCAGTTCTTTTTACCGTGCACTCGTACCGCAGAACAGGTGGATAATAACACCAGATACGGTCCTGTCCAGCGGGGCTGCTCGTTCTTGGTTCGCTGAAAATTCTTCACGAGCACCCTCGCGCCAGGTTCAATGGTGTGCCCTGGATCTTCAGAAACCTGTGGCAAAGTATCATGAACCTGTTGATGCAGAACACGCAATTTAGCCGTCAATTCGTACAGGTAGTCAAGCAATACAGGGTGTTCTATCTCACTAAATTTTGTCGGCCGCGACACTCCCCAAATATTTGCCGGGCGACCAAACACAACCTCATAAGGACTCAGACCCATTCGCGAATGCACAGTCATTCTTGTGGACAGAAGGGCTAACGGCAAAGCATCAGGCCATTGTAGACCAGAGCTCGCTTGAATTTTGGCCAATTTCAATTTTAACGTGCCATTGTAGCACTCAACTAGACCAGCTGACTGGGTATGATTGGCAGCGTGGAACTTCTGCCGGATTCCTAACCCATCACACACTCTCTTCATCACTTGACCCACAAATTCACTCCCATTGTCACTCCAGACCATTCTCGGCAACCCATACGTAGGGAAAAATTCCTTAATAAGGGCTTTAGCTGTGGACAAGGCAGTATTGACCTTCAAAGGGTAGGCTTCCACCCATCTAGAAAAAGAGCAAACAACCACTAAGACATACTTCAGATTGTTGCACCTCTCCATGTGGATGAAATCTAGCTGCAAAGCCTCAAACGGATACGTGGGAGGAGCAAAATGACCAGCTGGAGTTGGAGTTCCCTTACCAGGATTGTACATCAAACAAACCATACAGTTCTTGACCAAATTCTCTGCACACTTAGGAATTCCAGCATTTTGCCATACTGGGGCCAACAACTTACAAATTCCTTTGACGCTGATATGGGCCATTCCATGTGCCATCGTAACCACTGGAAGTACATACGCATCAGGCAACAACCATCGCTGATGCTCTGACAACTCAACCCAACAACCATTCGAGTCCAATTTACCCTTGCTTTCTCTCCATTCATTCAACTCTTTCTCTGTAGCTTCAGCTTGGATGGATTTCACACTCTCAATCGTATCTTCACACATACTTCTATCTGGAATCCATCTCGCCGGACCCGCAACGTACATTCGACTCATCACATCTCTCGCAGTCTCTTTCGCGACTTCGTCTGCAAACGCATTACCACGACCAACATCATCCATGATTTTCTTATGCGCACTGCATTTCACGATCGCAACTTGCAACGGCAGAGTAAGAGATTCAAGAAGTTCATTCACCAATGGACCATGTTGGATCTTGGTCCCATGCGAAGTCAGAAACCCACGTTCTCTCCACAATCGTCCAAAGCTAAGAGCAACACTGAACGCATACTGGCTGTCAGTGTACACAGTCACTCTTTTCCCTTTCGACAACACACACGCTCTTGTCAATGCAATCAACTCTGCCGCTTGTGCTGAATTATGTGGGATACGAGCAGCTTCCACAATCGTATGCAAAGTCGTAACCGCATATGCCGCAGTCGTATCACCATTCGGAAGCTTAAAGCACGAACCATCAACCCATAAAGTACCATCACATTCCGCAAGAGGAGTGTCCCTAAGGTCTATCCTCCCTTTCGTCTCTTCCTCAGTCCTAAGAAAACAATCATGCTGTTCGGTATCATCTGTCTCAGTTGAGATCGGCAACAACGTGGCTGGATTCAACGTGTTGCATCTCTTTATATGTGCATGACTTGCTAACAAGGTCAATTCGTAACCTGACAACCGAGCACTAGTTAAGTGCTGTGTCTTGGTACGGTTCAACAAGGTATCCACTGCATGTGAAACCATCACGATCAGTGTATTGTCCATCACCAAACCAGCAGACTGTCGGATTGAAACAGCCGCTGCCGCTGTAGCTCTCAAGCAACTCGGCAACGCTCTAGCTACCGGATCCAATGTCGACGAAAAATAAGCACATGGACGTTGCTTATCGCCAAACTGTTGAGTCAAAACTGACAATGTACATCCCTCTCTCTCGTGGACATACAATGTGAAGGGTTTACTGTAATCGGGGGTACCCAACACAGGAGCCGAACACAGCGCATCACGCAATTCTGAAAAACTCTTCTGACATTCGTCAGTCCAAGGAATAGGATTCGGAGTATCTTTAACAGTAAGAGCTATCAAAGGTTTTGCAAGCAACGAAAAATTAGCAATCCACTGTCTACAGTACGATGTAATACCTAGAAACGCACGCACTTCTCTCTGTGTCGTAGGCACACTCATTTTCGCAATCGCTTGAATTCTCTCTGGGGTCAATCTTCTTCCCTCCTTCGATAAGAGGTGACCTAAGAAGGTAACTTCTTGTCGGCAATACTGCAACTTTGAAAGAGAAACCTTATGATGGAAATCAGATAAGTGGCGTAACAACGACAAGTCTCTTCATTGTCATCAGCGACTAAAAGATCATCAACATACTGAATAAGTGCAGCGCCATCAGGTAAAACCAACAAATCAAGTTGCGTCTTCCAGGCTTGACTATAGATCGATGGACCCTCACAATAGCCTTGAGGAGCGCGTTTAAAACGGAAACTTCGGCCTCTTAAAGAGAAGCCAAAAATATCTCTACTCTCCACGGCAATTGGGATGCTGAAGAAAGCATTCTTCAGATCAATCACCGAAAACCACGTGGCTGTGGCCGGAATCAAAGTCAGTAAAGCGGTGATATCAGGCACAACAGGGAATTGTGGAACAACGATCTTATTCACCTCGCGAAGATCGATCACAAACCTATATACAGGAGGTTGTGAAGAATCGGTTCTTTTCAGAACAGGCAACACCGGACTATTGCACACATTACCTCTCGTTTCCTCAATCACACCTTTCTCAATCAGATCAGAGATGATCGCCAAGAGTGCTCTTTCACCATCACTTGAGATACGATACTGTGGAAGGCGTGGCAATCTAGCATTCGCCTTTAATGTCACAACATATGGTGGAATCTCCAAAAGACCCACATCATTAGGACCAGTAGCCCAAAGAGAAGACAATTCAGCTGGAAGTTGGTCTTTAGCCAAATACATCGGAGAGATCACTCTCTTTCCCAATGTAAGCTGCACTCCTGAAGGAGAACAATAAAGCGTCGCATACAATCTCTTCAACAAGTCCAATCCCAACAAGTTCTCACCACAACCTGTCGTCAGAATGAGGGGTGCTTCGAAGTCACACGGTCCAACAGAAAGAGACAAAGGACTAGAAATCGGATTTCTAACCGGGGCGCCAGAAAAACCTACTGAAACATTCGTTGAGCCAGACAAAGGTGCGCCAGGGAGTTTAGAGTGCATGATAGAACTCTTCGCAGCACCAGTATCCAACAGAAAAGGCTCTGACACACCTGATGCAATCACTTTAACATAAGGTCCACTCTGATCTACTGGAACTGAAACGACTCCCTCTCTTTGTCTGTGGCTGTCCTAGCAATCATTACCTTCCATATTCTCACCTTCAACGTAATAATCATCCGCATAGTATTGAGCCGTCCTACCAGACGCACCATTCTGTTGATCAAAACAATTCATCGAATTCTGCGGAGGCAAGGAACGCGCAATCTGAGACATACCACGTCCTCGACCTCGCGGAGCTTGTTGAACACCTCGACCTCTCATACCAGAGACACCATTCGTGAGCTGTAATAAAATCAGGCAACTATTCTTGAAGTGACCCTCTTCTTTGCAATACGCACACTGATTAGGGCCTACAGAATAACGCTGTTGAGAAGACTCGAACCTTTGCGAGTTTCTCTGATATTGTTGTGGTTTTTGATAATCACGCTGGGTGTTGCGAGGCGGGTACGCTTGCTGCAAAAGAACCTTAGTCTTCAGTTCTTTAGTCTTTTTATCCGCTTTCTCTATCTCATCCTTATTTCTATTCTCATAGTACTGGGCAGTAGCCAATATCTGTGCTGACGAAGAAACAGCCCAGGCACTTTCAGAATCCTTCAACCTATTGCACAACTCAGGAAGCAAATTATGCACAAACTTGTCAACGAACAACCTTTGACCACCTTCTGTACTCATATCTTGACCACTGTGGTCTGCAAACGTCTCTTCAAATCGAGTGAAAAAGTCGGACACAGTTTCGTCTTTCTTCTGCTTGCATGCAGACAACTTGTCCCAATTGACACGCATAGCAGGCATCAAAGTCTTCATATATTCAATAATTCTACCAGGGAGATCAGCAATCACATTCTCGGGTTTAGCACCACCTATTTGTCTTTCATCTGCAGTTCTAAGGTTATTCCATGGATCACCTAATTCCTGCGCATGATCCGTATGACGAATCTTACTCCATATAGGCTGTGGAACAACATTCCCAAATAACATATCTATATCAGCGAGATTCATAATACATGAACCCGCAGTTTGAGATAGCTCCTTATAAAACCCCGCAGGATTTTTACGTGGATCAGGCAGAGTCTGCTTTAGAGCTAGGACTTCGACACGCTTCCATGGAACATGTAACCAAACGCGCTGGAAATGTGCCAGAACAGGAGGATTAGCATTCGCATCACCAGGTCTCCAAACTGGATGAACCTCACGCATCGGGTATTGACGTGCCTTTCTCCTAACTGAAGAATCAGGCTCAAACAATGACCTAGAAGGAAACTCACTCCTAAACGACAACAATGTCGCGACTGCTCTTTCAACATCAAGACCCACTATAGTTCCTTTCGCAAACTCGGACCGCACCCGGAACAACTCATGCGGAGTCTGCCCTACCTCGCTATCTTCCCACTGTTCACGAAGGAAAGAACACATCACATCAAATACGTATCTCTGTTTCGGTGCTTCCCATTGATGGAAAACATCCATAACACCCTCAAGATCATAGTGCGAAGGAAAGGTAACCCATTTACGCGCCAAGTGATCTAACACTGTCCGTTCATCAGGACCAGGCAATTGACTACGCAATTGCTTACGCTCTACAACAGGAGACATACCCAATGAACCCATTAGAGGAGAAAAAAGACTAGCAACCGCATCAGTCATCCTCCGTCGAGCAGAAGGAGAAGGTGACAAAAGAACAGGAGACAAAGCAGAATGAGAAGGAACCGAAGTCGGAACAGTGACAGAGGGAACAGACAACACAGGTATAGGAGTAGCAGACGAAGGAGGTAGCAAAGACGGCGGCCCTTGAGAAGGCTGCGCCGAGGCAGTAGTAGCCAGTAGAGGGAGAGCTGGCTGTTGAGGAACCACTGGAGGTAAAACAACCGGGGGTTGCGCAACTACAAGTGGCGGAGGTGCGGTAGCACTCTGAGCATAAGGGGGTGGTGAACTTAATAGATGCGACATTAAAGGATCTTTCGCAAGATCTTTCTTTTCTTCTTGCTGTTGAGGAGGCAAAGCTGGATAACATTTGTCTACCGCTAATTTACATTGCCTACACATCTGTTCGCTTTCTTGCTCTTCCTCATTATCCTTAAACTGTATAGCAGCCTGCATCATCGACATACCTCGTGCACGCTTATTTCGTTTTGCTAACTTAATTTCCTTTTGTTTGGCTTCCTTTCGCCAAAGGCGGAAAGAGTCAAACATTGTCGGCCGGGCTTTCTTTTTGAAGAGTCTGACTTCCAAATTATCTAAAATTTCCGTGTCGTAACTACCATATTGGGGCCACTTTAGGACACCATCCTTCCTAGTATACCTAATCCATACATCATTATACGTGATGGGACCCACGCCGTGTTTTAAATAAAGCTCATAGGTCGGAGTTCCAATCTGTGGCACCGGACACGAGTCCTCCAATCTGGAATCCCTATTACAACCATAACAAAATATCTTTCCAAGTCTCAGGTATAAATGGCCGCACACTGCTCGTCACACCAGCAAGTTGCCCCAAGGAACTGTGGACGATGTAGTAGCGACGGCGACTACGCCTATGCTACGAAGTGTATGAATATGTATGTGTCTCATTAGCCATCCCTGGACACGTGTTTCGAGGTAGTTGCCTCTCGTCAGCAGGGAGTAGGTAAGTGTAGTGGGGTGCCGCGTGGACTGCCAGCAATTAAAAACAGGTAAAGTTCTTTCACGGCGCGCAGGTGCTGGTCAAAGACTCGTCAGTCCGCTGGCTCAGGAGAGCCGTAATGTATCAGGTATAAATGGCCGCACACTGCTCGTCACACCAGCAAGTTGCCCCAAGGAACTGTGGACGATGTAGTAGCGACGGCGACTACGCCTATGCTACGAAGTGTATGAATATGTATGTGTCGCATTAGCCATCCCTGGACACGTGTTTCGAGGTAGTTGCCTCTCGTCAGCAGGGAGTAGGTAAGTGTAGTGGGGTGCCGCGTGGACTGCCAGCAATTAAAAACAGGTAAAGTACCTTTCACGGCGCGCAGGTGCTGGTCAAAGACTCGTCAGTCCGCTGGCTCAGGAGAGCCGTAATGTATCAGGTATAAATGGACGCACACTGCTCGTCACACCAGCAAGTTGCCCCAAGGAACTGTGGACGATGTAGTAGCGACGGCGACTACGCCTATGCTACGAAGTGTATGAATATGTATGTGTCGCATTAGCCATCCCTGGACACGTGTTTCGAGGTAGTTGCCTCTCGTCAGCAGGGAGTAGGTAAGTGTAGTGGGGTGCCGCGTGGACTACCAGCAATTAAAAACAGGTAAAGTACCTTTCACGGCGCGCAGGTGCTGGTCAAAGACTCGTCAGTCCGCTGGCTCAGGAGAGCCGTAATGTATCAGGTATAAATGGCCGCACACTGCTCGTCACACCAGCAAGTTGCCCCAAGGAACTGTGGACGATGTAGTAGCGACGGCGACTACGCCTATGCTACGAAGTGTATGAATATGTATGTGTCGCATTAGCCATCCCTGGACACGTGTTTCGAGGTAGTTGCCTCTCGTCAGCAGGGAGTAGGTAAGTGTAGTGGGGTGCCGCGTGGACTGCCAGCAATTAAAAACAGGTAAAGTACCTTTCACGGCGCGCAGGTGCTGGTCAAAGACTCGTCAGTCCGCTGGCTCAGGAGAGCCGTAATGTATCAGACGAGAGGCAACTACCTCGAAACACGTGTCCAGGGATGGCTAATGCGACACATACATATTCATACACTTCGTAGCATAGGCGTAGTCGCCGTCGCTACTACATCGTCCACAGTTCCTTGGGGCAACTTGCTGGTGTGACGGGCAGTGTGCGGCCATTTATACCTGATACATTACGGCTCTCCTGAGCCAGCGGACTGACGAGTCTTTGACCAGCACCTGCGCGCCGTGAAAGGTACTTTACCTGTTATTAATTGCTGGCAGTCCACGCGGCACCCCACTACACTTACCTACTCCCTGCTGACGAGAGGCAACTACCTCGAAACACGTGTCCAGGGATGGCTAATGCGACACATACATATTCATACACTTCGTAGCATAGGCGTAGTCGCCGTCGCTACTACATCGTCCACAGTTCCTTGGGGCAACTTGCTGGTGTGACGAGCAGTGTGCGGCCATTTATACCTGATACATTACGGCTCTCCTGAGCCAGCGGACTGACGAGTCTTTGACCAGCACCTGCGCGCCGTGAAAGGTACTTTACCTGTTTTTAATTGCTGGCAGTCCACGCGGCACCCCACTACACTTACCTACTCCCTGCTGACGAGAGGCAACTACCTCGAAACACGTGTCCAGGGATGGCTAATGCGACACATACATATTCATACACTTCGTAGCATAGGCGTAGTCGCCGTCGCTACTACATCATCCACAGTTCCTTGGGGCAACTTGCTGGTGTGACGAGCAGTGTGCGGCCATTTATACCTGATATATTACGGCTCTCCTGAGCCAGCGGACTGACGAGTCTTTGACCAACACCTGCGCGCCGCGAAAGGTACTTTACCTGTTTTTAATTGCTGGCAGTCCACGCGGCACCCCACTACACTTACCTACTCCCTGCTGACGAGAGGCAACTACCTCGAAACACGTGTCCAGGGATGGCTAATGCGACACATACATATTCATACACTTCGTAGAATAGGCGTAGTCGCCGTCGCTACTACATCGTCCACAGTTCCTTGGGGCAACTTGCTGGTGTGACGAGCAGTGTGCGGCCATTTATACCTGATACATTACGGCTCTCCTGAGCCAGCAGACTGACGAGTCTTTGACCAGCACCTGCGCGCCGTGAAAGGTACTTTACCTGTTTTTAATTGCTGGCAGTCCACGCGGCACCCCACTACACTTACCTACTCCCTGCTGACGAGAGGCAACTACCTCGAAACACGTGTCCAGGGATGACTAATGCGACACATACATATTCATACACTTCGTAGCATAGGCGTAGTCGCCGTCGCTACTACATCGTCCACAGTTCCTTGGGGCAACTTGCTGGTGTGACGAGCAGTGTGCGGCCATTTATACCTGATACATTACGGCTCTCCTGAGCCAGCGGACTGACGAGTCTTTGACCAGCACCTGCGCGCCGTGAAAGGTACTTTACCTGTTTTTAATTGCTGGCAGTCCACGCGGCACCCCACTACACTTACCTTCTCCCTGCTGACGAGAGGCAACTACCTCGAAACACGTGTCCAGGGATGGGTAATGCGACACATACATATTCATACACTTCGTAGCATAGGCGTAGTCGCCGTCGCTTCTACATCGTCCACAGGTCCTTGGGGCAACTTGCTGGTGTGACGAGCAGTGTGCGGCCATTTTTACTTGATACATTTCGGCTCTCCTGAGCCAGCGGACTGACGAGTCTTTGACCAGCACCTGCGCGCCGTGAAAGGTACTTTACCTGTTTTTAATTGCTGGCAGTCCACGCGGCACCCCACTACACTTACCTACTCCCTGCTGACGAGAGGCAACTACCTCGAAACACGTGTCCAGGGATGGCTAATGCGACACATACATATTCATACACTTCGTAGCATAGGCGTAGTCGCCGTCGCTACTACATCGTCCACAGTTCCTTGGGGCAACTTGCTGGTGTGACGAGCAGTGTGCGGCCATTTATACCTGGTACATTACGGCTCTCCTAAGCCAGCGGCCTGACGAGTCTTTGACCAGCACCTGCGCGCCGTGAAAGGTACTTTACCTGTTTTTAATTGCTGGCAGTCCACGCGGCACCCCACTACACTTACCTACTCCCTGCTGACGAGAGGCAACTACCTCGAAACACGTGTCCAGGGATCGCTAATGCGACACATACATATTCATACACTTCGTAGCATAGGCGTAGTCGCCGTCGCTACTACATCGTCCACAGTTCCTTGGGGCAACTTGCTGGTGTGACGAGCAGTGTGCGGCCATTTATACCTGATACATTACGGCTCTCCTGAGCCAGCGGACTGACGAGTCTTTGACCAGCACCTGCGCGCCGTGAAAGGTACTTTACCTGTTTTTAATTGCTGGCAGTCCACGCGGCACCCCACTACACTTACCTACTCCCTGCTGACGAGAGGCAACTACCTCGAAACACGTGTCCAGGGATGGCTAATGCGACACATACATATTCATACACTTCGTAGCATAGGCGTAGTCGCCGTCGCTACTACATCGTCCACAGTTCCTTGGGGCAACTTGCTGGTGTGACGAGCAGTGTGCGGCCATTTATACCTGATACATTACGGCTCTCCTGAGCCAGCGGACTGACGAGTCTTTGACCAGCACCTGCGCGCCGTGAAAGGTACTTTACCTGTTTTTAATTGCTGGCAGTCCACGCGGCACCCCACTACACTTACCTACTCCTTGCTGACGAGAGGCAACTACCTCGAAACACGTGTCCAGGGATGGCTAATGCGACACATACATATTCATACACTTCGTAGCATAGGCGTAGTCGCCGTCGCTACTACATCGTCCACAGTTCCTTGGGGCAACTTGCTGGTGTGACGAGCAGTGTGCGGCCATTTATACCTGATACATTACGGCTCTCCTGAGCCAGCGGACTGACGAGTCTTTGACCAGCATCTGCGCGCCGTGAAAGGTACTTTACCTGTTTTTAATTGCTGGCAGTCCACGCGGCACCCCACTACACTTACCTACTCCCTGCTGACGAGAGGCAACTACCTCGAAACACGTGTCCAGGGATGGCTAATGCGACACATACATATTCATACACTTCGTAGCATAGGCGTAGTCGCCGTCGCTACTACATCGTCCACAGTTCCTTGGGGCAACTTGCTGGTGTGACGAGCAGTGTGCGGCCATTTATACCTGATACATTACGGCTCTCCTGAGCCAGCGGACTGACGAGTCTTTGACCAGCACCTGCGTGCTGTGAAAGGTACTTTACCTGTTTTTAATTGCTGGCAGTCCACGCGGCACCCCACTACACTTACCTACTCCCTGCTGACGAGAGGCAACTACCTCGAAACACGTGTCCAGGGATGGCTAATGCGACACATACGTATTCATACACTTCGTAGCATAGGCGTAGTCGCCGTCGCTACTACATCGTCCACAGTTCCTTGAGGCAACTTGCTGGTGTGACGAGCAGTGTGCGGCCATTTATACCTGATACATGACGGCTCTCCTGAGCCAGCGGACTGACGAGTCTTTGACCAGCACCTGCGCGCCGTGAAAGGTACTTTACCTGTTTTTAATTGCTGGCAGTCCACGCGGCACCCCACTACACTTACCTACTCCCTGCTGACGAGAGGCAACTACCTCGAAACACGTGTCCAGGGATGGCTAATGCGACACATACATATTCATACACTTCGTAGCATAGGCGTAGTCGCCGTCGCTACTACATCGTCCACAGTTCCTTGGGGCAACTTGCTGGTGTGACGAGCAGTGTGCGGCCATTTATACCTGATACATTACGGCTCTCCTGAGCCAGCGGACTGACGAGTCTTTGACCAGCACCTGCGCGCCGTGAAAGGTACTTTACCTGTTTTTAATTGCTGGCAGTCCACGCGGCACCCCACTACACTTACCTACTCCCTGCTGACGAGAGGCAACTACCTCGAAACACGTGTCCAGGGATGGCTAATGCGACACATACATATTCATACACTTCGTAGCATAGGCGTAGTCGCCGTCGCTACTACATCGTCCACAGTTCCTTGGGGCAACTTGCTGGTGTGACGAGCAGCGTTCGGCCATTTATACCTGATACATTACGGCTCTCCTGAGCCAGCGGATTGACGAGTCTTTGACCAGCACCTGCGCGCCGTGAAAGGTACTTTACCTGTTTTTAATTGCTGGCAGTCCACGCGGCACCCCACTACACTTACCTACTCCCTGCTGACGAGAGGCAACTACCTCGAAACACGTGTCCAGGGATGGCTAATGCGACACATACATATTCATACACTTCGTAGCAAAGGCGTAGTCGCCGTCGCTACTACATCGTCCACAGTTCCTTGGGGCAACTTGCTGGTGTGACGAGCAGTGTGCGGCCATTTATACCTGATACATTACGGCTCTCCTGAGCCAGCGGACTGACGAGTCTTTGATCAGCACCTGCGCGCCGCGAAAGGTACTTTACCTGTTTTTAATTGCTGGCAGTCCACGCGGCACCCCACTACACTTACCTACTCCCTGCTGACGAGAGGCAACTACCTCGAAACATGTGTCCAGGGATGGCTAATGCGACACATACATATTCATACACTTCGTAGCATAGGCGTAGACGCCGTCGCTATTACATCGTCCACAGTTCCTTGGGGCAACTTGCTGGTGTGACGAGCAGTGTGCAGCCATTTATACCTGATATCTTTCCAAGTCTGCTAAGACCAGGCATCTTCGCTCACTAGTCTAGCTTCAAACTTCAAGGGAATATCAAAACGATAGCCTCGTGAATACACAAGTCCCTCGGCTTTGGGGCCTGCAGGTACCAAATCAAAGCGATCCCGAAGGATACCAAAACAAACTAAGGACTGGGAGACGCTCCACTCATACTTAACTGAAATATCGATGACGTCGCCAGAATACCCGTCTATCGTCTCGCTTTACAAGTCATTAAAGGCTCCAAGACAGGGCGACAGTCAGGGTAGCAGTCCTTCGTAGCCGTCGGAATGCGGGGAACTTCGCAGCAAAGACTTTCGGACCACAATGACATACAGGGGTCGATGAAGTGGTAGGCCTCCCTCCAGAATTTTCACACGAAGCTCCTCACGATCTTCAGTACCGTTGGGCGCCAACTGAAGAACCGGGATTTAATCCCAGCGGCGCAGGGGACACGCCCGAAGTCTTCGGGTACAGAGATACGGGATTCTTCTGTTGACTTCAAAGATCAATTTTATTAGCTGCAGCCAGTAACAGAGGTCCTAGAATTACAACACCGTGTATGTTCTTGGGAGACTGCTCAACATAATAGAGCGGAGCATCGTCTTTTATGCCAAAAACAACGTTCCTGGCTAGCATCAATTACTCACAAATTTGACCAATCAGAGGATGATATTTACAGAGGCATCACATAAGGACAAACCCACTTTCAGTTATCCAACCCATCGCCAATGACAAGGTAAAAATCCAGCATTCTTGTTCGAACAGGCCGGACTGGCCCATCATAAAAGACTTCAACCCAAATCAATAATTAGGCCATAAGGCCATAAAAGTAAGGAGCAGAAACAGATGAGGAGAAAGATAGAGGGGTGTGTGCGTGTGCCATAGAATCAACAATGTCCTGCTCTTTGATCTCTATCTGACCAGCTGCTTAACAAGGTACTGGCTCAACAAGTTTAGTTTCGGGCAACAGGGTCAGTTGACTCAGGTCAAACTGAAGTCAACACAAGCTCAAACTAAGGTGTATGCGTCCCTAGAGGCTCGCTTGGCCACAGTCATTCTGTAGTCATTAGCCTATGTGAGGGCAACCACAAAATGGCGGTTATGCACAAAATGGAACCCACCGGTGCAGACTAGATCGTCAAATACACAGTGAATCCATCAGTGTAGCATGACGAAAACGCTTACGCATACCGCACTTGTCAGTCGCGGTTCGCTGATACCAAAATCGTCACGATACGACAACCTTCATTGAATGGGTTCAGAATTCACGGAACCACAACCTAACTAGGTCATCTCTAAAACAGCGTCCCTATTCCCAGATCTGTTAAGAGAACTCCTACGTGCAATTAAATCCAGATCACTTGTGACCCTTGACCAACTAGGCTTTTACATTTGACTATCAATATACTTGGACCGGTTTTCACCAACCATTGCAATATGGCTTAGTCTACAGCAAAAGTTCTACCAATACAAACTGTTTTGCCTATATTAAAAAAAAAAACACCAGCTGTCGCTCCAGGGAAAGTTTAGTCCAATTTCTCTTCTGCCTCTGTCAATTAAGATCTTAGAAAAGGATGTGAATCACATCTTATCTTCCTTCCTAATTTCACACCCAATCCTGACCCAGCTCAGTAGGGTTTTCGACCTACACAGAGTACTGACTCAGCTATACTGGTGGTACAAGACAAACTTTGCTAGGTCTTATAAAGTTGCAATGCAGCTCTTATTCTTATAAATTTGTCAGCTGCTTTATACCCTTATTTCCATTTTGTTATCAAGGTTTTAGGGAACTGCAGTCAGATGTAGCTCTAGGCAGTTTGTGCTCTATAAGCTCAATTCACCAGCAACCCGGTACTCTTTTTTTCTCGAGCTACAACTGCATTGCAGAAACAAATCTTTCCACCTTTTCTAATTTTGTAATGTCCAGAGAACTCAATATCTCTCCCTGTCCTTTAACAAGGTCAATTGCACTGGCCCCTCCTGCATAGCTTCTTCCCCAGTCACTGCTTTCCTCTGTGACTGAAAGAAATCAAGTTTCCTCTTTTCTGAGACTTGTTAGCCACAATTTACCCCACTGTCATCTAGTGGGACGGGTGCTATTCACGGTCCTTAAAGAGTGGAGCAGACTCGGGGGTCTCTTCCCACCGCACTCACTCACTAAGCCCCGTCGGCCACAGGCAATCACAGAGCATGTTGGGCTAAACCAATACTGGGTCAATAAAAGCTCAAATATTAACCCATTCAGTGCATTACCACCCCAGTGCCGATGCTATGAAGGTTCAGATGAAGTGAAATTGCTTATCCTATAGCCCCTTACCCCTCCCACTGAGCATCTGTGACATCTGCATGCCATAAGGCGCGTGGAGGTTACCAACAGATAGTGAAAACAGTGGGCGCCATTAGTGCCCATTGGTTTCACTTCCTGATCAGTGCCAAGGGCATAACTCTGCCTCCCATCTACTGATCAAGACGGAGGCATCCTAAACACCAGGGATGTCTTTTGGGTAACGGAACAACCACAAGGCCATGGGCCTATGCTTCCTCCACACCTCCCTGGCACTATCAGTCTTTCTGCCCCCAACAAGGGGAAGGATGGAGTACATACCTCCAATCTGCCTTCTCAGGGAGGCGGATATCCCACTAGACACCAAATTATTTGAAAGGGATCTGGGCGGCTCAACCTATCAAAGGGTAATGCCTCCACCCCAAAGTAGAAAATACAGGGGGTCATTATGATGGCGGAAGGACCGCCACCGCCGGTCCTTCCACCATCACTAAGCGTATTACCCACCGCCAAAATAGGATGGCGGTGGGTACCGCGGCGGACGCAAAGTCCGTCCATCGCTTCACCGTCAAAGGCAATCACACAGATTGCCTGGCAGATGGTGTAGGGCCACTAAAATGGTGGCGGTGCCTAGCAGGCACCATCCACCAAATTAGGATGTGGGTGGGAAAAGGCATTTGATGCAGCCATTGAAAGGCTGGCGGGGATTTGGTTTGCGGGCCCGTTGCGGGCCCCCTTGTTTGGGGGGGTGTCGCTGCACCCATGGTACCCCCCTGCATTTCCATGCACCAAGTGGCAGGTACCATGTGGTGCCTGCCACGTAGTGCAGGGAAATGCAGTGCAAGCCCTTTTAACATTGCGTACAGTGCTGCAGCCAGCAGCACCGCCCGCAATGTTAAAAGCCCTGGATGCGCCCGCCAGTATGGTAGGCGCTCCTAAACACCGCTACGATGCATCGTAATCAGCCCCACAGTCTTTCTGGCCCATGTAGGCAGATTGGTAGGTTGGCCCCTAATTAGTCCAACCCAGGGACGTCCTGAGGTAGAAAGCCGACTAGACATCAAGGTTTTTTTGGCAACATTTTTGGGGAGGTGTGGGGGCATAGGTCCATGCTGGGAGGCAGGTTGGGTGTGTGTGCCCCCAATCTGCAACTCTGGAGGAGGTGGTGGTGGAAAGCCTACTAGACATCAGAGTTAACCAAAAACCAAAAAAGAAAGTGGTGGAGGTGGCCCACTCTCGCATAGGAACGTGCAATTATCGTAAAGGGACAAATACAATCATGTGGATGGTTTGCCCACAATCTGCACCTTCCATGGGTGGGTTTGGGGGGTTAGAAAGACCACTAGGGGAAACAAGCATTTGCAATGTAATAGGTTTAGCATTAGTCAAAATTAGAGGTATTGGCGTTGTAAATTATAATGCTTTTCACTTATTTTGTTTTGTTTGCAATGGTGTAAAATACCAGGTAAACAGCTGACTTTGGAATTGGTGAACTAAGTTTTAGTTTTAAGACTGATTAACCGTATTGTATGCATGGAACGACAAGCAGTTTAACTCTTGGTCTATTGAGCCTTATGTCTGCGTGTGCATACTAATTATGGTGCATGTTCTAAATGAAATCTCTCAAAGCAAGGGTACCATTTAGTAGGTATGGAAAAATGCTAGTGGCTAAGCTCTGAGACTCCCCTTGCCTGCTACTGCCTTTGGAGAAAGAAGGTTCAAAGAGAATGGGAGAAGCACCGGAGAGTGCTGTGCATATATATATATGGCATAGGGTACATGTCTCTACATAAGATCCGTCAAGGTAGAGGTACCGAGTATGCATCCAATAATGCAATGGGCAAGGCAACAGAAAAACACATAGTATACACAGAGTGGTCAGAGGTTGGCAGAGGTGTGCACACAATCAATATGTGACTGTGCAGAGGTGCAGCCAAGTGGTGCAAAGTCCCTGTATTGCACTGTTTGTCAACCAATAGCCAACGTGCCAATAGTGGATCCCTGCTTCCCTGCCCTGGTCACACTTCACTATAAACCTGTGTGGTTCTAATCTTTCTTTCATTTGATGAGTCAATACACTTCAAGAAACAAGTTTTGTCAAGACTCCGTTGTCTTTATTTTTCCCTTTGAATTGTTGGTGTATATAGCATCTCCAAGCTCCAAAATAATAAAGTTTTAAATCTTTATCCACAAATTCAGCATTACATATATGCCACAATTTTCATTAGACCCGATGTACTTCAGGTCATGAGAAGTTTCCTCAGGTGGTCTGTGTGAAAAAACAATGAGAAATGTTATGAATCTATTGTGCCCCTAATGCAGATCACTACAATACAAATGATACACTGATATGTTAATCACGGTGTCTATACGTTGTACTAACAGTGCGGCTAGAAAATGCAACTGCCCTGTACTTAACGTGGCAAATATTGTGCTTGACGAGTTAATAGAAAACTTTTAGCAGCAATATAGTTCGCATGTGCTCGCCAAAAGATTACAGACTCAGAGACCCATCTCATACGTGCCGTGCAATTACAAAAACCCATTCTTAATGAGTTTTGCGCGCGCTTACGATCACCGGTGCCAAAACTGTGTGTGTTTGTTCATGCTAACACAGATAAATACAAAATTCATAAAAACAAAAAATGATGTCGGTGATACTCCAAGCAGAGTGATAAACCCATTCTTACTGTGAATAATGGACACGGAGGTCGTGTTCGATAGCTGCCACCCAGCTGAACTGTTTGAAAGTGGAAGTGTTTGCCGCCTTGCTAGTTGAAAACCTATTGGTTCACTGTGAGTTACTTGACTGTGTCATGCTGAGAAGCCAGAAAGATTTCAAAACCCCTTCACTCAACCATGTAAAGACTGTAAGAAGCGCTACAAGGCTTTTTTTTTTGATCCGCCGTGGAAGAGCGTGTCCTTGAAAAGCAGCGCAGGCTCAAATTAAAATAATGACGCCAATTCCAAAAGAACACAACTACCCCCTCGCCTAAGCTGAAACTAATTGCAGTAATCTTACCACATGAGAACCGCTGAGTTTATCGAACATCCAGGGCTTGAAAATCGCAGCGAGTCAGCGAGCTTGGTGCAGGGGTAATTTAAAGCGGCAAAACCCCATGTATAACTGTGCACATTGTTAAAAGTATCGGTAGAGGGGGAAAGGGCTAACGGAGTGTGTGGGGGGGGAAGGGCACCCCACAGGGTAATACAGCCCTCCTTGCTTAATTTGTTTTTGGATCTGCCGTGTGAGTGCATGTTGTTAAAAGGCACGCAGTCTTCAAATAACAAGAAGGGGGAGGCAGAGGAGGCTTCTGCAGCCGAGGAGACGGAGCGAGTGGCAGTATCAGGCGAGCACAAGAGAACAGGGGGAGGAGAGGGAGCTAGTGTGGGTGCCAGAGAGTTCATGAGAATAAAAAAGCAATAATAAAAATAGAGTGCTTGTAAAGTATTATATTACATGAAGAGTAAAAGCACCTGTAATAGGGTCAGTCCTCATGGGAGAGACCAATGAGCATATTACCCCAAAAAAAGCAGCCAGTTACAAAGGACAGTAAAAGGAGACAATTAGAAAGATGGGTGGTGCTTAAAGTTCATATTCTAGATACAGCATGTCTCAAAGAGACAGGGCATGCGCTGCCTAAGCAAGACCTAAAAAGGGATTACAGGCATCCCACTCCAGCACTGGACCACAACCCTACATCAAAAGGGGGAACGCATTATTTCTGCCGTGACAGAGGCCAGATGAGGATTTGGGGGGTACAGGGGCAGAAAGCCCACTAGACAGCAGAGATTTTATAATAGTGTAAAAAGAAAGGGCCGGGCCCAACGTGGCACTGGTCCATAATCCACCAACTCCACAAGGGGCAATAGGGTCTTTCTGCCCCCGGGGGTCTTAAAGGAGGTTTGCCATGATTAGGGATTTGCTCCAATCTGCCACCTCCGGGGAGGGTTAGGAAGCCCACAGGACACCAAGGATATTAGAAGAAAAAAAAGAGAGGGAGTCCACACTTTCACATTTAGCCATGCCACATCTCAAAAGTAGCAACACAGTCTTCCTGAACCAAGGCAGAATAGGTCCCCCCACTTCCTGCCAGGGGCAAAAAGCCATTCAACACCAGGGATTTCAATACGCCCCCCCCCCCCCCAAAAAAAGAATGGGCCAGCCCACTGATCTACACCACAAAATGGGCAATACCGTCTTTCTGCCATACCCTGGGAATCTGGTTGGGAGGTTTGCCAGAGAAAGTAAAAAAGAAAAGGGTAAGTGTGTACCAACCTAGCATTTGGCCACAAACCCTTCCCAAAAGGCACAACACAGTCTTTCATTTATGCCAATACCCCCCCCCCCCCCCCCCCCAGGACCAGATATAGTGGTTTGTCTCAAATTCGCCCCCTCCCTTTTGTGAATAGAGGGCAGAGAGATCACTAGACACCTGGAATTTTACAATGTTGCCATACATGGCGTAGGGCCATACCAAATCTGGCACATGGCCATACCCTCAACCCAGAAAAGGCAATAAATTCTTTCTTCCCGTACCCGATGGCAGATAGGAGGGGTTGCCCTCAATCTGCCCCTAGGAGTAGTGCAGCCACTAGACACAAGGGATTTTACAGTGGCTCAAAAAAGGTGGTGAGGAATCCCTACCTCACATTGTGCAATACCCCCACCTCAAAAGGGGGAATACAGTCTTTCTGACACCATATGGGGTGGCAAAAGTCCCGTAAACACCAAGGATTTCTTTTTTTTGTTTCAGGAAAAAAATGGATTTGGGGTGTTCCGCCCTTGCGTGGGGCCTATCCCCAACCCCTAAAGCCCCAAAATTCTTTCTGTCCACCAGTGCATCCTCACCACCATGCCAAGCAAGAGGAAATTTGGATTCTATAGGAAGTAGTTTTGACAAATGTACGGAAAGAGTGGGGGTAAATCCAAATTTCCACTTACTTGCTTTCTTTATTTTCTCTCTCTCTTTTGATTATACAACACTGATGTGGGGGTCTTGGATACTGTGATTTGTGTGCTTCTTACGCTAATGGCACTGTATATGGGCCTACGTGAGGCCTCCTCCCCAATCTTCTTCTCTCAGTATCTGAGACTCTAATATTTGTTTTGGGATAGTTCTATGGGGATCCATTGGTGTAGGGCTGTGCCATGCCCCCGTTGGGGCGGCGGTACGACGCTCACCGCGACAGATACTTTTACTGTTTTAAGGTATAGGATGGGATGGGTGGGGGAGGGACGGGATTTCTTGATTTGTTTGATGTTGTTTGCTATTGTCACTACATCTGCTGCTATGCTTACTTTTGAAATTGCCAATGCCATCCATGTTATTAGGTTCTCAACTATATATCATCACCGTATATGCCGCAAGATTTAACCAGGGTCAGGAGTAGAGAGCTACTAGTCCTTAGTTGGAATGTTAATGGCCTACTGGATAAGATTAAATGTGGTGCTGTCCTGCGCCAACCTAAGCGACATAGGGCAGGGGTTCTCTGCTTGCAGGAGACTCAGCTAGCGGGCACCAAGACACCTTTGTCTGGGACGGTTGAGGTTTGCGCACACTTACCATGCTGGCCTCACTAGAGGCTCCCGGGGCGTTTCAATCCTCATACACCGTAGTGTCCCCTTCGTTCATAGCCGCACGTGGTCAGATCCACAGGGTACATTTATTGTGATATATGGGACACTATATGGAGAGACCATTGTCTTAGGTAGTGTGTATGCCCGTCCTCCTCTCTCGTGGTCTCTGATTGAAAAGTTGACAGTGCTCTGGACCGTCCTTCCGTCGGCGTTAATAATAGTTGGGGGGGACAGGAATGATGTTATGTCCTCAATACAGGATAGATAACGTGCCACAGCTTGAGTTGCAGAGCCTCCAGATTCCAAACTATTGCCCCTGGTACGTGGCTTGGGGTGGGTGGATTTGTGGCGGACTATACACCCTGATACACATGCATACACCTATTTCTCTAATACTCATGATTCCTCTTAGATTACATCTTCCTTTCGGAGACACAGACGCATAGATTGACTGAAGCTACAATTCTCCCTAGGGGGTTGTCAGACCATTCCCAGGTGTACATTCTTTTATCCCTGGACCCCAGGCATTCCCGATTTCGGTGGCGTTTGTCGCCATGGTCAGGGATGAGAAGTATGGGGAGGAAAATATGCTTACATCTTTAAAGGACTATCTAATACTCAATACTGACACTGTGGAGTCATCGGTCACCCTGTGGGAGGCTATGAAACCTACTCTCCGGGGAGCGGACATTGCCTTCTGTACTGCCCAGCGTAGGCTGCGACACGACAAACTGCTCAGAATTGAAGCCCAATTACTTGATTTGGAGCGCGCTAGTAGGGATGTAGCGGGACAGGCTGCGCACAGACAATTGCTGACGGTGCAGCAGGCATACGCCAGTGAGTTCATTAACAAAGCCCACCTTTATTGGCTTGCCACCTGTAGCCAGATTTACCAGTGGGGTGATAAATCAAGTTCACTGCTGCATCGCCTGTGTCAGCAGACATAGAGCCCCCAGACGCTCCTGAGTATACCTGGTCCTGATGGTACTGCGCTTACAGAGCCGTCCGCCATTGCCGACAGTTTTGCCGCTTACTTGGCGGGCCTCTATGCCCCCGTGAGGTATCGCCTGCGGCCATGGTGCAGAAATTTATTGACAACTTCCCTCCCTGTGCGTTGCCCGATACAGCACGAGACGCGCTGGACGCTCCCCTGATGGCAGATGAACTCCTACCTGCATTATTGACAATGCAAGTGGAAAAGGCACCAGGTCCAAATGGCTGTCCTTGTGAGTTCTTTCAAAAATATCACGCCCAACTTTTAAAACCCTATCTAGCGGCCCTAGAGGCTTCCTGGGAGTGTGGAATCCTTCCGCCTGTTGGCGACACACTGAAATTGTTGTGTTTTTGAAGCCGGTCTGTCCACCGGAACACTTCTCGTTCTATTGCCCAATTTCTTTACTTAACATGGAGGCTAAGCTTCTAGCTAAAGTGATTGCAAATTGTTAGTCCTGTACATTACGGAGGTGATTCATCCCGATGAGGCAGGATTTATGCCGCAACGCACTATGCAACACAACATCAGACGTGCCCATAATGCTATCGCTGCAGTCAATAACCTTGATACTCCTGCCGCGCTCCTTTTGACAGACTTGAACAAGGCTTTTGATTCCCTTAGCTGAACATATCTCTTTGCCTTGCGAAATCGCCTCAACATCGCCCCCCCGTCTGCTTCATTTTATTTGTTTGCTCTACACGGACATAACTGCCTCAGTCCGAGTGACTGATTCGGTCTCCGGAGGTTTCTCCATTGGACGGGGAACGCGCCAGGGCTGTCCGCTCTCTCCCTATCTTTTTGCTCTAGCTATGGAGCCGCTTGCGGCTTGGATACGGATAGATGCGCAGTTGTGCGGCTTCGAGTGGGCACCAGGCATATCTGATCGCATTGCGCTCTATGCGGATGATGGACTATTCTTTCTCGCAGATCTAGATCGGACCAGTCCGCATCTTCTCCGCATTATGCAGATCTCTGGCAAAACCTATGGCCTCTATATGAACCGGGTTAAATCCTTTCTATGGCCGCTGCGGGGGGAGATCGACTGATCACAGGAGGTGGTGCTGGCCCCCAATGGCTTTAAATACATGGGAGTTTATCTCTTTTCGTCTCAGACTCTGGCGTGGAATAAGAACCTCGCCCCCCTCTGGACACAGGTGGGGGATCAGACACGAGTGTGGTCACATCTACCTCTGTCCTTGTTTGGTAGGTCTGCCATTTTTAAAGTGATATCCCTCCCTCGTCTCCTGTATTAGTTACGAAACCATCCCTATCCAGTAAAACGTACATGGTTCCGCCAATTGAATGCAATTCTAGCCTGCTTCCTCGGGGGGGCAGTGAGGTCACGGGTAGCTCAGAGGACCTGCTTTCAATCTACCTACAACGGTGGAATGGCCAACCCAGATATTCAGGCATATTACATGGCCTCCCATTTGCTTGTCCTCAATGATTGGTGGTATGGCGACCGTCAGGACCCGGCATATGCGGTTGAACGGTGGCTGTTGGGGATAATGCCCTCCACATGGTCCTTTATTCAGCGACACTGCTGCGTGAGCTACCACCTGCCACATCCACGATTTTTAAGATTTGGAAGGCGGCGCTCCGCCAGATGAGTTGGTGGGGGAGACTTACTAGGGAAACTCCACTGTGGAACACTGGCCAATTATTGGGGAGAGGAGTTGGCCTAACGACTAGGGCGGATGACCAATAATCTGGGGAACTGGGTTCAAGTCTTGGCAATGACGCTGAACCTCCTGTGATTCTGGGCAAATCACTTAATCTCCCCGTGCCTAACAAAAAAATTAATGTGTCCTCATGTAACGCAACTGGTGCTATGTAATGCGATCTGATACCCGATACCGGGTCAAGTTCAGGCTATATAAAACTAAATGGAAAAAAAAATTATTAGAGCTAACACACCTGTCTGGGGCTGAGAGGCCACTGAGATTGATACGGTGGGGGCAGTAGTGCGTGGATGCACCCTTAAGTCTTTTCTATATATACAAACAGAATATGCTATGCTCTGTACGCAATTTTATCGGTATCTCCAATTCCGACATACCTTTACCCCATTCCTGTCTCACTTGACGGAAATCCATGAATTTAACCCTATTGAAGCAAAGGTTTTTATGGGCGACCTAGGAGACCATAAAATTACTAAAATATATAGCACACTTATTAACAATACCCCTACCACAATGTCTAAAACCAGAGACACATGGTAGACAGATCTGGGTCCCTCGAGGAGGATGACTGGGTGGAGGCTCTGGAATCCCTGCCCAGCGCAGCAATTGCGGCTCGCCTGCGTCTCATCCAGTTCAAATACTTGCATAGAGCCTACTATACCAGACACAGACTATGGCGTGCCGGACTTATCACATCCCCACATTGCCTGCGCTGTAAATCCTTAGAGGGTACCTTCCTCCACACTGTGTGGTCATGCTCCGTATTATAAAATATCTGGAAGGGGGTGTTCACATGCCAATCAGAGGTCTTGGGGTGGACTACTGCCTCCTCACCGAGACTTGCTCTACTACATATTATGGAAGACATAGGTGGGAATAGATATAAGTGCCATCTCTTATTCCTGGGCCTTACACTGGCCAAAGGAGACATTTCTCGGGTCTGGAAAGATGAATCCCCACCATCACTTGGGGTGTGGAAGAAAGGTCTAGATTTTTGTATGGGACTGAAGCTCCCGGTCTACGAGGCAAGGGGTTGCCCACCGTAAACACTACAAGATCTGGAAAAGATGTGCCTACTATAGAGGTTTATATATGGTGCCTTCCCCCTCCCCCGTCTGATGCTGAAGAACCGCTAATATGATATTAATCGACTGGCATGTACGTAGTGTTTGTATTCACCTTGAATGTAAATGGCAGAAATGTTCTCTTTATCTGAAGCTATTATGTTTCCTAAAAGCAGGCAATGTGGCACAGATGTCCTTTTGCGTTTTCCTTCTTTCTCTTTTTTTTCTGTTTTTCCTCTCTCTGTGGTTATTAATCTTTCTTGCAATATATTCCCTGTGGAATCAATCCTTTATTATTGTTTAAAATGTTGCTTCATATATTTGTCACCACATATATATGTACGGGGTGCTCTCTAAGGCCCCAGTGGGAAACAACCTTTACAACGCAACTTTTACAACGCTATGCTATTACAATGCATTTTTTACAACGCAAAAGCTTTTACAACGCATGCATTTACAACGCATGCTGTTATATGGTAAGTACTTTTACAACGCATATACTATTACAACGCTTTTTTTTTTTTAGAATATTGAGTTTTGTAAAAAATTTAAAAAATGTTGTATAATTTAAAATAATTACTATATTTGTTAAATATGATAGAGTAATTATTGAGTATAATTTATTTTTTAATTTAGAAAAAATTAAAAATGTGAGTAGTTTAACAAAAGATTAATACTTGAGTATTTTTCTAATTTCAAAGAGTATTTTTTAAGTTAAATTAAATAAATATAAGATTAATACTTGCGTATTTTTCTAATTTCAAAGAGTATTTTTTAAGTTAAATTAAATAAATATAAGATTAATACTTGAGTATTTTTCTAATTTCAAAGAGTATTTTTTAAGTTAAATTAAATAAATATAAATTTAATAATAAATGATTTGTCTTATGAGAAATTAATACTTGAGTATTTTTAATTTTATTATAATATGTTACTAATTTAAAAATAGATTTATTATAAATTATTTATACTAGAGCTTTATTAAAAAATATATATAAAAATGTATTTAAAAATTAGTATTATGAAAGATTCATACTTGAGTATTTTTAAAAAATCAAAGAGTATTTTTAAGTTAATTTAAATAATATAATTTTATTAATAAATGAATTGTATTATGAGAAATTAATAATTGAGTAATTTTAATTTTAATTAAATATGTAAAAAAACTAAAAATTAGAATTATTATAAATTATTAATACTAGAGCATTTATTAAAAATGAATATCAATAAAAAAATAATTTAATATTAGTATTATGAAAGATTAATACTTGAGTATTTTTAACCTTCTTATATAAAGTGTAATGTTTGTAAAAAAAAATTTAAAAAAAAGTAAGAGTACTTTTGGAGTATTATAATATAAAATTAGAGAAATGTTAAAAAAAAAAAAAATGAAAAAAAACTAAAAATATTTATAATATTAAAAGAGTAATTAGAAATGTATTTAAAAAATAATTAAACCGAAAGAAAATAGAGCAAAGAAAATAGAACTTACTTTAAAAAAAAGTTCCCACGCTTTTGCATTGAAGTCTATGAGCTTATTTGTCCTTCATTTATTTTGGCAGCTTCAGAATATACAACCCGCGGAACAAGAAAAGAAGGATCGGAAAGAGAAGAATGCGCAAGTTTGGAAGGAAAAAGAAAATAGAGTCGAGGTAAGGAACACATTTAGTAAATTTACATTTAAAAAATAACATTTTACATGATTAAATTACAATTTTTAAAAATAATAACAGTAAACAAATAATGTTTATAAAATATTTCTTTATTGAAACAAACTTTAAAAATAAACCAAATTTTTATTGATTTTTGGAACATAATGTACATTTTTAAGAAAACATAGAAATAATTTAATTACATTTTTAAACATTTATTTACAGATTAGTTAAATAAAGTAGTCCGTTATAAACATTGAAGCGCGCGATGACGTAATGACGTGAGCGTCGACGTAATGCGCCATTTTGAAGAGCATCGGAGGAGGAAGCAGCAGGAAGCTGATCTGCGTCCAGGTAGGAAACATTTTCACTTTTAATTATAGATTAAACCTTTAATAGTGATACATATATAGTAAGAAAAGAATAAGGAGAGGTTGCGGAAAAACTAATTGATGTTTTAAATGTTTTAAAACATGTCCACATTTATGTCATTAATGTATGCCTATGTCGGGTCGCACAAAGGTATTGGTTCATTTCAAAAATGTATGTCACTGTAAAATTATTTAAAGTTACTGTTCACAAAGTTTATTTCTTAACTTCGGAACTAAAAATAGTGATTTTGATCTTCATTTCTAAGAGAAAAATAATAGCGTATTCGTAAATTTTGGAAAATAATGATTGAATATAAATTGGTGTTTATGCAGCAATGTGCATTTTGGATAATGGCTTGACATGTACAATTTTGATTAGTTTGTTTTTTGGTGAATTTTTAGGCCGGTAATTAATAAAGAAGTTTTCTGTAATTAAACTAATGGCGTTTGGTTGTTGAAAAATTGGTCCAATACTATGGAACAGTAGATTTGATCACATTGGTAGTTTTGCTAGAAATGAAGATTTGAAAAAAAAAAAAAAGGACCCGACTTGTAAGTTTGAATTTTTTTTTAGAAAAAACATTGTATGCCAATTGTAATTTAAAAATATTTAAATTTGAAGCAAAGCAAGAAAGTAAGTACAAAACTAATTTTAGAAAGAAAGAATGTTAGAAAGATTTTCCAGGTAGTCTATAGCCACACACAACGAAAATTGTTGTACAATAGCCAATAGTCTCTCAGACATTTCCTTTGTTTTGACAGTTACTCGTGGGTTTAGACTACCTGCAAGTGTTTAGGCTATTCTCATTTCTTGAAAACTTTGCTCCTTCTTCAAAGTTTCCAAGAAAGAGTAGAAGTTTGGATGAGGTTTGCCAATTGTGTGGTTGAAGGAGTTATGCCATCCCTCAATGGCATTGTTTGTTTTTGCTTCTCCCTCTAAACAACTCGTGTAGCAGTTCCACCACTCCACATGGAATCGTGGCTTCCTCCTGCGACCCGATCTGCTTAGGTGTCCAATCCATGTGTCCTCGAAATAATTTAGAATGGGTGCCAATTTTTCTTCGTTACTTGTATAATAAACAGATTCTATAATTGCAGTGTAGTACTCGTCCACACTATCGGGAGCAACAAAACAAAGTGCTGTTAATTTTTTTAGTTCAAATTGTAGTTTGCTATCACGAGAATATTCTGCAACTAGGGATGTTTTCTGTAATTTACGCCAAAATGCCTGGGAAAAATGAAAAAAACATCCCTGAATTTGGGTATCCGTGTACGTTTTATTGATCACATTGATCATGCTCAATTCAAAATCAATAATTATTTTCCTAGGACTTTGAGATGTTTTACTTTTAATCACTGATAAAAGTTCAGTGTATGTTGCAGAAGTCTTATCAGGTAGCAAACTATATACTAAGGGGATTACACTATTGTTAATTTTGGCATGTATAGTGTAAATTTGAGTGAAAGGATGGGGTGTACTTTTAAACGTCCCATCCATCATCCAAATTTCACTACTTTCTAACTTTGCAAGGTTACGTGGGGTACTAAAAATGAGAATTCGTTTCTGAGGGTTTTCGTTGTCATGCAGAAGGAAAGGTTCATCAGAAAAAGAAATAGAAAGATCATGTGGAATTCTAATGTCAGAGAAAGAATGTGGTGTAGATAATTGAATGTTACTTGCCTGCTTTTGTCTTTGAATAATTCTTCTCAAATTAGGAATTATAGGCATGTTACTAGCAACATGACTGGGGACATGCTGTGCAACCTCTCTTAAAATGGATCCTGTAGAATCATTGGAGGTGCTTGCAATAGCTTTCATTTCGTTAACTGTTTCTCTAATTTCTACCTCCATTGCAGAGGCAGAGTGGTTATGTTCTGTTGTTTTCACAACTAAATTATCAAGAGTAACCGCTCTGCAATGGGTAGTGTAGTATTGCACACACCTCCAATGATTTCTAGTTAAACTTATTCTTTCCTTACTATATATGTATCCTCCATGGTTTAATACATTTTTTCCCTTCCTGGATTTAATGTACTTCGCAGCTTCAAGACTAGACATTATCTGAAAAGAGAAGAGAAGAAAAACAAATTAGGATGAAAAAGTAAATGCAATACCTCAAATGTTACCCTTACACCTTCCCACACTTTCCCTACTGTTGCACCTTCCTGGAGTAAGAATAGTAAATTATACCCCAACACCATCCAACACTTTCCCTACTGTGCACCTTCCTGGAGTAAGAATAGTAAATTGTACCCCAACACCATCCAACACTTTCCCTACTGCTGCACCTTCCTGGAGTTGGAATAGTAAATTATACCCCTACACCATCCAACAGTTTCCCTACTGCTGTACCTTCCTGGAGTTAGAATAGTAAATTGCACCCCTACACCATGCAACACTTTCCCTACTGCTGCACCTTCCTGGAGTTGGAATAGTAAATTATACCCCTACACCATCCAACACTTTCCCTACTGCTGTACCTTCCTGGAGTTAGAATAGTAAATTGCACCCCTACACCATCCAACACTTTCCCTACTGCTGCACCTTCCTGGAGTTGGAATAGTAAATTGCACCCCTACACCATCCAACACTTTCCCTACTGCTGCACCTTCCTGGAGTTGGAATAGTAAATTATACCCCTATACCATCCAACACTTTCCCTACTGTGCACCTTCCTGGAGTTACAATAGTAAATTGCACCCCTACACCATCCAACACTTTCCCTACTGCTGCACCTTCCTGGAGTTGGAATAGTAAATTATACCCCTACACCATCCAACACTTTCCCTACTGCTGTACCTTCCTGGAGTTAGAATAGTAAATTATACCCCTATACCATCCAACACTTTCCCTACTGTGCACCTTCCTGGAGTTAGAATAGTAAATTGCACCCCTACACCATCCAACACTTTCCCTACTGCTGCACCTTCCTGGAGTTGGAATAGTAAATTATACCCCTACACCATCCAACACTTTCCCTACTGCTGTACCTTCCTGGAGTTAGAATAGTAAATTGCACCCCTACACCATCCAACACTTTCCCTACTGCTGCACCTTCCTGGAGTTGCAATAGTAAATTGCACCCCTACACCATCCAACACTTTCCCTACTGCTGCACCTTCCTGGAGTTGGAATAGTAAATTATACCCCTACACCATCCAACACTTTCCCTAATGTGCACCTTCCTGGAGTTAGAATAGTAAATTGCACCCCTACACCATCCAACACTTTCCCTACTGCTGCACCTTCCTGGAGTTAGAATAGTAAATGGTACCCCTACACCATCCAACAATTTCCCTACTGCTGCACCTTCCTGAAGTTAGAAAAAAAAATTCTTCCAACTGAAACCCTTATGTTATACATTTTGGGAATATTTTAAAATTAATAAGTAAATCGTTTGTCTAACAAATTGATGGTTTAAATACAATGCTGTATAAAAATACCTTGTTTTTTTGGAATTGGTTTCCTTGGTGAGGCTTCTGAAGTGGAATTGGCCTGCTGGCTGGAGTTGACACTTATGTGTTGGACGGAATCGTACAACAAAAACAATTGTCTGGAAAAGTGAAAAAAGGAGAAAATGAGAAAACTGAACGTTGTTGACAAATGCAAATTTAAAATAACTTTTTGCAAATATGATATTCAATATAACTAATAGTACATGACACTTTCCCTACTGCTGCACCTTCCTGGAGTTAGAATAGAAAATTTGACCCCTACACCATCTAACACTTTCCCTACTGCTGCACCTTCCTGGAGTTAGAATAGTAAATTGGACCCCTACACCATCCAACACTTTCCCTACTGTTGCACCTTCCTGGAGTAAGAATAGTAAATTGCACCCCAACACCATTCAACACTTTCCCTACTGCTGTACCTTCCTGGAGTTGGAATAGTAAATGGTACCCCTACACCATCCAACACTTTCCCTACTGCAGCACCTTCCTGGAGTAAGAATAGTAAATTGCACCCCAACACCATCCAACACTTTCCCTACTGCTGCACCTTCCTGGAGTTGGAATAGTAAATTATACCCCTACACCATCCAACACTTTCCCTACTGTGCACCTTCCTGGAGTTAGAATAGTAAATTATACCCCTACACCATCCAACACTTTCCCTACCGCTGCACCAACCTGGAGTTAGAAAAAAAAATTCTTCCAACTGCAACTCTTATGCTAAATATTTTGGGATTATATTAACAATAAAAATTAAATGGTTTGTCTAACATATTGATGGTTTAAATACAATGCTGTATAAAAATACCTTGTTTTTTTGGAATTGCTTTCCTTGGTGAGGCTTCTGAAGTGGAATTGGCCTGTTGGCTGGAGTTGTCACTTATGTGATGGACTGAATCGTACAGCAAAGATACAAACAATTGTCTGGAAAAAAAAAAGAGAAAATAAAATAACTTAACGTTGTTGACAAATGCAAATTTTGAATAACTTTTTAAAATTATGACATTGAATATAACTAATAGTACATAACACTTTCCCAACTACTGCACCTTCCTGGAGTTAGAATAGAAAAATGTACCCCTACACCATCCAACACTTTCCCTACTGCTGCACCTTCCTGGAGTTAGAATAGTAAATTGTACCCCTACACTATCCATCACTTACCCTACTTCTGCACTTTACTGGAGTAACAATAGCAAAAGGAATGACTATTACATTGTGGAAATTATAACACTGAAAATATAAAATACCTTTTTCTGTTGTTGATTGTTTTCGTGGCTTTTTGGTAATGCTGGCTGCAGGATTAAGTTATTTTTTAAATTTATTTAATCCACAAAGTTGCAACCGATTTACTGTGGAAATGAAATTTTTTTTTATAAATTAATGTTACTTAGCCAACGTTGGTTAAAACAAAAAAACCAATTTATTGTAAATCTGATATTTGACAAATGACTATGAGTAACAATTGGTAAAGCAAAACATAATACACTTTGAATGCATTATTAAATAAGAGTAATAATGGATACACCTACACCATCACTCAATTACTCTACTGCTGAACATTCTGGGACTTACAATAGTAATAGTTACCCCAGTAACATGAAACGCTTTTTCAAATGTAGTACCTAACTGAAGTCATATTAGTAATTGTTACCCCTGCACCATCGCATAATTTCGTTTACGATGTAGTGTGAATGTGTAAAAAATTAATATAATCCCCTTTACCATACAACACTTTTGCTAATGCTAAAAATATATTTTTAAAGTAAAATAATTACAATTAAATAACATTTACCTTCACAATAGTAAAGGTGAGTCGATTACGTTGAGGTGATGCAAAATTAGGTACACGAATTCTTGATTTTGAAAAAATAGCAAGTTTCTGTTTTTGGAAAATAAAGTAGTTGTTTTAAGTTGGTATATATTTTTAGTGATAACAAATTAGAAACAGTACATTTTAAAAGTTAATATAAAAATTTTAAAAACATATTTTGTATGGAAAGCAAACATATTTTACGCTAAAGCAAGGTGTTAAAATATTTTAGTGACTTACTAGTAGTTGCAAACTAATAATGCTTTTCCAAACAAATTCAGTGCTCTCTCAGAGGAGGTCGCAGTGGAGGTGACAGAGGGTCAGGTTTTGACGTCTGGTCTCTCTGGTAGTTGATAATCAACTGATTGCAAAATGGTGTCTTCCTGGTATTTATAATTTTTTTTCAGTGTCACTATTAATTTTTTTTAAAACTGCGTTGGTTGTGTTTTTTATTATACTTTATTTTACTGTGGAAAATGATAATTTAAAAAAGCATTTAAAAATGTATTGTTTTCATTCATTTGCTCCGTTGTGGCATCCATTTTGGAACATGTCTTTTGCTATTGTTTTCATAGAAAGTGTTGTAGGACAAGTTTTACAAGTGAGATGGATAAAATGGCGCCTATGTGTATGTGTCTTCTGTTTTACTCTGTTTACTTACTTTCCGATGTAATCATGATAAAAATGTGTATGTACTGTTGTTAAATCTTTCGTTCTTTGTGTAAAACTTTGAAATGTGTGAAAACGGAATTTTAGGGGGGATTTTGAGTATTAATTTTAATACTCGAGTATTAATTTTAATACTCGAGTATTAATTTGGTGATGCATTTCAGTAGATTTACGTACAGTTTTTCTCCACATTTTAATACACTTCCCCACCCTAAAACCCCTAATTTCCCTGCATCCCGTGCCAGATTTTATTGTACTTTTAGTAAAAAAAAAATGTTTTCGCGTTGTAATGGTATGCGTTGTAATGGTATGCGTTGTAATAGATTTCGTTGTAACAGCACTTTTAAGTATTTTAATAGGTTTTGCGTTGTAAAAGTATTCGTTGTAAAGTAAAGCGTTGTAGTAGTATTTGCGTTGTAAAAAATGCGTTGTAATGGTATGCGTTGTAATAGCATGCGTTGTAACGTCATACATCCGCCCCAGTATTGTATTGGATGTCAACAATAAAATTATGTTGTAAAAAAAAAAAAAATTCCACTTACTTGACAAGTTGAATGAATGGCTGCATTCTTCGGGCCCGTGCACGGCCCCCATCCAAACAAACATACTAAACCCAGAAATTTCAGAAAACTAGGCACCCAGAGGTGAATTTCAAACACACAAAAGGTGATTGGTGTGATGCTTGCAATAAGTCTAACCACTGGCTGTTGCTCTGGGTAACATTCCAATCCATCATACTTAATCCCATTATGCCACCTCAGTTTTATACCCTGTCATATGAAAATTAGTCTTGACCCTTCGGCAATTACAACAGTCTAGCCCAAACTGTCAGACCAGGTCCTCCATGAACCGTAACACAAGCAACTCAAGACCGATGTTGACCTAATTGGGACTCGTCAGTCAGGTGTAGCTTGGCACCCACGTATGGGCATACCCTTGCCACTTAGGCCCTGATTACAAGTAAAGGTGCTATTTATTGCACCTGATAAATAATAAGGCAGGGGGATGTTATTTGTTGGGTGCAATAAATAGCACCTATTATGAATTTGTGGGGAATGACATGTAGATTTTGAGTTTAATGCGCCAATCCGCATGATACAGTATATACTGTATGCTTTTCCCTGGTTACATTTCGACAGGTTTGATCTGCTGAAATTTAATGAAGGTTGAGGTATTTAACTCATCCGATAGATATCAGACGGGTTAAATACCTACCAATTTGTAATTCCGACTTATGAGCAAGCAGTGGTTAAGCACAGGTCGGAATACACCAACCAACCTTTTATCAGACCCTTAGGGTGCTACTTCAAACACAAAAGGTGATGGTAGGAATGCCAATAAGTCTAACCACTGGCAATCAATTGGGATCCCACAGTGTTTTCTTAGATTCTACAAACCTCAAACGTTTTCTAAAATCATGAATTTTCCCCATATTTCCGTGACCTAAACCTCCACAATTTGTGGGCATCCACAACATTCTTACCACCCAGCGTTCCCATACGTCTCCAGTTAAAAACACTACTCCACTTGTGTAGCTCGACCTAGCACCTGAGATACAAAAGGACCCCATAAGGCAACATGAAGACATCAGCAAATAGGGGCTGCTGCAGAACTTGGGTCTCGGGCTCGCCAGTCACTCAGGGAAACCTACCAAACCCAGACATTTTTTAAAACTAGGACCCAGGGGGAGTCGCAGGTGGTGTGCTTGGTATGGATCCCATAACATTTTTGTTACCCACAATGCCCTGTAATCATCACACTTTGCCTAAAATCATGCATGTTCTCCCATTTCCGTGACAGAATCGAATTCTGCAGGGATCCACAGAATTTCTACTACCAAGCATTCCCACACTTGTTCAGATAAAACGCTACCACACTAGTGTGGCTCAGCCTAGTGCCAGCATAAGGAATTGATCAAATCAGGGACAATGTAGCTCCTATTGTCCCTGGTTTGAACTGTTCCTGTTGAGGGCCCATTGTACCCGGTTTAATCCTTTCCTGTCACAAGCACTATGCCCAGCCACACAAGTGGGGTAGTGTTTTTATTTATTTGGGAACAGTGGTAGGGAAATTTGTGTCTCTGGAAATTTCTGTTCCAGAAATGTGAGGGCTATTTGCCAATGTCTGAGGTCTGAAGGGCATTGTGAATAAGAAAAGGTGGATGGACCCATGCATCACACAACACACTGGACTTCCCTGGATGGTTAGGGTTTTGAAATGTTAGTTTGGTAGGTTTCACAGGCTGGTGGCCATGCCCAGGCCCAAAATCCACTGCTGTCCACATTGCAAAAAAAAGGTCAGTTTTGAGAGGAAAAGTTTGATTTGTCCATGTTGCATTTTGGGGCCTTTCCTGTCGCAGATTCTGAGCTCGCCCACTTCAGTAGGGTACCATTTTTATTAGGACGAGTGTGGGAACGTTCGTTGATAGGAACTTTGTGGATCCAAAAGATTATGGAACTTTCTATCACAGAAATATGAAGAAAATGCAAGTTTTTTGCTTGAGTCTAAAGAGCACTTCTTGGTAAAAAAATAAAAAGGTAGGGGAAGGCACCCAGACTTCCCAGTGTGTTTAGTTTTCAAAAATGTTTAAACTTGGTAGGTTTCCCTGCGTTGGGAACAGGACTAAACCTAAAATCTACAGCTACCCATATGACAGAAGTTACTTGGTTTTGAGTGGAATCAGTTGCGCTGTTCTCATGAGTTGTGCATTTTGGGGTCTTTCCTGTCACAGTCACTGGGCCCACCCACACAACAGAGATTGTCTTTATCCGGACAAGTGTGGAGTACTTGGTGTTGGAAAATCTGTGGATCCCACTACAATCTTGAATTTTCTCTCACAGGAATATGAGGAAAATGTGTTTTTTCAAAGTTTGAGGTTTGCAAGGTCTTATTGGTAAGAAAACTTTGTGGGATTCATGCAAATGACACCACCCTAGACTCCCTTGGGTGTCTAGTTTTCAGAAATGTTATGGTTAGCAAGTTTCCTTGTGAGGGAGCGGAGCACGGGCCTAAATTCCAGAGCCATCCACATCGCCAAAACAGGGTAATTCACTCACAGATTATTTTGATGTCTCCTCGTTGTGATCGGGGTATTATGTTTAAGGGACACTAGGCTCATCCAGACAGGTAGGAGGCCGTTTTTTTATTGAGACAAGGGTGGGAAAACTATGTGGAATGACATTTTGCGGATCCCAGAGATTCCTGAACTTTCTCTCATGAAAATATGAGGAAAATGCATGTTGTTTTTGTCTTAGTTTGAAGGAATTTTTGGATAAGAAAAGGTATTAAGATTCACGCAAGGCAAACCACTCTAGACTACCCAGGGTATCTAGTTTTAAGATTTAAGAAATGTCTCAGTTTGGAAGGTTTCTGTGGGTAGCGGCTGAGCCCAGGCCAAAATCCACAGCTACCTACACTGCAAAAAATAGGTTGATTTAGAGTGGAAAAATCTGCGTTATCCAAGTTGAGTTTGGAGCCTTTCCTGTCATGGGCACCAGGCCCACCCACACAAGGGCAGTACTGTTTTTATCTGTACAAGTATGGCAACACTGGGTGGTAAGAAATTTGTGGATCTTCGCAGATTGGAGATCTTTCTCTCACAGAAATATGAGGAAATCAGTTTTGTTAAAAGACTTTGTTGGATCCCTGCGAATAACACAACCCTAGACTCCTTTTGGCGTCAAGTTTTCAGAAATGTTTGGTAGGTTTTCCTGTGTGGAGGAGGAGCACACATCCAAATTCTGCAGCTACTCACATCGTCAAGCCGGGTTGTTTTTCTCTCAGAATTGTTGAAGTCTCCATATCGTGTTTTGGGTGTTTTGTACTGCAGGCGATAGACCCAGCCAAACAGGTTTGGTACTATTTGCATCAGAAGAAGCGTGGGAATACAGAATAGAAGAAGATTTGTTATTACTAGCTGAATTTCTCTTCCGTTTGGGCTTCTAAATGTAAACCTGTGTGCAAGAAAGAACAATGGCAAAATGCCATCCGAATCACAATATAGTATTTATAACTCCAAATTCCGATGTGTACAAATAACCACTATTCCTAAACTCAGTATCATGTGCACAGTTCAGAAATGTATAGGTTTCCCACATATCCATTTTTCATTCATTAGATTTTACCACATGAATTTCTGCATGATCTGTACATGAGGAAATATCATTCATTATAAGATGCAGTTCAGTTTTTGAATATGGGTATTGCATGTTTTTGGAAAACCAACAAACCCTTTAAATCCTTATGACGAGAAAAGTCTGACAATGTAACGGTATTTTGCTTTTGTGTATCGGCTATCATGACAAAACATTACAGATGAAAATGTTTCCACTAATTGCTTTTTTATTTCAACAATTAGTTTATTTAGGAATACGTTCCAGTATCTACACAAATGATTCCTTTCTGAATTCAGGATTTTACCACAGTTTCAGAAATGTATTGCTTTCCATAGGCTGAACACACAAGAATTAGGAAAATCAATTGGAAAAATTCAAATGCAGAGGTAAAACAATTGCTTTTTTATACAACTTTGCTTGTTCCTGAAAGCTGGGAAGATGGTGATCATAGGTCCGTAAACTTCTTCTTGATGCTTCTTTTAGAAGAAATACATGTATTTTCTTGTACAGCACTATTTTCCTGTTTTTGCCCCAACATAAAAAACAAAATGTTGTTATATTTTTTCTTTTTTGTTAGTTAGCTCTATGGTAATTTTAGCAGATTTTTTTCAAAAAAGGACTCAAACTTGGCGTGGATACCTTATGTGGAAAAATATGAAGGTGTGAGCACAAAGTACCCCAAATATAAAAGAAAACACTCAGCACTGGTGGTAGAAAAGTCTCAGCAGCTAAGGGTTAAGGATGCCTTTTACTCAACTACACATAGCATATTCTGCATGCTACCATATTCAATGCTATCTTCTGTGCCTTTTCCGCAACCATCAAGAGACACTTTCAAAGATAGAATAGAATTGCTTTGTCACAGATGGGATGACGGGAAACACTACAGTACTTTCTAAAATTGAGGGGGCCCAATTCACATTTCCATGGTTTTAGAATTCACAAACTTTCCAAGAGTACACATGGGTTAGTTTGTTTTCTGAGTCTAATTCCAGAAAATGTTTCAGAACTACCATTTACACCAAAGGGAAGATATTCACAGTATACAACTATGCACGCAGAAATGTTGTTCATGTGCGGAGATACACTTTAAAAGTTTATTGTTTTCCGTGCTCTCTACCTTCAGGCGTCTTGCACCTACCTACACACATACTATTTATACCTCTTTTCCAAATTTCTCTATTGCTTATTACAGTTGTGTTACATATTTTCATGTATACATACAGAGCTTTATTAATGGGACCCAGTGTCTTTTCTTAACTTTGTCACTGAGAATGCAACCAGATTATCTTATAATCCTCCAGTTCACACTCCTTCACTACCTGGGTTGTTGATTGTGGAGTCATGTGAGGCACCTGACACTGCTTTCTGGAATATCCTCATCACAAGATTGGAGGCGCAAGGTTTCTTAGTAGACTATATACAGTCAACGAAACTCTGCTTCTTATTTAAATGCTGTAGACCAGATAGGCTGGTGCTTTATTGGCCACAGCAGTCCCGCTCCCAAATAAGACATCAGCTATCCAAAAAAAGTGTTTTTGCGCATCCTAAGTTATTACTGAATTTTTGTGAAACCTTCACAAAGGAAAGGGTCAGGAGTCGAGATAATCTCATCTAAAACTGATAATTTAGGTAGATGGGTCATGGCCACTCTTAGATGTAGGGGTTCCGAATTTGTTTGTGCTGGTTTTTATGGTCCAAATGCCACGACACAATGAAACCAGCAGAAGGTGCCCAGTCCGTTGAGGAACAGAATAGCAAAACAATAGTAATTGTAAAGAAATACAAGAGATCCTGCAAATAGTTGGGACAACCCCTCACAGGAGATAGGAGTCCATCAGCCCACCCTTATTGGCGGAGCATCGTCATCTGGTACTCCAGGGAATCACTGTCTAGGCCCGAAATCGCAGATCCCCAAGGACTCTGCCTGGTGCGCAGACCAGTGATACCCAGAAAAGGAATACACTCCTGCCAGGGTGTGTGCCCAAGTAGTCGAGGGCTCCAGAGGTGTGCAGTGCAAGAAAGTGATGTGGATTTAAAAATGAATACTTGGTCGAAAAATGTGTTTAATGTGAATCAACCAAGTTTCATGTCTAAAAGAACCTATAGTCTGGTATATATTTTTACAGGCTAATCTTTGGTTCGTGTGTAAGTGTGGTCGACATGTTTCAGCCGATACGGTGACTTAACCCGGCTTTCATCAGGACCGAAAGAAAAAAAGCTACTGCCAAAATAATTATAGAGTGATAAAACTAAACCCATGCACCAAATGTGAGTGTGGGGTACCAGCGTGGCGATTGCCACCCTACCAGAAAAGGCTCAAACTTGAGCGTAAGAACAATGTCTTCATTCCTGAAAAAGAATAACAACATGAACCTCAAGCTTATCAAAACATAACTACTGATTGCCAAAAGGCAGAGCTGATTCAGCATTGCCCAGATTAATAACTAAACTCAAAATGATGTTTTTTAAATACACAATTTGTATAGAAAGATGAAAAAGACTCACCCAGCTTTGTGTGGGAGAACAGCCTCACCTCACCCGGCTGACTGCTCGGAGAAGGAGGCACCGCTCTGTTAAGATGTGGAGAAAGAAACCAGACAGATTGCCAATTGATACCCATCTGCTCAAAGCTCAACACACGTAATTTTAAACAAGTTAAAAAAGGAGGGGGGTCCATAATTGATTAAAAAAGTCCAAGACCTCGTGGCTGCCCAAAAGGGTCTATAATTGTTAAGGCGATGTCTCATTAGTACAGCCTATCAGACATCCAGTGTGACCAGGTATAACTATGAATAATAGTTTTAAGATGGATGAAAAGCTAACTTCTAGTCATAGAATCCATCAACAGGATTTCACCAACCAATTTTATGTTGAATAACATAGGACAGGCAGCCTACCACCTTACCCAACTGGCGATACCTCTGACTGACTAGCATGCTGTCTAAGAGGTATCCGCAGGGAAGGGAGGATACTGTTTAGTAGCGATCGTGTTTGACGTGCGCATCTTAGATTGAAGTCGCATTCAAGAGACAAGTCCAAAACCTCATGACTATGTCTTGTGTTGTTACGTTAATGTCTCTGTAAAACAACCTATCAGGTATCCAGTATGACCAGGAACAGATATACCTATGAGAGATTGTTGATAGAGAAAAGCAAAAACTGCCTCTGGTAATGGAATCTATCAGCAGAAATCTACCAGCCAATCCAGTGTTATGGAATGTATCCAACGATGGAATGAACAAAAAAACACGAAAGCATAAGCAGCCTGCCACCTTACCTGTCCGTCGATACCTCTGACTGACTCGTGAGCTGTCTGGGAGGTATCGGCAGGAAGGGGAGGCTCCTATTAATAGCACTCGTGTGAGACGCGTGCGTCTCAGATTGAACTCAGCTGTGTATTCACGTTCAGGAAACAGCGTCTGTGCGCCGTAGAGCGCATGCGTTAGTAATAGACACTACGCTGGTGTACCAGTTCCGTGCAAATTTGAATGTATTACCAATTCGTAAAAAAAGGGACGAGTCACCACTTGATAAAACCGCCAGCGTTCAGGGTGCGGTATAAGATATAAATCGCGCCACGAGTGGGGGCCTCGTATGTCTGGCGCGCATGCGTCGTGGAGTGATTAAATCTATCCGCGCATGCGCCTGACATCTACACACACCGGGAAATAGTTAAACCCAGTCTTAAGTACCGATGAATCGGAGGATTCAAGTGTCACTGATCAGTGATGGTCATGTCATCTGGCGACTTAATCATGAATACATTAAATTAAACAGTTTGAAGTTTAACATACTTTGGAACCTAGAAAAGGCACAAGGAGTGGTTGACCCACCAGGACTGTGGGACAGTTAATCATGTATAGTCCCTACTGAATTTCATGAAGTGTCAGTGTGCCCTAAGCTCCAGAATAAGATCTTCTGTGAGTACAACAACATCTTCATTATAAATGATGGCCAGCACGGTCCTCTCTAGGAAAGAATATTAAAGAATGTTCTATTGAACCTTGATGTTTCCAAAAAAAAACTAACCTCACAGTTTGTGACAACAAGGGTTGGGGAGATGATCACTCCCCTTAGGCGATCGAGCCACCAATTAGTGTGCTGGTCAAAAAAATAGGTCCCTCTGGGATGGTCACACTAGGTCCCCGAATTTGACTGAGGAACACAAATCAAAGTCACAATTCGTGACAACTAGGGTTAGAAAGATGGTTACTCCCCTCAGGAGTACGAACCCTCAAGTAGCGTACCGGTTAAAAAGGAATAAAAAAGAATAATCCCTCTAAGACGGTCACAATAGGTCCCCGAATTGGACTGAGGACATAAATAAGCACAGAAACGAGACAGGTGGAACTGAAGCTAAACATATCCGCATGTTGTGGGATATTGTAATAGCATATGTTCAGTGGACACATAGCGATGTATTTTTGGGAAAAGTATAACAACTGAACCCTGGAGTACCCACAAGGGTGTAAAGGAGCTTATTCCTCCCACTCAGGAAGACATCTCATGGTGATGAGGGGACTGAACTAGATACAAATAACTGTAAGACAGTCTGACTGGTTCAAGTGTAGACAGAAGCCCACGGTATGTTGTCGTTCAGTCCTTTGGTGTCGGTCTTCAACTTAAAAATCCATTTTTGTTCTTTGAGAAATAAGAACTGGGAGACGTCTGTTATGTGTTGAGGAATAAACGGGCGTTCAAGTACAAGCCACCTAAGTTCCTCAGCCTTATGTTTTTTGGCTAGGAAATGCTCCGTCATCCGAGTGGATTGTCTCATGCAGCGGATGGTGCTTTTGTGCTCGCTTATGCGAAGCTTCACTTTACGTGTGGTGTACCCGATGTAATGTAGGGTACACGGACATGTGATTCTGTATATTACGCATTCTGAATTACAGTTCGTATGATTGCGTAATATCCAGGGACGTTCTGTGCCTATGTCCACTGAGGTGGTCTTGATGGTTTGTGGACAAACACTACACGTTCCGCATGGAAAGTGGCCACGAACTGGAGGTAGTGACCACAAAGTGTTGGTCTCACCTGTGGGATGTGACTGCGGTCTTGTATGGACCAGACTGTCGCGCAAGCTAGGACCCCTCTTAAAGGCAAATAGAGGAGGCGAGATCTTGCCATCCGCTATATTCAATATCTGCCAATGTCTCCGTACTGTTTTCTGTATTTGACTGGACACAGTACAGAAAGTGGTGACAAATGTGAGTCTCTCATTGGTAGTCCTAGGCACGTCAGTGTCCAGTAGGGCATCACGATTGTTGTTTGATGCCCGTTTCCAGGCTTTACGTACCAAACGTTTCGGATATTGTCGTGATTGTAGTTGTGTGGCAAGTGCCTCAGCATGTTTGTCGAACAATTGTCTGGTCGAACAGTTCCTGCGAATCCGCAGAAACTGGCCAACTGGAAGGTTCTCCTGGAGTGCCCTCGGATGATGGCTGTTAAAGGACAACAACGAGTTTCTGGACATAGGTTTCTTATATAGTTCAGAGCTCAGTGTGTTATCGTGAACAAAGATAGCGATATCCAGGAAGGCCAACCGATGTTTGTTGTACTCGATGGTGAAACGCAAATACGCGTTCTGTTGGTTTAGCCACGAATGAAAGGCACGAATTTCGTCGCCTGAGCCCCGCCAAACCACCAGGATGTCATCTATGTATCTCTTCCACAGCAACAGATGATGACGGTATGGGTTGCTGTGGTTGAGTACAAAGTCCTGTTCGAAAAGATGGACATAGAGGTTGGCGAGGCTAGGCGCGAAAACACTGCCCATCGAAGTACCAGATGTCTGGAGGAAGATCTGTTCCTCAAACTTGAAGTAGTTCTCCATCATGGCCAATCTGGCACAATCCATGATAAAAGGCACAGGGGTGATACTGTCCAGAGGACGTGCTTCCAAAAGGCCTCTGATGGCATCGAGGGTCTCTAGCTGCGGAATGCACGTATAAAGTGACTCTACGTCCAGGCTAGCCAATAAATCGGTGTCAGAGTTGAACTCAACCTCAGGTAGAATTCGTAGAACGTCTGCCGTGTCTTTAAGGTAGGTTGGCATCTCACTGACCATAGGTCGTAAGAAAACGTCTACGAATTTGGACAGAGGTTCTAATAATGAACCGATCCCAGAGATAATGGGACGTCCAGGAGGCGGTCGTTGCTGTTTGTGAATTTTGGGGAGGCAGTAAAAGTAGGGCATCACTGGGTTGTTGGCCACCAGGAATTTAGCCTCATGTGAGGTTATCCATCCTTCTGCCTCCCCCTCCTCGACCAGCTGTTTGATCTCTAGAGAGAGTCTGGAAGTGGGATCTGACTCTAGGGCCCGATAGGATTTAGAATCCGATAAGTGTCTGAGGCATTCAGCCCGATAGACGACAGTATCCTGTAGGACTATCGCCCCGCCTTTATCTGCCGGTTTGATAGTGATCGACGTGTCTTTAGTGAGGTTCTTGAGGGCAGTCTTATCCTTCTTAGAGAAGTTACAAAAGGCATGGGGACGGGTGTCGTGCAAAGCCATCAAATCATGGACAACCGCCTTTTCGAAGGTAGAGACTTGTGAGGGGACCTGATGGGGTAGAGGGGTGAAAGTACTTTTAGGACGAAGTCCAGTGTTCGCAATATTGGTCTCGTTGTCTAGGGTTGGTGCTATAGGATCTTTTTCTTTAAAAAAGAAATGCAACCGAATCTTCCTAAAGAATTTCTCCAATTCACATCTCAGAGTGAAAGGATCACCTGAGTGTGTGGGAACGAAACCCAAACCCCTATTAAGGACACTTTGTTCATCGATGGTGAGGGTTTTTGAACTGAGATTTACTACAAGGTCATCTACTCGCTGGTCGAGTTCGTTGGTGGTTGTTGATTGCCCCTCCTGCTCCGAGTGTTGGGAAATGTCTGGTCTGGTTGCCAGTGGACCGTTGGAGTCCCTCTCCGTTTGCCTCTGCTGCGTCCCTGTCCCTGTTCTAAAAAAGACTGATTAGGGAAGAATTGCTGCTGAGGTGGATAGGTGTGCATCTGTTGCGGAAAGGGAGGTGGTTGGTAACCCCAAGGTGCCGGTGGCCACCATTGACCTTGATTAGGGTAAAAGTTCTGATTACCCCTCCTTCTGTTATATCTCCGGGATTGACCTCTACCTCTACCTTGTGGGGCCCCTGTAGCACCTGAATCAGAATCATCAGATCCCCCTTCGGACCCAGATGAAGAATAGTTAGATCCATAGCGTCTCCCCTTGTTGTTAAAAGTGGGGGCTACATAGGTGTCACTTGTGTATGTATATATCTTTTCCCATGAAAACCGGGCCAGATCTTTCTTAAATTTGTCGATTTTATTGATCAATACTTTACTTTACATGTGGTGTACCCGATGTAATGTAGGGTACACGGACATGTGATTCTGTATATTACGCATTCTGAATTACAGTTCGTATGATTGCGTAATATCCAGGGACGTTCTGTGCCTATGTCCACTGAGGTGGTCTTGATGGTTTGTGGACAAACACTACACGTTCCGCATGGAAAGTGGCCACGAACTGGAGGTAGTGACCACAAAGTGTTGGTCTCACCTGTGGGATGTGACTGCGGTCTTGTATGGACCAGACTGTCGCGCAAGCTAGGACCCCTCTTAAAGGCAAATAGAGGAGGCGAGATCTTGCCATCCGCTATATTCAATATCTGCCAATGTCTCCGTACTGTTTTCTGTATTTGACTGGACACAGTACAGAAAGTGGTGACAAATTTGAGTCTCTCATTGGTAGTCCTAGGCACGTCAGTGTCCAGTAGGGCATCACGATTGTTGTTTGATGCCCGTTTCCAGGCTTTACGTACCAAACGTTTCGGATATTGTCGTGATTGTAGTTGTGTGGCAAGTGCCTCAGCATGTTTGTCGAACAATTGTCTGGTCGAACAGTTCCTGCGAATCCGCAGAAACTGGCCAACTGGAAGGTTCTCCCGGAGTGCCCTCGGATGATGGCTGTTAAAGGACAACAACGAGTTTCTGGACATAGGTTTCTTATATAGTTCAGAGCTCAGTGTGTTATCGTGAACAAAGATAGCGATATCCAGGAAGGCCAACCGATGTTTGTTGTACTCGATGGTCGTGACGAACGCTCCAAGATTGTTTCTTACGGATAAACAGTTTGTACGAGATTGGTCACTCATAGCCTGGCGCTGTACCCGTGACTGGCTAATCCTCATCATTAGCACGGCGAAACGTCAGGCTGATGCAATTCTCGTAGAAATTCAAACTTTGGAAGGGCAGATCAAAACTACCATCACAGCAGCCCTTTTCAAAAAACAAATGGATGAGACAAACAAAACTAATAAAGAGTACAGGGACAACATCTTGATCAATAAAATCGACAAATTTAAGAAAGATCTGGCCCGGTTTTCATGGGAAAAGATATATACATACACAAGTGACACCTATGTAGCCCCCATTTTTAACAACAAGGGGAGACGCTATGGATCTAACTATTCTTCATCTGGGTCCGAAGGGGGATCTGATGATTCTGATTCAGGTGCTACAGGGGCCCCACAAGGTAGAGGTAGAGGTCAATCCCGGAGATATAACAGAAGGAGGGGTAATCAGAACTTTTACCCTAATCAAGGTCAATGGTGGCCACCGGCACCTTGGGGTTACCAACCACCTCCCTTTCCGCAACAGATGCACACCTATCCACCTCAGCAGCAATTCTTCCCTAATCAGTCTTTTTTAGAACAGGGACAGGGACGCAGCAGAGGCAAACGGAGAGGGACTCCAACGGTCCACTGGCAACCAGACCAGACATTTCCCAACACTCGGAGCAGGAGGGGCAATCAACAACCACCAACGAACTCGACCAGCGAGTAGATGACCTTGTAGTAAATCTCAGTTCAAAAACCCTCACCATCGATGAACAAAGTGTCCTTAATAGGGGTTTGGGTTTCGTTCCCACACACTCAGGTGATCCTTTCACTCTGAGATGTGAATTGGAGAAATTCTTTAGGAAGATTCGGTTGCATTTCTTTTTTAAAGAAAAAGATCCTATAGCACCAACCCTAGACAACGAGACCAATATTGCGAACACTGGACTTCGTCCTAAAAGTACTTTCACCCCTCTACCCCATCAGGTCCCCTCACAAGTCTCTACCTTCGAAAAGGCGGTTGTCCATGATTTGATGGCTTTGCACGACACCCGTCCCCATGCCTTTTGTAACTTCTCTAAGAAGGATAAGACTGCCCTCAAGAACCTCACTAAAGACACGTCGATCACTATCAAACCGGCAGATAAAGGCGGGGCGATAGTCCTACAGGATACTGTCGTCTATCGGGCTGAATGCCTCAGACACTTATCGGATTCTAAATCCTATCGGGCCCTAGAGTCAGATCCCACTTCCAGACTCTCTCTAGAGATCAAACAGCTGGTCGAGGAGGGGGAGGCAGAAGGATGGATAACCTAACATGAGGCTAAATTCCTGGTGGCCAACAACCCAGTGATGCCCTACTTTTACTGCCTCCCCAAAATTCACAAACAGCAACGACCGCCTCCTGGACGTCCCATTATCTCTGGGATCGGTTCATTATTAGAACCTCTGTCCAAATTCGTAGACGTTTTCTTACGACCTATGGTCAGTGAGATGCCAACCTACCTTAAAGACACGGCAGACGTTCTACGAATTCTACCTGAGGTTGAGTTCAACTCTGACACCGATTTATTGGCTAGCCTGGACGTAGAGTCACTTTATACGTGCATTCCGCAGCTAGAGACCCTCGATGCCATCAGAGGCCTTTTGGAAGCACGTCCTCTGGACAGTATCACCCCTGTGCCTTTTATCATGGATTGTGCCAGATTGGCCATGATGGAGAACTACTTCAAGTTTGAGGAACAGATCTTCCTCCAGACATCTGGTACTTCGATGGGCAGTGTTTTCGCGCCTAGCCTCGCCAACCTCTATGTCCATCTTTTCGAACAGGACTTTGTACTCAACCACAGCAACCCATACCGTCATCATCTGTTGCTGTGGAAGAGATACATAGATGACATCCTGGTGGTTTGGCGGGGCTCAGGCGACGAAATTCGTGCCTTTCATTCGTGGCTAAACCAACAGAACGCGTATTTGCGTTTCACCATCGAGTACAACAAACATCGGTTGGCCTTCCTGGATATCGCTATCTTTGTTCACGATAACACACTGAGCTCTGAACTATATAAGAAACCTATATCCAGAAACTCGTTGTTGTCCTTTAACAGCCATCATCCGAGGGCACTCCGGGAGAACCTTCCAGTTGGCCAGTTTCTGCGGATTCGCAGGAACTGTTCGACCAGACAATTGTTCGACAAACATGCTGAGGCACTTGCCACACAACTACAATCACGACAATATCCGAAACGTTTGGTACGTAAAGCCTGGAAACGGGCATCAAACAACAATCGTGATGCCCTACTGGACACTGACGTGCCTAGGACTACCAATGAGAGACTCACATTTGTCACCACTTTCTGTACTGTGTCCAGTCAAATACAGAAAACAGTACGGAGACATTGGCAGATATTGAATATAGCGGATGGCAAGATCTCGCCTCCTCTATTTGCCTTTAAGAGGGGTCCTAGCTTGCGCGACAGTCTGGTCCATACAAGACCGCAGTCACATCCCACAGGTGAGACCAACACTTTGTGGTCACTACCTCCAGTTCGTGGCCACTTTCCATGCGGAACGTGTAGTGTTTGTCCACAAACCATCAAGACCACCTCAGTGGACATAGGCACAGAACGTCCCTGGATATTACGCAATCATACGAACTGTAATTCAGAATGCGTAATATACAGAATCACATGTCCGTGTACCCTACATTACATCGGGTACACCACACGTAAAGTGAAGCTTCGCATAAGCGAGCACAAAAGCACCATCCGCTGCATGAGACAATCCACTCGGATGACGGAGCATTTCCTAGCCAAAAAACATAAGGCTGAGGAACTTAGGTGGCTTGTACTTGAACGCCCGTTTATTCCTCAACACATAACAGACGTCTCCCAGTTCTTATTTCTCAAAGAACAAAAATGGATTTTTAAGTTGAAGACCGACACCAAAGGACTGAACGACAACATACCGTGGGCTTCTGTCTACACTTGAACCAGTCAGACTGTCTTACAGTTATTTGTATCTAGTTCAGTCCCCTCATCACCATGAGATGTCTTCCTGAGTGGGAGGAATAAGCTCCTTTACACCCTTGTGGGTACTCCAGGGTTCAGTTGTTATACTTTTCCCAAAAATACATCGCTATGTGTCCACTGAACATATGCTATTACAATATCCCACAACATGCGGATATGTTTAGCTTCAGTTCCACCTGTCTCGTTTCTGTGCTTATTTATGTCCTCAGTCCAATTCGGGGACCTATTGTGACCGTCTTAGAGGGATTATTCTTTTTTATTCCTTTTTAACCGGTACGCTACTTGAGGGTTCGTACTCCTGAGGGGAGTAACCATCTTTCTAACCCTAGTTGTCACGAATTGTGACTTTGATTTGTGTTCCTCAGTCAAATTCGGGGACCTAGTGTGACCATCCCAGAGGGACCTATTTTTTTGACCAGCACACTAATTGGTGGCTCGATCGCCTAAGGGGAGTGATCATCTCCCCAACCCTTGTTGTCACAAACTGTGAGGTTAGTTTTTTTTTTTTGGAAACATCAAGGTTCAATAGAACATTCTTTAATATTCTTTCCTAGAGAGGACCGTGCTGGCCATCATTTATAATGAAGATGTTGTTGTACTCACAGAAGATCTTATTCTGGAGCTTAGGGCACACTGACACTTCATGAAATTCAGTAGGGACTATACATGATTAACTGTCCCACAGTCCTGGTGGGTCAACCACTCCTTGTGCCTTTTCTAGGTTCCAAAGTATGTTAAACTTCAAACTGTTTAATTTAATGTATTCATGATTAAGTCGCCAGATGACATGACCATCACTGATCAGTGACACTTGAATCCTCCGATTCATCGGTACTTAAGACTGGGTTTCACTATTTCCCGGTGTGTGTAGATGTCAGGCGCATGCGCGGATAGATTTAATCACTCCACGACGCATGCGCGCCAGACATACGAGGCCCCCACTCGTGGCGCGATTTATATCTTATACCGCACCCTGAACGCTGGCGGTTTTATCAAGTGGTGACTCGTCCCTTTTTTTACGAATTGGTAATACATTCAAATTTGCACGGAACTGGTACACCAGCGTAGTGTCTATTACTAACGCATGCGCGCTCTACACCTAATCAGCATCCGCCCCAGGCGCATGCGCTCTACGGCGCACAGACGCTGTTTCCTGAACGTGAATACACAGCTGAGTTCAATCTGAGACGCACGCGTCTCACACGAGTGCTATTAATAGGAGCCTCCCCTTCCTGCCGATACCTCCCAGACAGCTCACGAGTCAGTCAGAGGTATCGACGGACAGGTAAGGTGGCAGGCTGCTTATGCTTTCGTGTTTTTTTGTTCATTCCATCGTTGGATACATTCCATAACACTGGATTGGCTGGTAGATTTCTGCTGATAGATTCCATTACCAGAGGCAGTTTTTGCTTTTCTCTATCAACAATCTCTCATAGGTATATCTGTTCCTGGTCATACTGGATACCTGATAGGTTGTTTTACAGAGACATTAACGTAACAACACAAGACATAGTCATGAGGTTTTGGACTTGTCTCTTGAATGCGACTTCAATCTAAGATGCGCACGTCAAACACGATCGCTACTAAACAGTATCCTCCCTTCCCTGCGGATACCTCTTAGACAGCATGCTAGTCAGTCAGAGGTATCGCCAGTTGGGTAAGGTGGTAGGCTGCCTGTCCTATGTTATTCAACATAAAATTGGTTGGTGAAATCCTGTTGATGGATTCTATGACTAGAAGTTAGCTTTTCATCCATCTTAAAACTATTATTCATAGTTATACCTGGTCACACTGGATGTCTGATAGGCTGTACTAATGAGACATCGCCTTAACAATTATAGACCCTTTTGGGCAGCCACGAGGTCTTGGACTTTTTTAATCAATTATGGACCCCCCTCCTTTTTTAACTTGTTTAAAATTACGTGTGTTGAGCTTTGAGCAGATGGGTATCAATTGGCAATCTGTCTGGTTTCTTTCTCCACATCTTAACAGAGCGGTGCCTCCTTCTCCGAGCAGTCAGCCGGGTGAGGTGAGGCTGTTCTCCCACACAAAGCTGGGTGAGTCTTTTTCATCTTTCTATACAAATTGTGTATTTAAAAAACATCATTTTGAGTTTAGTTATTAATCTGGGCAATGCTGAATCAGCTCTGCCTTTTGGCAATCAGTAGTTATGTTTTGATAAGCTTGAGGTTCATGTTGTTATTCTTTTTCAGGAATGAAGACATTGTTCTTACGCTCAAGTTTGAGCCTTTTCTGGTAGGGTGGCAATCGCCACGCTGGTACCCCACACTCACATTTGGTGCATGGGTTTAGTTTTATCACTCTATAATTATTTTGGCAGTAGCTTTTTTTCTTTCGGTCCTGATGAAAGCCGGGTTAAGTCACCGTATCGGCTGAAACATGTCGACCACACTTACACACGAACCAAAGATTAGCCTGTAAAAATATATACCAGACTATAGGTTCTTTTAGACATGAAACTTGGTTGATTCACATTAAACACATTTTTCGACCAAGTATTCATTTTTAAATCCACATCACTTTCTTGCACTGCACACCTCTGGAGCCCTCGACTACTTGGGCACACACCCTGGCAGGAGTGTATTCCTTTTCTGGGTATCACTGGTCTGCGCACCAGGCAGAGTCCTTGGGGATCTGCGATTTCGGGCCTAGACAGTGATTCCCTGGAGTACCAGATGACGATGCTCCGCCAATAAGGGTGGGCTGATGGACTCCTATCTCCTGTGAGGGGTTGTCCCAACTATTTGCAGGATCTCTTGTATTTCTTTACAATTACTATTGTTTTGCTATTCTGTTCCTCAACGGACTGGGCACCTTCTGCTGGTTTCATTGTGTCTATTTGGGACTGGAGGTGTTTCAGTCCTTAAACCAAGTCCCTTATGTTTTTGACCCTCTTTTAAATTTGTTGTTTGGTTCCAAATGCCACGACCCCAGTACATTGTAGATCTGCAACTCACGTTAGCTGGGGCTGCAACCCCTGTAATAGTAGGGGGTCATTTTAACACCCTCTTGAATCCAACGTTAGATCAGTCTCAAGTAGGAGAGGGGCCCAAGTTCAAGGGCCAAAGACAAGACAGGCCTTTAAACATATGATATTTAAACTAGGATTGGTTGACTCGTGGAGCTATTTAATGCAAGATAAGAGAGGCTACACCTTTCATAGTAAAAAATATTATCATTTCTCACGACTGGATTATTTACTAGTTGATAAAGAGTGGGCGGGAAAACTAAAAGAGGTTTTGAAACTCCCAGGACACATCTCTGATCATGCTATGGTTACTATTTTATTGAAGGAAGTTAACATAAGGAACAATACGAGATGGATGTTGGAAAGATCCATTTTGTTAGATCTAGATGTGACCACTCGCCTGAAAATAGCAACCTTAAGAGTTTTTCCAGATTAATGCCCATTCGGCTCCAATCGGTGTCATCTGGGACACGTTTAAAGCCTAACTTCGGGGGGTCCTTCAAAGTCAGGTCTCTTTTAAGAATAAGGTGGAAAGGGCTGAGTTAAAGAAGTCGGAGGAAGAAATAGAGGCATTACGAAGAAGCACACAGCAAGATGTACATAACGCACTATATAGGGAGGTGATCTTGAAAAAGTTGGAGGAAGCCAGATTGAACTACAAGATCTAATTAGACACAAAATGTAGGGAAAGGTGGGCCACAGGGCGTATGCAACATTGAGTACGGCGAAAAAGCTGGAGCAATCCTAGCTTGGAAGTCGAGAGCTGAGAGGGAAAGAAATCATATTAGGGAGCTTGTTATTAACCCCGAGGAGGGATAGTACGAACAAGGAGGATGAAATACAGGAAAGTCTGATCTCGCTTTTTTCAGAGCTATATGCTGAATCAGAGAGACTAGATGAAGAAGTTGTGAAGCACTGGCTAGAAGACACAGGCCTCCCAGCTATTACGATAGAGGGCAGAAAAAAGCTTGATGCCCCCATTACAGAGGGAGAAATAAGAGAACAGCATCAACATATGAAGAGCAACATATGAAGAGCGGTAAAGCGGCTGGCCCAGACTCCGTTCCAGCTGAGGTTTACAAGTTGATAGTTGATGAGGTAGTGTCGGAAATGAAAGTTCTTTTCAATTCAGTCTATAAGGAGGGAGGGTTGACCCCGACTTCTTGGAGAGAAGCTATAATTACCCTGATTTTAAAACCAGCCAAGGACCCAAAGAGGGCCGACTCATATCAGCCAATCTCCCTACTGAATGTAGATCATAAAATCTATATGGACATTTTGGCCGGGAGATTGACCAAGGTCGCACCCCAGCTGATTCATATGGACCAGAAAGGGTTTGTCCCGAAGAGACAAATACAAGAACTCACGCTGTCACTGATTGGAAAAATAGACCTAGCAGTTACTCGTTCGATCCCATTGGCGGTGATCACTATAGACACCGCCAAGGCTTTCGATCGTGTTAGCTGGGCTTTTTCTCTGGGCTGTTTTAAATATAATGGGCTTTAGTAAGGATTTTACTGGAGCATTGCAAAAACTATATGACCACCCTACGGCCAAAATTCTCCTAAATGGCTCCTTAACTAGGAGTTTTGATATTCGCAGAGGGACAAGGCAGGGATATCCTCTGTCCCCCCTCCTCTTCGATTTATATATTGAACCCCTGACACACATTTTAAGAACAGATAATCAGTTTATCCTCATACACCAGCTTCCCTCACGTAGTAAAATCGCATTATATGCAGGTGATTTGATAATCTATACTTCCGATTCGGGTCTGACATTAATAAGGATGGAACAATTGATGACTGAATACGGGATGCTTTCTGGGTATTCAATAAATCTATCCAAGACAGCAGTAATGTGCTGGAATATGGCAGAATGGGGAGGTAGCAGCTGCCCAGAGATGAAATATCTGGGGATAGTTATTTCAGATAAAATCGATGGGATCCCTTCCCGCAACCTGAAGAGAGTGATGATGGCCTTTCAATTAAAAAACATCCGTATGTTGGCTGGGGAGGCAACTAATACAACATGGGGGTCTATATTGAGAGAAATGACCAAAGATGTTGGCCCAGAAGCCTTTTTATACAAATTTGAAGCCCATTTTTTTTTTAAAAAGTCAGGGGAAAGGTTTTAAAATCTGCACTAAGACTGTGGCTTGCAGAGAGAAGGTCATTAAAGATTGGCTTTTTTCAGAACTTTCCCTAATCTGGGAATCCCAAGGAATATCGGAGTACATGAGAGATGCTCTGAGTCTGCCTCGAAAGCAAGCGGGGATAACAAAATGGGGGGATCTGTTAACAACTGAAGGAATGACCCCCTGAGAGGTTCTAAACATCAGGACAGGTAACAAGCTATCCAGGTTCAAGTACCTGCAGCTCACCTTATGGTCTTCGACAGTCGTAGAGGAGGTTGGGGGGTAATTGGGACTTTGAGACCTCACTTCAGGACACTAGTCTGAGGGCCAAAGAAGTGGCAAAATGGTATGGTCAGTTTTTGGAAGCAGAAGAAGAGACATTGAAGGCCCCCTCCGACATTTGGTCAAATACACTGCAGGAAGGCGACATACAATCTTTGGGGGACAGACTCTTTGAAATTTCTCTACGCCTTAGTAACCCCTGCTAATTTTAAACGTCATCATTTATTTGTCATTCACAGGTTGTATTGGACTCCGCAAAGATTGGCCAAGTTTGTGCAACATCCGGTTCCCTGTTGTAAGAGATTTGGTCTCTTAAGGGCTAATGATGTCCATGTTTTTTTTTTACATGCCCAGCGATCAATGAATTCTGGAAGAAGGTAGAAACTACCTTAGGAGCCATTTTAGCAGAGAACATGGTTGTGTCTGAAACACTGGTAATTCTTGGGGTGGAAAGCGTCTCACAACACACCTTAAGTAGAAACCAAAGGGGTTTACTTTTCTATTTGCTGCTCCTGGCCAGGCGCGAGATCTGTAAACGTTGGCTGGACCCCCTCCCTCCACATCCTACAGCCTGGTTAAGCGTAGTAAAGTGGACTTGCAATATTGACATCAAGTGCAACCCATACCGAGCAGAGGAGCTTTGGGGAGATTATTTGAAGTGGTCAGGGTAGGGCTCCAATATATTGCGTATGGTTGGTAATATATAATGATTTCCTGTCCGATGATTACATCAAGCCATGGATTTAGGCAGAGGTGGTTTCCCCCCCACCCCCCCTCCCCCCAGTGATTTGGAAAAGTGTTTCTGAGTTGCAAAATGTGTTTAGAAATGGATCGTGATTCAGTATTTGAAAATGGCGTGTTGAAGGCGTTCCTCCCAAATACAGAATCTGCGTGCTATGTATCAATGTTTTGAGACAGAAATTCAGTCGCAAAACATTCATATTTCACCAATACCTCGAAGGAGGTGGCCACCCATTCGCAAAAAGGATGGGGTCCCCTTGAGACTCCCTTTCTCTTTGTGTAAGTTAAACAAACAAGCATTTGCAATGCAATAGGTCTCGCATTTACGCAAGTTTAAGCTATTGGCATTGTAAATTACAATGCCTTTTATTTATGTTTTAAAAACGAAAACAAAAATAAAAGGCATTGTCGTTTGCAATGGCAATAGCTCAAACTCGCGTAAATACGAGACTATTGCATTGTAAGTGGAAGCTTTTTCAATATTATATACAAGCCATAGTTGCTGCTTATTTATCTTATGCAACTAACAACCATTGAAAAAGGCAATAGTCCTGACTTGTTGTAGGTATGATGTTACTTGAATCATATATTGGATGCAATGATAGAAACAGCAAAATACTAGTCTGGCGGCACCCTATGCTAAGCACAGATTTTTAGCTTAGGTGTTTTTAAGCCACGCCCTTAATTACATTGGCCACACCCCTTTGAGAGACCCCCCCAGTTTTTTCATCTCTGTTAAAGCCCTGCCATGGCATTGACTATGTACAAGAGGTGGCGGCGCGCATGGTAAGGGGAAAAAAAAGATGCATTTATTACTAGATCCTGTAGAACTACAACCCACATTCCTTTGCAGCAGAACAGAGAAACCACAAACAGAAGCTGTGGTCCTTCACAATGTCCCTGGTAAACAACTGCATGTCTTTAGTCGTTATGAGCAGAAGTATAAATACGTGATCTGCTATTTCTAGTGTAAATGTTCATCCGTTGGAGTATCCTAACCATCAATAATTTACATGAAAAAATATTAAATGCAACAGGGAGCATGCATGGGCCTTGAAACCAAGATAACATTTCGCTTATTTATGTAAACGCAAGGACAGATTGTATTGATATAGTTCAAGGACCCATTCATCGCGAAAAGTTACTTGACTGTGTCCATCCAGGGCGTACTATTATCGAGACAAAATGGGTGCATTTGAACCCCACTGTACACCATCGCCTTCTGTAACACGGGCTTCTTTTCCATCCTGCCCTTACTGCTGTTTCCTCATCTGGGCCTTGGTTGTGTGCAGAGTAATGCACACACACAATGCAGCCATGCCAAGGCAGTACATGACAACAGAGACATGAAAGGCCATGCGTGACCAGGCATGTGCGAATAGACTCGACCTGCACCAAAATGTGTATCAACTTACAAGCCCGACGCATGCTATCTATGTTTTTCATTTCCCATCTTTCCTCTGACGATAATCCCCTCAGAGATTGGCCTGAGCCCCACATCCAGCCTTAAAGGAAGAAACGGGGTGCTAACCAGATGTCTCAACAGCTGCTTCAAAAATCAATTCCCTACAACCTCTAGGCCATTAACAACCTTGTGTCCCCAAAGCTCCACACCATATAGTGCGGAGCCCAGTGAATAATGAGTATAAATTTGTATCACTTGGGAAATTGGTCTATAAAACGACCCCCTATGGACCGATGTCAGCCCTCCCAATATGTTGCTCCAGTTTAAGTCTGCGTTTAGAAACGTGCTGTCCAATCCAGTTGCTCATTAAGAGTAATCCCAAGATATTCGAAAAATGTGACCCGTTCTAGGGGGATCCCTTTCATAGCAGGATTAAGTCTTGTCGAGCAACACCGGTTAACCACCATGTATTTAGTTTTTGCCATGTTTATTTCCAGACCCCTTTGTCTGCAGAAACTACAAGATTCATCTAAATTAGCTAATCTAGGGGCATCGTTGTCACACATATTCAAGTGGGCAACCAAGTCATTAATATACAGCGTAAAGAGAATTGGAGTATGGACACAGCCCCGTCCAACACAGCCCTGACTGGAAATGGGTTAGTCACTTCTCCTTGCCGGCCACATCTAACCTGGGCAAAGTTTTGACCGTTTAGACTTTCAAAAGTTGCACAAAGGTACAGTGGAAATTCCATATTGGCTAACACTTGCCACAAGGTATTTCTAGGGACCAAACTGAAGGCCAATTCGTGAGTCTACGAATACCACATACAATCTATCGCCCTCAAGGACAACAGTTTTCCAAAATAATAAAAGGAGCTGGAATACTTGATCGATGGAGGATGTGCTGTTGAAAATGCCTGCTTACAGGGGGGAAAAATGTCATTAGTCACCATCCACTCCTGTAATCTTTCTAAAATAACTGCTGAACAATTTTTGGGTGTTATCTATAATGCTAATATGTCTACAGTTTGTTGGCAGCAGACAAGAGCCCTTTTTGTGAATTGGTTTATAATTTTGGCCCCCACCCAGGATGGAGGAATAGGCATTCTTTTCATAATAGCATTGAAACATAGAGCAAAATATGGGCCCCAGAAATCAGTCCCAGCCACAAACAAATCGCCAGGGATCTTGTCAATCCCTAGAGCTTTGTTGGGGACAATCTTCTTTCTAGCCAGGATCACTTACTTACTTGAGATGATAGGATACGCCTCACTACCAGACACTTCCCTTGTAACTACTATAGGGGAGCCCATCTCAACTGTTGGTAAGGAACTATCTCTTAGTATCAGGGAGTAGAGACTAAAACATGTGTGTAATGCATACATCTGCGGCAATGTTATTTTCAATGGGGGGGGGCCTCCCTCCTTATTCCATGTGACTACTAGATTCCAGAAAGTGGAATGGGCGCCCTCCTTAGTGGCAGCAATTAAGCCCTCCAAGTTCCCTTGTTCTGATTCTTGAGATCCTGCAATAGTTGTTTACAAACTCTCACAATCCTCACTAAGGATGCGTCCAGATCCAAATTAATCAGATCCCCCTAAGCTTCTCTCTACCAGTTTATATATATGGACTTAACCTGCTCCTGGGAGTGTACCATTGCGCTCCATTTGATTCTACGCCTGTTTGATGTTAGATGGTTACTACCATCAAAGGGTTCAAAGAGACTAGTTGTCCCCATACTAACTGGGAGATCCATATAAAGAGGTAGGACATTATGATCATTATATAGTCTGAAATTAGGCTAAAGTCTAATGTCGAATAATATATAATCTATTAGACTGGTATTTTGAACACAAAGGTGTGCTTTCCTTCCCTATCTCAGAAGTTCTCCCATTGCATGCACGTAGTACATAGTGATTTTGGGTCAGGGCATATATATTGTTAGGCCCAGAGGGGACCATTTCTTTATAGGGGGAATTGCCAATTCCAGACTAGACCAGACTCTGTCTTCCTCCTGCGAAACATCATTAATACTCACGTTCAGTGCCACGAACTGGCTATTAAACTCCCCAGTCAAATCACACTAGGGACCCAGAGGAGAGGCCCTGAATGGGAGAACGTACTATTCCCTATCTAACTGTGTAACTCACTGTAAGTACGTTTCTAGAAAAAAAAGACTGTCCACAAGTTTGGCGCTGTCCCAGTATCGGACTGAGTAGTCCCACCATAAAAAAAGGGGGAGAAGACATATTTAGGATAAGAACCCTCACTCACCGGAAGGTCACATGCTTCATCATTGGGTTCCCTCCTCAAAAAAAGGCTGCAAGGTCACTGGTATGGGCAACAACTCTCCAGTCTATGAAGAGGAGCTTAGGTGTTTTCAGGGGATGAGCTGGAAGAACCGGTGGTGAGGAGCAGAGTGCGAAAAGGAAGAGGGTTAAAACTGTGTACAGGAGGCCAAATTGCCTTTATTTCACAGCCTCCTGGAATAGGAATAAAAAGAAGAGAGGACTAGGGGTTTTCAGCAATATACCCCTACAGTAGATCAACATGTTTCTGCCCTTTAGTGACCCCGCACGGGGTTCAGGGGCATTCTTCAGGATAAAAGTAACTAGTCACTCTGCATGAAAATATATTTATATTTGTGTGTAAATAATCTGGCCACCAGGATAAAGTAGCCTGTCGTAATTCCCAAGGGCTTGTGAGGCCTAGATCTATCTGTGACATGGGACTGGTGTAAGGGCAGACCGAGCACAATCCACAGGGATGATGGCCCTTGGCAAGCAAAGCTGATCATAGGGTATTCTCGCATGTCTCATGTGAAGTATGGGGTGGTGGTTTAGGTCTGGTGTGTATCAGGATGTCCCCATTGTATTTCAGATAGACGGTGGACCCATTGCCCCCACAAACCTGGGCCATCGCTAAAATTGACAGGCTACTGAATAAGAAGTAGTATGTTCGCCCATTCAGGGCCCTTTCCCTGGATCCTTAGTGTGATTTGATTTTAGTACAGTCTGCGAACTGTGGATCCCGATCTGAGCCCCACCCACCTCTCCTCCCCCCCCGCCTCTCCCCACCGCACACACACTATTTGCACACAGATAATCACTTCACTACAACCCAGACACCATGGCCGAAAGCACAGGCTTGGCTTTTGATGATGATATGGTCCAGTCAATCTTACAGACTCCCAGTATCTTAGAGACCACATCAGTTGTTTCCTCGAATCAGGCAGAAGAATGGACTAGATTGTCGAACCTTAAGAGACAACAACTAAGGACTGCGATGCATGCAGCTATTCTCAAAGAATAGTTACACAGTAATATAGCTCCACAGGGCCTTATAGACACCAATGGACCCAGACTATTCCTAGATAACAAGATTTAGTTTTTAGACTGTCCCTGATCTCATGGCGATGTACACAAGATTGGTTGTTTCCTCTGATCAATACAGCAAAAGAAGTAGCAGACCAACTCCTCATAGAAATTCAACAACTAGAATCTCAGATTAAATGCACCATCCAGTTAACCTCTTTCAAGATGACCCTCAGGGAAACAAGAGAAGGCATCCTAAAATATAAGATCAATAAACTTAAGAAGGACATGGAGAGGTTCACACATGAGAGAGTCTACACATACTTTTTTTTTAATTGTTGTATTTATTAGGTCGTACATTACAATAAAAATGTGTTTTGCTTCCAGTGGATAGCTCATACAAATATCACTATTACAGAATACACATACTAGGAGCATGAAATTGAATGCATACTGTAAAAGAGAAAGTAATGCAAACCATTTTCTAACCTAACAGAGCCACAGAGAAGTCATTCAATGGTCATGACTACAACAGTTCCGTAGTACACACATAGTACATTCACAGCAACAGTTTAGTTATGCAGGTTGGTTACATTCGCCAGTCAAATTTATCAATTAGTGTTGGCATTTACCCCGGGGTGTCCTCACCTTCGGGGACATGGCTCGTAGTCGGATGAGTCTTCCCAGCAAGATATGTTCGATGTAATCCCCAGATGTTCTTGGGGCGGCAACGGAGGAGGGGGGAGGGGGGGGGGGAGTGGCTCGCTTTACAGTTCTGTCTGTGTATTACAGAACAGCACATCTCGAGACCACTCCTGTATTGTGGGAGGCGGGCCTCGCCACCACCGCATCACTACTTTGCGCATTGCTATTAACACACCCATTTCAATCAAGCGTCTGATTCCCTTTTTTATTTTCTTAGTGTAGCCCAGCAGAGCAACTAACGGCTCCGGGCGCAATGGGACCTCTGTAATGTCACTCTGTGTTTGGAATACTGTTTCCCAGAACTTGGCGATTGTTGGGCATTGCCACGGATGAATGACGTTACAACGCATGCTGTTACAACGCATGCTGTTACAACGAAAGTTTTACAACGCGAGTGCATTGACAACGCAGGACATTACAACGCAAGTCTTTACATCGACTTGCACTAGATGGCGTGCTAACATTAAAAAAGTGTAATTTACTATTCCAACTCCAGTCCACGTAACAGTAGGGAAGGTGTTGGGATAGTAAACTACACTATTTTAATGTTAGCACGCCATCTAGTGCAAGTCGATGTAAAGACTTTGTTGTAATGTCCTGCGTTGTCAATGCACTCGCTTTGTAACAGTTTCGTTGTAATGGTAGTGCGTTGTAAAAGTTGCGTTGTAAAGGTTGTTCCCCATTGCCACGCTACGTGCATGAAATCCACCGGACACTTCCTACATCTCTCACACTCAGCTGTCTCCCGCAACCCATATCGAAATAACCTTTCGGAGTATAATAGACTCCTTGCAAATATTTCAAATGGATTAGTCAGTGTTGGCCATTTACGGACACCCGACGAGTTGCCTCACAGCTAAATCTCCAGGTATCATCGTCTATATTCATACCTAGCTCTCTTTGCCATTCCAGCCTAGCTTTTGTGTAAAAGTTCTTGCAATATGAATGGGTAACTCCATAAAAACTGGACACCAGCTTAATAGGGGATTCTGCTTTGAGTATGAGGGTGAGTGGGGATACCTCCGGGGGCTCTGCCATGTCCTCGCCTAATATCTCACGCAACGCGTGTCACACTCTGTGGTACTGAAACCGCACTAAAGGGGTGACCTCTGTACCTTCAATCGCTCCTCCTCCCACGTTTGGACTTTGCCGTCCAGGAAGAGGTCTCCCGCCGCCTTAACACTCAAAGCCTGCAGTGCCTTGAGCGCAGCGCGGTACCTGCTCACAGGGAGCCAGGCGCACCATTCCAGTGGAACCAGAGGTGAGTATAGTATATTGCAGGTTTGCCATTTAACCAAGTCATGCCATGCATGCACTGTAGAGTTAATGGAATCCAGGATCCCATAGCGACGATCTGGGGCCCGAAACAGGCTAGTTGGGAGGTCAAATGGGGCGACCGCCACCTTCTCGATGTGAAGATGCGGAGGGTTTACTGACTGGTGTAGCCAATGGAAGGCATATGAACTCTGCGCCACTCTGTAATACAGGTCCATGTCTGGTGCCCTCAGCCTCCCCAGATAGCAAGGTAGAGTGAGAACCTTCCACTGGACTCTCGATTGCTTTCCCGCAAACGCCACTTTAATCAATGTAGAAGTAATGGTTTTAAAAAAGTGAGCCGGCAAGACCATAGGTATATTTAAGAATAAGAATAAAAACCTCTGTAAAACCACCATTTGCATTAGAGATGTCTGCCACAATAGTGAAAGAGGCAGACGTATCCAGCGTTCAGCGTCTTCCTCTAACTTAGTGACTGCCCTCCCATAGTTTTCTTTAAAAACTGTCTCCGGGTCCGTATGGATTTGTATTCCCAAATAGCTGACCGGTTCAGTTTCCAGGTTAAGGGAAAATCCAAGTCGAATGGAATAGTAGTAGGGGTCAGTGGGAAGATTATAGATTTAGGCCAGTTGATTCTTAAGCCAGAAAGTTCACCAAAGCGGACAACCTCCCTCAGCACCGGGGACAGATTGACCTCCGGGTTCCTGATGTAAAGCAACGTGTCGTCAGCAGAAGACGACACGATTAGGTTATATTTGGGGAAGCGTATCCCGCGGAATCCATGATATTCTCTCAGAGTGCATGCAAGGGGTTCTGCAACTATGGCGTACAGAAGGGGTGATAGTGGGCAGCCCTGTCTAGTGTCCCTGGAAATTCTCACCAGGGAAGTGACCATATCTCCAATACGTATTCTAGCAGTGGGCGAGTTGTATAAAACAGCAACTAAGTTCAAGAATACTCCGCCCACCCCCATTCTTTCTAGAACTGCTCGTAAAAATGGCCATTCCACCGCTTTTTCAGCATCTAAAAATACAGCTGCAGCCTTTACCTCTGGGTTGACATGTTGAAGAGCTCCGAAGAAAGTGCGCACATTATGTGAGGTTACGACCCGGGAAAAATCCCACCTGCTCTGTGCTGGCCAAACTCGGGACCAATGGGGCAAGGCGATAAGCCAAAACGTTGGCGTATATTCTGGTGTTGACATTCAATAGTGACAATGGGCGGTAAAATGAGCACTCCTCTGGCGACTTCCCAGGCTTAAGAATGGTAACTATCATAGCCTCTGTCATTGTTGGAGGAAGTTGCCCTGATTCGCAAAGCTCCTCGAAAAGCGTGACTAAATGTGGGATTAGAAGGTCTGCAAATTCTTTATAAAAAGCCACCAGCAGGCCATCCTGTCCCGGGGAACTACCAGATTGCATATGTCGTAATGCCTCTTGTAATTCCCAGGTCTCTAATGGCCAAATCAGATACTCGCGATGTTTATTAGTGAGCCAGGGTAACTTTATGTATTCCAAGTATTCTCGGATCACACTATCCTCTGCCAGGGGGAGAGAGCGATATAAAGTTTCATAGTACTGCTTGAATTGGTTTGCAATGCCTTCTGGGTCTAAAAGCATCTCACCCTCCTCTGACCGCATAGCCGTGATAGTCGAGGCCCCCCTCCTATTCCTCAATAGCACTGCAAGTGTGGCACCCGGCCGCTCTACCTCCCTATAACTTCTAGCAACCGCATATTTCCCCATATGTTGAACTTCGTAATCAGCAGCCTCCTAATATTCTGCAAGTGTTTTATGTAGTTCATCCTCTCCTTCTACTGCCCCATCTCGACAGAGTGCAGACTCCAACTCAGCAAGACATTTCTCTAACTGTTCTAGCCTATTTCTAAGTGCACAAATCACCCCAGAGTGTTTAGATATAGCTACACCTCTAATATACACCTTGAATATCTCCCAGACCGTGGAGAATTGTGACAGAACCTATATTGTTCGTAAAGAAGTCCTTAATGGCCTCAGCCATCTCAGCCCTGAATGTCGCGTCGAGTAGCGAGTAGGGGGAAAATCTCCAGGTAAACGGGGCGGGACGCCTCTGCGGGCTGCGCAGAACCAATAGTATAGGAGTGTGGTCTGACAGGGTACACAGGTGGACTTTGCAGTCCCTCACTTCTGAGTACATTTCACGCGACAACAGCCAGTAGTCTATCCTCGTATGAAGTCCGTGCAGAGCAGAATAATGTGTGTACCCCCCTTGCCCCGGGAACCTTGCCCTTCAAACATCCACCATATCAAGTCGTAGTGTCATATCATTTATAAATTTTGCTGAGGCCAAAGTGCGATGCTCAGGACACCCAGATCGGTCTAGCGTTGGGTCGAGCACACAATTAAAATCCCCTCCCACTAATAGTGGTATCGCTGCGTCAACACTAGGAGCAGTAAAAAGGACTCTAGAAGAGGGGGTTATCAAAATTGGGACCATACACATTAATAACACGTATATCTAACCCCTTCCCCCTGCACCTGGAGATAGTGTACCTCCCTTCAACTTCAGTCACCTCCGGGATAATTTGGAATAGTGATTTTGGGTTTATCCATGTGAGCACCTCTCTGGGGTGGGATGTAAACTCCGAGGCATGGAACGAGCACTGCAGCACTCTTTGTGTTAACATTGCGCTGTCAATAGGCAGGTGAGTTTCTTGTAGCAGAGCTATATCAACAGAGTGTCGTTTAAGGTACGCTTTCACATTGCGCACCTTGCAATGATTATTGAGGCCTCGGACATTCCATGTTAAGAATCTAATTAATGGACCTTCTGGCTGTGTAATCAATTGGGGTTACAGGTAATTTTGGCTAACAACATCCGTATCGCCATGTCCACTTCGATCAAATATGGTAAGTATCTAGAAAATATATCATGTACACTTCTAAGCTATGTAAAAACAACAGTTGATGGACAGAATGCAGAACAATGTCATACATTCACCTCAGTACAGAGATCTGGGCCTAAATCCATCGTTTTTTTGCTCACCATGTCATTTCAGTTTGAACACAGCCATATGCAAATCAGTCTTGACCCTGTGCCTATCCCATAAACACCCGCCCTCCCACGTTGCGTCGACCCCAACTGGACACAATCGAATAACCCCCCCTCCCCGTAACACAAACAGAAATGGAATAAATGCCATCAACTGGTACACACACAGGGGCAGATGTTGCCTCTCCGCTCGCTCACTCCCGGCGTCCGCCAGAAGTAGCAATCAGCCATATCAATACTATTATGGCAGAATACCTGCTTTGTTTCAATAAATTGTATTAACGTTCAGACTACCCAGGAGTCGGAGGCCCTCCAGCCATCATCATAGGGAAGTCCATTCCACACCCAGCATTCTATGACTAGTCTATCTAAGACGTGTCTCTCTTCCAGTACAGTGCTGCAGTTTCCCCCTTATCTCTAAGTGGCTAAGTAGATTCCCCAAATTACTTGCCACCCTCACTCCGTCTATGTAAGCACTGATCCTCTTGTACTGCTGGCCTTACACACTCAACTATATGTCCACAGTAGGGGAGTAGCAGACACAGTACATCCTTTCTGGAGTGGATAATTACATATATGGTGAACTGCTCATTCATCGATTAACTACTTAGAGCGCTGCAATTCGTCACACAAATTGCTAATTGAGTGCCCCCATCTCCTGAACAGTCATAGTATAAGGCATAAGTCCCCCCTCCTTCAGCACCCCCCAGCACTATCAGTCCCTTTATTGGCGATACTTTCAGTGTAGTACTAATCATTCTAGTCCACAGTGCCTCCATCAGCACCCTGCGAATGTTTCACTGCAGGTGCTCCCTGTTGCTCCTTGGTGTAGTCCTTAAGCACTCTCTGTATGGACTTGGGATCCTGGAAGATCTTCAAAACCCCGTTCATGGTTACCCGCAGACATGCTGGGTAGAGCATTGCGTAGTCCAGTTCCTGAGCCCGTAGTGCTCGCTTTAGCGGGGCAAACTGTCTCGAGCCTCTTGAACTTTGGCAGTGAAATCAGGGTATAACGAAAGTGTGGAGCCCTTGTATTGCAGAGACCCCAAATCTCTGGCCTTCCTCAGGGCCGCGTCTCTGTCCCTGTAATTTTAAAACTTTGCAATGATCGGGCGCGGGGGGCGCCTGGGTGAGGGCACGGACCCAGCCAGCGATGGGCCCGCTCAATTACAAACATGGTGGAGAAAGTGTCTCGGCTCAGAAGTGAGACTAGCAGGGTTTCAATGAATAGTTCCATGGCCCCAGTGGAAGTAGATTTGGGTAGGCCTGTGAGGCATATGTTGCTCCTTTGGGAACTGGCTTAGAGATCTTCAGCCTTATCCTGCAGCTGAATGATGGCCTTGCCCATCTGCTTCCGCGTTGCGTCCGCCTCCATGTGCGCCTCCTCAACCTCAGTGATTCGCCTTTCTGACATATCAATCTTTTCGGTGTGTTTATCAAGGCGTTCAGACATTTGGTCAACGTGATAGACCCGCAAATCTATCTTGCCATCTATGGAGCTGAGGCTGGACTGGATGGTAGCCAGGATTTGTCGGAACGCAGCAAGGGACTGCTCGCTCATGTCGACCAATTCTGCAGCAAGATGGGGGTTAACAGTCTCCCGGGTCCTGGTTTTACGCTGTTCGAACAGGAGTTTAGACTGGACTTTGTCTACCTTCCCCATCATCGCCAACTTGAGCCCAAGGGGGGCTTACGAAGCTAGCTTGTGTTACCCTATGATTGCGACTAGATTAACTCCAAATCGGGTAAGTGTGCAAGAGGGAGAATAGAGGGAGATCCAACGAGTCCAGCTCACTCCTCAGTCACTCACAAATGCCCACCAGGATTATCTTATGTCGGTAGGCTTACCCCGTTAGGCCTCTGGAGAGCTTTTAACTTGAAGAAAAAAGTTATTTGCGTCAAGTTGTCAGCTTTTGGGCTACCCCTGCCAGTCCCCCGATGCCACGGAGCTCCAGGATGGGTGGCTTCCTGGCTTTTCAAGTACCTCCAGTCAGCACGCAGTCCCGCCAGAGGCGCAGCAGGATACCGGCTTCCCAGGGGCAGGTTTCGCCACAAGCACCTCACGCCCATCAGGGTAATGTCTCGCAATGCTCCAGTGCGTGGGGGCCGTGACGCAGTCCCAAAGAGCTCTGGCAGATCTAAGAGGATCTATTTAGGGACAAGTACAGGGCTCCCTCTCCTTACCCACTCATTTCATTTCATTAGTCTTTATTCGATTAAAAAATCATAAAAGACACAACATCAACAAGATATACAATACTATATCATAGAATACAATTAAAAAGAAAAAACCCATCATCAATAAGTTACGTTAAAAAGATATTAAATATTCCAAGACTAATGTAATAACAATAAAAACAATACAAATCAATAATCCATAAGATCCTAATGTTAAATTTTTAAGTCTGAAGAAATTTTCTTCTTATGACCCAACACGAAGACCAAAACTTCGCCACTGCAACTCCAATAACTTCCTTTGTGTCGCACTTAAAAATGCGCAGGGCTGTTTGCGCAGAACTTATACCTATTTGATTACACAAGGGCTTGATCCACTTCATACGTGGAACTCTATATGCAGGACAAACAAAAAGAGCATGTGGAATAGTCTCTGGAATCCCTGGGCAACAATGACAAGAGGTATCCATATTTGAACCCAAATTCTGACTCCATTTTTTGATAAATGATTTTAAAGGTAGGGATCCGACTCTGAATTGATGATACAACTTCCTATCTCCAGTTCTAATGATAATATCTGTTAGACCTGTCAGCCCTTTGGGTGGTCCCTCCTCATCATTATTTATTTTGTCCCACTTCTGCCTCAAACCCTGTTATAATTTTTCCTTTTTGGGAAGCACCAGACTTTTTAGTGTTGATGCAGGGTCAGGGAGCCATTTTCCCTACCCCTGGAACTTCTGTCTGAGGGCCGGAGACACAAAATGGTGGCCACCCATTGTCACCTGTGACATCACCAGAACCTCCTGGAACATTCTAGAACCCTGTGACAGTGGGAGGCAGTTTAGAATGTTGGGAGGCCATCTCAGAGTGGCAGTTGGCAACTGACTGGAGAAGAGAGAGGACAGAGATAGAAGGAGGTCGGAGTAAGGCAGCAGAGGTGGAAACCAGTGCTTGGAGTGGGGTCCAGAAACCCACCCTTGATGCTAGTCTCTACTGACCAAGCCCAACCTAAAGCCCTGTGTGGGATCAAGATCAGAAGAACCATCTTAAAGGACTGAATAGTTGGAACAGGCCTTAAAGAAGAAGAACAGCAAGCTCCTGACCTGTTCAGCAGTGTCCTCCTGGAGTCCTGACGTCGAGAAGCCTGGAGACCTGGGGCCGGAGGTAGAGAAGCGGCGCTGACAGAAAGCAGACGTCGTACCCGGGGCCGCCAGAGGTCGAGTGAGGGCGCCGACGGAGGTCGTGGAGAGGCACCGGAGGTCGAGTAAGGAGTCACCAGAGGTCGAGTGAGGGCGCCGACGGAAGTCGTGGAGAGGCGTCGGAGGTCGAGTAAGGAGTCACCCGAGGTCGAGTGAGGGCGCCGACGGAGGTCGTGGAGAGGTGCCGGAGGTCGAGTCGGGAGTCACCTGAGGTCGAGGTGAGGCGTCGATGGGGGAGTGAAGTCCGCCCACCGGAGTCGCCGGAGACTGAGGTGAAGCGCGCCGGAGGTCGGGAGTGGAGATCGCACTCCGGAGACACCAGGAAGTGGGGAGTCCGAGTCCCTGTGACGCCGGAAGGCGACATCGAGACGAGGCCGTCCAGCGACATCGAGCCGAGGCCGTCCAGCGACATCGAGCCGAGGCCGCCCAGCGACATCGAGCCGAGGCCGCCCAGCGACATCGAGTCGAGACCGCCCAGCGACATCGAGTCGAGACCGCCCAGCGACATCGAGTCGAGGACGCCCAACGACATCGCTCCGGAGCCGCCTCACGGCGTCGACACGGTGCCGAGCGGATCATCTTGTAAAGGACAGTAAGTGGTAGAGGGGGCGTCTGAGGTCCCGTGGAGCCCTAAAAGACCATCCTAGGGGCTAAAGGGGTGTTAGAACCAGCCTGGGAGTGCCAGGGGTGAACTGAGACTGGTACAGTGACCTCCATAAAGGGTTGTGTGGTTTGGAGGGCCAGATCTTTAGGTTACTCTTGTTCTGCCCCAGCTTAGGCCCCAGCCTTGATCAATCTAGGTGGGACACCCCCATGCCATCCAAGTGTCCTTAAGTTGTATATGGGCAAAGTAAGACCAAGTGACCTCATGAAAATGATTTGAACTGTAACTGACATTGATTGTTTTACCTTATTTATTGAGGTGCTTTATTTATTGTCATCCACTAATTTATTCCTGCACTGTATTTATTGTCTGACTGTATTTATTTGCCATCTGTATTTATTGCACATCTATTTATTCTTTGCGTATTGATGACCTGAACCTATTTATTGAAATTCCAATGTAGTATTATTTATTTGTCCTGCTCTTTTGAAGGAAAATCCTAGTGTATTGTATTTATGTTATGAAACCTGCAACTAAGATAAAATAAGATAAAGACATATATATTTTCAACTTGACTTGCATTATTTTTACGGTGTAGTGTCGTTTTTGGAACGGATGAACGCATGGTTATTGTGAGGGTGTGACGTACGCTTCACACGGTGCCTGACCCCAACCGCTCGAGCCAAGCTACCATTGTGCTGGGAACCTGGTGACTGTTAACCCGGTTGCCCGGTTTCCAACAATATCCCAATAGGGTTCCAGACAGTAATCAAGCTTATGGTCCATAAAGAGGTCAGTTAATGAGCCCCCAGTGATCTGGGCGTAAGATTTAAGTTGGAACATCTCAACATAAAGTCTCTTAAGCTCTATCTTCGACGGGAAGGGATTCCCTACTGGGTCTAACCAAAGTTGTCCAAGATTAATTGCCATAAGGACAGCTCTAATTTTATAGAGCCAAGGGATTTGGCGAGACTTGTCCACCCCTATAAGATGTTTAAGAGCCAAAGCATAAGATGCTAGCTCTGGGGTGGTCCACAAGCGTCTCCAATAAGCCAGTGGTCTAAAACCTGCTATCTCGTCAAATGATACACTCCCTAGGTCCTGCAGCAATGGTTTTAGGGGTGTAGATTGAGGTAGGCCAGTCAGGGAACGAAGGAACTTATATTGGGCAAGTACCAGTGGTTGCAGGTTTTCAAAACCCCAAAGTTCCGCACCATAGAGTATTGACGCTCTAACCTTCCCGTGATACATCTTCATTACTGGAGCTATAGGTTTAGTTAAAGAGGATCTGTGTTCTTTTAGGAGTGCTCCCGCTAATTGGTTATGTTTAATTACCGAGAAATCCAACTGGTGGTTCCAATTAAGTCTCCGTCCCAAGGTCACCCCTAAATAAGCAAAAAATCTGTTTGTTCAATAGGGGCATTATTCATTCTAAGAGATGTACACATTTTTTTCCTCTTATGAAGGACCATAAATTTAGTCTTCCCAACATTAACCTCCAACTCATTATCACTACAAAAAAGTTGGAAGCGATCCAGGGCACGTTGGAGGCCATTTTTAGTTTTGGACAATAAAAGAGTATCGTCCGCAAACATTAATATCGGTATTCTAGATCCAACAAGTGTGGGGGCATCCGTTGGGTAATCAGTGAAATAGGGGACGACATTGTTAATAAAAAGGGAGAAAAGAGTGGGAGCAAGCACGCACCCCTGACACACTCCTTTAACCACTTTAAAACTATTGGTAGTCTCCCCTTGCCCTCCCCATCTCACACAGGCAGTTATTTTCATGGAGCCTAACAACTACTGTGTTCCAATACAGCATCATGAATCTGAATACCTGGTCAATGGTGCTGACATGGCCCCGGAAACCAGCCTGGTATTCTGATAATATGTCATTATCATCTATCCACCCTAATACCCGATTTAGTACTATTTTAGCCACCAGCTTCTGGGTGGTATCAATCAGGCTGATAGGCCTATAATTAGATGGCAGGGCCCGATCACCCTTTTTATATATTGGGATGATTTCAGCCCCACGCCATGAATCGGGTATGGGGGCTCCTCCTGCAATACCATTAGCCAATATATGGATATATTTTACCCAATTTGCACGATCGATTTTAAAGATATCAGATGGAATTCCATCTGGCCCTGGGGTTTCCCGGCCGGTAGGCCTTCCAATACATGCTCCACCTCTGCATGAGAAAATGATAATGCCCCCACTCTTGAATAGGACAATAAAAAAAACGGGATCTCCGGATTAGTGCAGGCAAACTGGGTCTCAAAAAAGACAACCCAGTCTTCTGGGGATACATGATTTACTGAATTAGGGTTATCACTGCCACTTCCCCATTTAATTAAGTGCCAAAATTTACACCAATTCTTATCCCTACATGATGACAACAAATCCCTCTAACGTGCCTCATCAAACATCCTCTTTGCCAAATTTTGGGTTTGCTTATATGCAGCTCGACATCTAATTTCTGGAACTTGCCCCACCCTGATTGCACAAGACAGAGCCCTGAATGCCCTCTTACAATCCCCATTGTACCACTTGGCCGACTTATATTTTATTTTATTGGCACAATTGGGGTGTGGGCCTGATTTAAAAAGAATTGACCTCAGCTTCTTAACCATTACTATGTGCTGCACTGTTATCCCATCAACATTAACTCCAGTAACATCTAAATTTAACTGGGTAACAGCAGCAATGGTATCTACTAAAATTTGCCTCATCATAGAGCATCTTACCTCATCATTTACAATGTGGTCCCACTTTACTCTTCGACAATTATTGGTGACCAAAATAGAAGACGGAACACCAACTTTCTGAGTTTCTACTCTCTCTTTAGCGAGCACTTCCAACTGTACTAAAAGAGGATCGTGATCACTCTCAATCCTAACTCGTACCTCCATATCTATCAATTTGGACCACAATTCAACATTTAAAATAAAATAGTCTATCCTACTATGTTTTGTACCCATATTATACGTAGGCATACCCTGGGGGTCTGACTTAGACCTACCATTGGCTGCCCGGAGCCCATATTCCATTGTAAGTGTCTTTAGCTGTAGTGCGGCTGCTGACCAGATTTTGACGGGTTCTAATGACAAAGTCGGGACACCCCAAACTAAGTCCTCATCACTCGTGAGATTCCCATCTTCAAAACCACGGGGTTCGTAGGTGCAGTTGAAGTCTCCAGCAATAATAATGTTCCTAGGATAATGTAGAGACTGCAGGAAGATATCGAGAGCAACCACTGTCGAAGAAATTCTTCCGCCCACCTGGCCTCTGGCATAGACATTCACTAGGATACACTTGAAACCAGATCCTACAGATATGGATAGAGCCAGAATATCCAGATCTTCTATTTCCACCTCCTTTACTGAAATATCAGCCCGTTGTCGCACCCATATTAAGAGCCCTCCCATTGATCTGCCCTTATTTCTAGGTGCTGGAATAGCTAATTTCCCAAAGGACAAGTAGCCTGGCCTAAAGTACATTTCCCTAGCCCAGGTTTCTTGAAAGATTACTACATCAGCCTCTTCTATAAAGGATGACCAATCCTCTGAGGCAACTTTGGAACTTAGACCCGCTATATTCCACGAGAATATTTTAAGTGGATTAGGCTCAGATAAACTAGTTAACCCTGGGCTACCAACTCTCTCAACAGCCGAAGAAACGCTGGAGTTGACATAATCAACGGCTGTATTCTCGGTAGGTTCACCCAGGATAATGGTTGACGGCTTTAACTTCACAGCTCCCAACCCCTCCTGAGAAAGTCAGTCACAGTCTTCAAGCCCTGATAGTGGTGCAAACCGGTTTGTGGTTAGATCCCCGAGAAGTCCTGCCTGTGTCCCCCCACTGGCTCTTGAATAAATACCCTGCCTTCTATAGCCTGACGTCGATTTACTAAAGGAAGGATAAAAGAAGCTTAGGGGGCAAACAGTTATTTTTGACGGAAGGCAGCCCCCAGTGTTTTGGCTCAAGTAATCTAAGATCATACTAGCTGCTCCGGGGTTATTAAAATTAGCCACAACACAGTCTCCACTCTCTGTATTCGCTGTCGGGCCCAGCCAAGAACACCGCCTCACCATTATGAGATACTCACTAATGTCCCACTCCCTGCTTACTCTTTTTTTTATTTGAGTATTAAGCCAATGCATCACCTTCAGCATTAATTGGTCAGTCGTTTTTGTTTGTCCCTCCTGCACTGGGGGCACTTGTCTGAGTATTACCACCAGCGGGGCTGCTACCGGGGGTAAATCAAGGGCTCCCAGCACAGGACCACGGCCAAACCTAGCTTGACCCAAACTTTTAGACATACTTGCTTGAGCAATATTCCCCCTTGTCCGTGATTGCCTATCGACTTGATCTCGTATTGACCTTCTTGGACAGTCATCCACAATTTTGGGAGGAGAGCAAGGGATAAACAACGCTGATTCCCCTGACGAGTTTGCAAGTTCCATACCCTCAACTGGTACACAATTAACCAAAGGACTGAAATTCGGTCCCTCTAATAGGTTGCTCGTTAGTGGGGAAACAGTAAAAGGAGAAGGTGCAAGGGGGCTAGGGGAGACGATTCCACTAGGAATACTATTGATTGGAACAAGGGGAAACTCTGGAGTAGTTTGAAGACCTACTGACTTTGCAGACCCAAGTGCTGTCTTAACCTTAACACAATGATCGCAAAATAAGAGTTTCTGCTCGATCTTTACCAGTTTATCCAAAATAGGATTCAACGGAAGAGTTAGCATTTCCCTTATTTTTGTTAAGAAATACTCCTCATTGGCACTTGGCAGATTAACACTCAACGTTAGGGGTTCGGGAACATTGGTAGTCACATAAGAGCTATCAACTTGCGGGGGAGAGAGAGAAAGCATAGTTGATCCGTCTACAGTTTTAGCAGACCTAGGAATTTTGGCTGCTTTTCCTAAATGTTGTTTCCCCCCGCGTTTCCTTTTAACAACAACAGGGTCCTTACGGGAACTTGGTGGCACTGGCTTTTTTTGGGACGTTGTCCTCGAAGACAATGTTTGGGCAGAGGATAAATCGGAATTCCTAGATGGTAATGTACATGCATTTTAACAGGGAACAACAGCGACATCCACTGCTTCAGGTCGAGGAGAGTGCAATGAGACAGGTAGACTGACCCCCAAGGGTTGGTGAGAAACTCCTGAATTAAAAATGGGTGGTCTATCAGGAGTTCTGGCAGTCGTTAGAGGACCCAAGGAAGATCTTCTGTTACCTTGGGGATCCAGGGACATCCGCCGCTCAGTTAAAGTTATTTCCCGCTCTAATAAGGAAGCTGCCCTTACTATAAAGTTGTCCAAAGTCCCTGCAACGCTCCCTCCCGCAAGACATTTGGTGGTTCTAGCATCCCGCAGATTCATAATGAAGGAGGAAGCGATTACCCAAGGCTAGGTACACAATGCGGAATGAAGAGCGTATTTGCAGTTGTAGACGTCCCACTAATCTAGCAACCCTGGGTCATCCGTTCGGGCTTGGCTTGTGTAAGGGACCCTCTAGCTGAACACCAAAATGCAAGGGGTGGCCCAGCCCAGCCCCTACCAGTCTCTAACTGGCTCAAACGGGCCCGCCCTTGGCCCGGGCTTCGCCCGGCGCGCGCCCGGCCGCGTCCCGCACAGCGGGAGCGGCGAGGAGTCTTATAGCCCTTACTCCAGCTCGGGTGCAGCCAATTACCAGCCCCGCAAAGCCTCCTGGGCTACAAAGTCCACAGCCACAGTGACAACAGGTAGGGCAGAGCAGGGATACAGCGAAGCGGCTCCCGCACAGCGAGGAGTCTTATAGCCCTTACTCCAGCTCAGGTGCAGCCAATTACCAGCCCCGCAAAGCCTCCTGGGCTACAAAGTCCACAGCCACGGTGACAACAGGTAGGGCAGAGCAGGGATACAGCGAAGCGGCTCCCCTTACCGACTCAAATGGGGATGCTCCTGTTCGTTTTCAACAAGGCGCGCCCCAGCACGGTCAGAACGAGTGGGCTAGTAGGCCGTCCGTGCTTCCCCGATCGCCAGTAAGCACGGCATGGTTAATTTGCAGTCAGGAGGACAGGCACTCCTCAGCACTTCGGGTCGGACCCTGAGGGGTCGCGTTGTTGCGCAGCAGGGCTCCGGGAGACTTCAAGATTACGTCTCCTTCCGGCGCTCGTAGCTCCGCCACTGCGCCTCAGATCTTCATGAGACCGGCACGATTCAGCACCGGAGGACCCCAGGTGGCCACGTGTAAGCTTCAGAAGCAGCAGACTCAGCCAGGATATTACAGGATAGTGGGATGGCTCCGGCACGATTCAGCAACGGAGGACCCCCGGCACCCCAAGCGCCCACGTGTAAGCTTCAGAAGCCGCAGACTCAGCCAGGATATTACAGGATAGTGGGATGGCATAGCGGAGCTCGACTAGCTCGCGGCTATCCTGCTGAGACGGGAAGCCCCGCCCCCAAGTCTACACATACTTAGCAATGAATACGGATTACTCCCCTGCAAGAGGAACCACAGAAGAGGCGCAAGAGGCCGGAGATAGGGGACAGACGAACGACCTCAAATGCAGAGGAGTGGAGCAATATAGATGACTCAGATTCAACTGGCTGCAGCGGCTCCTTCCATACGAGAAGAAGACAACCAGGAAGGAGAGGCATATACACCGGATCTCCATAGCCCGCATCAGGACCCTGATGGCACCCACAACCCTGGGGATACCCCATCCAACCATTCCAGCCCCCTCTATGGAGGCCCCAACTACTCTCCTTTTTAGGACAGGGCCGGGGCAAAAGAGTACACAGAAGAAGAGGAAACAGATCAACTCCAGGGAACCAACGAAACACCCAGAGAGTCCAATTGGACTAAGCAATTGAACAACGCCTGACACGGAGCATGGTGAGAGATGCCTCCCCAACAACCAGCACCACATCGACCTAGTCATTAATTTGAGTAAAAAGGTCCTGACCTACTCGACAAGGGACTGGGCTATATAGCCCCACCCACTTGGGTGATGATTTCTCCTAACAGAGTGAACTGTCCCAGCTCTTCAGGAAGATTCGATTCGTTTTTTTCTTTAACAAAGTGGAAGACAATGACCTGGTGTGGGAAATCAAAACAGGCCTGAAAAATAAGTCCACCTTCAACCCACAGCTAAATCTGATTCCACCAGAAGTGGCTACCTTTGAGAAAGCAGTGTTAAAGGAATTTGAAAGATTGAGACCATCCAGCTACGCGGCATGAGAAACTGCAGGACTTCGAATGTTATTGTGAGAAGTTGGCCTGATGTATGATGTCACTAGTTCTAGTGTACACCTTATATCAGTCCAAATACCCTTATGGTGATTGGTTGTAAAGTCAACCTTATAGACCAGCTATCCTAGTGGTAGCATGGACAAGAGCAGTCTTAGGCTAAACTCTGAATGGCATGTGAAGCCAGCTGTGATACCATATATAATCCCTTGAGTACCAAATGAAAGGACACCACAACAGATATATATATAAAATAAAGTGTATTTATTCTAGTCAAACCCTCAGCACTCTTTATGAGATTAGAGGTAAGTACAACACAGTCTTATTTAAGCATACATTAAGTCACACAGGTAAGTAATACAGTTAGGCCCTAGGGGCCACGCAAACCATATACTAAGTAAGTGGTATAAGAACCACTGTCACGGAAATAGAATAGGCCTAGGCCTAGGGAATCGTTGGGGCTACACTACACTAGCGTTAGTTAGGAAGTGGGAGGCCCACGGGATTCGTGTGCAGAGTGGAAACACTCACGCGTAATGCGTAAAAGTCAATAGCAATAGTACAGTTTAGAAAACGGTAGATTTAGGACACTTCCGGAGTAGCTAGGAAGTTGAGACTTGAAAACTAGACACTAGGATAGTCACTATCCTGATGAGCACCGGAGTACCCAAGTTACCTAGCCCACAGGCTGCGGGTGCATAGGGGTGAAGATGCGTCGTTTTCGTCGTCGACTCCTATGGATGCCTGAAGAAAGATGCTGACAGGCAGTCAGTGAAGAGTGTCCGGTGGATCCCAAGGCTGGGATCAAGAAGAGAGGAAACCTGCAAGCAGAAGGGACAGAGTCAAGGTCACTAGCCAGTGACCACGTGGAACCAGGAAGGAACCAGGCGATGTCGTGAAGATTACAGGTGAAGGTGAAGCTTGTCGCTGCAGCCAGGAGGACCAGGAAGCATCGAGGACGACCAGGACCAGGAGGCGAGCTGTCCCACGAAGGCTCTTGCTGTCGGCGGCGTCGAAGTTGGACTAGGACTCACCAAGCCTTGGCAAGCGGAACCCACGAAGAACGAAGGACTTGCTTCTGGTGCAGACCAGGAAGGTCTGGGGTGCTTCTTCTTTGCAGGGAAGCGGGAGCCAGTCTGGAGGAGCCAAACCAGCGCAGAAGATTTCAGGGTGCGTCGTCACAAAGGCCACTAGCCAGCGGGCAAGCAACCGGACAGACGCGGCAAGCAGGAAAATGCTGAAGGGCCCCACGCAGGACTCGTGGAGTGTGGGGGGGCTGATCTTCGATGCAGATGGTGCTTGGGGTTGGGGCTTCTCAATCCCCGGTGCACAACTTCGAGGGTACCTCAGAAGCTGCGCTTTAAGTTACTAGCCACTTTTTCCAGGTAGCCGGTCCCACGTCGCTCGTCGCCTCCACGGATCTCAGCTCTGCTGTAGATGTGGATCAGGGTCGGAGAAGTCTGGAAGTCAAGGCTCTGGTCAGGCTCTGCAGTCGGTTCCTCGTAGAACGTGGGCAAAGCAAAGGGTAGTCTCTTGATGGTGCCTGTTTGCACAGGGTAGCCACTCCTTGGCTACAAGGGAGATTCTTCAGTCTTCTTCTTTCGTCGAATGTCGAAGGTCCAGAGTTTCTGTTCAGTTTTGCAGGTTCAGGATAATCTAAAGTCTTGAGGCCCAACTCCCACTCTTATACTAATCTGGGGGGCTGGGATACCTGCTAGGTCACGCCTTATGGGTGGGACCTGGGAGGGGGTGGTTACACCCACTTCCCTTTGTCCAGTTTCGCGCCAGAGCTGGGGCTGGAGTGCCCCAGCGCCGGTTTGAACTGGACTATGCAAGGAACACCTTGTGTGCCCCAGGCATGTCTCATTCCTTTCAGCCCACCCTGCCCCAATACACTAAAGGCTGTCTGGGGAGGTGCTAGCACCTCCCCAAGCAGGAAACCTATTGTCCAGGCCTCCCTGGCTGGGATCACTCCCAGCTGCAGGAGGTCAGACTTGTGTCGTGGCAGCAGCATCCATTTTGTGATGCTGAGGCTTTGGTCAGAGGCTAACAGTTGAAGTATGATTTTAACATGTCTTTCCCTCTAGAAGGGGGGAATAATATTCTCATGTCCAGAAATGGCATGGGGGTATTATTCCACAGTGTTAGACACCTTACACGACATGTTTCGATAAAGCCAAACCATAGTTACCATAACCGTCTAAGATTATAAGGCACTTTAAGAGTATATGGTAGGCTATATCATAGAACAGCTATAAGGACAAGGTTCCGAAAGCTGCAGACAGGCCCAGCTCATGCTAGAGCACCATCTCACATGTTACCAAGCACTCTGCCTCCAGGATTGTCAAGGCCTGCCATAGGAGTGACTGATAGGTACACATGTGTCTATATGCAAGTTAGGTATAGGAATACTACACCTAAGCAAGGGGTGATTACACGACCTTGCCCCAGCTGAGTGCTCAGCCAGTTGTGTCAAAATGGAAGGCCAGGCCAGGGGTGGCATAATACATGCTGCAGCCCCTGGTAGGCCTAGGGTACACCTATGCCCTGGGTACCTAGGGTACACTGTACAGGGGCCAATAAGGTGATCCTATCCAAATGGGTTATGCACCTAAAGTACATAGTATTAATTTAGAGAGAGAACAGCAGGGCTGTGGGTCTGATTTGCAGGCCCACAGCCACATCTAAGTCGAAAACCAGTAAAGCAAAAGCAAAAAGTGGGGGTGAACATAGAAAGCAGACCCTACTCTCCTACACAACCCCCCCTCCCACCAAACTTAGGGACATTAAACTAACCTTGACCAGTTGAGTCTTCATGTTCTAAGTGGAAATATCTGGAGAGTCCATCTGCATTGGCATGGTCAGTTCCAGGTCTATGTTCCACTGTGAAGTCCATCCCCTGTAGGGAAATGGACCACCTAAGAAGTTTGGGATTTTCACCCTTCATCTGATTTAGCCACAAGAGGGGCTTATGGTCTGTCTGAATCTTGAAGTGAGTGCCAAACAAGTATGGCCTCAGCTTCTTCAGGGCCCAAACCACAGCAAAGGCCTCCCTCTCAATAGCTGACCAACGTTTCTCTCTAGGGGTCAGCCTTCTACTTATAAAAGCAACGGGCTGGTCTTGACCATCTACATTCAGTTGTGAAAGAACAGCTCCCACACCTAACTCAGAAGCATCTGTCTGAACAATGAACTCTTTGGAGTAGTCTGGACTTTTCAGAATAGGTGCACTGCACATGGCCTGCTTCAGGTCATCAAATGCTTTTTGACAGCTTACTGTCCACTGAACTTTCTTTGGCATCTTCTTGGAGGTCAAGTCATTAAGTGGTGTCACTATGGACCCATAGTTCTTAACAAACTTTCTGTAGTACCCAGTCAGGCCCAAGAAAGCTCTGACCTGAGTCTGGGTAGTTGGAGGAGCCCAGTCCTTTATGGTCTGGATCTTGCTCTCCAGTGGTTGAACCTGACCCCCACCAACTAGGTGGCCCAGGTATACAACCTTGCTCTGCCCTATCTGGCACTTAGTGGCCTTGATAGTGAGGCCTGCCTTTTGCAGGGCCTCTAAAACATTCCTCAGGTGGACCAGGTGATCCTCCCAGGTGGAGCTAAAGACAGCAATATCATCAAGATAAGCTGCACAATAATCATCCAACCCAGTAAGGACTTGATTCACCAACCTTTGGAAAGTGGCAGGTGCATTCTTCAAACCAAAGGGCATTACCACAAATTGATAATGTCCTCCTGGGGTCGAAAAAGCAGTTTTGGCCTTTGCACTCTCAGCTAGTCTGATTTGCCAGTAGCCTGCTGTTAGGTCAAATGTGCTCAAAAACTTAGCAGCTGCCAGTCTGTCAATGAGCTCATCTGCCCTAGGTATTGGGTGGGCATCTGTCCTAGTGACAGCATTGAGACCTCTGTAATCCACGCAAAACCTCATCTCTCTCTTACCATCTTGGGTGTGAGGTTTTGGCACAAGAACTACAGGACTAGAGGAAGTTCCTTCGACACCACCATCTTCCCTGAGAGCTGGAAGCACGCCGAACTCAGCGCCCTACTAAAGAAACCTACAGCGGACCCCACCGACCTCAAGAATTACCGCCCCATCTCGCTCCTCCCGTTTCCAGCCAAAGTCATCGAGAAGACCGTCAACAAGCAGATGGCCGCCTTCCTCGAGACGAACGGATCCCTCGACCCCTCACAGTCCGGCTTCCGAGCCAATCACAGCACCGAGACCGCCCTCATCGCCGCCACCGATGACATCCGAGCCCTGATGGACAATGGAGAAACAGCGGCCCTCATCCTCCTAGACCTCTCTGCGGCATTCGACACGGTCTGCCACCGCACCCTAGTACGGCGCCTCAGCAACATCGGAATCCAGGACAAGGCGCTGGACTGGATCATCTCCTTCCTCGACGGAAGAACACAGAGAGTCCGCCTACCACCGTACAAGTCAGAGGCCTCCGAAGTCACCTGCGGCGTCCCTCAAGGATCATCTCTGAGCCCCACCCTCTTCAACGTCTACATGAGCCCCCTCGCGGCCATCGTACGCAAACACAACCTCAGCATAATCTCCTACGCCGACGACACCCAACTGATCCTCTCCCTGACCAACGACCCCGCCGCCGCCAGATCCAACCTGCACGAAGGGATGAAAGAGGTAGCCGAGTGGATGACGACCAGCCGCCTGAAACTGAACTCGGACAAGACGGAGGTCCTCATCCTGGGCTCCTCACCCTCCGCCTGGGACGACTCCTGGTGGCCTCCCGCCCTGGGCACCGCACCCAAACCGACAGACCATGCACGCAACCTGGGCTTCCTCCTGGACTCCTCCCTCTCCATGACCAGGCAAGTCAACAACGTCTCCTCGGCGTGCTTCAACATCCTACGCATGCTACGGAAGATCTTCTGGTGGATCCCCACCGAGACCAGGAAGACCGTCACCCAGGCCCTCGTCACCAGCCGACTGGACTACGGCAACGCCCTCTACGCCGGTACCACCGCCAAGCTCCAGAAGAGACTCCAGCGGATCCAGAACGCCTCAGCCAGACTCATCCTCGACATCCCACGAACCAGCCACATCTCCGGACATCTGAGAGACCTTCACTGGCTCCCCGTCAACAAAAGAATCACCTTCCGCCTCCTCACCCACGCACACAAAGCCCTACACGACCAAGGCCCGAGCTACCTCAACAGCCGAGTCAACTTCTATGCTCCCAAACGCCACCTCCGATCAGCCAACCACGCCCTCGCCGCCGTCCCCCGCATCCGAAGAGCGACTACAGGAGGAAGGTCCTTCTCCTACTTGGCCGCCAAGACCTGGAACTCCCTCCCGACCGACCTGCGCCTGACCCAAGACCACCTCTCCTTCAGGAAGAAGCTGAAGACCTGGCTGTTCGAGCAGTAGCGGCACCCCCCCCCCCCCAGCGCCTTGAGACCCTACGGGTATGTAGCGCGCTTTACAAGTGGCACTGATTGATTGATTGATTGACTAGCCCAAGGGCTCTCTGAAGGTTCAATGACTCCCAGCTCCAACATCTTTTGTACCTCAACTTTTATGCAGTCCCTGACATGGTCAGGTTGCCTGTAGATTTTACTCTTCACAGGCAGACTGTCACCAGTGTCCACCTCATGGGTGCACCAGTTTGTCTGACTTGGGGTCAGAGAGAACATATGTCTGTAGGATTGCAGAACTTGTCTGCAGTCCTGTTGCTGATGGACAGTGAGGCTGTCAGAAAAGACCACACCATCAACTGAGCCATCATCAGGGTTCTGAGTCAACAGGTCTGGGAGAGGGTCACTCTCTTCCTCCTGCCCCTCATCTGTAGCCATGAGTAGCCCCATGTCTGCCCTGTCAACATATGCCTTCAATCTGTTGACATGAAGCACCCTGTGGGGGCTTCTGGGAGTCCCAAGGTCCACCAAGTAGGTGACTTCTCCCTTTTTCTCAACAATAGTGTGGGGTCCAGACCATTTGTCTTGGAGTGCTGCTGGGGCCACTGGCTCCAACACCCACACTTTCTGCCCTGGCTGGTAAACAGTCAGTACAGCCTTTTGGTCATGCCAAGCTTTTTGGAGTTCTTGGCTTGCCTCAAGGTTTTTAGAAGCCTTCTTCATATACTCTGCCATCCTGGAGCGGAGACCAAGTACATAATCCACTATGTCTAGTTTGGGTTGTCTGAGAGGTCTCTCCCATCCTTCCTTCACCAAACACAGGGGTCCTCTTACAGGATGCCCAAACAAAAGCTCAAAAGGGCTGTAGCCAACCCCCTTTTGTGGGACCTCTCTGTAAGCAAACAGAAGGCAGGGTAAAAGGATGTCCCATCTTCGCCTAAGCTTGTCTGGTAATCCTTTTATCATTCCCTTTAGGGTCTTGTTGAATCTCTCAACAAGCCCCTTGCACTGTGGGTGATAGGGTGTGGTGAACTTATAGTTAACACCACACTCCTTCCACATTGCAGTCAAGTATCCTGACATGAAGTTGGTACCTCTGTCAGAAATGACTTCCTTTGGAAAGCCCACTCTGGAGAATACTCCAAGCAGGGCCCTTGCCACAACAGGAGCTGTTGTGGTCCTCAGGGGAATTGCTTCTGGGTACCTGGTGGCATGGTCCACTATCACCAGTATGAATCTGTGCCCAGATGCTGTTTGTGGGTCCATTGGTCCTACAATATCTATGCCCACTCTTTCAAAGGGGACCCCCACAACAGGTAGTGGTATGAGGGGGGCCTTTGTGGTGCCACCTGATTTGCCACTGGCTTGGCAGGTGACACAGGAGCGACAAAACTCCTTAGTATCTTCTGACATATGGGGCCAGTGAAAGTGAGGGACAAGCCTGTCCCAAGTCTTGTTCTGGCCTAAATGTCCTGCAAGGGGAATATCATGGGCCAAGGTTAGAAGGAAGCCTCTGAACTTCAGTGGTATGACCAACCTCCTGGATGCACCAGGCTTGGGTCTGTAGCCTCTGAATACAGTAGCCCTTCATCCCAATACACTCTATGGGTACCTTGAGCATTCCCTGCAGCCTCAGCAGCAGCCAGCTGTCTGAGGGGTTCAAGAGAGGGGCAGTCTAATTGAGCCTGCCTCAGATCTGCCCTTGAAGGTCCCCCTGTCCCAAGAAACTCAACCTGATCAGGTTCAAGTTCTTCTAGGACAGTTCCTTCAGGGCTCTCAGAATCATCCTCCTGGGAGGGCTGATCCACCACCTGAGGCAGGGGGGAAGGCACAGCCTTAACCCTACTGCTCTTTCTCTTGGGTTGTGACTGGTCCATAGTTTCAGGATCCAGCACTTGTTCAGTGGTGCACTTTTTGGCCTGTGACCTGGTCACAGCAAGGACATGTGCATCTATCCCCAGCATTTCTGCATGGGTCCTATACTCCACTTCAGACCAAACTGAAGTTTCAAGATCATTGCCCAGTAAACACTCTACAGGAAGGTCTGAACTAACAACAACTTTCTTGAGGCCAGTTACCCCTCCCCAGGAGAAGTTAACAATAGCCACACTATGGGAGGTAGTGGCATTGCTAGCGTTGGTCACTAGGTAATTCTCACCTAGTATGATCTGTCCAGGGTCCATAAAAGCAGGTGTCACCATTGTGACACTAGCTCCAGTGTCCCTGTAGGCCTGAGCCATTCTTTGGTTGATAAAAGGTGTCTGTCTGTACTTGCCCAGGTTACTGGGGCCTACAGTAGAGGACAAAGCTAAGTCCCCATCACAGATCAGAACAGCCTGAGTAGGTACTCTGACTAGGCCAGAATCCTCCTCAGTTCCCAGGGTTAACCCTACTACACCCTTTTGCTGGGAACCACCACTTACAGCTGAACTAGGGGGTACAGTTGCCTTAGGGGCAATGGTGGCTGGGGGCTTATCCTTTTTGGTGCACTCACTAAACCAATGTGAGTTGGACTTACAATAGTTGCACCATGGTTTCTTTTGGCCATCTTTCTTTTTATCCTTTTTGGGACCACCCTCCCCCTGAGCCTTTTGGGGGCCTGGTGAAGACTTCTGGTCTTTTTGTTTCTGCTCATTACCCTTCTGGTCTGCCTTTTTCTGATCACCGCCCTGGTTCTGGTTTTTCTGCTTAACTCTAGTCCTGACCCATCTATCTGCCTTCTTTCCCAATTCTTGGGGAGAAGTCAGATCAGAATCAATCAGGTGTTGATGCAATAGCTGGTTTTGACAGTTGTTAAGTATTTGCTCTCTCATGATCAAATTATACAATCCTGTATAGTCCTTAACCTTACTTCCCCTTAGCCAGCCTTCCAGAGCCTTAGTGGCACAATCTACAAAGTCAGTCCAGTCCTGAGTCTGTGTCTTCTGGGTATCCCTGAACAACAACCTGTATTGTTCAGTGGTTAGGCCAAACCCATCAATCAGAGCACTCTTCAGGACAGTGTAATTATCTGCATCCTCATCACTAACTGTGAGGAGCTTGTCTCTGCCTTTCTCAGAGAAGGAGAGCCACAAGATAGCTGCCCACTGACTTTGGGGTACCTGCTGTACTTTGCAAGCTCTCTCCAAAGCAGTTATCCATTTGTGGATGTCATCCCCACACTTGTAGGGAGGGACAATCTTGCTCAGGTTTCTATTATCATAGTGCCTGTCTCTATCCTTAGGGATATTGCTGCCACCAGTGGGTTCTGACCCACTCAACTTTTGTTCTCTAGCCAGAGCAAGCTTCTCTTTGGCAAGGGCAAGTTCTTCCCTCTGAATCCTCAGATTAGCTTCCCTCATTCTGGCTTCATGCTCCTTTCTCTCAGGGGAAGTCATTCCCCTGTGAGAGGAAGCATTAGAGATGTTAGAGACATGGGAGTGGATGGATTCCCTTGAAGGGGATCTGTCCCTCCTGCTTCTCTGTGTAAGCCTACTTGGGGGTCTGTAAGGGGGGACCCCATGCAAACTCCCATGTAAGCTTAGGTTAGCCTGGCTAAGTCTTCCTACTTGGCCCTGGCTGTCTACCTCTTCATCTGAAGTCTCCTCTGACTCCTCTGTGGTGGGTAGACCCTCCTCTGTACCTAGGGTACCTGCCTGAGATGCCCTAATAATGTCATACTCCTCTAGGAGTTGTCTTAACTGAAGGAGGGTAGGGTTTGCACCCTGTTTTATTCCTCTGGAGGTACACGAGTGTCTCATCTCCTGGAATGTTAAGGTATCATATCTAGAGGGGGTCTTTTGCAGACCTGATCCTCCTGAGGGAGCATCTACTTGATCTCCTCTCAGAGACATGATCTAGTGAGGGTGTGGTGTGTGCACCTACCTACACTAGTTGTATCTACTAAACCTCTCTAGTAGTTGTAGTCAGGGTGTGTTACTCCCTTCAACCTACAACTACAAAGTCCAGTAGGACTTAAGTATTATAATCTATGTTATATGTACCTAGACAATATCTGTGTGATCTTTCAATTTAGTATCTCAAGATTACAATGGTATTACAACAGCAAGCTCAGATCCCAACCGCTGCTCACCAATGTGAGAAGTTGGCCTGATGTATGATGTCACTAGTTCTAGTGTACACCTTATATCAGTCCAAATACCCTTATGGTGATTGGTTGTAAAGTCAACCTTATAGACCAGCTATCCTAGTGGTAGCATGGACAAGAGCAGTCTTAGGCTAAACTCTGAATGGCATGTGAAGCCAGCTGTGATACCATATATAATCCCTTGAGTACCAAATGAAAGGACACCACAACAGATATATATATAAAATAAAGTGTATTTATTCTAGTCAAACCCTCAGCACTCTTTATGAGATTAGAGGTAAGTACAACACAGTCTTATTTAAGCATACATTAAGTCACACAGGTAAGTAATACAGTTAGGCCCTAGGGGCCACGCAAACCATATACTAAGTAAGTGGTATAAGAACCACTGTCACGGAAATAGAATAGGCCTAGGCCTAGGGAATCGCTGGGGCTACACTACACTAGCGTTAGTTAGGAAGTGGGAGGCCCACGGGATTCGTGTGCAGAGTGGAAACACTCACGCGTAATGCGTAAAAGTCAATAGCAATAGTACAGTTTAGAAAACGGTAGATTTAGGACACTTCCGGAGTAGCTAGGAAGTTGAGACTTGAAAACTAGACACTAGGATAGTCACTATCCTGATGAGCACCGGAGTACCCAAGTTACCTAGCCCACAGGCTGCGGGTGCATAGGGGTGAAGATGCGTCGTTTTCGTCGTCGACTCCTATGGATGCCTGAAGAAAGATGCTGACAGGCAGTCAGTGAAGAGTGTCCGGTGGATCCCAAGGCTGGGATCAAGAAGAGAGGAAACCTGCAAGCAGAAGGGACAGAGTCAAGGTCACTAGCCAGTGACCACGTGGAACCAGGAAGGAACCAGGCGATGTCGTGAAGATTGCAGGTGAAGGTGAAGCTTGTCGCTGCAGCCAGGAGGACCAGGAAGCGTCGAGGACGACCAGGACCAGGAGGCGAGCTGTCCCACGAAGGCTCTTGCTGTCGGCGGCGTCGAAGTTGGACTAGGACTCACCAAGCCTTGGCAAGCGGAACCCACGAAGAACGAAGGACTTGCTTCTGGTGCAGACCAGGAAGGTCTGGGGTGCTTCTTCTTTGCAGGGAAGCGGGAGCCAGTCTGGAGGAGCCAAACCAGCGCAGAAGATTTCAGGGTGCGTCGTCACAAAGGCCACTAGCCAGCGGGCAAGCAACCGGACAGACGCGGCAAGCAGGAAAATGCTGAAGGGCCCCACGCAGGACTCGTGGAGTGTGGGGGGGCTGATCTTCGGTGCAGATGGTGCTTGGGGTTGGGGCTTCTCAATCCCCGGTGCACAACTTCGAGGGTACCTCAGAAGCTGCGCTTTAAGTTACTAGCCACTTTTTCCAGGTAGCCGGTCCCACGTCGCTCGTCGCCTCCACGGATCTCAGCTCTGCTGTAGATGTGGATCAGGGTCGGAGAAGTCTGGAAGTCAAGGCTCTGGTCAGGCTCTGCAGTCGGTTCCTCGTAGAACGTGGGCAAAGCAAAGGGTAGTCTCTTGATGGTGCCTGTTTGCACAGGGTAGCCACTCCTTGGCTACAAGGGAGATTCTTCAGTCTTCTTCTTTCGTCGAATGTCGAAGGTCCAGAGTTTCTGTTCAGTTTTGCAGGTTCAGGATAATCTAAAGTCTTGAGGCCCAACTCCCACTCTTATACTAATCTGGGGGGCTGGGATACCTGCTAGGTCACGCCTTATGGGTGGGACCTGGGAGGGGGTGGTTACACCCACTTCCCTTTGTCCAGTTTCGCGCCAGAGCTGGGGCTGGAGTGCCCCAGCGCCGGTTTGAACTGGACTATGCAAGGAACACCTTGTGTGCCCCAGGCATGTCTCATTCCTTTCAGCCCACCCTGCCCCAATACACTAAAGGCTGTCTGGGGAGGTGCTAGCACCTCCCCAAGCAGGAAACCTATTGTCCAGGCCTCCCTGGCTGGGATCACTCCCAGCTGCAGGAGGTCAGACTTGTGTCGTGGCAGCAGCATCCATTTTGTGATGCTGAGGCTTTGGTCAGAGGCTAACAGTTGAAGTATGATTTTAACATGTCTTTCCCTCTAGAAGGGGGGAATAATATTCTCATGTCCAGAAATGGCATGGGGGTATTATTCCACAGTGTTAGACACCTTACACGACATGTTTCGATAAAGCCAAACCATAGTTACCATAACCGTCTAAGATTATAAGGCACTTTAAGAGTATATGGTAGGCTATATCATAGAACAGCTATAAGGACAAGGTTCCGAAAGCTGCAGACAGGCCCAGCTCATGCTAGAGCACCATCTCACATGTTACCAAGCACTCTGCCTCCAGGATTGTCAAGGCCTGCCATAGGAGTGACTGATAGGTACACATGTGTCTATATGCAAGTTAGGTATAGGAATACTACACCTAAGCAAGGGGTGATTACACGACCTTGCCCCAGCTGAGTGCTCAGCCAGTTGTGTCAAAACGGAAGGCCAGGCCAGGGGTGGCATAATACATGCTGCAGCCCCTGGTAGGCCTAGGGTACACCTATGCCCTGGGTACCTAGGGTACACTGTACAGGGGCCAATAAGGTGATCCTATCCAAATGGGTTATGCACCTAAAGTACATAGTATTAATTTAGAGAGAGAACAGCAGGGCTGTGGGTCTGATTTGCAGGCCCACAGCCACATCTAAGTCGAAAACCAGTAAAGCAAAAGCAAAAAGTGGGGGTGAACATAGAAAGCAGACCCTACTCTCCTACAGTTATATACCTAATTCTATGTCCTTGCGGTTTGGGCTATGTAGGCGAGGTGGGCAGGAAGATAAGAGTTAGAGTTGGGGAACATAAGTCCAATATCTGCAATCAGAGAGAAGGTGTGCCATTGGTTCAATGCTGGCTTGAGCAAGGGTACTCTAAGAAAGAACTGAGGTGGACTGTCATGGAGAGGATTGTACCAGTTAGAGGTATGGATGACAAAATACATCGCACAAAAAGAGAGGTTTTCTGGATTTTCTCTTTAGACACATTCAGAAAGGGATTGAACGAGAGTTTGCTATGGGAAAATGCAGTGTAACTTGGTTCAAAGATCGCGTTTTTATTGGTAACCTTTTCTTTTCCAATTAGGAAGCTCCTTTCTAAGATAGCAGCCGTTTGACTTTGAATTACCAGCTTTGTGAGATATGCCTGCCCTGGGTGGACGCATATGATGCGCGTGGCATTGGTAGGTTGTTCTACCTACTCGACATTAAAGATGCCAAGCTTAGACGTTTACCCTTTAATGAAGCGGATGCTATTTCTTTCTGATCTGCATTCGAATAAATATCATTTTTTGGGGTAAGTTTGTATTATTTTCGCTTTTCCTATGTGTATATGTCAGTTTCTGATTTAAATGTACCCTTTCTTAGATGGCGGCTACATCCTTTCGGGTTAGCTATCGAGATACACGCACGTCCCATTTGGACGCCATCGCCATTTTTGAGCGGTTCCGGGTGGGTATTAATTTGGTAGCCAAGATTCCAAGTCCAGATGCTTGCTTCTTAAACGTGGTGAAGCCGTGTTTTGAGTGCTGACTCGCCTGTTGGTAAGCAACGTTTACGATTTATTTCCTTAGAGTGCATGTGGTGCTTTTAAGAACTTCTTTTAGTAGCAACTCACCACGCTTGTTTAGGGATACCTGGCCAGGACATGCATAGGATCTTAGTCTCAAGCGTGTTTTCGATGCTTGCGCTGTTTTTGCCGAGTCGTGAGTAGGTTTGTCCTTCCGTGCCTTTTTGTTTCTATCGTAATATGACAAAGTGATATGACTGGCATATGGCACTATGTACAGTCTCATTTTTATTTACAGTTTTGTTTGGTTTCCTTCTCAGCATCAATTGTGAGGTTTACCCGTTGCTGCCAAGCAGAGTTCCACTACAATGATTTCCACTATGCAGGACTTCGAGCCCTAGGGTGTTCCGGAAGCAAACAAACAAACAAACAAATAAATAAATAAATAAATAAGTATGTATGTATGTATGTATGTATGTATGTATGTATGTATGTATGTATGTATATATATATTAGGACCCTGTTTCCATAGGAAAACCGCAACATTCTATTTTGAATAACTTTGGCGCCGGTCGACGAATCCTCGCGAAATTTTCAAAACTAATGGGGCGCTACGCTCCGCTCCTACCCTGAAAGTCTCGGGGGGATTCGTCAAGCGGGGGCTGAGAAAAAAGGGGGGTCCCAAAACGCGTTTTCCCCATGCATTTTTCCATAGGACCTTTAGACACAGCTACAGCCCGAACGGCTGAACAGAGTTACTTGAAATTTGGCAGAGAGGTAGTCTACAGGTCAAGGAAGTGCCTTTTGTAGGTCTGGTGTAAATCTGTTCAGTAGTTCCTGAGAAAATAGCATTTAAATCAATATATATATCTGTGGCAGCTTACCGTGCGCTTACCGTGCGCTTACGGTAAGCTTACCGTACGCGTACGGTGCCGTGCGCGAGCGCGATTCTGATTGGCTGTTAGATCTTAGTAAACATTCGAATCGGTCGAAACCAGGAAGTGTCGGCCGCCATTTTCTCTCTCGCACTCTGAGGGGGGGAGGAAAAACAAAGTTGGATAACATGAAAAGGGGCAGGCTAGACAGCTCCTAACCACCTATCCATGGTTAGGGTGTCCCAAAAGAACCCCCAAGGCCAAAAATTCATTTTTTTTTTTTTTTTAAAAAACGCCGATTGCGAAGGTGCGTACATCGCCCACGGCACTAACTGCGTAAAGTGGGCGCGCGGTGCGCGAAGCGCACCGTGCGCACACGGAACGAACTGCGTGAAGTGGGCGCGCACGCCACGAACGGCGTAAAGTAACTTAGCATTTAAAAAAACATACAAATTCACTGAAAAAACCATAGGTTTCTGTCGAACTGTCCTTTGTGGAGTGGCGTCTTCACAAGCTTCAGGGCAAACTTTGAGAATATATATAAAACCATAGGTTTCACACACGTTATAGTTAGGAATTAGCATTTAAAAAACCTTGCAAATTCACTGAAAAAACCATAGGTTTCACACATGTTATAGTTAGCTGGACATTTCACTCGTAAAAAACCATTGAAATTCCCCCGTTATAGTTAGTGCAGGCAACTATAACTCACGCGACCGCAATCCTCTGCTGATGACATATGTGTCTTTATGAAAAAATATTTGCAATATATGTATAGCTAAAATTTAATGGAAGAAGACATGGGCAAATAAGTGTCTAAATACAGTATTAGCATCAGCAGAGGATTGCGGTCGCGTGAGTTATAGTTGCCCGCACTAACTATAACGGGGGAATTTCAATGGTTTTTTACGAGTGAAATGTCCAGCTAACTATAACATGTGTGAAACCTATGGTTTTTTCAGTGAATTTGCAAGGTTTTTTAAATGCTAATTCCTAACTATAACGTGTGTGAAACCTATGGTTTTATATATATTCTCAAAGTTTGCCCTGAAGCTTGTGAAGACGCCACTCCACAAAGGACAGTTCGACAGAACTCTTTATTTCCAAACCGGCTTTCCCATCCCAAATAATTCAGTAATCCCTTACGCGTTTCGGAGCTGCTGCTCCTTCATCTGAAGGAAGCCTGACAGTCACGGGTCTCCGCAGCATGCACTTGCACCAATTTGCATAATCCTTTTATTGCCCATCGGTGGGCCTCATAGGTGAGTGTCTTCATTTTTGCATCCTGGGATTTGTAGTGCGCACTGCGGCAATTCTTTCCCTTCAGTGGGTTCCCATCGACTGCCAGCTGGCTATTGTGAATGTTTGACCAGCCCGCCAGTGGGCCTCAGAACGTGAGCCCGGTCTGTGTCTTATTAACCACAGACATCATAGACATCTAGTCATTTAACCATATTGTATTTATACTGATGCATAACCCCTCTAGATTGATATACACGTAAGCTATGAATTTCCTGTTTGATTTTGGTTTAATTTGTGTGGTACATGGGGCTCTTTGCCACTTACGGTTAGTTTGCCATGTTCACTCGGTTTAGGTTACATTTATTTGTTATGTATTCTTCTTTACCCTGTGGTATACAGAGTGCTTTATCACTTGCTTTCAGTCTGGCATGCTCATCTGGTTTAGACCCTCTATACTTTTTGTTTATTCTTGTCATTTTTTCACCTTTAGTTCTTTGGCTATTGCTGGACAGAAGTTAGGAGGTATATTTCTGTTGTTTAATACAATCTCCATTTGACTGTATGCTTATTTATTATCATATATTTCCTTGACCTAGCTATTATTTATTTTGTAGGATTATTGTGCTGTTGGCTTTATCTCCCCCACTTCGAGCCACACGGAAGTTGAGAACATCTTACTTTAACGCCCTGAAGAAGGTGTTACCCGTAGTTGAGTGGTCGCCGAAACGCGCGTCGGCGCTGGCTACAGCAGGAACATTAGGATACTATGCCTAGATGGATGAAATTATTTCAATATACACAATACTGGAAAGCAAGCTATGTTAACAGCTATTAATTAGCTTTTCATCTTCTATTTAATTGAACGTGTTGTAATTTTTCACTTTCTATACATTTGAAGAAAGTGCTTCTTAAATCATATAATACATGTATTTTGAAATTGTATTACTATATGCTCAAACCCCAGGTGTTATTCTGTGTTCCTTCCATATGTACTTTAGTGTGATGGATGATAGAAGTATGTGTATGGTCTGAGTGAATGTGGATACAAATGGATGAGGAGTTGATTGGTGTATGAAGGGGGATGTGAGCTATGGATGCAAGTCGATTTTTGTTATTTAATGTTGTGTTGGATAGAAAGCAAAATACAAACAATAATCTGCTTAATTTCAGATTGACACTGCATGTATATGAAACTTAAAGAATAGTTTTAGATATTTTTGTATTAAATGCATTTAAAACTTGGATTGATGCACAAGTTACTTACCTGTGTAACGATATATCTGTAAGAGACATTAGTTAGTAATAGATTCCTTACCTGCGAATATTCCCAGGCGTCAGACTGGATCCGGAAAGTTTTTCGTCACCAGTACCCCTGCGCGTCGGTAGGCGTCGTCGTGCGGCTCAAGGTACGTCGCTAGCGTCGTAGCCGCCGAGATGACGTCGTCGGAGCTACAGACGCGCCCACGTGCGCTGACGTTAGTTTTGTACACGACTTTTCCGTACCAGGAACGCAGAGCCATGCCAGAGACCGACTACTGGTGCAATAGAACTAGGGCCCTGAAAGGGATGACCTGAGCCCTAGAGAACAGTTCGCAGAATGGGGAGGATGGGCGTGCGGTAAGAAATCTATCACTAACTAATGTCTCTTACAGATATATTGTTACACAAGTAATTAACTTGTGCATCTGAAAGAGACACGTTAGTGATAGATTCCTTACCTTAGAATACATACCCAAGCAATACCAACCCCGGTGGTGGGTCTGCGAAGTGAGATTACACCAAAAAGTCACAGAGAACCGAACGGCCAAAGAAGCCGTCTCTCCAGACTTGACTGTCAAGGCAATAGTGCTTAGTGAAAGTATGCAGCAAGGCCCAAGTGGCTGCCTGACAGATGTCCAGCAGGGGGACACCGCGTCCCAATGCAGTAGGGGCTGCCGTCGCCCTGGTAGAATGTGCACGCAGATTTACCAGAGGTTTCTTTTTAGCCAGAGAGTAACAGGCTTTAATGCACAGGACAACCCAGCAGGAGATAGTCCGCTTGTGTACAGCCCGGCCTTTCTTGGCGCCCACGTAGTCAACAAAGAGCTGGTCATCCACCCGGAACGGTTGTGTGCGGTTGAGGTAGAATGAAAGCGCACATTTTGGGTCCCGGCGGTGGAGCCTCTCTTCCTCTCTGGAAGGGTGCAGAGGCAGAACGAAAGTGGGCAGAGTGACAGTTTGCCCCAGATGAAAGGCAGTGACTACTTTTGGTAGAAAGGAGGGATGTGGCCGAAGCACAACCTTGTTTGGATGAACCGCCAGGAAAGGAGGTTTGCATGAAAGAGCCTGGAGTTCACTCACGCGCCTAGCGGAGGTGATAGCCACCAGGAAGACAGTAGTCAAAGTTAATAACCGTAAAGGACAGTTATGAAGAGGCTCAAAGGGAGCACATATTAAGTATGTGAGAACCAGGTTCAAGTCCCAGTTAGGCATCACAAAAGGAATAGGAGGGAAAAGGTGAGTAATGCCTTTGAGAAATCTATGGACAACAGCTTGAAAAAGGCTGAAAGAGCAGAAAGGTAACCCTTAACAGTGCCCAGGGCTGAGCCCTGCTGGGCCAAAGAGAGAAGGAACAATAGGACCTCATAAAGAGGGGCAGAAAGGGGGGTCCACAGCTTTCGCTGTGCACCATGCCACAAATTTGTTCCACCGGCAGGCGTATACAGTTTAGGTGAGGGCCGCCAGGCCACCAGAATCACATTACAAACTTCAGGAGGCAAGTCAAATGGAATCAACGGTCACTGCTAAATCTCCACGCAAGGAGGTGGAGGACCGTCCCCTGTTGCGGAGACAGAAGATCCTCCCGAAGAGGTAGTCGGATCGGAGGATCCACGCTCATACTGAGTAGCTCGGGATACCAAACTCTTCGAGCCCAGTCCGGTGCCACAAGAATAACTTGGGCCCGGTCACGTCTGATTTTCTTCAGCACTCTGGGTAGAAGTGGTATAGGCGGAAAGGCGTACAACAGACCGCAACTGCACTCGCGACATAAAGCGTCTCCGAGCGAGTGCCGCCTTGGAAACTCCAACGCGCAGAACTGCTGACATTGCGGGTTTTGTTTGGTGGCAAATAGATCTAACCAAGGTTCTCCCCATTGCTGAAAGAGACCTTGTGCCACCTCCAAGTGAAGACGCCATTCGTGATCCATGATGCACCGGCGGCTGAGTTCGCCCGCCCCGGCGTGCACAGAACCTGCCAAGTGTTGAAACACCAGTAGAATGCACTGGCGCTCCAGCCAGGTCCAGAGGTGTAGAGCCTCCTGATATAGGGTCCAGGACCCCACCCCGCCTCGCTAGTTGCAGTACCACATGTTGGTGCTGTCCGAGAACCCTTGCACTACTGTCCTCTTGACCGAGGGAAGGAATGGTTCGAGTGCAAGCAGGACCGCCATAAGCTCCAACTGATTGATATGGAGCTCGGACTCCGCTGGAGACCAGAAGCCTCTGATCTCCGCCTCCCCATATGGCCGCCCCATCCCCGGAGGGACACATCTGTTACCACCGTGTGCTCCGGTTGGGGAAGAAAGAGGGATCTGCCGCTCATGGATGCGCTGTTTGGGAAGATAAATCCGAAATCGCGCTGTGTCCAGAACCGCTCCGATGAAGAGGATCTTCTGAGAGGGAGCCAGATGCGACTTCGGCATGTGGATGGAGAACCCCAGCAAATGCAGGAGGTTGGCCGTAATTTGGAGGGGTGAGACGACTGCTTGGGGTGAGCCCGCCGTCAACAGCCAGTAGACGAGATAGGGGAACACTGAAACCCCTGATATGCGCAGATGAGCTGCGACCACCGCCATCACCTCTGTGAACACCCTAGGGACGCTGGTAAGGCCAAAAGGGAGTACGGTGAACTGAAAGCGGGAGCATTTTAAACTTTTTCTTCCGAAGGAATTAAGCGATGTACAGGAGGCCTAAAAGAGGACGCAGGCCCTTGTCTTTCTTTGGAATCAAGAAGTAGTGGGAATAACAACCATGACTTACTATTGGCGTCGGAACGCGCTCAACGGCCCCCTCTGAGCAGACCGTCCTGCTGGAGAAGCGCCAAATGATCACCCTACATGCGGTGATACGGAGGGGGCACGGCTGGAGGGGCAGTCTGGAATTTGAGGGTGTAGCCCCTTCGGACTATCTGTAAAACCCAACTGTCTGAAGTGATGGTGCGCCAGTGGGGGAGGCGATGGCAAATCGTGCCGCCCACGTGCGTTTGGTGGGCCCGAAAACCCCGGATTAGGAAGGTTTGGAGGCCGTGGTGGCAGCGGACAAACCGGGCCGCTGGCCCCGTGACCCACCTCTGCGGGTCTCCTTTCAGCGGCTGAGACAAGAGTGCTGCTGCGCAGGACTGCGGTTTTGAAAGGAACGTGTTTGGGCACCTCGTCCCCGCCAGGAAAGGAACGAAAGGCAGACCCAGAGGGAGTACACGTGGCGGAAAGGCCCAAGGACTGGGCCGTTGCCCGGAAATCCTCAAAGCGTTCTAACATGCCATCCGGGTTGTCACCAAAGCGGCGCGTGCCATGAAAGCGCATGTCCATAAAAGCATTCTGGACGTCCCCTGAGAAGCCAGTGGCTCTGAGCCAGGCGTAAAGGCGGAGCGCCACAGTTGTGGAAATTGCACTGCCGAGGGAGTCGGCGGTATCAAGGCCACCACATATAGTAAACGTTGCCGCATCTCTCCCCATGGTAATTGCTTGGGAGAGTACCGTCCGAGCGTCCGTCAGACACTGAGGTAGCACCCGCGCCACTGTGACCGACACAGAGTGGGAATAACGGGCCAAAAGGCATGCAGTATGCACCGTCCGCAATCCCGAAGTGGCAGAAGTAAAACCTTGTTCCCAGACCGCTCAACCTCTTTTTTTTTTTTTGGGTACCCTATCCGGAGGTGAGTAAGGGAATGCGCTGGGAGAAGCAGAGGCCTGGACAAACAGACTGTCCGGCATCGGGTGTTATGTGAGGAAACTGGGGTAGCCCAGGGCCGGGCGGTGCCGTTGTGCCACACTCCTATCCACAGGAGTACCTGTGGGAGGCGTGGACCAGGCGCCCAGAGGACGTCTGTAAGTGCGTGAACCACCTAAGTCAGGAGATTGGTCCTGAGAGACACCGTAGGGAGCTTGAGGTTAAGAGCCTCAGCCACCCTGCGCAACACCACCGAGGCCGGAGCCAGCCGGCAGCACCGAGGCCGGAGCCGGCGGCGATGCCAAGTCCGAAGCCAGCGGTGGCGCCTGAGGCCATAGCCAGCGGCGGGGCCGAGGCCGGAGCCATCGGCAGGTCCAAGGCCAGGAGCCAACGGCGGGGCCGCGGCTGGAGCCAACGGTGTCCCAGAGTATCTTGCCGGCGTTGCCTGGTCCAAAGGCGGCGGCACGGGGGCAGAACCACCCAACAGTTCCATGGCGCCCAAAGGCGCTCTGGAGGGACCCAAAGGGGCAAATAAACAGCCCATTGCCGAAAGGAACACTTGTATTCCTTCCGGAGTCGTGTACGGCCCCGGAGAAAGCGGGTAGGCCGCAGGCAACAACGGAGGCTCCACCGGAGCCTCTGGGGAGTGACCACCCGCCCCCTCCAATGCGTTCCGCGACCGGTGAGGGGTAGGAGAAGAGCGACGCCACGTCTTTGACCTGGTATGGCGCTTCGACTTACCTGACCCCGATGCTATGAATGATGGTGTAGGAACCGCGACCGGCCCCTCGACCTCCCATGGGCGCGGGACCTTGAGGGGCACGGAGCAATTGCGGGCCACAAAGAACTGCCGGGAACTCTCCCGCAAGTCTTTGGCGCCATGACCCAACCACTGGGGCACGTCTCAGGGTAATGGGCGTGCCCGAAGCAGAAGAGACACACGACATGCTGGTCTTCCGCCGACATATTCCGATGGCAGTCCCTACAGGACTGAGACCCGGGCGTCCCTACTGCACCAGAAGTCGAGTACTCGAAAAACAAGAGAAACAAGTCTCAGAAAACAAGCCAAAAATATGACTAGGAGTACCGCTCTCTCTCGGATCTGCGCTTGCTGGCGCGGAAGAAGAAAGAACTGACGTCAGCACGCGTGGGCGCGTCTAAGTAGCTCCGACGACATCATCTCGGCAGCTACGACGCCAGCGACGTACGTGGAGCCGCACGACGAGGCCTACCAACGCGCTGGGTTACTGCTGACTAAAAACTTTCCGAATTCAGTCTTACGCCTGGGGATATACTATGGTAAGGAATCTATCTGTAACGTGTCTCTTTCCGATGTAGTGTGTCTATATGATCAGCTTAGCAAATATGGGGAATGACTATCCCAGATAAAGGTGAGATATTTCACTTTGCTAGTGCGTATGTGCAGGGTAGTTCTTTTGTATCTTATACCATCTGTTAAAATGTCCTTCTTTAATCTGTCCAAAGCTGAATTACACTGTTTCCTACAACTAGGATCTGACAGAGAGATAGTAATCAAACCCGTGGACAAAGGAGGAGCAATGGTTATCATTGATCAACAGAGCTACTAAAAAGAATGTTATAGACAATTTAATGATGGAAGATTTTACCAACGCTTGTGTACCGATCCTTCCCTGAGACTATTGGCTACCATCAAGACCCTGGTGGAAATAGGGAAGGACGAAGGCTGGGTCACCAAGGGTGAATTCCGAATGTTTGGTACATAACCATTCCAAGGCACCCTACTCTTACTAAAAATACATAAACCCATCAGACCCCCACCAGGTAGACCAATTGTCTCTGGAATGGGATCTTTACTTGAACCACTCTCCCAATTCGCTGATTGGTTCCTATGCTCAATAGTAGAAGAGATGCCATCCTACCTTCAAGATACCAAACACATACTGAACATGCTCACCGACAATGCTTTCGACCCAGAGAAACACCTCTCGGCATCTGTTGGTGTGGAATCCCTATATACCAACATTCCACAAGATGAGTCCTTACAAACGGTGAAGGAGCTTTTGAATCAGAATATGGGATGACATGACCCTCACCTCCTTGGTGATGGACTGTGCCACCATTGCCATGAAAGAGAATTTCTTTCAGTTTCAGGAACACCTATACTGTCAAGTCACTGGGACTTCGATGGGCAGCACCTTTGCCCCTAGCATGGCTGATCTCTACATGCACAGTTTCGAGTCCCAACACATTTACCCGCCAGAAAACCCCCACTCTGCCAATCTCAAAGTATGGAGGCGTTATATTGATGACATGCTAGTGGTATCAAAGGCACTAAAGAGTCACTAGAGACCTTCTCCATCTCGCTTAATACAAGGAATCCACACCTAAGATTTATGTGTGAATTCAGCAAGACTTCCCTCCTTTTTCTTGACCTTTGGTTGTATCCCAAAGATGGTGGAATATGCTCAGAGCTATACAGAAAACCTGTGGCATGCATTTCTTTACTATGCTACACCAGTTTCCAACCACGTGCCCTGGGGAATAATCTACTGGTGGGACAATTTCTAAGGATACACAGAAATTGCACCGAAATAACAAAATTCAAGGAGCATGCCGACACACTATGCGCCTACCTGTCAGGTCATACCCTGCCATTCTTGTTCACAAAGCATCCGATAGGGCAAGGAACTACAACAGAGAAGTCCTTCTTGAGACCCATATCGAAAGACCCATGGACAGATAGATCTGCGTTAGTACATACTCTCATCTGACCAACACCATTAAGAAGTCAATAAATATGAATTGGTCCATTCTCAACACGGGACCATCAGCTACCGAAACCCCTATTTCCCTTTAAATGCAGGAAAAACATTGGGGACATCCTTATGCACACCAGACCTACACCACCACCGCCTATCTCACGTGAGACACGCCAGAATACCCTCTGGTCAGCTTCGCCTGCTAAGGGCCACCATCCCTGTGGGTTGTGCTCTGTCTGCCCTGAAAGACAATCCGCTGCCGCATTATATTTTAATGTACTGTTTGATTATTTGTCGTGTTATTAATTTAGCAATTTAATTTTTGTGGTTGTTATACACAAACTTTATGGCATATCAATATAATAACAGCAACAAAAACCAGAGAAAATCAGAAAAATGTATTCCTCTTTTTAACCTGTGATTGTTTCATGGCCAAAACATAACAATTTTTTATATATCAAATTATCATTTCTGTATAATAAAGAAAAAAAGTCTATTTTTAATCAACTATTGTGGTACACTGTGCTTCTTAATGCTTTTGTCTTTTTAAAATAGACATTAATTGTGACAATTATCTAACAACGATTGCCTTGGAAGTTACTATTCATTATGCTTGTTGCCCTGTCCTAGGAATTGACATATATACTCTACAGGGGGTCCTTGATATTTTCAAAGAACTCTGTCTGCCCTTACACCAGGCCCACGTCACAGATAGATCTAGGCCTTACAGCCCCTTGGGAATTACGTACCCTAACTATTTGCAACAAAGAGTGGGTTATCTATATGCTAAGATGCCCTTTGCAATTTGATGTATGTGGGTATAACCACACACAAGGTAAAACTACAAACAGTGGAACATTGTAGCTTGATAAGATGTAAGAAATATAACACCAAACTCACTAGACAATTTCTGGACGCCGGCCACACAGAAGATGACATCAAATGGACAGTCATAGACAAGCCCTACTACCTCCTGATGATGGGCACCCACAAATCGGTCCTGTTCCACAGGGAACAACAATGGATCTCCAGGCCTTGCTGTGACACCCAGGGCCTGAACAAAGAGATCCCCAGGATGAGTCTAGGGTTCTAGAAACATACAACATGTCTTTACCCTGACGATTATCCCCATGACCTCCACCCATCAGAAGTCTGAACCCCCTCCACCAGCTCGCGTACATGGAGTTTCATAGTTGTTCTCCATTCACACAGTATTTAGCCACACTTTATATCATGCCTACACCCTTCAAACAAGGCATTATACTGTTGCTTTCTTTTAGTTTTTTCCTCTCAAGTATTTCCCCTACACTGGATCTATATGTACTTTAAACACAGGTGGACCTTCATCCTGTGAATATCATGGCTATGCCTGTATCACGGGGCGCACCTAGTAATTACCACCCCATGTTATAGAATTGCACCAGCCTGCCTGCTTAGATCGACACATGCTGTCATTTCCCTGATTATTTCTCATGGAGTTTTGGCAGAAGCGTGCCACTTTTGCTTACACCGCAAAGTAATGGCCATTTTTCACACATCATGAACTTGGGGGTTTTATTAACACGGAACCTTGTGTCAGGGAACTACATCAGGGTTGTTACTTGGACATCTCTTGGATTATGAGACATGCCAGGCGCATGCGCCTGCATCAGGGAACCACATTTCCAATGAATGCGCGCGCCGCTCTCTGATGGGTCAGGAAGAGCGTGACTTTTTTCATTTAGTCTATCCCGGTGGACTCCTCTCCCACTCGCTGGGACACACTCACCAGTTGAACACAGATTTCGTAGAGGTGAGCTACAGTAGAGCTTGTGCAGACTGTGCAACTCCGATTATGCCGGAGTTCGGGCTGCGCCTCTTACACCTTTTAGTGCAGTAGGCGTTCCCTGCTTTTCTTTTCTTTACATCCACGCAGTTTTGTGTGTTTCATTAAACGCAACCGGGCACTCGCTTGAGGAAGTCGCCCTCCACATATCTTATCTATAGAGCATATGCAACCCAGTGTTACATTGCCTATATTGAGACACAACAAGACATGAGAACCCATACACACCTCCCATGCAGCAGGCGGGAGTTGATGCCCAACGTGATGATTGGGTGGAGCTGATGGTATATACCTACGAGATGTCTTGGCTGTAGCTGCTGAATTGAACAATGGCCCCACATTCCATCATGACACTTTATAGACATAATTTCAAACATGAGATACCTTAGTGCCCATGCGACTATGCACAGTCCAGGACAAGCAACTTGAATCCACCATGTACACACAGCCCTCGACATGACCTCACTCGAAAAGCGCATATTGCGTTAACAGTGCGGTCCTTCAAGTATTGGACATCTCCTTTTCTTTTGCCTTTATTTTATCCCCCCCTTGTTATCATTTGGTTGTGGTTAAAAGGTTAAAAATGTAGATATCTTGCAATCAGTTGTGATATTCACTTCCAATCGCCCATGTATCACTGTCTACTACGATCCCACTACTAAAACCTAGTATGGGCCTTGCATCTCTGTAACACTTGTAATGACTGCAATTGGTTACTTACTGATGAAAAGAGTCACATGTGATATATGGCTCCTCAGTTAGAGGTAACAGAATGCGTGGGCTGTGGACACCCATGCTAATATGCAATAGCACGTCTGCTCCTAAGATACAGATGTTGCTTGTGTTGCAGGTATGAGATGTTAATACCCAGACCTATGAGGTAGCGACACAGTAAAAACGATCTGGTAAGAAGTGCTTCATACACAAATGCTTAGATTGTCTGTATCAGGGAATTAATAAAAAATGTAATAAAGATATTAAAAAAAAAAAAGACATGAGAACCCATCCCGGTCCAGTTCCCACCCTCTTCTTTACCACTTTCAGTAAACGTCACCCTGCTAACATTCAAAACACCATGGACAACAGTCCATACACTAGCTTGTAGTATGTAATTTGAGACCCCACTATGTGTTATCATTAGGAAGTACCTGGCACATTTACTTCTGGACCAACTACAGTTTCATTTTTTACACTGAGCTAAATATAATGAGGTTGTGATGAGTTCTTCTTTTACTTTTAGCCATCCAAATAGTGGTGTCATCAAAAAGTTTGGAGAGTGATCTTGATTACATCACAAATAGGTAAGACCACCCAGTTTTAACAAGGTTCAAATTTTGTTTGGTAGTTTGTTTTGACAGTTTTGACATGAAAACCTTGTTGTGTTAAACCAATAGGACATACCAAGACATGCTTAATGGTTATGTTGCTTATTGATTATGTATTTCAGATAGACGATGGACCCACTACCCCCACAAACCTGGGCCATCACTAAAATCGACAGGCTACTGAATCCTGGAGGCCAGTATAATTACACATATATATATATTTTCATGTAGAGTGACTATTTACTTGGTCCTGAAGAATGCCCCTGAACCCCGAGCGGGGTCACTAAAAGGCAAAAACATGGTGACCTACTGTATGTAGGGGTATATTTGTTGATAATCCCTAGTCCTGTCTTCTTTCAAATCCTGTTCCAGGAGACCACGAAATAAAGGTAATTTGGTCTCTTGTACACAGTTTTAACCCTTTTCTTTTTCGCACTCGGCCCCTCACCACCGATTCTTCCGGTACCTCCCCTGAAAACACCTCAGCTCCTCTTCATAGCCTGGAGAGTTGTAGCCCACACCAATGACCATGCTGCCTTGGTGTGAGGAAGAAACCCAATGATGAAGCATGTCACCTTCGGGTGAGTGAGGGTTCTTGTCCTAAAAGAGGTCTTCTACCCCTTTTTTTGATGGTGGAATTAAAGTCCTCATCCACTATTTTATGGACTCCCTCCGGCAAAGCAGTCAAGTGAGTGCAGAGCAATTCAACAGTTGGTGATTTCAGTATGTTTCCCACAACCCTTTGATACACATTATAAATATAAAGAACTAGATTTGATGGAAACGCAAGATTTACATATAAGGGTAGTACTGAATCAAGTTGCCAGTCCCCTTGATGGTCTACCGCTGCCCCTAACTATTTCTTGTTTACTGGGATTTACAAAACGTGCTCACTGTGCCTGCATAATTAGCCAAGTCTCTTGGAAGAGACAAAGATCGAGCAAGTCTATAAAATTGCTCCAGCCCGTACAATCTACTTTGGAACTAGGCAGGCAACATTCCACAAATGGACCCTAAATGGAAAATGGGATTGAGCTGCAACTGACGCCTCAGTGACTCGTTCCCAGATTATAATCTCTCTATGCAATCAAGAGATTAGGGTCCAAGAGGTTGGCACTAGCTTGGGGCTCCCAATGTCTACTGAAATTGCAGGAATTAGTCGCCCAGGACTCATCTAGAGAAAGAAATTCTGGCTTGCCTATATCTCTGGGCCCGCAAGCCCAGAACCCAGCGTAGGATAAACCACAGCCATGGGAGATGGATTGGGCGTTCTAATTCCGTTTCTGTACTAACACCTGTCATTAAACTTAACATGGGGCAAGCAGTGTTGATAAACATTTGTAATTTCTCAGGTAGTCTGGCGAGTTAAAATTGTCTTGCTTCCACCCCGTTTGGCAGTGCCGAAGATTATGACAACCTTTACTTGTCACTATGGAGGGGGGGGGGGGGGGGGGCGGCATTCAGGGCCCTCATTACCAGTGAGTCAGTCAACTCCCTCCAGCACATTAAATCGGTTAGAAGCGGGAAGACCTTATAGCGCATTATATTGTTGCAGACTGATGGAGACTGTCTTTACGCTAGGGAGGAGGAAGAACATCGGCAATGGCCGATCTTACCTGACATGGGGAATAGGTTTGTAGCCATAGCCCAGGGGTAGAAGGGCAATTTTTCAAATCCCCTTCCTGTTTATTCACATAATCAACCAGATGGGATCTTTGAAATTAATAATTACACAGTCTCCTGGGTGATCCGCCAGACCTGGCCGAATCCACCCTACCCTACAGGTAAAGAGTACCTTGTGTGTGCGATTGAGAGGGAAAAGTTCTTATTTCAAACAAGCCAGTTCAAACATTTATGAGCAAGCTTCTCATGGGTTTCTCTCTGTCACTCACGCAGCTTTAGAACTCTGGACTAAATTGTCACACAGGGGCATGAAGCAGGAGGTGGATTGATTACAGGGAGCTTGTGAATTTGGACAGGGCCATAAGTCCCAATGGGCCAATTACTGCTTTCCTTTCAGCAGAGTTGTTCTCCACAAAGTCTCCCTTTAATAAGTTGACCTGATGGTTGCAAAGAGTCTCTGGGTTATCACAAACTAAAGCTTTGCTCATGGATTCAGTGTTAGGATGGCTAGACACACCCCTGTTAGGTGGCTAGACCGGAGACATGGTAGGGTTGTGGCTGAAATTTAAAAGTGTCTTTGAGCACTTGCTCCATCACTGAGAGATGCACCAATATTGGTGTAAGTTCTGCACACAAGATGACCTTAACTGTAGCGGCTAGCTCCTCCACTACTTGGGCCATCCAACCTGGTTAACTTTCAGAAGCTCTTCCAGATTAATTGCTTGGAAACTGTGCAGCTATAGAGGTAGTAAATGTGAAATCAACCTGGGTGCCAATCTCAGTGTACTTGTTCTGAACTGTCCTCCTAGGAATGTTAGCTAAAGCCAGTGATTGGTGGCGCTCCACAGGACATACTCAGGAGAGAGCACTCCCTTAGGTACGCTGCTCAGTTGATCGAAAGCCCCGTTCACTACACTGGGGGCAACATTAGGAGCGCCAATGGCAACAGCTTCATCAAATGAACTAATTGATGATTGTGGAATCACCCGAGCCCTGACACAATCTTCTCTCGGGCAGTTCAATCTCGGTTGAGATAGCCCCCATCACCATCTGCAGCATCCGATCTATTGAAGTGGTTCTGGCAGGAGGGGAGACGGCCATGGACCCTCCAACACACGTTCGCTTGCCCGTGAGTCCTGCACTAAGATAAGCACAATGCATAGAAAGGTTTGGGGTGATCACCCTATGAAGGCGAGCACCTGCATTGAATAACAGATAATGCTTGAACAAGACAACGGCACACTAGACTGGCCAAACCAGAATCCAAATGACTACTAAGAGGGAGTTGATCAAAATATATGAAGAGGCACGCAACCCAATTCCTGGAAAAATGTTGGAGGGGTGGCCCAGCCCAACCTCATTCAGTCGCGGACGGGTGCAGATGGGCCCGCTCTTTGCCCGGGCACGTGACCCTGTGCAATCCTGCGCTGTGGAACATTCCTCGTGCTTATTAGCTTATTACTTCAGGGACTCGTTTTTGACACACAGGAGCCTGGGGGACGAAGACCCACCCCAGACAGAGTTCAGGCAGAAGGAAAATGAGGGCAGGGAACCGCTGTGCTTCACCCACACTGCGGGATTTGCCTCGCGCCTATGAGCGCATTTCCTCCAGGCCTCGCTTTTGCCACACAGGATTCTGGGGGACGAAGTCCCACCCCAGACAGAAGGAAATGCAAGCAGGGAACCACCATGCTTGATCCATGCTGCGGGACTTGCCTCACACTTTTTAGCGCGTCACCTCTAGGCCTCATTTTCGCCACACAGGAGTGTGGGGGACGAAGTCCCACCCCAGACAGACTTCTAGAAGAAGGAAAATCAATCAAGTGGTATTTATATAGTGTGACTTATCACCCGAGAAGGTATCCAGGTGCTGTGTTGCGAGAATCCATTGAAGAGCCAGGTTTTGAGCCCCTTCCTGTAGTGACACAATGAGGGTGAAGTACAGAGGTGCAGGGGAAGGGTGGTCCAGGAATTGTCGGCGAGGTGGGAGAAGGAGCATCCTCTGGTTCGGCAGCAGCAAATGCATGGTAACTGGGCGAGGTGAGCGGAGGTTCCTGGGAGGTCGGTGGAAATTCTGGTTCATGTAGGCAAGTCCTTGGTCATGGACGGCTTTGTAGGCATGGGTCTCAAGCTTGAATTGGCATCACTTCTGGATGGGGAGCCAGTGGAAGTCTTTCCGGTGCTCAGTGATGTGGGTGCTCTTGGGCAGTTTGAGGATCAGTCTGGCTGCTACGTTCTGGATCGTATAGAGTCTTTTCATTAGTTTGGTGGTGGTGCCTGCATAGAGTGCTTTGACGTAGTCCAGCCAGCTGGTTATGAGGGCCTGCGTCACTGTTTTCCTGGTGCTGTTGGTGAGTCACCTGAAGACTTTGCAGACCATGCGGAGATTGTGGAAGCAGGCTGAGGTGACAGCGCTGACCTGATGTTTCATGGAGAGTTTGCTGTACAGCATAATGCCGAGGTTGGGAGCATGGTCTTTCAGAGTGGGAATGGGTCAAAGTTAAAATGCAGGCAGGGGACCGCCCTGCTTTACCTGAGCTGCAGGACTTGCCTTATGAGTGGGTCACATCCGGGCCTCCCTTTTGCCACACAGGAGTCTGGGGGACAAAGTACCACCTTAGACAGAAGGAAAATGCAGGCAGGGACCCGCCATGATTGACCCCAAATATCTCAAAATGCAAAAACGCCCTTCATAGGTGAAAGTGAACCATAATACCGCACATTGTGAGATGGGGAAAAATACAGCAGAACCCACTGATGAAGCAATAAATATGTCCATTTGCCTACGGAGCCTAAAAAGTTGTGGTCCATCTGATTATTATTTCTGAAGATGATGATATTTAAAGCAACATCCCACAAAGAATTTGAAAACCAGCCACTTGGCTCCACTCACCCATGGGTTTAGAAGACACTAAAATTCTGGTAGGGATATGAACAGCCGTGAGATATTAGTGCCAACACTGCCAAACTCCAATTGGGATAACTACTGAACCCCATAATTTGCCATGAAATAAAAAGAGCTGAGAAGACACTGCTAGGCGAAAAGGGAAGCTCACACTGATCAGAAGGTGCTGATGAATGAAGCTATCATTGCTGTAGTTCTCTATCCCTGTGGCCTTTTTGCTTTCACCCTCCACGCTGATGTGAATGAATTAGAACTGTTACCTGACAAGTGTAGCTTCCATCATGATGCAGACTCATACACTGGGTTTCAGTTTGCCTCTTGGCAGTGCTTTCGGGCACCAGTGAGCCTGGTAGGCTTCTGATACCATGTTCTAGGGTCTGGGTCTCAAGCTGTTGAGTGCCTGGCTAGCTATGTTGGTGAGCCACAAATGGCGCCTCTGGACTAGGGCAGACTGGTGCTAGGCTGGTTACAGATCCTGACATACTGGATATCTCCTTCGACATTGACTTGTCTTTCTGCTGCTCCGATTAGACATTATTTCAGTGGAGCTCTGTGTCACACAGACAGTCTGGGTCTCATGGCTGTTTGTTCGATGTGTCTGATTAAAGTGGGGTGTTAAAATGGGTGTCTCTATGCTTCCATGGCTCGAATATGTGTTTAGTGGGCTGTCTAGCTTTATCTTGAAAGCTTGGGGCTCTGCAGGCCAGAGTCAGATGTGTGGGTCCTAGGCAGTGCTGTACAATTCCTAGTTGCACTAAGCAGTTCTTGGAGCAATGACTTTACCTCTAGACTTTGCACATTTTTAACCAATAGCAGGAAGAAGATATGCGGCTACCCTTGAGTATAGAAAATGAGGAGGGGCCAGCTGTACCTTGTTTTCTCCCTGCATGCTCCATCTTCTCTAAAACTATACCAATGCACCATCTACTGTTAACACATTCTCTCAACTCCCTTGCTAGGAAACAAACTATCAGTATTAAACATTGTAAAACTAAAATAGCGTGGGCTCTACAATTTCTATAAAACTATCACATCCAATCCAGAGTTACTACTGTATCAAATGAAACCACCCTTATGTTTTTAAGATGGAACTTAATGTACTGAAACACAATAATGGTTTGGTATATAATGACTACTTTTGTTTATTTCATTTTTTATTTATCTGCAGTTTTATAAAGCCCATGCTAGAATCTTGGGTATCAGATTGATTTACAGTAGCGAACTGGAAACACATTGCCAAAAAAACGACTCATTTCTGAATTGCATTGGAGTTACACAACAGGTTACATTCGAATGAGAGGTTAAGTTCTGTTTCAAAGCAAATGTTTACAAGTACAAGAAAAACAACAGATTATACACATATTCATTGGGGTGGGCCACCACCAAAGTACAGAGTGACTAGGCTATAAGAGAAGGTTAGGTTATTACATAATTTTTGATTAATAAGATTTTCAATATACACCTAGAATGTATTAAACAAGTGTTTACTGCGTATTTCTAGAGGGACCTAGTTTCAAATTTAGAGAGCACTTCCAGGGAAGCATCACAAATGTTTCTCTGCTTCTTGAATCTGAGAGGTTCTCAGAGCATAGAATTAGCTGCCTCTTGAGAGGGTGTGTTTATCAGGAAAACACTTCAGGGTGTCATGGTGCAAGACTATGTTGGTGATTCAGGCCGCTTTATAAATGGATCTAGCTTCAATCTTGAGTCAGTTATGGGTGATAAGTATTAAGACACTGGACTGCAAGTCCTAATATCCTTAGGGCACCAGAAGGCGGGCATGTGCTCCAACCCACGATAGCCAGCAGCTGAGATGCCACACAGCGATTTTCGTTGTCCCATGGCGCGGACTGCACCTGGGCCACGGACGGCCCGTCAGCACCAGGAAGAGGCGAAGGGGCCACCTCCCTACGAACCGAGTTTGGAAATCGACTGCACTATCCACAGTAAGCCGACTTTTCCCAAAAAAAGACAAAGGTTGAAAAGTTAGCCCTGCATTGAATTGACTCTCCTCTGAAATTTTACGCTGACTTGTTCTGTCTTTCTGTCCCTTTGGTTGCCCTTGACCTACCGAAACTCTAATCAATAATTAGGGGAAAGGAAAGCTCTCAGAAGCCCTCAAGAGAACTCAAATAGCTGCTAAAATCTGCACAATTGAGTAGACAGACGACCTCATTGAGGAGGTAGAAACAATCCTAGAAGGGGGAAAAGTTGGACCTCCCGTGTCCTGCACAAAAGATTGCAGGGATATTTGAAAAGGCCCGTAAAACTGTGGCACTAAACACTGCTGGAACCACACAAAAAAAGAGCTGAGGCAGATAAACCGGACACGGAGTCTGATGGAATGGGGGCTCAGTCTGATGATACAGCTCATGGGGTGCAGGGAAGTCCTGAGGAACATAATAGCAGTAACATTTTACTATTATGCCCGCAGTACCATGCACCAATCATTAGGGCTGGGTTTAAGGATCAAACAGACAATGCAGCTCAGGAAACTTTACCATCTATCATTTCGAAGGACTGTGGGAGAGGCAGGAGTCTTCAGAATGGTAGAGAACTAATACTACAAACGGGGAATATAATGCAGAACTTGAAACAACAGGCCTCCCTACTGATAGAAAAAGTTGAGGATATAAAAATGGGGTTAAGTTAGTGGCATGAGCAAGTCCATGTATAAGGACAGCGGGGATATGTGGGTAAGTGTGAACCTGCAGGGTGATAAGTGGCTATCAAAGAATTGTGCTTGAGATAGGGAGGGAATACGGCTACAGAAAACACACAGGGGAAGTTAACAATATGGCACAGTCCTTGAGCCCTTCTTGAGTATGCTTGACAACTCCCCAGTAAGGGTTCCAACAGAGGGAGGAAGGAATTTAGAGGGAGGAAGGAGCATTATACCTCGATTTACATCAAATGGGCCAACAGACTGGAGGCAACAGGGAGCTCTAAGGGAGTCTGGATCTTGGCGAATGACGAGTGGTAATTCCCCACCAAGGAATGGTCCATCGAGGAATCCAATGACCAATATCTCTAGGTTACACACAGCAATTAAAGAAGATAGAGAATCACATAAAAATAAAGTTATCCACTGGATAGTTATCCACTGGATAAGGAACAACAGACACTGCTTCTCAGTAATAAGGTCAGAGCTAGCAGTGGTGAAGCTCTGCTCCATTCAGGATGGGAAGTTTGATTATAGTGTCAGAAATGAGCAAAGAAGAATATGCTAATGAGCTAGATATCCTTGACCTGCGAACCTCCCAGCCTAAGGGTTCCCCACTAAAATTCAAATTTAGTCGTCCCATGGAGGACCCTAAACGCAGTCTATGCACAACAAATGAAACCACACTGGCCACAAAAAGCGAAGGGCTCACAAGAATTAGCACCAAATGAAAGGTGACAAGTTGAAGACCTCGATAAAAATTGACTGACTAAAGAAGAGATCTGGGTCTGCGATAATAGTAAGGCATCAACCAGTCCACCTATGTCAATAACATATAGTACATACAAATATGACCATAGGAGAAAGTTCGGATAGGCAATTTCGTTGTACCTGCAGCTTTAATTTCTGTGCATAATGCAATGGATGCATTGTCTGCTAAGACCATAAAATCAGTAAGGCTCCCGTCTACCACTGCACAACTGCATATGAGGATGATTATGAGGGGGAGGTAACAACACAACAGGGAGAAACACCCTTAACATTTAATCCTGCTCAGCAAAGAGGGACTAGATTGCAATGTAAATTGCTCGGCTGGAATGTAGCAGGGTTAAGAACTCAAATCACTGACCCGAGTGGAGAATGTACATTGACAATTTCCACATCTGTGTTCTCCATGAAACGTGGGCACTTCAACCTGTATTTAGATCAGGATTTGTACATTTGAGCATAGAGGCAGAACATATCTCGATGGGACAGCCTTAAGGAAGACTAACGATATGGCTCAAAACCTCATTAACGTGCAAGATAAAAAAGATAAGCTCTAAATCCAAAGATATTCTTGGCCTTGATATAACAAATATAAAAGGGTCCCTTGCAGTGAGACTCCTGAATATTTCCGGCCCATATCAGGAATCTGAAATGATAAAAAGCTGTGGACAAACTTCTGGAGACTACTAATAGAGGAAGCCACCATATACTAGCAGGGGATTTTAACACAACATTTAAACCCCTAGAATTGATTCAGAACCTCACGCAAACAGAGGCGGAGGAGAGGGGCATACCTAAGTTATCAGATCACCCATTAAAGAAATGTTTGAGGATGGCACATCAGATCGCATCTCTCACATTAGCACAGGGAGTTTGTGCTTGTAATGGGCGCACAAACTGAGATTGAAGAGCCAAATTCTCTTACAAGCAGGCCAATTCTAGAAGTTGATTCGATTATATATTACTTGATCTAAATCTAAAGCCCATTGTCCAGGACTTGACGTTCGCTGATAGGACGGACAGCGACCATAACGCCCTGGAATTAGAGTTGAAACATTCCATCTTTTCAAGTTGCATCTTGCTCCCTAGTATATGTGACCTGCCAACTGTTTCCTCTGATAACTGTAGGAGAATAAAGTGGCCATTCATAAAGTCTGATGAGGGCACGCTGCCCCGTATATATTCCAAGGTCACTTCAGCCTTAAACATACTTGGGGAATCTGAATAATCTGTAGCGATTGTCATGAATATCTTTAATAATTTTCTTGAGTCTATTCAGGAGTACCTTTTTAGAACTATCAAGGTGCAGAGTATAAGAACAAAGGGCCCAGAGTGGTTTGATAACAACTGTAAGCAAGCTAAACGAAATCTGAGTGCTATAAAAAGTGGGTACAGAACTGCTATAATAGTTGGGAGGAAGATATGTAAAAGGGAACAGGCCCTAGCTAAGAAAAAGAGGGAAGAAACAGTTGAAAAGAACTAGCCAATGCTGCGAAAATTAAAGATGCTAGATATTTTTGACATTTGGTTGCTAAAGAGGTACCCTTTATTGTACGTGAGGATGACTTCCTCATCGAACCCTACAGCTGGGAACAGCACTTTACTAGTATATACTCCACTGAAGAGATAGTTGAAGGAAATAGTGTTGGGAAGGCATGGATGCCTGACTATAATACTGAGGATACTGCCCCTACAGTCACATTCACTATGGCAGAAACACTAGCAGCCAATAAATCACTGAAAAAAGGGCAAGGCACCGGGCCTAGATAGGATACCAAAGGATTTGTTTTGCTCGGAACTGGCTGTGTGGGGATACTTATTAAATGTAATCTAAAGGGGCAGAGATACATTAAACCTGGAGGGGAGCAGAAATAATCCCAATCTTTAAAAAAGGGGATACATTGACCCCACTAACTACCGACCCATAAGCCCGATTGATAATGGCCAAAACAATTTCTATAAACAACTGTTGGAAAAATTTCAGTCTTGGATGGATGATAGACAAATATTGTACAACTTAAAAGTTGCATTCAGGCATCCATGAGCACCAATGATCAACAATTTTGGTTCCTATTGATATTATGGAAAACTGCTGTTATCAACAATGGACACCAGTATGTGGTGTTCGAGGATCTAAAGTCAGCTTTTGACTTGATACCCAGAGGGAAGCTATGGTCCACACTGAAGGAGATGGGGATGCCACCAGAAGTCCTGCCCTTGCTAATATGCTTACTGTTGGAGGCTGGCTTAATATGTGGTGCTCACTTCTATAAGTGTAGCACCCTGCACTAATCCAGACAATCCTTATATTGATTTTAGCGGTCTTAGACAACCTTGGAAAGCTCTCTAGGTGGTAGCTGTGGAGAGAAGTCTTCAGGCTTAGTCCAGAAGGAGTGTAAAGCAGCTTGTTTTACCAGTACTAATCATACAGTGTAGTGAAAAAGAAGCACACAGTGTAGTTATAAAAAAATGTTTTTATTATAAACACTCACTAACACATTGCAATATTTCCTACCCGGAAATATAAACACAATACACACAATAGTATGGTAACAGAACACATTAGTAGCACAAATAGACAGTGGTCGCCAGGGGGAGACCGAACCCCATACTAATAAAGTGGAATGCAAAGTAAGAACTAAGTCGAGACTGAACCCAGAAGACGTAGGAGAGCTGGGGACCCAAGGAACCACCCAAGGTAAGTACCCAGGAACCCTATGGAGGCTGTCTGCTGAATGGAAACCCGACCGCAAGCGCAATACAAGTCAATGTGTAAGTCGCGGATTCAGTTTTTTAAAAGGACCCTTCCCAGAGGACCCTGAAGAAACCCGTGGAAGATGGAAGGTTGGCGAGTCACCCCATTCGTGGATACCCTGGGAACCAGGATACCTACACCAGGGAAGATGGGTACATTGGTGCATTGTGACATCGGAAACTGCCATAGACCACAATGGAGGACTTCAGTAAAGATGCCGCTGGCAAAGAAGGTGAAAGAGTCCGGTGGAACCCAAAGGTGGATTCAGGAGAAGAAGTGCCTGCAAGCAGAGGGGACAGAGTCTATGCCACTCAGGAGTGATCAAGGGGCACGGAAGACGAATGTCCACTGATGTCGGAAGATGCAGGAGAGTTGACTGGGACCTTGGCGATGCAGCTGTGCTGACCAGGCGACGCTGTGGAAGACCAGGAGCCGTTCACGAGCTGTCCCATGTCGGATGTCAAGAGCCAGGGGGTCCGTGTCCGCAGTGAGCACCAACAAGGCTTGGCAACAGCAACAAACGTATTAGACGAAAAAGGTGCAATGTCGGGACCAGCAAGGTCCAAGGGACTCACCACAAGCAGGTAAGTCACAGCAGGCCCCGCACAAGAAAGGGAGCCCACTGGAGCCAAAGAAGGCCCTCAAGAGGACCCACAGGCCAGAGGTACAAGAGTCACCAGAGGACCTCGTGCAGTTTACCAATGATGACGGGCCATGGTGCAGAGGATTGTGATTGTAATTGCATTTACACAGCGCTTACTACCCCTGGCGAGGCGTTGAAGCACATTTTCGGCGAGCAGCACGCCACTCGAGAACACATAAAGGATTAGGGCCTCATGTAGGTAGCATACCAGTTACCACTTCTAAAATACCGAACGATACCGAATCGGTATTTTAGAAGTGGTAACTGGTATGTAGGTAATGAGTCGGTATTTTTTACCGAATCGTTACTAGTCGGTAATTACCGAATCGGTATTTACCGATTCGGTAATGAGGCATACCTTCCCATTGAGGGGAAGGTATGCCTCATTACCGAATCGGTAAATACCGATTCGGTAATGGGGGGAACACATACAAGGGTGGCAGGGTGTCACATTGACACCCTGTTGCACCCCTGATTCGGCCATGTGTGCACATGTGGCACACATACATGCCCTAAGGGCATGTATGTATGCCACATTGCACACTGCTACGCGCGTAAAAATGCATTTGCACATACATTCATTATTTACCACCAACTATAAGTTGGTGGTAAATACCGACTCTTAAACACACACACACACTCCCCCTACATCTCGATTTTGCTTTCGGAATTTACCGAATCGGTAAAATTACCGATTCGGATAAGTTACCGATTCGGTAACATTACCGATTCGGTATTTTTACCGAATCGGTAATTTTACCGATTCGGTAAATTCCGAAAGCAAAATTTGTACCCCTACATACCAATGGCCAAAATACCGGTCGGTAACGGTATAATTACCGAAAATCGGCCGTTACCGACCGGTATTTGGCTACCTACATGAGGCCCTAGTGTTGAATAACTATAGTGAAATATGAAAGTAATTTGAGTGGTGGATAGGTTAGTCAGTTATTTGGTTTCAGAAGGATAACGGAGGGCTAGAAGAGGGAAAAGGGTTTGCATTTATATAGTGCTTGTTACCCCTGATGGAGTTCCCTTGATGGTCTACCGCTGCCCCTAACTATTTATTGTTTACTGTGATTTACAAAACGTGCTCACTGTGCCTGCATAATTAGCCAAGTCTCTTGGAAGAGACAAAGATCGAGCAAGTCTATAAAATTGCTCCAGCCCGTACAATCTACTTTGGAACTAGGCGGGCAACATTGCATTAATGGACCCTAAATGGAAAATGGGATTGAGCTGCACCTGACGCCTCGTTGACCCATTCCCAGATTATAATCTCTCTATACAATCAAGAGATTAGGGTCCAAGAAGTTGGCACTAGCTTGCGGCTCCCAATGTCTACTGAAATTGCAGGAATTAGTGGCCCAGGACTCATCTAGATGAAGAAATTCTGGCTTGCCTATATCAGGGCCCTCATTACCAGTGAGTCAGTCAACTCCCTCCAGCACATTAAATCGGATAGAAGCAGGAAGACTTTATAGCCCATTATATTGTTGCAAACTGATGGAAACTGTCTTTACGCTAGGGAGGAGGAAGAACATCGGCAATGGGCGATCTTACCTGACATGGGGAATAGGTTTGTAGCCATAGCCCAGGTGTAGAAGGGCAATTTTTCAAATCCCCTTCCTGTTAATTCACATAATCAACCAGATGGGATCTTTGAAATTAATAATTACAGTCTCCTGGGTGATCCGCCAGACCTGGCCGAATCCACCCTACCCTACAGGTAAAGAGTACCTTGTGTGCGATTGAGAGGGAAGGATAAGTTACTTACCTGTAATCCTAGTTCTCTTCCAGGGGTATCCTCATCAAAGTCATAAGCACTGAATATTCCCGCCCATGTGCGGGTACCCGGGAAACAATAAACATTATATATGAAAAACACATATATATACAGCTCTGTATATGTATAAACACATAAATTATTTTTTCCAAGCCAATGCAGCCCCCATAGTAGGCTAGACAATGTAATAATAATGAATGTAAACATTCCCAGATAGATATAAATATCTAAATAAACACCATAGGGATACAAATGCATCTGAAAACTTTTTTTTTCTTCTTTTTTTTAATGAGACAAACCTCATGAGAAAGAAAAAAAAAACACTGTGCCAAACACAGATAAAAAACATTGTTAGCCTGCAGGCTGCATTGTAATACAATACCATAGAGACTGAAAAGCCTTGTACAGATAAAAACTGGCACCGTGCCTTTAAGGCAGCCCTGATCCCAAGATCCCATCATGCCTCAGGGATGACAGTTGGGTCAGTTGTTCTTTGCGGGACCCGTAGGTCTAGAGACAAAGATATACTTCTTTCAGATTAAAGAATAGAATCCTCTCATTTGCCTGGGGAGGCGGGTGGGTTGCTTATGACTTTGATGAGGATCCCCCTGGAAGAGAACTAGGATTACAGGTAAGTAACTTATCCTTTTCTTCCAGGGGATCCTTATCAATAGTCATAAGCACTGAATAGAATAGCGAGCCCACCTTCCACCAGCAGGCAAATGAGAACTGTACTGAAATGATAAAACAACTGAGATAGTCAGTTGTTGAACAGGTTCCTCAAGGAGGCTTGCCCTACTTGAGTGTCTGCTCTGGTGTCCGAGTCCAGACAATAATGTCTCGTGAATGTATGGACAGATCTCCAAGTAGCTGCTTTACAGATCTCGGAGAGTGGGACATTATTGAGAAACGTAGCAGTAGCCGCTTTTCCTCTTGTGGAATGTGCCTTAGGTAGAGGCCACAACGGTTTTTGAGCTAGTTGGTAAGCCAATTTAATGCTTGACACAATCCATCTAGCAATAGAGCGTTTAGATGCTGCAAAACCTGAACGGACAGCACCATAGTTTACAAACAGTTGGTCAGACTTTCTGATAGTCTTAGATTTATCCAGGTAGAATTTGAGAACTCGCATAAGATCCAAATAATGTAACGCCCTCTCAGCTGGCGAGGAGGGGTTGGGAAAGAAAGTTGGTAGCAAGATAGTCTGATTTACATGAAAATCGGACACCACTTTAGGTAAAAAAGATGGATGTGTCCTCATAACCACTCTATTAAGGTGAAAAACCGTGTAGGGTTCTTTTGAGCAAAGGGCTTGTATTTCACGCACCCTACATGCTGAGGTAATAGCTACCAAGAAGGCTGCTTTCCACGTAAGGTGCTGTAATGTAGCCTTATGTATGGGTTCGAAAGGTGGACTCATACGCTTTGAAAGAACCAGGTTCAGCTCCGAAGGAGGCGAGGAAGGCCTTATTGGGGGGTAAACCTTTTTGAGGCCCTGCAAAAAGTCCTTCACCACTTGTAGTTTAAAGAATGAATGCTGAGAGGGAGAGCGCCTATAGGCCGTAATGGCCGCCAGGTGCACTTTGATGGAGGAAAATTTCAATCTCGCCTTGGCTAAGTGAAGTAGATAAGGAAGAATCACTTCCTCTTGACCTTTTGTAGGGTTATATTGATTTTGAATACACCATATGTAAAATCTCTTCCACTTACAGAAGTATGAGTGCCTTGTAGAAGGGCTCCTAGCTTCCTTCAATATGGTCATACATTCCTGAGGAAGGTCTAAATGGCCATACTGGAGGACTTCAGGAGCCATGCTGTTAAGATCAGTGAGGGAAGGTTGGGATGGTAAATCCTCCCCTGCATCTTGGTTAGCAAGTCCGGCCTTCACGGCAGACGCCTGTGCGGGCGGATCGATAGATGAAGGAGATCTGGGTACCACCACTGCCTCGGCCAGTCCGGTGCTATCAAGATCATCTTGGTGGCTGAGTGTTGCAGCTTGGTCACCACTTTCGGGATTAGCGGAAGAGGAGGAAAGGCGTACACAAATGTCATTGACCAGTCGATCAAAAGGGCATTCCCCATTGACCCTGGTCGATAGTTACTTGAGGCGAAGCCTCGGCATTTTGTGTTGCTTTCGTCCACAAAGAGATCTATTTGCGGACGGCCCCACTCCTCGAAAATGTCCTCTAGCACCTCGTCGTTGAGGACCCAGTCCTCTGGATCTTGAAAGTGCCGACTGAGCGAGTCCGCTTGAACGTTGAGTTCGCCTTGCAGGTGTACCGCCATTATGGGAATGTTCCTTGCCAGGATCCAGTGCCATAGAGATTGAGCCTCCAGCGAGAGAGTCCTGGAACGAGTACCTCCCTGCTTGTTTAGGTAGTACATCGTGGTGGTGTTGTCCATTTGTACTAAAATGGAACTTGTTCTGATTGAGGGCAGAAAAGCTTTGAGGGCGAAATGGACTGCCCTGAGCTCTAGCATGTTGATATGATACAGCTGCTCGCTGCTGGACCAAAGCCCTTGGGTCTGCAGAGTCCTCAGATGCGCGCCCCACCCTTGGTGCGATGCGTCGGTGATCAATGTTTGCGATGGGGGTTCTTGATGAAAAGGAATTCCAACCCGTAGATTGATCGGTCCCATCCACCACCTGATCGACTGCCTGGCTGTTGTTGAAAGATGCACCTTGTCCTCCCAAAGAGAAGCCTTTTGGTCCCATTTGTCCTCTAGATCCTGTTGGAGAGGACGCATTCTTAACCTGGCGTTGGGCACTAGGAATATGCAAGATGCCATGGCCCCTAGAAGGGATGATATCTGTCGCGCTGTAGACAGATTGTTGACCATGATACGTTTGCCTTTTTGAGCGAGGGATAACTGTCTCTCCTCCGAAGGAAACACTTTTCCTACTTCGGAATCTATAAGTGCTCCTAGGTAGTGTATCCTTTGCGTTGGTTTGAGGGTGGATTTTTTGTAATTCACCCGGAGCCCCAATCGGTGACACAGATTTAGGCAGCGTGTCAGCTGTGAGCTTACAGTCTGGGGTGATGGACCTTTTAGTAACAAATCGTCTAGATAGGGATAGACGAAGACTCCTGCGCGCCTCAGGGCAGCAGCTACTACAGCCATGCACTTTGTGTACACTCGAGGAGCTGATTACAGGCCAAATGGTAGAACCTTGAACTGGTAGTGGGAGGTTCCAACCACAAATCTCAGGTATCTCCGATGACGTTGGCAGATGGGTATATGAAAGTACGCATCTTGTAGGTCCAGCGAACACATCCAATTGCCTCGACGGAGATGTGGATATATTTGGTGGAGTGCTAACATGCAAAACTTCTCTTTTTTGATATGTTTGTTGAGTGTTCGTAAATCCAAGATGGGTCTAAACTCTGTTTTTGGACTTCTTTTTTCTATCAGAAAATACCTGGAGTAGACTCCTCTCCCTCTCTGTGCTCTCGGAACCCTTTCTATGGCCGATTTGAGAAGAAGGGTAGCCACCTCCTCCCGTAGCATCTTGAGCTGATGATTCAAATGCACTGGGTGGATTGAGGGAGGAAGACACCGGAAACAAAGGGAGTATCCATGTCGCAGTGTAGTTAGAACCCACTTGTCTCTGGTGATGTTTTGCCACTCTTGGAGATGTTGTGAAATACTTCCTCCCAATGGAGCGGTGGATGGCGTTGGAGGAAGCGATCGCTCATTGTTTGCCTTGAGCTTAGTTACCGCTGTTGGATTGGCGGTTATTCCCTCGTCCTCTTGATGATCGACGAGACTGGAATTGCTGCTTTTTCTGCCCTTGCTGGTCTTGGTTCTTTTGCCAGTGAGGGGTTTGAACCCTCTGTTGGAAGGTACGCCTGTCAGATCCCTTACGACGGCGGAACTCCTTCCTCTTCTCCAGACCCTCAGCTTTCATGGTTTCAAGCTCTGATTTCATTCGAGCCATCTCGTCGTCGGTGTGTGAGCCAAAAAGAGAGGTTCAAGAAAAAGGTAGGTTGAGAATCCTAGCTTGAGCCTCAGGTTTAAGAGCCGTTAACCTCAGCCAAGAGGATCTTCTGGCCGAAATGCCATGGGCGTAGGAGTGAGCTGCCAGAGTAGCTCCGTCTGCTGCCGCACTTATAACTTGATTGGAAACCAAGCTGCCTTCCTGCAGGATCTCCTCAAAATCATTCCTATCCTCCTGAGGAAGTTTGTCTGTGAATCTTTGGAGAGAATCCCAAAGCGCTCTGTCATAGCGCCCTAAGAGCGCTGAGGCACTAGCAACCTTTAAGTTGGAAGCGCCCGATCCGCATACTCTTCTACCCCAAGAATCTTGCGTCTTGCTCTCCTTGTCCGGAGGGACTGTAGACGACAACGCCACTGAGTGTGTTTTTCTAGCGGCCGCCGTGATTACAGAATCAGGAGGAGGATCAGCTTTGAGAAACAGGGGATCCTCTGGAGCGGGACGATATTTTTTAAGGATTCTTGCCGGAGCCGACTTGATGGTAGCCGGCGTTAGGAAAACGCCCATCACTGGTTTTAGCAACCCAGGAACCAGAGGCAACAGTGGACGAGCCGCCGTCCTTTCATGAAGGGTCTCAAAGATGACTGAGGAAGTGGTTTCCTGAACAGGCATAGGAATGTTCAACTTGGCCGCTCCCCTGCACAAAACCTCTTCAAATGTGCTGATGTCATCCACTGGAGAAACTCGAGATGGTGGCGTATCTGACAGTGTGGGGGAGTAACTTCTCTTGGAGGAACGACTGAATGAAGAAGTTGTAGGAGACCTACGCCTTCGTTTCTCAGATCGCACCACCTCTCTTCTGCGAGAATTGGATCTCGATCTTCTCCTGGACGAACGTGAACGAGAGCGTCGTCCATAATCTCTTTCCCGAGAATGAGAACTTGCTGGTCTCCTTGGTTGGGCAAGATTCCTCAATCTAGCCAAGGAAATGCTCACTGCATGTGCCATAGAAGGTATACGTGGAGGTATGGACTCGGGTAGAAATCTGAGGGGACTTTGTCCCGGAAGACGTCCCTCTTCCTGCCTTTGGATTGTCGGTGACGCTCCCAATTGAGCTTCTGCTGGTCGAAGATGCTCTACTAGGGAAAAAGGACCTGAAGAAGAATTCACCACTTCTGGGGATCTGGATCTTGAAGGAGACAGAGGAGATCCTGATCCTGCGGAAGCCGATGGAGAAATGGAAATAGGTGGAGACCTAGACGCTGAACCATGCTCCGATGCCACATCAGGGGGAGATCGTTGTCTTGACGTCTCTCTATGCGGAGACCTCCGTCTCGACGCTGACCTGGACGTCGATCTAAGTCCTGACGTCTCCAGAAGCCCCACAGCGGAGGACTGTCTTGACGGCGATAAGCCTATCACCGGAGATCTGGACTTCGACGCCGAATGGATAAACGGTGATGAGTCGTGCCTATATATGAAAGTAATTTGAGCGGTGGATAGGTTAGTCAGTTATTTGGTTTCAGAAGGATAACGGAGGGCTAGAAGAGGGAAAAGGGGTTGCATTTATATAGCGCTTGTTACCCCTGATGGAGTGTTGAAGCGCTTTTTTCGGTGAGTAGCACACTACTCCGGAACCCATAAAGGATTAGTGGTGAATTAGTATAGTGAAATATGAAAGTAATTTGAGTGGTGGATATGTTAGTCAGTTATTTGGATTGAGAAGGGTAGCAGAGAAATAGAAGAGGGACAAACGTTTGCATATATATACAGTGCTCGTTACCCCTCATGGGTTGTTGAAGCGCTTTTTTGGCACGTAGCACGCTACTCCGGAACCCATAAAGGATCAGTGGTGAATTAGTATAGTGGAATTTGAAATTAATGTGAGTGGTGGACATTAGTCAGTTATTTGGATTGAGAAGGATAGCGGAGGGATATAAGAGGGAAAAAAGGTTTGCATTTATATAGTGCTTGCTACCTCTAATGATGTGTTGAAGTGCTTTTTTTTGGCGAGTAGCATGCTACTCTGGAACCCATAAAGGATTGGTGGTGAATTAGTATAGTGAAATATGAAATTTGAGAAGTGGACATGTTAGTCTGTTATTTTGATTGAAAAGGATAGAAGAGTGAAGCATTTAGACATTAAAAAAAAATTGGAGGTCATAGCAATAGTGGGAAGCTTGGGATGAGTAAAAAGGGATGTGGAGGGGAAAAGTCAGAGGGAAGAGTTTAGAAGGCTTGTTTTAGGGGGATCAAATATAGTAAAAGAGGTGTCCGGTGGTGCAAGGAGGGGTAGACTAGTGGAGAGTCTAGAAAGGGCTGTTTTGGGGATCATAGTAGTGGTATGGGGTTTGAGATGAGTGAGAGAGTGGATGTAGAGGATATTTTGATAGAGGTATAGGGTGAGAAATAGGGTAGTGCATTGGAAAGAGTAGTAGAAAGAGGTTTGAGATGAGTCGGAGAGTGGAGGTAGAAGATATATTGAGAGAGGTGTAGGGTGAGAAATAGGGTAGTGCATTGGATATGCTGAATTAGATTAAAGTAATAAATATATAGATCCATAAGTACATGGAAAGTTTATAGATGCATAAAGGAAGGAAGTATATGTAGATTAAAGATACTGATAGAGGTATAGGGTGAGGAATAGGGTAGTGCATTGAATATGCTTTTTTTTTTTTAGAGGAAAGTCATAAATATATAGATCCAAGTACATGGAAGGTATACAGATACAAAAAGGAAGGAAGTAGAAGTAGATTAAAGATGCATTTGATAAACTCTGGTTTTCAAGTGTTGTCCTTTTTTTAAAAAAACCATACTTATTCTACATGTTTATCCAAAGCAATACACATATATAGGTACTTATTCCATAGTACAAATAAATGATTATATACAGAGGGATATGCTGTATATTTCTGTTAGTGTAGTGTGATTATGTGGGGAAGAGCCAATTCTTGAGTGGTTTTCTGAAGCTAAGGTTGTCGGTGGCTCTTATGTTGGGGTAAATAGTTCAATATTTTGGCTGCTTGAACAGAGAAGGATGTGCCACCCATGTTTTTTAATTGTATCTTGGAATTTTGAGGTGAGGTGCCACTTTAGAGCAGAGGTTCCTATGATGAATGTGTTTGGTGATTTTATTCCTGATGAAGAGCGGACCCATTCCATGTATGGCTTTGTGGGTGATACAAAGCAGCTTGAACATGGATCTTTTGGCAACCAGTAACCAATGCAGGGCTTTCAAGGCAGGGGAGATGTGGTCTTGTGGTTTGATATGCAAGAGTAGTCTGGCAGCCGAGTTCTGAATCCGTTGTAGTCTTTTCATAGTCGTTAAAGGTGATCCGTGGTAGAGGCTATTGGCATAATTGAGTTTGGACAGAACAAGGGAGATGGCAGCTTGGACCTTGTGTGGAAATCCCAAATGGGGGAAGATTTGTCGCAGAGTTTTTGTAGTAACAAAGCTTGATCTTGCTATTTTGTCCACTTGGGCATTCATCGATAGCTTGGAGTCCATGGTCATTCCAGGGTTTCTTACTTCCTTCGATATTTTAGGCAGTGATCCCAGTTCATCAGGCCAGGAGGCAAGCGGGCCATAATGTTTCCAATCGCCACACGTGAGTATTTCTGTTTTGGAAGCATTTATTTCAGATGGCTCCAAGTCATCCATGGATCCACGGTTCTGAGACAACTGAAAATTGGCGACTTTCCAAAGTTTTTGGGGCATTCCAGTTGAAGGAGTATTTGCGTGTCATCTGCATAGTTATAGTACGTGAGTTGAAATTGATTGATCAGTACCGGTAATGACTTCATGTAGATGTTGAAAAGCATGGGCGACATGATAGAGCCTTGAGGGTCCCCAGCTTTTGTGAATGATGGTTTGGACGAGAAAGGTGGGGTATGGATGACATTAGTTCAGTTTCGAAGGTAGGACGTGATCCAGTCTAAAGCAGTCCCGTCTATGCCGGCTTCGTAGAGTCTTTTTAGCAGAGTGTCATGGTCAACCGCGTCAAAGGCAGCCGAGAGGTCCAAAAGGAGTAGCGCGGCAACCCCGTTGTGGTCAACTGTGTTCTTCAGGTCATCCCAGATGGCAAGGAGGGCAGATTCTGTGCCTCCTCTCGGATGGAATCCTGTCCGGAAGTCTGAAAGTATGGCATTCTCTTCAATCAATTGTGACATCTGGACGAACGCTGCTCTTTCTATCAGTTTGCCCTGGAAAGGTCCATTTGTAATGGGTCTGTAGTTGTCAGTGTTCAGCTGGTCCAAGTTTGTTTTCTTCAGTAAAGGGGGTATGTATGACTTTTTGAGTTCTTCTGAAAATATTCCGGTAGTTAAGGAATCTTTGATGATTCTTCTTACTGGAGTGGCAGCAGAGGTTGGTAGAAGAATTGTCTTGAAAGTTTGCGGTGGACACGGGTCAGAAGGGCTGCCGGCAGGCCTGCTTGCTTTGACCAGGTCCATAAATTCATTGTGTGAAATGTGTTGGAAGGAACGGAGAGGCTGAGTTAGAGTATTCTTGGATTGTTGTTTTGTACAAGGGTTAGTGCTTGTGCTTTATCTCTATTTTAAGTACGAGTCCAACGTGTCTGCTTTGTCCGTGTGATGATTTGCTAGTTTGTCTGTGAAATCTTGAGCAACGGGATGAGCTCCTTCTAGGCAATTTGGTTTACGAAATTCATGGAGTATTTTATAGAATTCTTTATTTGCACATTAGCATTTTGAATTCTGTCTGAATAGTACCTTTTCTTTGCTTTTTTGATAGCTGACTTGTATAATCTGTTAATTTTCTGTAGGTGAAGTTTGTCTTCTTTGTTTTTTGTTTTGAGCAAGGCACGTTGCAGCTTTCTAATTTGTAGTTTTATGTCTTTTATCTCTGTATTTCCCCAAGGTGCTTGTTTTCTTTACTTCTGTTGTGTGGTTCTGAGTGGTATCAGGATATTAAAAGCTTCTCGTAGCCACTAATACAGTTTTTTAACAGAATTTATTGTTTGCAGATCTCTACTGGGTGTTAGTTGTGTTTCTAAGTGTTCCAATTTTTTTTTTGTTCCACAGTCGAAATGTGGATGCACGTAAGGTGGTTTTAGGTGAGTCGCTTGGTGTTGTTTTATGTTGGAAAGCAAGCAAATGGTGGTCTGAACATGTGACCGGAGTTATAGTTTGAAAAGTAACTAGTTCGGTATTAGCAAAAATGATATCTAAGATATGTACAGTGATGTGTGTGGGTTTGTGGACAATCTGATGCAGGTTCAGTGCGTCCAGGCCAGTGATTATTGTTTTTGGATGGGGCATATTGGGTTTGTCAAACCAAATGTTGAGAACGCATAGATTGGAGTGTATTGTTATCAGGTTTGAAATCATGTCTAGAAGTGCATCTTGGAATGTTGCCTTGCTAGGTGGAGGTCTGTAAACGAGTAGGAAGTTACAGGAGGAAGACGTGTAGGATTGCATCTTGTGAGAAGAGCCTCTCAATTTGTTTTTTTTTTAAACTTTATTTTCCAATTTGCCACATATCAAAGCATACAGGTATGGTGGTTCACTGTCAATTACAGCATCATTGAAGTAGTAATATAACAGCATACTTAAGCATTGTAAGAACAACATGTCAATAGATGAAGGAGTATAAGACTCAGCAGATCGCTAGAATCACAGTCCCGGCCTCGTCCCCCATTCCCCTCTTCAGCCGTCATCAGGCAATCGCTAGATCCCCGGACCCCTGGATGCAACATACAGAAAGAATACCAAACCATTGAAAGGTTGTGTGCATTATTGGGAGCTCTAGAGGCATGACTTACAATAGCAAAAGAATGAGATCCGTTACACCACAACCACCGGGACGATGCCCCTCTACAGTTGAGAGTTTGAGGTCTGCCGCAAAGCCTCCACATAGGCTCGGTAGAGGCCCCATATGTCTTTAGGGCGGGATGAGCTAGGCATAATGCGGGCGTAAACCTCACAATTAGTGTTACGGTAGGCAAGGCTGCGCAGTCAACTCTGAAGAGTAGGAGCTGACTTACAGCCCCACAGTATAGCTATTTCTCTTTTGGCCAGCAGTAGACCAACAGATGCAAAACTTCTAACCTTTTTGGGAAAGTTGACTGTATAGCCCAGTAAAGCTACTTCCGGTGTAGGGATAAGAGACAATTTGGTCATGGCTCCTATGGTGCTGTGTATTTGTTCCCAGTAGGCCTGAAGTTTGGGACATGTCCATGTGAGGTGTGCAAAATCCGCATGTGGGGCAGCGCATTTCTGGCAATTATGTGGCCTGGACGGATCCGTTCTGTGTGCTTTGGCAGTTGTAAATTAAGTGCGATGTAAGAATTTGAAATGGAGGAATTTATGCTTGCTATTGAGAGAAACTTCCTTCGTCACCTCGCAACACTTAGCCCACTGCTCGTCTGTAATAGGGCAGCCTAAGTCGATTTCCTATGCCTTACGGATTGTGTCATCGTTCACCGGCCTCATATTGGCACATGCTCTGTATAATTTAGATATTAGATGAGCACCATTCGTGCTCTCAATGATCAACGTGAGGGGAGCGAATGAGTCGAGTCGGGTTCAATGGGGTAATTGGGCAGTGAGGCGCGAAGGGCCGAGCGAATTCGGCCTAGAACGAAGCTGTCCATAAAGTAGACGTCTTGGAACCTGGCACCATCCGACACAGAGAAGATCTGCCCCTCTGGGTATAAATCCCCCAATTTGGTGATATCAAATTTGGCTAAGGTGCGTTGTACCAGTTTTTCCCCTGTTATTGGCAGCCAGCGGGCGTTGGGAATAGGTAAGGCCGAGGAATACAATGTGGCGGTGCCAAAGAGCCGCCGCAGCTTTTCCCAGGCCCAGCTGGTGATTGAGACTGTCTGTATGTCATTGGGGTCTCTGGGAACGCCCTTGGGCAGCACAGTAGACAACCATTCCGGCAGGACAAAATCCGCCTCCGGCCGAAGAAATGGAATCCTTGCGTCCAGATGAAACCAATCATTGAGCGTAGCAGCATTGGGTCACCAAATAATACAATTGTAGGTCCGGGGCACCATATACCCCAATCATATGGGTGGGTGAGCACCTGCCACGGAACGCACGCCCGCTTGCCCCCCCAGATCAATCTGATGAGGTGTGTGCGCAAAGTCGAAAAAAAACAGTTTGTGGGGGGTATAGGAATATTGTTAAAAAGATATAAAAATTTGGGGAGAACTACCATCTTAAGAATCGCGACTCTGCCGGCAATTGACAGCGGTAAACGCAGCCATCTCTCCACTTGAGCCTCGAGGGTGCTAACTGCTTGTCCATAATTCAAGCGGAGGATCTGGGCAGTGTCCAGTTGAATGTGAATGCCCAGGTATTTTACCGAGTCCTTGCACCATTCCAGGGGATACTTGCATTCCCATGGAACTGCACTGGTTGTTAAAGGAAAGATCACCGACTTATGCCAGTTAATGCCCAAGCCGGAAAAGCGGCCAAATCTGAGTATTTCTCTAATGAGCAGTTCTAAATTTACCTGGGGATCTCTGACATAGAGAATAGTGTCATCTGCATAGAGCGAGCCTAGAAGAGGGCCAGTGTTGAATTATAAACCTCTCAGTAAATGCTGTTCCTGAAAATGGCGGATTAACAGACCCATAGCCAGGATAAACAATAGGGGGGATAGGGGACAGCCCTGTTGTGTGCCGCGGGAATGTGAGAATGGTCGGGATAGAGTGCCGTTCAGGAGAAGTCTCACCGTTGGTCAACTGTATAGTAAGGCGGTGGTGGCAACAAATCCCATGGGCATGTCCATGCGGCACATTACCGAAATGAAAAATGACCATTCCGTGGAATCAAAGGCTTTTTCCGCGTCTAACAGTATTGCGGCAGCGGGGACCTCCGGGCTAATTCTGTGGATAACAGAGAAGAGTGTCCTGAGATTTAATGAGGTGGAACGGTGGGGAACAAAGCCCGACTGGGCCGGAGATATGATCAATTCCAACAGCTGGGAGAGGCGGTTGGCGATGATCTTGGCTAAGATTTTATAATCTACGTTTAATAAGGAGAGGGGTAAGAGCCTCACAATTCTAGATGGAGATGCCGTCAACTTTAGTGATTTGTAATGTTTGCCTGAACACACCAACTAGACCACCTCCTTTTCTGCCTATACGATTTTGGGTGATCGTTTGATAGCCTAGAGGAATGGCTTCATGTAGGATTGGAGCCATATGATCTACCAACCATGATTCAGTTAAGAATAGTATGTATGGTTATGCATCGGTGAGAAGGTCGTAGATGTGATGTTTGTTTTTAGAGAGCGATCAAGCATTTATTAGTAGACAGTTTAGAGAATGTGCCTTGCTGACAGTGAGACTTTGTTTTATAGAAAAGTGATCAGTATTGTGTGGGTTAGTAGCAGGTGTGAATTTAGAGCTGGTATTATCTGTATTAGGATAGCAATCATGTAGCTGTTCTGTAATGTGTTCCTCGTCCAGCAGGCTAAAAAGGCATTTTGATATGTCTGCGTGCGTAGTTGGTGGAGACTGTGTTTGAAAGTGAGTTGGTGTGCTGTGTTGTTTTTGTGGTGTAACCTTTTTGTGCAGTAGACATGGAGAGGCATAGTTGTGATATGTGGCATGTTGCTTATATTGTTTGTGTATGTTTAGGGGGAGGTGTATGAGTCAGTGGTGGTGGTGCAGCATGTGGGTCATGTAGTAAGGTTCTAAATTGTCCAATGGATTAGAGGCGGCTGAAAGAGAGTTGCTGTGTTGCTGTATGTGTGTTAGGTGTAGGATGCCGTGAGGACAAAGATCTTGGTAGCAAGAGATGCTTGTGGCTGGAGCTTCTTGGAGCCTGAAAATCTCTGGAGAGAGTCAACAATTTTGGCAATGGCAAGTCAACGCTGTGCACAGGGGTTCTGCTCCAGCAGTTCCAACAAGGGATACTGGCTTCAAACTTACTGTGAATGCAGAGCAGGCCTCGAGGGAGTTGCAAAACTACCCCCTGTGTTGCTGAACCTTTCGGAGTCTGTGGGAGCTCAGGAACAGCAGATCGGTCAGCTTTGTTGCGGTGCCTGCAGATGCAGGGGAGTGACTCCTTCACTCGAAGGGAGATTCCTTCAGTTGTCTTGGATGTCCACAGGCCTGTAGAAGAACCTGTATGGAGCACAGGCACAGACAACGCAGAAGACTGGCAGGACAACGAGACCAGGAGCAGCAGGAGTCTTCCCAGTTGCAGTCTTGGTTCCCAAAGCGAAGTCCAACAAAGTCGAAAGTGCCCAGACGGTTGAAGATGAAGTGGTTTGGTATCTGAATCTTGTCCCATGACAAATCTAAGGAACCACCCACAGGCAGGGCCTTAAGTACCCTACAGAAAGGGTTGTGACGATTCAGGGGTCCCTCCCACAGGAGGGCCTGGACAGTGGGGAGGATACTCCCATGTCCTTTGTTCAGTTTCAAAGCAGGAGCCAACGGCTTCCTGAGTTGGTTCCAACTGCAGTATGCAAGGATGGCACCAAATGTGCCCTTCCAAGTAGTCTAGTTGCGCTGGCAAGCGATCCCACCCTGGCCCAATATACTAAGTCCTGTCAGGGAAGTGGTCAAACCTCCCTGTGACAGGAAACCTACTGTCCTGCCTTACCCTGCTCGAGCTTGGCTCAGCAGCAGGAGGGCAGAATCGTGCCTCTGGTCGGCAGCAGCTATAGTTTGCTGTTTGGGTCTAGAAGAATGGTACCGGGAGCACTGAGGGCTTCCCAGAGGAGCTTTACAGTGCATGGAATCATACCTCCAACACCGTTTACGGTGTTGGGGTATGATTCCAACATGTTTGATATCAAACACACTAGAGTTCATTACAGGCAGTTTAGAGTTAGTCACCACGTAATAACGCATGGCCACTCTCTGTATGGTAATAGCTGAGCACTTACAAACCGGGAGACTGGACTCCGTGGATTGTAGGGGTGTCCTGCTCATGCATGGGCACCCTCACACTTATAACCAAGCACCCTGGCTTCAGGATTGAAAGGCTTGCCGTAGGGGTGACTTATAGATTTTAAGTGCAGTGACCTCAGATATAAGAAACTTATATCTGCCGTAAGTGGTGCTAGCACCATCTTACACAGGCTGCAATGGCAGGCCAGCAGTCACAATTTGAGTGCTCTCCCATGGGTGGCATAATACATGCTTCAGCCCATGGGGGACCTCTGGGGTACCTATGCCCTGGGTACCTTAGTACCATATACTAGGGACTTATAAGGGTACACCAGTAGCCAATCTGGGGAGTACCTAAGTACTCACCATGGTCTAATTTAGGGGAGAAGCACAGAGACTGAGGTCCTGATTAGCAGGATCCCAGTCAGACTAATCAGAAAAACATAATGACACAAGCAAAAAGTGGAGGTAACCATAAAAGCAGATCCTACTTTTCTACACAACCCCCCCCCCCACCCCCAAATGAAAGGAGATGAGACTAACCTTGCCCAGTTGAGTCTTTTTTTCTAAGTGGAAATATCTGAAGAGTCCATCTGCGGTTGACATGGTTACTCCCAGGCCTATGTTCCACTGAAAAGTCTATCCCCTGTAGGGAAATGGACCACCTCATAAGTTTGGGATTTTCACCCTTCATTTGTTTAAGCCAATAGAGGGGCTTATGGTCTGTCTGAACAAGGAAGTGAGTACCAAACATGTATGGCCTCAACTTCTTCAAGGCCCAGACTACAGCAAAGGCCTCCCTCTCTATAGCTGACCAACGTTTCTCCCTGGGGGTCCACCTTTTGCTTATAAAAGCTACTGGTTGGTCCTGGCCCTCTGCATTAAGTTGTGACAAAACAGCTCCTACCCCTATCTCAGAAGCAAATCTGTGTGGACAATGAAGGTTTTGGAGTAATCAGGACTTTGCAGAATGGGAGCAGTGCACATGGCCTGCAGGTCATCAAATGCCTTTTGACAGCTAACTGTCCACTGAACTTTATTAGACATTCTCTTGGAGATTAAATCATTAATGGGAGTCACAATGGACCCATATCCCTTAACAAACCTCCTGTAGTACCCAGTCAGGCCCAAGAAAGCTCTGACCTGAGTCTGGGTAGTGGTAGCAACCTAGTCTATGATGGTCTGGATTTTGCTCTCCAATGACTGAACTTGGCCTTCACCTACCAGGTGACCGTAGTATACAACCTTGCTCTGCCCTATCTGGCACTCGGTGGTCTTGATAGTGGGGCCTGCCTTTTGCAGGGCCTCCAGAACATTTCTGAGGTGGACCAGGTGATCCTCCCAGGTGGAGCTAAAGACAGCAATTTCATCTAGCTATGCTGCACTATAGGCTTCCAGCCCTGTTAGGACTTTGTTCACCAACCTCTGAAATGTGTTTAACTGGGTGTCAGAGAGAACATGTGGTTGAACTGATTGAGGACCTGCCTGCAATCAGCTTGCTGTTGATCAGTGAGGCTGCCTGCCAAGGCTACTCCTTCGACTGACCCATCAACAGGGTTCTGAGAGAGGAGATGAGGGAGAGGGTCCCTCTCTTCCTCCTGTTCCTCATCAGTTGCCATGAACAAACTCATGTCAGCCCTATCTACAAAAGATTTCGGGCGATTCACATGAAGTACCCTGAGGGGACTTCTGGGAGTATCTAGGTCCACCAAGTAGGTGACCTCGCATTTCTTTTTAAGGATTGCATGGGGGCCACTCCACTTGTCTTGGAGAGCTGCTGGGGCCACAGGCTCCAACACCCACACTTTCTGTCCTGTCTGGTACAGTCAGTACAGCCTTTTGGTCATGTCAATCTTTCTGAAGCTCCTGGCCGGCCTCAAAGTTTTAGCTTGCCTTTTTCATATACTCAGCCATACATGAACACAAGCCAAGGAAATAGTCCACAATATCCTGTTTAGGAGGTTTGAGAGGTTGCTACCATCCCTCCTTAACTAGATACAATGGACCCCAAACTGGATTCCAAACAGAAGTTCAAATGGGCTGTAGCCAAACCCGTTCTGTAGAACCTTTCTGTAGGCAAAGAGAAGGCAGGGTAGTAAGACATCCCATTTTCGCCTGAGCTTTTCTGGGAGTCCAATGATAATACCCTTTAAGGTCTTGCTGAACTTTTCAACACGACCATTGCACTGTGGAAGGTAGGGTGTGGTAAACGTATAGTTTACTCCACACTCTTTCCACATTGCAGTGATGTAACTAGACATGAAGTTGGTACCTCTGTTTGTTAAGACCTCCTTAGGGAAGCCCACCCTGGAAATGATTCCAAGGAGGGCCCTGGCCACTACAGGAGCTGTAGTGATTCTAAAGGGAATAACCTCTGAATACGTAGTGGCATGGTCCACCACCACTAGGACGTAACTGTTTCCAGGTACAGTTGGAGGGTTCAAGGGACCAACAATGTCAATCCCTACCCTCTCAAGGGAACCCCAACCACTTATTGTAGAATTAGGGGGCCATTGTAGTGCTACATCACTTACCACTGGCTTGGCAAGTGACACAGTAGCGACAAAACTCCTTGGTGTCTTCAGATATATGAGGTCAGTGAAAATGAGGGACAACCCTGTGCAAAGGTCTTGCTTTGCACAAGATGCCCTGCAAGGGGAAAGTCATGTGCCAGGGAGAGAAGAAAGCCTTGTAACTTCTGGGGTATTACCCGCCTCCTGGTAGCACCAGGCTTGGGCTCTCTACCTTCAGAAAACAGAAACTCATCTACCCAATAGATCATATGGGACCCACTGACATTATCTGCCTTTTCAGCAGCAGCTTGCTGTCTGAGCTGTTCAAGAGAGGAGCAGGATTGCTGCTCCAAACCCAAGTCTGCCCTGGAAGGGCCCCTTGCCCCAATGAACTCCTCCTGGTCATAACCTTAGCAAGGGGATGGGTTTACATCTGAAGGATAGATACCGGGCTTTTATCCAGAATAAATGGTTACTCTCAATGGCACATGACACCTTAATAGGGTGGTTCATGGATGTAAAAGGTTTTCCAGCTTTTGAACAATTCCTGGACCAGGTTGAGCCACCTTTTGCTAGATCGCTTTTCCTGAAACTCAGATACGGAATTCTGCCAGTGAATGAGTTCAGAAATAGGAGGCAGTTGAGTAGCATATCACCTTTATGCCCGGCATGCTTGTCTTGCACTAAAACTGTGGATAACTTTTTGTTCTTCTGCCCCCTTTTTGCAAAGCACAGGACCAAATGGATTGCCCCGGTGTGTTGGCGATTCACCCTGGTACAATACACAGAGGCAAGGCGAATATTACAATCCGAAAACATTTTGGGTGGCTTTTCTCGATGTTCAGGTACAAGGTGCAAATTCTTTAATAATGTTTAAAATGGTTTTAGCGCTCCATAATCAGGTGCCATGTGTCGGCATGAAATAATTTTAGAGTTCCTTAAATCTTAATTCACAGTGTGTGGTCTTGTTATGTACTAGCACTTTATCAAGGATACTTAATGCAGCTGAGTATAGTTTTAATTGATTTTAATGTATTCTTATCACACTTTTTAATATCTCTTTTTATAGGTGATGTGATTGTACTGTGCTATATTGTTATGAAATATGTATTTTAGATGATGTTTTTTATGTGTGATATTTTATGGTTAAAATGACAGAATAAATACCTTTACTACTATTAGACGCTGTTCAAAGTTACTGTGTTTAGTCTCCTTAACTCTGCTTTCAAAAGAACCATTTGTATTTTGGGGATTCTTGTGAGTAAGACACTAACGTAATCAAGGCTTTACATGAATAGGTCTTGAACCACCATTTTTAAAGTCCGCTTCTGGAATGAATGGTTGGATGTTTCGGAGCCATCCAAGCTGGTAATTAACACATTTTGTTAGGGTGTGTAAGTGCACTTGAAAGTTCAGTTTCTTGTCAAGGGTGATGTAGAAAGATTTTGTACATTCAATAATTTTAAGTTTACAGTTGCATACATTCACTGAGTTCAACCATTCTTGGCTAGGGTTGAGATCTGCAGAGGGGAGAAATCCTTCTTCATGAGGTTTAGTTTCACATGGTTTGTCAAAAGTCAGGTAGCAAATTTATTTAGAGTTTCAGTTAGAAAGAGGGGGGTTTCGAGAGTAATACTTTCTGGTAGAACTTAACATCATCCGCAAACAGCTGATATGATAACTTTGACTATTTTAAGATTGTGGTCAGTGGATCCCAAGTATAGGCTGAAAAACATGGTGGATAGAATAGAGCCCTGCGGGATGTCTTGGGCTACAGTAGATGGGTCTGCTAGAGTCTAGATCAGTTATAATTATTGAGAGCATTTTCCAAGAATGATGAGAACCAACTTGGCACTGTTCTGTTTGGGAAATGTCCTTTTGAACGAAGGCTTTATCAGGAAAAGCCTTTAGAACAAAAGCAGCAACAGAGCGGCATCATTAGTACGCCCATCTTTATGCCGAATCGTTTACAATCACGCCAGAAGATAACTGGGGAAGCAGCAGTTTTAGGGTTAAAGGAAGGGGTTGGATTTTAGGGAAGGGGTAGTTTCACTCTAAGGGAAGGGGCGGTTTTAAGGTTAGGGGAAGGGGTGAATTAAGATTAAGGGAAGGTGCCGTTTTAGGCTAAGGGAAGGGGCGGTTGTATGGCTAAGGGAAGGGACGTTTTCAGGCTAAGGGAAAGGATGGTTCTAGGGACAAGGGAAGGGGCAGTTTCAGGCTAAGGGAAGGGGCGGTTTAGGGTTAAGGGAAGGGGCGAATTTAGAGCTAATGGTGTAAGGGGAGTTTAGGGCTAAGGGTTTGAGGGGGGTGCAGAGTTAAGGGTGCAGGGGTGTTGCACAACTACCCGACTCATAGAGCGCAAACGAACAGAGACACCGGTGAAAAATAGATTGGAATATCTAAGCGACAAGTGATCTTGTTAAAAAAAAAATGAACAAAGAACAAGTAGGTGGACATTTAAAAAACTGAAGGATGCATTTTAAGATTGCATTGTGATCGCATGAATAAGCCATTCGAAGCATTTGCATATTAGGTAGCATCCTATATGCCGGCATACTGATGTATTACGTTCTGGAAACTGGACTGATAATGCCAGCTTCGAAATAAAGCTTTTGTTATTTGAGCTGTTGGTCTAATGGCAGTAGTTCTAAACTCATACATTTGTTCTGTTTATCACCATTCTTTCCTTAAGTTGAGTAGGATGAAGTGGTTTACTGTGTAGAACGTCAACACAGTCAACTACTCAGAATAGGTCAATGACGATGAGTAGACATAATTTTCCGTTATCAAGAATACACAGGGCTGAAATCAGGATGCAAAAGAATCATTGTTCCTGTCCTATGGTCAGCTCTAAAGCATGACTGAAAACTGCTCAGCAGGCCCTGGTCTTTGATATATTGCATTAGTTCTGTAGAGGTGCAGATTTCCATGACCTTTCCTAGAAAAAGGAGTTTTGTAACTTGGCAAAAGTTGCTCAGATATTCAGGATTAGAGGAAGGTTATTAAGGTTTATTTTCAGACTGTCTGGGACTTCACTGTTTGGTAGTGAAAAGTTGGTCAGCTTCGTCCAGTAAGGGGTGATGTGAGTGCTGAATTCTTTTAACAAGGAGGAGGGGGTTAGATCAACAAAGTGCTGGGTTGGTCTTGAGTTTGCAACTGCCATAAAAAATATGTTTTTTGGTTACTTCCTTAAACTATCTTCCAGACCACATTGTTCTTTGAGTTCAGAAAGAGGATTTGTTGATCTGCTGAGGCTGAGGCCAGTGACAGTTACATCTTATCAATCTTCTCCATTAAGAATTTCGATTGCTCCTCTCATCTTTCTTTTGAAGTGCTGACTTCGGCCCTTGTGGTTGAGTGGGTGAGTTGTTTGATAATGTCAAATAGTTTCCTGGAAAAGTATTGTGCCTGGACTTAGATCCGAAAAAGGAAGCTTTGGCATAAAAAAAATAATTATTTTTTTCTTTTCAGACTAAGATTAGCCAAGTTTAGGTTTGAGGGATTTTAATCAATCAAGAAAAGCTTTATTCCACTGTATAGTCATAAAAGCATTGCAGATGAAAAATTAAAACAATCAAAATTACAAGAAGTTAAAATCTAAGATAAAACATTTGTGCAAATAGGCAATCAGGACCGTCATTGTGTTACACATAGAATAATAAGACAGAGTTAAAAACAGTATTAGAACAGCACATATAACAGTCTCTAACATATTGGCAGACACAAAAGACCCCACGGGGCCAGGGGAGCACAGTCCTAGACAATATTGGGGGATTTCGTCCTGTACTTTATCGAGCCCTGATTTGTTTGGAACGTATAAGCCACATCCACCTCAGTAATTTAGCCACCGGAATTGCAGACCTGAGAGATGGATCAATGCAGAGGATAAGCAATGCTTTGTTATGGGATGTTTGACGATACAACGCGATCATTTAGATCGCGGTACATTACATAGCTGTTTTTACAAAGCAAGTTGTTACAACGACTTGCGCTGGACTTAGGAATAGTATGATTTACTATTCCAATTCCAGCCTACGTAACAGTAGGGAAGGTGTTGGAATAGTAAATCACACTATTCCTTATTTTAAAGCGCCATCCAACAACGACTTGCGCTGAAAAAACAGCGATGTAAGTGTATTGCGGTGTTTTGACCGTGTTGGAAAGGTCGTTTTTCTGTATCATGTGATCTTGTTCCCAGGTTCTTGCAAAGCTGAACCAGCCAGGCTTTAAGTGGGCCAACATAAGCAGGGCAAACAAAAAACACGTGCGCGAATGATTCTACTAGTGTGGCGCATATGTGACATTTGTTATCCCTAGTAGTGGACCATTTAGATGTAAAACACTTTAGGGGCAGGGATCCCGATCTAAATTGAAAGGAATATGCTACTTACCAGTATGCATCTGTTCTTGGCATGTAGAGCTGCAGATCTACACACTTTTGCATAGATCGCCATCTGGTATTGGGCCCGGATGTTTGCAGTTTGTTTTTCCTCTTGGAAAGTCTTTGGAAGTCACGAGGTCGGTGACTCCTCCTTTGGATCGTATTGCGCATGGGCTTCGGCTCCATCCTCAGATCGTTTTTCGCCAGCAGGGAAAGATGGAGCATAGTAACAACAGTGAAGAAACCCATGTGTGTTGTATCTCAATAAGATAGACTGGAACAGATACAGGTAGCCGGGGAGGCGGGTGGGTGTGCGTAGATCTGCAGCTCTACATGCCAAGAACAGATGCATACTGGTAAGTAGCATATTCCGTTCGAGGCATATGAGCTGCAGATTACACACTTTTGCATAGACTATATAGCAGTTCCCAACCCTAGCGGTGACCACCGGTATCCGTTGCAGTGGTTTTGAACAGTGTTTTTAGTACAGCCTGGCCCACACTAGCTTTTTGCTTGGTTTGCACATCTACACAATAGTGTTTAGTGAAAGTGTGCGGTGTTGACCATGTAGCTGCTTTGCAGATATCATCTAATGGGATGTTCCCTAGAAAAGCCATGGAAGCCCCTATCTTCCGTGTAGAATGGGCTTTAGGGGGAACGGATAGCGTTCGTTTTGCCTTGTGGTAGTAAATCTGGATGCATTTTACAATCCACCTAGCTATCCCTGATTTTGAGATGGGGTTGCCCTTGTGTGGTGGAGAGAAAGAGACAAACAGTTGTTTGGTCTTTCTGAAAGGTTGTGTTCTTTGAATATAGTAAAGTAAGGCTCGTTTAACATCTAGCGTGTGTAGAGCCCTTTCTGCAACAGTCTGAGGTTGTGAGAAAAATACTGGTAATTCCACAGATTGGTTTAGGTGAAAAGGGGAAATGACTTTAGGTAGGAATTCTGGGTTGGTACGGAGAACAACCTTGTTCTGGTGCATTTAAAGAAAAGGTTCTTGTATGGTAAGTGCTTGTATCTCACTGATCCTTCTAAGGGAAGTGGTGGCTACAAAGAAAGCTGTTTTCCATGTGAGGAATTGCAGTTCGCATTTATGCAAAGGTTCGAAGAGAGGCCCCATCAGCCTTGTGAGAACGTTGGAACGCGTTACTTACCTGTAACTGCGGTTATCCAGTATTGGTATCTTTCATAGATTCACATGCCTGAATCATTCCCCGTCGTCGGGGTGGGAGTCACCGGTAAATAACAAAGCAATGTCTCAGTAGACATATATAGTAACAGGCCCCAAAAGGCCTTAGCTTAGTAAGCTATCCATGTCCTTATGTAAAAAAGGACCACATTTTGGCCAGTAGCCAATCAGCTAGCACCACCCTCTAGAACCTTCCTGGAAGGAGCTCTAGTCCCTCAGATTTTTGTAAGCACAGTGCTAAGTAGTTGTATCACTGAGAGATCCAAGAGAGCCCTTCCAGGGGAGGCGGGTGGGTTGCATGTGAATCTATGAAAGATACCAATACTGGATAACCGCAGTTACAGGTAAGTAACGTGTTCCTTATCCAGTATTAGGGTTTCTTTCATAGATTCACATGTCTGAATCAGAGTAGTAAGCAATGATAAGCACATTTCGAAAGGTATATCACATATCCAACCACTAGATAATAACATATCCATGTGAAAAACAAGAAGCACTAGAAAACAAAGACTCAGCCAATGTATACATTACAGTGCGAAATGTGCGTAAAAAAGGCAAGGATGGTGGGATGAAAGAAAGGGCTCACCTCTACTGAAATAGATGGCGGAGTACCGCTTGACCCACTGACGCATCCTTCTTGATCTCCGTGTCTAGGCAGTAATGCTTGGTGAATGTATGCGGCATCTTCCATGTGGCCGCTCTACAAATGTCTACAATGGGCATCCCTGCAAACAGTGCCATGGAAGTAGACATGGCTCTTGTGGAATGGGAACGAACTGTCGCAGCGGACGTCCCACCTGTTGATGACAGAAGGTGATGGCTGAAGAAATCCAGTGGGAAATGCTCTGTTTGGTGAGCGGTAGCCCTTTTCGAGGCCTACTGTACGCTACAAAGAGTTGATTAGACTTACGAAATGATTTCGTTCTATCAATGTAAAACTTTAGGCAGCGCTTAATGTCCAAGGAATGTAGAGTTTTCTCTGCCACTGTTTGTGGATTCGGGAAGAATGAACGCAGCACAATAGGTTTGTTAAGGTGGAACTGAGATGGAACTTTAGGAATAAACGTTGGATTTGTGCGGAGAAGGACCCTATCCTGTTTGAACTGAAGGAACGGGTCTTGGATTGAGAACGCTTGGAGCTCCCCCACTCGCCTCGCCGAGGTAAGGGCCAACAGGAGCGCAACCTTCCAGGAGACATACTTAAGGTCTGCTCTATGTATCGGCTCAAACCGGTGTTTCATTAGTTGAGCTAAAACTGTGTTGAGATGCCAAGCCGGTGGAACAGGCTTTACTGGAGGAAATGTTCGAAACAGCCCTTTAAGGAATTGCTTAATGAGTCTATGAGAAAATAATGATGGACCTGTAGAGGATCTCCTGAAGCGTGATATTGCTGCTAGGTGGACCTTAATGGAGGCATGAGCAAGACCAGATTTTGCCAGATGCAGGAGGTACGGCAAGACTTGCTCCGGGGTGGAAGAAAGAGGGTGTAACCTGTTTGTTTTACACCAGATACAGAATCTCTTCCATTTGAGTGAACACGTTTTGTTGGTACTGTCTGCTCGAGCTCGAGCTAGAATTTGTCTGCAGTCCGGAGGAATGTCTAAGCCCTGAAACTCTCTGAACTCAGGAGCCAGGCTGATAACCTGAGAGATGCCGGATCCGGATGTTGAACCTGCTGATTGTTGAGCGTTAGAAGAGATGGAAACGGCTTCAATTTGATTGGAGGTTCCAGGTAAAGGAGGTGAAGTTCCGTGAACCAGTGTTGGCGTGGCCAAGCTGGAGCTATCAATATTAGAGTGCAGGGCTCCGCTTTCATCTTCCTTAGTACCCTGGGAATCAGGGGAAACGGCGGAAAGGCGTACGCAAAGACGTTGCACCATGCAATCGAAAAGGCATTCCCCAGGGACCCTGGTTGGGGATGCCAGCTTGCAAAGTGTTGGCGTTTGGCGTTTTGCTGGGTGGCGAAGAGGTCCAGAAGAGGGGTGCCCCATTGAGCAAATATGTTGCTGAGGACTATTTGATCCAGCTCCCACTCGTGGCATGCTGCCTGTCTCCTGCTCAGATAATCTGCCAACACGTTGTGTGCACCTGGAAAATAATCTGCTCGGAGAGAGATGTTGTGACGGAGCAGCCAGTTCAAAATTTTTGCGACTCGCGCAAAAGTGTCAGCGAGCGAGTTCCTCCCTGTTTGTTCAAATAGTGCATTGTCGTGGTGTTGTCTGTTCGGACAAGCACTATGGAGTTTTTGATTCTTGGAAGGAAGGCCACCAGAGCTAGATAGACTGTGCGTAGTTCTAGAAGATTGATATGAAGTATCTTCTCTGAAGGGGACCACTTTCCGCTTATCTGCAGTTCTTGAAGGAAAGCCCCCCAGCCCTCTAAGGAGGCGTCCATGGTGATTATATGAGGAGCAGCAGGAAGCAAGAAAGGCAAGCCTTGAGAAAGGCTCTGGGGGGCAAACCCCATCGTAGAGCCTGTTTGATCCCAGGAGTCACGTGGATGATGTCGTCGAAGGACCCTGTACACTGGACCCACTGATCCGACAGTGCTTCCTGAAGGGGTCACATCCGAAGACGGTAATGCGGGACTAATAGGATGCAAGAAGACATCATCCCGAGTAGGGATTTGAAGAGACGCACTGACAGCGTCTTTCTGGACATTATCCGGAGAGCTAAAGACCGAAGTTTGTCCTTGCGTTCCTGTGATGGCTGCAGGACAGACTTGCCCTGGTTGAGAGTTAGTCCCAGTGAATCGAAAAGCCTCAGACAAGCGTTGGAAGACCTTGTCGCGCCTTCTAGAGATGGAGACTTGATAAGCCAGTCGTCTAGATATGGGAAGACCTGGTGATGGTGATGGCGTAGGTATGCAGCCACTGGAGCTAGACATTTGGTGAAAATGCATGGCGCCGATTTGAGCCCAAATGGCAGAACCCGAAACTGGTAATGTCTGCCCGCCACCATTAATCGTAGGAATTTTTTGTGGTTGCGGTGTATTGGTATATGAAAGTAGGCATCTTGTAGGTCTAGCGACACCATGTAATCGTTCGCATTGAGTAGATGTAATACCTCCTGAATGGTGATCATACGAAACGACTGCTTCTTTAAAAACTTGTTCAGGTTCCTCAAGTCCAATATAGGTCTCCATTTTTTCTCCTTTTTCCGGATGAGGAAGAAGTGGGAGTAAAACCCTTTTCCCCGTTGGCTTGGGGGAACTCTCTCTATAGCTTCCTTTTGGAGCATAATCTTCACTTCTAGAAGTAAAGGACGTAGATTTTTGTGAAGCATTTGGCGGGGAGGGGTTTGAGGAGGGATCTGTATGAATTCTAGAGAATGGCCGAATTGTACTAATTGTAGGACCCAACGGTCCGTAGTTATTTTTTGCCAATTTGGGAGAAAGTGGGAGATTTTTCCGCCAATCTTGGAGGGTGGAGAGAAGTTTGAAGCCGGCTGTAGTTGACAGTCATTGCCGCCGAGCGGCACCCTTTTGTCTTCCTCCTTTGCCACGAAAGGAAGATTTTGGGTATGAGGATTGCTGTCGCTGCTGGTATTGCAGACGGTATTGCTGGGAGGAAGAGAAGGAAGAACGTTGTTGAAATTCTACCCTAGTGGAAGTGTGACCTCTTCCTCTTGAACCACGAAAGGAAGGGTTCCGAAATTGTAAAGTACCCAAAGCTCAGGCGGTATCAGTATCTTTTTTAATACCCTGCAATGCCTCATCAATATGAGCGTCGAAGAGAAGTTGGCCATCAAATGGCATATCCAGCACTTTAGTTTGGACCTCCGGTCTGAAGGAGGTTGCCTTGAGCCAACCCTGGCGTTGAAGGACTGCTGCGCCGGCTAGTTGTCTAAATCCGGTCGAAGCAATATCCATTGCGCAGTCTATAGGTTTAGAGGCAGATCTTTCCCCCTCTAGCAAGATCTTCTTTGCCTCTTCTTTTGACTCCTCTGGCAGGTCTGCCAAGTATGCCGCAATGTCCGCCCACATCTGACGATTGTAACGTCCCAACAGTGCAAGGGCGTTGGAGGCACGCACTGTTAAAGCCGACAATTGAGGAAAAACGTTTGCCTATGTTTTCCAGTCGTCTACCCTCCTTATCTGGTGGAGCTGTCAACAGAGCAGCTGGGTTGTTTGACTTCATCTGTGCAGCCTGAGTAATGACAGAGTTCGGCTTTGGATGGCCTGTGAGACAAGCCGGAGCGGTGTCTGGAGCTTTATATTTTTTATCCAGCCGTGGTAGTACAGGAGGGACCGATGAAGGGTTCTGCATAATCTTTATGCCTTGTTCCCAAATGTAATCTATTATTGGAATCGCCCGGACAGACTTCTTAAAAGGCTCCTTAAAATCATAAAGGAAACAGTCTTGTTGGTGCGAGGGCATTGGAATCTGGAAGCGCTGGGCCGCTCTTTCTATGATGTTATGAAAACCGCCAATGTCTTCTGGTGGCGAGTCGGCCGCGGTATTAGCAGGGGAAACCAGACAGGGAAGGATGTAGTCATCCCATTCATCCTGGTGAGACTGAATTTCCTGAAGCTCTCCTTCATCAGGCTCCCCCTCATCTTCGTCGTCCGTGGTGGGACGAAGTGGCGATGTGACAGGCTCTGACTGCAAAACCAATGGAGGCGGTCGTGGCCGTGGTGTTGGAGGCCCAGCTGGCATCGGGGAAGGTGCCGGCGTCGGAAACCGTTGTTTATAATCCGAAATCAGGAATTAGAGATCTGTGACCAGAGACGCAGGCAGACAAACCATGGAAGGTGGGGGCTGCACGTATTTTCTGAGGTGAAAGCTCCTGATATTCCTGGTTAATGTCCTCATAGTCAGAGACATCTTGATATTTTACGTGTAGTTGCGATGGACTTGTCGCCGCAGGAAAGAGACTGGCGTCATCCAAGTCTTCCTCGTCAAAAAGGTGAGTCGGAGGCAAGGTTGGGACCTTACTGGGTGAAGTGAGGGCCGGAGTCAGTGCACGTTTAGTTATTTTTAGGTGCACATAAGTACTTTGCATATCAGAATCCATATCCGTCGACGGAGTTGTAGATGGTGAAACAGGTATCATTTGCATTTGAGACATCGTCGACGAGGTCGTCGTCGTCAGCGGCAAAGATAATGATGATGATGGCCTCCTCGTCGACGATGACATCGACGACGATGTCGACGACGATGGTTTCGTCGACGGTGCTTTCGTCGTCGACGGCGCTCTCGTCGTCGACGGTGCTCCCGTCGTCGACGATGGCTTCGTCGACAGTGTCCTCGTTGTCGATGACGTCGACGGGGAAGCTTTCGTCGATGGTGTCGTCGTCGACGCTCCCGTCGGCAGCTTAATCGACGACGATGATTTTTTAATGGCTAACATCGACAAGATAGCTTTACCTGCCGTCGACGATGGAGTGGTCGTCGTCGAAGACATAGAGTGAGATGTAACCGTAGACAGTGTCGCCGTCGACGAGGTAACATAGATTGCTGTCGACGGAGATCTTCTCGTCGTCGACTGGGTGGAGACTGGTTTCTTAAAGGTATGTGGCACAGCCTTAGGAGAAACAATCCCTGGCGGAGGCAAGGCCAGCACCTCTGAATACTTTTTGTGCGTCTTCTTTTAAGGTGGCTGTGACGAAGGATCCGGAGATGACACCCTTGGCCTTTTATGTGAGGAGTGAGAAGAGATAGAAGAACCCTCACTTTCCTCAGAGGACACAACAGTTTCCTTGTCCTTCAGCCTTTGCAGCCAGATTAAAAGGCGCCCTTCTCGGTCTTTCAGGGTCTTAGATGAAAAGGTACGACATACCTTACAGTCTTTCGAATTGTGGCTAGGATAAAGGCAATAAAGACAATCCTTATGCTGGTCACCCACGTGAAGCCTCTTCTTCCCACATGAAGTACAGGATCTGAACAGTCCCTTTTTTGGGGTATCAGCCATGACGAAATCAAGGAAGTTTGTTAGCAAGAAACACTGGAAATCCAGAAGAAATGAGCAGAGCTCAGTGGAAACTCCCTTAGCACGACGTGCGGTAGAAAATCTGAGGGACTAGAGCTCCTTCCAGGAAGGTTCTAGAGGGTGGTGCTAGCTGATTGGCTACTGGGCAAAATTTGGTCCTTTTTTACATAAGGACGTGGATAGCTTACTAAGCTAAGGCCTTTTGGGGCCTGTTACTATATATGTCTACTGAGACATTGCTTTGTTATTTACCGGTGACTCCCATCCCCCGACGACGGGGAATGATTCAGGCATGTGAATCTATGAAAGATACCCTAATACTGGATAAATTTAAGTTCCACACAGGTGAGGGTGGTACTCTGAAAAGTGATAGGTGTAGCCTGTTTTGTAGATAAGCTGCAATTGCTGCGAGGTGTAGCCAAATGGAGGTATAGGCTAGATTACACCTTTGTAGGTGGAGTAAGTAGCATATGATGTGTTGTATAGACACGTCTAGAGGATTGATTGTGTTGTTATGGCAATAAACAACAAATCTTTTCCACTTGGCAGCGTAGCAGGCTCTAGTGGTAGGGCGTCTAGCATCTCTGATGACGTTCATACAGTCAGGGGGAAGGTTTAGGTATCCGAATTCTAGGATTTCAGGAGCCAGATCGCAAGGTTGAGCTGAGCTGGGTCAGGGTGCCTGATCTCTCCATGGTTCTGGGTTAGGAGGCATGGTGAGAGGTGTAGCTTTTAGTGTGGTACTACCGAGAGTTCCAGCAGCGTGGTGTACCACGGTTGTCTGGCCCATGTTGGAGCTACTAGGATCAGCGTGAGGGAATGCTGTTGTAGCTTTCGCACCACTAATGGAATTAGTGGGAGAGGTGGAAAAGCGTACGCAAATTTGCCAGACCAGTTCATCCATATCGCATTTCCTTTGGACAATGAGTGTGGGTATCTGGTGGCGAAGCTTGGGCATTTTTTGTTTTCGTGGGTGGCGAAGAGGTCTATCTGTGGATGCCCCCACATTTGAAAGAACGGGTGAAGAACCTGCGGGTGAAGTTTCCACTCGTGGATCTGTTGCGTCTGTCTGCTGAGCAGATCTGCCATGGTGTTTTGGACTCCTGGGACATGTTGGGCTAGGAGAAAGATTTTGTGTGGAATTGCCCATCTCCATATGCTCTGTGCTAATTGAGAGAGCTGTGGAGAGTGTTTGCCGCCTTGTTTTTTAATATAATACATGGCCATCATGTTGTCTGTGCGAATGAGGACTGCCTTGCCTGAAATACGTGGTTGAAAGGCTAGAAAGATTGCTAGTAACTCCAGATGGTTGATATGGAGTAACTTTTGTTGAGGCGTCCATGTGCCCTGCACTGTGAGGTGTAATAGGTGAGCTCCCCAGCCAGAGAGCGATGCGTCCGTTGTTAGTATTATCTGGGGAACCGGGTCCAGGAACGGTCGACCTTTGGAAAGGTTTGTGGTGTTCTACCACTGCAGAGAGCGATGGGTACGACCGTCTACCAACACCAGATCTGTCAGTTGCCCCTGGGCCTGGTTCCATTGGCGCGCTAAGCACTCTTGGAGTGGACTTATCTGGAGTCTTGCGTGGGGCACTATGAAAATGCAAGAGGCCATCATCCCTATCAGTTGCATAAACACTCTTGCTGGAAGGGAGTGTTGAAGTACGAATTTTTGTCGCAAAGCCTGAATGCTTGCAATCCTGGCCGGATTGGGGTAGGCTATTGCTTTTGAGGTGTCTATGGTGGCACCGAGGTATTGTTTTATGTGGGATGGTGTTAGCTGGGACTTTTGGTGGTTCACCGTGAAGCCTAGTTGGTGAAGTAGTTGGATTGTAGTGGCGGTGTGGTGTACACATTGGTTGTATGAAGTGGCTTTTATCAGCCAGTCGTCCAAGTATGGGAAGACGTGAATGTGCTGTCTTCTGAGGTGTGCCGCCACTACTGCTAGGCACTTGGTGAATACCCGTGGTGCTGTTGTAACTCCGAATGGGAGCACCTTGAACTGGTAGTGTTGTTCGTCCACTACAAATCTGAGGTACTTTCTGTGAGCATGGTGTACTGGAATGTGGAAGTATGCGTCTTTCAAGTCCAGTGTGGTGAGAAAGTCGTTCTGGGAGAGGAGCGGAAGCACCTGCTGAAGCGTTACCATGTGAAAATGGTCTGAGTGTATGTATGCGTTTAGGGGCCGGAGATCTAGAATAGGTCGTAGAGTCTCATGCCTTTTTGGTATTAGAAAATATAGGGAGCAGACCCCTAAATTTTGCTGATTGACGGGCACGTGTTCTATTGCCTGTTTTTGCAGGAGGGAGATTACCTCCTGCTTTAGTAATGTGGAATGTTCTTGTGACATTGGACGTTGCCTGGGTGGAATGTTTGGGGGGTAGATGTTAATTCCAGGCAGTATCCTGACCGAATAATTTGGGTCACCCATTTATCTGAGGTGATGGTCTCCCAGACATGAAGGAAATTTTGAAGTCTGTCCCCGACCGGAGTGGGATGGTTTGGAGGGAGCGGGGGGAAGTCATTGGGTAGGCGGTGTGGCAGAGCGGGCGGTATTTGTTTTGCCTCTGCCTTTAATATTATTGCCCCTATAGCCGCCTCTTTGATAACCCCTTGTGAAGGTGGACTGAGTGGGGGATTTGTAGGGAGTGGACGCGTTATCTGAGGAGTAGCCTCTAGATGTACTCCGAAAGGAAGAGAGGCGAAAAGAGCGCCTAGGAGGGTGTGACTGCAGGGCTCCCATGGACTTCGCCGTATCGGTGTCCTTCTTCATTTTTTCGAGAGCCTCATCTACCTTTGGGCCGAATAGGTGTTCCTGGTCAAAGGGATTGTAGGAGAGTAGGGTCTGCTTTCTATGTTCACCCCCACTTTTTGCTTTTGCTTTACTGGTTTTCGACTTAGATGTGGCTGTGGGCCTGCTAATCAGACCCACAGCCCTGCTGTTCTCTCTCTAAATTAATACTATGTACTTTAGGAGCATAACCCAATTGGATAGGATCACCTTATTGGCCCCTGTACAGTGTACCTTAGGTACCCAGGGCATAGGTGTACCCTAGGCCTACCAGGGGCTGCAGCATGTATTATGCCACCCCTGGCCTGGCCTTCCATTATGACACAACTGGCTGATCGCTCAGCTGGGGCAAGGTCGTGTAATCACCCCTTGCTTAGGTGTAGTATTCCTATACCTACCTTCTATATAGACACATGTGTACCTATCAGCCACTCCTATGGCAGGCCTTAACAATCCTGGAGGCAGAGTGCTTGGTAACATGTGAGATAGTGCTCTAGCATGAGCTGAGCCTGTCTGCAGCATCGGAACCATGTCGTTATAGCTGTTCTATGATATCGCCTACCATATACTCTTAAAGTGCCTTATAATCTTAAACGGTTATGGTAACTATGGTTTGGCTTTATCAAAACATGTTGTGTAAGGTGTCTAACACTTTGGAATAATACCCCCATCCCATTTCTGGTGATGAGGATATTATCCCTCCCTTCTAGAGGGAGAAGACATGTTGAAACCTACTTACCCGGTTAAAGTTAACCAGAGCCCCAGCATCACAAAATGGATGCTGCTGCCACGACACAAGTCTGACCTCCTGCTGCTGGGAGTGATCCTGGCACGGAAGGCTTGGACAATAGGTTTCCTGCCTTGGGAGGTGCTAGCACCACCCCAGACAGGCCTTAGTGTATTGGGGCAGGGAGGGATGAAAGAAACGAGACTGCCTGGGGCACACAAGGTTTCCCATGCATAGTCCAGTTCAAACCGGTGCTGGGGCACTCCAGCCCCAGTCCTGGCGCGAAACTGGACAAAGGGAAGGGGGTGTAACCACCCCCCTCCCAGGTCCCACCCATAAGGCGTGACCTAGCAGGCAACCCAGCCCCCTAGATTAGTATAAGTGTGGTAGCTGGGCCCCAGGAGATTATATTATCCTGAACCTGCAACTTGAACAGAAAATCTGGACCTTCGACATTCGACGAAAGAAGACTGAAGAATCTCCCTTGTGGCCAAGGAGTGGTCACCCTGTGCGAACAGGCACCATCAAGAGACTTACCCTTTGCTTTGCTGAAGTTCTACGAGGGACCGACTGCAGAGCCTGACCAGAGCCTTGACTTCCAGACTTCTCCGACCCTGATCCACATCCACAGCCGAGCTGAGATCCGTGGAGGCGACGAGAGACGTGGGACCGGCTACCTGGGAAAAGTGGCGAGTATCTTCCAGCGCAGCTACTGAGGCACCCTCGAGGTTGTGCACCGGGGATTGAGAAGCCCCAACCCCAAGCACCATCTGCACCGAAGATCAGCCCCCCACACTCCACGAGTCCTGCGTGGGGCCCTTCTGCATTTTCCTGCTTGCCGCGTCGGTCCGGTTGCTTGCCCGTTGGCTAGTAACCTTTGCGACGACACACCTACAATTTTCCACTGCTGGTTTGGCTCCTCCAGACTGGCTCCTGCTCCTCTGTAAAAGAGAAGCACCCCAGACCTTCCTGGTCTGCACCAGAAGCAAGTCCTCCATTCTTCGTGGGTTCCGCTTGCCAAGGCTTGGTGAGTCCTAGTTCGACTTCGACGCCGCCGACAGCACGAGCCTTCGTGAGACAGCTCGCCTCCTGGTCCAGGTCGTCCTCGACGTCTCCTGGTACCCGTGGCTGCTGCGACAAGCTTCACCTCTTCACCTGCAATCTCCCAACTTCGCCTGGTTCCTTCCTGGTTCCACGTGGTCACTGGCTAGTGACCCAGACTCTGTCCCTTCTGCTTGCAGGTATCCTTCCTTCTTGATCCCGGCATTGGGATCCACCGGACACTCTTCACTGACTGCCTGTCAGCATCTTTCCTTCAGGCATCCATAGGAGTCGACTACGAAACCCGACGCAAGTTCACACCTATGCACCCGCAGCCCGTGGTCTAGGTAACTTGGGTACTCCGGTGCTCATCAGGGTATTGACTATCCTAGTGTCTAGTTCTCAAGTCTCGACTTCCTAGCTACTCCAGAAGTGTCCTAAATCTTATTAATTCAAAACTGTACTATTTCTATCGATTATACGCATTATGCGTGAGTGTTTCCACTCTGCACCTGAATCCCGGGGGCCTCCCACTTCCTAACCTTGGGTAGTATAGTGTAGCCCCAGCGATTCCCTAGGCCTAGGCCTATCCTATTTCCGTGACAGTGGTCCTTATACCACTTACTTAGTATATGGTTTGCGTGGCCCCTAGGGCCTAACTGTATTACTTACCTGTGTGACTTAATGTATGCTTGAATAAGACTGTGTTGTACTTACCTCGAATCTCATAAAGAGTGCTGAGGGTTTGACTAGAATAAATACACTTTATTTTATATATATATATATCTGTTGTGGTGTCCTTTCATTTGGTATTCAAGGGGTTACAAATGGTATAACAGCTGGCTTCACATGCCATTCAGAGTTTAGCCTAAGACTGCTCTTGTCCATGCTACCACTAGGATAGCTGGTCTATAAGGTTGACTTTACAACCAATCACCATAAGGGTTGTTTGGACTGATACAGGGTGTACACTAGAATTAGTGACATCATATATCTGGCCAACTTCTCACAGGGATGATTAAGGATGGAGGCTTGTACCTCTGGCTTAAATCCGGATATTCTTAGCCAAGCATGGCGACGGAGGAGGACGCTAGTATTAATGGCCCTGGAAGCTGTGTCTGCTGCATCTAAGGCACAGCGTATAGAGGTGTTAGTGATTGTCTTACCCTCTTGAATTAATTCATTGGCCCTAGTTTTATATTTTTCAGGGAGGTGGTGTATTATGTTTTCCAATTCATCATAATGTGCCCTATCATATCTGGTCAATAGTACTTGGGTGTTGGCGATACGCCATATATTGGCTGCCTGTGACGCAGTGCGCTTTCCTGATGCGTCCAGTAGCTTTGACTCTTTGTCAGGTGGTGGTGCTTCGCCTGACGCCTGGGAATTTGTTCTTTTTCGTGCAGTGGAAACCACTAGGGAATCTAGTGGCGCTGGCCCTTTGATATAGGCGGGATCTGTGGGGGCAGCTTTGTATTTTTTTTTCTATGCGTAGGTTAATGACCCTGGCCCTAACTGGGTCTTTAAAAACCTCTGGCGCATGCTTTACCACCCCCTTAAGCATAGGTAGTATGGAGGTAGACCTATGTGTGGTATCAAATGTGTCGAGGAGGAAATCCTCCTCCACTGGGTCAGTGTGCAACTCTACCCCGTGATAGTGTGCCGCCCTTTGAAGTAGATGGTGGAACCCTAATGAGTCTTCCGGTGGAGATGGCCTGGAAGGGTAAAGGTCATCTTGGGGGACGTCGGGGATATCTGGGTTATTGTAGTCGTCCCATGGGTCTGGGGATCCTGTAGGGGTGGGGTCTTGGGGCACATCCCCTATATCGTGATATGGGTCCCCCTGATCATCATCATCTGGAGACGGGGTCGGAGAGCGATGAGGTGGGGGTGGAGAGGGCGGAGGGGGGTGAGGTGGAGAGGGTGGAGGAGGTGGGGAAGGTATTCTGAAAGGAGAGGTAGCAGAGTCCTTCTTCTTTGGAGGTGGAGGCGGAGCTGGTTTGTCCAAATGTCTCTTTTTGGAAGAGAGTGCCAAATGTCCAGTTTTTGGATCCTTGGTGAGAGTCTTTTGCAAGGGATCCGGTGTAAATAGTTCCTGTGAAAGTGTTTGGTCCGTCGGCGTCAAAGACGTCAGGGCCGATGTCTTTTTAGGCTTTTCTGTGCTAGTGTGCTTAGCACCGGATTTGGGAAGCTCCGATTTCTTGGTCGGCGCCGAGATGGACTTCGGCTTGGAAGTGTCGGTGCCGAGGGCCTTATGGGGTTTGGTCGTTACCGAAGATTGGTCGGTACGGAAGCGCTGGGTTTCGACCCCGAGGGCTTCGGTGTGGAGCTCGGTGTCGAGGTAGAGGCCGGTTTCTTTTTCGGTGCCGAAGTGTGTTTCTCTGCACCGCTGCAGGCTGGCTCGAGCCCAAGCCGCCGGAAGGCTTATTTGGCTTCTTCACCGGACCCGAAGGTGGGGTGTGTGAAGCAGTGTCTCTGGTCTTGCCTAGGCCCGGAGGCGAAGGCGTGACCGAAGCCTTTTTGGGTGTTGGCGCGGGTGTGGGGGGGTATATTACTCACGACCCTCTGCGCCGGAGTGATGTCCTCCACATCTGAGTCGTCGACCTCGGAAGCACTGACGAGGTCCTCTTCGGTGCGCTGCTGTCCCGGATCTTCGATGTCGTCTCCGAAGATATCGACTGGAACAGAGGTCGAGGAGTGTGTCATGTTTCATCTGGCTCGTCGGTCCCGAATAGTCTTTTTCGTTCTGAAAGACTTACAGGCCGGACAGTCTTGAGCCTCGTGTTCAGGGGAGAGGCAGCAGTTGCATACCTCATGAAGATCGGTGTGGGGGAATTTGGACCCACATCGAGGGCACTTCTTGAATGGAGTTCTTTCCATCAGCCGGGACCGGAGCCTGGGTAGGCCCGAAGGCCGCCGTCGACGACTGGAACCGAAGATTTGTCGATGAGAAGGTGCGTTGATTGAGGAGATCGCGATCGAAACAATACCGCGATGTGAGGTGAGGATTCCACTTCGATCGTCGAACTGGAAAATGTTCGGAACCGGAGCGCGAAGATTACATCCGAGCCCGATGGCGGAAAAAAACAATCTGAGGATGGAGCCGAAGCCCATGCGCAATACGATCCAAAGGAGGAGTCACCGACCTCGTGACTTCCAAAGACTTTCCAAGAGGAAAAACAAACTGCAAACATCCAGGCCCAACACCAGATGGCGATCTATGCAAAAGTGTGTAATCTGCAGCTCATATGCCTCGAACACTTAAGACTGTCATTTCCCAAGGCCTTAAGGTTACAGCACAGGTACAGCAAGTTCAGCAGGACTCAGCACATTCTGCAGGCTACTATTGAGTAAGCCTGGGCAGAGTTCGCAGAGTTCCACTAAGTGCAAAAAAAACTCAGCCGTGCTACACGGAGCTCTGCGAGCGGCGGAGTGCGTTAGATAAAATGCTGTATACGATGATTTTCAGTGCCGGTGTTTGTTCGCACTGTGCAATCATCGTGCACGGCACCATGAACAGCGCAAGCGAGCGCTGCTTCCTTTCTGCTGCTCGAGTAGATTTTTTATGCGAGATGCAGCTTTCTCAATGCAGACAGTTTCTCAACGCGAGCGATCGGGAGAATACCACTCACAATGAGAAATCTGACCGCCCACATTGAGAAATCTCGCAGGAAGGTTGATTTTCCACACTCGGTCTCGCCAACTTGACATTGACGATTGTGAACGAGGACAAATCTCGCCAGATGGTGGATTTTCCTCACTCGCCAACTTGGCGTTGATGAGCGCGAGTGAGGAAAAAAAACTCAGTGAGCTCCGCATAACACGGAGTGCGGGAAAACTCTGCAAACTCCACGAGCAGAGCAGAGTTCACAGCCCAGGGTTACTATTGAGTGTCAGAAAATGAAACCTGAAACAAGATGGATTCCACAACATTTGAGAAGTCTGAAAAAATCAGTCCATTAAACCTTGATGATCCAATAACAATGGACTATTGCTGTTAAGGGAGTAGTCCAGGCCAGAGCTTTCTTAATCAAATAAGATAATATGAAATCCACTTTGGCCGAATTTGTTTTAAACACTTTTGGTTAATTATTGTAATGTAATCGCCACTGAACTAAAAATCCTTTAAACATAAGAGGTTCTCCTGTAAAATTTCTGAGTAGGTGCCATTTCTCCCAATCCTTGGAACTGTAACAAGTGATGTAGTAGAAAGCACTGCAGGGCAATTGTAGTAAATATTCCAAGTGGATATTCTTTCCTACTGCCAGGTTTGAAGATGTTATTTAACAAGAAAGAACTTTCTTGCCACGCAATCTTTAGATCTTCTAGAATTGTTTTTAATGGCTTGAACCATAGCTGATCGTGGATTAATGTCAGAATCCATGTCTCACAGGCCGGCCTTGCAAACTGTCTCAACTCTGCTACCTGGGTACACTTGAGACAGGTTCTGATGATATTCCACCAATCTTCTGTCTTGGTGGCAGTGTCAGTGAGCATGGTTGTAGAGACCACAGCCTGATCTTCTCAGGGGAAAATTAGATTAAGGGATTTGGGACAGGGAGAAAACAACACCCTGCTGTGGCACCTCGTCTACTGGATGCAGTGTGGAGATCAGTCATTAACGGAAATTCAATTGAATGACTTACAGTATAGGTGCAAGATTGTTTTGAGGCATAAGGTAGAATTAAATAAAGGATGCAGATAGTTTTCATAGATTGTTTATATTAAACAGTGAACAGACTTACCCCATGCTTCTGGTAAGTGGCAGATAACAAAACCGGAAAAAATACTGGAAGCCCCTCTCCGGGTTTGGGAGAACAGAAGATAGTAATGTGAACAGCAGGGTGTTAATAACAGGTTATTCTCAAGATAAGGCAAAGCCACGCAGTCCTAAAGAGAAGAAATATGAACAGGGAGGGGGAAATCAATGTACAAGAAACACTAATGGTGGATAAACTGAGAGCAGAAACTTTGCAATACTGTAAGTTGTGAGCCACTGAAGATTTCCCGCTGCCTCTATTTAAAGTCACCCAAAAATAATTGCCTTATCCTGTTTATGGTTAGAGTATCTCTGTTTGGTTCTTTGATTTAGGTTGTAATGACAACATTTCCCTATCAATCATAGCCTCCACAAGCCCATCTGCCACCTTCTCGAACCTGGCCCAGGTCTTGGTCTACATGTCTCATTTTTCTGTGCTTTTCTCACATGAATACAGTTACTGGTAATCGTTTCTCTCTTGCTGCTAACCTGGCTAATCTTGAGAACTCTGTTTCACAGTTTCCTGACAGTAGCTCCGTTTCGTCACTGGGTGCACGGATCTTAGTGTGTAGACAGCATTGACTATCTTTATTCCCCTTCCGTGGACTCCTGCCTTGAGAATACCTCTTTCTTTTCTTAATCAGCAACTGGTGTGCCTGGGTTGGCTTATGACTTTTGGTGTGGGGCGCATGGGATATAATACAGGGACAGAGTGTGATGAGAAACTGCAGGACTTTAGTGAATAGCACATTCTTGCTCTCCATCCCCATCAAGGCACCCTGCCTTCCAACTCGACTGCTGGCTGGCTCGCCTCACAGCCATCTGAGTGCAGTGATAGTGTAACAGCTGAGACCAGCAGGAGGAGCCCAAACAACTCAGAGGAGTTGTGGATTAGGCTTTGTTGTCCAAGGGGCAGCAACGGGTATGGAGAGATCAGATATGCAACATGGCCTGGAAAGCGCTGCCTCTTTGTCTAAACGGGCTCTCCGTACTTCTCAAGGTTCGCACTGGCACACTCTTCGGAGTATCTGTGCGTGCTACAAATTTAAATAACATAACATAACATAAGAGAGTAAGTATGTGTTAGTATCTGTATGAATAAGTGAGGTGGTATGTGTATAACTGTATAGTGTGTAAATTGCAGTATGATTGAGCAACAAACAGGGTAAGGAAAACAAACGCACTTTTTAACGCAGGTTTGAGCATCTCTTCCTGGAATATCCCCGGAAAAACACAGGAGAAATTAGCCTTAATTATTGAAGACCGACCTGGGATTGTGGCCTTACAAGAAACTTGGTCAACAACAACTTTTGACCAACAAGACTATTACGTATATGATATCCCTGCAGTGCAGGTTGTACGGGGTCATGCGAAAGGCGGGATAGCAATTCTTCTTAATGAAGACTTTAAGTGGGACCAAGAAATTATCCCAATACATTCAAAGAACTTTCAATGTACTAAGGTCAAATTTGGGATTGACCCACTAGAAGCTTTGAAAGATCTCCTCATCTTTTATGTCTATATCCCCCCCCCACATCCCCCCCCCGGGTCAAAAATGGATGCACTAGCATCAGAAATATTCGAGGGAATCAAAAAGGCAGTAGACGGACAAGGCTATCCGTCAGTCTTCATAATGGGCGACCTCAATGGAAAAATATTGAACGATTTACTCGAAAAATGGGCAAACTGTGAAAAAGAAGAAGCCCTTGCAATTCCCACTCCTCTATTCCCCAAAGACAACAAAGCTGACAAAAGAGGTAAAATCTTGCTAGATTGACTCCCAATGCTAAACGGAGTAATACTAAATGGCAACGTAGGAGATATTCTGGCAACATCCACAAGACAAGGGAACTTCAGCTCCTCAACTCTGGACTATATGATCTGTAGCTTGGATCTGTTCGGTTCTGTTTCATACCTTAAAATTAATTTCGCACCGGGAAGTGACCATGCAATTCTTCAATTAGCTACAGAGTGGAAAACACAACTTACATCCTCAGGCCACATTATGTACTCTCAAAGTACAGTCTTAGTGAACTAGGCCCAAGGACGGATATTGTGGAATTCAAGGACACTCAATAAAATTATTAACGCAATTGAGATGGATCAACCATTACAGACAATGCACTCTACAAACCCGATAACAAACTTTGAAGTAGTCATCAAACATTTGGTACAATCTTTGCAGGAAAATCTGAAGAAACAGGGGCCAAGAGTGAAACAAAACAAAAGATGTAACTCAGACACTAATGCAACGGAATTATATAAATTAATAAGGTTGCAATTCCTCCAATACTCTGTATTAAAACAACTAGAAATCAACAACTTAAAAAAACAGCGCAGGAGAGAAAAAGAAAAAACGGAAAGAAAGTAAGGATAAAAACTGGATCGACATACAGTTAGCAGCAAAACAGAATAACCAACGTGCATACTGGAATGTAATCGCCAAGAAATAGGCACAAAAAAATCACTACAAGCTATCCCAGTACCCCCTACAGAATGGGAAACATACTTAACCAATTTATATAAATTAAATAACAGTTCAGAAAGTACGAACGGAATCGCAAGTAATCCTGGAGTAAATACTTTAGATAATGGAGCTCCATCTTCCTCTCTAATTGAGCTATATATAAAAAAGGCAAGAACGTCAGGAGCAAAGGGTCCGGATCAAATTCCAATTAAGGTCCTCCAAAACAATCCCAAAGAATAGAGTAAGTTCTTAGCTCCCCTCTTTCGCCATATCTTTGACACAGGGGAAATTCCAAAATCTTGGAAGGGGAGCATTGTAATCCCAATACATAAGAAGGGCTCAAGGTTGCTACCCGGCAACTACAGGCAGATAGCTCTCCTGGACGCAACAGGAAAGATTTTTGCCGTAGCAGTACTAGAACATCTTAAAGACTGAGCATTTTCATCAGGTCTAATTCCTTTATATCAAGCCGGGTTCAGACCAAAACACCTGATCACTGATAACATTGCAGTGTTGCAAACAATAATCGATAAATATGTACCTTAAAATCTCAGGCCATGTACGCTGCTTTCGTTGACTTTACGACTGCATTTGATAGGGTGGACAGAGGAACACTCTGGAGAAAACTGCGTAAAATGGGTATCCCGGAGAACCTACTTAACGTAATAACATCACTATACTCCGGAACTTGGTGTCAAGTCTAAATGGGGAGGGAGAAGGGTCTCACAAGCCCAATACCTACACCAAACGGCCTCAAACAAGAATGCTTTCTCGCTCCTTTACTGTTTTCCCTATATCTCAGTGATCTGCCCGAAAATTTCAAACAAATCTGCAACTTTCCACCTAAAATTGCCTATCATAAAATCCACACCATGATGTATGCAGACGATGTAGTCATCTTAGATCTAACTCTATTTGGCCTACAAAGGAATCTGCAAACACTCTATAAAATACATGGAAGAAAATTACTTAATACCGAACACCACAAAAACAAAAATAGTTCCATTTTCGGGAAGGAAACAGTGTGTCAACTACAACTGGACTCTAGGGGGAAAAAGGCTGGAAGTGTCAAACGAATATACCTACTTAGGGAGAATCTTTTCTAAATCCCTGCAACACTTGCTTCATATACAGAATCTGAACCAGAAAGTCGACGTACATGTGGGAGCACTTGTACTATTATATGCCTCGACCGGTCAAAGGCATTTTTCCTCTCTTCTTCAGGTATACAGTGCTAAGATCCCACCAGTACTATCATACTCTCTTGAATACATTCCACTAAGTCAACGGAAACATCTGGACCTCAAAGAAGGGAAAGTCCTCCGGAAACTCACAAAGATGTCTCAAGCTGTACGGTTACAAGCTCTCCGCCGACATTTGAACAAGGATCGCCGAAATATGTATTTTGTAGGAACGTCTCAATTGCTTTTAAATTATCAAATGTTAATATTAATTTGTTGAAATCTTGGACTCCTGCCCAGTTGAAGCTCTTTTTAAAACATGTAACACCAAGGTTAAGCTTTGAACTTGACTTTCAGCATTGTTCCAAATTGTCACTGTATAAAAAATATGCTGAAACAATTGTTTATAAGAAAATACAGCAGTATATCTATTTTAACTTAAAGCACGGTGTCAGGCTATCGATTATATCACTCCGGCTCGGCATTCTTCCTCTAAAATCTTTTACCTATAAGTGGCTCCCAAAAGAAAAAACTAGTATTTACTGCAACTTATGTAATGACGGGGAGCAAGATCTGGAATACATGTTATTTGCTTGCCCAAATGGGACAGTTGAACAAGCAAGATAAAGGTTAATACAACCAATTCACACAAACTGTAAAATTAATTTGGTTCAGAACTTGATCTCGCTTTGTAAGATACCGCCAAATAAATTTGTATGTTACAATTTATTTACATTTTTTAAATCTTTTTTAACTTTGTATTAGAACAACTTTTATTATCTTAATGCAATATTTTAAAGGAAACTCTTATGTATTAAATATTTGTTGTTCTCAGTAGAGAACTAAATCAAATAAAATAAACTTGTGTATGAGTGCATATATCAGCGGCTGTATTGATGAGTGACTGCATGTATGAGTGACTATGGGTGAGTGGGGGTGTTATATTCCATATAGGTACCCTAAATAGGAGCGGGTAACACTGCAACCTTTCACCTATATCCTTCCCTACATTACATACATAATGGTTCATGGGGACTGACCTTTTACCTAGATACAACACTGCATTCAGAACACAAGTTTTTCCCTGGTTCGATACTCATACATTATGCATGAGGCTTTTTGGAAGCACAGCAGGACTCACAGGATGAACATCTCCTATATAATATCTATGTTAAAGTTCAAGCCCGACGTCATCCTTTAAGCCGACACAGTAACACAGCAAGGTAGGACACTGGGGAGACCTGTGGGTAAATATACTTCTTGTCTTGCTTAGAGAGACAGAGGAGACCGTGACTTCCCGGCTGACACACTGACCAGAAACGCTGAGGTTCCTGCATGCAGATGCACCAGCTAGAAGTGGTCTAACATCCCTCGCGGGGTGTCCAACTCAAGACCAGGACGGGGTCCCACATTCTCTAATTCTCAGGTAATGCGGTGGACTAGACCTTAGAGGGATTCTTGGCATAACACATACACAGATGCTAGGTACCTTTAGGTACATCTAGTTAGGGAGGCATCTTAGGAGTACTCACTTTATCATGTATTCTATGTACTTGTATATATTCATGATTACTGCAAAATGGTAGAACTGTACCATCCTTTTACTTTCATAGTATTGCTAACCATATATCTCTGCTGTCTAATAGTTGTTGCAGCTTATATATTCTACATTAGAATAACAGCTGTTCAATAAATACTTATTGAAACGCGCATACTGTTTATTCTGTGTATCTCTGAGACGAACTTAGTGAGCACGAGTGACTGAGCGAAAAGTAGTACATTGTTTCCACGATCCTGAGGGATCAGGGTTGTCATGTACTCAGGCTGCCAGAAACCATTCTCTCCCCAATAAGAGGAGATTATAGTCGCACTGTGAGCTAGCTAATGCAAACAGGCTAACGTATCCGGTGGGGGTGCACGGAATCAGTCTGCACCAAACCCACAGTTTATGTTATCCGAAACGCGCAGATCCTGTATAGGATATATAGGAACTACACAACAGATGTGTGTGTAGACCTATGAATCATTGAGTGGGTTTTTACTAACTGGTATTGGTGTATCTATGGTTTTGAGAACAGTAGTCTGTATTTTAGAGTAGGAGTATGAAAGGTTATATATTAGGGTATGAGGAGGTGCATCAGATATTAAGTGGATGATGTCATCAGTGATGTCATTTGAGATGTCATCAGTGATGTCACTGACCATGTCATGAGTGATGTAATATGTGACATCATCAGGAGTGCATTGCAGGGGCACGAGTTAAAGGCTGAATTTCTCTGGCTTTGTACGAGTGAAATGTCAGCCTAACTATGACGCCCCTGAAACCTGTAGTTTTTTCAGTGAATTTCTAAGGTTTCTAAAATGCTAATTCCTGACTATAACGTCCCTGAAACCTGTGTTTTTTTCAGTGAATTTCTAAGGTATTTCAAATGCTAATTACTAACTATAATGTCCCTGAAAGCTGTGGTTTTTTTCAGTTAATTTCAAAGGTTTTTTAAATGCTAATTTCTAACTATAATGTCCCTGAAACCTATGGGTTTTTCAGTGAATTTCTATGGTTTTTTAAATGCTAATTTCTAACTATAAAGTCCCTGAAACCTGAGTTTTTTTCAGTGAATTTCTATGTTTTTTAATCTAGCAGTCATGTTTGCAGAGTGGTGGAGAAAGGGGGCTGGGCCCCTAACCAGCGCTCAGGAATTCCGCTGCGTAGGACTTTCAGGAGGTACCAGTGGGGCTTCTTGGCCCCCAAAGTCCCTCAGGAGTAAAGTGGACTTCATCCCCCAACCCGTAGTGTGCCAGGAGGCGCGTTTGCAGAGTGGTGGGAAAAGGGGGCATGGCCTCCGAAGACCTCTTAGCAATCCCACTGTGTGAGACTTACTGGAGGTAACAGGAGCTGTCCTTTTGGGCCAACCACCCCTCCTATTACCTCCTGTAAGTCCCACACAGCAGCATTGGTAAGTTCTCATAGCAGGCCGTGCCCCCTTTGCCCACCAGTCTGCAAACAAGCTCCCTGGCGCGCTCTTGAATGGCGATTGAAAACCCTTGCCTCCTGAGGTTACTTGGGGCCAACTAGCCCACCTGATACCTCCAGAAAGCCCAAGATAGTGGGATTGCTGAGAGGTGGACACAGGCCATGCCCCCTTTCTCCACCACCAGGGATGTGGAATTCCTATAGCCTGACGCCCGGTACATATTGTTTGGGGTCAAGGGCAACACATTTTCATGTGTATTTTGTCCTTGGGACATGTAGGCCCAACCCCCTACAGCACAAATCCTTTGGATGGCAGTTTACAGTTACACATTATAGATCAGGGAAAGGCATTGCCTGCATTTAAGGTAATATTTGTGTCCATGTGTTAATGCTGTTCAAACTTGTACTTATGGTTCATTAATGCAAAGCCTTTATTATTAGGTTGAGCGCTATAAGTAAATGTTGTAAGGTCAGACTGCACTGCTAACAGTGGTTCCAGTAAAAAAGCGTGTACACACGTTTTCAATGTCTAGCAATATGAGGCTATGTATACTGCTCCCAGAATGCTCTGTCATAGATGTAAATATTTGCAGAAGCTTGAAAGCAAGATTGATGATGTTTTGCTTTCAAAATAAAATGTTCAAAAAAAAGTGCAAAAAGATTTTGCTATACTATTGTAAAATTGTAGGTACCATTTCTTTGCAACAGCATTTAGTAAAATGTGTTGATGTATACTAACATTTTCCAAAAATATTCATAATGGAAAATCAGTGTGACCAGTTTTAATAAGATTATAGGAAACACAATTAAACAAGCATTGGTAAAGCCAGTAGGTCTGAAATTGTTGGTCAGCCTTTTGGTTTTGTCACCGCATGACTTGTTTTGACATGGTTTTTGTAAAATCTTATTGGTGTGGGAGCTGCTGGGCATCACGATTATAACAAACATTGGCAAAAACAAAATTAATTCTGGTCTCAAAAAGCACACATTGCTACAGTAGTTGCTTTTGAGCAAAACAAGTGTTGATATGTTCGTTGTGAAGAACAGAATGTGGTCACTCATAGTGAAGCAGAGAAATGGAGATAGAGAATTTTAATAAACACAAACGGTCATGTTTAATGCCAAGCCTAATTAGGGGCCCAATTATTAAATAAAGTCTCAAAAGTGCACCCATGTCCTTGCATTAAGAGCAGATATACTACTTTTGTGAATTTACACAAATTTACACAAGTAGGCCAAGACATAGTACTCCTAGAAAATATCTGTGAATTGCATTTCAGCATGAGCAAATATCCAGGTGTAGGTTTGCTCATGCAAAAATCTGAGTGTTTGCAAGTTCACTTTCCCTCCAACCACTTTTCGAAATCCTGGAAGAAGTTTTAGGTCTGCCATTGTCAGGAGCAAATTTCCAACCTTTCTCAGTATGGGAAAAGATTAGAGAAGAGTTGGTGAAAACCCTTAAAACATGTAAGTTAGTAGGTTTGGACAGACTCAAATTATGCTTCTCTTACTTTACTGCAAAAAAAACAGCAGCCGATCATGTTACAGTAAAACACACCAAAAACTTAATTTCTCTTGTACTGCCCTTTGATATCATCACCCGTTCTACCTATCAGGGCCTGTGAAGGCCTATAATACCTGCAGTCCCTATTGTCCTTTCTATTTCTTTGCTGCTCTAGCAGTCATACTATAAGTTTACTGTGATAATTATCTTGCTTGTACATATAGTATTGTTTCATGTGTAATATTTGAATATGTATTCATTTGTATGGTTTCACACTGCGGCAGCACGTAGGCAAGCGCACGATCCGGCGAGCCGTGCTCCCAATGGCTGACGCAGCACTGTGGTTATTTCATTAGGTGCTTCATTAGCGCATTGCTTGTTTTTCCCTTTATAGATAGGTGAATAGCAGCATGGCCGCTTCCTGACGAGACCGGCGTCTTGCTTTTAAACCTGGCGTGGAGTAGGAGCGAAGAGATAGAGGATGCACCAGTGCTCTGTTCCAGTGCGTGCAGTCCTTTCAATGGAGGGTGACCAATCGCACATGCACGAGGCGCCCACAGTTTTTTCTGCACTACAGCTTGGCTCAGTATTGAATACAGAGCTCAGCACTTACCGACATAGCTCCCGCTATGCCCTCCTGGGGCTGTGATAAACTTTAAGAGCTGTGCTCTAGTGGTTACAGGCTGCTCCCTCCACCGATATCCCTCCACCGATATCCGGCTGGAGTGTATTTGAAAGTACTTGTCAAGTAGTACTTCTTAGCCTGTCTGGGATGCCCCCTCTCTCTCTCTTCCAACCTTTTGCTTATTGAAGCTTTCTGCTTTCCTGTCATGGCAGGATTTTATCAAGGTGAGTATGAAAGATATGAGAACTATGAAGATCCAAATTATTATCTCCTGGAGGGGCAGTTGGTATAAACTATTGACAGCTGCATTCAAAAGTCTGTGAATAAAGCCTTGCAGGTCACTTTGCAACCAATTAGAAGGCCTTTGAAGCACTATGGACGCCGAGAAATGAGTAGAGACAACCTAGGACCCAGTACATTCTCCAACTTGTCTACTTCTAACACAAGTAAGCCGTCCTGACCGCACAAGAAGGCCCTAGATAAATTAGCTAAGGACGCTCACCTCGACCAAAGCTATGGAGCCTGTGAACTTCATAGTTCCTCTGGCGCTGCTGCACCTCCGGATGCTCATCAAGATGATGCATCATCTCTATCTTCTAAGTTTGATCTCTCTCAAGATAAGTCCCCTCCTCAAGCGCAGAAGCGCAAACGCAAGACTTGAATCCTTGATCTGCAGGGTTCCCAGGACAGACTACTGGATTTTGACCCAGAGGAAATTGTTCAACTGAGGTCAAGGGAGTGGTGTCCCTCTTCTGGGGTGGCCGCATATGGCCAGTCCAGGTTGTGCAAGGTGTGCAAGAAGAAAGTCATAGCCTAATTACGCACATAATTCCCTCGTCCTTCCCTGCCGTGGAAGGTTGCTGACATGCCAGAAATAGATCAGCGGTCTTTATGAAGAAGTTCTCCAAAGATCCTAAGAAGGTCATCGACTGTGCTTGGTGCGGCTATCAGGACAAGGTCCTTGATTGATCCAAGCCACTGGCCAAGATCCTTGAGATGGCAGTCCAAGCTAAGGAGGCAGGATCTCCAATGGAGCTTTATACACTTATAGGTTGGACCCAGATAGCAATATGTTCTTTGGGCAATGTCAACTGTGAGATCTCCTAAGAGAGACGGCATTCCATTCTAATGCGCATTGATCCTAAACTTGCCGAATTGGCTCCGTTGGAAGCAGGTCCTCTGGCAAACGGGAAACTATTCGGAGAAAGTTTTGTTAAAGATCTACGAAATTTTGTGGCAACCTTTTCAACTCTGGACAAGCTCAGTCTTCGCTTAAAAAGGTTTTTCACACTAGCCTTTTCACCAAGGCTGAACGCTATAGAGGTCGAGCATCAGGCCGGGTATATGGCCAGGCCTCCTACAGACGTTCTCATCCCAGATGCAGAAGAGGATGGAATAACGCCAAGGATCAAAGCAACTGCTATCCTTCCAGATCCAGTTATGGTCGAGGCAGATTCCACAGAACCAACTAGCGAAGTGGAACAGCTGGGAACGCAGACTCCTCGTTTTCAGGTACCCAATATTTCCTTCCCAATTGGTGCCTGATTACAGCCAACCCTTGGATATTAAGAGACCGGGCAGGGGTTAAGGCTGGAGTTTTATGGAAAACAGATTCAGCACGTGCCTCCAGTGTTCTTTCCAACAAAAAGGCCACTTCATCAGTGCGGAGATTGTAGAGCTCTTGCATAATGAGCCGATCGTATTGACACACCCTCACCCCAAATTTTTGTCAGCACAATTTTTCTGGTGCAAAAGAAAAGGTGTGGTAGCAGATTGGTTCTGAATCTCAAACAATTCAATACTTGGGTCGTCTATGGCCATTTCAGAATGGAGGTCTTCCACCTGTTGAGGGACTTTCCACAGGAGGATTGGCTAGTCAGACTCGACCTGAAATATGCATATCTGACGGTTACTATTTTCTTACCGCACAGTTGATTTCTTCAATTCCACTGGGATGAGCATTGGTAAGAATTTGTCGCCCTTCCATTTCAGTTTTCTTCGGCCCCTTCGTGTTTCGTCAAATTAATGAGACCAGTTGTAGAATCCTCAGGCTTTAAGGTTAATAATTTACCTAGACGATCTGATCATAATGTCTCTGGATCAGGGCAAGGTCCTGCACCATCTACACCGTGACGATTCAGTTGTTGAAAGATTTGGGATTCCTCATCAATGTCCCGAAATCGAGTCTGATCGCCTCTTAATCTCTAGAATATCTGTGTTTTCAGTAGAATCGATTCAAGCCCGTCTGAAGCTTCCTACTCAAAAGATTCTGCTGATCATGAGGGAGCTGAGGTGGGCTCTCTCGTCTACAGCGGCCTCTTTAAGAGTCCAAGCGAGGGTTGTAGGGCTATTAGCATGGTCCATTCAGGTGATTTTTCCCAGTCCCCTACATTATCGGGCCCTTCAAACCTTAAAGATTCTCCATCTGCGAAAGGGTTTATTGTACTCGAAACAGATCTCCCTATCGGAGGAGGCCAGGGTAGAGATGACTTGGTGGCTGGATCATACGGAGGCCTGAACGGCACAGTAATTTCTGGCAGTGTTCCAGATATCATTATGGAATCAGACGCCAGCAGATGGTGCTGCGTAGCCAGATGTAGCCATGTTTCTACAGGTGGCCATTGGTCTCCGAAGGAGTTGCAACTACACATCATCTGCCTAGAACCTTTGACCGGGTAATTTGCAATGAAGACGTTATCTCTTCACAAGACTCAATGCTGTATTCTCCTGCAAACTGACAATACCTCTGTTGTGAGATACATAAAAAAAACTGGGGGGTACCTGGTCCCGACTCCTATCAGAGATTGCCAAAAGATTTTGGCACTTCTGTCTTTAACACAAGATATCAGTGGTAGCAGAATATATCCCAGGGAAGATGAATGTGTTGGAAGATTGAAATTTCTACTTCCTGAGAGACTCGAGCAACTGGAAGATGCATCCAAGAGTTTCTCGGGGTCTCAATCAGCAATGGTGTCCATGTGTCACAGACCTTTCTGCCTATCATCTGAACGGCCAGCTCCCGATCTTTTCAGCTGGAGGTCAGAACCCCTAGCGGTGAGCTTGGATGCGTTCCTCCAGGACTGGCAGAGGAACAGTCATTATGCCTTTGCCCCTTTCATCATGAATCTAAGAGTCATTTCTCAGATGAGATGCTTGTTGTCAGAAATGGTTTAGTAACCCTATTTTGGAGAGCTCAGCCCTGGTTCCCTTTGTTGCTGGAAATGTCATGTCAGAATCTAATTCGTATTACTGTCTTCCAGGACCATCTCATTGACCCCTTAAGATCTCTTCATCATCTAATTCTGTCAAGGCAGCTGGCTCTGATGGCTTGGGGGGTTTCGGGAGACGCTGGCAAAAGCCAAGTATTTTGAAGCCAGCTTCCTTTTATCTCAAACAATCTTGAGCTCTCAGCACTCACAATGTGCGTCAACATGGAAACAATGAGTTTGTTGGTGCGATGAACAGGGAGTGGATCCCATGGGAGCAGAATTGCACCTGAATATTAATTTCCTTTCGCAGTTGGCATATCAAGGATTGGCTTATAGGTCATTCAATACTTTTTGCTCTGCTATGTATGTGGGCCATCATCCATTAGATGGTAAACTGGTAGCTTTGTTCAGCGTGACTTCATACATCAATCGGACTCAACACAACCACCAGCCCACCTACCTTTGCCCAGCAGGGCCTGGAGTTGTACGTCTTAAACAGGGTCTGTATTTACACATGCACCACTCTTTAAGCGTGCTGCTGATGCCCCGTGCAGAGGTGGTTACCAGAGGCAATCATGCCTCCTTTTACATAGTACACTCGGGAGAGCGAGGAGCATGATTACACGCCGATTGCCAAGTAGATGTCAAAAGGGACACCAACCCAGGCACCAGTGTCTAATATAATAATCCATTTATTTTATTCTTACCCAGTGTATAATAAGGGCGATGGTGTCCCTAGGACCATTTCTTCAGTGTCTTCACAGGCTATCACTTATACTGAACTGGTTCACCCAGTAAATATTGCCCCAGGCATGCAGGACTTGCATAATTCATATATGGAGGAAGAATCTGGGATTTACCTCCTGATTGATGACAACTTCTGCGACTTCATGGATGCCTCTATACAGAGGGCAGTCTCTGAGGCAATGGCACTTTTGGAGCAAAAGCTCCTCAATATCACTGGGAGGTGTCTGCAACCCATACCTATGAGGAAAGAACCCAAAGGATCTTTCATCCTTGTACCTACAGGCCAGCCACAGGCACCACAGAAGTCAAAGAAGAAGTGCACCCACGACCCAGGGGTTGATCTGAATGCCTTTGACAGGCTGAGATGTGCTTTATTGGATCACAATACTCTGTCTGACCCTGTGGAAATTCCCCCTCAGCCAGTGCTCCCCAAAAAGCCTATCATAAGCCCGGCAGCATCTCCTGCATCCCCCACACCAGACACCAATGATTTTCCCAACTTGAATGGGGCTACGGAGCCTGACACACTCTGGTGTCCTTCTTTAGACCCCAAGCCATCTGACAGCAGCAAGAGCACAGAGGATTTAGACTCTAACATGCTCAACCCTGAAGACCTGGAGATAGAATCTGATGCCAGCAGCATTGGTTTGGGAGGGCACGATGTGGAGAATTTTACACAGGAGGAAAATGATCCGAACAGGAGAGTGTTCTGCATATAATTTGTCTAGAGCTGATGGCCGGTTCATTTGCAATGAAATGAAGGATGAGAGAGACAGCTCAATGCTGCTTCCTCCTCAAGATGGACAACGTGGCAGCAGTTCGATACATCAACCATCTGGGAGGGATTCAGTCGAAAAACCCCTATCGGACTTAGATTGGAGCTTTTGGGAGTATTGCCTCGAGAACCAGATCTCGGTCATGGCAGAACACCTTCCGGGCTCAACCTTCTAAGTGGCAGATTGGCAATCAAGGTACCTGCGGGCTCTCAGCTTATGGAAATTGAATCCTTCAGTGCTCCAGTCTATAGAATCCAGATGGGGCCCCTTCTCTGTGGACCTGTTTGCGTCCCGGATGGACCACTAAGTGGCCAGGTATTTCAGTTGGAGTGGGGATCCGACAGAGACAGCAACGGATGCCTTCCAAGAAAACTGGGCAGTGGAGACACAATATGCTTTTCCGCCATTCTTCATGATAATGGAGGACCCAAGTCAGGACACAACGAGCAAAGGTGGTGGTTATACCCCCTTTTGGAGGTCTCAAGTGTGGTTTCCAGTTCTGATGGAACTTTCTTGGGATTTTCCAATACATCTACCCTTCTTTCCAACTCTCCTCAAGGGAATCCCTGCTATCTGGTTCTAGAGGGTTCACTGCAGCTTATGGCGTGGAGTATTACCGGGGACGATGGCACATCCATTTCACACCAGGCTGCAGACTTACTCTCCAAAGCATTGGCAAGCGGCACAATCAAGAGGTATAGATAGGCCTGGTCTAAATGGATGGGTGGTGTCAGAGACACTTGGATCCTGTGGGGATGGGACTTGTCAATATCATGAACTTCCTAGCCACTTTGTGAAACGAAGGCTTTCATTACAGGTCGGTGAATTCCTTCCGTTCGGCTATCTCTGCGGGGTATCAGGTAGCCTGTGCAGATAGGGTCGGGAAAAAAGGGGGGGGCATTGCTATAATACACAGATCTCAGTTCATGGTGAGGACCGAGCTGGTGACAGTACTGGAGGCGCAGAGGCGATGACCTTTAGCATCAAAAGCAATAACACATTACTTTTTCCAGGGCTCCTTATTTACAGACCCCCTGGGGCGCGGCCCCCGTTCAGCCTTGCACTTCAGACCTTTCTTGAGTCATGCCTTGATACCTCGGCGTTCACAATCTTAGGGGACTTCTACTTCCATCTAGAAGCTAATAATGATATGGAAACAGTAACATTGATGGACAATCTTGCAGGAAATGGGCTGAAACAGATAGTATTGGGGTCCATTCACTCAGCTGGCCACATCTTAGTTGGCACACGAATAACCAGGATATAGCTCTGACAAGTGTAATACCCATACCTTGGTCAGACCATCATGTAATACTTTTTAACATTGCTAACCCTAGAACTAGTAGAGGTCAGAGGAACAGACCGCTTTTGGTCAAGTTCCGCCGTTGGAAACATATCCAACAAAATCAATTGGCAGCTTCCTTGGCAGTTAATCTCCCTAACACTAGGCTTGATACTGATGTTGCGGCAATCAATTTTGATCACTGGATCAGGTCATCTATAGATCAACTTGTCTCTGAAATAACCAAGCAGCCCAATAAGAACCAAGTATCAGCACCTTGGTATGGGGCCGAGCTCAGACACATAAAAGCCAAATGTAGGCATCTTGAGCGGCTTTGGAGGACAGACTATAGTGGAAAACACAAAAAAGTCTATAACTTGGCCCGGGAGGAATATAAGGAAGCCATTAAACTTGCAAAAGTGACCTATTATACAACAAAAATTTATGACGCCAAAAACTCCTCGAAGGAGCTTTTTAAAACAGTCGCAGCCCTATCTAAACGCCCACAGGATAGCCATTTTAAACCGGACCAAAACTTTGTGGACAAAATCGCTTCCTTCTTTCAAAATAAAGTACAGGCAGTCTATGACGAACAGAAGACTGTGACAATGGCTAGGGCTAACTATGATGATCCCCTGGCGGATAACTCCCCTCAGAGTAGCCTATCAGAGTTCTCTGTTTTAGCGGCAGAGAAAGTCAATGACTTATTACTCTCAACAAAATCTGGCTCACCCTTGTCCTCCATCAATTCTGCACCTGGTATCTGACCAAATCAGCATACATATTACCCCTCTCTTGAACGGGGTAATTAGCACTGGTGTTTACCTGCAGTTATGGAAAAAGGTTTGCATTAGGCCTATCATCAAGAAATCCACCCTGGATCCCTCTGAGGTAAAGAATTACCGCCCGATATCTTGTCTTCCTTTACTATCCAAAATTCTGGAAAAGGCTTTTAACGTAGAACTTATGAACTACCTGGATGACAGCCTACTTCTTGAATCCTCCCAACATGGCTTTAGAGCAAGACATTCCCCCGAATCAGCCTTGATAATGGCGACAGATGAAATCCGTAAATTGGTGGACGAGGGTAGCAGAGCGGTCCTCATCCTGCTTGACCGATCGGCCGTATTCGACACCATTAACCACACGGTGTTGGTGCAGCGGCTGAAGGCAGTAGGTATCAGAGGGACGGCTCTGGCACTCTTGTCATCTTTTTTGGCATCTAGGGAACAACTGATCCACTGGGAGGGACTGAAGTCTGCAAACCTGTGCCTTCCTTGTGGAGTTCCACAGGGGTCGGCTCTGTCGCCAACGCTTTTTAACATCTATGTTACCCCTCTTGCCAGATTAATCAAACAGTACTGCTTTAATCTGGTGTCATATGCGGACGACACCCAGATAGTGGTGTCGGTCTCGCAGAGGGTGGACACTATAGCGACCCAGTTCCATAGCTGTCTTACTGCAGCTATGGCTTGGATGAACGCAAACTTCCTCAAACTCAATACTGAGACTGAGGTTATTGAGTTTGGGAAGGGCCCCTCAGTTTGGAATCAACTTTGGTGGCCTGCGGAGGCTGGGAGTTGTCTAACCCCGGTGACCTAGGCTTTAAATCTGACTGTGAATTAAAGCTCGGGAAGCAAATCAATCAAGCAACCTCTGCCTGTTTTTTCACTTTCAAAGTTCTGCGCAAAATCCGGCCGTTCATCCAATTTACTCTAAGGAAAACGGTAATTGGAGCCCTTGTACTTTCCCGAATCGTTTATGGGAATGCGCTATACTTAGGTATAGACAAAGGTCAAACTGCCAAACTACAATCCCTTCAGAATGCGGCTGCCTGTGTGCTGCTTGCTCTTCTCAAATACCATCCCACGTCTACCAGCATCAGACAGCTCCACTGGCTCACCATCCCGGAAAGAGTGAAATTTAAAGCCCTCTGTCTAGTGCACAAGGCGCTATACGGAGGTGGTGCCTTGGACATCCGAAAGCTATTCTCTTGGTACAATCCTCCTCGAAGTTTGAGATCCGCCAACACAGTGCTGGTACGGGTGCCCAGAATAAAAAAGGCTAGATGGGGTGGTAAGAGCTTCTCCCATCAAGCTGCTAAGCTGTGGAACTCCCTTCCTTCACAGCTGAGACTGCAGCCCAACAGGACTATCTTCAGGAAACAGGTTAAGATCTGGTTGTTTCCGAAGTGCTCTTAAATAAATAAACATCTGGACTAGTATGAACCTATCTTAGTGCCAAGACTCCGCGGCAATCGAGCGCTCTATAAATGCATCAGTCAGTCGGTATCCCCCGACTGAGAGCCCTCCTGTCGGAGAGCATCCACTAGTCCAGAAATTACTCTGCAGTATCTTCCTATCACTTCCTCCAAAAACTGAGATACTCGGTCTTGTGGGATGTTAACAAGGTGCTCAATTTGTTTATTTCCTGGCCACAGAACAAGTATAATTCTCAAAAACAATTGTCAGTCAAATTGGCATCTCTCTGTGGTTTGACCTCTTGCAGAAGAGTGTCTGATTTCCAGGCACTAGATATCACTGGACGAGTGTTTACTCTGGAGAGAACGACATTCCATATTTCGAGACAAACGAGAACTAAGTCTTGTATAGTCTCATATCCAGCTTTTCCGGAATTTTCGAAGTGTTGTGTGATGAGATGTATCAAGGCTCACATATCTATGAAGGTGAACGGCAACTCCTTATTGCTCTCAAGAAACCACACCAAGGTGTGTCTTCTCCTACCATCGCCAGATGGGTTAGATAGGTCATGCAAGAAGTGAGCACTACCACAAAGATGTTTGCTGCACACTCTACCACGATGGCTTCTAAAGTCCCTGGGGGCATGCTTGGAAGACATTATGAACGCAGCAGATTGGTCCTCAGACTCAACGTTGCTACTTTAAAAAGCTTCCTAGTGTTTCAGCTTTGATGGCAGATAAACTTTGAACTAGCATAATCCTCACCTCCGGTCCTGACACAGAACATAACATTTCCTAGCTTTCGTAACTGAAAGTTTCAATTCTATTAAGGACACGTAGGCGAGGATAATCCTGCCCGGTTTTGAGGATCCTATCTTTCGTAATGGAAAGTTTACATTTTAAGAACACGGAGGCAACGATTATTCCACCCGGTGTCGAGGATCGACAGGTCCCCCGTGTTGATGATGAAGTCTGCACGTTAAGTAAGTAATACCTTTATCATTGCAAGTTCTTGTATTACAATACATGCAAGTTTTGGTACATGATGTGTGAATATGGTTTATCATGTTACGTCGTCACAAATGCTTTCCTAAGTACTACGGAGATTATCTCAATGCTGTCTATTGTTCACAAGGACCAATTTGAACAAACATGAATAGAGGTGGACTGTCCGGCAAGATGTTGCACGAAGTAAGAGCAGGGGGGATCGGCACGGCTCGCGGGTGAGGGGGGTTGGGTTTGCGGGGAAGGGGGGATGTGGGATCTTGAAAAAAAAACTTACCTTGACGCCGCGGGGTCCTGCGTCTTCTCTCCTGCTAACCTGTGTCCGACTCAAGGACAGAACAGGAAGCAGTCAGGCTCCCACCCCTAAGTTAATCACTGTTAGTGGTCTGAGCACCGTGACACAGCACTCAGCCAGAGACTGGATAGGGTGGGCATGTTCTCCATGCAGGCTGTAATGCAGGTTGCATGGAAAACAGGGGAGTGCGCATGACTGCTTTGGGCGGCCTTAGCAGAGGAGCCGCCACTGAGTAAGAGGTGGAGACAGCATGGACAGAGGACTACGAAAGGAGTTTTGCACCCTGATCGGATGAACTGCAGTGACATTTTTCCAAACTGTTCATGGGATTTGTAGTTTTTAAAAATAATATTATAACATGGCTGCGGTGAATAAAAAGTGAAGAAAGTAAAGCACTCCATGTCCTTAATAGAATTTACACTTTCTGTTACGAAAACTAGGAAATGTTATATTCTTGCTGATTAGACACCTCCCTTGGTTTATGCATGTCAGAATTGTGTAGTGACCATAGACCATTATAGTATGTGGCTCAGCTGTTCAGTGATATGTAAGTCAGTGATTTCTCAGATAGAAGTAGATTACTGCTGTAGATCTAGTGGGAAATTCATATCTATCTTTGAGAAAAGTTCTTACTGAATGAATATGTGTCACTAAAACCCAAATTAGGTCCTCAGGCCTATTTAGAGTGGATGTCACTACTCAATATTACATGACTTTTGGTTAAATTTCCTTTTGGAATCCTGACATCAATCACTTCAACAAAATGGAGAGAAGCATACTCCTCCTGGATGACCTGCAATATTTGCACTTTTGAATAACAGACAGATATTTATCATCATATTCCTTTATTTTGGCTCATAAAAACATAACATGCAACAGCATACAATCATATATAAATAAAACAAATGTAATCAAATAGATATATTTCCATTTAAAAAATATAAAAAATGAATATAAAGTATTTAAAACAACCTTCAGCAGTCTTAACTCTTGTATATCAAAATCGCAGGGAAACGCTAGAGAAATACAATCGTCTTTTCTTAACCATGGAGTTTCTTTGACCTAACATGCCATATAGCAAATAGGAATATACCAACTTAGAAAACAACAGGGCCACTGGTGTTTGCGCAGCATATTCTCAGTGCTGTGTGACTGGTTCTAAAGCCATAAGCATGCAGAGTGGTTTAATCCAAAGGACATGTTGCTTTCTGTAGGCTGTGCAAAAGAACATAGTCACTTTCTTTTCATTTTCCTGCCTGAGGGGTGTGGGATTCTTATAGCTCAACTTCCAGGACATATTATTTGGGGTCAATAACAACAAGCTTTCATGTTTATATTGTCCTTGGGACAAGTAGGCCCAACAACCTGCAGCACAACCCCTTTGGCTGCCAATTTATACTACCACTACATGAATCTGGAAAGAGCATTGTTTGTGGTTAAGGTAATTTGTGAACGCTGTTCGAACTTGTATTTATAGTTCATTAATGCAAAGCCTTTATTATTAGGGTGAGCGCTCTAATGAAATGTTGTAAGCTTGGACTGCACTGCTGACAGCAGCCCCAGAATTTAAGGCTAAGTATAATGCTCCCAGAATGCTCTCTGATTAGATGCAAATATTTGCAGAAGTTTGAAAGCAGGATTGATGAGTGAGTCTTTGCTTTCAAAGTAAATGTTCACAAAAAAATGAAACTAGGAAAAAAGGTTTAGCTAAGCTACTGTGAAAGTTTAAGTACCATTTCTTTGAAATATCACCTAATAAAATGTGAAGATCCATGCTAGCATTTGCAAAAATATTCATAAGGCAAATCAGTGCAACCAGTTTATTAATATGGGAAACATGAAAATAAACATTCTTTAGCAAAGCCACAACGTCTGACATTGATGATAAGCCTTTTGGTATTCTCAATGCGTGTCTTGTTTTGACATGGTTTTTGTAAAACTTTATTTTTGTGGGAGCTGCTAGGCCTCACAATTATAACAAGCATTGCCGAAAGGCAATAAAATGTATTTGCTCTCAAAAACCACACCTTGCCACACTAGTCCCTGGCACAGAACAAACTACTTTGTGTGCAGACATGCTCCTTGGGAAAGAGAAGAATGCTGTTACTTACAGTGAAGCCAGTCTATAGGTAGGTAGGTAAAGAGAGACAGAATTGTAATTTAAACAAAAAGCCCTTTGTTGACTCAAGACCTTATAAGGGGCCAAATTCTTAAATACGTGACAAAAGTGCACCCATTATGTATCCCCTTCCGCTTGTGCAGAATTACAGATTTCATGAATTCACAATAATTTACAGAAGTAGAGCAGGAAATAGTACTACTAGAAAATATTTGTGAACTGCATTTTAGCACAAGCAAATATGCATGGGTAGATTTTCTCGTGTGAAAATCTGTTGAACGTTTACAAGTTCACTTTTCCTCCAACCACTTTTTTCCCAACCGTAGAAAAAGTTTTACTTCTGCGCTCGTCAGGAGTCAATTCCAACTTTTCTTAAAGAAGAGCTGGTGAAAACCCCTAAAACATGCAAGTTATTAGATTTGCACAGACACCAAAGCGTATTCCAATCCTGGAACTTTTGGTTAACGCTACCTTCAGCTCCAGGATGTAGACCTGTGGGAAGGTAGCAAAAAGCGGGAATTACTAGAATTCACACCCTAATATATGTATGAACCCTGGGATAAGCAGAGAGGCTATAATCAGATCTCTTTTTAATGAGAATGCTGCCATAATTTATCGCTGCACTACGAGGTACCAAAGGGACATGGGGATTTTTATAAAAGCCAAGTAGATTTATGAAACAACCTGTCACATGGACAAGTAGATATTTTATTAAAATCCACACCCCTGCTGCATATTCGATCCTTCGCAAAAAAGGCTTGTTCCTATTTTCAAAATATTCAGTACTAGAAATGGAAGTCAACTTTCCCATTTAAATCAGTGCTGGGTGTGTCTGTAGCTTCGTCTTTTTATCAACTGATTGCTTCTTTGACTTGTATATGTATTAAACTTCCTGATACAAAAAATCTTTAAAAAAAGGTAAAATGTTAAATAAGGTAAATTTTATTCTCTTACATTGGTACAGACAACAGTAAAGGAATTGAATTGCATAAATAAAATGCCCACCCAGGTTACATAATGCATCATTGAGCTTATGACTAACAAGGTAACATTCCAATATGAAACAGGAAGAATGGATAATTGGAAGGAACTAACGAAGGAAACATGACTGGAAGTCAAGTGACAAGTTCTCCATGATTTATCTAAATTACATCAGCGTGCAAACTGTATATCACAGGGCATAACACCAAGCCTGGTCATGTTCCTACTGCAAGTCCTGGTCAGGGTCTCTGTCCCCTGGTTAATAAAAAATAAAGTCTAAACACAAATCTTATTACAAACACAATAAGTCAGTCTGGAGTTTTCTACCTGTCGCTCCTGCTCCAGGAAAAGACAATTCAGCCAGCACACGAAAGTCATCTGACTCAGAGTCCATTCCTTTGGAAAGGTCGGTACATCTGAGATTCCCTGGACTATCCTCAACTTCAAAGCAGGTAGAAGGCTGAGAAGGAGGCAATGCTACAACTTTGCCAGACAAGTTAGAGTCCTACAGGAGTGCCTTCTAGCCCAGTCCGAATTCCACCTGTGGTAGCTTCCCTGCTACTTCCTGAATGACCCTCTTGGGCCTCCACCCGCCCCACCACCGAGGAAACAAACCTTGCCTCCACTCCCTTGTTGAAAGTCACGCATGTTCCAGACCTGACCCCGACACTGATCTCAGATACAGAGCACGACTTCAGTTGGAGCTCAATAAATGTTTCAAGACTCTCTGGCAGTGCCTCTTCCTCCGTGCCAATCTCTTTGAACCCTTAGGGCCTTAATCACCTCAGATTCCAATGCCACCCAGGGCCCTCAGAATGTTCAATATGATTTGAATTATGAGGAGGTGACAATTAGTTGACCCCTCACTATATTGATGATACTGTATTTAGACCTTAAAAATGCTTGTGGTTAGTTGATTCTCCAGAAATGGAATTAGATTATCCACTGGAGACTCTCACCAATTAAAGCACCTTTTCTGTTGTAGCAGAATGTAAGGCAGAAGAGGTGTTGGGACTGCAATTGCTAATTTTTTTGGGGGTGGGGGGTAGTAGTGATAATCTGCTTACAGACGTTTTGCAATATGAGCCTTCAACTTCAGAGCCTTGCTCCCTTTCAATGAGGCCCTGACGGGCACTCTAACTGCGGTGAGCTCGAAGCCTTGCTTATCGTCACTGGTAAGTCACCCATCACTATACGGCTGCTCCGGGTAACCCAGCATTCTTGATTCAGTACCAAACACAAGAAAGACTCATAGTGCAGGCTTCGGCCAAAAAAGTAAAGTCCAATGCCTTTCCTACTGCCGCACCAAACAATCAAAGCGCATTGAGGCTCTTGGAAGAGGATTTTCACATCCACCACGTTCACACTATCATTTCTGAAAGCAGTCTGCCTGTTAGGTCAATACACATTCTCTCTGGGATATATTGAGCGAGATCATGCTCACCCTCCCTGAGGCGTTTTGATATTCCTCCACACAACTGTCCGCGAAGGACAATAAGTGGCCAAATATATTTTGTGGGCCGGCAGGGTACCAAAGTCTGGCCAAATGGCAACAGTGAGAGTCCAAGAGAAGGAGATGGGCAACAGATGCTACTCCTGTTACACCTTGGTTCCCTAAAAGGACGGTGGTCTCAGACAGATTTTGGACCTTCCAATCCTGAACACCTTCCTGCGGGACAAATTCAAGACAATAACTCCGACTCATGTCCTCCCTGTCCTAGATCCTGGGTCTTAAATAGAATCCTTGGACTTGTATGACATATAATTTCATGTACTCAACATGCAGTCCCATAGTTCTTTCTGGACATTTGTTGAGAGGTGAATAAGTACTTTCAGTTACTCGTCCTGCCCCTCAGCCTACCCTGTCACCACCCCCTTCCCCTTCCCCGTTATTAACAAAGGTGATGAAGGTGGTCACAGCCCTCTGTCACAGGTCGAGTGAGAGTGTGCTATACCTCGAAGACTGGCTATTTTAGGTAGGGTTAATTGAGTCAGTCACAGACCACCTGCAGATTACCCTTTTGCTCCTGTCTTCCCTGGAGTTTCCAAATCAAAGAGCAGAAATGTCACCTTCCACCAGGGCAGACGGTTCCCTCTCTAGGAGGTGATTTGGTCATGGGGTTATTCAAAGTGTTTCCCGCTACTGTAGTGAGTCTTGCAAATTCAGGACATGATAGGATGTTTCCAGCTTGACCCTGTGCTCCGGCCTGTGTAGTTCTGATGCTTATTTTATCCTGACCATGTGTATCCTGCTCATGCCCCATGCCTGATGGTACAAGCAGGATCTGCAGTGGAACCTTCACCTTCAATGGACCGAGCATTCAGGGTGCCTCCCATACAACATTCATGTGTCAGGCAAGGTGGACAGCAACACTCAATCGTGGATGAAGCATTCCAATCTGACATGCTGCAGGTCGTTCTCCCTACTCTATCTAGAGTTCCCAATTCTGACGGATGCATTAGCTCTGAGTTGGGGAGATCTCTCAGGGAGATCACATGGAAGAGTTCGAGACAAAAGGCATCTTGTCTCTGCTGGAACAGAAGCACTACATCAATATTCAGGAGCTGTGTGCCATTGTGCTAGCTCTCAAGGCCTTGCTGCTTTACACCAAACCCTGTGCTACTTCTGACAGACAAGGCCACCATGTGGTACAGTAGCAAACAGCGCGCTGGGGGCAGTGCTTAATTGGAGCCGGTGGTTGCCGATGGAGGGCACTGACACTTTTTTTCCTGCATCATTTTTGTACTTAGCACACCAGAGGAAAATTATTTAGATCGTAAAGACGGAGGAAGAGTAAGGCGGCAAAACCGTCACCAGAGGAGAAAGCTGGAACCTGCAGGAGTGAGATAAAGGGGGATGGAGTGTCTCATAGAGGATTAAAGGAGCATGAAGTGGTTTTAAAATGACCAGCTATGGTATTCTGTGCGCCAACGTGCATTTGCCGTGGCCGTTGGAGCTGAATTTCGGGCACCGGCACTCTTTCTGTCACAAATTAAGCATTAATTGGGGATTTTGTGTGCTGTTCTAGGAGACGCTGAGGCTGTGATACTGGCTGAACCTTCAAGGAATTTCCTTGACTTTCAACAATCTGGCAGTGTCTTTAAAAGCCAAGGGAACAAGCACAGAAAACATCATCTCGTCGACAATAAGTGGTGTCTTTACCCGAATGGTAGTACAAGGCGTAGTTCCCCACGAGGACTTGTACTTGATAGATCTTTTCAATATCTCTGAGAATGCTTGCTGTCAAGTCTTTTGCACTCTAGAGTTTCCACCTTACGACTCACTGGGTTCCTCCTTCTGTGAGACTCCACTCTATTTTAAGCATTCCTGTCTCAGCTGCTTTCTCCAACTGCAGATTCCTCACCTTATAAATTACCTTAGACGCCAAACTGGAGCAAAGTGATAACACTCAATAGTTCAATCCAATTTTATACTGGATCAAAAGAATAAGAAATAGGAGTGGAATAACGAGGTGTAAAGATAATAAAATGGAATATAATATAAAATAATACAACAAATACCATCTCTTGAGGCGAACATGGCAGCCGGCTAAGAGGTCCGGTCGGGAGCTCCTGAGCTCTCTAGGCAGACTCAACTGCAAAAGAGAATGAGCACTTTGTTTGGATGAGGAAAATCCTAGGTTAATACTCGTAAAACTGTAATTGGGCAGAGAACTTACCAAATATCAGGAGGCGCCTCCATGCAGGATTGGAATCGAGCAGATCCCTGCTTTGGGCGCCAGGAGAGTTCCTCGGGGCTGCATAGCCACAACGGCTGTGTGTGGGCAGAGGCAGCAGCGGAGCTGCAGTGGAGCCGGCGAGCTGCCCCCCGGGTCTCCTTCCGGGGTACTTTAGGAAGCTGTGACAATTACAGGCTAGACAGGATAGCCCTGCAGTTCGATCTAGCAGCTGGGAGGTGCGAAAGCCAGGAACCACACGCATGACTCGGGTAAGCGGCCGAGGAGGGGGTAGGAAAACTACACAGGCCCCCCACAGCTTCGTCAACACTTGGTAAAGAAAACAAGCATTTGCAATGCAATAGGTCTCGCATTTACGGGAGTTTGAGCTATTGGCATTGTAAATGACAATGCCTTTTTTTATGTTTTGGGTTTTAAAACATAAATACAGGCATTGTCATTACTAATAGCATAAACTCTCGCAAACGCGAGACCTATTGCATTGCAAATGCTTGTTTATGTTTGATCTGCTTAACTGGGACGTTGTTCTGATAATGAATTTGCTCCTCCTCTCCAGCTTTACATCGGAAGTAGGAGTACATTTGTAGCTTTCTGAAAAGCTGTCAAGCGGGGGCTCGAGTGGGCAGACTGTCACTCTTCGAGGGAAGGATGGTTGTGAGGAATGTGCGCTGCTGTTTCTCTGTTCACACAGCTCTCCATTGCTTGCTCTCAAAGCCCAATAAGGACTATGATTGAGGGGTGCATATTCTGCTTGCTCATGTTGTACCTAAACAGGACGTCCTAGATGGAGCAACAGATCTTTGACTAAACAATAAGCTCTTCAAAACAAGCCCAAAGAAGGGGGACGGCGGAGATTTCAAAAATGACAATTAAAATAATGTAAGCGTTAGTAACGGCTATAAGTCTGCCTTTTTAATCAAAGGATTTATTATAGATAAGAGAGTTTGCGCATGTGAGTGCCTTTGGGGAAATGTGTGAACGGCTGTGCAAATCTATTATTGGGTGTGCATAGATGGATATATGAGCAAGTCACTCATGGAAGGATGGTTGAATAGATAGTTGAGTATTTGCAAGAGTAAATGAGGTACAAGTATACGAGTGCATGAATGAATGAAAGGGTGGCTGAGTGCATGGACAAGCGAGTGAATATAAATGAGTGCTACCTGGGTAGATTAGTGAATTATTAGGAGAACGCATAGATCACGGACTGGTGAATGTATGGAGTGATTACTAAGTATGCGAAAATCAATGGATGAATAATTTAGTGAGTGCATGGATGGACAAGAGCGCAAGTAGAGGAGACTGGATGGTTATATATGAGTTAGTGAGTGAATGGACATATTTACAAGGATGAATGAGTGGGTGGATGAATGACTGGATGGATTACTCGATGCATAAGGTTATCCTGAGTTGTTGCAGTTTGTGGCAGAGGAAGCTACACGGTTGGTAGGATATGTAAGACGGGACAATCCAGACCAAATAACACAAGTAAAAGAGCACAGCAAGCTATTCAGAGGCTGTGTATGTGCCCCTAACACACTTTGGACCCAGCTTCATCTCTGTCACATGAACTATTGCGATGCCAACCACCTCTCATTAAGGGTTAGACTGGGTCATAACATTATTTGATCACATGTTCACTCAAACTGTAACCTCTTGACAGAGCGCACATAATTGTCACATGTGCAACTGTAATTACCATACACCGGCGGCTATCAAAATACCACCAAATTCAAGAAAAGGAAATACTGTATTTACAGGACGGGGAGTGGGGGTGGGGGGTTGTAGACAGCACAGTGAAGGGGTGATGCTAGGAAATTAATGGAGAAAGTAAAAATAGCGTAGAAGAGGAAGGATGTATGAGATCTTACCAATATTTAGTATTGTCAGAACTGAAACAATTTTAATTATGTTTAATCACATCAAAATCATTGTTTTTACTCACGGATCCTTTCATTTTTTGTGTGGAGTTTTACATAGCGCGAACTAGACACAAAGGTATCAGAGCACTTTACATGAGCACCAGTTATGTTACAGACTGATTTGAACTGCTAACCAGCATTGGCAACGCGAGTAGGTCTGGCTTGTTTGAATCGCATGTTCTGTGTGATAGGTCTGTATGCAATTGCACAATTCACAGAGGAGTGACTTAAACACTCGAAATTGTTACTGGAAGTGTGTCATTTCACATTAGAATGTCACTCATAACTGAAACCATAGAAACAATAACAAATAGGAATTAAAAAGCCAGTCTGGGAGAAGTCTGGTCTCCAGCTCTGCCCTTGCTGTCCTAGGCTTACTGTCCTATATGCCCCAGGCACGAGCATCTGTTGTGTTCTGGACACATCTGTGCACCTCAATGGCATAACATAGCCCCCCTCCTCCACCCGCCAGACCCTGGCCTAAAACCTCTTGACTGAGTCCGGAGGGGGCCCCTCCTGGTACTTTGCAGAGTGTGGGGCGTGGCTCAAGTTTTGTTACATCACGGGTGCGCCTCAAGCGCGTGCAAGGCTCCGGCACTGAAGGCGCGCGTGACATGCCTCCAGTGTGTTTGCGTGTAGCGGGTCTAAATGCACAGTTTATGTGCAAGCTGTGTGTTTATTTGTGTGTGCGCCTCTTTATGTGGCAAGGCGCCCCTTCTACTTGTATATATGGTGCGCTACGAGCCCGTGCTGGTTTGTGAAGAATTCCATCTAAGGCTGTTGAGATAATTCAGTGGCATTCATGCCACCGGATATGCCTGCAGGTCACCGGTTCCAATTCCAGGTAGATAAAAGAAGTGTGCCTAAAAGCTATTCACGTTATGATATGTGCTACATACACAGCAATTATTGAAATGAAACGCAGGGGTGCATCCTTGTGTTATATTTTAACTAGTATTTTGTATGAGTACTCGTGACCCAACAGCATGGTAGTGTTGATCGCTCATAATTTACTAACAAAAGCAAATGATATTAATGCATGTTCTAATTAAGATTGAAGTAGGTTGTCACGCTGCAAAGGAATGACTGAAGAGTTGTTGTTCAATTACACAGTCGCTCATGAAATATTTAAGTTACAAGCAGGAAGTGAGATAAGGGAGGGGGTGGCAAATGGTGTGCACTTTCGCGGCCACTTTGATGTTCTCAGTGGCCGCACGGCTCACTGAGAACATCAAAGCAGCCGCGAAAGTGATAAGCAGGCTACCAAATGGTGCGCGCGCCCGGTGCACGTGCACTGTAGTTGGCGGCCTGAAAGCACTGGTTTGCACTTCCAAATCCCCCTTTTACAAAAGCTCTCACGAGAGCAGCGCTAAAGCGCTGGCTCAGGCGAGACCTAAAAAGGCCAGGAAACATACATTCTCACTAGATTTAGACCAAGACCATAGCGAAAAACCCGGCATTAGTTACAGCTTGAGAAATAGGAATTTTACTGCAGGAAACATAGTATCAGAAAATACATGCAGAATCCCTGTTATTGTACCTGAAGTTAATAACCATGTGGGGAAACTGGGAGCGCCAAACCAGAACTTGGAAATACCCTCTATACTGGCACGAGGCAAGCAAGTAGGAACAAAAATAAAATTGATTGGGAATCTCTTCCAGTAAGCACCAAAGGCAACCTGTCTAAGTTTAAATATTAAAAGTTGACAAGCTGGGCGAAGAACTTGGGGAAAAATGAGACTGGAAATATTGAATTGGAAGAAAAACTACAAGGAGGCATAATACAAAAGAGAGAGGTACCAATGTGGTACTGGACATTGACGCTGGCTGGGGATGAGGATTTCACATTGCTTACAGAGCTATGGGGGAGGGACCTACCGACGCAGGATGTACAAGACCTATGGCAAGTATCGATGTCAGGGTTATGGTACCCAATTAAATCGGCACCTCTCTGAAAAAATCATTTATTCACAGTGCATAGAGCATACTGGACTCCAACAAAGTTAACAAAAATGAACAATCAAGAAGTGAAGGGCGATGGTGTCCCTAGGACCATTTGTTCACTGTCTTCACAGGCTATCACTTGTACTGAACTGGTTCACCCAGTATAAATTGCCCCAAGCATGCAGAACTTGCATGATTCATATATGGAGGAAGAATCTGGGACTTACCTCCCGATCGATGACGACTTCTGCGAGTTCATGGATGCCTCTATACAGAGGGCAGTTTATGGGGCAATGGCAACCTTGGAAAAAAAGCTCCTCAATATCACTGCAAGGTGCCTGCAACCCCTCACTCTGAGGGAAGAACCCAAAGGATCTTCCACCCTTGTATCTACAGGCCATCCAGAGGCACCACAGAAGTCAAAGAAGAAGTGCACCCAGGAACAAGGGGTCGATCTGAATGCCTTCAACACGCTGAAATTTGCTTTTTGGATCATAATACTCTGTCCGACCACGTGGAAATTGCCCCCCAGCCAATATTCTCCAAAAAGCCTATCATAAGCCTACCCCACGCCAGACGGCAATGATTCCCCCAACTTGGATGGGGATACGGAGCCAGACAGATCCTGGTGTTCTTCTTCAGACCCCAAGCCATCTGACAGCAGGAAGAGCACACTGGATTTAGACTCCAACATGCTCCACCCAGAAGACCTGGTGATAGAATCTGATTCCAGCAGCTTTGGTTGTGGCGCACGATGTGGAGTGCTCTGCATATCATTTGTCTAGAGCTGATGGTTGGTTCGTTCGCAATAAAATGTTGGATGAGAGAGAAAGCTCAATGCTGCGTCCTCCTCAAGAGGGACAAGGTGGCAGCAGTTCGATACATCAACCATCTGGGAGCGATTTGGTCCAAACTCCTATCAGATGTAGCTTAGAGCTTTTGGGAGTATTGCCTCGAGAACCCAATCAAAGCTTTATTTCGACATGAAATGTCATAAAAGCACAAAAGTACATAAAACACAATTTCATAAAAATACATTTTAAAAACATGTTATATAAAAAGAGAATCTGATTAATTTTTATACAATAAATATTTAAAAATGTATTAAACTTTAGCAGCTTTGAGGATAAATAGAATGATCAACTGGAGCTAGTTAGCCTCTGCCTAATCAGCCATGCCCAGCCTAAAAATGTGGCCACCCCGCAAACTATAGTAGTATATGTGTCCGTTTTGAGGATTCTCAGAGCGGCAAGGTGATCCCTTGTTCCCAACTGCAAACAAACGGGCCTAAGCCATTTCATTCTTGGTTGCGCATATGCTGGGCAAACGAAGAAAAAGTGGGAGACATTTTCAATAACACCCAAGCAAGTTAGACAATTCGGGGGAGTCTTGTGCGGGGGGTTCCACTTGCTAGTGCGATCGCGAAGGGGAAGAGTCCCAAACCTGAACTGAATGAAAAGCGATCTATCCTTGGGCTTCGTAATGAGGTCCAGATAGGGTTCTAGGAAGGGCATAGGTTTGTGCTGACGGAATGCCTCTGTCAATCTGCCAATATTTGGGTCTCTTGACTAGGGGTGGGCGGAATTTGCGTAATCGCGTTACGCAAATCTCCGCGAAACGGTAAAAAATCTCCGCGAACACGCAGAAATTCTGCGAACATGCGGAATTGCTTGTTCACGATGCTTTTTTCCTGTTCACAATCCCTGTTTGCGTGCTCGGGGAGAAATATCTCGCGAACACGCATTTTGAGAACGCGAACAAGCAAAAAATTTCGCTAAGTCGCGGAAAGCAGAATTTTGGGCAATTTCGCGTTCTCCGCGGAACGCGAAATTACCCAAATTCCGCAAATTCCGCGAGCGGAATGGAATTTACCGCCCAGGCCTACTCTTGACTCCAGTGCATCGACCCATGCCCAAAAGGCTTTTTTAGTTTCCTCCTTAGATAATTGTGCCCCCAAATCCCGGTCAGATGCGAGGCCTGTTGCGACCAGAAGCTTCTTGATGTTCGTAAGCCACTCAATTTTGGGAGCTCCTCGCAAATTCATAACCTCCCTTAGGCCGTCGGCACAGTTAGAAAGCTCAGGGGTACGCCAAAGCCGCGCCCAGTATAACAGAGGACGGAGAGTGACTAGATCTCTGATAGAGCACCTACCAAGATCGCTCAGTAATGGTTTCGTCGGTGTACCCCTTGGGAGCGATGCAAGGTCTCTAAAGAATCTATTTTCACTGGACACGTGGGCATCTACACAGCAGAAACCCCATAGTTCCGCGCCGTAAAGAGCACTGCCTACCGCCTTTGCAGCGTATATGTCCAAGAATAGAGCAATGGGTTTAGTAGTGGAGGCGCGGAATTCCTTTCCCAGGGCTCCAACTACCCGTCTATGGTTTAACACCATTTTATCGATATGGGGCTGCCACTTGAGTCTGTCAGAGATTCTAATCCCCAAATAATCGAACTCCTTGACACGCTCAAGTGGTTTCCCGTCCAAAGTCGGGGTGGATCTGAAAGATCTGGTTGGGTTAAAATAGAGGAGTTTGGTTTTGGAGGAATTGATAACAAGGCCTCTCAGCTCACAAAACAGAGAGAAGCGATCTAAAAGCTTCTGCAATCCTGCTGGTGTTTTTGATATTAGGAGCGTGTCATCCGCGAAAAGAAGGGCAGGGACTTTGTCACCTGCCAATGTCGGGACATCAGCTTCGACTTCGAGCAGATAAGAGACTATGCCGTTCACAAACAATGTGAAGAGCGTAGGTGCCAATACGCAACCTTGGCGAACCCCTCTATTCACCGTGATTTTGTCAGTTTTTTGTTCCTGAGACCCCCATCTGATGCGAGCAAAGTTATCTTCGTGCATCCGAATAAGAAGGTTTAGGATATATGGTGGGATCCCCATCTCCTCCAAGATCAGCCACAGGCGATCACGGGGAACCAGATCAAAGGCGGTCTTAAGATCGATAAACGCCAGGTAAAATGCGCCCTTACCAATAGTGACCACCTTCCAGTAAAGAAGCACTAGCCTAAAAGCCTGGTCAATTGTACTGGTGCAGGCCCTAAAGCCTGCCTGGAACTTTGTCATGATGCCGTTTTCGTCCACCCAGGAGTGGATCCTCTCCAGGAGAACCCTGCCGACCAATTTCTGTCCAGAATCTATGAGACTGATTGGGCGGTAGTTAGCTGGGTCCCCCTTAGAGCCCTTCTTGAAAATGGGAATTACTTCAGCTCCCTTCCATGATTCGGGTACTGGTGAGCCTTCCAACAGAGCATTAATAAAAATCGCAAAATACGCAGCCCGTCCATCAATGTTGGCTTTGTATAGGTCACCCGGGATACCATCTGGGCCCGGGGCCTTTGCAGATACAATTTTATTAATGGCGATCTCAACCTCTTTCTTCTCAATCCTAGAGAATAAAAAGTGATCTGGACGTGTGGCTATGGACCCCATTCGGGTGCAAGGGTCGTCCATTTGCTCCACTCCTACATATAGATTCCTAAAATGGTCAAACCATTCCCTATCCGTAATATGGTTGGGAATTTGGTCCTGGTCATAGTTAGTGGATCTTCTTACTATGGACCAAAAGAGCTCGCCGTTTTTTGAATGGCTCGCAGATTTTAAACAATCCCAACGCTGCTCTTCCTAGTCCCTCTTGGCAGAAGCAAGGGCCTGTCTATAATGCAGCCTCGCTTGCCTGACCTCTCCTGGGTTGTTAGATTTGATAGCGAGGACCAGGCTGTTTTTTTTTAATCTGCAACCCTTGTTGAACCACTTGTTTTCTGGCTTGACACTTGGTTTACATTTTTTCCTGTGATCAAGAAACAGAATAGCATTCGAGTCCATGGTTTCCTCAAAAACTTAAGTATGGCCAGCCGTGTCCCTAGATGCTATGGAGAGCCTGGCGGTCTGGTCTGCAAGGATTTTCTCCAAAGTAACTAGTTTAGTATTACACAGAATAAATTTAGGCCATTTGAGGAACCTGTTACAATTAGAGGGCAAGAGTGCCTTAGTTGTCATTTGCGCTCCGGATGAGGGGGTTTGCTCTTGTCTGTGCCACATCTCCCGCATACTGAGGGACAAAGGGTTATGGTCACTGTTGATTGATGGTATTACAATCATGTCGACAACAAGTTTCCATCCCCTCCTGTCGACCAATATGTAATCAATTCTGCTTTGGCAAGAGACCCTATTAAAAGTATTTGCACCCACTGGGTCAGAAACTGTACGTCCATTAGCAGCTCTTAGCCCGAATTCTAATGCTAGAGCATTTATTTGAATTACGACCGGGGACCATCTTTTTACAGGGTTAAGAGATAGTGAGGGAATGCCCCATCTAGTGTCCTCATCATGTGTTCCCAAGATATCGTCTATAGCAAGCGGTTCAAATGAACAATTGAGATCGCCAGCGACGAGTAGAAGAGAATCAGGGGGACAAATAGAGAGCATGCCTGAAAGGGCTGTAATAGTAGAGGATTTGGAGCCCCCTTGGGTTCCTCGGGCATAAACATTAAAAAGTTCCCATGTGTAGTCGCTCTTGGTACCTTTGATGGTAAGTTACATTATATCTGGCGTAGAGCAGCTATTAAGGGTAATCCTGAGGTTAAGTTCTGCCCTAACCCATACCATGAGTCCACCAGAGGGGCGACCGCGGCCAATTGAGGTAGCTGGTACAAAGAAACAACAAAACCCCGGCTTGTACAATGGCTCAAGGCTCCAGGTTTCCTGGAACATGCATAAATCATGTTCCTCGATGAAATCACTCCAGTCTGGGAGAGTGAGCTTGCTGCATAGACCTGCCACGTTCCAGGAAACAAGCTTGAAGTGACTAGAGAGATTTTACCGGGAAATTAAAGCACTTGGAGGGTGGTCTTGATGATAATCAGTGCTAATAATGGGCCTCTGGGGTGAAATTGTCAAAGTAGTTGGTTCTAAACCCGGGTGTTCTGATGGTATAATAAATTCGAATGTGCAGCGACCTGAGGGGGACGGGGAACTACTTAATGTACCTACATTACCCTGCAGTCAATCAACAGCCTCTAGGCTACTGTATCGATTTTCCATAGGGATGAAATCTAGTGGCGGTGAAGGTATGGGCCAGCCCCCTTGCGAAAGACCCCTACTGTTCCGGTGAACGAGCGTCCACGCATCCGTGAAGTGACCAGGGGGATAAAAATAGGTCAGGGGGAGGGCTCTGATGGATACTCCTGAACTGGGATGTCTCCAGTTACAGATGTATTCAACAGTTTTGGGGTCATTAAAATTTATTAGGATACAGTCCCCCCTTATGTTCTTTGCCAAGTGGCCTACCCATGGGACCCTTCTTACCATAAGTATTTTACTACTTTTGTGCATTGGCAGTGGTCTATTTTTGTTAAGCCAATGTACCACCCTGTTCCTCAAGGTTGTGGGGGACTCAGCTTCGTTTTTGCCCAATTCGGGGACCCCTGTTAAAATTACCACAAATGGGGAAGATTCTGGTGGCAAGTTAGGGATATTTGCCCCACTTGAAGTCCTAGGTGTAGATATCCTAACATCCTCTTTAGGCTGGAATGTGCTATGCTGTGTAGATTTCCTATGATCGGGAACTAGTATAGGCTCGTTAGTTACTGCTGGTGCCTGGCGTTCAGTGGGGACTGCTGGTTGAACATGAGGGACCATCGGGTCTTTTTCTAATCTTACATTGACCGGTGTTTTCGGAGCCCCAGATTGAAAAATATTAATCGAAGTGTCAGTCAATACCCCAAGACCACGTTCAATCCTAAGTAAGTGTTTTTCAATCTTGTGGATTCTGTCCCCCACAGGACGAAGAAGAAGCCTGATTGCGTCATATATATCATGTATATTCAATAGGTCTGAAGCCCTTCCCTCAACCACTTCGCTTGTCCCCCCAGTAACATCCTGACACACCATTCTGGTTGATAATAAGTGGGGTGGGGGAGCAACTTTATCTGCCAATGCCGCCAATAAAGGCTGCTCAGGGGCAGCAGGAGGTTTTTTCGTTTTTCCTGTGTGGCTTGCTGGATTTTGCTTTCTTTTGCTGGTCTTGCCCTTCCCACCATTAATGGGGGAACACCCTTGTTTATTTTTGGGGATTGCCCCAGGGTTTCTCTCTCGCAGCTGCCTAGTGCCAGACTCTGGGGCTATACTAAAAGGAGTCGGCAACAAACGAGGAGAAATTAACAAAGAGTCAAAGGCCATGGACTGATCTTCCAAGGGGGCAGCAGCAACTGTTCCACTGAGTGGCAAGTCCTGGCCCGTAAGATCCACATCAGAGCCCGTAGTAGCGACAAGATTAAAAGTTTGCTGTACAGGGGAACGCACGTTGGCAAGATGGCCCATGGAGGACCTCCTGGCTGCCGCAAGGTCCTGCGAAACACGGCATTCCAGGAGCATGATTTCTTGGTCAATAACACAGTTAACCTTTGAGACAAATTGGTCCATGGTTCCAGTGAGGTGTACATTAGCCACTCTGCCTTTAATATCTTTTGGTGGCATGATAGAGGCCAGGGGGTTGGTTAAAGAGGGACCAAACACAGCAAAAGTGATAAACAATAACCATCCAAATATACAACCTCAGAAAACAGTATTCCTCGTAAAAAAGCTGATGTAGTAAACCGGTCAACAGTACCTTAGCGCGTATGATGAGAGTGCAACGAAAGGGGGATTGCCCAGTCCAGTCCGCTCCGGGCAAGGACGGGCCCGCCCTTGGCCCGGGCGCTGCCCGCGCGCTGCGGTGGCACCCGGCGGCTTTTATGATGTTCCAGCACGCCCAGGTGACGTCACCCGCAGCGCCGGTTGCAGGGGATGCTGGATGGTGAAGTTCCTGAGTGCCGTTCCCCTCACGGCGTTGGAACACAAGGAAACGAGCAGAATTCCCTGGTGGCGAAGCCGTTCCCCTCACGGCGTTGTAAGAAGAGACAAGAAGCAGGACTCCCCCGCTTTTGGAACCGTTCCCCTCACGGCAGGTAAGTAACTGTACGAGTGTCACAACTCAGACAGATGCTATTTACACACATCCCATGGGGCGGGGTGCAGGGCACCGGGGCATTGTCAATAGATCTAAGCCTCTGGAAGGCCAGGCAGGGTTGGGGCAGAGTCACCCACGTGCTATGCAAAATAGCTCAGATAGACCAGATCTCGGTCATGGCAGAACACCTTCTGGGCTAAGCCTACCAAGTGGCCGTTTGGCAATGAAGGTGCTCATGGGATCTCAGCTTATGGAAATTGAATCCCTCTGTGTTCCAGGCGATAGAATCCAAATGGTGCCCCTTCTCTGTGGACCTGTTTACGTCCCGGTTGGACCACTAAGTGGTGGGGTATTTCAGTTGGAGCCCGGATCACACGGAGGCAGCAACAGATGCCTTCCAAGAAAACTGGGCAGTGGAAACAGGATATGCTTTTCCGCCATTCTTCATGATAATGTGGGACCCAAGTCAGAAGACAACGAGCGAAGGTGGTGGTAATAACTCCCTTTAGGAGGTCTCAAGTGTGGTTACCAGTTCTGATGGAACTTTCTTAGGGTTTTTCAATTCGTCTACCCCTGTTTCCAACTCTCCTCAAGGGAAACCCCGCTTTCTGGTTCCAGAGGGTTAATGCAGCTTATGAAGTGGAGGATTACCGGAGACCCTGCATTTCACACCAGGTTGCAGACTTACTCCCCAAAGCATTGGCAAGAAGCACAATCAAGATATATAGATCTGCCTGGTCCAAATGCATGGGTTGGTATCAGATTCACTTGGATCATGTGGGGATGGAACTTGTCAATATCATGAATTTCTTAGCCACTTTGTGAACCGACAGCTTGCATTACAGGTCGGTAAATTACTTCTGGTCTGCAATCTCTGCGGGGTATCCCCCGACTTAGGTTGCAAAAGGTATTGGGACCCCCACTATACAAATTACTTTACAAAAGGTCAGGGAGAAGAGAGCAAGCGACAATAAACAATCCAAAGAATAAAGCTCCCTCACGACCTAGACATTATTTCCTATACTATCAAACTCTTAATTTTTTACATAAAAAGAAAATGGGCGATTGAATAAAAAATTCTACTTACCAATACAATTTTATTTCTTTACTTTTATTTATTCTTTTTTTTATATATATTGTTCTTTTTTCATCATTATTCATTTATAGCGTTATCAAAATTATACATTTCTATTATTTACAATAAATCTCTAATACAAAAATATTTTTCTAAATAAACCCAGGTAGAGAAAAAAATATTATCATACACAACACTCATTCATACATCCACACTCCAAACACATCTCATAAATCCTAATTGTCACATTTAGGTTGGTTACAGTCTCTATGACCCTAAAAAGGGATACTACTGAATTAGTAGGATTAAAGAGGACTTGGTCGACGCGTTTTGGTGGCATAAAAAAACGTGGAAGCCACCTTCATCAGGACCCGCCACTTATCACATCAATACTTCTCAAACCCTGGGATTTCTGGATGAAAGTCTGATACTGGTATTAAGGACTTCCTGATATTACGTAAAGCAGCCACAATAGTACCATGTATGAGAATATGCCTGTGTCCCACAGATAACACCTATTTTCTTTCCAAGTGTATAGAAGTCCCTGTCCATTCACTAATTGGTTACACATGTATTCCGTATGCCTCTATATTATATCCTTTTCTGGAGTCACAATAAAATTCTTGTCTCCTAAATATCGATGGTCAACTCTGTTGCCCCCATACACGACCACGGGTAAATTACAAAGGCTTCAAAACTCTTCGCAATAACACTTCTCTAATCGGCGTGTCCGTCCTCCATTTACGTGCCTCAATCAAAAGGTATCTCCGCAAAAAATCCCACAATTTAGGGCCAACCTATGGGAGAGCATCCACTTGTCTGGAAATTACGCTGCAGTATCTGCCTATCACTTCCTCTAAAAAATCTTGTGGGATTTTAACAAGGTGCTCAATTTGTTTATTTCCTGTCCACAGAACAAGTATCTTTCTTGAAAACTATTGTCAGCCAAATTGGCATCTCTCTTAGGTTTGATCTCTTACAGAAGAGTGTCTGATGTCCGAGCACTAGACATCACTGGACGAGTCTTTACTCCAGAGAGAATTACATTCCAAATTTTGAGACAAACGAAAACTTAGTCTTGTATAGACACATATCCGGATTTTTCAGAATTTTTCGAAGTTGTGTGAAATGAGGTGTATCAATACTTACAAATCTATGAAGGAAGATCTTCATTCCCTAGGTGAACGGCAACTCCTTATTGTTCTCAAGAAACCACACTGGGGTGTGTCTTCTCCTACCATCACCAGCCAGATGGGTTAGATAGGTAATGCAAGAAGTGGACACTACCACAAAGATGTTTGCTGCACTCTCTACCAGAGGAGCCATGGCCTTTAAAGATTTCCCCTGGGGTCATGCTTGGAAGACATTATGAACGCAGAAGATTGGTCATCAGATTCGTTGTTAAAGTGTTTCTACTTTAAACAACTTCCTAATGTGGCAACTTTGATGGCAGATACATTTTGGACTAGCATAATCCTCACCTCTTTTCCTGACACAGAACATAACACTTCCTAGCTTTCGTGTTATTCTGCCCGGTTTTCAGGATCCTAGCTTTTGTAATGGGAAGTTTAAATTTTAGGGACACGGAGGCGTATTGATGATGGAATCTGTACTTTACATAAATAATACCTTTATCGTTGCAAATTCTTGAATTACAATGCAAGTTTTGGTAAATGATGTGTAAATATGGTTTATCACGTTACATCATCACAAATGCTTTCCTAAGTACTACGGACATTGTGTCAATGTTGTATATTGTTCACGAGGACCGATTCAAAGAAACAGGAATAGAGAAGGACTGTCCGGCAAGATGTTGCACGAAGTAGGAGGAGAAGACAACATGGGCAGAGGACTAGGAAGGGAGATTTACACCCTGATTGGATGAACTGTAGTGCACTTTTTCGAGAGTGTTCATGGGATTTGTAGTGTTTAAAAATTATGTTATAACATGGCTGAGATGAATAAACAGTGAAGGAAAAAAAGCACTTGGTGTGCTCAGTTGAATTTACACTTTCCGCTACGAAAACTTTAAAATGTTATCGTCTTGTAGATTAGACACCTCCCTTGGTTTATCCATGTCAGAATTGTGTAGTGCCATAGACCATTATAGTGTGTGGTTCTGCAGTTCAGTGATATATAAGTCAGTGATTTCTCAAATAAAAGTAGATTCATATCTATCTTTGAGAAAAGTTCTTACTGGTTGAATATTTGACATTAAACCCCGAATTGGGTCGTCTGGCCTATTTAGAATGGATGTCACTACCCAATATTAAATGACCTTTGGTAAAATTCCCTTTTAGAATTCTGACATCAAACACGTCAACAAAATGGAGGGTAGCATACTCCTCATGGATGATCTGCAATTTTTGCACTTTTGAAAAAGAGCCAGATATTCATCATCATATTCCTTTATTTTGGCTCATAAAAACCAACCATAAAATGCAACAGCATACAATCCTATATAAATAAAACACATGTAATCAAATAGATATATTTCCATTTAAAAATGATACAAATTAATATAAAGTATTTAAAACGACCTTCAGCAGTCTCACCTCTGGTATATTAAAATCTAAGGGCAAAGCTAGAGAAATACAATCGCCATTTCTTAACCATGGATTTTCGTACACCTCACATGCCATATAGCTGATAGGAATTTACAAACTGAGAAAACAACAAGGCCACTGGTGATTTTTCAGCATATTCTTCGTGCTGTGTGACGGTTCCTAAAGCCTATCAGTTTGCACAGTGGTTTAATCCAACCGGCATGTTGCTTTATGTAGGCTGTGCAAAAGAAAAAAGTCACTTTCTTTTTCCTGCCTCAGAGGTGTGGGATTCCTATAACGCAACTTCCAAGACATAATATTTGGTGTCAAGGACATTTGTTCATGATTTTTTTGTCCTTGGTACAAGTAGGCCCAACTCCCTGCAGCAAAACCGCTTTGGCTGCTAAGTTATTGTACCACTTTATGAATCTGTGAATGGCATTGTTTGTGGTTAAGGTAATATTTGTGCCCACGTGTGAATGCTGTTCGAACTCGTGTTTACAGTTCACATTAATGCAAAGCCTTTACTATTAGGATGAGCGCTTTAATGAAATGTTGTAAGCTTAGACTGCACTGCTGACAGCAGCCCCAGTATAAAAATGTGCACACACGTTTGAAACGTTTAACAATATGAGGCCACGTATAATGCTCTCAGAATGCTCTTTGATTAAATGCAAATATCTGCAGAAGCTTCAAAGAAGGATTGATGAGTCTTTGAAATCAAATGTTCACAAAAAAATGCAACTAGGAAAAAAGGTTTTGCTAAAATACTGTGAAAGTTTAAGTACCATTTCTTTGACATATCATCTAGTAAAATGGGTTGATCCATGCTAGCCTTTGCAAAAAATATTTATAATGCAAATCAGTGCAACCAATTTATTATTATGGGACACATGAAAATAAACAATCTTTAGCAAAGCCAATACGTTTGAAATTGATGATAAGCCTTTTGGTTTTGTCAATGTGTGTCTTGTTTTGACATGGTTTTTGTAAAATGTATTGTTGTGGGAGCTGCTAGGCCTCACCATTATAACAAGCATTGGCAAAAGGCAATAACATTTCTTTGCTCTCAAAAAGCACACCTTGCCACACTACTCTCTGGCACAGAACAAAACTACTTTATGTGCCGATATGCTCTTTGTGAAAGAGCAGAATGCTGCCACTCACAGAGAAGGCAGTCTACAGATAGGTAGGTAAAGAGAGAACTAAAACAAAAGGTCTTTGTTCACTAAAGACCTAATCAGGGGCCAAATTCTTAAATAAGTGCCAAAAGTGCACCCATTGTGTATGCCCTTCCGTTTGTAAAGATTTACAGATTTCATGAATTCACAATAATTTACAGAAGTAGGCCAGGAAATCGTACTACTAGAAAATATTTGTGAACTGCATTTTAGCGCGAGCAAATATGCATGTGTAGATTTTCTCATGTGAAAATCTGTTGAACGATTACAAGTTCACTTTTCCTCCAAACCACTTTTTTTCCCAACCGTGGAAGTTTTACTTCTGCGCTCGTCAGGAATAAATTCCAACCGTTTTCAAAGAAGAGCTGGTGAAAACCCCTAAACCATGCAAGTTATTAGGTTTGCACAGACACCAAACTGCCTTCCAACCCTGGAACTATTGGTTAACGTTACCTTCAGCTCCAGGATGTAGATCTGTCGGAAGGTGGCAAAGAGCAAGAATTGCTAGAATTCACTCCCTACTATTGTATGAACCCTGGCATAAGCAGAGAGGCTATTATCAGATCTCTTATATGAGACTGCTGCCATAATTTATCGCTGCACTATGAGGTACCAAAGGGACAAGTGGATTTTCTTAAAGGACAAGTAGATTTATGAAGCAACCTGTCACATAGACAAGTATATATTTTATTAAAATCCACACCCCTGCTGCCTATTCGATCTTCCGCAAAAAAAGGCTTGTTTCTATTTTCAAACCATTCAGTACTAGAAATGGAAGTCAACTTTCCTATTTAAATTCGTGTTGGGCGTGTCTGTAGCTTTTTCTTTTTATAAACTGATGGCTTCTTTGTCTTGTATAAATATTAAACTTCCTGATGCAAAAAATCTTTAAAACAGGTAACATTTTAAATAAAATACATTTTTATCTCTTACATCAATACAGACAACAGTAAAGGAATTGCATGGATAGAATGCTCACCCAGGTTACATAATTCAGCGTGGAGTTTAGGACTAACAAGGTAACATTCCAATATGAAACAGGAAGAAAGACTGGATAACTGGAAGGAACTAACGAAGAAAAAAAATATAAAGGAACATTTGTGATGGAGACTTTCAAGTGCAGATTCCTCACTTTTTTAATTCGCCTAGGCGCAAGCCGGGATCCTGAAGCTATTTCCAGCAATTCTTTCCATTTGCTGATAGGTGGCACCATCAGACTCCTCAATGGACTTGTGCCGTTTCTGGAAGTGATGATGCAGACCCACTTAAGGGGGCCACCCATGTGCGCTGACATTCGTTTTTTTAATGCCTTTTGATGTGATTCCAAAGCTTTGCTTCTGAACTTTGTTGATTCTTTACCAACTTCCTAAAATGTTTTTGGGGGTAACTGTGTTAGGGCTGTTACTTCTAAAGACTACAGGCTTCAAACTGTGTCACACCAGTATTTTGTTTTTAAAACAGATTTTATTGAACAGTTTTCAAAAACATCTCAGCAATTCAGCAATGCTCAATATGGCACTTATTATGCACTCATTGACAGCGCATCTGGTATGCGCTCATCCGAGTGCTGCATAGGCATAACTCATGTTGCGTCTCAATCCCCTGTTCCGCCCCCCCCCCCCTCCCCTCCCTGCGAGTCCTTGAGTCACAGTGTGTTCTGGGTGCGGGGGTGTACCTATGACTAACCTAGGCTCGCTCTCAGTGCATCATCCTGCTAACCCAATATGTATGGGTATGGGGTCTGTTGAAAATGGGAACCACCTGGGCCTTATGGCTGCTGGCTATGCTCCAATGTCAGGTACAAGGCCCTACTGATTTCCCCCTCTCTGTCTTCCTGAGTCCCTTCCCCTGGACGCTCCAGGTCATGCATGAGGACCTCCCAGGCTCTGGCCACCTCCACCTTTCGCAATCTCCTTTTGCCCTCTCTAATCAGTACTCATCCTTCAGGTCCCGCCCATTTCAGAAGTTCTTTTCTCCAAATGACTAGGCTAGGGCCTCTTGGAGTTTACCAGCTTCTGGTTATTTCACGATTTGCTAGCACAAAGGCCAGGTCCTGGAATTTACAAGTAACTTTAGTTTTAGCTGTATGGGGAAACCATCCCAACAAGCAGTGTGCCGGTAAGCAGGGGATCTCATTATCAATTACCTCACTCACCACCAGTACCACCCCTTCTCAATATTCTCGCAGGTGGGGGCAGGACCAAAACATGTGTATAATATGGGCTCGTGTTTCCCCGCAACACGGGCAGGCGCCTCCTCCACCTGGAAGGAGCGATGTATTCGCTCGGGAGTCAGATAGGCCCTGTGGAGAACATTGTAGTTTATCAATTTGAAATGCGAACTTCTGGATATCTTGGGAATACCGATCAAGATATTGTCCCAGTCCTTCTCAGGGATTGGTGTGTCTAAGTCTTCTTCCCACTGTAGTCGGAGTGCCACCAGCGGGCATAGCCCGTCCGCCCGATGCGCTCTCTAGAAACACGATATTGCCTTGATGCCTCATGACGATAGGGCTATGTAGTAACAGCCCTGTTGCTGCGGGGGGTCAGTGGATCCTGTCCTCCAGTGCCTGCGGATGGCCACCCTAACAGCATTGTGTAATAAGAAATGTCCCCCAGGCAGGTCGAACTCCGTTCGGAACCCCTCGAACGGCAGCAACTCATTATCTCTATACAGGTCACCCATTTTAGTCGCCCCGACCTCCATCCACACGTCTAGGTCCTGCCAGTTGCCTCTGTGTGGGAGGGCGTGTAGCATGGTCATCGGGATGTCTGGCGAACCTTATTGCACCTGTAAGAAGCGGATGTCAGTCATGGAGCCGCATGACATCTATCTTTAGTGTCGCTGATTTAAGCACGACTGGAAGTCAGGTGACAAATTCTCCATGATTTATCCAAATGGCAATAGGGAGCAAACAGTATCATTGGGCATAACAACAAGCTGTTCTGCTTGGGTTTTCGGATCAGATAGAACCCGCTCATCAGAGCCTCACTAACCCAGCCAGAACGTTACCCCCTCCCTAGAACCTATTTACAATCCTGCAACCACATATATCTACCACCTAAGGACAGGGGATTCCTACTATGCATACTGTTAGACCTGTCAGCCCTTTGGGTGGTCCCTCCTCATCATTATTTATTTTGTCCCACTTTTGCCTCAAACCCTGTTTGAATTTTTCCTTTTTGGGAACCACCAGACTTTTTCGTGTTGCTGCAGATTCAGGGAGCCATTTTAGCTACCCCTGAAACTTCTGTCTGAGGGCCTGGAGCACAAAATGGTGGCCACCTGTGACATCACCAGCATCCACTGGAACCTACCAGCACCTTCCAGAACATTCCAGAACCCTGTGACAGTTGGAGGCGGTTTAGAATGTTGGGAAGCTAAGAGAGAGAGTTGGCAGTTGGAGCTGGCAGTTGGCACCTGACTGGTGAGGAGTGAGCAGCAAAAACGTGAAGGAGGAAGGAGTGAAGCAGCAGGGGTGGAAACTTGTGCCTGGAGTGGGGTCCATAAACCCACCCTTGATACTAGTCCCTACTGACGGAGCCCAGCCTAGAGCCCTGTGTGGGAAGAAGTCAGAAAAACCATCCTGAGGACCTGGACAGCAGGAACAGGCCTTAGAAACAAGAGAACAGCAAGATCCTGACCTGGAAGCTGGTTTCCCTGGAGTCCGACGTCGAGTAGCCTAAGACCTGGAGCCCGAGGTGGAGAAGCGGCGCTGACTGGAAAAGCAGACGTCGTACCCGGAGCCGCCAGAGGTCGAGAGAGGGCGCCGTCAGAGGTCGTGAGGAATACCAGAGGTCGAGGAGGAAGTCACCCGAGGTCGAGTGAACGGCGTCATCGGAGGAGTGAAGTCCGCCCTCCGGAGTCGTCGGAGACCGAGGTGAAGGGTAACGGAGGTCGGGAGTGAGGATCGCACACCGGAGTCGCCGGAACCTGTGAGAATCGTGCCGGAGGTCGGGAGTGGAGGTCGCACTCCGGAGTCGCCGGAAACCTGTGAGGAGCACCGGAGGTCGGGAGTGAGGATCGCACTCCGGAGCCGCCGGAAGTCGACATCGAGGCAAGGCCGGCCGACGTCATCGAAGCCGAGGTCGCCATCGGACCGGAGCCGCCCGAAGTCGACATCGAGTAAGACTGCCCGACGCCATCGAATCGGAGGTCGAGATCGAACCGAGGCCGCTGACATCGAGACCGGAGCCGCCTGCCGGCGTCGTCAAAGAACTGACATTGTGCCGAGGCCGCCGACATCGAGCTGGAACCGCCTCACGGCATCGACACGACTCCAGCGGCGTCGGAGCATCAGAAAAAGGGCAGTAAGTGGAGTAGAGGGCGCCTAAGGCCCTGTGGAGACCTGAGAGACTGCTCTAAGGGGCTAGGGAGGTGCTGGAACCAACCTGACTGTGCCAGGGGTGAACTGGGACTAATCTAGAGAAGTTGTGTGGAGAGAGAGAGCCAGGTCTCTGGTATTTCCCCCCTTTATCTACCTCAGTTTAGGCCTCAGCCTTGACCAAGCCAGGGAGTAGACACCCCCAAGCCTTCCACATCCCCACAAGCTGTGCCTGGGCCAAATCAGCCCTTAGGAATTCAAAAGTGATCTGAATCCATGAGTGTCACTGTCAGCTTTTAAGTATTTATTAGGGGCACTGTATTTATTGTATTTAACCTATTTATTGTTCCACTGTATTTATTGGTCCACAGTATTTATTGATGCACAATATTTATTGGTTACAGTATTTATTGCCTCAGAATATTTAATTGCCTGTCTGTATTGCACTTTTATTTATGCCTTCAGTATTTATGATCACCCCTATTTATTGAATCATTAAGCCAGTATTTATTTGTCCTGCACTTTCTAAAAAGTTTGTATATTGTGATTGTTATTTATTTTCTCCAATCAGCAACTAAGAGAAAAAGCAGATAAAGAGAGTTATTTTCATAATTTTTACGGTGTAGAGTCGTTTTTGGAACGGATGCACGCATGGTTATTGTTTGGGTATGTTGTATGCTTAGCACGGAGCCTGATTCTTGACCACTCGAGCCAAGCTACCACAGTGTGTCCGGAAGACCACCACCACCCCTTCTAGTGTGGGAGTGGGTTTTCCAACACATACCAAGACCTCTTATAATCGGCGGCCTCGCGATCCCATACGGATCCAGACCTCTCTGCCCATACGACAGTATCACAAGTGGCGGCCTCGCGATTCCATACGAATCCAGACCTCTCTACCCAGACGGCAGTCTCAGCACAATCGGCGGCCTCGCGATCCCATACGGATCCAGACCTCTCTGCCCATATGACAGTATCACAAGTGGCGGCCTCGCGGTCCCATACGAACCCGGACCTCTCTACCCAGACGGCAGTCTCAGCACAATCGGCGGCCTCGCGATCCCATACGGATCCAGACCTCTCTGCCCATACGACAGTATCACAAGTGGCGGCCTCGCGGTCCCATACAAACCCAGACCTCTCTACCCAGACGGCAGTCTCAGCACAATCGGCGGCCTCGCGATCCCATACGGATCCAGACCTCTCTGCCCATACGACAGTATCACAAGTGGCGGCCTCGCGGTCCCATACGAACCCAGACCTCTCTACCCAGACGGCAGTCTCAGCACAATCGGCGGCCTCGCGATCCCATACGGATCCAGACCTCTCTGCCCATACGACAGTATCACAAGTGGCGGCCTCGTGGTCCCATACGAACCCAGACCTCTCTACCCAGACGGCAGTCTCAGCACAATCGGCGGCCTCGCGATCCCTTATGAATCCAGACCTCTCTGCCCATACAACAGTATCACAAGTGGCGGCCTCGCGATCCTATACGAATCCAGACCTCTCTACCTAGACGGCAGTCTCATACGACAGTTCATCCTATGATCACCATAACATACAAAAAGGGAATCAGTCTCACTATTCATCAGATCACACAAGGATTGCCAGTTCGAGCATAGCCTGTTCTCAGGTTCGAGGGGCTCCTCTTTCCCTTATTCAGTTACCACTTACCTGATCAGGGTTAACATCTGTTCATGTAGCCGCAGCTGACTAGAAGAATAGGCTACCCTCTTATACAAGAACACGCAGCACATGTTGGTTCACTACAAACTGGATACTTTATTACTCATTACATACACAATCACATAACATTACGATATAACACATAACCTGCAAAGAAAAGTGAAAGATTAAGTTGTAAACTCTAATAAGAAAGGGTCGACATCACCTTAGTAGTATGTAGCCTGCACTCAATGGTCATCTAGGTTCCCTTCTCGTCTGTGCCTCGGCTCGCCTGGAATCACCCTTCTCCGAGTCACTGGGACCTCTTCCTTATCGGCTACTCTCTCCTCTCTGGCTATTCTGCTAGGAAAGCATCTGTCTCTCGGTTCTTCTCCGCCTTCAAGATGGCGTCTGTCTTCCCTGGAATAAGTAGTAGCTTTACTGCTAACGGCTAGATGCCGCCTACGGACTCAACATGTAACTGCCTCAGACTTTCACTAATATAGAGGTGCGTTTCCTCATGGAAAATTCCGGCCTGTAACCTGCCGCCCACCAAATTCTTGTACCTCCCCGTACCAAGGACACGTTCCCAGCCGGCCGGCCTGATGTAGTGTCTTCGGCATGAAGAAAAATACAATCCTTCGATAAGGGCCGGCCTGAACCGGTTCTCTCCAAGCGAATAACACCTCATAACTAAAACATTACGTTTGACCTAGAAGCATCCCAAGCTGCCGGAGCAGAAAGAAAGATGGAGTCTCTCCCGTTTGAGGCCTACCAGGCCTGGATTCAGCACAGCTCCGTGAAATACCCTCACTACAGGACAGGTTATCCCTAATACTAACGAATCTATCCCCTAGGCTATGTGTGCAAGCCCTGATCTATGGGGAAGAGCACAGAATCATGTTGAAGTGCCTAGTAAATAGGCTCCATTCACTACTCTAACCCTTAGACTTGAATGATAAGAGACTGAAGTCACATTACATTATTGTTCCTCACAAGAAGGCCGGGAAAATCGAGCAGAACACAAGCCTGGCCATGTTCCTACTGCAAGTCCTGGTCAGGGTCTCTATCCACTGGTTAAGATACGATAAAGTCAAAACACAAATCTTAGTACAAACACAATAAGTCAGTCTGGAGTTTTCTCCCTGTCGCTCCTGCTCCAGGAAAAGACCATTCCGTCAGCACACAAAAGCCATCTGACTCCGAGTCCATTCCATAGGAGAAGCAGGTGCAACCGAGATTTCCTGGACTATCCTTAACTCCACAGCAGGTAGATGTCTGGAAGGAGGCAATGCTACAGCTTTGCCAGACAAGTTAGAGTCCCACAAGAATGACTTCCGGCCCAGTCCGAATTCCACCTGTGCAACTTCCCTGCAACTTCCTAAAAGACCCTGTTAGGCCTCCACCCGCCCCACCACCGAGGAAACAAACCTTGCTTCCACTCCCTTGTTGAAGGTGTTGCAGGTTCCAGACCTGACCCTGACCTCAGATACAGAGCATTACTTCAGTTGGAGCTCGATAAATATTTCAAGACTCTCCCGCAGTGCCTCATCCTCTGTGCCAATCTCTTTGAACACTTAGGGCCTTATTCACCTCAGATTTCGATGCCACCCAGGGCCTTCAGAATATTCAACATAATTTGGATTATGAGGAGGACACAATTAGTTGACCCCTCATTATATTGATGATAGACTGTATTTAGATATTAAAAATGCTTGTGATTAGTTAAATCTCCAGAGATTGAATTAGATCCTCCACTGGAGACTCCCACCAAGGAAAGCACATTTTTTGTTGTAGCAGAATGTAAGGCAGCAGAGGTGTTGGGACTGCAATTGCAAATTGGGGGAGGGGGGGGGGCGGTAGTAATGATAATGAAAATTTGCCTAGCTGTTGTGCTGGTAAATTTCAATTCTATTAAGGATACAGAGGCGAGTATTATGCCTTCTTCCTTCGCTTTATTTTAACAGCAGCCTATTTCCAACAACACAATAACCACCTACATTTCCCATGAACAATAGAGAAACAAAGTTCCAACAGGAGTCCTTCCTCACTGTCCGCACTCCAGCCAGCCAGCATAGTCCCTTCACGCTGCTTCCTCTTTCTCTATCTTCGCGCAAACCATTTCTTGTCGGTTTTCACACTTCTTGTTTGGAACCATAATTTCCTGCAAAATAGGTAGTGTCAGAGGACTGTGCTGGAACCAATTGCAGTAAAACACCAGCAAACAACACTATATGAAGAACTTCAACAACTCATTACCACTTTCTAAAGACCCATGAATGGCTTACTTACAATAGAACGGGGAGGGTCCACATCTTCAGAGGTCATTGGGCGGGCTAATTCTCACCTCCGTGTAGAATTGAAACTTACCAGCACAACAGCTAGGCAAATTTTCATTCTAAGTCAGGACTCAGATTATGCCAGTTTCCAAGCTTGTCGACTACTAGCCTTGCCGACTCCAGTACTGGTTTGAAATAAAACCTCTAAAAGGTGGAGTCAGAGGACCAATCGGCTGCGGGCATCAGATCTCCCAAGCGTGCACCTAACAAAAAAGCCTCGAAGGCCATCGCTCCTCTCGCCGAGTGAACACCAAACTGCTATGTATCGATCCCCGCCTCCTGCATCACCCAACGCACCCATCTTGCGATGGTCAGGGATAAGACTGCTCTGTACGGTTTACGTAGCGCAATGAGCAGTTTCTTCTCACCCAAAGGGCGAGTTTCCTCAGTCAATTCCTCATAAGCACAGAGGCACTGCACTACACACAGTTTAGGGGAATCCGGAAACGCTGCGTATGAAATGACCCTGGCATTACTCTTGGTCCTTGTACTTACCGTGAACGATACCCCTTCCGGGGAAAACACTCTGGCTGACATGTTCAAAGCCCTCACGTCTGAGACGCGTCTGCACGAGACCAGGCATAACAGCATTGCCAAGTTGGCCGTTACTTCCTTACGGGACAGAAACCTATTTGGTCGCCAAGAAAGAAAAAGATTCAACACCTGATTCACGTTCCCAAAGGACGGAGTTTCGAGGTTCCGGAGGGAGAGAGAGGTGAATCCCTCTGAGGAGCCGGCAAACCAAAGGGTGTTCACCAACCGGACAGTCCTGCACCATAATGTGACCAGCTGGAATCACGGACCGGGAGGTATTGATTGCCCTATAGGCCAGACCATCCTCCGCCAGACTCGCCAGAAAATTTAGGACGTGGACTACATCTGCCCCCACGGGCTCGACACTCCGTCGCACACACCAACGACGCCATCTGTGCCAGGCTGACCGGTATCTCTTGGTCGTGCTGTCTGCCCATGCCTTGGTGAGCAAGCCCTCAGCTTTTCCCAAAAGGCCTGGGAGCGACCAGCGACGCCGAAGAGCCGTCAGACCATCATCTGCAACTGTCCTTCCACTACCAGCCGATAGGGAACGAGATCGGAATTGAGGAGACTGTGAGAAAAGTGCGGGAGTCGGATTGGAAAATCCCAAGAAAGTTCCAGTAGAACCGGAAACCAGACTTGAGACCTCCACCAGAGTGTGATCAACACGACCTCCACCTGCTGGCGGCGAGGCAACGCGGACACTCGCATGATCATGGAGAATGGAGGGAAGGCATAGCCGTGCTCCCGCAGCCAGTCCTGGAGAAACGCATCCGTCACCGCCGCCTGCGGATCTGGCTGCCAACTGAAGTATTTTGGTAACTCATGATCTAGTCGTGATGCAAAAAGGTCTGTTAAGAAGGGGCCCCATTTCTCTGACAACTGAGAAAAGACCTGAGGGTACAGCTTCCACACGCTGGCATCCGGGAGGTGACGAGAGTGCCAGTCGGCCACTTCGTATTACCATCCCGGAAGGTACTCCGCCGTCACTGAGATCTGGTTGTCTAGGCAGAAGTGCCAAAAGTCCCTGGCTAGGTTCGCCACCATCCTGGATCTGGTGCCACCTAGATGTTATCCATCCTGAGAAGGACGCACGATTGTACCCTGTCTTTCGTCCAGAATTGCACCGCAAACAACCCTACCAGCAGCTCCAGGCAGTTGATGTGCAATGACTGTTCGTGAGTGGACCAGGCTCCACCCGTGAAGAACTCTCCGCACCTTGCTCCCCAACCAGAGCGACTGGCGTCGGATTCGATGACAATATCCAGAGCGGAACCAAATATGGCCTGACCATTCCACGCCTCCATGTTAGTGAGCCACCATTCCATCTCGTCCCTCACATTGTCCGTCAGAGGTATCGACTGGGAGGAGTTCAAACCCTTCCTGAGGTGATGCGCCTTCAGTCGCTGCATGGCACGGTAGTGCAAAGGCCCCGGAAAAATGTCCTCTATTGAAGAGAGAAGACCTACGAGACATGCCAGTTGGGGCAAGGAAATCTGCGTCTTCGCCAAGGTCTGGCTCAGTTTGTGCCTGATCTTAGCCATCTTCCTGACGGGGAGACTCAGATTGGAAGACACAGAGTCCACATTTAAGCCTGAAAGGGTTACAGACTGGACCGGAACCAACAGGGACTTTTTCTAGTTTATGACAAACCCCAGTCCCTGGAGAAGGTCGACCGCGGTCTTCAACTGGTTGGACAGCCTCCTGGTGGACTGATCCAGAAAGAGCATGTCATGCAAGTAGACGATCATTCGAACACCCTGCGTGCGCAGAAACTCCACCGCCGGTCTGAGAACCTCTGTGAAGCACCACGGAGCGGAGGATAGCCCGAAAAGGAGCGTGGTGAACTCGAAAACCTGCCCTTCCCACATGAACTGCAGAAAAGGCCGATGAGGGGGGAAAATAGGGACCGCCAGGTACGCGTCCTTCAGGTCGAGCTGGATCATCCAGTCGAGTGGTCTCAGCACATCTCTGAGGAGAAGTATCCTCCCCATTTTGAAGTGGCGGTAAACCACCCACTCATTGAAACTTTTCAAGTTGATGACTGGCCGCCATCGACCTTGTCGACTAAGAAAAGATTGCTGATGAAACCGCCAGGATGCTCCACTGGGAGGCAAATTTCCCCTTTGTTGAGGAGGGCGGAGACCTCTTCGCGTACCAGCTCGGTATCGCGTTGCGAGAAGGAGATGTGACGGGCCGGGTTAGCTGACGTGGACGGCCATGAAACTCCAACCTGAAGCCCTGCACCGTCTGCAGCACCCAAGCATCGCTCGAGAGGGAAACCCAAGCCGGGTAAAAAACAGCGCCACGCGCCCCCCCCACCTGCAAGCTCGCCAAGGGTATTACACTCACCTCTTCCAGCACCCTGTTGCTGGCCTCTTTGGCCTCCACAGCCACGGAACTTCTGCCCTCTGGTGGGATAGAAATTGTTAAAGCGGGTATTGTCTTGATATTGTCCTCGCCCGGAGCCTTGCCCCCTGTCAGAGTTGGAGAAGCGCCCGGTCGTGTGGCCCCCTACCACGACCGGCCCCTTGGAAAACCCGGGGAGTAAAAACCTTCCCGATATTCGACTGGGCTCTGTCAAGTGAGGCGAAAGTCGCCACAAACTATCCTAACTCTTTGACGAATGGGTGGTCAAATAAGCCCCCCGGGCCACAGCGCCTGAGTCCGAGGAAACCAGGTCACCTAACTTGGGGTCCACCTTAATTGGGAGCGACCACCTTCTCTCCGTGGAGAGCGCGCAATTCGCGTTCCCAATAAACACTATTGTGCACTGCGCCGAGCTCGAGAGAACCTCCGGGGAGATAAGGGCACCAGACACCTAGGCCTCTTCGGCCATGTCAAGAATTCTGGTGACAAGTCCCACTGCATCTAGCAGTTTGTCCTGGCACGTACACCAGGACCGACCCATGCGCTTTTTAGGGTCCAGTACGAATTTTGCTAGGAATGTTGCCATCTTGGGATCTATTTCGGGTGTTAGAGCAACCTTTCCGTCCAAACTGGGGCGGGGACACTCCGCCCGAAGGCAGTTGCGAGCGCCCTTGTCCATTGGTTTGCGCAGACAGCCTGCCACATACTGGGCCACTTTATCCCCGGGAACCCACTCCATAGACCTGGGGGGACAATGTCATCCGGGTCCAACATATCAGAGGCCCCACCTGAGGCAGGAGTGGGCGTCGGGAGCCAAGACCTAGAGGAACCCGCTTCCTCGTCCGTGTGCCCGGGGTAGACACCATTATCAAAGGGGTCAGGGGAAGCGGTGAACGGAGGCGTTGAGGTGCAGTCCGTGGGGGGCACCGGGTCAGGCTGCGGGGGCACCTGCACCAAGACAGCCTGTTTCAGACTGGCAAAAGCATCTACATCCACCCCTTGAGGACATGGTTTCTTAGCAGGGGGAGAACCAGAAGACTGAGGCGCAGGAGGGGACTTAGGGGTAACTGGCACGGGAGCAGCCCACTTGGCGCACTCTTTCGCTATCTGCGCTGACAGGCGTTGCTCCAAAGGATCCATGGCTTGGTTGACAGCCCTGTAGATGGAGTCATCCACTGCCTGGTAAAAGTCATCATCCTAGGGGAGGTACGCCAAGGGATCCTCCTACTGGTACTGATCTTGCGTCGACTGCATAGTCTTAGGTAAGTATATAGGTGTAGTACAGATAAGTAAATTAGGAGCACATGCAGCTTGGTGTTGAAAGCACTACTTTAAAGGCACTACAGGTGCTCTGTTTACAAGCTGGGAGGAAGCCCAGACAAATAAGGGTGGCCAAGGGCACACAATTAATGGGCAGAGCCCTAGGGACACAACAGCAAGGCAAGGCTGAGCTCTCACCGGGAAGCACTCGGCAGGACTCTAATGCTAGTGCCTGACTCGTGCTGCCCATAGAGAGTGCACTATGCCCCCTGGCGGCGGGAGGACCACACCGCACCTCGCAGGGAATCAGTCACGTAAGGTACGTTTGAAAACGTCCTGCGACTAAAGGGAATCTGTGCAAACAGAAAAATATACAAAGCGCTAGCAAACGCCACCAAATTAGCCAACTAACAACCCCAATAACAGGAGAATAAAGAAAAATCAAAGTATCTCCTGCTGAGCAGCAAAGAAAGAGGAAGAGGAAACAGCGTGAAGGGACTATGCTGGCTGGCTGGAGTGTGGACAGCGAGGAAGGACTCCTGTTGGAATTTGTTTCCCTATTGTTCATGGGAAATGTAGTTGGTTATTGTGTTGTTGGAAATATGCTGCTGTTAAAATAAAGTGAAGGAAGAAGGCATAATCTGAGCCTCCGGTCCTGACATAGAATCTGCTCACAGACGTTTTGCAAAGTGGGCCTTCAACTTCAGAGCCTTGCTCAATGAAGCCCTGACGGACAGGACACTCTAACTGCAGTGAGCTTGAATCCTTGCTTATCGTCACTGGTAAGTCACCCATCACTATGCGGCTTCTCCGGGTGACCCAGCATTCTTGAATCAGCATCCAACACAAGAAAGCCTCATAGTGAAGGCTTCGGCCAAAAAGAGTAAACCCAAATGCCTCTCCTACTGCCACACCCACTAATCAAAGTATATTGAGGCTCTTGAAAGAGGAGTTTCACATCCACCTCTTTCACACGGTCATTTCTGAAAGCAGTCTGCCTGTTAGGTCAATACACATTCTCTCTGGGATATAGTGAGCGAGATCATGCCCACCGCCCCTGAGGAGTTTTGAAATACCTTCACACAACAGTCCACGAAGGACAGAAAGTGGCCAAATATATTTAGTGGGACGGAAGGGTACCAAAATCTGGCCAAATGGAAACAGTGAGAGTCCAAGAGAAGGAGATGGGCAACAGATGCTACTCCTGTTACTTCGCGGTTCCCAAAAAGGACGGTGGTCTCAGACAGATTTTGGACCTACTAATCTTGAACACCTTCCTTCAGGACAAATTCAAGACACTAACTCTGACCCATGTCCTCCCTGCCCTAGATCCTGGGTCTTAAATAGAATCCTTGGACTTGTATGACATATAATTTCATGCACCCAACATGCAGTCCCATAGTTCTTTCTGGACATTTGTTGCGAGGTGAAGAAGTACTTTCAGTTCACGGTCCTGCACCTCAGCCTACCCTGTTGCCACCCCCTTCCCCTCCCCCATTATTAACAGAGATATTGGAGGTGGTCAGGGCCCACTGTCATAGTTCAAGTGAACGTGTGCTATACCTCGATGACTGGCTATTTTGTGCAGGGTTAATAGAGTCAGTCACAGACCACCTGCAGATTACCTTCTTGCTCCTGTCTTCCCTAGAGTTCCAAAATCAAAAAGCAGAAATGTCACCTTCCACCAGTCCAGAAGGATCCCACTACAGAAGGTGTTTTGGCCATGGGGTTTTTCAAAGTGTTTCCCACCTCTGTAGTGAGTCTTGGAAATTCAGAACATGATAGGAAATTTCCAGCTTGACCCTATGCTCTAGCCTACATGGTTCTGATGCATCTTTTCTCCTGACCATGTGTATCCTGCTGATGCCCCATGCCTGTTGGCACAAGCAGGATTGGCAGTGGAACCTCCGCTTTCAATGGGCTCAGCATTCTAGGTACCTCCCACACAACATTTATGTGTCAGGCAAGGCGGACAGCGACATTCAATCGCAGAGGAAGCATTCCAATCTGACAGGCCGTTCTCCCTACTCTATCTAGAGTTTACAATTGTGATGGATGCATTGGTTCTGATTTGGGGAGATCACATAGAAGGGTTAGTTGAAAGGCCTCTTGTCTATACTGGACAGAAGCCCCACATCAATATTCAGGAGCTGTGTGCCAATGTGCTGGATCTCAAGGCCTTGCTGCTTTACACCAAATCCTGTGCTAGTTCCGACAGACAAGGCTACCATGTGCTACAGCAGCAAACAGTGCGCTAGGGGCAGAGCTTAATTTGAGCCGGTGGTTGCTGATGGAGGGCACAGGCACTTATTTTTGGGGACTGGCACATTTTTTTACTGCATCATTTTTTATACTTCGCACAACAGAGGAAACTTATATAGATCGTAACGACGGAGGAAGAGTAAGACGTAAAAACCGTCACTAAAGGAGAAAGCTGGAACCTGCAGTTGTGAGATAAAGGGGGAGGGAGTGTCTCATAGAGGATTAAAGGGGTATGAGGTGGGACCAGCTATGGTATTCTGTGTGCCAACGTGTATTTGCCGTGGCCACTGGAGCAGAATTTCGGGCACCGGCACTCTTTCTGTCACAAATTAGGCACTTATGGGGGATTTTGTGTGCTGTTCTAGGAGACACTGAGGCTGTGGTAGTGGCTGAACCTTCAAGGAATTTCCTTCACTTTCACCATTTGACAGGGTCTCTAAAAGCCAGGGGGACAAGCTCAGAAAACATAATTTCCTCGACAACAAGTGGTGTCTTCACCCAAATGGTAGGACAAGGCGTAGTTCCCCACTGGCGTTTGCACTTGATAGATCTTTTCACTATCTCTGAGAATGCTCGCTGTCAAGTCTTTTAATCTCCAGAATTTCCACCTTACGACTCACTGGGTTCCTCCTTCTGTGAGACTCTAGTCTCTTTTAAGCATTCCTGTTTCTGCTGCTTTTTCCAACTGCATATTTCTCACCTTATGAATGACCTCAGATGCCAAACAGGAGCGAAGTGATATCACTCAATTGTTCAACCTAATTTGATACTGGATCAAAAGAACAAGAAATAGGAGGGGAATTCCGAGGAGTAAAGATAATAAAAAGGAATATAATATCAAATAATACAACAAATACCATCTCTTCAGGAGAACATGACGGCCGGCTAAGAGGTCCGGTCGGGAGGTCTCGAGCTCTCTAGGCAGACTCAACAGCGAAATAGAATGAGAGCTTTGTTTGGATGAGGTCAATCCTAGGTTAGTTGCATAAATACTTGTAAAAGTGTAATTGGGCAGAGAACTTACCAAATATCGGGAGGCGGCTCCTTGCAGGATTGGAATCGAGTGGACCCTTGCTTTGGGCGCCGGGAGAGTTCTCGGGGCTGCATAGCCACGACAGCTGTGTGTTGGCAGAGGCAGCAGAGGAGCTGCGGTGGAGCTGGCGAGCTGCCACCCGCGTGTTCTTTCGGGGTCCTTCAGGAAGCTGTGACAATTACAGACCAGACACCAGCAGCCCTGCAGTTCAGTCTAGAGGCTGGGAGGGGCGAAAGCGAGGAACCACGCGCATGACATGGGTAAATGGCTGGGGAGGGGTAGGAAAACTACACAGGCCACCCACAGCTCCGTCAACACTTGGTAAAGAAAAAAAGGGCAGGAAACATACATTGTCACCAGATTTAGACCAAGGCCATAGCGAAAAACGGGGCATTAGTTACTGCTCGAGAAACAGGTATTTTACTGCAGGAAACCTAGTATCAGAAAACACACGTAGAATGCCTGTTATTGAGCCTGTAGTTAATAACCATTTGGGGAAACGGGGGGCCAAACCAGAACTTGGAAATACTCTATATCGGCAAAAGGCAAGCAAGTAGGAAAAAAACAAAGAAATTACACCCTCCCTACGTTCCTTTTTCAAAGTCCAAGCCAAACAGGATTCATAAAGCACACCCGTCAGGGGCTCACAGAAAGAGTGAAGAAACAGTCCAATAACTGACGCAGACATGCAGAAGAACGACGAAATTTTGACAGGAGATTGCTGTCAGTTATAGATTTCAATCCTTAGCATTAGAAGAACCAGAGGGGACATTACCACTACAAGGGGAAGTACCACAAAGAGAGCTTCAAGATGAGGCACAACTTCTAACACAAGAACAAAGAGCACCTAGAAATTGAGAAATTTATTGAAACCTTAATCGCAGAGATGAGGGTAAACTTCGCTACATCTGAGAAGAACCATAGAAAAATACAGAGGCACTTGAAGCAAAAATCAATAGTCCAATGGATCGGGTATCAGTGGTAGAAACCTCCCTAGATAAAAATGGGAGAGAAGTAGAAGCAGGTCAAGAAGAATTACAGACCCTGAAAACAAATGAGAAGGACCTAAGAGACAACATTGAAACATTAGAAAACAACACAAGAAGGAATAATCTGAGGATCCTAAATGTTCCGGAGGAAATGGAAGGTAAAAATGTCAAACAGCTTTGTGATTAAGTTACTGAGAGAGTCTATCCCTTTGTTAGAGATAACAGTACTAGAAGACATACTAAGGGTGCATTGAGACCGTGACGTCTACGTTCGTTAGTTTGCACTACGGGTAAAACAGTATAAAAAGACTTGTCCTTTGTGCGAACATTCAGGAAGAACTGCGTTCCAGGGAGATATGGAAGATAACAAGGGCTAGGACAAACAGCACACTTGCTAGGGGGAAGAAACTTGATGAATTTGATGGCGGTTAATATACTGACATGGAATGTTAACAGCTTTAGAGTTAAAAGCAGAAAGCAAAAGGTCCTGGGATATTTAAAAGTGGTGAATAGTGAAATCATAATTCTTCAAGAAACTTACTTATTGAGGGCGGAGGGGGACGAAATTATGAAGAAGCAAATATGGGTGGACACTTCTCTCTGCACTAACCAAGCGTGCTGTGTTGAAGGAGTGGCTATTCTATTTAAAAAGCCTGTCAAGGTGTTGGTAGTGGAGGCGATTGCAGATCCAAAGGGAAGATGGGTTATAGTCAAGGTTAAAATGTTTGGTAAAATGTATATTTTGTCAGGATATTATGGTCTGAACTTAGATGATCCCGCACCACTACATTCCCTATACAGCCGACTACAAGACACCACGGCTCTTATAATCTTGGGTTGAGACTTTCACTTGCTAATAGAACCTAAGGAGGATATGTTTTCCTCCAGGAAAACATCTAATGTACCAAATATGAGTATGTGGCTGAAAAGATAAATGGAAGACCTAGGGTTGGTGAATGTTTTGGAAAAATAAAGGGTTTAAAGAGAACAAGTTCACATTTAAAAATAAAAATTATTACCTACCTATGCATTCGTCTGACCTCTTCCATTGCTAGGACGGCCGCTCTTAATTACTCCCTGTTGTTGGAGCAGACGACCAAGGCACTGGCGGCCTGATCGCGTCTCAAGTTGGCATGGTATGGCAGGTTAGCGGCGGTGAAGATGACGGTGTTACAGCGCATCCTCTATATCTTCCAAATGCTTTTTTGGAGCCCGCCGCGAGGCACGCTTCGCAAACTCCAGGGACTTCTTAATAGGTTCTTGCGGGATAATAAGAAACCACGTCTCGCGTTTGCGCATGTGACCTCCCCGAAGGCGCAGGGAGGGCTCGGCTTTCCGATCGTGAGCGCCTATTATCAGGCAACGTGTCTTCGCTTCATCACGGAATGGAACAGGCCTCTTTCCAGCAAGCACTGGAATTTTATGGATCAGACAGTGGCCGGTCGGAACATATGGCGGGAACTGTGGCTTCCGCGTCGGCACAGAGCGTGGGGGATATGCTCTTCTCCGACTCTTAAAGTTTGGGATCGATTTGCAGGCCCGAAAGGGTGGACGACTTTCCCTTCCCCTCTGTCCCCCATAGCAGATAACCCCGACTTTCCACCAGGTTGCGCATCCCAGATCTTCCAACGATGGCGGGAGGAAGGTTGCAAATGGGTGGGTGCCCTGTTCGATCTCGGGGGTGTGATTCCCTTTCCTCAGCTGCGTAGGTAATATGATTTGCTTGAGTCATCGTCATGCCTTTCACTACTCGCAGGTTGTACATTGGGTTACGCGGCCGGAGAATTTCGCGCTAATGTCTCGCCCCCTGACGTCCTTCGAAAAATGGCTGGGGTGTAAAACGGACGATCGCAAACTCATCTCTGAACTTTATGCCCTGATCACTTCACAAGCGAAGAGACACCGCACAAAAGCACAGGTCCGATGGGAAACTGACCTGGGGAGGCCCTTGTCGCACAAAGAGTGGGAACACATTTTTTACAGGGCGCACCATACTGCTTCCAACACAGCAGGGGTGGAATCTGCCTATAAGGTGGTTACTCACTGGTATTATACTCCAGTGCGCATTAAGAGTTGGGACAGCTCCAAGTCAGACCTCTGCTGGCGGGGGGGTGGTCTTGTTGGCACTTTGGTGCATCTACTTCGGCGCTGCCTCAAACTAGTGCACTATTGGACAGCAATAATTGATGATATTGATGCAGCATTCCAGATTACTCTGCCATGTATTCCCGAGCACACCTTGTTAGGTCTCCCCCATCCTAAGTTTTTTCCGCTAAAATCACTAAAGGGTAAGCAAATAGCCATGGCATTGCTGGCAGCGCGACAGGTGCTTTTAGCACATTGGGGATCGCTAACGATTCCAGACTCTCGAGACTGGATTCAGAAACTTTGGCAACTCTTAGCTATGGAGCGGTTATCACTGAGCGTAGATGGGAAGGGCAAGGACTTTGCAAAACTGTGGGCTCCCTTTTTGCAGATCCTTACCAAAGATATGAGAGAAGTCACGTGCCCGAAATATCTGCAAATTTTGCGTCTCATACCTTTAGAACCGCCAGGTGCATCCATGAATTGACTTGCTAGTTGTCTGACCAATGTATGGAGACACGAATGAAGGCTTTACCAGATCCGAACTGATGCGGAGGGAGGGTGGGTTGTGGGTTTGTTTCTTTGTTACTGTTTTTTTATATATAAAAGTGGCACTCTCACTTTGTGCCTTACTGGGTCACTATGGCATACTTTCATTGCGAGGTCGTCCTCAGGGATTGTAGACCTATAGATACGCTGTGTCCTCAGCAGTTTTCGCTCTGCCGGCGCTAGGATGTAGGCAGTTAAGCTGTGTATTTGCTTTCTTGTGGCCACGTAATAAAAATGATTGATTCTAAAAATAAAAATTATGTCCACGCTTCTAGAATAGACTTCTTTTCAGTAGATACAGGGTTAAGCAAAAATTTAAAAAACGTGGAACATACATTCTGGAGGTCATAGTCAGAAACAAATAGGAAGCGAATAAGCTTCACACCAAGAATATGGGGAAGGAAGCAGTAAACTCTTAGTCTGGAAACTAAAGACTGAGCAAAATAGAAATAGAATTTTGGCTTTTCGAATAGAGGGCCAACTTAATGTTACTACAGACGACCTAGAGATTGTGAAAGCCTTTACTCATTTTTTCCAAAACTTATACTCAGAAGATGTAGAGGTCTCAGAAGAACAAATTAATTGTTATTTGAAGAATTTAGATACCCCAACATTAAAACAGGAATATAGAGACTAAATTATGAAATAGCTTTAGAAGAAGTGATAAGATGTGATAATGAAACTAAAAAGAGGGAAAGCGGGGGCATGGCTAAGTTAAATGGCTGACTGGTCGTAATCCGTGTCAGCTCCGGACCCCCTTGGCCGCTTACACCTATTTCTGCCACGGACGGAGGGATAGATCTTGCATGCAAACAGCGGACGCATATCTGCGCTGATCTGGAGCGCAACGCCCGGTTCCGAAGTCGATGATTAGACCCGGAGCGGCCGAGTGAAGTGAGGAGGCCGCGTTCAGGTGAGCTCAGTAAAATGGCACCCTGGTGAGGTGACATCTGCGGCCTGTCTGTGCGGGCTGCTACGGGTCAGTTCGCTTGCTCAAAGATGTGTGAGATGAACCGAAATGGTTCCCCTCTCGGCAGTGAGCTCCCGTCTGGCATGAGCCCCGCGTGAGAGACAACTACGGACACCAGGGACGACCCGCTGCCTCCCAGACGCAAGCTACCGGTATGCGGTGACGCAGGGCTAAGACCGGGTGCTGCACATGAATGCGGGGGTTGATGCCACGCTGATTCCTGACTGTCCATGCCGCGAGGACTAACGGCGGCAGACTCAAGACGCCACAAAACGGGTCAGTTCTCCCCATTTTTTCTTTTCTGCTTTCTGTTGATTACCAACCCAGGGGACCTTAAGATGGCGCGGTCACGGTGACATGTTTGAAACCTGGGCCCGGTGTCATCAGCGAGTACCGCAGTAAGGCTCCGATTTTCAACTTATGTTCTGCCCCTCCTGAGGCCCACACCAAACCGCGCCACCTGCACTTGTTCACGGCTCCGGCGTTTGCACCGGGTTCAACCCCGCGTCAGGAACCTTTGAGATCGGCGGCGACAACCTGCGGAGGGTTCACGGCAGCTTCAGGCATCGCTCTGCCCTTATGCCACCCAAAATGGCACCAAACAAAATCTCCCAATACTTTACGTCGGTGGGTAAGCCCGCCCCGAGCCCGACCTAGAACAGGCGACAAGAATGGACCCCACCAGAGAGGACCTTTTAGCCTCCCTGAGATATTTCAAAACGGAGCTCTGCCAGGAAATAAAACGCGACCTACATGCCTCGATGGATCAACTTAAGGCCGACCTAACGGAGAAAATGGCGTCGCTACGCCATGATGTGGATGCGGTGGGATCACGAGTGCTGGAAGTGGAAGAACAGATGCAAACCCAGGATGCTCGTTTCACTAAAATGCACTAATCACAGCAAAACCTCCAGGCACAGCTGCACCACGTGATATTGAAGACAGAAGACCTGGAAAATAGGGCCCGGAGGGAAAACGTACGCATTCGAGACCTGGAACAGGGCGCGGAGGGTCCTGATCTCGAGGCGTTTGTGATTGGTCTCCTCGCAGACATCCTGGCACCCCGCCAACTGAAGGGGAAGCTCGACCGCGTCCACAGAGAAGGGCCCCTGCTGACGGGGGAGCGGCGCAGGACACGTGATGTTTTGGTAAAACTGCACTCGTTCAAAACAAGTGGCCATCCTCTCCGCTGCACGGAAGAAAGAAGAAACCTCCTTCCAGGGCTACAAATGCACGCTCTTTCAGGACCTGGCACCCTAAACTCTGGCGCGCAGGCAGTCATTTCAGCCTGTCACTACCAAACTATGTGAAGAAGGGATCCGTTATCGTTGGACATTTCCTTTTGGTCTCGCTTTTGATTACAATAATAAGCTGCAAAATGTCACGGAACTTCGGGAGTACCTCCGCCTTTTGGGCCTACCATATATTGAGACTGACGAGGCCTTACGACAAATGAATGATCCGAGCCAACATAGGAAAGGGACTCGATCATGGCAGACAGTAACTAAGAACAAACAACAAGCTAAGTGACTCTGAACTGGGAACTGTAGAACTTGACTGGGTACACCAGGAAGGCGCCTGAAGGCCCGCAGTGCCAACACGCTGAAGGTCACGAGCCGGTTGTTGCTGTTCAGTCCATACTTCGCTGTAGGACATTGAATACCTAAGCATGGAAGTTTTAAGACAGTACTGACATCGCTGATTGTTCTTTCCGTTCCTTTAGTATGGCGACCAGGGGGTACGGGCCTTGCTCGTTTCGCCAATAATTGCTGTACTCTCTTTACGGGAATGTCTTGCTGGGAGCCCGTTGGCTCCTGTTCTGCTTGGGTTTTCGGATCAGATAGAACCCGCTCATCAGAGCCTCACTAACCCAGCCAGAACGTTACCCCCTCCCTCTCCCTAGGGCCTATTTACAATAGGTAACCACATATATCTACCACCTAAGGACAGGGAATTCCTACTATACATACCAAGACCTCTTATAATCGGCGGCCTCGCGATCCCATACGGATCCAGACCTCTCTACCCAGACGGCAGTCTCAGCACAAGTGGCGGCCTCGCGATCCCATACGAATCCAGACCTCTCTACCCAGACGGCAGTCTCAGCACAAGTGGCTGCCTCGCGATCCCATACGAATCCAGACCTCTCTACCCAGACGGCAGTCTCAGCACAAGTGGCGGCCTCGCGATCCCATACGAATCCAGACCTCTCTACCCAGACGGCAGTCTCAGCACAAGTGGCGGCCTCGCGATCCCATACGAATCCAGACCTCTCTACCCAGACGGCAGTCTCAGCACAAGTGGCGGCCTCGCGATCCCATACGAATCCAGACCTCTCTACCCAGACGGCAGTCTCAGCACAAGTGGCGGCCTCGCGATCCCATACGAATCCAGACCTCTCTACCCAGACGGCAGTCTCAGCACAAGTGGCGGCCTCGCGATCCCATACGAATCCAGACCTCTCTACCCAGACGACAGTTCATACGACAGTTCATCCTATGATCACCATAACATACAAAAAGGGAATCAGTCTCACTATTCATCAGATCACACAAGGACTGCCAGTTCGAGCATAGCCTGTTCTCAGGTTCGAGGGGCTCCTCTTTCCCTTATTCAGTTACCACTTACCTGATCAGGGTTAACATCTGTTCATGTAGCCGCAGCTGACTAGAAGAATAGGCTACCCTCTCATACAAGAACACGCAGCACATGTTGGTTCACTACAAACTGGGTACTTTATTACTCATTACATACGCAATCACATAACATTACAATATAACACATAACCTGCAAAGAAAAGTGAAAGATTAAGTTGTGCACTCTAATAAGAAAGGGTCGACATCACCTTAGTAGTGTGTAGCCTGCACTCAGTGGTCATCTAGGTTCCCTTCTCGTCTGTGCCTCGGCTCGCCTGGAAGTCACACCTCCGCAGTCACGGATACACGTCTGCACCACTATGCGCTGTTCCCTTCACCCTTCTCCGAGTCACTGGGACCTCTTCCTTATCGGCTACTCTCTCCTCTCTGGCTATTCTGCTAGGAGAGTATCTGTCTCTCGGTTTTTCTCCGCCTCCAAGATGGCGTCTGTCTTCCCTGGAATAAGTAGTAGCTTTACTGCTAACGGCTAGATGCCGCCTACGGACTGAACATGTAACTGCTTCAGACTTTCACTAATATAGAGGTGCGTTTCCTCATGGAAAATTCCGGCCCGTAACCTGCCGCCCACCAAATTCTTGTACCTCCCCGTACCAAGGACACGTTCCCAGCCGGCCGGCCTGATGTAGTGTCTTCGGCATGAAGAAAAATACAATCCTTCGATAAGGGCCGGCCTGAACCGGTTCTCTCCAAGCGAATAACACCTCATAACTAAAACATTACATTTGACCTAGAAGCATCCCAAGCTGCCGGAGCAGAAAGAAAGATGGAGTCTCTCCCGTTTGAGGCCTACCAGGCCTGAATTCAGCACGGCTCCATGAAATACCCTCACTACAGGACAGGTTATCCCTAATACTAACAAATCTATCCCCTAGGCTATGTGTGCAAGCCCTGATCTATGGGGAAGAGCACAGGATCATGTCGAAGTGCCTAGTAAATAGGCTCCATTCACTACTCTAACCCTTAGACTTGAATGGTAAGAGACTGAAGTCACAATAAATCACCTTTCCTCACAAGAAGGCCGGGAAAATCGAGCAGAACAGCTCCTCAGCATCATTTTGTTGGAGGTTTGTGCTGTTGGATGGGGGGTGGGGTTCCCGGTGGTGGTGTAGGGTAGGCAGACACAAATACTCAGGAGGGGTGGGCCTAATTCACAAAAGAGGGGGTCTGGGCTCTTTCAGGGCTGGACGCCAAGACGGGAGGTTACTGGCTCGGGTGGGGGTTGTGCGAGTGGGTGGAGAGGGTTAGATCCGTGTAAATGGTATATATTGCGTCATGGAACGTCAAAGGTTTAAATTCGCCCCAAAAACGCCAAAAAGTATGGAAATACCTCAATGACCACCAGTTTGATGTGGTTGCACTCCAAGAAACACACCTCAAGAAATCCGAAGAAGCAAGGCTGCGCCACAAATCATACCCACTGATCTATAGGTCTTCAGAGGGCACCAAGCACAATGGGGTTACCATGCTTTTACGCAGCACAGCCAGATCCCAGCCTGAGGCTCTCAAAACTGATCGGGAGGGCAGAGTCGTGACGGTAAAGGGGAGACTCAGGGGTAAGCTTTGCACATTCATTTCCCTCTATGCCCCCAACTCGGGACAGTCATCTTTCCTGTCTACCACTCTCGACATGATAGGAGACTTCGCGGATGGGTCAGTTTTTCTTCTAGGGGATTTTAACTCAGCATGGCAGGCAGTCCTAGACAGCTCCCACACACCCCAGGCTACACCCAAAGGTTTTTCTAAAGGGGTTAAACAGAAAATGTCTCGACTCTTGGTGCACACTCAATCCTACTACCAAGGACTTCACCTAGTACTCTCACATCCACCACTCCTACTCCAGGATAGAATACATTTTTATCAGTCAGGCCCTGGTCGGCTTCCTGCGGACAGCCCAGATACTACCCCTTTCGATCTCAGACCATAGCCTAATCTCTGCTAGTCTGACTTGGGATGGAAACAGGCCGGACACGGCGCGCTGGTACTTCCCGGGCACGCTCCTTCGAGATAAAACCCTTTGCACCGAATTGCGAACCACTTCACGCTCAACTCACCTCAAGCTACCTCCCCACAAAACAATTGGGACGCCTTCAAAGCGGTGGTGCGGGGCAAATGCATACAACTCAATGCAGCTCTGAACCAACAGAGAGCGAAGGAGCGAGAAGCGCTGGATGGGGAACTGGAGCTGGTGGAAAAAGCACACAAGACCACCCCCACGCGAGCACTTCAGCGGCAACTCACAGCGCTTAGAGGCAAATTGCGCGCTATCTACAATAACAGAGCGGAGTTCACTCTGCTGAAAATGAGGCAATCAGCATACGCCCAGGGGGATAAAGTGGGGAGACACTTAGCGCGTCAACTCCGTGAGAAGAGGGAACGAGATTTCATCGGGCTATACTGGACGGGGATGGCCACATCACACACGCAGATGATCGCAAAGCCAATATCTTTGGCAAGTTTTATGGGGAACTTTACTCAGGCACCCCGCCCGACATAGCCCTGCAACAACAATACTTGGGACACAGTCGATCTTCCACATCTCTCTCCAATGACCCTAGATGACCCCATCACCGATACGGAGGTCAGACTCGCCATTGCCAAACTTAAGCTCCACAAAGCCCCGACGGGCTTACAGCACACTTTTATGTTTTATGTCGGAGCTGGTTCCACATCTTGTCATGCTTTTTAATGCAATTGCGTCCGATGTTAGGGTCTCGGACTCCATAGCCGAAGCAGTAATCTCAATGTGCCTCGTATAGGCCAATAACCCTACTCAACTTAGACGCAAAATTATACTCTGCAATCTTAGTGGCCAGGCTGAATGATCTGATGCCCATACTAATCCACGCTGATCAATCCGGCTTTATAACGGGGCGACAAACCCACGACAACATCCGTCGCACCGTACACCTAAATGAGAAGGTCTCTAAATTTAACATCCCGGCAATACTAGTGGGCCAAGAGGCCAAGAAAGCCTTCGACAGGGTGGATTGGTCATTCCTCTTCTTGACTATGCGGTGTCATGGTTCCCGGCTCGCGCAGCGCGTTACCTCTTCTGCGCATGCGGGATCGGGTAATGGTACAGGGCACGCAGCAAGCGGTTCGCGGTCTAGCCTTCCGACCGGAACCACTGCTGCGTCAACCTAGCGCTTCCGGGGGACGCCGCATAAACTGCAGCGGTTCCCGCCGAACAGCGCTTCGAATTGACGCTGCCACGGTTCCCGACGCCTCGACTTTCCAGGTTGGTGTGCATCAGGCGATGGTGTATACGCTCCGCTGAGCGTCTTTGGGCCATCACCGCATCTGAGCATTCTGGGCCTATTTCCAACTCGCGCTGGTGCGCGTCCGACTCTCTGCAGGCTCCACACAGGAGCGCCTGAACACTCAGGGGGCGCCTTGCTAACACCGTGCCAGAACACTTCAGGGGGCACCTACAGACACGTGCTGGAGCGCATACAGATTATTCACAGACAGCGCGCTGAAGAGCTTTGATTTCCATTACACCGCGCAGGCGCGCTTGCCTTTCTTTTTGCCACACAGGAGCACCTGTTACTCTCCACAGCGCCTGAACACTTCAGGGGGCACATACGAACACCGCACTGGAGCGCTTTATTTTTCCCTTTACGCCGCGCAGGAGCGCTTGCCTTTCTTTTTGCCACACAGGAGCACCTGTTACTCTCCACAGCGCCTGAACACTTCAGGGGGCACATACGAACACCGCGCTGGAGCGCTTTATTTTTCCCTTTACACCGCACAGGAGCGCTTGCTTTTCTTTTCTTCCAGCAGAGTGCTGTGTGGTACTTATGCTTTGGCGCTAGGACATCAGTTATTAATCCTCCTGTTTTCCGTGGAAGGAAGCACAGCGCGCAGGAGCGCCTATCGTTGTGGTTGCTTCCTTTTCTAGCTGTCTGTCACCAGGTAATTATCCGAGCCTGGGGCGCCTAAGAGGTAACATAGATAGGGGGGGTTGCGCGTCCCTGGTCTAACTGGTCTCCTTGTCTTCTCGTTTCCAGAGGCAAACACTAGGCGATTAGAGTCCCGGGTGATTCCTTCCACACCTCATTCTATTTCCTTTGGCTGCCTTGCCCTATCCTTCTCCATCGCCGTTGGTGTCTTTTCCCTGCTGGGGTGAGGCGGGTACGGGGGCGAGAGCTCATGTCGTCTCTGCGAGAAAACTCCGCAAGCCACAGGTGAGCCTTGTGGGGTACTAGACATGCGGAAATTCAGCTTCGGTGATAAATTCCTTCATATGGCTCGTGCGTACTATTATGTCCCGAAGTCGCGCGTGCTGGTCAATGAATGCTTGTCTCTCCCATTTGCCCTTAGCAGGGGCACTAGACAGGGCTGTGCGCTTTCCCCCCTATTATTTACCCTCAGTATCGAACCCCTGGCCGAGAGATTTCAGGCCAATGAGGAGATCTGGGGAATCCGCTTCGGTGGCACGGACCACAAAGCATCCCTCTTTGCGGATGATATCTTACTTACCCTCCAGGACCCTGCCTCCTCCCTTCAGGCAGTACAGGAAGAGCTGGCCCGTTTTGAACTAGCAGCGGGCTTTAAAGTTAACCTTACCAAATCCTCCATCCTCAACCTCACACTCTCTGATTCAGAAGCAGCGAGACTCAGGAGCCAAACACCCTTCCAATAGGAGACACTCTCCCTCCTCTACCTGGGCGTCTATCTTACGCCTAAAATTGGGGACCTTTATACAGCTAACTATCCCGCCCTAGTGTCACAGACGCAACAAGATTTTAAGAGATGGAAACCGCTCTACATTTCTTGGCTCGGGCGCATAAACGTCGTCAAAATGATAGTCATGCCGAAATTTTTATATCTCTTTCAGGCTCTCCCCATCAAGCTTCCCTGGGATTTATTGTCTTGTTTACGCTCATTGACCACCAATTTTATTTGGCAAGGAGGGAGGGCTCGTCTACCATTTCATGTGCTGCGACGACTGAAGAAGGAGGGGGGCGTGGCCCTACCAGACTTCACACTATACTATCAAGCAGCACAATTACGGGTAATATTGGAATGGTCTGCAAGGGAATCCGAGAAACACTAGCTCCATATGGACCGGGCCATAGTGGGCCGCTCTATCTGGGATGTCCTCTGGAAGCCCAAGAAAGACAGGCCGGCAAATGCCTATCTTAGCACCCCCACACGCACCACTCTTGTCGTTTGGGACCACATTACCAGAAGATGGGGATGGACCACGTTCCCCTCCCCGTACACACCACTACACTTTAACCCGGCCTTCCCCCCAGCCTTACACAAAGGGCCATTTGCTTGCTGGAAGGAGGGTGGTTGCCTTAAGCTCTCAGATCTCTTCCACAACTTTGATATACTGACGTTTGACAGCTGTAAAAGAGAATTCCAGATCCCTCACAGCGAACACTATCACTACCTCCAGATTAAACATTGGGCCACGCAACCACATATCCGGGGGGCAGCCACTAGGGGACTGACGGCCTTGGAGAGACTGGTACCGAAGGCAGGTAATATGAAGGGGGCCATTTCTTCCCTATACGCTCTGTTATTGAGTACCATACAGGCTACCCGAGCGCGCTACATGTATTTCTGGGAACAGGTGCTAGGTCGGACATCACAGGAGAAGAGTGGAAACATGTTTGGGGGGACATTTCCAGCCACAATCACTCCGTTGCACTGCGCGAGGCCCATTACAAGACACTTCTAGACTGGTACCTATACCCCACTAAATTCAAACGAATTTTCCCTGACACCTCAGATCTCTGCTGGCGGGGCTGTGGTATGCAAGGGGACTTCCGCCACATCTGGTGGGATTGCCCTAGCATTTGGCCTTTCTGGGAAGAAAGTCTCTCTCATATTAAAGAAATTCTAGGATACCCCATCTCGACGACCATAGAGGGGGCTCTATTGGGTATCAGAGATCCCGGGATGGCACATCAAACAAGAGCCGATAAGGCAATCATGTGGGCTGGACTGGGAGCGGCAAAACTTACAATCGCGGCTGCTTGGAAAAAGAAAGACGCTCCAGCCGTATCCCTATGGCACTCCTGTCTATGGAGGATACTCTACATAGAGCGTATGGCTGATATCTTCCGGGATGACTATAAGAATTTTGAATATAAATGGGGCCCATTGGTTACCTACCTGTCCCGAGGCCTGCCATCAGCGGTTTGTCCACCCTCTATAAGGGCTATGCACCTCTTCCAATTCTAAGCCCCATCAGGGGAACCAGGTAGACATACGCATTCCCCGTAGACTGGTCGAGTCCATCCTTATCTAGACGCCCACCCACAAAGCCTTCATACCACAAAACTCCTCACTATGCGGAAACCACCACCACCACTGGGGTTGGGGGGGAGGGAGGGCTTTTGGAGGTATGGGGGGGTTAGTTTATGGTTTCTTGTTCTTACGTAAGGGTGTTCCCTTGCGAATTGTGGACCTAAAATGAGCATCTTCTTTGCGGTAATATGGGGGGCGTGCATGGACCCTGAGATATTAAGCAACTGGACTGCAAATGGCTACCTTTTCTGTCCTGTGGCGTGCATGCTTACAACCCCAGTGTTGTTACACTTGACTCTGATGTTATCTAATAAAAACGAATTTTGAAAGAAAGAGGGAAAGCAGCCGGTCCGGATGCACTTCCAAACGAGTTTTAGATCTCCCTAAAGATATTACTGGGCACCTATTTTAACTAAAATGCTGAATGTAGTCTTTCTAGCAGAACAAGACTTACCAAATCATGGGATGAAGAAACCATTAGTATAATACTGAAACCGGGGAAAGACTTGAAGTGCTGTGAGTCATACAGACCAATATCGCTACTGAACAGCGATTACAAAATATATACTCAGAAACTGGCTAGAAGGCTGGGAAAGGTGATAGGTCAGTTGGTACATGGGGACGAAAAAGGCTTTATTAGAGGAAGACAACTGCATGAACCGATCTATGAACTGATCGGGGCAATAGATGTAGCTACTCAAGAGAAAATTCCCATCAGTGTTTACCTTCGACACGGCAAAAGATTTTGATATGGTCAACTGGCTTTTTATTGCACAAAGCTATTATTCATTAAGATTCAGGGGAGGAATTTTCAGAGGCAGTGAAGTCTATGTATAAGAACCCAACGGCTAAGATACTGGTCAATGGTAACCTCACTGAGGAGATACGCATTAAAGAGGCACCTGTCAAGGATGCCCACTATAACCGTTGCTCTCCAATGTATATATTGAACCCCTAGCCAGCGTAAGTAGAGCTACCCGACATATCATTGCTTTTGAGTTTCAGGCTTGGCAGAAAAATGTGGCCCTATAAGAAGATGATTTAATAATTTTTACAAGTAATTTAATAGTTTTGCTCCCAATGATAATAGATGCTTTGAAAAAAAATTGGGAAGTATCAGGATATCAAGTTAATCAACAGAAAACTGAAATTATGGAGTGGAACTCCCACAGCTATAATTCCTCAGTAAAGGATAAGATAGGATACTTAGGAGTTTTGTTGTTGAAAGACAATGATGAAATAGCCCAAGCGAATTTTAACATTAGGATGACGGAGACGAGGAAACAATTAAAAGTGTGGAGTGGCCTCCCACTCTCATTCATGGGGAGCTCTAATATGCTAAAGATGTCAATACTACCAAAATGTACTTATATCTTTAATACCATACCTCTAGAATTCAAGCTGGGCCTCAAGAGGAGCAGGAATAGCATGGAAGAAGCTAAGAAGGAAAAAATGACAAGGGGGGATTGCTAGTCTGGATTTTTATAAATATTGTCTGGCATTCCAGTTTAAAAATGTTAGACAATTACTCATGGAACGCTCTGCCTACGAACCATACCATCAAGAGGGAAGTTTCTTTCTTTATGAGTTTGGTCACCCTAAATACTTTAAAAACGGAGGCTGAAGATGCTATTTTCTGCTTATAAATTATAGTATTAAATTAGGAGACCTTTAAAAATACCATATTACAGTACCTACGCCCCAATATGGGACTCACCAGGAACTCCAGAATGTCAGAGAGATAAACAGTTGACTCCCTTGAAGGAGGCGGGAATTATAAAGTGGGGGCAGCTGGCGGAAGGAAATACTGTCATTGATTGGGAATCCCTGCCAGTAAGCACCAACGGCAACCTGTCTAAGTTTAAATATTAAAAGTTCACAAGCTGGGTTAAGAATTTGGGGAAAGATGAGACTGGAAACATCGAATTAGAGGAAAAGCTACAAGCAGGCTTAATACAAAAGAAAGAGGTATCAAAGTGGTACTGGACATTGACGTTGGTTGGGGATGAGGATTTCACATTGCCTACAGAGCTATGGGGTAGAGACCTGCCGACGCAGGATGTACAAGACCTATGGCAAGTATTGATGTCAGCGTTATGGTACACAATTAAATCTGCACCTCTCAGAAAAAATCTTTTATTCACAATGCATAGAGCATACTGGACTCCAAAAAAAGTTAACAAAGTCACGAGGTGAAGAGCTGCCCGAAAAGCGGAGAAGAAAGTGCAAACGACATTCACATGTTTCGGCAGTGTCCCCAACACCAGGCATTCTGGCACAATGTGGGTAAGATCCTTAAGGAAGTGATGAGTCAAGATATTGAGATAAGCATAGAATTTGTTAGTTTCGGGGTTATTAGTAAAAATGCTACGTTACCTACCCTAAATAACAGACAGAAAAGTTTTATCGGCTTGGAGGGAGGTAAACATAAAATGGATACTTAACAGTCCTCCAACCCTCTAGGAATGGCTAGCATCGATCCAAAGTGTTAAAAATTGGATCGTAGTAGAGCGTAAAATGAAAGAACTGTTTTTTGGGACATATGGTAACAGAAATATAAATAAGGGATTAACTAAGCATTTGGGGTAGTTACAGGGTGGGACGTCCAATGATTATGTACTTCCGCAATTGCATGGCATAATTCAAGGGAACTACTGTGGAGGCTCCATAAGTAGATCTCCCACTAAATTAATGGAACAGAAGGAAGGGCCCCCACAAGAAATAAGATCTAGGGGAAGATCCAAGATGGTAAAGTTGGAAAAAAGGGACCCTTGAATCTTCTTACCTGTTTATTGCACAAATGAGGACAAATTAAAAAATAATACCATCTCTCAATACACATTATTGAACGTTGGTTATTGAGACTGTATACCTTCTTTGTATAATGGCTGGTGTAAATTTGCTTACTTGTGAAACGTGAAACGTCTGTAATAGAATGTAATTCTTTTGTTATTATTCAAAGTCATTCTTTACACAACCACAGCAGCTGTGGATTAGTGAAGTAATATTTTTATAGACTTACTTTACTGTAGTTGTTGAATATGGTAATGTGATTTGATGTTTTGCAATATGGTTTTGATGAACTGGACCCAAAATAAAATGTAATTGCCTAACAAGGGATTATTCATTGCATGCATTGCATTGCAAATTATTGCATTTTAAAGCAGAAATCACTTCCATTGATCTGATGAAATTTCATTTTTTTTTACATTCTTTCCACAGAACAGACCCACGACTGAAATAACTCATTAGACCACTTCATATACATATAGCAGATATGCTTAAGCTGGTTGCAGCTTCATACCAACCTGTACTTGCCAATGAAAAACAACATATAACTGGATATATTAAGCAGAACACTCCACGTGTATCTAGAAAAGCTCCACTGTGCTATATAAATGGGTATGAAATGGCTTTTCTAACCAATCTAACACTCCTGTTCTCCGAACTCTTCTAAAGAAAAGCATTGTGCCTGACACAAGCATCAGAAAATTCGGCCGCCCAGCAAGATTTATTTTTTATCCGCCTAAAATCAATCTGAATCCAACAATAACCTTAACTGAAAGAAACATCAAAGTTTCTATTAAGCTCTACTCTTCCAGAGGGAGGAGAAATAGCACTTGCATTGTTTCTCCATCACTCTTTCATGCGTGATATATGTCTGAAGAAAGAGCTGTAACTTTTTTCTGTGAAAGTAAGCTATTTATCTAGAAAAGGGATGTCCCAATGAAAGCAAGAATGTTTAAAGGCACTTAGTTGACCATATGCCCAAATAAACTAGTGAGACAGAAAAGTATTCTGCATGGTAATGGAAGTGCACCAATGCCTTGAGTGCCTACCTGTACTGATGTCTGGCACCCTAATGCTGATTTGTGATACCCTCATAGTGGTGGAAGGCCACTGCATTCACCAGGAGTTAAGCAGCACTAGCACAGTGGTGGCAGCATACTGTGTAGTGATCAGTAGTAGTGAACAGGTCCTTTAACCTATATCACTGGAACAAGGCCTACAGGCTCACTCAGGTGAACGTTCCGCTGCTGTGTGCCTAACTCACCCTTGACCTACATTGGTTTGGTACGTAGCACTGCGCAACAAAGAGGTGGTGTATCTGCGCTCAGTGCATGTGTGCCTGGGAAAAGTACAATACAGGGATAATGCAGTACCAAGCAGTGCATGCATGGTGAATACATGTGCTGGAGGTATATAAGTTGGTACAGTACCTGAAGGATGTAGTGCTGCCCAATGCATGTATGATAAATGCATATGCTGGGTGTATGTGTACCTATGAGTGATAAGATACAGGAAGGATGCAGTGTGTGAACGATACATGCATGTGCTAGATTGATATGTTTCTATGAGAACAGTACATAAAAGATCCAGTGCTGGGGAGTGCATGCATGTTAAATGCATATGTTGGATGTATGTGGGCACATGAGTGGTAGGGTACGTGGAGGATACAGTACTGCGCAGTGCGTGTATGCTGTATTTATGCAATGAGCGTAAACATGCCTGTAAATGGTACAATAACTAGAGGGCCTTAAGTTCCATTTTAGAAGGCCCAGGCCTGCAGGGTAAAACATGAATAAGGAGGTAGAAGACCCCCCCGACAGATTTGTGCATTTCTTCATTACTGTAACCTGGGTGGGACACACACTGGAAAGGAGAGAGCGAATCGTCCCACTGTACACTTCATAGGGTGTTCTTTGATTCAGTGAGAGATCACAAGAAATGGGCCTAGGCACATATCAGGAAGAAGATAAGGCTTTTAAGGGAATCCTAAAGACCCGGTCTGGGGGACCTGGGAAAACCTTTTGATGCACTTATCACTATTTCCAACCTGCAGGTGTGATTTCTAGTCACTTCAATGGGCTGTATCGTGGGACTATAAGCTTTGGAGACACTCCTGGTGTGACAGACAGCTTTACAACAGGAAGAGGGAGCAGGGGAGTGGCCACTTCAAAAGAAGCAGAAGCCAAACATAAAACTTCAAGGACTCAGACCCTAAATCAAATTTTATGTTGGGAAATGAGCTATAAGAAGGGGAGTTTGAGACCCCAAAAACTGTCATCTGCCAAGTAGCAAGACGGGCTGTGTGAGGAGGTAAATCTTTGCAAGACTTCTGCACGTGACCAGGTCTGGGGGCCAAAGTGCCCTAGTCTCCATGGTGGTTGAGAGGACATCACCCAGGGAATCCAAGACCACCTGCCCTGGAGAACCAGCTCCTACCTGCTTGCCAAGACCAGTTGCACTGTGAGGGAGAGGAGAGCACTGGAGGGAGCGAAGTCTAGTCGGGAGCCCTGTTGAGTGGACTCTGAGTGAGGAAATGTCTGCTGCACCGATTGGGTCGTAGCCCGTGTGCAGGACCAATTCAGCAACCCATGTTTTCCTAGAAAAGGGCTGTCGTGTATTTAGCTGTGTCAAGTTGCGCCTCTCTGGCCGTAGCCTGTGCACAGGAGTGAGACGGCAATCCCCTATTGCCGTCTCACTCCTGTGCACAGGCACAGGAGTGAGACCCCAAGACTGCTGTAGCTCTGTACGGTAGTGAGGCGCGAACCCGTATGCCAGGAGAGGCCGCTGTAGAGAATCAAACCTACTGACTGGGTCGGAGCCCATGGACAGCGAGTTTGTGGTGACCTCATATGTTAAAGGCCGAAACTTACAGGCCGTCATCGGGAGCACTAAGGACTGCGACTAGTTCTGCAACCTCGCCAGAGAAATGAGGACGCCATGGGAGCTTCTGCGCACCATCCCCCAATTGAGGGACGCAAGGCAGGATAGTCATAACCATCTCCCATCTGGAGAGAAACTAATACTCACCCCACAGAAGAAACCGCAGAATGCCTCTGACTGCTTCAGGAGCGTGAAAGAGACTGCACCGGCTGAGTACAGCTGCCTGAGCTTAGTGCACCAACCTACCTGAACTTGGCTGAAGACATTGTGAGCACCTATGAACGGGGCGCACTCAGGAACTCCACATGCTTCACACATGTTGGTGTGGGTAAGACTGGTTTCGGGCCAGTCAGCCTCCGGGGGAACTTGCTGCTAATTTAGCATGATAGCGCTGGAACACTATTGACTTTAAGTTAGTCTTAGTGGACCATTGAGTCTCAGACTACTAGTGGGGTATGACTTGGATTTTACCAATAGTGAATGGGGAATACCCACAATTGCTAACGTGTGGAGCGGGACAGGAAACTGCCAAAGAAACACTAGGGGACAAAATTCAGGGAAGGACTGTGTAATTGCTTGTGGGTATTGTTATTTTCCATTGAGTGGGCAGTGTTAGAATATAAAAACTTCTATTTTTTTCCATAAAAGTAAGTATTTGGCTGGACATTTATTTAGTGCTGCTGCTGCGCACATTTTGAGTTGTGAGCCTGTGTTCACTATCCTGTATTCACACACCCTCCCCAACCCTCAAGGAAGCCTTGGACTGCTTGGACCACACTTACCCTGAGAGTCACATGCAGAAGGAGTACTTCGCCCAGATACTCAGAAGCTTAGTAAGTCAAGCCCAGTCCATCAAGAGTAAAAGGCCTCATCCCCATGGTTGAAACCAGTAGGCCCTGCGTGCCCCACGGGCCTCTCAAAGGGGTTCTGACACAAGCACAATACTCAAGTGTAAGGTTGGAGCATTTCGAATCCCCTTCTAATTTATAAAGGCTCCAACAGCCCAGATATAGAGCTTATTTTTATTTTTATTGAGCATGAATAAAGCGCCTATGCAGCCTACATGCTATTCAAATCAGTGTTGTTTGTGGACGAGCTAAAGTGGGGCTTGAGATCCCTGAGCACACCATGCAGTTGCATGAAGTAGCTCTTTTCCCTTACAGAAAGGATCAGACAAAGGGACAGCAGTGCATCTAGTGACCACAATATGGTGTTCAGTCGGGTACCCTTAGGGAACAAAAGTCTAGTCACCAACATATGCATGTGTTTACACTGATGGCCAGAAAAGGCTATAGACTGTTTACAGGGTACAAGTTAAACCAGGTGTCTCCTACTAGTCGATCACGGGCCACCAGTAGCTCCTAGACACCTCCAAAGTAGCTTGCAGCCTTGAATTAATTTTTAAATAATCACAGGGTCAGAGTTTTCTTTTAACATTAATGGAAGCCTGTGTTTACTTTACATTGTCATCAGGCTGTGGATAGCAGAGCCTGCTAATGCACAGTGCTCAGTTAGATTTATAGGCATGGCTGGGTCACAGAGGAGAAAACTGGAGTATTTAACTCTTATATAGAAGTCCTTGTCGTGTGAGAACAAAATTATGTTTCCGGATGCTTTTAAATGGGAAAAAACTATAATGAAAAGTTACTTTAATGATTAACTCTTCATGTTAATATTTTCCCATTTCAATGTGTCAAATTTACAAGCAGCAAGCCTTTTGCTCCCAGTGGTCAGTAGACGCTGTGACATATTTACAACTAAATGAGTCATCTTTCTATGAAACATTAAGTATTAATGTCTTCCTCCATCTAAATTAAGCCAAATATGCCTTAATGTTTATTAAGCCTATTTATTCACTTAAAAGTCATGCAATTTAAAAGAAATGTATTTTTCTGTGATAAATACGGCACCATGTCTACAGGCCACTGGAAGCAAGATAATTGGTGTTTGTAAATGTGACACTTCCATAAGGGAGAGCATTTAAATGATGAGTTTTATGGAATCCATATAAACAAAGTTAATTCTTCAGTTTAATTTTCTCAATACAGTGCCATATTTATAAGTGCACAATACAACCATTATTTAAAGTTGGAGAAAGATTTTCCATATTCTGAACATTTATTCAGAAAATGTTTCTGCAATTTAAATTTCTTTGGTTTGTGTTATCCACGTAACAGTGCCACATAAGGCAACATGTATGTCCTGTGCCACAAGTAAATACGACACATTCTCCCAGTCACCTGTACACATAGTTTCATTCATACCCACACATGTTCATACATCCCCAAAGGCCTCACTCTCACTGGCACACAAGCCAGCACTGTTATAGTGCCCTCTCGTTATACTATTTTGTTCAAACCATAGCATCTGGCTTGATGGACTTTAGGCCTAAAGTCAATAAGCTGGGAGTGAGGGTGTCTCGTAACAATGCGCAAGTAGCTTAGCCTTCAGTAGCTCACTGTGATTTTCACTGATCAGAAGTAGAAGCAGTTCTCACTAAAGAAAAATGTGGAGACCCCCAGGTTAAACCACAGATAGCTGAATTATGTTAGTTTTTCCTGACTGGGTACCAAGCATTAAAAGAAAAAAACAAAAGCAATGGATAACGAATTTGAGGACCATATTCTTCAAAATGTCAACCATCCTTCAAGGGCCATGTATTTTGCTTTTGGTCATGAGTAACTTGCACCAAAATGAACTTACCATTTGAACTCCAAAAGTTTTGTGTACTATCTGGTTTTGTTAACATTCATAACATGATCCATCTCTCCTTCCACCCCTTTGTCCATTTTTCTCCACTTAAATGTATTTTGCATAGTTCTTCCATTTCCTTCTTTTGAAACTTCTGCCTTACATTTAAGCCCCGCCACCTGGTTTCTCACATTTTTTCTAATTTCCTGTTTAATGTTCTCTCGCATATGTCACTGTTACCTTCGTCACTCGCTTTCTTTTGTTCTGTTACTTGTTCCTCAATTTGTGTTCCTCAATTTGTGTCCCATTTCATTTTACACACATCCTTCTGGCATAGATTGTTGGTGTATTCCATGATCTCTAGTACATTTTAATAATGAAATAAACAGTACGACAAATCACAGGGTGCAAATAAAAATAGGAGCGTCTCATGCATAGAGCTTTGAAACTTGAGAGTTCTGGTTGTCACTTTTTACTCAGCCTCTTTCAATTCCTTGCTGCCTCATTTCCTTTTCATACTTCGGTTTGCTAACGAGCGCTTTTGTGTCCCTACCCATAGTTTGGTTGTCATGTGTCTTTATTAGACAGCCACTTATGCCTGTAACTTACTGCTCATGCCTCCCTCACACGTTTACAATTTCCAGGGTCGCGATGTGACAGAAAATAGGCCCGGGCACCAAAATGAAAGTGCCCCTATTAATAAATTAGACAGCTAAAAAAAAGTGATCTATGTTTGCAAGCGTGGGCAGTTTTGAACTTGCATAAACCCTCCTGTATGAGTGTTTTTTAAAGTATGAAATACTTCATGGAATTGACCTACCTGCAGCCAACGTCTCACACTAAAGGGCTCTTCCCTCTACCTCGGTATTTTCCACACAATGTACCGTTGTCTGAACAAGCACCCAAAAGCAAACTATAGTACATTACCCACCAATAGAAAAAATGTATCTCTGTCGAATCTTTTCTTTGATATTCAGCCGCTCCCTTAAGATCCCCAACAGGTATTTCGCACGTCGACATCACAAGCCCGGCGGCGGCGCTAACAGAGTCATCCACCAATAGCGGCCCACTTCTAACGCGTGGGCGCGATTACGTAGTCTCCAACTATCGTCGCATGTACAGGGTCCACGACGAAAAACGTGCTGCGTCCGCCATCTTGCATTAAAGAGCAGGTGCAGGTAATCGGTGCGCGGCTTTGCGCGCGTCTTCTGCTTCCGCTGAAGCTGTTGACGTCAGCTGCTATGGTATAAAAACGAGCTTGCGAGACCTGCCCCTCTCGTGTAAGAACAAATACGGGCTTCGAAATGGGGCCAATTGTTCAAGTGAAGGTGTGTTTTAATCTCAAAGTTTTGCGTTGCAAAAGTACGTTTAGCAAGCGGTCTCTATAGTTAGCTAATGAATACAAACGAGACGCTAATGTAGTTGTTTATTTTAAGTAATTCCTAGTTTGCTTTTTGTGCCTGGTTTCGGAGTTGTCTATAAAAACGTGTCCCTCGACTATAATGTTTGCAAATCGATTTTAAAATTACATGATTATATTGACCAAATGGTCCAATTAATTGAAGGCTTCAAGCATGGCTTCAAACCTGGTGTCTTTTTACGTGTGATTTGTATGCAAGAAATTTGCTATTTTAAGTGACTCTCCAACACCGGTGCAAATAAACTGCACACAAGGGACCTTCAGAGCAAAGTCCTCCTTTTGATCCTACCTACGCTTTCCTCCTAATGTCCTAGCTCATGTGTTCACCTTTGTGGCACGACACCAACTGACTTTACCTTTATCTTCGCTTTACTACATCATTTCTTCATATCGTCTCCTTTGAGTACTTACTTTAGTTCCCCGCCGCCGCCCACATGCCTCCTTTTGTCATTTAAATAGTTCTTCTCATTTATCAGACCTCTATTTTCTAGAGCAACTATTCAATGCCGTTCTGGATTTCTAGAGTAAATTAACTTGCTTGAATGTCTATAATGACAGTTACTCGTTGCCAGTACCTTTCCTCTGTACGGACTTGGTGGTTGTAGTAAAATGTTCTGTCATCTCACTTTTGAGTGTCCCGGATCAGTTGAGTAGAGTTGGACTTTAAGAGAGCGAGAATAATTAACTGCAACCAGCAGCTGTTAGTGGGGCTGTGTAAGTAGCAGATCCACCAATGCTTGGAAAAAAACGCAGGGCAAAGTATTTGTCTTTCCTTAATTTCACCTGACTAAACTAGCGTAGTTCAGCTGCATTTTCTTGATGGACAAAGCCTAGCTTTCTACGCAAGGAAGGGGATTCATTAATTCATTTTTCCCTGTCCTTTCCCAGAAGGAGAGCTTTGACAATGAGGCTTCAGCTGCCCTCAGCTGGGTTTTCATGGATGACTCCGATGATGAACGCAACAGGACATTTTTGGGGTTTTCGGCAGATGACTTGACTGGTCTTGAAAAGGTAACGTGGTGGTTAAGTTAGGGTATTGTGCGTGCTACAATATGGAGTAATACTACTTATCTTTAATTTATTTTTAATTGCTTGGGATTTTCAGGTGGCAGTAAATTATGTGCTGGTGTGAACTATTGACTTCTTTGTTTTGTACCTTGTCTATTGCTGTATTGAGTACGAGTTCACTTGGTAAGACATCATTTATAATCGGTCCGTGGCCTGACAAAAGGAGTGGGCAGTTAAATTCAGCCTGGTAACTCACCATGATTTACTTAAACATCCATAAGAATACAAAAAGGGCTATGTTTCTTATTTTGGCACGTTTCCCTTTCACTTATGCTTTTATCTTCATGGAGGCATAAGACCGTAGATGCATCAAAAGGTTTTTATACTTGGTCTCACTAATGATAGGCTTTTGACAGTAGTCATCAAGTGTCCAAATTAAAATACATTTTATACAGTAAATATTTGATTAAAAGTGACAATGGAGCTGAAAAGACTGTCACATTTGTAACAGGAGAGATTGATTATTCATATTATATCCTTTCTTCAGTTAAATTGGCTCCTTAATTAAATTAAACATTGAAAACAGGAAATTTAACTCGTTTGTGCTGAGCTGCTGGTTGGAGGGGCGGCGGAGTCGGATCAAGATATGCCAGTTAAAAGAAAAGGAACGGTCGTCACACCTAAAACCTAATATTTGAAACCTTTACACCATTGGTGTTTAAAGTGGGCAACCGTTACGCTCCTCTTCAGTACAGCAAGGAAGAGGCAACCCTGATTGCTAAAGTGTATGTGATTTAAAAAAAAAAAAAAAAAAAAAAAAAAAAATTGTCACTAATCAACCGCTATAACCAGGTCTTTCACCTTCTACAGTTTACACTTATGTTTATTTATTTTTTTTAGTGTTTGGAGCCAGACTTCAGGAGCATGAATCTCTCCGAATCCAATGAGGAAGACCAAGTGACTGCACCGAAGCAGGAGTCCAGAAACGGTTCCAAATATTCTCTCCGGGTTGTTTTCAAGGTGCCAAAGAAGTCCAAGCGTAGTAACAGCGACGAAGAAGAAAACGCCAGACAAACTGCACTTCCTCAGTCAAGCTCAGTCACACCATCCATAGAAACAAGTGCACCTGAAAGCTCCGATTCGGAGGAAGAAAATAGCGTTAACTTCCTTGAGAAGAGGGAGAAGAATATCCAAGCTAATAAAGCTATGGTATCCTATTTGATACTCATTCCTCTTTTTGTTTTTTTTCACTTCTGTTATGTCATCATCCACCAGTAGTCTATACTTCTTGTAGTTCGTGATTAGCAAATATTTATTTCAGTGGGAAGGTTGGATGACCGATCATCATGGCTCCGTGTTTAAATTGGTGTAAAGGCCCCTTTATTGCACTCTGGGAATCCCTTGGGCAATATTATCACTTTCACAATGGATTTAGACCGTCCGTTACTATAGTGAGCACTGAGTATCCATGGAAATGTGTTGGAAGATGTGAGGATGTGTATCCGGGTTTCCGGTTTCTTGTTATATACGATTGATATGCCTACTATTCCATCCTACAGGCATGTGTATGTTTGAGTCTAAATTACCTAGGTACATTTTCCTGTTGGCTTTTTGGGTATAAATGCAGGTGTTACTTTGAAGAAGTGTGATACCTGTAGGAGTTACTCATAGCAACAAATGTTATTGGGTAGGTGTAGTTCAAGTTTGACCATTCTGGGGGTAAGATGGGTAATTCCTGCAGTCTGTGGTGGAAATATTTAGTTATTAAAGATGGTTGGAAGAAGGCTGCTGGGTTGTTTAGAGTATCTGGTGCCATTATTCACCCACTCTCCCCAATGGTATTCCTTTCTTGGGTTCTTGCCTTCTCTTCATGGCTGGAAGCGGGGCATCCAAGAGGACTACAGAGAATTGTTTGTCTGAGCAACTGGTTGAGATTCTATAAAGGGACTCAACCTCTCCACACACACTTAAACACAAGTACACTGGTAAGACTGGAGCAGCCCTGTATTTGAAAGGTGTGTGGCACCCACCTGAAGTTAGAATTACTGTCTCTTATTCGGTGCTATGACTGTAGCCAGGTCTTGTTAGCATCTCAGTGAATTAAGTCCTAGTTACATCAGGGTTGGCATGCTGTAGTGATGCAGAAAGGAATACCCCTTGGGGTATGTTTTTTATTTAAAGGATTAATTTCTTAAGGACACAAGGGAATATGAACTTTTTCACCCGGCCAGTGAGAAAATGAACATCACGAACTTAATACTTTTTTTCATCTGTCATGCCCCACCTGCGCTACAGTTAAGATTGCCATTTCCAGATCCCTCTGTTCTCTTACTGACTAATGATTACTTTGAATGAACCTGTAGAGGATAAAACCACATTTTAATAGCGTTAAAACTTACGTTTTAAGGGGTTTATCTCCCTCCCACCTTTAGCCTCAAGGTGTTGTATAAAAGGTATGTTGGTGGATATCCTTTTTTAAATTTTTTTTATGCATTGACTGCTAAAGTGTTTTTGTTTTAGTTAGGACTTTGAATATGTATTTGTTGGAGGGAGTTGTGACCCAGTTTAATAGACCGGAAAGGGATCTATTCCCTTCTGATAGTCTTCCCATTGTGGTTCCTATGCTATCTTTTAACAGGCTTCTTGTTCTTCATAGCTATCTAAACTCATGGCGGATTTAGAAAAACTACCAGGGCACCTGATTCCCAAGGATGCGGATCTTCGCGGTAGTGGCAAGGTGAGTCATGGTGCATGCAATGTACCACAATGTGGACAATTGGATGTGGGAAGAAGGTTGAGCTCTTGTTGTTAAGTCACCCTTCTACATGTCATTGCAGTTGAAGATGCTTGGTATAAATAGTGAATGCTCAAATTAGTCCTTGTTTGTTTAAATGTGCCCTTTTGGCATCTAAGCCGTCCAGCATGCTGCTTGTACCAAGCCCTCAAATGTTTGGCTAGTCTTAAAAATGGGGATGTTAATAATGTATCGGAGTAGTGTCTAATCGAGCTTTTGTTGCTCTACATAGCTGAGGTATTGGTTTACAGCAGCTAGCAGATGCTCTGCCCATACCTGTAAACGTTTAGCACTATAGACATTAATGTGTGTGTTGGTTTGAGTATTGTAGTGTTATCGTTTGCTGGAAAGTGGATTCTCTTTTCCCTTCCACCTGCAACCATCTAACAGTTGCTTCTCGGAAACATTTTTTTTTTTTTTTTTTTTGTTAAATGGAACATTGGAAATCAGTGCAACACAGCTCCACAATTGCACCATAAATTAGCACAGGATATTAGTTGGGTAGGTAAAGTCGGAAGCCGCCTGGACCAGTGGCTCTGGATCTTAAATTCACATTTGTTCAATTTCTCTATACAGACTTGGCCACATGAGCTCTCATTGTTTTTCAGACTGTGCAGAAATGTAGTAGATGATAACCTTGCACAATTAGCTTCCTAATTTTTGTTTTCCAGGAAGGTTGTAGGTAGAACTAGCAGGAAACATTGGTTTATCTGTACAGAGATGACAAAAGTTTGAAATCTTTTTGACTGATGGAAGTGGCGTTTTGTCTGGTGCACAAAGCCCAGTGGTCAGCCAAGCAAATGCTGTCCAAAGGGCTTTGATTATCTGGGTTTGTGTTTAACAATGGATGGGGATGTCTGCAACAGCCACAGTGACCAGCGTGAGCTTGCAACTTGGAAGTAAAAAGACTCTGCCTGAAGTCATTCTTGTTGTGGTCCTGCCCAACTGCTGCTTCCCTTTCCCATAGGAAGTGCACGCCCTGCCCCTTGCTACCACAGCAAGTGTTCTTGCTGATACCGCTCTAGAACCTTCCCTGCCTGTCTACCCAGCAATATGTTCCCTGCATGCAGACTTTGTTACCTAATTAAGATAAGTGTCTTTGCTTTTTTTTGTTTCAGGGGTGAGCATGCAAATACTGTGGCTGCCACCCTGCTCTCGGCTTCCCTCCTGGGTCTCGTTGGGCCCACCCATTCTTAGGATAGAACACCTGGACAAATGGGGTCTTACTGTCCGCTTCAATCAACACTTCCCTTACCACCCCCGTGTTCATCTTGCATTCTTTTAGCAGAATCTAGTATAATAATCCTTTTATTAAGAGTATCTGAGGAAAGAATGGGGCCTAGCCACTAACCTGCCACAGGACCACGGCAAACCTAGCTGTGACCAACTGGGTTTAACCAGTTTAATTACCACCTAAGCTCCACCCTGGGACCCCAGCCAATCCAAGGCTGACTATATCCTGTTGACTGGGTGTGAGTTTGCTTGGTTCTGATGCTCCGTCCATCACCACCCCCTTGTGTACTGCTATATCATGGACCATGCCACTCACCCAAAGCAACCCGGGGGTGGGCATTCTTAAGGACACCACCCCAGAAGCCCACATTGTTAGGCAGCTATAAGTAGAGGTGTATTTTAAAACCATATTACCGGTAGGTGATGGCGTAGTGGCTGAATTGTCACCTTTGAAACCATAAGACCTGGGTACTGTTTATTTTTTTTTTGTTTGTTTGTTTTGCCACTGGATTAGTGTAAATATGGTAATCCCAGCTAAGTGCTCTATTTTTAACTGGTCATTTGTGGTCTGCATATGTAATCTAGCAACTATGGAGTTTCTTTTATAAGGGCACTACCACAATTAATATTTTGGTTTATCTAGAGCAAACATTGCTCCATAACTCTCCCCACCCATCCAAGGGGTCTATTATGATGTAGGGCGGATCGCCTGCGTGGTGGTGGCGATCCGCCCTACATTATACCCCGCCTGCCACCCATTTTCCCCCTGCCATATTAGTGTGGCGTGGGGGACCCCGGCAGACGGAAAGACCATCCGCCGGTTTTCCGCCAGTTGACCAGGCGGAAAAGGGGCTGGATATGGTGGCGGTGTCTGCTAGACGGCCCCATCCATATTGGAATGGGGAGCGCTGCAGGGCTTTCCATGGCAGAGACCCCGCCATGAAAAGCCAGGAGGATTTTGCTTTCGGGGGTCCGTTGCCGTTTTATGTCTGCCACTGTCAGGAGTAAATTTCCAACATTTTTCAGTATGGGAAAAGATTAGAAAAGAGTTGGTGAAAAACCTTAACATGCAAGTTAGTAGGCTTGCACAGACTCAAAAGGGCATTCCAACCCTTGAACTATTGGTTACCACTATCTTCAGCCCCAGTATATAGACCTGCAGAAACGTACCAACTCAAGGGAATTGCTAGTATTCAAACCCTTCTATGGTACGAGCCCTGGCATAATTAGAGAGGCTTTATCAGAACTCTTACTTGAGATTGCTGCCTTAATTTGTCGCCGCATTACATGGCACAAAAGGGACAAATGGATTTTGTTACAGGACAAGTAGATTTATGAAGCATCCGGCCCCATGGACAAGTAGATATTTTATTAAATTCCACACCCCTGCGGTGGCATCCTAATGGCCGGTGTGGGAGTGCCGCACCACTAGCAGCCGATCCCAGCACCGCTAGGGTGTCCGCCTGCCATCCTAATCGGCCTCCAAGACATTTAGAAAAAATAAAGCTTCATATCGTAGTTGCAGCACATACAATGCAGTAAATCGCTTGAATAAAAGTAGCATTTCTCTTTGGAAAGTCTTATGTATTCACAATTAATTTTAACTTAGTCTAGGACCATTTAGTTCGACCAGTGCACGTAATGTAAACATTCCTGACCATATTGCGCCTTGCACTTTTGAGAACCTCCCTTGCTTCTGTCTATTTATGCAGGTCTGCAAGTTGTCAGGCCTTGCACCTTCTGCATTTGTAGCAGCTTTAGACAAAAAAAAGATTACCACTCCATTTTCTGTGGCCATCCCCTTTGTGTCTTCTAAATCGAGGGTTAAATTGTTCTTGTCATAACTAACCAGTTATAAACTGACTATCGCTTACTGATCCACGCCCTGGAGCGCTATATGAATTACTCCAAGTCTTTTCTAGTACACACATCAGTGGCTGTCTCCCAGTTTACTCTATCCTACTATTGTGCTACTGAGATGGATGTCACCATTCGTTTAATGAACAATGACTCATCGGAATTGTAGTTCAGTAATTATTCCTTTTCGAGCACATATTTTGCCTAGGAATGGTCGGTTGAAAAGGTGGTTCTATTAAATACCCGCTAGTTTCCTTCATCGGTGCCTCCTTGTGCTCGATTATAGTTAGTGTATGGGACTAATAGATGGCAGGTTTCAGTGACTTCGACCAAAGCACATTGTTACAAAATGACATCCACAACGTCAATTGGATCCAGTCATTTCATAGCAAATACTCCATTTTGCGTTGTGTACCTAAATATTTGTGTCCTACCTTTCTAATCTATTTTAGGCTGCTGTCTGATAAAGGGTGGGTGAGCATCTTGGAGGAAATAATTTAGAGCTCAGCAGGGCAACGTTGCTTCCAGTCACTACACTTATTTTCATAATTTGAAGTGCCCAGTTAATGCCTTGCTTATTTCTGTAGAATTTCAGTCTCAGTGACTGTTGGCAGTCGTATCTAGTGGTGACCCCCGGCCATCCTCCTCTTGCCCTCTTTAGCCTGACTGCTGTTGGAGTTCTTCTCAATATGCTTGAAATCTGTACATGAAGTTGTAGTTTTAATGAAACTGCCTGCTATGTGGCAAAGATTTCCCCACCCCTCATGTGCCAGTCCATCATAGGATGGTTGGCAAAACTTCTAGCGATAAGATAATTCGTGTGGAGCATTGTTTTTAATCTCTTAACCTAGGATGAATGCAAGTGCATGGTAGTGGTATGTGTTAAATGTGCAATGTAAAGACGTGCGTGGTGAAGGAAGGCATGGTAATGTCATACAACCCATTCCAAAACACCTTCACCATGCATTCCACTACGACTCACTTATATTTATTCACATTACAAAGGGAAACAGCCTTTACTCCGTTTTTGTGACCCATCGTCCTAGCCCATCTGGTAGAGCAAAATAGTGTTGTATAGAATTCTATTTATTTTTAGACTGTATTTTAGTTTTCTATTATGAGGTAAGTATGGAATGTTCCTTTGTGAACTCAATCCAGTTTCCTGCAGTTATTGTGTGAATGTCTGAATAAGGAGGGGGCTACAATTCTTGGTAATCTTTGCAAGGTCATGTTCTGTTTCTTAGGGACCATGGTTATCTGTTTCAGAAACCTAGACGCCCACCTAGAGCCTCGATGGCCAATCAAGAAGTGCGGAAGAACCCAGAGCGTGCTAGTAGGCGCCAGACCAGATCAATGGGTGGAGTTGAGCCATTGTCTCCTGAAAAGGACCAGAAGCAGCGGCTCATGAAGAGTCTGGAGTATGATCTACTGGAAGAGGTATTTACTACAAAATAATAATAGATGGGCATTGGGCAGGGGAAGTGAAAAATTAAGTTTTAAGCCCCCTGGAAGGGTGACTTTAGAAATGAGACCGTCCTAAACTACAACAGATTGTCCTTGGATTAGTTGGGCAGTTCAGTGTACATAAATGGACAACCCATTACTTCTCAACATTTTTGATCACAATTCACATGCATGCTCATTTGGATATAGGCAAATGCAGATTATTTTTTTTATGTAGTTGAGAATGGAAAGATCCCCTTTAGAAAACTGAAGTGTGATTTCCGTCCTGTCTTTCAACAGGAAGAAGCACCAAAGAAGAGAAGATCTATTAGGCCTAGTGCTCTGACTATACCACACGTGGTGAGGCCAGTGTCGGAAATTACAGAAGAAGAGCTAGATAATATTGCTTCTTCAGTACGGGACAAAATCTACCACAGCGTTCATGTAAGTAAATGCAGCCCATTTCATTCTTCAAGTGTACTTGCACCCATCACAGGGTCTATATGGTGTACCTGGTTCAAGGGAGTAAAGTCCTGAATTTTGACTTGAGGCAGATGAGCAGTCCATGTTGGGTTTTGGTTTGCATCTACAGGTAGACTTTGAATTGAGTCCCAAATGGGTAGAATCAATTATATTTGATTCAATCTTTGACAACTTTAATTGTTATCTGCTCTTGTAACAAAAATTTTGCACCCTTGAGAATTTGAGCATCTGGTAGATTTTTCATGATGTGGTGGTTAATGGAGGAAAAGACAATTGAACAAGCACAGTGACAGAATTGAGTCGAAGTAGCACTGGGCTGGCTGGTTAATTGCTGTTTGTGCTTTCTCCTCTCAAACCCCCCTCCCCCCGAATTATTTTTCTGTGCAGCATCCTGTCTGGTCAATTTTCATTTTGTTCTTACAAGATGGAACGAGGTGTAGTGTCTGCCTTCTCATTTGATTTGGTGTCGCTCACCAGGTTCCTTTTGTCTTGTTTTGGTCCCTCCTGTCCTGTAGGGTTCCACCTGCCATCAGTGCCGGCAGAAGACCACCGACACCAAAACCAACTGTAGGAACAAAGAATGTCTGGGCTTGCGTGGTCAGTTCTGCGCACCTTGCTTGCGTAATCGTTATGGTGAAGAGGTGCGGGATGCTCCTCAATCCAGTGAGTATTTACTGCTCTTAAATTTTCTACTCAAATTTAGGCCCAGTGTTCCACCTTTAGGATCAAGTAATTAAGCAATTATACCAATGACACTTGCACAGGATGCAGCTCCTGTCAGTTCAATGTGCGCAACCAGCTTTTATCCAAATTGTGAAGTTTCCAGTTTTGGGACACAAAGGGTACTGGAATGGCTTTTTGTAACAGAGTATAGAACTCCTTTTTACACCATTGACTAGTGAGCATGGATGCAGTCCTGGCTACCTATTTGTGATTCTGTCCTCTTATTCCCTTGTACTTTAGCAGTTGGTCAGTAGTGACCTGCTAAAGAGGCAAATCCTCCAGTGAGGCCGGATTCATGTAGCGTGTTAATCTATCTGCATAACAATACACTTAAGGGGAGCCTGTTGATATAGCTGGTGTTTATCCTTAAAATTCTGGCATGGACCTAGTCTTCATGAATCTGTGTTGAGCATGTCTGTTAAGTTCTTGTTTAGAATGTTGTTGCTGACATTTCCGTAGTGGTATGACTAGCATGATGTAGTCAATGATGCTGTTCTAGATGTGGGTACAAATGACTTAGCTGGATGTGCATGAATAAGCATTCCTGCATTTGATTATGGGCGACTCCTGTGTTGGTATAAAATTCAGTGGCATTTGAAGAGTGCAACTGTACTGTGAAGCTGCAGTGTGGTTGAGCTTGTACTAGTGCCATTCTAGTGGCTGTTTTAATGACTGTCAGTGCTGCTATAACTGGGTCTTTCTGATGCTTTAGAAGTCCCCGGAGAGAGATTGTGAATGGGCCCCAAAATTCTCTATCCCACTGTAGTGGGAGGCACCTGCCAGTGTGGTGGTAGAGAGTTATATAGCTATTGGAAGCCTACACAGCTATGTTGTGTGTACTCGTTATGCTAGCTGAGCTTGGTATTGCTATACAGGCTATTGCTAACTGCTTCTAAATGTAGCTGTAAAGCTCTGAGGGTCCCTGCTTTGCTTGCTGAATGCTATGTTTGTACACATGTGGCATTTGTATTGCACTTTACCCTTACTGTATACCCCCTTACTTTAAAGTGCACTATGGGAGAATGTCTGAGTAGGTACTTGGTGTTAATAGTGTAGCTTAAGAGCAGTACGTTTGCTGTGTGATTTGAAGTTGTGCTCCACACTTGTAGCTATTTTTAAGCATGCCATAAATCTGGAAGCTAGCTCATTTGCCTATACTTCCATACTTGTATTCTGGCGACTTGGTGAGGGGTTTCTCCAGTTAATTGGATGTGTGGGCTGGCCACCTGGTTTGAATAGTTTGACGAAGATAGGAAGTCTCCATTCTGCTAAGGGTAACAAAGAGTGGCAGGGTTCCACCCAGGGATATCACTGTATTGGTTCATTCAGGAGCTGGTATCTCGAAATTCATAGGGAAGTCCTAAGATCCAATGGGGAAATACTTTTTTTCTTACAAGTATGAGGTGGTCTGTAGTCTTCATTCAGCAGTTGTGGAAGCCAACCAAGTAGGGCTGTGGGAGGTCCACCTAGTAGAGGCAAATGCTGCAAACCCATTAAATCAACCAGCACTGCTTAACCACAGGACACTAGGGTCCATCCTGCGTCTGCATCATCCACTCAGGTGAGCTGCTGAATAAAGAGCACAAAAGAATACGTATCTCAGAAATAGTGTTGAAAGAATGCGATTATCTTTTGGAACGATTGGTGGTAGGTGTATAGGTCTAAGGAAAGCGTAAGGGGGACGGTAAGGGCAGGGTGCTGGCCTTAAACGCAAACACGGAAGGTGCCACCTATCCACTCTGGAATGGAAGGTTAATTAAGGAGTAAAGGGATGGGTATGCTTTACTCAAGATGGTGGTGCTGAAGGAGGGCTTTGGGATGGAAAGTAGGTGAGAGATGGGACCCATGTGCTCTGGATCAAGAAGCCAGTCCAGAGTGGTGGTATTCCATGTGAAAATACAAAGGCAGAAAACTGAAAACTAGCAACAAACTAAACAAAATAGTAATGAAAGCAAAATGATTATAGGATTCAAACAAAACAAACCTGTGGGACAGGCTGCTCAGGATTTCAGGCAAGCATTTAGGCCCACATTACAAAGTGCCCAGTGGCATCTTAGTATTACAGAAGGACCCATAGACACTTGTGCAGGCCCTGCTTTAATAGCTTGTGCTGAAACGTGTAGCGTTGTACCTGTCTCAGGGATTGTTGCCCCCCCTCAATTTGCTTTGGGACACAACCCCATGCAATTAATCTGAAATGGGAAGCACTGCCTTTTTGCACCCAACACATCCTGTGCTCTTGTAAATTGGGTCAGTTCACACTATGTATTAGATCCCCCTAGTGTGTATACCATATTTACTGTATTGGTTGTGTTGTACTGAGTGCCAGTGTTACTTGTGAGTAAAGTGGTTTATTATATGGTGTGGTTGTGCAACCGAACTGTAATAAAGGTACAATTCCATATCCAGCCATGTCAGGTTCGTTGGATAATAGTAATAGTTTGCATAGTTAATTAAAACCATTGCAATACAAACATTAAAACTTGCGTCTACATGCAAAGACAGGTTTGTTTGATAAAGCTTGGCAGCTCTGAGCCACAGCTACTCTGGAAAAGGCTACGGTTTTACAAAGGAGCAAGTTTAAAGCATCTAGAAGTATCAAAACGGGTGAATAATAAGAAAATGTGATGAAATAAAAATGTGACACCAGTTAACCATGTAACTGCTATTTCCAAAATGGGAACATATGGAGCTTAGAAGCAGTGGTTATTTGTACAACTTTGAATATGTGGGTACCTATACCAGCATGTGAATTAGAAGGCATTTTTGAAAATTACTTTTTTTTTACACACGGTCTTGTATTCGGAAGGCAGAAATGCATAGAAAGTCAATTGGCAATAACACTTGTTCTACTATTCTTTATTCCCCCTAACTCTCCTGATAAATGGTACCCCACCTGTGTGGGTGGGCGTAGTGCCCATGACCGTACATGGGATTGCTGAGCTGAAATGCATTTCCCACCACCCCACTTTTTCCCAGGTCTCCTGATTAAAACTGGTACCTCACTTGTGTGGGTGGGCCAAGTACCCGTGGCAGAAAAGGGCCCCAAACATTGTGTAGACATCAAAATTGCCATTTACAAAACTACCTGGTTTTGCAAGGGGGCACCTAGGTTTTGTCCCAGGCTCGGCGGCCGTCTAAGGAAACCTACCAAGACATTTCTGGAAACTAGACACCCAGTAGTCCGGGGAGGTATTGCTTGCATGGATCCCCCAAAGTTTTACTACTCGGAATCCCCCTGTAAACCTCCCCATTTAGCAAAACAAATCATATTTCTGTCTGGGATCACCACAGAACCACACATTTCCTACCAACCAGCGTTCCCCCTTGGGTCTCCCGAATAAAATTATACCTCACTTGTGTGTGTAGGCCACGTGTCTGCGACTGAGGAGCCAAAAACATAGGTATTGAGGGGATAGCGCACAGAATGCTAAGCGCTGTGTGTTTGTGTATATGTATGCTAAATACATTTTGAGGCACTTCTGCATTGGACACCGGCACAAGTGAGATCCTTGTTTTCGGAAGGCCAAGGGGAATGCTGTGTGGTAGGACATTCGTCTCCACCCCCCTGTCTAGGTTTCAGAAATGTCTTGGTCTGGTAGGTTTCCCGAGATGGCAGCTGAGCCAGGGACCAAAGCTCAGGTGACCCCGACCCCCCCCCCCCCCCCTTGCAAAACCAGGTCATTTTGTGATGGGTCTCATTAATGTCTCCGCAATAAGTTTTGGGTCTTTACCTGCTGCGGGTACCTGGCCCACCCACACAAGTGAGGTATCATTTTTATCAAAGACCTGGGGTAATGCTGGGTAGTATGACACTTTTCAGCTCTGTGACCCCACCACTTTCCCACTCAAATGTGAGAAATGGTTTTATTTTACCTAAAGTTGAGGGTTGCAGGGGATTCTGGGTTATAAACCCATGAGACATGCAAGTCATGCACCCCTGTACTCCGTTGTCTCCTAGTCAAAAATGTGAAGGTTTACCTAGGTGACAACTGAGCCTGAGCTAGGGCACAACATCCCCAGCTACCCATATTGACAAAGTTCTTACAAAATGCCATATTACTGCCACAAATATAAATCAGGCGCTAATTTGATGAAGGTAATCCACCACTGGTATTAGTTGGTTTTAGCAGCTCCAGAAACGCTAGCTTCTAAGCACAAATACTTATCATCAAAGTATATAAATATTGAATCCAGTCCTGCTTAAGGTGAGCCATAAAGCCACTTCAGGGCACCAACTGCTTTATGGTCCATTCACGCACAAGACTTCTATACCGCCAGCCACGGGTCCAATCAGACAGATCACTTGCACGCGCATAAACAAAGATACCGCCACAATGCAAGGGCCCATCGCATTCATACGCCAGAAGACTTAATGAGTTTGATTACATTTTACCACCTGTCAAGTGTCTGCCTCCTTCCTGAACATTACCAAACGCATGCCGAGTGAACCTTTACTAATGGCTCCCATGACAGCAACATGAGGCTCAGGATGACCGTTCTTTCATGTTCCTTTAGCGCACTCACTGTGCTAAATCCAACTCCTTCCAGTTTGTGGATGCCAGTTGGGGGGGGGGGGGGCAGAGTATGCAGCAAATCCTTTCCTCGAGTTGATCAAGCATATCTACCTTTGAAACTGAGGCGAACATGCTGGAAATTTTCCAAAGCTTTCTAAAGAGAACATCAAACTATGAAGAACGGTAGAATGTGAAACACGTTGTAGGAGAGTGGCATCAACTGCATAGTTGCCCCCAACTTTTTGCTGATGTTTTGACTGTTTTCTGACTCTAGCCAGGCTGTGGCCCTGCTATCCAGGACCCCAGCCTATCTGCTTCCTCTCTAAACTGATGTGAGGACCCTAGGTACATACCCATTGGATACTGAGGACACCCTATCAGCCCCTTGTAGATGGTACCCAGGGCACGGGTCCCTCAGAGGCCTACCAGGGGCTGCAGCACTTATTGTGCCACCCCTGGGACAGCCATACAAACTGACACCACCAGACCACTATTGTAGTCTGGGTAAGGTGGTGCTTGCACCCCTTACAGGGATATAGGTATCCTGTATCCAACTTAATACAACACATATATCCTCATAGGTCACCCCTAAGGCAGGCCTTGCTAATCCTACAAAGCAGGGTGCTGAGATGTGAGGGGGAACCCCTACCTGAGTAGGGCCCCTCTGCAACCTTCGTAAAACTATTGCTGGGTTGTTTGTAGTGCAGCCATACTCTTAACCGCCTTATAAGTAATCGCGATAGCGTGATAACGAGAGTGGCTGCACAGACCATGTCGTGTTAACATGTAGGAATCATACCCCCAATCCAGCCATGGGAGTGAGGGCATGATTCTCCCCTGCTAGAGGGGCGATATGGGAAAAGCGGCAGAATTTAGACACCAATTTAAAAGTGCACACGTAGTACAAAATGGATGCTACCCGCCACCCCCACGACTCTGGCTGCCTGTTGCTGGGCAGAACTCCAGCCACAGCAGCTGGACAATAGGGATCTTGTTGCAGGGAGGTGCTCCCACCTCCCCAGACAGACTATGTGGATTGGAACTGGGTGGGTGCACCATAGGATGTCTTTCAGACTTGCACGTAGGCTTCTCCAGTGCCTACTTCTGCATACACCGCCTCAAACCGGTTCAGGGGCATCCTGTCCCCTGCCCAGGCGGGAAAACACACAAAGGGGAGCGGGTGTAGCCACCATTTCCCGCCTGAACTCATTGGTGGGCTCTGATTTAGACACTCCCCTAATCCTTGGATAAAGGTGAATTCAGGGGCCCCAGAGCCTCAGATTAATCTTGGCCTTCACAGACTTGAACCTTCGACTTGCTGTCGCACATCTGAAAGAAGAAATCTCCCTTGGGGTAAAGGAGTTACCCCCCTGCTTGGCAGGCACCTGAAACACTGCAAGTGACCCGGTTGGAACTCCGCGGCTCCTACGGACATCGAAGACTTCTGCCTACCTTGAGGTGGGTTTCCAAGCATCCCAGAGGCCAGTGAGTGTGCACAGCAAAGCTCAGCACTGTGGGTGCGGAGATCCCCAATACCCCAGGACACCAGCCATCTCTTACACAGCACACGACCCCGAGCAGTGGGGAAGTTGTGCTTTGGCCCATTGAGCCAACCTCTCAGCATCATCTGTGCCAATGATCAACGCCCTAGCCCGCTCCGGCGACAGTGGGCGCATCTTTACGCACGCCAAATTGCTGCCTCCCGCGGTCCCTTGTCTCTCGTCTGGTGGGCCCTAGCGGAGGTCAATCTTCACTTTAAAGGGCTCCCCTGGTTGCTCCAGGCCTGCTCTACAGTCTCTCAGACTTCGTGGGTCTGCACCGTAGCTGTTTTGTAATCCTTGCGTAGGTTGCGGTTGCCAAGGCTTAGTGGATCCAATCCGGACACTAACACCGCAGCGGCATTCATCCTTCGTGGGACAGTCGCCCTCCAGAAGCTGGCCTTCCTTGAAGCCTCCTGGACCCCGTGGCTGACGATCCAAGCTACCCATCCTCTACTTGGAAGCACCTGACATTGAAGGGCTCTTTCTCCTGAGCCCCCTGGTCACTGTGCCGTGACCCAGACTCTGTCCCCTCTGCTTTCAGGTCCTTACCTTCAAGATCTACATCTTCAAAATGCACGACATCGATGCTTCACGCCAGCAGCAGTTCTTCACCCTTTTCCATTGAAAACGAGATCGCGACCCGACCTCAAACAACCTATGCACCCGGCTTCCCTGGGGCAGGTAAAAGTGGTACCTCTGTACTGTCGTGGGTGTGGGCCCTCCAAGAGCTTAACTCTAAGCTGCTGAACTTGAACTCCTGCTAGTGTTTTAATTCATGCAATTTCCAACCGCAACATTCTCCATAGGGTTTAATAGAGATCCCGACAGTAGTTTATACCACTGCCTGCGTCTCCCGTGGGCCCCCTTCCTCACTACCTTGGGTGGTTTCGTAAGGGGCCAGCGACCCTAAGTGCCCTAGGCACGGTCTGTAGAACTGTCGTGGTTCTTATACCACTTTCTTAATATATGGTTTGGTCCCCCCCGGGGCCCTATGATTCCAGTGCTATTTATTGTAACTATCAATGCTTGTTTGAATTGTATCTTTACCTCCAGTTTCATAAAGAGACTAGTGGGATTATTCTTAGAATATATACATATATTTTATATATATATATACCTGTGTGGACTACTCTTTCATTTGGAATACTCTTTCATTTGGTTATTTATGGTAAAACAATAAGCTTAACACTCCTTCAAGACTTAGCCTGAAGGCTGCTCTCCACAGCTACCACTAGGATAGTTTTCGTTAAAGGTTGTCTTTAACCTATCACCTTAAGAGTCGAATTGGACTGGTCAAGGTGTCCCCTATAACTAGTGGACCGCATATGCCAGGCCAACTTCTCACACAGGTAGTCCGACAGCGTAGCATATGTCCAATCCGTTATGTGCAGTGACTGTAATGCGCTTATCGTACAGCAAACTGAACATCTAAGTTCTGACGGAGGAGGAACATGGCAAGCAGGTCATTGACCCATATTCACTATAGTAAAATTGATGCGAGTGTGGCACCAATGGCTTTGAATCCATGGGTGAAGATAGTCATCACGTATCTGTACTGCCTTCTACCTATGTAATAATCCTGGGAAAGCACACCTACTGTAAGCTGTTCTTACCCATGTGTATCTGTCCTCATCACAATATTGACAAATCTTAATTGTCAAGCGAACCTATACTAATGCCTTCCATCCCCAGCTACTTGAAGCTCCAACGTTTGTCACGCCCCATCAAGGCATTACTGTGCTAAATCAAACTTCTTCCAGTTTGTGGATGTAAGTTGGGGTGTCGGAGCATGCGGCAAAGCCATTTCTCAAACTGAGCGAGCACATCTACCTTTGAAAATAAGGCAAACCTGCTAGGGTATATTGCCTACGTTCCCTAAGGTAAAAAGCCAAACAAATGTCCTGTGGGACTCATTCACTGACACTTTTTTGCTTTGACAGCATAAACTCAATTACTAACTTGCATCATACACTGTTTTTGTGAGAGGGTACAGGACACGATCTTGTATGATTGTTTTCACGCCTTTAACTAAAGATGTGAGTCTTCTCACAAGATATTGTCCTTTATCCCTTTTCAATAACATGGTTATGATACAAGTTAATTGAGTTTGCACACTTTCAAAACAAGTAGTCATGTTGGTGAATAAGTCCCATTTGGATATTTTGACTTGATACGCTTACTACGGTTGTCAATGGCAATTGAGTTGGTCCTTGTGTAGTATGCATAAGTTCCCTAACAATCATTACAAAATCCAGTCAAACCTTCAACATTTTGCCAAACAGGGTACTCCGTGACAACGTGGTGCATGTTCTGTCCACTAGTATGTGTAGTGTGGGGACTATAATGCACTTGTCAACTGGTGAACAGAACTACTTCGTTCTGAAAGCAGATTATGGTGTCAGTCCATAATTTCCTGAAGTAGAGGAACGAATATTCTGTGGCTGCTTGCCTAGCAAAGGAGTGGCCCACAGACAGTACAGTAGGTATCATTCACACCAATTGAAAGGTTTACTTATTGGCACTTACACCTCAGTCAATTTCCCAGTACTTTGCTCTAGTATGATACAACATAAAGCAAGTAGGTTAACAGGAGGCAGGCTTATTTGGGCACTGGGGACAGTTAACGCGCGCCTCCTGCCTCTTGCATTGCATCGAGCACACTTTACAATGCACTGGTCACTCCTTTTTGGGTGTTGCAGGAATTATATCAGCAGTGTCGCACCTGCTGCCTTGCCACGTCCTCGAACATATGAAGTGGAGGCTACTGCTTCTGTAGCAGTGAGACTTTTAATTGCAGACAAAGTCAAGGAAAGAAATGAGTCTTCCTGTGGTGGTCTGACAATAAACAACATGCGCATTGTGTTGCCATCTGGATCAGGTGAGTAAACAGTTTCTTACCAAGTGGATTTTATGACTCGCATTGTATGGCTGAAGAACCTGGTCGTTTTTGTCTCTTCCACCCATATACTTGTTGTAATCAAGTATACAGGTGGGGGGGGCGGCAGAGTGCTCTCATGAATTGTAGTGCGCACGTAGACGTCACGCCAATCTGAGAATTTGACTGCTAGTAGTTCATTGGAACGCAACGCAGTGCTCTGGGATTTCTGGAGCTTCTTTCAAACAAGCTCCTGCGGAAATCCTTTGTGGCAACAGCAAATTGTACCGCAGGCACCGTGCCAGCTTTGGAGAGTTCAGAGCTGCTCTACTCCTGTATAGAAATTATAACCTTTGTGAAGGAGTGGGTGGACACACTCCCATACAATCTTTCCTGTTACCCCCAGCATGTGAGGGCAACCTACAGGGTTTAGGGTTTTCCTTCTCTGTATACACACTCAAGCTGTACACATATCCAGTTGAGCTCTTACACAGCATGTACAGCTTGATGCCATAGCAAGCTTGTTTGCTCGGAATGTACTGCCTAAACAGCAGCTGCCCTTTATACAAGATCAAGGACTCCTCGATGGCTATATTCTTGCCAGGACTATAAACCTCTGGAAACCTGGTAGACCAATGTTCCACAACAGGCTGAATTTTGAACAACCTGTCATGGTCTGGATGGTCCCAAGGCAATGCAGCAGAATTGTCATTTAAATGCAGCATGCGCTGCTCTAGTAAACAATCTCTGCTCATGTATGGTGCAAAAAGGGGGGGTTTAACCAAACCATGCAAGTAGACCAGTAGGACAGCAAGGTTGGTTTATGCACTACCCCCACTTTGAGCGTGAGGCCCAAAAATATCTTCAGCTCCCCTAATGAAGTGGGAGTCCACTTTTGTGTCCTAGAATGAGGCACGAGAGTGCCTCCAAGCGCCCTCAAATTGTTCAGAAAACACATTCGTTTGCTGCATAATTTCATCAAGGAAGTCAACATCCAAAAAGATGGGCGTAGTCAATTGGCAAACAATTAGCCGTATCGACTTTACATCCATCATCTCCAGTGAGAGGCTGAATTTGGGGCTGATCTAAATTGGGAGGCTGCCAAGCGGGCTCGGTGTGTGCTTACCGCCACATATGCCTGCTCTCTGGGTAGGTTTAACCTGCTACTGGCCTCCCACTGCTTACTGTGCTTGCAAAAGGACAGCACGACTGACCTGGTCTCCTTCAGAATCGCTGGAAGATTAGTCATCGGTTGGAACTGCGGCGACAATCACTCCCAGATTCTGCTTCATTGTTCTCTCCCTCAAAAGCTGTCTCTGATCCTGCCTCAGAGCTGGACTCCAGAACCAGTTTTAGGGTCTGGGTAGCATCCATCCAATGATACACAATCTCTACTAGTGCCTATAAACCTTCCTTTGTAAAACACTATCCTACATACATGGCAGATGGGTTGTTTTCATGGTGTAGGTGGGTGTGTGATGTGTGCAACAGTCCGGAATGACCGTCACCTTGCCTTTCCAAAATCAGCAGGCTCTCCAAAAACATTGAGACACAAGACTACAGTAGTACTTCACCTTGCCACATTCCCATTGCAGCCTTTAGCGCTGGTGGCAGCCAGTGCGACAATCATTTTGGTGCCCCCCTTCCCATGATGTCCAATAAACATCTGTTATTCAGCGCCAAGATGCCTATGGGTGAATGTGTTTTACAAATTAACACTATGACCTCCTTGGATTCCCTCACTACCATCCAGCAAATGTGCCCCTCATCTCTCCATAGCCCCTCGCTCGCTTACATTTCATTTGTTTCAAAGCGTTTCTAATGCCTGGCTTTACTAATCCACTTAGTTATCCACATAATACAGATCTGTTCTTTCCAGCTTGCCCTCTGTGTTACTTTATGGCGTCCAACCGGCACTAGACAATAATCCGATATCTCTGTAGCAGGAACATAATCACAAGCATTCTGTTGACATTTTCTATTGCTGTTTGTGTGTTTATATAACATTTGGTGAGATCCCTTTCTACATATATAAACAAGTGATTAGTGTAGGTTTCCTTGGGGGCCAATAGCTGCCCCCAGGGAAATGGTTTGTGTGTATATTGTATCAACCAGTATACAAAAGGATACGGCGGCACTACTTGGTGAGTTTCAAAGTTTTTATTTAGCACTCAAGAGTGACTGTCGACTCATTTCGATCGCTCCCAGCAAACTTGTTCACAACAGTGTGCGCCATCTTGTGAGCAGTTAAATAACAATAGATAAACCTGGAAAACAGCTTGAAATTACATCACAGTATTTTCATATTTTCAAAACTAGTTGATATATGTGTAATAGAACCTTCAGCCTTGTATACAATATGATATAGTACATAAATCTTGTTAATTTAATCCCGTATGGAAATAAAATCCTCTGTATTGATTATCAAAAGACTCGCTAGATAGCACCTTTTCTAATTAACAAGACTGTAATAAATATCCACTATCTTAAAGTAGACCAAATGTTCAAACTCACTCTGCAAATTAGCTCTGTCTAACCATATTGAAATTTATCAAACAGCAAGTGCCTAGTGACTCTAAGTGATTACCCTGCTCACTTCCAAAAAGCGCAGCGCTATAAAAATAAATGTCATTAAATCCGAATATTCGAAAACGAGAACAGGTTGCACAACCATTCAATATAGCGAATGTAGGTCTCATTAAATAAAGGCTTAAATACCACATCATAGCCTGGTTTTAAATACCTGCATATGTGAGGTTAATTCTAAGCTTAATAGCAAGTTTCCAACAGGCAAATGGACAAAGCAACTCTTAATTTCACATCCCAATGTAATGCTGGATAAATAATCATAAATAATATATCTAGTGACCCCTAGAGCAGAACACAAGATGAATACGTAATATCCTCTAACAGACAGGTGTAAGGTTCTTCATCCATGTTAAAACCCATTGATTCTTTGCTGACTAATTCCAAAATTAATCAGGATTCAAGTTTGCGTAAATCTGTCACCTCCTTTTTCTCTTGGACTTGTCACACAACTGTTTCTTAGTTTTGAGGAGTTACTATGATGGTGGTAAGTGTCAGGCAATATGACAACTCAGGTCTTTGTTGTTAATTGCTCTGATATGTTGCAATATCGTCATATGTACTGGCAAAGTGGTACTTCCCACATGCATTTTCTCACAGGGACTATTGAGGACATGTACATCTGAGTTTGTTATGTCAAATTGCCTCTTAGCTTCCCTTTTTAAAGGGGGTCACTATCGTGGAGCAATTCTGACCGTTTTTCCAGGCCTTACATTTAGTGCATTTTCTGAAGCCTTCCTGTCTGGCTAACACCAAGTTATAAGTCTAGTACTTGTATTGTATTCGCTCCTAACTAGGTAATCTCTCATAGATTTTGGTTTCCTATTTATCATTGGTCTTTTAGGTATGCATTGGCTAGTGACTGGGGCTTCCCTTAATAGATGCCAATGTTTCTGCATAGCTTGTCGCACTTTCTGATATTCCTGATTTTATGAACCTATGCATGTGTGTGGTCCTCTTTAAGCTGGTTTTTGGAAGGGTTAAATATGGCTTTTTCTCTATCTATTCCGCGAGTCCTTTTACTTGCAGCATTTAATACTGCGTTGGAATACCCTTGTTGTTTAAATCCGAATAACATACCCTTTTCTGTTTTTTTCATATGCCACCTGTGCTACATGCCCTTTTGGCTCTATATAATTCCCCAAATGGAATACTCCTAATCCGAGGAGCGGGATGGAAGCTCTCTGCATGTACTATGGTGTTCCCTGCGGTGGGTTTCCTAAATATAGAGGTTTCCAGTCCTTCCAATCCAACAGGAATCTTTACATCTGGGAAGTCTACATGTACTGAGCTTATTTTAGCTGTACATTTAAGGTTGAGGTCCTTTTCATTAAGCTCCATCGCCAATTATTTAGCTCCCTTTCTCTGCCCTGCCACAGCACAAAGGCCATCTATGTACCTCCGCCACAAGATGGTATGTTGTAACCAATGTTCTATAGTATACCCAGAGCACCTGCTCCTCCCACCAGCCCATGTGTAAACAAGCATAACTGCAGACGAAGCAGGTGCCCATGGCTATCTCTCTGTTGCTGGTACAACTGGTTTGCAAAGATGTTTTTGGTGAGACACCACTCGATCATTTCTAGGAGCATATGATCTATAGCATACCCTGATGGTCTCATGCGTAATGAGTGTTGCACAGATCTTGCGCTATTCCTATGGTGTGTGCTTGTATACAATGTTGACACGTTTAGTCTTCAGAAGCATATTGGTATCACATTTGACATCACAAACATGTTTCAAAAAGTCAGGTATTCTTAATATGATAAAGTGCGAACTATCTAGTTTAACCCCTTGCATGCCCGCCCCTTTCCCCGCCCAGTGCCGCGCCTTCCATTAGCGGGCGGAGTTCATGACGAGCTGGACTCGTCATGGGCACAGCGCCACCGCAGCCCATGACGAGTCCAGCTCGTCATGGGCACTGAAGGGGTTAAGAAGTATCAGTTTATCTAGATTCGTTCTCAAAGGCTATTCTGGGCTGCAATTATTGGTCTACCTGGTGGTCTTTTTGTGAACTTTGGGTACCATATAAAGTAGGTTAATAGCCCTTTCCAAAAATCTAATCTGTCTGTAAAGTCTTCCTTGACTAAAATGTTATCTTCCATGTTTACAGGAATATAACAATCCCAGTCACTCAATAGTGCCATAGATTCATTCACATACATCGCATGGTCCCACAGTACTATATTGCCCCATTTATCTGAAGGTTTCATAATCACATTGTCCATATTCGATTTTCTCTATGGTTTGAAAAATCTTTCTCTGGTTAAATTGGTCCTGATTGCGTTTGGTGGTTTTAATATGTTGCAGTTCTGAGATTTTCTGAAAACTCCTCTAAATTGTCTCTTGCCATATCAGGAATGTATCTGTCTAAAGGGAGTAATGCCTCTCCTTCAATAGGGGGTTGTGGTCCAATATGAACTAAAAGATTTGTGTAGCTTATTCAGTAACCATTCCACCTTCTTGCAAGGACAGAAGATTTTCCAATACCCACGTCCGCTACTGATGGATCACTGATTCTTGATTCTGCTTAGGTCCTGTCTGCTCTTCCCATTGTAGAAGGAGATCGTTCTTTTAATGTGTGTACTTTAGTCAATTTTAGCTTCCTTATGAATTTATAAAGATCAATTCTGGTTCCAGAATAATCAGTTTTTATGGCAATAAGGAAGTCCTAATTCAAGAGCTTTTTTATATTCTTTTCAGTAAGCACAGCAGAGCTCAATTGTATAACTGTTTCGTCGTTCGTGTCTATTTGCTTTTCTCTGGATTCCGTGTGGTTTTCTCTGTAATTTCTTCTCGTGCTCAATCTTCGCCCCTGGCCACCCCTCCTTTGTTTACTCCTCTGGGTCTTCTCGCCCTCTCGTTGCTTTGAAATATTTGCGTTTGGTCCTCTTGTAAAAAAAAAAAAAAAAAAAAACTGAGCTCATCTGATATAGTGAACCTGGGTGTCACTCTCTCAACGTTGGATCTTCAGTTTCTATTCTAGATCCTGTATTAGAACTGAATTCACTGCCGGACTGGTCTTGATGTGATTTTATTTGTCTTGTACCCTCTGCCATCTCAATCAAAGCGTTTCGCAAATTTATGTATTTGCCCTCTCTGATAATCCAGGTGATCACTTAAAAAATAAATGTAGTCGCTTTTCTTTCTTTAATTCTTAACTTCTATTTATATAAATATTCTTTCCGCTCTCCTTTGAGTTTATTCTTTCTTGAGGGGCGTCCTTCTCTAGTAGTGTTCAGCTTTTTTTTTTTTTTTTTTGCACAGCCTCCTTTTATATTTCAGCATATTTAATAAAAGCAGAATCCTGCCCATCGAACTTTGTGCATGTGTTCAGCTCCCTCTTTGAGGAGATCTGGGTGAGGATTCTCATATGTTGGTGCGATCGTAATACGCAAGCCCCTAGGTACGACTTGCACATACTGCTCCAATGATGCTCTTTCTCACCAGCGTAATTTTTTTTAAATATTTCCAAAATATTCAAATGTATTCCTAAATCGTTGCAAATTGGAATTGCAGCATTTCCTTCGGTTCTATCAATTTCTGTGAACCGTTTCAGGGCTACCTGTTCTCTAGCAGCACACTCCTCTTCACTCCTACTTTGTTCAAATGTATTCACCTCGTCCAGCGCTACTAGTGTATGCAGTTCGCCTGCCGACGTCTACTGGAAGCGCTGACCAGGCTCCCACTTCTGCGAATTTGCCACTTACCTGGTAGAGGAGATCCCAAGCCTCGGGTGTCCTCAAACTCCTGCCTTAAGAATCCGCTCTCTTTGATGTTCAGGCAGTGTGATGCCAATACGCGGGGGTGCACGCCTGCCTTTTAACTACTTGTAGAACAGAGCAGCTTGCTGACATGCTTCCTGATCGTAGGTGGTGCCGTCCCGTAACAGCTTGCTGCCACACCTCTCAAATGTAGAGTTTGGATCAACTAGTATACAAAGGGATACAGTGGCACTCCTTGGTGAGTTTCAAAGTTTTTATTTAGCGCTCAGGAGTGAATGATATGTACATACAGAGAGAAGGTCCCTATCTGGCACTCACCCTCGGGATAGAAAAAAAATCTCAACTCTGCAGCAGTACCACACTCGAGTCTTTCAAGTTACTTGAAAGACTCCTAGTTCTTTCAGTTTCTTCATTTCAGAACTGAAGCATTTTCAATATGCTATGCAACAAAGTCCTAGTTGTTGCTTATTTATTTTTATGCGTCTAACAAGCACTGACTAAGCCAACAATACTGGCTTGTAGGTGTATTGTTGCTTGTTGTATTATACCTGAATGCCATGGCTAAAGTAGCAAAATACCAGTCTGGCAGAAAACTTAGCTAAGCACAGATTTTCAGCTTGTGTTAGCAACACCACTTTGAGACCCCCCAGCTTCTTTCATCACACGCAAAACCCTGATGCAGATTGAGGGGGAGGATGTGTGTGTGTTTGTCTCTCACCTGTGGCTGTCCTCTGCTCTGGTGGGGAAAACTGATGTCCGCCTCTCGACTGGCTGATGTCAAATAGGCGGGAGGGGGGTTAATAGAAGGTTGTATTTCTCGTTAAATGGGAAACCATGGCAAATTCACTGGAGGATTCCGGAGATATGATTTTTCAAAGAAAATAAATCCCTATTTTTCAGTAGTGCAATAAATATTTGTAATCTGAGTCATGGTGTAGGGTTGGCCACGACCAGTTGAATGGCTAGAAGGTCACTCTTGGGGGGGGGGGGGGGGGGGGGGCAATTCAATCGGGGGGCCAATCTGGTCCAGCCGAACAGTTGCCTCTTGGTTAAGTTGTCTCCAGTCCTATTCCAGGTCCTGTGGGAGAACCCACGAAGTCTATTTAGTGGTTCTGATGCAAGAGATGCAGCATGCTGAAAATGCTTAAGGAAGCTGTCTGGGGTCTTCTGCTAATCACAAACCGCATTAAGGAATTATCCCCGCATGGACGAAATAGCCTGTATCTCCAAGAACAGGGGAACTAATAAACAGTGAGGACGTCCTATCTATTGCCGGTCCTCGAACAGGTCTCATTTGCACCTGCTTTAGATTGAAAGAAAAGGGACAACATGCGGGCCACAGTTTAAATGCCAACAAAAAGATCACGACAAACGGACAACAGTAGCCGGGCCAATTGAACAGACCAGGAATAGTGTCCTATATCTTAGACAAGCCGTAGCAGAATTATACGAGCAAAAACGATTATATAACAGCGAAGAATGAAGGTGGAATACTAATTCCCAATACAAAAGAAGTACCGCCCAGTCATCTATAGTGGGTTGCGTTAATAAGGATAAAAGAAACATACTCAGCTGGAATTTAAAATCCAACACTGAATGAGAGAAAAACATCGATCACTGGTCTTGCTAAAGATAGCGGCACTAATTCAGCCCATCGAAACACATCGACGCATAGGACAAACACAATCCAAAGAAACGGATATCCACTTGTAGTGATAAATGGGTTTAGATCTCACAAATGTTTAATCCCCAGAGCTGTCTAAATTGGATGTGTAGCATATGACAAAGTGTAGTGTCTTTTTATGTTGCATTCTGTTATGCGGGTTCATAATAGGGTTATGTATTTTATTAGATCATTTGACTTGTTTATGAGCATGCAAGAATTGTAATTCCGTCTCATGCTCTTTTGTATGTATTTGCGAGTCACTACATGTTTTGTGATATTAGACTCCGTGTGTAGATTAGAGTGAAAATAGGGACCAATACAAACTGTTCTTAAATGTGATGAAATGTGATGAAACACATATCTTTTTATAAAATAAATGTAAATGGCTTTTTAATTTGACTGTGTGCAATGTGATTATCTTTAGACATCTAGATTGCATTAACATATGTGTTCAAGGGACTGCTAGTTGTTACTGTCTTCTGCTTCTGGCCACCCCTTTGTCCTTTAACACAGGGGTGGTGACTTTAGCATCAATGTGTCTGGTCCACAAAATGAATCCAGGTCCAATCCATCACTACAGTTTTGACTAGTCTCTTGTTTACAGTGAAATGTAACCGTTCCCTTTTAACTTGCAGCACCTTCCATGCTTGGTGACCATACTAGATAGACTCAAACTCCTGGGTCCAGCAGACTCTGGTTCAACTTTTGAGGGTCAGGACTCTTGTCTCCCAGGCTGCACCTTGATGTCCAGGGGTGATTAAGCTTCTTCGTACTGGGTTGTTAAGGTTGGAGGCTTCTCAGCTTTCATGGCCATGTGGCTGTATCAGCGAGCCAGCCGAGGGACTCTTGGGGTCACATTCTCTGTATGGCCCTCATGGGCAACTGTTCCACGAGCAGGGCACCACAGGCGCAGACTTTTCTTTTCTAGTCCAAGGTGGAGTCCAGGGGACAAAAGGGGGTGACGATGGACGGAGCATCAGAACCAATCAAACACTCACACCCAGTCAACAGATCTGGGTTTGATCCATCACCGTTCTTTAGCCCACTCTGCCACCCCAGTTCAGACATGGCCATATGTAAATTAGTCTGACCCTGTGCCTCATGGGAACAGTCCAGCCCGAACTGCCAAGCCATGCCTTCCCTGGACCGGAAACAAGCTTCCTAGGACCGGTTTCTGGCATTTCAGCCGTCTTCAGCCAGGCTTGCTTGAATCCAGTGGCAAAGTGAGCAAGGGACTCACGTCTGAGCATACCAGGGGACAGCAGGTCAGTCTGTACTTCGGTCCTTAGTGCAGATGTGGTCTGAGTGCCATTTTTATGCCCACAACTAGCTAAGAGGGATGTGACGATTAACAATACAATGGGCTACCTGGGTTCCTCCGACCTGATGTCAACTTCAATGTGAAGTGACATTTGGCTATCTGAGATTGCCCTATTCTGCCCAATCCAGAGGGGGGGGTTACACTCTAGCAGACCATGAGAAACAGTCACCAGAGGTGCCAGTCTCTACTAAAAGGAAGGCAGGCCCTTACATGTGACTATTTTTGCCCTTCAAAAGCATCTTTCCCTTTGACGCTCGCTTTTTGAGCTCACATTTCCTCTAGCCATCCTGCCGAGATGTCGTGCCTTCTTCTGCAGGTCCTTTGTTTGTCTTGAGTCTCTCACGTCTCCCCGGGATGGGAAGTAGGCTCTCGGACAGTGGCTACTAGAGACCTAGGCAACTTAAATTTAGGCAATAGTTACATTAAATTCTTCTTTATGCACAGGTAAACTGAATTGTATGATCCTAATTTTTTTTTCCTTTTAATTGCTCCTTGACCTGGTGAGACGTGTAATGGGCCTTTTGGGAAATTTTGAATAAAATATATATAATCTACTTTTAGTAACAACATGTCTGGTTTAATGCAATGATTTGTTCAATAACTTGAAGTTCTTTGGTCCCATTTAAAAGTTTGCACTGTTAAGTTGTTGGAATGTAAATCCATACTTCAATGGGATTACTGGCCTTTCCACAGTGAAAACAATGCAGGGTTTTTGTCAGGACATGTAAAGTTATTACTACACATGTCCTTTTTAATCTAATGCACCTTTCCCTTAGGAGTCAGTAGGCCTGCCTTAGGTGTAACTTAACATTAATGAGATTTGTGCTTTGCCGTGGGTTTAAATGGCAAAGTAGAGTCAGCAGTTTAAAACTGCTCTGCCAGCTGGCATTGGAGGGTTGGGAGTAATGCTTTGCTACGTCACAATCGTGGTGACACTAAGTGCTGAAATCCAAAAGGGACACTTAACTTACAGGCCCTGTGGTACCATACACTAGGGGCTTATAAGTAAGTTAATTTGAGAATTGTGGGTAAACCAATAAGACGTACACATATTAATGATCAGAGCACTGGCACTAAGGCATGTCTGGCAGGACTGTGCACCTGCAGAGTCTCAAATCCAGCAGCATCAATTCAAAGGTTTGGGTTCGTCATGGTAAAAAGAGGCATTTCCTTACTCTACTTGTGTTTCGATGCACCGTATTGATGACTCTTGCACTGGTATGCAGACTAGTGCTAAATGCTTCCATGTTGAAATCTGGCTGTGTACCTAATTCCATTGGGTTTAGTTTGGCCTGTTTATATATTAGGGAGGCTTTAACTTTATAACTTCCAGCTAAAGGAGGTTCAAAATAGAGTTAGTTGTGAATGTAGTTGATTAGGGGCATGTATCCACTGTTAAGGGATGGCATGGTCTTGGAGGGCAGCAGGCAACTGTACATGTCATATCTCCATCCTCACATGTTGGATGTACATGTTAAGTACTTTAACAATAAGAGCTCAAATGGGTACAAATGAAGAAAAAATTGCATTGGGGGTGAGCTGGGAGGTATGAAATGGTCTTGAGTGAGTGGAAGGTTTTAGAGGTTAGTTTCTGAATTTCACCGCTGATTGAATAAGTCTGACATGCTGAGACATCCCCATCCTGGCAGGGAACTTACTTAACAGTGCTTGCACCACTAGACTTTAAATGTAGTGACAATCTAGACTTGTTTTTTCAAGTTCAGCGTACACCATGCAACAAACTTCAATTAAAGTGTATTTTGGGCTAGAGATTGAGCTAGTGTTAACTTTCAAGAAATGAAAGCTGTGCATGGGACGTAATTTGGTTTAAATGCTGCATAACACATTGGGAGGAGCAGAGTGATGGGTGTAAAGCATGTCATGAACTGCTTGTTCTGGTCTTTGATTTGCTCAACAGAATGTATTAATTGAATGCATATCACTTAAGTGGCTTAAGAATTGCCGCTTGTATTAAATGTGTAAAAATACAGTGTTAAAATCTGTCCTGCTTGTGGGGACTGATGAAGATATGCTTTTTATGCAGGATTGGCAGTGCCCACCCTGTCGTGGAATATGTAACTGCAGCTTTTGTCGCCAGCGTGATGGCCGCTGTGCCACAGGCATACTTTTCCCTCTGGCACGGTACCACGGCTTCAAGGATGTTCACTCCTACCTGAAGAGGTGAGATGAAATTTAGCTTAAGGTTTGGGTTACTGGAAAGGTAATGGGACCCTCCAGCATAACTTGCGAGCAAAGATTGACAACACCCCTCTTATCCTAAACTTTAAAGTATAGATGTGTATATTGTGACCTGACCCAGTACTGTGCCTCTGATAACAGATTTTGGTGCAGGGAGGACTGCAGCAAATAAAGCCCCTTGGCCTCCTGCACGGCTCCATGTTTTCCTCTACCAGTTAGAACGGTGAGGCCAATACATGACCACCTGGACTTGGTTGTCTTTTATTTATTCATTTGTAGAGCGCATGGTTACACCAACCAGTGTGTCCCTGCGCTACGACAGACTCTGAAAGATGCGACTGCAAGTTGCACAACCTGTCTTTTGAAAGCACCTGTACTCCCCATTGCTAAACATACCAAGAACCAGGTCCTTCTGCTTTCTTTTGCCAGTGCTTCATTGTTCTTTGATACCTCATTCTCCACCAATCCAGAGATTCAATTTCATGTAATATGGCAGCCTATATGAAAATCCCAATGTGTCTAGACTGGAAAACATCAGTGCACACTAATACCAACCAATGTTAGCTCATTCCTGTAGAAAAGTAGTGGGGCGATCAGATGGGCACTCCAGAATGCCCTTGGGCACAACCACAAAGCTCTCAGTTGTGGTCTGTTATAAACCGTGATTGTAACGTGCCATGATTAAGAGTTATGGAGTTGAGACTGAAGGTCGCGACGTTACTCACGCTGGCTGGCAGTATGTGAAAATAAATAAAACATAACAAATTAAATGGGGGGGGCTTACTGAATTCAGTCCTCTCTGGTCCGGCAGTTTGGCAGCAAGGGGGTCTCTGAGCCAAATCCCCAAACCAATCCAGATGCTGCTAACCAGCATGACCAGCACTAGGATAGGCTGGAGTAGGCTGACTCGCCACTCCTACAGGCTTTGGAGGCCTGTGCCTGCTCTCCACCCAGCCATTTTAGACCACTCTGGTGGAGAGGTATAAAGAGCGCACGTCCAGCTGGCTGTTGCAAGACAGCCGGCCAAAGTGACATGCTCACTTTAAATTTTTGGTGTGCACCACTCCTTTTCCCCCTGCTGCCAGTCTACAGTGCTGGCTCCAACCCAACACTTAGGTCGGGGCTGGCCGGCTGCAGCGAAAAATAAACTGTTTTATTTTTCATGTTTGCTGTGCTGGCAGGAGGGAGGACAATGCTCCTGCTCCCTTGTGGACTCACCGCTTCTTATCCCAACCCATGGTCCTATGATCCGGAAACGAGGGCAAGTCACAAAGGGTGGGGGACTGATAACTTTCTTTAACATTTTTTTTTTGTTTTCCTTCTGTTTCAGCTTACGGGATAAAGTAGATTCTGATTGAGGAAATTCCTGGATCTCCATCATACTTCATGACGCGAACTAACCTGCTACAGTGCGATTCAGGCCAACTCAACGAGATGATCCTTTTTCGATTTATACCATTTTTTTATGTTGGACTAAATTACTGAACTGGTCTTTGACAGAGGAGTGAAGTGCAAAACTTATTTTCTCTGCACAGAAAGTGAGGCCTTCCAGAAATCCATAGGATGGTGACTTCTTGTTGGAATCACAAATTGCAACACAAGCATTATGGCCTGACATTGCAGCATCTGAGAGATGTTGAATGTTGATAGTGAGTAGGGTTACTGCTGGGTACATGTTGGGACCAGCCTGTCTTAGACTAGACCAGCTTTTATAGCACTTTCAAGTTTTTAGTGTAACATTTTTAATGTCCAGTTTTTAGTGCTGCACATTGATAATAAAGATGTGTTGAATGTGCTTGATATTTCCTTGGACTGTTGATTAGTCAGTATACATTTTTTTTAATAGCCCACTTTCAATGGATATTTTCAATTGCTCTTTGTCTTGGTCAAAGTGGTAACCTGTTTAGTCCTTTTGCTGAGGACCCAAAAAATTAAGTACTAGATAACACATGTGGCGTAGACCAAACTGTCCAGGCTTGCCAATTTACTTGAATAATGATTTTAAAATTAGGATAGAGCTGGTTTAGCTTCCATATACAATTAAGAGTTAAACACACAGGGGTAACCCTATAACCCAAGGAACCTGGGCTTCATCAATATATAAGAACAATGGTTCCGTAGGGAAGGCAAATTATTTACAATTGGAATAAATCAATTAAAGAAAATTAAACAAAACAACACAGCAAACGATGATCTAGCAAGTAATTAATAATTAAACAATAAATAATAATTCAAAAAACGAAATAATTTATTTTTTGTTTTTCAAGTGAATTTCCAATCATTCATCAACTCCTTTGAATATGTACAAAAAATCAAAAAGGCTGTATATACACTGATATTTACAAGAAAGCGACGCAGTGACAAAGTGAATAAGGTGACTTGATGTGATAGTGAAACAGTGAATATTTACAATATATGTATGTGATTATCAATAAAATACATAGAAAGTTTTTGCAAAGATTTTTTGCAAAAAAAGTCCTCAGCTGAATTCTGGATAGATAGTAATCCTTGTAAGGCACTGGTCCTAATTTTTCGTGTATACAAGGAGTTCCAATTAGTACTGGACTGTGGAACCGTCAACGTTTCGACCCTATACCGCCAGTTGTTCTATACAATCATAACGGGTCTTCTTCAGGACATGGGTGGTGTATAACAGCCTACATAAAATAAATATATATGGATCAGTATCTTTGCTGTGTTACAGGTGTAAAAACAGGGAAGGAAAGAATTTTCCCAACAACTCACCTAATTGTAGGTGATATGGCAAGTGTCCAGCAGTGTGACGTAGTTGCCGCTCAATTTCAGTCAGAAGAGACTACCTAATGACATGTGTGCACATTAGTAAGCACAACATAAATGTAGAGTTCAATTATATCACATTAGGGGCGTGTAAACATAATTTACCAGTGTTGTAGAAGATCTAGGTTCGTCTTCGTCTAGTTATTTGGTTATTTTCTTCTTAATGAGCCAGGTTTGAATCACTAAGGACATAAACGCAGATAAGGGTACTCAGAATGATGACCGGATTGCTTAAAAAAGGTAGTAAAGGAGATTCGTGGCCCACATAATGGCTCACCTGACTTCCAGGTAGATACTCTGCGTTGCGGGAGGCACGGTTATCAGGATGCGATTTCAACTAGAAAAAACCATACATAACCCACATTAAATATCACTGACCTCATGTGGTCTGTAGATATTTCAAAAACATGGTCTGTCCTAATTCCTTGCTTGGGTAAAATACAATGTGAACCTATTGGAGAGAGGTGATTCAACCCAATCGGTGCATACGCGAACTAGGTAGTGTATAATCAATCCTAAAAACATTTCTGAAGGTTCTGGCGATGAAACAACACAATCGATACATAAGAGCACGTGTCAGTGTATAATCAATCATACAGCCATATCTACCGGTTCTGGCTACTCTATATCACATAAACAGATTGGTCATCATTAAAAGATAACTACTCTGCGCGTCACACGCAACTCCTGAAGATTGTTGCTAACTTATGTTGTAGTCTCGGGCAGTCCGTCCGGAGCTAGTCACCGGCTCGAATCCGGAGCGTGTAGCAGCTAAATAGTAGCTGTTCATAGTTATAGAGACAGGGCTCTCTAACGGACCAAACGGTCTAGTTTGGGGAATGCTAAACTTGTTGGAATAATTAAATCAGATGGAGTACTCCAAATCCACTTCTAATCCAAATAGAGTATTTGTGTAATCAACCATAAAAAATATTACTAAGGGTTCTAGCGAGCGGTGCATGAGGCAGTGTAAACGCAATCATATAAACATTTCTGAAGCGTCTTGCTACTCAATATCCCATAAGCTTAACAGCCGTGATTTCGACGATAACTACTAACTGCTTAACAAGCGTCCCACAACTATCCTTAGAAATCGCTCATACCTGATGTGTAAATATATTCTTAATCTCGGGCAGTCAGTCCGGAGCACGCCACCAGCTCGAATGTAGAGCGTGCAGCAGCTAAATAGTTGCTGATCATGGAAGTAGAAACAGGACTATCGCAAAGACCAATCGGTCGAGTTAAAAAAGCCACATTAGTTAAAGTGTTAGGCTACATGGGAATTAGGTCAGACAGGGACATGATACGATTAATCAAACTTGTGCTTATAGTCAGACCAAAGTGTTTACACAGAAAACATGCTTCCACAAAAACATGCTACAGATTGGCAACATTAACAAAAATCAGCTTACGAGCATTTCATTACAGCGTTCATAAGTTTGTCAATGAAAAAATCAAAAAAACATCTTTTTACATGCTTGGACAAAATCATTGATCGAACCAACAATACAATAGATTTTCTGAAAAAAACATCGCATTGCTATTATGATAGCTGTTCTAGATAGTGCACACAGTAGTAGATCATAAGTATCCCTCAACCAATTCGAATGGACCAGTTTTAGTATAATGTAAAAGCATATAGTAGTATCATCAAGATGGTTGCTATATATAGTGTATTGCATTTGGAGCACACGTGACGTACTTATATGAGGATTCTTCAACTTTGCGTCACACCTTGGTGACTGACAAACCAATGGCGGTCATGGTATATGACTTATAAAGTATTATCAATAGACTAACATGCTCATCACAGCTAGCATGTCACTAAGATGGTTTCGACCTTGCCGTGTAAAGTATGTTCTATATGGAATAACCATAGTATGAAGATGGTGTCATTAAATATGTATTTTTCAATTGTACTTCGAATCTTTAGAAAAGGACTAAAAATCAGTACAATAATCATGACATGAAACTATGAATAGTTCTCAAAGAACCCACAAGTTTAACATGGACAGGCGAAGTGGCAATCTATAATTACCTAAAGCACAACATTCCAAGTTGTTTATTAGTCTCCTCATTTTCGTTGAGCCCTGTCTTTACAGAATCCAGAGAGTGGATCCATCTGCACTCCTTATAATTGAGCATGGAATGAATGTTACCACCCCTCGGATGCAGCCGCACCCTCTCAATTACCGTCCATCTCATACTGTCTGGTGGATGGTTGAGGCTTAGGAAATGGTCCACTAGGGGTGCCCCCAGTGTTCTGCATTTAATCCTGCTCATATGTTGCAAGATTCTACACTTGATTTTTTGTGTAGTTTGCCCTACATATACTTTATCGCATGGGCAGTAAATAGCATAAATAACGTTGTTACTATTACAATTCGTAAATGTAGGTCGCGTGTAGCTTTTTGTACCATACACAAACACCATGCCCTCTATCGATGAGACACAAGCCTTACAGTTTCCGCATTTTTTATGGCCCAAAATCGGTGGCAATGATAGTTGCGAGCGTAAGTCTGGTTTGGGGGGACTATGAAGGTAGGCACTAACCACTGTATCTTTTACACTCTTGCCACGTTTAAACGCAAATAATGGTAATTCTGTAGTCCCAATTTCTGTAGCTACCAGATTCCAATATTTAACAATTGTTTTTTTGATGGATTGGCTGTCTGGGTTAAAGGTGGTGACACAAACCATTCTATCACTCGTCTTTTCACTTTTTTTAGGCTCTAATAGAGTCTCTCGTGGGCAGTACCAGGCTCTTTTTTTGGCACGTTTCAAGAGGGTGCTAGGGTAACCTCTGTCTCTTAGCCTTTTAGTTAGAACTGTCGCTTCAGCAAAGTAATCTGTTCTCTGTGTGCAATTCCGACGCAGTCTCAGGAACTGCCCATAGGGCAGATTGTCACGGAGACTACGGGGATGGTTGGAGTTATAGCTGAGGAGAGCATTTCTCTCAATCGGTTTTCTATACAGTCCTGTATAGAGTACCCCCTCAGTCGTTTTCACATTGAGATCTAGGAAGCTTATAGTTTCACTGTTTTCACTCATTGTAAATTTGATGTCGTTGGATCTTCCATTTAGCCATTCGAAGAATGACTTAAGGGTCGTAATTGGACCGGTCCAGATCATAAAGACATCATCAATATATCTTTTCCATATACTGATGCTGTCTCTGTACGGATTATTCTCACCATATAGAAAGGCCCACTCAAAATGATTCATGTACAGATTTGCCAGGGACGGCGCATAGCTCGCGCCCATAGCAACGCCCTTGCATTGAAAAAAGTATTGGTTTTGGAACACAAAGTAATTTTTTGTCATTGCAATGTCCAACATTGCTATTAAAAAGTCAGTGGGGATTCTATGGGGAGTAGGTCTTGTATCAAGTACCTCTTGTACGACGGCAAGTGCCTCTTGTTGTGGGATGCTCGTGTACAAAGAGGACACATCAAGGGTTACCAAGAGTTGTTTCTCCTTATCAAATGGATGATCCTCTATGAACTGGATCATTTGAGTTGAATCCCGGACATAGGATTTGGTGGCAATCACAAATGGCTGCAGGAAGTAGTCAATGTATCGGTTTAAAGGTTCCAATATGGAGCCACAACCCGATACAATTGGGCGTCCTGGTGGTTTATCAAGATTCTTATGGACCTTAGGTAGAGTATAAATTGTTGGAATTCTCGGGTTAGTTTGGGTGAGAAATTTAGACTCTGGGATACTCAGAAAACCTGACTCAAGTGCCTGTACCAGTAAAGAGTCAATCAGAATTTTAATTTCGGAAGTAGGATCTTTTGTGATTGGTTGATAACTATCCCGGTCATTGAGTTGTCTTAGGATCTCGTCTATGTAATCACTTCGATTTTGTATTACAATTGAACCCCCTTTATCTGCAGCTTTAATAATTATTTGGTCGTTGTTCTTTAGGGACTGTAGGGCCAATTTTTCACTCAGTGGGATGTTATAAGGGACAAATCTAGGCTTGTCCAATGTGGACAACACTTCATGTGTAACAATTTGTTCAAAAGCTACAATTTTCTGGCTCATAGTCTGTATAGCAGGTGTAAAAGCCGAATCAGGTTTAAAAGATGTTGCTGCAATAGATCGAACACAAGGTTCTCTTTGTGCAAAAAAGTACTTTAAGCGGACCTTTCTGAAAAACTGCATCAATTCAAGTTTTACCATAAAGGGATCGGTTCTCTGAGTAGGCACAAAAGATAGCCCTTTTGAAAGAATATTATTTTCTTCTTGCGATAAAGCATATTTAGAAAGATTAATGATAGGATTGCTCTCATTTGCCGCCACCGGTTCCCTTTGGATACTATTAGGAGTCAGATCGTCTCGGATGTTGTCATCTCCGGAAGAAACATTTGTCAATAGCAAGGTCAAATTAGAATTCTCAGTAATTACAGAGTCGGACGTTGTATTAGGGGGGAGTCGGTGTTACCATCGATATGTCTGGCGTCTTGTTGAAATTTCCCCATGGTTCCCCTGGTCGTAGAATCTCACTTGTTGGTTGCCTCTTTGGGGTGGGGGATTCTGATTTCCCCTCTGGGTGTAGGCCTGTTGATTCCCGCCCCTGCCGCGATACCAACCTCTCTGCCTTTGAAAACCCCTCCCTCTGTTGGAACTCCATGGTGCGTCCCCTAAAAAAGACTGTTGTTGAGGACCTTGTGGTCTTGGTGTTGTACTTGTCGAAGCTTGCTCACTTTCTCCTTCAGAATTACTTCCAAAGGAGGAATTGGACAAGTTGGTAAACCTTCGTGGTCCCTGTCTGCTACGGTTTGTGTAGAAACCTTGATTATCCTGCTGGTAATAATCGTCTGAGATATAAGGATATGTTATCTTTTTATCATAATTTTGTATATCCTTCTGTAATTTGTCTGACTTTCTCTGTAATGTGAAGGTATGAAATTCGGCAAGTGTTTTCTCAGCCTTTTCCAAAGCTTCTTTGGCGTTTGTTAAAGTATTGTCACTCACTATTTCCCTTTTGAGATCATTAATTTCTTGGATAAGTTTTTTTGAGTATTCCAAAGCAGTTTCAACTCCAAGTACCATCCAGTATCTGGAGCAGTTATTAGAAATGAAACTAAAACCTTCTCTAAATTTAGGAATGTCAATGAAAATGGCGGGTTCGTTTCGGACTTGGAGACCTTTGGGGATAATATTGGCCTGTAGATATTTAGTCAGAAAATGTCCATGCAATCGAGTTCGTACTAACTTCTTTTCCAAGCGTTCTAATTTTGTCAATTTATCATTTAATGTTGTGTTAATAGCTGATAATTCTACTCCAAAAGCATTTGATACTCCTTGTTCAGCTATAAGTTTCGCTATGTATTCTTCAGTATATGAAAGAGTATCTGACATATTTTATTCAAAATGAATTTGTAGAAGAAAAACCCTCGCAAGCCAGCGCTTGCACAGGACAAGAGTTAAACACACAGGGGTAACCCTATAACCCAAGGAACCTGGGCTTCATCAATATATAAGAACAATGGTTCCGTAGGGAAGGCAAATTATTTACAATTGGAATAAATCAATTAAAGAAAATTAAACAAAACAACACAGCAAACGATGATCTAGCAAGTAATTAATAATTAAACAATAAATAATAATTCAAAAAACGAAATAATTTATTTTTTGTTTTTCAAGTGAATTTCCAATCATTCATCAACTCCTTTGAATATGTACAAAAAATCAAAAAGGCTGTATATACACTGATATTTACAAGAAAGCGACGCAGTGACAAAGTGAATAAGGTGACTTGATGTGATAGTGAAACAGTGAATATTTACAATATATGTATGTGATTATCAATAAAATACATAGAAAGTTTTTGCAAAGATTTTTTGCAAAAAAAGTCCTCAGCTGAATTCTGGATAGATAGTAATCCTTGTAAGGCACTGGTCCTAATTTTTCGTGTATACAAGGAGTTCCAATTAGTACTGGACTGTGGAACCGTCAACGTTTCGACCCTATACCGCCAGTTGTTCTATACAATCATAACGGGTCTTCTTCAGGACATGGGTGGTGTATAACAGCCTACATAAAATAAATATATATGGATCAGTATCTTTGCTGTGTTACAGGTGTAAAAACAGGGAAGGAAAGAATTTTCCCAACAACTCACCTAATTGTAGGTGATATGGCAAGTGTCCAGCAGTGTGACGTAGTTGCCGCTCAATTTCAGTCAGAAGAGACTACCTAATGACATGTGTGCACATTAGTAAGCACAACATAAATGTAGAGTTCAATTATATCACATTAGGGGCGTGTAAACATAATTTACCAGTGTTGTAGAAGATCTAGGTTCGTCTTCGTCTAGTTATTTGGTTATTTTCTTCTTAATGAGCCAGGTTTGAATCACTAAGGACATAAACGCAGATAAGGGTACTCAGAATGATGACCGGATTGCTTAAAAAAGGTAGTAAAGGAGATTCGTGGCCCACATAATGGCTCACCTGACTTCCAGGTAGATACTCTGCGTTGCGGGAGGCACGGTTATCAGGATGCGATTTCAACTAGAAAAAACCATACATAACCCACATTAAATATCACTGACCTCATGTGGTCTGTAGATATTTCAAAAACATGGTCTGTCCTAATTCCTTGCTTGGGTAAAATACAATGTGAACCTATTGGAGAGAGGTGATTCAACCCAATCGGTGCATACGCGAACTAGGTAGTGTATAATCAATCCTAAAAACATTTCTGAAGGTTCTGGCGATGAAACAACACAATCGATACATAAGAGCACGTGTCAGTGTATAATCAATCATACAGCCATATCTACCGGTTCTGGCTACTCTATATCACATAAACAGATTGGTCATCATTAAAAGATAACTACTCTGCGCGTCACACGCAACTCCTGAAGATTGTTGCTAACTTATGTTGTAGTCTCGGGCAGTCCGTCCGGAGCTAGTCACCGGCTCGAATCCGGAGCGTGTAGCAGCTAAATAGTAGCTGTTCATAGTTATAGAGACAGGGCTCTCTAACGGACCAAACGGTCTAGTTTGGGGAATGCTAAACTTGTTGGAATAATTAAATCAGATGGAGTACTCCAAATCCACTTCTAATCCAAATAGAGTATTTGTGTAATCAACCATAAAAAATATTACTAAGGGTTCTAGCGAGCGGTGCATGAGGCAGTGTAAACGCAATCATATAAACATTTCTGAAGCGTCTTGCTACTCAATATCCCATAAGCTTAACAGCCGTGATTTCGACGATAACTACTAACTGCTTAACAAGCGTCCCACAACTATCCTTAGAAATCGCTCATACCTGATGTGTAAATATATTCTTAATCTCGGGCAGTCAGTCCGGAGCACGCCACCAGCTCGAATGTAGAGCGTGCAGCAGCTAAATAGTTGCTGATCATGGAAGTAGAAACAGGACTATCGCAAAGACCAATCGGTCGAGTTAAAAAAGCCACATTAGTTAAAGTGTTAGGCTACATGGGGATTAGGTCAGACAGGGACATGATACGATTAATCAAACTTGTGCTTATAGTCAGACCAAAGTGTTTACACAGAAAACATGCTTCCACAAAAACATGCTACAGATTGGCAACATTAACAAAAATCAGCTTACGAGCATTTCATTACAGCGTTCATAAGTTTGTCAATGAAAAAATCAAAAAAACATCTTTTTACATGCTTGGACAAAATCATTGATCGAACCAACAATACAATAGATTTTCTGAAAAAAACATCGCATTGCTATTATGATAGCTGTTCTAGATAGTGCACACAGTAGTAGATCATAAGTATCCCTCAACCAATTCGAATGGACCAGTTTTAGTATAATGTAAAAGCATATAGTAGTATCATCAAGATGGTTGCTATATATAGTGTATTGCATTTGGAGCACACGTGACGTACTTATATGAGGATTCTTCAACTTTGCGTCACACCTTGGTGACTGACAAACCAATGGCGGTCATGGTATATGACTTATAAAGTATTATCAATAGACTAACATGCTCATCACAGCTAGCATGTCACTAAGATGGTTTCGACCTTGCCGTGTAAAGTATGTTCTATATGGAATAACCATAGTATGAAGATGGTGTCATTAAATATGTATTTTTCAATTGTACTTCGAATCTTTAGAAAAGGACTAAAAATCAGTACAATAATCATGACATGAAACTATGAATAGTTCTCAAAGAACCCACAAGTTTAACATGGACAGGCGAAGTGGCAATCTATAATTACCTAAAGCACAACATTCCAAGTTGTTTATTAGTCTCCTCATTTTCGTTGAGCCCTGTCTTTACAGAATCCAGAGAGTGGATCCATCTGCACTCCTTATAATTGAGCATGGAATGAATGTTACCACCCCTCGGATGCAGCCGCACCCTCTCAATTACCGTCCATCTCATACTGTCTGGTGGATGGTTGAGGCTTAGGAAATGGTCCACTAGGGGTGCCCCCAGTGTTCTGCATTTAATCCTGCTCATATGTTGCAAGATTCTACACTTGATTTTTTGTGTAGTTTGCCCTACATATACTTTATCGCATGGGCAGTAAATAGCATAAATAACGTTGTTACTATTACAATTCGTAAATGTAGGTCGCGTGTAGCTTTTTGTACCATACACAAACACCATGCCCTCTATCGATGAGACACAAGCCTTACAGTTTCCGCATTTTTTATGGCCCAAAATCGGTGGCAATGATAGTTGCGAGCGTAAGTCTGGTTTGGGGGGACTATGAAGGTAGGCACTAACCACTGTATCTTTTACACTCTTGCCACGTTTAAACGCAAATAATGGTAATTCTGTAGTCCCAATTTCTGTAGCTACCAGATTCCAATATTTAACAATTGTTTTTTTGATGGATTGGCTGTCTGGGTTAAAGGTGGTGACACAAACCATTCTATCACTCGTCTTTTCACTTTTTTTAGGCTCTAATAGAGTCTCTCGTGGGCAGTACCAGGCTCTTTTTTTGGCACGTTTCAAGAGGGTGCTAGGGTAACCTCTGTCTCTTAGCCTTTTAGTTAGAACTGTCGCTTCAGCAAAGTAATCTGTTCTCTGTGTGCAATTCCGACGCAGTCTCAGGAACTGCCCATAGGGCAGATTGTCACGGAGACTACGGGGATGGTTGGAGTTATAGCTGAGGAGAGCATTTCTCTCAATCGGTTTTCTATACAGTCCTGTATAGAGTACCCCCTCAGTCGTTTTCACATTGAGATCTAGGAAGCTTATAGTTTCACTGTTTTCACTCATTGTAAATTTGATGTCGTTGGATCTTCCATTTAGCCATTCGAAGAATGACTTAAGGGTCGTAATTGGACCGGTCCAGATCATAAAGACATCATCAATATATCTTTTCCATATACTGATGCTGTCTCTGTACGGATTATTCTCACCATATAGAAAGGCCCACTCAAAATGATTCATGTACAGATTTGCCAGGGACGGCGCATAGCTCGCGCCCATAGCAACGCCCTTGCATTGAAAAAAGTATTGGTTTTGGAACACAAAGTAATTTTTTGTCATTGCAATGTCCAACATTGCTATTAAAAAGTCAGTGGGGATTCTATGGGGAGTAGGTCTTGTATCAAGTACCTCTTGTACGACGGCAAGTGCCTCTTGTTGTGGGATGCTCGTGTACAAAGAGGACACATCAAGGGTTACCAAGAGTTGTTTCTCCTTATCAAATGGATGATCCTCTATGAACTGGATCATTTGAGTTGAATCCCGGACATAGGATTTGGTGGCAATCACAAATGGCTGCAGGAAGTAGTCAATGTATCGGTTTAAAGGTTCCAATATGGAGCCACAACCCGATACAATTGGGCGTCCTGGTGGTTTATCAAGATTCTTATGGACCTTAGGTAGAGTATAAATTGTTGGAATTCTCGGGTTAGTTTGGGTGAGAAATTTAGACTCTGGGATACTCAGAAAACCTGACTCAAGTGCCTGTACCAGTAAAGAGTCAATCAGAATTTTAATTTCGGAAGTAGGATCTTTTGTGATTGGTTGATAACTATCCCGGTCATTGAGTTGTCTTAGGATCTCGTCTATGTAATCACTTCGATTTTGTATTACAATTGAACCCCCTTTATCTGCAGCTTTAATAATTATTTGGTCGTTGTTCTTTAGGGACTGTAGGGCCAATTTTTCACTCAGTGGGATGTTATAAGGGACAAATCTAGGCTTGTCCAATGTGGACAACACTTCATGTGTAACAATTTGTTCAAAAGCTACAATTTTCTGGCTCATAGTCTGTATAGCAGGTGTAAAAGCCGAATCAGGTTTAAAAGATGTTGCTGCAATAGATCGAACACAAGGTTCTCTTTGTGCAAAAAAGTACTTTAAGCGGACCTTTCTGAAAAACTGCATCAATTCAAGTTTTACCATAAAGGGATCGGTTCTCTGAGTAGGCACAAAAGATAGCCCTTTTGAAAGAATATTATTTTCTTCTTGCGATAAAGCATATTTAGAAAGATTAATGATAGGATTGCTCTCATTTGCCGCCACCGGTTCCCTTTGGATACTATTAGGAGTCAGATCGTCTCGGATGTTGTCATCTCCGGAAGAAACATTTGTCAATAGCAAGGTCAAATTAGAATTCTCAGTAATTACAGAGTCGGACGTTGTATTAGGGGGAGTCGGTGTTACCATCGATATGTCTGGCGTCTTGTTGAAATTTCCCCATGGTTCCCCTGGTCGTAGAATCTCACTTGTTGGTTGCCTCTTTGGGGTGGGGGATTCTGATTTCCCCTCTGGGTGTAGGCCTGTTGATTCCCGCCCCTGCCGCGATACCAACCTCTCTGCCTTTGAAAACCCCTCCCTCTGTTGGAACTCCATGGTGCGTCCCCTAAAAAAGACTGTTGTTGAGGACCTTGTGGTCTTGGTGTTGTACTTGTCGAAGCTTGCTCACTTTCTCCTTCAGAATTACTTCCAAAGGAGGAATTGGACAAGTTGGTAAACCTTCGTGGTCCCTGTCTGCTACGGTTTGTGTAGAAACCTTGATTATCCTGCTGGTAATAATCGTCTGAGATATAAGGATATGTTATCTTTTTATCATAATTTTGTATATCCTTCTGTAATTTGTCTGACTTTCTCTGTAATGTGAAGGTATGAAATTCGGCAAGTGTTTTCTCAGCCTTTTCCAAAGCTTCTTTGGCGTTTGTTAAAGTATTGTCACTCACTATTTCCCTTTTGAGATCATTAATTTCTTGGATAAGTTTTTTTGAGTATTCCAAAGCAGTTTCAACTCCAAGTACCATCCAGTATCTGGAGCAGTTATTAGAAATGAAACTAAAACCTTCTCTAAATTTAGGAATGTCAATGAAAATGGCGGGTTCGTTTCGGACTTGGAGACCTTTGGGGATAATATTGGCCTGTAGATATTTAGTCAGAAAATGTCCATGCAATCGAGTTCGTACTAACTTCTTTTCCAAGCGTTCTAATTTTGTCAATTTATCATTTAATGTTGTGTTAATAGCTGATAATTCTACTCCAAAAGCATTTGATACTCCTTGTTCAGCTATAAGTTTCGCTATGTATTCTTCAGTATATGAAAGAGTATCTGACATATTTTATTCAAAATGAATTTGTAGAAGAAAAACCCTCGCAAGCCAGCGCTTGCACAGGACAAGAGTTAAACACACAGGGGTAACCCTATAACCCAAGGAACCTGGGCTTCATCAATATATAAGAACAATGGTTCCGTAGGGAAGGCAAATTATTTACAATTGGAATAAATCAATTAAAGAAAATTAAACAAAACAACACAGCAAACGATGATCTAGCAAGTAATTAATAATTAAACAATAAATAATAATTCAAAAAACGAAATAATTTATTTTTTGTTTTTCAAGTGAATTTCCAATCATTCATCAACTCCTTTGAATATGTACAAAAAATCAAAAAGGCTGTATATACACTGATATTTACAAGAAAGCGACGCAGTGACAAAGTGAATAAGGTGACTTGATGTGATAGTGAAACAGTGAATATTTACAATATATGTATGTGATTATCAATAAAATACATAGAAAGTTTTTGCAAAGATTTTTTGCAAAAAAAGTCCTCAGCTGAATTCTGGATAGATAGTAATCCTTGTAAGGCACTGGTCCTAATTTTTCGTGTATACAAGGAGTTCCAATTAGTACTGGACTGTGGAACCGTCAACGTTTCGACCCTATACCGCCAGTTGTTCTATACAATCATAACGGGTCTTCTTCAGGACATGGGTGGTGTATAACAGCCTACATAAAATAAATATATATGGATCAGTATCTTTGCTGTGTTACAGGTGTAAAAACAGGGAAGGAAAGAATTTTCCCAACAACTCACCTAATTGTAGGTGATATGGCAAGTGTCCAGCAGTGTGACGTAGTTGCCGCTCAATTTCAGTCAGAAGAGACTACCTAATGACATGTGTGCACATTAGTAAGCACAACATAAATGTAGAGTTCAATTATATCACATTAGGGGCGTGTAAACATAATTTACCAGTGTTGTAGAAGATCTAGGTTCGTCTTCGTCTAGTTATTTGGTTATTTTCTTCTTAATGAGCCAGGTTTGAATCACTAAGGACATAAACGCAGATAAGGGTACTCAGAATGATGACCGGATTGCTTAAAAAAGGTAGTAAAGGAGATTCGTGGCCCACATAATGGCTCACCTGACTTCCAGGTAGATACTCTGCGTTGCGGGAGGCACGGTTATCAGGATGCGATTTCAACTAGAAAAAACCATACATAACCCACATTAAATATCACTGACCTCATGTGGTCTGTAGATATTTCAAAAACATGGTCTGTCCTAATTCCTTGCTTGGGTAAAATACAATGTGAACCTATTGGAGAGAGGTGATTCAACCCAATCGGTGCATACGCGAACTAGGTAGTGTATAATCAATCCTAAAAACATTTCTGAAGGTTCTGGCGATGAAACAACACAATCGATACATAAGAGCACGTGTCAGTGTATAATCAATCATACAGCCATATCTACCGGTTCTGGCTACTCTATATCACATAAACAGATTGGTCATCATTAAAAGATAACTACTCTGCGCGTCACACGCAACTCCTGAAGATTGTTGCTAACTTATGTTGTAGTCTCGGGCAGTCCGTCCGGAGCTAGTCACCGGCTCGAATCCGGAGCGTGTAGCAGCTAAATAGTAGCTGTTCATAGTTATAGAGACAGGGCTCTCTAACGGACCAAACGGTCTAGTTTGGGGAATGCTAAACTTGTTGGAATAATTAAATCAGATGGATCAATGATTTTGTCCAAGCATGTAAAAAGATGTTTTTTTGATTTTTTCATTGACAAACTTATGAACGCTGTAATGAAATGCTCGTAAGCTGATTTTTGTTAATGTTGCCAATCTGTAGCATGTTTTTGTGGAAGCATGTTTTCTGTGTAAACACTTTGGTCTGACTATAAGCACAAGTTTGATTAATCGTATCATGTCCCTGTCTGACCTAATTCCCATGTAGCCTAACACTTTAACTAATGTGGCTTTTTTAACTCGACCGATTGGTCTTTGCGATAGTCCTGTTTCTACTTCCATGATCAGCAACTATTTAGCTGCTGCACGCTCTACATTCGAGCTGGTGGCGTGCTCCGGACTGACTGCCCGAGATTAAGAATATATTTACACATCAGGTATGAGCGATTTCTAAGGATAGTTGTGGGACGCTTGTTAAGCAGTTAGTAGTTATCGTCGAAATCACGGCTGTTAAGCTTATGGGATATTGAGTAGCAAGACGCTTCAGAAATGTTTATATGATTGCGTTTACACTGCCTCATGCACCGCTCGCTAGAACCCTTAGTAATATTTTTTATGGTTGATTACACAAATACTCTATTTGGATTAGAAGTGGATTTGGAGTACTCCATCTGATTTAATTATTCCAACAAGTTTAGCATTCCCCAAACTAGACCGTTTGGTCCGTTAGAGAGCCCTGTCTCTATAACTATGAACAGCTACTATTTAGCTGCTACACGCTCCGGATTCGAGCCGGTGACTAGCTCCGGACGGACTGCCCGAGACTACAACATAAGTTAGCAACAATCTTCAGGAGTTGCGTGTGACGCGCAGAGTAGTTATCTTTTAATGATGACCAATCTGTTTATGTGATATAGAGTAGCCAGAACCGGTAGATATGGCTGTATGATTGATTATACACTGACACGTGCTCTTATGTATCGATTGTGTTGTTTCATCGCCAGAACCTTCAGAAATGTTTTTAGGATTGATTATACACTACCTAGTTCGCGTATGCACCGATTGGGTTGAATCACCTCTCTCCAATAGGTTCACATTGTATTTTACCCAAGCAAGGAATTAGGACAGACCATGTTTTTGAAATATCTACAGACCACATGAGGTCAGTGATATTTAATGTGGGTTATGTATGGTTTTTTCTAGTTGAAATCGCATCCTGATAACCGTGCCTCCCGCAACGCAGAGTATCTACCTGGAAGTCAGGTGAGCCATTATGTGGGCCACGAATCTCCTTTACTACCTTTTTTAAGCAATCCGGTCATCATTCTGAGTACCCTTATCTGCGTTTATGTCCTTAGTGATTCAAACCTGGCTCATTAAGAAGAAAATAACCAAATAACTAGACGAAGACGAACCTAGATCTTCTACAACACTGGTAAATTATGTTTACACGCCCCTAATGTGATATAATTGAACTCTACATTTATGTTGTGCTTACTAATGTGCACACATGTCATTAGGTAGTCTCTTCTGACTGAAATTGAGCGGCAACTACGTCACACTGCTGGACACTTGCCATATCACCTACAATTAGGTGAGTTGTTGGGAAAATTCTTTCCTTCCCTGTTTTTACACCTGTAACACAGCAAAGATACTGATCCATATATATTTATTTTATGTAGGCTGTTATACACCACCCATGTCCTGAAGAAGACCCGTTATGATTGTATAGAACAACTGGCGGTATAGGGTCGAAACGTTGACGGTTCCACAGTCCAGTACTAATTGGAACTCCTTGTATACACGAAAAATTAGGACCAGTGCCTTACAAGGATTACTATCTATCCAGAATTCAGCTGAGGACTTTTTTTGCAAAAAATCTTTGCAAAAACTTTCTATGTATTTTATTGATAATCACATACATATATTGTAAATATTCACTGTTTCACTATCACATCAAGTCACCTTATTCACTTTGTCACTGCGTCGCTTTCTTGTAAATATCAGTGTATATACAGCCTTTTTGATTTTTTGTACATATTCAAAGGAGTTGATGAATGATTGGAAATTCACTTGAAAAACAAAAAATAAATTATTTCGTTTTTTGAATTATTATTTATTGTTTAATTATTAATTACTTGCTAGATCATCGTTTGCTGTGTTGTTTTGTTTAATTTTCTTTAATTGATTTATTCCAATTGTAAATAATTTGCCTTCCCTACGGAACCATTGTTCTTATATATTGATGAAGCCCAGGTTCCTTGGGTTATAGGGTTACCCCTGTGTGTTTAACTCTTGTCCTGTGCAAGCGCTGGCTTGCGAGGGTTTTTCTTCTACAAATTCATTTTGAATAAAATATGTCAGATACTCTTTCATATACTGAAGAATACATAGCGAAACTTATAGCTGAACAAGGAGTATCAAATGCTTTTGGAGTAGAATTATCAGCTATTAACACAACATTAAATGATAAATTGACAAAATTAGAACGCTTGGAAAAGAAGTTAGTACGAACTCGATTGCATGGACATTTTCTGACTAAATATCTACAGGCCAATATTATCCCCAAAGGTCTCCAAGTCCGAAACGAACCCGCCATTTTCATTGACATTCCTAAATTTAGAGAAGGTTTTAGTTTCATTTCTAATAACTGCTCCAGATACTGGATGGTACTTGGAGTTGAAACTGCTTTGGAATACTCAAAAAAACTTATCCAAGAAATTAATGATCTCAAAAGGGAAATAGTGAGTGACAATACTTTAACAAACGCCAAAGAAGCTTTGGAAAAGGCTGAGAAAACACTTGCCGAATTTCATACCTTCACATTACAGAGAAAGTCAGACAAATTACAGAAGGATATACAAAATTATGATAAAAAGATAACATATCCTTATATCTCAGACGATTATTACCAGCAGGATAATCAAGGTTTCTACACAAACCGTAGCAGACAGGGACCACGAAGGTTTACCAACTTGTCCAATTCCTCCTTTGGAAGTAATTCTGAAGGAGAAAGTGAGCAAGCTTCGACAAGTACAACACCAAGACCACAAGGTCCTCAACAACAGTCTTTTTTAGGGGACGCACCATGGAGTTCCAACAGAGGGAGGGGTTTTCAAAGGCAGAGAGGTTGGTATCGCGGCAGGGGCGGGAATCAACAGGCCTACACCCAGAGGGGAAATCAGAATCCCCCACCCCAAAGAGGCAACCAACAAGTGAGATTCTACGACCAGGGGAACCATGGGGAAATTTCAACAAGACGCCAGACATATCGATGGTAACACCGACTCCCCCTAATACAACGTCCGACTCTGTAATTACTGAGAATTCTAATTTGACCTTGCTATTGACAAATGTTTCTTCCGGAGATGACAACATCCGAGACGATCTGACTCCTAATAGTATCCAAAGGGAACCGGTGGCGGCAAATGAGAGCAATCCTATCATTAATCTTTCTAAATATGCTTTATCGCAAGAAGAAAATAATATTCTTTCAAAAGGGCTATCTTTTGTGCCTACTCAGAGAACCGATCCCTTTATGGTAAAACTTGAATTGATGCAGTTTTTCAGAAAGGTCCGCTTAAAGTACTTTTTTGCACAAAGAGAACCTTGTGTTCGATCTATTGCAGCAACATCTTTTAAACCTGATTCGGCTTTTACACCTGCTATACAGACTATGAGCCAGAAAATTGTAGCTTTTGAACAAATTGTTACACATGAAGTGTTGTCCACATTGGACAAGCCTAGATTTGTCCCTTATAACATCCCACTGAGTGAAAAATTGGCCCTACAGTCCCTAAAGAACAACGACCAAATAATTATTAAAGCTGCAGATAAAGGGGGTTCAATTGTAATACAAAATCGAAGTGATTACATAGACGAGATCCTAAGACAACTCAATGACCGGGATAGTTATCAACCAATCACAAAAGATCCTACTTCCGAAATTAAAATTCTGATTGACTCTTTACTGGTACAGGCACTTGAGTCAGGTTTTCTGAGTATCCCAGAGTCTAAATTTCTCACCCAAACTAACCCGAGAATTCCAACAATTTATACTCTACCTAAGGTCCATAAGAATCTTGATAAACCACCAGGACGCCCAATTGTATCGGGTTGTGGCTCCATATTGGAACCTTTAAACCGATACATTGACTACTTCCTGCAGCCATTTGTGATTGCCACCAAATCCTATGTCCGGGATTCAACTCAAATGATCCAGTTCATAGAGGATCATCCATTTGATAAGGAGAAACAACTCTTGGTAACCCTTGATGTGTCCTCTTTGTACACGAGCATCCCACAACAAGAGGCACTTGCCGTCGTACAAGAGGTACTTGATACAAGACCTACTCCCCATAGAATCCCCACTGACTTTTTAATAGCAATGTTGGACATTGCAATGACAAAAAATTACTTTGTGTTCCAAAACCAATACTTTTTTCAATGCAAGGGCGTTGCTATGGGCGCGAGCTATGCGCCGTCCCTGGCAAATCTGTACATGAATCATTTTGAGTGGGCCTTTCTATATGGTGAGAATAATCCGTACAGAGACAGCATCAGTATATGGAAAAGATATATTGATGATGTCTTTATGATCTGGACCGGTCCAATTACGACCCTTAAGTCATTCTTCGAATGGCTAAATGGAAGATCCAACGACATCAAATTTACAATGAGTGAAAACAGTGAAACTATAAGCTTCCTAGATCTCAATGTGAAAACGACTGAGGGGGTACTCTATACAGGACTGTATAGAAAACCGATTGAGAGAAATGCTCTCCTCAGCTATAACTCCAACCATCCCCGTAGTCTCCGTGACAATCTGCCCTATGGGCAGTTCCTGAGACTGCGTCGGAATTGCACACAGAGAACAGATTACTTTGCTGAAGCGACAGTTCTAACTAAAAGGCTAAGAGACAGAGGTTACCCTAGCACCCTCTTGAAACGTGCCAAAAAAAGAGCCTGGTACTGCCCACGAGAGACTCTATTAGAGCCTAAAAAAAGTGAAAAGACGAGTGATAGAATGGTTTGTGTCACCACCTTTAACCCAGACAGCCAATCCATCAAAAAAACAATTGTTAAATATTGGAATCTGGTAGCTACAGAAATTGGGACTACAGAATTACCATTATTTGCGTTTAAACGTGGCAAGAGTGTAAAAGATACAGTGGTTAGTGCCTACCTTCATAGTCCCCCCAAACCAGACTTACGCTCGCAACTATCATTGCCACCGATTTTGGGCCATAAAAAATGCGGAAACTGTAAGGCTTGTGTCTCATCGATAGAGGGCATGGTGTTTGTGTATGGTACAAAAAGCTACACGCGACCTACATTTACGAATTGTAATAGTAACAACGTTATTTATGCTATTTACTGCCCATGCGATAAAGTATATGTAGGGCAAACTACACAAAAAATCAAGTGTAGAATCTTGCAACATATGAGCAGGATTAAATGCAGAACACTGGGGGCACCCCTAGTGGACCATTTCCTAAGCCTCAACCATCCACCAGACAGTATGAGATGGACGGTAATTGAGAGGGTGCGGCTGCATCCGAGGGGTGGTAACATTCATTCCATGCTCAATTATAAGGAGTGCAGATGGATCCACTCTCTGGATTCTGTAAAGACAGGGCTCAACGAAAATGAGGAGACTAATAAACAACTTGGAATGTTGTGCTTTAGGTAATTATAGATTGCCACTTCGCCTGTCCATGTTAAACTTGTGGGTTCTTTGAGAACTATTCATAGTTTCATGTCATGATTATTGTACTGATTTTTAGTCCTTTTCTAAAGATTCGAAGTACAATTGAAAAATACATATTTAATGACACCATCTTCATACTATGGTTATTCCATATAGAACATACTTTACACGGCAAGGTCGAAACCATCTTAGTGACATGCTAGCTGTGATGAGCATGTTAGTCTATTGATAATACTTTATAAGTCATATACCATGACCGCCATTGGTTTGTCAGTCACCAAGGTGTGACGCAAAGTTGAAGAATCCTCATATAAGTACGTCACGTGTGCTCCAAATGCAATACACTATATATAGCAACCATCTTGATGATACTACTATATGCTTTTACATTATACTAAAACTGGTCCATTCGAATTGGTTGAGGGATACTTATGATCTACTACTGTGTGCACTATCTAGAACAGCTATCATAATAGCAATGCGATGTTTTTTTCAGAAAATCTATTGTATTGTTGGTTCGATCAATGATTTTGTCCAAGCATGTAAAAAGATGTTTTTTTGATTTTTTCATTGACAAACTTATGAACGCTGTAATGAAATGCTCGTAAGCTGATTTTTGTTAATGTTGCCAATCTGTAGCATGTTTTTGTGGAAGCATGTTTTCTGTGTAAACACTTTGGTCTGACTATAAGCACAAGTTTGATTAATCGTATCATGTCCCTGTCTGACCTAATTCCCATGTAGCCTAACACTTTAACTAATGTGGCTTTTTTAACTCGACCGATTGGTCTTTGCGATAGTCCTGTTTCTACTTCCATGATCAGCAACTATTTAGCTGCTGCACGCTCTACATTCGAGCTGGTGGCGTGCTCCGGACTGACTGCCCGAGATTAAGAATATATTTACACATCAGGTATGAGCGATTTCTAAGGATAGTTGTGGGACGCTTGTTAAGCAGTTAGTAGTTATCGTCGAAATCACGGCTGTTAAGCTTATGGGATATTGAGTAGCAAGACGCTTCAGAAATGTTTATATGATTGCGTTTACACTGCCTCATGCACCGCTCGCTAGAACCCTTAGTAATATTTTTTATGGTTGATTACACAAATACTCTATTTGGATTAGAAGTGGATTTGGAGTACTCCATCTGATTTAATTATTCCAACAAGTTTAGCATTCCCCAAACTAGACCGTTTGGTCCGTTAGAGAGCCCTGTCTCTATAACTATGAACAGCTACTATTTAGCTGCTACACGCTCCGGATTCGAGCCGGTGACTAGCTCCGGACGGACTGCCCGAGACTACAACATAAGTTAGCAACAATCTTCAGGAGTTGCGTGTGACGCGCAGAGTAGTTATCTTTTAATGATGACCAATCTGTTTATGTGATATAGAGTAGCCAGAACCGGTAGATATGGCTGTATGATTGATTATACACTGACACGTGCTCTTATGTATCGATTGTGTTGTTTCATCGCCAGAACCTTCAGAAATGTTTTTAGGATTGATTATACACTACCTAGTTCGCGTATGCACCGATTGGGTTGAATCACCTCTCTCCAATAGGTTCACATTGTATTTTACCCAAGCAAGGAATTAGGACAGACCATGTTTTTGAAATATCTACAGACCACATGAGGTCAGTGATATTTAATGTGGGTTATGTATGGTTTTTTCTAGTTGAAATCGCATCCTGATAACCGTGCCTCCCGCAACGCAGAGTATCTACCTGGAAGTCAGGTGAGCCATTATGTGGGCCACGAATCTCCTTTACTACCTTTTTTAAGCAATCCGGTCATCATTCTGAGTACCCTTATCTGCGTTTATGTCCTTAGTGATTCAAACCTGGCTCATTAAGAAGAAAATAACCAAATAACTAGACGAAGACGAACCTAGATCTTCTACAACACTGGTAAATTATGTTTACACGCCCCTAATGTGATATAATTGAACTCTACATTTATGTTGTGCTTACTAATGTGCACACATGTCATTAGGTAGTCTCTTCTGACTGAAATTGAGCGGCAACTACGTCACACTGCTGGACACTTGCCATATCACCTACAATTAGGTGAGTTGTTGGGAAAATTCTTTCCTTCCCTGTTTTTACACCTGTAACACAGCAAAGATACTGATCCATATATATTTATTTTATGTAGGCTGTTATACACCACCCATGTCCTGAAGAAGACCCGTTATGATTGTATAGAACAACTGGCGGTATAGGGTCGAAACGTTGACGGTTCCACAGTCCAGTACTAATTGGAACTCCTTGTATACACGAAAAATTAGGACCAGTGCCTTACAAGGATTACTATCTATCCAGAATTCAGCTGAGGACTTTTTTTGCAAAAAATCTTTGCAAAAACTTTCTATGTATTTTATTGATAATCACATACATATATTGTAAATATTCACTGTTTCACTATCACATCAAGTCACCTTATTCACTTTGTCACTGCGTCGCTTTCTTGTAAATATCAGTGTATATACAGCCTTTTTGATTTTTTGTACATATTCAAAGGAGTTGATGAATGATTGGAAATTCACTTGAAAAACAAAAAATAAATTATTTCGTTTTTTGAATTATTATTTATTGTTTAATTATTAATTACTTGCTAGATCATCGTTTGCTGTGTTGTTTTGTTTAATTTTCTTTAATTGATTTATTCCAATTGTAAATAATTTGCCTTCCCTACGGAACCATTGTTCTTATATATCCATATACAATTAAGGCAGCACCCTCTCATCTAGTACAGTCTTGCCTTCTGTACAGAGGAAACACAAACTATCTACTGATCAGCTGCAACACCGAAGATCTGAAGCTTTTACTGGCACTATATAACCTGTAGGTGTGTACTATTAGACATCCAGAGCAGAGACCTACCATTACAGATGTTTCTACTAGTCGGAATCTGATGCATGGTCCACTGAACATATTCTTTCACAGCTTCCACTCATGTTTTATCCGATACCGTAACCTTTTCACCAAGTGTCTGATTACAAAGCTTCTATTGAGGACTTTGAATATTTTTTTCCTAGACTTCAAGAATTTGTTCTAATGGTTATCAAGCAGTGTTCAACAAGAACATTATCGAACTGCCTGTGTACAAGATGGGCACATTGTCTAAGTCTAGTTACATTCTAAGGCAACAAAGTTCAACCATGATCCTAAACCAGTTAGCCTTGCATTGTAACCTGCTTTGCAACAACTGACTTCAAACCCTCTAGTGCAGAGGTTGTGGTTCACTTACAAGCATATAGGCTCCCTGTGCAAGTGATGTAATTGGTGTTGATGCAGTGCAAGGGACAAGATTTACATATTCTCCTTATGTCAGATTCTTATTCACAACAGCTCATTCATACTCATTCATTTGGTGAGGCCCATAACACCAACACACGTCATTCAACCAAATTCATTCAAATCTGTACACAGTATAATAAGGCGCTGGACATGTGGGTACCTTATTACCTATCAGGATTAATTTGCTTTACATTATATACACAATATAAATATCTTCAGAATCCTGACCTTAACATCAAGACACTCCACCACTTGGTCGATGGACCAATTAGTTGGACTGGTTGATGGTGAATTAGAACCAGCAAAGACACAAAGCCCAGGAAACATTTTGATATTTTCTGTAATTTAAGAACCACAAACTCCTTTCTTAGTTCAAAAGCTTATTCATCTCATCAATTAAACTCTTAAGTTGTCATTTATTATCTGAAGTTCGTTGTCAGTAAATTTATTCAAGAAAATTATTAACATTCAGAAGTTAGTCTTGGAAATTTAGGAAAATACATTGAATCATTACCAATTTGGAGATTAAGAAAGTTCAAATCAAACTGGGAGTGATCAGCATTCTCAAATGAAGGCTCCCTCGAACAGACAGTCCAGTCCTCACCAAAGGATAAAACCGGCATACAAAATACAGGATACAGCGTAGAAAGGTTTAGAATTTCAGCGAAGTCCAAACATCAATCCGGAGCATGGACCCATTCCACACTCAGACTGATAGCATAGAATTTAGGAAACCCAAAGAAATAACCCTAAAATATAGGCGACCGCGACCCAATGAAAGAACCGAACGCTGCGGCAACCAACCCTTCCTACTCCTCCAATTCTGACGACCCCAATGATTGAGAGGGTTTTATATATCCTTTCGTTGCATTACTTCATTTTAGATCTAGAATCATTAGGGCAGACCAAATGTTCTGATTGGACAGTTCTGGGTTATCAGTAGTTTGAAATTTTCCCAGTGTTAACTGGTTCTCCATAATGACTTTTCACAAAGTTCTCAAATTGACATTTTCTGTTTCATTCCAAGGTAGGGGAACAGTAACCATTTTTCTTCTCAAGGTAAAAAGTCACACGGATAGGTCTTCTCTTTGTCTCTTCCTTGATTCTCATTTGGTCATCCCTTGGCTGGCGGTCAAGTCCTGACTTTTGACCTTGACAGGGAACACTATGTCAGGAGTTCAGGCTACCTCGTGACTTCAAGAGCTATCTGGGCATGCGCAGAAGTCATAACGTGCACATGGTAGCATCTGCTTCAGAGAACGCCATCTTGGGTACTGTGGCCTAGTAGGTCCGAATGCCAACTTAAGCAAAAATAGACATGACAGTAATTAAAATATAGAAATGAGAAGTTCTGATGTTCAAACCCATACTAATCCCAATATATATTAGTATTTTCCTAGCTGTAGCAACAATTAAAGCAATGATACCTACCATTTGATAATTTTAAAGCCCAATCACAAAGCAACATAAATCATGCAATTTAACTATTTCACTATAATCTAAGGTTAGTTTGTGTACCATAGTTAATCAGTTAATTATTCTGCCATGCAATTTAGTCCCACGTATATTTCATGTTTATCAAGGTGCAAAGGTTGATTAGTAAATTTCCACTGCAAATATGTTTAAATTAATTTTACAATGATCACGTAATTAATTTCATGCAAATTAGAGGAGGTATACAAAATTTGTTTTACCTGCTCCATCAGTGTGCACATATAAAAAAATCCCTGTCTGGCTCTGGTTGACGAAGAAAGTACATAGTGGTTGTCAAAAGTTACTGGGCCACACTAGGAAGCAAAAGCTGGGCATACACGTTTGTATTACAGTATTAAATATTTGTGCCATCATGCAATGATTGTGTGGGAGGCAGCTCCACCTCCTATCAATGCGTCTCTTGGCCAATAACTGCTGTTTGCTCTCAAGGGCAATCCTACCCATCTAAGTTGCTTAAAAGCAGAGTGGAGGATGTAATACAAAAAGCTCCGCTGTTTTGTCTCTAGTTTTGCAGAGTCCTTGTTTCAAAAAGTACCAGTCTTGATGAGAGTTAAACCAGCGAAGTAAGTTCCTTAGTAGTGAGTTGGACTCCATTGCATGGGGTTGTCCACAAGCGGGAAATGTGAGTACAGCTGCAGCAAGTTGGAGTATTTTATAATCTAGTTCTCTTTGTTACGTTTCATTTTTAATTGTTTCTCAGCCACATATTTACACATTTCAACCCTATCTCTGTGATCTGAGACCTATTGCAATGCCCCACCCCCTCAACAATCTGGTGACAGCCAGTCTTCCATGGAGTAACTCTGTGTAACTCAAAGTCCACTGTACGAGCAATAAATCCATGCCTATTCAAATACTTGTATAAGAATAAGTATTTTATTTCTAACTCTACACATTCAAAGGAATAACATTCATGAGCAGTAACACAATCCCCTTGAGGGTGGGGCTCTAGTAGTTGGGGAAAATCCCTGTTCCACCTTCTCGTATACCTTGATAGGGGTTATTACCCAGTCACTGGTGGCCGCATTCTGGGAATCCTCACTAGTAGGCCATACTCTGGTGTTGCTTTTTTTTTTTACTCCTTACTAATTGGTCAAGAGTTTCTATGGTGCACAGCACCACTAGCTGTGCGACCCCCGTGATCCCAAATGTCCAGTTCTAGTCTTTACTGCTTCAGTGTTATGGAAGCATTCAGCAGTGCTGCGAGTGCACCCTCTGAGGGTGCTCCAGAGTCCCCATCCTGCTTGTCCAAGTCTGGCTTCCCGTACTTCACATGGCGGCAAGCGCAGGCGCTCTCCTTTCAGCAGTACTGCCAGTTCATTCCAGCAATCGGAGCTGCTCCCACTCAAAACACTAGGTAAGTCACTCTTCCCCTCACAGTGGGGGTATTGGGGAATTAGATCTGATGGCTCTTGACTAGAGCCCAGCAAGGGTGCAACATCTTCGGCGGCGTCCTTTTGATCCTCGGAAGGGGGCGGGTGAAATCTGTCCGGGGCAGGTCTCGGTGTGCAGTTTTAACCCACTGGTCACAGCTGTAATCTTTCTGTAAAGGCAACAACCTGAATACTTGGCTACAGTGGTACTGGCATCTCTTGGCATGCAGGGTTGTCTTGATGCACTCCGTTTTGGAGCAGACTCTTCCAGTTAAAGTGCCCTCACCATGGCTGCCCTATACTGTCCTATGTGGTTGCCAATAAAATGTAACACAAGCCTTGATGCTTTTGCCACTATGTTCAACTGTGGCCCCCGCTGGCATACAAGGTCACCGCAACGAGGTTGTGCGGGCTTGACTTAAATGGTGATCCTTAGACAGCAGCCTTTTCCTGGCATACGGGGGTTGCTTGACCGTTAATGCACATGAGTAATGACTCGGTCAGTGCACAACCATTCTTGTCACTCAGTCATCACCAAGAGGCTCCCCACTAGAGGGAGGTTCCTTTGCCTCCATTCCATCAGCAGGCAGGCCTGGGCTTCCCAAAATGTAACAGTGTCCTCCTTTTAATATACTGTTGAAGTTGCACTTGCAGTCAGTGTACTTTCACAGGACACATACACTCTTGTACTGTTACCACCAGGCTCTGTGCCACTACAGACACGCATACGTTCAGCACACATTCAGCCAGCGCACACTTGTCAGTACTGCAGCTTTTCTGTTTTGTACCAGGCTGTGCTATTTGCAAACACACACTGCCAGCACCCACTCACAACACATCACCCTTTATGTAGTGTACTTCATGTGAGAAGTTGGCCTGGCATATGCTGTCCACTAGTTATAGTGGGCACCTTGCACCAGTCCAAACAACCCTTATTGATGGTAGGTTTAAAGACAACCTTTATTGAAAGCTATCCAAGTGGGAGCTATGGCGAGCAGCCTTCAGGCAAAGTCTTGAAGGAGTGTAAAGCAGCTTGGTTTACTAGATTATAACCTCTTCAATTACTAAATGAAAGAGCCACACAGGGTATATATTTATTTCTAAACACTCTCTACTAATCCCTTTATGAGATTAGAGAGTCAAGCACACAATAATACAGTTCTAAAACGAAAGTAAATAGTAAAATATACAATGGGCCCTAGGGGCGGACTAAACCATATATTAAAGTGGTATAAGAACCACGACTTGACTAGACGCAGTGCCTAGAGCACGTAGAATTGCTGGGACCCCCCCCAGGAACCACCCAAGGTAGTGACACAGGAGACCCACGGACGTGTGCAGTGTGAGAACACAGCTGCGAGCCCCGTACTATTCTATGGGAAAGTCACGGTTGGAATTTTAGAAGTTAAGGACACTTAGGAGAGGACTTTGAGCAAACCCCTTTAGACTTGGGGTGTTCTAGGGCTAGCACCCACGGGAGCACCGATGTACTCTAGTCACCCCACTCAGGAAAGCCGGGTGCATAGGTATCAAATGGTGTTGGGAATCGTTGATTTCAATGGCAATCTGCTGCAAAGTGCTGCTGTCAGGAAGGAGAGAAGTGTCCGGTGTGATCCAAACTTGGATCGAAGAACAGAAGAACCTGAAAGCAGAGGGGACAGTCTGGGTCACTTACCAGTGACCAGGGGCACGATAGACAAATGCCCACCAATGTTGGGTGTTTCAGGTGCGAAGAGGTGAAGCTTGACTCCGCAGCCACGCGGACCAGGAGGCGTCGACTACAACCAGAAGCTGGATTCGAGCTGTCCCATGAAGGATGTCGAGTGCTGTGGAGTTGGTGCCCAGATTGGATCCAACAAGCCTTTGCAACAGCAACCCGTGCAGGAAGAGAGAAGATGCTTCTAGGTGGACCGGCAATATCCTGGGGATTCCCCAAGTGATGGAGAGTCAGGGCACGTCTGGAGCAGCCAGGTAAGCCCAATTAAAGTTGCCTTCACAAGGACCCACCAGTCGATGGACCAGGGATCGCGAAGGAACCTCAAGAGAACGCAAAGGGCCAGCTCACGGAACACTTGTGGAGTGTAGGCTGGCAATCTCCCGTGCAAATGCTGCTCGGGGTCAGGGCTACAAGTAACCCAAAGCTCTGCTGTAGGAGTCGTTTGAAAGCTGAGGCTTCTGCAAATGGTCGCGGTGTCCAGGGTTTCGGGTTGCACGGTCTTCCACGTGGGATACAGGCTTCAGAACTGCTGATTGCACAGATCGACCTCAGACCACGGAAACCCACCTCCTGTGTTGCAGAATTCTTCGAAGTCCAGCGGGAGCTTTGGAGATGCAAACCAGACAGATGCGTCTTTGGTGCCTGCCAAGCAGGGGAGTAACTCCTTTACTCCAAGGGAGATAATTCAGTCATCTAGTTCAGGGTAGATAGTTGAAGTTACAGGAGTCAGTATCGGTTTTGTCCAGGTGTAATCTAAAGTCCTGTAGCCAGGGGTTCCTTTCTTATACCCAAGGAAGGGGTTGAACAAACTCTTGGGACCCACCTATGGGAGGGTCAGGAAAGAGGGGTGTCTACACCCATTTCCTTTGTCCAGTTTCGCGCCAGAGCAGGGGCTGGTTGCCCCTGCAACCAGTTTGAACTGGACTATGCACAGGGGCACCAAATGTGCCCCCAGTGCTGAACTTCAAAGCACTCTTGGAGTGCACCCACCCAGCCCCAATACACTAAAGCCTGTCTGGGAGGTGGTGACCCCTCCCTGTGACAGGAAACTTTTGTCCAGGCCTCCCCTGCCGGAGTTTCATCCAGAAGCAGGAGGGCAGACTTGTCTGTGGCTGGCTGCATCCATTTTGTGATGCCAGGGCTCTGTTAGCTGGTACTCAGTATACCGGTGCTGTCATGTCTCTCCCTCTAGAAGGGTGGGATCATACACTCACACCAGTTACCCAGTTTCCAGCTTCAAGGTTGACTGCTCTAGCTGTTAGGTGACATCCTCTTCCTTTCCACACCCTTTCCCTCAACTGGCCACTCTAAATCTGAGTTAGAGCTGCCTGGAGGTAGAACCAAAAAAGGCATTGTGCAGGTCAGATGGCTACCGTGACTGTAACTTCCGGTCAAGAAACAGTACACCTAACTCATCATCGCAGTGACTCGTGCTGTGGCACTCTTCCATTTTTCTTTCTGCATAATCTTGGGATCTTTAGCTGCAGACCATGAACCAGAGCCAATAGCACTGCACAATCATCTCTAAGAACAGAGGGCCTCTTATGAGGTCCGTATGCTTCCGTTGCATCACTTTTTGTGACGCTGCAGTGGTGTAAAAAAAAAAAATCACACTGTGCCATATTTGCAGAGAAACACATCTATGCAGATGCGTCACTTTGTAAACCCCTCTGCTACATTATACCCGCAACAGGTATAATGTATGCAGGGTAGGCGTTTGTAACGGAGTGGGTGTCCATATGACTGCCAAACACCAGTGAAACTAGAATATGGTACTATACTAGTTTCTTTATTTATAATTGTAACAGTTCAAATAAACTTTGGTACTCCTCTGGTAGGGGTTGCTCCTTTTTCCTGCAGAAGTCTCTCAGACAAGGGGAGGGGGGGGGGGAGAAAGAAGTCAGGCCTGGTTCTACCGAATTTCCGAGGTCCCGGTATTGATGAATTATGAAACCCAAAACAAACCAATACAAGAGGGTCAGTAAGGAAGTGAAAACACTTCCTGGTGTAGGGTAGCAGGAGTGAGGGATGAAATCACCAAAACCTCCAACACCGTGCGAGCCCTATTTGTGACCTCCCTTGCATTCACCGGCCTCCCCTACCCGGGAAATCCCTGCAGTTTCGCCCGTACCTTGCTAAGCCAGCCTCCTCCTGGAGGGCGGCGGGGCAGAACGCAGTCTTGTTGGCCTCCTTGCTTGACTTCTTTGTTTGGGGCAGCGTCTCTCTCTCCCTCTTCAGTTCTTCCGGTCTCTGCAACCGCCACGCTTCGGCTTATTCTCTCAGTCCAGAATCGGCTCCTCCATACGTCCGGGTGCTCTTGCTTCTTGTTCCATCTGGTGTTTGCACTGATAGAGCGGCTGTAGGAAACATCAAAGGCCACTCCTCCGGGGACTCCTCCAATGAGTTTCCCTTAAAAGGCTCCACACTAGCCTTATTTTCATAGAAAGTGAAGTCCGTAAATCGGAATGCCACGTAGAAAACCGGTGGCCAAGCAGTTCCCTGGTCTTCCGTGGATTCCTGACTGCGTTCCTGCGCACAAAAGGCTTGTAGAAGGGTTGCAGTGGAATCTGAGATTTCACTGCAACACTTCCACGGCCCCACTGCGTCAAATCCTTAGTAAGGGGTGTTGCAGGCCTTTTCACATGGGGTTTGCCCGCATGTGAATTGACACAATGCTGGAGTTGCCTCTGCTTCCGGACATACTCCAGCAATGCGCTAGTTTTGCGCCGACAGATACGTCAGGATTTCTAACATCGATCTTATCGACAGTAAATACACGCATCCATGGTGTTGTAAGGAGGGCGCACTGAAAAGCGTTGCATCGCTGTTTTACCGCAGCAATACAACACTTTTCATAAATGAGGCTCAGAATTCAACCATAGAAATACTTCACAAAAACACCACTCCACTGCAGATCCTATAATCGGTACTAATCTCCATCCAGAGCACAAGCCTCAGGTGGGAGGACGACCATAAGGAGGAAGTGGACCCTTTGCAAGAGGCACTAATGCACAGTGGGACCAGACGACATACTCCCAGAAGTCAGTGCCAAATGCCGAAATAACGGGAAGCGTTTCTCTCCAGAGAACTCTTGCGAGCTCCAACCTCCTCCAGCCATTAAGCCTGCATGGCTTTCTGCCCACTCCGATCTCCCCAGCCCATCCTGCAAAAACACCCCCACAAAGTCAGAGGTCAACCATTTGACAGTGTTGCTCTCGACACATCTCAAACACCTGCCAATGTTCTAGCCTGCAACTGTAAACCACTTAGCACGTGGTACATGACCCCCTGCTAACACCTGTGCCACTGAATCTTATTTTAAATGAGCACGTGCGCACAGCCCTTCCTGGGGACCGGTTCTCGAGACTCCGGAGCTGTGTGGCTACGTGCAGTACAGACATTCGTGAAATTGGTCGCTACGTGCAAGGAAACAGCGCGCAGTTGCTAAGATCCCAAAGATGGACGTGTGGTATGCAGATACCAGGAATGCATAGGCATTCTTTAGGCTATGGTCAATTTTCCAAAGGAATGTACCCGCAAATTCCGTCCAGAAAAAGCTGACTGTACCCAAAGTTTACGGTAATGCAAGCCATACTAGATACCTGCAGGCCGCTTTCTCCTTTTTCTGGTGCCAGAAACTTAAACATCAAAATGTTCAGTCTGCAGGTCATTTCATCTGCATCTAACAGTAATGTCTCAGACGGTTTGCTAGTCACAAAAGACAATTTTGCTTGAACTTTTCCCACACAGGGTTTCGTCATCTACACGGTGTTCCTTGGTCCAATTAATATGACAACTAAGGGCTCTCTTGGGGTCCAGTGACCCCTCTCGCATAGGGATGCGCAGAGAAGAAAGCAGGCTGCATGATCAACTGCTTTCAAGTAGAGGCGATCCTACCTTTTACAAAATGATGCCCGAGTCAGAAGCAGCAGCTTGTCCAGAAAGAAGGCAGTATATGGTTTATGATGGTTAACTGGCAGCGCCCCAAGTTTACTGACACTGCACGTGGGAGTAATTAAGTTGAGAAAGTCAAAAAAATTGAAGGCCCCAATGTGGCATACATAACAAATGGTGCAGGAGAAATTATTTGTAAGCCCTTTCAATAAACGCATCACAACTGGTGACTTCAATAAAGAGCGAAATTCCAACGAATGTAGAAAGGCCATAGGGCAGGTGTGTAACCTTTAATCTACCCACAGCAAAGCCTTGATGGGCCAAAGATAGGACACATAGCAGTACATAAGACAATTTAGCCTGCAATGGAACAACGTGACGGTCTTCACTCAAGTGCAAAAAGAACTATTGATGGACAGAATGCAGAACAATGTCATACATTCACCCCAGTACAGTGATCTAGGCCTAAATCCATCGTTTTTTTGCTCATCATGCCGTTCCAGTTTGGATCCAGCCATATGCAAATCAGTCTTGACCCTGTGCTCAATGGAAACAGTCCAGCCAGAACTGCCAAGCCAGGTCCTCCCTGGACTGGAAACAAGCATCCTAGGACCGGTTTCAGGGTTTCACCCCTCTTCAGCCAGGATAGCTTGATTCCAGTGGCATGGAGAGCACAGGACTTATGTCTGAGCATACCCGTCCCACTCGGGGTGACAAATGCAAAAAGAACTATTGAGGCACAGGGACAGACTGATTTGCATATGGCGATGTCTGAACTGGGGTGGTGGAGTGAGCTAAAGAATGATGATGGATTAAACCCAGATCAGTTGACTGGGGGTGAGTGTTTGATTTGCTCTAACGCTCCATCCATCATCCCCTTTGGTATCGCTTTGTTTGCCCTAAGTTGGTTTTTTAACTTTTACGGCGGGAGAGACTCATAAGCTGGGACTCACCCACAGTAAACTCATGATAAAATGGACTGCATGTGGATTTCACCGGTGTCTACCTTGTGAGATAAGGCCGCTGCACTGCAGCCAGAGTAAGGGGCACCGGACTGGTTACATGTGGACACGTGTGTGCACCCATGTAAGGGCTGCACGGGGGAGATTCCTATTGTGCACAGCCCAGGAGCTGGTACAGATAGAATGGTGTGGAAGGGAAGATGCTGAGTTGGGTGATTACATGGAATAGGCTTTATAATGTGGGGAGACACATGTAAGGGATAATCGGTGTACTTTACTGTTTCACTGAAGGAACACACCATTATTCTACTATGGAGACAGAGAGCACATGGGGTAGTTTCAGTTCCCTAGGGCCTGCAAACTTCAGAAGCGCACCAAAGTACAATGTAAGTTGTGTAAAAAGAATGATTCTGCAGAGTCCAAAGCTATATCTGTACTGAGTATGGGTCATCCAGAAATGTCCCATTCCTCTAAATCGGCTCATAACCAGAGCCCGGCCCATTGTGACCCTGCCAAGCTAAATGAATTACCTTCCTCCCAAAGCTGTAGTATCGGAGGGCTAGCCCTTCGCTGCAAGGGCGAAGGTCTTCTCTCCAGGAGGAAGTGATGGGGTGAATCTGCAGGGTATCAGTCAGCAGCTGTCACTTGGCACCAGGCCTCGCACGGGCCATGAAGTCACCAGTGGGGAAGGAGGCTTTTCAGAGACCATGTGGCATGAGACCCCTGGACGACGCCATCATGAAGTATCCTAGTGGCCTGTGCAGGAAGGAGGGATTAGGGGCAGAGGGATGATGTGTGACTGCAGGATAGGGCAGAATTGCATTCCTGTCAGACCGCTCCAATTTCTCATAAAAGGTCTTGCACAGGAAGAGGAGCTCTCTCTGAGGTGTGGTCTTGCTGAGAAAGACTTGTGGTGGAGACTGGCGCCATGGGCAGTTGGAAGGAGGAACCCCCTGACTGCCCCAGCACTCTGGACTACGCCTTTGAGGGAATCCAGGGCCATTGAGAAGAAGCCTGGGCATCTGTGCAAGGAGAAGAGAGGCCCAGAAGGAGCGCCAGGTGAAAGTTGGGCGCAAGGAGCCAGTGAAGACCGCTCCTTGCTGAGTTCACCCTCTTGGAGGACAGGAAGGCAACAAAAAGTGCTTTAGATGCTTAGGGCTGGCCACCAGCAGCAAGAAGAGGCTTCGATTGTCAAATTTGGCCCCACGGGGGCTGAGATAGGCCCCCCAGAAGGTAGGTGACGATTGACCTTTCCGGGGACCGACGACAAAGCGCGCCCCTAGGGCTGCCCCTAGAAGTTGATGCCGGGGGGCACTGTCGCGCCCCACCCCCCCATGAAGGTGCCTACCGTGCCTAGGCTCTCAATCCTGGGACCCCGTGAAGTAAAGTCAGAGAGAGCGGTTCCGGGAGCCCTGGACCCCATCTCTGGGCCCTGCCGAAGAGGAAGCCGGGAAGCGCCATCGCGCTCCCCTTGAAAGTGAGTGGGGCTCAGGACCGATTCCTGGGCCCCAGGTGTCGGTGGCAAGGAGAGGGCCGTCATACTCTCCCTGCAGCAAGAGGAAGGAGGGCACTGTGCTGTCACACTCCCCCCCCCCCCCCCGAATCCCTGACCGACCGGCTGCAGCCTCTGTGTCCAGAATGAAGATCCTGCTCCCACGGCAGGAGGCACGGGTGCGGGCCAGGCAGGGAGTAGGTGAGAGCAGCCGGGGTGGGCTCCCTGAGCTGCTCTCCACCATACCTAGATGTGGGGTGCTCGGGTGGGACTAAGCACTAGGGGAAACTGAAAAGTGGCGAGAGGCCACCAACGAAGGCAGCACATCTCTCCCTGGAGCAGCGGGAGAGCCACGCTGCTCGAATATTCACAAGCTGAGGGAAAGCGCCCCATTATGCCTTGCAGGGCAGTGAAAATCAGCTTGATTTCAGTGTATGGTGAGCCTAGAAGATAGGGTCACCACCATTTGAATGCCCAGGTGCTGGGGGAGCTGCAGGAGCAACGCAGACTCCTTCAGACAAAAAGTGGAAAGTCCCTATCCGTAGTCACTGGAGACTTGAAAGATTTAACCCCTCAAGGATTCAGCCATGTTTTAAAGCTTACCTAATGCAAGAACTTTTGTTCTACAGTTTGGTGTTGATGTTTAGGACTGCACGGAGGCGTGAAAAGCAGAACGTAGATTGTCTTCATGGAGATGTTCCCTAGAGGTGTAAAGGTGCAATTGCACAGGTGGTGCATTTACATAATGTTGTTCCTTTTGGGCACTGGAAGTTGCATGCAACATGTGAAGTAATAAGTCATTTTGTTAATAAGTTGCCAGGCATCCTAGCCAGGGTGCCTGGTTGTAAATGCATAATAATGTGATTATAAATGTGATGCCTTTTAGGGGCTGTGATTGACTTGCATTGATCATGTTACCAAATTTGATAAGTACTTGTCATTCCAAGTGATGCTTAGACATGTATTCTTGCTACTGCGTTAGTTGAGCAACCAGACTGTCAGCCACTGTGATTTAAGTGTTTATACTGTAGGGTCAGTTTGAGATGCTCTCAGTCAGGATTATGTGTCACTATGGCAGATGTTCCCATTATAAATGCTTGTGGAAATAATGGAGTGGCACGCCACTGGGGTGGTGCCAGTGGGAAGGGCTCTCACTCCAGGGTATGGTCAACCAGTTGTATTTGGGGGCAAGATGATGTTCACACATGTGAGTGGTGGTACTAGATCCCCCCCCTCCTAGCGGGAGGGGGGGGAATGTTTACACAATGTCAAGAAGTATTTCCAACAGCTTATGTATATTTGTAAATTAAGGCATGGTATTGAGTAGTGTGTGTGTGTGTAATAGATGTACTCTTCCTTTTTATAAAGAAAAGTACAGACTGGACAATCAATTATTGAGTGTTACGTCAGCGTACCTATAAATGACTGTTACTAGCCCATGCCACCTCCCTTGAGAAAGCTTTAGACTGCTCTGCTACTCTCTGAGAGTCAAGCGATACAATGGGGTGTTTGGTTCCCAGTAAAGGACAAATGTAGACCCATTATTTGTGCAGGCCTCACAACTAATGCCTCATTTTCCAACATTGGTGTCTAGCGGCAGGAAACAGAGTATCCCATTCTTGTACACATTGATAGCATTTTATATGTCCAGGTTTGCCTGTTACCTATTTAGTAATGAGCAAATGATAGAGCACAAGGCCCTGAGAAAGGTTCAAAGGTTTGCTTATTTGAACTAAAAGTATGGGAAAGGAAAGCCCCAGCCCACATATGTCATGTGAAGATATTATGGTTAAATGGTAAACTGTATTGATATGACGGAGTTATGTTGATTAGAAGGTGATGGCGGGGTGGTGCTTTCCAGGAAATTATTGCATAGAAGGGTTCAAAGGGTACAGTATGGCTTTGAACACAACACTACAGACACTACACCTGCATGTGGGGGTGTCTTCTCAAAAGGTATAGGGACAGCAACTGATACCCACATCACAGATTGGGGTGTAGGGGTGGATCGGACTTTGGACTTTAGGGGGATAGGAGAGTTAGGGGGTCCTGGGAAATTCCCACGCTTTTCAAGGACAGGGTAGGTTTCCACAGAAGGGGTCCCAGCTAACCTTCCCCCGCTAAAATTTGTCTTGCCATTGGTGCAGGCCAAAACCTCTGGAAGGGTGGGGCAGGAGGTCGCTTGACCCCGGGTATTGACACCCCCGAGCTTCCCATGGTGGGGAACCAGAGAAAAAATTCCCGCGGCGGGAGGAGGGTGCCGGAGAGTTTTGTGTTCAGCAGGGCCCCCAGGTTAACTGGTGGGGAGGGTGAGCAACCCAGGGGTGGCCCATTGAATTGGGTGGCCCCAAAGGAGAGTAGTTCTTGAGCTAGGATGTGCAGTGGTAGCCCCTAGGTACTCTAGGTGGGCTAGGTAACTGACCCTGAGGAGATCTGAGAGGGGGTGATAGACTCCCTAGATTCCAGGTGAAGGGTTTATGGGGGACCCTGAGGTGTCAGGGTAGGGTAGGTTGTTACCAAAAGGAAGCAAAAGGATATCATCCTGGAGCTTGTGTTGTGAATCTGAGGTAGTGGCTGGGGCCATGCATGGCAGAGTGACCAGTCAGGTAGGTAATGGGGGGGTCGGACCCCAGGACTGGGAGCATGGGGTTGTCCTCCCAGCTGGTTGCAGAAGGCAGACATATGCATGGTATATATATATATATATATTACCTACTGGCGGTCGCCAGTAGGTAGTTATAGTTAGGACCCTGTTTCCAAAGGAAATCCGCAACATTCTATTTGGAATAACTTTGGCGCCGGTCGACGAATCCTCGCGAAATTTTCAAAATAGGTGGGGCGCTACGCTCCGCTCCTACCCTGAAAGTCTCGGGGGGATTCGTCAAGCGGGGGCTGAGAAAATAGGGGGGTCCCAAAACGCGTTTTTCCCATGCATTTTTCCATAGGACCTTTAGACACAGCTACAGCCCGAACGGCTGAACAGAGTTACTTGAAATTTGGCAGAGAGGTAGTCCTCAGGTCAAGGAAGTGCCTTTTGTAGGTCTGGTGTTAATCTGTTCAGTAGTTCCTGAGAAAATAGCATTTAAATCAATATATATATCTGTGGCAGCTTACGGTGCGCTTACCGTGCGCTTACGGTAAGCTTACCGTACGCGTACGGTGACGTGCGCGAGCGCGATTCTGATTGGCTGTGAGATCTTAGTAAACATTCGAATCGGTCGAAACCCGGAAGCGGCGGCCGCCATTTTCTCTCTCGCAGTCTGAGGGGGGGGAGGAAAAACAAAGGGAAAAAACATGTAAAGGGGCTGTTTAGACAGCTCATAACCACCTAGCCTTGATGAAGGTGTCCCCAAAGAACCCCCAAGGGCAAAGAGTAAAACAAATCGCCGATTAGGCGTACGGAAAAAAAAATAAAAAAAATAAAAATTATCCACACTCTCTCTACCCCGTGTGCAAATGGTGCCCGAAGGTCACCATTTGTACACGGCATATATAACAAATGAAAAAGTAAAAGTTTACCTTGCACAACGAAGCGCATAATATGCCCTCCATGTGCGCACGGTGCGCGAAGCGCATCGTGCGTACATGGCCCATCCATGGCCCACTTAACTGCGTAAAGTGGGCGCGCGGTGCGCAAAGCGTTAAGTGGGCGCGCACGCCATGAATGGCGTAAAGTAACTTAGCATTTAAAAAACCGTACAAATTCAATGAAAAAACCATAGGTTTCACACACGTTATAGTTAGGAATTAGCATTTAAAAAACCTTGCAAATTCACTGAAAAAACCATAGGTTTCACACATGTTCTAGTTAGCTGGACATTTTACTGATAAAAAACCTATGAAATTCCCCCGTTATAGTTAGTGCAGGCAACTATAACTCACGCAACCGCAATCCTCTGCTGATGACATATGTGTCTTTATGAAAAAAAAATATTTGTAATATATGTATAGCTAAAATTTAATGGAAGAAGACATGGGCAAATAAGTGTCTAAATACAGTATTAGCATCAGCAGAGGATTGCGGTTGCGTGAGTTATAGTTGCCTGCACTAACTATAACGGGGGAATTTCATAGGTTTTTTATCAGTAAAATGTCCAGCTAACTATAACATGTGTGAAACCTATGGTTTTTTCAGTGAATATATATATATATATATATATATATATGACAGGCGGGCCCATCTTAAAGTGTAAGGACCCCATACTTCAGAAGGGGGTGGTGGAGGCCAAGCAGGGATCGTGAGTGTCCCTGAAAAGTCTCCCAAGGTGCTGCAGGAACAGCAAGGAGGGCTCTGAGAGGTGGGACTGGGTGAAGCTGACTCAGGGCTCATGGGCTCTCTAAGGGTACTCCGGGAGGAAAGAGCGTCTCTCAGAGGTAAGGGTGCATAGGCCCTGTTCTCGCAGCGGAGAACAAGGAAAGGGTCTAGGTTCCTGGGGTAGTTTCCGTGGGGAGCTATCAATGGAGGGAATGAGCTGCAGGAGGTCTGACGAGGCATCCTCAGTGTCCCCCCCCCCCCCCGGCACTGCCAGTGTGGTGATGAGGCCGGTCTGAGGTCATATCATGGAGCCAGACCAGGGGCCAAAGGTGCTTCTCTGTAAGGGAGAAGCATGAGCGGGCTGAGCTATCTTTAGGGAAGACACTCATCCCGGAAGGGTGGTGGCAGCTAAATGACCCCAGCTACAGGCTGAGGATGAGGGTCCAGAGAGATTGCATATTTAGAGTGTGGGGACCCCAAGAGAAGGAGGGTACTGGGTAGAATAATCTCCAGAAGCGGGCCAGCTAGTGACCCAGAAGAGGCACTGTTCCCTTCTCCAGAGAGGTGGTAGGCATAGTGTTGCGTGGGCAAGGGAAGGCCTAGTTAGGCTCAGTCCATGTAGACCGTGAGTGACCTAGATGCATCTAACCTAGAGCCAGGAGGGTTCCTAGGGCAGTCTTGAGATCCCTGTAATGAGTGGAGGACTCATGGCTGGAAGAAGTAGGTGGTCTGAGCGATTAACTGGTGAGTAGAGGGGTCTGGTCAGAGCCCCTTGTCACTGGTTATCACTGACTAAGGGAAGAGTACCCATGCATAGTGGCCATTTCTTCCTTGTAGGAATCAGCTGGGCGCAGCGTGTGTGAAAAGATGGTTCTGACCATCTGAGCCACCCTGATTTTTCGCTTTTTGAAAACCTGATTTTTGAGCTTTTACTGTGGGAGAGCCTCATATGCTGGGACTCACCCACAGTAAACTCATGATAAAATGGACTGCATGTGGATTTTACCAGTGTTCGCCTTGTGAGATAAGGCCGCTGCGCTGCAGCCAGGGTAAGGGGCACCGAACTGGATACATATGGACAAGTGTGCACACGTGTTTGCACCCGTGTAAGAGCTGCCCGGTGGAGATTCCTGTTGTGCGCAGCCCAGGAGCTGCTACAGATAGAATGGTGTGGAAGGTATTATGCCAAGTTGGGTAGTGACATGGAATAGGCCTTTAAATGTGGGGAGACACATGTAAGGGATAGTCAATATGCTTTACTGTTACACTGTAGGAACACACCACTATTCCCCTATGGGGACAGAGACCACATGGGGTAGTTTCAGTTCCCTAGGGCCAACAAACTCCAGACACGCACCAAAATACACTGTAAGTTGTGTAAATAAGAGTTATTCTGCTGAGTCTAAAGCCATATATGTACTGCTTATGGGTCATCCAGAAATCTCATATTCCTGTGAATCAGCTCAAAACCAGAGCCCGGCCAGGGTTGACCCTGCCAGGCTGGATTAATTACCTTCCTCCCTTGAAAGGATGAACTCACTTTTTTGTTCCCCCGGCACGATGCGGTGGAGCGAACATGTATGTAAGAATATCTGTAACTAGCATGATGGTTTATGTAAAGATGATTCTGTATCGAATAGCAACTGGCTTGTTGTTTATGCAGTTTAAAGCATTGTTTTAAAATGCCAATAAATACAATTAAAAAAAATTACCTTCCTCCCTAAGCTGTAGCATCAGAGGCCTAGCCTTTCACTGCAAGCATTTCCAAGGGCGAAGGTCTTCTCTGCAGGAGGGAGAAATGGGGTGAAGATGCAGGGTATCAATCAGCAGCAGTCACCCGGTGCCAGGCAAGAAGTCAACAGGGGGGGAAGGGGGCTTTCAGAGACCATGTGGCATGAGACCCCTGGACATCGCCATCTTGAAGTATCCCAGAGGCCTGTGAAGGAAGGAGGTATCAGGAGCAGATAGGTGATGTGTCACCAGGATAGGGCAGAATTGCATTTTGCCAGCCCCCTCCAATTTCTCTTAAAAGGTCTTGCACAGGAAGAGGAGCTCTCTCTGAGGTGTGGTCTTGCTGAGGAAGAGTGGTGCTGGAGATTGGCGCCATAGGCAGTTGGAAGGAGGAACCCCCTGACTGCCCCGGGACTCTGGACTGCACCTTTGAGGGAGTCCAGGGCCAGTGAGAAGAAGCCTGGACCTATACGCAAGGAGAAGAGAAGCCCAGAAGGAGAGCCAGGTGAAAGTCAGGCGCAGGGAGCCAGTGAAGACAGCTCCTTGCTGAGTTCACTCTCTTGGAGGCCAGGAAGGCGACAAAAAGTGCTTCAGGTGGCTAGGGCTCATCCCCAGGAGCGAGAAGAGGCCAAGATTGTCAAAATTGGCTCCACAGGGGCTGAGATAGGCCACCAGAAGGCAGGTACTGCTGATCTTTCTGGGGACCGAAGAATAAGCGTATGGGGCTCCGCCGCCGGCCTTTGATGTGCCCCCGCGGTGGGTCTGTTCCCGGGGACTGCCTCCAGATGAAGGTGATGCCGGGGAGAACCGTCGCGCCCCCCATGAAAGTGACTACGGGGCTCAGGCTCTTTTTCCTGAGCCCCCACAAAGTAAAGTCGGGGAGCGCCGTTGCGCTCAACGTGAAATGGTTTCCAGGGACCCTAGGATCCTACCCTGGGCCCAACAAAAAAAGAAGCCGGGACTGCTGTCGCGACTCCCGTGAAGCGACTCCAGGGTCCGGGGACCCCATCTCCGGGCCCTGCCGAAGAGGAAGCCGGGGAGCATGACGGTGAAGGTGGGTGGGTTCCAGGACCATTTCTTGGACCCCGGGTGTAGGTTGCAAGGTGGGGGAAGTGCCATCACACTATCCGCAGCAAGAGGAAGGAGGGCAGAGGGCCGTCGCACTCCCCCTAAGAGGGGGGGGAGTGCTGTAACACTCCGTCGAGGCCCGCCTGACCGGCTGCAGCCTTCATGTCCAGAATGTGGAGCCGGCTCCCGCGGCAGCATGCGAGGGTGCTGGCCAGGTGGGGAGCTGGCGAGAGCAGCCAGGGGTGGGCTCCCCAAGCTGCTCTCCACCTTACCTGGATGCGGGGGCCCGGGTGGGACCGGGTCCCCGAAGAAACGGAGAAGTGGCGAGAGGCCACCAAAGAAGGCAGCGTGGCTCTTCCCGAGCAGTGGAAGAGCCACTGCTCGGATATTCACGAGCTGGGGGAAGGCGCTCCCTAATGCCTTGCAGGGCAGTGAAAATTTGCTTGATTTCAGTGTGTGGTGACCCCAGGAAGATGGGGTCACCACCATATGAATGCCTGGGTGCAGGGGGAGCTGTAGGAGTAACACAGACTCCCTCAGCCCAAAAGTGGAAAGTCCCCATCCTAAGTCACTGGAGACTTGAAAGACATACCCCTCTAGAGTACAGCCTTATTAAAGCTTACCTAATGTTAGAACTTTTGTTCTATAGTTTTGTGCTGATGTTTAGGACTGCACAGAGGGGTGAAAGACAGAATATGGATTGTTTTTGTGAAGACGTCCCGTAAAGGTGCAATTGCACAGGTCGTGCATTTGCATAATGTTGTTCCTTATGGTAACTGGAAGTCACATGCAATATGTGAAATAATAAGTATCTTGGAAGTAAGTTGCCAAGCATCTTAGCCAGGGTGCCTGGTTGGAATTGCATAATAATGTGATTATAAATGTGATTCCTTTTAGGGGCTGTGACTGACTTGGATTGATCATGTTACCAAATATGATAAGTACCTGTCATTCCAAGTGATGCTTAGACATGTATTCTTGCTACTGCGTTAGTTGAACAACCAGACTGTGATTTAAGTGTGTATACTGTATGGTCAGTTTGAGATGCTCTCAGTCAGGATTATGTGTCACTATGGCAGATGTTCCCATTATAAATGCTTGTGGAAATAATGGGGTGGGCCGCCACTGGGGTGGTGCCAGTGGGAAGGGCTCTCACTCCAGGTTATGGTCAACCAGTTGTATTTGGAGGCAAGATGATGTTCACAAATGTGAGTGGTGGTACTAGATCCCCCCTCCTTGCTGGAGGGTTGGGAATGTTTACGCAATGTCAAGAAGTATTTCCAGCAACCTATGTATATTTGTAAATTAAGGCATAGTATTGAGTAGTGTGTGTGTAATAAATGTACCCTTCCTTTTTATAATAAAAAGTACAGACTGGACAATCAATTATTGAGTGTTATTTCTGCGTAACTGTAAATGGCGATTACTACCCCTACTACAAACCACGTCCCTTGAGTAAGCCTTAGGCTACTCTGCAACGCTACCCTCTGAGAGTCACGCGACCCCCAGCGAATAAATAGGATTGAAACACCGTCGACCAATTTACTAGCGCAAACGTACGGCACACAATTATGGTTCACATAAATGTCTAAACTATGACCAATCACTGTAAATAATAATTTCTGTTGAACCATATTTTTCTGTATATATCTTTTCATCACCTTGTCACATTGCGCCCTTCGCTGTTCTCACACTTGTTCTGTCACTTGTTTCACGAGCACAATAGTGCACCAAGTCCTCCTTGGGTTGCCCTTGCAATGTATGCCCACTATCCTTGTATAAATTGTTATTCTAAATATATGATGCCAAGAGCACTTTTGAAAAACTTACTATGAGTCTCCCTCTTTCCTTCCTGTAATATTTTCTACAAACATGTTTATTTGCCTTTTTAATTGATACCGGTTGAGACATTGTTGTTTAATTTTTACCCTTGGAGAGTCAAGCGCTACAATGGGGTGTTTGGTTCCCAGTGAAGGACGAATGTAGACCCTTTATTTGTGCAGGCCACACAACTAATGCCTCGTTTTCCAACAGTGCCCATATGACGTCCTTCACAGTTTGTGATGTCCAGCCCAGTACGTAGAATGTATTCTGTCATGTCCTGTCCGCCAAAGACTGTTTCTAAGAAATAATTCGATAAGAAATTTAGAAACTGTTCAGAGAGGGCAGGCAAGATCTTGTTCACCATAATCCCAGAGGGCATGAGTGTATCTCCCCAAATTGACGATTGCATTTAGACATCTGGTGGAGGAAAACATGCTCTTGCCAAGTCCATGCCAGTTCTTTGATTCTTGTCAGTGAATGAAGATCCTGAGGGTCAGCACAATGTTCATTTTTAACTACCTTTCAGCACCTCCAATTCTGATTGCAATAACAGCACAGAATATTGGAGTGGCTAGGTGAGGGAAAGATTTGGGGATGGGAAGGGGGTCTGCTTCTTCTCTTTAACCCCTTCGCCGCGGCAGGAATTCCGCTGCGGCGCTGGGGGGGGGGTTTGGGGGCACAGCGGCGGCGCCGTGCTCATGACGGAACCACTCCGTCATGAGTCATGGGCGAGCTGTGCTCATGACGGAGTGGTTCCGTCATGACTCCGCCCACGGCGCTAATCGCCCGCACAGGCGGGGAATTAGCGCCGCGTGGGCGGAGCGGCTGCCAACGGCCGCAGCATGACGGAACCACTCCGTCATGAGCACACGGCGCCCGTGGCTCATGACGGAGTGGTTCCGTCATGAGCACGGAACGGGTTAAAATGCAACTCATATTATATTGTGTAACAATATCACCCTTTACTTATCCTTGCCTTTCTAATTTAGGGCAACACTAACGATCAGCAAATAACTGAACACATGACACATCGGTCAGTTTGTGGTTAACTTTTCATCAAACAGAATGTTAATGTTCACATAATGACTTGTATAGAACAATTACATACCGCAAAACCACCTCTGGAATCTTGCAGTGGTTCTATTTTGTAAAATTGTTTTCCTCAGCACCCTGTTAGAGAAGCAGTCACAGATGCTTTCAACTCAAATGACAACCTGTTACGGGAGCAGTAACAAAATAATGCTTCCTTTTACAAAATGCTGGTTTCTGATTTTCCTTGAAACAGTGTTCCTGTCACAATTGTGGGTAAAAACAAATCTGTCTTTTTCTTATCAGACTTTCTCACTTTTAGGTCTGTCCTTCAAAGACAAAATTATCCTAATCAAGTCTCTTTGCAGGATCCTATACAAAGAACATGCACTGCATCAAAATAACATCTCTTTTCTTTGACCTTACCTGTGCAACATTAGCAAACTAGTGTTCTCTTACTTCCTTTAGCAGTAGATTGGCACATATATGCCTTTATCAGATTAATCTATCAGGATTGTGGCTTTCTACATCAGAAGACAAAAATCATGAACCTCATGGACCTGCCTCCTTTGTTTAGTGAGTGATGGGCGTGCTGCTTCTATACAACTATATTGCTGAAAACAATATTAAAAACAACAATATTCTTAAGAATGATATTACTTATTTTAAAAAAAACAGTATTCTTGACAACCATATTTTTGCATCACGATATTTTTGAATTACAATTTCTTTCCCAGATTTCTGTCTCCCAATATTTTAAACTCGATACTTTGACTTTAATACTAGCTGGACACTGGCTAGAACTGCCACATCTGTAACACACATCCGATTTCTCCTTTCTTTTAGTAAAAGCTGATATATTGGCGTGAGAATTTTACCTGCTCACACTACACACATTCTCCACACAACTCCCATTCTTATTATTATTCTGCACAGACAATATCCACTTCTCAGATTGTTCCAAGTCTTTCGCTGTGATAATAGCAGCTTAGCATCCCCCATTCATCACAACTGTTCCAGAACTTTTCTACTCTTTACATGTACAATTAGCTGATCCCTAATCATTTCATTGGTTACGGGTCCAAAATTCTAAGTCATAGAAAATGCTCTTATTGTTGTGAGAAACTTATAGAAAGATTTCCCTTACTTTTGGCTCTTTTATAAAATTTAAACCTAGTGAACTCAATAATAGACATAGGTTTAAATCGGTATTCCATTCTTCGTAAGCATCAATATCTCCTTGTCCATTCGAAGGTATTACTTGTGACAAAGATCTGAAAACCTACAGATTATTAAGAGTGTAATAAAATGTTTTCTTCATTTCCGCACCCATCCATTTTCTGTCTTTGGCTTACATGTATGTGATAAACTCATCCTCCCATCGCACCCAAGGAATGGGAGGTTTACTTTTTAGAAATTTTTCTATAACTGCATGATACATTAAGGCCCTGATAATGATGTCGGGCGAACTCACGTCTGCCCGACACCATTCTGGAATGGGAACCGGCTGACCTCAGTGCGGTCAGAAACATCGATTTTCCTATGGGAGCTTGTGGGGCCGGCGGAAAATGCCCGCAGCATAACCTCCCATAGAAAAATAAATGTTTCCAAACATCCCTGCACCGTGTGGCAGGCACCTCACAGTGCCTGCCACACGGTGCAGGGGTGTTGAGGGGGGCACCATATGTGCCCCCCAGGGCAGTATGCGGAGGCCACGGAGGGATGGGGGCCCTGCTAGGGTACCAAAGACACTTTTCAACAGCAGTTCCATGTCAGAAAGGCTGACATAGAAGTGCTATTGGGAAGTGGCATCATAATCCTGATTGCAGAAACGCCATCCTCAAGGGATTATGAGGTCTTTCCAACCAGCCAACGGGCTCCTTGAGCGCATCGGATTCCCGTCCGGTTTAAACTCCGACCACCATTATTGTAATACGGCGGTCGGACTTTAAACCTACAATGTCGGTTGGAAAGCCTCCAACCAGCGGTCGGAGGCTTTTTGACCAACATTGTAATAAGGCCCTACCTAACTTCAACAATAGAGGCACTTACGCACAGAGGAATCACAACATCTGAAGTTTAAAATTATGGCAGTAAGTCTCAGAACAAGGAAAAAAAGGCAATAGTGACCAGAATTGTCAGAATCACCACAATTACTAGTGTACCAATCCTGTGTTAGTTCAAAGTTAGTAAACTACAGTGCTCCCATACCGTTCCACTCAGACTGTCCTAGTAGATTCGTAGTAACCTGTTGCCAAGCAATGCATCTGCAGGCCAAAACAAAGCACCTGTGTGACTTGTTGTATGGCAACACCATGTTGCCAATAGTTGCCTGGTTGTGTGTCTCCTCAAAATGACGTATTGAATTCACTGCGCATGCGTCCAACACTTCTCGTGCAGAATAAAGACAGTGTGTAGGTGACCAGCACGTGCCCCCTTTCTGAGCATGTATCGGAAATGTTGGGACACCTTTGCTGGCTGACTGAAAACAGCACGCGTCCACTTTCAAGGTGCACCGTAAAGGCACATTGGTCTCTGCAGCATGTGGATTTCAAAGAGTGCAGTAAGGGCACAAAATCATAGATACCTACATCTGAATTAATGCTTGGAACCAAAACTGTCAGCTAAACACTGTTTAGAGACAAAAGCTCTGTTGTTGAATCCAAACCAAAGCTACCAATGATGCAAACTTTATAGAAATTCAAAATAGGTTCCTGACAGATCATACCAAGTACTATAATCAAAAACACAAGACATTACAGAAAGCAGAATAAATGGCAACAAGTCAGTCAGTCATTTGCCGTATAAAACCACGAAGTTCAGAATAAAATGCAAATAATGAAGTGAGTATAATTCAGCTCAGTAAACAAATCATAATTCAGAGATCAAACTGACAGTGGTGCCTTCTAAAGATCAGGGGAGAGTGAGCCCAACATTCTCTGGGTATGCTACATGTTATAGGGCGAAATAAGGCTAATACATTTGATGTGAATGTTTAAAGGCATAGAAATCCCACCCACTTATGTTAAAGAAAAAAACAATATAGTTTAAAATCACAGTTGTCAGCACTATCTCACAGATTCATGCAATGGCGTTCCCATTCCTGGTGCTCCTGTGACACCTTAATATTCACAACAAACTGCTACAAATCAAGGTTAAGTCCTCATAAGAATCACATTGACATTGGGAAAGATATGCTATGCTAACACAGCCCGATGTACAAATTCACCCCCGCTGTGGTGGCCCTTGGGTGCATCAGGAAGCATTTGTCAAATTACTTTGAATCATGGTTGGATCCCCGACACCAAAAACAGATGTCATGCAGGTCAGAAACTAACATCTGCTTCCTAGAGGTGCAGCACAGTTTGAAAGCTGTGATCATTGGATGAGGCATCCATAAGCAACTACCACAGAAAAATGTTTTGGAAATCAGTAAAGAACCATGGGGGAAAAAAACGTATGTCCGTGCATAGGGGTTGCCCCTACATACAGCTCTATGCTGTCCCTTTAAGAGGCGGATGAGAAGCAAAGTCTGATGGTGCAAATTATTGGCACGGAGAAGCGATTATTGGACAAGTTTCTAGATCCAGTCTGTCACCAGGGGAAATTCAAAAGGTGAGAAATCTAAGGTTAGAATTATCTATCAGAATGGGTCATTTCCCTGGCACTTGTAATAATGGTCCTAGTGGTAACCAAAAAAACAGACACAAAAAGACAGCCATGCCTGAAGGTGAACACAAAAAGATTTTAAAAACAAAAAAGTTCTGTGGTTCCGGGCCCAATAGTACACGGTAGAAGCATTCCAAGCACGAGCATATGCAGTTGACACATTCTCTAAAAACTAATGTGCTTCTTTTCTGATGTAGCTTGCTTGTAGCCCCCCCATTCTCGATAGTGCACCATATAGTGCCGATATCGGCAACCCTCCCCTACAGAATAATAAGTGGCTACTTAGCACACAAATCAAATAAATCACACAACTAATGGTAAATGGCTACGTAGCACACACTTAATCAAATAAATCACACAGTACATGGTTTGGTGGAAAACAGTTTACTTCAGGTTTATTCCACAAAATAAATATGCCAACATGGTGGGTTAACTCACGGGCAATCCAATGGCAGGCAGCGATGAGAAACCTAAGCTGCCTCCCACCTGATGAGCCAAACGGCACAGTGGGCCAATCCAATTAGGTGCTACAATTTTATTTGGGGAGTTTTTTTCCCTTAAATACTGTGGACCACAAGTCCAGGATTATTGCTCACGTCTTTTCAGGGGTGGAGGGTCACGAGGCAAGCTTCCTGTTGTTCAGGCTTGCAACTGCACAAGGGACTAACGGGGCGCCGTCGCTTACACCCCAGGGCCCTGCCATAAAGACTCCTAGGGGTTTGTCATAGAGCACCCCTGCTGTGCTCCCTGAGATGGTACCTTTGTGTACCAAACTGCATACGGATCGCCTTGTAACTCCACCTGCAATACAAATAAACAATTAATATGCTCAGAACATGAAGCCAATTCTGCTGCCGGCATGCTGGATATGGGATAGGGTGGGTGACAGCATGGCCAGCGGGCAAACAAAGAGGGTGGCAACTGTGTGGGGCAGGTATAAGTACCTGTCCCAGCCCGCCAGGCGCCAGTCATGACGCGGAGTGAGCACAGAAAGTGAGGGGCTTCCCGGGGGTCCTGCAGACTAGCCTGATGGTGTGCCTGCTAGAATGTGGCACTAAGGGGCCTCCCTCTTAGGAGGGCACACTGTGTGCTGTGGGCAGCCACATAGTGCCGGATATAGGCAACCCTACCCTACAAAATGTAAATGGCTACTTAGGTTTCTGGGCTGGGGGGTCGGAGGTAGTTTTCTGGGTTGGGCGTCGGAGGTAGTTTTCTGGGTGTGGGGGGGTCAGGGGTCGTTTTCTGGGCTGGATAAGGGGTCGGGGTACTTTTCTGGGCTGGGGGTTAGGGGCTAGTGCTGGAGCAGAGTTTTCTGTTGAAAATTTATTGGGTTTTTAAGCTCCAGTTTTGTCTATATGATGAGACTTAAAATACTAATTCGTAATCATTAATTATTGGTTTTGTGTGAAAGCTTTGATTAATCAACCTGACTAACAAGGAAAACTACACGTGGGAATGCATATATGTTGCTTAATAATAATGTGCAGGTTTAATTAAATGAATGTTGCTAAGTGCTGTTTGTTTAAAGCACAAAAACGCTTTTGAAATAACGTGTATTAATGCTTTATTGTGTTGCAAAAGGCTAGATAATTACATACATATAAGGGTATTAGTGGGGTTAACACTGTTCAATCACTATGCTGTGGTAACGTTGTTTTTGTCTCTTTTAATTAAGATGGTCCGTTTTGGCCTGTGATAAAATGGCTGCCGTTTACAGCCTGTGCTCGAGTGAAAATGAGATGACGAGAGGCCTTGTTGAAAGTCACCTGACTATGGCTTCTGCTGGAGTTTTGAAAGTTTCCGTGATGACAGTGACTCCAGGCAAGCGTCCAAATAACCTTGGAGGACAAGAGAGCCACAATGAACTTTGTGATTACAGTGGTGGTTCCGAGGAAATGTGTGCGCGAAAGTAACATTTGCAAAACTCGAGTTTCCTTCTTCCGTCTTTTTATTTTTGTGATTTTTCTGAGCGGAGATTTTCCAAATGTAGCGATGCTACATCCTTTCCTGTTCGCTCTGCTCAGTGGTTCAACGGATATTCAGAACATTTTATGTTGCGTTATTTTTGAAAGATTTGCTATAAGTATTGTTAGCCTAGAGAGGGTCTAAGGCCACTTCTTCCCAAACCTGCGTTGGTGAGGATCTATGCTGTGAGGACGGCGACTCGGGAGACTTTACTGAGGGACCTGTCCTGACCCCTTATGACATTTAGCTAGACTAGGTAATTATGAGAATAATGATTTTGCTTTTGATTGACTTTCATTTGAACTAATTTAGATAAAATATCATTTATGAATTACTGTGTTGGTGATTATTTCTTGTCGATTATTGAGTACTCTATTGTGATTATTGTTGTTTAAATCATGACTCAGGACGGTATCAAACTGATCACATTGGCCTTACTGTAGATACAGGGTGTTTAGGAGTTTTCTCTCCCCAGGTTCAGTGCTGATAGAGTAATCGAGCGTATGTTAGTGAAATGGGCCCAAGCGTGTGATGAGTGTGTGTGCGTGTGTCTGTGAAATTACTCTATCCGTGGAAGTAGGGAGAATTTGTATGCCCTGATCTGCACCAATTTCCTGGTAGCAGAATTTGATGGTTTTGATTATTGTCTTGATCTGATTAGATTGCTTGTACATTGGCTTTTTGATTCATTGATTATTGATTGATGTTGGTATATGTACTAATACTATATGTTGGAGTCGTTGTATTGAGTTTTATGTAGTGCTTCTGGAACTTGGGAGCTGGTAGCAGTTCCGTAGTAGGGCAGAGGGAAGTATATACTGCTCTCGGGAAAGACGGGATTGTTGGTCCTGTACGTATGCAGGAGAAACGTGTGACCATTGAAGTTGCACGTCACATTGTCTGGGTTCGGAATCAGTGACATCGTCGTGTGTTACTATTAGGGATATATTTCTGGTATAAAAGAAGTGTGGATGGTAGCGAAGGTTATCTGTGAAACTCTGGTCTTAAGTCCCAGGGATCCGTAAGGTTCGCCGTTAAAGCTTATCGCGGGAGAAGTAATAGGTATTCTCTGAGCTTGTTTGAAGGACTGGGCAGAGGTATACACTGCTTGGTTAACGTGTGTTATAATTCTGTAGTAGGGCAGACTGTTCGCTGTTCTCGGAAAAAGCAGAATTCTGTGTGTATATACTACATTTTTCTTGTATGAATGTGCGTGAATGTATGAGCATTTAGTTGATTTTAAGACTCTTTGGAGCAGTCCTAGAGGAAACAGTTAATGAATGCATGAAAGAAGGGCAGAGTAGAGGGATGTGCTACTGTGTCAACGAGAGTATTAATTCCGTACTGGAGCAGAAGTGAGTGCTGTTTCAGGGAAAGACGGGATTCTTGTGAAATAGATTTTCTTTACTATTCTGTGGTTAGCGAAGCAGACAATGGAGATGTTTATATGTTGTAACTAATAGATTTTGTAGAATTTGACACGAAGTCTACTGAGAAGTTTTGTAAAGGAGGGGTAGACGAGTGACAGGAGACAGGAGCAGGAGCGACTGCAGCGACTGCTGACGTCAAACAGACCGCGCTCTGATTGGATATTGGATCAGAACAGTGTTCGCGCTGGGATTGGTGCGTTGGTGTGAGCCGCGCAAGGATTGGAAGGGGTACAAGGTGACGTAGACGCTCCAGGATTGGTGCGTTGGTGTGAGTCGCGCTGTTATTGGATGAAAAATCGAACTGTACAGTTGTATTACGGAAAGGGATTAGAAAGTTTTGGTAAACGCTAAAATGTATTACCAAGAAGAGAAAAAGAAGAAATCCTTGTTCGGTAAATTAAAAAGGTGGTTCGACAAGGATAAGAATGTTAAAACAAGAGAAGGTGAATTGTTACCTCCAACGAAAACGCCTGCATCCTTCATGGCTGCGAAATATGGGTATCATACCTGTATATGGTTGGACAATTGGGTTAGGTACACTAGAGAGGATGGTGTTTTGGCTTTCCCGGAACATGGTTCTTTTAATATGGCCGTGTTGAGAAATTTACGGGAAAAGATGTTGTGTCTTGACCCAAGACCAAGGCCGACAGAGTTTGAGGCGCTGGTGGAATGGGAAGATGAAGTACATGAGCGAGAAAAACAGAGGTCTGGAGGCAATTATAGGTACATGTTCGGGAGGAAATATGATCGTGAAACTCATCATGATCGAATGAGGAGATGGCGAGATGCTAGTATGTCAGAGGGATTATATCCTATGAGAACAGTTGACGAGAAGGAAGAAAGGAAGGGTACGGAAAGGGTTCCTGAGGCAGAAGTGAAAAGACATAGAGTTAATGATTATGAGGATGAGGTCTTGGATGACATGATTTACAAGAGACCACCTCCATATAGACCAGAACCCGAAGAGAGCACACCAGTTGTTTCTCCGATAAGAGATACATTGCGTATCATTGAGACAGAAGTTGTGACACCTGATTTAAGAAGTGGTAATCCTTTCAGGGAAAAAGAGAGAGAGAATCGATGTGGTGACGAGAATACGAGAGAATTAGCCAGAACTACATCGGAGCTGACTGAAAAGATTAGAGAGCTGACAAAGAATCTAGAAGCTGTTACGGTGCCTGTAACCATAGGTCCGGTTATGCCTATTTTTGATAAGCAGAGGACGGGTGAAAATGGTTTGGTGGTTCCATATGTTGGGAATAAGATAACAAGTTTGGCTGGTCCCTCAGGAGACTCAGGAAAAAGGACAGAAAGTAGTGATTTGAGACAATCCAGACATGACACATGTAGTGGAGGATTAGAGGTACAGTCTAATTCGAGATTGGATACTAGTGATACTAGTTGTTCAGGGATGCCAATTTTAGAACCACAGAGGATGCCAGAAAAAGTGGTTCCAGTGAGAAAAACTACTGAAATAACAGCTGAAGATTTGAATGATTGGATGAGAGTCCTTCAAAAGAGGGATAAAGATTCACAGGCAATTGATGTGGCCAGGTTACACATAGAATTAGAGGAGCTTGTTGTAGGGACAATTCCTACAGACATTCTAAAAAACCATCATGATGGAGAATTATTATTCATGTGCAAGAACATCACCTGGAGAGCTAAAAATACACATGACAGGTTAAGAGCAATAGCGAATGAACAAGGAGTTGACATTGATAAGGTGAAAGCATTGCAGAAGTCTTACAGGATGGATTTCACGGACAAAGATATTGAAAATCTGAATGGTGCTGGTAGAACAGGACAGATTAAGGAAATGATTGCATTGTTGCGAAAATGGGGTGATGTAGAAAAGTGGAAGGATAGGTGGTATAAGAAAAGGGAAGAATCAGTGGACAGGACTTATTCAGCATTTCCTGTGAGAGAAAAAGAGAAAACAGTGAATGCTTATCCTATGAGAGAAATACCTGGAGGAGGATATGTACATGTTCCATGGACCAGACAGGATATTTTATCATTTACGAATGATTTCCCTCGACTGAGAGAAAAGCCTGTCGAGTGGTATAGGCAGGTAGACAGGTTTGTGAAATTGTCAAAAGTGCTGTGGATTGACCTGAATAGTCTGTTTGATATAATTGTTCCAGCAGACTTGTGGGCTGAGTGTAAAATAGTTGTAAGTTGGCCTACTGAGGAATATCCAAGAGATCAGAGAACAGGAGCACCAGATTCAGAGGTAATGAGGAAGTATGATCAGGTGATTGTATACCTGAAAAGTAAAGTACCTCCAAAAGAGACAGACTGGGTTAAGATAGATCGAACACATCAGGAAGCAAAAGAATCAGTTCATGCTTTTTATGAGAGGATGATACTGGCTTTTAAACAATTCAGTGGGGATGAGCACCTGGGTGACAAGGATTTGAGTCATTTTGTATACAGATTTGTATATGGCCTGAGACCTGAAATTAGTGAGAGAATTCGGGAGCATACAGTGGACTGGCAGAGTAAGAAAATAGATGAGATTCTGAGACATGCAAAGTACTTCAGTGATGAAATTGAAGCAAAACAGAGAAAGCTGAAAGAAAAGGCAATGTGGGCACAAGTGAAGGTTGCGGAAAGACAAGAAGCACAGTTGGTGGAACAGGCAAATAATCCAGGGAATAGGCCCAGATATGCAGGAAAAGGAAAGGGGAATCTTGAGGAAGCTAAGAAAAAGTTCCCTTGTCACAACTGTGGCCAATTGGGACATTGGAGATCCGAGTGTACCAATCCACCATTAGCGAATAACGAGAGTAAACCCTTAAATCAACAGGTGCAGAACGAGGGGAATAATCAACAGCAGCAACAACAGAAGGTTGTGAGACAGCAGAGCCAAGAGCCAAAACCGCCCTTGCCGCAGAATAGAGGGTCACAAAAGTACAATCAGGATTCAGGATTCTACAATGATGAGCAGGTAAACAAACTGTTGTATTCTATCTATTGCATATTTCTATGTCTGCCTTTACCCACTCAATGCCTTTCTAGTGGAATGCTTCAGCACTGTGATGTACTACGGAATGTTGGGTGCTGATTGAAGATAAGCCACAGTTATGATGGGGCTGAGCTGCCTGCTGGCTGCTCCTGGTGGGGCTTATTCCAGGATACTTAACATCTTACAATAAATCCTCTTGAAATACCTCAACCTGTCTGGACTACATTACTACATCTTTTTGGCGACGAGGATGGGATCGTCGCCAAAAAGATGTAGTAATGTAGTTCCTGAATCCTGATTGTACTTTCCAGGATACTTAACATCTTACAATAAATCCTCTTGAAATACCTCAACCTGTCTGGACTACATTACTACACAAACCAAGGCGTTCTAACCAGGTACAACAGTATTTGTTAAAGAATGAAGGGAGTGAGTCTGAAGGTGATTATTGACGGTGCCGAGGAGAGGAGGAAGAGTGTGTTGTATTCTATGCTCAAGTCTGTAATGTAGGTAGTTGTTGTTATTATATTGCAAGTCCCGTTTGGCCGTGTTGTCAGTTTTATGCATATATCTCTGTAACATTGCAGATTTGGGATTTTCGTTCTACTTGTGCTGAGACCATCATCTTTATTCACAATTTTGTATTGGAATGGTGTAAGAACGTACCCTTGTTTTCCAATCAACTTGTTGATGTCCGCGCAGTCCGCGCGCCGATGTTTGGATTCAAAACTGGCTCTGCGTCTTCTCGAGGATCGCCATTCTGTTGCATCCGCGCATGCGCATGCGTATCCTAGCACTCGCACACGCGCGTGAATGCACATGTGCGTCAAGTAGTGTCTCGGTATGGAACATGAGCACGATCTCCATTGTCACGGCAGCTACGTCATCCGCATTTCTCGTCAGTGATTCTAAAGGATTTCCTGCTCAACGAGTGCTCTGTTTCCGTGGAAACCATTCTTGTTCGACTTCGGCTGTCAAGATCTACGAAGCAGGAAGAGTTTTGCCAACCACATATTTTTTTTTTTTTTTTTTTCCTCTTTTGCCAACCAGCAGATTTTCTTTGCAATAACAATATAGCACTTTGGGTGATATCGATTTTTTTTTAGGAAGGGTTAGTTATAGACAATTTTGATCTAAAACTGATTTATAAAGAGGTTCATTAACCAGAAGTTCTTCAACCAATCTTTTGGCTCAGAGGAGGATTTTGCTATCTTCAAAGCTGTGGATTGTTTTTTTTGTGTGTTTAATTTTCAAACAATTTTGTTTGCATTAGAGATATCTTTGTGGAGTATTTTACACTTTGTTCAAAGGGTTATACATTGTGATTTTTCACATTATTTATTTCACATTTGTTTTATTTCGATTGTTTCTTCCTAGTTCTAGTCATGTCATCCGTGCAGTCAATTAATGCACCTCCTGCATTTTTAGAAAGTCCAGGGGATCCTCCTGTTAAGTGGGATGTTTGGTTTGACGCTTTCGAAACCTATTTGGGTGCTATCGTGGCACTTAGATACCGTCCAGAAAGGAAAAAATATCTCCTTTTACATTCTCTTGGGTTCGAGGGTAGGTCACTCTTTAAGCATCTACCTGACTTGGCAGACAATGGTGTAGAATTAGATGAGTACCAAGTAACTGTATCAAAACTTAAGATTCGTTTTGACAAACAACCCAGTTTGATTGTACTTAGGCACAAGTTCTTCAAGAGAAAGCAAGCGGAAAATGAGGATGTTGATGCTTATATTTCTGTTCTTAGAAAGTTAGCTGCAGTGTGTGTATTTGAGAATTTTACTGAACAACTCATTCGTGATCAGTTTGTGTGCCATGGGAAAGATAAACAGATTAGACAAAAATTACTGTCAATGGACAATCCTACACTTGATGAAACGATAAAGGTGGCGAAGAGTATTGAGACTTCCCAAGTTTCGTTAAAAGAACTTGAGGACAAACCTCCTGACACTATAAATTTTGTGGGGGGGATGAAGAAAGACAAGAGCAAATTTAGTAAAAGTCTCAATAAGAAATTTTCTAATAGCAAACCTAATGTACCTATACCAAGCAATGTTTGTTTGCGTTGTGGTTATGCGTCACATGCTAAAGGGGGAAATTGTCCAGCTGTCAGTGCTGTTTGTAATTTTTGTAAGAAAGTGGGACATTTTGCGACTGTGTGTCTAAAGAAAAAATTTCAGAAGAAACCTGTAGCTTGTGTGGTAGAATCTGCTGATGAATCTGAAGGAGAAGTTGTGTCTGTTGTTCATCAGGTAGGTTCTGGTGAAGAAACATCTATTCCCCTCACTGGTGATCCCTCATGTTGTGTCGATCCTGTGGTGGAAATAGTTGTAGGAGATAAGAAAATCAATCTTTTGGTGGATTCTGGTGCCAGAATCACCATGATAACTCAGAAGTTATTTCATGAGACTTGGGGTAGTAGGGAATTGTTTCCCCCTGATCGCTCTCCAGTTTCTTATGAAGGACGGAAAATCGAATTGTTAGGCTTTATGGAGGATTTTTTAAGCTTCGAGGGAAGGAAGATCAGAGGAAAAATCTATGTAGCTGTCAAGGGTTTGAACATCTTGGGGTGGTTTCACCAGGGTCTTTTTGGTATGATTCTGAGACCAGGAACGAAAGAACAGGTCATGTTAGTCACCTGTGAAGAGGAATGCTCTAAGTGGAAAAATGATTTCCCTACTGTGTTCTGTAACGACCTGGGTAAAATTACTGGATTCAAACACAAAATAATTGTAAAAGAACGAGCTATTCCGATCAAACACAAGCTCAGAGGTGTTCCGTTTAGTATACGAGAAGATCTTAACAAAGAACTTAAATCTCTATGTGATAAAGGAATCATTGAACCCACAGAGTCTTCTCTCTGGTTGTCACCTTTGGTGGTTGCAAGGAAAAGGGATGGACAGTTGCGTGTGTGTGTGGACCTCAGGTCTCTCAACAAAGAGATCTGGGTTGACTCCCATCCTTTGCCTAGAATATCAGATTTGTTCACATCCATCAAAGGGGCTGCTGTATTTTCGAAATTAGACTTGGCTAGCGCCTATCATCAAATTGAGTTGCACCCTGATTCTTGTGCGCTAACAGCTTTTGTGTCTCCTCTGGGTACGTTTCAGTATCGAAGGATGCCATTTGGTCTGGCCTCTGCGGCGTCAGTCTTCCAGAGGGTTATGCAAAATATGTTAAAAGATGTCGAAGGCGTCATTGTGTTCCAGGACGATGTTCTTATCTATGCCAAGGACAACGAATCACATGATGTCATTGTCAGACGGGTTCTTGAAATATTCAAGGAGCGTGGTGTTGTATTGAAGTCTGAGAAGTGTAAATTTTCGTGTAAGGAAATAGAATATCTGGGACATATGTTATCTCATGAGGGTGTTAAGCCCAGACAAGGTTTGATTGATGCAATTTTGGAAGCGCCTGTTCCTAAGGACAAAACTGGTGTCAAGTCTTTGTTAGGTCTTCTAGAGTACTATTCGAGATTCATTCCGAACTATGCGTCTATAGTCAGGCCTATTAGTAGTCTACTTATGGGGTCGAGAAAGTTTTTGTGGTGTACAGAATGTGACCAGGCGTTTAAGGAAGTTAAGAATATTTTGAAAAACAGTGAGGCTCTTACTCCTTTTGATCCTAATCTTCCTAGCTGCATAACTGTAGATGCCAGTTTGGCAGGGTTAGGGGCAATACTTACTCAACAGGATGGTTGTGTGGAAAATACTGTGGCGTTTGCTTCTAGAGTGCTCAGAAGTGCTGAAACACAGTATTCTGTTATCGAGAAGGAATTGTTGGCCTGTTTGTGGGCTATAGACAAATATCGACCATATGTTTGGGGAAGGCGTTTCTACCTTTTTACAGATCACAAGCCATTAGTTTCTATTTTGTCTTCAGGTCCGAGTAAGTGCTGTACTCCTAGGATTACTAGAATGGTTAGTAAACTTCTGCAGTATCAATTTGAAGTTTTCCACATTTCTGGGGGAAAAAACACCAGGGCAGACTTTTTGTCTCGTTTTCCTCAGAGTAGTGGAAATAGTGAAGGAACCAGTTTTCTAGATTTGAATGATGAAGATAAGGAAGACTGTTTTGTAGCTTCATTAGATATTCCGGTTCTGGCTGTTGGTTCTGAATCTGATTGGAGGAGTGCTTTGTTAGAGGATTCTATTCTGCAAGAGGTATGCAGACTTTCAAGAGTTGGGTGGCCCAAGGAAAAATCTTTGCCCACAAATCTTCAAGCTTATTGGAAGGTTGAATCAGAGATATCTGTGGAAGATGGCTTGTTGATGAGAGGCGACAAACTTATTCCACCACATTCTTTGAGGCCCAAGATTATCAAAGAAGCGCATGAGGGACATCTAGGAATCACTCTCACTAAAAGACGTATACGTCAGGATTTTTGGTGGCCCAGTATGGATGTTGAAATTTCAACATCAGTTGAAAGCTGTGTCGTGTGTCGTACATCGGAGAAAACTATGAAAGTCATCACACCTCCTTTGCACCCTATTGAGTGTCCGTCTGGGCCTTGGGTTAAAATAGGGATTGACATTATGGGTCCTTATGAAATACTTCCTTTAGGGTTGAAGTACATTTTGGTAGTCATGGACTATACTTCAAAATGGCCAGAAATCAAAGTAGTCAGAGATGTTACCTCTTCTAGTGTTGTCAAGTTCCTAAAGGAAATATTTTTAAGGGAAGGGTTTCCACAGTATCTTGTGTCTGATAATGGGACGCAATTTCTTAGTGATGAATTTCAGTCTTTTCTAAAGCTCAGCTCTATTAAACATTTCAGGAGCTCACTCTATCACCCGCAAACGAATGGTCTTGTGGAGAGAATGAACAGGTTGTGGGTGAGTGTATCAAATGGGCTGTGAGTGGTAATCACGATGTATATAAGTCCCTTGAGAGTATGTTATGGTTTTATAGGACCACGCCTCATTCTTCGACAAAAGTTTCTCCTTTTGAGATACTTAGGGGTAGGAAGGCAAATACCAGTTTCAGACCAGGGTGGATGAGTAAATGGGTAGAATCTTTGTGTAATGTGGAGGGCATCATGGAAACGGTCAAAATCAACTCTGATATGGCTCAGAGTAAAGAAAAATCATGGTTTGACAGGAAAAGGGGTGTGAAATTTGTTGCTCTGTCTGTTGGGGATTTTGTACGCATCAAGAATCCAGTGCACACTAAGAAGGGGCATTGTAAATTTGGAAATCCTGTCAGAGTCACTCGCATTTATAATAATGCTGCCCAGGTTGAAGGGGGTTATTGGTGGAATTTATCCAGGTTGATCAAAACAAGATCTCGTCCAACATCAAATTCTACAAATGGAGAGGACAGTTCTTCCAAGCTGTCTGTGGGTCTGAGTAGGAAAAGTTCGAGGGTTCGTGTTGTTCCCCACAGGTTTCGTGATTGAAGATATGTCACTATGCATGCTATTATATAATATTGTTGCCAATGTGTTTTGGAGTTTAGGAGGTATGTGACATTATTTGTCATGACATATTGTTAAATGCTTTGTAATTTTTAGTTATAGGTCTTAGTCTGTAATGTAGGTAGTTGTTGTTATTATATTGTTCCCTTTCTTAGGAGAAAAGGAGGTATGTTGTATTCTATGCTCAATGATAATTGTCTTAAGTTTCATCTTCAGCCAGCTGAATGTGTATGTGATGTCATAAGCTGATGTCACAGGTGGAATGTGATGTGTGGCTTAGCAGACTGGCTGAAGATGAAGGTGGTTGGCAGTTCAAGAGCTGTGTAGTCTTATCAAATAAATCTACTTCAATTCAACTGTTCCAGAGTCAATTACTACAGAGTGCATACTTGGTGCAACTCTAGAAATAGACCAGGCAGGACCATTTGTAGATGGGAAAATAAATGAAGAAAGTGTTACTTTTTTAGTAGACACAGGTGCGACAAGATCAACTGTCAGGTCAGCAGATATTAGAAATCTTCCTCTCTCGGATGAAGCAATCCAAGTAGTGGGTGTAGCCAATACACAAATCAAGACACGTCTTACTGAACCAGTAAGGGTAAGAATAGGGAAATTTTCAGACATGCACAGATTTGTGGTCTGTAACACTAGTCCAGTGAACTTGTTAGGCAGGGACCTGCTATGGAAGATGAATTGTACAATTTTTTGTACTCCGGATGGAATAGCTTTTGAAACACAAGATGAGGATGTTTTGTACCGAATGACTCTAGATAATAGAGAGAGTGAAATAGTTGGTGCATATGCTGTGTTTAATCCGGAGGATTTGCCTCAAGAGCTGAGAGACACAGTGAAAAAGACAGTTTGGGATTTTACTGGAGAGGATGTGGGATTGATGAATAATGTAGATCCTGTGAAAATCTCAGTGAAAGAGGGAATTACTTATCCTAATATCCCTCAGTAAAAAATGACACCAGAAATAATTGAAGGAATAACTCCTATAATTGAGAAAATGATTCAGCAAGGAGTTTTGAGAGAACTACTGAGTAGCCCGTGTAATTCACCGATAATGGGGCTAAAGAAGCCTAATGGGAAGTTCAGGATTGTACAAGATTTGAGAAAAATTAACAAAATTGTGGTGGCATGTTGTCCCATTGTGCCAAATCCGTCAGTGATTTTGTATCAGATTCCACATGATGCTGAGTGGTACACAGTGATTGATTTGTGTCATGCTTTCTTTTCAATTCCATTGCATCATGACAGCCAGCCGATTTTTGCATTTAGGTTTGGCCAGCGTATTTTAGCATGGTGTCGAATCCCACAGGGGTACACAGAGAGTCCTTCGATATTCAATCAGTTATTGAAAAAATCATTGGAGAGTTTGATCATGCCTGAAAACTCAGTACTAGTGCAGTATATTGATGACCTACTTGTGGCATCAAAGACACGTGAAGCTTGTGAAGTAGATACTATAGCTTTACTGAATCATCTGGCAGATGGAGGGTTAAAAGTATCTCCAGCCAAATTGCAATTTTGCAAGAAAGAGGTGCATTATCTTGGACACAATATTGAAAAGGGTCTGAGAAAGGTGACTGATGACAGGATCAAAATTATCAGGGGAATGAAGGCCCCAAGGACCCAGAGGGAAGTGAGGATGTTTCTGGGGATGGTGGGTTATTGTCGTCAGTGGATTAGTAACTTCTCCCTGATAGCAAGACCACTGATTAAGCTGACAAAGAGTGAGGTAAAAGACCCATTGGAATTAGATGGAGAACAAATGGCAGCATTTGAGGAGCTGAAGAGCAGAATGTGTGAAGCCCCTGCTTTGGGTATGCCAGACTATGAAAAAGAGTTTGAGTTGTACTGCAGTGAGAGGAATGGATGTGCACTTTCAGTGTTAATCCAGAAGCATGGACAACTGAGGAGGCCTATTGCGTACTTCTCATCGACACTTGACCCTGTGGCTGTAGGTTTACCAGGTTGTTTGAAATCTGTAGCTGCAACATGCAGAAGTCTGGAACAGAGTGAGGGAATCATAATGGGATATCCTGTAAGGGTATTCATACCTCATAATGTGGCAATTCTTTTGACAAGAAGTAGAACTCAGTACATGTCACATAGTCGGCTGACTAAATATGAAAAAGTCATTCTGGGAGCATCAAATGTGACTCTTGAGAGATGTGTGAACGTGAATCCAGCAACATTGTTGCCAGATACTGAAAATGTGGGTGTGAAGACAGAAGATGATCACAATTGTTTGGATATGCTTGATTACTGTACAAAACCGAGACCAGACATAAGAGATCTTCCATTGCCTGAGAGTGATCATGTGCTGTTTGTGGATGGATCATGTCTGAGGAATGATGATGGTGTGCTGAGTGCAGCATATGCAGTGTGCAAGGTTTCAGAAGTTATGGGAGCTTCACCATTGAAAGGAGTGAAATCTGCACAAGTTGCTGAATTGGTGGCATTGACGAAAGCTTGCAAAATTGGGAAAGATCTGAGAGTGACTGTGATGACTGATAGTCAGTATGGATTTGGAGTTGTGCATGATTTTGGCCAGCTTTGGCTACAAAGAGGTTTCTTGACGTCGAGTGGGACTCCAATAAAGAATGCTGAAGTGATTGGAAAATTACTTGAGGCGATACAGCTGCCTAAAGAATTAGCAGTTGTAAAATGTGCTGCTCATGGACAAGGAGATGATTTTGTAACACTTGGAAATCGTTTTGCAAACGACATTGCACAGTATTGTGCGAAAAATAATCACTCGATTAATAGGGAACGAGAAGGGGAAATGTCTTTTTGTTCTGTGATGTTTACTAATGTCCTAGAGACGTGGGATGAGGTGAAACAGTTGCAGGATGAGGCAGGAAAGGAAGAAAAGAAAGACTGGATCAAGGCAGGTTGTGCCCCAAGAGAAACAGATCATGTTTGGGTCTATAGAGATGGTAGACCAGTCATGCCTAACTCTATGTTGTCAACAATGGCAAGGATGTATCATGGCCAGGGACATTTGGGAAGGGATCAGGTCTTTTAAACAGACTTGGTACAATGCAAAGTTCAGGATGATTGCAGAGAGCATCTGTCAAAGATGTTTGATTTGCCAGCAATTTAACACTGGGAAAAAGACAGTGGTGAGTCTGGGAACGATAGGTAGAGAAGGTGGTCCTTTTACGAGAATGCAGATTGATTTCATTGAAATGCCCCAAGTGAACAGATTGAGGTATGTTCTAGTGGTAGTCTGTTTGTTCTCGAGGTGGGTGGAGGCCTATCCGACTAGGAGAAATGATGGGATAACAGTGGCAAAGTTACTGTTAAGAGAGTTGATTCCTAGGTACGGGTTTCCAGTAACGATTGAGTCTGATAGAGGTGGACACTTCTATAATGAGCTCATGAGTTTGATTTGTGAAGCATTGAGCATACAGCAGAAGCTACATTGTGCATACAGACCAGAGGCTTCTGGCGTGGTGGAGCAGATGAATGGCACGATCAAGAACAGGATTGGTAAGATGTGTTTAGCCACTGGAATGAAATGGCCTGATGTCTTGCCTCTAGTGCTAATGACTATTAGATCTACTCCAGATAGAACTACTGGTTTAAGTCCACATGAGATTTTGATGGGACGTGCAATGCGCCATGCATTTGTACCTGTCAATAAGTTGATGACAATAACTGATGACATGATTTTGGATTACTGTAAAGGCCTGGCTGACGCAGTTCATTCTGTGTTTCACCAGGTTGGAGGAGACGCTACCACACTTGAGAAGAAGCAAGCTCATGATCTGAGTCCAGGGGACTGGGTGAGGATTAAAGTGCACAGAAGAAGAAATTGCTTGGTTCCAAGGTGGGGAAGGCCAAGACAAGTTATTCTGACTACGACAACTGCAGTGAAGTGTGCTGGTGTGAAAAACTGGGTACATGCAAGTCATACTCTGAGAGTTCCAAACCCAAAAGATGGGACTGGTAAGGAGTATTTTGAAGAGTCAGATTCCAGTGATGATGAAGAAACAGAACCAGTGAGAAAGAATCGGAATTCTGAAAGAACTGAAGGAGAAAGAGAGTTAGGTGATTCTTTCTTTCCAGGAGAAGCTTCAAGAGAAACATTGAGAGTCTCAGAAGGAAGATCAGATTCTGTAAGAGAGCCTGAAGTTCCAACAAGCAGTGGAGTAGAAAGAAGAGAAAAGAGCAGTTCCACAGAGACTACTCCTGAATCAGATGAGGAGATTGAAAAACCACTTGATATTATACCTGAAGAAGCAGGGTCAGAAGAAGATAGAGAGGGACAGATTGCGGAAGACCCCCGAGGAGGTGTAGGGAACATTCTTGATAAGCTAGGTGAAGGGACAAGTAGACAGCAAGAAGATTGCGTGTTGGAGACCCGAGGAGGGACAGAAATAGGGAAGTCTCAAACAGTGGTGGAAAAGACTGTGGAGCGAAAGAAAACTGCTGAAGAACAAGAGGCATTTGAAACAGAATCGGATGAAAGTGAGAATGAGAAATCAGAGGGTCGAGTTCTGAGAAAGAGAACTTGGATTGGAGAAAGAAATAATAAAGAAACAAGACCAAAAAAGGTTATAAGAGGAGATCTTTGGCCGAACAACAGAGTAAAGAGGCTGAGATACAGATTGACACGAGCAAATACCTCGAAAGCTGAACAAGTGAATGAGGTGTCGAGTCAGAATCCAGCAAAAGGTGAAAAAAGAAAAGAGTCGAAAGAACCAGAGAAGATCAAAAGGATAAGAAAACTTAACCAGAAGTATAGGTCGCCGGAATGGACGTACGTGGCACTGTCTGAAGGTGAAGAGGCAGAAAGTCAAGGAAATCCAGAGGAGACCGTACGAGAAGTGGTTGAGGAAGATACAGGTGAAATCCTGAAAGTAATCTTGACTGACATTGGAGAAAAGTCGGATACTGAGGATGATGTTGGAGATTTAATACAATTTGATGTTGAAGAAGATGAAGTAAAGAGTGATGAGTATCCAAATTGAGTGAACAGAAGAAATCACTTGGAGAAAAGTGAAAAGAAGAAAGACTGAAAATTAGTTGTTTGAAGTAATCCAGAGTTCTAGAAATTCCAGTAGTGGAGTAGTAGAGGCTAAGTCAAAAGACACGGTCAAAGTAGTAAAATGGCTAACATAGAGAATAACCAAAGTAGATGTGCCTTCTTAAAAAGATGGTGTGGAATGTGCTGCTGCTGTACTGGAATATTAATGCTACTATGGGGTGTATTAGCTTTATTAGTTACATTTAGAGTTACAATAGGTACATTTGAGACACAATAATACAAAAAAGGGTCTGTCGGTCTATGTGTTGAACAAGGTCAACAAAGAGATAGATGTAGATGTAAAGCATGAGAGAGAAAAACCTTAGAGTGCTAATTGGTTGTAGAGGATTTCCATCAATAACCAGTGATTGGTAGGTGTCATCATCTGGATATCCGACCTTCCCACCACTATAAACCACTCCAAGCAGGAGTATTATGTGTGGTATCGGTGTCAACCAGAGCACTTGGATAAAGCCCGGGAAGGGGGAAGAAAAGAAGACAGCGAAGTCACTGGCTTAGGCAGGATGTGCAGGTATATACCGAAAAATGATATATGAACAGTGCAGTGCAAAAAAGTGAAAAGGTTAAAAAAGGATTTAGAGGAAGAAGGTAGTTTAATACAAGATATTCCTACTAATCCTTAGTTAAAAAATGGTGCAGAAACAGCTTTTAACAAATAGGCTGTATGACAATATGGTCAACATGTTTCAGCCTGCTTGACCCCATGGTCAAATGGCTTTCGTCAGGACCTTGTAATCTATTAATTGCTACTGCAACAATAAAGTGTGAAAGAAACAATAAGTGTTTAAAATACAACCTTTTGTGGTGTATAACTTCTTCGAGCACTCAGTCTATATGAATTTATCTGTGCAAACACAAAAAAACCAGAAAGAACACAATGTAAGGTTTAGGCATTAAACATACTCTCTCAGGATGAAATAGTAAGTCTTAGGCCAGGCTCATAGCATTATCTTAAAGTGCTTACCTGGTTAGCACGAGAAGTAAGCCTCACCTCACCCGGAACTGACTCAGGTTTTGAGGAGGCCCCGCCCTATAGAAAATATGGGGGGAAGTAGAGAGACTGTTAAACCACAACGGTGGTGAGCTCTCAATTTTTAACAAAAATTAGGACCGTGTAACATAGTCCTTTTTCACGCTCTGTTAAAAGATCTGTTGTAATTTTCCCAAGCTCGCAGATATGGCAACCCAGAAGGTACAGTGTCGAATGTATGTCTGAAAGTCTGTAGAAATCGATATGAAACCGTAAACGCTCTAGCTCTACAGCTGTCAGGTTTAAAAGTTATGACATGCGATATGCGGTTTATAAATAGATCAGAGTTAAGCCAGTCCATTAGTAGTCTGGCATTAAAACGGAACACGCAGCAGTATGGATACAAAAGAAAAGAAAAGAAAAGGTCCGTTACCCTACCTCTCCGTCGGTACCTCGGAGTAGGTCTGAGCCGTATGGGAGGTAACTAGGAAACCGGATCTTCGATGTTAAAAAGACATTGAGATTCGTGGAATCGCATTCCCATTGGGCGGCCGGTGGCCAATCAATGTCGTGGTTATTACTTTCATTGTTGTTACACACGGAACCTCCAATCTATGTCCGGTTACGCTTAGAACTACAGAATGACGTCAGCGCACCAGGGAATTGTAGTTCCATCGGCAGAAAATATTAACTTTATCGATCTAGCTCGTGTGAAACGCGCAAATCACAAATCCAATGGGCATGCCAGATAAGAGCCACAAAATGTATATATACTGATAAATATATATATTAAGAGAACTGGGATCAACAGTGACAACATAGCCACAGTATGTACATGTTGCAAATGTGTAACTAGATGTCCAAAGATGAAGTTCTTGTAACTGCTTAAGGTTGCTCTTAATGACCAATGTGCGCAAGGGTGTGTGTTAGACATCGCGGAAGCTACTTATGTGCAAGGGGAGCTCTATAAAGATGTATGGCAATACGCTATGTTGATTACCCAATCTATGTGGAAAGAGAGACAAATACAGATAGCTCATGCACTATAGAGCCCAGTTGTGTCTCACAGTGAGACCCAAGGAATGTCATCATTTAAACCTTCTAGATCGCTGTGAATTCTAAAAACCCATCGTTGCTCTTTCAGAAACAAAAAGCGAGATATATCGCTGACATGAGATGGGATAAAAGGTTTTTCTAGAACTGTCCACCAGAAATCATTGGCTTGATGATTGGCCTCTTCGAAGTGGCGTGTAAGTCTCGTGTTAGTTTTTTTGCACCTGAAGGTGCTCTTATGCTCTAGCATGCGTAGTCTGACTTTCCGAGTGGTCATACCCACGTATCGGAGTTTGCAAGGACATTCAATCAAGTAAATTAAGTTCTCACTATTACAATTAGTGAAGATCCTTTGTTCCCACGGTGTTTTAGTACCTATGTCTAAAGATTTGGAATGTCTAGTTTGTGGGCATACTGAGCATGTTCCACATGGGTGGTGTACCAGTACCGCTGGTAAGTCCCACAGAGTGCCAATAGGACGTGGTCTCTCTTCTTGAGGTCTTGTGTGGACCAATTTGTCTCTGAAGTTACTTCCTCTCTTTAGGGAAAATAGGGGTGACTGTATCTTTTCTTTGCATGAGTTGAGGAGACGCCAGTGTTTCTTCACACATTTCTGAATCCCGTTGGTTAGGGTACTGAAGGTGTGGACAAAAGTTAACCGTTCTAACGGTGGTTTTGTGTAGGGAGGTTCAATTAATGCCTCTCTGTTGTTGTAAGAGGCCCGTTTGAAAGCTTTTTTAATCAGGGATTTCGGATATTTCTTCTCAATTAGTTGTTCTGTAAGATTTTTCGCATGTATCTGGTACTTATCAGATGTGGAGCAGTTGCGTCTTACACGCAGAAATTGTCCGTAAGGGAGATTGTCTCGAAGTGATTTCGGGTGTTGGCTATCATATCGGAGAAGGGAATTGCGAGACATCGGTTTTTTGTAAAGTTCACTTTCTAATCCAGTTGGAGTGCTAAAGATGGATAGATCTAAAAAAGCCAATCTTTCTTTGTGTGCTTCCACTGTGAACCTCAAAAAATTATTTCTGGTGTTCAGCCAGTGAAGAAAGGGAGAGATAGATGACAAATCTCCACGCCAAACTACAAAGATGTCATCAATGTAGCGCTTCCATAATCTGATGGAATCAAGGAAGGGGTTGTCGTGATTGAGCACGTGTGTCTGTTCGAAAGAATGCACATAAAGATTGGCTAGACTTGGAGCAAAAATGCTTCCCATGCTGGTCCCGGAGACTTGCAGGTATACAGTATCCTCGAATTTGAAAAAATTCTCTTTCATAGCCAAATGTGCAAGCGTCATAATAAAGTGTACTGGAGTGATGGAATCCAAGGGCGTATTGTTCAGGATGGAGAAGATGGTTTCAAGTGTCTCATCCTGAGGGATAGATGTATATAATGATTCTACATCAAATGATACTAAAACGTCTTTATCAATATAAAAATCTACTGTAGGTAGTAAGCGTAGGACGTCTTTAGTATCTTGTAGGTATGTTGGCATATCCTTAACCAGAGGCCGCAGGAAATGGTCCACAAAAGTGGACAAAGGTTCTAGTAGTGACCCTTGGCCCGATATAATGGGTCTTCCTGGTGGTGGACGTTGAGTTTTGTGAACTTTGGGTAAAGTATAAAAATATGGCATCACAGGATGGGGAGTATGCAGGAATGATGCTTCTTGTGAAGTGATCCAGCCGTTCGCTGACGCTTCTTCCACTGCTTCGGTGATGGCTCTTTGGATTCTCTTTGTTGGGTCCTGTTGGAGAGGTTGATAAAATCTCCTATCTGCCAGTTGTCTCATACATTCTTGACGATATATTTCAGTGTCCTGAATGACGACTAGGGCGGGGCCTCCTCAAAACCTGAGTCAGTTCCGGGTGAGGTGAGGCTTACTTCTCGTGCTAACCAGGTAAGCACTTTAAGATAATGCTATGAGCCTGGCCTAAGACTTACTATTTCATCCTGAGAGAGTATGTTTAATGCCTAAACCTTACATTGTGTTCTTTCTGGTTTTTTTGTGTTTGCACAGATAAATTCATATAGACTGAGTGCTCGAAGAAGTTATACACCACAAAAGGTTGTATTTTAAACACTTATTGTTTCTTTCACACTTTATTGTTGCAGTAGCAATTAATAGATTACAAGGTCCTGACGAAAGCAATTTGACCATGGGGTCAAGCAGGCTGAAACATGTTGACCATATTGTCATACAGCCTATTTGTTAAAAGCTGTTTCTGCACCATTTTTTAACTAAGGATTAGTAGGAATATCTTGTATTAAACTACCTTCTTCCTCTAAATCCTTTTTTAACCTTTTCACTTTTTTGCACTGCACTGTTCATATATCATTTTTCGGTATATACCTGCACATCCTGCCTGCACATCCTGCCTAAGCCAGTGACTTCGCTGTCTTCTTTTCTTCCCCCTTCCCGGGCTTTATCCAAGTGCTCTGGTTGACACCGATACCACACATAATACTCCTGCTTGGAGTGGTTTATAGTGGTGGGAAGGTCGGATATCCAGATGATGACACCTACCAATCACTGGTTATTGATGGAAATCCTCTACAACCAATTAGCACTCTAAGGTTTTTCTCTCTCATGCTTTACATCTACATCTATCTCTTTGTTGACCTTGTTCAACACATAGACCGACAGACCCTTTTTTGTATTATTGACTACTGAATAGGGGATTGAGTCTGTCCAGGTCTTTAAACATTCCCTTGGACCCTTCCTCATTTGTGTTTTGACATTTGAGACACACACAGAGAATGTGACTAATGTAGAGAAGAGTTCACAAAAGGTAGTTCCAACTAGAATTAGTAATGCTTACATACATAAAGATAGGTCAATTAATGATTTTTCTAGTAATGTTTTTTCAAAATTGCTGTATGAATACGTGAAGACAATGGAAGTTAGGGATTGCTACGTATGTATGCAGTTACCTGCATCCGTTTCAGAGGGTGTTACTTATCACCATTTACCAGCTACGTATGGAATTTCATGTAGTGTATTGAGTAGTGTTTTTTATTTGTTAGGGAAAATAGATTATGAGATGTCTAACAAAGATAATATTTTTGGGCAATTGCCTATGAACAAAAAGCTGAATCCAGCTAAAGAAGCTAATATTTTTGATGAGATTTTTATTGAAAAAGAAGAATTAACATTAGATTACATTTTTAAGAACAATTTAACTTGCAGTTTGAAAGAAGAGGAGAAGGCTTTCCTAAATATGGTGGAGGAAAGGAGAATGAGCATGCATGAGAAAGCAGGGAAATATAAAATGAGTGAGACAATTTGGGACATTGAGATGGGGAAAGAATTGAGAAATGGGGCTAGTCCAACTTTAGCTCTAGATGCACCACAGAAGGGTAAGCTATGCATTACAAGAAAGAGATCTCAATATGATACATATTTTGTTGGGACTAGTGAGTGTCATGATACATACTTCATTGCAACAGGATGGGGTTTCAAGGGAGGAGAAGATCCAGTTTTCCCAGGAGTGTATTATGTTTGTGGGAACAAGGCTTATTACAGGTTGCCTGACCATTGGTATGGCACGTGTTATGTGGGCCTGGTTTTTCCAAAGATCTTTCATATAGATAGAATAGAAGATGTAGAACATATTAATTTACTAACACGTTTTAAGAGAGAAACTTGGTCTGAAATTGTCGGTGATATTTTTGGAGCTTTAATTCCAGCAGTGGGAATTTCTTTGAATGCATATGGGATTCGGAAACTGTCAACAGTGGTGGATCGCTTATCGACAAGTACCGCTGGAGGGTTTCTTTTGGTGAATACGGAGATGATTGCCGTACGTGCCATGTCTATGCAAAATCGACTTGCCCTTGATATTCTTTTGGCCAAGGAGGGTGGGGTCTGTGGAATGCTGAAAGTTCAACATTGTTGCACTTACATTCCTGACGAAAGCAAAGACCTGAAGGTCTATATCAAAAATATTACTGATTTGCATGAAGAATTAGTACCACTGGAAGCTGAGAGTATTTGGACCAAAATAGCTAATAAAATAGTTGCTGTTAAGAGTTTTATTGCAAAAATAGGTAGTACTATTATAGGTAAGATATTGTTTCCTTTGACTTGTGTAATTGTTGCTTTATTGATACTAAGATTGGTGTGTTTGTGTTGTAAAAACAGGGGAGGGAAAAAGAAATTAATCAAAAGAAATATTGAAAAGAGAAATAAAAGGTCAAAAAGAGAACCACAAGAAATAGAATTAGAAGAATTGAGGGAGAGTGTTTACTTGGAAACGAAGAGGGATGATGAAAGGGAGTCTGGTGTGTAGTGTTGTGAAAAGAGAAAAAGACATTTTCAATTTCTCCTAAAATGGGACAAATTTTTTTTTTTTGGGTTGTTTATTTGGTGATAATATCACCAAAGGGGGGATTGCTGGAGCAGAGTTTTCTGTTGAAAATTTATTGGGTTTTTAAGCTCCAGTTTTGTCTATATGATGAGACTTAAAATACTAATTCGTAATCATTAATTATTGGTTTTGTGTGAAAGCTTTGATTTATCAACCTGACTAACAAGGAAAACTACACGTGGGAATGCATATATGTTGCTTAATAATAATGTGTAGGTTTAATTAAATGAATGTTGCTAAGTGCTGTTTGTTTAAAGCACAAAAACGCTTTTGAAATAACGTGTATTAATGCTTTATTGTGTTGCAAAAGGCTAGATAATTACATACACATAAGGGTATTAGTGGGGTTAACACTGTTCAATCACTATGCTGTGGTAACGTTGTTTTTGTCTCTTTTAATTAAGATGGTCCGTTTTGGCCTGTGATAAAATGGCTGCCGTTTACAGCCTGTGCTCGAGTGAAAATGAGATGACGAGAGGCCTTGTTGAAAGTCACCTGACTATGGCTTCTGCTGGAGTTTTGAAAGTTTCCGTGATGACAGTGACTCCAGGCAAGCGTCCAAATAACCTTGGAGGACAAGAGAGCCACAATGAACTTTGTGATTACAGTGGTGGTTCCAAGGAAATGTGTGCGCGAAAGTAACATTTGCAAAACTCGAGTTTCCTTCTTCCGTCTTTTTATTTTTGTGATTTTTCTGAGCGGAGATTTTCCAAATGTAGCGATGCTACATCCTTTCCTGCTCGCTCTGCTCAGTGGTTCAACGGATATTCAGAACATTTTATGTTGCGTTATTTTTTAAAGATTTGCTATAAGTATTGTTAGCCTAGAGAGGGTCTAAGGCCACTTCTTCCCAAACCTGCGTTGGTGAGGATCTATGCTGTGAGGACGGCGACTCGGGAGACTTTACTGAGGGACCTGTCCTGACCCCTTTATGACATTTAGCTAGACTAGGTAATTATGAGAATAATGATTTTGCTTTTGATTGACTTTCATTTGAACTAATTTAGATAAAATATCATTTATGAACGACTGTGTTGGTGATTATTTCTTGTCGATTATTGAGTACTCTATTGTGATTATTGTTGTTTAAATCATGACTCAGGACGGTATCAAACTGATCACATTGGCCTTACTGTAGATACAGGGTGTTTAGGAGTTTTCTCTCCCCAGGTTCAGTGCTGATAGAGTAATCGAGCGTATGTTAGTGAAATGGGCCCAAGCGTGTGATGAGTGTGTGTGCGTGTGTCTGTGAAATTACTCTATCCGTGGAAGTAGGGAGAATTTGTATGCCCTGATCTGCACCACTAGTTTTCAGGGTTGGGGTAGTTTTCTGGGCTGAGGGGGTTCTGGGCTAGTTTTTAGGGCTGGGTGTGTCGGAGGTCGTTTTTCAAGGCTGGGGTGTTTCGGGCTAGTTTTCAGGGTTAGCGGGTTGGAGGTAAATTCAGGGCTGGGGGGGTCGGGGCTAGTTTTCAGAGTAGGGTGTGTGGACAGAGGTCATTTTCAGGGCTGAGAGGATTGGGCTAGTTTTTAGGGCGGGGGTTGGAGGTAGTTTTCAGGGCTAGGGGGTCGGGGTAGTTTCAGGGCTGGGGAGGATCAGAGTAGTTTTCAGGGCTTGGGGACGGTTGGGTAATTTTTTTAATTAGGAGTTAGCGTATTAGGTCTAAGGGCAATGGAAGAGGTAGGGTCGTTTTAGGGACAGCGCAGGGGATGGGAGGGGGTCGGGATAGTGTTTGTTAAGGGAAAGGGTTTTAGGCCTCAAGGCAGGGGAATGGGTAGTCAGGGTAGTTTTTAGGGCTTAGGGGTAGTTTTTAGGGCTCAGGGGGGTCGGGTAGTTTTTCAAAATAGGGGTTTGGGTTTTAGACATAAGGGCAGTGGAAGGGGTTGGGGTAGTTGTAGGGAGAGCGCAAAGGGGTGGGAGGGGGTCGAGGGAGTATTTAAGGGAGGGGGTTGAGGTATTTGGACTGCAGGGCAGGGAGGGGCGCAGGGGGGGTTTTTTACTTAGGGCGGGGGAGGGGGTCGCGACCTTAGCCATGCATACCCCTTTACCATTCATGCCTTTAACACAAAATTAAGTGGTAAAGGCATGCGTGGTAAAGGAACGCGTGGTTAAGACGCATTCGTGGTTTAGGCTGTGTGGTAGAGGTATGCGTGGTTTATCCAGTATTGCCTCTATCATACAACCCACAGTTACCAGTCCTTCTAGCCGGACCAAGTCCCTATCCACCTCTGCCTGGTGTATCCAGTGCCTATCGGAGTACCCTGTGTGTTTTCACTAATGAGGCCATGCCCTATTTAACCAAAGCCCCTCTGCTTGGTGAGCTTGCACATTGCTCTATTTGCCCATCTATGGGAATGTTCGATTGCCTCCCTGGACCTGTCTTCATGCCATACCTTGTGTGAGATTATCTCGCCAAACAGCATCAAGGGACCGCCATATCTCGCAGTGCTCCATAAATTGCTGGTTTCACCCAAAGCAAACTTATTGCATTGATTAGCGAACACAGCGCCCCAAGTGAGGTGAGGTCATTGCCACCCAGGTGAATTTCTAAACTGTGGGGTGGGGATCCGCCCCAGCAAGTTTCTGCAGCAGCTTTGTGACCTAACTGTGCTGAGGCATGCTGGGGGAACCCCGCCCTGCTGTCTGAGTGCGAGACGGAGCCTCAAAGTGTCATAAGCATATGTGTTAATAAGTTATCACTTGGGGTCAACACCATTCAGTTATCTTTACCCACTTACTGCTGTTTGCTGCTTCATCGGTGGACCCCTAGGGACCAGTTTGGAACTACTGTTCTCTTCTATAACCCCAGTTCTGAGTGATATACCCTATGGTGCCCTGTGTGCAAAGTTGTGCCTTTCTGATTAGGGATTGGCTATGCCCTGTGTTTACCCCACACAGCCCAGGCCCCGAGTTTGGGGTTCAGTGGTAACCATGTGCATCCTGGCATACAACCAATGCGAATTACAAAAATGTGAGGTGGGGACCCCTCTTCCCCCCATTAGTTTCTGCTCAATTTTGGTGTTCCCCTCCAAGGGCATGGTTATATTATTAATAAGTTATTGTTTGTGATCAACACAATTCAATTATCTTTACCCACTTACCATCCATTTGTAAGACAGTACAGCACTAGCAGCAAACAGGACCCCTTGGGGAGGATAATTAATTTCCATGCCTTGGGGAGAGTAGGGTATTTTGCCAAATTGTACCAATGCATCCCTCAGGCTAGAGGCCTAGTCCTCCCCAACCCTGGCCATTTGTTAACATGTCCTCAGGGGCTGGGGCTGGTCATGCCCTTTCATGGATGCCCAGTGTTCCTCTACTGCCTAACCCAAGGCAAGGGTGGACCTGAAAACATGGGTGTTTCCCAAGGTCCCCATGAATGCACCCCTAGCACTCTGCTTCATTTCATGTTTTCATTGCCTGGAAACCCACCCCAGTCTAACTATGGTCTTTAAATACTGTGTTGCCGTGCTGGTGTGCCTACCCTAGCGTGGTAGGCTCAGCAATTCTGATACATATATTGCTAGGAGACAGACTAGCAGAAAAGCTTGTGCTGGGAAAAACGTTGGGTAAATATATGCCCAAATCATAACTGCCCTCTCCTAAATTATGAAAATGTGAAATGTTTTCAATAAACTTTGTCAGCCAATGTCCTCTAAACCTGTTCTCAAAACCTTGAGAACCCTGACCCTCTTTCCAGTGCAACCATCGTACACACCACCTGGCTGTACTGGCCATGATGCAGACGGTCTCTAACTTTAATTAGAACATTGGAATGTTGGTAGCTTCATTGAAAACAATGGAGCGCTCCGGGCTTATAATGGCTGGTATAAGCCCGGAGCTCCAACATTCCAATATGTCTTTGTTCACAGCTCTGGCTGTGAACAAAGGCTTCAGGGAGCATGAGGGGATTTGAATCCCCTCGCGCTCCCTGAAGGCTTCGTTTTATTTGTTGGAACATTCTGCCCTCTAGTGGCAGAATGTTCTAATAGCGTTATAGCCCTTCGTAGCAGGGCTATACCGGCTTTTAAAGTCCCTCTGCTTTGTTAAAGTCCCTCGCCTTCGGCTCGGGCCTTTAACGCTGCTGTGGGCCTTTAATAGCCGGTATAGCCCGCTACGGCGGGCTATAAGGCTATAGTGAAGCGTCCAGTGACAAGCACTCTTGTTTAACTGTTTTTAGGGACAGCACATTTTCCACTGATTAATCATTAAGTTTGCCTCGCACACCATTTTATTGATGCAATTCTGTTGAAACAATATTGTTCGTACTCTAGTTTCAGCGGATATTTGTCTTTTGTGCATCACCAAGTAAATTGCCTTGTTTTGTATTGACTGTACTAAGATCTTTGCAGTATATTTACATTGTCTTTTCTTTCTCTGACTGCACCATGAAAGGAGTTTGCAAGCACCAATCTCAGTATTAAAATGAATAAAAAATGTAATTTGTCTGGTGGCATTGCCTCACATTTGACCTCTGCCTTTAAAGTGCAGCACTCGTGCTCAGTCAAATACAGAGTTTAAAGGTATCTTTTATTAGCTCGGACATCCATGCCCCATCCTTTATTGATCCTATTACCTGGAAGGTGTGGTACATCCCACAGCCAGTAAACTTATGGTTGTGAACAGAAACGTGTTGTTTTATGTGAAACCCAAGCTGTTGTAGCAATCTCCTCCTGCAAATTACGCCTGGACACATTATTCGCTAGCATGCCTAATTTGTGCCCCTTGGGCTGGTTACTATTTGCCCTGACACTTTCTGATAACCAGCCGTCTCCTGTTTCTCTCAACCTGAACCTCCTTAGTATAACCCCCTACCCAAAAATAGGGGAACATGGGGGCATATTATCAAGAAACTGCGTTAAAATTATCGCTGCTTTAGCGGCAGAAAACTGCAGCTAAAGCGACGATAATGGGCATGATAATATGCCCTTGAGAATTCCCATAGAAGCCCATGTTCTGGTGTCAACATGGGCTTCTATTAGAATTCTCTGCGGCATATTATCAAGCCCATTATCGCCGCTTTAGTGGCAGTTTTCTGCCGCTAAAGCGGCGATAATTTTAACGCCGTGCTTGATAATATGCCCCTTGGTGTCCTCCAACTAATTCGTACTCTTAACAGCTAAATGAGCCCTGCTCACCCTTCAGTAAGGTTATGCGCGTTAAAGACAGCACTGTTCATATTGGGGACCCTTAAAGTAGGAGCCAGCCGACCTGTTGGGAGAACACTATGCTACTGCACCAACACTACATGGCCCATAGCATGACCATGTGTATCCATGAGATGGCACATGTTAAAGGCTTTCCTCTATGTGTCAGATCACGAGCTGGGGTCAGGGCAGGAACAGCGTGATGAGGCCAGGATAGGCATGGAATTTTATTAGCTGAAGAAGCTCTTCTTGCCGAAAGGATAAGTTGGGAAACCCTTTGCCCCTGTATCACATGTCCATTGTACACCTCCTGCCTTAAGCTTATTCCTTCATGGGGGCATTGGACTTCTGGATTTGTAACCCTATCTTACCAGACCTCTAGCATTGGAACCCCATGGATCCTGTGACTGGTTGGCACAGTGGTTTGATCTGCACTGTGGTGACTATGTAACAGTGGGGATGGGCAGGGGGCAGCCATTCCACATGAAAACCAATCATGTGCCCATAGTTCCTTCTTGTGACCCCTAACTGCTAGCTGGGCCAACCCATATGCTCCTTGTCCATTGTAATTATAGTAATTCACAGTGTAGACCACAGCAGGTGCCTTTTGCCGGACTGTGTGACAGTGTTCACATGTATGGCACTTTAACCCCATCTGCCCCCTAATTGGGGGCTAATCCCACACTATGTGCGACCCAGCTATGACCCTGGTTGATTAATCTAGAATTTAGCCAAGTTCAACTTGTTTGTTCCGGAATTATTCGTGCTTCACATGTACCAGTTATTAGTTCAAAGCAAGGAACCTCGTTTCTCAGCATCGTATACCATATCAAGGCTCCAGTTAATATAAAGTGTGTGCAAATGTGATCTGAGCACTAACACAGTGCCACGTGCGTTCTGACCTTCTGTACCGCTGTAAACACCAAGGGCCTCATTTATGAGAAGTGACGCATCGCTGCGTGAAAGCAGCGATGCGTCACTTCTCAGTGCGCCCTACTTGCAACATGATGGATGCGTCATATTTACTGTATGACGCGTCATGTCGCAAGGTGTTACAGATACATCAGTATTTCGGACATATCTGTAGGCGCAAAAGTGACGCATTGCTGGAGTGTTTCACAAAAGTGACGCAACTCCAGCAATGTGTCATTTCACATGGGGCCACGTGAAAGGGCCTGTGTCAGTCTTACGCCTGCTGTGAGACAGGTGTAAGATATTGACGCATTTGCACCCTAGAAGTGACACCGTGAAAACTCGTAGTTTTCACTGCATCACTTCTATAAAGCTTACTTACGTGGGAACGCCCACCCTGCATACATTATACCTGACGCAGGTATAATGTAGCGTAGGGGTTTACAAAGTGACGCATCTGCTTAGATGCGTCACTTTGTAAATAGCAGCAGGAGGCAAAACTTACGCAAGGCCTCATAAATAAGGCCCCAGGTGTTAAAGTTACTTGATTTATTATTACTGATCATGGAGAAAGATGAATTAGCCTTCCGTATTAAAATATGTGACCTGCGCTCAAAGGCAGGCCAAAGCAGTGAACGTTTAAGTATTTGAATGATATTACCAACTGTTAAGCCTATGTATAGCCCTCAGGACTCCCTGAAGTCCTAAATATGTTTTCAAAAGATCATATCAGAATAAAAATAACATAGTTTAAACAAGGTGAACCAGCATATATCTTTATATGATGCTGCCCTTTGACTGACATCCATTCTGAGCAGTCACCAAGACAGGAGTGCGTGTGGGGGCCCCATGTGCTGCTTTGTCTAGCGTTTGGAACTTAGTACTAGTAGTGTTCAGTTAAGCATGGAGTGATTGAATATTGGAGGAAAATTATCTGGTAAAGGGTGTTGATCCCTCTGCATTGACTGCAGCACACTACTGAATTAAAGTATCCTGTAGAAAGGAACTATTTCGCACAGGCAGTCTTAAGCGAGGGACGGTCAAAATAGTCATTTTGCTTCCGAATTTTGAGTCTCCACCCTGGCTCTTGCCCAATGGTATGTATTGCTGGACCACGGCCTGTAGTATAACGCAGTGATGTATGCCGCCTTGAGACGACTGAAGTCTGCCCCACAACATAAACCTGATTGCTAGAGGCAAAACTACTCACAGGAGACCCCTGCACGTTTGCAATTTACTTGTGAGACATTGCAGTCCCCCTGACCAAAAATACCCGTCATTTGTTATGGTTTTAAGATTTTGTCGAGGGCCGGATAAGATACATAGGGACCATCGGGAAACCGGCATTAACACAGGGATGACCTGCCGGCCCCAGCCAGGGAACGGCTCCTCGGGAAAAGCACTTGGAGGCATATTATCAGGGCTGTTGACATAATTATCGCAGCTTTTGCGGCAGTTTTCGGCCGAAAAGCGCCGATAATTATATCACATTATTTTCAAGGACACGCTAGCGCGTGTTTCCTTGTATCAACTCATGTTTTGTTCACTCCTCACTTTGCATCTCTAATGAGATGCAAAGGAGGCGTGCCTGACAAAACATCATGGGAAAATATCGCTACCCCAGCTTTGTGATATCATCAACGAGGGGTAGCGATAATTTAAATCCCGTTAACTATGCCTTAACGCAAGAATTTAACGTCTGTTAAATTCCTGACTAAGGCATAGCTAACATGGGAGGTGGATTATGGTGATGCGACCACAGGGTCGTATCACCAAGGCTATCTCCGTTTTGGGTGCAACATTGCTGGTTTTCCAACGATATTGGCCAATTTCCCTGGAATATTATCGCCCTGGAGCAATGTGTTGTTAATAACGCGTTACCAGGGTGATAAATTCCTGCGATAGACGGCGATAAATAAACAAGCGCTGAGCGCGCTTTGCGTTTATTTATCGCCGTCCTGATAAATATGCCCCTTAGATAGAAAGTATTATATAATAACATGCTGCGTTACGAAGAACAACTCATTCTCGCCGCCTTCTTATTGAAGTGTGAAGTTGTTATTTCTCCTGGCAAAGAACAACTGCCAGCTCCAGTGCCAACAGACAGGCCCCATTCTATCCTCTGGTGTGATTCTCATCTGTAAGGGCTGAATGCCGCGCTAGAAAGGTACATGGTGAGCAGCTCACTGTGCAAACTCTTGAGTTCCCTAAAACCCCCAGTCCGCAAGCAGACGATGTGCTCAGGAGCACAACATAAGGACCAGCCGGAAATATCAATCATCAGAGTTAGCCATGGAAGTGTCCACCCGTCCATTTAGAAGAGGAAAGTGGGGTACTTAAAATGTAAATATGTAACCAGGAGAATGTATTTCCAATTGACTTCTATTGAAGTAGTGAGCTGGTCACAGAGAGCTGGTCCCTGAATGCTCAAAATAATGGATTTTTTTATGTTAACATATCTCCCATCTTTAGCACCTACCCTCACAAACCTCGTCTCGTACCATACCATTAAATGTGGCAACCACTGGTTGCCCGAGTGAGTCCTCACACCGTTCAGCAGTTACTGCCACGCATGGTGGTCGAAGGATCAAACCACTGTTTTAACTCAAAGTATAACTGGGACATCTGCACTGAAAAACCGCCTTAAAGGGGCTTGTGACAACAAATGAATAAAACCCTGCCTCTGAGCTACAGCTCTTGGGCTGAAAAAGTTCTGCTCGGCTTGCCCGTCACACCCTAAAGGGTGGCACCCGCCTACCCGGGTCTGACCCGCAACCATGGCGGTACGAACAATCGCTTATATGGTGACCGACCAGCCCGGTATGCAGTGCCTACATCTTTTCATTACAAGTCACATGGGAGCCAGGGCACCTGATGGGGCTGCGAGCCACCCAGCACACTGCTCAATTGCACCCCCACACTATCAAACAGCCGATCAGAACAGTCTCTACCTTGTTCGACCAATACCTGCAAACTCCCATGGGGCCAGAAGAGGCATGTGGACACTTGTCTGTTGGTGCAGCTCTCTTTAGGGATTTGTGCAGCAGCTGTTGTGTATATTGTAGTTGAAATTGCATTTATATATAGAGCTTACTACCCCCGACAAGGCGTCAAAGCACTTTTTTGGCGAGTAGCACGCTACTACAGAACCCGAAAAGGATTAGTGGTGAATTAGTATAGGGAAATATGAAACTAATTTGAACGGTGGACATGTTAGTCTGTTATTTGGCTTGAAAAGGATAGTGGAGGGATAAAAGAGGGAAGGGTTTGCAATGGTATAGTGCTTGCTACTCCTGATAAGTGTTAAAGCGCTTTTCAGTGGGTAGAACGCTACTGCGAAACTCAAACAGGATTAGTGGGGAAATTAGTATAGAGAAATATGAAATTAATTTCAGCGGTGGACATGCAAGTTTGTTATTTGTATTGAAAAAGGATAGTGGAGGGATAGAAGAGGGAAGTGTTTGCATTTACATTGCGCTTGCTACTCCTGACGAGGTGTTTAGGCGCTTTTTGGCAGGTAGCATTCTACTCCGGAACCGAAAAAGGATTAGTGGTGAATTACTATAGGGAAATATGAAATTAATTATTTGATCAGTGGACATGTAAGTCTGTTATTTGGATTAAAAAAGGATAGTGGAAAGCTTTGTAGAGTCTTTGTATTAGAGTGTCATGGTCAACCGTGTCAAAAGCAGCTGAGAGGTCCAAGAGAAGTAGTGCAGCAACCCTGTTTCGGTTAACTGTGTTCTTAAGGTTTCCCAGAAGGCAACGAGAGCAGATTCTGTTCCTCTTCCTGGACAGAATCTTGTTTGGAAGTCTGAAAATATGGAATTATCTTCAATGAATTGTAACATCTGGGGGAATGCTACTCTTTTTATCAGTTTGCACAGGAAAGGTCCATTTGAAATTGGTCTGTAGTTGTCGGAAGTGGGTCCATGTTTGTTTTCTTTAGTAATGGGCGTATGTATGACTTTTTAGATCTTCTAGAAATATTCCGATAGTTAAGGAATTGTTGATAATTCTTCTTACTGGTGTGACAGCAGAAGTCGTTGGAAGAATTTTTTGGAAGGTTTGTGGTGGACACGGGTCAGAAGGTTTTACGTCAGGCCTGCTTGCTTTGACCAGGTCCATAAATTCATTGTGTGACATTTTTTGGAAGGAATGGAGACGTTGAGTTAGTGTACTCTTGGATTGTTGTTGTGGAAAAGGGTCGGTGCTGGTGGTTTTTCTTTGTTTTAAATAGGAGTCCAGCATGTCTGCTTTGGTTGTGTAATGATTTGCCAGTTTTGGCTGTGAATTCTTGAGTACTTGGATATATATAACAAACCTACCACTACCATGGTGTAGCTTGCTAATATCACCCTGGACTCTAGGTTTAACAGAGTGGTGTGTGGGGATGTAACAGACATTTTCATCTGGATGCCCGTCGTAGGTTCCCTTACCTCACCACCTTAAACGTGATTTAAAGCGAAGCTAAATGTCAAACAGCCTCCCCATATCCAGTTAATAGCCAAGTTACAGTTCAGTTATAATGGTGATCCCATAATGCGGTTCTAACCTGTAAATAAATAGGCTGGCTGGCTAATATGGCCGCCAGCTGACACGAAGTAAGCATGCATGAAAGGGGAGTGTCCCCCAGGTCATTTAGCTGTAAATGAATAAAAATAATTATTTCATAGGAAAGTACTCAACCACTTTCCTTAACAGGATGCTTCCTCCCTTTTTGGGTTCAACTTTATCGCACTGAGCTAGTGAATGAAACAAGGTGCTGCTGGGCTATATTCTGGCTATACTCCTTGACCGGATACTGTATTTCTGCCAAAGAACAATTTCACCATTATACAATTTAAAACTTTTACTTTTGTAGTTGCCCTGAATTTGAAAATGCACATGCCACCTGAGACCCCGAGGCTCGAACCCTTAACCTTGAAAACGAGAACCTCAGCCTACAGCCTTACCCGTGCTACAAAAGTTTATGTTTAGCATTTGAGCCGAGGTACACCTTCAGAGAATTGCAGGAGAAAACTCGGAGAAATACGAGAAAACAACAAAACTGAGGGACAGTGCCTTCCGGCGGCCATGACACCTCAAGGCACCCTAGAGAACAGCTAGACGAACAAGAGGTGCTCTTGCCCGTATATCATAAGGAAACTTCCCTTTCCGCAATTCTGAAACTCGTCCTCACCAGGCGACATACGAGAAAACAACAACACTGAGGGACTGCCAGCCGGTGGCTTCAACACGTCATGGCACCCTAGAGCATAGCTAGACGAACAGAGGTGCTCGTGCGAGGAAACTTCCCTTACCGCAATTCTGAAACTCGTCCTCACCCGGTGAGATACGAGAAAAGAACAAAACTGAGGGACAGCGCCACCCGGTGGCCTCAACACCTCATGGCCACCTAGAAGATAGACGAACAGAGGTGCTCCTCCGAGAAAACTTCCCTTACTGCAATCCTATTACAGGACCGGAGGCTTCTCTTTTGTTTGTTTTTTTGCTACTCACAGCAGCCAATTAAAACGTTTTGTATGCAAATAAAAACTACATTTCCCATGATGCTTAGTTACACATCACATCCTGCATGACCCTATAAGAGCCACCATATCCTGTTGCTGAGCCTCTTTCTTTGCTGCTCACGCAGGAGTTAAGTTGATTGCACGTTTACTTCAACTTTCATTGCAATTGTTTCCCGCTGCGATTGTTGATATTATGCTAATGAGGTGATCGCGCGTCGTGCGCTAAGTTTCTTTGAAGGCCTGCGTGGGCTGTGTGCATTTAAATCTCCCACTAGGAGCTTTGTAGACTTGCTTTCACGGCCGCTCGGGCTAAATTGATTTCACGCTTCCGCTGGGAGCAAGGGGTACCGTGCAGCTCTCGTCAACGTTTGAAGGTTGAATTGCTTGGGCTCTCCTCGCGCTTACCGCATCAGGCTTCCCTAATCTGCCAGGCGGACTTTAATTGAGAGCATCACTCGCTCCGACGTGCGTAGCCCATTTGGGCTACTTTTTAGTAGCCTTTGGGCTATGCACGCGCCCCCCATTCACTCCGGGGCTCATTAGCCTCGAGAAATTTCGCTGCACAAGATGCCTGATTTGGCTGCAAGAGTCGTCTGGCCCTGGAGTGAGCACACACTCCTTAAAACATTGGATTTTGCTCTCTCTACCCCCAGTGGGCTGCAATAACTTTTATACAGCACCTGATGAGGAGCTAGGTACCGGGGGCAGATTTACAAGCCCCATGCCCCACATTTACACCACCGCTGCGTCACTTCTGTGACGCAGTGGCAGCGTAAACCTTGCGCCTTATTTACAACGTGACGCATCTAGGGAGATGCGTCACGTTGTAAAGCTGTGCGCCACATGAAACCTGCGTTCGGTTTCATGTGGGCGTTCCGGCGCAGGGTCCAGGGTGGGCGTTCCGTCACAGGAACGCCTCGTAAAAGTGACGCAGTGAAATCTACAAGATTTCACTGAGTCACTTTTACGTCCATGCTGCGTCAAAACCCTGCGCCTGCTTGAAGTGACACAGCTTCTCAGGCATAGGGCACTGCTGAGCATTGCTGGAGCCGCGTCGCGCTTGCGACACGACTCCAGCAATGCACCACCCATACGCCACAGGATGCGACACGCATCACCCTATCCTTGCGACAGGCAATTCCCTCCCTGCGCCACCAAAAATGCGCTGCATTTACAATGCGGCGCATTTGTGGTGACGCAGGGAGGGAATTGCGTGTCGCATCTTTTCTGGCGCATCCCTGCTGATTTGCAGAGATGCGCCAGAACTCGTAAATCTGCCCCCTGGTTTTTTGTTGCGTTCCGTGGGTTGGCTCCCCCTTTTACTCCTCACAGTTTAATATATATATACCAACTGTACATCATCGATGACTGGGTTAGGTATGAGGAGGATGGTCTATATCAGGAAGAAGTGCAAGCAACTTCTCTAGAGGACAATATTGTTGAGGCTCTGGACGCCTCCGTCCAAGAGTCTGTCAACCGGGCCATTGAAAAGGCAGTACCTGGTACTGTGCAGCAAGCTTTGGCTGCTGCGTTGAAACCCATTACTAAACAGTTGGAGAAGTTTGGCAAGCGGCATGGGTTTACGGCCAACCCTCAGAAGGATGAAGCACCTGGCGAGCCTAAAGCCAAGTCATGGCCCCATTTCGGTGCTCTGGCAACACTACCTAAATCTTCTACCCCACCCATCATGGAAGATAAGGCTAAGCGTCAGGAGCGTAGAGACACTGATACTGATAGGGATACTACAGGGACAGACACCTCCGAGGAGGAGGCTCCTCCCAGGAAACGGTCACGGAAAGCAAAAAGTGTTGAGCAAGACCTGTCCCAGACCTTAAATACCCCCTGTTGGAGCCGGCCACGTGGCGTGGTCCTGTTCCCCCTCGCTCAGCTGCACGAGGTCCCATGCACCTCGGGGCTCCTCCATCTTGGATTACACGTCACTCCACGTGACCACCTCCGTGACCCTGCTCTCCCCGGCCTCGGTCCCAGCGAGGCCCGACATCGAGGCGCCCACCCCTGGCCCGGGGGATACCACGTGAGCCCTTTCCACTCCCGGCGGAGGGCCGTATCGATGGGACCCCCAACCGTCCTTCCACACCTAGGTGCGACCGCCCCACAGCTCTCTGGGGCCTGGCGCCTCTCCTGCTGGGCGTCTGGCCACGCCCTACCCGGCCGCTCCGCCCTCCTGGGCGCAAGGGTCCGGACATCAAAGGGCTCACGACCTATATCTGGGGCGACTCGACAACAAGAGGACAGTTGTATCCTGGAGTCAAGAGCCCTGCTGATCGGATCGCGGTTGACCCTACGGAGAAAGACTCTTCCTGAAACTGCCTGCTGAGCCCTGCTGACGACGTCGCGGCTCCATCGTGCTTACAAGACCTTCACAAACCTTTTGGGGCCCTGCTGACGCCGTGGCGGCCCGACCTTGTTGCAACAGACCATCAGAGCCCAGCTGACCTCGTCGCGGCTCGACCGAAGCGGAACTACCACCCGAGCCCTGCTGACGCCGTCGCGGCTCCCCATGTCCGAGCCGCTCTGAGACAGCACCCGAGGTCTGGCGCAGAGCCCTCCCGTACCGGGTTGGTACTAAGACTGTCCCGCTACCCCATTCCCTCCAAGACATTGAGACTCTTACGGGATCCCTCGATCCCACTGTACATATTGAACGTGCGCCTTTGTTTATATAAAAGAACCAAGATAAGCAACTGATACCGAGTCCTGTGTGGTGGTGTTACTGGGCCTAGTACGATTATAGGAGAAGACCCTCTACTAGGAGGCTTCTCAGCGGCGCTCGGCTATAACTTGGCGGCGGGAAGGTGCCGGAGTAGTCCCTCCGACTCCCCGGTGGTCCTCCCTCCAACATTTGGTGGCCAGCGACGGGATCCGAGCCAGACGCAATCGTACAAGCAAGTAACGCACCCACTACCTAACCATGGACGGACAAGAAGCAACCGTGGCCGCAACCTTCCAGCTGGAAAAACTGGAGGAATACACCCACAAAGAACTAAAACAATTCTGCAAAGACAAAGGGATCCCAACCACAGGATTGGGCACCAAGGAAGAAATGCAGAAAGCCCTGAAAGCCTGGGCCGAAGCCGAGGCCACTCCACCCCGCACCGAAGGGACCTCGGCCCGGGACGAAAACCTGCCGACCACAACCCCGACAGATGGGGGGCAAGGTATCCCCGAAGCCCGCCTATCCCACGAGGAAATACGAGAACGGGAGAGGGTCCGGGCACACGAAATGGACCTCGCACGACTCCGGCTGGACGGCGAGCTCCAGCTGGCGGAGAAGAAAATAGCCCTGGAGCAACTACGGCTGCAAGAGGAAATCGAGGAGAAGAAACGGCATCGGGAGCTCAAAGAGAGACGGCTAACCCTCGAGCACGAGAGGAGCCTCAAAGAACTCGAACTGAAATCCAAAACGGGGGAGACCAGCACCCCCGGGGCCCGGGACGCCCTGCCACTGACCGAGCCAAAGGTCCATATCCCCAAGGATGTCGTCAAAGAGTACTACAAGAACGACGACATCCAGCAGTGGTTCCGAGCCTACGAGGAAGCCATGATCTCCCATCGAGTACCCCGGAAGGATTGGGGTGCCGGCCTATGGGGGAGGTTCCTCAGCGAGGGCCGTGATACCCTGCTGCAACTCCCCGACGCAGTGATGACCTCCTACGATCACATGAAGGAAGCCCTACTCACCCGCTACGGACTATCAGCCGAGATGTACCGGCAGCGCTTCCGGGACTGCAAGAAGCTCCCCGGTACCACCTGGGTCGAGTACGTGGACTTCTTCAGCCGGGCTTTTGAAGGGTGGATAAAAGGGAGCAAGGTCTCCTCGTACAATGAGCTGTTCGACCTCATTGTCTGGGAGCACCTCGCCAACAACTGCTTTGTAGAACTAAGGCAACACCTCCTGGACAGTAAGTTGACCGAGCCCCGGAAGCTCGCCGCCGAAGCAGACCGATGGGTCAACACAAGGGTCCCCCGGAACCCCGTGGGGGACTACCAACGGAGTACCCCGGGACCCCCTCGCCAGCGGGGCGGAGGAGGGGGGTCCCACCGCAGCCGAGACTTCCCGGCCGGACCGCCCAGAAGCCCGCCACGAGGCCAAGCCGCCAACCACACGTCCCCGACCCTGGGCCGAAGGGGGACCGCCATCGCCCGACCAGGACCCCGACCACCAGTGACCTGCTTCGGCTGCCAGCAGACCGGCCACTATGCGAGCGACCCGGCTTGCCCCGTGAACCGACGAAACGGGACCGCTGGGCCCCCTCCCCGACAAATAGCCGCCGCTGCCCTGGGGGAAGGAGAAGAAGAGGAGGAAAACCGCGAGGACGGGTCCCCCGAGTGGGAACCGGCTGCCATGTCGCTCGTCTGCCTGGGCTCCCGAGAAATGGTGCCCCGAGCGGCCATCCCGAGCAACACCCAGAAGTACCAGCAGTGGGTCACCATCAACGGACAACGGGCCGAAGCCCTCCGGGACACTGGGGCTAGCGTGACCGCTGTCCGCTGCCACCTAGTGACCCCCGAACAAATCCTGCCACATGTCCTATGCCCGGTCCGGACCGCGGACAACACCGAAAGTATGTGCCGGATGGCCAGGATCCCCTTCGAGTGGGGAGGAGTGTCCGGCACCCTAAAAGTGACTGTCCGCGACGACGCCCCCGTGGACTGCCTCCTGGGGAATGACCTAGAGAGCTCCCCCTGGGCCCAGGTGGAACGCCGAGAGCATCTGGGGATGCTAGGGCTGCCTGAGTGGGCCTGCGCCACCACCCGGTCCATGACCGCCCAACCCGCCGCTGCCGCGGCCACCGACCAGCCTACGGGCCCAGAACTATCACCCCCCTCCGGCACGGAGGAACCCGACGATGAGGCCGGGCCGTCCGAACTGTCTCCCGACGAGGCCGCCTCCCTCAGCGAGATCCCCGAGCTGGCTCAGTGGTGCCACGATGGGGGCCCCACCCGCGAACAGTTCCATCAGGAACAGAAGGCCTGCCTGTCCCTCGAGGGGGCCCGACAGCAAGCGGCCGCCCAGGCCTCGGGGGACCCCACGGGAACCCACTGGGTCTATTGGGACAATGATTTACTATACAGCGAGCAGAAAGTCGCCGAGCTGGGAGCCGGCCGGGTGTTGGTGGTTCCCCTCCGGTTCCGGGAGTTCCTTCTGAACCTGGCGCATGACGTGCCCCTCGCCGGACACCTCGGGAGGGACAAGACTTACAGCCGTCTAGTGACCCATTTCTATTGGCCCCGAATGCGGAGAGACGTGGACCACCACTGCCGGTCCTGCCAGACCTGCCAGGCTAGCGGGAAGACTGGGGGTCGAGTTAAAGCCCCCCTCCAACGATTTCCAGCCGTCCACACCCCGTTCGAACGAGTGGGGATCGACATCGTGGGGCCCCTCGACCCCCGAACCGCCCTAGGACACCGCTTCATCCTGGTACTGGTCGACCACGCCACCCGATACCCGGAGGCCATCCCCCTCCGCACCGTGACAGCTCCTGTGGTGGGCCGGGCCCTGATGGGCATCTTCTCCAGGGTGGGGTTCCCCCGAGAAGTGGTGAGCGACAGGGGTACGAACTTTATTTCAAAATACATGAAATCCCTCTGGCAACAATGTGGGGTCACCTACAGATACAATACCCCTTACCACCCCCAGGGGAACGGACTGGTCGAGCGGTTCAACAGGACCCTAAAAGGGATGATCCGAGGTCTGGAAGAGCCCCTGCGGAGGAGGTGGGATGTCCTGCTGCCCTGCCTCCTGTTTGCCTATCGAGAGGTACCGCAGAAATCCCTGGGCTTCAGCCCCTTCGAACTGTTGTATGGGCACCCCGTCCGAGGGCCCCTCAGCCTGGTCAAGGAGGGCTGGGAGGCGAACGTCCCAGATGCCCCCCCCGACGTCTACCGGTACCTCCTGACCCTGCGGAACCAAACTCGGAAGTTCCGGGCCCTGGCAGAAGCCAACCTCGAAGCCAGCCAAGAAGACATGAAGCGCTGGTATGACGCAAACGCCTCGACCATCGAGTTCGAGCCAGGCCAGCAAGTCTGGGTCATGTCACCCGTGGACCCCTGCGCCCTGCAGGACAAGTGGACCGGGCCCTTCAAGGTGGTTGAGGGGAAGAGCCCCGTCACCTACCTAGTCGACATGGAGTCCCCGAGGAACCCCCTCCGGGTCCTGCACGCCAACCGGCTCAAGCCCCACTTTGCCCGCACTGAACTAAACCTGCTGCTGGCTACTGATGATGGGGGCGAAAGCGACTCCGAGCCCCTGCCCGACCTCCTGGGGTCCTCGAGCCAAGACGGTTCCTTAGAGGGAGTCCACCTCTCCGACACGCTGACCCCGGAACAGCGCCATGACTGCCGGAGGCTGCTGCAACCCTTCGCTGCCCTCTTCTCTCTCACGCCCGGGGTGACCCCCTGGTGCGTACACGACGTGGATACCGGGGACAGCCCCACTGTGCGACATCGCGCCTACAGGGTACCCGACCGAGTCCGGGCCTGCATACAGACCGAGGTCGCCAAGATGCTCGCCCTCGGAGTCAGTGAGCCCTCCGACAGCCCGTGGGCCAGCCCGGTGGTCTTGGTGCCGAAGGCCGCCGCCCCCGGTACTTCTCCGGAACTCCGATTTTGTGTAGACTACCGGAGCCTGAACGCAGTCACCAAGACCGACGCCCACCCCCTGCCCCGGGCAGACGAGCTGATCGATCGCTTAGGGGCCGCCCGCTACCTAAGCACCTTTGATCTCACCGCTGGGTACTGGCAGATCAAACTCACTCCCGGCGCCCAGGAACGATCCGCCTTTTCCACCCCCGATGGGCACTACCACTTTCGGGTGATGCCCTTCCGTATGAAGAACGCCCCAGCGACCTTTCAGAGGCTGGTAAACAAGGTCCTGGCCGGGCTAGAGACCTTCAGCGCGGCCTACCTCGACGACATTGCAGTCTTCAGCGACCATTGGGCCGCGCACTTGGGACACCTCGGCAAAGTCCTGGCCGCTCTCCAAAGGGCCGGGCTCACAATTAAGGCCAGCAAATGCCAGATCGGTCAAGGATCTGTGACCTATCTGGGCCACCAGGTGGGGAGTGGCCAGGTAGCGCCCCTCCAGTTGAAGGTCGATGCCATCCGGGCGTGGGAGCCCCCCGCAACACAGACCGCTGTCCGGGCCTTCTTAGGCCTCACAGGCTACTACCGGCGATTCATTAAGGATTATGGCAGCATTGTGGGCCCCCTTACGGAGCTCACTTCCAAGAAACAGCCCAAGGTGGTGCACTGGATGCCCCGCTGCCAGACCGCTTTTGAAGCCCTCAAGGCGGCCATGTGTGCTGCCCCGGTGCTACAGGCCCCTGACTACAGCAAGGAATTTGTGGTGCAGACCGACGCATCTGAGTACGGGGTCGGGGCGGTCCTCTCCCAGACGGACGCCGAGGGCCTCGACCGACCTGTGGCCTTTATCAGCCGCCGACTGCTGCCACGAGAACAGAGGTGGAGCACCATCGAGCGGGAGGCCTTCGCTGTGGTATGGGCTCTCAAGAAGCTCCGGCCCTACCTTTTCGGCACCCACTTCAGGGTCCAGACTGACCACCGGCCCTTGCGGTGGCTCATGCAAATGCGGGGCGAGAACCCCAAACTGTTGGAGCCGGCCACGTGGTGTGGTCCTGTTCCCCCCTCGCTCAGCTGCACGAGGTCCCATGCACCTCGGGGCTCCTCCATCTTGGATTACACGTCACTCCACGTGACCACCTCCGTGACCCTGCTCTCCCCGGCCTCGGTCCCAGCGAGGCCCGACATCGAGGCGCCCACCCCTGGCCCGGGGGATACCACGTGAGCCCTTTCCACTCCCGGCGGAGGGCCGTATCGATGGGACCCCCAACCGTCCTTCCACACCTAGGTGCGACCACCCCACAGCTCTCTGGGGCCTGGCGCCTCTCCTGCTGGGCGTCTGGCCGCGCCCTACCCGGCCTCTCCGCCCTCCTGGGCGCAAGGGTCCGGACATCAAAGGGCTCACGACCTATATCTGGGGCGACTCGACAACAAGAGGACAGTTGTATCCTGGAGTTAAGAGCCCTGCTGATCGGATCGCGGCTGACCCTACGGAGAAAGACTCTTCCTGAAACTGCCTGCTGAGCCCTGCTGACGACGTCGCCGCTCCATCGTGCTTACAAGACCTTCACGAACCTTTTGGGGCCCGACCTTGTTGCAACAGACCATCAGAGCCCAGCTGACCTCGTCGCGGCTCGACCGAAGAGGACCTACCACCCGAGCCCTGCTGACGCCGTCGCGGCTCCCCATGTCCGAGCCGCTCTGAGACAGCACCCGAGGTCTGAAGCAGAGCCCTCCCGTACCGGGTTGGTACTAAGACTGTCCCGCTACCCCATTCCCTCCAAGACATTGAGACTCTTACGGGATCCCTCGATCATATTGAACGTGCGCCTTTGTTTATATAAAAGAACCAAGATAAGCAACTGATACCGAGTCCTGTGTGGTGGTGTTACTGGGCCTAGTACGATTATAGGAGAAGACACTCTACTAGGAGGCTTCTCAGCGGCGCTCGGCTATAACTTGGTGGCGGGAAGGTGCCGGAGTAGTCCCTCCGACTCCCCGGTGGTCCTCCCTCCAACACCCCCTTTACTTTTAATCCGGCCGACATTGTATACCCTAGGTCGTCAGATTGGGCTCCGGACCCTGAAGTGGCAGCATATCTCCACGACAACCTGCGCAAGAGCTTCGATAAAGACGTGCGTAACAGGTTGCGTTCCGAGTGCCCTAGGCCTGATATTCCGGATAAGTTGGCGGATACGCAAGACATAGACGTAAGCCTCCTTACCTTACTAAAGAAATTCGCTAAAGACCCGAAGAAGGGAATTGATTGTGCCTGGCGCGGCTGCCAGGACAAACTTCTGGATGTGGCGGGGCCACTAGCCAAAATGTTAGAAATGGCCCTGGAAGCGAAGGAGCCTGGTGCTCCCGTAGAGCCCGATGTCCTGGCTGGGTGGACCCATAGGGCAATCTGCTTGTTGGGAAACGCCAATTGTGCTATTTCCACTGAGAGGCGAAAGTCGCTCCTCATGAGAATGGATTCTAACTTGACGGAGCTAGCTGCGGCAGAACCAGGTCCTCTGGCAGAGGGTAACCTCTTCGGTGACCGCTTCGTGAAAGACGTCTCCAAATATGTAGCTACATTCATGTCCCTTGACAAGGCCCAATCGGGCATCAAATGAGTTTTCCAGGCTGGCCTTTTTAACCAGGCCAGGCGAGGCAGAGGATGCTCGCCAGGCCGCCAGTACCATCAAGGTCCTCAACGAGGAGACTATGGCCGTGGTCGAGGTGAGTGGGACTCCACTCGTGGGGGAACTTTCTATCCCACCCGACAGCGCTTCAACAGAAAGTGCTTCAACAGAGGCGGACATCGAACTGGCTTCCAAGCTCCAGAGTCTGCAGGTAAGAGCTTCCGACACCTTTCTGTTAACCTTGGAGGGTCGTATACAGTTTTTCTATCACAATTGGGCTCTGATTTCACAGGATGCGTGGGTCCTACAGACAATTCGGGGGTTTCACCTAGATTTTTACCAGACTCCCTTTCAGGACATTCCACCCCAGCAACACTCTTTTTCCCAACTAAAGTGCGATTTTATAGATGCAGAACTCGACGCATTGCTGCAGAAACATGCAATTGCATATTGCGACAATGGTCCTGGCGGTTTTTGAAGCAATATGTTTTTGGTTCAGAAGAAAGTTAGAGGTCACAGATTGGTACTGAATCTAAGGGAATTCAACAATTTCATGACCTACAACCATTTCAAGATGGAGGGTATCCATCTCTTGACAGATCTGCTGAAGGAAGTGGAATGGATGGTCTGGTTGGATCTGAAAGACGCAAACCTGTCGATCCCTATATTTCCTCCTCACTGCCGTTTTCTACAGTTTCAGTCGCAGAACCGGTGGTTCGAATATTTGGTCCTTTCTTTCGGACATTGCTCGGCGCCGTGGTGCTTCGCCAAGGTGATGAAACCGGTGATAGCACACTTACGGGAACAGGGCGTCCGCATGATAGTGTATCTGGACGATATACTCATCATGGCTCAAACTCCAACTTTAGCTGCACATCATTTGCGCATGACCATGTCTATTCTTCAAAACTTCGGGTTTGTGATCAACGAACCCAAATCAGCTCTGTCCTGCTCAGACTATGGACTTTTTGGGGTTCGTCATAAATTCACAGACAGTCCAGTTGAGTCTTCCCCACTCCAAACTGAAAGATATCAAGAAGGAGCTTTCCACACTGCTGTCCAAACAGACGGTTTCATTGCGGGTGATTGCCAGAATAGTGGGTCTTCTGGTGTTCTCGATACAAGCGATATTTCCGGGCCCTCTTCACTACCGGGCCCTTCTGAGATTGAAGATTCAACACCTTCGGAAGGGTCTGTTCTACACAGACCGGGTTCCACTTTCCAACGAAGTGGGAGAGGAGATACAATGGTGGCTGGGCCACGTGGATGTGTGGAACGAAAGAGCCATCTTCGGCTCTCAACCAGAGGTTGTCATAGAGTTGGGCGCCAGCCGTTGGGGCAGGGGGGCGCGCTGCGGAGATATTTCCACCGGAGGTCGGTGGTCCCTGCGCGAACTCGAGCTGCATATCAATTGCCTGGAACTGTTAGCAGGGTCGTTCGCGATGCAGACACTCTCTCCCAAACAGGTCTCCTGCTGTATCCTTCTGCGGATGGACAATATATTCGCATTGAGGTATATCAACAAGTTGGGAGGCACGAGGTCATCGTTACTAGCAGAGATTGCGAAGGACTTCTGGCATTACTGCCTGCGTCATCCGATTTCGGTCATAGCGGAATACCTTCCGGGACAATCCAACATAGTAGCAGATTGGAACTCACAGTACCTCAAAGATTACAGCGACTGGCAACTCCAGCCCCAGATATTCAGTTGGTTGCAAGCGGCGTGGGGCACATGATTCCACACTGAATCGTCATCTGCAGATGTTTTTCAGCTGGAGGCCGGATCCGTTAGCAAGAGCAACGGATGAGTTTTCTCAGGACTGGTCCAAAGGTCTGAACTATGCCTTTCCCGCCTTCATCTTGATTCCGAGGGTGACCACACACGAAACACGCAGCGAGCGGAGGTAATTCTGATAACCCCACTGTGGAAGTTGCAGCCCTGGTTCCCAATACTATTGGAGATGAGCTGCGACTTCCCCAGGATGATTCCGTGGTCTTCGACGATGCTCCAGGGCCCTCATGGAGAGGTGCATCCGATGGTAGTGTCGGGCAGTTGTCCCTGATAGCCTGGAGGCTTTCAGGCAACAATGGGAAATGCCAGGGTTTTGGGACAAGGCTGCAGCCTTCATTAACCAGGCCTGGGCTCCTTCCACCAGGACGTGATATTCTTCAGCCTGGAAGGGCTGGGTTCGTTGGTGCGTGGAACAACATGTGGATCCCGTGGGGGACGAATTATCCCATGTTGTGAACTTCTTATCAGAAAAAGAGCCCGAGGGATTGGCGTACCGTTCCATTAATAACTTTAGGTCCACCATTTCCGCTGGTCATTCCCAAATAGATGGCAAACCTGTGGGTATGCACCCGGTCATTTGTAAATTGTTAAAAGGTATCCGCGTTGCGAATCCTCCCAAACCTAAATATTCTTCGTTGTGGGACGTTTCCTTAGTTCTTTCCTTATTTGATAGATGGCCAGATAATAGTTTGTTAACTAGGAAACAACTGTCATCCAAACTTGCTATGTTGCTATGTCTATCTGCCTGTCGATGTTCATCCGACGTCAAAGCTCTGGATCTTACAGGTAGAGTTTTTACTCCGAAAGGAGTTTCTTTTAATATTACTGCCATAACTAAAACATTCTCAGAAAGTGTTGATTATCATGCCTTTCCTTCTAATGCTAAGTTATGTGTGTTTCAATGCCTTAGGGACTATGAAGATTGTACTTAAACTATACGACCGAATGGTTCAGTTCAGTTGTTAATTGCGTTACATACACCTCATAAACCTGTGTCTGCAGCAACCGTAGCCAGATGGTTAACATCAGTCATGCAAGAAGCTGGTATTGATACCCAGATGTTTGGGGCACATTCTGTTCGTGGTGCCATGGCATCAAAGACTTTTATGTTGGGTTATACCATTCAAGATATTATGCGATCTGCTGACTGGTCTTCTGAGTCTACCTTTAAACAATTTTATTATAAACCGATGGGTGATATAGCTTCAGTTGTGTTTGATAAGCGTTAAACTAGCATAATCAGAAGCCTCCGGTCCTGTAATAGAATAAAAAATTAGCTAGCATTCGCACCAAGAATTTTCAATTCTATTAAGGACACGGAGGCAAGGATTATCCCACCCGGTTATATTACAATGTTTGTAATATTTGCCCATCCGTATCTTTTAAAGTCTGTTGTAGCACAAATTACGGGTCTCTATGTTTCATTCCTTTCAGGTTCCGAGAAGAAGATGGACTAGAGGTTCTTCTGGTTAAGACGAAGTTTGATTTCCAGTTTGGTTCTGGTTTCTTCCACGTTGGAGGATGGTTGTTTGGACTTAAGTTAATATTATGGACTAAATTGTTCGAGCAAAGAAAGAGGCTCAGCAACAGGATATGGGGGATCTTATGGGGTCATGCAGGATGTGATGTATAACTGAGCATCATGGGAAATGTAGTTTTTATTTGCATACAAAATGTTTTCATTGGCTGCTGTGAGTAGCAAATAAAAAAGAAAGAGAAGCATGATCCTCGCCTCCGTGTCCTTAATAGAATTGTAAATTCTTGGCGCGAATGCTAGCTAATTTTTTATTCTGAAACTCGTCCTCACCCGGCGAGATACGAGAAAACAACAAAAATGAGGCATAGTGCCACCCGGTGGCCTTAACACCTCATGGCACCCTAGAGGACAGCTGGGCAAACAAGAGGCGCTCTACCATAAGGAAACTTCCTTTACCGCAATTCTGAAACTCGTCCTCACCCGGCCAGGGACCGGTCTAACATTCTCACTTTCCGGAGTATCCTGGCGTTGGCCTGATATTTCAAAGGCCATTACATTCAGGTAACTTGTGACCTCCCTCCAAAGCTCCGGCTGATGGTGTGAGCAAAACTCGACCGTCCTTGCCAGTGAGTCAGATTAGTGCCCATATAGGCAACACCCCCCACCAAATGCCAAATAGCATGCATGATGGTTTAAATAAATCCACAACACAATTTTTGGTTGGGAATATATTGATGCAGGTTTATTTCATACAAAAGTATGCAACATGGTGGGTTATCTTACGGCATGTCCGGCAGCAAACAGGGCGCCAGAAAGGCAGGGGGAGGTATAAGTACCTTCCTCAACCCTCTGTGTGCCGGAAATGATGCGGCCCGCGCATCGGGCTGTGGGACTCCTCCCTTAGGTCCCTAAGGGGTGAAGGTGTGCCTAAGCCCTTTTAGGTGACCACGCATGAGCCGCGGGCAGCCACATTTCATCTGAATAGTGAACAGACCGTCCCACTTGGGAAGAAGCCGCAAACTCGCAGGTACTCAACCACATTTTCTGCAGCTCATCGGTCCGAGCGGTAGCGCTCACTGCAGAGCCCCAAATGTATTTCAAAATATCCTTCCATGTGTGCCGGGGTGGCGCCTAGGTCCCCGTCGGCGCTGCCAGCTCCTACAATTATCATGACCCACATTCTTCTTTCCAATGAACCAGGCCCCTACGCATAGGGTTAAATCTGAGAGAGCTGCGCCCTGGATTTGGCAGGCACTACCCACTCTTTGGCCAGGACTTAATGTCACCGCCACTGCACAGCTATTTTGGTGAGCCCAAGTAGCTCCTGGACCTCTGATGGCAGCTCCTTGAAGACGTATGGTGTGGGGTTGGTTGTGATGCAGGATAGCCACCCGCCCATCACCCCCAAACAAAGGGTGCACGGAAACATCCCACATCATAGGCAGGGTGCATGGAAACCTCCCCTTCTCAGCCCAGATACGGGGTGCATGGGAACCGCAACACCAGACCCGTAATTAAAGGAAGGGCTCTTAAGAAACCTCCACGCTGCACCAACAGATACAGGGTACATGGAAACATTCACAATGTACCCACTCAGAAAGGATGTATGGCAACCTTTGCATCCATCCCCCTCACACACGGTGGATGGAAAACTTCCCCACACACTCGCATGGAGTGCATGAAAAATTGCAGGAACGAACAGGGAGTGTGGGAAACTTTGTCTCACGCAACACGGACCAGGTGGCAGATTTACAACTTCTGGCGCATCCCTGCATATCAGCAGGGATGCGCCAATAAAGATGCGTCACGCCAAACTACCCGTGCGCCACAATGGATGCGCCGCATTTACAATGCGGCCCGCCGTGGCGCATGGATAGGCAGATACGTGACATATCTGCCGGCGTAAGGTTGGCGCAGTGCGAGAGTCGTGTCGCGGGCGTGATGCAACTCCAGCACTGTTCCAACCCGGCCTATCTCCAACATGCTGCGTCACGCCTTACGCCTGCTTCAAGCAGGCGCAAGGTTTTGACGCAGCAGTGTCAGAAAGGTGACTGAGTGAAATCTTGTAGATTTCACTGCGTCACTTTTCCGAGGCTTTCCTCTTAAGGAATGCCCACACTGTGACAGAACGCCCACATGAAACCTGACGCAGGTTTCATGTGGCGCAGTGCTTTATAACATGACGCATCTGCCTAGATGCGTCACGTAAATAAGTTGCAACGTGGCGCATGGTTTACGCCGCCGCTGCGTCACAAAAGGGACGCAACAGCGGCGTAAAAGTATCGCAAGGGGCTTGTGAATCTGCCCCATAGTGTTTTGAAAGCTTCTTTTTGACGAAAAGAGATGTACACAAGGTGCATGGAAACCTCGTGCACAGAGAGTAGGTAGGGGCTGAGGGCCGCTCTCCCACATACGTAATGCCTGGAAACAGCCCCCCCTACATATCCACACAAGGTGCATGCACACATCTCGTCGTGCCTGAATTGGAGGCAAGAAAAAAACGCCTTAAAGGATGGGCACACCTAGGGGTGAACATTACTGAGCCAAATCCTACACTTTTGGGTTCATTAATTTCCTCTCGGCTACGTAACATAGCGCAAAACTTTGAAGCAGTAGTCAAGAAATTAGACATCTGCTGGACTCAAACCCATGCTGACTAAGAAGAGCCTGCTCAATTTGTTCTACCACCACCCACGCCCGGCCATGCGTGCTCCTGAAAAGCCAGGAGGCCTTTATCATAACGTGTTTCCGTCTGGGCTCGAAGGGGGAGGCCTGAGGCTTCCAACTCACCAGAATTAATGACGAATAGATCTGCCTCCGGGCTCGATCACAACGCAATACCGGCGAACTAGGAGCAGGGTGGACAGCGGGAAAACACAAATAATGGTCCTAGTGGTAACCAAAGAAAAGGCACGAAAACACAGCTATGCCTGAAGGTGAACACAAAAAGTTTGAAAAAAACCAAGGGGCATATCTACAAGGCAGTGATAAAAAAATATGGTCGCGTTTGCGGCCGTTTTCGGGCGAAAAGTGGCGATAATTTTATCGCTATATCAGCAAGGTCACGCTATAGCGTGAATCCTTGCCTTAGCGCCTGTCTTCTGAACGCCCAGCTTCGCATCTCTAATGAGATGCAAAGTGGGCGTTCCTTCCCGAAATAACTGGAGAAATGTCGCTAAACGACATTTCTCCAATTCTCAAGGGAATCGCTAACAAGCACAGCGATAAGAAAAGTAGCGCAAACCATGGTTATCGCTACTTTCCTTACGCCTGCTTTAGTTCTGACTTAGCCATGTAATCCAATGGGAGGTGGATTACATGGCTAAGACCACCCTGCCCTATCAGCAAGGTATTGCCGGTCACAGTGCAATTATCGCTGGATTTCCAGCGATAATCACACTGTTTTCCAGCTAACGCTTTCATTTCTATCGGATTGGAGATAAGCATTGCTGATAGCACGCTATCTCCGTGATAGAAAGCAGTGATAGCCGGCGATAATTATCCTAGCGCTAAGTGCGCTTAGCGATAATTATCGCCGGCCCTTGCTGATATGCCCCTAAAATGTTTTGTGGTTCCGGGCCCAATAGTACAAGGCAGAAGCATTCCAACATGTGGATATGCAGTTGACACAATGGGGCATATGTACCAGCCCCTATTGCCACCACAATGTCACTTTTACTGACGTTGTGGTGGCGATAGGGGCTGCGCCTTATGTACAAGGCAGCGTTAAGCCACTTAATGTGGCTTAACGCTGCATTGTACATAAGCCCCCTTTCACGCTATGGTTAGCGTGCAAGGGGCGTGCAGTGGGTATTGCGGTGGGCGTTCCACCGCAACACCCTTTAATTTTGATGCTGCCCCCTATGTACAAGGGTGGTGTACATAGGAGGCAGCGCCAAAATTAAGAAATGCTTATTTCTCCTCGTTTTTCTTTTTCCATGTGTGATGCCTTGTGCAGCACACATGGAAAAAGTAAAATGGTTTGTTTACGTACAGGAAGGTGTCCCTTTTTGTACATAAACAAACCTTTAAAAAAAATGTCATTTTGTCGCTTTCATGTGTGCTGCATGAAGCATTACACATGAAAGTGACAGAATGGCATTTTAGGATTGTTTATGTGCAGGAAGGGACACTTTCCTACACATTTAAATAACCCTCCCCTGCATGCAGACACCTTTGCACTATGGTGCAAGGGTACCTGCTTTGGCGCTAAGTTGCTAAACTTAGCGCCATCGCAGGGGGAAAGGCAAAGCTGCAACACATTCTTGTAAATATGGTGCAGCTTTGCGTTTCAGAAGTGGCGGAGCGCGGCGTTACGCCAAGGAGGCTAACGCCACGCTCTGCCACTTCCTTGTACATATCCCCCAAAGTTCTTCTTTCCAGTTTATCTTGCAACTTGTTAACCTCGTGTCCTCGAAAGGGCAGCATGTTGTTCAAGTAAGCACCTAGGGGCAGATTTACAAGCCCCTTTCGCCTCACCGGTGCTTTGCTTTTTGTGACACATCAGCAGCACATTTTGCAGCCCCATATTTACAAGTGCAAAAACAACAATTGATGGACAGAATGCAGAACACTGTCATACAATCACCCCAGTACAGAGATCTGGGCCTAAATCCATTGTTTATTTGCTCACCATGCCATTCCAGTTTGAACTCAGCCATATGCAAATCAGTCTTGACCCTGTGCCCAATGGGAACAGTCCAGCCCGAACTGCCAGGCCAGGTCTTCCCTGGACTGGAAACAAGCATCCTAGGACCGGTTTCAGGGTTTCACCCCTCACCATCTCACTCACTTTCGGTGCAAACATGAAATGTTCATTTTGAAGTTGTTTGTGAGTCTAAGACAGGATGGTTTGGCCTTACTGTAGTGTGCAAATAAAACTGAGAAAGATGTACTACCTATGGATTTTTTCCTGTATGCAGGAGTTTTGTGCTGAGGTGACAATCTTGAGCGGATATTCTTTTGTTGTATGTATTTGGTGATTTTATTTCTGAGAAAAAGTGGTCCTGTTCCATGTATTGTTTTGTGGGTGATACAAAGCAGCTTGAATGTGGATCTTCTTGCAACTGATAACCAGTGTAGGGCCATCAAGGCAGGGGAGATGTGGGCTTATGACTTTACATGTAGGAGTAGTCTGGCCGCAGAGTTCTGAATTCATTGTAGTTTTTTCATAGTTGATCAAAATAATCAGTGGTAGAGGCTATTGGCGTAATTAAGTTTAGGCAGTACAAGAGAGATAGTAGCCTGGAATGTGTGTAGAAATCCTAGGTGTGGGAAGACGCATTGGAGAGTGTTCATGGTAATGAAGCTTGACCTTGCTAACTTGGGTATTCATTAATAATTTGGAATCCATAGTAATTCCAAGGTTTCTTAGTTCCTTCGAGTTGGTCCCAGATCGTCAGGGCAAGCGCATAGTGGGTCATAATTTTTGCGATCGCCACATGTGAGTATTTCAGTTTTGGAATCATTTAATTTGAGGTGGCTCCATGACACCCACTGATCAACGGCTCTGAGGCAACTGGAGATTTGATTTTCGAATGTTTATTTGGCTTTCCAGTTTAAGAAGCATTTGTGTGCCATCTGCATAGGTATGTTATGTTATGTTATATGTGGATTTATAACGCGCTCCGATAGTCAAGACTGTCCTGGCGTGGGTACGAAACTGAATCAGAGTGGTAAAAGGAGTCAGCTATTCATGGATTTGAAAGAGGTGAGTTTTAAGCAGTTTTTTAAAATTGATCAGATTGGGAGAGTGTCTGAGAGCGTCTGGCAGCGCGTTCCACATTTGAGCTCCCTTTACCGTCAGAGATTGTCCACCCAGGCTAACTCTTTTAAATCTGGGGACGACCACCTGCTTTCTGGAGGTAGATCGCAGCTGACGGGTCGGGAGGTAGAGAGTGAATCTTTTGGCTAGATAGGAAGGGCACGGTCCATTGAGGGCTTTATAAACGAGGACCAAAGTTTTAAAGCGCACTCTTTGGGCCACAGGAAGCCAGTGAAGCTCCTTCAACTGTTTGCAAACGCTGAGTCTCCTTGAGATGTTAAAAATGAGTCTCACCGTTGCATTCTGGACTACCTGTAGCTTTCTGATCAGGTAGTCAGGTGCCCCTATATAAAGGGCGTTTGAGTAGTCCAGACGGGAGAGCACCAGAGCTCTGGCTACCGTTTCTTTGGCCATTTGAGGAAGAAGGGGAAAGAATTTGCGAAGAGTGGTCAGGGTTCCAAAACACGTCCCCGCCAGTCGCGAGATCTGGTCGCGAAAACATAAGTCTGCTCCAAACCAGATACCCAGGTTCTTGGCTATCCCACTCTCTCCCGTTGGGCATGTTGATTCACTGGGCCAAATAGACTCCTTAAAGTCAGTGGGAAATTGGCCATAGAGCAGAATTTCTGTTTTATCCTCGTTGCATTTGAGGCAAGCTCTAGCTAGCCAGGCAAATACAGAGGATAGACATTGGCGTACTCCAGAGGTGCACAAGTTCTCCTTTTTCCAGGTGACGAGAAGCTGGGTGTCATCGGCGTAAGCCATAATCTTAGCACCCCAGTTCTCTGCCAGCCGGATCAAAGGAGTTAAATAAATGTTAAATAAAAGGGGACTTAAGGTCGACCCTTGGGGTACTCCAGTTTCTACCCTTCGATTAGAGGAGTGATAGGGAGGTAACCAAATCTGTTGGGTCCGGTCAGATAGGAAAGACCTGATCCATTCCAATGCCGTGCCCGAGATGCCAATGTCCTCCAGCCTAGATAGAAGCTGGAGGTGGGGCACAGTGTCGAACGCGGCAGAGAGGTCCAAAAGAATAAGGGCCGCTCTGCCGCCTCCGTCAAGGCATTCCCTGATGGCCTCTGCCATCTCCACCAATGCAGTTTCAGTACTAAAAGAGGTGCGGAAGCCTGATTGGGCCGGATGTAGAGCCTCAGAAGATTCCACGAATCTCTCAAGTTGCCGGAATGCAGCCTTCTCGCAAACTTTAGCAAGGGCTGGCAGGAGGGATATAGGCCTATAGTTAGAGGTGATCGATGGATCTGCGGAGGGTTTTTTTATCAGAGGGAGAAGTTTGGCTTGTTTCCACTTGGAGGGCAAAATTCCTGAAGTTAGGGATTCATTGACCAGGGCAGTGACCATAGGGGTAATTACTTCGGCTACTCCATTTAGGACCCTCGCAGGGCAAGGATCTATAGGTGACCCTGACTTCAGAGTTTTTAATATGGTCATAACATCTATATTTTCGACCTGAGTAAATTTGGTCATCTCTGCTTTAGCCTTAGTTACTTGGGAAAGTGAAGGAGGAGGTGGTTGGTAAATTAAGGCTAGATGAGATTGCGAGGCAAGTGGCTGGTCAGGGATATTCAGACTGTCTTGAATTTTTTGAATTTTCTCGATGAAAAAAGTGGATAGTTGCTCACACCAGTCTGTGGAGGGCGGAACTGAAGTCTTCTCTGCTACCGGGGCAGTAAAGCTTTTAACTATGGAGAAAATTTCTCGACTGTTGTTTTTAGCTTTTTGAATTCTAGACGCGTAGAATTCCCCTTTAGCTGTTTTTTTTTTTTTTTTTTTTTTTTTTGAAAAAGTTTTATTGAGCAATAATTCGGTTACAAGTACGGGCCTACAACCACCCGGGCCGGCCGCTAGGTACAGAAGGAAATCTACCCTTTAGCTGTTTTAATCGCTGCGTAGTAACTTTTTTGGGCTACACGGATTTCCGATTTAGCAATAGGACGATAGTTCTTTCTCCATATTCGCTCTAACGCCTTACATCCTATTTTTAAGATTTTTAATTGTTCAGTATACCAGGGGGAAGTGGGGGTGATCCTATGGTTGTTTTTACCTTTGCTTTTTGGTAATGACCTAATGGAGGAGTCTATCCAGGATGAGAAGTTGTCTACAGCTTCATCCAAATTTTGTGCTTTCATTGGGGTGGAGTGGGTGAGGGCCTCCACTAGATCCGGAATATTAATTCTTCTAGGGCGTTCCCCAGGCTTGGGTGTGGATGACACACGGATGTTGTTTATGAACCAGGAGAAGTGAACAGGAAAGTGGTCTGACCATGTAATGGGGTAGGGTGGATCAGCAGAGATGTTAAAGTTAGAGTATACTAAATCTAAACAATGACCCCCTTCATGAGTGGCAGATTGCACCTGTTGAGCCATCTGAGCCAAACTACAGATTTCTTTCAGCTCTTTAACTCCAGGGGCAAAGCTCGTGTCCATATGTAGGTTAAAATCTCCCAGCATTAGGAAGTGTGGGAATCTGAATGCACGTTGGATGGCGATCTCCTCCAGGGATTTGATAAAATTGCCTAGAGGACCCGGTGGGCGATAGATCAATAGTCCCCCCAGAGTAAATTGGGGGGATAGTGCTAGGGAGAATTCCATAGCTTCTCCATCCTCAATCCTTCCTGTGCATTCTATCCTCAGAGTCCACAGGTGAGCTGAAATTCATTAATCATTGCAGGTAATGACTTCATATAAATGTTGAATGCTGTTTTCCACTCACCCCCTGAGCAAATCTAGATCAAGTGATAGACTCCTCTTAGGTCTAATTTCGTGAAGATCTTCACTCCTTGAACGGCTTACAGAATGAGTGGTAAGGGGTAATGGTCCTTGTCAGTAACCAGATTTAAACTTCTGTACTCTATGCAAGGCTGGAGTTCAAGTGTTCCCTTCTCAGGTACGAAAATTTTGGATTTTAAGGCAGAAGACTTGACCTGAACTATCAGACCATTTACCAAATTAGCATCAGGGTATTCCCTTGGGGCTTGAGGTTCAGACAAGAAAAATAAATTGCCCATAAGGAACACCGGTGTCAGGTAGGATGTCAATGGCGCAGTCAAAAGGACGGTGGGGAGGTAGCTCTTTAGTTACTGAATCTTGAAATACATCCGGAAGCGAAATGGTTACTTACCAGAAGGAGTAGGTTTGCAGCCTGAATAGCTTTCCAAATTTACATGATGTGCATCTACCCTGCCATCCAGCAGCCAGGCCCGGGATCTCATCCCGTCCCCGTCCCTTTCCGCTTTTTTTTGGGAGTGTGTGCATCATAGACCACCACCCGGTGGCAAATCTATTCCCTGCGTGATGCCAGACTGCGCATTGCCAGACTGTTCCCCGGAAGCCCCCGCAAGATGTCACCATCCTCAGAGGCTCTTCTATCCTGGTATCTGTTCTCTTTGGAAATTTCCTTGTTTTGAAATGTTGCTCACCTCGCTGATTTTCTATACCCCCATTTACGGGGAGGCGGCGAATCACATGTGAACAGAGAAACATCCTCAGGCTTGGAATTACTCCTACTGGTAAGTAACCATTTGGTTTTGCAGCATGAATCCTTTTCTGAAGGCACATGTTTTGCATCTGATAACATAGCAGTGTTTGATTTCCTGGGAAGGATGGGTTGTAATGTGGACGAGTTGGCAAACAGATGTTGGAGCACTCTCTGTCCTACCTGTGATTCCTTGTTTATCTGGATGTCAACACAGTAGTGTTTTGTAAAGGTGTGTGGTTATGATCAAGTTCTGGCCATGCAGATGTGGCCAATGGGTAAGTTCACTAGGAATGCAAGGTTTGCACCCTTCTTCCTGGTTGTGTGCCCTGGGGCATGTGGTTAATTTGTTTCCTATCTTTGTATAGCATGTTTGTGTAGTTTCCACTATCCATTGTGTGATCATTCCCTTATTAAAGGTTAACTTTTGCTTGCCCTGGCAAAGGACACAGTGGGGCATATTATCAAGCCAGGCGTTAAAATTATCGCCGCTTTGGCGGCAGAAAACTGCCGCTAAAACGGCGATAATGGGCTTGATAATATGCTCAATGGAATTCCATTTGAAGCCCATGTTAGATGTCCTTCACATCCTTTACCTTTAGCTGTGTTTTGGGGGGTATTTCAGTGATGCAGATCTAAGCCCCTGCAATGCAAAAGTCGGTGTGTCTAGAATTGAGTACCCCAAGATTTCTTTATTCTGTGCTAAGATTTTGGCCCAGAATGGGCGGATCCTCGGGCAGTCCCACCAGATGTGGTGAAAATCGTCCAGAAGGCCACATCCCCTCCAGCACCTATCCCACATATTTGGAAATTGGTACCACTTTTTACTGATCTCCCTCCTCGCCAAGAGAATCAACTAAAAAATCAACTTATGTTGTAATACCAAGGGGATCACAACTCCAGCCTCTTGCTGAGCTAAGCCAAACATGATCATAGCAGGTTTTACTTCCATTGTTATTCCCAGGGTGTTAAACATTGTCTTTTACACATTTTACCAATAACTTTCCAATCTCGGGCAACTGGCGAACATGTGGACATCGTCCGCATCTCGAGCACCACACCTTCTGCATCTGGCATCCTCCTTTCCTATAGTCTTAGCCAGCTTCAGTGGGGTGCAATAGGCTCTGTGGAGGGTGAAGAAGTAATTTCTCCTTAGTAAAGCAAATTTAATCACAGAATAAAGCATGTTCATTGATACTTGTAATAATTCCTCCAACTCCATACTCGGCAAGTATCTGTCCCAGACGTGGTGTGGGGGTTTCATGTTGTCCTCCACTGCCTTTGGGAGATACTGATACCAGTATGACTCTTCCTTGCCTTAAGTTACCGAAGGTCCTTTTCTATAGGGCTTGTCACTATCTCAGTCCACCCCTTAGTTCTAAGCCACACATTCATCTGACTTTGAACCTGGCAAGTGCCCCATTTGTCAACTTCATCCAAAGGTCCCAGGATAGGACCCTACCTCGTTCGATCAGCTAACCCCAAATAATTATACCGCATTCCCTCAGGGGTTTCGCTAAACGGTCCAACAAGCATTCTGGGGTCCCTGGTGGGTCCCATACTGGTGAAAACCTGCTGTAGTACGGATCCCTGACCCATACTACACTTTAGCAGCTGCCTGCAAGCATTTTAACCGTACCTTCTTGAAGCATTTAGGAACCCAGCGCTTATATGAAAAGCCTTCCTCGCGTAGGTCAGTTAAAATAGCAATGTACATAAGACCCACTGGCGACTTAACCGGGCCAAGTAGAAGCACCCGGAAAGGCTGAGCAGTACATTAGAAAATCTGGAAGCCCTAAACCTCCTTTCTCCACTTTCCTTCTCAACTTTTTCCAAGAGAGTCTTATTCCTTTACTTGCCCAGACTAAGGAGGCAATTTTACCCTGTCTTTTAATAAGGGTTTTCTTGTCAAAGTTCGATGAAATGTTGTCAAACATAAATTTGGGTAGAATAGACCTCTTAATCAAATGTATCAATCCATGTAAAATGAAGGGAAGATTCTGCCATCTCTTCATAGTTTTATCTACCTAATTGCAGACTTTCTCCATATTTACTAATGGGGTATTCTCTGGATCCTGCGTTATATTTAGCCCAGGTATCTTACCTCCCTTGTACTTTTTATACGCTCACAGCTCTGGTTCCACAACATTATCTCTGTTTTTGACTCATTGACCTCATAACCGGATAGCTCATCAAAGCGTCTCACTTCGGACATTAACTGCATGATAGTAGATGCAGCATCTGAGGTATAAACCATTAAATCATCAGCATATAGAGCAATTGTTCTAGAAAATATGCCTATCATAAAGGGTTTTATTCCCCTGTTCAATCTCAAGCTTTGAGCATGAGGCTCGATATACAGATCAAAAAGAATGGGCGAGAGGGGACAGCCACGCCTATTTTAACTGGTGCAGTAAGATTATTATTAACCTAATCTGCTCTTTTTAATTCTCTATGAAGAGAAAAAAATGAGGACCGAAGCCATAGTTTCAGAGGCAATTGACTCAATTTCCATATTAAACTCCAATTGTGCACTATTAATCTATTCACTTGACCGGACAAACCTTCAATCAGTTAGGAAAGCAAGTCAGTATAGAGGCGTAATCATGTAGCCGCGTTTACCGAATTACCCCCTGCCATCACAGTTTTGACCTCACGTCCGAGGTAAGGAGTGGACATGGTCGAAAATCTTTCTTGCACCTGACTCGGTACTGTATTTTTCTCCCAAGGCCGATGTTGATGCAGCAGGGAGAGTTGCACTGGTTTACTGCGGCGGGTGTGCTCTATGAGCTGCGAGCCTCACAGCGTGACCTGCTTCGACGTGGTGCTGGTATATGCAGTGTCTGCAGGGCAAGTACAGCAGTCGTGGCTTGGGAGACTGCAAGGATCCAGCAGCTCTGCAGACAAGAACACAAGCATCTAGAGCCCTGAGGGAGCCTTGACCACTGGCCGGGAAAAATGGATAAACTTGCTTCTGGAACCAAACAAACAAGTATAAATAAAAACTTGGGAGCTATAAGGACAGTAGAAGAGTGGCTGAGACTGTGGGTGAGGTAAGCGCTACACCTTAAGGTCCACACACCCTTCTTAGTAGAAGCAGGTTCTGTGGGTCCCGGGGGCAGGGAGAAGCATATTAAACAGGTCAAGCCACGGATTAGTGCACAACCTCCCAAAAAACGTACAAACAAGTGTTCAGGGAGAGAATAAGCGATGTAAGCACTAAGGGCACCAGAGTCACGCCATCCCTGAGGTCCTTCTTTAAAGTGAAACTAGATTCTATGACTCACTAGAGGACCCAAAGGGAATGGCGATAAGAATTTGAAACAGAATAAGAGCATGGAGGCTAGAGGCTGAGAGGAGACAACAGTAGGCTACTAGCTTGGTAGCTAGTTGAATACACCCTATATACCGGTCGCAAATCAATTTATCCCTCTTGCGATGGCGAACTCAACATCGGATGAAGGGGATGGGAATGTAACAGACTTGGTGCATCTGGTAGAGAGGGTGGTTGTCTCATCTCCGAAACCAAAAGCTGGTAGCAGTAAACTTAATGGTTGGGAGTCAGTGCAGGACATGTTTGGTCAGTTACCACGAGAGATCAAAGATCGCTTTTCAATCTCTGAGGCGAATCAGAGGGAGTTCCAAGTGACTTGTTAAAGCCTGAAGGATAAAACAGTGGGCTTATCTCAGCACACGGAGGCACTAAAGAACAAAGTTCAGAACCTTCGTTTGACTGTCTATGAAAACACACAAGCGGCAGCTCGGTTGAAAAAAAAAAGAGCTGACAAACAAGCTGGAGAGGACATAGAAAACTCAAGGAGAAATAATATCAGAATCTTGGATGTGACTGAAGGTGCGGAAAGAGCTGATGTAAGGCTTTTTATGATAAATATTTGAACAAAACCATTCTCACAGGAAATCTCTTCTATTGAGCTCGGGCAGAAATCCAAAGGGTCCATAGAGACCAATTAGACTAAACCCAGGGCAGAAGAAACCCTGGAAAATATTAGTAAATTTCCTGTCACATTCAGTCAAAATACTGGGTTTACCTTAAAGGAAAAATCCATTCAGGCTCTGGGGGTCACTTTCAAGATCAGGTCTGATAACTCACGAGCCACAGAAGACAGACAGTGGGAACTGGACAAACGTATGGAGGACATAAGGAAAATGGGTGTTGACTGAACCATATCACCAGGTGCAAAGAGATCTACTTGATGGTAATGACTGATAAGCCGTCATAACAACTTTACTACTAACTGTCAGGGGCTGTGTCATATAGAAAGTGGTTTCCAATTGCAGAACGTGTCAGGCCACAGTCAGCCACTGCAACGGCTTCCCTTGCTTATCTGCCAGGCATCACCTATGCCGCAATCTTCACCAGACAGTGGGAAATCGTTTGATTAGTCTCTCAGTGAGTACAGGGGAAATGTGAAAGGAAGGCCGATTAAACATAGCTACTTTTCCCATCCGCTCCCCGCCTGCAGCACCGCAGGACTTTATGCTCTTGTCTGGATCTTGCACTTGTGCTATAGGCACCACAAACAGGTCCGCACCCCAGTCCTCTGCACCCTGTCCCTGAAAGAGCAGCACAGTAACACAGTTTTCAGTTCAGCTAGGTGCCTGCCCCAAACAAGCATTTCACTTGCCTGTCTCTGCTGGGGATCATGGAGGGGGTTCCATGAGACACATGTGAATCACACAGTCCAACTACGTGGCCTTTCGGATCTGCAGTTATCTACAGAGAGCAGTCGTAGAACTTCTGCGCATGCCTGCCTAGTGATACAGTCGCCCACATCAGCTTCTGCCCACCCACTGATTTTTCCACTAGAATCTGGTTAATAAATCATGTTGGGAATCATGCAAGCAACATCACTGTGAATATCCCTGTGTCTGTTTTTCAGAAATGTCCGGGGTTGGTAGGCTCTACAGGGTGCTGTCTGACACAAGCCTAAATAATGCAGACTTACTGCACGGAATCTCCCCCATCAAAAACATTTCTAGGTGGCTAGTGTGTGGATTCCCATTCAAACCCATAGATAACCCACATGTCTGATAACCTTACACTCGGAAGATGCAGAGAAACAAAATTGGGTGTAATAATGTCTTGGCAGGGATATGTTTCCGTATGAGGAAAACTGAAGGTGACTACTATGGGGCATATTAACAAGGGCTTTATCTCCGCTTTTTTGGCTTTAAAAGCCAAAGAAGCGGAGATAAAAATATCGCCCTATCAACAACAGGGTGCTAACATGCAAAATAGCATGTTAGCACCCTTTTTCACTACGCTTCACTTTGCATCTCTAATGAGATGCAAAGTGGGCGTTCCAGAGCAAAATAATAGGAGAAATGTCGCTAAGCGACATTTCTCCTATTATCAAGCTTAACGCTAACCCTGTTAGAGACAAAAAAAGCAGCTGATTTTTTACGTCTGCTAATTTTCAGACTTAGCCATGTAATCCAATGGGAGGTGGATTACATGGCTAAGTCCACCATGGGCTATCAACAAGGATATCCCTATCCTTGTAGTATTATCGCTGCATTACCAGCGATAACCTCTCAAAATGCCACTATCGCTGGATTTATTATCGCCTAGGCGGTTAGCGTTGTTAATAATGCGATAACCAGGCGATATTATCCAGCGATAGAGGGCGTTAAAAAAATTAACGCTAAGCACCCTTAGCGTTAATTTTCCCTGTTCCTTGTTAATATGCCCCTATATTTTTTGGAGAGAAGCTGAAAATGTGACCAAAGTTTTGTTCAGCACATTGTTCCAGCAAACCAATCCAGACGAGGGCACCCGATGACAGAAACGTGTGGCCAAAAGACAACTTGAACCAGCATTTCACTTGCTCAGTTTTTTCATATATCCAAAATAAACTGGATCAAGTTTATTGCCGTGGGCATTTTAGAGCCAAAGAAAACCAGTAAATGCCTTGCACGCCCATGCTTAGGAGACAATGAAGAATGAACTTGTGGGATATGTTCCTACCAGGAATGCTTGAAAGAAGTACCTTATGTTGGAAATAAATTGCTAAAAAGTTGACAAGCCTGATGTTTAACATGTTCTATTAGCCATCCAGTCAGTGCAAGAGAGCTTTGGCTTGCACCAAAAGATTCTACGTCATGCAGAACAAGAAATATGATGGGGCAGATCTACAAGAAACTAACGCAGCGCGGTGCCGCAAGTCATTTTGCTGCGCCACGCTGCTCTAGTTTTGAAGCACAGGGATGCAACATATTTACAACAATAGGTCGCATCTCTGTGCTTCCCCCTGCGCTGGCACACAAACTGCTGCCATGCACAGGTGCAGGCACCCTTGCACCATGGTGCAAGGATGCCTGCATCGTGGGGACCTTCATGCACAAAAACAATCAATGTAGGTGATTTCTTCTTCCAATGTGTGCTGTAGAATGCAGCATGCACTGAAAGAGTAAATAAACGAGGAGAAATTAAAACATTTCTCCTCGTTGCACCTCGATACGCCACACATTCTGAACCATTTCCAGATTTACGATTTCTCGTAAATCTGGAAATGCATCAGTGGACATGGGTGTAGCATGGGAACACCCACAGCAACACCCATATCACTCCCCTAACACTCAAAGTGTTGCGTGAACAGGAGCGATATTTACAAGCCTAGGTTAAGTCACGCAGGGTGACTTTACCTGTTCTTGTAAATATCACTTAGCAGGCTGCGCCACTGGTGCGTCACGCAACGTGATGCACCGGCGGCGCAAGGGGCTTGTTAATCTGCCCCTTCATTTCTGCTAGATATAACTGCAGATTCCTTATACTTAGAATATCCTAGGTGCCAGACAAGATCCAGAGATTTCCAACAGGAGTACTCCCTGTGCACCGGAAGGTGATGTCTTATGGCTTCAAATGACCTTCGTAACACACTGGATGTAACGGAATGGAGTTGGATATAAGGGCCACCAATGCACACTGGTGTCAGTTTTTTTCTTTCTGCACTTTCTGACATGGATCCAGAGCTCCGCTCCCAACTTTTGTTGTTCTTATGACTCCAAAATTTGGCCCGATTTAAAACCTCATTTTGGTATAGTATATACAGAGCCAGCTTCCTACATCCACTGGCAGAACATATCAAGGAGTGTCACCCTACAGTAACAGAATTCAAATTCCATAGGGTACAGAGAATAGGAAAGGACCCCGGGGGGGGGGGAAGTGACTTAGTCTGAGACTCTGCTAAAGAGAAACAAGATAGATCAATAAGCTAAGGTTGGTGGAGATGGGGCTGAATGTTGAAAATGTGATGCATTACTTTCTGTAGGTCCTTTTGGTCGTAAATTATTTTGGTATGACGTGTTAACATATGTGATCAGTCCACATTTTTAGGGATGGGGATGACTGGATTCCACTGACATTCTAAGTCCTGTTGAGGCTAGGGTGAGTTCAGAACTAGGGATTCTGTAATCACATAGGTATTATCCTTGTCTGGGACATATGGGAATACATATTTGCATTTATTTGTTCAGCTTTGGACATCTAATATGGAATATTCATACATCATGACTTTTATATAGGTATTTTTATATGAGTAACAGGCCTTTGAATATGGGACATTTTACCCAATTGGGTTATGCTTAGAACTGCTCTGCTACAAATCAATGTAGTTGGTGAACATACTGGGTAATTTGGGAATACCAAAATGGGTACTCAACACCTTATTTTAAATAAAGTTGCTGGGCAGTTATCCGATCAATATGTGACTTTAGCGGTTTACTCTCTGGTCTGCTCATTGTGGGAACATATTCTCTATTTAATTTTATTTCTGAAATGATATTTTACCAATTCAAAACCTGTAATATGTAGTAATCAAGCCCACATCCATGAAGTAGTTTCAGGTAGATTTATTGAAGATAGTTACAAGATGTAGGTTAGTTGTAAATAAGCCCCACCAGGAGCAGCCAGCCAGGCTCTCAGCCCATCTCCAACTGTAAGTTCCCACTCCCAACATTCCATCTTGCATCATACAGGCAGCATTCCACTGGCACATCATGAACCATAACAAACCAGGATACTACATATCCTCCTTTCTTCCAAAGAAAAACAGAAAAGAAAACTGTAACAGGTGAAGTGTAAAGAAGAAAAGCAGGAACAAGATGGAGAAGCTAGATGCACGAAAAATAGAACCAAACGAAGACAAGAAAGGCAGTGAGAGAAATAAGAAAACGTGGTTGGCAAAGTAAACTCAAAACCATTACCCCTCCTCCTTTCCATACACAAAGAGAAGAATGAAACAGAAAAAGGGACGAATGAAGAATAGAAAAAGAAACCATTAATGACTGTCCTCTGCATACCCACTGGCCAGGTAGAGATACAAGAAGGCAGCTCACATCAGGAGGAAACAAGACGACAGAGGAGAAAGGAATGCAAATACTCATTCTCCCCTGTCAAAAGCATGAAGAAAGAAATTACAAATAGAAAAATACAACTAGGCTAAAAAACTAGAACAATTGAAACGCCCAGAGTAACGTAACCCATGCACTATGGCGACTTAAACCAAAACACCCGCTAAGGGTAAAGACATTTGCTGATGCATGGGCAACCTCGAGTAGAGGTATGAATATGTGCACTGTTGAAAAAAAAACATGACCAACACTAGACACCTTAGGAAAGGTAAAACGTGCACTGCAGAGAAGGCAATAGACATATAATGTGATGTCCACCTACGGACGCACCTCGACTGGAGGTAAAAATGCCATGCACAGGATAATGGGGAATGACCCCACAACACACCTCCAGAGAGGTCAAGAGATTGTGCATAAAAAAATGCGGGACACACGTCCGCGCGACGCACCTCGACTGGAGGCAAATTGAAATGCACATGACAATGGGACAAAACCCCAAAACACACCTCGCAGAGAGGTCATTAGATGAGCATGTGCGAGTGGGACAGTAGTCCACACATAACATTGTGTACATGAGGAGGGACACTGTACACTATAATAAAGGTGAAAACACCTTGAGGAACAGACCTCGTTTGGGGAACAAAAACGTTATGCACAAATGTACAATCACCTCGTAAGGAGGTAATGACAATGTGTACCCCACACTGTGACCGAAATAGTCACGACGCCCTATAAAAATAAAAACTTAAGAACTTGCACCTCCAGAGAGGTCAAAATGTATGAGTATGCACATCAAAAAACAAAAAAAACCACACCTCACGGAGAGGTCAGACACACCTCACAGGTGAGTCAAAAGACATCGTGCATAACAGAAATAGGGTTAAACAGTGTGAACCGTAAAATGAAACGAAACACTGACAGAAATACATTTAGACTTTCGTGGTTGAACACAAATATTGAATGGTGAGATATTGACCATGGAAATGTGACTAGATGGCATCGTATGCCAAGACAGAGGAAATATACCAAAACAAGGTTTCACCATTTTTTAAAACAAATGTTCACCGCTCCAAAGGAAAGAATTCCACCTCCAATGCAAACAAGTCACTGTTGTTAAATGAAAGTCACCTGTGCTTGTGCTCCGTCAAACCTTCCAAGAAAGTTCTGCTCGTAACCTTCATTCAAAAAAAACAAAGAAAGCATGTAATTGTTGCTCCCACGGCGACTCCGCTGACAAAGTAAGCTAGAATTAACTTTATTGGCAACCCAGAGAAAGTGTGAAAAAACGTGGTTGGCAAAATGACACTCCGTGTAAGAGGAAATCATGTAGACGATTCCATACCCCAAGATGGCGCCACGCTATACCACGTCGTGCAGGGTGGTTCACGGCACGTCAGTGCCTCCAAACGCCGATGGACAAAACACGGAGCTTCCAAGAACGTCACAAGAGGCTCGTGAGCTGAACCACGCGACACCCTGGATCAGGTAAGGTGCGCAAGCACAAATTTAAATTTGAGATAGAGCGCAATTGTCAATTTTTAAGAGGCTTGAGAGAGAAAAAAACAACCATGCCATTGAACAAAATAAAACTTTACCAAGCCTACAACGTCATTCTCCTTTTGTGCAACAGGTCGGAAAGCTTTAAACTGGTCCTCAAAACAAGCCGCAAACAGTTGAAAATTGTAGAACAAACAATTGAACACTTGACTAACGCAGCACATGTAAATTGTGGGACACTTCCAGGATTACAGAGACTCCAGTGCTCACGAGGGTGCCTGTTTTCACATAAAGCCATTTACTGTTACTTGCCATTCACTGTTGCCAAATCAGAAAACATGACGCAGGTTCATGTGAAGATTACGCAAATGCAGCGCTAACGAAATGTCACACATTCGAATAAAATGAACTCCATGTTGACAGTCATAAGTAACAGCGCACTTTGCTCTGAATATTGAAAAGCACTGATAGCCTTAGATTACCATCATACTTGTTGCGCAAAAAAAACGTTAAGCATGTATTTCAGGTAGTTGTATATGTAGGTAGGCTTACCCTCTGAAGGCACAGCACAGGAAAACAGCGTTGAAGAGTGTCAGGCTTACCCTCTCTTGAGGGCACAGCACCTGACACAGGCGTTGTAGAGTGTCAGGCTTGGGCTGCAACTGAACAGACGCTGTAGGTACAGCAAACAGAGACTTGAGCTGCAGTTGAGACCGGAACTGGCACTGTAGCGTAAAGGGCGACCGTTGTAGAGGTCACTGGTGGGGCTGATGTTTGCCAGTAGTAGAGTAACCGCAGCAATAATTACAAGAGTTGCAGTAGCTTGAGAGTAGGTACTCCAGACTTGAAGATGAAGGTTTCAGAGGTAGCAGACGCAGGTTCTTTAGTTCAACTCGTCGCCAATAAATTGTAGTAATCAAGCCCACATCCATGAAGTAGTTTCAGGTAGATTTATTGAAGATAGTTACAAGATGTAGGTTAGTTGTAAATAAGCCCCACCAGGAGCAGCCAGCCAGGCGCTCAGCCCATCTCCAACTGTAAGTTCCCACTCCCAACATTCCATCTTGCATCATTCAGGCAGCATTCCACTGGCACATCATGAACCATAACAAACCAGGATACTACATAATACTGTGCCTTTTATCATTTTTACAGTTCGGCATGGACAGCACTGTGCTAGTCCTATGCTTATAGACTTTGCTGTAGAAATGGCAAAAAACTTAGGGGCATATTTTCAAGAAATCTTTCGCCACTTTAGCGGCACATATCGCCGAAAAAGCGGCAATTTTTTTATCGCACTATCAACAAGAACACGCTAACATCCTTTAGCGCTTGTTTTCTTGAGATAGCTGCCGGTTTTTTTTTTGCTTTGCATGTCAGCGATATTTATCGCTAATGACATGCAAAGTGGGCGTTCCTCACCAATACTACATGAAAACAGTCGGAAACACAACTTCACACTATTAACAGTGCGGCACCGGACCCGCAAAGCGATTAAAAAAGCCAAGCTAACCGCGGTTATCGCAGGAATTTAACACCTGTTTAAAAGTTGACTTAACCATCTTTTGTATTGGAGGTGGATTGTGTGGTTAAGTTCACACTTGTCTATTAGCAAGCTTTTCATTAGAGCTTACTAATTATCGCTTAGTTTCTCACGCTATTGCTGCTTATCGCCGTCTATCGCTGGATTTGACTTCACCTCTGATCAAAGCGTATATATAACTATACATATATAACTATAACTATCTAATCCTCGCGAAATTTTCAAAAACTAATGGGGCGGTCCGCTCAGCTCCCACCCTGAAAGTCTCGGGGTGATTCGTCAAGCGGGGGCCGAGAAAAAGGGGGGGTCCCAAAACGCGTTGTCCCCATGCATTTTTCCATAGGACCTTTAGTCGCAGCTACAGCCCGAACGGCTGAACAGAATTACGTGAAATTTGGCAGAGAGGTAGCCATAAGGTCAAGGAAGTGCCTTTTGCAGGTCTGGTGTAAATCTGTTCAGTATTTCCTGAGAAAATAGCATTTAAAAGCATATCAATATCTATACGCGCGCACCGTGCGCGCACGGTGCGCGCACCCTGCCGTGCGCGAGCGCAATTCTGATTGGTTGTTAGATGTCGGTAAACATTCGAATCGGTCGAAACCAGGAAGTGTCGGCTGCCATTTTGTCTCTCGCAGTCTGAGGGGGTGAAAAAAAAAGGTGGAGAACGTGAAAAGGGGGCAGAGTGGACAGTTCCTGACCCCCTAGCCTTGGTCAGGGGGTCACAGAAGGACCCCCAAGGGAGAAAAAAACAATTTTTATTTTTAAAAAAATCGCGGGGTGCGTGCACCGCGCGCGCACGGCACGCACTGCGAACCGTGGGGGCTCGGTGCGCGAAGCGCACCGAGCGCCCACAGCGCGTGCACGGTGCGCGCACCTCGCGATTTTTAAAAAAAAAATTATAATTCACGGTGCACGCACCGTTAAAAACCTGGAAAAAAAACCATTAATAAATAAATAACTTAGCATTTAAAAAAAACGTTCAAATTCACTGAAAAAACCATAGGTTTCACACATGTTATAGTTAGCTGGACATTTCACTCGTAAAAAACCAATGAAATTCCCCCGTTATAGTTAGTGCAGGCAACTATAACTCACGCGACCGCAATCCTCTGCTGATGACGTCAGATATTACATCACTGATGACATATGTGTCTTTATGAAAAATAAATATTTGTAATATATGTATAGCTAAAGATTAATGGAAGAAGACATGGGTAAATAAGTGTCTAAATACAGTGATGTAATATCTGACGTCATCAGCAGAGGATTGCGGTCGCGTGAGTTATCGTTGCCTGCACTAACTATAACGGGGGAATTTCATTGGTTTTTTACGAGTGAAATGTCCAGCTAACTATAACATGTGTGAAACCTATGGTTTTTTTAAGTGAATATATATATATATATATATATATATCCAACATGGACAGGATCCCAAATTTAAGGTGAGGCCACACGAAGATCAAATCAGCTCAGTTCTTTATTGAAAGTTTGCCGGCAAGCCCTTCTGAAGGCACATCATCCGTAAATCTGCCGCCAGACGCGTTTCAGGAATCACCTTTCTTCAGTGGCGTAAGTCTATGACAGCGCTGCTGTTCGTGCACCATAACTTAAATACCTGCCTCAGTGGGCGTGGCTACTTTGCCTTTTGGTTAATGTAGTGCGCAGAAATTCATTCCCAGTGGAAGCGCCGTTAAAAAGTTAAACTCGATCCTGGATGTAACATCCTTCAGGGGACCTGCCCCGCTTTATAACAGTCAATACGAGCGGAAGCCTCCACCAACCTGCCTCGGTTTCAAGCTTCACTTCGTTCCGTTTATCGCCGCACCAGGGTAGTGCAGGCGCGGACCCGCTGTATAGCGCTGGGCTTCACCTCACGACCGGGAAACGGCCGTTATTATATCCAACATGGACAGGATCCCAAATTTAAGGTGAGGCCACACGAAGATCAAATCAGCTCAGTTCTTTATTGAAAGTTTGCCGGCAAGCCCTTCTGAAGGCACATCATCCGTAAATCTGCCGCCAGACGCGTTTCAGGAATCACCTTTCTTCAGTGGCGTAAGTCTATGACAGCGCTGCTGTTCGTGCACCATAACTTAAATACCTGCCTCAGTGGGCGTGGCTACTTTGCCTTTTGGTTACTGTAGTGCGCAGAAATTCATTCCCAGTGGAAGCGCCGTTAAAAAGTTAAACTTGATCCTGGATGTAACATCCTTCAGGGGACCTGCCCCGCTTTATAACAGTCAATACGAGCGGAAGCCTCCACCAACCTGCCTCGGTTTCAAGCTTCACTTCGTTCCGTTTATCGCCGCACCAGGGTAGTGCAGGCGCGGACCCGCTGTATAGCGCTGGGCTTCACCTCACGACCGGGAAACGGCCGTTATTATATCCAACATGGACAGGATCCCAAATTTAAGGTGAGGCCACACGAAGATCAAATCAGCTCAGTTCTTTATTGAAAGTTTGCCGGCAAGCCCTTCTGAAGGCACATCATCCGTAAATCTGCCGCCAGACGCGTTTCAGGAATCACCTTTCTTCAGTGGCGTAAGTCTATGACAGCGCTGCTGTTCGTGCACCATAACTTAAATACCTGCCTCAGTGGGCGTGGCTACTTTGCCTTTTGGTTAATGTAGTGCGCAGAAATTCATTCCCAGTGGAAGCGCCGTTAAAAAGTTAAACTTGATCCTGGATGTAACATCCTTCAGGGGACCTGCCCCGCTTTATAACAGTCAATACGAGCGGAAGCCTCCACCAACCTGCCTCGGTTTCAAGCTTCACTTCGTTCCGTTTATCGCCGCACCAGGGTAGTGCAGGCGCGGACCCGCTGTATAGCGCTGGGCTTCACCTCACGACCGGGAAACGGCCGTTATTATATCCAACATGGACAGGATCCCAAATTTAAGGTGAGGCCACACGAAGATCAAATCAGCTCAGTTCTTTATTGAAAGTTTGCCGGCAAGCCCTTCTGAAGGCACATCATCCGTAAATCTGCCGCCAGACGCGTTTCAGGAATCACCTTTCTTCAGTGGCGTAAGTCTATGACAGCGCTGCTGTTCGTGCACCATAACTTAAATACCTGCCTCAGTGGGCGTGGCTACTTTGCCTTTTGGTTAATGTAGTGCGCAGAAATTCATTCCCAGTGGAAGCGCCGTTAAAAAGTTAAACTTGATCCTGGATGTAACATCCTTCAGGGGACCTGCCCCGCTTTATAACAGTCAATACGAGCGGAAGCCTCCACCAACCTGCCTCGGTTTCAAGCTTCACTTCGTTCCGTTTATCGCCGCACCAGGGTAGTGCAGGCGCGGACCCGCTGTATAGCGCTGGGCTTCACCTCACGACCGGGAAACGGCCGTTATTATATCCAACATGGACAGGATCCCAAATTTAAGGTGAGGCCACACGAAGATCAAATCAGCTCAGTTCTTTATTGAAAGTTTGCCGGCAAGCCCTTCTGAAGGCACATCATCCGTAAATCTGCCGCCAGACGCGTTTCAGGAATCACCTTTCTTCAGTGGCGTAAGTCTATGACAGCGCTGCTGTTCGTGCACCATAACTTAAATACCTGCCTCAGTGGGCGTGGCTACTTTGCCTTTTGGTTAATGTAGTGCGCAGAAATTCATTCCCAGTGGAAGCGCCGTTAAAAAGTTAAACTTGATCCTGGATGTAACATCCTTCAGGGGACCTGCCCCGCTTTATAACAGTCAATACGAGCGGAAGCCTCCACCAACCTGCCTCGGTTTCAAGCTTCACTTCGTTCCGTTTATCGCCGCACCAGGGTAGTGCAGGCGCGGACCCGCTGTATAGCGCTGGGCTTCACCTCACGACCGGGAAACGGCCGTTATTATATCCAACATGGACAGGATCCCAAATTTAAGGTGAGGCCACACGAAGATCAAATCAGCTCAGTTCTTTATTGAAAGTTTGCCGGCAAGCCCTTCTGAAGGCACATCATCCGTAAATCTGCCGCCAGACGCGTTTCAGGAATCACCTTTCTTCAGTGGCGTAAGTCTATGACAGCGCTGCTGTTCGTGCACCATAACTTAAATACCTGCCTCAGTGGGCGTGGCTACTTTGCCTTTTGGTTAATGTAGTGCGCAGAAATTCATTCCCAGTGGAAGCGCCGTTAAAAAGTTAAACTTGATCCTGGATGTAACATCCTTCAGGGGACCTGCCCCGCTTTATAACAGTCAATACGAGCGGAAGCCTCCACCAACCTGCCTCGGTTTCAAGCTTCACTTCGTTCCGTTTATCGCCGCACCAGGGTAGTGCAGGCGCGGACCCGCTGTATAGCGCTGGGCTTCACCTCACGACCGGGAAACGGCCGTTATTATATCCAACATGGACAGGATCCATATATATATATATATATATATATATATATATATTATCTACTGGCGGTCGCCAGTAGATAGTTATAGTTAGGACCGTGTTTCCATAGGAAATCCGCAACATTCTATTTGGAATAACTTTGGCGCCGATTGACGAATCCTCGCAAAATTTTCAAAATAGGTGGGGCGCTCCGCTCCGCTCCTTCCATGAAAGTCTCGGGGGGATTCGTCAAGCGGGGGCTGAGAAAAAGGGGGGTCCCAAAATGCGTTCTCCCCATGCATTTTTCCATAGGACCTTTAGTCCAAGCTACAGCCCGAACGGCTCAACAGAATTACTTGAAATTTGGCAGAGAGGTAGTCCTCAGTTCAGGGATGTGCCTTTTGCAGGTCTGGTGTAAATCTGTTCATTAGTTCCTGAGAAAATTGCAGTTAAAAGCATATATATATCTATAGGCGCGCACCGTGCGCGTACGGTAAGCTTACCGTACGCGCACGGTGACGTGCGCAATTCTGATTGGTTGTTAGATGTCAGTAAACATTCGAATCGGTCGAAATCAGGAAGTGTCGGCCGCCATTTTGTCTCTCGCAGTCCGAGGCAATGAAAAACAAAGGGGGAAAACGTGAGAAGGGGGCAGGATGGACAGGTCCGCCCCCCTTTGTCAGGGGGTCACTGGAGGACCCCCAAGGGTAAAAAAAGATATATATTTTTTTGCATAAAATTGCGGGGTGCGCGCACCGTACGCGCACGGCACGAACAACGGTACGCGCACGGTGAAAAAAAATAAAAAAATAAAAATAATACATAACTTAGCATTTCAAAAACCGTACAAATTCACTGAAAAAACCATAGGTTTCACACACGTTATAGTTAGGAATTAGCATTTAAAAAACCTTGCAAATTCACTTAAAAAACCATAGGTTTCACACATGTTATAGTTAGCTGGACATTTCACTCGTGAAAAACCATTGAAATTCCCCCGTTATAGTTAGTGCAGGCAACTATAACTCACGCGACCGCAATCCTCTGCTGATGATGTCAGATAATACATCACTGATGACATATGTGTCTTTCTGAAAAAAAAATATTTGTAATATATGTATAGCTAAAAATTAATGGAAGAAGACATGGGTAAATAAGTGTCTAAATACAGTGATGTAATATCTGACATCATCAGCAGAGGATTGCGGTCGCGTGAGTTATAGTTGCCTGCACTAACTATAACGGGGGAATTTCAATGGTTTTTCACGAGTGAAATGTCCAGCTAACTATAACATGTGTGAAACCTATGGTTTTTTAAGTGAATATATATATATATATATATATATATATATATATATATATATATATATGCAAAAAGAATGTCTATTTTATTGTGCTTTCAGCCCCATTTTGGAGATGTAACACGCTGGCTGGGCTGATGTTAGAGTGGTACTGAATGATTCGATAAAAGAAAACTTTGGATGGAAACACCATTTCATGGCTCCTACTCTATTGGATGTTTGAAGAACTGTATTTTACATGGGATAGGGTTCTCAAGAAAGTGCTTCAATATCAACTTCTTGAACTTTCTACAAAAATATTTTTTTGAACTCCTTGAGACCCTCCATTTTTGTATAGGGTTTGTTTATTAGGTATGGTCTGGGGGCAGTAAGGCCATGGAGAGGTTGAGTAATGTACTTGTTGCCTATGTGCAATTACACCTATGCGGCTGTTCTTCTGCCAATACTGCTCTTTCCAGTGATTTCCATTTATTGTCATAAGCACTAAATAGAGTAACAAGCCCATCCCTACTAAGAGTAGTGGAGAAGACAGAGGATCAACTAAGGTAGCCTTTAAGCAAATAGATTTCTGAGGTTATTGCTACAAGGAAAGCTGTCTTCCAAAAACGGTGTTGCAGGGAGGCTTTGTGAATAGGTTCAAAGGGATCCTGCATAAGACATGAAAAGTACTATGTTAAGCTCCCAGGGAGCGGAAGGATGCCTAATGGGAGGGAAAGCCTTCTACCTTTCTAAAAAAATCCTTTATCACTGGGATTTAAAAAAAGAGGTTTGTGGAGTATATTTTCTGTTGACAGTAAGTGCTGCCAGGTGAACTTTTATAGAAGAGAATTGAAAGCCAGATTTAGCCAAGTGTAGTAGGTATGGAAGAATGACATCTTTTTGGCAAGTAGTAGGATCCATGTTCTTGGAGGAACACCAAATGCAAAATCCCTTCCACTTGAAGGCATATGCGCAATGGGTGGAAGGAAGCTTAGCCTCCGTGAAGATCACCATGCACTCTTGTGGTAGGTTCAAATTTCCGTACTGCACTAGCTCAGGAGCCATGCAGCCAAATTCAAGGAAGAGAGATTGGGGTGAACTATCTGGCCCCTGAATTTCGTTAGCAGGTCTAGTCTGCATGGGAGCTCGAGATATGGGCACTGTGACCGGTGAAGCAGGTCTGTGAACCACCATTGACATGGCCACTCTGAGCTATGAGGATCATCTTGGCTCTCGACTGGGGCAGCTTGATTAGGACTGTTGGGATCAGGGGAATCGGTGGAAAGGCGTAATGAAATTTGCCAGACCAGTCGATCCATAGGGCATTGCCCAGTGTCTCTGGATGGTATTACCTTGAGACGAAGCCGCAGCATTTTTTATTATCTGCAGTGGTGAAAAAGTTGATGGTTGGGGTGCCTCACATTTGGAAGATACTTTGTATGAAATCGTCGTGCAAGACCCTTTTTTTTTCTAGAAGTCTGCTGAGAGCATCTGTCTGAATATTATGGACACCTGGGAGGTGAGTTGCCGTGAACTTCAGGTTCCTGACCAACAGCCACCTGCATATAGTCTGGGCCTCTAGTGATAAAGCTCTGGAACTCGCCCTCCCAACCCCCCAGCTTGTTTAGATAGTCATGGTGGTTGTATTGCTTGTCTAAAAAAGCAGAGCCGTGTTTGTGAATGATGGGTGAAAGGCCTTTAGCCCAAGATGAACTGTGCAGAGCTCTAGGAGATTGATGTGATAAGTCATCTCTCTCTGCGATCATGTGCCCTGAATCTGGAGGTGATACATGTGGGCTCCCATCCTAGTAGTGATGCACCAGTCACTATGGTCTGAGAGGGGACATATTGGTGAAACGGCATCCCTTGCAGGAGATTGGCTGGAAAGCACCACCAATTCAGGGACTCTTTTGCATGTATAGTCAGCTTGATCTTGTCCAACTGTTAGTTGGTCCCACTGGTCCTCAAGACATTCTTGGAGAGGCCACATGTGGAGGCGAGCATTTGGGGTGAGGAAAATGCATGAGGCCATCGAGCCGAGAAGAGATGATACTGCCCACGCATGAGAGTGTGACATTTCCGAAGGATCGATAAGAGTCGCTCCTCCAAAGGACACACTTTTGCCTGTCTGGTGTTGATGGAGGCACCCAAGTAATGCAAAGTCTGAACTGGAGTTAGCATGGACCTTTTGAGGTTGACATGAAGCCCCAACCGTTGAAGGAAATCGCAGGTCCAGTTGAAATGAAGTTGAGCTTCCTGAGAAGTTGATGCCTTTATGAGTTAATCGTCTAGGTATGGGTAGATGAAGGTTTGGTGCTTTCTAAGATGGGCTACCACCACTGCCATGCACTTTGAGAATGTTCTTTGTGCTGAATTTAGGCCAAATGGAACTTCTGTGTACTGATAATGGTTCTGCCCCACTATGAACCTTAAAAACTTTGAGTGATTTCTGGCGGTCAGAATATGAAAGCATGCATTTTGAAGGTCAAATCACCCTGGTGCATTTGGGGATAGTTTTGATGTAATGTCAGCATCCAGAACTTCTCTTGCCGAATCCACTTGTTGGCTATTTTGAGATCGAGTAAGGGTCTGAATTTGTTTTTGTCTTTCTTTTTCATCAGGGAGTACCTGGAATAAATGCCTGCCCCCTGTTGTCTGTGGGGAACGGCTTCCACTGCCTTCTTTTGTAAGAGGGTGTTGACTTCTGACCGTACCAATGTGAGATGGACATTGGACGGTTTTGGAGGAATCAATGGTGACGGAGTGGTGAACCTGAGACAATATCCATTTTGCACAGTATTCAGAACCCAGGCGTCTTTTGTGATGTTTTGCCACTCTGCCAGATAATGAGAAACGCTTTCCCCTACCGGAGTGGTTAACGGAAGAGGGGGAAGAAAAGACTCATGGCCTGGACGCTGTTGCCTGTTTGCCTGTTTGCCTCATTGAGCAGGCTGCTGGGTAGAGCATCCTCTCATCTGTTTTTGCTGTTCCTGGTACGATCTTTGCTGTTGTTGCTGAAATCTACCTGTGTACCTTCTGAGGGGGTTTTCAACCATTTCACAATAACAACAACATTGATAGGGTCTGAACGATTTTTTCAGTTCTTTTGGTCTCTCTAGACACACTGCTTTTAGATTCTCCATTTCGCTTTTCATTCTTGCCATTTCATCATCAGCATGACTTTCAAAGAGTGTGGAACCTGAGAATGGCAAGTTCTGTATGCGTTGTTGATACTCAGGCTTGAGGGATGTCAACCGGAGCCAAGCATGTCTCCTTAATGCCAATCTGTGACAGTATGCATGTGCTCCTAGCATGGAACAATTTACTGAAGCGCTAATCACCTGATTAGATACCACTGCTCCCTCGCTGACTATCTACATGAAGTCTTCTCTCTTGGAAAATGTTCAGCGGAATGCTGGATGGAGTCCCTGAGGGCTCTGTCATATCTGCCCAAGAGAGCTGTTGCACTCGCTGCCTTCATTGATGCTGCTGCAGTGCTGCAGACTTTGCAGCCTGCAGAGTCCAGTTGCATACTCTCTTTATCTGGAGGAGCAGATGATGGAGAAGTGGAGTGGTACTTCTTAGCAGCTAATATTACTACAGAGTCTGGTGGCGGATCAGAGCAGAGGAACAGGGGGTCTTGGTCCGGAGGCAGGTATTTCTTTAGTAGCCTCGATGGAACAGACTTAAGAATGGCTGGTGTAAAAAAACTGCTACATGACAGTTCTAGGAGGCCAGGGACCAGTGGTAGTAGAGATCTTGAAGTTGTATGTTGGTATGGTGTCTGAAATATCACAGATGTGGAAAGTGTTGGAACTGACATTTGTATATTCAGTTTGGTTGCTCCTTGTACCAGGCCCTCTTGGAAGGTTGTAATGTCATCTGTAGTGGTAAATATTTAAATTACCTGTACTATTTTTATGCGGTAAAGTCTAGTAAGAATAACTCAGTCAAAATAAGAGGCAGAATCTGTGGTATTAGAGGTTCTGAAAAGGGCTTTATTCCTTACAAAGGAATCATAGTTCGAACTAGGCAATCTTATTCCATCACCACGAAGGTTCAGGAAGGGATAGGCAATACATTATTGACAAGTAACAATATATATATGAAAAGCATTGCATTAAGACAGATGCAGGAGGCGTAACAGCTGATAATACAGATAAGAATACACATACGTAATGAGAATGGGCGTAATAACAGGCGTATACTAGAAACGTCATTTAAAATGATGTCACAAGTGGGTGGATCCATAAGAGAATCCTGCAGTGTCAGCAGAAATGTTTGGCAGAGATGCGCGCGCAGCCGCATAACGTGTGATTGACGTGCAACTAGAGGGTGAAGGGGAATTGACATTTAGCTCTACATGCGGAGACAAAAGTCTGGGGGGTCAGGTCAACTTAATCCCAAATCGTATCTAATATCTTTGTTTAAAGAACTGTTTTATCCAAAAGGAAAGGTCTCTCGGGCAGAATCTATTCTATACTGACTGTTAGTGCATGTACAAGCGTCTATGTGTCTACACGAGATGCGAGGGGGCAGGAATCTTCCATGGTAACAGGGGCTATGAATTACTTGCATAAAGACAGCGAGGCCAAGCTCTTTGCTCGGTAGCTGGAAGGATGTTTACCTAAACTACTAGACAGGAATGCATTGGATGAGGAGCGGAGCAGATAACTTGAAGGCTGAATACAGTTTTTGGCAGGCAACAGGCCGCGTCAGGCACCGTTAGCCGCGCAGGGAGTAGGACAAAGTTCATGGATACAGATGCAGGTCCAAGCTGGAGCATTTTAGAGGCAGAAGTAGGAAAAGGCTTGATGGTAGAATTCAGGGCCTGCTCGCCTGAACTGTAAAACGTGAAAAGTGAACCATATAAAGTCAGTGGCCAATCATATTTAGGAATGGAATATTCGACCCATTCATGGCGGAGCACAAAGAAAACATGTTGACGTTGGACGCACATGTATTTGCGTCTTCATAGCTGGAACCGGAGGGAACATACATGTACTTGTAGCATGTACATGGAGCCGTTGGGGTCTAAGATAGGGGACACAATTGACCATAAAAATTCATATTTCCTCAAGAGATAGGAGGCGGTGGAGAGTCTGATAATGTTAGAGAATATTCTCCTGTAGACATGAGGAAGTATCTGTATGTCTACAGTGAGATCTTTTTTTTTTATATATATAAAAACTTTTATTGGGTTTTAACAGCCCCATAGTGGCTAACAAAAATAGTCACATGTAGAATAGTTAGCATCACATAAACAAAGTACAATCAGCGAATCAGAGCATCTACATAAATAAGTGAGTCAGCGCTCTGTGGGCCTCCCTAGAGTTGGAACAAGGAGATGGCAAGTCAAAGGTGCAACCACTTTCCCCACACACGGCCATGCTTATGGGGACAGGCCCTTGCCTCAAACACTACTCTTTCTTGCTGGGCACACCAGTCTACACAACGGCGCCACTTTGCGACAGTCGGGGAAATGGGATTCATCCACCGTGCCACGATGACGCGCTTGGCTTTAAGGAAGGCCGTATCTAGGAAGGCTTTTTTAGCCCTGGTGCCCCCCACACCCTCCATTATACCCAAAAGGATCAGGTTGGGAGAGAGGGGTATTGTCCACCCCAGTACCTCTGACAGTTCGCTTGCTATAGCGGCCCAGTATGTTTGCATTGAAGCACAGGCCCAAACCATGTGTAAGAAAACTGCAGGTGTAGCTGCGCATCTTGGGCAGGAGGCGTCAGGGCGGAGACTGGCCCTGTGTAGAAGTGCAGGGGTTAGATATGCCATATGAAGATAGTAGGTTTGTATTAGCCTCAGTTGGGAGAATATAGTGAGCTGAAGGGGGCCATCAGGGTGTCGCGCCAGTCTGCTTCATCTAGGGGGCCCACCCAACCCTCCCACTGGGTCTGTAGATGATGGAGGGAACCAGCTGAATTCATGACAAGGGTGCAATAGATTTGCGAAATACCAGTGCACCCCAGGTTACCCATTAGGATTTTGGCTTTGAGGGGGTTAAACTTGGGGAGGAGCTCTGTGTCATGCATGTGGGCATTGACAGCGTGTCTGATCTGGAGATATTTGTAAAACTGGGAACGGGTGAGGGTGTCTGATTCTTGGAGATTGTCAAAGGAGCATATGAGTGTTCCTGACCACACGTCCCCAAGATTGAGAGATCCCAATGATATCCCATGGTCTGAAACCTGTAAGCGTTGTCACCTCCGTCAGCCAGGTGCCGTGCCATAGCGGGGTTTGTTGCGAGAGCTTACCGTCCCAATGAACATTTATTTATTTATAAAGTTTTATATAGCGCGAACAAGATACCGAAGGATATCAGAGCGCTTTACACTATGATGGAAGGAAGAACATAAATGCAATATCAACATCAGGTAGAGAGAAAAAAAAACATGAATGGTCGCAGAATGCAGGACAATTGCGCCCAGGAGGGTAATACAATAGACAGGTTTAAGCGGGCAACGAGGGGGGGGTCACAGTGTGCAGTAAAGAGGATCCGTAACAAATGGAGGTACCATGATAGTAGGAACATTGTCAACGAGCAAATGATCCTATCCCTCTTAGGGTAAGAATTTGTTCATTAGGAATCGTTTGGCTTCCAATTTGAAAGCCGTCATTGAAGATATTCTATTAGATTGGAGTGAGTGAGAGAGACTGGAGTTAGGGTATGTATAATCTGGATCATGGAGAAAAAAAATACAGATCTGTTTCCAGGTCTGTGCATCAATAATAAATACCACATTTGCATATACTTTATGGTGCTTGGAGGGTTGCAACCTACGATGGAGTCTCATATACGTCATTAAGGGTGAGGTAGTAGAGTCAGATAGGAGTTGGAAGTATATCATATGAGGTCAATGCTGTAGCCCTAGGTAAAATCTCATCTTCTCAGTCATGAAAATAATCTCCCGCGCAACCGAAACACCCCAGCTCACACAGACAACCACACAAACACACCACCAGAACATGACACCACCACCACCACCACCAAAGGGCCAAGCGCCCAACACACAAAAGTACAAATACTCCACTCAAAAACAACCAAACATGTGGTCACACATAGAAAACACCTCCATCGAGCATTCAAAAACAAAAGATTCCCCGACATCACACACAGCAATCAATACAAGAGAAAAGTAAAAAAACACCAACAAATCAGCGCAACATTGGGAGAACAAGCAAGAAACAATCCCTCTAGTCAAAAACAAGGCAAAAATGCCAGACCAAGATAACCCGTCCACACATCTAGATTCCATACAGACAAGCCAACAGCCACAGCAAATGTCCACACATTCCAAGAGACGCCCTTCCCAGCGAGCACCGACGCGCCTCGGCGGGCACCGTCGCCTGACCGCCACCCTCCCCAGGACAAGAAACGACATCTCCCAGACACAAACACGAATCCCCTCCACAACCCCGCACAGACCGACCTCCCCCCCAGCCGGACACCTCGGGGGCTCCAAAGAGAAAACACTCTCCAACTCCAGAGGCACGCCAGGCTAGGGGTACCACCCGTGTGACCATGGTCAAATGAGAGGGGATCGGGCACCGTATAGCATTGGCTATAGAGCAGGGAAACCGAGCTGCGCAAGTTCAAGCTTGTAGGCCAGATCTGACCACCCCTTTTATACCAATCATGCATGACAAGGAGCTGGGAGGCTTGATGATAGAGGAACAGGTTAGACATGCCCAGTCTGCCATCGTATGAGCCTCGTTGGCAGTGGGCTAGTGTGAGACGTGGCCTCGTGCGCCGCCATAGGAAGGTACGTGCCTCACTCTCCAGCTTGCAGAACCAGGACCTCGGGATCTGAAGAGGGATGTTAAGAAGAACATAAAGAAGGCGGGGCAAGATCATCATTTTGTATAAGGCAATCAGGCCGATCACATTAAGAGGGAGACTCTGCCAGTTAGTTAGGTACACTCTCGTCTTCTGGGTCAGTGGCTGTATGTTCAGGGCCCAGGTGAGTTTAGGGTGTAGCGCCACCCATATGCCCAAGTATTTAAAGTTTAACCTACGGAGGGGAATGTTCGACTGCCAGTCAAAACAGTCCCTTGACTGGGCCAGGGGGACCGTCACTGATTTGGCTGGGTTGATCTTAATCTCAGAGGCCCATCCGAAAGCCTCAAGGAAGTGCAGACAGTGGGGGCTGCTTTGCGCTGGATCCGCCTAGTACAAAAGGACGTCATCTGCGTAGAGGGGGATGCGGTCCTCGTGATTGGCGTATCACCTCCACCCCTCCCAGTTTGCATCATTGTGAATGAGCCGCACCAGGAGCTCCATCGCTAACACAAAAAGAAGGGGAGACAGGGGTCAGCCCTGCCTCGTGCTACGCCTAATAGGGAAGGGGTTCCGAGAGGATCCCGTTTACACACACTCGAGCCAAGGGATTGGAGTAGAGCACATCAACCATATCACAGAAGCGCAGACAGAGACCGGTACCAACCAGCACCTTGCATAGGTATTCCCAGTCCACCGTATCAAATGCCTTATCAGAGTCGACCAGGAGTAAGGCTAGGTCATGCGGCAAGGAGTGACGATGGACTAAGGCCATGTGGAGCTGTCGACTACAGTGTTGTGTGTTTCTGCCCGGCATGAAGATGAATTGGTCCAGGTGGATGAGCGCTGGCAGCACCTTTCTCAGCTTGTTTGCAAGGACGGTGGCAAAAACTTAGACTTTGCAGTTGAGTAAGGAGATGGGGTGGTAGTGTGTGCATGAGGTTGAGGGGGGCTACGTTGTTGGGATAACCACTATAGTGGCAGAGTCCAGGTCCTTTGGGAAAGAGCCAATGTGGCACACCTCTTCAAAAGGGCGAGGAGGTGGGGGAGCAGTAAGTCTCGATTTTTCAGGAGGTACGCCAAGGGGAATCCATCCGGGCCTGGGGTCTTCCCTGGGTGTAGCCCCGAGAGGGTCTCTTGGACCTCCTTTATCATGATTGGGTCATCCAGGAGTTGGGCTTCCTCCCAGGGGAGGGACCATGCCCAAAAGGCGGTCACTGGCCTCCTGGTCTCTGCCGCTCGGCACCGAGTACAGTTCCTCGTACTAACGAGCAAAGGACCGTGCAATGTCTGGCAGAGCCTGGTGCACCTGGCCCATTTCGTCCCTGAACTCTGGGACTATTCTAGTGGCCTGCTGATGAGAAGCCAATCAGTACGGCATTTTCCCATTCTCATCACCCCATCCATAGACATTGGCCGTTGTTGCGCGCCAGAGTAGTTTGGCAGCTTCTAGAGAGTGCAGGCGTATGTCCTCCCAGACGAGGCACAGCTGGCTGGAAGTAGCTTACCCTGGGTCAGAAAGAAGGTGCCGCTCCAGGTGGATGGCTTGGGCTTCCAATTATATAATAAGGGAGAGACGCTCACGCTCCTTAGTCTGGACCAAGTGTTTCACGAGTCCACTTACTCATGGCCCAGAGGGTGCTCACACGGGCCACTGATCCAGAGTTGTGGACGAAGTAGGATTGAAGCTCGGTTCTTAAACCTTGGAGAAAGGTTGGAAATACCAGGCATTAACGCGCCGCTTGGGTCGAGGTGTTTTGAGGCATTGCCCCAGTTTCAGGAGCACAGGTGAGTGTTCCGAGACCCCTCTGGGCAGTATTTTGACATGACTCAGGGATTGGCAGTCAGCTGCTTGGAGTAGGACTAGGTCGATACGTGAGTCTGTGTGATGGGAACCCGAGGTGTGTATGTGCTGCCAGAGTGTCGGGTGCCATGTTCTCCAAGCGTCGCAGAGGCCCCAGGAGGACAGCCAATCAGTAAAGAGCTTGGTCCCGGGGCATCTAGAAGCAGTGGGTCCGGTGCAGTCGAGTGTCGGTCTAGGTACGCGTTAAAGTCCCCACCCAGTACGGTAAGGCCCTGTGGGGGGCATATATGGACAAACCTATCACCCGTCTACCACCCGTCCCTCCAGAGTGCCCTAAAGTGATGTGAACCACCCTTGGGGGTCACAAGATATTCAAGAAACGACCAGGGGAAAGAAATGGCGCAGGAGAATGGCGATCCCCCTTGCTCCCTGTGTGAACCCCGTGTGAAAGACCCTATCATAGCCTTGCGGGACAGGAAGGGGCAGCGCTCACCTTGTAGGTGGGTTTCTTGCAGGAGGAAGACCTCTTGTAAGTGACGGTGGGCAAATGGGAAGACCGCCTAGCACTTGATCTGGTCCAGAAGACCGTTAACATTCCACGATAACACCTTGAATGTGGTGAGTGCAGGCATGTGGGCGTCGAAGGCAGACAGCATGCCACGCTGGAGGCCGTGGGGGCCAGGGCACTGATGCAGAAGGTCTCAGGGTGGTCCCAGGAAAGCCTAGTGTTGCGTGGTCGCGGTTGCCAGAGGGAATACTGAATGTGCTTGTATCTAGGGGAAGGAAGAGTATCTTGAACAGTCAATAAAAACAAAACCCCACTCCTCAACTCCCACCCCAGCCCATACTTCTACCCCAGAAGCATCTGTTACCCTAGAAAAACGAAACAAGAGAGTCATCATGAGCTTGTTTTGACGAGTCCACAATACGGGTGCGGTGAGCCAAAGCAGGTTTCGGATAATTAATGCCAGCTGCCACTGTCGAGTTGGTTAGTGCTTGGACTGAGCGGCAAGAAAAGGCGTTGATTGTGTCCTGTGGGCGCCGAGGCCCGCGGGCCCATGTCAGGCATTGAGCTCCTGGTCCAAGGTCGGTCTAAGTATCGACAGCGGGACAAGTCCGAATCTGGCGCTTAGGCCAAGGAGGTTTTCAGGGAGGAAGGCAGGAGGTACATGTCGCCTTCACGGTTGTCCTGGTCACCTGTCAAGTGATCCATAGGTGGAGATCTTTCAGTTTGGGGTGCTGGTGAGAGAGAGCCTGGGAGAGAGGCCGAGTGAGTTCCACCACCCTGCCTCCAAGCGTGGTGGCTTCGCCTCTGGATCAGGTCTGGGAACGAGTGACAAGGCCCGATACCTGCCCTTGGGTGCCGGTGCAGAGAGAGGGGTGCTCCCACAGCGGCCTTTCTTCTGTTAGCCACTGCCAGGTTTCATCGGGTGTGTCAAAAGAAAATGGGTTTATTTTGGAAATGACCCGGAGTCTGGTTGGGAAAAGGAGATGATATTGCAGACCCATGTTCTGAAGCTTCTACTTGATGTCTTGGAAGGATCACCTACGTTGCTGGACCTCTTTGGTGTAGTCTGGGAATATCAGGACATTATTGCACTCATATTGGGTCAGGTCAGGGGCACGCCTCACCCAGGACTGCATCCTGGTCTTGGAAATTCAGGATGTGAGCGATGATCGGTCTTGAGGCAGCACCGGGATGTGGCCTCGGTGCCAGTGAGTGGTGCGCTTTCTCCACAGCAAACCAGGAAGACAAGCGCTCTGCGGGCATCCAGGTCTTGAGAAACTTTTCAATGATGCCCGCCATTTGCTGCTGGGACCTATTTCTGACAGATTCTGTAACCCCCATGATGCGGAAATTGTTGCGCTGCGCGTGGTTCTCTGCATCTTCGGCTTGCAGTTCCGCTGAGAGTGACAGGAGTGATTATACCTGGGATTTGAGAGTTGAAACTTCGACTTCGACTGCGGAGATCCGGGACTCCGTCTCTGTGATCCTGGTTATGGCGTTGCGGAGGTACTGATGGAGCAAAGTGACGTCCATCTTCACTTCTCTGACTCTCGCCTCCACCGCTGCCTGGGAGGTTTGGATCGCTTGTAGGATGACTGCGAGATCATTGGCCGGGGCCGCAGCTTTGTCCGAGTCTGTAGGGCCTGAGGGAGGACCTCCAGAGCGGGTGGTGTAGTCGTCAATCAGCATCTGCATGGAAGCTGCGCGTGCGGCTCTGTCTTTATCCATGGCTCTGCTGCCCATGGGCCTCAGCTGTACCCGATCTTGGGTTCGAGTTACAAAGTCCGGCAGGGACACCATCCACAAAGTGGGGGGTCAGTGAGGGGCCCTCGCGTGCAGCAGGGGCCGCTTCTATTGGTAGCGTTCTCACCCGCCTCGGGTGCCAGGGAGGAGACAAGGGGGATGGCAGGTGGCGGGCACCTCTTGTAGTAGTGGGCCTCGCACCAGGTCAGGCAGCACAAAGGGCAATGAGCCTGTGGAAAGAAACTGATTTCATGCCATGGGACCACCCGTTAGTTAGGAGGGATGTGGGGCTCCGGCACCTCCAAGACGGGGGCTGCATCTTCAAATAAGCACTCATAAGTGCGATGAAGCCTGGGGGTCCGGGGGCCCGGAGGATAAGTTATCCGGTGAGGGCAGAAGGCACGAGCAGTGGGTCAACTGCCAGGTGGGCCCAGAGTCCATACAGAGGGGGGATCTCCCCAGTTCCCATGCCTTTGGTCAGTTCTCCTCTTGGCAGCCTGTTCCTTGCGGTCTGGTGAGCGGCGCAGGCCCGGGGACTGACCCTGCACCGATCCGTGCAGAGGATCAAAGGCAGCAGTTTCTAGTTGGGGGCGCCAGTGTACCCAGACACCACTCCCGCGTATCAGGCCAGGCAGGCCCCTCCTCCCCCAGGCGCCGCAGTGGGCCCACCAGCACAGCCGTGCAGGCCCCCAGGGAGGCGTCCCCAGTCAACAGTGGGGGTGGCGGGACCAGGCAGTGCGTCAAGCTGGGCCCAGCAGTCAGCCCCACAGATGGGATGGTATTTCAGTCCCCAGCCCTGCACCGATCAGTGCACAGAGGCTGGATACAGTGTTCTCTTTGGGGGGAGGCATATAAATAGCAGATTCAGGAGGGGTCTAGAACCGGTCCACGAACCCTGAAATTGTCCTCTGGATCAGGCCGGGCCTCCACCCCTACACCCCAAATCTCCTCACCGTCTGTGCAAGGGGGAGAGAAAGCAGTCGCCAGCCGTCTCACGCGGGTGGGCCCCTTGGGCAGTCCCAGGCATCAGGGCCGCCGGTTCGTCACGGCCACTGTTGCGTGGGCCCGCCGGGGCAGTGGGCAGCCCCACCCGCAGGCTGGCCTCCGGCAGGATCAGCAGCGGTCCAGCAATACTCGCGGGGGTTCCAACGATGCCCCAATATATTCCTGCTCTGTGTGCGGCCCTGCTCTGGGCGGCAGTGGCCTAGTCGATTGGAGGCAGGCCTTCTGCTGTGTCCCAGGCCCCGCCTCTCACCCTCGAAGTTGCCGGGATCCTGGGCTGCCAGGAGGTCATTGGTTGCTCCAGAAGTGTCTGCGGGTGCTCCCCCTGAGGGCCCGCCGATGTAGGCGAGAGAGGTGCAGCCAACATATGGGATGCATGGAGAATCGGGTTGGCTCACGGCGGAGCTCTCGATTCAGGCAACCGCCATGCTGGTCGTCCTGGCCACGCCCCATCTGCAGTGAGATCTTTACCTGGATCTTGTATGGTGTGACCTATGTCATGGATGGCCTTAAGATGTTGATGAGCACCTAAAACTATGATGTGTATGATGGCGAGAGCAGTGGTGCGTTCGAGAGCGCAACCTATTCTTCAGAGCTGGACTTTCTCTAGGTGGAACTGGCGCCACTGGAGGAGATGGAGAAACTGGTTGAAGTGGCAAATTTGGTTGCGGAGTTGAAGGTAATGCTGCTGGAGAAGAAGGAGATAGAAATGATGGTACCACATTGGGAGAGAGCGAATATGTTCTTGAATATTGAGAGTTTGGAAATGAATAAATTACTCTTATTTTCCTTGTCTCCTGTTCTTTCAACGTTGAGAAACTCATTGACATCTCACTATGACGTTTTAAAGTAATTTCACTCCTTGACCTCCCTCGATGTCAAGCCACTCCTCCCTGACGACGAAGCACTCCTCAACGCCGAATGCAGTCTTTGAGTCAATGGAGTATGGCCTTTCGACGTCGACTGGATTGCCTTAACGATGACCAAAGTAACTTTGTCGATCCAGTTCTCGACGACAAACAAATCTGAGTTGTACCTTGCATCGACGTTGATCCTCTCGATGCCCACCAGGACCGATGTCGTTTTTGTCCAGAAAACATATTTTCAGACCTCCCACGTCCTCTAGAGGTTGAAGAAAGAACCCTGGTGGAAGACTGACCTTCCCTTCACTCTGAGGTCCCCACTTCAGGCTGTGTTTGCTTAAATCGTCTCTCTTCAGGCCCCTGAAGGCGAATTTTCTCCTTTTCATGTAAGGTGCGCCACAAAAAGTTGCTGCACTGATGACATGTGTCAGGATCATGAGACGGTGGAAGGCAGATGATACAGACTTCATAAGGGCTGGTTTGGCCTTCTTCCTTCCACATTTTGGGCACTTGTCAAACAATAAAGGCATTTTATTTAACATACACTTCACATTTCTGTCAGAAAAGGGCAGGGAGAGACGAAAAACTTTGAATAAAGATGTTGTCACGAATATGTACTGGAGAATTTATGAGAAAAAGCCTAAAAAGGCCATGCTCAATGCTCCAGGTTCCTGTCAGCAAGAGCCGAAAAAATTAACTAAGGCAACTGCCACCTGCTGAGTATGTTGGGATACTGGTGGTATCTGGGTTCCTAAAGGCACAGACTCTATTTTTAACCATATAATGACAGCCTATGAGGCTAAACTGTCCTCCTCTCCTTCCTCTCTATCAAAACAAGCATTGGCATAGCCAATAGGTCTCACTTTTGGGACCTTATAAGTATTTAGTTATGCAGCACAATATCAGTGGGGCAACAACATTAACTGTTGCATGGTTAAACACATATAAGGTCCCAAAGGCACGGCCTATTGGCTATGCCAATGCTTGTTGTTTAATGTTGGTTTGGTGTGTAAGCACTTGGAAGAAATTTGAAAGGCGCAAGGGTGGAATTTGTATAGAGAGCGGTAGTGCTGTGGAATAGTGAGCATATGTGCACGTTTTGTTAGTTGTGTTACTCCTGCTTTGATTGGGTGGAGTACCATCGACCCAGAGGAAGTAAGAAATCTTCAGGAATAAAATTAAGTTTGAAGGTCCCGCAATGCTCATGGAAAAGCTAGATGTTCGGATAGTTCAACACTTGTCTGATTTAAAAAAAAGATATCAAAGATTTGACAAGGCTGGTGTGTTTCGAGTTGGACAATAAATGGAACAACTGTGGCGTCACTGATTGAGTCATCGCATCTGTAGAGAATGTGTTCTGTTGATGGTTAGGTGATTAAGCATGGTCTGTGGGGTTCCAGTCAAATAGGGGAATACCTGATATTAGACTGTATTATCACGTATAAAGCTCGTGAGTGTATATTTTTTCCATTTTGCTCGTCAACAATAAAACTTTAAGAAGACAATTAAATGATTATGCAACAAGTTCTAGGAGCTAAAGTAACATTTGCTATACTTTATAATGCAAATTTCCAAGGACTTATGTCATCATACAGCGCAATGAGGCCTCAGGGCGAGCTCCTTTATAAAGTCACGAACCAAAGAGGTGACTTGCAATATATCTGTGTAACTTCCGGCAGAGGACATTTAGGGGCATATCAGCAACACCCGGCGATAATTATCGCTCAGCGCTCTTAGCGTGAGGATAACTATCGCCGGGTAACGTGGATTTTTATCGCTGAGATAGCGTGCTATTAGCAACGCTTATCTCCTCAGCGATAAAAATCCTCACGCTAACTGCCTAACGTGAGATTATCGCTGGAAACCCAGCGATAATCTCACGCAATGTGGCGTTAGCTTGCTGATAGGGACTCACAAACTTAGCCATGATATCCACCTTCCATAGGATATCATGGCTAAGTCAGTCCTGAAGCAGGCGTAAGGAAAGTAGCGATAACAGGGGTTATCGCTACTTTTACTGACGCTATGCTTCATAGCGTGGGGCTTGATGATAGGAGAAATGTCGCTTTGCAACATTTCTCCTGTCATGTTAGGTCAGGAACGCCCACTTTGCATCTCATTAGAGATGCAAAGCTGGACGTTAGGAATCCTGACGCTAAAGCAAGGTTTCACGCGTTAGCGTGGCCTTGCTAATTAGGCGATAAAATTATCACCGCTTTTCGGCCGAAAACGGCCGCAAAAGCGGCGATAATTTTTTATCGCCTGCTTGTAAATATGCCCCTTTATTCTTTATTCTACATGGCCAGGCCTTCCACCTTTCCCCAACCCTCTTTGACATTTTTATTTTCTTGTTCCTTCTCATACTAGAAATATTATGACTATAATAGATTTAAAGAAAAAACGTCACATTTGTACTGTGAAAAGAATCACAGCACTGTGCAGCACAAAATTGGGGGCAAAATACATTTTAACTAGTTTACAGTAAATCACTTTTAAAAGTGGTTGTAGAGCAGAATATGTCGTGACATGGGGATGGATTATGGGTTTTGCGCAAGGAACTCCAACAGTGCAATAAATAAACGTGCTTCCATGAGTATTACTTTGAGCCAGTGACTGAACATATTCAGGGAAAATAGCTCAGAAACGAAGTACAACGGTAGTTGTTCATTTGTTACTTAAACAGCAGTTGTAATTCTGCTCAGTAGCCTGCCTTCCACATTGACTGTTGGCTCTGACAGCAGACAGTGTGAAGTCACAAATCGAATGTAATAACTTATTATAGTATATTTTAAGTATAATTTTTTTCTGACTACAGGTGGTGTCACAACAAGGCTGTAATTAGAAAAGATGGGACATATCTATGAAGTAATTGCATATTTACACATTTCATAAATGTATTTCTGGCTACCAAGGAGAAATCGAAGTCCTGGCTCAATGAAAGACACATGGGCATTTTCTCCAGCAAGAGAGCTCTGCAATCGGCTTTAGCCAGTGGAATTTGATAAGTATGTTGTCAGATTTGTTTATAATTGTGTGGCATGTAATAGCAAATGTGGTAAAGACGAGGGGGCATATTATCAAGCACGGCGGTAAAATTATTACCGCTTTAGCGGCGATAATGGGCTTGATAATATGCCGAAGAGAATTCCAATAGAAGCCCATGTTGACAGCAGAACATGGGCTTCTATGGGAATTCTCAAGGGCATATTCTCATGCCCATTATCGCCGCTTTAGCTGTTAAAGCGGCGATAATTTTAACGCCGTTTCTTGATAATATGCCCCCATGTTGTTCTAATACGTGTTGAACCGCTAAAGGGTCTTTGGTAAAAACTGACCTTGTTTGTTTGGACTGGTAAGTACAGCGTGCCATGGATGAAAGTGGGGGGGGTGAGGTAAAATTAAATATGGTAGCAGTGAAGTGAAGGGATACTGAGGATGGGGAGGGACACAGGTGCGATTGGAAAAGGAAATAGCATAAACAAGGGAAAAGGGCTAGTAGTGTGGGAGAAAGAAGGTAGGAAGGAATGGTATTGAGGAGAGAGGATGACAAACCAAAGAGAAGGAAAACATAATATCCGCAAGGTTTTATCCACTGATCCCCCCCCCCCCAACCACATTATCACTCTGCTCTTTTAGAGCACAAGAGTGAAAATGAAGGGCCTAGTGCTTACAGACGGGTAGAAAGATTGAGAGAGTAAGGAAATATCAGTGAGAAGTAACTCCCTTGGAGACACTGTCATTGGAAGAAGACAGCAGTTATTTAATTGTTTTGTGTGCCTCGTCATCCTCCTGGCTCATGCTCAGCTACTGAGTACCTACCTAATGTCGAGAGCAGACCTAGTTTGATCAAATGAGAAGCACAGTCATCTCATCTGGGAGATGCGTCACGGTGTAAAGCCCTGCACCACATGTAGGTGTTCCTGCGCAGGGGGGGGGGGGGCATTCCGGCGCAGGAACGCCTCCTAAAAGTGGCTGAGTGAAATCTACAAGATTTCACTCAGTCACTTTTAGACCCATGCTGCGTCAAATCCCTGCGCCTGCCTGAAGCAGGCATAAGGATTGACGCAGCATTAACAACATAGGGCCCCCCAGAGCATTGCTGAAGCTGCGCAACTCCAGCAATGCGCCACTTTTACGGCACAGATGCGTCATGCATCTGTGCCGTTTTTGCCCCATGGTGCGCCACATTGTAAATGCGGCGCATCCATGGTGGCGGAGCTGAGGCGCACAATAACTGGCGCATCCCTGCTGACATGCAGGGATGCGCCAGTTATTGTAAATATGCCCCATAGAATTTACAGCTTGTAAGGCTTTTGATACTCAGTAGCTAGAATGGAAAATTAACGACACAGGTACTATCACTGCCAAAACAAAGCAGGGCATCTATGGGTAACCAGATTGAATAACAGAGCCAAAGGTTTGTGAGAGGTGATGAAGTGAAGTCCGGCACGATATAACAGATTGCAGTAGACTATCAAATACACATTATTCGGCTATACGTATTTATTAAAGAAAATATGTTCTTCAAATACAGTATAAAGTCATTCAGGGGTCAAAAATATACAAACTGGGTGTGTAAATGGAGGGAGATTCATTTGAAAGTGGCTGGAAGCGGGCATTCCCTAAAATCCGCAGCTGCCCTGCCTGCCCACCTCATAATTAGCTCACCTCATTTAGACGCAGGAAGCCGCTTGATTTCTGACATTGGAGTCTCAGCCAGCTCAGCTGTCGAAAACCCCTTGCTAGCAACTTGTTTGCCTCAGGTCCGGCGGGCGAACAGCATCCGGAGGCTCGCCCATGCTTCCCTCTGAGCACCTGCTGTGAAAGTCATAGTTGCCAGAAACAGGAAAGAGCAAAAGTGACCCCATACTCAAGATGTAAATGACCAGCTTGTGAGGGTCATTGATTTTTGTTATACAGAAAAAAAGCCAACCAGGCTGCAATAAAATTGTGCTCCAGCCACTACATCATTTTCTGCCAAAATGCTTGCGCCCCCTCGCGGGCTCCTGGGGTACTTGCAGCAGGCCGTATTATTCTCTGGTGATGTTTTGAATTTTCTCTACTTGCCGGATTAATTTGACAAATGTTTGTTATCTCTCTCAGATCAGCCCCAAATTAAGTCGTTCTTTTACGCAGATAAAAAATAATAAATCCGTAAAATTAGACTTTGAACGCTCATGATTTTAGTTTTAACTGTGCGCATTAGCAATGGCGGGGGAGGGGAGGCGGAAAGGCTCGGACAGCGGAGTGCGGGCGGGGGGAGGGCATTTCCCTTGCGGGAGCGAGCAGCAACACGCGATAATTGCTGACACATGGCACCACTGCTCGCTCCCGCAAGGGAATCGCCAAACGTGCACGCGTTGCCATTGAAAGCAATGCAATGCGTGCACGTTTTGGGGCCAAATGCGAATCGATTTCAAGAAGTCTCATCCTATGCAGCACATGCGCGCTGCGTAGGCGAGACCTAAAAAGGGTTTCTGAGGGTGATTTATGCTGTTTGCTTAAACATCATGAAAGTATACGCAAAAACCTTTTTCTGGTCCTTTTTTGACTTCATGCTGAAGAATTGGGCCATTGTAGCCTGTCTAAAGTCTGCATAATCTGTCTCTTTCTTAAGTGTCTTTGCAGGCCTTTCTGAAGAACAGTGAAAGTCCACACTTAAGATATATATTGAAGAAATACTCAGGGGTCCCCACACGTGGGGGGTACTATTTAGTGCTTATAACTATAAATGGCAATCCTCAACAATAGAAGAAATATTCTGTTAGCAAGATGTTTGATTATATTATGTAGACATTGCATTTTGCATGCAGTTTATTTCACCTTCATTTTATATTCAATCTTATTTCATTTTAATTTATTTCACCTTATTTGCTTTTAATTTTAGTCAGTTTTTGGGTTGCTGTTGGGGGAGATGTGTGGGACATGACCAGAATGTTAGAGAGGGAAGGAGAGAATGTTGGTGGAGAATGAGAATGTTGTGGGGATTCTATGTGCGGAGTTGAGCTGGTGGCAGTGGGTGAGCTGGAGGCAAGCTGGCAACGTTCCTTTCTTGGCATGTACTTGTCTACTTAATGAAATATAATTCTTGGAAGACTTGCCTGTTCCATACTCTCATTTGCTGCTTTTCCAAAAATAACATTCTTCTTTTCTTCTTCTGTCCCCCACATCACGGATCCCGGGCTGTTTCAGATGCTGAACTTCTACATAGAGCCATCTGGTCTGAAAATCAATTAGTCCAAGTCTCTCTTAGTTCCAGATGTAGGGTGACAGAGGGAGCACTGGTTGGTAATCTAGTCTCCCCGTTCGCAAGCTCAGCTTTTCGTATCTGGAACTCCATATCACCCTGGAGCTAAGTCTGACTTGGAGTCTTAACCTGACACTTCTGCTGGATTAGAGAATGATAGATTTCCACAGATTCCAACATCCCGCTTAATAATAAACTCAGTAGGATAGCACATTTTAGGATAATGGTGCTGCCGCAAATCCTTTATGTCTTGCAGAGTTTTCCACTGGTCCACATATGATGGCAGGATGGGCATGCCGGACCTCCAGCTGTACTATTGCACAACTCAAATCCTGGTCCTGAATGACTGAGATGGCAGGATCCTACATTCTGAGCCGAGATTGCCCTGGTGACCCAAGATAAGATATTGGGGTTGATGTATGGGTCTCCCATTCCGCTCCCAGAGATTGTTAGGGCAGTGCTTGTGGCTTAGAGGGTAAACCGAGGCAATCACTGCATTGGGCGGGAATGTCGGCTTACCCCAGAGACCCCCCTCCAATGTGGTGCAACTTCTGACTTAACCAATGAGTAACACTTGAAGGATTTGGTAAATTATATCTAATCAGGCTCTTAAAGCTCTACATAGAGTCTCTACCAGAAATAGCGTTATCAAAGGTAAGTAACTTCTGGCTGCAGATTCCTCACCTTTTGAGTAGACACCAAACCAGTACCTATTTAGAGGTGGTTCTGTGGATGGACGCAAACCAGTAGGTCTTCCAGGACCAAGTACGCAAAATACCTCTCTGTGGACTTGACTGTCCAGACAATAATGCTCCTTGAGCGTATGGAGAAACACCCACGTAGCCACCTAGCAAATGTCTAGGACAGGGACTTCACATGCTAAAGCAGCTGTAGCGGTTTTGGCCCGCGTAGAATGAGCACACACTCCTTCACAAGGCTGCTTTTTTTGCCAGTGTGTAACAGATCTTAATGCAGAGTGCAATCCAGCTGCATCTTCTGCACTGCCTTGCCTTTTTTCCCCCCAGACAACTCAACAAAGAGCTACTCATTCACCTCATGTTCTTTTAGGACAATTTTATGTAAAAGCTCAGGACACTCTTGTAGTCTCTCCTCCTCCTTACAGCCATGAGGCAGAGCATAGAACGCAGGAAGGGGGATGGTTTGACTGATGCAGAACGGCATCACAACTTTTGGGAAGAAGGGAGCTTGTGTCCACAGAAACAGTTTGTCTGGAAAGAAGGTGGTGTACTGCGGGTTGACACACAGCGAAAAGCTCACTAACCTGCCATGCCAATGTAATGGCAACAAGGAACACTTGAGGGTAAGAAGCCATAAAAGGCAGCTGTGAAGTAGCTCAAAAGGAGTGCACATCAGAAACGTAATGGCAAAGTTAAGGTCCCAAGGTGGCATGACAAAGGGAGGGGGAGGAAACAAGTGTTTTATCCTTTTTATAAAACATAACAACCGGATACTTAAACAAAGAGGGCTGCTCCAACAACCGCAAAAAGAAAGGAACTGAATGGTACCCTTTAACTGCCCAGACCAAAGCCTTGCAGGGCCAGGAAAAAACACAAATAACAAAATGTCAGATAACTTCGCTTAGAGTGGATCTATCTACCTGGTACGTACCAAGCCTCAAACCTGTCGACCAGAGTATATAGTTTTAGTCGAGGTGCACCTGGCTACCAAGATGACATCAACCACCTCCGGAGGAAGCTCGAATGTGTTCAACTGTCGCTGCTCAATCTCCAAGCATGAAAATGGAAATTGCAAAAGCTCTGGTGCAGAACCTACCACTGCTGCTGCGACAATAAACTATGTGTGGGAGGTGGATCCCCTTCTCCCGACTCTGGTCACATTTAGCTTTCAAAACCGAACGATTTTGTTCATCTTGTTTTTGTAATTAAATCCCACCTTACTCAGTTGTAACACTTTACTCCTGTTCAAAACCTTGCCCAATGCAATTCGGGTTGTGGACCCTTCTTCAGGGGAAATGAATTGAAAATCCAAATAATAAGATCATTATAATGTCAGCTCAAAACATCCTTTTCACATTCCGGTAAGCCGATGTGCACGCAAAAGTGCAATGCAGTTTTCCCATATGTCACACAATGATATGTTGCTAAAATGTTAATTGATATGTGTCTATTTGCGAATCGAACTGCATTTCTGTGTTTAGCCCGATGTGTTTTTTAATGTGAAACCACCCTTTACCTGTGTTTAAGCAAAGAACGTGCAGAACCGACAACGTTCAATAAAACTAACAAAACACCCATTTCGTTTCTATATCACCATGACCGTACAGCCGTACTCTACGGTGCATAAATGCCTAAATACTGTATGCTCCATTGAGGAGCCCCATGGCTACATTGTGCACACGGTGTGATCAAACGTGAACCCTATGTCTCAGCATGCTACTTTGTTCACACTTACCCATTTATTCCGTGAGTTGCTGCGTGTCTCGCAAACCGTGAGCAGTTAGTGCAAGAAGGTGACTTCTGTTCTGTGATCTGCTGAGTACATGTGTATGTATGCGTCTGGCATGAGCCACGTCCTCGCGCAACGTGTGTTAGTGCCACCTTCTTAAATGTGTATTTTGCATTTGTTCTGAATGGTTGCTTGCAATATGTGCCTTTATTTAAGGTGGCAACTTGAGCCTCCTTTAAAGGAACCTGTGAAATGTTGATCACTAAACGTTTGTCTTGCTGTGTAGGTTTCTCTTCTCTTCTCTTTTTCTTGATCTGTTTCTTTGGCTCCTCCTAGTTTTTCTGTGTTTTTGATTGGTTGGTTGTTAACTGCTGGGCTTATGGCTAAAAAAAATAAATCCGCCTTGGATGTCTTCTGTCTTCCACCGCTAGTTGATGGTTGTGAGGGCAGTGCTGTATGTTTTGACATTGGTGGTCTATTCGGCGCAGCATAAGAATCTGAGACTGCTTTCTTCCAAAGATTCTGTGTTAGGGTGTTTTTGCCACCTTTTCTGTGTGTATACCTCTGCCCATATATAGACTTCATTGAGTTTGTAGTTGATTGTGTCTCTGCGGAATTCTTTAATTTTGCGTTCGTGTACTACCTTTGGGTAGGTGTCAATCTTTTTGTTAAGATCTTCCAAAACATTTTTCCATTCCTTATCTGTATGTTTCTTGGATAGCTCTTACTTGACATGATGAAATTCATCCTCTAGCGCTTTAAGTATTTTAGAGAGTGCGGCGCCCCCCCTCCCCCGGCCTTTCGGTGTTGGGGGTGTGTCGCGGGGCGATGACGCGCGCGGCGCGCCCCCAACACCGATAGGTTGATGCCTCCCCCGTGACCCGGAAGCAGCCATTTGGCTTCCGGGGCAGGGGGGCGGGACGACCGGGGTGCAGGCCCCCAGTGCGACGTGCAGCCCCCTTTCTAAGGCGCGGGGGGCGCCCTCTTGCTCCTGGCTCGCTCCCCGCGTCTTCCGTGTGCCCCACGCTCGGGGCGGATTAATTATTTCCCCACCCACCAGCCCTAAAAACAAGCTACTAAACAATGCTAGTCAGGGGTGCTAGTAAGTTTGACATAGGCCTTTTTCCCGTTGAAAGGTAGGATTGGTTGTGGTTAGTTAGGAAGGTTGTCTGCACTTAGGCTGTTATTAAACAAGGTTGTGGGTACCTAGGCCTTTTTCCCGTTATATAGCTGTGATTATGTTGTCATTAAAAAGGTAATATTGTGTGTACTTAGGCCTTTTTTCCCATTAGCACAGCATGCTTCGTATCTATATTGTTGGTTTTAGTTTAGTGTAGTTGTCCTTTAGCGAGTTCTTTTTTCTAGGTTCATCGTCATATTTATTAGGGTTGGTCAGGCGGTAAGGTCATGATCGGTGAGCAGCAATTTAAGGTCCTAAGGGGGGCGTCACCATCCACGGAGGGGTCGGCCCAGGGGGAGGGGCCACTGGTCCCTCCTAGAACTTCAGGGGCAGGAATATCCGCTAGCTGCTAAAAATGCGGGGGAGGGAGTCACGCTTTCCTTAGGCTGGTAGCCACCCCGCACATACACCATGACGTCAGCATACGATGCAAAGTGTAAGGGCCCTCCTTGTTGGTTAAATGGAGTTCACGATGCCGACGGGGTAGGCGGTCCCCTGTCGCGCATGCGCACCTCTAGGTAAGGGCGTGGTTAGTAGGACTTGACACCGGTTAGCGACCTTGCCATCCGGCCAGATATGTTAGAATGCAAAATTCAGGCAGTACTTTTAGAGAGTAAGATGAGATCCAATGAGCATTTATTGAGTATTAGATACAAATTTTCCATAAACTTTTTATGAGATACACACAGCATAGGTTTTAGAGCTATGGGTAGACCCCTTGGGATTCTTTTGACCTTGTGATATTGGATTCATGTTGTGGTGTGTAGACTTTGATTCACTTCTCTTCTTGATATATATTGCAGCTGTTTTAATAACTGTGTGGTTGTGCGTGTTTGGGAAGTGAATTGTCTGACATCCTACTCACCCCTGAGGGTCTCAAGGCGCTTAGGGGGGGTCCGCAGATCTGTTTAGCCGAAGAGCCAGGTCTTGAGGGTCTTCCTGATGGTATTCAGGGATGGGGCGTGCCTGATGTTTGCCGGTAGTTCGTTCCAGGTCTTGGCTGCAATGGGAGAGAAGGATCTTCTGCCTGCTCTGGCTCTGTGGATGCACGGGGTTTCGGCCAGTGCGAGGTTGGAAGATCGGAGGTTTCTTTTGGGTACGTGGAAGTTGATTCTGTCGTTGAGGTATTTGGGTCTGTTGTTGTGTAGGCATTTGTAGGTGTGAGTGAGGATTTTGAAAGTGACTCTTTTCTCCATGGGGAGCCAGTGGAGACTTCGTAGGTGTTGACTGATGTGTTCGTGTCAGGGGATGCCGAGGACGAGTCTGACGGCAGTGTTCTGTATTGTCTGGAGTTTGCAGAGTAGGGACTTGTTGATGCCGACGTAGAGTGCGTTTCCATAGTCTAGTCTGCTGAGGATGAGCGCGTGGGTGACTGTCTTCCTTGACTCAGGGGGGATCCACTTGAAGGTCTTGCGGAGGGTGTTGAAGCAGCTGGAGGTGAGGGCGTTGACCTGTTGGTTCATGGTGAGTGATGAGTCGAGTACGATGCCGAGGTTCTTGGCATGGTCTGACGGGGTAGGTGGGCTTCCGAGGGTGGTCAGCCACCAGGTGCTGTCCCATGCAAAAGGGGTGGTGACGAGGACTTCTGTCTTCTCGGCGTTGAGGGTCAGGCAGCTGTTGGTCATCCGGTCTGCGACGTCTTGCATTCCTTTCTGGAAGTTGTGTTTGGCAGTGGTGGGGTCTTTGGTGAGGGAGAGGATGAGCGGGGTGTCAACAGCATAGGATACGATGTGGAGGTCGTGTTGTCGGACGATGGCTTGGAGGGGGTTGAAGAGGGTGGGGCTCAGAGGAGTACAATAATGTTTCTGCTCTGTTTGCAGTTAGTTGAACAATTTCTTCTAAAGACAATCTATTCTATCTTCCAGCAGTGTGACAGCAGATCCTCCTGGGGGGGCTGCCTGATCGGCGGACAGATGCTCAAACCCAGGAGTTCTTGACACCCTAGTCTCTGGACCCAATCTGGAGCCAATAAGTGTCTTGGACTCTGTCTGTGCTAGTCGCCTTGAGAACTCGGGCAGGAGTGGAATCTGCAGAAAGGCATTCAGGAATCAGGGGTTCCATTCACGGCAGAATGCATCTCTATACTAGAGACCCCTTGGAAACCCCAACACGCAGAAGTGCTGACATTGCAAGTTTTTGGCGGTGGTGAAGAGATCAAGCCAAGGTTCCCCCATTTGCAGAAGAGATCAAGCCAAGGGTCTCCACCATTCGTGGAAGAGACCTTGCACCACCTCTGGATGTAACTGCCACTCATGATATTCCAAGACTGCTAGGTGGTTAAACACCAGAAGATTCCTTAGTAGTTCAGCCATTTCCAGAGACGTATGGCCTCCTAGTATACGGTTCATAACCCACCCGCTACATTTTGGTGGTGGTGTCTGCAAGCACCTAATCAGTCTCCGGTTGATCGATGGAAGTAAGGCTTTCAAAGCCAAACGGATAGCCCTCAGCTCCAGAAGGTTAATATAGATCTGGGCCGAAAACCGGAGGCCTTTCGTCTCCATCTCTCCCAGATGGCCGTCCCAAGCCAGAAGCAATGAATCAGTCAATAACTGTCAGCTCTGGGTGGGGCAGGGAGAGGGGTCTGCGGAGGCCCAATCGGGTCCATTTACCACTAATGTAGATCTTCTGCAGTCTCCTCCAAAATCTGAACATGGTCAGAGAGATGCCCTTCATTTGGAGTCCACCGAGACTTCAGATTCCACTGCAGAGCCTACTTATGCTTCCTTGTGTACTTGACCAGCGGGATGCAGGAGGCTATCAGTCCCAGCAGTCTCTGAGTTTACCTTACTGAAAACCAGAATAGAGGCTGGACTTTTTCCCAGTTGAAAAAACATGTGGGCTCAATGATCGGTTAAAAAGGTAAAGGTGGCCATCAATTTACGCATGTTAAAGGCGGATATTATTTGTATGCGAGACGCATATAGAGAATGCACATGTGGTAAATAAAATATTACGCTCTCAGAATTTTTCAGAATATCAATAGGATCATGCATAAAGCAAGAGGCTGAGTCTGTGGTATCAGGTTCTAAAAGGGCTTTATTCCAATAACTCGAGTCAAAGGGAGAATATTACCATCACCAAAAAAGGATCTGGAAAGGGACTCAAAAGTATTCTCAATATTCTCAAAACATTATTCACAGAGTACAGTATATATACATTTCTCAATTGTACGTAAGCAAAAGAGCAAGAGAGAATGAGATAAGAGCATGTGGGCGTGTAAGTAGGCGTGAAGGTGGGCGTCCATGTGGGCGTCCACTTGATGATAATGGGTAATTTGTCATGTGTGGGTGGATACCTGGAGGGGGTTGCGTGATCTGCTGGAATTGTACTGGAACTTTGCCTTACTTGTGCTCAACTCGAGCATGACGTGTAACTGACGTGGGGAGGGTTGCTATGCAACCGAACAAGTCTGGAAGTGAGGCCTTCAGTTAGTGAGGCCTTCAGTGTCAAGACGACCAGCACATCTTGTATTATCTGATATCCGATGTCTGGAGCAGGGACTGATTTGTGACATAGGTTGCTCATCACCAAGAGCCGATGTGGCATCTATTTCTTCATTTACTTCATTTACTGCAGAAGCCTTACATGGGGGCTATGGGCTTTTTACTGACGTGAGCTTTGCAATCTCACAAAGAGAGACAGTAGGGCTGGGCTCCCTCCTTGCAGATGGGCGCGTTCATTCCTCCTTCACCAGGCAAGAATGTGGTTTCAGTAAGAGTAAGCAGATAACCGTGCTCAATACTATCTCGGTACCTTGTGACAGGGCCCCTTTGGCTGAGGCCCAAGTGTGCAAGGCCAAGGATACGTAGCTGTAGCTTTCAGAGCGTTCTGAGGCATGAAAACCTCTTTTTGGCTCTGGCTGAGCCATAAACATGAGCTTCATGAAAATGCAGGAAAACATGATGAAAAACGTGTAGGCCTCAATACAGATTTGTCGTTTCTCTCATGGGAGACTGGATGATGGCAGGCCACGTTATAGCATAAGCATCATGATAGAAAGGCCATGGAGGGGAAATACATAGGTTACATGTATGTGCACATAAGCGTTCGGGGGGGCACATGGGGACACATAGGCCTCATAGATTTTTATTTTCCTCATTCCCTCCTTGTACCTTAGTGAACCCCCTATGTAACGTCTATGTTCATGAGACAGTCGATCTGTTCTTGCAGCATTATTTTTCCATTTTCAATGCTTTGTAAATAGGGATGTGGAACACATGCAGTAGCACACAGGCCACAAATGGCCGGGCCACACTGCAGACATAGGCAACAACTGAATATCATTAATAGTATCAACCCACAGACGGTCAACACTTTCCATCCCCAAGCCGATATTAATCCCCAGAGCCAACCGGACCATGTCCACGTGCCTGGGTCTTGATGTATGTTTTGGGCAATCTTGTGGAGCCTTGTTATTGCTTTGTATTCTTTGGCATCACCGTTGATGGATGTCATTAAGGCAAACCATGCTCCGCAAGAACCATTATGGGAGAACGGAAAAGGAGAAAGAGGCAACACTCCCTTTACCTTCTGATACGGGGGAAATCGGCCACAGACCCAGCAGTCTGTAGCATTGCTAGTCTGATGTGAATGGTGCAGCATCTGAATAAAGGTATCGTTGCGTAAGGCAAGTCGATATGATAGCTCATGGGATGGCAGATCACTAAATGTGTGCTTTATGGTATCATTAGTGGAGGAGTATAAGAGTGAGGCAATAGGAGGAAAAATAGCATGTAGTATTAAGCTGATACATATTATCGTGATGCACATCTTGCTCTTTTTTATCAATATTATTGTCCAAGATCTTATGCAAGCCAGAATACATGTTCAACCGCTTCACCACCTAGTGGACTTAATTGATCAAACGGGTTCTGACTTTTTAGATCTAAGTTTAGCTTTGTGGAAACTGCTGGGGAGTCTCCTCTAGAAAATGGTGTTCAAAATCCAAATTCAAAGTCTTTTTCCTTTGTAAAAGAGTGGTGAAGGTGCAACCATCCTTTCTGCCCTTTGACTTTAACGGCCGTCCCCGTGGTCCAGAGCACTGACTTTGGCGCCTTCCATCCAGGAGCGATGGAGTATTCTTTGACCTGGGTGTTGTCAGGGAAGGCGGCAGCAACCTGCGAACAACAAGAGAGTAGTGCAGACATCAAGGAAGCCAGGTAATCTGTCAGCATCAGTAATCTTTTAGGCATTGGAGTGCCCCACATATTTGGTGGTCTACCAAAGACCACTTCATAGGGAGATAAGCCTGTTCTAGAATGAGCTACCATTCGCATGTAAAAGAGGGCAACCGGCAGGGCTACCATCCAATCTACACCTTTGTCTGCGCAAATTTTTAATGTCTGTTTATGTCTTTCTACAAGGCCTGCTGCTTCAGGATGTCGCACACAATGGAATTTCCAGGTATACCCTAACAGAAGGGACACCTGCTTCATTAGTACCAGGACATATTTGTAACCTCTACATCTGTTTATTTGGATATAATCCATTTGGAGCACTTCAAAAGGGTGGTCAGGTGGATGGAATCCACCTTGTTCCATCGGAATGCCTTTACCTGGATTGAATTGGCAACAGATCATACATGTTCTGACCTTTTGTTTCGCTGCTGCACGCAGGTGCTTGTTGAACCATATATTCTGTAAGCTATCTATCATTGCTTTCTCTCCTAAGTGTGCAGGACTATGTGCGGTATTTATAATCACTTGTACCATCGAATCAGGAAGAAACCATGTGGATTTGCCCTTATTCATCCAACCCTGATCAGTCAGTACCCCTCCTTGTTCCGACCATTTCTTTAATTCATCTATAGTAGCATGTGTCTGTATGTCTTGTACATCCTTGGAAGGATCCCTAACTGTCATGGCTTTGGACACTTATTGAACCTGTAACTTTGTCATGTCTAGTGGGGTCTGAGCTGTCTGTTTAGCTGTTCGGTCTGCCAGATCATTGCCTTGGGAAATGGTATCTGTGGCTCTAGTATGTGCTTTACATTTTAGGATAGCTATGGCTGTTGGTAAATGTATTGCTTCCAGTAGGGCTTGAATATGGGGGCCATGCTGTATCTTGGCCCCATGAGAGGTCAAGAAACCTCTTTCTCGCCAGAGAATCGGTGTAAATGTTTACTCTCAGGTGCTTAGCTCTTATGCACGCTTGTGTCAGGGCGATGAGCTCTGCTGCTTGTGCTGACAATATGTCTATTCTTTTAGTCTCTATTATTACAGTATCAGTAGTCACTGCATATGCTGCCACTAATTCTCCCGCCCCTGTCCTCATGCATGAGCCGTCAACATATAGTGTTAGGTCGGGGTCTGGGAGTGCAACGTCTGTCAAGTCTTGTCTTGGTTTAGTCACGGTATGTATTACTTCAACACAGTCGTGTGGTGAAACGCTTTCTGTACTGGAGGGCAAAAGGGTAGCAGGATTCAGTATGTTGCATCGTCTGATCTCTATGTGTGGTTGAAATAACGTTGGCTCATAGCCTGTCAGTCTAGCTACAGTCAGGTGTTGTGTTTGTGTCCGGTTCAAGAGAACCTCTACTGCGTGTGGTACTTGTACTGTCAGAGGGTGGCCCAGCACTATCGAGTCACTTTGTCTTATGGCTAAGGCCGTTGCTGCAACTGATTTTAGGCACGCAGGCAAAGCCTGTGCTACTGGGTCTAATGTACTAGAAAAATAAGCACAGGGCTCGTGTTTTCCTGCATGATCTTGTGTTAGGACAGATAGTGCTGTTCCATCCCGCTCTGTCACAAAAAGCATAAACGATTTGTTGTAATCAGGGTTTGCTAAAACTGGTGCTTGACATAAAGCTCTCTTTAATTCTTCAAATGCCACAGTGTGTTCTTGTGTCCAAGGGAGGACTTTAGTAGAAACTGCCTCCTGTGTCGTCAACTGTATTAGTACTGTAATAAAACATGAGAAAAAGGGGAAAGCACCATACCTATTTCCTCGGCTTAATTTCTAAGGGGGCTAATTTCTAAGGGGCTTAATTTCTTAAGGGGCTAGCGGGAAGCGAAACTCCTCAGGGGCCAGCAGAAAGCCAATATTCTCCTCCTTCCCCCCCTTTTTGACAGGAGGAAATCTGAAACAGATTTCACTGCTGTCAAACACTATCAAACCCTGTGTCTTGTCAACACTATTAATCCCTGTGTGTAGCTACTGGGCGTAAGCAAAATTATAGGAGATACACAGCGTATTTGAAACGGCGAGAAATCCTTCAAATTAATATACAAACCTCATTGTGTTAGCTCATAAGCTGGCCAAATGACATCTCATATGCAAATGTCCCTATTACATGAACCTACACCAACCTGAAGTCAATATTAATGCTAGGAGGCCCTAATAGGAATGCTAAATTACCTAAATATTCGGAAAACCAAGTTTAAGAACAGTTGTTAATGTTGATAATTAATAATTCATCTGCTAAAGAAATCAGTAATTCTGCAATAATTTCCACCTATACAATAAACAGCCTAATTTAAAAACAAGTCAACTTTTGGGGCCACCACTTACAAGAATGAGCTTACTAAAGCAAACTTTAAAAAGGAAATCCTGTCAGATATTTTCTCATTACCCTAAATACCGAGCCTCATTTGTCACTCTGGGGTGGCAGTCCTTATTTAAAACAGGCCTTTCAAGAGGTAAGATGCGAGTGCACAGATCATAATGGTTCCTTAATGTCCAATCTGGAAACATATGACCGAGGCTGCCTGTCTATAAGAGAAAGGCAGTCATGTGATACATATTTAAGTCTTGCATAACTATTTACTTTTATTTCATTCATCTCCAACACCAATTAGACATACACTGATAACGTGTTGTCTGCTATTTTGACAGCATGATAAAGGTAATATCATGTCTGTGAAATTTAGTAATTGTGAACAAGTTCCAGCCAAGCGCTGTGCAAAGGTCGCCGTCGTCACGACTATCTCGGTACTGCACAGGAGAACTTTGTATTAAACGCTAAACAGACTGGTCAATACAACACAAAAACAAAACATATATAAAATACATATGCCAAGCCATCAGTATACCAAGCACAGAAAGCATAGACAATTACACTAACATATATAAATGAGCAGCGATGCGCAATTATAGTACCTACAGCTCAGAGGCGAACACTCTGGCCTGCTTAATTTGTCAGGCTTATAATCAATAACTTATTTACCTGCCCTATACACCCCCATCTGAAATCACCGTGTCAAGTCTGACACACAGAATCAGCAATAATAATCAAAAACGAAGAACACACGAACCTGTTTGTTTTCTTTTATAAAAACAGAATCAGCAATAATAATCAAAAACGAAGAACACACGAACCTGTTTGTTTTCTTTTATAAAAATGAGCTATGCATCTTCGTCAACACAATGTACCCTAATGTCCCAGACGAAGACGCACCTCTCATCTCTCCTCACAGACTTTTAACCACTGGATCATTTATCCAATGCAACTGGTGGCAGCTTGTGGCCACAATTCAAAAATGTCTGAATTTGAAAATCGTTTTTATATAGGCACATAGCCCTTAAAATTCCAAGCAAGAGCAACATTTTATTTTCCGGCCAGAAGCAATATAACAATTGCTAAAAAATAAAACAAATCTTCTCCATAGACATTTCCTCGGGGCACTGGTTTAGCACAGAATAGACCAAGGGAATCTTTCTCAACTTACATTTCTCAGCTGCCCTGTCTTATCAGAGAAGCTAAAAATAGCCCCTCAGCGCGGCCTGAGCCTGGGCTGCCAGCCAACTTTTTTGTTGTTCCGGCTGCAGGCATTACACAGATGCGATGTCAGAGAAGCTTTCTAAGCAGTGCCTCTGTTCTGCTCCTCTCACCGGCCCCCACCTACACTGGCGACGTGCGCGCTTGAAGTCCGTCACGGCTATGGAAGGGGGCAAAACTGGACCTTCATCTCCGGCGTGTGGGGAAAGAGATTAAACTGTTCGGGCGCCATTATGTGGTAAATAAAATATTACGCTCTCAGAATTTTTCAGAATATCAATAGGATCATGCATAAAGCAAGAGGCTGAGTCTGTGGTATCAGGTTCTAAAAGGGCTTTATTCCAATAACTCGAGTCAAAGGGAGAATATTACCATCACCAAAAAAGGATCTGGAAAGGGACTCAAAAGTATTCTCAATATTCTCAAAACATTATTCACAGAGTACAGTATATATACATTTCTCAATTGTACGTAAGCAAAAGAGCAAGAGAGAATGAGATAAGAGCATGTGGGCGTGTAAGTAGGCGTGAAGGTGGGCGTCCATGTGGGCGTCCACTTGATGATAATGGGTAATTTGTCATGTGTGGGTGGATACCTGGAGGGGGTTGCGTGATCTGCTGGAATTGTACTGGAACTTTGCCTTACTTGTGCTCAACTCGAGCATGACGTGTAACTGACGTGGGGAGGGTTGCTATGCAACCGAACAAGTCTGGAAGTGAGGCCTTCAGTTAGTGAGGCCTTCAGTGTCAAGACGACCAGCACATCTTGTATTATCTGATATCCGATGTCTGGAGCAGGGACTGATTTGTGACATAGGTTGCTCATCACCAAGAGCCGATGTGGCATCTATTTCTTCATTTACTTCATTTACTGCAGAAGCCTTACATGGGGGCTATGGGCTTTTTACTGACGTGAGCTTTGCAATCTCACAAAGAGAGACAGTAGGGCTGGGCTCCCTCCTTGCAGATGGGCGCGTTCATTCCTCCTTCACCAGGCAAGAATGTGGTTTCAGTAAGAGTAAGCAGATAACCGTGCTCAATACTGTCTCGGTACCTTGTGACAGGGCCCCTTTGGCTGAGGCCCAAGTGTGCAAGGCCAAGGATACGTAGCTGTAGCTTTCAGAGCGTTCTGAGGCATGAAAACCTCTTTTTGGCTCTGGCTGAGCCATAAACATGAGCTTCATGAAAATGCAGGAAAACATGATGAAAAACGTGTAGGCCTCAATACAGATTTGTCGTTTCTCTCATGGGAGACTGGATGATGGCAGGCCACGTTATAGCATAAGCATCATGATAGAAAGGCCATGGAGGGGAAATACATAGGTTACATGTATGTGCACATAAGCGTTCGGGGGGGCACATGGGGACACATAGGCCTCATAGATTTTTATTTTCCTCACACAGCGAAACATTTTAGGTGGTTTGGGCTTCCAAATTATTTGAAGTACTACTCAAGGGACACACACTCGGGGTGTTGCTATCTTGACAAGAAAAGGGGTTTATAACTTTCCTTGGTCAAGTACAGATAAGTTTGTCCGTTGGGCCATTATACAATGCTGTCCCCCCTCAGGTTCCTTTACACTTTGTTCTATTTATGGGCCAGTATTGGACAATCCAACAGTTTTTAACTGGTTACATAATGAACTAGGGCTATGGCCTCTGCCACTTATTGTATACGGGGACCTTAATATTAAGTTAGCCAGTGGGGTGATCAAAACAGACTAAAATTTACCAAGGTAGAAAACCGAAGGTTTATGTTATATCTTGGTACAGTGTGTTTCTTCCTATTTGCTTCTCCATCAGTGGAACACTGGGTGATGATGTCATGTGGAATGTTGATCTGTGAAACACACAGTTGGAGATGGGCTGAGCGCCTGGCTGGCTGCTCCTGGTGGGGCTCTTTAAGGGCTCTTCTCTGGCTCTTCACTGTCTTAACTCTGGCTCTACACTGGCTGTATACCTGATCCTGTAACTAACCTGAATAAATCATCTGAATCATACCTACCAGTGTGGACTTGATTACTACATATTTTTGGCGACGAATTTAAACTAAGAACCTGCTTCTGCTACCTCTGTAACCTTCAATTTCAAGTCTACAAGTCTGGAGTACCTACTATCAAGCTAAAGCAACTCAAGGAACTACAGCTGCGTTTATTCAAATACCTGGCACATCATAGCCCCACCAGTGACCTCTACAACGGTCGCCCTCAACTCTACAGTGCCAGTTCCGGTCTCTACTGCGGCTCAAGTCTCTGTTTGCTGTACCTACAGCGTCTGTTTAGTTGAAGATCTAGCCTGACACTCTTCAAAACTTCTGTCAGGTGCTGTGCCCTCAAGAGAGGGTAAGCCTGTGTTCTGCTGTGCCCTCAGGTGAGGGTAAGCCCAACGCCTGTGTTTTGTGCTGTGCCTTCAAAGGGTAAGCATGTGCTGTGCTGTGCTCTCGACAGAGAGGGTAATCCTGACTCTCTACAAGTTTTTTTTCATGTTCTGTGCCTTCAAAAATGGATTTTGCGCAACCAGAATTTTCAGTGCCAGCAAGAAGCGGTTGTCCTTCATACAAGCTTCCCCTTGCTACTGCTTTCCCACACGTGATTTGTATTTACATTTCAAAGGGGTTGAAAGTAAAGGAAAAATGAGGCATCGCTTGGAACAAGACATAGGGAGTTCCTTTTATCTCTAATCAGTATGCGTCCGCAGGTAATGCTGCCTTCCACGATATCGTTTGGGACATGTCACTAGTTCAAAACGCCTTGATTTTGCTGCGCAGAGTGTACAACTTTAACTATATGCCTGTCAACTTTGTCATAGCTAATCTTTACTATAATAACGCTGCCCAGACAAAACTACACCGACTTCTTCAACCAATCTGTGACGGTGGTAGGAAGTATGAGGTCAGGTCACAAAACGGGTGTCGAAATGGAAGCGCGAGCATTTCTTTAGCGTGCGCACTTACCTTTCTGATGCGCCTCCCACGGAGCCCTTGTGACATCTTGTCTTCCTGAGGGGATGTTGGAGAGCACTTGCAAGCCGGGAGCCATCCGATGCAACGTGATCGATGTGCCGCCATTTTATGTCTGGCGATTTTCTTCAGATTGTAATACATTTGCTGGTGCTCTATTCCAGCATTATGCCAACTACGTTTTAAATAAAGCTTATTGAAGCTTTACTCTGTCAAGGGAGCGCCGTCGTGGGATTGAGATTGCTGTTTTACTTTGGACTTGTAGGTACTTTTCTTTTCCGTTGACTCATATATAGACGCTCTGCAGCATTTAGATTTTCGCTTGGATTTACAAATATTTGTTTGGATGAGATAATTTTTTTTTTTTTTGTTTCAAGGTTGCTCATGTGCATAAAATATTGGCAGTGACTCGTTTTTTGAAGATAGCGTTTTTACTCGAGTGCAGCGTTGTATTGCTAAACATTGTGAAATCTTCTTTTCATTTATTCATTTGTCAATGTTCTGAGTTGCGCTGCCATCTAGTGACGTTTTCTCACATTGTGAGTTTGAAGGTCCATGGGCAATATTCTAGCATTCTGTTTTTGTATGTAATCTTGAGGGTTTAGTCTATTACAGTTTACAGTCTTTCACTTCATACAAGGTCGTGTTTTTTTTGTTACACAGTATGTGTTGTAGTTAGCTTGATGTTTTCTAAAACTACTCAGTGTCCTTTTAATTGTGTGACGAGTCAATCTCCAGAATCAGTTATGTTGTGTTTTCGTTACATGTGAGCAGTGGTCACACAGTGCACATTTTGTGTGGCAGTAGTTTTTTTTAACTTACAACACAGTGCACAATCGTGCACAATCTATGTACCTCTCCGTGAGGTGTGTTTTGGGGTTTGTCCCACTTTTGTGTCCACATTAGTTGACCTCTAGTCGAGGTGCGTCGCACGGACGTGTGTCCCGTGTTTCTAGGCACAGTTTCTTGACCTCTCCGGAGGTGTGTTGTGGGGTTTCTCCCCACTATCCTGTGCATGTTATCTTTGTCCTGTGTGTAAATCGCCCTGCGTCTCATGTTTGGACTATGTGTAATCCGCCCAGCGTCTCATGTCTTTTGTTACGTATGAGTCGCCCTGCGCTGCATTTGTTTTTTTTGTGTGTAAGCCGCCCTGCGCCTCACGTTATAGTTGTGTATAAGTCGCCCTGTGCTTCATGTTAGTATAAGCCGCCCTGCGCTTCATGTTATGTATGTATAAGTCGCCCTGCGCTTCATGTTTTTTTTTCTCTTTTGTGTGTAAGCCGCCCTGCGCATCACGTTACTGTTAATGTAAGTCGCCTTGCGCTTTAACTTCATGTTCACTGGGTGCTAAGATCTTTCTTTGTTGTTTTACCCAGTGCTGTTAAAAAAATGTTTTGTTATCTTTAATTCTACCACAGGGAAGCATGATTAATCTTACGCATTCTTCGTCTTCTCTGTCATGTTGTTCTTACTGATGTGATTGCTCTCTCGCACACCCACCTGGCCAGTTGGAGTGCAGAGGGAGTACTCATTGACGTTTTCTTTTCTCATTTGTAGAAAGGAGGATGGGAAACAAGTTAGGTTATTTGTTTCTTTAAGACCTTTGCTTGTTTTCTGTTTCCTTATGAACTTTGCTTGTTTTCTCTTTTTCTACCTTCGCTCTGTTCGCCCTTGTATCCTTCTATTTAGTTTGGTTCTTCTGAGCTCTTTATCTGATTCTTTATTTCTTTGTTTGGTTATTCGTTTGGAAGGAAGGAGGATATGTTATATCTTGGTACAGTGTGTTTCTTCCTATTTATTTCTCCATCAGTGGAACACTGGGTGATGATGTCATGTGGAATGTTGATCTGTGAAACACACAGTTGGAGATGGGCTGAGCGCCTGGCTGGCTGCTCCTGGTGGGGCTCTTTAAGGGCTCTTCTCTGGCTCTACACTGGCTGTATACCTGATCCTGTAACTAACCTGAATAAATCATCTGAATCATACCTACCAGTGTGGACTTGATTACTACATATTTATAGGTCCCTGGATAATTTAGGGGTAAATCATGGGTTGGTGGATGTAATGGTGGGGGCAGGGGGGTAGCAACTGTTCCAGCTTTACTTTCTTTTCTGCTCCTCATAGGGTGCATGTAAGGTTGATTTTTTTTTATTTCAGAAGAGTTGGTGCCAATCTCACAATTTTTTTAATTTCCTAGGGTTATTTCAGACCACAATCCACTGGTACTTGAGGTTATAATGACTTTTTCATCTACGGTGGGCTGTAGCTGGTCTTTTGGGCACTTCTGCTAGATCTAGAATATGTGAAACATATGCAGGGCTGAATCTCAGAGTTTATGGCAAAAAACCTTGGTAGTGCCCCAGCTGGAGTCTTCAAGGCTAGTCTGCAAGGTGAGACCTTGATGTATAGCGTAGAGCGACAGACAAAAGAAAAACTACAGATGTTAGACCTTTACGCGCCTTTGGCAAAAGCAGAGGCCCAATTGGTTGACTTGGTATCAACGGTGCAAGAGACAGAGACTGTCCTGCTGGAAGTGGCTGTTGCCAGAGTTGCAATCACCGATATTTCTGCAAAAAGCCACAGATAAATATATGGTTTGGTGAGAAAGGTTTTATACGTATAATGAGAGGGTAGGGCAGTTTTTGGCAAGCAGAATAAGACCACTATTTTGGAGCAGATTAAGGAAATTTGTGACCCATTGTTGGGTTTAAAATCAGACTCAGCAGGAATACGGATGGCCTTTCATCGATTTTACCAACAGATACATTCTAAGGAAGCGGACGAAATAAGCAATGGTATAGAAGGGTATTTGGCCTCACGTCTTGGAGACATTCTGAAGGTGGAAGATAGGGATTGGTTAGAGCAACCCATCTCAGAAGAAGAGGTAGGACTGGCTATCACTAATATAAAATCAGGGAAGGCCAAGGGGAAGGATCTTAAATTAGGAGAATTTTATAAAACCCTCTCTGCTATACTTAAAGGCTAAATCGGGGGACTATTTCAGCAGGTCCAGACTTGGGCTATGGCTAACATTATTGTTTTTCAAAAGAAAAATAAGCCACCTCAAGAACGAAGTTCATACTGGCCAATCACACTCATGAATAGTGATTCTAAGATTTACTCAAAAATCCTGGCGGTTCAGCTAGGGGCTGTTATCAGCCGGCTTGTCTCTCCAGTTCAGCATGGATTCATTCCGGGAAGGGGGATTACCGATCATATTCGCTGGGTTTGATGTGACTGGAACAGAACAAGACCCTATGGCATTAATACTTTTGGATGCGAAAAAAGCATTAAATAGGGTCTCCTGGTCGTATCTATGGGAGGTCCTCTATCAAAACCCTCGGGCTAAGATTTCATTGATGAGGGGGGGGGGGGGTTATTCTGAACTAGTGAATATACAACGGGGTACCAGGCAAGGTAGCCCTTGCTCCCCCTATTGTTTGCTCTGTATATCGATCCCCTTATCAGGCAAATTCAGTATAATCTGGCAATTTGTCAATAGACTCTCTTGGGGGAAGGCAAAAATTCCTGCTTATGCCGACAATTTGTCTATTGTCACCCCTGATCCTAGAAGCGCCCTTTTAGAAATTGAAAAGGAAGCTAGGAGATTTGGCAGTTTCTCAGGACATTTGTTGAATCAGGAAAAGACACAAGTGGTCATTAATAAGGAAACTGTATTTGTGGATAGACAGATGGCAGAGGCTTCGGTTTACCCAGGCGTCACTACCAAGGCAAATGTTGGAAACATTGTGGAATGCAACTTGTCCCCTCTGATACATAAAAGTAAGATGGATTTTTGGAGAAGGAACAATTTAAGACTTTCTTTGATAGAGCAGGCTAACATGATCAAATTGATGTTCCTGCCCAAAATGTTATATTTTTTTCAGGCCATTCCCCTTCAGGTGGGAAAAAAGTGGTTCAAGGAACTGGATGGGATGCTAACATGATTACTTTGGGCATATGCTAAACCTAGGAGGGCGTTAAAATGTATGACCCTTACCAGAGAACGAGGCGGATTGACAGTCTCACATCTTAAATTATTCTATTGGGCCTCAAAAATACAACAACTGGCCACCCGTTTGTAAGTGAAGGAGTTAGGGTCGGGGGTATAATAACTCCAATCGATATATGAACTATTACTTGGGGAAAAGCTTGGCGGGTGTCTTTTTCGTCAAGTTGAGTTTGGTTATTACAAGAGAGTATGGTTTAAGAGACTGGAGGCTGCATTCCATATATGGGCAAAGGCTTCGGAAAAGAGTGGGTATTGGACTCTAACTTTTATACACCTATCCATTGTAACCCTATCTTACCCATAATTTTTGGGGATTCAAGAGTTAATAGGTGGTTAATACGTGAGCCACATAGATTGGGGGACTTTGTTTCAACAGGCGCGGTAAATACATTTGAGGTTATACAGCAGAAATGTAAGCTTGATCACAATGCATTTTTTTAATACTTACAGATTCGGGACTTTTTGAATAAAAAAGGAGGAGGGGCTGATAGTGTTTTTTAAGGTAGAAATTGTTGAGATGATTATTGGTGGGGAATACTTCAATTGGAACACAAAATCATGTTTTGAACATCCTGATGCAGGACGATACGGATAAACATGCAAAAGGATGGGAAGATAAGATAAATGCACAAGCTAATGACTTGGCTAATTCTCTTGATGGGGCCCAATCTTATTTAATATTCCCTCATTTACAGGCTCAACATTTTAAAACCTGCTTTAATTTGTTTTTAACCCCAGGGAAAATAGCAAAGGGGGGGGGGGGATAACGGGCACAAGGTGCCCTAGATGTAGTGAGTATGGGGAAGATATGGTACATATGCTGGCTGGATGCCCATTGTTGGGGGGGTCTTGAAGATGAAATTACAGAGTTCCTGGTAATGGATTGGGTGTGCAAATGGCTTTATCCCCATTTGGTGCTTTTAGGGGTTCATAATGAAGTAGTACCTATTAAAGCTCAGCCTTTTATGTTTGTCAGAATGGCAGTATTGAGGCCATATTTAACAACAGCCTGTCTTGATCCTATCCCCCGCCACATACACACACACATCATTTCATCAATGGTTTGTGTTTCTTTTGGCTATTTATAATTTGGAAAAAGCATTGTATTTATTGAAAGGCAAGAATGCCTGTTAACCCCTTGCATGCTTCTGACGGAACCACGCCGTCATGAGCCACGGGCGCCGTGAGCTCATGATGGAGTGGTCCGTCATGCTGCAGCCGTTTGCGGCCGCTCTACCCACGCGGCGCTGATTCCCCGCCTGTGCGGGCGATTAGCGCAAGTGGGTGGAGTCATGACGGAACCACGCCGTTATGAGCACAGCTCGCCCGTGACTCATGACGGCGTGGTTCCGTCATGAGCATGGCGGCGCCGCAAACACCCCAAACCCCCCCAGCGCTGCGGCAGAATTCACGCCGCAGCGAAGGGGTTAAACAAATGGCTAAAGTATGGCCCCCCCTGAGTGACTGGAATTTCTTAAGAACTGCTGGGGAATAATCTGATACATTTTTTGTATAGGCAATTGTGCTCTAGCAAGGGGTGGTGTCTAAGGTGCTAATTCTGTATTTATTGATAACTGCACGTGCTACTTTATGTCTGGTTTTTGTGTAAAATTTGTGGGGTTTTTCTTTTGTTCTTTTTCTCCTTTTTCCCTGATTTTATGCATGTTTAAACCACTGCTATTGGATTTTCGTGCCATAAATTATGGAATATGTCTGCTTGACAGGGGATGTTATTATTTAAAAATGCAATAAAAATATAATATTTAAAAAAAGCATGAAACTGAACCTAGTCCACAATGGCTCAGATGAATGGGAGTGTATGAGAAGGAGTCAGGTGTGACTTTGGCATCTGGATAGTAAACCCAAAAGATGACAGGATGTTCACTCTAGTTTGGAGGTGGGTGACAACTACCTGGGGCAAGCCTGCCTTCATAACCAGTCATTGAGGAGAGACCTCTGAAGGTGTGTTGCCACCATCGCCATCATTTTTGCCAACACCAGCACAGCAAACTGAAAATGCTCCTTTCCACCATGAACTGCAGGTAGCGCTGATGGGCCTGCAGGACGGGCAAATGGAAATAGGCATCCTGCATGTCCAACGCCACCATCCAGTCTCCAATGTCGAAAGCAGATGAGAGCTGGGCCATGGTGCCCATTTTGAATGTCTCCTGCCAGAGGAAAGCACCGAGAAGATGGAGGTCTAAAATAAGACGAAGGCCTCCAGTCTTTCTTGCAGCCACAGTGGCCACAAGGGCTTGCACTTCCTGGCACAAAATGGAGAGATGGTCCTCAGCCAGTCAGGGGAGGAGACCATGGAAGGTGCAGCAGAGATGTGCCCTGACCATGGACCCACCTGTCTGATGGTATGGCTTGTATGTAATTCGTAACATGGTCTTCCATCCTGGTTCCTGGGATATCCACAGGTGGGGTGGCTCGTTCACCATCCTTGATCCATGTGGTGCCTTTGGGGTCCTTTGAGAAAGGACCTAGAATTGTAAAATTCCAAGCGTGAATTACCCTGTGTTATCCTAGGGGCGTTTGACCTGGTGTAACTACACTGCATATGGGCGCCTTGGGATCCCCGGCTGCCTTGGGTGGTTCAGTGTTTCTCCTGGGGTCCTTCATCCTTGGGTACTAGTCCCGTTTTGGTACTTACCTCAAATTCCACTATTTTAGAATATGGTGTCCCCCGCCAGTTAGTCCCTTTGTATTTTTCTATGCTGCTTACACCTCTTCCTATAGTATTTCTTGTGTTTAGTTGATATCTCCAGACAGGAGATATATCAAGTTAGGGTCTGGTATGTACTAATAAATACGAAATATGTTTATACTCGCCTGGTGTGGGTTTTTTGTGAATGAAAAGCTTGCTGACTGTCTAAAGTGGTATATGTACTTGCATTAAACCCTCCTGAATAAGCTTCAGCTGCTCTCTACAGCTACTCCTTGAGAGCTCTGGTTTTCAGGGACTTACCTCAAATTCCACTATTTTAGAATATGGTGTCCCCCGCCAGTTGGTCCCCTTGTGTTTTCCTATGCTGCTTACACCTCTTCCTATAGTATTTCTTGTGTTTAGTTGATATCTCCAGACAGGAGATATATCAAGTTAGTGTCTGGTATCTACTAATAAATACGAAATATGTTTATACTCAGGGACCTAAACATTATCACTAAAGGGTTGCCTGGACTCACTGCCTCACCATAGATGGACACTATATACTGAGATAGCCTCCCACATTGAAGGTGTAGCATTTAGAATAAAGACTTGCATGTACTATACCACTTTTTCATTAGCAAGGTTTCGGTAAGAAACCACTTACTACCTTTGGTAACTACACAATACTTGTTAGGTAAGACATTTATAAACTTTTATGGTAGCTTTCAAGGGTCTAGACTAACCATTTCTCCAACCTAGTTTTTTTTTAAAGTCTAGGTACAGTGCTCCTAGGTTCCAGGAACTTAGGACCCTGTGAAAAGCTAGATAACTTAGGATGAACCCTGAAAAATGGTGTATCATCCTCCAAAATTCCTGTAGGGTGTCTTATTGGCAATGTTTGGAGACCTCAGCATGGGCTGAAGTTGAGTTGAGGACTGATGCAGCCATACTTGCAATCTCTGAGAATGGGTTTGTGATGACTAGAGCACAGACCAAGAAACCGGGAGACCAAGGAGCAACGGATGCTGAAATAATAGCCAAGACTGCTACTAGCAAGAGAGTTAGGAAGGGTAAAAAGTTATCCTTCCCCCAGATTTCATGTGAGGATCAGTCTTCTCAGGAAGATGATCCTGGCCCTTGTGCGGGAACTGCCTCAGAGGATCTTGGGCCTACTAACTAGGAGCATGGGGACCCTCAAAGGAGAAAGTGAGTATGGAACAGAAATCCTGTCCCTCTCTTGAGGGCCTCAGGTAGCATGCTGAGGCAGGGGGTGTCAGTGGGACCCACAAGGTCTACTGGGAGGATGGACTACTTTAGTCTGAGGATAAAGACCCTAAACCAGGAGGTTGTTTATATCTTAGAAGTTTAGGGAGTTCCTCTTGGCCCTAGCACATGATAAGGCTTTCCTGTTTTCAGTTTCTATTTTTGAAGAATTCAGGTGGGGGTTTTTCAGTGTTTTCCAGTGATTTCAATACCTAAAAAAAAAAAAGTGGTCATCAGTGGTTACGCATTTTCGCACCATTAAAAACAACAGAAATGTTGTTTATGGAACTTTTTGCTTTTATTATTGCTTGCTTCCTGCACTGATAATGCATGGTATATAGACAGTGTTCATACCATGTATATGAAGTCCAAATACATTTTTAGAAATCAAACTCACTGTGGTACACCATACAATACTTCTTCAGTGAGTCTTTGGGCACACGGGCTCACTCTTTCCTTCCCATGTACATTTTTATCTGTGAAAAGGCACTCTCAATATTGGCACTTGATACGGTCAAAGCTAAAACACCCAGTACACAAATTAAAGTAATAGTCAGCTCTTGGTTTTATTCTTTGCTCTGTTCCTTTCATAAAGTTGAAATCATGAACCCTCTTATCTCTTTGCAGCTGGGCCACTGCAGTGCTCAGCATCTTGGTCTTACAGATTGTCCCCCTTGTTCTCTGCAGCTGGTCCAAAACTCGGGGGCCAGAATGGTGTTAGGTCAGGCTAGACAAAACCATGCAACTCCTATCTTATCTTCACACCACTGGCTCCCTATTAAGCAATGAGTGATTTTCAAACCCTCATGCTTGGTACATAAAACCTTAAATGTAATGTTGCACACTTCACTCAGATTGGGAGTAACTAGTACCACAACTCGTGAGCTCTCAGGTCATAAAATCACTGTATCTTTCTAATCTCAATAGTGGGGACAGCAGTGATAAGTGGCTGGGCCTTCTCAGTGATGGCAACCACTCACTGGTGTAAGACCAAGTTTCTGAACCTTCCTAAAGCACAAAAGGGCCTGCTTTCTCTTTTTAAGAGTAACATTTTTTTTTACCTCTTAGGACCATGATACAGCGCTCGACAAATACCTAAACACAAATACATATTAGAGCCTCTTATTGGTGTCTTACAAAACAGTGAATTCAATTACTTCAAAACAGGCTTTTATAAATATATTTGAAAGCAATAGTATTTTGAAACCAAATATAAATATGACGGCCTCTGTAAAGTGCAGGCAGAAAATGAGCTGCCAAGGGGAGACTAGGTGCCTTTTATCTACTGCCACATTTCATGTTTGTTCTAGGAAGATTCAGGATTCGTGTTCTCTTAATATTTAATGGTTGATGGGGGAAAATATTTGAAGTGGAAGGAATATTGTGGCAGCAAGACTGATGCTTTCCATGGTCTCTTCACAGAGAAATCACTTCTACTGCATGATATAAGAATAATTTTTCTTGCCCATCCAACCCTTGCTCTATTTTGAATGAACACGGCCCCAGTAACAATGCAAAGCACCCTGCCTGCCCATTCCATTATTAGCCTCTTTCAGTAGCGTGCAGTTTGAATGCCCAAGCCATCTTTGCTGTAATAATAGCCATATAGCATTACCATTCAGCACCTGCTTCACTTTGGCGCTTACATATTTCACATTGAAGGTATTCAGATTGTTCCTCATTCACTAAACATGCATCTATTCCTTGAATTTCCTTTTTTGTAAAGCACATTAATCAAGCGTATTATATCAGTGCAGTCACAAAGCAAAACAAAAGCCAAATGTACGACCATTTTTTGCTGTCGCAAATGGTAAATCGGCCCGTTTGTGACCACAAAAAGGGTGGTGGTATTTACAAACACTATTTTGTGATTCTGTGACTCGCAAATTAGTGTTTGCAAGTGACTAATAGGAAGAGGTATGCCAAGGGCGTGCCCTCCTAATAGTGAGTTAGAATGGTATGTACAATTGTTTTGCGACCGCATTCGCATTTTACCACCTACAAAGCCACTCTCAAACAGGAAGGGGTCCCCAGAGGACCCCTTCCCCTTTGTGAATGGATGCAAAAATATTTTTTAAGAGCAGGCAGTGTCATTTACAATGACAATGCCTTTTATTTATGTTTTGGGTTTTAAAAGATACATAAAAGGGCCTTCTCAACCACTTGTTAGATGGTAAATATCAGAAGAAGAGACCGGCATGCGACGTCTTCAAAGTAATGATAAATAGTGCAGTGAAGAAGATGTGTAAGTGTTGTAAATTACATAGACACAAAGTGTGAAGTGAGAGTTACATATGATCCGAGCTATAAACACTAACAAAGCGCTCCAACACCTTTCGCTCTGTGATTACATGGTGCGGCTGCGGAAGAAGAGCGGGGGGGGGCTATTTCCTGCCCTCTCCGTGATTTGAGTGTGCAGTGTGGCATTGCGTAATGTCATTGCTATCTTTAGCCTAATAAAAAACACTCCAGTTGTAGTAGGGCCCTGGCTTCACCTCCTGGTGCAGGGCAGGCTGTGCTTTATGGCAGGCATGGATATGGCAGGCATGGATGGAGGGATGGTCTCTGCTGCAGCTCCGGCCTCGTACAGTGCGAATGCTAATACTAGTGAGCGAGAGGCGCTGATATGTTGCTGGTGGTGGTGGTAGCATTGGTGGTCGTACTGGTATTGGTAGTGGGATATTGGTGTTGGCACTGGTATTGGTGGTGGTACTGGTATTGGTGGTGGTGGCAGTACTGGTAGTGGTATTGGTGGTAGTTATGGTGGTGGTGGTATTGGTGGTGGCAGTGGTATTGGTGGTGGTGGTGGTGGTAGTATTGGATTGGTGGTGGGGTAGTGGTGGTCGCATTGGTAGTATTGGCGGTATTAGTGGTGGTATTGACATTGGCGGTGGTATTAGTGGTGGTATTGGTGGTGGTAATGATGGTATAAGTGATGGTATAAGTGGTGGTACTGGCAGTGGTGTTGGTGGTAGTATTAGTGGTATTGGTGGCGGTGGTATTGGTGGTGGTGGCGGCAATATTGGATTGGTGGTAGTGGTAATGGTGGTAGTGGTAATTGGCATTGTGGTGGTGGTATTAGTGGGGGTATTGGTGGTGGTATTGGCACTGATAGTGGTATTAATGGTGGTATTGGTGGAGGTGGTTTTGGTGGAGGTGTTGGCAGTATTGGTGGAGGTGTTGGCGGTATTGGTGGAAGTGGTGGTATTAGTGGTGATGTATTGGTGGCGGTGGTATTGGTGGAGGTGTTGGTGGAAGTGGTGGTGATGTATTGGTGGCGATGGTATGTGTGGCAGTGGTATTTGTGGTGGTGATATTGGATTGGATTGGTGGTATTGGTTTTGGGGGTGGTGGTATTGGCCTTGGTGGTGGTGATGGTGGTGGTAGTGATGGTATTGGCAGTGGTGGTATTGGCGGTGGTATTGATGGTGGTTATGGCGGTGGTATTGATGGTGTTGGTGGCGGTGGTATTGGTAGTGTTGGCGGTATTGGTGGTGGTATTGGTGGTGGTATTGGTGGAGGTGGTGGTATTGATGGTGGTGGTATTAGTGGTGGTATTGGATTGGTGGTGGTGCTGTTGGTGGGGAAATTGGTGGTGGTGGTATTGGTTTTAGTGGTGTTGGTATTGGTGGTGGCATTGGAGGTGTTGGCGGTATTGGTGGTGTTATTGGTGTAGGTGTGGATGAGGTATTAGTGGTGGTATTGGTGGGGGTGGTGATGGTGGTATTGGCAGTGGTGTATTGGATTGGTGGTGGTGGTGGGATTGGTAGTGGTGGTACTGGCGGTATTAGTGGTGGTATTTGCATTGGCGCTGGTATTGGTGGTGGTATTGGCGGTGGTATTAGTGTTGGTGGTATTGGCAGTGGTATTAGTGTTGGTGGTATTGGCAGTGGTATTCATGATGGTGGTAGTATTGGTGTGGTGGTATGTGTGGTGGTAGTGGTATTGGTGGCAGTGGTATTGCTGGTGGCAGTGGTATTGGTGCTGGTAGTGGTATTGGTTTCTGGTATTGGTGATGGTGGTATTAGTGGTGGTATTGGTGGTGGTGGGATTGGTGGAGGTGATGACGCTATTGATGGTGGTGGTATTGGTTGTGGTGGTATTGGCGGCGGTGGTGGTATTGGCAGTGGTATTGGTGGTATTGGTAGTATTGGTGATGGTAATGGTATTAGTGTGGGTGGTATTGCCGGTGGTAGTGGTATTGGTGGGGGAATTGGTGGTGGTATTAGTGGTAGTATTGGATTGGTGGTGGTGGTGGTATTGGTGGCGGTGTATTGATGGTGGTATTAGTGGTGGTGCTATTGGTGGTGTTGGTGGTGACGTATTGGTGGTGGCATTGGTGGTGGTATTGGTGGTGGTAGTGGTGGTGGTGGTGTTGGCAGTATTGGTGGAGGTGGTGGTATTAGTGGTGGTGTTGGATTGGTAGTATTAGTGGTAGTGGTATTAGTGGTGGTATTGGTGGTGGTATTGATGGTGTTGGTGGCGGTGGTATTGGTGGAGGTGATTGTATTGATGGTGGTATGGTATTGGTAGTATTGGTGGTTGGTATTGGTGGTGGTGGTATTGGCATTGGTGGTGGTATTGGTGATGGTGGTGGTAATGGTTGTACTGGTGGTGTTAATAAAACAGGCTTTTGAAATCAACCCATCAGGTGTCTTTAGTACAGATGACATGTAACACAGATGTGCTGTCAGCTTCAGCCCATTAGCACAGGATTATGTGCTAACTGGAATTCACATGACTTAATTCGCTAATCATTTCTAAATCCATTTTACGGGGGGGGCATAGAAACAGACACAAGATAATGCTGGGTTAAAGTGATTGAAAGCAGGCGCCTCTGTTAGGGGGCGACGATGCTGCTTATAAAACCACAAGCAGTTTCAGCTGAAACAGCGCATGTCCGGCCGGCAGTAAGAGAGACTCAATAAAGTAAATAGTGCTTACAGAATAAATAACAGGTCCTGTGTAACAACCGAAGTAAAAGGGTCAGTCGCCATGGAAGGGTACAAATGAAGACAAGGCCGTACTGAGGAGGGACTAACAAGCCTATTAACGAATCCGAAGGCAGCATTTACGAAAGACAATGACACAAGCCAATCAAAAATATGGGAGGAGAGTGGGCGCGGATTCTCTCCCATACTCTACCACAGCAGTCACACAGAGCAAGCAGTGCATGCGCGCTGCCGATAGGCTCGACCTAAAAATGGAACTGAAACATTTAATTTTAATTTTTTAAATACATCCTGTTTTCCTTAAAGGAAAACAGGATGCCTTTAAAAAAAAAAATTAAAAACTGCTTTATTGAAAAAGCAGTCACAGACATGGTGGTCTACTGTCCCAGCAGGCAACCATTCCTGCAATTTCTGGCCATTCCTTTCCTAAGGGGTCGCAAATTGCGACGTGCCTCGTGAATATTGATCATTTGAGACCCCATTTGGAATAGCAAACAGTGTATGTTACACTGCAGTACATTCCATTTTGCGGGTCACAATTTGCGACTCACAAAATGGAAAGGTCATATATCTGGTCCCAAGTCTGCAGCTGTGTTCCCAGTTTGGAGGTACTAATAGTTGTAATACCGTTTGCACACCATAGCAGGTCAGTTTTTGGACGCCACTAGTTCTTCAGTGATAAAAGTGAATTATGTACGAAAACAGTCTTTTAGCCTCTCTCAGAGCACTGTTCTATTGGCTCATTTTTCTAGAGTTAAGACCTATTGTGAAAAATGTGTGCAAAGGTCATCAGTGAAAGCTATTTCCATTCATCCTGTAACACACACAAAGTGAAAAAATGGGCACACAAATCATCTCTGCACGATTTTTCACTTTTGGACCCAGGGCTGGCTTTTGGCATGGCATGGGCGAGCTGGGCAGTGGCGTCACTCTTCAGAGGGGTAAAAATAACAATTTGAATAATTGGGGGGAGGATGTGGTCCGCCGGCTATATTGCCAACTTTGGTGCTGGAAACCAAGATTTGAGCCTCAGGGTCGCGTCCACATCCTGTGATTCTGGGCAAATCACTTGGGGGCATATTATCAAGACTGGCGATAAAATTATTGCCGCTTTAGCGACAGAAAACTGCCGCTAAAGCGGCGATAATGGGTTTGATAATATGCTCTATGGAATTCCAATTGAAGCCCATGTTAGATGTGAAGGACATCTAACCTGAGCTTCAATTGGAATTCCATAGAGCATATTATCAAGCCCATTATCGCCGTTTTAGCGGCAGTTTTCTGCCGCTAAAGCGGCGATAATTTTATCGCCTGGCTTGATAATATGCCCCTTGATCTCCCCCTGCCTGAATGTGTCCTTGTGCAACGTAACCGGTGCTCATGTAAAGCGCTCCAATACCTTCGGGTCGAGTTCGCGCTATATAAATATGCATACACACACAACAACAAAAAAATACAACCAACAACGCCCCCTACCTTGGCTCGAGTGATTCTGTTTTCAACCGTTCTCAACCTGCTGCAATAAATGCATTCTAGCACCCATTCAGCCCACTACCTTGCCGTCCCATCTACCCCTCACCCTCTGCTGCCACTGACCTGTGAAAAGGGCCGTCTGCCGCATTTTTTCATTAGCAGGGTCAGCATATTTCTTCCCGCCAAAGGAGCGATTGGAGCAAGAGCCGCCATTGTGTGCACCTCTTAAATAAGGCCCTTAGTGAGTTTCTGATGTCTTAAATAAAAGCCCCCTATTAGAAACATAATGACTGTATAGTGAGGAACACTGTAAATATGTGATCCTGCTGCTGCGCCGGTTTTCACAAAATTAATATGCTGCATTTGCCATATAATTTAGCATCTGCTGCACTATAATTTGCAGTTTAAAAAAAATGTTTTTTCTTTCTAGTTTCATCAGATAAAAAAAATAAAACACGCCAAAATTGGGGCCACGTGGCGGTAAATCCTTTGCATAGGTCCAATGGTTGTGCACTTTTCAGTTATTGCTTGCTGCTTTACAGAGTTTTGCAAAAACAACAGTTGATGGACAGAATGCAGAACAATGTCATACATTCACCCCAGTACAGAGATCTGGGCCTAAATTCATCGTTTTTTTGCTCACCATGCCGTTCCAGTTTGAACCCAGCCATATGCAAATCAGTCTTGACCCTGTGCCTCATGGGTACAGTCCAGCCCGAACTGCCTAGCCAGGTCCTCCCTGGACTGGAATCAAGCATCCTAGGACAGATTTCGGGGTTTCACCCCTCTTCAGCCAGGATAGCTTGATTCCAGTGGTTGGAGAGCACGGGACCCACGTCGGGGCAAACCCCTCCCACTCGGGGTGACAAATGCAAAAACAACAGTTGATGGACAGAATGCAGAACAATGTCATACATTCACCCAGTACAGAGATCTGGGCCTAAATCCATCGTTTTTTTGCTCACCATTTACAGAGTTAAGCAAGTACTAATACGGTAAAATATTTGCTCATATCATAATGTGTGTTCAAATACGAAAATAAAGAAAAAAAACACTACCGAAAGTGCCACTGTCAGCCACATTGTTTGATCAAAATGTGAGCATTTGAGGACAGTTCCCATGTTAAGAGAGACCCTGATTGTTTGCAACAATGTTCGCCTTAATGACAACAGTGACCTTCAGAAAAGATTTCTAATGAAGATTTAGTAATCCGATTTCAAATGTGTTACTGGATGATAGCAGCCGCTCAAATACAGCGATGAGGAAGGAACATGCGGGTGAATTTGCCAGCATTATGCCTTATTAGTGAACAGGTCAAAAGGACATGGAAGGAGAGTGTGTTATCTTCAAATTTGAGATGCCTGCTTTAGACTCTCGGGTGGGGGGAAAAGACTCCGAAGGCTCAGTCACCCACAATCCTACCTGCTGGGAGGTGGGGCCACTACAGGCTGACTGGGCACCATAAAACACATTGCATGAGCCCGAGACACCTGTTATGGACACTCAGTTCCGTTTTGTACTGCTTTGGCTCCCTCAAGTGTCCAAGCAGGGTAACAAGAGTGAAAAAACTGTGAAACTCGGTTTAAATCAGATCAGCTGATTTACAGCTGGTAGTGTACTGTCAGATATAATCGGGTTTAACAGATTTCCGGACAGCCTACACAGGATATACGCTTTTCTGAGCATCTTGGGCAAAGTAAGACTTGGGACAGGCTTGTCCCACACTTTCACTGGCTCCACATGTCTGAAGATACCAAGGAGTTATGTAGCTTCTGTGTCACTTGCCAAGCGAGTGGTAAATTAGATGGCACTACAAAGGCCACCTTAATCCCACTGCCAGTGGTTGGGGTTCCCTTTGAAAGGGTAGGGATTGACATTGCTGGTCCCTAGAACCCCCAACAGCATCTGGGAACAGTTATATCCTGGTTGTGGTGGAGCCACTAGATGCCCAGACACTATTTCCCTTAGGTCCACTATAGCTCCAGCAGTGGCCAAGGCCCTCTTAGGAATCTTTTCCAGAGTGGACTTTCTTAAAGAGGTGAGACTGAGGTGAAAACTTCTAGTCTGGCTACCTGACAGCTATGTGAAATGAGTGTGGTGTCCACTATAAGTTCACTCCACCCTACCATCCACAAGGTAATAGGTTTGATTCAACAAAACCAATTAAAGGTATGATTATGGGACTATCCGACAAGCTAAGGAGGAGCCAATTTGAACTTCTATTTAGACATCCAGTTAGGGGTCCCCTTGCACTAGGGAAGGAGGGGTGGGTGAAACCGCTCAAACCTGCTAAGCAAGACTTTGTGGACTATGTGCTAGGCCTGCATTCACACATGACTGAGTACATGAAGGCCCTTAAAAACCTGGGGGTCAGCCAAAAACTTCAGAAGTTGTGGCATGACCAAAAGGTTTTCCTGACTATTTACCAGCCGGGGAAAGTATGGGTCTTTGAGCCTGCACCCAAGAGCACTCCAAGACAAGTGGAATAGACCTATATCATGCCGAAGAAGAAAGGTGAGGTCACATTTAGTGGACCTGGGTACTCCTAGAAGCCGATATAACAGACTAGTGTGCAGTACCTAAATTTGAGTGGGAGTGTTCAGGTCTGTGATAAAGTGCTCTCACACGATGTCATCATTAGGCCTGCTCCTTGTCGGGCCGGTGCTGCAATGCCTGATGGGCACCAGCGAAGGGGCTCTCTAGGGGCTCTTAATCGGAGATCTTTTATTGATGAAGCCGTAAGGTGCATGTTGGTGTGTGGACTAGGTAGTGCAGTGAATGCGAGGTGGTGTTTAAAATAGGTCTAGAGCAGACCTATAGTCTAAATTTTATTCCAGGGGTGCACTAACCTAAATAAAAACAGGCAGCCTTTTCTGGATGCAACGGTCCTAAAGGGCAGGTGTGGTGTGGAAGGTCGACATGTTTCTTGCCTAAGGTGGCCCCTAATGTGTCTAGTGGCAATTCATCAGGACCAAGAGTAAATAGAAAAATGTCCTCAACTCTGACACTACTGGTTCTGGTAGTGACGCAATGGAGTAGTAACCAGCTTTACATGTGAACACCAGGTCTGATTGACCTAGGCACCTTACAGCTTAATCAACAAAAGATCTCCGCTAAAGAGCCCCTTCACGGGTGCCCGTCGGGCATTGCAGCACCGGCCCGACGAGGAGCAGGCCCAATGATGAAGCATGACATCCCTTGGTGTATGAGGGCACTTTATCACAGACCTGAACACTCCCATCCACACTTAGGAACTGCACACTAATCTGTTATATCAGTTTATGTCTGGGAGTACGTGTGCAGGACCCTGATAAAAAAACTCCTGGTTCCTCTTGTTTGGAGTACTCCTAGAAGCCCCCACGGAATGCTTTGTGTGAACAGCCTGAAGCCTTACTACGACAGGGCTGACATGATCTGGCTCATTGCTATGGATGAGGGACAAGAGGAAGATAGTGACCCTCTCCCTGATCTCCTCTTACACAGATGGTTCAGTTGATTGAGTAGTCTTTGCAGACAGCCTCCTTGACCAACAACAGTCTCAGACTATGGCTCAGTCAGACTACTTGGTGTGCGCATGAGGTGGACACAGGTGACAGTCTGCCTGTTAAGAGTAAATCTATAGACAGCCGGACCAAGTCAGGGATTGGATCAGGACAGAGGTCCAAAAGATGCTGGTGTTAGGGGTCATTCAGTCCCCAGATGGCCCCTAGGCTAGCCCAGTAGTCATTGTGCCAAAACCTCACTCCAGGGCAGAAAGAGAGAAATTAGGTTTTGTGTAGACTACAGAGGCCTCAATGCAGTCACTAACACTGCTGCCCATCCTATTCCCAGTGCTGATGAATTGATAGATACTCTGGCTTCCGCCAAATATTTCAGCACCTTTGATCTGACTGCAGGCTATTGCCAGACCAGACTCACAAATGTTGCAAAACCTAATACCGCATTTCCAACCCCTGGAGGACACTTCCAGTTTACTGTAATGCCCTTTGGTTTGATAAATGCACCTGCTAGATTTCAGAGGATGGTAAATCAAATTCGGTCAGGTTTGGAATAGTTCCAATCAATCAGAAGGTATTGTATAACGCGCCTTGTCATCCGGGCGGGGAGGGGGGGGGGGGGGTGTTTGTCTCCAGGCACTAGGGGGTTGTGCGAGCCTCAGTCTAAAAAGCCAGGTCTTGAGCTGCTTCCTGAAGTCCTTCAGAGAATCGGCGGTGCTAAGGTGGAAGGGGGGAGGAGAAGGAGAGTCCTCCACATCAGCTGCAGGTAATGTGGGGGATGAGGGCCAAAGGGAGGGTGGAAAATCAGAGATTCCTAGTCGGTCATTGAAATGTTAGGCGGTTGTTGATGTAGGAAGGTCCGGACTTGTGGAGTGCTTTGTGGGCATGAGTGAGGAGCTTGAAGAGGCATCTCTCGTGGGTGAGCAGCCAGTGGAGAGTTCTGAGGTGGAGGGTGAAGCTGGTCTTTTTGGGGAGGTAGCGGACGTTGTACCGCCAAGTTCTGGATGGTCTGGAAGAGATTCAGGAGTTTTTTGGTGGTTTCGGCATAGAGTGCGTTTTCGTAGTCAAGACAGCTGGCAATGAGGGCCTGGGTGACTGTCTTCCTGGTGGAGACTGGGATCCATTGGAAGATCTTGCGGAGTCTGCGGAGGGTGAGGAAGCATTAGGAGAAGACAGCGTTCATCTGTTGTTTCATGGTCAGGTAGGCGTCCAGGATGATTCAGAGGTTGCATGTTTTGCTGGTGGGAGGGGTTGAGTGCAGCGGGCCACCATATGTCGTCCCATGGGAGGGCTACTTTCTGAAGAGGACCTCTGTACTATCCAAGCTGAGCTTGAGGAAGTTGGTCTTCATCCATGTGGCGATGTTAGTCATGGTGGTGTAGGAAGTTAGCCCTTGTGGAGCCAGCATTTTCTGTGAGGGATAAGACAAGCTCAGTGTCATTAGCGTAGGAGATGATGTTGAGTCCGTGGGTGCGGGTGATGGCTGCTAGAGGTGTCATGTAGGTGTTGAAGAGGGTGGGGCTGAGGGAGGGTCCTTGGGGTGCACCGCATAGGATGTCTTTGGGTGTGGAGAAGGATGGTAAGTAGATCCTATGGGTTCAGCCAGAGAGGAAGGAAGAGATCTAGTTGAGTGAGTTGCCCTGGATGCCGATGTGGTGGAGTATGGTGATCAGAGTGTGGTGGGAGACGATGTAGACGGCTGCTGAATGGTCGAGGAGGATGAAGGCTGCTTCTTCTGCCTTGGTCAAGAAGGAATCTGCTGTCAGTTGCTGCAATCAGGGCGGTCTTGATGCTGTGGTTTGGTCGGAAGCTGGATTGGGAAGGGTCGAGTAGGTTGTTGGTCTCGAAGAACTCCATGAGCTGGTAGTTGATGGCTTTTTCCAAGACTTTGGTGGGGAAGGGAAGTAGTGAGAGCGGGCGTTAGTTTGTGAGTCTTATGGGGTTAGCACAGGGTTTCTTCAGGAAGGGGTTGACCTCTGCATGCTTCCAGATGTTTGATACGGTGGCTATGGTGGTGGTATTGTTGAGGAGTTCGGTGAGGGGGCGTGCAATGACTTCTCTTTCTACTTTGTAGATGTGGTGCGGGCAGGGGTCCGTGGGAGATCCAGAGTGTATGGAGTTCATGATAGAGATGGTGTCTTCAGTGGAGAGCTGATTACATTGGATGGTCCTGGGGCGGTGGAAGGGCAGGCAAGGATACTGAGGTGGTTGAGGCCAGTGGGTTGGGGGTCGAAGTTGCAGTAGATGTCTGCAATTTTTTGCGATTAAAGTAGTCTGCCAGGTCATCACAGAGGGCTTGGGAGGGGCGGATTGTGATCTTGGTGGCAGAGGGGCAGGAGAATTCTCTGATGAGTGCTGAAGAGTTTCTTGGTGCGGTTGGCGCTTGCCTCGGTGCGGGTGTTGAAGGCTTCTTTCTTGGTCTCTCCAAGATGGGTAGTAGTTGTGGAGGGTGGATCTGTAGGAGTAGAGGTTAGTGAAGGACAATGTGTCTCTAATGTCTTGCAGTAACGCTTGAGTGCCAGTAGTTCCAGGGTGAAGCAGCTGGGCTGTTTGGGGTGTCTGTTGTGATTGTGTTCTTCGGGTGGGAGGGAGGGGTGGTGTCAGCAGCCAATGAGATTTGGCTGGAGAAGTTCTGGACATCGTGTTCGAGTGAGTTCGAAGGGGCGGGTTTTGTTGCTTTTAGGGTGGTGGTCCAGAGGGGTTATGTAGCCTTTCCAAATTGTGGAGCACGTGGGTCGGGTGACTTGTTGAAGGAATTTATGGACCGTCGATAATGAAAGCCAGTAAGTGCCAGATAGGGCAGAGTAAGCTGTATATTTGGGCCACCTGGTAGGAGGAGACCAAGTTCATCCATTCAAGAACAAAATCCAAACCACTGTGGATTGAGTTGCTCCCACTACCCAAACTCAGATCAGAGCTTTTCTGGACCTGACTGGGTACTACAGAAGATTTGCTCTGGGGTTTAGGACCATTATGACTCCCCCTTAATTACCTTACCTCTAAGAAGATGCCTGGGAAGGTGACTTGAACAGCTAGCTAGCCATGTGCTCAGCTCCAATTCTGCAGAGTCCCGACTACTCCAAACAATTTACTGTCCAGACAGCGGCCTCTGAGATAGGAATAGGAGCAGTGTTGTTAGTACTTTATGAGAAGGCCAGGATCAACCAGTAGCTTTTATCAGCAGGTTGACCCCAAGAGAGGAACGTTGGTCCGCTATTGAGAGGGAGGCCGTTGTTGTGGTCTGGGCCTTGAAGTTGAGGCCATACCCGTTTGGCACTCACATAATAATTCAGTCCCTCTTATGGCTAAATCAGATGAAGTGTGACAGCTCCAAACTTTTGAGGTGGTCCAATTCCCTACAGGGAATGGATTTTCCAGTGGAACATAGACCTGGGAGTAACCACGCTAATGCAGATGGACTTTCCAGATATTTTCACTTAAAAAATGAAGACTCAACTGGGCAAAATTAGACTTATCTTCTTTCGTTTGGGAGGGGGTTATGTCGGAAAGTAGGACCTTTCTGGCATAAATACCCCCACTTTTTGCCTGGTGTCAGTGTGTTTTGACTATAGTTCACTGGGATCCTGCTAATCAGGACCCCCAGTGTGAGCTCTCTTCTCTAAAATTCTCTGGTTATGTACTTTGTACACTCCACAATTGGCATACTGGTGTACTATACTGGGGTACCCTAGGTCATTGGAACATCAGGGGTCTTCTATGGGCTGCAGGATGTATTACGCCACCCATTGAAGCCCATGAAAACTGTGTCTGCAGAGCTGGCATTGCAGTCTGCATGAAATGGTGCTTGCACCTTTTCCTTTGGACATAAGTTTTCCCTTATATCCTGGTCACTGCACTTTTAACCTACAAGTCACCCTTAAGGTATGCCCTACAGGCAGGGTGCCTGGTTCCAAGTGTGTGCGTACCCCTGCACGAGCAGTCACCCCTGCAAAGCCAGGACTCCATTTGCTAGGATTTGTAAGTGCGGGACAGCCATTATAAGGTATGTAGTGGACACTGGCAAGTCGAGATGTCCAGCTACCTAATAGCTGCCCTGAACCTGGTCATGTTTGCTATCATACATGTGGGAATCATGCAACTACACAGATTCTTGTGTTAGTTGCATACTACCATGTACTGGGGGGGCTCCATAGAGTACCCCCACCATCAATACCTACCTGTGCATCCTTACAGGGTCTGCCTGCTAGCCCGCGCTGCTGACCCTGGACAGTGTTCTGCCCCTCTGCTGATGACCTTCACTCGTGCAGGGAAAACTGAACAAAGAATTTCCTGCGAAGGAGAAGTGTTACCACCTCTCCATTAGAATTGGGTATGGTGCGGACACTTCCTTCCGAGCACCACTAGACTGCATTGAAGGGCACATTTGGTGCCCTCCATGCATCAACCAGTTTTGCCCAGTTCAGGAGTACTTGACTCCCGCTCTGGCGCAAAAAACACACAAGGGACATGGGAGTGGTGCCCAGAGATCCTCAGGTGGCCACTGGATTCTGGTCTGGATCTTGGTCCCTGGGATTATCTGACTGGCTAGGACAGCTGAGTAGTGCCCCTGACTCCCTCAGATAGGTGGTCACCAGAGAAGAGGTCCTTTCCCAATTTAGGGTTACTTAAGGGCTCCCCTGAGGGTGGGTCCTTAGATTCGTCCCGACAACAACTTCTAGCAACTATGTGGCCATGCATCCTTCGATACACCAAGGAGTCAGCCTGATTCCCAGCCAGAAGGAGTCCAAGAAGCCCCAGCCCCCAGCACTGCAAAGCTCCAAGAACGACGTCCTGCCTGCATCTTCTGTATCGTGGGCCTTCATCTCCTGTGTGCTGTTGAGGTTTCCTTGCAACTCCCTGTGCCTGCTGCCAGACGGCCCTCAAGGGGCTCCATCGATTCCTGCTAGCTCTCCTGCGTGCTGGGGGCCGGCCCTCACGTACCCTTGCTGGGTTAGTCCCACAGACCTTGCTGGTCTGCAGCTCAGCATCTTCTCCTGCAAACCGCTGTTTGCGTTTGCCAAGGCTTGTTGGTGGTAATCGGCCACTGACCTTCATGCACTCATCGACCTGGGTGGCACAGCTCGTGGATGGCTCCTGTATAGTCGCATGGGCTGCACAGCTACTGCTTCATTCTCACTGTACTACAGCAAGAACCTCCAACCAGGGCTGGTATTATGCTCCTGTGCCTTCGGGTCACCTCCAGGTGGTTTGGACAATGTTTCCTCTGCTCGCGGGTTCGTCTGAATTCCAAGTCCTGGTTCCACCAGCCAGGTTCACGAGAAACTGTAGCTGCTGATCTTCCATGTCCCTCCATTGGCATCTATGAGCGTTTCCGACTCCACTTCACCCCTATCCACCTGGGCTCCCTGGTGTAGGCATCCTGGTTCCTGGGGTATCCATGGTTGGGGTGGCTCTCCCACCTTCCTTGATCCAAGTGGTTTCTTCGGGGGTCCTTTTGGCAGGGTCCTAGAACTGTAAAATTCATACTGCGACTTACCCAGTGTTATCCTATGGACGTTTGACCCGGTGTAACTAGTTTGCACCCAGTCACCTTGAGGTCCCGGACTACTCCACTAGGGTGTTCCCGGGTTTCCCCTGGGGTACTTACCTCATACTCCACTATTTTATATATGGTCTGCCCCCCGGTTGGGCCCTATGTTTTTCTATTCTACTTACTTCTTTCTACAGTATTTCTTGTGTGCAGTTGATATCCCTGGCGTATTTACCGCACATTCCACTATTTTAGTATGGTTTGCCCCCCCCTCCCCGGTTGGGCCCTATATGTTTTTTGGGGCTACATGTTCCTAAAGTTTTTCTTGTGTGTAGCTGATATTTCTAGGCAGAAGATGTACCAAGTGTCTAGTGTGTACTAATAAATACAAAGTATTTTTATACTCACCTGGTGTGGTTATTTCTTGTATGAAAGACTTACTGACTGAATATAGTGGTATATGCACTTGCTTTACACACCTCCTAAATAAGCCTTAGCTGTTCTGCACAGCTACCCCTTGAGATCCTAAACACTATCACTAAGGGTTGCCTGGACAGCGCCTCACCATCAGTGGACCATCAGTGGACACTATATTTGGAGCCAGCCTCCTATAATGCAGGGTTGCCCGCGCAAGGCGACAGCATGTCGCAGTCTGATGACTGGGGGGCCAGGGTAAGGTTTGACTCAAGCCCTCAACAAGGTATCAGTATGTGTCGGATTTCCACTCAAAGGTGGTCTGCCTCGTTTGGAGGTCTTCTGTCAATACATTAGTCTTGGCCTCCAAGGTGGGATTGTTGGAGATCGAGGACTATCCTCTCCCTAAGCATTACCATGGCACAGGAAGTGGATTCCTCAGTGGTTGGACCGGGGTTGAGAGAAGGAAAGTTACAGGAATCAAGTCCAGTAGCCTCTTGCAAGTCATCATACCAACTGTTGTCTTGATAGAGCCGAGTGAACTCATCACCAGCATCTTAATCAAGCCTGTGCTGAAAAGGGAGAGGAAGGTGGGTTTCTCTTGTGGAGGCAGTAGATTAAGTGGGGGAGGGGGAAGACAGCACCTCAATGGTTGCCTTGTGTGGCCGACGTCAGACCACCACTAACTCGGAAAGTACTATGGGTAACTCTTCTCCTGGCCTTTATGGATTCGGCACATGTCTACATTTAAATGACTAGCATGGACCATGGTACCGGAGGCAGGGTCAGGATAAAAACCAGAGGTATTGTAACAGGCTTGGCAGATACAACTGGCACAGAGGGTGAACTCACCAGCAATACTCCAGGTGGAAAGCCTCTAAGCTCCAAGGGGGAAATGAAGATTCAGAGCACGGTCGCGCGGAACTCTTTGTTCTGTTGTGGAGTGGCAGATGGCCTCGGATGAGGATCGAAAGAGGTAAACTGCTGACATTCAATCTCCAAGCATGGAGCTACACATTGTACAGGCCCTTTTATGCAGTATCCTGCCCTGCTGCTGCAACAGAAGAACTGCCAGAAGTTGCAGCTTGATCAGATGACAGATGCTCATGCCCAGGAGTCCTCGGTATTACACCCTTATGGTCCAATTCGGTGCCATTAGGATGACTTGGGGCCCGTCATTCCTGATTATCTTCAGAACTCTGGGCAGAAGCAGCAGAGTCGGAAAGGCGTACAGGAATCCAAAAGCTCCTCTCTAGATGGAAAGGAGTCTCCAAGCAAAAAGTGGATTGGAAACTCCAGTGCGCAAAAGTGCTGCACTACACATTCTCAGCAGTGGCGGACAGATTGAGCCAGACTTCTCTTACTATTCATGGAAAACACCCTTTACCACCCCTGGGTAGACCTGCCATTCGTAAAAAAGTTAACGGTCTACGGCAGAGTTGGTCTGCCATGGCATTTAAAGACCACCAGAGAAATTCCTTGGCAGTCCAGCAACTTCCAGAGACAGAGCTCGTGTCACAGGGCCCAAAACCTCACTCTGCCCTCCTTGTTGTAGTACCACAGAGCAGTAATGTTGTTTATGAGCATCTGCACCAGCATTCCTCTGGTGGTAGGCAAGAAGGCCTGCAGCACCAATCGAATTACTTTCAACTCCAACAAAATGATTTGAAGTAGAGTCTCTGCCAAAGATAGGAGACCTCTGATCTCCACCTCTCCCAGATAGCCTCCCAACCCACAATGTGATGCATCTGTTGCCACTGCCAAATCTGGCTGAGGCAGGGAGAGGGGTTCACATTACCCAATCATAGACCAGTTGCCACCGCAACAGATCTTTTGCAGTCAACTCAAAAATCTGGATACAATCAGTGTCCTGTGATGCTGTACCTACTGGGTCTTGAGGTCCTTCTGCAAAGCCTTCCTGTACTATCGGACACACATTACATGTAGAATGCAGGAGGCCAACAATCCCCAAACAGACAGTCATCCGCAATGAGACCCAGAATAGAGACTAAAAAATCTAGATCATAACATGGATGTCCTAGACTCTCTACTCCAGGGGAAAGGCTTGAAATATTATTGTATGCAGAATGACTTCTATGAAAGGGAGAGCCTGTGAAGGAGTCAGTTGGGAGTTTAGCACGTTGGTAGTTAACACCAACATTATGATGAGGTTTTTATTTGGCTGTAGAAGGTGGGTTAGCTCCAGACACTCATCAACCACCTTCAGTCATAAAGAAATGAAAAAGACTGGTACCCTCTAAAGGTGTGCTACAACAACCTCCATCACTTTTCCTGAACACTCGAGGATACTGGTGAGGGCAAAAGGGAGCAGTACCAAGTGAGAATGCCCCAGGCCCACTGTGAACTGCAGGTAGTGCCTACAGTGCAGAGCTATGGAAATAAGCATCCTGCAGGTAAAAATGCCAACATCCAGTCTCCAGGGTTCAGAGCAGACAGGACCTAGGCTAGCATAAACATTCTGAATTTGTGCTTCCTTATGAAGTCATTGAGGGCAGAGATCTAAAATAGGACTAAGGACCAAGTCCTATTTTAGATCTCTGCCCTCAATGACTTCATAAGGAAGCACAAATTTAGAACAAGGAGTAACAATCAGTTCCTACTTTGGAGGCAGGAACCCTTACTATGGCCTTTTTGGCCAAAAGGGTCTGCACTTCCTGTAGCAAGACAGACAGGTGGTCCTCCGTCAGCTGTCTTGATAGTGGTTGAAAGTGCAGGGGAGGGGACTAGAGGAAAATAGCAGGGTGTAACCCCGTTATACAATTTGGAGGACCAACTTGTCAATTAATTGCCTGAAATATTGGATCCGGTCTCCAACTGTGTGGGTATGTGCAGACAAGTACATGCTAAAGCAGTTTTGCAGACGTGAAAGGGTCTGCTGGGCCGACGAAGGGGTATGGCACTGGTAAAAATGAAAATCTTGAACATTGCCATGGAATAAGTCAAATTACTGGGTGAAATAACTTATGGAGTCATAATAACGCAAGGAAAATGCTGCAACCCTGGTTTCTTTAAAGCATTTCAGACCTGAATCTGCTTTGTCGTCAAAGAGGTAAGTGCCATCAAATGGCATGTCCATAAAGGATGCATGGACAGTGTGAGAAGTTGGCCTGGCATATGCTGTCCTCTAGTTATAGGGGATACCTTGTACTAGTCCAATTCGACTCTTATGGTGATAGGTTAAAGACAACCTTTAAAGAAAGCTATCATAGTGGTAGCTGTGGAGAGCAGCCTTCAGGCTAATTCTTGAAGGAGTGTTAAGCTTATTGTTTTACCATAGATAACCTCTTGAATAACCAAATGAAAGAGCAGTCCACACAGGTATATATATCTAAAATATATGTATTTATTCTAGGAATAACCCCACTAGTCTCTTTATGAGGCTAGAGGTGAAGATGCAATTCAAACAAGCATTGATAGTTACAATAAATAGCACTGGAATCACAGGGCCCCAGGGGGTGACCAAACCATATATCAAAAAAGTGGTATGAGAACCACGACAATTCTACAGACAATGCCTAGGGCATTTAGGGTCGCTGGCCCCTTGTGAAACCAAAAACCAAAGGAAATGATGGACGGAGTGTTGAACATTGCAAGCACTCACCCCCAGTCAACTGATCTGGGTTTAATCCATCACCGTTCTTTAGCCCACTCTGCTACCCCAGGTGAGACATGGCCATATGCAAATCAGTCTGACCCTGTGCCTCATGGGAACAGTCCAGCCCGAATTGCCAAGCCATGTCTTCCCTGGACCGGAAACAAGCTTCCTAGGACCGGTTTCTGGCATTTCAGCCGTCTTCAGCCAGGCTTGCTTGAATCCAGTGGCAAAGTGAGCAAGGGACTCACGTCTGAGCATACCCTGCCAATTTATGGCGAACAAAGCAAAAACCAAAGGAAATGATGGACGGAGTGTTGAACATTGCAAGCACTCACCCCAAGTCAACTGATCTGGGTTTAATCTATCACCGCTCTTTAGCCCACTCTGCCACCCCAGTTCAGACATGGCCATATGCAAATCAGTCTGACCCTGTGCCTCATGGGAACAGTCCAGCATGAACTGCCAAGCCATGTCTTCCCTGGACCGGAAACAAGCTTCCTAGGACCGGTTTCTGGCATTTCAGCCGTCTTCAGCTAGGCTTGCTTGAATCCAGTGGCAAAGTGAGCAAGGGACTCACGTCTGAGCATACCATCACCACCCCCTTTTGTACCGCTTTGTTCGCCATAAGTTGGCAGGGTATGCTCAGACGTGAGTCCCTTGCTCACTTTGCCACCAGATTCAAGCAAGCCTGGCTGAAGACGGATGAAATGCCAGAAACCGGTCCTAGGAAGCTTGTTTCCGGTCCAGGGAAGGCATGGCTTGGCAGTTCGGGCTGAACTGTTCCCATGAGGCACAGGGTCAGACTGATTTGCATATGGCCATGTCTGAACTGGGGTGGCAGAGTGGGCTACAGAACGGTGATGGCTCAAACCCAGATCTGTTGACTGGGTGGGAGTGTTGGATTGGTTCTGATGCTCCGTCCATCACCACCCCCTTTTGTACTGCTTTGTTCGCCATAAGTTGGCAGGGTATGCCCAGACGTGAGTACCTTGCTCACTTTGCCACTGGATTCAAGCAAGCCTGGCTGAAGACGGCTGAAATGCCAGAAACCGGTCCTAGGAAGCTGGTTTCCGGTCCAGGGAAGGCATGGCTTGGCAGTTCGGGCTGGACTGTTCCCATGAGGCACAGGGACAGACTGATTTGCATATGGCCATGTCTGAACTGGGGTGGCAGAGTGGGCTAAAGAACGGTGATGGATCAAACCCAGATCTGTTGACTGGGTGGGAGTGTTTGATTGGTTCTGATGCTCCGTCCATCACCACCCCCTTTTGTACCCCCTTGTGAAACCACCCAAGGTAGTGAGGAAGGGGACCCACGGGAGACGCGTGCAGTGGCTAAAGCTACTGTCGGGATCTCTATTAAAGCCTATGGAGAATGTCGCAGTTGAATTTTACAAGTTTAAAAACACTTCTAGCAGGAGTTCAAGTTCAATACTTTAGAGTTTAGCTTTTGAAGGGCCCACACCCACGAGAGTACCGAGGTACCACTGTTACCTGCCCCAGGGAAGCCGGGTGCATGGGTTGTTTTCGATGTCGGGTCGCGGGCTGATTTTCAATGGCAAAACGTGAAGAACTGCTGCTAGCCAGAAGCGTCGTCTTTGTCGTGAAGAATGAAAATGTAGATTTTGTAGAGAAGGACCTGAAAGCAGAGGGGACAGAGTCTGGGTCACGGCACAGTGACCAGGGGGCTCAAGAGAAGGAGCCCTTCAATGTCGGGTGCTTCCAGATGGAAGAGGTGTAGCTTGGATCGTCAGCCACGGGGTCCAGGAGGCTTCAAGGAAGGCCAGCTTCTGGAGGGCGACTGTCCCACGAAGGATGAGGGTCGCTGCGGTGTTAGTGTCCGGATTGGATCCACTAAGCCTTGGCAACCGCAACCCACGCAAGAAACACAAAACTGCAACTGGTGCAGACCCACGAGGTCTGAGCGAGGTCTCCAGCGAGGAGACTGAAGAGCAGGCCTGGAGCAACCAGGGGAACTCTTGGAATCGAAGATTGACCTCCGCTAGAGCCCACAAGTCGAGAGACAAGGGACCGCGGGAGGCAGCAATTTGGCGTGCGTAAAGATGCGCCCATGGGTCGCCGGAGCGGGGTAGGGTGTCGGTTTTTGGCACAGATGATGCTGAGAGGTTGGCTCAATAATGGGCCAAAGCACAACTTCCCACTCGTCGGGGTCGGGTGCTGTGCAAGAGGTGGCCGGTGTCCTGGGGTATTGGGGATCTCGGCACCCACGGGGTCCACGGTGCTGAGCTTTGCTGTGCACACTCACTGGCCTCTGGGATGCTTGGAAACCCACCTCAAGGTAGGAAAGAGTCGTCGATGTCCGTAGGAGCAGCGAGGTTCTAACTGGGTCACTTGCAGTGTTTCAGGTGCCTGCCAAGCAGGGGGGTAACTCCTTTACCCCAAGGGAGATTTCTTCAGTCAGCTGTGCGGCAGCAATTCGAAGTTCAAGTCTGTGAAGTTCAAGAATAATCTGAGGCTCTGGGGACCCAGTATTCACCTTTATCCAAAGATTAGGGGAGTGTCCAGATCAGAGCCCACCAATGAGAGGTCAGGCGGGAAAAGGGTGGCCACACCCTCTCCCCTTTGTGTGTTTCCCGCCAGGGCAGGGGACAGGATGCCCCTGAACCGGTTCCAGGCGGTGTATGCAGAATGTAGGCACTGGGGAAGCCTACGTGCAACTCTGAAAGGCATCCTATGGTGCACCCACCCAGTTCCAATCCACATAGTCTGTCTGGGGAGGTAGGAACACCTCCCTGCAACAGGAACCCTATTGTCCAGCTGCCGTGGCTGGAGTTCTGCCCAGCAACAGGCAGCCAGAGTCGTGTGGGTGGCGGGTTGCATCCATTTTGTACTACGTGTGCACTTTTAAATTGGTGTCTAAATTCTGCCGCTTTTCCCATATCGCCCCTCTAGCAGGGGGGAATCATGCCCTCAGTCCTATGGCTGGATTGGGGGTATGATTCCTACATGTTTGACACCAAACACGATATGGTTCTGTGTCGCCATTCTCAAGTTATCACGCTATTGCGATTTACTCATAATGCGGTTAAGAGTATATGTTATGGCCACACTACAAACAACCCAGCAATAGTTTTACGAAGGTTGCAGAGGGGCCCTACCCAGGTAGGGGTCCCCCCTCACACACATCTCAGCACCCTGCCTTGTAGGATTAGCAAGGCCTGCTTTAGGGGTGACCTATGAGGATATATGTGTTGTATTAAGGGGGATACAGGATACCTATATCCCTGTAAGGAGTGCAAGCACCACCTTACCCAGACTACAGTAGTGGTCTGGTGGTGTAATCTGGTATGGCTGTCCCAGGGGTGGCACAATAAGTGCTGCAGCCCCTGGTAGGCCTCTGAGGGGCCCATGCCCTGGGTACCTAGGGTACCATATACAAGGGGCTGATAGGGTGTCCTCAGTATCCAATTGGAAGGTACTCACATCAGTTTTAGGGAGGAAGCAGATAGGCTGGGGTCCTGGATAGCAGGATCCCAGCCAGACTAGACAAAAACCATCCGAATACCAGGCAAAAAGTTGGGGGCAACCATATAGTCAGATTCCACCTTCCTACAGACAGCCCTTGAGAAGCCCATAGGTCTCATGAAAGCAGGACGTACAATTGCCATACATGTACCAATCACCCTGCCTAGGCAGTCAGTCATGTCCACACCAGACACGATTACAAATTGTTGCATTGCTACCATCCTAAATAGCTTGATTTAGGGACACCTGCAGGTCATCTGCAACTGCGTTTTAAAATTGTGCCACCATGTCCCACAGGGAATTGGTGTAACAGCCTAGAAGACAAATGGTATTTACTGAGCACAGAGTAAGGCTGCGTTCTGTTGGAAGACAGTTAAGGCCTTGGTCGAGGTGGATTCCCCTCAGAGTCAGATACCATAATAGGCTCCAAATCATTCCTGACACTAAAACAAAGGGAACCCGTGCAGAGGGCGGCACTGCAGTCAGTGCTGCACCAGATAAGGATTCGAAGGTCACACAATGCAACACCATCAGAAATCTGACTGAAGGCTCCTGCAGATCCTTCAGGACCTAAGATGCGCTAGAGGAAAATGGTAAAGTGACAAAATGTGCAGGATGGACTCCCTGAAGGCCTCTACTCGCTGCAACATTGTGGACAAAAAGGAAATTCGTGGCCCTTTGGGACAAGACCCAGAATTGATGAAGATCAAGAGAGAAAGGCGGACGCGAAAACTTTCACTCAATTTGGAGCTAGAGAGCGGCAGAAGGGGCACAGTCTCACTTGGACTTTTTGGGCTTCTTCAACTTACCCAAAGATTTTAACTGTGAGTTGAATCAGCAGTGGGAACAAATTTAGAAACAGGAACAGAATCTTCCATTCCATTTGGACCAGTCATGGTGTGGTGTGTGAGTTTTTAGCGACATTCAAAATCGCCTCACTGTCCCGTAAAGCCTTCGGATTTTTCTGAGATCAGTCATTGCAGGTCTTGGAACTGTACTCGGTTTGCAGGCAGCATAAGCATAATTCGGACATCAGACATCTAGAAATTTAGAAACAAGCATTTGCAATGCAATAGGGCTCGCTTTTGCAATATTTTGAGCTATTGCCATTGTAAATGACAATGTATTTTATTTAGGAGTTAAACCTGCAATAATAAAAGGCTATGGGCCATATTGTCAAGGAACGGTGATAACATTATCGCCGCTTTAGCGGCAGGAAACTGCCGCTAAAGCGGCGATAATGGGCTTGATAATATGCCCTTGTTTAATTCCCATAGAAGCCCAGGTTCCCACCAGGAATTCACAAGGGTATATATTATCAAGCCCATTATCACCGCTTCAGCGCTAAATGTTATCGCCATTCCTTGATAATATGGCCCATTGTTATTTACAATACCAATAGGTCAAGGTATGCAAAAATGCAAGACCTACTGCATTACAGAGAGCGCGGTGTCCCTTAAGTTTGACACTGCACTCAACATTAAAGTTAAAAAAAAAAAACTGAAACGTCCCTGAAGCAGGCGCCGCGCTCAGTTTACAAGTTTTGAAAACAAGAAGTGAAGGCCATTGTACCATGAGTGCTGAGACGTGGGGGCAGCCACTTTTAAAGATAAGGCTCGCATAGCCCTCCATACGAGAAGCAGCAGCCATTGTCCCAAGAGTGCTGTGCGCGCGCTGCAAATACAAGAAGTAGCCGCCATCATTCCCATTATTCATTAAACAAAATAGTGCACACCATCTTATAAAGCAGACCATGTAACAAGACAAGTAAAAAGTCCAGTTCTTTTGGGAGGTAACAAATGCAGACAAGGCGGTACCAATGAGGGACTAACAAGCCTAGTCACAAATGAAAAGCAACCATTTAAGCAAGTAAAGTAACAAGAGCCAATTAAAAAGATAGGCAGAGCTTGTATGCCATACCTCAATACAGCATGCTGCAGAGCAGCGCAAGCGCTGCCCAGGCTGGACCTAAAAAGGTCTAAGAAGACCAAGGAATAGCTCAAAATCTGTCTGAGATGCAGTGCGAAAGATACCGACTTCAATACACAGGTGTGACGTTTACATGCGGTGCAGCTGGTCACTTCTGGGTCAGAAGACGTAGGTGCGGAGTCCCACAATGCTACCTACCGACATGCAGAGGCACAGCTTTAAAGTTTACGGATGCAGTCTTACACTTGGGGAATATCCACAAAGTGAGGAATATGCAGTTCCAACAGAAAAGGTTTGATATGCTGAAAAGTACAGTCCTTATCCTACTTCGCTAGCGGACAACCCATGCATTCCGCTTACAGTGGAACACAAAGTGTGTCCCACTCAGTCATTTAGAGGTTACCAAAATTAAGAGTTCTAATTCTCAATGGAACGTTCGTAACTATGGAACAACTCTATGCATTGGGAGATATTTCCAGTTTAAATCTCTCTATATTTGAGATTATGAGCTATATTACAGGCCTACTACACTAACACACCCAAACAAGGTGCCCTTAGTGGACTGTCATTCCCCATCCCAGGAGAACAGTGTCTAGTCTCAATACTGCTGCACCCACCTCTTGAGTTTCCTCTCTATGCAGCTACACGAGCAATAGTGATTATATTTTTCACAGATGGGATATCTATCAACAACAGCTGTTGGCATGTATACTCCAGATTACTTCAGCAAACAAGCTACTGTTATCGAGTTACATTCTAGAGCTCTAGAGTTTCTTTGCCTCTTTAAGAACAAGTTACGTACATTCAATAGCATTGTATCTGGTAGAGACTATCTAGCCGCAGATTCCTTACCTTAGAATTATCTCCAGCCATCAGACAGGATCCAGAACTCTTTCGTGAACAGTATCCCTGCACGCCGGTAGGTGGTGTAGTTTGGCTCTGCACGGTGTCATACTCATCCATGCCGGAAGTGACATGCACAGTGCCTTTATAGGTGCAACCCCAGCACGCTGACGTCAGTTTCTTTTTGCAACTTTACACACTAGGAGCGCAGAGCCACAAAGAACACTGACCACTGATGTGTAAAACTAGGGCCCTGAAAGGGGAACAGCATTCTCAGAGCAGGAAGGAGTGGTAGGTAGGTTGGTAAGAAATGTGCCTTTACCAGATAAGGCACTTCTAAGGTGTAACCTGTTCATCTGATACAGACTTCTAGCTGCAGATTCCTTACCTTAAAATAGTTACCCAAGCAATACCTCGTTGGAGGTGGGTCTGCAAAATAATTTCACACCAACAAGTTCTGCAGAACTGAGTAGGTTAAGTGATCATTCCGGCAGACTTGAGTGTCCAGACAGTAGTGCTTAAAGGGGTGCAGAAAGGCCCACGCTGCAGCCTGGCAGATTTCCAGGACTTGAACCCTTCATGCTAAGGCAGTGGTCGCAGCCTCTGCCCAGCTGAAATGAACACGCAAACTCTGGGGGTTACTTCTTGGCCAATGTGCAACAGATTTTAATGCAGAGCACGAACCATCAGGATATGGTCCGTTTCTGTACAGCTTACCCCTGCTTAGCTCAGACATTCCCCCCAAAAAGTTGGTCATGTACCTGGAACTCTTGTGCGATCAAGGTAGATGACCATGCTCTTTTTGGTTCCAGTCAATAGAGTAGCTTCTCTTCCTTAGAGGGATACAGAGAAGCACAAAATGTAGGCAGAGAGATGAACAACTTTCGGCAGGAAGGAAGCTCTGGTGCAAAGAACCATCTTGTCTGGCAAAAAGTTCAGGTATGGAGACGTAGATGAGAAAGCCTGAAGCTCACAGACCCTCAGAGTAGAAGTTATTGCCAATAGGAAGGCCACCTTGATGGTAAGGAGCCTAAGAAGAAAGTTGTGGAGCGCAGAACAGAAGGGTGAGCACTGAGGCATGAGAAAGGGTGAAGGTGGGAACGCGTTGTAGACCTTTCAAAAACCTTTTTACAATAGGGAATTTGAACAGGAAAGGCTGATCTAGCAACCGCAGAAGTGTAGAGATGGCAGAAATATAGCATTTCAAGGTACCCAAAGAAGAGCTCTGCTTGGCAAGAGAAAGAATAAACAGAAGGACCTGAAAAAGTGGAGCACAAAGGAGGTCAACCCGTTTTTCCTGCACCCATGCCACTAACTTGCCCCAACGGTAGGTGCATACCTACTTGGTGGAGGGACACCTCGCTGTCAAGATGGCATTACAGACTTCAGGTAAAAGGTCGGAAGCTGTCAACTGATGCTGCTCAATCTCCACACATGAATGCTGCAACAGAAGATTCCTCCGAATGGTCAGACTGATTGGAGGACCGATGACAATGCTCAACAACTCGGTATATCAAACTCTCTAAGCTCAGTCGCGAGCCACAAGGATAGCCTGGGCTAGGTCATTGCTCATGTTCTTGAGAACTCTGGGCAGGAGTGGTATGGGCGGGTAGGAGTACAGGAGGCCCGAGTTCCATTCAAGACAACAAAGCGGCTCGGAGCAAGAGCCGCCTTGGAACTCCAGTGCGTAAAACTACTGACATTGCGAGTTCTCAGCGGTGGTGAACAGTTCTAAACAAGGCTCTACCCACTTCTGAAAGAGACCTTGCAATACCTCAGGATGGAAACACCACTAGTGATACGCTAGGCATCTTCTACTAAGTTCATTCACCCTGCCAATCAGAGAGCCTGCCAGGTGACATGACGTTCCAGTGATGTCCAAAGACACAGGGTCTCTTGACAAAGTCTATGGCCCCACCTGCCCAGTTTGTCGCAGTATCACATGACAGGGGTGTTGTCCATGAACATCTGCACTAGTCTTCTCTTGATGGAAGGTCGAAAGGCCTTCAATGTCAGCCAGATCGCCTGGATCTTCATTAGGTTAATGTGGAGTCCATATTCCACCAAGACCAGAGGCTTCTGATCTCTACCTCTCCCAGATGGCCACCACATCCCAGGAGTGATGCATCAGTCACCACTTTGAGATCTAGTTGGCAAAGTGAGAGGGGTCTGCTGCTGACCAAATCGCAGTACGTTTAACACCACTCCAGACTTTTTCCAGTTCCCTCCGAGATCAGTATGATGGACGAGAGATTCCCGTGATGCAGTGCACACTGGAACTTCAGGTCTCACTGCAGAGCCCGCATATGCCAGTGGGTATGTACCAAATGCGGGATGCAGGAGGCCATGAGGCTCAGCAGCCTCAGAGTTTGTGTCATCGAAACCCAGGATAGAGGCTGTAGTATTTGTATTATACCCTGAATATCCTGGACTCGCTGTTGGGGATGAACGAACCTGAAACTGCACTGTGTCCAGAACAGCTATGATGAAAGGGAGCATCTGAGAGGAAGTCAGGCGTGACTTCGGCACACTGAAATTGAAACCCATGAAGTGAAGTAGGTCCGCCATATTCTGACAGTGAGAGATGATTCCCTGGAGCGAGCCTGCTTTCAACAGTCAATTGTCGAGATAGAGGGAAGATTGGCACCCCTGATCTCCACAGATAAGCTGAAACCACCGCCATCACCTTGGTGAGCACTCGAGAGGCACTGGTAAGGCCAAAAGGGAGCACGGCAAAGTGCTCGTGGCCTACCTTGAACTGCAGGTAATGCCTGTGATCAGGCAGGCCGAGATGTGAAAATGTGACCTGCAAGTCCAACGGGACCTTCTAGTCTCCCAGGTCTAGGACAGATAAGACCTTGAGCAACCGTGAGTATTTTGAATTTCTCCTTCTCAAGCAAGAAAGTGAGAGGGCACAGGTCTAGGATAGGACAAAGGCCTCCAGACTTTTTGGAAACCAGAAAGTAGCGGGGATAACAATCACAACTTACTTCTGCCGTTGGAGCCCTCTCTATGGCTCCCTTGGCCAGTAGAGCTGCTACCTTCTACCGGAGTAAGGAGATATGGTCCTCCGTCAGCCTGTCGCAAGCGTGTGGCATGGGTAGAGGCGTAGTAATGAAGGGGAGGTAGTAGCACCTTCAGACAATCTGAAGAACCCAGTGGTCTGATGTTATCGACTTCCAGTTTGCAGGTGATGGCGTATCCTGCCTATCACTGGTTGCCCACGGGGTCTGTGGGTACCACATCCTTGGCCACGCAGAGGCTGGGAAGCCTGCGTGCCATGGTGGCTGGGTGAGTAAAGACACGGCTGGAAGCCCCTTCCGTGGCTACGAATGGCACACTGGGGTTGGCGGGGGCCATGGAAAGGCCCATGGATCTGGCCGTAGCTCTGCTATTCTTGAAGCGCTCCAGCCCTGAGTCTGCCTCGTCTCTGAAGAGACAGGAGCCATTAAACCGCATGTCCATAGGCAAAGCTTAGACATCCCCTGAAAAGTCAATCATCCTCAGCAATGCATGGCACCGTGAGGCTATTGACAAAACCACTCTGCCAAGCAAGATGGTCTTGACCAGCCCACACTGGATTGTGAACTTCACAGTATCACTCCCATAGCTCGGAAGAGTATGTGCTGGGCCTCCTCCAGGATCATGGGCAGCACGTGTGCAAACTAATCCCAAAGTGCATAGGAGTAACAGCGCAAAAGGCACCTGGTGTTAATGGGCCACAGTACCAGGTTGGTGGAAGAAAACATTGTCTTTCCTAAGGTGTCCAGCCTCTTGGATTCCCGATCTGGTGGGGTGGTAGGGAATGCTAACCATAAACAAAAGAGGGAGTGAAGAGGTACGATAAGCTGTGGACCCCGCATCCTCTATATATATACACTGCAAAAAACAAACAGAAAGTCCACCCTTCATACATAGAAAATACTGTCCTTCCAGGGATTGTTCTAAACCAAGTGTGAGAAATCAGTATGTTTTCCTAAAGATGTATAGGAAAACAACATGTTTTGTTAAATTAACCCTCACCTTCCAAAAGTTCCCTTGGTGGCATGCTTCTTCAGCAGGTTCTTCCCGCCCCACTACGGGAGGGGCCATGCTAAAACCGACAGATACGTGGGAGCACTTATTAGTGAGGTGATTCTATGTGTAGGTGTGAGAGTGGAATGGTCAGAATTAATGTTCTTTATAATTTTTTGGTTTGGCAAGCGGTAGTGCAATGTCTTTGTGCACACTATTCTGAGATGTGTGCGCAAATGGAACTTACCAGGAGCCATATTGCCAGCACCCCTAGCGTGATCAGGTAAAAGAACAGTTTACATTTCTTTTTTTTTTACACAAATAAACTAAATTGCAAATTATGTCTTTAAATGTTATTATTCAAACGGTATTGTTGAAAGGCAAATAGGTAGTGGTGAGCTTTGCTAAATTTTAACATGCTCCTTTCCTAATTCACTGTAGCTTATCCCCTACCCAGGCTTCTTTCCGCCGACAACCCCAGAGTGCAGGTTCAGCTTCTCATGCTCTTCTCTGAATAGCCCTCTACACTCTCTACCAACCGAGTACTATGGGCAGCACCTCCAGGCTCCCAACTCAACCCTAGATGCCATGCTTAATTTGTAAAATAAAAAAAAAAGGAAAATGCTACTTACCAGTATGCTTCTGTTCTTGGCATGTAGAGCTGCAGAGTTGCACACTGTGCATAGATCGTCATCTGGTATTGGGCTCGGATGCTTGCACCAGGTCTTGGAAGAGTCTTTTGTAGTCACGAGCTAGGGGACTCGTCCCTTGGACGATAGTGCGCATGGGCATCAACTCCATCCTCAGATTGTTTTTCGCCATGATGGGAAATGATGGAGTTAGTAAGAAATAAAGAGAGGTCCATGTGAATGTATCTAATTAAGATAAAACTGGAACAGATACCAGGTTCCGGGGAGGCGGGTGAGCGTGTACAACTCTGCGGCTCTACATGCCATGAACAGATGCATACTGGTAAGTAGCATTTTCCCTTCGAGGCATATGAGCTGCAGATTGTACACTGTACATAGACTGTACAGCAGTGGTTACCTGGATCTGTTGCAGTGGTTTGAAAAAGTGTATAAGAACAGCTTGGCATACAGAAGCCCTTCGCTTAGCCTGCACGTCAACACAATAGTGTTTGGTGAAGGTGTGTGGTGTAGACCATGTTGCTGCTTTACAGATGTCATATAAGGGAATGTTCCCTAAGAATCCCATGGATGCCCCTAGTTGGTGTGTTGAGTGCGCTCTAGGGGGAATTGTTAATGTGCGTTTAGCCTTTTGGCAGCATATTTGAATTAATTTGACTATCCACCTAGCGATCCAGCTTTGGAGATGGGGTTACCTTTATGAGGTGGTGAGAAGGCTACAAACAGCTGTTTTGTCTTTCTAAAGGGCTTAGTCCCGTCAATGTAATAAAGTAGGGCTCTTTTGACGTCCAGTGTGTGAAGAGCACTCTCTGCTACAGAGTCTGGGTTTTGGAAAAACACCGGTAACTCAAATGATTGGTTCAGATGAAGAGCAGAGATTACTTTGGGAAGGAATTTTGGATTTGTTCTAAGAACCACCCTGTTACGATGCATTTATAAGAAAGGTTCTTGTATGGTTAAAGCCTGGATCTCACTTACCCTCCTGAGAGAGGTAATCGTGACAAGGAAAGCTACTTTCCATGTGAGGAACTGCAGTTCACATTTGTGTAGCGGTTCAAATGCGGGACCCATGAGGCTGGTAAGAACAATGTTTAAATTCCACACCGGAGAGGGTGGCAGTCTGGGGGGGAATTATCACTTTAAGGCCCTCCATTAAGGCTTTAATTGCAGGTACTCTAAATAGTGACAAGTGTTGTCTGTTTTGTAAAAAAGCGGCAAGTGTCACTAGATGCAATCTTATGGATGAATATGCTACATTACACCTTTGTAAGTGTAGCAAGTAGCAAATGATGTCCTGGATTGAAGCATCCAGCGTATCGATTTTATTGTTATTGCAGTAGATGACAAATCTTTTCCATTTTGCTGCATAGCAAGCTCTAGTAGTAGGGCGTCTGGCTTCTTTAAGGATGTTCACACAGTCCGGTGGAAGGTTAAGGTAACTGAATTCTAGGACTTCAGGAGCCAGATCGCTAGATTCAGTTGACCTAGATCGGGGTGCCTTATCTCTCCATGGTTCTGCGTTAGCAACCTTGGGGAGAGACGGCTGAGGATACCTGGCGGCGAAGGTTGGGCATTTTGTATTTGCGTCTGTGGGGAACAGATCAAGGTCTGGTTGACCCCACATTTGAAAAATGGTTGAAGAACTTGAGGATGAAGTTCCCATTTGTCTATCTGCTGTGTCTGTCGACTTAGCAGATCTGCAATCTGATTGTGAACTCCTGGAAAATGTTCTGCTAGAAGGTATATGTTTTGTGGAATGGCCCATCTCCATATGCTTTGTGCCAGCTGAGACAGCTGCAAAGAATGTATGCCTCCTTGTTTTTGTATGTAATACATGGCGGTCATATTGTCAGTTCGGACTAGGACAGTCTTGTGATGTAGATGTACTTGGAATGATTTTAATGCTAGAAATATTGCCAGTAATTCTAAGTGATTGATGTGGAGCACTTTTTGTTTGAGTGGTCCACTTGCCTTGAATTGTGTGGTTTAGGAGATGGGCTCCCCAGCCAGTGAGTGATGCGTCTGCTGTTAGCACTATCTGTGGAACCGGCTCTAGGAACGGCCGCCCTTTGGAAAGGTTTTGTGTGTTCCACCACTGCAGAGAGCGATGTGTGCGGCTGTCCACCAACACCAGATCTGTAAGTTGCCCTTATGCCTGGTTCCACTGACGTGCTAGGCATTCTTGTAAGGGGCGCTTCTGAAGTCTTGCGTGAGGTACGATAAAAATGCAAGAGGCCATCATTCCTATGATTTGCATGAATACCCTTGCTGGGAGGGAATGCTGTGGCTGAAATTTGGTGATTAGGGTTTGTATACTGGTTATCCTGGCTGGATTGGGATATGCCAGAGCTCTGGAGGTGTTTAATGTGGCCCCTAGATACTGATGTATGTGGGAGGGCTGAAGATGCGACTTGGTGTAGTTTACTGGGAATCCCAAGTTGTGTAGTAGCTGGATGGTTTGAGGAGTGTGATGAACACACTGGTTGAATGACTTGGCTTTTATCAGCCAGTCGTCGAGGTTTGGAAACACATGGATTTGTCGTCTTCTCAAGTGTGCTGCTACTACGGCAAGGCACTTTGTGAACACCCCGTACACTATGAATCTTAGATATTTCCTGTGAGCAGGGTGTATGGGAATGTGGAAGTAGGCATCCTTGAGATCTAGTGTGGCAAGGAAGTCGCCTGGTTGAAGTAGTGGGAGGACCTGTTGAAGAGTGATCATGTGAAAATGATCTGACTGTATGTAGAGATTGAGAGGTCTGAGGTAGAGTATTGGCCTTAGGGTGCCGTCCTTCTTGGGGATTAGGAAATACAGCACGTAAACCTCTGTTCCTTGATGCTGTAAGGGAACTAGTTCTATTGCCTGCTTTTGAAGCAGTGAGAGAACCTCCTGTTTTAAGAGCGTGAGATGTTCCGTGGACATTGGATGCTGTTTGGGTGGTATGGTGGGTGGGGCTGCTGTAAGTTCCAGGCAGTAACCATACTGGATAATTTGTCTTACCCACTTGTCTGTGGTGATGGAAGTCCAGACAGGTACGAACTGTGGTAAGTCTCCCTCCGATCAGGGTGGAATGGTCTGGAGGGAAGTCACTGCTTATTAGTGGGGGAGGTGCAAGTGTTGTTGTTACCTCAGCCTCTCCCTTTGTTTGTATTTCCCCTGTATACACCTCTAAAATATCCTGTTGGGGGATGTTTGCGTGGTGTTTTTTGTAGGAAGAAGAGGCGGTGTCTGCTCCGATGTTTTTGGATGCTGCTCTATAGAAGGAGCGACAAAAGGAACCACGAGTGGATGGAGACTGTAATGCCCCCATGGTTTTAGCAGTCTCTGTGTCCATTTTCATTTTTTCTAGAGTGGTGTCTACAGCTGGTCCAAAAAGTTGTTCTTGGTTGAACGGCTAATTGAGGATAGTTGTTTGTACCTCCTGTTTGAAGCCAGAGATGCGTAACCAGGCATGTCGTCTGAGTAACACGCTAGAGTTAATGGACCTAGAGGCGGTGTCAGCTGCGTCAAGGGCACACTTGATTGATGCATTGGTTATTAATTTGCCCTCCTGAATTCAATCATTTGCCTTGGTCTTATATTGATCAGGTAAATGTTGCACTAGGGTTTCCAGTTGGTCATAGTGAGCCCTATCATACCTAGTACGTAATGCCTGTGTGTTGGCTATCCACCAGTGATTAGCTGCCTGGGCAGCAACTCGCTTGCCGGAAGCATCTAACAACTTAGACTCTTGAACCAGAGGTGGCGCATCACCGGAGGTCTGAGAGTTGGCACATTTCCTAGCATTAGTGACCACTAGTGAATTTAAAGGTAGTTGACCCTTGATGTAGGTGGGATCATTGGGAGCGGGTTTATATTTTTTGTCAATCCTGGGATTGAGAATTCTAGCCCTAACAGGATCTTTGAATATGTCGAGGGCATGTTTAATGACACCCTTTAACATTGGCAGGGTTTGTACTGTCTTTTGTGACTGTTCAAATGTGTCTAGAAGAAAGTCCTCATCTGCAGCGTCAGAATGCATCTGAACACCATGGTAGAGAGCAGCTCTATATACAAGCTGACCAAAGCCAATATTGTCATCTGGGGGAGATGGTTTTGTTGGATATGCATGGGGATCAGGGAAGTCTGGAGGATCTATTGGGTCATCATAATCGTCCCAATCGTCCTGTGGTACGTCTTTGTCGTCATCAGGGTCAGTGAAAGGGTCATTGTTGCCTCCCCCATCCCTTAAATCATCATCATGCTGTGGTGGTGAGTTTGGTGGAAGTATAGGAGAATGTGGAGGAGAGACAGGCTTAGGAGGAAGAACAGGAGAAAAGGGTAGTATAGGTGAAGTGGCACAGTCTTTTCTCTTTACAGGCACTAGAGGAATGCCTGGTGTGTCCAGTTTCCTCTTCTTGTGTGGAACAGCAGCCAGATGTCCTGTTTTGGGGTCTATGTGGAGAGTTTGTTCCGGATCGATAGGATCATTCCGAAAAAGTCTTCCTCTTCGGTAACTGCTTTCGGCGCAGATTTCCTTCGGGTCCGAGCGAGGTTTGGAATTCGGCTACGAGGCCTTGGGAGGTGATTCGGGGTCCTTCAGCTTGGTTGTGGAGGCGGAAATCTTTCGGTTCCGAATGTTTTGGTTTCGGATCTGATGTCTTTTCTTTTGGCATCGAAGTGATGTCTTTTTGGGAGTAGGCTGCATGCCTGACTTCGGAGTCGATGGTGCCTGCGAAACAGCGAGAGGCTATTTGCTCGGTCCCGAGCTACCCGAAGGTTTGACCCTTTTCTTGGGAACGGGACTATGGGCGGGGTTTCTGAAGCTTGTTTTCAGTCGCGACTGGGGCCAGCAGGCAAAGTCTTGACCAGGGCCTTCTTTTTTTCCAGGTGGAGTTGGGGTAGGGGCAATTGTACTCACTCGTTGACCAGGAGTGATGTGGTCGTCTGCTTCAGACATGATTTCCAGGTCCTCAGAATCCTCCTCTGGGACATCGGGCCTTCATCGAAGATGTCCACCGGTACCGGAGCTAATCGCTGCGCCATGATGTGTCGTCAGGCCCGGCGATCACAGGTGTTTTTTTTAGATCTAAAAGAGGTGCAGGCTTGGCAATTGTTCTCGTTGTACTCGAGCGAGAGACACAGGTTACAGACCTTGTGGTGGTCACTGTGTGGAAATTTAGCTCCACACTGGGGGCATTTTTTAAATGGAGTCCTATCCATTAGCTGTAGGCCCGAACGGCGTTGATAGGCCCAGCAGCCAGGCTCGACGACTGGAATAGAGTAGTTGAGGTGCGCGTCGAAGATCACGCAATCGTAAACAAATACGTCGAGTTTTAGATAGTTTGTGCGCGGAAAAGGTTTGAAGAATATGGTGCCGAACCGGAGCGCAGAAGTTACATTCGAACCCGATGGCGGAAAAAAAATCTGCGGATGGAGTTGATGCCCATGCGCACTACCGTCCAAGGGAGGAGTCACCTATCTCGTGACTACAAAAGACTCTTCCTAGACAACAAGGTGCAAGCATCCGAGCCCAACACCAGATGGCGATCTATGCAGTGTACATTCTGCAGCTCATATGCCTCGAACAAATATATATACATCTATATAGTGATGTGAGGAGAATCCTTAGGGGGCTACACATTCTAACAGCCCCCAGTTATGACCCAGAAATGATGGAGTGGGCAGACAAATCTGGAATCCTCCAGGAAGTTGGTGACTATTTTAGTCAGATATGCTGAAAAGGACCATATTGAATTACAGGAGGAAATTGATACCCTCAACAATGAACTAAATGCAATGGGGCAAAATGATGAATTGACCAAATTAAACGACGAAATGATCAAAAGACTGATAAAGGAAGAGTAAAAGATACGGGAAAGAAAAGCATTCAAATTTCACAGAGACCGAACCGATTATGAATGCGGGCGTATATTTACCTTTGCCAAGAAATTGGACTTATTAAAAGCATCCAAATACAGCGGAATTCAAGGGGCGAAATCTGACAATGCAAGCGGAAGAATACAACCAGTCTACATCAAACTCGGATCTCAGTTCGGCCATGGAGAGTGAGAATGAACTAGATCCCCGCAGCCAAATACCAGCAAGAATATTGCTGGTTTGATTAAGTAGATTTTTTATGTCTGGAACACAGGCAGACCCTGCTCCCCAGAAACCAAGTAAAACCACAAGGAAAAATCCAACCACAAGGAAAAATCCAACCACAAAGCACCGGGAGAGGTGAGCAGCCAAGCGAAGACACGCCCAGAAAGAGGACAGCAGACACGCCGAAACTGGCGACGATAGAACCATCTAATAGTCAAACGATAATAAATCTGGCAAAGGTTGACTTGAACAAAGCCGAGGCGCAACTGCTATCTCTGGGAATCTCATATTGTCCCAAGAGTTCATTCAACTATGAATCGACCACAATGGACATTTAAAAAAGTGGACGCAGGCTCAAACTAAAAAATTATTTTCTCCAGCAAAACAAACCTAATGACATTTCAACTGATAGCCAGCCTGATCAATCTCCTTGTTCACGTCCACCAATTGACCTTACAGCATCAGACATGAAAGCATGACCTCTATACACAATGGAAACAGTGCCTCCTCGTGCAACAAGGGGGATTGCAATATGGAAACGCCACCCTTCAGACCCAGCTCCACCTTTACTCCAATCACACCGCGGGATGCCATTGACATTTTTCAAGAGCAAGTTGTGACTGGAATCAAGAAACTAAATCATAAAGTGCAAAGACTGTCAAGACAAAAGATCAACAAAAGGGATTTACAGTACCATCTACTAATGACCATACTCAAATAAAAAACTGAGTTGGTCATTCACAACTCCGACAAAGGGGGCAATTTGGTTCTGTGGAATAAAGCAGTCTACGTAAAGGAAGCAATGAGTCCGCTTTTGGACAGGGAATGCTACCGCAACCCTCAAAACCATAAACAACACTTACCACATGAGATTAGTAGCATGGAAAAATGCGGGGCTGCTCACGCAACAGGAATATAAGTATCTGTGGAATGACAATCCTGTGACACCTATCATGTACTTCATTCCCAAAATCCATAAAGAACCCCAGGAAGGCCCATTATATCAGCCCAGAACAGTCTTCTGGAGAGAACTTCAGTATGTTGATTATTTTCTCCAGGGATATGTTCAGCAACTTCCCTAATACATCTGGGACACTGGGGACTTCCTGTCGAAAATACAGAACTGTGAGCGGGGAACTGATTATTTTTTAATCACTTTAGATGGGACATCATTATACACATCCATCAACCACCAGGATTGTTTGAGGGCATTGACATTTTATCTAGACAGGAGATTGCCCAAGTTTGCACCTCACGGCGAAATGCTAATTGATATGGTCAAACTTTGTCTGTGAAACAACATCTTTATTTTTCAGAATACGCTCTTCCAACAACGGGCGTAACTATGGGGGCAAGCTTCTCCCCCAAGGACGCCTGTCTACACATGGGATGGTGGGAGGAGCTGGTCCTATGCGAGGAATATGAGGCAACTTTTACTAACAATATCAAATTGTGGCTGAGGTTTATTGATAATCTCTTTATTATCTGGCAGGGGACCCAGTCAGAAGCAGAGAGATTCATCGGAAATGTAATCATCAATAGCCTTAACTTGCAATTCACAGCCACTCTGAGTAACCAAACTGTCAACTTTCTGGATGTACAGGTCTACATCAGGGAGGGCAAACTTGCTACAAAATTGCACCAGAAAGCAACTGCTGGTAATCCTGTTTTGCATGCCAGGTGCCGTCACCGGCAACATCTGATACAGAGTATACCATACGGTGAGATGCTCTGACTCAAGCGCATTTGCAGTTGTGAGGATGACCTAGTAGCAGCACAGCTAGCCAGTCAGAATAGGTTTCTAGCAAGAGGGTATTCCAAAAAGGTGATCAGGCAGCTATGGCCAAAAGCAATGCAATTAACAGGGACACCCTACTAGCGTTGCCACCAGATTCAGATAGGTCCAGAGCTGAAAATGAAAATACCCGGCAAGAAAAACCTGATACCTTTAGAATCATCTTAGGCTTCAGTGCTAAGGCCATCAAAAACATTATCAATAGAAATTGGCCTTTGGCCCTGAGCGATCCAATTATAGGTAATTTGTTACCTACTCGAGCAGCTGTAACATATAGCAAAGCGGCACCATTCAGCGACCGAAAAAGGCCCATCAACAAACCTCTGACATGCAAGTCAGAATTTGTGGTCTATGTGCTGGAGTGCCCTTGTGGCCTACGTTATGTAGGCAGTACCATTCTTCAAGGACACAAGAGGATACTCCAGCACATTAGAGCCATTAAAAATAGGGACCAATCCTACCCGGTTGCACAACATTTTAATGACACCCACAGGGCAGACCGAAAGGACCTAAAATATTTTTTAACTGATACCGTGCCACCAAACAAAAGAAGTGGAAACAGGGGGGAAAAGCCCTCAGGAGACTGGAAACAGGGTACATTTTGGAGTTGGATTCCAAGCAACCAGGGGGCCTCAATGCCACTGAGGAATTGTATACCTGCCTTTAGTTGATGAGGGGCAGAGATAACAACTATAGGTCCTCTAGCATCAAGAACAGTAAGGCAAAATAAGACCGCACTATGTCCCCAGTTATTAACATCACAGTTTTTAGCTTCTTTAACACAGAGGTGAAATATGCACAGGGCACTTTGTTTTGAATAACCTATGCACTAGCACCTTTTCTCTAAGTCGTAAGGTTTACATAGCCAGTTGTTTAAAATGTATATGCACCAGCACTTCTTTGAATACCCAAAACTTAATGGGGGGCCAGTTCTTTATTGCTGATAACAGGTTTTAGCAATTGACAAACATTTATGGTTTTACTGTCAAAAAATCCCATGGGGATTTTTTTTTTTTTTTTTTTTTTTTAAGGTATTCATACCGTGACTCAGGTTCAACCAAATATTTTATATATAATGTTTATATATATATTTTGTGAACTGCACCATTTTGTCTACAACTTTATATATTCTTATCACTGTTTTAACATTTGCTGTGTGGTTATTCCTTGTGGGGGAAACAACATCTGTACATTTTAAAGTATGAGTAGCATTTTGACAACTTTAAATATTTATATTTTTATCAAGGTTTATGGTGTTACAGTCTTTCAAATTTAAGAAAGGAATGTTAGGGTATTTAAACCTGGATGCAATGTAACCTTCAACCTATGGTCATTAAAGAACAGTATTTCTTCTATATCAATTAAGCCTTACGCACAAATGCATTTGTCACTTTAAATGAGTTTTAAAAAAAATGGTTTAAAAGCTATACTCCAACTGTGAGGCTCGTCATGTGATCAAGGCCCCACGGGGTTGAAACCCGTCATGGCTGCGATTTGTGAGAGTGGAAAATAAAACTCACTTTCTGCACAATTTGGTGGTCTGGGCTCTGGTTCTTCGAGTAACTACAGAAAAGAGCAGGAATTGTTATATACACACACACCTATGTATCCACATTTTTAAGGGTACCCTGACCACTTCTCCTACTGACACAGACTAACACAGGTAACCCGCCATGAAAAGGCAGGCAGAAAGGGCATTTGTGGACCCGTAGCAGCCCCCCCCGCCCCCTTGCCCTAAGCTGTGGGTTGTGGAGGGCACCCTACATATCCCTGCACCATGTGGCAGGCACCACATGGTGCCTGCCACGGAGTGCAAGGACATGTAATGTATGGATAAGTTACTTACCTGTAATCCTAGTTCTCTTCCAGGGGTATCCTCAAAGTCATAAGCACTGAATATTCCCACCCATGTGCGGGGACCCCGGAAATAATAAAAATTATATATGGAAAACATATATACAGCTCTATATATATATACATATATCTATCATTTTTTCTCATACCAATGCAGCTCCCATCTAGGTGACTAAACAATGTAATAACACACAAAGCTGTATTTGCAAATATATATAAAAACACAAGAGGGCAAGTAGCACTTGAACTCTGTTCTTAATGAGTAAAACCTCATGAAGGAAAAACACTGAAAATAAAGCAGACATTGTTAGCCTACAGGCTGCATTGTAAACCAATAAGCACAGAACATGAAAGCATTTTCCTACAACAACTGGCACCATGCCTTTAAGGCAGCCATGACCCCTAGCTTCCCATCATGCCTCAGGGGTGACCGTTAGGTCAGTTGTTCTTTGCGTAGCCCTGAAGAACAGAGCCCAAAGATATTCTTTAACAATTAATACAATCTCATTTGCCTGGGGCAGAGGGTGGGTTGCATATGACTTTGATGAGGATACCCCTGGAAGACAACTAGGATTACAGGTAAATATCTTATCCTTCTCTTCCAGGGGATCCTCATCAATAGTCATAAGCGCTGAATAGAATAGCAAGCTCACCCTGCAGGCAAATGAGAGAAAGAGAGACCCCAACATACAACAACAGCCGCAATCAGCCGTTGAACAGATTCCTCAAGGAGGCCTGGCCTACTTGGGTGTCTGAATCTAGATAATAGTGCCTCGTAAATGTATGGACGGACCTCCAAGTCGCCACCTTACAGATTTCAGATATAGGCATGTTATGCACAAAAGCAGTCGTAGTCGCTTTTCCTCTGGTAGAATGCGCCTTAGGAGTAGATCCAAGAGGCTTCTGTGCTAAATGATAAGCTAGCTTTATACATGAAACTATCCATCTGGAGATGGACCGCTTTCAAGCTGGAAAACCTGTTCTGATCGACCCATAGTTAACAAATAGTTGATCAGATTTTCTCGCGGACTTGGACCTATTCAGGTAGAATTTTAAAACTCTTTTCAGGTCCTGAGAGTGCAAAGCCCTCTCAGCTGGAGTGGAGGGATTAGGGGGAAAAAATGGGCAGAGAGATGATCTGATTTACATGAAAATCTGACACCACTTTGGGGAGGAAAGAAGGATGAGTCCTCAATACGACCCTATTAAGATGGAAGACGGTATAAAGTTCCTTAGAGCAGAGGGCCTGTATTTTGCTCACTCTGCGAGCTGACGTGATCGCTACCAAGAAAGCTGCCTTACAAGAAAGTTGCTGTAAGGTTGCTTTGTGTATGGGTTCGAAAGGTGGACCCATCAATTTTGATAGCACCGGGTTCAGTTCCCAGGGTGGTGAAGGAGGCCGGACCGGAAGATGGACCTTCTTCTGACCCTGCAAAAAATCTTTAACAACCTATAACCAATGTTCCCTCTAATTTCTTTCCTCTGTGTGCGGCAGTGGAGGGTCTCTGTGCGCTGCAACCATGGCTATGTGCGCCAGGAACCACACCGCGCGTGTGCGCGGCACCAAATGTCACTCAGAACATTTACTTTAATAAGTGAAAAGATGGTGCATTTTCACACATACAGTGCCACAATAAGTGTCTTAAGGGCAGTTTCCAAATTGGATAAACACGCCATGACATGAATTGGTTACACAGGCAAGTACACTTCAAGTTTAGAAAAGCACAAGACTTAAACGGTGGTACCATCATAATATTTGCAAAAATAGAAAAATCCTAATGGGAAGGTTGGTGCTGCATCTCGCGACTAACTTTCCATTGTTTGGTTTTAGTTCACAGCCTGGGGCTCCTGCTCCTGCCAAGGCTGGACTGGAAACTTAAAGCTGCTCTGGCAAATGTTGGCAGACTAGTCCCTATACAGTGCAAACCAAGTGAGTCCGACCACTACAAAGGGGGCATTGGAGGCCTCTCCCCCAAGAAAGTTTTGGGGGAAATTGTGCATTTTACAACAAATTTGTCATTATATATTGAATTGAAATGATGACATTACTATGCACCAGCATACCACAATCTCTTGTCAATCTTCATTGATTCCCTCACTACTACCCTCCAACAGTGCCTCTCATCTCTCCAAAGCCCTACTGTCACGTCTTTAATTTGTTTTATAGCACCTTTCATACCACTGTAGGGTGTCAGAGCACTTTACATCCCACACATACAGAGAGAAAGAATCATACGTCTGTAAATCAGTGACTAGAAAATGTTACATAAGGCAAAGGGGACTACAAGGTGTAGGATTCACAAGTCATCCATACTAGTAGGCATTTTGTAAGAGTGCTTGGTCTGGAGAGCACAAACTCAGGATTCAGAACATAACACAGGGGTTCGCATTGACTTTACTAATAAGGATTTATTTCTAACCAAACAAACCTTTTTAGCAGCATCGGGTTAATGAAAGACTGTGAAAAAGCATAACTTACTAACTTGCACCACGCGTTTGCTTGCTGCTCTTTGATGTCACTTCATAGCTGACTGTGCTAAATGCGATTGGAACTTGTGAACTGCATAATAACAAAAGAGTCTCTGTAGCAAAAGTAGGAACTGACTGAGCTATGCACAAAACAATATACTGTTTTTAAAAAAATGCGTGGTACACATTTTTTGCAGCAGGCATATTAACAATCTGGGCTTCCTGAGATGACTCAAAGCTGCCACTGGACAAATGTCATTCATACTGGTAGGCATTTTTAAAGAGTGCTTGTCTGGAAAAGCACAAATTCAGGATTCGGAACATAACAGTGGTTAGCATTGACTTTCACAATAAATATGAATTTCCACCCAAACATCAGCAGCATCAGGATAATGAAAGACAGGGAAAAACATAAATTACTAATTTGTACCATGCAATGTGTAAGCAGATCTTTGATGACAGTTTTTAGGTCACTGTGCTAGATTATGATTGTCTCTTATGAGCTGCAGAGTAACAAAATAATCTTATGAGCTGCAGAGTAACAAAAGAATCTATGTGACAAAAGCAAGGTAATACGAGGGGGAAATAGCCGTGCAAACCAATGTAAACAAAAACAGGTCAATAGATACGAATAGGTAGCGTTGAGTACCAAAACCGCAGAGCATCAGGGGGCACAAACTAGGAAGTGGGGAATGCAGACTGAGGTACAACTACAGGCTTTGGAATATGTCAATATGTCTGTGCCACACTGCAGAGACCAATCCCAGGACTGCTGTGCAGGGAAGGTTTGACTGCTTTCTTGAAGGAATCTTTGAGGTACAGTTTTAATGTATTTACGCCATGGATTATGAAAGCGCGGGCCCCACTAGGCTGATCTTAGGGGAAACCTGTTAATGCTGGTCATCATATTGGAAGTCATGGCCTTACCAAATTTAAAGGTGGTTATAGGAGGGAATTTCCATCAGGTAACCAAGAACAATCTGAAGTTCACGAACTGTACAGTTAATCTCTCCTCCTGGGTATTGCTGGCGCTATGCCAAGTGATAAATTCTGCCACTGCACCACTCATATCAACTTATTCGCATTATTTGCAGAACCCAGTTAAAGGCATTGATTAGTGTTTGGGATTAGTGTTCTCACTACGTTAAAAAGAAAATAGCAAAATTCCTGCTGCGATTGGAAGTTTGCTTGACTATCTGCCCACGTCAACTGCATGGCTCAAGTCAGCTCCTTCTTGTCTACGCCATCGCTTGGCTCAATATTAATCATTCAAGTGCAGCATAAGTTGTACTGAAGGCTCAAGTGAGGAAGGTGTATATTTTAATTTCTCACCTTTGGTATTTAAGGCACCTTTGAAACTTTTTTTGTTGTTGAGAAACTATGCTTATTTGAGGCATTTTGTTCAAATTTGTACGTGTTCATAGTCACGCTCAATGGGAGACACTACGAATGAGAGGCACATACATGGGGGTGAGAAATACAGCCACGGAGACACCTAGCTTGGCAGACACAAGGAAGGAGATTGGAGACTCACACACTAGCTGTCCCAAGCCGCCACAAGCCCCCACCCCCCCCAAGCCGCTACAAGCCCCCCACCCCCCCAAGCCGCCACAAGCTCCCCACCCCCCCAAACCGCCACAAGCCCTCCACCCCCCCCAAGCCGCCACAAGCCCTCAAGCCCCTACAAGCCCCCTTACCTGCACTCTCCACGACTCCTGGCCGGCACCGCTGAAAAAAGTGCCTGATTTTCGCGCCGCTCGCTTCTTAAAGCGGCGGCGCGGCCGGCGCCTCTCTGCCGGGAAGTCCTGGAATCGTTGTGCGCGCTCCACATCCGGGAGTGCGCGGTGACGTCGGGGAAGGTGCACGCGCGCGCCTTAAAGGGAACGTAGCCTATAACTGAAAGAAAGACAGTTGAGAAGGTGAACGCCTATATGCAGTGATAGCTACTAAGTGCACCTTAATGGAAGGAAACTTCAAGCCTGCTTTCGCCAGATAAAGCAGGTATGGAAGGATGACCTCTTCCTGTCCTTTGGTTGGGTTACAATTGTTTTGAACACACCACATATGAAATCGTTTCAACTTGCACGCATATGAGTGTCTAGTCGACAGCCTTTGTGCTTCCTTTAAAATGGACATGCAGTCCTGTGGCAGTCCTAAATGGCCATACTGGAGGAATTCAGGAGCCATGCTACCAAGTTCAGTGAGGGAAGGTTGGGGTGATGAATCATCCAGTTCATCTTGGACAGCAGGTCCGGTCTGCACGGCAGCCTCCTGGGAGGGCACTCTGACAGGTGCAGAAGGCATGGGTACCAGCATTGCCTCAGCTAGTCCGGGACAATCAGTATCATCCTCGTGTGGGAATGAGACAACTTGGTCACCACCTTTGGAATGAGAAGAAGGGGTGGAAAGGCATACACAAATGCCCCAGACCAGTCTATCAAAAGGGCATTCCCTTTCGATCCTGGCCGGTAGAACCTTGAGGCGAAGTCTTGGCATTTTGTATTTTCATCGTCCTTTTGTATTTTCATCGTCCGCAAAGAGGTCGATGGTGGGGCTACCCCAAGCCTGGAATAGGTCTTCTACGACTTCGTCGTTGAGCACCCAGTCTTGTCTGTCTTCGAAGTGACGACTGAGAGCATCCGCTCGCGTTCTGTTCGCCCGGCAGGTGGACTGCTGTGATCGATAGGTTCCGTGCCAGGAGCAAATACCAAAGAGTTTGAGCTTCCAGCGACAATATGCAGGAACGAGTTCCCCCCGGTTTGTTCAGGTAGTACATAGTGGTGGTATTGTCCATCTGTACTAAGATTGAACTTGCCTGAATCAAAGGGAGGAAAACCTTCAGGGCCAGGTGAACCACTCAGTTCCAGCATGTTGATGTGATAGGATCCCTCTTTTGGAGACCATAGACCTTGCATCTGGAAGGATCCCATGTGGGCTCCCCAGCCCTGGAGGGAAGCGTCCGTGATCAGTGTTTGAGAGGGAGGTGCTTGGTGAAAAGGTATCCCGACTTGCATATTCTCCTTCTTCATCCACCATGGGATGGAAGCTCTTGCTGCATTTGAGACTGATCTTGTCGTCCCAGCGAGCTGTTTGCTGGTCCCACTTGTCCTCCAGATCCTGCTGAAGAGGACGCATTCGTAGTCTGGCATAAGGGACCAGGAAGATGCAGGATGCCATCGACCCTAACAGGGAGGCAATCCGACGAACCGACAGCCTTTCGTTGTCCAGAACAAGCTTGCATTTCTGTATGGTGGAATACTGTCTCTCCTCCGAAGGAAACACTTTTCCTACCTCGGAGTCTACTAGAGCGCCTAGATAATGGATTCTCTGCGTTGGTTGTGGAGTCGATTTCTCGAAGTTCACGTGAAGGCCCAGCCGGTGACAAAGCTCTAGGCATTGCAGGAAATTACTCCTCACGCTGCGCGGTGAGGGACCCTTCAACAGCCAGTCATCTAAGTATGGGTACACGAAGATGCCTTTGCGGCGTAGTGCGGCTGCCACAACCGCCATGCACTTCGTGAACACTCGGGGAGCTGACTTCAACCCAAAGGGTAGTACCTCGCAATACTTCTCCCCCCCCACTGGAGTGGTGAACGGTGACGGGGAAGTGGGCACTCAGTGCTTGGTCTGCGTCTTGGCAGAACTGTTAGTTTGACGCTGGTTTCCTCTTCCTCTGGAGGAACGCCTGCCCTGATATTGAGATCTTTGTTGACCTTGCTGATCCTGATTTTTCTGCCAATGAGGGGTTTGAACCCTCTGTTGGGAGGATCATCGACTGTAAGGCCTGAATCTTTTGTGGAATTCCTTCTTTTCTAGAGCCACAGCGTTTAGTGTGCCCAGCTCTGTTTTCATGGATGACATCTCATTTGTGTGAGCCCCGAACGGAGATGATCCGGAGAAGGGAAGATTCAGGATGCACGACTGCGCTTCTGGTTTGAGCACTGTGAGACGGAGCCAAGATGTTCGTCTAGCGCATATTCAATGCGCATAGGCATGCGCCGAAAGAGTAGCTCCATCAGCTGCAGCGCTGATAACTTGGTTAGCCACCAAGCTACCCTCCTGCAAGATCTCCTCAAAGTCCTTGCGGTCGACCTGTGGCAACTTCTCTGTGAATCGTTGTAGAGAGTCCCACAGAGACCCGTCATAACGGCCCAAGAGAGCCGATGCACTTGAGACCTTGACCATCGAGGCGGCTGTGCCACAAACCTTCCTTCCCCACGAATCCTGCATTTTCTGTCTGGTGGAACAGCAGAGGAGGAAGCAATAGCATGAGTATTTTATGCTGCTGCAATTATTGCAGAATCTGGAGGGGAAATCAGATCTGAGGAAGAGTGGCTCTTTGAGGCCCGGTACCAAAGCCTACATGCTTCCCTTTGGTGTAAGGTCTCAAAAATCACAGAGGACTTACTCTGACGAGTAGGCATAGGAATGCCCAGCTTTGTTGCTCCTATGCCAAGTATGTCCTGAAAGATGGTAACGTCATCCACTGGACAGACCCTCGACGGTGGACTGTCAGTGAGTAGTCTCTGTGGGACGTGCGAGTAGAAGAGTGTGAGAAGTTGGCCTGGTATATGATGCTCACTAGTTAAAGTGATCACCTTGTACCATGCCAAGCAACCCTTATGGTGTGGTTGTAAGTCAACCTTTTCGGACTAGCTGCCCTAGTGGTAGCGTAGGCTAAGCAGTCTTTGAGGCTAAACTTGTGAAACGTGTTAAGCAGGCTGTTTTACCAAATATATCCCCCCCCTTTATACCAATGAAAGGACACCCCACAGATATATATTGAAAATATATATGTATTTATTTCTCAAAGTATCCCCTAGACTCTTTATGAGCACAGGAGCACAAATCGTTAAACAAGAATACGTTAGAATACACAGAAGTTGCACTTTATATGGATAGGCCCTGGTGGCCGCTCGAACCATATACTAAAATAGTGGTATAAGTACCACGAACAGAAAAGGGAAAAGGCCTAGGGCCTCTAGAATCGCTGGGCCTACAAGGAGCTAACTTTAGTTAGTGACCAGGAGGTCCACGGGTTGCGTGTGCAGAGCAAATAGTCACACGCGGGCTCCCATAGGTTTTCAATGGGTGCGTAAAAGTTACAAAGTTACTGCAAAAAGGATCTTCCGGATGGACTATGCAACTCAAGATTGGAAACACAGACACTAGAGATGATACTCTACACTTGGGCACCGGAGTGCCAGCTTTACCTCACCCACAGGAAGCGGGTGCATAGGTCTCGAAGTGCGTCGGGTTTCTTCTATCTGTTCAATGGAGCCTGAAGACAAAGATGCTGCAGGCGGTCAGTCCGGAAGAGATGCGGTGGATCCCAGAGTGGATCGGAGTTGTAGAAGACCTGTAAGCAGAGGGGACAGTGTTCACAGTCACTAGCCAGTGACCAGCGTGGCACCAGGTGGGTACCAGGCGATGTCAGCTGCAAACAGGAGGAAAGGTGCAGCTTGTCTCTGCAGCCACGTGGTCCCTGAAGGTCGACGACGTCCAGGAGTCGGTTCACGAGCTGTCCCACGCAGGCTCTCGCTGTCGGCGGTGCCGGCGACTTGATCGAAGCAAACAAGCCTTGGCAAAAGCAATTGTTGTGGAAAACGAAATAAGCTGATGGTTCTGACCAGCAAGGTCAGAGGGACTGCTCCTTTGGAGGGGAGCAAGGGCCAGTCTGGAGCAACCAGACCAGCGGTGTAGTTCTTGAAGTTCGTCGCCAAGATGGCCACTAGCCAACGGGCCAGCAACCGGTTAGGCGCGTCGAGTGGCAAAATGCAGAGGGGCCCCACGCAGATCGTGGAGAGGCTGGAGGGCTCACCTTTGGTGCAGATGCTGCTCGGGTGTTGGGCTTCTCAGGACCCAAAGCACAACTTGGAGGGGGCCTCGGTTGTTGCACTTGCAGCTTGTCGTGGTCTTTTCAAGATGGCTGGCTCCACGTGTCTCGGTGCCTCCACGGGTTCCTTCTTTTCAGGGACTGTGGATCGGGCGGTGAGAGGTCTGGAGGTCCAGGTCTTGTCAGTCTCTGGGCTCGGGCTCCGGCGGGAGGCGGCGGCAAAGCAGACGTTGATTCGCTGGATGGCGCTTGCGTTAGCAAGGTGGTCACTCCCTGACCACAGGGGAGATTGGCTTCAGTCCTCTGTGCGGCAGAGCGTCGAAGTTCCCGTCTTCTTCTTGTAGTTAAGTTGATTCCAGGATGTCTAAAGTCTTAGGACACAGCTCCTACCTTTATTCGGATTCTAGGGGCCGGACTACCTGCTAGGTCCCTCCCTAAGGGTGGGACCAGGAAGGGGGGTGGGTACACCCCCAATCCTTTGTCCAGCTCGCCCCAGGTCCAGGGCTGGTGTGCCCCAGGACCGGTTTGCACCGAGGCTCCTTGTGAGCCTCAGGCATGTCTGGTTTCTTTCAAGCCCTACCTGACCAATACACAAAATCCTGTCTGGGGTGGTGCACGCACCTCCCCTGGCAGAAAACCCTTTGTCCACACCTCCCAAGCTGGAAGGACTCCCAGCAGCAGGAGGGCAGACTTGTGTCTGTGGTGGCAGCATCCATTTTGTGGAGCTGAGGCTATGTCTGATTTTACCCGGGTTTCAGGCACTGTACATGTCGTGTCCCTCTAGAAGGGTGGAATGCTAACCCCGTCGCCAGAATTGGCGAGGGGTTAGTATTCCAATTCGTATGACACCTTACTCGACATGTTTTGATAAAGCCAAACGAAAGATAGCATTTAACCGCGAGGTTCATAATGCACTTAAGAGTATATGGTATGACGATATCTGGAAACAGTAGAAGGAAGTGGTTCCGACCACTGCAGACAGGCTCAGCTCATGCCAGAGCACCATCTCACATGGAACCAAGCTCTCTGCCTTCAGGATTGTCAAGGCCTGCTGTAGGAGTGGCTGATAGGTTACCATGTGTTCCATTTAAGGTTAGGTATAGGTACACTACACCTAAGTAAGAGGTGGTTACACCAACTTACCCCAGCTGAGTGATCAGCCAGTTGTGTCAAATTTGTTAGGCCAGGCCAGGGGTGGCACAATACATGCTTCAGCCCCTGGTAGGCCTTAGATACACCAATGCCCTGGGTACCTAGTGTACACTGGTACAGGGGCTCACAGGGTGATCCACTTCCAATTGGTTATGCACCTAGGGTGCATAGTGTAAATTTAGTAGAGAGAACAGCAGGCTGGGGGTCTGATTGGCAGGCCCACAGCCTCAATATGTCAAAAACCAGTGAGGCAAAAAGCAAAAATTTGGGGTGACCATAGGATAGCAGACCCTACTCTCCTACAAAGAGGATGAAGAAGTCGGGGATCTGCGTCTCCTCCTGCTACTTCTACATCTAGATCCCCTTCTGGGTGAGTGCACAGGAGTGCGACTGCGAGTTCTGACTCTTGCAGGAGTACGTTCCCTGTCCTCAGCCTGTACCAGTCGAGCCAACGGAGATCTATGAAGAGGGCTCGAGTAATGCTGCGCCCCGGTGTCTGGAGCCGTGGCCCAGTGATGCAAGGGTCTGGTCCATCGTGGTGAAAGATGGATGGAAGGAAGGTGATCTTCACCTCTCTCGCCTTTCAGGAGACCGTGTAGGGGGAGGAGAATTCCTGCGTAGACCTGGTCGGAGAATCTTGGTGTCCTCTGGACACTGGACTGCCGGACGTCGAGATAACCACCTCCGGAGACCTTGACGTGGAGCCTCTGTGAGAACTGGGAGAACCTGTTCTAGATGTCGGCGTTGGTGAAGAGGATACACTCACTGGACGTGAGGCCTCTTTAGACTGGTGTCTCGACTTAGACCTGGAACGCCGCTTAGATGGAGGGCTCAATCTTGTAGTCGATCAGTGTCTCGACGTCGACCGGCGGTGTGCTGCAGTCGACAGAGAACGCTGTCTTGACGCCGAAGATCTTTGCTGTGACGTCAACGGAGATTTCTGCCTCAACGTCGACGATGGGAGTGTGGTGTATCAACGTCGAAGGTCTTTGGGTTTACTTCGACGGAGACTTATGCCTCGACGTCGAAGATCTCTGGACTGATCTCAACAGAGACCTGTGCCGCAACCTCGATCGCCGTTGACGAGGCGCCGACAGAGTGATGTGCCTCGGCGTTGAATGCCCAGCCGGCGCCGACTTGTCCCTAGACACTGAATGTCGCCTGGTTGATGGCACCGGGCGGACCGGTTACCTTAGTCGACGTGGATTGCTTTGCCGATGTCTTCGACGACAATTTCTTCTTCTGCGGCAGCTTCGACGTCTATCCCGACGCCGATGGAGAACAGGTCAGGACCTTGCCTCTCGACGTCAACCGAGTTCTTTTTCTGCTGCCTCACTGGAGACCTACCTCTTTCAGAGAGGCCATAACCGCGAATTCTCTCCCCGTCTTTGATGGTCCTTCTCGACAGCTTCTTACAATGATGGCAGTTGGAAGAAGAGTGAGACTCGGGGAGGCAGAGAATACACATGGGGTGTGTGTCTGATCTGGCCTTCTTGCCAAAGGCAGAGCAAGGATCAAATAAAGAAGGCATTCTTGAAGAAAAGAAACCTTTTATGGAACCCAAAAAAGGTATCACTCTCACTCTAAAGGCAAAAAGACGTCGAGTGAGAGTACAAAAAGTTGAAAATGATCAGTTATTTTTTGAAAGAAAGCCAAAAAAAGGAAGAGCTGTGAATCCAGGGTCCTGACTGAAGGAGTCGGAAAGAACAACTGACCGGTCACCCCTGAGGCATGATGGGAAGCTAGGGGTCATGGCTGCCTTAAAGGCATGGTGCCAGTTCTTGTAGGAAAAGGCTTTCAATTTCTGTGCTATTGGTTTACAATGCAGCCTGTAGGCTAACAATGTCTGCTTTATTTGCAGTTTTTTATTCATGAGTTTTTACTCATTAAAAACAGAGTTTAAGTGCTACTTGTGTTTTTATACACATTCGCAAATGCAGCTTTGTGTGTGTTATTACATTGTTTAGCTTCCTAGATGGGAGCTGCATTGGTATGAGAAAACATTATATATGCATATATTCCCACAATGCACAGTTCTCATTCGAGCTTCACACTGGTGGGTGTGCAATATGAAAAAGGCGAAGTGGGTTCAGCGTTTGACCACACCGTCTCCGTTCAAGCCTCTGAAGAGAAGCATATGGAGATTCGAAATGCGTCAGGCAATTCCATTACGGAGCGGCTTCTACAAGCGGATCCTCGTCCCTGCATATCATAAATAAAGCTGCTGATCGAGTGCACTATGCTGTGCATTATTCCGCGGTCTCGTGGTTGGGTCCGGTATCGTAGTCTTTCTTTTTTCTTTGCTTTTTTGTAGCCCAGGTGGGGGTCGACGTTCCACCATTTGGTGTACATCTCGTGACGTCGGCATGCTTCCTGCAGAAGCTCCCACCTTGGGGCGCCATCTTAGGATTCTTTTTTTTTTGTGTGTTCTGTTTGTGAATCCTAGGCAATTTTATTGTTTTCTCCTTAATTATATCTTTTTACACACTTCCCTTAAGTCTCTGCTTGAACCCAGAAAGATCCTCAAGCTGCAAAACTACACCGACAGATAAGAAACTATTCGTTTTGCAGCATGAATCTTTCTGGATTCACTATGCTGTGCATAAACTTTGTAGCGGTTTGTCATCTTTGTGGCGGCTGGGTGGAAGAGGAGCGTTGGTCGTAGAATATATGTTGAAGCACCTTCTATCCTACCTGTGCTTCCTTTTTCATTTGTATATCCACGCAGTAGTGCTTAGTGAACGTGTGCACTGAAGCCCATGTTGCCGCCAGGAATATGTCTTGAATGGGTGTGCCACCAGGCAAATGTCTTGAATGGGTGTGTTAGCCAGAAAGGCAATTGTTGCTCCTTTCTTCCTTGTGGAGTGGGCCCGTGCCCCTTCCGATAGTTCTTGCCCTGCCTGTTTGTGGCAGAATTGTATCGTCAGTGCGATCCATCGAGCGATGATGCTTTGTTACTGGTCTACCCAGGAAGCTGGATGCAAAGGACACAAAAAACTGATTCGTTTTCCTGTGCTCCTTGGTTCTCTCGATGTAGTGCATCACCGCCCTTCTTGCGTCTAGAGTGTGTAGTGCCCTTTCTGCGCTTGTGGCTGGGTTCGGAAAGAAGCTCGGTATTTGCATTATCTGGTTCATATGGAATGCAGAGACCACCTTCGGCATGAAGTGTGGGTCCGTTCTCATTACGACCCTGTCCTTGTGTATTTGGATGTAAGGTTCTTGCAGCGTTAGTGCTTGCAGCTCGCTTACTCTGCGCAGCGAGGTTATTGCCACCAGAACGACTGTCTTCATTGTCAGCATTTGTAGTGAGGCCTTGTGGATGGGCTCAAAGGGTGCCTTCACAAGTTCCGTAAGGAGTATGTTGAGGTTCCATGCCGGCAGCGGCATCCTCTTTGGTGGCGCTATCCTTTTCGCCCCTTCTAGGAATCTTTTTACTACTCATGATGTAAAGAAACATTCCCCCCATCTCACCTCGTGTGTAAGCTACAATCGCTGCTAGGTGTACCCTTAGCGAGGATGAACCTCCTCCATTTTTCCCCATAGCATTTTCGTGTCGTTGGTCTCCTTGCCTCCCGGAGCACTCGCATGGTGCTTCGTGGTAGCTTAAGGTGTGCGAACTCTAGGTCTTCAGGAGCCATGCCGCTAGGCTGAGGCTCTCTGGCTCTGGGAGTAGAACTTCTCCGTTTTGCATGGAGAGTAAGTCTTTCCTTTTGGTGAACATGTGGGGTGGCTAGGATCAGTGTCATGTTGCTGGTCCTGCACTTGTTGAGTACCCTGGGTATCAGTGGTATTGGGGGAAAAGCGTAGGCATTTCCCTGGGATGGTTGCCTGGATGCGAAGTTTTGGCATTTTGCATTCAGGTGTGTTGCAAACAGGTCTATTGTCGGTGTACCCCACCTTCTGATTAGCCTTTGCGTTTCCTGTCCATTGAGCTCCCATTCGTGGGATGCTGAAGTCTGCCTGCTGAGCCAGTCTGCTTCCACATTGTACTTCCCTGGAAGGTGTATGGCCAGCATGTCTATTTTGAGTGGGATGGCCCATCTTCAAATTTCCTGTGCCAGGTTGGATAGAGGGAATGATTGGGTTCCTCCCTGCTTGTTGATGTAGAACATCGTTGTCGTGTTGTCTGTTTGTATCAACACCTTCTGGTTGTACAGTTTTTTTCTGGAAGGCCTTCAGGGCTAGGAATACGGTCTTCAATTCCAGGTAGTTGATGTGTCTGACCGCATCTGCTGGGAGTCCACAGACCCCCTCACTCTGAGCTTGTTCATATGTGCTCCACATCCTATCTGGGATGCGTCTGTGGTGATGGTCACCGTTGGGCTTGGTGGTGTCAAGGGCTTCCCTATTGTTATGTTCTCCTTGTTCCACCATGCTCTCTCTTCTTGCACTGCGTACGTTACAACCACTAGACCCTCCCAACTTTCGGTTGCTTGTGACCATTGTTGTTGCAGCCATTCCTGAAATGGTCTCATGGGTAGGCGTACATTGGGGACTAGGTGAATGCATGACACCATCATCCCCATGATCTTGCTTGCTGTCCTCACTGTCAGAGCTCGCCCCTTCTGGTAGAGGCGCGTCTCCCTCGGCAGGGCCATTGTGCTCTTGTCGCTGGGGATCACCGTTTTCTGCATGGTGTTGATCTGTGCCCCCAGGAAGATCTTCACCTGTTCCGGTTCCATTGAGGATTTCCCCCAGTGTATGGAGAATCCCAGCTTCGTTAGCATCCTTGTGACCGGCTGTGCGTGTTCCTCGAATGTCTTGCTTGAACTTGCTTTTATTAGCCAGTCGTCGAGATAAGGGTATACATGAATCCCTTCCCTTCGCAGGTACACCTCCACTGCCGCCAGGCATTTTGTGAATACCCTTGGTGCGGCTTTAGTCCGAATGCCATGGTTGTGAACTGGTAGTGTTCTTTGTTCGAAAATCTCAACAGATGTTTGTGCTGCCTGTTCATTGGTATGTGCAGGTAGGCATCTTTGAGGTCCACGGTGGACACGAAGTCTCCATCTCTCATCTGAGGGAGTACCTCTTGTAGGGACGTCATTTTGAATTTTTGTGTCCTTATGTTGTTTAAGAACCGTAGATCCAGGATGGGTCTTAGTGTTTTGTCCACCTTTGGTACCAGGAAGTAGTTTGAGTACACTCCCTTGTTCCTTTCTTTGAATGGTACTAGTTCTATGGCCTCCTTTAGGAGTAGTGCTGGTGCTTCCTCTCTGAGGAGCACTAGCTCCTGCCCTGAGTGTCCCCTTCTCTTTGGTTTTCTGTTTGGTGGTTTCCTTTCCAACTCTATGCAGTATCCAAACTGTATGATGTTGCGTATCCATTTGTCTGTTATCTTCTTCCACTCCTGGAAGAAACGTCTGTCTGCCGCCTACTGGTGTTGAGTGTTCGTTGGCGTTTCGTCTGTGTAACCCTCTCTTGTTGACTTTTTTGTGCTCTACCCTCGGAGGGATCTTGTGGGTGAGCACGCTTAGCCGGGCGGAGTCACTTTGAGGCGGGTTGTTCTCCCACTTTCCGTCTTTGCCCTCGTCCGTTCCCCCTACTGCGAAAGGACTGGCCCCGAGGCTGGTACTGCCAAGTTGGTTTCTGCTGCCCCTGCTGGCCGTGATTGTCGCCCTGGTGACCTTGCTAGAATGGCTGGTGTGACGTTCCCGGCTGGTTTCCACCCCTTCCGTATGGCCTCCGTGTCGGACTAGCTCTTCTCATCTCTCTGAATTGCAGGGCCCCCATGGACCTTGCTGTTTTGTTATCTTTCTTGAGTTGGGTGAGTTTTTCATCCACCGGGGTTCCGAACAGCATCTCCCCGTTGAAGGGGGTGTTCAGGATGTTGTTCTGGACTTCTGGCTTGAAGTCTGAGATCCTGAGCCAGGCCTGCCTTCTTTCCGTTATTCCTATTGCCATCAACCTGCCTGATGTTTCGGCTCCATCTAAAACCGTTTTAAGGCAAGAATTCGCAATATTCTTCCCTTCCTCCACCTGGTGTGATGCTCTTTGCTGGTATTGTTCGGGGAGGTGCTCGATTAGCTGCCCCATTTCGTCCCAATGTTGGTATTGGTGTCTGTTTAGTAGGGCACGGGAGTTCGCCATGCACCAGTGCATTGCCGCGTTTCTTTCGATCTTCTTCTCAGTCAGGTCCATCCTCCTGCTTTCCTTGACTGGTGGTGGGCCAGAGGTTGCCAGGACATTAGCCCTTTTCCTGGCCGTTGACGCAATGATGGAGTCCGCTGTGACGGATCCCTTGTTGTAGGGAGGGTCCTGGGAGGAGTGTTTATACTTCTCCGTCCTAGGTGTGATGGACTTGCATGCTGCTGGGTCCCTGAACACCTCCTTCCCCTGGTCCATGACACTTTGGAGCATGGGGAGGAACTGGCTGAATGGGGAGCAGCGTTGAGTAAAAAGTCTGCTTTAGGCTTTTCTTCCTCCAGCTTGACCCCAAAAGCTGCTGCAGCGCTTTTGATGACCATATTGTAGGCCCCGATGTCATCGGGCGGCGAAGGCCTTGAAGGGTAAGTCTCCACAGGCTCCTCCGGGTTTTCGGCATCGAGGTCCTGCCACTCCAGGTCCTGTGTTGTCAACGGCGCCGAGCTGTAGTTTGTTCGTTGGTCATCATCTTCTTCCTCATAGTATAGGTCCTCCTCTTCTTCTCCGGGAGTTATCGACGGTTCTTCAGTGAACTCCTCCTGTTCCTCGACGTCTACGATGGCCGACGGTGGTTTCATCAGAATCGTGTATCTTTTCATTTTTTCGTCGAACTCCTTTCTTTGTAGGATGCTCTCCATTTCTGCCTCGAGCCTCCTCTTCTTTCTTTCCAAGTCAGTGGCCTGTTCGGCGTCGAGCGCGGGTCTTTTCGCCAGAGCCGGCGTCGACGAGACCTTCTCTTTTGAAGCAGAGCGCGCCAGTTCTTGGCCTTGCTTTGACGACCTTGGCTTTTCGCCGGTCTTCGCCACCTGGGAGTCCTTTTCGAAGGATCCGCCGGGCCGTTCGTCCTTGGATGCAGCTGCAGGCGTCGACATTTTCGGCACCGGTGCTCCTTTCGAGGGCTTCGACTGATTTTCGAGAGTCTGGCTCAGGCTTTCAGGGCCCTGTCGCGGGTTTAGTGTTCGATGTCTCTCCTACCTTATCAGACGTTTTCTTATCGGTCTCTGCGACCGTGAAGTCACCTGGTCCCTCGGCGACGTGGTCTTCGTCGGTGGAGAGGCCCAATTCGTACAGCGACGGGGTCTGTCCCTTGCCCTGCATGTTGTAATTGGCTCTCCTCTGTCTCTCTCTAACCCGGGGTGTCTTCGGTGTGAAGGCAGAACAGGCGTTGCAGTCTTTGCTCTCGTGGTCGACTGGCAGGCAAAGGTTGCAGACCGGGTGTTGGTCCTTCTGCGTGTATTTATGGTGGCCGTTATGGCAGAATTTAAAAGGGTGTCTTGTCCATTCCTGCGCTCAGTGTCCCTGAGTGCGCATTCTCCGTTGGACGTCGAAGATCTCGAGGTTCTCCTCCTTCGTCGTCCCAGCTTGTCGATCTTGTTCTCTGTAGTCTTCCTCAGCTTCTTCTCGATGAAACTCGTGCTTCTTCTGGTCTTCCCAAAAAACTCTGGAGCTTCACGGTGACGATCCAGTCCCAACGGCGGAAAAAAGAATCTGAAGATGGCCCCAACGTGGGATCTTCCGCAGGAAGCGTGCCGACGTCACGAGAGGTACACCAAATGGTGGGACGTCGACGCCCACCTGGGCTACACCAAAAAAAATTAAAAAAAATTTAAGAAGGAAGAAAGACTACGATTCCGGACCCAATCACCAGACCGCGGAATAATGCACAGCAAAGTGAATCCAGAAAGATTAACGCTGCAGAACCCCTTTTTGCATTGCATGTGCTGCAGCCAGCAGCACCCGTCGAAATGCAAAAGATGGGCATTGCGACCACCGTGGTGGCAGTCGCATCGTAATGCCTCTGTAGGGACCGCCGACAACCTGTTGGGTGGTCCCATTTACCCGCCCACCATCCTAATCAGCCCCTTAAGCACCCCATGCCTATTAACAATGAATGTTGACCTTGTGTAATGTAACTGGTGCACAGGTAAATTGCTCCAATTCCTTCGGGTTTGTTCCTGCTATATAAAAACTGCTGCAAAGTGCACAAGGGGTTAAAGGGAAGGCTGAAACAAGGAAAATCAAATATGTACCCATTTACTACTTAATTTGTACAAAGTGACATCAGAAAACCTGAATTAATCGTGGCTTCCCCACTTAAAATGTGTGATCTCAGGCAAATATTTTATTTTAGCGAAACTCTTTTTTTCTTCATTATCACATAAGAAAGCACTTCCAAATTTGTGAGTTCAGAAAAACAGTTGTTAAAAAAACCTATGCTTGATATAATAGAACACAATATTGCTTTATAATAACCTGGGGCACAGACAAAGTTTTCATGAAAATTGTCTTGCCTCTTAGTTCACTCATGGTTCATATTTAAAGTAGGTCTTAACGCAGTGCTATAATGTGCTGTATTAATGACAAAGTTTCCATATGTTAAAGAAATAAACTGAGTTTTGTAGAGATATTATCATATGTACATGATGTTTGGTGTAGAGTTTGCCTGTTACATATTTTCAGGGGTTGGCTCTTGGACAAGCACTCCCATTTAATTTGTTAGTTTGCCGACTTTGGGACTTAATGACATCTCATTTAAATAAAAAAAAATGTGTGAATGGAAATCTCACTGTAGGGTGCAGTGAAATGGAAAGAAATCAGCAATCGTTGGCAGACCTCTCAGTGCATACAACCACAAAAACAGCATTAATGTAAAAGTTTTGTACAGGTGGGCAAGCTTAAAAATTAACGGGGAGAGTCCGTGCTGTAGTGAAGATCGTGATCTACATATGTACAATGCTAAGTTAGCATAACCGCGTTAGATGTTAGAAAGCCATCTTGCCGCTTTTGCACACGACACTGTAGTCACATGTTATTAAATTGAGAAATGCTTACTCGACTTTGCTTCACATGAGAGCTGTCTGGTGTTAACATCCCAAACAGTGAGCAGCGACCTTGGTCTGTACACAGTGTATAGAAACAGTCTGGGTCGCTAGACGGTGCATGTTGAGTTCAGGTTGATCGGCCCACTAGTTTAGCCATAACACGCACGCAGCTGCAAATACCTGAAAGTCGAGTGCTTTTAATATTGCAGTGTTACATGTTTTCATTACATTCGGAAGAAGAGCGTTCCTAGGAGCAGAGCATAGCTGATCCTGCGATGTGAACTCTCTGAGCTGATCTTTACGGTATGGGGTTCCCCATTCAAGCCTAGAGACCTTCTATTCGTCTAATAATAGTATTAGTGTTTTAGAGAAAGGAAGGTGGCTTAGATCCACTGTCATTTTAGTATGATTACTCCTTTCATTTTCTATGGTATTGTAACTATGCGGATGGTTTTGATTTTAATAGTTTGTCTGCTGATGTTAGCCAAACTGCTGCATCTTAGGACACGAGGTTTATAAAATAAACTCTTTAAACTTTTACTGTGTCTCTGTTTATTCTGTTGTGGACTGGTACGAGAATAATTACGAAAAGGTATTTCTGATTCCCACCATTCCTGAGAAATATACTAAGTCGCTTGTTCTGGGTTGTCTATACATTGGGACCGCCGAGCTAAACCTCGGATAACGAATGGGACACTAATGCTGGCCGGATAAGGGGTTCTGGGTTCTGAGGTGGGTTTTTGGTACACCGCAATTCACTGAGGGCCTGGGTTCCTGCGCATAGTTCTGCGCATAAGCAGAATCCCTGCAACAGTGCCCAAGATCAGCCCTGAATATATTTAAAAGCATCCATTAGCATCTGTGAATGGGTGATGTCCATCGTGTTTATCTGTGTTCTGATCTGTTGGCAATAAAAGTTAAATGCTGCTAAACATGATGGAGATTACCCCATACACAGATGCAAATGATTGCACATCAGGTTAAAATAGCCTTGCTTGTTTTGGTTTCTCCTCTGCCGATTTCTCCACTTAGACCTTAAAGGTCTCTCCTTTGAAATGCGCGCTACAATGTGCCCCCCGCGCGGAGTTGGAGTGCTGCGCGCGCAGCCGCCAAGGCGAGCGCCTTAGAGGGATCAATGGTCTGAATCTAATGTAGCGAGTTAAAAAAATACCTGGCTGCGTGGAAACTAAATTTTAATACTCCCTGTAGCTGGTATTAGTAAAAAGGAAGAAGGAGGAATGTATGCTAGGATGAGCTGTTCCCTCCCTGGTCTACATGTTTCGCAGCCTTCCCCTAGGCTTCTTCTTCATGACCAAAGCGATTGATCCCTCCTACCACTCTAGAGAAAACCTATGTGGTCTGCCTGATCAATGTCAAGGTCTAATGTGCATATTATAAGCAGGGATGTGGAATTCCTACAGCCCGACGCCCAGGACATATTGTTTGGGGTCAAGGGCAACAAGTTTTAATGTGCATTTTGTCCTTGGGACAAGCAGGCCCAACCCCCTGCAGCACAAACCCTTTGGCTGCTAGTTTTGCAGTGCCCCATTAAGGATCAGGGAAGGGCACTGCCTGCAGTTAAGTTAATATTTGTGTGCATATGTTAATGCTGTTCAAACTTGTATTTATGGTTCATTAATTGAAAGCCTTTATTATTAGGGTGAGCGCTCTCAGTAAATGAAAAGTTCTGACTGCACTACTGACATTGGTTCCAGTATAAAAATGTGTACAAACGGTTTCAAAGTTTAGCAATATGAGGCTTTGTATAATGCTCCCAGAATGCTCTCTGATTAGATGCAAATATTTGCAGAAGCTTGAAAGCAAGATTAATGATTCTTTGCTTTCAATATAAAATTTTACTAAAAAATGAAAGTAGGAAACATTTGTTTTTGCTAAACTACTGTAAAATTTCAGGTGCCATTTCTTTGCAGCATCATTTAGTAAAATGTGTTGATGCATGCTAGTATTTCCCCAAAATATTCATATTAGAAAATCAGTGTAACCAGTTTCAATAAGATTTTGGGAAACAAAAATAAACAAGCATTGGCAAAGCCAATAGGACTGAAATGGTGGTCAGCTTTTTAGTTTTGGCAATGCGTGACTTGTTTTGGCATGGTTTTTGTAAAACCTTATTGATGTGAGAGCTGCCGGACCCTCGCCATTATAACAAACATTGGTAAAAGCAAAAATAGTTTTTGGTCTCAAAAAAGCACACACTGCCACATTAGTTACTGGCACTGAACAAAACTAATTTGTGTGCCGATATGCTCCTTGTGAAAGAGCAGAACGCTGTCGCTCATCGTGAAGCCAGCTAAGACTGAGAGAGAGAGAGAGAATTTTAATAAACACAAACGGTCATGGTTAACGCCAGACCAAATTAGGGGCCCAGTTATTAAAGAAAGTCTCAAAAGTGCACCCTTGGTATATGTCCTTGCATTAAGGGCAGCAATATGGCTTTCGTGAATTCACAAGAATTTACAGCAGTAGGGCAAGAGATAGTACTCCTAGAAAATATTTGTGAACTGCATTTTAGCCTGAGCAAATATGCATGTGTAGATTTGCTCATGAGAAAACCTGAGTGTTTGCAAGTTTATTTTCCCTCCAACCACTTTTTTCCCCATTTCTGGAAGGTTTACTTCTGCCATTGTCAGGAGTAAATTTCCAACATTTCTCAGTATTGGAAAAGATTAGAGAAGAGTTGTTGAAAACCCTTAAAACATGCAAGTTAGTAGGTTAGCACAGACTCAAAAGGACATTCAAACCTTGGAACTATTGTTTACCACTACCTTCAGTCCCAGTATGTAGATATGCGGAAACGTAGCAACATAAAGGGATTGCTAGTATTCAAACACTACTATGGTATGAGCCCTGGCATAATCAGAGAGGCTATATAAGAGCTCTTATACAATGAGATTGCTGCCATAATTTGTCGCCTCACAACATGGCACCAAAGGGACAAGTGGATTTTGTTACAGGACAAGTAGATTTATGAAGCAACCTGCCCCATGGACAAGTAGATATTTTAATAAATTCCACACCCCTGTATAAGCATGCGTCCATACAATACTTAATTTGGTACGTTCCGGAGAACAATATTGTTGGTGCCTAGCTAAGGCCCCATGAGCTTAAATACAGAAGGGGAGGAGCGCTTGTAGTCAAACAATCATCAAAGCTGCTCTCTCACCCAGGCAATGCCTACCCGTGGCTCTAATGAACCACGGTATTTTTTAACTCAAAACATTAGATTCTGACTCCTCCACTCTCACACCAACACATAGAATCACCTCACTAATAAGTGCTCCCATGTCTCAGATGGTTGTAGCATGTCCCGCAGCCACCAAGGGACCTTTTGGTGGGTGAGGGGTATTTTACACCTATACACCCCTAGGAAAACATACTGATTGCTCACACTTGGTTTAGAACAATCCATGGAAGAACAGTATTTTCTATGTATGAAGGGTGGACTTTCTGTGGTAGGGAATGCGCCAGGATTTAAATGGGAAGTGGAGGCTTCGACCACCAAGCTAACCGGGGTAGGGTGTTTCACGAAGAAACTGGGGTCCCCCCAGAGAGGGGCGATGGCGGCAGGCTATTCTCCTTTTCACAGGAGCCCATGTGCAAGGCTTGGATCAAGCCCTAAGCAGGAAGCCTGTGAGGGCTACATTAAATGGGAGAAAAAGTTTTGAGAGGGCCACTCCTGGCTGAAGCACTTCTGTCAAGACGTCAGTCTTGACCCCCCTGTCCCCCTCCCTCCCCCCGCTGAGGGCAGCCCTTCTCACCACCATGACAGTACCTGGAGAAGTGTCTATTCCGATGGCATCTGCCAAGGCCTCACCCAAGTCTAGGTTGAGATCCAAGGGCTGGTATTTTTCAGGGTCTAGTGGCCTCTCCAAAATCGTCCCTGAGCCTAGCCTACAAGAATAGCACTCAAGCTCCAGGGTATAGCTCCAGTAGGCACCAGAGGCAGAAAACACCCATCCAGTTCCCTGAGTCTGGGATGAGAATAGTGAAGATGCCAGAAGCGTTGCCTTCGGGACCAGCATTGGATACGGTCAAGGTGGTGCGACTGGCTCTAGGTCGGGATCCATACGTGCATCCAAGGGGCCTGACTAGCACTGGGGACTGCCCGCCCATGGGGAACCAGTAGAGGCCCCTCCTGAACCTGCTGGGCCCATAGGTGTACCAGCTGGGAAGGGCCGCTCAAATACAAGGTGCATAGCTTCATAAAATCTGCTGAGTTTGACTGGGATCACTCCAGCTCCCGGAAACTCGGGGAGGCGTGGAAAAGGCCCAGGCACAGGCTCTACCGTGAAGCAGGCCTTGAATGATGCCGGATGACTTTGACGGACTGGGTAAAGTCCAAGTTCTCTTCAACTTCTTGCTTTTCTTCTTTTTGAGGGACTTGCTGGAAGAAAACTTCGAGCGCAACCAAGATCTACATCTCTGCAACCGATCCTGGGACCTGCCCCACGACAGTGATCGAGACAGTCGCGGTGTCGCACATCAAGTGGCAAGGAGCTTGCAAGATTGTCCATCAAGGCCTTGGTGTTCATGGCGCGGCAATCGAAAGATCATGGCGGCATGGTTGCACTCAAGATACCAGAGGCAGACTAGGTGGGGGTCAGTCACAGACGTCTGTGGTGACAGGCAACGCAAGCTTAAAACTAGACTTCCTAGTTGACATCCCTGCCACACCAGGAGAAAAAGTCTCAAAAATCTTTGACAAAACATCAAAAAAGCACAGTCAAAAAGTGAATAATGTGGTAGCTCTCGCTGGATCTGTGCTGGCACAGAAAGAAAATAACAGATGTCGGCGCACTGGGGTGGCACCTATATAGGCACCACGCATGCCACTCAAGGCAGAATACTCCAACTACCGGCACGCAGGTGTACTGCTAACAAAACATTTCAACATCCTGTTTGACGCCTGGGGATAATTCTAAGGTATGGATTCTGCAGTTAGAATGTTTTATCAAAGAGCCGACATTTTTTTTTTTTTTTAATACACCAGGCTAACTGCCCAAGGAAACGTTCTTTAAAAAACAGGTTTGACCAGCAATTCTGCTAAACACAGTTTGATTTGGTCTAATTTTGTTATTTAGTTGTTTTTTTAGTCCTATGAAAGTAAAAAGAAATTAAAAATAAAATGTTTACTCTACGCGGGTATTTTAAGTGATGACAGGGCAGGGATTTCTTCTCAGTTGTAACAGATTTCTATTAAATTGCAAATGAGTACAGCTATTTAATACTGAAGATTCCGTGATTTAGAAACACTTATAGCCAAAGGTCCCATAGAGCACACCTCACAACCATCTACTGTAAAATATAAAAATGGATTGGATCTGGAAACATTTTCATACCACGAGATTATTTTATGCAGCTGAAAGAAAAAAGACAATACAGTGGGGGAAAAAACCCACAAACACAAAGCTGCAATTTCAGATCACCAATGAATACGGCATATTCAAACATCACTTGCTTTAGACAAGCTTAAGAATACTCAACCTAATGCAACAGAGGCCATTTTACTTAAAAAATTTAATTGGTTTACAAAGGAGCTACAAACTACATGTAAAGTAATCTTTGTACAAAAATGGCATCAGTGTTAAAAATGAGATTGACATTATTACATTGGTGACAGAATTAAAAGAAGCACATGACATTATTACAAGATAAAACAGCCTTTTACATGTATACAATCAAATTATTGCCAAATGCTATAAGATTAAGATCTGTTAAGTTTATCCAGGCACTGTTGAGACGAGCAAGTATCTGCAAAAGGGACTTTGTTAGCCCTTTAATCGAAGGCCCTATATCTAGCACCAGAAAGAAGACTGGAATTTACCGGCAATTTGTGAGCTAGCATGGCAAGTGACAGTGGGCCTTTCATTACAGCATTAGATGGGTAATAGGAATTATGCCTTCCCTTTATGGTAGAGAATCCCTTTCTGCTCAGTCCACAATGGAAAAACATGTTGCACGATTAGCTGGGATTTCCATGCATCCAGAAAATGCCACTTCAGCAAGCGTCATTTCAAAGTCAAATATGGAGTCTTCAATATTAACGAAGCAAGATCGGATAACTCAATAAGACCGACCAACAGGTTTATTGATCAAAAAGCAAAGGTAAAGTTCTGGCACTGGTGATATCAATTTGAACATTTTCATAACAGGGTGAAACAGTTTTAAAGTAAACTAGCTATAGATCCGCAGATATCCAGGGAAAGCTATAACCATGCCATTGTTTTTAACTGGTCTAAGGCAGGGCCCATTATTCCTTTGCCTCCCCCAAACATCGAGCCAAAACGGTCTTACTCTTTCACACATTCTAGGACAAGCCAGTTTTCGACCAGGGTCCATTCTTTTCTACCAAAGTCCATGTGAAGGGTTCTAAAGTAGCTGGAAGGGGAACTTAACTGCAAGTTTATATTGATTAGCCATAACGGGCAAAAGAAATCCAAACATTTGCTAAACTTCTTCACAGCATGGCCCCTTGGAAACAACATAATTCTTAAATAAGCACAACCGTAGACTATGCAAAGGACAGCAAACTTCTAAACTGTACCTCTACAGAAAAGAAAAAGTACCACTGCCTTTCATCAGTGGGCCACGAACGACTGCTGCATGACATATTGTAAATTGTCAGCTGACGACAATGATCTTTTACAGTTAACTCCTGAGAGTTTAGAAGTCATGATTAAAATATTATAAAACACACGCTTTCTGCCAATAATACAAACAGGAAGCAAATCTCTTCATTACAGAGTGGTCATTTGGGGGGGGGGGGGGGGGTTTGTTGGGGTCTGAAAGAATTCTAGTTTAATGGTATGGAAGGAAGCCTCTCAAAGAGTTTACATGCATGCTGTACATGTGAATTGCTGAGCAAGAGCAGCAGATTTTATAACCATTAAAAAAAAAAGATGCTTTGCTTACAACCTTCCTTGGCTAGCCATAGTTAAAGATGTAGGGCCTTATTTAGAGTTTGACGGAGAGGATACTTCATGCCCCATCCACCATATTAAAAGTGCATTATAGCCCATGGCACAGGTGGATACATCAATCATTTCTTGATGGGGCACCCTATCCACCAAACTCTAAATTAGGCCCTTAGTCGTCATTATCACCATGTGTCAAAATATCCCCACTCTCAGGACCCTGTCAATTGCACAATCAACCCCAGTCATTCATACAATAGCCTTGACCAAATGAACCCCCCCACCGCACCCCTCCCTTACACTCCCCAGCAAGGCAAGCTACCAAACCAACATTTCTGAGATGGACAACCTTTTTCAAATTGGTAAGGAAGTGGTACACAGAAGCCTAAATTAGGATTTGAAGCTAGTAAATATGTCAAATTAATTTAGATGACAAAAAGGGCCATGCAATTTAGAGTACAACAGTATGGCCGCATAAAATTCTGGACCTCATTCAAACAGGCAACCGCTTGCTTGAACCTAGTTGCAACGCACTGCTGCATTGCCAACTCCATGAACTAGAAATGGTTCAGTCTCTGGCAATCAGACCTCTAGAAGCAATTATTTTGCATTTTTTTTAGTTTGAGCAAGCAAACATTAGCAAGCATCTTTGTGGAGGCTGATATCACTGAAATTAACAGATTCCATTTAATCCAGGAACTGTCTAAACTGAAAACAACAAAATACAAAGCAGTCTTGTTTGAGGATGCACACCAGGAAATTTACAAAAACACTAATTTGGGTGCATAAGCCATCTGCAATCAGAATAGCAGTATAAAAACAACCCCATGTGAAGTAAAATATATAAACCCGAGGTTAGAGGATTGTAAAAATATTTTCCAAGCATGCTGGAATTTGGTGCATCAACATGTATTTCAGCATTTAAACCAATTCAGTTTCTTTAGAAAACAGCAAGTCTGCTGTATCATGCTCTGAATGTGCAGCGTGGTTACACGTTTCATTATTTCAAAGTTGTCATACAGACATTATCATTTAACAGTGGCTTTAAATCAAACCAAGCCATAAGTAATCTTTTGTGGTACACATTTTTCAAAGCAGAACTTTACATTTTCATGTAGCCTATTCTTGTTTTGGAACAAAGTACAATACTTGTGCTAAAGAAATCTCAAGCAGCCGAGTCCCTAAATGAATTCATTGTAAGCCTCTAGTAGAGAGGAGGCATATTGCAGTTGGGGTGGCACCACCGAAAACTGTTCCTAAAATGGAGGGTGGAAAGCCAGTTTTGTTCAGACCCAGATTACCAATTTCTACTGTTAAAACAAATCGGAAAATGTAATGTTCAATAATTGCCACCCCTTTTCTGCCGCAATTAATGTCGATCACTCCAAACTGAAACTTGTCTGTTGTAAGTTTTCTTTAAACAACTCTATTTCTCGGCTGACTGCTACCGAGTATTGGCTTCAATGAAGGACCGGCCATTGAAATAAAGTGCTCTCATCTCAACATATCCCCTGCTTGATGTCCTGGAAGTGACTGTGCCACAGTCCCTTAAGCAAACCTGTCAAAAAGCTCTGAACAATCTGATTGATCATATAAGCAAGTGCTTTAAAATAAGAGTCTGAGATCAAAATAACTACATTTCATATGTCCCATTCCATTTCCCATGAATGGGCAAGGAAATGCAGATTCCCAAATACAAAAGTAATTCTCACCATAATAAAAGTAGATGTATGGCACCAGAAGGGAATAAAAATAAATAAAAGTCCATAATCCTCAACTTACTGTGCCTGATCAGTCCGAGAATCCACTGACAGCTTATGTAAAGAGATGGAATTATAGAAGCACATAAGGAAGAAAATAAAAACAAAACTGCCTTTAAAGTCTTACTATAGAGGAGGGGGAAGCTTGTAGGAACTTTTCTTTTAATAATGGATACAAAATAAGTAATTAAAATACTTTTTACATTAACCTTTCATGCTCTTCTAGGTTACCCAGACTTTTTGAATCTTCTGCCGATGTGTGCATGTCACAACACAACGTAACCGCTCATGCTTGGGTACAATAACTGACCCGGCTGAAACAAATTAGTCTCCAAAGTATAAACAACAAACTCTGGCTTGGTGGAGAGACCAATCGCTACAAAATCTCTCTGCTTCGGCCGAAGACAGGGGATCTGTAAGGCGTTGGCTCAATATAGTTAGTAACACAAAGATCGTGATTGGTCAGCTGCCAATTTACTTGTATCAATGAGCAAGACCAGTGTGACATTCACTTTTCGAACAGGCATGTGACTTTGAAGAACTAATTCAACATCTTCAGTCTTGGGAAGGGGGGGGGGGGGGCGTCGGGGTGTCAATACAGGAAGTAGTACAAAGGTTTCCTACTCAATGCAATTTTGTTTCTTAAAACTTTAAAAACTTTTAAAGTGACAAATCACCTTCCATTTTAATCCATAATTTTTGGTACAAAAGTTATAGCGGCAGTCACACAAATTCACACAGTTTACGGTTTTGGGTAGAAAAAGGTACAAAATATACATATATATAAATATATGTGTGTTAGCATACATACTCTGTACATATAAAACTGACAAATCACGATGTGATTTTCGATGATGTATACAAGATTTAAACGCATTAACCTGATAAATCTGAGTGCAAAAAAATCAGCCAACCTGCCTGCCATCATCCCAGATAGAAATCCTTACACATTGTGCCTTGTGTTGAGTTTGACTCACTCGTAATGGCCATACCCAAGCACAAAAGGGTGTTTAGGGTGCTGAACAAGCTGTGACATACCAGACAGAAACATTTTGCTTTCAGTGTACACAATAGACAACGTCCGAAGATGCACTGTCCATCGCAAACATCCAATGCCATCAATGTGTGCTGCAGCTGCTGTACCACAGGTCGCTTCAAAATGGATGGCTTCAATGATTTAACATTTAAAAAAAAAAAAAAAAAAAAATATTTCAATTGTGCCCTGATGGCCCAAAATCAAAATACCTTGCAGCCTGTCAAGCAATAACTATCAGTGTTAGAATAAAAGACTAAACATGTTCAACAAATATGGTGCCCTTCAATACTATATTAAAATCACTCCCCCAAGATTAAAGTCTTTAACAAATGGACATTTTGAAACCTGAACTTCCTACACATACAACTGTGTTTGGGCGCCTCAGATTGATCTGAGCATCCGTCTGCCACAACGTCCTCATAAAATGAACAGTCCCAAAAGAAGATACAAAATAGTAAAACAGTGTGGACATGTAAGTGAGATTAGTCAGAAGCCGCCAAACGCTGGAGGGATTTCATACATAATTACAATCTTGTGAAAAGAACGAAACCAGATGATCAAACAACAAATAAATTTAAACTGCAACGTCAAAAAAACAGCACTATCAGTCGAAGACACTTTGAAAGAAAAGCTGCATTTTCCAGAGGCTTCTCCGACAACTCCGCTCTCCCATACCCGATTTCCTCACCACAGTTCCAGCAATTTGACTGTATAGACATGAACTCCCATCAGAACCCTTTTCTCAAGGCTTGTGAAGCTTCAGCTGAAAGTACACATTTTTGGTTCAACGAGGCAATGCTCTGCCACTTAGTTTTTACCGCTGCCATTAAACAAAGTTGCAATTTCAGAGGAGGTCCAAACTGACAGTCCTAGAAAAATCGAGGTTAGTTACATGAGCACAAGAAGTGTGCACTAGAAAAGCAACTGCTTCTTCATCCTATACAACATTAATCAAAATCTGCTTACATGGGCTCTATGTAAGGTGTCATATACGTGGGCAGGCTGCCAGCAAAAAACTCTGGAAACTGGAATTAAATATAACAAGGGAATTTTGCCACTCACGACCCCTCATCCCGTTTAGAACTGAATGCAGCATAGGTTTGGATGCAATATAGGGGAGGCCCATAATGTCTATAACAAATATTTAACAAGTATACATTTTCATAAAAATGCTATTAATATATAAAAATAATATTTCGAAAAACAAATGCACAATGCAAGGCAGTTAATCAAATAACATAATCCCATATAGCAGAGCCCTGGAGCACAAACTCATTCTTACTTAACACACCTCCTCAGCAACTTTGTGTATTTTTCAGTCTGTGTTTTTCAGTTATTTTAAATGTTCAGAGTCGTCCAGTAAGGAAAAGTGGGGTAGAATCTAAATAAATCGGACAGATTCTATACGCTACACTTTCACAGCAGAATTGTATTTTCTTTTCTGGTTAATTGATTGATGTGTTTGGCTGGCAAGATACCACCAATAACATAGCGAGCCTTAGGACAAGTGGTATAAATGAACTGCAAAATGGCTTCAAAAAATAATAGTTGTCAAATTTGAGATCTGCAGTGATTTCATAAGTTAATGTAACCAACCCAGGACTGGTCATGCAGAAAGTTACCAATTGTAAACCAAAATTCTTCCTATTAAATCATTAATTAAAAACAATTAATTAGAGCTACACGTGGCAGTTTGAGGAAAGAATTGTAGTGATTAAGAACACATGAGGCACTTTGAATTTTAGAGGATCACGCAAGAGGAGATTTTTCAGACGCACTCAAAAATGCTGTGAAGAAGCAGAGAGCTCGGCAGGAAAGTGCTGCATGTTGAAAGATTTGTAACTGCTCAGCTTCTTACACCTCTTTTACAAGGCTCGAGAAAGATCTTCCCCTACCCTCAGATGTGAAGATTAGCTAGCAACCAGTGTCCTCAAACAAATTAAATTACCCCGATTGGGATCCACCTTTTCCACATTAGAGCCATCATTTTTTTTAAACTAAGAGTCAAAGTTGTACTCCTGGCATGTGCACTGCTAAAATCGACAAAGCACATAAGCTGAAGGCAACTATTCCAACAAAAAAAAGAAAGACAAACCACTTCTGGTGAATATAAATTCAAAAAGGACACTGCTTAAAGGATTTAGATCTTCAAAAATTATGTGACGGTAGTTGCTCGCTCTAGTTACGTTGTGCCAGCGTTAAACCTACAGGGCAAATTCTGCTATGATGAAAAGTACCTTCTAAGCAAAGCTGGAAAAAAAAAAAAGGGTGGAAAGAGTTTACAGTGAATTCTTAAGCGCACCAACAACCGCAGATTTACAAACAAAATGTATTTTGTTTGCTAGCAGTCCCAGCAAAAAAGTGAGAAACCTAAAACGCAATTAAAAGCAGGAACAATAATATGAATGTGTGTAAAATAACATACAAAAAAAATATAGCATTCTCATGAAACCTTGGTCAGTCAGAGCCCGCCCACGCGCCATATAGTCAAAGATAAGGCTCTCTAAGGCGACCAAAACACTTTGGTCTTAAGCACTGCTTTCTTTTTCTTTTTTTCCCCAATGAACTCAATTTATAATTTTATATTTTTTATATATAGATATATATATATAGAATCTGTTTTTAGTTAAAAAGTATTGCATTGATAATATACATTTATCAAGGCATGATGGCTTTAGGTATACCTTAAAATGGGCGTGGGGGCAGAATAAGGAGGTCAACAACAAACATCAGCTCTTGCTTGCAGGCACTGTACCCACCACAAAGGTTTGTCATAATGTTCAAACCAGAAGGGCAAGGTCAGAACGTCTGGCAAATGCGCATCCTGACCTGTACCCTTTGCTGTCATTTGGACCACACTACCCCATTTCCACCACCACTTTTGAATATAGTTCCACAAGTCAATCAAGCCCTCAGAATCCGTTGCCACTTATGTTGATGGAGAGGTCAGCCACCTGCATGACGTTGATACCGCTATTAGCCAGTCGAGCAATGCCCTCGGGCGAGATAGCCTCCATGGCCACCATGCCTGAAGTGATGAGAGTCTGAGGGGTGGGAGTAGATGGTGTGCTGCAGTCGGAACCGGTATCCATAGGGACATTGGTCATAGTCACGGTGCTATTGGGCGAAACCTTCTTGTTTTGGTGCGTTTTGATGTGCTTGGATAGGTGATCGCTCCTCATAAAACGCTTTGGGCATTCTGGACATGCAAATTTCTTCTCCCCTAGATGAAAAAAGCAAGTATTAACAAGACTGATACAAGATTGCACAGTAAAGAAACTGACAAGAGACCTACACTGTTGGCCAGTTTCTTAATGATGTATCACAAGTTGGCTAAATGCATGAAACCCATCAAATATTTCAAAGCTCAGATCCGGTTTTTACTATTGGAGTCATACCATTGTAGCATCACAAACTACTGCATAGATTTAAACAGATGGGGGACCATGGATGTATAATTGTTTTATATTTTGTCACTAAGTTCTAACAATGCATCATACCATGATACGAACGAGAGAGAGAGCATGGCTAGTGGGTCCAGTCCAGTAGTCTGCTTGTATGGCCGCAACTGAGGATACAAGTATAGGCCTATCCCTATGGCCTGAAAATATTTTTAAAATATGGTACCCACCCCACCACCCCTGCAGTTGAGGGGGGCCAGAGGCAGGGCTCTGTGGCCACCACCCTGCTGTACACAGCCAAATGGCATGTGTAGTAGGAGCAGTTGACTGAATATAATTTTATTTAAACTGACAAATTCACTAAGAAAGAAAAAACGTTTACAGGTACCTAGTTGGGTATAGTAATAAGACCTTACTTTATTTTTTAAAAAACTTACAGAAAAAACCCAAAGGTTAAACTGTTGATATAATCTGGAGTTGAAAAAAGATAAAAGCTGTTTATGATAATTTTAAAAATATACCAATCTAAAAATTTCTATTTATACTTTACTGAGCTAAATTTATCTTGAACACACGCCATGCACTGCATATACCCTCACATATTAGATCTTTCATGATCTATTAAATTACATCATTGATGACATCTCAAATCACATCCTACAATTATTGCTACACTGCCCTACAAAATTTGTGGATTTAAAGCAATTGAGCACGCTACACTCATGGCCATTTTTATATTCATCCTAATGGGATTACCCTCTTAAAGACTTGACACTAGCCACAAATGTAAGTCAAGAGGATTATGGTACACATTTGCCACTGAAAAGACACCTTCTGCATGGCCTTATGGACAACCCTCCGTAGTTAATTAAAATACACTACACACATTACCAAAACACTGAGTTAAACTACCTCCAAGTGGGATACCTCTACATTGTACATTTTTAAGCCATCTGCAATGCTTCAAAATCTTCAGCAACCACAATAGTAGAAAATAAGTGAACCAATGTTCTAAGGCTCATCTATTGGTTGTGTCTCGGTTTTCTAATTCTACGAGAGATGGATGGAGCTTCTTGGCTCCCAGAGTCTGGAATCTGCTCCCCTTGCATATTCGTCCACTGTCTTCTCTAGATGTTTTTAGGTGCTCATCGATGACCTGCCTTTTTTTTTTTAGAAGGGCTTTTGGCTCTGCCTCAGTTTCTTCCGGGGTTTTTCCCATCTCTCCTTTGAGCGGTAGCGCCATGATAACTTCAGGTGATCGTTGTGTGCTTTATAAATTCCACTACCATAAACCAATGTTACTTAGAGCAACTATACTAATAAATGCATACGGACCGGTTACTAAAGTGCAAAGGTCAAATTCGATATTACCACAGTTTACTAATATCAACATAAAAATACTGTTTGATGCATCACAGACTGACTGCAACACTTACTTTAAACTGAGGAAAAAAGTGAACACACACTACCATGAAAATTATAAATAAGACAATGAATATAGTACTATTTGTGTGAATATGTGGCATTTAGTGACGTTGAGCTTTGAGGCGTTCTTCCTTCGGATATAAATTTTATGAGGTCGTAAGCTTTGCATTTGATATTTGAGTTATGGGATGAGTGGCTGGTGTATGAATTATGGTTTGAGGAGCCAACCATAACTATTGCTTTTTAACTGCTTTACGATTTCTATTTGGCTTTTAAAATTAATCTCTAGTTTTTTTTTTCTAACAATAAGTTCCCATAACCAATTCTAACATCAACTTCACTAGTACGGTTTGCATTTTTTATGATTTTTTTTTTACTTCATACAAACTTGAACCTGTGTGGGTGGCATAATCCCACCGAACATAATTTTGCGGCGCCTCAAGCCCACCCTATTACAGAATGCCAAACCATGCAGGCCACAAGTCCTGTTCTAAACCAATAGCAGTTGGGAGGGAAGTGGGGATGCTCCCTGCGTGCCATTATGACTTGAAATCCGACAAATCTGTCTCAAACTATTTCTGCAAAATATCCTCTCGGGTGTTCTGTTAAAAAGGAAACAAGCATCTGTGCTTCTTCCTACAGATCACCGGAGTAATATGCCAACAGGCATATGGGATTGCATTAACAATAAGCCGGGAACCTAGATTCTATGTCAGGACCGGAGGCGCGGATTATGCTGTAACTTCCTTTATTCCTACAGCCAGCAGTATTCAACTCCAACAATAACAAAAAACTAGCACTCCCAAGGTGCTTGGGTAGTTCATAGTGTCCACCAATCAGCATGCCCAGTCATCCCCGAAGGCGTGTGCTTCCCGGGTCAACTCCTCTTTCTTTCCTGCTGCCACGCAGTTAAGTTGATTTCTCTTTCTCTCACACGATTATTGTATTAATGTTTGTGTTTTACAGAGCTTTCATGTTTACTACTTGACGATTGCTGCCTGTGGGTTTTTGCCAGTCTTAACGTGCATAGGAGAGCTTCTCCGTCTCGCGCCCGTGTGTTTCTTCTCGCGCCGCATTTTCATGTGGCGGACGCGGTGAGGGGACAGGGCCTTGCCTATAGAACGATTAACTCTTATCGTTCAGCGATTTTGGCATGGCATATGCCGGTCCAGGGTCATCCCGTGGGGGAGCATCCAATGGTTTGTAAGTTGCTGAGAGGCATTCGCTTGTCGCTCCCTCCAGAACCCAGATATTCTTCTCTTTGGGACGTTAACAAGGTCCTTCGTCTGTTCAAGTCCTGGCAGGCCAATAGATACCTGTCCAGGAAAGAATTGTCAGCAAAATTGGCGATGCTTTTATGCCTGGTTTCATGTCGCAGAGTCTCAGATGTTAGAGCTCTGGACATTTCGGGTACAGTGTATACACCTCAAGGAGTTACCTTCCACATTGTCAGGAGGACGAAGTCGGACTCTAGGATCATTTCATATCCAGCTTTCGATCATTCCCCTAAGCTCTGCATAGTTAGGTGTCTTAAGGAATATGAGTCCATGACTGAAGAGACTTGCCCTCCAGGCGCACGTCAGTTGTTGCTTTCATTACGTAAGCCCTTCAAAGCTGTCTCACCACCAACGATAGCTCGTTGGATCAGATGGGTGATGCAAGAGGCGGGCATAAATGTCTCGCAGTTTGGAGCCCATTCTGTGCGAGGTGCTATGGCGTCAAAGGCCTTCTCCCTGGGTGCCAGGTTGGAGGATATCTTGAACGCAGCAGACTGGTCATCGGATTCGATGTTTAAGAGGTTCTACTTTAAGCCAGTCATGGATATGGCCTCGCTGGTGGTGGATAAGCTTTGAACAAGCATAATCCTCGCCTCCGGTCCTGACATAGAATGAAAAATTTCCTAGTAACCATGACGGAAAGTTTCAATTCTATGAAGGATGCGGAGGCGAGGATTATTGCCACCCAGAGCTCTGGAGACCTCCTGTTCCCGCCCGGAAAATGGATTTAGTAGCTTGCCTTTCCTTGGGTGAGCGGGGCCTCGTATGGTATAAGTATTCTCTTTTTAATGGTTTCAATAGCATGCCTTCAGTCATCCTGCTTCTGTGGTTTTGAATGGTTGTTTATCTCGCACTGGAGAACATAGTCATGGGCCTCTGGTTCTTTCTTTCAGGATCTGATGGAGTCAAGAACGAGTGACGAGTTGGACATTAATTCTGGGCGCTGTCTCGAAAGAGGAGTTGACCCGGGAAGCACACGCCTTCGGGGGTGACGGGGCATGCTGATTGGTGGACACTATGAACTACCCAAGCACCTTGGGAGTGCTAGTTTTTTGTTATTGTTGGAGTTGAATACTGCTGGCTGTAGGAATAAAGGAAGTTACAGCATAATCCTCGCCTCCGCGTCCTTAATAGAATTGAAACTTTCCGTCATGGTTACTAGGAAATTTTTCATTACAACTTCTTTCCTACATTCTTGAGCTACAGAGGCTGTCAATGAGGAGGTAAAAAGGCCTGCATTTATTCTTGGAAAAACAAGGGTTTATAGACGATCAGGTAGCAGATGAGAGGGCAGAAATTTCAAGTCACCTGGAGGCAGACGAAAACTATCATGAAGTAAACAGTGGGTGATTTGCACAGAATTTGGCCCAACTCAAAAAGACATGGTCTTCTAGCAGTGCTGCATTAAAATGCAATAGCGGCTCAGTGTAGAGCAACATGATTGGAGGTTCCCTGATAAAATGTTTGCCGCATGACTGACCTTCTGAAAATAAGTCCTTCACTGAAGTTTAAGAAAAGTGCAAAGGATGCCCAAGATTGGTCACCCGCATGAGTGCCACCGTATCAGAGCTATACAGGACATTCATTAGCACCAACGAAACAATAAACACCATAGTATTCTGCGGCAAAAGGGAGACAACTTAAGTAAATCAGTCAGCGCCAGCTGCATCAGTAGGGGTTGAAAGGCGCCGGCATACAGGCCTCCGGCACAGGCAGAGAAGCAGGTCCCACTGACCCCATGGCGCACAGATGCACACTAGAGTGAGCTGGCGGAGGTCAGAACTTAACCAGCAAAGCAGAGGTGGAAGCTGGCACTTAACTGGTGCCGGGCTGCTTACTATTGAAGCAGGATACTGTTCAGAGAGGTCAACCGCCCAACCAAAAGACCTGCCCCATGACTGGGGTAATTTAGAGAGGAAGAAGAGTCCTCCATTTGATACATCCCAATCCTTATACATGCATAATTACTATGGAACGAAGCTGCCCCTCCATGTTTTCCCAGGTTTGGACCGGATGGGGGCTAACGCCATTGTGGCTTCTGGACAAGAAAGAAGAGAACTCCCAATACTTTTAATGTAGAAAGCAAAGACAGGCAGTAGACTGGAGGAGTGTGCAGCATGCAAATTCCTACTGGGGTGGAGATATGGAAAGGCACTGGGAGGGCCTGAATAGGATTTGAGAGTCATTAAGTAAACATTTATGAAAGCCTGCCTTCTTTGTAGGGGACTCTGTCCCAACAGCACAGCAAACTATTTTCTGGAACAACTTGCAGAAGGGGAAGGGAAAGTAAGGAAGGGTTTGCAGGATTGTGGACTGTGTTTGCCACGATCACTATCTCTTTTTCACAGTTCAATTGGCCCACTTTCCAGCTCAATCTGCGTTCCCAGTGGCAAGATCCCTGTCCCACCAGATTGATTATTGCGGCCCAAGAAGGTCTCTGAAAGTAAAAGGGAACCCTGGCCCAGCTGAATTCTATTGAAAGAAAGGTAGGACTCCAGCCCAAGGTAGTAATTGAAGTCAAAGGAGGACTATGAGCGTTTTTGACCTGCATGAGAGTAAAGTAGGACTCAAATCCAGCTATGCATGGGAACGGCCATCTTAGAAGGGTTTTTATCATTCACAGGCAAGTCGTACTGCGATCTCACTCTGCCACCATCTCGCGCACGGATTTATCTATCACCATTTAGGCTAGGATTATTCTGCCCACTATTCGTCAATATAAATTCTACGGCGGAAGCCGATGACTTATCCCTTCAAATACATAATGCCACTTGATTAGTGCACATATCATACCAAGTTTTAACTTGCTCCTTGGTCTCCCCCCTCACCATGGCGCTAACCATAACCAGCCCTATCGATGACCTTCTCTCACCGGTGGGTCACTATACCTTTAAGATTACTTACCCTCCTAACCTATCGAAAAAAAACACTAAGAACTTCAAACATAACCTTCTCAAGAGGCACCTGGAAACACTTGTATCTGATTCACACATATGCACGTCTAAAGGCAAAGTTGTTAACGACCTAATCTTCTGTACGAACTCAAGAGCCCAATGGAGAAAAGCCTTTACATCCATGCTCAGTGACAAATCAAGAAAGAAAACCCTTCATAGTTTTAGACTATCCATTATTCCCTCGCCAATCTTCGAAGGTGACCTCACCATTTCCTTATACAACAATGGGCTCACTCTTATTCAATCATCGGATCAAAACCTAGAACAATTTGACAAAGCTTTAAGAGAATTAAAAATGTGATGGCTAACATTGTAACTTCTCTGTCACAAGAACAATACCAACTCTAACAACTTCAGTGAAACCCCAATGCGTTGCCACCGACACTACCTCCTACATGACATCTTCCTCCCCTACCAGATATCAGGCTGACCCCACACAATGCACTAGCGGAGTTTCCTCTGGGGTCAATCCAAGCCTGCGTACAGCCTCTAAAATATGCTCATTCCACAACTCATTGAACCGCCCTGAACCCTCTAAACATTTGACTGGGAAACATCACTCTATAGTTTGCATTAACAACAATCTAGGGAACTTTTGGGGGCCCCCACCCTCCAATATAAAATTGCCCACAGGCAAATCCCTCTTCTGCAATTCTCCCACCAACACACGTCTCATCAGATCTACAACCCATGTCACCCCCCCCCCCCCATCCCAAATTCAACACCCATGATCCGTCAATTGCAGGTCAACTCCCCCCATTTCATCTTTCCTCTCTTATGAGGATTCCTCTATTACCTCTTCCTCTTTACCTTCCAATGGATCTCATTATCAACCTACCACCATAACTCCCTTACACACGATAAACCCTCGTTCAGTGGGGATAAGCTGTATGACATCAAGAATGATCTTAAAGTAGTTAAAGAAAGCATTCAGATCTTATTGCACATCTTTTTGACAATGGAAAAACTGGGGATCTCAGTTTGAGTTTGTGACCAATCAACAGAACCTCTCCTCTATGCTCAATTACTTCCAAAGGGAAATCTTGGCCAGGGATAACTTAGGGAATACTCACGGGAAATCTCGCCCATACGCTAACAATCACTTCAGACCTAATAGGGTTACCGATCACTTGACTGATACAGACATTAACTCTCTATAACTATCCTACAATTCAGTCCATACTGTATCTGCTCCTTCTACTTTCAATATACAAACTATTACCTCCAATCCTTTTAGAGAACCCAGTGTTAACATCAGATCTATGAACAAGGAAAATGAACTTACGGTCCAAACCGAACACTTCGAAAGCGTTGTCACCAAATCTCACATCAAATCGATGCTTTTTAATTGCAGATCAGCAGTAAGACACGCAGCTGATATTGCAGACATGATCCTCTCACATGATCTAGACCTCCTGTTCCGAACTGAAACTGGGCTCAAGGAAACCTCTACACCAAACCTGGACATTCTAGTTCCCCCGGACTACAAGATAATTAGAATGGAGAGACTAGTTAAACTGGAGGTGGCGTGGCTTGCATCCATCCATCGATCTAATCTCTACTTGAGACAGTTAGTCGGCTCTGGTGTCCTCATACGAACACCTGGAACCCAAAATCTGTAACAATGATAAAATAATATGTACACTCCACACTACCACCCCTGAAGTTAACCCTGTGTTCATTGAACAAATGATGGAGACCAGATCAGTGAAAGCGGACCAATCTCACAACCATATCTTCCTTGGGGATTTCAACCTGCATTGGAACAATGAAAATGATCCATTAGTAAACACCTTCAAGACCTTCCTATACGACCTGAATCTTATCCAAATCTGCAAAAAGCCTACGCATATCAAAGGTTCCACCCTAGATCTCATCATAGTCAAAGATAACGTAATTCAGCCTGATGAGATAGCACTTTGACTGGTCAGATCACCTCAATCTCATTTTGCATAATGGAAAAAATACTGATCAGACAAGGTCAACCTCGAAAAAACAAACAATGGTCTAGAGATCTGAGAAACTTGAACATAAATGATCTTACCAATATGAGTAATATTCTTCTTCAGCTGCCTCACAACATGACAAACTTGGACGATCTCATTAACCGCTACACTCATTCCATGACGGATATCTTCAACGCACTTGCTCCTCCACATCTCAAAAGAATCCCTACCAAGCATTCTAAACATTGGTTCAACAGCTCCCTTAACGAGGAACGACTTAATCTTCGGCTCGCTGAAGATCATGGAGAACTTCTTCCCTAGCTAACCTCAAACTACTTAGGAAGACTTAAAATGCCTATAACAAACATATATGCAGCGCTAGATCTGATCACTTTACATCGCAACTTGACAAAACCAAAAATAGAACTAAAAAACTATTAGAGATCCCCAAACAACAAATCGAACCAACACTCTAATAAACTAATCACAAAGACTCAATCCCAAGTAGTGAGGAATTCTCAGCCCATTTTATTGAAAAAACAAGAAAGATCGAATTAGATCTGCAACTCTTAACCGACTTGCAAAATCAAGCTCTTTACTCTTCGGCCTCTGGTTCACCATCGATGAGCTTTCCTATGATCACTCCAGTTGCCTTTACTCAAAAAAATGATGCTTTGTGGAATACTTTCAGACTTCCGGTTGATCCTGAGCTGCTTAACATATTAGCTACATTAAAACCATCAAATCACCTCAACGATCCGATGTCCACCAAACTCTTTAAAGAGCTTACCTCATCTATTTTACATGAATCCCTCACGCAAGGCCTCATTCCAGATTGCCACAAGATTGGTCAAGTCATCTGCATACCAAAGAAACCTAAGGCAGATTTATCTGAGCCTAACTACAGACCTACTTCTACTATCATGACTAGCCAAATTACTCGAGAAATATGTACATACTAAACTCTGCAATAACATTGATCATTTTCAACTTCTTGACCAATACAAGTCTGGGTTCAGATCAGGTCACAGTACAGAAACCGCCTTAACTCACATTGTAGACGATGTCCTAAATCTACTAGCCTAGAATGAACCTTGCCTACTTATACTGTTGGATCCCTCCTCAGCAACTGATACAGAAATCAGTTTGCAGAGCAGGGAGTATAGGTAAGAAATCAGCGACTAGATAGTCTTGACCAGATAAGGGATTACTGAAGGTAGGTAACTTGATCAACTGATAGACTTCTACCGACAGATTCCTTACTTTAGAAAAGATACCCAAGCACTACCTCCCCAGAGGTGGATCTGCTAACAGATTAGACCAAAATGTCCAGCAAGACCAAACATGGAAAATGCCCATCACAACAGACCTGACTGTCTAAACAATAATGTTTGGTGAACATGTGTAGTGACCCACGTTCCTGCCTGACAGATGTCCAAGACAGGAACTCCTCAAGCTAACACTGTCGTCGCTGTCTTTGCTCTGGTGAAATGTGCTTACAAGCCCTCAGTGGGTTGCTTTTTGACCAATTTATAGGAGATTTTTATACAGAGCACTTCCCATCATGAGATGGTTCTCTTCTGCACATCCTCACGCCCCCCCCCCCCCCTACAACTTACCAAATGAAGAGTTGCTTGTCCACCTGTAATTCTTTGGTACAATCAAGTTAGAACAACAAAGTTGCTTTTGGGTGTAGATAGTAGAGTCTCTTCTCTTCTTTAGAAGGGTGAGGCACAGCAAAGAAGGTAGGCAAGCAGACATTGTGGTCTACATGAAAGGGTGCTGCTGCAACCTACAGAAGAAGCGAGCAAGGATCATGAGAACCAGTTTTTCAGGGTAGAGTGTTGTGTAAGGAGGGTGCACAGAGAGTGCTTAAAGTTTGCAGATGCTCCTGGCCAACATTATTGCTATCAGAATAGCAGTTTGATGGCGAGTAGGCAAATTGGGCAATTGTGCAGGGGTTCGATGGGTGTGCACATGAGAAATGTTAAGACCAGATTCAGTTCCGATTTGGGACTGCTGAATTGTCCTTGAGTGAACACGTGTTGAAGTCCATTAAAAACAGGTACAGGTTACTTAACAGAGAATGTGTGTCCCAGACAGTGTACAAAATAGAGCGTTGCCGGGCCAGAGAAAGAACAAACATCAAAACTTGGTAGAGGGGTGCAGGAAGAGGAGCAATAACCTTGGATGCACACCATGTCACAAAGTGGTCTTCTTGAGAACTCTGGACACAAGTGATATTGAGGGAAAGGCATACAGAAGGCTTGAGCTCCACTTAAGACGAAATGCGTCTCAGAGTGAGAGCTACCTTGAAAACTTCAGCGCTCAGAACTGCGGACACTGCATTCTTGTTGGTGGTGAAAAGATCTAACCAAGGCTCTCCCACGTCTTGAAAGAGACCATGCACCACTTTGGTGTGGAGACACCATTCGTAATCCGCTAGGCATCGACAGCAGAGTTTGTCTGCTCTGGTGCTCAGAGAGCCAGTCGGGTGATGAACCACCAGGGAAATGCAGTGGCGCTCCAGCCATGTCCAGAGGCGCAGTGCTTCTTGGTAAAGGGTCCACCACCCTACCCACCCTGCTTTTGCAATACTTGTTGGCGATGTTCTCGTTCATGAACACCTTAACCAGCATTCCCCTGATGGAAGGAAGAAAGGCTTTGATGCCAAATGGATTGCTCGAAGCTCAACAAGGTGATGTGCAGCCAAGACTTCACCAGAGATCAGAGTCCTCTGATCTCTGCCTCTCCCAAATGGCTGCCTCAACCCAAAATTGATGAATCTGTTTCTAGAGTCGGCTCTGGTTTGGGAAGGTAGAAGTGTCTGCCATTGACTCAATCTTGATGCATATGCTATCACTGCAGATCTTTTACAGTTCCCTCCGAGATCTGGACTAGGTTGGAGAGATTCCACTGAAGCAGTGCCCACTGGAATTTTGGGTCTCACTACAGCCCGCATGTGGCAATGGGCAGGTGTCACTAACAGGATTCAGGATACAGGAGGCCCAACAGCCTCATTCAGTCTCACCAAAATCCAGGACAGAGGCTGAAAACACCAGAATCATAGCCAGATTATCTTATTTGCGAGGGTAAGCCCGAAACTGCACCTTGTCCAGAACAGCTCCGACGAAAAAGAGCATCTGAGAGGAAGTCAGGAATGACTTTGGAACTTTATAGTGAACCCCCAGCAAGTGCAGGAGGTCCACCGTAGTCTGGAGATGGAAGAAGACTGTCTACGGCGACTGCGCATTCAACAGCCAGTCATCTTGGTAGGGGAAGTCTGCAACCCCTGACCTCTACAGATGTGCTGCAACCACCATCATAGTGAACATCTGAGGAGCGCCAGTAAGGCCAAAGGGGAGCACAGCGAACTGAAAGTGCTCTTGGCCCCTCGTGAAATGCTGGTACTACCTGAGAGTAGGCAGGATGGGGATGTGGAAATATGCGTCCTGTAAGTCTAACGCTACCTCCAGGAGCAAGGGCAGATAGAACCCGAGCTACCGTAAGCATCTTGAACCTCTTTTGTGGAAGAGAGTGAGAAGGTCTAGAAAAGAACGGAGGCCTTCATCCTTTTTGGGCACCATAAAGTAGCAGAAATAGCAACCACAACCACTTTTGATGCTTGAACCCTCTTGATGGCCCTTTTGCCACAAGGACCAACACTCAGCCAGTCGCAAGTGGGTGGCATGGGTGGTTGGATGCAGAAAGAAGATGAAGTAGCCTCTATGGACCATTTGTAAAATCCACTTGTCCAATGTTATGGATGCCAGTGGGGCAAATTATGGTAGATCCTGCCCCCACTCGTCGGCTGTGTTTTGTATAACTTCTAACTAAATGGGTCTTGAGGCTGCAGGACTGGCTCGACCTCTGGCTGGTGTGGCCACATGGGAAACGAGTTTACAACCACAAAAAGGCTGGGAAGCCGGTTGACTTGCTGGCTGGGCAAGTAAGGATACAGTTGGTAGCCCCTACTGTAGCCACAGAAAGAGCAAAAGCCAGAATGGGGTTGGCAGGGACAATGGAGAGCCTCAAAGACTTGGCCGTAGCTTTTGGTCTTTAAAGCATTCCAGGGCCAGAGTCAGCCTTTTCACCAAAAAGGCCATGTCCATGAGGGAAGAGTGAACATTATCTGAAAATACAGTGGTTCAACACAGAAGATGCAATTGCTCTGCCCAGTGAGTTGGTCGTATCCAGTCCAAATCGGATGGTGAACTTTGCTGCATCTCATCCTTTTGAAATGGCTTGGGTGTGTATGGCTCGGGCCTCCTACGAGACCATAGCCAGCACTTGCACAACAGAGTACCACACAGTTGTGTGTCATCGACCCAAAAGGCAGATGGTTTTTACCAATCACAGTGCTAGGCTGACAGAAAAGAATATCCTCTTGCCAAAGGCAGCCAGCCTTTTGGGTTTCCTATCCGGTGGAGTGGTAAGAAATGCGCCCTGGTTGATCCTGGAGGTGGCGGCTTAGACCACCAACCTCTCAGGGTAGGATGCTGGGTGAGGAAACGGGTGTCCAGGAGTGGGGCGATGGTGGTGGGCAATTGTCCTGTGCACAAGAGCCCTTGTGCAGGGCAGGACTAAATTCAGGACGTCTGTAAAGAAAGGTCTTTTTGTATGGTCACCATCAAGACTCACAAGTGCACCGCGGCCTGCTGATCTGGCCTCAGTGCCCCAGACCCTAAAGTGTATGTTGAATTGGCAGTACTCAATTGAAAATTCCCTAGTATATGGTACCCTGGTACCCAGGGCATGCAAGTTAGAGGGGTACACCAGTGCTTGCGGCAATGGTTGTGCCAACTTGGAGGTTCCTCAAGTAAAATGAGTTTCCCATTTTGCCACTACAGACTAGCACAGCAGTCATGCACTGCTAGACCACCTTTGCCATTGAAAGCAACAGCAAAGCCACAACTTCCCCATGTACATCTGTGTAACTCACCCCGCTGGCAGGCTTACAGAGTCCTAAGACAGGAGGCACCATGACAGGGCAGGACATACAGTTATAATCTCACTATAGGGGTTCTAGAGGGAGGAATTATTACCATCTATGGTACCACTTCATATAATCTATACTCACAAAAGGCAACCGGATGGTGTACCCGAACAACTCAACCAAAAAGAGAGGATAGGGAGAGAGGGACAGATGCACTCATGTGTTAAGACGAGAAACGAGAACCCTGGAGTGAGGGTTCTAGTCTTAACACATGAGTGTGTCTGTCCTTCTCTCCCTCTCCTTAGCTTTTTGGTCAAGTTGTTCGGATACACAGGACATAGTTGACATGTCCCGACAGTAAAAACACAAAACCATTTTTAGGTCTCGCCTGGCGTTAGCAGCGCGCATGAGCTGCTCTCACCATGCGAGGGCTTCTTGGAATCGATAAGATTCCAGAAATCGTGTCGCTGCTCCGCCTCCAATTTTGATTGGTGCGTGCCGTATTGTGTCATGGTTGATGCAAAACACAGTGTAATGATTGCCCCGGAGGCAATCATTACACTGAGGGTTGCCACCCTGTCCGCTTTTGGCCCAGTCCACCGGAATTGGATCGTTTACTTGCGGAGGGACACTGCCTCCTTCAATTACTCTGTAAGCACTATTTGCTCAAGTCCTCCTGCTCTCTTCTCGGTGCACGCGTTCCATAAAACTGCTGTTACCCACCACGTCTGCCCTGCTGCCGACTCCCAGCGTGGCGCGTTGGCTGTCCTGTAGAAGGCAAAGAGTTTGCATTTCTGAGCCCCCTGCATGCTTTCTATTGTTGTTTGTACCTGTAATCTTTATTGTTGCCGGTTTGACTACCTGCGCTATCATTGCCTTTTTTTGTACCCTGCTCTCTTTTGTGGCCTGTTTTTGAACCCACGCTCTCTATTGTTGCCTGTTTCGGTACCCGTGCTCTTTCGTTGCCTGTTTATGTTAAATACAAAAATAAAGGACCCCCTGAAAATTCTAGCAGTTCCTAGGACAGGGAAATAATTCTGACTGAAGTAACATTCCTAAGCAACTAGGGACCATATGCAAATAAAGTCCTATACATGAGGGGATAGTTTCCACATAAGCTCAGTGTACTACAGAGATCAGTTAAAAATATATCATTTGATTCATATAAAATTAAAAAATCTGACAAACAGCCATGATGAAGCATAAATAGCATGACATACAGTATAACAATACACACACTGAAATAATCAGTTTAGACACAACCATAGGACAAATGACCAAACAATATCAAAAGAAAGATATATATTCAAGGGGTCAGAACCACGTGTGGCCGGGATTTTGTAGAGATTTGTAATTTTCTCTACGCGCGATTCGGCGTACCGGAAAACCTTCAGGAAGAGCCACAAAAATATCAAATTAAAATAAGTGCAGTAATTGTACATTAGATATGGATAAACATAGAAGGACAATTCTGCCAAAGATGCTAGGTTTGCGTGATATGTAGACCCCTTGTCGATAATGGGTACTGCGACACAGATGGATAAATCTGAGAGTTTCGCAAGAGGTTACGTAGGTTTGGAAAAACGTTCTGTGGTGAAACTTGAGCCCAAGTCCCTTTACCAACAGAGCTTCAGGACAAAGACTCGCTTCACGAGTAGCTTAGGTTAGCTGTTGATCTTAACACAATTGTAGAAGATGAATGTCGCGGGAATGGAGTAGCGGTAAGCTACGTAGGTGAAAAACAATTCACTTTGCCGCGTTTGATTATCATCAAGAGTAGCATCCGCATGATCATCTGCCTGTTTTTGTACCAGCCCTCCCTATTGTTGTCTATCGATGTCTGTTTATGTGCCTGCGCGCGCTCTCTTTCGTTGCCTGTTTCTGTACCCGTGCTCTGTCATTGCCTCTTTTTATACCAGCGCTCTTTATCGTTCGTCGGTTTTTGTACCGCCCTTCTCCAGGCTCGTATAAGTGTGGGAGGCAGACTGTACTCCATTTGCGCCTACTGTGGTCGGTTCCAAGCGCGCGTCTTGCGTCTGCCATCCTCCTTCCCGGCGTATGAGCAAACAACAACGCATCCTCTGCAGTGACAAGGTGCCCAAATAGCTGGCTTACGTGCCAAGAGACGCCACGTTCAAGCCTTGGGAACAAGTCTCTGTGCCGAGGGCGGGTTCCAGTCAGCGTGCTGCATGATGCAATATTTATAGTATGTGAACGCGCAGGGAAAGAGTTCCCCGGCTGCATCCGGCAGGAGGGCGTCCTGGACAGCAATGACTGCCTCCCTCATGCAGTGCTGGGCGCAGCTGTTCTTTATGCAAACAAAAGAAAGGGCACCTCTTGCCCTGTCCTTACAGAAATGGCGTTTGAGGTCTCCATTGATACCGTGAAAAATAATGATTTCAAAGAGCACGGGTTAGTAACGCAGGGGTTTCCTTTCTTACATTGTCTTAATCGTTAAACATTATGTCCAATAATCACACTGGATTTATTTTGTGCTCATTAGGAAACCGCAGTACCTATTTTTGTTTCCATTGTTATAAAATGCGCAGTAGTGTGGAACATTATTGCAAATAATGTGCCTCTGTGTGGACATGCTGTTCGCGCTCTCCCAGCATCCAGAAAACATTTCATCTTTTTCTGAACCTTAAGAACTGATGTGTAACCCCCAACCCCTCTCTCCGAGTTTCCTCCCACACAAGGGTAGTCCAAAGTGCGTTCCGCCCAGGAAGCTTTGCTTCTATACCGAAAAAAAGATTATGATAACCCTTGTGCACGTGGGCGGTCCTGCAGGGGCTGCGTGGACCATGAGAACTGGTTCATACCGCATTCCAGACAAGCCTGGTCATTTTACAACCAGAACCTGTGCTTTCATTTTAAGAGCAAAAGTTTATTATATTTTCACTGGGAGAAAAAAAAACGAGATCAATGCACCGGGAATTTTTTTTTATATTGTGATTAAGAGGGTGCCTCATTTAAAAGCTTTTAAGGATTTGTGGAATTAGTATTTTCCACGTAAAGTGGTTAAAAAGATTAAAGCCGGATTAAAAAAATATGGGTGCATGCAAAAAACTTGTACGAGAATGTCAGGTGGAAATAGAGCAGGAGGAAGAACAAGGTTAGTTATTAAGTGCAAGCACTTGTCTAAGACATTGCTTTCCCGCCACACAGAGGTTTAAGTGTGTGTATTCCTTTGCTGAATCATGCATATTTTAACGCTGGGGAGCTCTCAGTTTAGAACGAGCATTGAAAAAGCAATAGGTCTCGCCTTTGATTAAGTTAAAGCCATTTGCTTTGCTATACAATACCATTAGCAAAGCAAATGGCTTTAACTTAATAAAAGGCGAGACCTATTGCATTTTCAATGCTTGTTTAATGTTGAAAGACTTGGTTGCCCAATTGGCAAGTACAGGATTACATGCTCAGTTATGAACTGTGCTAACTCCTGAACATGTGACCAATGTGGGCACTCCAAGGTATCAAACTCCTCGCTACATTACGCCCGACTTGTATCTCAAGTCAAAAATAATGCAACATGTTGCATTAACCAAGCTTTTACAGAAATGCACCTTGTTGCTTTAAAATTCCTGTGCAACACCAGACACCCATCAAGCCTGTTCCAAGAGGCAGCTTTCTGCCCGCCGGGAGACATGCCAACGACCCTCGGTAAGGAGCACAATGTGAAATTGCTGGTCAGGGAGGTGGTACCACCCTCTTGCAGGAAGTAACTTTGGTGTTCGCCCCAAACATCAGGCTTCACAGCAGAAACCGCCATTCGAAGGGCAGATGTGTCACAACAGGGAGGAGGGCTGCCCCATTGTTTAGACAAATATTCTGTCCAAGAAAGCAGAGGGGAGAAACCAGTTGCCGAATCGGTTTCCCCTGGGGCTTGTAGCCCTGAAGTAGCTACAACCCAGGGGTAGGCTAGGGAGGTCCGGACAACAAAAGACGAGGTCTGCACAACAAGAGAGGGGTCTTGCTATCTTGGGAGTGGGCAGAATGGTGCACCCAAGGATATCGCAAACAGGAAAAAGATAGAAAGAAGTGCCCATCTTCCCTTGACGATATACACACCAAAAACAAGAGTGAGTACCTTATTTACCTTCAGCCCATTAGAATATCTAATTTACAGCAATGGAGAGGGGAACCTCCAGGGTTTTTAGAAGAACCCTCACTCACCAACCTAATTGGTGACATGTCATTATTAAGTTCACCTCCTGGAAGCAGAGTGCATGTAAGGTGTGCTTTGACGCCGGATTACAGCGGAGTTGGTTGCTTTTAGAGTTTAAGTGAAATGAAGGTGCAAATGACTTACAAAACAGACTCAAGGTTACAAAACCCCAAAATTATTTTAATCTTGTTGATCTCGAGCAAGTTTGGATACTTTTGAGATGTCAATGATCACATGTACCCCTTACCATGGTCAACATGTTATAGCCATTCATGACAAATATGCCCAAGTGAGTCAATATGGCTTTTGTTAGGACCATAGAATCGTACTCATGTGCACCAAGACATCCATAGGTGAGCCTGGGTTTAAACTCAGTGTTATGGAAACACCTTGTTAGACTTCGCATCTTTTAGCGTGTTTCCTTGTCTTTTTCCTTTCGGATTTCCCGGATTTGACTCTTGTTTTGCTGGTTTAGTGTCTCTGCACCCTTTGTCACTGCTGTGGCACAGTACTACTGCGAAGTACCGCAGTAGTGCGAGCTGAATCTACACATTACAATTAGCTGTCAGAGTCCTGGTTAATGCAATTAAAACAAGCATTTGCAATGCAATAGGTCTCGTATTTGCAAGAGTTTGAGCTATTGACATTGTGAATGACAATGCCTTTTATTTAGGAGTTTTAAAAACCTGCAAGCAGTGCGTAAACATGCACTTTGCACTTACAGTTGTTGCTTACGAGAAGCAAGGCTGGCAGTAACTGCGCCTCTTTTACTGCCAGCCTGGCTTACCGTAAGGAAGGACTATAAGTGCAAAGTGTGCGTTTATGCACCGCTTGCAGGTTTTCAAAACACATAAAGGGCATTGTTATTTACAATGCTAATAGCTCAAACTGCCGCAAATGTGAGACCTAGCGCATTGCAAATGCTTGTTTAATGCCACAGCCAAGTTGTTGCCCAAGTGTTTTTTTTAAATCTTCTTTCAATTTGACATGTAACTAGTTTTGATGGCCCTCCGCTGGAAATGGTGGAGTGGAGGATAAAAGTCAATATCTAAACACCGTCCACCAGGACCCCAAGAGCAAAGGATTTGGCTTGATCAGGAACTTATGGTGGTGCAAATTATTTCTGATCCACAAAGCAAGAAATACTGAGGCAGATCACCAGGAGTCTGGGTCTCCGACCTTGGAATGACGAACTATAGTGAGACAGCAGGGCCTGGCTACCTCCAGATCAGAGAACTTTCTACCACAGAACTTCATAACTTCATAGATGTGGGGGATTCCGTCGCAGAGTTGGAGTCAAACGGCATAGGGGTACATGCTCCATTTCGGGTTGTGCTATATCATTCATCCTAGTTGCCTAAAGCGGCTGAGAGGCAATGTTGCTCCACTGTTATGTACTGAAATAAATGCGTTCTCTTCAGCCTGCTCTACCTTTGGCTGAGGTTCTACAGTGACGTCATTGGTCCAAACCGGCTATTTCAGTCTATGAGGCTGCACAGTGCTTGGGCCGTGGCATCGGACAGGTGATAGTTTCCCCTCTGAAAATGAAAACGTTAATAAAAGGACAGTGCTCTGAAATACTTTTTTCCCACTGTATTATTCTTAAAAATTGAGATTCTCGATTGCAGCTAAGGAAAAAACAACACAGTTGGGTGGAAGGTTCACAAAAGTCTTAGCCGCATGTATTTGCTGAGACCGCATGCTAGTCCAACGTTTTTTGCCTGCTACACCACTTCAGAGACTAGCTATATGCAAATCAGCCTGTATTCTGCAGCAATAGAAACAATCCTGCCAGAAACACCAAGCCAGATAACCTCCGAACTGGAACACATGCGACTCAAGGCTGGTTTGATGCTATTGGCCAACATGCTACAGGATTACAGGTTAACAATGGGCCTATTTTATTTATTTATTTTAGGATCATTGGTTGTTGATGCAGTAGTAGTAGTAGTATGAACTGTTGGAAACATCCAACTATGAACAAATGGATCTGTGGCATTTTTAATGGCGGGGTCTGTGGAAGTTCAAAATACATTTAATAATAATAATGTAAAATACTTCAGAGGTTGGTTTACAAGTCTGACCTCACTGGTTTGTCGGCAAGCGGGTGAAGATGGAAGCATGGAGGTTGGGTCGAGCAGAGATATCGGATTACCAGTGTTTCTTTCCTGGTGCATGGGTTTATCCTCCTGCAGCCATTGGTGGAAGTTGCTTCGAGGGAAGGGAGTAATCACACCGTCCTGAGCTCAAGTGGGTTGTAAACTATCTGTCATCTGATACGCCTGTCCAAGGCTTGATGAAAAGGCCAGCTGGGGCCGTAACGGTCTTTCATTGCACCTCTCCAACAGCTGCCGAGAACACCCCTCTGCTTTGTACAATATGTCTCGCAAGTACGAGAGTTTGAGCTATTGGCATTGTAAATGACAATGCCTTTTATTTAGGTGTTGTTTTTAAAACCGATAAATAAATGGCAATGTCATTTGTAATGCCAAAAGCTTAAACTCTGGCAAATGCGAGACTTTTGCACTAAAAATGCTTGTTTTATAAGTGGTTCATACTTCCCAGATACCTATATCTGGCAAAATGATGTGTGTATATGTATCATAGTTTCTTTAAAATATTTTGTTGAATTAAGGAAGGTAAATGCTACTTACCAGTATGCATCTGTTCTTGGCATGTAGAGCTGCTGCAGTCACATTATTGCATTAGATCGCCGCCTAGTGTTGGGTCCGGATGTTGCACGTTGTTGTCTTGGAAGAGTCTTCGAGATCTCACTAGATAGGTGACTCCTCCCCTGGACTACAGTGCGCATAGACAGCTCCTCCATCGTCAGATTGTTTTTTCGCCATTGTGGCAAAGATGGAGGATAGTAATAGAAAGAAAAGGTGTCCATGTAAATGTATCTAAATAAGATAGTACTGCAACTGTGCCCGGCACCAGGGAGGACGGTGGGCATGTGACTGCAGCAGCTCTACATGCCAAGAACAGATGCATACTGGTAAGTAGCATTTACCGTTTGAGGCATATGAGCTGCTGCAGTCACATTATTGCATAGACTGTATAGCAGTTCCTCCTCTAGTGGTGGTTACCGGTGGCAGTTGCAGTAGTTTGGAAAAGTGTTTTAAGGACAGCCTGACCTACAGAAGCTTGTTGTTTGGCTTGCACATCAACACAGTAGTGTTTAGTGAAGGTATGTATGGTAGACCATGTAGCTGCCTTACAAATGTGTTCTAAGGGGATATTCCCTAGAAAAGCCATGGATGCCCCCATTTTGCGCGTGGAATGTGCTCTTGGGGGAATAGTTAATGTGCGTTTAGCTTTTTGATAACATATTTGTATGCACTTAACTATCCATCTGGCTATTCCTGCCTTTGAGATAGGGTTACCTTTGTGAGGTTGACAGAAACTGTTTTGTCTTTCGAAATGGTTTAGTTCTGTCTATGTAGTAGAGCAGGGCCCTTCTGACATCCAGTGTGTGGAGTGCCCTTTCCGCTACGGACTGTGGTTTTTGAAAAAAAGACAGGTAACTCAATTGATTGGTTAATGTGAAAGCTAGTTATGACCTTTGGTAGGAATTTAGGGTTTGTCCTGAGAACTGCCTTATTTTGGTGTATTTGCATGAAAGGTTCTTGAATTGTGAGTGCCTGCAATTCACTCACTCTTCTGAGCGAAGTCATTGCTATTAGGAAGGCCACCTTCCATGTCAGGAACTGTAATTTGCAAGAATGTAGAGGCTCAAAGGGTGGGCCCATAAGTCTCGTAAGTACGATGTTAAGATTCCAGACTGGGGAAGGTGGAGCTCTTGGAGGGATTACTCTTTTGAGCCCTTCCATAAACGCCTTAATAGGTGGTATGCGGAAGAGACATGTGTTGTCTGTTCTGGAGGTATGCTGCAATAGCAGCTAGGTGTAATCTTATAGATGAATATGCTAGATTACATCTTTGTAAGTGTAGCAGATAACAAATTATGTTTTGGACAGAAGCGTCCAGAGGATTGATTTGGTTATTTTGGCAGTAAATAACAAATCTTTTCCATTTGTTTGCATAACAGGCTCTGGTAGTGGGACGTCTTGCCTCTTTGATGATATTCATACAATCAGGAGGCAGATTAAGGTATCCGAACTCTAAGACTTCAGGAGCCAGATTGCTAGGTTCATTTGATTGGGGTCTGGGTGTTGTATCTCTCCATGGTTCTGTGTGAGTTGTTTTGGAGAGAGGCGTAGTCGTTGATGAGGGACGACAGAGTTCTAGGAGTGTTGTGTACCATGGTTGTCGTGCCCACGTGGGAGCAACCAGGATCATCGTAAGTGTTTGTTGCTTTAGTTTGCATACCACTAATGGAATGAGTGGGGTTGGCGGAAAAGCGTATGCAAATCTGCCTAACCAGTTCATCCATATCGCATTGCCCTTCGACTGCGGGGTGGGAACCTGGCGGCGAAAGATGGGCATTTTGCGTTTTCTTTTGTGGCGAACAGATCTATGTCTGGGTGTCCCGATGCTTGGAAGAATGGGAGTAGGACTTCCGGGTGAAGTTCCCATTCGTGGATCTGTTGACTGTGTCTGCTCAAGAGGTCTGCAATCTGGTTGTTCACTCCTGGGAGATGTTCTGCTAGAAGATGGATGTTTTGTGGAATGGCCCATCTCCATATGCTTTGCGCTAGGCGTGAAAGCTGAAGAGAGTGTGTCCCCCCCCCTGTTTCTGTATGTAGAACATTGCTGTCATATTGTCCGTTCGGACTAGGACAGTCTTGTTGGCTATGTGTTTTTGAAAGGCTTTCATTGCCTGAAAAATTGCTAGTAATTCTAGGTAGTTTATGTGGTGTATCTTTTGGTGCGGTGTCCATAGACCTTGCACTGTATGCTGAAGTAGATGGGCTCCCCACCCTGTGAGTGATGCGTCTGTTGTCAACACTACCTGTGGAACTGGCTCTTGGAACAGTCGCCCTTTTGAAAGGTTGTGTGTGTTCCACCACTGCAGAGAGCGATGGGTACGACTGTCTACCAACACTAGGTCCTTTAGTTTCCCGTGAGCCTGGTTCCATTGTGTTGCTAGGCATTCTTGTATGGGACGCATTTGTAGCCGAGCATGTGGGACTATGAATATGCAAGATGCCATCATGCCTATGAGTTGCATAAACACTTGCTGTCAAGAGAGTCTGAGGATGGAATTTTTGGATCATTGCTTGAATGTTCTGTATCCTGGCTGGAGCTGAGTAAGCCTTTGCTACTGTGGAGTCTATAGTTGCTCCCAGATACTGCTGTATATGGGAGGGTTGTAGATGGGATTTTGGGTAGTTGAGGGAAAATCCCAGATTGTGTAATAGATGGATTGTGGTCACAGTGTGCTGCAGACATTGGTGATGTGATTTGGCCTTTATCAGCCAATCGTCTAGATATGGAAACACATGAATATGTTGTCTCCGTAGATGTGCTGCCACTACTGCTAAGCATTTTGTGAACACCCTTGGTGCTGTTGTTACCCCGAAGGGTAGGACTTTGAATTGGTAGTACTGTCCCTGCACTACGAATCTGAGATATTTCCTGTGCGCAGGATGAATGGGTATATGAAAGTATGCGTCTTTGAGATCTAGCGTGGCGAGAAAATCGCCTTGCTGTAGTAGTGGTAGTACTTGTTGAAGTGTGATCATGTGAAAATGATCTGAGTGTATGTAGTGATTGAGGGGACGAAGGTCGAGAATGGGCCTGAGGGAGCAGTCTTTTTTGGGGATTAGGAAATGGGGGATAAACTCCTTTTCCTTGTTGCTGCAGGGGAACTGGTTCTTTAGCGTGCTTTTGTAGCACTGCTAAGACCTCTTGTTGCAATAGTATGGTATGTTCCTCTGACATTGGTCTGTGTTTGGGTGGTATGTTGGGTGGGGTAGATGTAAGTTCCAGACAGTAACCAGAATGGATAATTTGCTTCACCCACCTGTCTGTTGTGATGGATTCCCAGACAGGTAGGAACTGTGATAATCTGCCTCCGACTGGTGTTAAGTGGTCCGGAGGCAGGTGTAGGAGGTCACTGTTTGGGAGTGGTGGAGGTACGGTTGTGGTTACCTCTACCTCTGCCTTTAGTATTGTTTCCTCTATATCCTCCTCTATATCCTCCTCTGCCTTTTTGAAACGTGTTTTGAGAGGTAGTTTGGAAAGTTTGAGAGGTTGGCGTGTTATTCCCTCTCCCTGAACCTCTATAGGAGGATCTACGAAAGGAGCGTTTGGATTGGTAAGACTGTAGTGCTCCCATAGATTTAGCGGTGTCAGTGTCCTTTTTCATTTTGTCTAGTAGGACATCTGTTTCAGGCCCGAACAGGAAATTGTGGTTAAGGGGTTGATTGAGAATAGTGGTTAGCACATCAGGTTTGAAACCTGATATGTGAAGCCAGGCGTGTCTTCTTAACATTACGCTTGTATTGACTGTTCTAGAGGCTGTGTCAGCCTCATCTAGAGCACACTTTATCGAGGCGTTAGTAATGAACTTTCCTTCTTGGATAAGATCAGTTGCCTGTTGTTTATATGGGTCAGGGAGATGTTGTAGTAGCTCCTCTAGTTTGTCATAGTGTGCTCTGTCATATCTAGCTAACAATGCTTGTGTGTTAGCTATTCTCCAGGTGTTGGCTGCTTGTGAAGCCACCCTTTTCCCTGAGGCCTCCAGTAGTTTGGACTCTTTTTCTGGTGGTGCAGCATCGCCAGTGGTTTGCGAGTTTGCCCTCTTTCGTGCATTGGCAACTACTAAAGAGTCTAGCTGTAGTTGACCCTTGATGTATGTAGGGTCGGAGGGTGCTGCTCTATATTTCTTTCCCAGTCTAGGGTTGAGTATCCTAGCCCTAATGGGGTCTTTGAATATTTCTGGTGCATGTTTTAAAACTCCTTTGAGCATGGGTAAAGTGCGGGCACTTCTTTCTGTGGTTGGGAAGGTGTCCAGCAAGAAATCCTCTTCCAGAGGGTCAGCATGCATATCTACCCCGTGGAAACTAGCAGCCCTGTCCACTAACTGATGAAATGCAATGGTGTCATCAGGAGGGGATGGTTTTGAAGGGTATGGTGTGGGGTCCAGAAGAGGTGTGTTATCTGGTGAATATGGGTGTCCCCATGTGTCCAGGTTGGGATTTGGGCCATCAGGATCGTCATAAGGGTCCTGTGGATCATTATCTGTGTCGTCATCTGGGTCCCCAACAGGCTGGTGAGGCATGGGGGGTGTGTATGGCACATAAGGTAGAATAGGAGAGAGAGGAGGAGGGGTGACAGGCCTAATAGGAGAAGTAGCAATGTCCTTCCTTTTTAGAGGAATAGGAGAGGGTAATGCAGGATGAATTTTCCTCTTGTGGAGCACCACATGACCTGTGTTAGGGTCTATGATGATTCTTTTCTGTTTTGGATCGACAGGATCCGGAAAAAACAGCTCCTCCTCTGTATTTGGTGGTTTCGGCACCGAAGATTTGTGGTGTTTTTTACTGGGAGTCGAAGGGTTTGTAGGTTTCGGCTTCGACCTATCTGGCTCGGGAACCTTCTTTTTGGTCGCTTCGGGAGTTTTCTGGACTTGACGTCCTTTCTCGGGTGGACCATTTTCTTGTGTTCAATCTGTTTTTTAGGCTCGGTGACCTTTTTGGAGTAGTTAGTCTTTTTCGGGTTGATTAACTTTTTCGGGTCGATATTTTTCTTGGGATCGACCTTTTTCGACTCGAGAAGCTTCGGCTCGACGTTTTTGGGAACGATCGATTCTTTCGGCGCCGGAGCCGGATGGGTTTGTCTCGGCGCCGAAGGCATTTTGGGTGTTGGGAGATACGGTTTGCTCGGTCCAGAGCTAACGGAAGGCTTTTCTGTTATCTTCGGAGCCGGGCCCGAGGGTGGGGCTTCCGAAGGGATGTTTCGATCGTGACGAAGGCCTTGTGGCGATGTCTTGACCGGAGCCTTATGTGGGGTGATTGGGACAGGGGCATCGGTACTCACGTGCTGCCCCGATGGGATAGGGTCATCTGAGTCCGATTCTTCGACTGTGACGAGCTGTAGATCATCCGAGTCCTCGGCATCCGAGGGGTCGTCGAAGATATCGTCCGGTGCCGCTGCTTGCTGATGCATCGCTTGTCGATGGGCCCTTCGGTTCCTGATTGTCTTTTTGGAACGGAAGAGTGCGCAGGCTGAGCAGTCTTCTTCTCTATGCTCCGGAGATAGGCATCTGTTGCACACCGGGTGATGATCCGTGTGTGGGTATTTAGCACCACACTGGGGGCATTTTTTTAAGGGGGTCCTTTCCATGGGCCCGAGGCCCGAGTGGCGTCGATAGGCCCGGAGGCCTGCGTCGATGGAAATATGAGAAAATAAAGTCTCGTAAAGTTCTAGGGTATCGTTCGGAGAGTAATCTGGTCGAGATACTTGGATTTGCCGTGAAGAAAGTTGAAAACTTCGGAGTCGAAGTTGGCGTCGCAGGAGTACATCCGAACCCGATGGCGTAAAAAAACAATCTGACGATGGAGGAGCTGTCCATGCGCACTGTAGTCCAGGGGAGGAGTCACCTATCTTGTGAGATCTCGAAGACTCTTCCAAGACAACAACGTGCAACATCCGGACCCAACACTAGGCGGCGATCTAATGCAATAATGTGACTGCAGCAGCTCATATGCCTCGAACTGTACTTTTTATCTCTTGTGAATCAGTGAATATGGAGAAAGCTGTAGCATGTTTATAGTCCACTAACTCCTGTGGTCCTAACTTTTAATTGGAAAAATACATTTTAAAATTACAATATTCACATGTATTCATTTTGAAATTCCAATCTGTGGATTTCTAATACTGGTTTCGGCAAATAAAGTAATGTGATTTTGGGCAAACTGATGAATCTGTAAATTCTAATTCCAAATGCTGGTAATGGAACAATGAATTGCAGTGTGTGGTTTAGGAATGACGCACCCCTCCGCTCACCTGGAGCGCACACTCAACCATCTCATTGGGATCAAACCAGTTACTTGCGCTTAGCATCTTGAATTTTTGGTAACTTTTCCCAAGGTCTTCTTCTTTAACACCCTCCGCATGGTTGCCCCTGGACACCTATGAGACACACTATCCTTTTTAGTAAGAGGGTAGAGGAATAGCAAAAAGTCTCACGATTGCTGCCTTATATTCTCATCTCCCTCAAATAATTTCCAAACATACTTTCCTTTCGTATTAGACCCACCAGAAATGGCTCTTTAGAACAGATTATAGGTAACGAAAGTGAATGCCTGAGTTTTAATTAATGTACCAATATTGATGGAAGTTCATTTAATTTCCTGCAATTTAAATTAGACTGGAATGTCAAACACCAGTTTTGTCATGTTTCCAGAATCCCTTATAGTTATATGCCAAACCAATTTCAATAGATTGCGGCACCCTATTTTCGATCTTTTAGAGCAGTAGAACGGGGTCTTAGGAGAACAATCAGTGCCTCAATTAATAGTTTCTCTGTGGTGAGAAGCTAAAAGAGTTGACTGACCGGTAAGGTGAGAGAAAGGGCAACAACTATAGCTGGCAAGTGGCCACTTTATTTTTTTAAACCCATGGGCATTTTTCATTCCGACTCATAGTTGTACTTCCTCCATGACACCCACCAGCATTACGAGAACCAAAAATACTCTTTTAAATCACAGAAAGCAGCTAAAAGGTGGCCACAGTGATACCATATTTTGTAAATATTTAAGGTGTTAGACTGCAATGGATGGGGGAAAAATAGATTAGGGACCAGTTTCTTCCCCAACCTTCAACTCCACAATTGCACAAGCTACTATTTGTGACGAGTGTGGACTGCTCCATATGTATCGATGCAACGTGATCTACTGTAATTTGTAACACTACAGTCAGTACCGGTTATTGAGCCAAAAGCACCGCAAGCTGGGATTTTGAGCATATCTTTTACACAGACCTCCACGTGGAACAACGGTCTACAAAATGCACCATGAAGCTGGCTAAAAATTGAGAAATGGCTAAAATGGCCAAAAGGAATATGCTACTTACCAGTATGCATCTGTTCTTGGCATGTAGAGCTGCAGATCTATACACTGTGCATAGATCGCCATCTGGTGTTGGGCCCGGATGTTTGCAGTTTGTTTTTCTTCTTGGACAATCTTTGGAAGTCACGAGTTCGGTGACTCCTCCTTTGGTCCGTACTGCGCATGGGCTTCGGCTCCATCCTCAGATTGTTTTTCGCCAGCAGGGAAAAGATGGAGCGTAGTGATAATAGTAAAGAAACCCATGTGTGTTGTATCTAAATAAGATAGACTGGAATGGATACAGGTAGCCGGGGAGGCGGGTGGGCGTGTATAGATCTGCAGCTCTACATGCCAAGAGCAGATGCATACTGGTAAGTAGCATATTCCGTTCGAGGCATATGAGCTGCAGATTATACACTGTGCATAGATTATATAGCAGTACCCAACCCTAGCGGCGACCACCGGTATCCATTGCAGTGGTTTGAAACAGTGTCTTTAGTACAGCCTGGCCCACACTAGCTTGTTGTTTGGAGTGCACGTCTACACAGTAATGTTTTGTGAAGGTGTGCGGTGTTGACCATGTGGCTGCTTTGCAGATGTCATCTAAGGGTATGTTCCCTAGAAAAGCCATAGAAGCCCCTATCTTTCTTGTAGAGTGGGCTTTAGGTGGAACAGATAATGTTCTTTTTGCTTTGTGATAGCAAATTTGTATGCACTTTACAATCCACCTAGCTACTCCTGATTTTGAGATGGGGTTGCCTTTATGCGGTGGAGAGAAGGAGACAAACAACTGTTTAGTCTTTCTGAAAGGTTGCGTTCTTTGTATGTAGTAAAGTAAAGCCCTTTTAACATCAAGTGTATGTAGAGCCCTTTCCGCAACAGATTGAGGTTGCGAGAAAAAAACCGGTAATTCCACCGATTGATTGAGATGGAAGGGGGAAATGACCTTGGGCAGAAATTTTGGATTTGTGCGAAGTATCACCTTGCTGTGATGCATCTGTAGAAAGGGTTCTTGTATAGTGAACGCTTGCATCTCACTAACCCTTCTAAGGGAAGTGATAGCTACGAGGAAAGCTGTTTTCCAAGTAAGGAACTGTAGCTCACATTTATGCATGTGTTCGAAAGGCGGACCCATCAGCCTTGTAAGAACTACGTTTAGATTCCACACAGGTGAGGGTGGTGCCCTGGGCGGAATTACTCTTTTAAGGCCTTCCATGAAGGCTTTAATAGCAGGCACTCTGAAAAGTGATAAATGCTGTCTGTTTTGCAGGTAAGCAGCAATTGCTGCTAGGTGTAGACGGATGGATGAGTATGCCAGGTTACACCTTTGAAGATGGAGCAGATAGCATATAATGTGCTGTATGGAGACATCTAAAGGGTTGATTGTATTGTTACGGCAGTAAACAACAAATCTCTTCCACTTTGCGGCATAGCATGCTCGAGTGGTAGGACGTCTGGCTTCCCTGATAATGTTCATGCAATCAGGGGGAAGGTTAAGGTATCCAAATTCTAAGATTTCAGGAGCCAGATCGCAAGGTTGAGCTGAGTCCGGGTGCCGGATTTCTCCATGGTTCTGGGTTAGGAGGCATGGGGGCAGGTGCAGTTTTTGGTGTGGTACCACTGGGAGCTGTAGTAGTGTGGTGTACCACGGCTGCCTGGCCCATGTTGGAGCTACCAGAATGAGTGTGAGGGAGTGCTGTTGTAGCTTCCTTACCACTAATGGAATTAGCGGGAGAGGTGGAAAGGCGTATGCAAATTTGCCTGACCAGTTCATCCATATCGCATTGCCTTTGGACAATAGGTGTGGGTATCTGGCGGCGAAGCTTGGGCATTTTTTGTTTTCGTGGGTGGCGAAGAGGTCTACCTGAGGATGCCCCCACTTGTGAAAGAATGGGTGAAGAACTTGTGGATGCAGTTCCCATTCGTGCATTTGCTGGGTTTGTCTGCTGAGCAGATCTGCCATGGTGTTTTGTATCGCTGGGACGTGTTGTGCCAGGAGAAAGATCTTTTGTGGAATTGCCCATCTCCATATGCTCTGTGCCAACCGAGAGAGCTGGGGAGAGTGTGTCCCCCCCCCCTGTTTTTGAATGTAGTACATTGCAGTCATATTGTCTGTGCGAATGAGGACTGCTTTGGCTGAGATTTGTTTCTGAAACGATTTCAGGGCTAGAAAGATCGCCAATAACTCCAGATGGTTGATGTGGAGTAACCTTTGTTGTGGCGTCCATACACCTTGTACTGTGAGGTGTAATAGGTGCGCTCCCCAGCCGGAGAGCGATGCGTCCGTTGTTAGAATCACCTGAGGAACCGGGTCCAGGAACGGTCGCCCTTTGGAAAGGTTTGTGGTGTTCCACCACTGCAGAGAGCGATGGGTGCGACCGTCCACCAACACCAGATCCGTCAGCTGTCCCTGGACCTGGTTCCACTGGCGTGCTAGGCACTCTTGGAGTGGACGCATGTGGAGTCTTGCATGAGGCACTATGAAGATGCAAGATGCCATCATCCCTATTAGCTTCATAAACACTCTTGCCGGGAGAGAGTGCTGAAGAATGAATCTTTGGCGCAAGGCTTGGATGCTTGCGATTCTGGCTGAATTGGGATAGGCTATATAGCTTTTGAGGTGTCTATAGTGGCACCGAGGTATTGCTTTGTGTGAGACGGTATCAGCTGGGACTTTTGGTGGTTCACCGTGAAACCTAGCTGGTGGAGTATTTGGATGGCAGTGTTTGTATGTTGCACACACTGGTTGTAGGACGCTGCTTTTATTAGCCAGTCGTCCAAGTAAGGGAAGACGTGAATGTGTTGTCTTCTGAGGTGTGCCGCCACTACTGCTAGGCATTTGGTAAACACTCGTGGTGCGGTTGTGACCCCGAAGGGGAGAACCTTGAACTGATAATGTTGGCCGTCCACCACAAATCTGAGGTACTTTTTGTGAGAAGGGTGTATTGGAATATGAAAGTATGCGTCTTTCAAGTCCAGTGTAGTGAGAAAGTCGCCCTGGCAGAGGAGTGGGAGAACTTGTTGGAGAGTTACCATGTGAAAATGGTCTGAATGGATGTATGCATTTAGAGGCCGGAGGTCTAGAATGAGCCGTAGGGTCTCGTCTCTCTTTGGTATCAGAAAGTACAGAGAGTAGACCCCTAAATTTTGCTGATTGACGGGGACCTGCTCTATAGCTTGTTTTTGCAGGAGGGAGATAACCTCTTGTTTCAGCAGTGTGGTATGTTCTTGTGACATTGTACGGTGCCTGGGTGGAATATTTGGGGGAGTAGATGTTAGTTCGAGACAGTACCCTGACCGAATAATTTGGGTCACCCATTTGTCTGATGTTATGGTCTCCCAGGTTTGAAAAAAGTCTTGTAGTCTGCCCCCGACTGGAGTGGAATGGTCTGGGGGGAGCGGGGGAAAGTCATTGCGTGGGCGGTGTGGCAGAACGGGCGGTGTTGGTTTTGCCCCTGCCTTTATTATTGTTCCCTCTATATCCACCTCTTTGATAGCCCTTTGTGAAGGTAGTCTGAGGAGGGGACTTGTAGGACGTAGAGGCGTTATCAGCAGAGTAACCCCTGCCAGTGCCTCGAAAGGAGGAACGGCGAAAGGAGCGTCTAGGAGTGTGGGATTGTAATGCCCCCATAGACTTCGCCGTATCTGTATCCTTCATTTTTTCCAGGGCTTCGTCTACTTTTGGGCCAAATAAGTGTTGTTGGTCAAAAGGGTGGTTTAATATAGATGCTTGGACCTCCGGCTTAAAGCCGGAGATTCTGAGCCAGGCGTGGCGGCGAAGCAGAACACTGGTGTTTATAGCCCTGGAAGCTGTGTCTGCTGCGTCAAGGGCACATTTAATAGAGGTGTTGGTAATGAGCTTTCCCTCTTGTATCAGTTCATGAGCCTTATTTTTATATTTCTCTGGGAGGTGTTGCATGATAGCCTCCAGCTCATCATAGTGCGCTCTGTCGTAGCGTGCCAGCAGCGCTTGCGTGTTGGCGATGCGCCACATATTGGCAGCTTGCGAGGCAGTGCGTTTGCCTGACGCATCTAAGAGCTTGGACTCCTTCTCGGGTGGTGGAGCCTCACCTGATGACTGAGAATTGGATCGCTTCCTAGCTGTGGATACCACTAATGAGTCTAAGGGAGCAGGTCCTTTAATATAGGCAGGATCTGTGGGGGCTGCCTTATATTTCTTCTCTATTCTGGGGTTTAAGACCCTAGCCCTGACTGGGTCCTTGAAAACCTCTGCCGCATGTTTGGTCACCCCTTTAAGCATGGGTAATATGGCAGTAGATTTATCTGCGATGTCAAAAGTGTCAAGTAGGAAGTCTTCCTCAACTGGATCACTGTGTAACTCCACCCCATGATAATGTGCCGCCCGTTGTAACAAGTGGTGGAACCCCAGGGAGTCCTCCGGTGGAGATGGCCTGGATGGATAAAGATCATCCTGAGGCACATCTGGGACATGGTAATCCTCCCATGGGTCTGGTGTTCCCGGAGGAGTGGGGTCCTGTGGGGCATCTGTTGGATCATAATATGGATCCCCTTGGTCATCCGGGTCTGGAGACGGGGTTGGAGAGCGATGAGGCAAGGGTGGAGAAGGTGGAGGCGGAGATGGGGGGAGGTAGAGGTGGTGGGGAGGGTACTCTGAAGGGGGATGTGGCAGAGTCCTTCCGTTTTGGAAGTGGAGGAGGAGCTGGCTTGTCTAAATGTCTTTTCTTGGAAGACAGTCAAATGTCCAGTCTTTGGATCCTTTGTTAAAGTCTTTTGACGAGGATCTGGCGTGAATAGCTCCTCCGGCACCGATTCCTCTTTCGGTGCCGATGTTTTCGGAGCAGACGGCTTCGTTGGTTTATCCGTGCCATGCTTTTTCGGGGCCTCCGATTTTTTGTACTGTGCAGAGGCAGGCTTCGGCACGGGAGCGTCTGTGCCGAGGGATTTATTTTTGGTCGGCACCGAGAGGCCAGGTTTCGACACCGATGGCTTCGGAACGGAGCTTGGTGTGGTTTTCTTCAGTGCCGAAGGGTGTTTTTCGGCGCCGCTAGTAGGCTGGCTCGAGCCCGAGCCGCCGGGAGGCTTATGATGCCTCTTCACCGGGCCCGAAGGTGGGGTGATGGAAGCGGTATGCTTGGTTTTCCCTAGGCCCGGAGGCGAAGGTGTAACCGGAGTCTCTTTCGGTATGGGCGCGGGAGTGGGAGGGGGTAGAGTACTCACGACGCTCTGCGCCGGTGTGATCTCCTCCACGTCGGAGTCGTCGGCCTCGGAAGCGCTGACGACATCGTCCTCCTGTTCGGTGTGCTGCTGTCCCGAAGCTCCGGTGTCTTCTCCGAAGAGGTCAGGTGGAGCCGAAGTCGATGAGTGCGCCATGGTGCGTCGAGCTCGTCGATCCCGAATAGTCTTTTTCGATCTAAAAGACTTGCAGGTGGGGCAGTCTTGGGCCTCGTGTTCGGGAGAGAGGCAGAGGTTGCACACCTGATGTAGATCGGTGTGGGGAAATTTAGACCCACATTTTGGGCACTTCTTGAAGGGAGTCCTTTCCATCGGCCGAGACCGGAGTCGAGATAGGCCCGAAGGCCGCTGCCGATGCCTGGAATCGAGGAAGTGCCGAAGAGAGAGAAGATGATTTCGTCTGAAGAATCTCGATGGACGAGGATTTTTCGTCGAAGGTAGAACTGGAAGGGTTCGAAGCCGGAGCACGAAGTATTACATCCGAGCCAGATGGCGGAAAAAAACAATCTGAGCATGGAGCCGAAGCCCATGCGCAGTACGGACCGAAGGAGGAGTCACCGAACTCGTGACTTCCAAAGATTGTCCAAGAAGAAAAACAAACTGCAAACTACCGGGCCAAACACCAGATGGCGATCTATGCACAGTGTATAATCTGCAGCTCATATGCCTCGAACATACATTTCAGTGTCACTTTTCAAAGACGTGTCTTCCATGGGATTACAAAATGTGTGTAACCTGTTAGGCGAGCTGGAGGGTCGAGATCGTGCATGGTTTTGAGCTAGAGAGTAATCCTGCCAGCCCGGGGGTATAATGTGCTTGCGTAGTGGGAGGAACATTTGGGCAGCACTTGGGGAAGGACAACTGTGGGAGAGGCTAGCCTACGAGCTGCTCCCTATGCATGTTGCCGGTAGGAAGGGTTTTGAGAAGTGAATAACCTTTTGGAAACTGTGTTCTGTGGTGATTGAACACAAGTTTACCTACAATACTTCCATACCACCAACCCCCGCAAATGATCTCACCTAGCAACACAGACACTATGGATCGTGGAGGGGGCGTGGACAGTTCCGGAACACAACCATACCTCACAAGTCTGTATCTTAAAAATACAATCTCTGCTACCCCGCTTTCTAAGCCAGCCAACTTCAACGTAACTAAATAAAATAAAAAAATAAGCACAGCACACTATACTGAAAGCGGACGCATTGTTAAATGAAATAAAGAAAGAAACGCAGCCACTATAGTTGAAGGGACCGTAATTAGAAAATAAAATAGGCGGGCGGCGTGCTGCGACTAGTGGGTGGTATAGGGGCAAATCAAACAAAATGGTGCTCACAGCCAAGATAAAGCAGAGCGTGTAACAAGACAAGTAAAATGTCCAATTGTTATGGTAGGTAACAAATGCAGATGAGACCGTACCAAGGAGGGACTAACAAACCTAATAACGACTCAGAAGCCTGCGTTTAAGGACAATGACTCAATCCAATTAAAAATATGGGCGGTCGCACCGCCACTGAAAAGTTATACTGTTACTATCAACAGAATAAAGTGTCAAAAGAATGTTAGCTGGATGGAGACTCAGAAGTGAACAGCAAGATTTCAAACCTTGCCTGTGCCAAAACCTATTTTTATTGGCAACAGTATAATTGACTTACCAGTATGTGTACGCTTGTGTCGTTGCAGCTCGTCACTGCGCGTGAAGCGCTTCCCACAGTATTGCCAAGTGCATACAAAGGGGCGTTCGCCCGTGTGCCACCGCAAGTGAGCCCGCAAGTGGGAGGTTTTCCCATACACCTTGCCACATCCAGTTATGTGGCAGATGTGCTGCTTCTTTTTGCCAGGATCGCCAGACATCCTGAAAAGGTACAGAGAAAGAGGTAAAGTTATCACCAAGTAGTTCAATTCCAGATACTAAAGCAGACACAAATCTATTGTAGATGGGAGGGTTCTGTGCTGCCTCTCAAAAACAAAACAAGCCACACAGGACTGATCCAAGAAAACACTTGCATTTCAACAAATTATCTAAATCCTTTATTTGTAGATTGCTGGCATTCATGAATCCATTTAACAATAAGAGTGACCTTTGGAAGTGGGATGTATTGGTTTTCAAGAGAAATTTTACATCAGCAGTTAAGGGCTTGCTGTGGTTTAACCCCTTCAGTGCCACGCCCTTTCCCCGCCCTGTGCCGGGCGTTACATTAGCGGGAGGGGTTCATGACGAGATAGTCTCGTCATGGGCACAGCGCAACCGTGCTCCATGACGAGACTATCTCGTCATGGGCACTGAAGAGGTTAAGGAAACACATTATGTCTGGATGGCGAGGATGACAATGAATTAACCTCAAAACCATTTGGAGATGGGCAACTACCAGCATCTACTTATTGTTCATAAAATAATGAGTAGATGCTGGTGAAGACATAATACGTTTATTAGGATGTGCATATCTGAAGGTAACATTCTGCTAAATTATGTTCTTAAAGTAGTGTTTAAAAATGCCTATCTACAGCAAGATTTTTTGTTTTATCTCCTGTTGCGAAGGAGGAAAAGGGAAATAAAAATGGCACTTACCCTACAAGCATCTTTGATTCATGTAGTGCTGTAGATTCACATGCTGTACATACTCAAACATCTACTGTTGGCTCGGACGTGTGAAACTTGTTTTTCTTCTAAGTAATCTTATTGAGTCATAATTGCTCCTATTGGTGGTAATGCACATGGGCATTGGCTCCATTGTTAGAAGGCTTTTCCGCACAACGGGTGAGGGTGGGAATGCAGCGAGGAGATACAGAAGAGGACTATCCAGGAATAAAAGGAAGAACGTAAAAGTCTGCAACAGCCAAAGGCATCTGGGAAGGAGGGTGGGTGTATGTGAATCTACAGCTTTAAATGCCACAAGCAGATGCTTACAGGGTAATATTTTCTCATTGTGCCACAAGTAGCAGTAGATACACATGCTGTGCATAGACTGTAAAGCAGTTCTCCCCAAAGCGGCGGCTAGCCAGGATGTTTCAGGATTGGGAAAGTGCGTGTAGCACAGCCTGGCCACGTTAGCTTGCTGGCATGCTAAGACTTCTGCACAGTAATGTTTGGTGTAGGTGTGTGGAGTAGACAAGGTAGCTGTTTTGTTTGTCAGCCATGGGGAAGTCACCCCCCAAAAAAAGTCATGGAGGCCTCTTTCTTGCAGGTAGAGTGAGGTCTGGGAGAGGCAGACAAAGGCCTCTAGGCTTTGTCTTCTCAGGTTTCTAAACATTTGCCCAAACAGCTTGCAATGCCCGATTTGGAAAGAGTATGGCCTTTGCGTTGCTTTGAGAAAAAAATTAAAAGCTGCTGTGTCTTACAAAAGGGTTACGTTCTATAAACGTAATACATGTGGGCTCGTTTAAATTCTAGGGAATGGAGAGCCCTTTCTGCAACTGACTATAGAGAAGGGAATAACACTGGGAGTTCAATAGTTTGGTTGCGATGATACTAAGCAACCACCTAGGGGAGAAATTTTGTCTGCAGGACTACCCTATCCTTTGAATTTGGAAGAAACGTTCAAGGGATAAAGCCTAAACCTCACTCACATGCGTGAGGGAGGGAATGGCCAGTAGGAAGGCTACCTGCAAGGAGAGCAAAAGCAAGGAACAAGTGTGGAGTGGCTCAAATTGAGAAACAAACAGTCTTTTGAGAACTATTTTAAGGTTCCAGACAGTGGCAGGTGGCACCATGAGTGGAATGACTCGTTTGAGTCCCTCCGTAAAAGCATTGGGAACAGGGACTGTGAATAGTGAGGTGTGTTCCCTATTAGCACAGCTAAGAAGTCTGATGGAAGGGTAGGTGAGTCCTAACTGTTGGACGTAAACAGGTAACAAACAAGGTCTTGAACTATTGCTGCAAGAGAGAAATGTGCCTCGGCAAGCAGTAGAAGACAAACTGTTTACTTTTTGAGGTGTAGCAGGCTTGCGTGCCTCCTTTAAGATGGTCATGCACTCTGGAGAGAGACTGAAGTAACCAAACTTTAAGACAAAAGGAGTCAAACTAAGATTGGTAAGCTTCTTGTGTGGCACAACGGACAATTCGAGGAGGTTGGTGAATCAGGGCTGCTTGCCACAAGTGGGAGTCACCCGGATGAGGTTGACGGACGTTTGCCAGGTCTCAAAAACAGAATAAGTGGGAGCAGCGTAAAAGTGTAGGCAAATGTCCACAACTAGTTCCTATGTAGTGCATTGCCCATGGACTATGGGTAGCTGGAGGCAAAGCGTGGGTGGTTTGAGTTTTCAGTGGTAGCAAAGAGATCTACACCATTAAAGTATGGGAGTGCGACTTCCAGATGGAGTTCCCACTCATGAACTTATTGCTGCATCCTGCTGAGCAGATCTACAAAGTCGCTATCTACTCCTGGAAGGTACTCTGTCAGTAGATGGATCCTGTGGTGGCATACCCACTGCCAAATGCCCTGAGCTAGCGCTGACAACTACAGCTAGTGTCCCGCCTGTGTTTCTGGAGGTATTACATGGCGGACAGTACGACACACCAACACCTTATCACCAAATTATATGCTGCATCACAGGACATGGAGAGGCGGGAAGGCATTGGCAAAATGGAATACTGGGTTGGTACAGCCCATGCGGGAAGAAGACTGGGAATACTGTTGTGAACAGAAAGCAACCCAGACATCAAATAGTAACTTACATTTCAAATTTCTCCACCAAACGTATTATACCCCTATGCAATTATTTAAATATGGGTTAAATAGTGACCAACTGTGTCTGGTGTGTGGCTGGGGAGGCTGATTTTATGCATTTGGTTTGGTGCTGCCCATGAGTAAGGCAATTTTGGGAGCAGGTCACAGAAACCTTATCTGAAATGGTGGGAGAGCAAGTGTTGTGTGAGCCAGCAGCCTGCTCACTGGGATTATAAAAGGACTTCAGGTCACTAAGCCCAATATTGGAAAAACGCAGAGTAGCATTAAATTGGGCAAGTAAATCTCATCCAACAAAGACAGCATGGCTGGCTGATATGGCACATTGCAAGAAACAACTTGAACTGTATGCCGAGGAACAACCAATTGCACCTAGACCAAAAACTATTGGGGGCCACTGATGGCTTATCTGCAATCAAACATTGGGAATGGTCGGTAGGGCGTCGAATAGACAACACTAAAGTGCCAGAATTTCCGATATATACAATATCTGAACTCATTAATTGCACTAAACATGTATGTGCTGTCAATTGCAAGACCTATATATATACACTCCCTTTCTCTTCTGTTTTTCTATTTAGAGGAAGAAAGGGGGGGCGGGGAAACAGGGAGTGAATCTAGACACAATTATGTAATGGTAAGGATAATGGGCGGGGTACTGTGGTTATGTTGATTAAACGTATGCTCTGTGCATTATGATGTACTGAAAAGACATCTAAAAAATAAATAAATAAATAAATAAATAAATAAATAAATAAAGGTGTAGGGTCAACAATCTGAACCTCTTGGAAAATATATTTGATAACAAACACAGGTCTAATACAGGAAGACATTGGATTGACTATTTCTGGTAATCTGAAATACCCACGTACACCCCTTTGTTGCTGGTTGTGGTGGGGGGGAATGCCTACTACTGCTGGGAGGTCTTCAGGGGTGATTATTTTTGGGGGGTACCTCCACTGGTATGGTTGCTTTGGCCTCATTTTTGGTGTGTTTGCTAGGACCATTTTAGATATTGCACACTCTGCTGGGAGAGAAAAAACAAGCATTGAAAATGCAATAGGTCTCGCCTTTGATTAAGTTAAATAAAGCCATTTGCTTTGCTAATGGTATTGTATAGCAAAGCAAATGGCTTTAACTTAATCAAAGGCAAGACCTATTGCATTTTTAATGGCATAGCCAATAGGTCTCGCCTTCGGGACCTTATAAGTGTTTAGCCATGCAACGGTTGGTGTTGTAGAACCAAGGATATTGTGCTGCATAACTAAATATTTATAAGGGGCCGAAGGCGAGACCTATTGGCTATGTTTTTCAATAGTGAAGGCAGTAATCCTGGTTATTGGCAGGGTGAATGTGCATGCCAAGCAGCATTTGCTGCTGCTTTTGGGCCAGTCCAGACCTGGTTGCATCTTTTTGTTATTCTGGTGGGGAGAAGGGTTTACATTACTGATCAGGTGACATTTGTGTCAAGAGGGTGGCGCTCTGTGTCACATGACACTAAGTACTATAATGTGACCTATCCGTAGCTGCTTCCCGTTGTGCGCTTCATGCGAACTGTAACACCGTGAATCCTGACTTGTTAATCCTAAATACTTGAGCTGCCGTCGCCCTTCATTTCTTTCAACTTTCCCTTTAGATTTATTTATTTCTGAATGGTGAAAATTTCTAGGACATACAGATAAGCTAGAAAGAACCATCACGGAGGCCGCAGTTACTAGCGGTACATGATAGCGATAGTTGGAAACAAAATCTATAGGGGCAGAAAAACGTATTTTGATATAATGACCCGCCACCCATGTATACTGTTTATTCTCGCTTTATATTGGGGGTTTTGCCAATGGACCAGCACTCCAGGCTGTGACAAGGTGTTGTTGCCACATCTGGTCAGTGCCAGATTGACACCAGAACAATAGAAATATCTGCCCATGAGATATTTCTTACATCAGCTAATTAACTATAAAGCACTATAGCACGGACACTAGAATTAAGTGGCAGTGAAGAATAGAGTTGACATAATTATGCAGCAAGGAAAGTCGAATATGTAACATAATGTGGCACAATATGTAGCAGTAATATTTCAGTTTTTTGACAGTTTAACAACTACTAAAAGTGTATGAGCAAAGCCGCACCTCATTAGTACCAGTTTAACACCTGAATGCAGCAATCGTCAACTGAAAGCTGACCAGTTAACCCTTGCAGAGGGTTTGCCACTTCGCCGAACCACATATGACCCCTTTTGTTTAGTAAGTGTCTACACTGGTCTATGAATACCCTTGTCTACACTGTGTGCTACAAAGTGTGAAGGGTACAATGGGAACGGTACACAACACAGAAGGCCTACCTAATGAAGGTAAGAGCCGTGGGTTAGAGGGAGCCAAATCTTGCAAACCTTTAATGCAGTTTCGAGCTTAGCAACAGTTTCTGAAAGGAAGATTCTAGAGTCCTCACTGTGAGTAATGCCGAGCGCAGACTTCGGAGATACGATCAGTGTTTATTTATTCAACGGTAGCTGCCTTTCATTCAAAAGGCTGATTGCGACGGATTGTGCATAGCTTGTACATTACAGTACGTGTCAAGTGTGTGCGTGGTGTGCTCACTACAGAATGTGCCAACAGTGCGCCTATGACTACCGATGTTGTTGACACGTAGTTGTTGAACAGCTGCAGGCTTGCATTTAAAACAGAATTATTGTATTTTTTGGTGGTCGGTGCCCCTCCTCACATGCCTGACATACTCAGATCAGCTGTGAGGAAATTAGGCACCCTCCCTTGTTCACCTCACAGCACTGTGCCTGCTCCTGTAGCATACGACATAGCGCCAAGAGGAGTAAGACATCCAGGGGATTTTCAGTATGCTGAGAAAGCGTGTGGCCGGGGACAGAGGAGAGGTACACATAGGAATAGGTGTGTGGCTCTGGAGGTGTACAGAGTCGGAGGCTGCAAGTGAGTGTTTCAAAGCTCAGAGGGTGCGCGTCGAAGCACTGCCCTCTGTGGGGTCTGCATGTGAAACAGCTGGGAGACACGATCAGGGTTTATTTATTCAACGGTAGCTGCCTTTACTTCAGAAGACTGAGCATGACGGATTGTGCGTAGTTTGTACATTACAGTAAGTATGAAGTGTGCCTCTCGGGTTTAAACAAGCATCGGCATACAAATAGAACATGGTGACCAGTACGGGGTTGTTTGCTCTCCCCCACGCCCCAGTGACACACTCAGGAGTGAGACCCTCAGTAATGACACACCCAGTAGTGATACATACAGGAGTGATAACCTCAGGAGAGACACAGGACTGAAACTTAAGAGTGACACGCCCAGGAGTGACACACTCTGGAGTGTAAGTACAGGGGCCCCTGTCCCTGCAGGCTGGACTCATTAAAATGTGGCCTAACGGTTAGAGCATATGACCTCGAAGCTGGGTAACAAGGTTCGAGTCTCTGCGGCTCAACCTCGTGATTCTGGGCAAATCACTTCTTCTCCCCGCGCCTAATAAAACATGGATGTGCCAGTCTGGAATAGCTGGTGCTCCTGTAAAGCGCCCTTATACCTCCAGGTTGAATTCGAGCTATATAAAACTGCGAAACAAAAAACAGGACTCTGCGGATCTTACACGCCCGGAAATTGCTTGTACTGTCTCCACGCAATGAAGCTAGAGATGTTTAGGAACGACTGCTGTGGCACAAAATGCCATGAAGGTGCTGGTGTGTGGCATAGAAGGACTCCCTGCAGATAAATCACAGACTTAGCGCGTGACAGTAAGAAAATAACAAGCGCTCGCCATGACGTTTTCGGCCTCGCCTGCTAAAAGGTTTCTTGTCTTTATGGGGCCATGTGTTTGGCCTCATAAAGAAGATAAGAAACCTTTTACACCAGCAGGAAGTCAGACGAGCCAGTCCAACTGGGACGGCTCTAAAAGAGAAAAGTGTACGTCACTGGAAGCTCTTTTCCAATGGCTGGCCACCGTTTAGCATAAACGGTGACGCCAGCCAATGGAAAAGAGGGGTGGGGCTTAAACCCCGCTAGTGAAAGCTACTCAAAAACATAAAATCTCGCCAGCGAGACTGCGCATGTCTGCGCAGCCTACGCTAGCCGAGACCTAAAATACAATGCTATTTGGGTCTGTATTGTTTTAAAAAAATGCATTTTTTTCTTCCAGGTCAACCACTTTCAGGGCACAGCTTCATTTTTCCTCTGTATGCTGGCAAATAGAGCTTTACCGAGAAAGGGAGGCCTGCTATTTCGAATTGTGACTCATATTTTACAGAAGATAGCCTCAGCTAAATTCTTCCTCAGGGAGATGCTGTTACACTATTCTGTAGTAAACCCAAAGATGATGGACGGAGCGCCTAAACTTTTCAGACACTCACCCCTAGTCACAGATTTGGGTTGAACCCATCATCATTCTTTAGCTCACTTCGCCACCCCAGTTCAGACCTAGTCATATATAAATCAGTCTGGACGTTGTTCCTCATGGGAACAGTCCAGCCCAAACTGCCAAGCCAGGTCTTCCCTGGAACGGAAACAAGCATCCTGGTTTCAGGGTAGCTCCCCTCATCAGCCAGGCTAGCTTGAATCCACTCCCCCTGCTGTAAGTCACTAGAAAATGATAATCATGGTACCTAGAGGACTGGGACTGAAATGGGTTCCCTAGGGAGCCCTCACCAAGGCCATGCAAACTGCCACTGCAGCCTGCATGCCTTGGTGTAGAGAAAAACGACACCAAGTTGACATGGCACATAGCCAGTGCTGCTTGACATGGCGCACAGGCAAAGACATAATTAAGTCATCCCTCTAGCAGGCCTTACAAGTCCTAAGGCAGGGTGTCCTATACCGGAGGTGTGGGCATAACTGCCTGAGCAGATATGCCCCTACAATATTTAAGTATATTCTTAATATTGTAAGAGCCAGGGAAGTCAGAGGGCACATGTGCTGGAAACCCAACAACTCGACTACCCCAGCACCATGATGGCTTCACTGAACCCAGGAGTGTTTGGTACCAAACAACTCCTTAATAAACCCACATGGATACCAGTGTTTTAATAAATTCATGTCCCCAGAGGGCACCTTGGAGGTGCCCCCTGAAAATCTACCAACCCTGGTGTGGTCTCTGACTGGCTTTAGGCAGCCTGCCACCACTAGGCATGTTTCTGGACCTCCTGGGGTGAGAGTCCTTGCTCTCTGAGGCCAGAAACAAAGCCTCCCCCAGGTAGGCACAGTGTGAGAGGGAAGCTTCAAAAGTCTTGCCGCATCTATGATACAAACCCAGCCTCTGCTGCTAGCAGCAGAAGGCAGCCCCGGTTGAAACCCCAATTTTTAGCGGGAGAACCGGTGGAAAAACTGAGAATAGGATGTATGCCCCCCCCCACCCCCCACTCCACTCCTCAGGTGTTGGAGGCGAAATGAAGAACATTTTTCAGAGCCCACCATCTTGTAGATGGTGGGATTTATCCAATCAGGGCTAGGACCTTGACCCTCCCACAGAAGGGTGGCATAATAGAGGGTGTAGACACCCCAGGTAAGGGACCCATTGGTCCCCACTGGTCACTCTCCAGTAACACCCCTGAATCTAGTATTTAGGTGCATCACACAGACCCTGAAGTCGGATACCAGACTACCTACGAAGCCCAGACACCGTACAGCCCCAACAGCAAGAAAGGACCACTGACTGACTCAGCACAGCCCTGCAGGCCTGTCTGCTGCCTTTCACACCTGCTAATAATGCAGATTTGTCCTGCAGGCCCAGCAGCCTCCAAAACCCTGGGAGGACTGCCTGCCTTCAATAAAGACTCTGAATCTTTCATGGACAGCGGACCTGTCCAAGCAGAAACCAACTTTATAACCAAAAAGCTTTGTCCTGAGGAACAGCAAAACTGCCCCCAGACTCCCCTCTGCATCAGACACTCGCGGCCTGAGTCCAAGTGACCCACCAGTTCTGTGAAGGTTCCCAATCGATTCTAAAACATAGTCCTCCATGGGCAGACACCTGCCGGACTGTTTATTAATGCCTGCAGCCTCATTCCAAAGACTCCCCATGACCGCGACCTGCTCCGATAAGACTTTCCCGATGCCAAAGGACACGCCTGCTCCAGAACATTCTGGGCCTTGCGGAGCTCGACCAATGATGTACCTATGTCCCCAAGCATCACTAGTTATCTGGACAGCAGTGAGCTTTCTTCTTCTGGACTTCCTTCTTCTGGGCTTTATGCCAGAGCCTGCCGCCCGTTTCTGAAACCGATCTCCTCCATTGGCTTGCACTGGCCAGCCGATGCTGTGATGGCACCCTGTACCTGGACGCCCCTGTGCTGCTGGTAGTGCAGTGTTGGTACTAATTTGAACCTTGCCTGGTGTTGACCTGAAATCCAGAAGACTGGATTTGTAAGTTGTGTACTTACCTGCAAAACTGCATTCTTGTTTTCCTCCCATAGGATAACACTGCTGAACTGAAAAATTTCATTAAGTGTCCTCTTTTTAAAGTGTTAAGTATTTTTATTGAAAAACGTACCCAACTTTGAACGTACATCTTGATCTTAAAATAAATCTAGAAAGAATCCTATTTTTCAAAAATTGGTGTGGATCTCCTTTTTTAGTCATGTGTCATTTATCAATGACTGTGTGCATAGCATATGTCTTACAGTCCTGTGTTAGGCCTAAGGCTGCTTGACCACACTACCACAAATGGAGCACTTTGGGTTTGAATTGAGCCCTGTATACTTCGGGCAGAATCTCAGGACTCTTTACACGATATAACCAATGATTGCTATATCACATACAGTCCCAGCTCCCTATACAGACTCTTCATTTTAGGCCGAGGCAGCAAGGAGCTAGACATGCGCTACTTGTGATGGCTCCTGGCTGCCCAAGCTGAACTCAGCTCAGCAAAGGTCCTCGAAGCCCTCCTCTTGTGACAAGGGGAAGATAGCAAAGGTCCTCGAGGCCCTCCCCTTGTGACTAGGGGAAGATTCACTCATTGTTTTGGACCTGGGCACTTCAGTTTTAAGCCCTTTAGTACCCTGGGCAAAATGTCAATCAGTGACACCTCATCAGAGTAGAGCGAGGCCAGCAGTCGTACTGGCCCTATTCCACTCCGACGATGGTAGGACTTGTCAATGAGGAAAGACAGCAGTCTCAACCCTCCTGGGACCTCTGAGGCTTGGAACTGCTGCCTTCCCTCACTGACTTACCTATGGTCAACCAATGAGAAAAGGCAGCAGTGCCAACCCTCCTGGGACCTCCGAAGCAGAGCTGCAGGTAAATGTGCGCATGTTTGAATATTTAGTAATGAGTGCTGTTAATGGATTTGAGTGTGTGAATTCTTGGGTGTGTGTATGTGTGCGTGTCCTGTCCATCCCCCTCCTAAAATTACCGGCCGTGCCAGGGTGTTTAATGTTGCCTCACAGAATGCATCAGAGGACGGCTTAAAGGGTAAAAATAATGACGAGAAGATAACCCCTGGGAGTTCAGGACAAGGAAAACCCTTGCATTGCTCAAAACAACGTAAACTAAATTACCATCATACAAAAGCTTATGACAGGAGCGCAGAGTGAGGTCCTGCCTTCTGGAGAAGGTATATAAAACAAACATTTGCAATGCAAACGGTCTCGTCTTTAGGACCATATATGTATTTAGCTATGCAGCACCTTAGCCTGGGTGGTGAAACATCTACTGTTTTTCAACATGGATGGAAAGTAAGCACCAAACTGTGTGACATGCCAGGTATAGGAACACATGGAGAGAAATATTGCCTTTTAGCAGGAAATGGTATAGTCCAAAGCTCTATTTTAATAGAATATCAGGGCGTTCGGAGCTTATATCGCTGAAAATACATGATTTGAAAAAAATATTGTTTATGGGTGCTCGTGGAAGAGAAGTAGTATGGACTGGAATCTAGAGAATGCTAAAGTGATTAGCTAGAGTTCCTAATCAGAAAGCAATACACCTGCTAAACAAGCACCCCGGGGCACAAATGTGAATGCAAGGTCTATCAAAAGGACACTCTTTCCCTAAGCCAGCTATTTCTGTAATTCTGCAGTTAGGTTTTTATTTGTGTGCACGCTTGTGTGCATGTCTGTGAGACTGCATGGGTGTTAGAGGGTATGTGAAGGGTGAGAGTGAATGCCTACGGACCTGAATTAGGAACACCACTTTTTTGTTGCACATGCGTACGATGTCAGGCATCGTGCGCATGTGAGACAAAGAGTGCGAATTCACCCACCAATCACACCGCAAACCAGCATTGAAAATGCAATATAATGCGGACTTACCCGAGACCTATTGCATTCTAAATGGGAGTGGCGACATGAAAGAAAGCATGAAGGGGGGGGAGCCGTGGTTGTGGTACAAGAAGTTACGGACTGCGGGAGGGAACGGAGAGAGACAGGGAAACAAAACGGTTTTACAAGTAGAGGGGCTGATAGACTTGGAAGAGCAAAAATGACGCCATGGCTGTCAGGAGGCGAGACTAAGAAGGCACAAACCAATCAAAATGCGGAATTTAGAATTGCAGCCAATCAAATTTATGGCAGAAATAAAAATACTGTATACAGCATCTCTTGAAGAGACAGCACATGCGCTACCTAGGCGAGACCTAAAAAGTGGAGATTAGAGCCAATGCTGATCAGCAGACTATGCATGTGATGATCAAAAATATGCACTTTTAAGATACAAACAGCTTACCAGTCCTCTTGCTGGTCTCGGTTCACCGATAAACAGCGAATTTTAAAAGACAGATGCAATAGAAAAATATTTGCTTTTGGATTTCTTCAACTTATCGAAGCTAGAAATATCAAGTCTGTAGTGTAGCTAGAGAATTAACAAATAAACTGCGAGAACTGACAGTGTGGGCCAGGCAGAAGATTAGTTTGTCGTGATTGGATTGCTTAATAGCCAGCATGTCAGATGTCTAAGTAACATATGAAAGATATCGCCTTTAAACACACGCCTCAGCATGCATCTTTGGTGCAGCCTGATAAAAGGCTTTAACGAGGATTGAATCTACATCTTGCTCAACTGGATATCCAATACTTGGCCCCAGGTGGCACGGTTTCATTAATTGCAAGAACTCCTGACCCACTCTGAACATGAGCATTAGTAGTCGTTGGTAAAAGATAACCCCCGGCCACTTCATTTGAGATTCCTTTGTATCTTATCTTGGTCCTGAGGAAGGTGGTTTAAATGCAGACCCACCGAAACGCGCGTTGATCATTCTATATGTGGAGAGTTCCTTTAGAGACAGACACCAGAGGCTTCCGACGAGTGTGATTTACATCACCAAAAACTACAGTCCGTCTCCACTAGATTTTTATTGGATCTCCCTAATATCCGAATCTTTTATTGTATGTGTAGGTGCGAATGAGTAGGTCTGAATGGTGAGAGAGACTTGTTGATGGTGAATGTGGGGTTATTCATTTATTACTCACTGATTTGTATAATAGTTTGATTTATAAATTGCTTTGGTGGTTACCTAGTTTGCACATAATGTACATATGAAATAATTCAAATGCCAACTTATGACTCCAGGGATTAAATGATATGTGACTATTGCACATCCAAGTATTTGTGATTATACAGCTGTCTAAATGTATGTGTCTTTTAAAGTAATTGCACAATGACAAAACAATTTTTTTTTAAAAGCCCAAAATAATTTTGTATAAAGAAAAATTAAATAAAAAAATATTTTTGTGATCAATTGTGTTGTATGACAGTGATATTAGGGTTGTGGTAGTTTTGAGCCGCATATGGCCATACCAAAAGTGATATAGGTCAGCCCAGAGGTTATTTTTGTTCGTTTTTTGGTCTTTGGTCCCCCTCTTAGACCTCAAAGTAACTAGGAGGTGCCTTTCTCTTATTGTTGGTGTAGCTAGAGAATACCTACCGTCCTTCATTATCCTTGCAGTATGGGCAGGTGCAGGCTTCTCTTCGCATCCTTCGGCCTAAAGGCTGCGTGTCTGGGCTGGCCTCCCCATCATCCATCCCAGGATCATCCTGTATGACATCTCCTCCGGCACTATGGATAGTCATCTGGGAATTATGATCCCCTATGTGGGGGAGAAAAACGTTTGCTTGAGTTGATGACACAGTTATACACTTTCCATGAACATAATGCCTTAAACCTTCAGAGATATGGTTTCCAAAGAGGACGAATACCAGTTTGTAATCCTACTGCTCCATCATGGGTATTTTCCACAATTAATTTTGTTTCTTCTAATTATAAAATACCTATGGAAAGGCATTCTGCAAAATGCCGCTTGTTTCAGCCTCCTTGACCTAATTATTCTCTTCTCTTATTAGAATATCCCATCAGTTACATTGACATTATGATTCAGGTTCCTATGCTGTGCTTGAAAGAACAAAATCCATAAAATATCCCACCCACCATCAAATGTTCCAGTTTAAACTCTTTGCCTTCTAGAACACCTTTAAGGCTACACGCACAAGAGCACAAAATCAAAGCCTTACACAATTTAAGACACTGTCGAAAATTACTTCCAATCTGATTAGGTATACTACTGGAGTTGTCATACGAAAAGAGGCTCTGTTTTATTAAAAATTACACCTATTGTTACATCTACAATACTAATGAATGTCAAAGTATGCTGACCCAGTATCCATTTAGAATTAAACTGCTCCTAGCTGCATTATTTCCAAGCTCCTATATGCCGTATTTTTCCAAGTTGGATGACCCGGGAAGTGAACAAACCCAATGCCATGCAGCTTGTCCACTACCCTTTTAATCATTTTTTACGATCTTGAAAACATAAACAGTCCAAAATGGTGAGAGGAAGTGAGGAAAGGCTGACTGGGGACTTATGGAATAATCTATATGATGCACCCAAACCCATCGACTGATCGGCAGGTAGTAAAATAACAAAAAGGTATCTGATAATACATATGGGAGCTTTACTTTCGATCTTGTTGGGGACAAGCAAATAAAAACTTTAGAGGTTACTGACAGAAGACAGATTGTTTGGAATGGTCTCCGTCAATCAATGGGATTTCAGGTGTGAGGAAGGTAGTGTCTGAAGGCGGTCTGATGCCTCTTGTCTTGTGGTGTTGTCTATCAAGGGGACCACAACTGTTATCCTGATTGATCCTTTATCACAAACATGCTTTAGCCAAGAGTTGTATGCATCAGCGCAATGGGAGTGTGGCTGGGAATGATGCCAATGTCACTAACTCAGATACTAAGGAGTCAAAACAACAAGGCAGTTCAATTGTTTTCAAGCGACCCTTTTTTAAACACAACTGGCCACCCTGATCAACAAAAAAAGGATAGCAAGAAAGGCAACTACTTTGGCATTCAAAAACAAACAAAACAGTTCACAGTTAGCATGATGCATAGGTACAGGAAACGTATATGCAAGTCAGCAGTGACAGAAAAAGTTTCCATCTTCAATGTGAAAAAAATAGACCGAGGCTACAGGCGTGCTACTGAACCTATACATGATTAAGCGTTGTATTAAGTACAAACGGTTATTTCCTCACTGCATCCTGTAAGTGGAAAATTACAGTAACGGGAGTTGCAATGAAATGGGCGGCACAAGGCAATGACTTGCGCTTGTAGCATGGAAAGCCCGCGAGCAAGCACCGACTCAGCCATGTGGGCGTTTAACTGGAACACCTCAGATATCTCAAAGTAGTACAGCCCAGCCCCGGGGAAAAAAAAAAAAAGATATTTGTGGATCAGCGATGTCGCTGCACTCAGACAATGGTGCCAGTGCTCCGTACAAAATACGAATCCGAATTCTACCAGGAAGAAAAAACACAGATAAGAACTAACACTTCCCGAGATGCAGTTATTTAACGGGTGCCTTTCAGTTAGACGGTATATGTTTTAACATCACATGAGGAAAACATCACGTGAGGAAAAACGCATAGGTCTGAAAGGTAAAAACTTAACCCCTACACATCGGTCAAACATGCTCGACGTGAAGGCGTTTCACAAGAATTAGGCCTTCTTTGGGGGCATAAAACAAACCGCCCCTCTTCAATTTATTTGTCCTATACATAACGTATCCATTCACTTGAAGATAACAAGTGTTTCTAATACCAGTCAATGAGCGGTTGTGAATGTATACATTTTCACAAAGGATTAAAGGCTGAAATTCATAGCGAGACAGAGGGATACATTTTATGTGTTTTTCCACATGCTTCTTGGAGAAGTACACAGCTTAGACCTCAGATAGTCTTAGACAAACTAAATACACCAACTTAAAGCACAAGGTTAAAAACAACTTCAGAATAGACAAAAGCCCAATCCAGGAGTTTTTACCCCAATAAATGCCAAAGTAAGAGTAATATCCCAAAATGGCTCAGAGCCTTTACAGCCGGAGTCTTTAATGCTACTAAAATTCTGACAAAAATGCAACGTATTTTGAGTTTTCACAATCAAAAAAGTGTGTCTAATAGAAGAGACTTGTCCAGGGCGCCTTTCAGGTCATGACGTTCTATTTTCGAACTTCATTTAAAACACCAAATGTATTTATTTCTTGGACATGAAGCTGCTCTCAAGCAAGCTAATGTTCTGGTGGAACTACCATCGGCTGTGGGGGAATATACGAGACCAGCCCCCTGCACCTCATACCGGTTCACTGTTCTCCACCGCGGCTAAGTTACCCGAGCACACGTTGTGGAATAGACGGCGGGAGTTTGGTTGCCAAGGTCACCACTGCGAGCTGGACTGTCGCCTGTACCACCCAATGCTGCACCTGCACGGGGCGGAACTTCCATCGGGTACGCCCGCATACAGCTATAGTGACGTTTTCAGATACTTGCCTGCCACACAGACAACCGTTATGTTCATTAGCTTTCTGTTTTAGTATTTAAAGCTACTTTTGATGTCTAGCCAATGGGATTTTTTCACACAATTTGCTGAAGAGCCTGCATGCCATCAAGCTCTAAAAATTTCCCTACGCACCCTATACGCAAGGCAACCTCATGTCCCAACACACTTTTATATTACTACTCCAACTTCAGTGGCGCTTGCCATAGTCCTGTGTAACTGACCTATTTCGGAAATAAGGCATGGATAGCTCTGCCATCTTGAACCTGTCACTAGGAACTATAAAGAGGGCCACTGGAATATGTGGTTGTAGAGTTTTTTTGCATAATTATGGATGTGCTGCATTTGTCACATAATGTGTATCTGCTGCATAATCTGCAGATTTTAACAAAAAATATATTTCTGGACCAACCGGTTCAAAAGTTACTAAAAAAGCAAGATACATGTGTTCCCACGCAAAAGAAGGTCATTTACAAAGGTGGACTGTTCACCTTTTAGTTGCTTATTGCAATATTTGTCTGTTAAACTGGATAGCTATATTGGTCTGTAAAACTGGTACAAATTAGATGCAACCTATGCCCAAACAGTGTTTACATGTCTAAAAATGAACAAATAATGGAGCCAAGCCATCACAAAAAGTAGTGCATTATGCTGCATAATTTGCATTTTCTTGCCGCATAATTTAGTCAAACCTGCCACATAATTAGAGCAAAGGATCCAAGGCTTAGTGCCTCAGTCTATTATCAAGCCACTTGGAGACCTGCTGTTCCACTCCCTCATCAAGTGCACAAATGTTTGCCAGTAAGACTTAATATGGCTTCCATCCTGTCCACCCCAACGAACAAGTGGATCAAGCAGCATTTTTTCCCCACTGAAAGAAGCGCTGCCTGCCGCGCTACCAACCGTCTGCTTGTCATGTGCCTGCCCTTTACAAAATAAACTTTTAAATTAGATTTCAGCGTAGGCAAAGTCTCATATTGCCTGTAACAAATACATTGCGAGATGCGGATATCTATCTACTCTGCCCTTCTTGGTTCAAATACCGTAATGTTAAACCGCAACTACCAACTCTATTGCTGTGCTTTTTCTATTTCCTCTCCATTAGGGCAAGCAAACAGGTCACTGTAGGGAAGCAAAGGGCTTCATCTCCCAATTCCTCTTTCGTAACCCTGATTAGTCAAGACATAAGTGATGATTAGAATATTCAACTTTTCGGTATCATCACATGAAAGCAATATAGCAACAGTGAAAACTGCAGCTAATTGGCAAGTCTGATCTCAGTGCATAAAACTGACAAGTAGCACCTGGCTATAGAATACACAAAACTGTAACGGGCAAAAACCACCCCACCAAACAAAGCAGGCAAGACGCATTATCAACCCGTCAGCAAGCACAAAACTACATAATAAATGCAAGTAATACCATATAGCACTACACACAAAACCTCTCATCAAATTGGTCCCCAAATAAGTAGAATACCTTGTCAAAAAGGAAAGAAAACTCAACATATGAAACAAGCAAGCACTATCACATCACTTCAGACCAGAAATATGATACAAAACCTCTGAAAAGGTCAATACTGTGTCAACCAACAAGAAGTCATACCATTTTAAACAAGCATTGGCAAAGCCAATAGGTATCGCCTATGCAAGAGCTATTAGCTTTGCCAATGTGTTTTAGCCATGTTGTTCACCAGCATGGCTGTTACTCAGCATGGCAAAAATGTAGTGGCGTAGAGTGTGGCGTGTCAGAGTTAAGTGGTGAACAGTGAAGTGGAAGGCAGTGGAGTGGCAGTGTGTGTCGTGGAGTGGCACACAGAGGAGTCACACACAGTGGCGTACAGTGGAGTGGATTGGTGTAGGGCATTGCAGGTATAGTGGCATAGAGTTCAGTGGTGGTTCAGAGTAGAGTGCATTGACGTAGAGCGCAGTGGCGGTGCAGAGGAGAGCGCATCACCAAAAAGGCAAGCTCAAACAAAGGGCACACCCATTAAATTTGCTTGCACATCACTCAAAAACTAGGTTAACTGCAATGAAGCCTGGCAGCAAACGGACTGGATCTCACTTCCAAATCCACTATGTCCAGGCCAGGAGTTGAGAATTTGTTTTTACTACATCTTAACTATCGAACAACTTCCACAAAAAGTAGTCTGGAAGATTTAAAATGAATTTGCACTATATCCCACAAGGTGTGATATAAAGAGCCAGAAAGCAATTGGCGTTTAGTGCTAAAGGAGAGGCTTCCCGAAGAGAAGACCGTCTCCATCACCTCAATCGTCTGACCGCCTATCCGGCAGAGTAGTAGGGTAGGCATCAGGGATCTACTTGGAGGACAAGGAAGCTTGTACAACAAAGCTTTGACTAAGTGATAACCCATCAAAAATTTTGGGTCTCAGGTGTTGGGTGATGGAGGTAGGCGACTTAGCAGGTGACCACTGGAGCAGAGGCTGGTTTATTCAATGTCACTAAAATGGGGTCTAATGGTGCCTCCCTCAGGAGGAACAATGACTCAACTGCCATACAGGCAGACTGCACTATCTGTGCAGACATTGGCCATCTTCTCCTCTACAGGTATGGCAGCTCTAAAAGCCTTGCAAAAGATAGGTGTTAACAAGGTAACTTCTTTGGGAGGCTCTGAGGTACATAATAGTACAAGTGGTGCGTGTAGGCTGCTGACATTCTGCAGGGCCAGACAGTCAACAGTATATATACACACCAGTAGGGAAACGAATATGGCCTGCCTCACTGCAGTCTTCATTGTGGTTTTAATCAGGATCGACAATATGGAACCAAAGCAAACAGCTCCACACTGTGAGGCAGAGGCATGTTTCTCCGTCATTTGCTGAGCTTTAGGACAGGATCTGACCAGAATGGCCTTAATCTATGGAAAGTTAACTATAACTATTAAGTGGACCTCAATTTGGTGCTGGTGGAATACAGCCAGGCATTTATCAGAAGAAAGTGGTCAGCCAGCACCATAACAGAGACAGGATGTTCTGAAGTGGGTGAACTAATGGGGGATGATGGAGCTGGTAGAACCATAGTCAGGTGCCCCATGGGCTCATAGGGCCTTGCAGGCACATAACAGAGAACTGGAGGGAAGCAGAAGAGAGAGAGCATCATCTAGGTGAAGGTTGCGATCTGCTTGGGGTCTATGCCAGGGGTTCAGAACTCTGAAGTGGAACATGAGGGTCTTGTGCCAGACACAACGTAACTGGAGCCAGTGTGATTTTCATCTGGCTCAGACATTATGTAACTCAGTCCTAATATTGAAAAAGTCCAGTCTTTCAGAAGGAACAGGACAGCACCCCTATTTTTGATTATTAACATCAGCATTTTCGAACTACAAAACTGTTCAAACAATATCACGCTGTTTTTATTCTTAGGACGAAAGGTTAACACTTAAGAACAACAGTTTATATCGATTAAGAACAACAGTTTATATGGATTAACAATGACAACCCATATATACAGTTGACCAAGACGTAAGCAATGCATCAATTTCTTAGATGCAACTGCTCAGTCAAATGTTGGCATACTTCTTGCTACAGTAAACCTACAATGGCAAGCACTGCCTCGTATCTACTAATGCAAGAATTTCCATTAGGCCTACTCAAAGGCCTCCTTATTTTGGACCATGGCTTTAAATAGGCTGAACAGCAAATTACACTTTCACAGATCACCTGCAGACTGGTTAATGAAGCGGGGTTACCTGGGTGGGCAACACTTTCCCTATCCATTAGGTACATTCTTAATTTCATTTGGGTATGCAATTCCTATGCCTGAAACTCTGTTATAAGAACTTTTCACTCAACAGAAATCAATTTATGATTTACTCTTTATGAAGATCCACATAACTTGTTGCCTTCAAGGATTCAATACAGTCTTTCAAACTAAGCCAATTACTAAATCTGCCACTGAGGCGACTCAAGACCTTTCTTTAGAAAACTACAGCAGCCTTTAACTTTTCCATTGATGTGTGCGTTGCTTTTTTTTATTTTTTATTACCGCAATCTTTGCAGGTTTGCCCACCCTAGCACCTATACTGGATTATGTAGCGCTCGTAAGAGCCACGAATTTTTTATAATACACTTGTGCTCCGTTTCCGTCTCGTGTTTTCATTTTTCTGCATTTAATAGTTGGTCGTGTAATTGTGCCACTTGGAAAGTTAAATTTCGCCCTACTCTATATTCCATATGATAATTTCTAACTTTTGTACATGCTCATTTCTTATTCAATTTTCATGAGCAAATTGTGTTGAAATGTAACGGTCCCAAAAACAAAAGTTGAAGACTTAGTCAGGTTCTCGCACCTGGATGCATGCTACAATAAGACTCCACAGCGCTGGTAATGTAAGCCGCCAGTAATGGCAAACGGAAACAAAGACACTCTGGCAGAGTTTGGATGCACTTCAGTGGAAGCCATTTATACAGTGTGGTCTGCACACATTGCGTCTGAAAAGCCTGCTTTTGAACTAAGTTGGGTTGGGTTCTACATCGGGAACGGAAAAAAAGGCAATGGGGGTTACACGATGCTGAAATGTTATGGGTAAAAAGGTCAAACTTATTGGTTTTGCCAATGATTGTTCTGTAAGCTCACCTGGCATCTGCACAACCCTCTACTTAGCTTCCAAGCAGATGGATGCAAAAAAGAACAAGCACTGGTAAAGCTAAACGATCTAGGTTTATTGTGGATGAGCCACTGTGAAGTGTGCCAGCAAAAGCAGACAAAAAGGTACGGTTGTAAAGTAGTTCTCCCATGCAGTCCAATGCAAATACTGCTAAGGAGATCCCAGGGAATGCCCAAAAGATTTAGGGAATTCGGTGAGAAATACTCCACTGCTATGATCATGGACTCGATTAACGAAGTCTCAAGCCTATAGCTGAAAAAGGCCAGTCGAAGAAACAGTTTGGCTGAAAGGGAGAGACTCACAGCCCACTATTTGTACACTCTAAGTAATAGGTCATACATCTGTTCTGACAAAACTAAGACCTAAAAAGGGGTAGAGCCTAACTCACAGATAGAAAATATTGATTTCGTCTTTTAAGTATGGCTTCACTATAAATACATGCTTCAAAACCACACACCCGAAAGTCAGGATAAAATATTTACTTTTATGTACAATAAACACGGACAGCGTATTTTAAACGAAGGACTGTGCTTGGAACTGACTGCCAACGACACTTGGAGGGGAAAACAAATATTAAAATACCACATTCTCTGAAAACGAAGGAGTGACGTGCCTAGTATTTAGGGCAGCGTGAACAACCGTGTTAATAGATGCTTACGTTACAGGCCGTTCTTCATAGAAAGGAGGAGGAAATAGCTGTGTGTTCTTGCAGAGAATACCAAACCCGTAAAACTGGAAATACTGCTTGCGCACAAAATGTGTACCTCATATAAGGCACTCAAAAGCATAACATGTAGCATGCTGATCACCTACACTGCAAGAGACATTCACAATACACAGGAAACAGTAACGTAAAATAGCAGAAAGATGACAAACCAGAAAAAAAAAGCAAAGACGTCAAGGGATATTATTTTCTCTACGATTTAGAAGACCTTAAAGTATGCGTTTTTCAAATGTGGCTCATTTCGTTAAGCACACATTCTCTAGGTTTTGAGGAGAAGGATTAGATTGAAAAGTGACTTGTTTTTGCTGGCAATAGAGATCCTGGATGATTTGCAGCAGAGTTTTAACCTCTTCTATGCCCATGACGAGACTATCTCGTCATGGACCCCGCCCGCTAATACAATGCCCAGCACAGGAGGGGGAAAGGGCGGGGCACTGAAGGGGTTAAATAAAGGCTTTATCTGTTTTATTTAAATTATTATTTGCTAAGCGCTTCATATGTCCAGCCATGTAACAGGTTTATCACAATAGCATGTTCCACTATCTAAGAGTGCTGGGTTTTACATGGAACAAGCGTATTATGTGTTAGCTATGTCTAGTAGCACCATGAACATGCATTGGCATAGCCAATAGGTCTCGCCTTTGGGACCTTGTAAGTGTTTAGCCATGCGCCAAAGAAATTGTGCTGCATAAATAAATACTTATAAGGTCCCAAAAGCGAGACCTATTGGCTATGCCAATGCTTGTTCTATGAAAACAAATAGATGCTTGTTTCTATTTCTTTAGCTATAATCGCGGCACCGGCGCTTTATTTTCAACATTATAAGTAAAGCGCCGGTGCCGCGATTATACCAATGGTAAAGAAATAGAAACAAGCATCTATTTATTTACTTTTGCTATAATCGCGGCACCGGCGCTTTATTTTTAACATTAAAAGTAAAGCGCCAATGCCCGATTATAGCAAAAGTAAAGAAATTGAAACAAGCATCTATTTCTTTACAAAGAAAAAAGCTGGGGGGAAAAAATGCTACCGCCGGCCACAGCCTGCAGTGCAAGCGCGCGCCCGCGCACATGCACTGCATGCTGTAGCCGGCAGTAGCATTTTTTGAAGCCCTCCTTACTTAAGGTCTCCGCCAGACCAGCGCAAGCGCTGGGTCAGGCTCGACCTAAAAATTAGTACTCGTTGGCCTGAAACCTCTCTTTATGGTACAGGAAGTTTCCAGGCAGAATTTTGTACTAAATGTAATTCACGACCGAATACTGTTGGCAAAGGTGAAAAAAGCCAATACTTGTAAGGGGGAGAGGGGGCGGTGGGAGGGCATCCTCAAGGGAGAACACCGGTTCCCGAAACCAGGAGTCTGCACATGGGAGGGGTTTGACACTCATCCGCAGACAGTTAGCAGCGGGTCATATTCCCCCACATCAGACAAGCATCAAGGGCTAACAGCACTGGCTACACTTCCAACACTGAAGCGCCAAGAGTTTTTTTTTCTTGAAAGCGTTCTAGTACTGGAGTAACTGTTAGGTTTATGGAATAATCGAAGCTCATTCATTCAACATTATTATTTGATCGGTTATTATCTTGTAGAAAGCATAATCTTGCAACTGAAAGTCTTCTACAGATGTTTTATTGGCTATTCCAAGGTAAAAAGATTTAAATTACGTAATAACTTTGCACATTCGTAAGATGACTCTGATTCATCACAAAAATAGCCAAGGGGCTTTGAGGAAGAATCATAAGGGCCACATTATGTAAAACAGCATTTATCTCCTTTTTCGGCCCACCAGCATACTTGATTTTACTGAATTCATTGATTTGCAATAGTAAGAATGCGAAAATAACAATCCTAGAGTATTAGTTCTTACTGACAACTCATTGTCGTACAAGAAAAATTATTTGTGGTTGGCATCATCACGTCCTCGTTCTTAGACCACCATGATGAACTAAGGAGGGCGGGAACATACCAGCGACCAGTGTGCAACTGCCCCAGTGGCTGCCTGGTGACACTGGCTAAACAGGTCACGGACTGTAGTTCCCTTGGGATCCTTTGACTACAGGAAGTACACTTCTCTTCCAGGGGATACTCATCAATAGTCATCAGCAATGAATAAACCCCGCCCACGTGCGGGATCCCGGAGCATATATAAAAATATACATGTGTATGTTTAGACAAACAAGTAGAGAACTTCCAAAACATACATATATACATACATAAATATGCAGCCTAATGCACTTCCAATAGGCTAATATGCCATCATATGGATTTTTTTTTTAGAAAAAGAAAATAATCTCTAACAAACACTGCAACAGAGTACATATACTGTAATAGTGTTCCACCACAGCCCTTTATTTTCAGAAAAAAGGCAAGTAATAGCACACAATTAGCTCATAAGCTGCATAACAGAAAAAATGTCACAGTAATAAAAACACTGGCACCTTGCCTTTAAGGATTCCAAGAACCTGGACACCGTGCCTTTAAGACCTGCAGGAGATCCCATCATGCACCACAGGTTCTTGCATTCAACATTTTTGACTGCTGGTAGCTGTTCACATTGTTTTTCTGACTAATTAACAACTTTTTTTCTGTCAGAAATGCCAGCTTTATTCAATAAAGGTCCTTCCTGTGGGAAGAAGATGGCAAAATCGTACTCACACAGTGTGCATCAAGGGTTTACCAGCTTCACACAACCCTGAGAAATGTTATTATTGCCAACATTTCTCCAAGAGGACTCTCCGTGACAGGGAGAAAATTAAACTTCATGCCTTGCTGGAGAGAGGAAAGAGTCATTCCAAAAGTGGCCTTGGGAGCACTCCTGCTCACAAAGAGCCCTCCTCTCAAGAAGAACGCAGAAAACAGCAAGGATCTGTCACCCAGGGTCAAAAAAGAAGCAGATCCCTGAATGTTCGCCTTCGAGATCAACGTCGAGAAAGCAGGCAAGGCATTCGTCACCGGCGAGGGACAGATCGCCGTAGAGACGGCAAGAGCCTCCGCCACCGAGAAGTAAGTCGACGTCGGGGTGAGCTACTTCGGGCTCGAAGAATGCTGGTCACGAACGACCTCAGTCGACGGCGATGCACTTATCTAGATATCGGTCGCCCTCGCAAAAGTTGGCATCGAGAGGTTCGGTGGCGAAGACTCTGCCGCAAGCCTATAGGCTGACGGCATCAAAATCACAGACGAAGTCGTCGACGTCTGAGAAAGACCATCGACGGTCGATGTTTAAGACGCATTCCCGGTCCAGAGGACGGTTGACGTCGAAAAGACAGTCCGAGAGGACTCCATCGCGGAGGAGAGTGTCCTAAAGCATCTCACCACAGGGGCGGTCGACGGCAAAGGCGGCGCAATCGGTGTCATCAGCGAGACATCGCTCGACGTCAAGAGACAAAGAGCTTGCCTTGGCTTCAGAAGAAGTGCCAAAAGGACCACGATCGACGTCGAGGGAAGCCTCATCATCCCCTGGAATTCATATCATCCAGGTTACACCGGAGGGATCTCCGGTTGAAGGTGAAAAAAGACCGCTCCGGTCAATCTTTCTCCAAGATGGTTGCAAAGCGTATGACACTGGAAGGGTCCCGGTGCTGAAACCAGTCACAGAGGTCCGGGCTCGGATTTCTCCAGAACATAATCTCCCTTTAGTCTCTCTGGTGGACCTCCTCCTACTGCATCCACAAGAAGCAGGACCCCGAGAAGAGCTAGGTCTCCATCAGTCCGTCGCTCATGTTCTCGTCACTCTCCTACCCCGAAAAAGAGACAAAGGTCACCATTTTGGTCCACTTCTACAAAGTCGTCTATAAGAGACTATTCTCCGACTGTCTGCAATGCCACCATCCAGAGTTTCCCCGACCAACGACAGAGGGACTTTTAATGAGGTCCTATGCAGAGGTGCCACCAAGCTGAAGATTAGTATGTCAGCACAGACAGCATCTACATCGGTCATTTCTGATACATCGCATCATAGATCTGCAAGACCTTTGTTACCCTTAGTCACAGGTCTTTTAGAACCAGCGATGCAGACTTCTCACTCCTGCAACAGTTGGTTCAGTGCCTTCTAATATTTCCAAGAAATACAAAGCACCAGATCAAGATCCACTTTTCCTACGATCGGACCCTCCTCCAGACTCTGTCATTGTGGCAGCAGCCAGGAAGGCACATTCTGCTATGTCCTCTTCTTCAGTTCCTCCAGAGAAGGACAGTAAAAACATGGATTCTCTGGGCAAAAGGATGTGTAACACTTCGGCGGCAGTGATTAAGCTGGCCAGTGTTTCCGCTCTCTTAGGAAGGTACGACAGATCGCTCTGGGATTCCCCGTCATGATTCACTGAGAAACTACCAAAGGAAGATCAACAGGACATCCAGGAAATCCTGCAAGAAGGTGGCTTGGTAGCGAATCAGGCGATTAGTGCAGCGGCAGATTCATCCGAACTAGCTGCACATGGATATTCCCACTGCACCTGTTCGAGGCGCTCAGCCTGGTTGCGTCTCACTGGCCTTAAACTGGACACTCAACGGAGGATTGTGAATCTTCCATTTAATGGCTCCTCGCTGTTCGGATCTCATGCAGACGATGAAATGTCCAAAATGAAGACGGAGCTGGTCACGGGTTAGAGACGCAGAAGGAATTCTGAAGAAGGTTCCGTCCCTACGACCGGCATTCCTTTCAGCAGAGGGTTCAAACCACTCCGTGGTCTACCCAGCAGCAACATCAGCCCAGGTCACAATACCATAAGAGGAGACCTGGTAGAGAAAGGGGACCTACGAGACAGCCGGCGTCCACATCAAAGCCACCAGCAAAACAATGAGCAATGGCTTCCTCCATGCCCATTAGCCCCTCCGGTGGGAGGAAGTATCTCGTGTCACCTAGCAGAGTAGAAGACAATCACAAACGACAAGTGGGTTCTGAATATTGTGCAGAATGGCTATTTGCTCAGATTCAAATCCCCACCTCCACCAATTCCTCCATGAGGCAAATGCTTCTAAAATCACCTCTTTTTGCAGGAGGAGGTGAACAGTCTTAAACTAATAAATGCCATAGAAACCGTTCCTGTTCAACATCAAGGGCACGGTTTATATTCCCGTTATTTTCTGGTGCAGAAAAGAGGTCCCACCACAGAATACAGACCAATACTCGACTTGAGATTATTGAACAGATTCATCCGCAAAGAGAAATTTCGAATGCTAGCCCTGCACCAAATCTTCCCTCACCTACATCAAGGAGATTGGGTGTGTGCTATAGACTTGCATGACGCCTACTTCCATGTTCCGGTGTCTAAGAAACATTGAAAGTTTCTGCGTTTTCAAGTGGCTCACCAGCATTTCCAATTCAGGGTTCTCCAGTTTGGGCTCAAATCAGCCCCCTGGACTTTTTCAAAATGCATGGCAGTGGTGGCAGCATTTCTTTGCAAACGAAGGATATTTATTTACCCTTATCTGGAAGACTGGCTCCTGAAGAGCTCGTCACCATCTCTGTTTCAGAATCATCTATCATACTGTCTCCATCTACTGGACAAATTGGGCCTACAGGTCAACTTCAAAAAGTCGATCTTCAATCCGACCCAGAAAATCCACGACCTGGGTGCGTCACTGGATACCGTAAAGGCAGAGTGTGTCCTTCGGAGGAGAGGTTATCCTCAGTCAAAGAGAAATGTCGCAATCTCCTCATCTCTCAATACCCCACAGCCAAACAAGTTTCATCGCTTCTGGGGGCATTGACGTCATGCATCTTCATCTTACCGAACGCCAGACTGAACATGCGTCCTCTGCAGCAATCTGTGGAGGACCAGTGGATGCAGACATCAGGTCTCTGCGAAGACCGTGTGTCTCATTGGCCATGGATTCCATCAGATGGTGAATGAAGCGTTCTCACCTCCTGAAAGGAGTTCCATTTCACCAGGACCCTCCTACTCAGGCAATCGTCACGGATGCTTCCCTGAAGGGCTGGGGAGGTGCAAGGCCTTTGGTCAAAGGCAGAGCGAGGATATCACATCAACCTGTTGGAGCGGAGAGCTGTTCATCTAGCCCTCAAGTCACTTTTTCCTTCTCTCCAGTCCATCTCCCTGTTGGTTCAAACAGTGTTAGATTTGGAGGTCTCTAGTTGGCAGAGGTAGGTACCTTTGTCCAAATAGGGGCCCTTGCGTCTTGTCAGGGTAAGGGGGTACACTCCTAAAATAACCCCTGCTCACCCCCTTGGTAGCTTGGCACGAGCAGACAGGCTCATCTCAGAGGCAGTGTGTAAAGCATTTGTGAACACATACAGTAATCAAGTGACAACACTACAGATGGACACCACACAAGTTTTATATAAAAAAAGAAGTATTTTTTTATATAGACCTCACACTAAAAACATTAAAAATCCACAATACTGCACTTAAAGTGGTAGAATTAGCTTAGTTCTCTTTAGATGTTAAAATGCGACACTGAGTTCAATGTACCTTTGGAATGCGTAACGCTATACAACGAAAGTGCTGCAGGGAAGGCAATGCGTCGGTTCCTTACACGCAGGAACGGCGTCTGTTTCTTACTGCGCTTCCGCGGTGATGAGGCCCGCAACGCCGTGATGCGGTGAAGATCCGGTGCAATGAGACAAAGATGACGTCTTCTTCTTGATGCGACACGATGCGTGCACGCCCGTGCGGCGACTCAACAATACTTCTGAGCTGCAACAGGCCCTGCAACGCGCTTCTCGGTGACGTGAGACGCTTCGGCGAGGCGACAACTGCAGCGTCAACACCCTTGTTCAGTGATGCGACGACAGCGGCTGCGACACGCTTCTTCGTGATTCGCGCTTCCAGCTCCTTGCAACACACAGTCCCTCTGAAATCCCAACACAACTGCAGGCACTTCCGAAGAACTCTTGGGGAGCTGGTGGTTGAAGTCTGTTGTCCCTGAAACTTCAGCAGGAGGCAAGCTCTTTCTCAAGCCCTTGGAGATCCTTCACAAGTTGAATGAAGTACACACAAAGATCCTTTCTCCTCTCTTTGGCAGTCAAGGCAACAACTCCAGGCCAATCCCTCAAACTTAGGGATAGTCTCTCCTCAGTCTCTCTGGTTCCTCTCCTCAGCAAAGGTTTCTTCTTGTTTCTCCAAAAGTGATCTAAAGTTTTTGGGTCCCAATATTTATACTCAGTTTTTCTTTGTTTTCTGAAGGCAGAGAGGCCTTTGCCTAGTCCAAACCAGTTCTGGTCAGTCCTGGAGCACTTTGCTGAGAAGGCTCCTTCTTTCCTTTCACAGTGCAGGCCAGGGACATCCGACGCACCACATTCGGTGGAGCCAGCATTGTGGAGGGAAGGCACAGCCCTATTCAGGTCTCAGGTGCAACTCCTCCCACCCATCTACATGCAGATCTTTCTATTCAGCCCTGTGCTGACTCACCCTGTCTCCTGGAATCCCCCAGTCTCTGCCTCTCAAACTCCAGACAAGGAATACACAACCTAGCAGAGGCAGGCCTGGATGGTTAGACAAGAAAATACCTACTTTCTAAAAGTGGTATTTTCAAACACAATGTTAAAACCAACTTCACTAAAAGATGCTTTTATCATTCTGAGTTCAGGCATACTAAACTCGAATTTCTACCTAGTTCCCGGAGTCAGTTATGATTATAGGATGTAATAATCAAACTGCCCATTCTGGCCAATGGGAAACAGGTAGCCTTGCAATAGTGAAAAACAAATATGGCTGTAATTCACTATTAGGACATGCACCCTGCCCTTGGGCCGACCATAGGGGTGTCTGATATGAAGAAAAGGGAAGGTTTAGGGACTGGCAAGTGGGTGCCCAGTCAGCATCACAGTACCAGACTGCACATAGGCTCTGCAATGGCAGACCTGAGACACTTTTTACAGGCTGCTTCTGTGGGTGACACAACCAGTGCTGCAAGCCCACCAGCAGCATTTGGTTTACAAGCCCTGGGCACTCCTGGTGCACTGTACTAGGGTATGACAGGTAAACCCAACTGGCCAATCATGGAATCACTAATCCATATATCAATTTACAATAGGCAGAGCATATGCACTTTAGCACTGATCAGCAGTGGTAAAGTGCCCAGAGTAAAAAAAAAAACACCAGGTCAGAAAAAATACAGGAGGAACGCAAAAAGTTCAAGGATGACCCTGCATAAAGGGCCAAGTCCAACAAACAGACACCACCACAATGTATTATTTGAACAAACATGAGGGCACCAGGTCGAGACCTCTCTCTCTGGAAGCGTAGACCATCCGGAAATGGCTTCTAGCTAGAAATCTAAGCATAGTGGCCATTCACCTTCCAAGAACTCAAAACGTTCAGGCAGATGACCTAAGCCGGGTTTTCGGCGAAGCTCATGACTGGGTGCTAAACGACGAGGTCACACAGGACATCTTCCAACAATGGGGAGTGCCAGACAGCGATCTGCTTGCAGACGCAGCAAACGCCAAATGCCCAGGCCTCGCATCCAGGTTTCACCAACCATGTTCCCGGGGCAATGCCCTTTTGATAAAATGGTCTCAGACATTACTGTACGCCTTATCACCAATTCCGTTGATTCCTGCAGTAATAAACAAATTCTACAGGACCAACACCAGAATGATCCTGATAGCTCCGGAGTGGCCTAGTCAGTGGTGGTACCTGGACCTTCTTCAGCTGTCAGAGGTTCCACACAGGAGGTTACCATGCCACCCGGACTTGCTGTCCAAGGACAAAGAGAAAGTGTTTCATCCCAATCTCTCTTCCCGGAGATTAAAGGCATGGCCCCTGGAGTCCTTCAATACGGACATTTAGACTTCCCTCCGGAATGTATGAACATTCTCAAGGAAGCCAAGAGACCTTCCACCAGGAAATCCTACACTTTCAATTGGAAGCGTTTTTATTTATGGTGCATGAACAATGGTCATGATCCAGTCCGGGGGCAAGAGCAGGTGACCTTGCCATATTTGCTACATTTGGCCGAATCTGGTCTACAGTTCTCCTTCATAAAGGTTAATTTAGCAGCTATCACTGCTTACAGAAAGTCTCCGACACAGGTTTCCTTTTACCAAATCCCTGTAGTCAAAGATTTTCTTGAGGGGATTAAGAAAAAAAAAAAAAGAAGGTTTACCCACCGATTAGCTCTCCAGCTCCACCATGGGAGTTTAACATAGTTCTGGCCAAATTGATATGTGCTCCTTTTGAGCTTGTCATGGAAAGCTGCTTTCCTAGTTGCCATCACCTCTGCACACAGGGTCAGCAAGATCCAGGCCTTGTGTTGTGAAGAACCTTATACTGTTTTTCACGCAGAGTTGTGTTTAGAACCCATCAAAGCTTTGTGCCTAAGGTGGTGTCGGATTTCCATATCAATCAGATCATCACTCTACCCACGTTTTTCCCCCAATCCCTCAACTCCTCCAGAGAGGTCCCTTCAGAGTGTTCTGAAGTTCTATCTGGACAAAACCTGGGCTTGAGAAAATCAGACCGGCTGTTTGTAAACTATGGTTCCGTAAATGCTGGTTCTGCGGCTTCCAAAAGATCGATTTCTAGGTAGATTGTCTCTCGTCTCCCTTCTGCTACCAACTGGCCAACAAAACCCTTCCAGGCAAACCTAAGGCGCAATCTACCAGAGAAAAAGCCTCTACCACGGCTCTCCTCAGGAATGCACCTGTTGCGGCTTAGGCAATTTGAGACAAAAGACTTCCAATTTGAGGTACCGGATTTCTGTTATAATCAGTTCATAGAAACATTATATTCATTATACACATTTAGATACAAGGAGCCCTTTATGTAAAAGCCCAGAGGACAAACTGATTGAAAGCCCTTGGGGTTGCCAACAAAATTAAATTCACTGGAGTAATATCCCATGAAAGTTTACAGACCATTCTTGTGCAAAGAGGCATAATGTCGGAGCTGGACAGGTAATCAGCTTCTACTCGTGGAGATGATCTGGCCTACAGAGAGCAGAGCAAAACTTAATTTAGTATATCTGAAATTGTGTTACAAGAGTCCATGCAAGCATCACGAAAGAGGACCCCAAGCAGGTCTATTTAATGACTCAGACGGGTATATGAAAAGTAGTCTCAGCCTATTTAGTGGAGGAGAAAGGAATTCTTAATCTATATAGACCACAAAAACAGTGGTTACCATATTTTAACTCATCCTTGAGAAAACTCAGGAAACTAAATACTCAACTTCCTAAATCTTTACAGACCACAAAGAAAGCTCATTATGGCATATAAACTGAAGTGAGCAGACAAAAAAAAAAAAAAAAAGTAGCTTACTGCGATTTACATTCTTGCTGACCAGTATGGTAGGGACTAAATTCTACATGTTTCACATCTCAGGCCCCTAGAGGAAATCAGAGGCTTTATTTTTATCACTAAAATAGAAGTTAATTAAATACAGCACTAACTGTGAAACGCGTCACCCTTTTTATTACAGGATCTCCCAGCCTACCTCATTTTGGAACAAATATATTATGAGACGCACGTAGAAGGGGGGTGTGGTCTGGCGCCAATGGAGTAGAGAGCTTTGTGCCGCGCACCTGCCAGCGATCCCCCCCCATCCGGTGCCATCCTGACACAATAAAGGGGCCCTGAAGCGGATTAAACAACAGCTGGACTCCCACAGAGCGGTGGGCACACAGTCTGACTTCGGGGGCCAACAAAGAGCAGCAAGGTGTTAAAAAACACTGCTAAGTAGAACTGCAAGAGAAGGCAAGATGGCGCCCGCAGCAGCATGGTGACCCAGACACGGAGTCCCAGAGGCAGGGCGAATGCCAAATCTGGACGTACAGGTGAAAAGCACTAAGCGACTTGGAGCCCTTGAAAAATAAGAGTGCAGGGAGAGCACTGGGAGTTCCCCAGCCGAAGAGGAGGCCGCCGGAACTGCAATTGGAGCCCAACAGCAGAATCCCCTGGAAGAAATACACAGGCGTGGAGGCTGTCGGCTTGGTGAGAGGCCGCTACAAGAGTTAGCTCCTTGGAGGTAGCAACTGTGCTTCGCTGGGAGAGGAAGCTTGCACACTAGGGGGCCAGGACCTGCATTAGGACGATGAGCCTGGCCTCCGCATGACGAAGCAGCGAAGATGGCGGCAGAGACCAACAAACCAGCGGGTAAGTGTTGAATGCAGCAGACACCTAACTGAGCTACGGGGAGCGCCGTCAGAGCTCTTCCGAGGTTTGAAGACCTATGTGAGGCTGGTAAGCGAGCGGGGCCCAGGAACACTGCAAAGGAGGTGAGCCAGACATTAGGTCGGCCTCCTTGCCGGTGGAACAACCAAAAAAATGTGAAGTCTGAACCACTTCTCTGCAGGCAGCAAAGAGAGCAATAAGCAATGGGGAGTGAGGTAAGCCCCACAAACAAGCCCCTGAATCACCGCACAGAGGCATAGCCTATTGATACCTGGGGATGGCTGAGGGGCGAAGAACGGAGGAGAGGGGCCAGGTCAACCCCCACATCCCTCTGGCATAAAGAAGCATTCGGGGATGCTACACTTTGGCGGGGGTCCTCCGGGACAACGGAAATAAATGCACCCGTTACCTACTCAACGGAAATAGATGCACCCGTCACCTACTCAGGCCTGGGCATCTGAGCAGGCAGAGCAGGTCGGGAAGAGGCAGGAAGCTTAACAAGAAAGGCCTGAACACTAGGTAAGGAGCCACCATGGTAAAGGTGTCCAAAAGACGAGACCCAGAGCAGCAGGAACAGGAGGGAGATGACCCCAGGGGTCCTGCATCTAAGACAAACAGCCGCAACACCAGGATAGAAGCTCCAGAGGATCCCTCCCTGCATGACATACTCCAAGTCATCGAGACCTCAAGAGGGGCGGTGGAAACAAAAATTGACACCCTTAGAGAGAACCTGGGACTGCTGAGAGCGGATCATAGGAAATTTGCAGAACGGGTCACAGCAACCGAAAGATGTCCACGACATGAAACCCCAGCTGGCCACAACAACAAATAGACTAGTCAACATGGAGAAGCGGTGCATGCTTTGGAACTTAGTGCGGAAGACGGCTAAACCAGAGCAAGGCGCAACAATTTACGAATCGTTGGTCTGCCGGAAAAGATTAAGGGAGATAACATGGTAGCATACCTAGAAATTTGGATCTGCATCAGTGTGGCGGAAGAAGACTTTCTTCATACTTTGCCCTGGAGCGAGCACAGAGTTCCAGTGAGAGCTCCTCTACCTGGACGACCTCCATGGCCGGTGGTGGCACAGCTGCTATTTTACAAGGACGGAGACCATGTGCTGGGTCAGGCTCGATTGAAGGGTCAACTCATAGTGGACAATAGTACTGTCAGAATATTCAGACATAACATAACAAGCGGGACTGAGTAGGCTCGGGACCAAGGCTTGCTATTCGAATAATTTGTGCACCAAGGAGGAGGGTCTGGGGCACTGCTCTTCTCCGATTTGAGCGTCTGACCTGTCCCTACTTGAACTTTAGTCACTATCAGTAGACGCACACAAGTGCATAGTTTGGATGGGGGGGGGGGGGGGGGGGAGAAGAGATTCTCACTACTCGGGGGGCAGGGGGAGGGGGTGGGGTCTTTATAAAGTATTAAGTTGGGGACACTGTGGGGAGCCTTGGGGAGACCATATGACATTGAATGATGACCACACCTGCAAGTCTCACCTCTCGGGAAGGCATGGGGACGAGGAATGAAGAGGGGGAGGGGAAAAAGGACACCATGAGCAGTAGAATGACAACCTATTGCCTTGGAATATCCGGGGTATGCACTCCAAGCAGAAGCAGCAAAATATTCCCACACCTGAACAGATGTGGGGTTCACATTGCCTTGCTGCAGGAGACCCACAACCTGGCTTCAGAGGGCATTGCACTACACCGTAGATGGAGAGATCAGGCATACTATACCTCACATACTAAGCATTCGCTAGGGGGGGGGGGGGGGGCTGATATGGGTGGGGTTCAATTTCAGCACACGGGGCACAGGGTCGACCCGGAGGTCCAATACCTTATAGTCACGGGCAAATAAGATGCACAGGATGTGACAGTCAATATATACAGACCAAACACTGACCGAGGAGCCTTCCTGGAGGGGGTGAATGGCATCCTAGCACCTTACATGAGACGTTTACATCCACTAGACAAGAATTCTTCACACCTTCCTGTGCTCACCCGACATGCATACTCTAATGCAAGGGGTGGAGTACCAGACACATACGATATGGGGCCATAACCCAATTGTTAGACCTGGCACCATTGGCGTGGGTCTCCCTTCCACTTTTTGCTGGTCTAGATACTTTGGGCATTTTGCCAGTGCTCCTTTTTGTAAATTGATGTAATGGGTAGTGATTCCGTGATTGGCTGACTTGATTTACTTGTCAGACCCTAGTACAGTGCACTGTGTGCGCCCAGGGGCCTGTAAATCAAATACTGCTACAGAAACAGCCTGTAAAATGTGACTCAGGCCTGCCATTGCAGAGCCTGTGTGCAGTCTGGGACTGCCATGTCGGCTTGACAAGTGCACACACTTGCCAGTCCCTAAACCTTCCCTTTTCTACATATTAGTCACCCCTAAGGTAGGCCCATGGTACCCCTGTGGGCAGGGTGCATTGTATGTGAAAGGTAGGACATGCCCCGATGTGTGCGGCATTTCCAGATAGTGAAATACTGCCAATTTCGTTTTCACTATTGCAAGGCTATCTGTTCCCATAGGCCAGAATGGGCAGTTAGTTTATAACATCTTATAAAGATAACTGGCCCTAGGAACAAGATAGGAAAATAAAGTTTAGTATGCCTGAACTCAGAACGTTAAAGTGCATCTTTTGGTGAGGGTGATTTTTACATTCTGTGTTTGAAAATACCACTTTTAGAAAGTGGGTATTTTCTTGTCTAACCATCCAGTATGCCTCTGCTAGGTTTGTGTATTGCATGTCTGGATTGTAAGTGACAGGAGCTGGGAGAGGGCTGTGGCTCCAGAAGTCTGATGAGTCAGGGCTGGGCTAAATGGGATTGAATTTAGAGTAGGGGAGGAGATTCTTTCACCTGAATGGACCTGGTCTGCCTCCAACAATGCTGTTTCCACCTCCTGCCAGGAAGCTGCACCAGTGAGACAGAACTGGTTTTGGCTAGGTACAGACACTCTCTGCCTTTGTATGTCTAAAAAGAGGGGCCCAGACCCCAGACTTTTCGATCACATCAGTGAATCAAGAGGAACCTTTACAACGGAGCAGAGCCGGATACGCGGAGGAGGAATACTGCCCCTGTGCCATTTGCTGTCTGGGGTGGCCTGCAGTGGCTGCTTGCTGCCAAGGAAAGGAGAAGAAGGATTTCGCCGATTGCTTTGTCACCTGCTTGAAGATCGAAGCAATGAGAAGAAGAGGGTCGCATCTGCACCCATTTCCGGCGCATCACCAAGTCATAGGGAAGAAGCGTGCCGCATCCGCACTTGGTTCCGACGCCTCGCCGAACAACCAGGAAGAAGTGCGCTGCATCCACACCGGGACCCGACGCATCGCTGAGAAAACCGCCGCAGCACCTGCCGCGCGGCTGTAAACATGCATGCATCGTACCGGACCGCCGCATCAAGTCACCATTTTGTCGCATCGGACCGTATCGAGGCGCCATCTTGACGCATTGTAACTGGAATGCAGTAAGAAACTGACGCAACCCTCCTCTCCGGTAAAGAACGACGCATCACCTCCCCTGCGCTGCAGTAAGGAACGGACGCATCACCTCCCCCGAAGCAAGGAACGGACGCATCACCTAACCAGACGCAACGAGAAGAGTGCAGCATCGGCACTTGGTTCCGACGCCTCGCAGAGCAACCAGGAAGAAGCACGCTGCATCCACACCAGGAATAGACGCATCGCCGAGAAGACCGCCGCAGCACCTGCCGTGCGGCTGCACACGTGAACGCATCGTACCGGACCGTCGCATCGTGCCACCATTTTGTTGCATCACACTGGATCATCGCATCATAGAGGCGCCATCTTGTCTCATCGTAACAGGAATGCAGTAAGAAACCGACACATCACATCCTCTCCGGTAAGAAACCGACACATCACCTCCCCTACGCTGCAGTAAGGAACCGACGCATCACCTTCCCTGCGACCCTTTTGTTTGTTTTGCGAGGCGCATCTAAGGTACTTTGTTGAAAAAGTGTTGCATTTACAATTTGCATTGAACTGAACTATTTCTACCATTTGAAAGTCTTATTTTTAATACTGTATTGTGAATTTTTGTTGTTTGGTCTTGTTTTGGTTTAGATAAAGCTTATTTATTTATTTTTTTAAACTGGTGTGGTGTCCATTTGTAGTGCTTTCACTGTGTTCTAAATGTTTCCACACTGCCTCAGAGATAAGCCGGTCTGCTTGTGCCAAGCTACCAAGGGGGTGAGCAGGGGTTATTTTAGGAATGTACCCCCTTACCCTGACTAGATGCAAGGGCCCATATTTGGACAAAGTTACCTACCTCTGCCAACTAGAGATCCCCATTTCTAACAGCAATACTTATTAGGCTAAAATGGGGAGTGCAAACCAACCCATCCCTACTTGGCGCCTTAAACAGGAGGCAGTGGAGGACCAGGTTTTTCTTCAGGAGACTAGAGAACACAATATCCAACTTCACTGACAATGCTCACTCCACTGACTCCAGATTGACTGAGTGGGAAGCCATTAAGCCTGTGATCAGAGGAAGGTGCATGGCGACATCCATGAGGTGCAGGCGGAACTGGAAAGGGCGGCGGCCTTGCGGGCGGTTGAGTCTGTGTCCGGCTCGCCTGGCCCGCTGGTGCGGGCTGCGGAGGGGACTTCCGCGGAGGAATCAGCGGAGAGTGGAACGGATGACTCTTCGACCAGCAGTACAAGACTTCCGGTGGTCACGCCGCAGAGTGTGGACGACATAGTCTGACTTAGGGCTGAATCAGGTTTGGAATGGGTTGGGTCCCTTGCTGCAGTGCACTGGATCATATGCGAGTTGGGAGGCTTTTGGGAGGGTGGTTTTTCTCTAGGCGGTTGATGGCTGGCTGATCGGGGTGTCCACCCTGGGCCAACTTTGTCCACCCTTACCTCTGAAGTAGTCGGAGGGATGCGCAATCAGTTACAGGATGTTTGGATGGGTACTAGTTTGGAGGTAACTGTCCTTGGGAGGGGGGTTGGGGAGTTATGGGATGTTTTTCGGGGTTTCCGGCATGACTGCAGTGAGCTGACCTTGAGACACTGGATGTATTACAAAACATGGGTACACTGAATGACCTAAAGTGCATAACGTGGAATGTACGGGGCTTGCATATCATGAGTAGACGACATAAGATTCACGCATACCTGATCAGGCGGGGGGTGCATGTGGCGTTCCTCCAAGAGACACATATTGCGGGTGGCGAGGGATTGGCGCTCCGCCGCAGATGGAGGGGGCAAGTGTACCACACCTCCTTTTCGGCATTTGCACGGGGAGTGCTGGTGTGGATCAGGGCTGGTGTCCCCTTCCAGATGGCGCAACAGATCGTGGACCCGGAGGGGCGGTATGTGCTAGTGCAGGGCAGGCTAGATGGGCGGGACCTTACCCTGGGTAGTATTTACGCCCCAAATACTGGGCAACAGGCCTTCTTTGATTCACTATCCAGTAGGCTTTCCTCGTTCTTGGCTGGCCCACTCATGCTTGGGGGTGATTTTAACTCGGTGACAGATGTTGCGCTTGACAGGTCCCACCCGCCGCTTTTGATAGCGCCGTCTGTTGGGGCAGCCAGGGCCCGCGGTGCATGGCAGGCCAATTGGGGGTTGGTGGATACTTGGAGGGAGCGCCACCCGGATGAGAGGGATTACTCCTTTTTCTCCCCGATTCATGACTTGCATGTGCGGTTGGATGCAGTGCTTTGTTCCCCTGACATACACGTGGCAGTCCAGAACAGCGAATATTTGTCCAGAACCTTGACAGATCATAATCCCCTGTTGAGGCTGCGTTGGGCCCCGCGGCGTCCGCCCGTGTCTGCGTGGCGGCTCAATCCGGAGCTGTTGGACGATCCGGTCTATCGCGATGCGATCGGCGAGGGGGTGTCTCGGTACTTCCGGGAGAATGAGGGCACTGCCTCCACACTGGCGGTGGAATGGGACGCCTTCAAGGTGGTAGCGAGGGGGCTCTGTATTGCGCAGAAAATAGGGGTGCGGAGGGACCTCCTTAAGGACATTGACGCCGCTGACCAGCGCCTGCGCGTCCTAGAGTGTGATCGTCCAGAACACCCGGAGAGGCAGGGGGACCTATTGGAGGCCCGCGAGGCGGTGGCGGTGGAGAGGCTACGTTCTTACGACCATAAGCGATATCTGGCCAGAGCTCATGCGGAGCGAGATAAGTCTGGTGCGTTGTTGGCGTGGCTTGCGAATCCCTTGAAGCAGTCGGGCCCTATATTAGCGCTGACGGGCCCAACAGGGGAATTGTGTTATACCCAGCAAGGTATAAACGCCATATTCGCTGGCTACTACGAGACACTGTATACCAGTAGAGTAGCCTTAGACGACAACCGGCTGGAGCATTTCCTGGTTGGTGGCGATTTGCCAGCCCACAACAAAGGGGAGGCGGACATCTTGGGCCAGGAGGTTACGCTTGGGGAGGTCCGAGGGGCGATTAAGCATATGGCACGGAAAAAGTCCCCCGGAGTGGATGGGCACCCTATTGAATTTTACGCGGCCTATGCTGATGTCTTGGCGCCTCGGCTGGTATCCCTCTATAATCAGTCACGGGCTGCGGGCAGGCTCCCTGCTACGATGCGGGAGACGCTGATTGTGCCTTTGTTGAAGCCTGGGAAGTCCCCCTCTGATGTGGCCGCATACCGCCCGCTGGCAATGCTCACCGCCGATTATAAGATCCTAAGTCGGATATTGGCCTCTCGACTTCTGCCCTACATGACTCGGCTGGTGCACGGAGATCAAGCAGGGTTCATCCCCAGGCGTGATACGGCCGGTAATGTACGGCGTCTCCTACGTGTGCTAGAGGCTATGTCGAATAGTTCGCAAACTGCCACCATTTTCTCGGTCGACATGGAAAAGGCCTTTGACAGCTTGGAATGGCCGTATTTGTACCGGGTTCTGCGTGCCTTTGGCCTGGGGGATCGCTTTGTGTCTTGGACGGAGCTGTTATACAGGGGATCCACGGCCCGAACTAGAACGGGGGGGGACTGGTGTCCCCCCCGTGCGCGGTGGGCAGGGGAACGCACCAAGGGTGCCCCTTATCGCCACTGCTGTTCGCGCTAGCCATTGAGCCGCTGGCGGCTCAGGCCCGAAGGGGAGGTTGGTTCGAGGGCCTCCAGGTGAACGATGATACCCACTATATCGCGTTATATGCGGATGACCTCCTCCTCTTTTTAAGCAATACCCAGGGTGATCTGGAGGGAGACAAGAGATTGCTGGGTTGTCTGGAGGGCTTGGCAGGCCTGAAGGTGAATTGGGCTAAGTCGTGCCTCTTCCCCCGCTTCCAGAAAGGCGGGAGGCCCCTGCTCTACGGAGGGGGTCAGCTGGGAATATACTTGCATAACATATTTAGGGACGCGCATTTATCATGACCGCGCGGACCTAGTGGAGGGTAACGTCGGCAGTGCGGTGCGTGGCCTTCGAGGTACTATGGACTTCTGGCAGACGCTGCCACTCTCCCTGATGGGACGAGTGGCTCTTCTCAAGATGGTGGCACTCCCTCGGCTGCTATATTACTTCAGGACGCTGCCAGTCTGTGTCCCAGCGTTAACGTTTAAATGGCTCCAGCAGATGATCACGGGGTTCTTATGGAACTCTGGCAGACGTCGGGTAGCTTTGCACAAGCTGATGAGACCGCGGGGGGAGGGCGGCCTGGCGGTACTCGATCTAGAGACTTATTACTTAGCTGCTCAATTGCAGTGGCTGACCCAGGCCGTGGCTCAAGAGTTCAGGGGAAATCGGCGAGGGGGCGGATTCCGGCCCCTATCCTGGCAAAGATAATCCTGCAGCAGCCGCTCCGCGTGGGGGATTTGCCTGCTGAGGTACAGACTTTTCGGCAGTGTTGGTCCAGGAGTCAGCAGAGAGCGCGGATCGCCCGTCCTTATGCGCCCGAGATACCTCTATTGATGTGCCAGCAGCTTCCGCATGGGGGCAACTGGGCGGCGTTGTCGGGATGGTGCGACGCGGGGTTGATGACGATAGGGGATCTATACGAGGATGGCGTGCTTCTGCCTTATGACTCTGTTCATGAGCGTTATGGACTGCCATGTGGGGATTACCTGCTTCACTCGGCCCTGGTGTCGGCTATTCAGCGTCGGTGGCGGAGAGGCTTGTCGGAGCCACAGACCTCCATTTCTTGCCAGTATATGGTATTGGCGACGGGCACACTCAAAGCGGTTACGTGTTTATATCGGCAGATGACGACGGAAAGACTGACCCCTCTTGACAGGTTAAAGCAGCGCTGGGAGGAGGATCTTGAACGGGTTATTCCCGATAGAGTGTGGGCCGAATTGCTAGAGCGCCCTTGGAAATGTTCTAGGAATGCTCGTTTTCAGCAGATTCAATTCTTTATTTTGCACCGAGCTTATCTTACCCCAGCTAAGATTCAGAGTTATTTCCATACTCTCACGGCGCCCTGCCCCCGCTGTCGGGTGGAGGGTGCTGACCTCTGCCACATGCTTTGGGGTTGCCCTCAGATTAGGGACTACTGGCGGGGTGTGTGGACATTGTTATGCACTATCACGGACAGGGAGATTGACTTTGTTATCAGCCCGAGCTTATTGCATTGGTTCCCCCACACCTCTAAGAATAAACTGACTAGTAAATTTATTGACCTAGGGCTGGTATTAGCCAAGCGGGAAATAACTGCTAACTGGAAGTTGCAACGAGGACCACGTTTGCAGAAGTGGAGGGCAGAATTTACTCGGTGGGCAGACTGCGAGGCGGTCCTTCGAACGCAGTCGGCTACCCGGGCTCATAGTGATAGGGTGTTGGAGTCGGCCCGAGCTTGGGGTGTATTGGTGGAACTCTTGAAAGTTGCTGACCCTGTTGGGGATGGGGCCTCTGATGCAGAGGTCGGGCAGGCTCCGGCCTCCCCTGCATCTGACTAGGGAGGAGCTTTGGGATTAGGAAATAGCACAACTGGGTGGTCGGTGGTCCTGGGTTGGGAAGGTCAGGGATGTAGAGTCCAAGACTTGAGTGTCTTGCCATGTATCCTGTCAAGCAGTCATGCCGGTGTGGGGGGGGGGGGGGTATAGGGGGGGGGGGGGGGGGGGGAGGGTCGTAGCATGGGGTAGTTTGAATCTTGTTTGGTTGCTCCAATTACACGGGGGTACCTCCTGCATGGGGACTCCGCGCTCTGCGAGTACATGGTATGCCTACGGGTGGACGCCGGGTGGTGGGCTTCTAAGGATTATCCTGCAAGGTTGCTGGGGGGGCAACGCTTTACCCCATATACTGCGGGCTCATAAATGGGACGTTTATATGATGGGAGTAGTATATTGACATGCCCAGGCAAGGGATAGTTGTTGATTGTACTGCTTTTTGAGTGTTTAAATGCAAATAAAAATATTTACCCCCCCAAAAAATGGCGACATCCATGAGGGTACAGCGGTCATTAATTACAGATGTGGAAAGGGCAGACCGAGTATTGAGAGACAGAGACAACGCCCGGAGCTCCGCCAGAAACTCTTGGATGCGAAGGGGGAAGTAGCAGCCCAGGAAGAACGATTGTGATGTTTCGACTATGAAACATACATGGATCGTAACCATGCGGAGAGGGATAAAGTGGGCAGACTAATGTCCTGGCTGGCCAACCCGGCCCGTAGAGGTAAATATATATTTGAAGTGGCTGACCGAACAGGACACCCCCTGTAAAGGCAGGCTGAGTTAAACAATAGGTTCCTCAAATATTATAAACGCTTGTGTAAGAGGTCAGGGATCCGAGAGGGAAAGAACACAGGAATTCCTGGACCGGCTTCCCACCCACACACCGACGATGAGGCGGATCAACTGGGAGCTGAAAACGAGGTTAGGGCAGCGATTAGACGACTAGCCAGAGGCAAGACCCTGGTAACAGATTCTGAAGCAATCCACACTTATTACAATACAAATACACTAAACCAAAGATGTGGCACCCGTACATGGTAGGACCATACCCCACTAGGCCCTATGGAGTTCTATGCCACCTATATGGAAGAACTGGCCCCCTGGCTGGTGGAGCTGTACACAGTGGCCGGGGAGGAGGAAATCCTGCCAAAGACCACCCGAGAGGCACTGGTGATTCCACTGAATAAAAGTATACCACTCGCCGTTAGACATCCAGGAAGGGAACATAGGAGGGTCGTTGCGGTCATGAGAGGACAACATGGCCTTCTGAGGGAAACTCCCTATATCCGTGGCAGGAAGGATCGCTCTGTTAAAAATGGTAGCCCTCCCCAGACTATTGTACTTTTTTTTTAACCACATTATCTGTCTGGGTACCCAGAGCATGGTTTCGAGAGCTTGATTCATGCCTTTCGTCCTTTATATGGGGACTGGAAGACGCAGGATTTCTCAACAATGATCTTACTCCTGACAAGTTTGTAGCTGCCCGAATGTTATGCTCATACCGTCAGAAAATATTAAAACTGGTTTAGGTCATTTTTGAACAATCAAAACAATGAGCAAACTTGATGAATTTCAATCTTTACACTGGTTACCGATTTGCAGAGGAACCAAAGGCTTTCAGCCATGGACTTCCATGTTGATGACACCCACCTTTATTTTTGTATGCAAATAAGCAAGAACTGTTACAAAACTGACATCTTACGCCATGCAAAGTCCATCTCGAGCAAAGGACAGATGGCTCAAACAATGCAAATCCAACGCTAACGCCATTATACTGAAAAACATCAAAATGGCAAGGCAGCCACAATTATCCCTGAAAAGTCTTTCCTTAAATACACTTTCAACCAGAGAGAAAACATGGGTAATCATCTATTGCCAATGAGGTGGAAGTGTCAGCTCTCCTACTCCCCAGAGGACACAATAGCTCTGATTTCAAAGCACAAACTGGAGAAGAGTATGTAATGAATGAGTTTCTGACCACAGAGAGGAAGGAACGGCCACATGAGAAATATGAAGGATTCTGATGTCAGAGAACTGGAGTCACAGGTAAGTAACTAATTTCTTTACCAACACTGGATCTTTCATATATTCACATGTTTGAATCAGAATACTAAGCAGTAAATAATCACAAAACTCTTTAAAATATAGCAATAAGTAGTCAAACCTTTACAGCAACTAAGTCGATTGACACTTTATATTTAACTAATAAGGTTACATGTATATTTCAATATAAGCCCTATCAGCAGAAAGTGTGCTTCCTGCTCAGTGTCCAGGACTGACATTACAAAGTCCAGATGCACCCACCAGAAGACACACAATACCGCACATGATCATAGGATTTGAAACCATGGGATGCTGTGTACAGAACAATTATGACGTAGCACTTGTGGCAAAGGTATCAAGGATTCTGAAGCAATCCACACTTATTACAACACAAATACACTAAACCAAAGATGTGGCACCCGTACATGGTAGGACCATACTCCACTAGGCCCTTTATCTACTACTAAATCCTTAATTAGAAAGTGGTACAAAGTTTAAACAAATGAAGAGAGCTTTTTAGCTTCTGGCAATGGTAAGAAAAATGGGATACCGGGATCTAAAGGTGAAGTCAGGACAAGAACTCCGCTCTTGGAACTTCTGTCAACTTGACCACTACATCATATCTCAACCATGCAAAACCAAGCCTCTCCAATTGGTATCCTTCTCAGAGTATTCTTCATACCTTTTGAGTTGAACACAAAATCCTGGGACACAGAGGGATGCAGTGGTTGGCTTCTGTTCAATGACTTTTCGTGGCGGTCCAGAGAATAGCTACAATACTCCATACCAAAAATGTTTTTGTATCTTTTTCTCACAAAGATAATTCTGCCAAAGGAATTACCTGGAAAATCACACACCTGATCAAATCCAGAGGATGAACTCCAAACCACCTTATCAATGGATTCAGGCAGTGGTGGCAGAGGAACGTACCGTTAAAATTTCTTCCCCAAGAGAGGTCATGCCAGGTGCCAAGGGATTGTACACTGAAGACCACTCATTTTTAACCAGAATCCTCTGTAGGGGCCAAATACTTCAAGATGAGAGACTGATAACAGACATGTGACTCTGGGTAAGAAGCATCACAGAGGAAGTATATAGCACTCAAGTATTCATAAAGGTTTTTACAGAATGTAATAGGCTTTGAGATAGGTGGTACAAAGTTCAAATACCCCCATTTAAAGGTCTGCCGTCAAAAATATAATGTCTTAGAAGTTCCAGCATTTACATCAACGGACTCCAGAAAAGAAGTAAAAAATGCATTCCATCAGTGGTAGATTAGCAGAACATCGCCAAAGGTGCAGAAAGCAACAATCTTGCTAGACTCGGACGACCTACCCCTTTTGCGAGTGCTACCAGAGTCTTGCTGTTGACCTATCAAAATATATGGGCGTCTTAAAAGTTGGATGGGAGGCCAAAATAGTGTGCTACCAGATGACAATTGCGATGGTGGATGTACAGACTTTTATGTGTGCCAATACCGGCTGAATAGATTAGTGAATTAATCATGGCTGTGCCGGACTGGATTAACAGAAAACCGTAACACTTTCACTGGGAGATCACTTTTTGCAACACTTCTCAACTGAAAGGACTCAACTGCATATTAGCATCTATAGGATTCGAAAGTGCTTAAAGGAAAAGCAAGAGCTTCAGGAATTGTAATGGCAAAATGAATGTCTAGCTCCACAAGTTTGACATTCCTCTTACCTGTGGCATTTGTGATGGTGAGCGGCATCCCCTGCAGCTGGTGGACCTGGATCCCAGAAGCTCCCAGGGAACCCAGACTGATGGCCTGCAGGCCGGGAATGGAGGACAACTGTGCTGGATTCAGGGTAACTGTGCCAGCAGGCATGGTTGAGAGTGTCTGGGTGCTCCCGGCCTGGCCCAGTGACATGCCCTGCATTGGGGTAAGGGTGATGGTCTGGGTCTGTGGATTTTGGACCTGGAGATTCTGCAGCTGAATGGTCTGCCAAGTCACCTGTCCATTGGGCCCCACTGTGGGTGTTCGGATAATGATGGGGCCAGAATTGGAGAGTGCCTGAAATGGAAAGTTCTGAAGGGCATCCTGTGAGATTGCCTGGGTTGTGAATGTCTGGCCTGATAGCTGAGCCGCTTGGAGGGTCTGTATGGTGTTTCCCCCTTGAAGGAGCTGGGGCTGAATGAGAATCTGTTGCTGCTGCTGCTGCTGCTGCTGCTGCTCTGCGTCTTTCTGCAGGCTCTGCTGGAGCGCCAGACTGGCCTGTTGTATCTGTATGGCGTCGCTGACTAAATTTTGTAGACTACCAGACCTCTGAGGGGTCTGGACCTGGGTGTTTGAGCCTGTGGTGGTACTGCTGCTGGTAGTAAAATTCATACTGCTGCTGCTGGTGCTGGCAAAGCTATTGGCATTAGTGAAGTAGGTGCCAGAGTTGGCCTGTGATGTTAGCTGGGAAGAGCTTATGGCAGACCCAGATGTTGCAGGCTGGGAGCTGCTGTCCTGAGAGCTGCTGTTGTTTATCGTAACTGCGTTTGAACTGGGTGCCAAGGTTGCTGCCCCCATACTGTTCACAGGCAGTAGCGTGATATTCCCATTTAAAGATAGGGGGAGATTAGCCAAATATTGGGCCTGTCCTGAGAGAACATTGTTGGTGAGGTTAACTCCTTGAATAGGAACACCTTGCTGAAGTATATTTGGCATGGCAGCGATAAGGTTACCTGCTCCGGCTCGATTAGTTGTTATGATCTGCTGGTTATTTCCAGGGACGATTTGAAACTGACCCGATGCATCCTGCTGCACGTTTAGCTGTGTTGGGCCTGTGGTAAACTGTAGTTGCTGCCCGTCAACAGTCTGGAACTGTGGGATCACTTGGTATTGAATATTGGACATCATTCCGGGTAGACCAGCCAGCATTTGCTGGTTCTGCAGATTGGGTGCAGCTGTAACCACAAACTGCCCAGGTGCCATTGTACGGTTCTTTGAAGCAGAATCTCCAGAGCCTTCTTTAGAAGCAGTTGTCCCACCAGTTGTGGAGATGATCTGCCAGCTGCCATTGGCTGTCTGGGTGATCTGTGCATTTGACAATTCGAGCTCTTGGGAGCCCTGCTGCCCCTGGCCAGCGGTTCCATTTGGAGACTCAATCCTGCTGCACGTAGCGGCCAGCAGCGCCAAAGGCGACGGCTGGGAGTCCTATAAACCAAAGGAAAAGTACAAAGATTAGAGCATGGCAAAAATGGCCTAATCCACTGGGCATTCTACAAACCTTGCAAGGATCAAGAAATTAGAGAAGCAATGAATCAGACCAGCACACCACAACTGGAAGGGTCTAGGTGATCCATCAGACGGTGGCAGGACCAACATCGGCAGTTTCACTGCAGCCAGTACACACCAGGCTGTTGCAGGCGAGTCCTCCCTATAAAATCTGGTTTCCTGACCTAGTCTTCCCCATTTCGTTACAAGCACCAAAGCCAACCACATCTCTGGCAGTATCCACTTTCCCCACTGAGTGCAGATGGTGCAAGAGGAATCTAAAAGGTGAGAGCCACTGAAAGCTCAAGCCATATTTTACTGTGCTTCTTTTATCTTTTTTGTATTTGAGCACTCTGAAATACGTGAGATCAGGCGGTGTGCTATTTCAGCATCTTGTGTGCCCGATTTAAATAGACTAAAACTTTGCCCTTGTAAGAATCTATGCCATATAATCGGGTGCACGTAACAATTCATTTGTCTCTTAATTCACTAATTAAATTGTTCTCATCGGTGGCGGGAAGGCTGAATATTATTTTTTTTTTACTTTCCCTTTTAATAAATGCCTCTCAGTGCAGGGATATCATGATTAAATAGCCAAAACACTTCTCCCTGTTAAAGAAATACACATTTTAGAATTTTAAACAGCCTATAATATATTTTATATGGTATCTGTTGTACAGTTGACGGGCCACACAATTTCAGGGCTCAACTGTAACCCGAGCTCAGTCAGATCCTCTGCTTGGCTCCGTTCTCCCTGTTAATTTTCTGGCTCGTTCACATCTAGAAGCAGGTGCTTGCGACTGCCAGTGTGGGCATACACAAATACATGGTATCTTACATGCACGCATTTCAAAAAATGACAGTGGCATCACATGGCATGCTAAATACAGAAAGACAACACTAAAGAGTGATATATTGGCAAATAATACTACGGTGAACATAATGAAACTAATATGCAGCACCTGCCTTTTTGTAAAATTAAGGGCAACAACTCATTTAACAACTGTCTTTTGGCTGAACTATCAGCTCGAAAGTGAGAGACACAGATAATGCAAGTTGTTGTATTTGATCAGATCTGATCATTTGGAGAACAAGGCAAGCCACTTTGCATCACAGTGCGATACCCTAAAATGCACACATTATCGAAATTAACAAGTTTCTTCAAAAGTAACATCAAACCGATCTTGCCTTAGAACTAGTAAGAAATGTCTAAGAGCAAACCAAAACCCAAGGCACATCATAGGGGTCTCTGGGACGGCTGACATTACGTAGGAGGCAATTTCAGTGTCAAATGGTCTCTGTAACAATCACCCAAGACTTGAGAAGCTGTGGGATGCTAAAACGTGGCCTGATTCTCCCCCCCCCCCAACAGCAGCATGCTACTCACCTGTCCTCTGGGTTGGCTTTGCTGCTGAGCCTGGTTCTGTTGTGGATTCTGCTGCTGCTGGTTGTTCTGCTGCTGTTGGTTCTGCTGCTGGCTCGGCTGGCTCTGACTCTGCTGGAAGCGCTCAGTCTTCACAACGGACATGTCTTCCGAATTGTCCTGGTCAGAAAAGAGATATATATCTAGAAATAGGAACAATATGGAAAACATGAAAGAAACATTAATAAATCAAAATTTAGAAAGAGGCTAAAATAAAATGGTCACGCAGTAGGAAACATCTGGAAACAACCACATTTTAACTGCTGAATCTGAATGTGGAAACAAAATGGCAAACGGTGGACAATGTTGTATTTAACTAAAACAAAGAACATATATATTCCATTCGAAATTACCTACCCAGCACAGCAGAAGTGAGAAATTGAAATTCACATAAAACCAGTTCCAGTGATAGAGGGTCGTTGAAGTGAATACCCTGACAATATAGATGAATCCACTTCCAGCTTTGAGTCTTGGTGTAGTTACAATATCTGCTCCCCACACTGCCAACATCTCCAATTCCCGTTAACATTCTATCCCCACCTATTACATACACATTCCAAACTAACATTTGCTAATAACATTCTATATAGAATACACCAACATACCTCAACACAACACATCTTACCCTTTTATAACACCAAACAAAATTGTAAAAAATCCCAAATGTTGCAAGGAAATACCATATGAGTTGTAATACAATTCAATGAGAATAAAGTTAAATCTTACATTAACACTATACATGCATAGTAATACAGTTCCTAAAGAGAGAACAATAAATTGTCACATAAAGAAAAAACAAACTATGAAATAAAAATCCTTAAGGTAATTCATTAATAGTACTCTACAACCACTTCTACTCATGCTACCATACTCATTCCTCTTTCCTTTCTTCGTCCACATCTACATCATGCCATCCATTCAGTTCTTCCCTTTCTCAAATGTCCCTGTTCTCAATATCTTGATAAACATCCTCTTCCAACCACAACCAACTTCTTCCTTGAACCTTTCCATGAACATCTTTCGCCTGATCATTGAACATAGATCCACCTTTGAATTTAGATATTCTACTCATATGACACACCCTACCATCACTTAATTTGACAGAATTTCAAAGCACAGCTACAATTCTTAACGGAACTGACCCCCCCCCCCCCACTTCCTGTTACATCCAGGTTTCCTCATCGGAAACAATAGTCCAACTTTAGATCTATGTTTTTTGTTGAAAACCTTCTTATAAATAGCCATTGTCTGTAGTTATCTTCTTAGGCAGCCCTTCTCTCTGAAAAATCTCATCCCTGAATCTTACCACGGCCTGTCCATCTGCTCTCCCGACAAATTGAATTTCTGGCCATTTAGAAAAATAATCCACAGTAGTCAACAGAAAAGTATTAAACCCATCTTCATTCAAAACCCGTCCCTTAATATCCAACCCAATGACTTCCCAAGCCAACCAAATCACTTTATTCAGCTTTTGGAAAAAACAAACAGAAACAATGGAGGCTTACACAAAACCTGGAACTTATCCGCAATGCTACAATCCAAACATTCTCTCACCACCCTTTCAATGTTACTAGCTCTACTGGCCACCAATAGTATTCCTTAACTCTTCTTTTACTCTTGACGATTCCTAGATGACCTTCATGGCAAAGACCTACAATACAGTACATCGTCACACTAGGTGGGACCACTTTTGTCCCTCTCATCAAGATATTGCCAACCACCAATAACTCATCCGGAAATTCCCAGAAACTGAAAAACATCTAATCCAACGAACTATTCACCAGCCAACCTTCCACAACACACTTCACAAATTAATTCAACATTTAATACTCCATCATAGCATCACACCACTCGCTCATTTATTGCCACTCCACCCGTAGACTCCGTCTAAGCTATACTGAACTCTTCCTAATCATCCTGTGACACCTCCTTCAATGGCATTCCGCCACTTTGTTTTTAACTCCTAGCATATATTGTAATGTATAATTAAAATCAAACAAACAATCTTAGACATGAGCTACTCTAGGAGTGAGAGGCCTTTAACAGTTTTTCAAAAGTAAGCAATTTGTCAGGATTTATGTTCACAGCAGACCAAAATCTCAAAACCCCATATGAACTGACAGAACCTTCCCAAACCCCACACCACAGCAAGATTTCCTTCTTCAACCACTGAATAGCGTTCCTCAGCAAGAGTCAATGCTCTGGACGTATAGGCACCCTTTGTGACAACACTGCACCCAGGCCTTTACAACTCGCTTCAGTAGTCACAACACACTTCAATTTTGGATCAAAACCGCGAAGCACTTTAGCAGAACATAGTTCTCATTAGATTTGTTCAAATTGATTGCAAAAGTTCATTCCACTTAAACTCAACTTTGTTCTTCAAAAGTTGTCTCAGATTGAAAGTCTTTTCAGCAAAATTCCTGACGAACTTCGAATAAATTTCAAATAGTCCTAAAAAGGACCTTAATTTTTATTTTTTAGTTGATGTGGGTGCATTCTTAAGCACTTCCACTAACTCCATTTTAGGTTTAAAACCTTCCTTGGCAATTGCATGCCCAACATAATTTAAAGATTGTACAGCAAATCTCAATTTCGGGGCTTCAGCCGTTAACCCACATTTTTTAATTTCCTACAGACTTCTCTCTCCCTCTAATGCTCTTGCCTTTTACCTCCCATGACTAATGTATTGTCCTGGAAGAACAAGGTCCCCTTGTTTCTTTCAAGCAAATGAACCATTCATTAAGGAGAGCATTCGAAACCTCTTCTATATACTTATATGTGTATGTACTTTGTGGGCTCTGGAGATCAGCCCTAGGACTGGTCTGCTTCCGCTTAGGGACTTTCTGTTCAACTGCCTCTATTTAACTGTTTTGATAGAAAACGATCAGCAGAGGTCAGTAAAATACCGTTATCACTTTTGCATTCTCTAGATTCCAGCCCATAGAAATTGTCTTCCATGAGTACCCGTAGACAATATATTTTTTTTCAAATCTTGTATTCTCAGTGAGATTAAAAACAGAGCTTTGGACTATACCATTTCCCGCTGAAAGGCAAAATTTCTGTCCATGTGTTCCCATACCTGGTGTGTCACGCAGTTTGGTGCTTACTTTCCCTCCATGCTAAAGAACAGTAGATGTTTCAGCACCTAGGCTAATGTGCTGCATAGCTAAAAATATTTACGGTCCGATAGACAAGACAGATTACATTGCAAATGCTTGTTTTTGAAAGAAGGACGCCCGAGGCTAGCCTAGATGGTATGCTGACGAAACATAACCAACCCATAGGTGTCATGAATGCAGTCAAAACTTACTCTCGTGGTGCAATGGAACTTGAAGGTATGCAGAGGAAAGATCTATTGCCGCAAATCACTGCATATCTTAGGTCAGTGACAACATTTTATTTTTAGGAGAGGAAATCTCTCTATGATAATATTCCTGTTCAAAGCCCTCAAATCTACACATAACCGTATTTTACCATTAGGTTGTCTTGCCACCACCAATGGCGTAATCCATTCAGCCCCCTCCACGCGCTCACTAATACCAGCACTCAACAGTTTAACAAATTCATTTCATCTCTCACAAGAGATGGCATCTATTTTTTTTTTTATTGTTTTATGGCAAAATCCTTTTAACATTTACATTTTTCCTAAAAATACCTGTGAATACTCTTTGGGCACGTTTCCATATCATCCATTATCAAACATTGTTCCATGCTATTGGGATTCAAATAATAACAAGTTCCCTTTGGTCCATCCATCCCAAAATACATGGACCCTCCTTGGCCACATACAATTTCCTGTAGCCTTCCTATTTTCAAATTCAAACGTAAGTATTCTGAATCTCAACATGGGAATACATTCCCTAATTAACGTTTCTGGGGAGATATCAGGGAGAGGGTGTTCATGTTCTAATTTCCCTACAAACTTCTCCTTCCAAACACTCTCATTCACAATAGTGAATGGGGATCCAGAGTCTGCCACAATCCGCAATTAGATTTCACCCAACTTTTTTTCTTGTATCAATTGACAACAGGTACACATTTTCTTCACATCACCATTCACACAAAGAACACAAGCTTTCAACGTATTTCTGCAATCATCTTCTGAACTACTAGAGTTATCTTCTGATGATTTCCAAATGGATTCCTTAACCAATTTAACCAGGACATCACAATACCTCTTACACACTCTCGCGAAATGTCCTTTAATGCCACACGCTGCACACTTCTGATTAATTGCTGGGCAGGTTTTACTATAAGCAAGACGGTTTAAACTGCCACAACGATAACACTTTCTTCCTTCTGAGTTAGATTTGCCAAATCCCTTCTGCTCATCTTTCACCTTATCTGTATTCCAATTGGTGGCCGTAGCACTTTTCAAAACGTTGGTTCTGCACAATTCTACTAACCACACACTTCCCTTTTAACAGTTGTTCCAAGGCAGCTTTTGCACTGCGGTTAGTAATTTCAGTTGTTTGCAAGGCAGAAATTACTTGCACTCAACTGCAAGTCACAATGAGGCCATAGCCTTTCTTGTAGCAATTGGTTATTCACATGCATTATAATTTGGTCCCTTATGAATTTGTCATGTAGTGACCCAAATCTACACATTATAGCTAATTTCTTCAGTGCAGAAACATTAATCAATGGGCTCACTTTTCTGGTTTCCTCTAGAAAAAATTAAACCTATCAAGTTCAATTCAAACACACAAAGACTAGTACTCATCCAAGTCTGCTACAGCATTCTTAAAAACATCTCACCCTGCAGACGTTCTTGTTTTTTTATTAATCCTGTTATACACCTTCAGTACATGCGTCCCCAATGATTGTGCTCTGAGTTGGGGTGGCCACATGAGGACGGGGTCACAGCTAAGTGTTTACAAAGGTTATGGGGAGTTGCAGGAGTTGTGCAGTCTCCCCCAACATGAAGTGAAGTCCCCTCTAAGTCTCTGGGAGACTTGAAAGAAACAACCCCTCAAGGGCTCAGCTTTGCAACAACAGCATCCTGTGGCTGGAACTTTTGTTCTTCAGCTGGGGGTGAGTTAGGGACTGCACCAAGGTATGAAGGGACGAGCTGGGGATGTCTGGAGAAGTGCATCCCCTGGGGGTGACGGGGTGCAATTGCACGAGAAGTGCATTTACCAATGTTATTTCTTTTGAAGGACTGACAGTCTTGTGTGTAATGTGAAGTGATAAGCAATATGGGGTTATGTCGGGACATTACTGCTGGGGTGTCTGACTGTATATGCTTAATCCTGTGATTATAACTGTGATGCCTTTCAGGGGCTTTAATTGCAATGCAGTATAATGGTTATCAGCTATAAGTACTGTCATTTTAAGTGAGGCTTAAACATGTATTCTTGCTGCTGTGTTAAGTGAAGAACAACCCAGACTGTTAGTCCCCAAGATGTAGGAGGTGTATACTGTATGGTCAGTATGAGATGCTGAGTCAGGGTTATGTGTCAACATGGCAGGTGTGCCCATTTTAAAAAGCTTGTTGATATAAAGGGGGTGGGTCGCCAGTGGGATGGAGCCAGTGGGCAAGGCCCTCACTCCAGGTTATGTTCAACCCACTGCATTAGGGGGCAAGATGATGTGCATACATGGAAGTGGTGGTACTGAACCCCACCTCCCTGAGGGAGGGGTGGAAATGTTATGCAATGTCACAAAGTAATTCCAACAGCTTATGTATATTTGTAAATTGGTGCATAGTATTGAGTAGTGTGTGTGTGTTTAATAAATGTACTCTTCCTTTTATAAAGCAAAGTACAGACTCGGCAATCAATTTTTGAGTGTTATTTCTACGTACTGGTAAATGGCGATTAATACCCCACACCACCTCCCTTGAATAAGCCATAGACTGCTCTGCAACGCTACCCTCTTAGAGTCCAGCACTACAATGGGGTGTTTGGCTCCCAGTGAAGGACAAATGTAGTCATGGTATTTGTGCAGGCCTCACCGATACTACCTCGTTTTACAACAGGCGCACCCTCTCCTCTTGTCTTATTTGAACCACAACTAACGAAAGGAAGATAAATGTATATAAAAATAATAAATGAATAAATAAAAAGAGAATGAGAGACATCAAGTATCTAACAGAGCGTGTATATGCCGGGTTTTGCGCCTTCCGAGTAGGGTTGTGCCAAGAGTCATGTGTGCATAGCGGGTATGAGATGCTCTTCCTGTGTTGTGTGAGGGCATACAAGCAATGAGGTGTCGTGTATCTGGAGTTTTGTCTATGGATCACTGTGATGGAATGTGGGGTCATTACTGAACTTGACAGCTGTGACTTACGACGTCTTGCATGCACAGCCCGCCCATTCTTACCCAGACTACTTGTTAGGCATCCACCTCCGCCTGCTGCGTAGGAGGCGTATGTGGCGTAGCATTAGCTTGTATGAGGGTTTTTAAAAGTTCATCCCAGGCCTGCGCGATGGGGAATTTGCGCAGCCCTGCCGTTTCCTCCCTATGCAGAATAATGCTCTCCGCCTGCGCCCAGACCTCTAGGGATTTCAACCAATGGGGTGCCCCTGGACGGTCTTTATGTTTCCATCTCTTGGTTATCAATCGTTTAGCGGTTATTAGGCCTAAGTCTTGGAACCTAGATCTCACTTTGTTTTCTTTTGATCGTTTGTACAGTCCCAATACGCACACCTCCCACGTGTTCGGTATCTCGGTGCCAGTGCTGCTTATGAGTGTTTCTGTTACTTTGTGCCAATAGGACATGAGTGATGGGCAGAACCACAGCATATGTAGCAGGTCAGCCCCTATGCAATGGCATCTTGGGCAATCAGAGGTAGTAACGTTAAAATAGTTATTTATCTTATGTAGTATGAATGTTTGTATGAGTTTAAATCGTGAGTTGCGTGGTACGTGTGTGGCACTAGCTAAGATACCCCATTCTTTGTCAGTCCAGGGCCTTCCCCTGTCTTCAGTCTTCAGTCCAGCGCGTACGGAGTCGTTGTGGTAGTTTTAATACATGCGTGAGTAGGGCCTGCACCAGCCAGTGAACCACATGCGCCCCCTCCCCCATCACATACAGATATTGTATAAGCTGATGCATCGGCGGCTCAGTAGTCAAATCTGCCCGCGTTAGTGTCAGCGTTCGTATGATGGCTGCATGCAGGAGGAACTGGCCCAACGGCAATCCTGTATCCGCCGACAAGGCTGCAAAAGGCAGCAGGGCACCACCCTCGAATAAGTCTCCTAGTGTCTCCACTCCTGCAGTGGTCCAGGGCGTTAGTACTGTGTCTGTTACAGTATCCCTGCCTCTGGGTGTCCCAGTAAGTGGAAGTATTGGGGCGTAGGGAATTACGTCTTTTGTGAGTTGAAGGCTCCTTCGATAGCATCTATGGGCTAATTCTATATGTATCTGTGTCGGACGAGGAAGTTTCGCCAATGGATGAAATAGACTATAGATCTGAGTCTATGTCCATGACGCGGTGGCAGTGTCCGTTAGGTTCTTGCCACTTAGCCATTTAGCTACCCATTGTAGCTGTGCCGCTAAGTAGTATAATTCTGAATGGGGAACTGCTAAGCCCCCATTCTCCGGCGGTGCATATAACTTCTGCAATGCTATCCTGGGCCGTCCCGCATTCCAGATTAGACCCCGTATTAATCCCTCTAGCTCCCTAAACATTTGCACCGGAACATACACTGGGAGGTCTGCAAAGTAATACAACAGCCTCGGCAGTATTATCATCTTGGTTAGAGTGATACGGCCCATGACATTTAGCGGCCTTATGGAGGAGACCGCTCATACCAGGTTACCCGCCAGTGTGTCCACCGGTGACCTGTAAATATATATGCCGAGGTATCTGAACGTGTTCGGGTACCAAGCAAGCATAGTCCCGTTAACAACTATGTCCGTCGCGGCTACACTCTCGTGAAAAGGATAGCCTCCCGATTTAGTCCAATTTACCCCAAGGCCGGACACCGCCTCGAAGTTACGGAATATCTCAGATATGGCCGGCGGTATAGCATGCAAGTCTCGTACATATATCAGCAAATCATCCGCATATAGAGACACCGTATGCAAACCATCATCTAGGGAGACAACCCCAGTCTGTGCCGCTCTCCCTGAGCATAGCTGCCAACGGCTCCTTGGCAAGAGAGAAAAGTAGCGGTGATAAAGGGCATCCCTGCCTAGTGCCACGCCTGACCCCGATCGCGTCAGATATGAGTTTACCTGTGCGGACTCGTACCATGGGTCGCTGGTATAGTAATTCCACCAGCTGGAGGTACCCGTCCCCTAGTTCATATTTACGTAGCACTGCCGCTAGATAGGGCCATTCCAATGAATCGAAGGCTTTTTCTAAATCCAGCACTAAGCAGCCCGACCGTGGCCAGTCCCTCGTTGCATACTTCTGAACTCTGAATAATCTGCGGTGCCATCCACGGTTGTTGCCTCCGAAAGACTATAGCATATTCAAAACGCTGCAGCCAAATCAATTTATGGGTGATGCAAATGTAAGGCATGTGTCTGACACATACTCAAGAATACACAATGTTTTCTGCCACTGCGAGGAGGACCCATTTTCAAAGTTGTCTGCGCTATGTAATGTGTTTTTTCTGCTCACACACAAGTGTTTGGCAAAAAAAAAAAGTCTAAACTTGAGAAAATGTGATGGCCCCCAAATGTTAACTCCAATGGAATGACTTAGAATTTTACCTTTCAGAGACTGATGAAGTGACCATCATATTTTTGGGTAACAGCTATTTCCTGAAGTTACACACGAGTAAAATGTTTGCTGTGTGTGCCACACCCCACGTTAAATATAAATAAAATTATTCTGAAAATAAAGAGTTGTATACCCATTTTAACAGTAAAACCCTTGGGAATGACGTGCAGTGTATTTTTTTTTAACAAAGTCAGGCATTAAACCTGAAACGTGCCCATTGGGGATTGTGCCTAGACACAAGAATAATAGATTTATTGACCTCACCATATTATAACTAGAGACTGACGGTGATGAGTTGGACCTCCTTACTAAAGGAGGTGGTCAAAACGGTAGATGTGAACACACGGAACAGACTGTAATGGCGGAGGTATTTAAGGTTGAGTAAAAAGAACGGGAAAAAAATTGACGCCATGGTACCAAAATGAAGAAAAGGGAATGGTTTCATTACTCACAACTTAGATCTGACATAACTATATCAACGCATTACAGCATAATACCTACACAGACGTCATTTAAAGGCTGCAAATAGTTCCGTTAGCAACCGTAAACATCTTATTTAATGTACATTGTTAAGACGTTTAACTACATAAATCTTTCATTTTCACATTTTAGTATGACTACTGAGTATTGGCAAATATAAAACTGCGCCCAATGTCTGTGTGAGTGCTCCTGTGAGAACCTCTCGTTTATGTGAGTAATATAGACACGAGAAGCAATATGCAGCCTACCAAAAACAATTTACGTTTGTCGGGATACGCATTCATTAGAATGGAAAAAAAGGCAGTCTTTGCAATGCAGTACACGATAACACGTTATTATTTCGTTTCAGCAAAGCCGATATATATAGAAACAAACAAGAATCTAAACACACTCGAGCCCCAAATTCAATTATGGTGAGGTCGTATGGTGAAGTGGTCTCTAAATAACATATATACTCACACAATAATAGTAACTGCTATATACTTTATTATGAGATTCTTGAAAACAACACTAACCATGTAATGTAATACTGCGTAGTAAAGTGCAATTCTATAGTAGGTCCTAGGCTTATTTGTGGTTCAAATCTATGGTTAACAAGAACACTACAGCTTGTGGCAATAAGATTCACAACTCCTTAGGCTTCCCGAGTACGGGTTTACCCCCCCCCCCCCGCCGCAATTCTGTAATATGATAACAAAAGCGCACCGTAGGATAATATACACTAACAAGTGCGAGAGAAATACTGTAGTAATGTAGATACACATCTGCGCTTGAGCGAATGTTCACGTTTAAATATGTAACAAATTAAATTAATTTTCCATGTGTTCACACTATTACAAGTACCAAGTCACTTGATGTTCACTGATTTCCATTTCAGGAAGTCAGCGACTGATACTGTTTGGGCGGTGGGAGGTTATTGAGGGGCTGCAGCTCTGCTCTCTCCTCCCCTGACCCGCCCGCTCCCCCAGAAAGGGCGGGAGACACCGCCTCCGGGGGGCGGATGAGGGGCGATCAGCGGCGGGGCGGAGGGAGGGGCTGTGAGAAGGTGCTTTCCCCCAACCCCCCTTCGAATCCCTGTGGGCAGGGCTGGAAGGAACACCGGGGGCCGGCACGGCCTCCCCTCTGTTTCCTCCCGCCGCCCTGTCTGAAGCTGCGGCCTCCACCCCTCAGCCCGCCTCAACATGCCTGAACTCTCACATCTAACAGCGAGCCCTTCCCTCCTTTTTCCCCAACGCCCACCCAACTAATAATTTTCTTACCGCTCATATTCTGGGGTGACCGGGACGCGAGCGCTCACTCAAACCAAAAGCCCGCGTACCCAACATCCACCGATCTCGTGCTGACGAGGCAAGCAAGCAACCTAACCTAGCTGGAGGGGAAGGGGACTCGACAGTGTAGGGGTGGGACTAGCCAACGTGACAACCTAGTGGACCACTCCCAGTTGGCTATGGGAGGCTCCAAAGCCCGCCTTCTTTGACTGGCAGAGGAAGGGTTGGCCAATCGACTAGAGAGAGGGCCCCGCCCTGTAGGGGGAGGGTATGTTTAGAAGGAGGAATGTGGTGTGGTGAGAGACGCCACAGTTTTTTTTATTTTATCCCGCCCATTTATTTTAGCGTTTCCTTTTGCGTGGCATTGCATTGTACCAATCGTAGCACGAGCGGCGTTGATAGACGGGGGAGCGACCCATAGGAGTGGTGAAAGGGTGGGGTAACCCAGGATGGAAGGCAGGTTGGGTGTGGGTGAGGGGGTGAGATGGGTTGGGCGCGATGGTTCTGGGGGAGGGAATGGCGGTCGTGGCGCCATTATTTTCAATTCAAAGAGTTTATAAGGAGGTAGTCAGGAGCGCTTTGAAGTTACTTCGCTTACCTGGGATCAGCGTCTTCCGTAGCCCATTATATCCATGTACTGAAAGCCAGATCCAACCACCGTCCCATCCAGGAAAACGCATAAAACTTGGCTGATATGCTATCTGAAAAATACAACCAAAACTAAAATGAGCGCAAAATCATCTCTTTAGGTCGTTTGGCGGCGGGCATTCCCTGAAATGACGGATCAAAGTCGGCCAGTTCTTTCCCAAAATGGCTGCCACTATCAATGTTCGACAGATTCCTCAGCAAGACAAGGTGCTCGCAACAGTGATGACCGTGTTTGTTTGCTCCTAGAACACAGACTCACTGAATGTGTTTTTCAAGTTTAATTGTACCTCTTTATTTCGTTCTAGTTCCCATCGCAAGGAGTTTCATACATCAGGGTTGGTGTGTTAAAAAAGCAATATCTGTGGTCGGGTATTGCAAGTCATAAATGAGTTCGTTCCTGAGTTCCTATATTGGTCTCGATTTATGTTTTTTTTTTTTTTTTCTACTTCAAAATATTTTTATTGAGTTTTATGATAGGAGATATTCACGCAATAAGTACAATGTGGGTATCTTGTATACTTTGTATAACGCTTTTAACAAGTAATAAGATAATTGTTTATAAGGTAAACATGTTTGAAGCATTGTTGTTGGTTATGTATACAGTGAGATTCGAAAGTAAGAAGAGGGGAATAATGAGGCGAGCCACACTATTGGGTTTCAGGTAGTTGTGGTATGAACTTTGTGTTGGTCATTTTGGGGTTTCACCTCACATTCGTATGTTAGAGGTTGTTAACGTTAAGAACAGTCTTTATGTTGAGGCATGGATTTTAGCTATCTATGGGGGCTTTACTGTTTGGCTATACAGATGAAGGTTATTCCATAGTCAGTGTGTCCATTGGATGTTAAAATTCGTTTTGAATGCTGTGCTGTTTGCACTTCTGGCGAAGCAGACCCATTCCCACCACGTGTGTGTGTGTGGGGGGGGGGGGATAGATTCTCAAATGATTTCCAAGCGCATAGTATGTTTAATCCCTATGGTTAGTATAAGTGTAGCAGAAAGGGTTTATTTGCGTTTAATTCTTCAGTAGGTGTAAGGGACAATGACCCCAGGGTCACCACATAGTTGTTGAGGGTAATTTTGGTGTGTAATGGTATATTTATGTTGGTTTCGGTTTCCGGCCAGAACTCCTGGATCATTTTACAGTTGAAAAGTATATGCTTAAGAGATGGAGCATCGTGTCCACAGTTTACATTGAGACCAGCTGGTAGATATTTTGTTTTTTTTAAGGAAAAATTTCTTCAATTTTTCCATTAATTTTTCGCTATGGTGGGGGAGGGGCTATTGTAGGGTTATTTTCAGCACTGTTTGAATTTAATGTTTTGTCAATTCTGTCTGCAGCTTGCAGTAGGGCACAGCATTTTATTAGAAGGTTGATGAGATTTGTGTTTTCCTTTACTCTGAGCAACCACCAGTTTTAGAAAGCTGCACAAGCATGCTGTTTAGGTTGTGGGCACATTGTAGCTCACTAAAGATTTTAGGTATTGGAGATGTCCTAAGTCTTTGATGCATATTGTCTTTTTCTGCATTATTCGACCACACCGGGAACTTATATTTTGTATTACCCCATAGAGAGGCAAACTCTGATACTTGAATCTTGATAGGAAGTTTTTTTGTCAAGTATTTTAAGAGCCAAAAGAGTGTCTGATAATGGGAGTGGGTGGTGAATTCTGAGTTTTTATTAGTGTAGATCGGGAAGAGAATTGTTTTGTTTGGTCTTCTATATGTGAATGCAGAGGTCTGCCTTGGGCTACTTGGTGTAACAACCCCAAAGACCGTATTACTTAAAAGGGTGTCTGGTATTTAGAGAAGTTTGGGAGGCTAATTTCGCCTTCGGACTTGTATAAATTGAGTTTACTCAGAGAAGTCCTACTTCTCTTGCTCTTCCACATGAAGCCAGGTATCTGACCGTGTAAAGAAGTTGATTGAGAGTTGGAGGCAGAGCATGAAAGGTAGCAAAGTCTATTTGATGGGCAATCATCATTTTGATGCATTCAAACGTGGGCAAAGCCAAAGTCCCTATCTAGTGTTGCTCTCATAATTGTCTGGTGACAGCTGCGCTCTCAAGCCAGACCATAACCAGTCTGGGTGTGGTGAATCAGTAGGGGGTGCACTTTTTCCAGTCTCTGTGCCTGGATTTTCATGTAGATCTTAAAGTTTACATTTAATATGGAAATATGTTAGTTGTTTTTAACCTCTCAGGGGTCTGTCCCATCTTTGTATTACTGCAAATGTGGCTTCAGATGCTGATTTTTCCTGATTGAGGTAGTAGACTGTCTTTTGAGCTTTTGTAAAAGCTCACCAGGAACCATCCAGTGCCGTAGAGGTGGATAGCTGTACATCTGTTAGATCCCCCTATTAACCGCATCTAGTATTATGACTTTTACATAATGGTGTATATAAACTAGTTGAAGTCAATGTAAAGAAGTAATGCATAAAAAGTAAAACCTGCATAATAATGCAGTAATGTATAGCAATGTTTAAGGTAGCTAGCTGTACATAACAACTCTGAACAATAAGATTAACTATAGGGTGGGCCTATAAGCAATGTCCAAGAAATAGCTTGGCTACATCCTATGCTAATGAGAACATACTACAGCCAGTCGTAGTCCAATGGCACCTTTAGTATTTTTACCCATGAAGCGCATGAAGATAGGGCAGACAGCTTATGTATTTATAGTTTGTAGGAGTTGTAACAGCCGTTTTGTTGATGTTGCTATGGTCAATGGGCGTAACCAGATTGCCTGAATAATTGAAGAGTGAGTTCAAATAGTCGATAAGCAAGGTATTGTCAGTAAGGCAAGCAGTACATTAGGCATGGTGCGTTTGATATGCTTGAACAGTATGTGGTTAATGCGAGTAAGGTTATTACGAGAAGAGTACAGTATAAAAGCCAGCTGTCTGACAGTATATGGAAGTAACGAAGACAAGCTTGCAAGGCACACATTGCACGTTCATTTTGGTGTGTGATAGGTTATCAAGAAAGGAATCCAGTTGCGTGGGTTAGTCAAATGTTTTTTCTGTTGACAAATTATCACTTTCAAAGGGAAAGGATGTGTTCAACGCTTTCATCTTGTTCCTCAGGGCTCAGAATCCTTTCCTATGTGTTATAGTTTCTATAGCATAGTCCTGTGAGAGCCATATCTTGTGTCCTCTCGAGATGGCAGAGTTTATTTTCCTCATTTGGTCTAGGATCACCTCTGTATGAGGATAACACAGGATCTGAAGATCATTGGTGGGAGGACTTTAAATGATCCATCATTTGATTGTTACTCCATGGGTTCTCTCAAATTTAAAGTCTTAAAGTTGACATTCCAAACTAGAGGTATCCAATGTTCTAGGAAGGATGCACAGGAACCTGCTCCTTTTTCTACGTTCTCAGGTAGACTAAAAATTCTAACGTTGCTTCTCCTGTTTGTTCTCAAAATCCGTAGTTTCCTTTTATAAGTTTGCCACTTTCTTTGCTTGTTGCTTTCTTTAGTTGGATAGAACATGGATCCTCAACTTTATTCATTCTGCTTTTTCCATTCCATTCTGCTTGACCTATTTAGGAACTTTTTCATGAGACCTTTCATTTCTAGCTGCAGAAGATCAGTGTTTGTTTTGGTGGATCTTGTAGGCAGGATAGTCAGTTAAGTTTAAGATCGGATCTAGATTAGTGGATGAATCCTATCTATTGATAGGAAAGTCAGGTGCAGGAGGTTCTGATGTTTTCTTTTGGCTCACTCCTTGCTTTTTAATATCTTTGGGGTCTCTTTCTTTGTCTTTTTCGTCTGTCATTTTCTTGGCTTTTGGGTGAGTAAAAGAAATGTATCCAATATTTTTATATACTTAAGACAAAAACAATAAAATTCTCCAATGCAGTACTTTAAAAATCTTCAGTTATCAAAATAACCTTGAAAAACAGTTCCTTGAAGTCGATAGCTCCCTCTGGGGCTATCACGGCGTCGTGAGCAAACAAATCCAAACAGTTCTGGCTGACCGCGGTGTCGCTGGCCAGCTACGCTGTCAGGAAGACTCGCAAAACAGTACCTTTAGAAATGCAGGGTGTCGGCGACCTCTCGTTGAGCTTCTAAAAGCATGGTGTCCGCAGGTGTCGGTTCTGGAGGTCGGTGCAGGAGTTGTCGGGCCCTTGAAGTCGCACACGTTGCAGATCAAACTCCTCGCAGGTGAATTCAGGAGCGCTGGCGTCGGCAGGCGTTGGGTGCAGCAGTGTGGCGTGCGGTGCCCTCAGGTCGCCTAAGAACAGTGCCATGAGTGTGCAGAGGGAGTTATGAGTCAAGTAAAGGCTGAAGACTTTGTCCAGGAGTGTGATATTGGAGAGCTGCCACGTTAGTGCAAGTAGGCAATGGGAATGGTGTGGCTGTGCAGGCTGACTGCATAATGGTCAACCTTTTGAATCTCTAAGAGTGTGATACCAAGTAGTTTTGAAGATTGCACAATTCCCTTGAACTCAAAGGAGTTAAAACTTTTTGGACAGTGATGGGGGCTTTTTCAGAGCAGAAAATCTAATTTAAATCCATAGATTTCATTTCTCTTGTTTGGAGGGTGAATAGGAGTTCAAGGTGCGTGACTCCCACCAATTGAAGGCAGGTTGGAATATATGCTACGGTAGCAGGGAAACCACTGTCTGGTGTTAAGTTAGCCAGTGAACTATCCCACGGGAATCGTTCTGTTTATTCAAAGAGAATTACCAGTACCACATAAAATAGTTCTGTAAAAGAACTATCATATGGCAGAAGAAAAGCCGCTGGAGCGTAATCCATACCGACAAGCCAAAAGGGAAGTTCAATGAGTAAAAATAGATGTTGTTAGGATGACAAAAAGGACACTTTCACAGGCTTTTGCGACACTTTCCTAAGGGTTCAAGCACTTAAATCCTCATGAAACAGTGTGTTAAAGGATATTAAAGAATAGTCCAGAAATTTTATTTTTATATATCATTAGATTCTCGCCGATTTTGTAATGGTAACATGGTAGTGTTCACAGACCCCAACGATTTGGCTCCTTTTGCAAATTTGATAAAAAATAAATAAAAATAAAAAGCATAGTCTACCCAGTGGGAAAATAAAAAGCAGAACAATACAATGGATGGCTTTTAGTATGCTCTGGTTCACCATCAGTGTCCTTGACTCTCATTTGATTTACCAGCTGCCAACATGATGAATGGGGTTGAAAGGGTACTGGGCCATACAATGTAATCTTAGTCAAGTTGTTATAGATTTTTCCCCATTGGTTGTATGGACCTTTGTTTGCTGACGTGAAGCATTGAAAGGGAGAACACATCACCAATAGATGTTTAACTTGTGAAGCCAATGTGACTCCACAATAAGGACCAGGAATTGATGCATATGGATTAAGGGTTTTATTTGGATTACAAATCAATGATATATATACACAAACCAAAAATAAGTACAGCAATACAGTACGTAAGATGAAATGCCTCAGTAGCCTGCAACAGATTGAGATACAGAATTCTGATGGCCACAACAGTCCAAAAATAAATTAAAGCAAACAGGTGTTCCATAAAGACACTTCCGCTCTCTCTTCAAAATGTCGGTTAAATATAGGATCATCTATCAAGGGTCTCTAATTCGGAAGCATAGAATGTTTCAGCATGATCAGACTTTAGTAGAAATCTTTGGAAAAAAAGTAATGTGTTTTGCATAAGGCTTCACACTCTAAAGAATATAGCAAGCAGAGAGGTCTGCACCTCTCGAAGTCTAAAGGGAATCTCTAGTGACCTTGTGTGAACCTGTACCTAAAAGTAACGAGATTCTGAAATATCCTTATATCCTACCACACCATCAGAGACCAATCAAACCATAGCGTGAGAGCATCTGGAACATTGCTCCAGTTTCCCAAAGCAGCTAGCTAGGACTGTGATTCTCAACCACGAACATCTTGCTGTCCGGGTACATGATGAACAGAACGCCTCGTTTAACCTTTGTTTCTCCATGTTTATTGCCCTCCAGGCATCTCATCAGCAGTCTAAAACAGACAATGAGCTTTCTCTAACTAACGAAATGATAAACCTGCAAGAAAAAGAACATCGCTGCCAAAGCAAAATGCATTTTAAATGATATCGGTTGTCGGGCTAACTTTATTTAAGCATTTAATGTGGACATTTTTTTTATATATATATTAAGCAGAAGTTGGTAACTGCTCAAAATGTGATTTAAAGAAGTCAAAATCACATATATTTCCAAATGGTTAGAATAATATAACAAAGTCCACACACAACAAGCCAATGACTCTCGGTATGTTGAGGTTAAAAATTAAACTATGAACAGTAATAAGAAGATGGTAAATGCGAATGAAGTTCTAGTTACTGTTTTTAATGGCTTGATCCCACGGAATTTCTTCATTGAGCCCTATTGTTGCTGTACCCAGAGTAAAAATCCAGAAAACTTCTCTTAACTTCCTAGTTTTCTCTGTGGTGGAACCCTGTTTCGGATACATTTTCTCCAGGATATACCATTGTATAGCTTCGGGCGCATGATTATGTTCCACATAATGTTGCACCATAGGTGCTTGGAGTTTCCTGGTGCGTATTGCTGAACGATGTTCTATAAGTCTGGTGTTAAAGCTTCTCCCTGTTTCCCCTACATATCCTAAGCGACAAGGACAGATAAGTAAATAAACCACATCTGTAGTTTTACAGTTGTTCAAACTCTTGGGTGATATTAATTGCCCATTGAAATTGAATGTAGGTGATTCAATGGCTGTGTCACAAGATTTGCAAGTGGAACATTTGAAGTTACCTACCACTGCTTTATTGCTTTCAATATTTGTTTGTAAAAAAGTACCTGTGTGTTTAATCCTTGAATTGACCACATGATCTTTTATACTTTTATTGCGTCTGAAAGCAAAAAGAGGTTTAGGAATAGCCCTGTCAATATTTAAGATTTGCCAACTTTGATAGACTGCCTGATGTATTCTATCATTAAGCATGGAATGTCTCGTAACAAAGACCAAAGAGGGATCCTTTTTGGCTTTGGTGTTAAATAGTAAATGCTGCCTATCAAAAAAAACGAGCTCTTTTGTATGAATCTCGTACAATTTTTTTAAGATAGCCTCTGGCCAGAAACATATTTTTCATGATTGATTGATCTTTCATCATAATCTTTTATGTTTGTACAATTACGCCTCAGGCGTAAGAACTCTCCAAAGGGTATGCTATTCTTTTGAATAGCCGGGTGGAAACTGTCATAGTGTAAAAGAGTATTTCTTGCTGTAGGCTTGATATACAAGTCCACTACAAGATTACCCTTATCATGTTTAATCAGAATATCTAAATATTCCACCTTTTCAGTACTTATACTGTGTGTAAAATGTATATTATCATCGCAGAGGTTAATCCACTCGATAAATTCCCACAGTTTGTCTTGTGTGTCTGTCCAAATGAAAAAGACATCATCTATGAATCGCGACCAATTGGTCACTGATTCATAGAAGGGTGCCATTTCATTGAATACAAATTTTTTCTCGAAAAGGGACATATAGATATTGGCCACCGTGGGGGCACAAGATGCCCCCATGCTGACGCCTTGTTGTTGTTTGAATAGCTGATTATTAAATTCAAACACATTGTCTTCTAGAACCACTTTTAGGAATTCTAGAACAAAGATAGTGGGACATTTAATGTTGTAAGCGTTGATGAACCAATGGACCGCTGATAAAGCACCTTCAATGGGGATGTTACTGTAAAGGGCTTCTATGTCCATGGTTACTAGAAAATGTGCATCAGGACAAAAAGGTGTATTCTCGACTAAATTGATAATATGTCGAGTATCTTGGACAAATGCTGGTGTTCTCGATACATGCGTACATAGTAAGGCATCTACATACTTAGCCAGTGGTTCAGTAACTGACCCAATTGTAGTGACTATGGGTCTAAGTGGAGGATCTAAGGCATTTTTGTGTACGTTAGGTATGCCATAGATACTGGCCATTTTGGGTTTCTCTTGATTAAGGAATAACCATTCCTTTTCACAGATATCTCCATCTTTCAGAGCTTTGTTGGTTAATCTCTGTATTTTTTTTATTATGTTAGATGCGGGGTCTCTAGTGATTGAACAATAAAAACGAGTATCTCCAAGCATGTGTTCCATTTTGGAGATGTAGGTGGATGTATCGTAAACAACAATGCCTCCTCCCTTGTCACATGCTTTAATGGTTCTATGTGGGTATGTTTCAGATCCTGCAAAGCTGTGTATTCATCTTGACTAAGGTTAAAAGGGGTCTTTTGCACATGCTTAGTAATATTAATGATCTTGTTATAAACCACTTGTTCGAACACTGCCACTTCAGGTGGCAGTTGTTCGACAGTGGGAGTGAACTGAGATGGTGGTGCCAGACCAGATGCATTAATGATTTCTAAATGTGTGTCTTTATTAGTGAAAAAAACCTATAGTCTGATCTTTCTGAAAAAGGCCTTTAAGTCTCTGAACAACTCAAACTTATTTAAGCCTGAGTGGGGGGCAAAAGTTAATCCTTCAAGAGTGGTCAAGAGCACATACCTCTGCCCCATACAACCCCAAGCCAAGGACTATTTTCCCTTTGTAAGCTTTCATTAGGGGTGTGAGGGCCAAACCTCCTTGGTTTGAATTAAATTTAACCAGGCATCCAGCTTGTTGCATGGACCTCTGCTTAACACAACCCATATGAATATCGCATTTTAGGTTCCCATTGAAGGACAGCCCTAAATATTTATAAAAATTCACAACTGCCACCTCCCGTGCAGATACCTTTTGAAATTTATTTACTTTTGTCCCCAAAAATCAACACCTTGGGTTCCTCCAAATTGATTTTATGCAAATTTTGTATTCTATATGTTCCCAAGGAGTCTAGTTTTCTTTGCAGACAAATGCGGGTGTAGTCCAGCAGAACTAAATCATCGCATCGGAGGGAATATGCTGTTTCCTAACTTTGGGGGTGAATGAATGTGATAATTCTATGACTGCTGGAAGGTCTGCCAAAAATAAACGAAATAGTAGAGGAGCTAATGTACATACTTGACGAAGATCATTCAAAATTGGATTTTTTTTGTGATAGTCTGCCATATTTATCTAGCTCGACCTGTACCCAGTTGTTCGTATGTAGTGCTTGAAATGCACTGAAGAGGTCATTTGGGAGCTTCCAGGTCACAAGTTTCCCCCTTAGAAGACCCCTGTCCACTCTTTCGAAGGCTGTTCGAAAATCAATAAAGCAACAGCACCACCTTTGATTAACTTCCAGGGCCTTATGTATGATGGAGTGGTTAATGGTAGAGTGGCCCTCCTGAAAGCCCCTTTGCTCAATCAGTATAATCTTCTGCTCATAAGCCCATTCATCTAGCTGCAAGAGTAGGATATTTGAGAATATCTTCACTGAGATGTCCAAAAGACTAATCTATATTGTGAAGTGTTCGAACCATTCCCCTTTTTCAGGATGAGTTTCACTATTGAGCCCTTCCAAGAGAGGAGATAGTCACCCGTTGAGACTATCCAGCAAATCAGAAGGGAAAGCACCCTTACCCACCAGGCGCTATGGAATTAATTAGCACTGCCGGAATATTATCCGGACCTGCAGCTCTTGATAGTTTAATCCGCTCAATTACCACCTTTACTTCTTTCATTGAAAACCAGGAAGGAGGCAGTGTTGTAGAGGCTATACAGTTAACATTAGATAACATTGGTGAGGTACCATATAGACCCAATGAGGCCTAGAGAATTAGTTTACTTTTGACTGAACTCTTGTTGATTTCCCCCAATTTTATAACCTTAATCATATCATCCCACTTATTATGATAATACAAGACTTTTTCTCTTTAACCAGCTGTCAATACAGGCTCTTTATCCTTTACAGCTTTTGATTTGAATCACCTTCTGGAAACTGCCTAACTTGTTTGGATGCCTTTCCCACCGACTTTTTATTTGCTGACATGCAAGGTCGAACCAACCTTTCCCCTTAACATGACTAGATGATTGTGGCCCATATTATTTATGTCTACACATATGCAATCCAGCACATTGGACAAGATCTCATTGAACCACACAATTCTGTTCTCTTGGCCCCAAGAAAAAAACCTTACTGTTAGCTGTCAGTTGATACGCGGCCAGAATCTGAAGATGAGTTGGGTCAAAGCGAGTAGTAAGCCTCTGAGGGAATGAAACCCTCATGGTCGGTACCTTCTCTACAGCAACAGGTTCCTGAAAATGTAGGCTGGCTGCCGTAGCCCAGTGATCACTCCGCCTCCCCCTCCTCCTCCCCCCCCCCCTCCCCATATTTTGCCACTTTAGGATCTAAAAAAAGACCGAACTGCCTAACTGGGTTACACATATAATCTATCGGGCCTTCCCTATAACCCTGCCAAAACGTGGCAGCTGCGGGGCTGTCATCTTTAAAACAACCATTCAGACATATCAGGCTGTTATTCGTCAGCCATTGGCTTAGTGCCTTGTCCTCCCACTGTATTGAATCAGGGAGGAAGGAGGCTAAAGGACCACCATAACAGTCCAGTACAACTTCCAACTGGGTATCTATCTGACCTGCCTACAATCGAGCAATAAAATATCCAGCCATCACTATTCTAGCTTCAGGAAATCTCCCTAAAATATCCTGTAAGGATTGTTTGAGAGGATCCAGCCAGACCTTTATTCTATGGTATTCTTCTCTATTAATGTATCCATTTATCAATATGAAGCACCTAGAAATATTGTTCAGACCAAGTTATACTGTGGAGAGCTGCATACTGCTGGACAGATTGATTACCTCCAATGGTTTGGTAATTACCGTGGTGGATATTAGGGTTCATACCCCAGCCAAGGCTCTACCCTTACCTCATTTGGAGCCTTTACTGTTTAGAACTACGAAGCCTTCTATTGTTTTATCCTCTCTCAGCCAAGATTCCTAAAGGAACACCACATGGTAGGGCTTTTATCTTTCCTCCAAGTCATCACACTTTCCTGAAACGCTCATACTGAATGTTCCAACTCAAGACTCAGATTGGGAGAAGATTCCTCCCTCTATGGCTCATGAGGCCAATCCTCCCATTTCTAACCATGCGGAAGCTGCATCGGGGGACATATCTATTTATCTGCTCCCGATCTGGAAGGCCCCCCTGCTCCATCAGTCTATCATTTGTAAATACCACCCTCAAATTGTTAGAGGCCTGACCAACTTGCCTCGACTTGTAACCTTTCTTCAGGATAAGGAAAAGTCTGCTCCCACTGAATAGGAACCAGCCGCCCATGCATATTTAAATCAGGGATTGAACCATACACCTTAGGCTTGTCTCCGATGGAACGCCTATCTTCTAAACCAGTCTTGGCTAAGTTCACTTCTGCTTTTGCTACCAATAGTGCAATGCAGCGGGGGAAAAAACCCCACTTTGGATAGCTCTTTTCCCTGCACTCTACATGATCCCCACTGAAACTAAATCACCTGAGGATGTCTCAATAAGCAAAGGAATTTTTTGGAACAGGCTCTTTTTTAAAAAAAATATTTTTATTTGCATTTAAACAAGAAATACATAACTCGTGAGTGTGAGATAACCAGGCATCAATATACATTGACAATCGCTGATAGAACAGATTGTGACCCCCCCCCCCCCCCCCCCCCCCTCCCCCCTTCCAAGCAAGGACAGGGCTTCCCAACATATAATTACATAGGCACATATACTGGAAGATCCCCCAATAACTGGCAACATATCTGTCGACAATGCAGGCAGTAGAACAGTCAAGGCGCAATTCCCGGTTCCCCACCCGACAGGCTCAATCCCTTCTCCCCCAATTCAATCTCCAAGCCATAGTACCGTAACCAGGGAGTCCATATTTTACGGAATTTTCGAGGACATCCCCTCGCTATATATGTTGTTTTCTCCGTCACCATATACAAATTTAAACAGTTCCTCCATTCCTGTATGGTAGGGATTTGGGAAACACCCCACTAGTGAGCTATGTCTCCTTTGGCAACTACCAATCCCAAATTGACCAAGAGAAGCTTATATCGTGGAACAGGCTCAGTATTTTTGACCGATTCAGGGGACACTTTTATTTTGTTGCTTTTTTCCCTCTGCGAATTATACAAACAGGACATGAGAACTGGGATCTTGGATAGGTTGATTATCTAAGGTAATAATAGTTTAACTAGAGATTCTTTTAGGTCCTGAAGGATTAATGTCCTTTTCTCTGATTGTTGTTAGGTTGGCTTTGCGTGCTGCTGCACCTACCTTTATTGGCTGGTGGATCTTAACTGTCCGGCTGCTGCCTTGTGTTTTTGCCACAGCCCGAGTGGTAAAATCTAAGTCTGGTGATCTACCACTGTAAGTTAGGTGGGAGCTCCGGTCCTGGTATAACCTGGGCCCCTTTCGTTATGAGAGCACTGTCCTTGCCTTTGGTCTTACACTTTTCCTCCTTCCCCCTTTGGCTCTAAAGATCTTACTACTCTTTTTATCCTTCCAAACCTCTTAGAGAGGTAATAGCTTGAGGAAAACTGGGGGGGGGGGACCAGACCAAAAATATGCTTCATTTTCCTTACCAACATTGGGCATTTTGAAATGTATACACAGGGAACGCCTCCCGCAATGCAATTAGTTGGCTTTTGTCCCAAGACTGCCTCTGGATGAAGTACTTTGGGTTCCGTTTCCACCCCTGCAACCAACACGCCCTTGTTGGAATTACATAGCGCAGTCAAAATGTCTTTCAGATATTTAGAGTGTACCTCTTGGTTTGAGTGAACAGTCACTAGAGTCTCTAGAATACCCTGTAGTGTATATGATGAGCCAGTAAGCTGGATGTCAGTGGACCCTCCCAGATGGTCTTGGGTTACGTTGGACACAAGCGGCTGAAAGTCCTTCTGAAGCAGTGAACCGCTCTGGTCCCGCAAAGCCCCATTTTATACTGAAGGCTCCGGGCCCTTCAAACACCAAAGGTGTCAGTGAAATATTAAGGCAGACTGAAGACGAAGGTCTGGGGCCCCTATCCTGAGTGGCCGGTAGGGAGACATCCGAGATATCCTGTGGCTGACCCTTTTTGATCTACACTAGGGGACCCCTCTTCTTCTCGACCTTGGATTACAGGCGGCTGGCTGACCATACTCGATGGAGAGGGAGAACTGATTCTGAAATGTTTGGTGACAAATTTCCTTTAGGGTTGTTGGGCCCTGGACTTGCCCTCTTTTGCTTTAGCCATTTGTTTTTAGCAATCTGCACTTGTGCTGGCGTGTAGACACGTCCACCCTCATATGGAGGGATATTTAAATCATGGAGTAGCGCAGACGCGCATTTGTGAATCCGTGTGACCTACCTCATTCTTTTATTTCCTTGTAGGCATCGGGTGTATTAGTCACTCTGCCAGTTTCCAGGCGTTGCCTGGCTCCTCTCAAATGCTGGGCTCCATTTGTGAAGGGTCAGTGCCCACAGTTGTATTATTTTATGTGGGAAGCCTCTGTAGGGAAAGCAGGGTTGGTGGGCCCTGGATTTGCCCCCTTATGGTTTAGCCATTTGGTTTTAGCTGTCTGCACTCGCTCTGGCGTGTAGACACGCCGATCGTCATATGGAGGGATATTTAAATCGTGGAGTAGCGCTGGCACTCCAAAAGCAAGCCCGTCTGCACCCGGATTATGCAGAGCGCCGGAACCCCTGCTGGTTTCCATCCAGATCCAATTATTAATATCAGATATTCAGGTAAGGAGCTACTAGCCCTTAAGGGATGTACCCCCAGATGTTCCTGCTTTAATATGCTCTCCCTCTGGCCAGGAAACAGCGCCAGCTGTAAGCTATGTGGACTTTTTCTTGTTGCCCCTTCGCCACTGTTAGGCTTTTCCACTTCCCACCCTGACCTCACTTCACACAATCCCCACCCTTGTGCCTTCCATAATGCCCGCTTGAAATGGCTGTCGTAGTTGAAACACACCAACCTAACATTATGTTCATTACGAAATCATGTTCTAATTGTTCCTCTATCTTATGACTGCCATTCCCCCGGGATACACCATGTTCAGATTAGATGGACCCCTTAAAAGAGGAGGTGGGCTTGGAATTATTTACAGGATTAGGGTAAGATTCACAGCCATGCCTAATGAAGACTGTGAAGCCCTAATATTTTGGTTTGAAGTGACTAAAAATAAATCCTTTATAGGTTTGCATATCTGTCGCCCACCCAGCCCCAAAAGTAGCTTTCTTAACTCCATCTGCACCTTCCTTAAAGACAAAATCTGTAACACAGACTTCACAATCCTTGGGGACCTAAACTTTCATCTGGACTCCCTAGAAGATAAAGACACCATGGCCCTTTTGAAAACCATGAATGACTTCGGGCTCTCTCAGCTAGTACAAAACGTTATCCACATAGCAGGCCATACACTGGATGCCATTTTTACCAACAACAAATTGCTTACTGGGTTAGATGTTCTACCTCTTTCATGGTCCCACCGCTCTGCTATCGTTGTCGATTTAATAGGCCCCAAAGAAACTAGACACAAATAAGCAACAAGGTGTGATCTATTATCGAGCATGGAGTAACAGACTACAGTCAACTACAACAACAACTCAATGAAGATCTGCCTCCCCCCTCACATGACCCTGAGAAGGCCACGCAGAACTAATCAAAAAGGTTAGACACTGCCGTTTCCCAACTATCCCCTACTGAGCACATTAAACAAAGTAGAAATAAACCCATGGCACCTTGGTATTCCGAGGCCCTTTGGCTAGAAAAACAAAACTGTAGACTACAAGAGAGGAAATGGAGACTCCGCTGTGAAGCCCATGAGAAGGCAATGTATAGACTCTCTCTGTCAAAATAAAAAGGCCTGCTGACCTAAGAAAAACCAGCATATGTCACTTCCCGAATTGAATCCTCAAAAAAATAATGGATCTGTTTCAAGTTATATAAAGACCTCACCAAACTACCCGTAGCCAAAGGAACTATTAGAAGTCGAGCCTTTTGCAATAACATCGCCCAACACTTCAGGAATAAGGTAGACCAAATGTATAACCTATTTAGTGCCACTTTGAATAAGTACCTTATGTTGCAATCAGAGGACGGCACTGGTAATAAGATACAAAACGTCTCATCCTTGGTGTGTATGGCCATTTTCAGCCCAGTTTCTACAACACAGGGTGAGTATCTTTATTCAGATCATGAAATCTGGATCTCCGAATCATCCTTTCCTCTCTCCCCCTCCCCTTCTGTGCTTAAACAAATACCGGAACTAATACCTAAGATTCTGGCGAACATCTTTAAATCGATGTTATACACAGGCATTTTGCCTTTTTGTGGAAGAAAGCATCTATTCTTCCCCTCCTGAAAAAACCTAACCTTCACTCGGATGCCCCCTCTAATTACCAACCCATCTCCAGAGTTCCCAGCCAAGATCTTAGAAAAAATCATGTTCATTCAACTAACACAGTTCATTAAAGGTAACAATCTATTGGGCCCGACTCAGTTTGGCTTCAGATCAGAACACAGCACCTAGACAGCACTCATTAAAGCTACGGATGAACTTAAAACCATCCTTGATGGAGGAGGCAACACGGCTCTGATTCTCCTTGACCTATCTGCGCCCTTCGACACCATAGATCATTCAATACTATACTGTCGTCTGGAGACCATAAGCATAAAAAGTACATCCTTGGAGCTACTTAACTCGTTCCTAAATTATAAGGAAAACACGGTGATGCTAGATAGCTTCAGCTCCAACTTCTTTTTCCCACGTGGGGTACCGACGGGGTCCTCACTTAGCCCCAACCTTTTTAACTTGTACATATCAGAACTTGTCCTGCTGATTCAGTCTTTGGTTTTTCACTCACCTCTTATGCAGATGACAAACCAATTGTGTTATCTGCTTTTTACGAGGTTAAGTACACTAGCTCTCAGCTTCATAACTGCATGAGGGAAATCGGCTCCTGGATGGACGGGCACTGGCTTAAGCCAAACTTGGATAAGACCGAGGTTACCTTCTTCTGAAACAATCCTCACTTCTGGACTCCTAGCTGGTCATCTGAAATGGGCCCGCTCCCATTGACAACTTCCAAAGTCAAGAGTCTGGGAGTGATTCTTGATGATGAACTAAACCTCAGTAAACAAGTCAATGTCCTTATATCTTCCTCCTGTAATGCTCTAAGAACCATTAAAAAAGATTCTCCAATACATACCTATTCTAGGAAAACAGTCGTATCCACCCTCATTCTTAAATTGACTACTATAATGGCCTATACATCAGTCTGCAGAAACAATACATTAACAAACTGCAGGCCCTACAAAACTCTGCCTCCAGATTACTTCTTAAACATTATTCAGTCTTCCAAGCCATCAAGGATCTGCACTGGCTTACTGTCAGGAATTCATGGAAGAATGTCTGAGGTCTGTTGCATCTAGTGCAGTTTTAGTTTGTCCGCATCCCTTCAATTTCGCAAGCACTTTTGTGAAAAGTGAGGCATTTTCACAAAAGTGCAGATTTTTTTATTTTATTGCAAGTCATGAAATGCTGGAGGGTCTGATAAAGACATATACAACTCATAAAAGATAAGTGCATTGGTAAACATGAGAAAGTATGAAAAATGCAATTAGCTGCCTTGTATAGGTAAAACAATAATACTTCATTATACTAATCTCTGGAGACTATTACATTCTTGGAATCTACTACGTGGATATAGACTTTCAGGAGGGGTACTGTAGGAAAGTGCCCCTTTTTGCATGGTCACCTCCCACTTTTTGCCTGACACATGATGCACTTTTATGTGGTGTGCCTTGGGTCCCTGACAATCCGGTTCCCAGAGCCTGTGTTCTTTGCCAAAGCTGTACCTTTGTACCTACAATTGGCACACCTCTGGTCACAGGTAAGCCCCTTGTAAAAGGTACCATGGGTACCAAGGGCACTGTGATCAGTGAAGGCCTCCAAGGTCTGCAGCACCTATTGTGCCACCCCTAGAGGCCCTGTACCTTAATACCCACACACTGCCATTGCAGGCTGTGTGTTTTGGTGCAGAGAAAAGTGAAGAGTTGACATGGCACACATTCCTGTGTGCTCTGCCTGCAACCCACTGCCTGGGTACTAGGTAAGTCACCCATCTAGCAGGGTGCACTAGCCCCCACCTGAGGATAAAGTGGCATGAGCCCTGTACCCCTACGGTGTCTAAGTCCATTCTTAGACATTGTCAGTGTAGTAAAGCCACAAAGAGTATATGGTCTGGGAGTTGATCATTACGAACCCCACAGCTCCATAGTCGCTTTACTAAAACCTGGGAAGTTTGGTGGCAAACTTTTCAGCACATTAAACCCACACTGATGCCAGTGTGGGATTTAATGTAAGATGCACACAGAGGGCTACTTAGAGATGCCCCTTGAAAAATGACCAGCCTGGAGTGGTTCCTGAATGGCTGCCCTCCATTTGCCACCACCAGACAGGTTTCTGGACCCCTGGGTCCGCTCTCTGGCCTCAGAAACAAAGCCCATCATGGGCAGAGGTGTCATGCCTCCTCCCCCAGGATGGGTTGAGTCCACAAGAGGGGGTGCTTCAAAGGTCTGCCGCCTTTGTAAGCTGTCCCTGCCTTTTGCTGGCCAGGAGAATGAGTGGGGAAACTGATCTAGGATGAGAGGTGTGCCCACCTCACCCCTCGTTGGGGAGGTGAAGTGAAGCCCACATCTCAGTCCCCTCCATCTTGGACAAGAGGGGACCCAACCAATTAGGGAGAGCCTCATGCCCACCTCCTACTAAAGGGTGGCATAATAGAGGGTCTACCCACCCCATGGAAGGGACCCATTAGTCCCAACCCGCAAACCCCTAAATTTAGTATTTAGGGGCAACCCTGAACCTTGCCTCCTCAGATTTGAGGAAGAAAGAAGAAGGACTGAAGAGCCGTGCTGACTTACGAAGAAGAGGACGACTACTGCTTTGGCCCCAGCCCTACCGGCCTGTGTCGACTTCAACCTGCCTACAGCGAGAACCCCTGCGAGTCCAGCCAGCAACCTTCATTGCCGAGGACCTGCCCTGATAGACTGTCTCCAGTGAGCAACAGATTTGCTGATGCCCAGACTTATCCACAGAATCCAGGCGGCTCCACGATTCTGAACCCAACGCCCACGGCCTGAGTTAGAGTAGCCCAACACCACGAGGTCTCCCCAGCAATCCTGACCTGGGATCTGGCGATCCCTGACCTCCCTGAAGCTTCATGACGACACCTGCAGCCTCAACCTGAAGGGTCCACCTAACCGCAATCGGAGCTGGTAGGAAGAACCCGACGCCAAAAGACACCCCTGCACGCAACACCCTATGGCCTTGGGTGGCCCAACCGACCGTGTCTAGGCATCCCCCAAAACCCAGCTTACCTCTCCATTCTGTTGGTCGCCTTCAGGAAGTCTCCCTGCCCGAGCCTGCAGGATCTTTGCCGAACCGAAGATCTCCATTGACATCCTCTGGGTCACAGACGTCGCCTTTGCATTCTGCACCCGGCCACCTCTGTGCTGATTATTGCCCCCTGCAGTGCTGATCTTGACCCCAGTAGCTTTTCTCCCACAGCCAAGTGGCCTGCTCATGAACAGTCCCTGACTGAAGGCCCCCTTAGCCACTTTGGCTTACATTGGGCCCTTGCACTTTGCACCCGGCCTCCTCAGTGCCACTGGTGGTGCAGATTGAGTGCCTATCTAGACCTTGGGAAACCTTGGTCCTACCCCCCAAAACTCCCACTCGTAAGTCGATTACTTACTTGTGAAATCGATAACCATTTTTCTTCCATAGGAACCAATGTTACCAGTTTTTGTTCCTAAAATGTTCAGTTGAACTGATGATTTTGTATGGAGAAAAAGTTAATACATTGCAAATTCTAAAATGTCTTTCTTACTGTGAGCTCCCTGGTGTGGTATCTAGGCATACCACCCCAAGTAGTAGTTGTAATCTAAAGTATTCGAAAAGTAATTACTGTGTGATTTAAATTGCTTTTTGAACCAGTACCATCCTGTAACGGTTGGAAATTCAAACACAACTGCATTTCCTTGTAAATCTTTGCGTTTGAGAGTATATTTTACTTTCCTGTGCCAAGTCCTGCTTGGTTCTAAAAAAAAAAGCATAAGTATACCTTTTTTTTATACTTAACTAATTAGTCTGGATTCAGTCTCTGAATGGGTGCCATCAGTCTTGATTGAGTGAATGCAATAAATGATTAACACACCCTCTGGATAAGCCTAACTGCTCGCCCACACTACCATAAAGAGAGCTGGTAGTACTTACCTAATTTAGCCTCTGCTATACTTCTGGGGATTCCCTGGACTCTGCATACTATGCCTTACTTTGGTATAGTGTACACATAGCCTCAGCATCCTACAGCCACAGTGTCCAGAATAAAAAGATTCCTCATGGCTTTAAATCTTTTTGTTTCCTCAGTAGCCCTACTGGGAATAAATATTCAAAATAATCACAGTCTGGGTGGATGTGTCAGCCTTCAATGCCCTTAATGCTTCTTGATGGTGCCTGAACCCTAGACGGTTACATAGTGGACTGATCCATTTGCTTCTTAGCTTTGCATAAGCGGGACAAAAAAACAGGATGTGGCCGACATTTTCATTAGTGGACGAATGGTACATAGGGCAGATGCCAATAGGGTGACAACCCTGCCTGCTTTCCATTGATAGTTAAAAGACCCTATTTCAAGCGTGTTGTATTGACATTTTAAATACTGGGACTTGGCCTGTTGAGGTTGGGTGATATCCAGGAAATCTTCGACGTGATGATTGTCCTTGTAAGTCAAGAACTGGGCTGATAGTCTTCCCTCAGTAGAATTTCATTGGAGGCAAGCTATAGTATATTCCCAATAAAGAGATTTCAATTCCTTTTACGAAGATTGATTTAAAGAGCCTGGATCAGACCAAAGCCTCCCACAATCCAGCCTTAGAATCAATAAATGAACGTGTTTGAACCAAGGAAAAGTAATGTTCTTATCAAAAACCAATAGTTCAGGCACCACCTTTCTATATGGCATAAGCTCCTCTACAGTTCGGATCTTTATCTAGTAAAGTTAAGGTCTTAAAACAGTAATATGTTCCACTCTTAAGTGCTACATCGAGGAACAAGGGGGATACTCTTGGGGAGGGAAAGGAGTGAGCAAACAAGCTTATTTTTGCTCAGGGTAAGTGATTCACTGTTTGCATAGCCCCAGATTTCAGCACTGTGTAAGGCTGCAGGTTGATCCTTTACCTTGTACACGTATATAGCAGGGAGTAGAGCTCGTGTTGATGGTGCCTGGTGTTTATTAGAAATAACCGTAGCTTGGTGCTGGAGCACTGCCCTATGCTTTTCGATATGAGGAGTCCACGATACCCTGCAATCCAACATGAAGCCTAACTAATCAAATTAAATACACTCTCCAATTTCCTCTGTTCCAAAGATTTAACTCCTCTAATGGCCTGTTTACCATACATTTTGTCTTGGAAGCAATACTCTCCAGACCCTTGTTTTTAAACAAAACATTAAAATTGTTCAATAAATGTTGCAGGCCTATTGCAGTCTGTGAAATGAAGAGTATAATCTGCAAATAAAAGTGAAGGGACACAGACCCCTTCTAATTTAGGAGTCTTAATACTGCCTTTAAGTAGGGCACTTATGACATTGTTAACATAGAGGGTGAAAGGTGTGGGAGCTAACACACACCCCTGTCTCACCCCTCTGCGTATAGGGATGCAGTCTGTTATTTGCGCCTCTGGGCCCCATGGAACTTGGGCGTATTTGTCAGTATGTAATCTTTAGTTGGAAGAGTAGGCCATGCCATGAGGGACCCCTGTCTTCTTAAGGGATGCCCACAACAGTTCCCTAAATCGAAGGCGGCCCTAAGGTCTACAAAGGCTATATACAGGTGACCATCCCCCAGCTTAGTACATTTCCAGACAATAAGGATAAGCCCCAGGACTTGGTCTATGGTGTTTACTCTAGAACTAAACCCTGCCTGGTAGGGGTTTAAGATCCCTATGGTGTCAATACAATTTGTACGTTTATTTAGAATCTGTCTTGCATATTGTCTAAAAGCCTTATTGATCTATCGTCGCCTGGATTCATGCAGTCCGCTTTCTTGTAGATGGGAATTATCTCTGCACCTTTCCAGGTGTCTGGTATCAGAGCACCTGAGGCTATGGAGTTGCACAATCGGTTGAAATAATGGACCCAAATTGTTAAATCATGGCGTAATAGCTCTCCTGGAATTTTGTCAGGCCCAAGGGCCTTGCCCAGTTAGACAGCTACTTTGGCTGCCTTGGTCTCCTCAAGGGTAAGGTAGGGATCTGATTAAATGAACTGTAATGGTGAGTTGTAGGGTGTACAATGGTCATCTGAGCTATTTTCGTACAATTTGGTAAATTCTTCCTTCAAAACACCTGGATTCAGATAGCATTCAATCTGTGTCTGAGTTTTTGCTCCTGTGAGCTATGATTTTCCCAAAGGTCCTGTTGTCTCCCGACCCTGCTGCCTTCACTAAGTCGCTCTAGGTGGAATCATCCCAAGTACTTTGGGCTAACATTAGTACTTTTATACTGGGCTCTGGCTAGACGTACCTCAGCAGGAGCTTTAGTTTTCAGTACTTTTACAGGACTCTTTTTCTAGCACTGATACAGTCCCTTGTGTACTAAGGATTGGTATACGTGCAATTTAGTCTAGATGAACGTGGTTTCCTTGAAGGGGCATTAGTTTGAATTATTTTTAAGATACCAGACAGTTTATTATGTAAGTAAGCTATGTGGATTTCAATGTTTCAATGGGTGAGAGATGAATAGAGGGAGCCAAGGCCATATAGAATAATTTAAAGATTTCATTTAAAGTCTGTATTTCCCAAAATCAACTGCCATTTAATAGACCTGCGATCATTACCCAAGATTGGCACCATGATTGAAGCTTCAGGGACAAATCTATCTTTAATTGGGGATCCTGAGACCTTTAGATGTAATGGGTAGTGGTCACTATCTTCCGTGTCATCTATTCTGAAGTCAACCATTTTATCCCACATAGTGACCCCAAATAAGAAGTCATCGATTTTTGTTCTGGGTGAACCTCTCTTGAAGGTAGGCACACCTTGTTTGTCAGAATTAGTCTTGCCATTGCTTGCCCTCAATTCATTTGTCGTTGTAAAGGGGGCAACATGCGTGGCTACCACTGTACACAGAACATAGGATTTGGTACTAAGGGAGGGTTTACCCCAACTCTCTTAATTCTCCTGTGTAACCAGGTCAAAGCTATATATGTGGGCTCAAAAGTAATGTGTAGATCTCCACCAATAAAAATCATACTTAGTTTTAATATTATTAAAGTAACGTTGCAAAATAATTAGAGGTGGGGATAGCATGTTCCTGTGCCTTTGCCTAAGGCAAACATTAAAAAGATACATATTGTACCCCTGTAGCATATGAATTTTTACCTCTAAAATGTCGGGGGATTCATGCTCAAAGACTCTATCCGAAGATGTAACTCTATTTTGGCCCAGCTGATAACACCTCCCAAAGCCCCACCACATACAGAAAGAATGATACTAGCAAAGAAAGTTGTGTAGCCAGATTTAAATTAGGGGGTAATTGGCCACATTTCTTGAAACACGCACAATTCATATTGCTCATTGTATTCCAACCAATCAGAGTCCAACAATTTGGGCTTGAGCCCAGCGATGCTCCATGAAAGTATATTAAGAGTCCAGGAGAAGTTCGCTTGAGAGGTAGAGTCTCTGATTCTATGTGGCTATTGCATGACTTCTAAGCTGTATTCAGATCATTAGCTGTTCTACTTGTTGCTTAGTGATATCCAAACTTGGAAGTACATCTGGGGCATGGTGCGATGTGTCCTAATGACCCTCATATTGAAATGACTTTCCAGGGGCCATGTTTGCAATGTTCAAACACGTTCAATCTTGGCCGTCCAGGAGAGATAGGGCTTTGAAGGTGATTTTAACGGGGACATTGTAAAACTGCTGATGAGCATTGGCAGTCTGCCGAGTTTGCATCCCTAGAAGGACTAGGAAAACCAGTTGACCTATAGAAGTACCCTAAGGGAAGCGCCTTGATTTTGCTTGATGGAGTCCTCTTAGCCAGGTCCTGTAGTAGCAACTCAGTGGTCCGAGGACTCTTGAAGGTAATTAACAAGCAGTCCCCAGTAGTGGCTTTAGGGACCTGAGTCCAACTAGAGGTAATTTTAGGCCAAAAATAGTTATGTTTCTCAAGGCCATATAATATTCGCTAGAGTTAAGGGATAGCACAAGGACATCCTTAAGGATAATTAATGCATTCTGGGTGGAGTTGGGGGTAGCTAGTATGTAGTGTACCAAGATGGCCAAATGGGTTATTCCTACCACTATCGTCTACTATTTGTGCCCTCGTAGAATTGAAAACTTTCCCACCAAATTGCCCCCGATAGTCCGGGTATGTAAAGTTTTGGGCGTGCGACACAGTTGGGATGCAGTCAATTGAACATTCTTTGCCTGTGGCTGCTGCACTATTGGCTGAGGTGACTTTTTAGCAGGGTAGGAATTAACTCCTGTTGGTGGCATTGAGGTTTTTTAGGACCTCTAATTTGAATCCCACCGAATCAAGGCAGGCTAATAAGGGATACAATTCTGATTTTAATATGTGCCTAAATTTCTCAAGGCAGCCATGCATTGTGGGCCAGGAATAGGGATCTCCTGCTCCCATCAGAAGGCAAAGGAGAAATACAAGGATCTTTACACTTGAGAAGCATCTCAGGTGGCGATTTAGGTTGTGTGGGGTCAGATGCTTTAACTGCCTTGCCAGTGGGCTTGGTATGGGTCGCCCTCTTGGTTTTGTGTTGGTCATAGAGAAGGCTAGGGCAAGGACTACCCTTATCACCCACTACAGCAGATACTCTGCTGTGAACCTCTAAGGGAGCGTTCGAAGAGAAATTAGAAGTAGGGGCTGGGGCAGGGCAAGGATCCAAGATAACCACTAAAGGACCAGCCAGTATGGAAGGTGCGGAATGGGAGGAAGGACTTAAATGCAATGATAATCTTCTATCAGAGCAATTTCCGTGCTCACTACCCCTTTAGCCCTTTCCAACATGCGTTCTATGGAAGTATACAATGTGTGCGGCGTTTGAAAGGGGTTCACTCAAGCTAATTTCTTGTAGACCATCGTAAAATTTGGAAACGTTGCACCACTTTGAGGCAAATGTATGTTGTAAAACTGGCACTACTATAGCTCTCAAAACAAAGGTTTAAGCAATAGATCCCAATGGTGAAAGAGTTCCATTGTTCCACTGGGGCCAAGAGGAGTGGCCCAGCCGTCTTTTGGTCTATGATGGGCCTGTCTTGACCCTGGTGCATCCTGTGCTGCGGGAATCTGCAGGCACTTATGAAGCATGTTGTTTGTAGCCCGGCCCTCCTGGGCATAAGAAAAGCTGGTGGATGAAATCACACCTCAGTCAGGACCACCACAGTTAGTGCGGGTAGGGAAAGCCGCTTTCTGGATCACTCGTGCTGCAGGAAGTTCCTGGTGTTTTTGAAGCGCGTTGTATGTAGCTGCCCCTCCTGGGTACGAGAAAAGCTAAGGGACTAGGTCCCACCCCAGCCAAGACTATTCGAATAATGCAGGTGAATGGGGAGAGGGAAAACCGCCTTTCTGATCGCCCAAAGAGATGAAAATGCTGTAGGGATCGCAAGGGCACATTTTGATACAGTTAGGTTTTGTTTCCAAAGGACCTACTGGTTGCAACTGAAAACATTGTATTGTTAGTCCTTTTCCTGACTGATCACCTTTTGAGAAATATTTGGAGAATCCAAGGACAAGGTAATCTGGAGATGACATAACAGGCTAAAAAAGACTCTAGTTCGATTTCAAGTGCATCACTGGGGTTTAGATTCTAGATCTGCTGACCTGCAATTTGTAGGTCGTTGTTCAAGTTCTCTTTGAACCACTCAACCTGCTCTTCTACTTTTTGCTGGACCCTTTCTCAGACAGTTAATACCATGTCTGTGGTATAGTGGACAGGCAGTGCTAGAATTTATTACTAGCTCCAGTTCAGTTTGGGGGGCTGATGGGCATTGTCTTTGGAATAGGTATTGCTCAGGGCCTCTGGAGTTATGCAGCAGGGTAGGGCCAAATTATGCAGCAGGGTTGAATAAATTATGTGGCAAGAAAAGGCAAATTATGCAGCACATTTCATGACATTACTTCATTATTTTGTCATTTTTACACTTGTTTACACTGTCTGACAATTGGTTGCACCTAAATATTATCAGTTTCACACCAAAATATAGAAATGAGCAATAGAAAAACGAACTTTCCAAGGGCCCTCCGCTGCAACACACATCGCTGCAGTTTTTGTAATTTTTAAAATGTTTGAACTAGATGCAAAATCTTTTTTTATGTTTTTTGCTAAAATCTGCAGGTTATGCAGCAGGTGATGGACCATGTTTTAAATACAGTAAATCTAAAATTACGTGAAAAACGCAGCAGCCACACCCTCGCATATTTCCAGTGGCCCTGGTATTGGTTCGTTAAACAAGTCCTCTTAGGCAGTATTTCTTCCAAGCCTCTTTCCAACTGAAGGAAAGTAAACCACCAGTAGTCTGACTTCCTGAAAGTATCTGCACATCAGCATATTTAGGATTGTTTCATGCTGTCAGAATTTTATTTTTGCAAATTGGCTAAGGGTTTTATAGTACTGCCTTGGCACCCACTCACTAGTAAAAGTGGAATCTGTGTGAAGCCCCTGCCCCCACTGCCGACTTCAGCTTACTCTTTATCCACCAATAGATGTCTGGAGAGCTGAATGCCTCCTCCATGTCATATGATATTTAATAGCTAGGGGGCCAATTAGAAAATATTTGTTGTACCTTGCAATGAAACTCATTCCAATGATTGTTAGAATGTGTTCTGCTTAGGACCTTGTTGCATGAAAAATTGATGCAAGTTTACGGCAGTGTCCCATGAGAATCTGACTGCTGCCAAGATGCCCATTAAAGGGATCATTCTCAATACTGCGTAGCTGACGAAAATCTAATGTGGCTGTAGAATCACATGATGGCTGTGCACATTTAAAAGCATTACCATAGGCAAAAGCTGTAGCATCTTGATGATGCGTTTTGATGCCATTTGCTAGCTTAACCATCTCTGAGAATAATGACATTGAATTTACTATTTTGCTCTATAGTTTTAAAAAAAACAGAAACAGTTTTGGACTCAAGTCAAGTCAAAATAACTTTATCCGGTGCCATGACCACAAAAGTTTGACAGACAAACATTGCAAGTTAAAATTTACATATCCTTATTATTAAAATCACATGTTAAACATCATCAACCATAAAATTTCATGTAAGTTAAAAATGACATAGTAAAAAAAAATTTCCTTCCTATTTGTGTGCTATAATTCATAACGTTTTCGAATAGCCATTGCAACTTTTATCAAATTTGACACCGCAAAACAAATAGCAGAACTAGCCAATGATTGCAGATATTGGAACCCTTCAACACATGTACCTGGCTGAATATCCTTTAAAAGTGGTGCCAAAAACTTTCCCCTTGGTTCCTTGTAAAGCGAGCAAAATAGGATAAAGTGCAATGTGCTCTGGGTTGCCATGTTGTCACAAGGACAAGAGATCAGATTATCGGGCCACCCAGATTGTCTTGGAAATGCCACTAGAAAGTGCAGAGTGCCTAAACAAAATCTGGTTAAAAAGAAGCGTTTCTGTATATTAATAGTGAAGGTTAAATAAAATTGCTGTTTTGCCATGAACAGGCAAATGGGACCTGTTACCTCAGATTGCATATGGCGCGCGGTTGCCCAGAAGTGATGCGCCTCTTTTATGATCGCCTTAGCGTTTGTGTGGATACTCGTCGGATTGTCAAAATACTCTCCTAAGCACATCTCAAAAACCATTCCCTTACAAATCGGAGCCAGGGAATCGACAGTGCCTTGTCCAAGTTGATACAATCTTCAATCACCTCCTTAGAAAATATCAATTCCTCCGACAGAGCAAGGGGGCAATGTCAATACGGGCCTCTACGTATTCCATCCCCAGTTCGCAATGACAAAAAAGTGTAGGGGCGCTATTTGGCGTCATCAGTAATCTTTTTTATAAACTTATTTTCCATAACTTGTAGAAGGCGACTTTTATGGTGGCCCCAAACACCTGCCCCGTAAGAAACAACCGACAAACATTTTGCTTTAGATAGAGTAACTAACTCAGTCACCGGCTTGTGGCCTAGCTTACAGGCAAAGTGGAAAAGCCCCTCCACAACCCTGCATTGGACTCTCTTGTCCTTGCTTTTTTCCAAAGCTTCTAAACATGACTTCTGGATAGAGAATCCATGGCTATCCCTATTTATATTTCTTTGATTATTTCATACTTTTATACAACGTGTTATCCCTGTAAAGCAATCTGATACCCGAACGGGCCACGTTCGCGCTCTATAAAATACTAAATAAAATGGCTGAAACATGTAACAAAGTCTTGCTGTGTCGGTTTTTGGTTCTGCAAATGTAATAGCAAATTACCAGCCTTTGTATTTACTCTAAAAGGTGAGCCAATCCTTCAACTTCTAGTCTTCATGGTGCACTCCACATGCTATTACTATGCCATTCTGGTTCTCTCACCTTCCCAACTGGTTGGAAATTGGCTTCAACATAGACAGTATTGGAGAAAGTGTGCCTAGAGACCCAGCGTGCCCAACTTCTAACTCGTTAAGTTAAGCCAATCTAAGTTATCCAACTTAGATGCCAACCTGGGAATATTCCATAATGCTAGATGAATACAAGGAGCCTGTTGATACTTTACTTCCCCTGTTATTGGCTCAGCTCAGGTCTTTTCATATGCATTTTAGGCTCTGACCGCCATGTGGAAATATCCTGACCAGAAACCCTTCTCCCTCCAACTTCTTTAGATGTTTGTAAATTGTGTAGATCGTGTGTAACGAAGAGAAAGAATTGTTGGTGGGTTTGTTATAAGCGATGGCTTGCACACTGTTATCCCCATTTATATTGACTGTTTACCTCCATCTTTCACAGTCTATCAAGCGATAGAAGGAGCCCAGTGGCACCAATTTGATCTTATTGCATCAGGAGTTCAGGGAATTGAATCTAACAAATTAATATAGCTGAGAAGGTCTTCAAAGTTGATCACTACAAAATTCCTTCCTCTGTTTTCTGCCAACGGCCCACCCTTAATACTCTTCTGTCCAAAACAATATCCATTTCTAATTTTGTCTCAGGCCCATCCTTCTAGCTACTTTACTTTTCATCTCCTGTCAATCTTCCTTTTGACTGGAGCGTATTAATTTGAACACTGCCACAATAGACAATTTCGGCTGGTGGGTAATTGTAAAATAGGGCCAACATTAGGAGTGGGTGGAACTTGCGGAATTTGACTCTGCTGAATTCCACGGAGTACCGTTAAAACTCCTCAAAATTCCAAGGAGTTCTGCCCTAAGGCAGAAATAGGCATGTCACTCTGCTTGCATGTGATTTAGCATCTGGAGCGTGTTTTGCACTTAAAACAAATCAGCGCAAACGGCACCATATGGCGTGCTTGAGGGCGCAACTACTCAAGTTGATTTTGCTGCCACTAAAATAGATTTTCTGCTCGAGTGGTAGCCTTCTGACCACAAATAGTTGTGACTGCCTGTGTTAGAAAAATCTCGCCGGAGGTCCTCCCAGTGACCGGAAATCATGTTAAGGATGCCAAATTTTACCCACCAACTTATGGTACTGGAGCCGTGCTAAAGAAATATTTCCGCCACGTGGCGATTGGTGGAATTTGCCCAGTACTCCGCCTTCCAAGAGTACCAGAGAGTCGCCAAAATTCTGCGGATGCCCTATTTATTCATTCCGCCACATAACTGCATCTGTAGATTCTGGAACTTGATACTACTGTCAAACCCTACCCTTTCTAAACACATTTTTTTAGCTTCTGTGGGATAACCTCCTTTGCTACTTTTGTTGTGTTATTACAGCCAATAGCATATATATATATATATATATATATATATATATATATATATATATAATTAGCTGGCAATGGGGGCTAAATATGGATAATGTCTTGCCTGATCTATTTGTAAGGTGGAGCGTTATGCACACAGGGGTTGGTGCTTACCCTATTTGCTGTAATGTCTGTGTCAAACCTCTTATCAACTGTTGGCATCCCATTAGGGCCAGATGATGGAGGGGAGAGAGGCTCAGCGTTATATTGCATTGATGAATGTGAACCCCCCCCCCTTCAATCAGTCAAATTTAATTAATTATCACCCCATAGTTCTGTTTAGAAACTGATTATAGATGACGTTGTTGCCTTGCTTTCCTTACCCCAATAGTATGTGATAATTTCCTTTTACACATTTTAATAAGTGTTTTTTCTTGTTCTGCTTGTCCATGTAATTAGTCCTCCAAACACCACACCAAGAGTGGTGGCCCAGCCTCCTCCGGGCTCAGACTGGTCTGTCTTTGCCCAGGTACGTTGTCTGGTTTTAAAGACCACTAGCCCCTCCTTTTTCTGAGGGCAATGTGTGATTGTGGTAGAGACAGTTTGTGCCACCTTACATCACCAATGTACTCCTAGGTGCTGTGCAGCAGATGCGTTGGCTAGTTTTAAAGCCTGCTAACCCCTTCTCCTATATGCGAGGGCAGTGCGAGATTGTGATAGATGTAGACCCTGGCTCTTTACAGCACCACTTTCCTCAGTTGCCAGGTCCCATTCCAGCTGTCAACATGGAGAGTCTATTTACCGATATGTTGTGCTTTTAAGTGCTGTAGGTGTTACATGCAACTTTGAGCACATTACATGTGATCATTTACTTAGGGACCAAGTGATGATGAGAATCTTGACTAAAAAAATAAGTGAAAGATTGTGGTCTTGGAATGAAACTAAACTTAAAGCTGCACTTGAAGGTGCCAGGAGTATTTAACTAATGGAAAAGTATCTTCATAGATAAAGAAAAGACTTGTGTATGTAGGAAGGTGAGCAAAGAGTTAATTGTGGAAGGTGTATGATATGTGTGGGAGATGGTACATGTGAATTGAAGAAGTATAAAGGTTTTCCTAGGTGTGTTTGGTTGTTAAGTTAGTAAATGTGATGGTTGATTAGTTTGCTTGACGCCCTATAATAGGTGAGGATTTGTTTAGGAGGTTGTGGCCTAACAGAACTTTTACGTATGGAAGTAAGAACGGGGAGAGTATATGGGTCACAACATTAAAATGGTGGAGTATTTTTTCCATATTTGAAATTTAAAAGAGGAGAATGTGTGGCAAGGTGTACATTACTGTGAAGGGTGCAACACGTTGAGGTTTGGCACATCAAGAGGAGTTAGTTTTCAGTTTGGACTACAGAGCAAATCCACCAGTATATGTGGTTAATGGTGATGTGAGAAAGAGAAGTGATTATAACCCAAACTAAGAAATTCCCAAGTTATTTTTAAGGGTGGGCGGTGGACTCCGCCCCATCGGCGGAGTTTTTACTACTCCGCACTTCGCTTGACGTACGGAGTTCTGCCAAAAAACTCCACAGAGCTCTGGCGGAGTGGAGTTTGCTGGCACGCTGCTGCTGCTTGCCCCTAAGGGCGCTGGCTTTGATGTCCCGAGCAGGAGTGTGCTGACACCAGACACGGGTCCTATAGAAATGTGGCCACGACGGACAGCTTAAACAAGCATTAACAATGCAATAGGTCTCGCATTTGATTAAGTTAAAGCCATTTGCTTTGCTATACAATACCATTAGCAAAGCAAATGGCTTTAACTTAATCAAAGGCGAGACCTATTGCATTGTCAATGCTTTTTTTTCTTCAACTGGGAAACGGGGGGGATTGTTTTCTATGCTTGCTGGAGGGTCCGTGGCACACTTGCCCCACTACTAGTCCTCAGTGTGACATATGATAAGTCGAATACTATACTCAGGGCCACTGGAATTTAGCAGGAGGTGAAAACCAAATTATGTGTTAGGGCTGACAATTATGCAACAAGAACAAAATCAAATTATGTGGCCTAATGCATGACATTCTGTTAGTATTTCCTCATTATTTTGAAATTGTTACATATGCTAACACTATCTGGGCAAAGGTTTTATCTCATTAGTACCACGTCGACGCCCAAAAACAGAAATAAGCAACAGAAAGGTGAACAGTCCACCTTTGTAGATGTCCTTTCTTTGCGTGGTAAGAAGTGCTGCCACTTTTTAGTAGCTTTTGAACTGTCCCTGCTAGTGTTACCGACGCCTCAGCCCCCGTGTGCACCGCTACAGAGGCGAAGCCAAAACACGACCAGGGCCGGACTTGAGGCACTTTTTACCCTGGCAAATTAGTCAAACTGGCTTACGGATGCGCCTTCCCGCGAAGGTCCGCGGCCTTGTGCTGTGCACGGAGACGCTTTAAGCCTTAAAGCCCTCTGTGCCCATGCCTTAAAGTTTATGGCATGGGCACAGAGGGCAATTGCCCACCTTCCAAGCCCCCCCCCCCCCCCCCAAATATTCCAATTGTATTTGTGTGACCGTGATACGTTTTATCATTGTTTAGTTTTGTTTGAAATCATATGGACTTAAAGTGGTTATAAAAGTCCAGATTTGCTCCGGATCGGAAACCCTAGAATGTTTTTCCAGGGACCTCAAAATTCTAAAGTGACACTCCTCACACAGACCTAAACGTACAAGCTTTTGCACCTCGCGCCCCCCCCCCCACCGATTGTGGACTATTGGGTCCACTGTAGGGACCTGTGTGCCACCTAATGGTCACAGGTTCAGATCCCGACAGCCCCTCTCAGCCTTTAATCCTTCTGGAGGTCGATAAAATGAGCACATCTGAGGTGGGTAACAATAAACATCTATTATTCAGGACCAAGACACCCTTAGGTGAACGTGCGCTTTACAAACACACGTTATGCTACAACATCCCCGAGCGCAACACGGTCTGAAACTGACAGGTCCATCATACGTGTCACTGCAGTATGATGGTATGGAAGCTTCTTAAGGATAGGTACATGACGTTTTACCCATTGGTAACCACCTGACAGATTTGATTTTGCGCACCAGACCGATTAACCCATAGGCAGAAGCTACAAGATTTATTAAGGGGGGGGCTCGAAATGAGAACGCGGCAGGGGCTGACCTTTCCAATTCCGTGCAGAACGCGGGTGTCCCGTGTTTTAATTCCCCGCCTCAGAGGAGAAGGAATGCAGTACAGGTCTGTTCAATCTGGGACGCAGCAGATGCCAGTCAGGGCAGCGCTTGTGGGGGGTCCAACTCCCCTGGGCCCCCCAAATCACACACCGCTGGAGAGACCCTGTTGTGGGATAGAAATCCAATATCCTAGCTTTTAATAAAGTGAGCTGTGGGGGAGGGGTGCTCAATCACACACAGCTTGCGCTCCCCGCCCCCGTTCAGAACTGTGCCAGACCTTTCCGCAAAGTCCCTCTAAAAAAATATAGCAAAAGTTTTCAATAACCATGTGTAGTGTTCTGTATTAATATAAGTACTTATTTTCCCCAAAAAACTTATACAATAAAAGCATGTTCTTAAAACAATAATCTCCGACACTTGAAGCACATCAGATCGTGCATTGATAGTTCTCGAGCATCGCCTTCAAGTTGGACTCTTAAGGGATGAGGCGCTTCTAATCACGGCAAACGAATCTGTACACATAGACAGGAGGCCAGCGTGTGCCTTGAATCCTGCAGACAGTGCCTGCCTTCATGGCCAATCCACCACAGCCTTAGCTTGTCACGGGAGGCCGTGCGAGAAACTGTGAGGCGTGCCATGCACTTGCTCGATCACAAGGTGTGATCCTGGGCAAGAACAGCTGGGAGTGCTTAGCTATAAGCACACCGCTACTGGTTTGCAACACTATTTCACAAGTAGGCAATCCCCATTCTGCAGCACTATGCTAGTGCCCTGTGCAGGGTGTGTGATGTGCACTTCATGCCCACATGCAGTGTACCTGCACGCAAGTTATGTGGTTGAGGCATACGACGCAAAACTGGAGCGAACTCCGAGCGGCCCTGCCACGCTGGTGGACTCCGCTGTAAGTAAGTTGGCGCGGTACCCCCTGCAAGAGATGGTGCCAAGCCATGCCAGGCTCCGTGGGCACTCTAGGTTGAACACGCTGTAAAAGCCTCAGGTGACTGGATGTTTAAGGCTTCCTCTGGAGTTCTCGGGGACCCTGCTCTCTGTGGGGTACCAGCAAGCGCACTGGTTGTATGACACACCCCTCCATAGCGCCTCGCCACCCCCACCAGTAACTGTAGCTTATACGGCAGAAGTTGAACAAGCCATATGCCCTGCCTGGCCCTTGTAATTCGGTGCACTACTGCGGTCTGGGGTCCTGAATGCCACGGCATGACAGCTGAATGTATCACACATGCCCTGGTACCCGTGCCCCCCTCAGCCCACCCTCTACCGTGCACCCCATCCCTATATGCCCCTTATCTGGTACCCATGCCCTCGCGCCTGTATGTTGCCTCCCAGCCCTCCCACCCCCCCCCCCCACACACACACACACTGCGCCCTCTTACCTTGGCATTGCCAAAGTACACCAGCGTGGCCAGGCCCCAGTTGAGCACAGTGAGGAGCAAGTTCATGATTCCGGGACTAGACCCAGGAAGAAAATCCAACCCCGGGAAGGAAGGGCGAGAGCAAAGAAAGGCGATCCGGCCCGAGGGCAGAGGGAGGCGCAGCAGCCTCCCCGGAGCGAACCCCAAACTCCTGGCCGATCCTGGGCAGGCAGGAGGCCAAGCACCGCCGGACCTCCCTCTAGTCCCTCCGGAGGAAGGGGCCCTCCATGGCCCCGGAGAGCAAAGGACACTGAAACACCAGAGGTCATCCCACCGAAGCCATGCTCCCGGCACACGTGATCCGCGCACTTAAAGCGATGCGACTTGTAACAGACTGATCCCAAAAAGTTAGCAGAAACAAACAAAAAGTTTTCAATCCATTTTCGCTCTGCAATTTGGGTTTCTTTATTTTTGGCGCCCCCGATCCTCAGTGAAGCCGGACACAGATCTATCTGTTTCGATCTCTCCGCAGATCCAAATAAATTAATAAATAAATATGAGCGGGTTCGAGCTGCGAACACTGGTTCGCTTCCCCTTGTGGTCTGATCTTAGAGGAACTAAACAAAGCACGTTGCACGTAAAAAAAAAGAAGCAAGTCACATTTAAAACAAGCGCTCGCATCTCTTGTCTTTATGGGGCCATGTGTTTAAAACACATGGCCCCATAAAGATAAGAAACCTTTTACTTCAGCCGGAAAGCGGACGAGCCTGTCCAAGTAGGCCGGCCGAAAAATGGAAAAGTCTACGTCACAAAGTGCTCTTTCCCAATGTCTGGCCACCGTTTAGCATAAACGGTGATGCCGGCCAATGGGAAAGAGGGGCGGGGCTTGAAGACCTTTACAGAATTCCCTCTAAATCATTCAATCTTGCCAGTGAGACTGCGCATGTGCGCAGCCACGCCAGCCAAGACCGAAAAAGGACTCCCATAGAGCCTTTTGCAGGCATCTGTCTTACTCTGCAGGATTTACTGTCACTATTCACCAGACTTTCAGACGCTGTGTAGGCTGGAGGGGAAAAGGAGGATGAATAATCGAAGAGCCTGTTTGTGCAAGACACTCAAGCATTGGCTTGGCTGTGTGAACAAAGAAGAGACCCGCCCTTCTGGAAGTTTGTCAGGCGCTGGGCGGGGCACCAATGCGGATCCCAGGTGTCTACATCCGAGAGCTGGAGCTACCAGAGAGGGGCTGAGGAAGGAGAGAGGGGGCAGGAAGTGCTGCTGTTGTGCCGTCCACTGCCTGAGCCCGTGCACCTAGCGCTGCTGCTAGAATCTCAAAATGGCTCTTGAGTCTAATGCAAAACCTGCTGGTTGGCATCGCTCCCCCGAGTCATTTAATGAATAACTTAAAATGCCCATGCTGCAAATAATATGCTCTCACATGTTTCAAACGTGCCTGGGTGATGGGCAGCACATTGAAATTGTAGCCCTTTTCAGCGCGACTTCACTTTTGCTGACCTTTGCGCCTTTTTTATGCAATTTGTTTGAAGTGTTGTTAATAAATGACTCCGCAAGTGTTCCATGAAAACTAAGGCACTTTGTTGAATCGCGTAGGCAATATGTGCAAATTGCATGTTTTCACACATTCAATATAATTTCTCTGTATAGGCTATGGCACAACAGCCCACAAGTGTGAGGGGATCTCTGCCGCTGAACTGGATGGTGGGCGATCAGTACTCCACCTGGTTGCATAACTGCGAAATTTAGCGTAGTTTCTTGGTAACTCCGTTGAATTCCGTGGAGTGAAACTCCGCGAGCTCCGCCCACCCTTAGTTATTTTATGGGAAATTGAGAAATCTACATGGATTCAAATATAAAATGAAGTTAGTGGAGATTAATATTCCTGCCTGACAGCTTATGCTTTTAACTTTAGTGGAAAAAATAAGAGATTTTGAAAGATTGGTGTGTCGAGGACATCATAGACCTGTGGAGTGTTCATACTGGGTGTCTTTTACATTATTTTCCCTTATGAGTTCAAGCGAATTTAGATTTTGTGTGGACCTAAGATCCCTAAATGATGCCATTTGGATTTAAATGTATCCTCTAATTAATTTACAAGAATTACTAGCTTCTGTTCATGGGGATAGTGTGTTTTCTATAATAACCCTCACCAGTACCTATCATCAAAGTAAATTAGTATTTCAGTATTAAAAAAATCCCATCCGGTTGTAGCTAGTGCAATAGCAGTATTCTAGAGAGTGCAGTCCCATGTTTTGGAAGGACTACCAGGAGTGAGTGTTTGAAGATAACATTCTTGTTTATGGGGAGAATAAAAGGATTCATGATGAGGATTTGAGAGGGATTTTGATCGCTTTGGAAATGGTAGGTTTAAATAATAAATGTTCTAACTGCAAGTTTGGGCAACAAGAGGTACAATATTTAGGTCACACAATCTCAAGCATTGGTATTCAACTGAAAAAGACCATGTTGATGCAATTCTTAAAGCACAGGATACAATATCGAAGAAGCAACTTGTGTTATTTCTGGCACTAAGTGAATTTTATGCAAGGTTGTTGTAGGCAAACGAGGTAGAGCCTCTCAAAGAGTTGTTAAAAAATGTCACATTTTCATGGACTTAGTAGCAGATAGAATACTTTGATTTAATCAAAGGTGAGGTTGCACGTGCTCCATGTTTGAATTTATTTGTTATTTAGAACAGGAATGTCCTGCATGTGGATGCAATGACTTATGACCTCTGTGCTGAGTTGTTACGAATGCAGGGTGATTAAGAGTCAGTGGAATCCTATGAATCCCAGCCATTTAGCGTTCTGCCAAAATAAACTATTTAGTAATTGAGTAAGAGTTAACTGGCATGTACAAGGGCTGCTGAGCATATTAGAATGTATGTTTGAGGACCTACAATCACTCAAAGAATTACTTCTACGCTCCATATTAATAGGTTGACTGCAGGAAAAGGAAGTTAAGATTTGCTATGTTCGCTTCAAAATTACAGGCATACCTTGCGTGATGTCCAGTATGTGCCAGGGAAATTGTGTTGTGGCTGATGGACAGTCAAAAATTCCAGTGATTGGAAACAAAGAGGATTTTGATGTAGAGTTTGACGTTGCTTTCACATATAATGTTATGTATGGTAATGTAGATCTAAATGACGAAGTAATATCAGAAGACAAATGGAAGACCGGGATGGATAAAAAATGTGGCGCTAAGGAGAGTTAAGGAGTACTTACAAAAAGGATTGTCAAGGGAAACAACTTGAGGTGTCATTGTCCTTATGAGAAATTGGATTATTACTTGGTGTGAGTGACTGTACATTTTAAGGAATAATTGCAACATCCTGTCAGGTTGAACACTCAAAGTAACAAAATTAACCTTAGCTCCACCCTCTGGTAGCTTTGAGCTATGGCATAGAGCAGACAGGCTTAGCATAAGGCAATGTGTAAAGTATTTATCCAGTTTCAAAACAAAAATAAGTCAAAATAGCAAATAATAAAAATACCAAATCGAAATAGAAAAACATTTTTATAAACAATATGACACCAAAAGGGCATATTCATTTTTAAAGTTTTAACTTCAACTAGCATCAATAAGCGCTAAGGTCCAGTGACAGTCTATGGTTGTAATAGACGGGGACCTCCGCGCAATTTCAGGCTGACCGTGAAGGAGTGCATGTCCGATATACCAACCATGTTTGTCCCAATTAAATATTTTTACTGTTTGCTTAGTCTTAAGTCCTAACATTTCAGTGTGTCTAGAGCAGCTCCTCTGGGTCACCTCTAATGCTCTCAGGACCTCACTGGTTGCACTTGGAGGCCAGTGCTCTCTCCAGCAGAGGCCATCAGCAAGGCCCCATCCAGGTCCAGTTACTACTGGTCAGTTGGGCACTCTAGGGAAAACCCTCTTGCAGATTGTTGTGCCCCTGTAACCACACAGGAGGTCAGACAACAAACACTTGGAGATCCCTTGTTTTTCATGGGTGCAAGTGAGAGCAGCTCCAGTCGTTTTTGGTTCTTCTGCAGGTCCATAAAATGCTCTGGGGAAGGCCGGGTGAAGGTCCAGCTTTATAGGGTTCACCAGTGTTTTGGTGGGGGAATACCCTAAAACACCCCTACTTCCTCCAATGATGTAAAGTTTCTCAGACCCTGAACTGCCTACTTTTGCAGTAGTTCCTTTTTGCTTTACTGCAAACAGACCCAAAAAGCAATGTGTCGGGGCAAATCGAAGATGGTACAGGTCTTCATCCAAATTAAACTTGGGCTCCGAGGCTGTGGATTTGAGTGGGGAGTGTACTGTGGTAATATTAGTGTCTTTCCACATCAAACACTAAAATCCAGTTGAAGTAGGCACTGTACCCACAACCAACCCAGAGATAGAAGTCTGGTAGGAAAAAAGCAGGGCTTTTCAGTTACCAGACGGGTTACAGAAGATCTGTCTTAGTATCCTGTTCTCCCCCTTTCAAGTGCATCCCAAGTGTTAAATGTGGCTCAAGCATTATTTGACAGCATGATGTCACAGGATGCCCCAACCCCAAGGAATATTCTGTGGAGGTGAAAGGAGTCCCCTCTACCCATTCAGGTAAGCCTATTGTTTGCTTCTGGAGGCATTTAACCTATTTCACACTTATTCCTTAGATGGGGTTCGGACAGAAAGCTGACAGAGGCTTATGCTATTTAGCCTTCTAACAATTTAGGCGGGTAAAGGGAAACTCCCTAAAAGTTATTTTTCCTTAATATTTATTAAAAAAACAGACCACCATTTAATTGAATTTTAATATTTTACAATAATGGTTATTTTTTTCTACCTGTTCACATTTCCACAATTCCAATATGTACTCTGGTTTTCTACATAGGACAGCTACGCCTGCCACAGTGAAAATAGCTTTTTGGGCCTTGTCACTTTAGGGACACAATTGGGTGACTTAGTAATATTTGTAATGGGTGTTTTTACGTGTCAAAATGGGTTATTTTAGCAGCTCGTACTGCAGGTTTTACACTATAGCAGTCTGGCTACATAGGGTAGGCCTGAATATATGTCTGTATTGTCACTAAATTGGATTGTACAATAAGTGTTTCAGTCCACAAGTGGCATTTAACTTCTAGGCATTGGGTGCGCTTTCTTCACCATATACTAGGAACTTGCAGGCAAGTTAAATATGCCAATTGAGCCTTGTTTAAAGGGGTAGTATGATCAGTATACTACTTAGTGGTGGTAAAGTGCATAGAGTTCTACGCCAGCAAAAATATGGGGTTCAGCAAGCTAGAGAAATATTTTATTTTTGACCAGGCATTGATGCAATGATTAATCGATGGATAGGGAAGTAGTGGTAAGTCTGCCAAGGCTTTCAGTGTACCTGTTGCGTTGGTGGAGTAGCCATAAGGCCAGTAGTGGAAACTAGTGATTGATCTGATGGGGCCATTTCATATACATCCTCAGAAAGAGTCATAGACGCTTGTTGCTGGAGATTGGGGTGGTTGTAATTGTAACCACTTATGTTGTGATTGGATATTTGGAAGATGTTTTCTATAGGCAAGGGTTATTGGAAGAAATTGTTTTGGACTATGGTGTTAAACATTTTAGCGTAGCATTTTATCACCCAGAAGCAAAAGGCCACATAGAGTGACTCAATAGAGTGGTAAGAACCAATTAAATTAGCTCTTAAATCAGGGATATGTCATAGAAAATCCTTACTTGCAACCTTATTGTCCTATCGAACAACTCCAAGCCGCTCCAAATTCTGTAAGGTAAGACACCTTTAGAATTTTTGAAGAGGTGTAAACCAGTGACCAAATTGATTCTTTGGTGATTAATTGATAGACAAAATCAGAGGAATTTGGGGTCATCAAAGGAAGATGTTGAAATTAGAGAGAAAGTAAAACAGTATCAAAAGACGTCTTATATGAATTGTAAATGTAGAGTTGTTGGAAACTGGTGTATTGTTGTTGGACTGTATGTGAGATTGAAGAAGCCAGGGCTTGTTGAGAAAGGATTAGCCTGTTGGTCTGAATCAGACAAAGCAGTAGGGGTGATGCGTTATTGTTGAAAAGTGGATTATTGGTATTGGTAAATGTCCAACTACCACTGGCAATGAGGCCACTAACACAGTCTAGGGCTCAGAATAGGTCCCAGGAAATTATTCCCATGTTCAACCCTTGGTAGCTTGGCTGTGAGCAGGGAGGCATAACTTCAAAGACAGGTATTTAACCCCTTCGACGCGCATGACGGAACGGTTCCGTCATGCACGTCGGTTGCGCTGTGCGCATGACGGAACCGTTCCGTCATGGCCCCGCCCGCGCACGGAACCTTCAGCGTGGCGCGGAAATCCGCGCCGCGCTGAAGGGGTTAAAGCATTTAAAAACACAAATGCAGTAAATAATTAAGACGCAACACACAATAAAAATCGAACACCAATTTATAAAAATAGAAATATGACACCAAAACGAAAAAAATCCAATGTAGGAAAACCAGAGATATGAATTTTTAAATATGAAAACTTTCTAGTGCCAAATGCGATGCAGCACACACAACGAACTTCGTTTTATTTATTTATATGTTTACTTACCTCTAATCAGCCATAATCCGTAGTTTACTACCCCCCACCACGGGCCGCTACTGCCAGATTGCCTTTCTGTGAGGGTCCAGTCACCCTCTGGAGCTTTTTTGGTTCACTAAATTTCACCAAACTTTCCCAAATTCCTGGAACTTCTTCCCGAAGTTCCTCTTGAGGGTCCAAAGTGTTCAAAGCACAATCCAAGGGTCTGGAATCTCCAAGATGGTCCTTGAGAGGTTGGGCCCACAATTACCACAATGCACCTGTACAACAAACTTAAAAGTCCACTGGATACCCTCCAGGCAGGGGACTTGGTGGAGTTGAGGCAGGTGCACTCTGTTAACCTGTAGCATGCAGTGAGTCCAGTCTTTAATCCTTTTGAAGCAAGGCACATCCAAAGGGCTGTAGTTCCTGATAATGCAGAAGGCATAGTCAGTCAGAATGCCGTGCCTTATGGTGCAAATCAAGTTTCCAGCTTGGCAAGCCTTCTTCTTAGTTTCAAGCAGCAGATCTGAGATGCTCTGCCCCTCTCAAATACTTATTCAGTGTTCTCTGTGGTCAAGCAGGAGGGTACTCATGTCCAATGTGCTGCAAGGCACCACCCCAGAGCATGACCACTTCCTACAAAGTGTGGCATAATCTCCCAGAAAGCACTCTTTCTCCAAAATTCAACATGTGTGAAATCTCAACAGAACCGCAACAACTAGCTACACCAAACTCCATTGTGGCTCATTTCTATTGCTCTTCTCCCCCTGGCATCTGCAAATCCCTTCCTTAAACCTGCCATCTGGTTGGGTCATGGAGGAGGGGGTAGATGGAACTGCTCTCTTCTGTCTGTCCCATCCTCCCTTTGAAGCTGATGCTTTACGAACCCTTCTCGCTGCTCTGGCATTCCTGTGGAGCAGAGCTCATTCTAACAGATAGCCCCTCTTCAGGGTGAGCCACTTAACACTTCATCAAAGCAGCCTGGCTAATCCTGTTAACTCTGACCAATCAGAGGAGACCACAGGAAGGCAAACTTTTATCTTGCAGACAATAAAGTCTTATAACTACTTTTCTGTACACATTAGGATAAATTCAACAATAGCATATTGTTGGATGTATCAACACCATTCTCCTAAGTCCTTGAATTATATTTTTGTTTAGTTCCTATCAATATTTATGCATTCATAAACTATTGCAATGTTATCCTTTGTGGCTAGGCATCTACAATGGGGAAACTGCAGTGTGCAATTTCTCCAGCATCAGGGCATATAATACATCTCTTATAAAGGCACTGCTTATAGTTACATGACCCCCCCCCCCCCCACCCCTGGAACACCTAGGTGAGACTTTAGTGGTCCTGAATATGTACAGGTAGTGTAGATCCTCACTTCACAGTGCCCCTAGCACCAAAGTTGATTTTGTGAAGCACTTTTCTACAGCGAGTGACATGAAATGTGCAATTTCTATATCCCCATGGCATACAAAACATCATTTATAAGGACGCTTCTTATAGTGACTTAACCCTCACCACTGGGACAGCTAGGGTAGGCCCTGGGGGTACCTAATATGCCAAAATATTTTAGAATATAAATTTTTAAGTGCCCCTATCACCAAAGTCGAGTTTGAGCACAGTTTACATTTAAAAGCAGCCCTACAACACACGGCTGCTTTTAAAATGACCTTAGGCTCTCAGCAGTGCACAAATGCAAGTACAAAAAGGGCTTCTGGCCTCTAAACTGCCATGGCCTAATATATACTACGAACTTCAAGGTAGTTTCAAGCCCCCTGCCTTCTGTATCAGGGCCTTATAGCGTAAGTCATGCCAATTATAAGTGTACCTTAATATATAGTGTACCGTAATGTATGTAGGTGTTTTCACTGTATTCTCAATGTGTTTTCACCATAGCACTGGTCCTGGACCTGCCTGGCAGAGCTCAGGATGCAGTCAGTCAGTCGCCATCAGTACCAGTCAGCAAAAACTGGTAATGCACAGGGCACAGAGAATGACTCTCCAACAGTTATGCTGTCAGTATGGAAGATACTTAGGTATACAATTCACCCAGGATATCTGATCTGTTTGTCATAGTATTTGTGGAAAGGAGCGAGTCGTGGTATGGGAAGGAGTTGATGTTGAATGAGAGGATGGAGGGATTTTTGTGGATAATAATAAAAGGACAGTAGGCGCTTGCAAAATAGTGGAGGGGTCCTAACAAACTGAATTATTAGATAATTGTCAGAGTTCCGTAGCGGAAGAGTGGATGCAGCTTTCCTTACTTTGATTGTTATGGATGATTGCTGGGTACTGTCCATGTTCTTGATTTATTTTTATTTTTTTACTCATCGACTGGAGGTGAGAGAGACAGTGCACAAGAATGTAAAGTAGCCATGAGATTAGATGACTTGGTGGTTAAATTCGGTGATTTGGATATGGGACTATTACGTTTTTTTCGTGTTCATTGGTTTTGTTTGATGTAAGGGAGGTGTGTGGTATGTAAATGTAGTCTGCGGTTGAGTGTGGAGTTTCAGATGTGGTGGTGAATGGAATGGTTAAGCGGAATGTAGAATGTATATGTATGGTGATGGACGGATGAGGTAGCAGAGAGATGGGAGAAAGATAGGTTCTGCATTCTTCTGTTGCTGTGGTTAACTGTCTTTTTGAATGAACCTTCAAGCTGTCCATGCTGACCTGCCTCTGTGTTTGAGGGAGGTTCCCACACACTCTTTGTCTTGCAGCATTCAAAGAGTTTAATCTTTTTTCCCCCCAAAGAACTTTGAATTCTGCCTCTAAAACACAAGTTCTCTATATCAATTTCTCTGTGAGCATATGAGACTTGTGTGGTGCCTTCCGATCTGTCTTCCAGTTTCGATTGTACTGCCCAGCCCTCTTATATTTCTGTTTTGTTTATTCTGTGCCTCTGACTTGGATTTTTTAGGTCCCCATTTTCTCTCATGGATTCTATCTACTCTCTCCTCTATCTCTACAGTGAACTATGCTGCTCCCTTTTTAGGTGTCGCCTGAGCCAGCGCATGCGCTGCTCTGGCGAGACATTTAGTAAGTGGGCTTTGAAAAGTCCGACCACATGCTTTTGCTTGTGGCCTAGAGCTTGTGGTTTCGATCACAGGCGCCATCTGGCATTCCTGTCTCGTCATGGCTCATTAAGCGCATCGCTCGCAGGCACCCTTACAGCCCGCGATCGTGTCAATGCTTGTTTTACTTTTGCAGCAATCGCGCCACCCTGGACATCCCGGCTTGGTTAAAACACAGTTCATCATAAAGTTTGAATATTATATTTTATTTCCCCACAAAATGCTAAACATGTTTTCACATTTCGGATGTAGTTCAGATAGACGATCCCAAGATTCTCTTTGCATACATTTCCATGTTTGCATAAACACACGTTTGATACGTTTTGATATTGTTCGTAGAGTATTCTTCTTTTTGGACAGCGTGCTTCTAAACTCTCTTTAAAAAAACATTCACGCATTTTAACTACTTTATACAAGTGTTGTGATCGCAAATTAGAAACCATTAGGGTGCTACACAACTTCTCATTGCGTTGGAAGGTCGTGAAAGGTATCCCTGTAGACAGTTCACTGAGCCGCCTATTTAAGTGGTGACGTCTGGAATGTTTATGCGTCTTCAGAAAACACGCACTTCTGCTGTTTGGACCTACCTTGTCAAAGGTACGTCTCTACGCTGTGTTCGTAAATCTTTTAGCAGACCCTTCCTTTACTTTCACGGAGATGGCGAACAACAAAGAAACGGTCAAATATGCGTCCTCCTCTTACACAAATGCTTCTTCCACGACGCACGGGCGAGGCTCGAGCGGTTTATCTGCGTGTCATTCAGTGGTGCCCTTCCCTTTGTGACATTTGTGTGTTGACGGAAGCCGCACCTTTCTGCGGCTGCTACAGAGAATATGGTGGACAGACCACCAACAGCAAGGGTCTGCAGGCTCTGACAACCAGGAACACCCCATGGGAGAAATTCCCTGAGCAAACACATCAAATGTTCTGATCGTTAAAGAGAATCCAATTTTTATTTCATGTTGGCGCACTGGTTCTCGTAATGAGAACGCGCGAGCATTAATAAAGTTACGCACCTTTTGTGAAACCATGAAAAGTGCAATGGGAACTGTATGCCAAAGGAACAAGCATTGGCATAGCCAATAGGTCTCGCCTTTGGGACCTTATAAGTGTTTAGCCAAAGGCGAGACCTATATTCTCATCATTATCAGCATTAAACATGCACATTAAATAATCACAGGAAAGTCTGTTTTTTTTACCCCGTGCTTCATTGGGATAACAAAAACATGACGCCTTGCTTGTGATGTTTCATAGCTGTATTTAAGGTTCTTGCTCCATAAACCCCAATAAAACCTTTCATGCCTGTGCAGCCGGATTTCCTGTTTCTGTGACTGCCAATCTTGGCATGCAGTTGGCACCTTTACCTTGTTTTACTTATTTCTGTATGTTCGTAATAAGCACTCACACGTGTGTGTGAAAAACAGATGACATTGTCAGACGAAGACACACATTATCGACAGTGTGAAAAAAACGAAAGTGGACATTTGTTCTGGTTTACTGTTTTTTATGAGACTGTCTATAAATTTCCCTTCATCAGCTCCACACAGAGTACAACTTAATCCGAAATTAATGTAATAATTCTTTTGTCACATTTCAAGGCTACTAATTGTATATACGGACATAGCTATTTGAATGTACTCGTAGTACTGTCGTGCATGCAATGCATTATGGGTAGGGTGGATTTACCATATCTTCTGGAGGGTGAAGTACCATATGTGACCAAAAGAGGTCCCCTTTTGGCCACATATGGGACTGCACCCTGCAACATGGCGAGGTAAAAAATATTATTTATAATGCCAATAGCTCCAACTTTGTAGACATGCAGTGAGTGCTGCTACCTTGCTCACTAGGGACCTCTAGGAGCAGTTTGTGGTACTGCACCTAGACATGCAGTGTTGTTGCCTTGCTCACTAGGGACCTTTAGGAGCAGCTTGCGGTACTGCACTGAAACATGCATTGCTAGTACCTTGCCCACTAGGGACCTCTGGGAGCAGCTTGCGGTACTGTACCTAGACATGCAGTGCTGGTGCCTTGCTCACTAGAGACCTCTAGGAGCAGCTTGCGGTACTGCACCTAGACATGCAGTGCTGGTGCCTTGCTCACTACGGGCCACTAGGAGCAGCTTGTGGTACTACACCGAGACATGCAGTGCTGATGCCTTGCTCACTGGGGACCTCTAGTTGCAGTTTGCGGTACTGCACCTAGACATGCAGTGCTGGTGTCTTGCTCACTAGAGACCTCTAGGAGCGGCTTGCGGTACTGCACTGAGACCTACAATGCTGTTTCCTGGCTCACTACGCGAGCATTTACAATGCACTAGGTCTCGCATTACTGAAAGTATGAGGTATTGGCGTTGCATTATTATTTGCAACTCCAATACCTCAAACTAGCAGTAATGTGAGACCTATTGCATTGCAAATGCTTGTTTTTCTGTAGCCTTGGTCATCTTTGCCATGAAGTAGCTCACATCCCTTTATTTGGTGAATCATTGTCTGCTGATGAATTGACTGTGCTGTGGGCATGTGTATTGCCTCTGATGTTTACCTGTTTTACATTTAATATTTTCCTATTTCTTTAATCTGTTTGTGTTCATATCTCTGTCGCGTGCACTTGCCTGCTCTTTCTTAAAGTGCTGTAATGTACTCAAGCTATGATCTCGGTATAGAAAACCGCACAAATAAAATATTCAAGCGACATAGGGCCATTTTCGTACCACAGATGAGTGCTCCTGCCTTAGAATAACACTAAAGAGGTTCTGCACAACCAGGTATATCAGGGACTTAAATCTCCAAGGAAGCTTTACAGGCCCTGCAACAACTCTCTTCCACCTAGGGTTTCAGCAGTTTTTTTAATCCTTGCTACTACTATTTGCTTGGCTGTACTAAGCAAACTAAAAAAGAAATCAAACCATGTTGCTGGTGGATTGAAGCTACACAGTAAAATAAAAGGAAGGTGTTTACAAATAGTGGCATTGCTTGCGAAGACATGCCCATCTGTGGAAATTCCTTTTCCAGATCACCACAAAAGCTCAAACTAATAGGCAAAGTTGTTGCACTGTGTTCATGGTAATAGGTGTGTGTCACCAACAGACTGCTTGTATTCAAATTCTCAGTAGACCATAGACAATTAATTTAAAACATCCTGTCTCTAAATTCTTTACCCCTCACCCATGGCATTACTAAAAGAGGAGAATGCCATATAACAAAAGCTGGAAAAGATTTGGTATAGAAATACTTACAGGCCAAATACATTTATATACAATAACTGCTATTTATTTACTAGAATAGCAAAAAAATGAATATCTGTTAGAGAAAATTTTAACAGCAGATTCCTTACCTTAGAATATTCTCTAGGAGTCGGACTGGATCTGGAAATTTTATGAGCAGTACCCCTATACGTCAGAATGTGGGGTCGTTTGGCTGCATTGTCCATGCAGGATGTGATGTTTGCGGTGCCTGTATAAGTGCAGCCTCAGCGCACTGACATCAGTACTTTTCTTTCTGCGCCAGTCAGTGCAGACCTGGAGATAGGTACTGCCAGTCAATTTTTGACTGATTTTATTTGGACTTTTTATCGAGGCTATTTTTAAGAGATTACTTCTCCTGGTGTGCTAGGGATGCCCCCTCAGAAACCTACATGTTTCAAGCCATGTGATGCCTGTCACAGGCAGATATCTGTGATAATCCCACATTTGTTTGTGGTGCTTGGAGCTGGATCACAACTTCAAGACCTATGAGGACTACCGCACCATTAACCTGAAGATGCTGAGGGAAGATTCCCTGAAGCTCCCCGATGTCTGACAATCCTGTGCGATGAAGGTCCCGGGATCGCTCGCGGAGCAGCTCTCATTGTCAGGCGAGTCCCACAAACATTCTTAGACTTCTCTGCGCTGGTCCAAGTCATTGGACGAGAAGTGGGAATGTCGGAACTCTAGCTCCCCCCTGTTGTGGAGCCTGTGCCTGTGCCTGACCTTGAGTCCACTCCACGCTTCCCAGAGTTTACAGGAGTCAAACTCTGTGACTCAGAAGCCAAAGCGACACCTGCGCAACAAAAAAACAAACTGTGAGGCCATGCTTCTCATATTTAAGCGGCCTGACCCTTAGCATTGCCTTTGTTCCCGATGGGTTCTGGAGGGGGTCTCTGCTGGATTTCTGCCAGCAGGTCCACCCTCGGTGCCAGACGGGCACTGTGAAACTGTGGAACTGATGCTGGATCCAGATCTGCTCCATACGCGACTTTCCCTGGAGCCCGCTCAAGTGCTGGTGTTCATGGTGCCAACGTTCATGGTGGCAGCACCATTGTAATTTCTGACTCTAGTACGGAGCCCAATGGGCGTGGCCCGATGCTGATTACCATGCCGAATGTCCCCATGCCCTAAAAGTCTAAGCTAGTGCCTTTTTCCTTTGAAAGGCCAGGAATGAGAGACGACTGGGAGGGGTCTGAGGGCACTTTTGGATACCGTCACCCCCTTGAGGAACCAGAGGATAACTATTATGAGGCGACTTCCGCTTCCTGTGCTCAACGCCGAGAGGCTGCAGTGGCTGTGTCACTGGAGCCGTGGAGTCTGTACCGCTGGGAAAATAGCCGGTATAACCGGGAAAAGGTTTTATCTTTGTGCTTGCGGACTGAGTGACGGTGCGCTGCAGTCATTTGCTGTCATCCATCCCGCTACTCCCGTTGCCCTAAAGAAAGCCACTGTGAGCACCAGGCTTGCCAGGCGTTGATTATCCAGAGGCCAGTACTATCCTGCTACCCTTAGGAGGAAGATAGTTCATTTTGGTAAGGGCATGGAAGGAGCAGAGCCTAGGCAGCATATGTGAGCTTATGTAAGGGGGGGGGGGGAGTACCGCCAGGGCGCTATACGGAGAGTGCGATCAAGGCGACGGCTGATAATTACCACCTGTTCCCTTCGCTGCAGCTGCTGCCTTCTGGCCGAAACTGTGACCGCCCTGCAACAAGACAATGACAAATAATTGTATTTGATTCAGGCCCCAACTGAGGTCAACAAATACAATTACATAAAAAAGATGTTAGATTATATTTTTAAAAACAATTAAAAAAAACTCTTTATAAGAAAAGACAGGTAATAATGGTTTGTGGTCCGTACAAACAACCTACAATAGTTACAACTATTAGATTTGTGTACTTTTTCTTTAAAATAACTTTAAGAAACTCTTTAAAAACTTAAACAAGTTGTAGCAAACAAATTCATTAGGGGAAGACTTACACACTGTGATTAGAACTTGAGCTAAAATAGTGTTGTGTCTTAACCGGTTTGGCTTTATGAATCGACGCCGACCCTCTACCAATATCGGATTAGGACAAATTAGTAATACGTGGTAGAGATCATGTGATTCACCGTTGCACAAGTCACATTTGCCTAGAGATTTATTTGGGTCGTCCCATCTGGCGCAATATGTTTTTAAAGGGGGAATACCCAATCGCAGAAGAAGGGTACAGCACCTTACACTGTGCTCTAACTGGAACTGTAGATAATGTTCGGGGGTTTTAAATACTAGGTTTTCCGAAAATGTTTTGTAATGCTTTAATTAGATAAAATATTCTTTGTCCATTTCATAACTTATTCTCGGCGTCATATGTTTTAAAAAGAGCTTCAGATGCGCTGGAGACCAGGCCTGCAAGTTTGGGTGGGGTATTCTGGTCTGCCTTGATGGTTGTAGCGACCGAATTAGACTGAGTCAGGGTGGCTGTGTAGTGGGGGTCAGGAGGCATACAAAGTGAGCCAGTTCCGGCGTCATAAGAACGCTTAAGCACCTGAGCCCGCTGAAAATCACCGTTGCCAACCATTGCACAAGAGCTATTTCTCACTGCTTGCTCCCATCCCAACCATTCGTGACTGACCGCAAACTGGTTCCTGGCTCGTACCAAAGAGCACAGGAAAGCCTAGGAAAGAGAAGAAGGGGTACAGAAAGTCAGAGTCTGCCAGTAATTTTTTCACCCAGCCGCAACCCCACCCGCATTCAACTGCAGAAGTACAGTCGGGCCAAAGGGAGGGTGAAGGAGCACTGACGCAGGAGCTCGTGCTGAACCTCTGAATCAAGTGCTGGAGTAGGAGCTGCTGTTGTTTGAGCAGAGGGGCGGAACACAAGCTCCAGCCATCTCTACAGCTGATCCCTTTCCCGCCAGGAGGCACTTGTTAAAAGCCCACTGGGATGCGCCCGGGCCAAAAGCAGGCCCTTTGTGCCCGACCACGGCCCTGAATTCTGAACTACTGAGCTACGGTTAGAAGATTCTGACACATTCATTACTAAGCGGCGCTATATTTTCGTAGCATTACCTTTAAGCATGGGAAAACCGAAGCTAGCATCCAACCCTGTGGGTAATGGAAATATAACCACTAGAGTAAGTGCCCCCATAACTAATTATTTAATAACTGCGATGGGACTAATTAATAATGAAATCATCAACTCAGAGGAGCGCTTAGCTGCCACAAAGACAGCCTTAAATGCAGCAATGAATGATAGCAGATCTGATATAGCAGCTCTGGAGTTCGGATTAAATACTGATAACCCTCCAAAGGATGCAACGCCGACCCGGCACAATACCAAAAAGGCGCCATGTGAATCAACCTTGCCATTAGCGATATCAGTCTTCTCAAATAGCACAGATTTGATATCTCCACCCGCTTAGAAGAGCAAAGAACCTCCGAACATGACAGCAATTGAATTTATCACACAGACAAAAAAGTCGAACCCTAAAAAATTGTCAAGGGGAATAGAGGGCACCACAACTTCTAACCATCCACAAAACTTGCAAACTATATAAAAAACGACATGGGAAAATTGATTCCATAGAAAAGAGATTACTGTCGGAGATTAATACTATTAAAAGCGATGTTGCCCAGATTGCAAAACTGATTACAGAGTCATTATCATCTGATAAAACCCTTAGTGCAACCCATTCCAAAGTGTTAACTAGCGGCTCTGCTGTTGGACACAGTCAACATGCAGCCATCAATGTCCCTATACTAGATCCAGCAGCCGCTCTCCAAGTGAAAGAGATCACAGACGGGCACAACCGGCCCCCTGCTTCCTCTATTAAAGATAAGGCTAAAACAACACCTAATAATACTTACATGGATAAATATACAACTACTTCCAGGCCAATAAGAAATTTCCAGGAGCCTTTATATTTACCACCCCGGGCAACTCCATAAACATTTGTTCTGAAAAACATGTCACAGATGATAGATAGGGCTAAAGAAACATGGGAAATATCTGAAGAACAAAGTTGCCTACTGGTTCACTAAGAACTGTCATTGCAGCTCAAACTCCCTTTTCCAGAGTATCATCATGGTAAGAAGAGTAAGCTGGGTAGGAGATTCCTTAAACCGCTGCCAAGGGGACTGAGTTGTCGTAACCTTTCGCTCTCCAGAGATGGTAAAAGCATTAATCACCGAACTTTCTTATAGATGTAAAATGCTCTGAATCATCAAGACTACATTATCATTGCTGTTCCATTGGGGTATTTTTAAAAACCTGGCACAGAGCAATCTACTTATCTCGATAATGGGCCCATACCAGCTGATTGGCATACCCCCCTTTCACTGTCAAATAGATTCCTGCCCCTTAGATGATGTAGCGACCTTGATTGACTACAAAAGGACGTAGATCACAAAATTCTCATTGACCAAGGCATAAAAAATGACGGAAAGCTCACACAAGCCCAAAACAATCAAGAATCCGACCTAAATAAGTCCTCACCATATTCAAACCTGATTGTTGTTACATGGAATATTCCTGATATAAAAAAACAAGATGAATGAGGAAGTGTGGCTTGAATCCATTAAAAACTGTCAAATAGTCTTTTTACAAGAAACCTGGCATGATGACACCTTTCACATTGATGGATTCTCTACGGTTACTACTCCAGCAATCCCCTCCAGGAATGGAAGGGCCACAGGAGCACTTGCCACCTTGGTTTCAGTTACATCTCCCCTGTTTTTAAAAAAAGCCTATACTAACTAGCAGTTTTTACAATTTTTTGTGTTCCAAACCATTGAAAAACAGTGTATACTAACGATACATTTTTACAACAATGTATTTGATAACTCAAGAAACAGGGTAGTAATGACCCTAGAGAAGGAGTTAGACATATTTGCTAAACACATCAGGAATGACTGTTTCTTTATTTGGACTGGTGACTTTGACTGTAAGAAATGTGACATTCTGGAAGGGGAACATTGTGGTTACAGGGATGAATACGGCAAAACCTACTCCCATTTTCCACATAACTTGTTTAGAGAAACAATTAATAGTGTAATGCATAAATATAACCTAGAATTATTGGAGCAGTCCACTGTTGAAGGACAAGCAATGGTACCATCTTATGTTGGCCACAGTCAATCCTCGATCGTTGATCACATATTGATCTCAAAAACTGGACGAGAGCAAATAGTAAAACTTGAGGTGATAGAAAACCTTTTTAGTGATCACCACCCACTTTTCTCTAACCTTTAGACTCGATACGATGCCCCAGGAGGGGGTATGTCTAGCTGCCAATATTAAAACGCTAGGAGAGAATGGTATCAGCATCTAATGGGCAGGCGTTTATCCAACCTCTTTTCAAGATAAAATAGTACATGAAAGACAACACGATTTCGATATCTGTAAGAAGGGATACTCCACTGATTTACATATTATCAGGTCTTTTTGCATCATTACCTCTGCATTTTCAGGAGGCCTAAAAATTAAGAACAAAAAGATCATAAACCATAGAATTAGTTGGTTTGATCAACAATGTACCAAAGCCAACCAGGCCTTAAAAAGTGCCCTAAAGGCTAAACCAAGAGATGATGAATTGATAAACCTGAGGAAGTCATATAAACGGACCTTAAATATAAGGTGGAAAGAAATACATGGGGAAAAACTAGTGCATGCTGCTGATACACGGGATGCTACTTTATTTTGGAAAACAATTAACCACCCCTATTTTAAAGTTCAGTCCAGAGTGAAAATCGAGACCCTGGTACAGTCTTCAGATTTGCTAAAGCATTTTGGACAGATATTTAACCCAAATAATGAAAATGTATTATTTTTAGATAAGAGATTTTATAACCATAGCCTCTCCTAATTTGACTCCTATCACTTTAGATGAGGTTAAAGCTGCCCTAGATAGATGTGTAAATGGGAAGGCGCCCTGTCCTGTTCCTAACGCAAATCCCTCATATGTCGCACATAAAGAGCTGGCAGCTCCTTAAATTGTTGAATATATCAGCGTAGCGGCTCTTACTGTTTTGTATGGGATCTGAAGTAAAGCTGGAACTAAATTAACCCAAGATATTGTAAAGGATTGCCTTGCCCTTGAGTACAGTAAAAGAATCCCATAGTTGATTTATATTAATAACCTTTTAAATGAGTGCGCCGAACATTTTGACTTTAACAACCCCACACAAATCCTTGGTTACAGCAAAAAAGATGTGAAAACTGGGCTCATAGAATCAAGAGAACTGTTAAGAGAAATTGATGCACAGATGACCAGGGCTTATTGTGAAAGGCCAATTGCGTCGGACACACACCGATATTTACTCCAGGTAACTAATTTAAAATATAGGTTTTACCTCACTAGGCTGAGAATGGGTACCATCTTTTGTTAGCTTTTCGAACTATGGGCAAGTGGAATCGAAAGCTTCCAAGGTACCCCTGTGACGGGAAATCGTATCAGACAACCCAACATTTTATCCTTTTCTGTAATTTTTAAGAGATATTAGAAAGAGCGTTTTACTACCATTATTTTTTAATGAACATTTTTATTTTTATAAACCTGCTTTTCATTTTAGGAAATGAAAAGCATTTGTCCTTTAGGAATGTTATTCTCTTCCTGTATATCTTGATAATACTTTTATTTAGTGTCCCATGTGTAAATTACTCTATGTATATATCCCTCCTGGCACTGATTAACTATTGTACTTTGCCAATTTACCTCTAGAATAATTTTAACGTTTCTATGTGTTTTATTGTATTGACTAATTGATGGAGTATGAGGAGAATATCTTATTTTTAGAATGCTTTTATGGTTGTACTTTTTTTACCGAAGAACGGTGAATTGAATTGAACTAGTATGGGGAACTGTTGGATGCCAGTGGTTTGGACACGTCACCAGATGTTGGTTTGATCTTTCCTTCCATCGTGGCCATGGAGAAGGGCAGTTGAGGTCCTGGACCTTCAGCTACCCTCAGTGGCAGTCAAGACGAATGTCTGGATGGAGGTGCTTCAGCCGAGAGTTGCCTCTCCGAGCCCTTACTCGCATTCAATGAAGCCCTTACAGATGTACTATTTGGGGCCTAGTACAAGCCTGTACAGGCGCCACTGTGCACAGGACAGCTGCACGTCACTGTCACCCCACCCCTGGGGACCCCAGTTTCCTTACCCAGCACCCCACCCTAGAAAGCTTAGTAGGCCAAGTCTCCACCTCCTGTGTTAACCCTGGTGCGTTTCCTACCGCTCCACCGGATAGGGAATCCAAAAGCCTGGATACCTCTGGAAAGAGGATATTTTCTTTCACCAGCCTAGCACTGCAGTCTGTGAATACCGCGTGCCTTTTTTGACGATACACCCACACTGTGTGGGCAAGTGCTGCCTATGGTTTTGGAGGAGGCTCGAACCATATGCACTCAAACAATTGTAAATGGATGAGATGCAGCAAAGTTCATTATCAGATGTAGACTGGACACAAACGGCTCACTGGGCAGAGCGATTGCATCGTTGGTGGCCCTTAAGACTCCATATCTTTTTGAGAACCATTGACTTTTTAGGGATTGTCCAAGCTTCGATTTTGTACATGCCCTCTGATGGCTCCTACCTTTTTGGCGAAAAGGGAGACTCCATGCAGAAGAGCTTTAAAGACAGCATAGCTACGACCAGGTCTTTAGGTCTATCCATGGACACCAGCCAACTCCAGTCTGCCTTTCGTGGCTACAGAAGGGTCTACCAACAACATTCTTTCATGCCCAGCCACCAAGGCCAACAGGCTTCCCAGCCTTTTTGTGGCCATGGATGAGGTTCCCACAAACCATGTGGGACAACCAGCCAGTGGTTGGGCCAGTCCATCACCCCCTAGAAGCCGCAGTCTCAATAACGCTTTAATTTACCCATATACCAACACGGGCACCCAGTGGGGGACAGGATCTGCCATCACCTATCCCACTAGCAGTCCGCCCAAAGAAGCTACTCCATTCTCTTCTTGGAAAACTCCACATCCACACCACCCACTTACAATTGGCTGACTGAGGACCACCTCTCCTTACTCCGTCAAGAACTGTAGGCCCTTTTGGCCAAAGGGGCCATTGAGTGGGGGATGGCAAAAGGAGTACGTTTTGTTTGCTATTACTGCTACCTTTCGGGTATCCAAAAAGGACAGAGGGCTTCGTCCTATTTTAAACCTGTACTTCTTCCTGAAGAAAGAGAAATTCAAAATGCTCACTTAAACACAGATCCTGTCTGCACTGGACCCTGGAGACTGGGCTGAAGTGTTAGGCTTGCAGGATGCATATTTCCACATCTCCATTCTGCCTACTCACAGATGTTACCTGTGGTTCATACTGGGCCAAGAGTTCTTTCAGTTCGCCCTGCTCCCATTCGGCCTTGCTAGGGCCTTTCTGGTGTCCACCAAGGTGATGTCAATGGTAGCAGCCCATCTGTAGAGGTCAGTGTTTCCGGTCTTCCCAAACCTCAATGATTGGCTGTGGAAGGCAGGTTTGCACCAGGCAGTTGTCGCCCACTGACAGAATTTGGCAGATCTCCTGTATTCTCTAGGGTTCACAATCAACGTGCCAAAGTCACACCCATCTCCCTCTAAGATGCTCCCTTCTATTGATGCTGTTCTGGACAAAGTGATGTTCCAGGCCTATCCTCCCAAACACAGAGTCCACAATATTCAGGCTATGATTTTGAGGCCTCTAGCCTGGATTTTGGTGAGATGGACTCTGAATCTCATGGCCTACATCCTGCTAGTGACACATCACTAGGCATATTCGGACTCTACAGTGGGACCTGAAGTTCCAGTGGGCCCAGCATCAGTGGAATCTCTTGGATCTGGTCCAGATCTGAGAGGGATCTGCAAAAGATCTGCAGTGGTGGCAGATCAACTGCGATTGGGTCAGCTGTAGACCCCTCTCACTTCCCCAACCTAGGTTGAAAGTAGTGACGGATGCGTCACTTCTGGGCTGGGGTGGCATGGAATAGGTGGTGATCAGTGGCCTCTGATCTTTGTTGGAGTCCAGTCTTCCCATCAACTTTTTGGGCGATCTGATTGGCATTGAAAGCATTTTTGCCTTCCATCGGGGGAAGGCTGGTACAGGTGTTCACGGACAACACCACCGCCAACTGGTACTGCAAAAACAGGATGGGGTGAGGTCATGGACCCTTTGCCAGGAGGCCCCTGTGCCTCTAGACATGGCTAGAATGCCTGGGCATTTCCCTGGTGGTTCAACATGTGGCAGGCTTTCTGTGCACCAGAGCGGTCGTGCAATGTCAGCAGTTAAGGGAGCTGGAGTTTCCAAGGCAGCTCTCGCTCTGAGACGCTTTTTGTCTCGAGTGGAGCTTCTAATTCTCAAGTAACCGGTTCCCTCCAAGACCATTCATCATGCCGCAATGGGACCTTGATCTGCTCTTAACAATTCTCATGTGTGTGTTCCCTTCGAACAACTGCCCACTCTGCCTACTCACCTTAAAAATGGCTTAACATCGACCTGGAGGGTCCACAAACTGCAAACAGTTTAGTTGCACCCCCCAAACAACATTCTACCCAAGCAAACTAGTTCTAAGAACATGTTACTTTCTCCTACCAAAGGTTGCAACACCTTATCATGTAGGCCAAAACCATACCTCCACCAACTGGTCCCAAAAAGTGCATTGCCGTTCTACCTTGATCGCACTAGAGACTTCTGGGTGAACTATCAGCTGTTCATTGGGTATGTCGGAGTGAAAAAGGGTAAGGCTGTGCAGAAATTAACCATCTTACTATGAATAGTACTCTGCATAAACATCTGCTACCCATTGACCAAAAAGCAACCCTCAGGGGAGGGCTTGCGTGCCCATTCCACCAGAGCCAAGGCTGCAACCATTGAGATACCTCGCGGAGACACTATTCTTGACATCTAATATTCAGCCGTGTGGGCGTCATTGCACATGTTCAACAAACATTGCTGCCTGAACAGTCAGGTCTGTTGTGATGGCAATTTTTTCTGTTCGGTCCTGTAGGACTTTATCGTCTAATTTGCTTGCAGACCCACCTTCAGGGAGGTATTACTTGGCTTTCTATTCTAGGGTAAGGAATCTGTCTTTAGAAGTCGCTATCAAGTTACTTACCTTCGGAAAAACCTTGTCTGGTAAAGACTCTATCTAGCCGAAGGTTCCTTATGGACACTCCCATCCCCAACCGCTCTGCAAACTGATTTCATTGTAGGATCACCCTTCTGAGGCCCTTTGCACTACACACCAGTGCATCATCATTCTTCGTGGCTCTGTTCATCTGACGTGGAAAGTGGCAAAAAGAAAGTGATGTCAGTGCGATGGGGTGGAGCCTACATAGGCACAGTGTACGTTCCATCTGGTGCAGACGACACTGACGCGGAGCCAAGCGACACCACCTACTGGTGCACAAGGGTACTGCTTGAAAAATGTCCTGATCCAATCTAACAACTATTGTAAGGAATCTGCGACTAGGGAGTCTCTAGAAGTTAAGGAGTTACCAAAGGTAATTAACTTGTTCATTATTCCCAAAGAATTCTCACAAGCAACATATCAAAGAAATACTCTGGACTGTGAATGTGCTTTATTGTTCCAATCTGTGAAGGAAAGATGTCTTTCCATCCCATGACCAGGTGGATAATGTATCAGACTCTTTCACTGACAAAGCCAAGAAAATTAGAGATGAGCTAAATAGCAACCAATCCGATCCTTGCCCAGAAAACCTTATTGGGAAATAACCAACATTTTCCCAGTTTGCAGAATTCAAACTTTTAACTATTGAAAAGTATGAAGTCTAATCGACAACAGCCATCCCTGCTTCTTCGTATGACCAATATCCTGCTCTTTTTCGGAAGTCAAAAGGCACAAGATGCATATTTAGAGAAATTCTTAGTTCTTCTTTGGCATGTTGGCATGTCCCAGAAAATGTTACATGGCTTGTCCCCTGCTTAAGCCAATATTAGAACCAAATGTAACTAAAGACCTACTCACTCTTATCTTTCTCTTAAAAAAGGCTTGAAAAATGTCAATTCACAAGTGCAAATTTTTGTTGAATCTAAACACTTTACATATTATTCAAGCACGTTTCAAACCCAGCAGGTATATGGAATTAGTGGTCCCTGCAGTTACTGGTGACTTTCACCTGATGGTGTACAAAGGCAGATAAGGAGTCCTAATACTCTTGGACCTCTCCTCTGCCTTCAGCACCATCTAGCATTCCATCTTTCTTCATTGTTTGTTACTGGCCGTTTCGGTTTGGTAGATCTCAGCATATCAAAACCCCTAACATGGTGCGTTTTACGGGGCACCATAGTTTCTCTTTTGTTTTTTAATCTGTACAGTTCACCTCTCGCCCATTTGTTGCAAAAATTTAAACCAAAAATGTATTGCTGCGTTGATGATACCTTACTTAATTCCAGATTCCCTAAGCTCACTAACAAATTTAACTCTACTCGATAGACCGTCTCGACAATTATACAAAACTGGATGGACAAAAGCTATTTGAAATGAAATCCGTCAAGAATTGAAATCCTTCTGTCTACCAAGTGTCCAAACTGTTCAATGTTCTTAATCCTTCATCTGTGATCCCTTACCCTGAGTCGGTCACCTCCATGTGGGACTGTCCTTGACTTCCGACTTACTGTGGAACCATAAATTGCATTATTGACACAATCCTGTTTTTATCAGCTTAAAATTTCTCTGAACACTTCATTTTTTAAATGTTTTTCCCTACAATATTTTAGCTGCCAATACTTTTATTTCATCAAGACTAGATTTTGGCAACTCATTCTATTTAGGTCACCCAAAACAATTGTATTTTGCCTACAGTGTATCCAAGATGAACTGGAGTGAGATATGTTCAACCTCAGACAATGTTATCACATGTCTCACTAGCTGCAACAACTGCACTACCTTCCACTTCACAAAATGAATTAGATGTAAATCTGCCTGCATGCTTCACAAAGTTTGCTGTGGTAACAAACCTTTATTTTCTTCCCAGAAGTCCAGGAAGCCTTCTCCCAGATCATCCAATATCTGCAACTTCAAGGTAAAAAAAAAAACTATGTAAACTTGATAAATGGGGATGCACATCTTCTCAGATCCAAGATGCCAACCTGTAGAACTCCTTTTCCCATGTGCCAAAGATGGAGCCCAATCACCCTAAATTTGGAAAATTCCTCAAAACTTGGCTGTTTGTCCTGCAGTCCATCTCTGACAAGCATTACATTTCTTCGATCTTAGCCAACTGCCAAGAGACTCTATATAAGGAGTGAATATGCATGATATAAGATATCCAAAATAAATAAATAAACTAACCATATTAGTGTTTTGCTGTTCTAACTAAAGAGGCGTTTTCCTCTCTTGTCTAAAGATCTTTCGATGTACTACTTTTCACTTGGCTGTGCTTGATATTCCTTGGCGTTTCCATCTTTGGCTCTTCCTCTCCTATATCACCTCAAATATTTTTGATTAGTGTTCATGTTTTGATACTTACTGTAATTAATGTTTACACACAGTGCTTTTACCTCTTCATCAGCTATTGCTATAAGGCACACTGCCACTTCCTCAATGGTATCATAGGTGAGACTGTTCACACTGGATCAAAGAATGCACCGAAAAGCACTGATTACATGTTGAAATAAATGTTATCCCAGGCAATATTTGATGTTTTGGCTGGGCAATGCAAATATACGTTAATAAATCGTCACCCAAAATGCCCCTCAACCAGTGAATCAACACACTGCTCAAGAGAAAACCTAAAAAAACTAACATGGACACCTGTGCACACTGCGTCAGAAACAGAATGTGATTGTCCTCTTTCCTGTAAGAGGTTTGATTCTGCTTCTGGTTTAGGACTCCTTAAAAACGTCTACCTTTAGATTTTTAAAAATTATATTGCCCATGTCTTCGTATTGGAGAGATCAGCACCTTAATGGCCGAGATCACTCTAAAGTCTCAAATTCTGTAAACTCTTGGTAATGAAGCCCTGATTTTGGTTGTAATCATACCTGTTGGAAATCCACCTTTTATAACATAACGTGTATTTGTAAAGTGCACATTCACCTTGACGGGGATCCTGGTGCTTAATAACAGATTTTTATTGTTGCCAAATTCAATGATACTCATTTTATCGACCTCAAAAGGATAAAAGGCTGAGTGGACTCACCGGGATTTGAACCTGTGACCATGAGGTCAAACACAGGACTAAGCCACCAGACGCGGCATGCGTGGTCACCCCAGATTTGATTCCTTTTACTGGACCCTATGCTTTTTTGGCTTTAGAGTTCTCTGCACTTTTCCTGTGCTAACCAGTAGTAAAGTACATGTGCTCCCACCTTTAAACATTGTGGAATTGGCATACTCCTAATTGGTACATTTAACTTGGCTATAGGTCCCTTATATGGAATACAAAATGCACCCAGGGCCTGGAAGTTAAATGCCACTAGTATTCTGCTGCACATATTGTGCCATCTACAACAATGGCAGTGCAAACCTGGATTCAGGCTTGCCATTGTAGCCTGACGGTTGCAGCTTAAAAACTGCAATTCGACCTGTCAAACTCTTTTGACAGGTCAAAACCTTCCTTTTAAATATTATTAAATTACCCCTAAGCAGGCCTTGATACCCACTAGGCAGGGTGCATGGTATTTAAAAGTAATTTGTGTAGAAATGTTATATTTGCATGTCCTTACAGTGGCTAGCATTCAAAATGTATTTTTCACTGTGGCAAACCTGGCTATTCTATGTAGAGAAGGAGAGTACATATTAAAATACTAACATTGTAAAATGAACTTAAAAAATACCCTTTATTTACTTGCTTGAACTGCCAGAAGGTTAAATAGCATAATGATCTGCCAGCTCCCTGCCAGTGAATAATCTTTGAATAGATGTGAAATGCCTCCCAAGAGTAAACAATAGGCTGACCTGTGTAGGTGAATATTTACATGTTAGAAAATAAAACAGCATGACTAGGCCCCAGTCGGCTTGCATTGACAGCTATTCACATTTGAAGAATAAGAGTACACATTTATGAGAGTGAGTCTTTGTCTGTGCTTGTGTGTTTTTCATTACAGGAGAACCATCTAAAATAAAACCTTAACTGTGGTGTTTGTATGAGCATACAATGTTATATTTATGTTATCTTGTGAAGCAATGCTCAGGATGTTTTTTCCTTTTCTATCTTTCCAAGGTTGCCTCGGATGTCCTGTGTATGCCATTCATTAGCTGAACAAACCATTGTATCGCTGTGTTATATACAATTTTCAGTTAGCTACCTTAATTATTTCTGCATAGCTTAACCAATGACATGCATTAGAAAGTAGGTGTCTAGAAGTATCTTGCTTACTAAAATATTGATTGGTTTACGTGTTTGCAACATTGATACTTACACCGTTAAGTCATATCATACCATGAAATGCGTGTGACTTCTGTACCCTGAAAGGTAAAGCTGTCTTATTAGGGAGATGAGACAGACTCTTTGTTTGTCTGTTTATTGATTCAAACAAAATCAATGTCCTGAGTAATATTCGTATTTGCACCATCAATAAGTCCACAGTGGTCTTCTTCAGTGTTCTTCTCAATTTATTTTTCAAATCAGATGAGTATTTCAATTTTCATATTCTGTGTTTCCACAACTGATAGCCACACAAAGCCAACGCGTGTTTAGTCTTATATGGGCTTTCACCCAAGACTTCCTCAGGGCACGGTCACTTATTATCCAAATGAATTAGAAACCGGGATGTCTGCTATAAAAGAGCTGCAGCACTTACAACAATCTAAGTTAAAACCCAAAAAGAAATATCATTCTTTTAGAAGCCATTCCAAACGTTCCAGCAGCGACAATCGTATCAGTATGTTGCAGACACGTTAAATATACAGTGTTCGTAAAAAGAAGAAAAGAACGCCGACTTCTAAGACCGAGTACTCTCCGTGAGATGGACAATTATTTTCTTCTTTTTACAAACACTGTATATTTAACGTGTTTGCAACATACTGATAAGATTGTCGCTGCTGGAACGTTTGGAAGGGCTTCTAAAAGAATGATATTTCTTTTTGGGTTTTAACTTAGATTGTTGTAAGTGCTGTAGCTCTCCTATAGCAGACATCCCGGTTTCTAATTCATTTGGATAATAAGTGACCGGCCCTGAGGAAGTCTTGGGTGAAAGCCCATATAAGACGAAACACATGTTGGCTTTGTGTGGCTATCAGTTGTGGAAACAAAGAATATGAAAATTGAAATACTCATCTGAAATAAATTGAGAAGAACCCTGAAGAAGACCACTATGGACTTATTGATGGTGCAAATACGAATATTGCGCAGGACATTGATTTTGTTTGACATTTTATGCGTGTGTTGACATTGTCTACACCCATCGAACAACGTCAGGTGGTCGTTGTTCGATGTCCTTAGGAGCAGTCTAATGAATGATGGGTTTTGATTTATACCAAGGTAAGCCATATTGCGCAATCTAAACCCCACCACCTGTTCATCCCTGGTTTTTGTTTATTGATTCATACTTATAGCTTTTACACTTGATTAGAGAGCAATCTTTGTGACTGTTTACTGATTTGTATTTGTTTTTTCCTTGGGTTTTCCTCAAAGGCTGACCATATGTTAGTCCTCTTGCAGAATTATACTTTGCTTATTTTAATAAGCTGACTCCCTAATGGACTGACTAATTACTTTTTACTTTCTGTAATGATCATATTTTTGAATAATCCCATGCGGTTTTAACCTGAAATCTTGTCACATGCAGGTCAATCAGCCATGGACTGAGCCTTACGAAGCCTCAGACCGTTCTGATCCTGCTAATTGACCCTCTTAATTAGTTAATTAGAGTGTTGACACCTGAATGGCTATGGATGACTCCACTGATCTCTGCAGAATATGCAGGGTGAGACTACGTGACCGCAGTTGGACCGGATCTGTAGTCACACTTGCTTCAACGGTCTGACTTCCATTTAACCTAGGTTGCCATCTGCTGTCCCTGCATCTGTGGCCCACCTTTTACCGAATCAGATCGTGTTGTCCTTACAACACTTGTATGAGGGTTACTTTACCTTGGTTGGAATCATTTATTTACCGGAAGATCCCATTAAAATACTGAAGGTTGAAGTAACTTGGTGAACTAGGGCAATCTGGTGTGGTAGCATCAACACTTGCTTGATTGTGTAGGGGGTGCACTAATTAAATCAAGGCTAGATGCCAGCTGGAAACATCAAATGTCAAATTGATATAACTAATCTGAAAGAGACCGTAGTTATAGATTCCTTACCTTAGAATTACCCCTAGGCATCAGACTGTATCCGGAGACATTTTTTCGTAGCTGTACCCCTGTGCGTCGGTAGGTGGCGTTGGTCGACTCTGTCGCCAGGATGACATCGCAGTGTCTACTTAGCCGCTGCCCCTGCGTGCTGACGTCACTTCTTTCTTTTTCTACACCAGCCAGCGCAGATCCGGAGGGAGCGTGCCCCTTTGTAAGCCTCATCTTCAAAAGGCGCATTCCCTACTGCTCCCCCAGATAGGGAATCCAAGAAGCTGGACCATCTTGGGAAGAAGATGTTTTTTTCCGCCAGCTTAGTACTGTGGTCGGTAATACACACACAGTGTGGGATAAGATTGCGCAAGTGATACCACAGTGCCAGGAAGAGGCCCAGGCCATGCTCACCTGCAGTGTTGCTGGGGGTCGAGACGCAACTAAGTTCACCATCTGGTGTGGGCTGGATATCGCCGACTTGCTGGGTGGGACGGTTTCCACATCGGTAGCCCTGCGGCACTATGCCTGGCTGAGAACGTCTGGCTTCTCTGGGATGTCCAACCCACACTTTTTGACATGCCCTTTGATGGCCGTCACCTGTTTGGTGACAGGCCGGACAACGCTCTTGAGCGCTGCAAAAACTCTATGGCCATGGCCAGATCTTTGGGACTTGCAGCAGATTCTCACCCCAAACAGTCTGCCTTTCGCGGCTACGGAAGGGGTGCCCCACCATGTTCTGCCCAGAGCCACAGGAACTCGCAAGGTAGTCAACGCGCTCCAAGGACTCTAGGGCCACGGCCAGATCTTTGGGCATCGCAGCAGCTTATCGCCCCATGCATTCTGCCTTTCGTAGCCACGAAAGGGGTGCCCCTCCACGTTCCGCTCAGAGCCACAGGGCCATGCAAGCTACCCAGCCTATGCGTGGCCGGGGACGTGGGACCCAGCGTTGTGGGTAGGGGGGCCAGCGGGTGGCACAGTCCTCAAATGCCCCCCCCTGCAGCAGCCTCCAAACCTTCCTAGTCCGACTTTTCAGGGCCACCAGTTGCCATTGGGCGGCAGGATCCGCCATTACCTCCTTTACTGGCACAACATCACTTCGGACAGGTGGGTTTTGCAAATAATCCGAAGTGGCTACTCCCTCCCCTTCGAGACTGCCCCTCCCTCTATACCACCAACACTCCATTGCATGTCGGAGGATCACTTGGCCCTTCTCTGTCAGAAACGTACAGCTCTATTGGCCAAGGGAGCTGTCAAACGAGTCCTTGTGCCAGAAGTAGGTTTGTGGTTGCTACTCCTACTACTTCCTGGTACCCAAGAAGGACAAAGGCCTGCGTCCTATCTTAGACCTCAGGGACGTCGACTGCTTCCTCAGGAAGGAGAAGTTCAAAATGTTAACCTTGGCTCAGGTCTTGTCTGCCCTCGACTCTGGAGACTGGATGGTAGCGTTGGACTTGCAGGACGCTAATTTTCACATCCCCATCTTGCAAGCCACCAGCGTTACCTACGGTTCACGGTAGGCCACGAGTATTTTCAGCTTACCGTGCTCCCCTTTGGCCTTACCAGGGCCCCTTGGGTGTTCATGAGAGTGATGGTGGTGGTCGCAGCTCATCTACGCAGATCAGGGGTTCCAGTCTCGACGACGGTCTGTTGAAGGCGGGCTCTCCCCAGGCTGTTGTCTCCCACCTCCAGACTACGGAGGACCTCCTGCATTAGTTCGGGTTCACTATCAACGTGCCGAAGTCGCACCTGATTCCCTCTCAAAAAGCTCCTTTTCATCGGGCAGTTCTGGATACAGCGCAGTTTCGGGCCTATCCTTCCGAGCAGCGAGTCCGGGATATTCGGGCTATGATACCGATGTTTCAGCCTCTATCCTGGATTTCAGTGAGAATAACTCTGAGGCTGCTGGGCCTCATGGCTTCCTGCATCCTGCTGGTAGCTCATGCCAGATGGCATATGCGGGCTCTGCAGGACCTGAAGTTCCAGTGGGTGCAGCATCAGGGCAATCTTTTCGATGTCGTCCAGATCTCGGAGGGGACTGCGAGTCAGTTGCAGTGGTGGCAAACGAACAGTGATTGGGTCGACAGCAGATTCCTCTCCCTTCCTCAACCAGAGTTCACAGTGTCAACGGATGCGTCACTCCTGGGATGGAGGGACACATGGGAGAGGTGTAGATCACGGGGTCTCTGGTCTCCGGCGGAGTCCGAGAGCCACATCAACCTTTTGGAGCTCCTGGCAATCCGTCTCGCACTGAAGGCATTCCTTCCTTCTGTCAAAGGAAGAGTAGTGCAGGTATTCACGGACAACACCACCGTCAGGTGGTACTGCAACAAACAGACCGGGGTGGGGTACTGGACCCTATGTCAAGAGGCTCTTCGCCTTTGGACATGCCTAGAATGTCAGGGCATATTCCTGGTGGTTCAACATCTGGCGGGTTCCCTGACCGCCAGGGTGGACGAACTCAGCCGCTGGTGCATGGTGGATCACGAATGGTGTCTTCACTCATAGGTTGTACAAGGTCTCTTTCTGCAGTGGGGAGAGCCTGTTTAGATCTATTTGCCACCTAAGAGAACGCGCAATGTTGGAGTTTCCAAAGCCGCAGTCGCCTTTCGTCGTGAGTGGAATGGCGGCCTCCTGTACGCCTTTCTGCCTGTACCACTTCTACCCAGAGTGCTGAAGAAGACCAAGCGCGACCGGGCCCAAGTCCTTCTAGAGCATGGCCCTGGTTCCTCCGATCAGACTGCCTCCTAGGGAGGGTCTCCTGTCACAGCAGCAGGGGACGGTTCTCCACCCGAACTCGTCCAGCCTCCTCCTTCCGTGGAGATTGAGCGGCGACAGTTGACAACTTTCGACCTTCGTCCCGAAGTCTGTAACGTCATCTTGGCAGCTAGGCGTCCCTCCACTAAGACGGTATACGCCTGTAGATGGAACACATTTGTGGCATGGTGCACAGCAAAGGCTGTGGATCTGCCCCCCTTTCAGAGGTTCTCCTCTTCATTCTTTCTTTGGCCCAGCAGGGCTCTGTTCTGGACACTCTTAAAGGCTATCTTTCTGCCATTTTGACCTTTCTTCGTCTTCCTGATCAGCATTCTCTTTTTAAGTACCATATTGTAAACAGATTTCTGAAAGACATTACTCATCTCTTTCCTCCTTCTCCTTTCGTAATGCCCGTGGGACTTGAATCTTGTACTTACTTATCTTGTATGTGCTCCCTTTGAGCCACTACATAATTTTCCAATTCGTCTTCTTTGTTTAACCCCTTCGCTGCGGCGCGAATTCCGCCGCAGCGCTGGGGGGGTTTGGGGGCAGCACGGTGGCGCGGTGCTCATGACGGAACCGCGCCGTCATGAGTCACGGGCGAGCTGTGCTCATGACGGCGTGGTTCCGTCACGACTCCGCCCACTCTCTAATTCGCCCGCACAGGCGGGGAATTCGAGCCGCGTGGGAGGAGCGGCCGCTCCATGACGGAACCACGCCGTCATGAGCACACGCCGCCCGTGGCTCATGACGGCGTGGTTCCGTCAAGGGCACACAAGGGGTTAATAACTGCTTTCCTGCTTGCCATCACCTCTGCTCTCAGGGTGAGTGAGCTTCAGGCACTGTCGTCCAAGCCTCCCTTTCTTACTGTTCATCCGGACAAAGTGGTCCTTCGCACTAGGCTGCCTTTTTTGCCCAAAGTGGTTACCTCTTTCCACATAGGCCAGACCATCACATTGCCCACCTTATTCCTGCCTCCGCTCCCTTCCAAAGAGGAGGAGAGACTCCACCATCTGGACCCAAAACATGCACTGTCCTTCTACCTTGAACGCACTAAAGAATTCTGGGTGGACGATCAACTCTTCGTGGGTTATGTGGGTGCCGAGAAAGGTCAGGCCGTGAACAAACATACCATCTCTCGATGGGTTGTCCTATGCATCAAGATCTGTTATTCTTTGCCAAAAAAGGAACCTCCAGTAGGACTGTGTGCACACTACCAGGACGACGACAGCCACTACTGCTTTGGGATATGGCGTTCCGCTGTTTGACATCTGCCAGTCAGCCAAGTGGGCATCCCTGCACACGTTCACTAGACCTTACTGCCTGGACAGCCAAGTCCGGAGAGACGGCTTCTTGGGCCGTTCTGTTCTCCAGGACTTTCTGTGTTGAACTAATTTTGCAGACTCACCACTGAGATTGGAATTGCTGAGGTATCTATTCTGAGGTAAGGAATCTATAACTACAGTCTCTTTCAGAGGAACAAGGTACTTACCTTCGATAACGATGTATCTGTAAGAGACGTATGTAGTTATTAATTCCTTACCGCCCCACCCATCCTACCCATTTTAAAAACTGACTTCTAGGTAAGGGGACTCCCTTCTAGGGCCCTAGTTATGTGCACCAGTGGTCAGTGTCTTGCATGGCTCTGCTCTTCTGGCGCGGAAAGACGTGTCAGAACTGACATCAGCACGCAGAAGTGGCGTCTAAGTAGACACAGCAACGTCATCCCGGCGACAACGACAACGGACTGACGCAGAGTCGACCGACGCCACCTACCAATGAGCAGGGGTACTGCTAGAAAACAAATTCTCCAGATCCGGTCTGACGACTGGGGGTAATTCTAAGGTATGGAATCTATAACTACATATGTCTCTTACAGATACATCGTTACCAAAGGTAAGTAACTTGTTCTTCAGTTCCTTACCTCAATGACAAACCCTTGTCATTGACATTCTTTCCAAAACCAATTAACCAAGGGAGAGGAAAATACTACATTTTTATAGACTGCCAGTTTGCTCGCAGGATCCAGAGAAGAGAACCAAGCACTCCCTGCCTCTGTAAATAATTAGTTGCAAGTGCAGTCTCCCAGTGGCCCGTATTGCTAATTGAAAATGTGGTTCTTTGGTTCTAGGAAAGGAGGAGCAAAGAAGCAGCAAGTGAACATTTTCCTCACCTCTAAGTAGGAAGCCCTTCTAATGCTTATTGGTTCTTCCTCTTTCCCAGGAGTCCAGGCTCCATTCCAGGCCAGCCCTGGGAGAAACGAGAACTTTACGGGCAGCAGTTCCATTTAGCCGAGTGTAAAGGATTAGCAAGATTATAAAGGCCGGGAGTGTTTATTTCTCGTCTTTCACTATTTTATTTTATAGTAGGTATATTCTAGTTCCAGAAAAATGATTCCTCCTTTTTCTGATCTTCTAAGGTCTGGAAAATGTGCTGTTCTCTCTCTTGCACCAACGGTGCTTGTCCCTCGGGGGAATAAGATAAAGCGCCAGGTAAGTGTTTTGTTTCTTTCCTGTGTCTCACTTTTTTAGGGAAAAGGAGTGCGGAAAGTTCACCCAACGTACGGTACCTCCACCAGTGGTACGTGTGTCCCAGTTGCGAGTTGTACTGGTGACCTAATATTGCATGCTTTTCTCCTCTTTTCCCCCTTAGTAGGACTCGCTTGCAACTTCCTCCCTCCTCCCCGCTAGGGCACGTATACGGATGTGTACCTGAGAGAGCCACGCTCCTCCAGGAACATGGTGGGACACTTAATGGTACCGTTGGCTTTCTTTGGGTTCCCCGGGCCCTGCAGGCGACTGCGTCTAGCATCTCTCAGCTCCTCCAGAAAGGGTTGGGCGGGTCGTCTCCACGGCGTTCCTCCGATGGCGGCTTTCTCTCTCCGGTCCACCAGAGAGGGTTGGGTGGGTCTTCTCCATGGTGTTCCTCCGATGCGGCTTCCCCTCTCCACTCTGGCGGTGCTCTCTTCTCCCAAGGCTTCCAGAACATGAATCCTCCCGGCTCAGGATATCATTGGCTCATGCATCTCCCTGACGTCATCAGTGAAGTAATCAAGGAAGTTCTCTTCCTTAAAGGTCCGTGTCCTTCATTGGAAGAATCGTTCTCGAGGAAGTTGGAATGTGCTCTGTGTGGCTGTGAATAAAGGAGAGAAGTGATATAACGAGGTAATCCACCTTCTTCCTCCTCCTCCTCCTTCTCAAGTAAGTCATGAGGTGAGCCCTTAACTTCCTGACACTGAGTTTTAACAACTTGCCCCTCATACGAGTTTTTCCCAGACGGTCCCATCTGTGGCAACGAAGAGAGGACTCTTGCACAGTGAGCTTCTGTAGTAGGGGATCTCTGTGTATAGTCCTAATCTATGAATAGTCCCGCCCATGTGCGGGAACCCCGGAGCAATCAAAATATCTCTTAAGCTGTCCTGCATTTGCAAACCTGCAAAGACACTTGAGAGACAGACAAAATAATACAGCCTAATAACAATATGGCTGCACTGGCCAGCACTTCATCTGAAGTGAACACAAAAGCCAAAATAAAGTCTAAATGTCATTTTTATTCACATCTGACATGTTCCTTTATTGTATCACACTCCCTTCACCAAAATCCCTTTAAACAATAGAGAGGAAGGGGTGGACAGACAAGCCCTATAGGCTGTCATTATGTGTCTGCTAAAAGGATACCGTGCCTTTAAGAAACTCTCCAGAGACCCCCGGTATCCCAGGATGCACAGCCAAAGCAAGTTACTTTCAGTTCTTTTTTCCGGCTCCTGCTAACAGGACCCGGGAGCATTGAGCTCTACCCTTTTGGGTGGATATTTTGGATAAAAGTTGATTTTTTGAAGATAATAGTTTGTTCATTCGACGTCTAGAGCCTTTCTCTGCTGCATCCTGTAGTTTGGTGCAGTTTGCCCACTCTTAGCATGGCTTTATTTGATAAATGCCCTGAGTGTGGGAGGAAAATGGCGGACCCACATGATGTCTGTATTCTCTGCTTATCATCTTCACATGTCCCTGCTACGTGTGACATCTGCAAGACCTTCTCCAAGAGGACCCTGAGGGACAGAGAGAAGATCCTCCTCCAGGGACAGGAGAAGCAGAGAACAGGTGGGACTTCTGGGCATGGAGGATCTCCTTCCCCATCCTCTGCCCATGCTTCAGCCACTGGAGGGACCTCCGGGCAGAAAAAGGAGCAGAAACGACACCTGCCGGCCGGAAGACCCCGTTCGACGTCGAGGACGACGACGGCGAAAGGTACAGCTCCGGTGTGTTTGCCGTCAATCCAGGGCTCTGGATCTCGGCGTTCTCGACGTTCGACGTCGAGAGAGGGGCCGGCGAGACCTCGGACTAGGTCGCCGTCGAAGGCTTCACAGTCGACGTCGACACCCCATCGACGTCGTACTGAGCCCCGCAGACAGCGCCGCTCGCCTCCTTCGCCATCGACTCATGGCTCGACGTCGACGGACGTCGAGCCGAAGGAGATCGCCGTCGAAGGAGATCGCCGTCGAGTCGAAGGAGATCGCCGTCGAGGCGAAGGAGATCGCCGTCGACGTCGAGAGGTTCGCCGTCGAGACGAAGGCGCTCGACGTCGAGGAGAGGCAGGGGACGCCGTTCGACGTCGAGGGGACGCCGTTTGCGTTCAACGGCGAGGAGAAGCCGTACGAGATCGACGCACGGTTCGACGTCGAGGACGAGATCACCTGGTAACACTTCTTCAGTGATTACGATATCCAGTCGTGGATCTAGGAGAGGAGGACGCTCTCCCTCGTTCACTTCGGCCTCTTCACGGGGTGGACCCGCAAAGAAGAGAAGGGTGGACGGAAGTCCGGACAGGGCTAGTCCGGGTTCTCCTGCAAGGATTGATTGACGGGGAGAGTCTCCAATGGACCCCCTACCACTGCCTCAGAAGCCTCCTACGCCTCCTCCTCCTCCATCTGACCCCCGGCTCCCGGTGGCACCTCCTAAGCGACCTCCGCTGCCACCGCCTCCGGTGCCACAGCTCCCGCCTTCTCCTCGGCGACAAGTGGCTCCTAAGAGACTGAGCTCACGCTCTAGATCGCGCCGACGGTCACGGAGCAGACACAGATCGTCCACTCAAAGGCATGGACGATGGAGGTATAGATCTCGGTCCAGAGGCACGAGGTATTCGGACTCTTCTGGCACTGGACGGCTTTCCCCCACGTTATCGGAAACACCGCCTACTAGAATCTCGCCAGTGGATGATATTGCCACTTTCCAAGATGTTCTGATGAGAGGGGCGGCAAAATTGGGAATCTCAGTGGCAGTACCTGTTCCCCCTACCTCTGTGATATTCGAGACATTACACAAGGCGCATCTATCGCGCCCCCTCCTCCCTTTGGTTCCAGGTCTGGAGGAACCAGCCATGGAGGTCTTCTTGACACCGGCCGTGGTGAAGTCTGCTCCCTCACGGTTGCAAAAGAAGTACAGGGCCCCTGATTCAGACCCGGCGTTCCTCAGGGTGGACCCTCCCCGGACTCTGTCATTGTGGTTGCGGCTAGGAAGCAACATGCCACGTCGCCCTCTTCCACAGCTCCTCCAGATAAGGAGAGTCGCAAAATGGACTCCTTGGGGAGGAGGATGTGCTCTACGTCGGCCACGACTATGAAGGCTGCTAGCGCCTCCGCTCTGCTGGGTCGCTATGACCGATCATCATGGGACTCCCTGCAACAGTTTGCTGACTCCCTGCCTAGGGATAAACGGGAAGACTTCCAGGAGGTGTTGAATGAGGGCATGATGGTCTCCAACCAGATCATCAGTGCAGCGGGGGATGTGTCATTGCTGGCGGCCCATGGGTACTGTCATGGAGTACACATGAGGAGACATTCCTGGCTGAGACTTACCTCTCTAAAGCCTGAAGCTCAGCAAAAGATTGCTAACTTACCTTTCTCTGGCATGACATTGTTCGGGTCTCATGCGGATGACGAAATGGCCCGCATGAAGGCCGAAGCAGAAACCCTGAAGGCCGTGGGGTTGGAAAAACCCAAGGAACAGAAGAGATCATTCCGTTCCTATGGCAGGCGTTATTCTAAAGAACGCGGCCAAGGGCGTCAGTCTGGTCAACAACAGCAACCCCAGCAACAACAACCGTTCCCGAGGCAGTCCTTCCAAAAGCGCCAGAGGGGCAGAGGACAGCATCAATCCTCGTCGGGGAACAAAGGCCCGGCCGGGTCGAAGCCCTGAAAGGTCACTTCCCCCTCATCCGTTACCCGCTCCGGTGGGGGGAAGTATTCAATACTACCTGGCAGAGTGGAGAACAATAACTCAGGACAAGTGGGTGCTGAATATTGTTTGCAATGGGTACAGTCTTCGTTTCACCAGCCCGCCTCCACAGATCCCACCAGTGCGCTCTTCCTACATGGTGCGAGAGCTCCAGTGGGAGGCGGACATTCTGTTAAAGAAGAAGGCGATAGAGACTGTTCCTTTGAGGCAAAAAGGAAAAGGTCTTTACTCAAGGTTCTTTCTCGTCAGAAAAAAGGACAAGAACGAGTTCAGGTATATTCTAGATCTGCGTCAAGCAAACAAGTGGATCCGCAGAGAAAAGTTCTGTATAAGTTAATGGTTCCGGGCAACGGCGGACACGGAGACCGCACTACCTTCTGTTGTTCCCTTGGTAATACTTAGTAATCAAAAGTCAAGAAATGCGTGCACAGAAACAAAACTCCAGCACTTGCCGTTGAGGAGTGCTAACTGCTTACGCAGACAAATGTAGAAACAGTTTGGTGGAGTGGTGCACTGCTTATTAAAATCTCGAAAATAGTCAAAGAGTCAAATATGCCTTAGTAGGTGCCTTTTATTTTCAAAGAAGATTAGCCAGCCAACGCGTTTCGTTCATAAAATGAACTTCTTCAGGGCTGTAATTGACAATAAAAACACATAAATGGTGCGCACTCAACACATAACCGTATACACAATTGTACGTGTGTACAGTAGGGTGACACAGAAGTGAGTATGGAGTCTGAAAAAAGCAATCCTAAGTAGGAAGAGTAAGTGTAGGGAAGGGGAAGGCGTGAACTAGTGAACAAGTCACAAGTGTATGATAAAGAAAGGAAGGGGAGGGTTGGGGGGGGTTTGTAGGGAAGGAAGGACGATAAGGGAAATAACCAAAGAAGATGGTGAAAAATAAAGTAGTGACGACGTAAATGAAAACATGACATTAAAAATATATTCAAATTAAACTCTAAGTTCAACGAACAAAGGACATAAAAACAGCGAAATCAGGAGAAAAACATGACCAGATACAGATAACAATGTTCAGTGACAATCAACCAAAAAAATTTAAATCTTAGTCTATAAAGAATAGTAATGGTAATATGTGAAACATGAAAAAAACGAACGAATTACATAAACACACGTATGTTGAAATATAAATAGAGTTATGCTCCCTATTCACTTGTTGCTTAGAACATATTGTAATTGTTTATTTATAAACAAATACTTACTAATGTAAAGAAAAAGAGATTTTGACACTAGATTAGTGAAAATAGTAAGCATTATTAAAAATTGGTGTTAATATTCCTGACATAAATAAGCTAAGAGGTTGGCCCACAATTTGTATAAATGTACATAAACTAGGAAATAGGAGACAATACATCCATAGTCACACAAGTAAAAATGTATACAGTCCTACTCGGACAGCCCATGTGGGGTATAGATCACACTGTGGCCCTTGCTGTCAGCAGTTAAAAGTCCGCAAACACCGGTACTAAATCCCCAGAACAATGAAAAAGACGACTTAAAGTACATACCAAAGTAAAGGCGCTCTTGTCACACTGGGTTCGAATACACCTAGGTCTAGATGGGCACAGGGTCACGCACAGGCCACCGTAATAAGGGCCTGAATGCACTATGTGCTACAAAAATAAAAGATAACAGTAATCACATATAAGTGAAAAGAATATAAGTATTTTATGAATAATGTAGTTTTCCACGAACGCACAGAGGGGAGCAGGTATGCAACATAAAAATCTAACAAAGTAAAATACTAATTAAATAACTAAATAAGGGGCGTGTGAGCCAAATAAGCATTAGAATCTACTTAAAGTAGAGGCGGAAGGGAACGGGCCTTAGTGTGGTTCAAAATAAGGACTGGAAGGACATATATCATAGTGAAAAAAACACAATAGTCTGAACAATTAATATATAATGCGACTAGTCGAGTAAAAAGATGCACTACGTATTTAGAAAGTTTTAGAAACAGCAGTCAAAATGGTAAGGTGCGGGCCTTGGTGTAATCTAAATAAGCATAAAAATAACAACTATAATAATTAAAGGCACAATACTCTAGACAAATAATGTGTACTTCTGGTAATTACGCATTTGAAAAAGTTTATGACACAACAGTAAAAGCGGGCCTTATAGAAATCTAAATAAACATTCAATATAACACCAAAGAAAAAGAAGGGTCAAAAGAACACTAATCAAGGCAAATGGTATGCACTCCTGGTACATACGTCAAAAAGTGAGTTTAGCATGATAAGTAAATCAAAGGGGAGATGTCTCGCTAAAATAACCGGGAGCTTAAGACTCAACCTTAGTGTGCAATGATAATGCTCAAAACTAAAAGGAACCCGTTTAGTTTGGAAAAGTCGGAGGTTTGTAAACAAAGAGAAAACATATAAGCAATTACGTCAAATGGAAAAAGACGCACACGTCATGAAAAAGGAGATTAAGATAAAACCTTGCGATGCTTCAGCGCATGTGTCTGCGACCGAAAGCGGCATGGTTAAGTGGGACGGAGCATACCTGTACGCCGAAATAACGAGGAATTGTTCCTTCCGGGAATATCAAAGTGGGTGCTCCAAGCGAAGAGGCGCGGGAGAATAAATAGCTAAAAGGCGAGCACGTTAGCACGTCTCTACGCGGGGAGGTTCCAAAAACGCGTAGAGTGATGCAAGCCAGAGGAAATGATGTATCTAAGACTCTGGGATCCACAAAACAAGTGGAGGCAGAGTCAGTACTAGTGGAAACATCCCGTCGGGATAAACATCAAAGCCCTGTGTAACCAAAGCAGCCAGTGAAGGCAGAGTCAGAACCAGTAGAAACACCCCCTCGGGATAGATAACAAATGTTCGTATAAATAAAGCGGCCAGGGATGGCAGAATCAGCGTAAAACGTAGCGCTTTCAAACAATTAAACACTGAAACGGTCAAGGGTCGATGTGTAATAATAAAAATACATAAAAAAATTGTCAATGTCCATAAAAATGGACTAAGTTCGTATAAGGGGAAGATGGGGTAAACAGGGTCTAATGTTACACCCAAACAATGAAATGTTTAAGAAAAATAGGAAAAACATATTATGAAGGTAAATATACTTTAGAATTAAATAACGACAAGTAAGGGAGGATTGAAAAAACCACGACCGAATAAAAAGCATAAATAAAAAGAAATAAAGAGCGAATTTGTTTGGAAAGAAAATTAAGTAAGCAAAGATAAGCAATAAAAAATAATAAATAAAGGTAAAAAAATATATAAACAAGGAACAATAATGGTTAAATAGGAAAATCCCAGATGTACAAAAATTAGATCATGGACGATTATGCCTATAACATTATAAAATCAGGATTTTTGCATGAAAGAAAGAATGACATGTATAACAATATAAATCAATATTATTTAGTTACAAAAAATAATGAAACTCGTGGTCGGAGTTATGTCCCCTGTTTACCGCGTCAAGCCTACATATCCATTTGCATTCAGTTCTTCTGAGTGACAATTCCCTATTGCCACCCCTGTTGTTCTGTGGGATATGATCTATCCCTAAGAAACCAAATTTGATGGGTCCTGGGTGTGTAGTACGGTAATGTTCTGTCATGGGGTAACGATCATCATTGTTGATGAGCGCTCTGCGGTGTTCTTGAATCCTGGTTTTGAGGTTGCGAGCTGTACTTCCTACATAGATGATGCCACATGGACATTCTAAGATGTAAACAACGAATTGCGTGTTGCAAGTGATATGATGTTTGATGTGGTATGTGCGACTTGAATTGTACTTGAAATGTTTGCTTTTGTTGAGTCCCAGGCAACATACATTACAATTGGTGCACGTGAAAAACCCTTCAGGAGGATGTGGCAACCAGGTAGAGGTGTTGGCATTCTTTGTGGTGACATAACTGGGGCATAATGAGTTTCTAAGCGTTCGCCCTCTCCTGAAAATCAGCGATGGATGGTCACTAATGATGGTGCGTAGAGTGGGAATTTCGACCAACAGATGCCAGTGTTTTCGGAATGCCTTAAATATCCTGTCACTGTGTGAAGTGTAGTTGGTGAAAAAGGATACCCTTTGTTTGCTGTATTTGCTTTCAGATGCAGGTGCCTTGTGTTTATTCTTGGTGATCAATGTCTCTGCCCTGGGTAAAGTGAGTACTCGTTGTTCAGCCTTATCTACAGTTTTCTTATCATAACCTCTGGATGTGAAACGTGCCTTGATGTCGGCAATATTGCTTTTGAAAGTCCCTTCCTCACTGCATATACGACGTGCTCGTACCATTTCACCATAAGGGATATTAGCAATTACAGATTTAGCATGAGCACTTTGTGCGTGTAGGACACTATTACATGATGTAGGTTTGCGGTACAGGGAACTATGGATGATACCTTCTTTTATGAAAAAATGAATATCCAGAAACTCAATTTGTGTAGGATGACTCTGCATAGTGAGTTGGACATTGTAGGGGTTCTCATTCAAATACTGTAAATAATCCAGCAAGTGTGTTTTGTTTCCTGACCAAATACAGATGATATCATCTATGTACCTCCCCCAGAAGACGATGTGTTGGGTCCAGGGGGAGGCACATTTTGCCCATGCGTGTTCCTTCTCGTACCAACCCATGAAGAGTCCCGCGTACGAGGGCGCGAATCTAGAACCCATCGCGGTCCCTCGTAATTGGTGGTACCATCTTTCATTATGTTTGAAAAAGTTGTTGGTGAGAATAAGCTCAATCATGTCCATAATCATGTTGTTGTATGAATAGTGTTCTGCCCCTTCAGTGTCTAGGTAATGACGAGTAGCAAGCATGCCGTATTGTTTGTCGATACACGTGTATAATCCGACTACATCCAGAGTGACAAAGCTAAGTTCTTCAGACCAAATGAAACCGTCCAGTTTGCCCAGGACGTCATTACTATCTTTCAGGTACGAAGGCAAGTTTGTAACATGTTTTTGGAGTGTGAGGTCAACGAATTGGGATAGCTTCTCCGTAGGGGAGCCTACCCCGGAGATGATGGGTCTACCGGGTGGAAAAGGGCCCCCTTTGTGTACCTTGGGCAGAATGTAGATGCATGGAAAGCGTGCGTTGTTGACATGTAGATATCTAAATTCTTGATCGGTTAATAGACATTCTTCTTTCCATACCAGAAGTTTGCTGTTGATTATAGTTTGTAGTGTGTCAGAAGGATTATATGGGATGGCTTCATAACAAAGGGGGTCATCTAGCTGTCTCAAGATTTCCCCCATGTAATCCTTTGTATTCATGACAACAACATTTCCCCCCTTGTCTGCCTCTCTAATGACGATGTTTGTGTCCTGTTGGAGTCTCAAAAGTGCCTCTCTCTCTCTGTTCGTGTGAGGTTGGGGGATGGGTGTTGTGAAAATTTGTTAGGGGTTTCCAATTTCCTAAGTTCCTGTGTAATCAGATTACTGAATATGTCAATATTAGCATGAGAGCCCCCTGGGGGGATAAACTTGGATTTGCATCTGAGGCCAGTGTCCCTGCTGTAGTCTTCTTGGATGTTGAGATCATCAAGGATGTCCTGTATGCTGCGTGTTTCATCCGATTCTAGGGCTAAGAGTGTTTGTACCCCCCGTATGTCCCCGATAGTACGATCTGATATTGTACTCGGTGTACTATTGACAACACGTTTGTTTTGTTGCTGTGAAAAAAATTCTTTTAATTTAAGCGATCTAATAAATTTATACAGGTCAATGTGCACATTGACTAGGTCACCCTGTTGTGTGGGACAGAAACCCAAACCCATTTTCAACACATTCAATTCGTGTTCATCAAGCGTTCTATTGGAAAGATTGATGATCTGTAACTCAGAGTTAGGAGGATTCAGCGACGTGAGTCCAGACACTCCCCCCGTGGTGGGAGCCTCAGGCAACCCTGTGGTGTGGATGATCACTTGGTTTTCTTGGAGCGAAGGGACATTGCATGATTGTCTGTTCTTCCTCCCTGTCCTACCACCTCGTCTGGTTTTCTTGTATTTCTTGTATGTTGTCTGTCGCCTATGCGTAGTCTCTCCATTTCTCTCTGGAAGTTGGATGAACCCTCTTCTAAAGGGATGGATTGTTGTCCCGTACTGGATGTAGAACTTGCATTAGATGCCAGTGAGCTGTTGCTGGCAGATTTGGTGTCCAAGCTAGATTCTCTCGTTCTTTTTCTGTCCTCGCTGTTTGTAGTGTTATCATATTTTTTGGCGAAAGTATAAATTCTACCGTCTCTGTAGTCACGGTCATCCCTCCTGATTTTTGTCATTTTCTTGTCCCTCAGGTATTGCTGGTGTTCATCAATCACTTTATTGAGTATTGCATAATTTTTCTCCACCAGGTCATGACAGTTCATGGAGGCAATTTGTTTTTCAATCTCCTCAATTTCCGCCTGTAGTTTCTGGCCTTTCTCGGTGGCGTGTTTCACAAGAATCTTCATCATAATGAAAGATGATTGTTTGAGGTTGTGCTCCCATTCTTCCAGTAGGCTTCCACTAAGATCCTCAAATGTTGGAAAAATGAGGATTCTGAGGCCTCTGGGAATTTTGTCATTATCCATGTATTGCTGGAGTGTCCTTCCGTCCCACCAGCGGGCAAGTTCCTGTTTTTTGATTCTTTCCAGGCGTATAAAACAAGATTTTAATCCGGAGTCGGAATGTTCCGTGGAAGGTGCAGATGGTGCTGCACTGAACCCCTTCCCAAAGAGGTCTTGTGCTATTTCTTCACGTCGGTCAATCAATTTTGACATTTTCTGTGGGATGGTCCGGTGTGCAGGTCGGTCCAACGAATATAAGTTAATGGTTCCGGGCAACGGCGGACACGGAGACCGCACTACCTTCTGTTGTTCCCTTGGTAATACTTAGTAATCAAAAGTCAAGAAATGCGTGCACAGAAACAAAACTCCAGCACTTGCCGTTGAGGAGTGCTAACTGCTTACGCAGACAAATGTAGAAACAGTTTGGTGGAGTGGTGCACTGCTTATTAAAATCTCGAAAATAGTCAAAGAGTCAAATATGCCTTAGTAGGTGCCTTTTATTTTCAAAGAAGATTAGCCAGCCAACGCGTTTCGTTCATAAAATGAACTTCTTCAGGGCTGTAATTGACAATAAAAACACATAAATGGTGCGCACTCAACACATAACCGTATACACAATTGTACGTGTGTACAGTAGGGTGACACAGAAGTGAGTATGGAGTCTGAAAAAAGCAATCCTAAGTAGGAAGAGTAAGTGTAGGGAAGGGGAAGGCGTGAACTAGTGAACAAGTCACAAGTGTATGATAAAGAAAGGAAGGGGAGGGTTGGGGGGGGTTTGTAGGGAAGGAAGGACGATAAGGGAAATAACCAAAGAAGATGGTGAAAAATAAAGTAGTGACGACGTAAATGAAAACATGACATTAAAAATATATTCAAATTAAACTCTAAGTTCAACGAACAAAGGACATAAAAACAGCGAAATCAGGAGAAAAACATGACCAGATACAGATAACAATGTTCAGTGACAATCAACCAAAAAAATTTAAATCTTAGTCTATAAAGAATAGTAATGGTAATATGTGAAACATGAAAAAAACGAACGAATTACATAAACACACGTATGTTGAAATATAAATAGTTATGCTCCCTATTCACTTGTTGCTTAGAACATATTGTAATTGTTTATTTATAAACAAATACTTACTAATGTAAAGAAAAAGAGATTTTGACACTAGATTAGTGAAAATAGTAAGCATTATTAAAAATTGGTGTTAATATTCCTGACATAAATAAGCTAAGAGGTTGGCCCACAATTTGTATAAATGTACATAAACTAGGAAATAGGAGACAATACATCCATAGTCACACAAGTAAAAATGTATACAGTCCTACTCGGACAGCCCATGTGGGGTATAGATCACACTGTGGCCCTTGCTGTCAGCAGTTAAAAGTCCGCAAACACCGGTACTAAATCCCCAGAACAATGAAAAAGACGACTTAAAGTACATACCAAAGTAAAGGCGCTCTTGTCACACTGGGTTCGAATACACCTAGGTCTAGATGGGCACAGGGTCACGCACAGGCCACCGTAATAAGGGCCTGAATGCACTATGTGCTACAAAAATAAAAGATAACAGTAATCACATATAAGTGAAAAGAATATAAGTATTTTATGAATAATGTAGTTTTCTACGAACGCACAGAGGGGAGCAGGTATGCAACATAAAAATCTAACAAAGTAAAATACTAATTAAATAACTAAATAAGGGGCGTGTGAGCCAAATAAGCATTAGAATCTACTTAAAGTAGAGGCGGAAGGGAACGGGCCTTAGTGTGGTTCAAAATAAGGACTGGAAGGACATATATCATAGTGAAAAAAACACAATAGTCTGAACAATTAATATATAATGCGACTAGTCGAGTAAAAAGATGCACTACGTATTTAGAAAGTTTTAGAAACAGCAGTCAAAATGGTAAGGTGCGGGCCTTGGTGTAATCTAAATAAGCATAAAAATAACAACTATAATAATTAAAGGCACAATACTCTAGACAAATAATGTGTACTTCTGGTAATTACGCATTTGAAAAAGTTTATGACACAACAGTAAAAGCGGGCCTTATAGAAATCTAAATAAACATTCAATATAACACCAAAGAAAAAGAAGGGTCAAAAGAACACTAATCAAGGCAAATGGTATGCACTCCTGGTACATACGTCAAAAAGTGAGTTTAGCATGATAAGTAAATCAAAGGGGAGATGTCTCGCTAAAATAACCGGGAGCTTAAGACTCAACCTATGCTCAAAACTAAAAGGAACCCGTTTAGTTTGGAAAAGTCGGAGGTTTGTAAACAAAGAGAAAACATATAAGCAATTACGTCAAATGGAAAAAGACGCACACGTCATGAAAAAGGAGATTAAGATAAAACCCTTCCCTACACTTACTCTTCCTACTTAGGATTGCTTTTTTCAGACTCCATACTCACTTCTGTGTCACCCTACTGTACACACGTACAATTGTGTATACGGTTATGTGTTGAGTGCGCACCATTTATGTGTTTTTATTGTCAATTACAGCCCTGAAGAAGTTCATTTTATGAACGAAACGCGTTGGCTGGCTAATCTTCTTTGAAAATAAAAGGCACCTACTAAGGCATATTTGACTCTTTGACTATTTTCGAGATTTTAATAAAAAGTTCTGTATGTTGTCCCTGCATCAGATTTACCCTCAATTGCATCGAGGAGACTGGCTGTGCGCCATAGATCTGCAGGACGCTTACTTTCATGTGCCGATCGCACAAAAGCATCGCAAGTTCCTGAGGTTTCTGGTAGGCAACAACCATTACCAGTATACAGTACTCCCGTTTGGTCTGAAGTCTGCACCAAGGACGTTCTCCAAGTGCATGGCAGTGGTGGCGGCACACTCGCGGAAGAACAAAGTGTTTGTGTATCCATATCTGGACGATTGGCTGATCAAAGCTTCCACGTACCAGGAAGCCCCGTGTCATTTCAACAGGACAGCTGCCTTGCTTCATCGCCTGGGACAGCACATCAACATGACGAAGTCAGTGCCGATCCCTGTGCAGTGTCTCCAGTACCTGGGGGCCTCAGTCAATACTTTGAACGCAAGCGTGTGTCCTTCGGAGGAGAGACGCTTATCTATCCGTTGGAAGGCCCTGCACCTCCTCTCAGCCCACTCTCCTACAGTGAGGACGGTGTCCTCTTTACTGGGGTCGATGGCTTCATGCATCTTTTTCACCCCCAATGCCCGTCTGCATATGAGGCCTTTGCAGGAATGTCTGGAGGATCAATGGGACCAGAGGCGGGGGCGTTGGGAGGACAAGATTCATCTGTCCCAACACGCTCTACAGTCTCTGAAATGGTGGTGCTCCTCAGAGAATGTCTGCAAGGGGACTCCCTTTCACACGGATATTCCGGTCCAGACCATAGTGACCGATGCGTCTCTCCAGGGCTGGGGAGCGCATTCGGGCCCTCTTCAGATTCAGGGGATATGGTCACAGACGGAGATGACTTACCACATCAACTTTTTGGAACTCAGAGCGGTACACTTGGCCCTGAAGGCGTTCCATCCCTCCTTCAAGACGAACTCCCTGCTGGTTCAGACGGACAATACTACTACCATGTATTATCTCAACAAGCAGGGGGGCTCCAGTTCACGCACGCTGTCTCGGGAGGCACAGACGATCTGGAATTGGCTGGTGGCCAGGAACCTAACGATCACGGCAACCCATCTGCCGGGAGTGCAGAATGCCCAAGCCGATGCGCTCAGCAGGCTCGTTCAAGAAAATCACGAGTGGGTGCTAAACGACGACGTCTTCGCAGAGTGGGGCACTCCGGATATCGATCTGCTCGCTACGGCAGAAAAAAGCAAATGCCGCGACTTCGCGTCCAGGTACTACCAACCAGGGACGCTGGGGAATGCACTATGGATCAGCTGGTCGAACAGCTTTCTCTACGCCTTTCCACCCATTCCCATGATTCCGGCGGTGCTGATCAAGCTGTCGCAATCCAGAGCCAGGATGATCCTGGTTGCTCCGGAGTGGCCGAGGCAATGGTGGTTCACCGACCTTCTTCACCGGTCTGTTCTCCCACACGGCGCCTGCCGTGTCGGCCGGACCTTCTCACGAAATTCGGAGGACAGATGGTTCACCCCAATCTCTCGTCCTTGAGTTTGGCAGCATGGCTCCTGAGCTAGTACAGTATGGACACTTGAACCTACCTCAGGACTGTATGGAGATCTTAAAAGAGGCGAAGAGACCGTCTACGAGGACTTCTTACGCCTATAAGTGGAAGAGATTCTGCTTATGGTGCACGGCAAAGGACATTGACCCTACATCCTGTAAGGAGGATGTTATTCTGCCTTATCTGCTGCAGTTAGCTCAATCTGGGCTTAACTTTCAGTCTATTAAAGTTAATCTCGCAGCTTTGACTGCGTATAGAAAAGGCCCTTCCCAAACCTCCTTTTTTCGAATCCCTGTGATTAAAGATTTTTTGGAGGGTTTGCGTAAGGTGTTTCCCCCTGTTAGACGACCCTCTCCACCATGGGAATTGAACGTGGGGTTGTCCAGATTAATGAGGGAGCCTTTTGAGCCTATTCATAAGGCTTCTTTGCAGCATTTGTCCTGGAAGGCTGCCTTCCTGGTGGCCATTACATCGGCCAGGAGAGTAAGTGAGATTCAGGCTCTGTGTTGTCAAGAGCCGTATACTGTATTCCATGCTTCTAAAGTGGTAATGCGTACTCATCCTAAGTTTTTACCTAAAGTGATATCTGATTTCCATGTGAATCAAATGATAACTTTGCCTACATTTTTTCAGCATCCCTCTTCTCCGGCGGAGAGGTCTCTGCATTCACTAGATGTGCGTAGAGTGTTGAAATTCTATCTAGATAAGACAAAAGACATCCGCAGGTCGGATCAACTGTTTGTAAATTATGGTTCGGTAAGAACTGGTCTAGCTACCTCAAAACAGTCCATCTCCAGGTGGATTGTGTCCTGTATTCAGCTCTGTTATCAGAAAGCTAATAAGATGTTAGGGGGTAAGCCTACAGCGCATTCGACTAGGGGCAAAGCAGCGACTACAGCTTTGCTTAGGAATGTTCCAATCGCTGACATTTGTAAGGCTGCCATCTGGAAGTCGGTCCATACGTTTACAAAGCATTACTGCCTGGACTCTGATGCTAGGGCAGATGCGCAGGTTGGACAGGCGTCGCTGAGGAATTTGTTTGCACAGTAATTTGTTGGTGTTCGGTTTTTACTCCACCGCTGTTATTGGTTGGGATGGGCTTGCCATTCTATTCATAGATTATGACTATACACAGAGATCCCCTACTACAGAAGGAGTAGTTTCTTACCTGTAACTCCAGTTCTGTAGTAGGGGTATCTCTGTTACAGTCATAAGCGACCCTCCCGCCTCCCCGGTGGAGTAAACCGACGGTATCAGGCCTGTGGTTATACACCTTCAAAAAGAACTGAAAGTAACTTGGTTTGGCTGTGCATCCTGGGATACCGGGGTCTCTGGAGAGTTTCTTAAAGGCACGGTATCCTTTTAGCAGACACATAATGACAGCCTATAGGGCTTGTCTGTCCACCCCTTCCTCTCTATTGTTTAAAGGGATTTTGGTGAAGGGAGTGTGATACAATAAAGGAACATGTCAGATGTGAATAAAAATTACATTTAAACTTTATTTTGGCTTTTGTGTTCACTTCAGATGAAGTGCTGGCCAGTGCAGCCATATTGTTATTAGGCTGTATTATTTTGTCTGTCTCTTAAGTGTCTTTGCAGGTTTGCAAATGCAGGACAGCTTAAGAGCTATTTTGATTGCTCCGGGGTCCCCGCACACGGGCGGGACTATTCATAGATTCATAGATTATTACTATAACAGAGATACCCCTACTACAGAACTGGAGTTACAGGTAAGAAACTACTCCTTCTTGCACATTTGACTCTTTAATGCGCCATGCTATGCCACTATCAGTTTCATAAAAAATCTGATTTGGCTGCAGTTTTGCATTGAAGCAAGACAGTTGCAAGAATCCCCATTTCCCAGAGGGTATACCATCCAGTTTTGTGAATATCTGGATTTTGATATCTGCAAGGGCTTATCCAGCTGATTAGAAATCATATTCCATATGCTCATGTAAATAGCATGCCTTATCCCTGCCATTGTACCTTATTTTCGTGTGATAGGTGTAGCACCAGTCCGACATTAGTTTCACATTAGAAGGTATGCATTATTAATAAACAGAGTGACAATGTTGGTGATCACCATGCTGAAATCACACATTATAGGTAGTAACAGGTTGAATGTGATTCTTACTCCAAGGCACAGTTATAGTTATCATTACATCAAAGAACCTTCTGTTTTGTATGCACATTTTTAGGTCTCGCCTGACCCAGCGCATGCGCTGGTCTGGCAAGACATTTTGTGAGGGCTCCAGAAAGTGCTACCAGGCCAGCCTAGACCTACAGTGCATGTGCCCGGGCGCGCGCGTCGCGCTTTACCGTGATTACTTTCACTTTCACAGCCGCTTTGATGTTTGATCGCAATCACTTTCGCGGCCGCTTTGATATTCTCCGTGAGGCTTCATTAGATTGCAGCAGTTAAAACAAGCATTGCCATAGCCAATAGGTCTCGCTTTTGGGACCTTATAAGTGTTTAGTTATGCAACTGTTGCATGGTTAAACACTTATAAGGTCCCAAAGGCGAGACCTATTGGCTATGCCAATGCTTGTTTTTATAGGAAGTGGTTCAAAGAATCATTCCTTTCCACACTTTTGGGTTCCTAGGGGAGACGCTCATTCCCCTAGGCGCATAGCTTCTTCATCATCCTTTTGATAGGTTGTTGCGTCCTCCCACTGCTCACTTTTATAGGGAACTACTTTTTTCTTTTATGTTAAGCACTCCATGAAAGTGCACGCGCTTTTTTCCAGCTTTCTCCCAGCTCCTTCCCCTGCTGGTTTCACACTGAAATCTCTGCCCCCATCACGCCAGGACACTTGAAGCTCCTTGAGAAAGACACAGCCCACTCAAACAAATCCCCCACTGATTGTTTTAGCTAAATTACTCAATCTCAAGGAAAACAAAGGATTTATATTCCAAGTTCTAGGTGTTACAGTTCAGAGGGAAAAAACAACAAACTATTTACGAAGATAGAGGTCATGGCGTTATACTAACGTCCATTGCCAAATGCACCTTTTTGTATTAAAAATGTTTCTATTTCTCTCAGTTGATAACTTAACGCCTCTCTTAAATATTCCTTGCTTCATTACAGTACAGTGAAGTAATGAAAACCAGTCGTTCCAGCAGCAAAGCATCCTCTTAGTCAGTTTCCAAATCTCTTGTTTCATAATTGTCCAGTCTCAAAATGTAAAGCATTTTAAACGTTAGAAATGCAGTGTATGTCCAGTGTAACGGAGGGAACAGTGTTGTCTGCCTTAACTTTTTTTCTAATTGACCCTTTGCTGGAGTTTTCTGTTCACAGTAAGGGAGTTTTGAGTCTCCTTGAAACAGTTTGGTGCTTCTCCCCCCACCCTGCAAGCCTCAGAGGTGCTGAAAATAAAAAATAAAACAGCTGTGAACAAGCACCCCAAGCCATATAAAAGGTCCACCATTGTTTTATTATTTTGACGAGGCATCAGCATAATTTGCATTGAAGCAACGGGTTTCAAGCATAGGCACAATACAGCCAGTGTATCTTGAGTACTAAATAACCACAAATTAAGCCTAACCCTTTTCCCGCAGTTGATGTGGTACACTTGGTGTCCTACCCTGGCACCATATGTACCACATCACCTGTGGACAAACGGCTCACAAGTGACCATGTTTCCATGGGAGGAGCATGCTTTCAGATAAAAGGATCTGGTGACTTACTCCCACATCCAGTTTAACAGATACTCCCCTTTCATATACACACACAATCTGCAGCTTATTTTTTATATAAAGGGAGTGCTTGCTCAATTTATTGCACAAGCAGATACGTGGTTTGGGTGTATGTCCACCTCAAAAGGTAGGATCCCCACTGGTCCCTGACTTCTAAGCAACTACACATTGTACACCTAAGATCCGATTCACAGAGAGCCTTCACATTCGTGGCGGAGGCTCCGCAGTCGTGGCAGGATCTCCACACTCGTGGCAGGATCTCTGCATTGAGAAACCGCAGGGCAGAGATCCCGCCACGAGTGCGGAGACTCTTTGCGACTCAGGCCCGAAATTGCAGGCTCACCTGCTGAGTTCATATAGCTGAAAAACCAAAACTTGAAGTCCCAGAATCCACACTGCTGTTGCTGGAAATAGATGGGCTTGATGACGGTAAACATTATGATATAGCATGACAAACGGCCTTTTGACAGTCATGGTGTTGTCTTATTGACATCCCATCCCCAACTGCCAATCCGTGTTCACTCTGAACCAGAACAAAAGCAACCCAAGACTGGTTTTGACCTATTTGGGCCTCTACAGTCGTTCGCTGGCGCAAAGGGGGGCAAGATTTGGCCATCTGGACAAATATCCGCAAATGTGTGGAGCAGGGGTCTCCAACCAGTAGCTCGGGAGCTACTGGTAGCTCACCAGCACCCTCAAAGTAGCTCTCAGAGGTGAAGCCAAACCAAGCTGATCTCAGAGATTCTGTGTATATTAAAGAAGGCAGCACTGCTCATTTCATTACCCATAAGAGTTACAGACATCCAATCCAATGGCAGGGTCTCTTGATAACACTCAAACACAAACTGTGTTGGCCAATCAATCAATCGGGGATTTATAGAGCGCACTACTGAGGGTCTCAAGGCGCTGGGGGGGGGTGCATTTGGGCAGCTCCGGTCATTCGAGAAGCCAGGTCTTGAGGCTCTTCCTGAATGCTTGCTGTGTGGGGCTTCTGATGCGGAGGGGGAGTTTGTTCCAGGTCTTGGCCGCGATGTAGGAGCAGGATCTGCCTCCTGTCCTGGCTCTGTGGATGCGGGGGATTTCAGCCAAGGCCTGGTCAGGGGAGCGGAAATTTCTCTTGGGGACGTAGAAGGAGATTATTTTGTTGAGGTATTGGGGTCTGGTGTTGTGGAGGGCTTTGTAGGTATGTGAGAGCAGCTTGAAGGTCACTCTTTTTTCGACGGGGAGCCAGTGGAGTTCTCGTAGTTGCTGGGTGATGTAGTCTTGCCGTGGGATGCTAGAATTGCTGAGCAGGACGCACCATTGCGGTGGTCAAAAGATTGGTGGCCAGGGGATCTAGGTGATCCCCCGGAGCCAAAGACCGTAGTCAAGAACCTCAGCATACGCCTAGACCAGGCACTGACCATTAAAAAGCACTCTGCTATCACAGCTGTTTCCATGTACTTGGTTTATTACGGCAAATCTTCCCCTTCCTTACCTTGTCCACATGGAAAACTCTCATCCAGGCACTGGTACTAAGCCGCTTAGACTACTGTAACGCCCTTTTGGTCTCAGCTAATGAGTCTTCGCTGAGCAGATTACAGGTGGTCCAAAACACCGCGGCGCGCCTTGTCTCGAATGCTATCCCTAGAACTGCCTCTCTTCCTCTCCTACAACAACTCCACTGGCTCCCGGTACGTAAAGGAACCACATTTAAAATCTGTTGTATTGTACACAAGGCCTTGAACGGCAAAGGCCCCAGCTATCTTGCTAGGAAATTTAACCACTACATACCCACTTGGTCTCTCTGATCGGGAACTAAATCTCTGCTTCTTGTACCACGGTTCAAAACATTGCGACTGGGAGGGAAAGCTTTCTTTCACCTAGCATCTCTCTACTGGAACCAGCTTCCTATTCATCTGCGGCACAATGCCCTAATCACCTTCAATTCTGAAGGCTCCTCAAAACTGCATTATTTTAACCTGCCCCCCTTCATGGCCTACTCATGCACCTCCATAGCGCAGAGATACCCCTTCGAGGGTGATTCAGGCGCTTTACAAATAAAATAAATAAATAATTAAATAAGATCCGAGGAGGAGTCTGGCTGCGGCGTTCTGGACGGTCTGGAGTTTGTGGAGCAGAGATTGGTTGATTCCGGCGTAGAGGGCATTCCCATAGTCCAGTCTGCTGGTGAGGAGTGCATGGGTGATAGATTCCGGGGGGAATCCCTTTGAAGGACTTGCGGAGTATGTGGAGGGTGTTGAAGCATGTGGAGGTAACATGAACCATCTACCTCCACTTTAAATCTACCTAAGACGGAGATTGGCCATGTTATACACCCTGCTCTATCAGTCACACCGTGTGTGACATCAAAGAATAGTGGGAGCAGTAACCAGGGCTGACCCACCAAAGTGTGTGACTGCAAGAACTAGAGTGAAAATGTGCTAGTTGGGTGAATGATCAACCAAAGAGCTGAGGGAAGAGAGTATGCATCCAGGGTAAAGAAAATTAGAAGCATCACATTCATTTTTGTGTGGGTGTGTGACATTGTGTCCTTCCCTAATAAACAGTGTTGATTCCTTAAAGCTACACCTAGTGTCAAGGACTGCCAAATGTGTATGCTGGTCCCCATCATAAGAGTATTATCTCTGACGCATGGTATAATTGTGCCATAGCAATAATATTTTCCTCCTTGACTATTTTGGGCATACAAGTCTAGTAATTACATTCTTGCTGCTATCACTGACATATTAAGACCATGACTGGCCTGAATTTGTTCATGAGAGGCCTTTTTACATGGCGGTACTCAATGAAAACGAAAAGCTGATGTTTAGGGACTGTGTATTTTCTAACAATGCAAACTGATTTGATTTTTAAAGGAATAAATATGCTTTTTCAGAAAAGGTTTACTTCTGGAAAATTGATTTGATTGCTCAAAGTGGAAAGTGGTTTTGATAGAAAAATATGTGTATTTTCAAAAACTAATATGCTAATGAAGACAAAATATTGCAATTCTAAAACACATTCAAAGTTGTTAGCTGAATGATAATTCAATTTCAGTTGGGAAGACTTACTGCTGTGGTAATACCCATTGTGGCATACAGCATTTGATGATTCAAATTTTACTTGATTGCAAGCATTTAATATTGATAAACGTTTTCCTAGCATTCTGCTGATAACTTCACCTGGAATGTTTGGGTGGTTACTACTGATAATTGTGCTTAGGGTGGTCATAGTGTGATGTTAATACATATCATAAGCATTTTACAAATGCTGTATGCCACAATGGGTATTACCACAGCAATTAAGTCTTCCCAACTGAAATTGAATTATCATTCAGCTAACAACTTTGAATGTGTTTTAGAATTGCAATATTTTGTCTTCATTAGCATATTAGTTTTTGAAAATACACATATTTTTCTATCAAAACCACTTTCCACTTTGAGCAATCAAATCAATTTTCCAGAAGTAAACCTTTTCTGAAAAAGCATATTTATTCCTTTAAAAATCAAATCAGTTTGCATTGTTAGAAAATACACAGTCCCTAAACATCAGCTTTTCGTTTTCATTGAGTACCGCCATGTAAAAAGGCCTCTCATGAACAAATGCAGGCCAGTCATGGTCTTAATATGTCAGTGATGGCAGCAAGAATGTAATTACTAGACTTGTATGCCCAAAATAGTCAAGGATGACAATATTATTGCTATGGCACAATTATACCACGCGTCAGAGATAATACTCTTATGATGGGGACCAGCATACATATTTGGCAGTCCTTGACACTAGGTGTAGCTTTAAGGAATCAACACTGTTTATTAGGGAAGGACACAATGTCACACACCCACACAAAAATGAATGTGATGCTTCTAATTTTCTTTACCCTGGATGCATACTCTCTTCCCTCAGCTCTTTGGTTGATCATTCACCCAACTAGCACATTTTCACTCTAGTTCTTGCAGTCACACACTTTGGTGGGTCAGCCCTGGTTACTGCTCCCACTATTCTTTGATGTCACACACGGTGTGACTGATAGAGCAGGGTGTATAACATGGCCAATCTCCATCTTAGGTAGATTTAAAGTGGAGGTAGATGGTTCATGTTGCCTCCACATGCTATAACACCCTCCACATACTCCGCAAGTCCTTCAAAGGGATCCCCCCCGGAATCTATCACCCATGCACTCCTCACCAGCAGACTGGACTATGGGAATGCCCTCTACGCCGGAATCAACCAATCTCTGCTCCACAAACTCCAGACCGTCCAGAACGCCGCAGCCAGACTCCTCCTCGGATCTTATTTAATGATTTATTTATTTTATTTGTAAAGCGCCTGAATCACCCTCGAAGGGGTATCTCTGCGCTATGGAGGTGCATGAGTAGGCCATGAAGGGGGGCAGGTTAAAATAATGCAGTTTTGAGGAGCCTTCGGAATTGAAGGTGATTAGGGCATTGTACCGCAGATGAATAGGAAGCTGGTTCCAGTAGAGAGATGCTAGGTGAAAGAAAGCTTTCCCTCCCAGTCGCAATGTTTTGAACCGTGGTACAAGAAGCAGAGATTTAGTTCCTGATCAGAGAGACCAAGTGGGTATGTAGTGGTTAAATTTCCTTGCAAGATAGCTGGGGCCTTTGCCGTTCAAGGCCTTGTGTACAATACAACAGATTTTAAATTTGGTTCCTTTACGTACCGGGAGCCAGTGGAGTTGTTGTAGGAGAGGAAGAGAGGCAGTTCTAGGGATAGCATTCGAGACAAGGCGCGCCGCGGTGTTTTGGACCACCTGTAATCTGCTCAGCGAAGGCTCATTAGCTGAGACCAAAAGGGCGTTACAGTAGTCTAAGCGGCTTAGTACCAGTGCGTGGATGAGAGTTTTCCATGTGGACATGGTAAGGAAGGGGAAGATTTGCCGTAATAAACCAAGTACATGGAAACAGCTGTGATAGCAGAGTGCTTTTTAATGGTCAGTGCCTGGTCTAGGCGTATGCTGAGGTTCTTGGCTACGGTCTTTGGCTCCGGGGGATCACCTAGATCCCCTGGCCACCAATCTTTTGACCACCGCAATGGTGCGTCCTGCTCAGCAATTCTAGCATCCCACGGCAAGACTAAATCACCCAGCAACTACGAGAACTCCACTGGCTCCCCGTCGAAAAAAGAGTGACCTTCAAGCTGCTCTCACATACCTACAAAGCCCTCCACAACACCAGACCCCAATACCTCAACAAAATAATCTCCTTCTACGTCCCCAAGAGAAATCTCCGCTCCCCTGACCAGGCCTTGGCTGAAATCCCCCGCATCCACAGAGCCAGGAGAGGAGGCAGATCCTGCTCCTACATCGCGGCCAAGACCTGGAACAAACTCCCCCTCCGCATCAGAAGCCCCACACAGCAAGCATTCAGGAAGAGCCTCAAGACCTGGCTTCTCGAATGACCGGAGCTGCCCAAATGCATCCCCCCCCAGCGCCTTGAGACCCTCAGTAGTGTGCTCTATAAATCCCCGATTGATTGATTGGCCAACACATTGTGTGTTTGAGTGTTATCAAGAGACCCTGCCATTGGATTGGATGTCTGTAACTCTTACGGGTAATGAAACGAGCAGTGCTGCCTTCTTTAATATACACAGAATCTCTGAGATCAGCTTGGTTTGGCTTCACCTCTGAGAGCTACTTTGAGGGTGCTGGTGAGCTACCAGTAGCTCCCGAGCTACTGGTTGGTGACCCCTGATCTAGTCAAACGCCTTTGTGGTGTCCAGAAGGGCAGCTACTGCAGTGAGCTGGGGGTCCGATGAATGCATGAGGGCAAACATTGTGAACAGATTATGTGCTGTTGAAAGGCTCTGCACTAACTTCAACTGGTCTGGACGGACTATGTCTGGTAACAGCGGGAGCAAACGGTTCACTACTAGCTTAAAGTGGACTTTAAGGGGTGGTAAGGCTAACCTTCTGTTAAAGCTACAGGGACACTCCTGTTAAGGCAACAGGGACACAACTAATTCCAAGAGGCCTTTTCCTGCACCTGCCTAGCTGACCAGTGGCACCCTGGACTGGGCTTTCCTGCCATCCTCGGAGTTTCCTAATGAGTTCCCTAAGGACCCTGGGGCTTTAGAAGTGTATTTCTGTTGTGGATTGGGACTAAAAGGACTACAGTCGGAAGGTAAAATCTGTGACCAGGATTTATCGGTTAAGTGTATATGACCTATACTCCAACACAGTGGTCGTCAATTGTGCCTAGGTTCTGTTCTACGGTGACTATTGGATTACCTTTGACACTTTGTGCTTCTTGGTGGTATTTCTACTGAAAACATTTAAAGTTCATATCTCCAGTTCCCCTTATTACATTTTTCTCATTTTGTTTATTACATGTTACTCTATTTTTCTCATTCACTTTGAGACTTTTAATGTTTTGCATTTTGACTTTATTACTGGTTTGGTACTGCATAAATATTGTACACCTTGCCTCTTGGTTAATTAGGCTTGTCTGCTCTGTGCTATTGCTACCAGGAGGTTTAGTTTAGCTTTATTTAGTGACTGTAGTGGTTCTCCCAGACAAGAATTGTGATTATTACTTTAGATGGGTATCCAATCCCTCAACTATAAAACCTACTTATCCAGTTAGAGGATGTTAAGATGATGGAACAGGCCAATGCGATACCTCAGGTCTCTAGACGGCCCCACATTGTTTACCAGTCTAAACTTGGAAGAGGTGGAGAGCTCTTGTATGGGTAGGGCAGGTTCACTGGGGCAAACCTCTCGTGCCATTGAAATAGTGATGGTGCTACTTTTTTCTCCCATTCCACCACTAGGGCTAGTATAGCTGCATCGAGACACAACCAGAGTATGGCCCTGACACCTTTGGTTTGGTGCTCAAGATATAATCTCGTAAACCTAGTAATGCAAAGTCTGGATTGTCCAGAATCGGGTACCCCAGAAGAGTTGACTTTTTTAACTGCTCTGATGAATTCGCTGGGTTTGTGTGGGGGTTGAGGAAGGAGTGGGTAGTATTTTCCTTTGTGCGTCTTTGTGGTGTTTCGTCCTCTCTGTTTGTTTGCAGAGGAGTTAGCTTCCTGTTGGCCATTTTGGTTAGGCCGTGCCATCCGGACCTTAGGGCTCTAGTAGGCCAGTACATGTCCAAACCAAAGAACCTATCGATCTATCAAGGGTGGGGCGATGCGCAGTCGTGCCTTACTATTACTGGTGATTTCTTCTTTATGGAACCAATTCTAGTGTGTGTTTTTAAAACTTTTTAAACTTTTGTTGTAGAGGTAACTTTTTTAACTGTTCTGATTAATCTGCTATGTTTGTGTGGGGGGGGGTTGGGGAAGGAGTGGGCAATTATTTTCATCTGGACAGTTTTTGCTGTGTTTCTTCCTCAGCATTTGTTTGCAGAGTGCTACTCTTCCTGTCGCCCATTTTTCTTAGGCTGTGCCATCCGTAAGTTAGAGCTGTAGTGGGCTGGTACATGTCACAACCAAGGAGCACAACGATCTATAAAAATCAGGTGGATTCGCCACTAGTGCGCCAAAGGCAAACCCGTCGATTCTGGTCGTTTAAACAGACAGGTTGACCACTATTCCGCCTCTCAGTGGCTGACTTTGCGCCACGTAGTAAGTGTGCTCATTCCATTGACATAGGGGAGGGGTACTCCGTTTGTAAGCACTGCAGCTTTACTATCAGCCCGGTTGTTAGGGATGGATCTGAAATGGAGGGAAGCAGATCAACGCGTTTCAGCATGTTTAGCATTAATTAACGTTCATTGTTCGTCATCACTCTGACATTTCAGATTTAATCACTGAGTACTCACCTGATGTCATGTTCCTCACAGAAAAATTGCTTAATCAGTCCACTCATGCAGAGGTGGCACTAGCTCTTCCTACTGGTTAATTCGTTGAAAGGTGTGATAGAACTACAGGCAGGGGGTTGCATTTCTATTATTTAGAAAGATCACTTCACTTGCTGACTAAATGTATTTATTGTTCTGGAGTGCGAAAACGCTTTTGTTTCAGATTCAGTTTCACTTTTTCATGCATATTGATCTGTAGACCTCCTGGTCCAGAGAAATGTTTTAGGGAAGCTACATTTCCCCTGTAGTGTTGAAACTGGCTAATTTTAATATCATAGGTGACCTCAATTTAAACTTCGGACAGACCAACTTCAGTCAAGTAAATAATTTAACCAATGATGTCGAATCCATTCAATTGACTAAACTAGTGACAGGTCCCACACACAAGGGACGGCATTTGTTGGACCTGATCTTTTGCAACTAATCTGCCCATTATATGGTCATGGTAAAATTAATAGGCCCAAGTGTTCCGCGTAAGGCGGAACCTAAAACTTAAACTGGGAGGCACTTGCACAAATTTGATAACGAGAGGTTTGGTAAACTGATTAAGGATAGCATTCCTAAATGTGACTCTAATATCGAGACAGCTGTTCAGAAGATGAACTGCTGATCAGTATCCACCCTGGATGATCTCATTCTTGTGCGAACAGGTAAGTAGAAAAAGAGGTCTTCTGCTTTCTGGTGCGACACAAAACTGATTAAGAAAAAAGAAGTGCTGTAAGGTGCTTGAATGCACTTGGAGAAAATCTTACAATGCTATGACTAAAAAACATTATATGAGGGTCAATAAAGTCTATCATAAAATGGTCAAAGAGGACCATGCTGATTTTTATGCTGATAAAATTGAGAAAAGCAGTAATCCCTCCAAAGAAATCTATGCCATAGTACAAAGCCTGAAGCAAACTCACGTTTTGTTGATGCACCTCATGATAAATGTGACAAGCTTGCAGACTACTTTATTGAAAAAGTAAACAACCTTTATGTACACTTTCCTGGCTGTAACCTCAATTCTGATGCTGGATGTCCTTTTCCAAAGATGAATGGGCTCGTGGAGTTTGAATTGCTGGAAGGCATTTCTCTTGGATCCTAGTCTTAAAGTGAAGGAGATTCTCATTCCCATATTTGTCTAGCTAATCCCTCTGGCCTCTGCTGTGGTGCCTTTTGCGTGGAAACACCCCAAAATCATTCTAAAAAAAGTTACGTTAGATCAGGCCATGCCTGAAAATTATCGCACCATCTCATTCTAACCTTTTCTGGCTAAAGTGCTGGAGAAACGTGAATAATCTTTTGCTGGACTTCTTGGAAAAGCATCAGCTGCTAGACCCATCACGGAATGAGTTTAAACCAGCCGATACCACAGAATCTGCCCTTCTTAAGGTGACTGAGGCCCTGCGACAAACTGCTGATGAGGAAGGCTCTGCAACGCCGGTTTCATTTGGTTTCAGTGCCTCTTTTAATATGGTGCCCCATGAGGTGCTCCTTCAGCGATTACACGAAAATGGGGTCCGAAGCAAAGGATGGTCCTGGTTTGCCTCTTTTTAAAATGACCGATCCTTTCACGTGATGTCTCCACGCTTTACATCTACTAAGTGAAACTTAGATTATGGCATCCCTCAGGGCTGTGCCCTAAGTCCCACCCTCTTTAATATTAATGTAAAGCCATTGGCTGATGTGGTGAAACCTTTTGGGGATTTCTCTGGTATCCCACCCGAATGGTACCAAACGTATTATATCGTTTTCTTCATCTGTAGATGGGGCTGTCTATTTTCAGAACTGTACGATAGCCGTTGCCGATTGGATGCATTTTAACTGTTTGAAGTTGGAATGCCAACAAAACAGTGTCTTGTTAGGTAAACACTTACAAGAGATCACTATTGGTCCAGTGTTTTGGGGTTCCCTCCTTAGCCCAAAGCTGTTGTGAAAAATCTGGGTGTTTGGTTTGTTGACTTGTTATCTTTCGAGCCACAAGTCAGAGCGCTAACTGCTGTCTGCTTTGGCATCCTCAGAAGCCTTAAAACTATAATTAACTTCATCCATGCCAAGGTTCAGAGGATGATCATCCAGTCCCTAATCATCTCTCACCTTGACTACTGTAACATACTGCATTTGGGTGCCAAGAGGTTTGCAAAAAATAAGCTGCAAATTGTTCATAACACTGCTGTGAGATAACTTTTCCATCTGCCAAAATTATGCTCAATCTCAAAGCTGCTTTGTAAGGTGCACTGGATTCTGAAAGAGAAGTGCATTCAGTTCAAGGCGGTGTGTGTAGTTCATCGGATTTTTACCAAGAAGGATGCATCTAGTCTCTTGACCTTACTTCAGCCCTAAAACCCTATTAGGTCTCTCTGATCAGCTGGCTCAAATCTGGTGGGGGCACCTCGCATCAATCTGGCTAGGAAGGGATTGTGATTGTATTTGGGGCAAAATTTCAGCAGGCAACGGGCAATAATGGTCATTGTTGGCAAATTCCCGTGTAATCTCGGTCCCATATTTATCTTGGTCCATTACCACAATGTCCCTGCCCTAATCAGCTGTTTAATAATGAGGGTGTAGTTAGATTTTAAAGCAAATAAAGCCTGTTTTTCAGAATATGAGAGATTGAAAGGTATATACTCAAAACTCTGTCTGACCTATATTACTTGGTTCTTTAAATCACTGTTTTGTCTACAAATGTGAATAGTCAATTCCTAGAATGTTTTATACATGCAAAAGGTTTGGTCCATCTTGTGAAACGCCGCCATCCTGCCAGCCGCAGCCCAGAGCTAACAGGGGACCACAACCTCCAGGGTCCTTTGCGCCGATGGGAGGCGCCAACACTTTGCTTCGCCCCAGGAGGCGCTTTTAAGGGCTTGCGGGCTCCCGCAGCGCGGGAGTCCATTTTGTGAAACGCCGCCATCCTGCCAGCCGCAGCCCAGAGCTAACAGGGGACCACAACCTCCAGGGTCCCTAGCACCGGTGGGAGGCGCCAACACTTTGCTTCGCCCCAGGAGGCGCTTTTAAGGGCTTGCGGGCTCCCGCAGCGCGGGAGTCGGTCTTGTGAAACGCCGCCATCCTGCCAGCCACAGCCCGGAGCTAACAGGGGACCACAACCTCCAGGGTCCTTAGCGCCGGTGGGAGGCGCCAACACTTTGCATTGCGCCAGGAGGCGCTTTTAAGGTCTCGCGGGCTCCCGCAGCACGGGACGTGCGACGGCGTGCCTGGGCGGGCCCGTTAGCGGCCGGAAGAAGCCGGGCTTGGCCACCCCTCTTAGGTTTTCAAGGAGAGATCCGAGGACTTCAGGAACTTGCATAAATAAATTACAAGGTCAGTGTTTCCAGCTCCAGACACATTACTGCCTTGGGCATCACTCCGACTTGACTGCAAGCATGGGTAGGCGAATTAGCGTGGGGAAATCTCATGCGGTACAAACGCAACTGACTTCCTCCCTCCAACCAACTTCCATAGACAGAGTGTTACAGAGAGCCATTGGGGTAGTTGCCACAGAGATTGAATTAACTGAAAGACGACTGTCTCTTATTCCTGATCTAGTCCAACCCATTAGCCTCCATGACGAAACAGGATCTTCATTGTCTATCGCCCAGGAACCCCAAATCTCCCCCCCCCCCCCCCCCTCCCCAAGGACCCGTGCAGCAGGCAATGTGGATGAGCCATATCCAGAAGGTGCTCGCCCAGAAAAAAAAGATCAGTACCGCTGCACCATTGGATCCAAAACGTACAATACAAACCATGGACCATGTGATGTCTGGTGATTTGGAGAAGGCCGGACTGGAAACACCACCCCAGGCAGGCTTGGAACAGCCAGCCTGGGTTACGGACGTGGTGGTGGACATACAGGTTCAAGTAAGGACTATTGTGAAGGACAAGTTAAGAAATTTGTGGGAACGGGTTGACAAGCTCACCAAATTAGTTAACTATGGGTGGACAGGACAGAGGCAGCTCTGAGGGAAAAAGAACCGGTTAATCCTGTGAACCTAAAATTGGCCCCCCCAAGAACTAATCCTGAACCCCTATTAACAGTTAACACGCCCACCTCCAGCATGGCAACTCACTCTAACCAGGAGGGCGAGGGTAAACGTTTGAATAATTTAGAGGGGCTAGGAAAAGCAAACCGTACTCATTACCAGGGACATAAACGGGGGGCACAGATAGGAAGAAATAATGACCCATTCGTAGCAAGGGCACAAGCAAGCAACTCTCCTCGTGAGAGGCCCAGAAAAAAGAGTGTCTCATACGAGGGAAGTTAAGACCCAGGGCTAGCTCTACTGCACATAAATCTTCCCCGGCCTCAACCCCTTATGTAGTTATATTAGCGGCTGTCCCTGAGCTGAAAAAGGGGAGTAGAGAATCATATTTTGATCTAAGAAACAAATGCTCACACTGGTTAGCCAACTACAAACAATTCTCACATAGAGATATAAGCAAAATTCTTATGATTCGCAGGGTGGGTTGGGTGGGCTGGAGACCGAAAGATATCTCGTGCCAAACTCAAGAGGGCTGGTCAGACAAGGAACCTCAGGAGCTCCAGTACCCTACTACTCAACACCATGAAAATACGTAAACAAAAAACTGCTACATGGTCCTTCGCCGGAAATGCACCCAAAATCTGGAACGCCATTCCAGTCGTTATTAGGACTATCCCGTCCTTAACAAAATTAAAAAAACAACTGAAAGTCCTTTTCCTCAACCGCTCCCTCCCGAATAGATAGCTGCCATCAAAACGCTATTCCGTGCTCGTTGTCTCTTCCTGACATTGTAGCTCTAAGACTTTCCTCCTCCCTGCTATTCGACCCCCAACTGCTCCACCCCCCTTAATTGGTTCAACCCCAAGACAGCGTGCACTTTATGAGGTTATCTCAGGACTCACGGACTACCTCAATGCTGCTCAGCCCATTTGGATTTCCGAACCTATTATGTAGAATCCTGCTTTATTGTATCAACCCCAAGACAACGTGCACTCTATGAGGTTATCTCAGGTCTCACATACTACCTCAATGCTGCTCAGCACACTTGGACTGCCAAACTTATATGTAGAATACTGCTTATTGTATGAATCTTGCTCAAAAACTGTTGTGAAGCGCTCCGATACCCTCGGGTCAGGCTAGCGCTATATAAAACTCCTTAATAAATAAATAAAGGAAATCTCTGGTGATTGCGTTGTGATAAATTTCAGAAACACAATGATTGTGGAATCCCTTTTAGACCGCTTTCATCACAGGGATAGGGGGGGCATTATATCAAATTCCATTGGCCGCACACTGCTCGTCACACCAGCAAATTGCCCCAAAGAACTGTGGACAATGTAGTGGCGTCGGCGAGTACGCCTATGCCACAATGTGTAAAAAAGAGTATGTACTGCGTATATCCATCCCTGGACACGTGTTTCGAGGTAATTGCCTCTCGTCAGCAGGGAGCAGGTAAGAGTAAGGGGTACCGCGTGGACTGCCAAAATATAAAAGCAGGTCAAATACCTTTCATGGCGCGCAGGTGCTGGACCAGGACTCGTCAGCCCAATGACTCGAGGGAGTCGTATTATATCAAATTCCATTGGCCGCACACTGCTCGTCACACCAGCAAATTGCCCCAAAGAACTGTGGACAATGTAGTGGCGTCGGCGAGTACGCCTATGCCACAATGTGTAAAAAAGAGTATGTACTGCGTATTTCCATCCCTGGACACGTGTTTCGAGGTAATTGCCTCTCGTCAGCAGGGAGCAGGTAAGAGTAAGGGGTGCCGCGTGGACTGCCAAAATATAATAGCAGGTCAAATACCTTTCATGGTGCGCAGGTGCTGGACCAGGACTCGTCAGCCCAATGACTCGAGGGAGTCGTATTATATCAAATTCCATTGGCCGCACACTGCTCGTCACACCAGCAAATTGCCCCAAAGAACTGTGGACAATGAAGTGGCGTCGGCGAGTACGCCTATGCCACAATGTGTAAAAAAGAGTATGTACTGCGTATATCCATCCCTGGACACGTGTTTCGAGGTAATTGCCTCTCGTCAGCAGGGAGCAGGTAAGAGTAAGGGGTGCCGCGTGGGCTGCCAAAATATAAAAGCAGGTCAAATACCTTTCATGGCGCGCAGGTGCTGGACCAGGACTCGTCAGCCCAATGACTCGAGGGAGTCGTATTATATCAAATTCCATTGGCCGCACACTGCTCGTCACACCAGCAAATTGCCCCAAAGAACTGTGGACAATGTAGTGGGGTCGGCGAGTACGCCTATGCCACAATGTGTAAAAAAGAGTATGTACTGCGTATATCCATCCCTGGACACGTGTTTCGAGGTAATTGCCTCTCGTCAGCAGGGAGCAGGTAAGAGTAAGGGGTGCCGCGTGGACTGCCAAAATATAAAAGCATGTCAAATACCTTTCATGGCGCGCAGGTGCTGGACCAGGACTCGTCAGCCCAATGACTCAAGGGAGTCGTATTATATCAAATTCCATTGGCCGCACACTGCTCGTCACACCAGCAAATTGCCCCAAAGAACTGTGGACAATGTAGTGGCGTCGGCGAGTACGCCTATGCCACAATGTGTAAAAAAGAGTATGTACTGCGTATATCCATCCCTGGACACGTGTTTCGAGGTAATTGCCTCTCGTCAGCAGGGAGCAGGTAAGAGTAAGGGGTGCCGCGTGGACTGCCAAAATATAAAAGCAGGTCAAATACCTTTCATGGCGCGCAGGTGCTGGACCAGGACTCGTCAGCCCAATGACTCGAGGGAGTCGTATTATATCAAATTCCATTGGCCGCACACTGCTCGTCACACCAGCAAATTGCCCCAAAGAACTGTGGACAATGTAGTGGCGTCGGCGAGTACGCCTATGCCACAATGTGTAAAAAAGAGTATGTACTGCGTATATCCATGCCTGGACACGTGTTTCGAGGTAATTGCCTCTCGTCAGCAGGGAGCAGGTAAGAGTAAGGGGTGCCGCGTGGACTGCCAAAATATAAAAGCAGGTCAAATACCTTTCATGGCGCGCAGGTGCTGGACCAGGACTCGTCAGCCCAATGACTCGAGGGAGTCGTATTATATCAAATTCCATTGGCCGCACACTGCTCGTCACACCAGCAAATTGCCCCAAAGAACTGTGGACAATGTAGTGGCGTCGGCGAGTACGCCTATGCCACAATGTGTAAAAAAGAGTATGTACTGCGTATATCCATCCCTGGACACGTGTTTCGAGGTAATTGCCTCTCGTCAGCAGGGAGCAGGTAAGAGTAAGGGGTGCCGCGTGGACTGCCAAAATATAAAAGCAGGTCAAATACCTTTCATGGCGCGCAGGTGCTGGACCAGGACTCGTCAGCCCAATGACTCGAGGGAGTCGTATTATATCAAATTCCATTGGCCGCACTCTGCTCGTCACACCAGCAAATTGCCCCAAAGAACTGTGGACAATGTAGTGGCGTCGGCGAGTACGCCTATGCCACAATGTGTAAAAAAGAGTATGTACTGCGTATATCCATCCCTGGACACGTGTTTCGAGGTAATTGCCTCTCGTCAGCAGGGAGCAGGTAAGAGTAAGGGGTGCCGCGTGGACTGCCAAAATATAAAAGCAGGTCAAATACCTTTCATGGCGCGCAGGTGCTGGACCAGGACTCGTCAGCCTAATGACTCGAGGGAGTCGTATTATATCAAATTCCATTGGCCGCACACTGCTCGTCACACCAGCAAATTGCCCCAAAGAACTGAGGACAATGTAGTGGCGTCGGCGAGTACGCCTATGCCACAATGTGTAAAAAAGAGTATGTACTGCGTATATCCATCCCTGGACACGTGTTTCGAGGTAATTGCCTCTCGTCAGCAGGGAGCAGGTAAGAGTAAGGGGTGCCGCGTGGACTGCCAAAATATAAAAGCAGGTCAAATACCTTTCATGGCGCGCAGGTGCTGGACCAGGACTCGTCAGCCCAATGACTCGAGGGAGTCGTATTATATCAAATTCCATTGGCCGCACACTGCTCGTCACACCAGCAAATTGCCCCAAAGAACTGTGGACAATGTAGTGGCGTCGGCGAGTACGCCTATGCCACAATGTGTAAAAAAGAGTATGTACTGCGTATTTCCATCCCTGGACACGTGTTTCGAGGTAATTGCCTCTCGTCAGCAGGGAGCAGGTAAGAGTAAGGGGTGCCGCGTGGACTGCCAAAATATAAAAGCAGGTCAAATACCTTTCATGGCGCGCAGGTGCTGGACCAGGACTCGTCAGCCCAATGACTCGAGGGAGTCGTATTATATCAAATTCCATTGGCCGCACACTGCTCGTCACACCAGCAAATTGCCCCAAAGAACTGTGGACAATGTAGTGGCGTCGGCGAGTACGCCTATGCCACAATGTGTAAAAAAGAGTATGTACTGCGTATATCCATCCCTGGACACGTGTTTCGAGGTAATTGCCTCTCGTCAGCAGGGAGCAGGTAAGAGTAAGGGGTGCCGCGTGGACTGCCAAAATATAAAAGCAGGTCAAATACCTTTCATGGCGCGCAGGTGCTGGACTAGGACTCGTCAGCCCAATGACTCGAGGGAGTCGTATTATATCAAATTCCATTGGCCGCACACTGCTCGTCACACCAGCAAATTGCCCCAAAGAACTGTGGACAATGTAGTGGCGTCGGCGAGTACGCCTATGCCACAATGTGTAAAAAAGAGTATGTACTGCGTATATCCATCCCTGGACACGTGTTTCGAGGTAATTGCCTCTCGTCAGCAGGGAGCAGGTAAGAGTAAGGGGTGCCGCGTGGACTGCCAAAATATAAAAGCAGGTCAAATACCTTTCATGGCGCGCAGGTGCTGGACCAGGACTCGTCAGCCCAATGACTCGAGGGAGTCGTATTATATCAAATTCCATTGGCCGCACACTGCTCGTCACACCAGCAAATTGCCCCAAAGAACTGTGGACAATGTAGTGGCGTCGTCGAGTACGCCTATGCCACAATGTGTAAAAAAGAGTATGTACTGCGTATATCCATCCCTGGACACGTGTTTCGAGGTAATTGCCTCTCGTCAGCAGGGAGCAGGTAAGAGTAAGGGGTGCCGCGTGGACTGCCAAAATATAAAAGCAGGTCAAATACCTTTCATGGCGCGCAGGTGCTGGACCAGGACTCGTCAGCCCAATGACTCGAGGGAGTCGTATTATATCAAATTCCATTGGCCGCACACTGCTCGTCACACCAGCAAATGGCATTATAGTGACATACTCGTGCCATAGGCGTACTCACCGTTGCTACTACATTATCAAGAGTTCTATGGGGCTATTTGCTGGTATGACGAGCAGTGTGCGACCTACTTTGTTTATGTATTTAAGCTCCCTCGAGCGATTTGGGCTGACGAGCCTTGGTTCCGCACCTGCGCGCCGTAAGAGGTATTTTACCTTTAATATTTTGGCAGTCTACTTGGCACCCCACACACCTACCTGCTCCCTGCTGACGAGAGGCAATTACCTCGAAACACGTGTCCAGGGATGGCATTATAGTGACATACTCGTGGCATAGGCGTACTCACCGTTGCTACTACATTATCAAGAGTTCTATGGGGCTATTTGCTGGTATGACGAGCAGTGTGCAACCTACTTTGTTTATGTATTTAAGCTCCCTCGAGCGATTTGGGCTGACGAGCCTTGGTTCCGCACCTGTGCGCCGTAAGAGGTATTTTACCTTTAATATTTTGGCAGTCTACTTGGCACCCCACACACCTACCTGCTCCCTGCTGACGAGAGGCAATTACCTCGAAACACGTGTCCAGGGATGGCATTATAGTGACATACTCGTGGCATAGGCGTACTCACCGTTGCTACTACATTATCAAGAGTTCTATGGGGCTATTTGCTGGTATGACGAGCAGTGTGCGACCTACTTTGTTTATGTATTTAAGCTCCCTCGAGCGATTTGGGCTGACGAGCCTTGGTTCCGCACCTGTGCGCCGTAAGAGGTATTTTACCTTTAATATTTTGGCAGTCTACTTGGCAGCCCACACACCTACCTGCTCCCTGCTGACGAGAGGCAATTACCTCGAAACACGTGTCCAGGGATGGCATTATAGTGACATACTCGTGGCATAGGCGTACTCACCGTTGCTACTACATTATCAAGAGTTCTATGGGGCTATTTGCTGGTATGACGAGCAGTGTGCGACCTACTTTGTTTATAGGGGGGGCATTAGTTCATCGCCACTAGGCTGCTTCTATCCCCTTGGCCTTATCCCACCTGTAAGAAAAAGAAATGGTAAACTGGGGGGGGGGTGGCCGCAGGAAAATCATTTCTTCCCATTAGGACAGGGTCAACCATCCCCCTTATTTTACAACTATTCGGTATCAAATAGATTCAGTCCCCTTGAGTCAGTAGATTGACTTACGAGCGCTGAGCCCCCACAAGTAAAATCTAATTATCATAGAGAGGCTGTGCCCCAGTTAAGGGAGACCGCACAGAGGAGAGGCTTTCTGAAGCAGAATGAGGTGTCGGGCCTGGAAAACGAGGGTGGAAAGCATAGACCAGTTAGGGGTAAACAGAAGATAGCCACTACTAGCCCATCGACCCTTGATCCTTTACATCAGGATATGCAGACCTCCAATCTAGAACTGAGGGATGTAGTAAATCCCTCATTTACAAGGGCTCACATGATCCAACCATAAGAACAAGATCAGTGCAGCCGATGGAATGCTGCCAATCCCCTATGGGCACTCAAGAGAATCACGACACAAATCCCCCCACACTAACAAACCAAGCGGGCTCTCCCAGCCTGCAACTTCTCTCCTGGAACATAGCTGGACTACTCTCTAAATAGTATAGTCCAGAATGGGGACTCTTTATGGAGCAACATGAGATTTGTATGTTCCAAGAAACATGGGCCAGGGATGAAATACATAGAATGGGCTATGCGTCATTTAGCATCCCAGCTACTTATCCAGGGAAGGGTAGACCTTCTGGAGGGTTGTGTACCTGGGTCGGAGTAAATCTGGGCTGTGAAGCAAAACCACTAGAGAGCTCTTCACGTGACATCCTTTGTGTTCTTCTATCCTTCCATACAAAAATAAGCATAGTCTTAATTAATGTATATTCTCGACCAGTACCCCGAGGGCAAGAGTCTACTACTTTTGAACAGCTAACTACCTTTCTCTCAACCATCCCTGCAAACTTTGGGGTAATCATTGGCGGAGATTTCAACTGCTAGTTCGAACCCCTGAATGGCCTGGTTCCGGGCACTCAGTGAGGAGGACCGATACTGGTCCATTCCAGAGCCCAATATCCCTCCAACAAGGGTATGGACCCCGCTGGCATTGCAGATATGCACCCTTACATTAAACTTCTCACTGAGAACTTGTAACGGACGCACCACATCTGATACCCCAGGGAATTACACCTTTAACAAACCGGGGCATACTTCCATTATTGAGTTCTTTATGGTAGATACAAAATCATGGCATAGAGTGAAAGATGTTAAAATCAGCCCCCGCTATGATAGCGACCATAATGCTCTCATTTTAGAAAAAACGCCATATGTCAGGAATGCATCTGATAATTTGCCAGCACCAGACTCCAACCTGATTCAGTCCATTGGAGGGAGGAGAGTCCGCTGGGGCGAATTTTCTCAATCAGAAGAAAAATTGGCCATGCTTTACCACCAAATTATTCCACATCTCATGGTTGCAAACCAAGCCGCAGAGACAAAGGACATTCCTAATTCCCACTTAATAATTTTAAAAAATCATCAAGACCTGTTTGCTTCTATGGCCGTTTCTTTTCTCAAAACAAAAACCCTAGGGCGAATAATAAACACCAACACTCGTGGATTAACGCAAGCTGTCATGCAGCTAAAACTGGCCTTATCTCTGCTATTAACAGCAATGTTAGGCCAGAGATTAAAGAAGTAAGGGCAAAATATAAGAACGCTATAGCTAAGGCCAAAAGAAGTTGGGAATCCCAAAAATGGAACGACCTTAGAAGTGCTTTAAACAATCATGACCTGAGGACCTTTTGGAATATCATTAACTCAGGGTCTCAGGATGGTAAATAGGCCATAGAACCCAATATTGGTGAAGAAGCATGGAAGGCCCATTTTGAATCATTATACACAAGAGTCGAGGATGGTGACGGGCTAGCGATCAGACGATTACTGCCCCCTGGCCCGGCATCTGTAGATATCCTCTTAATTTCTCTGAGAGAGGTCACCAACGCCCTAGGTATGATAAAAACGGCCAAAGCCGCAGGGTTGGATAAGATTCCTGGAGACCTCTTTCACTCTGAGCCGACTGTTTGGGCTCCTTATCTGTCCTTCCTGTTTAATGCTATTCTACAAGGCATGGCGATTCCCACCACCTGGGCTGGGGTCGAAATAATACCAATTTATAATAAGGGCTCCCTACTTTTGCCTGTCAATTATCGCCCGATTAGCCTGATAGATGTAAGCCAAAAAATATTTGTCCGTGTCCTACTTGTGCGTCTCCAGAATTGGATGGAGGAACATAACATCCTTACCCCCCTCCAAGCCGGATTTAGAGCAAGGACGTCAACAACTGATCAAATATTTAGGCTACAAATGATACACTGGAAAACCGTTTGAATAGAGGGTGGCAGCCCCTACCTTATATTTGTAGACCTTAAATCTGCTTTCAATCTGGTACCGAGGGACAAACTTTGGGCAATTTTACTAGAAATGGGAGTCCCAGAGTATCTTTGCTATCAGTTAAAAGGCTTACATGAAGGTAATTTTTCCCAAATTAGATATGGAAAAAATGGCGAACTTTCATCCCCCCTGCCCCGTAGCGAGAGGTGTCTGGCAAGGCTGCGTCCTGGCCCGACTACGTTCTGCCTCTTTATTAATGGCTTAATAGATGCATTGAATGCTGGGAAAAATATCGATTCCCCCAGGCTGGCAAAACGCAAAATACCAGCCCTGATGTTTGCAGACGACACCCTCCTGCTTGCGAAATCCCCTATGGGAATACAGAGGACCCTCAACAACTTTAGTGCCTTCTGCAAACAGCTGGGACTGGAAATTAACCTCCAAAAAACAAAGTACATGCCCTTCAATGTAGGTAACACCACTCGCCCAAATCCTTGCCTGGGTGGAAGCCCTCTAGAGAGGGTAATCATCTTTGAATATCTGGGAATTACTTTGACAGAGAGAATAGACTCGGGTGCCCAAATCAGTAAAGCAAGCTTGAAACTAACCCAGACAACGGGGGGTATTTTAAAATTATATAGCACTTACTCTGAAAAATTGGTGAGTCCTGTGGTGGAAATTTACAAAGTCCAGGCCAGGAGTGCTGCCCTATATGGAGCAGAATTATGGCGGCATTGCCCATCTGGCTCATTATCATGCACTGAGAATTTATTCGCTAGACAACTTATGGGACTCCCTTCTAGCACACCTTTAACACCTGTCCGCATGGATCTTGGGATTAGGCCCATTGCGGATGAAGTTGCTCTTAGACCCTTATTATATTGGCGTCGCCTTTGGTGCACCCCTGAACAAGCCCCATACAGGGAAGAACTGATTGAAGTCATGGGGCTGCGAGATGCAGGCAAGCTGACATGGTTGTTGTACATCCAGAAAACATGTGAGGGCCTGGGCAGAGGTAGTCTGTGGACCAAAGCAGAAGAAATCTCCTCAATGACTTCCAGAAAGGCCCTGGTAGAGAGTTATAGAGATCACAAACTCACCCAGCTCGAGAGGAGGCCTTCAGCGGGTCGATTGACTGCTGAATTTCTGGAAGTAAAAAATAGATACACTCTAGAATCTGTGTGGGACGACATACAACCATTCCTCGCCATGAAGCTTTATTTACAATTTAGATATGGAGTCCTTCCGCTGCGTTCATTCACAAAAAAATGGGAGGGCTCCACTAACGGGGAGTGCCCTGCGTGCAATAACACAGATGAGACTGAGCTTTCTGTGGTATTTTTATGCCAGGCCTATAGGAGGGTAAGGTCGCAATGGTTACTTCAACTTTGTAGGAACCTGGGGTCTAGACCCTGTCACGATGTGCACAGGATATTAAAATCTGATACACATATGCCCATTGTGTTTTCAATTTCACGCCTTTTTATTTACCATGTGGTGCACCCGTAGAGTCTTCCTAAAAAAGATTGCTAATAGGAATGACAATAGTCTATGATTCCTTCTGTCTTAACCTCTTCAGTGCCCATGACGAGATAGTCTCGTCATGGAGCACGGTCGCGCTGTGCCCATGACGAGACTATCTCGTCATGAACCCCACCCACTAATAAAACGCCCGGCACAGGAGGGGGAAAGGGCGTGGCACAGAAGGGGTTAATCTCCTTATTGTTGATTCTTGTACACACTGCATTTCCTTGTTTATGTATAAATGACTGAACCTTTTTTTTAAAGACCAACACTCGTCCATACTAAATGTTATACCAATCGTTGCCCCTTAAGGTTTCGGCTCTAGCTAATCTCTATGCTGCTATGTGGGGGCAAATATGATGGCTGAGTAAATGTATTGCCCTTCTGTTTATTTGTTATTATCTTATGTGTATCGTAATTTTAAACTGTACATAATGGAGCAAAACGTCCCTTCGAAATAGCCTTTTAATGTACATTGCACAAGCACTTTATTCCCTGTTTATAAAGATGGGTGATGTGTGGAAAAGCTGCCTCAGAATGAGGAATACTGATCTTCTTTTTTACTCTTTTTTTTAATCATACATCTTATTGTATTGTAAACTTGTATTTTAATTGTGCTTTTATGGCCAAGTGTGCCAAAATAAAGTTTTATGAACTGAACTGAACTGTTTGATCATTTACATTGAAATGATTGTAATTAATCTATCAATAAAGAATTACTTACAGTGGGGTCCCCAGATTCCAGTAATTATTAAGTGGGGATCCTAAGAAGTAAAAAGGATAAGAATTGATTAGAACCCAAGTAATTTCTACGCTTTGTACACCCTCCCTGGTGTATTTTACATACTAGGACACCAAACAGGGCCGTTTTATGAGACATGTATTATAAAGGGTAAATTTAAATTTGTCTTCTCTTGATGTTACACTCCTCTGTGCTTTGATATTTTTCATTTTGTTCTATAGGAGTAATTTGGCTTAATTGTAACATTTTTCATGTAATCCACATAGGTTTAAATTTTGTATTACTATGTTTAGCCTACAATTTGTTTTGCCTTTCTTGATAAATGTATTGGTATTGACATTCCGAAACAGCTCACTTTGTATTGATTTAATACATGATGTAATTACACATGAAATTTACTGAATTCATGGTTCTACCTATATAATTACATGGCTCGCTGTTTTAGATTGTAAGGCCCCATTTAGTAGGTTAGCGTGTTTTCATGTATGGCTCATGTTACTTTCACTTAATTATTTACTTTTCATTTTTATTCTGCCTTTTGATAAATTGTTCAATGTGGACTGCATTGAAGAATTTATTTTCACGTTTTTAAGCGGAAATTCTTTTACCAATAATTCTGTTTCTAAACTGCAGTTCTTTTAAATATCTTGGTACACAATCGAGTCTTCTTTCACGTATTCCATGTTGCACGTCACGTTGTCCGCCATGCTTTTTCCTGTTCGGGGCCTTGTTGGATCAACAAAACTTGTTGTGCTTCTCCCCTCTGCACAGGTTGTTCTGTAAGAGGAAGTGAGTTCCCTACAGGTATGCTTGACCCCTTTGCACATTATTAGTGTATCCGCCTCTATAAGATTGCTTTAATCTGAGCACGTTTCCTATTTCTACTTGCCTGCTTATATTTTCTTGACGTTTCCCAGCATGGAACCATTTACGGAGGCCTTTCTGGCCCAAAAAGTGTAACTATTAGACTTGCTCATCGAATGATGTATTGCTCTATTGGGGGAATTCTATATTTATTTTCTGCCCCCTGCTCGCCTGTTTTTTAATCTGACCGGTACAGACGTTCGTGCAGCCACCCGTCAGTGTACATATGTCCCTCACTGCAGTGTGACACTGTTACAACACTGAGTCGATGTACTTGTAAAGTTGCTTTATTAACCTGAGCCTGAGGAGATACACCACCAGCGATGCAGCCAGCCGGCCAGCCTCCAGTCTCCACCTGTCCTTGCTTAGAACCCTGCTCACAGGTAGACCACCAAAATTCCTGGCATGAGCTGCCCATGCGCCTTCTTAAAGGGACAAGAAGAACAGAACCACAACAGACACTGGTTGTGCACCATCTCACTTTTTACTTGCACTCCCCCAAAAGTTTGCAATTTGCTAATCTTTTTTCCTATTTCTCCTTACAGCGTCCCTGGAACGTATACATGTACCAAAAGAAATGGCTTTTTTTCTGTTTTCTTGTCATATATATTTATATTTACCCTTTTGACCAACTTTTTAAAAAATTTGGCCTGTAGACAGCAATCATATTGGTAGTTCTTTTTTTGTCCCGGTGATGACCTGTTAAATTGCAGAAGGTCGAAATGCCGTCGACCCTTAGCCAGCTGAAAAAGCAATTTATTGTGCAATGATAAATTACTGAAACTTTGGAATTTATTTACATATAAGCACATTATTTGATCATGTTTCTTTTCACCGTTATCTTGTTTTTATGTGTTTCACTTTGCAACATTCACTTGATTTCCACGAGCACTGTGTATTCACTTTACACACTGAGCTTTTTTATAATTCATACTTGATGCTGCTCTTAATTTTAAAAAATCACTTGAATACATCTACTTCTGGATTGTGTTTGACTATATCTCCTCTCTCTCTTCATTTTTCTGTTTTGTAATTCAGTTATGTATACAATACAAGGCTTCGCAGTATTGTAAGACTAACCAGTTTGGTTTCTTTTCTATTGACGCCCTTAGGGACATTGTTGCATGATACAGATATTACAGAGGTCCCTATTGGGCGTATCAGTAACTTCTGTTGTGTATACCTGCTGGCCCACTATTAGCATTTAATTTATAGGCCCTGAGTATGTGATCTACCACTTTACCAGGGACGTATGATTAAAGTAATCAGGTGTAGGTCCATTTTAATATGTTTTAGGAAGTGAGCACAAGCACTTTAGCAATGGTTAGCAGTGGTAAAGTGCACAGAGTCCTAAGGCCAACCAAAACAAATTCTGAAAAATAGAAGGGTGAATGTAGCAAGACCACCCTAAGGCCGAAAGGTCTAATGTGCTCCCACGCCCAGTAGAAAGTGGAGAGAACTACCTAACCTTCTGGGAGTTCTTATCACTAAGGCCGAAAGAACCTGAACAGACCATCAGCATTGGAGTGGTCTGACCCAGGACAGGTCCACCGTAAAGCCTATTCCCTGTAGGGAGATGGACCACCTCAACAGTTTGGGATTATCACCCATTTGCGTGAGCCATATAAAGGGTTTGTGTTCTGTTTGAACTTGGAAGTGAGTCCCAAACAGGTATAGTTTCTGCTACTTCAGTGCCCAGACCACAGAAAAGGCTTCCCTGTCAGTAGCACTAAATCTCCGTTCCCTGGGAACTAACTTTTTACTGATGAAGCTAACATTTGGCTAGGCCCTCCTGATTTAACTGTGATAACAGCCCTATGCGATGGTCTGAGACATCAGTTTGTACAATAAATAAATTCCTGCAAAAATCAAAGGGGAAGGGGCCTCTCTCCCTAAGCCTCATTGAGGCCTAGGTTAAAATAAAATTGGGTGGGGCACATGTCCCCCCTCCCTAGTTCATTTAAGGCCCTGGGGACCCCATCCCAGAGGCCAATTCTTTGAAAAACAGGGAAGGGGCGCTCAGGCACCCTTCTTGAGCCTGTATAGGTACCAAGGATCTCATCTCCCAGACACAAAATAATTAGTATTCGGGTAGAGGGAGCACAACCCCTCCCCCCTCCACACACACACAGGCCCAAGGACTGATATTAAAGTAAAACGGAGGGGGCGTGCAGCCCCCAGTCCCCGAGCCCGTAAAGACCCTGGGGTACCCCATCTGACGGGGCCAGCTCAATTACTGTCCCAGGGATCCCACTCCCAGAATACTGTAGTTTCCTTACCCGCAAGAGCACGGGTAGAGAAACGCGTCTGATCCCACCTGGTAGGAGCATTTTGAAAGCACTCGCTGAGTGGGAGTGGACATACCTTCCCTGCTCTCAAGAACGCAGGCTGGGAAAGCATGTCTGCTCCCAATCAGGGGGAACTTTAAAAATGCTCCTGCCAGGTTGGAGCAGACTTTTGTTTCGGGCAGGTAAACTCACATTGCTCCCACCTAGAGGAAGTAAACAAAACAGCTGCTCCTGCCCCCACAGCATCCAGGATGGGTGCGTGCAGGTAGCCGGCTGGGGCTGTGCAGTCACTAAGGCTAACCCCACTGCATCCAACATACTGGTGAGAGCCTTGGGATGGGCATCGGGGCACCCACCCAGAAGCACCTCAGGACCCGGGGGATGGGGTCAGGGGGGCCCAAAGTGGCTCAGGGAGTGTGTGCCCTCTACCCTTAGAAAAGTTGGTGTTTCCCAGGCTCGATGTGGCTTGGGGAGGGAAGCTACTCCAATGGGGTTCGGCGCAGGCCCTTTGACCAGTCCCACTCCGATGGCCTGTGTTGCATGGGGTTCAATGCCGGACTGGCCGTATCTGGCTTTTACCCAGGAGGCTGGAAGGGTGAGGGCCCACTTTTGTTACTGGGGGCTGGTTTTGTAGCAGTGCAGCAGTTTCAAAAGCATTGCAGAGTTCCTTGGAAGAGAATCTCAAAGATGTATAGTCTCTGGTTCCTTAGTGCCAACAGTTTTCAGGTAACAATAAAAGTGCCAAGACAAGATAACTCTGGTGATTAATGTACCTGCTGGAGAGAGAGGGATCGGAGTTTTGTCTAGTGGGAGTTTTGAGTCATCGAAGCTAGCGCAGAGGGTTAAAATGCCTTCTGCAAAGAGCACGTACTATGCAGATCACAGAACAGTATTTTATGTGCATAAGTCAGTGGGTTACTGCTCTTGTCACAGAGACCATTTTGTTAGTGTTCAGTTCATAAATTTTAATAGTAATCTAGGTTTGAAATTTATGTTTTTTGGACCCAGTCTTTCATTATTCAAATTTTTCTAAAAAGGGGTTTATTTGGGTGGAAATAAATTCTTATTTGTAAAGTCAATCCCAACCACTGTGTTATGTTCTAATTCCTGAAATTGCGCTCACCCAGCCCAAGCACTCTTAAAAAAAATGCCTACCAGCATGGATGACATGTGAATCCTACACCTTGTAGTCCCTTTTGCTATATGTAAAAAAATATATATACTGATTTACACATGTATTATTCATTGTCTCTGTATGTGGATGAGATGTAAACTGCTCCGACACCCTACACTGGTATGAGTGGTGCTATAAAACAAAAGAAATACATGTGAGAGAGGGGCTCTGGAGAGATGAGGGCCACTGTTGGAGGGTGATAGTGAGGGAATTATTGAAGATCCCAAATAAAGATTGCTTTATCCTGTTGCACTGTAAGTCATCCTTAACTATGCTTTAAAAACAAATACAATTGAATACATAATGAAAAACGTGTTGTAGAATGCACCATTTTTGCCATTTTTCCCCACATTATCTTGGGAGGATAACCCCCCAAGCTACCTTGTAGTGGTCAGGCTTGTGTATGTTACAGCCTGTGAAAACTACCATGGTAGAGACCTTGTTCTCACAGGGAGATATCTACCATCCTGGATAATTGAGGAACTAGCTAGTGCTAGTTCCTGATATTAATTGAAGATTCGTTGAGTGTGAGCTACCTAGGGGACAGTTACAGATTGCTTGAGGGTTACCAACTAGTTTAAATTGAGCTTTCCTGTTTTTCTGGTCTTGATGTACCTCCCCTTTGTATTGTACTGCAGCATTTTTATGGCACTTGCTACAACTATGTGGGACGGTGAAGCACTTGCCTACATGAGTAGTGTGCTACACCATTTAGGGGGAGTGGTTGAAAGGATTTTGTTTTTGTGTTGATCCTGTGTGGAAAGTGTTTCCATATCGTGCGGGATGACCACTGTAGTGTGGTTATTGTTTTATGGGACGCAGCGCGTAGCATGATTAAGTGTAAGAGATAGACGCATAGGTTTTCAATATGCTGTTAGCTTTGAACCAGCTCCTAGATACTCTCCAGTTATTAGTGCACTATACAAATCAACATTACATAACAGGTCTGTTCATTGTTTTCCATATGATATAGAGCGCTTAGCTCGTTACTGCACTGGGTTGTCCAATCTAATATTTTGTGTATAGGTGTTGCTCTGAGATGGCATGGTTGGAGAGAGCGGGAGAGATCCATACGGATAGGCATTTTTATTATCATCCCATACCTGAGTGTCTCTGTGAGATGTGAGAAGTGGTCAGGTTGTATAGATATTCAGGATCTGCAGTGAATAGACTATATTAAAGTCCACCAAAACTGTCCAATAATGTGTGAAAGATCTCACAGTTATCCCATACCTGCTCATTTGGCGATGTTTGGCTTTTGGCTGTACAGTGCTGGTGTAATCAACCCTTATAGCAGATATGCATTATGTGAATTTAATAGGTATAAGTTACAATTTGTTGCTAATCGCTGTGTAATATGGTATTGGGTTTGTTGTGGGCCATAATAATTATGTATGAAAGTACATAACTGTATAATACGGCAGTGACCCATAGGCGAGCGCTTTTTTGCTTACTTGTATAATAAAAGTTGTTTGCTGGTTGAGTTGTTTGCAATTCATGGGTTGTAAGCTTAGGATTGCGCTTGAGGGTATGACTGTTTTATGGGCTCTGCTGCCTGTCTGACCAATGTCTCTCTCTCTCTCTTTCTCTCGCTCCCACTCTCTCTCTTCCCCCCTCTCCTCCCCCCTCTTCCCCCCCTCCTCCCCCTCTCTCTCAACATTCTCACAAATCTCCCTAAATAATTGTCCTCACTCTGTAAACACTTTTGCCATGCTGATAATTGTGTGTATTATCTGACTAACCTGATGCCCTCTATTGCATGCCCCTAATTAGATGATTGTTTTTGAATTATTATATCTTCTCTGTTCCATTTCAAATTAAATGGTCAAAGATTTGTTTCTAATCCTAAAAAGACTTAATTTATGATGTGGTATATTTACGCATGTGTTATCAAAAAGATTAATACATCATTTCACCACTCCTGGCATAGGATTATTTTTTTTGCCTTGACTTTTATCATTTTTCATCAGTTTTTTGCACCTTCAAGTTAACACGATGACATTTTGGTCCCATTCTACTGCAAACTGGAGCTTGTCCATGTAGCTGCCAAGCTAGCTGTTGTCATGTCAAGGTACTACGAAGAGCTCATCTAACACACCAAGAGTGCCCCATACCTCTATTTGGCCCCGCTAAGGTAGCTTATGTTAGTCTGTGGTCCAATGTAGAGCCCATCCTTCATATCCGGGACATTTCTTCCATGTTCATAGCACGCATGTCCCATGCAGCTCCGGTAGTCACTGTACTGTCTTTGCCATCAACTTTGTCAGTCTGGTTCCCTGCCGCACTGCGATTGTCCACTTCACCACACTTACAGCCCTGTCTGCTTCCAAGGACAGCGCTTCTTTTATGCTGTGTGCATTCTTTGCCCCATCCTCCACCACCCAAAGCATCCAACACTAGACCATGATGACCTCGCCAACTTCCGACCTATCACTCTCCCACCATTCCTCAGCAACATCATTTAATAAAAAGTCTATGTACATCTCCAAGATCCTATCAGTGCTTACCACCTCCTGCATAACAAAGAGTCTGGCTTCACATCACCCTGCAGCATGGAGACTACTACCATACACATTGTAGACTATGCTCTCAAGACCACAGATGAAGATAACCCTTTCCTCCTGACTTTGCAGGTCCTCCCAGCTGCCTTCCAGAAAGTCAACCAACGTTACCCTCGTATGCACCCTGTAGTTGCGAATGGGATTCACTAGCAATGTCCTTCACTCGTTCTCCTATCTTTCCAACAATTTGTTCTTACGGCACAACCAGGTCTCAAAGGATGGTTGTCACCTGCAGAGTCCCCAGGTTTCCATACTGTCTCCTACTACAAAGCAGATTGTTGAAGAGAGGATATCCCCACAAGATAATCAGAAACAGCACTGACAAGTGCTAGGTATAATCCTAGAGAAGAACTATTAAACCCCAGACCAGACAAATCGGATGAGAAATGAGTTTGTCACAACTTTTTGCTCACACACAAATAAAACAAAGTCCTCGATAAAGAAACATTGGCATCTGCCAAAGGATCAAGATGGACTTGCGGAGATGCCTATATTTGCATTCAAACGAGGAAAGAGCTTTAAGGATCACCTTGTACATGCTTCACATTTGCACACACAGATCACCATCCTGAATGATTCATGGGTCCTGAAACCCTTCATAGGCCATTATGCGTGTGGCAATTGTGTAGTGAGCAAATTTACACAAATTAACTAACAGTTTGTTTACAATTATATAAATATTGAACTGAGTCACCTTTCTAATTGAAATACATCAGATGTGATTTATTGTATATGGTGCCCGAAATCACATCTACATTGGTCAGCAGAGGAATGACGTACTTATGTGTCATCAGCAAGAGACTGAAATTGTCCTTCAAGAGACTCTCATAACGTTTACATTATGAGATCACGGATGTGAATTTTATTGAGACCTCTGTAGAAAGAAAAGATTCCATGTTGTTCTTGAGATAAATCATTGGCGATATTTTTTAATACGGAGTTGTTGTGTACATTGTATTGAATAATAACGGATGAGTAACTGTGACCAGATGTTTTTCCTCCATCCAGTGACACCCTCCCCCAGAACACAAGAACTGATTGATAAAAATAGAATATCCCTAAATGGTAACATTATTCCCCGCTGGCTCCCTATTGATTATTATATACCTCCAAGTGATTCTTCACTGCCATAAACTTAATTTGTCTTTTTTTCAAATATCATTATTTACAACTCTCCTTTTCTCATACACATCCCACGATGGAATCGTCAGGCTATATTTAGGACTCTGACCATTATAGTGGTTAGCGGTCTAGACTTCCGTCACTGTCTCTGCTGAGACAGTGACAGTCGTGTGGCATAGCGCATGTGCTCTTGTCTCCACCAGGAACAGACCTATTTAGTATAGTGGGCATTTGGCCTGCGCTGCAATACAAACCCAGACACCGACAAGTTATCTAACTGCGCTGTCCCTTACACTACTGTTCATCAACCGGCAACCACATTTCTTATTTGAGTACTCTTGCCAAGAGAGGGTGGGTTTAATATTACTTAACTTTATTTTTTCTTTTAAATAGTCAACTTGCTAATTACTTGATAAGATTGTTATACCTTGCTCAGGTACTTGTCACCCACGCAGTGAGTACACATTATTCTCATCACGCTTTTCACCTTTTTGGACCATAGCGTTGGTATTACCTGGCCAATGTAGGTATAAGTATACAAATACCTACACAAATCTAATGATATTCCAGACCACCGCACTTAATTATCATTATTCTTTTAAGATGTCCCATGCATCCCTTTGTCCTGATGAGACCCCTGTCTCACATTGAGGATAGAAACGTCATTGACATATATAACAAAGAAATTGGATATTGGCCTAATAGTTGTCTATTAACCTTGTTGTCCATTAACCTTTTTGTTTGTTAAAACACACAAAAATGAAACGGTGGCTATACCTCACCATCACTTATCTTGCGACACACTCGGCTGTGGTTTTCTTTGTCACTGGGACACACTGCACTTTTGGAAAGAAATTAACTGTGACATGAAGAGTTTATGCAATAGCGCGAACTAGACCCGAGACATCGGGTTCAGAGCGCTTTACATGACCACCAGTTTCGTTACAGATGGACACATTCATTTTTGTTAGGCATGGGGAGATTAAGTGATTTGCCCACAATCACAGGATGTTGAGCGTCATTGTTGAGACTCGAACCCGGTTCTCCAGCTTCGAGGCCGACCGCTCTAGCTGTAAGGTTACATCTTCTCCTCAATGTACGCATTGATTGCGTACAGTCAATTTGGCTGATAAATGATCTGAATGATAATGAGACCACTGTGATTGAGGAAGAATCAATTAACTTTTAGCAGAGCTCATTTAAGTAAGATTGTTTGTAAGGCTTGGACCTGGCTGTTAAGTAACAGCGGTGTGTCCAAGAGATGGGAAGATTACAAAGTAATGGAGCAGAAGTTGAATGTGTCGCTGGTGGAGGGGTCTTTCTGACATCCATGCTGCATGCGTTAATCTTGTTACTTGCCCATGAGGGGTTCCTTGAAAATGCTTGCCTCTGCTGCTTTCTGAAGTGGAGGATTTGGGGTGCTTGTCAGATCAGTTTCAGGGTACCATTCCACATGGGTGATATGTTGCAGATGATAGCTTGTTTTAGGTGTTTTTCCTTCTGGCTCTTCGGACAACTGGAGATCTTGATGTTGTCCCCCACGGTGCGCGATATATTGAAGTTAAATGGCACGAGCGTTCTTCAGGGTCATGCAGGATGACAGGGAACCCACTGAATCATAGGTGTGATGTGGTCATACCTTCTCTGTTCCCTTGTACTTCTAACCCTTGCAGAGGTGATGCTTTTATTGGTGCCAGGTGGACGTCTGAAATGCTGGTGAGAAGGACGGTCAGCTGCCCAGAGCTTGTATGGCAGTTCTAAAGTATGTCTTCAATAGGGTTAAAGCTGCTGCCATGCAGTCTGGTTCTTCTAAGACTTAAGTGATGTTGGTTTTGATGCTAATGCTGCCTTTGACGTGGGAACTAAGACACTTTGTGTAGTCGAAGCTGAGGAGTGAAGACATCCAGGCCGGTTGCTGTCAGCTATTGTACTTGAGCTTGTTTATCGCTTGCAATCGGGACTAACTTTGTTCTTCTGGTAGGCTTCAGTGGAGGTGAGGCATTCTTTCAAGCTAGTGACTCTACTTTTCAATAATACCCTCAAGTAGAGCTTTGTGTGGACCTTGTCGTGGTGGGTCTGGCTATTCTTTACAGCCAGCAGTTGCAAGACTAATGATCGGATGGAGGAAGGTGGGATTACACAGGTCATGAAGATGTGCTCTAGTCTTGAGGTATTCATTTGGACAAGCTGGTATCTCTGGGTTAAGTAGGAGGTGAGCATCTGTACTCCTTCTTCGCTGGCTTCGTAGTCGATTGAACTCTTCAAATAATCTGCGGTGTTTAGCGCAGAGAGGCAGGCGTCATCCTATGTGACTGTGTGCCAGATTTCGACATTGGTGCAAAAAAGAGAAACTAAGTCAGGCAAATGGTTGTAGGGCATGTTTTGTGTGCACTATGATGTATTAAGATTTTTCTGTTCAGTGTTATTGGCAATTAAAACCAGATGATAGTAACAAGTGCAAAAGGCAAGAACGTGCCAATAACACTCAGCTCAAAATTGGTGTAGCATTGAAAAAAGCTGAAAAAAATTCCTCCTAGATTCAGGAAGTTACTAAAAACTGCTCTCTAATGTCTAGTGCTGTACGCTTTTAGCCATTAAAGTTTTTGTCATTAATCATACTTTATTATGCGATTGTCGCACCGTGAAGCTAGGCATGTGTGATTAGTAAATAACATAACATGAAAACTGTTGGCCTCCTTGTTAGGTCTCGCCTGTGACAGTAAATGTCATGCATGCGCTCTTGCCTCTGAGAGAAATTGTATACAAGGGGTTTGCTGTCTACCCTTTGCTTACTATTTGTTGGCTTTATTGTCGCTCTTATTTGCTGGCTTCTAATTGGCCGGAGCCCTGCTGACCTCAATTCTTCTTCTTTCAGCTAGAGCATGGATCAAGTACTGATTGCATCAACTTGATTGCTGTCCTTCCACTGATCACACTGTGATTGAGGTACTATTTTTTTTCTTCTTCCCAGGTTGTCTTTATCAGTGTTGTTTTACACCCCCCACCGTTGTCTGTGTTGCTCCTTCCCTCCCACCTCCATGTCTGTATCGATTCTTCCCCTCCCATTCCCCTTATCCATGTTGCTTCTTCCCTTCCTACCACCCACCCTCCTAACGTCATGTTCATGTCTCAAGCGATTGTTGTAGAAATGCTTTATGCACACAGATATGACATCATTAGAGGCTCACTTCATCCATGTGATTCCTTACAGACATAGTCTTGTTATGAAACCGAAACTGCACGAATTCTTGAAAAACATCGACCCAATTTTGAAATTCATAACTCTAAGTTGGTGGAAGCCTATTTGAACCACTTATTCCCTCCCTTGCCGTTTGGCAGCAGGACATGATGAGCTCTTGTTGTTTCAGACCTCCTATTAACACCTCCAACAGAGCATTTTTTTGGGTTTAACTCACTGGGGATTTCGTTTCTAACGCGCAGGAGATTTCAAATTTGTAGGTATTTATTTTCAGCACAGTTTGCTTGGAAAGACTTAAGTTTACAGTGTGCATATTCTGTACATCTGTGCCCATGCATTGAGCATTGCTCACTAGGGTTGCAGGTCTTTCCAATCCAGTAGATTTTGAGGTTTTACTTTTAATAAATCCCAATTTAATCCACTTTGGTAAAGGGAGGCATCTTCCTCAGAGTGAAGCTTCCAATATAGTGTTTATGGTCAGGGGTGGAGTTGATTCCTTTGGAGGGCTAGCTTTGTGACAAACAATAGCAAGCCCAATAAATCAGGAGAAATTGTTTTGTTTGTTTTGAGCACAAATTTGCGTTTCTGGAAGATTGTGAATGTGTAAGAGTTTGAAACACTGTTTGTTACACAATGGAATGTAAATCATAAATTTTTTAAAGTTTTGCCTGCAACTGCATGCGCTCTCGCTTACAAGGGGTATTCTTTTCTACAAAGGACTTGGAGCCCACCCACTGCTTACCATTGGTGGGCTTCATTGTCATTCACTTGCTGCCTCCTAATTCGGCAGCGTGTGCTGGCTTCACTTCCTCTTCTTTGGTCTGGAGCACGGACCAAGTACTGATTGCTTCACCTTGATTAGGGTCCTTCCGTTGCTGGCGCTGTGATAAAGGTACTATTTTTCTTTTTTTCTTCTTCCCTCCAGTCCTACCCCAAACCCTCCATTGTCTGTGTTGTTTCTTCCCTACCACCACATTCTCCCAGTGTCCATGGTGCTTCTTCTGTGATACCTCCCCACCTTCCTGTTGTACTGTTTCCCCTCAAGCAAAAAAATAGGTCTATGACACAGGCAGCGCCAGGGCCGGCTTTAGTGCTGGTGGCGCCCTGTGCGACAATGTTTGTTGGCGCCCCCCCAATGACCACATCAACCACAGATTCTCTCACTAGCACCCTTTAAGAGTGACCAAGTCACCATAACCACACTTTCTCAGATGCATTGAATTAGTTATATAGCGCCACTCATACCAGTGCAGGGTGTCCGTGCACTTTGCATCACACACACATTACACAGAGACAATCTTCATACGTGTGTAAATCAGTGTATAGGAAATGTTACATAAGCCTAAGGACTAAAAGTGTAGGAGTCGCATGTCATCCATACAGGTAGGCAGTATAGTTCAAGAGTGCTTGGTGTGGAGAAGCACAAACTCAGAGTCGAAAAAGAAACAGCATAGTTGGGAGTTTTCTTTAATAGTAAGAATCGATTCCTAGCCAAATTAACCCTTTTTGCAACATTAATCAATGTTCTAATAATGTATACTTTGCAGTGTGTATGCAGTGCTAGGATGAAAGTTAATAGCTCACTTTCCTATATTAGGACTTTAAGTTCTAAATTGCAAGCAACAAAAGGATGTCTTTTTTGAAAGCAGTGACCTGCTGATCTGTTTACATCATACACACTCTGTAATCTACCTGGAACACGTTCTTTGCAGCAGGCATATTAACCCTCTGCACTAACTTTACCTAAGTCAAAACCTCAACTATACAAAATGCTGATCTCTCTCCAGGAAGATAATTAATCACACGAGTTATCTTGACATTTATGTGATGCCTGGTAATTGCTGGGGGGAAGAAACGCTGCAGCAGGTGCTTCAAAAGCATAATAAACTTTCAAACACGGCGCCCCCAGGAAGCCAGCACCCGGTGCGGTGGCACCGGTCACACCGCCCTTAAGCCGGCCCTGGGCAGCGCTGCCTGCGTTACAGCGCTTTTTTTTCAACTTCGCACTTCTTAGCACTTTTTGTAACAACTTTTACAACTTATTATTTTTTTAAATAACCATGCTGCACAGCAACCACGCTGCTGCTCTACACCTTGGCTGAAAGACATTGGCAAAGCCATTAGCTCGAACATAGACGAGACCTGTTGGCGTTGCCAGTGCTTGTTTCTTTTTAAACTTTATCCGATTTCTAAACCTACGTGTTTTGTCCTCATGGCCGCATTGCTCAAGAAACACAACGTCAACAGCTCAATGTCCCCCAAGTCTCTGCAGCGTTGATCTCACGGTCAACGCAAGAATCTTACAACAAGGAAGCGTCAGTCCTCACCAGCACTCTCCCGAGCGTGTGTCCCCCACGGTACTAAGGAACTCGCTGCATGAACTCTCCAGCGGGCACCCTCTCTACCCGTGCGACCTCGAGACTGCTGCCTGCGCCGCTCAGAAGTCAGAACATGCTACATGCTATGATGTTATCAGTGCGTGCTGGTCAGTTTCTCTGTCAGGGAAGCAACATCTTCCTGTTCTCGGATTCGTCTGCTTGCGAGACGAATGGGTTCGGATCTCCTGCCGCCTTGATCATCTCTTCAAATCACGGGCGCTTTATCGTACCCATCTGTGAAGTGCGACAACCAGTGTTACCTGTTCGAAATACATGTCCGCAGCGTGGTCGCTGTCTCTTTAAGGAGAGAGCCTTCAGAAGGAAGCGCAAGGGGGAGGGGGCGCAGGGATCAGTGGGTGAATGAAAACAATGCCATGCGGCCTGCCGCCCACTCCCCCGATCCTCCCACTGCTGAAAGCCACGCCGGGGGCGGGCAAGGGGTGGCTCTTTGGGGACGAGCCCCCGAACACGGGGCGAGACCAGGGGAACACCCATCTGTGGGGGGGTGGGGTTGAGGGTGTGCCCCTCGCTGAACCTGCCCTCAGACGGCCCCTTTGCAGATCACCGTCAGCTGTGGTGATTGTGAATGCTGACCCACGAAATGACCAGAATCCTCCCTCGGACTGGATGACGGCCAGTGCCTGTGAAGTCGGACGTGTATTTACCTCTAAGCGCCGTGTCCTTGCGTAATTGAACTGGTGCTCATAGAAGGCGCTCCGGTACCTTCGGGTCGAGTACGCGCTATTAAAACTGCAGAGAGAAAAAAACGCTGCAAACCCTGGCAGATGCGAGACAGTTTATTTCATTTTGTATTGATTTATTTAATGCAATTTTATATAGCGCGGACTTTACCCAAAGGAGTCAGCGCTTCACAATAGAACCAAGTAAGTGACACGAGGAAATGTACATACTTACACGTTGCAGATACTGTAATAGCAAAGGTGTGCACGTAAACTCCGTAGTGTTCTATGTTGCGATCCTCCCCGAGTCCTTCCTGCGGCATTTATTGATGGAGCAAAGCAACATAAATATGAACAGCGAACAATGACCTTCACAAACATCTCCTTAATCCCCCCCTTCCCGCATTCGGTAACATATTGTATAAGGTGCCACGGTAAAGCTCTTTGATGACATCCTGGAGTGACCACGTGACTTGTGACCCAATGATATCAAGGGATGTGAATGGAGCGTTGATTCGAACCCCTGCAAGATTGCGAAGATCAAAGCGTGCCTAGCTGCCTCTATACGATCAATTAGGAACCCCCAGGCCATTTCGTGGCGGGCCCCCAGCCCTGGCCATTCGAGGAGCCGGGGTATTATTGCAGAGTTCATTCCCTGCACACCTCTGTGCAGGCGGGCAACTAGAGCCACATTTCGGGGAGGGCTGAAGAAGATTTCGGGGGGGCTAAGTCTTCCAGCCATAGGCAGAGTGGCTGTAAGAAGGGGTGAAAACGCAACAAGAGCCTCATTAACGAGTAAATGGCCTTTTAAAGACCTGTGAAGTACTCGGGTCCGGCTGCAATTAGACGGACGCCAGCCCGCGAGGCTGTCTCAGCCGAGGGGGAGAGGGGGGGGGGGGGGGGTCTGAAGCCCGGTGAGCCCAATGGGTGTTGCGCGCCTGCCTCTGTGCGATCACCATAGGAAGAACAGCCTCATGTGCGCAAACAGAGGAAGCCTCGCACCCACAGGCACAACATTCAAACCCAAGTATTGCTTTGAATGTGTAGCCACGGTGTCGGGTGCCACTATTTTTTTGTTGCAGATTTATATAGCGTGACCTGAAGGTATCGGAGCGCTTTCCATGAGCACCGGTTACGTTACACAAGGACACATTCATTTTTGGGAGGCGCGGGGAGATTACGTGATTTTGCCCAGAACCAGCTTCACAGTCGGCGGATGTAGCCGCGAGGGTACATCCTCTCCCATCTTAAATCGGATATCACCATATGCCCAATTAAAACATCAAATGCCCTTAAGGCTTACATTCCGTTCTGAAAAAACGTTACTCCCGGAACCCATACATTGGGTTCAAGGTATGGCGACAAAAAAGGTTTAAAGTCTTGAGGGGCGAAGTGAATGGAAAGTAGTCTGACAGTCAACTTATACATTTATTTAACAAAAAAAAACTCTGCCACAGAGAAATTGACAGCAAGGAGAATCGCGACAGTAAATCTGTTCTGCCTTAATTGGTCGCAGCTGCCCCATTTTTAAATATTTTATGGGGGTTAAGGCACCTGTTGCAGAGAGCTTTTGTGTGTTCCATAAATCTCAGGAATAATAATAAGGGTAAGATAACTGATGGTTAATGCACTTTCTTGAGAGATCTGTTTTGTCTTTACACAGTTTTATTCTCATAAAATAACATAGAGGGTTAATTTGTGTCCTGCAAAGCATATGTGTAACATGCAGATGACAGATTTCGATTTAATGTAGATAAATAAGTGGGTTACTGTTTTAGACCCAGATCCTTTTAGTACCTGGAGTTCATAAATTCAATCCTTCTAACGTAGCACAGGGAGCTATGAATCGGCATCAAGCATCTGCATGGAAACTACAAGTTATGTCTTTAGAACCTTATTGGGTTTTTTCTCAGTATATTTCTTGTTATTGTAAGGCTGTTAAAAAGGTTTGCTCTGGGTAGTAATACAGTCTTAGTACAGAAAACCACAAGCACTGCATGATAAAATATTAAAACCTGACTTTTTGTTTCTCCCTGCCATGCTCTTTTAACATATCCCTATCGGTAAAAAAGATTTTTGACTTCTACACCTTGAAACTTTAATTGTCTTATGTAATATACTGTACATTGATTTACACACTTGTATGATTTATTGTGAATGTATAATGTGTGCCTGTGATGTATAGCGCTCAGACATCCCACATTTGGAGTAGCGCTATAAAACAATTAAAGAAATAAAAAAAAAGCACTATTTAAAATGTTACTTGTGTGGATACATCTGACATTCTTACTTTGCATGCATATCTCTTATAGACAGGGATTAAACAAAGTCAAAAGCTTTACGCAAAATCATAAATTCTCTTAAGTACATGTGAAATAAGCTGTTTGCCTTTGTTTCCCCTCAATTGCATTGCATCTAGGTGTCACGCTCCATATAGCTCCCTGCCAGGATTATGCTTGAACCAAAGGGGGGATGATGGGCCTTTATTTTGGCCTTTATTTTTGGCCCAGCAGGAATTTAAAATAAGAAAGCCCACTCGCCATTTGTACATTGCTGCTCCAAACATAGAGTAGACAACGTGCGGGCGCTGCTGAATGCAAAATTTCCTAGCTATCATGACGGAAAGTTTCAATTCTATTGAAGACTCGGAGGCGAGGATTATGTTTATCTCTTGAATTTATTATTGCTCAGCAGCCTTAGAAACAACAAACAGTAAGACTACATATCCCATGAGTCTTAAACAAAGAAGTGATCATAGAGGCAGTCCCATATAAACAGAGTCCCGGGAAATCACTTCCTCTTTCTTCGGGCGAACTACATGATTCCACGTGCCCTAATAGCCCTGTTTCTGTTCGGATCCTGCAAAGAAAGGAATAGCGTCAGATCATGGAAAACCAACGGCATCCCTGCAATCAAACATTAGACAATCCAAACAAGCGGAATAACTAAATCACATGACAAAAGTATCACCAGCAAACCACCATACTTGAAAGGAAAGATACTTATCCAACTTGAAGTACACTCGCATATCCCGAAAGGAAAGATACTGATCTAACTTGAAGTAGACTCGCAGGAGGGTAAGAGTAAGACAATACACTGGGTGGGATAATCCTCACCTCAGAGTCCTTAATAGAATTGAAACTTTCCGTCATGATAGCTAGGAAATTTTTCATTCTATGACAGGACCGGAGGCTTCGGATTATGCTGGTTCAAAGCTGATCGACGACCATAGAAGCCATGCCCAGGATGGGTTTAAAATAGAAATTTTTGAAGGTGGAATCCGAGGCCTAGTCTGCCGCTTTAAGGATGTCCTCCAGGTGCCCTCCAAGGGCAAAGGCTTTAGATGCCATGGCTCTCCTTGTCGAGTGGGCCCCAAAGGCCGAGGAATCGACCCCCGCTTCTTGGATAACCCACCGAACCCAGTGGGCAATTGTGGCGGCCGTTACAGCTTTGAAAGGTTTCTTAAGAGAAATAAAAAGTTGTGATACTCCGGGAGGTCTGTATTCCTCCGTCATCATCTTGTACGCCCCGACAGTGGACAACACACAATTTGGGATCGCCCAGGAAGGCCAGATAGTGCACCACTCTGGTGTTAGACTTAGTACGCTGCGCCATAGGGAACTACATCCCATCTGGTGTGAAGAGCCGCGCCGACAACTCCACTGCGCGTACATCTGAGACCCGCTTGCAGGATATCAGACAGAGCAGCATCGCCAACTTGCTGGAGAGTTCCTTCCAGGAAAGATAATGATTGTTTTGCCAGGACTGCAAGAAACCGAGTACAATTTTAATGTCCCACAGAGAGGAGTACTTAGGGCGAGGAGGAAACCAAATACGTATACCTCTCAGCAATCTGCAAACTAAAGGATGTTCTCCCACTGGAACTCCGTAAATGGGTTGGTTGCCCGCCGAAATGGCCGTTCTACTCGCGTTGATGATCGATCGGTAGGCTAATCCCTGATCCACCAATTCCGAGAGATAGTTGACCACGTGAATCACATCTGCCCCCACGGGATCCAAACCCTGTCGCACACACCAGCAGAGCCATTTACGCCAGGAGGAACGGTAACGTTTGACCGTAGAATCTGCCCAAGCCTTCCTGATAAGGGAGGAAGCCCAATCCCAAAGGCCAGGGACTTCCCAATGTCCCCTGTAATCCTCCAGCTCATGAGGCGGCGGGTGCCTTCTTAAATTAGAGGATGTAAGTTGCCTTGAGCATCTGTCAGGAGATAAGGAGTCTTGGGAAGTAGGTTTGGAGAATCCATAGAAAGTTCCAGAAGAACTGCATACCAGACTTGAGATTTCCAATGCGGTGTCACAAGGCCTACCTCAGCTTTCTGCCTCCTTATGAGAGCCGGGAGCCTGGGGATCATGGCGAACGGTGGGAAGGCATACCCGCGGAACGGAGTCCAGTCCTGTAAAAAGGCATCTGTCGCTTCTGGTAGAGGGTCCGGGCGCCAGATGAAAAAACGAGGGAGCTGAAAATCGAGACGGGACGCAAAGAGACCCACCTGACACGGTCCCCAATGAGACATCAGACTGCACAAGACCACCGGAACCAGTTTCCAAGCACTGTAGTCCTGTAGATGTCTGGAAAACCAGTCCGCCATCTGATTCAGCGAGCCCGGAAGATACTCTGCGGTGACCAATAGATTGTGGCTCAGGCAGTGCTCCCAGAATTCCTTTGCCAGGTCCGCTAGGAGCTTCGATCGAGTGCCCCCAGGCGATTGATATATCTTACCGCCAAGATATTGTCCATCTTCAGGAGGATGGCGTATGAGACCTTGTCGGCCACCAGGCTGCGAATCGCGAAGGATCCGGCTAGGAGCTCTAAACAATTTATGTGCAACGATCGCTCGTGCTCGGACCAATGTCCACCGGTAGTAACGTGTCCACAGAAGGTGCCCCAACCTAGGCGACTGTCGTCGGACTCGATCATCCGGTCCGGGGAGGATCCAAAGATGGCTCTCCCATTCCACCCTTGCATGTGCACGAGCCACCAAAGGAGCTCTGAGCGGGCCTCCTGCAAGAGAGAGATCTCTTGCGAGTAGGAGAGCCCGCGATGCAGGTGTTGTGTCTTCAAACGCTGCAAGACCCGGTAGTGTAAGGGGCCAGGAAAGATTGCCTGGATCGAAGAGGAAAGAAGCCCGACAATGCAGTCGAGATGGCGTAACAAGAATCTCTCTTTCTCCGAGGTCCGCCGCAGCTCTCTGCGAATCAAACGCATTTTCTGTTGGGGCAAACAGAGGCATTACCAGACCGTATCGACCTCGAAGCCCAAGAAGGTCAACTGTTGGAGTGGGAGTGTAGCCCAGGAATTTACTGATCCAGTATTTAGCTCAAAGTATTCCCCTATGGCCACTCGACGTTCCGCTCTGAATACATCGTTCATCAAAGGCTGCCTAGGAAATCTCCACTGCCTCTCACACTCCTCAGCCCTAGGGACACAAACCTGTAACACCACAGGGGAGTGGTCGGAATACGTTTCGGGAAGATGTTAGGATGACTTATACCAGGTGGTCAAATTAGGAGAAAGAAGCCAATAATCTAGTCTGGTCCACATATCCTATTGTGCCGAATAATAGGAATATGCGGCAGCTGCCGGGTTGCGCTGACGCCACACATCGACCAGACCCACCGTGTCACACAAGTCGAGCAGTGCAAGGCGTGGTCGAGGTTTGGTATCCGGTGAATTGGAAGTGCTGTTATGCGTGGGGTCTAGCAGTATGTTTAAGCCCCCCCCCCATGCATACATACCATGCGTCTAGTTGTAGGAACTGTGCGTGCAGGTCATGGAAGTACTCTGGGTTATCTACGTTTGGAGTGTATATACTGACGAATGCCATACAGTGATCCATTAGCTGACCCACTACTATAGTGTAGCACCCCCCTCTCTGTCGTTGTGTGCTTTGGAAAATTGAAAAGGCAAACGCTTGTGGCTCAATACCGCGGTGCGTTTTGTGTAGGTGTTGTAATTTGCAAAATAGCGATGCGGGCTCCAACCCGAAGCAAAGTTGGTGGAGCCTGCCTTAGGCAGGTGAGTTTCCTGCAAAAATTCAATGTCAGTTCCATGGCGCTGTAGATAGTGCAAAATCTGCTTCCCTTGTCTAACATTATTGAGTCCCTTAACGTTCCAAGTGGTCAGTGTCAGGTCTGAAAATGCGGACAATCTACCCCATGCAACAGGTAAACCAGGTATCAGTGGTTGCTTTTGTGCGTCACAGCTAGAGCTCAACATGGTGCAATGAGTAATCTGAAATAAAAACCGTGATAACCGGTGATTACGATCAACCGCCCACCTCCCCTCACCCATCCCTGCGTGACCCTATGCAGGGAAAACCCTCATAGGACGAGCAGTAACATTCATCATGTAAACACCCTAGATGATTAAGAAGGATAAAAACAAGATGCATTACAAATTTTGGGACAAACTTAATGTGCTAACCACACAGGGTATGGCAACGCCACACCAGATACCCAATTTTGCAGTGATTCCATTGTGATAACTTCACAAAAATTAGTTGGGTAGCAAACGAGGAAACTACTGACCATTTTGAACTTAGTAGGGGAGTCAGGCAGGGCTGTGTCCTTGTCCTCACCTTATTTCTTCTTTTTATCAATGGTTGCGTCGATTTCCTAATGGGCTGTGACAATGATTGCCCGGCGCTTGGGGGTACTTAAAATTCCAGCGCTATTGTTTTTATATGACACGCTACTGATTTCGAAAACCCCAATTGATATTAAGACTCTCCTCCTCAGGTTTCATTCATTCTGCGTCTCCTCTGGCCTGACTACAAACGTATCTAAAACTAGATTTATGGCAATAAACCCTCATAGGGGCTTTAGAGGGCCATTAACTGTAGAGGGGCAGGAATTGGAGAGAGTTCTCGAATTTGACTATCTCGGAATCCGGCTTTCTACCACCAACTCCTGGGACAGTCAAGTCTTAGAAGAGTTCTCTTAGGATAAACCATAGGGCCGCTGCTATTCTGAGACTTGCTGACAAGACCTCTTTTCACCCTGCCCCTCCACTTCTCGAAGTTTGATGAGCCCAAGCAGTAGCAGCTTCCACCTATGGCGCAGAACTTTGGGAGCATAGTAGTAAAATAAGTGCGCTAGGTACAGGTGAAAACAAATCTTTTGAGGACGGCCCTTAAACTACTGCAGAGCACTCCTTTGATCTTCAGGCAGGACCTTGGTATCCGCCCTATAACTTCCCTGGTGCAACTGAAACCCCTACTTTATTGGCTACGCCTTTGGTCTGTTCCCAGGCTGTCTCGCTACAGGGCAGGTTTGAGCGACATCCTTAGTAAACAAAAAAGTAGGACTTTGGTACCATGGCTGAGCTACATTTACATTAAAGCAGACCTTTTACTTATTGTGGATGCAAGAGCTCTGGGAAGACCTTTCCGCCATCACATCTTTCTCAATTAAAAAATTGAAGTCTCTTTATTGGGGCATGAGGAGATGAAGCTGATCAATCAGCCAAATCTGGGGTCCTTTAGGGACCGATTTATAGGGTTTAAGCCCTTTTCGACTCTTGAGGCCTTTATGGACCATAATAACCTTCCCCCCACCAAAGCACTTTATATAAGGTTTAGATTGGGCACTCTCCCCCTCGCTTCATTTAGCTCTAAATGGACATGTTGTTCGGGGGGGGGGGGGGGTAGCCTCTACCCAGCATGTAATGGGTGTGAGAAAACTGACGATCATCTGTGGTTCTTCTATACCTTTTTACTTGAAACAGCGTAAAAGCGGGATTATTCCCCTTCTACGTTCGTTAGGAATCCGTCAGTTTAGGGTTGCCCTGAGAATCTGTAAAGCTGACACCTCGCCCAGTATCATGTTTTTGATCGACAAGTTTTTAGAGAGTGTTTGGCCGATCCAGAGAAAAGTCACCTCACACTAATCACCAGGGCTGAGGGAAAGTTTTTGCCACACAACTATGCTGAATTGAACCATTCCTTTTGTATGTAGAGTGTTTTAATTGTAGTATATATGTTACTTTTATCTGTGATTTAAAAAAAATGGAGAAATATTCTCTTCTATGGTTTTTTATTTCTAGTTTTATTATGGTTTTAAAATGTAAGGTATATGTCCTGCTGTCACTTAAGGGAGCCATATAATTTTCATAGCTCCCTTTTAAAAAAAAACATTGTGCTTTGTTATTAATTGTACTCTTAGTGGTCTCATGTAAAGTTTGGTCCTTTTAAAAAGGAAATAGCTAGGCTATTACATTTATGGCCTAGTACCATTGTTGCCTACGTTAGTTTACATACTGCTTTACTGTAGTACCGTGGGACTCCTACTTCGACGACGGTGAATGATTCAAATATGTGAATCTATGAAAGATACCAATACTGGATAATTGCAGTTACAAGAAAGTAACTTAGTTTCATTTCCTTCCATTCAAGTACTGTAGAGCTTTGTGCGGGGTATAGCTACCACTGGTGCAGTTGCTCCAGTGCCCATTGTACCCTGATAATTATGGTAGTTTAATGACTCAACAAGAGTAAAAGGGGCCATATTCCTTGCTTGCATCAGGGCTCATGGTATCCTTGCTATGTTACTGACCTTTTGTACCCAAGGATAATTGAATCTGTAAAGGTACACTTTCAAGTCCTTTTCCCTGCCCTGTCTTACCTCAAAAGTCTTTTCTCTCCTGATGTTGAAGAGGTGCCATGTTGATGTATTCCTGAGTATACTGCTGCTATGGCTTTACAGGTGTACTGCATTGCTCTACCTACACCAGGATAGAGAAAATCATGACTTCTTTTTTCACTTGACCCTCAACCCTTTTAGCAAATACTTGGGGAGTGTCATTGAGTTTTTTCCGAGTAGGGAGACCACCTAGCGTAATAGAAAATTCTAGGCTGCAACTGTATAAATTCAGGACAAAGGGTCAACATTCAGGGTAAAAAAGTGTAATTTTACAGATGTATCAGATTGTCGAGCAAGAATATAAATGTAAATAAATAGACTGATGCAAATATGCTGACGCAAGGATGAGTCAATGTTCTTTGTTTTGAATAACACATAGAAGTTCCGAGCAAATGTACTAGATTTATGTAAATATTAAAAACTAGTGAACAGATGTACACTAAGGAAAATTTGACAGCCAGCATCAGGCAATGAGGCACAGTTGTGGCACAATTCTACCCCTTACCATGCATGATAGTATCTAAAGCAGTGCTCTGTTGATTAACTTGGACTTCCACCACATAGACAGTAGTATTGCTACTTCTAGATGAAGAGAGGGAGTGAAATATTGAGTATGTTGTTATATCAAAATTGAGGAAACGTGCGTGTGTATTTCTCAATGATTGTTTCTGAGACAATTAGTGTACGTTATCAGCCAAACTCCCCTCAATACAATTTGCTCCATCTTTGCATCCATCTTCCTTGGCTCAATATCTGGTAGTAGCTTCAAGGTGTAGAGCTATATGCATTCATATGTGTTGGGACCACGTGATGACCTTTGATTACTATTGTTTTAATTGACTCTGTGTTTTGATTTACTCTATCTTGAATGTACAACATCATTTTTTGTGCACTTGCATTTGGCCTTGTGATTTCATTTTGTGTCTCCTTGTAACCTCAAAGTAGGAGTGTTTCACAGAGTAGAACAAACTTGCCTGGAACAGAACGTGTGGGATGTGCATTTGAAAGCTTGGGAGAGAGAAATGTGTGGAATGAGCTTCTCTGTCTCGGAGTACAGTGGTGCATGTAGTGGTGCTCAAATGTGCATTAGGTTGTACATTGTGAAATTAAGTTTTACCTATGGGCTTCATACCCTGAGCTCCATCCTGAATTCTGACTCTGTCCGGCTTGAGTTCTGCACACACACAAGCAGGTCCCCAGGTTACTCACGGTTATTTAAGTTATTCATGTTCAAGATTGTTTTCCTCTTTGAGGGTGTTTTTGTACTCGTTGAGATATTTTCTACTTTCTTGAGCCGGTGCAAGATAAGGGGGCTGGAACATTAGCATGGGCATGAGGAGAATGCGTGAGGACTCCTTTGCCTTGCTTACATGGAGCCTAGCCAGCACCAGTAAGTTTCCTTGCTGTAGAGGATGTCTTCTCAAACTCCTCATTCATTGAGAATATTATAACAACTGGGGTTTCTTGGCTTGAAAACCGGATTTGTCCTGAGAGGTGGATGCATCTGCACAATGCTGCATTTCCTGACTTGAGGAGTCTTTTGACCCCAGGACTGTATTTTGGAATCCCCCAGTCTTGTGAGGTGCTAAGATGAAGATATTGCAGCCGGTGAGGTATTTTCTCAGATCATTGGTACTGAGATATGTGTTTTTGGTCTATGTGCACACTCTGCGTACACATGCTCTTTAAATTTGAGTCTTTCATTTGACAGCGTTTATTTCTTACATTTGAGTCTTGCATTTAACAGTGCTTATTTCTTGAACTGGACGTCCATTATTATTATTTGACTTGTGAGTGTTCCATTATTATTTGCTTGTGTTCTATTTCATTGCATTTTACTTGTGAATGTTCCATTATTATTATCTGCTTAGGTTTTACTCCCTTGCATATCACTTGTGAATGTTTCATTATTATGTAACTTGTAGGTGTTTATTATCTGCATGTGTTTTACCATCATTATCTTCTTGTGTTTTTTTTTTACTTTGCTTGCACACACACACACACACACACACACACACACACACACACACACATATACTGAAAAAAAAACAGGTTTCATGGACGTTATCGTTAGAAATTTATGGAAAAACACAGGTTACAGAAACGTTATCGTTAGACTGACATTTCACTTGTACAAAACCTGTGAAATTCTGCCGTTATAGTTAGCTGAGCTAACTATAACTCGAGCCCCAGAATGCACTGCTGATGAGGTTACATATTACATCACTCCTGACGTCGTCAGTGACATCATCGATAACATCTCAAATGACATCACTGTCCTTTTCCGTGACTTTGTAATGTTTTTTTAAATGCTAATTCCTAACTATCACATCCCTTTAACCTTTCTTTTTTTCAGTGAATTTCTAAGGTTTTTTCTCTAGCATTCACGTTTGCAGAGTGGTGGAGAAAAGGGACTGGGCCTCCAACCAGCTCTCAGGAATTCTGCTGCGTAGGACTTACAGTAGCTACCTGGAGGGCTTGTTGGCCCCCAATGTCCCTCTGGAGTAAAGTGGACTTCATTCCCCAACCAGTAGTGCACCAGGAGGTGTGTTTTCAGAGTGGTGTAGTATGGGGGCGTGGCCTCAGAAGACCTCTTAGCAATCCTGCTTGGTGGGACTTACTGGAGGTAACAAGAGGGATAGTTGGCCCCAAGGACATCTTATGGGTCAGTGACCCCTCATGTTACCTCCAGTAAGTCCCACACAGCAGGATTGATGAGTTCTGATAGGCCACCCCCCTTTCTCCGACAGTCTGCAAACATGCCTCCTGGCGCGCTCTTGGTTGGTGATGAAGTCCCCTTTGGTGCGGGGGGTCCTTAGGGGCCAACTAGCCTACCTGTTATCTCCAGCAAGCCCCACACAGTGGGATTGCTGAGAGGTGGTCAGAGGCCACACCTCCTTTCTCCATTGGAAAAAGTGGTGTGGCTTCCAACCACCTCTCAGCAATCCCACTATGTGGGGCTTACTGGAGGTAACAGGTAGACTAGTTGGCCCCTAAGGACCCTCAGGAGCAGAGGTGACTTTATATCCCAACCACGAGCGCACCAGTAGGCGCGTTTGCAGAGTAGTGGAGAAAGGGGGCGGGGCCTCCGACAAGTTGCCAACTTCCTATTTTTTTGTGTGCATTTTAGGAAGGGAGGCTGTGTGCCTCCCCCTTTCCTATATCCTTTTGGGCCCTGGGGACCGCATCCTCCGAGGCGAGGCCTTTCTTTTTATTTTTAGTTAGAAAGGGGAGGGGGGCTGTGTGGCCTGCTCCCCAGGCAGATTTCGTTCTCTCGGGCCCCATCCCCCCGGGGCATGGCTATTTTTGGGGGGATTTTCAAGGTGGGGGCCCTCTCTCAGGCAATTTTCGGCTCCGGGGACCCCATCCCCGAGGCCAGGCCATTTCTTTTTTGTTTTTCTAAATATCTTATTTTAAGGAGGGGGAGCTGCGTGGCCCCCAAGACCGATTTCGACCCCAGGGACCCCATCCACCAGGGTCCGGCCATTTTATTTTTTTAAATTAAAAAAGGGAGGGGGCTCTCGCCTACCCCCTCCCCCCCTCCCCAGGGCCATTTTCATCCCCAGGGACCCCATCCCCATGGGGCATAGACAGCTGGTTGGGGACTGCAGGGGGAGCCGGAAGGCCCCTGCGGTCCCGGCCAGCTCCTGGCTCCTGCTGGAGCCAGCATGGGTTTTTACCCCCAGGGAGCTGCTGACATGCAGCTTCCTGAGGGTAAAAAGCTAATTGTGCTTGCTTTGAACAAGCAAGAGCAAATTGCTCTAGCTTGTTCAAAGGGAGCACACTGTTTACAGTGGGATGGCGGGAGAAGTGCTCTCGGCATCCCATAGCAAACTGCAATGTCTCGGTGGTGGCACCCCAGGACATTGCTAGAGCTAGCCCTGGGGGGTGGCACTCCCCAGGGCCATTTATGGCTTTGAGGGGCCGCGCAGCCCCCCTCCCATATCCAAAGTATCTCAGAGGAGGTGGAGGTCCCCGGGTCTGAGTGGGGGAGGGCTGGAGCCCCCCCCCCACATTATTTTAAACATAACCCTGGGGAGGTGGCACGTTATCCCCCCGCACTTCAATGTATAAGCCATGGGTAGGTGACAGTCCCTGAGGTTGGGGTGGCCCATCTAGGCTCCCACATCTCTATTTATCATTGCCCCCGGGACCTGGCCCACCTGGTGGCCTAAAGGAAATGAAGTGCGGGAGCCCGCGCTCCGTTTTAAAAAAAAATGTTCGTCCGGATTCGTGGATCTATAGCGAATCCGCTAATTGTTTTTTAAAATAATTGTTGGGCCCCTGGAGGTTCTTGTGGGACCCCATGAGCTGGCCTAGGGGGTCAGGGCGTTTCTATCCTGACCCCTTTTGTTGTTTTTTCAGACATTGGGCTTATGCCAAAAAATCGAGGGTGTACTTATTCAGAAGTGTATGGAGCGATAGTCAGGAAGGGGACTGCCCCAGCCCTACTTACTGTGTGAGAGGAAGGAGGGTTTGACTCCACTACCAAGAATCAAGAACTCAAAGTATGGCTAGAATCCTCAAATGATTTCCCAGAGCCAGCAGAGATAATTGCAGACAAAACTTTGTCATCAGATCCAAAGCAGAAAAAGGAGCACTTGTGCTTTCTGAAAAACTTTGCTGTCGGGAAGAATGATACTTGTTTCTTTCTTAGATCACACTATGAAGTGTTGGTGCCTAGGATATCCTTCCCCGGCATGTGGGTGCCTGTGTCTGAGTAGGGCCGTGAGGGTGCGGGAGCCCCCAACCCCGAAGTGACCACCTGACAGCACAGACTGACGCCTTGGCTGAAGCACCTTCACACTGAAACCAATAACAGGATATAGCACCGCACCTTTAAATGTGCACAATGAGACTGACTCTGAAAATGAAATATGTGTCCAACTTGATGTAAAATGATGATTCCAAGAGTACTTCTGAATGACAAATGTGAACGGATATTGTTTTAATTATAGCAGGAGGGCTGTGTACATTCACAAAGTTGGGACTGATTGAGGCATTGCATACCCAGAGTGTTTCAAGAGAAACTGTTCAGTTTGATGACCATGATTTTGAGATTCATTTATTAGTTCAAGCAAAGTATATAACTTTAGGTGCTTCAATAGTAGAAGTTCCAGGATTAACTATTTATAACACTAGGAGCAGTAATAAGTTAACATGCTTGATTTTATGTCAGGACTGGAGGCGAGGATTATGCTGTAAATTTCTTTATTCCTCCTTCCAGCAGTCTTTAACTTTTTTAACTTTTATAACAAAAAACTAGCACTCCCATGGTGCTTCACAGAGGTCATACACATTCCACCAATAGGCAGTCTCCACTATCCCTGAGGGCGTGTGCTTCGTGTGCCAACTCCTCTTTCTTTCATGCTGCCAGCAGTTAAGTTGTTTTTCCTTTTACTCGTCAGAGTTGTGAGGAAATTGGTGTTTAATATTGTTTGTGTGCGCGCTTACTGAGAAAATAATGCAGCGCTAGTAGTAAACGTTCCCCCTGCGCTTAGTGTGTGGTGGGAACGTGACTTGATTATTGTGATATTGTTGCCCTATATTTAATTGTGTTTCCAATTGTATTTAGTGCACGGCACAGTGCGGTTTCTCCTTGCGCTTTGACAGGTTGCGTTTTTCCATTTTGTTTTCATTCTGGGGCCTCGGGAGCATTGTCGGAGGTCTGCTCGCGGCCCCCTGGAGCCAGGCTAGCAGTGCAGTGCGCGTCGGGACGGCGGGGGGGCGCCTGACTCAACTCGTTGATCCCAGCCGCTCTGTGAGGTGGGATTGGCGAGTTCAGTCACGGAGCCCGCGTTTCTTTCCTGACGCGTACCGGAGCCTGTGGAGTCTGGAAGCCCTGGCACCCACCGGAGTGTGGGTCCATATATAAAGTGCTCACAGCTTGACGCCCACATCCTAGCGGGTCGGTATTAATGTCGTAGGGCGCACAAGGCACGGTCAGTGCGAGGAAGCTGTGGGAGGGCGGACCCAGACTAACGTGACACCCGGCAGATTAAGGGTGAGTGGCCCCCATCCAGAGCTTTCCGGCTAGCCGCTTGGTAGTCCAAATAATTCAGTGATTCCCTCACTTTTCAAAATTCTGCCATAAAATCAGGTAGTTGCCTGCTAGTGCACAGAGCGCTTTCAAATGAAGAAAAAAGGGGGGGGGTTAACACATATATTTAAGTGTATTTATTTTGTCTCAGCCACCCTCGTGCCTTACCTTTTCCCTCGGTCACGGAGGAGGATTAGGCAGAGGAAAAATCCCTGCAGGTTCTTCCCCTCAATGATGAGTTTTGTGATGCAGGTGATGCATCCATTCATCAGGCAGTGGCAGAGGCTAAGGGAAAATTTGAGCGCCGCATAATGCAAATAGCTTATGCTTGCCAGGCCGAGAGACCCCAACGCGCCGAGAAGAGCAAAAGCACCTTGAACATGGACGTAGGTGCATTTGAACGGTTGAAGAGGGCCTTCTTAGAAAGGCCAGTGATAGGAAGGCAGGATACCACCCCAGTCTTCCCAGAGATCCCAGAGTTCGGACAGGATGAGGAAGAAAAGTCCTTGGGGGACTCTGCAGATGAGGCAGGCCCCTCTAGACCCTGGCGCTCCATAGTGTCCCCTTCAGGCACACCCAAGGAAATGGAGGAACTCTCCGACATGTTGGTCCCGGAGGATTTGATACACCCACGATCCTCGGAGTGGACGCCCTCTCCAAAGGTCTTGGCGTTCATTGCAGGAAGGCTGCGGAAACCTCTGGAAAAAGAGGTACGGGCTTGCCTCAGAGCAGAGTGCCCTCGCCCGTCCCTTCCGGGCAAAGTAGCAACCACACCAGAGGTCGACCAAAAAATTGCCACCTTTTTACAAAAATATGTAAGGGACCCAAAGAAGGGAATAGATAGATCCTGGAAATCCTGCCAGGATAAACTCCTGGACTTAACAGGACCCATTACTAAAATACTAGAAGTGGCGGAAGAGGCCAAACTGGAAGGTAACCCTTTGTCCCAGGAGAGAATTTCCAATTGGGCACAACGTGCGATAATTTTTTGGGGGAACGCTAATTGCGCCCTCTCTACAGAGAGGCGACGCTCTTTTCTCCTTAAAGTGGATCCCATGATTGGGGACCTGGCCTCTTCGGAGGCGGGCACAGTAGCGCAGGGTTGACTCTTTGAAGACCCATTAATCAAAGAGTTGATGAAATTCGTCTCCACGTTTATGTCCTTAGATAAGGCGCAGTCATTGATTAAAAAGGTTTTCCACCTTAGAGTTTTTGTCGGGGCCGGTCGTGGCAGAGGGCGCTCGACACAAGACCCTCCAAGGGGCAGCAAGAAAGCCACAGACTCCGGCAATTCTTCCAATCCGGAAGCGGCTACAGAGGCCGAGGAGGCAGAGGAGCAGCCAGAGGCCAGCCCTTGGCCACATAAGGTGAACCTTTCTCCTTTTCACCAACTCAAGGTGGGGGGCAAGTTGGTGTTTTTCGAAGAGAATTGCAGGTCCATTACCTCAGATGCCTGGGTACTTCAAACCATCAAAGGTTTCCAGATAGAGTTTTACGGCACTCCCGTTCAGGACATCTGGCCCAGATCGCTGATTTTTGCACAGGACCAAGCCTCGCTAATAGACAAGGAGGTAGCGGACCTGTTGCACAAAGGAGTGATTGTGCCTTCCCACTTGCACCCCAAAGGTTGTCTCAGCAACATTTTCCTCGTAGACAAGGCGGACGGTGGTAATAAACCTGAAAGAATTCAACCAGTGGCTAGTATACCGCCACTTCAAAATGGAAGCAATCCATCTTTTGCTGGACCTCCTGCAGCCCAACGATTGGATGGTCCGTTTGGACCTGAAGGACACCTACTTAGCGGTACCCGTTTTTCCACCACACAGGCGTTTCCTGCAGTTTCAATGAAGGAAGCAGGTTTACGAGTTTGCAACTCTTCCTTTCGGCCTCTCATCGGGCCCGTGGTGTTTCACAAAGGTTCTCAAACAGATGGTGGAGACACTACGTGCCAGGGGTTCGCGACTCATCATCTATTTGGATGATATCTTGCTCTTAGAGCAATGTCCTTTGCACCTCTCGAGCCATCTGCGGGAAACAGTGGACCTCCTCCAGAATCTGGGTTTTAAGATAAACGACAAAACCTCTCTAACGACCCCATCCAGACAGATGACATTCTTGGGGTTTACCATAGATTTGGTGGCCTGAACTCTGAGTCTTACAGCGAGGAAGATTACCAAGATCCGCAGGGAACTGAGTAGGATGTTAGCTCGCTCCTCCACTTCACTGAGGCAGATAGCTCGGTTGGTGAGTCTTTTCGCCTCTGCGATTCAAGCAATCTTCCCTGGACTGCTCCATTACAGGGCGTTACAACGTTTGAAGGCCTCTCACCTTCGTAAGGGCCTTCAATACTCGGACCTGGTCCCCATTACAGAGTAGGTCCGCATGGAGATGATGTGGTGGCTAGACCATATGGAAGCCTGGAACGGCAGGGCCATTTTCGGTTGCGATCCAGACTTGGTAATAGAGTCGGACGCCAGCAAGTCGGGCTGCGGAGCCTATTGTGGGGACTCCTTTACAGGAGGAAAGTGGTCTGTCGAAGAAGGCCAGCTCCACATCAATTGCCTAGAATTGATGGCGGGCTCCTTCGCGATGCAGTGCTGGACGAAGGACAAAGTGTCCTGCAGTGTGCTGTTGAAGATGGACAATATCTCGGCAGTGCGTTACATCAACCACCTAGGAGGTACGAAGTCCAAGGCTTTAGCAGATTTTGCCAAAGACCTTTGGACGTTTTGCCTTTCCAACAACATCTCGGTGAAGGCGAAATATCTCCCGGGAGTTTCCAACGTAGTGGCAGATTGATGCTCCAGGAGTTGGTCGGACAGGAGTTTGTTGTAGCTGTACCCACAGATTTTTCAGATACTACACGACACGCAGGGTCCATTTTCAGTAGATCTTTTCGCGTCCAGGTTAGATCACCAGCTACCGAAATTATTCCGCTGGAAGCCGGATCCTCTTGCGGCCACGACGGACGCTTTTCTCCAGAATTGGTCTGTGGAAGCGAGATATGCCTTTTCCCCCAATCGCGATGATGAGACTCACGACACATGTCCGCAGACAGCAGGCGAGGGTGGTATTGATCACACCGTATTGGCGGTCGCAAGTGTGGTTTCCAGTTCTTCTGGAACTTTCCTGGGATTCTCCAGTCCTTCTACCCTTTGATCCTCTCCTTCTGAGGGATCCTCAGGGCCATCCCCATCCCCATCCGCTAGTCCAACAAGGGAGAATGCCATTAGTGGCCTGGCGGATTTCAGGCATCGCTGGAGAGTCTCTGGCCTTTCGAATGAGGCTCAAAAGCTGCACGAATAAAAGATAGAGATCAGCTTGGTCCAGGTGGGTCAGTTGGTGGATTCAGAATAATCAGGATCCCATGGGGTGCGAAGTGGTAGCAGTTATGAACTTCCTGGCATCCTTAGTGGTTCAGGGACTGGCGTACCGCACAATTAATTCCTATAGGTCGGCGATTTCAGCGGGCCATATGCCGATCCAGGGTCATCCAATTGGGAAGCACCCAATGGTCTGCAACTTGTTGAGGGGAATACGCCTCACACTCCCTCCAGAACCCAGATATTCTTCGCTTTGGGATGTTAATAAGGTGTTGCACTTGTCCCAATCTTGGCAGCCCAATAAGTATTTGTCCCATAAAGAGCTATCGGCGAAACTGGCGATGCTCTTGTGCCTGATCTCTTGCAGAAGAGTGCCGAACGTTAGGGCACTGGACATTTCAGGATGAGTTTTCCCTCCGCAGGGAATTACATTCCACATTGTCCGCAGGACTAAGTCAGACTCTAGAGTGATATCTTATCCGGCTTTGGATAGTTCCCCCAAGCTGTGTGTGGTCTGATGCCTCAAAGAGTACAAGAGTATGGCGGAGGAAGCCCACCCCCCTGGGGAGTATCAATTGTTGATTTCCTTAAGGAAGCCCTTCAAAGCGGTTACGCAACCAACTATAGCCCGTTGGATCCGATGGGTGATGCAAGAGGCAAGAGGCAGGCATAAACGTCTTGCAGTTCTGAGCCCATTCGGTTCGAGGAGCCATGGCTTCAAAAGCTTTCTCCCTGGGGGCCAGGTTGAAAGACATTTTGAACGCTGCAGACTGGTCATCAGACTCTATGTTCAAGAGGTTCTATTTTAAACCAGCCGTGGATATGGTGTCGCTGGTGGTGGATAAGCTTTGAACGAGCATAATCCAAACATAGAATGAAAAATTTCCTAGTAAGCATGACAGAAAGTTTCAATTCTATTAAGGACACTGAGGCGAGAATTATTCCCGCCCAGGGCTGCAAAGGTCTCCATTTTCCCACCCAGTATTGACAAAGGAATGTACCCGTCAGGGTGGAAGCCTGCCGTATGGTATAAGTATATGTTTTAAAGTTATTTACGATGTAGTTAAAGGTGACTTAGTCTATTATCGTTCATTTTGAGATGTTCTCACATTATGTTAAAAAGTAAAGTTGAGATGGCTTTTGATGGTACCGATATCAGAGTCATTGGTTGATGTTGATCTGTTTCAGGTTCCGAAGGTTCCAAGAATGACTGACAAGACGCGAGGTTTCAGTGTTCGCAGTCAAGAAAGAGGAGTTGGCACAGGAAGGACACACCCTCGGGGATAGTGGGGACTGCCTATTGGTGGACTGTGTATGACCTCTCTGAAGCAACATGGGAGTGCTAGTTTTTTGTAATAAAAGTTAAAAAAGTTAAAGACTGCTGGAAGGAGGAATAAAGAAAGTTACAGCATAATCCTCGCCTCCGTGTCCTTAATAGAATTGAAACTTACCGTCATGCTTACTAGGAAGTTTTTCATTCTGTTTGTGTATTAATCACACATTTATTTATGTAGCTCAGTTATTATTGGATATACATGAGCTGTTTTAAATGAAGTAATAAGTTACATGATTTTATAATGTCACTGTTTTAACGTGTGCCTAATCTTGTATACATGCTTACACTTAAAAAGTTGATTTTAGATATTTATGTTATGATAGTCAAAGGTCATAGTGTGGACATGTAGTGCTATACACCCTCAAATGTATTGGGACCACAGGATGACCTTTGGCTACCATTGTTTTAGTTTACTCTATCTTAAATGTATGACATCATTTTTTGTGCACTTGCATTTTGCCATGGGATTTTATTTCACGTCTCCTTGTAGCTTCAGAGTAGGAGCGTTTCACACAGTAGAACGAACTTGCCTGGAACAGAACATGTGGGATGTTTGTTTGAAAGCAAGAGAGATTAATGTGTGGAATGTGCTTCTCTGTCTCGGAGTATAGTGCTGCAGGCAGTGGTGCACAAACGTGCATTAGGTTGTATATTGTGAAATTAATTTTTACCTATGGGCTTTAACGTGCCCTAAAATCCATATTGAATTCTGACTCTGTCTGGCTTGAGTTCCCCACACACAGAAGCAGACCCCCAGGTTACTCACAGTTATTTATGTTATTCACGCTCAAGATTGTTTTTCTCTTTGTGGGTGTTTTTTGTTCTCTTTGAGATGTTTTCTACTTTCTCGAGCTGGTGCAAGATAAGGGGACTGGAACATGTAGCGTGAGGAAAATGCATGAGGACTCCTTTGCCTTGGAATGCTTGCATGGAGCCTGGCCAGCACCAGTACGTTTCCTTGCTGTAGAGGATGTCTTCTCCAAAACTCCTCATGCATTGATTATTAAAAATGGGGGTTTCTTGGCTCAAAAACTGAATTTTTCCTGAGAAGTGGACGCATCTGCTCAGTCCTGCATTTCCTGACTTGAGGAGTCTCTTGACCCCAGGACTGTAATTTGGAACCCCCCAGTCTTGTGTGGGCTCAGATGAAGATATTGCAGCTGGTGAGGTATTTTCTCTGATCATTGGTATTGAGTTATGTGTTTTTGGTCAGTGTGCACATTCTGTGTATACTTGCTCTTTACATTTGAGTCTTTCATTTGACAGGGTTTATTTCTTATATTTGAGTCTGGCATTTAACCATGCTCATTTCTTGTATTGGACGACCATTATTATTATTTGACTTGTGAGTGTTCCATTATTATTTGCTTGAGTTCTATTGCCTTGCATTTTACATGTGAATGTTTAATTATTATCTGTCTTTATTCTGAAAACTGTCTCTTGATGTGCCTCATTTGGTGAGGGTGGGGCCCTTTTCCAGGTGTTTTTTTTACCTTACTGGATGCCTCTGCTAGGTAGTGCTGAATTTCTTTTATTTGGGAGTGTAAAGCAGAACACAGTGTCTTGTACTAGCACTGCCAAAGCCAACAAGTTTGACATTCACACTTGATTACTGACAAAAGCAACACAAACCTTTATTGCAGTACAAACCAACTACAATAGCTTTACTTTGTGATTACAGTACATGGTGTATACTTTTCAGGTGTAAAATATGCCCTTGTGCATTCCCCAAAATGCCGTAGGTTGCACCCAAACAGGCAAAAAAGTAAGACTAAATTACTCTTGTGGTCACATCAAAGACTTGATTGACAGTGTCTCATCTCAATTGCTTTAACTTTCTGATGCAAAGAAGCTACTGGCTGAAGAAGGCTGAGCCAAATGCAGGTCCAGCCTAAAAACATAAATGAGATGCAAGCAAGGAGCACATACATCAGTGTCAGAAATCCAACACATGGTCATCATACTAGAGATGTGCCGAATCAGCTCACCACCATGCACTCTTCTGTGCACCATTACCCACTGCACCAAGTACCCTGACCAATGGCATGATGCACTACCTCTTGCACAACAGTGCACCGTCACTTTTAGCACATTCAACTACATTCTAAGGCATATTGCACCACCACCTTCGGAACAGTGTGCCACAACTCACAGTGTATTGTACCACCACCAATAGCATAGTGCACCATCACATACAGCACAATGCACTATTACCACAGAACAATTCACCAACAGTCTCAGCAGCACAGTGAACTCCAACCTTCAGTACACTACACTATTACCCTCAGAACAGTGAACCACAATCTGTGGCACAGTGTACCACACACCGAAGCCACAGAGCACACTATGACACCGCAAAACTCTTCTTCTAGTTGTCCTCCGTTTTGAAGAAACTGTTCAGGTAATGCATTTGAAAAGCATAGTTGCTCTTTTGTTGGTGCTGTGCCCTCAAAATTACCTTCAGTTGGTATCCACCCTTCACTTTTGCACAACCCTAAAGCATATCACGTACTTTTCTGTGAATCCTATATGTATGTTTTGGTTGAAAAATGTGCCTAAGGCTGCCACCAATAAACAACTCTACCATATCAACGAAGATTTAACCATCAACACATTTTGGAGAGGTGAACATCAAAATGGCAATTTTCAGCATTGTTTATAATGTGTTCATAACTGCTTGATATCCGGGCATGGGGGGAGAGTTTTGTCTCTTCAGGGTTGATCTTAAATCTCCAGTCATGAAGGAGCTGAACCATAGAGGACATTTTGCACCAATGTAGGTGCTTTTCAATGGATTTCCTCAACTGGCAGATAGTCCACGTTTTGCAAAATAGGTGATATTTGCAGTCTCCTCAAAATTCAGACTACTGCCCTAACTGGAAATTTGAAGTACCCTTTATTACCTCAAGTTGGACTTTGAGATCATGGAATATTATCTCCTTGTCTGGGATAAAGTCTTATTGAGCACCTGGGGGAGAAGTCTCAGCACAGAGACCAGTAAGTAAAAAGATAAAGAACCCAAACTAGCAGCACACCTTTGCAATCTCTGGTGGAACATTGGTGGTGGTGCTTGTGGAGCAATAACAGGGGCAGGCTGTCTCTTGTCCACTGGTCTTACCTTGGTAGGCCTGGGACAGGGGCCAGATCAAGTTGTCTCCTCATAGGGCACTTGGCTCCTCAGAAGAACAAAGGCCAAAAACAAGTCCAGGGCATCCCAGGAAAAGAGCCCTTCAATCTGCCAAAGGTGGCTTGGATGCCTTAAAGTAAAGACCAGCTTGCACTTACAGGGCGACTGAGAAGAGAACACTTTGTCTGAATAGTGCTAGCTTTGGCTGTTGATATATAAGCCACCCAGATCTATCCATCCAAGTACCCGCCCACCCTTCCATCAATATACCAACCAAGATCCATCCCTCTACCTGCCTGTTCATACATCCACCCACCCATCCACCAAGGTCCATCTATTTACCCAGATCTACCCATCACCCACCCATTCATCTACTCATCATCCACCCATTCATCTACCATCCATGCACCCACCAAGATCATCCATGCACCCAGATCTATCCATCCTGTCATGCCCATATCCATCCTTATTTCCATTCATGCACATCAAGATCCATCTATCCATGCATCCATCTGCCCATTCAGCCACCACCCAGTAGCCATCCATTTAAACAGATCAATCTAAATGCACATCTGTCCATCAGTCCACCCAAGCACCTATCTTTCTATCAATCCACCCAAGCACCCATTGCGTAGCCATCATCTATCCTCCATGCACCCAAAGAACCATCCACCCTGATCCATCCATCATCCAATCATCCTTCCATCGTTCATTCCATCCATTCATCCACCAAGGTCCATCAAATTACCCAAATCCATCCTCCTGACCAGTGCAAACATCTATTCAGCCATACTCCCATTTGCATCCTCTTCATTCACGCCCACTCACTCTCTCCATATATATCTCCATCTACCCCCACCCCTGTCCGTCCCGCCGGTCATTAATCCGTAAATGTATTACCCTAGACAGTGGTAATAGAAACATCAACACGATCAAGTTAAATGAAAACTTACTATGTAAATTAAAAAGAGCTGTAATTGGAGACATCTGGAGCTTGCCAGATGCCTACACATGGAACAAAATGTAGGTGCTACATATGTTTGCCAAGAAATTAGGTTCCCCCTCCCCTCCCAGTTGGTGTGCTGCTTAACATATATATATATATATATATATATATATATATATATATATATATATATATTACCTACTGGCGGTCGCCAGTAGGTAGTTATAGTTAGGACCACGTTTCCATAGGAAATCCGCAACATTCTATTTTGAATAACTTTGGCGCCGGTTGACGAATCCTCGCGAATCTTTCAAAATAGGTGGGGCGCTACGCTCCGCTCCTACCCTGAAAGTCTCGGGGGGATTCGTCAAGCGGGGGCTGAGATAAAAGGGGGGTCCCAAAACGCGTTTTTCCCATGCATTTTTCCATAGGACCTTTAGACACAGCTACAGCCCGAACGGCTGAACAGAATTACTTGAAATTTGGCAGAGAGGTAGTCCTCAGGTCAAGGAAGTGCCTTTTGTAGGTTTGGTGTAAATCTGTTCAGTAGATTCTGAGAAAATAGCCTTTAAATCAATATATATCTGAGCCAGCTTACGGTGCGCTTACGGTACGCTTACCGTACGCGTACGGTGGCGTGCGCGAGCGCGATTCTGATTGGCCCTTAGATCTTAGTAAACATTCGAATCGGTCGAAACCAGGAAGCGGCGGCCGCCATTTTCTCTCTCGCACTCTGAGGGGGGAGCTGATAAACAAATGCCAAAAACATATAAAGGGGCTGTTTAGACAGCGCCCATGCACATAACCATGTTAGTTGAGTCTTCAAAGATCCCCCAAGGCAAAAAACGGTAATTTTTTATTTTTCGAAAATTTCGCCGATTACGCTTACCGTACGCGTACGGTAAAAAATTATTTAAAAAAAAAAACCCACTCTCTCCACCCCGTGTGCAAATGGTGGCCGAAGGCCACCATTTGTGCATGGCATATAAGAGCACAGCATTTCCCCAAAAAATTTCAACAGATTACCTATCACAAGGAAGCGCATAATATGTCCTCCATGTGCGCACGGTGCGCGAAGCGCATCGTGCGTACATGGCCCATCTAGCGTAACGTGGGCACGCGGTGCGCGTAGCGCACCGCGTGCCCACCGTGCGTGCACGGCACTAACTGCGTAAAGTGGGCGCGCGGTGCGCGAAGCGCACCGCGTGCTCACTCGCGCACCGTGCGCGCACGGAACGAACTGCGTTAAGTGGGCGCGCACGCCACGAATGGCGTAAAGTAACTTAGCATTTAAAAAACCGTACAAATTCACTGAAAAAACCATAGGTTTCACACACGTTATAGTTAGGAATTAGCATTTAAAAAACCTTGCAAATTCACTGAAAAAACCATAGGTTTCACACATGTTATAGTTAGCGGAAATTTTACTGATAAAAAACCAATGAAATTCCCCCGTTATAGTTAGTGCAGGAAACTATAACTCACGCGACCGCAATCTTCTGCTGATGACATATGTGTCTTTATGAAAAAAAAATATTTGTAATATATGTATAGCTAAAAATTTATGGAAGAAGACCTGGGCAAATAAGTGTCTAAATACACTATTAGCATCAGCAGAGGATTGCGGTCGCGTGAGTTATAGTTTCCTGCACTAACTATAACGGGGGAATTTCATTGGTTTTTTATCAGTAAAATTTCCGCTAACTATAACATGTGTGAAACCTATGGTTTTTTCAGTGAATATATATATAGATATATATATGGCTAGATGCATTACAGCAGCCACCTATGGAGCAGGGTTTTAGGGAACACAAGCCCTCTTAGTTACAGGTTGCTGAAAATAAATTTGTATGGAAACTTTTATGCTTACCCAGGTCCGTACCTGCATTCATCTGCCATGAAGAGTTTGGCTTTGTTCATGTAAGAGCTCTAGTTTTGCTAGCTCCATTACTGTTGTGGATATCAGTTTGGAGCCACCCGTAAGCTGTCTTGACCAGGATCGTAACCAATGACTGCATGAAATTAGACAAGGCAAGCAGTATTGACTGGCTGGAATATGTCAAGACTTAACTGTCTATTATAGGGAGGCATGAACTTTTTAACAACCCCTCGTGTGTCTCTAGGCAGACGAAAAGCCTGGTTAAGAGAGAATTTTTAGACCATATGATGAAGAAAAGAGAGGAGGTGGATTCTAGCAAACGTTTAGTTAGAGCATATGACATGTTAGTATCAACCAGAACTGTGGAACTATATCTCCTCACTATTCTGAGTTCCCACAGTTACTATATGGTTAGATTTCGCCTCAACGTGGCACATCTATTAGTTGCTTATCCATCTACAGCTAGATGTGAACAGGATCTCATAGCCTGTCCTTGTGATTCAGTCTTTGCTCAATCGCAGTTGCATTTTGTTCTTCTTTTGTGGGCTATACAAAAGGATCAGGAAGGCATTGCTCATCCCCTTGCTGAGGTCCCTGAAGATAAAGTAGTGCAGGCCTGCTCTGCTGTATCTACAGTTACTACAAACAGACATGGTCTGCTTTACAGTTTATAGGTATATTTAATCGTCTGTTAGAGTAGGGAAACTGGTGTGAAAATATTTGCCAGTCGTCATCATATACTGGTCCACCAGGGCCCACTCATGTATCTGGTTTTCCTCACTATTTTGGATTTGGGAGTTATGCATACCATGGCGAAAACTGTGTACGTGTGATGGTGGAACAAATGTGTGGTTTGGTGTGTCGTTCACCAGGTTGACACCCTCAAGGCCAATCTCTTATGCTCTGTTATGTTATGTTGTTATGTTAAAACCATTCATAAAGCGCTTGGCTACTCAACAGAGTGTCCCGGCGCAGGCAGAGGGAGGACAGACACAAGGCTTTGCCCAGCAAGGCCTTGTTGTGGGCACAGTTAATGGTTGTCTTTCGGCCCGCTTGGCCTTCTTACGGTGGCCTGATCAGCCCTCCTTGTTTAAATCACCAGTTGTGATGCAATTTTTTAAAAAGGGCTACGACACGTTTCCCTCTTTCTCTGCTTGTGATGCTCAAATAGAATCTTAATCTTGTCCTTACTTATTTAATGTGTACTCCATTTAAGCCACTCCACTGATATCCTTTGCAAGCCCACTAAACCAGGGCCAAAGCTGCTTCTACTGAGTTGGCTCGCAGAGTCCCTTTCCCAGACATCTGCAAGGCAGCTACCTGGGCGTACCGCCATACGTTCACAATGCACTATTGACTGGACAGTCAAAACCGTTGGGGTGAGTAATTTGCCTGCTCGTACTCCTAAATGCCTTTTGGGAATACCGAAAGTCGTAAAGCCAGGATTTTGTCCCAGTTTAGGAGTAGTAAAGTTAGGAATCCTAAGTTTACTACTCCTAAATGCCTTTTGTGAATATCGAAAGTCATAAAGTTAGGATTTTGTCTCAGATTACTTTTGTGAATAGGGCCCCATGTTGACATCCACTGGCAGAACTCCATGATCACTCATGTTTGTAGGCAGTACCTTGAAATGCGTACATGCACCAAAGAGTTGATAGGATACCACCATATAGTCAATCAGTGATGTGAGAAGTTGGCCTGGCATATGCTGTCCACTAGTTATACTGGGCACCTTGCACCAGTCCAAACAACCCTTATTGATGATAGGTTTATAGACAACCTATATTGAAAGCTATCCTAGTGGTAGCTATGGAGAGCAGCCTTCATTCAGGCTAAGTCTTAAAGGAGTGTAAAGCAGCTTGGTTTACCAGATTATAACCTCTTGAATTACTAAATGAAAGGAGAACCAGACAAGGTATATATATAAAATATATGTATTTATTTCTAAACACTCTCTACTAACCTCTTTATGAAGTTAGAGAGCAAGGCACACAATAATACAGTTCTAAAATGACAGTAAATAGCACAATATACAATGGGCCCTAGGGGCGGACCAACCATATATTACATATATTAAGAAAGAGGTATAAGAACCACAACTTGACTAGATACAGTGCCTAGAGCATGTAGAATTGCTGGGACCCCAAGGAACCACCCAAGGTAGTGACACAGGAGACCCACGGGGGACGCTTGCAGTGTGAGAACACAGGCGCGAGGCCCGTACTATTCTATGGGAAAGTTGCGGTTGGAATTTTAGAAGTTAAAGACACTTAGGAGAGGACTTTGAGCAAACCCCTTTAGACTTAGGGGGTACTAGGGCCAGCACCCACGGGAGCACCGAAGTAATCGAGTTACCTCACCCAGGGAAGCCGGGTGCATAGGTGTTGAATGGTGTCGGGAATCGCCGTTGAGTTCAATGGCGATCTGCTGCAAAGTGCTGCTGTCGGGAAGGAGAGAAGTGTCCGGTGTGATCCAAGCCTGGATCGAACATCAGAAGAACCTGAAAGCAGAGGGGAGAGAGTCTGGGTCACTTGCCAGTGACCAGGGGCACGATCGACGAATGCCCACCGATGTCGGGTGTTTCAGGTGCGAAGAGGTGAAGCTTGACTCTGCAGCCACGAGGACCAGGAGGCATCGATGACGACCAGGAGCTGGATTTGAGATGTCCCACGAAGGATGTCGAGTGCTGTGGTGCCGGTGCCCGGATTGGACCCAACAATCCTTGGCAACAGCAACACACGCAGGAAGAGAAAAGATGCTTCGGTGTGGACCTGCAAGGTCCTGGGGACTCCCCAAGGAATGGGGAGTCAGGGCACGTCTGGAGCAACCCGATAAGCCCAATTAGAAATAAAGTTGCCTTCACAGAGACCCACCAGTCGACGGACAAGGGATCGCGAAGGGACCTCGAGAGAAAACAGAAAGGGCCAGCTCACGGAACACTCGTGGAGTGTTAGCGGGTAATCTTCAGTGCAAATGCTGCTCGGGTCAGGGCTACAAGTAACTCAAAGCTCAGCTGCAGCAGTCGCTGGAAAGCTGATGCTTCTGTAAATGGTCGCGGTGTCCAGGGGTTCGGGTTGCACGGTCTTCCACGAGGGATACAGGCCTTAGAATTGCTGAGCGCACAGATCGACCTCCGAGACCACGGAAACCCACCTCCTGTGTTGCAAAATTCTTCAGAGTCCGGCGGGAGCTTTGGAGATGCAAACCGGACAGATGCGTCTTTGGTGCCTGCCTTGCAGGGTAGTAACTCCTTTACCCCAAGGGAGATTCTTCAGTCATCTAGTTCAATGTAGATCGTCGAAGTTCCAAGATTCAGTGTCAGAGATTCGTCCAGGTGTAATCTAGAGTCCTGTAGTCAGGGGTTCCTTCTTTATACCCAAGGAAAGGGTTGGACATACTCTGGGGACCCACCTATGGGAGGGTCTGGATAGAGGGGTGGCTACACCCATTTCCTTTGTCCATTTTCGCGCCAGAGCAGGGGCTGGTAGCCCCTGCAACCGGTTTCAACTGGACTATGCATAGGGACACCAAATGTGCCCCCAGTGCTCTTGGAGTGCACCCACCCAGCCCCAATACTCTAAAGCCTGTCTGAGAGGTGTTGACACCTCCCTGTGACAGAAACCTATTCTCCAGGCCTCCCCTGCCGGTGTTTCGTCCAGAAGCAGGAGGGCAGACTCGTGTCTGTGGCTGACAACATCCATTTTGTGATGCTAGGGCTCTGTTAGCTGGTACCGGGTATACCGGTGCTGTCATGTCTCTCCCTCTAGAAGGGTGGGATCATACTCCCACACCGGTTACTGGTGTGGGGGTTTGATTCCAAGGTGTTTGACACCAAACACGACATGTTTCCGTGCTGCCATCCCAAAGTTAGCATTTACAGTTTGGTTTTAAAGCATTTAAGAGTATATGGTTTGGCTGCATCACAAACAACCCCGGAATAAAGGTTCTGAAGGCTGCAGAGGGGCTCTGCTCATGCATGGGCAGCCTCTAACATAAAACCCAGCACCCTGCCTTCAGGATTGGTAAGGCCTGCCATAGGGGTGACTGATAGGTTTATATGTGCATTGATATGGAGAGATATAGTGACCCTATTTCTCAGTAAGGGGTGCATGCACCACCTTACACAGGCTGCTGTAGCAGTCCTGGTGTGTCATTTTGGATGGCTTCCCAGGGGTGGCATAATACATGTTGCAGCCTCTGGTAGGCCTCTGGGGTACCTATACCCTGGGTACATAGTATACCATATACTAGGGACTTATAAGGGTACCCCAGAATCCAATCCGGAGTGTACCTAAAGTACTGGTCATCAATTTAAAGGGAAAAGCAGATATTCTGGGGTCCTGAATAGCAGGATCCCAGCCAAACTAAGTCAAAAACCAGCAAAACACCAGGAAAAAAGTGGGGGCAACCATGCAGTCAGATTCCACCTTCCTACAAGTGAGTGCCCGCGTGGACCATGAAAGATGAAAGAGGCAAGAGAATCATCTGGGAATCTGCCATTCAACAGCACAAAATCACACATTCTCAGATTATTCAGGAAAGAGAAGCCCCACCTGATCTAATTTGGCCAGGCAGTAAGGATTCAGGAAGGGGCCATACGTCCTCCAACTCAGGGTTAGAAAAAGCCATAGAGGAACAGTTTGAGATTTTAGTGTTAAAAGTACCCACTATCAGTATCAAGGTGCATTCTTCGGAGATACTTGTCTTATGCACAAAGGAAAAGATTGATTCAACCATTAAATCACTTGCTCTCCCTGGAGGAATGTATACATTTACCAAAAAAAGGGACGCAGGCTGACCTCATGTACTATTACCCAACCTAAGTTTCAAACCCATGCAAAACTTGGAGGGATGGATAAAAACCTCAGGATTCCAATTTATAGTGCAGTTGAGTAAAATAGCTAGGCCACCACTTGCATGGCCTTTAGTTGGAGGTTTTGCTACACAACAAAATACAAAAAAGTTCTCTAAATTGAAATACACGCAGCTCCATGTTTAATGCAGACAAATTATTTGTGGATCATAACCTAATAGGGAGTTTAATTTAACATTAGAATTTCCAACACCCACTATGTTCCAAGACAATATTTTTCCCAGTGGACTACCTCTGCAGCATGGGGAGTTTTGTGTTTTCTTTTAAACCATTCAGCGAACCTGCTACCCAGCTCCACTGGGCTATCTCTTCATCCCCCATGGGTTTGATGGCTCTTAGAACCTCAGGTCCTGTGACGTTAATCTCTCTTTTTCCTGAGGAGCTACCCACCGAGATTTTAATGTCTTTAGGATTTAGGACACTCCTTGTTTTGGAAAACATACTACCTAACTCCTGGCGGTCTTTCCTGTGGGTCTCAAGTGGGGCCACCAAATAGTACACATGATGGAACACATCTAGCCCTATTTTTCTAAAATAATCGGCGTTAGCCAACACTAGCATTGCAATTATCCCTGAACTAAATGCGACTCTAGTGTTTGGGGGACCACTACTAAAGTCTAGATAGACCAGCTCAATATCTTTGCTTATTACTAATCTTAAATCCTCTATTTCCGATAACAGCTGCAACAGTGAGCGTCTGTTGAATAAAGTGATTGGGTATCAAACAGGAAAGCAAAGATCAGAATTTTAGTTGCATGCCCAGAACTCTGTCCAGAACATGATTTATCCCTTAATCTTAGATTGGTTGGACCCTAACACTGACATCTGCCTTGTGCATGAAGCAAGGACGGGTCCCCCTTCCAGAAACCTTCCTTGGCCAGGATCAATCTGTACTGGGAGAATACCCAGGTCAAGAAAGGTGGAGGGGACAGTATCCACTTCCTGACCTAAATCTGGCACAGCAGCTTAGGTTTGTGCTGTTAAGTTCACTGAGTTGTGGTCTTTACTAATTCATCTGTGCACCACATCCGGATCAATATGTACTTTTAAGTTCTCTCAGATATTTTCTACTCCCCCTCATTACATTTGGGAATCACACTGTCTTCTGGCCCTTCCAACTCCCCTAATCCCTTACATGAAAGGCCAACTACCCTAGAAACGGGAGGGGGAGGATTTATTTGCAAACGTCCCAAATATTGGCCATCGTCAGAGACTAGGGGCCTGGAATCATTCCTACTTTGAGCCGGGTTTGAGATGTCAGACTCCAAAGGTACCATAGGAAACCTAAATGTTTTATGCTTGCGTTTGGAATGCGGCAAATCCAATTCTTCTTCTTCCTCTGACCTTTTAATCTATTATATTCTTTCGGAGGGGCACCCTCCCCAGAGGGAACAGCATCTAAACTACCCATGGGGCAATTTACGTGAAGGGGGTCGGTTAATGTTTCAGTAGTGCAAGACATGTTAGAGTTCCCTTTTTTAAAGATGGGGTGCACCCGTGATGAATTTATAGGTGCGGATACGTTTGCGTTGCCCCCGGGACTGAGGTGCGAAGTATTCCCTGTCTGTTGTTTTTAGGGGCGAAGCTTACCGTGAAACTACCCCTTAACGGTGAAGCAGTGGGGTCCCCCTTATCTTCCGGAACCTCAACCTGGATTCCAAAATCAGAAACGCCTATGCATATCTGGCATGCTTGGGATTTTACTACAGTGCCCTTTTCAGGCTTACTTATATTGGGATTAACACAAGTGAGCTTCTGAACCCCCATTAAAATGGAGAAAGGATATCCAGTATATGATCAGAATTCACAGTGGTTTTCTCCAACAGAGATAAAATTGACAAGAGAATCCTCTCTAAAATATAAAATATCTCAGGATTGCTTCTCCCCCCAATCTACAATCCGCTACATTTAATATTTGCGAAACATTGTGAGCCACTTTATCAGGCGACGCCTCTGACGCCTCCAGGTTTGACAAATCTAATGAATGCACACGGGACACAGTAGAAGGGGTGCTACTGTACAGGTTTGGCATATGGGAGCAACTGGCATGGGTATCCAATGACAGTCTCTGAGTTACCTCCCTGGTGACTTGCGTTTTCTGGTTGGCCTCCAAAACGTTATTTTTTTTACAGCAGTATGGCAATGTCTGGCATGGTGTAACCCTCCAAATTCCCAGGTTCAAGGCTGCAGTCTACAGTCTGAGGCATATGTAGAAACATTTTAAGGAAGAGATGGCCTGAAGATTGCTCAGCATTACTCAAGGGGCTAGATTTATCAACCAAGGATACCGGCCCCGCCAGTACAGGCAACCCCTTTTCAACAGAATTTATTTTGTACTGAACCTCAACATTTTCCACAGGCATATCTGTTTCCATCTCAGTATCTTCCACCACCAAAGGTAAAACACTTCCATCAGGGGCCTGTGTTAATGGAGATATTGGGGTTACTCCGTCGGTATTCTGATAGAAAAACTTGGGAAAATGTGGAACAGTCAGCTCAGACAGGGCGGGGCGAGTACCCACCTTGTCCTCACAAGCTACACCGGAGGCCACTCCCTGAGCCATATCCTTTACCACTGTGCCCTATACTGTGTCCCTCACGCCCCTCAAGAGCATCAACATCACAGAAGGATAGGATTTCAAGTGTGAAAGGTGACCCTGGGGTTTCCTTCGCCTGATGGTAGTGAGTAACTTGAGGGGACAAGTGTAATCAGAGGTGCGACTAGCTGGCCCTAAAATGGACCCTGACGATCCTGCAGATGATCCCGAGGGAGCAATAGAGCACCCTGAATGCAGTCACCTGGAGGGCATCACCAGCAAGTGATTTTAGTTCGTGGACTGCAAACCACCGAAGCTGCGGCTGTCTGGCTGAGCACTGCTGACTGTACTGATTATATTGATTATGCTTATTAAGCTGGCTAATCTTGTATCTTGTTTTAGCCTGCCAGGCTCAAACCAAATATGGCGCGGTAACTAGCTCCCCTGGACCACAGGACTACTGGTCTACTCAAAACAGCACACTCTAAGCCAAAAGAGACGTGAAAGTCCACAAGATACAATCATTAAGCAGAGTCACGGAGGATGTTCATCCACTCCTATTAGTAGTCAGCCAGCCAAATCAGATCACCACTCGGCTGATACTGCTAAGCTCAATCCTGATAAGATGGTGGCACAGAGAGCATAGGGATGCGGGGGAGGGCAATGCAAACCTCTTCGCAGGCCAAGCCGCGCCAGCCTACCGCCGACCACCTCCGCGCATGCGGGAGAAAGCGTGGCACTAGGCTGTCACACCCGATGTCACCCACTCTCACCGGCTCTCATGCTTGGGGTTAGGCTCAGGCTTTCAGGCTCAGAACAAATGGAGGACAAATGGAGAACTCCTCTGTTCTCAGGAAGCCAATCCCCTCTGCCTGTCATGCAGGTGCTACTTTCAGTTTTTCACAGTCTCACTAGAGCCCACTAGAGTCCAGTGGCAATATGGTAGTAAATGGCAGTATATGTCTTAACAAAGATTAACAGATTAAAAGGAGGTTGGGGTTTAGGCTTGAGTTTGAGGAGGGCGCTGGCAAAAAAAAAGCAGCAATACTGCCTTCTTACCACTTCTCTCCCTCCTCATTGTGATTGGACCTCGCCGCCTCACTGCCTGTCTCCTGGCCGTCTCCCGGACGTCTCTTGCGTCTCCTCCACCGCAGCAATCCAAACAATACTGCTAGATTTCCGATTCAATTTAATGTGGTGGAGCAGGAGTAATTCGAGCTCCAGCCCACTCTCTGTGTCTCCTCTGTGGCTGGTGATATATATATATATATATATATATATATCACGGATTCGCATGTGAGTTATGGAAGTCAACTCACTCGGGTTGAAATGTGCTTTTAATGCGAGCAACACCAAAACCCACTGGCGTAACACAAATGCAGCACTACAAATACCAGAAGGCACTGCACTTTGCAGGGAGTGTAGGCGGGACATCCCTCTTTAAAAATGTGACAGGTGACTGCATCGTTTGGCTGTTGGACTCTAGCAAGGTCTGTGAACAAGGGCGTGGCAGCCCGAAATGCGTAAGGCCACCGAGTACGGATTTCTTCATCATGGTGTTTCTGCTGTAATCCTCATTAAAAGTCTGTACCCTACCTGGAAGTGCGATTCTATTTCAGGGCAATTTGTTTGTTGGATGTGTACGGCTAGTCCAGCCGGGAATTGTGCCGCCGCAAGAGACAGCGGATCTGAGGTGACTACGAGCGACTGTCACATTCGGACTGGTGGGGTGGGAAGGAAGGATTTAGCATTGGCAGCAAATTTGCATGTGAGTTATGGAAGTCAACCCACTGGGGTAGAAATTTGCTTATAATGCAAGCGACACCAAAACCCACTGAGGTAACACAAACGCAGCACTACAAATACCAGAAGGCACTGCACTTTGCAGGGAGTGTAGGCGGGACATCCCCCTTTAAAAATGTGACAGGTGACTGCATCGTTTGGCTGTTGGACTCTAGCAAGGTCTGTGAACAAGGGCGTGGTAGCCCGAAATGCGTAAGGCCACCGAGTACGGATTTCTTGCATCTCCTCACACTCTAATATAACCGTTAATACACCCACTGTAAAATACAGACAACCATTTTCAAAATCGTTAACACACCAATGCCAGTTACTACATATGCACTCACTAATTGCTAGGTCTACACACACATCTACTCATTCATCCATACAATCACTCATACATGCAGGCACTCATAAATACAACACTGTCTTATACACTCATACATCTATACAGACAATCACACTCCGCCACTCATCTATGCAGTTACTCACACACCTACTTAGTCATGCAGAGAATCTATCACAGTCCCATTTACTCACCTATACAATTATACACGCACAAACTCACTTATTCATACAGATACTAACACATACTTACTCTATTATATAATCCGTGATACAGGTACACACTCATCTATACAACCAGTCTCAAAATCACCAACTATCATGTAGAGTCCTTTATATACTTCAACTCTCAAATACACTGCCTTGTACATATGTAGTTACTTGGACATGTACCACTGAGACATCCATTCACTCACCAACACACCGATACACACACTCACGCACCCATACAGGTGTTTCCACATGCACTGTTGAACCCATTGAATCAACCACTCACTGTGGGCGCTCGGTGCGCTTCTCGCATCGAGCACCCACGTTTCGCCGTGCGCGCACCCCGCGATATTTTTTTTATTTTTTAAAAATGTGTTTTTTTCGCTCTTGGGGGTCCTTCTGTGACCCCCTCACCAAGGCTAGGGGGTCAGGAACTGTCCACTCTGCCCCCTTTTCACGTTCTCCACGTTTTTTCTTCACCCCCTCAGACTGCGAGAGACAAAATGGCAGCCAACACTTCCTGTTTGCGACCGATTCGAATGTTTACCGACATCTAACAACCAATCAGAATTGCGCTCGCGCACGGCAGGGTGCGCGCACAGTGCGCACACGGTGCGCGCGTATAGATATCGATATGCTTTTAAATGCTATTTTCTCAGGAAATACTGAACAGATTTACACCAGACCTGCAAAAGGCACTTCCTTGACCTTATGGCTACCTCTCTGCCAAATTTCACGTAATTCTGTTCAGCCGTTCGGGCTGTAGCTGCGACTAAAGGTCCTATGGAAAAATGCATGGGGAAAACGCGTTTTGGGACCCCCCTTTTTCTCGGCCCCCGCTTGACGAATCACCCCGAGACTTTCAGGGTAGGAGCTGAACAGAGCGCCCCATTAGTTTTGAAAATATCGCGAGGATTCGTCAACCGGCGCCAAAGTTATTCAAAATAGAATTTTGAGATTTCCTATGGAAACTAGGTTGTAACTATAGCTATCTACTGGCGACCGCCAGTAGATAATATATATATATATATATATATATATATATATATATATATATATATATATAATCTACTGGCGGTTGCCAGTAGATAGTTATAGTTAGGACCGTGTTTCCATAGGAAATCCGCAACATTCTATTTGGAATAACTTTGGCGCCGGTTGACGAATCCTCGCGAAATTTTCAAAATAGGTGGGGCGCTCCGCTCCGCTCCTACCCTGAAAGTCTCGGGGGGGATTCGTCAAGCAGGGGCTGAGAAAAAAGGGGGGTCCCAATTCGCGTTTTCCCCATGCAATTTTCCATAGGGACCTTTAGTCCAAGGTACAGCCCGAACGGCTGAACAGAATAACTTTAAATTTGGCAAAGAGGTAGTCCTCAGGTCAGGGATGTGCCTTTTGCAGGTCTGGTGTAAATCTGTTAAGTAGTTCCTGAGAAAATCAAAAGTAAAATCATAGATATATGTGGGCGGAGCCTAACCACACATCTCATCCTGAGATCTGATTGGCTGTCAGCACTTCATCCAAGAAGTGTTGGCAGCCATCTTGGGACCAATATACATGATAGCACCTCATTGAAAAGCATTGCAGTTAATAGAAGGTTTTAAGACTTTAGTTACATTATAAATCATTTGTTGATGGTACCATACTCATTTTAGGAATTGTGGTATGTTCTAAGGTGATTTCACCATGTGAAAAAGCCTTCTGCTGGGATATCATGATTGAGAGAAAAATATTTTCTCATGCTTTTCCCACAGAGGTTTGGAAGGTGATCTATAAGCTAAACTGAGAGCTTATTTTCTGTAAATTCACATTATCTTTCTCAGTCATGTGAGAATGAAGTCTGACATTCTCAGTAAAACATGTACATCCAACAAGGGCAGAGACTGTCAGTTGATTCCTTTGTGTTCTACTGCAGCTTCCCAGAGTGTTCCAAAGAACAACTAGAGCGCTAACAGTCCTACTTATGATAAACGTATGGCACACCTGAAGCCATCTTGCTTGGAATAAAGTGGTAACTCTTAAAACATTTAATTTAAAAAGGAACAAAATGAGGGGGTTCATTTTTCCATAAAAAGTATGATTAGTGCTGCAGAAAAAAAAATTAGGGCACATTTTGAGTGACTTCTCAAATCCTCTTCTATTTCATTAAAAAATTCTGACTTGCAGACTGAAACATGCACTTTCAATACCAGCAGCAGTTTTCCCTGGTGAGCAGTAGCTTTACTACAGTGATCTAATGAGCAAAAAGAGTGCTAACATTCTGAATTTATGGCAAATGTGTGACACATCTGAATGCCTTCTTGATGGAATCAAAGTAAAAAACTGAAAGTATTTCCTACTGAGGAGACTGCAGTAAATGAGGAAATTAGGAAACTTCATAACAAATAAGTCTCCCAAGATGGCCACCGGAGACAAAAGAGTCCTAATGTAGCCCAAAATCACCCAGATGTAGCCCAAATATATCCCAATGACAGAAGTGTGCAAAACACTTATTATTTTGTGTTTTTGCAGTGTTATATAGTGCAGACTTGTCAGGTATTGGAGTGCTTTACATGAGCATTGGTTACATCACACAAGAACAAATTAATTTTGGTTGTAGACATGGGGAGACTAAGTGATTTGACCAGAATCACAGAATGTCGAGCTGAAGCAGAAACTCCAACCTGGTTCCCCAGTTGCAAAGTCTGCAGTTCTGGAAGTAACCCCACATCCTCTCCCCTAAGTGCAACATTTAATCAAGTGGTCAACTGGATAAAAAAACATAAAGATAACAAATAATTTAAAAGTGCTTTGTCGCTATTTGAAAACTCAGAAAATATGTCCTTATTTTAGTCTTTTAGAGCACTAACCATAATTTTGATGCCAATAAGACCCTCTCATATATGTAATTTCTAAAGGAAATGCTCTAGGTATTACAGTTTTGATTACATCAAGATGACGTCAGGCGTTCCACACTTTTGTAATAAATATAGAATGTTAGCAATCTAGTTGTTCATTAGGATACTGTTGAGAGGCAGAGGCCAGGGGCACGGACTCTGAAAATTGAAGGCAGGTAGGAGGGTGCAAAGGCAACAATTTAACCACACTGGGCAGGCAGGAAGGGCCGTGGCAGCACAACAGACTATGGAGGGCAGTGGAAAGGGGGGCAGGGGCAACAAACCAACAATACAGGACTTGCAAGAGAGGCTGTGGCAATGTAATAGACCATTGTGGGCAGAAGGAAGAGGCAATGGTAGTACAACCATACATGCCAACAGACCCGATTCAGCCAGGAAACGTCCAATGTTTTTAAGCTCAAATGGGCTTTATTTGATTTGTCTCCTGTCTACAATCTCCTCTTTTTCAATGTAACTCACAGGGGAAAATCAATACCCCAGTTTTTTTTCAAAATCTCCCTCTTACCAAGCTCAAAATGTTCGCAAGTATGGTACATTGGATCATGGAAGGAAATGGGGTAGGGACATGGACTTGGATAACAGAGGACAGGAGGGACATGGAGAGGTGCACCAAACTGACCCTGCAGGGCAGGCATCAGGGTTTGCAGCAGCACAATACACCACACAGGGCATGCGGGACGGGAGTGCAGCACAACAATTCATAGAAAGCAAGAGGGAGGGGACAGGACCATGCACATGGACAACAGAGAACAGAGGGGCAAGAGGCAATGGTAGCTAGCTGACCATAATGGACAGACAGGAGAGAAAGCTGCAGCATAACAGACCATAAAGGGCAGGAGGGACGGATCAGGGGCATTACAATGGAACAGACAAGCCAGGAGGGAGGGAGTAGGGGTCTTCACATGTAAACAGAGGGCTGGGGGCAAGGGGGCAGGGCAGGAGCAGCAAGATAGCCATGGAGGTCAGGCAGGATGGGCACTAGAAGCAAGACACACCATGAAGAGCAACAGTGAGACTGTGATGGCATACACACAGACCATGGAGGGAAGGTGGGAGGGGGTCAGGGGCAGCTAACTGACCACACAGGGAAGGTGGGAGGGGCCATGGCAGCACAGAAGACCATGCATGGCAAGTGGGAGGGTTAGTGGCAGCACAATGGCTATGATGGGCAAGAAGGAGGGTGCAGGGGCATGCACAAAGGACGATGGAGGATAGAAGGGAGGGTCAGGACCTGTGCACAGACAAAGTTCAGGGGAGGGGCCTCACAACAGACCGCACGGGGCAGGCAGGAGGAGCAGTTGCAGCACAACAGACCAGGGAGGGCAGAAGGGTGTGGCAGTACAATGGACCATGTAGGACAGGAGGAAGAGGATAGGGGCATGGCATGTGGACAGGCAGGGTGGAGGTGGCAGGGACAGGTTACAGTCATCTGACAATGCTAGGCAGGTGGGAGGGGAGTGGCAGCTCAACAGAACACTCAGAGTAGATAGGAGTGGCAGGTCCATGGAACATGGTGGGCAAAAAGGATGGAGCAGGGGCATGCACAAAGACATCGGAGGGCAGGGGGAAGGAGAATAGGGGCAGCAAGCTAAGCACAGAGTTTAAGCAGGAGGTCAATGATGGGGCATAGAATTGGGCAATGGAGGTCAGGAGGAGTGGACTGGTACATCATACTAAATTGAGGGCAGTGGCAGTACATCAGACCATGCATGGCAGGAGGGAGGAGGCTAGTCCATGGATTCACACAACAGAGGATAGGGAGGAGGGGGATGGGGCAGCAAGCTAACTGTTCAGAGAAGGCGGGTATTAGGAACTTTATTGTTTTTAAAACGTGTGTCTGTGCGAACTACTTAAGATATGAACAAGTATGCAGCATAATCTCACTTTTATTCAGGAAGAAGAGGGCGTTTGTGACTGTGACTCTGGGCTCACTTGGCAGAAACACCCCCTGACCCTCCACCCCCTATCGCAAAATGTAATGCCCGTGAAAAGGGTAGGTGAACACAGTGTTATATAGAACATAGTCCTGAGAGCACGATTGAAAATTAAAACTAGATATAGTGTATGGTATAAACTATGCACCAAAAAGTGTGATATAAGATGAACCGGGCGTGAAATATAATATGCAATACATTGTGCGCAATGACAGATTCATTGGAGAGCCCGAGATAGCACAGGCACTAGCGCATGCTATGCGATATGCGCCTTGGAGTGTAATATGCACAGGGCAGTGTTGTGTAACCTAACTAGTCTCTAAAGTTGTAATATAAAATATGTGCTGGGGAGTGTAACGTTGCATATGCACTGTGACAAAGATATGGATCCCAGATTGTAATATGTATGGCATAGCACTGTGCGTTATAACATAGGCATCGAGGAAGGCACGTTAGATGGGGCAATATAACCCGTGCGAAGACAAGTGTGGCATGACACATTCACAGGGTGGTGTTACAGTGCACATGGCTAGAGAGTGTCATAGCATATGCACTAGCTGGTGGAATACAACATAGAGGTGCGTGGCACTCGGCAGGCAATGGTGGGTGTAACACAGCATTGGGCTCTGCCAGGAGCGCGCTGTGACTCTCAAGTGATGTTCGTTCCCTTTCCAGAGAGTAAAATAAAAAGTATTACACATCCGGCAGTGGATGTGTGTTTTATTAACCGTGAGGGGGGTTTCTTGCATAGTTTTGGTCGAATTCTTGACGAATCCCCTTTGAATGGCTTGGTGTGCATGTGTATTAAATGTGCCCGTCAATAGCTACCCATGTTTGTATAAATAAACGACAAGGTTGTCTACCGGGATTAGGCACGGTAGGGCATCAGACATGTCAGAGCTTCACTAGTGGCGTAAATACATTCCACGTGGATTCATTGTATGCATAGTCGCCTTTTAATGAATATCACGCAAATCGTCATGGTGATAGGTACGTACGGTTTGTCCAGCATGTCCTAGGTGTGTCTATAAATATATATATTTTTTTAAAATAATAAAAAACAGTGGCCGGCCCTGGGGATTGGGGTCAAAAAAATATAATTAGGAGACAGGCCCTTGGGGATGGGGTCATCAGGGCCAATAAATTAGAATAAGAAGGGGAACCACACAGCCCCCCTTCTTAAAAAATTAAAATAAATAAAAGACTGGCATCGTGCCGGAGGCCACGCCCCCTCCTTGCAGCACTCTGCAAACGAGCCCCCTGGCGAGTTGTAAGTTGGGGAATTAATTCCTCTTCAATACTGAGGGTCCCTGTGGGCCAACTAGCCCAACAGGCATCTCCAGTATGCGCCAGGGAGCTGCGCTGCAGAGAGGTGTTCTGAGGACAAGCCCCTTTTTACACCTCTCTGCAACGCAGCTCTGTGGCGCTTACTGGAGGTACCTAGTGGTTTAGTTTGACCCTAGGGACCCTTAGGATTCAAGGGGACTTAATCTCTCAACTTAGAACAGCCACAGGGCGTGTTTACACAGTGGTGAAGGGAGGAGACGGGGCCTGAGGTGACGTGTGCAAACACGCACTATGGCACGTTTTAAATTGGGGATATAATTTCCCTTCAATACTGAGGGCCCCTGGGGGCTAACTTGCCCACCAAGTGCTTCCAGTAAGCGCCACTGAGCTGCATTACAGAGAGGTGGTCCAGGCCGTGCCACTTTTTACACCTCTCTGCAACGCAGCTCTGTGGCACTTACTGGAGGTACCTAGTGGGCTAGTTGGACCCTAGGGACTCTCAGGATTCAAATGAACTTAATCTCCCAACTAAAAACGGACACAGGGCGTGTTTACACAGTGGTGAAGGGAGGGGACGGGGCCTGAGTTAACGTGTGCAAAAACGCCCTATGGCCTGTTTTAAGAGGTAGTTTTAACCCACCTGCCCTATTATATACTAGGGGCTTACAGAGGAGGTCATGCTAATCACAGGGGGACCCCAACGCATAATGTTCCCTAGTGTATGTAGGTGTTTTCACTGTATTCTAAGTGTCTTTTAACATAGCACTGGCTCTAGGACTGGTTAGTCAGACTCAGTTACCACCAGTATCTGTCTGAAAAAGTTGAGGGTACAGGATGATTTTGCAACAAGGATTCTTTCTGCTCTTCTTTTTGTTCTTTCTGCATGTTATCCTTCTTCCTGCACTTTTCTTCGTCTTTGATGACTTCTGTTGCTTCTTTCTGCACTTCTTTTTTTTCTTTCTGTGCATTTTTTCTTCTTTCTTCACATGTCCTATTTCTGTAGGCATAGTTAGAAATTAGCATTTAAAAAACCTTTGAAATTCACAGAAAAAACCATAGGTTTCAGGCACGTTATAGTTAGGAATTAGCATTTATAAAACCTCAGAAATTCACTGAAAAAACCATAGGTTTCAGGGGTGTTATAGTTAGCTGGACTTTTCACTTGTACAAAACCATTGAAATTCCCCCGTTATAGTTAGTTCAGCTAACTATAACTCGCGCGCCCGCAATGCACTGCTGATGACGTCACATATTACATCACTCATGACATGGTCAGTGACATCACTCATGACATCACTGATGACATCTCAAATGACATCACTGATGACATCATCCTTGTGATAGAGTGGCAGACCTCCTCTCACCCTAATATAACCTAGGATACACACATTCAAAAATAGAGACTAAAATGTTCAAAACAATGGACATACCAATACCAGTTACAACAACCTCTTCAGTAATTCTAAGATCCACATACACATCCACTCATTCACCAACAGTCCTATATAGTCACTCATACATGTACTCACTCATCATATGTACTCATACACCTATACATCCTGTTACACAATGCCACTCAAATTTCAAAGCTTTATTTGATTATTAAAAAACAATCATAAAAGCATACATTGTTAAAATACAGAATAAAATACAGAACATGCATCAGATATTACAGTAAACGAAGCAACTTAAATGGCATCAAGTATGTCGGCCATACAATCTAATGTTTATAGAAAAACCACGGTTAGAACACCAGGCTTTTCCTATGGGAGACAGCTTTTAATATAAAGGTAGCGGTAAAAAAGCAAATGTCCAACATATCAAGACCAAATAACAATTTCATCGCTTGGGCAGTAGTGAACACAGAGTATTTCTTAAAAACAGGTTTGAGATAGTAAAGACGAAGATGCAGATAAAAAGGGCAAATAAGCATAAAGTGCAATGTGCTTTGCTTAGTTGAGCCGTCACAAGGGCAAGGTGTTGGGCTATAAATTTTCATCTGTGGAAAGGCCACCAGGTTATGGGCAATGCCTAATCTCAACCTAGTGAGAACAAACTGGTGAGATTGTTTGGTAATGGCTTTTAAATACATAGGCAAGCCCGAGACAACCGACATGTTAGAGTGGTAAAAAACATGGGTTGACGATAGGCTACATTGAACACTACGCAGGTTAGATTTGGTCCCTAGAAAAACGTTTTTAAGCTCCTTTTTAGGTATAGTGACGGCGCTCTGGGGCTCATCAAAAATGTCAGGATTAAAAATTTCCCTGTAGGAAGATGAGACATAATTTAACCAGGGGATCTTACGGACATTGTCCAACCGAAGACAGTCTAAAATGATTTGCCTGGTAAATCCTGTCTCATCCTTAGCCCAAATTGACCTCCAAGCCATAAGAGGTCTCAATCCCGTTAGATCTGTAAGATAATCAAGGCCCACCTCTCTATGACTTAGTTCAGTAGATGTCGAGGAGGGAAGGCAAAGGAGTCTTTTAAGGAACTGGTTCTCTGTAACTTGTAGATCCCTGTGTTTACAGTAGCCCCATATACCTGAACCGTATAAGGCAATAGATACACATCTATGCCTATAGATGTTTAACATGTCAGGGATGCGACGACTGCCTAATTTGGATGCAAAGCGGAATACTCGAGAGGAGCTTTTGCCCATCTTGGCATTCACATTTAAAATCTCAGGTGCCCAAGTTCCTCTATTATTAAAAGTTATGCCAAGATAACAGAATTTGTCCACTACCTCAATTCTATGATTATTAAAATGAAATGGTTTAGAACGTTTCATCCGTTTCCCGCAGGCCATAATGAAGGTCTTAGAGTTATTTATTTTTAGTTTTCTCCCCTTGATAAAGTCGTAAAAATAATTCATAAGGTTTTGGAGTCCATTCGGAGTACGCGAGAGTAGAACCGTGTCATGTGCATATAGCAGGACCGGGACAGGGTGACCACCAACCTGTGGGGAATCTGCATGTACCCTCTTCAATTCGGACTCCATGGAGTTTATAAAAAGGGAGAAAAGCAACGGGGCCAACACACAGCCTTGCCACTCATCCATAGAGTTACTCACACACATAGTCACTCATCCTAATAAAGAATCAAACATACATTTACTTGCATATACAGTTATACACACACCACCACACTTACTTCTACGGAAACGTACACATACTTAGTCTTTTAAACAATCACTTATAGAAACACATACTTATTCATACAGGAACTCTTTCAATCTCTCACTCTCACATATACTCACTTATATACACCAATAGTCACATATACTAGTTTAAAACATATGTAGTTACTCATAAAGACACTATTGAGACAGTCATTCACTCACTAACACACCCATACACACACTCATCCACCCATACAGTCCTGCACACATGCTGTCTTCAACACATACAAACAGTGAGTCACTCATTCATGCACCTATGCACTACGTAATACCCCCACCGAACCATGCAGACACTCAGACTGATACTCAAAAAAACCAACTAATAACCTATATAGACACCCATGTAGCTACTCACCAACCCATGCAGCCACTTATACACAAAGTGAGAGACTGATACAGATATTTACATATTTAAACATTACTCACTAAGCCATGTATTCACTATGATGCACTTAATCAGTCAGTTACACAATCAATTTTTCATAAACAAATCATCCATTTAGACACTTATATACCCATTTATTCTTCCATCATTGTTTAGATATACATATATAAAACATATTTAATTTTCTGAAAAACAGACATTCACTGGATGATGTCATCAGTGATGTCATTTGAGATGTCATCAGTGATGTCATGAGTGATGTCACTGACCATGTCATGAGTGATGTAATATGTGACGTCATCAGCAGTGCATTGCGGGCGTGCGAGTTATAGTTAGCTGAACTAACTATAACGGGGGAATTTCAATGGTTTTGTACAAGTGAAAAGTCCAGCTAACTATAACACCCCTGAAACATATGATTTTTTCAGTGAATTTCTGAGGTTTTTTTAATGCTAATTCCTAACTATAACGTGCCTGAAACCTATGTTTTTTTCTGTGAATATATATATATGTATATATATAAAATCCCAAACCTTCTGACAACTATGATCTCTCAAGCATCTTTCTCAATCTTTCACCTCTAATTTTTAGCCATACCACCCAGCTAACAAGCCCATACGACTACTACTACAAAAACAATACACTACCTTCCCTTTTTTAATTCCACTCATATCATTCAATCTCCTCCACAAACTCTCCTAAACACATAGGAAATCAAAAGCACAATCCTAACACAACTAATGCTCAAGGAAAAGCAAAACAAAAAATGTGTTCTAACCTACTAACTTTGAGTACCCGAGTAGTGTGCTACTCGCCGAAAGTGGCGCTTCAATGCCTCGCCAGGGGTTGTAAGCGCTATTTAAACATTTACAGTTCATAATATTATATCTGAGGATCTTTTTCAACAACTTGCCTTTTGAGTGTATTCGGCAATATTTCATTTTCAGAACTGCTCGTTCTGACTGCCATCTTGTGGACAGTGAGAGATGGCAGTCTGGGGAGGATCATTTTCAGCAACTTGCTTTGAGAACATATATTTAGATCGCTTTTTCTTTTCTGCAGTTTTATATATGGTAAATTGGACTAAAAGCTGTTGGAGCACTTTACAAGAGTAAAGGTTACATTACGCAATGACGCATTATTTTTTTGTTTGTTTAGGCACAGGAACAATAAGTGATTTGCCCAGAAACACAGAATGTTGAGCTGACGCCGTGGCAGCTCTGACCTTTAAGCCACATCATCTCCCATACTTATTTCAACAGTTTGCCATAAGTACACATTTTAAAAAAAACTTTTATTAACTTTTCATAATCATATTCAACACTTGCGTTGTAAATACAGGCATTGTAAATGAATATACCATGTGAAAAATGCATTGTAAAAGCATGTCATTGAAAATGATCTGTAGTAAATGTAAAATACTTGTGCGAGTTATCAGACATTAGTTAGAAGACTATTACTACGCCTGTATTTACAACACATTTTTTACGGACATGTATAACGCATTTTGTGTTATTTATTTTAAAATACATTGACATTGCATACTAATTACAACGCTTATGCGTTGGCTCATTTGTATCGAACAAGAACAGAAGCCACATTCTTATCCAGAGTGGCTAGGTTTTGTGATGGTGAGTGATCCTCATTGGTGTCGAAGTATAAAAGGGCTGGGAAAGAGAAGCACCTGTGATGTTCTTGTGGTTTCAGATCAAGAAGACCACAGATTTGCCAGAAGGGGTGTATGTCCTCTTGTTCATCAGTTTATCCATGAAAGATATGCTAATTGAGGACTTGGGGGCTCATTACGAACGCGCGCCATCGAAGCGGGATTGAGACCGGCTCACAAGGAATCAGCAGTCCCACCCACCGTGTTTTGATCAGACCACCATGTAGGCGGTCGTAAAATGCCTTTTTATACTGTGGCTTGTAAGGGCTGCAGCACAAGCAACAGTAGAAAAAGGCATTTTTCAAACATCCATGCACCGTGTGCCAGGCATGGATGTTTGGGGGGGCACCACATGTGCCCCCATGGACACTTAGCTGTGGCCCATGGGGAATAGAATCCCTGCTTGGGGCCTCCAAATTTCCTTTCTGACAGCCTTTTCATGGCAGTGGGTTTTCCATGAAAAGGCTTTAGAAAATAAATGGACATCGTGATTCTGACGGTGGTGCCTGAGCGGGCGCCGCCTCCATTCAGGATCACGATTTCGGCCATTGCACCGTCTGGATCAGCAAATGCTGGCAGAGACAGGGGTTCATCCCCCTTATAAGACAACCCTGTGACGTGCCTTTCAGTCCTGAAGGCAGGGCGCTTGGCTATGCGTGTGAGGGTGCCCCTGCATGAGCAGGACACCCCTACAAAGCCCCAGAGTTGATTCTCCTGGCTTTGTAAGTGCGGTCAGCCATTTTAATACATATAGTGTACATCAGTCATTACGAGATGTCAAACTATATAGTGGCTGCACCAAACCCAGTCATGTTTGGTATCAAACATGTTGGAATAATACCCCAACACCAATTCCAGTGTTGGAAGTATGATCCCATGTACTGGGGGCCTCCCTTGGGGTACCTCCCTGTAGTCCCAGATACAGCCGTTCAGGGTCTGACAGCAAGCTAGCCAACCACAGACATGATTCTTCCCTCTTGCTGCTGAGCCAAGCTCGAGCAGGGGAAGGTAGAACAATACGTTGTGGGGATGCATTGCTGCCACTGCTGGGGGCCTCACATGCCGCATTTGCCTGGCTCCAACACCCTGGTGGGACTCCCTGTCCCAGGGTGCAGCTGCTTGCTGACAGTGAGGGGGAGGCGTGGTTACCACGCTTAAAGCACTGCCTCTCCCCCCGCGGCGCGGGACGTGTGCGGGCTGCACCCGGGTGAAGCCTGAGCCAAGGGAAGCCTGAGCCAAGAGTGGGCCCGTCCACGCCTGTCACAGCCCAGAAGAGGCTGGGGTGGGCCACCGCCAGAAATTTCACCCTAGACGATCATTGTCTATCAATCTCCATAAGATAATGTGCGCCACTTTAAAGTTACCCAAAGACAAAACAGAACTTCTTTATCCCGCACTGGTTAGTTGCCCCTCTCCCCACCTCAACCGGCCACTGGGGTGGCATGGGGAAGAGGAAAGTAATCGAGGAAGGGCTGGGAGGCACTCAGTAGAAAAAAATGAAAAAGAGAGCTCGGATCTCGAGCCATGTGGCAGGGGCTGGCGTGTTGGACCGTATAGACAATCTATTGACTGAGTGTGAGGAGCTGTTGGACCCACCTGCTGCCCCTAGCGCTCCCAAGCCTAATGCCTCATGCCCTCTCCCCAGCCCAACCAAACACCGGGTGTATTCAGAGCATGTTTAAAAAGATATCCACCAGGAAACAACTCTCAGAAGCTAACAATACTTCATTCAAGACCTTGCCCAGTGCCGACTGTACTCCACTTATGACTATAGCTGACTTCCCATGTAGTAACAGATTTTCAGCTCTTGCAGATCCATCGAATCTCTGGTCAATACTGCAATGCCAGGGGATCGGGCGGCCAAGGAGGATACAGAGGTGGATAGGGTAGAAAACATTCATCGGGAAAGTGGTGGAAGGTTGGTGGACCAAGAATCCTTAACACCCAAAATAGACCTTTGCAGGGAAATCCTCACTTTGAAAACATTTGTAGAGACCTCAACTGGGCTTATCCGCAAATTGCTGGATAGATTAGACAGCTGGAGTAGCACTGATAGGCTGCTTGTTGCCGAATCCCTGAGGACAGATGCCAATATGAAACAACCTCTTCAACCAATATGCACTGCTCCACCTGCTTCCCCCACATCACAGACTAACAATACAGGACAGCATAGCCTCGACCGTCATATTACACCACCACACCCACCATGTCTGGAGGGAGGTAGGGGGCCCAAGGTGGGACAAAGACCATACACGAGAGCACCGGCTCAGCGAACACTTCCCCTTAGGGAGAAGGGGGGGGAAGTTATTCAACCAACCAAGACCCCCTCTAATCTGCCTAGTCGTTATAGTCACGTAATCCATATGACAAATGTACCAAAAGTTGGCGAATTCGCCAAACACGAGAATGAAGAGTCCATCAAGAACAAATCTATACACTGGATTAATCAGGCAAGAGGGTGTCGGTCCGTGATAAGGGATGACATCCTGAGAGCTAGAAGGTGCGTCCTGACCAATAGCCCTACAAAGCCAATAGCACTTACACTAGCCGATGAAAGCCTAGTATATAATTTAATTGGTCTAGAAACTAGGACTTGCCCTCCACCCACATCGAACATACAACTCAAGCTGCAGATGGTCAATAATGTTGCCAAGCTTATGCCTAAAACAATCCCGATAAGAACATCTTGGTCCTCGCCATTGGCACAATATGACTGACTGCAACTAGGTTCCTCACTCAATCATGCCACATCTAGTACCTTTGTTCTTGTCTCCAACATAGCCCCTCCAATATCTGAGGGAAGGCTATTAGAATGGACTGAATTAGAATCCTCTAATCCCACCCCACAGTGACAATCAGGTGAGGGAGACGCCAATCTTGCGGTATTCACTGGCACTGACATCTGCAATTTTACCACAGTCCAGGAAGCTGAGTTTCATGACATTCCGGATACCCACGATCAAATAAAGCCCATAGGGCCGTGCCAGTTCAAAATAGCTTCATGGAACGTGGCTAGAATAGGAAGCAAGCAATACCTACCCCAATGGATTGAGTTTATAAACTCGCACGACATCTGTATACTCCAGGAAACATGGAGCTTAGTACCCATTTTTGTCCCAGGTTTTCGTGAACTTCTACAAGCCTGTGGTAGTGTCAAAACAGGGCCGCCCATCAGGAGGCTTGCTAATCTTGATTAGAATTAAATTAACTTGCGATAGCAAAGAGCTTCCCACTGAAAGCCCAGATATTCTTGCGCTTAGGTTAAGGGGTAGATCAGGCAAGAGCATAGATATCTACAATGTCTATGCAAGAGGAACAGGAGGGGGGCAAATCTCCCACCCTACTAAACTTAGACGAGCTGCTGGATGCAGTCTGGGCTGTGCACCCCCTAATCATAGGTGGTGATTTTAATGTAACCTTTGAGCCTCTTGATAGGGAAGACATCCACAACGTTAATGTGGAGGATAAACTGTGGTCAGTACCATCTCTTTACTTACCTCCCATAAAGAAGTGGTCACACTCAGCCCTACAAATGAACGCACTAACATTAGAATATAGGTTGTGGGCTACGAATGGTAGAACCCCCTCAGACAGAGGAGGGGGGGATGACCTTTATTGGGCCAACAGGCGCCAGCCGCATAGATTATATTCTTGTAGACCTCACATTATGGCCAACTGTTATTGACATGGCCATAACCAAAAATTATGACGGTGACCATAACCTGTTAAGTCTGACGCTAGAGTTCCCCTGGGGCGGAAATGGTAGTTTAGCTAAAAACGAATTATGCACTAAGGAGGTGGTACCTTCGAATGATAAGTGTCACCTTAAATCGCCAAAGGTTATGAGGGATGAGTGTAAACTTAACATTATAAAAAGGGAGCTTAAGGCACACCTGGTCATGATTCGATCCCCACCAGACGAACTGAGTTCATTGGTGAACATTAGTGCCATGCATGCTAAGTTTTTTGCCCAACTAGCCCACAACGTTCTTGCCCCCTCCCATAACCCTAGATCAAAACAGAGTGAAGCTAACATGGTGGACTCTTGGTTCACACGAGAATGTAGGTCCCTAAGGAGTAGATTGAATACTGCCATCAGACTTAAGAACATACCCCTGACACGTGACCTAAGGAGACTATAAACTATCCCAAGTAAGGGCAAATTGAGAGTGGGACGAGAAGAAGTGGTCTGATCTGGGGAGGCTTGTTACCAATCAGATATTAGGAGATTCTGGGCAACTATGAAAATTCACCACCCCTAGCTAAAAATATCTTGGCCAATATATGGGTTGAGCACTTTGGTGCGTTATATAAGAATATTCCTTGCCTTGATTCAGGGTTACCTCCTCTTGATTTATCTCATTCTACTCCAAGTCTTACATTCTCTAAGGAAGAAATATTGGCTTCCATAGAGGCGATTGTTCCTGCCAAAGCATCCAGCCCGGATGGGATTCCGGGCGACCTCTTCAGCTTGGAAAAGGACAATTGGGCTTCATACATAATGGCACTTTCCAATGATATGCCTGGGGGGGGGGGGCTTATTCTGGCATCCTGGAAGGGAGCTGAAGTGATCCCGATCTTCAAAAAGCGAGACAGTAGCAATCCAGCCAATTATCGGCCCATTAGCTTGATTGATTGTGTGCAAAAAGTTTTCTGTCGCATCCTCCTACTGAGGATCCAAATTTGGATGGCTGATAACTATATTCTGTCCCCACTACAAACTGGATTCTGCCAGAAAACGGGAACAATCGATCAGGTTTTCCGCCTTCTATTACTTTACTTGAAGGTGGTAACACTGGGCAAGGGGAGTCACTATCTAGCATTTATAGATTCAAAATCAGTGTTTGACCTCGTGCCCAGGGGCAAGCTTTGGCAGGTTCTTAAGGAGAGGGGGATGCCTATAGAAATCCTGTCCATACTCACAAACCTCCATGCAGAGAATTTTGCCATGGTAAGATGGGGCGGCCAGGGACAAGTCACAGATACTGTCAAAATCCTGTGTGGGGTCCATCGGGGTGCGTCTTGGCCCCAACCTTGTTCTCGCTATATATCAAACAAGTGGTTGAATTCCTAGCAGCAGTGCCAGCTGATGTAAATTCATTAGGGAAACAGAAAATTGCAACCCTGCTCTTTGCAGACGACACTCTCCTCATCTCCAAAACACCCATGGGAATGCAAATTCTATTAAACCGTTTGAAGACCTTCTGTGATGAGAGGGGTCTTGTAATAATTACTTCAAAAAACAAATTGATGATGCTGAACCCCCACAAATCCTTCAAGAGGTGTGTAACTTTAAACAAAATCCCCCTAGAGAGAGTGGGTACCGTTGAATACTTGGGCATCAAATTGTCAGAAGGGATGGCCTGGAAACAGCACCTAAAGAAGTCCCATCTTAAGTTTCTAAAGATTACTGGGGATCTAAGGAGAGAAGACTGCCGCTGATGCACAAAATCAGTTGCACCAGCCCTTGAGCTATTTAAAATGAAGGCTGTGAGCAGTGCCCTCTACGGGGCAGAGCTCTGGGGCTTTGAAAAACTGCGACATAATAGCGACTGAGAATAACTTTCTCAGGAACTTAGTGTTCCTTCCATCTAGCTCCCCACTCTGCCCCCTAAAACTGGATATGGGCTAAAACCAGTCAAGGACATAGTGAAACTTCGCCCGCTTCTATTCTGGCATAGGACTGTATCCACACCAGAATTGTCTCCGTACGCAGCTGCTTTAGACGAGTTTTGCTCACTGGACACATCAAACAAAATAGGATGGATTAAAAACTTTGGAAACCTCATCACCGGTATTTAGCTAAAGGGGCTAAGGGGGGACAGTATCAACTGCCCAGCACCATTTACCAAGAAACAAATTAAAGCATTGTATTAGGACTGGATAGTGCAGATTGAATCAAGGGTTAGTAAGCAGGGCAGATTAACCGAGGAATTCATAGAATTCAAACCAAGTTTCTCCCTAGAAGGCTACTTTGACCTTATCAAGGTGCCTGTTGATAGAAAGCTATACACACAATTTAGGCACGGCTCCTTGCTGGTAAATTAATTCACAACTCTTTTTTTTATATATCTTTTCTTATTAAGAATTCACAACTCTTGGTCATGTAACGCTGTGCAGACCAAAGGTTGTCACTGTTGCTCTGCCTCGACTGAATCAATTATACATGTCTTCTTTGCTTGCCCACCATACTCTAGGCCTAGGGCAAAACGTTAACCTCTGTTTGCAAGAAGCTTTGAACCCGCGATTCTGGAGCAGCCTTGCGCATACTAAAATAAGACACAAGACCACTATTGGTGTGCGCAACCGTGAAGTTCCTGGGCCACATGTGGGGAATACGAAAGAAGGCCCTACGCTCAACCCTGATTCTACCCTAACATGCCCAGATCTTGATGGTGGGAGACCTGCGTTTGAACACGATGGTATCATATCATTGAGCGAATCACTGGTGTAGGAAGGTGGATATCTGACTATGGTTACCCCCAAATTTTTGCCTAGTGTCTAGCTGGTTTTTCGACTTAGTTGGCCTGAGATCCTGCCATTCAGGCTCTCAGGCTATCTGCTCTCTCTGTAAAATGGACTCCATGTACCCTAGGTACATACCCAATTGGTTGGATCACCCTGTCAGCCCCTGTACCAGTGTACACTAGGTACCCAGGGCATTGGTGTATCCAAGGCCTGCCAGGGGCTGAAGCATGTATTATGCCACCCCAGGCTTGGCCTAACAATCTGACACAACTGGCTGATCACTCAGCTGGGGTAAGTTGGTGTAATCACCTCTTACTTAGGTGTAGTATACCTATACCTAAACTTAAATGGGACACCTGGTAACCTATAAGTCACTCCTATGGCAGGCCTTAACAATCCTGAAGGCAGAGTGCTTGGTTCCATGTGAGATGGTGCTCTGGCATGAGCTGAGCCTGTCTGCAGTGGTCGGAACAACTTCCTTCTACTGTTTCCAGATATCGTCATACCATATACTCTTAAGTGCATTATGAACCTCGCGGTTAAATGCTATCTTTGGTTTGGCTTTATCAAAACATGTCGAGTAAGGTGTCATACGAATTGGAATACTAACCCCTCGCCAATTCTGGCGACGGGGTTAGCATTCCACCCTTCTAGAGGGACACGACATGTACAGTGCCTGAAACCCGGGTAAAATCAGACATAGCCTCAGCTCCACAAAATGGATGCTGCCACCACAGACACAAGTCTGCCCTCCCGCTGCTGGGAGTCCTTCCAGCTTGGGAGGTGTGGACAAAGGGTTTCCTGCCAGGGGAGGTGCGAGCACCACCCCAGACAGGATTTTGTGTATTGGTCAGGTAGGGCTTGAAAGAAACCAGACATGCCTGTGGCTCACAAGGAGCCTCGGGGCATATGCCAGTTCAAACCGGTCCTGGGGCACACCAGTCCCGGGCCTGGGGCGAGCTGGACAAAGGATTGGGGGTGTAACCACCCCCCTTCCTGGTCCCACCCATAGGGAGGGACCTAGCAGGTAGTCCGGCCCCTAGAATCCGAATAAAGGTAGGAGCTGTGTCCTAAGACTTTAGACATCCTGGAATCAACTTGAAACTAAGAAGAAGACGGGAACTTCGACATTCTGCTGCACAGAAGACTGAAGAAAATCTCCCCTGTGGTCAGGGAGTGACCACCTTGCTAACGCAAGCACCATCCAGCGAATCACCGTCTGCTTTGCCGCCGCCTCCCGCCGGAGCCCGAGCCCAGAGACTGACAAGACCTGGACCTCCAGACCTCTCACCGCCCGATCCACAGTCCCTGCAAAGAGGAGACCCGTGGAGGCACCGAGACACGTGGAGCCAGCCATCTTGGAACGACTACGACAAGCTGACCAGTGCAACAACCGAGGCTCCCTCCAAGTTGTGCTTTGGGTCCTGAGAAGCCCAACCCTCGAGCAGCATCTGCACCAAAGGTGAGCCCTCCAGCATCTCCACGATCTGCGTGGGGCCCTTCTGCATTTTGCCACTCGACGCGCCTAACCGGTTGCTGGCCCGCTGGCTAGTGGCCATCTTGGCGACGAAATCTACAACAAACACCGCTGGTCTGGTTGCTCCAGACTGGCCCTTGCTCCCCTCCAAAGGAGCAATCCCTCTGACCTTGCTGGTCAGAACCAACAGCTGATTTCCGAATCCTCCTACAATTGCTTTTGCCAAGGCTTGTTTGCTTCGATCAAGTCGCCGACACCGCCGACAGCGAGAGCCTGCGTGGGACAGCTCGTGAGCCGACTCCTGGACGTCGTCGACCTTCAGGGACCACGTGGCTGCGGAGACAAGCTACCCCTCATCACCTGTTTGCACCCGACATCGCCTGGTACCCATCTGGTGCCACGCTGGTCACTGGCTAGTGACTGTGAACACTGTCCCCTCTGCTTACAGGTCTTCAACATCTCCGATCCACTCTTGGATCCACTGCATCTCTTCCCGACCGACCGCCTGCAGCATCTTTGTCCCAGGCTCAACGGAACAGATAGAAGAAACCCGACGCACTTTGAGGCCTATGCACCCGCTTCCTGTGGGTGAGGTAAAGCTGGTACTCCGGTGCCCATGTGTAGTAATACATCTCTAGTGCCTGTGTTCCAAATCTTAAGTTCCTAGGTCATCCGGAAGATTCCTTTTGCAGTAACTTTGTACTTTTTACGCACCCATTGAAACCTATGGGAGCACGCGTGTGACTATTTGCTCTGCACACGCCACCCGTGGACCTCCTGGTCACTAACTGACGTTAGCTCCTTGTAGGCCCAGCGATTCTAGAGGCCCTAGGCCTTTTCCCTTTTCTGTTCGTGGTACTTATACCACTATTTTAGTATATGGTTCGAGTGGCCACCAGGGCCTATCCATATAAAGTGCAACTTCTGTGTATTCTGTGATAATCTTGTTTGACGATTTGTGCTCCTGTGCTCATAAAGAGACTAGGGGTAACTTTGATAAATAAATACATATATATTTTGAATATATATCTGTGTGGTGTCCTTTCATTGGTATAAAAGGGGGTTGCATTTGGTAAAACAGCTGGCTTAACACGCTTCACGAGTTTAGCCTCAAAGACTGCTTAGCCTACGCTACCACTAGGGCAGCTAGTCCGAAAAGGTTGACTTACAACCACACCATAAGGGTTGCTTGGCATGGTACAAGGTGATCACTTTAACTAGTGAGCATCATATACCAGGCCAACTTCTCACATTGGTGAGCAGCGGTTGGATTTGAGCTTGCTGTGTTTTACCATTGTAATCTCTTGGTTACCAATTGAAAGATCACATAGGTACCTGTAGGTACATATAAAACAAGATTAGATATACTTAAGTTCTACTGAACTTAGTTGTTGTAGAGCAAAGGGAGTAGCACACCCTGACTACAACTACTAGATAGGTTTAGTAGGTAAACCCAAGTGTAGGTAGATTGCAACACATCCACCCACACTTAAGAGCAATGGCTGGGGCAGAGGGGTCCACTGTACCCATCTCTGTTGAGAGTGACCCCCCGAGGGCACCATCCATCTATGCTACCCTTAATCAGAATGAGCTCAGGCATTTGGCAACTCTTAGAGGCCTTAAACAGCCCAAGAACCCAAACTCTGCTGAGCTCAGAGAGCTCTTACAGAATGATGAGAATCAGAGAGCACTCAAGAAAGCTTCCCAGTTAGCCCCCTTAGGGACAGGAACAGGAGGCCCCCCTTCTGAAGATGCCACTGAAGTACCCCTTCCCAATAGTCACCCCTTAGATGGGATGCCTACCACAGAGGATGAGAGTGAAAAGGATACTGACAGTAGTGAGGATGAAGGGAGAACTAGCCCAGTGCCAAGTGTTATACTTGGCCCAGCTAAACCAAGGCTATTGGGGACTGACAGTGGGTTCAACCCACTGGATCTCCCCAGTGGACTTAACACAGGGCTGGGAAGGCAAAGGAATCGCTCAGGTGACTCCAATGCTTCCCATTGCTCTAGAGGCTCTCAAGGTCACTCCAGGAGAAGGATGACCACCCCTCAGAGGAGGGAACATGAGGCCAGAATGCAGGAAGCCCAGCTGAGGATCAGGAAGCAGGAGCTAGAAGTAGCCCTGATGGAAGAAAAACTGAGCAAGGCTAGGCAGCATAGAGAGAGTGGGTCTATACCCACTGGTGGCAGCAATGTCCCTAGGGACAAAGATAGGGTCTTTGACAATAGGAACCTGTCCAAGATTGTGCCCCCCTACAAAAGTGGGGATGACATCCACAAATGGATGACTGCTCTTGAGAGAGCCTGCAAAGTGCAGCAGGTTCCTGAAGACCAGTGGGCAGCAATCTTATGGCTCTCCTTTGAGGGGAGAGGCAGAGATAGACTCCTCACTGTTAGAGAAGAGGATGTCAGAAATTACAGAGTCCTGAAGAGTGTCCTAGTTGATGGGTTAGGCTTAACCACTGAACAGTACAGGTTAATGTTCAGAGACACCCAGAAGACACAGACTCAGGACTGGTCTGAATATGTGGAATGTGCCACTAAGGCTTTGGAGGGTTGGTTGCTGGGAAGTAAGGTGTCTGATTATACAGGATTGTACAATTTGATGATGAGAGAGCAGATTTTAAGTAATTGTCAAAACCAGCTTCTCCATCAACACCTGGTAGACTCAGATTTGACCTCTCCCCAAGAATTGGGAAAGAGGGCAGATAAATGGGTCAGGACCAGGATCAGGCCTAAAAACCAGGGTGGTGACCAAAAGAAAGATACCACCAAGCCTCAAGAGAAGGGTGGGGATAAAGAAAAAGAGAAACCTTCCTCAGGGCCCCAAAACTCCACACAGGGTGGTGGGTCCCAAGCTCCCTCCTCTACCACAGCTAAAAAGCCCTACTGCCATGAGTGTAAAACTCCTGGGCATTGGAAAACTGACAGCGGTTGCCCAAGGGCTAAAAACAAAACTGTTCCTCCAATTACTCCTGTCACACCACCTATTACTGTCAGCAGTAATCCCCCAGGTGGTGGGAGTGCCCCCAGAAATCTGGGTGGGTTTACTTGGGGAACACAGGGGGACCCTGGCTTAGCCAATTCCCCTACAGCAACCACTCTTGTCTGTGATGGTGGCATGGGGTTTGCCAACTTCACTGCCTGTCCCAACACTTTGGGTAGGTACAGACAGGAGCCCTACATCAATGGTACAAAAGCTGAGGCCTACAGAGACACTGGGGCTAGCATCACAATGGTGGCCCATTGGCTAGTTCCCTCTGAGCAGCTTTTGCCCGGTTTCTCCTACCAGGTGACTAACATTGATGGCAAACAGAACAGTCATCCCATGGCAGAGGTATGTCTCAGCTGGGGAGGGGTCACTGGCCCTAAAAGGGTAGCAGTGTCCCCAACCTTGCCTGTAGACTGCTTACTGGGGAATGACTTAGAACTCTCAGCTTGGGCTGGAGTTGAACAAGACACCCATTCTAAAATGGTAGGCCTTTCACAAAAGGGTAGGGGGGTTGTGCCATTCACAACCCCTGTCCAAATAGATTTCCTCCCTGAAAAGGTTGGAAGGGCAGTGGTAGCCACAGCCCAGGCACAGACAGACTTCCCTGTAGGGACTGGCAGAGCTGTGACAGTCACAGCTCAAACACAAACTGAGTGCCCCCCTGAAAAGGTTGGCAAGGCTGTAATGGTCTCAGCCTATACTCAGACTGACATAGGTGTAGTGAAGCCTGAAACAATGGATCACTCCACACAAACTGAGAGTAGTGGGGAGGAAGAAAAGTCTCCCTCTCCCCAGACATTAGGAAAAGGTCAGCCTCCTCAGGGATCTGACCTCACCCCTTGTGAAGGAACTGCCCCAGAGGTAGCCAGGCCTGGCCTGGCAGAGCCTCTGATGTCAGTGGCCCCTTCCAAGGTGGGATCCAGTCTGGTGCAGGTAGCCTGCCTCTCTCTACCCTGCCTCAGTCAGCCCAGGGCTGCAGAGGTCAGGGAGGCCAGTGGACCCCCAGAGGGCCCCTGTCCACAAGAACCCCCCCATCAAAAGAATGAGGATTGCCTGGCTAGTAGCCCTAGTCAGGTGATGGGTAAAAACATTCCTGAGGGATCTCCTTTACAGGTAGTTAGGGACCTCCCCCAGGGGGATTCTGTTGGGCACAGGCAAACATGGGACCTTGGGGCCCCAAACCTGACCTGTCCCTCCAGTAAGCCCACAAAAGGGACCCAGCCTCCAGCTTTAGGTAGCCAGAGGCTGACCCTGAGAGCACAGTGCAACTCAGTTAAAGAAAGAAAGGCATCCATGGTGGAGGATGATTGGAGGAAGCTGAGGCCTCACTTTGAGGACACTCACTTCAGTACTCCATCTCAACACCAGCCTTTTACTTTGCCAAGACACACCACAGGTAGAGATTCCCTATGGTGGAGACCCTCTGATACCCTTAGGGTGAGGGATTGCTTAGTGGACCATGAGACAGGGGGTAACCATGCCAGTGCTGGTTCCTCCTTATATGGCCACTTGGGCAATATAGGCTTACCTGGTCAAGGTCAGCCTTATCTCCCTTCGTTTGGGGGGGGGTTGTGTAGGAAGGTGGATATCTGACTATGGTTACCCCCAAATTTTTGCCTAGTGTCTAGCTGGTTTTTCGACTTAGTTGGCCTGAGATCCTGCCATTCAGGCTCTCAGGCTATCTGCTCTCTCTGTAAAATGGACTCCATGTACCCTAGGTACATACCCAATTGGTTGGATCACCCTGTCAGCCCCTGTACCAGTGTACACTAGGTACCCAGGGCATTGGTGTATCCAAGGCCTGCCAGGGGCTGAAGCATGTATTATGCCACCCCAGGCTTGGCCTAACAATCTGACACAACTGGCTGATCACTCAGCTGGGGTAAGTTGGTGTAATCACCTCTTACTTAGGTGTAGTATACCTATACCTAAACTTAAATGGGACACCTGGTAACCTATAAGTCACTCCTATGGCAGGCCTTAACAATCCTGAAGGCAGAGTGCTTGGTTCCATGTGAGATGGTGCTCTGGCATGAGCTGAGCCTGTCTGCAGTGGTCGGAACAACTTCCTTCTACTGTTTCCAGATATCGTCATACCATATACTCTTAAGTGCATTATGAACCTCGCGGTTAAATGCTATCTTTGGTTTGGCTTTATCAAAACATGTCGAGTAAGGTGTCATACGAATTGGAATACTAACCCCTCGCCAATTCTGGCGACGGGGTTAGCATTCCACCCTTCTAGAGGGACACGACATGTACAGTGCCTGAAACCCGGGTAAAATCAGACATAGCCTCAGCTCCACAAAATGGATGCTGCCACCACAGACACAAGTCTGCCCTCCCGCTGCTGGGAGTCCTTCCAGCTTGGGAGGTGTGGACAAAGGGTTTCCTGCCAGGGGAGGTGCGAGCACCACCCCAGACAGGATTTTGTGTATTGGTCAGGTAGGGCTTGAAAGAAACCAGACATGCCTGTGGCTCACAAGGAGCCTCGGGGCATATGCCAGTTCAAACCGGTCCTGGGGCACACCAGTCCCGGGCCTGGGGCGAGCTGGACAAAGGATTGGGGGTGTAACCACCCCCCTTCCTGGTCCCACCCATAGGGAGGGACCTAGCAGGTAGTCCGGCCCCTAGAATCCGAATAAAGGTAGGAGCTGTGTCCTAAGACTTTAGACATCCTGGAATCAACTTGAAACTAAGAAGAAGACGGGAACTTCGACATTCTGCTGCACAGAAGACTGAAGAAAATCTCCCCTGTGGTCAGGGAGTGACCACCTTGCTAACGCAAGCACCATCCAGCGAATCACCGTCTGCTTTGCCGCCGCCTCCCGCCGGAGCCCGAGCCCAGAGACTGACAAGACCTGGACCTCCAGACCTCTCACCGCCCGATCCACAGTCCCTGCAAAGAGGAGACCCGTGGAGGCACCGAGACACGTGGAGCCAGCCATCTTGGAACGACTACGACAAGCTGACCAGTGCAACAACCGAGGCTCCCTCCAAGTTGTGCTTTGGGTCCTGAGAAGCCCAACCCTCGAGCAGCATCTGCACCAAAGGTGAGCCCTCCAGCATCTCCACGATCTGCGTGGGGCCCTTCTGCATTTTGCCACTCGACGCGCCTAACCGGTTGCTGGCCCGCTGGCTAGTGGCCATCTTGGCGACGAAATCTACAACAAACACCGCTGGTCTGGTTGCTCCAGACTGGCCCTTGCTCCCCTCCAAAGGAGCAATCCCTCTGACCTTGCTGGTCAGAACCAACAGCTGATTTCCGAATCCTCCTACAATTGCTTTTGCCAAGGCTTGTTTGCTTCGATCAAGTCGCCGACACCGCCGACAGCGAGAGCCTGCGTGGGACAGCTCGTGAGCCGACTCCTGGACGTCGTCGACCTTCAGGGACCACGTGGCTGCGGAGACAAGCTACCCCTCATCACCTGTTTGCACCCGACATCGCCTGGTACCCATCTGGTGCCACGCTGGTCACTGGCTAGTGACTGTGAACACTGTCCCCTCTGCTTACAGGTCTTCAACATCTCCGATCCACTCTTGGATCCACTGCATCTCTTCCCGACCGACCGCCTGCAGCATCTTTGTCCCAGGCTCAACGGAACAGATAGAAGAAACCCGACGCACTTTGAGGCCTATGCACCCGCTTCCTGTGGGTGAGGTAAAGCTGGTACTCCGGTGCCCATGTGTAGTAATACATCTCTAGTGCCTGTGTTCCAAATCTTAAGTTCCTAGGTCATCCGGAAGATTCCTTTTGCAGTAACTTTGTACTTTTTACGCACCCATTGAAACCTATGGGAGCACGCGTGTGACTATTTGCTCTGCACACGCCACCCGTGGACCTCCTGGTCACTAACTGACGTTAGCTCCTTGTAGGCCCAGCGATTCTAGAGGCCCTAGGCCTTTTCCCTTTTCTGTTCGTGGTACTTATACCACTATTTTAGTATATGGTTCGAGTGGCCACCAGGGCCTATCCATATAAAGTGCAACTTCTGTGTATTCTGTGATAATCTTGTTTGACGATTTGTGCTCCTGTGCTCATAAAGAGACTAGGGGTAACTTTGATAAATAAATACATATATATTTTGAATATATATCTGTGTGGTGTCCTTTCATTGGTATAAAAGGGGGTTGCATTTGGTAAAACAGCTGGCTTAACACGCTTCACGAGTTTAGCCTCAAAGACTGCTTAGCCTACGCTACCACTAGGGCAGCTAGTCCGAAAAGGTTGACTTACAACCACACCATAAGGGTTGCTTGGCATGGTACAAGGTGATCACTTTAACTAGTGAGCATCATATACCAGGCCAACTTCTCACAACTGGGCACTGACCTTATGTCCCCTCATGCTAATGAAAGTACTATTTTAATAGTTTGACTACCACTTTTTAGCGACACAGCCCCAAATAGATGTTTTATTCATGCACTTAGCAGCTTGAACTGTTTACTTGCCATTACATACTATAACTACTGTGCTGTTTTTAAGGCTTATGTATATAATGAAGAACTGTTGTGCTTTTATGCTACAATTTTTTTTAACTTTTTAAATTCATTTGGCTGTATATATGTATCCGTACTTTTATGGTCTGACGACCGAATAAAGTTTATTATTGGTTGAAATACGTTTCCTGTCGCAAGGAGGTGTGACCACCTCCTCCCTAGACATGACTTAGTGTAATGGGCTGGGGCGCTTGCCAGCTTTACCGGAGTGCTTTGAAGAGCACATTAGGTGCCCTCCTTGCATACTCCAGTTTGAACAAGTACAGGGAGCCTTGGCTCCAGCTCTGGCGCAAAACTGGACAAAGGACATGGGAGTATCCTCCCCTCTGTCCAGCCCCTCCTCTGGGAGGGTCCCATGAGCCGTCCTAACCCCTTTTCAGGTGTATTTAGGGATTACCTGTGTGTGGGTCCTCAGATTCGTCATGGGACAAGAGTCAAGCCTGAAACCATGTCACTTTTCAACCGTCTGGCCACTTGGACTTCGCCTGGAACTGAGACTGCATCAAGGAAGACTCCTGCTGCTTCTGGTCTCGCTGTTCTCACTGATCTTCCAGGATCTTCAACAGACTTGTGGGCATAAAGGACACCCAAACTAATCTCCCTTGGAGTGAAGGAGACACTTCCCTGCATCTGCAGGAACTGCAACAAAGTCCCAAGGACTTCAAAAGGCTCAGCAACACAGCCGGTGGTTATGCCACTCCCTCGAGGCCTGACCTGTCCCCTCTGCAATTTTTCATGCCAGTATCCCTCGTCGGAACCGCTGGGACCAAACCCCTGTGCACCTTGTCGACTTTCCATTGCCATTGCCAAGGATTGTTGGCTTTGCACTACAAGAAGCTTCAACCTCCAGCATCGCTTCCTGCCAAGTACATCGTCTTCACTGTATCCTCTGCACCATGGGCCTTCCTTCTTGGTGAGCTGCTAAGCGACTCCTGTGCCTTCACCCTGTGGGTCCTCTTGAGGGTTTTCTTCTGCTTCAGTGGGCTCCCCTGCTTGCTCTGGACCTGCTCTGACTCCCCTGCTTGTGGTGAGTCCCATGGATTTTGCTGGTGCCAACGTTGCTCCTTCTTCGCTTCCCACGCCTGTTGCAGCTGCCAAGGCTTGTTGATGCTCCTGCCAGACACTGACCCCCTGGTTCTCCACTTCCAATGTGGGACAGTTCATGCACGGCTTCTGGTCTTCCACAGCATCTCGTGGACCTCACAGCTGCAGCGACAAGGTCACCGTCAACACTTCTGAACCATCCGACATCGGTGGGCATTGCTCTTCATTACTTCCTGGTCACCTCTGAGTGGCATAGACTCTGTCCCCTCTGCTTGCAGGTTCTTCCTAGAATCCACCCTTGGATTCCTCCTGACTCTTGCACAGTCTTCTCCAGTGACATCTTTCCTGAAGTCCTCCATTGTGATCTACGGCGGTTTCTGACGTCACTTCGCACCTATGCACCCGGCTTCCCTGGTGTAGGTATCCTGGTTCCTGGGATATCCACGGGTGGGGTGACTCTCCAACCTTCTGTTTATCACAGGGTTTCTCAGGGTCCACTGGGAAGGGTCCTTCTTCTTAAAAACTGCAACTTCCCCGTTGACTTCCATTGGACGCGCGGCTGTGTTTCCACTCTGCACACAGCCTCTGTGGGGGTTCCTGGGTACTTATATTGGGTGGTTCCTTGAGTCCCCAGCTCCTCTGAGTGTCCTGGTCTAAGTCCCAACTTTGGTCACACTTCGCATTCCACTTTTTAGTATACGGTTTGGTCTCCCCCTGGAGACGACTGTATTTTGTGCTTACTTATCTATTGCAATTTAAGTATTAGTGTGTATTTGCATTGATATCTCTGGGTAGGAGATATACCAATGTTTTGGTGAGTGTTGTGCAATAAATAGACATATTTGTATATGTACACTGTGTGGTTCTTTTTCATTTAACCTACACTACAGTATTAGAACTGGTAAAACAAGCTGCTTAACACTCCTGGATAAGCCTGAAGGCTTCCTTCCACAGATTTCTATGGTTGTCTAAGACCACCAAAATCACCATAAGGGTTGCTTGGATTGGTGCAAGGTACTTCACTTAAAAAAGTGTGCAACATATACTAAGCCAGCCTCCTACAGTAATTAAGTCTCATAAAATGGTTCATAAAATGCTACTATTCATTTTTTTCTTCCAATTAGTCACTGATTGCTCTAGAAAAAAATACCTCAATCATTGTAAAATTAGTGATCTTGCCACAGAGATTGGTATAAATGTAAACCTTCCTTTTAGGCATATTAAAACTTGTAAATGAAGCGAAATGCAGAATCGAATTAAATACGGGTCTGGTCAAATGTTATTACTGGTACTTTAACTAATAATTTAAAAACCTGGGTCCAAAAAGATTGTAATTTAGGACAGCACCCTAATATATGACACCAGTCACCCATAGAGTTATTTTGACATCGGAAAATATTTGGAGAAGAGTTAGGATAGAACTTGGACTTTTGGTAAGGTGTCCATCTTGGTTAAAATGTCATGCGTAGAACGTTGGTGCCATGAAAAGTTTCATTATGGATAGAAGATAGTTCAGTCAGCGAGACTCGGGGAGTGGCAGGGAATGTTGGCACTAAATTAGTAACTGATAGTACTACCGATAGAAATAGCGAGAAATCTATGTCAGATCTTATAAATATTCTCGATGAGCACCTTAAATCATTCACTGCTCCTTTATTGGTCACCTTGAGGCGCATTGAGGAGCGGCTGAATATAATTGAGTCACACCTCACTCCTAAGGCTTCTATTCCTGGCCCCAGTACCCGGGCAATTAACTCTCTTAGTTCAGTCACTGCCTCGGTCAATAACTTGCTGGATACTATAATTACTGTACCCCAACAACCAGTACTTCACGGTACCACCTCGGCCACTGGTGTAAACCCACCACCCCTAGCTTTAAATCCCACGGGTACAACTCAAGGGGCGGTTTCGGGTTCTCAGAATATTGAAGGGATGCCCGGCTTTTTAGCTAATTATGACAAGAGGGACTCCCTACACTTACCTGTTGAGGCTTGTCCATACACTATTATTTTAGCTAATGTCCCAAAATTGGAAGGGGATAAAAGAGAACACTGGACTTCCCTGAAAAATAAGGCCATCCACTTCTTATCTAATAAAACTGTCTTGGGACAACATCTTGCCAACAATTTTATGATGATCAGAAGGGTCCCGTGGGTGGGCAGGACAAACAAGAGTCTGATGGATGATTGCATTGTCGTAAGTTTCAGATCTCCAAGGTTGGTTGAGGATATACTGAAACAGGCGGGGACAGTGAGAATTCAGACGGATTTTGTTAACGTCCTTCCCTTGGGCTACTTTTATCCTCCATTTCATGCTGGGCCGTTATTTAGTGACCCCACTAGGGGTATTGGTTTAAACAACTATGCTGTCCCTATTTCTAACAGATTTGATGCTCTTTCAAACCTAGATGATAATGAATGACTAGGGACATTGGTAGAGCGCAATACTCTAGATAGTTGGGTAGCTGGCTGTGATGAAAACATATTGCAGCCATTGGATGACAGTCATGCCGCATCTACGTCTGGTTTATTGGGCAATCTATTTAGATTGGTCAGTTGGAATATAGCTGGCCTGAAAAACAAAATTGATGACCCAGCTTGGCGAACACTTATAGGATTAGGACACATTATTAGTCTACAAGAAACATGGGACATATAGAATACCCTGTCCATTGATGGGTACAGGAGTTTTTTTGTTCCAGCTGTACCATCAAATGCGGGGAGGGCAAAGGGTGGGCTGGCTACTCTAATCTCCGCTAGTATACCGGGTCAACAGACCCAAATAGATACAGGTTCACGGAATAGTTTGGCTGTACAAATCTCCCTGGTAGAGGGAGGTGTTCTTTTAATCGTAAATTTTTACAATTCTTTTGATAGTCACCACAATTGATCATCTCTTAGCTTTAACACGCTTTTTGGCGGCTTACAAGGACACTAACCAAAATGACTGTTTTATTATAATTTTGGGTGATTTTAATATCCACGGCTGTCCAGACAATTGTTTGTCTTTTGATCCTCTAGGTTCGTCTGCACAAGGTGATGCTCATTTTGAGCATTCTGCTCAGGGAGGCTGTCTTGAGTCAATCTTAGCAGATTATGGTCTTATACTCCCTCCTTTGACGTCTGAGGAAATTCCTACTTTTAAAGGGAATGGCAAACATTCTGTCATTGATTACATTTTTATTAGCTTTGCACTTGGTGATATGATTCACGGTTATAAGGCGATTTGGTCACATGTCAGTGACCATAACCCTGTGGTCCTTAGCATTTCGGACACTTTTATCATCCCTACTAAAACTTTGGGCAGGACGGACAAATCTAATATCCGCCCCTCTGATCAGAATCGCAGGATTAGATGGAACAAAATAATTCCGGAGGACTTTCATTCTAATCTAAAAAGGAAGGTGGGTCCTGAGATAAATACTTGTTTGGATTAGGACGCCGGTAATAAGGAAGTACTAGAGGCTTACTCGGCAATCTGTTCCCAAATCTCTGCGGACCTTAGTTGCCCAGCCAAGGGTAATGATAATATCGATTTAGGTTGGTTTGATAGAAATTGCTCTTTGGCTAACAGAAGGCTGAAGGCTGCTCTATGTTGTAAACCTATCAATAGGCCGATTATTGCTATGCTTAGGAAAGAATATGACAAAGCCTTGAAAACGAGAAAGCAAAAGATTAGAGAGGATGCATGGGTTGAATTAGCTTCCGTGGATGTTCTTAGAAATAGTGCAAAATTCTGGTCTGTGGTGAATAAACCTTATTTTCGCGACGCTTGTAACGGCCAATTAGATTGTGGCATAGGGGAAGACTTGTGGTGTACCCATTTTAAGTCAGTCTATGAAGGGGTAAGAAACGGGGCGTTGACCCCGTCGTCCCCTATTGTAAACCAATATACTTTATCGGTTACTAAGACCGAGGTAGTCGAGGCCATTGAAAAGATGACAAGTAATAAGGCCCCGGGCCCGGATGGTGTTCCGGTTGACCTTTATAAATCTGACCTTGAGACCTGGTCTGTGGTTTTAATGAATGTTTTTAATAGGGTTTGTGTTTCAGGCATCCCGGACACCTGGTCCGAATCCGTGATTATACCCATCTTTAAAAAAGGTTGCAGGGGGGACCCCAGTTGTTACCGCCCTATCTCCCTTATTGATTCTGCAGTCAAAGTCCTAGGGCGTGTAGTTTTGGGGAAACTAACAGCGTGGCTGGAGGTTAACGAGACCCTTTCTTGCTTACAATATGGGTTCAGAGCAGGCCGAGGTACTATAGATCAAAGTCTGAACCTATATTTATTAATAGGCAAATACACTATTGCCAAAAAAGGGAAGTTATATCTTGCCTTTATGGACCTGTCCTCGGCATTTGACCGAATGAATCGGTCAAAGCTGTGGGATTTGCTCCTTAAGTGCGGCATTGATGAAAACATTGTATTTTTCCTGGCTGACTTACATAGGGATCTCTCCGCCACCGTCAGATACGATCGCCTGGGTAATTGTACTGGTAGGATTGGAATTTCGAACGGTGTTAGACAGGGCTGTATTTTAGCCCCCCTGCTTTTTACTTTATATATTAATGATTTAGGTGCTGTTTTAACTAGGTCGTGCAAGGACATTCCAAGAGCTGGCAAGTTTTCTATTCCGGCACTATTATATGCCGATGATGCCGCCTTGTTAGCACGTACACCTGTGGGTTTGCAACACTTGCTGGACTCATTTGCAAATTTTATGAAAGCACTTGATCTTAGTGTGAATTTTTCTAAATCACATGTCATGATTATGGGTTGTAAAGCAAAAAAAGTTAAGACCTTGTACTGCGAAGGGCATGTTTTATCCCGCGTTAGTAGATTTCCCTATTTGGGGTTATCTTTGATGATAAGTTCAATTGGTCTCCGCAATTGGCAGCTAAGCGCAATGTATTTGTTAGGTCCACTTTAGCTGTCTTGGACTTTGCTCGCAAATTGGGGGTGAAGCCCATACAGGCCATTTTGAACATTTATGTTGCTAAATGCCTTTCTATAGCAATGTATGGGGCTGATTTATGGGGAATTAAAGATGTTAAAATTCTTCAAATAGTTGAAGATAAATTCTTAAAATCCATCTTATGTTTACCTCAGTCAACCCCTGCTTTTATTGTTCATCAGGAATGCGGGATGGATTATTTAGTGGACCGTATTGCTCTAGCTCCATTGTTAAAGTGGATCACAATTTGGTTAAACCCTGATTTGGAATTAAATCATGTGATTTTAAAGGATTGCTTATCTCTTGAGTATGGCAGCTCCATTCCTTGGATAAATTATGTTAAGAACTTATCCAGAGAATTAGGTCGTCCAGAATTATTCGATCTACCTGGCAACTTAACTAAGGGGGACCTAAAATGGGTGAAAGCTGAATATAAACAGCGGATAATTTTAGAAAGAGAAGACAAGGAGCTACTTAAACCTTCAGTCAGGGCTCATCAGTTGGTAATTACTTCCAACAGTATTGAACCCTACCTGGTCACTGTTAACAATATGAACCATCGTTTTTTATTGACCAAGTTTAGACTGAACAAATTCCATCTTTTGCTCACCGATTCCCCAGGGTGGTATCGGGAGAGGGATTTGGGAATCTGTTCTTGTGACGGATTTTCCATCAAAGACACAGTGCACTTTGTCTTCTTCTGTAAACACCTGTCTCCTATTCGCAAAAAATTTATTATCCCCATTATTAAGGACAAAGGATTTAGGCAGGTTAAACCTGCCCTTTTATATTTACAATTGCTGGGATCCACGTGGGAGATTTTTAATATTGCCAATTTTTTAGCAATCTCAATGAGATTAAGGAAGAAAATTTCTTGGATATAATAATTATTTGGGTAACTCATGAATTGAAACCAAATGTCTTGTAAGCCTTTTTAACTCAATTGTAGTGTTTATTGTTAATGTTATTTATATTGTATGTTTTTCATATTTATATGCTTTTATGGTTTTTGTTATGAACCGAATAAAGTAATTTTGACTGACTGACTGACTGACTGACTGATAGTTCCTTTAATGTTTTTGCAGTGAGTTCAATCCTTTAATGCCTATCGCATTTGGATACGCTCCAAAATTGCATCTTTGTTCATTTGTGAATGACTATAAACCCCTTTGCCAATGCCAAGAATAGGATTCTCGAATAAGGATTTTGCTGTCATGTGAGATGTGGTCTAGTTCTACTGAGATAAGATGTTAGGAAACTTTTATCTATTGGTAAGAAATAAAGTAAATAGATATTGTTAATGAAATAAATCCTGTATTTCCTCCCAAAGTTTAATTATCCCAGTATTTGAAAAATCTCCACTCTGTTTAGCGTCAGAAATGTCCCACCTTTTTTAGTATCACTGTTTCAGTCTTTAAACCCATATTTTGTATTTGTCATAGAGTACTAGATTAATGTATTGCTGATACATTATATTGTGCTAAAAAATATTTTGGGGAGCCCTATCATTTGCACAGACTTGTATTGTTTCATTTTGGGATATTTTGGATTTATCATAGAATAATCAAAACCTTTAATCTGAGTTTAATGGAAGTTCAGATGCATTAAGAAGGCAGCCAGATAGTATATCCTGAACATTGGAAGGGCAGGGTTTCCGTTTTAAGAGTCGAGATGAATTTTGGCTAAATTAATACAAGGTCTTTGTCCTTTCCATATAAATTCGGTAACTAAGCTATTGAATTGATTTTAAAAATCCTCTCTAGTTTACAAGCTACATTGGAGAATAAAAATAAAATTAGCGGGAGAACAGGCATGTAAATCATGGAGACACGGCCAGCTGTTGTTAAAGGAACCTTTTGCTTCTTCTCAAATATAGATGTTACTTTGTTCTTCATTCTTGTACCGTTCAAGTCATAAGAGAGTGGTGTATAATATATATAACGAGATATCTGATTGGACAATGTTGATCATATTCAGCTCCTAGATTAGGAGAGAGCTTGCTTGCTGTGGTGTTAAGGCATGCAGTGGAGGTATTAGAATTATAGCTTCCATCTATTGAAGTTATGGGTAACATATTGACAGAAGTGTTGCAACCTGGGCGGGCTTTGTCTGAGTCTTTATTGCCCTTCAATGAATCCCTGACCTCTTGACACTGCACCCTATGGCAGAAAGTCTACCAGGGGGCTGACGCAGCACCCGATGCCTGCCGACGCCAGCGCTCCTGACTTCAACCGCGAGGAGTTCGATCTGCGACGTGTGTGACTGCAAGGGCCCGACGACTCCTGCACCGACTTTCGAACCTACGCCGGCTCATCGGAGTTCAACGGGAGATCGCCGACGCCCTACATTTCTAAAGGTACTGTTTTGCGTGTCTTCCCGACACCGTAGCTGGTCCACGATGCCGCAGTCAGCCAGAACAGTTTGGATTTGTTGTTGACGACGCCGTGGTAGCCCCGGATGGAGCTACCAGCTTAAAGGAATTGTATTTTTCAAGTATTCTTCCAAAGTATACCTCTTTAAGTACTGTATTGTTAATCTTTTTGTTTTGGTCTTGTTTTAAGTATATGAAATATTGGATATTTTTCTTAAACCTGTGTGGTGTCCGTTTGTAGTGTTTTCAATGTTTTACTGTTGGTTATGTGCAAATGCTTTACACACTGGGTTAGATTTGGGGGTCTCTAGTTGGAAGAGGTAGGTACCTTTGTCCAAGTAGGGGCCCTTGTGTCTAGTCAGGGTAAGGGGGTACACTCCTAAAATTACCCCTGCTCACCCCCTTGGCACGAGCAGACAGGCTTATTTCAGAGGCACTACAGATGGACACCACACAAGTTTTATATCAAAAATAAGTATTCTCTATAGAATAAGACCACAAACGACAAAGATCCACAATACTTTACTTAAAATGGTAGAATTAGCTTAGTTCTCTTTAGATGTTAAAATGCGACACTTTAAGTTCAATGTATCTTAAGATGCGTAACACTATACAACAAAAGTGTTGCAGGGAAGGTGATGCGTCGGTTCCTTACACACAAGAACGGTGATGCGTCGGTTCCCTACTGCTGCGTAGGGAATGCGTCGGTTCTTCTCTGCGAGGGGAGGTGCTGCGTCGGTTTCTTACTGCGCTTCCGTGGCGATACGGCACACAACGCCATGACGCGATGAAGATCCGGTGCAACACGATGCAGACCGCATCTCGGTGATGCGGCGGCATCTGATGCGACGTCGATCCTCTTCTCCGGTGATGAGAGCCGCTTCGGCAACGATGCGAGCCGCGACAGGCCCTGCGACACGCTTCCCGGTGATGCGGCGGCATCTGATGCGACGCCGATCCTCTTCTCCGGCGATGCGAGGCGCTTTGGTGGCCCTGCGATGACTCAATGGTTCTTCTGGGCCGCGACAGGCCCTGCAACACGCTTCCCGCTGATGCGGCGGTGTCTGCTGCGACATTAATCCTTTTCTCCGGCGATGCGAGGCGCTTTCTCGTTGTGAAGCGACAGCGGCAGTTCGGCGAAACGCTTCTTGCTCGTGAGTCACGCTTCCAGCTCCTTGCGACATGCAGTCCCTCAGAAAGCCTTGCAAAACAGCAGGCACTTCCAAAGAACTCTTGGGGAGCTGGTTGGTGAAGTCTGTTGTCCCTGAGACTTCAGCAGGAGGCAAGCTCTTTTCTCAAACCCTTGGAGATCCTTCACAAGTTGATTAAAAGTAAACACAAAGTTCCTTTCTCCTCTCTTTGGCAGTCAGGCAACCACTGCAGGCCAATCCCTCAAGCTTAGGGATAGTCTCTCCTCAGTCTCTCTGGTTCCTCTCCTCAGCAAAGGTTTCTTCTTGTTTCCCAAAGTGATCTAAAGTTCTTGGGTTTGGGTCCCAATATTTATACTCAGTTTCTCTTTGTTCTCTGGAGGCAGAGAGGCCTTTGCCTAGTCCAAACCAGTTCTGGTCAGTCCTGGAGCGCTTTGTTGACAAGACTCCTTCTTTCCTTTCAGAGTGCAGGGCAAAGATATCAGACGCTCCACAGGAGGTGGAGCCAGCATTGTGGAGGGAAGGCACAGCCCTATTCAGGTCCCAGGTGCAACTCCTCCCACCCATCTACATGCAGATCTCTCTATTCAGCCGTGTGCTGACTCACCCTGTCTCCTGGAATCCCCCAGCCCCTGTCACTCAAACTCCAGACAAGGAATACACAACCTAGCAGATCCAGGCTTGGATGGTTAGACAAGAAAATATCTACTTTATAAAAGTGGTATTTTCAAACACAGAATGTTAAAACCAACTTCACTAAAAGGGGCATTTTATCATTTGGAGTTCAGGCATGCTAAACTCGAATTTCTACCTAGTTCCCTGAGTCAGTTAGCATTATAAGATGTAATAATCAAGCTTCCCATTCCGGCCTATGGGGAACAGGTAGCCTTGCAACAGTGAAAAACGAAAATGGCAGTAATTCACTATCAGGACATACCACACACACCAGGGCATGTCCTACCTTATACTTACAATGAACCCTGCCCTTGGGCCTACCATAGGGGTGACTAATATGCAGAAAAGGGATGGTGTAGGGACTGGCAAGTGGGTGCACTTGCCCAGTCAGCATGGCAGTACCAGACTGCACACAGGCTCTGCAATGGCAAGCCTTAGACACACTTTAACAGGCTGCTTCTGTGGGTGGCACAACCAGTGCTGCAAGCCCACTAGCAGCATTTGGATTACCAGCCCTGGGCACTCCTGGTGCACTGTACTAGGGCCTGACAAGTAAACCAAATCAGCTAATCATGGAATAACTAATCCATACATCAATTTACAATAGGGAGCACTTGCACTGTGGCACTGGATAGCAGTGGCACAGTGCCCAAAGCATCTAACACCAGCAAAAATACATGAGGCAACAGCAAAAAATGGAAGGGAGACCCACGCCAAGGTTCCAGGTCTAACAAGTGTCCCCTCCAGCTGAAATGTGGGGAGAACTACCCTACCTCCTGGGAGATCTCATCACTAAGGCGGAAAAATCTGGACAGACCATCAGCATTGGCGTGCTCTGTACCAGGGCGGTGTTCCACCGTGAAATCCATCCCCTGTAGGGAAATGGACCACCTCAACAGCTTTGGAATCTCACCCCTCATCTGCATCAACCATCTGAGGGGCCTGTGGTCTGTCTGAACCCGGAAGTGAGTCCCAAACAGGTATGGTCTCAACTTCTACAGTGCCCAGACCACAGAAAATGTCTCGCGCTCAATCGCACTCCACGTCTGTTCACGTGGAAGTAACCTCCTACTGATGAAGGCTACGGGTTGATCAAGGCCCTCCTCATTCATCTGTGACAAAACAGCCCCCACACCATGCTCTGAAGCGTCTGTCTGAATGATAAACTCTCCGGAGAAGTTGGGTGCCAGGAGCATGGGCAGTCTTCAGGGCCTCAAAAGCTTTCTGACAGGTGTCAGTCCAAATCACTTTCTTGGGCTGCTTCCTGAAAGTCAGCTCTGTCAAGGGTGCAACAATGCTGCCATACCCCTTGACAAACCTCCTGTAATAGCCAGTGAGTCCTAAAACGGCTCACACCTCTGTCTGGGTGTCGTGATCTGTTAGTAGCACAAGATAAGAAAATGTCACTAACCTTGAGTATCGGCCAGCGGGGACGATGACCGAGGAGGAGCCCCCCACCTCCCCTGAGCACAACCTCCCACAGAGTATACAAAACACTACTGTGCAAGGGAGCACCCCTGGGAAAAGGGAAGTGGAGACAATAAAAAAACACTGCTGTTCCGAATGTTGCTCGTGCCCCTATGCCTGCTTCTAGGGTTTTGGAAGTCGTCAATACTCTTCCCCGTGGCACCCGTTGCAGCAGACTTTGGGACCAAGACCACTGGGCTGGCCCAAGGACTGTCAGAAGACTCAATCACCCCCAACGCAAGCATCTTGGAGACCTCCTCCTTAATGCAAGCCCTCACCCTGTAAGTTTTGTGCTTCACAGGAGGACTATCTCCAGTGTCCACATCATGGATGCACCAATCAGTGACACTGGGTATCAGGGAGAACAGATCAGAGACCTGTTCCAGCAACTGGCGGCAGACATTCTGTTGCTCAGGGGTCAGGGTGGAAGAGAGGTTGACACTATCCACTGACCCATCTTGCTCTGTCGCTGACAGGAGGTCAGGAAGAGGCTCAGTCTCCTCCTCCATTCCAGCATCGGTGTCGCTAAAAGCATGCCCACTTCGGACCTCTCCAAGTGGGGCTTCAGGCGGTTGACATGCAGGACCCGCAAGGGATTCCTGGGAGACCGCAAGTCCACCAAGTAGGTAACAGGACTCTTGCGCTCCACCACCTCAAATGGTCCGGTCCACTTATCCTGGAGCGTACAAGACTCCACGGGGGCCACGACCCACACTTTCTGGCCAGGCTGAAGCTCTATCAGAGTGGCATTCTGGTCGTACCACCGCTTCATCTCCTCCCGGCTAGCTTCCAGATTTGCCTCAGCGAGTTGCCTGAAACGCCTAGTCTGGTTCCTGAAGGCCAGCATGTAGCTATATGCATCCTGGGGAGGTTTCCTGGGAGTTTGCTCCCAGCCTTCCTTGATCAGACTCAGAGGTCCTCTCACTGGGTGTCCATTGACAAGCTCAAAGCAACTGAACCCTGTGGCACCTAACGGTATGCAAACAGCAGGCATGGTAAGAGGACGTCCCACTTATGCCTCATAGGTTCCTCAAGACCCATAATCATGCCTTTTAGGGTTCGGTTGAACCTTTCAACCAACCCATTTCCTTGGGGGTGGTAAGGAGTGGTAAACTTGTAGGTTACCCCACACTCCTGCCACAGGGACTTCATATACTTGGAAATGAAGTTTGTACTTCGGTCAGACACTACCTCTCGAGGGAATCCCACTTGGGAGAAAATTCCAATCAGTGCCCGTCCCACCACGGGGGCCGTCACTGTCCTCAGAGGTATGGCTTCCGGGTACCGTGTGGCATGGTCCACCAAGACCAGGATGAACCTGTTGCCTGTGGCTGTCTTGGGGTCCATTGGCCCCACAATGTCAATACCCAGCCATTCAAGGGGGGTGCTGATCACAGGGAATGGCTGGAGAGGAGCCTTTTGCTTCCTCCCACTCTTTCCACTTGCCTGGCAAGTCTGACATGTCCTGCAATGAGTGTCTGAACTCTTACGCATTTGGGGCCAATAAAAGTGGGTGACTAGCCTCTCAAAGGTCTTGTTCTGCCCCAAATGTCTTGCCAATGGCACCTCATGAACCAGCCCCAGTAGGAAGGCTCTGAAGCACTGGGGTACCACCAGCACACGGGCTGACCCAGGCTCAGCAACCTTAGGCTCACTATACAGGAGACCATTCTCCCAGTAGATCCAATGTGATCCAGACTGATCACCTGCTCCCTGGCTTGCAGCCTGCTGCCGCAAACCCACAAGAGAAGAGCATTCTTTCTGCTCCTTGCAGAACTCTTCCCTGGAGGGTCCTCCTTCTTGCTGCCAATGGGTCAGCTCAGACATGTCCCCCAGTTCAGCTACCTGTTCCCCGGTAGCCTCCAGGGCATCCCCCCTCAGGGTCTACCTCCTCCTGGGCCGTGGGAACTTCGGGGGCCGGTTTCCCGTGCCCCCTGCCTCTTCTCTTTAAGGCAGGCACCTGGGCCTCCCTCTCAGGCTCCAGGTTCTCTTGAGAACCCTTACTGGCTGCCATGGACCGTGTGGTGATACACGCCCAGTCAGGCAGACCCAACATCTCCAAATGAGCACTCCGCTCCACGTTCGCCCATGGTGAGCTCTCCAAATCGTTCCCTAACAAACAGTCAACAGGCATGGCGGGCCTCACAGCTACTTGAAGAGTACCAGAGATGCCCTCCCCACTCAAAAGGAACCTGAGCCACCTTGCAGTGGCTTTCTGTGTTGTCAGCGGCAACAACTGGATAGAATGCATTGGGGACAACCTGCTCTTGAGACACCAGGTGACACTTGACAGCTGTCACACTGGCTCCTGTGTCTCTAAGAGCCTCCACTCTATGGCTATTGATGGTCACCCACTGCCTGTACTTCTTAGTGTTATCAGTCAGTTGGGTCCTGGGGACCACCTCACAGTCTCCTAAAGAGACAAGGGACATCTCTGCTGGCCCCCACCCACCTTGGACACTCCTCCCCTCCCCCAGGGCTACACTCGCCATCTGCCGGGGTGGAGCACCAGTGGGGGCTGTCTTTCCAAACTGTGGGCACCGGGGATCATTAGACTTATGGCCCATTTCTCCATACTTGTAGCACTTCAGGGGTCCCTTAGGAACAGGGTTCTGTCGGGGCCCCGTGCTTCTTCTCAGGGGGAGGCTGGGAACCTTTCCCTTGGTTCCCTTGGGAACTACTTTGGGGCCCTTTATGGAACTCCCTCTGTTTACCCTTGTCCCCCCCACTCTTCTGCTGGGGACCCTGCCCACTCTTGGCAAAGTCTCCCACGTGACCCTTGTGGACCCGGGTGCTCACCCAGCGGTCCGCCTCCTCAGCAATCTTCCTAGGATTAGTCAGTCTACTATCAATCAGGTGCTGGTGTAGCTCTGGAAAACAATTACTTGACAAGTGCTCCCATGCAATTAAATCAAAGAGCCCCTCAAAATCATTCACTTTGCTACCCTTCACCCAAGCATCCAATGTTCTGCAAATGAAAGTTGCATATTCTACCCAGGTACTTGACTCCACCTTCTTGAAGTTTCTAAACCTTTGTCTATACAATTCAGGATTCCACCCATACCTGGACATCAATGCTTCCTTCATGTGGCTATAAGAATTATGGCTTTCAGAGGGCAAGTCTAACAGTGTATCCCGCCCCTCAGTAAGGAACCGCCCCCACAACCCCGCTCCCCAATCCTTCTCAGGGACCCGGTGGGAAAACATGGCTACCTCATAGGCCTTAAACCACTGCCCAATGTCATCATTCTTGTAAAACTCTTTCACCACATCTTTGGGAATATACACTCTAGCTTCAACAGGCATTGACGGTGTGCTGCCACCAGAGGGAGTAATCTCTAAGCTCCTGGCTTTCAATTCCAACTCCCTCAAACTTTTCTCATGATCCAACTGCATTCTCTTTTCCTCTAGGGCCAATTTCCTATTTTCTAACTTCAGTTGCCCACTCAACTTGAGCTTGGCCAGCTCCATTTCATGCATCCTACATCTCTCCCTGTCCTCCAACTCTTCTGGGGGACAGGCCTTAGGCAGAAACACTGCTACCCAATGGGGAAGTTGCTCTCCTCCCCCCTGGACCCAATGGCCCACCCAGTTTCTCCTCTGCATTCTCAACCCCTTCCACATCCTCAGGGGTACTCCTTGCTGCAACCCAGGCCCTCAGCGCCTTCTGGTACTCATCCTTCTTGGAGAGACCGGTCATTGCAAATTTGAATCTCCTGCAAAAGTGCTTCAGCTGCTTGACATTGTAGCATTCCAGTTTCTCCTCTTCCCAATCATAATCAACAGATGCTATGGATGCTGCTTTACTCATAGTGGTTAAACTTGTCAGTTCTTGGCAAAAATAGAAAATCCCAGAAAACAAATCTACCAAAAAGTATGTGGTTGCGTTTGGTCTGCACTCACTAGTAGTGTTCACCAATCACTGTACATGAGTCACAAATGCAAGTCCAAAATCCTCACCGCTGACCACCAATGTTAGATTTGGGGGTCTCTAGTTGGCAGAGGTAGGTACCTTTGTCCAAGTAGGGGCCCTTGTGTCTAGTCAGGGTGAGGGGATACACTCCTAAATTAACCCCTGCTCACCCCCTTGGTAGCTTGGCACGAGCAGACAGGCTTATCTCAGAGGCAGTGTGTGAAGCATTTGTGAACACATACAGTAATCAAGTGACAACACTACAGATGGACACCAGTCCAAAATCCTCACCGCTGACCACCAATGTTAGATTTGGGGGTCTCTAGTTGGCAGAGGTAGGTACCTTTGTCCAAGTAGGGGCCCTTGTGTCTAGTCAGGGTGAGGGGATACACTCCTAAAATAACCCCTGCTCACCCCCTTGGTAGCTTGGCACGAGCAGACAGGCTTATCTCAGAGGCAGTGTGTGAAGCATTCGTGAACACATACAGTAATCAAGTGACAACACTACAGATGGACACCACACAAGTTTTATATCAAAAATAAGTATTCTTTATATAGACTTATCACAAGACCACAAACGACAAAAATCCACAATACGGTACTTAAAATGGTAGAATAAGCTTAGATCTCTTTAGATGTTAAAATGCGACAGTTTGAGTTCAATGTACCTTAAGATTCGTACTGCTATACAACGAAAGTGTTGCAGTGAAGGTGATGCGTCGGTTCCTTACACGCAAGAACAGTGATGCGTCGGGTCCCTACTGCTGCGTAGGGGATGCGTTGGTTCTTCTCTGCGAGGTGAGGTGATGCGCCGGTTTCTTACTGCGCTTCCGTGGCGATGCGGCACGCAACGCCGTGATGCGATGAAGATCCAGTGCAATGAAACAAAGATGGGGTCTTCTTCTTGATGCGACATGATGCGGACCGCAACAGGCCCTGCGACACGCTTCCCGGTGATGCGGCGGCGTCTGATACGATGTCGAACCTCTTCTCCGGCGATGCGAGATGCTTCGGCAACGATGCGAGCCGCGACAGGCCCTGCGACACACTTCCCGGTGATGTGGCGGCGTCTGCTGCGTCGTCGATCCTTTTCCCTGGTGATGCAAGATGCTTCGACAACGATGCGAGCCACGACAGGCCCTGCGACTCGCTTCCTGGTGATGCGGTGGCATCTGATGCGACGTCGATCCTCTTCTCCGGCGATGTGAGGCGCTTTGGTGGCCCTGCGATGACTCAATGGTTCTTCTGGGCCGCGACAGGCCCTGCGACACGCTTCCCGGTGATGCGGCGGCGTCTGATGCGATGTCGATCCTCTTCTCCGGCGATGCGAGATGCTTCGGCAACGATGCGAGCCGCGACAGGCCCTGCGACACGCTTCCCGGTGATGTGGCGGCGTCTGCTGCGTCTTCGATCCTTTTCCCTGGTGATGCAAGATCCTTCGACAACGATGTGAGCCACGACAGGCCCTGCGACTCGCTTCCTGGTGATGCGGCGGCATCTGATGCAACGTCGATCCTCTTCTCCGGCGATGTGAGGCGCTTTGGTGGCCCTGCGATGACTCAATGGTTCTTCTGGGCCGCGACAGGCCCTGCGACACGCTTCCCGGTGATGCGGCGGCATCTGCTGCGACGTCGATCCTCTTCTCCGGCGATGCGAGGCGCTTTCTCGTTGTGAAGCGACAGCGGCAGTTTGGCGACACGCTTCTTGCTCGTGAGTCGCGCTTCCAGCTCCTTGCGACCCGCAGTCCCTCAGAAAGCCTTGCAAAACAGCAGGCACTTCCAAAGAACTCTTAGGGAGCTGGTTGGTGAAGTCTGTTGTCCCTTGCTCACTTTGCCACTGGATTCAAGCAAGCCTGGCTGAAGACGGCTGAAATGCCAGAAACCGGTCCTAGGAAGCTTGTTTCCGGTCCAGGGAAGGCATGGCTTGGCAGTTCGGGCTGGACTGTTCCCATGAGGCACAGGGTCAGACTGATTTGCATATGGCCATGTCTGAAGTTGGGTGGCAGAGTGGGCTAAAGAACGGGGATGGATCAAACCCAGATCTGTTGACTGGGTGTGAGTGTTTGATTGGTTCTTATGCTCCGTCCATCACCACCCCCTTTTGTACCGCTTTGTTCGCCATAAGTTGGTAGGGTATGCTCAGACGTTGAGTCCCTTGCTCACTTTGCCACTGGATTCAAGCAAGCCTGGCTGAAGACGGCTGAAATGACAGAAACCGGTCCTAGGAAGCTTGTTTCCGGTCCAGGGAAGGCATGGCTTGGCAGTTCGGGCTGGACTGTTCCCATGAGGCACAGGGTCAGACTGATTTGCATATGGCCATGTCTGAACTGGGGTGGCAGAGTGGGCTAAAGAACGGTGATGGATCAAACCCAGATCTGTTGACTGGGTGTGAGTGTTTGATTGGTTCTTATGCTCCGTCCATCACCACCCCCTTTTGTCCCTGAGACTTCAGCAGGAGGCAAGCTCTTTTCTCAAACCCTTGGAGATCCTTCACAAGTTGATTAAAAGTAAACACAAAGTTCCTTTCTCCTCTCTTTGGCAGTCAGGCAACCACTGCAGGCCAATCCCTCAAGCTTAGGGATAGTCTCTCCTCAGTCTTTCTGGTTCCTCTCCTCAGCAAAGGTTTCTTCTTGTTTCCCAAAGTGATCTAAAGTTCTTGGGTTTGGGTCCCAATATTTATACTCAGTTTCTCTTTGTTCTCTGGAGGCAGAGAGGCCTTTGCCTAGTCCAAACCAGTTCTGGTCAGTCCTGGAGCACTTTGTTGACAAGACTCCTTCCTTCCTTTCAGAGTGCAGGGCAGAGACATCAGACGCACCACAGGAGGTGGAGCCAGCGTTGTGGAGGGAAGGCACAGCCCTATTCAGGTCCCAGGTGCAACTCCTCCCACCCATCTACATGCAGATCTCTCTATTCAGCCGTGTGCTGACTCACTCTGTCTCCTGGAATCCCCCAGCCCCTGTCACTCAAACTCCAGAAAAGGAATACATAACCTAGCAGAGGCAGGCTTGGATGGTTAGACAAGAAAATACCTACTTTCTAAAAGTGGTATTTTCAAACACAGAATGTTAAAACTAACTTCACTAAAAGAGGCATTTTATCATTCGGAGTTCAGGTATGCTAAACTCGAATTTCTACCTAGTTCCCTGAGTCGGTTAGGATTATAAGATGTAATCATCAAACTGCCCATTACGGTCTATGGGGAACAGGTAGCCTTGCAATAGTGAAAAACGAAAATGGCTGTAATTCACTATCAGGACATGCCACACACACCAGGGCATGTCCTACCTTATACTTACAATGCACCCTGCCCTTGGGTTTACCATAGGGGTGACTAATATGCAGAAAAGGGAAGGTTTAGGGACTGGCAAGTGGGTGCACTTGCCCAGTCAGCATGGCAGTACCGGACTGCACACAGGCTCTGCAATGGCAAGCCTTAGACACACTTTAACAGGCTGCTTCTATGGGTGGCACAACAAGTTCTGCAAGACCACTAGCAGCATTTGGATTACCAGCCCTGGGCACTCCTGGTGCACTGTACTAGGGTCTGACAAGTAAACCAAATCAGCTAACCATGGAATCACTAATCCGTACATCGTACACGAGGCAACAGTAAAAAATGGAAGGGAGACCCACGCCAAGGTGCCAGGTCTAACACACTGCATCTGAGATAAGTCTTACTGCTCGTGCCAAGCTACCAAGGTGGTGAGCAGGAGTTATTTTAGGAGTGTAACTCCCTATTCCTGACTAGAAGGAAGGGTCCCTACTTGAACAAAGGTGCAAACCATTGCCAACTAGAGACCCCCATTTCTAACATGCATCTATTCTTAAAGTGAGGAATCTGCAGTTAGAGGTATATATTAGAAGAAGTCACTTACCTTCGGCAGCGCTCTTTTTGGCGGTGCTGTATCTAATCGCTAATTGCTCATGGCCCTCCCTACTCTCACTTTACATTTTTAAAGGGCCCAAACTAGAGATCTGCACACTGGTTATTGATTATTGTTGGGCTAAGACGTGTCCAAAAGTGTGAAGAGAGTCAAGAAAGAAACTGACGTCGATGTGAATGGCAGGAGCTTATATTCAATTCCATCATCAGTTCCAGGACAGAACAAAGTCAACGTAGAGCCACATGGTGCCACCTACTGGTGTGCTGGAGCAATGCTGTTTAAATCTTCTGGATCCGGCCTGGCTCTTAGGGATGGCCTAAAGATGAGCCATCTGCTGTTAAATATGGTCTTCCCCAGTAAGGGAGTTGCCAAAGAATAATACCAGGTTTTATTTTTTTAGACCACCTGGGAATTGTTTTGTATTTGGTGACATTATTGTGATCATGAATGTTGTATGAAGTGATCTTAAATATGCTTTGTTAGAATTGTTATTAAATATGCTGCTTAAATGAGAAAAGAGGCTTATTTGGTTTCTACCATTTTATTTCTGTCCCACTTTGTTGTGCCCCTCCCACCTTGCTGTGATCCCACCATATAGGGGCCCCCTATAGGGCCCCCTGTCTAGAGCCCCAGAAAGCTAACCTTTACTATTATGGTACCAATTTTTCGTACCAGAGCTCTCAATCGAATTGCCCCATGCTGTAACTTTTAATCAAAACCTCCATCTCACCATGGTCTAACCTAACAAGCAACATTTTAAACATTTTAGTGAACATTAATGCATACCTTTAAGGAATTAATAGAAACAGACTTTGTCTAGTTGCATAGTAGCCCAACTAAATGAAATGTTAATCCTTGTTATTTCGGACTAATTTGTTCTAAAAAGCCTTGAGTATCTCTGCTAATACGAAATATATTAAACTTTCCCTTATACATTAGTTTCAGTTTTGCTTGTCAAAAAATGATAGCAGTGACCCCTGTTGCTGTAAGGGAATCATGTTTTTAAATGTTTTTGTCTTTGAGCTGATTCAACAGTCATGTTGGACAAAGTGCGAATTTCAAAGATATTATATCCTGAAACAGAGGAAATGATGATGTCTTTGCTTAGTTATGGTTCTTTAAAACTAAAGTCCTCAGAATTCACCAAGATTGTCCACAGATACTTACATACATAATTTTTCATCAGGTCTTTGATTAGTTTTGGCATCCCCAATTCTTCGTCTTTGCCTTCTGGAATCCCAATGAATTGGAGATTGGATTGCCAGGAGTAAATTTCGAGTTCCTCTTGCCTCATTTTTAGGTTTTGCTTTTTCTGTGCGTGTTAAATCAGTTGTATTCAGCATATCTTAAACAGGGCTTACATCCCGCCTTCACTTCTGGTTGGTCATGTTGCTTGCCACTTTACTTTTCCTCCATTTCTATTGGTTGTAGTGTTTTATTTCATGTTTTCCCTTCTTTGTTACTCTTATCAGTATCCTGTGGCCCAATTACTCATTCTCATCCTCTTTGGTGGGTGGAACTGTTTTCTTTTGCTAAGGCTGCAGAGCGTTTACTGCTTACATTTTGTTATCTTTTCCTGGCTGCACGCATTTAGTGCCTGCTTCTAACACCATTTATCTTGTCCTGTCAGCATGCATTTCTTTTTACATTTTTCCCTCCGACACCTGTTTTTTACATTCTTTCCTCCAATACCTTGGAACTAATTATTTAGCATCACTGCATGTCCGAGACTCTTCTGTTGCTGAGATGAAATGTTCTCTGTAAGGCTCAGTATTGCTCACTGACGCTTTGCTCACGATATATTAATTACATAACACAAATAACAAATCGGAACATCCCATGGCCCCCGTTACCCCTCCCACCTCCCACTACCCAGCGCTCGACTGAGGCACACTTACTGCTTCTGCAGGACTTCATCCAGCACCTCCTGCTGGTCCACCAGCATCCGCAGAAGGTGCTTCATTTCTCACTGGTAACGCGCTGCCTTCCCTGTGAAATCCTCTTCCTGCTCAGTGAGCCTGTTCTGTATCAATTCCACCTTTAGAGACGCTCTCAGCTAGTACATCTGCGGGAGAGAAGGTGTGTGAGCAGCGAGTGCCCATGGCTGACTGCGCATGCGCATGGGCGAGTGGAAAACACTGGCTCACCATGCATGGTAAGCGGCGGCTCCCTCATGCCGTGCTGAAAGTCGGGTACATTTTAATGCCTCAAATATGAATCACTTCCTTTTTATGGCACGTCCTACTATAAGTGTAGATATTAGACTATATAACGTTTCCCAGCTTAAAAACCATGTCATGAAAGGCAGAGTTGGCCTTATTGAGAATTCGTACCTCCTGTGATCTGCAGATCACAGGAAGTGTTGGCGCTGAGCTTTCACTCACTGAGCCGTATTACCGGCGATCGGTTCAACATAATCTCCACCATGCTTTTATATATTGTGCCGGACATGTGCGAAAGCAGAACAATCGGGCTGCATATTTTATTTGAAAATAAGTGCAATTCACATGAGGAATTTGCTCAATTTACTGAATAAGGCTGGTTGATCTAATGTGATAACAAACAACTCAAGTCCATTAAAGCCCACAATATCCGTTAAGTTAGCTTCCCAAGGATTAGTTGCTAACAGAATACATCCATGATCACTTTGGACACGTGATATGATGAATGGCTAATTTCACGCACCAATGACTTCTATATTATTCAGAACATGTCGACATGCTTACCTCTGTAGACAATTGACAGTATATCAAACCAATAGCTATGGGAAATTCCAAATACTAGCAATAAGCCATTTGCTCAAGAGTCTGTCATAAGCTGCTCTGCTGTGCTGTTGCCAAGCCAGTGAGCGGGTTAGATTTGTTTCCCTGTTGATGTATGAACAACTGGAGAACAAAGAAAGTGTAAACTACCAGGAGGCGATCACTAAAGGATAAAGAAAGGCGACTGTGACTGCGGACTCGGACTCCACAGTTAACGTACACTGGTGTTTAGTGAACCAACTCCTCCCCCGAAATAAAGAGGCTTCAGAGGGCAAACTAGTTTAACTAGTTATGTTTTCTTTGCTCATCCACCATCAACAGTTTGCTGCAGAACTTGCCACCGGAGTCCATTAAGGCCGGTGTGAGCTCCTAAACGAATGCGCAATGCCTGTATGCACACACTCACTTAAAAACTCTATACCAGTAGGAACATGCGAGAGCCTCGTCTAGAATGTCGGCATGCGGTATACAGCTTACAAGTCAACGTGTGATGATAGGTATGGATGTTAATGTCCAAAAACAATACAGAGACTTTGTATATACTGCAATTGTAATATCATGACTTTGTAATGCATGTTATTGGAAGGAAATAAATCCACCATGAACCTCACAGTGGTGGGAAAGTTTATGGCATTTTTATCATTTGGAAGTTGCTATCTATTATGGAAGAAAAGGGCTAATGTACTAGAAAGATTTTATGAGGTATGGGGCCCTATGAAAGGAGGGGGAAATTGATGGTTATGTTAAATATGAGGGAATGGAATTTACTATTGCAGAGGATTTTGGTATTTAATTTAATCAGATTGTAGAATTACTTATTTATGATGTATTCTGTGCTCTTCTTTAAATAAAAAAGTAGTATGAACCTGAGTCCATGTATGGCAGTACTACATAGTGCTTTAAGTGGGATGAATAAGGTGGGCAGGGTCTCTCAGGGGGCATTGATCTAACACTAACAAGGGCCCTTTACAAACAATGTGGCCTATGTAACTATGAGTGTGGCTTAAGACAAGTGCACTGGAATGTTGTGCTCAACAAGTTCTTAAACGGAGCCATACTGGAGAAAGTGTAACTAACTTCAGCTAGCACCAAGAAACCCTTTTTTTTTTATCACACCTACGTGGAACGTATGCTATAAAACACTTAACAAGCTACATGAAAATTTACCTAACAAAATACTTTTACATAATTAACATTTACTGACTGTTTTCTGGTACGCCTACCTTAGAGCAGGCGTACAAGAAAACAGCCTAAGTAATGTTCCAGGCTATATTTTCAGGATTACCACTAACTACCCATATGAGTTCCATTTGGTTTAACTGTATGTAAATTAAGTGCATGTCTGTATTTTAAAAAGCTGCATGATATGGCAGGATTGGTCTGGCACAGAGAATAGGCCCAGGCACCAAAATAAAAGTGCACCCCATTAGCAAAGCAGTTAGCTTAAAAAGTAACCCACATGCAAATTCAGGTAGTTTTGAACTTACATGCTGTAAAGTTGTTATAAAAGGCATGGAAGATTGCATGCATTTGTGCCTGCTGCAGGCCCTATTTGTGGCACTATCATTAAAAGTAAAGCCCGCAAAAAAAGCTCCAAACACTGACCTGTCAGACTACCCCTTCTGATACTCCCAGATGTCCTATAGACCAGTCTGACCCGGGCCTCCTGGAACTACGTTTGACATCTCCTGCCTTAGAGTATCCTTACTTTGCAGAAGCAGACGAAAAGAAGTAATGCAATGAAGAGAGAACCTGAATTGAGAATGAGAAACAGAAGAGGAATAAGGTAGAAACCAACAGCAAGTTTCACAGAGAAGTGTGTGAAAATCCCAGTGTAAAGATGTTCTAATTCTGCTTCACCCTCTGTTATGAACTGTCCCTCTTAGATCTGGGCTCCCCGGTTTCCTGCTGCTACACCTTACTGGCAGGACCTACATCCGGTGGCAGATTTACCTTCTCCGGACCACTTTCATTGTGTTCTTGTCCCCTATCGTGATGTGGTGCAGAGGGCTGTAGGACCCTGCACATGAACAAAGCCAGCCACCGGACACCACTTCCGGTCAGGAAAGGGGATGGCACATTAGTTGGGAAACGGAGACCAGTGAAGACGTGCCTACGAGCACGAGGCGGAAGCTACCAGTACAGAAAGAGAAAACCCCTACCTGTGTCCTGGTGTTCCTTGGGGTCAGGGGCATCACCATGACACGACATCTGGCGACACGAAGGTGGGATTACAAATTGCCACCAGACGTGCGTGCTTGTGTCCTCTGCGACTTGTCAACGGAAACGGAGCCAGGAGCCCACCCTGGTCCACATGCCAGGATGGAATCCAGCAACATCGGGAGCCCACCCTGGCCGCATCGAGCGCGGTAAGAGGCCCCAGCGAAAACCTGCCAACAAGCGGTGCACACGACTGTGCCTGTAGCTGCCCGCTGATCAAAGAGAAAGCCCTGAGCTCCCGCGTAGATTTCGAGTCGAAATCTCACGCGATCTCGGCTGCCATCTTTAAGTCAGGCAAAATCAGACAAGCATTGAGGAAGGCCCGGCGGTCGTTTTAAAGTCAGGCAAAGATAAGAAATAGGAAATCTTGCTCTCACCAGACCTCGGCGGTCATCTTTAAGTCAGGCTAAAGTGCCAATAAACATTGGGGAAGGCCCGGCGGCCATTTTGAAGTCAGGCAAGCCTATAGAAAATGTAGAAATAAAAACATAATAAAGGCAAATCAAAGGAAATAAAGAGCGAATGAAGAGAAAATTGCAGAAATAAAGAAAGGCAAACAGAGTAAGGAGGAGCAGGCCTGCGCTACAACAATAATGACAGAGGAAGGCAATGACAGCAACACCGCAAATGCAATTTTCCGCAGACCACTACCTTTTAGCCTGTCGGACCCACAGACGAAAGGCATTCGCTGGGAGAGATGGGTTAGACAATTCTAACGCTACATGCATGCCACATGCAAGGGGTACACAGACCAGCAAAACTTCGTGGGCGATGAGGTTAAAGACCTGTTGGTAACATTTCCCCCAGAACAGATTTCAACATACAAAGGGCTGATGAAGTGCCTCACTGAAAAATTTGACCCTCAAAGAAATATGGATTTACAGAGATACACCTTTAACACCACATGCCGACTGGTAGAGGAGTCCCTTGATGACTTAGCAACCAGACTGTGCAAACTGGTCACACTGCGAATTCGATAAATTGAAAAATGAGCAGGCCATACAACAGCACATCATCGAAGGCTGTCAGTCAGTGGAGTTCCATGCCCGAATACTAAAATAACTTTATACACTGGAGAAAATACTAACAATGGCCCAGGAAGAGGTCAGAGCCACAGCACATGCCAGGCTAATTGAAAATTGGAAAGCAACGATGGTGGAACAGGCCAATCACATGGCTGGGAATGCCAGAAAAAGTGACAAAACACTGCCGCCCCAGAAGCTGAAACAAGAAAGAACATGCTATCGCTGTGGGATCGAATTCCCCGGTGCCTGCCCAACGATGGGTCACAAGTTCCGGAAATGCAACAGGGAAAACCACTTTGCGAGCACCTGCATGAGTGGGCAATTCAAAAGTGAGCGAGGGAGACCAGCAAGACAATAGACAGCGGCAAGCAGATACGCACAGCACATGGATATGCAAGACCGCAGTCCATCAGCTGAGTTGGATGGAGCAAATCCGCAAGAGGCAGCAGAACGGCTGTATCTGATGTCAGACGTATCAACAGAAGGTCGTACAGAGCACATCCAACTAGTGGACAAACAACTGATAAAGAAAACAGCGACTGTGAAGATTGAGGTAAGAAATCACAGCACAAGCTTTGTTCGAGACAGTGGAGCTACATGCAACATCATGTATATGTCAGAATATGAAAAGATGAGACAGAAACCGCTGCTATCACCGTCCACTGTTGATGTCTTCACATGGGGCTCCAAGAAACCAGTGCTGAACATGGGAAAGTTCATAGAGACACTGGCATACAAAGAAAGGTCTATAAAAGAGGAAGTACATTTGTTACGCGGAGACATCTCAGCACCGTGTCTACTGAGCAACGTCACCGCGCAGGTTATGGGTCTTCTACCCATGACGTATCACATGTCATAACGACAGAACACAGAAGAGTGCCCATACACCTGCAACCACAAGTGGAAGAGGAGATAAAAAGCCTACTGGTGCAAAACATCATAGAGCTGGTGGATGGACCAACCCCATGGTTATCTCCGATAGTTGCAGTACCCAAGAAGAGCACATCAAAAATTAGCATTTTTTACGTTGACAAGAGAATCCCAAACAAGGCAATTGAGAGGGAAAGACACCCTGGACCTCATCTAAATGACATGATCAGCTGTCTCACTGGAGCATGCAGATTTTCAAAGTTAGACTTATCCAAAGGGTACCATCATCTGGAGCTTGGTCCACAATCATGATACATAACAACTTTCACCACTCACATGGGTCTTTTTTGCTACAAGTGACTCAGCTTCGAAATATCCTCGGCGGCAGAAATATTTAAAGAAATAGTAAGACAGGTGATCTGGCAAGTAAAGAACCGCTTAAATTACAGCGATTATATCTTGATATTCGGACGCTCAGATGAGGAGAACAACAAGACCCTACGAGAGGTCTGCAGCCAATTGGAATAAACTAGCCTGACCCTAAATGAGGACAATTGTGAGCTGGGCAAGGGAGAACTAGTGTTCTTTGGACACCTACTTTCAAAAAAAGGAATGAGGCCAGATCCCAGCAAAGTGGAAACACTGAAAAAAGCAAGACTTCCAGCAGATGTTGCAGAAGTGAGGTAGTTTCTTGGACTAGCGAGCTACTGTGCTCGATAAACAAAGGACTTTGCCACAGTGAGCACCCCACTTTGGGAACTAACGAAGCAAGGCCAGAAATTTCTCTGAACTGATGAATGCGACAGGGCATTTGAGACCATCAGACACGCAGTCACAGCAATGGATCACCTCGCATACTTCAACCCATCCCTATGAACCGAGCTCAATGTTGACGCGAGCCCGGTGGGGCTAGGAGCAATTCTAGCGCAACACACACCCAGAAGAAACTCGCCCAGGCAATTTGTTGCATATGCAAGAAAGAGTTATCGGACATAGAAAGGACATACTCGCAACCAGAGAAGGAAAGCTTAGCAGTATTATGGGCGTGTGAACACTACCACATGTTCATATATGGGAAACCTTTCATCACTGTAACTGACCACCAAGCACTGGTAACAATATATGAAAACCCTAATGCAAAAATACCACAGTACATTGAGAGGTGGGGACTAAGACTCTTGGACTATGACTTCAAGATAGTGCATAAACCTGGAAAGGAACACAACCCAGCTGACTACATGTCACGGCATCCTCTTCCACGGGTACCAGAGATCACCTCCATGGTGGAAGAGTACCTAAACTTTGTGTTAAGACAAAACACCCCGCTCCAATAACACTTGAGCAGCTGGAGCGAGATACAACAAGTGATGCAGCTCTGCAAGCAGTCAAAACAACACAACAGCAAAGGTGGAGGTATGTGAATAACAACAGCCCCATGGGAGAAGGAGTAAGAAGGGAGGAAATGCTAACGTTCAAACACATACAAGAAAAGATATCGGAAACAGAAAAAGGAGTTCTAGTAAGAAGAACGAGAATAATAATACCAAAAACGCTACGGCGGCAGACGGTGAATTTAGCGCATGAGTCCCAGAGAGGCATAGTAGCAACAAAGAAGATGCTACGGGAAAGAGTATGGTTCCCAGGCTGGATCGACTGGTGAAAAACACAATAATGGACTGTCATCTATGCCAAATAAAGGTAAGGCCAGCAAAGCCAGAACAACTACACATACCCAACCTTCCCAGGGCAGTGTGGACAACACTGGCAGCTGATTTCTATGGGCCACTGGACACTGGCAACTACTTGCTAGTAGTAATTTATGAATACTCCAGGTTCCCCATAGTACGAAAAGTCTCATCAACATCAGCCACAGCAACGTTGGCGATATCTGATGACATATTTGCAGTGGGACTCACCACAAATAATGACGACAGAGAATGGTCCACCCTTCTCGGGGGAGGAGTTTCGAAGATTCATGGCATATCTGGGCATCGACCACAGGAAGGTAACGCCTCTGTGACCATAAGCAAACGTCATGGTGGAAAGATTCATGGGAAACATCAAGAAAGCAGTCCAACGTGCCAAACTGGCACAGATTTCTGTGGGCCAGGCACTCTGTCAAATACTAAAAGACTACTGAAACACCCCTCACAGTTCTACGGGAAGATGCCCAGCAGAACTGGTGTTGGGAAGAACAAGCAGGACGAGATTGCCCCAGCTGGATTCAAACGCGCCACCAGAGCGCAACTGCAAAGCCGCAAGAGATCAAGAGGCAAAGGGAAAAATGAAACAATATGCAGACGCACGGCGGCATGCATTTCCATCAAAGCTGAAGCAAGGGGACTCAGTGCTGGTGCGTCAACCACAAGCAAGGAAATCAGACAGCATTTTCTCAAGTGAACCGCTAACAATAACAAATGTCAAGGGGCCCATGATAACAGCTGCATCAGGCCCCAACCGGATCACCAGAAATAGCTTGCATTTCAAGGGGCTAAGGACATCAGATGAGGATGAAGGAGAGGCCGCTCTCAACAGCAACGCAAAACAAGCCAATGAGGAAGTCATGGACAGCATGGAAGGGACATCACACAGTGGTGAGAGAAGAGACCTAGTGGATGGGATACCGAACGAAGGCACTGAAGTGTCTTGCCCAAAAAGAGTGAGCAGAAGGCCAAAGAGACATATTGAGGAAATATAGTGGTGGGGGCAGCTAACACAAACCACCACCAGCAAAGCAAACAAGGACGATCAGACCATAGCAGGATAATGATGGCAGTGTTTCTGTCTGTCCCATGTCTGCCAGTGTGTTATCTTATCTCTCTCTCTCCCTCTCTCTCTTTCTTTCTTTTCTTTACACAAAAGGGGGAGATATCGTAATGTGGTGCAGAGGGCACTAGGATCCTGCACACGAACTAAGGGAGGGGCCAGCTACCGGACAGGAAGGGGGATGGGGCATTAGTTGGGAAACGGAGACCAGAGAAGATGCGCCTACGAGCACGAGGCAGAAGCTACCAATAAAGAAAGAGAAAACCCCTACCTGTGTCCTGGTGTTCCTTGGGGTCAGGGGCACCACCACGACACGACATCCGCGTGGCACGAATGCTGGGTTTTAACTAGTCCCTTTGGTAATTGTGCTTTTATTTTTCCTACTCTAAATGCTGGAGGCACAGGTATAAGGATGCAAAGGAAGCAGCAGAAATGGATTCAAAGCTCACCATTGTACATCCGACAAATGAAAACATCTAGGCGCTTACCCAACCTTGCATCATCAACCATCACCAGCAAGGATCAAGATGTCCCTTAGTTCGATGATGTCCCGTTGTGTTGTAAACCTATTGTGACCTCATTCAGTGGATGCACCTTAAATGGTTTCTTTTTTACACCTTCTACAAAGTGGAATATGCAATGTATTTGGTTTTATGAAAAATAAAGGGACACCCTTTTAACTGATACTCAGCTGGATATTCCTAAGATGATAAACTGTTCTCATTTTACTCTTCTCAAAAAGATAAAAACAGAGTCAGGCCCTCTGGCGTGTGAAGCTGTTACGATGATCTCTGCAGGAGAAGTGTTATCCCCCTGGGCTGGATTCTCATAGAGGAGATCTTGTGTCAACTACCTGCTGAATGGGCTGAGCCAAATATATTGCAAGAACACAGCAGTACCGAGGTTTCAGCACACACTTTAAGTTAGAAAAGATATTGTTAGGGATATAGTGTGTATGTGTCAATACTGTGCTGATATATATCAGCCCACACTGCATATCCAGATAGAAGTGCACTGCGAGAGCTATGCATATGTGGTAGTAGTGTGAAAGCAGCCTGGAGGCACAGTGGGAAGGTTCTGTCGATGCCTCATTCTCAGGCTAAATGTGCTTTTTAAAAAGTCTTTGGTTGTCTCAGTACTCGTGCCTAAAGCAGTATAGGATGAGTGTACTCTAGATCTTTCAGTGCCTGTAAATTAATTAGCTAATGATGAGCGTCAGGGTTAAGTTGGATTGTATGAACAAACTTGGGGGCTGATTACGATGTCGGTCGGAGTTGCCTCCGACCAACACTGTCTCGGTGCGGGAACCGTCCAACCATAGGTCGGCAGTTCCACACACCAAATTACAATGTGACCGCACATGGTGTAGTTGCAAACTCCCATTTATCTATGGGAGCTTGCGCTGCGGGCGGAAACCACCCGCAGCACAAGCTCCTATTGAGAAATGGGAGTTTGTGAAAATTCCTGCACTGTGTGACAGGCACCTCACGGTGCCTGCCCCATGGTGCAGGGATTTTCAGAGGGGCATCATAGGTGCCCCCTAGGCCCGTAAGAGGAGGGCCAGGGCAAAGGGGGCCCTGCTAAGGGCCCCCAAAGTTGCTTTCTGACCACCTTTCCATGTCAGAAAGGCCAACATGGAAAGGCTGTCAGCAACCGACGTCATGATCCCAATGGCGGAAACACCATCTTTAAGGGATTATGAGGCCAATTAGACTTGGCAACTGGCTCCTTGAGCCCATCGGAACTGCAGTGGATCCCCTGGCCGGTTTAAACTCCGACCACCATCATTGTAATATGGCAGTCGGACTTTAAACCTACTATGTCAGTCGAAAAGCCTCTTAATCAGGCCCATGATGTCATTGCACACATTACATGTCAGAAGAGAGGTGCACCGGATAAAGTCAATAAAAGTACTAAACCTGAGTTGGGACTTCTTTGTTTAGAAAGGCATTGTAAGACCTTCATGGTCCACCACTATCCGAGTAGAATAGTGCTGCAGGTCCAAAGAGGTGCATCGTGAGAGCCCTTTCAATGTCTCAGTGTAGGGATACCGGTGTATGGTGTATGTCAGAAAAGATGTGAATTGTGTGAGCTTGGTGTGCGCATAGTAGGCCAGGATAGAGGTCTTTGACTGTCTTAAACATAAATATCAGTACATGGTGCAACACAAAAGACAGGGGCATTGAGAACGCTTCTTCACATTTATGCTCCCATAGAAGTTTACTCTCCAGGTAACTACCCCTAGTTCTGCTCCGTAACGCCCACCAATATTGCATGGTATGACATCTCAGTATCACCGTCTGCCAAATTTGGAGCCCTAGCTCAGGCAGCACCTAGGGAGACATAGCAAACCTATATATTTTTAAAACTAGACACATAGGGAAATCCAAGGTTGGGTGACTTGCATGGCTCCCACCAGCTTTTGTTACCCAGAATCCCTTGCAAACTCCAAACTTTGAATAAAAATACACATTTTCCTCACATTTCTGTGATGGAAAGTATGGGAATCTGTAGGGGTCCACAAACTTCCTTCCACCCAACATTTCCTCAAGTCTCTTGATAACAATGGTACCTCACTTGTGTGGCTAGCCCTAGTGCCCGTGACAGGAAAGGGCCCAAAATGCAACATGGGCACATCACATTTTTCCACACAAAATTGACCCTTTTTTGCAAAGGGGATAGCTGTAGATTTTAGGCCCTAGCTCAGCCAGCACCTAGGGAAACCTAGCAAACCTGCACATTTTCTAAAACTAGACACCTGAGGGAATCCAGGGTGGGGTGACCTGCATGGCTCTCACCAGGTTTTGTTTTTACCCAGAATGGCTTGCAAACCTCAAACTTTGACTAACAGAACACATTTTCCTTACATTTCTGTGATGGAATTGTCCGGAAAGAGCCCAAAACTCAACATGGACACATCACATTTTCCCCTAAAATCTGATCCTTTAATTGCAGTGTGGGTAGCTTTGGATTTGGGGACCTAGCCTAGCTGGCACCTAGGGAAACCTATCAAACCTAGACACCCAGGGGAATCGAGGGTAGGGTGACTTGTGTACCCTTCCCAGGTTTTCTTACCCAGAAGCCTTTGCAAACCTCAAACTTTTGCTAAAATCGCTTATTTTCCTAACATTTCTGCACAGGAAAGTTCCAGAATCTATGGGGATCCACAAATTTCATCCCACCCAGGGTTCCTGCATGTCTTCCGAACAACTGTATCCTACTTGTGTGGATGGGCCAAGAGACTACCACACAAAAGGCCCTAAAGATCTGCGTGAAGATATCAGCTATAGGGATAGCTGCTGTATTTGGGACCTTGTTGGACCACCACCCATGGAAACATCTCAACCACAGACAGGGGAGACAGCCTTTACAACAAAACTATTACAACGCATTCCATTACATCGCATGTCATTGCAATGAAAAAGGTGTGCAGCATTGGGTAGAAGGTGTTGGATTTAACTCCAACACCTTCCCTACTGTTGCACACACTGGAGTTGGAATAGAAAATTAATCTATTCCAACTTCCAGCGGCCCTCCGACAGAAAGTCGGAGTAAAAGTTTGCGTTGCAACAGCATGCGATGTAATAGCATACGTTGTAACGTCACCTATTCAGACAGTTATGAAAACTAGACACCCAGGGGATTCCACAGTTGTGTGCTTTGAGTGAATCCCACAAGGCTGTCTTACCCACAGTGCCTTGAAATCCTCCTTAAATTTCTGTGATGTAAACTTACAGAATGAGAAGGAATCCACAAACATCTTACCACCAATCGCTCTAGTGCTGCTGCCACTTGGCCGGGCTTCAAAGAGCTGTTATTATTGGAAAGCGCGTGGCCAGGAGGCAGGTGCAGTTTACTGTTGCAGGGCTATCTCAGAAAACAAACAGTGTGTTCCCTCTGACAGCAGATGTCCAGGGTGCCTTTGACCCCCACCAAGTGCACCGCCATTGTACACTCCGCTCTCTGTCTGCCTATTATGCAACCGTCATGCCTACATGATGCTGTCACATATTCACGACTGCGCCAAGTTAAGAAAATTAAATTTACTAATCGATCTAACATTGCCCAACAAATCCCTGAGATTGTTTAACTGCAGGTCCTAAGTTACAGACCCTTTTGTTAAAGCCAAATTCGGAGTCGATTGGCTGGCCTGTAAAACATGTGAATTGAATTGCTCATGTGAATCGTTGTACATGGAGTCAATTTAACTCAAATGTCAAATGGAATCAGGGTTGGACAGGGATTGAATCGAACACGTTCTGCTAACACTGGCTCGGGATTACCTCAGGTGGCATTTCATATTTGATTCAACCCACCCAAAAAAGGTTCTTAAAGTTTACCGTGCTCAAGATTTAATTCAACCAAAAAGAAAACTTGTATTTATTATGATGCTTCCAATTAAAGAAAGGAGTACCGGTGGGCGGTGGGAAGGTATGTTGGAGGAGCATTTGTGAAACATGAAGCTGAACTGAGGGATTTATTTAAGGCAGGGATACTTCATCTTTACAACGTCACAAGGATACTTCATCTTTACAACGTCACAAGACTGTTGTTCCAAAACATGTCACAAGACTGCTGTTCATGGCATTGCGAGCCTGCTCATTGCTGCATCTTGAGACTACTCCTTAATGAGCATTGAGACTGCTTTCCAAGGGGTTATAAAACTGTCCTCTGGGACACCCAGCCCCCCCCCCCCGCTCAGTCGGCATATGGCTACTTCTCAGGTCATTGTAAGACTCTCCTCCGAGACTGAATAAGACTGCTCTCCAAAGTCTCATGATACTGCAATGCAAGTCGCCTTGAAACCTCTTCACACCATCATTAGACTGTCCTCCTAGGGGCCGTAAGACTGCTCTTGGACAATGTTCTACAAGTCACCACAAGGCAGCTCTTCAAGCCAGTATGAGACTGCTCTTGAAGTCACAAGACTGCTCTTCAATTCAATACAAAACTGCTCTCCCAAGCTCCATAGCACATACCTTAATGTTATCAGGAGAGTGTCCTCCGAGACTTCAAGCAGCTGTCCTCCTCACCAGCATAAGACTGCTCAGCTCATAAAGTGAGCGCTATCCAAGTCAATATAAGACTGGCCTTCAAGTGCTCTCCGTGTCAGTGAGAGACTTCTCTAAAAGGTGGCGCGAAAGCGCTCTGCACGTTAAGCTGCTTTCAGAGATGTCTCGGCGAGACAGCGTGTTTACCGCCGCCCTGCGCGGTGTACAGAGGCCTCTGTCTTCTCTTCAGCCGGTCGACCTCACAGCCCCTTCGCTGCTTTAGTAAACTGCAGCCTACAGTAGGGAAGGCGTCATAGCCGTTACGCACTGAATCTTTCGATCATGTATAATTTACTGGCACTCTGGGCTGTTTTTTTGCAAATGAAAGAGAAGTAATGCTGTCATTCCGAAGCTTTTTCATCTCTCGCGTAGACGTTGCCTTCCACACATGAAAGAGCCTCTGTCAATTGGGGTGAATTAGATGCAGAAAAGTAAAATATGTGTCCTTGTGTAGCGCAACTGGTGTTCATGTAAAGCGTTCTAATACCTGATACCTTCGGGTGAAGTTCGCGCTATAACAAGGCCGAGTGACAAAGCTTCTGATAAGAAGCTTAGTTGCCATGACAATGGAAAGCTTGAAGCTTAGTTACCATGACAATGGAAAGCTTGACACAAAATACGGTCGGACTGTCCACTGTCCGTACGTACACGCGCATGCTGTTAGCTTTGGACAAATGGCGAGAGCAGCCATCTTTGTCCATCCCTACGTGTGCATGTAAGCCTTTGAGAGAAATGATTGCAAAAGGCACTCGCATGGCGAGATTAGCGCATGCGCTGCTATCGCCAGGCGAGACCTAAAAAGGGAGTATTGCTCAATCATTACTTCCCATAGGCTAGCTTCTTCGTCACTCTCATTTCTTTTGTTTTCATTCCTCTGCTGCAGCTGGTTTCAATGCTCGGATTTAAAAGGATTTCAGTTTGATTTCTTTAGATTCAACACACACACCACGCTTGTTTAATCTACCATTCCATCTTAGATAAAAAAAAATGTTTTAATGGGCTGGAGTTATTTTCAATTTGGTATCTTAAAGACGAGCAGTAAACTCTCAACATGTGGCTGGCTGTCAGCTGCTAAATGTATTGAAAACCCGTTATCTGACACTGAAACTTGGCACGAACCAGTAGCGGGTGTATATGTTTCACCCAAATAAGGCTGGAATTTGGAATCCAGAGACAAGTAACAGAAAGGCAGGGAGCTTTCTTAAAGAGTTGGCACAAAATAAGAGCTGGTGAAAGAGGGTCCTTGAACAACCAACTTTGGCTAGAGTTGTCCCGCACTGGAAAACAATCAGTTAATGTTTACCTACAGAACTCTTTGCAGGCCCTTGGCCTGGCAGATGCCTGGAGCACCCCAATGGGCCATTTGGCTTTTAAAAAATTAGTAACCAAATCGACAAGGCTCACATCGGCTATAGAGGACAAGAAATCGGTTTCCAAGAGAGCTCACGGCTGGGCCGTGCTTAACAACTATGATGCTCTAAAACCCCAGCCTTACCTTAAGGTCGGAATCAAGCTTGAGACCAAAGAAACATTTCTAAAGTTACGGCTGGGAGTGGGACAGATTCGATCCGTTCCTGCCACCGGGGGAAAGAAGAAGGCCCGATCACTTGTGCCGCCTGTGTGCGAATGATACTGAGACTTTGATTCATATTATATGCACTTGTAAGAAGTTAGACGACATACGGAAAAGTCTGTTAAAACCACTATTTAAGCAGTTTTATCTAATGTAACCTTTTTTGATATCAACATACAATGTATTGAATGTTATGTTATGTTATGTTATCATGATTTGTAGAGCACACAGCTGCCCCAGCAAAGGGGCGTCCCGGCGCTATAGTAGACAAGGAACCAGACAACAAACAGTACCAGGAGACGATACAGCTACTCTAGACATCCAAAGGAAAAAGGAAGGTTTTTATAGCCTTCCTTAAGGCTGTCAATTCCTCGATAGCACGGATATGAACAGGGAGAGAATTCCATAGCTTGGCAGCAAGTACTCTGAAGGAGCGACCACCTGCTCTAGCCCTCTTAAAACACGGGACTGTAACCAGATGAAGCCCTGAAGATCTTAGAGACCGCGCTGGTATGTACGGCGAGATAAAATGCTCCAGAATCTGAGGGGAAGAGTACTTCAAAATTTTAAAAGAAAGACAAAGAGATTTGAACTGGATCCTCTGAGCCACAGGGAGCCAATTAAGTTTATGAATAGTTTTTCTGGCCGAGCAGAATCTTGGCAACCCAACCAGAACCCTAGCAGCAGCGTTTTGAACACGTTGGAATCTTGAGAGTTCGGCCAGATTTTCAGAATGGGTCTGACTCTACGAAGAGTCCCAAAACAAATGGCAGCAGTTTTCTTAGTGTGGGAGACAAAGCTGAGTTTTGAGTCCAACCAAACCCCTAGGTTTTTAACCTCGGTGACAAGAAGAGGAGTTGGACCAAGCTCAGACGGCCACCAATTGTCGCCCCAAAGGTGACTCTGACTACCAACAATGAGAACCTCAGTTTTTTTGGAATTCAATTGTAGGCAGTGATCAGTCATCCAGCGGGCCACTGAGCTGATACCCTCACAAAATTTGGCAGCCTCGAGGTTGGATGCCCCACTTATTGCAACCGCCAGCTGCGTGTCATCGGCGTAGGACACCATAGTCAGGTTCCAACGTTTGGCGACAGCAGCCAGCGGTTGCACATAAAGATTGAAAAGAGTGGGGCTGAGAGCCGACCCCTGTTGGACACCTTGAGCAATAGGGTAGGGTTTAGATTTAAAAGGAGGAGTAACAACCCTAAATGTACGGCCAGATAAAAATGATCGAAACCAATCAAGTGCAATATTATCGACACCAGCCTCAACCAGGCGCTTCAATAGGATAGTGTGGGAGACGGTGTCGAACGTGGCACTGAGATCTAAAAGCACCAGTGCCGCCGTTCGACCAGAGTCAACCAAAGATCGGTTTTAATTAATCATGCATAATTAAAAAAAATTACTAAATTTGCTAATCAGTAGCGGGTGTAAGGCAGGTAAAAATCGAACAGAAAGTTAGCCACAAAGCAAGCACGATGCACGTATGATTGGCTGTTTAATTTTTTATTCACATTGTACTTTTGCATTATGAACATCATTCATGTTAAAGTTTCACCTGCCACAGGCTACCTTCCGTATAATGTGTTTATTTGTAACATGTATTCGCTTTTTGGCACACATTCTGTGAGATGTCGGGGGTGTCACCACACATGCTGTCACCACACTTCCGGGTGGTGACTATCAGCAGGGCCCTGGGCTGTACAAATAAGAAATCTCAGTCGTTGGAGGTGTGTAGTTTAGGGCAACTGAGTCAGTGGATTACAAGAGCACCAACGTCTACTGTACATTTTTGGTCACATATAACTGTATAAACTTATAATATTTGCTTTGCATCTCCATGGGTGGGTGTATAATGTTTGGGAGGTGGGAGCTCGAAGAAGGATCACAGGAAGAATAATGCTGGATTTGAGCCAATCAGATAGCCCATTCAGTTAAATGCGAACCTCGGACGCAGGCTGTGATTTGGTGGAAAAAGGTTTGAATCCTGGCAGGAAAAACTCAGCCTTCCAGTCTTTTGAGGCCAGTAAACTGAGTTAATTAAATTAGGTGATAGTAAGACTTGCTGTCAATGGCACTTGTAAATGTCAAAGTGTGTTATGAGGTGCAATAAAAAAAAAGCAAGGTTTGTGTCTGGATTGTGCCAATATCTCCCAAAAGTCACTTGCATCTTTTAAGAGAAATAGTCCAGGAAAAAGCACTGCATTTAAACTTGATCGAAGGATGCCAAAAATCAAAATTGAATGAATGAGATTGGTAGCAGCATCATAGATGTAAAAACGTATCACTGCCAGTAAGAACAATGATTTTTCAGGCAATCAAGCTTTTGGCCATAAATTAATTCAGGGCCACTGGAATTATGTGTCTGTGAATGCAGTGTTTTCTTCCTCGTTATGGATTTGTTTTAATAGGCACATAATCCAAATTCTGCTGTATAATTTGCAGAGCCTCCACCGCTCCCCCACCCAGCAGAAAATGTTTCTACGTCGAACAGATCAAAAGTTACTGGAAAGATCTAGAACCAAGTTCAATGGCATTGTATTCCAGAAGCAAAGGTTAAATGATGACCTTTAACGTGTTGATTGCTGTGTTAGGGTTTTAAACTGGTGCTCATGAGGTGCAACTGTGCCCAGTCAGGATTGACACATGTTGAAACTATGAAATATATTTTAATTGCTCGGTGAGTTTGTGCTTGGCATGTGATTTTCTACATTGTACAAAGCCAAACTTGGGCTTCGCTGCTGTGCCTGCTCGTGTCCATCCCATCTTCACTATTTTTTATCTCACAGGGTCAGTGGGATACACTTTTTAGGTCTCGCCTCAGACAGCGAATGTGCGGTCGCATGCAAGATTTTTTTGCTGATTTAAACGTTGGCAAATCCAAAAGGTCTGGCGTACGCGGCTGATATGCAGCATGGCTGAAAGTAAAAAAATAAAAAAAAAGTGGTATGACGTGGCAACTGCTCACCGGACCATAGTGCTTCTTTTCCCTTTACTTTCAGCCATATGGCATGGTTAAAACACATCGACAAAGCCAATAGCTCACACATAGGCGCGACCTCTTGGCTTTTCCAGTGATTGTTTTATTAAACTTCCGCGACTTACTCTTCAAAATTACTAGGCTTCGCTAGGTAGGACGCTACCGCCATCCAGTGGAATTTTGTTTTATTTACAGTTTCATATCTAGCACGACTCGAGCTCCAGATTACAAAATGTTTTATTAGCCATATTCGAGCTCATTCTACTTCTTCTTCCCCTCCCATTTTTACTCTGTTTAACTGTCTCCCTTTGAATTAAAAGATTTGCTTGGTTGATGGCGTAATTAACAAGCAAACAGTGACAAGAAACTTACCGTGAAATTGATCAGCCACAAATAGGGCAACACAGTGCTTTAAAATGGGAAAAATAAGTGTAGGTACTCATCAAATTGAGCTAGGGGCTTGGCTAATGGGCGGGGTTAGAGGCGGGGCGAGACATGATGACGCAAAGACATTCCTATCAAGTATTCATTTTGCCCTTGCATTTCCCTTGATAGAAGTTTCAAACATCCCATACATGCAGATTAACAGCTGCATATGATAATAAAGAGTGGTGTGAAAACCTGATGGGAGAAGGCCTTATAGCATTATGTAAGGAGCTTTTACATGAATGCAGTCAAGCCATCAGCTGCACTATTCAGGCTGTTAATCAGTGTGCCTCAGAACAAAAGAGAGTTTGGAAGAGCAGCATTAATAATGAGGAGAACACCAGTTGCAGGACACACAAAACATGTGAGAAAAGTATCACTATAAACAAGACGTGTTAACACATTACACAAAATAAAGGCCTCACACAATATGTTAGGGGTTCCTTGTTTTGCAATATTTGCAGCTTCTTACTGTCACACTGTTCCTACTTGGTTGTATTTGGCACAATAGTTATATATACCCACAGAAACAAGCAGACATGCACACACAAAAGCATTCCACTAATTTATTTGAAACTACCTCCTAAGAGTGTCCTGATTCTCTTCCTCTCTAAACTCGCTTTCTCTCTCATATTTAAACATACACAGCAGCAGGCAAACACACACACAAGCAGACAACTACTCGCCAAAAAGGTTAACTTGGGATTATTCCTGTGTTACTGCACAGTAAGCGACAGTGTGAATGTGATTGACAGAGCAGGGCCTGACTGGGCCCTACTCTATCAAACACTGTGGGACGTGTCATTTCTAACAGGACGTGTCATTTCTAACACATGGACATCCCTTGCAAAACACAAATGAGCCGCTGCTGAATGGTTAAGCAGTGAATCAGCTAATAGCCAGAGAGGCTCTTTAGCTGTCAGAATGCCGTAGAGATCTGCTCCACTCTGACTGCCTCGAGCTCAGCAGCACTAGCACCAATGAGCTTACCTTTCATGAGTACCGGCACGCTCCTTGGCAGTGGAGAAATGCTGGTACTCTGATCGGTAAAAATAAGAAGTGCCGGTACTCAGTACCTGTGAGTACCGGCCCATTTAAAACACTGGGGTAACAGTTAGAAAGATGCAGAGCGCAATGAACGAAAACAACCATGCATCTTAACCCCTTCGCTGCCAGGCCTTTTCCCCCTCCTGTGCCAGGCCTTTTTTTGGCTATTTGGGGTAGGGCGCGCTTAGGCCCCTGTAACTTTTTGACCGCATTAGGTAGCCACGCCAAATTTGCCTCCTTTTCTTCCAACATCATGGGGATTCTAAAGGTACTCAGGGTTTGTGGATTCCCCTGGAGGGGTCACAGAAAAGAGCCAAAATACAGCAAAATTTTGGTTTTTTTTGGAAAAATTGGAAAAACGGGCTGCAAATGAAAGCATCTGGGTTTTTCCCTGCAAATGTTATCAAAAAAGGGTTTGTGGGGTTGAAATCACCATTTTCCCAGCTTTTCGGGGATACTTGACTTTTGTCAGAAACCCAACATTTTTTACACAGTTTTGGCATTTTTCTGGGACATAGCCTATTTTTGCTATTTTTTGTGCTTTTGACCTCCTTCCAGTTAGTGGCAGAAATGGGTACAAAAGCAATAGTGGATCCTGGAAAGCTATACATTTTCGAAAAGAAGACAACATTCTGAATTCAGCAAGGGGTCATTTGTGTAGATCCATCAAGGTTTTTTTATAGAAACAAACAGTTAAATGTAGGATAAATTGAAATTTAATTGAAAAAAACAGCCTTTTGTGTCAACGTTTTCACCTGTAACTTCTTCTAATTATGACAGCTCTTTGAAAGCAATATACCGTTGCATCCGCTGGACATTACTGGTTGTGGGGATATATAGGACTTGTAGGTTCACCAAGAACCAGACGAACACAGAGCCAAAAACTGAGTAGTAACTTGCAATGGTTTTTTATTATGTACCGGGTATATAGTAATTATTCTGTAAAAAAGTGTACATGGAAAAATCGGTATGAAAGACACCTATGTATTTCTGAAATGGGAACAAAATATAGAGTTTAGAAACAGTAGATATTTGCACATTTCTGAAATTGAGAATACTCATACTAGCATGAGAATTATCAGTCATTTTTTAGAATGACTTCTTTTGTACACAATATCTTTCATTTGGAAAGCAGAAATGCATGGAAAGTCAATAGATAATAACAGTTCCTTTACAAATCTGAATTACCCTAAGTCTCCCGATAAAAATGGTACCTCACTTGTGTGGGTAGGCATAGTGCCCACGACAGGAAACGGCGCAAAACGCAACGTGGTCACACCACATTTTCACAATGCAAAATTACCCTTTTTTTGCAAAGTGCCTAGCTCTAGTTTTTGAACCCTAGCTCTGCGGGCACCTTGGGAAACCTAGCAAACCTATACATTTTTGAAAACTAGACACCCAGGGGAATCCAGGATGGGGTGACTTGACTGCCTCCCACCAGGGTCTGTTACCCAGAATCCCTTGCAAACCTAAAATATTGTCAAAAAAAACACACTTTCCACACATTTCTGTTGTGGAAAGTTCCGGAATCTGCGTGGATCCACAAATTTCCACCCACCCCGAGTTCCCCAAAGTCTTACGAGAAAAATGGTACCTCACTTGTGTGGGTCGGCCTAGTGCCCGCGACAGGAAACGGTGCAAAACGCAAGGTGGTCACACCTCAATTTTGCAGTGAAAAATGACCCCTTTTTGGCGAAGTGACTAGCTGTAGTTTTTGAACCCTAGCCCTGCCGGCACCTAGGGAAACCTAGCAAACCTATACATTTTTGAAAACTAGACACCCAGGGGAATCCAGGATGGGGTGACTTGACTGCCTCCCACCATGGTCTGTTACCCAGAATCCCTTGCAAACGTAAAAAAATGACAAAAAAAACACATTTTCCCAACATTTCTGGGATGGAAAGTTCTGGAATCTGCGTGGATCCACAAACTTCCACTCACCCCGCGTTCCCCAAAGTCCTACGAGAAAAATGGTACCTCACTTGTGCGGGTCGGCCTAGTGCCCGCGACAGGAAACGGCGCAAAACGCAACGTGGTCACACCTCAATTTTGCAGTGAAAAATGACCCCTTTTTGGCAAAGTGACTAGCTGTAGTTTTTGAACCCTAGCCCTGCTGGCACCTAGGGAAACCTAGCAAACCTATACATTTTTAAAAACTAGACACCCAGGGGAATCCAGGATGGGGTGACTTGACTGCCTCCCACCATGGTCTGTTACCCAGAATCCCTTGCAAACGTAAAAAAATAACAAAAAAACCACATTTTCCCCACATTTCTGGGATGGAAAGTTCTGGAATCTGCATGGATCCACAAATTTCCACCCACCCCACGTTCCCCAAAGTCCTACGAGAAAAATGGTACCTCACTTCTGCGGGTCGGCCTAGTGCCCGCGACAGGAAACGGCGCAAAACGCAACGTGGTCACACCTCCATTTTGCAGTGAAAAATGACCCTTTTTTGGCAAAGTGACTAGCTGTAGTTTTTTAACCCTAGCCCTGCCGGCACCTAGGGAAACCTAGCAAACCTATACATTTTTGAAAACTAGACACCCAGGGGAATCTAGGATGGGGTGACTTGACTGCCTCCCACCATGGTCTGTTACCCAGAATCCCTTGCAAACGTAAAAAAATGACAAAAAAAACACATTTTCCCCACATTTCTGGGATGGAAAGTTCTGGAATCTACGTGGATCCACAAATTTCCACCCACCCCGCGTTCCCCAAAGTCCTACGAGAAAAATGGTACCTCACTTGTGCGGGTCGGCCTAGTGCCCGCGACAGGAAACGGCGCAAAACGCAACGTGGTCACACCTCCATTTTGCAGTGAAAAATGACCCTTTTTTGGCAAAGTGACTAGCTGTAGTTTTTGAACCCTAGCCCTGCCGGCACCTAGGGAAACCTAGCAAACCTATACATTTTTGAAAACTAGACACCCAGGGGAATCTAGGATGGGGTGACTTGACTGCCTCCCACCATGGTCTGTTACCCAGAATCCCTTGCAAACGTAAACAAATGACAAAAAAAACACATTTTCCTCACATTTCTGGGATGGAAAGTTCTGGAATCTACGTGGATCCACAAATTTCCACCCACCCCGCGTTCCCCAAAGTCCTACGAGAAAAATGGTACCTCACTTGTGCGGGTCGGCCTAGTGCCCGCGACAGGAAACGGCGCAAAACGCAACGTGGTCACACCTCCATTTTGCAGTGAAAAATGACCCTTTTTTGGCAAAGTGACTAGCTGTAGTTTTTGAACCCTAGCCCTGCCGGCACCTAGGGAAACCCAGCAAACCTATACATTTTTGAAAACTAGACAACCAGGGGAATCCAGGATGGGGTGACTTGACTGCCTCCCACCATGGTCTGTTACCCAGAATCCCTTGCAAACGTAAACAAATGACAAAAAAAACACATTTTCCCCACATTTCTGGGATGGAAAGTTCTGGAATCTGCGTGGATCCACAAATTTCCACCCACCCCGCGTTCCCCAAAGTCCTACGAGAAAAATGGTACCTCACTTGTGCGGGTCGGCCTAGTGCCCGTGACAGGAAACAGCGCAAAACGCAACGTGGTCACACCTCCATTTTGCAGTGAAAAATGACCCTTTTTTGGCAAAGTGACTAGCTGTAGTTTTTGAACCCTAGCCCTGCCGGCACCTAGGGAAACCTAGCAAACCTATACATTTTTAAAAACTAGACACCCAGGGAAATCCAGGATGGGGTGACTTGACTGCCTCCCACCATGGTCTGTTACCCAGAATCCCTTGCAAACGTAAAAAAATGACAAAAAAAACACATTTTCCCCACATTTCTGGGATGGAAAGTTCTGGAATCTGCATGGATCCACAAATTTCCACCCACCCCGCGTTCCCCAAAGTCCTTCGAGAAAAATGGTACCTCACTTGTGCGGGTCGGCCTAGTGCCCGCGACAGGAAACGGCGCAAAACGCAACGTGGTCACACCTCCATTTTGCAGTGAAAAATGACCCTTTTTTGGCAAAGTGACTAGCTGTAGTTTTTGTTTTGAACCCTAGCCCTGCCGGCACCTAGGGAAACCTAGCAAACCTATACATTTTGGAAAACTAGACACCCAGGGGAATCCAGGATGGGGTGACTTGACTGCCTCCCACCATGGTCTGTTACCCAGAATCCCTTGCAAACGTAAAAAAATGACACAAAAAACACATTTTCCCCACATTTCTGGGATGGAAAGTTCTGGAATCTGCGTGGATCCACAAATTTCCACCCACCCCGCGTTCCCCAAAGTCCTACGAGAAAAATGGTACCTCACTTGTGCGGGTCGGCCTAGTGCCCGCGACAGGAAACGGCGCAAAACGCAACGTGGTCACACCTCCATTTTGCAGTGAAAAATGACCCTTTTTTGGCAAAGTGACTAGCTGTAGTTTTTGAACCCTAGCCCTGCCGGCACCTAGGGAAACCTAGCAAACCTATACATTTTTGAAAACTAGACACCCAGGGGAATCCAGGATGGGGTGACTTGTCTGCCTCCCACCATGGTCTGTTACCCAGAATCCCTTACAAACGTAAATAAATGACAAAAAAAACACATTTTCCCCACATTTCTGGGATGGAAAGTGCTGGAATCTGCGTGGATCCACAAATTTCCACCCACCCCGCGTTCCCCAAAGTCCTACGAGAAAAATGGTACCTCACTTGTGCGGGTCGGCCTAGTGCCCGCGACAGGAAACGGCGCAAAACGCAACGTGGTCACACCTCCATTTTTCAGTGAAAAATGACCCTTTTTTGGCAAAGTGACTAGCTGTAGTTTTTGAACCCTAGCCCTGCCGGCACCTAGGGAAACCTAGCAAACCTATACATTTTTGAAAACTAGACACCCAGGGGAATCCAGGATGGGGTGACTTGACTGCCTCCCACCATGGTCTGTTACCCAGAATCCCTTGCAAACGTAAAAAAATGACAAAAAAACCACATTTTCCCCACATTTCTGGGATGGAAAGTTCTGGAATCTGCGTGGATCCACAAATTTCCACCCACCCCACGTTCCCCAAAGTCCTACGAGAAAAATGGTACCTCACTTGTGCGGGTCGGCCTAGTGCCCGCGACAGGAAACGGCGCAAAACGCAACGTGGTCACACCTCCATTTTGCAGTGAAAAATGACCCTTTTTTGGCAAAGTGACTAGCTGTAGCTTTTGAACCCTAGCCCTGCCGGCACCTAGGGAAACCTAGCAAACCTATACATTTTTGAAAACTAGACACCCAGGGGAATCCAGGATAGGGTGACTTGTCTGCCTCCCACCATGGTCTGTTACCCAGAATCCCTTGCAAACGTAAAAAAATGACAAAAAAAACACATTTTCCCCACATTTCTGGGATGGAAAGTTCTGGAATCTGCGTGGATCCACAAATTTCCACCCACCCCGCGTTCCCCAAAGTCCTACGAGAAAAATGGTACCTTACTTGTGCGGGTCGGCCTAGTGCCCGCTACAGGAAACGGCGCAAAACGCAACGTGGTCACACCTCCATTTTTCAGTGAAAAATGACCCTTTTTTGGCAAAGTGACTAGCTGTAGTTTTTGAACCCTAGCCCTGCCGGCACCTAGGGAAACCTAGCAAACCTATACATTTTTGAAAACTAGACACCCAGGGGAATCCAGGATGGGGTGACTTGACTGCCTCCCACCATGGTCTGTTACCCAGAATCCCTTGCAAACGTAAAAAAATGACAAAAAAAACACATTTTCCCCACATTTCTGGGATGGAAAGTTCTGGAATCTGCGTGGATCCACAAATTTCCACCCACCCCGCGTTCCCCAAAGTCCTACGAGAAAAATGGTACCTCACTTGTGCGGGTCTGCCTAGTGCCCGCGACAGGAAACGGCGCAAAACGCAACGTGGTCACACCTCCATTTTGCAGTGAAAAATGACCCTTTTTTGGCAAAGTGACTAGCTGTAGTTTTTGAACCCTAGCCCTGCCGGCACCTAGGGAAACCTAGCAAACCGATACATTTTTGAAAACTAGACACCCAGGGGAATCCAGGATGGGGTGACTTGACTGCCTCCCACCATGGTCTGTTACCCAGAATCCCTTGCAAACGTAAAAAAATGACAAAAAAAAACCATATTCCCCACATTTCTGGGATGGAAAGTTCTGGAATCTGCGTGGATCCACAAATTTCCACCCACCCCGCGTTCCCCAAAGTCCTACGAGAACAATGGTACCTCACTTGTGCGGGTCGGCCTAGTGCCCGCGACAGGAAACGGCGCAAAACGCAACGTGGTCACACCTCCATTTTGCAGTGAAAAATGACCCTTTTTTGGCAAAGTGACTAGCTGTAGTTTTTGAACCCTAGCCCTGCCGGCACCTAGGGAAACCTACCAAACCCAGACATTTCTGAAAACTAGACACCCGGCGGCTTCCAGGGAGGTATGGCTTGCGTGGATCCCGCAACGTTTCCTTACCCAGAATTCCCTGCAAACCTCAATTTTAGCTGAAAAAAATCACTTTTTTCACACATTTTGGGGTGGGAAAGTAGTGGCATCGCCGGGCTCACACAAATTTACCACCACCCAGCGTTCCCCCAGGTCTCCCGGTAAAAATGGTGCCTCACTTGTGTGGGAGGCCCAAGTACCCGCGGCAGGCAAGGGCCCAAAACGCAGTGAGGCGACATCAAAATGGCCTGTCGCAAAACCACCTGGTTTTGCAAGGGGGGTCACTTAGGTTTTTGGCCCGGTGCTCGGCGGCCATCTAGGGAAACCTACCAAACCCACACATTTCTGAAAACTAGACACCCGGCGGCTTCCAGGGAGGTATGGCTTGCGTGGATCCCCCAACGTTTCCTTACCCAGAATCCCCTGCAAACCTCAATTTTTGCTGAAAAAATCACTTTTTTCACACATTTTGGGGTGGGAAAGTAGTGGCATCACCGGGCTCACACAAATTTACCACCACCCAGAGTTCCCCCGGGTCTCCCGGTAAAAATGGTGCCTCACTTGTGTGGGAGGCCCAAGTACCCGCGGCAGGCAAGGGCCCAAAACGCAGTGAGGCGACATCAAAATGGCCTGTCGCAAAACCACCTGGTTTTGCAAGGGGGGTCACTTAGGTTTTTGGCCCGGTGCTCGGCGGCCATCTAGGGAAACCTACCAAACCCACGCATTTCTGAAAACTAGACACCCGGCGGCTTCCAGGGAGGTATGGCTTGCGTGGATCCCCCAACGTTTCCTTACCCAGAATCCCCTGCAAACCTCAATTTTTGCTGAAAAAATCCCTTTTTTCTCACATTTTGGGGTGGGAAAGTAGTGGCATCACCGGGCTCACACAAATTTCACACCTCCCAGCGTTCCCCTGGGTCTCCCGGTAAAAATGGTGCCTCACTTGTGTGGGAGGCCCAAGTACCCGCGGCAGGCAAGGCCCCAAAACGTAGTGATGCGACATCAACATTGCCTATCCCAAATGTCGCATCAGTACGTTTTGGGCCCTTGCCTGCCGCGGGTACTTGGGCCTCCCACACAAGTGAGGCACCATTTTTACCGGGAGACCTGGGGGAACGCTGGGTGGTGGTAAATTTGTGTGAGCCCGGTGATGCCACTACTTTCCCACCCCAAAATGTGTGAAAAAAGTGATTTTTTCAGCAAAAATTGAGGTTTGCAGGGGATTCTGGGTAAGGAAACGTTGGGGGATCCACGCAAGCCATACCTCCCTGGAAGCCGCCGGGTGTCTAGTTTTCAGAAATGCGTGGGTTTGGTAGGTTTCCCTAGATGGCCGCCGAGCACCGGGCCAAAAACCTAAGTGACCCCCCTTGCAAAACCAGGTGGTTTTGCGACAGGCCATTTTGATGTCGCCTCACTACGTTTTGGGCCCTTGCCTGCCGCGGGTACTTGGGCCTCCCACACAAGTGAGGCACCATTTTTACCGGGAGACCTGGGGGAACGCTGGGTGGTGGTAAATATGTGTGAGCCCGGTGATGCCACTACTTTCCCACCCCAAAATGTGTGAAAAAAGTGATTTTTTCAGCAAAAATTGAGGTTTGCAGGGGATTCTGGGTAAGGAAACGTTGGGGGATCCACGCAAGCCACACCTCCCTGGAAGCCGCCGGGTGTCTAGTTTTCAGAAATGCGTGGGTTTGGTAGGTGTCCCTAGATGGCCGCTGAGCACCGGGCCAAAAATCTAAGTGACCCCCTTTGCAAAACCAGGTGGTTTTGCGACAGGCCATTTTGATGTCGCCTCACTGCGTTTTGGGCCCTTGCCTGCCGCGGGTACTTGGGCCTCCCACACAAGTGAGGCACCATTTTTACCGGGAGACCTCGAGGAACGCTGGGTGGTGGTAAATTTGTGTGAGCCCGGTGATGCCACTACTTTCCCTCCCCAAAATGTGTGAAAAAAGTGATTTTTTCAGCAAAATTGAGGTTTGCAGGGGATTCTGGGTAAGGAAACGTTGGGGGATCCACGCAAGCCATACCTCCCTGGAAGCCGCCGGGTGTCTAGTTTTCAGAAATGCGTGGGTTTGGTAGGTTTCCCTAGATGGCCGCCGAGCACCGGGCCAAAAACCTAAGTGACCCCCCTTGCAAAACCAGGTGGTTTTGCGACAGGCCATTTTGATGTCGCCTCACTGCGTTTTGGGCCCTTGCCTGCCGCGGGTACTTGGGCCTCCCACACAAGTGAGGCACCATTTTTACCGGGAGACCTGGGAGAACGCAGGGTGGTGGTAAATTTGTGTGAGCCCGGTGATGCCACTACTTTCCCACCCCAAAATGTGTGAAAAAAGTGATTTTTTCAGCAAAAATTGAGGTTTGCAGGGGATTCTGGGTAAGGAAACGTTGGGGGATCCACGCAAGCCATACCTCCCTGGAAGCCGCCGGGTGTCTAGTTTTCAGAAATGCGTGGGTTTGGTAGGTTTCCCTAGATGGCCTCCGAGCACCGGGCCAAAAACCTAAGTGCCCCCCTTGCAAAACCAGGTGGTTTTGCGATAGGCCATTTTGATGTCGCCTCACTGCGATTTGGGCCCTTGCCTGCCGCAGGTACTTGGGCCTCCCACACAAGTGAGGCACCATTTTTACCGGGAGACCTGGGGGAACGCTGGGTGGTGGTAAATTTGTGTGAGCCCGGTGATGCCACTACTTTCCCACCCCAAAATGTGTGAAAAAAGTGATTTTTTCAGCTAAAATTGAGGTTTGCAGGGGATTCTGGGTAAGGAAACGTTGGGGGATCCACGCAAGCCATACCTCCCTGGAAGCCCCCGAGTGTCTAGTTTTCAGAAATGTATGGGTTTGGTTGGTTTCCCTAGATGGCCGCCGAGCACGGGCCAAAAAGACAGTTGACCCCCTTGCAAATCAGAACGTTTTGACATTTTTTCTACAACGTGAGAATTTTGGCACAATATTGCATGGACAATGTGACCGATATTTTGAGGTTTGCAGGACATTGAGGATAAAAAACCTTTTTGGAATTCACAAGAGAGACATCACCATGAACTCCCATGGGTTTACGACAATATCTACAGTCGGTGGGTTATTTTTACATGGAACATACACCTTGGCAGAGAAACTAAAAAGACAAAGAATCCTGCACAGCCACCTATTCCTCAAACGCACACACATACTGGTTGGATTTGGCACGAGGGCGAGTGATGGTTCAGTATATTAAATTTTATTAACAAGAGATTTCACAAAAATGAAATGCACTGTCAATAATTCAATGGAGAAAAAACTGAACCAATGACTCACAGCTCGTGAGCTGTAAAGCCACGGCAAGGCACCAACCGCTTTACAGGCCATTCACACACCTTTCATACGTGATACACACAAGACCATTCGCACCATCAGGCACAAAAACAACACATTACAAAATTCACAAAAGGGACAAGGTACACCCTGCTTCAGAAAGGCAAATATTACTGCACAGCCATCTAATCCTCAAGCACATACACATACTGGTTGGATTTGGCACGAGAGTGAGTGATGGTTCAGAATATACAATTGTATTAGCAAGTGATTTCACAAAAATGAAATGCACTGTTAATAATTGAAAGGGCGAGAAACTGAACCATTGACTCACAGCTCGTGAGCTGTAAAGCCATGACAAGGCACCAACCTCTTTACAGGCCATTCATACACCTTTCATACGCGTGAGACATACAAAACCATTCATACCGCCAGCCGCGGGCCCATCACATAACAAAACTCACACCAGCACACAGCGCCATTCAAGGGCCCATCACTTTCACACACCCGCATTCCTGACACAGCAACTACACAAGCAGATGGATTGCGTGGAGTGGCACTCAGCTAGCAGTGTGTGTAGTGACCAGCAGCAAGTCACTACTCACACAGCCAGCCGAGCGCCAGTCCACGCACACCGCTAGCCGAGCACCAGTCCACGCACACCGCCAGCCAAGCGCCAGTCCACGCACACCGCCAGCCAAGCACCAGTCCACACACACCGCCAGCCAAGCACCAGTCCACACACACCGCCAGCCAAGCACCAGTCCACGCACACCGCCAGCCAAGCACCAGTCCACGCACACCGCCAGCCAAGCACCAGTCCACGCACACCACCAGCCAAGCACCAGTCCATGCACACCGCCAGCCAAGCACCATTCCACGTACACCGCCAAAGAAGTGCCAGACCACACACACTGCCAACACATTTAGGATTTTTTTAGACAAAAATAAAAACACAAACAAATCACAAATAGATACAAATCTACAAACACAAAATCAGAAACTAAACACATTGCACTAACGCCAACCTTGAAACAGAATCAAATTTTTCAAAGAATACAAACCAATCAGTTAACTTTACCACTCATGATTGCTCCTAAAAATTCTTTTGTGTATGGTACGCTCTAAAACAAGCAGGGACACACAGCCCAGGTTTAGATGGACAGTCGGAGCAGTACATACGAGACTCCTTCCGCTTATCTCTTCGCCAACAGACTCTACATCTCCTAGTGGGAAAATCTTTTGCCGGTGTGGGAGGGATGAAATCAGGAAAGTGGCGATCTTTCAATCGAACCACATCCTCCACCACTCCAAATCTAGGAACACTTGCCTGTTCCACAACAACAAGGCTAGCTATCACAGAGTGCTGAAACTGAAGAAATGACAACTTTGACGCAGGAGAACACTCCTTGAACACAATAAAAGCATTGAACATTGCTAATTCGAAGAAATGGATGGCCAACTTCTTATACCAAACATAAGCCTTCCGAATAGCAGAGTAAGGTTCCAACCTCTGATCTACTCTGTCAACACCACCCATGTGCTTATTGTAGTCTAGAATGCACACAGGTTTGCGCACTTCAGCAACCTGACCCCAAACAGCCACAGGTGAAGTACTCTCATCATGGATGGTAGTCAGCATGTACACATCCCTCCTGTCCACAAATTTTACAGCTAGTAGTTCATCACTACGCAAGGAACTGCACTGCCCCCTCTGAAGTTTTTTGCAAACAAGCTCTTTCGGATAAGCTTTACGGTTAGAGCGGATTGTGCCACATGCAAAAGTGTCCACTTTATACAATTCCATAAATAATTGCACAGCAGTATAGAAGTTATCAAGGTACAAATGGTGGCCTCTGTTAAACAGTCTCCTAGCAAGATCCCACACAATTTTCTCTGCAACTCCAAAAGTGGACGGACAACCTGGGGGGTCAATAGCAGAATCTCTACCAGTGTACACACGAAAATTAAAAACATATCCTGTCCTACTCTCAGACAACATATACAGCTTAATTCCATAGCGTGCCCTCTTGCTAGGGATGTACTGCCTAAAAACCAAACGGCCCTTGAACAAGACCAAAGACTCATCAATAGATATTTCTTTCCCTGGAGTATAGATCTCAGAAAATCGATCCACAAAGTGATCAAGAACGGGCCGAATCTTAAAAAGACGGTCACAGTCAGGGTGATCTCGTGGCAACGCCATAGAATTATCAACAAAATGCAGCATACGTAGCAAAAGTAAATACCGATTACGAGTCATAACTGCAGGAAATATGGCAGTTGCCAACAAGGGGCTAGTAGACCAATATGAAGCCAAGGTTGGCTTCCTTACCACACCCATCAATAAAGTCAAACCCAAAAACTTCTTAATCTCTTCCAGATATGTGGGAGTCCACCGGGTAGCTCTAGACTGGGGCCTAAGTTTGTCGCTGTTGTTCCTCAAAAACTGTTCAGCATACAAATTCGTCTGCTCAACAATCTCACCCAAAAATACATCATCCATAAACAACTGAAAAAACTGTATAGGCAAAAAGTTTTCACAATTCACTGTACACCCTGCATCACCGCGAAAGGCAGGCAACACCGGCTGCACCATGTTTGGATCAACCCAAAGTCCAGCACTTCCAGTAGGAAGCCTAGCAGCCTCAGACTGCAATCCAGATGCCTCTTGCACCATCGGCACAGCAGTTTCCTCCTCTAAGACAGGCACTTCATCCGCACTGAGAGTTGCTTCATCCACACCAAGAGTACCTTCATCTGCACTGAGAGTACCTTCATCATCCGATGATTCCATGTTGAGTGAAAACTCACTGCCAGAATCTTCCCCTCCCTCCTCTCCCTCAGACGCACTGTCAGTCTCATAATCATGCTCAGAGGAAGATTCAAGAAGCATACCGACCACCTGTTGAGCAGTCATTCTACGGCTAGCCATATTGCTTACTAATAAAGGTAACTTGTCAACAACAACAAACTCTTTGTAAAATAAGTAATAAGCAAAAAGCACCTTTATCAAAAACTCAAATATACTCCAAAACAATACCACTCACTTGCCAGAGGCAGCTAAACTACTCACCACCACCAACTCTGTACAGAAACAGTATGGATCAACAATATCCCACTAAAAAAGAAAGAGAAAAGCAATTACACATAAGACTATGCAAAACACATCGCAAAGAATTTCATGCTCAAACCACTAACTAAATATGCTGCCATTATGACATCACTTACAAAAAAATTCATTCAGACATTATATTATTACTCATTTGGTGTAAATACAACAACAAAAAATTTCTTACCAACACAATGCAACTACACAAAACTGCAGAACAGCCACCGTCGAAAAGCTTTAGACTAGAATAAAAAGAAGAAAAACAACTTTATTGTAACATATGCATATAATGCTCTAGACCATCACGTACTACGCAAAATGTATTGCTTGACCCTCCCACTTTCAAAAAGGAAAGATCGATGGCCCAATCCTTTACAAGCAACGCGGCGAGAATCTGGAACTGAGCCTCAGCTCCGGACCACCCCCTCCCTCTTCCCAGTCCTTCAAAACTAACCTCAAAGTTCTCCTCCTGCAAAGACACTTCCAAACTTAATTCACACCCTCTCTATTGTGTGAAGGAAGTCTTTACATTATAGGAAATTCTGTTCTCCATGCCCGTAGAAGTGCCTACCCAGTGTGTTCCTGTGTTTTGCGTGTCTGCCATTTATTGCACTTTTATACGTCTACTTGTACTTTGTACTCTTTTGTAAGTTGACACCACTACAGTACACCTGCTTGTGCTAAGACATCAAGCCTTCTAAGGTCTAGTGGGGCCTTCTACGGTGTAGCATGGGAATGTGCTCCCTCAGTACAGTGGTGTGGTGGACTGGTCATGAATGCTGAACCCGGTTCCCCATTTCCAAATTCAACAGCTCCGGCCATAGTGCCACATCCCCACTGAACGCCATACTTGCCCACTGAGAGAAACTCGCACTGCCTTCAGCTATAACCTAATTGTGCTCGCTATAAACACTTGGATGTGGCTCAATTCAAATTATGCACTTGATAAGAGTAATACACTGCCTAAAAAAAAAAAAAAAACACTCCTAGGGAATGCAAAGCATGTGCAATGTAAGCAGAAACAACATGGTTACCTAAACGATCTCTCACTAACTATTCAGAAATCAGCGAGTGGTTTCACCGGAAAAGTTATGGACCTGACTAGAGGGCCCTGAAGGGAACCGTTTCACTGTCCATTGCTTACATCCTTACAAAACATAAGCAGTATGGTAGGCCACATCCATAAAAACAGAACCATGGTGCACATTGTGTTTTCCAATGCACCCATCAACCAGGTATTGCAGTACCTCCAGAAATGGTACTCTCTCCCACCCTGGAAACAACAATGCTGTTCAAAGTTAGACGAGAAAACGAAAGTAGCACTTCACTGGCAAACTCTGATGCTGGTGTACTTGGATGCAAATAAAAACAATCTGGCCACTTTGCAACCCCTCTGTCTTACTTTATTTCGCCCCCCCTGGGAACAACAATACTGTTCAAAGGAAGACGAGAAAACGAAAGTAGCACTTCACTGGCAAACTCTGATGCTGGTGTACTTGGATGCAAATAAAATCAATCTGGCCACTTTGCAACCCCTCTGTCTTACTTTATTTTGCCCCCCCTGGGAACAACAATGCTGCTCAAAGTTAGACGAGAAAACAAAAGAAGCACTTCACTGGCAAACTCTGATGCTGGTGTACTTGGATGCAAATAAAATCAATCTGGCCACTTTGCAACCCCTCTGTCTTACTTTATTTCGCCCCCCCTGGGAACAACAATGCTGCTCAAAGGAAGGCCCTGAAGGGAACCGTTTCACTGTCCATTGCTTACATCCTTACAAAACATAAGCAGTATGGTAGACCACATCCAGAAAAACAGAACCATGGTGCACATTGTGTTTTCCAATTCACCCATCAACCAGGTATTGCAGTACCTCCAGAAATGGTACACTCTCCCACCCTGGAAACAACAATGCTGTTCAAAGGAAGATGAGAAAACGAAAGTAGCAATACACTGGCAAACTCTGATGCTGGTGTACTTGGATGCAAATAAAATCAATCTGGCCACTTTGCAACCCCTCTGTCTTACTTTATTTCGCCCCCCCTGGGAACAACAATGCTGTTCAAAGTTAGATGAGAAAACAAAAGAAGCACTTCACTGGCAAACTCTGATGCTGGTGTACTTGGATGCAAGTAAAATCAATCTGGCCACTTTGCAACCCCTCTGTCTTACTTTATTTCGCCCCCCCTGGGAACAACAATGCTGCTCAAAGGAAGGCCCTGAAGGGAACCGTTTCACTGTCCATTGCTTACATCCTTACAAAACATAAGCAGTATGGTAGACCACATCCAGAAAAACAGAACCATGGTGCACATTGTGTTTTCCAATTCACCCATCAACCAGGTATTGCAGTACCTCCAGAAATGGTACACTCTCCCACCCTGGAAACAACAATGCTGTTCAAAGGAAGACAAGAAAACGAAAGTAGCAATACACTGGCAAACTCTGATGCTGGTGTACTTGGATGCAAATGAAATCAATCTGGCCACTTTGCAAACCCTCTGTCTTACTTTATTTCGCCCCCCCCCCTGGGAACAACAATGCTGCTCAAAGTTAGACGAGAAAACGAAAGTCGCACTGCACTGGCAAACTCTGATGCTGGTGTACTTGGAAGCAAATAAAATCAATCTGGCCACTTTGCAACCCCTCTGTCTCACTTTATTTCGCCCCCCCCTGGGAACAACAATGCTCTTCAACGTTACACGAGTAAACGAAAGTAGCACTTCACTGGCAAACTCTGTGATGCTGGTGTATTTGTATACTAAAAAAAAACAGGGCACTTTGCAACCCCTCTGACTTATTTTGTTTCACCTCCCACCCCCCTACCAGCACCCACCGATCACAAGATGTAAAAGAAATCAATCTGGCCACTTTGCAATCCCTCTGTCTAACTTTATTTTGCCCCCGGGGAACAACAATGCTGTTCAAAGGAAGACCAGAAAACGAAAGTAGCACTTCACTGGAAAACTATGTGATGCTGGTGTACTTGGATGCACATAAAATCAATCTGGCCACTTTGCAACCCCTCTGTCTTACTTTCTTTCGCCCCCCCTTGGTACAACAATACTGTTCAAAGTTACACGAAAAAACGAAAGTCGCACTGCACTGGCAAACTCTGATGCTGGTGTATTTGGATGCAAATAAAATCAATCTGGCCACTTTGCAACCCCTATGGCTGACTTTATTTCGCCCCCCACCCCCATCCCACGCTAGCAGCACCCATGACGCAGAAAACGAGAGAAAAACGAAAACGAGCGGTTTTTTTTCACATCAATTTCATCAACAAGCGCCTGCACTTGGACGATCTAAGCGTATGGACAAAGCGGAGCCTACAAAAAAACATTTCTACCCCCCCAGCATTGTGCCCCCACCCTACCTAACCCACCGAAGCAATAATACCCCCTCCCCAGCCCCAAAACTGACCTCTACTCTCCGACGCGCAGGAAGCAAATGGCTTCCTGCGCCTCGGAGAGCAAAGGGGAAGCCTCCGGTGACGTCAGCGCGGCTCGCGCGCTGACGTCATTGATGACGCGGGCGGGGGGGCGGGGGGAGGCAGGGGAAGGTCTTCCCCTGCCTCCCCAGTAAAAAAAAAAATCGCCGAATCACGGGGGGAGCGCCAGCGCTTCCCCCAAGGGTGGGTCCCATGACGAGCTGGACTCGTCATGGGCACAGCGCTACTGTGCTCCATGACGAGTCCAGCTCGTCATGGGCACAGAAGGGGTTAAATTAATATAATGCCTAATAATTAACCAAAATTATTGTAATAAATGATTTTATCAGTTTTATGAATGCTAATGTCAAAGCCAATAGGTGTGGCTTTGACAAGCTGATGTGATCGTTACATTTTATATTTTTTTATTGTAAGCATGTCATAAAGAAAGTATGTTGCTGTCTAAACATTGTGGTCATATTCCTGCAATGAAAATTAAATGAAAAACATATAAAAGTTTATTAAGAGTATGGGTTATTCTTAGCAGGCAGGCGTGCTTAGAACCACAATACAGAAAAAGCACTAATCGCCGCCACAGAAGACATCTACATGACCGTTGAAAAAGAACACATGGCAGCTCTTATTCTCCTGGACCTCTCTGCAGCATTTGACACAGTTCCACACCCCATCTGCATCATGTGCCTTCACAAAAATGTCATCCAAGGACTGTCTCTCCATGTTATCTTTTCCTTCTTAACGGATAGAACACAAGCTGTCAGTCTGGCACCTCACTACTCAGAAGCCTGCAAACTCATCTGTGGGGTGCCTCTAAGTTTATTGCTTTACAGAAAATGCTAACTTTAAGAAATCATTAGATCTGGCACAGACTCTCGCCAGCCTCGTGTGATCTAAACATCATAAAGAATCCATACATATATGCATTCATAGAAGGCTTTCAGTCATCCCTCTTCATCTATCAGTCTTTTCAACCGTCATTCTCATTTTCCATAACCACAGCATACAGCATTGGGCAGGGGATCAGCCTTCTACAGGTATGGGCTGCCTGAACAACACACCTGCACTTTTGCACTTCAGTTACAGGGTTGGTAAACCAAAACTTTAGTTTGCCACTTTTTCCCCTTTCTCTTCTTTATCCTTTTTTTGATTTTGAATCATCCCTGTGTGTTTATATGGGTCTTCAGATTACTGTAATTCAAAACCGTTTTCATTATGACTAACAGCATTAGATTTTCTACTGGTCTGCATTAAAACTGAAAAGGGTTTCTATAACATGGTATGGTATGTGTATTTATAAAGTGCACCTCCCCTATTCCTTTCCTCTCTCCCCTGAATTTCTCTCCCCTTGCCTGCTTTTTCCCTATGCCTGAGCCATGCTTCCTTAACTCATAAATATATATGTAAATATGTAATATATAATTGTCCAAGCCTAATCGCTGTTAAATGTGATCCTGAGTGAATTTACTATTTGTATATAAAGAACTCTAACCACTAGTATATGTAGTAGGCCTTTGTACTTACTACCATTCCTATGTGATTTTAGAGTTTATCCGTTTGTATCTCTTCCTTGAGTGACTTTACAACTTGTACATTTGCAATTTTTTTCTATTTATATCTTCTCCTTGAGTGACTTTACAACTTGTACATTTGCAATTTTTTCTGTTTGTATCTCTTATGTAACTCATGTAATCTAAAGTCCTTATGTAACGCAACTGGTTCTTTTGTAAAGCGCTCTGACACCTTCGGGTAATGTTTGTGCTATATAAAACTGCATTAAATAAATGAGGCACATGCACTCATCCTTCAGCGCGGGATGGGCCCTGGCCCAGACGTGCCTGTCTAAGGCCATCAGTGGCGGCAGGAGGCAGGGCCGCCCCACCCCCACTTCGATTTACCATCTTGCTGTGAAGCACCATAAACATCAGGAACAGAAAAACAGTGACGGCACAACAGGGTAAGGAGAATGCCAGATGCACAAACAATGCGATCTTTTTAACTAATGCAAAGGGGGCAATTAAGGAAACCTGCTGTGAAGGAGAGGTCAGTAAATACCCAACGGGCTGCCTCTGAAACTGCTATGACAGGTACCCAAGCCACCACCCATGACCGGTGTATTAACGTTACATCAGCTGGTAATTGCATGCCAGGTGAAGGTAATCCATGTGTAGTAGTAGTAAAAATACTTTATTCGGTATCCATGTACCATCAAAGTGTGCATATACAGGGTAATAAAATAAATACATCAAAATACATTTTTAAAACACCTCACATGGCTCATGCTTGTAGTAAAAAAAAAAGAGCAAATGCTATTAAGAAATCATTCCTGCAATCACTTGTGTACAAAACAAGAGTGAAAAATTCGAGCAAGTATTATACGCAAAGCAGGCAGCGGACAGCATAAAAAGTCCAGAGGATTTTTTTATTTTTTATGTATATAAAATAGATATAGTTAAAATTAGTTAATAATTAAAAGATACCTTGATCACTGGCAGTCACGATCTGTGATCTACCACGTTACTGGTAACAAGAACAATTGCGGGAGTGATATCGCTCTTTAAAATTCTAAAAGCCACTACATTTCTAGTCACCTCCAGGTTGCAGCATAAAGGAATAATCTATTTCCGGCACGGGGCTTGATAGCCAGGAGAGAAGAATAGTATGTGTATCTCATCTTCTTTTTCCAGGCCACACAGCAGACAAGTACTAAAACCTGAGACCTTATTCCATTTGTTAGTAAAGAACCTCAGAGGTAAAGTGCCAATTCGAAAGCGAATATACAGACTTTTCCCTAAAGAGGAGGAGACAAAATCTATAAATTCCTCAAAGTATGGAAATGATTTGATATCTAAAAATCTATTTGACAATGTGCCAATTGACTGGTCATTGGTATAGCCATCTTGAATATAAGTCCAGTAACTGGATTTTAAGGTGTTAAGATCAGCTTTGTAAATTTGTTCTGGATTCGCCAATAGCCTTTGAAGACCCAGTTTGCTTAACCAGTCAGAACGAATTTAACCCAGGTCATGGATTTAGCACCTCTTGCAGCAAGCAAGTCGACAAGGCAATCTCTGAACTCCCTTAGCTCAGGTGTAACCCATAACCGAACCCAGTAGAAAAGTGGTCTAAGAGCAGCCAGATCTGCAATTCTTTTTAATCCTAAATCAAAAAATAGGAGGTTTAACGGTGTACTATTAGGAACAGAAACCAGCTGTCTGACAAGTTTGTTTTCTGCAATGGTAAGTGGAGAAACAATAATACAACCCCAATTCTCAGCACCATAAAGGGCGGCCCCTTGCGCCCTGCCACGATATACTTCCAGGGCTGGTGAGACTGCACAAGAGCTTGTTTGCCTATGCAACCTGTTAATGGAATTTGCTTTGTGCTCGACTAATAGCATGCTTTCACTTAATTGGTCTTTCCACTTTAAGTTCTCCATTACTTTGACTCCTAGGTAGTCAAAACTCCTCACCCCCTCTAGGGCTTCTCCACCAACTCGTATGATGGAATTTCTGACCACTCCCTTCCCAAACACCATGGTGCCAATTACGATCCGGTAGAAAAATTCCCCGTGCGACTCGTATCCGGTCTTTTTACCGTACGAATCGTACAAGTGCCGTACCAACTGGCAATCACGATTCGCATGGTAAAAAGTCCATACGAACCGCATTTGGAATCATTCCCCACACGTCCTCGGGTCGGAAAATGTGTCCGACACGTCCTCGGACGATTTACCGTACAAACGTGAAAAGTCAAGTCCGACCGAGAAATCACGATCCCACCCGTGCGTCCGAACTCACAACCGTATGGTAAAAACACCGTCCGCACCGAACTCCCATTGCAACCATGGAGACATGTGCCCGCATACGCGCCAATCACTCCCCCCAGCACCCATACGTTCGAGTCGTACTCCCCGTTAATGTACACCCCCCCTGTATGTACACCCGTGTACGTGTCGAACCCCCACCCGTGTATGTACACCCCAGTACGTTCGAGTCCTACCCCCACCCCTGTACGAGTCGTACCACCGTCTAAGTACACCCCAGTACGTTCGAGTCGTACCCCCACCCCTGTACGTGTCGTACCACCGTCTATATACACCCCAGTACGTTCGAGTCGTACCCCCACCCCCGTACGTGTCGTACCACCGTCTATGTACACCCCCCCACCCCAGTACGTGTCGTACCACCGTGTACCCCCACCCCTGTACGTGTCGTACCACCGTGTACCCACACCCCTGTACGTTCGAGTCCTACCCCCATCCCTGTACGTGTCATACCCCCGTGTACCTACACCCCAGTACGTTCGAGTCGTACCCCCACCCCTGTACGTGTCGTACCACCGTGTACCCACACCCCTGTACGTTCGAGTCCTACCCCCACCCCTGTACGTGTCATACCCCCGTGTACCTACACCCCAGTACGTTCGAGTCCTACCCCCACCCCTGTACGTGTCGTACCACCGTGTACCCACACCCCTGTACGTTCGAGTCGTACCCCCACCCCTGTACGTGTCGTACCACCATGTACCTACACCCCAGTACGTTCGAGTCCTACCCCCACCCCTGTACGTGTCGTACCCCCGTGTACCTACACCCCAGTATGTTCCAGTCGGACCCCTACCCCTGTACGTGTCGTACCCCCGTGTACCTACACCCCAGTACGTTCGAGTCCTACCCCCACCCCTGTACGTGTCATACCCCCGTGTACCTACACCCCAGTACGTTCGAGTCCTACCCCCACCCCTGTACGTGTCGTACCACCGTGTACCCACACCCCTGTACGTTCGAGTCGTACCCCCACCCCTGTACGTGTCGTACCACCGTGTACCTACACCCCAGTACGTTCGAGTCCTACCCCCACCCCTGTACGTGTCGTACCCCCGTGTACCTACACCCCAGTACGTTTGAGTCGTACCCCCACCCCTGTACGTGTCGTACCCCTGTGTACCTACACCCCAGTACGTTCGAGTCCTACCCCCACCCCTGTACGTGTCGTACCCCCGTGTACCTACACCCCAGTACGTTCGAGTCCTACCCCCACCCCTGTACGTGTCATACCCCCGTGTACCTACACCCCAGTACGTTCGAGTCCTACCCCCACCCCTGTACGTGTCTTACCCCCGTGTACCCACACCCCTGTACGTTCGAGTCGTACCCCCACCCCTGTACGTGTCGTACCACCGTGTACCCACACCCCTGTACGTTCGAGTCGTACCCCCACCCCTGTACGTGTCGTACCCCCGTGTACCTACACCCCAGTATGTTCCAGTCGTACCCCCACCCCTGTACGTGTCGTACCCCCGTGTACCCACACCCCAGTACGTTCCAGTCGTACCCCCACCCCTGTACATGTCGTACCACCGTCTATGTACACCCCAGTACGTTCGTGTCCTACCCCCACCCCTGTACGTGTCGTACCACCGTCTATGTACACCCCAGTACGTTCCAGTCGCACCCCCACCACAACCTCCTAAGTACGGAGCGCACCCCATGCCCCAACATCACAACCGCATGTACGAGTCGTACCAAGCCACACACAAGGACAGCACCGTACAACCAAATGGCCCATCTACACACCGTACACACGCTCAAAACGCACGTACACAACCAGGACAAAACAAAACAACACAAGAATACACTATTCGAATGGCACAAAGCCACTAAACATGGCCAACAAACACTAAAAAAACACATACACTGACCTGCAACTGCCAAATACAAACAGAGGCCCTAAACACCACCACTCCTTATAACACACCCACCCAAAGTTCAAACACAGCCACACCCACCAATGGACCAATAAAAAGGGCCCACACACACAAACCATGAGCCTTTGCAACAGACTCACTGCTGCCAGACACCACAGACAACTTACAGCACCTTACTACAAGCTTCACCACACCTTACACTTGCACACCTTCACACAACCACCTTCACAAACACACCCTCATCACATTCACACACACACACACCTGCACAACCACACCCACAACCATCCACACCCCCCCACCATCCACACACACCCCCCACCATCCACACCCACACCCCTCACCATGCCCACTACCAAGAATCCAAAGTTCAGTAACCGAGAGTTGGAGGTTCTTGTCGATGAAATCCTCAGAGTCGAGCCACAGCTCTTTGGAACATTGGTCAGAAACACCAGCATGGCAGCAAAAACAGCCATGTGGCAGACCATCATCGATGCTGTGAATGCTGTTGGGGACACCAGAAGGACCAGGCAGGAATGCCAATCCAGGTGGTACGATCTGCGGAGGAGGGTCCGAGCCAAGATGCAGGAGGAACACAACCAGGCCAACGCCACTGGAGGAGGGCCCTCCCGCAGACCCGTACACTACCAGTCCTGGGAGGAGAGGGTGATGGCCATACTGCCGGTGGAGGCAGTGGACGGATTAGAAGGACTCCGAGACCCGGGTGAGTACACAAACAACGCACCTCACATGGGGGGAACGTCATCCACAACCAAAATCACTAACAGGCACGCAACCACCCCAAGCCATCGCATGACTCAACCACACTCCATGAACACGCACATGCCACTGCTGCCACCATGCCCCATGCACCCAGCTGGACAATGTCAAGTCACAGGCCACAGAAGACACCAACACATGACACGGTAACCCGGATGGCGGGAGGGTGGGCCCCAAAAATCACATAGTGCAACTCAGAAGCAGACAACAATGCCCTCTGCCCATATGGCCTAGGTCACAGCCAGACAAACACTGTGTCCCCACACAGGAAAGACTCGCCAGCAAATGGCGGACGCCTTGCATCAACACATGGGGGTGAAGGCACTGTTTTGCACATGACAGCAGCTGATGAACAGCCAACATTGTGAAAGAGTGGCAGCACACACCACCACAGCAGCAGCGCACACACAGACACTACACCCAATGGGTGCCTGGAGATCAGAAACAAACTCACTTAAACAAGCCAAGGGCCATTCAAAGATCTGCTAACAGTGTGTGCCCAGGAAGCTGGCCTGAGGTGACAGAGGGTGACACACAGAGGGAGGGAGAGGGAGACAGAGAGGGAGGGAGACACAGGAAGACGGACAGAGGGAGGAGGCTGACACAGAGGGAGGGAAAGGGGGACAGAGAGGGAGGGAGAGGGGGACAGAGAGGGAGGGAGACACAGGGACACGGACAGAGGGAGGAGGCTGACACACGGAGGGAGGGAGAGGGGGACAGAGAGGGAGCGAGACGGACAGAGGGAGGAGGCTGACACACGGAGGGAGGGAGAGGGGGACAGAGAGGGAGGGAGAGGGGGACAGAGAGGGAGCGAGAGGGGGACAGAGAGGGAGGGAGAGGGGGACAGAGAGGGAGCGAGACACAGGGAGAGCAAATCAGCCGTGTGGCGTGTGCGAATGTCTGCTCGTCAGCAGGTAGACTGCGTGCATATAGACAAGGGTGGCCAGTGCCAGAACCCCCCCTCTTCCCCATGGCAAAACACAGGGCCATGTCACAACCTGTTCACGAGCACAACGACAGCTACCTGCATCATATAAGTGTGTGGATCCACTCCATGTGCACATGTACAGTGCTACACGGAAGGCGCCAATGCATGGCTCGCCACACCTGCCCACTCCACTGCTGACTGCAGTCACACTTGATGCAGCAAGTAAGACCGTGCCACACATAGTTAAAGGGGCCAAAGTGGTGCCCAAGGGACACACCCATGCACAAGTGCACTGTGAGTGGAATGCAAGACAGATCCTAATTCCAAGAGGAAATGTCCCAACTTTGAAACTGATGAAACATGGATGTTGCATGGACCAAAATTAACATTGTCTCTCTCACACACAGGTCAACGTCGTGGTTCACCCCCCAACACTGGGGGGGAAGACTCACAGGACCCGGATCTGCAGGAGCCCGATCCCAGCGGCAGCGACCACTCTCACCACTCTGTGGACGACCCCGACCGACCTGGCCCCTCTGGTGTCCAACCACCTGCAGCACCTGCGTCAGGTACAACTGTGCCAACCACCACCCCCACTCCTGCCACATCCCAGGAGACACCCAGGATCCCTGCCCCAACACCACAATGCAGCCAGGCTGGCCAGGAGGGACACGGTGTCCCGGGCACCCAGGAGGAGGCAGGCGACAACGCCAATGCCACCCCTCAGGGGTCCCGGAGACCCGATGTGCCCACAAGGGCAGGGCAGGCCAGGTGCAAGTGGGCAGGGGTGGTGGGAGTGGAGGACGGCGGAGGCGCGAGCCTGACCAGTTGGCTGGGGAACCGGTATTTGCCCATGTCCGTAACATCATGGACACATACCGGCAGGACACCACGGGCATGGCCCAGGTTGTGTCCACCCTCAATGAGATCAAGGGGACCCTCGATGAGATAAAGACCCAGCAGGCCCAGCAACATGCCTGTCTACTGCAACACCAACGGAGAATGGAGGACAGACAGGCCGAGCAAGTGACGGCATTCCAGGGGATTCACGATACACTCCGTCGGATGGCCGACAACATGGCCGACCCTCCCTGTGCCAGAAGGCGGAGAACATCACCACCCACAGGGAGGGATCAGGAGGAGGAGGAGGAAACATCCGATGGAGCATCCCAGACGTCGTCACGGCCTGCTTCTGAGGGTCCCCGCAGGAGGGCGGGTCGTCCACGGAAAAGACCGTGAGGGTCGGCGCAACATCACCATCTCCCAGGACACCTGGCCTGGCACCTGGCCCACTGGAGCAACAGCATCACAGCATCAAGAGACATTCTCTGCCACATGGCCCTGCTGGTCACTGTCTGACCAATGTTGACAAAGACTGTGGCATGGACTATGAGGATTTCCAATGGCAAGGACACCAACTCCCCTACTGAACTTTGGATTCCAAACTCCCGGAAAGCCCCTCATGTCATACCCCCCCCCCCCCCCACCCCCCCACAAAAATAAAAAATCACACCATGAAGAGAAGATGCCTGCTGGTTGCATTATTACCTTACATGTGTCTTGTAAAGTCTAAACATGCCTGAGTTATCTTTTGACTTCAACCATCCACACCCTGGGGCCTGAGTCTGGCACAGGACACACGGGTCACAGTGTATTAGGCAAGACAGACATGGAGCACCATACACACCCGTGATGGGCCCAACCAGCTGAGGGGGTGGCCGCACAACCGTGCCGACAGACACATTGAGTACAGCAACAGTCATGCGCAGAGGTCAGGGATCATGTGGAGTGTCCTGGGGGGCACCCAGGTATGTGTAGACAGGTGGCAGAACCATGTCCTGCAAGCTTGAGTCCGGTGGATGCAGAGAATGGGGGCCTGGCCAACGTTGGATGCATGGGGATGGCACATGTCACAATACCCACACAGTCATGGACATCATGCCCACTACACAGTCTCAGCCCCCACACACAGCTTGCATCTTGCTACTCGACACATTGACACATAGCCACAATCAGGGAATACCATGCCAGACATGCTGGATGCACCGTGGCAACACACCAGCATTGACTGAGAAGAGGCACCTTGGAGGCATAGGGACACCTTTATTAGTCATGTTTTCGGGAGTGCAGAGGCAACTTGAAGTACACATGAACACATCTTGTGGAGTAACATGTGGGTCCAAAACTGGCACCCCCCTTCTGCAGCACAAATGCGTGTTAGCCATGGAAGTGGCACACAAGCGTCGGCTAACAGCTAAACACCCACAGCTGCTCACGGAGAGCCTGCCATACACCATAGATCCGCTGATGTGGAAGTCCCACACCATGTCAAGCCAATGCTAACCGTATGTGTCCGAGGGCAGTGTCACACACATTGATGCCATCATCACAATCCACTATCCCATCACTGATGACTGTCAACCAGTCAGACCATCTATTCAGGTGTACACAGCTGCATGTCGTGTCCCATGCTGATGCTACATGGCTGCAGAGGAACCAAACATCGACAGGGGCAGTGTGCATACATCGTGAACAACTGCCACACCCAATACACCCCTGATGCATCCCTTACCCTATGGAGACTTCCAAACGTGTCCGTGCCTGTAACGCTGAGTCAGCCCACGATGACGTGTCCATGAGGAATAGCAGTGCCACAACAATGCAACCAGCAGACGGCATGCGCAAGTACCTGGGGAAGAGAGACACACAAGAAGTCAGCCACAAAAAGCACAGCCACTTGCATGTGCATGTACTCGACACATGTAAGGATGACAACATGCTAGGTCACAATTATGACTGGGGAAATACAACCATCACTGCCACCATCACTCCAGTGACACACCCACACACACCTCTGACTCACGTGCCATACATGCAGGTGGACACACACATCACAACACATGCCACACGGGGACAAATGCGTGCACACTCAGACACTGGTACTCACCACTAAGCAAAGAAGTCGCGTATGAGCCGAGTCCGTATGTCCTCCTGCGGCTCCACATCACTAGCCCCATTGCCAAGGCCTTCGTCCTCCACGGGTGGATGGTCCTCGTCATGTTGATCCAGGATGAGTGGCACAGCTTTCTCAACTGCCATGTTGTGCAGCATACAGCAGACCATGAAGATTTTGCAGACCTTCGCAGGGGCATATGGGAGGGCGCCGCCGGTCTTGTGGAGGCACCGAAAGCGGCTCTTCAGCAGGCCAAACGTCCTCTCTATCACTCGCCTTGTCCGGCCATGGGCGGTGTTGTAGCGGAGCTGGGCCGGCGTGATGGGGTTGCGGAGAGGTGTGAGCAGCCATGGCATGTTGGGATAGCCTGCGTCCCCTACATGGGAAGCACATGGACATCGTTAGAACTGGTGAAGCGGTCGTGCTGGTAGGCAATGCAAAATACAGGACTGACAGACTTTACCCACCAACAACACATGCTCTTTCGTTGCGCAGCTACATCATCATTTCAGGCATCCTGCTACATCTCATGATGTAGGCATTGTGTGCTGATCCTGGAAAACGAGCACAGACATGTGAAATCAACATGTTGGACTGACACACCACAAGGGCATTGATGGAGTGGTAGTGCTTCCGATTGCGGTACGCTACCTCCCGTGCGTGTGGTGGTAGCAAAGCTACATGTGTCCCATCTATGGACCCAATGACATGGGGCATCCCTCCCAGGGCATAGAATCCACGCTTGACCGCAGTCAACTGTTCAGGGGTTGGGAACTTGATGAAGTCATCCAGGTGAATCAACATGGCCTCTAAGAAATCATGCAGCACACGGCAGAACATGCTCTGGGACATGCCACCAACATGAGCTATGGTATATTGAAAGGTACCCGTGGCAAGAAAATGTAGGGCTGCCATTACCTTCAGCTGGGGTGTCAGTGCCGTAGGATACCTGTGCTGCGGTTCCAGGTGTGGTGCCAGTCTCGCCGTCAACTCCAGAATCAACCGTCGTGGGAAGCGGTAGCACCGGATCCGATCATTCTCCCGCATGTCAGCCAAGTCCGGCATTGCTCGGGGAAGAGGCGGCGCTCTGCAGTAATTTGGAAGTCACAAGGAAGAGTGAGTGCACCACAACAACAATTTATATGTACAGAGCACATGTTAATCTGTCAATACACATATGCTACATAGGGAGTCACGTATGTGCTACATGCCCAGGACACGTATGGCTGCCAGGTGACACTCCTACCAAGACCCAGCTACACACGGAGATTGAGAACCTCCCCATGCCATGCCATGGGAATAGCTGTGTCCCAGTGCAAGTGAACAGCCAGATGCAACACAGGAGTGACATACGCCCACACATCAGCAGAAGTAGGATGCCGATTGCAGAGACTGGTAGCGGAACACTAGAGCCACAGGTCACGTGACATTACACTAGGACAGCCCACACACCTTGCCATGAAGGTGCACATGTCATGACTCACCACACAATCATTGTGAGGATGCAGACATGTCCTTGTCACGCTACTCCGTGTCCCATGCATACATGTGCACCTCACATCCGATACCACATGTGGCATGGTGAGCGGAACAGTGTGCAATGTCAATCTACACACAGACACATGTTGGTTGCTGCAACAGCTGCAGCTTTTGAGGGTGCTCCAACATCAACCTGATGGGAAACCCCCACACATACATGACATAGTCACATTGTGCACCGTGGGTAGTGACAAGGCAGGTGTGGTAACCCCTGTACCGGGCATCAGGGGACACTTCCGTGTGTTGGTGTCCGTGCCATGCCAGTGACGCTCACCCCAAGGGTGCAGTACGACATGCACACATGTCAAAGGAGTCAAGGTCATGCCTGGCACACATTGCACCGTCACACAGTACACCTGTACACATCTCATCATACATCTGGTGCCTTCTCCACTCAGGAGTAATGTTCCACATCACAGCCTGTCACACCTGTGCCCCACACATGTAGTAATGCACAGACGATGGCTTGATGTCCATCCATGGACAAGTATGCCCATCCATGGACAGGTATGTCCGCCCTATTCCTACCTGTGTGCCGCCTATCACCACTGTGATGTGTAAAAACCGCCGTACTGCTGCTAAGAGGGCCTGTGTACGTTCCCAAATCACTATGGGAGTGCTGCCGTATCTGTACCCATCGTGATGGCGAGCGTACAGGCATTTGTACGGTCCGTACCACTACGAGTACGCATACGCGAGGACACCCATAGTGATAGGGCCGTACGCACGCATTTACGCTCACTATCAGTATGGGTCTGCTCGCGTATGCGTACTCGTAGTGGTACGGGCCGTACACTCGCATGTACGCTCACTATCACTACGAGTACGCATACGCGAGCAGACCCATACTGATAGTGAGCGTAGATGCGTGTGTACGGCCCGTACCACTACGAGTACGCATACGCGAGGACACCCATAATGATAGTGAACGTAGGCACGCGTGTACGGGCCGTTGCAATGCATTTGGGGTGCCCTAGGGCCCCGAAACGCACCGTACCTGTGTGTGACGCTCAAAATTACATAGGGGACAAGTATTAACGCCTACATGCATGCTGGTTGTCATGGAGACCAAGTTCAAATTTCGAAATTGTTCTGGAAGGTGCACAGCAGAAGTCAGTTGGAATTCTTCTACTTTGTTGCAATGTGTTTGTGGGGCTGACATCATGCAGGAGAATGAAACCGATAGAGAACCCACAGACTGCTAGGTTTGAAGGATTGGAGGAAACATAGGATGCAAATGTGAGTGACCAATCACTCTGTACTCCTGTGCATGAGATGGGCCAGCAAGGCAGATATAAGGCAGCCAGGTCCCATGAGGGTGCACTTGCCTGCACATCTCTGTATTCCACGACCCAGCTGCTGCTACTGATTCCCTGGAACCATGTCAAGGGCTGTGGAGAGGTCACAGCCATTTACCCTGGAGGAGAACATGGCTTTGGTGGATGTGATCCTCCCACAGTACCCCATGCTGTATGGGCGACCAGGTTATCAGGTGAGTGCAGTGTCCACTGCCACAGACTGTGTCCCTTTTTTGTGACTGTGACTTCTGCAATTGTGTCCAGGTGTGACACACATGCTATGTACTGTAGGGGGGGTCCCAAGGGGGGGGAATGCCTGATGTCTCCCAGCAGTGCCCTGAGACGGGAGGGGTGGGGGCCTATCACTCCCAGCAGTGCCCTGAGACAGGAGGGGTGGGGGCCTATCACTCCCAGCAGTGCCCTGAGACAGGAGGGGTGGGTGCAGAGTCCTCCCAGCAGTGCCCTGAGACAGGAGGGGTGGGGGCCTATCACTCCCAGCAGTGCCCTGAGACAGGAGGGGTGGGTGCAGAGTCCTCCCAGCAGTGCCCTGAGACAGGAGGGGTGGGGGCCTATCACTCCCAGCAGTGCCCTGAGACAGGAGGGGTGGGTGCAGAGTCCTCCCAGCAGTGCCCTGAGACAGGAGGGGTGGGTGCAGAGTCCTCCCAGCAGTGCCCTGAGACAGGAGGGGTGGGGGCCTATCACTCCCAGCAGTGCCCTGAGACAGGAGGGGTGGGGGCCTATCACTCCCAGCAGTGCCCTGAGACAGGAGGGGTGGGTGTGATGCACAGTGTGAGGCTGGATCTTTGATTGTGTCGTTGCCCTCATTCCACCTGTGTCCTTTCAATGGCACGTACTGCTTTTGCCCTTCCCCAGAGGATCATGTCCCTATGACAAAGGTGCAATGCGTTGGATGCATACTAGGCCTTGTTGTGAACAGCGAATGTGTTCTAATCTGTGTCCCTGTGACATGTGCCAGGTGTATTGATGTAGTGTCACTTGTCCATCCTCACAGGTAGACGCCTCTGCCAAGGAGCAGATATGGCTGGACGCCGTCAGCGCCGTGAGGAGTGCGGAAGGTCGGAGGTGGCGCATGTCCCAGGTGAGGAAACGCTGGCAGGATATCCGGTGCTGGACGCGGAGGATCGCACGGGTCCTGCTGGGGGACTCACCTAAGAGCCTCAAGAACCGCGGACGCCGCCGTCTCTCCCACATCCAGAAACGTGTGCTGGCGGTGGTCTTTCCTGACTTGGACAGGCGTCTACAGGACATGCAGCAGCCGGAAGGGGGTAGGTACATGTGTGTGTTTGTTGTGTTTCACCAGCATTTGTAAGTGCAATGTTCCATGGATACACTTCCAGGGTTTATGGTGCTGTGCTGATCCTATTCCCCACAGACTTGCTGTGCTCTCCTGCCTCCCTTCCCCTCCTTGCAATGTGTTCCCTGGTCTGTGTGTGGAGTCGCTCCATCACAAGGTCATGTAGCCTGACACCTTCTCCAAGTGTACAATGCCTGCAGCATAATGTGTGGGGGTGGTGTGTAACAGGATTTGGGACCTTGCCTCTGCCCTGTACATTTCTGGACTTGTGGGTTCCATGTCAGTTGGCACTAATGCTGAGTCCAGACATGGGAGTTAGTCTCTCAAGTGTGAGGCCTTACAGTACGCATGTCCTATGTGGTGGCCTGTGACATGATGTGCATGAGTGTGCGTTACGCATAGTGCAGGGATGTTAGCGTGTGTTGCAGTCATTCCCATTCAGGAGCATGGAGTTGTGTGGCCACTACTGTCCCCAGGGGCATTTTTTCCTAGGTATCATGTGTGTAATCCGAATATGTCGACAATCTCTGTGTCTACAGCATAGGTTGTGCTCTGTGCCATTGTCCCCTGGCACCATGTATATTGACGTGCGATGTATTACAAGTGTCCACTGTACAGCCTGACCTGATTTTCCAAGTACATACTCACGGTGGCCATTGCCTGTGTGTCTTGTAGCAATCATCTGATGATGCCCATTTGTACATGATTCTTTGGACAGGCGCACCTTGGGTATTTGGTGTGCAACCTTGATTTGTTGCATCCCATGTGTATTTCACCCAGACTAAGAGATGTACGTGCTTCCTGTGTCTCCATAGATTTGTCTCATGTAGGGGGGGGGTGGTGCGGGCATGTCCGACATGTCAAGACCTGATATCTCCTTGCTAGGACTGGCCAGTGTGTCATGTTTGTCTGGACATACACTCAAGGTGCAGTGTGCCAGTCAGGGTGGGCATGTTATCAGTATTACCTATGCTGCATGTGCCTCTTGTTCCTGCCTATGGTCCCTGCTCATCCCTATTTGCTGCCACGCTGTGTGGTGCTGATGCAGTGCTGGATTGTCCCCAGGGCCTTGCTCCTCAGTCAAAATTCCATATCATCTCATTTGCTAGTGTGTCATGCTCTCCATAGTTATTCCATGGCATGGTGGGTCGAAGAACTGTGTCTTGCATGCCCTACATATGTACCTTGTTTTATAGATGTAACTCTTCCTTTGTATCAGGGTATGCACTGTAACCTACGTAGATTTGACTCATGTGACATATGTATACAGGTGTATGATTACTTTCTGTCTCTTCACCCTGCCCACAGCATCGTCGGGGGACACGGAGGGAGACATGGACACAGACGGCGCGGAGGGACGGAGCACCAGTGCCAGTGGTGACATCGGGGCTGGCACATCGAGTGGGACTGAGGCGGTGGAGAGTGAACCCGGGGACCTGTCGACTGGCACAACAGAGTATGAAGCCGACGGGTCCGAGGAGGATCACTCCGAGTGGGCGGTGGCTGCACCACCATCTGACAGCAGCCCTACATCTGGCACCGCTCCCTCCATTGGCATCAGCCGCCTCCCACGTACTCGTGTCCCTTCCCAGCGTGCCCGGTCCCCACATGTCTCCTTCCTGCCAGGCACCGCACCCCCTGCCCCTGTCTCCACTGCTGCCGCCAATGCTGAGTCTGTGGACATCCAGCGGCAGTTGCAGATTGGTCAGACTGCGATCCTTAATGTCCTCCATGGCCACAGCCAGGTCCTCAACAACATGGAGGCATACTTGGAGGGCATTCATTCATCGCAGGCTGACCAACGCAACTTGCTGAGGTCCATAGACTCCACACTGACTGCAGCAGTGGGTCTCCTGCAGCGCTACGTCCCACCCCCTACCCCTGCTCCTTCCACAATTCCCACTCCCATGCCTGTCCCACATACACCCAGACGTAAGCATGCACCCACCACAACAGACACAGGCACCACACCAGCAGGGAAGGTCCGCCGCACACCTCCTGACACGCACACACAGGGTGCAGTAGGCACACCCACTGGGTCGGGGGGCAAACGTGTGACACGCAGCCAGAGTGGGAGTCCGCATTCCACCCAATCCACTCCCTCCAAATCCCCTCCCCTCAGCTCTCCTGGCCACATCTCCCCCAAAGACTCGTTCATGGCCGCTCTGTCCCTGAGCCCCACAGTGACGCCACCACGCAAGCGGTCAAGGAAGTCCTCGGTCAGGGTGCTTGAGTCCCCCCCCCTGTCCACATCCTCCCCCAGTGGCGCTGCGACCCATCCCTCTGACCCCCCCCCTCCTTGGGGCCTGTGGTTCCTTCGGATGCAGGGGAGTCCCTGGAGGACCTTGCCAAGGTGTGCAGTGAGATCCTAGAATCCACCTTTGGCCCTGCCCCACCCCCTGTGTTGGAGTCCTCCATCCCTGCACCCAATTCGCCTACCCTTTGCCCTCCTGTCCCTGCGGTGCCTGTTCCTTCCCCCCCACATGATGCCCTCACCCCTGTGGAAGACGACGACTCGTAACTGTGCAGGCAAGCTAGGGGACACGCATCCCACTGTGTCCCCCATCCAGCTCGGACTCCTGGACTGCCCTATGGCCTTTGTTATTATTGGACTTACGTCATACTAGTTTTTTGCTCATGCTGAATGAAGCTATTTATTTTTTGCCCTTGGAACACTCCTGCATTGCTGGCATTGCTGTTGGTGGGGCTGCTACATGGTTGTGGGTGTTGGTCATGTGTTGGGTGTGTGGGAAATGTAGTGGTGTGCTGCTCATAGGGGGGACCCTGGGATCAGTGTGCCTCACACGGTGTTAGCTACCTTTCTCCATTCATGTAAGCAGTTGCTGCATGTTGCAATTGTCCCAAGGTGTTTTCCTTACTCTGTGTACCCTGACTTCTTCCCTGCAGGGTGTTCCCAATATTTAGTGCAGAGCTGTGAGTACATTAGCTGGGTGTGTGACGGACTCCTTCTCCTTTGCACATGCATGCTGAGCCATTCTCCAGCTGCATCATTCGTGGCATCCTTGGTAGTCATTGTACTTGTGTATGTGGACTATTGACATGACTTCATGTGTAAATGTTTTCTTTTTGGCCCTATGCATGCGTATACTTCCATCCTCGCACACATGTGGTACATGTACTGCAGGGTCTTTGTGCACCTGACTGACATTTGTGGGCATGGTATATGTGACTACTCCACCCTTTGCGTTCCATGGGCACTGCTGGGAGTGATAGGCCCCCACCCCTCCTGTCTCAGGGCACTGCTGGGAGGACTCTGCACCCACCCCTCCTGTCTCAGGGCACTGCTGGGAGGACTCTGCACACACCCCTCCTGTCTCAGGGCACTGCTGGGAGTGATAGGCCCCCACCCCTCCTGTCTCAGGGCACTGCTGGGAGGACTCTGCACCCACCTCTCCAATTTCACAATATGTACGCTCATGACATGCACGGATGTGGGTACGCTCCATGCATTCGAGGTGAGGCTACGGGTCGTACTTACACTGTTGGGGTGGGGGTACGCCCCATACGTACGCGGGTGTGGGTACGGGTCGTACTTACACTGTTGGGGTGGGGGTACGCTCCATACGTACGCGGCTGAGGGTACGTGTGATACTTACACTGTTGGGGTGGGGGTACGCTCCATGCATTCGAGGTGAGGGTACGGGTCGTACTTACACTGTTGGGGTGGGGGTACGCCCCATACGTACGCGGGTGTGGGTACGGGTCGTACTTACACTGTTGGGGTGGGGGTACGCCCCATACGTACGCGGCTGAGGGTACGTGTCGTACTTACACTGTTGGGGTGGGGATACGCTCCATGCATTCGAGGTGAGGGTAGGGGTCGTACTTACACTGTTGGGGTGGGGGTACGCTCCATACGTACGCGGCTGAGGGTACGTGTGGTACTTACACTGTTGGGGTGGGGGTACGCTCCATGCTTTCGAGGTGAGGGTACGGGCCGTACTTACACTGTTGGGGTGGGGGTACGCTCCATACGTACGCGGGTGTGGGTACGGGTCCTACCTACACTGTTGGGGTGGGGGTACGCTCCATACGTACGCGGGTGTGGGTACGGGTCGTATTTACACTGTTGGGGTGGGGGTACGCTCCATGCATACGGGGTGGGGGTACGGTCCGTACATGTCCGTCCCCACGCTATGTGATGCTTGTGCGGCCCGTACCCAGGCCTTTACCACGTGGGTACGAGCCGTCCCGCCATTGTTGGGGTGACGTGGGTGTGGGCGTGGTACGACTCGTAACCACGCTCTTCAGGCGTGGGTACGGGACGTACATGTCTGGTTGTGTTGCTGGTTCGCGTCGTGACGGACTTCCGTTGTGGCGGTCGCTGGCTTAGCTGGACACGCCCCCACCCCCTCGTAGTGACCAGGGCCTGGGAGTCAGGTATGTCCAGGGCATGTGTGCTGTGTAACTTTGGTGGGGGGTTTGTGGCCTGCCCTGGTCCTGCCACCCCCCCCACCCCCCTTTCCCCCCTCCCTTAGTTGTTCTGACCTTCTGCGGCGTCTGCGTCGGAACCTGTAGAGGAGGTCGACTGCTATGAGGGCCGGGATGACACATAGGTTCGGGTCCATGTCTGTCCGTCTCGTACGGGTCCTCCTTGTTCGCGTCGTCCTGTGTGTCCGTCGCGTACTGGTCCTCCTTGTTCGCGTCGTCCTGTGTGTCCGTCGCGTACTGGTCCTCCTTGTTCGCCTGTGTGTCCGTCGCGTACTGGTCCTCCTTGTTCGCGTCGTCCTGTCTGTCCGTCGCGTACTGGTGGTCCTTGTTCGCGTCGTCCTGATTTCCCGGCAGTTTTTGACAGCCGGAAAATATTCACCGTGCGGGATGACGTCGGTGCGAATCGTAATTCCTGGTTCGTGAATGGCAGGCTGCGAGCGTCCCGACGTCAGGTCGGCGCTTTCTCGGATCGCATTTGTAGGTTTATTTTGTTCGGTCGGGTTTTTTTACGAATCGTACGGAAATGGTGTTCCCGTGCGATTCGTAATTCCATGTTTGTATTTTTTTACGACCGGGTACGCGTCGGACGGAGAATATGCTCCGTCCGACGGTTCGTACCCGGTTTTTACAGGATCGTAATTGGCACCCATATATTCTGTCTTATTAACATTGAGCTCCAAGCCCCTTGACACACAATAGTCAGTAAATTTGTCAACAAGGAGCTGAAGCCTCATCGGTGACTTACAAATGAGAAGGGAGTCATCTACAAATAAGAGGATCGGTACCTTATTGCTCTTCTGAACAGGGGAATCATTTCTGCAGTTCATCAGAATATTAACCACGTCAACGCTACGTTGTTGCAGCATTACCTTTGTGTCCGCTGCTTTCTGTGCCACCGGATTTGGAACACACAGGGTGGCGCAGAGCCGCATATAGCTGGACCACATTGTAGGCAAAGGCAACATGAGAAGAGAATAGTCAAAGTCGCTCCGACAAAGGTAAGAATCTTCCATCCCCATGTAGACAGTAGTCCCCCAAACCATCCCATCAGAGACCAATTCCCTTCATCCTGGTGAACGGACTCAGCGATCTTATGTAGCTTAGAGATGGCTTGGTATACTGTAGGGGCGTTGTCTGGAATAAAAATGCAGCAGCTAGATCCGATCAATCTGCATACGCCCCCACGGTCAGCAAGGATGATATCTAATACCATCCTGTTCTGAAGCGTGACAAGGCGATCAGCAGCGAGTTCTGCAGTGATGTTACTCAAAGCTCCAGCTGTGTCATTGACAGTGGCTTCTACAACTCGAATTAGTTGTCTTATGTCTCTACTGTTAGCTATTGAGCCCCAGAATGGAAGGAGTCCTTTCAAGACATCCCCGACTTCTTGTCCTGACGTATCCTGGCCACCCCTCTTTTCTGTAAATGATGCTTGGCATCTGCTATATATGTAGGGGGCAACAACCAAGCGATATAACAAGTGCCTCTCCAATTACCAGGTAGAGAAGTGTAAGCCTTATTTCCACACACAAAGTATGTATTGCGTGAGGGAACCATGCGAGGCCAATCTGTCCCATTCAATGTCACAATATGTTGGCAATTGCTTGTACCTTTATATTCTAACCCTCCTTTCCTAATACAGAATGGTGCTTGTCCAGGTACCACTAAAAACGTTTGTCCTTTTCGAGAGTTTCTATTAGAGGGCAGAAAATACAAATCCGTAGATTTGGTTTGGCGATCAGCATATTCTGACTTCTCACTATCCGTCCCATATATCCTTTTTCTGTCTCGCCAACATAAATGGTATAGATGTACTCCCAAGCTCCTTACTTCTCGAGTATCCCCATCTCCAGAAAATACCCAACTGGCGCTCAATTTCCACCATGCACTACAAGAGCCATTAAATGAAAAAGGAAGGGTAATGTATGGCATTCCAGTATTCACCGAACTTGGCAAAAGACCACAAACCCAACAGTTCCTCGCATTAGTGGCCAATTGATGTTGGTGTAGCATGGAAACAAATGTGTTGTTGCGGAATTCACTCCTTCTTGACTCAACATGAGGTGGTAGAGTGCCATGTGTATGCATTTCAACCGTAACTTTGGGAGTAGGTTGTGTAAAAACTACGTGTATTCCCCATCCTATACAAGACAAGATAATACATATCAAAATCAATATTATTAAAACCACTATAAAACGATTATGCAATAATTTACAATGCTTTGTGCTCCTTGTTTGTATTTTGTCCATTCCCTTGTTAGCAGTCATTTCCAGCTCTAAATATTGCCCGTGACGGGAGGTTGCTTCACTCAGCTGTGATTGTCTGCAGTTCTTTATACTTTCCTACAAGTCCCACAGGCCTAGAGCCACATCTTGGGTCACAATTCTGAGACTTACGATCACGGCCCTGCAATCATGTGGAAATCGGGATAAAGACAAAGTCAATGAAGCACTATTGAGGTATTTTGTTCAGTCTGGGCCTCAAATCGTACCTCTGGGAACCAGGTACAGTTTGTTCTTGGAAAAGGAGATGTGGTTTAGTAGTGTCCAATTTCACTGCCGGTGGTATAGCTGTCTGGAGGACCTCGTCGTCGTCTTGTCCTGCTCCGGCAAAGTCTAGGCGCGCATCGCTGAATAGTCCAAATCTTGGTACTCTTCCGGTTTCAGAGTCACTAACTCGTTTATGAACCCATTGATCATAAGGCAATAGTAGGGGCACTTTCTTGCAATGTACCCCATGTACCCAGTTCTTTTTGCCGACCACCTTTACTGCAGTACGCGTCGTCAGTAGCACCTGACGAGGTTCTCTCCAGCGAGGTTCCAAGTTCTTTGACCTCTGGAAGTTTTTGACACAGACCCAGTCTCCCGGCTGTATGGTGTGACCAGGATCCGTTGAAGCCTGGGGCAAAGTATCTTGTACCTGTTGGTGAAGGGCACGTAACTTAGTGGTTAGATCATGTAAATAGTCAATTAACAATGGATGCTCTATCTCTGAGTATTTCTTTGACCTTGGGACTCCCCAAACATTTGCAGGGCGTCCAAAGACAACCTCATAAGGACTAAGTCCCATACGGGAATGGGTGGTTGTTCTGGTGGATAAGAGAGCCAAGGGCAAGGCATCAGGCCAGGCAAGACCCGTGCTGGCTTGTATTTTCACCAGTTTAAGCTTAAGGGTGCCATTATAGCATTCCACCAAACCTGCTGACTGAGGATGGTTTGCTGCGTGGAATTTTTGCTGAATGCCAAGGCCTGTACATACTTTCTGCATGATCTGACCCACAAATTCACTTCCGTTGTCACTCCTAATAATTCTCGGTAACCCAAATCTTGGCAGAAACTCCTTCAAACGGACTTTTGCCGTGGATAGAGCATTATTATCTTTCAGGGGATAGGCCTCTACCCATCGGGAGAAGGCACATACCACAACAAGAACGTACTTCAGATTGTTACATCGTTCCATGTGGATGTAATCTATTTGTAAAACCTCAAAAGGGTAAGTTGGGGGAGCAAAGTGTCCTGCTGGTGTTGGTGTTCTCTTCCCTGGGTTATGCATCAAGCATACAATACAACACTTAACCAGATTGTCCGCACATTTAGGGATCAACACATTCTTCCATACCGGAGCCAGAAGCTTGCATATACCTTTAGCGCTAATATGGGCTGGACCATGTGCCATGGTAACTACTGGGAGTACATAAGCATCTGGTAACAACCAGCGTTGATGTTCTGACAAGTCTGTCCAGCACCCTGTCACATCCAATCTTCCTATACTTTCTTTCCACATACTCAATTCTTTCTCTGTGGCTTCTGCCTGGATAGTTTTCACACTGTCCACAGTATTCTCACACATCCCTCCTTGTGCAACCCATCTAGCAGAGCCCACAAAATACATGCGGCTTGTAGTGTCTCTAGCTGTCTCTTTCGCTATGTGGTCTGCGAAAGCATTTCCTTGACCTACATCATCAGTGATCTTCTTATGTGCACTACACTTCACAATCGCTATCTGAGTGGGCAAGGTGAGTGATTCAAGGAGGTCATTTACCAATTGGCCATGCTGTATCTTAGTGCCATGGGATGTGAAAAACCCTCTTTCTTTCCACAGGCGGCCAAAACTATGGGCCACTCCAAATGCATACTGACTATCAGTATACACATTCACCCTTTTTCCTTCAGCCAACACACAAGCTCTAGTCATTGCTATCAATTCAGCTGCCTGGGCTGAGTTATATATAATACGCGCTGTTTCTACAACAATGTATAAGGTAGTGACTGCATAGGCTGAGGTCGTTTCACCATTGGGAAGCTTAAAACAAGAACCGTCCACCCATAAGGTCCCATCCGGGTCCGGGAGTGGAGTATCCTTTAAATCAACTCTGCCTTTTGTCTCTTCCTCCGTGCGGAGGAAGCAGTCGTGTTGCTCCTGAGTGTCATTTTCTACTGGAATTGACAGCAATGTTGCTGGGTTCAAGGTATTACATCGCTTAATGTGTATGTGGCTAGCCAAGAGCGTCAATTCGTACCCCGAAAGGCGTGCACTCGTGAGATGTTGGGTCTTTGTTCTATTTAGGAGGGTGTCTACAGCATGCGGTACCATGACCATAGGGGTATTATCTAATACCAATCCAGCAGACTGGCGAATGGAAACTGCCGCTGCTGCTGTAGCCCTCAAACAGCTAGGTAATGCCTTGGCCACTGGATCTAACGTGGCCGAAAAATAGGCACAGGGGCGTTGCTTGTCCCCAAATCGTTGCGTTAAAACTGATAACGCGCAACCTTCTTTCTCATGAACATAGAGTGTGAAAGGCGTACTGTAATCAGGAGTACCTAACACAGGGGCAGAGCACAAGGCAGTGCGTAAATCAGTGAAACTTTTCTGACATTCCGCAGACCATGGAAGCGGGTGTGGTGTATCTTTAAGAGTGAGTGCCAACAAGGGTTTTGCCAGGAGGGAAAAATTGGGGATCCATTGTCTACAATAAGAGGTAATACCTAAAAAGGCACGCACCTCTTTTTGCGTACATGGAATAGGCATTTGGGCAATTGCTTGGATACGTTCTAGGGTCAATCGCCGTCCCTCCTTTGACAAGAGATGACCTACGTAGGTAACCTCTTGGCAGCAATATTGCAATTTTGATGGTGAAACCTTGTGGTTGTGGTCAGATAAATGGCGTAACAGTGAAATGGTAGCCTTTTTACAAGTGTCTTCAGAATCTGCTGCAACAAACAGGTCATCCACATATTGAATGAGAGTGGCCCCTTGTGGTAAACACAAAGTATCGAGCTGTGATTTCAATGCTTGACTATAAATGGAGGGGCTCTCGCAATAGCCTTGAGGAGCTCGCTTGAATCGGAAGCTTCGGCCTGCTAAGGAGAAGCCAAAAATATCCCTACTTTCCTCAGCAATGGGAATGCTGAAGAAAGCATTTTTGAGGTCAATGACGGAAAACCAGGAAGCTGGTATCATTGTCAACAGGGCATTAATATCCGGGACAACAGGGAATTGAGGTATCACAATCTTGTTGACCTCTCTGAGATCAATCACAAAACGATAGACAGGTGGCTGAAAGGGGTTGGTTCGTTTAAAAACAGGCAGAACAGGGCTATTGCATACATTTCCCCTAGTCTCTTCGACCACATCGTTTTGTACCAAATCATGAACTATAGTCAAAAGAGCTTTTTCGCCGTCACTGGAAATTTTATACTGTGGAATGCGAGGAAATTTAGTATTAGGCTTGAGTGTTACAATGTAGGGAGGAATCCGCAGGAGGCCCACATCATTCGGGCCGGTGGCCCAGAGGGTGGCTGGAAGAGATTGTAATTCAGGGGGAAGCTGATCTTTAGACAAGTACATCGGTGAGGTCAATTTCTTACCTAAGGTAAGACGTACACCAGAAGGGGAACAGTGTAATGTTGCATACAATCTCTTCAATAAATCCAAGCCCAACAAATTTTCACCACAACCAGTTGTTAAAAGGAGCGGGGCCTCCAATTTGTAAGGACCTATTGAAATGGGCAAAGGGCATGAAACGGGGTTCTGAACTGGGGCGCCAGAAAAACCTACAGAAACATTTGTACAGCCAGACAAAGGTGCCCCAGGGAGTTTAGAGTGATTCATAGAGCTCTTTGTTGCACCAGTGTCTAATAGGAATGGCTCTGTAACACTTAGTGCTTCCACGTCAACATAAGGCCCGCTTTGGTCCACTGGAACTGATACTACTCCCTTACTTTGTCCATGGCTGTCCTAGCTAGGTTGGGAATTCTGGCTCTCATCTCCAGTATAGTAATCACTGTTGTAATAGTTGGTAGACTGAACATTTTGCTGATCAAAATAATTCGTGGAGTTTCCAGGGGGCATGGAACGTTGGTTATTAGGCGGCGTACTTCATCCTCTACCTCTTGGTGCTGACTGATCACCACCCTGGCCTCGTGACGCGAGAATACCGCTTGTGCGCTGTAACAAAACCGGGCAATTATACTTTAAATGGCCTTCTTCTTTACAGTAAGCGCATTGATTTTGGCCCAGTGGGGGTCGGGGAATGAAAGGCCCAGACCTCTGCAACTGTCCCTGGAATTGTGGAGACGGCTGATATTCACGTTGGGCAGGGCGAGGAGGATAAGCTTGTTGTAAAAGAACTTTTGTTTTCAACTCTTTGGTATTTTTATCAAGTTTCTCTCTTTCCTCTTTATCCCTATTTTCATAATACTGGGCAGTAGCCAATATCTGGGCCGAAGAGGAGACCGCCCACGCACTTTCGGAATTCTTCAACTTATTAGATATTTCCAGAACCAAATTTGACACAAATTTGTCTACAAACAATCGTTGGCCACCTTCCGTGCTCATATCCTGACCACTATGATCGATGAACGTCTCCTCGAAACGAGTGAAGAAATCAGAGACGTTTTCATCCGCTTTCTGCTTACAAGCTGCTAACTTATCCCAATTAACTCGCAGAGGGGGCATCATAGTTTTCAGTAAGGTAATGATCCTAGCTGGGAGTTCTGTAATTAGAGCCTCAGGTTTGGCACCACCCACTTGGAGTCTGTCCGCGGCGAGTATGGCAGCCCAATCACCCCCCAGTTCCCCCACATGGTCCTCCTTCCGAATCCTAGCCCATAACGGTTGTGGGACCACATTACCCATTAGCATGTCTATATCGGCCAAATTCATAATACATGCATCGACAGTTTGGGACAACTCTTTGTAGTACCCAGCAGGATTTTTACGCGGGTCCGGTAACGACTGTTTAAGGGCCAATACCTCAGATCGTTTCCACGGAACGTGTACCCACACGCGTTGAAAGTGAGCAGGTAATAGGATTAGCACCCTGAGCTGCAACCTCCTCTCTCCACACTGGGGGAACCTCTCGCATGGGATAGTGTTTTAATTTTCGCCTGACGGAGGAATCGCGTTTTGGCAAGGACCGGCAGGCAAGCATCATTCTAAAAGTGACAAGCGTTCCTACCGCGTCCTCAACCTCTGCGCCCACAATCAGCCCTTTATCAAACTCGGCCTGTACATCGAGCAGGCCCTGAGGGGCTCGTCCCAATCCCATATGCTCCCACTCTTGACTTAAAATGTTACACATAGTATCAAAAACATATCTCTACGTTGGTGCCTCCCACTGCTGAAAGGTGACCATAATATCTTGCACACTATACTGGGGGCCATTCGTGATCCACCTTCGGGCTTGAAGATCTAGCACTTCCCGTTCCTCCGGACCTGGGAGCTGACTACGAGTTTGTCTACGAGGAGGAACAGGGGTCATTTGAAATGTCCCAAAGAGAGGGGACAAAAGGCCAGAAACGGTATCGATCATTCGCCTCCGAGCAGAGGGAGAATTTGTCATTAGGACAGGAGACAGAATATTAGGCGGGGCAGAAGAGGAAGTAATATTTACGGAGGGAGCCGAAGGTAAGGGAGAGCTCGGCAATGCCGGAGAAAGCTGTGGTGGGGGTGCAGGAACCGGTTGGGGAGCGACAGGTGGGACAACAGGCGGAACAGGCGGGGCAGGTGCTAACAATAAAGGTGCATTCGCTCCGGGGGCAGGCGGTAATCCAAAAGGTACATTAGCTCCCTGCGCATAGGGCGAGGGTAATATCAACAGATGGGACATTAAAGGATCCTTCTCAGGGTCCACATTTTTCTCCGTAGGGGAAGTTGGCAACACTGGATATCATTTATCTACCGCCATACGATCTTGCCTATCTGAGACCTCAATCGCATGATCGGTTTCATTATTTTTAAACTGTTGCGCAGCTTGCAAAATAGACATATCCCTCCTATCTCTTTTAGCTTGTTTTATTTCTTTCTATTTGGCCTCCTTACGCCATAGGCGAAAAGAGTCAAACATAGCCGGCCGGGCTTTTCGTTTAAACAAATTGTTCTCCAAATTATCTAAAATATTGAGCTCAAAACTGCCGTTCTGTGGCCATCGTAAAACACCATCTTTCCTAGTATAGCGAACCCATGCTTCATTAAAAGCTATGGGGCCAATACCATGTTTAGAATATTCTTCATAAGTGGGAGTTCCGGCCGGAGGAATTGGACAAGAGTCCTCCAGTCGGGAAGCCCTATCGCGATAACAACAAAACCATTTTCCAAACTTACTGAAACTAGGCATCGCTACCACAATAGTTTCTTTACAAACTTCAAGGGGTTAATTAGTCACTTTATAGTACAAAAACTGCACTCACCCCTCGGTTTCGGCTTTTGCAAAAGTCGAACAAAGACAAAGCAAAGACAAAGGAGTGGCCACTATACTTAACTTAACCAGATGTTTCCGTACGCCAACAGAGGTCCGTCTGATGTCTTGTGATTCAAATTACCAAAGGGAGCCAAAGCGTGGCCGCAGTCAGGGCAGCAGGTCTTTGCAGCCGTTGGAAGGGAGAAGCCACACGGTAAAAGACCTTCGGTCCACTTACGACATGCAGGGGTCGATCACGTGGTGCGCGTCCTCCGGAATTTCCTTGCGGGGCTCCTCACGATCCTCGGGCTGGAGCCACGACCTCTGAAGCGTCCTCAGAGAGAGCACCAAATTGAAGAACCGGGCTCATTAAGCCTGGCGGCGCAGGGTACCCCTGAAATCTTCTATGTTCGCCTTCCAAATTACAGAGACACGGAACACTCTGTCTGGCATAGGAACTTCAATTTATTAGCTGCAGCTAGGTACAGTAGTCCTAGAAGTACATCAGTGGTAGGTTCTCAGGAGACTGCCACTTCAATCCGTGGATATGGGGTATTGCCACCTGTGGCGGACCCAGTAGGCAGCACATTTCCTTCTAAACAAGACTACAAGGAAGCCTTTATGGATATGGCTAAAACAAAGTGGATGTCATCAGTCCAGAACACATCCCTAACGGGAAAATTTCTGGAGCATAAGCAGGACACACAGTTTGAGGCTTATTGGAACCTCTTAACTAAACCTTGCGACAGAAAACTGTTCCATCAGTTTAGGCATGGCGCACTGCCGGTAAAATCATTTGTCTCTAAATGGCATGACACAACAGACTTTAATTGCCCGTCATGCCAATCCACAGATGAGTCAATCCCTCACATCCTGTTTGTATGTTCAGCATATAAACGTCCCAGAGACCGCTGGCTTAAGCCGATCTGCCAGAATCTGGGCACCAGATCTAGCCAACAAGCACTACGCATTCTTAGGACTAACACAAATGAACACTTAGTAATAGCTATAGCTAAGTTCCTGAGTTGGTCGTGGGGCATTCGATCAAATAATTTGCAAAAACAATGTGAACTCAGTGGCAGTTCTATTTAACAGATATGCTCATTTTTACAACTTCTTTAGCTATCTGGTCATCAGTTGACGTGTGAAAATGTATGACCCCAGCTGTATCGCATTGTGTATATGAACCAAGATCATGGACTGGTGTTTGGAAAAGAGATAGAGTCACGGATCTGTGCTCCCATAAATGTTAATTAATGTTATACTATCGCTTTTTTATACATTTTATTTTTTTATGTATTTTAGATTTTATAGCAATCTGTAATTTGTACTATTGATCTGTGTAGGATGTATTGTACTGTTTTGTGTGTCTTTTATGATTGCAAAAATCGAAATAAAGACTAAAATAAGAAAATAAGATATCGACAGTTCATGTATGGTATGTCCAGTTTTTAGGTCTCGCGAGCCAAAGGCTCGAAGAGACATTTTATATCTGGGCTTTTCAAAGTGCTGCCGTGGCCTAAAGCTACAGTGCACGTGAACGTGCACGCGCGCAGCGCCATGTGTCTTTCCTCCGTAGCGAGGCTCCTCTGTTGCTGGCATTCCCCCCTCCCTTCTCACCCAGCCCTTCTTGTCACCTCGGCTTGTTGATTAAATTCACTTTCGCGGCCGCTTTGATGTTTACCGCGATCACTTTCGCATGTAGTTCTTTCCCTCGTGTGCCTCTCCCCTCGTACCATGCTGCTCTTTCCTCATGTCTATCTCCCTCAGCACTCTGGTCACCCTAGCTCAGTGTCAGGCCACCCAGCGCATGACAAGGCAGTGACCGCAGCTACGAAGGCAGACAAACCAGCCAGCAGATATGTGCTACGGACCAGTGCACTGCCACAGCTGCTGTCGTTCTGACGTCTAATGTGCAATCGAATGTTGAGCCGACTCCCTGGTGTGGCACCACATGCCCTGCGGCCAGCTGCAGCAGTGTGAAGGGGCATCTGCAGTGTACACATGTATGTTTCGTTCTTTTCTATTTTTATGCGTGTTGTTGCTTGTTTTTTTACTGCCTTCTCGACCCCTGAGGTGGGGGCAGCAGGGCATTGCCATGCGTTGCAGCTGCTGCCTTCTGCTCCACATAGATGACATCCGAGCCCGTGAGATGAAGGAACGGCTGCTGCGTACCTGAACATTAAGTGGGTGACCACCATCAAGCGAGCTCCGCTCAGCCCCCCTCAAGAGTAAACAAACGTGATGTTGGGGGGAGGTGTTGTGTTCATTAAGCAGGCTGCGGGGGAGGGGAAGCTACCACTTTACAGACACTGCACCCGGCATGTCCCGGACAATGCTGGCTGGCGCTCTCTGACATGGCTTGCGTGGGTTGATGACTTCCTTTGTAAACTCCTGGCTTGTGAGGGGGGAGTTGGGAGTTGGGTTCAAGACCATTTTACCAGTCTGAAAATGCTGCGTATTTTACGAGGAGAACACGGTGTGTTTATTTCCCACGGTCTCCGAAGTCGCATCTAGGCGCTGCGCGCTTCCATTCTGCAGGGCTGTTAGGGGGCGCTGTATAGCGTGCCTTCACTGTTTGCTGTCCGCCTTCTCGAGGAGTATCTCTCTCCATCCTTACATATATCCCAGATATCACCCCCACCCGTTGTCAGAAGCTGATTGTTCCAAAGTCTACGGGTCCCAATTTACACGTTTCCCTTCACACGTACTGACTAATTTGTGCCCCGGCCCTCTCGCTTCTAAAGGGAGTACTGCCCCCCTCTCGCCAGTGACTCGGCCACGCCCACTTCCTAATATGCCACAAGCCTTTCTCCCACTGAAGCGTGTGCTCTTCCTTTGACACCCCACCCCCACTCTGACATGTTCCAAGTGTTCGCCCCTCCCCACAAAACAGCACCAGGACCGCTAATCGAGGGAGTTGCAAAAATGCAGACTCTGGTCGACACCTTGTCCCCTCCAAGGTGACACTATGGGGCCTTATGAAGGGCTCAGGGTCTCGTGTCAGTGTAGGTACCAAGATACTCCAGGAGGGTAGCCCAGGATGCCGGGTACCCAGAGAATGTAACCAGAGATGCCTCCCTACCGAGGGGATGTAACCTTAGACGCCTTTTCTCAAGGGGAAAGTACTGAGACGCCTGTCTGTGAAGGGAATGTAACTGTAGCGCCTGCCTACAAAGGAAATGTCAGCCTAGATGACTGCCTACCAAAGCATTGTTAATGTAGACGCCTGGATGCCCTGAAAGTACCACCCCAGATGTCTTAAAACAAGGGAATGTCTGTGGAATGTAACCATACAAGTGTACACAGTGGAATGACCAGATGATGTAACCTCCACAATCAGGAAATGTTGGTGTGTAGTACATAGCTGTATTTATCCGGATACGCTTGCAGTGTGACTGCCGATGGCAAGGTTCAGCATGACTCGGTGAGTTAATCGCTCTCCTCTGATATCTTATGCAACCTGCAGGACACGAGTTCAAATCCTGGAAAAAAAACTAGTTAATGAGTAATTTAAATGTGTACTTGAAAGACATATCGTGACACAAGCCCGTAGCATGAGACGCTCTGAAAATATAGATGAAACCGATTTTCCACCCACAAAAGTGCTCCTTAAGGAATGGCTACTGAAAATGACACGTTGCAGCCATCATTTTTGACTTGATTGTGGCCCCTGTTTTTTTTACTGTGATCTTGGGAACCAACTGGCTGCAAAAACATAACCCACAGATTAATTACTCCACAACAGCATTTCATTTAACAGACCGCTTTATTAGTGAGTTAATGTTTGCAAAGGACGGGTCTGCTCAAAGAACAACCTCTGTCATGTTTGACTGTGAAAACAGACTCAAACCTCTCAAATCCCGAAGTCTTACAGAAATGATCTTTTTTTAAATGATAAAGCCCCATATAGGGCCCAATTCACAAAGGTAAACTGAACACATCAACTGATATATTCCTTTTTCTTTTATCAAGAATACATGGCTGCATTTCCAACTACTGCACTCCAGCACTGACTGACTGACTGTCTATCCCAGACCTAATTTCACAATTTCTCTCTCTCCTCCTTATTCCCTCATTCCTCCCTTCCTTATTGGCCTCCGTAATCCCCCTTACTACTTTCCTTCCTTCGTTCCTAACCCTCCCTCCTTTTCCCATTCTTAATTACTTCAACCATCTCTTCCCCCTTCCTCGATTCTTCCGCCCCTCAAACCCTTCCTTCCTATTTACTTCCAGTGCCCCTTCTGCCTATCACCCTCTCTGCCTCCCTATCTTTCTTCATTACCTCCTTTCCTCCTTTCTTCTTGCCCATCTTAATCCTTCTCTTCACTCCTTAAACATATACCAGCCTTATTTCCTCAAACCTTATTTCAACTTCACTTATTCCAGTCATTCATATCGTCAGTCCTTTTTAGATCACAACAGTAAAAAACAGACACCGGCGTCATTTCATGTGGTAATGCTTGCATGTGCCTACAAAAGAATGTGGCCATTCTTGTTTATTATAACTTTTCAACATGCTTCACAGCAGTCACGCTGCTCTACTACATAGCCTAACGAGCATTGGCATAGCCAATAGGTCTCGCCTTTGGGACCTTATAAGTGTTTAGCCATGCAACAGTTGATGTTGTTGCACCAAGGATATTGTGCTGGATAACCAAACACTTATAAGGTCCCAAAGGCGAGACCTATTGGCTATGCCAATGCTTGTTATATGATGTGAACAGTTCGTATGTGGCATGGTCAGGTTTTATATAATGTGAATAATTTGTGTGTGGAATGGTCAGGTCTTATAGGATGGGAACAGTTTGTATGCGGCACCGTCTGTTCTAAATGCTGCGGGCAATTCACATATCACATATTCAGTTCTTATCTGATAAGGGGTGATCATACATGATGCATGCGAGTAAGAGGTCTCCGAGAGTTGAACCCTCGGCCTTACAATGATCTCAATTTCACTGGTTAGAATACCGACACGATAGACTTGGCCGCCCATCCTTCTAGAGTTGGTAATTCTATTCCATTGGGCAATAGTAACATCTTTGATTTACAGCGTTATTGCTCACGTGCTCTGGACTGTTCACTTTTGGCATGATCAATTTTTTATATGGCACTGTCAGTTCTTATATTTACGGCTCGCACACGGCACTGGAAGCTCTTTTGGGATATAGATACTTTGCGAATGCAATGGGCAGTTCATGCACGAGGAACAGTTCCTATGAGCGCCGGCAGTTATCCTCTGGGGGTCGGGGGGCAGTTTGGGGTTGCTTTTAAATTGCGGGACGTGTTTCATGTGCTGGAGACATCTCGTCTCGAATATATTCCGATCTTATGTCGATAACAGTTCTGATGTTACCTTCTCTCACGCCGAGAGTCAGCGCCGAAACTGTCCTCCCACTTCTGGGCCTCGGGTCCCAGGTTCTCAACCTGCTGCGCGTTCGGCCGAAGTGAACTCCGTCCGAACAGACTTCGGACAGCGCTGGGACTGTCCCCCTCCGTCCGTGTTTCTACAGTATGCTCCTGACTCCTACAATCTCGAATCCGTGTCTACGTGGTTCGTGTGTTTCCTTTTTTTCTTTACTGAAGTTTGATTTAAAGCGCCTAGTTTCTCTTATCGGTTATTTCAAAGCACTCGCAGCAGGAAAAGAAATACTAGCTATTTGTTGTGCACACCTGCCTGCCCTGCTCTCAGTGCGTGCCTTCTGTAGACTCAGGCACTCCGAGGAGAGGGGCTGTGGGTCTCTCTCCTCATCCTGCTGTCAGCAGCTGCAGGTAAGGGGGTCCACCCTCTCATGTGGTAAGCAGAGTGCAGTGTGGTATAGCTCCTCACTTGGTCCGCCAGCTACAGCGCCCTAGCAGTCCCGTGCATGCTTCCGTAGGTGCCTGTGTGGTGGGGTGGGGTCTTGGCTTCGTAGTGTCTCACACAAGCGCGTGAGTTATAGCGCCTGACCAAGACCATGCAAGTGTGTGTGAATGCGTGTGTATGTGAGGGGTGTATGGTTTCTCACTTTGAAGCACAGGTGACGTTCACAGAGAGTCCGAGCAATGCAGAGCGTGTGCGTTGGGTGTAGGGTGGTTTCTCATACTTGTGCACGAGTGACTGAGTGTGAGCAAAAAGGCAATGTGCGTGGGGTGGTGTTAGAATGAGTTCAGACAGCCAGGCGGGTAGTTCCCTGCGGGCCGGAATACCAGACTTGGGCCTCGTAGCCTCCCACTGAAGTGCACAGTGAAGGAAAGAGTGTGTGGGGGGGAGGGGCGTATATAGGAATATATACCTAATGGATAGTGGTGGAGTGAGTAAATTAAGTGCTCACCACCCCTCCATTCTGCATAGCGGTCAACATGTTTCTGCCGGTTCAAAGCTTAATCTCCAGCATACCGCAGGACAAGTTGTATCCCTATGCCCTTTTTCCAAAACCCCTCTCACTACCCACTATAGTGGGTTATACTCCACCTGTAAGTCTGGAGTGTTTTTGTATCTTTGCTCTTCCAATAGGAACTGAAAGGTAAAAGACAAAACAATAAAAACAATTGTTTTCACATCAAATACAAAGACAAAATTATTAAATGTGTGCTCTCAAACAACAATTGTTTTCACATCAAATACAAAGACAAAATTATTAAATGTGTGCTCTCAAACAATCCCAAACAGTTGCAAACCACCCAATTGGTGTGACCAGAATCTTTCATACGTGGTGTGAAATCCACCATCATAAATCAGTGGGCAATCAATGGCCCTCCTAATGGTATATACATGTCACGTAATCTGTGATTTATATCCATTTAAACTGAAAATATACTTCACAATAGAAGCGACGTGCTGAATAAAAAGAGAGAAGACACACTCCAACACTCCAACATGATGTAAAAGATATAGAAGCGTCACTCCCCATATCTTAATCATAGATTTTTAGTTCAGGTACACTCATTCTAGGTCGTACGATGTCCAGCCTTCCCCACTTCTCACCAGAGTTTATTAAGCAAGTCGCTAGAAATGGCACTGGAGTAGAGAGCGACCCTCTGTAGTCACACACTGCGGGAGGGAAATCACAAGATGTTCAATTCTTTGTTTGATTCCCACTCCAAACAATATATACCCTAATGAGCCGATGTTCTCCCCTAATGTTGTAGCCAAAAGTTTCATCAGGTAAGTTTTACACGTATTATATCTAGCCAGTATCCAAAGTCACATACCACTCTCACCATTTACACCACCCGTTTAAATGAGGAATATTACCATAAGTGAGGCTGAGTACCTAAATCACCCCCAAGAAGGAGAATAACTTATCCTTCAATCGACAGCCTTCTCTAACGAGACAATCTTACAAATAGGTGTAACATGATACTCTACCCCCCCCCCCCCCCAATATCTGGCCAAATATTCCTTACTTCGTCAAGAGTGGTACGCCGCCTGCGAAATACGTCTCTCCTGGTGCCGCGTAGGTGCCACAGGCTTCCGTAACCCTCGTAATATCTCTGCCTCTATCTCATCACGTGATGCTAGCGAGTGACGGAGCACGCAACACGTAAGGAACTACACCGCTGAACTCTCAATACCGTCAAGGCTATGCATACACTACACACAGGGAACGACACACCCATCCACATTACGTACAGATTCCCCGTGTTGCTAATCACTCTATGATCTCGCATTTGGACCAAAGTTTGCCCAAACGTGCAAACCCAATTCCAGGCAAGAAGGGGGTATATTAATCTCAAAAGTGTGTCTCAATATTCACCAATATATTCCAGGCAAGGCAAATGTGTCTCAATATTCACCAATATCCCAGAGTTAGTAATCATATGTGAGATGTCAATACCTAATAAAATAACATCAATGGCATCCTCCAAAAAGGCCCTATAATTCAGAGGGTAATTATAGGCTATCATTACAGATTTCCTTGGAACTCCTGGTTAACCCGAGGTCAAATAGAGAACTCTTATCTCAATATTCCTCAACTACCTCTACCAATAAGAACTATAGTAAATGGAGCGAGACCTACGGGTACCAATTCATTTTCATTTTCTCCCTAGTGCTGACCACGGTATATCATCATTGAGTCCAGATACATGAATCTTCATACAGTATACCCACTTCTGCTCCCATACAAAAAGGGCTTGTGAAGTGTCTCTCATTGATGGTCTAAAGGCAGGTTAATCCAACACTGTCCAGTATATATCCTGTGTTGTATGCCCTTTCTCAGCAAAATGTAATGTGAGGCGTGTGTTGGTCCTAGAACATCTGATATTGCTCCTATGCTCCATAATCCTCACCTTCACCTTTCTACAATTCATCCCAATGTAAATCAAATTACACGGACACTTGATCATGTAGATCACATTGGACGAGTTACAGTTCATATGTACTCGCTGTTGCCAAAGGTATTTCAGACCCACATCTACCTCTTTTGTGTTCTTGGTCAGAGAGCAGACATCACATGACCCACACCGTGTGTGTCCCGTGACAGGTGTTAAGTGTCCACCCACCCAAGGAGCCCCCCGGGCGCAGTTCTGTGGGCGAGAATGTACTAGTTGGTCCTTAATATTTTGACCCCTCCTAAATGCAAAAAGGGGTTTCTCAAGCTTAAGGCCGCTCGAGTTCAAAATACGCCAATGTTTTAAGATGATACGTTTCATGGCTGTAGAAGATGTATTAAACGTAGTAACACAAACAGTGTTGTTTTTTGTTGGTCTTTCTACTTTGGTCAGTAATGCCTCACTAGGGTAATTCCATGCTCGCTTCCGAGCCCTCCTGACTATTTGCTTCGGATAACCTCTGTCATCCAATTTTTCTGCTAAGCGAGCTGCCTCTGCCTTGAATTCATCCGGTTCTGAACAGTTCCTGTGAAGCCGCAGGAACTGACCCACCGGTAGATTTTCCCGCAAAGCTCTAGGATGGAAACTCCCAAAATGCAGGAGTCCATTCTTACCCGTAGATTTGTGATAGACTTTAGTTGACAGTTTACCCTCCATCGGAGAGATAACCAAATCCAAAAAGGGGAGACTATCCTTAGTGATAGTATTGGTGAAGTGTAAAAAATGATTTTGTACATTTAAACATTGCATAAACTCATTTATAGATGCCTCATTACCCCTCCAAACAAGGAGGACGTCATCTATAAACCGTTTCCAGACGCGTATGTTGTCAGTCCATGGATTTTCAGAGCCAAAGATGTATTTTTGCTCAAAGGCGGCCACATAAAGACCCGCTAGACTCGGTGCAAAAGCACTACCCATAGAAGTACCATGGGTTTGCAAATAAAGCACTCCATTGAACTCAAAAAAGTTCCTAGTAAGAGCTAAATCCACCAGATGTAAAATAAATGGTCTTGGGGTCTGATATTGCCAATCCAAATCAAACAAAAGCTCCTCAATCATTCTTAAAGTTTCTAGTTGCGGAATATTGGTATATAGGGATTCTATGTCCAATCCCACCAAAAATTCCTCTTCAGGATTGAAGGCCATGTCACTCAAAAGATGGACTACTTCAGTAGTATCTTTGAGGTATGCCCTCCTACTCTGAACCAAAGGTTTAAAGAAAAATCACAAAACTGTGACAAGGGCTCTAGTATGGATCCTATACCCGCCACAATAGGTCTTCCTGGTGGTGGTCTAGTTCCTTTATGTACTTTAGGTAGAGTATAGAATTCTGGTATAAAATGGTCTTTTTTAAATAAAAAACCAGCCTCATGTTCTGTTATCCAGTCATTACTCAGGGCTTCCTCTATGACTTTCATATCTGCCATAAGTGGCCACAGTCTCACGTCTAGGATAACAAAATCAATGACACTCGTATGATTGCCTCTTCAGAAGGTGGGGACTCGATCAGGGTCAGAGGTAGTGCGTCCATTACATGCCCTCAGCCCTCTGGCAACTGTTAAGAAACCTAGTTTAAATCCAGTGGCTGTAAAATTAACTCGGGGTTTCCCAGCTAATACTTGAATACCCCATTGGTCATCTTCCTCTTCTGTGACCTCATTGATGTAAGAAGGGGGTTCATAGGATGTATTAAAATCTCCAGTCAATATAAAACCATTGCGGACTGGAAACTTGTTACATGCTTGGCCGGACCGCGGCGGCCCTACCAAGCATATTACAGCCTCTATACTGCTGCAACACTGCCAGGGAACCGTGCCCCCATGAGTCTGGCAGTTCGTCGACCGCCAGACTCGTTATAGAACCCCAAATGTATCCCTTATGGGTCTTAGTGCCTTAGATGTATACTCTTGTGGTTGGTTAGGGCTTAAGATTCTATGGGCCAGATGCACACTCGCAAACAGGAGATCAGCCTGTTTGCGACCGCAAAAAGGGTAATGGCATGTACAAACGCTATTTTGCAAGTCACTGACTCGCAAAATAGCATTCGCGACTCTCGCTATTAGGAAGTGTATCCCTTCCTAATAGCGAAACTCACTGCTATGTACTATTGTTTTGCGACTGCATTTGAGGCCGCAAAACACTCGCAGTTTACCACCTACTTCAAGTAGGTGGTAAACCACTCGCAAATGGGAAGGGGTCCCAGGAGTGTGTGAGAAAATATTTTTTAAGAGCAGGCAGTGGTCCTAGGGACCACTGCCTATCCTTAAAAAATGAAACTGAAAAGTTTCATTTTTCTTTTTTAAATGCATTCCTTTTTCCTTTAAGGAAAATGTGCTGCAATAAAAAAAATACTTTATTTAAAAAGCAGACCCAGACATGGTGGCCAGCTGACCCCAGCAGCCCACCATCCCTGGGAGTGCGTGTCATTCCCAATGGGGTCGCAGATTGCCCTTGCCTCATGTATATTGATGAGGCATGCAATTTGCAACCCCATTGGGAATCGCTAACAGTGTCTGTGACACTGTTGTACATTGCATTTTGCGAGTCATAAAATGTAAGGGTCGTACATCTGGCCCCAGGTGCCTGTTCTATATCTCGGCGTTAAGGGCTGTCAGAGGCTGCCTCTAATGCCACCTACCGGATTTAGATGGGCAGAACTAGAGGTCAGTTTTCTCTTCTGTCACTGTCAGGAAAACCATGGCTGTAAGGGGCGATGAAAACTATAAATTGCTCCCCTCGCCATGAGAGAGAACTCTATGGGGTGGAGAGCATTGTCTTTATTATTTAAAAAAAATGCCACTTCTGGATTTTCTTTTTTAAAATAAGAAAGGAATCTACTTGCCCATCCATGACGGAACAGTGCATCAAATTGCAAAAAGCATTAAAGGAACCTCTGTGATGGCAGTTACTGGCAATGCTTTAGGAAATGACCACCACTTGGTGGTAATTTCATATTTTGGCACGCAAAGGTGCAGTCAAGGCGACTGAGTAAATTATTCCGCCTAGACTGCCAAACCTCCATTTGCCAAATTATAAATAAGCCCCTAAAACAAGATAAAACCTTTGACCAGGGTGAACCTGGTCTGTGTGTCCGACCTGCAGTCCATCGCTGCAATTGCGACTAGGTCCCAGCCTATGACGACTATTGACTATCAATGGTGCTTTGTGCATTTTTTGCTAGATTTTCCCTTAAATCGTTAAAAACTCATGTCTCGGATTCCTTATTCGATTTTTGTAATTTTGGTGTAATTTTGTTTATTAACCCCTTCAGCGCTGCGCGGATTCCCCCGCGGTGCTGAAGGGTTCGAGCGCGGGCGGGGCCATGACGGAACGGTTCCGTCATGAGCACAGCTCAACCGATGCTCATGACGGAATCGTTCCGTCATGAGCATGGAAGGGGTTAAATGTTATTCTGTTTTTACAATTTGGTTTGTGATTTTCATTGTTTTGTCTTTTGACTTTATTACTGTTTTGGTACTGCAAAAATACTTCACATTGTGCCCTAAATTAAGATATTCTGCTGTACGCCATAGCTACCTGGAAGCGGAGTGCACGTTAATTAAGTGGCATTGAGGGTTCACCCTGACACGGGTAGTTATTGGTCCTTGAGCTGGGTAGTCACCCTCCCCAGATAATAATCAGTTTTCTTACACTGCGCATTCTAACTCCAAGAATAAAGTACAGTATGTTACAGGAGGTGTGCATATTTAGTCTTGTTTTCTTCTGAGTGCAGCATTGTTGCCGCAATGAGCAGGAAAACAGCTATGTGCACATATAGGTGTGTTTCTCCTCAGTTCACTGCACTCAGAAGAACACCAGCATGTGCACACTTCTTATAATAAAGGTGTGCCTCTTTTATTCTGGTTATGCCATTTACGTTTTAAAATATCTCTTCAATTTTGAGTTTACTTTGGGTCCACTGTCCGGGCCTCTGAGGCCACCTCTTTCCATAAAAAGAAAAGAGTCTTACAAAAAAGTACTGTGCACCACAAATGTGCAATGTAAGTGTCTTTCTATTAGGCACTTTAATATTCAAGCCTTTAAAAGAAGTAACACTTTGCGATTTTTCTGTGCTATAAATGCATTTGTGAAGTAACTACTGCCTTGAGAACAGTGTATCTGGTGTAGTCCTTCCCAAGTGTAATAAATACTGTCTGGGCAGTAATGCCCGTTTAATAGCTGAATAAAAGAATCAAAAGCTGAAATGTCTCCAGTTAACTTTTGACAAGTGTCTGCCACTACATGGCATGAACAGTGCCATATTTCCTTTGTTAACGTTTGATCCATTTGAGCCAAAATATTTTTTGTTAAAATCTGTAAATTAGGCAACTGATGGTAGAATAAGTGAGCAGTGCAGTAAATCCATTACTAAGCGGAAATGCGAAACGCCTTTATCACATAAATCCATACCTTTAACGTATAATAGAGGACTGGAGGTTAAATTGCGAAATTGCTTTCTTTGAGATTAGTTGAGTGAGAGAAGTATGCAAGTGTAATGTCTAAGGAACAGAATCTGATTTCTTATAGGTGTTGAGCGAAACAAATATTATTTTGCACAAAGAGAACTTGAGGTAGACCTTTTCTGTAACAACTATCTGATCCATTTAAATGCCCTCTTTCTGAATGAAACTCCTCATTGATTTCATAGTAAAGCCTTCCTTTGCACGTCAGAGTGATTTATTGCATGTCACTGCAAATGTCCTTAGTGACCACAATCCACTATCTTTGGAATTAAATATTAATGATGTCTTTAGGCCTAACCATATGTCTGCAATCTCTAATTCAAACATAGTCCCTATTAAACAGGGAACACGTTTGAGATGGGATGTTATTACTTCTAGTGATTTTCTTGAGAAACTGTATCACAGCAATTTGGAGGACTTTAATATTTGCGTAGCAATAGAATCTAAACCAGGGGATATTCTTGGTGCCTTTGAGAGAATAACCAGCCAGATTATGGATAATCTAATCCTCGTTGGGAAACCAAGACCTAAGAAGCATAAAAACTGGTTTGATCAGGCATGTAGTAGCGCGCACTCCACTCTCTTACTGGCCCTAAAAGATGGTGCTAAAGATATCAGCAGGATTGTGGAGGCAAGAAGATCCTTCAAAAAAACACTAAAGGCAAGGAAAATTTGTCTAAAAAATATGGCGTGGGAAGAATTGTCAGACGCTAGTGTTTTAAAAAGTAGCTCCCAATTCTGGAAAGTAATTAACAGCCCACTTTTTAATGAAATGGAAAATACTATTAATGATTGTCTTATTACCCCAGACAAATGGGTGTCTCACTTTAGTGGGCTTTATTCTGAGATTCCTGACCAGAATCCAGTAAATTTTGGGGATATTAATCAGTCATCGAAAATTAACTTTACTGAGGCTGAAGTCCGGGACGCCATTGAATCGATGGCAAAGGGCAAAGCACCCGGCCCCGATGGTGTCCCCGCAGATCTGTACAAGGCAGATTCAAATTACTGGGCGAAACTTTTAACCTTAGTTTTTAACGCGGCAGCAAAGGAGGGTGTTCCCCGTTCTTGGGGTAAGGCCGTGATAGTACCAATATTTTAAAAAGGTGCTAGAGAGGATCCGGCATGCTATCGGCCTATTTCTCTTCTGGATTCTGCGATGAAAATAATGGGTAAAGTTGTCCTAGCAAGGTTAACATCATGGCTGGAGGACAACTCCATTATTTCGGACCTCCAGTATGGTTTCAGAAAGGGAAGGAGCACGGTGGGTCAATGCCTTAATCTGCATCTCATTATTGGGAAGTATACGATTGCGAAGCAGGGGGTCTTACACTTAGCATTCATGGACCTATCTACTGCTTTTGATTTGGTTAATCGTCAAAAATTATGGGCATCCCTGGCAGCTATGGGTCTTGACCCTGTGCTGATTTCCTTTTTAGCACTTATACATGAAGACACTACTGCGGCGGTCCTTTATAATAAGGACGGGAATCTATCTGATGCCTGGCAGGTGAAGCGTGGGGTAAGACAGGGATGCATTCTTGCCCCCCTGCTTTTCTCACTTTATATTAATAACCTGGGGGAAGTTTTGTCCTTATCTTGTAAAGACATACCAAGAGCAGGTACTAAGTTGATTCCCACTTTGTTGTATGCGGATGACACGGTCTTACTGGCAAGAACTGCGAGAGGCCTTCAAGCCCTTTTAAATGGTTTTAACGATTTTATGGTCTCCGTGGACTTAGTAATACATTTTAAAAAATCACATTCAATGACAATAGGAGATGGAGCTGCAAAAAAGGTTAAATTCTTCTGCAATGAGCAGGAGCTTACCAAAGTCCAGACCTTTCCATATTTGGGGGTCACCTTTGATGACAGAGGATCATGGGTCGCGCAACGCGCATAGAAACAGAATATTCTCGCTAGGGCAACAGGAGCATTGTTGGGTTTTGCAAAACGGCTGGGCTGCAAGCCCTTGCCCGCGATTTTGAAGATATATAATGCTAAGTGCGTGCCTATGGCCCTGTATGGCAGTGAGGTCTGGGGCTATACGTCGTCAGTGGAGATTCAATTAACTGAGAATGCCTTTTTTCGGAAACTTTTGTCATTGCCTGTTTCTACTTCAATTTTTAATATCCATGAAGATTTGGGGGCTGAGTACCTAGTGGATCAGATTTCCGTCGCACCATTAATGGGTTGGTTAAGGGTTTGGGTGCAGCACCCACCAAGCCTAAACCAGCTCATTATACAAGATTGTCTGGCCCTTGACAAAGCCATGTGTATTCCTTGGCTACGATATATTAAATCGAAGATGGAGATTCTTGGCTGCTTAGAATTATTTGAGAGACCATGTGAGCTGTCTAAATTAGAAATAAAAGACTTAAAGTCTCAGTTCATGTGCAGGGCAAAGTTGTTGAGAGAAGGCGAGGAAGTGTGTAAACCGTCCGTTAGGAGATTTGTCATGTTAAGTATGGGCAATGAGATTCAGCCATACTTGACCTATATAAATAATCCTTTTCACTTGTTCTTATTGATTAGGTTTAAACATGGCATGTTACCTTGGCTCCTAGCACACCCGAAGGGCTTTTTTAAAGAGGGCACCTTGGGCCCCTGTGATAATGCCTCCGAACAAAATACGCTGCATATGATTTTTTTCTGTAAATTTTACACCCTGTTACGTAAGAAATTTATTTGCCCCATTTTTAAGAACTGTCACTTTGAGCAAGTAAGGCCCGCATTGGTATTCCTGCAAATGCTGGGTTCTCCTTTTGTCTGTTTCGGAGTTGCCAGCTATCTTTCGGGGGCTATTAGAAGTAGAAATCGAATGTAGTTTAATATATCCTAGTCCTATTTTTCAGTATGTTTGACAGTCCGAGACCGGGCCTTTTTACCTTTTTCTCTTGAAACCATGAAATAGTTTTATAAATTTTGGCCTGCCTTACTTTTTAATGTCAATATTCGCCAATTATTTGTTCAAACACGTTCTTATGTATATTTGTGAACTGCGCATTGTTTGAAACTCCTTTGTTAATTATTTTCAAATGTAACTATTTGCAAATGAAATTTTGTGTATGCTTTGATGGTTTTAATTATTAACCGAATAAAGCTATTGTTGACTGACTGACTGACTGGCATGGAATATTTTTTCGGTAAGAAAAAGAAACAGATGCTGCTAGTTGAGCACATGCTTGTTGCTTTTAATTTTTTTGGTCTACTCAATGTCAGCTTTATTTGTGATGCATATACACATATTTGTGTCGCATATACATGGATACAGGGTTTTTGGCCAAAACCTCTTAATCCATTGGTCTATTCAGCTGTCATTAACATTCTGCTTCTGCCTTTCACAGCTTACAGCTTGGGGCAACCGGTCACCCACTTCAGCCCATGCTTCATTTGGGCTTTGATTTATGGTATATTTTCCTGATCACGTGGTCATCCACTTAAAAAGAAGTGTACTTCAGTACCAGGGAGGGTGGGCTCATACTTTACTGTGCCATTGCTTTTTTATGTCCATTCCTTATTATTTTTTTTACTTTTTTAGTCACCTTTATGTACTTAACCTATTGTTTCAGTTTACAATAATTCAGCAAATAGTTCCTTTTCTTTGCACCAGTTATAATCAACATTCATATTTTCCTGTGATTTGCTTTAAAACTAAAAAGTATTTGTATACCTGTTATAAGTACACCCTCTTGCTAGGACGCACCATTACAGTTCTATTAAAACTACATACAACAGTTACTTATTTAAAAAAAAGAAGTTTTTATTGAAAGCATCCGGCAGACCGCCGCGTTTCGGTGGCGAAATAGTTTCTTTTTTTTCTTGTCTTTATTTTGCAGCATAAGCTTACACCAAAACCATTTTAACCATTGCACTAGCTTGCCAAGGACAAACCTGAACGATTTGCTAATGCTTGTTTCCATGGAGTTGTAAAAAGCCAAGACACATATAACTAATTTGAAATCAGACATACAGGTATCAACGTAGACGCCACATGTATGTATAGGACAGTAAAATAATTGAAAAGAATGCATGTAGTGTTAGCTTTTTAGGTCTCGCCTAGACAGCGCCTGTGCTGTCTCTTCGAGACATGCTGTATTCAGGTATGAACTTGAAGCTCTGCCCATTTTCCACCCATCTTTTCAATTGGCTCCTTTTACTCTCCTTTCTAAATGGTTGCTTTTGATTCGGCAATAGGCTTAGTAGTCCCTCCTTAGTACCGCCTTTTCTACTTTTGTTACCTCCCATGAGGACTGGCTCTTTTACTTGTGTTGTTACTCGGAATGTTTTAATTACAAACGGTGAGCGCTATTTTCTTAAAGGACTTTCTTCTATTGCAGACACAACATGCTTTCCTGGAACCGTTTGTGTATTTTAATCAGCTGGGTGGTGCTTTATCTTATCTTATGTCTTTTGCTTCAAGAATGGGCCATTAACGCTGCTCATAAAATAATAAATAATTTTTTTTAAAGCACTGTGCTTTTAAGACGTGCGTGAGGTACCTTCAGGTTCAAGAACGGCAGCCACTCATTTATTTTGCTATGCGCAGCGTGCCAAAATCAATTAACACATGTGAACAATGGTCCTTTACTTGTCCCTCCCCCACACAAGGTGGAGTAGGGCCGGAGTTAGCTGGGATTCTCCCTCCCCCAACCCAGGAGAATAACGGACGCTCACATTCATCTCCGACCTTCCTCCCAATCGAACGGTGGAAAAATGCAGAAGCTCCTTATCTGTAATGGGGAAAGCGTCTTGGTCCTGGATTGGCTGTGGGACCTCTTGACAGTGAATTGGCTGCAGACGTTCCTGTCCATCGTTCATTTGCTATAGGAACTTGGAGACAGTGCAGTGGTTTACAATTGGTCGGGAAACCGCCTTTTATTGTCTGCGATGTCTCAAACTCTGCACATGCTACAACTTAAAAAACAAGCATTTGCAATGCAATAGGTCTTGCATTTGTGTGAGTTTGAACTATTGGCATTGTAAATGACAATGCCTTTTATTTTTCATAAGCAAAAACTAGAAGTACAAAGTGCATGTTTATGCACGCTTGCTGGTTTTCAAAACACATAAATAAGAGGCATTGTCATTTACAATGCCAATAGCTCAAACTCTCGCAAATGAGAGACCTATTGCATTGCAAATGCTTGTTTCATATTGGTACCTTAAAAATTGTAGGCTGTTGTAGGGTTGCTAGCTTGCTTGATGTGAACCAGACAGGCTTCAGGAACCCTGTTTTCAACAAGTGGGTGAACAACTGTTCAGTACGGTACACAAAGCAGTTGCTGTCCATTGAGTGATCCAACATACCTAATTATTATGTGCAATAAAGAAACAATTATATCCCACTGCAGTGCAACATATGTATGATTATACAAAGGTTAAAATGTGCAGGCGGACAGGACTGTGTTGTTAGCTTGAGATAATTATTCCAAAGACAGCCTTGATTGGATAAACTTGAGAACTTATCTTTCATTTACCAGCAAAAGTGGGTTGATTCTCTCAACAAATGAGCTAAAGTGTAAGCAGACCTGAAATGTATATCTATATGTATATCCCTTCATCAGATATTTAATCCCCTTTGTATCCTGTGCATCTGTCCATCCCGCTGTCCCTCTTTAAGTTTGTCGTCCACCTCTGAATGTGTTCGTCTGTGTACAAGAGTGCCTTCCCCTTGTCTTGGATTTTCATGGCCTACCATGTTTCTTAACCTGTAAGGCCTGTATTCTTTATTCCTCATGCAGATTGTACCTGTTTCACCTTTCAACCTCTTCCCATATTTTGCTTCCCTCCTTTCCTCTCCTATTCCTCTGTTACCTCTATTTCCTCATCTTTGCCGCTAGACCCTAAAGTCAGCTGCTCACCGGTCATCCCTTGCTCTTTGAGAGGTGTTACCTCTGCTTCACAGGCACTACATAGGGAGTCATTACATCGCTGTAGTTAAATCGGGAGGCTTTACCTCACAGGGAAGTTTTCAGTTTTTTCTTTTGCAGACCTTTACTTTGAAGGTAAGCTACTTTAAAGTGCTCCAACCTCAACTAGACATATATACCATAGATCTATGTATATTGATAAGGATATTTCACTCATGTAACTCAGTAACAGACAATTAAATTAAAATTAATTTGCATTAAACCATTTAAAACAAATTATGTTTTAAAGTTATATATGGTTAGTAATGGGTTTTTAAGTACCGGGAGGCATAGTGCATAAGGGTAGTAAGGGGTTTTACCAGCTCAGGGGTGAGTAGTCATTAGGTGTTGTATTTAAGGCTAGTAAGGAGTTTTTAGGATTCAAGGATGGGTACTGTAAGAAACAGGGTTATTAGTTGAGATGGGTGGAAGCCCCACTCAAATAATAAACACAATCGTTCAGAGTGAACCTGTACTTAACCCCCTGGTAGCTTGGCACAGAAGTATCAAAGCAATCAGGCTTAACTTGGAGGCAATGTGCAAAGTATTTATGCAGAACTCAAGCAGTAATAAAGTGAAAACACAACAGAAGAAAACTTCCAAACCAATTTAGAAAAATAGAGTTAATTGTAATAAATAAAATGACGCCAGAATGACAAAAATCCAATCAGTAGAACCGGAGATATGAGTTTTTGAACTTTTCAGGCAAAATATTGCCAAAAAGCACAGTGTGTTGGTTGTTGTTATCTGATTGTGCTGGACTGGGGTAAATTACAAATTCCAGCCAGCCACGATGGAGTGCAGGTCGGATATAGGAACTAGGTTTGTCCTGCTCAAGAGTTACCTTCTCAAGCCTGCCCAAGGAGTTGCTGTTCACATTGATGGTAGCCGCAAGGAGGTCGTTGTCAGCGTGTGGAAGAGTTTGGTCGGTCGTCGCTGGAGCTTCGCGATGGCAGTCAATGCGGGCTGTTACTGTCAGCGCGAACAGCATGATTTGCTGGAGCTTCATGCCAGTTGTCTCAGATGATTACTTTCAGCGCAAATAGCAGGTTCTGTCTGAGTATTGCGTAAGCGGTCATTTCTCTGTGCGAAATGTCACTTCGCGATCGTGAGGAGCCCAAAACATCTGTATCTTCACGTTCAGTTCAGGAGGAGTACTCTTTGATTCGAGCCAAGGGACCATGACCTGTGGGGCACCTCTTGGGATCAGAACTCACTCCAGCAGTGACCAGCAGCAAGGCTCAGGCAGATCCATCCTAGTCCCGTTGGCGCTGGTCAGCTAGACACTTCTGGAGAGCCGAGGGTCAAGGTAAGACGGTGCAATCTTCTTTCTTTAGACAGCAGGGCAGTCATTGTTCTGAAGCTTCCACAGATCCAGGAGTGTTCTGATGAGAGGTTCTGAAGGTGCCACTTTTATACCTGGTGCCAGCCTTTGTGTGTGGGAATTCCCTGGCCAACCTCAAAAACTAGTTTTGGTCAGTTCTGTCCCCTTCCCCTCGACCAGACTCCTAACTGTCTAGGGTGACAAAGGCAAATTCAGGCCTAGTGTGTGCTGCAGGCATGGCCCTCTGAAGTGCAATCAGGGCTGCTTACAGAGCCTTCCCTGCTATCCTGTCAAGAACACCCACTCCCCTCACACCTAGGCCTCCTTTGTCCCCAAGTATGGAAAGAATACACAACCCACAACTGGAGAGCCATTCACAGTCATGTGACCGTGGACACTGATAGAAAGGCACATTTGGTTTAGACAAAAATATGCCAACTTTATAAAAGTTACATTTGCAGAATAGTAACAGCATTTCTGTATCTGATCCCAAACTGAAGTTATCACTTATTAAGTATAATAAGGTAACCCAGTGTTAGTCAATGGGAAAGATAGCATTACAACAGTGAAAAACGATTTTAGGTTTTTTCAGTGACCGTGGACACTGATAGAAAGGAACACTTGGTTTAGACAAAAATATGCCAACTTTATAAAAGTGACATTTGCAGAATAGTAACAGCATTTCTGTATCTGGTCCTAAACTGAAGTTATTACTTATTAAGTATAATAAGGTAACCCAGTGTTAGTCAATGGGAAAGATAGCATTACAACAGTGAAAAAAGATTTTAGGTTTTTTCACTGCCAAGCAATATAAACTTAATCCCACATGTCCCACTTTTTAATACCATGCTCCCTGCCCTGAGAGTGGTAAAGCCTACCTTAGGGGTGACCTAGGAGTATTTAAAATTAAAGTTTAAACTTAGCAAAAGGTTTATTTTTCTAGGTCAAAATTGCAGTTTGAAACTGCACTACAGGCTGTAGTGGCAGGCTGGAGACATGTTTTACGGTGCTACTTTGGTCAGTGACACAATGAGTGCAGTCTACTAGTAGCATTTAATTTATGTTATATTAGAAAATCTGTAGAGCACAACCTATACCCAAGGGTGTCTTGGCACAAGCTTGGCCGAGAGAGTATATGAAGAAGGAGGGAACTAAAGATTGAAAAGCCAGGTTTTACAGGCCCTACATACATTTAGTCCCGTTTACCAGGGACTTATAAGTAAATTAAATATGCTGATAAGGTGTAGGCCAATTTTACTATGTTTAGGGAGAGTGCACAAGTACTTTACCACAGTTTGGTAAGAATAAAGTGCGCTGAGTCATAATGTGAACAAAAACAAGTTCAGTAAAAATAGGGAGTGAAGGCAAAAAGTCTAGGGCAATACCATGCCAAGTATGTGAGGTCTAACAGGTAATGTTTATGGGTAGAAAGGAGTTTTTAGAACTCAAGGACGGGTTGTAGATGTAGGAAGTATTGCGTTTTTAGGACTCAGTGACTGGTAGTTTACAGGGGTAGTAATGATTTTTAGGGTTCAGGGATTAGTAATAATATTAAGGATAGTAAGGAGGTTTAAGAGCTCAGGCATGGATAGTGTGTTGGGGTCACAGGAGTTTTTAGGGTTTAGAGAGGGTAATGTATAGGCGTAAGAAGTCGTTTTAAGGCCCAGGGATGAGTAGTGTATATGGGTAGTAAGGAGTTTTTATGGCATAGGGATTGGTTTTGTGTGATTTCGTTAGAAAGTTTAAAGCTCAGGGATGGGTAGTGTAGTGTGGAAGGATCGTGAGATTGTTGTGCTTAGGGATCAGCAGTGTTTAGGGATAATAAGTAATTTTTAGAGCTCAGGAATGGGTAGCCTAAAGGGATACTCTGGAATTTTAGGTTCCCAGAGATGGCTACGTATAAGATAGTAAGGGGTACTTAGGGTTATTGAAGTGGTAGTTTAAAATATTACATTGACATTAAATTAAATTAACAGTCATTAATTTACTTTTGAGCATGTATAATTAATAAAAGATATAATTACATTTAAATGAAGTAATGACATTAAATTACATTTAAAATAGAATTAAAACTGCAATGTAGTGTCTCCGGGTGTGATAACCTGCGAAGTTTCAACCAGCATTCCTGTGAGACAATCCTAGAGTGACCTAAAGCACTCTACAAGCAACCAGCATAAGTTGCCTATTGGTCTGTGTGCATGGGTGGCTGCATGTCATGTCCATTCCTCTCAACCTTTTGAGTATCCAGTGAAGGTGAGATTAAGGGGTTCTGATGAGAGATTCCATTGAAATCAATGGAGATGAACCCATCAGGATGAGAAATATTTCAGGACGGGTGGTCCCACTGAAGTGTTAGGGAGTTATTTCCCTTGATTTGAGGTGGAGGATAGGTTTACACCTTAAGGAGAAGGTGAGTTGAGAGTTGTGCATGTGATCTGTAAGTTTAGATGCTTGCAAGTCTGTGTGCATGGGTGTCTTGTGGGTGGTCTGCGGGCTATGTAGGCGTGTTGATCTGCGTATGCCTGGATGTGAATTCACAACCCGAGCACACACTTGATTCATAAATATTAAATCAACATTTATGACACTTACATAAATATTAAATCAACATTTATGACACCTTTTTTATCATTAAATTCTCTTAGTCTTTATTCTCTTCTTTTGTTGTCCAGCCTGTCTATTTTGCTCCGTCTCCATAAGTGTGTGTATTTGTGCCCTATTTCAGTGGTTGTGTGGATAATGTGTAGTTGTGGTGTGGGCGTGACCAGACACCTTAATTTTTCCTCACTGATTGAGAGAAGGGCCGATTAATATAAGGGCTAGTAGGAATAAAACCTGCCTTCTTTTGGGCTTCGCTTGTCGTTACCTTTCGCGCGCCGTCTGCCAGCTGAAAAGCAGCCGGTGTGAAGGGGGGGGGGGGGCGGCTTGGCGTGGCGATGCTTCTTGTGCGATCCCCGTGCTGTTTCCAGACGGCGGTCACTCGTTAATCCATCCCACGTGGCACTGCCCACATCAAAGCGCGCGCCCTCTGGCCCCCCACGCTGACGGCGCAGGCAGGGAGCTGTCCAGACCATAGCCGCACGGCCTGGGAGTCAGAAAACATATGGGCACAGGCAGGCGGCTGAAAACCTGGACAGCACACCCACCACGTTCCCAATTCCGCGGAACGCTTCTGTCCAACAGAGGGAAAGACATGTATTTTCCGGCCATTCGCAAAGGGCGGACTACTACCGTACTACGTCTACCAAGTGACCGGTAAATGGCACTACAAGCCAACGCCTCCTTAAAGCCGGCAGGGCATGCGTCCATTCGGGCATGTTGTGGTACTCATCCTATTTACCGCCCCTCCCAGCCCTATTGGTCTTTCAAGGGTACTTACCGGCTTGTGAGAAATTGCCGATTTGGGTGAGCATATCTATTGCCAGCTACTGGTCTCTTGAGGTCCATAATCGTCTACCCCTCTGAAGACATGTGGATGGTCATTCACTGCATTCATTCAGCCCTGAAGAGGGTCTGTTAGCAACCCCATGCCTGCCAAACGGAATGTCAGATATTTGTCCAACACAGGTTGCCTGGACACTTGTGTTGTCTGCCCCAAGTAGCAAGCTGGCACGGTTAGCTGTTCTGTAATGTATTCCTGACGTGGTTCATATTGCCTTGCTTCTAGTTCAATATTAACATACTGTCACAAGTTCACAGCATACAATGCTGCCTTCTGCAGGGGCGAATGTGTGTCTTTGTACTGAAATGGCAAAATGCATAGACTCACTTTGAACTGTGGTCTTTATTTTCATTCCTTGTCCTTGATTGTTGCCAAAGTTCTGAGAGTCCGAAGTACGCTGGAGGAAGCCTCACTGGGACAGACCAGCCTTTGTACCTAAAACCCCCCAGCTGAGTCTGGGTTGCTGTTGGTGGCTTCTCTAAAAAGTAACACAACATCCTCTTGTACATAAAAGGAGGCCTGGAGAACCATGGTCAGCTAAGGGCTCTGTCTTTGGCACAAGTTGACCGATACATTTCCCCTGGTTGACGCACAGAACGAGTACAAGTTCATGCTCAACCTGAACAGGTAAGCTTAGGAACAGAAGCTGTTGATGTCTGGAGATCTCGTTGACAATACTTCGAAAACCATACACTTCTTCCTCGCCATGGGTTAGTAGTCATTGCTCATGTCCCTGGACCTGAAGCTGGAGGTGCACAAAACAGTCACTGATTTCCCATTTCATAGGAAAAGCCTGTTCAATGGATAATTCCATCAGCAGCACAAGATACGCGTTTCACAGTCATGGCAAAATCTCAGGGCACCATCCATCTGGGACCGTCAAAACATTCTCCTCACTAGGAGCAGGCAGAGGGCCAGATGTATGACCGCAAAGGGGAAATCGGACGGTTTGCGACCGCAAAATTGGTCTGCCCCATGTACAACCCTATTTTGCAAGTCGGTAAGCTATTACCGACTCGCAAAATAGAGTTTACGACTCGCTATTAGGAAGGGTAGTGCCAAGGGCGTCCCTTCCTAATAGTGACTCGCACTCGGTTGCAAAATACTCACAGTTTACCACCTACTTCAAGTAGGTGGTAAGCCACTCGCAAGCTAGAAGGAGTACCCAGGGGACCCTGTCTCCTTTGTGAGTATATGCAAAAATATTTTTCAAGAGCAGGCAGTGGTCACAGGGCCCACTGCCTGCTCTTAAAAAATGAAAAGGAAACGTTTCAGTTTTCTTTTTTAAATGCATCCTGTTTTCCTTTAAAGAAAACGGGCTGCATTTAAAAAACACAAAACTGCTTTATTAAAAAAGTAGTCGCAAACATGGTGGTCTGCTGACCCTAGCAGGCCACCATTCCTGTGAGTGCTGGCCATTTCTAATGGGGTCGTAAATAGCACCTGCCTCATGAATATTAATGAGGCAGGCAATTTGCATTAGGAATTGCTAACAGTGTCTGAGACACTGTTGTAAAATTGCATTTTGCGAGTCACATATTGCGAGTCGCAAAGCGGTGCAATTTGCGAGTTACAAAATGCAAGGGTCCTACATCTGGCCCATAGTCCTAATGGTCGTATGAGGCTTTGGAGTCCTTTTGTTCTAAGAAACTAGCTGGAGCTTCCTCCCCCTCAGGAAACAGATAATAGGAGAGGCAGCGTGTAGGTTGCCATTTTAACTCAGATGATCTTTTTAGGTTTCAGTTACAGTTTTTGCTGCCATTTGGAGACTAGTTGGTACTAAAACCTGTACTAAGATTGGACTTTGGGTCAGCCCTTTGCTCAAGATTTGATGGCTTTGGCTTTGTGTCTGTCTGACTTCTTTGCTACTGATTCCCCTTTATTGTTGAGTCTATTCCTCCTAGTAGCATTTCGGTCTCACTGTGTTTTTACTGGGTGATGTATCCTTCCACTGCTGATATCAAACTTTACTTTGCAGTCTATGGGGGCACTTTTTTCTCTCCCTTTCTATTTCCATGCTACCCTTGCCTCCCTCTTTTAGGCCTCACCTAACTCTTTAGTAAACCCTTTTTTACCTCTTACTAGTTGCTTGCTAACTTTTCAATGCCTGCCACGCTATCTGCGAGTGGCCATTTTGTAATATTGTTCATGACAATTTCAAGATTGACACCCACATGTGCAAATGCACACTCATGCGTGATGGACATCTTGAAATACCTTTTGTTTTATTTTAACAAACCCCATTCAAAGACACCATCTCGGGATGCAGGTGCATCCAAGGAAGCCATCTGTGCATTCAATTTGCTAAAACATAACAAAACGCATTCAAAGATGGACGTTATGGAGACGCGCGTGCATTTGTGGTTTATAATGTTTTAATGGGTGATTGGGGGGGGGAGCCGACTACAGGGAGGTCTGTTGCTCGTAATAATTTGGGGAATGGAGCAGTCCCAATGACCGCTCCGATATTGGGCTGTGCTTGGGTAACTATGTAGCCCAGATATAGAAAGGGGACATTTTGAATGAACAACCACCATTTTATCGTGGTACACAGTGGCTGGTATCAGTGAATATAGAAAGTTTTTGCCCACCCTCCCACACCTAAGATTCAGCTGTAGGGTTTATTTTCTGGTTCGGATTTGGTTTGTCTGTTGGGTTGACTTTATATTGGAATAGGTGTGCAGGGGGGGGAAAGCAAATATTGGGTGTCGCTTTGAGGCAGGTGCATAGCCGTTTGCAAATTTAATTGATATGGTTTAGCCAAGTTTATTGTTGTTGACAGTGGCAATCCAGGCTGAAGGGGAATGGGTAGACAAGATCACACCTGACTAGGTAGAAAGTTTAAGTTTCATTAGGAAGTTAGGTCAGTTACAGGTTACTAGTTGCTGTAAAAATGCAGGGGAGGTTAAAGGTCCCAACCGATGAGAATCAGCCCAGGAGGATGTACAGAATTGTAGGTTTAAGCTTTATGGGGGAGGAGAGACTTTTTATAGGTGGAGGGTAGTTAACTATTTTTGTACAGTGTGGTGGTAGTTTTGTACGGCACAGACCCAGGTTTATAATTGTGATGTGCACCTGTTTCAATAAAAAGCGTCCTTTTTCACACTATTTCGGGGTCAGTGGTTTGTGCTGCCTCCCATATTCCCCAATGCATTGCGTAATATTTTAAGAGACGAAATTCCATGATTACGGAATTGGGCACATTTGCGGTGACTTTATAGGACTTTAAAAAGAAGCATTGGCAAAACCAATAGGTTTCACCACTTAGAGCCCGTTGCCTTTGCTAATGCTTGCTTGTTGTGCATCATGTAATGACTTAAGACCGTCCTTGATGCCACCTTCCTCGGGTTTAGGTTCCTTTGTGCAGAGAGTTAGATAGCTGTTTTCGTCCTCTTCAGGCAGTCCAGATGTAATTGCACCAGAAACGCTTGTTTATTCGCAGCAGGACTCAGTCTCAGGGGTTTTTCTTTCTTTGTAGGTGAGGATGCGACAGAGATCCTGGTCTCCCTGTTAGTTGTATTGTTGAACCTGTCAGGCTTTATGGTGGGGTGAGTGAACCCTGGCGAGGTTCCTATCACCTGCTTTTCGCCAGGGGGATGTTTCTTAGGCACTGACCCACTTTCTGCAGTTGAGTAGTTGCTCCTCGGGCTGTGAAGGCGGTTTGTCGAAAGGTCTTGATGGAGTTTCTGTGAAGCTGTGCAGACAGCAGGGCTACGATTGCTGTTGAGTGTACTTCTTTGGACAGTGTTGGTAGGTTTAAGGTAGTGGTTGGGAGTTGGGGTAAGAGACAGGTGGCTGGAAGGTTTTGGTAGGGTTACTACTAACCTTTTCAGGTCACTAAAAAGGGAGTACAAACATGAGAAGGTCATTGTTCTCTTCTTGGATAAGGATGTTGCCATTTTAATAGACTGAGATAGTAGCTCCCGCTTTGAGTAAGGGGGGGGGGGGGGTGATATTATACGCTTGGGGCCATTGGGGGATGTAGTGTGAGGCTTTGACTGTCCTGAGGAAGTAAAATGCATTCCGCCATTTAGCTGTGTGTCTTGTGAGGAAGATTAGGGCGATCTTATTTTGATTTTGCATTTTATGTCTAATGCTTGCTATTTCTTCCTGTGCCAAATGCCTCGTCTTTGTAACTTCATGGTATAGTGTGGGTCATCGCTCGATGCAGAGCAACTTCCTGACCCGCCGGTTAAGGGTAATGTAGCTGTGTTCTGTGGTTTATTCTGTCGGGGAGTGGACCAAGGCGGCATTATGGCGATAAGCTCATCCTTCAGCTACGTGGCGTTCACCTTTCACAGGCACTGGCTTCTTTTTTTCTACACCACCTCTTGAATTGTGTGCGTGGTCTCATGTCTGTTACCTCATAGCAGATTGTGATTGGATATTCCAGAAGAGTTGGTGGAAGCAAGTTGAAGAGGGAGTTCCCGCTAAATGATCCCCGCTATTCGTAGCCCTCGCTTTCCACTTTAGGGAAAGGCAGGGCGGGGGTTGCTCACCTCTTTCGTCATCACCTAAGGAGATGCTCAGAGGCGTCATCTCCTAAGGCGACAGACAGCCAGGCCTCTAATCCTGCTCGTCTCTCATTCACCAACCAAAATGTGATTGTACAGAGACGGGATGTGTAAACTGTTTGTGTGTCTGAAGGTGGGGCAGCTCCTGGGAGGGCTTGTGTGTAATCAGTCAAACCACACATGCTGCGTCTGGGAGAAGGGGCGACGGAGTGGGCGTGAGCTGGGAGACGTGGAACTGGCAGACAAGTGAGCTTTGGGAAATTGGTTGGAGGGAGATTGTTGTTAGAACCGACTTTACACATGTTAGTCAGCCGAGAACACATCTCCAATCCTTAATATCTTTGTGAGATTACTGTAAGTAGCTATTATAGCATAACATGTGTATTTGTAAAGCGCACGTTCACCACTACGGGTATCTTGGCGCTGAATAACAGATGTTTATTGTTACCCAACTCAATGATACTCATTTTATCGATCTCAGATGGATGAAAGGCTGAGTGGACCCACCGGGATTTGAACCTGTGACCATGAGGTTGAACACAGGCCCCTCCAGTAGACGCATTAGTCCACTGAGCCACCAGACCCGGCTTATTCAATATTCCATGACCTCACTCAGCTCGTGAGCTCCCTCCTTTAGTGCCCTATCAGTTCTACGGGCCCACTGCAGCTTTCTCCAGCATAGCCTTTCAGCAGAGCAGAGTGAGCGATCCCAGAGTGCCTTCACTGTGCCATAAGGGGTATACAACCTTTACAACGCAACTTTTACAACGCACTACACTTACAACGCATTTTTTACAACGCAACATCCACTACAACGCATTCCATTACAACGCAGGACACTACAACGCATTTTTAAAAACTACCTTTACAACGCATTCCATTACAACGCATACTACCTTTACAACGCATACCATTACAACGCATAATATTACATTAAAACCCCTACACTATCCAACACTTACCCTACTGTTGCACCCCCTGGAGTTAGAATAGTAATTTTTACCCCTATACTATCCAACACTTACCCTACTGTTGCACCCCCTGGAGTTAGAATAGTAATTTTTACCCCTATACTATCCAACACTTACCCTACTGTTGCACCCCCTGGAGTTAGAATAGTAATTTTTACCCCTATACTATCCAACACTTACCCTACTGTTGCATCCCCTGGAGTTAGAATAGTAATTTTTACCCCAATACTATCCAACACTTGCCCTACTGTTGCACCCCCTGGAGTTAGAATAGTAATTTTTACCCCTATACTATCCAACACTTGCCCTACTGTTGCACCCCCTGGAGTTAGAATTGTATTTTTTACCCCTATACTATCCAACACTTGCCCTACTGTTGCACCCCCTGGAGTTAGAATAGTAATTTTTACCCCTATACTATCCAACACTTGCCCTACTGTTGCACCCCCTGGAGTTAGAATAGTAATTTTTACCCCTATACTATCCAACACTTGCCCTACTGTTGCACCCCCTGGAGTTAGAATAGTAATTTTTACCCCTATACTATCCAACACTTGCCCTACTGTTGCACCCCCTGGAGTTAGAATAGTAATTTTTACCCCTATACTATCCAACACTTGCCCTACTGTTGCACCCCCTGGAGTTAGAATAGTAATTTTTACCCCTATACTATCCAACACTTACCCTACTGTTGCACCCCCTGGAGTTAGAATAGTAATTTTTACCCCTATACTATCCAACACTTACCCTACTGTTGCACCCCCTGGAGTTAGAATAGTAATTTGTACCCCTATACTATCCAACACTTACCCTACTGTTGCACCCCCTGGAGTAAGAATAGTAATTTTTACCCCTATACTATCCAATACTTACCTTAAATCCAATGTAATATTATGCGTTGTAATGGTATGCGTTGTAAAGGTAGTATGCGTTGTAATGGAATGCGTTGTAAAGGTAGTTTTTAAAAATGCGTTGTAGTGTCCTGCGTTGTAATGGAATGCGTTGTAGTGGATTTTGCGTTGTAAAAAATGCGTTGTAAGTGCATGCGTTGTAAAAGTGTGCGTTGTAACGACATACATCCGCCATAAGGCACCAGTTGCGTGTACTCTGGCATTATTGTGCCATTGCCAAAGACCAGAGTGATGCACGCCTCCTCCAAAAGTGCATTGGTAGTGCAATGGGACAACTGGACTGTGTGCTTCCTCCAGCAGATGCCTTTATGTGCATTAGGATCCCAACAGCGGTTGCCCTGCCATAGAGGAAGGGGCACCAGCAGTGAGCACTCTTCGAGTAGTGCCCTATTAGTGGTTCAGGAAGCGACATTGATTGATAGTGTGCACATTGTACTTTCAGCTACCTAGACCTAAAGAAGACACAAGGTTTTTTGGTGGTGTGCTGCTTACATTGGTCACAGGTTTGCGGGCAGACTGTAACATTCATAGTCCCCTGCAACTCTTCCCACACAACTATTCCACTAAATCAGCCGGGCCCACTCTCTTGGTTAGAGGCATGGACTCTCTTTTTTCACTAACCTTTTTTGATTTCATTTTATTGGGCATCAATCTGGTCAAATGCAGGGGCGGCTCCTCTGCAATGGCACACGAGCGTCGCCCCACTGGCTCAGAGCCAGCAGCCGAAAAATAAAACAATATTTTATCATTGTTTTATTTTTCAGCTGCAGGTTTAGCCAGCGTGTGTAAGGAGGGGTGGGACCGGGGTCATGGGAGGGGGAGTAGGACTGGTTGATGCACTTCTAAGTGTGCATGTGTGTTTAGCCGGCCGTCCTAGGCCGGCCAAACACACATGTGCACTTAATGTTCTCCAACCTAGCTGTATCGCACTGCCGGGTTGGAGAAACAGCACAGACTCCCTGTGCCTGAGTGAGAGTTAAACCAGACTGCTCAGGCCAATCCACGTGCTGCTCTCATAGCATGAGAGCAGCTTGTGGATTGCACAGGGAGTCTGTGATGCTGTCCCAGTGTCTGCTGGAACCAGGAAGCACAGGAATACTGAGGCACGAGGCAACCATCGGCTTAAGGTAAGACTCCATTTTAAAAATCATTATTACCTCCCCCGCTCCCCCTCCACTCGACTACCACTTTTTATTTGTGGCAGCCGCCACTGGTCAAACATATATCCTATTACACTCTAAAACAATCTACCTCACTCCAATCTACCCCACTCCACATCAGTCTACTCCACTTCACCATAATCAACCTCAGTTCATTCTACCCCACTCCAATGTACCTCACCCCAAATTCCCCCGTTCCACTCCACTACCCCAATCTATCCCACTCTATCTCACTCTACCCCAATCTACCCAACTTTACCCCACCTCATTTCAATCTACCCCACCCTAACTCAGTCTACCCCACACCACTCCAATCTACCCTACTCCACCCCAAACTACCCTACTCCAATCTACCCAATCCAATCATCTCAACTCCAATCTACCCCACCCTAACCCAATCTACCCCACCCCAACCCAATCTACACCACACCGCGCTATCCAACTCCAAGACGGCTGAAATGCCAGAAACCGGTCCTAAGAAGCTTGTTTCCGGTCCAGGGAAGACATGGCTTGGCAGTTCGGGCTGGACTGTTCCCATGAGGCACAGGGTCAGACTGATTTGCAAATGGCCATGTCTGAACTGGGGTGGCAGAGTGGGCTAAAGAACGGTGATGGATTAAACCCAGATCAGTTGACTGGGGGTGAGTGCTTGCAATGTTCAACACTCCGTCCATCATTTCCTTTGGTTTTTGATTTTTCTTGGTGCCATTGGTGCATGATAGGTCTTGGATTGACCGTGGAAATACGGTCACACATTCTCTTTATTGCAGCTCACCTCGGGTCTCCGGATTGCAGAGTGATCCACTTAGATTTTAGGGTCTAGTCCTGCAACATCTCACAGGCGATGTCACTTAAGCTTCCACTCCAGTCATGTCCGGCCAGGGTGTGAGCTGAATACGCTTGAGTCTGTGAGGGTAGCTGGTGGCGCATCATTTAGTGGAAGGGAATTTCCTCCGTTTATGGCAGCTGTGATGGCGTAGGTGCAGTTTAAGTTGGGCTGTGTAACTAGCATCTAGTTCGCTCCTTTGACCAGCACCTCCACCAGGATGTTGTTGCTGTTCTTCTGGTAGCCTGGGTGTGAAATTCTGCTCCGCTCGCGTAGTTTTTCCCACTCCGCCTAAGCGCAAAGTTTATCCTCGCTCGCACTAGCCAACATAGGCAGACTTCCTCCAGCAGGGATACCGTCCATACTGTCTCTCAGCAGGCCAGGCACACTCCTTACCAAGCACACCCACAGCTCCTCTCCAGCTCCTCTCCAGCAAGTAGATGTAGACTTCTCTGTGTGATATCCCCAACACCTCTGGGAGACTGGCTGTCAGCGACACCAGCCCTGGGTCTCAGACGTTTTTCTGGATTGGGCATCAGATGGTTTTCAGGCACTCTGTGGAGTGTCACCTATGCTGATCAATAAGAAATTATGGAACCATTTATGTCTGGTCCACTCCTACTCTTATAATACTTTTCCAGCCATGACTTGTTATTTCCCTTGCTCCGATCTAGAACAGGTTTGAGGCAGTTCTATTACTTGTGTATTTCTCCTCTCCAGAGCAAGCATAGTCTTTGTCTTCAGGTGAGGGTTCAACAGCTTTGGGCTGATGAAGTGATGGTTCAGTAGCATTTGGCTTATAAGGCGAGTCTCCGAGGGGAGCACCCACAACACCAGCACAAAGAAGAATTCAGCTGTCACATTTGACAGCAATTCGCATTTTGGGTGCATCTTTTCTAGGGGGAACAAAAGGCTGCTAGCCAGGGGCGTAACACAGGCCTCTGCAGCCCCCGCGGTGTGGGGGGCCCCGAGCTGCAGGGAGCCCCCTCACCACAATACTTAGGGCCAAGAGCTCCGGATTAAATCCAGAGGGATGGCCCCTTCGTGTACGTGGCAGGGGGGCCCCCTCAACTTTCGTTACGCCACTGCTAGGTGTGAGCTTTCTAGGACAGGATGCCCTGAAAAGTTCATCCTGTCCACCATCTCCCCCACCCTCTATCCAAACTAATGGGAGTGCTCCAGGAAGGACATAAAGCAGGACCCCTCCAAATGTAATTTCTGCACGTCTATTGGGGGCCCATCAACATCATCCCTCACCTCAGAGTCTACGGCTTTCCAACCCCCATCTTGTACAGCATTCTGTCTGTGGCAGTCCACAATGGGTCCTGCCGCCTGATACTCAAGGTCCACAGCTCACAGCTGTACTGGTCCACACAAGCGTGCATTATTTTCATACATATGCACAAGGCATGCACATGGAATGCCACTACATAACTTGAACAGAACTTTAGGTGCAGGTCTGAAGGCTACTCACCAGCGCAGGGAGTAGGGAAAAAGGCCTTCCCTTTATGTATGTTTCCCAAACACATTGCTACCACTGCCAAGCTTATGTCAGACGTCACAAGGACAGATATCCCATGTTCAAGTAAACTACGCTTGGCTGAACCCTCCAGACGACAGAGACCCGTATAATGGGTACCATTCTCAACACCTGGGTCCCAACACACGTGCATGATTGTTGCACTTGGGGGCACAAAAACTGACTACAATTCGGTAACTGAGGGCAGGGGTGCACACTCACACAGGGGACATTCAGATTCCAAAACTCACATTAGCCTTATATGTCTGAAAACACCTGAATGACATTTTACCAAACTAAAGGAACAAAAATCAACTCTGCTATAATATTTGGTGTCCATTCTTTCAGCCACTTCAAACACAGAGATAATTCCTAGGGCAAATTCCTTTCGATTGGTTCACAAAAAAAATGATGTTTTTGCGATGCTGTGTACAACTATTGCACTGTTTGTCCGTTCTGTGCAAAATTTGACACGGCTCAGATGTCTTCCGAAATATTTTTCAACTAATTTGGTGTAGATTTATTAGAGGGGAAAAGTAAAAAAAAAGTGGATATCCTCTGAAGCGAGCGGTCAAACTTAATTACAGAGATGCGACTTCATCTGTGTAACATAAATATACATGTATGTTCCTGTTGTGGGTACGGCCGGGTGCATATAGGCTGCTCTGGGGTTATTAGTTTAGAAGTTTAGCTTTCCTTTATCTCACAAACGCATTAAGTCCCCTTTATACTATCAAGAGTTTTTGCTTGGGCCCTGGAAATTGCCAATCCAATATGCACTTGTACGGGTCAAATGGTCCAAACTTTTTTATCGGGCAGGCTCTACTTCGTCTATTGATTTTATAGTGTTTTCTGTTTCCTCGAGTAGTCAAGAATTTTGAGGTGAGGATGACTGAATTTAGCGATCATGTCGTAATATATTTTTCATTTAATTGGTGTTTCCTTAAAAAAGTGGGAGTTAAATATGCACCCAAACCATCCTTAACTAGCAAAAATGGTTATATTTTAAAATGGGAGAAAATTGAGCCTAACCTAATGTTGTCTAAAATCGTGTCCTCCCCTTACCTGGAGATTTGTTTATGTTTAGACTTATCAACCAATGGTATTCAATTTGAGGAAGGACTTAGTAAAATTCTAATTTCTATAAGGGATTTATTAACTCGTCAAATTTCCCGAAGTAATTTTCCCCCCCTCCAAGTGGTTTGAGAAAAACTGTTCACAAGCCTCAGCGGATCTACGCAAAGCACTTAAATTGTGACCCAGAGACCAAAACCTTATCAGAAATCTTTGGTCTATGTATAAATCTGGAAGGCAGGAGATATGTATAAATCTGGAAGGCAGGAGAGAAAAAGGCGTAAGCCTGTGAGAATTTGAGATCAGCCTCATTATCCAAAGACAGTAAGACTTTCTGGAAAGTGGTCAATACCCCTTTCTTACAGAGGGAAAGTGAGCCATCACTGGACTCCATATAGACCAGGATACCTGGTTAAACCATTTTCAGAACATATTTCAGAATCAGTCAGATAGCACTGTGGAGGTTCCGGCATCGTACTCCTGTGCTCCTCCAGTGTTGGAGTTCTCTATAGATGAAGTAGATCTTGTGCTGTCCCAATCGCCTGCATCAAAGGCTGCTGGTCCAGACCGGGTCCCATTGGACGTCTTTCTTACTAATAAACCTTTGTGGGCCCCGGTCTTGACCACAGCTTTCAACGCTATAGCTAAAGTTGGTCCCTTGCCATCTTGGAGACAATGTCTGATAATTCCAATTTATAAGAAGTGGAATGGTGCAGATCCTGCTAATTACCGCCCAATCTCCCTACTGGACAGCACGGACAAATTAATGGGCAGACTGTTATTAAATAGGTTGGAGGAGTGGGCAAGGGAGAACAATGTTCTTGCGGAAGCTCAATATGGTTTTAGGAAGGGGAGGGGGACAATAGACCAATGCCTCAACCTTGCCTTAATCACAGCCAAATATGTTACCGCAAAGAAAGGACAGTTATATATGGCGTTTATGGATGTATCCGCTGCCTTTGACTGCATGGCCCACAGTAAACTGTGCGACATTATGGAATCAATGGGCATGGATCCTTCCATAACTCTTTTTATTAGAGAATTTTATAGTCAAGCAGAGGCTGTAATCCGGTATGGGGAAACATGGAGACTTCTTGAAACCCTTCAGGATCGAAAAGGGGGTGAGACAGGGCTGCGTCCTTGCTCCCTTTCTTTTCTCCTAATATACGAACAAGTTAACTGAGGTGTTGAGTGAAAAATGTAAGGACGTCCCAGTGGCAGTCTCATTATCCTTGACCGTCATGCTTTACGCAGATGATGCGGTTTTACTGGCCAGAACTCTAATAGCCCTACAGCTTTCTTTTGAGTTATTCTCGGCCTACATGGCAGAGCTAGGCTTATATGTTAATAAAACGAAGTCCTATGTGTTCGCTGTAGGCAGGTATTAGATGAAAAAATTAATGCAACTCCGTATAGATGGCAGACATTTGGAGAGAGCGGAGAATTTTATGTACTTGGGCATTCTTTTTAATAAAAAACTAAATTGGCTTGAAATGACCAGAAACAGAGTGAATCAGATGACTGAAAGCATAGCTGGCCTTTGGAAGTTTGCCATAAACTTAGGGAATTAACCAATCAAAGAAATGCTAGAAATTTACTCAGCAAAAACGTTTTCCTAGGGACCTATGGTGCAACAATCTGGGGCATAGCCCAAGTTGACTCCCTACAAGTTATAGAGGATACATTTAAAAAAGATTATAGGCTATTCCGAGTTTATGCCCAAACATTTTAGTCCACAAGGAACTAAGTTTCCTGTTTATAACTGATACTTTAAACATGGCTCCGCTGATAGCGTGGCTATCGATTTGGAAAAGGGAAATGGTCCGCTTAAATCAAACTATGTTAAAGGATATTCTGTCTTTGGACCGAGCTTCCTCGATTACCTGGCTGGCCTATGTGACGCAGTCTTTTAGTGAGTTGGATCTAGAGATTTTCTTTGAATCAACGCCCCAGTGTATATCTTTTTCTAAAACCAGATTAAAAGAACTTTTTATTGCCAAATATACCCTAAATAGATGGCAAACAAATCAAACCAAAATCTCAGTCATTACTTACCGAACATCACCTACTTTGACAACTGAGCATCTATCTTATCTTTCATTTGTTACCAATACCAGACACCGTTTTGTACTGCTGAGATTCAGATTGAATTATATTCCTTTAATGATTGGGTATCCTGCACAAGTTTATTCGGTAAACCAGTTGACCTTATGTCCCTGTGACAGGTTTTCCAACTAATATATTTCTCATCTTCTATTCTTCTGCTCATTTTAGAAGGCTGAGAGGAAAAAAAGATGTATCCCACTATTGAGGAAACATAGCTTATGCTCGCACAATCAGGCTCTCGAAGTATTACGACTACTGGAAACACCATACATATGTTTTATGACTGCGTCCTTTTTATTAGCTGTTTTAAAGATTAGAAAGGTGAATATCATACCATAAGAGCTTGTATTTTATTTGTTTGTAACTGTCTGTGCATACTAAAAGTTTTGTTGAACTTTGCATTGGTACACCCATTGTAATGTCCTGTTTAATCTTTATAGACCCCAGATTAGTATAATTTTTTTATTGTTATCGGCTGTTTTTTACATTTACAGACAGTTTTTCTCTTTCTTAACTATATTTTTTCTGGTACTATAAATGGATTTCTAAATCAGTTAGTTATTGTAGACAAACTGTTTGGATGAGAAGATGTTTTTACCGGATGCATACTATTTATGATTTTATGTACATTTTTATGCATTTACCTAAATGATAAAAAAAAGTTGATTCATTGATTGAGATCGGTACATATTTCTACCAGGCTTTACTGTCTAGACTCAGACACTCAGACAGATACTCAAGTAGGACAGGCTTCTTTTTGGATAATTGTGACAACTGCTATTAAATGTTTTTGTCTGCATGTTTGTGGAAAGGGCTTATTATTTTATTCAATGCTTATGACTATTGATGAGGATCACCTAGAAGAGAAGGATACATTGCTTTCCTATAATCATAATTATCTTCTAGGGGAATCCTCATCACAGTCATAAGTAACCCTTATACCTCCCTGGATGAATTTTATTTTCATCCTCTTACATATCCTTTGGATTCCATCTCACCATAAAAAAGACCTGACCTAACTGTCACCTGTGAGGTATGATGGGATAAAGGAGGTCCTGTGAGGTCTTAAAAGCATGGTACCTAGTGGCGTAGCAAGGTTAGGTGGTACCTGGTGCGGGGAATTTCTCATCACCCCCGGCTTGACAAAATGGCAAAAATATGTGTTTAAAACATATATTTTTGCCATTTTGTCATTCCCCTCAGTAATGACACCTGGGGCGGCCATCACCCCCCTTCCTACGCCACTGAGGGTACCAGTTTTTGTCTGTTATGCTTTGAATGCAACCTATTTCCTTTTGAAATAAAGGCAGTGAAATCATTTTTTGTCCTTTTTTCGTTTTATGACAGAAATATCTTGGAAATTGTTAGGTGATTCAAAATGAAAACTCAGTGTAATTTAAGACTTTTTTAGCCTCTGTTATAGGCTGCAGATATATATATATATATATATATATATATATATATTATCTACTGGCGGTCGCCAGTAGATAGTTATAGTTAGGACCGTGTTTCCATAGGAAATCCGCAACATTCTATTTGGAATAACTTTGGCGCCGATTGACGAATCCTCGCGAAATTTTCAAAATAGGTGGGGCGCTCCGCTCCTTCCGTGAAAGTCTCGGGGGGATTCGTCAAGCGGGGGCTGAGAAAAAGGGGGGGGTCCCAAAACGCGTTTTCCCCATGCATTTTTCCATAGGACCTTTAGTCCAAGCTACAGCCCGAACGGCTGAACAGAATTACTTGAAATTTGGCAGAGAGGTAGTCCTCAGGTCAGGGATGTGCCTTTTGCAGGTCTGGTGTAAATCTGTTCAGTATTTCCTGAGAAAATAGCATTTAAATCAATATATATCTATAAGCGCGCACCGTGCGCGTACGGTAAGACTTACCGCACGCGCACGCTGCCGTGCGCGATCGCGATTCTGATTGGTTGTTAGATCTTAGTAAACATTCGAATCGGTCGAAACCAGGAAGTGTCGGCCGCCATTTTGTCTCTCGCAGTCTGAGGGGGTGAAAAACAAAGGTGGAGAACGTGAAAAGGGGGCATGGTGGACAGTTCCTGACCCCCTAGCCTTTGTCAGGGGGTCCCAGAAGGACCCCCAAGGGCCAAAATTTCCTTTAATTTTTTTGCGAAAAATCGCGGAGTACGCATAGCGTGCGCGTACGGTGGAAACGGAAAAATTCCGCCAACTGCGTAACGTGGGCGCGCACGGTGAAAAACCTTAAAAAAAAACAAAAAAAACCCCATAACTTAGCATTTAAAAAACCGTACAAAATCACTGAAAAAACCATAGGTTTCACACACGTTATAGTTAGGAATTAGCATTTAAAAAACCTTGCAAATTCACTTAAAAAACCATAGGTTTCACACATGTTATAGTTAGCTGGACATTTCACTCGTGAAAAACCATTGAAATTCCCCCGTTATAGTTAGTGCAGGCAACTATAACTCACGAGACCGCAATCCTCTGCTGATGACGTCAGATATTACATCACTGATGACATATGTGTCTTTCTGAAAAAAAAATATTTGTAATATATGTATAGCTAAAAATTAATGGAAGAAGACATGGGTAAATAAGTGTCTAAATACAGTGATGTAATATCTGACATCATCAGCAGAGGATTGCGGTCGCGTGAGTTATAGTTGCCTGCACTAACTATAACGGGGGAATTTCAATGGTTTTTCACGAGTGAAATGTCCAGCTAACTATACCATGTGTGAAACCTATGGTTTTTTAAGTGAATATATATATATATATATATATATATATATATATATATATATATATATATATATATATATATATATATATATATATATATATATATAAAAATTAACTGAAAAAACCATAGATTTCAGGGGTGTTATAGTTAGCTGGACATTTCACTCGTACAAAACAATTGAAATTCCTTAGTTATAGTTAGTTCTGCTAACTATAACTCGCGCGCTCGCAATCCACTGCTGATGATTTCACCTATTACATCACTCATGACATCACTGATGACATCTCAAATGACATCAATGATGACATCACTGATGACATCATCCACGTGATAGTCTGACACACCTCCTCACACTCTAATATAACCTTTGATACATGTCCTCTAAAATACAGACTACTATTTTCGAAACCATAGACACACCAAAACCATATACTAGATACCCATCCACTGATTCCTATCCATATATTGTGAGCAAGACATACACTCATACAGTCACTCATGCATGCTGTCACTCATGATTACATCAGTATAATATCCACTCATACACCTATACATACATTCACACAGTGCTACTGATCCATAGAGTTACTCACACATCTACTCAATCATGCCAAAAACCAATCACACACCCATGTACTCACCTATGCAGATATATACACACCACCTGACTTATTTATAAATACACGACTTCCCTTATTTATATAGATATTACCACATACTTACTCTCTTATACAATCACTAATACAAGTACACATTCATGTATGTAGACACTCTTGCAATCACTCTCTCACGTATAGTCAATTATACACCCTAACACTCACATATACTGTCTAAAAACATATATAGTTACTCATATATATACAACTGAGACATCAATTCACTAATCAACACACCTGTACACACAGTCAGCTACCCACACAGCCCTTCCGAGATGCACTTTTGAATCTATACAACCAGTAAATCAGCCATTCAGACATGTATGCATAGAGTCTGACACCCCACATCCACCCACATAGACACTCAGACTCCCATACAGATACTCATACAATCAATCAATAACCCATATAGACACTGATGTAGCTACTCAGTAACCCATACACCTGCTTACACACCAACTGAGAGACTAATAGAGACATTCACTCAGTTTAGTCACTAACCCGTGCATTCAGTAACATACGTTCAATCAGTGACTTATACAGTCAGTCATGCATCTACTAAATAATCCATTCAGGCACTTCTACATCCACTCATTCTTCAATAGACCTTGGCATAGATATATATGAAAAATATTTAAACTTTACAGAAACACACATTCATTGGATGATGTCATCAGTGATGTCATTTGAGATGTCATCAGGGATGTCATGAGTGATGTCACTGACCATGTCATGAGTGAGGTAATATGTGACGTCATAACCAGTGCATTGCGGGCGCGCGAGTAATAGTTAGCTGAACTAACTATAGCGGGCAAATGTCTCTGGTTTTATATGAGTCAAATGTCCAAGTAACTATAACGTGCCTGAAACCTATGTTTTTTTCAGTGAACTTCTAAGGTTTTTTAAATGCTAATATTGTCAAGCCCCTGTCGCCCCGGGAACGTAACTATTTTTTACATTCCCATGGCGATAGGGCCAGCGCCCATTTTCTTAAGGCAGCGTTAATCCATTTAACGTGCCTTAAAGCCACGTTAAGTGGCTTAACACTGCCTTGAGAATAGGGCCCATTTCACGCTAAATTTAGCGTGAAACGGGGGCGTGGAGTGGATGTTGCGGTGGGCGTACCGCTGCAACACCCATTGAATTCGACACTGCCACCTATTATCACGGGTGGCGATAAAAGGTGGCAGCGCCAAACTTAAGATCAGAAAAATCCTGGTCTTAAGGTGGCCAAACGAGGAGAAATGCTTAATTTCTCCTCGTTTTTGGGTCTCGCCTGACCCAGCACATGCGCTGATCTGGTGAGACTTATTGAGAGGGCAACAAAAAGTGCTACCAGGCCAGCCTAGAGCTACAGTGCATGTGCGCGGGCGCGCTTTACCGCGATTACTTTCACTTTCGCAGCCGCATGGCCGCTTTGATGTTTAATCGTGATCGGGATCACTTTCACTTTCACGGACGCTTTGCATAGCCAATAGGTGTCGCTTTTCGGACCTTGTAAGTATTTAGTTATGCAACTGTTGCATGGCTAAACACTTATAAGGACCCAAAGGCGAGACCTATTGGCTATGCCAATGCTTGTTGCTATTTCCATGTGTGCTGCCTTGTGCAGCACACATGGAAATAGCAAAATGCCATGGTTTGTTTATGTGCAGGAAGGTGTCCCTTCCTGTACATAAATGTAGTGTCGCGGTCTAGTGGACGCGCGCACTACGGAGTGACGTAGAGGCGCGTAGCGGCCGTTCGGACGCTACAGCGCATGCGCGAGGCATAGCGCGCGAACGAGGGACGCGATCGGAGCGTGTTGCCCGGCGCTCTCTCCACAGGTGCTCTAGAAGTTATAATAAAAGGTTTCCAGCACATAGAACGTCTCCAGTGAATCTGTGGGGGTGAGCAACACATACCTGGCACATAGCAACATTACAGTGGCGACGAGACTGGGACAAGAAGAACCCCAGGTGCAACAGGCGGAAGGTGTCCCCCTAACCTGCATCAGAGAGAAGCCCACCAGAAGAGACACCACCATACGCGGTGAGAGACCGGAGAGACTAAGAGCAGACACCTACATACCGGGAGAGCGCGGCAGAGGCAGATTGAATCCGGAGAGTGGCACGTGGGCAACGAAGGAGCCAGCCACGTGGTAGGGGATATCGCGGACGGACGGCGGAGCCGCAGAAGAGATCCTGGCGGAGTCAGGGGACGACGGAGCAGCCGGCTCGAACGCAGTCCCAGGTACCCGAAGCAGGGGAGCGGGGACGGACGCACCAGGTAGCCCAAGGAAGCAAGTGGACGCCAAAATGAGTGCACAGTCAGCGACCCTGACGACGCCGATACCTTTCCTACCACGCCCGGGAGAACCCATAATGAAGTGGGAAGACTGGAGGGAGTACTTCAGAAACTACCTGGAAGCGCTAGAAGATGAGAACGAGGAGGCGTTCTCTAGCGCCAGGAGGAAGAGGATACTTCTACACAACCTAGGACCAGAAGGGATACGGGTGTTTCAAAATCTCACACCGATCACCAGACCAGTAGGGGACACAGACGTGTTCACCCACGCCATAGAAGATTTAGACAACCACTACCGACCAGCAGTGTGCACCTCCATCGACCGCTATAACTTCCAGCAGAGGAAGCAAGAAGCGGGAGAATCCGTGGATGACTACGTGGCGGCACTGCGGAAGCTGGCGATGACGTGCAGGTATGGCGGACTGCAGGACGAATTCATCAAGGACCAGATCGTCATGCACACGACGAGCAAGTCAGTACAGGACAAACTATGGGCGAATGGAGATGCGACGCTGAACGAAGTGATCGCCATAGTGAAGAGAGCGGAGCTAACAAAACGCTGTGCGGAAGCAGCCAAAAGAGAACAGGCCCCCAGACTCACAGTCAACAAAGTAGACGACGCGGACCACCAGGCGCGGGGGAAACAAACGACGGGGGAGTACAGAGGAGCGGCCACAGGGAAACCAAGACCCGGACCGACATGGAAACAGGGCAAAGGCGAGGCCATGAAATGCTACAGGTGCGGCAGCTCGAACCATGCCGCGCATGACAAACGGTGTCCCGCATTCAGAGCCAAGTGCGCGTTCTGCGGCCTAGTCGGCCATTACGAAAAGGTTTGCCGCAGGAAAGGAAGACAGCAGGCGGTGAAGTTCGTGGCACAGGACGAGGGGGAAGAAGCAGAAGGCCGTGAAGAAGACGAGGAAGTCCTGTGTATTGAAGACCAAGTACTGGGCATAGAGGAGAGAAGATCGCGCAAACCCCAATGCGACATGATAGTAGGAGGCATACCCATCACCATCGTGGCGGACTCAGGATCTCCTTACACGATCATTCAACGTTCAGTATGGAGCGAGAAGTTCAGACCCACGTGGGGCGCACACCTAGAACCCCCCGACATTCGACCTGTCACCTACACAGGGGACCCAATCCCGATGGTAGGGTTCAAGACAATGAAGTTCCAGTTCAAGGAGCGGAGTGCGATCTGCAAGCTGTACGTCGCGGAGAAAGGACCGTCAGTCCTGGGCTGGATGGACCAAGGAGTGTTGGGAATACAGCTGAACGCAGGAGGGGACACCCAAGTGCTGGCGACGCTGGACGGAGAGGAGTCGACGGCAGGAAAATGGCGGAGCGGGCACCCGAAGGTCTTCGGCGGGAAGATAGGGAGGCTGGAGAGGTTCTCCCACAAAATCGTCCTCAAAGACAACGCCCGGCCAGTTGCGCACAAGGTACGGAACATCCCGATTGCCGTTCGGGAAGCGGTGCAACAGGAGCTCCTCCGGCTGGAAGAAGGAGGAATCATCGAGCCCATTGACAGTGCGGAGTGGTTGGCTCCCTTGGTGGTGGCCATGAAACCGTCAGGCAAAGTGCGCCTCTGTGTGGACCTCAGGGAGTTGAACAAGTGCATAGTGGTGGAGAGGTTCCCCTTGCCACGCATTGAGGAAATGTTGGCCCGCACGAAAGGAGTGAAATGGTTCTCCACCATAGACTTGCAATCGGCGTACCATCAAGTAGCACTACATCCGACAAGCAAAAAGTTGACATCGTTCATCACGCCGTTCGGCTGCTACCAATTCTGCCGCATGCCCTTTGGTCTCGCCTCGGCAGCGGCGGTGTTCCAGAAGCTAATGGCCCGCCTATTCAAGGACATTGAGGGAGTGCAATACTTTCAGGACGACATCTTAGTGATGGGGACGGAGCTGGAGGACCACGACAGGAAACTGTCGGCAGTATTGAAGATCCTGGAAGAGAAGGGCCTCACAGCAGAGTGGGAGAAGTGCCATTTTGGGATGACATCTGTCACCTACCTGGGACACGAGATAGGGGCACAAGGAATAACGCCGAAGAGAGGGAACGTAAAGGCCATCTGCGAAGCACCGCCACCCACATCCAAGGAGGAAGTACGGTCGTTTCTAGGGATGGCAGAGTACTACAGCAAATTCGTCCACCACTTTGCCACGAAAACCCACCACATGAGGCAGCTCACGAGGGACAAGACGGCGTTCAGATGGACGGAGGAGACGCAAGAGGAGTTCGACACAGTAAAACGGGAGATTGGCGGAGCGATCCCGCTGCAAGGATTCGATCCCCAGGGGCAGTCGATATTGATGACAGACGCGAGTGAAAAGGGGCTGGGAGCCGTGCTCATGCAGGAAAGACCAGAAGGCGGAACGGAGACGATCAGCTTCGCGTCCCGGACGCTGACAGCATCGGAACAAAAGTTCAGCGTGATAGAAAAAGAGATGCTAGCGGTAGTGTGGGCCATGGCGAAGTACCGTCAGTTCCTGTGGGGGACCAGATTCCAGGTGAAGACAGATCACAAGCCTCTCGTGAAAGTACTGACATCAGATGGCCATGCCAGTGCCACGCCCCGGATAGCGAAAATGACACTGAAACTCCTGGAGTACAGGTACGACGTGGAGTACATCCCGGGCTCCAGGAACAAAATAGCGGACTACCTCAGCAGGGCATCCGCGATGGACAGCGCTTCCAACGACAGGGAAGACGACGACGAGATGGTGGCTCTGACGGACGATCCGGAAAAAGCCATCAGCAGGCAGGACTGGAAGAATGCGTATGAGGCGGATGCCGACATGGAGGAAATCAAGGCGTGCATTGTGCGGGGATGGCCGGACAGGAGGAGACAAGGATCAAAAATCAGGCAGTTCTACGAAGTCAGAGAAGAGCTGTCGGTGGGCAACGATGGAGTATTCGTCTACAGGGGTGACAGGGTGGTGCCGCCGGAGAACATCGTACCCACCCTGCTAGCCATACTTCACGAAGGCCACCTGGGAATAGTGAAGACAAAGGCCAGGACAAAACAAACTTACTGGTGGCCAGGGATGGACACGCATGTTGAGAGGCACGTGAAGGACTGCGCGCAGTGCCTAGGGGCGGACAAGACTCTCAAACCGATGAGACCACCCTTAGGGAAATTCACTAACCCCAGCAACCCGTGGGAAGAGGTAGCAGTAGACATCCTGGGACCAATACTGGACGACCAAGGCATCCCCAAATATCTATGTGTACTAGTGGATAAATACTCGAAATGGCCAGAAGTGCACATCAACGAGGTCATGGACACGGACGAGATACTACGCTTCCTCAAGGCGATGTTCCTTCGGGAAGGCATACCCAGGAGCATTATCAGCGACAATGGCCCCCAGTTCATCTCCGACAAGTGGGTTACATTTGCGAACAGGAATGGCATAATACTCAAACACACCTCGATATACCACCCATCCAGCAATGGACAAGTAGAGAGGTTTAACAGGGTGCTGATGGGCTCCATACAGGCGGCCATCACAAGAGGTAAAGACTGGGAGAAGGAGGTGCTCAGCACGGTATGGGCGTACCGCATCACCCCCACGGGTACGGGGTACAGCCCCTTCCAGATCTTACGGGGACGGCAACCCTTTACCAAAGACAATGTGGCGTGGCAGGAGAAGACCATCACCAGCAAATGGTCTCCAGCAGTGGTGCAGCACAACCTGCAGAAGGCACAACGCATCTACACGGAACACTACAACCGCCACAAGAGGACAAAAGAAACGGCGTTGGAAAAAGGGGAGTGGGTCAGAGTGAAGCTGGCTGTCCTTAAGCGGAAAGGAGAAAGCAAGTACTCCCCACCCCTCAGAGTAGAAGAAGTGTATGACCGGGCGGCACTGCTCAGTGATGGTAACGTGTGGTCACACGAGCGCATGGCAAAATGCAATAAGATCCTACAGTGGCCCCGAGAGTGCACGGAAGGGGAAACCCCGGCAGAAGGGGTGATAAAGGACACAGACTCATCCGAAGGTGGCCCCGGAGAGGACATGGGCGGCGAGCAAGAGAGAGAGAGAGACAACTCAGGGAGAAGACCCTTGGGGGATACCACGAGAGAAGATGGCGAGGTAAAAGATAAAGAGAGTCCGGGCACTCCGAAAGGTACCGACGGAGGCCTGGTCACAGAGGGAAGCCGAGAAGGACATTCCACTCCGGTAAGACACACCCGGGGGGGAAGAGCAGTGGTGAGACCATCCAAGTTCAGAGACTTTGAAATGGACTGACCTCCGGGTCGGGGACTTTGTGTGAGTGGTATGAAAAGGGGGAGATATGTAGTGTCGCGGTCTAGTGGACGCGCGCACTACGGAGTGACGTAGAGGCGCGTAGCGGCCGTTCGGACGCTACAGCGCATGCGCGAGGCATAGCGCGCGAACGAGGGACGCGATCGGAGCGTGTTGCCCGGCGCTCTCTCCACAGGTGCTCTAGAAGTTATAATAAAAGGTTTCCAGCACATAGAACGTCTCCAGTGAATCTGTGGGGGTGAGCAACACATACCTGGCACATAGCAACATTACAATAAACAAACCTTTTAAAAAAATGCCGTTTTGTAACTTACATGTGTGCCGCATTTAAGGTTTATGTGCAGGAAGGGACACCTTCCTGTACATAAACAAACCTCCCTGCTTGCAGAGTGCAAGGGTGCCTGCGTTGGCGTTAAGTCGTGAGACTTAGCGCCGTCGCAGGGGAAAACGCCAGGCTGCACCACATTCTAACGCCTCTCACCGCCACTTCCTCGTGAATATGCCTGCTCATAGTTCAGTGTTTCCATCCAGCCCCATGGCTCTTCCTGTGGCTAGTGGGATGTGGTGGTCCGGTAGCATGTAGGAGAGAAACGGGTCTGTCTGTGACAGGCTTGTCGACCTCATTAAAATATAGCAAGAGTAACGTGGCAGTCCCATCCATCTCTCACAGTTTTGATAACTTTCGACGATTTATTGAGTCACAGAAACACGCATCATAATGGAAAGCCCCTGCAACGTCACCATGACCCGAAGAGCAGGCCGTGGGCCAAGTCACGTTCTGCATCGCCCCTGTCCGGCTCCACGGGACTCAACGGTGCGGTGATAGCCCGGATTGTGTACCGCCACTCGGTTCCAATTCTTAACACTCAAGGCTTCCAGGCTAAGAGTTATTCATAATCTCCCTCCAATGCCTAACCCCGTCCAGGCGGCGAGCACTCCCTCCCCGCTCCCCCCTGGTTGTTGCCATCGCTGCGCGCTTTTCCCTTAATCAGCACTTGACCACTTCTTGGTGCCTGAAAAGGTCGCAGTTTTATTTTTTACAACAAGCATTTTGTAACAGGAAATCTTCATATTTCAAATTTCAACATTCATGGTCTTACCATAGTCCTTCAACGACCATGTTTCACTTCTATTTATTGTTCATTATTTTCTCTATTCACATTCTGGACCCCAGCCGCCCCAATAGCCCGGGAGGGGAGGGAGGGGCCCCAATCCCTGGGTTTCGATTCACGGGTCTAGGCTTCAACTTGCTACCGATTTGTAGGGTGTCCCTTTCTGGGCATGCCCGGGCTGCAAGTGCCGTCCCGCTCGTCCTGTATCCTTTCGGGGCCCTCCCTTCTCCCAGGGGTCTCTGCCGTTTGGCATCCCAAGGACCTTACTTGAGCATCTACTCTATTTTCTTGCGGCTGGGTCCTTGTCATCTTCTCCGTCTGTACCCCTGCCGTGAGGCATCCCCGGGGTCCTGCGGGAGTGTCATCTCTGTTCTTTCTCTGGCGGCACGCCGCCCAATGGCTCCCCCAGTGCCCCTGGCGTGAGGCATCCAAGGACACTGTGTGAGCCTTTCATCTATCTCCTAGTACTTTCGTTCTCTACTAGGTTCCTCGTGTCAGCTCCGCTACCCTTCCCCCCCTACGGCTGCGACGCCCGTATCCTTAGGTGTGGGTGGGTGGGCTTTTTCTTCTTCTTCTTGGCGAGGGGGAGCCTTGTGATTGACTTTCCCGGGCCGTTGGCCCCTTTTAATCTCCCCCTTGCCTACCTTTCTCACCCCCTGATTGGTGGGGGGAGCTTCCTTTGTTTGTGGGCCTATCCTGCCCTCCCCGGTTTAGCCGGGTTTTCCTGATTGCGGGGGCGTGGCATGGAGGGGTCCCGCCGCCGGCCGGCGTTTTACCCTAGGCCTCTATTGGGTCCGGCTTTGCCTTCCCCGGCCTGGGTCCTAACCCCGTCCAGGCGGCGAGCACTCCCTCCCCGCTCCCCCCTGGTTGTTGCCATCGCTGCGCGCTTTTCCCTTAATCAGCACTTGACCACTTCTTGGTGCCTGAAAAGGTCGCAGTTTTATTTTTTACAACAAGCATTTTGTAACAGGAAATCTTCATATTTCAAATTTCAACATTCATGGTCTTACCATAGTCCTTCAACGACCATGTTTCACTTCTATTTATTGTTCATTATTTTCTCTATTCACATTCTGGACCCCAGCCGCCCCAATAGCCCGGGAGGGGAGGGAGGGGCCCCAATCCCTGGGTTTCGATTCACGGGTCTAGGCTTCAACTTGCTACCGATTTGTAGGGTGTCCCTTTCTGGGCATGCCCGGGCTGCAAGTGCCGTCCCGCTCGTCCTGTATCCTTTCGGGGCCCTCCCTTCTCCCAGGGGTCTCTGCCGTTTGGCATCCCAAGGACCTTACTTGAGCATCTACTCTATTTTCTTGCGGCTGGGTCCTTGTCATCTTCTCCGTCTGTACCCCTGCCGTGAGGCATCCCCGGGGTCCTGCGGGAGTGTCATCTCTGTTCTTTCTCTGGCGGCACGCCGCCCAATGGCTCCCCCAGTGCCCCTGGCGTGAGGCATCCAAGGACACTGTGTGAGCCTTTCATCTATCTCCTAGTACTTTCGTTCTCTACTAGGTTCCTCGTGTCAGCTCCGCCACGCTCCCTACGGTTTTTCGATCGGAGGGAGCTCCCCCCTTAGCTCGGCCTAACCTCGCTACCTACTCGCCACCTCCTAGCACGAATCTGCCCACGATGTATCGCGTGAACTTGTCTCTTCCTGTCTCCGTGTGGTATAACCCCCTCATTGAGACGTTGCCCTGGCTACTACCAGTTTTATGCCCCCGCGCTGCCTGACATCCCCGCTTTGTCCCTGATGGTGTTCAGCTCTCGTCAGGCTTTTTACCTATGCCCTCTGGCTTCGCCTCCTCTAACTATGCTTGCTGCGTGGCGCAGGTATGCTGGGCTAACTGATCGTAATTGCCGTTGGGGAGATTGGGGGGAGCCCTCCCCTAGCCTAAACGCGGCTTCCCCAGGGTCTTAACTTGACCATCGCCCTGACCGCGGGTAGCTTTGCACTGCCCTGTCCGGGTTTTGCTCTTTTCGAAACTTATGATATTTAATATGACCGCAACAATTGGGTTGGCCTGCGCACCTCAGGGACACATCACTATCATCTTGTGTCTGCCCCACTGTTGCTGCTACCGCCGCTATGCGTATATTTATTTATTTCTTTTATTTATTTATTTATTTATTTATTTATTTTGCTCTGTTTTTTCTTACCAACTCGCCTTGTACCTGCAAGGATTTGCAACTCACAGATCTTTGTTTAGTCTGGAAAGTGCTAGCACCTCCGCTGGCCACTATACATCTGGTTTGTTCTAGCTAAGGGAGGTCTCCCAGGAGCCAACTCTCCCTGTGTACTTCGTGTAATTGCGTTTATCTCTGCTAGTTGAGCAACTTAATCTGGTGGTACCGGTTGAGTCTTTTCTGCCCGGTAATCTGAAAGGTACTGGGACCTGTGGGGTGGTCGGGCCATTTGTCGTGGCTGTGCTAAACCAGCATGGGATTTGCTGTCAAGCTTCCCATCTCAGGTGCTTGAGGCTGGCCTTGATAAGCCGGCCAGGTCTTAGTTTACGATCGCATTCCTGGCGCCTCTAAACTTGCATCTGCCAGGGGATGTTTGTCCCCAATCTACCAAAAACCCGCTCCCGTCAGACGAATAACTCCTTGTCATCACACAGCTTCAAGTGGGCTCAAGTGGGTTCAACGGTTAAAGCCACCTCCGCATGCCCGAACCCTGTCCCGTCTATTAAGTCCCGTGGAAACTACATGCTCTGCCCGGAGACCCGCAAGTTGCCAACGCTTCATCCGTTCGGCCACTCCTCACCCCCCCTTTTTTAACTCATCCCTTGCGCCTCGTGAACCCGTAGTGCGCATGTGTACTGCTGAGGGGGCGTAGGAGACCTCCCCTCATGGTTCGACCAATATTTGGCCTCAAAGTCAATTCCCTGCCCTCGAAATCGCCATGTGCGCGTTAATCGCCTTAAGCGCGGATCTTTCTCACTGGGAGATTCGACGGCCCTACCCTGATTCCTCCGCACCAAATACGACAGGGGGTGTACTCCCTGTTCTTTCAAACTCCCAAAAAGAACAGCACACTCCGACCAATCCACGCCCTCTCGGGTCTTTTAGCAGATCCATTTTTTCAGACCTTCTACAGACCTTTTAAAGCTGACTACTCTACCAGTCGCCTATTCCAGTGCTGTGCCTTGGGAATAATATGATGGCTCTCTATCTCAAGGACACCTACCCCTGCCTTGCTTTCTGCACAGCACATTACCAGTACCTCGAGTTTGCGGTAATTGAACCTCAATACTAGTTCGACTCACTACTAGCTCGGATTGCTACCCTTCGGGGAACAGAATAACCCCATGGATATTCACACAATATTTTGCGGTGGTTTTACCACGTTTGCATTGCAACCACCACTCCTGCCTTTCAGCAAACATTAGGTAGCTGTTCTCCTGCACTCCTGTATGCTGCTTGTCCCTATTGAAGCAGCCTGTTCTTGGTTGTTGTGTGAATCATTCCATCTGACATGGTGGGAATTATTTTTTTTTTTTTTTTTTTTTTTATTTTTTTTTTGATATCAGCAGCCAGCCTGTCGGGGAAATCTCCTTCCGACGAAAAATTGTCCTACATGGGAGGCGGCGTTGTCTTCGCCTCATGCTCCGAACCGTGACTGGCCTCGAATGAGATAATGCAACACTTTCGCCCAGTGATTTTTGTGTCGCCATGCAAACACTCTGACACTTGCAATCCTCAGAACCGGGCGACGCCCTCGGTCTTGCACCTTGGTTGTAAACCCCTCATTAAGCCGCGAAATTCACATTTCAGGGGGGACCGTGTTCGCGCCGTGTTTGCAGGTCTATTAGGCCTTTACCGCACCTGCTGCAGTGTTTCTTCCCGCCGGCAATTCCCCGGCCTCGCGTAACTGGCCAGAAACTCGTGCGATTAATTATCTCCCTGGAGGGAGCTCGGTGTTTGCACGGTTGAGGTTCTGACTTAGTGAAGTTAGTGCGGGGTTACTATCCCTGCTGCAATGAACGTGTACCAAGCGGAGTGCAGACCGCATATGATGTAAACCGCACAGCAGATTACTACTTCCGCAAGAGGCATCCTTATGCTACTTGCAATTTATAACTTAAAATCCCACTACAGTGAGCTGTCATCCCCTCCCCGAACTGCATATACACCGCTAAATATACATTATTAGAACCTCCATCAATGTTGCAAGAGGGGTCAATTTGGCTATACATCCAGTCCTAATTTCAGGGAAAAAACTCCCCACTAAGCTGTTTCCTTTCGACTCCGCATGCGTGCTTCGCCACACCAGGCGCTCCGTCCCTATACTGCCTCCCAGTCTGAATGACCTGTGACTTCTACACTTTCCGTCCTTTGGCTTATGATCATTTCCTATACACGGATTTATCCCTTCGCTTGGTTGACTCTGCATCATGCGTGTGTGATGCCAGGTGCCCGGACCCCCACACTGCTGTGGAGGCCCTATATAACTAATTCAATGCCCCTGCGAGCGTGTGGTTATGGTGGCTTGGTCGCTGTTAAGGGTGCTAGTACGCGAGTGCGTGGTGGAGTAGGGGCGTGGGCGGCAACATTGCTGCACAGGGCGCCCCAGCACTAAAGGCCGGCCCTGCTTTCTTCCCAACTGCCGCGGCGTTTTGTCCCGCCGGCAATTACCAGGCCGCACATGATTGTCAAGAAAACTCGTTTGATTAATTCTCCTCATGGAGCGAGCTCACCGCTTTCTAAAGTTGAGGTTTCGACTCAGGTGAAGTTAATGTCCTATTACTTACCGGTAATCTTCATTACTCCGGGTCCCGTAGTCCTCGACACCGTCAGTGACAAATGAGATTTACTATCTCAATGACAGACAAAAGAACGAAGGAATGCTGGACCTACCCCTCCCCCTCCCACTGGGAGTACTTAAGGAGTACCGTCCCAGCATTCCTCCTGAAATACCAAGCCCCAATGAAGGCCGGCAGACAGGGAGGGAGGGAGGGAAGTCATGACGGTGTCGAGGACTACGGGACCCGGAGTAATGAAGATTACCGGTAAGTAATAGGACATTACCCCCAGGTCCCTCCGTCCTCGACACCGTCAGTGACAAATGAGAAATACCAAAGCAAACCCCGGCATTCATACCAGAAAACACAACAAACCACCAGGATAGCAAACAAACCCAGAGATTTATTGGAAACAAAGTAGAAAAAAACATTTAGGAGCGAACAGAGCTCAACACCCCCAAAGCAAAACCTCCATCATCCCCCAACAGATTGAGGAGGCGATAATGCCTGATAAAAGTATTGGAAGAGGCCCACGTGGCAGCCCTACAAATCTCAGAGAGAGGGACACCCTGAACCTCCGCCCAAGAAGCAGCCACCCCTCTCGTAGAACGACCCTGAACCCCCAAAGGAGGAGGAGAACCAGACAGAGAGTAGGCCAAGGAAATGACTTGCTTCAGCCAACGGCCGATGGACACAGAAGAAGCCTTACTCCCAAGCGAAGCCGCACCAAAGGAGACAAAAAGGGAGTCCGACTTGCGAAAAACCGCCGTACGGTCCAGATAAATGCGCAAAGCCCTGCACACATCCAACAAAGACCACTGGGGACCCCCAGGAGAATCCAAAACAGAGCCCAGGGCAGGTAAGACCAACTCCTGACACCTGTGAAACTGCGAAGAAACCTTCGGCACAAAAGAAGAATCCAGTCGGAGCACCACACCCTCCTCCGTGAATGAAAGAAAAGGAGGCCGCGCCATCAAGGCACCCAACTCCCCAAGACGACGAGCAGAGGTGACAGCCACCAGGAAAACCACCTTGAGAGTGAGAAATTTTAAATCCACCACATCCAAAGGCTCAAAAGGAGGACCGATCAAAACCCGAAGGACCAAAGGCAAATCCCACAGGGGAAAAGAAGGACGAGGAACAGGCCGAGAAACAGAAAAACTGCGGAGAAGACGAGAAACCAAGTCCTCAATATCCGAAAGATTCCCCCACGGGGAACGAAAAGCCCGAACAGCGGCCCACTGGGCCCGCAGAGTAGACACAGCCAAACCCTTCTCGAAACCCTCCCACAAAAATTGAAGGACAACCTGCAAGGAACAGAACAAAGGGGAGACCCCCAACGCCGAACACCAACGATCAAAATTACCCCAATGCCTATCATAAGCCTTAAGGGTAGAAGGCCGCCGGGAACGCTGAAGAGCCACCGCTAAATGTTCTGGGAAACCGCGCCGTCTCCAACCCTGCCTCTCAACTTCCACACCGACAACCGCAACCGGAGAAGCGACAGGCACGGGGAAGATCGAAGCGGAGACGGAGACAGGGGAAGAAACCAGGGACCCTGCACCGCCAAAAGACGCACCGTCGGAAACCAAGACCTCCGAGGCCAAACGGCAGGACCGCCACCACCACCCGATCCTCCTGACACAAACGGGCCAGAAACCTGGGAACCAGAGCCAGGGGGGGGAAGGCATAGAGGAGACGCGAAGGCCACGGGAGAGACAGAGCGTCCACCCCCCAGCAACCCTCCTGCAGAAACCGGGAGCAGAACCGAGGGAGCTGAGCATTGTGCCGGGAGGCAAAGAGGTCCAGAAAGGGACGCCCAAACCTCCCGCACACAAGCCGAAACGCAACCGGGGTGAGAGACAACTCCAGAGAATCCGGAAAGCACCGACTCAGGGCAACCGCCACAAAGTTGTCCACTCCCCGAAGATGAACCGCCGTCAGAGACAGCAGATGGCCCTCCGCCCAACAAAACAGGGGCACCACTATCGCATTCAAGGAAGCCGAACGAATCCCCCCTTGATGATTCAGATAAGCCACCGTTACCATAATGTCGGACCGCACCAACACGTTCCGACCGAGCAACAGATCCCGAAAACCCATCACAGCTCGGGACACCGCCGTGAGCTCTCTCCAGTTGGACGACCGGCGGCTCTCCAGGAGGGACCAACGACCCTGAAGGGAACGAGACCCCAAGGTCGCCCCCCAACCCAAGGCGCTGGCATCCGACGTCAAGACCAGAGAAGGAGCAGACTGCAGGGGCAGACCCGAAGACAGATGATCCCTCACAGACCACCAAAGAAGAACCGGGAGGACCACCGGAGACACAGGAATAAGAACATCCAAGTCGCGGGACAGGGGATCCCAGAGAGACAGGAGGTACACCCAAAGGGGGCGCAGATGAAAACGTGCCCAGGCCACCGTAAAAACTGTCGCCGCCATCAGACCCATAAGACGCAACCAAAGGCGTACCGGAAAAGCACCCCCCACCCGGAAACGACGAGCAAGGGACACCAACGTCACAACCCGAGGCTCGGGGAGGAACACACGGTTCAGATCCGAACGGAAGCGGGCCCCAATGAAAACCATGTCCTGCGACGGCGTCAGCTGACATTTGGGCAAGTTGATCAGAAACCCATGGGCCCGCAACGCCGAGCACACCACTTCCCTGGCCTCCAGCAACAGGACCCGAGATGGAGCATGGATCAACCAGTCGTCTAAATAGGGGTACACCATCACCCCTTGGAGATGAAGCCACGCGACCAAAGGCGCCACCACCTTCGTAAACACCCGCGGCGCCGACCGGAGACCGAAGGGCAATACCATGAACTGGTAATGACGCCCCTGAACACAAAACCGCAGAAACCTGCGGGACCGAGGATGGACCGAGACATGATAATACGCATCCTGAAGATCGAGGGTACACATGAAGTGACCTGGCAGCACCAACGGAATCACCCTCTGCAAGGTCTCCATGCGGAAAGGAATCTTGGCCACCCATTTGTTCATCACCCGCAGATCCAAAATCAAGCGGAAACCCCCCGTGTTCTTTGGAACCAGAAAGACCAGGGAATAGAAACCCAACCCCGTCTCCAACGGGGGAACCTCCTGAATGGCACCCTTCCGAAGAAGGTCCAGAATCCCGAGAGAAAGATGAGACCGCTTCACACGACTCGAAGGCCAAGGAGTTGGCCGAACACCCGAGTCTGGAGGAGTAGCCGTAAACTCCAGAACATAACCCTGGCGAATCACGTCCAACACCCAGACGTCGGAACAAGACTGAACCCAGGCATCCAGGAAGAAGCGCAGCCGCCCTCCAACCAACAACCCGGGAACCACCGCCAAAGAGTCAGGAACGTGGCTTGGCAGGAGGAGGGGACTTAGCCTTACGGTCCCGACCACGGCCAGAAGCAAACCTACCCTGGCCTCTCACAAACTGCCTACGAGAAGTAGGGCGAAAGAAAGATTTGGGTTTAGAAGTGACAGGAGCAGTAGAGGAGACTTTAAAAGAAGAAGAATGCTTCTTTTCCTTAAATAACTTGTGCAATTTCGCCTCCAACTCCCCCCCAAACAACATTGTACCCTGAAAGGGCAACCTCAAAGCGCATGCTTTCTGCGCAGAGTCCGTCTTCCAGTCCTTAAGGACAAGACTGCGACGGGCAGCCACACAAGCCCCCCCGGACAGAGCAGAAGCACGCACAACGTCAAAGGAGACATCAGACAGCAGCTCCACCTGACGCTCAATCTGCTCAAGCAAACCAGAACAGTCCGTGGCATTATCCATCGACTGATAGAGAGACTTCAGGTCAGACAACAGGGACTGCGACACATAAGTCCCGTAGATGCCCGCCCTCAAGGCCAGGTGGGAACCAGAATACACCTTACGGAGCGCCACATCCGCCTTCATGTCAACCGGATCTTTCAGCACAGCGTCCTCAGCAAGGGAAGTACGCCCCACCAAACTCGCCACAAAAGAATCAATAGGAATCGAATCAGGCAGTTCAGTAGCCATATCCTGCAGAGGATAGAGTTTCGCCATGAATCGCGGAATCAGGATGCGATCAGGATCAGCCCACTCGCGTTTCAAAACATCTTTGATGAAGGGATGGACAGGCACATCGACAGTGGCAGCACTCTGAAACTGTCGCAACAAAGGGCCCCTAGAGGTACTAGGCGCGTCCCCGTCAGGGAACCCCATGTTCTCCTTAACATGCTGCAAAATACCAGCCATAGCATCCTTGTCCACATATTTCCCTTTCAACTCTTCATCCCCCAACCACGCAGACTCATCGCCACTGGAGTCCGAAGAAACAGGAGCAGGGCACTTGCGACGGGATCCAACATCCCCCATCTCCGTCAAGGTTTCCCTGATCAAGCGCTTAATATGCGCATCAGCACCAGCATCACGGCGCCTGGACCTGGCAGGGGAGGGAGACCTGGAAGCACTAGAAGAAGAGGAAGACCTCTCCCTGTGATGACGCTTTCTGGAATGTTTCCCCATCGCCAACAACACACCAACCACCGCCAAAACACAAGGAAATAACAACCGCTATGCGGTACTCACCCCCTCAGCTCGTTTTAACGAGCCACCTCCAGCCGGGAACCTCGAGGCGCCTGACTTCCGTCCTCAAAGCCCTAAACCGGAAGTCAGGCAAGACGAAAACCCGGAAGAGGAAGGAGCCACAACCAATCGGAGCAGCTCGGCCGCGCCCCCTAGCAAGCCCGGCAGGCCAGGAGGGGCGGCCATCGGGCAAGGAGAAAGCCAACGCGGTATTACACCGCCGCGAGGCCCAGAGACATGAAGAAGCCCGCGCCACTCCCCCCAAGCCCGGCAGGGGGGGAGAGGACATCCACGGAGGTCCGCCGGAACCTGGAATGAGAACCAGCAGCCCCCAAGTAAGTCCAGAAGAAGGCAGGAGCGTCCAGCTCCTGCCGCGTCCACACTGTCAGTAAGACAGAAAAAAGAACAGGAGGAATGCTGGGACGGTACTCCTTAAGTACTCCCAGTGGGAGGGGGAGGGGTAGGTCCAGCATTCCTTCGTTCTTTTGTCTGTCATTGAGATAGTAAATCTCATTTGTCACTGACGGTGTCGAGGACGGAGGGACCTGGGGGTAATGCAGGGGTTTACTATGCCTGCTGCAAAGACGTGTCCCGAGTATATTACAGACTGCATATGCTTGGGTTTTATAATTTAACGCGCAATTGTCTCTAACACTCGTGTGACTTAGGCGAAGTGAGTGCCTGCCGCCAAAAACGTGTACCCAGTAGATTACCGCCTGCCTATGCCGTAAAACGACCAGAGACATCAACCAACAGAGACATCATCTGCTCCTTGTAATTTACAACTTAACGTTCCACTATCGACTAGTGAGCCCTTAACTTTCATTCCGTAACTGCATGTAACCCGCCAACTATACGTTACTAGAACCTTCCTTACTGTTACTTTGGTTAGCCCTAGCTTGGCGTAGCCCCGCTTCTTACCTCTTTCGCTTACTTTTGCTTCTGGGCTCGCCATGGGGGCACCGCCGCCCGCACCAGTCTTCCGCCTTTCGGGGGCACCGTCGCCCGCACCGACCCTCGCGTGGTTCGTGTCCTGCCGTGATGTTTTGCCAGTTGCTCGCCCGAAGTCGCCAGTCGCTGCTCCTGTTGCTCCGGGCACCGCCGTATTGGCTCCAAGTGCCCGTGAGTCCTGCATCTGTGGTGGACCCTGCCCGTCCCTCGACGACAGATGGGGCGGGGGGTGATCGCCGCGTTCTTTCCCTTCTGACAAAAAGGCGCGAAATGTCACGTAGCGTCCTTGCGTCCTCTTCTCCGGTCGGGTTGGCTTCCCCGGCCTTACTGCAATGGCGCGAAACCCACGATGCCGCTGATCCCATCCTTCTTCCAGACCTTATGCAGGGGTCGTGGGGACCTGCTGCAGTGCATCCAAAGGTTCGACGGAGCCGTGGAGCTGTGCTTCTGGCTTCGCGATTCCCTGCGAGGCTCTCTGGACACCTCACTTTGTTTCAGCCGCTGCCGGTGAAGGGCAGCCCGATGTCCCTGCCTCCTTCGCTCGGAACGTGCCGGCCGGCGCGGAGGCTCTCTGCAGTCCCCCTCGCGTGGGGGCGCGGCCCGTCGGCCGGAAAGTCGCCTGGAGCCTGCCGGGGTCCTTTGTCCTGCTGGTGTTGGGCGCGAAAGCCCGATGATCTCCGCAGGTACTCCAGCCGATTTTTTCTTCTTCTTCTTGGCGAGGGGGAGCCTTGTGATTGACTTTCCCGGGCCGTTGGCCCCTTTTAATCTCCCCCTTGCCTACCTTTCTCACCCCCTGATTGGTGGGGGGAGCTTCCTTTGTTTGTGGGCCTATCCTGCCCTCCCCGGTTTAGCCGGGTTTTCCTGATTGCGGGGGCGTGGCATGGAGGGGTCCCGCCGCCGGCCGGCGTTTTACCCTAGGCCTCTATTGGGTCCGGCTTTGCCTTCCCCGGCCTGGGTCCTTTCTGGCAGTCTTTTGGCAGATTGTCCGCTGTTATTTCACCTTTTGTATTCCCTGACAAAAAAAGAGTTTAGATTTAGTATTGAGCGGATGATAGCGCTTGGGCCACTGATGAATGAATCTACGTAGTATTAATATATTACATTGAAGGCGACCACCTTGATTCATGTGCACTTGTGAAGTGACGGCGGGTGTCATAACATGTTACTCCAGCAGAGGTCACTGCATCACCTGTGGTCAAAAAGAGTCTTGCAGGGGAGGTTGAAACATAAGGACTTTGCATTTATTTAAGGCTTTGCAATCCTTATTGATCACCGATAGTGCTCAAGTCAATAACATCGAGGGGAAGAAAAACTGTGCCGATTCGGTTCAAAGGCTGTGATGACCTTCACGTTAGAACTGTTCTGCACGTCAGAGGCTGTACCCTGACCTTTGCGCCTGTTTTTATCGAACTCAGGTGGTATACGTCGCTCTCACTACTTGGTTACTCTACAAATCTCCACCCCGTGTTTTGTTTCCGATCTCTACTGTCTGCTGGTCCTGCACTAAAAAGGAATTACTAAATGCGTGCATGCCACCCCTCTGCGCATGTGTGTAGGATGATGATGAAGCACAATAAATTGTACATTTTATTTGCATTTTTATAAGGCATTTCATATAATGGGTACCTCCCTCCTCGGAGCAATAGAGCACTTTATGGAGAACATGTTTCTGTAATAGGAGAAACACTTGCACGTTACGCTTACAAAACGACCGGCACTTAACTATTTTCTACCCTCTGTCTACGTATTATTTGCCTTACATTGCGCCATAATGGTCTGGATTGCTGTCTAGCCGAAGATATCAAACAAGAAAATGTAGACAGGCATTCCTTGGCTACATAAATGCCTATAGCTATTAAATCATTGAGCTTAAAATATTATTTGTATTTTTATAATTTGTCATCTTAGAGTTAATTGTACATTTTAAATGTACAGGCTGTGTTTAAAATTGTGCTGGTAATTGTTATGGCTTATTATGGCTGACAATGAAGGTTTGATTTGACGACTGTCATAGAAGAGTAGGAGCATCGCGAACATACTGTACATACAAAAGTATGGTGGTACGTGGGGTTCAAATGAGACTCGGTTACGGAAAACGAAATGGGTTGGAGTTTTATGTGTTTGAAAACATATAACTGGGACAACAACAGACAGCCCACATACAAGGTATACTCACAAGAACTTGTGCTAAACATTACCAAAAAATGTTAACGCAACTTTACACATCGCAGCCTCTCGCGAGAAAATAACCCTGTGTCAACGTGGAATTCACAACAAGGCGGCCCCATGCAATAGTTTGCCGAAACCGCGGCCAATGCCCGTGATACAACCACCTCGACGGAGATAAAAACACAAACCCCAACACGAAAAAACCTGCGATGGGCCAAAGCGCAATGAGGAAATCAGCACTAAGCAGCGCCAGGCCTGCAACACACACCTGGCAGGTGGGAAAAATCACCATAATAGTAGAAACAAGCATTTGCAATGCAATGGTCTCGGCATTGTTAAAGTTAGAGCTATTGGCATTGTTCATGACATTATTTTTGTTTATGTTCTTAAAACATTTAAAGAAACGGCACTGTTATTTACAATGTCAATAGCTTAATCACTCTCAAATGTGAGACCTATTGCATTTGCACCCACACAAAGCCACCCACACACACAGAGCCCCCCACAGAGCCACTCACATAGAGCAACCCACACACAAATAGAGCCACCCACAGAGCCACCTACACACACACACACGCAGTAGCCCACTGACCTATTTACATTATGTGCACTTTGTGTTCTGCATGGTACATGTTCTTTGCTGCAGGCACATTAACCCTATGTGCTACCTTTCCAGGAGTCAAAACTTCCACTAGACAAAACTCCGATCTCTCTCTAGGAAGAACATTAAACACCAGAGTCATCATGACATACAGTATACTGTATTTCAGCAATCTGGCACCCCCTAGTTAAAGTCTCACCTTGCTCTTAACAGTCACATGGAAAGCCTGCAAGGTTTGCACCCTAATAATAGGTCTCCCACCCTCTGAAACTCGACAGCCCTTTATTTGAGACCGGAATTAATTTTCCGTTAATACTCCTTTCACAGACGTCTTCTGTTCGTACTCACGGGAGAGCGTTGATTTTATTTTAGGTCTGGCTTGAGGGCAACTGTCACCCGACCTTTTAACCAATCATTTTCAACATCTTACACCACTCCTAGATTTTCCAACAACCGTACTACAAGTCCCACAGTGCACAGCCCCAAATACCAGCTTCCCAATGCTTTACGGGGAGGTCGAAAAAAACCTCAAAACGACTGTGCAGACCCCATTCAAAACATGTAGGTAAGGCTACACCACACCCAGGTCGACATGGTATTAAAGTTCCTCTTGCGTGATTGCTCCCGTGACAGCCCTTTTTGGACGCTGAAACATACAACCGCATCTCACTTACCTTCTTGTTCTGTTGCTGGGCTCAATGGAACACTCGCAGGGAGCCCCACGCAACACTGCTTGGCCCGGGAGTGCGCGAGCACTGCCCCGCTGGGGTTTTATAACAGAGAAGGGACGCCACTACTGAGAATCCCAGCCGTAAGCCTCGCGCTGCAGACGACTGCGTCATGTGACCGAGCTCCCTCGGTACACACTGCGTGACCCAGTCCAGGCTTGCTGTAGCCGGGTGGTGGGAGGAGTTAGGTATAGTGATGGGTTAGGCTAGTCAGCTGACCTCTGTTCAAAGTGTTCTGTGGTTTGCGGGATTTTCCAGATCTGATGTTATTTATTTATTTATTTGTGGGTGTTTATATAGTGCATACTTTACTCGAAGGTGTCACAGCGATTTACAATATAACCAGTTACATTACATAGGACTGGACGCCTCCTTACAATATACCCAGTTGCATTACATAAGGACTGCATATTTAAATACAGCTGTTCAAGGATCAAGTTAATAAGAATAACAAGCACACCACTGCCTTTCTCCGAGGCGAAGCAGAAATGCCTCGGAGAAAGGCAGCGGCGGTTTCGAATTCGGGGGCGTGTTTTTCTTTTCTCTCCTCTTGCCATTGGCTGGAGGAGATAATGAGAAAAGTAGCAAAAAATACGCCCCCGAATCCGAAAAGGATGGGGCCTGTTCGGAGAGACAAACCTCTTCTCCAATGGCTGGCCAGCATTCAAGAGGCCAGCCAATGGAGAAGAGGGGCGGGTTCAAGCCTCTCTTCTCCAAGTCATTAAATCTCGCGAGCGAGACTGCGCAAGCGCAGCCTTCGCTAGCTGAGACCTAAAAACACCCAAACACAAACTGACCAACACCCAAGCACCATGGAGGCAGCCGGAACAGGCGCAGTGGACGAGCGCAACCCCACAAGCACCCCGGACGACCAGCCTGGGACCTCGGGGACAGGGAAGGGCAAGGACAAGAAGAGGAAGACGAAGTTCAGTCCGCATGCGAACAGGATTATAGTCACGGAGGTGATGGAACACCATCAACAACTGTTCGTCACCTCCAACGTGTCATTGGGCACGAAAATGAAATATGGCGGGACATCCTAGACAAGGTGAATGCCGTCGGAGAGCACAAGAGGACAATGGACGAGGTCAAGAGGCGATGGCATGACATCAAGCGAAAGACCAAGGAGAAACTTGCAGCCAACCAGAAGGCAGCAATGGAGACTGGCGGTGGGGGCCCAGCGCCACAGCTCGTCCTGGATGATATGGAGGAGCTGGTGTTGACAGTCATCAGTGTGGATACTGTGGCTGGAGTCAGGGGACCGGACACTGCTCGACAGGACACAACACAACCGCAACAGGGTGAGTGCCACCAGGTACTGGGGGGACGGGTGGAGATGGCCACGATGGCACACATGCACAATCAAGCAGAGTACAGTGCACACCCTTCAATGACTCTGTGTCATCGCCCAGATCTAAAGACTATCACAATGTACAATGCCATGCTGTCTGAATGTCAACATGTACCATGCGGCTACATACATGTGGACACATTGCAATGCACCATCTCCCCTTCACATTGCAGGGCCACCGTCAACACCCCCTGCAGAGCAGGCCCAGCCACTCTTCACTGATGATGAGGAGGACAACCCCAGCATCGACGCACAAGCCCTCCTATACATCATTTACATCATCCGCGAATTACCTCCAGAATCAGGGCTCCCAGCTGCATCGAGGAGACCCCACCCACCACCCAAACCACCCAGCAGGAGGCACCAATGGCCCCGACAGTCTACCAAGATCCCCAGGAACAACACACGGCCTTCCAACGCCGTGTGCTTGAGGGCCAGAGGGAGACGGCTGAGCAGTTGCGGGTGGGGTTCGACCTCATGGCTACCAAACTGGACGCCATCCTTGGGCGTCTAGGCCCACTCTATGGTCTCCAACGAGCCCTGACTGACATCGCTGGAGTCATGCCGCGGAGAAAAGAACACCTGTCTGCTCAGAGGGGCTCCAGCGATACCAGCCGTGATCTGGCACACATGCAGAGGCTCATGGAGGACATGGTGCGGATGGAGGCGGAAAGGATGGCAGCCACCGCTGCACACCAGCGAAATGTAGCTGGGATCTACCATGCCCTGCAGATCCTCATCATGGCATTGCTGCCACAAGGCGTGGCGATGATGAATGCTGCCCCCACACCATCCACATCTCCACCCCCTGGTGTGCCGTTGCCTCACAGTGTGGCAGACGTATACACTCTGGCACCTGATGTGTCAGTGGTACACTGTGCCTCAGCCGGTACTGCAACACCCACAAGTGGGGCAGAGCACACATCCGGGGACGAGGACGTGGATGGGTTTGTGATCAGAAGGAGGCACTAGCATTCATTTCCGCCACCTGGCCTGTTTCTGCTTGGTGCCGTACATGGCCCCATGACCTTCCACTGACCCCCGATACACTACGATGCACTCACCTTGGACAGCGACATGGACTGCCATATCCTGTTTGATGACCAATGACACGGCGAGCAGACTGCGGACTGTACCCTTCCTCTCCCGCAGTACTTGTCATCCCCGAATGGACTCTGGCTGGCCCTCCACGGGCACATATTGTGTGGTGTGCTTGACATGGGCCTGTACCGCTCCAGTTGCAATACTCCACTGGATGTGCAATAAACATCCAGTAACACACTGCTGTGTTATGTCTTTCATCATTCATGTATGAATGTGTGGATGAATGTAGGGACAGTGATTTTTCCTTGTGTCAATGATGCTCATCCTGTGGGATGCCAGTCAGAGGGTGCTACATTGCCTATTGTGTTCCGGGTGCCGTGGACACTACAACAGGGACACACGCATCAGTCACTTCCATGTCCGGACATGGACTGAACCACGCCCAAAGGCCACGAGTCATTGTTGCAAGCCCTGCGCTGGTCCGGCGTACGGTAGGCCAGACCACTCCGTTTAGGCTCTGAGGGGGGCCCTCATTGCTACCCGTCGCAGGCGTACTCGCTGGTGGTGTGGAGGTCACTGATCTAGTTGTCAGCATGTCACAGCCACTCCCTGAGGGCAGGTTTGCACACACACCACATCCATCCGGCACAGGCCGCACAGGCCATGTGACTCTGCCAACATAAGGGGCCGACAACGTCACATTCCCCTCTGTCAGTGGTGACAGAATGACAGACGCTCCACGGTTCTAAATCATAAAGGGCTCATGAGTTGTTGCGCACAGGGTTAGTGGCACCCAAGGCCTTGCAGCCGTCACAGGCCTACCACCACGTGGCGCTGACGGGTTGCACAGGGTTAGTGGCACCCGAGGCCTTGCGGCCGGCACAGGCACCCCGCAACGGAACGGTGACTTTGGGTGACCTGAGGTAGAGGCACCTTAAGTGCTGAGCAGGTGTTCAGCCTGCGATGATGCCCAGCGGTCCAGACAGCTCAGGTTTTGTGTGCCCTGCTGGACCACAGTGTAGGCCAGAGCCAGCGGGCAGCTCGGGCCTACCGCCACATGGCGTCGCTTCCGGGATCACAGCGTTAGTGGCACCTATTGGGCTGAGCGGGTGTGCAGCCTGCGATGAGGCCGGATGCACTGGTATGTCCTCTGCCATGGAGTAATCAAGACCCATCACCAAACGTAAGACCTGGTGGCCTGCGGAGCGGGGCTGCATGATGTGGATGGTGCCATGTCCGTGGGCCCCGGGCTTGTGGCTTGCAGCGGCACGTGGTGGGACCTCTTGTCTGCACGCCGGTGCCGGAGGGTGAGCAGTGTGGCCTGGGTGCGCAGGGGCGGCACTCTCTCTCTCTCTCTCTCTCTCCCTCTCTTCTTCTCTCTCTGTCTCTCTCCCCCTATCTTCTTATCACTCTCTCCCTCTCTTCTTATCTCTCTCTCCCCCTCTCTTCTTATCCCTGTCCCCCCTCTCTTCTTCTCTCTCACTCCCCCTCTCTTCTTCTCTCTCTCTCCCCCCTCTATTCTCTCTCTCCCACTCTTCTCTCTCTCTCCCTCTCTTCTTATCTCTCTCTCTCTCTCTCTTCTTATCTCTCCCCCCTCTCTTTTTATCTCTCTCTCCCCATCTCTTCTTATCTCTCTCACTCCCTCTCTTTCGCTCTCTCTTTCCTTCGCTCTCTCTATGTCCTTTGATGTGCGCAGGACACACCTTCTCATCTTGATTTTTGTTTTGCAGGCTGTGACCTACAGATTGTCCCGAGGGGAGCCGCCATGTGTCTTCATTTCAGTTCTGTGTGCATTTTAATAAAGTTTCATTTGTTGCTTCGAAAGTGAATGTGTGATGCTCATTTTTGTGGCGACACATGCATGTCACCAGTTGTCATTGTGCAACATTATGCGGATTATTTTGTATATGTTTAGGTGTAGCTGATGTGGCATGTCTTTGGTCGGGGGGGTGCCGGGGAGGGGGGGGTCCTGGGGGTGGTGGCGGCGAGTGTTGTTGCCCTTTCGGCCCAGGTGCATCTGTTCTTCAGGCTGTCGTCCGACTTTGCACCAGGTCAGAGCAGGTGTTAGTTTCCTGGTGCTAATGCGCCTTATCACCTGTTTTGTGTTCTTATCGCAGATCTGGCTGGTCGTTGAAAATGTTGTGGAGTGGTGTTGTCGTGGCTTTTGGCACGGGAACGCCTACTCTGCATCTCATCAGCGATAGTTGCGGGGGTCATCTGTGGCGATGTTTTTTGCGGCTGCTATCTCGGGTAAACTGGTGCTGTGGCATGTTAACACCAGCTTGTGATTGTGGCGACAAGTTTATCGCTACTTTGGCTGTGATAAAGTACCGTTAACTCGGCGATAGCTCCTTGTGAATATGCCCCACAGTGTTTACATTACACATATATACATTTTGAAGCATTGGATCATTTGGGTCAGATACATTAAAAATCAAATTTATAATTACCAAATTAGCGCTTGTAAAACTACCCAGCCTGACACAAGATGTCACAGAATCCACAGACAACTGTTATAGAAAGCGAACAGCACATAATGAAACAAGGACAGCTATTGTACATTAAGCTTACATTGTTTTTGCCAACCCGCATGGGAGGCTAAACCCCATGAAGATTGGCTAATTTGCTGAATCATGCCAAACAAAGAACCCGAAAGCTGCAATTGAGCAATCAAAAATCCAAGGGACGATAAAACACATGCTACTGCTAACAACACTTTAAAACTCTGACCCAGCGCATTACAACTTCATCCACCCAAAAAGCGCACGGCAGACTCTAAATACAAAAGAATCCACAAATGAACAATAGAAACAAGGGGGTAGTGTGACCTCAATAGATACGCCTGGAACTTGCAGCTAGCACCAGCTACTTGCTTTAGTCCACTGCTGTAGCTCAGAAGCGTTCTTGTGGATGACCAGGGAAGTGGCTAGCACATTCACTTCACTGTACGTTCACATTCACTTCACTGTACCTTCACATTCACTTCACTGTACGTGCACATTCGCTTCACTCTACGTGGTCGGTAGAGCAGGCTGCGGCGGAAGCATTGGATGTTAAACATCACTTAATTGGTAAAGAAATAAGTGCAATAGCCTCAAGTTTTCCTTAGGAGTCCGCTGCTGGTGTTACCCCAATGCCTTGGTTGCTGAATATCAAGTCTGCCTAGTTTTGAATGCACCTCATGCCACCAACCTACCTCAGCATCTGTTGGTTTGTAATGCAAAACTACCCTTCCAAATTGTTAATTGGCTCCTGCCATGAAACAGCCAACTCAAACACAGGTAGAGTCGCGTCACAAATGTAAAAACTTCAAAACAGGAAGTGTGCCCTATTGTGAGAGCTGGGTACAAAGCCACCCAGGGTACATCACGTTTTCCTTCTACGCCAAGCACTTACAATGCCCCACTGTTTCCACAGGGGATAGTGGACACCTTTGAAGTCATGGTTAATGAAATCCTACCACAATCCTACAACCAGGACACAGAGGAAGTACAATAGGGAACACGTCCATATGTTATGATCCACCAAGCAACCCATTGCAGAGGCAAAAGATGTCTGTGCCTCCATCATGGATTCTGTCAAAGCCAAGGGCACTTGCTAAAGGCACAATGACTTGCAGCAGGTCATGCTGTGCAATATGGCCATGATAAGTGCTGAGGTCCACAGTGCCATATTGCTATGTCTTCTGCTCCTGTTTCATAATTTCCATTGGCCTGTTATGATTACTCTGGTCAGGAAAACTATGTCCCCAGTCCCTTAAGATGGACTTCACAGTAATATGGTATATAACTCCCCAGGAGAGGAATTGAGTCTGCTGGAGATGAGGTCCACACCAGATGTTCCTCCTTCAAGCGTGGGTGAGTGCTAAAGCCGTGATACGGCCCATGATATGGCTTGCGGCTGGTTGTAGCTGGTTATGGATTATGGATATGGATGTAGAACATTTTCCGTAACTATTTTTGGAAGACTCCCTAGTAGCACTACTAGGTAAAATCTGTTCAGTCTTTCATGGCCGTGATCTGTCACTTCCCCCAAGTACGAGAGTTATGCAGAAACCTGTTGTTTCTACATGTAGAGCTAAGTGCCCTGACTCGGGAGACATCGTACAAATATGATAAGCCAAACCAGGTAGGTTTAACAAGGAAGACGATGTGTAACTCTGGTAAGGGTCTCCCTTTTGCACCCTGCTTGCTCCTGCACTGCACCTCATCCCCCCTACAGACCAGTGTTTCATTGTGCTGTGTCTAATTGTGATCCATAAAGTCTTCAATGGAGCAAAGAACAGCTCTTTGTATTTAACCCACACCCAACCCCTGCCTCAGTGCTCACACTGCTTGTATGTACTTAGCAGTCTGACCACACAGGTTGCATTGTTTTGGACTGTTCCCCAAATAGCATAACCCTTGCTTCTAGTATGAAAACATCTATGATGTGCCCCCTTTGCCAGGCTGGTCGCTATTCCCTGATGCTGGAGGGTCTCCCCAGCTTCAGGACCTTGGTCGCATCAGAGCTTTTTCTGGTGTTCAGAACTGCAAGAAGATAACAACTTGTCATCTTGCTCTGTGGGTTCCACATGCCCAACACCCAGGTAAGATAGAACCGACTAAAACCTGAAGACTTGAACTGAGTGGCTAGCCGCGGGAGCATTACAAACAACCCAATTTTGCCCTGTCTCGTTCTGGTGTGCATGCATTAAATATGTGGGTTTTTAGCTAAAATAAGTCAGATTTATCCCGCCTGGCCGACATTCTGTTTATTATGTGCTATTATATTTTCACTGAACAGTTACACGTGTATTTAGCTAAGGTACTATTTCTATTTAAAAACGTTATCACTGAATGAGTTGTCCACCGGAGGTGTCTTACTATAGTGTTAGCTTTATCAGATTTCCTGAAACTACATTAACCTTCAAGGGTAACACGCTACTGCTCGTCTTCACTAACCCTTCAGATTTAAAGCTGGTTCTTGTCTATGGGCTGTAATGGTCCAGCATGCTGCTGACACATTGCATAAAGCATCGCCAGCGAGCCACTTTTCACGTAAGGACTCAATTCCCGCTTGCACCTATACTCGTAAGATTAGCCAAAGCAAATAGTACAAGTTGAACAGTTTTAAACTGCACCGTTGTAACTGAATTTGAACCGAACAGTTTTAATCTGCACCGTCGCTATTGAATTTGAGCACCAAACAGTTTTTGACTGCGCCGATTAGAACATTTAGGGCCTCATGTAGGTGGCATACACTTTACCGATTCTAAAATACCGAATCATACCGTATCGGTATTTAATAATCGGTAAAGTGTATGTAGGTAAAAATTCGGTAAATGTTACCGAATCGGAGTGAGTCGGTAATTACCGAATCGGTATTTACCGATTCGGTAATGAGGCATACCTTCCCATTGATGGGAAGGTATGCCTCATTACCGAATCGGTAAATACCGATTCGGTAATGGGGGGAACACATGCAAGGGTGGCAGGGTGTCACAATGACACCCTGTTGCACCCCTGAAACGGCCATGTGTGCACATATGGCACACATACATGCTGTCTGCCACATTGCACACTTGTAGGCGCTTTGAAATGCATTTCCACATCCATTCTTCATTTACCACCAACTATTAGTTGGTGGTAAATACCGACTCTAAACATCACCCACACACTCCCCCTACATCTCATTTCTGTATTCGGAATTTACCGAATCGGTAAAATTACCGAACCGGTAATTTTACCAATTCGGTAAATTCCGAATACAGAAATTGTCCCCCTACATACCAAAAGCCTAAATACCGGTCGGTAACGGTATAATTACCGAAAATCGGCCGTTACCGACCGGTATTTGGCTACCTACATGAGGCCCTTTGTTTATACTGTCACTTGTACTGTGAAACTGAATCTGCACTAAGGGCTACAAAGTTTTGGCACTTTAGTAAGGCAGAAACAAAGTACTTACAGTTACCTGAAGGGCGGGGGAACGAAAATCTGACACGTAGCTCTAGTGCGAAACTGGAAGTCACCTGTAGCAGCGCTGAGGGAGGAGCCACGTTACAGTACAAAAACGGGGCCGCTGTGCGGCAGTGCCGCTGGCGTGCCTAAGGCAAGCGCGTCTGCGCCCAAACGGGCCCAGGGGCCAGAAACCCTGGCCCTTTCATATTAATAGGAAAAAAACCCTCTCCTACTCCATAGATAAGCTCCTTGACTTGGCAAGTGAGCATAAAACCATGTGCCCTATGAAATCATCCCCTGTTGAGTTGGAGGGACCATTCACTTGCCTTGACTGTAAATGGGGAAGTCAAGAGGTTCACTTTACACCCATAAAGACAGATATAAACCATCACTCCAGTATCCTAACCCCGAATTGCATTTGCTTAATTCTAGATCACTCCAAAAACATAGCATTGAGATCTGGGAAACACTTGATGACCTAAGCCCAGATTTGGCTTTTGTCGCAGAAACTTGGCTTGACGACAATAACACGCCTGACATTGTCTCTGCCCTACTACTCGGCTATAAAATTTTAAAACGGAAAGGGCAAAAAAGGCGGGGGTACAGCCAACTTATTTAAAGAACACCTCTCCTGCACTACCATTACAACGACCCAAAGAGGCACACTCGAGATCTTAGCTTTCTCAGTTTCTGAGGGAGATCACCTACTGCTGGGAGGGGCAGTTGTCTAGAACCCCTCTGGCTTTTATCCCGATCTAAGCACTAAGAAACTCTCACTACTTCTCCCCCTCTGCCTAAAACAAAACCAGTTCCTGGTTATAGGAGACTATAATCTCCACTATGAAAACACTGCTAATCCAGGGGTTAGTCACCTGGAAAGTGATATGGCAATAATGCAACTAACGCAATGGATCTCTGAACCAACCCACGTAGCCGGACATACCTTAGATCTACTGTTCTCCAATGTAAAAAAATATTAACATTCATGAGGTAAAATAGATCACTTTTTAATCTCCTTTTCAGTTAGCCTACCAAACAAGCAATCTAAGACTGTAACAACACATCAGTCAGGTGAAAGAGCCTGGAATTTAGTCACCTGGGAATCATTCTCCACTCATTTCATCCACTATGATCCCGCCACACTCCACTGCAAATCTGCTCACACATCAGCTGCACACTTACAACAAGAGATCGAGAAATCACTTAAACATTGCGCCCCCAAACGTAATAGAAAGTCAGTCAACAAACCCCAATCAGAACAAGCATTGGCATAGCCAATAGGTCTCGCTTTTGGGACCTTATAAGTATTTAGTTATGCAACTGTTGCATGGCTAAACACTTTTAAGGTCCCAAAGGCGAGACCTATTGGCTATGCCAATGCTTGTTACAACTTCTGGTCTGTGCACATTGCTTAGGGCTACAGGAGTTTAAAAACTGAAAACTGGAACATCCCATAAACACAGCCGCAGCACTGCAGTTTTGAATAGAACCAAGGTGCACAGAATAACGTAAAAGGTGGTGCGCATGAACATAGAAAAAAGACAACGATGCACAAAGGGGTTTTAAGCGCAATACAATCTGGGGTAACTGCATTTCTTTCTACTTGGCCCATAGTGCAGAAGAAAACAAATTCATGCATCCACTTAATTTACGTGATTGTTATAAGGGGAGGGGATGTGGTCCGTCGGCTAGACTGCCCACTTTGGTGCTGGAAACCAGGTTAAGAAGAGCCTCGGGGTCGCGTCCACATCCTGTGATTCTGGGCAAATCACTTAATCTCCCAGTGCCTGGATGTGTAATGTAAATACGGTGCTCGTGTAAAGCGCTCCAATACCTTCGGATCGAGTTTGCGCTATATAAATATGCAACAAAAAAAAAAAGCCAGCGACATCACCTGTACGTCCATTCTTTGCAGAGATGTCACGCGCATGTAATGTGGTGTTATGTTGCGCTACGTGTTTTAACGCATAATTCACTCGTGATTCGGGCCGCAGGCAGCGTCACGGACGCAAGTCTGAACCTATCCGGGTTGCTTTCCCGTCTGATGAAATTAGGCAGCTCCTTACGCGGGGTGACCGCGGTCAGTCAGTAGCATTTGTCATCAGTGTCTGACTGATGCAAGCCTGCGGGAGCTTTGCATAGAGGAAAGAGGCGGGGGGAGTGGGTGGGGTTGGTGAGGATCAGGGGCGGGAGAAAGTGCTCAGAGACTCCCACAAGAGCGGACTTGTTTGTCTCCCCTTTTCTGCTACGTGCCGAAGCTGCAGTCGCTCCGCATTCCCATAGACACCCCCCGCCACCCATGAGAAGTTAGGGGGAGGTGCACTAAACCTATAACCGGTTAGAACAGGGGAGGGGAGCGGCATCAGTACATTTGTTGAACCAGAGTTTTTCACCACCACCTCACAAAGAGAAGAAAAATACAAATAGACTAAAACAATGCGTCTGCCTCCCCGGGGTCAAGCGTTGATCCCTCGCCTGTGTTGAAATGGCCAATTGTAACAATAAACGAACATAGATTGTGCAGCCTCCAGGTGCACAAAAAGTGTGTGACTGCGAGCCCCCTTCGCCAGCTCCAGACCGTCGGACGTGACTTGGTATCAGCCCGCAGCCTGTCCACAGGCAACGGGGTCACCAGAATGATTGTCTTGTGCATTCAGCATCAATGAGAACAAACATCGAATATGGGCTGCCGCTGGCTCCCTGAGCTGCACATGTCTTTTCGTCCACAGATGATTTCGCGAATGTAGAGAGGTTGGGACATCTTAGCACTGTCTTTCGCCGGTGACCCCAGCCCCAGTGATTATATTTACGTGACCCACTTGAAATAGAAGAGAATGTTGTTGCCTTACGGCCAGAGCTGCCAACTTTAGAGCTGGGGAACCAGGTTCAAGCCTCGGCGTAGGCTCAACCTTCTGTGATTCTGGGCAAATCACTTACTCTCCCGTGCCTACCAAAACATGAATGTATCCTTCTGTAATGTAAAACTGGTGCTCGTGTAAAGTGCTCTGATACCTTCGGGTGAGTTCGCACTATATAAAACTGCAACAAACCAAAACAAGCCCGGCGGAGCGTGGCGCGCGCATTCCAGGCGGGGGAGCGGACCCTTTGAAGTGCTCCGAAAAGCGGATTGCATGGCGGCACGATGCGCGTGATTGTGCGCGTGCTCGCCATGCAATCCGCTTTTCGGAGCACTTTTAAATGCCCCTTACTATAGTCTCGCTTTGCTATCGCTTACGCGATAGCAAGGCGAGACCTAAAAATGGTATACATTAGACCTAAAGTTAAAGAAAAGAATGTGCTGATCCTTGGAGCATAAATGGAGACTCTCCAAAGACAGCGTAGACAGACAAAACTATCTAGTCGAACTGAAAAACTGCCATTATGCCATAAAACATGTCAAAACAAACTACTATACAAAAATAATTGAAGATAATAGCAGTTCTTCCAAAGAACTTTACAAAGTTATACGAGAACTTTGCAAACCAACCAGTTTGGCACAAACTATGGCTCCCACAATGGAGAATTGTGAGCTGATTAACATTTTTTCACCGATAAAGTGACGCATATCTACGCGTCCTTCGACAATACCCCTGAAGATGCAATTATTGACTGGGAAATTTTGGCTCCCAGTCTCTCAGCACAAGTCCACCTCGACACTTTAGCTCCCTTCACAGAGGAACAAGTAGCTAAAGCTATGATGGTGGTCAAGGCAGGATCGCCACTTGATCCCTGCCCACATTTTATCTTTTCACAATTAGGGTCAGTTTTATACCCCTATATCACTAAAATCTTTAGAGTCAGCCTCTTTTCCTGATCTATGGAAAACAAACAGTGGTCTTTCCACTACTAAAGAAAGCTGGCCTTGAAGTCCACGATCCAGCAAACTATCGCCCAATATCCCAACTGCCATACCTATCTAAAGTCCTGGAACGCATAGTCAATAAACAACTTACCACCTTCCTCGAATCTAATATTTACTCGACCCCTCTCAGACTGGCTTCAGAGCCAACAACAGTACCGAGGCCACTCTATTAGCCATATCTGACAACATCAGACTAGTTGTTGATGAAGGAAGAGCCGAAGCATTAATCCTTCTGGACCTTACGGCGGCTTTCGACACTGTTTCCCACACTAACCTACTACGAATCCTGCATGAAAAAGGGATTTGCTGTAAAGCTCTGGTTGAAAGATCGAACCCAAACAATCCAAATGCGATCTTGTTCCTCCACTGCTAAAAACATTAAATATGGGGTTCCACAGGGAGCCACTCTGAGCCCCACCCTTTTTAATGTATACGTCTCATCCTTGGCGGACATCTGCAGGAAATGGAGCTTTGACATCTGCTCATACGCCGATGACACGCAATTAGTGATTCCCCTTGCAAATAGCTGACCAACGCTGACACTAGGAACAACTTATTAAACTGCCTCTCAGAACTTGCAGGGTGGACGTCCAGGCATTGCCTAAAATTAAATGCAGAAAAGTCTGAGGTCCTACTTTTTGGGGGTGCCAATACAATCTGGGACAACAGCTGCTGACCGCAGACATTGGGCACCGCCCCGGTACCAAAACAGGCTGCAATAAATTTGGGCATCATGTTTGATGATACCCTATCTATGCAGGATCAAGTACGTACTTTCTGTGGAAAAGGCTTTGCCACACTAAAACTCTTTAGGAGACTTTTCCCTTGGATCCCTCTGAATTGCAGAAAAATGGTGACACAGGTCTTGCTTATGAGCAGGCTTGACTACGGCAATGCTCTTTATGTTGGCATGGCCGACTATCTCTTCTCCCGTCTCCAGGTGGTTCAGAACGCCACGCCAAACTAATCTGCAACAAAACGAAATATAGTTCAGTCTCCCACTGCCTAAAAGAGCTACACTGGCTACCAGTGCGCCAAAGAGCCAGTTTCAAGCTCCTCTGGTTTACACATAGAACCCTGCACAAAAGAGGCCCATACATCTTACATGACAAAATAGAATTTCATGTCCCATCACGTAACTTGAGATTGCGCCATCTGGCCTTTGCTTCAGTAAAACGTATGACCAAGGTGAAAATGGCGATCGATCTTTCTCTAAAGCAGCCGCGGTCCTTTGGAACAACCTCCCACTTGACCTACGTCTAACAGACGACTATTTACTGAAAACCACTCTTTTCCCTAGATACTGACCCTGCTGATGCTTAATCCTAGAGTAAACTGCACTGCATTACACTCAGCCCTAGCGGCGTGATGTCCCTCGGGATGATTGATGCGCTTTACAAACACCCAAATACAAATACGTTGTGCTGACAGTGTGTCAAGGGCGTACTAGAATGGCTAACCACACAGGAGCAGAATGACGCTAACTCCCAATGCCCTTCTCAGAACTCCCCCCACTAGGTTTCTTTTAATTCCACCTTCGCAGATAAGTACTGAGGGGGGGAAAGGGGATGGGACAGAGAAGAGACAGCTCCAAAACACAGCAGTTCTGCACGGACTTCCTTCCTCTCTTGTAGTTTCAGCTGTAAACATTACATTAGTCAGATGTGCTTAGCTTCCTTAACTTACTTGTATTCAGTATTTAAGATAACTGATCTCACCAGGAAGTGGTTTTGGGCTTGCCTCTCTTCTTACTTCTCTCTAGTGTTGAATATGTTTTCAGAGAAGCCTTCACTCTAATCTCCTGTTCTTATCTTCACAGGAATTCTACATTAATCACTGCTCTGCGGAAAGTGAGAAAACAAGGTAAGTGAATATCTTTTTCGGTGTACTGTAAAGGTTTGTTTTTTCCTTCCCTGTGGAATACTCACTAGATAAGTTTAAGAGTTGTTTGTCAAATGGAGTCTGAATGGTTGAGTAGTTCCTTAATTGTTGCCTTTTTCCTATCAGGAATGTTTCAACTGTTATTCTTATTTCGGGTGGGAAAGATGGTGTCTTATTACGCTTATGTTTTCCCAGCCAATTGAGTAGGTAAAGGCCACTAGTTTAGAAGCGGAACTAACAAGACGCCCGCTATCTCCTAGTTGCCTTCTTGATTATTATGCAAAGCGAATAATTAGTGCTCGCGTTCGCTTGATCTTTTGTTAATGCGTCTTTGAAAGAGAAGAGACGTGTCTATATTTATTGCCGGCAAGATTTCCTGTCACCGCGTTTATCGCGCGTAAGAAGGAATGCGTGCGTGCGTCTCAATTTCTTTTCCTTCAGAACAAGCGGCACGAAGAAACAGTGACCGCTTGTTCTTTAAATTCAAACTGCTATAATCACAAGTGGGAAGTGTTATGAACGTGGCGAGATGAATTAATTCGCCCGCGTTCTCTCAATAGACTTATTCTTCAGCTTTTAAACAGTTTCACTTTTGCTTAAGAATTGTGTTTAATTAGTATTTTTCCCACACGTATTTATTTCAGCAGTTAAGGGAAGATTATCCTAATTCAGATTTATCTCTCAAAACGAGTTTTGTTAAATAATGCTCTTAGTGGATACTTAAGTTATTCTTTGACCTTTCACACTAACCTTAGTCTGTAATACCGACGAAGCTAACCTCGAGAATTCCGTCACTACCCTGACTAGCTTTCTCGACGCAAGAAACAGGTGCTGCTCCTGAAGAATCTTCGGTGAAGTGCGCCATAGAATGTTAGTGCACACCTCACCAACTGTCATTCACTACAAGACTAGACTGCTAAACAGCAATATGCTGTTGCAGTAAGTTGGCGGCCATGTTGGAGTTTCTACGGTGCCAACTAGCACTCCAACTCAAGGGATCAACTGCTCTTTTTGTTTGTAATGAAAGAATAGAAGCTACGGAGGAAGAAGGAGGAGGAAACCTCCTGTGATTCCTGACACAGTGCTGAATTCATCACCAATGTATTGTTTGTGACTGCAAATGTACTGTCCTATGGTACCTTCCATGTGATGCAAATATCTCTTATTATGTCTTACTGACATTCATGCAATGATGTCCACTCACACTATTTTAGGTCATTGTAGACACCTGGCGATTATGTAGGTCACGTTGCCTGTGTGAAATGATGCACTATCTTTAACTGTGAAAAGGAAATAAATTGGTGCGTGACTCCATTCACTATTCTACCCTGGAATGATTGACCATTGTTCCTCTCTGTGCCCTCATCAGTGTCCTGCTCTGTATTTAGATCCCCCAGTTTGCCTTGTTCCACACCTCCTGCATGTCCTCCTAATCACCTATACCTATAGTCAATAGATGGTAAGTCAGAATTTCATATACAGAAATGTCTGTTTGACCTAAATATTTTGTCCTAAATATGCGTAATAGAAAATATGGGCCCTCTAGGTGTACATTCTCTCTCTTTTTTTATAACGCCAACAGTCTGAGTTATACACACACACACACACACACACATATAGATAGATAGAGAGATGGATGGATGGATGGATAGACTCCAGTATTGGAACTTTCATGGATTCACATGCTTGACTCTTTCCCCGTCGTGGAGATGGGAGTCCCCGGTATATCAAAATAGCAATTCATAGTTAACATAAACTAGAAAATAGGCCTAGGCCCATTTTAGTTTTGTAACATATCTCAATTGTTTTGTAAAAGAGACCAAACATAGGCTTCGGCCAATCAGAACACCCTACCCTCTAGAACACCCCTGAGAGAACCTCAGACCTTCAGTTTTCTACTGCATGTTGTGCTAGGAAGTCTCCACTGAGCTCTGCTCAGTTTTGTCATTCAATCCTACTACTACAGGGTATTTTAGAAACCGTTTCTTAATCCTACTCTAACCAATTTAGTACTGATTGTACCATCTTATTCAATGTACAATTCCTTTCTCTTGATTTGATGATGTCTGACAAGGAGAAGAAGAGTCTCTTCAGAGCCTGTGCCACCTTCTCCAAGAAAATACTTCATACTGATGACCCTCACAGCAACTGCATCTATTCCTGTATCACAACCACAAGGCGAAAGAATGCAAGGTACGTCATACCTTTTCTACCAAGACATTAAGAGATTGTGAGGAGCGCCTTCTTATTTGGCTTCAAAAGCCAGTAAAGAATTACTTTCAAGTGGCGTCTGTGATGAGGCGTCTTCTTCGTCATCCAGAAGATCTCACAAGAGGGAAAGATCACCTCACACTCACTCATCATGTGAAAGCTCTAAAAAAGCCTCCTAAAAGACCACTCATGGGTCTTAGAGGCATAGTCCATCTAAATTTCTTCATGGAAATGCAAAGGAGAGAAAAAGACAATGCTCAGGGGACAGTAAAAAAAAAAAGGCAAGTTCTGAGCCGCCTTTGACACCTCTTCGGTGCAGGCATGCTTTTCAAAAGCCTTCATCTGTCCCCCCTGCGGATAAACCGTCGATGAAGACTTTGCCGTTGACGAAAACATTGTCGACGACAACACCAACAACAGAAAAATCTTCATTTTTGTTGGCACGGCGCGATATCCTCCATTCTTCAGCGTCCAAAGCCAGGGAGCTGTCATTGACACGTTCTGCACCACCGCCGACATCATCACTGATTGCACCATCATTGTCAAGAGCTTCACAGTCATCGCTGATCATTATACCGCCAACGTCCTCATAGTCGATGGTAACAACGACGACTGCATCAACAATGACGACGGTATCTTTTCCTCCTATTCCCTATTACCTGATATATGATTTGAATTGACCTTTTATTTGGGATTACGGTTATAAGTTTTATCTCTGTTATTTACAAGCGCGGTCAGCACAGGTAAGAGCGGTGGGGCGGGTGTTGGTGAGACGACAGACGACGGGATAGGTCAAATTAAATTTAAAAAATATATAAAACCACTTACCTTGCGCTCGCCAATACTGGAGTAAGAAAATAAGTTACTTACCTGTAACTATATTTCTCAATTATTGGAATCTTTCATAGATTCACATGTGACTGACCCTCCTTCCCCGAGAAGCTCGCCTCTCGGACATTTGCAGGTGTAGATTTTGCACAAGTCCTAGGAAAAACAGATGGTCTGAGGTTCTCTAAGGAGTATTCTAGAGGGTAGGGTGTTTTGATTGGCTAAAGCATATGTTTGGTCTGTTTTACAAAACAATTGAGAAATGTTCCAAAAGTAAAATGGGCCGAGGCCTATTTTCTAGTTTATGTTAACCTTGCATTGCTATTATAATATACCGGAGACTCCCATCTCGATGACAGGGAATGATTCAAGCATGTGAATCTATGAAAGATTCCAAAAGAGAGAGAGAGAGAGAGAGAGAGAGAGAGAGAGTGAGAGAGAGAGAGAGAGAGTGTGTGTGTATATAATATATGGTAGAGATTTTCTCCTACAGGCACAGGTAGAAAACTAAAGAGAGAAGAAAACGTAACATCACAGAGAACATAACATCACAGAGATGAAGGTCAGTGTGAGTTGCATGTGGTAGGCTTTCTGCCATTGCCTTGAACATCATGTCATGTCACTTGGCCACTCCCCAGGCATCGGGATCCATGGAGAGAGTCAGAATGCGGTTCAATCATGAGCTTCTTTGCAAAGGGCCCTGCACTCTGTGCATCATCAAAATATGAGCTTTTTTTGCAGTGAAATTATCTTGAGTTGTGCTGGATACATAATGGCCTCCTGTTATAGTTTGCATTTGATGGGCAGATATTCCTGCTGGGCCTCTAACACTGCCTTTGTGAAGTCAAGGTAGATGAGATGGAGTTACACCTTCATGTGGTAAACTTCGCTTTTTCTGTGCCAACTTGAAAACTTTGTTGTGGTCTTTGAAATTTACCAGTATGGAATGAAGCAGTCGCGAGTCACCCTTGGCATAGGACTAAGACCCATTAAGTGGTTAGCTCTCTCTACTGCGAACATGCAAGAGAAGCTGTCAACACCGAATATGGCAGCTGGCAGGCTTTCTATGTAACCCTCAACTTTACCTGTGTTCATCGATTCCAGGATGCCAACAGTGTCAAATTGTTGCGCTTGGATTGTGCTTCTGAGCAGTCATTCTTTGCTTTAATAACGTGTAAGGCCTTCTCCATGGTGAGCATTTTTACGTTATTGATCGCAGTGTTGTCTTCGATAGTGGATGTACTTGTCTCTGCCTTGCCTTACTAGCTATCTCCTTTCGTTTTCTTCTTGTCTACAGGGTCCGTCAACAAATCTGTGTTACTGTCAATTGAGGCAAGACGTTTTTGCGTGTTAAGTAGTGGGGCTGTGACATTTATGACTTTTGTCTTTTCAGTGCGACATTTCAACGCCGTGCGCATCTATTGTTTTAGGTACTGGGTCAAATCAAATGTTATTTAGGTTTTGTTTAACATCATGCTTGCCATCTCTGAGGCTTGTCTGGTTGATGCCCTCCCTTTCTCCGGTGCCACTAACAAGCCTGAAGGCCAATGATGACAACACCTAGCAGGACTGTTGAGGTCTCAATATTTCTACCCTTACAATGGACTTGCGGCCAATTCCCATTCCTTTGGCCGCCGTGGCCAGCAAGCAGACCTCTCGTCGGGATGAGTGGGCTAGGCGGGGGCACTGCCCCCTTGCCACTTAGAATGTTTAGGTGCTGTCTGCATCTTCTGCAGCACGCCATACCTCAGTTCAGCAGAGGGAAGGCCACCAGTGCAGGGATGAATAGTACTCTTTTTTAAGCTCTCCCACCTACTGCCCTAAAATTTTGGCATATATGCTCCAGGCTGCTGCACTCCCGTCCCTTGTCCGTCCTTCTTGATCTGTGCTCCCGTTCACCTACTAATCTAAACTGCTTAGACGAAGCACGAAGCTGAACAGCCCAAACAAAGCGTGTCTGGGTTCAAGCCCCAGACTAGCACCAATCACTCACCTAGACCAGTGTACCGGGCCCCAGAGGTCTAGAAGGCCATACCAACAGCATTGGGACCACCGTTCTAGGAGTGAACGCCAGCTGCCCGTTGCCTCATGTTGACCTCACTCACAGTCCAAGCAGACATGTTGTCAGATCTCGCATGTGGATGGGCGCGCTGAGGTAGGGGTTGCGGCCTTCAGTGCTCGTTATACAATTTGCACGCTCACTCTCTGCAAGGTGTCGGTCGAAGATCACGTGCAACCAGGGGCCCATTTATTTATATCCTCGAACCAAGCCCGGTCACAAGGGTTGGTGCACAGCTACAAAGTATTGTAGCGGCCGGATGGCCCTCTACATCCCTCCTTCCCTTCAGATAGAAGGTAGCCGGAAATGTGAAAAGAAAGAGGAAAGAAACATCAGAACAAAAGTAACAACACAACCAACATCATGATGTTGCAGTCTTTGGCGGGCGTTCACCCAGGCTCCGTGCTTCAACACATAAAGTCTCTCGACTTCTGTCTGGGCGCCGGGTTGGGTCGGAGCAGGTACTGTTGACTTCTGGAGGGCCTTTCACCAGTGTCGACAGCCATACTTTCTGGGGATTTCTCCTACACTCCGCCTGTGGCGGTTCGCTCGGGCTTTCCCTTTGGGCACTTGTCCCTCCTTCTCCAGAAATCAGTGCCAGACTCACACACAGGTCTCCTGCCGGTTCCCTGAGCACATTCATTGGTTCATTGTCTTCTTCTGGGGATACCCCACTAGGTCGCAGGGCTCCTGGAGCTTCTTTGAACCAGGATACGTTCCGCACTATCGTGTGGCAGCCTCGTCGAGCCGTAACCATGGTGCCCTCCACTTGGGTGACTGCCCACGCCTCTGGTTCATATGACGTGCGAAACTTCCAGCCGGGGTGCAGATCTCTGAGGACCACTTGGGACCCAACACACACAGTCGGAGTTCTCTGCTCACTGTTGCCTTCACATTCGTGGCTCTCCGTTCTCCAGACTTGGCGGCGTCCAGTCGGGGTCTTCGGGGATGAGGTCTCTTGGGGAGCGCTTCAACAGGAGTGTGGCCAGGGCGTACCCAGTTGTGGAGTGGGGTGTCTGCCGATAGGCGAGCAGGAACTGGTGTTGGCATGCTTCCGGATCTTGTTGCTGATCCACACCAATTCGAAGGGCTCTGTTGAGCGTCCTCATGAATCGCTTGACCTCACCGTTGGCTTGAGGCCATTGAGGTGTGATGCGGTGGCGCCTAATGACTCGACGTTCTAGGAAATCGTGGAAGTCCTGACCCTGGAACAGAGGCCCATTGTCTGATTTTATTTGCTCTGGCACTCCAAACATGTCGAAGATCTTCTCCAGTGTCGGTTGGACCTGTGCAAACGCCGTGGACGATATCACCTACACCACCGAAAGTGTTCATGACGACCATGGTATGCCGCCTGTCCGGGAAACTCCCAAAGTTGACACTGATTTCTGTGATTACCAGTGCGGGGAGGGGTCTCCACCGGTGATTGTGCATGGATGACACTTCCTGACTTCTTCGTCCAACAGGTTGTCCATGCCAGGGAACCACACCCAGAGTTTAGCCTTTGTCTTGGCGTTGACCTGATGACCTTGATGAGCCAGCACGACCATTCGTTGGTTCAGAACCGTTGGCACGATGATTCCCTGTCTTCTTAGGATCAGTCCGGACCCACTGACTCTGAGTTTGTTTCGTACTCTCCACACTTGGTGCCGGGAATTCTGTTCTTCTGCCGTAAGCAGAGAGAGAGAGACCGTCCAGAAAGCGATGCCACTGCCCCTTTTCCAGGGCCTCCTTGATTCTCTTCAAGGTATTATCGGCCTCCGTAGCCCTGGAGAGGTCTTCTTTGGTTACTGCCAGGGGGCAGGCGTTGTCTTCGATCATGCAGATGAAGGCTTCTGTGCTTGCAGCGTCACCCGGGATTGGTTCTCCCACCTTTGTTGTGGGGTGCCTTGACAGAAAGTCGGATGGGTTGTCAGCACCGGGTCGGTATAACAGATGGAATGAGTACGCCTGGAGCTGGACTTCCCACCTCTCGATCCCTAGGAGCATCAGGCGCGTGGACCCTCTAAACAGCAATATGAGGGGCTTGTGGTCCGTTATCACCCAAAATGGGTGACCACACAGGTACAGGTGGAAAAGCTGGCATGCCCACCTTATGGCTAGAGCCTCTCGCTCTATCTGCGTGTATCTTGTTTCTGTGGGGGACAGCACGTGGCTGGCATATGCCACTGGGACACAGGTCCCTTTAGTGTCTTCCTGCAGAAGGACCGCTTCGAGCCCCACCGGGCTGGCGTCGACTATGATCTCTGTCTTCCTTTTTGGGTGAAAGTACGCCATCGTTGTTTAGTCTAGGAACGCTTTCTTGATGCCTTGAAATGTTGCTTCCTCTCAGGGCGTCCACTCCCAGGGTGTTCCAGTCTTTGCCAACTGCCGGAGTGGTTCGGACACAGTGGCGAGGCTCAGAAGGAACCGACCACAATATGTCACCATCCTGAGGAAGCTTCTTTTCTCCGTGGGATTCTGCGGCACTGGGGCACTCCTGATGGCTCTAAGCCCATCTCTCAAGACATAGCCGAAGAAATCTATCGACCCCTGGTAAAAAAGGCACTTCTTGTGGAGGGTGAGCCCACAGTCGGCCAGCCTCTGCAATGTAGCTCTCAGTCGGGCATGGTGCTTCTCTAGGCTCTATGAATATATCAGGATGTCATCACTTAAGTTGATCACGCCTACGAGGCCGGAGAGGGCTTCCTTGATGGCGTTCTGTAATACCTCCACCGCGGATGACGCCCCGAAGCTGAGTCGGGTGTACCTTTGGATCCCTATATGCGTGGAGAAGGTGGTAATGTAGCGGCTCTCCGGCGCTTACTCCAACTGATGGTATCCAGAGTTCAGGTCGAGTTTCGAGAACCATTGTGCGCCTATCAAGTACTCCACAATATCATCCATTGTCGGGGTGACGTGCCTCTCTCTGCGAATGGCCTGATTCAGGAGCCTCATATCTACGCACAGCTGGATCGCACCTGGCTGCTTCGGCTTGGGCGCCACCACCAGCGTTGACACCCATGGAGTAGGTCCCGATACTTTCTCTATTACACCCAAATCCTCCAGGTTTTGCAGTTCTTGTTCCACTAGGGGGTGGGGCAGGAAAGGTATGCGCCGATGTCGGAGTGCCCGCAGTTGGACCGCCGGGTCAATGTGCATTTTCACTTGGCGCCCTCGGAGCTTGCCCAGCCCTTAGAAGAGTTGCGGAAACTCACTCATCATGTCCTCGACATGGTTTTCGTGGACCTGCTTGGTGAAGAAAACCAGCTCCAAATCTTCTTCCTTTTGGCAGCTCAGTAGCGTTCCTTTTTTTCCTTCGGTTATGTGGAATTTGGTTTTCACAGTGTATTTGGAATTCCAAACCTCGACCTCCATCATCCCTCCCAGTGGTATCAGTTCTGTGCCTCCATATGTGTAGATTTTGGCGGTACTTTGTGTTAACCTCGGTTTGGGTGGCAACCTTTCGTACTGGTTTGAGTCCATTACATTGATAGATGCCCTGGTGTCAATTAGGTCTTGTACCGAGGTTCTGTTGACCTTGATGCTGCACATTGGGGCAGACGTCCCTTGCGACCCGACCTCCCTGCGAAGGAGATGACAAACGTGTCATAGTCATCCTCATAGTAGGCGGTAGCGCCTTGCTCAGGTCTTCCCGTTCATCCAGTCGGAAGTTTCGAAGGATCGTCGACCGTCCTCTCGATGCACCGGTGCGAGAGCTTCCTCCGCTACTGCGGCAGACGCTGGCAAAGTGGTTGGCCTTGCCGCACTTCAAGCATGTCTGTCCTCTTGCGGGGTACCTGTCTTGTTCTTTGTGATCAAATCCGCAGTGCTCACACTTTATGCCGGGTCGGCTTCCAGTGTTCCGCCTCTTGCTCGGTGGAGGTCGCCTCTGCACGACCTCCACGGTCCCTTCTTTCACGTGCACCACTTTCTGCGTCGACGCGGCCGGAGTGTTCCTGATTCGAACTGCGTCCATCTCCTGGGCCCGCTTGTCTAACAGTTCGTAGGAGCGAGCCAGGACGAGAATCTCATTGAGTGAAATTCCTGGTTGCCGGAGCATCTGGCGTCGCAGGGCAATGGATTTGCACCCCTGTATGATTTGCGCCCTGCTCGTAGACGGGGTTCATCTGCGGGTCGAAGTATCGGTCCAGGGCCGCAATGGCTGCGTCATATTCGTGCTCCACCCCCGTGTCCGGTAGTGTCTCAAACAGCTCGTTGAGCTCGTCACCCCCAAAGTGCATTAGCAGGGAGCGCTTCACTGTCCCATTGGTCTCTCGGGTCCCTGTGAAGTACTGATTAAGGCTGCCTTCCCAGAGCTTCCATTTGGGTGCAGCGGTGGCAGGGTCTGCGAGCTGGCTGAATGGCGTTATCGGCGTCACTGACGTGTGAGAGTATGGTGCTATTGGCTCTTGCGCCTGTTGCTGGTTAGGCGGGGGATCTCCCATGACGGGCCTGGGGCGCCGTTCCACCTACTACTGCTACCTTGACGCGCATGGCGTGTGTGTTGGTGCAGCTCTTTTTTTTCTTCTTTCAGGGCGCGGTGCCTCCTTTGACTTGTGCCCCCACAGTGCCTCGAATGTGGCTCTGCCTGACCTTCCTCTGATGGAGGGGCCTGTGAGTTGCCCTGGGCTGCCTTGTCCCCAGTGACTCTCCTGTAGGACCTTCCCTACTGTCTTTCTCAGTGTTCTTCTTATATTCCGTTATATTTTTCTGCACCCTTTTTCTTTTTTTTCATTGCATAGGTATGCAGGCTTGGCCGCGCTTGGTCAACCTTAGGCGCTCAGCCGCTGATTAGGCTGTCTTGCCTTGCACTCCCTCCTGTGTCAGGCCTCATGCGCCATTCCCCCGGGGAGCTCCACGTGCATGGCCTCTAGGCCCGCCCTCGCGTAGAGAGACACGCACGGCAGTCCTAGAGCTCAATGCTGGGCCGACTTTGACATCACCTCTAGCCGTCTTTGCTGGAGCTGCTCACACGCCACTGCGAGCAGAGTGGCTCACTGCTGCCTGCGATGACCCACCGCTCTGATGCCTGATCGCCGGGGAATGCGGGCTGCACAGCTGATGGCACGGGGTCGTTGGCAGATTCCCCAGTCAGATGATGTCACACCCGGTCTGCTGGGTAGTGGTCTCGTGACTTGGGGAGACGCGTGGTCGTTTCACCTTCTCGGTGCCAGTGTGGAAGGACGCACCTAGGTAGGGTTTGCGGCCTTCAGTACGCGTTATACAAATTGCATGCTCTCTCTCAGCTAGGTGTCGGCTGAAAGCCACGTGGGGCCAGGGGCCCATTTATTAATATCTATGGGCCAAGCCAGGTCACGAGGGTTAGTGCACAGCTACAAAGTATTGTAGCAGCCGAATGGCCCTCTACACCACAGGCCTCAGTGGTGCAGCAATTCGGGAAAAGGGCGAAATGAATGCTGCTGGCAGGGCAGATGATCTACCTCGCTTGTTCTGGATATGTTGTTATATTGATAGGTGCAGATGATTATTCATTCTAGTCTATTTTGGTGCAGGATTGTGGCGGATGTTGCTCCCCACTACAAGGATCCTCTTTGTAGTGTAAGCCAGACATTATAGCACCTCAATGATCCAATATTTTTCTAGGTGATATTTGGGACACAATGGGGGATATGTACAAGGAAGTGGCGGAGAGCGGCGTTAGCTTCAATGGCTTAACGCCTCTCTCTGCCACTTCTGAAACGCAAGGCTGCACCATATTTACAAGAATGTGGTGCAGCCTTGCGTTTCCCCCTGCGATGGCGCTAAGTTTAGCAACTTAGCACCAACACAGGCATTCTTGCACAAGAGTGTCTGCGTGCAGGGGAGGATTTTTATGTGTACGAAGGTGTCAAATGCCATTTTGTCTCTTTCATGTGTGCTGCTTCATGCACACATATGAAAGGGACAGAATGGCATTTTCTTTTAAAGATTGTTTATGTAGAGGAAGGGACACCTTCCTACGCATAAACAAACCATGGCATTTTACTTTTTCCATGTGTGCTGCACAAGACAGCACACATGGAAAAAACTAAAACGAGGAGAAATAATGCATTTCTCCTCGTTTCACTAACTTAAGACCAGGATTTACCTGATCTTAATTTTGGCGCTGCCTCCTATGTACACCACCCTTGTACATAGAGGGCAGCATAAAAAACAATGGGTGTTTCCGTGGAATGACCACTGCAACACCCACTGCCCACCCCTTTCACTCTACACATAGCGTGAAAGGAGGCCTTATGTACAAGGCAGCGTTAAGCCACAAAAAGTGGCTTAACGCTGCCTTTTAAATAAGGCGCAGCCCCTATTGCCACCACAACGTCGGTAAAAGTGACGCTGTAGTGGCGATAGGGGCTTGTACATACGCCCCAATATGTTTTTCACAACAATATTCTGGTACCACACCTAGCCAATATATCTATCCTCTTCAAGCATCTGCTTGTCCTGCTAATGGTCCTACCGTTGAAGTTCTTCATGGTGTCGTAGTGTGAGATGACATAACAAATATTATATTTGGGGAAAGTGGAGGAGGAGTAGCCGAGTTTCACTTCTTCTGCTACAGCTTCGTGGGAGAAGGAACAAGGGGGAAGGAAGGGGAGGCGTTAACAATACAATTCAACATAAACCCCAGCCTCAGTTCATTAGAAGCCAACCGAATCCGTCTTCAACAGAAATTCTGCCCTAGTACTACATGTGAAAATGCTGTACCACACAAGAGACCATCAAATATGTATGTGTGTGTATGTATATACATACATATATATATTGAACAGTGGCAGACGCCACTGTGCAGTTATAGTTCTGTCAGACTTTCCATAGAAAGAGTGTTTTTTTGTTTTGTTGATAACTTTGAGAACAAGCATTTACAATGCAATGGTCTCGGCATTGTTAAAGTTAAAGCTATTGGCATTGCGCATGACATTATTTTTGTTTTTGTTTTTGTTTTTAAAACATTTAAAGAAACGGCATTGTTATTTACAATGCTCAAGCCCATCAACTTCTTTGATAACAGTGAACTGGCATTTTAACCATATTAATGTTTCTCTAAGTCCCCTCTACCTTGTTTAGTGGTATTTCATTGAATTCCTGTTCTCAAGGCACAGTCTCACCTGATCCAACCTTAGTCATGAAGGTAAATGTACGTTGGGTAGACCTTCAGTTAAAAGTATGCACTGTAGTGTAAAAGGTTGCACTAAGTTCCTCATACCTTACCCTCGAACCTCTGAGAACTGCATCCGGGTTCCCGCTCAATGTCTCACATTACCAAATAGCACAGGAAAGTGCAACTTTTACACAGTTCAAGATTCCAAACTCTAAAACTACTTATCAAATCAAATTCGAACGCCCAATAGGAAAATTCTTAGAGGGTATCTCATTCTAAAATCCACCCGTTTCTGCAAAATTATAGTGCACCAGGGAACGCTGCATCGAGAGATGCAGTGGCACTTTGTTCTCCAAGCTCCAGCACCAACTGGCCCCCTGTTGGTGAGACGGTCATCTCACTCCCCCGATGCTAGTAGTCTTACCTGGCGCACTCCGCACGCTCCCTGTGCGTGTTGTAATTAACGGTCATGACCTTCCCTGAGCTCTTGAAGACTATCTTGCCCTCCTGCAGGTAGTCTAGGGTGCGGCGGATCAGGAAGCGCCCCTTCATCGGCATCTTGGAGGGTAGCAGGCAGCAGAACCGGAGGAGAGAAAACAACCCGGTACTCACATCTGCTGGAGGTACCAGCAGCATGCGGCCGCGGAGCTTCCTGGGAAGTGTAGTCCGAACGCAGTAGCAGTGACCCGGAAGTAACTTCTAGCTTGTATACGGACGTGAGTATAGGAGAGAAAAGACTAGAGCGCATTTCCATGTCAAAGCAGAGCAGAGCTAGAGAGTGTGAATGAGAAGCTTCGTGCTTCAGGAATAGAAAACAGTGAAATTCACTGCATTTCCAAAAGCAGTATGTTGTGCGAACCGAGTAAAACAAGTTGAGCACCGGATGAAACAAGTCCTGACCACCGCTTTCAACACTTGCTTCCCATACTGGCCCGGCTTGCATTTCGTTTTAAGAACATAAAATGACGTATGGATGTACTAAGGTTGCCCATTTAAGACAGATCAAAATCAGTACATTATGTTTACAAACATTCGAGAAAACCGTAACGCTTACTGGACCCACAATCCGCTCACAATTATTACATGCTGAAATAGCTGACCATAATCACGCAGAGCACGAGACGCAGATCTAAACACGCACTTTGATTTTCACGCTTTTCTTTTTTTTTTTTTTGAAAAACCTTTATTACAATTTCGGAGAGATACAAGTATGGGCCTACAACCAACAGGCCGGCCGCTAAAACGCAGTGTAAACCTAGGCACAGCTTAACATTCACATCGATGAAGCAACAAAAAAGTTACTGGAGTGCTAATCATCGCAGTCGGCCGCAGCCGCAGTCCATAAACAAGCGAGAAAGGTTTCATATTTTGAGAAACGAAAAACATCAAACACACAAGGCAGAGGAAGTTAATGGCAGTAACATGTGCTCCTCGTATCGAAGGAGTAAACCAACCCGGGTAGACAGAGGGGGAGGGGGGCAAGGCAGAAGAAACAAATTCGCATGTCGCAGGAGCATACAGGAATGCGCAGGCTAGGGAGACAGAGCGGCATCCATCTCACGCGTCTGGGGCGGGGCGCAAATACCTCCACGATAGGAGTTCCAGGGACCCCACACCTTAATCCACTTCCCAGGCTTGCCTCTCGCCACATACACCGTTTTCTCTCTGAACATACACCAGTCCATGTGTTCTTTCCACTCGGAGACCGTTGGTGGCCTCTGGGAGCCCCACAATTGTGCAATGTCACGCTTCGCTACCATATAGCCCAGAGTCACCCATTGCGTCTGGGTCACATTGTAATCAGTCGGCTCCCAGACATTCAACAAACATCTTCGTGCCTCCGGCAACAAGGCAACGTGCGTGACTTCTTCTAACACCGCATGCACTCTGCACCAAAACCGAGTCACCTCCGGACACTCCCACAGGATATGGAGGAAAGTCCCCAGTAGTCCACAGCCTCGCTTACATAAACCATCCACCGAATACCCCATACGCATCAAACCAGGCCCCGTGACGTACACTCTATGGAGTATCTTAAGCTGGACGAACCGCAATCGGGCCGGGATAGCCACCTCTTTCGGGGAGGCCACCGCTGACACCCAATCCTCGTCGTCCAGTTCTAAACCATCGGCAATCCATGTCTCCCGCAATGAGGCCAGCAAACCCATTCGATCATTGATAAGCTTCTTATAAATCAGCGAAATGGTGCTATCCGGCACATAGCCGTCCAATACTCTGTCTTCCAACGGGGAATGCTCCGGAATAGCCGCCACGTCCGAGAACACGGAACACAAGGCATGATGAACCTGAGCATACCGATAGTATTCCCTATCATTCAACTGATATTCAGTTTTCAGCATGTCGAACGTCTTAAATTTCCCTTTCGTCCAGAGATCCCCTACCGTGCTGATACCAATCGTATCCCACTTCTCAAAGCCTTTCGTAGTATACAGATAACCCAAACGCTGGGACGCGTACAATGGCGTAGCCCGAGTCAAGCGATCCCTCCACCCCATCGCCGCATTTGCTGCATGCCACACCTGCACCGCGACCCACGTAGGGCCCGTCAACCGCGCATCAAGGGACCCCGAGTATAGTGCTCGATTATAGTCTCCGCCTGGCAGTAGCAATTTGTCCATCTCAAAAGCCGGGTTCAAAGCAGGTCCATACATCCCGTGATTGACGGCAGCCAACTGGGAGGCCCAGTAATATCGCTTAATGTCAGGGAGGGCGACCCCCCCATCATACCACGGTAGGGTTAGTTTGGCAAGAGCAATTCGCGGCCGCCCGTCCCAAAACAATCGACGCTGGAGACACTCCACCTCCCGAAAATAGCGGGCCGGCACTACGTCCATAGTGTTCTGCAGGGCGTACAAAAAGCGTGGCAGCGACATCATTTTGAACAATGCTGCCCGGCCGAGCGGCGAGAGCTGCAGCCGCCGCCAACCCGCCACATCCGCCCTTAGGCGCTGAAGGGGGGGGAGAAGATTCCGTTCATACCGGGCCACCGGGTCCAGGGTTATGAAAATTCCCAAATACGTGAACCCCGACTTCGCAATCTGGATAGGGCACCCCCGCGGAAGGGGGGGGCCTCCCCGGAAAGAACGTATACACAAGACTTAGCCCAGTTAATGACCAATCCGGAATTGCGACCAAAGGAGCTCAACACATCCACCAATACAATGAGCGATTTGCGCGGAGATGCAAGATACAAGAGGATATCGTCCGCATATAGGGAGACACGATCCTCGTATTCCGGCGTCCATCGAAGGCCACGCATCGAGGGGTGCCACCGCAACCACTCCGCAAGGGGCTCCAAACAAAGCGCAAAGAGAAGAGGCGACAGCGGACATCCCTGTCGGGTGCCCCTACCCAAAACAAAGGCAGCCGACACCCGTCCGTTGACCACCACCTGTGCCTGTGGGTTGTCATAAAGCAATTTCACCCAACCGATAAACCCCGGGCCAAACCCAAACTTCGCCAATGCTGCCCAGATGTACGGCCATTCCAAGGTGTCAAACGCCATGGTAGCGTCCAAGGACGCCAAGATGGCCGGCTCACGAATGAATGGCGCGCGAGCAAGGACGCCATGCAGTCGCCGCAGGTTCAAAGCGGTATTGCGATGGGGTATAAAACCGGATTGATCCTGATGAATCAGGTCGCCCACAACCCGGATCAGACGATTGGCCAGTACCTTGGCGAGGATTTTGGGCTCCGCGTTTAACAAAGAGATAGGCCTGTAAGAAGTACACCGATCCCGCGGCTTCCCTTCCTTATGGATAACAACAATAGTAGCAAGACGTTGGTCAGAAGGGAGGGAGCCCGCCGCCTGAGCCTTAAGGAACATGTCCCGGAGATACGGCGCAATCGCATCTGGGCGCAACTTATATAATTCGATGGGAAGTCCGTTAGGACACATTGCCTTACCCGAGGCAATAGAGCGAATGGCCAAAGCAATCTCATCTGGCGACAGGGCCGCATCCATCAATACTTTATCCTCATCAGATAGGGAAGGCAGAGTAATGTCTCGAAGCAGCAGTCAAGAGTCTTCCTCCGATCGCTCTGAGACCGGAGAGTAGACCCCGTGAAAATACTCCGCAAAGCAATCAACAATATCACCGGGGTCCGTCACACGCACACCGTCCACCCTCTCAACCTCCGGTACCACTCGACTCGCTCTCTCCTTCTTATCCAACCACGCAATCAACTTCCCGGCCTTATCACCCATATCGTACAAACGCCCCTGTTGCTCCCTGCTCATACTCCTAGCAGATTCAGTAACCAGCGCCTTATAGTCGGCCTGCTTAAGCTCCAGCACATGCAATCTGTCATCCGTAACACCTTGCTCCAAATCACTCTCCAACTCGGTGATTTCATTTTCTAGCCGAACAACCTCCTGCGCCTCGCATTTTTTGGTGTGGGAAATGAGAGATAGGGCCTGGCCCCGGAGCACCGTCTTAAAGGCCTACCAAAGGGAGATGGCGGAAGACACCGACCCCACGTTGTCATTAAAATAGTGTTCCAGAGACTTAACCAGGTCTGCACGAATCGTGGGGTTTCGTAGGTACCAGGGGTTGATCGGCGCCACCCTCCCCTCCGCCCCCAGGGCGATATCTAGGTGTAACAAAAGGGGGGAGTGATCAGATATACCGCGTGCCAAATGTCGCACCTCCCCGATCATCCCCGCTTGGGCCGCAGGCACTAGCATATAGTCAAGCCTCGAAAGACTACCGTGGGCCCCGGAGTGGAAGGTATGTTGCGCTTGTCCAGGGTGTTTCAACCGCCAGCAATCTATTAGTCCCAGGGTATCCAGAAAGCCCCCCAGCCAGTTCTGGGCCCGAGGGAGGTCCCTAGGGGGGTGTCGATCCTCAACTCCGGAAACCACAGCGTTAAAGTCCCCCCCCAGGACCAACACCCCCCCCCCGGGAGCCCAAGCAGCAGGCGCCCCAAATCAGCATAGGTGGCCGTCTGCAGGCCCGGCGGCACGTAGACCGTGACCAGCGAAATCAACTTACCCTCCCACCTCCCCACCAGCGCAGTGTAGCGCCCTCTGTCGTCGTGGAGCACCTCATCCACCACCAACGGGAGAGAGGTCCTGACTAAAATGCCCACTACCCTCGAGCCAGAGGTGAAACCAGAATGGGCCAGAAGGCGATATCCTCGTCTGTTCATGGCATGGAAAGAGTTCCCTATGAGGTGCGTTTCCTGCAAGAACACAATGTCAGGCGAAATACGTTTCAAGAACTGCAGGACTACCCCCCGCTTTATCCTGTCCCCCAGCCCATTCACATTCCAGAAAAGAAGTCTCAGCCCCCTACCCCCCATCCCTCCCAGCACAAACTATCCCCCTCCCGGGGAGCACAATCATAATAGCACAGCAAAAATTATTTCCCCGCCTTGTGAAACAAACAAACAAACCCCAACCCCACCCCATCAACCCCAACAAAACTCCCCCCTCCCTGCACCCCTGCGTGAGCCCGAACAGCCCCCCCAACATGCAGTGTGCCTGTCGCCCCAATATGAAATTCACTACAAAAAGGACAAAAAAAAACCCAGAAGGAGGAAAGGGCCCCAGCAAGCCCCCCGCAACCTCCAAATACCACGGGGCAAAGCGTTACAAACTGGAGTCCAGTGCAGCCACAGGTGCAAAACGTTACCAGTACAGTCCATCGCCAGGATCACAGTTCCATTCCTACTCCGTCAAACCCTCTCCGCTCTCCGCCATCCGACCCTCCCGATCCCGACTCTTGGGCAGGGCATCCAGCTACTCTCCCACCGCCTCCGGCCGGGGGAAGAAGTGTGAGCGACCATCTAACTCGACCCGCAGCCTAGCCGGGAATAGCATCGCATACTTGAACTCCATGTCTCTCAAGCGCCGTTTGATGGCCGAGAATCCCATCCGTTGCTTTTGAACCGCTTGCGTAAAGTCTGGGTAAAAGCTAACATTAGAGTTCTCAAATTGTAATGGCCCAGCCACCCTCGACGCCTGCAGGATAGCGTCTCTATCCCGAAAATTAAAAAGTCGGGTAATGATAGGCCGCGGGGGGGGCACCCACCTTAGGCGCACCCCCTGGAATCCTGTGGGCCCGTTCCACAGCGAAGAACTTGCTCAGCCCTTTGGGTGCTAGATGACTCACCACTAGATCCTCCACAAAAAGATCCACAGCAGACTCCTCCGACTGTTCGGGCACGCCGATAATGCGGACGTTATTCCGCCTGGCCCTGCTTTCGGAGTCCTCAAGGCGACGATCAGTCAGGTCGCTGGCGAGCTGCAACCTCCGCACCGTCGTCTGCAAAGCGGCCACATCTACCGTTAGGCTCGACGCCGCTTGAGTCAATGAGTCGACCCGGTCATTGGTTTTCGACAGGTCCGCTCTGACCAAGGTGACATCAATCAGCACCGAGTCCAATTTGTTAGCCAGAGTATCCAATTGCTGGTTAACAGTCACCTTCATCTCCTCAATGGCCCCCATGACATCCAGCAGAGTCAATTCGGATGATGCGCCCGAGGCCTCCTTGGGCGGGTCAGGCGATTTACGTGATCCACTAGGGGATCCCTTTGGCTGCGCATAGCGGTCCATATTGTTGGCCTGGGAATAGGCTCCCCTCCGGGTAGATTTGGGTTTCAGTTTGTCGCCGTCCACTCTCGTCGTCATCGTCAGCGATCAGCAAGGTCAGCACCCTCCAGCAACCGGAGGAAGGCCAGGAGATCCGGGCCGCTAACTGAAATAGGCCCGTTTACAGTTCAAGGCTAGGCTTTGCACTCCGTCCTCGGCGCAGCTCTCCCAATGTCCCCACATCAGTTTCGGCAGATCAACTCGAAACCGAAAGTGAAAGCACGGGGTCCGGGGCAGGCCCAGCCTGGCATGCCGCTGTTGTTCACTTCGCAGCCGGGCACCCCACCAACCCGAGTTCGGAACCAAGGCCGGAGAAGGCCGCAAACTTCAGATCGCCAGAAAAACCGGTTCCCGGAGTCCAATTTCGATTTGGAAAACGAGTGGCACCTTAGCGCAAGATCATAAACAAAAGCCCGTCGAAAAAATCAGGATTATGACAGGATAGACGTGGGAGGTTGCGGAGGCCCTCGGGAGCCACAAGCCTACGCGGCCATCTTGGTTGCGCGCTAGGCTCCTCCCCCCACGCTTTTCTTTAAAAGTGACAGTAACCGCATTCAGCTATAGAGCTGGACGAGTCGTCACAGGGGCGACTCCGACAGACTATAGGTTTGTAGGAGCGGAGTCATTTCACATATGAGTGAACACATGCACGGAAGGCCGGGTGGCTGGCAAAGTCTGTCTGTGATGTTTTGCACTGTCATTCAATCGGGACGACTCCGTTTTAGTTTTCATTGTCAGATGTTGGACTTTGAATTCAATGACAAACCGTGAGTGGTCAATGCGCCCCCTCCCCCTGTGGCTGCAACCACACAGCACAGTGGCACGGCCAGCCGACCTTGTCCTCACATTCGCTCTCGAGCAAACAGGCGTGACAAGGAGGGGGTGCGAGGTAGCAAGGGGAGGAGCTCTCTGCTACTGAGAAGAGTGTTGCAGGCTGTGTGGGTGTGAAAGTCTAGTGGTGTTTGTTTTGGGTCATTGGGCAGCGTGTGGGCCTCCTGGGACACTGTATTAGAGTGGTATCGTTGATGTCTGACAGTGAAGAAGCCCCAGCGTTTGGAGGCACTAAGGTGGGAGAAGAGTTGTTTTGAGATGCTGGAATGTCCATTTTCTTTGAACGTTGGGTGAATGGTACAGTATCTGGGGTAGGGCGACGGTGTGAGTTTTATGGGGTACATGGATGCACGTGGGGTCAAATTTGTGGATGTAGAAACAATAGCCTTTAGGGGTTCTGTGATGTCAGTGCTTGGGTTGCGTGGCAGTGTCTGCAGATCTAGCTGGTGTGATATGGTGCCGTTATGCTTGGGGTGGTAGTGCCGTTGGCTGTGGTGGGGTTCTACGATTAGGGCGGTGTGATGGTGAGGTTTGGGCTGCTAGGGTGGGTTGCTGCATGCGGTGATGATGCCCCTGCGTGCATTGTCAATGAACCCCCACCCCTTACTGCCACAGCATTTGGGGTTCTGTGCCGGCGATCCTGCATGATGCTGGACGTTGGAAAGCAGAAGGGGTTAAAACATGGGTATGGTCCCTGGCACAATGCAGGAGGTCTCTGCCGACACTCGCCGGAGAAAAACATAAGCAGTGAAAAAGGAGAAGTAGAGTTGGCTTACCCCAAATAGCACCCCAGTGTGACCTCCTGCTTTTACCCCAGATCGATATTAAGCACAACCCTACCTGCATCCAAGGCTCATCCGTGCTGCTGCTTGTTCCACCGGTAACGCCCAACACTATCCTGGCCAGCCGCCTGTTTGGTGGCGGAGGCGCCGCCGGTCTCCGTGCTGCCTGCAGCTGAGCTCCGTCTGCACCGCACCCCCTGCCCTGGGGTCCGCCCAGGCTCTCTCTGTCCCGCCCTTGCAGCAGTGGCACCGCCTCCTCAGCCACGTGCTCCGCCCCCAAGCGTCTTCTCAGCCAACGCGTTTTCTCTGTCCCTGCCCAACATGGTGGCTACTTGACTGTTCAAAAAGCGCATTTCCCCGTTTAAAATAAAGGGAAACTATTATTTTACTTAGGAACGGTGCGTAATTTGCTGTCATAAAAGCAATACACACAATTGTTATTTTCTTTGAAAAGCAGAAGTGCTTATCGTAAACCAAGCAGATGCTATTTCTTTTTTTGAAGCACCACTTTCAAATCAACGGTATACACTGTTTTTGAAGATGGCTACACTACTGTCCGTATTTGTTCCCTGCTGTTATTGCCTTTTGTGTGTATTCTTGCACAGCTGCACACATCTTCTCCCATCGCCGCTCAATGGATGCTGCGTACCAGCCCCTTTGACGTAATTACCGCGCACAAAAGCCCACACCGCAGTGAATTCCCTGCGCTTTAAAGCCCCCCCCCCCCCCCCCCCAAGCAGCAGAAACGTTCAGTCTGGTGCTTCACAAAACAAACGCATGTGCAAGCAAGCCTATAAGTTAAATGATGGCTTAGACACGCTGAGGCTGGATTCCTATGTTTACATCTTTAAGAAATGAATCTAGTCGGTCCCTATGTTAGCTATGCCTATATGGCAGCTTTCTTTGAGTACAGCCTGGTAAGGATTGCTGCTGCCTGTGCCTGGAAACAGGGTGCATTAGAAACACATGAGCCTGGCAAAGGCTCGGTACAACTCGTTAACTGAACGCGAAACTGACTGGCCATAGCCGTGAGTGTTCAGCTACTTTATGTGCCACTGTGCCTTGTAGGCATGCGCGATTAGTTTCCTGCATCATTCGACGAAACAAGCACATCTGGCAATACATCAATTACTAAACCCAAACACAACCACTGCACTGTTGTCAATAAAAACTTCCAGAGAATCAGTAAAGGGAAGAAACAGAAAAGAGAAACAAATTCAAGAGGAGACATTAGGAGAGCGGGAGAGGCCGGCGCGCTGTAACAGCACCACTGCCCTACAGACTGATAATGCAGCGTCTTATCTGTGCTCTGCACACAGGCCGAGGGTGTTGATACGGGCATGGTGGAACAGGCTGGTAGGCATCATGTATGTCTGCATTTCGCTCAAAACTCAGAGCAGGGTCCCCGAGATGGGGGAGGAGAGGCGTAATAGGTGAGGCGAGGCAGCTTATCAGGACGCAGCAGCTCCTAGCAGCGAAAATCTCTTCCTGAAAACAAACTTCTATTAATCAGTCAGTGATAACTTTATTTCGGTCGAATGACCATAAAAGTGCACAAACGTACATCAACAATTACAATAACACAATAAGACAATAAATAAGCATATAAAGTTAAAAAGTATTAAAAAAGAATTAAACTTCAAGTTATCAATATAGGAATATTTAAGTTAAAAAAGTTTATCTCCTACGCCACATACTGTACAAAAAGCGGGATACGGCAAAGACAATGTTAGGATGAGTATCATAGGTTAATGACCTGCAAGCCTGCTTAAAATGGCGAAATCCCAGATTCCTGCAAATAGGGATCAGCCAACATTTCCTGATTGCATGATAAGCCGGACAAAAAAATAATACATGTGCGACAGACTCTGTTTTATAATTACAAGCAGGACAACTTTCCTGGTTTTGAGTCTGCCACATAGACGAAAAGGACCTAACCGGTAGGGTACCAAATCTTAACTGAATGTACAATTTTCGAGCAAGTGGGGGTTCTATTTGATCCATGAATTCCTCTAGAATGGGATCCTGCTTAACCATGAGGAAATCTAAGGACAACCTACCCAAAGCTGAGGAGCTCGAGAAGGAAGAAAAGTTTTTCGTGGATATCAGGGAAGAAAGCTTTTTCCCAGATATGCCAGGGCAACTTGCCTCCGGATTTGCCCACAATTCCGGGAGTCCTAATTGAATGCAACCTTCATTAATATGTTTAAGCCAAGGGATCTTTTTACATTTGAGAGCAGGCCAAATCTCTGCAAATTCTGATCTATACGAGGTCAGTTCAGGCACTGACCATAGCCTCTTCCAATACAGAATTGGTCTCGCACTGATGATCTCCTCTATTGGGACTAACCCAAGATCAAGCCTAAGGGGGATCAGCGGAGTGCTAGAAGGAAGCCCTAAAAGTGATCTTAGAAAAGACTGCTCAGCCTTAAGGAGAGACATTGTCTGCTTGTGCCCCCAGAGTTCAGCCCCATAAATTGTGGCCACTCTTGCCTGTCGACAGTAAATGTCAAGGGCAGGTGAGACAGGTTTAAAAGTTGATTTTTTAAATACTTTATTTAAACCCCCAGCCAATTGAGTGAGTTTGAGCGTTGACTTAGCAATCTGGGAGTTCCAGCTAAAGTTCTCCATTAAGGTAACGCCCAAATAAACGAAAGTTTTAACCCTTTCAAGTGGAGTATCAAATAAAGATGGATTTGGATGCACCCGCTTAGGTTGGTTAAAAATCATGTACTTTGTTTTCCCCAGATTTATTTCAAGTCCCCTTAACTCACAAAACTCAGCAAAACCATTCAGTGTATTTTGTATGCCTGAGGACGTTTTGGACAATAACAGAGTATCGTCTGCAAACATCAATGCGGACACTCGACCTGATACCAATGTAGGGGCGTCATTATCTACCACACGGTTCAGATGGTCAATAAGACCATTAATATAAAGGCTGAATAGTGTCGGGGCCAGGACACACCCTTGGCGAACGCCTTTTTGGACGGGAAAGCGATCAGTAAGCTCGCCATGCTTTCCACACCTTACTTGGGCAAAATTATTATCGTGGAGCCTAATTAGGACGGCCAATAAGTAAGGCGGAAGGCCCAGTTCGGCCAGTACTTGCCACAGTTTGGCTCGAGGAACTAGATCGAATGCTGCCCGCAGGTCCACAAACACTAGGTAGAGGCTGCCACCCTCAACCAAGGCTGTTTTCCAGTACAAGACCTGCAGGCGAAAAATCTGATCTAGAGTAGAGGTACCAGCCCTAAAGCCTCCCTGAAATGTGGAAAGTATCCCATTCTCCTCGATCCATCCCAGGACCCTGTCCAAAAGAACCCTCCCCATTAATTTTTGTGAGGTATCAATAAGGCTAATAGGCCTATAATTGGAGGGGGTTAATGGACAGCCCTTTTTGAAGACGGGTACTATTTCTGCCCCGAGCCAGGTATAAGGTACTTTACCCCCCTGTAGAATGCGATTAAACAGGACGGCCAAATAGGGTGCCCATATCTTTGGTTGAGCCCTAAAAAGGTCCCCTGGTAGTTTATCCAAGCCTGGAGCCTTATTTGGGGGCATTTTTTCGATTGCTGTTTCCACCTCAACCAAAGTGAAAAGTTCAGATGGGGCATAGCACTCTGGGGCTGGTAGGAAGTCTGAGGTATCAACAGACAGACTATCAAGGTCACTCGCACCATAGAGATCACTAAAATGACATTCCCAAATAGAGGCAGCAATATTAGGGACAGGGGCTTGAGAATGCCCACTAACTCCAGTTGCAACAATAGTCCAAAAGGATTTTACGTCCTTACAACTGAGCGCATGGCCCAGCTCTTCCCACAGTACAGCCTCCCCTTCCTTCTTAGCATCGCTGATTGCCTTTTTGTACAGGGAACGATTTGCACTAATAACTTCCCTGTCCTTGGTTTTTATTGCAATCAGCAAGTCCTTTTTGGCTGTGCGGCAGGTTTTATTGTACCACCTAGCTGTTAAGGCCCGGGACTGTTTAACCCTTTTTACTGGGTACAAGGTGTCCTTTAGTGCGACAATCAGTTTGCTATGTATATCGGTGGGGCTACCCAGAGGCCCAACTCTCCCCATCTCTTCTATGAATGGAATTATTAGTCCGTACAGTTCCGCCAGCTTACTGATGGACATTTGGAGTTCTGGCCACTTTACTCTCCTTCTGCAATTTGTGATTGTCAATGGATCAATCACCAAATTATCACCCGGGGCAGGATTTTTAAGTCCAAAACTCCCCGGTTTAAGGGTCAAGACTAGAGCGTTGTGGTCACTATCGGACCTCTCAATGACAACAAATTCATGGAGCCTATCCCAATGTCTGGCTTCAATAAAAATGTAGTCAATTATTGAGGTATGATTTGCTCTATTAAACGTTACTTTACCAGGTCTGTCTGGCATCACCCTACCATTGCATGCTCACAATGATGCGGCTAAGGAGAGTGACTGCAATTGCAAGACAAGGGGGGTCCATGCCTTGACCAAAGGAGCCAGTGGCTCAGGAATGTTCCATAATGCATCTACTTCATCACAATCTCCCGTATTTGAGTCCAAGAGAGGCTCAAAGTGGCAGTTAAAGTCCCCACCCAGGATTAGCACAGTAGTGGAGTCAAGTGACTGTAAGAGTTTAGACACTACAATGATAGCCTTTGATTCAAGGCCCTTCTTAATAGGTCTTGAATAGACATTTATCAAGGCAATACTTGGGCCATTCACTACGTCCAATAATACAAGTTGTACATCCCGGGAATCTGTTGTGATATCCTTCGCCTTAACCCCCAAATGGGAGCCAACCCATATGGACAACCCTCCCGAGGGCCTTCCCCTACCACTCTTACATGCTAAAATATCAAATGTTACAAAACCCGGAGCCGCACTCTCTTTAAGCATCCAGGTTTCTTGCAGCATGCAGATGTCAAAGGAAGAGACGAATGTGCCCCACTCAGGGTTGGGGAGTTTATTCTTGAGGCCTGCCACATTCCATGAGATGATTTTGACCCCTTCGACATTGGGAGTTTGCTTAGTTATTTGGAGATCCAATAAGCCGGTGGAATTGTCCGGGGTGGAGGAGCCAGCGTCCACCCCCTGTTTAGTTACGCATTTTAAAGGGGAACATGGAGTAAAGGGAGGGGCAATTGGTTCTGAGATCAAGAAGCTCTTCGACGGGCTTTGTCGTTCAGTTTGTCCAAGATTACCATTTTGCAATGGCCCGAGGTGTATTAATGGGTCAGCCTGGATTGCGACAAGGGGGAGTTTTGTCGTGAATCTCATCTGTCAATCGCAACCATCAAGGTTCGAGAGAACCTCAAATCGGTTCGAAACTTCCAGTGGCGTGAACGGGATCAGATGGTCCAGCCTCCCAATACGATTCCCATAGTTCCATGGTAGTGCGGTGTCCCACCTTGAAGTGCTATCAAGGATCAATGTTTTGGGATTACTTTCGAACCTTTCATACACTTTTTTATGAAATGGACGAGAATTAGTCGCAAAAGAAGAGAAAGGAACCCCAGGGTATCTTGCTCTACTCCCTTGGTTTCTAGGGTAAAAGAAGGTTAACTCCAGGGGAGTAATGGAAGTGCCAAATGTCTCTGCAGGCCAATTAAGAATATGTCTTACGGCCGCGGGGTCCCTAAAATTAATAAGAATTAAATCCCCCTTAGTATCCTTCCTCCTGCTTCCCAACCAATCCAATCGGCGAACATGGAGAATTTCGCCATTTATGGTATGGGGGAGTGGACGATTTTGACTCAGCCACTGTACAGTCTTGTTTTTAAGCTGGGAAAATCCCTCCCTCTTCCCGTCAGGCAATTTAGGGACTCCTGCCAACACTACCACATAAGGAACTGCTTCAGGAGGTAATTCGACCTGAGGCTTGCTACAATTTGTGCCCCTGGCAATACTGGGACTCGTACACTCACCTAAGCCCACATTTTTTCCATCTCGTTTATCTCCAGCCCTCTGAGTTTCATTTGGGACTAGCACGGCCAGATGTCCGGTAGATTTAGGAGTTAATTGAGACAGCTCTTTTGGGCCAGTAGCCGTCACACTAGCGCTAGCTGGGCCTTCTCCTACAACATGGGAATAATTTGGTTACAGCGGGGGGGCGGTCCAACATCACTTTATCTCTAGTGTGTCCCGTTTTGTTGCTGATAGCCAATTCTATATTCCCCAATCTTTCCTCAACCCTCTTTAGCCTCTCAATGATAGGTAAAATAAAGGACCTTATAAGGTGCTCAATACTTTCCAGAGGGTCATTTAATTGTATTTTCTTAAGAGAACAATGTTGGGGCGTACCTGCTTCCACCAGGTTTGGTACAATATTCAAAACAGCCTTTGGGGTTTGTACAGGTAACGTAGGGGCTTTAGGAATAGTGGCAACAGGTTTGATAGTGATCGTATCACTTCTCCCAAAGTCAGTGTATCTAATTCTAGATCTACATGCGTCTCCACCCTTCTTTCTCCTTTTCTTGGGTGGGGGGCCGGGGACTTTAGGCTGTAATACGTTTCTAGTCTTCCTTTTAGTAGATTCTTTATGTGACAGGGGAGAGATTGGTATCACTTCTGTTCCCGGCATTAAATGTGTAGAGTCCAAGGAATTGGGTGGGAAAGATGGAGGAGATAATTCCCGAAGGAGTGCAGGGACACCATCTATTGAAAACAAATCATCGCTGGAGGGGTTTACAGCCAACTGAGTATCTTGTTGTGAAGAATCAATAAGAGACTTTTTCTTCAGACACTCAATTGACTGGCGGCGCTCAGCCCTGCGCTCAGCCAATATATCCTCCCTCTCTAGTTCCATAGTGACCCTGCTAAAGTATCGGTCCAGTGTGCCCTTAGCCAGACCACCAGGCTTTATAGATGACAAGGACTCTTGATTCTCAGCCATAGTGTCTTACATAAGCAAGCGATCACTACAGAAGAAAAGGAGAGGAAGAAATAACCCCAGGCGAAGAAGAACACACACTATGGCAATCAAAATGAGTCCCAATCAAAATCATTGGCCCACAACAGGCCTATCTCCGTCCCATAACAATCCACAGAGGGTGACAGAGTGTATCCTACTAATCAGATATTACTGATATTGTCAGGGTAGGTCCAATGTCACAAAGAAGGAGGGCAATATGCAGGTAAATAAAATGGCAGGGCAGGCAGGTGCTTTCAACACTTACAGGTTTGTAGAGGTGAGGCGAATGTCAGAGGGTATGCCCAGCCCGGCCTTGATCGGTCCTTGACGGGCAAGGACGGGCCCGCCCTTGGCCCAGGCTTCGCCCGGGCGCGGCCCGCGCGCGTCCCGCGCAGCGAGGCGAGTTGTGGCCTCAAGTAGTGCCCTGGCGCTGCCCGATGACAACAAGGGCACGCGCCAGGCGCTATGGATGCTGGGAGGTGTAGTTGCTGGCCGTTCCCCTCACGGCAATGATGGTAGCAGGAGAGTACGTTGCAGGTAAGAAAACCTGAAGGTCTCCCAAACGCTGGCCGTTCCCCTCACGGCGATCTCACGAATAGAGGCAAGAGGCTTAAAGAGTATGCGCGCGTCCCTTCTATTAATATGTGTGGCCAGTTAACACCCAGAGCAGCAGCCGAACACGGGAGCCGACAGCAGGGGGAGAGGACGCCATTAACACCACCGCCTTTCTCCGAGGTGAAGCAGAAATGCCTCGTAGAAACGCAGTGGCGTTTTCGGATTCGGGGGTGTGCTTTTTCTTTCTCTCCTCTTGCCATTGGCTGGAATGTTTACATTCCAGAGGAGAGAAAGAATCGAAAAAACACGCCCCCGAATCCGAAAAGGACGGGGCTTGTTTGGAGAGACAAACCTCTTCTCCAATGGCTGACCAGCATTTAAGAGGCCAGCCAATGGAGAAGAGTTAAAAATAAGGGGCGTGTTAAAGCCCCACTCCAAAACATTAAATCTCGGAGCGAGACTGCGCAAGCGCAGCCTTCAAGCCGAGACCTAATGAATGCCTGTCCTTATGTAACGTAACTGGTGCTATGTAAAGCGCTCTGATACCCGATTCGGGTCAAGTTCCCGCTATATAAAACTGCACAAAAAAAAAGAATGCAAACGAGACCAGTTTCAGGCCTAAATGGGCCAGTCCAGCTGGAAGAGTTAGGCCATGCCCCATGTGAACAGGGACACCTTTCTGCCTTATTGTGTGTGACCTGTGAGCTGAGGCTTGAATCAATATGGGGAATTAAAACGCTTATCAGGCGAGTTACTCAGCACTAAATACTGGAAGTTATGCAGTTTCTAACTGCTTCTAATTTTAATACATACAACAACTCAGCGCGGAGACAGTGACTTGTGCAGGATCACACAGTGTGTTACAACTGGTAAGCGGGGCTCTGATAACACAGCCGCTAGGGCACATTCCATGACAGGGCACATTCCATGCCAGGGCACGTCGTAGCCTCTGCTCTGCAGCACCCTTTCTCCACGAACAGCAGTCAGGAGTTGGTGCCCTTCCGTGCCCATGTATCGCCCAAGTACTAAAGCGTGTGCCAATTAGAGAAGCATTTCCGGTTGTATATCCGCGCAGGACGCCAAAACCACATCCTATTTTGTTTGATCCAGTTCGACGTGTTTGTGTTCGCTCCTCCAGTTCTCCGTCTCCCGGTGAGCCCAGGAAGAGAGGGTTCCCATGAGCCGCTGAACAAGATTGGGCTCCCAAGCCTGGGGGCAGGGATGCGTTGGCACAGGGAAGCAGATCCGTTCTTGTGAAATGCCAAAATGTGTGTAAATCTGGAACAGATGCACAGATGGGGAGCTCATGGGAAAACAAACGCCAGGCCCGCCGCTGAGGGGGCCTTCGCAAGATTGCTCTGTCCCCCCCCAAACAGGAATCTTAAATGTATATATTTCCTTAGTATTTTATACAAAGCGCTGCGTGTCGCCTTTCAGTCGCTTCAGTGCATCAAGTGATTTGACAGAATATTTGAGGGAGATGCTAGGTGAGACCCTGCTTGGTGCTAGTCTTCCGCCCCTCCCCACCCACCCACCCCCCCCGCATATGTTTTTAAATCTCAGTTCTTTGTTAAAAAAAATTCAAAAGTACATAAACATTGAATAACTTTCACAAATAAGTTCGAAAACAGAAAAAAAACGTTATGTTCATGAATAAGATATGCAATAAAGTAAACGATGGAGAAGAGGGCGAAAGGGGGGAAAAAAAGACATCAAAGAGCAAAAAATAAATGTAGGAACATAATCACGGTCTAATCGTGCCACCCCTCTCCCTATTCCGCAGGGGTTCAGTGGAAGACAAGTCTGAACAGTTGGGGTCTGTGGCATTTCCGGAAGCGCTCAGTCAGTCGGCCCCCGGCCTCTCAGTGACCGCCCTTACGGTGTGCTCGAAGTGCCGAGGGGGTCAGCTGTGCACACACAACGTGCTGAGTCCTGCTCGGTGCTCGGAGAGGGCACGGCGTCTGTAGGGAGCCTGGCCGCTGCTCAAGAATGCTTTGTGCGGATAACATTAAACGCGAGTCCCGTGCTGGACGCCACGGCGAAAGGGACATTAATATCACTAACTTTTAGAGCGCTTTCACCGAAGCGCTATACAAAGCTACAAAATAATCGAGTGGCACACGAGTTATGTGAGCACCACTGCCCTACAGACTGATAATGCAGCGTCTTATCTGTGCTCTGCACACAGGCCGAGGGTGTCGATACGGGCATGGTGGAACAGGCTGGTAGGCATCATGTATGTCTGCATTTCGCTCAAAACTCAGAGCAGGGTCCCCAAGATGGGGGAGGAGAGGCGTAATAGGTGAGGCGAGGCAGCTTATCAGGACGCAGCAGCTCCTAGCAGCGAAAATCTTTTCCTGAAAACAAACTTCTATTAATATGTGTGGCCAGTTAACACCCAGAGCAGCAGCCGAACACGGGAGCCGACAGCAGGGGGAGAGGACGCCATTAACACCACCGTCTTTCTCCGAGGTGAAGCAGAAATGCCTCGGAGAAACGCAGTGGCGTTTTCGGATTCGGGGGCGTGTTTTTTCTTTCTCTCCTCTTGCCATTGGCTGGAATGTTTACATTCCAGAAGAGAGAAAGAATCGAAAAAACACGCCCCCGAATCCGAAAAGGACGGGGCTTGTTTGGAGAGACAAACCTCTTCTCCAATGGCTGACCAGCATTTAAGAGGCCAGCCAATGGAGAAGAGGTAAAAAAAAGGGGCGGGTTAAAGCCCCACTCCAAAACATTAAATCTCGGAGCGAGACTGCGCAAGCGCAGCCTTCGAGCCGAGACCTAAAAAGGAGGGGATGGGTGCCAAAATGCAGTTTCCACCCGCATTTCCCATAGCAAAAATTAGACAATGTTACAGCCAAAACAGCTGAACAATATTACACCAAATTTTGGCAGAAAACAAGGTAATAGAAAGCTTGTTTTGGCGATGTGGTGTCATTCTGTTCAGTTGGTTTAGAGAAATAAAAGTTTAAAATGTATTTATATCTAACTCTTGCCAGAGTCCTGCCGTACCACACAGTAAAATAGAAATGCTTGGTTGAGTCTGTGGTAGTGCCAGCCATGTAATTGGTGGCTGCAACACGAAGAAAACTTTGCAATTTCCATTACAGGACATGGGGATCCTGCAACTGAATGATAGAATTTATGCTAAGGGGCAGGGTAGGGCTACCCTGACCCCCTTGTGGTTATGGGCAGTGTCCTAGAGGAACTACTCCAAGGGGGACAATAAAAAAAAATATATATTTTCAATGGTCAGTCACGCGGGACTCCCTCAAGAGTACCTTTGGACTGGATTTGTTTTTTAAGTGCTCTTAGGTGGTAAAGCGCATATCCTAAGCCCTGCACAGAAGGCCTCATACAGAGCCCACTCCTTTCATTCATCAACACCTCATTAGGTGTTCACGCCCCTACTACAAACATCCTTTGCCCTGTACAAGCTATAGGCGATCCCTTGGGCGCAATGAATGAGATGTGAGTGCACAGGCTGTTACAACACACAGTCTATGCCTTGTACAGAGGTCTTCAAGTAGAGCCAGATGTCTACACCCACTTTAATGGCAAAAACCCTATTATGAACTCACTAAGGTGGGAAGGAGCCTGCTAGGCACACCCTAAGTCCTGTACAGAAGACCACATGGAGAGCCCACTCCTTTCAGTCAGCCACACCCCATTAGGTATTCATGTCCCTACTACGCATACCTTTCACCCTGTACTAGGATATATGTGTGTAGTTAATTTCTCGAGTGAAGTGAATGAGATACGAGAGCACAGGCCTCTATAACACACAGCCTACGCCTTGTAGCAAAGTCTCTGAGCAGAGCCCATTCCCCCCAGACATCCACATTCCATAAGGTGGCAATAAATCTACACACACCCTCACTAAGGTGTCAAAGCACCTACTATGCACATCCTAGTCCTGTACAGAAAACCTCACAGACAGCCCACTCCTGTCAGACATCCGCGTCCCATTAGGTGATAAAGGTTTTATTATGCACTTGATCATTAAGGTGACAAAGTACCTGCTACACATACCCTAAGCCCTGTACGGAAAATCTCATGGAGAGCCCACTCCTTTCAGACATCCATGCCCCATTAGGTGTCCACATCCCTACTATGGACACTCTAGACCTTATATAATCACACACACACTTTCACAGTCACACACCCACAAAACATAGACACACTGACATAAACACATGCACCCACATGTGCCCATAGACATAGAGACACACACTCAGCTACAGTCACAACCACACACTGTCACACTTACTCCTACACACACATTCACATACTCACACATATACACACACACTTTGGCATACAATAAGAGCACACAGACAGTTTTCACACTCACACATACACCCACTTTTACACACATGCGCACACACTTTACAATACCGCAAAAATACACACACAGTCTTATGCACATACACTTTCATACTCACACATATACACTCTCACATTCACACATACATAAACATACACTCACACAGTCTCACACACACATATTCTTTGACATAAGCACAGACTCACGTACATACACACATTCACATAGATTCACACTCACAGACATACACTCTTACACAGCTACATGACAAACAACATGATATTGTTATTTTTTTAAACAAGTAGAGGTGGCTCTAAGAAGAACTTTTAAAAAATGTTTGTGTTTTTTTAAAGAGTTTTTAAGGGTGAAAAAAGAGCACATGATCTTGGATCTGTACAAAAAAAAAATACTGGTGTGGGTGGCACGTGTGTTCCTCCACTAGTTTTCTTCATAATGAAACTCCCATGTTATAGTTGGGTAAAAATATCACTCAAATTCTGGCGTTTTAAACTAAAAAATACTGAAAGTTGCCATTATAGTTTAATGAGCTAACTATAAGTTGCGCCCCCAACATGCACTGCTTATGGCCCCCACATATTACATCACTCATGATGTTCAATGGCATCATTGATTATATCACTCATGACATATTTGATGACATAATTGATGACTTCACTGATGACATCACTGATAACACCACCCAATGAGTGTGACAGTTTGCTCTGCGCTTACCACACTGGAAGGTATTGAGTAAGTTGCATGAAGAGCAATATACTTGGCATCCTAACGTGTCTTGCTTGTCACGAAGGAGTGGGCTCTGTAGTAGGGATTTGGGCACCTAATGGAGTTTGGGTGTCTGAAGGGAGTAGGCTTTGTTGTGGGTTTTGGACTCCTGCATCAAGGTTCTTGACCACAGCTCCTACAGGCTCTGCCACTCCAGTCGTGGGCTCAAAGGTTTGAATAAACCACTTCTTCTGGATACCGTCTGATTCTGAGCTTTATTTGGTAATGAACAGGCGGGTGGCACAGCTGCTGGCTCATACACCCGCCCGTTGAGGCAGGACCGAATCAAGGGAGCCGATGGGGCCACCAGGTTTGGCGGCCTCCTCCACAGCTGCCAACAAAAACTGTATTTGGATGCCCTTTATTTTTTTTAAAGCACCCAAGACCATCTTTATAAGAGTAAAAAATCAAGAAAGCTGAAAGTTCCTACTGAGGAGAGACTCTGACCATAGGGCCATGGAGCCAGCCTAAAAAAATATTATACTGTTTTGTGGTGCCCCATCAAAAGCAGGGGCACCATTATTGTACAAACAAGTGTTTTGGAAGCTTCCAAAAGTGCAGCAGCCCCCACAGGAGCCATATCTGAAAATGTCTTATGGCACCCTAAGTCCCCATAGGATCCTGGCAGAGGTTGTCAATTGTTTTAGTTATTTCTAGAGTTTGAGATTTTAATCTTATAATTGTAGGGTGCAGTGGTCTTCTTTTTTAGCATAAATATGCTTTTCAGCATGAAGAAAAGTAAAGAAAAAACGCATGCACTCAGTTTATTGAATATTCAGAAGCTTTATTGGCAAATGCGAAAATGAACAATGAATCACCACTTTTATAAATGAATTTCATAGTAATATGTTACCACCCTGAGTAGTTTTACTTAAAGTTTGATTTGTTTATTATTGTGTTGGCACCTTGACAAAGCCATTAGTTCTTACTTTTAATGACTACACCCTATTATCTCTTGTGCAGCCTAGTCAGAAGTGGGATCTGGGGTTCAGGGCCTATCCAATGGCCAAGTCATATGCTAAGTTTTCCCGCACAGTACTCCCCCACCCCCTCCCCCCAAGTTAGGCACAGGGTCAGGCCTGAGGCCAGGCCCTTCGCACTAACCCTTCTGTGCAAGGCCATGCGCAGTGGCGAATGGGCAGCCACTGCAGGTTCACACAAGGCCTGGCTGCAGTAAAGCACAACAAATTTTCTAAATCACTATGAAACACAGTTATGGTTCTGCCTCAAACCTGTCAAATCACTGACATTCTCCATTTATGGTTAGCAACGCACACAACACACACAATAACTCCCTCCATTAGTATGGTGCCATGTTATCTTGATTGCTCTTTTGTTTGTGTGTGTACCTTTACTAAAGGGTCAAACACTCACTTGTGGAGAGGTCTGCGTGCGCTCCCTGCCTCCTACGGACAGCTGCTGTGGGCTTTCTGTTGTCGCTGTCTCCCTCCCGCCGCCGCGCCTGGTGTCATCGCGGCCGCGGTCGGAAGGGGGACTACATCTCCCGGCAACCTCTGCTGACAAGGGGAGGAAGTTCCCGCCCACCACCCGCCACCTGCGCCTGAAGGCGCTACAAATTTCAGCTTCAACTCCGCATCGCGGGTCCGCGCGCGAGCCGCGCCGGGCTGAGCCCGGGCAGAGGGCGGGCCGTCTGTGGCCATCAGGGGCAGACAGAGGCAGGGCAGGGCCACCCCCCTTTCGGCCCACACTATTGAACCTCTGTATTGGCCTCGTCACTTAATTTCAGCCATGTATACAGATTATTAAGGACAGTGGCTACAGTTGCCAACACAACGGTTATCATTTATCACAAAGTCTGTAACCCGCCTTCTCGTTCGGATCCGGCAACACCACCCCCTACGAAGAGAAGTGAGGTGAGTGTATACCGTCATCATGGGGAAACGTGCTACTACAGCTTCTGGCCAGGGTCCCAGATGTCTCCCTATTATCACGTCTACCCTGGAAAACATGTTAGAAAACGTTTTCATGTTGGTCACTTCCGAAATCGAGGACACGGAACGGAGACTATCTTTGGGTCAAACTACACTGCCGTCTCCAATGTCCCGTGGTATTGTTGCTACTGACCCCACAACCCCTGTGCCTTTAACACCTAATATAATAGTTGTTAACCCCACCGATCATGGAAATCCATCTGGGGTTACAGAGGCCAATGAGGCCATTATTCCCACTGTCGAAATAGCTGATTCTCAGCCGGAAATGGAAGATGCCCCCCTTATTGTTAAACCGGCTTCAAACAACAAGCCCTCTGGGGGGAAAAGGAAGAATGGTAATATTAAAGCACCTACTGCTAAAAGAAAACAACCCCCTCGCAACATTAAAAGCCAACCGACTCCCCAGAGTATGTGGTCACGAGGGAAAACTACCGCAAATGTGGAACTTGCCAGTGCAAATATACACTCACATGGCCTAACCAACAGCACCGCTGATGTTACCATAATTGCAGTTGAAACGAACTCCATATGTACACAAACTGAGTTAATAACTGCTAATAGCATGTTGGGAAGGCCTACTGAGAACCTAATTGACACTATTGTGGACTCTACTTTTAAACAATTGAAAAGTCTAATGGACAAACAGTTTAATCTTATTTTTAAACGCCTGGATAGGTTGGAGAGCCTAGTAAAGAAAGAAGATACCAAGAGGAAAGGGACCACGATTATTGATCAAATAAGGGGTGAACGTTTACTAAAGGATATGGAGGCTATCAACAAGGGCACTCAAGGTGGCTGTGGCAAATGTATCACAACCAGCGTAGATAATGTACGCGATAAATGTAATGGCAACAAGGAGAGCTTGCCCCACAGCCCCCTAATGAGTAATCTGGCCAGTTCATCACCCCTGTTAAAAGCTCCTGTGACCAACGAACCCTCCCGTCATAACCCATCCCTAGGGGCCGTCCCTCCCACCCCCCTTGAGACAGTACCCCCAAACTCAATGTCACATACCAATCATGAGCCCACTCCCCTTACCCGGTCTAAAAAACATGCTGTTGCGGTACTTAATTTGCCGCCAGAAGCATGTCCTTATGTTTTAATTTTAGCCGGAGTACCACCTTTGCAGGAAAATCAAAATGAGTCTTGGGTTCAACTTAAGAACAAATGTATTGATTGGCTATGTAAGTTTAAGGGGATGGGCATGGAGATTGCTAATGAAATTTTGATGGTGAGACGGGTAGGCTGGGTTGGACCCTCGACAAAAAACATCACAGGTGACTGCATAGTCGTGAATTTTAGGTACCCTCCCCTGGTAAAAAGCATATTAAAACACAACTTCATTCATTCCAGCATTGCAACTGCTATAACTTCTCTACCACTAGGCTTCTTTTATAGACCACCCCAAATTAATCGTCATCCCGCTACTTCGATATATCCCGTACACAATCGGTTCAATGTCCTGACTGATTTAGAGGGTCAGGATTGACTCCCGGGTAAACTTCTAAATACTGCAGTCCAGCCTTGGGAGGCACTAACAGCTAACCTGCCCATGGACAAAACCATCCTAACCAAGAACACTCGAACAGTTCGCCCGGCAGAGCATCCTCCCTCTAATTCTGTCATTTGCGAACCCATGTCTCCCGATCAACAATTAAAAATTTTAAGCTGGAACATCGCAGGCCTAAAATCAAAATTGAACATAGTAGAGTGGACACAAATGGTCAGCAGTTTCGATGTTTTGATGTTTCAGGAGACATGGAGTACTACTAGCTTGTTATTTGAGGGTTTTGCATGCTTTAATAGTACTGCTTCTACTCCTGATGCTGGCAGACCCAGCGGGGGCCTATCCACATGGATAAAAATCACCGCAGGTAGTAGCATTAAACCTCTGGAAACAAATGACAGTCATTTTCAGGCTATAATATATTCGAATGGGATCACGATATGTTTCATAAATTTTTATAATAATGATTTTAAATCACTGCCAAATAGGAATTTTATCTCTTTATTTGATTTTATTGATGACATGATAGAGGGTAATGGGCCCAGGAAACTGGATGGAATTTGTTTAGGGGGCGATTTTAATGCTCATTTGTATAAAAGACCGCACAACATTACAGCCTCATCTCCCACGATAATTCCTTGCAAAAGAGGGGAAGAATTGCTTAACCATTTATCCTCTAGGGATTTAACCAATGTCATGGAAAAAGCTGGTGGCATACCCGATAACGAGCAACCGCCTACTTTCATAGGCCGTGGTTGCTCATCAATCATTGATTACGTTTTTATATCATCGGCCCTTGAGAATTGCCTAGTTAAGGCTGAGGTCCTACCAACTAGTTACAGCGACCACAACCCCATATTGACAATTATCAAATTTGTCACTAAAACTATCAAACGAAAAGAAATAGGGGCTAGGGATCTGGCCGTATCCACCGATAAACTTAGAGTAATCTGGAAAGGAATAAATAATAAAGCATTACACGCGCAAATTATAAAACTCTATCCTTCAATGGTGGAAACGTGCCTGTCCAGCGACTCCCAAGACATAGAGATTGTCGAGGCCTTTATCGGGTTGTGCTCTGCCATTAAAAAGGAAATCTCAAAACCTATTAGGCAACAGAGCAAGAATAAAGGATGGTTCGATGGGTCCTGTTCACGGGCAAATCGGGACCTCCGCAAGGCATTGGCCGAAAAACCTCGGAATATTACGCTGGTTTCGGCCTTGAGAAATCGTTATAAAAAAGTAATCAAACTACGTACAGATGAGATTCTGAAGGAGAGGTGGGACTCACTGGCACGTACTGCCGCGCTCAAAGATGTAACAGGGTTCTGGGGCGAGGTAAAAGCTCTGAGGTCCATGGGATCCAATTTAACCCCCATTAACTGTAATATACCAAGTAAATCATGGGAGGAGCATTTTGCAAAAATATATGCAGCCCCTGTAACAACTATCGCTCTCTCTTGCCCTGTACCAAAGGTTGATCTATCTATCCTTGAGGTGGAAGATGCCATTATCCAAAGCGCAGGGAACAAAGCCCCAGGCCCTGATGGTTTATCCATCGACCTAATTAAATCCGAACTAGACTTTTGGTCCCCCCTGCTTTGTAATGTTTTTAACAAACTGTCCAACACCAAAATCCCAGAAACTTGGTCAAGCAGCATCATCGTACCTATCTTTAAGAAGGACGATAGATTAAACCCTAGCTGTTACCGCCCTATATCTTTAATAGATAATACATTGAAAATTCTGGGCAGGGTGATTTTTAATAAAATCAGACTTTGGGCAGAGGAAAATCAAATTTTACATTCCTGCCAGCTGGGATTCAGAAGTTAATTGGGAACTGTAGAACAGTGTCTGAATTTAAATCTCATATTAGACAAGTACACCATTGCTAAGAAAGTCCCTTTGTACTTGGGCTTTATGGACTTATCATCAGCGTTCGATTTTGTTAATCGTTCAAAACTATGGGAGATTCTCCTAAATTACGGATTAGATGAGTCACTTGTTTATTTCCTGGCACATCTGCATAGAGACCTCAAAGCTCGCGTTAGGATAAACAATGATGGAGAGGTCTCCGGGGATATTTTAATTGGTAGGGGGGTCAGACAAGGTTGTGTCTTGGCCCCCCTACTTTTTATTCTTTATATAAACGAATTAAATAAATCCCTGTCTAAATCCACATGCGATGTGCCGAAAATTAATGGCAACTTACTCCCAGTATTGTTATACGCAGATGACGCGGTCCTGATGGGCCGCACACCTAAAGCACTACGCACTTTAATTATGGGCTTTGTCTCCTTCATGGCTGGTTTGGACTTATGCACTAACTTTAAAAAGTCATATATCATGTCGTGCGGTCCAACTAAATATCGCATCAATCATATAGCCTCAGGAGAGAACATCCGAAAAAGCACCAGCACTTTTCCGTACCTGGGCCTGATTGTTTCAGACACTGGCTCATGGGCCGCACACGTAGCGCATGGCAGAAATAAACTCGCAAAGGCAGTCAATTCTATTATTAGCTTACAACAGCCAAAGAGAGCTGAGGTTATGATGCCCCTAATACAGATCTACAAATCTCAATGCCTACCTACCGCAACATACGGCGCTGAGGTGTGGGGGTACACTAATAGTAGTGGCATCCAAAGAGAAGAAAATAGATTCTGTAGAAAGATTTTGGGGGCTCAAATTTCATCACCCACCTACATATGCCATAAAGAGCTAAACTTGTATTACGTTGAGGATTTTATCAAGTCTCGGCCAGCTTTGTTCTGGCTGAAGATATGGCAAAATCCGGCTGCAATTTTAACACAGGAAATAATCAATGACTGCCTCAAATGTGACAGGGGCAGTTCTATACCGTGGCTTAACGCTGTAAAAGAAAGTTTAGCCAGTGTAGAACTGGAACACATCTTTTTTGACCGTTCAAACACAGAGGGCGTGAATATTAAGACATTGAGAGAGGCATTATTTGACTCATACCGAAGGGAAAGAGAACGTTCAGAGTTCCTTAAATCTTCAATAATCAGATATACTTCCATCTCGCCTAGCCCAGGTTATAAGAAAGATACACTACAGGAATATCTTAAAAAGAGTATCGGAAGATGGAATAGGAGCCTGCTCTTTCGCCTTAGGGATGGAAGTATAAAATACTCCCTTTGCTTCCCTCTTGGTTTTAACAAAAATTTAGAGCATTTACTCTGCCCATGTGGGAACGGTCAAAAACAAACAATTCTACACTTCCTTCTTTTCTGTAACTTTTATAATAGTTACACTAAACAGTATTTTATTCCTCATTTTAAGTCACTTGCTATCACTGACCATAAAATGGCATATAACGAAATACTACGGTTAGGAAGTGATATGATGATTTTTAGAGTAAGTTCTTTTTTATATTCCGCGGTTCGCTCACGAAAAACAATGGATATCTTATAGTTTGTATTACACCTGCTATTCCTGTTATTCAATTTATTGCTTACAGCTTGCTCATTTGCACATGGCTATAGTTAGACTGTTGTATGCATAGTGTGTACACTGAAATTGTGAGCACCTTATTGCTAGTTTGCACAACTTTATGATATTGACAAGATGCCTTGGCTATATAAGCGAATTTACTTGCACTTTATTGCTACCCTGCACTTTCTGCCCATGTTTTAACAGTATTATTATGAAATTGATCATGTTTTTATTCTTGTTCTATGTTTGTATTTTTATCTTATTGGTGGTGATGATTTGTACTTTTATGGATATTTTATCCGAATAAAGACCATTTGACTTGACTTTACTAAATTGGAGTTTTGAACATGGTGTGTGGCGTGAGTTGTGGCATTTGTTTTCTACCTTGCTCAACCTAGCTTGCAAATTTCAGTGGTTTGAGTTTGAGCCAGAACCATAGCTTGCTTTTAAACAGTTTTTTCAGTGAATTTATAGATAAATATATATTTTATGCCATTTCAGTGAATACAAGCATTGGTAAAGCCTATAGGTTTGGTGCTCTTTTCTAGCCTTTGTCACTGCTTGTTATGTTTTGCCACGGTTTTTGTAAAACGTTATTTTTGGGAGAGCTGCTGAAACCTCTCCAACACAAGTAAAAACCAAAAATATTGTTTGGTCACGAAAAGCACACAGTAGTCCTATATTGCCACAGTAGGGAACTACTTTGTGTGCAGATGTGCTCCTTCTTAAACAACAGATTGTTCTTTCTCACAAGGAAGTGAGCTAATGGCTGAAGTAGGCCGACCAACTGCCCTGTGCTGTGGGTGAAAGAAAAATGTAAATGACGCAACAACTCGTCAATGTATGAAGAGGGCTGGCTGAAACACCAATAAGTAATAATATTATGGCCATCATGTTACTAAAATCAAAGGCCCTGGACTACAACAGACCTAAAAAAAAATGGCCCAATAATATGTTATTTGGAACAACTGTACTAATAAACACACATTTAGTACACATGTATTACTAAGGTGAAAAGGTGAAATTAAAACTTTCATGAGAAGTACTCTTTTTACTGCCTCACAGATTCCATGTCACAATTGCATTATGCATGAAAACAACTCTTCTTTTAGTAATAAAGCCTCTTCAGTGCCATTTATTAGCATTGTTGAGAGAGGGGGAGGGCACAATGACCCACTCGAGACTTCTGGTCTCATAAGTTATGGCCCTTCCCTACACTCAACTAAGGTGGTAAATATAATATTTCACTCTTTGCATCTGCATCTATAGTATATATCTAGTAAATGAGTAAGCCTTTTAAGTGAATGTTTGCCAGTGGTTTTAAAGCTCTTTTTTTTTTTTTTACAGAAAAGAGGTCTTCACTGTGAGTTATCTTCTGTAATTCACAGGGCGGACTTCATTTGTAGGAAATGTAGGTTACCTAAACAAATAAAAAAAAAGTTAAATGGATGGTTAACACAGCATTTCTTCATTCTTTCGGTGTTGGTAAAAATGCTTTCACAATGACAGTGCTGCTCCCAGTGCATTAATCAGCACTTGACAAGTTCACCCTTGAAAGCCTTTGCTTGATGCCAGCATCTTCCAATGAATCATCCCTAGTGTCTAAAAATAAAGTTAAATACAGTGTCACTACCGCACTTTATTTTTCCAGTTTTCAGTTTTGTTCAACCTGCTCTACAGCTTCAATGTACTACGAAGAAAAGACAATTTTAGAATAAGTTCTTAATTTCCTTTCAATGCTGCTTCATATTTAATATTTTAGTTATAATAATACACAGAGTTACACAAGTAACTATAACTTGCGCCCTCGCCATGCACAATGTTTTTATCAATTATGTAATTTCATACGTCATCAGTGATGTTATCAATGATGTTATAGAACATGTCACGAGTGATGTAATATATGAGGTAATAAGCAGTGCATGGCAAAGGTGCAAGGTATAGTTACTTTAAATACCCATAACTGGTGTATTTTAGTGATATTTTTAGTTTACAATGTTATGCTTAAACCAAAATTTTCACCTCACCAGAACATCACTTTATCCTTTGTTTTTTTGCAGAGAATTTTGCAGTTTTTTTTAAAGCAAAATAGGATATTATTTCCATACCTTACTATAACGTCATTAAACCTTTGTTTTTTCAGTGAATTTCTATGACTTTTTGAGATATAGAAATATTTATTAGCATATGTAACTATACCCCCTGTGCACAGCCTTCGATTAGCTGTGCCTATCCTTTACACATTGCCTCTGAGGAAAAGCCTGACTGCCCAGTGCAAAACTACCCAAGGGTGAGCACAGGTTATACTGCGAATGTAACTACCCGCCCTTGATGGGAGTGGTAGGTTCTGCCTGGCTGGGGGCATCCCTTTAGCCAACCTGAAAGTGGTCGTTCCAACAGATACCTATAAATGAATGGGAAAAAATATAAATATTTCACGCGGCGGAGGAGCCATGTAGGAGACGGATCTCAGGATAAGATCTGATTGGCAGAAACCCCATCAACAAAGATGTGATGGCAGCCATTTAGGACTCTGGGACTAAGCTTTTTCTCTGACCAGCAGTGCAATGTGTTACACAGACCAGTGCTACACAGACCAAATCTTAAACAACATGATTTTGTCATGGTGTTTACATTCCTTGAAGAACACAGTGCTTGATTAGCAATGTAGACTTAAAAAAAGAAAGCATCTAATTATGTTCTCCAACAGCACCAGGCAGTTTTGCACAAAGCTAAGTAATTATATGCAGAGGCATAACGCATGACCATGCAGCTTCTGCAGGGGGGGTTCTTCCCAGGCGTCATGATCCATGTGACACCTATAGACATTTACTCAATCTCCTCTGTACATGTGAAACAACCGCTCTTGGGAACCTGTTTTCATGGAACTGAAAGTATAAAAAAAAGTGGGCCATTATTGTTTTAATGCTGTTGGTGTCTCCTTGCGAATAACAAACACCACCTGAACTGAAAGGGGTCAAAAGGGGTAACTTTCTCATGCTGCGTCTGTTTTGGGATGGACGGCTCCACTGCTCCTTGCTTCTTGTGTTGTGTCCCTGGCTGTAATGTTTGAGTGGAAAGCTTGCATTGCTCCTTGCTTACTGTACTGCATCTGTTTTGTAATGGAGGTGCTTCCCAATCTGTGTCTGTATTGTGAGGAAGGCTTGCACTCCTCCATTCATCCCTTCTTGCATCAGTTTTGTGATGGAAGCTTGTACTGCTTCTTGCTTCCTGTGCTGCATGCATCTGTTTTGGAGGGATGCTCGTGCTGCTTCTGTCAGTCACTCAGTCAAACAAGCATTGGCATAGCCAATAGGTCTCGCCTTTGGGACCTTATAAGTGTTTAGCCATGCAACAGTTGCATAATTAAATACTTATAAGGTCCCAAAAGCGAGACCTATTGGCTATGCAAAGCGGCCGTGCAGCCGCGAAAGTGATGGCGATCACGATCAAACATCAAAGCGGCCGGAAAAGTGAAAGTAATCGCGGTAAAGCGCAGCGCGCGCGCCAGCGCACATGCACTGTAGCTCTAGGCTGGCCTGGTAGCAGTTTTTGGAGCCCTCTCAATAAGTCTCGCCAGACCAGCGCATGCGCTGGGTCAGGCGAGACCTAAAAACCAAGAACTTAAAAACCACACCCATACAAAAGCAGCAAAATGCGATTAACAAAGTGCATTATTAAGACCCATATCTATTTGTCATTCTCAGCGCACAACAAACAAAATTAACCAATGCAATACAAAGTTCCATATTACTCAGTTTTTGCAAAAAGATAAACGCCTCTCTGTGAGAACGTATCTTAGATCTGTGCAGAATTGCGGTCCAAAAATACTTCTGGGTAAGGAAATATAAGTGCCAAAAAAGAATAAAGTGCATGATGCGTTGTTTAGAGGTATTATCACAAGGGCAACTTGGCATAATACTATTCCGGTCAACATCCCTGGAGAAGGCCACTAGTAAATGTAAGGTGTTAAAATGAAACCTAGTCATATAAAAACTACAGTTTAAATTAAAAATTGATGTTAGATAAAATTCACATCCTGGCGATGTTTTAATCGGATTGTAATTAGTGGAACTACCCAGTTTGTCAAAATTTGCCTGATGAAGGTAGCCTGCCTTTTTTCTAAATGCCGCTTTCACCTGGGCCATTGCATCGCACTTAATGTTTGATGGATTAAAAAATAACTCAGGGAAACCTAAGTCCCTAAAGCCCTCCTTAATGTAATTAATCCACGGGATCGCCTGGGCATGATCCAAGTGAGACAATCTTCCAATATATCTTTTGAGAGTGTGGATCCTAGTTTACCCCAGATTCTAATCCAGAGTAAGAGGGGGTCCAACTTGATCCTGTCCTCTAAAGGAGGCAAGCCAACCTCAGAATGACACATAAATGAAGGAGCCGATTGAGGGATTGTCACAAGCCGGTGTAAAAAATGTTCTCGATCCTCTTCTAAGGACCTGGACCCATGTACCTCGAAACTCTGGCACCGTAGGTTTCTACAGCAATACAGTTACTTTTTTATATGGTGACATTTCATGCACCGGCTTGTGCCCTAGTCGGCACGCAAAAGTGAAAACTGACTCTGCATCTCTTTGGCATTGCGTTACCCTGCTAATAAAGAGTGTGCCAACTCATATTTTATTCCATAGGGATACCAAGATAATTAAAAGTTTTCATCCTACAAATTTCCGACCTTCCCAGAAAAACACACCTGGTTTTAGTGTTTTTAGGGCCAATGCATATAGCAAAAGATTTGCTACTATTAGTTTTAAGTTTGAACCCTCCCTATAAAATCATAAAAAGCATGTAAAAGAAGTTGTAATCCATTAGCGGTTCTGGAAATTAAAAACGCATCATCGGCATACAGTAAAACAGGGAGGGCGCTAGATTTCACCATAGGCATATCATTCCCTGCTTTACTCAAGTGCAGCTCTACATCATTAATATAGATGATTAAAAATAATAAAGGGGGCATCATGCATCCCTGTCTAATACCTTGCACGGATTTGATAGCAGGGGAAAGTTCCACCTCGTGACCATACCTCACCCTAATCAGACAGTCCTAATGCATCCTCTGCAATAAACCAATTATAGCCTGAGCGTAGCCATAATGCCCCACAAATTGGACCTGTTGGCCAAGACAAAGGCAGAGGAGATGTCTATAAACGCTAGGTGAATGATGAACCCTCCCTGCTTTGACATACTTGCTAGTTTGCCAGTTATCTGTATAGCGCCAGGAGGCTCCTTTGGGAGCGACAGTTTGCGCTCTATAAATGCCCCATTTCATTTCATGAACAACTGAAGGCTCAGGCATTGTTCCACTGTACCCACCCCGGGGCGAAACCCTTATTGCACTTTAAAAAGATCCTGATTTTCTTCCAGCCAACCCTCAAGGCTAGTGGCAATAATTCACCGTAAAATGTTAAGAGAGCTATCTAAGAGAGAAATTGGGCGATACCAGCAAGGGGAGTGTGTATCCCCTTTCTTAACAAGCATTTGCAATGCAACAGGTCTCACATTTGTTAGAGTTAGAGCTATTGGCATTGTAATTACAATATCTTCTTAATATGTTTTTGTTTGTACTGTAATGAATTCATGTAAAGCGACATAGCTGCAGCACTTTGTAGTGGACTAAGTATGTGGATTTACAATTGGTATGTAAGAATTACTGGTGGTGGCGAGAGGAGTAGGTAGCAGAAGTGTGCACTGTCTAGAGGATTTGGAATGAATAGTTGACTTTTGAGAGAAGCAGCTGCAGCAATACCTAGAGAAGCAATAATGTGGAATTACAGTAGGACCAGAGAAGCAGCTGTAGTACTGTCTAGAGGTGTAAGAAGTAGAAATTTCTTTGGAGTACAGTAGTGTAAAGTGCCGAGATGTGCTAAAACGGAAGCGCCATAAAAATGTAAGAAGTCACATACAGGAGAATAAAGGGTCGCGGGCTGTTAAAGCGAAAGCACCATGAAAGTCTAAGAAGTTAGATATGGAACAATAAAGCGCCTCTGGTTGGTAAAGTGAATGCACATGGAGATCCAAGAAGTCACATACCAGACAGTGAATGCAAAAGCGACCAGGAACTAACAGACAGATGTGGCCTCTGGCTGTTTCCCCCTGGTTGGTATTGGGCGCATGCAGTCATGTGGCAGAGCACTTTACGCACACACAAGTACATCCCTCTGTACATTGCTGCCTGTAAAACATTACAGAAGCGACCAGTAACGACTGGGTAGATGTCTGTTTCCCTATGCGTAGTATGAGATGTATTGTATGTATATATGCTATAGTGCAAATATCACTGCAAATTTAGAGAGCGCTGTATATAGATAGGTGAGGGAGAACACCAGCCATAACTGCACCATGAGTTGACTCGATACAATGTCTGGTGCTGTTAAAGCGAAAGCGCTATAAAGATCTAAGAAGCCACACACCCAAAATGAAGCGCCGCGGTTTGGTAAAGTGAAAGCGGCAAGAAGATCTAAGAGGCTCCTACAAAAAAGCTAATTGCCACGATTTGTGTTAAAATGGAAGCGCCATGAAAATGGAAGAAGTCACACACCGTAGAATAAAGGGCCGCGGTTTGTGAAAGTGAAAGTGCCATGAAAATCTAAAAAGGCACATATCGAAGAATTAAACGCCGAAGTCTGTTAAACTAAATGCGCCACGGAGATCTAACAAGTCACATACCAGACAATAAACGCTACGGTTTGTTAATGTAAAAGAGCTGTGAAAATCTGAGAACTCCCATATGGAAAATCACAGCGCCGCTGTTTGTTAAAGTGAATGCGGCATGGAGATCTACAAACCCACATACCAAACAATGAAGACAGCGGCTTGTTAAAGCGAAAGCGCCGTGAAAATCTAAGAAGTACCATATCGAAGAATGTTGCGCCTCTGTTTGTCAAAGTGAAAGCGCCATAAAGATCTAAGAAGTTACATAACACACAATAAATGCCACGCATTGGTAAAGTGAAAATGCCGTGAAGTGTAAGAAGTCACATACCGGAAAATGCAGCGTAGCTGCCATTGTCCTGAACAGTGTGTGTCTAAAATAGTACTGAACCAACATATAAATGCCACCATGTTACGCCGCGAGTGCACAATCCAGTCCAGATGGGCGAGCCAAAAAGGAGACAGGGAGGGAACAAACAAGCCTCACTTCAAATAGAAAGCAAGCGTTTAGCATAAAGTGTGATGCGCGCCAATAAAAAGCATGGGCAGAGCTTCAACTCCACTTCCAAAATCGCCTCGATTGCAATAGATCTCGCAGAGCGAGCAGCGCATGCGCTGCAACACTAGGCGAGACCTAAAAATGGGCACAACCAAGACAAAATGGGGGTCCCTTTAATAAAAGCTTTAAAAACATTGGCTAAAATTGGAGCCTAAAGTTCAGTATTCTCTTTAGAAAGGTCTAAAGGGTCCCCATCTGAACCTGGGGCTTTCCCTGTGGTGCTCCTGTTGAGGGCTACTATTATGCCCATTACCAAGCTGTAATCACTGAGATTGGAAAACAACTCCAGGTTGCCAAAAGCTACTTCACAGTGCTCTAACATAGGCTCGGAGTTGCCAGATTTAAAAATGCTATCCTTTTGGGCCACCCAAACCTGAACTGGTATAACCATACCCACTGAGGGATTTCCATACCCTGAGAAAAATGGATGATTAAGGACCTTTCAGAATAGTGCGGAATCCTTTGTGTGAGAAGCTTTTTCCAATCCCCCTACGCTTCTGCTGTTAACTTTGACCTCCTAGCCTCCAGGATAGATTTGTAGCTTCTCCTAGCACTCAGTACATCACCTTTAGAGCGTGGATTGGAGGAGAGGGCCTCCTGTGGGCCAAAGTGCAGACATGTTTAAACCAGCCAAAAGGTGACCCTCTTTTCGGAGCTTTATTCTGCCTCAACCCCTTATCTATGGATATACACAAGGTCGTAAAAGCATTAGAGATAATTTCTGATATAGGTTCCCTATTCTCCATCACTAGCTTTCTCAAAAAAGCCACCCTTTCCTATTTTACCCTCACATCCTTTTTACTTGAGTGAAAGGGAGCCAAACTCTCCTGCATCCCTAAAGCTCCCGACCAGTGAAAGTCTAGCAATACATTTAGGGGGTTGAGATCACTAATTTCAGGAGACTGACGCATCATAGTCTAATATGAAATTAGGTAGATCACGGGAAATCATAATAAAATCAATCTCACTGCCCTTTCAAGCACCATTATACGTAGGGGTAAAGGGGCTCCCAGTGCCTATAGTCTTTAGCTCCTGTCTTTCTGTACATCATCTGTTTTTATTAGGCTATTCAGCTGGAAGAGGAGTTACTCGACCCCTTTGTTGGAGTAATTTCCAGGGTGGGAACAGGTCAGATCAGAGTCTGAGAATGGCGAAAGCCATAACTGTATGTGGGTCTTCCCAAATTTCTAGGGCAATGCTCACTTCCCACCCCTGGAGTGGCATTTATGGATGTGGAGATCTCTGCACTTGTGTGAATGGGCTAACGGCCTGCCAGGAATACCTTTGTGGGTGCTTACTGGGTGGAAAAAGATACATTTGGGTGTAAACATATGTGTAGTGGTGCATTAAAAATGCACTTTTCATCACCATAAAGGAAACTCTGCTGCTTTTGATATGTTTTTAGCCTTGTATCTATGTATTATGTAAATGAATTTGTAGAGTGCATATCTATCTAGAAAGCAGCAGAGAACTGAATATGGGGGTGTATGTCCTGAGTGCAGTCATTTACAATGAGGTGTTCCTTCTTGTTTGCAGTTCTCAGTTTCCACCATCTTGATGTTCTGGTTTCTCGTGTGGCGCTGTATGAACAAAGTGGTTACATTTGCACCAATATATATGCAGGCTGCTATTCTGCTAGACTTGTACCTGGGGTAACTGGTCTTGCTGATGATATGGGCTTGGAAGTGGGAATCACATTAGCAGCTGGTGATCTTTGAAAGGGCTGTGGTGTAATGCTTGACCTGATTTCCAGCGAGAAAGTGAAGTGAGCAAGCCCTACTTTTCTAGAGGGTTCAGGGGGTTGTGTTGTCCCTAAGAACACGCTGAAAGAAATGGGGTAAAATAGCGTATTGTAAACCACATACATGTAACTTTTCTTGAAAACCATAGTTTATGAATGGGCAGTCAGCAAACATTCAAGTACTTTGATGGTGTGCCCAGTCAATGAACCCAGATGCTATTCAGGAGTTGACCCCTTCTGTTTTTCAAAATGTGCCGTGAGTGCTCCCCGTATGTCGGTAATTTTTATATTGTATCAAGGGCAGCATTTTGTTATAGATGCCTCTGATATGCTACTCGTGGCTCCTTATGCCAAGAAATACATACTTTATGCCATTGCAAGAATGTTGCCATTGACTGCATCCATATACCATAGTTGACCCCATGACAAAAATGAACTCTAGTATTTTAGGGCCAGTCAGTATTTGTCTTCATTGTCATTTTTCCTATAAGCCGTGGTTGTTCACCCTAATGCCAAGAATTATGTCCAGTTAGTAAGGGCTTACATTGTACCATGATTGTCCCTTATGGCAAGAATTACCTCCTGTGTGCTGGGAGCTCAGTATTTTGCCACGGGTATCGTAGGATGCTTCTTGTTCTAAGAATTACCTCCAATATGCCAGTGCCAGCATTTTGCCAAGCGTTCCCTTTATGCCAGGAATTCCATTTAATGTGACAGCATTTTGCCACGTGCGCCTCCGACAGCCAAGAATGACCTCCAGTGCGCCAGGGCCAATGGCAGACTCAAGCGAAACAAACTCATACACACTTTCTCATGCATGCTCCCTTACATTCACTCGCTCATTCGCATTCTTACCCTCTCACACTGTCCCTCCCTCATACTTTCTCCCACTGTATTACACACATTCTCACTCACTGTCACTCGCCCTCACTCTTACATTCACCCCTCTCACTCACTGCTCTATGTGTGTACACAGAGATCCCTACATTTCAACAAAGAATGCACCTCTTGAGCACTTGCAAGTATGTGCCCCAGGGCCCACTAGAATACAGTCACTATTCCATCAGTGAGTTTGCTTTCAGAAGTTAGACAAGAATCTTAGAAAAGTAACCCTATTGCGAAAAAAGGGCATTCCCAACATCTCTCAAAAGTGGTCTTTGGGCCATTGGTTATCAAAGGTTGGCTTTCTTGTCAGTCTTATTTGCTTGCTTCTTATTCAGTAGCTTTCCTTCCTCTTCTTGTGGCCTACCCTGGAGAAAGGCGTGTTTACCATCCTTTTCACTGGATGATGTATCTTTCCACAGCTCCACATCAGGTAACTAAGTATTTCCTTTTCTCTAAGCCCTCCATGGGAGTGCATTTGTTTTATGCTCTCACCCCATTTGCTGTTTCCTCCTCACTTTCCTTCTTCCTTCACTGTCCCTGTTACCCTCCACTCCTCTCCGAGCTGCTCTGTAAACGCACAGCAGCAGGTATTTTGTTGGGAAAGTTTGATCAAAGAGCAGACTTTATCGGGCTGGTTTCGTTTTATCTCCTTTGCTCTGAACATGTTGCATCAAAGTCCAGGTCTTTGCATACAATGGCAGCATTAATGGCGCTGGGGAGGACCAGGCTGCTGCACTCCATCTCTGCTAGTAATGATGTCTCGTCTGCCAGTGACCCATAATCCAGCTCTTGGGCTACTGCAAAGCACCAATTGGCCTGAGAATTTGTTCCGGTTCAAAGTCATGTGGTAAGCAAATTAGGCTTTTGCAGGCGTTTTCTGATAAACTCAGACACTTCATTATTTCCGGCCTCAGACAGTTCTTATGTTTTTTGCGTACCTGCAACTAGACCTCAGTGTTCTTTTCAGTCTGGATTACGTGAAACAGGCCTTTTAAATTCTGTTCAGAGAGCCCTGTATGCAAATAAACCACAGTGTTTATAAAGCTTTCAAATATTGAATCCAGTATTCAGTTTTCAGATATCTTGATATGTGTTTGCTGTTCCTCATGTATTTTTTAATTTTTTCCTTTTTCTTTTAAACAATCCTTTACAAACGCGAACTGGCCTATAGCTTGCCACTTACATCATAAAGGTGAGAACCCTTGGCTTTGGCAGTGCTTGTTTTTAGTCTACCCATACATGGCTGTGAGCTGTTTACAAACTGTTTGTAGCTGTGCTGTGTGTGTGGCAGTGAGCCGTTCAAATGTGTTCCTCTGGGATTGCTTCCATGCGGTGTATCTTGTGTCAGTGAGAAAGCTTGCATGGCAAAGTGAGCTGTCTCAAATGCAGTGGAATCCCCTCTCTGTACTCTGTTTTGCCAGATAAGGGAACCAGGGTACAGGGATGCAATGGCTGCAATTTGCTGAATAGGGAGCCTGGATTCTAATAGAGGTCTCCTGGACCCCATTGCTACTAGGCTACACCTTATGCATAGGACAGATTTTCTTTTATCAGTAGCACATGGGTGTCACCGCACCAGGGGGCATATGTATCAAACGATTTTTTAATCGCAAACGCTGCGATTCGCAAAATAACAGCGTTTGCGATTAAAAAATCGGTAATTGGGATGTATGAGCCAAATCCCATCGCAAAATTAAGGAATTGCTAATTTAGCGATTTATTAATTTTGCGTAAGCATTTAAGACATCGCAAATTGCGATGTCTTAAATGATATGTAAAAAGCACCCAAGTTGTGCGAATTATCCTTGAGAAATCGCAAATTACCACCAACTTCCAGTTGGTGGTAATTTGCGATTTCCTTTAAAAATGCACTTTTTTGAATTTTACGAAGTGCCACGTGGCGCTCATACATGCCCTTAGGGCATGTATGTGCGCCATATGCACACACATGCTCATTTCAGGGGTGCATCAGGGTGTCATCATGACACCCTTGCACCTTTGAAATGATTCTCAAATTGCGATTAGCAAATTGCGATTTGCTATTTGAGAATTACTTCCCATTCATTCCTATGGGTCTCCTGGCCCATAGAAATGAATGGGCAGGTATTCCTTAATTGCGATTTCGCAATTTGCTAATCGCAATTAAGGAATTTTAAGAAATCGCAAAAAATGTGCAATTTTTTAAATACATCCCGTTTTGCAATTCTCAAATAGCGATTCTTTAAAAATTGCTATTTGAGAATCGCAAATGGTGATGTTGATACATATGCCCCCAGGTGTTCTATAAAAAAGTACAATGCAAACAGGAAAAACGAAAGAGAGGAAAGCATGTTGTTGATCTAGGGGTTGCTGCAGTGAGTATGACACGTTAGTCTTCATTTATTTTTGAATGGATTTCACTTGTATCTGCATTTCCTCCATAAAATAACCCCTCCAAGGCACTTTTTTAAGGGCTGCATTTGTTTATGTATTTGTGAGGTCTGGGTCACCCAAAGTTAGCCCATAAACCCCTATTGTGTAAATTACTTTTTGTTGTGCCCTGCTGTCACCATGGGCATGTGACCTGGCATTCCTGATGGTATCTCGCGTGTGGATTACACGAGTTGCAATACTTGAACACAACGGGGGGCAGGGTGATTATATATGGGGGTCCCCGCGACTGTACCTTGCAGGGGAGCTCTTTAAGGTTTTTTTACACCACTGATTATGCTTTCCATGCACTCCAGCTAGACTTTATCATTCACTTTCTTTCACTACGAGCAATTAAATAAACCATTTAGTCTATTTTCGTAATAAAAGGCGTTGGTGAGCAGCTTAGCACAGCTTCAAGGTGACACTTATTTGTACTAACAGGAATAGCAGTTCATTATTGATTTCTTGCATGTTTAATCAATTATTTTAATTTTTTTCGGTTCTGAGTTCATTTTCTTAACAACAGTAGCAAGAAGTATGTTATTTTTGTAATCTTTCACTTTCAATATCATGACGCGGCGTTTAATTCGTGAAAGGGCACAGTGCTGGACTTGTAATGGAGACTTCAAAAGATCACTCCAGATTTGCCACCCAACAGTGCCAGTTTAGTATTCCAGGGCTCTCAGCACATATCCAACGCTTTTCACGTCTAATGCTTTTTTATTGTCTGCCAGAACAGTATCAAATAGACTACACCAAATCTGCTTCTTAACCTTTGCAAGCCTTATTTTATTATTTTTTTCACAATTCAGGCCATCACTTTTTATCTGGTTCTTTCAAGCCAGAATGTATCACTACACATATTTTAGTTTCATTCACTTGGAGAAATAAAACAAACTAATGTGTCCGCTTCAATGACAGAACCTAGTCGTTGATAAATGTGTGCAATCTGTAATCAGCAGTAATCCAAAGGGCAGATCTTCCTGCTGCCCATCCGATGCCCAGGGTAGACAGCATAGGACTGTCTCACCTAGCACTTGGTTGCCTTGATAGTTAGATTTGACCTCTGTATCCTGACTAGTACCTGTTCTAGGAATGGGAGCATGTCAACTGGTCTGGTCTACTTAATGCAGTTACAGCTAAAGAGCAAGAGCTGTTTTGGCTCGTTATGACCCATAATAGTAAGGCAAGAACCACTAAGCCTTATATACAAATGATGGCAACTCGTTGGGTGCAATACTTCTCTGCCCTATATTACGAGGGAGGGGTCACGTTGTATGTCGGTTACTCTACAGGTACTTATAAAACCACAATCCTGAAGTCTTACACCTCTCAGGAGGTCCTCTTAGTGATTAAAAAAAATGGGGGGGGGGGGGAGGCCCTTGTCACGCTATGATTTTGGATGACTTGTATAAATCTGAGTCTGTGCTCTGGGGGAATTACATTCTGTTAATTAGTAATGCAATTTTAAGCGGAGCACCATTTCCATAATGGTAGTTAAGTGCGGAAATAATGTATTTGCATTAAAGAGAATCCAGGCATTACACTACAAATTATCATCCAATAGGTTTACTTGACAGCCTTCAAATAATATTTGCTAGAGTAATTCTGTCCAGGCTGGATTCCTGGGCTGAGCCAAAGATTGTCCTCTTCCACAGTCAAGCTGGCCTAAGGAAAAAGATTTGTACCATGGATCAGGCATTCAGGCTCTATTTCCTTAAAGAAAAACATATAACACTTAAGGCAGAGACAATATATTTGGTATTTGTTGACCTTCTGTGTGCCTCTGATATTATCCTCAGATGTCACATTTTTGGGAAAAACGTTCTTTTAGCCTTATTAAATATTTGAATAAAACTTCATCAAGAGAACTATGCTACTTTTTCGTGGGGACCTGGCGATGCTAATTTCAAGTCTATTTCTGTAAACAAAGGGATTCACAACAGTTTCTCACTTGCACCTTTTCTCTTCTACTTATATATCAGTAAGGTAGTACATTTTGTGCGTAAGCGAGCTTTCGATGCACCTGATTTGGGCGTTTCCAAAATCTCCATATTACATTTCTCAGACAATGCATTAATGGGTTCAAAGACAACTCAGGGTTTACAGATTCTTACAGACAAATTTGTGGAATCCTGTGGACTAAAAGGTCTAGCTATCAAAACCTTAAAAACTAAGATGTTGGGTTTTAAGCTCTACAGTAGATTCAAGAATGACTTCGGGTTGAATGGCCACCACTTGAGAGAGTCCATATTTTGAATATCTCGGGCTTGAATTCATAAGGTCAAGAATTATCATGGCCCACTGGTCAGGCACAACCGCATGCTTAGTAAAACGTCTAAGTGGGTAAATGTTTCTTTCTGGTCATAGAAGTACAGAAAGCCCATAATGAAACATTAAACTGCACTGAAATGTGTTTTATCTGTAAACGAGAATGGCTTTTTGAAACAGCTTAAAGAGTTGCCTTGAAGTACATCTACTAATCCGCGACTGATTGACCTGGGCTTGACTTGTGTTTTAGCTTTGGCTAAAATTAGACCCCTTATGCATTGAACTAGAGTCTAGGGGACACCTGAACTCAACCACAATAGAGAATTTCTGTGTGAGGTGTTGGGTCACCTCAGGGTAAATATTGCTTGCTTGGTTTAAACATGTCTGGAACCGTGCAGAGGAAATAGGCTTTTTAGAGCTACCGTCCAGCCCTGATTCTATATCCTCTAGCACGGAAGCAAAGGTAAAAAATATGAGGAGAAAAGTGTAAGAGGGTACTTTCATATATACATATTTGCCAAAGAATTCCACACCTAAGTTCGAATTTTTCTAATGGATACTTCAAATTGTAGATTCACCTTTAGAATATCCCAAGGCACAAGACTGGATCTAGAAGATTTTTAAACACAGCTTCCATCAGCCGTTAGGTGGCGTTGTATAGCTCTGGATCGACTCCCCTCCCCTGAAGTGATGGCTGGAGCTGCATATTGTTGCTACTTAAGTGCGCTGATGCAAGCGCCTTTCTTCCTGTACCTTCACGCATGAATCTGGGTTAGCTCCAACTTTTTCTTTGCAGTTGACAAGCATTTTACTTTTCAAAATGTATTCCAGTGTACAAGGAAATACTTCCACTACTAAAACCAGAGGGTTTACGCCTTGTAGGGACTGTTGCAAATAAATGTCTTTGAGAGATCCCCATGATGTGTGCCCTTGGTGTCTGGGTTTTGGCCATGACTCCAAGTCGTGCAGTGAGTGCACCCTTATGAACCCGATGACAATCCATGACTCTGAAGCCAAATCGTATGTCGCCAAGCACCACAGAAAGTGGCGTAAGGCCCACTCACGCTCAAAGTCGAGGACACCGATTTGTCACACCAGTCCAGAATCGCCACTCTCTGTCTGAGAAGTGGCGAGGACGACAAGGTGCCCCCCAGTCTCACTCCTATTCCCCTAACAAGGTATTGTTTCCGCACTGATCCCGATGCACCGTAAATTCCCAGGTCTGTCGATGATGCCACAACAGATTAAGGTGTTCAGGCAGGTCAATTTCTGCATCGTCTGTACCATACTGGTTTCCTCCAGCATTCCTCTATGCTCCACAGATCCGCATATGCCTCCATTTGAGTTACCACAGGAGAATCCACCCTTGGCACCGTCTGTGTCTCCTGAACCCACTTCAGGTTCAGCTCCAACTTCAAAGCCAGCTCCATGTCCAGCACCACCACCCATGCTGCTTCCTGCCACATTGATTCCAGTGCCGCTGATAGAGGAGGATGTCGAGCCTATTGTTCTGTCACTCTCCAAATCGAATCCATCTCGACCTTGGCAAAAGCCATGTTCTGGCATAGTTTTGACATGCCAGGGCCCAACATACTCTGACTCATATAAGGCACTGCCTTTGCTCAGTAACTGACCTCCAGTGCTCCAACATCTCTTTGAATTGGACTCTAACCAGAGCTAACCAGCTTTTGATGATAATGGCGATGATGGACACGGTGGGGATGAATTCTCCCTGCAATATGATGATGACAGTTTTTATCTGGACATACAAGAGGCCAAGGAGATGGACACTTACCCTGATATGGGACTGGATTCTCCCCTGGGCCTTCACCTGAAGAATCAACCTCATTCTCTGTGGTCATCGGACAGGTGGCTGGAGTACTAAATTTGCTTTCAGTTGAGGTAAAAAGCAGTGTCCTCACAGAATTGCTATAGCCTGGACAAACCCTCTCTGAACCAGTACTGCCTTTCATTGAATCCCTGACTAACTACTTCATTGGCACTTGTGCTAAACCCTTCATATGCCCACCTGTGAACAGACAGGTGGCACATCGTTTCAGACCTCCTCTGGGTCACCGTGCCATTCTGACTTTCAGCACTCTACTCCAGAGAGACTGGTACTGCAGGCCTCCACAGTAGAGAGAACTCCAAATCTTTTCTGACTGACCGCCCCATCCGGACAGAGAGTAAAAAAAATTGAGACATTTGGGAAGAAGATGTTCTTTTCCACTAGTTTTGCCCTCATATCAGTCAACGCCAGCTGTTTGCTGAGATGGTCCTCCCATGCAATATGGGACATGGTTATGGAGATCTTGCCAGCAGTCCCAGAGAAATTTCACGCCATCTTGGAACAGTGCATTCAGGATGGCCAAGATGCAGCCAAGTATGTCATGCGGTCAGGCCTGGACGCAACCAACTATTTAGGCAGAATGGTCATCACTAGCTTGGTACTCCAGCACTATGCATGGATGAGATCCACTGCCTTTTCGGGGAACATTCAAGCGGCACTAATGAATATGCATTTCAATGGGACTTGCCTTTTTGGCAAGAAGGCTGAGTTTGCCCTTGAGCGGGCTGTCAACACCCAAAAAGAAGTAACCATCAACAAATTTGCCCATTTCGAGGAATCGCTAGGAGCTTCGCCTACTAGCAGCATCAAGGCTGTCCTCCCCAACAGGCAGCTAAGTTCTTTCAGGGTCGGGGATCCAGCAGATGTCACATTCCCCATCTCCTCAGGCAGTGGCCTTCAAGCTGCTTTAGTTTGCACTTAGTAGCACACAACCAGGCCTAGCACACAACCAGGCCGTGGGAGGCAGGAGCACGATCAGTAATTTTCTCTACAGACAGCAAGCTCTAACATCCGACATGTGGGCCCTGTAGATAGTCCAATGAGGCTAAGTCCTGATTCCATTCTATACCGCTGCATCTCCCACCCCCATCAGAGTGTATTTTTGATTGGAAGACCATTTGTCCATTTTGCTGCATGAGGCTCAGGCTCTTTTGGACAAAGAAGCTGTAGATAGTGTTCTAGCCTTGGAGATCAGACCTGGGTGCTCATTCTTTATGTCCTTGTGCAGAAAAAGAGCAGAGGTGTCTATCCTATTTTAAACCTTTAACCTCTCAATTTCTTCCTGCGGAAGGATACATTCAAAATGCTCATGAAGAGCCAGGTTCTAGCTGATCTGGACCTGAAGTACACCTATTTCCATATCCCCATTCTGCAGGCCCACAGGCGCTACCTGTGGTTCAAGGTGGGCCACAAGCATTTTCAGTTTGCTGTTCTCCCCTTTGGCCTCACCAGTGCACCTCGGGTGTTCACAAAAGTGATGGCAGTGGTCGCAGCGTACCTTCGAATGTTGGTGGTCCCAGTCTTCCCATATCTCAACGACTGATTTTTGAAGCAGGCTTGCCACAGTCCATCATGAACCACCTCCAGACGATGGCAAGCTTCCTTACATCGGTGGTGTTCATGATCAACGTGCCAAAGTCACACTTGATTCCTTCGCAGAGGCTTTCTTTCTTTGGAGCCATCCTGGATTAAGTGCACTGTTGGGCCTTCCCTTAGGACCAACAACTCCAGGACATTTGGGCTCTGATTCCAATGTTTCAGCCTCAAGCCCAGGATGGCTCAGAGGCATCTTGAACTGCTGACCTCCTTCATCCTGCTCATGGAACATGCCAGATGCCACATGCAGGCTCTGTTGTCTTAGTGGGCTCAGAACCAACTTTCAGATTCCATCCAGGTGTTTGGGGCGACTGCAAAAGATCTGCAGTGGTGGCAGCTTGACTGCCATTTGACCAGCTGCAGACCCCTCTTCCTACGTCACCCAGAGCTGACAGTGATGACAGACATGTGTCTGCTGTGTTAGTGGAGGTCATCTGGGAGAGGTGGAGATCAAAATACTTTGGTCTCCAGCAGAGACCTGCCCCCACATTAACTTACTGGAGTTGTGTGCTATTCACATGGCACTGAATGCCTTCCTGCCGTCCGTCAATGGAAGGCTGGTTCAGGTCCTCACAGACAACAGCACCAACATGTGGTACAGCAACAAGCAGTATGGGCTAGGATCCTGCGTTCTGTGCCAGGAGGCCCTACACCAATGGACCTGGCTGAATTATCAGGGCATTTCCCTGTTAGTACACCAGCTGGCAGGGTCTTAAAATGTCAGGGTAGACTAACTCAGTCCAGCAGATCATGAATGGCAGCTTCACCCAGGGATAGCACAGGGTGTCTTATAGAAATGGTTAGAACCCTGTCTCAATCTGTTCACCACTGCTTAGAACTCCCAGTGTCAACACTTTTGAGCACTGGAGTTTCTAAGAAGACTCTCTCAGAGATGCATTCCAACTAGAGTGGAGAGAAAGCAGCAGGAAGGCATACAGGACTCCTGTATGCCTTCCTGCTGCTTTCTCTCCTGCCCTGCTTTCTATAGAAGATCAGGAATGCCTGGGCCCAAGACATCCTAGTGCCTCCAAATTGGGCTAGGAGAGTTCAGTACCCAGAACGTTTGGCCATGAGCATCTGACCTCTGATCAGGCGGCCCCTTCAGGAGGATCTCCTGTTGAAGCAGCAGAGCATGACCCTGCACCCAGCCCACGCAATCTACCCCTACATGTGTAGAGATTGAGCAGAGGCAGCTGACTGCATTCGATCTCTCTCCTGAAGTTGTGAATGTAATCATGGAAGCCAAGCTTCCTTCTCCAAGGTCTATTTACGCCGAGTGATGGGACAGGTTTGAGGCTTGGTGTGGCACCTGTAACATGGACCCATTGCAAGCCTGTTGGATGTTTTGTCTATGGATCAGCAAGGAGTTGAAATGTGTATTTTTAAAGGTTACCAGTCAGCCATTACAGCCTATTTGTGCTTGCCAAACAAGCCATCCTTGTTCAAGTAATCTGTTGTAATGTGTTTTTTTAATAACACATTTTATTGAGTTTAGTTTATTTGACAACAACATTAAAAAGACTACCAGATCCGAGCCACGCAGGTTGCAAATAAAGCGCCTGAAAGTTTATAAAAGAGATGCAGAGTTACACATTGCAATAAACATGGCAAACATTGCTGAAGCAGTGGCAGGTAAAGGCTGTACATCAGAAAATGTTCCCAGTCTCATGCAATAAACCCCATGTTCTCATCCATACCCCCCATGTTCGGTCATACTTCTGGGGGACACCAGTACATTATGCACCAGTTTTTCAAGTGCCACGCAGGAGTCCATGTCGCGGGCCCACTTGTTTATGGATGGTGCATGCACATCTCTCCAATGCCTGGCAAGGTCTCCCTTGGTCACCATATACACTGTGGCAATCAAGGAGCGGACGGCTCTGGAGTCACCCACCGATTTCATAATACCCAAGAAAACTATCTTGAGGTCAAGCACTAAGGAAAATCCCACCACCCACCTGTTGACGACCGTCCAGTATGCTTGCACCTCTGGACAAGTCCAAATAGTATGGTAAAGGGTACTTGGAGTAAACCCACACTGCAGACACTCTGGGTCACAGGCCCGACCCATACGACAAAGTCAATCAGGGGAGTATGGAACTAACGGAACTGAATCAATTGTAGGCTCATCCTTGAATCCATCTTTGCCTCCATCCATTCACCATCCTCAGTGGCCTCACATCCTCATCCCACTGAGCCCTCAGCATCCCCAGAGGGTCAGGCGTGTTGATAGCAAGAGTCATATGAAGTCGAGAGATGCCTCCCCCACCCAGCTCATCAGTTACAAGTTTACATTCAATCGGGTTAAATTTTGGGCGTGCCATCAGCCTATCCATATAGCAAGTCAAAGCATGTCGCAGCTTAAGGTTGCAGTAAAACTGGGAGGAGTGGAAGCTTAATTCCTCCTATAATTCCGGAAAAGATCGTATATATCCATCTCTCCAGACATCTCCCAATGTGGAGATAACGATCTGATCCCAAAGCCAAAATCCTACCAACCTTGCTGTCTCAGTCAGCCACGTCCAGTGCCAGAGGGGGTGAGCCCCCGTAAGAGTGCCATACCCTTTAGAATAGCATAGCGCCAAATACCAACAACGAATGGGGACCTGCTTAATTGGCGGGATGGAGCGCGGAAGCTCACGGATGTAAAATAGGGAAGAGCAGACCATAGGGGTGGAGGAGAGCTCATTCAAACCGGTAAGCCGGATCACCCCTATCTGCCCGATACTAGCAATCAATGTTGACCAATGCAAGGCCCAGTAATATAGCTGAATGTCAGCCTACCCTAAGCCTGCATCTAATGGGGAGGAGCAGCGCTGCACAAAAGATACCCTGGGGCTGAGTGTCTTCCCAGCCCACAGAAAAGTAGTGACATGCGGCTACAGTTCAGTAAAGAATGGGGGTAAAATGAGGTAAGGATAATTCTGTAGCAGAAAAAGGAAGTGGGGTAGAGCCACCATCTTGAAAAGGGCCTCACGGCCTGCATCGAGGGAATGAGCTTAGACCACTTGTTCATGTCTTTCCATGCTCAAACAACCAAGGGGGCAATATTAAGATCCCAATACCTGGGTCAAGTAATGGCAACTTTCCTGCCCAAATAACGGAAACAATCCCCCACAATCCATAACCGAGAATTCACCTGGTCCCCAGACACCTCCGCCCAAATGGGCATAAGTGTAGATTGGTTCCAATTAAGCCTGAGGCCTGAGGCATCCCCATACATCTCTAGAAGTTCCATGAGGCGCAGGAGGGTAGAACTGGGATCCTGGATATAAAGAAGCATATAATCCATGTACAACAAAACCCTGTCTTCCACCATGCCCCCCAGTCAAAATCACACACCCTGGAATCTATCCAGATGAGCTCTGCCAGGGTCTCCATAACCAGAGCAAACTGTAATGCACACAGGTGTAAACCGTGTTGGGTGCCCCTCTCAACCGGGAACCCTGGAACCAGGGGCCGAAACCCATCTTGTGAAGGACCGCGAAAAGATAGGGCCAGTGTACCGTGTCAAACGCCCACTCTATGTCCACCAGAAGGAGCACCGTATCCCCCCCGTTTCCCCCAAATGGGCCAGTGCCACACGCAAATGCCGTAAGCAATGGCGGATGCTCCTGCGGGCATGAACTGTTCTGCTCTTTTAGACAATCGAATGGATCCCTGCTGCCAAACACCTTAGCCGGGATCGTAACTTCTGGATTAATGATAGATATGGGTGTATAAGACCCACAGCCCTCTGGGGCTTTATCCGGCTTCAGAAGTACTGTGATAGTTGCCTCTCTCAGATCATGTGGGGGAGTCCCACTGAGGAGTGTCCCTCATATAATTCCAACAAGTTTGGGATCAATGAAGCCATGTAGCGTTTATATAACTCCAACAGAAACCCATTAGGGCCTGGGGCTCTGCCAGAGGGCTTGTCAGAGATCGTGTGCTGGAGTTATTCAGCAGAGAGCAGCTCATCTAAGTCCCTACTCTCCGAGACCGACAGCTTTTGCACCGGCAAATCAAGAATCAAGGGCAACTCCTGCTGTTTGGAGGGGGGCTCCCGGGTGGCATACAGTACCTTGAAATGAGAAGCGAAGCCTTATGCCAAGCAAGAGCCCTAGTAATAATCTCACCCTCCCCTGACCTTAGCTTGGCTATCATGATGCAAGGACGGTCTACCGTTGTCAACCACTAAATCAGATTGCCCGCCTTATTCCCCATCTAGTATACCCGACCCAGAGTATGAAGCCGGCTCAAATTCGCAGACTCCAATATATTTATGGCGGAGTACTAGACGCACCTGCCTCAGGCTGCGCTGCTCCGCCTACATTGGGGGAGTGCCAGTGGCACCCTCTAATTCCGAGATCTTGTGATGGGTTTACTTAATGGTTTGGTTCACATGTTTCCGCTGAAGATCTTTGTCTTGACACAGTGGGACCTTTATTTGATCCTTACTTTTCTTATGTGTACCCTATTGGAGCTGTTACACAGCTGTCCTCCACATCTCCTGACCCTGAAGATGCTCTTTCTCATCACTATCACCTCAGCTCGTCCCTTGAGTGCAGCCGTCCTACACCACTTTCTTTGAGGAAAAACTGGTACTGAGGTTGCGACTCCCTTTCACAGCCAGTTCTTCACACTTCTGGCGTTCTTTAATCCAACTCATCCCTCAAAAGAGGAGGAGGGACTTCATCGTATGGACCCCAAAAGAGCACTGAGCTTTTTTTTCATTGATCGCACCAATGATCATTTGGTAGGCAATCCGCTCTTTGTGTGGTTCTCTCGGGCACAGAAAGGCAAGGCGGTGAGAAATAGGATCTTATCCAGGTGAATAGTCCTCTGCATTAAGATCTGCTATACACTGGCCAAGAAGCAGCCCCCTGAAGGATTGAGGAATTTGCCACAGCTAAGGCTGTTACCACTGCGCAGCACACAAATTGCCTGTCTTAAATATTTGTCGAGCTGCAATGTGGGCTGCAGTACACATATTCAGAAAGCACTATTGCCTTTACAACCAGGTCTGATGGGAAGGGCATTATGGCTATTCAGTCCTGAAGGACATTTTGGTCTGAGTCCTTCTACAGACCCAGCACTGTGGGAGGTACTGCTTTGGCATCTAAAATAAATGTGAGGAATCTGTGATTATAAGTATCCATCAGAAAAACATGTTTCTTACCTTCAGTCGTGCTCTTTCTGGTGAATACTCTAACAGGATATTCCTCACAACCTTTCTACCTTCATTTTTGCATGTTATCCTTTTGTTGTTTGGTTGACTAGACAATGGAATCATAGCTTACAGTTGCCCCTAATATCTGTAATGTCCATTTATATTGGATAATTATTTATTCCTTTATTTTTCAGCTGTGGCTTTATAGCAAGAGCATGGAAAATGTATTTTAACCTCTTGATTTTTTTAAAATGTTGTTACGTTTTTATGGATTGTACCAGAAATAAATGTATCCCTGACTGCTGACTGCTTTCTTCTAGTTGCTTCAATTGGTTCTCCCACAAATTAGTAAACACAAAAATATTGTCTTGAACTCTTCTAGGTCTGAGAGAACTTAGTTCACTGGGTGCTTAAAAGTGTCTGGTGCTTTTTTGAGCAACAAAAGCATGACCCTAGGATGGTTCAGACTCTCTGGCATTGAAACTTGTGTCTTCATTTTGGCACTAGGGCGATCTTCGAATACCCAATGGTCAGATAAAAGGTAATCGAGAAGCAGGCAGGACCCAGTCTGTGCACCAGCTGATCACTTCAAAGGATCAGGTGCGCATTGCTCTTTATCACCTCATTGAGGATCATAAAGTTCACACAATAGCATAGATCTTTTTATCCTTGCTTCGAAAAAAACACACTTAGGCTGGCTCATGCTCTACATGATCACGTGATCGCACTCAGGTCCACCATCTTGGCAAGTTGTGCCTTAATGCATTCCTGGAACCAGTCTGACATTGTATACACCCTGCCTCCTGTGTCTATGCCGTACATTGAAAAGAGATGGGGAAATTATCCCCGAACCACTCTGCATTCTTGGATTCACACAAAAGGATCTAGGATAAAGTACATCACTTATCTATTTACTGGGAAATATATTTACATTTGGTGCGTCGACCAACAGAGAACCAGACCCTTTTGATTCTCTTTGTTGTGAAAGAACCTTCCACAACAGACAATTATAAGAATATATATGTGGTCCGCACACACAATTAAAGACAGTCCGTTCATTCAATGATGATTCACACTGATGTATGTTCCTTCAATCTTTATTTTCTTATTACACTTCGCAGTAGCCAACGCGTTTCGTCCTTTTGAAGGACTTCTTCAGGGCTCCTCACTCCATGTATCTGTTCCACTGAGTCTCCTTTCCTCTTACAATAACAGTGAAATCAAATCCCCCTTCTGTAGTACTATGTATGATGATCTATTTCTGTATTTTATGAATGGAGTGTCACAATACACTTTGGAGATTACGTACTGGTGCAGAAGGAATGGGTCTATACTGACCATACATCGTTTTCCGTCTAGTGTACGCCGGTTTTTGAAACCTTTCAGGCTGAGGACGACGCAAGACTGATGAAACTAAGGACTTGCTCAGTACCCTGAGGACCGTGAGATATCGATCAGGGGTGAGAATCTAATAGGGAATCCAAGAGAACTCCGTTCATAAAATACAGAAATAGATCATCATACATAGTACTACAGAAGGGGGATTTGATTTCACTGTTGTCGTAACAGGAAAGGAGACTCAGTGGAACAGATACATGGAGTGAGGAGCCCTGAAGAAGTCCTTCATAAGGATGAAACGCGTTGGCTACTGCGAAGTGTAATAAGAAAATAAAGATTGAAGGAATATACATCAGTGTGAATCATCATTGAATGAACGGACTGTCTTTAATTGTGTGTGTGGACAACATATATATTTTTATAACACTCTGCATTCTTCTTGATGTTCAGAGGCAAGTTGTATGCCTTCCACAGAGCCATCCTTCCCATCACTGTGCAACAAGTCAAGTAGTGGGAAGCTGATCTCCTCAACCTCCTCTATCATTGAGAGGCTGTTTAATGTAAAATCTCTAAGGAGGAATGGCTTCAGCCAGATCACATGGAATACTCACCCGGTTCCTGTGTGGCACCTGTGTTTATCTGGTAGTTCACTTCTGAGATGACTTACACTACCTTGCATGGCCCACACCATGTATTTTCTATGGCACATTGACTTCAACACAAACATCTTCGGGACCCTCAGCATTGGTTTCCAGTCATACCATTTCTTCATCTACTCCTGACGTAGCTGATTATTTTATTTTTTGCCTGACCCTAGCATTGTGCCATCAGCCTCCTGAGGTTAGTCACATAGTCCATTACATCCTTCTGTGGTGATTCAGAAGTACCTTCCCAACCTTGCCTGATGAGGATGAGTGAGCCACGTACCTGCTGCCCAAACAGAAGCTAAGAGGGATTGATCCGAGCTCCCTTCTGTGGAATTTTCCTGTAGGCAAAATAATGTAAAATTGTATTAAATTATAAAAAATACATACAAATATGATTAAATATTAATTATTTTTAAAACTATTTGTAAAAATAGTGCATATTTATGATTTAATTTAACATATTTTGACAGCCTATTTTGAATTTAAAAAATCAGGTAACAATAAATGTCATTGATGATAAGGATGAGTCAGCCACATACTGCCCAAACAGGAGCTAAGAGGGATTGATCCGAACTCCCTTCTGTGGAATTTTCCTTAGGCAAACGAGGCATGACAGGACAAGATCCCTTTTTCTCCTGAGGCTCTCTTGCAGAGTTTCCATCAAGCTGTAAAAGGCCTTGTTAAACAGTTTCACCAACCCATTTGTCTCTGATAGTATGGGCCGATCCACAGTGGTAACATATTTAAAATGAGTTATCACTTTTTGGTATTCACAAACACTGAATGTAAGTTACTACTAAAAAAAAGAAAATAATGCAGGTAGGGTATGAAAATAAAAGCTCATAGTAAATAATGTGAAATTGTATTAAATTATTAAAAAGACATAACAATATGAATAAATATTGATTAAAACATATTTGTAAAAAAATAGGTCATATTTATTATTTAATTTAACATATTTTGACAGCCTATTTTGAATTTAAAAAATCATGTAACAATACATTTCATTGATTCCTGCTTCTAGCACAAAGCCCATGGTATTTGAATGGATATGCTTCAGAGCAGAACTTCTGTGTCCCTTTTCTCGTTGTCCAAAGCTGCTAAGCTAGCCACTCTTGGGTATCTCACCCACATGTAAAATACTACATACAGTCGGAGCAGCTGCTATAGGATCTTCTTTTATAACGCCAATCCTTGTGGTACCTACAACAAATCACCACTTTACACGTGGATGAAACGTCCTATCATTCCCTGTCCTTTTGCTCTGGCCCATAGCCTCCGGTTTTGAGCCAGTCTGTGAAGAGATCTTTTCCTCCTTGGCTTAGAACTGTGCTGCTTTAGTCCTTTGTTTGCCCTGTTAGCTAACCTCTTGTGAATCGACACTGAAAGTTGAATGCAAAATATGACCGATATTGCCTAAATGAGGAAGAGAACTGCTACTTGAGTCTATATGTTGATAGTAATTGTCTAAAAAAACTGACAACACTGTGCCTATACCCCTCACACACACCAATGCAATGTAACATAAGTCCTGGTTTCACATGGAATGCCATCTGCTCTTTTGCTCAATCCAAACCTCAGAAACAGTCATTCAAAGCCTGTTTTCTAAAATCTATTTCAAAACTCCCAAGCAATTCCACAATATCGTTGCCTTCCACCTACATGGGTACAAGCTCTTATGAAGCCCTTACCATCTACCCTGCAGAGTTGAAGGTGGAATAATTTCCCAGAAGTAGCTTTCTCTACCTCAGTCTTGAGTTCCTTCCTTTCTAAGGCTATGATCTCACTCAAAAATTCTGTCTTATTTTCTTTCCCTTTCTTTCTGTTTTCTTTTCTTGCCTTTCTGTTTTCTTTCCCTCTCCTTGCCTTTCTGTTTTCTTTCCCTCTCCTTGCTCCCCTTCTTTTCCCCTCCCAGGCCAATGCGTTCTCCCTCCTCTGCTTCCTTTCCTCATGTTCCTGGCAATCTAAACCTCAGCTTCTCTAACTCAAACTCTCTGGCTTTCTAATCTTAATTAGCCTTAACGTTCTGAAGGGCCCACTGCAAGTTCAGGGTGTCTGCTAGTCTCAACCCCTACAAGCGAACAACTCCTGAAGTCAATCACAATGGCACCAGAGAATTCAGAGGTGCAGACTTTCATTGGCAAGCAACATAAAGCAAATTTGGGGCTAGATTTGAGGTGTGCCTGAGGAGAACCTTTGCTAAGGGGCTAAATCAGCCTGATTCCACAACATGTACCCTCCCCTTAATCCATCACAGTTTCTTCAATGCCACCCAGTTTCTCTGTATGATGTCTAAAATGGCTCACAAAGATGTTCCTGCCCTTGAGTCTGGTAGCCCATCGTCATCTCTCCAAACACATATTTTTTAACTGATCTAAGGACAGGGTTTCCAGAGATACTTCTGCCATCCTATTATTTACCAATCTGATGTACTTGGAATGATGCATTCATGATAAACATATTCATCTACTACATATAGCTGAACTGGAAACTACATATCCCATACTACTTGCCGACAATTATTAGAACCTCTTATGGGGATTTGGCACAGGGCAAGCAGTGTTTACTTGGCCTCAACTCTAGTGGTTGGGGCTGTTTACCAATGGTGTCTTGGATTCCATCCTAGTTTGGCACTGCAAACTATGCCACGTACACTGAAATAACATTTGAGTCTCTGTAGCGAGGACGAACTACCCAAGGCTTCTCAGGAAGGTAGCATGGGGTTGAAACTCAGAGCTCAAGCAATCAAATAACATAAATAATGAGAGAATGTTCAGTCTAGTGCTTCTTTTTTTAAAGAAAAGAGAAATGCTTTAATCACACCAGAACATAATATGGACATAAAGAAGAAGGAGCAATACTGGGATGCACTTTGTGTGATCGCCGGAGTTCACAACACAGGGAAACAGATGTCTTACACTTAAGTGTAGGCTCAATGTTGCAAAGTGGAGCAGCTCTCTTATAATCTGTTGGACTCTAATCCTTTAATGGCATTTCTTGTATGCAGGCTGCATTTATCATTCAAAGTCTCTCTAAAATCTGTTTTACCAATTCAAAGTCGATGACTGTGCCAAATCTTGTTCATAAAAAGTGTAATTTTCTAGTGATTAGCTGTTAATGTTAGCTGAATTGACTGATACATTTTTGAACACTTGCACAATATTCTCTTTGTATTGGAGGTGCAAATGACTGTCAAATATATTTGGATTGGTTGCTGCTACCAGCTCATATAAAAGCAGTAGAATAATTTTGAAGCAATCTCTCCTAGTTGAGGTAGATTCTTTTTTAGTGTTTCTGAAGAGACAGTCATACTTCTCTGATGTTGTTCCAAACTTCCTGATCCTCGTTGCCCTCTTTCACATACTTTTTTTGTGGGCTTAGTGAAAAATTAATGTAAGAAATCAGGTTATTGGTTGAGGGGGGTGGAAGCCCCACTCAGGCAACAAACACAATCCTTATCAGGGTGAACCACAAAAGTCACTAATTTAACCCATGCTTAACCCTCTGTAGGTTGGCAAAAAGTAGTCAAGCTTAACTTAGAGGCAAAGGGTAAAGTATTTATGCAGCACACAAACAGTAATAAAGTGAAAGCACAAGATAAGTACATTTCAGTTGAACTGGAGAGATGCAATTTTAAAGTTTTAGGTAAGCATAGCGCCTAAAAGCATGTTCCAGATGGTCACGCTGGAGCTTCACGTTGGCGGTCACCATAGGCTGTCATTGCTGTATTGCGAAGGGCAGATCTGAGTTGCCAATTGTCGCTGGTGGTTGCTTTAGTGCAAACAGTCAGGTTCACTGGAGCTTCGCGTTGGCAGTAGACAAGGGGTGGAAGAGTCTGAGCCAGAACACACCTATTCATGGTCATGAAGAACCCTAAACTTCAGGATTTCACCTTGTTCACAGGAGGAGCGTAACTGATGCCAGGCAAGGGCTCTGTAACTCAGACAGGAGGTCAGCAACTGACCCTTGAAGTCACCTAGGTTAGCCTGGGATGAAGGGAGCAGATCTAGTATTCCTTCTCAGAGAAGAGGGCAGTCTTCAAGCGGCAGGGCAACCCTATGGTGGTCAAGGCAGTCCTCAAACAGCAGGGCACTCCTCTGGTAGCAGCAGGACAGTCCTCTGTGGAGCAAGATAGTCCCTCTTTTGTAATGACCACAGGTCCTGGAGTGTAGTGATGAGTGGCTATGGAGGTTCAATATTTATATCTGGTGCCGCCTTTGAAGTGGGGGTATTCCCTATACCACCCCACATCTGGTTCTGGAAAGTTCTTTCTTTTCCCTGTCAAAGCTTCAAGAAGTCTTGATTGACAAAAGACTAGTGTCAGGTTCATTTGTGTGTACTGGAGGCAAAGCCCTTTGAATGTAATCAGGCCTCTGTACAATTCCACCACCAACCGTCCTGGCAGGATTGCCCAGCCTGTCCATGCCTAACCCCCTTTGTGTCACTTTCTGGAAGGAATACACAAACCTCAACAGCAGAGCACAATCATGTAACCCAAGACACTAGCAGATCGCATAAATGATTAGAACACGAAAATGGAAACTTTTTAAAAGTGACATTTTCAGATTTGTGACATAAAATCTAACTTTACCATTAAAGAGGGTTTTCAGTTACAATTTATTTGAATGCATACCCATATCTCTAGCTACTCCCAATCTAAAGTTATGAATTATTAAATGTAATAATGTAACCCAGTGTTAGTCTTTGGGAGAGATATGCCTTACAATAGTGAAAAAGGACGTTTGGGCTTTTTCTCTACTAGGATATGTAAAACTGAAACCCACATGTCCTGCTTTTTAACTACCATGCACCCAGCCCTATGAGCCTTCAGGGCATAAATTAGGGGTGACTTATAAGTATTTAAAAGGAAGGTTCAGGCCTTGGCAATAGGTTTATTTTTCCATGTCGAATCAGCAGTTTAAAGCTGTTCACAGGCTGCATTGACAGGCTGGAGACATGTTTAAAAAGGCTACTTTAGTGGGTGTCACAACGGGTACTGCATGCCCACTGGTAGCATTTACTTTCCAGGACTTGGGTATATGTGGCAATACTTAACTTGTGACTTACAAGTAAATTAAATGTGCCAATTAGTTGTAGTACAATTTTACCTTATTTTAGAGAGAGAACACAAGGTTAGCACTGGTTAGCAATGGTAACGTTCTAATGCCAACAAAAACAGGGACAGCAACAGAAAGCAAAAATGTGGGTAAGTCCCTGCAAAAAGTGCCAGGTCCAACAGTTAAAAATAATGTAATTTCTTTCTAAAGATGAAAGATTGCAAACCAATATAAAATGGAATTGTCCACATTTAATGCTTTCCTCAAACTTTCAGAAATGTGGAGATAGAACCAACATCACGAGTTATTGCTTACTTGTACTTCAGTTGATGGTCAGATCGGTTTCCAGGTAGCCAGTCTCGAGCAGCTTCTCCTCCTCAAGTTAGACCTTTTGCTTCATTGTGGTGTCTTCAATCTCCATATCTGTGCTCTTAAAGGTGAAATGCATCTGGTCATTCTGAGTATCATGCTTAATGGCTGCGGTAATAATGAGCTGGTGGTAGTCAGGTTGTAAATGAGCTAAGATGGCATTAACAGAATGCACAGATACTGCAGGTTGCAGAGGGTGGATCTACTGGGGATCTTATCGCCTACTAGCCCTCCCCATACTTTGGTGATGGCTGTGGTATTTTTCCTGTGGTACTTTTAGAGGCCGTTAAGCTGATCCTGTTTTTTAGTTTTCAGCAACCAGGCAGTGCATGCTGTTTGGTTGGTAAACATTTATTGTGGGTTTACCAAAACTTACAGTGGGCTTAAAGCCCGCCCATTGCTTGCTATTGATTGGCTTTATGGTCACTCTCAATTGCTTACTTCTTATTGAATGGCTTGCTTGTCCATCATGTATTTATCTCTCCCCTTGAGCACAACCTCTTTACCATGCTCGCGTTTAGTAAACTACTTTTTTCTCTTTCAGTCCTCCAAAGGACTGAATGTGTTTTCTAGCTCTTTCCACCATGTTGTGTTATGTTATGTGCTGTGACCCTCCTTCATCTATTTTGTTCTCTCGCATGCTGTTTTATCTCTCATGTGCTTCACCCCTCGCATGCACCCTGTAGCTATCTCCCTCGTGTGCAGTTACCTCTCTAAAGTGCACTGCATGTTGCCCTTTGCCTTATGTGTTGTTCTCACCCCCCCTCTGTATTGTTTTTATTTCCTTCCCTCCACCACATGTTGCTTCACCCTCACCTGCCCTTCCGTTGCTTTCTCTCCCCTCGCAGGCATTTACGTTTTTAGAAGGACTGGCAGCTGCCATTTGCTGCTGGGTGCTCCGCTACACAAAAAGTGCTTCTACGTAAATGCACACCTACAGAATGACGCAAGTGTCCACAGTGGCTGAGTAATTATACACTTGTCTTTCTTGTTTTATTTTTGCAGACGCTGCACGCCTTCTGCAAACATAATTGGCAAATCCAACAGCTCCTCAAAGCGAGAGCTACTGGCTTTGCCAAAGCTTGTTCATTCTTCCAGGTGGACACAGCTTTATTTGTTGGCACTTTGATTATCAGGAGTGCATTCGCTATGAGTTGATGTCAACAGTATCAGGAGTGCATTCTCTAGGAGTGTGGTAAATGTTTTTCATGGCTAGTTGGACTTGTTCAGTCAACTATTACTTATCAGGACTTTACTCATCCTTTATCTCGTGTGACTGAGATCTTGAGAAAACCCCTAGCCACCGATGACCGTTGTTGGTTGGCTGGAAGAGCTCTTCTTCTCCTTATAAATAACTTTATATAGTGCTGTAGCCTAGTCAGGTTCTAAAAGTGGTAGTATTGTGCATCAGTCAAGTATTAATGTAGGAGGTTATACATATTTGAAACTCAAATACAGTATAACACACAGTAATAGGACTCAATAATGGCTGTTTTCCAGTCATAGCTATAGAGGTAAACGAGTATTGATCTTTACTTTTAATTAAAAACATTTAAATGTGTTAACAAATGCGATAAACATAAAACGTTGAGGGTCTTAGGAGTCCTTTTGGCTGGAACATGATCTCAAAAGTATCATGATTAATCATCCGTAACTGGAAAACTTGTGTTTTTTCATTGCTAAGTACTTTTCATTGCGTTTACCGCTTTTCAAATATCACCACTGTAACCAGTACTCCATTGTTATATGCCTACTGAAAACCCAATGAAATCTGTTTAAAAAAGTAAAAAGATGAATGAGGGCATATTGCAATTCACAATTGTGCCCAGATATGTCAGTTAGCATTAATAAGGGAGGTTCTACCACAAACCTCTGATCTTATGATATACCCAGGCTATTGTTCAAATCCACTTGCAGCCCGGAATTCAAGCTGGAAAGTGCAGCGGGCCTGGAACATGTTTGCATAGATCTACCACAACCCAATAACACCCTACCCAACAGTGAACTGTATCCCAACTGACAACTTGAGGTACTTCTGTTTGTCAGACAGTGAAAAAGACAGCCTCTATATTGTTCGGTAGTCCAGGAGATAGGAATACTTGCTTGTGCCCCACTCAGGCTGGGGAAAGGGTGATCACAAAGAAAGGGTGGTTAAGGGGCGCACCAACAAGTACAGGGCTTTCTTGATTCCAGCACTCCCTTGACCCTCTGCTGAGGCAGCTGTTCAGGGACAGACAGCTAGGCTGCAGATCCTTATTGCTGCTGGGCAATCGCTCGTACCCTTGTTGTCCTTTCCATAGGTCTCTGTCTGCTAATCTTTTCACCTCTCCTAGGCACTACAGCAGGCAGTTAATCTTCAAGACAGGAAGCATCAGCAACTTCCCATCTCTAGTGCCCGTGGCTTAGTCTTGGTAATAAGGAGAGCAGCAAATCCAAGTCCAGACTAGTCCAGACTAGTACAGAATTGCTTCAAAAGTCCAAAGTGAGTGCTATTACTTTGCTCTGGTAGCCACTTATTATTCAGTTCTGGAGGAAAAATGATGAGACACCAAAGCAACAACAAGGTGACACCTTCAGAAATACGTGGCACATCTTCTCTGACGTTGACACACTATAGGCGATGAGGAAAGTACGAAATGGTTAGAAGGAGGTGTATTCGAGAGACACAGTCCAGACATCTTAATTGTGGCCCCTCCTGTTTCAGGGCTGCACCAGGCACGACTCAGAACCAAAGGCCACAGTTGACCAAAGAAATTTGTTTAAGGTAGGCAAAAGTAAGACACCATCAGAATGAGTAAGCTATCAGGGGTAGCCCTAGCAGACTGCAAACCAGAAACTAGAGAATAGTGAAACTATTGTCGGGTTCCCAAGGTACCGGCCCCACCGGGCAGCTCCAGAGACAGGGAACCCGGATTCATGATCACCATTATGCAGGTAACCTCCAGCTTGTGCACCAACCGTTGTGTTCTTACAGAAAACACCATTCATACCGCAGTCTCTTTTCTTAAGTAGATGTAGTCCAAATCAAGGGACAAGTGTGTGAAAATCGGTGACAATATTTCACATTTCTGTGGGAAAAGGAGATTAAATCTATGGTTAGGAAATCGTTTTGATGCTTCATAGATCAGTGCCTCAAATAATGAGAATATAACTTCATGCTGTACTCATTACAATAATTTTCCAGATGTTTAAGAAAATAAACTAGTTACGGTCCATGTTCCCCTTGCGAGCATCACTGTTCTGCTGCCTTCTTAAAGAAGAAGTCAACGTATCTGTCTCTCTCATGCCTTTCCACCACCAAACATCTCTAATCAGCGTTTCTGTGTTCTTATTTCTTTCTGTGTCTGCATGTCGGTACACGTAACAGAACACACATGTTTGATGTAAAGAATGATGGAGTATGCAGAATACTATTTCAAGATGGTGGCCTGTTTTTGACGCTTGCAGCAGTGGTGCCTGGCACACTGCATAAGAAAGTTGTGGTCTAGTAGCAATGGCAGCAGAGCTGCTGGTACTCTCATTACTCAATTAGGACTAGTCTGCATTTTCAGGTGAGCCGCTAGGGGATGAACTAAAGGAAGTATCTCATGAGGTTGATTTTGGAAAATGTCCCTCTCTGAAGGGTCACTCCAAACTGTTTGCCTTCCTCCTCCTCTTTTTTCTGATCTTTAAGAATCTGACCACTTTACCACTGCTAACCAGTGCTAAAGTGCATTTGCTTTCTCCTCTAAACATGGTAACATTGGCTCATACCCAATTGGCATATTTAATGTACTTATAAGTCCCTAGTAAAGTGCACTACATGTGCCCAGGGCCTATAAATTAAATGCTACTAGTGGGCCTGCAGTACTGATTGTCCCACCCACTTAAGTAGCCCCTTAACCATGTCTCAGGACTGCCACAGCAGAGCCTGTCTGTGCAGTTTTAAACTGCAATGCCGACCTAGCACGTTAACCCTCTTGCCAGGCCCAAAACTTCCTTTTTAAAACATATAAGTAACCCCTAAGGTAGGCCCTGAACAACCCAAGGGCAGGGTGCAGTGCATTTAAAAAGTAGGACATGTACTTTTAAGTTTTGCATGTCCTGGTAGTGAAAAACACCCCAATTCGTTTTTCACTAGTGTGAGGCCTGCTAATATCATAGGTTAACATTGCAAATTCCTTATTACACTTTAAGCTGTAATTCCTCATTGAGAAGGAGTAGCTCTGTCATGTTTTATATCATTGGAATTATAATGCTAAAACCTCTTTGCTGATAGAGTTAGATTTAACATTACTATTTTAGAGATGCCACTTTTAGAAAATTGTGTAAACAAACAAAGTGTCTATTTGCCAAATGTTGTACCAATTCAAACATAGAGAACCAAGACTCTCATTTTCAATGGCCCTTGTGATTTATTTCACTTTTCTTTTATATGAATTCCAAACTTTTATTGGAACATCTCTACATCTGTCTTTTTGAAGAGCAAACCTTTTTTTGCAAAAAGTTCAAATATACATTTCAAACTCATTAAATCAATACAAACACAAATAATGACAAAAACATTAACTTTTTTCCATTCAATTCGGGGGAAAAAGCAGTGAAGTTGACCTTTCTTAGACCAGTTCTTCATTTAAACAAAATCACACCTGGAGGAAATATCTTTTTTTGTTAATAACACAATGTGTCCTGCCGGAGTTGGCTACCGGGGGTCGCTAACTCTGGATGTTTCTACTAAAGGAATAGGCACACTGCCATATCTCCCAAACAATATTGGTTTGTTGCGAGTGTTCTTCCCCAAGAAGTTGGGCTTCCCCCAGAGGATGGGCTGGCACGTTTCAAACCCTCTGTGATTAAAGGGGTTCTCCTCAGGACCGACCGGGACTTGGTCAGTTCTGTGAAAAGTAATAAGGGACAGTGAATTAAAACTACGAACTTAATTGTTACCCTCTCATTAATGACCATATTAAGTTTCATGGCTATAAAGTACCTGGGTTCCTCCTCATGTTTAATCAAGTGCAGTGGCAATTTCTTATTCCAATCTGTGATGAATATTCACTAATTGACACTCGACCCTGGGCGCTTCAGGGCTTAAAACTGAAACGCCCAGGTGCGAGGCTATCAGTGACGTTCCCCCTCATCACTGAGGGGAGGGCCTCAGGGACCTTTGCTGAGCTGAGGACGTCACACCCACAGGAGCTGTGACTTCCTCAGCCCAGCAAAGTTCAACTCAGGCAGCCAGGAGCTTGCACATTTAGCAAATGTCTGGCTCCTGGATGCCTGACCTGAAAATGAACAGTGTCTATCAGGATGAACAATGGTCAGCCTGACAGACAATGTTTGTGAGGGGCAAAAGGTGGAGGGGTGTGGCCCCTCAGCCCCAAGGGTAAAATGGACAGCTACATGAGGGTATTGGTCTCACTGGGGAGGTCTGAGGAGGGTGCATCCACCATGCCGGACAACGCAGCGCTCCTGCTGGCAATCCAATCCTCAAAGGAGGCCATGGAAGGGAGAATTGGGGAAGAGCACTCTGAATTCACCCTGTTCTGAAAAGACCTTCACAACGTCTCAGAGAGGGTCACAACAGCAGAAAATAAAATAGAATCTCAGAGGAGGAGGACATGACCCAGAGTCTTCACAAAGAAGAGATGGAGCTCAGCTCCACAATGAAGGTAATGGTCTGGAGAGTAAACAATGCAGAAAACGAAGCGAGGAGAAACAATTTTCGCTTTGTGGGCTTCAAAGGTGGTCGAAGGATCTAACATGGGTGCCTTTCTGGATGGATGGCTGAGAGCCTCTCTCCCCCTAGAACTATTCTCATTCTGCTTTGTCATAGAGTGATCCCACAGAGCGCTGAGTGCAAAACCTCCTGCAGGGACACCTCCACGGCCGGTGATCGCCCGCTTTCTGAATTTTCAAGATAGAGACATGATACCGAGGGAAGTGCACCATATAGGAGAGATCCACCACGAAAATTCTAAAATTATGGTGTTCCCAGACTATACCTGGGAGGTTCAGAGGCAGACGCGTACCTTTGACTCTGTCAAAACGAAGCTAAGTGCCCTTCAATATAATATATGTTATTATTCCTGGTGAGGCCCAAGGTCCTCTACGATGGTAAGGCACTCTTCTTTCAGTCACCTGAAGAGGCCTGGGCCTTGCTGGTGGAGTGTCCGCCTCGGAGGGTGGAAAGAGGTGGACACGCGCGCCAGTGTGCCTCCTTGGCAGAGTGGGCGAGACCCCAGGTCCAATGATTGGGGAGGAGATGATGAAATGGTGCTATGGCTCTGTGACAAGGACAAACATTCGAACTCTCATCAGACACTGAGGGTGAAATGAATCGGATAACAAAAAAGACTAAGCACGATAAGACACAGAGGGTTGTTACATCAGACTTGTCAGAGAGGAATCAGTCATCAGACTCTGATGGAGGCCACCCACTGTTGGTGGAAATTTCAAATATGGAACAAGATTCTATGGGCAAGAAATCCGCAGAACCAGGCGTGAATATGGTACAAGATGGCCAGGGCAGTTGAACTGAGATGTTGAGCCATGGCCAAGCCGTTGGAAATGACCTGTTTTCCATCACCCCCCAGGAGAGTCTCAGTATTAACTGGGTGTAAGGTCTTCATTTTCTTTTTTCTCTCGGTATCAGTTTTGTTTACTAGAAGTTATTCAGGGTTCCTGAGTAAAGGTGGGTGGTGGACTACAGATTTCCCATATTCTCTTCATGCAAGGTTTGGATCAACTAATATGATTCAGGGCAATGGGGAGATACTGGGGGGTAGGATGGTAGGATGGGTTGGAGTGGGGAAATGTTAAGTTTTGTTATTCTTATTATTGCCTGCATTATTGACAGCGGAAGAACACAGGCACGAATTCCATTTACTAGAAACATTGAACAACACTCTGCCTTACTAGCACCACTCCTCATGAGATGGCACATCCCGGGCAGCTTGACGATTCTCCTCTCATGGTATTGACTTGGAACGTCAGTGGCCTTGGTTATAAAATCAACCGGGCCTGGATACCCACTACATTTAGCGGTTGCGGCCTGATGTGGTTCTCCTTCTAGAGATATATTTGCAAGGAATACACTGTAGATTCCTGGGTAGGGGAGCATACACCCCACTGGCACTTGCAGGATTTACCAGCAGGGCTCAGGGTGGCAATATTGGTGAGGAAACGTTTCCCCTTTCAAGTATCCAAAACCTGGATAGATCCCAATAGTAGATATGTGGGGGGTGTATGGTTACCGGGGACAGACCTAAATAACCCTCATGAGTGTATATGCCCCACCCCGGCTGCAAGCACCAAATATTCGGCCCTGCCCAAAATAACAGACATTCTTTTGGAATCTACCTCTACACTACATGTGGTGGTTGGACTTTAATGACGTCATCACCACAAATCTCAACCATTCTAGGACCCAGACAACCTCTTCAGGCAATAGCACCAGCACAGTTTGCGGACAGACTGGGCCTACATGATGTGTGGCGCACTCTACACCATTCTGACAGGACTTATTCTTATTTTTCCCACAGGGTCTAATCAAGGCTAGATTATGTCTTTGTGCTGGGGGGAGAAGTGGAGGAGGTGACACAGGCCGACTACATGGCAAGGGGTCTTTTGGACCACTTTGCCCTCTTAGTCAGCATGGGACGACTGAGGGGCCGGAGGACTACTGAATTGAAGTTAAATGCTTGGGACCAAAAGGACCGGGAAGCGGCGAGGGGGTCTACGGATCGATACGAAATTGTATTTTACTGAGAATTAAAACTCAGTGGCTTCTAAAATTGTGCTGTGGGAGGCATTTAAGACTGTGCTTCAGGATAGAGCTGAAAACTAAATCTCACAGAAAAAAAGAAGAAACTAACGGAGCTCAAGAAGCTGGAGAACAAGATTTTACAACTCGAGGGTTGTAGGATTGGCTATTGATCCCCTAGTTTTGAGGCAGATAGCAGCGCGGCAGGCAGAATATAGGGACTTGGCACAGGAGAAGCCCATACAGCAGATAATGGCCACTCTGCACCACCTGTGCAAAACAGGGGACAAGGAGGGTAGACTCTTGATGTGGCTGGGTCACAGGGAGCAGGAGGCCCGATGGGTGCACATCATTGTCAATCAGGCAGGGGTCAAATGTGTGTGATCTTGCTTAGATAATTTAATGCAAAATCAGACTACTTTAGGTTTTAACTTATTGTCTTTTATTTCACAATCTTCAAAAGAACACACAAAGTAAAGAAACAGGAGTCCAAGATTAACAAGCGTCTTCTTTTCTTCTGCAGGGCCCTTGGAGTTCCTGTCCACTCGTATCCTCCACAGACAGAAGAAGTCAGGTAAGTCACTGTTAAAATTGTCTCAGTCATGTATGTTAGAGTAGTGATCTTTATAAGTCTTCTCTATGAAGATAGTGAGGTTAATGGGAGGGTGTTACAAAAGGTAAGGACCAGTGATCAAGTTGAGTGAAAAGGAAAAAAAAAGCTGAAAATAATACAAAACGGATTCAACCCAGATAAGGTAGAATTCTCTTTTACCTTGGTAGTATTGACTTCAACCAGAGTAGTGTCGCAAGTAGTATTGCCTTCAACCCAATTAGAGTTGCAAGTAGTATTGCCTTCAACCCAGCTTCCTCCCCTCCTACCCACTTCTCTCTCAGTCTTGTCCACCTCCCGCTTGCGGCTTTTCTCTCCCGCTTACAGGCTCTACTTAGGAGCCTCTCACGCACCTGGCTGAGCCACGTTCCTCCTGGATGTGGCTAGGAGCGGAGCCCGACTGGCAAACAGGATACACCTTCTCTCCACCAAATGCTGCAGAGTTTCTCCTGGTCTTGGGTTCATCCCGCTTTGGCTCCTCCGGTTCTTTACAACCTGGGTCTGAGATCTGAGCTGGATACTCTCTGTAGAGGCCTTGAGTGCGTAAATGATGGACACACACGCTCTGTAACTTTGTACCGGCCGGAAGGTCTCGAGCAACCCCGGCCCCTTTATTTAAGCTCTCTGGCCACGTCTGGCCAGAGAGTGATACATAATGTGGGGTTGCTTCCGGGGCAGTTAGCCCCTCGGGTGATCTTGTAGACTAGACCACTACATCCCATCCCAAATCAGTTCTTTAATCAGGAACACTTAACAACAGTTAACACACAAAATCAGCAAGTCTTTGGCTTGGTCTGGGATTAGGTCTGAGGTTGTATCGCTGCTGTCGACCACTCTGGTTCTCTTGTCGGCTAGTCATTTCTGGCCTGCCAGCCGAGGTTCTGGGGACGGAGCTTGCAGCTGGTGCCGATGCTGCAGGACTCTGGGAGAGGTCATCAACGGAGCTGGGTTCTGTTTCTTCACTCGTGGCGCCTCCGCTTATTGATTCTTCTGCGTCCTGCGCCCCAACATCCTCCCCGGGACTCTCTTGAACCAGGAGATGTTTTGGGTTACTACCTCCCCATTTTGCTCGGCAGTGATGGCAGTTCCCCGGGCTGTCCTCACAGTCCACAATCCTGATTCATAGGGGGTGCGGAATTTCCCTCCGCTCCGACGGTTCCTTATTAGGACGGTACATCCCGGTGTCAGCGCTCGGGTGCATGCTCTCCTCCGCTAACTGGCTTTCCCGTTGGTCTGCGACCTCCTCGCTTGGGTCTTCGCTGGGTCATACGGCTTCTGTTCCCAATTGTCAGCCATGGGAAAAGTGTCCCGTCGAGGTCCTGCCAGCATCAACGACCACGGGGACCTTTTGCGTTGTGCAGTGAGGGGTACTGCGATACTCCCGCAGGAATTTCTGGAGAGTTGTTTCTGGGTCCGTTTGTTCGGCCACTGCTATGCGCAGAATTTTGTTCACTGTCCGCATGAAGCGTTCTGCCTCCCCATTGGCTTGGGGCCACTGAGGAGTAATGCGGTGATCTTTTACACCTAACCGGGGTAGGAAGTCCTTGACTTCACTGCCTTGAAACGGAGGGCCGTTGTCTGTCTTGACTACGTGTGGCAACCCAAAAAGTGCAGATGTCTTGTCTAAGACTGGCTGTAGATGGTTAAATGCAGTGGATGGCAGGATTTCCACACTAGGATATTTGGTATAGCTGTCAACCAAGACCGCCGTGACTCGCCCATCCGGGAAGCTCCCGAAATCGAGGCTCACCCATGACCAGAGCGACGGAGCAGGATCTTCAGTTATCACGGGAGCTGGTGCTTCTGGATTTACAGTGATTTGACAAGCTCTGCAGTTTCGCACGACGGTGTCTACTGCTTCTTCTAGACCCGGGAACCACACCTTTTCTCTCATTGTGGATTTCATTTTTCCTGTGCCTTGATGGCCTTCGTGTGCTAACACGGTTGTTCGCTCTTGGAGGCTTTGTGGAATGACGATGCGTGACCCTCTTAGTATCACGCCACTCTCAGCAGCGCTGAGTTCATCTTGGACTCTCCACATTTTTCCTAGCCGCGTCCGGTCCGGCTCGTTCCACCCCTGGATGTCCTGGAGAAAACCTTCCCACGATCCTTTAAGCAGTGCGTCTGTTATTCTTTTGAGGATCATGTCAAGTGTCCATGTGGGCTTTGATTGCTTCTATGGAGAGTGCTCGTGGGCACGACCACTGAGAGATCATGTTGACACACTCTTCCGTCCTGATTTCTTGCTCAGAGTCTCCCTCTGCGAGACATGCCGGATGACGCAACAGGAAATCGGCAGGGTTCTTCGCGCCTGGCCTGTACACCAGTTCCATCTGATGCTGTTGGAGTTGGATCGCCCATCGCTCAATTCTGGGTGGCAGGTGTGGTGCAGTACCTTTGAATAGTGGGAGAAGTGGTTGATGATCTGTTACGACCCTGAACGGATGTCCACTGACATATAGATGGAAGTGGTTGCATTACCATTTGATAGTAAGTGCCTCCCGCTCAATCTGAGAGTAACAGATTTCGGTTGCATTCAGTGCTTTGCTCGCAAATGCCAGCGCCACCCAGGTCCCTGGTTAGGTTTCACGAGTTAGCAGGGCTCCTAGACCCACTGGACTGGCGTCTACTATTAGTTCCGTTTGCCGAGTTGTGTTGAAGTATGCCATGGTTGTGCTTTCCAGTAGAGCCGTCTTCACTTTGCGGAAAGCTTCTTCTTCTGCATGGGACCATCGCCAGACGTTCTCTTTCTTGGTTAGGTTTCGTAGTGGTTCAGAGATGGTGGCGAGGTTCGAAATGAATCTTCCGCAATATGTTGCCATGCCTAAGAAACTCCTGACTTCCGACGCCATTGTGGGAGCGGGAGCGAGCTGAATTGCTTGCGATTTTCTGGGGTCCACCTTCACGCCATCCTGACTGAATACGTATCCAAAGAACTCGATGTTTTTTTTGAAGAATTGGCATTTTTCCTTGTGTAAGGTCACTCCGTGCTCTGCGAGATGCATTTGGGTGGCTCTGAGCTGCCGGTGATGGTCTTCTATGGTCGCTGAGTGTATTAGAATGTCATCACTGACGTTGATGACACCTTGCAGTCCTAACAAGACTTCTCTTAAAGCGTTTTGGAATATCTCTGCGGCTGATGATATCCCGAAGTTTAGTCTCTTGTAGCGTCGAAGCCCTAGATGTGTGGAAAACGTGGTTATGTACCTGCTTTCTTCTGCTAGCTTCAATTGGTGGTACCCAGCATTTAAGTCCAGTTTCGAAAACCACTGGGACCCGTTGAGGTCGGCCAGGATGTCATCAACTGTTGGTGTCAGGTGCCTCTCTCTCCTTATTGCTTGGTTGGGCATCCTCATATCAATGCAGATTCGGATCTTCCCTGGTTGTCTTGGTTTTTCGGCGATTACCATGGGAGATACCCAGGGAGTCGGTCCTGTTACCTTCTCAATCACACCCTGCTGCTCAAGTTTCAGGAGTTCTTGTTCCACTAGTGGCCTTAGGTGAAATGGTATGCGACGATGTCGTAGGGCGACGGGCTTCACCGCTGTGTCGATATGCAGTTTCACTGGCGGCCGCTTCATGCTCCCTAGACCTTCAAATAGTTGTGGGAATAGCTCCAGAATGTCTTCTGTTTGAAGTGACTTCACTGCATTTGCAAATGTGACCAGGCTCAGATCTTCGGCGGTATGACTCCCGACCAGTATATCTGCTTCCCTGTCGACCACGTGGAATGTGGTCGTAACTTCATGGTTTTCCGACTTGACTTGTACGGACATTTTTCCTTTCAGCGGAAGCGGTGTCTGACTTCCATATGTGAGGATTCTGACTTTGGAAGGTGTTAGCGCTGGTTTTGGGTTTAGTTTCTTGTAGTGTTGACACCCCATGACTTTCACAGATGCCCCGGTATCGATAAGGGCTGTAACGGGTGATCCTGCGATCTCAATGGCGCATGTTGGTTGTGGTCGTCGTCTTCGTTTGAGATCGCTCGCACAGGATATGAGGTAGCACTCTCCCTCCTCATCTGTGAATGAGTCTTCCAGACATTGTCTGCGGTGTGCCGCTGTCGGTGTTCTCGAGGTGGCAGGTTCTTCCATTGTGAGATGTCTTACTGCTCTGGATGGTGGTCTTCGCCCTGGTGTTCCTCTGTTTCACGTACCTCCTCGGCATACACTCGCAAAATGGTTGGGGATTCCACATTTTGCACAGGTTTTTCCTATTGTTGGGCATTCTTCCTGTGGGTGTTCCTCTTTTCCACAGTATCCGCACTGCGGCAGTCGCAAGCTTCTAGTGGGCCATCTTCCTCGCCCACCGAGAGTCGGCGTCCGGATGGCATCTGCTCACTCTGTCTTGACTGTCACTGTTTGGTCCGCCGGTCGATTAAGTGCGGCTTCCATGGCGGTCGCTCGGACGTCTGATAGCTCATGTGAGCGTGCCAGAATCAGTATATCTTCTGGGGAAATGCGTGGTTGTCGAAGAATGAGGGACTGCAGGGTCTTGTTGCGGCAGCCTTGGACTGCCTGAGCTCTGACCTCCTTGGCCTGGTCGTCTTCGGGACACGTGCTGGCTAGCTCTCTTAAGCGCGCATGAAACGTGTCCATGGACTCCCCTTCTCTTTGGCGGGATTGTCTGAGCTTAAAGCGTTCATAATCGGGATTGACTTGAGGGTCAAAATGGGTGTTCAGGGCCCTGACTGCTGCGTTATAATCAGTAACTGCTCCTGTGTTTGGGAGGTGCGCAAAGAGCTTGTATATTTCATCACCTGCGAAGTGAAGCAGAAGTGACCGTTTGACAGCACCATCTGTTTCCCTTGTTGCTATAAAGTAGTTGTCGAGCCGGCCAATCCACACTTTCCACCTGGGTGACGCAGTGGCGGGATCGATGAGTTCGCTGAAGGGAGGGTGTGTGCTAACTTGGGAGTGCGGATGAGGTGGTGGTGCTGCTGGAGCTACAGGTGGTGGTGCTGCTGCTGCAGCTTGGTCAACCATGGTGAGCTTAGGTTATGTCAAAAGAATGGCCTTCTTCCACGTGATTCACCTGGCGTGGTAAGTGTGGTTGCGAGCTTGAAATATGCTAGTGTTTCCCTTGTTTTGCTGGTGTGTGCTGTAGCCTCTTTTCCTGGGCAATTGGATGTGCCAGTGCTTGTTGGATCTTCCTTGCTGTGTTGCCCCACTTGGTGTTTGGTTTTGCCAGTGTGTGTTGTGTCAATAGACCTATGGCAGTTGGATTTGCCAGTGCTTGTTTGCTGTTCCCACTGTGCAGGCTGCCGTGTGCTGGGGCGGTGTCAGCTGTACAGAGATCGAGAGAGGGAGAGCGCTCTCAACGCGCCTCTGATTCCGGCAGTCAGACCTGGTGGCGCTCAGCTTATAGCACGCATGCGCGTGCAGTCAATAGCAGCGCAGGCTCGACCGGATTCCTGCCGGGAGCACCAGCGCGCTATACTCAGGTGACGGAGTTCAGCAGGCAGGCAGGCGCCGGTAAGTTGTGCAGGTAATGGGATGCGGTTGGCGGGCGGGCGCTGATATTTTCTGCGTGTACTACATTCACCGCTCACTGCCGGGTGATAGTCACGCGCCGACACCGGTTTACGGGACCACAGCCACACTCGTGTCTTCGCTGTTTTCAGGCGCGCTGGCAACAGGGTTTTTCTTTTTCCATTGGCCGGTTGCGGCCAACCGGACCGGGTTGCTGTCTTGTGGGGATTCTGGGATCCCACGCTCGTCGCCAGTGTAGAGGCCTTGCGTGCGTAAATGATGGACACACACGCTCTGTAACTGTGTAGCGGCCGGAAGGTCTCGAGCGACCCCGTCCCCTTTATTTAAGCTCTCTGGCCACGCCTGGCCAGAGAGTGATACATAGTGTGGGGTTGCTTCCGGGGCAGTTAGCCCCTCGGGTGATCGTGTAGACTAGACCGCTAAACTCTCCTCTTGTCAGGATGCTCAGTGATGTGCTCTCCAATTCTCCATCCTCCTCTCCTCTCGCGGTCTCCTCATCTCCTCTTTTTGACACGCTGACATCCCACAGAAGTTCCAGTTTCTTCCGGATTGCCTGACTTCCGGCCTCATTGGAGTAGCCCTGTAACAGAAGAAGGGCGCAGTCAGTTCCAGGGAGGTAAATCGCCTCACTTTCAGTCCCAGGTTCGTAACACTGTGACGCAGATGTCTTAATCGTAAACGAATTTACTTGGTATTATTATGAACAGTTCTATGCGGCCAGGCTGCTTCACGACTCTCATGCCATTGTGACATATCTGGCCCTCGATTTCCACCCGGTACTGGACGCGCAGGCACGAAAGCTGCTGGATGAGGAACTCACGCTGGATGAGATCGAGGCTGCTATAGCCAAACTAAAAAGAGGGAAACTCTAGTTACCATTATAGAACTCCCCAAAGAAGGGAAACCCGGAGACCGGTGCAACTTAATGTTGAGACAAAACTACTAGCTACTATCCTGCCCACATATCTCCTACAGGTCATTACACCCTTAATCCACTGCGATCAGTTGGGATTTATACCCAGCAGGTCTACACGCCACAATCTGAGATGCACGCAAAATATGCTGACTGTCCAGTCCCGACTTGCTCCACATATCTTCCTCTCTTTAGACACGGAAAAGGCGTTTGATGCTGTTCACTGACCTTTTTCTGGAAGAGACGTTACATAAATCTGGTTTTGGCCCTCAATTTCGGAAAAGAGTGGCAGTGCTGTACTGAAACCAAGTGGCGACAGTTATTGTAAATGGGAAGGTATCCACGGAACTCCCAATAGGCAGAGGAACCAGGCAGGGCTCTCCCTATCCCCAATTTTGTTTGCCCTCGCGGTAGAATCTTTAGCATATGAGGTGAGATTGCACAAAGGAGTGTGAGGATTTCAAATCTCATCTACTGACGAGACAGTGGAGAAAGTATCCCTATATGCTGATAATATGCTTCTTTACATAACTTGACCACTATCCCGGTTCTATTCCAGGTATTAGGGAATTATGGAGCCCACTTGGGGTATAGGATTAACTGGAACAAATCAGTGCTCTATACCCAGCAAGGTTCACTAGACACACTGCCGCTGCCTCAGGGCCTCCGAGTAGCTGAAGATGGATTGAAATACCTAGAAATATTCATGACTTTATAATAGGAACTCTGGCCCAGCAAAAATCTCGGATGGGTGCTGACAAATTTTCAGGCAGATGTTGACAGATGAAGGGGACTCGCCCTCTCATTGATGGGATGAGTGGCCCTCTTTTAAAATGATCAGTCTCTCAAAGTAGTGTGCTACTGCAGGTCAGTCAGTGTAAGCTTCCTTCTAAACATGGATCAAGTGTTGTACCAAGGCTTTAAAGACATGGAACAAGTGTGGTATTGGCGGGCCAGTCAGTGCAAGTTTCCTTCACAGACATAAAACCAGTGTGGTATTGCAGGGCTGATGCGAGCTTCCTTCTAAAACATGGAACAAGTGTGGCACTGGGCAGAACCATTTAACGCCTCTCTTAGATACGATGAACGAGCAGCATTACAGATTTGGTACAAGTGTAAAGAACAGCAGTGGGGTGTATGAGTGCAAGCTTGACTCACACACAGTCAGAACTAGAACAAGGCAAACTGGACATAAGGCCCTGACTCCCCTTCTAACCATTATGCTAGTCTCAGTCTGTCCCACTAGCTAGCTATGGTGTGTGAGTTTGAAAAGCTATCCCCTTCAGGTGGTGGAAAACCGTCTTTATAGTTGACTGCTGCAACTACTGCCTGCCAGCTCACACTATTATTGTAATGAGAGCTAGGCCTCCTTTATTTGGAGGACCTCATTAAACTGGCCCAGTTTAATTATGGCTCTTAATTTGGACGAACCCCGAGGCAAATGGAAATGGGGCCATCATCAAGGATTGCTTATTGTTAGATAAGGGGTCATATATTCCATGGATTGCTTATGTTGACTCTACTTTAAAATATCTTAGATACCCAGAGTTGTTTTATTTGCCCTCACTTATTTGTAAAGAGGATAAAAAAGCAGTGAAAGCTCTATTTATGGGAACAGACGGGACAAAAAGGAGCATACCGAATGCCTCAAAAGTTACTGTGTGGAATTATCTTAGTTTAAAAGAAATGGATGGTATGGAGCCCTACTAATCATGGATGATGGGAAGGTGGTAAAAGTCACTTTTATTTTGTATCAGGGGGAACAGTTCATCATTTGCTAAGCTTTCCTGTGAGCTTTATCAATACCTTACCCCAGGCCCCTGCCCTTGTGATAGTTCCTCTGAGAAACCCCACTGCTTCGCTTCCTTTTCTTTTGTGAATTTGATGTCACTATCGCTAAACAGTTTTTAATACCATTATTAAAGAAATACAGTTTGGTTCAGGTAAGGGTGGCTCTTCAGTATCTGCAACTGCTTGGAAATGAGGAGTTTTGCCATAGAGTAGGCTCTTTTTTTTAATTAGCTGTTCATTCAAGGAAAATAATGAATTAGTTAATTTCTTAATTAATGTTTTTTTGCCATTTATATATAATTATAGATTATTGATTATGTATTGTGTTATTTTTTGCTTTGATGCATAGTTTGGTATTGCGAAAAAATAATTGATTGATTGACTCACATGCATAGCAAAATATCAACACACAAAACACGTACAGCACCGGACAGGAGTACACATTTTCCTCACACCCATAGAACACAAACCAATCTGGTCAGAAACATCACAAGCTTCCCTCGCATGCACAGACCATGGACAGCATCCGCAGCAGCGGTCTAAGCCTGTGTGTACACACACACAAACACAAGGTATAGCATTTGCAGGAATGTAAGTTCCCCTCACACACAACACGGGTACAAGATAGGCATTAACAGTGAAGCTGTGATATCTTCACATACAAAAGAGGTATCACACTTCAGTAGCATCTAAGCTTATTTCAGGCACAGAATACTCAGTATAGAGGTGGGTGAGCCACTGAAGGCTCGAGCCATATGCTAGGCTCTGATTCAGCTTGAGATCCTCTTGAGCCCATAATGAGTTGAGTGTTCTTGTGGCTTCTGCCTGCTACCCATGCTTGAACCTCATGCACCAAGAATGAAAGATGTCGCATTAAACCTTGATGTCAAACAGGAGCAAGAAAGGGATACCAATCTGAACTGCATAATGGGAGACCAGAAAACCTGGAATCAATCCTGGCTTGGCCACTTGACCAAACTGTGTGATTCTAGCCAATTATTTAATGTTATTGAGCCTCTATTGTTTCATTACTGTATTTGGGAAAACCTTGAAATATGTGAGGATGTGTGCTGTACACAAATCTCTCTTGTGTTTGACTTAATGGACTATAATGTTCCTACTTGTAAAATAAGAATATAGTCCACTTATAGGGTGCACATGAGAACTGATTTGCCCCTTAGTTGACTAACAGCATTGTCGTAGGGGTATGAATGTTTCTAGCTTTATGTTTAAAAACGATCTCTAATAATGAATACCTCTCAATGCAGTCATATAATCTAATGTGCTAAGGTTAAACACTTGCCAAAGAAATATACTTTTTGAAATATGAAAACATTTTATCATAATTGTACATAATATTTTTTGTATAATTTCCATGCCAAATGTTCTCAAAGATCAGATCGTGCCTGGGCTCGTAGAGCCAAGACAGGCTCTTAGAGTCAAAATAGACCCTTAACTCTTTGTTGGCTCGCCCACCTCTATTGCAGTAGTGTGTATAAAGGCTACTTGTGTTTCACTTCTCTCGATATCTGATTCTGGGGAGCCATATCCTGTTTTCCAAGATCCTGGCTGGTTTCCACGGGTCTCACAAAAATAACTATTTCTGCTTCTGATTTTATTAAGGAAGAATGGTGCATTGGCGACCCCAAGGAGTTGTTTAGAATTACCTATGCATTTGTTTAAAGTAAAATGAAACAAACAACCCTAAAAACATTCATTTTCCCAGTTCCAGCTCTCTGTCCTCACTAAGTTATGTTATTTTACTAACTGTCATTGTCTGCCCTCCACTCGTAAGTTTGAATGCAGTGATTACTGTGACTGTCTTGCCTTCAGAAGCCACATAGCTGCATAGGCATAACTTCATCGACATCTAATGGCGTCAGACAGCCAGGGTCGAATGGCGCACTCTGCATTTACAAAAGAGTGCACTGCTTGGCCATTCAGTGTATGAGCAGAGGCCTTCATAGAGCCCCGCAGGTCATTCAGTAGATTCTGCTGCTCAGAGTCTGACTTCTGCATCTGAAGGAATCAGATGAAACTAACAACAAGCTCCCAGTGCTGTAATAGGAGTGGTGCTGGAACAATTTTCAGACTGGTGGTGCAGCCATCAATGTAATATCATTTAACTCATAGGGATTCATAAAAAATCCCAGCATCACACAAAGCACTAGTGACGTAAATAAGCCACACTCATTTAGTAGGAGAGTGGCAGTCGTGTAGTATGTACCTGGTGTTGCATTTTGGAGCCCACCGTCACAAATATATCACTAAAGCATGGTGTGGTAGCCACAGTCATTTAAAGACAGCACTGTTTCCATTGTAATGACCACTAAATATGCACAGACATACAATTTTAATTATAAAACTATATTGCACACAAATGATAATGTGTGGAGATTGGGTTTCAGCGAATATTTATCATTTGCGCATCACCAAGTAAAGTGTCTTGGTTTGTTATGATGCCAATAAAATCTTTGTTTCCAGCGTTCTCTAGAATCAGGAAAAAAGCACTTCATTTTTGCTTTCCTGTTTATTTATTTTGAAATATTTCTACAGTTCTTTTATAGGATCTTTTCACACTGGTGACGTTTCCCCATAGTTCACTTTACAAAATCCTCACACTTTGCACTAAGCGAATGTAAAGTAAAAATGTGTCTCCATTTCAAAAGAATAAGCAGCAGTTTGTCAGAATAGTAGACCTTTGACGTCAATTCACCGAAATGCCAGGGGTAGCAGAAGTGACATCACATGCCCTTTGACCTCCACTTTCACTCGTATACACATACACACAAATTCACACATATACACTCTCTCATACATAAACACACTCTCAACCGCAAGCATGCACACAACATACATTTAAAAGCTTTTGTTACTTACCTCAGATGCCATGCAAGGGCATATTCTTGCTTATTGTACTCCATTGTTATGACACTGTTAGTGAATAATATATTACATTTATTTACTATTAGTGTAATATGTCATTGACAGAAAATAAAGAGAGTGGAGCCCCAGCTGCCCTTGTGTTCATGGCACTGGATTTGCCACCTCTGAGCCCTGGGGTCGCAAAGGCAGTGCTAGGGGTATCAAGGCAAGCCAGCTGCGACCCCTGGCGACCCCTAAATGACATCCATGGATTAGTCTGAAAATTTACTTCTCTCTTTGAACGCACAGCAAAGGTGACACAAAAAAATATCTAAATTTAAAGTCCTCTTCAGAAAGGTTATTTAGTTGCCCTCTCAGGGCTCGAGGGGTTGTTGTTATTGGGCCCCTCCCACCTCTGGGCATTGCACCAACTGCAGCACTGATAGCTACAAGCCTGGTGTACTTGCTCTGCCAAGCCTACAACTCAGCTGAACTGCTGTTATATGGAATGAGCTCCTCGGTGGTGCTTGCGTTGCTGCTAGACTTTATTGATATCGGCCACCGGCGTCCCACGTTCTTGGCTTGGCCAGTACTACTTCCTTTCTGATATTTGACTCACTTTCTCTCTGACCGAAAATAAAGCAGGCTATCCTAATTCTGAGGCATTTTACAAATTGTGAATATCTCATAAATATCTGCGAAATGTTAAATATTTGTGGGGGGGTCTATAACATTTGCAGGAAACTGTTTTCTGCAAATTAATTTGGACCCCGGATTTTGACTGTCCAATCTGTAAAATGCGTAAGCACAATAACACAACTTACCTCACAACCCACACCTCTGGGGCCAATGTTCTGTATTTTTATAAAGTGTACTGTTGCACCAGTATGAACTCTAAGTGCTGTCACTTAGCTCTTGGAAAGCATTATAGAATGGGGTGCTTGCATCAGTGCATTTTGGCTGCGCCCCCTTCTCGGAACAACTCTGAATTAATTTGACAGTTTCTGCTCATTTTCTCATTCACACCCTCTGAAACTAAGGGGGCGGGGGGTTATTGACAACTCTCCTTCAGTGGTGGCTGCCTCTGAATGGGGGTGTTGGGAGGGGGATAGGGGTGGCGCATGAAAAAAAAACGACTTACCTTCCCTGCTGCACGCCGCTCCAGCAGCCGCACGCCTCTCCTCGGTCTGCTGGCAGCACCGGAAGCACCCAGACTTCCGGACTCTCCCAGCGAATCACGACGCTGCCTGATCAGCGTTGTAATTGGTCTGAGCGGCCTGTTTGGCTGCCCAGGCAGTGCCTGGGGAGGCTGGGCATGTTCTCCATGGGGCTGTGCAACACAGCCCCATGGAGAACATGCCAAGTGCCCATGACGGTTTTACCGGCCCTAGACGGCCGGTCATGCCTTCATGCGCATGAAGGGAGGGAGTGCAAACCACTCCTGCTCCCTCTGCAGTGAGCCAACCCCGCCCCGTCCGACCTGGCTGGAGACCAGAAATATAGAATGATAATAACTTCTTGCTATTATCATTTTCGTTTTCTTTTGCACTGCTCAAGGAGCAGTGGTGCGACGCTCCTCTGATTTAGCGGAGGAGCCGCCACTGCTCTCTTTCTTGGCCAGCCTACATCTGGGCTCAATTCTGTGTCAAAGTTTCTCAGCAGCACCAGAGAATCAGAAAAACTATTGGCTTGAACAAGCCTGCTGCATGTGGTGCAGTGCACTGCTGTCTCATATTTTGGGCCTGTGTATACGGAGTGTGCAGTTTAATGCACTCCAGGTCTTTCTCTGTGAAGAACAGGGATTACAAATCAGCTGGCCCTAGGCTGTGATCGTACCAGCCCAGCCGCTGCTCCACATGGATAGCGCAGTCATGAAGGGAGCATATCATGCTGCTGTGCACTCCACTTTGACATGTTGCCTACCCTTGTGGCCTACTCTGGACCCACAAGCAGTCTCCAGCTTGACTGTACAAGAAAAGCATGAAGACTAGTGATATGACCAAGTCGTCTACCTACAATGTGCGGTGTAGTTTGTCTGTCATCAGCATTCAGGCATATGATGCTGATAGGTGCTTTTGTTTACTGCACTGTGATTGCACCAGTCTGGCAGTAGATCCAAAAGAATGATGCTGTCATAGAGTTAACACACAACATCAAACTTTACTGCGCAGAAAGTGGTACATGCTGCCTACAGGCAAAGGCATGTGCTGGCTGGACCTATGCACTTTAAAATGTTAAACGATTACTGAATCTAACCAGAATCTAATTGGTATTTTTCTTTAACCCTCACTATCACTCAGGTGTGGACCAGAAAGGCTGGGTATCCTGGACTGGCAAAAAAACAAAAGTTAACAAACTGGTTATTAAAACATTCTATAAAGTGTAGGACGGTCACAAAAACCCAGTGGTGGGGCCCATAGAAAGGTAAGGGCCTTGGGTTCAAGCCCACTTTGCCCATGCCTTAAAACGTCTCTGGTGGAGAGTTGGGTGATGTGTGTGATAGTCAGAGAAGTGTTCCTGTCATGTTGCAACAGGCTTGATGCTGCTTAAAGCATAAGGAATGACTGCAAAGTAGTGTCTAATGAAGTACTAAGACCATGCTTAACTGGACAGGCACAGAAAAGAAGATGGCCATGCAGAAGTGCAAGCGTTCAGAGGTAGGAACTAACAGGCACATGCATCAAGCCAAAATGTGCTCGCAAAATTAGCGATTAGCAATTTGCGAGCGCATTTTACCGTTTCCCAATGCATCAACCAAATAACCAAAAATCGCAATAATACCGACTCGCTAATATTGGCAAACAAGAAATAGCGAATCCTTATCAGCGACAATAAGAAAAGCGTGAGCAAATAAAGAATCGCATAAATTAATCGCTAATCGATGCATCAAAAATCGCAAATAGCGGGGGAGGAGCCTAGCGCTTGACCAAGATGGCCGCGTGAGCCTTGAGCTCCCGCGACCCTCGCGCCCTCCTGCAATTATCCTGTCCTAAATCCTGTTTTTCATGCACGGAATCCTGCAGATGAGTCACAGCTGGGGCGATTGACGTTGTCCGGGCTAAGATCGCCCACCGGGAACCGAAGTTGTGCATGGCGGAAGATTGCGGCCTACCTCCGAAGGATGCCAGGGGCTCACGTTGGCAGGATGCCCGGCCACTAATTGAACAACAGCGGCCTGGGGAGGTGTGAGCTGGCGGACGGGTCCCGCTGCACTTTCACTTTCGCTTTCTCGCCCTTTGCTTGCTCTGGCCCGGGAGTGCTTCATGCCGATCCCCTGATATCTGGAAGACCTGCACTCGACCCTGGCTGGCTGTTGAAGTTCTGGTTGACCCTGTTTCCTCTGGCTGAGCGAGGGACGTCCTTTTGTAACTGACCGCCCTGCTGTTCGAGATGTCGGCCAAATCGGAGGTGGACAAGCCAAAGTCTAAGGCTACCAGGCGGGGAGGCTATACCCAATCCAACAATATGGATCGCTATGCCCAGCAGAAGGGGTCGCCTGGTGGATCGGGACAGTCGCTGGAAGCACAGAAGGCCGATCCATCCCCAGCATCGGAGTTATCATTGCAGGATATCAAGGGGGCGATTGAGGGGATGCAATCATCTATTGGGCGACAGTTCGAGGCCCTGGCGCACAAGGTGGACATGATTTTGGTTGATGTCAACTTGATTCGCGCGGACCTGGGCAAAACCAATGAGCGGGTCAAGTCCCTGGATCTCAAGACCACTGGCCTCGCGGATGATGTCTCGGAACTCCAGGTTGAGGTTCGTAAGTTACGGACCGCGAATGACCTCTCCGCCCGCCGGCTCGAAGATTTTGAAGGTCGGGCCCGGCGCAACAATGTGCGCCTTATTGGGGTCCCGGAAACTTCGGAGGAGCTCTCCGTGGATTTACTCGTCGAGGACTTGGTGGTGAACCATCTTGCGCCTAAGGGCCTCGGCAAGTTTTTTGCGGTTGAGCGGGCTCACCGCGTGCCTGGCGGAAGGCCTAAGGTGGGAGCCCCCCCGCGACCGATTGTCGCCCGGATCTTTAATTTTCGAGACCGAGACGCTATCCTGCAAGCATCGAGGGTGACAGGCCCGGTGCCTTTTCAGAATGCCTCTGTGAGCTTTTATCCTGATTTCACCCAGCTGGTGCAGAAGAAAGGCAGAGTTTCCTGGGGGTGAAGAGGCGGCTTAGGGAGATGGACCTGAAATATGCCATGCTTTTCCCCGCCAGGCTACGTGTGGTGTATGAGGATCGGACTTTCTTCTTTGAATCGCCGGACATGGCAATGGACTGGTTGGATGCGCTCCCTCGGCGACACCCCGGCGGGGACCGCGTGGTTGGAGCGGAAGGCGACCGGGATGGACAGGAGTGATACCTCCGGTGTCGGTCTGTTTTGACTCAGCCCCGGACAGTGACTAACACCCTACTGCAGTAATGGGAGGGCGGCGGGGGGAAGATAGGAGCTCTTTCCTCCCTTGGGGTACTTTTTGTAGATTTGTTTTTGATAGGGCGACAGGCACACTGCAAGTTGGGGGGGCTTTGCAAGCTGACGCAGGGGTGCAGGGAGGGGGGGGGGATTTGGGACTTTGGGGTTGTTGTTGGGGTTTTTTTTTCTTGCAAGGCGTAGTAATTGTTGTCAGTATTGTCCGATTGTGGTTCTCCGGGGGGGGTGGAGGTCTCTTTGTGTTCGGGGATGGGGGTAGGGGCTTGAACATAATTCGCTGGAATGTTAATGGCTTAGGGGATCGTATTAAACGGGGGATAGTCCTACAATTCTTGAAACGGACCTCGCCAGATGTGGTCCTCTTGCAGGAGACCCACCTTATAGGGAATACGTGTTATGCACTTAATAGAAAGGGTTATAAATTCATTGCTCACTCGGGGTTCTCCTCGGGCTCCAGGGGTGCGGGCATACTTGTTAGAGCTTCCCTACCATTTGAGGTTGACTCCACCATTACTGATGATAGGGGGCGCTTTGTGGCTGTGGCGGGGAGGTGGGAGGGCAGAACGTTGGTATTGGTTTCTGTTTATGTCCCTCCTGCCCTGCAGGCCTCCACGTTTGCTGATCTGGGCAAGGCCTTGTTGGAACTCCCTGAAGGGATGCTGGTGGTGGGAGGAGACTTCAATGCGGTTGGATCTGGATCGCTCGATAGGTACCCGCCCAGGGACACCGGGGGGGCTCAGAAGTGGCTTCCCGACTTTATAGATACTTTTGGCCTGGTAGACTGCTGGAGGCTACGTCACCCCACTCAGAGACAATATACCTTTCACTCCGGGGCCCACGGTAGTCTCTCTCGGATTGATTACTTGCTCACTCTGGCTGCGCACGCCTCATTGGTATCTGAGGCTAGGCACATGGCACGGGGTATATCCGATCACTCGCCGGTGTGGGCCCGTCTGGATATTGGCCGGGTAGTGGGGGGCAGGGTGGCTCCCATTAACCCCTGGTACTTTCGTGACCCCAAGCTGCGCAGTGCGTTGCTGGAGGCAGTTGATCACTATTTTCAGGATAATCAGGGTTCAGTTGAATCTGCGGTGTCCTTGTGGGAAGCGTTTAAGACCGTATTGAGAGGGGAGGCCCTTTCCTTGGTAGTGGCCGCCAAGCGGCGGAGAGAAGCCGAGGTGGCACAAGTTGAGGAGGAGATTGCGGCTTTGGACGTGGCCTTGGAGGAGGAGGTTGCAGCGGCCACACTGCATAATTTGAGCTTGAAGCAATTGGAATACAGGGATCTGGTGACGAACGCTGCCAAGACCCTCAATAGGGAGCAGCAGGGTCGATTGTACGATGTCGGTGATAAGGCCGGGAAACTGTTGGCGTGGTTGGATAAAAAAGAGCGTGTTAATCGAGTGGTGCCGGAGTTGTCGATGGATGGGGGAGAGGTTGTCACTGACCCCGACGGTATAGTCCAGTGTTTCTCGGACTATTTTCGTACGGTATACACCTCGGTTTCGGACAGGCCGACTGAGGACTCGTGCGACCTTCTGCGTGATATTGCTCTGCCCTGCCTTGCTGCCATAGATAGGGATGACCTCGATGGAGATATAACTGTTGACGAAGTGGCGTGTGCTATCCGCGCGTTGCGCTCGGGTAAGGCCTCGGGCCCAAATGGTTTGCCGATTGAGTTGTATAAGCTTCGTCGGGATAAGTTGGCTCCTCACCTGCGCGCCATGTTCGTGGAGGCGCGGGTGAATGGGTTTCTTCCGCTCGATCAACGACTGGCGACGATTGTGGTAATACACAAAGACGGTAAGCCCCGGGATAAGTGTGGTTCCTATCGGCCGATATCACTTCTCAACGCCGAGCCGAAAATCCTTGCCAAGATCCTTGCTAACCGCCTGGTCCGGGTGCTTGGAGATTTGATCCACCCGGACCAGTCGGGCTTTATCCCGCACCGAAACACTGCACTGAATCTTAGACGCCTCCATGGCGTGATTGCTAGGACGGGCACGATCCGAGAGCCGGCCATTGTGGCGGCCCTCGATGCCACGATGGCTTTCGATACGGTGGAGTGGGCATACCTGTGGGCTGTGCTAGCCAAGTTCGGCTTCGGGCCTGGCTTTGTAGGCTGGGTGAGGTTGCTTTATGAGGGGCCCCTTGCTAGCGTCGTGGTGAACGGGCGGGCGTCGACACCGTTCGAGCTCGGGAGGGGCACCCGGCAGGGCTGTCCCCTGTCGCCGTTGTTGTTTGCCCTTGCTCTTGAACCGCTGGCGGCGTGGATACGATGGCACCCGGATATACGTGGGATTCGTTGGTCGCCTGACCACGAGGACCGTATTTCGCTGTACGCCGACGATATTCTGTTATACCTCGCCTCACCCAAGAAATCTCTCATAGTGGTTTGTGACGTCTTGACTTCCTTCGGTAGGAACTCTGGTCTTGTTATTAATTGGGGAAAGTCATACTTGTATGTCCTGTGTGGTGATGTCCCGCCTGTCCCGCGAAACTGCTCGATCCAGATCGCCCGGCAGGGCTTTTTGTATTTAGGGATCTATATTTCCACTGACCCCACTTTACGATACGAGAAAAACTTACTCCCTCCCTTGGCACGTTTGCGGCGGGACGTGGCGGGCTGGCGGCGGTTGCCGCTTTCCCTCCTCGGCCGCGCCGCCCTGTTTAAAATGATGTCTCTTCCCCGTTTCCTCTATGCCTTGCAGAATACCCTTGAATTGGTCCCGGCCAGTTATTTCCGAGAGGTCGAAAGCCTCCAGCGCGCGCTATTGTGGGAAGGGCGACCGCGCATAGCGATTGCTAAGTTGGCGCTTCCGTGGTATGACGGGGGTATCGCGCTTCCAGACATTCGACGCTATTATTGGGCCACTCAGTTGAGCGCGATTAACCATGGTGTCTATGGTCCGGCGTTGAGCCCCGGCTACGCCATGGACCGGTGGTTGCTGCGCGGGGGTAATTACCACAGAGCGCTGTACTCGAAGTCGTTGGACTTAACCCTTACGGGGCCCACCAGGGCGGCCGTGCACGTGTGGAAGGTGGCGACGGATTCATTGGGCTGGAAGGGTAAGCTTACCCTTGCCACCCCGTTGTTTGACTCCGATATTCTGGGAAAGCTTTGGCATACAAAAGGGTTTGAGAAATGGGACCTGATCGGTATATCCAGGGTTGGAGACCTTTTGGTTAAGGGTAGGGTGAAGTCATTCGGGGAGCTGCAGAAGGAATATGAGCTAAGGAGCACGGAGTTCTTCCGATACGCTCAAGTGTGTCACGCCTTGCGGTCAGTCCTTGTAGAGGGGGAGAAGGTGCCTGAGTCCTCTCCGTTGGAGGACCGGATCCTGGACGGCCACATGCCAGAGAGTACGATCTCTCTCATTTATAAGAAACTAATTAATGTTCGGGCAGATCTTCTTCTAGGGTTGCGCGATCAATGGACTAGGGATGGCCTCGAATTAGATGATGAGGATTGGCAGTATGCAGTTTCTTCTCCCAAAGAGGTCGCGATCCCTGCGCGCCTGCGGCTGGTGCAGCTTAAAATACTCCATAGAGTTTACGTGACAGGGCCTAGGCTGGTCCATATGGGTTTCTCTGAGGAGGGCTTATGTAAGAGAGGCTGTGGTATGGTGGGCACCTTCCTAAATATTATTTGGGAATGCGGTGCAATCATGGAGTTCTGGAAGCAAATCCACGATGTGATGGGGGAGGTGACGGGCATCGCCATGCAGCCGGAGGCGCGGTGTTGTCTCCTGAATGTTTGGGGTCCTACTGACCACGATGCGGCACAGACTCAGTGGGTGACCCTAGGGAACATGGTAGCTAAGCGCGACGTCACATCGCTCGCCTGTGGGGCTCCACTAGGCCTCCTACATTGACAGCGTGGATGGAAAACATGGATTGGAGCATGTTTAGGGAGAAGACAGTGTATTGTGCTCGAGGGCGCCCCCGGAAATGGCACACCGGATGGGGGCGATGGAACCAGTATAGAGGGGGCATATGCCTGCCCCCAGACCCGGACCCGCCTGAGGAACAGCTCTCCCCTTAGCATTCTTTCCGGCTTTGTATTTTTTGCTGGTATGTGTTTGCCTTCTTGAGTCTCTGCCTTCCCCTCCTTCCCTTACTATAGACCAGTGTCTGATGGACGAAATGGGGCTCGCTCCCCCTGAGGGGAACCCTTTCTGTGCATTAAGTACTTATCGCCTTGCTTGTGTTTAGGTTTGGGTTAGTGTTTATTTAAAACAGAACCTTTTGACTCTCCTATAAGTGAAATGTGGACGCTTGCTTGTGTTGTGTTACTAAAGCTGCCGTACCTCCGGGTTGTCGGCTGAATAGCTGTGTCCCTGACTCAAAAGAATAAAGGTTTAAAAAAAAAAAAAAAAAAATCGCAAATAGCGATTTTCTCGAAATTCGCTATTTAGCAAGTACAGATTAAGGGGAATCAGAAGCAGGTGGTAAAAAAAAAAAAATTCACTACAGCTGATAAGCTGGTGAGGGCTATTTAAACTGACCAATGAGGCCATAGAGGCCGGACACTATGGCGGCACTCTACGTGTTCGCGAGGAGGATGAGGATCCATGCAGCAGGCCAGGGCAGAAGGAGAATCCAGGAGAGGATATTCCACCTGCGCATCACTCTGTTGGGACAAACTGATGAGGACATATATGATAAGTACAGGATTAACGCTGCTATGATACCTTACTTCATAGCTGAATTAGAACCACTAATGCAGCGCCAGACACGTAGGACCCATGCTATCCCTACCCATGTCCAGGTGTTATGTTGCCTGCACCTACTTGCATCAGGAAGTTTCCAGGGGGTAGTGGCAGTAGCGGGAGGGGTATCACAAAGCTCCCTCTCACGTTTCTTTATATCCTTCCTGGCTGCCATGATGACTCTGATCCACAACCACGTCACCTTCCCCACAGCCCCAAGGGAATTGAACCTAACAAAACTCGATTTATATCGATTAGCCCAGTTCCCTAATGTGATAGGATGCATAGATTGCACCCACGTAGCCATATGTCCACCAGCAGTCAATGAGTATATCTTCCGTAACCGGAAATCATATCACTCCATCAATGTCCAAGCAGTGTGCAATGGGAAAAACATCATAACCGACATCGTAGCGCAATATCCTGGGAGCACCCATGATTCATACATCTTCCGACACATTGGCATACACACACGCCTGCTCAGGGGGGAATTTGGCGAAGGACACCTGCTAGGTAAGACAATATACTTATGCACACTAATTCATTCTGAAATGGCAATGCATACCTGACACTAACACATTGCATACTACCCTGTAGGTGACAGTGCATACGCCGTGAGGAACTATATCATGACTCCATACTTGAACCCAGGCTCCCCACAAGAGCAGCGGTACAATGCAGCACACACCAGGACACGTAATGTGATTGAACAGACATTTGGATCGCTCAAGAGTCGCTTCCGCATCCTGCACAAAACTGGTGGTGCGATGCTGTACCAGCCGGAAACCTGCTGTAGGATAGTGGCAGCATGTGCAATGTTGCACAACATAGCTACCAGGAGACGCATACCCATAGATGCGTACGACACTGAGGACAACCAGCCCCCTGTACACCCACGACACCCGCATACTGCAAGCTCAGCGGAGGGGCAGAGGATACGTGCAGACCTCACCCAACATTACTTCAGAGGTACGTAATCATGAGACAAAAACTAGCAATCTTGACCTGCACAGCTTTTATTAGCACATGACCAGGTACTGTTGTGTGGCTAAACATAGACGTAGCTTAAGGGTACATTCACTGCATGTACCAAGGCACAAATCAAATAAGGATTCGGACTTCATTCACAGTCCCTATGTATGTCCTGAACATGGTTACGCCACCATGGCTAATTGTCCGGAGGTATGTTTGTGCTCAACGCTTCCTCCCACGCACACCGAGACGTCTTTCGCCTGCATCGGCATCCCAACCTATGGGTCCAAGTGTAGGTGTTGAACGACGTGTACTACACCTCCTGCCAGTGCTGACTGGCGCTGACATGCTGCTCAGGCTGGATGCCCCCTCACTCCCCTCATCTCCAGTGACATTGCTGAGGCCACCAGCACCAGCCTGGAGCTGTTCGACAGCAGTGGTAACTTGGCCAAGGGCCCTGGCCACATCCCCACAACAATGCCCCATGTCAATCTGCATTGCCACCGACTTCCGTGACAGCAGTGCAGTAGCATTGCACAACTTATTGTTTGATCTGGTATAGCCAGCCAAGCGCGCCATGAATTGGCGATGCCTCCTCCTCTCGGTGTTGTGTCCCTCCTGCATCACACGCACGAGCTCCTGCAATGTGGCGTTAGTGTGCCTGTTGCCTTCCACAACTGCTCAGTTCACTCACGCGATCTGCCATGACTGAAAAGTTCTTGTTCTTTTTCGTCATTTGCAGGTTGATGGCTCCCATGTGTTGTGCTTGCAGGCGATGCACCCTCATCATCTGCGACTCCACACCTCCCCAGACATTTGGAGTTGCTTCCTCCTGTGCTGCTATGTGGCCCCTTGACCTGCGTCTTCGCGTCATCCGGACCTGTGTCTGAGGTGTGGTGGTGGTGGTCCTCACACTAGGCAGGCTTGGTGCAGGTGCCCTTTCAGGTTCCGGATTGCTCTCCATTGGCTGAAGAGGAGGGACTGTGGGCCTGCGTCTTTGGGGTGCCTGGGATGTGCTTGGAGGTGTGACAGGTATGGCAACGGCAGTCTCTGCAGTGGTCTGTGTGCTCTCCCTGCATTCACTGTCATCAGTGTCTACTCCTTCTGCACCTGTGGTGTGAAACAGTGCAAGATTAATTTTTGTTTGTGCTAATGTTTAGCAACATTAAAAATTTGTTAGCTCTTAAGTTCTCACAGTCTGTAATCACTGTCTGTAATGCATTTTTGGAACTATGGCCACACAATGTGGTATTTGACTCCCTATTTGGTTCAGGGGACTACAAATCCCATGATGCATTAGTATCTCTATGTGAAATGTGGCCTGGGGTTGATTACAGCTGATTGGCTTTTTATTACTGTATGGGAGCAATTAGTATTTACATTGATGGGTATATTATAGTGCCTCTTACCTTGTGTACTGCAGGCCGCGCCGGATGTATCCAGCTGCGTCACTCCCACTGCAGCTTCTGGCAGGATTGTGCCCTCCACCAGGTCCTCCTGGGCTGTGTTGTCTGGGACTGCTGAGGGTCCTCCTCCAGTGCTCTTCGCCTCCTTCAGCCTCTATGCTATTCTCTCCTTGGCACGGCTCCGCAGGTCAGACCACCTGTTTTTTTAACTCTTCGATGCTGCGGTGTGTCACACCCACAGCATTGACTTTGGTTTTGATCCGGTTCCAGATCCTTCTTTTTTCAGCCTCTGGAACTTTTAGTGAGAGCTTCCCAAAGAGCTTATCATGGCTCTTTACCACCTCTTCAATGAGGTACTCTAGTTCCCTCTCACTAAATTTGATCTTTCGTTTTCTGGCCCCTACCCCTCTTCTGCTGATGTGTGGGCCATTTCTGGTATTAGCAGTTGTCTGGATACAATGTATTCCTTTGCACAGCTCTCCACGAGCACTTTGCTTCCTGCTCTCACTTCCTCTGGGCACAGACTGCAGCATGGGAAGAGTAACTTCCTGGTTGTGAGGTCATCAGCCTGCTCCCAATGCGACTCGGTAAAACAGCGATCTCGCTATTTGCGAGTTCGCTATTTGTGTGTTTCTCGGCATTAGCGATTTTTTTAGGTTTAATCGCTATTATGTTTAGCGATTATTAGCGAATCGGTATTTATTCGCTATCTGCTTCATGCATAGGAAATAGCGATTCCTTATTTGCGATTCCTTAAAAATCACAATTAAGGACTCGCTATTTCTAAGCTTGATGCATGTGCCTGTATGTGACTGTGTATGTGTGTGTGTGTGTTTATGTGTGTATAGGCTCCATGGATGATCATCAGAGGCATGCTCCGATAGTGGCACAGTGAGCCAGATGCATAGCTAATCTGATAAACCTATAGTACTATAATACTTAACAGTATTTGGTGCTTTGAACAGCATTCCATGATCTGAGCAATTAACAGATGTAATTATATGTATGTGTTTGGGAACAAGAACGCCTTGATGTTCATGTTTTTAATACTCCTATTGTCGCCCAGACGGGAGTTCTAGTCGTTTGATAGCTGAATTGAGAATGCTAAGCCTCCAAGTCATGTTTTATTTTGTTATGTAGTCTAGCTTCTGTTTACTATGCATTTTGGCATCAAGACTCTCTATCTTTCTGGGGCAGTTAAAGATGCATCTTTCGGTAGAGTTGGAGAGGTGTGCGTCTGTAGAATGGCTTATGTAGGAAGAGTTGGATGTGATTCATGAGGTCCTGCTGTGTGGCCTGGCCACGTCACAGCTAATATCACAGGGATGCTATGAGTGCCCGTGTTCATAGGGGTGTGTTCAATTAATGGAGTGTGCCTCAGACAACAATATTGTTTGTGGCAAATCAATGAATCGTCTCATGATGGGTGTGCTACCCACCAAATTCAGGGGATGATGGTGTAATGCGGGAAGAATTTCACACATCAATATAATTAATCTGTGGGATCCACCCCAAAGCAGTGATAGTTCAACCAAAGATGAATATTAACGCCACAGCAATGTGTCTGTGGGGCCCACCCAGGAAAAGTCATAGATGTCGCAGTAATGGGTGCATAAGGTCCACCTAGAAGATGTAGTGGGCCAATTCAGTAACAGCATATGTCACAACAATAGGTCTTTTGCCACTTTGTAGGACCCACTCCTGTGGGCCACACCTTCATAGGTGTGGCCCACAGAAGTGGGTCCTACAAAGTGGCAAAAGAAGAGAATGGACATCAAAGGGCAGTGTTGTGAAAAAAGGATTTAAGGAATAGAGAAGTTGAGCGAGAGATGTAGGGGAGGGGTTAAGGAAAGAATGGAAGGAATGTGACAGTGGATCTGGCCCTTCCTGGCACCAAGAGACCCAAACAAGAACAAATACTACAGGAAGATTACTTTAATCTCCCTGTGCTTCACCGAGATACCCAACAGGAAACCATTAGATGACAAGTTAAGAAAGTGCGAGTGAGGCTGAAGAGAGATTGTCACAAGACAGTGTGTTGTATGGGAAGGGGGTGAGACTGTGGGAAGGGGTAGGGTGTAACGCCTTAGTCAAGAAGTGAAAGAACAGTGGCATGGTTTTGCCAGTAAGCCCAATACTAAATCAACAAAAACATTGTAGTGCTACCTTTTATCATAATGTGAATCTGTGTTTGTACAAAATATCGTGTTTTTAATATTGTGATTAAAAAATATTGTGTCAAAAATATTGTTGCTTCAGAAATATTGTGTCACCGAATATCCTTCTTAAGAACATAATTTTATCATTCTTTTGGTAATATTGTTTTAAATAATATTATTTTATTTAATACTGTAAATATAGTTTTAAAATATTGTTTTTGTAATTTAATATATATTAGCTACAATATAATTTTAGATGTTAATATTGTTGCTATAGTATTTAACATTTTTATTATAATTTGTAATTGAGTTATTAAGTTATAATATAGTCCCTGGTTGTTTGGTTTGTAGTGGAATAGATTGGAAAGTAATTTAAAGAATAATTTATTTATAGTTATTGTTAATTATTGTATTGTAAATTTAATTTATAATTTATTTATAATTATTTAAATTGTTTATTAGTGTTTTTATATACTTAAGTTTCATTTGTTATTTTTAATGTATATTTAAATTATTAAAGGTTATGGTTAAATTTGAATTATTATTTTCATTGTATGTTATGTTCCGAATGCTCTCTATGACTGCATGCCCCTTGGGTTTTGTATTTCTGGCAATAAGTATATGTATTGCTTTGTAATGTTGGAAAATGTTAAATAAATTAATTTAAACAAATATATTTTTATTGTAGCTTGGTGGTTTTTGTTGGGGATTAGGGCAGGAAGTTTAGTAAATTAATAATAATGTTATATTAATGCTAAGTAACTTTTCTTTGAAATCTCTTTTATTAACTTCACAAACAAGCAATGACTTATAACATCTACGTTGGCAATGAAAGCATCAAGAGAGGAGGCTGCAAATGTATTGATTTCTAACACATCAGGGATGATATCCATCAATGTTACAAGAACCACAGGGCCCTGTCCATGCTTCCTGGCCAATAGGAATTAATATCATCTGTGGAGAAACAGTTAAGCTAGAGATAATGTAGTGGCAATTAATAAAGCATCTTCCTCCATCAAGGACTGCTCTTAACAAAAAGACTATGAAAAAGAAAACCAAGAACTGGAGGGGGTGGGTAGTATGGGGATTATGGGGGGGGTCAATTCCCACGATAATATATTAAGAAGTACTCCCCAACCCTGACCATGTAAGGCCCCCATGCCAATAAAGAGGGGGGGGAGGAGAAGGAAGAGCATCCGGGGCGCGGTGTCTCCTCTATCTGTTCTGCCTCACTCTGATAAGTCCTCCCCTCTTGGGAGCAAAGCATCTTCACATGATTGAAGAGCCCGTAGGCGGGGGAAACGGATCGAGAATGTTCTCATTTGGATACATTTTGCACATGGGGTTGCCAGATACATGTGAATTTGGCATCAGTGTGTGCATCGCAGTTGGAGAGGAGCTCCATCACCATTATGTGCTAGAGGCGAGTGAGCCACACAGAAGACGGGGGGTCAGGGTTTTTTTCCAATGCAGTGCAATCATCTGTTTTGCTGCTCCTAGCATGTGAAGTATCAAACGCCAATCCAAGTGGGTCATGGCTTTGAGAGATTGAGGTCGGAGTCCCAGAACCACGACCCCAGGAGTATTCGGGATAGGAAAACCTGTTACGTCTTTGATATGGCTCAACACCTTTTTCCAAAAGATCGTCAATAGCGGGCATGACAACCATATCTGAATAAACAAACCTGTGTCCGCCCTGCATTGCCAGCACAGGGCCATAGAGGTGGGAAACATTTTCTGGAGGCGAAGGGGGGTGTAGTACCAATGTGTCATTACTTTGTAAGCCGACTCTTGTTGTGTGATACTTTTGAAAGTGTTGGGAATGTCTCTCCACAACTGCTCCCAGTGTTCAGAAGGGGCATCTTCTGTAATATCTATGTGCCACTTCCGTTGATAAGGGTGAAGAGACAGCGGGCGACAGTGTTGCAGACCCTGTAAGTTCGGGAAATCAAGCCCCGCGAACCATCAAAGGATCGTACTAGCGACTCAAGTGGCTCAAAGTGTATTTTCGGGGGGTATGTAACCAGTGCGGAATTTGGTGATATTGAAAATGTGCCATAGCAGGGAGATGAAAATCTTGTCTACAGTGGTAAGATGTTTTAAAGCCTCTACCACAAAGAGGTCAGCTAACATACAACATTCCCCGGCCACCCAGGCTTAAAAAGAGTTAGGTTGTAGGGTCAGGGGGAACCCAGGGTTGCTGGCAAGGGGCGTGTTAAGGGAGGGGAAGGAGGTAAGCCCACGGCTTATCGCTACTTTATCCCATATCTCCAGGACCCTTCTAGTTGGGGTGGCGATACAGGTGCTGCAAGGATGTGCTCTTTTTGTCCTGTCCCCATGAAACCAATGTTTCTCGCTTTTGCGAACCACCCACTCCGAGACAAAGTGCAGATGTGACGCCCAGTAGTAAACAAGGAGGTTGGGGCAGGCAAGACCCCCTCAATCTTTTGGGGATATTAGGAGATTGTGGGAGAATCTTGGTCTTCCCTTGCCCCCAGATAAAAGAGTTGACCTCACTCTGAAGGCTCAGAATGCCCATTGGGGGATGGGGGTCAGAAGTGCCTGGAAGAGATACAATATCTTGGGCAAGATAGACATCTTCACTGCATTAAGGCGGCCAAGCCACGATATGGGGAGCGATTTCCATCTACTGAGGTCCTCCCTAACGGAGCATCTGCACTCTGGCCAGTTTGTTTGGGTCCAAGAATCCAGTGTGGCTGTAAGATTAAGGCCCAGGTATCAGATAGATTGATAGGCCCACTGAAACGGGGAGTAACGGGGAGTGCACACTTAATCTCCTGGGTGAAAGGGTGAGGTTTAATGTCTGCGATTTGTTAATGTTAATTTTTAGCCCCGAAATACATTCAAATTGGAAAAGTATGTTAAGCAAAGCGGGAAGGGAACTCTGAGGGTCGGTATGAGTCAGAAGCAGGTTGTCTGCAAAGAGAGCAACCTTATGCTCGATTCCCACAAATGGAATGCCCTTATTTGCTACCGACTGGCGTATTGTAATCGCTAGAGGCTCTATAGCCAGGGCAGAGAGCAAAGGGGACAAGGGGCATACCTGGCGGGTTCCCCTGTGAATCTGGGTCGGGGGCTAGTATGCCATTAACTCTCATTTATGCCAAAGGTGACATATGCAGGGCCATAATGTGAGACGTCATAACTGGTCCCAGTCCTATCCTTCACAGGACCGCTCTGAAGAAAGTCCAATCAACCCTGTCAAACGCTTTCTCAGCGTCAAGGAAAAGCAAACATGCTAGGATATTACGCCCATGGACCTTTTCCACCAGGTGGGCTATCTGCCTGATGTTTGGCGCCCCCTGTCTTTGGTGAATGAGGCCTGGTCTGGATCAACCAAGCCAGGAAGGAATGGGGCTAGGCAATGGGCCAAAATGTTGGTGTATATTTTGACATCGACATTAAGGAGAGAGATGGGGCAGAAAGAGGGATAAGAGCTATTTCCACCCAATCCATAGTAGGGGTCACACTGGCCGTGTCGGCAAAGGAATTGAATAGTCTAAGCATCGGGCTTGCATCTGGGGGAGAAAAAGGCAATAGAAAGAGATCGTGAGGCCATCGGGCCTGGAGATTTACTTAGCGGGAAGCTTTTTAATGCTTTTTGAAGTTCTTCTAGGGTAATCAAATCCTCCAATTGCTGGACATGGGACGGATCAAGGGATGCCCAGGTGCACGAGGCAAGGAATGGATTGATCTTTGTCTGGACAACTTCGCCCTCGTCGTAGAGGGACGAGAAAAAGTTGCAGAAAGCCTGTTGTTTGCCTGCTTCCGATGTGACCCATTGTCCTTTACTGCTCTCGACCCTGGAGATATGGTTTCAGGAGATGCACATACGAAGCCGACGAGCCATTAAAGAGCCCACCTTGTTACCCCCTTCATAAAACTTTTGTTTCAGGGCAAGGAGATAGTGTTCAGCTTTATTTTCACGGATTGCTTTTAATTGGCCCCGGAGTGAATCTAGACGTTTTTGGCGCTGTCTAGAGGTTGTTGCATGTTGCTGTCCCTCCAATGCCTTAATATCACGGGAGAGGTTGGCCTCGACCAGGTGAGATTCTCGTGGTCGGACAATTGAAATTGGAGTAATAATGCCTCGGGTGGTAGCCATAAACATATCCCAAAGTATGTGGTCACTAGTGTCTGGAAGGTCATTTGTTTCAAAATACATTTAGATTGCCTGATGTATTTCAGCTACGTTTACCTGATCCCATAAGATGTGTGGGGGGGAGCCTCCAACGGAGTATGGAGCGGACGTCCCACCTAGGCCCACCAGGGTGCTCTCTAGATGGGCATGGTCCAAGACTGATATATCAGATATAATCTCAGACTCCAGCGAGTGAATAAGTGATTGGGATAAAAAGAAATGATCTACACAGGAGTAAGATCGATGAACATGAGAATAGAAAGTATAATCTCTTGCTTCTGGTTCTGCATAGCTCCATGTATCGAGAAGGCTCAAGGCCATAAAATCCTACTTGAGAGCTGCGGACATAGCCCTAGTACCTTGGAAGGAAGATGTACTGCGATCCAAGCATGGGTCCCAAACTAAATAAAAATTCCCCCCCCCCCCCCCCAAGAAGAATCGGGCCCGCCTCTCGAGAAACCAATTCCTTTAAGAGGTTCCTAATGTATATGACTTGGGACTGGTTATTAGGAGCATAAATGTTAATCAGTGTAAGGGGTCTGATATTAATAAATACCTTGAGCTTCAGATAACGTCCCTCCTTGTCTCAGACCATCTGAACTTCCTGTATATGTATGCCCAGTTTAAGGAGAATGGCCACCCCGCTGTTTTAGATGTTGAAGAGGCCCACGCTTGGCCAGGGTATTTAGGGTGTGCCATGCACTTTGTATCTGCCTGTAGAAGATGAGTTTCCTGTAGGAAAATAATATCCGGGTCTAGGATCAGGAGGTTGAGCCAGACCTGCTGCCGTTTATTAGGGTCATTTAGCCCTTTAGCATTGAGAGAAAGGCATTTAGTCTGTGCCATGGTTATATATGTGTGGAGGAGGAGGCCATCCAAGATAGTATCTCACCTCCCTACCCCCCTGGGCGTCCCTGTGAAGTGTAGAGTATGGAGGGAGGCATGTCCACAAGGTATCTTTCTTGTTAGGGAAACAGGGCAATAAGGTTTATTGGGTTCCTCCCCCCACCAGAGAACTCACAAGGTGAAAAGGGGAAAGAAGGAGAGGGAAAAAAATAAACAAACCAAACAAAAAAACGGCCAACCGGGCCACATGAGCCCATTCCAGTCCTGGAGAAGCCCATTGGTGTGGACCAGGGCGACTCTGAGGAAGTCCCCCCCTTATACAGACCAAGTGAATGGCAGGGGGTGTCATCAGGATCGTGTGATTGGTAGCGGCTACTCCGTCCAGCTGCTGGCCCGCTGTATAGTTGCTGGGAAGAAGACCAAATTCCCCCCAAGAGACTCAGGGTTCCCCTATTACGTAACCATGTCTGGAGGTGGGTTGACCAAGAGTCGAGGGCCTCCTCGGCCGGATAGTTATATCCACATATCAAACAAACAATCCGGAGGGACCATCAACGTAGAAGGCTAGGTACTGATCACACCCAGTCCAGGGGCCTGGAGCACTCTAAGGATTATGACCCCTTGTTCAAGATGCAGTCGGGGAGGGGGACCCAGAGGCTGGCTGGGAGTGAGCCAGGGACTGCTTACCGCCCATGGACTCGAGGTGGTGTTTAATGTCCTGTTTGGCCTGCTGTGAGACGTCGCTTGACCTCCGAGCCCGGACCCAAGGGGGAGGCACAGTGGACCACTCCGGGCGAACAGAGGCCCCAGAGTTTTGGCTGGATGGTCGAGAATCCAACTGAAGCTGGAGCAGCTTCCTTTAAGGACCTGGGAGTTCTGCGCTTACCCTCCCATGTAAAGTCAAGGCAAAGGGGTGACTCCACAGGTATTTAATTTTTAGGTCACTCAGTTTGTCTGTGACCGGTTTATATTCTCTGCGTCACACAGGGTTACTGGGGCTAGATCCTGAAAAATGTGTATGCAGTGCCCTCCGTAGGATAGGTCAGTCTTGTCCCTAGTTGAACGAAGAATTGCCTCTTTCACCGTAAAGAAGTGCACTCAGGTTAAGATATCAGGGATCAAATTTGGATTACCACGGGGAGCTGCCACTCGGTGTGCTTTATCCAATGCAGGAGGTGAGGCGTCCTCATCGCCCCTGATCTCCCCTAGGAGTACCACCGTGTACTTGATTATGTCCTGGTCCTCTGCACCCCTAGGGATTCCTCTGATACGTAGGCCATTCCTCCGGCTCCTATTTTCCAAATCTTTCTGTTTGATCTGGAATTCAATATGCTGTTCTTCAAGCGTTGACATGCGGCGCCAAAGTTCCTCCTGGTCTTCCGTCTGCGTGTCGAGTGTTCATTCAAGGTCGTCAACTCTAGTTCCAATTTCCGCCACATTGCGCCGAATATCTTGCAAACATGGCTTGAACTTGGATTTGAGTGAGCCAATTTCTGCCTTTATCTCCTGGAGGAAATTGGTCATGAAGGCTTGTGTGAGGGGGCTCGCCTTGGGCCCCTCTGGGGATGCTGCCATCGTGGGGGCCTGCTAAACCACGGCAGCGGAGGGTGGTTTCGCCCAGAGAGATGTTACTGTTGCTTCCTTAGAGGCACCAGGCGCAGTGTCTTTTCCCCCCTTTGTGCGGGGCATGCTTCTACAAGGATTCCCCTTAGTCAGTGTGGCCCATTCCCAGGGTTGAATTCCGGGTTGTCAATCCAGTGCAGTAGATTCTCCCCGAGGTCCCACAGTCCAGAGCTACAGAAAGAGGATTCAAAGGGAGTCAGCAGATCCAAGAGCCTGGTGTTCCACCTCCTTCCATGGGGAACTCTCCAGGTCATTGCCAAGCAGACAGTCACATTGACTCCTGACAGATGTCACACTGGCCCCTGTGTCTCTCAGAGCCTCCCACTCTTCCCATTGATGGTCCCCCACTGCCTGTATTTTTTAAAGTGTTCTCAGGCAGATACGATCCCTGGACCATCTCTCTGTCTCCTAATGAGACATGGGTCATAACTGCTGGCTCTCCAACCTCACTAGGAACCAACTCCTCCCCCAACGCTACACTCTCTAACCCTGGGGACAGTGCACCAGTGGGTGCTGGTGGTGCCTTGGGGCACTTGGGATCATTCGCCAGGTGGCCCTCCTGATTACATCAATAACACCTGTGGGGACCCCTGTTATCCTGCCTAGCTGATTAGAACTGGGGGGCTGGGAATATTTACCCTGGGTATTGTTTTGGAGCCCTTGAGAGAACTTCCTTTTGATTACCCTTGTCCCCCCACTCTTCTGCTGGGGACCCTGCCCCCCTTTGGCTGGGTTACCCACATACCCCTTGTGAACCTTGGTACTAGTCCAGCGGTCCGCTTCCTGGGGTCAGTCAGCTTGTTATACATTAGATGCTGGTGCAGCTCTAGAACACAAAGACTATTCAAGTGCTCCTATGCAATTAAGTCATACAGCCCCTTGTAGTCAGTTACCTTGCTGCCCATTACCCAACCATCCAGTTCTCTGCCATAAAGGTTCACACACTCCACCCACATATTGGAATCAAGCGTTTTGAAGTTTTTAAACTTTTCCCTGTACTGCTCAGGTGTGAGCCCTTACCTGAGACATAAAGCATCCTATATAGTGGAATAGGTCAGATAACCCGCCTCCTCCAAAGGTGTCAGGGTGTTCCTCCCAGTGACCTCAAAGTGTTTCCACAGGCCCGCATCTCAATGCTTCTCAGGGACCTCATTCATTCTCAGTGCTACCTCATAATACACAAACCTTGCATAAATATATTCACCCTTCTGGTGATTTTGCACTAGGTTCTTGGGAATGTAAACTTTACCCCCTTGCACTGGCTATACGCTGCCACCATCTGACCTGGACTCTACTTGCTTAGCTTTAATGTCCAGGTCCCTCATGCTCAACTCATGAGCCAAAAGCAATTTCTTTTCCTCCAAATCATGAGTGTTCTTGCTCTTCTCTGCCATCTTTTCTTTCTCTATTTCCAATTGTTTCATCTTGAGCCTCATGACTTCTAACTCATGATCTCTAACCCTTTGGTTCTCCTCCAGTTCCTCTGGAGAAAAATTTCTAGAGGAATGATTGCTACCAGCCCTAGAGGCTGTTCTCCCAACAGGCAGATCCTGTGCTCTGAAACCATCCCCTGATGCATCCTCATCCACCTCTCCATCACCTATCTCCCCAGCCTCTCCGGCCTCCCATCAGGCCCTTAAGGTCTTCTGTAGCTCCTCCTTCCTGGAGCTGCTCTTCGTGGGACATCCAAAGTCTTTGCAAAATTGTTTGATCTAATCTACTCTGTAGGTATGCAACATTTCAATATCAAACTCCAATTCTGCAGCCTCAGCTGCAGGTTTACTTGGTGCGTGGATACTTTAGGGATCAAGCAAAAATAAGCCAAAAACAAAACACAGGATGAGGTTTTGTAGTGGTCTGCACTAAACTAGTGATGTACACCAATCATTGTGGGTCAAGTACAAATACAGGTTCAAATCCCGCCATTGACCACCAATTTTAGAAATGGGGGTCTCTAGTTGGCAGAGGTAGGTACCTTTGTCCAAATAGGGACCCTTGCTTCTAGTCAGGGTAAGGGGAACACACACTTTAGATAACCCCTGCTCACCCCCTTGGTATCTTGGCACGAGCAGACAGGCTTATCGCAAAGGCAATGTGTAAATTATGTGTACCAACACACACAGTAACACAGTGCAAACACCACAAAAGGACACCACACCAGTTTAGAAAAATAAAATATCTCTATATAAACTAAACAAGATCAAAACGACAAAAATCCAACATACACAGTTACAAATATAACTTTCAAAAGGTTTCAAGAACTTGTACCATAGAAAACTATGGTTGCGTGACTTTTACACAGAGTAGTTGCGTCAAAATTCACATAGGCCAAACAGCTGCAGAGTTGGACACAAAGAGATGCGTCATCTCCTGAGACCTTGTGGAGGCGATGCGACAGTTCCGCTGCATGCAGAGGAAGGGTTGCGTCAAATCCAGTCTGTATAGGGAGTGATGCATCGATTCTTCGTGACGGTTCTGGTCCGCAGTTGATGCATCGGGAAAACTTGGCACACAGGTGCGATGCGTGGAAATCAGGGATGCATCAGTGATCGATGCAACGGCGTTGAGCAACACTGCCTGGGTTTTCTTCAGCCTTCAGCCGCGATCCCTCGATGCATCGATTCTTGTAGCAGCAACAGGCATTACGTCGGTTTTCGCAGTGGCACAGCGATGCATGGAAAGTCTTCTCGGGCCTTGGAGATGCGTTGGAAAAAGAGCCGCAAGAAGAGCAATGCGTCGTTTTTTGCAGTTCTTCAAGTTTCTTCTTTCTTCCAGTTCCCAAACAGCAGCAACAAGCTCCAGAGGTCCAAAACTGGCACAGACACCTCTTGGCAGGTCCGAACTCACAGCAGCAGAGTTCAGGGGAGCTGGGGGTGAAGTATTAGTGTCCCTGAGACTTCAGAACAGGAGGCCAGCACACACAGGCCCTTCGAGATCTCCTTCAAGCAGGGGACACAGCACACAGCAAAGTCCTTCTCCTTTCCTTGGCAGAAACAGCAAATGCAGGCCAACCCCACACAGCACACATCAAAGGGGTAGTACTACTCCTTAGTCTCTCTATCTCTTCTTCTTGGCAAAGGGTCCTCTCGAATTCCAGAAATGATCTCAAGTTCTGGGGTCTGAGACCCAATACATATACATAAAAATCCTTTGTTTTCTGGTGGCAGAGAAGCCCTGTGCCCAGTCAAAACCAGTTCTGTCCTCTCTGGTGCAGCTTCCTGGCAGGAGGTGGAGACAGCATTGTGGAAGGCAGACCAGGCCCATTCAGGTGAAAGGAAATCACCTCCCCCTACTCTAAATGCAGCCCAGGTCTATTCAGCCCAGCCCTGACTCATCCAGACTCTCTGGAGCCACTGCACATCCCCAGCCCCTGTCACTCCGAAGCTAGACAGCCAATACACATCCTAGCAGATGCACACTGTATGGCTAAGCAAGAAAATACCTACTTTCTAAAAGTGGTATTTTCAAACACAGAATGTAAAAATCACCCTTACTAAACGATGCATTTTAAAATTCTGAGTTCAGGCATACTAAATGTTATATTCCTACCTTGTTCCCAGGAGTGATTATGCTTATAAGATGTTATAAGCAAACTCCCCATTCTATCCTATAGGAACAGATAGCCTTGCAATAGTGAAAATCAAAATTGGCAGTATTTCACTATCAGTACATGCCACACACACCAGGGCATGTCACCTTTCACATACTCTGCACCCTGCCCACAGGGGTACCTTGGGCCTACCTTAGGGGTGACTAACATGTAAGAGAAGGGAAGGTTAGGCCTTGGCAAGTGGGCGCACTTGCCAGGTCAACATGGCAGTTTAAAACTGTGCGCAGACACTGCAGTGGCAGGCCTGAGATACCTTTTCAGGGCTACTCGTGTGGGTGTCACAATCGGTGCTGCAGGCCAACTAGTAGCATTTGACTTACAGGCCCTGGCACACGTAGTGCACATTACTAGTGGCTTACTGGTAAATCAAATATGCCAATCAGGGAGACCCAATCATAATTAAAGCTCCCAGTTTTCCTTTTTTACTGATTTTTACAGAAAAATACAGACAGAATTTTTTTTATTTTCTGTCTGTATTTATTTTTAAAAGCGGAAAAATACAGAAAATGATGCTTCTTGTGGGTGACTCTACATGCTGTCTTTCATGCTTTCCAGAACAACAGCTGAGCAGATAGACAGCATGGGAAGTTAAAAAACAGGTTCAGATTTCCCTAATTACAGGCCTATGTTTACATATATGTGTATTATAATGCTGATATTTACCTGTGGGTGTAATGTTTCGCTATATTTAGCTGCTTAATTTGCTAAAATGCAACAGATAGCAACATATGACTTCATCTGTTTCAGTGAAATAAATGTGGAAATATACCATTTTACAACTCCATTTATTCTCAAAACACAAAATAAATATGGATAAATACCTATAGGATGACCAAAAAATAAATATGGATAAATACAGAGGGAAATGTTAAAAAAATAAATACCATAAAAGTGGGAGCCCTAATCATAATACCAATTTACACAGGGAGCACTTGCACTTTGACACTGATCAGCAGTGGTAAAGTGCCCAAAGCATCTAAGCCAGCAAAAAACGAAATCCAGCACAGCATCAAAAATACAGGAGGTATAGGCAAAAAGTCAGGGGAAATCATGCCAAGGATGCCACGTCTAACACCATGTCATCAGAGAGAAGTAACAAGTGTTGTTTCACCTGAGACAATGTTGAGGTTTTTAGCCAATCTAGGCATAACTTCCCAACACTGTAAGTCATTACCACCCGAGTGTTGTGTATGCGCGTTTCTTAGGTCGGGAATACTGATCCTAAACCCTTTGGTGTTACCCAGAAAATGTGCATGACATCCGTTAGTATCTAATGGCCACACTAACCTTCCCCCCTGATTTGTCCCTGAAGAATTATATGAACCATTGGAAAGCATGGTGTCTAATATTTCCCCGTGTAATTTGTGAACCGTTGCTAGTTCACAAAACGTGCAAATGTGGGAATGTTTGGTGTATTTAAGTCTTTATCTTAGTCAGGCCAAGACATGATGTCTACTGCACAGTTTTGTTCAGGAAAACCAGTTGATGTGGTATCTGGCATTCTCTAAATAATGCCTCATTCCCTTGAACCTGCCAATCTGAAGTTCCCCAAATAGATTTTAAATCAACAGTGTCTCTCCAAAAGTCAAACCCTTGTGTGGACAAATGGGAGAGAAAAGATGCTGAATATATCAGCTTTGTAACAGTGATCATAGTTTTCTTTGCTGGCGATGGTGTGAGTCTATAATAATAAGACCCTTGGTCTGCTGTATTGTGACCAGAAAAGTATGCAAACCTTTGTGCAATTGTTTTTTAACCACCCGTCGGTGGTGTAGGGCAGTGGTCCCATCGTATGTAATGAAATACTGCACGTGGAGTATTTGCTTTATACAAGAAGTGGGGACCATAATGTTTTAAACAGGACATTTTATCATAAAGTTATGCCATCATACATATCATCAGCGTTAAAAACAGTGGAATATTCTAGATCTTCTAGCATTTCATGCACTGTATCAATGTCCCAATCATCAGAGATAGTACTAGCAGTGATAATATCATTCAATGAAATGCAAAATACATCTGGTATTTGCAAACATTTAGTTGGACCAAATATATCATACAATACCCTATCCCAAACAATTCCATAAGGAACAAGAACAGCTGAAATGTTCACCAGGGAAAGGTCTCTTCGTGCTTGGTGTGTTGAAGAAAGTGGTGTTAAAACCAAGTTTACCAGTTGCACAGCAGAGCGTTCCAGGAGATAATGTCCATTTAGAAGCAGGAAAAAAACCAATTCAAAGGACGAGGACAAGTAATAAAATAGTAATCCACAGGTATAGCCATGGAGGAACAAAGTATGTCTTCAGCTAAAGGTAGAATACATGCAATCTACCATGTAAGGGAGGAGGCGGAGGTGGGTCAGACAAATCCGAAGAAAAGTCGACAAAGTAGCCTGAGGGTGTTTGATCTATTTTTGACAGCTCTGAAGGCTGTGAAGAACTGGTAGTTGATTTGAATTATGGTACTTTGACGTAAACACCATCCGTGTTAGGTTTCAGAATTGAAATCTGTGTTTCCATACAATTTAATTGTATGGTAGTTGTTTATGTAGCAGGTAGAAGTGCCACTTCATTATGAGCTATCTCCAGCCGCGGAGCAGAAACTTCAGCGCTGGTAGAAGCTTCCAATGGTAGTGAGAGGAGACAGGTAACTACCCAGGAGCCCGCGTGGTCTACCGTGTAGAACCAGCTACATAATGTGGTTTGACTAGATCTATTTACATAAATCTCTTGTTTTTGCAGCCAGCAAGGGGTGGTAAAAGTACAGTTCTGGTACCTTCAACCCCCAGGACAGGTACAGGTGCTCTGTAAGCTGGGCCAACTTCTTTCTTGTCCATGATCTTCTCCCGGACCAGGTCGCCAAACTTGGGGATCCAACCAGGAGTTGCTGGTGCTTCGTTCACTTCACCAGTGGTGGTACGTTTTACCTAGATTTTACGCTGTGCATCCTGGAATCTGTTCATTTCTTGTAAAACATCCAAGCGTTCATTGATGTCAAATGGTGTTTCAGGTGCCACTGTACTGGGACTGTCGAGGTCTGGTACCCATAACTTAATCCCAAACAGGATCTCATATGGAGTCCGACCACCCAGGGCAGATTGTTGAGGGCGCTCTGAACTCCATATAGAGGATGTACCCAACCACGCTCTGAACCTAGTATCCTAGATGTAACAGACTGCTTTTATCCTGGTTCTTCCTCTCTACCACCACATTCCTCTAAGGATGATAGGGGAGGAGTACCACACGTTCACACCCAATTTTCCCAAGGTGTTCATTTCTTGTAAAACATCCAAGCATTCATTGATGTCAAATGGTGTTTCAGGTGCCACTGTACTGGGACTGTCAAAGTCTGGTACCCACAGCTTAATCCCAAACAGGATCTCATATGGAGTCCGACCACCCAGGGCAGATTGTTGAGGGCTATCTGGACTCCATATAGAGGATATACCCAACCACACCATGAACCTAGTATCCTAGCTGTAACAGACTGCTTTTGTCCTGGTTCTTCCTCTCTACCACCACATTGCTCTAAGGATGATAGGGGAGGAGTACCACACGTTCACACCCAGTTTTCTCAAGGTGTGTTTTTTAAGCCTTAGTAGCAAACGTCGGACCCTGATCCGAATGGGTTGTGCCAAATGTGAATGTCCCAATCAAGACTTGCAGTTCAGGCTTCAGCTGATCGCTGAGACCAAACCCATAGGAATGAAGAGCAGGAGTTCCCTGCAACCAAGATGTATTTGTAAGCCCCATCTGATTGTAAGGGGCTGCAGTGGTCCAGATAAACACAAGCGAGTGGCTTGTTTGAGGTCAATAGAGGTATCTGTGGTGGACGAGCTACAGTGGATCCCTTCATCTGCTGGCAGATCACACATTTAAGGACAAAGTCCCGGGTCTGTTTATTTAGACCTTGCCACCAATAGCATTACTACAATAGTGAAATTGAAGCTGCCACCACTGCATGTGCAGATGCTAGGCTCTCATGTGCTACTAGTACTAAATTTAACCTGCAATCTGAATTTGGTATCACTCCATCCCCTACTCCGGGAACATGAGCAGTTGGTATTCTATGCCCACTTAACTGGTAGGAGTAGTTTGCTGGAAGGCCGTTCGGCAAGTGGGTGTCATCAAATGCAGTGTTGACAGCCGTCATAATGTCTCTATCTATCCTTATTCTGAAATAAGTACTCGCAGCGACAGCAGCAGTTTGCACTGTTGCTTTTGAGGTTTCATCAGCCAAGGAATTCCCTGCAACGGGTATTCCTACACGCTTGTGAGTCAAGGTTTGAATCACAAGTCTGTGTTAGCATTTTTTCAGCTTAGCCACTTGTCCCCCAAGCGCTTTGTGCATTATGGTGTACCCTTTGGAATCTCTGAATCCATTCTGGCTCCAGTAGTGTAGATACTCATTGTAAGACTGGAAACAATAATACGAATCACACACTACAAGTGTGGGGAATCCGGGATCTGTATTCTCTAGTGCCAGAATTAGAGCTCTGAGTTCGACCAGCTGCGCTGTGCAATCACCCGCGTTGGAATTCACCATCCTGCATTGTGCAGTTAACGGCGCACGCTGCTGAGAATTATTGTTTTGTCCCTATGGCCGGCTGTGTGGAAACATCAGTATAGATAATGTATTCATACTGATCAAGAGGCACAACTTAATTAGTCAGAAGGTATTCATTTTTTTATTGCAGGTATGCTTGTGTCTGTAGTATAGCGTCAAATCTGTTGTCTACATCTGTTGCAGTGAGAGAGTTGCCCCACTGTATCCATCTTGGATGTAATGCTTTTGCGTTGGGAATGCTTGCTGTCGTGACAGCCTCTAAGGTTGGCACCGGAGTCACTACAATTATTCGTTTCACCTAAGCCAGTGCTCTCAAACCCACCACAGCGGTCTGTACCACCGTCAGAATCTTTTCTGTCAATGCAAACTGCATCTCAGCATTGGTGTATAAATGTGATTTATATGCAATTGGTACAGTCTCTCCAGGCTGTCCGGAAATCGGTTAAAACCGACTCTGCTCGACAGTACCCTACCGGATGAAAATTAGCTGACCCCGTTTAAACCGAGTGTCACTGATTTTCATTGCTGTTGCACCACTTGGCCACTTGATGGAGCCTAAGCATTAGAAGCAAAGCTCCAATTTAGGCTCGACATCAAAGCAGTTTGGAACGTGTGTCACCCCCATTAAATTCGGGGAGACACATTGGTTGGCAAGGTTGGTGGGTGGGGCCAGGTCCCGTTGAAAATGCTGTCCGGACTTTGTCTGGCCCCACACACCGCAGCACACTTCAAACCGCCACGACGACCAGACGACGACCGCCAGTGCTCCAAGTGCTCCAAGGCCCAGCAGGTAAGTGGAAAGTGCGTGTTTTGTCGAATTGTAACATTGCTACAGAAACAGCACTGTCACTGTAGCAGCAGAGAGGCTCTGATAGCTTTGATGCCCCCATACCTTTGTGCAAGCAGGGGTTGAATAGCAGAGGGAGGACAGGGTTGACCTATTTGTATCTTAATGTGTGTGGAGGGCAAGGAGTTAACTAACTGCAGCCTCCCCCCTGCCCGCACACCTGCCCAAGTCAGGACGAGCAGTCCGACACGCACATTCGAACCTGGTTCTCGTGTTGTAAAGTGCAGATTCAAAGCCCACGCTTGGGTAGAATGAAGTATAACCATATACAATTCCGAGGGCTTCAGATGAATCATTCTGTAATGACAAGTATCTTGTTTAAGAGTACGAGTTTCTTGGTGCACTCGATGTGTCTACGGCCTGCGATTCAGCAGTTCTGAGCAAAGTCAGAGAGCTTGGGGGTTAATAGCTTTTCATTTTTACGGTTAAATGGATAGAAAGCCTCGGCAAGTTCTTCTAACACAAGGTAGGCCCAGGAGTAACAACTCAGTGCCGGATTATTATTAATTTTTAAGGGGGGAGGGTGTTATATAGCGCAAACAAGACCCGGAGGTATCAGAGCGCTTTACATGAGCGCCAGTTGCGTTACAACCTCTTCTGACATTGAACACCCATATTCTACACTATGTGAATAATTGAAGATATACATGGCTCGTCTCTCTGAGAAGTAACTGCGTGTCCCACTGTTTAGTGCAACACAGAGTGCAGGGGGCGAAGACAGACAAGAGAATGGGGAGCCGAGGTGTGAATGGCCAAAGGGCCAGAGCAACACTAGGCCCCCTGCCTGGCTCACGTGGGGGGGAGAGAAGCTGTTGTGTTCTGGCGTCTGTCTTACTGCAGCCGTACCCGAGTACTTCACAGGTCTGTAAATGACCATTTACTTAACAAGGTTTTCTTATTTTTCACCCCTTCTTAGAGCCCCTGCATCTCCGTTCTGCCGATTGCTGGAAGAATCTCCCCCCCCCCCCCCCCCCCCCGAAATTTGCCTGTAGTTGTGCCTCTGGGAGCTATGAAAGTATATTTACGCCACTGGTACTTATTACTGTAGAACTCTATATGAATGTTTCATCCTGGACACATATGGATTCAACATTCCCCTTTCATTAAGCTGAACATTCTCTTGACAGTAGGTTACCTGCCCTGCATCTTTATATACACAGCATTTCTTTGCAAGTTTATAAAGCGGGAAATTGGTCTAAGGGCTTTCGACCACCAAGTATTACTCACTTTTAGGCACGCTGGAGGTTAGCTAATTTGCATACATCAGAACCAAATTCTTTTTTAAAGCATGATGGTTAAAAAGCATTTAGGGTACAGATTTTTAAAGTTTTAAATCAAAAGCACTTAGAATGAAACTGCAATTTGCCAGTTTTCGTGAATGTTCCTGTTAGAGCCCTGATGGCTGAAGGTTTTGCTTCAAGGTCAGCTATTGGAACAAACACATTTTCAAGACTTTCCAATCCTTAGTCAATTCAAGGCCAAGAGGACAAGGGAGAGAGTCCCAGAGCGAGGAATCTGAGCCACATTGTGCCCATCTTTGAAACTAATTTTTCATGTGTGATTGGACTGAGAGTCTCATTTGGGTGGCTGGTTAGTGTGAGAAGTTGGCCTGATATATGATGTCACTAATTCTAGTGTACACCTTGTATCAGTCCAAACAACCCTTATGGTGATTGGTTGTAAAGTCAACCTTATAGACCAGCTATCCTAGTGGTAGCATGGACAAGAGCAGTCTTAGGCTAAACTCTGTATGGCATGTGAAGCCAGCTGTTATACCATATGTAATCCCTTGAATACCAAATGAAAGGACACCACAACAGATATATATAAAAATAGAATGTATTTATTCTAGTCAAACCCTCAGCACTCTTTATGAGATTCGAGGTAATTACAACACAGTCTTATTTAAGCATACATTAAGTCACACAGGTAAGTAATACAGTTAGGCCCTAGGGGCCACGCAAACCATATACTAAGTAAGTGGTATAAGAACCACTGTCACGAACACAGGATAGGCCTAGGCCTAGGGAATCGCTGGGGCTACACTATACTACCAAAGGTTAGGAAGTGGGAGGCCCACGGGATTCAGGTGCAGAGTGGAAACACTCACGCGTAATGCGTAAAAGTCGATAGAAATAGAAGTTATTAGAATTTAACAGTTTTAGGACACTTCTGGAGTAGCTAGGAAGTCGAGACTTGGAAACTAGACCCTAGGATAGTCAATACCCTTGTGAGCACCGGAGTACTCAAGTTACCTAGCCCACGGGCTGCGGGTGCATAGGTGTGAACTTGCGTCGGGTTTCGTTGTTGACTCCTATGGATGCCTGAAGGAAAGTTGCTGACAGGCAGTCAGTGAAGAGTGTCCGGTGGATCCCAAGGATGGAATCAAGAAGGAAGGATACCTGCAAGCAGAAGGGACAGAGTCTAGGTCACCAGCCAGGAGCCGGGAAGGAACCAGGAAGGAACCAGGCGATGTCGTGAAGATGCAGGTGAAGAGGTGAAGCTTGTCGCAGCAGCCACGGATACCAGGAGGCGTCGAGGAGGACCAGGACCAGGAGGTGAGCTGTCCCACGAAGGCTCTTGCTGTCGGCGGCGTCGATGTTGAGTTAGGACCCAACAAGCCTTGGCAAGCGGAACCCACGCAGAATGGAGGACTTGCTTCTGGTGCAGACCAGGAAGGTCTGGGGTGATTCTCTTTCACAGATGAGCGGGTGCCAATCTGGAGGAGCCGGACCAGCAAGATGAAAACAAAGTTTTGTCATCGCAGAGGTCACTAGCCAACGGGCCAGCAACCGGACAACACGTCGAGCAACTCAGGTGCAGAAGGGCCCCACGCAGAACACGTGAAGTGTGGGGAGCTGATCTTCTTTGCAGATTGTGCTCGGGAGTGGGGCTTCTCAATTCCCCAAGCACAGCCTCGAGGAAGCCTCAGAAGTCACGCTAGTCAGGTACTAGCCACTTTTCCCAAGTCGCCGGTCCCACGTCCCTCGTCGCCTCCACGGGTCTCAGCTTCGCTGTAGATGTGGATCTGGGTCAGAGGTGTCTGGAAGTCTCGGCGCTGGTCAGTCTCTGCAGTCGTCCCTCGTAGGATCAGTTGCAAAGCAAGCAGCGGTCGCTGGATGGTGCCTGGTTGCCCAGGGTGGTCACTCCTTGGCCACAAGGGAGATTTCTTCAGTCTTCTTCCTGAGGTCGAATGTCGAAGGTCCACAGTTTCTGTTCAAGTTGCAGATTCAGGTTAATCTAATTCTGCAGGTCTCAGCTACCTTCTAATATACTAGGCTAGTGGGCTGGGCTACCTGCAAGGTCCCTCCAATGGGTGGGACCAGGAAGGGGGGTGGCTACACCCCCTTTCCTTTGTCCAGTTTCGCGCCAGAGCTGGGGCTGGAGTGCCCCAGCACCGGTTTGAACTGGACTATGCATGGAGCACCTTGTGTGCCCCAGGCATGTCTCATTCCTTACAGCCCTCCCTGCCCCAATACACTAAAGTCTGTCTGGGGAGGTGCTAGCACCTCCCCAAGCAGGAAACCTATTGTCCAGGCCTCCCTGGCTGGGAGGGCTCCCAGCTGCAGGAGGTCAGACTCGTGTCTGTGGCAGCAGCATCCATTTTGTGATGCTGAGGCTTTGGTCAGAGTTAAACAGCAAAGTAAGATTTTAACATGTCTCTCCCTCTAGAAGGGAGGAATAATATCCTCATTACCAGAAATGGTAAGGTGGTATTATTCCAAAGTGTTAGACACCTTACACGACATGTTTTGATAAAGCCAAACCATAGTTACCATAACCGTTTAAGATTATAAGGCACTTGTGAGGTGGAGAGTCTACAGCGCCGCCTGTTCTGGGACGGGAGGCCGCGTATAGCCCTGGCGAAGTTGACGCTCCCGTGGTATGACGGGGGGATTGCCCTCCCGGACATTAAGCGGTATTACTGGGCCTCCCAGCTAGCTGCAATTAATCACGGCCTCTATGGGCCCGCCTTGAACCCGGCATTTGAAATGGACAAGATGCTCCTGCCCGGTGGCGACTACAATCGAGCACTCTACTCTGGCGCGCCGGATCCCCGCTTGACGGGGCCCACGCGTGTCATGGTGCGGGTGTGGCACGCGGCCAATGCAGCTATGGGGTGGAAGGACCGTTTGACCCGGGCGTCGCCGTTGTATGCGCCTCAGCGGTTGGGCTCCCTGTGGACCTCGAAGGGCTTCGAGAAGTGGGACACGATTGGCATCAGTAAAGTGGGGGACCTCTGGACGAGAGGGGGATTTAAAACATTCGAGATGCTGCAGACGGAGTTTCAGCTGCAGGGCAGTGAATACTTTCGGTACTTGCAGGTCCGTCATGCGCTGGGCTCCGTCTTCCCAGACGCCGCCTCCATCCCGGAGTCTTCCCCCCTGGAGGATAGAGTGCTGGATGGCCACGTTCCGGATAGCACGATCTCCCTCATTTACAAAAAATTGATTAATGACCGCTCGGGCCTGCTGACCGGCCTCCGTGAGGCTTGGGTTGCCGACGGGCTGGAGTTGGACGACGAAGACTGGATTTCCGCGGTGGCCTCTCCGAAGGAGGTGGCCATACCGGCTCGCCTTCGCTTCGTCCAGCTTAAGATACTCCACCGGGTTTACATGACGGGGCCAAGGCTTCTGCGTATGGGTTATGCTGAGGATGGGTTGTGTAGGCGTGGGTGTGGTGCTTTGGCGACTTTTTTGCATATTTTGTGGGAATGCCCGAAGGTGGAGCGATTCTGGCGTGGTGTGCATGAGGTCCTGCGTCTGGTTACGCATGTCGCACTGTTGCCTGAAGCGAGGAGATGCTTGCTGAATGTGTGGGAACCAACTGATTACTCGGTTCCGCAGACGCGATGGGTGACTCTGGGATATATGATAGCTAAGCGTGACATCGCTCAACTGTGGGGATCCCAGCGGCCCCCGGCGGTGTCGGCCTGGAAAGAACATATGGACTGGTGCATGTTCCGAGAAAAGGTGGTGTATGTGGCGAGGGGCAAGCCTGGGGCGTGGGTGAAAATATGGGGCCCCTGGAACGCCTACCGCGGGGGTATTTGCGAGCCACCACTGCTGCCTGCTGCCTCACCGGCTCCGTCCCCCTAGTTGACCCCCTCCCCCAGCCCCGGGCATAGAGTTCCCCCAGTCCTGGACTTGTTTCCCTTCCCCCTCTTCAGATTCCTGCGGATGGTCGGGGTCCCTTATTCGAGGAGCACGTGTGGTTACCTTCGATTGCGGGTTGCCTTGCGGGTGTGTGTTTTTTTATGTTGTTACGTGTGTATAAAATGAAACCGTATTGTGGGCTTAGAGTCATGTGGCTTACGTCGTTGATGTCTCCTGATTTGCTTCTCTGTAACGCCAAGTGCCCTTTTGTAAGTTTGTCAGGTGCTCCTGTCACTCTAGCGGCCGGCCGGAAGGTTGTAGGCCCATACTTGTATATACTTGAGATTGCAATAAACGGTTGCAACAAAAAAAAAAAAAAAAAAAAAAAAAAAAGATTATAAGGCACTTTAAGAGTATAAGGTAGGCGATATCATAGAACAGCTATAAGGACATGGTTCCGAAAGCTGCAGACAGGCTCAGCTCATGCTAGAGCACCATCTCACATGTTACCAAGCACTCTGCCTCCAGGATTGTTAAGGCCTGCCATAGGAGTGGTTCACAGGTACACATGTGTCTATTTTAAGGGTAGATATAGGTATACTATATCTAAGCAAGGGGTGATTACACAACCTTGCCCCAGCTGAGTGATCAGCCAGTTATGTCTGATTGGAAGGCCAGGCCAGGGGTGGCATAATACATGCTGCAGCCCCTGAGAGGCCTAGGGTACACCTATGCCCTGGGTACCTAGGGTACACTGTACAGGGTCCAATAAGGTGACCCTTACCAATTGGGTATGTACCTAGGGTACATGGAGTCCATTTTAAAGAGAGAGCAGACAGCCTGAGACCCTGAATGGCAGGATCTCAGGCCAACTAAGTCGAAAAACCAGCTAGACACTAGGCAAAAAGTTGGGGATAACCAAAGTCAGATATCCACCTTCCTACACAACCCCCCCCCAAACGAAAGGAGATAAGGCTGTCCTTGACCAGGTAAGCCTATATTGCCTAAGTGGCCATATAAGGAAGAACCAGCACTGGCATGGTGACCCCCTGTCTCATGGTCCACTAAGCAATCCCTCACCCTAAAGGTATCATAGGGTCTCCACCATAGGGAATCTCTACCTTTGGTGTGTCTTTGCAAAGCAAAAGGCTGGTGTTGAGATGGAGTACTGAAGTGAGTGTCCTCAAAGTGAGGCCTCAGCTTCCTCCAATCATCCTCCACCATGGATGCCTTTCTTTCTTTAACTGAGTTGCACTGTGCTCTCAGGGTCAGCCTCTGGCTACCAAAAGCTGGACGCTGGGTCCCTTTTGTGGGCTTACTGGAGGGACAGGTCAGGTTTGGGGCCCTAAGGTCCAATGTTTGCCTTTGCCCAACAGAATCCCTCTGGGGGAGGTCCCTAACTACCTGTAAAGGAGATCCCTCAGGAATGTTTTTAACCATCACCTGGCTAGGGCTACTAGCCAGGCAATCCTCATTCTTTTGATGGGGTGGGTTCTTGTGGACAGGGGCCCTCTTGGGGTCCACTGGCCTCCCTGACCTCTGCAGCCCTGGGCTGACTAAGGCAGGGTATAGAGAGGCAAGCTACCTGCACCAGACTGGGTCCCACCTTGGAAGGGTCCACTGACATCAGAGGCTCTGCCAGGCCAGGCCTGGCTACCTCTGGGGCAGTTCGTTCATAGGGGGTGAGGTCAGATCCCTGAGGAGGCTGACCTTTGCCTAATGTCTGGGGAGAGGGAGACTTTTCTTCCTCCCCACTACTCTTTGTTTGTGTGGAGTGATCCATAGTTTCAGGCTTCACTACACCTATGTCAGTCTGAGTATCGGCTGCGACCATTACAGCCTTGCCAACCTTTCCAGGGAGGCACTCAGTTTGGGTTTGAGCTGTGGCTGTCACAGCTCTGCCAATCTCTACAGGGAAGTCTGTCTTTGCCTGGGCTGTGGCTACCACTACCCTTCCAACCTTTTCAGGGAGGAAATCGACTTGGACAGGGGTTGTGGCTGGCACAACCCCACTACCCTTTTGTGAAAAGCCTACCATTTTAGAATGGGTGTCTTGTTCAACTCCAGCCCAAGCTGAGAGCTCCAAGTCATTCCCCAGTAAGCAGTCTACAGGCAAGGTTGGGGACACTGCCACCCTCTTAGGGCCAGTGACACCTCCCCAGCTGAGACATACCTCTGCCATGGGATGACTGTTCTGTTTGCCATCAATGTTAGTTACCTGGTATGAGAAACCAGGCAAAAGCTGCTCAGAAGGAACTAGTCTGTGAGTCACCATAGTGATGCTAGCTCCAGTGTCTCTGTAGGCCTCAGCTTTTCTACCATTGACGTAGGGCTCCTGTCTGTACCTACCCAAAGTGTTGGGGCAGGCAGTGAAGTTGGCAAACCCCATGCCACCATCACAGACAAGAGTAGCTGCTGTAGGGGACTTGGCTAAGCCAGGGTCCACCTGTGTTCCCCAAGAAAACCTAACCAAATTTTTGGGGGCACTCCCACCAACTGGGGGATTACTGCTGACAGTAATAGGTGGTGTTACCGGAGTAATTGGAGGAACAGGTTTGTTTTTAGCCTTTGGGCAACTGCTGTCAGTTTTCCAATGCCCAGGAATTTTACATTCATGGCAGTAAGGCTTTTTAACTGTGGTAGAGGAGGGAGCTTGGGACCCACCACCCTGTGTGGAGTTTTGGGGCCCTGAGGAAGATTTCTCTTGTTTTATGCCCACCCTTCTCTTGAGGCTTGGTGGTATCTTTCTTTTGGTCACCACCCTGATTTTTAGGCCTAATCCTGGTCCTGACCCATTTATCTGCCCTCTTTCCCAATTCTTGGGGAGAGGTCAAATCTGAGTCTACCAGGTGTTGATGGAGAAGCAGGTTTTGACAATTATTAAGGATCTGCTCCCTCATAATCAAGTTGTACAATCCTGTATAGTCCTGCACCTTGCTGCCAGTTAACCAACCTTCCAAAGCCTTAGTGGCACAATCCACAAAATCAGACCAGCCCTGTGGCTGTGTCTTCTGGGTGTCTCTGAACAACAACCTATATTGCCCAGTGGTTAAGCCAAACCCATCTATCAGAGCACTCTTCAGGACTTTGTAATTGTCAGCATCCTCATCACTAACTGTGAGGAGCTTGTCTCTACCTTTGTCAGAAAAGGAGAGCCACAAGATAGCTGCCCACTGACTCTGGGGTACCTGCTGTACTTTGCAGGCCCTCTCCAAAGCAGTCATCCACTTGTGGATGGCATCCCCATTCTGATATGGGGGGACTATCTTGCTTAGGTTTCTATGGTCATAAGACCTATCCCTATCTTTAGGAATGTTGCTGCCACCAGTGGGTCCTAACCCACTTAACTTTTTCTCTCTGGCCAGAGCAAGTCTCTCTTTGGCAAGGGCAAGTTCTTCCCTTTCAATCCTCAGATTGACTTCCCTCATTCTGGCCTGATGCTCTTTTCTCTCTGGAGAAGTCATTCCCCTGTGAGAAGAGGCATTGGAGCTATTAGAGACATGGGAGTGGATAGATTCCCTTGAAGGGGATCTTCCTCTCCTGCTTCTCTGGTTAAGTCTACTTGAGGGTCTGAATGGGGGGACCCCAGTCAGACTCCCATGTAGGCTTAAGTTAGCCTGGCTAAGTCTCCCAACTTGGACCTGGCTGTCTACCTCATCTTCTGAATTCCCATCTGACTCATCTGTAGTGGGTAGACCCTCACCTGTACCTAGGGTACTAACCTGGGAGGCCCTATGAGCATCATACTCCTCTAGGATCTCCACTAGCTGAATGAGGGTAGGGTTTGAACCCTGTTTTAATTTTCTGGAGGTACACAATTGTCTCATCTCCTGAAAAGTTAGGGTATCATATCTAGAGGGGATCTTTCTAGGATCTACCCCTCCTGAGAGAGAATCAACTTGATCTCCTCTCAGAGACATGATCTAGTGAGGGTGTGGTGTGTGCACCTACCTACACTAGTTGTATCTACTAAACCTCTCTAGTAGGTGTAGTCAGGGTGTGCTAAGCCCTTCAACCTACAACTACTAAGTCCAGTAGGACTTAAGTATTTATAATCTATGTTATATGTACCTAACAATATCTATGTGATCTTTCAATTTAGTATCTCAAGATTACAATGGTATTACAACAGCAAGCAAGATCCCAACCGCTGCTCACCAATGTGAGTAGTTGGCCTGATATATGATGTCACTAATTCTAGTGTACACCTTGCATCATTCCAAACAACCCTTATGGTGATTGGTTGTAAAGTCAACCTTATAGACCAGCTATCCTAGTGGTAACATGGACAAGAGCAGTCTTAGGCTAAACTCTGTATGGCATGCGAAGCCAGCTGTTATACCATATGTAATCCCTTGAATACCAAATGAAAGGACACCACAACAGATATATATCAAAACAGAATGTATTTATTCTAGTCAAACCCTCAGCACTCTTTATGAGATTCGAGGTAAGTACAACACAGTCTTATTTAAGCATACATTAAGTCACACAGGTAAGTAATACAGTTAGGCCCTAGGGGCCACGCAAACCATATACTAAGTAAGTGGTATAAGAACCACTGTCACGAACACAGGATAGGCCTAGGCCTAGGGAATCGCTGGGGCTACACTATACTACCAAAGGTTAGGAAGTGGGAGGCCCACGGGATTCAGGTGCAGAGTGGAAACACTCACGCGTAATGCGTAAAAGTCGATAGAAATAGAAGTTATTAGAATTTAACAGTTTTAGGACACTTCTGGAGTAGCTAGGAAGTCGAGACTTGGAAACTAGACCCTAGGATAGTCAATACCCTTGTGAGCACCGGAGTACTCAAGTTACCTAGCCCACGGGCTGCGGGTGCATAGGTGTGAACTTGCGTCGGGTTTCGTCGTTGACTCCTATGGATGCCTGAAGGAAAGTTGCTGACAGGCAGTCAGTGAAGAGTGTCCGGTGGATCCCAAGGATGGAATCAAGAAGGAAGGATACCTGCAAGCAGAAGGGACAGAGTCTAGGTCACCAGCCAGGAGCCGGGAAGGAACCAGGAAGGAACCAGGCGATGTCGTGAAGATGCAGGTGAAGAGGTGAAGCTTGTCACAGCAGCCACGGGTACCAGGAGGCGTCGAGGATGACCAGGACCAGGATGTGAGCTGTCCCACGAAGGCTCTTGCTGTCGGCGGCGTCGATGTCGAGTTAGGACCCAACAAGACTTGGCAAGCGGAACCCACGCAGAATGGAGGACTTGCTTCTGGTGCAGACCAGGAAGGTCTAGGGTGCTTCTCTTTCACAGAGGAGCGGGTGCCAGTCTGGAGGAGCCGGACCAGCAAGATGAAAACAAAGGTGTGTCGTCGCAGAGGTCACTAGCCAACGGGCCAGCAACCGGACAACACGTCGAACAACTCAGGTGCAGAAGGGCCCCACGCAGAACACGTGAAGTGTGGGGAGCTGATCTTCTTTGCAGATGGTGCTCGGGAGTGGGGCTTCTCAATTCCCCAAGCACAGCCTCGAGGAAGCCTCAGAAGTCGCGCTAGTCAGGTACTAGCCACTTTTCCCAAGTCGCCGGTCCCACGTCCCTCGTCGCCTCCACGGGTCTCAGCTTCGCTGTAGATGTGGATCTGGGTCAGAGGTGTCTGGAAGTCTCGGCGCTGGTCAGTCTCTGCAGTCGTCCCTCGTAGGATCAGTCGCAAAGCAAGCAGCGGTCGCTGGATGGTGCCTGGTTGCCCAGGGTGGTCACTCCTTGGCCACAAGGGAGATTTCTTCAGTCTTCTTCCTGAGGTCGAATGTCGAAGGTCCACAGTTTCTGTTCAAGTTGCAGATTCAGGTTAATCTAATTCTGCAGGGCTCAGCTACCTTCTAATATACTAGGCTAGTGGGCTGGGCTACCTGCAAGGTCCCTCCTATGGGTGGGACCAGGAAGGGGGGTGGCTACACCCCCTTTCCTTTGTCCAGTTTCGCGCCAGAGCTGTCTCATTCCTTTCAGCCCTCCCTGCCCCAATACACTAAAGTCTGTCTGGGGAGGTGCTAGCACCTCCCCAAGCAGGAAACCTATTGTCCAGGCCTCCCTGGCTGGGAGGGCTCCCAGCTGCAGGAGGTCAGACTCGTGTCTGTGGCAGCAGCATCCATTTTGTGATGCTGAGGCTTTGGTCAGAGTTAAACAGCAAAGTAAGATTTTAACATGTCTCTCCCTCTAGAAGGGAGGAATAATATCCTCATTACCAGAAATGGTAAGGGGGTATTATTCCAAAGTGTTAGACACCTTACACGACATGTTTTGATAAAGCCAAACCATAGTTACCATAACCGTTTAAGATTATAAGGCACTTTAAGAGTATATGGTAGGCGATATCATAGAACAGCTATAAGGACATGGTTCCGAAAGCTGCAGACAGGCTCAGCTCATGCTAGAGCACCATCTCACATGTTACCAAGCACTCTGCCTCCAGGATTGTTAAGGCCTGCCATAGGAGTGGCTCACAGGTACACATGTGTCTATTTTAAGGGTAGATATAGGTATACTATATCTAAGCAAGGGGTGATTACACGACCTTGCCCCAGCTGAGTGATCAGCCAGTTGTGTCTGATTGGAAGGCCAGGCCAGGGGTGGCATAATACATGCTGCAGCCCCTGGGAGGCCTAGGGTACACCTATGCCCTGGGTACCTAGGGTACACAGGGTCCAATAAGGTGACCCTTACCAATTGGGTATGTACCTAGGGTACATGGAGTCCATTTTAAAGAGAGAGCAGACAGCCTGAGACCCTGAATGGCAGGATCTCAGGCCAACTAAGTCGAAAAACCAGCTAGACACTAGGCAAAAAGTTGGGGGCAACCATAGTCAGATATCCACCTACCTACAGTTTGACTTTTTGTTTGGTGTCATCAGGCTTTAAAGATAAAATGGATTCTTATGCTATGCCTCAAATATGTGTCCTTCAATTTCACTAATTGGTTGGCATCCTGTTTAGTGGCATCATTATTTTATCAACAGTACGCAACCGGTTTATAAGTGTTTTTTTATGATCTAGTTTGCGCAGAAAACATGCCCCACAGAATAAAGACAGCAGAAGATTATGTGCTGGAAAACAAAGATTTCATGGTTGAAGAAGTGCGTGGGCAAAAGATGTTAATTTGCAGGTTTTGCACAGTGACTGTCCCAATAGTAACTGTGAAGACTGCAAGTCGAATTGCTGAACATCTTGTCACCAAGACCCACTTGAAATTGAAAGAGCCACCTAATAGCGACAGCCTATGCCAGATGTCTCTTGCTGAGACAATGACACGCTTCAAAAGAAAACGTGGGGAAGGAAAGGATGTGACTCATGAATTTGTACGTGCCCTAGTGCAATCTGGAACCAGCTTACACCAAGCCGATGGACCGATTGGGAATCTATTCTGCAAGCGTGCACCAGCATGCAAAACATTACCAAAAGCAACACAAATGTATGACAAATACCTACCAGAGGTGTTCCTTGCAGATTTTGAACATATTTCAGAGTTACTCCAAGGTGATGTATAGATCTCTGTTACCATTGATGAAACTCCAGAGATGCGTAGCGACCCAGCAGTGGCAGTGCTAATCACATTTTGGCATGCAAAAAATGGATGGTACAGACGTACCATCATGGCTGATCTACATGTACTGGAAACATGCAATGCAGTGTCACTTGGAATACTGCTGCCGAGAGTTCTTACCAAGTTTAACAAAGATTGGAGTGATATTGTTTGTATTTGCAGCGATTCAGCTACGTATATGAAAAAGTTATGTGATGACCTGTCAAAAGCAATACCTGAGCTGAAGTGTTTCCCTGTAAGAGATCCTTTCCACTTGCTAGATGGTATGCTGAAAGCATCTCTACAATCTTCTGAGCTAATGAAGAATGCTATTGATTTTGTAGTCCATTCAGGTGCTCTGTTTCGTTATGCGCGGGAACTAAAACGCAAATATTTCTCATTTTGTGTGGCAGCAAAGAAAGAGTCATCCCAACCGTGTCATTTAGTCGGTGGTTCTCAGTCCTAGAGGCTGTGAATGCAATATTATCTATGTGGCGACCGTTTACTGAATTTCTGCTTAGTGATGATGCAAAAGGCAAGAAATGTGAGGATCTTCGGGTGCATATTGATAGTGGTGTCAAAACAAGTACACAGTACTGCATTCTTAGATTTTTACAGGAAAACATGACTGGTGTAGTGGACATAATCAAAAAACTTGAGTCAGAAAACACCCTTGTCTACCAAGTGTTAAGCATAATTGGTGTAGATGTCAAACATCTCCTCGAGAGTAGGCTAGGCGACACTTTTAGTGACTTTGGCACTGCAACATGTTCCCTGTTAGAATGCTTGCCACTTGGTAAGCAAAGAAGTGTTGAGGACCAATTCAGGAAATTTTATTTTACAATGCATGAGAAATGGCTAGCTAAGATGCATAGAAATGTTCCTTCACCAACCATGGCATTTGAAGTCAATGAAGCCTCACTTTGGTACTCTGCACAAGTGTTAGATCCCTTCCGTAAAGGGGAATTTTCTCCAGACTTTGAAAAGTACAGCTTCATTTTTGACCGCTTCAATACCTCTGAGTTCCAACAAACAATTGATGGACGGAATGCTGACAATGCAGACATTCTCCCCCAGTCAAGAGATCTGGGTTAAATCCATCGTTCTTTTACCCACTACGCCACCCCAGTTCAGACATGGCCATATGCAAATCAGTCTTGACCCTGTGCCTCATGGGAACAGTCCAGCCCGAACTGCCAAGCCATGTCTAACCCCGGACCGGAATCATGATAGCCAGAAACCGGTCCTAGGATGCTTGATTCCGGTCCAGGGAAGACATGGCTTGGCAGTTCGGGCTGGACTGTTCCCATGAGGCACAGGGTCAAGATTGATTTGCATATGGCCATGTCTGAACTGGGGTGGCGTAGTGGGCAAAAGAACGATGGATTTAACCCAGATCTCTTGACTGGGGGAGAATGTCTGCATTGTCGGCATTCCGTCCATCATTTGTTTGTTGGAACGTCAATACCTCTGAGGGCATATGCACCCAGTTCAACGCATATGTTGCAGAACCTGACCCAGAGAATGTCAACCTTGAGGTGCAACAGTATTGGCATGGAAAGCTACATCAGTGGCCAGAGTTGGCAAATTGTGTACTGGCTGTTTTGGCGTTGCCAGTCTCAAGTGCCAATGTCGAGAGGGCCTGTTCACAAATAAAAGTGTACATGGGAAGGAAAGAGAGAGCGCGAATGACCAAAGACTCACGGAAGATATTGTATGGTGTACTACAATAAATTTGACTTGTAAAAATGTATTTGGGCCTCGTATACACTGTACATAGACTGTCTATATACCATGCATCAATTAAGAAAGCAAGCAATAATAAAAGCAAAGAGTTCCATAAACACCGGTAAAGCACCGTTTCAGTTTTTTTATGGCGTGTAAATGAGTAACCACTGAAAAGCACTGTTTTTTTTAGGTATTGAAAACACTGAAAAAACACCACCAGAATTTACCAAAAATAGAAACTGAAAACAAGAAAGCCTAAGTGTCTCCTTCACTGAACGTAACATAGGTATATCATGATGCACCCGCAATGATACGGATCACCAGTTTTGTTGTGTTTACACATGTGTGTAAGTGTTTTGAAGCTAGCATGTCAGCTTGTACTGAACGTAAAATCTGTGTGTGTTCAGTTGTCCAGAGTGTGCTTGTAAAGTCTGGGATGAGTCAAGTTGTAGAGTGGTTTAACCTGTCCGCGTTATCTGGAATGTAAGTCCTGGTAAAATGTAGGAATCCCAATATGGATTGAAGTTTCTTCAATGTGTTTGGTGGCTGTAAGAGTGCACATTTCTCTAAAAAGTGTGTCGCAAGGCTTTTGCCTTCACTTGACAGCTTATATCCCAGGAATAGGACATTGAGGTGGGCTATTTTTGATTCCTTAAAATTACATTTGTAGCCCATGTGAGCAAATCCCAGAACTATGTGATCTACTCTTGTCAAGTGTGCAGTAAGGTCATCATCCATCAAATATATGTCATCGACATAGGACAATGCCTGGTCACCAAATTCTTGCAGAAGTTGTGCGACCCTTGTGTTGAGAACCACCCGGACTATTCTTATACCCTTGAGGTAATTGACAGAACTGTTTTTGAGAACTGAGAGCGCCAAATGCTGTCAAATACCTGTTTTCAGGCACTATATTGTGGCAGAAAAATCAATTTGAGATATTTTGTGTTGTTTTGTATTTCTTTTGCACTATGTTATTCATTTGTGCCGCGTTATGCACGTTTTGTACAGCAAATGTTTGTGTTGCTGTGTTCAGTGTCTGTAATCCAATACTAGATGATATGAATGCTCAGGTTTCCTTAATGAAAACAAAGTATTATTCATAGGAGAGGTGCAACTTTCTATTACACCCTGGTATTCAAGTTGTGTGAGGACCTCTCTAACTTGTTTTTTAGCCTTATTTATTCTTTGAGGTTGTGGGATTGACCTCACTGGTATCACAGGATAAAGGAAACCGTCATCCCACTCCTTGGCGTATGAATATTTCACTGAGTCTGGAACGAAATCAGAGAAGGCAGGTCAAATTACTATTTCTTCCTCTGGGCAATCTATCACAAATTCAGGTTGCCAATCCCTTTTGGCCAAGAAAATGTCATAGCCGAATGACAAGTTCTCCAAAAAGAGAACGTTAATATATGTCGGTACGTCCCCCTCCAATTGGAATTGCATCTCGTACAAACAGTGTGGGAAATCGTATCCGGTGTTTTCTCCTGGATATACTCACTCAACGCTACTGCCACCTGACAATCCAACCGGTTCTGGCGAACTATCGTGACTTCTGCCGCGCTGTCCAGCATTGTCAGCGCCCATTCCCAGCTCAGAAGTGGTGTCTTCAATAGCCGTGGCATGCTTTACTTTTGGTGCAGCTACCTTCTTCTTTTTGAACTGAGGTTTTGACTTTTTATGTTTACCTTCCTTTTCTATTATTTTGGCAGAAGACTGTTGTGAGTCCTTCTTTGGGTTCACGTACTCCTCTGATCTGTGCTCTGACCATCCACCTCTCTCTGAGCGTTTTTCGGGCGAATCCTGAAAGGAACTAAAAGAACATGTATCAGTATCCTAATACCTGTCAGGTGTTTTAATATTATAATTTCATGCAGATTATAATGCTTTTCAGTGCCTTCTTGTTGAGGAGCTCAGCCCCGCGACTTAGTCTTTTCTTTATGGTTCTTATTATGCCACTTCTTTTTAGAAGATTCGGGTGCATGCTTTGTTTTATCCTTTTCAGAATTACTCTTGATCTGTAGTTTACTAGGTCTGACTCCTAAATTATCTCTGCCCATCTATCTTCAATAAAATACGGTAATTTATGCTCCTGTCCTCTCGAAGTCGGATCCCTAAAACGTTTGCGTATAGCCAACGCTGCTGTTTCCCCTTTAACGTTACTTAACACAATGGCGGATACTGCGGAAAAATTGCCCAACAGTTTTATCCCCAAATCCAGGGCAAGGGCTGCCCCATGCTCATTCTGGATCTGTTTAAGCACCTCTGGCAAAACAGCTAATGAGGGTGTACTGTGTATTCTGGTATATACTGCAGCGAAAGCTGTACCCCAAATAGTACAGTCTTCTACTGGGGGAGCCATCCTCATTGGCAAGCAAATTGTAAGAATACTGTGTTTTTCCTGGGGTGTCGTATGGGGAAACACTGCTTCAAGCTGACTTTTTTTGTGTGCAGTCCAGAACGGAATTTCCTTCTGTCTGGCAGAAACTTTACCTATGACAGCACTGATCGTTGCCGACTTATGCCCAGTGTAACCAATTGTAGTTGTGCAGCTTGAGCATTCTTCACAGGATTTACTGTCATTTTTCGCATGATAGACTTCTATATATTCTGACGAGACTGTGATATAATCTATGTAATTGGGGTGCAGTCATATTAGCTATGTTTGGATGTCGTGTGTAGCCGGCTAAGACTGGCCATGTTGCTCTCTTATTACTAAGGGGACCTAGTCTAACCTCTTCTGTAGTGTACAGTAGGGCGCCTTTAAACCAATTTTGATGTTCTTGGCAAGTTAATGGTATTCCTAAAGCTGGGTAAGCTAGGTAGTTATTTGGAACATCACTTGCAGTGTAAATGTGAAACAACCTTGATCAGCCATTTGTTACTGGGAGTGTAACCCATGAGTAGAATACCTCTGTGCTAAATGCTTTGTGAGCCTCAACCACGAAGATAACCTCAAGTACGAGATCATGTTGGAGCACTTTCTGAGTAACTACATGTCTGCAGTTTCAGGTATGTTTAGTGCTGCAGGGTCAGCAATAAGAATATGTTGAATTCAGAGAGGGTGCCACTACAGGTAGATCTTTGAAAGCTTCAAACTTGAACAACCTGTAGCCAATAGATAGGGTTAACCTGCTCAGCTGATGAGCATATGTTCCCTAACACCAAGGACGTCTCATGTTAATAGGTGAGTAGGGGCCTTTGGGTACACAAGAGAACACTACTGAGGTGATCCATTGAATAAGAGCCCAAACTAGAACATCGGCAGCGCCATGTCATATGGCTTGTACCTCTCCCATAAAACTGTGTGTTTGTTGGACAACATAAACATCTGGATGGTTCCAGACTGATTGCGTGCTCATCCTCAGGATATGTTGGCCTTTATCTCACTAGCTCACAGTGGACCATCTGCACCCCTAACCTCACAGGGTAACAAATGTGTGTGCAACCTCAGAACATGATAAATCCGATCCTCGAAGGAAATTAAGGTAACAGATCTAGAACCCTTTTGTTTGGTTACTAGTGCGTACCCAAAGAAATGCTCTGCAAGGCATGTCAATATTTATTGAAGCATTTACATTCTTGTATAAAATACATATGCTTCAATAGTCAGTAGAATGAAACAGAATGGCGTAATTACCATTATGAGAATATATGAACAATTCCACCATTGTGCTATGACAGTGAATATAAGTGGGCATATAAGTACTGTATTATAATGTACTCCTTCTTAGAGCTTCCTAACCTAGTTGCCCTAGGGTGGGTGATCTGCCAAATCCCTGTCACGTGGTTTAACTCCCCATTACCTGTGAATAAGTGTCATCAGGATACCTGTCTTGGTCGGGAGCTGGACATCCCTCTTCGCAGGTGTAAACAGGAGTCAGCAGGGCTGGAGTTCCACCATGCAGCACCCTCGCAATGACAGCAAAATGCTCCTGTTTAAAGAAGGGTATGCTGTTCCTTACTGGCCTGTTTTAAACTCACTTACACTACATCTACACGACTAGGCCCCTTACCCCCACTGCACTAAATGGCAGGGACAAAAGATCTCTGATAAAGAGCCCCATTTATGGAAGCCCGTCGGGCATTGAGGTGCCGGCCCGACGCGGAGCAAGCCCATATGATGAAGCATGACACCTAGCTTCCTGGGTGTGTGAGGGTTCTAGTCCAGAAGAGGGATCTCTCCCTCTCTCCCTTTCACCTTGAATTACAGGACTCACACTGTGATCCTGCATATAGAACCTAGTTCACTTTTCCTTATATGTCTTGTTCACCCTAAGGAACTGCATACCCTTCTTTAAACATTGTCCTGGGCATGTATGCTGGACTTTGAAAAAAAGCCCCTATATCCCTTCTCTTGTTGATCATCAGCAAAATGCTCCTCTCCCTTAAAGAAGGAAGCCATTCTGTATATATAATTAAAAACACCCATGCTGCAATGCCGAAACCCCAGTCTGACAGCTATTGTTTATTCTATTGTGATAGCGTCTTCGCCTACTGGACAACAATATGCAACAACATTTGCGCAAGTGAACTTTATCCCTTGTATTGAATGTTAAAGGTGTCGTGATACTGTGCTTATGAAGTGGAAATTCAAGCAATGCAGTTTCAGATAATGTTATCCTGCACAGACATGCAAGCAAATGTATGTCAAAATTCAGTGTGTAAAAAAAAGGCAACTTAAGAAACATGAGTATGTGAAATGATGGTGTTTCTACCCGGGCGTATTCCAACCATGTGACATTATGCAGAGCACTTAACATCTGTCTTTAATTTTTAGGCCCACACTCATGGCTAGAAATAAACTAGCATATTTAGGCCATTTTAACCCCTTCAGCGCTGCGCGGATTCCCCCGCGGTGCTGAAGGGTTCGAGCGCGGGCAGGGCCATGACGGAACGGTTCCGTCATGAGCACAGCTCAACCGATGCTCATGACGGAATCGTTCCGTCATGAGCATGGAAGGGGTTAAGAAGCACGGCTGACATGTTTCATTGCCACCCCAACCTTACTGGAAATCTTATCAGGGCATGAGTATCATTTTTCACTCATGTGTACACCGGACCTGCATATCAAGAGGAAATAAGACGTTGGACAGACAACATCAACAAATACATGTGATTCAAATCATGATTCAAGTCACCCATCTCCCTACTTCAAGCTAATAGGGAGATACTTACAATCTGGACATGTCAGTGACATCACTGATGACATCTCAAATGACATACTGATGACATCACCCAGTAAAGTAAACTTCAATATACTTCATAAAAGACTATTTAGATTTTTTTTAAGTATGAGACACGTGGGAGACGCACCGCACAGAGCTCACTGTAACCTTATCAACTACATTCACTTATCACCTAAGAGACAGTTCTCAGTGGATAGTCCTGTCCCTTCTGAGCCACTAATCCAAACACTTAAGAGCAAAGTAATACCTTTACCCGTATAGGCTGGCCTATTGCAAACCACAACAACGCTATTCGTGAACTTGGAAAGAAGTTTTACTACAAATGTCAGATTTACACAAACCACAACATACAACCAGTAGAGAGGTGTTAGCAGACAGGCCACTGTGTCACAACCCACTAGTCAAAGTATTCTTTTTTTTTTTTTACTCTTCTTTTTAAAGTTTGCAACATACATATAGCACGAATCATGCATTTATCGTTAGGTTACAGTTACATAAGAGAAAAGAAAACAAAGAAAAATATGGGTTAATAGGTATCAGTTTGGTGTTCAATATGTTTTAGAATGTTTTAATCAGCATTACTCGGAGTCAGGACCATGAAGTCAACCATTTTCCGCCCTGGTCACCTTGGGTGCCCTCCAATCCCAATTGTCACCTCAAGTACCTCTATAATCTCTCCAAGGTCCCCATACTTTTCCCCACTTTTTTGGACACCCGTGCCCTTTATATATCACTTGTTCTGCATTTTGGCACCAATCCATGTCTGACATCCATTCTCGTGATGTTGGAAGTTCTGGCAACATTTCTCTCTGCTACCTCTAGGGCTAAGGTGACCAATATATGGTGATATCTTGATCTAGGCTCATCACCAGACATATTCAGTAATATATCTTTTGAATTCATTTGAACATTTTCAGATAGGATTCAGGCCAGTACTCCCATGATTTGTTCCCAGAAGGACTGTGGCTTCCTGGCCGCATCTCTGCAAGCACATTGATGACAGTGTTTGTCCTATTCTGAACAGGCGGGTCTGGGAGTAGTAGGATCGATGCACATTCCATAGTTGGATCAAACAGAACTTAGTTCTAATGGTATTGGCTACCTCTCTGGGGCTTTGCATTGCCTCGACCCATTCCTCATCATCTATGTCCCTGATATTTTCTGACCATTTCTGACGCAGTGATGTCATCACATTTGTGGAATTATGTAATAGTTTCTTATAGGTCAATGATATAACCTTACTAGGCATAGTGACTGCTATGAGTCTGTCCTCTAAGGGGTACAGATCCGGCAATGAGTCTCCCTCCCTTACGTGGCACTTCAGCCCATGGCCCAATTGTATATACCTAAATCTTTCCTTTTCAGATTGTTCATATTCTCATTAAAGATCTGTGAATGATATTATAGCCTGCCCTCTCCAAATGTCTCCTAAATGTTCTATCCTGAGTGTCTCCCAGTGTTTAAATCCCTTCAGTCTTCTCCCCTCTCTCAGTAAGTGGCTGCGCCACAATGGGGCCTTTTTCGGTCAGTCTATTGCGCCAACCCAGGTACCATGTTGCCTTCCGCCAGGCTCTGATCACCAAGCAAGTGTGCTCGGGGACAGTGTATTCCTTTCTCCTTTGATATAGAATATTTTCGACATTTTCGTTTCCCATCGCTAGAGTATCTTCTCTATGTGCGGGCTCCTGCTGAGCTGCGAATACCCAGTCATTAATTACCATGAGCTGCATTGCCCAATAATAGAGTTGGGCATCTGGGATCCCCAAGCATCCATCATACACACCCCTCTGTAGTTTAAGTAAAGCTATTCGATGGGCCAACCCTTGCCACAACAACGTACGCACCTCCTGTTCTATCTTCAACAACTCTGGTGTTATACAAAACGGCGTGTTTTGCCATACTTAGAGAAGATGCTGGATGGTCTTCATTTTATATAGTTCAGCTCTCCCCGACAATGTGGGTGGCAGAGTGTGCCAGTGGGTCACATCTTCATGTAATCGATCTATCTGGGGGTGCATATTTAATCCGAGAAACGTTTGCGGGTCCCTGGTAATGTGGATACCCAGGTATCAGAACGCGCCCTCCACGATCGGAGCCCCACCGTCTGACTGCAGTCGGGTAATCCCCCCCCGAAAGTGGGAAGATCAACGATTTAGACCAGTTTATCCGATATCCTGAATGGTCACCAAACTCTGCAAATATCAGGAACAACCTACTCACTGAGTAGCATACAGTAGGACATCGTCAGCATACAGTGATATGCTGTCTTCCCACCCGCCGGGCATAGGTATTCCCCTAGTCAGATGGTCTCTGCATATCCATTCCACAAGCGGTTCCAGCGCCAGTGAGAAGATCATCAGCGATAGGGGGCAGCCTCGAAGCGCTACCCTGCCCAAGGGGAACACTCGAGAGGTTACTCCGTTGACCCGTACTTGGGCCAAAGGTTTCTGGTATAGTACTCGGACCCACTTGCAGAAGTTTGGTCCAAAGCCCATCCTAGGTAGTACAGCACAGATATATTTCCATAATATACTGTTGAAAGCCACCGTAGTGTCAAGCGCCATCACCACTGCTTTATCTAAAAAAGGGGGCTCAGTTTGGCTCAGGACCCCGAATAGGCATTGGGGATTCAGTCGGGTGTTACGATGGGACATGAAGCCCTACTGGTCTAGGTGTATTATTTTTGTGATAAACCCTCTCAGTGTTGTCGAGAGCACCATGGCAAGCACTTTGGCCTCCACCTTTAGGAGGGAAATTGGGCAGTGTGAGCTACACTGGGAAGGGGGCTTGCCCACTTTATGATTGGTGATTATCGTGGCAATCCACTGGTCCCTTGGCAGCCCACCCTCCTCTCTGGCCTTTTGAAACATGGCCAACATTGGTTTGGCCACCTTAGTTGCGCATATCTTAAATAACTCAAGAGGGAGGCCGCTGGGACCCGTTGCTTTGTAGCCCTCTTATCACCCCAACTGCTTCTTCTTCTGTCATGTCTGATTCTAATCCTTCTCAGTCCTCTTGCGTCAGTGTCTGTATGTGGAGGGAGTGTACAAGTTCTGTGCTGTCTAGTTCCGAATATGGATCTGGAGGGAGCAGATAGGGCCTCATAGTAGAAGGCGAACACCTCCACTATTTCCATATTTGTTTTTTGAGCTGTTCCGTCAGTGTCCCTAATTTCCAGTACCCAGGTTATTTCTCTGTCTTGGTGCTCCAGCCAGGCCAGGAGTTTACCAGTCTTGTCACAAATGTCGTATAAACGATGCTGGGTCGCCAGGGCGTGCACTCTCGCTCTGTTTTCTGCAAGAGCATGAAGGTCATCTGGCTTCAGGTGCAGCTGATGAGTTACTCCCTCTGATCCGGTTAATATTCTCCCAAAAGTACGCATGGGGAGCGGTCAGTCCCCTGATTCTCTTCGAAGTATAGGTGGTACCTTTTCTAATTTTATCTTTCATTGCCCTCTCTTGGAGATACCAAGTATCAATCTGGGAATCGATGGTCTATTCACTGGGGGCCCTTGTAGGTGCACTCCTACTGGAGAGTGGTCCGAGATGCCTCTCACGTGGATTGTTGCATCACAGAACCATCTGGCCGATGTAGTATGTGTCATTAAGTAGTCTAGTCGAGTGTAGTGGTGAGGAGAAATGTGTGAACTGTCTAACTGCGGGTCAATTGGTCCGATGTCCTCTGCAAAGGATGAGTATGCCCCTCTTCTCCCAGTCTGGCCCGCCCCACTCATTTTGTCTAGGGCTGTATCCATTATATCATATACGCCCCCCCCCCCCCCCCCCAACACCAATGTGCCAACTGGTAAGGCCAATAGTGCTGCATCCACTTCTGGCAGAGTTCCTGTATGTAGTCGTGGTGGGACATAGAGGAAGCATAGATTCAAAGTCTCACCCTCCCAAGTACCTGTCACCGTCACAAATCTACCCTGCAGGTCTTTCTAGGTACGTTGCACTGTGAAAGGGATTGTATTCTTTAGCAGTATTCCTACCCTCCGTGAGTCCGTCGTATACCCAGAGTGAGCTATCAGTATGTACCCAAACCTATCAAGGGCCCTGTAACTTGTGCCCTCAAGATGTGTCTCTTGGAGTAATATGACGCCTGGAGCCTGCCTTCGTACGTACTGTAGGACCAATTTTGGGGCCCAATCTATTGACGTTCCATGCCCAAATATGAAAGTTTCTAATCAGTGTTCGGCTCATTGTATTGAGTGGAATGATTGTATAGGTCCATTTGCATTACTGCTCCCGACAATGGCACTCCATGGATCTGAACCATTCTGATAACCTTTGCAACCCCAGCAAAGCATTTCTGTAATAATGCATCAATTGTCAAAACATAGATTCTTTTTAATAAAACATACCTTAGAACATCTCCAACCACCCCCCTCCCTGCTACCCTGCCTAGCAAGCTAAAACGTGCCCCCTCCAACTTGCAGAATGCCTGTCTCCCAATAGAAAACATACAAACCAAGTGCAGGGACGGGCAGCACATGCCAGCCCAAGATCAAATTGTCTAAATAAGCAAGCATCAAATCTCCTCCAACCAGGAACTTATTGCAACGACTCCCGGTCAACGTCTTACTCCGGGAAGTTTCACCACTGCTTTGATTCCCCCTCTCTATAGTCTGGACACTCCCAGGTCTTATTCATTTAGAAAACAGTCATAGAAGGCACAATAGCGGTAGAGTTACAGAATTGTAGATTAGCTAATACTTCTTAGCATGAGTTTCTCACTGTTCTGGCCCCTGATCTGGGGGTCGGCGGTCGTCAAGCTGGTCATCATTTCGGCAGATATTTCCCCCTACGAGCCTTCGGATCTTTTTGTTCTTAGATACTTTCCGATGGGCTGGTCTTCATCCCTCCGCTCATTCTCAGGCTCCCTCTCGGGTATAAAAATGCCACGTCTTTTCCTCGCTGAGGATCCTCAATCTGGCCGGATAGAGCATCATATATTTGATGTATTTTCCCAGGAAGGCTTGTTTCACTGCTTTAAAGCTTCTTCTTTGAACTTTTAGGGTGAAGTCTTTCAGATGTTTGGTCCATGATTGGAGACCATTTCTCTGGGATTCTGCCGTCTTCAATGTTTCTGACATCTGCCCTAGGGAGGTTTATGTCCGTAGTGCCCATGTCCAATATAGGTTCCAGTGTGTCTCCTAAGTCTCGTATTGCTGCCATTATTTCTCTCAGTGTGGGCTCCCCCTCCTGTTGTGTGGGGGGCCCACATCAGTACTCATCAAGGGGGACGTATCTCCTTAGGCCACCATTAACACAGTGTATTTGTCCAACTTGTTTGATTGCATTAGTTTGGTCCCGCGGTTCCTGACCATTGCCCCAATATCCTTTCTTCCGGTCAGTCCCTCCAGCACCATTATTCCCCGTCACCCGTTAATGCTGTGTTTAGTGTAGGCTTCCGTTCTCCTCAGCCAGCGCTACCCTCTCTCTATGGCCAGCTGCACTGGGTGGGAACAGGGGAAATACTCAGTCCATCCCCCTTCTTCGTGGATTCAGATCTATCCTGGCAGCCAAGATATTTCATGAGAGCCAGTTGGCTCAGTACAACCATCCATGGAAGGGCCCAGGGGATGTGTGTGTCTCTCGCCCCTCTCCACCAGGATCCTCACCACAAGGGCCTAGGGCCCACTCTCCTCAGCGGCCACCAAGGCCCCGGGACGAACGTTGGTCTTCACGCGACTCCCGGTCGCATGGGGGCAGAGTCACACTTCTGGGCAATCTGCAGCGCCAAAGAGCCAAGCCTTAAATATGCAGGGGGCGGCATGGGGAGAACACCTCAAGGAGTGATACTATTCGTAGCCTGGGGGAGGGGGCCGGCAGACTCCCACATATTCTGGGAATCAGGCCTCGGTAGTCTCTCCGGCCTGATCTCCTCTCACCTCTTTTGTGTACGATTATGTAGTACTGTGTTTCATTTGTGATTCATTACTGTTTCTTTAAGTGACATGATTCTAGATTAGAACGAGGATAGGTCATACATGTTAGATTCGGTTTAAGGCAGTTAGCGATTGGCTTCCACCTGTGTATGTCGTTCTTGTGATTACTCCTACTACCAGCATACTATTTTATGTATATTTAAATTATTAAATCAACTTGGATTGTAAACCACGTTTACCGGAGTTCTTGTGGAAACTAAACTACTACAATTTGGTACCAGGAGTGGGGTCCGACTTCAATCTCTGGAGGATTTTTGTGGTTTCCATGGTGACAGTATCAAGAAAGTTTTATCGGACCATTTTAAAGGAGACTGGTATGTTCGGAAGTTTTGAATTTTAAGAATTCGTCTGCTGTGTCCACACTTTTCAGCAGATTGGTGGTTCCTTGATCTGTTCTACTACTACGCACAAGGATCGCAAGCTAGTTTTTGATCTCTGGAGTGCGAGAGGACCAAGCGAGGCAAGTTGGAGTAAATAACAAATTATTTTTAAGTTTGCTGAGTTATACTGACTTAAATGAGGGTCTGTTGCTGACTAGCATTGTTTGAATGTTCAACGAGCGACGCTGCGTACCTCGAGGCTGTATTCTCAAGACGACACGAGGTGGTGGTTCCGACTCCAGTGTTCAGCGTTCGGTCCATGCGTTCTGTTTTCTTTCCTTTCCTCCTCGTTGCCGCATTGCATCCTGGGAGACGTCGTGACATCTTACTGTACACACACGACGGCGGCCATCTTAAGTTGGGGAAAGACTTTGTTTATATGCTGCGCAACTTCGTGATCATCAGTTACTTCGAATCACAGCCTCAACGAAACGCCGCGGTGAAGACATCGATCAATTACGCGTTCACAGGCATGGCAAAAAAGTAAAGGTACAATGTTCCTGCTAGTGTGACACACGGTGATTCACACACCTTATCTTCTTATTTTTGGCAGAGAGAATTTAGCGAAGTACTGATAGACCGAACCCATTCAGCACTCATTAATTTCATTAATTCTGAAATTGCTTGACATTTATTTTTTTGAACAACAATTTTTATTTGCAAACCAGTCAAAGGAAACTAAGACAATCTCTTTACTTTAAACAGGAGAGACAAGGTTTTACTCCTTCATTTCATATGGCTTCAAGTCAGGGCGTCATCCAGCCAGCACCATTTTTATTAAAACCAGGTAAACCTGAACTTAAATGGGCAGAATGGCTTAGAGACTTTGAAAATTACCTGACAGCCATTGATGCAGACAAATACTCGCCAGAAAGGAAATTAGCCTTATTAGTTAATCATTTGGGCACAGCAGGCAGAAGAGTTTTTGATAACTTGCCGAGACATCCTGCTCCCACTTCGGAAGACATAGTGTGGAATGTTTATGTTGAAGAGAAGTTACGTATGGCCAAACAGTATTCTGATACCTCGAGTGTGTTATTGGAAAGATTTAATTTTGCAATGTGTAAGCAGTCTTGTGAAGAATCGGTAGAAGATTATATAGCAACCTTGAGAGTGTTAGCTGAAAAATTTGAATTTGGTGCTGATATTGATACTTACATTAGAGATCAATTTGTATTTCATTGTTTCTCAAAGAAGTTTCAAGAACGGTTACTTACCTCGGGCAATCCGAGTTTGGCCGAAACAATTGACATAGAAAAAAGCATTGAGAGGTCGATTGTTACGTCCAAAGTGTTGTCTAGTCAATCTAACCAAACATTAACCTTTCCTACACAGACGAATGTGCAATCTCCATGTTCTTCAAACATGAGTTTGTTCTCTGATGACAGTGCTGTATGTGCTATTAACAACAGGCAAACATATTACAGGAATAGGAATTACAAAAACCAATCTCCAAGAGATCAATTAGTTTGTTTTCGGTGTGGTTCAAGAAGCCACATAGGGAACAATCCTAGTTGTCCTGCGTTAGGGAAAAAATGCACTAAATGTCAGAAGGTTGGCCACTTTCAAGGAGCCTGTAGAAGTAACATGAATGCTAATTTAAGAAAAGTTAAAGTATCTAGCATTTCATTGAAGGGTCAAGAGGTACAAGATTGCACTTCACAATTTGCAAATGTCGTGGTCACCATTGAAGTGCCAGAGTCTTTGGGTAAACAGATTAAAGGTCCTTTAGTTGACATGATTATTGATGGGAAAACAATTTTAACAATGGCCGATTCTGGAGCTCCGGTTACCATTCTTGCAGATAGCACATTCTATAAGTTTTGGCAGATTGAAATGCCACTGATAGCTCCTGACATCAACCCAAAAGCCTTCGGGGAGGAAGATATAGATCTTCTAGGTTACTTTTGGGATAAAGTAGAGTGTCTTGGCAGAGCTGTTAAGACAAAGATCTACGTAGCCATCAGAGGAAGAGACATTATAGGTTGGAAAGATCTTGCCCTCCTGGGCATAATATTACGCCCTGGACAAGATCCCCCTGTAGTACTTGGTGATATTCCCTCCAACATTGTAGCAAGTATTCAATCTGACATAAAGGTAGAAAACATTATACGTTTTTTCCCAAATGTATTCAAGAACACAGTGGGGGTAGTAAAAGGATACGAACACACCATAATGTTGAAAAAGAACGCAACACCAATAATACACAAAGTCAGACCTGTACCACTTACTGTTACAGAAGATTTAAAAACTTTACTGAACAATTTACAAACTGAAGGCATAATATCCCCTATCAACTCCTCAGAATGGATTTCTCCGGTTGTTTTACGGAAAAAAAGTAATGGGGACCTTAGGTTGTGTGTAGACTTAAGATCTTTAAACCAAAACATACTGGTAGATTGCCATCCTCTGCCCCTCATACAAGAGATGCTAGCAAAAATAGGGAAATCAAAGTTTTTTCCACCATCGATTTACACTCTGCCTATCACCAAATTAAACTTTCCAAATATTGTCAAGCTCTCACTGCATTCGTGACTCCTTTTGGAGCTTATGAATATTTAAGATTGCCATTTGGGCTGGCATCAGCCGCAAGCATATTCCAAAAACTAATGGACGACCTATTTGGTGATATCCCACAGGTACAGGCGTACCAGGATGACGTAATAATCCTGAGAGTGAAGAGAAACACATAACAATTCTAAAACAAGTATTATCTATTTTACAAGACAAAGGTATGACAGTCAAAGCAAACAAAGTTACAAAATCCTCTGTATTTTTAGGAAACAGAGGTTGGTGGAATAAAAATAATGTTGTGAAGGTTTCTCACAAACAACTTGAGATTTTCAATAAGATGTATGCGAACAGATGTGATGAAGAGGATGATGGTTTTCTCTTTGGTCCTGATTTGGCTAACAATCTTAATGCAGATAATGTCATTGTCAACCCTGCTTTAGATTCAACAGTAAGTTCTCCAAGTCGATCTTCCATCGCCTTGGATGTGGTACCTATGCGGGATCATCGCATTTGTAAGATTCCGATAAAATGTAATGATTATGTCTTATATTGATTACTATCACAATTTCTTTTGTTTTGCTATATGGGGGGAGGGTATGTAGTACTGTGTTTCATTTGTGATTCATTACTGTTTCTTTAAGTGACATGATTCTAGATTAGAACGAGGATAGGTCATACATGTTAGATTCGGTTTAAGGCAGTTAGCGATTGGCTTCCACCTGTGTATGTCGTTCTTGTGATTACTCCTACTACCAGCATACTATTTTATGTATATTTAAATTATTAAATCAACTTGGATTGTAAACCACGTTTACCGGAGTTCTTGTGGAAACTAAACTACTACAAATGTCCCGCACACTAGCTCCCGCCGAGCGCCAAACAGCCTCTCTGCCCCCGCTCGCCGCCTCCTCGAAGCCCCGAATGCTGGGAGAGCTTGGACGCTCCGTCCAATCCCCGCCTCCCTCCGCAGCGGCTGCGGAGGAGCAATGTCGCATCCCCACTCAACCAGCAGAGCTGAGGGTCCGGCCACAAGCAATGGATAGGAGAAGGGATCCTCCGGCGGGACGTCTGCGGCGAGTGGGGAGGAATTGGAGAGGATCCGTGGGCGGTCTTTCCCCATATGGCCAATCTTGTTCTCGCGACTCAGGCCTCAGTTGAACTTCCCGGCTTGGTTGCCTCTCACCTTGTACTGTTAGACGTTCTGTCCCCCAGACCCCCGAAATCCAGAAGTGTCTCTCTCCAGCCGATCTCACCTCTCCAGTTTCAACTGCATGGCCAACTCGGTTGCGGCACTCGTCTCTTGCCTCAATCACTCAGGCCTTTCTCGTGTCATGCGGCCCACTGGGCGACGCAGGCCACTCCGTCCCCATGAGATCTCAGCCCATTGTCAGAAGGGGATCGATTGGGCTCTGCTTCCTTCCAGTATCGCATCAGGGTCTTACTGTCACTTTGCAGGTTGGATGATGACGGATTAGTAAAGATTATTTGTCGGGCTGTTGAGCTCTCTAAGGGGCATATTATCAAGACAGGCGATAAAATTATCGCCGCTTTAGCTGCAGTTTTCTGCCGCTAAAACTGCGATAATGGGCTTGATAATATGCTCTATGAAATTCCAATTGAAGCTCAGGTTAGATGTCCTTCACATCTAACACGGGCTTCAATTGGAATTCCATAGAGCATATTATCAAGCCCATTATCGCCGTTATAGCGGCAGAAAACTGCCGCTAAAGCGGCGATAATTTTATCGCCTGTCTTGATAATATGCCCCCTAGTGTGTAGCCATCTTGCGTGGCGGTTAGCCACGCCCCCCCTAGTCAAATTATTCTTCATTCTCCTGGACAAATGTGTGCGCATTGAGTTGAGTTTGTTGTAAATGTCTACTACACTGAGCCATCACCCTAGAGAAAGGATTTAGCAAACAGATTACTTTATTGCAATCTACTACTACAGTCATTCATTATAAGGAGAGAAGTCTAAGGAAACTGGTCAGTATGTCATAAAACAGAACTATACTCCGTCATCACTTTGGAGTTAAGTCTCAATGAACAGCTTAGACTCCTACAAAGCATTACCATACACATACATCAGCAGGTGACATGTGTCAGTGTAAAGGCTAGATCATTGATAAATAGTACACCCGCTTTAAAAAACTGGATTATAGATCAGGTGACATATGTTAGAAATAGTATCACTAATTGGTAGTACAGAAAGAATACTAATTTAACTTTTGCAGTAGCTTAGATTATATATTTAAGTCTCAAAAATGTTTACGAAACACACTCACTGGATGATGTCATCAGTGGTGTCATTTGAGATGTCATCAGTGATGTTATCATTGATATCACTGACAATGTAATAATAACTTGCACACTGGCCATGCATTGCTTGTACCCTCACATATCACATTACTCTTGACATGTTCAATGGCTGAATTGATTACAACCCTAATGACGTCTGAAATTACATCAATGAAAACACTGTGCATGGCTAGGGTGCGAGTTATAGTTAATTTAGGGCATGAGTTACAGATAAAATAATACAAATTATTTCGAGGTCAAGAAAAAAGTGTTTTAGGAACAGAAATTCATCCGATATCTGTTCAATTTGACAATGTCTTATTTAAGTGCTACATTTTATGACTGGTGCACGTGTCGCTTCTTCAGGGCCAAGGAAGCAATTATTTTTTAAACTGGAGAGAGTTATGATTAAGTTCTAAGTGATTGGAGATCCACCTTTGAAACGGTATTTAGAAAATTAAATGATCGCAAGGGATCTACAGATAAATCTTTTTCCTTCTTCTGAAGATACCGCAGAAGAGATGGGTGAGAGTTGGTATTCTAAGTTGCAGGTGACACCTTTTGATTTAAAGCAAGTGCTTGATAATCAAGCTGAAGTATTATCTTTAAGTTACCAGTCAAGATTATGGAGCTCGAAAAAGAGATTGAGGGTTTAAAATGTGAGGAGCTGTCTGCTAAAAAATTATGAAATCGTAGATGATATTTTAGATAAATATCAAGAAGAAATAAGAAATAAAAACGATCTAAACTAGAACTAGGTATACCAGATTATAGGCCAGGACTCATCTATTCTTATGCAAAGAAATGCAACTCTGTGATCAATTAAGTACCAATTGAAGCCTCCAACCTGCAACCAGTGTCATAATGGACTGCGAGACATCTTCTAACTTCTCTTTTTCTGCAAGGAGTTAGTTATCTGATAAATCTTGCTATGAATCTGCTAACTTGGTAACAGTGAAAAGAACGGAAAGAATCTTGGGGCATATTAACAAGCGGCAGCGATAATTATCGCTGGCCGCGCCACGCGAGTTTCCCTATTGCTGGCTATCGCTGGAATTCATCCCCAAGCTAGCGCTGTATTTACAATGCTTAGTGCACTGGCGATAAAAATTCCAGCGATAGCAGGGAAATGTCCCAACATCGCTGGAAAACCAGCGATGTTCCCTGCAAAACAGCGATGACCTTGCTGATACGACCCTGTGGTCGTAACCCCACATTCCACCTCCCATGCAAAGTATGCCTAACACTGGATTTTAGCCGACGTTAAAATCCAGCGTTAATGGCCGGTTAGCGATATTTTCCCATGTAGTCTATTGAGGCACGCCTACTTTGCATCTCATTAACGATGCAATGCAAAGCGGGTGCTAAATCACGAAAACCCGCACTAGTGTGTCCTTGCTAATATTGCGATAAAATTATCGCCGGTTTTCGGCCGAAAACGGACGCTAAAGCGGCGATAATTTTATCTCCCCCTCTTGTTAATATGCCCCGTTGACTATTTCAAGTTCATTGGGGTTACTATCAGATGAGGAATATCAGTATTTGAACATCGAATTTCCTAGAATAAAAGTGATCCACTTTCTCCCAAAGGTACATAAATCATTGGAGAACCCACAAGGAAGACCGATAGTTTCAAGTAACGGGTGTTTGTGGGACTCTGATCTGACCCTTTCCCATCCCGGAAATTACACCAGCAGAGGGGTAGCTTCCAAGCCCTGGCCTGCTAAAGCACCAACCTGGGGCCTGGTCAGAGCTTTTAAACACAGACAGGCAATGGCCTGCCCGGGCCGACAGTACCCATCCCGGGCACTTTGCAACACAATGGGCTGGAAAATAGAGCTTATGGATAAAGGTCCTGGGCCAGCCAGAACTCTGATCTGAGGCCTGGTTAGAGCTTCTTAACCCGAGCAAGCAGTGGAGGTCTTCATGGGCCTGCGAGACAAAGTCCAAATAAAAACACACAAAGAGCACCTTTGAGATATGAAGCAACTGGGCAGAAAATTCACAGTGCAGTCACGAATTAATACAATGAAGGCAGGATGTCGCAGAAGACCACCTAATAAGAACTTATGTCTCCACACACGTCAGTAATACCGTCTCCAGAGGTGCACCCCTCACCAGTGGGATACATGCAATATCACTACAACCGGCAGTGTCCTTGATCACCTAACGCTCCTACATTTATTTAATGGTTATACATATTTTGAAGCTATTGCTGGCGAAATCCCAGTTATCTACTATGTTTCAAGAATTTCTAACACACACTGTTAGACTCCTCTTATTGGAGGTCATATAGACAGTACTTCCTCACTGAAACTAAGGGTCTTTCTATTTCTGAAAAGAAACATGTTCTGAGAAATTTGACAAATTATTGATTTGTGTGTGATTTCTGAAGTTTAAGATGTTGACACTACCGCATATTGGAAGCACTTGGAATCACTGTGACTGGTTGAGTTTAGTCGACCTACAAGATGCATTTTCCCCACACATAACAGTACCTCAGCTTTCCTGTCACTGGTGCAAGACTTCTGGCTTCAGATGTTTTATTCTTAAAGGTTTCTCCTTGTAGGAACCCATTACAGGAAATGATTGTGCACATCTTGGCTCTTGGTTTCAGATCCTCTACACCTTGATGTTTTCTGTGGGCATAGGCAAGTCGGATTGGATTCCATCTAAAAAAGATTCAAGTCATAGGAGCCATTCTGGGCACAATCACTTCAAGAGTTGATTTCGTCATCCAGGGCATGACGACTCTGTTCCCCTCACAACTATATGCTGCCTGATGGTTTCAGAGGTATTTTGGCATCCTGGGGCCCTATTATAGATAGGGAGCACTTTCTCTGTTTGCACCACGGCACACCTTAAAAAAGGTGCGCTTAGCACCAATTTGCCTCTGGCAGTGTTGGTTCTCTAAATTCTATATCTACGTCGAGCAATGTATTTCAATTCTCTTAACTAAAGGATAAGCTGACAGAAATCATGGGAGCAATCTCTTTCACCCACCTTAAGTTACTTAACTAGATTGGTTGTTTCTGGAAGAACTGACGTTTCCCCACCTAGGTGTCAGGATTCGAGGGCAAACACATAGCATACTTTAGGGCTGGAAATGGTGGAAACTAGGTCTGTCAAAACTCATAAGATCGGGAACTGCATGAAATTACATACTTCCTGGTTTTATGGTCAAGTCCGGCTTAACTGTGGCAGACTCTTATTTATGATCATTCCGGGCTCAGAGTCTTCTCCTAGCAATGTGTTGTTAATTGCAGCGTCTCTCACCGTTGGTACCAGTGTGCACTTGTATATGTTTCCTAGTTCCTTTTGCCTCTCTACTTTTTGTTGGTGTGTCTGTGTCTTGTAGTTCTATATTGCTAGTGTGTTTAGGGGCAGTGTACTGGGGCTTATGCTGGATTCCTGGTTACTCTGAGGCTCAGTTTACTAACCTCCACCACCAAAAGCTTATATTTTATCTGTGATTACAGATTTTCTCTGGTTCAATATACTCAACTGTCCTTCTCTGTTTTCCATCCAATGAGACTAAACTATCTCTGTCCCTTGACAGAGACAATTCAATCTTTGAGAGAGCAACAGTCCTATTTTTCTCTCTCTCCTATTTCCTGTCTCTCCCCCAAATTCCTATCACCAGCAGCATGTCTATCTCTGTAAGCTGTGTTGATATCCAGGGACGGTAGTGGTTTTCAGCAGGTGTTCATCCTTTGACCCTGACACTAGGTCTATTCTTGGTAAACCTTACAGAATGTATCTTCAATAGCCCTGCACAGGGGCTGTGGTCTTGTAGCTGTGCCTAATGGTGTTCTGTGAATGAGGATGGTTACTGGAAATCTGACAACAAATGGTGGGTTCCTGACCACCCACTTCTCAATTTTCTCATTCTATTTAGAGGTGGAAAAAAACTGTTGTTTCTAATGCCAGAGCCACAGCCGGCTCCTACTATTTAGAAACATCTTGTAACGGGGGTAACCAATGCAGCAGTGCCAGCTCCATGGCATTAGAGGGCCCACCTTGTTTAACAAGGACTTCTGGTGATGCTTTTTCCTTGCACATGATCCCCATGCAAGGCAAGGCAGAAATTGGCAGGAAAAAATTAATGATGTCCCAAATGCAAATGGAGAAAGCACCCAGTGCATCATGGACATAGATTTTTTGTTTTTATGATACAAACTCAAGCTTTGGAGATTTGCTTATGAAAAAAAAAATTCAATGTCTGGCTGCCATGAAATGATGAACCAGTTGGCAGTGCAGATTCACCCAAGTGTTCCTGAGGTGTCAGCAGACCACATTTTTTGGCAATATGCTCTCAATTTTCTCAGTGGGCTGGCTGCTGCGGTGCTGACAGAGGCAGGACTACCACATCCTCATTGGTTTGACAGACAGTCTGACAATGTCTAAATTAGCAACTGAAACAAGAATCATTAACCCTGGGTAACTATGTCATGTGTTTTCCTAAATACATAGTTCAATCAAGTATGCACATTGATGCAAATAAGATATGCCTGGTGTGGAATTGTACCTATAGCTACAATCGTGGGTAATTCATTGCGAGCTCTTAGTCGGCTACTAAATGTCATCCCATTGCCCTTTTTTAGGTCTCGCTGAGCCCAGCGCATGCGCTGGCTCGGAGAGACATTTTGGAGGTGAGTTTTCAAAGTGCTGCTGGCTGGCCTAGAGCTGGCGTTCACGCGCGAACCGCTAGCCTTCAGCAGCACTTTGAAAACTCGTGCTTTAGCGCGTCATCGCGATCACTTTCGCTTTCAGAGCGATCGCGATGACTTTCGCTTTTACAGCCACACGGCGTTACTTTTACTGCCGCGCGGCCAATGCTTTAGCTATAGCTATAAAGCAATACACTATTTTGAGTATGTATTTTTCCATTTTTCCAACCACCAGCAGTTTTTGAGAATCTGCTTTTTTTGTTCATTAGATTTTGTGTTCCAAACAAAGGCACGGTGAGAAAAATGAAAATCTAAATGTTGTATTATTTTCCACTGCGAACCTTGCAATCTCGGTTTCTTTCCCATGAACGTGCCCCTTAAGGTCCCTCTACAGCCAGCCATGAAGAATACCAGCGGGTTCTGTTTTAGGAAGCTTCCTAGAATAGTATGCACAGTTTACATTGGTGTACAGCAGCAGGGGTAGACGTTTTGCTTAGAGATAAGCGTGTCATTTTCCTGGCAATGTTAGAATATTTTTGTGATTTGCAAACCGTTCAATATAATTCGAGAACTTTAATATGGGATAACTGTGCAAGTCACATAATTATCCAATCTCATCCCAATTTTTAACCACTTGAAACTTGTACTTTCACATGACGGGAGTTTCGAGTAGCCCATTTCTTACTTAGTCTGTTCTGATTATGTTAATTTTTATAGCACCATTTTTTGCTTTCATGTGCATTTGAAAGCCAGCCATCTGCGTAGAGATACAAATTGTCCCCTCCTTTTTGGATCGCCCCATGATGCTCTAGTACTGTGTATTTCTAGCAATGCATTATCTTACAGAAATGAGGAAGTCTGTAATGCATTGCTGAGAATCATGCATTTACTGATCTCTAGGTGTGGCTGACCACGCAAGTTGCTACTTTTGTTTTTCATCTTTCACATTAGCTCCACCCACATCTTCAGACAGTTTCTAAGCTCCACTATCATTTTCCATTTCACAGAAATGGGAACATCAATGCATGACCCACAGAAAGTTTCTAGAAGTTGACGTGGGAGAATGCTGATCATCTAATTTATCAGAGGTGCGATAGTTAGTTTCAGGTTTTCTGCTCTGTCCACCAGAAAGTTATTTTTCCAAAGTCGTCTATTTAATGACTTAACAGTTAAAAGCTTTAATGCAAAAATGCTGAAAAGTATCAATAATGTACTCTCTGATCTGGTTTACTTTGGGGAGGAGGTAACCCATCTAATTCAATAAATGATTTGAACGTGCAATATATCATCATAATGATATGGCTGCACGATTCACCAAAGCAGACCCAATTCAAGATACTGAGAATGAAACTCCAAGGCACATGTTTTGATCCAGGGCAACTTCTTCAATTGACTATGACAAGCTCCCTGTCATGTTCAGTAAGGGGCAAAATTAACTGGTATCATTGCACACCAGCCGCCTTTTAATGAATATAACGTAACTGGGAAGCAACAATTAATGTAGGGATGATTTATTTTATGTTTTCTTCCAAGGTGTGAGCACATGTATTGAAATCATGCTTCGAAAATAAATGGAGACAGTAATATGCCGCTAATTCTGTGTCTTTTTTGGGTTTACGCTACATATGATCACGGTGGCTTAAATTAATGGACCCATTTGAAAATGTCAAGATGAAATAGAGTTAAAGGGAAAGTATTTTTTCATAAAAGCATGCTGTATAAACAACTTAGCCTGGGTCTTTCACAACCTTAAGCTTTTCACAGAATCTTTAATTTCAATTGGGAAAGGGGGATTTCAAGAGTCTTGGGCTAGTTATTTAATTGAAAAAAGACTGGAGGTGTGGTCAATACATAATTTGCATATACTTTCACCAGATGGACCCATGTGGCCTAGCTTGTAACATGGAATGTCTCTTGTAACATATACCGTTGTGTCTAAAGCTTTGATAAAAATAACAGAAGGTATGGGTAAAAAGGCCATCTCTCTCTAAATATTTTAATAATCACTGTAAGGAGATTGCATCTGCTGATATATCACTAATTTTGGCAATATAATGCTTAAATTGTTTTACTTATAATTGGCTTGAATCTAGCCATTCCATTAAAACCCACACACTCAGTTCCAGTTTCCAATATCAAACGCTTTCTTTGCAATTGTTAACAATGCATGCAAAGATTATTTTTAACTTATTGCTGTGCGTATGGAAGTGAGAAATTGTGAAATATTTAACATTATGAGTTTACCACTATTGAAGCCATATGGATTAAATGGGTTAGCACTGAATGCACCCAGTAAGCTATTGTTTACAACAGCGTCAGATCTCTGTTGTCCTTGAGTAAACAGCTTCTTTGAAATATGACAGAGGTACTTCTTTCTTCTTGGAAGAGGTTAAGTAAGGTGGATTTGGTTTGTTGTTTAAAGAGTGTGTATCTTATAACTGGCAAACCATTGATGCCCCCACCTACTTATCTTGATCACTTTGCCTCAAGTTTGGCATTTCCAAATCTTGCATAATAGCTTGTAATAGTTTTATTTAGAAGGTGAATAGCTGTGTTTATAATGTGGAGTAATACGCTTGGAAATATTCATATTCCTTCCTTAGATTCTAGTATGCTCTTAAATGCTGTATGTTGTTAGTCTTGGCCCTTTCTGCAGGGTCATCCCTAATTTTTTTACCTTTCTCCTGGCCATTTTTAGGTCTCTCTGAGCACAGCGCATGCGCTGGCTCGGAGAGACATTTTGGAGGTGAGTTTTCAAAGTGCTGCTGGCTGGCCTAGCGCTTGCGTTCACGCGCGAACCGCTAGCCTTCAGCAGCACTTTGAAAACTCGTGCTTTAGCGCGTCATCTCGATCGCGATCACTTTCACTTTCAGAGCAATCGCGATCGCAATGACTTTAGATTTTACGGCCGCGCGGCATTACTTTTACTGCTGCGCAGCCAATGATTTCGCTTTTCTCTCTACTTTCCGTTGCTCTCTCGCTTGCTGTTTCTGCCCCCCTTCTGTTTGTCTTTCCCTGTTGTCTCTCCTTTTGCTCCCCCACTTCTGTTCCTCTGCCTTTCCCTCTAATCCACCCCCGTTTTTTTTGTCTGTTGCAGTTTTTATGTGGCGCAACCTCAACTTGAAGGTATTGGAGCGCTTTACCTAAGCACCGGTTTAATTACGCAAGGACACATTCATTTTTGGTAGGAAGGGGGAGATTAAGTGATTTGCCCAGAATCACAGGCTAATGAGCCGACGCCGAGACTCAAATCTGTATGCCCAGTTCCAAAACCAGCTGTTCTGTCATTATGCCACATCTTCGCTCACCTTATCTCTTCTTTCACCGCCCCACAGTCTGCTTTTTCCCTATCCTATGTAAATAAATTCCGAGAGCTCGTCTCCACTGCTGTTCCTGTCTTTCCTGTTACTGTAGTTTCCCTGGTGTCCCATCCCTCCGCGCCGCCTAGCTCTGCTGTTTCTCACACCCTCCCTTTGCTGCTTCTCGACCCATCCTCTCTGTTGATTTGCCCTGTCCTGCTGTTGCTCTTCCTTTTGCGCCCGTCACCTGCTCTGTCTCTCCTCTAGTGTAACCCTTTAATGTTCAATATATCTTTCACTCTTCCTCCATCTGCTGCCCCCACACTTTTCTCTTTCTCTCTCCCTTCTGTTTATATCTCTCTGCCCTAATGACTCTCCCTGCTGTTATCATCTATCGCTCCTATTAGTGTTTCAGTCTCTTCCCTCCCCCAGAATTCTCTGTCTGTTTTTGTCTTCGATTTCCTATGGTTGATTCCCACTACCCCTCCTTGCTGTTTCTCTTTCCCATGCTGTTGTTATGTTTGCCCGGATGCTCTTTATCTTTCTTGCGTCATTCCTCCCCACCCCTCCTTTCAGTGGGCTTCCTCACTCCTCATTACTAACTATTTTCAACCCGCTCCTCTGTACAGCTCCCACCCCTTGCTAAAGTCCATCTTCCTCTCCCCACAGTCCACTCATCCCTCTTTGCTTTCCCCAGATTTCACTTCTATCTACCCATCTCTATATGCTGTCCACCTATTCTTCTCTGTTGTCCATTTACCCACTGTACAGTCAGCTCATGCATTTCTACTGTCCACCTATCCTAACCTATAGTCCACCCACCTCTCACTACTGTCCATCCATTCCTCTCTTCTGTTCTCAGACCACTCTACTTTCCACCCATATCTTCTGAAACATCCACTAGTTCCTCTCTGGCATCCACCCATACCACTTTACTAACACAAACTTCTCTTCAAGTCTACCCATCTCTCTATGCTGTACACCTATTCGTCTATGGCAGCTACCCATACCATTTTACTTCCCCAAACCTCTTTTCTGTCCACCTATCTCTCTATGCTGTCCACATACTCCTCTCTATTGTCCACTCACCCTTCTGTACGGTCATCCATACACTGCTAAAGCCCATCCAGCAGATTCTACAGTAGACACATCTCTCTCTGTTGTCTACCCACACATCTCTTCTCTCCTTTGAGGCCCCTACGTCTTTCTACCCTTTTGCTGCCTTTCTCGTTTGCTCCTCCAACCCTCTCCACTTCGCCGCCCTTACTTTATTCTCTCCTGTTCTGCTTACCTCTCTCCGCTCATTTGTACTTTGTGTCCTCCTTATTAGTTTCTTAACTTTTTCATCCCACCCTTCATTGGTTCTCACTTTACTCCATTCACAATACCAATCTACTTTGTTGCATCGCTTCACTATGCATCATTCTACCCTCCTGCATTTATTTCCTGTCTCTCTCTTGTCTATCTCTTTCTGTCTGCCTCTACGCTCGATTGCCTCTCTTTTCTCTACTCCTTGCATCTCTCCCATTATTTTTATGACTCCGTACCTTTCCTTTGCCTCCCTTCTTCTGGGCGTCCCTCTCTGTACACCGTTCTGTATCGCTTTCTACCCTTCTTTAAATTAAATCGCTCCCTGTTGACCTGTTTATTCATCCTCCCCAGTGCCTGTCTTCAGTGTCTACCCAGGTTCTCCCATTAATGGCCCCTCCCAAGCCTGTGAATCTCACCCTCTTCTGCTTCTCTTACTCACACTGTTGTTTCTCCTCCCTACCAGATGTTTGGCTTATTCTTTCATTTTCCTTACTCAAAGGTGATCTTATCCCCTGCTGTTTCTCTTACGCATCCCGATGTCTCATTTACTTTCTTATTTTTCATACTCTTTAAAGGGGATCTTCCACCCACCGGTTTCTCGTGCTCTCTCGCAGCTAGATTGTTTGCTTATTCTCTCATTTTCTTTACTCAAAGGTGATTGTACCCCTACCTCCTGTTGTTTTGCTTATTATCTTTTAATACTTTGCCGACTCTCGCTGCCCCCTCTACCAGTATCTTTGTAGTGCCTATATCTGCCTTTTCGTTATTTTCGTGCCCGTCTTCACCATTTTCTGTACTTCTTCCTTGCTTTCTCCGCAAGGCCTTTCATCTTCTATTTCGCGACCTTTCCCTTCGTGTTTTCGCTCACCTCTTCTCTGCCATCAGCCTACTAACGCTTTCCCCTCATTCCCTCCACGTGTCCCTCTTCACCATTGGCTCTCACCCTCTCACTTGGCAGGGTTTTCACTTCACAGCTAACACACACAGCATTTGTTTCCTGCACATGCACTCCCCTCTCCCTTCACATTCGCAGATGTATCTCATCCACGGGCTGAATTAGACTCGGAGACAGCTTTATTGTCCCTACATGTTTCAACAAAATGGGTCCTTCCCCTTTGGTCTCTGTGTTTTCACCCATGGGGCTCGTTGCTTTTTTCCCCGTTGTTTCTCTATTGTTGTTGTTTGCTCCGTCATTGTTGTAGCTTTGGCATTGCTTGCGTCGTCATTAACTGCCCCAATGTTGTTTGCCCCTTCGACCCCCCTCAGGCGATGGAACCTGCAACTTAACATGCGCCTTCCTCCCACATTGCTTGCACTGAACCCCACACGCTCTTGCTTACACCTCCCAATCTCTAATGCCATTCCACGTCCTTGCCCCACTCCTGCATATGTAGCTTGTTATAAGTTAAGTTAGGACAGTACTTGAGTTACCTTTTAAAGTTGTCTTTTTGCACTGTGTTCATAATGGCCAATGGAGACTGCACGGAGTTAGACATGAATGAAACGTTCCACAAAGTATTTAGAATCCACTTTGTATTATGCGCTCGCTATCCAACGAGTCTCAGTGGAACTCGCTTTCATAGTAAATGGTTGACATTGCACCTTTTTGTTAATTTACTTTCTCTGATCTGTAGTTGCAGGCAGGGTTTTCACTTCACAGCTAACACACACAGCATTTGTTTCCTGCCCATGCACTCCCCCCTCCCTTCACGTTCGCAGATGTATCTCATCCACGGGCGGAATAAGACTCGGAGACAGCTTTATGTTTTCAACAAAATGGGTCCTTCTCCGTTGGTCTCTGTGTTTTCACCCATGATCTAATTTAAGAAACCTTTCTCACCACTTATCGATGGCACACACAGCGCTGTTGAGGGTTCATTAAATAACAAAAGGTGAATGGCTTATTCAGTTCAGTGTCTGCATCCCGCATGCAAGAGCCCAAGTCCGGACAAAAAGGATACAAGAAGAAACAAGCATTGGCATAGCCAATAGGTCTCGCCTTTGGGACCTTATAAGTGTTTAGCCATGCAACAGTTGATGTTGTTGCACCAAGGACATTGTACTGCATAACTAAATACTTATAAGGTTCCAAAGGCGAGACCTATTGGCTATGCCAATACTTGTTACCCTTTCAGTTGGTTGGAAGTTACACGTTTCGATGGAATATGCTTTGTTCATTCATGCCTTATCCATCAACTGTCAGGGCCAGTGTCTTCCTGCAAATGTAGGCTTCTTTTATGGAAATTGGCACCCATGTTAAACATTAACTCCTTAGAATACATTTTAATTCAGCTCCTATGTGTACTGTACATAATTTGCACTTTGGCACAAGGTGGTCTTTTGTGCCCGCTATAACTTTGTACTAAAGGCACTTACCAATCCCATTCCATCAACTTTTTTGAGTAATTAATACCTCTTTTTTTTTTGTTTGAATTAGCTTTATTACGTTTTAGTTAACAATACAGACGTACACAGGATACTTCACTTTTTTGTATCAGCCATTTGGTTGGTTCATTAATGGTGAGTATATAATTGCAACACCACTGCGAACAGGATGGGTCCATGTCCCTATCAGTCACGCGCATCTGCTATGTGTGCGTGTCTCACACACCGACCATCAATGTCAACTGTAGATCCTCAATATCTAAGTATATAATGTGTATCAACCCTGTAATTGCCAACTGCGTAGAGGTCTGTTAACAAGGGAGGCGGGTAATAATGAAACGGGACAGCATAAAACATAACAGGTGATTGTGTGATATGAAGCTCTTCCTGGTCCCCTTGATCGATGTGACCCCTTTGCTGTCATTGGTAAGAGGAATCTGGTGTGCGCCCCAATGTCAGCTTTAAGTATTGCGCGACAGTGACCGCCAGCCATTAACTCAGAACCACTTCCCCGTCAGTGTCTATCCCCTCTCCAGTGTGTGTTCTGAGGCATTGTTGTCCGCCAAGGGCAGTATGTCTTTAAGAGTGCTGTGAATGTTTTGCAGCTCGATCAATTTCACTTCCCAGCTTGTAGCAAGTGGAGTCTTTTTTACAAATACCCAGTGTGTCCTCTCAGCGTAGTGCAACACTCTCTGCTATAGCCCATATCAGCATGGAGAGCCTCCACAACAATATGTGAAGGGGCTCAGAGGCGTTCCATCTCCTGGTGATCAGCCTCTTAGCCACTGCAATTCCTAGATCTAGGAAACAAGATGTCACTTTATGTTTTTGGCTTCTACAGTAGAGGTGTAGAATATAGATCTTCCACTCAAAGGGAAGGGTGCGTTCCGTGCATTGGGAAAGGGCGCTTGCTACCTCCCTCCTGCATTCCTGTAGGCTGGGGCACTCCCCCAACATGTGCAGAAGGTCTGCGTCTGTAAGGTGGAAGCGGGCCACTGGTAAAGCAGGTGCGTATGGCGTCACACTCCGGGTGATATACAGGCTCCTGCGATAAAATCTGTATGTCACATTAAGCAGCAGTGACTCGTCTCGTCTTCCCTCGAGGGTAAAACAGCCTAGACAGGGCAGTTGTGTGGTTGCTGTATCACAGACATGGCAATCAGCCAGCCACCTTGCTACCCACTGCAATTGTGCCGCTAGGTAATACTGTTCCATATTTGGTGCTGCCAGGCCTTCTTGGTCTGTGGGCAAGTAGAGTTTCTTTATCACCAACCAATGTCACGAGCTACCCCATATAAAGTCTCTGATTGTCTTCTTGAGGGTAAGAAAAAGAGGTGGAGGAATGTATAGAGGTAGGTTTGTGAAATAGTATAGGAACCACAAAAGAATCACCATCTTTGTGAGGGCCAGCCGGCCTGTTACTGACAGTGGGAACGTGCCCCAGAAAGATATTTGAAAGAAGAAGGCAGTCAATGCTCTGCCCAGGTTGCCATCCAGCAGGTCCGTCTGCTACCTATATATTTGAATACCCAGGTAACGGAAGGTGTCAACTTTCCATTGCACACATACCCCATTAAGTATATACATCGGGTCCCGGCATGTCTCATTGAAAGGATATAAACATGACTTTGCAGTGTTAACTCTCAGCCCCGACAAAAGGGTGAAGTCTCCTAAAGTATGTGCTAGTCGCATAGAGATTGATTGGAGATTTCTAATGTACATCGGGAGGTCGTCTGCATACAGTGAGATCCTGTGCGTGCCATCCCCTAGTGGGATGTCCCAGTCCGCTCTGGCATTGATTGCCTCCGCTAGTGGCTCTATGGCTCACCAGAAGTGGAGCAGGGACAGCGGGCATCCCTACCTGATCCCTCTTCTCAACAAAATTGGCTCAGATATATATGGGCCCGCTCTTAACCGTGTCGTCGGTTCACTGTACAGCAGCCTAACCATACAGATGAACATGTCGCCAAGCTCATATCGAGGTAGGGCGCCTGTAGGAGAGTGGAATCTGTCTAATGGTTGCCCCAAACTTTTTGCCTGGTATTTAAGTGGTTTTTGACTAGTCTGGCTGGGATCCTGTTATCCAGGACCCCAGCCTATCTGCTTTCTCCCTAAAACTGTTGTGAGTACTCTAGGTACAAACATAATTGGATGCTGGGCATGCCCTACCAGTCCCTGGTAGATGGTACCCTAGGTACCCAGGGCATGGGTCCCCCAGTAGGCCTACCAGGGCTGCAGCACTTATTGTGCCACCCTGGGACAGCCACCCAAACTGACACCACCAGGCCACTACTGTAGCCTGGGTAAGGTGGTGCTAGCACCCCTTACAGGGATGTAGGTACCCTATGTCCCATACCATACAACACATATACTCTCATAGGTCACCCCTATGGCAGGCCCTGGTAATCCTACAGGGCTGGGTGCTGAGGTATGTGTGAGGGGGGACCCCTACGTGAGTAGGACCTCCCTGCAACCTTCGTAAAACCGTTACTGGGTTGTTTGTAGTGTAGCCATACCATATACTCTTACCGCATTATAAGTTATTGCGTCATCGCTGTAACTTGGGACTGGCTACACAGAACCATATCGTGTTTGGTGTCAAACATGAAGGAATCATACCCCCAGTCCAGCCATGGGCATGGGGGCACGATTCCCCCTTGCTAGGAGGGTGATATGGGAAAAGCGGTAGATTTTAGACACCAATTTAAAAGTGCACGTGTACCACAAAATGGCTACTGTTCGCCACCTACACGACTCTGGCTGGCTGTTGCTGGGGAAAATCCCAGCCTCGCCAGCTGGACAATAGGGCTCCTGTGGCAGGGAGGTGCCAGCACCTCCCCAGACAGGATAATGTGGATTGGAACAGGGTGGGTGCACCAAATGTCCATTCAGAGTTGCACGTAGGCAGCTGCAGAGCCCCCATTCTGCATACACCGCCTGGAACCGGTTCAGGGGCATCCTGCCCCTCGCCCAGGCGGGAAACTCACAAAGGGGAGTGGGTGTAGCCACCCTTTCCCGCCTCTACTCTGATTGGCAGGCTCTATTTTGGACCATCCCCTAATCTTGGGGATATATGGGAATAACTTTGCCCTAGAGCCTCAGATTCGTACAGGACTTCACAGAACTGACCTTCGACGAGCTGCTGCCCAGCTGACTGAAGAAATCTCCCTTGGGATAAAGGAGTTATCCCCCTGCTTGGCAGGCACCTAAAAGACTACAAGATACCCGGTTGGAACTTCGTTGCTCTCACGACCTTCGACGCCTTCCAGCAACCTCGAGGTGGGTCTCCAGTGCATCCCAGCGTCCTGTGAGCGTGCCCAGCAAGTCTGAGCACCCTGGACCACGTGGGTGTCGAGATCCCCGCATACCCCGAGACACCGGCCACCTCTTGTCCAGCACACGACCCCGACCAGTGGGGAAGTTGTGCTTTGGCCCATTCTTGAGCCAACCTTCAAGCAGCATTTGTGCCGACCCTCAGCTCCCTGGCCCGCTCCGGTGGCCCGTGGGAGCCCTTTTACGCACTCCATTTTGCTGCCTTCCGCGGTCCCTTGTCTCTCGACTTGTGGGCCCTGACGGAGGACAATCTTCTTTTCTAAGAGTTCCCCTGGTTGCTCCAGGCCTGCTCTACGCTCCCTGCAAAGGAGAGCACCCTCAGACCACGTGGGTCTGCACCAGCAGCTGCTTTGTTCATCTTGCGTGGGTTGCGGTTGCCAATGCTTAGTGGATCCAATCGGGACACTAACACCGCAGCGACCCTCAGCCGACGTGGGACAGTCGCCCTCCAGAAGCTGGCCTTCCTTGAAGCCTCCCGGAGCCCGTGACTGCAGAGCCCAGCTGTACCTTCCACACCTGAAGCACCCGACATCCACGAGCTCCTTCCTGTGAGCTCCCTGGTCACTGTGCTGTGACCCAGACTCTGTCCCCTCTGCTTTCAGGTTCATCTTTGTCTTTTCTTCAACTTCAATCTTCACGACTTCAGCGACACTTCCAGCTAGCAGCAGTTTGGACTCCTTTTCCATAGAAAATCAGCCCGCGACCCGACACCAGAATCGACCTATGCACCCGGCTTCCCTGGGGCAGGTAACAGTGGTACTTCGGTACTTCCGTGGTGGTGGGCCCTCCAAAGCCTTAAGTCTCAAGCCTTAACTTTGTACTGTTGTTAGAAGTGTCCTTAAACCTTAATTATTCAACCGCGACATTCTCCATAGGCTAACATTGCGATCCCGACAGCAACTTCTCGCACTGCACACGCCTCCCGTGGGTCCCCTTCCTCTTAACTGTGGGTGGATTCTTAAGGGGCCAGCGATCCTGAATGCCCTAGGCATTGCCTGTAGAATTGTCGTGGTTCTTATACCACTATTTTAGTATATGGTTTGGTCCCCCCCTGGGGCCCATTGATTTCTGTGCTATTTATTGTGTTTAGAAATGCTTGTTTGAATGGTAACTTTGCCACTAGCCACATAAAGTGACTGTGGGATTCTGTCTAGAATAAATACATATATTTTATATATATACCTGTGTGGGCTACTCTTTCATTTGGTTATTCAAGAGGTTATTATGGTAAAACAATAAGCTTAACACTCCTTCAAGACTTAGCCTGAAGGCTGCTCTCCACAGCTACCACTAGGATAGCTTTCTTTAAAGGTTGTCTTAAACCTACCATCAATAGGAGTCGAATTGGACTGGTGCAAGGTGTCCCTATAACTAGGAACAGCATATGCCAGGCCAACTTCTCACATTGGTGTGCAGCGGTGGGATTCAAGCTTGCCATTGTTTTACCAGGTAACAAATTGAATTTCTAAAGTGAAAGCCACAAGGTACCAAAGGTACATATAAATTCAAGCTAGAATACAATAAGTTCTACTGAACTTGGAGTTGTGTGTAGAGGGTTTAGCACACCTTGACTACAACTCAAGAGAGGGTTCAGTAGGCCACACTTAGTGTAGGTAGATACATCACTACACTAAACATGTCTTCAGGTGGCACTAAGGCTATGGAAGGACCCCAGAGGGTCCCAGTAGATAAGTATGATAATTTCACCTTTGCAGAGCTCAGGGAAATGTGCACCCTTAGGGGACTGAAGACAGAAAGAGGTGCCAACACAAAACGTCTCAAGGAGATCCTGCTCATAGCAGACTTTATGGAGTCCATAGGATCCAGAGGGACGGACAGAGTGGGTGGGCACCCCTCAGAAGAGGACACTCCCAGAGTGGAATCTGAAGAGGAACAGGAAGAGGATGAAAATCCTGACCTGGAAGAAACAGACCACTCACAGCATGGAGGTGATGGCTCAAGAGGCACTCCCTCCACCCTTAAAAGGAGGGTGGTGGATCCAAGAAGGAACAGATCCCCCTCAGTGGGATCCAACCATTCTAGGAGATCCAAAGGGTCCTCTGCCTCTTCTCAGAGAAGAGAATCCTCTCATGAGAGGAAATGCAGACTGATCAAATTTGAGCAGGCTAAGCTTGAGCTTAAAAGAGAACAGTTAGCATTGGACAGGGAAACCCTGGAGCTTCAGAAAGCTTCAAGAAAGTGGGGTCTAGAGATCCCTGGTGGCAGTAAGGAAACCCCTAGAGTTAGAGAGAAAGTCCCTGACAATAGGAACCTCCACAAGATTGTGCCCCCCTATCAGAATGGGGATGATATCCACAAATGGATATCTGCTCTTGAAAGGGCCTGTAGAGTACAGAGGGTCCCAGTAGAGCAGTGGGCAGCAATCCTGTGGCTCTCCTTTTCAGATAAAGGAAGAGACAAGCTCCTCTCTGTAAGAGAAGAGGATGCTGATGATTATTATATCCTGAAAGATGCTTTAATAGATGGGTTTGGCTTAACCACTGATCAGTACAGACTTAAGTTCAGAGACACCCAGAAAGCACAAAATCAGGATTGGGTAGACTTTGTGGATTGTGCAACCAAGGCACTGGAAGGTTGGTTAAATGGCAGTAAAGTTAATGACTATCAAGGATTGTATAATCTCATTATGAGGGAGCAGATTCTTAATAATTGTCAGAACCAACTTTTACACCAGCACCTGGTGGACTCTGATCTGACCTCTCCCCAAGAATTGGGAAAGAAGGCAGACAAATGGGTCAGAACCAGGATCAGGCCTAAGAACCAAGTTGGTGACCAGAAGAAGGATTCCACTAAGCCCAAAGAGAAAGGTGGGGATGATAAACAAGAAAAGTCCTCTGAAGGGCCCCAACAAACCAGTGCTGGGGGTGGGTCCCAAAATCCTTCCTCTAATATCAAGAAACCCTATTGCCATGTATGTAAGAAACCTGGCCACTGGAAAACTGACTCCAGCTGTCCTAAGAATGGCAATAAAGAGAGTGTTCCTCCAAAACCTGCTCCAACACCTCCTGTTACTACTAGTAGTAATCCCCCAGGTGGTGGGAGTGCACCCAAAAACTTAGTTGGGTTCTCTTTGGGGACACCAGTGGACTCTGGCCTAGCCAGGTCCCCTGCTTTAGCAACTATGGTCTGTGATGGTGGCATGGGGTTTGCCAACTTTACCATGAGCCCCAGTATTCTGGGCAGGTACAGACAAGAACCAATGATCAATGGTCAGAAGGCTGTGGCCTATAAGGACACAGGGGCCAGTGTCACCATGGTGACCAAGAGGCTAGTGCCCCTAGATCAGCTTTTACCTGGGTTTAGCTACCAGGTGACCAACATAGATGGAATCAGGACAGATCATCCCATGGCAGTGATAAATCTCAGCTGGGGAGGGGTCACTGGCCCCAAGAGAGTGGCAGTGTCCCCAAACTTGCCTGTAGATTGTCTACTGGGGAATGATCTAGAAATCTCAGCCTGGGCTGAGGTTGACCACAAGGCCCATTTGAAAATGGTAGGAATCCCTGAGAAAGTGGATGAGACCCTGAGGGCCTCACCTCCACCCCAGGAGAAAATAGAAAGAGTGAAGCCTGAAACTATGGATCACTCTACCCAAACAGAGAGCATAGGGGAAGAGGAACAGTCCTCCCCCCACCAGACTACAGGTAAGGGTCAAGTTTCTCAGGGAACTGATCCTGCCCCTTGGGAAGTAACTGCCCCAGAAGTGGACAGGCCTGACCTGCCCACCTCTCTGATGGCAGGGGATCCTTCCAAGGTGGTACCCAGTCTGGAGCAGGTATCCTGCCCCTCTCTACCCTGCCTCAGTCAGCCCAGGGCTGCAGAGGTCAGGGAGGTCAGTGGACCCTTATTGGGCCCCTGTCCAGAGGAACCCCCTCATCAACAGATTAGGGACACCAGCAGAGTAGTTTCAGCCAGGTGAATATTCCTCTACAAACTGAGGGATCCCCCTTACCCCTAGGTATCGGCACCCCTCAAATGGATGTTGTTGAGCACAGGGAAACCTGGGGCCTAGCTGCCCCAAACCTTCCAGTGCCCTCCACTATTCCAGCCAAAGGGATCCAACCCCCAGCTGTAGGCAGCCAGAGGTTGACCCTTAGGGCCAGATATGACACCGTCATGGGCAGAAAGGCTTCCATAGTGGCCAGTGATCTGAGGAGGTTGAGACCAACCCAAGTAGGGTCTCACTTCCAGACTCAGACACCCCACCAGCCCACCTCTGACCCAAAAACCAATACAGGTAATTTCCCTAGACTTTGGAGAAACTCTAGAACCCCTTGGGGTAGGATTTCCCAAGTGGACCATGACACAGGGAGCAACCATGTTAGTACAGGTTCTTCCTTATATGGCCACTCAGGAAATAAAGGCTTATCTGGACAAGGTTAGCCTTATCTCCTTTCGTTTGGGGGGGGGTTATGTAGGAGAGTGGAATCTGTCTAATGGTTGCCCCCAACTTTTTGCCTGGTATTTAAGTGGTTTTTGACTAGTCTGGCTGGGATCCTGCTATCCAGGACCCCAGCCTATCTGCTTTCTCCCTAAAACTGTTGTGAGTACTCTAGGTACAAACATAATTGGATGCTGGGCATGCCCTACCAGTCCCTAGTAGATGGTACCCTAGGTACCCAGGGCATGGGTCCCCCAGTAGGCCTACCAGGGCTGCAGCACTTATTGTGCCACCCTGGGACAGCCACCCAAACTGACACCACCAGGCCACTACTGTAGCCTGGGTAAGGTGGTGCTAGCACCCCTTACAGGGATGTAGGTACCCTATGTCCCATACCATACAACACATATACTCTCATAGGTCACCCCTATGGCAGGCCCTGGTAATCCTACAGGGCTGGGTGCTGAGGTATGTGTGAGGGGGGACCCCTACGTGAGTAGGACCTCCCTGCAACCTTCGTAAAACCGTTACTGGGTTGTTTGTAGTGTAGCCATACCATATACTCTTACCGCATTATAAGTTATTGCGTCATCGCTGTAACTTGGGACTGGCTACACAGAACCATATCGTGTTTGGTGTCAAACATGAAGGAATCATACCCCCAGTCCAGCCATGGGCATGGGGGCACGATTCCCCCTTGCTAGGAGGGTGATATGGGAAAAGCGGTAGATTTTAGACACCAATTTAAAAGTGCACGTGTACCACAAAATGGCTACTGTTCGCCACCTACACGACTCTGGCTGGCTGTTGCTGGGGAAAATCCCAGCCTCGCCAGCTGGACAATAGGGCTCCTGTGGCAGGGAGGTGCCAGCACCTCCCCAGACAGGATAATGTGGATTGGAACAGGGTGGGTGCACCAAATGTCCATTCAGAGTTGCACGTAGGCAGCTGCAGAGCCCCCATTCTGCATACACCGCCTGGAACCGGTTCAGGGGCATCCTGCCCCTCGCCCAGGCGGGAAACTCACAAAGGGGAGTGGGTGTAGCCACCCTTTCCCGCCTCTACTCTGATTGGCAGGCTCTATTTTGGACCATCCCCTAATCTTGGGGATATATGGGAATAACTTTGCCCTAGAGCCTCAGATTCGTACAGGACTTCACAGAACTGACCTTCGACGAGCTGCTGCCCAGCTGACTGAAGAAATCTCCCTTGGGATAAAGGAGTTATCCCCCTGCTTGGCAGGCACCTAAAAGACTACAAGATACCCGGTTGGAACTTCGTTGCTCTCACGACCTTCGACGCCTTCCAGCAACCTCGAGGTGGGTCTCCAGTGCATCCCAGCGTCCTGTGAGCGTGCCCAGCAAGTCTGAGCACCCTGGACCACGTGGGTGTCGAGATCCCCGCATACCCCGAGACACCGGCCACCTCTTGTCCAGCACACGACCCCGACCAGTGGGGAAGTTGTGCTTTGGCCCATTCTTGAGCCAACCTTCAAGCAGCATTTGTGCCGACCCTCAGCTCCCTGGCCCGCTCCGGTGGCCCGTGGGAGCCCTTTTACGCACTCCATTTTGCTGCCTTCCGCGGTCCCTTGTCTCTCGACTTGTGGGCCCTGACGGAGGACAATCTTCTTTTCTAAGAGTTCCCCTGGTTGCTCCAGGCCTGCTCTACGCTCCCTGCAAAGGAGAGCACCCTCAGACCACGTGGGTCTGCACCAGCAGCTGCTTTGTTCATCTTGCGTGGGTTGCGGTTGCCAATGCTTAGTGGATCCAATCGGGACACTAACACCGCAGCGACCCTCAGCCGACGTGGGACAGTCGCCCTCCAGAAGCTGGCCTTCCTTGAAGCCTCCCGGAGCCCGTGACTGCAGAGCCCAGCTGTACCTTCCACACCTGAAGCACCCGACATCCACGAGCTCCTTCCTGTGAGCTCCCTGGTCACTGTGCTGTGACCCAGACTCTGTCCCCTCTGCTTTCAGGTTCATCTTTGTCTTTTCTTCAACTTCAATCTTCACGACTTCAGCGACACTTCCAGCTAGCAGCAGTTTGGACTCCTTTTCCATAGAAAATCAGCCCGCGACCCGACACCAGAATCGACCTATGCACCCGGCTTCCCTGGGGCAGGTAACAGTGGTACTTCGGTACTTCCGTGGTGGTGGGCCCTCCAAAGCCTTAAGTCTCAAGCCTTAACTTTGTACTGTTGTTAGAAGTGTCCTTAAACCTTAATTATTCAACCGCGACATTCTCCATAGGCTAACATTGCGATCCCGACAGCAACTTCTCGCACTGCACACGCCTCCCGTGGGTCCCCTTCCTCTTAACTGTGGGTGGATTCTTAAGGGGCCAGCGATCCTGAATGCCCTAGGCATTGCCTGTAGAATTGTCGTGGTTCTTATACCACTATTTTAGTATATGGTTTGGTCCCCCCCTGGGGCCCATTGATTTCTGTGCTATTTATTGTGTTTAGAAATGCTTGTTTGAATGGTAACTTTGCCACTAGCCACATAAAGTGACTGTGGGATTCTGTCTAGAATAAATACATATATTTTATATATATACCTGTGTGGGCTACTCTTTCATTTGGTTATTCAAGAGGTTATTATGGTAAAACAATAAGCTTAACACTCCTTCAAGACTTAGCCTGAAGGCTGCTCTCCACAGCTACCACTAGGATAGCTTTCTTTAAAGGTTGTCTTAAACCTACCATCAATAGGAGTCGAATTGGACTGGTGCAAGGTGTCCCTATAACTAGGAACAGCATATGCCAGGCCAACTTCTCACAGCGCCAAATAGAAACTCCCATTCCAGGGAGTCAAAGACCTTTTCCAGGTCTAAAATTAGACATCCCGAATGTGGCCAGTGGGACGCGGAATATGTGGCGACTCTGAAGAAGCGCCTCAGGTTTAAGGAGGTGCTTAGAGAAGACACAAACTCAGTTTGATCCGCATGGACGAGGGCCGGTCCGGTCTGCTAGAATCTTCACCAGTACCTTATAGTCTGCATTTAGGAGGGCTAGTGGTCTATAGGAGCCCAGGTATGCATGGTCCCAGAAAGGTATCAGCAGTGGCACTAGGCTTGCCTAGCGCATTGACGAGGGGAGTCACTACTCCGCCAGTGCCGAAGTGTAAAGGGTGTGCAGGCGCGGAACCAATGTTGCAGTATGTGCCTTATAATTAACCCTGGGCGTAGTGGGGCTACGTGAAGCATCGCGTAGTGTGGCCAAATCTATGCACACTCGCGCACTCCGCGTAGCCCCACTACGCGCCGCCCGCCTCCTGCCCTCATTTTAAAATAACTTAAAGTATTTAAAAGTAAGAAAATGCCTTACCTGAGGTGCGACGTCCCAGGGCTCCCTCTTCCTGGTTCAGCGGCAACTTCTTCCTCACAAATGCGCATGCGCGGGCGTCCGCGCATGCGCATTTCTCATGAGAAATGCGCATGTGTGGGCATCCGCGCATGCGCATTTGTGAGGAAGAAGTTGCCGCTGAACCAGGAAGAGGGAGCCCCGGGACGCCGCAACTCAGGTAAGGCATTTTCTTACTTTTAAATACTTTAAGTTATTTTAAAATGAGGGGAGGCGGGTGTCGGGCAGCTCTGCTCCGCCGTGGCGTGTGCGTAGCGCTGCCTGCTACGCCTACATTCGTGGACCACGAAGCAGGCAGCACCACGTACACTCCGCGGGCGGAGCGGAGCACTACGCCCACCCTTACTTATAATATTCATCCAGGTGCCCATCTGGCCGGGCAGTTTTTCCTGTCGCCAGTTCTGCAACCGCGTCACAGATTTAATCAGGGGAATTTGGATCGCCTAATGTCTCACGTTGTTGAGGGGTTGCCTTGGGCAGGCATACTGGGTCTTGGAAGGCGCATAGCCACTGCTCGTCACACTTCCCTGAGGACTGGTAGAGTGATGCATAATGGCGAGTCATTGCTGCTTGTATTTCATGTTGTGTATATAACATGTGCCCCATGTTGTCTAGCAGAGTGCATATAGGTTAGCGGGATTAGGAAAGTAGGATCTGCTTTCATGGGCACCCCCCACTTTTTGCTGGTGTCATTCTGTTTTTCTGACTAGTCTGACCGAGATCCTGCTAATCAGAACCCCAGTCACTGTGCTCTCTCTCTAAATTGGACTATGGTAAGTACTTTGGTATCTTCCTAATTGGCTACTGGTATATCCTTCTAAGTCCCTAGTATATGGTACTAAGGTACCCAGGGTGTAGGTACTCCAGGAGTCTCCCATGGGCAGCAGCATGTATTATGCCACCCATGAGAGACCACTCAAACTGTGACTACAGGCCTGCCATTGCAACCTGTGTGAGCTGGTGCTAGTACCACTCACAACAGATATGAGTTTCCTTATATCTGAGGTCACTGCTCTAAAAACCTTGTCAGGCTCTGCGCCGCGCTGACCCTGACGAGAAGGAGGAAGAGTGGACAATACCTTACATGCCTGAACCTCTGATTTGTTTCCAGCCCCCCTGCCCGACCAAAGAAGTGTTTTTCACAGCAGAAGATGACCCCGTTTTCACATGCTATGAACCCTTTAAATCTCAGCTGCCTGACGGTGTTGTGTGGATGAGCAACGCCCCCTAGGGCCGTTCAAGATCGGATCAGGAAGGGGAAGGCGTCAGCCACAGCGAAACGACGAGGAGCCTCACGTCAGAGTGGAAGACAGTGTGCTGTGCCCCGAGTGGAGAAAGCGGTGCGGAGCAGCTCCAAGAAGGAAGGAACACCGAACGCGCTCCAGGGAAGCTGGAGTCCAGCCCGAGACACCGACGCAGACACCAGGAGGCCAACGATCCCGTGAGCCACCCAGCCGCATTCCAGGAGGAGTGTGGCTTGTACAGGTGCGTGCCCGGTTCCTATGGAGTGGGAGGCGGGTAGAGGAACAGACCCAGTCTTTTAAAGGGGGGAACACATTGACGTTCTCACCTGTGCACTGTTAAGGGCTCTTAACTATTTGGTTTATCCACACGCGGGTGAAGGCTTCTTCTATACCGCCGTTCTGATTACCTGCATGTCGTGTGTGCTTCCCCCACTCCCTTCCCTCTACAGACAGGCATAGTCATGCTTGACGCTGATACCCCTGTCTCTTTTCTTTTTTTTGTTTTATGCCCTGAACGTTTGGCGTCTGGCTGAGAGAAAGTTCCAGGAAAAGCAGATATTCCCGAAGAACAGAGGGAGGACATTTATGTTTTCTATTTCATATACAACAATAAAATCATGCAATAAAAACAAAAGACAATAATCAGTCTTGTATTTCCTGTACCCCGCAACAAACCTATAAGTCACCCCTAGGGTAGGCCTTTCAATCCTGAAGGCAGGGTGCTTGGTTATAAGTGTGAGGTGCCCTGCATTAGCAGGACACCCCCTACAAAACTAGGAGTCGATTCTCCCAGCTTTGTAAGTGCAATCAGCCATTTTATACATATATTTGACATCAAGTCAATTACTAGACGTCTAACTATATATAGGCTGCACCAAAACCGCCATGTTTGGTATCAAACATGTTGGAATCCTACTCCAACACAGATTCCAGTGTTGAATGTAGGGTCCCATGTACTGGGGGGCTCGCCTAGGGAGCCCCTCTGTGTTCCCGGTACCAGCCTTTTCAGGGTCTAACAGTAAGCTAGTGCCGCTGCCGACTACAGACACGATTCTGCCATCCTACTGCTGAGCTGGGCTCAAGCAGGGAAAGGTAGAACAATAGGTTTCCTGTCACAGGGAGGTGTAACCACCTCCAAGACAGGACTTAGTATATTGGGCTGGCGTGGGGGTGCTTGCCAGTGCCAATAGAGTGCTTTAAAGGGCACATTTTGCTCCAGCTCTGGCACAAAACTGGACAAAGGAGTTGGGAGTATCCTCCCCTCTGTCCAGCCCCTCCTCCGGGAGGGATCCCTGAATCGTCCCAACCCTTTCCCTAGAGTAGTTAAGGGCTTACCTGTGGGTAGCTCTTCAGATTTGTCGTAGGACAAGATTCCGACCCGAAACCACTTCATCTTCAACCGTCTGGGCACGTTGGACTTTGTTGACCTTCGCTTTGGGAACGGAAGACTGCATCTGGAAGACTCCTTCTGCTCTGCATCTCGTCGTCCTGCCAGTCTAATGCGTTGTCTGTGCCTGTGCTCCATACAGGTTCTTCTCCAGGCCTGTGGACATCAAAGGCACCCAAAGGAATCTCCCTTGGAGTGAAGGAGTCACTCCCCTGCATCTGCAGACACTGCAACTAAGCTGACTGGTCTGCTGATCCTGACGTCCTACGGACTCCGAAAGGCTCAGCAACACAGGTGGTAGTTCTGCAACTCCCTCAAGGCCTGCACTGTCTTCAAGTTTGAAGCCAGTATCCCTCGTTGGAACCACTGGACCAGTACCCCTGTGCAGTGTGTCAATTTGCCGTTGCCAAGGCTTGTTGATGCTCGTCTCCGAGATCTTCGGGTTCGAAGAAGCTCCTGCCTCCAGGATCTTCCTTGTCTGTTGCTGCTGCCAAGGCTTTTTGGTGCTTCCGCCGGACACCAACCCCCTTCCCACGTGGGACAGCTCATGAAAGGCTCTTGGTCTTCCACAGCGTCGCCTAGAACTCAAAGCTGCAGCAGCAAGGGCACCGTCAACTCTCCTGCATCTTCGTTCTTCAGTGGTCATTGGTCTTCCGGGCCTCCTGCTCACTCCAGAGTGGCATAGACTCTGTCCCCTCTGCTTGCAGGTACTCCTCTTCAAGAATCCCCCCTTGGATTTCTCCGGACTCTTTGACCTTCTTCACCAACGGCATCTTCACTGAAGTCCTCCATTGTGGTCGGTCTACGGTGGTTTCCGACGTCACTTCACACCTATGCACCCGGCTTCCCTTGTGTAGGTATCCTGGTTCTGGGGATATCCACAGGTGGGGTAACTCTCCAACCTTCCATCATCCACTCTGTTTCTTCAGGGTCCTCTGGGAAGGGTCCTTCTTCTTGAAAACTGCAACCGCAACTTCCCCATTGACTTGTATTTAGCATGCAGTCATGTTTCCAGTCTGCACACGTCCTGGGTACTTACCTTGGGTCCCCAGCTCTTCTCAGTCTTCTGGGTCCAGTCTCGACTTCGGTCACGGTTCGCATTTCACTTTTTTAGTAAATGGTTTGCTCTCCCCCTGGTGACCACTGTGTATTTGTGCTACTTTCCTGTTCTACTGTTTAAGTATTGTGTATAGTGTGATTATATCTACGAGTAGGAGATATCTCAATGTGTTAGTGAGTGTTTATAATAAAGACATATTTTTATAACTACACTGTGTGGTTCTTCTTCACTTAACTTACACTATAAGATTAGTACTGGTAAAACAAGCTGCTTTACACTCCTTCTGGACTAAGCCTGAAGGCTGCTTTCCACAGCTACCACTCAGAGAGCTTTCTATGGTTGTCTAAGACCACTAAAATCACCATAAGGGTTGCCTCCTACATTGGAGTGCAGCGTTTGGGATGTAAGCCTGCACTGTTTTACCAGCTAATCTAGGTGTGGATTAATTGAAAAACCATCACTAGCATTAGGCACATATTATATTTTTTAGACAAGTAAGTTCTACTGAAATTTTAGATTGGTTGTTAAGGGTATAGCACAACCCTTTCTCCAATCTTAGGACATTTAGTTTCAACTAGGGTAGGTAGGTGCAACACCACACTATACCTAGACACCATGTCTTTACTTATGGAACTCAATGGGTCCTAGTTTACTATATAAAGTGGTCTTAAGTTCCGGGAACTAAGGACCCTGTGTATCTCTAGGAGGTAAAAGACAGGTAGTAACCACCACTAAGCATCTCTTAGAGCTGCTTATCCTAGATGACAACCATAATCCTGATAGGTCAGAGGAATAGGACAAAGTTGGTAGGTATGCTCCAGAAGATGGGTCAAGAGGGGTTACCCCTAGTGACCCTAAAACTGAGCATGACCAGGAGTAGTCTGATGACTCCACCTTGGTGAAATCTGATCCCCCAGGGAACAGTACAGATGAGACAGAGGGTGTCCTTAGAGGTAGGACCACCTATGTCCCTCCTGGGAGGGTGCAGAGGATACAGGGGAGATCTAGGCCCTCCCCTGCGAATTCCAATGCTTCTGGGAACTCCATAGGGACCTCCATCTCTAACAAGAGGGAGGACTCTTTAGAGAGGAATACCACCCGATAAAACTTGAGCGAGTTAGACTCAAGCTCAGGCAAGTACAGTTGGCCCTTGATAAAGATACCCTGGAATTCCAGAGGGCTGGGAAGAATTTGGGACTAGAGTCCCATGGTGGCAGCACTAGTGTCCCTAGAGTCAGGAAAATTCCTTTGATACTAGGAACCTGAGCAGGATAGTCCCTCCTTACCAGGAGGGGTATGCTATCCATAAATGGATCACTGCTTTTGCAAGGCCCGTAAAGCTCAGAAGGTCACTCAACAGCAGTGGGCAGCTGTCCTGTGGCTCTCCTTTGCTAACAAAGGTAGAGACAAGCTCCTCACTGTTAGAGAAGAGGATGCTGACAACTACTCGGTTTTGAAGAGTGCCCCCAAAGATGAGTTTGGCTTAACCACTGAACAGTACAGGGTTAAGTTCAGGGATACTCAGAAGGCACACACTTAAAGACTGGGTTGATTTTATAGACAATACTATTAAGGCTGGCTTCATGGCAGTCCCTAGTATATGGTACTAAGGTACCCAAGGCATAGGTACACCAGGGGTCTCCCATGCGCTGCAGCATGTATTGTGCCACCCATGAGAGACCACTCATACTGTGACTACAGGCCTGCCATTGCAGCCTGTGTGAGCTGGTGCTAGTACTACTCACAACGTGCAAGACGTACAATGTAGAGGTTAGCAATGGACAAGGAGGGCGAGGACGAGGAAGGAGAGCGGCTATGGCGAGGAGGAGGCAGCCACAGCAGGTAAGTGCCTTTTTTTAAAAATTATAATTAATTAGGGATGGGGGAGGGAGCAAAGCCGAGTTCCACTGAGTTTTTTTCCAACTCTGTGGAACTCCACGTAGAGGCACTACGCCAGCTCCACCCGGCCTTAGTTATAAGTGTGAGGGTGCCCTGCATGAGCAGGACACCCCCTACAAACCTAGGAGTCAATTCTCCTGGCTTTGTAAGTGCAGTCAGCCATTTTATACATATAGTGGACATCAAGTCAATTACTCCGAAAGGCTCAGCAACACAGTTGGTGGTTATGCAACTCCCTAGAGGCCTGCTCTGTCTTCTCTGCAAGTTTGAAGCCAGTATCTCTCGTCGGAACCAATGGAGCAGTACCCCTGTGCACCGCGTCAACTTGCAGTTGTCAAGGCTTGTTGACTCTCTTCTCCAGAGATCTTCGGGCTCCAAGAAGCTCCAGCCTCCAGCATCTCCTGCTACCAAGATCTTCTCCTCACCGCATCCTCTACACCGTGGGCCTGCATTCGTGCTGAGCTGCACGAGGTCCTCTTGCAACTCCTGTGCCTCTTGAGGGTCTTCTTTGGCTCCAGTGGGCTCCCCTGCTTGCTCGGGCCTGCACTGACTCTCCTGTGGTTGGTGAGTCCTTTGGACCTTGCTGGTCCCGACACTGCACCTTCTTCATTTTCCTCGTCTGTTGCTGCTGCCAAGGCTTGTTTGTACTCCCCCTGGACACCGACCCCCTGGCTCTCGACTTCCGACGTGGGACAGCTCGTGAACAGCTCCTGGTCTTCCACAGCATCGCCTGGTCCTCATAGCTGCAGCGACAAGGGCACCGTCCACTCCTGCATCTTCGTTCATCGGTGGTCAGTGGTCACCCAGGCCTCCTGGTCACTCCTGAGTGGCATAGACTCTGTACCCTGTTCTTGCAGGTACTCCTCTTCATGAATCCACCCTTGGATTCCACCGGACTCTTTGAGCTTCTACGCCAGTGGAGAGGAGGAAAAATCATTAGCCAATTATACGTTACCATTACAGTCGCCCATGTTACTGAAGGATCACAGACTCCAGATCCAAAGTTAGTAAGTTTATTACAAAGCCAAGAAAAGTTGAACATACAAACACCTCAAAACAAGGGCGTTAAAGTACATGGGCACTATTACAAAGCCAAATCTAGACGGTGCACCATGCACAATACAACCAATTCCAATATCAGCACGCAGAAGATAACTGCGCCAACATCAATAGCTCTCTTCATTGGAGGTTCGGAAGTGAAAAGCATTAATCTGTCCCTACACTACCACTATTGTGACATCCCTATTTAGCATTTCCCAGGCAAATTCCAGAAAAGGTGTCAGCATGTGAAGGCTTCCTAAGAAGTGCACTCATGTTGAATGGGTCAAGTAGCATAAATCTGCAGAGCTTGTTGTAAGATGCTCAAGGCACAGCAGAAGTCCCCGGTCTCTGTCCCTAACCCAAACACAAAATCGTAGGTCACTCCCCTCATCACATCACGGGATCACCCCATCCAGCTAGACAACTCCTTGAAGGTAACTTTCCATGCAGCAACGTTGCTCCCAGGATCTTGCTCGATGACCTTGATTCCCAGGCCTTCTCCGGTGAGAAAGAACACCATCCCACATTATCAGTATCGCTTGTTCAAATGTATCTTCTCTTCCCTAACCCTAACTCCTAAAACAAAGGGATTATTCTGACTAACAAGGATGAATCTTTCCACCTGCAACAGAAATTTGAGAAAGACAAATTCCACATGCACATGAATTCTAATAGCAACCCTTAACAAAAGAGCGAACAGGGAGAAATACACATCTAGGCCTACCGAATTCGGTCAACATAAGAACAATACATAACCCTTAGGGAACACACGCATATATAAATCGTTAAATGTGACACATTACATGAACACATTATTATTGAAAACGTTCATTAGTTAGGAATGCACTTTTACACGTTGAAACTTCATCTAAACACAAGTAACTGCAACGTTAATTCTTCATCTTAAAGGAAAGAAATGTTTAACACTTCCCCTTGCATGTTACTACAATACACAATCTAATAACCAAATGTTAACACGACCAAGGATTATATTTGGGTGCGAACTACCCATGATTATAATGCACTCCTACAAATGAAAGAACAAAATCGCGCTCTATCAGTCCCCCCTCTGATGACTAGTATCATCATAATCATTTTCATCTCTCTGTAGAAAGAACCGACCTAAACAGAAGTTGTAGCCAGGCTTCCATGTCAAAACTTTTCTAGGTTCTTGAGATTCTAATAGTGACTGTCCTGCAGTCTCTCCATTCTCCTCTCCCGCTGTCTAAGAGAATTATCAACCTGTCTTGATTTATGCCACTTATAAGCTCTTATCGCTTCCTGCAATAGGATGGCACAAATCACAGCTATTATGATTGGCTTCAAGATATAACCAAGAAACCCCTTACCAAGATTTGCAAACCAACTTCCAATATTTCCAAATCCTTTACCAACTTTATCCCAAATTCCCTCTGTTGCCAAATCATGTATCTCATGGTGTATCTCAGTAATGTTACTTATATACTTCCTCAGATCCTTACTATGATCTGGGATATAAGTGCCGCACTGTTGAACCCTCAGCATTTTACAGGCTCTGCGTCCCTTTGCTAACAACACATCTAAAGCAAGACAGTTTTGCATCACCATAGCTCTTATCGAGGCCATCTCTCCATCCACAAGTGACAAAGACTGAGCTGTATTTGCTGACAACCTACCCACAATAGTTGATAACCTTCTAATCTTAACGTCGTTGAAAACAACTCCCAAACTTGGTATCATTGCTCCAAACACATCTCCAATAATCTCTCCTACAGTTGTACCACGCTTCTCTCTAGAGTACGGCTTTTCTTCTAAAGGTCCCAAATCATCCATGTGATATATCTTGGGGAACATAACAGCCACATAACACATGCCATACCAATTCCGTGGCAATCAAACACATGCATTTCTCCCACACACAAAGTACACTTTCGGCACCACTTGTTCGGCAACCTTAAGAATTTCTTTGCAGTGGCTTTAAATCATGAAAATGTGATCACACACACTCTGTCCCACAACGATTTTATCATAATATGTTTGTACCTGTCTGATGCAAAGCTTCCATCACTGCTCTAAATCTAAAGCTATTGGACCATAACTCCCTTTAGCCTTGTGTGCTAACTCCTCCTTGGTCCGCTCAAATTTTCCCTCTCTATTGTTAAGCTTAACTGCTAATTGCCTATGTCTATCTTCTACCTGATCTACTAAGTTCTTTTCTATGTCAGTCAACATACATGTCAAATTAAGTCTATGTGCATAAGCCGTGTCTAATGTAACCAAAGGTATGAAGTACTTCCGCATCCTCTCCTCTTGCTTATAGTGATCATACTTATTCAGGTGCTTGTAAGCTGAAACTTCTGTAAGCACCACATCGTAATTCGAGAAATAGTATTTATAATGACCCTTATCATAGAACATGCTAAGCAATAAGCTACAAGTGATACCTTATGTCAGAGGAAGGTGGTGGTATCTGATACCCTCCTCAACCGACGCGGGTATCTGCAGACACCCATAATCTCTCACATCCATTGTATTTACATACTCATACAACAGCTTTGCATAAGCATTCAACGTATAATCACCTTCTGACAAATCTACATGCAACAAGCGACTAGCTTGATCAATCATAGCATTATCAGCTCCTAATGTACCCTCTTTTGTGCCAGAAGTGGTAGGTGTGGATGTCCCTTCTACTCCCACCCCATCAACTCTACTTTGTGAGAACTTTTATCGGACATGATAATAACTACTGCTATAACTATGATCACTCCTACAAGTGTACCTATTACACACTTTGCTCTATGGTCCTAATTTCCAGACTTCATCTTTAAACGAGTCAGGTTGCCACAGCAAGAGGATCAATGAAATGTCTCTTTCTCTGCCTCTCACTGCTGGTCAACAAAGTTCCTACACAGTTCCTTGAAGTGGTGGAAACAGTCTTCAATGTGTTGCACAATTATTTACACAGTTCAAAGACTTCCCTAGCCCTCTTTCTTCTCTACGGAAAGATCCCTAATTTTCTTATTCTTCCACTCAGGCCTAGGTTATCTTCTTTTGAAAACTTTTATATACAATTCACAGTTCAGTTGACATCCCTTATAAGATCAGAGCCAATTTTGCCAATGATAGGCTGGAAAAGTTCAAGGCGGAATGCTGCAATCTCTTGAGCTGGTAGCTGATACCCAAAAGTCAGAAACTGAAGATCTTGCAAAATCAGGCTTCGCAAGCCGCTCAATCTTAGAGGATCTGGAATATTCAATGTCAAAACTCCATTAGCTTCTACTTCAGGGACTAACAGTTCAATCTCAATTGTCAGTACTGAAGCTCTGTGCATCACTCTTCCGGATCTCAGCCTCCCGGACCTTACTGTTCCTGGCATCTGTAATCAGATAAGTCCACTCCGGGGCAGCGTATCTCTAGCAGGGTATTCTTAATCTCCTCAACCTTCTCAAGCCTTCTTGTACTTGCTCTGTGTCACTCAGTTCTGATTCAGACGTTTCAGATATGAGAGCAAGGTCTCTTTCAGGTGCAAGTCTCAAGTTCTGCCTCTTCTAACTCACAGGTCAGGATTCTCTTGTGATTTCTGCTCTCCTCCTTTGCACTCAACCACTTCCCACACTAGTCTTTTCAGCTGAGTCTGACTCTATACAACGTTACCGTCTCCCTCAGAGTCAATACCTGGGCTTTGTGTAGTGTGACTCCCCTTAGCTCAACCTGGTGGGTAACCAGCCTCGTCAGGAACCCCTACAGCTTGGCTTGCCCTCTCCAGTGGCCTTGCAACTACGTCTGGATTTTCTTCGGGAAGAGGAGCTGTTTCTTCTGAGGGTCCTGAAACTCTGCGGGTAAGAGGCATGAATCCAGTTCGGGAAGCCTCCGCATTTCACAGCTGTGTTCAGCACCAAAATCACCTGGTACGGACCCCGCCAACGGGCATCAAGACAGTTCTTTCTCACATGCTTCGGGTCCAATATCCAGTCACCTGGACACAGGTCATGACAGAGGTCCTTCGAGGTTGGTGTGGTCGCAACTTCAACCTGGCGAGACACAGAATGGACCACGTCGCCAGTCCCTTGGAATAATCAAGGATTAAATCACCGGTGATGTGTATCAATGCTGTGGATGGGCCCGCTGGCAAGCGCATCTTCCTCCCCAACAATATTTCATGTGGCGGGAATACTGTTCTCCTATCTGGAATGCTATGCAAGTTCATTAGCACCAAAGGCAACGCATCACGCCAATTCAAAGACGTTGAAGAGCACACTTTCGCCATTCTCATCTTGAGAGTCCCATTTATCTGCTCCACCATGCCAGACACCTCCGGTCTGTAACTACAGTGCATTCTCTGATCAACTTGTAAAGTGTTAAACAACAGCTTCATAATTTCAATGTGGAAATGGGTTCCTCTATCCGACTCCAATAAAGTTGGAAATCCGAAGCGTGGAATAAGTTCCCAAAGTAACAGCTAAGCTACTGGGAGACTATCACACCTTTTACTTGGATATGTCTCTAACCATCGTGAAAAGACACACGCCACAAACAAATGTACCTCAGCCCATTGCACCTAGGCATCTCTATGAATTCAAGCTGGATTCTGTTGAAAGGACACCCTGACTTCCCAATGTGACTCAAAGCAACCACTGTTTGCTTTCCAGCTTTCATCTGTTGACACATAACACACCTTTGGCACACCGCTTCAGCAAACACACAACACCTTGGCTTAAACCATGTTTGCCTGAACACTAGCACCATGGCATCTCTCCCAATGTGAATTGCTCCATGAATATGCCTCGCCATAGGGCTCAGTCAACAATCTGGCAACACTGCTCTCCAATCTGTTGAAACCAAAATGCCATAATCTCTTTTCTCACAACCTGCTTTGATCCAACCAGCTTCCTCTTGGTCTGACACTTCTCCCTGCAGACGCTTGACCTCATCCCAAGGGTCCGCTATGACTAACATCATGCTGAGCTCGGTTCTGTCTCCTGAATAATCCCTATTGAAAATGCAACCATGTACGGCACAAAAGCGTGCAATTTCATCCGCATAACTGTTGCCCATGGTAGTGAAATCCTCCCCCTTACCATGAGCAGCACATTTTAACACAGCCACTTCCCTTGGTTGTTGCAAAGCTTCCAACAGCTGTCTCACATATTCCCCATTTCTGATAGGAGATCCTGATGACGTTAAGAACCCTTTCTGTGACCATAGATGTCTGAAATAATGAACACTGAATCTGTACTGGCGGCTGTTGCTGTAGATTTTGACTCAGATTTGATCAGAAACAAGGCATGCACGTGCCAAAGGAATAACTTCAAATACTTGTGCGGAGTGTACGCTCCGGTAAAAAAGCAGCTTCCACAACTCCAGAAATGGTGCAGACAGCAAACGCTGCTCTCAGATAACCCGCATTCTCTCTTAGACATGAACCATAAACAAAAAGGCCTTGGTCTGACTCAGGCAGAGGTTCATCAACAATGTCAGGTCTCGGTTTGGTACAAAATTCAGTCACATCCAGACAGTCATGGTCCTCACAATCTTCCACTTCAACATTTGGAATTGGCATCAAAGTAGCATGATTTAACACAGAACGTCTTTTCAAGGTCACGTTCTCTGAGGACAGAATAACCTGCTCATCACGGGTGAGCCTGTTATTGGTCAAATGCTGTGTTTTGGTTCTTGTCATCAGAAGCTCAACTGAGTGTGGAACATAGACAGTAAGAGGATGACCCATCACAATGCTTTCACACCTTTCAATGCTGACACTGGTTGCCGCAACGGATCTGAGACATCCGGGCAACGCTGAAGCTACAGGGTATAATGTAGCTGAGAAATAGGCCACTGGTCTACAGACACCCCCATGTGTCTGGGTGAGCACAGACAGTGCACAACCCTCCCACTCATAGCAAATTAGCGAAAACGCTTTGTTGTAATCAGGCATTCCTAGAGCAGGACCACGCATAGGCTTTCTCTCAGCTCCAAGAAGGCAAAAAAACAGTTGTCCCATGTGTAGAAGAGTAGGATCTGCTTCACATGGGTACCCCCACTTTTTACTGGTGTTTCACTGTTTTTCGACCTTAGTGTGGCTGTGGCCCTGCTAATTAGGACTACAACCTAGCTGCTTCCTCTATAAAATGGTTTGCATGTACATTAGGTACATATCTAATTGGATTCTGCAGTGCCTTATAAGCCCATAGTATATGGTATACTATGTACCTAGGGCATAGGTACCTCAGAGGCCTACCAGGGGCTGAAGCATGTATTATGCCCCCCCTGGGAAGCACTCCAAAATGGCACCACAGGTCTGCTACAGCAGCCTGGGTAAGGGTGTGCTTGCACCCCTTACAGTGGTATAGGCTGCCTATATCACTACCATTGCACACAGATAAAAAACCTATAAGTCACTCCTATGGCAGGCCTTAACAATCCTGAAGGCAGGGTGCTTGGTTTTTATGTGAGAGGGTGCCCCTGCATGAGCAGAGCCCCTCTGCAGCGTTCGGAGTATCTCCTCTGATGTTGTTTGTTGTGCAGCCTGACCATATACTCTTAAGTGCATTATAACCTCGCGGTAAATGCTAACTTTGGGATGGCTGCACGGAAACATGTCGTGTTTGGTGTCAAACGCTTTGGAATACTGTCCCACCCCCCGCCAGTTCTGGCGGCGGGGGTAGCATTCCACCCTTCTAGAGGGAGAGACATGTTCACACTGGTCTAACCCGGTAGGACTTTCTTGAGCTCTGGCATCACAAAATGGATGCCTCTGCCACAGACACGGGTCTGGCCTCCTGCTGCTGACCGAAACTTCGGCAGGGGAGGCCTGGACAATAGGTTTCCTGTCGAAGGGAGGTGTAACCACCTCCCCAGACAGGCAGATGTGTATTGGGGCTGGGCGGGAGCACTCTCTGGTGCTTTGAAGTCCTGCACTGGGGGCACATTTGGTGTCCCTGTGCATAGTCCAGGTCAGACGGGTTGCAGGGGCTACCTGCCCCTGCTCTGGTGCGAAACTGGACAAAGGAAATGGGTGTAACCACCCCTCTTTCCAAACCCTTCCATATGTGGGTCCCTAGAGTATGTCCAACTACCCAAACTTAGTATAAGTATGGGAACCCAGTCCTAGAGACTTTAGATGACCCTGGACGAAACTCTGCAATATATATCCTGGACCTTCAACTTTCTATTTGGACTAGAAGACGGAAGAAATCTCTCTCCCTTGGGGTCAAGGAGTGACTCCCCTGCTTGGCAGGCACCAAAGAAAGTTGCGGTCTGCAATTCCGAATCTCCCGCTGGACACCGAAGTCTCTGCATCACCAGAGGTGGATTTTCTGACTTCCCCGAGGCTACCCTGAGTCCACAGCAAAGCTGAGGCCCGTGGCTATCGGGTGACGAGGAACCGTGACCCCTGGACAACGCGTCCTATTGCTGGTACATCGACTTCTTGTGAATTCCTGAAGTTCTGCTTTGGGCTCCGAGTAGCCCCCGCCTTGAGCACAGACTGCACCAAAGATCTCTCGCCTCCACTCCACGAGTGACCCGTGGGCCAGGTTCCAGTGCGATCGCTCGAGGCTCCTTCGCGATCTCTAGCCCGTTGGCTAGTGGGTCCCCACGAAGGTGACTCCTCTTCTGATTGGGCTTTCCTGGTTGCTCCAGACGTGTCCTAACTTACCCTCGCTGGGTGAGTCCCTCGGACCTTGCTGGTCTGCACCGACGTCCTTCTTCTCTTTCCACGAGACTTGCCGTTGCCAAGGCTTGTTGGGTCCAATCTGGTAGCCACACCGCAGCACTCGACAGACTTCGTGGGACAGCTCGAATCCCGCTCGTGGACTTCGTCACGCCTCCTGGACCTCGTGGCTGAAGAGTCAAGGCACCCGTCAACTCACCTGAAGCAGCCGACATCTGTGGGCATTGGTCCATCCTGCCCTCGGTCACTGGCTAGTGACCTAGACTCTGTCCCCTCTGCTTTCAGGCTCCTTCCATCCTAGATCCAGGCTTGGATCTCTTCGGACACTTCTCTTCACGGCAGCTGCAGTTCTTTTCAGGCTTCCATTGCAATCGATAACGCGACCCGACACCAAAAGACACCTATGCACCCGGCTTCCCTGGGTGAGGTAACTCGAGTACTCCGGTGCTCCCGTGGGTGCTAGCCCAAGAACTTCTTAAGTCCAAAAGGGTTTGGTCCTGACTCGATTCTAAGTGTCCCTAATCTTTAAATTTCCAACCACGATATTGCCCATAGAAGCTAACGGGAACCCACAGTTGTGTTTACACACTGCACATGGCCCCCGTGGGTCCCCTGTGTCACTACCTTGGGTGGTTCCTTGGGGTCCCAGTGATTCTACAGGCTCTAGGCCTTGTGTCTAGTTCAGTTGTGGTTCTTATACCACTTTATTAGTATATGGTTTGGTACGACCCCAGGGGCCAAACGTGTATTTATGCTATTACTGTTGATTGCTAACTTGTAACTTAAGTACTTCGAACTCCAGTCTCATAAAGAGACTAGAGGGGTGTGTTTTATCCTAAATACATATATTTTAAATATATACCTGGTGTGGTTGTCCTTTCATTTGATCATTCAAGAGATTATAGACTGGTAAAACAAGCTGCTTTACATTCCTTCAAGACTTAACCTGAAGGCTGCTCTCCATAGCTACCACTAGGATAGCTTTCAATAAAGGTTGTCTTAAACCAATTCACCATAAGGGGTTGTTTGAACTGATACAAGGTGCCCACTAGAACTAGTGGACAGCATATATCAGGCCACCTTCTCACATTGGTGTGCAGTGGGTGGGATTCCAGCTTGCTATTGTTTTACCAGATAACTCAATTGAATTGATCAACTGAAAACCACTAAAGGTACCTTAGGTACATATAATATCAGGTTTAGCTACAGTAAGTTCTACTGAACTTAGAGTTGTGTGCCAAGGGATAGCACACCCTTTCTACAACTCAAGAGAGTTTAGTAGGCCCCACTAGTGTAGGTAGTGCAATACACCACACCACATTAGTAATGTCTAACCAGGCAGGAACCAGTGGGTCCCTGCCAGGAGCCGGTGAGCTCCTTCCCTATAAATATGAGGATCTCTCCTTTGCTCAGCTTAGGGCCTTATGTTTCATTAGGAAGCTGAAGACAGGCAAAAGCCCATCCACCCAGCATCTCATAAAGATACTTAAGCTGGATGATATCTCAGGGCCTAGTGGGCCTGATGGGGTAGGCAGTGTGGGTGGGCAGCAAGTGAGGGTGGGCCTAGGGGTGGCAATTCCCCTGACCCTACCTCTAATGCTGACCAGACTGATGACAATGATCAGAATCTGGTGAACCCAGCTCTCCTGGATGAGGATGAGGAGGATGACATTAATGCTCCTTCCTTTATTCCTCCAGGTAGATTTGAAAGTAGGGCTAGAAGGGATAGATCTCAGGGGGATCTGTCCAGTCTAACTCCTCTATAGGGACCTCTGTCTCTTCTCACAGAGGGAGGGAAACCTCCCAGGAGAGGAGAGAGAGACTGCTGAAGTATGAGCAAGACAAGTTCAACCTCTGAAAGCAGCAGATGGCCTTAGATAGGGAAGCCCTAGAGCTCTACAGAGCTATTAAAAAGGAGGGACTAGAGTCCCTTGGTGGCAGCAATTTCCCTAGAGATAGGGGGAGGTCTTATGACCATAGACAACTAAGTAAGTTTGTCCCTCCCTACCAGAGTGGGAATGACATCCACAAATGGATAACTGCCTTGGAGAGGGCCTGTAAAGTACAGAAGGTCCCTCACGGTCAGTGGGCAGCAATCTTATGGCTCTCCTTTGCAGATAAAGGTGGAGATAAGCTCCTCACTATAAGAGAAGAGGATGCTGATGATTACCAGGTCTTGAAAAGTTCACTAGTAGATGGGTTTGGCCTAACCACTGAACAATACAGGTTAAAGTTCAGAGACACCCAAAAAGCACAAAATCAAGACTGGGTTGACTTTGTTGACTGTGCTGCTAAGGCTCTGGAAGGTTGGTTATTGGGCAGTAAAGTGTGTGACTTCATAGGATTGTACAATCTGATAATGAGGGAGCAGATTCTTAATAACTGTCAAAATCAGCTGTTGCACCAGTACCTGGTAGACTCTGATCTGACCTCTCCCCAAGAATTGGGAAAGAAGGCAGACAAATGGGTCAGAACCAGGGTGAGGCAGAAGGTACAGAACCAAGGTGGTGACCCAAAGAAGCAAGATTCCAAGAACTCTGATAAGGGTGGGGACAAGGGCAAAGACCAGAAGTCTTCTCAAGGGCCCCAAAAATCTTCATCTAATGGGGAGTCACAGTCAAGTAAGGGTAAAGGCCAAAAGAAACCTTGGTGCAAAATCTGTAAGCAGAAAACTCACTGGACCATTGACTGCACCAAGTCCAAAGAAAATACTCCAGCCCCCACCAATGCCCCTAAGGCACCTGCTCCCCCTAGTGCAGTTACAATTGGTGGTGGGAATACACAGAATAAGGGTGTAGTAGGGTTGACCCAGGGTTCTGAGATGGACTCTGGCCTAGTCAGAGTTCCAACTCAGGTTGTGCTTGTCAGTGATGGGGGCATGGATATGTCCCCCTTTGTGAGTCCCAGAAACCTTGGCAAATACAGACAGCAGCCTTTAATAAATGGAGTAGAAGCTTGGGCATTCAGGGACACAGGAGCAAGTGTCACAATGGTGACAAAAGATCTTGTGGATCCTGGGCAGATTATACTTGGTGAAATGTACCAATTGACCAATGCTAGCAATGTCAGAACAGACCATTCTCTGGCAGTTGTTAACTTCTTCTGGGGAGGGGTAACTGGCCTTAAGAAGGTTGTGGTAAGTGCAGACCTACCAGTACAGTGCTTGCTTGGCAATGATCTAGAGACTTCAGCTTGGGCTGAAGTGGAGCTCAGGACACATGCAGAAATGTTAGGGATCCCTGCACATGTCTTGGCTGTGACTAGGTCACAGGCCAAAATGTCTACAACTGGACAGGCCCTGGATTCGGGAATAATGGACTAGGTGCCTCCCAAGAGGAGGAGCAGTAGGGTTAAGGCAGAGCCTTCCCATCTGACTTAGAATGCTGATCAGTCTCCTCAGGGAGATGATCTCGAGCCTGAAGAAGGAACTGTCCCAGAGGAGCTTGAACCTGACCAGGTTGAGTTCTTGGGGACAGGGGGCCCTTCCAGGTCTGATCTGAGCCAGGAGCAGAAAACCTGCTCCTCTCTTGAACCCCTCAGACAGCAAGCTGCTGATGAGGCTGCTGGAAATGCTAGTGGCACCCGTAAAGTTTTTTGGGATGATGGACTCCTATACTCAGAGAGTAGAGACCCCAAGCCTGGTGCATCCAGGAGGTTGGTTATACCTCTGAAGTTTAGGGGTTTCCCATTGACACTAGCCCATGATATTCCCCTAGCAGAGCACCTAGGCCAGAACAAGACTTGGGACAGAATTGTCCATCATTTTCACTGGCCCCACATGTCTGAAGACACAAAGAAGTTTTGTCGCTCCTGTGTAACCTGCCAAGCCAGTGGCAAAGCAGGTGGCACTACAAAGGCCCCCCTGATACCACTACCTGTGGTGGGGGTGCCCTTTGAAAGGGTAGGGATTGACATTGTTGGTCCCATGGATCCCCAAACAGCATCTGGGCACATATTTATACTGGTGGTGGTGGATCATGCCATCAGGTACCCAGAGGCAATTCCCCTAAGGACCACTACAGCACCTGTGGTGGCAAGAGCCCTCTTGAGTGTGTTCTCAAGAGTAGGCTTTCCTAAGGAGGTAGTATCTGACAGGGGTGCAAACTTCATGTCGACTAACTTGACTGCTATGTGGAAGGAGTGTGGAGTGAACTACAAATTCACCACACCCTATCACCCACAATGCAGTGGTTTAGTTAAGAGATTCAACAAAACCTTAAAGGGCATGATTAAAGGACTCCCAGAGAAGCTTAGGCGAAAATGGGACCTACTCTTGACCTGCCTTTTATTTGCATACAGGGAGGTGCCTCAAAAGGGGGTTGGTTACAGCCCATTTGAACTTTTGTTTGGTCACCCTGTCAGGGGTCCATTGTGTTTGGTGAAGGAAGCCCCCAAAGCAAGACATAGTGGACTATGTACTTGGTCTCTGCTCCAGGATGGCTGAGTACATGAAAAAGGCAAACAAAAACCTTGAGGCTAGCCAGGAACTGCAAAAAGCCTGGCATGACCAAAAGGCTGTACTGACTGTTTACCAGCCCGGACAGAAAGTGTGGGTGTTGGAGCCTGTGGCCCCAGCAGCCCTCCAGGACAAATAGAGTGGCCCCCATACAATTGTTGAACAGAAAGGGGAGGTTACCTACTTGGTAGACCTTGGAACTCCTAGGAGTCCCCACAGGGTACTTCATGTCAACAGACTAAAACCATATGTTGACAGGGCAGACATGGGCTTGCTCATGGCTACTGATGAAGGACAGGAGGAAGCGAGTGACCCACTCCCTGACCTGCTTTCTCAGAACCATGATGATGGGTCAGTTGATGGTATAGCCTTGGCAGGCAGCCTCACTGCCCAGCAGCAAACTGACTGCAGAAACCTTCTCAGCCAGTTTAGACATATGATTTCTCTGACTCCAAGTCAGACCACCTGGTGCACTCATGAAGTGGACACTGGGGACAGTCTACCTGTGAAGAATAAGATCTACCGGCAACCTGACCATGTCAGGGACTGTATAAGGACTGTAGTCCAATAGATGTTGGATCTGGGTGTGATTGAACCCTCAGTTAGCCCTTGGGCTAGTCCAGTAGTCCTGGTACCTATACCTCACACCAGTGGTGGAAAAAGAGAGATGATGTTTTGTGTAGACTACCGGGGTCTCAATGCAGTCACTAGGACTGATGCCCATCCCATCCCCAGGGCAGATGAGCTAATAGATACTTTGGCCTCAGCCAAGTTTCTAAGCACATTTGACCTGACAGCTGGCTACTGGCAGATCAGACTAGCTGATGATGCAAAGCCAAAGATAGCATTTTCTACCCCTAGTGGACACTATAAGTTTGTTGTAATGCCCTTTGGTTTGAAGAATGCACCTGCCACTTTCCAAAGGTTGGTGAATCAAGTCCTTACAGGCCTGGAAGACTTTAGTGCAGCATATCTAGATGATATTGCTGTCTTTAGCTCCACCTGAGAGGATCACCTGGTCCACCTGAGGAATGTTTTGGGGGCCGTGCAAAAAGCAGGCCTCACTATCAAAGCTAATAAGTGCCAGATAGGGCAGAGTCAGGTTGTGTACCTGGGCCACCTTGTAGGTGGATGCCAGGTTCAACCATTACAGAGCAAAATCCAGACCATAATGGACTGGGTTACTCCAACTACCCAGACTCAGGTGAGAGCCTTCTTAGTCCTGACTGGGTACTATAGGAGATTTGTCAAGGGGTACATATCAATAGTGACACCCCTGAATGACTTAACTTCTAAAAAGATGCCCAAAAAGGTTCAGTGGACAGCTAGCTGTCAAAAGGCATTTGATGACCTGAAGCAGGCCATGTGCACTGCTCCCATTCTGCAGAGTCCTGACTACTCCAAGAAGTTCATTGTACAAACAGATGCATCTGAATTGGGGGTAGGGGATGTACTGTTAAAATTGAATGATGAAGGTCCGGATCAGCCAGTAGCTTTCATAAGCAGAAGGCTGACCCCTAGAGAGAAACGTTGGTCAGCCATTGAGAGGGAGGCCTTTGCTGTGGTTTGGGCTCTGAAGAAGTTGAGGCCGTACTTGTTTGGTACTCACTTCCTTGTTCAGACAGACCAGAAGCCCCTCTTATGGCTAAAACAAATGCAGGGTGAAAACCCCAAACTACTTCGGTGGTCCATTTCCCTACAGGGGATGGTCTTTACAGTGGAACACAGACCTGGGAGTAACCATGCCAATGCAGATGGACTCTAGGTATTTCCACTTAGAACATGAAGACTCAACTGGTCAAGGTTAGTTTAATGTCCCTGCATTTGGGGGGGGGGGGGGGGTTGTGTAGGAGAGTAGGATCTGCTTCACATGGGTACCCCCACTTTTTGCTGGTGTTTCACAGTTTTTCGACCTTAGTCTGGCTGTGGCCCTGCTAATCAGGACCACAGCCTAGCTGCTACCTCTCTAAAATGGTTTGCATGTACATTAGGTACATATCTAATTGGATTCTGGAGTGCCTTATAAGCCCCTAGTATATGGTATACTATGTACCTAGGGCATAGGTACATCAGAGGCCTACCAGGGGCTGAAGCATATATTATGTCACCCCTGGGAGCACTCCAAAATGGCACCACAGGTCTACTACTGCAGCCTGGGTAAGGGTGTGCTTGCACCCCTTACAGTGGTATAGGCTACGTATATCACTACCATTGCACACACATATAAAACCTATAAGTCACTCCTATGGCAGGCCTTAACAATCCTGAAGGCAGAGTGCTTGGTTTTTATGTGAGAGGGTGCCCCTGCATGAGCAGAAACCCTCTGCAGCATTCGGAGTATCTCCTCTGATGCTGTTTGTGATGCAGCCTGACCATATACTCTTAAGTGCATTATAACCTCGAGGTAAATGATAACTTTGGGATGGCTGCACGGAAACATGTTGTGTTTGGTGTCAAACGCTTTGGAATACTACCCCCCCCCCCCCCGCCAGCTCTGGCGGCGGGGATAGCATTCCACCCTTCTAGAGGGAGAGACATGTTCACACTGGTCTAACCCGGTAGGACTTTCTTGAGCCCTGGCATCACAAAATGGATGCCTCTGCCACAGACACGGGTCTGGCCTCCTGCTGCTGACCGAAACTCCGGCAGGGGAGGCCTGGACAATAGGTTTCCTGTCGAAGGGAGGTGTAACCACCTCCCCAGACAGGCAGATGTGCAATGGGGCTGGGCGGGAGCACTCTCTGGTGCTTTGAAGTCCTGCACTGGGGGCACATTTGGTGTCCCTGTGCATAGTCCAGCTCAAACCGGTTGCAAGGGCTACCTGCCCCTGCTCTGGCGCGAAACTGGACAAAGGAAATGGGTGTAACCACCCCTCTTTCCAAATCCTCCGATAGGTGGGTCCCTAGAGTATGTCCAACCCCCAAACTTAGTATAAGCATGGGAACCCATTCCTAGAGACTTTAGATTACCCTGGACGAAACTCTGCAATATATATCCTGGACCTTCGACTTTCTGTTTCGACTAGAAGAGGGAAGAAATCTCCCTTGGGGTCAAGGAGTGACTTCCCTGCTTGGTAGGCACCAAAGAAGCAACTGTCCGGTCTGCAATTCCGAAGCTCCCGCTGGACGCCGAAGTCTCTACATCACCAGAGGTGGATTTCCTGACTTCCCCGAGGCTACCCTGTGTCCACAGCAAAGCTGAGGCCCGTGGCTATCGTGGGTGACGAGGAACCGTGACCCCTGGACAACGCGTACTATTGCTGGTACATCGACTTCTTGTGAATTCCTGAAGTTCTGCTTTGGGCTCCGAGTAGCCCCAGCCTTGAGCACAGACTGCACCGAAGATATCTGGCCACTCCACGAGTGACCCGTGGGCTAGGTTCCAGTGCGACCGCTCGAGGCTCCTTCGCGATTGCTAGCCCGTTGGCTAGTGGGTCCCCATGAAGGCGACTCATCTTCTGCTTGGGCTTTCCTGGTTGCTCCAGACGTGCCCTAAATTACACTCGCTGGGGGAGTCCCTCAGACTTTGCTGGTCTGCACCGACGTCCTTCTTCTCTTTCCACGAGACTTGCCGTTGCCAAGGCTTGTTGGGTCCAATCTGGTAGCCACACCGCAGCACTCGACAGACTCCGTGGGACAGCTCGAATCCGGCTCGTGGACTTCGTCGACGCCTCCTGGACCTCGTGGCTGAAGAGTCAAGGCATCCGTCAACTCACCTGAAGCACCCAACATCTGTGGCCATTGGTCTAGCCTGCACTCGGTCACTGGCTTGTGACCTAGACTCTGTCCCCTCTGCTTTCAGGTTCCTTCCAACCTAGATCCAGGCTTGGATCTCTTTTGACACTTCACTTCACGGCAGCAGTAGTTCTTTGCAGGCTTCCATTGCAATCGACGACGCGACGCGACACCAAAAGACACCTATGCACCCGGCTTCCCTGGGTGAGGTAACTCGAGTACTCCGGTGCTCCCGTGGGTGCTAGCCCTAGAACTTCTTAAGTCCAAAAGGGTTTGGTCCTGACTCGATTCTAAGTGTCCCTAATCTTTAAATTTCCAACCTCGACATTGACTATAGAAGCTAACGGGAACCCACAGTTGCGTTTATACACTGTACACGGCCCCCGTGGGTCCCCTATGTCACTACCTTGGGTGGTTCCTTGGGGTCCCAGCAATTCTACAGGCTCTAGGCCTTGTGTCTAGTTCAGTCGTGGTTCTTATACCACTTTATTAGTATATGGTTTGGTACGCCCCTAGGGCCCAAACGTGTATTTGTGCTATTACTGTTGATTGCTAGCTTGTAACTTAAGTTCTTCGAACTCCTGTCTCATAAAGAGACTAGAGGGGTGTGTTTTATCCTAAATGCATATATTTTAAATATATACCTGGTGTGGTTGTCCCTTCATTTGATCATTCAAGAGATTATAGACTGGTAAAACAAGCTTCTTTACATTCCTTCAAGACTTAGCCTGAAGGCTGCTCGCCATAGCTACCACTAGGATAGCTTTCAATAAAGGTTGTCTTTAACCAATTCACCATAAGGGGTTGTTTGGACTGATTCAAGGTGCCCACTAGAACTAGTGGACAGCATATATCAGGCCACCTTCTCACATTCCCATGGTACTGGATCACTCACATCCTTATGCATCAATCTCTGTGAAGGCTTCCCCTTTAATGAAAAGTTGGGAAACAACCGTCGGCAGTAACCAACCATTCCCAAGAACATCTGGAGTTCCTTTTGCGTAGTAGGCGCATTCATTTTCATGATCGCCTCAATGCGGTCTGGTGACACTTCTCTCTTGCCTTTCTCAATGCGATGACCCAAATACTGGACTTCAGGCAAACAGTACTGAACTTTGCTCGGAGATACATTGTGTCCATTTCTGCCAGGTGGTTTAAAAGAGCAATGGTATCAACCCTACAAGCTTCCTCAGTCTCTGAGGCAATCAGGAGGTCATAAATGTACTGCATGAGTACTGAACTCTGCAGAAGTACTAGACTCTCAAGGGTCTTCTTCAGGATCTGATTAACAATTGATGGACTCTCAGTACACCCTTGTGGGATACAACACCACGTTAACACACAATTTTCCAGCCGGAAAGCGTACAAGAATTGGCTTTCCTCGTGTAAGGGTATCGAGAAAAATGGTTGGCATAGGTCAATCACAGTGAAACCATTCAGCCTCACAAGGGATTTGAAATAGGATCACAGATGGATTCGGTACCACAGGACAACATGAAACCACAATTGTGTTGATGTTTCGCAGTTCCTGCACGATCCTGTACTTCCCACTCAGCTTCTGCAACCCGATTATAGGTGAATTGCACAGGCTTCCTATGATCTGTTTCAGAATGCCTTACACGATCATTGACTCAATCACAGGTATAATTCCTGCCACCGTTTCCGGGGTCAGGTTGTACTGGGGCGTTCTCGGAAAATCAGCATTTGGCTTGATCTGTATCTTTACTGGCTCAACCCCACGAATCAATCCTGTCTCTTCTCCCATGAAGTCCCACACCACTGGAGAGACAGCGTCTCTCAAATCATATGGCAGGTCGTCCACCGTTAGCACGTGGACATCTTCACACAGAGATTCTGGTTCGCCAGTTTGAATGCAATGTCATCATCTTTAGTCTGCAATACTACTCCTTTGGGCATGCAATAGATGGCACAATTGAGCTTACACAAGAGGTCACGTCCCAAAAAACAAACTGAACTCGAGTCGCACACCACAAACTGGTGTTGATCCTGAAATGTTCCTATTCTCACAGGTATCTCATCTGTCAACGGATTCGTCATTCTCCTAATAGCGACTCCTACAACTTGGATCGATTGTCTCGAGAGGGGTAGGTTTGGGACAACTGCAGACCTCACAGTAGAATGGGTAGAACCAGTATCAATCAAGAATTTAATGGGATGACCGTCCACATACGGTCCCCTCTGGTCTACCTCCAAGACTGCTCCAAGGGGTCACGGTGTAGACCTGCGCGGCTCTGCAATACTTCTGGGCGGGCATAAGGTTCTGTTTGGGGCGGGTACTGGCTTGGCGCATTCCCCACGACCCCCGTTTGGTACTCCTACACAGTACCGAGGACATAGGGGGGAACAGATTTAAAAGGCATTTATTGTTTCTTGGGCTTACATTAGCGAAACGCGACATCGCACAACATTGGAAGGCAACACTCCCACCCAGTCTTGGTCCCTGGAAGAAGGCAATGGATAGGTGCCTGTCTGCTGAAGTTGCAGAGTTTCAGGCCAGGGGATGTCTGCAAAAACACAAAAAAATCTGGGCAAAATGGGCAGCGTATCGAGGCATAGACTTGTCACTCCTAGGGTCAGGGGCTCCCTCAGATCCAATCGATAGGCTGGTAGTGTGCATTTCACCGATATGATACGAGATGTTTTGTAGAGGTAAAAGTGGCAAAATTGCAATATGACTGTCTGTAATGCACTAATGGGGTATGGTGCGTGGTTGGGGAAGGGGGGGTTTCGGGTCTGCCGTTTTGCAGACTCTATTGGGGATAATATGGTGCCTCGCTACTATACATTGTATTCATACATGTTTGATGCTCACTGGGCTTGCCCATATGGTACCTTAAAAACCAATAAACTTTGTTGTTAAAAAAAACACTGCTCCAAGGGTACAGTCTTCCTCCCCCATCAGTCACCATCATTGTAGCGGGTCTGGATCAAACCAATCTAGAGTTTCGATGAAGGGCATCTTTTTCAGATGGGACGCTCTGTTGCCCTGTGTAATTCTCGGAGGTTGGAGTACCTGTACTTGCTTATACAGACCCCCCCCGCCCCCCATTGACAGATCTGGTTCTTGTCACAGTATTTATAACATCAGGTGCTTGCACAATCCTCTCATCCTGGAACTGATTTTCTTGATTTGCTTGCCACTCGCGCTTCCAATGCCCGATTTTGTGACAATAATGACAAACAGTGGTCTTCTTTAGAGTACCAACATCCAATCCAGTCTTGGGATCTATTTCTCTCCCTCTTCCCTGTCTCACATGAGTTGATGCGTTCTGGGTCCCTCCATGACTATTTCAATGCTTTCGACTCAAAGTTCCTCCACTTGTCTGTGCTTGTTCTACCCTATCTGCGTACCTTATCTGGACCAGCAACAGTTTATCCTTTATCTTCCTCTGCTTAGAATCCACCTCATCACTACTGATCTAGCATACCACAGGATTTCATCCACTGATGAATTTTGCCAGCAGATCAATTGCTGTTGGATCATAAAGCTAATGTCTGGTCTCAGTCCCAACACAAACTTGGAAACAAACTGTCCCATATCCTTAGGGTCTAGAGTATCCAATCCACTGTACTGCTTAAAGGCTTGCAAGAGTGTTTCTTAATAACCATGTACTGATTCCTTAGGCTCTTGGGTGGTTTGATCTATCTTAACTCAATTTATATCCTGTGGGGCAATCTTAGACTGTAACCATGTGATTACCTGCTCAAATTCTTTCCTGACCAAAGGTGAAGGATCATGTGTTATGGGGTCTCTGTCTGGTTCAGCAGACAGCCAATCAACAGCGATTTTACAAGCAGACCACAAATCACAAGGGACCTCAATATCAAATAGCGTGTTCAAATCAATCCACAACACCCTTGAGATCTTCCCAAAGCGATCAACTTGTTTGTACCATTCAGTAGGTTTTTCCCTCAGCCGAGGAAAATATTTGTAAATGCTGCCAAATCACCCTTGCTCGAAGACACATGCACATACCCTCCGCTTGGTACCTCTCGCAATGGGTAAGCCTCTACTCCTCTTTTCCTTCCTCCCAGAGGCGGCGTATCTCCTATCCCTTTCCTGACACTTTTTTTCTTTGACCATCTTTCTACCCACTTGTCAAGAATGCTCCGTGCGCGTATCCCTACAACCAATTCTCAAATGTGTGTTTTCAAACCTGTGACCCTTTTCTCTTCCAATTCCTGGTCACTATAATTTAACCTATTACTTCCCTGTAGCATTTTCATTTTGGACAAATGCACATCATACGTCTGGGCCAATTCTGTCAGTTTCTCATGCGCTCGCTTTGCCTTGCGAGTAACATCCTTCGCCACATACAGCAGCTCATCCTGCTCATAAAGTTCTATCCTTTCCAAAGGTAGGCTTCCGATGATTATCTCGTCTGCCTCTGCTTTCAGCCTCACTACATCTAACAATTTGGCCTTCACTACAGCCTTGATTGTTCCCTGACTCAACATGCTACTCTGTCTTTCTCTTTCTCTGCTCTGATTCCTCTGGCGATTTCCTGCTACTGTAGTCTGCGAGACAAGCTGATTTCTGGAAACCTCAGATCAGTACCTACTTCTGATATCCTTCCCATGGGTCCTCTAACTGGAGCTTCCCACATCCTCAAATGTGAATCGGAATTTACTAGTGACACTGATCATATTGTAGTAGACCCAGCTCGCACCTTCGAAGGGTCAGTGGTTGCTGCTAAGGGGGTGCTACCTTCCACGAGCACCAAAAATGGATCATTTTCCTCTGAGCTGACCGTCTCCCCCACCCCTGTCTGTGGCTGACAACTGCTTTCCCCTAAACTTGGGTCATACACTGAAACTACAGATCCAATGGTGACCGGTACCGTAAGGGCTTCTGGTAACCGCATAGCAGCACTGACTCCACTCATCTCTGCACTTCTAAGAGCCGGCATCCCTATTCCTTCTGCCCTTGTTAAAATCTTCCCCACTACTCTTGCACTAGGGTCTGTCTATGGTACTACCATTCTTTCTGTGCTCGCTGCATTTGCTGATTCTCGTCTTCCTTCTTCCGAATTTGAATTGTATGGTAGAGGACGCTCTTCTAATAATCTATCTAACAAGCTATCATCAGTGTCGCTCTTATCATCTCAATTCCTGTTCCGAGCGTCTCCTGCATTCACTAATAGTGGATACAACCTCTCTCCCTCAATGGTGTCCACTCTCCACCTCTTTCCACCTCACAGCGTTTCACCCTCCTTCGCAATCTCACCTTACGCATTCACTCTCACAATCATAGAAACAAGTAATTGTCTGCCTTACTAAAAGATTTATTGAATTCACTCACTCAAGAACATTCATGCACCGTGACCTCGACCTGCACTGGCCACTCGAATCGCTGTAGTCCATCTCTGCGCACAAGGCTTTCCACCCGATTCTAACAAATCCACTCACACAAAGTTCCCTGTCTCAGGCAGGTTGTCGATAGCGCTTCACGACTTCCCAACAAACCAACGGCCAGACAATTACAACAAATCTGGGTTTTCTACACCACAAATATATCCCGGGATCTTAGGCTACTCTTGAGCCCGATGAACAAAACAAAACTCACGGACCACGCGCGACTGGCCCGAAACCACATTCACTCGATCCTCATCCCAACTCCGCACGACATCACACAATCAAATCATTCCTGCAATCTAACAGACAACACATCCCTATTCATACTCAGTCCACCATTCACAGCTGTTCTCACCACACCGCCAAAGTCCGTCGTTCTCCGTTCTCAATCATTGGGCTCTCTTTCTTTGGGGCTCTATGGGTCTAAATCTTTCTAGAATTTTCTAGTTTCTCCCCTCACTTCAAGAGGCAACCATCCTACTCTGCTACCAACTGAATGAGCAGGGTGCCACGTTCTAAACTTACTCTGGAACCCCTGGTCGATGACTCATTGTTGCCTGCTTGAAAGTGTGGCGGGGAGAAAAAATAATTGGGCAATTATACATTACAATTACAGTCGCCCATGTTACTGAAAGACCACAGACTCCAAAGTTAGTAAGTTTATTACAATGCCATGAAAAGTTGAACATACAAACACCTCAAAACGAGGGTGTAAAAGTACATGGGCAAAATACAAAGCTAAATCAACGAGCGAAATTTAAACGGTGAGCATGCACAATACAACCACTTCCAATATTAGTACCCAGCAGATAACTACGCCGACATCAATAGCTCTCTTCATTGGAGGTTGGTAATTAATATTTATTTTTTTATTTTTTTATTAGAACAGAAAAATAAACAAAACAAGAACAAAGAGACAAGCCATATCAAATCCAATCAAAAGCATAGGTGATAGATAACTACAAACAATACCAGGACAAAGAATTTGATAGATCATAATTAATGGCAGCTACAAAACCCTCTCCGTAATAAATTCATAATAGATGTAATCTAAGGAATATGAAACATCATTCTCAATGTTCAACATTATAAAATGTCTGATACTCTGAGGTACTCCCTTAAATGTATCCATTTTTTAATAGGTGACAGCTATAATCTAAAATAGCGAGATTATAATGGGAAACATTCCTATTTAAAGTGCGTACGACAACAATACCTCCAATCACTTGAAAAGTGCAATGTGCGGGTGTTTTTTAACGAATACAAGAGGATCACATATTATTTAAAGTGCATTGTGCAATTTAACAAGAATTATGTATAAACATTCCTAGGAAGCGCATAGATCTTATAATCATCTTTCTTCTGCAAATCCATTAGAAGAGAAATTTTTTCAAATACCTCTAAATCTTACAGTTGCTCCTATACGTTTGGCATAGGCCTCCTCAAATCTCCAGGTCCTGGACATTTTATTAAACCAGTGCTCAATACTGGATTGTTTATCAGTTCTCCAATTTTGAAGGCAAGTGACCTGGCGACTGCAATAGAGATTAATATAAAATACTGCTGGTATTTTGTTAAACATTTCACCTCTCCTGAGGAACCGAATAGGACCAACATAGTTGATGGCTCAATTGTCAAGGACAAAATACAAGAGATCTCGGCAAAAACCCCTTCCCAGAATTGCTGTAAATTATTCCATTCACAGAATATATGGACCCATCCACCATCGCCCTGTTTGTTACATCTAAAACATTGATTCCGGGTAGTTTGAAACATTTTAGACAATCTCTGGGGTGTATGATATAACAACCATCTAGATAAGAAGTTCATTTTCTTGTAATTAGCTCTTCTAAGTGCTTTATTCGCTAACTCGTTGAGCTGTTTCCATTCTTTGACATTGAAATAGCAACCCGTCTCTGAATACATTTTTTGGAGCTCTTTCTTCAAAATCTCTTCAAAATGGGCCTTTTGATGAAGTAGCCGATACCAACAACCGACCCCAACCATTTTATTTTCCATCTACTTAGCGATTTGACGTACCGTCCCACCCATCATTGAATAATTCGTTTTAAGAAAATTAACTAACTGTAGAAAACTCAGAGAATAAATGTTTCATAGTTTAAAAAATCCCCGAGCTGGGCAAAGCCTAGTTCTTACCAAACCTGATAAAGCCCTCTAGACAATATAAGGCCTCCTACTTCACAATCCTGTATAGGGGTGTATTCATGGAATGCTGGGATATCTCGTGATTTAAAGAATAACTGAGTTCTTTCAGCTAATGTCAGTATCACCTTATATCTTGTTTTTTTAGGGAGTTTTGCCAGACTTAAAAAAAACGGGGAGTCTTATAGCACTTTCCTTCAGCATTTGTATTAACAAAAAATTATTGAAAACTGACTTTTCCTCATCTAGTTTGGGAAAGTAAGTTAGCTAAAGAAGCCTGATAATAAGTTAAAAAGTGTGGGAGTGCCAATCCTCATGATCATCCAATTGTAATGTAGCTATCTTAACAATGTATTATTCCACACAAACTTCCTGATTATTTGATCTAACTCCTTAAAATAATAATTAGGAATTTTCAAAGGGAGGTTAATAAAAAGAAACAAAAACAGTGGGAGCACTGACATTCTAACCATAGAGATCCTTCCTATTAATGATAATAGGAGCAAAGACCATTTATCTAATAACTTTTTCACTTTCGTGAGCATACTATTGTAATTCAAGCAGAACAATTCTCTCTGTCCCCTGTTCTTGCAGGTACTCTTCTTCAAGAATCCACCCTTGGATTCCACCGGACTCTTTGACCTTCTACGCCAGTGGAGGGGAGGAAAAATCATTAGCCAATTATACGTTACCATTACAGTCGCCCATGTTACTGAAGGATCACAGACTCCAGATCCAAAGTTAGTAAGTTTATTACAAAGCCAAGAAAAGTTGAACATACAAACACCTCAAAACAAGGGTGTTAAAGTAAATGGGCACTATTACAAACCCAAATCTCCGACTGAAATTTAGACGGTGCACCATGCACAATACAACCAATTCCAATATCAGATAACTGCGTCAACATCAATAGCTCTCTTCATTGGAGGTTGGTAGAGGAAAGGATTAGTCTGTCCCTACACTACCACTATTGTGACATCCATGCTTAGCATTTCCCAGGCAAGTTCCAGAAAAGGTGTCATCACTTGAAGGCTTCCTAAGAAGTGCACTCACATTGAATGAGTCAAGTAGGATAAAGCTACAGAGCTTGTTGTAAGATGCTCTCTCCTCTCAAGGTACGGCAGAAGTCCCCAGACTCTGTCCCTAACCACAACACAAAATCGTAGGTCACGCCCCACATCACGCGATCACCCCATCATGCTAGACACCTCCCCGTAGGTAACTTTCCATGCAGCAACGGTGCTCCCATGCTCTTGCTCGATGACCTTGATTCCCAGGCCTCCTCTGGTGAGAAAGAACACCATCCCTCATTATCAGTATCGCTTGTTCGAATGTATCTTCTCTTCCCTAAGCCTAACTTCTAAAACAAAAGCGTTATTCTAACTAACAAGGATGAATTTTTCCACCTGCAATAGAAATGTGAGAAAGACAAATTCCACATGCACATGAATTCTAATAGCAAACCTTGACAAAAGAGCGAAGAGGGAGAAATACACGTTTAGGCCTACCGAAATCGGTCAACATAAGAACAATACATAAGTTTTAGGTAACACACGCATATATAAATCGTTAAATTTGACATGTTACATGAACACATTAATAATGAAAACGTTCATTAGTTAGGTATGTATTTTTACACGTTGACACTTCATCTAAACACAAGTAACTGCAACGTTAATTCTTTATCTTACAGGAAAGCAATGCTTAACACTTCACCTTGCACGTTATTACAATACACAATCTAATAACCAAATGTTAACACAACAAACGATTATATGTGGGTGCGAACTACCCTTGATTATAATGCACCCCTACAAATGAAAGAGCAAAATCGCGCTCTGTCACTTGAGTCCCCAGCTCTTCTCAGTCTTCTGGGTTCAGTCTCGACTTCAGTTGCGGTTCGCTTTCCACTTTATTAGTATATGGTTTGGTTTCTCCCTGGAGACCCCGTGTATTTGTTCTACTTACCTGTTTTACTGTTGAAGTATTATTGTGTGTATTGTGATTATATCTCCGGGTAGGAGATATCTCAATGTGTTAATGAGTGTTTATAATAAAGACATATTTTTATAACTACACTGTGTGGTTCTTTTTCACTTAACCTACACTATATGATTAGTACTGGTAAAACAGGCTGCTCTACAATCCTTCTGGACTAAGCCTGGAGGCTGCTCTCCACAGCTACCACTTAGAGAGCTTTCTATGGTTGTCTAAGACCACTAAACTCACCATAAGGGTCATCTGGATCAGTGCAGGGTGCTTCACTTAAATAAGTGTGCACCATATACTTAGCCAGCCTCCTACAGCGGGCCTGTTACTGGAGCAGGAGCCATGCAAGCATCCATCCTACCCTGTCTGATGTTGCATGTGTGCGTGCAGAATGTGCTGCATAATTCTGACATCTAAGCCTCTCCAATATGTCTACATGTTGAGCGCGCAACTTGTCTAAGCGCTGTGTATCTTCTGTATCTGCAGCCATGCTGGTCTCATGCTGCAGCAGCTGGGGCATTATTTTGCTAAGTGCTTCGCTTAGTTGCTTGCGAATATTCCAGGTGAGCCCTAGACAATGCCCCCCTGTAGTTACTTTAAAGGCGTCCGACTCTAGTAGCGCATCACCTGCGGAGCTGTCGTTTACCTCAAAGTATTCCATGATTGCAGCCCCCGAGGAGGAACGGAATGCCTGGTCTTTCAGTGCCAGTGGTTGAAGGTGCCAGATGGGGACAGGTGCTGGGCCTGCCTCCCATTTAAGGTGCAAAAGCTGTGGGTTGCCCTGTTGAGTAATTATTATTACTGATAGGTTCTTGTTCAGCATAGACACAACTCAGGGATTCCAGTTATCTAAACAGCTCCTTTCTGCACCAGGTGATAAAGATGCTGGATTACCTTCTGAATCTTTCAATGCCACTTTTGCCCAGGACATCTTCTGTCAATATTTGTGCTCATTCTTCCACTGCAGTAGCAGCATTTGCTGTGCTTTCCAGACATTCCGCATCTCTATAAGAGAGATCTGCAGGCCATCTGTGTCAAACGCATTTTGTTGGGGTTACTTTTTTTAAGCTTCCGCTCAAAGTTATGATCAATTTGATCAAGAAGGACCAACTAATGTGTTCACTAAAGGCCATGGGCTGCCCAGTAGACACAGTTCTCTTTTTTCCTCTATTTTTGTTTGGCTCCTATTGCCGGAGAATTTTGCATCCTAGTGCGCCTTTCTAAGAAAGTGAGAATGCTGCTAACTGCAAAAATGTTGAATCCTATTTTGTGTGTTCCAGCAGTGGATGGAACTGGGGGACAGAGCGTGGATTCAGACGATGCCAGCTGTGAGTGGTTCATGTAAACACCAGTTTATTTGGTTTTCTGTGACTTTAATAAAGAATGCACTTTTGTACTATCATATGGAAGCCACTTCATTACAGGAATCTGAATATTCTTTAAGAACAGGAGTGGAAGCTAGGATGTAGGAGTTTGATCAATTTCCTTATAGGGAGGCTGATTCATGTCTGGTACAAAGCCCTTGCATGGCCTCAGTATCACCGCCCCCCACAACTCCCCTGCGACAGGTAAAGATATCACTCTTGTTGGCTTCTATGTGAGAGACAAGTGATAATGCTCAGCCTTGCAGGGGGGTCTTGGGTGTGGCAGCTTAGCTCACCTATGGGTGCTTACAGGCAGCATATCGTTTGGGTATACAGCTTTCAGAACTCTCTGACCCCGCCACCAGGCGACAAGGTCCCCATTGGTTGGGCATTGGAAGGAATCGAGTCTCTCGTGGATGTGGTGGGCTCATAAAATGATACAGGAAAGGGTTACGGCGGTGCAGGTTAGGAAGGAAAATAGGGGCAGCTTGTAATAAAAGTGTTTTAGGAACAAAGGACCCAAAGGAAAATGTCTTACCTACTCCAGCAGGGTCTATGCTCCTCAGGAGAGAGACTAGAAGTAACAGAGCTATCATAAATGTAATATTACCCTTTAATTGCCCAAAAACCAGTATTGCCAGCAAGCGTGTGTGGACTAGTGCAGGTCCAAAATGATCAGTACTAAAGACTGCAAATAGATGTGTAAAATGATCTTTCCCTAAAATATTCCTCTAGAGCTCAGGCATCCAGATGGAATGAAACATGCGTTGTTTGGAGCCGAGAGCGCGTAAATCAGTTTACATTCCTAGGTCAATGTGGGGCACGTCGCCCACTGAGCTCTTGGCTGGGCCGCCACCAGTGGGCTGCTTGGCAGGTCCTGCTGGGTTAGAGGGATGGCGAAGCTGCTGATCCTGGCTGCTCGCTGACGCTAGTGGCGGGCGCGGCAACGCCGGCAGGCTCCGCGACGTGACTCCCTGCAATTCTGGTCGGAACCACAGAAATGCGGCCCTCGCCTGCCAGGGACGTAGGGTTCCTTCCTCGCTCACTCCGTCCCCTTAAAAAGAAACACCCGATTCTTCGGAGGCCGGTGAGTTATCGTGCATGAGGCGGGAGAAAAAGGAGTGCTTGGAAGAAGCGCGGAAGGTCAGAAGACGGTAGCGACGTGGCAGGAAGTCAGTCACCGAGAGTGAATGAATGCTGGGTTGTGGAAATACGCAACACAGCCAGAAGTGATATAAACACACACAGGCGTGTTTGGAAGAAAAGAGGGAACGAGGACATATAACAGGAAAAGGGAAAACTGCAGAGGTCAACAATGCGTTAACGAGAAGGCGAAGATAACACTAATAGTTTGGAAAAACAAACATTGGTAACGTGCAGTAGGGGGTTCTCATCTCAGAAGCAAGGCATCGGCAGCTGTCTCGGAGCAAAATGATTACTACTTTTGTTTAACCTTCAAGCGAACTCACCAATAATTATATTACTGTCCAGAGGCAGGATCGCTTAAAACGTCAGTCTCTCGCCCAGAGACAAAGTCTCCCAAATATGTTAAGTAGCCACAGATCACTTTCAGGCACGAGTAGTAAAAAAAAAAGTACGCTGCAGTTTGATTAGCATTCGCAGTGCGCCCTGACGAGACAAATACAGTAGCCATATAACTTGATATCACGATCCCATCTGACCAGACATACAACTCAATAATGGGCTTGCGCATCATTCCAGTTGTTCCCCTTTCAGCACACTCCTCTGAAGTATCTCTGTTGGACATTTGGTCCAGTACTGGCTGTGCAACCGGAACCAAACTACACCCGACTGAAGAGCCCCAATCAGGGCGAAACTGGTCTTGGTTTGCTTGTGTTCTGGTCCAGGGAGGTCCTGGCCTGGCAGTTTGGGTTATTTATTTATTCCTTGCTTTCTATAGCGCGAACATGACCCAGAAGTGGGTGTCAGAGCACTTCACAGTACAAAAGCAATCAATTTATGTAGTTATACATGAACTTAAGTGGACTACCACTTTTAAATGATCCTTCTAAAATTCAAATAGCTCTTACGATTCATACACATACTGATTATTACATGATGTTAATTCTTGATACAATATTACATGATCAGACAAATACTCCATGAGGCTGTTTAGCTGAACATGTCAGTCAATGATAGCGACTTGGAGTACGATGTCCCGAAATTCCAATGTCAAAAATGGCGGGACTATAATCCTGTAACATGTATCCTACAGGAGCAACCCATAGACGAAGAACGAGAGATTGATTGTTGGATTAAAAAAAACCCTAGCTGTGACCGCTGATAGTTATGGGAGGAATTTGCTCATAAAGGAAGAACTTATTGAATAAGGTGGTGGACATGATTCTTCTAATGTACGGTGGAAGCGAATTCCAGATTCTTGGAGCAGCTCCAAAGAAATATCTATCATATGTTCTCTTATTGCGGAAGAATGCAGGTTTTAGTAAAAGATCCCCTGTTAGAGATAGGGGTCTCCAGTTGGCAATGGGTTGCACCTTTGTCCAATTAGGGACTCTTCTTCCTAGTCAGGGTAAGGGAGTTAGATTCCTAAAATAACCCCTGCTCACCCCCTTGGTAGCTTGGCATGAGTAGACAGGCTTATCTCAGAGGCAGTGTGTAAAGCATTTTCACATAACCAACAGTAATACAGTGAAAACACTATAAAAGGACACCACACCAGTTTAGAAAAATATCCAATATTTTTATATATCGAAAAAAGACCAAAACGACAAAAATCCAACATACAAAACTTTAAAAATATGCACTTTGCACGAATACTTTAAAAACCGTAGGCCGACACGTTGGTATAGGCCGGCCGTGGCAACCGTTGCAGTTGCGATGCGAAACGTAGTGGTGTGGCGTGCGGTGCCCTCAAGTCACGGTGCAGGCAGCGGCTCGGTGACGATCGTCCAGCAGCGTCGGTGAGACCAGGGCTGCGGTGCGGAGTGAAGGAGGTGCTCGTTGTGGTGCTGACAGATCACGGTGCAGGCCACAGAGCCGGTTACGGGGAGCTAGCGTCGGTTGGTCTGGACTGCGGTGTGGGACAGGGCGGTGCATCATGAGACTTAAGAGCAGTGCCTCCAATCCACGATGCGGTCACGGAAGTTGCAGTCAGCATGCAGTAACAGCATCAGTGAGACTAGGATGGCAAGGCGGTGTGGAGTGCGGTGCCCACAGGTCACGGTGCAAGCAGCAGCTCGGTGGCAGCGGCGGCGGTTGTCGTCGTAGGTGAGACAAGGGTTGCAGTGGGAGATGCGGACGGTGCTCTCCGCGGTGCCTTCAGAACACAGAGCCAGCGACGGAGTTGGTTGTTTTCCCCCCTCTGTGGCAACTGGAACCACGGTTCCAGAGGCGGTACCCAGAGGTTGGTGAAGTCTTTACGGTCCCTGAGACTTCAGAATAGGAGGCAAGCTTTACTTCAAGCCCTTGGAGATACTCAGCACAAGTAAAGAAAGTTCAGTCAACTCCTTTCACTGCCCAAGGCATAAGTAGCAACTGCAGGCCAACCCAACAAAGCAACAACACAGCAAAGGGACAGTACTCCTCCTGGCAGCAATACCAGCTCTTCTTAGCAGGTTCCTTGATTCCAGCAAGTTCTTTGAAGTCTTTTATCTCCCTGAGACTTCCATCAGGAGGCAAGCTCTACTTCAAGCCCTTGAAGGAAACTCTAACAGCAGGATGATGAAATTACAATCCAGTCCTTTCCCTGCCCAAGAAAGAAGCAGCAAGCAGCAGTCCAACACAGCAGAGCACGCAGCAAAATGGCAGTTCCTCCTGACAGCTTTTCTAGCTCTTCTTCCTGGCATGGACCCCACTTTTTATAGCACACGTTCATTTGTTCTCTGGTGGCAGAGAAGCTCTTTGCCAAGACAAAACCAGTTCTGTCCTCTCTGGTGCAGCTTTCTGGCAGGAGGTGGAGACAGCATTGGCCAAGGCAGACAGGGCCTATTCAGGTGCAAGGGAAATCTCCTCCCACCATTCTAAATGCAGACCAGGCCTATTCAGGTGCTAGTGAAAACTCCCTCCACTACTCTGAATGCAGCCCAGGTCTATTCAGTCCAGCCCCGACTCATTCAGGAAAGGTAGGACACACATCACCGCCCCCCCATGGTGGCCATCTGAGAGAATGCACCTCCCCAACCCCTGTCACTCCAAAGCCAGACAGTCAATACACAAACCAGCAGAGGCACATAGAATGGCTGAGCAAGAAAATACATACTTTCTAAAAGTGGTATTTTCAAACACAGAACATAAAAATCACCTTTACTAAAAGATGCATTTTCACATTCTGAGTCCAGGCATACAAAACTCAAATTCCCCATCTAGTCCCAATGGAAAGTTATGCTTATAAGTTGTTATAAGTAAAACACCCATTCTTTCCTATGGGACAGATAGCCTTGCAGTGGTGAAAAACTAAATACACTGTAATTCACCACCAGGACATTTCACACAAACCAGTGTATGTCCTACCTTTAACACAGACAGCACCCTACCCACAGGGGTACCTTGGGCCTACCTTAGGGGTGACTTATGTGTACAAAATGGAAGATTAGGGCCTGGTAAGTGGGTGCACTTGCCAGGTCGACATGGCAGTTACAAACTGCACGCAGACCCTGCAGTGGCAGGTCTGAGATACCTTTTCAGGGCTACTTCTGTGGGTGGCACAATCAGTGCTGCAAGCCCACTAGTATCATTTGATTTACAGGTTAGTAAATACTATACAATATAATACCGTTTATACTCTCAGTGCACTTTACTAGGGACTTACCAGTAAATCAGATATGCCAATCATGGAAACACCAATCCCTAACACAATTTACTTGGAGAGCGTATTCACTTTAGCACTGAATAGCAGTCCTAAAACCAACAAAAACAGGGTCAAAAACAGGTGGCCAAAAAGCAAAACGTCCTGGGGTAAACCCGCTGAAAAAGCCAAGTGTTACAACCCCAGTGCTCCAAGAGAATCTGCTGCCTCTTGATAACGTAATTTTCTGGGCCAGGTAAAGTGGTGTTTTGTAGTGCAGCGCTTTGTGAGTGATACATGCCATCTTTAGATGGATTCATGCTTTGTATGGAAGCCAATTGATCTCTTTCAGATGTGGTGTGATGTGGTCAAATTTCCTCGATCCTGTTATGAGTCTAGCTGCTGCACTGAAGCAGGCTTTTAGGAGAGCTGTTGAAATCGTGGGGAGACCTGAAAGAGTTGTGAAGCCGTACTCAATCCTCGAGATGACCAAATCCTGGACTGACGTTTTAAGGTCAGCTGTATCGATGAATGGTTTCAGTTTTCTAAGTTAGCTCAGATGGAAGCATGCATTTTTTGCCATCGTGTTGATGTGTGATCGCATGTTTAAAGCCTTGTCCAGCGTAATTTCTAGGGATTTGGTTGAGTCCACTAAGATCGAATGTAGCAGGGTCATGACTGATTTGTATATGGTTTGGTCCAAACTGAGGTGGCATGGTGTGCAAAATAATTCTATTTATTGTATTGCAGCATTTTTTATAACGCTTACTACCCTTATGTGGAGCGCTGAAGTGCTTGAGTGCATGTGTAGCATGCTACACAATGTAGAGTGAGTGGTTGAAGGATGGTTTTTTGTTTTGATCCAATGTTTGAATTGGTTATATGTTGTGCATGATGACTACAGAGGTGTGATTATCATGTTGTGGAATGCAGCCTATAGCAGTGTGTTGGATGATGAAACCTAAGAGACAAACACACAGTTTTATAGTTTTCAGTATGCAGTAAGCTTTGAACAGCTCCGCAGGCCCCTGTATGGTATTTCATACGATATAGTATGCTTAGATGTTTACTGCACTGGGTTGTCCAATCCGAGAGTGTGTGTATGGTTGTAGTCCTAAGTTGGCATAGTTGGAAGGAGAGAGAAGTGGAGGGATCTGTTGGGATGGACATTTTTTATTATCATTCCAAATCTGAGTGGCTATATGACAAACATTCAGATTGTATAGATATTTGAGGACCTGCAGTGAAAGAACTACATTAAAGTCCTAGAAAACCGTCCAGTAACTCTTCAGTTATTCCACGCCTGTTTATTAGGCAAAGTTTGGTGTTTTGGCTGTACAGTGCTGGAATGCACAACCCTCATAGCAGATAAATGAATTTAATAGGTATAAGTTACAGTTTGTTGCTGACTATTATGTATTATCGTTTTAGTATTATTGTTATATGTGGAAGAACATAACTATTTAATGTCATGGCAAACCATAGGTCTGCCCTTTTTTACTTACCTGCATAATGTACCAGTTTGCTGGTTGAGTTGTTTGCAGTTCGTGGGTTCTAAGCTGAGTCTTGTGCTTGAGGGTGTGACTGTTTTCTGAGCTCTGTTGCCAGGATGCAAAGGGTGCAGTTACTTAGGAAATAGCCAAGTTTTCAACTGTCTTCGGAAGTGTGTATGCTCCTGAGTGCTTCTAATGCTGGCTGGTATTGAGTTCCAGAGCTTGATGGTTTGTACTAAGAAAGCAGTGCCTCCTACCGATTTCTTTTGGTATGGTGGTAAGCGGTGCAAGATTGGAGCACATTATTCTGTTTGGTTTGTATTGCTGAATTTAATTTGTAGGTATAGCGGTCCTTTTCCTTTAGAGACTCTGTGGCAATGCAAATTGCCTTGTCCATTTCCCTTCTAGCTATAGGTAGCCAGTGGAGTAATTTGATTGCAGGAGTGGAGTCATGAATGCTATTGGGTGAAGGCGGAGAAGAACCCTTGTGGCAAAATGTTGGATGAGTAGTATTTTTTGTATAATGAAGGCAGGTGTGCCAAGGGATAGGCTTTTAGCATAGTCAAGCTTGGAAATTACAAGTATGAGGATGGTATGCAAGGTATGAGAAAATGTTACGTAGTGTTTTCATTGTGTTTAATGAACTCTTTGTGACATTGTTAGCATGAAATAATGAGGATAGGTCTAAATCCATGGTTACTCCTAGCTTTTTAATTTGTCTTGATGTTGTCAGAGAGGCTTCAAGTTCCTTAAGCCATATGGCGGTAGGCAGGTAGTTTTGCCATTGTCCGCTTGCTGCCATAATCTGTGTCTTTGCACTATGGAACTTTAAATGGTTATTAATCATCCACGTGTTTATGGCACAAAGACAGCCATCAAGTTTTGAATTGTAGAGGTCTTCAGGCAGTGCTTAATTTGTAAAATATGAAGTCCAGGTGCTCAAATGTTTGTCGGAGGCCTCACCTACTTTCCCTCGGCCGGCTCCACCCACTTCTTCCACTGGCTCCCACAATTAATCATACGTATGTAAATCAGCAAATAGGAAATGTTACATAAGCTAAGCCCAGAGGACTACAAGGTGTTGGAGTGACATGTCATCCATATGGGAAGGCAGTACAGTTTAAGACTGCTTGTTCTGGAGAAGCACAAGCTCTGAATTGAAAATGGAACACCATAATTGGAGGTTCTCTCAAATATTAAAAATTGATTTCTACCAAAATTAACCCTTTTTGCAACATTAATCTATGCTCTAACCTATACTTTGCACGGTGCATGCAGTTCTTTGACAACAGTTAACAATTCACTATTCTAAATTAGGATTTTTAACATATTAACTGCAACAAAAGGATGTCTCTTAGAAAAGCACTGACCTATTTACATTATGTGCACTTTTGATCTGCATGGAACACATTCTTTACAGCAGGCATATTAACCCTCTGTGCTACCTACGGATGAGTCAAAACCTCTACTAGACTCAACTCCCATCGCTCTCCATGAAGAATATTAATCATGGAGTTATCTTGACATCTTTATTGTTGCTTGGAAATTACTGGAGGCAAGGATCTGAAACACTGCGCTCCCTGAAGCCAGCACCCAGTTTGGTGATACCGGTCGTACTACCCTAGAGCCGGCCATGAAACCAACTAAATACTGGGGGTCACAGTATTACCTCACCCTGGCACAGAGAGGGTGCAACACTGCCAGTAAACCCAAATTCCCCTCAACAGCAGGCACTGCGTGTGTAGATAGTTTTGTGTAAGGACTGCGATGAGGACAAGGGCAGAAATAACTAGAAAATATGCCCACGGTGTTTTGATGAAACCAGCAGCATTCACAGGGACTCGCTCCAGAGACTGGTTTGGCTGCTGGCACAACAGGTATTTCGAACTACATCACACATGAAAAAAAGTAAATACAGAGTCAATTCTGCATAGGGCGTGTGCCACTGCCAGTGCCAGCAAACAAATACAGCTGAGCTAAGGGGTGTGTGCGTTGTGTCATGCTCTCACTACGGAGGTGCCATGTGCTCACTAGAATGTAAAGCATCACTCAACTACCAGCGGGTGAAGGATGCACTCCGTACCCCACAACAGCAACCACACCACTGCACAAACAACCTGAGCCACGAGCGCGATGTTTGATGACGTCGAAAATAAACTTTCAACAGGAGCACTGGGGAGGATAGGTATTAAAATACCAAAGTATATGCGAAAGAGATAAAAACGCATGGAAAAACAGCATTTCATGCAAGACAACTATGTCAACGATTAGACAGAAAGGGGTTAAGGCCATAAGACAAGGCCCTGCCCTCCTTCCAGCCACCAGGCCCGGAGCATTGCACACGGTGCCGGCGGCATGATTGCTCGTACTCGAAGTCTGTTTAACAAACGGTGACTGTCACACCACACTCAATAAAAAGCAGCGTTGGTGTGGGTACTTACTGGCTTACTGGTGGCACTGCCTTTATTAAGCCTGCTGCTGCACACACACTGCTGCACAACACACTGGCTGTTTTAAAAACTACAATACATGCTGCTGAACTGTCGGTGACTTGTGCAGTGCATTGGTGCAGGCGTTGGAATTTTGAAAAAAAGGTTAAACACACGCACGATGCTGCCGTCCCTACCTCACAGAACTATATCATGTCCAATGAGTGGCCTGCCCACCGGCAACACGGAACTGAAGGCAACCACGAATATGGATTTAGTATCGGCTCAGCACAGCAGCACTCTTCACCAGGGACTCGGGAGACTGTGATAGAGAGTGAACTACACTGCAGTGAGTCAATCATATAATGTAACATATCACGCGCAGTTGAGTCCTTCATGTGAGTTGGCAGTGGCCCTCTGTTGTAGACCCGGCACTGAAAATTAAGTGCTGGTGCTAAGCCCCGGAAAGCACCGGCACAAATTAAGCGCTGTCTTCAGGGCTATCCATTTTTTAAATGATTTAGTTGTCATTTCATTTGCATAGTTGTAACAGGTGAGGTTGTATGATTTAATCATATTTGAGTATGTAGATATTGAATAACGTAGGGGGTATGATGGATCCCTGAGGAAAGGCATAGTGTTGTGTGTGAGGATGTGATATCAAAGGGGGTAAGTAGGCTATACTTTGTCTGTGAGATAAGAAGCAATCCATTTTAAAGCATTTTCACGGATTGAATGAATGAGTAGTTTTATATAGCGCAACTTTCACTCCATGGAGCATCTTGGCGCTTTGCGGAGAAAGGACATCTGAAAGTCCGTAGAGGAGAGAAAGCTAAGTTACAACAGCAGAAGCAGAAATTAAATAAGAGATAGCACAATATGGTCTGGGGTGGCGAAAATCCAGGTTTTTAAGAGCTTCCTGAAGGTGAGTTCAGTTTGTGTGTGTCCAAGCTGAGTGGGCAGGGAATTGCAGGCTTTGGTCCCTAGGACATCGATTGCCTTACCCCCTCTATATTTCAGTTTGAAAGTGAGGGCTGCTAAAAAATTCTCAGAGGATGACCGCAAAGTGTGTTGGGTGGCATATGGCCTGATTCTGGACCTTAGGTATCCTGGTCCAGTTGCCCTTGTGGCTTTGTAAATGATGGTCAAGATTTTAAAAAAGAATCGTCTTATGGACAGGCAGCCAGTGAAGAATTCTAAGTGCTGTTGCTGAGGGGGAGCCTTTAGGCCATTTGAGTACCAGCCTCGCTGCAGCGTTCTGGACAACCTGCAAGACCGTCTTTTTTGTTCCTTCGTATAGACTATTACAGTAGGCCAAACGTGATAAAATTAAGGCTGCTGCAACAGTTTTCCTAGTAGGTGCCGGGAGAAGGTCAAAGAATTTTCTGAGAGTTTTTATTGTTTGGAAACACGTGCCTGCCAGAGCAAGAGCTTGCTTGTGGAAAGATAATGGGGGTCAAAATTGATTCCCAAATTTCTCACCGTGTTCACTTTGTTGGGAGGTGGGGCCGAATTTGAGGGCCACCATTGGTTGGGCATAAATACATTGGATTCCGATATTGTAAAGTATTATCAGCTGCATTTGGTAGTGGACAGTGTCAAATGCAGCTGATAAATCCAGAAGTAATAAGTACATTATTACATTTTTGTACACTGGGAGTTTTAGATCATCCAAGATTGATATGATGGCTGACTCTGTGCCATCATATCATGCCATAATGTCTGGTTAGAGTTGAGTAAACACTGTTTTCTCGAGAAGTTTTCCTAAGTGTGGTCCATTTGAAATGGGCCTGTAGTTTGCTGGATCAGGTTGGTTGGGTTTTGCTGAGATCAGAGCTGATGTAGGAGGTTTTGTACTCAGGTGGGAATGAAACTAGTTCAAGGGACTTGCTGAGTAGGCATCTGGCTACCTCTCCTGCTCAGGATTAGCAAAGGACATCTCTTAAGATTCTTGGCCGTGGTGGGTCTGATGGTGATCCTGATGGTATGGCTGCAATGATAATATTGAGGAAATCCTTTTGTGACAGGGTATTGATGATATACATACGTGGATGGTTATTGTTTTTTCTTTCTGTGGTGGTTAGGTCATACATTGTTGTGGTGTTGTCTGCATTCTCCTTCAGGTAATTTTCAAGTTTTGTAATTTTTTCGATCTATTTTTTGCAGATTTTGTCACAGAAGTCTTGTGATTGTAATGTTTCTGTGTTTAGGTACTCTGTATAGTGGAATTCTGTTTTATGGAGTTCTATGGACGGGCAGTCTTATTCAGCTATGCACTTGCAGTGTTAGCGTCGTTTTGCGGTTCTGATGGCTGTTTTGTTAGTTCTGTTATAGTACCATAGTTTGCTTTTGTCTGTTTCATCTCCTGATTTTCTTCATTTGTGTTGCAGTTTGTTGAGTTATGTTTTCATTCTTTTGATGTCATTAACTCATATGCTGTTCTTTTTGTGGTCAACTCTGGATGCGTTTTTTGTTGGTATCTGTTTGTCCAGTGCAGTAGGGCTCCAGTTGAAGAGGGTGTGTATGACTGGCTGCATGTTTATTGGGTCTTTTTCAAGGTGGGTGTTAGGATGCTGGATTTTCCATTGTCTGTAGGAGTGTTTGCTGTTGGTGGTTTTAGTTGTCTTCAAAGTGTTGGTATTGATAGATGTGTGTATTGTGAAGGTGAGGATGCTGTGGTTGCTCCAGCTTATGGGGTAGTTGTCTGTAACTGTGACTTGCCCTAAGAGTGACAACATGATATCTAGTTTGTTTCCTGTGCAGTCAGTTAGACCAAAAACGATTAGTTGTTGGTTAAAAGCTTCACAGTTGGTGTGATAGCTGTAGTTGTTGTTCGGTTTTCCTTGCCAAACCATATGTTGAGGTCTCGTAGATTGTATATGTTTTGGTGGTTCAGATGGGTGTGATTACTGTATCAAGTAGGACATCTTTTAGTTTGGCAGTGCTGCGTGGTGGTCTATATATTAAGAGGAAGCAACAGTTAATAGTTGGAGTGGGGTGACTTCTTATCATCGAGAATTAACAGCTGTTCACAGTGAGATTTTCAATCATTTGTAGTGTTTTATCGATGACAGCTAAGCCTCCTCTAATTTTGTCAATACAATTTTTGTTAGCGATGTAAAAATTAGGAGGAATAGCTTCATGGCATGTGGGTGCAGAATCTTTTCTGAGCCATGTTTTTGTAATGAAGGTGAGGTCTGGAGTTGTTTCTGGGAGTAAAGATGCTAAAGCGATTTTTGTTCATGAATCTCGCGCTGAAGAGTAGTCATTGTAGTTGTTGTGTTTCTTTTTTCGCCATGTCCTGTAGTAAGGGTGGAGGTGGAGGGGTAGGGTATTTTGATGTTGCTGGTTTGGGGGTGAATTGGGCTTGTGGCTGTTGTTTGAGTTGGAAGGGAAATTGTTTAGTTACAGAAATGTGTAGTTTGAAATGTGTGTGTGTGTTTATTATTTGAAACTTCTGTGCAGCCCCGGGCCGTGCAGGTAACAGTGGTGGGGCCGGGTGGGGGGGATTTTGAGGGGCGATGCTGAGGGAAAATTAAATGAATAATACATTTTCCCTCATCATCGTCCGTCGGAATCCCCCCCACCCGGCCCCACCGCCCCACCACTGTTACATGCACGGACCACGGCTGCCTATGTGTTGTCTGGTGATTTGTGCAGAGTGGGGTTGTGGTGGGAAGGTACCATCAGGAAACCTTTTGATTGTATGTTTGCACCTTGCTTTGATTATATGTTTCCATCTGGCAAATGACATTGTGATTGTAGGTTGTGATTAATCAATTGTTGTGCTGTTTGTGATAGGTTGTGTGGTGGTATGATTTTTTTTTTGTTTTGGAAATGTTTGATGGTTGATGGAGAGATTTATTAGTAGTTAAAGTTAGTCAGTGTTTGTATTTGATGGGTGAGTTGTAGAATAGGTGGAGTTTTAGGGATTATTAGTTGATAAATTCATTGTAAAAAGTGGTTGCTTAACTGAAATTCTTATGGTGGAAATGCTGAGTTTCAGGCCCTAGGCACTTTCCAGGCCCTAACAGGCCTAAACAGGCAACACCCTTAACTGTTGCCCTTTACCTGGAAGCCCTAGGGTTAAACAGCTCTAGTTATCAGGGGACCCTGGGCCAATGGAAACCCTAAGCCCAATCAATCAGAGCCTTATCCCTAAACCCTTCAACGAATGGGAACCCTAGCTCTAGGAACCAATGACAGCCCTAGCCCTATCAGCCAAGCAGAAACCAAACCTTAAGCCCTAGATCCAATTGGCTCCCCAGGGCTAGGGTTTCAATAAACCCCCTAGCCCTATCAGCAATCAGAACTCAAACCCTAAGCCCTAGCTCCAATTTAAAACATGGCCCTTGGCGCCAATTAACATCTTAGCCCTATCAGCCAATCAAAACAATATTCAAAGAGAATGTGACCTTGGACTTAAGGAGAAGTGCAAGTACTAAGGAGGGGAAAGGCCTGCTCAGGTGACTATGGCCCTGTCACTTAACCAGGACTGGCATGCAGAGGGGAGAGAGATGTTCTTCAGCTCACAAGCTCCTTGAATGCAGACTGGCCCAATACACACTTTGCAGTTCCTGTTCAACTCTGCAGGTAAGGCCCGAATGTTAAACCACTAAATAATGCTTTTCTTGCACTTACATTTTTTTTGTTTTACCTCCCCAAAACGAGTGCTACATACTCCCAAACATAAGTTAAACCACAAAAACAGATTACGCAGTCTCTACAGACTCATGTTAGGGTAATTTTGTTTTGCCTTTTTTTATTGTATTTTGAGTAGCGGTGGACGGTGAACTCTGCTCCGCCAGCAGAGTTTGCAGAGTTTTGTCAACTATGCGTTCGGCTGAGAGCGCGGAGTTCGGCAAAAAACTCTGATTCCGCCGCGTGGCAGAGTTTGCCCCAGCAGCCCACCCCTAAAGCTTTGTGGCAACGCTCTTGTTGATTTCTAAGACATTGTCTCATAGACGATCAAAAAAGCACAGAATGCAAGTGATACTGTATTAAAGCAAAAGTGAAAACAAAACTCGTTTTGACAGAAAGGGTAAGGAACTTTGCCATCGCAACAGCTCTCTATGGTCCAAGGCTCATCACATGGTGAGAGCTTCTATGACACCTTCGCACGAGGGCAAGCACAGGAGGCGTGGCATTTTCAGGCAGGCTGGGTGCCGTTAGTGCTTTGAGAGAATGCATGTATAGACCGGGCCCGTTTCCATTAGGAAGGGACAATGAGGGCATCGCTATGAACCGGCAATGACCCAGCAGTTTGCTCAAGAGGTGCCAGAGGATGTCTTCCAATTTGGGGCTCCTTCTCTCGCTCTTCAGTGCCACGCCATTGCGTCTCATGCTCACCGGAAAGGCTAGTGACATTAGGTATGGGCAAAGGAGTGTTTGCATGCATAGAGTGTCTGTGTGCATAGTGTGTATTCTGTCTGTACTGTGAACAGTCCCAAGTCCTGGTGTAAATAGTCTTATGCTTGCCAGTACCACTCGCTATCCCTGCAGTATGAATCCGCCGGACTTCCGTTTCTGCATGCAGAATGCCAAGGCGGTGCCTGGTGTGTAGCCTGAGGTGCATATCCACCGCCGCAGTACTCCACTCACCTCAACTGCTGCTGTACGTGGAAGAGCTCGACTCCCCAGTACCCGCCAACCAACCATTGAGGAAGCTCGAGTCCAGCGCGGAGCATCTCTCTACTTTAACATAAACAAAGCTGGAGGCTGGACTGTTTAGCAAACCAGGGCGGAGCGTAACTCCACGGAATTCCTCGTTGTGCAACTCCACGAACTCCGCCCACCCCTAATTTTAAGGGGGGGACTTGACCTTTAGTAACCTGGTACAGTTTAGGTTAAATAAGGAAAGAAATGTAATAGCCATGCTCAGAGAAAAACAACAGATTTAAGGTGAAATTGCCCAGCAGGAAGTACCTGGTCTCACCACCTTTCTTTTAGGCTTGCTCTCTGGACTGTTCCAGGCTCACAGAAGCTGGGGGTAGAAAACGGAGTTGGCTACCTCGGGGTTCATTCCTCACAATTAAGGGGCTGTGCAAGGTGTGAGAGGAGGAGGAAGGCCTGCTCAGGTGACTCTGGCCCATTCACTTAACCAGAAACTTTCGAGAAGAGGGGCAGGGAGATGCTCCTCAGTTAAAAATGTCCTTGGATATAGACTGGCTCAATACACACTTTGCAGTTCCTGGTCTTTTTTCTACCACCTCATCACAAGTGCTACTCAGACACCCAAATACAATTTAAACTGCAAAAACAGATTAAGCAGTCTCAACACACTCAGGTTAGGGCTTTGGGTTATTTTTGTCTTTTTTGATGGTATTTTAAGGGGGGGCTTGGCCTTTAGTAGCCTTTGGTATTTTGTTTGCCTTCTTTGATAGTATTTTAGGGGATGGAGTCTCGGCTTTGGTAACCTTAGTACAGTTTAGGGAAAATAAGAAAATAATTTTAAGCAGCTTTGCACAGACAGAAACAGCAGATTTAGAGTGAAATTGCACAGCAGAAAATACCTGCCCTTACCTCCTTTCCTTTGGTATTGTTCTCTGGGCTGTTCTGGACGCACAAATGTTGGGGGTACAAAATGGAGCTGGTTAATTGGGTTTCCATCCCTAAACTTAAGGAGCTGCACAAGGTGTGAGAGGAGAAGGAAGGCATCCTCTTGTGACACTGGCTCAATCACTTAACCAGATGATGGACTGGGATGCGTCCAAGTAATTAACAGTGGCTGAGATGAATTCAAGCATTTCATCGACCACTTCTTTGTATACATCAAGGGAGAGGGAAAAAAGTTCACTATATCTTGCCGTGTCTCAAATATGAGTACATCTGAGCCCTAGAGTCACCTAGAGGCGACTCTGTTCACAGTACACATTTTACATGAGTAATATGCTGCGCAAAAAACTAAAGAAAAAAAACAATAAAAAGAAACACTACCCATACATTCCTCCCATCATCTTTTGTGTTTTAGATGTAATACCTAAGTGACCATGGGTATGCCGAGACATGGGTCCCTTGCTAAGTGTGCCCCCGGGAGCATGCTACACCCGACAGAAGAGGCCAAATAAGACCAAAACTTGTATACAGTTACTTGTGCCTCAGTTCGGAGAGGACCTGGCTTGGCAGTTGAGGCAAGACTGTCATCTATTGGAGCAGGACCAGGACCGATTTGCATAGGGCTGGGTTTAATCTGAGATGGCATGATGGGCCAAAGAACGATGGGTTGAAATGCTACTCTTCGTGATTGCTAGTTGTTAGACTCATTGCAAGCATTCCTCCCATCACCTTTTTTGTGTTTAATGTAACATACCTCTGAATGACGCAGACGATTTTTCTTTTATATGTTGTTTATTATCAGATATGGTGGGCACCGTTTGCATTGGCAAATAAAAGAAAAATTAGCACATTTGGAATACATAACGGCAGCAAATGACAGTTGCTTGCCCTCCAAAAAAAACACTTTGAGTGGAAGGGGAGCAACGGAGGGGACGAGTGAAGGAGAAGCAATTGCGTGGGGGTGGGTAATTTAAGATGGGGAAGCAGCAGACAAGAGATTGCAGCAAAACACATGCACTCTCATGAAGTGCTTAATGTAAAAGAAAAAAGTAGTTCCTAAAATGTGAGGAGTGGAAGGATACAAGTCAGCCAATCAACAGGATGGTAAAGAAGCTGTTTCCCAGCAAGGGACGACTACAAGAAGGGAAGGCAAGCCATCGAATTAGATGCGAGCAACTGAGGATGACAATAACGCCAACCAGTGGTAAGAGATGGGTAGGCCCAAGCACATTGCCTTTTAGGTTATACTCCAAATTAGGCTTATGTCTACAGACAGATAAAGGTTGTTTGGTATGCATCCTCAGCTTATTGGAGAGACATTATTACCACTCTGAAGCCTAAATAGAGAATTGAAAGTGTGCATGAGGACCACTAACTCCTGTAGCCATTTCAAAATGCAAAGGGGTCCTTCTCAGAGATGGGTAAAGCAGACCACATTGAGACTCTCGGTGAGACCACATTGAAAATCTATGCAAACGCATGCAAGGATTACACAGGCTATTAGCCTTGGTGGTAGTGCACAAGATCGTGTCCATGTTCACTCTGTACTTTGACTTCCCCCATATTATTGGGAATATATAGCTCTACTGCAATAACCTCCTGATGCTGGCTCCTGGTCTACGGATAGCATTAATAGTGGAAGCTCCTGCCACTTGGTGCATGTAGAACTGACAGGGTAGAGCTGGAAGAATGTCATCCTGTTGGAGTCCTACAGTTCGAACTGTGCTACCGAGGCAGAGTCTCACACTACTAGAGTTTCAAAGCACCAGCTTTACCCTTCTGGAACAGACTCACAATTATTGGATTTCTCTGGAAAAAAATCTTACTAACTCTAAATCTTTCATCTTAAAGAAGCCATTTAAAGCATTTTCAGCATTTTCCCCAACATATGTCACCATGCCTTCTTTTTTGTGTGAAGTGCCACCCTCCAGCCCCCCCTCCCTCATTGGGGAAAAGGCATAAGGCTGTGAGGGAAGCTGGAGGACCTCTAGTCGAAGGAAGGAAAAGATGAAAATCACAAGACAGACAGGGAAGAAACTGCTTTCCCTGTGACTTCACCCTTTATCACTAAAGACTCACAAAGAGGGAGATCTCGGGAAACAAAAGTCAGAAAGGAGAAGAGAAAACAACATACTCGCCAACATTCCTGTTCGACACCAATTATTTTGATTTTGGCAAAAGGTACTGCGCCATCTTGTTCACCTTAGAGGACACCTTCAATCTGGATGTTGATATTGAAGCACGTCATTGCTTGACAGTAGACACAACTTCAAAGTCGAAATGCTTTACGTCTTTTATTCTGAAGTCAGCACCTCACTCGGCATTGCACCATTTGACATCTCTGTTCCAGTCAATGTCACATAATTCAACTTTAAGTCATCATTCAATGTTGCTTAGATTGAGAAAAAGCTAAGACTGTCTCCCTTGCCCCATCAGTCATTTTTCAATTTCAGCAGAAAACATGTTGAAGGTCCCACTGCTGCCTAGTGAGCTTTCTCTTATTTTGGTTCCAAATCCTGTATTGGTGCCTAGACAGACATCTGATGCAAATTAGGAAGAGACCATATACACCTAGGCTGTCACTGGTTCTGATCATTCAGCGGTGATTTCACCTCCATCCAATCTCCTTCTCCAGCGTAGGAAATAGCCCTGGATCAGGCTCCTCAAAAAGGTAGGCGCAAAAGATTTCTCACTTATTAACCTACGAGATCACCTCACCACTTGGATGATAATGACACCTTTTAGACCTATAATCCGACATCCGTGAAAAGCTCTCCTTCAAGGATCTCCTGGTTAATGACATCACAACATTCCAAGATGTTTTGGTTTGAGGAGCCACTAAATTGATTATCCCATTGAAGGCTCCACAGTCAGCTGGCTCTGGCTGCTTCTGATCCCAGTCCTGCTAGAACTAGAGGAAAAAGGTTCCTGGCTGCAGCTGCATTTAATGTGGTAACTCTTCGGTTACTGAAGAAATCTATACCTCCCAAGTAAGAACCTGCCTGTCCTAGGGTAGATCTTAACCCTGAATCTGTTTGAAGATGACATGCCACATACCAAGAATGCAAGTCCCTTCCAATTGAGAGAGTAAAAGGATGAATGCAGCAGGGAAACAAAAGTATGCCCCTGTGGCAAGGCTTTTAAAAAACTGCCAGTGCAACTGCCCCTTTTTCACATAAGCGATGTGCATTTTCGGATAGTCTACAGGCGTTTGCAGGTGATCTGACAAAGGAATGCCAACAAGATTTTGAAATGGTAGGTCAAGGAGAACTTCTCTTTTGGAATTAGGTCATCAATGCTTCTGTTGATTCCGCAGAGGTGTCAGCTTCAAACTCCTGCCATGGTATAACTCTGCAGTGATCCTACTGGTTACATATTACAGACACTCAAATGAAGATCCTCTACCTTCCCTTTTCATCTCTGGTCTCCTTGGACATCAAGTTAGTACTTCTTTCATACTCTCATGGAGCAAGACGGAATGTATGGTTTTCGACAGATCTAACAATTCAGGGATGCTGAGGCTTGCAGTGGATGGAGCAGTCATACAGAAAGTGTGGGAATATAAATGCCTAGGCATCAGGTTAAATAAAAACTGATGTAGAATTGCAGGGTTAAGGGAGTTACGACAAGTACAAGTGATGGCTAAACCTGCTGAAATCTGTTTTGAGAGTACAATGAAAAATGTATCTTTGTAACTTACCACACCTCAAGGGGCAGTCGATTTTTTCATACTCAGAAAAAGAATTTATAGATTCATTTTTTTAGTTTTTGTTTAAATCTGTTTATTGATTTTTACATTTTTAATAAAGGTAACAATTGCATGTGAGAACATTTACCACAGTAAAAATCAGGGTTAAGATACATTCTTAACCATTTGCCATCAGTACATTGCAAAATCTGTTTTATATCGAGTACACAGTCTGTGACACGCAGGTTGTGTGCATTCAACATCTACTATTTTAAGAAGGCAGTGACAACATCTCCACTCCAATCATTATCACATATTGTGTAGAGTTACAGCAAATACAATGGAGTACGAATGAGGTAACTGCGGCGTTTCGCAATAGTCCTTCCAGTGAATTCACCTTGGGGTCTGTATAGATGAGATAACAAATAACGAAGACAAAAATAGTGACCAGCCATGTAATCCTATCCCCCTGTCCCAGCACATGTGTACATTTCATTTCCTTGTGATTCCAGCACCCATCATCTCCCATCTGTGGTGCACACGCCTGCGCAGACACTTATGTGATCAATATGTGTTCATGGAGTACCACGGCACATCGCATCTGCGAGCCAGCAGGCTATCCACTGCAATTGAGCAGCCAGATAGAAAAAGAATTTATAGATTCATTTGAGAACATTGAGAATAAGAGTATAGTGCATGAAGTGGGTGAGGTGTTCATTGAAGCAATAATGTTGGATATTAAATATGATCTGTTAAATCTTAAAAACAGGGTGATAGTCACAAAACCGATATGACATGCTCCTAGACTATTTGGTCGGAAAATGGACACCTGCATATTAGACTGAGAAAAGGAAGGTGGTGGTATGTTTTGATAAATCATACCTTCCGTAAAGCGGCTGCTTTAAGAGTTATTAAGATCAGCTAAGTTGATTCCATGGACAAAGTACTGATGGCGACCGTGGCTTTAGAGCAACAAGTTGCCTAGCCAGTATAAATAGAATGCGTGCAATGGTAGATCTTTGAACTCAAAAAGATATATGTGGCAGGAAAACAGGACTGACGTCTATAAAGAGGTTCAAAATCAGGACATGGCACGTTACATTTAACGGATTGAAGAATTCATGCTCACATGCCTCGCAAACCATCTGAACAGCTGAGTAAGTGGTGATGAAAGTGACAATAGTGAGGATTGGAGAATTGCTGCTGGGCAAGGATGTCATCTTCTCAGACTCACTGTCCTAGCAGGTGATAGAATCTTGGGAAAGAGTAGAAGATTTATGATTCTGAACAAAGGGCGATGGATTCCCAGTCACTGTGGGATCCTAGGAAATGAGCTAGTAGTTGTGCAACATGTACGATAACAGACTGGACACGCTCCTACTTTGAAGTAATAACGAGACGTGTATTGATAAAAACGTAGTTGAAGGAAGTATGACTGAAAAGTTGAGACAAGTGACAAAAAGGAAGATGACCGTAGGAAAAATGACAAAAGGAGTCCCATAGAGCAGGATCGAAGAGAAGGAGAAGAAAAACAACCCTGAACAGAGAACAGGATGCACAAGATAAAAGGACTTATGTACATTAATCTTAAACATGAGTCTAGGGTCTGTGGCCAATGTAGTGTTATTGAGACTTTGAAGATTTTCCATGTATAAAGCATATGGTTGAGTGGTAGCTCATGAGGTCAGATTAAAGGGATTAAGATTATGATGGTCTCTTTGAAAGACATCGGAGTCAGAGGTGGGAGATTCAGCATGAGATGGTACATGCTCCTATAATTTGTAAGAAGACACAGGGCAATGGCAAGAATTTTCAAAAGGAAGAAGCTGGTTGAAAGGATAATATCATTGAAAGAGTTCGGAGGTGCCTGTCACTGAGCGTGATGGACTATGATCACTGCTCCAAATGAGTCAGTGTAACCTATCAACAAGCATTTGCAATGCAATAGTTCTTGCATTTATGAGAGCTGGAGCTATTAGCATTGTAAATGACAATTCCTTTTATTTATGTGTTAATAAAAGGCATTGTCATTTACAATGCCAATTGCTTAAACTCTCGCAAATGCGAGACCTATAACATTGCAAATGTGTCCTATGAAAATAAAAAAAAGCGTTAGGTTGCAGGCAGGAAAAAGCTATTTGAGGCTGTAATTAAAGCCTACCGAGCAACAACACACGTAACAGGGGGTGTCACCCAGTGGAAGCTCCTCGGGGGAGTGCGGTGGGGAGGGGGGTAGTAAACTCCAGCATACAGCCGAACAGAGTTAAGTAAACAAATAAATAAATAAAATGAATTACATTGCGCGCGCTGCATCCCCATTGGCGATGCAGCGTGCGCAATGTAATTCGTTTTTTTAAATTTTTTTTTACTTAACTCTGTTCGGACGTATGCCGGAGTTTACTACCCCCCCCACCCTGCCCCTCGCCCGCCTTGCAGCACTCCTTCGAGAAGCCACCACTGGTGTCACCATCAGAGGTTGCAAAATGAGACAAGGCGGTACTAAGGAGGAACTACTAAGCCTTTTGACCAATAAACATCTACAGTTTACAGTGGACAATGAAAGGAAAGGAAAGAAGAGGATACCACATTAATCACACTTTTAAACAAACAAAAGTCAAAATGAAGTAAAAATACTAAAAACAGAATGTGGTCCAGAGGCGTCACCAAAAACTTTTAAATTGCTTATGCGGCCAGGTGCTATAATTAAAGTTTCTTTTGAGTCCCTGGAGATTATTTTCTTACGGGGCGAGAGCAAGAGAACAACAGTTCAGTACATGAGACAGTGTTTCTCAGTGATTTTAATAGGCAACCGAATGTTATAAATGTATCCGGAGTCATATGTTGTGTCTGACCTTGGGCCTAATCCCCACATTGCCCCAGTGTTTTTGAGAAGGCAGATTTATGGGTTTGAGCCCAGGTGGCAAAGAACTTGTCAAACATCTCCAAAACCAAAAGAGCCATACCCAAAAAATAACTGGAATTCCCAACCAACAAAAATTCGGTTTCTGTTAACCAAAGAAACTGGACCCAGAGTCCTATATTATCAGTTTCCGATTGTCAACGTTGAACTACTCGTATGCCTAAGTGACTTTTGGACAAACGTATTCAGCAATTCAAGTAAAGTGCAGTATTGCTATGCAAAGCAGCACCATCTCCCCTTCATAAGCTGTCACCATGCTAAACCCTCCCCAATTAGCATGTCTTTTTATAGATTTTCTTAAAAACCTGTTTCAAACGAAAATACACATGGGTGACAAGCACCACTCCACAAATCCACCTTACATTACATTACATGACAGAAATGAAACTCTATTAACAGGTGCACAACTTTCTCTTGAAAATATTGACAAGCATTGGCATAGCCAATAGGTCTCGCCTTTGGGACCATATAAGTGTTTAGCCATGCAGTACACAAGCTGTGAGTTTACAGACATCAGAAAGTAAACAGAGCAACCGGTCACATTCCGTGTAATAGCGGTAGTTGCGCTGGACAATTTTTTAAGCGTGTGTGCTTTGAACTTTGTTATAAATTGATTAAAAAAATAATTATGAAATATCTCAGCCTGTTCTAAGGCTAAGGTAATTTGTCTCCATGAGGGCATTGGTAGCTTCCAAAGATGGCGCCTGTTAAAGGCAGTGGTGCACTATATTTCTGTCCTTGATGCAGAAGTATAGTCTCTTGGAATCAGGTCGCCCCCTAAATTATTCTGCAGACGTGAAGTTGAACAGCCATGTATCTAAATTGTTAATACTAGGCCTTCCAATTTCCTGCTTAGCCCACACATGCCTTGCTTTAAAAGGACTGAGAGCTCCACTAGACCACAGAGTTTTGACTCGAATCGGTGGCCTGCAGCGTAAACACATGTTTCAACAGCAGGTATTATTCATGTATATTACATCTCCTTATGTGGTTTTAAAAAGGCCAATACATGATCAAAATAGTGAAACCTGTAACTTTTACTTTCAGACTCATAAGCCTGCTGATGGGGAGTTGTGTCCATGCTGTAGATAGTGTAACACCTGTGATGTACTGGCAGAAGACCCTATCTCCATAGCACTTAACCAGCCCCAGTGGTCCATTATGTTTCAAGTCGATAGGAGCGAAAAGAATATTCACTTATCATGGGAGGTCTCCCATTCACGATGCCTCTGCATCTTCGATGACGGTACACTATTACAGAATCCTCGACCTTAAGGACAAGGCCCAGGTCCCCTGGCACATGCTTGTTGGTACGGAGTCCTACAGTCTTTGGAAAGTGGGAGTCATGGATAGAGTAAGGGGGAAGAGATCTGCTGCCCACTGAGTCCTGTGATCTCAAAGGGGTGAGAGCCCTGTGGTGTCATGGCAATGTGAGCCCTGGTACATAGTATGCAGTCTCAGGAGAAGAGTCCCCTGGAGGTATGCGCTTCTCTGGTGTCTCAAATTAGTTGAGCCTTGGGTATGTAGCTCCTCTTGCAGGGAGGGGGAGCACCTTGACACAGGACTGCGACTATGACTTGGTGCAAAAGCATGCAACCATTACTCTTCTGTCGAGCACTTATAATCATGGCCTGCAGGACACAACTCATGGCTGTACACCCATTCTTCCAGTGGCCTTGAAGCTGAGATGGTGTAGTTGCCTGAGGCCTTGATTTTGTGGTGTGAGCACAGGAAGCCCGTAGGGAAGTTTGCCGAGTAGACGAATGCTGCTAACAGGTCTGCAGTCTGGTGTGTACTAGCAGCTGTGCAGGGTGCGGCAGCACTTTACCTGTTCTCTGTGTTGAACTGTGATCTCCAAACTGACAGGGGCCATTCGGGCCTCTTGAAAAAGAAAGAGGAACTGAGATGAGAAAAGAATGGCAGATAGGGGAGCAAAGGGCGACACTCGAGAGGGACATCCACTATCACCTGTCCTTGGGGTGCTTATGTCCATCTTAGCAACTAGAATCCTGCGGCGTCCAAAAGGAGTGACCCCAGCTCATCTCTATACAGAACCAAGCTCTCCTTCACTGGAGGGGTGTGACATCGCCTCCAAGTGTGTAAAAGAGATGCCACAGCATCGTAGACAAATTATGAGAGTATCTTAAGTAATGTGTACACTGCAGGGGCCTATATGAAACAAGAAAACACCTTCAAGCCCCTCTACCCTACCCCAAAAATTGAGGATACTTCAGAATGCTTGGCTGGTAAGGCTCTGGCAAATGGAACTTTTGAGCAGTAGTGGTTCGAAGCACTACACAAACAAACCCCGTAGTTGTCATTCTTAGCTGACACGCTGCTGTTTCCGACATTTCGACGCACATCGCATCTGCCCACCCTCCCCGTGTGTTTGTGTTATGTGTTTGTTGACATGTGCACAAACCGTAAGCAAAACACATCAAAATGACGTTCATTGCAGCTTTACAGGTATAACAGTAGGTTATTTGACAGAGTTGCGCATTTACCATACCTTAAAAGCTGCTTTCATGAGTGCAATCCAATGTAATCTCTCGATGTCGCCATGATTCATATTTCATAGCAGCCACTGATCAGAGGCGCTCTGTAGATAAATATGGAACTAAGATGCTTGGATACTGGTAAATACAGATGAACACTATGAGAACTAATGAAAAAACGCATTCCTCATGGCTCAGTACACACATCTGTATACGTCATGTTATGGATCAAGGCTACATCATGATATGCAATCCGAATGATGAGTCAGTACTTCTCTAATTACTGCAGAGGAGAGCTCCTTCCCTGCTTTTGTTGTCACATATGTCTTCGAGAAAATGTGTTTGGCTTCCTGGGGGCTGCGAGTGTCTGACCTGACACATGCTCTTTCTCAAAAGTGAATGCTCGAAGGCCATAGAAACACTAGCTCAAAGGAGAGAGCAGAAGCGGGAGAGGCGTTTAGCAGGGGAGTGGCTAAATAATTAGAAAGAGACACAGGACAAACAAGCAACACCAGCATGTCTCAAGCAACGAAGGGGGAGGGGGTTTGCAAGCAAAACCAGGAATTCATCTAACTTTGAAGTCAGAGAAAGACGCGCTGTAAACAGCGTCTGAAATTTGACCTGAATTTTATTTGAATGCACAGCAAATGTGAACTAAATATAAGATTTACAGTCCTGTTTACAACAAGCGGTCTTCACTTTTCAAGCACTCGCACTCGTGCTTGTGGCGGCATCCACCTTGCGTGAGCGAGCAGTGGCGCGCTATTTGTAATTAACGTGGCCGCGCCTCTGCTCGCTCCCGCAAGGTGGATGCCGCCACAAGCACGAGTACTTGAAAAGTGAAGACCGATTGCTAAAGGCCCTCTCCTAGAGCAGCGCATGCATGCTGCCTAGGCGAGACCTAAAAAAAATGACCTTGAAAAAAGATACAAGATGTTAACTTACAGATGCCAAGCTAGTTATTTTTAAATCCTTGCTTAGCAGTGCTAAGCATGAGAGTGAGGCTAAAGATGTGATAATACAGTTTAAGCTCTCTTAACCAGCACCCCTGCTTATCTTGCAGACAAGATCACCATCTCTGGTGGATCTAAGCACACCTGCAGGCAGGACACCATCAGATTTCAGATTAAGTAGTGTGGGGAAAAAAGACAAGTAGGCAGGCCTTTACCTTTTAGGCACCCAGGATCTGGCACAACATTCTTTTATCCATGGGAACAGCTCCAACGCTTCTCCAGTTTAGGAAAGAGTTGAAGACTCACTCTTTAAAGAACACTACATCACAGTGTATTAACCGTCGACACAATCCAGCTTCCTCTCCCCTGACTCATTGACTTTATGCTTGTATTTGACATTGTACCACATTCCATTGACTTCTGACTTGGTTCATGCCACAGAAGTACAACATTCATACGTACTAGCTATACACAACATGTGCAAACAAAATGGCAACAAGTGAATCAACATGGCTTATTCTATTACGGTGATTTCGGAGCAATTTTGCGCACTTTCTCACAATTTATGGCGACTGCAGATCTGATGGTTCAGGGACAGGGAAAACGGACATTGATCAAGGGCCATTTACTCTAGCTGGTCCAAAGCTCAGTATTCCAACATAGGAACTATTGTTGCTTTGATTGGACTTATAACCTGTAGTAAATTCCCTGATGGGAGCAAACTTTAGGTGCCCATATTTCAAAAATGGCTAGTCAGTGCTGACACTTTTTTTCAGTGGCAGGAGCCTGGGGCAATTACTTGATCCACTGGTTCTCCCAATTATTCTTCCATCAGTCTCTCCATGGCCTAGCCTGTCTCCATTATGTATGAGGATATACTTTGGATGCATTTCCTAATCAGCCAAGCTTTGTATTGTGCTGACTCAGCATCAAAAATATGGAGCACCTTCTCCACAGATTCTCAAATTCACTAACAGGTCAAATGAATTTGAATGGGGCAAAATTGTATATTTTTTTTACAGTGCTAGAACTGTCTTTCTACAAGCTCGGACACCACTGAGATGACATTTCTGTGAAAAGCTCATACTACTGGAACCCTACAATACAGAGACATGGCAATGCTAAATGGAGCTCATATTGCTGAGGCACAACAGCTCTGACATGGTATTGCTTGAACGTGCTAACTCCAGGATCAGACTGTGCCTTTAGTGGGGTGGGCCAAATGCTGCTTACACAACAAGCCGTGCATTAGCCTGCTGAAATTAATGGCAATCCACCGCTTTGGTGCACTGCTGGAAGGTAGCTCATGCTTTTGGAGGTAGCTCATGCTATTGCAGTGCTGCAGTACTCTTAAAAAGTTTTGTCAAACCAACAGTGGTGGCTTGCCTATTAAAGCATTTGAGCACCGCTCCGCCTTTTACCTCACAAGAGGACTCTGAAGTCATGCAGTATTGCTTTTGTTGCACAATTCCAAAGCCCTAAAGAGTGACCGAGGAAAAAATACAAACTGTCTGATAGGCCAGCACTCCATTCATTCTACTAGTGTTGTTATCTGTCACCTCAGTCCCACTACCTTTCTTCATATGCATTATTACTGTGTATGTTTGTGAGATTCATTTAGTTTCAGCTGTCTCAAATGTTCTTCACTCATTTTCTTGTGGCAGTCTGCTTCAGCAATGAAGTGGTTCATCACTATAACATTTAGAATATGTAGCCATGCTGATGTACCCTTTCTTAGTGACCACAAGATAATTCCTTTTGTGTTGGCCTATTATCTATAACCCCATTGGGATTTACAGCAATTTACAGCCGTGTCCCTTCTCCTGCTTTATCCCTTTCCTGGGGCCAGTTAGAAATGCAGGTGACAGGACAGTGATCCAAAAATGTGATAAGGCTGGGATCTACCTCATGCACCTTTGAAATCAGCCTTTTTTCTAACGTTACATAGCTCTTGTGTGCAGCAAAGTAGAGCAAGTAGCATTTTCCCAATGAATGCGTTTAGTGACACCCATCGATCAACTGCAGGTCTTTCCACTGTATTTTCCCTTCCTATTGAAATGGCTGGTGTTTTCCAAATCCATTTTATGTTATGTCTTCTGTGCTGAGCTTTAAGTCCCCTTCTACTACGAGAGGATGTAGGAAAGCCACATTTTTGCCCTGATTACCCACATGTTTTGACTGATGCTGGTGGTTACTGACTCTGAAAGTGCCCTGGGCTTTGCTAACCATGGCCAGGACCAGTGCTCTGTCCTCTAAAGATATCTGATAGTTGGTATAATTCTAATTGGCCAAGACAGCCTACCTATAAGTCCCTCGTATATGGTAGGGCATGTAGGGTTAGCGACCTCTGTGGACTTAATGCACTTAAGTGTGCATTGCTATGGTGTCTGTTGTCATTTTAAAGCCAAATAAAACTATGCCCAAATTTGACATTGGAATTAAAAGTACTTCCAAAGTCCAGAGGTACCTTTTTATAACTTATCAGTCACCCCTGAGGTCTGGCCTAGGTGTCCCAATGGAAGGGTGCATTGGTATAAAAGCAGGGACAATATTAAGTATGTTTTATATGCCCTGGTAGGGAAAACAACCGAAGGCATTTTCCCCTATTGTAGTGCTGCTAGCTCCAAAAGCTAACATGGGAAGGCTATATTTAACTTAATTAAGTCCAACTTTTGATGGAGCTAGCTAGAAATATCATTCAAAGTATCAAAATAATGGTTATAATAAATCCAACAACTTGCCAAAGTCAGATTTATTGTAACTATTACAGGAAAGTAGTTTTACAACGGACTATCCTAAGGTTATCTCAAGTAGCCCTGTAGCAGCTTCTTCTGATTGGCCAGGCTTTGACAGCCCAAGCCAAGCTGCTCTCTGAGTATTTGTGAAGAGGCCTGGAGCTGAAACAATACAGCCATTTGGTAGGAGAAGCTTTGTTTCCATGAGATGCCAGGGATAGGAAGGGGGCTGGGGAGATTAGCTGACTTCAAAGGCAGTTGAACAGTTGTCACAGGACACAGACCAGCCCCCACCACCTTGATCCACAGCCATATGGGAGCCCTCCCTAGTTAGATTCGGAGAGGGGCTGGAACAGCAGTGTAGTGAGTTGTTAGCCAAAACTTTGACTGGGTTACACAGGTATACTCATCAAGGATAAATGTTCTCCATTTTGGTTTTTGGAGGACATTGCTTTCTGGGTCAAAAAATTCCACACTTCACAGGAAGTGGTCACAGCAGAGTGAAGTAACTGTACTCCTATTGGTTGAGGTGTACCCCTCTTGCCAGCCCATACTTGAGGATACATATGGGAGAGCTGCAGGAGCTCCTCAGAACATTGCTGGATCAAAAAAAAAATGAGGACTGTCCTGTTGAACTTTTGGACTGCGCCACAGAAAGCTTGCACTCAAAAGGACTGTACCTGCTGCATTCTCAAAGCTCCACAAAGAAAGGACTGTGCCTGACTCAAAGGAAAAGGCGTGGACTTCTTGATCAGCAACAGGTACACCAGGACTGGAAGAAGTCACCTACAAGCCAAAAGAGAGGATCACTACAGCTGACCAGTTGCAACTGGATTTTTCCTGGACCGTGCAGGCGCATTGTGGGAGATTGAGTCTTGTCCCCCAAGAGGCCATCCAAAGTCTCTGAACCCTTAGCGCGTGTTATTGGATGCTTCTGTCCCCAAAAGAACCAACAAGCATCAAGATCGGAAAGTTTGTAAACTTTCTACAAACTTTTGCTGAAAAGCTCCAAGAGAAAACTGGCTCGTCGTCGAGAGTCCAGCCGCCGACGTCAAACTACGAACTGACATGACTGTGCTGGCTTCTCCTGCAAAAAACTCCAAAGCTCTTTGCTGTCAACGCCAAGGACAAAGACTTCTGAGGGCTCACCGAGGCATGGCGCTGTAGCAGGCCGCCATCATCAAATATAAATCTGGATCTGAGGAACCTGAGGACTCAATGTCGAGAAAAAAGCTCCAAGAAAACGACTAAGCCTGGAGGTAAACTTTTGACCAGGATTTAGCCCTCAACCTATATGACCAGTGCTCCATTGTGGTCGGCCTAAAACTTTGACTTTCTCTCTGTCCAGTACAATTAGATAGCCGTGAGTGACGCTTTAAGCTTTTTGGCACTAGACTGCACAATTTTTTATTTAATCTTTAATCTCTGGTTCCCTACATTGGATTCTTGTAATTTCAGTGTAATTTTAAAGATTAAAATATTCTCTATCTTTTTTTAACAATATATTTCTATTGAATTTTCATTGTACATACCGGGCCTTGACCCGAAGGATATATTTGGAGAACAATATGTGTCATTACAAACATAAAAATGTAACCCCTGCAGAAACCGCAGGTACAACAACAAAAACATTGCGCAGTTAGTCTCAGTCACCACAAGTCTATTATTGTCTAATAGGATAATAAGAGCTATGGTTTTATAGTGTAGTCTAGGTTGCTCCATGACCAATATTAGGGGAGCCTGTCTTATCAGGGGTCTGCAGATGGAAGGGTAGGTAGCTCTATGCCCCGGTAGATTGCCCAACGTGACCATATTTTCCTGTGCTTCTGGGGGCAGCCTCGGGCTTAGAACACTGCGATCTCTGCACTCATACAATCATCAATGGCCTTTTTCCACCGGCCAATCGTCGGGAGGGACTCACTCTTCTACAGCTGGGCGATATCGCGTTTAGAAAATATTCTCTATTTTTATACATTGGTGGTGTTGTTTTTTTGTGCTGTGTATTTTAATTATTTATTGTTTTGGTGATTTTAAATGCTTTGCACATACTTGTCTCCTAAGATAAGCCTGACTGCTTGTTTGCCAAGCTACCAAGGGTTGAGTAAAAATTTGTTTATTTAGGCGTGACTGGACCTATTAGTAATTGTGGTATTATTATTAACTGATGGTGAATAGCCCCACCTACTAATAATCCACTTTCCTGCAGAGGGCTCTTCACTCAGTTCACCAGGAGTTTTAAAACAGACCTGCAGGAAGGACTACTGACCCTGTTAGAGCCAGGGTTGCATCCCGCTATGCTATAGTACCTGTATCATGACCCATCTGCTTCGGTATCCCTTTAGCTGACTGTAACAGAGAGGATTATGTTCTTACGTACCAGGATTCCAACTACTATGATGATGAGGACGGGAGGAGATTTGTGTCAGATAAGTACACATCAGCTCACAACATTGCAGGCTCGCACAAGATTTCCAGTCATTTGAGTGACCCCTTAAATTATATGTTGAAAACGTAAACCCTGTTTGGGTGGCAGGGGTTTTCTCGCTTCACCAATTACTGCTAAACCCTTCCCCATTTACCATACCTAGCTTCTATCACATGTTTTTATTGAATCAAATGCATGGGCCTTCGCACCCCCTTTCCTTAATCCCACTCTCTAGTTAAATAAACATTTTCATCCAAAATAGGGCCTTAAACTACCTATTAGGCTTGGCACTTCATTTCTCTCTTCACTTTTTAATGTTCAGGATTTTGTTAGGAGAGCTTCAGCTGGGCCTTCTTAAGCAGCTGACTACTTCTTCTCTGGGCCCAAGATCTTGTTAGTCTCCATTATGGATTTTTTGGCACATTTTCACCCCTGTTAGCTAAACAGGATCCTGAACATATGGCCCCTCTGTACTTCTCCTTACACTCCTGTAGGAAGTCAGTGATCATCCAAAATGCCCTCCTCTTCTGCAAAGTGACCTGTGAAAGATCTTGGAAAACTTGCCTGGTGACCCCATTACATGAGATTCCCACACCATTACACACCCTAATTCCTTCTCTTCAAAGTGAAGGATGAAAGCCAGAATGCCCATTGGTGTCTCACTCTTGCTGGATCCAGATGCTACTCTGTATGCCCTGTCGATGTGTATCGACCCCACCTTCCACCTTCACCCTGAGAGCGTTGATAAGATCCTGCATGTGCCTTTTCCTGTCCTTCCCATGAGTCCCCTTTGCACTATGCCAATGTGGATGTTGTTCCTTTGTGAACAGTTCTTCAAATCTTCCTGTTCTCCTGTAGGATCATGCTTTGGTTCTCTCGGAATAGTGGCCGAACCCTGAACTCTTCATGATACAGAGGTCTTCCATCCACCATCTTGCCGTTAAATGCAACCTGCCTCCCAGCCCTGTTACATCTTAATAAATCTCTATAGCCTCCTTCAGGAAGCTGTTCAGTTCATCTCAAATCAAGCCTGTCTGCCTTAATATCTAGAAAGTGCTGCTTCATGAAGCTCTTGGTTCCAGTTTTTGCTGCTTCTTCTTGAGTTGGCCCATGAGGAAGCTGTTTGCCTTGTTGCTGTGCTTTTTGCTCTGCTTCAGGTGTTTGGGTGCCTGCTCTTTCTTTCGTGCTTTGATGTGCTCCAAGTGACCTTTGATGTTCAGTTCCTTTTTTCCCCTTGTGCTTTGCCATGGTCAGCACTCCACTTTCCGCTATGGACGAGGATTAGGTTCAGAAGGCCACCTGAGGGTGGACGGCGGTGGTCCACTTTGACTGAAAATCAGAACTTCTGTTTGATTGTAATTTAGTTTCAGGCAATTTGCCTCCATCCAATCCAAGACTCCTCTAAGGCACTCTTTCAAATTGTAAAAAGCTGCCTCTGATTTGGCTTCGAAGGAAAAGAGCAGTTGAGTGTCGTCTGCATACAATACTACCTTAACACACGAGGGTTCAATAAGATCCATCAAGAGGAAAAGGTAAAGATTGGACTCAGGGCAGATCCCTGTGGGACTTCATAGAGCAGTGGTTGGGTGATGAAGATAAAGGGTGTCAAATACACCTGTTGGGATCTGCCCTCAAGGAAGGATTTGACCCATGAAAGAGCCTTGCCCTGAATGCCAAGGTGACTAAGAATGTTCAACAAGATGGAATGTGACACCGTGTAGAAGGCCGTCGACAAGTCAAGAAGTAGCACCATGATAAGTGTGCTCTTATCCAGATTCTCCCTTATAAACTCCGCCACCTCCTGGAGAGCTGTCTCCATGCTATATCCTGCAGGGAAACCCAAATGAGAGTCGTGGAGGATGAAATTGGCCTCCACAAAAGTGAACAGTTGTTGATTAGCCAATTTCTCCAAGATATGGGCCTGGAATTACTCAGAACACCTGTGTCAGCATGCAGCTTTTTAAGGAGCGGCAGAAGGGATGCCTTTTTCCAACGTGTGGGAAAAAAAACAGACGTTAGCGAGGCATTCCAGATTTTATTAAGAGGAAGGTTAAAGTGCTGGGCCATAAGCCTGAAGATATGCTGGGGCAAGCGCCATCAGAGGAGCCGGCCTTACACTTTATTATCTCATTTAGGGAGCATTCTTCTGAAATAGGGGCAAGTTCTGAGAAGGATGACATGGGACAGGGGTGTGTGTGGGGGATAGCATTGACAAAAACTTAACTGGAAGTTAAAACCTTCTTCGGTGTCTGCGGAGAGGAGGAGTATAGATATTGAATCTTCTCATCAAAGAAGACCAAACGTTTTTTGCAGAGTTCGGCTGAGGGGATAATAGCACTTTTAGCCCCTTCAGGGGAGACCACGGAATTCCTTATTTTGAACATTTACCTGGAAGAATAAGCCACTGTCTCGATATGATGGGAAAAGTATTCTTTCATTGCATTGCGTGTTTTCTTATGGAAGCTACTAAGTGGCTCTTTATAAACAAGCATTTACAATGCAATGGTCTCGGCAATATTATAGGTAGAGCTATTGGTTTTGCTCATTATTTTTTTATTATTTTTGTATCCCTAAATAAATGGCATTGTCGTTTCTATTGGCATTAGCTTTTTTTGCATATGTGATACCTATTGCATTAGCAGAGAGAGAGTGAGGTATTGAAATAGAGAGTGAGGTAGTGAGAGAGAGTGAGGTAGATAGAGAGTGAGGTAGTGAGATAGAGAGTGAGGTAGATAGAGAGTGAGGTAGTGAGAGAGTGAGGTAGTGAAAGAGTGAGGTAGTGAAAGAGTGAGTGTAGGAGAGTAGGGTCTGCTATCCTATGGTCACCCCAAATTTTTGCTTTTTGCTTCACTGGTTTTTGACATATTGAGGCTGTGGGCCTGCTAATCAGACCCCCAGCCTGCTGTTCTCTCTAACTAAATTGACACTATGCACCCTAGGTGCATAACCAATTGGAAGTGGATCACCCTGTGAGCCCCTGTACCAGTGTACACTAGGTACCCAGGGCATTGGTGTATCTAAGGCCTACCAGGGGCTGAAGCATGTATTATGCCACCCCTGGCCTGGCCTAACAAATTTGACACAACTGGCTGATCACTCAGCTGGGGTAAGTTGGTGTAACCACCTCTTACTTAGGTGTAGTATACTTATACCTAACCTTAAATGGGACCCATGTTAACCTATAAGTCACTCCTATGGCAGGCCTTGACAATCTTGAAGGCAGAGTGCTTGGTTCCATGTGAGATGGTGCTCTGGCATGAGCTGAGCCTGTCTGCAGTGGTCGGAACCACTTCCTTCTACTGTTTCCAGATATCGTCATACCATATACTCTTAAGTGCATTATGAACCTCGCGGTTAAATGCTATCTTTGGTTTGGCTTTATCAAAACATGTCGAGTAAGGTGTCATACGAATTGGAATACTAACCCCTCGCCAATTCTGGCGACGGGGTTAGCATTCCACCCTTCTAGAGGGACACGACATGTACAGTACCTAAAACCCGGGTAAAATCATACATAGCCTCGGGTCCACAAAATGGATGCTGCCACCACCGACACAAGTCTGCCCTCCTGCTGCTGGGAGTCCTTCCAGCTTGGGAGACGTGGACAAAGGGTTTCCTGCCAGGGGAGGTGCGAGCACCACCCCAGACAGGATTTTGTGTATTGGTCAGGTAGGGCTTGAAAGAAACCAGACATGCCTGAGGCTCACAAGGAGCCTTGGTGCATATGCCAGTTCAATCCGGTCCTGGGGCACACCTGCCCTGGACCTGGGGTGAGCTGGACAAAGGATTGGGGCTGTAACCACCCCCCTTCCTGGTCCCACCCTTAGGGAGGGACCTAGCAGGTAGTCCGGCCCCTAGAATCCGCTTAAAGGTAGGAGCTGTGTCCTAAGACTTCAGACATCCTGGAATCAACTTAACCACAAGAAGAAGACGGGAACTTCGACGCTCTGCTGCACAGAGGACTGAAGGAAATCTCCCCTATGGTCAGGGAGTGACCATCTTGCTAACGCAAGCACCAACCAGCTATTGAACGTCTGCTTTGCCGCCGCCTCCTGCCGGAGCCCGAGCCCAGAGCCCGACAAGACCTGGACCTCCAGACCTCTCACCGCCCGATCCACAGTCCCTGCAAAGAAGGAACCCGTGGAGGCACCGAGACACGTGGAGCCAGCCATCTTGGAAGACCGACGACAAGCTGCAAGCGCAACAACAGAGGCTCCCTCCAAGTTGTGCTTTGGGTCCTGAGAAGCCCAACCATCGAGCAGCATCTGCACCAAAGGTGAGCCCTCCAGCATCTCCACGATCTGCGTGGGGCCCCTCTGCACTTTGCACCTCGACGCGCCTGCCCGGTCCCTGGCCCGTTGGCTAGTGGCCATTTTGGCGACGAAACTTGAAATCAACGACGCTGGTCTGGTTGCTCCAGACTGGCCCTAGCTGCTCCCCAAAAGAGCAGCCCCTCTGACCTTGCTGGTCAGAACAATCAGCTTCCATCTCTTTCCACGACTCCTGCCTTTGCCAAGGCTTGTTTGCTTCTTTCGAGTCGCCGACACCGCCGACAGCGAGAGCCTGCGTGGGACAGCTCGTGAACCGACTCCTGGACGTCGTCGACCTTCAGGGACCACGTGGCTGCGGAGACAAGCTACCCCTCATCACCTGTTTGCACCCGACATCGCCTGGTACCTACCTGGTGCCACACCGGTCACTGGCTAGTGACTGTGAACACTGTCCCCTCTGCTTTCAGGTCTTCTACAACTCCGATCCACCCTTGGATCCAACGCATCTCTTCTGGACTGACCGCCTGCAGCATCTTTGTCATCAGGCTCCATTGAATCGATAGAAGAAACCCGACGCACTTCGAGACCTATGCACCCGCTTCCTGTGGGTGAGGTAAAGCTGGCACTCCGGTGCCCCAGTGTAGAGAATCATCTCTAGTGTCTGTATTTCTAACCTTGAGATCGTAGTCCAACCAGAAGACCCTTTCTGCAGTAACTTTTTAACTTTTACGCACCCATTGAAAACCTATGGGAGCACGCGTGTGACTTTCCTCACTGCACACGCAACCCGTGGACCTCCTGGTCACTAACTAAAGTTAGCTCCTTGTAGGCCCAGCGATTCTAGAGGCCCCAGGCCTTTTCCCTTTCCTGTTCGTGGTACTTATACCACTATTTTAGTATATGGTTTGAGTGGCCACCAGGGCCCATCCATATAAAGTGCAACTTCTGTATATTATAACATTGTCTTGTTTAACGATTTGTGCTCCTGTGCTCATAAAGAGTCTAGGGGTTACTTTGAGAAATAAATACATATATATTTTGAATATATATCTGTGTGGTGTCCTTTCATTAGTATAAAAGGGGGTTACATTTGGTAAAACAGCCTGCTTAACACGCTTTAACGAGTTTAGCCTCAAAGACTGCTTAGCCTACGCTACCACTAGGGCAGCTAGTCCGAAAAGGTTGACTTACAACCACACCATAAGGGTTGCTTGGCATGGTACAAAGTGGTCACTTTAATTAGTGAACATCATATACCAGGCCAACTTCTCACATTGGTGAGCAGCGGTTGGATTTGAGCTTGTTGTGTTTTACCATTGTAATCTCTTGGTTACCAATTGAAAGATCACATAGGTACCTGTAGGTACATATAAAACAAGATAGATATACTTAAGTTCTACTGAACTTAGTTGTTGTAGAGCAAAGGGAGTAGCACACCCTGACTACAACTACTAGATAGGTTTAGTAGGTAAACCCAAGTGTAGGTAGATTGCAACACATCCACCCACACTTAAGAGCAATGGAGGGGGCAGAGGGGTCCAAGGTACCCATCTCTGTCGAGAGTGACCCCCAGAGGGCACCAACTCTCTTTGCTACCCTAAATCAAAATGAGCTCAGGCAGTTGGCAAATATCAGGGGCCTTAAACAGCCCAAGAATCCTACTTCTGCTGAACTCAGGGAGCTTTTACAAGCTGATGAAGATCAAAAAGCTCTCAAGAAAGCCTCCCAGTTAGGCCCCTTAGGGACTAGAACAGGAGGCCCCCCTTCAGAAGATGCTACTGAGGTACCCCTTTCCAATAGTCACCCCTTAGATGAGATTCATACTACAGAGGATGAAAGTGAGAAGGGTACTGATACAGAAGGTAGTGAGGATGAAGGGAGAACTAGCCTAGTGCCAAGTGTTATACGTGGCCCAGCTAACCTAAGGCTATTGGGGACTGACAATGGGATCATCCCATTGGATCTCCCCAGTGGACTTAACCAGGGGCTTGGGAGGCAAAGGAATCACTCAGGTGAATCTAATGCTTCTCATACCTCTAGAGGCTCTCAAGGTCACTCCAGGAGAAGGATGACCACCCCTCAGAGGAGAGAACATGAGGCCAGAATGCAGGAAGCCCAGCTGAGGATCCAGAAGCAGGAGCTAGAGGTAGCCCTGATGGAAGAAAAACTGAACAAGGCTAGGCAACCTAAAGAGAGTGGGTCTATACCCACTGGTGGCAGCATTGTCCCTAAGGACAAAGATAGGGTCTTTGACAATAGGAACCTGTCCAAGGTTGTGCCCCCCTACAAAAGTGGGGATGACATCCACAAATGGATGACTGCTCTTTAGAGAGCCTGCAAAGTGCAGCAGGTTCCTGAAGACCAGTGGGCAGCAATCTTATGGCTCTCCTTTGAAGGAAGAGGCAGAGATAGACTCCTCACAGTTAGGGAGGAGGATGTCAGAAATTACAGAGTCCTGAAGAGTGTCCTAGTTGATGGGTTAGGCTTAACCACTGAACAGTACAGGTTAATGTTCAGAGACACCCAGAAGACACAGACTCAGGACTGGTCTGAATACATTGAATGTGCCACTAAGGCTTTGGAGGGTTGGTTGCTGGGAAGTAAGGTATCTGATTATACAGGATTGTACAATTTGATGATGAGAGAACAGATTTTAAATAACTGTCAGAACCAGCAACTGCATCAACACTTGGTTGACTCAGATGTGACCTCTCCCCAAGAATTGGGAAAGAAGGCAGACAAATGGGTCAGAACCAGGGTTAAGCAAAAGAACCAGAACCAGGGCCAAGGGGGTGATCAGAAGAAAACAGACCAGAAGGGTGGAGATCAGAAATCTAAAGACCAGAAGTCTTCAACAGGGCCCCAAACTAGTACTAACGAGGGTGGGTCCCAGCCTAAAGGGAAGAAGAAAGAAGGTCCAAAGAAACCCTGGTGCAAACATTGCAAGAATACAACTCACTGGACTAGTGATTGTAGGAAGGGTGGAGCCCCCAACACTGTTGCCCCTAAGGCACCTGCTCCCAGTACTACTGTTAGCAGTGTTGGTCCCCAGACAAAGGGTGTAGTGGGAATCACTATGGGTACTGAAGGAGATTCTGACTTAGACAGAACCCTGACACAGGCAGTCTTGATCTGTGATGGAGACATGGATTTGTCCCTGACTGTGAGCCCCAGTAACCTGGGCAAGTACAGACAGACTCCTTTAATTAATGAAAAAGTGGCTCAAGCCTACAGGGACACATGTGCCAGTGTCACTATGGTGACACCAGGCTTTGTGGATCCTGGACAGTACATACCAGGTGAGAATTACCTGGTGACCAATGCCAGCAATGCCACTACTTCACATAGTGTGGCAGTTGTTAACTTCTCATGGGGAGGGGTAACTGGCCTCAAAAGGGTTGTGGTTAGTGCAGACCTCCCAGTAGAATGTTTGTTGGGCAATGACCTAGAGAGTTCTCTATGGTCAGAAGTGGAGTACAGGACACATGCAGAGATGTTAGGTATATCACCACATGTCCTTGCTGTGACCAGGTCACAGGCCAAAAAGTGCCTTACTGAACCACAGGTCTTGGATCCTGGAACAATGGACCAAGCACCTACCAAGAAGAAGAACAGGAGGGTTAAGGCTGTGCCTTCCCCCTGCCTCAAAGTGATGATCAGCCTTCCCAGGAAGATGATCTAGAGGACCCTGAAGGAACTGTCCCTGAAGAGCTTGAACCTGATCAGGTAGAGTTTCTGGGGACAGGGGGACCTTCCAGGGCTGACTTGGGGCAGGCTCAGTTAACCTGTCCATCTCTTGAACCCCTCAGACAGCTGGCTGCTGCTGAGGCTGCTGGAAATGCTCAAGGTACCCATAAAGTGTATTGGGATGAAGGGCTCCTTTATTCAGAGGCTAGAGACCCAAAACCTGGTGCAACCAGGAGGTTGGTTATACCTCTGCAATTTAGGGGCTTCCTTCTTACCTTGGCCCATGATATTCCTCTAGCAGGACACTTAGGCCAGAACAAGACTTGGGACAGGCTTGTCCCTCACTTTCACTGGCCTCACATGAATGAAGATACAAAGGAGTTTTGTCGCTCCTGTGTGACCTGCCAAGCCAGTGGCAAATCAGGTGGCACAACAAAGGTCCCCCTAATACCACTACCTGTGGTGGGGGTCCCCTTTGAAAGAGTGGGAATAGATATAGTGGGTCCCATGGATCCTCCCACTGCATCTGGGCACAGGTTTATACTGGTGGTAGTGGATCATGCCACCAGGTATCCAGAGGCAATTCCCCTTAGGACCACTACAGCTCCTGTTGTGGCCAGGGCCCTGCTGGGAGTATTCTCCAGAGTGGGGTTTCCTAAGGAGGTGGTTTCTGACAGAGGTACCAACTTCATGTCAGGATACTTGACAGCTATGTGGAAGGAATGTGGTGTCAACTACAAGTTCACCACTCCTTATCACCCACAATGCAATGGGCTTGTTGAGAGATTCAACAAGACCCTAAAGGGTATGATCAAAGGGTTACCTGAAAAGCTCAGGCGAAGATGGGACATCCTTCTACCCTGCCTTCTGTTTGCTTACAGAGAGGTCCCACAAAAGGGGGTTGGCTACAGCCCCTTTGAATTGTTGTTTGGGCACCCTGTAAGAGGTCCACTGTGTTTAGTGAAGGAAGGATGGGAGTTACCTCTCAAAAAGCCTAAGCAAGACATAGTGGACTATGTACTTGGTCTCCGCTCCAGGATGGCTGAGTATATGGAGAAGGCATCCAAAAACCTTGAGGCAAGCCAGGCCTTAAAGAAAGCTTGGCATGACCAAACGGCTGTCTTGGTTGAGTTTCAGCCAGGACAGAAGGTATGGGTGTTGGAGCCAGTGGCCCCAGCAGCACTCCAAGACAAATGGTCTGGACCCCATACAATCCTGGAAAAGAAGGGAGAGGTCACCTACTTGGTGGACCTAGGAACTCCCAGGAGTCCCCACAGGGTACTCCATGTTAACAGGTTAAAAGCATATGTTGACAGGGCAGACATGGGCTTGCTCATGGCTACAGATGAGGGACAGGAGGAAGAGAGTGACCCTCTCCCAGACCTGTTGTCTCAGAACCCTGAAGATGGCTCAGTTGAAGGAGTGACCCTTGGAGGCAACCTCACTGATCATCAGCAGATGGAATGTAGACAGGTTCTACAATCATTTCAACACATGTTTTCCTTGATACCTAGTCAAACTGACTGGTGTACCCATGTGGTGGACACTGGTGACAGTCTGCCTGTAAAGAACAAACTTTACAGACAACCTGACCACGTCAGGGACTGTATAAAGGCTGAGGTACACAAAATGCTGGAACTGGGTGTCATTGAACCCTCAGAGAGCCCCTGGGCTAGCCCAGTGGTTCTGGTCCCCAAACCTCACACCAAAGATGGCAAGAGAGAGATGAGGTTCTGTGTGGATTACAGAGGACTCAATGCTGTCACTAGGACAGATGCACATCCTATTCCAAGGGCAGATGAGCTCATAGACAAACTAGCTTCTGCTAAGTTTTTGAGCACATTTGACTTGACAGCTGGCTATCGGCAAATCAGATTAGCTGAGGAGTCTAAGGCCAAAACAGCATTCTCAACCCCAGGTGGGCATTATCAATTTTTGGTGATGCCCTTTGGTCTGAAGAATGCACCTGCCACCTTCCAAAGGTTGGTGAATCAAGTCCTTACTGGGTTGGATGACTTTTGTGCAGCATATCTTGATGACATTGCTGTCTTTAGCTCCACCTGGGAGGATCACCTGAACCACCTGAAGAAGGTACTTGAGGCTCTGCAAAAGGCAGGCCTCACTATCAAGGCTACTAAGTGCCAGATAGGGCAGAGTAAGGTTCTGTACTTAGGTCACCTTGTAGGTGGAGGCCAAGTTCAACCACTGGAGAGTAAGATACAATCCATCAAGGACTGGTCCCCTCCAACCTCCCAGACTCAAGTTCGAGCTTTCTTGGGCTTGACTGGGTACTACAGGAAGTTTGTTAAGAACTATGGGTCCATTGTGACTCCTCTTAATGATCTGACATCCAAGAAGATGCCCAAAAAGGTTCAGTGGACAGTAAGCTGTCAAAAGGCATTTGATGACCTGAAGAAGGCCATGTGCTCTGCACCTATCCTGAAAAGTCCTGACTACTCCAAAGAGTTTATTGTCCAAACAGATGCTTCTGAGTTGGGTGTGGGAGCTGTGCTGTCACAACTTAATGTAGATGGTCAAGACCAACCCATTGCTTTTATTAGCAGAAGGTTGACCCCCAGAGAGAAGAATTGGTCAGCTATTGAGAGGGAGGCCTTTGCTGTGGTGTGGGCCCTGAAGAAGCTGAGGCCATACTTGTTTGGCACTCACTTCAAGATTCAGACCGACCATAAGCCCCTCTTGTGGCTAAATCAGATGAAGGGTGAAAACCCCAAACTGCTTAGGTGGTCCATTTCCCTACAGGGTATGGACTTTACAGTGGAGCACCGGCCAGGTACAGACCATGGGAATGCAGATGGTCTCTCCAGGTACTTCCACTTAGGACATGAAGACGAGACTGGTCAAGGCTAGTTTAATGTCCCTGCGTTTGGGGGGGGGGTTGTGTAGGAGAGTAGGGTCTGCTATCCTATGGTCACCCCAAATTTTTGCTTTTTGCTTCACTGGTACTTGACATATTGAGGCTGTGGGCCTGCTAATCAGACCCCCAGCCTGCTGTTCTCTCTAACTAAATTGACACTATGCACCCTAGGTGCATAACCAATTGGAAGTGGATCACCCTGTGAGCCCCTGTACCAGTGTACACTAGGTACCCAGGGCATTGGTGTATCTAAGGCCTACCAGGGGCTGAAGCATGTATTATGCCACCCCTGGCCTGGCCTAACAAATTTGACACAACTGGCTGATCACTCAGCTGGGGTAAGTTGGTGTAACCACCTCTTACTTAGGTGTAGTATACCTATACCTAACCTTAAATGGGACCCATGTTAACCTATAAGTCACTCCTATGGCAGGCCTTGACAATCCTGAAGGCAGAGTGCTTGGTTCCATGTGAGATGGTGCTCTGGCATGAGCTGAGCCTGTCTGCAGTGGTCGGAACCACTCCCTTCTACTGTTTCCAGATATCGTCATACCATATACTCTTAAGTGCATTATGAACCTCGCGGTTAAATGCTATCTTTGGTTTGGCTTTATCAAAACATGTCGAGTAAGGTGTCATACGAATTGGAATACTAACCCCTCGCCAATTCTGGCGACGGGGTTAGCATTCCACCCTTCTAGAGGGACACGACATGTACAGTACCTGAAACCCGGGTAAAATCATACATAGCCTCTGGTCCACAAAATGGATGCTGCCACCACCGACACAAGTCTGCCCTCCTGCTGCTGGGAGTCCTTCCAGCTTGGGAGACGTGGACAAAGGGTTTCCTGCCAGGGGAGGTGCGAGCACCACCCCAGACAGGATTTTGTGTATTGGTCAGGTAGGGCTTGAAAGAAACCAGACATGCCTGAGGCTCACAAGGAGCCTCGGTGCATATGCCAGTTCAATCCGGTCCTGGGGCACACCAGCCCTGGACCTGGGGCGAGCTGGACAAAGGATTGGGGGTGTAACCACCCCCCTTCCTGGTCCCACCCTTAGGGAGGGACCTAGCAGGTAGTCCGGCCCCTAGAATCCGCTTAAAGGTAGGAGCTGTGTCCTAAGACTTCAGACATCCTGGAATCAACTTAACCACAAGAAGAAGACGGGAACTTCGACGCTCTGCTGCATAGAGGACTGAAGGAAATCTCCCCTATGGTCAGGGAGTGACCATCTTGCTAACGCAAGCACCAACCAGCTATTGAACGTCTGCTTTGCCGCCGCCTCCTGCCGGAGTCCGAGCCCAGAGCCCGACAAGACCTGGACCTCCAGACCTCTCACCGCCCGATCCACAGTCCCTGCAAAGAAGGAACCCGTGGAGGCACCGAGACACGTGGAGCCAGCCATCTTGGAAGACCGACGACAAGCTGCAAGCGCAACAACAGAGGCTCCCTCCAAGTTGTGCTTTGGGTCCTGAGAAGCCCAACCATCGAGCAGCATCTGCACCAAAGGTGAGCCCTCCAGCATCTCCACGATCTGCGTGGGGCCCCTCTGCACTTTGCACCTCGACGCGCCTGCCCGGTCCCTGGCCCGTTGGCTAGTGGCCATTTTGGCGACGAAACTTGAAATCAACGATGCTGGTCTGGTTGCTCCAGACTGGCCCTAGCTGCTCCCCAAAAGAGCAGCCCCTCTGACCTTGCTGGTCAGAACAATCAGCTTCCATCTCTTTCCACGACTCCTGCCTTTGCCAAGGCTTGTTTGCTTCTTTCGAGTCGCCGACACCGCCGACAGCGAGAGCCTGCGTGGGACAGCTCGTGAACCGACTCCTGGACGTCGTCGACCTTCAGGGACCACGTGGCTGCGGAGACAAGCTACCCCTCATCACCTGTTTGCACCCGACATCGCCTGGTACCTACCTGGTGCCACACCGGTCACTGGCTAGTGACTGTGAACACTGTCCCCTCTGCTTTCAGGTCTTCTACAACTCCGATCCACCCTTGGATCCAACGCATCTCTTCTGGACCGACCGCCTGCAGCATCTTTGTCATCAGGCTCCATTGAATCGATAGAAGAAACCCGACGCACTTCGAGACCTATGCACCCGCTTCCTGTGGGTGAGGTAAAGCTGGCACTCCGGTGCCCCAGTGTAGAGAATCATCTCTAGTATCTGTGTTTCGAATCTTGAGATCGTAGTCCAACCAGAAGACCCTTTCTGCAGTAACTTTTTAACTTTTACGCACCCATTGAAAACCTATGGGAGCACGCGTGTGACTTTCCTCACTGCACACGCAACCCGTGGACCTCCTGGTCACTAACTAAAGTTAGCTCCTTGTAGGCCCAGCGATTCTAGAGGCCCTAGGCCTTTTCCCTTTCCTGTTCGTGGTACTTATACCACTATTTTAGTATATGGTTTGAGTGGCCACCAGGGCCCATCCATATAAAGTGCAACTTCTGTATATTATAACATTGTCTTGTTTAACGATTTGTGCTCCTGTGCTCATAAAGAGTCTAGGGGTTACTTTGAGAAATAAATACATATATATTTTGAATATATATCTGTGTGGTGTCCTTTCATTGGTATAAAAGGGGGTTACATTTGGTAAAACAGCCTGCTTAACACGCTTTAACGAGTTTAGCCTCAAAGACTGCTTAGCCTACGCTACCACTAGGGTAGCTAGTCCGAAAAGGTTGACTTACAACCACACCATAAGGGTTGCTTGACATGGTACAAGGTGGTCACTTTAATTAGTGAACATCATATACCAGGCCAACTTCTCACAGTGAGGTAGTGAGGGAGAGGGATGTTGTGAGGTAGTGATATATAAGCATAGAGTGATGTTGTGATGTAGTGAGATAGAGAGAGAGGTAGTGAAAGTGAGTTAGTGAGATAGAAGTAGTGAGGTAGTGAGATAGAGAGTGATTGAGGTAGTGAGTGAGAGAGTGAAGTTGTGAGGTTGTGAGCTAGAGAGTGAGGTAGTGATGTTTTGAGAGAGAGAAGTTGTGAGGTAGTGAGATAGAGTGGAGTAGTGAGGTAGAGAGAGTTATGTAGTGAGAAAGAGTGAGGTAGTGAAACAGTGAGGTAGTGAGGGAGAGGGATGTTGTGAGGAAGTGAGATGGTCGGTGGTTGAGATAAGTAATGACTGGCTGATACTGGCCTTCATTCTTGAGGGGTCCGTTGGTGGCTGGATTGTAGCCCACATAGGGAGCTGTGATGTAACAGGGCTTCAGAGACAGGTTTTGAAAGTAAAGTAGTGTCACTTCTCGTGAATATATCAGGACGTTCACGGGACACAACTGACTCATCTCATAAAATAGTTAACTATGGTAGGATATTGTTAGCATGGTCTTTAAGGCTTCCGTACTTGAATTGGGACAGCTACAGGAACTTCTCTGCACAATGAAGTAGTACTGGCGGATCTCAAAAGGACTCCTGTGTGTCAGATGAGAGGGACTGGCCTGTATCAGCTGTAATCGAACACTTTCTGTCGGACAGTGTACACACGCCTATGGATCATTTGAATACTTTTCATGGGACAGCCGCTGCAATTCTCAGCTTTTTTCTAATAGTTTTAAGGGACTGTGCAGATTTTTATCAGCAGGTATCAAATGAACTCTACAGTGGTGGCGCTTCTTTACAGGATTCCTGTTGTGTGATGGCACTGGCACTTATCAAATGAAATCATGGCACATCTCAAAAGTATTCTGTTACTTTTAAAGTGACATCACTGCCACACTACTCGGCGCTGGCACTTCTCAGCAAAATCCAAACACTTTTCATGGGACAGCCGTACCACACTGCTAAACATGACACTACTCAGCAAGATTCTAGCACTTATAATGGGACAGTAGTATCATGCTGCTCAGCAGTGACACTTCTTAGCAAGATTCTAACACTTTTAATGGGCCAGCAGTAACACACTGCTCAGCATGGCATTTCTCGGCAAGATTCTAACACATTCGATGGGCCAACAGTACCACACTGCTCAGCACTGGCACTTCTCAGCAAGATTCTAAAACTTTTGACGGGACAGCACTACCACACTGGCACTTCTCACCAAAATTCTAACCGTTTTAATTGAACAGCGCTATCACACTGCTCAGCAAGATTCTAACACTTTTCATGGGCCAGCAGTACCACGCTGCTCAGCACTGTCACTTCTCAGCAAGCTTCTAATTATTTTATTAAAGTGACAGGAATCGATACTCTCCACAGGATTATAATGTTTTCAGTGAGCCAGTACTCACTCGTAATTCTGTGCTCTGTTGCAGTATTTGTCAAAGTTAGTGTGCTGGCACAACTGAGCAAGATGCGAGAACCTTTAAAAGCCTTATCCACAGGATGGCTTTGATTTCACAGGGTAGAGGCGGCACTTCTGGCAGGGGCTCCAGACAAGTTGTAAAGCGGTATCAGCGACCCTGTAAAAGTCCAGAGCATTGAATTTGCCTTCTCAAAAACTGTGGGCCTGAGAAGCACGGGTTCCAATCCAGCAGGGCACATCCAGCCATTTTTCCTTCGCAGGTATACAAGTCCCTTCCAGGATGCTGTTTCCATCAGTGCTCTTTGGTAGATTTGACATGTTCTTGTTGGTGCCTCACAGGCCGGCCTGCTTCCAGGGCTTACAGAAATGTTGATGTTTGTTGTGGACACTATATGACTGGCAGTACATCAGGGCAGACGAGAAGGAGAACATGTGTAAAATGGGCGTTAAGGAACATGGTTTGAAAAGGGCAGCTTCTCACACTGGACAGTATGAGTGCAGCCTGGATAAAGCCAGAGACTAGATAGGACTCTAGGTTCGGGGGTAACCGACAAGAGGGTATGAGAAGAACAGAGTGGTGGTGTTTTCCAATCGTCACTTCAAGTGATTTTTGGCTAATCTCCCTGCCTACACCACTTCAGGCTGATGTGTTTCCCTAAACAGTGTGATATTTTTAGACATTTCCTGTGTTTACGCGAGCTGCAAACACACCTCAAATTGCACTAAACATCTACATCACCACACCCAGAGGCCTCTCCGTCAGTGGCTGTAATGGCGAGCTTTGGAAGTCTTAGCTATTCCGAAGAGAAGGCAAGTAACGCACTAACTAACACGGGCCTCGGTAGATTCCATGCCAAGGCCTGTTCGATGAACTGTTTCATGCAGTGGTGAGAACGCTTCCTTCCAATAATGTTTAAATCCCTGAAGAACCGTACACAGACATGCAAGGCCCGCATCTGCCAAGCAGGCCCGGACTGGCAATGTCGGGCACCGGGCAATCCCCCGGTAGGCTGCCAGGGGTGGGGGCCGGTTTTTTGGTAGGGGGCCGGTTTTTAGGTAGGGGGCCGATTTTTAGGTCCGACGCGCGGACGCGACGACGGCGTTTGTCGCACACATCACTGTTCACACACACTCTCAGGCTCTCTTCTCTGCCTGGACAGCGCCGCCGCATTCGCCTGCAAATTCAATCATTTATTAATCACCTGCATTAATATTGGGGGGTGGGTTGTCGGGTCGCGCTCGCGCGCTCTGCGCAGTCGCAGAAATCTCCGTCGGCGCCAGCCCCCGCGTGTGCGCGGTCTCAGTTCACCCACCTTGTGGTGACATGCGCATTGGGGTTCCAACAAAAGGTGCGCGTGACTCGTGACCCCGACCCGAGCATTCCAGAACAACAGCCAGCTGAGCCACTAAAAAGACAGGGAACGTACAGGCACCCCATAATTTATTTCTAGTACCGAGAGTCCGGGACTGTCCATCCGTCGTCGGAGTAGTGTGGCAGTGATGTCACTTTAAAAGTAACAGAATACTTTTATTATCACCAAACATGCAAAATTGTCACTTCTGTGGGCCGGGCCGAGGGGCCGGGAAGGAATCGCTGCGCAGAACCGGCCGGGCCGGGGGAAAGGCCTATACCCTTTGTTAATCCCGCCGGGATTAACAAAGGGTATAGGCCTTTCCCCCGGCCCGGCCGGTTCTGCGCAGCGGCAGCACTAGCGCCCTGGGCGGCTCCTGACTACTTACCAGGACGGTTCTTGTTTTGTCTTTACGATCCTGCTGGCTGCTGCAGAGCAACCATTTGTCTGTTGTTGGTAGTTTTTAAATGCAGATAAACTGAATTGTATGGGAATAGCTCAGTAGGTTACGCCTTTGTCACAGATATCCTTGTGTTACTTGCAGTTCAGAAGTTGCTATCATAACATAAGACAGTGACCTATGAACGGTCATCAAAGAACTGCGTGCAAACTTCGCTTTTTTGTGTTGTGATGTAGTTAGAACTTCTCCATTCTTTCATTATTCTAATGTTACTAAAAAGAGTTTTGGCAGTTATACATTTTTATTAGTAAAGCCAACCCTGACCACTGGAGTACTCTTTAAATCCTGAGTTTGTGCTTCTCCCGACCAAACCCCCATAAAATATATTACCCACCAGAATGGATGAATTGATTTCTACACCTTGTAATCCTCATTAGTTTGTGACATTTCGTGTAAACCGATTTATTGTCTCTGTATAATGTGTGCTATGTAAAGTACTGTGACACCCTACCCTACACTCATATGAGTAGTGCAATACAACGAATGGAATGGATATGAGAGAGGGGCAACGGAGACATGAGGGGCACTAGTGGAGGGTGGCAGTGAGGGAATACCAGGAAGAGGTCATGGGGTGGGGGGGAGCTACGGGGAGATGAAGGGTGTGGGTGGCAGTGAGGGAGTCAGAGGAGGAGGTCACGGGGTGGGGGGAACTACAGAGAGCTGAGGGGCACTAGTGGAGAGTGGCAGCGAGGAAAGCCGAGGAGGAGGTCATGGGGTGGGGCGTGGGGGGAACTATGGACAGATGAGGGGCGCTGGTGGAGGGAGCAGTGAGGGAATCTGAGGAGGAGGTCATGGGGTGTTGGAGCTACAGAGAGATGAGAGGTACTGGTGGAGGGTGGTAGTTAGGGTGTGAGGAAGAGGCCATGAGGGGGAGTGACTACGGAGAGATGAAGAGCACTGTTGGAGGGTGGTTGGTAAGTTATCTACAGAGAAAGAGGTCAAAAAAGAGGTTAAAAAGACTTTTGTACCAGCACTAAAGCCGGCCCTGTCATGACCTTTCTGTTTGTGTTCATTTAATTAACAGTCAGGTGATTAGTACAACTTGTTGAGCATACTTTAACATGCAGGCTGATTACATTTACTGCTATATTCAATGTTTCAAGTTTGAAGGTGATTTTACTTTTGTTTTTTACTGGGAATAATGAAAGTGGAGCCGGATGGTGCCTGATATGGGGCTGGGTCCCAAGGTCAGCTGTGAGATAAGGTGCAATGGAGAGGGGTGGTAGAAAAGTGGATAATCAAGTCTGTAAGGGAGTGCGCTGCACAGTCATGGGTCAGGTGGAGGTAGTAATGAAGAGGGTTTCTCCCTGCAGGGTCGCACAGAGGGAGCCCGAGTAGAGTCACTTGCTAGATACTCCCACCTTAGAAACCTCCTCTTCCCATCAAAGGGACATTACATGGAAGAAAAGCACTTTTGTAGAGTGATAACATTTAGAAAGAGTGTGTTTTACTGTACCTTGTAAGACTAAGGAGAGATAAAAGTAGGGCCCAGAAGCAGGCCTGGCTAGATATATAAGTGATAAATCGGGCCAGCAGTGGCCCACCCGAATGTACGTTTGGCCCACCCAAAGAAAAATTCCTGGAGCCGGGCCTGCTACCTACACCCCCCTTTTGCAGGCAACCCTTTGGTTCCTCCTTCCACCGGAGGAGTCCACTGCTGCCGGAGCGAGGTGGTGGTGGTGGGTGGGTGGCTGCCTGCCTGTGCCTGCCTGTGCCTGCGAGAGTCTGGCTATGCTAGTGCAGCACTGTGGATATGTGTGACTGTGCTCCCATTGGTGGCGCTGTTGTGCTGCTTGACTCTTGGGGGGCTGTAACTGGGGCGAAGGTTGGGGTCAGCAAGTCTGCTTAAAATATATTTTTCAGCACAAGCCCCAACTTGGGGCTTGTGCTGAAAAATATATTTGAAGCAGACAACAGGGTTTTCTAGAGTTTATTTATGTAAAAAAAAATTTTAACAAGACTGAGTCCTTTTGTTTTGTTTTCCACTGGCCACTGCCTGGTGTTGCCACTGGGCTCTGGCACTTGCGCCGCTTAGGCTAACGTGGGGGGCCTTTTTTAGCTCATGTTCAGGACAAAGGCTTTGTCCTGAACATGAAAGATAAGTCTGTTTTTTGGGAAGGAGTCCGAGCCATGTGGATTACCGAGTTTAACAGAACATACTGCCAACACGTGGCAGTCAGCCTGGTCGGCGCCGCATTCAATCCTTACATCAGGGTGGTTGTTGTAGTGTAGTCCGCATTGTTTCCTGAATTAGGTTAGATGTTTCAATTCGGTGTCAAATTATTGTGTGGTGCACATGGATTTTTCTTGTATCCAGATGTCATTGTGATTGTGCAGTCAGTATTCACGCTAAATAACCGATGTACAGTCAGTATTCACGCTAAATATCCGATGTAGTGTGCTGAGAGACAGCGCATCTTAACCGGCTGCTAACACGGTGCCTGATTTTGTATTCGCTGTAGGAAGTGTGCTTCGTATTCAAGGCACACAACGACAAGATGATGAGCTGCGCACAATATTTACATGCCTTTACTTATCTCAGTAATTTCAGCATCGCATCGACAATATCGGCGAGTGACCTCAACATAGAAGAGGGCATTGCATTGAAACACAGACATAGGCAAGTCAAAGGTGGCAGCTGCTTTTCTTTAAAGATGGTGTTTATTTTAGGGCCACACCCTTGCAGCAACATTCTCCTCTCGCTACCATTATGGGGATACATTAAATAAAAACAGTACTAGACAAATCACATCTCTCGGGAGAGCAGCATTTTATTAAAGCACTCCAAAGTGTGCCCCTCGTGCACGTTCTTATTAATAAAGTTTTCACCAACTAATGCGAACAGAATTTGAAGCTAGCCTACAAGAAGTGTCTTATGGGCTCCAGGATCATTCGCGATTCTGATATAGGATTGTAATTTAACATCTTATGGTGCAGGTTATAGAGTAAAGGGCTTAGCGCTGCTACCATCTTCTTCAATGTAACTTTTGACCTCTAATGGGTCTTTGTACCCTTGTATCAGTTCCATCTGTTGAAGGTCGCCCTCGGTGCGTTCCCTATGCGCTGGCTCAGTTGCTTCATGAATCATGACCTATATTTTGTTTAATTTTCCGGATTTCAGGCCGGATTTCACAAGAGAGGAGTTTGCGCTGGTAAAATGCGCACTTGCGCGTTCAGTGCTAGTGTCTCTTTTGAAAGTCGCCTCCTGCTGCTAGGGACTGCTCTTTTGCTGTGTGAGGAAACCGAAACGGCCCCAATCAGTTCCGCTTGGCTAGCGAGTTAGCACTTGGCAGCCATGTGCCAAACAACACTCTCCCTCCTGACCCTGGCGCACATAAACAGACACACACTCAGGGAGGCGGTGACGTGCTGGTGGGTGCAGTGAGGGAGGTTGGGGGGGGGGCAGGGTGTGACTATACCAGCAAGTTAAAGCCGAAATTGGTCGCTTCAGTGTTGAAGGGGAGGAAAGAAGTAATACCTTTCCAGGAAAGGTATTACTTCTTTGTCATGATGAAACCAATTGCTATTGGACACTTCTCCAAGTAGCCGGGATCGCGCACTTCTATACGGTGCAGCTTTTTATGCGGTTGTACATTCTGAAGCAGCGCATTGATTCAACAAGATAATCTCAGACCTCCCCCAAAACAGTGGCTTCTATTTCCGCGCTGTGTTCTTTATCTCGCAAGTACTGTTACCTCGCTGAGGCCGGCAATCAAATATGTAATCACACAAATATGCGAAATCTATAGCAATTTTACACTGATTCACTTCATGTGGCCTGCCACTACAAAATTATATAAATAGAACATCATGCTGCAGTAAGGAGGAGAGCCTGAGGCCAGATCACATTCATCACTTAAGAGGCATTGATTGGCACAGGTACCCTACAGTAGCAGAAATCACGCAGTCTCGTAGAAATAACACCGGCCTTCCGCATTGAAGTTTCTACCTAACTTTACAAAACATTCCCATTACAGTTTGCATTGCATTGCCTGCTCAACAATCTCGTTGCTATCTCTGAATAATTGTAATACTGATCTGTTGAGAATGGGACCAGATTTACCATACCACACTAAATGTCCACCACTGTGACCCCCCCCCCCCCCATGGCTCAAGATCACTAAATTGTACTGATAAAGGAGATAATTGTATGTTATGGTTACAAGGCCAGTGTCATATGTTGAAATCCCCCCGTGATGCAATTAAAGCCAGGAAATGCTGGAGAGGAGGGAAAGGAAAGGGGGAAATAATGGAAATTTGGGGGGAGAAACTTGGAGGAGATAACGAGAAAGACGTCCTGTTCACTCATAAGCTTGATAAAGGATCCATTTTGCCCTTTAGGAGCAGGTCCATTTTCACCATAGTACCCCCTAGTAATGGTTGCTCACTGCGCTTGCTCGATACACACCATGTGGGGGCTGGTCTCACTTTTACTTCTCTCTGATTTACTACTTGTGCCTATTTTTGGTGCTCTCTGAAAGAATGTCTATGGGTACATATGACTGGGTGGGTAACCTGGTGCTCTTGAAGGTCATCATCTACTATTTACTGTTGTTTGAAAGTTGATACAATTGAATATGTAATGAAAAATGTGCTGTAAAATTCACAATTTTGGTAGGTTGTCTTTCAAAATTTTCTTGGGGGGAGAACCCCCCCTAACCCCCCTAATAGCGGTTGGGCTGGCTCGCTGCGCTCGCTCGCTACGCGCTGGACGGGGGCTGGTCTGCCAATTTTGATGGGGGCTGGTCTGCCAAATTTTGCCAGGGCTGATTTCAGTTCCCAGTCCGGCCCTGCTGCCAAGTGGGTCCATCTCACGTGTGGCATGCTCGACCAATCCTAGCTTCCAGCAAAGAGCCCGTGCCATTATGGGAGCAGAAGGCAAATACATATTTTAGCAAGAGTGCAATGAGAAATCCTCTGATGTACACTGGTAGCAGAGAGGCATGGCCGGCTAGCTGTGTGACACATGAAATTAGGTTACATGGCAGCTAACATATTTTTCACCTAAAGTGTCCCGGCTTTCTGTTTGAACAAAGCCTGTAATTTTTTCTTGTGGGAATTTACCTAATGTAATCCCTTATCCCCGGCCCAGAAACTTTTGAATGCTTAGAAAAAGATCAACCCCCGTGCATTTGCAGATCCGCGCACGTTTTGTGGGGACAAATTGAAACAAAGATTTTTACTTCTGATCAAGAGACACCAGCCTGGGCTCAGTTCTGGGAAAGTCTCTGTGAGTCCGCCTCCTTTATATATAAGTCTCAGAACAAGATGGCGCGCTTCTCCTCCACCCCTAGATGCCCTGGGTAGAAAGATTCCGTGTCCGACCAAACACTTCCATTGAAAAGAATCACATTATTTCTGCTGGATTCAACGCTAAGGATTCCAAATGGCGTGTCACTCTTTCCAAGTGGGGAGCACCTTTACAGCAACTGTATGTTCATTTCAGTCAGACAGCGGATACTGGACAATTGTTGACACACACGACGCTTTAGGTAGCGGTCGATGCATTCCAATGCCGATTTGAAGGGCTGCAAATAACAGGTGTGCGTTTTCCTATTCCAAACAGTGCTGCACTTATTTTCACATGCAGGAAAGTGCGTTCTGAAAAGGGTATTTTCTCCTGAATTGTGGTAAATGCAGGCTAGATTGGGCCACAAAAACTGGCGGAGCCAAAACCGTCCTCAATTAATTAAGTCCCGGATGACAATACAAGGAAACAATGGCGCTGACTAAACAAGGCGAAGCTGGAGACCGCACAGGGGCAGACAGGGAAGCACGGGAAGGCTGGATGGGCCGTGGCTCCGACTGAGAGTGCACATTCGCACCCGTGCCGTCTCGAGAGTGCACATTCGCACCCGTGCCGTCTCTTTTGAGGATTCTAAAAGCGGTTCTTGTCATGATTTCTTGCAAAAATCCGATCTGAATGAGCCATGTGCTTTTATAACGCGTGGAACACCTGCGCATCCGCAGTGGGACACATTCGTCGCCTCACATCCCTTAGCAGTATGAAAACCAGAGCCTGGGAAGGTGAACCCCCTCTGAACACACACAGAACCTCCAGGCCAATCTGCCATTCGGACCTTTCCACCCTACCGCCCTACGCGCTCTTCAACTCAGTCTACAAATCTAAACCATGTCTGAAGTCAGGATTGATTAAAGTGATAATAGTGAACAGCAAACAACACAGCCACTCCTCGTTCCCTACTTGTGTAAGGGGTCCTGGGGTCACACGAAGAACGTGATACATAAAGTAGTAACACTCTCAGCAGGTGAGATGGTACCCTGCATTGAGTGCCTGTTGTTGATGTGTGTATTAAGCCCACAGGAGCGGCCCCAGCAATCTCTCCTTGGTGGATGTAGTGTGCACTGAAGTGTGGTACTAGTAACGCGCTTATTCTATCGACAACGGGCAGTTCAAGTTGCAGTATGTGCTATATAAAAATGACTAATGTAGTTTGCGGTATTTTTATGAAAACGCGCACAATAGTTTACACTGCTGTTACCAAATTTACTGAAGAAAAAAATACATGAATACATGGTTAATTGCTAAACAAAGGATCATATCTGCCTCGTTTGCTCACTTACCTTCCCCTCATACACGAGATTGTTTTCCAGGCCACGAAACGTCCGTCTGTCCGCTCTTCACGAAGGCGGGAAATGGCAGCAGTTAAGGGTTAGGGGTGAACGGAAACAGAAGGAAGTAAAGGGAGAGGTAAAGTGAAGACAAGCGGAGTGCTTCATGCAGTGCCGGGAGGGTAATGGGCACGTGTTTCGAATGCTGTCTTTGATCTGTTTCTAAGCGCTACTTATTTTGGAACACCAGAGAGCTAAATTACATGGAGAGCTAGTGATTTGATAAAGATCACATGGTTTGGTACAATATGGTTGAGCTGCGATTAGAATCGATTTGAGACCTGCTGGTGCCACAACTCGCAAGTCAACAACTGCCAGTGGCGGGCCACTGTGTGGCTGTCTTTTTGGTGCAGTGCTCGCCCACGAGTAAACACCACACCTTTGCTTGCCTCGTCCACGCGTGAATCTCTGCTACAATTAGCTCCGGAGGCACAAGGGGGAAAGCCGTCCAAAGCATGGTGCGGTTCCCTGCTCGTCGAACTGGAGCCTGCCCCGGCAGCGCCGCCACCAGCACAACTACACGGCAAATGGCAAAAAAATGGCGGATGGAAGCTTCGAAACTTTTTCGGATTCGGAGGCGTGTTCCTGCTGTTCTAAAAGGGCGTGGCTAAAAAGTGGAAAGAACAGCACGGAACACGCCCCCGACTCTGAAAAAGACGGAGCCTATTTGGAGGGACGGCTCTCTCCTCCAATGGCTGGCCTCCGTTTAGGAAGCCAGCCAATGGAGGAGAGGCAAAAAGAGAGGCGGGCTAAGGAGCCACTCTAGGAAACATTAAATCTCCGACTTCCGGTTCTGCCTTCGGCAGACCGGATAGTCCTCGACCTAAAAATCATATCATTGGGGCCATATGATTTCTTCCAATTGTGCACTAATGTTTTACACAGGCTTTTCTCAGCCCTTAGGGTCGGGGAATACCAGGGTGCAGAAGGCCCCGATCTTTTTGCCACATACTTTTATAAAGGTACAAGATGGTCTATTGAATTAGTGATCCAATTATCAAACCGAGAAATGTCAGAGTTAACTAATCCCTAAAAGATTGTTGTAGAGGAGGTGAGGGACTGAGCAAAAGATACCTCCAACAGATTCTGCCATGCAAATGGAATACTAAAGTGATCATACAAGATCAATACTCCGGTTGGTTGGCCTGCATGCTAGGTACATTAATGAAAATCAGGTCTAGCATATGGCCAGCACAATGAGTAGAGTCTTGGACATGTTGGGTAAGGTTCAAACCAGCCAATGCTTGAATGAGCTAGGTGGTTACGGCAGAAGTGGGATCATCTACATGGACATTAAAATCTCCTAGGATGGTCAAATTAGCATATTGAAGAGAATATTGTGCGATGCTGTCAAATAGTGCAGTAAAGCAGCTACTAAGGCAGTTGGGAGGCGAATACATCAGCAGGCCAGAAAAGGAGAAGGAGGGAGTGAGTTTACAGCTGAAGACAAGACCCTCAATGTTTCTACACTGGTTTAGTGGTATAGTGAATACTTCAGATGTGTTCCTGAAAATAATAGCCACTCCCTCGGCTTACGGCCAAGATATGTTTACCGCCAAGATACGATAACCTGGTGGAATTGCCACGGCTAGGTCCGGGTTAGTGCTGTCCTTCTCCATGTTTCCGTGAGGAATGCAAAGTCCCATGTGTAGTCGGACAGGAAGAGGAACATTTCGGACGAATGTTTGGGTACGGACCTACAGTTGCTACGGCAGGCCTTATAGCCCACTGGGTTTTGCAGTAAAGCTGGTACTGTGTTAAGTGGCAATAAAGGTGCGCCAGCACCATAAGTAATCTGCCTTAGCTCAGTTGTATCATTGTTATTTAAGATTAAGCCACACGACTCACAGGAGTAAGCACTCTTAACCTTACCGTACAGAGAAAATACATTCTGAGGGTAGCAAGGGATGGTGTATAAGGCAAAGAGAGCCTCTCTGGAATATCTGCTGCCCTGATAGATGGAAAATTGGACAGCATGGCTGGCCTCAGACCGGTCGAGGGTGGGCACCGGCAGGGTCTTACCTATATGGGGAGAGAAGGATCCTGGCAGGCCTAGCCGCCAGAGCACTGACCCAAAATAGTGCTTCTAAGTGCACGAGAAAAGGAGGATGTGTGTTCAAAGCTGATATTTTTGGATTGATCGCTTCTATTGACTAGGACCCTAGATTGTAAGAGTGGTATAACCCCATGGTTGTTTGAATCTTTACATTCTCATTAACTCGTATAATCTGTCTACCTCTGCTGTGCACTGTGGTAGATTGGCAAATTTGTGAATTTTCTTTCTTTTGCACCCTGCTCTGTCCAGGGTAACTTAGTCATAAAATATGATTGAGAAAGTATTTGGAAGACATGTTGGAGGTGTGAAAGGAGATCCCGTGTAGAGATTTTGATGGCCGCTGTGAAAACTTATTGACCATATGAAAGTTTTTTTTCCCTGAATTGCCTCTATCACACAGGGCTTTTTAGACGTTTTTGTGGCTAAAACATGCACAGTTTTGGAACCATTTTCTGTAAGATTTCATGAGGCTGATGAACTTGCAACATTGCTTGGTTGTAATGGGTATGCTCCAGCACCACGAAAGTTGTAGAATATTACATGTGTGCCTTTTACGAAAATATGTTTTTTTATTTTTTTACAGCTGTAAGTGAAAACTGCTGTAAAATGTACTATTTGGCCCAATTTTTCATATTTTTCTGTCGAGGAAAACCCTTATAAGCCCCCCTGGAGGAAGCTGGGCTTGCTTCCTTCATTACTCTCTGCAATTCCTGAATGACGTCCCACCACTTTACATTAAAAGATCCCATACCGCCAATGGAAACGAATCTAGCACTTCTGCCTCCTCAGGTCTGAAGTTTCACGAAAGGGTGTAAAACGTGCCAGCGACGGAAATGAGTAAAGGAAATTGGTGTCATGGGGAAATAACTGTGACCTGAGCTCTGCTTGCCTAGGGCTCCCGGGGCTGTTGCGTTGAGCTGGCGGGAGCGTGCTGCCTGTCAGCAGCCATCACTTAATTGCAGGATTCCTGGAATCTGACAGGCGCTCTGATATTAGCGCACTGCCGAGGCAGCTCGCTACCATGGCACGTGGCAGAGAGCTGAGACAGCACTGCCGCAGCTGTAAGGTCTGGCTTCAACGTGCAGGAATTAATACCGGTACTGGCAGGGCTTTAAGTGGGCCGGATCTCACCGGTGCCGAGCACCGGCAGTTTTTTAAAGGGTACCTCGAAACGGGTCTCTATCGGGCTCTGTTTTGTGCCCTGGCACAAGCGGTCCGTTTTTGTGACAGCAGGCACGTGCGCGTGCTCACACTGCTCACTTCTCACTAGTGGAGATGTTAGGGCATGACGTCATGCCAGGCGAGCGTTGTAGGGTAAGGGACATCCTTTAAAGAGAGTCGTTTTCTCTCTGGATTTCTCTTCTCGTTTTGAAACTCAGTATCTTGGTGTCACCAGGGCTGTAAGTGAAAGCTTTTTCAATATTATATACAAGCCATAGTTGCTGCTTATTTATCTTATGCAACTAATAACCATTGACAAATCCAATAGTTCTGCCTTGTTGTAAGTATGATGTTACTTGTTGTATCATATATCTGGATGCAATGACAGTAACTGCAAAATAAAGTCGGTGGCACGCCGATGCTAAGCACAGGTTTTTAGCTTACGTGTTTTTAAGCCACACCCTTAATTACATTCGCCACCCCCCTTTGAGAGACCCCCCCCAGTTTTTTCATCCCATTTAAAGCCCTGAGTACTGGTAATGCGTCTGGTGTCGTGCTTCTGCGTCACAGTGCATTGATGTGCACCACGACGTTAGTGTAGGGTGACCAGATCTTGAAAACCAAAAACCGTGACATTTTGCAAAAATAGAAGGACTACAATTTTACATCAACAGAGCGGCGCTGAATGACAGCTGTTATCAGCATAGAAACACAGAAGAGGCACTAAGAAATTAAATAGAGTGTAATTCATAAAAACAGTATCCTACACCTGCTAATTAAATTGCTTACTTATAACAGCTGCTTAATAGCACTGATTTCAAAAACCCTCTCACTGGTTTCAGTTGACCCCTTTAAAAACTGGGACATGAGCCAAAATTGCCAAAATCCGCCGGGACAGCTGGTGGAAAACCAGGACTGTCCCAGCAAATCCAGGATGCCTGGTCATCCTACGTTAGTGGGCTATACCACATTTGTGCACAATATCTCTACATGCTAATTTCTAACAAATTATCGACTGACCAATAAGAAAATCTGGGCCTTTCCCTACAAGTCATTTTCTCTGACAGGCGTGTAGTGCGATTGATCCTAAGCAGGACAGGTGTCGTGTTTTTTACCTGTACATCACAAGCACTTCTACCGAAAGTAATGATAGACATAATAGCCCTTTTTAGCATGATTTTTTAGGCTGCCTTACAGACAATTTTAGCTGTTGTGCTAGCCTTGTGTTTCCAAAATAAACAATTTTATATATATATATATATATCTATATATATCTATATATATATATATATATATATATATATATATATATATATATATATATATATATATATATATATATATATATATATATATATATATATATATATATGTCGTTTGATGAATCTTCATGAAATTTTCCAAACTAATTCTTTGTTCATAACAGCTCCTATGTGGGAAGTTTGGGGGTGATTCGTCAAGGGGGGGGGGCAGAGAAAAGAGGGGTCCCAAAACGTGTTTTCTCCATGTTAATTTCTATAGGAAACTTTAGATAAGGCTACAGGTCAAACGGGTGAACGGAATTACCCCAAATTTGGCAGGGAGAAGGGTCTTGGTCTAGAAAGCACGCTTTTGTTTATTTGGTGTAAATCCGTTCAGTAGTTTTGGAGAAATATCGAAATTTACAGATATCGATATTTGGGAATTCTGCCATCTGATTGGCTGAGGCGTTACGAGCATGAGCTTGCTGCTTATTGGTTGTGAGCGCTGCGAGCGGTTGCAACTAGGAAGTGTTGGCCGCCATTTTGTGATTCCATTGAAGCGAGTAAGGGGGAAAAAGGGCGAAAAGAGTAGGAAACAGGAGGTTAGGAGCACTGTAACCTCTGTGGGAAAGTGCGAAGTAGTCACACCTACCGGTCTGAAAGTGCGGTGTTGCTCAGAGTGACATGGTGCTGAGGTGAGATGGTGCTACAGTCGGGTATGAAACCTAGAGCCTAAACCGGGAGGTCATTGCTATAAAGTGATGTGCTCTAGTGTTTGTAGGATACCTGTGGTAGTAGTGTTAGTAGGCGTTTATACCATACAGGGAGTGGGAAGTGAACTACCGAGCTCTACCGTGCGTTTATACTATACCGGAAGTGGGAAGCAAAGTACTACGCTTACCGGCGTGAAGACTCGGGGATCAAACCAAGCTGATTGTTGTAAAGTGATGGGCTGTGGGCGCTGTAGCATACTGACCACTGTAGTATAACTGTAAGTAGTGTTAGTATGCGTTTATACTATACAGGGAGTGGGAAGCAAACTACTCACCCCTACTGGTCTGAAGACTCGGGGGATTAAACCGTGAGCTAATTGCTGTAAAGTGATGTGCTCTGTGTACTATTTCAATGTAAGTCATAGTACAATGTTAGTATGTAATGATACTATAATGTAAGTATGCAATGTTAGAATGTAGGGCTGTCATGAGGGGAATCTTGGGGAGTTTGTACACGGTGCTGGAGAAGATGGAGGCCTTGGTGTCTGATCCTGTTGGTGGCTGTTTAAGCTGTCTTCTTTTCCTGCAATAAATCTACTTATCGGATCCACTGCTGTCTTCCTGTTCACTATATAAATTTGGCGGAGAGCGGGAGAAGGTGAAAAGAAGGCAGCACTCACCAAGATTTTGCGCTTTCTTGCGTTGTGCTGAAGACCCGTTTTCTTGGTAAATCTGTTTCTACTCATCCCAGGGTCGTGTGGTGAAGACCTGTTTTCTTGGTGAATCTGTCTCTACTCATCCCAGGGTCGTCGGCTGATCGAACTATGTGATCCTACCTCTGGTAGGATTTATATTTTTTGATTTTGGGCTTCGTCTGCCTCTTCACTACACTCTGGTTGCTGTACCACACGTGTGCAAGTAGTGTTAGTATGCGTTTATACTAATTCTGTAGTTATGCATTAAACAAACCATTATGGTCCATTGGAGCGCCACCTTCCAGGCGCAGGTCATACAATGTCCCGGGGTGTGCAAGCGCGGGACATTTATGTTTGCTATTACAGGGCAGGAGCATTGCTTGCACCCTGTGATAGTAAATTCTTGTTTGCCTCGTTGAAGCGAGAGGAGGAAAACCTCGTATGGTTTCAATAAAGCAGAACTGGATGGTAAAAATGGAGAAAAAAAAAATGAAGCGGGGTCTCACCCATTCATTTAAATGAGCACACTGGTGGGTAATGTTCCGTGGCCAATCCTATTATTATATTGCGGGGTCTCTGCAGCACTGGGGATTTTAATCTCACATGTAAATTAGGCGCGGGAGGGCACAGAGACGTTTCGCAGACTAGGGGATCGACACCTCCCTGGGTATTGTTTACGAATTGTTCGGGGGACTTCGAGGCCTACTCAAGACTGGGGATCGGCAACCTTCGGGGCTTTATTTAAATATGCAGGGTGGGCCTCGCCAGTCCTTGAAGCCTCGGTGGCCCTAGGCAGTGCCTTATTGGTTCTGAAATCACACGGGCAGTACTCATGGTGTTATAAAGTGATACACTCATAGAACGCTTGCCGTTGTACAATTACCCAGGCTTCATTTATGTAGTAGTCTGTTGGTTTATATTTGGTAGGTGCACCGGGAAATTAAACATAATTTCCCTTATAACCTACTATCAACCACCGATTTTCACAATAAACTACAGACAAGTGTTGTCAGAAAAAGACGACCCATACACTCAGTTATTTATTGGTAAAAAAAATAACTTTTATTAACACAGCACAAATAAATAGAAATGTAACTTTATTAGAACAACAGTAAAACATGAAAGAAGTGGGTGGGACTCCTCCGGAAGCAGCGTACAAAACCTGCAAGACAAAAAAGAAACATAAGTATGTGTGCCATGTCTAAGAGAAAAAGAAAGGTAGTGAGAATGAATGGAGGAAAGTGAGAATGGGACAGAGAGTGAGTGGGTGGAAGGGAGAAGGGGAGGGAGAGTGAAAAGAACAGAGGGAGGAGGAGACAGAGGGCCGGCCTACTGCACCCAGCCCTCACTGTTCACCTCCCGTGTCTGGGACGCTGGGATCCGCGAGAAAGAGTGCGGTCCAGCAAGTCCTTAAAATGAAACAGAGATATGAATGAGGCCAGAGATTACATTATTATCTATGGCAACATCGCTTGCCTGCACCTGTGCACCCAGGCTGCTGTACCCCAGACCCTTTCTCCTCTCTGTGCTCAGTTAAAGCTCCTGTGTGCCGAGGCTTGACTGTTCACCTGCCACAACCGGTGTGTCCAAGGACGAGCCGGTGCGAGCTCCAACTCCGGGGTGCCGCTATCAGGGTGGCCCAGCAGGTCTCCGGTCGAGGACGGTGTCTTGATACCACGGTGGAAGGCGTCAGAATGCCCAGGGCATCATCACGGGGTGAGCACCCGCTCCACCCATTTTGGCTCCACTAACCCAGTGTTTGAAAAGGGAGAAAAAATATAATGTTGGAAATGTCTTGAGGTAAATGAAGGTTTCTTTCAACGTTAATAGAGAACTCCAGTTGAGTGCATCCTTCCTTCTTGAAGTACGATCTTCGAACTGTTAGTGGTAATCGTAGTTCAAAGAAGAGTTGGAGTGCACGAGAATACACAAGGTTAAATAATAATATGTTATGCCAACGTTCGCATACAAAGGAACAGAGCGCATGCTAGAAGTATAATGTGCATTTGTAATGCAGTGGCGCAAGCCTGTGTACATGTACACTTAGTAATCAGCTCACTACAGTGCCCCAAAAGCCAACGCCACGTGTCTGTAGGGCAACGCTGCCCGCTGGCTCAGGCCTACAGTACGGTCCAGCAGGTCCTTAAAATGAGACAGAGATGTCACTGAATGAGGTCAGAGATCACATCGGTACGCAGGGTAACATCGGTTGTTCGCACCTTTGCACACAGGCTGATGCCCCCACCCCTCCCGCAGCACTGCGCTCAACATGTGTCTGTAGAGCAGCGCTGCCCGCTGGCTCAGGCCTACAGTACGGTCCAGAAGGTCCTTAAAATGAGACAGACGTGACTGAATGAGGTCAGAGAACACATTATTAAGCAGGGCACCCAGGCTGATGCACCCACCCCTCCCGCAGAATCGCGCTCAATTGCAGCCCCTGTGCACCCAGGCCCCACTGCTCACCTGCTGTCATTGTTGTGTGTCCAAACACGACGGGCAGCAGTGTTCACAATTCAGGTGCAGTGTTGATTGCGACGATGGTGTACGCCTCATGGATCCCTTTTTTATATTGCGCATTGTGATATGCAAGGTGGATGCGGCCATATCACCTGAGGCAGTGTAGAAGAACTGGGACATGTGGCATCGTCGTTATCCTATTTATACGTACGCAAAGTGGGCTGGGCTTGCGTATGCCAGGCGAGCGTAGGGGTGTGAATAATAGTTCCGGGGACCTGGGCGTTGTTCAGTTCCTGCCTGGCCAGGAAGTGTACTTATGTGTGTTTCTGTTGCAGTTTTGATGTCGCAGAATGCGCAATTTACATTAATGTAGCATGTACCGGGAGGGCGGCAACTATCGCTAATGAGATGCTGTTCGAAAACATTGAATGGCCAACATCACATGTCGTTGTCAAGGTTGTGGATATGCGCAGACACTCATGTCAATGGTGTGCGGTATTATTGAAAGTGTTGCTATCGCGAAGCGCACACATGTGAATGTACTCGGATGGAGGGAGGATCAGCAGTGAGGCTACGTCATAAATAGTGATAACGTTCATTATAGTTAAGCAATGCATGCCAAACGTGAATCTGAAAGTCTCACATATGACACACTACTATACTGGTAAAGCCTGACTACAGAGAATACAGCAATACAAATGTACACATTACTGTTTACTGTGTGTCACATGTGATCTAGGATGTGCACTCTGCCCGTGGCTGATGATACCCCTTCGGGCTGCAATGCCCAGGCCGAAAGGCAGCACAATAATGTGCACACACACACACCAGGGGCATTGTGTAACACACATTTGATTTTTGATGTAACGTTTGAGATGCATGGCTATCACACGTGGAAGGCTAATGTACAGACCATGAATATTGATCAAGATGATCGTTGCATGTTGTGTGTAGTAGAAGATATGTGTACACAGCAAAAAACTTTTTTTTAAAAAGCTCTCTAAGCAGAAGGGGCGTGTCTCATCAAACGCTGTAGAGAGAATGACTAAAATGGGTGGGGTCCTCCAACTGTTACAATGGGAAATGTTATGAACGAATCAAATGCTTTTTTTTAAGGTCACATGGCAATCGCGAGGACGCAAGGAGGCCGCACTCGACAAGATTTTGAGAAAATATATTTATCATAATATAAGTTTATTACAGTTAGAAATATATAAATGTTTAAAATATTTTAGATTACCGCTTGCTCTCATATACAGTTTAAAGTTATTTAGATATAGTTTTGAGACATAAAATAAAACCAAGGGAATGGCGTACCTGGTGCGACACCATATATCTATGACGTAACACAGGGCCAGGCAGCGTGCACTCATCGCATATGCAACGCGAAGCGGGCATGACCCCATACGTACATGACATAACGCGTGGCTTGGTACTGCATACCCGTCTGATACCTATGTAGCAGCTGGCGCGAACTCATATGTATATGATGTTACGCGGGACGCGGTGCAACAAATTCGTCGGATACGAAATGCAATCCTTTACGAGTTTAGCAATATGGCGGCTAGGATTCACGTGGTGATGGAGCTTGGTACACCACCGGTATGGGAGTGCAGTTTTCTCCCCCAAAAAAATAAAAAGATATACATATTTTTGGGGGAAGATATAAAACATTACTTAATTTTTTAAGTTAAAAGAAAAGAAGTATAATAGAGTTCCAAAATATTACAAAAAAAATAGAAAAAATATAGGTTTTATAAACATTAAAATATGAAATTAACATCTAAAAAACCTTCACAATACACTGAAAAACCATAGGTTTTACAGACGTTATAGTTATAAATTAGCATTTAAAAAACCTTTGAAATTCACTAAAAAAACATAGGTTTCAGGGACGTTATAGTTAGTTGGACATTTGACTCATAGAAATTCGCCTGTTAGTTGAGCTAACTATAACTCGCGCGCCCGCAATGCACTGCTGATGATGTCACATATTACATCACTCATGACATGGTCAGTGACTTCACTGATGACATCTCAAATGACATCACTGATGACATCCCTGAGGACATCATCCATGTGATAATCTGATGCACATACTGATGCCCTAATATAAACTTTGATACACCCATTCTAAAATGCAGACTACAATTTTTCAAACTATACACACAACAATGCCATATACTACATACCACTCACTGTTTCCTAGGTCTACACACACATCCAGTCACTTATACATGTAGTTACTCATCAATACTATAGTATATTATGCACTCATACATCTATACATGCAGTCACACTCCGCAGAGTTAGTCACACACCTAGTCAGTAATGCAAAGAATCAATCACATATCCATTTACTCATGTAAACAGTTATACACACCAAGTCCGTTATTTATAGACATATCATATCACTTATTTATAGAGATACTAACACATATTTACTGTCTTATACAATTACTGATACAAGCAGACACTCATTTATACACGAACTCTTCAAATAACTTACTCTCATGTATAGTCATATGTATATATATATATATATAGATGATTACTTACTAGTTACTATAGACGTGTCAACACTATATACAAGCATCAGACATGCAGATGGCCTGAGAGCAGTGGGGCATTTTCTTGATACTAGATCAATCAAACACTGGGCTCATACCCAGATGTTAATTAGGATGGTTGAAAAATGTCTGAACAGTAACTTTTTTCTCTTTGAAGGGCAACTCTTCCACCAAACATGCGGTACTGCGATGGGCACCTGCTTCGCCACCAGCTATGTGAATTTGCATATGGGCTGGTGGGAGGAGCAGGTGATCCGAGTACAGTATCACAATGAATGGGATAACCACATAATGCATTGGAGTCGATTCATTGACGACCTTTTTTTAGTGTGGAGGGGTTCTGAGGAAGAAATTAAACTGTTTCTAGCCCAAATTCAAAGTAATGAACTCAATTTGAAATTTACAAGTGAAATCAGCAAAGTAAGTGTAAATTTCCTTGATTTAACAGTTTATATTTCAGATGGAAAAGTTGAAACAAAACTGTTCAGAAAACCTACCTCCGGTAACACTCTGTTGCACGCTCATAGTTTCCATCCAGTAAACGTAAAGAGAAGTATTCCTTATGGAGAGAGCCTAAGAGTGAGGCGTAATTGCAGTGCACCAGAAGAGTGCAGGAGGCAGTTGGATACGTTGACCAAGAGATTCAAAAGTAGGGGTTATCCAGATACTTGGATAGACAATGGGGTAAACAAATCATTGAAAAAGAAAAGAGAGGAAATCCTGTTTGATGCGAACAAGAGGACAAATAATAGTGATGAAAACCAATGCAGATTCATCCCTACTTTTAGTAGGCAACATGATGATGTAAGACAAATCTTGAATAAACATTGGCACATAATAAAAAATGATCCACTGCTTGGGAAACAAGCTGCTAGGAGACCGCAGATTACTTTTCGAAAGGCCAAATCTTTTAAACAATCACTAGAAAGTAATGTAATGAAAAATCAACCAGCCAAGACAACCTTGCTAAGCAATAAGCAAGGTTTCATAAAGTGCACTAAATGCAAGGCGTATTTGCATGGAACAAACACGTCACAATACAGAGTAGGCCTTACAAAAGAGATGAGGAAGATCAAAGGCCGATATACATGCAAAACAGATCATGCAATCTACGTACTGCAGTGCCCTTGTGGCCTGCGCTACGTGGGCAGCACAATTCTGGAAGTGCATAAGCGGGTATTGCAGCATTTAAGGGCGATTAAAAATGGGGACAGGTTATACCCGGTAGCCCGGCACTTCGAGCAAGTACATAACAAAGACACCAAGGGACTAACTTACTTTGTGATTGACTCGGTAAAAGCAGATGTAAGGAGAGGCAATAGAGTCAAGAAACTGCGTAGACTTGAGTCTCGATACATTATAGAGTTGAATTCTAAACAGCCAGAAGGCCTAAATATGGAAGAAGATTTACATACTCATTTATAGTTGGTAATAGTCAAGCGTTGTCTCAGAGAAATGTTTTTAGCAGGAGTAAGGTATAACAATACAACAGACTCAGATTAACAACTTGATTTGAACAGATGAAGTAGTTGTTACAAGTTAGATTTAAGCCCACTGGGGCATGACTATTTGGATATGATGTCAGCCCACTTGTGCGTGATTGTTGGGCAAATAAGAGCATTGCGTGTATTTAATATGTGGAGCCGAGATTCATTAGATCACATAGAAGATATAATCTCACTTGAGTATAAGATAACATAATGTGCTGGTGTCAGTTAGGCTCACTTGAGCTATATAGATGAAGCACTAATATGTGAATTATGTATTCGAGATGGCATAAAGAAATTGACGTATGCTTTCCCCAGTAGAATGATGATATTTGTTGTTCCACACGCGATATTGATAAAGTTCACCGAGCTTGAATCAAAAAAACGCATCAAAAAATGCTACTGCAATAAGATTGTAAATATATGAAATATATTGCCCATGAAAAATAAATGATATAACATTGTACAACTAAGGACGATGTCTTAGAAAATATTATGTAAAAATATTAGGTAAGAGTATGTTTTCAAAAACTACGAGTCTGTTTTTTATGTCATTTAGAGTTGTAGTAATGATTTGCTCGTGTTGCACTTTAAAAAATGGCCGCGTTTTTTAAACTTGTACCAGTGAGCAAGACTGCTTGGCAGTCGAAACGCGTTTGGTGGCGGCAGAAGAATAAATGCTTAAAATCCACACACGGCGTCGTCATCGTTCTTTGAAATATTTACATGACTCGTCCCGAGGAGTCACAAATCGACGACGCAGCTCTTGTTCTGGAGTGGCAGAAAATACTTGAGGAAAACGAGGGAATATATATATATATATATATATATATATATATATATATATATCTAAAGCAAATGAAGATTTTTAAATCATTTGGGTGTTGATTTTAATGACAGTCTATATACTTTTTCGCAGAATGCAGTTTGTGTTAATTTGGGATATGATGAAGTGGACTATTTACACTTTAAACACAACCTTGTGGTAAAGTTTTTAACAAGATAATGAACAAATAAGATTTAGCTCTCTCATCCGATTTTGTCCCTACAATAGGTAGAACATTTGTGACTTTTACAAAGAAAGGCAATGGAAGTATGATTGATTATATCATTATTTCGAAATCTGTGGGTCCCAAGGTATCTAAGTTTACCATCATACAGAATTGTATATGTTTTTTTTTTGTTTGTTTTTAAAATTTTTGAAGTCCTCATAATACCAACAAAAGGAGCTCTTGATGGGGTTCCTCCAATCTATCCAAGACAAGTATAACTGTGACTGGCCCTTGGGGTAAGGCATATGGAGCGAAGGGAGATCTATCCCCTCAAGATATTACCATTCCCTGTTCCCTTCTCCTGTTCACAATTCATGGAAGACCCAATGTTACTTAGGAGGACAGGACCAATGGTACCTTGGCTAAATCATAGGACCAAGTTTTTCCTTTTCTCTCCAATCCGACAGAGCAGCCCAGATCTTATTTTCACTCTTCTGATCGCAAGCCACATCTAATTCACTTGTATGGATAATGCTCTTTAAGCAATCAGCAAAATTTGGGGGAGTTTCAGATTTCCATACTCTACATATTTCCCTCCTCATGAGGATTACCACATAAAACACAAACTTGGCAGCCAATGTATTCATAGCATAACCATATGGTAGACCAAAAAAAATCATATCAGTCCAATATGGCTTGATTCTTGGACATTCCATAAACATGTGAATATCATCGGCTGCAGGATATTTACACCGAGCACAGGTGTATTCCTTTCCCGTAGCCTTGGATAATTTTTTGGGCGACCAATACACTCTATAGGCAGTATAGAGGTGATTCCTCCTGAGTGCGGCGGGTTTAACTATTGCCTGCAACATAGAAAAAGAATCCGACCATATTTTAAAAAATTCATTTTCTCCACCTCTAGCTACTTTGCCCCAGAGTCTTCTAGTCTCAAGTTCCACATCCTCGCCAGCTTCCAAGAGGGCCCAATACCAAAAGGAAACTTCTCTTTTCAATATACTCATTTTGGAAACTAAAAGCCTTCCAGTTTGTATCGTGTTTGCCCCAAATCTGTGTTTTCCACCAAGAGGACAGCTGAAAAAACTTAAACCTGGTCAATGTCGGGGGCGTGGCCAGGCGCCAACGAAGATGGCTGCTTAGGTCCCGAGCTCCGCCGAGCTAACTTTGCTGCCAGTGATCATCCGCTCCATTATCCGGGCTGCACGCATCGGAGACCCTGCGCCACACTCCCGAAGGGTGGCGCGACCGCTGGAGACCAGGAGCGGCGCTCAAAAAGCGAAGGGACGCTCGGCGGCGCTGGCTGCTGCTGTCGCGGCGGCATCGGCGAGCGGCTGGAACCGGTGGCGCGGGCTCACCGCCAATCGAGGCCCCGGCGTGCGGCCTACCTCGTATGCGGAGCTGGCGAGGAACGGATCGCGGAGGGCAGCTGTCGAGCTGCTGTGAACTGCGGAGGATCTCCGGCACTTTGCTGTGGAGGGCACCGGTGCCGCTGACGACCGGCAGGGGCGGACTGCGTATGAGGAACTGAGCCCTGGGCCTGTATCCTGGCATGCGGGTGAGTCCGGGGTAAAGAAGGGGCTGCATACCCACGGAGATATCCTTCCCGGTTGGAGCGGTGGGGAGAGTGCGGCGGCCCTACCAGTGGATCACCGCGGGGCAAGGCTGCGGGAGAGGCAGCGATCGACGGCGACGAAGCAGCTTGGCGGGTGCGGCCTGCCCGGGGGTGTGACGAGCCCGGACCAGCATTCAATCGCCCAGTGGCTTGGGGGACCCCGAGTGTGGCTCCCGCCCGGTGGATGGTGTAAGCGGAGGGTGTGAGGGATCGACGGCAGGAGTGGTGCGGACGCTGCTGATCCTCCCGAGCGCAGGTTTACAGCCGGAGGGGCGGCGACGGGGTGCTGTCCCGAGAGGCGAGGAGGTGACAACGTGGGCCAGGAGTCCTTACCGGCGACTGCGCTGAGTGACGTCCTTGGCGAGGCGGCAGACGGCGGTCGCCATGCGCCCAAAGGTGGGGAAGCCCACGCAGACTAACAAGCTGGACAAGTATTTGGTGCCCACTGGCCCGACGCTCTCTGGGGTACCGATGGACGCTAATGCAGAGAAGACGGAGCCCTCCCTAACCTCCATTATGGCCGCCATACAGACCTTGGGCACTAATCTTGAGACCAAAGTAGATAAGATCGAGGTCAACCTTCTGCGTGCGGACCTCGGCAAAACCACGGAGAGGTCCAAAGCAAATGAGACGAACATTACGGCCCTGCAGGCCTCGGAGAAGCGACTTGAGGGCCGCATCAACGAGCTCGTCTTCCAACACCGCCAAATGGCACTGCGGCTCGAGGATCAAGAGGGGAGGGCGCGGCGCAGCAACATCCGCGTTGTAGGTGTGCCGGAGGGAATGGAGGAGGACAGCGTGGAGCTCTTTCTCGAGGACCTCATTCTCCAACACCTGAAGCCCGGGAGGCTTTCGAAGCACTTCACAGTTGAGCGCGCTCACCGAGCCCCGATCCCCAGGCCCAGACCGGGGGCCCCGCCCAGGACAATTATCGCCAAGATCCTGAACTACCGGGACCGGGACGCTATCCTTCAGGAGGCCAGGCGGCGGGGGGATCTTCAGCGCGAAGGGGCCACTATCAGATTCTTCCCAGATTTCACGCTCCGAGTGCAGCAAGAGCGCCGCTCGTTCCTGGGCATCAAGGCGGCGCTCAGGGACCGCGGTATCAAATACATGATGTTTTTCCCCGGCAAGCTGAAAATCATCGCGGAGGGCAAGTCGTACTTCTTCACTTTGCCGGCTGCGGTCCAGGAGTGGCTCGACGTGGCGCAGACAGAGGATCGCAGTAGGCGCGAACGTGACCGCCCGCTGCGGGTGGTGGAGGCGCCTCCTGGATTGGCGGCGGATGGACTGGGGAGAGCAAAGCAGAGCCAAGGGTCGTGGCGGTCCAGATCGAACAGCCCCCGCTGGGACTCTCCCCCGGACACGGCGAAGCGCTAAGCCTTTCGCCCACGGCCTCAGGCCGCAACGAACAGTAATGTATTTGATATGCGCTGGGGTTCCAAAGACTATGGTGGGACTCTGGGGAGGGAGTGGTTGCTCTCCCGCCAATTGACATTGAGGGGGTCCCTTGATTGCCTTGCATGCTTGATGGGGTAACAGTTTGGGTAGCACAGTGGTGGCGGCGGCTGGAGTGGGTGCTGGCCTCAGTTCTCCCCCACATAGTTTCTCCGGGGAGGGTGGCTACTCTCTCCGGGTTGGGATGGGCGACAGGCGCTCTGCTAATTGGGGAAGTGGGTAGTTTAAGACCTACGGAGCAGGGGGCAGGGCGGGGGGTGGGGGGGCTCATTTGGGGAAATGTTACAGCTGGTGCACTCGTGTTGCTGCAACTGTCAGGTGTCGATTCATTGGATTCGGTCCGACTTATGCTATGTATAGCTGTTGGGGGGGTGGGGAGGAGGGTGGGGAAGTTGCAAGTTTGTTTTGGTCACACACTGATGGGCGACAAGGGGTGGCGGGCAGCGCCGGTGCTTGGAGACGGACAGGGTTCTACAGCAGGGACTATGGCTAGCGGGGGGGGGGGTACAGCCTTAAGATCCTTAGCTGGAATGTCAACGGGCTGGGGAATGGGCTTAAATGCACTATTGTCCTGCAGTTCATTAAACGCCACCTCCCTGATATAGTGTTTCTGCAGGAAACACACTTGATGGGGAATACGTGCCAGGCCCTCAATAGATGGGGATACACCCTAGCGGTTCACTCCGGCTTCACCTCTGGATCACGGGGAGTGGGGATCCTGGTTCGCCGTTCCCTGCCCCTGCACATTGACCACACTGAGCTGGACCCCCTTGGCCGATTTGCGGGTCTGTCGGGGAGGTGGGCGGGTCGACAGGTTAACTTTGTCTCCATATATATCCCTCCCGGCCTGCAGACACAGGCATACGTGGACTTGGGGAAACTCCTGCTCTCCCTCCCTGATGGACAGTTGCTCATAGGGGGGGACTTTAATGCCGTGGCCTCCGGCACCCTAGACAGGCACCCGCCCAGGGACACGCCCCCGGGGCAAAGGTGGTTGGCGGATTTCATCGACGCCTTCGGGCTCACGGACGCCTGGCGGCTGCTGCACCCTGCGAGTAGGCACTTCACATTTCACTCTGGTCCACATCGCTCTTTCTCCCGCCTGGACTACGTCCTGACCTCCATGCGGCCGGACATGCTCATCTGAGAGGCCTCCCTCCTGGCGCGGGGTATCTCTGACCATTCACCAGTATACATACAGATCGCGCTAGGGGGTGGCCGGGAGGGATGCGTCTCCCCAATACTCGCTTGGCGTCTCAAGAATGAGGACCTGCGGAAAAAACTAACCAGCGCCATTGAGCGCTATTTCGAGCTCAACATTGGGTCGACGGGCTCCGCGGTAACCCTGTGGGAAGCTTTCAAGGCGGTGATGCGGGGGGAGGCAATTTCGGCCATTGCCGGCGGCCGTAAAGAACGAGAGGCGCAGATCGCCTCGGTCGAGACGAACCTGCGAGCGTTGGAAGAGGCAGCATGTGAGGATATGGAGCCAGGGGTGCAACATCGGCTGCGACTCAAAACCGCAGAGTATAAAGAGCTGGTCACGCTCGCTGCCCAGACGGCCATTCAGCATAAGGTGGGCAAGCTGTACGACCAGGGAGATAAGGCAGGCAAACTTATTGCATGGCTGGACAAAAAGCAGCGGGCCACGACGGTGGTGCCGGTGATCACGACAATGTCGGGCGCTACGCTCACGGAGCCTACAGAAATTGTTGAGGAATTTGCGGGACACTTCCGGCGGGTTTACAGCAGGGGGTCAGACCGGCCAGAGGAGGACTCAGATGCCTTGCTGGCGGACATTCGCATGCCCTGTCTGTCGGAGGCCGACCGGGACGCCCTGGAGGCCCCCCTCGCCGCGTCCGAATTGGAGCGTGCGATTGTGGACCTTAACCCGGGGAAAGCGCTAGGCCCCAATGGTTTGCCTATCGAGCTTTACAAGTTAAAGCCGGATGTCCTTAGCGTGCATCTCCTCCAAATGTTCGAGGAGAGCGCAGCGGCGGGGATATTGCCACGCGACCAGCGCCTGGCTACCATAGTGGCCATTCCAAAAGAAGGGAAGCCAAGAGATGCCTGCTCCTCGTACAGGCCGATCTCTCTGCTGAACGCAGAGCCGAAAATTCTTGCTAAGACCCTTGCGAACAGGCTCCACTCGGTCCTCCCCAAGCTGGTCCACCCGGACCAATCCGGCTTCATGCCCCACCGTAACACGGCGCTTAACATCCGCCGCCTGCACGGGGTGCTGGGAAGGTGTCCCACGATTCAGGAAGACGCGGTGGTGGTGTCGCTGGACGCCACCATGGCATTCGACACCCTCGAGTGGCCATACATGATGGCCGTACTCCAAAAATTGGGATTTGGCCCGTGTTTCGTTGCATGGGTCCGCCTTCTATATTCGGAGCCACTGGCCCAGGTGGTAATTAACGGTAGGGTGTCTGGGGTGTTTGGCCTCGAACGGGGCACCAGACAGGGATGCCCGCTCTCCCCCCTCCTATTCGCGCTCTCACTTGAACCGTTGGCGTCTTGGATCCGGCAGGCCAGCTGCATAACGGGGCTGCGGTGGGCGGAGGGCTGGGAAGACAAGATTTCGCTATATGCAGACGATATCTTTCTCTACCTCTCACACCCGCGGAGATCTATTCTGGCGGCAATAGATATCTTTGTCAGTTTTGGGAAGAACTCCGGATTCCGCATCAACTGGGCTAAGTCGGTCCTCTATGTTCTCCACGGCGGCCCTCCCCGGCTTCCTGACGGCTGCCCGCTTGTAGTGGCGGAAGAGGGCTTTCGATACCTCGGAGTGTTTATCACACGGGACAGGACTCTCCGGTTTGAAAAGAACCTCATGCCACCGCTCCAACGGTTCCAGCGTGATTCGACCTCGTGGCAGCAGCTGCCGCTGTCGCTGCTGGGTCGTGCGGCCCTTTTTAAAATGATGGCGCTCCCTAGATTTTTGTACGCCGCTCTCCAAAACCACCCGGACCTGGTGCCTGCCTCGTACTTTGCGGCGGTGGAGGCGGCGCAGCGGACCCTCCTGTGGTCGGGTACACCCAGAATAGCGTTACGAAAACTTACGCTGGGGTGGTATGACGGGGGGATAGCCCTCCTGGATATTCGTAAGTACTATTGGGCCGCTCACCTCTCGGCGATAAATCAGGGGACGTATTGCGACGGTAACGACCCAGGGTACGCGATGGATAGATGGTTGCTCCCGGGGGGGAACTTCGAGGTTGCGCTGTACTCCAGACCGGGCAGACTCCACCTCACGGGGCCTACGAAGCATTCGGTTCAAATATGGCACGCCGCGCATAGGGCGCTGGGATGGTCTAACACGCTTACCCTGGCCACACCCCTGTGGGCATCGGAGAGGCTAGGTAGCCTGCGTCACACAAAGGGGTTTCGTAGCTGGGATCTTATTGGGATCTCCCGGGTGGGGGACCTTTGGGGGCCGGAGGGGGTCAGATCCTTCGCCTATCTCCAGGGCACTTACGACCTGGCGCGCACGGAATATTTTAGGTATCTACAGGTCTATCACTCCCTCCAAGCTAATATCCCCTCGGGCACTAGACCCCCGCAGGCCTCCCCGCTTGAGGACAGATTACTGGATGGCCACATGCCAGAGCATGCCATCTCGCTCACATACAAGAAATTGATTAACAATCCCCCTGATCCTCTCGACTCCCTGAAAGAGAAGTGGATGGCGGATGGCCTTGAGATTGATGACGAGGAGTGGACCATCGCTTTGGCATCTCCTAGGGAAGTAGCGATATCGGCTAGACTCCGTCTGGTGCAGCTTAAAATACTGCACAGGGTATACGTCTCCTGCACCAGGCTACAGGCGATGGGGAGGGGAGGGGAGGGACTGTGTCGGCGGGGGTGCGGAGAGAGGGGCTCCTTCTTCCATGTTTTGTGGGAATGCCCAAGGGTGCAGCAGTATTGGAGGCGAGTGGTGTCCTGCATGGGTGAGGTATGGGAGTCTCCTATTCGCACTGAGGCCAAGAGGTGTTTGCTTAACATTTGGGAGCCTACGGACTTGCCCTAACGAGGGAGACTCTGGGTTACGCTGGGGCAAATGGTTGCAAAGCGGAACATTGCCCGTCTGTGGGGGGCATCGACTCCACCTAAACTGGCGGTATATACGGCGCGAGGGTGTCCACGGAAGTGGGGGGAGGTGTGGTCACTGTGGAACACCTTCCGAGGGGACATAGTTGAGCCTCCGCAAGCCCGGCTGTCTGGCCTGGAGATTCCGGTCTAATCAATGGCTGGTGCCCGACCTCAAGTATATTGGTTTAGTCTTCCTGCTGTCTCTGTAAGTTCCCGGTGCTGTGACACCCCAGAAGTGATTGCACTGTTAAGACCAGTCTTTTGTGACCTGATTTTGTTATGTTTTTAAAAAACAATAAAAAGATTTTACAAAAAAAAAAACCTGGTCAATGTCCCACAAGTTAAACTACTTAACGCCTCCCTGGTTAGTAACTTCGAATCCACTTGAAGGTCTCCCCAGAATCTTATACCTGCCCTCTTTAACGGTTGACAAAGTTGATCCTGGAGGCATTCCGGTGTACCTGGAGAGTCCCAGATTGGGGCCTGTGCTGCAAAGTATGGAATTCTCATTCTTCTCCTGATTTGTACCCAAGTCTTTAATGCTGCTCCCAGTATCTTTAATCTGACTTTCTTGTAGAAATTTGGATCTCCATACTTATAAAGAAAAAACTCCTGTCCATGCTCTACATCCTTTAACATTGCCTCAAACAATAGACCTAATGATGAAGAGTCCGTTTTATTGGCCAATATTCTTAAATTTTTGAAATGGAAAGCATAGCAATAAAAGAGTAAATCAGGTAGCGCTAATCCACCAACTTTAAGAACTCGTCTTAACTTTTTCCACGCTATCCTGGGGCTTTTTGTGGCCCAGATGAAGGAACCGATTTTCCCTTGTAATTTAGCAATATCCTCTACCTTAAAAGATAATGGAATAGAGTTAAATAAGAAGGTAATCTTTGGCAAGATTATAATTTTTACCAGGTTAACCCTCCCGTAGATGTTTAAACGGAGGTTAGCCCACCGTGTAAGTAAACCTGCCACCTCTTTAGAAACCCTCTTCCAATTAACTTTGGGAATATCTTCTAGATTTTGAACTAAATTTATGCCCAGATATCTCATTTGGCTCTTAGTTCCTAGACTACCTTTAACTTGATTCCATTCCGTTATTTCTGTCTTTTCTTTATTTATTTTATAGCCTGAAACTGCTCCGAACGCTACAGCCTTATCAAACAGCCTAGGTAAGGCTTTTACAGGGTTTAATGTAAACATAAGCAAATCATCCGCATAGAGGGCCAGTTTTAACTCTAACTCCCCAATTTTAAAAGGAAGAATGCTTGAATCTACCCTAAGCCAGCATACAAACGGCTCGACATATAAATTGAACAGGAGGGGTGACAGGGGGCATCCCTGCCTAGTACCTCTTGTAATATTAAACCAGTCTGTCAGTGCACCATTCACTAAAATTTTAGCTTTCGGGTTGAAATACAGAGACTTCACAGCCTGAACAAAAATTTTAGGAAAGCCAAACTTATATAATGTCTCCCAAAGATATGCCCAATTTACCTGATCGAAAGCCTTTGCGGCATCTATTGCAACTATTGTAAGGGGGAGCTTCTTTACTTCCGCTATATCAATTGCACCCATTACCTGGAAAGTGAGCTCATTTAGTTGCCTCCCCGGTATGAATCCTCTCTGGTCAGGATGGACTATAGTCTTGATATATTTAGCTAGTCTTGTTGATAAGATGCCTGCAAAGATCTTCTGATCAGAATTTAACAGGGATAGTGGCCTGTAGGACTCATTCTTCTGAGGATCCTTATTGGGTTTTATAATCAGGGACACCGTCGCCTCAGCCCAAGAACGTGGGGTACATTCCCCTTCGAGATATATTTTATTAAAAAGATTTTTTAAGACTGGTACCACCTTATCTAACATTCCTAAATATACCTCGATAGGAAGCCCATCGGGGCCAGCTACTTTACCCCTGGCCAATTTTAGGTCTTGCATGACCCAGCGCATGCGCTGGTCTGGCGAGACTTATTGAGAGGGCTCCAAAAAGTGCTACCAGGCCAGCCTAGAGCTACAGTGCATGTGCGCGGGCGCGCGCGCCGTGCTTTACCGCGATTACTTTCACTTTCGCAGCCGCACGGCCGCTTTGCATAGCCAATAGGTCTCGCTTTTGGGACCTTATAAGTATTTAGTTATGCAACTGTTGCATAGCTAAACACTTATAAGGTCCCAAAGGCGAGACCTATTGGCTATGCCAATGCTTGTTTTACATTGTGCCCTGACCTCCTCCTCTGTTATATTTGCTTGCAGAAATAATTTATGCTCTTGAGTCAACTGAGGGAGAGTTATTTGATTTAACCATGCCTTAGCTCTCTCAGGGCCTGATTCAATATCCTCCTTATATAAATCATTCATAAAAGATCTTGCCTCTTCCCGAATTTCACCCTCATCGAATAATAGAACCCCTGTCTTTCTATGGGTTAAGATCTTTATCCAACTCCTTGCCCTGTCTGCCCTAGCCTTCCATGCGAAGATGGAGCTACATTTCTCGCCATACGCGAAATGCTGGAGCATACTAACTTTCTACCTGTTAATAAGTTTCTTATCCAGATTGGCCTGATATTCTGCCTGTAAACCTTCCAACTCTTTTTCCAAGCATAGGATCGAATCCTGGGACACCAGGGACGCCTTCTGTAAGTTCAACTCTTTTTCCTTTATCTTCTTCATCAGCTCCTCTTCTCCTTTTTTTATACTTTTCCTCTTATTAATCATACTGGAGGAAAGTAACCCTCTTAAATAGGCTTTAAAAGCCTCCCAAACTATGTGGACATTTGCTGTACCGATGTTAAACTTAAAGTAGTCGTCGATTTTTCCCCCCAAATCCAACATCAATGACTCCTCCAATAGTGTGGTCCTATCGAGCGTCCACCTTCTCTGGGGTTCTTTTTGCTTAAACCCCAAACTCATCTCTACAGCTGAATGATCTGATAGGATTGCAGGAATATGCAGTATTGACTCAACTGCCGATAACAACCCCTGATCCACAAGAAAATAGTCTATTCTTGAGTGGTGTTTATGCCTCTTACTATAGAAGTTGAAGTCCCTATCTTTCCCCTTCTTACATCTCCAAATGTCAAGCAGATTGAAATCCTATTTCATATTTTTTAGTGCTATAAACGTTCTTATTGGGGTATTATACTTTACTTTAGAAGTACGATCTAGCTCCTTATTTAATATTAAATTAAAATCTCCCCCTATTATAATCAGTGCAGTGATATTCAAGAGACTGGGCTCTAACTTCAAGAGTGCTCCTGGGTTGTCATTGTTTGGCCCATAATATACTGCACAAGCCAGTTGCATTCCCTTTACCGTCAGGGTGGCCAACAGCCATCTCCCTGACTGATCCGTATCATATTTTACAACTTCTATACCTGCATTGGCTTTAATGATCAAGGCAACTCCCCTAGTGCTTCCCCTTTGCTCAGAGCATAGCACATCCTGTATCCATCTAACCTTACTGAAGCCCAGTCTATCATGGGCCTCTAGATGAGTTTCCTCTAAAAAACAGATATGGGCCTCACTATTCTTAAGGAATTCAATCACCCGAGACATCTTCATCCTACCCCTCAACCCATTTACATTCCAAGTTATTAACTTGACCTTATTTGACATAACCATTATCAGACGTCCCTGAGCTCCTTCTCCTTTTTGTTTTGCAGCTCTGACACTTTAAAGCTCATATGAGGACTATTTTATTTTTTATTTTTTCCCCCTTGCTCCCAACACCCTGTGCACCCTCCCTTTTCCCCACCCATGAGGAACCCCCATATCATTCCCTTGGCGATAAAAAAAACGCCTCTTTGGGACCCTCCCTTAGCCATTGAGGCAAAACAAAAAAACAAAAAAGAAAAAGATCACGCTTTTATTTATATATATATATATATATATATATATTTTTTTTTTACTAGGGCGAAAAAGGACTTTAAACTCAGATTTTTCCAGATTCTTATATACCCCTCTTCCTTTTTTTTTTCCTTTCCTTCCCACTTTCCATTTTTTTTTCTCTTTTCTCTTTCTTATCCTCCTCTCCTTTTTCCCCACTCTTCCTTCGTCCTTCCCACCCCAACCTCAGAGTACCTTTCCTGGGGTGGCTTACTTCTTAATTTGAATCAAAAAAGTATCTACTTCCTCTACGGAACTAAAATTGTATGTTTTATTTTTCCACATGACCTTCAGTAGGGCTGGAAATTTCATTTGGACCTGGGCGCCCTGACTTCTCAACTCGGGCATCCTAGATCCAAGATCCCATTGTCTTTGTGCTGTTCGCTTGCCCAGATCGGATCTAATTTGATAGTTCACTGATTCAAACTGAAGTGCCTGATTTTTTAGGGCTCTCCCCAGAACCAACTCTTTAATCGCGTAGGTTTGAAAGTTAATTAAGATCCTTCTGGGGGCTTTCCTACCCGGGTGCAGCTTGAAGGGATCTCTGTGGACTCTCTGGATTTCTTTATCGAGGTCTATGTCCAATCTATCATTTAAAATTCCTTCTCTTAAGAGTTCACATATGAACGCCTTAATATCTCCTCCCTCTGCACCCTCCGGTATCTTAAGGACTCTTAAGTTGTTTCTTCTAGCCTGCATTTCCAACCTCTCCAAGTCCTCTTGTAGAGATTTGTTCTGGGCTTTTAAGTCCACTAAATCTTTGGTGTTTTCTTGCACAACCTTTGAGAGGGACTTAACTTCTGATTCAAGAATTTCAGTTCATAAAGCGATATCGTCCATTTTCCCTTTCTAATAGCACACATTTCTCATGTATTCCTTTCTGATTGGCCTCGGAAATCTCACCCTTTGTGAATAGATCACCCCTTAAACTTAAAATCATTAATTCTAGTTGTGACCCTCCTGTAGTTTTACCCCTACTAGAAATGTCAGCACTTTGCCTGACCGAGGAGAGATTTCCATCTGGTATAAGCGCCGTTGGTGTTAACTGTATACTTGAGGGCAGATCCAGCATACCAGGGAGCTGAGCTGTTCTACAGGACTGAACCATTGTGGAGGACAAACCCGTTGTAGACAGGGTATTTTCAACCCTAGGTAACTCTGTCATAGTATCTAGGCAGACCTCCCTCTCCACTCCAATATCTGTCGTTAATACAGCAAACCGATTTTCCAATAGGAGGGGAGAAGAGCCCTGCTGAATACCTGGCAGGTGCCCTTTGGATACAGCCACCTGCTCCATTATTTTAAAGTAGGATTTCAGAGAAGGAGTCGTCTTAACCAGTGGGCGATATAACATAGCGTCTCTCCCTTTTTTGTTTGTATCAACAGTTTTTACTGTTGTTTTTTTTTTTTCTTGGGGTTATTGGGAGCACTCCCTCAAAAGACCCGTCCTCCACAACCAGTTTTTCCTTGTTTTTAACTCCAGATGTGAACGCAGCGGGTATCTATTTTTGAGGGGGAGGAGCCGACCCCCTTTATCGTGCTGAATAGGCAGAAGGTCACTGACCCCCACCAGAGGTTCTTGAAGAAGTTTCCCTAAAATAGTCACTGGTAAAGTACTAACCCCCCGACTTTCTGCTTCTTTTGTGGATCGAAGAACAAGGGGAGCATCAGGAGGATCTAAACAGGAGGAAAAGGACTTCTTTTCCATCGATTTCCCCCCACACACCCATCTTACCGCCTCTTGCGCAGGCACTGGGCTAGATGAAGTCTGTGTCCAGAGACCTTCCTCACTTGGATACTGCCGGAATATTATGCTGGCTCTACCTTCCGCTGCCCCGTATCCAATCCGGACGACAGCTGCCTGCGCCCTCCGCCAGAGCCTCATTCGGCGTCCTCCAAACCCGCCGTAGACCGTTAATGCGTCATGCCCCATACGTCGTCAGCGCGTCCAAATCTCCAGGTAACACTCCGACAGCTTGACTCCACCCGCAGTGCACAATGCACAGAGAGTCCAGTGATAGAGAAGGAAAAAACGGGAGTATTTCAAGGTTAGAGGGTATTAGACTAAAATATACATTATCTATTTACCCCGCAAAAATCGTATATACAGGTGATTTCATTTCCACTGCCATACGCCGATGTTTTGCCTCACAGCGTCGGGAGCTCCCGCGACTGGCGTCAGCCCGCCGCCATGTTCCTCCCGGAATTGTATAAGTGACCACAATCCTTGGCTATTTCACTGGATCTAGATCATACCCAACTTCAATTTAAACACTCTTTCCCACAAATAGAGGTTCGCAGGAATAAGGGTACTCTGCAGAAATGGGCCAACATTGACTCCTATTATTTATTATCTGAGTAGGTGGGCAAGAATAGGACAGATATTATGGTTTGTCTGGGTAATACGGCCCAGGTACTTAGGTCTTATAACACAATTTGTAGAGCAGTAACTCAGCTGATGACAGTTCCACTATCATCAAGAGAGCAATCATAATATGGCTTGTTATTTTGTCCACCAGAAGCTAATGGGGGCGATTAAAAAAATCCCTCCAGGTGGCGGAGGAAGTTAAGCTATGCAGAGCCAGATACAAACAGGCAATCATGGCGAGGAAGAACGCTATTAGGCAGGATACCTGGGTGAAGTTAAGTGAGGCTAATAGACGGAATGATATGTGCCTTTTCTGGAAAATTGTTAAAAGCACCATTCTTTAGTGATACAATGCTAAAATGGATGCTACCTTACCTTCTCATTTATGGGATGATCATTTTACTAAGATGTATGAATGCCCCACAATGAATAATGTTAGAGGTGTGTCTCCCTCTGAAATCGATATGGGTAATACAGGTATATTAGCATATACCCTGAGGATGTAATTAGCGCCAATGAATGGAGCCCAAGGAATAAGGCCCCAGGACTAAATGGGGTTCCTTCAGATCTTTTTAAAAATAATGCTGATTTGCGGGCATCTCTACTAGTTAATGTTTTGATGAGTTCCATTTTTGTAGGACCCCCGAAATCCCGGTAAAATGTCGATTATTGTTCCCATTTTTAAAAAGGACAGTTTGGACCCCAGAAGTTATCGTCCAATATCCCTGATTGATTCTACAACGAAGGAGTTGGGCAGAGTCCTGTTAGATTGCTTGGAGGCATGGGCCATGGAAAAATCCATCTTGTCCGATTCCAGTATGGGTATAGAGAGGGGCTGGGCACTATTCACCAGAGTCTGACCCTTTACCTTATAATAAATAAATACACCAGGGTAAAGAAGGGCTGTGTCTATTTGGCCTTTATAGATGCTCATCCTTTAATTATAAATATCAAACAAGGTTATGGGGTATGCTGTTAGCAAAGGGGGTTAAGCCCCCTATAGTGAACTTTCTAAGACAACGTATTTGTGGTGTGACAGCATGTATCAGATATGAGCCCAATGATGAGTGCACTTCTCCAATCAAATTCTGGAGGGGGATTAGGCAAGGGTGTGTGTTGGCCCCTTTTCTCTTTTGCTTCTATATTAATAAGCTTGTCGAACAATTTTTATTAAGGGTAGGGGCTGACACTCTGAAGGAACGGAACCAGCTAACTCCCATTATTGTTATATTACAATGATTGTGTTTTAATGGCAAGATATGAGGTAGGCTTACAGAAGTTATTAGATAACTTCACTTTGTTTATGATCCAACTAAACCTGTCCTCCAACGTGTTAAAATCATATTCTATTGTCTGTGGTTTGTTGAAGAATTAGCCGAAATCCCATTTTGTCAAAGAGATCACACTTTCATATGCCTGGATCTTTACAGATTTGAGGGTACCATTTGATAATAAAGGTACTTGGATACATTTAGTGAAAATATGGAATTGCCAGTTCGACCAGTCTACTGCTGCAATTATTAATTGTACTGCAAAATTGGGTTCTATATCCTTAGATGCGACGATTAGCATCTATAAAGCCAGATGTACTTCTGTGGCCACCAATGGTGCAGGCATTTGGGGAACATGTGATGTAACTTCTTTTCAGGTTAGCAAAAATAACTTCTTGAAAAGATTATTGTCTGTTCCAACTAGTTCATCAACATATGTATGTCATCCTCTGAATTGGTGTCCCGTACCTTGAGGACTATGTGAAGTTATCTCCCCTGATGCTTTGGCTGTCTGTGTAGTCAACGAGAGAAACCAGTCTCAATCGACGTGTGATCTCAGATTACTTACGGCATAAAAATGCACATAATATCCCTTGGTTGTCTTATTTTATTGGGGCTGTCTAAACTTTCTGACTATCCTGAAATTATAAATTTCTCAGAATTTTCAGCCAGGTTTATGAGGAAAAAATAACAGTTAGACTGCAGTAAGAAGAGTGTGTCTAGATATCTACTTTTATCGACTACAAGTTGTGTGGAACCTTGCTTATATTTAACACCCAATCCCCATCACAGGTTTTATTTGATAAGTTTTTGTCTTAACACATGCATCTTTTGGTCTTTTATCCAAGAGATGTGTATAGAGAAGCAGATCTCGCTCTGTACTGTGAATGAGACTCAACCAAATCTATGTTATATTTTTTCCTGTTTTGCAAGCTTTATACAGTTCCTAGGAAATTGTTTTTAATTCCTCTATTAATGTCTACATAAGAAAATGTAGACCTGCCCTATTACACTTACAATTACTCCAGTCCGAATTTGTATGTACAATGATTTTACACATTTGTTTTGGCTGCAGTAACATTAAGAAATATGGTGGGAAAATGACAGGAGGTTGTGATACCCTGAAATATGAATGGATCTTTATTTTCTGCATTGTGTTTTATTGCAAGTTGCTTTGATGACTAAAGATCTTTTTTGAGGTGGATAAGTTTGAATAATTGTAATAGGAATTAATTGTGACCGGCTGTTAACAGTGGTAGTCTATAAATCTTCCTTTTTATGTATGTATTTTAGCTATATTTTTTATTTTTATCGTCCCTTGTATATTGCTAGCTGCTAATATTTTTAGTTTCCTTAGGCAAGTACAAAAAGCTTTATAATGTGCTGATAATAATTGGAAAAATTGTAATTCCTATTCTTCTTCACACTTTTGCACCTTATTCTACAATAGTGGTTTTTGTCCTTGGATTTTGTTTGTAACTTGTTGTGGATGTGATGGATACTGTCTTGTGATGTTCATTGTATATTTCTTCCTTTTTATGTGTTAACTTTTAGTATTAAACTTTTTATGTAATTTGTATATTTGTGTGTGTTCCTGTATGGTTATTTAAACCAAATTAATTAGATTGATTGACTGACTAACTGGTATCTTTGGCTGGCAGAATTACCAGTTCAACTCTGGTGGTCTCGAATGATGCCCTATGTCTGCTGCTATTGAACACAGATGTAGTCTAGATACTGTTAATGTTTACTTTAGGTTTTAGCATTTTTTAAAAAGTTAAATTGCTGAAACAATAGAAGATCTGTGTACAGATTACCCATTATGAAATCAACCAAGGTAGTTAAAAATGTAAAGCCTTGTCCCCTGGGCCAGTTCAGCAGGTGAACATAATAGTTATGAAATATGCATTCTACAATACAAGGAGAATAGTTACAAAGTTATTTTATGTTGGTACCTTGCTGCAGTCAGATTCTGGGCTGTGTTTGGCTCATCAAATGTATAGAAACCAAATGTGAGCAAATGCCACATAGTGCATAGAACCTCGTTAGAAATTTCTGAAATGGCAATAGTGCCAGAAGATAGTGTAGTGGGACAAAAGGATTTTTCCGAAAAATACTTCTATCCACCTTCCTCATGGTGGTGTCTAATAACGAACCTGCTTCAAGAATCCCAAAGTAATAAGGGTCATAGGACATCCCATGACAGCAGACAGTTTGGAAGGATGAGGAGTATACATGGACAATCTGAAGACACTAAGAAAATGGCTATCCAAAGAAAGATAACACCATGCCAGCATACCACAACTGAGAACTGTTCCTTTAGTTCTCAAATCTAATTTGATTCACCTTCATACGGACCACACTACACTCATTAATATCTACAAAATCACATTTGCAACAAACGAAAATTAAAAATAACAAGGAACTCCGCCAGGATTCCCGATCATTAACCCAATCAGATTTTCCTTAAGCTAGATTTGTCAAGGGCAGTTATGCATGCCTGTTCTCTAATTTCAGTATTCTCCAAAGTGAGCATCAAGTTGAAGCAGTGTAAAACATCAGCATTACTCACAGCACCAGAGTAGCTTCATCAATGGTAGTTTCCATACCTCCCCAGCTATTAATTCAGCCACACATGAAATATATGCACAAGGATGCCTGGCAAGATCTTCTACCACTGAACTTGACTGTTTGGCTCATAGTACATGAAATACAGCCATTTGAACTTTCCAAGTGAAAGTATGACTTAGGACAATGGGTTCTAACCTGTGAAAACCCTTACAGGCACATGCATCATCATAGGGTTTTGCGATTCCTTAATAGCGATTATTAAGGAATCGCAATTAAGGAATAGCAAAACCCTATGCATGTAGGAATCGCTAAAGAAATAGCGATTCCCACAAATTCCTTAATTGCGATTAGCAAATTGCGATTCGCAATTAAGGAATGTCTTCCCATTCATTCCTATGGGCCTCCAGGCCCATAGGAATGAATCAGAGATTGCGGGAGCAATTTGCGAGTACCAGTAGGTACTCGCAAATTGCTCCCGCAATTTCGATGGTGCAAGGGTGTCAAAATGACACCCTATTGCACCCATGTATGTTCACTCTGCACAAATGTTGCATACACACATGCTCTAAGGGCATGTGTGTGGGCAACATGTAACTTAGAAAAATGCAAAGAAGTGCTTTTTTCAAAGTTTTCGCAAATTACCATGAGGTCCAGCCTCATGGTAATTTGCTCACGCTAATAGCGAAATCGCTATTTTTTAAACTGTAATGCATTGCATTTAAGGAATCTCAATTAGGGATTCCTTAAATGCAATCGCTATTTAAGGAATCCCAATTTTGAGATTCCTTAAATAGCGATTTTTGCATTTGGGATGATGCATCCCAAATGCAAAAATACCGGGAGCAAAGGGTCAGATTCTGAGAATCTGCCCGTTTGCGACCGGTATTTTGCTTGATGCATGTGCCTGTTAGTTCTTTAGTTACCCCTCCTTCTAGTATGTGTATCGCTTCTCTTTGGTGAATCTCCCTACTGAAATTTCACACACTGTAAGCTCTGTTCGAATTGGATTATGAGCTCCAACCTATAAAACCCACCTTTAATATAAAGCCAACTGCATGTGGTCAGCTAGTGTTAGAGGATCTGGGTAGGTTGCAGGGAACATTTATGAAGAGCGACCGGGCATTGTATATGTTCCATGTGTGAATTATGATGAGTGAGGTGTGTATCTGTTGTGCTTTACAATATGTGGCAGAAATCTCTTTTGGAGACCCTGTATTTAAATGGTACACAAAATGGTGGCTGGAGAGAGCATGCCAGACAGAGAGTGAATGGACTGTCTCTACCTTTTCCCTGCTTCACTGTTCACCGTAGGTGTTTCAGCAGACAGTGTTGTGTAGCAGCTTAGTATGAAGACCTATCTATCTTTTGTTTTAGGTTCCTCTTTTATGAAATACCATCTCCCCCTCACTTCCTGCTGATATTCCTCAGGAAAGAACCTAATCTACACAGCTTTTGAAAACGTTTGAAAACATGGTTATACTGTTCCATTTAACCCCTTCGCTGCGGCGCTAATTCCGCCGCGGCGCTGGGGGGGTGCGGGGTGAGCGCGGCGCCGCCATGCTTGTGACAGAACCATGCCATCATGAGTCACGGGCGAGCTGTGCTCATGACCGCGTGGTTCCGTCATGACTCCGCCCACACTCTATTTCGCCCGCACAGGCGGGGAATCAGTGCCGCATGGGAGGAGTGGCCGCAGCATGACGGAACCACGCCGTCATGAGCACACGCCGCCCGTGGCTCATGACGGCGTGGTTCCGTCATGAGCACGCAAGGGGTTAATTTAGTTCATCATTTCTCTCCGCTATTTAACTAGCCCCAGAAGTTAAGCTATATTTTGTGTTTTTGTAGTGCCAATCTATGCCACGTGGGCGAATGCCTGCACTCTATAAATACACCATAAATAAGTAAATAAATTAATTTTGAGTGACAAAGACTTTTGCCTGGCGGGTCTGGGGCAAAAATACAAAAACCAGATCCAGAAATGTATCCCTGGAATCCACATTCCTAAACGTAAGGACAAGTGCTTAGAAGGAACCCACTGTCATGAGCCACCTACCTGGATCCCAGGTGATTCCAATGGGGTGGCACCGCTAATTCCTGAATCCTCTCGGGACTTGCCCTCGGTTTACAGAAGAAGACACAGCTCCGGTGGCAAATCACAGGGGGAAGAGGGTTGAGATGGAAAGAGTGTGTGAAGTCAAAATGATGCTATGGCTCGTCTACTCAACCACAGCACTGCAGCAGGCATTCACACCAGTCTGATGAATGGTACCGGCAGATATGTTATCTATAAACAAACATATAATAAGGCTTTAGTCTTGTATTAACTATATCTTTTAAGATATGACCTCATGAAAGCTTTTTATCTCCCAGCCAAACTTTAGTTTTGTTGTCAGTTGTTTTTAGATAGTCCATAGAGGTTCCTTCATCAAAGTTTCACAACTGTAGTGAGTATAATTCCAGCATCAAACCCACAAGCTATTTTGGGCGGAGTTAGCATCACCCAAGTCCTTTCTGTCAGAGCCCTGCCAATAGAATGTACAAGTTGAACAAAAACACTGGTTATCTTGTCTGCCAGCATGATGTTGCGACTGAGCTAAGTGCATAGCAAAATCAAGTCTGTTAATGCATCTCTCCTTTTCTTCTTGTTTTTCCATTCAGGTGCAAGACTAATGCGGGGTGTCCTTTGCAGTGAAGTCGAGGTGGAAGGAACAAGGGAGCTGGTAAAACAGTTTGATGGCCAAAAGTTCTCTTTCTGCCACCGTATAGTATTGCTCCGCTGGTAGACGTTTTTTGGAATAAAAGACTATGGTATGCATGGGGCCTGTTCTTGGGTTCTTTAGAGATAAAATTCCTCCTATGGCTACCTGCAAAGCATCAGCTTTGACGTAATAGAGCTGGTCTGGATTTGGATGCTGAAGGATGGGTGCAGTGGTGAATTTAGTTTTTAACTGTTGCAATGCCTGATTGGCTTCTGGAGACCATGTGAATGATTGCTCCTTTTTACCAGCTGTGTTATGGGCGCCACTATCTCTGAAAAGTGAGGGATGAAACAATTATATAAATTGGCGAAGCCGAGTACCTGTTGAATTTCCTCGACGTTTGTTGGAGTTGGCCAATTGGTAGTGTTTTCTACCTTTTTGAGGTCCATAGTGATGCCTGTCAGAGATAAGGCATACACCAGGAACTCTACAGACTGTACATGGAAAGAACATTTGTCTAGTTTAGCAAAGAGAGTGTTTTCTCTACGGCACTGCAAGATGGCGCATACATGCTATACATTTTCTTGTTCTGAGTTTGAGTAAATCAGAATGTAGTCTATGTAGACCATTGCACAAACATACAAAAACTCCCTCAAGACCTCTTTAATGAAATATTGAAGGGCTTCTGGAGCATTACATAGCCCGAAGGGCATAACAGTATACTCAAACAACCCGCACTTAGTCCTAAAGGCGGTTTTCCATTCATCGCTTCTCTCACGCGGATTAGGTGTTAAACGCCCTGTTAATCTAGTTTGATGTAAATGCGGGAATTTCTGACCTGGGGGAAGTAGTACCGGAATTAACTGGAGAGGATAGTGGTTCTTAATAGTCAACTTATTGACAGCCCTGTAATCCACACAAGCCCTCAACTCCCCATTCTTCTTGGGTACAAAGAAGAGTGGGAAAGACACTGGCATTGTGGAGTGGCATATAAAACCCAACTCTAGTTGTTCATCCAGATATTTGTGTAGAGATTGGGATTCAGGTTCTGTTAACGCATAGACTCTTCTGCAGGGCAGCATTGCCCCCGGGAGGAAATCTATCCGGCAATCCAAGGCTCTGTGTGGGGGTAGTTGGGTGGCTTTCACAGGGTCAAAAACATCTAGTATTCTTTCGGTAGTTAAAGATTTTCTGTTCCTTGGACCAAGGCACCACACAGAGGTATTCCCACCTCCGGAGCCTCTTGGTAGCAGGTAGTAGTGCAGAAGGGTGAGTCCAAGGTTACGGTACGGTGTACCCAATTGATGTTTGGATTATGGTGTTCTATCCAAGGTACTCCCCAAATTACCCCAAAGGTGGGAGTGTCTATTAGATCAAAGACAAGTCTTTCAGTATGCCCATTATCGCACACTAGCGTTAGAGCCTCTGTCTGAAAGCAAATTTGACCAGAATACAACTCCGAACCATCTACTTCTCGCACAGGTTCAGGGTTTTCTTTGGGAGCTTTTTTGAGCCCGAGTTTGGCAGCTAGGGTCAAATCAAAGAAATTGCCTCTGGCCCTTGAGTCAATAAGCATGCATATTTGTGTCTCCTCTGTGGAGTTGAGATTACTGTGACTCAGGTAGTTGAATGCCGCAGGATTCGTGTTCCTAAATTGGTTGATATTGTGAGATCTGTAAGGCTACTCTCAATGAGACGATCTCCCTTCTGGTCGAGAACCTTAATTTTGCCTGTTCTTGATCAACCTCTACACTAGCCACAGCCTTAGTCATTTTTGCTTTTGAAGAACACTCCCTAATGAAATTACCAGCTTTGCCACAATAAAGACAAAGGTTTAATTTGCGGCGACGTTCCTTTTCCTCATTAGATAGTGGACCCTTTATACCTCCAATCTGCATAGGTTCCGCATCAAGAAACTTACTGTCTGAGTCTTTCTTCTCGGTTTTGAGAACAATTACTCTGGAGTCACTGCGATATTGGTCACCCTTTCGCTCGCCCAATTGATGATCTACTTAACCACATGATCAATAAGTTCTGCACAATCGACGGGCAGATCAATGATATGCAAAAGGGAATCTTTAAGGTCATCTCTTAACCCTCGATAAAATAAGGGTGTTCTTATCGATTGCGGCCAGCGTGTTTCCGCAACCAGTTGATTGAAAGTAGTGATATAGGTCATCAGGTCCTTCGAGCCTTGTTGTAGGTTTGATATCTCATTGTCACTTGCTTGGATAAAAACATGTTTTAAAAATAACTTAGTCCTGGCAGCCTTTAAAGCAGAATAGTTGTACAAAAGGGGATTGTTTGCTTCTGTTAGAGGAATTGCACACTTAGCGTATCCCCCCCAAGTGAGAAATTGCAAACGCTACTTTAGCAGCGTCATTGGGGAACACCTGAAGTTTACATAGTAAATGTATTTGCCATTGACTCATAAAGGCTGCAAATTTAGTACTGTCACCATGACAGTGTTCAGGAGATGCTAAGGGCATAGGACTGGGTGTAGAGACAGATACATACAGATTCTGGTCAGTAGTTGTAAATGCCCCTCTCTGAAATGGTTCTCCAAACACAGGCTGGCTCAAGACTGGGCCACTATGTTTGGGTTTAGTATCCCTCCAGTGCGTGTAATGTGTCCTCTCTCCGTGCAACTATTCCCTAAGTGTTACATTTTTTGCTTTTAACCTATTCAGATCTAGTTGCAGCTGCTTAATTAACTCAGGTAGATTGTTAGCATCATTGAGGTCCTCGGATAAGACACGTGCTAAATCGTCTGTGAATATTTGGTCATGATTGGTCATGGCACCGCTCGAAAGGAATGTTAAGTGTTGTGGCTTAGACTTCTGTCATAAGCGACCTACCTGTATCCCAGGTGATTCCAATGGGGCGGCAACGCTAGTTTCCGAATGCTCTTGGGACTTGCCTTCGGTATACTGAAGGAGGGACTGCTCTGGTGGCATATCCCAGGGGGAAGGTGGCTGGATGGAGAGAGCGTATGGAGTCAAAAAGATGCTGTTGCTCGTCTACTCAACCACAACACTGAAGCAGGCATTCACACCAGTCTGATGAATGGTACCGGCAGATATGTTAACTATAAACAAACAAATAACACGGCTTTAGTCTAGTATTAGCTATATCTTTTAAGGTATCACCTCATGAAATCTTTTTATCTCCCAACCAACCTTTAGTTTTGGTGTCAGTTGTTTTAGATAGTCCATAGAGGTTTCTTCATCAAAGTTTCAAAACTGTAGTGAGTATTATTCCAGCATCAAACCCACAAGCTATTTTGGGCGGAGTTAGCGTCACCCAAGTCCTTTCTGTCAGAGCCCTGCCAATAGAATGTACAAGTTGAACAAAAACACTGGTTATCTTGTCTGCCAGCATGATGTTGCAACTGAGCTAAGTGCGTAGCGAAATCAAGTCTGTTAATGCATCTCTCCTTTTCTTCTTGTTTTTCCATCCAGGTGCAAGACTGATGTGGGCCGTCCTTTGCGGTAAGGTGGAAGTGTAAGGAACAAGGGATCAGGCAATACAGAGTCCTGGAAGCCGGGAAACAGGCAAGTGGCAGGTGAAGAGCTTAAGCATAGGGGAGGAGTGTGGACGGTCTTTAAAAAGGACTGCTTTAGAACTTTCATAAAGGTCACATTCTAATTTTTTGTAACAAGGAACAGGTGTATAAAATTAACTTGGTGAGGCTGCCTTCTAGAAGATGTTTTTTTGAATGTTCACAAAAGATGCGTTCTAATTGCTTATAGAAAGGAAGAGGTGCAGATGATTAATTTGATTAGGCTGTTTTCTAGAATGTGTTTTATAATGTTCTCAAAGGTTGTGTTCTAATTGTTTATAGCAAGAAACAGGTGCAGGGGATTAATTTGATGAGGGCTGTCTTCCGGAAGGTTCTTGTTGAGGTCATCTATGGCAGTTGCTTGATGCTTATTTGGTGGATTTTCTGGATATTTTCATCGTGCATGAAACCTGCCCTTGCATATGCATGGTAAAACATTTGTAAAAACTACTAAGCCTTTTCAAACAACACCAGCTACAGCTAGCTATTACCAACAGCATGTCATATGATCAAAAGTCAGGATACAAGACGTTTGTTCATTCATAGGTGTTGGGAGGAATAATATGAGTTACGCTGTATATAGTGATAGTCAAGAGTGGTGAGCTGTGGCAGGAATCCTGACACCCACATCAGAGTGCCAGTATTCTCAATGACCGGTGCTAGGACCCGCTTTGAAATACAAGTGGGTATTGTTTGAGTTCTAAAGTAATGCTTATCTGCTGCTGGCTGCATTACAAGGTGGATAACCTGGGCAAGATCTCTGCAAGGAATTATGTAGACTGCCTGGAGAAGTAAGAGATGCCTGCTGAAGGCAGGGAATTGCTGAACTGCATCCCCAGAGGAGATACCTGCCTTGTGGAAGTACCAGCCAGTTGCCTGGTGGCAAAGGAGCTGTGCAAGGGACTTGGATCCTAACCTTGCTGAAAGATATATGTTTCGTGAGTGAAGAAGCTCTACTCATTGTGGAAAAGAGGGCTAGTAATGTACCCTGCAGGAGGGCACTGTCTAGAAAAGGAAACATCAGTGAATGAATGACAAATACCTGATATCAGCCTGTTTTCAAGCTCAGGAGGCCCTTAGAATGTGGACCATTACTTTCCAAAGGCCTCCTGACCTTGGCCCTCCTCTACAAAAGCTGTTTAGGTATTAAAATGAGAGGATAACGAAACGGAAGACTGTTTTCATTTTATGTTTTGAGAGGCAAGCTGTCATGAAACGTGACATTAGGACGACCTTTCCTTATTTATGTGGCTAAATCTCGTTTACATTTGCCCTAGTGGTAAATGTTGGAGAATGAGATCTCCAGGACTTCCTGTAATGGTGCCAGCAATGTGCAAGCTGGTGTTTGGATTTTGCTCTGAGAGAAGAATTTGCTCAGTGATGGTGAGTCTTGGTTCTTGATTTCATGCCTGCATCAAGAGAGGTTTTGATGATGGGTCAGCAATGATAAATCTAGAATTCCATTATCTGTGTTACCTTCCTGGTGGGAGACTGTACCCATGAGAACTCAAGTTCAAGGTAGACATCAGCACTGTGGACTTGCGGGTCCATTCAGCAGACAAATGAAGAAAGGCTGTTGAACCAAGATGTTTTGACGTTGAATGATGCCTCAACAACATAGACTGCTTTGACGTTGTATGCTCATGTTTCTTCAACAATAAATTCCTCTGTAACACCCACTCAGCCCTCAGTGGTGGCTGTTTTGAAACTGTACCTAGTCTCAATGTCTTGTATAACCTTGTTGAGTGGAAACAGCATCAAAGTGGTATCTATCTTCGATCTCCTTTTAGAGGGGTCCTAAAAAATGGTGCTTGGAGCTTTGGTTAAATTGCACCCTTCTTCTTGCTTGCCTGAATTACCTGAGAGAGAATCCAAGTATGTGCATTTATCTTTCTTAAAGACTAGGAGTCAGATCTTCTCTCTTTCCTTTAAGGTATGTTTGGAAATCTTCAGTCAGCACTGGCACTTCTCAGGACGATCAGTCTCCAGAAGACAACAAGGCACAGGCCAAACAAATGGCACTTCACAAAAAGCAATGGCATTTCTGTGGAAATGAAAATATTTTTAGTCAGACAGTGGCAGGAAAACACTCTAACCTCTAAGGTTAACACCTTTAACCCTTTCACTGCTGGGGTGTGTGTGCATTCTGTTCTGGAGCATTTTACCAAAAAACATCATTAGGTTGTTTAAACATATGCACATCATTGGTCTCTCTTTACATCCATACAAATGATATGTGTTTTCAGTCTATTCAGGACTATATTGTTGAAAACCCTGCATCAGTAGTATCAAGTATCAAATAAGCTTTATTCGATTACCACAAACCATCAAAGCATACAGATAAAAATTGTTACAGCATTAGAAATATAAAATACAATACATACAAAAAGAAAGATAAAAGTACATTAAAAAATCCTTAAGAATGTTCTCACATATGTGTAAATCTGATAACACTGGTTTATTATACCAGAAATAATTATTCTGCTAAAACTGCATCAATACAATTCTAATGGGGGGGTCAGTATATCCTAGAGCACGGTTACTCATAGTACGGCCCGCGGGCCGCCAGCGGCCCGGCAAGCCTTCCTCGGCGGCCCGCGGACCTTGCAGACATCCTACATGTGTTTTTTAAAAAAATTAAATAGTGTAAACACTGCCGGTTGCAGCAGCCCGGACGCTGAGACTCTGCCCTGTGGGGGCCGGGGGATTCCAGTGATTGTCAAAGTGGAGATGCAGGTGCCTAAGAGGTGAAATACAACAAAGCTTTATTAACATGTAAATGGTCTTTTAAAGACCTGTGAAGTACTCGGGTGTGGCTGTGTGTGAGTGCTGGGAAGCTGTCTCAGGGCGGCTGTGTGTGCGCGCTGGGAAGCTGTCTCAGCCCAGGCTGAGGGCTGACACACACACGGGTGAGATGACAGAGGGTGACGGAGAGAGGGAGAGGGAGACAGAGGGAGAGGGAGGGAGACAGAGGGAGGGGGAGAGACAGGGAGAGAGACAGGGAGAGATAGAGGGAGGGAGGGAGACAGAGAGAGAGAGAGACGGAGGGAGGGAGACAGAGGGAGGGAGACGAAGGGAGGGAGATGGAGGGGGACGGAAGGAGGGAGAGGGAGGGAGGGAGGGAGAGAGAGGGAGGGAGGGAGACGGAGGGAGAGAGGGAGGGAGATGGAGGGAGACAAAGGGAGAGGTAGGGAGATGGAGGGAGGGAGGGAGACGGAGGGAGACAGACGGAGGGAGAGGGAGGGAGGGAGATAGAGGGAGACAGGGAGGGAGAGAGACAGGGAGGGAGGGAGACGGAGGGAGGGAGACGGAGGCAGGGAGACGTACGGAGGGAGAGGGAGGGAGAGGGAGACAGAGGGAGAGAGACAGAGGGAGAGGGAGGGAAACAGAGGGAGAGAGACAGAGGGAGGGAGAGAGACAGAGGGAGAGAGACAGAGGGAGAGAGACAGAGGGAGAGAGACAGAGGGAGACGGAGGGAGGGAGATGGAGGGAGGGAGATGGAGGGAGACAGAGGGAGGGAGGGGGACGGAGGGAGGGAGAGGGAGACAGAGGGAGAGGGAGGGAGACAGAGGGAGGGAGAGGGAGGGAGACAGAGGGAGTGGGAGAGGGAGAGAGAGAGAGATCTGTGTATGCTGGGTCTGGTGGCTCAGTGGACGAAGGCCTCTGCTGCAGGGACCTGTGTTCAACCTCATGGTCACAATTTTTTTTTGCTTTAGCCCTGCCCCTCCCCCTCCGACCTCGCCCCCACTGGTGCGGCCCTCGGCCACAAACCACACTGTAAATTTGGCCCCCGAGAGAAAGTTTGTGAGTACCCATGTCCTAGAGTAAACTTTATAAGCAAGAATCAATACAATAAGGAAATATGCTGTATCTGTTACAAAGGAACACAAAACCCCCAACTGTTAAAATGTTATCTATTTTTGGTTCAGACATGTTGCCCAATTCACATACAATAAAGAAAGGGGTAAATAATATGTATTCCCTCTCAACTAGTCCGGTACATTAGAACGCTTGTACCAAATATTGCTAAAAACTGAGAAAACTATTACTTCTAACGTGTCCGTTTTTTAAATCCTCTATGAAGTTTTTATAAGAATTGGCTTTTAAATTCAAACAGACTGGGCGTATCCACTTCCTGCGGGGGCAAAGTATTCTGGGCAGAAAAACAAAACGTGTTCAGGCTACCCCGCAGGCAGGAATCATATCCGAATTTTTCTCTCCTGTCCACTTGTTCGTAAAAAACATTTACGGTAAGCTACCCAGGTGAAATCTTACATACAGGCTTTTAGCAAGGGGAGAAGCAAGTGTGTCAAAATATACTTCAAACTTTGGGCTAGGCTAGGTAAAAAGGCCCAATGTCTAGTTTTAAGTACGGCACCCTCAGACTTTCTAATGTTTTCAGAACTATCCCACAGTCTGCTCAGGCCCAATTTCCTGCAACAGGTTGAGATATATTGTAGCGGGGGGGTTTAGAGGCACCATTTGCCTTCATTAGGTCCCTCAACTCACCTCTATACTCCATTAATTCTAGGGTAGACCAAGTGTGTACCCAGAACATCAGTGGTTTAAAGTATGCCATATCTGCAATATGTTTGCTACCCAAGTCCATAAAAAGTGGAAATCGAGGAGTGCTAGTGAAAACACAAATAAGAGATATACTAAATTTATTCTCCTGCAAAGTCAACTGCCGAATATCAACTTACTCCCAAACTTCAGGGCTATAAAGAGCAGCCCTCAATGCTTTGACACGATTTACCTCCAAAGCTGGGGATAAAGATCTGGACTTGGTCAGCTTGTGCATTCTGAATACAGCTTTGGATCTTTGTACCTAGAGAAGGGTTCTTTTTCTAAGCTGAGGTGCCCAGTTAAGTTTATCTGTCAATTTAACACCTAAATAATCAGTGCAATAGGCTCTTCCTAGGGGCTCATCGGCAACTTTCACAATACTGTTTCTATTAGGTCCTTTTGCAAAAAAACATATATTTAGTTTTTGGATGCATTTATTTTCAACCCCCTAGAAACACAAAAATTAAACAATTTATTCATTACATTTTGGAGGTTGGTGGGAGTTTTCGCTATAAGCAAGGAATCATCGGCAAAAAGTAATATAGGAATCTTCCTTCCATTCAGTACAAGATAGTCATTATTACAATCCTGATGTTCCTTGACAACGTCATTTATACATAAAGTAAATAATGTTAGTGCTAAAACGCATCCTTGGCATACCCCACGTAAGATTGGAATTTTCTCTATCAGTTCTCCTTGTTTTCCTCATTGTACCTGAGCGTAAATATTTACGTGCAGGCTTGCAATTAAGTTAATCAGGTTGGCAGGGGCTCCCATCTCAATTAGCACTTTCCACAAAAGCCTCTACGGAACTAAATCATAGGCAGCACGTAAATCAATAAATTCCACTTATAGTTTTTGGTTGCCGATCAATGCATATTTCCAGTACAATAATGTAAATCTAAATACTTGATCTGACTGGCTAGCTTTGGTGTGAAAGCCCGATTGAAGAGGGGACAGGATTTGATTAGTGTCCAACTACTTTTGCAATTTGTCGAGCAGTTGCCTTGCAGACATTTTTTGCAGATTATCAATAAGATTGATTGGCCGATAGTTGGATGGGATTCAGGCATCCCCTTTTTTTTAAAACAGGGATTAACTCCACTCCCGTCCAGGTATCTGGAATCATGCCCCCAGCCACAATTTCATTGGATAAAAGATTAACATAACATTTCCAAATTAAGGGTTCGGATTTGTAGAGGTCACCTGGTATATGATCTGGGCCAGGAGCATTAGCTGCTTTTAAGCGGCTGATGGCAGAGGATCAGGCAGGCTAAATACTAAATCGGCTTCATGTGTAGAGTGTGTATTATCATTGGAACCACACTTCTGGTTCTTGCAGTGAAGCAGGGATGGGATAATTTCCTCTGCATATAATGTTGTAAAATGTTGGACACATTTCTCTGGTTCAGTACGATATGTGTTTTTCTTGACAGTGTCTAGGCACCCATGAGAAATGATATGTCAGAATGCACTGTTAACGTTGGTTTTGAACAGCCAGCCGCAAGTCTTTCCAGTTCGCATTCGCCCATTCCCTCTTGGCCTTATCCAATGCACATGTATGTATAGCTGTGGCGGTCCTCACTAATATTAGCACTATTACATTCATTAACTGCTGTTTTTAACTGTGATTTTGCAAGTTTACACTCTGCATTGTACCACTGGGGAGCCTTTGTTGTTTGAAATCTTTCTGAAAAACATTAAATAATTTGTTAGAAATATTTTTGTGAATGTCTAAGATTGGAACTGGAACTACCAAATTTCCTTCAAAAGGGGAAGCGAAATGCATGTACCATTTATACATTTCTGAATGCAAAATGTCATTAGCCAACACTCGAGGCCAGGAAACCCTTCTTGAGTTGTTAGCTAAAATGGGTTCTGGAATTCCGGTAACACACCCAGACAGCTCTCTGAAGAGAACATCTCCTCTTAGGGTTAGGAAACTTGAATTGTGGTTACTGTCAAATCTGGATACAATTGCCATGTCACTGAGCAGTGACCAGATTCTTACATTAAGTATTATGTAATCTATGACACTTGAGTAAAAGCCTCTTTTAAATGTGGGCGATCTATCAGGATCCGATTGAGTCCGCCCATCGATGCTACCTGTAATGCAGCACTAGAAAAAGAACACTGAGGCCTACCAGTAAAGCCCGGTATATTCCATATCTCGTCTTCAAACAATACATTAAGCGAGAGGGAGAGTTTGAAAGAAACATTTAAACTCCCCGCAACCACAATGTTTGCTCGCTGTTAATAAAACTCAATCTTTTCATCCAGGAGGGCCATAACAGGAGAATCCTCTCTAATAGAAACTGGCCTGGCGTAGACATTGAACAATACCACGACTAACCCAGAGGGTAACTTGAACTGGACTCCCATTAAATCTAAGCAGTACATTTTTATCTGAATGTGAGCGCAGGTGATAGTATGTTTCACCAAAATCAGTAATCTTCTCATTGCCCGTCCAGCTTTTTTCAGGGGCGTCGCTTCAACGTTGTACGTGGTGTAATCATTTATAAATATTATATCTATAGCGCAAGTTTCTTGAAAAATACAAACATCCCCCCCCACACACACACACAAAGAGCAGCTGATCATTGGCGGTAAATTTAGAGCTAATCCCTGCCAGGTTCCATGAAATCAGCTATAGCTCTTTTTGATCACCAATATGTGCTGGAATACTGGAGTCCTCTGGCCCTGAAACAGTTGGGGATATGTATGTAAGTAAGTAAGTTTATTGTGCATGATTAATTAAAACCTTTGCAACGATACAACAATGTTAAAATTCATTTAAACAACTTCTTAAAATGACACTGTTCAATTGTATTCATCAGAAGGTGTTAAGGTGCAAATGCATAAAGGTCGGACAAACAGTTTGTAGTAGTTCTTAATCGAATGGATTACAATGTACTTGGATTTCTAGAACGGTAAACAATTTGTAGTTGACCCGATCTGGGTGGCAGCTTTACAAAATCAGGATAAAACTTAAAGTCCTTCTTTAAGCGTTGTATAAGATTACACAATTTGGTTCCGAGTTTGTCGACAGTTTGTAAGGTGCTTATGCCTCATAGTCCAGTAAGATAGCGAAAGTTACTTAGGTTGAACTAGTCTTCAAAGTGCTTGTGCTTCCCTGACTAAAACCCAGTTGTGGGCGGCCTAAACCGCACTCTTGAACTTTGTTTGCAATTGCACAGGTAAAGTAAAAAAAAAATATTTTACGTTTTTTGGGTGTCTTTCCCAAGGTGGAGCTAGTTCTGGCTTTGATTGACTAAAGGCAAGCTGTTCGCTTCCGCGTTATATCGTTATTACTTTGACGCAGAAGGTCCATAGGTGTAACTTTGGATATTTCAAGCTGCCGTCAGTCCACGCACAGCATGCTCTTGTGCCTTTTTACCACTAGGTCAAAAAACTTTGTAAGCCGGCAGTTTAGTTGTGTCTCGGCAGGGTTGAAGCACAGTTTTACTGCCTGCCTGCAGGTTTGAATACCGTGCTGCTTAAAAAATGGGCGTAGTAGGCTTTGCCTAATGTCCTTTAGGTTGGGACAAATGCAGACTACATGAATGATAAGCGGCAGAACTGAGAGCTGTCTTTCCTTTCCCAGGGTGGCAGATGAGGGGTGATCGGGATTGCACCGAGGCGTAACTTTAAAAACTTTTCTTTCGTCTTTATTTTGACTCCGGTTTTAAGATAAGATTGTGGTTGCAATGTTCCGTAGTCATTAAGCGTTATCCAGCCATGTGCCCTTTTGGCAAGTGCCTCCTTATCCTCAATGGCGGATATAATTCATGTTGATTTTTTCACGATTGTTTTAAAAGATGAAAGGTTGGTAGGGGTACCCCAAAGGTCTGACAGTCCCAATACATTGAGGGAGTCAAACAAGTAGTCCTTGGCAGAGGATTTTCTGTGGCGGAGTAGCTCATCCCAGAGATTGGAGTTTAAGGATCCAACCTCTGCGCTGAGAATCTTGTGCCAGCTGATTACGTACGCACTCCTTTTTCCCAGCATTTGTTTTTGTAGGACGAATTCCAGCCGTATTCATGCTGGTGACGTGTATTTTGGCAGGTGAATGATAGATCTATAGGAGTTGGCTATCACTGTATCCAGGACTACAGCGTCCTTTCCTTGAAGGGATTCACTCCCGTATGTAAGAGTCGGCTGCAGCTGTGCACGCAGTACCTGTAGCAAGGGGTCAAGTGTTAAGTCGGGCAGTTTGTTCTTTATTGATTTTATCGCCAGATACGTCGCAGTTCTCTTCCCCCGCAGGGACTCCAGTTGAGGTTTGAACATGTTTTTGTGGTCCATAAGTATTCCCAAGTATTTATAGCTGGTTGCCAAGTCCAACTTTTGTCCATTTAGATGCCCGTTGATCTTTTTCTTTTTTAAGTAATTTACTGCCATGATCTTAGTTTTTTTTTAAGTTTATTTGCAGGGAGTTCCTTTCTGAGAAGGTATAGGTTACGTTTAAAAGATGTTGAAGGCCAATGGGGGTACGGCTTATCAATACCAAATCGTCTGCGTACAGCAAATTTGACAGTTGGGGATATGGATGTACCAGGAGGGGTAACATTAATCATACCTAGACAGGCATCTCGGTCAAGACCTTCATAGTTGCCAGCAAGAAATCATTCATTAGTGGGGTTATCTGGCTATAGATATACCCCCTCATTAATTATCCCTTTAATGTCAGATAGCGGTACGTGCCCTTCTCCTTCAGCATTTATCATGGGAGTAAAAGTTATTGATTTTCCTACATCATACTCTACTCACTCTTCCTCAGAGCTCCTACTTCTCACATTCTCTTCATCACATGCCCTAGAAGAGTGGTGAAGATCCGATATAGAGTCATTATGCGACAGTGGGACAGTCTTTTTCCTCTTAAAAATCTCTGGGACACTTCTCTTGGATCTTTTTTCTTGGATTGGAGAAGCCAGTAGTTGGGCAAGGCATGAGAACCTTGCTGACCTGAAGGATTCAATATCCCATTCACCTCATCCATGATTCCATCTATCCGATCCATAACACAATTAGCAACCTCTGATCGTATACCTTTTTTTGCAGTAGGTGGACCCAGAACTACCTCCAAGGTCTTTCGCTTCCCATAGTTTCTCAAACAAGAATATGCACTCAAAGTGGCAATATAATGACACCCACACCTTGGCTTTGATGATCTCAAAGTATAGGGTAGTACCAGGCAGCGAATGACAAGCAGGACACAGAACCTGTAAGCGAGATGTTCGGGGGTGGCCCAGGCTCGGCCATACATGGACAGGCGCAGACGGTCCCACCCTTGGCCTGGGGTTTGCCCGGGCGCTGCCCAGGCGTGTCTGTGCTCGTCCTGTGCCGCGGGACAGCAGTGCGCTTTTCTAGTGCTTGGAATGGCAGCAAGTGAATGCAGGCACGGGCTCCAGCTGGGATGAAGTGACTTGTGGTCCCCTGCTTCTGCCGACTGCAGCTGCTCTCCCCTCTTCCGTCTCGGGTGTCAACAATGAAGGGAGAGTGGCGGTCCCCTCACAGAAATCCTAACATTGGCCCAGGTGAGTCTCAAATACGTGGCATCAATATATTTTTGCAGCCGGAGATATTTTCAATTTCAAACAAATTTGCTAAATATTTTATTTTATTTCTCAAATGAACAAACGTAAACCCTGGAATACTAAACAAAGAAATGTTTCCCAGAATGTTTGGAGTTCAGTAATACATAAAATTTGTCAGTTTTCCTAGCAAATATAGTCAGCACAGTAAATTTTGCATTATAAGCACTGATCACTAAATTGGGACAGAATAGGGGGAGCGCTAGGTGGCGCCAACCAAGATGGCCGCACCGATGTGAGGCTCCTGATGCTTGACCCCTCGCATCCGATCTCCATCCGTGTCTCGCTGTCCTAGAAGCGATCCGAAGGTCGCCATCCGCAGCGGGGCTGCTGCGCCACACTCGGTGCTGTTTCCAGGCGATTTCCTGCACCCAAGGCTGAGATCTGGTGCCCATTCGCCGCGCCGGCGTGAGGGACGCGGCCGGCTGGTTCTGAGGCCGGCATTGTGCGCTACACGAGTCCCGTGGCGCCCTGGGAGGAGTGAAGGCCGTGTAGCCGGCGGCGGCTTGCCGCCCATCGCGGGATCCCGAGGGGGCGAACCCCTGTCCTCCACGGACCACCAGTGCGCTGGAGAGGGTGACGGTTGGTGGGGCGCCCCCGGAGCTGGCACGGGGCGGAGGCCCGGGACCTGCTGTGGCCCTCCAGCGAGGGCGGACCGGACCGAGTGGCGCAGGCCTGTGTGGGCGGCCGCATCTGGCCTTGCTGGGACTGGCACCCATTTCTCCTCTGCACCGCCGGCTGGGGGCTCACGCCGGTGAGGGACGACGACCCCCCCCTGGTCTCCCCCGCCCTGTCTCGTGTGTCGGGCGGGGGAGCCTCTGTCCAGGCGACCGGCCGGGCGGCGGCATCCTGATGGCCCCCGAGAGTGGACGCAACGCGAGGCGTGAAGGTGCTTTGTGGGCACGGGCGGAGGCGGCCGGCGTGGGAGCTCGAGTCTGGCCTTGCTGACGGTGGAGCCCATCCTCACCCTGTACCACCGGCTGGGAGTTGCCGCCAGCAAGAGGGGGGCGCCCCATTCCCTCTGGATTTCGCCCAGCCTGACCGGACGGTGAGCCTCCATTTCTGCTGCCGGCCGGGCGGTGACGTCCCGGGCCTACCCCTGGAGAGGTCCTGCTGTCGGTCCGGGACCGGAGGCGAGTGTGGGGTGGTCCCACTGCACGTGACGAGCCTGCAGGCCCAGCGCGGGCGACAGTGGTGCGGCGGACCTGGGACTACGCCTCAACTGGCGACGACTACGAGTGTGGGTCGCGGCAGGGCGGCCGTTGTGAGGTGAGAGGGCGGCCCGGCCCGGGTCGGAGCGGGGAAGTGGCGTACCCGACGGACTCCTGGCCTCCCCCCGCTAGGGGACAGACGTGCCTCTATCCTTCCTCTCTCCCCAACCCTTCGGTCCTTGGCCCTGCACCGGACGGCTACTTGACTGACGGGCGTGACCGGTAGGCGGTCCACCGTACCAAGCTTAGGGACCGGCGCATACATCCCGGACGCCGCCATGGTCAAGGACAGAGGCACCAAGCCGGCGACCACATCCCACCAAACCAAAATCAACCAATTTACGAACCTGGACCCGCCGGGTGCGGGCGGAGAGGCGGCGTCGACTCCAAACAAAGACCTAGCCGTCATCTTGCAGGCCATCAGCGCCTCCCGCTCGTCTCTGGAGGGGATGGTCGGGGAGGTGAAGATGGACGTTACACTCTTGCGGCAGGACCTCCGCAAAGCCACGGCCCGCATCACGGAGACGGAGTCGCGGATCTCGATGGCGGAGGATGACATCCGGGAGCTTACGACCCATTCCAAGGAACTGCATCGGCGGGCAGAGGACGCCGAAAACCGGGCCCGCCGCAACAACCTTCGCCTGGTGGGCTTTCCGGAGGGGGTCGAGTCTGGCCGAAGCGATGACTTCCTGGACGCTTGGTTCAAATCTTGGATGCCGGCGGCCAGCTTGTCAGCCTGGTTCGTGGTGGAGAGAGCACACCGGTCATTGGCGGCCAAACCTCCGGTGGGGGCCCCCCCGCGCCCCTTCCTTTTGCGGATCCTCAACTTCAGGGACAGAGACGCTATTCTGCGGGAGGCGCGAGTGAGAGCCCCCTTGTCCTTTAACAGCCACACCATCATGATCTTCCCTGATTACACCCGGGAGGTCCAGGAACAACGCCGTTCTTACACGGAGGTGAAACAAAAGATGCGCTCCATGGGCCTCAGCTAGCAACTTCAGTTCCCGGCCCGCCTCCGCGTTGTTTTCCAGGGCAAGACTCTATTTTTTGACACTCCCCGGGCGGCATGGACCTGGCTCACCGAAGAAAGACCTTTGCGCCAGCCCGGGCGTGTGTCGCCCGTCAAACTGCCTCAGGACCAAGATGCAGCCAGGCTTCCGCGACTCACGATGCAGGAGGCGCACACAATCCCGGCGGCGCCGAGGCGCGGCGGCGGCTGGGCCACGATCCGCGAGTGTGTCGGGGTGGGGAGCGAGAGACTCCTCCGCCTCACCCGGGACGTCATCTCATGCAGCTGGGGGATCTCAACGCCACCCATCGCCCCTGCCGGATCCATCTCCGACCCCCCTCAACACGCATATAGACCTCTCCGACCTCTCCCGCAGCCCCGCCATGTGACTTTTCTTCATGCTCTGCTTTGACAGGGGGGGTCGACGACCTGGTCCCGCTGCGGGGGCAGCAGACTCAGCGGTCTCCCGCTCTTTTGTAGTAACCTAGGACAGAACACTTACATCCGTACTTCAGGAGGGGTCCACCACGCTCTTTACACCCGGGCGCTTCTGCTTGGGGCCTTATAGTTGTCAGTTAAAGTTAGGGCGACAGATGCTTCCTTTCTCGAAGTGTAGGGTGGGGGGTGGGGGGTCAGGGGTGGGTGTTAGTTGGTTGTTCCTCCTTGGGAGGGTGTTCTTTTTAGGTTGGGTTTGCTTCTTACTGGGCCTGTCACACAGCAGCACACTGCGAGTGCCACCACGTGGCTCCACACAGACACTGGCACGCGCTCCGCTGGTGCTCGCTCTCCGCTATCCTTCATTGGCTTCCCCCAGCGTGGGATTCGTCCTCCCCCTGGGGATCGCATGCTCCCCGTCCCCTCCCTGAGCGCCCGCACCGTTCGGTGTCCTCCCGGCGCCCCCCTGGTCGTTCCACCCCCCGCACGACTCGCTTCCACTGCTTCCATGGATGACCTAGCCCCCAAGGCCCAGCTGCGCATCCTGTCCTGGAACGTGAATGGCCTGTTGGATAGGCTCAAGCGCACCGCAGTCCTTAAATATGCCCAGCGCACAGGGGTAGACGTGCTCATGCTTCAAGAAACCCACCTCCTCGGTGAGCACTGTCCCTTTCTGGCGCGCTACGGGTATGATCGGGTGTGGCACTCTGGGTTCTCCCGCGGCTCCCGCGGGTTGGCCATCCTGCTGTGCCGCTCCCTCCCCTTTGTCCTTACACAAGCGACCCATGACCCTCACGGAACGGGGATTGCCTTCTGCGGCACACTCGAGGGAAGGCCGATCAGCTGTCTGTCGCTCTATGCGCCACCCTCCGGACTGTCGCAGGCTTTAGCTCACGCTGCATCTCTGCTGGCAACCTTCCCTCTAGGTACTGCTGTGCTTGGAGGGGATTTCAATGCCGTCTCGGCCCCTCAGCTGGACTCGTCGGGACCGATTTCAGACTACCGCGCTGCGCGAGCAAGGCAACTGGCGGGTTGGGAGGAGGCTCAGGGCCTATGCGACGCATGGAGGACTTGGCATCCACACACACGTCAATACACCCACACCTCGGCCGCCCATCACTCCCACGCGCGTATTGACGCGATTTTCGTCCCCCCCATGGGGATCTCAGATCACTCTCCGGTCCTCCTGAGTCTGGGCCCTCCACCCCGTACGGCCCGTCAGATGTGGCGCTTTAATGCTTGGTTACTCCAGGACAAGATGCTTCGTAAGGCGGTGGGAACCGAGCTGACCCAGTACTATTGCACCAACGAGGGTTCGGTCTCCTCGGCGGGCACCCTTTGGGAGGCCTGCAAGGCAACCATTAGAGGCGCTGCCAGGGCGCACGTGGTGCGGCAACGCCAGACGCAGCTGCAGCAGCTCACCGCCTGTGAGGCCCGGGCGCTGCGGCTGGAGCAATCTCTCTCTGAGCTCGGTGACCCAGCCGGGGAGCGGCAGCTGCGGCTCCTTCGCGAGGAGATTCGTCAACGATCACTTGAAGCGGCCAAGCTTCTCTGGCAGTCTTCGCTAGCGAGAGTGTACGGATGGGGCGATAAGAATGGCGCGTTGCTACATCGCCTGGCCACCTATCCCAGGACGTCGCGCATCATTCCGGCGATTGCCGACTCCGACGGCGTGCTCCAGTCTTCTTCCATGGCGATAGCGGAAGCATTCGCCCAGTTTTATTCTCAGCTCTACCGGGCCCGGGCACCGGATCTTTCCCTGGCCACTCTGCTCGCGACTAGTAACGTGCGACTCACCCGGCTTAGGCCGGGTGAATGGGAGAGCCTGGAGGCCCCCATTTCCCTTGAAGAAATTGGGGAAGCGATAGGGCGTATGTCCGTTGGGAAGACCCCGGGACCCGACGGCTTCCCTCAGGAATTCTATGCCGCCTATAAAGATAGCCTGGTCCCGAGGTTGCGAGATCTCTATGTAGAGGCGATTAAGAACGGCTCATTCCCCCCGGAAGCCGACATGGCCACGATTGTGGTTCTGCCCAAGTCTACGCCGCCGCCCACTGACAGAGCGGCTTACCGGCCGATCTCTCTTATTAACACCGACATGAAGCTCTACGCGGCTGTCCTGGCCCAAAGGCTCCGGCCCTTTTTATCGAGCCTGGTCCATCCGGACCAATGTGGCTTTATGCCCGATCGGGGCACTCGCCATTGCCTACGCCGCCTCCACGTGGCCCTGGCTCACCGCCACCGTTTAACTCCATACCTCGCTCTCCTGCTTGCCAATTTCAAAAAAGCTTTCGACTCGGTGGGGTGGGCCTACTTGTTTGACGTCCTGACCCACATGGGTTTCGGCCCTAAGTTCTTGGGAATGGTGCGGGTCCTCTACGGACGCCCCGCGCCAGTGTATTGGTCAACGGGGCACTGTCGGGGCCATTTCGGATCGGCCGGGGGACACGGCAGGGATGCGCGCTGTCGCCCCTTCTCTTCGCGCTCGCGATGAAGCCCCTTGCTGCCCTGGTCAGAACTGACCCTCTCCTTCAGGGCTGGGAGTGGCCGGGCCTAGAGGCTGACAAAATCGCCCTCTATGCGGACGACGTCCTGCTGTACCTTGGAAATCCGATGCGCTCCGGACCTCGTGCAATGTACATCTTGGGCCGCTTTGGCCGAGCATCTGGTCTGTATTTAAACTCACGGAAATCGGTTCTGGTGCCCTTGCACTCCTCCCGGGAATGTTTCGAATGGCAGGATACTATTCCCCTCCGCCGGTTGTCCTTTAAATATCTGGGCATCTGGCTCTCCCTTCTCCCGGAACTGAGCTGGGCGCTTAACGTGACCCCCCTGGTTAAGAAAGCCAAGGCGGACCTGGCGAGATGGCAATCACTCCCCCTCAATCCGCTGGGGAGAGTGGCCCTCTACAAAATGATGATTCTTCCCCGGTTCCTATATGTGCTGCAAAACACTCCCCTATCCTTTCCAAGACCTTGGTTTCGTGAGCTTGACGGGATGGCGACAAGATTTCTTTGGGGTGAGGCCGCGGTTGGCTCTATCGTTATGCCGCCTGCCCACCTTTGATGGGGGTTTGGGCATGTCCAATCTCTACCTCTACTACCTGACCACCCGCCTCCTGGTCGTTCACGACTGGTTTTGGGGGGGGGTGATCCGACCCGGCCTACAGGGTGGAACTGGGGGACCTGGGTTTCTCCTGTATTCAGGACCGCCTGTATGGTGCCTCCATCCCCGCCTCCTGCCCGGATATTACCAAAGCAATATTCCTGGCCTGGCGAGCGGCGCTCCGCCACACCCGATGGACTGGGAAGCTGGCCCGCGTCACTCCCCTGTGGCATGGGACATGGTTGCGGGAGGTTGCGGAGCTAGAGGGCTTTAAATCATGGGATCTACTTGGCATTTCCCAGCTGGGAGATGTCTGGCGAGGGGGGCGTATGTGCTCCTATCCAGAGCTGCAGGCGCGCTTCTCCCTCCACTCCTCCCAATTCTATAAATACCTCCAAATACGCCATGCCATACGCACCTACACCCCACTGGACGTTAGACTGCCGGACCACAGCCCCCCGGAGGCTCACGTCATGATGGGTAACCTGGGGAGGGGGGGCGTTTCCAGGATCTACCGCTCTCTCATCAACAGCACCCCTACATCCCTGGAAGGCCTTAAGGAACGATGGGAGGGGGGGGTGGGTCCCTTGGATGAGGCCGACTGGCGGGATGCCCTTATGGCCCCCCGACTGGTGACGGCCTCCGCCAAATTGCTGCTTATCCAAATTTACTACTTGCACAACGCTTATCTCACACCGGCTCGACTACGCCGCGCGGGCCTCTCCGCCGACGCAGCTTGTCCCCGTTGTGGCTCCGAGCCGGCCGACTTCATTCACATGGTGTGGTCCTGCCCGGAACTGGGGGGGTACTGGAGGGGCATAGAAACCGAACTCACAGAGGTCCTGGGGTGGGAGGTGCCACATGACCCTAAACACAACCTACTGGGCATCACTGACGGCCTGGATGGCACACGCCCGGAGAAGTTATTCCTCATGACGGCCTTAATGGTAGCGAAGCGAGACATTGCAGCGGCGTGGAAGCAGCCGCAACCGCCGAGCTTGGCCAAGTGGAGCACCGGGGTGGAATGGTGTGCGACGCAGGAACGAACTCTTTACCAGGCACGGGGTTGCCCCAAGAAGTATCGAAAGGTCTGGGGGAAATGGCTGGGCAACATACCATGAAAGGGCTGTTTGGAGGAGGAGGGGGGTGTTTCGGGGGGAGGGCGGGACTATGGTGCGTTTCATGCTGTATTGCTGTGTGGTGGTGGTTCGAAGGGCCCGAAAGTTTCTTATGTTGTACAACCCAAAAACAATAAAAACTTGTTTATCAAAAAAAAATTGGGACAGAATATCTGTCAGTGATGCATGATTAATTTGATGATAAATTTCAAACTTTGAACTTTATGGAAAATATAACAAAAATATATTTCTCATTATGTATGCTCTAAGGAATTTGTTGGTGCAAGCTAGACCTCCCCTGCCCTGCCTGGTTGGCTGGTAAAATACAGTGAACATGACGTCTGCCAGAGTTTCAGCATTTTTCCCAAAACATATTAATTCCCTTCAGTCTCCTTCACACAGAAACATATCCCTGCCAAGACTCGATCTCCAGCTTGGTTCCTCTGTGTCTCCTAAGTGCAGTGGTTGGAAGCGCGCATGTATTTTCTCTGAGTTCAGAGGGCCACAAACGATAGGTTATGGAAATTGGAGAAATAAATGCAAGGAAAATGCCAGATTAAGCAACATGTCTTTTGGTTGCTAGGCTGAAGAGAAATAAATCACAACCTTCACTTTTTAACGTCTGCACTTGCAAAGGTGTCTATTGATGAGTGCCAAATCTACCTCACCCTGACTGACTGACCAGGGCAATAAACAAAATGTTTGTCAGACTTGTAAAAAAAATTGCAAAACTAAGAATTGCCTCTAGTCTCCCTCACACAGGAAAGAACAACCTAATTCCAAGCTTTATCTTGTGCTTTCCAGAGTCGCTCTTTGGCCTTTCCTGTACCAGGCAGTGCCCTTGTGGGTTACTGTTTTAATTGGGAGAAGGGTGAAAATGCAGGATGATAGGACATTTGCTATTGGAATTCTCTATATGTTTGGCTTCCTATTTTATGCTAGTTTACACCCAAAAATATTTTTGAAAAAAAAACTCCCTCAGAATCTCCTGCCACTATAGGCAATCCAGAATTCGGAGTGATACGAATGTGCGCTGCTGTGAAACTCAAATATGTTTAGGTACGCTTCACAACCACATAGCCTTAACCCTGATTTCTATTCAGTGGACGTTTCATCAAGTGATGCATGCTTGGTACAAACTGGAAAAACAAGATAAACCGCGACACAATTACTGTTAGATGTAAGGGTACATTATTTTTGAGGATCTGCTTTTTCTGAGCAAAAATGTATAGGTAAAATGTTTGTGACCCATTGCCCTTTTCCCTATAATTTTTTAACCCAGCAAGGAGCAAGACATAGTTTGTACTGTTTCTTTAACTAGAAAATAGCCAAACAGCACCTGGCTCCTTGATGGGGCATAGACACAGTGATGAAATGCACGCATTGGAACTCTGCTGCACCCTCGCTAGTCCACGTTCATATAAATAGCCTAAATAAAGTAAGCAAGTAGGGCTGAAATGCTTTGACCAAAAAGTAAGTCGTTGTTTTTTAGAAATAGTTATTGTGTGTGTCCTAGTGTTTAGTGCCCATAGAAGCACCGCGAGGCCACATTAATGACAATACCGTGCTGTAACAATCTCTGTGACATAACCTACCGTCTTCTTGCCACAAATCACTTTTACTTCGCCATCAAAAATGGTTCGCTACATTTTGTGTTCAATTGCCATATATTTCGGCGCTTGTGTATTCCACAGTTCAGTCTGAAACATGTAGGGACCTTAACCAATAAAACGACAGAGGTTATTTATTGTGGGGTTTTTGTGATTCTTGTTGCCGGTCCTACGGCAGGCTAACATTTCAGGAGCTGGTAGCCAGCGCGTCCTGGTTGGAAAAGCATCCTGGCCGCGCCTTATGCAGAGGGCGGGCCATTTTACCCGGGGTGGCTGGGTGAGTATCCGAATCTGTTTGTTATGTGCGTAGTTGAGACAGGATGGCTCAAGAGATGCGTCTCCCAAGAATGAACCGGGTGTACATTTGAAGGTGCGCACCTTTTAGTGACAACAAACTCTCACAAGACGCTTCGTGACAATATCGTGAGACGGTTGACGCAGACTAAGAAGAGCAAAAAACGGTGAAAGTAGATAAATAAACAAACGCTCGCTGTTTTAGCCTTTCAGCTCGTGGCGAGGACTTCCCTCATTCTAAAACGCCACCGCTTGGAAAGACTCTCCTTAAAGAGCTCGGAACGCGTGGCTGCACGTCCAAACGTGCAGGGGGTGTGGCTTTCCACAGTGAAGAGGAAAGTTCCGGGGTTCAGCCCAACATTAGATCAAGCGCACCAGCTCATCTCCGGCGTCTCCTCGTATTTATTTTATGTAGTAAACGTCCTGCTCTTCCTCGCTATTGATGAGTGACAGGATCGGGGCGCGGGGAAGGAGGCTGAGAGAGAGACAGTCTCCTGGGAAAGGCCGGAGACAGAGCGCAGGACTGGGTCTCCCCTCAAAGTATGCGTGGCACGCTCCAGTGCCCTGTCTCCACCGCGCGCTTATTTGTCTTGCGTCTCCGCAGCCCCGCACAGAGACATGTTTCTTCGGAGGCCTTCGTGACAGACCGAAACACGTATCTGTGCAACACGTGTAGCAACCAGACACAAACAGCTCCTTCCAATGTGGACAGCACACGTCTCTCTCCCTGAGCTCTGGGGAGTTAATACCGATTCACCCCGTCTCAGAAAGAGATAAATGTCTTATGTGCTGTGGCAGGACCGGAATGGAAACCAGAAGCCGCCGTGGCAAAAACATTCATTCTAGCCCAACGCTGCAACATGCCAAGGAGCAAACCAACGCATCTCTCCGGAAGGTGTTTAAAAAACAAAAAACTATACCAAGCGGTAAATGTAACTTTACAGTTTTTAACGATATTCGGGTAAAGAGTTTGTGCATGCTATTCTGAAGGAAAGATAATTCAATATCCGAAAATAAATATCAGGGTCTCTCATTGTACCCTGGAACACAGGGGCCTAATCACAAAGGTAAATGTGGTCATATGCGAATGTAGTGTAGAATTTAGTGTGTTTTACTAGGCCTGGGCTAAAATTCCGTTCTGCTCGTGGAAATTGCGATAATTTGACATTTTTGCGTTCCACGGAGAGCGCGAAAATGTAAAAATTTCCGCAATCCGCATTTTACCGGAAATTTTTTGCTTGCTCGCGCTGTAAAATAATACATTCTCGCGTGCGCGCGATCGCCTTACCTGAATCCCCGCGTTCGCCGACAAGTTTTTCCAATTCGGTCGCCTTCTCCACGAGATGTTGGATTGTTGGTAGCCATTTGCGCTGTCTCGCGACAGTTCGCGCCCGCAGTAACGTCATTCGTCGCGCGATCACGTCTTTCTTCTCGCGATCATGCACCGCAAGACAAGTGAAAACAAGATGGCCGCGCCCGCGAGCAACCGCATGGGTAAGTTGGCGAGCCGCGACCACGCAGAAAATACCGCGAACGGGCAGGGAAAAAACTTCCGCATCTTCGCGATATTTCCGCGTGTTTGCGGAGATTTTTAACATTTTCGCGATAATTTGAGAAAGTGAATTTCGCAAATTGCGCCCACCTCTATTTTTAACACCTCTTTGGCAGGTGCAAATCCATTTACAGGACGGAGATTTGTTCCACGAGTAAGGATATCTCTGCAGGCACAAATCCAAGTCAAGGGGTGGGAGGTGCCCATGGCTATGGTAAATTTATGACCCTTTCCATGGTGGAAAGGGGATGGACCGTAGTTTGGAAATGCACTCAAACCTACTTGTTTGTGGTGTTCCAGAACTTCCAAGGTAAAACATCTTGTAACGCCCACGTCAGAGTGGCATGTACGGCTGTGGAGCTCTCTGTGGTCATGTTGGCTGTTGAATGGATACACACCTACCAGGAATCCCTTTGTGAATTCCTGGCCAGCATAAACAAGCATTTGCAATGCAATAGGTCTCGCATTTATACGAGTTTGAGCTATTGGCATTGTAAATGACAATGCCTTTTATTTATGTTTTAAAAACCCACACATAAATAAAAGGCATTGCCATTTACAGTGCCAATAGCTCAAACTCTTAACAACTGCGAGACCTATTGCATTGCAAATGCTTGTTCATCATAGGATTCGCGAAATCTGTGCACGTGTGGCTATCCCCCGGCGGGAGCGAGCAAGGACACCATATGTTTGTAATTAACTTGCAAACATATGGTGCCCCTGCTCGTTCCCACAAGGGAAACATGCGCAGGCTTCATCCCGTTTAGGCAGCTGCTTCTGCGCCTCTAAGCGCTAAGGGTTACAATGCTAGAGAGGCACGTAGCAAGGGTCACATTGAAACATCAGAAACCCAAAACGTGGGATACTTAAAATTCGATATAAGATCATATGCAGACTTCAATTCCACAGAATACAGGCAGGTGATTCGTGTTGAGAGGGAAATGAAAAAAGATGCGCCCAGAAAATGAATGACTGCGGCCTGGCTCGTTACGGTCACATAACCATGGCCGGGCACCCAGTTCCGTGCGCTCGTCATGTATCCCCGTTGCACGAGAGTGCTTTCATACAGCACAAGAGCAAATCAAACAACAAAATCTGAAACACATAACAAAATACACGGCCCTGAAAGGGTACACTTCTTAAATTACAAAAACGTTGACACCTTTTATGTATGTTTTTTTGTGGGCTTGATGTAGAATAAACTGTAAGAGGGCGAGAAAATGAGGGGGGAATAGGGAATCCGTCAATTGTAAATGTTACTACCTACTTTAGAGGAGCAGTATCGTTACAGAAGTGGACGCACAACCCCCCCCCCCCCCCCCCAAATGCGCGATGATTCAGCTACTCAAGGCTTCCAAGCACACCAACAGCCACTGTACGGAGCGCCCTTCCCAGGAACGCAGCAGAGCTCGGATGGACACAGAGCCAAGTGCAGGGATAGGAAGCGCACCGCGCAGCCAATTAAGAAAAGTCCCCGCTTTGCTGAATATGGCCACCACCCAACGACCTTAGTCAAGAAACTGAGCGTCCCCGTTTGTGTATTTTAGTGTGTCTTCAAGCTGCTGACAGTGAATATGTACGATTGGTTCAGGCACGCACTGAATATGGGTAAACTGATTGCGCTGCATCTCGCTGCTCGTGAACATGTAAATATAAAACTAAAATGTATTAATAAGGAAAAACCTACTTGGTCAAGCCGACGCTATACAAATACACACCAGTCAGGTGGGCAATGCAATGACATTCTATAGTCTAACTATAGTCATTCTATAGTGTGGTCTAACAAGCGCGCACTGAAGCTGACGGAGTGGGAGGGGGAGTGGGGGCGGGCACGCAGGCTGCCAAATGGTGCGATGAATAGTGAAAGCGAAGCTGACGGAGTGGGAGGGGGAGTGGGGGCGGGCACGCAGGCTGCCAAATGGTGCGATGAATAGTGAAAGCAAACAAGTGGTTGCAGGACTCCAAATGGTGCGCGCGCCTGGACGGGTCACATGCACTGTAGTTGGAGGCCTGCAAAGCCACTGTTTGCACTTCCAAAACGCGCTTACTATAAGTCTCGCCAGAGCCAGCGCTAAAGCGCTGGTCAGGCGAGACCTAAAAAGGTGACTTTGGTCGTAAAGGTAACTTTAGCAGAGAATTTAACCTTGTGAATAGGCCTGCTTGTTTCTAACTGTTATTAGAATATTGGAATGCTGAGTGCTAAATTGAAGACAATGTAATGGGCTTCTACTGGCCGGTAGAAGCCCAGAGAGCAACACTCCAATGTTTTTTTCACTTCACAGCTGTTGCTGTGCACAAATGGCTCTCAGAGCCTGAGGGGATTTAAACCCCTCTCGGCACCGAGAGGCCTTTGTTTTTTACAAATTAAAACATTCTGCCCTCTAGGGGCGGAATGTTCTAATAACCTTAGAGCCCTACAAAAAAAACCAATGTATTTACCTATATGCTTTAGTGATTGCTTATGTACTGTGAAAATGCACCTCCACATGTGTGCCTTAACATTAGATGACAGATTTGTATTAATAACTCGTGATTTCATTTTGGTACCCGTTTGAAGCCCAGTAAAGCCTTAGTATTATTGTACACGTGCATGAGTTCCTGTTTTGTCATTTCATGTTGTATAATTCACATTTTAGCTGAACCGTTCTAGTAAGCCTTGTTCTGAAGTCGGTACATCGAAGCGGGGATTTCAGAAAGCAGTAGAGTCTACTCTTGTTGGCGTTACGTGTATCTCTTCTTTCAAGGTCTTATATTCTTCCACGGGAAGAGTCACACTTGCTTATTAGTGCCTGTTGGTAGGTTTCGATTTTCACGTGTTCTAGCTTCCATTCACTTCCATTAAGAAATAGTGTATAAATGTTGTACCAAAATGTATGTATTTTTGCATTTTATGCTCCAAGTGATAGATTGTGAAGCTCTGGGTAGTTGGTCAGGTAATTGCCTTGCCTATTTTGAATGCTTGCTGGCTGTTTTTGCATTAAACACGTTTGACTTCTATGCACTAAAAAAAAAAAAAGAAAAAAAAACCTTAGAGCCCTACGTAGCAGGCTCTACCTGCTCTACCGGCCCTTAAAGGCCTGCTTCCCTGTTAAAAGCCCTTGCCTTCGGCTCGGGCCTTTAACGCTGGTGCGTGCCTCTAATGGCCGGTAGAGTCCGCAACGTCGGGCGCTAAGGCTATAAAATAATTTTGTTCCCAGTACCAAAGTGGAAGCACACTTGGGAAATATTTGCGTGTAGAAGCAGTGCCCATCTGATACAGAGTACCCCACTGAAACATTGGTCTTCAAAAATGCTATGCAATAAGAAATACCACCCGTTATAATACAAGGCAATGCCTATGGAAAAGTCTGTGTGGAGAATTATAATGCAATCAGTAGTGGCTCTGTTTTTTAATAGTCTGCCATCATATAGAATACATATCCAGGGGCAGATTTACAAGTAACTGACGCATCTGCATAGATGAGTCAGTTTCCTTGCGATGGCGCCGAATGTCCTACCGCCACTATGGATGCGCTGTATTTACAATACAGTGCTCTATGGCGCAAGGATTAACAGATGCGTCAGAAATTCGGACCCATCTAGTGGCGCAAAAAGTAACACATTGCTGGTGTTGCTCATGAAAGTGACGCAATTCCAGCAATGCGCCACAATAGACGGGTGAGTCCCATTCAAAAAGCCATGAGTCAATCCTTATGCCTGGTCTGAGCAGGCTTAGGGATTTTGATGCAGTGAAGGCGTAGAGTGACGCAGTAAAATCTTGTGGATTTCACTGTGTCAGTTCTACATAGCTTTTTGCATGGGAACGCCCACCCTGCATACATTATACCTGACGCAGGTATAATGTATGCAGGGCTTTACAACGTGACGCATCTCCATAGATGCGTCACGTTGTAAATGGGCCGTAACGTTTACGCCGTGGCTGCATCACAAAAATGATGCAACGGCGACGCAAATGTCACTCAAGGGGCTTATAAATCTGCCCCATCCAGTGTTTATTTCAGTGCTACTGAAATCTAGGAGAGTGCAGCCAACTATAGTAGGATGCTATTTGTGTGTCACAGGATGATGAAAACCTGATAGTAGACCAACATGCAAGCTGTGCTGCAGAAACGTGCCAAAATGCTGTTCAAAATATCGGCCTATTCAAATTGATCACTGATGCTGAAAGGATGTACAACGGAACAACCTATGCCTTTACCACACATATGCCTTTACCACACATGCCTATACAGCGAAATGGTTAGTATATGTGTGTGTGTGTGTGTGTATATATATATATATATAATTACCACTCCAACATGCATTCCACGCACTCAAGAGATACGGACAACTTAGTGAGCTTGTTGCCAATGTAGCGCTTTATTTTTCAGTTTTAGGTGCAGTTGATCATGACGCGTTTCGGCCAACGCAGTGGCCTTGGTCACATGATCGCGTTACGTATTTGTGATTCTTTTATTGGATATTGAACTTGTTATGTGACACCAGTGACTGCAGCATACTAGAAATAGATGACATACTATGGCACGGGTGATTGCAAACTATAAACCAAATTATATATTGAACTATTGCACAATTATGGAAAATAGTAATAGCCATTCCACAGCTATCTAAACATATATAAAACATGTCTATAGATTTATAGGTAGTATAAATATATCCCCATATAAAAAGCAAGTAATATATAAAATGCACAAATGCAGTTATTACGATGCTCAAATGGTAGATAAAATCAATACTAAAATGTACTGAGCTGTTCTAAAAGGATGTAAAATTTGTAAACAATCAACCTCAGAGCCATTAAAAAATTGTTTTCAAATATATAAGTCAATTAAATAACATGTGCAAATACTGTAATGTAAACATGTTTATATAAAATTCATTGACTTAAAAAAAGGTTTAAGAATCGTTCCTGCAGACGTCTCATCTAAAGTGCAGTGCAAAGGTGTAAAGTGCAAAGCGTAGTGCAAATATATTTGGTGTCTAAAGTGCAAATATAAACATTAGTGATAAAATACAAATATAACTGGCAGACTGAGGAACCACTTGGTAATCAATATATATATTCAGATATTCATTACGTGTATAGACTCATATTCTAAAGAGTAAGGGAGCCCCCTTATACTAAAGTACATATATGAATTAAATGCCTCTAAGTTATATCATCATAAATCTTGTGCTTAGCTTCACTAATAGATTTAGGGTACGTGGACAATAGGCGGTAGTGATGGTAAATAGGCCATAGGTCAGTAATGACTAGCATAGGGCTACGGGTAGCTACAGATAATTATGTAAATCCTCACATAAATTAAGGCCCTGAGGAGACTTGGTATCGAGTTCATCTATGTATTTGGTTTTTAGTTGTCGAGCCACAGGGTATGCAGGGTCTGAATTTACAATAGCTCGGAGATGTTGCAATATCCGTGCATCGACCTGTAGCTTAGTACTTCCATGTAACGTAACCCACAGTTACATTGTAACACATAAATAGCATAATCTGTTTGACTTGTGTAATTACCTTTTAGTTTAATTTGTGTATTAGAGAAGGCCGTGGAATACGTGGTAGTATTAACTCCAAATTTGCATGCACAACATGTGCTGCACTTATAAAAACCTTTTCCGGGTGATAGCCAGCTAGTTGTATTGTCACATTCTGGGCTGGTCTTCACTAGGTCATCACGCATGGAATAAGCCTTACGGAAAGTATAATTGGGTCTCTTAGGCAAAATTTACTTCAGAGTGGCGTCAGTCAGCACGATGGGCCATTGTGTATTAATAATGGCTTTAATAGCATTAGCCTGACTGCTATAGGTAGTAATAAGCCTGCACTGAGCAGCCTCTGAGTCATTTGTTACAGTGTTCTCAGATGAGATATGATGTGCAGGGGATTCTGCTTTTGATTCTCTATTCTTGCTGCATAACAGCAGCTGTCTATTTTTGCTGTTTGCTTTTTTTAGGGCTTTATCCAATTTAACCTGATTGTAGCCTCTTTCAATGAATCTCTGTTTGGCTGCGCTTTGGAACTACATGCTCGCCGAATGTGTAAGAACTCACCATAAGGTATGCTAGTGATAGTATGCTGTGGATGGAATCTATTTGCATGTAATAATGTGTTTCCAGCAGTGGGTTTCCTATAAAGACATGTTTCGATAGTGCCCTCTTTGATGTAAACAGTGATATCCCAAAAGTTAGTAGTTTGTGGGTCGTTATGTGCGGTGAAATTCAAATTCATATTATTGTAGTTAATATTATTTACAACGTTTTCAGCCTGGACCTTAGTTCCCTTCCAAATTATAAAAACATCTTCTATATATCGCCACCATTGTACTACATGGTTAGCCCTAGCGAAATGATGGTCTGCTTGTAGGACATGTTCCTCCCACTAGCCAACGTGAAGACAGGCTAGCTGGAGGAGAAGCATGCCCCCATAGCTACTCCCTGTAATTGTTGAAAAAACTTTCCATCAAATGTAAAGACATTGTTACACAGGCACCATTTAATCATTTTAAGTAAAATGATGTTGTGATTATACATAGACATTGGCCTCCTTTTCAAAAAGAAATCGACTGCCTTTAATCCGTCTTCATGCCTGATGCTGGTGTAAAGGGCAGTTATGTTCATGGTGAGGAACATATAATCGGTGGACCATGTTTGTGTACTCAATTTGGCAAGGAAATCTTTGGTGTCTCGTATATACGTAGGGAGGCTGGTAACATGTTCCTGTAAATAATAGTCAACATATCTGCTAGTGCATTCAAAAATACTATTTTTTGCAGAAATTATAGGTCTTCCTGGAATTGGGCTGACCCCTTTATGGACCTTGGGAACGAAGTAGATCGTAGGTGTTGTAGGGAATTCGATATTTAAAAAACTGAATTCGTCTTTTGATATCAAACCGTCCCTTTTCCAAGAGGAAAGGTCATCTTTATAATTTTTACTGATCTTTTTGATATCCATTGCACTTATTTTTTGGTAACATTCTGGGTCGTTGAGATGCCGGTATGTATTCGCTTTGTAGTCATCTTTGCCCTGTAGTACAATATTTACGCCTTTGTCGGATTTGTTTATGACCACTGCCGAGTTGTTTTTGAGTTTGGCCATAAGTTGAAAGTACTATGTTGTGCGGTGGTTAGCAGATTTTTCATTTCTTTTCGAATTTTGATAGAGATTTTTCATTTCATCAGTAACTTTATCATGAAATATATCCACCGCATCTGGGGCATAACCGGCACAAAAGTGGATAGTGCTTTGAATGGGGTCTGCCCAGGCGCCGAGATGTTAACCCCTTCCTTATTTGCTATAGACTGAATGCTAAATTCTGGTATGTTGACATCATTTTGCTCCTCTCGTAGTGCGTGTAACGTGGTTAGTAAAGGCATTTCGCCAGCTGTAAGTCCAATTTTAGGCACCTGTGTAGATGGTTCCTTTGCATTAGATCCATATTTTTTTATTGTAAAAATCTTTGTTAATTTGAGCTTTCGAATGAATTTATATACATCGACAAGAGTTTCACTGTAATTGAAATTACTTTCTGGGCAATAGCTTAATCCCAAGGCCAGTAGTTGCTTTTCTGCCAAATTTAGTTTGATGTTCATGAGGTTAGTTATAGTTTTGTCAATTGTGCTTAGCGACGTTGCCAAAATTTCTTTTGGAGCCCCCTTCCTTTGGAGCCTGAGGCATTTGCGCCTTTCGCGTATTCGGATGTTTCTTTTTTGTTTGATGCTGCATTTGCATTCCGCGGTCGTAATATTTGTTTCCGCTGTTCCCTGATAAAATCCATTTCTTCAGCATATGTTAAGGGACCCATTCCTGATCTTACATTAGATGCAGAATCGCTACATCTTTCAGACTCTGTATCACTGGGAATTGTGCTAGCATCTGATGTAGTGGCATACGTTTCATTGTGGATATTGGGATTTGCTTGTCTAATTGCAGGGTTAAACGATTTTTGCTTTTTGATTGAATTGTATTTTCGCGCGAAAGTGAACACTTGTCCCTGTTCGTAATAATTTTTACAGCGTGCGAATTTGTATGCCTTTCTATTTTTAATTACATCTTCTTGTTTCTTCAGGTGTTCTTTCATTTCCTTAATGCTTTTTTCAATGGACTCCTTGTTACTGGGATTTGTGAGTTTGTCCAAGTCTTTATATATACGAGCAATGTCTGTTATATTAGTATCGCGGTCTATTTAAGCATATTTTATATGTAAACATACTATCCGCATCGACGCCTTGAGATTGCTTTCCGCCCATTCCTTAAGTAGCAGTGGATTTGGGCTCTCGAAGCTGGGGGTGAGCATAGTACGAAGGCCTCTTCGTGATACTTCTCCAAAGATGTGCCTTCCCACCATTTGGTGAGTTCGCTCCTGCTGTTTTTTCAAGCAATTTTAATAAACCTTTCACATCCGTACTTTGATCTGAGTCGATTGTGTTCCGATTGCTATTTTCATTCACTTAGTAAATTAGTAAACTGCTCCTCTGCTGCCATTTCTCTCTCCAGTAACGCCTCGTCCGACATTACACCTGTGTTATAACTGTTTATTTAGGAGCGCGTTGAAAGAAACTTCATCAATGTTCCAACAGGCAAACACGTCCGCACCTCGCCACCTGCAGTAAATGACCTTGTAACTTCCCGACTTACTGTATGTGTCTCGGCGTCCCGACAAGTCCTTCGACCCATGTAATCAACCTCCGATGCTACATGCGTGGTAAAAGAGTTTTATCGGTCGTGCAGGGGGCTGACCATGATAAGCTTCCGGAGAGCAAAAATCCTTAGTGGCTTGAAGAATGGTCAGCCGTCTTCAGGGTGAGGGGTCCGTAGCAGGAATGCAAGCCAACTTCCCAGGTAATCTCGAATTATCACTCCAACGTGCATTCCACGCACTCAAGAGATACGGACAACTTAGTGAGCTTGTTGCCAATGTAGCGTTCTATTTTTCAGTTTTAGATGCAGTCGATCATAACGCGTTTCGGCCAACGCAGGGGCCTTGGTCACATGATCGCGTTACGTGTTTGTGATTCTTTTATTGGATATTGAACTTGTCATGTGACACCATTGACTGCAGCATACTAGAAATAGACAACATACTATGGCACGGGTGATTGCAAACTATTAACCAAGTTATATATTGAACTATTGCACAATTATGGCAAATAGTAATAGCCGTTCCGCATCTATCGAAACATATATATAAAACATTTCTATAGATTCATAAGTAGTATAAATATATCCCCATATAAAAAGCTAGTAATATATAAAATGCACACATGCAGTTATTACAGATGCTCAAATGGTAGATAAATGCAATACTAAAACGCATGGAGCTGTTCTAAAAGGATATAAAATTTGTAAACAATCACCTCAGAGCCATTACATTTTTTTATCAAATATATAAGTCAATTAAATAACATGTGCAAATACTGTAATGTAAACATTGTTATATAAAATTCATTGACTTAAAAAAATGTTTAAGAATCATTCCTGTATACATCTCATCTAAAGTGCAGTGCTAAGGTGTAAAGTGCAAAGCTTAGTGCAAATATATTCGGTGTCTAAAGTGCAAATATATATATATTACCTACTGGCGGTCGCCAGTAGGTAGTTATAGTTAGGACCACGTTTCCATAGGAAAACCTCAACATTCTATTTTGAATAACTTTGGCGCCGGTCGACGAATCCTCGCGAATTTCTCAAAATAGGTGGGGCGCTACGCTCCGCTCCTACCCTGAAAGTCTCGGGGGGGGATCCGTCAAGCGGGGGCTGAGATAAAAGGGGGGTCCCAAAACGCGTTTTTCCCATGCATTTTTCCATAGGACCTTTAGAACAAGCTACAGCCCGAACGGCTGAACAGAATTACTCAAAATTTGGCAGAGAGGTAGTCCCTAGGTCAAGGAAGTGCCTTTTGTAGGTTTGGTGTAAATCTGTTCAGTAGATTCTGAGAAAATAGCCTTTAAATCAATATATATATCTGAGCCCGCTTACGGTACGCTTACCGTACGCTTACGGTAAGCGTACGGTGGCGTGCGCGAGCGCGATTCTGATTGGCTCTTAGATCTTAGTAAACATTCGAATCGGCCGAAACCAGGAAGCGGCGGCCGCCATTTTGTGTATTTCACTCTGAAAAAAAAGAGTGAAAACAAGGAAAGGGGGCAATGAGGAGAGTTACAGACCCCCTAACATTTGTAAGGGGGTCAAAGAAGGACAGAAAAGTACAAAAAAAACATTTATTGATTTTAAAAAAAATCACGGGGTACGCGTACGGTAAGCTTACGGTAAGCGTACGGTAGAAAAAAAAAAAAAAAAAAAATGAAAATCAGATTTAAGTGTTTAGATATTAGGGGGCTCTAAAAAGAGCCGTTGTGTTTATGAAATGATTTTTTAGTGGTACCTACAAGTAAGTACCGATGCAGAGTCTAAGGTTCAAGAGGAAGACTCTGTTCCCTTCATCATTGAAGTGCACACCATCTCCTCTATAAATGTCTTGCATGTCATAACGCAAGTTGTTGTGGTAAATGGCACCCATACCATAGTCACGGAGGAAAGCAGAAACAGATTTGTTGACGTGCTTTCTTGCTTTGTCATCGCACCGCGTGCCCACCGTGCGTGCACGGCACTAACTGCGTAAAGTGGGCGCGCGGTGCGCGAAGCGCACCGCGTGCTCACTGTGCGCGCACGGTGCGCGAAGCGCACCGTGCGCGCACGGAACGAACTGCGTTAAGTGGGCGCGCACGCCACGAATGGCGTAAAGTAACTTAGCATTTAAAAAACCGTACAAATTCACTGAAAAAACCATAGGTTTCACACACGTTATAGTTAGGAATTAGCATTTAAAAAACCTTGCAAATTCACTGAAAAAACCATAGGTTACACACATGTTATAGTTAGCGGAAATTTTACTGATAAAAAACCAATGAAATTCCCCCGTTATAGTTAGTGCAGGCAACTATAACTCACGCGACCGCAATCTTCTGCTGATGACATATGTGTCTTTATGAAAAAAAAATATTTGTAATATATGTATAGCTAAAAATGTATGGAAGAAGACATGGGCAAATAAGTGTCTAAATACAGTATTAGCATCAGCAGAGGATTGCGGTCGCGTGAGTTATAGTTGCCTGCACTAACTATAACGGGGGAATTTCATTGGTTTTTTATCAGTAAAATTTCCGCTAACTATAACATGTGTGTAACCTATGGTTTTTTCAGTGAATGTATATATATATATATATATATATATATATATTTATATATATATATATATATATATATTCCTTTTTCCCAGCGGGTTTGTTTCGGATCCGAGCCCGTTGTCAGTTGGTGCATAAGTGCCGGAAAACCAGAAAAACCGGCAAATCAATGTCAATCCGATTGTATGTAAACAAAAGCACACTCAGAGTCACGGGTATTTCCAAAGTGGCAGTAGTTTAATCTTCGCTACGCGTTTCGACACACAGAGTGTCTTGATCACACGAATCTACGAACATTTCGAAGTGATTTAAATAAAGTTCATTGAAGTGAATTCACACAGAGCATGGTGATAGAAGTGGGACTATCCCTTAGTTAGTCGATTGTGATGTCATAGTGCGGCAGACATATTGGAACGTCCAAAATCAACATTTTTGCAAATTATAGTCATACTTAAGTTGTTTAAGCAAATCGCTTAATAGACACCAAAAGATTAATTGCTTGTATAGTGAAGATACACATACAATATGTACGTATTTACATATTTACAGTATTTACATTTGCGAATGCATTGTTGTACATTTATATCATTTGCATTTATATCCTATTGCAAGGCTAAATAGCCGTTGTTGATCTAGTGATCCTTCTGTGTAACAATATGTAATCGCTACACTGTGGTACACGTTTTCGTTTTGCCTCAGTGTATCATTTACATGCATAGGTATTCGATCGCTCTAGTGGCATGCTAAACAAAGGGTCTGTTATTCGTATATTCTGGCGGTCTAGTGCCAATAGCAGACTATATGTTAAAACGTGAAATTGATTTGGCAATAATCAAGTATTATTTGCAACATCATACGAACTAAGATTGTAATTGCAGGTTACTGTCCCGACTCAATCCATCACACCGTAAAAAGTGAAAAGTAAAAACAAAAAACCAAAGCACAACAACATAACCAATTCTATTTCCAACTTGGATAGAAATTCATAAAATTCTCTTATCTGTGTGCAGTGCAGTCCCGAGCCCGGGGAAGAAAAGGTTAGGGAACCCGTGAGAAGTCAAATACGTAGTGGGCCCCTTCCTTTCCTCCTGTAGAAACACAAATAAGAGATATATAGCCATTACATTCTCGAAGAGAAACAAGGGGACACAAGTATCCAAAAAAAGAAGAAACGAAGACACGAAGACAGCATACTCATAAGACTTCTCACAATACAGTCGTAATATTGGATGGTTATTTTCAATCTATATGGAGGTGAGAGGCTAGTTCCTCATCTAGATTATGACCTCCGGGGAATCTAGTCTCCAACTCAAGTATCCATTTAGACTCCTGTTGTCTCAGTCTGAGGTCTCTATTGCCACCACGTGGGTTAGAGACTATTTGTTCGATGGCAAAGTACCGTAACAAGGAGTTATTGGATTGGTGAAACTCCAAGAAGTGCCTAGCAATTGGGTATTGGACATTAACATTGGTAATTGCACGGAGATGTTCCATCACACGTTTTTTAACCATGCAGATTGTACTACCTACATACCTGCGTTTGCAGGGACATTCAAGTACATAAACAATACAATTGCTGCTGCATGTTAAAAACTGGTTAATTTTCCACTTTTTGTTTCTCCCCGGGATGTCAAATTCTTTCACAGAGTGACTGAATTTGCAGGCTCTGCAATGCCCGCAAGGGAAGAATCCTTTAAGGTCATGGAAATGATGGCTTTTGTGTTCAGTAATATCCCCTCTTACCAATATATCTTTCAAACTTTTACCCCTCTTATAGGTGATCAGTGGTCTTTTTCCTATATCTTTCCCTATAATGGCATCAGTCTGGAGAATTTTCCAATTCTCGGTAAGCAATTTCAGGCTCTGCAATGCCCGCAAGGGAAGAATCCTTTAAGGTCATGGAAATGATGGCTTTTGTGTTCAGTAATATCCCCTCTTACTAATATATCTTTCAAACTTTTACCCCTCTTATAGGTGATCAGTGGTCTTTTTCCTATAGTACGTACTTCTATGAAAAGGAGAGGAGAGGGGGAATTATAACAGCATTTACGACTGATATTACTGAAATAGTAAATAAAAGACCATCTCGAATCGTAACACTGCGCAAAGCCTCACAAATTGGTTGAATACGCACTTCCCAATACCTCCGCGGCAACGTAAGAAATTATACAGTGGCATCAGGAACCGCCCATTGTTGGCGGGGAGTCCGGGTATAACGTGGCAGTAGTTTAGAACGAACTTCAGCAAGAAAACTGACTAAAGAGAAATAATACCAATCAAAGCCATTGTTACAGGTATTAGCCAACCTGAGCATTGTTTGGGGACTGTGAACCAACTATTCAATCCCCAAGGGACTTCAAAGTTCCAATTAGAAACGAATCTTTCAAAGGAAATATGGATGAAGAAAGAGATAGACGTGCTGCTGCACAATCTCTTTTTGCTCGTGCGCCAGGCAAAGGAAAGTTGACTGGAATATCAGATATCAATACTAAGAAGGACAGTGAGTTGAATGTCATATTACGCAAATATGAAAAATTAAAAAAACAAGAAAGTTCAAAATGGTGGGAGGCAACGTCTCTGGAAGACTATATAGAGAAAAAAATGATACCCAGAGGATTGCTCGCTCGCATGAATCTCCGAACCCGCAAATGCTCGATGACTGGGCGAATAATTCTGCAGAAAGCTCTAAAAAAATGATGACGATACTAATCAAGTATGCTTGGGAAGAACGAGAGAACATCATTAAAGAGATAGCAGAAATTGAAGAAAATTTCAAGAAACATACAGATCAAACACTCATACAGGAGTTTAAAAAGGAACTCAAAGGAAGACTAACCAAGTACGAGGACGACATAAAACAACGTAAACAAAGAAAATTACACAGAGACTGTGTTGACTACGAAACAGGACGAATCCTGACGTATAGTCATAAATATGACCATCTATATAATCAAAATACGTTAACTAAAGAATCAGTTACTACTGAAGTAAATGTGGTAACACATCCAGAATTAACAGATTCAGATACAGATGTGTCAATACACACAACAAGCTCTCTGTCCGATGTAGATGTCATAACACACCAGGCTACTTTTTTGGACGAGTTCCGGGTAATGAAGAGGAGTCGACAATCAGGGAAGACAATGACAACGCCTGTTCCACCACAGAGAGGACGGGGGAGAGGCAGAGGAAGAGGAAGAGGCAGAGGCAGGGGCGCAGCAAGCAAAGACGCCTCAAGCGGAAACGTAGAAAGAAAAATGGAGCCCATGGGAACAAGAATGAGAGGCTCAAAATCAACGCTGTAATGGATGCCCAAATGGTAAACAAAACCATAGTAAACCTCTCTGCACGTACTTTGTCCCATTTTGAGAAATCTACTTTATGTCTCGGCCTAACCTTTTGTCCCACAGAACTTTTTAACTATACTAATACGCGTATTGACATTTTTAAATTCATTAGAAAAGTTAAACTAAAAAAATGGCATATTTTGAACAACAGTGAAGGACAACAGAATATGGCCCCTTTATTTGACATTTCCACACATCCAGGATTGACGGTGGGAGATGCTGACACATTGGATGCAATAATAGATCTAGGAGCACCCTACTCTGCTGATGCAGAGGATGTAATAACTAACAAATCAGCTTGTACCCAATTTAAACCCCGCTCAGTATTCTATCCCAATCTACCCCACGATGCTATCGATACATTTCATGATGTTGTGACTAAAGAACTCAAGAAACAGAAACACAAAAACTATAATCCCAGAGGCACACAAAATTTGTCTAACAAACAGTGCGAATTTATTCTGTCTCTATCAAAAGACAAGAATTTGGTCGTACGACCATCAGATAAAGGTGGGAACATTGTCCTCTGGGGTAAAGATCTGTATATTAATGAAGCAAAAGAACAACTCAGTAACAATGAATATTATTGTATATGTGATACTATAGCATATAATGCCAGTATTGCTACAACATGGCAAAGATTAACGGAATGGCAAGAATTGGGTATCATCTCTTGGCAAGAATACTGCTTTCTGAAACGCGATTTTCCAAAATTGCCCATCCTGTATCTTCTCCCTAAACTCCATAAACACCCCACTATTCCACCAGGGAGACCAATTGTGTCCTCCATGGGTAGTGTCAATGAAAATGTATCCAAATATGTGGATCAGTTTTTAAAGGATTATGTCTCAAAGCTACCGTCATTTGTCAAAGACACGAAAGATTTTCTGAACAAATTAGACGGCCTTATATGGAACGAAGACTACCACCTGATTACCCTGGACGTGAACTCATTATATACTATAATAGACCACGTCCAGGGAGTCGATGCCTGCATGCACTTCTTAGGCACTAGAGACATCATCTATCTCGAGCATACACGCATGTTGGCTGACATGATGATGATATGCTTGAAAAATAACATCTTCATGTTTGATGGGATACTCTACAGGCAGGTGCGAGGCACGGCTATGGGAACGTGCTTCGCACCTGGATTTGCAAATCTTTTCCTAGGAAAATGGGAAGAAGAAATTCGTTCAAATCCATCCCTTACGAAATACTTTAAATCAGTGACAGTATGGTTAAGGTATATTGATGATTTGTTTATTGTTTGGAGTGGTGACAAACAAGAAGCTGTGGAGTTCATAAATGAACTCAACACAAATCCATACAACATTAGATTAACATCTAACATCAGCGAAAGGGAGGTGGAGTTCCTAGACACCCATATTGAGGTCATTGATGGGAAACTTGTTACGAGTTTATATAGAAAAGACACAGCTGGGAATAGCCTGCTCCATGCCCTGAGTGGCCACCCAGAACCCTTGAAGTGGAGTATTCCATACGGGGAACTACTCAGGGCAAGGAGGAATTGCAGCACAGACCACAAATTTTCAGAAGAAAAGAACAACATGCTTGAAAGATTTCGACAGAGAGGCTACCCTGAATGGGTTCTCAATAATGCAGTACATAAAATCGAAAATGTAAGTAGAACTAAGGCACTGGAACAAAAAACTAATGACACTGAAAACACAGAAAATAACATCAGACTTGTGACTACATATAACAATAGATCAGGAACTGTGTGCAAATTGCTTACCGAGAATTGGAAAATTCTCCAGACTGATGCCATTATAGGGAAAGATATAGGAAAAAGACCACTGATCACCTATAAGAGGGGTAAAAGTTTGAAAGATATATTGGTAAGAGGGGATATTACTGAACACAAAAGCCATCATTTCCATGACCTTAAAGGATTCTTCCCTTGCGGGCATTGCAGAGCCTGCAAATTCAGTCACTCTGTGAAAGAATTTGACATCCCGGGGAGAAACAAAAAGTGGAAAATTAACCAGTTTTTAACATGCAGCAGCAATTGTATTGTTTATGTACTTGAATGTCCCTGCAAACGCAGGTATGTAGGTAGTACAATCTGCATGGTTAAAAAACGTGTGATGGAACATCTCCGTGCAATTACCAATGTTAATGTCCAATACCCAATTGCTAGGCACTTCTTGGAGTTTCACCAATCCAATAACTCCTTGTTACGGTACTTTGCCATCGAACAAATAGTCTCTAACCCACGTGGTGGCAATAGAGACCTCAGACTGAGACAACAGGAGTCTAAATGGATACTTGAGTTGGAGACTAGATTCCCCGGAGGTCATAATCTAGATGAGGAACTAGCCTCTCACCTCCATATAGATTGAAAATAACCATCCAATATTACGACTGTATTGTGAGAAGTCTTATGAGTATGCTGTCTTCGTGTCTTCGTTTCTTCTTTTTTTGGATACTTGTGTCCCCTTGTTTCTCTTCGAGAATGTAATGGCTATATATCTCTTATTTGTGTTTCTACAGGAGGAAAGGAAGGGGCCCACTACGTATTTGACTTCTCACGGGTTCCCTAACCTTTTCTTCCCCGGGCTCGGGACTGCACTGCACACAGATAAGAGAATTTTATGAATTTCTATCCAAGTTGGAAATAGAATTGGTTATGTTGTTGTGCTTTGGTTTTTTGTTTTTACTTTTCACTTTTTACGGTGTGATGGATTGAGTCGGGACAGTAACCTGCAATTACAATCTTAGTTCGTATGATGTTGCAAATAATACTTGATTATTGCCAAATCAATTTCACGTTTTAACATATAGTCTGCTATTGGCACTAGACCGCCAGAATATACGAATAACAGACCCTTTGTTTAGCATGCCACTAGAGCGATCGAATACCTATGCATGTAAATGATACACTGAGGCAAAACGAAAACGTGTACCACAGTGTAGCGATTACATATTGTTACACAGAAGGATCACTAGATCAACAACGGCTATTTAGCCTTGCAATAGGATATAAATGCAAATGATATAAATGTACAACAATGCATTCGCAAATGTAAATACTGTAAATATGTAAATACGTACATATTGTATGTGTATCTTCACTATACAAGCAATTAATCTTTTGGTGTCTATTAAGCGATTTGCTTAAACAACTTAAGTATGACTATAATTTGCAAAAATGTTGATTTTGGACGTTCCAATATGTCTGCCGCACTATGACATCACAATCGACTAACTAAGGGATAGTCCCACTTCTATCACCATGCTCTGTGTGAATTCACTTCAATGAACTTTATTTAAATCACTTCGAAATGTTCGTAGATTCGTGTGATCAAGACACTCTGTGTGTCGAAACGCGTAGCGAAGATTAAACTACTGCCACTTTGGAAATACCCGTGACTCTGAGTGTGCTTTTGTTTACATACAATCGGATTGACATATATATATATATATATATATATATATATATATATATATATATATATATATATATATATATATATATATATATATATATATATATTAATCCACGAAGTCACTCCTTCTGCAGTTCTAGCCCCCCGTAGGAGGGGTGGCGCGGACCGGCGGAGACAACCGGTAGTCATATGATCCTGAATGGAGTCCCAAACGCGCTCTTGGAGTAATAAATAATTACCAGGGAAACGGATGGTCACATTGACACAGGTAGGTTTATTCACATCATAAACCTGCTGCAACGCGTTTCACCTGCGGACGGGCTTGTTCACACAGCGTGCCAAACACAAATGCCACAATACATTCTGTTCCGTAGAAAAATCATTAACATGGACAAAGGACTTGAGAATACAAGCAGTCTGTAATGGTACGCTAAGTAAGGCGCCATTTTGTAAGGTGTTCTCACTGGTAGTACATATAAGTGATCATCCACTATTATATCCGTTATTCTGTCAGAAAATATCTACCATGAAAGAAAGTGTCCTCCTTGTAATGGTGCTAATCCTTCACTAGTTAGCGGAAAAATCCGCATCAACATCATACTTTGGCATATCTTGCGTTAATACAAACAACGATATATGAATTAATTTCAAGGCATGCGATACTAATTAAACAACAGTATCCGAGGCTGATTATAGCATTGTGCCGTTCATAATGTGTGGTCTCTATTTTTGGGTTTGAACCTTCACATGCTAAGTAGCCGTTTTTTAAAAATAAAACTTTATGTAAGTACGTGAATACAACGTAATCCCTGGGATCGTGTCATGATCGCCTAATAGTGGCAGACACCATTGTAATGCATCTGTTTGGATATAAGCAGTAACATATACCCTAGTTAGTCACCGTCAACTTTGCATGCATATACTTTGATACATAAACAACTTAGTACATGCAATTGTTCATTTAACTTGTTAAAAAGGTCGGACGGTTAAATAAGATTCGCCATATAGTGGCAAAGAGAACATACCGTCTATCTATAGTTCCTCAGTCAATTGATTACGTCAGTAGTACTACGCCAATTCATAGCAAAAACGTCTATTCCATGATATCCTAGAAGGAAAAAGCATCAACCCTACTCTAAAGACTCTATGCAGAACTTTCTTCATGTATACGTGATGCTTTGAGTTATACAAGAAACGTCCAAGGTCACAATCGGGACTATGAATGTGGCATATTGTGTTTACCCTGTTCAAACTAACTTCCTCTAAAACACCCATCAGTGAAAACAAAATAGTAAAAGAAGAAGAATTCGTATAGAAGATAGAGAAAGAAGAGAGCATCTTGGTATGTTTAAATGACAAGAGGTCACATTAGAGGTCAAAATCTCTGGCATGCCTGTTAAATACAGCATAAGACAAAAGTTCATTAATATGTACTCGGAACCTCAAATTACAGTAAATTACTTGATAGTTGTCAAAACCCCAAGGTCTGGAAGGTAAGTGAAGAAAACAAAGGAAATTACATCGTGACTGTGGCGACAATGAAACAGGCAGGATTCTGACCTATAGCAAGAAATATGACTATCTATATGAAACCAATGGGAAGCAATCTGATACCAAACCAACTGAGTCATATTACCAACACACTAATGTAATAACAGACACTAGCGACACTAATACAGACATTTCAGCTACTACCTCATCCTCCGAAAGTCTGCAAGACATGGGAGACATTGCTACGCGTCCAAAGTCAACTTTTTTAGACGAGTATCGCCTCTTGAAGAAGAGCAGACAAGACACGAGATCAACGTCCAGGCCAGACCAGAGAGACGACTCCCCCACACCGAGGGAAAGAGGAAGGAATACCAGAGGAAGAGGAGGAAGAGGAACAGGCAGAGGAAGCATGAAAGACAACACAATGGAGCACATGGGAAAAAGGCAAACTCGCTCCAAGAAGAACTACTAATGGAAGAAAAAATGGTAAATCAAACTATTGTTAATTTAACATCTAAATCTCTTAGTAGTAGAGACAAAAGAACACTTTGCCTTGGGTTATCATTCAGTCCCGCTGTCCCAATGAATTATGTGGACAGTAGGATTGATATTTTCAAATTTTGTAGAAAGCTGAAATTGAAAAAATGGCACAAACTAAAGCCAGTAAAGAGTCGCGATTTCCAACAACTGGAACGATCTGCATATGAATCCAATCTCACGATTGGTGACATTGATGCTATGGTGATTCTTCATGAATTACAGAGTAACCCCGATGGATCACAAATGAGTGCAGATTCTTTACTCATATTGGAGGAGTTGGAGATTAAACATGACAAAGCAGCGTGCAGCCAGTTCAAGCCCAAATCTGTATTCCTGCCCAAGATGAACCACGATAATATTGACACCTTCCAAGACCTTGTAGGTAACGATCTTCTTAAATTCAGGCAAAAAAATTGGCCCAAGAAATTACGGAACTTTGGGTATAATTTGTCACATGCACAAAAAAAAAAGCGATGGAGGAACTGGCCAAAGATGAAAACATTGTAGTGAGACCCGGAGACAAAGGGGGCAACATTGTAATCCTAACTAGAGCAATGTACATCACAAAGGCCTTGAGACAACTCAGCGATAGAACCACATACACTCCGTCCAGCAGGGCAGATTACAATAACAGTATTACCAACATCTGGGAGAAGTTATCCGAATGGAAAGACAAAGGGCTGATTGAATGGGAGGAATATTGTTTCCTTAAAAAAGATTTCCCCATACTGCCAGTAATGTACTTACTCCCGAAAATTCACAAAAGTAGGGAGAATCCACCAGGGAGACCCATCATTTCCTCTAGAGGCTGTGTGTTAGAGAACATTTCACTGTATGTAGATCATTTCTTGAGGGATTTTGTTCATGCTTTACCCTCATTTGTCAGAGATACCAAGGATTTCTTGAGTAAAATAGAGAAATTCGTGTGGAAGAAAGAGTACATCCTGGTTACCCTAGATGTCAACTCCTTATACACAGTGATTGACCATGACCAAGGCCTAGAGGCATGCGCTAGGTTTCTAAAACGTAGGAACATACGCTTTTTGGGTCATACTGCCATGATTCTTGACATGATCAAGTTTTGCTTACGCAATAACTTTTTTATGTTCAATAACGATTTGTACAAGCAAACACTGGGAACCGCGATGGGTACATGCTTTGCACCGAGTTTCGCCAACCTCTTCATGGGAGCATGGGAGGAGGATTTGCACATGAGTTCTACTCTTCGAGATACCCTGACCAAGGTTACACTTTGGTTAAGGTATATCGACGATATTTTCTTCATTTGGCAGGGAGATGAAGAAGAGTTGAGATTCTTCATCGAGACCCTCAACCATAACAACAATCATCTCACTTTTACGAGTACCATCAGTCGCAAGGAAGTCAACTATCTAGACACTCAAGTAAGAGTAGTGAAGAATAAATTACAGACTATTCTTTACCGTAAAAGTACAACAGGAAACACCTTAATTCATGATATGAGTAGTCACCCAGATAATTTGAAATGGAGTATACCGTATGGGGAACTTCTCAGAGCAAAGAGAAATTGCAGCAATCTGAATGATTACCAAAACGAGGAAAGAATAATGGTAAAAAGATTCAGAGAAAGGGGTTATCCACAGTGGGTACTCAAAAGGGCAATGGATAAGATATCTGATGTTGAGAGAAATACGCTTTTAGAGGATAAAACTAAAGAACCCATTAGTGACGACGAAGATTCCAACATTGCACGTATGATTCTAACGTTCAATGGGAATTCTGAACCTGTAAGAAAAATCCTGGCACAAAATTGGAAACTTCTGAAAAGTGACCCCATAATAGGGGAAAGCATACCAGATAGACCAAACATCACATATAGGAGGGGCCGTACTTTCAAAGACTTGCTGATCCATAGTGATTTAACAACAAGTACAGTTTCGAGAAGCATTAACATGCAAGGCTTCTTTCCCTGCGGACACTGCAAGGCGTATGCTAACAGTCGCATGGTGAAGGAATTCTGGAACACCAGTACTAATACAATGGTTAGTATTAACCAGTTTCTAACATGTGACAGTACATTCGTCATATACGTTCTAGAATGCCCATGTAAGTTAACATACGTGGGCAGTACAACACACATGGCGAAAAAACGAATTCTGGAACACATGAGGGCGATTACAAACAAAGACAAACAATATCCGATCGCCCGTCATTTTGAAAGATTCCATTTTTCAGACTGCAAGAAACTCTCCTACTATGGGATAGAACAAATCCTACCAAACAAACGAGGTGGAAATCGCACCCTGCGCCTTAGACAAACAGAATCAAGACACATCATTGGGATGTGCACCAGATTTCCCAACGGACATAATATGGATGAGGAAATGGCGATCCATTTACAGTCTGAATGAATGTTTTGTTGAAAGCACCATCACCTTCACAAACTCTGTGAAGCAGCACATATTACAGACTAAGAATCTCTTAAATAATGTATAGCTTTTGCGATCCTTTTAGATTCTTTTCAGGTTCTTACCAGGTCTACTTTCAGGATGTATGTACAAACGAACTTCCATGTATTAATTGAGATAATACTTTTTTAGACTTCTTTACAGAGTTTTCTAGAGAATTTTTACTGGAAAATGTCTCCAGATGTTTATATAACTGTTTCATAATTTTTGAATTAAGTGACAAACATGTGTAAAATGTAAATACGATATCCTTCTGCTTTTCTCTCACTCCACTTTTCTTTTGTTCTTCTTCTTACGGGAGGAAAGGAAGGGACCATGAATTTCCAAGGGGTCCCTACCCTTTTCTTCACTTACCTTCCAGACCTTGGGGTTTTGACAACTATCAAGTAATTTACTATAATTTGAGGTTCCGAGTACATATTAATGAACTTTTGTCTTATGCTGTATTTAACAGGCATGCCAGAGATTTTGACCTCTAATGTGACCTCTTGTCATTTAAACATACCAAGATGCTCTCTTCTTTCTCTATCTTCTATAAGAATTCTTCTTCTTTTACTATTTTGTTTTCACTGATGGGTGTTTTAGAGGAAGTTAGTTTGAACAGAGTAAACACAATATGCCACATTCATAGTCCCGATTGTGACCTTGGACGTTTCTTGTATAACTCAAAGCATCACGTATACATGAAGAAAGTTCTGCATAGAGTCTTTAGAGTAGGGTTGATGCTTTTTCCTTCTAGGATATCATGGAATAGACGTTTTTGCTATGAATTGGCGTAGTACTACTGACGTAATCAATTGACTGAGGAACTATAGATAGACGGTATGTTCTCTTTGCCACTATATGGCGAATTTTGTTTAACCGTCCGACCTTTTTAACAAGTTAAATGAACAATTGCATGTACTAAGTTGTTTATGTATCAAAGTATATGCATGCAAAGTTGACGGTAACTAACTAGGGTATATGTTACTGCTTATATCCAAACAGATGCATTACAATGGTGTCTGCCACTATTATGCGATCATGACACGATCCCAAGGATTACGTTGTATTCACGTACTTACATAAAGTTTTATTTTAAAAAAAACGGCTACTTAGCATGTGAAGGTTCAAACCCAAAAATAGAGACCACACATTATGAACGGCACAATGCTATAATCAGCCTCGGATACTGTTGTTTAATTAGTATCGCATGCCTTGAAATTAATTCATATATCGTTGTTTGTATTAACGCAAGATATGCCAAAGTATGATGTTGATGCGGATTTTTCCGCTAACTAGTGAAGGATTAGCACCATTACAAGGAGGACACTTTCTTTCATGGTAGATATTTTCTGACAGAATAACGGATATAATAGTGGATGATCACTTATATGTACTACCAGTGAGAACACATTACAAAATTGCTCCTTACTTAGCGTACCATTACAGACTGCTTGTATTCTCAAGTCCTTTGTCCATGTTAATGATTTTTCTACGGAACAGTATGTATTGTGGCATTTGTGTTTGGCACGCTGTGTGAACAAGCCCGTCCGCGGGTGAAACGCGTTGCAGCAGGTTTATGACGTGAATAAACCTACCTGTGTCAATGTGACCATCCGTTTCCCTGGTAATTATTTATTACTCCAAGAGCGCGTTTGGGACTCCATTCAGGATTATATATATATATATATATATATATATATATATATATATATATATATATATATATATATATATATATATATATATATATATATATATATCACTGAAAAAACCATAGGTTTCAGGGGTGTTATAGTTAGCTGGACTTTTCACTGGTACAAAACAATTGAAATTCCCCCGTTATAGTTAGTTCAGCTAACTATAACTCGCGCACCCGCAATGCACTGCTGATGACGTCACATATTACATCACTCATGACATGGTCAGTGACATCACTCATGACATCACTGATGACATCTCAAATGACATCACTGATGACATCATCCAGTGAATGTGTGTTTTTCTGAAAATTAAATATGTTTTATATATGTATATCTCAAGGTGGATGGAAGAATAAATGGGTATATAAGTGTCTAAATGGATGATTTGTTTTTGAAAAATCGATTGTGTAACTGACTGATTAAGTGTATCATAGTGAATACATGGCTTAGTGAGTAATGTTTAAATATGTAAATATATGTATCAGTCTCTCACTTTGTGTATAAGTCAATCAATCAATCATTTGCATTTATAAAGCGCGCTACTCACCCGTGAGGGTCTCAAGGCGCTGGGGGGGGGGGGTCAGTGCTCGAAGAGCCAGGTCTTGAGCTGCCTTCTGAAGGAGAGGTGGTCCTGTGTGGCGCGAAGGTGGCTGGGAAGAGAGTTCCAGGTCTTCGCTGCTAGGTAGGAGAAGGAATTGCCTCCGGCGGTGGTTTTGCGGATGCGAGGTATGACAGCCAGGGCTTGTCCGGTTGAGCGTAGGGTGCGAGGAGGAGTGTAAAAGGAGACTCGGTTGTTGATGAGTTTTGGTCCGAGATTGTGCAGGGCTTTGTGTGCGTGGGTGAGGAGTCTGAAGGTGATCCTCTTGTTGACTGGAAGCCAGTGGAGTTTAATCAGGTGTCCGGAGATGTGGTGGTGGCGAGGTATGTTCAGGATGAGTCGTGCGGCCGCGTTCTGGATTCGTTGAAGTTTTCTCTGCAGTTTGGTGGTGATGCCGGCGTACAGAGTGTTTCCGTAGTCCAAGCGGCTGGTGACGAGGGCGTGAGTTCCGGTCTTCCTGGTGTCGGTGGGGATCCAGCGGAAGATCTTGCGGAGCATGCGGAGGGTGTTGAAGCATGCAGAGGTCACCGAGTTGACCTGTCTGGTCATGGAGAGGGATGAGTCCAGGATGAAGCCGAGGTTGCGTGCGTGGTCGGTGGGTTGGGGAGTGCTGCCTAGGGCGGGGGGCCAGCAGGAGTCGTCCTAGGCAGTGGGTGTGGGGCCGAGGATGAGGACCTCCGTCTTCTCTGAGTTTAGTTTGAGCCGGCTGTCTGTCATCCAGTTCGCCACTTCCTTCATGCCTTCGTGTAGTCTGGTTCTTGCTGCGGTGGGGTTGTTGGTGAGGGATAGGATGAGCTGGGTGTCGTCGGCGTAGGATATGAGGTTGAGTCCGTGTTTTCTTGCGATGTTCGCCAGGGGGGCCATGTAGATGTTGAAGAGGGTGGGGCTGAGGGAGGATCCTTGGGGGACGCCGCAGATGATCTCCGTAGCTGTGGATCTGAAGGGGGGGAGGCGGACTCTCTGAGTTCTTCCGGAGAGGAAGGAGATGATCCAATCCAAGGCCTTGCCTCTGATGCCGGTGTTGCTGAGGCGACGTATCAGGGTACGGTGACAGACCGTGTCGAAGGCTGCGGAGAGGTCCAGGAGTATGAGGGCCACGGTCTCTCCTTTGTCGGTCAGAGATCTGATGTCGTCCATGGCTGCGATGAGGGCGGTCTCGGTGCTGTGGTTAGCTCTGAAGCCGAATTGTGAGGGGTCGAGTGAGTCGTTGGCTTCCAGGGCGGTGGTGAGTTGAGCGTTGACGATTTTCTCAATCACTTTGGCGGGGAACGGTAGGAGCGAGATGGGCCGGAAGTTTTTGAGTTCGGTGGGGTCTGCTGTTGGTTTCTTTAGGAGGGCGTTGAGTTCGGCGTGTTTCCAGCTCTCCGGGAAGGTGGCGGTGGTGAAAGATGTGTTGATGACGTCTCGGAGGTGGGGTGCGATGATGTTGTCGGCTTTGTTGAAAATGTGGTGCGGGCAGGGGTCGGATGGTGATCCTGAGTGGATGGAGTTCATAATGCGGGTGGTTTCCTCGGTGGTGGTTGGGTTCCAGGTGTCGATGGTGGTGTTGTCGTTGGCGGGTTCCGGTGGTGGGTTCGTGTTGGTTGTGGTGAAGCTGTTGTAGATGTCGGTGATCTTGTGGTGAAAGAAAGCTGCGAGGGAGTCGCAGAGGTCCTGTGAGGGGGGGATGGAGTTGTTTTCGGCGTCGGGGTTGGAGAGCTCTTTGACGATGCCAAATAGTTCCTTGCTGTTGTGGGCGTTGTTGTCTAGTCTGTTCTGGCAGGCTGAGGCGGGTGGCGGGAGGGTTGGTGAGTAGCTACATGGGTGTCTATATAGGTTATTAGTTGGTTTTTTGAGTATCAGTCTGAGTGTCTGCATGGTTCGGTGGGGGGTATTACGTAGTGCATAGTTGCATGAATGAGTGACTCACTGTTTGTATGTGTTGAAGACAGCATGTGTGCAGGACTGTATGGGTGGATGAGTGTGTGTATGGGTGTGTTAGTGAGTGAATGACTGTCTCAATAGTGTCTTTATGAGTAACTACATATGTTTTAAACTAGTATATGTGACTATTGGTGTATATAAGTGAGTATATGTGAGAGTGAGAGTTTGAAAGAGTTCCTGTATGAATAAGTATGTGTTTCTATAAGTGATTGTTTAAAAGACTAAGTATGTGTAAGTTTCCGTAGAAGTAAGTGTGGTGGTGTGTGTATAACTGTATATGCAAGTAAATGTATGTTTGATTCTTTATTAGCATGAGTGACTATGTGTGTGAGTAACTCTATGGATGAGTGGCATTGTGTAACAGGATGTATAGGTGTATGAGTACATATGATGAGTGAGTATGTATGAGTGACTGTATAGGACTGTTGGTGAATGAGTGGATGTGTATGTGGATCTTAGAATTACTGAAGAGGTTGTTGTAACTGGTATTGGTATGTCCATTGTTTTGAAAATTGTAGTCTCTATTTTTGAATGTGTGTATCAAAGGTTATATTAGGGTGAGAGGAGGTCTGCCACTCTATCGCAAGGATGATGTCAACAGTGATGTCATCAGTGATGTCACTGACCATGTCATCAGTGATGTAATATGTGACGTCATCAGCAGTGCATTGCGGGCGCGCGAGTTATGGTTAGCTGAACTAACTATAACGGGGGAATTTCAATGGTTTTGTACAAGTGAAAAGTCCAGCTAACTATAACACCCCTGAAACCTATGGTTTTTTCAGTGAATTTCTGAGGTTTTTTAAATGCTAATTCCTAACTATAACGTGCCTGAAACCTATGTTTTTTTCTGTGAATTTCAAAGGTTTTTTAAATGCTAATTTCTAACTATGCCTACAGAGATAGGACATGTGAAGAAAGAAGAAAAGATGCACAGAAAGAAAAAAAAGAAGTGCAGAAAGAAGCAACAGAAGTCCTCAAAGACGAAGAAAAGTGCAGGAAGAAGGATAACGTGCAGAAAGAACAAAAAGAAGAGCAGAAAGAAGCCTTGTTGCAAAATCATCCTGTACCTTCAACTTTTTCAGACGGATACTGGTGGTAACTGAGTCTGACTAACCAGACCTAGAGCCAGTGCTATGTTAAAAGACACTTAGAATACAGTGAAAACACCTACATACACTAGGGAACATTATGCGTTGGGGTCCCCCTGTGATTAGCATGACCTCCTCTGTAAGCCCCTAGTATATAATAGGGCAGGAGGATTAAAACTACCTCTTAAAACAGGCCACAGGGCGTTTTTGCACACGTTAACTCAGGCCCCGTCCCCTCCCTTCACCACTGTGTAAACACGCCCTGTGTCTGTTTTTAGTTGGGAGATTAAGTTCATTTGAATCCTGAGGGTCCCTAGGGTCCTCCAGTAAGTGCCGCAGAGCTGCGTTGCAGAGAGGTGTAAAAAGTGGCACGGCCTGGACCACCTCTCTGCAATGCAGCTCAGTGGCGCTTACTGGAAGCACTTGGTGGGCTAGTTAGCCCCCAGGGGCCCTCAGTATTGAAGGGAAATTATATCCCCAATTTAAAACGTGCCATAGTGCGTGTTTGCACACGTCACCTCAGGCCCCGTCCCCTCCCTTCACCACTGTGTAAACGCGCCCTGTGGCTGTTCTAAGTTGAGAGATTAAGTGCCCTTGAATCCTAAGGGTCCCTAGGGTCACTAGACTACTAGGTACCTCCAGTAAGCGCCACAGAGCTGCGTTGCAGAGAGGTGTAAAAAGGGGCTTGGCCTCAGAACACCTGTCTGCAGCGCAGCTCCCTGGCGCATACTGGAGATGCCTGTTGGGCTAGTTGGCCCTCAGGAACCCTCAGTATTGAAGAGGAATTAATTCCTCAACTTACAACTCGCCAGGGGGCGCGTTTGCAGAGTGCTGCAAGGAGGGGGCGTCGCCTCCGGCACAATGCCAGTCTTCTATTTATTTTAATTTTTTAAGAAGGGGGGCTGTGTGGTTCCCCTTCTTATTCTAATTTATTGGCCCTGATGACCCCATCCCCCAGGGCCTGTCTCCTAATTATATTTTTTTGACCCCAATCCCCAGGGCCGGCCACTGTTTTTTATTATTTTTAAAAAATATATATTTATAGACACACCTAGGACATGCTGGACAAACCATACGTACCTATCACCATGACGATTTGCGTGATATTCATTAAAAGGCGACTATGCATACAATGAATCCACGTGGAATGTATTTACACCACTAGTGAAGCTCTGACATGTCTGATGCCCTACCGTGCCTAATCCCGGTAGACACCCTTGTCGTTTATTTATACAAACATGGGTAGCTATTGACGGGCACATTTAATACACATGCACACCAAGCCATTCAAAGGGGATTCGACAAAAATTCGACCAAAACTATGCAAGAAACCCCCCTCACGATTAATAAAACACACATCCACTGCCGGATGTGTAATACTTTTTATTTTACTCTCTGGAAAGGGGACGAACATCACTTGAGAGTCACAGCGCGCTCCTGGCAGAGCCCAATGCTGTGTTACACCCACCATTGCCTGCTGAGTGCCACACACCTCTGTGTTGTATTCCACTAGCTAGTGCATATGCTATGACACTCTCTAGCCCATGTGCATTGTAACACCACCCCGTGAATATGTCATGCCACACTTGTCTTCGCACGGGTTATATTGCCCCATCTAACTTGCCTTCCTCGATGCCTATGTTATAACGCACAGTGCTATGCCATACATACTACAATCTGGGATCCATATCTTTGTCACAGTGCATATGCAACGTTACACTCCCCAGCACATATTTTATATTACAACTTTAGAGACTAGTTAGGTTACACAACACTGCCCTGTGCATATTACACTCCAAGGCGCATATCGCATAGCACGCGCTAGTGCCTGTGCTATCTCGCGCTCTCCAATGAATCTGTCATTGCGCACAATGTATTGCATATTATATTTCACACCCGGTTCATCTTATATCACACTTTGTGGTGCATAGTTTATACCATACACTATATCTAGTTTTCATTTTCAATCATGCTCTCAGGACTATGTTCTATATAACACTGTGTTCACCTACCCTTTTCACGGGCATTACATTTTGCGATAGGGGGTGGAGGGTCAGGGGGTGTTTCTGCCAAGTGAGCCCGGAGTCACAGTCACAAACGTCCTCTTCTTCCTGAATAAAAGTGAGATTATGCTGCATACTTGTTCATATTTTAAGTAGTTCGCACAGACACACGTTTTAAAAACAATAAAGTTCCTAATACCCGCCTTCTCTGAACAGTTAGCTTGCTGCCCCATCCCCCTCCTCCCTATCCTCTGTTGTGTGAATCCATGGACTAGCCTCCTCCCTCCTGCCATGCATGGTCTGATGTGCTGCCACTGCCCTCAATTTAGTATGATGTACCAGTCCACTCCTCCTGCCCTCCATTGCCCAATTCTATGTCCCATCATTGACCTCCTGCTTAAACTATGTGCTTAGCTTGCTGCCCCTATTCTCCTTCCCCCTGCCCTCTGATGTCTTTGTGCATGCCCCTGCTCCATCCTTTTTGCCCACCATGTTCCATGGACCTGCCACTCCTATCTACTCTGAATGTTCTGTTGAGCTGCCACTCCCCTCCCACCTGCCTAGCATTGTCAGATGACTGTAACCTGTCCCTGCCACCTCCACCCTGCCTGTCCACATGCCATGCCCCTATCCCCTTCCTCCTGTCCTCCATGGTCCATTGTACTGCCACACCCTTCTGCCCTCCCTGGTCTGTTGTGCTGCAACTGCTCCTCCTGCCTGCCCCGAGCGGTCTGTTGTGAGGCCCCTTCCCCTGAACTTTCTTGTCTGTGCACAGGTCCTGACCCTCCCTTCTATCCTCCATTGTCCTTTGTGCATGCCCCTGCACCCTCCTTCTTGCCCATCATAGCCATTGTGCTGCCACTAACCCTCCCCCTTGCCATGCATGGTCTTCTGTGCTGCCATGGCCCCTCCCACCTTCCCTGTGTGGTCAGTTAGCTGCCCCTGACCCCTCCCACCTTCCCTCCATGGTCTGTGTGTATGCCATCACAGTCTCACTGTTGCTCTTCATGGTGTGTCTTGCTTCTAGTGCCCATCCTGCCTGACCTCCATGCCTATCTTGCTGCTCCTGCCCTGCCCCCTTGCCCCCAGCCCTCTGTTTACATGTGCAGACCTCTACTCCCTCCCTCCTGGCTTGTCTGTTCCATTGTAATGCCCCTGATCCGTCCCTCCTGCCCTTTATGGTCTGTTATGCTGCAGCTTTCTCTCCTGTCTGTCCATTATGGTCAGCTAGCTACCATTGCCTCTTGCCCCTCTGTTCTCTGTTGTCCATGTGCATGGTCCTGTCCCCTCCCTCTTGCTTTCTATGGATTGTTGTGCTGCACTCCCGTCCCGCATGCCCTGTGTGGTGTATTGTGCTACTGCAAACCCTGATGCCTGCCCTGCAGGGTCAGTTTGGTGCACCTCTCCATGTCCCTCCTGTCCTCTGTTATCCAAGTCCATGTCCTTACCCCATTTCCTTCCATGATCCAATGTACCATACTTGCGAACATTTTGAACTTGGTAAGAGGGAGATTTTGAAAAAAAACTGGGGTATTGATTTTCCCCTTTGAGTTACATTGAAAAAGAGGAGATTGTAGACAGGAGACAGATCAAATAAAGCCCATTTGAGCTTAAAAACATTGGACGTTTCCTGGCTGAATCGGGTCTGTTGGCATGTATGGTTGTACTACCATTGCCTCTTCCTTCTGCCCACAATGGTCTATTACATTGCCACAGCCTCTCTTGCAAGTCCTGTATTGTTGGTTTGTTGCCCCTGCCCCCCTTTCCACTGCCCTCCATAGTCTGTTGTGCTGCCACGGCCCTTCCTGCCTGCTCAGTGTGGTTAAATTGTTGCCTTTGCACCCTCCTACCTGCCTTCAATTTTCAGAGTCCGTGCCCCTGGCCTCTGCCTCTCAACAGTATCCTAATGAACAACTAGATTGCTAACATTCTATACTTATTACAAAAGTGTGGAACGCCTGACGTCATCTTGATGTAATCAAAACTGTAATACCTAGAGCATTTCCTTTAGAAATTACATATATGAGAGGGTCTTATTGGCATCAAAATTATGGTTAGTGCTCTAAAAGACTAAAATAAGGACATATTTTCTGAGTTTTCAAATAGCGACAAAGCACTTTTAAATTATTTGTTATCTTTATGTTTTTTTATCCAGTTGACCACTTGATTAAATGTTGCACTTTGGGGAGAGGATGTGGTGTTACTTCCAGAACTGCAGACTTTGCAACTGGGGACCAGGTTGGAGTTTCTGCTTCAGCTCGACATTCTGTGATTCTGGTCAAATCACTTAGTCTCCCCATGTCTACAACCAAAATGAATTTGTTCTTGTGTGATGTAACCGATGCTCATGTAAAGCACTCCAATACCTGACAAGTCTGCACTATATAACACTGCAAAAACACAAAATAATAAGTGTTTTGCACACTTCTGTCATTGGGCTATATTTGGGCTACATCTGGGTGATTTTGGGCTACATTTGGGCTCTTTTGTCTCCGGTGGCCATTTTGGGAGATTTATTTGTTATGAAGTTTCCTAATTTCCTCATGTACTGCAGTCTCCTCAGTAGGAAATGCTTTCAGTTTTTTACTTTGATTCCATCATGAAGGTATTCAGATAGGTCACACATTTGCCATAAATTCTGAATGTTAGCACTCTAGTTGCTCATTAGATCACTGTAGTAAAACTACTGTTCACCATGGAAGTCTGCTCCTGGTATTAAAAGTGCATGTTTCAGTCTGCATGTCAGAATTTTTTAATGAAATAGAAGAGGATTTGAGAAGTCACTCAAAATGTGCCCTCATTTTCTTTCTTCAGCATTAATCATAATTTCTATGGCAAAATGAACCCCCTCATTGTGTTCCTTTTTACATTAAATGTTTTAAGTGTTACCAGTTTATTCCAATCAAGATGGCTTCAGGTGTGCCATACGTTTGTCATAATGAAGACAGTAAGCGCTCTAGTTGTTTTTAAGAACACATGGTGAAATCACCTTAGAACATACCACAATTCCTAAAATGAGTATGGTACCATCAACAAATGATTTATAATGTAACGAAAGTCTTAAAACCTTCTATTAACTGCAATGCTTTTTAATGAGGTGCTATCATGTATATTGGTCCCAAGATGGCTGCCAACACTTCTTGGATGAAGTGCTGACAGCCAATCAGATCTCAGGATGAGATGTGTGGTTACTTACTTTTGATTTTCTCAGGAACTACTGAACAGATTGACACCAGACCTGCAAAAGGCACTTCCCTGACCTGAGGACTACCTCTCTACCTCTCTGCCAAATTTCAAGTAATTCTGTTCAGCCGTTCGGGCTGTACCTTGGACTAAAGGTCCCTATGGAAAAATGCATGGGGAAAACGTGTTTTGGGACCCCCATTTTTTCTCAGCCCCCACTTGACGAATCACCCCGAGACTTTCAGGGTAGGAGCGGAGCGGAGCGCCCCACCTATTTTGAAAATTTTGCGAGGATTCGTCAACCGGCGCCAAAGTTATTCCAAATAGAATGTTGCGGATTTCCTATGGAAACACGGTCCTAACTATAACTATCTACTGGCGACCGCCAGTAGATTCTATATATATATATATGTATATACACACACACACACAAACCACCATCCTGAAGTAATCGTAGTCTCGATCACACCAACCAGGTACGGACCACAACGTGGATGTTTAATTTAATTTATTGTTGCAGATTCAAAAAAGTGCAAATGCGAGTGCAAAAATCTCAATACGAGCAAGTGCCCAGCATGACGCGTTTCGACTGCACACAGGCAGTCTTGATCACATGACGCGCTGGACCTATCAGTGCGTATAAATAGTGAAATTCAAACTAAGCACATGATACAATTTACCCAATTGCAGAAGTCAGAAAATTAGCATATATAACCGGTTTTACAGATACTCCCCAAAAGGGTAACACATGTTGAACATAAATGTAAAACATATAGTGTATCGAACAATAATAAAAACATAGTGCTTGTAAATTGTTCTGAATAGAATCTCCAATAACCAGTCCGCAAGAATTCATTTCAAATATTAGAGCCAAAATTACATACACACTTCATAGTGAAGAGTCTCAATTGGTATAAATTACCACGTAGAGTGTATGTAACCACAATCACTGGCCTAATCCTAATTGAAATAATACCTTATACATAAGTCTAATTCCTGTTTACATGGTAAATTGTTGTGTGCAAAATTGTGCAAAAAAGTGATCTAGTGCAAAAGTGCATAATATTAGAATTTCAGTCAAAAAGATGTAAACATATAAATATAGCAGCAGATAATCGATGTCCCTTAAGTAATCTCCTCATCATAAATGATTCAGTCAATTTCATCATGCTTTGTTGTCCTGTCCCAATCTTCCGTTTCAATACCCAGATGTATCTAATGGCAAGAAAAAGGAAAAAATAGATTTATGGATATTTACAAACTAATGCTCATTTACCCAATTAGGACATAGTGTCTCAAACTAATTAGAGTTAGTTTTTAAATAAATTGAAAAAACAAGCTAGCCGGTCAAAGTCCCATGAAATTAAAAACATTCGAGGAAACCTCAAATAAAATCAAGTAAAATCAGGGATGTAAATCATTACTTAATCCTAAAACAAGTCACAGACCATTGTAGATACTCTGAAGATATAAAATTAGCAGCCACCAATATTGAAATGCATTGTTTTTCAATAAAATATATGATAAATAGAATAAAAACTGGATAAGAATCCCCAGGCTTCGAAACCGGCCATAGCCACTATCACAACTTAAAAGATCTAGAAAATTCCAGATAAATATAGTCATAAAAAAGCAGATAAAAGCCATTGGATAGTAAATCTGGGATCTATCATAAGATTTTGAGTGATGTTAAAACCAGTAATTTATTAAAGAAAATTGTGCAAATCATCGCTGTTGTTAAGACCATTTGGCATTTTAGTGTCGAGTAGCATAATAAATTCCGATTCTACTTGTCTCAGTCTTTTTTCTCTGTTGCCTCCTCGAATATTTTTGGGCACTGCGCTAATGACAAAATATTTGAGATCATTAAGATTATTATTATGTACAAGTTTAAAATGTCGTGCCACAGGATAATTAGAATCAGAATTCTCCACTGCTCTAAGATGTTGTAAAATCCTGTTAAAAACTTGCAATTTTGTGCTACCTACATAGAATAAATGACAGGTGCATTCCAAAACATAAATGGCATAATCCGTTCTGCAAGAATAGTGTCCTTGTATTTTGATAGGTTCTCTACCAAAAGCAGTCATATATTCTGTAGTATTTTTGCCAAATTTGCATGCACGACATGAACTGCATTTAAAAAATCCTGATCTCAAAGTGAGCCAAGTATTAGAGAATGTCACTTCAGGACCGTTCCTAACTAATGCATCTCTCATAGATGGAGCTCTTCTAAAAGTTAGACTAGGAAGTTTGGGCAAGATTTGCGACATTGTTATGTCAGACCGAATAATTGGCCAATTTTTATAAAGAATCTTGCGAATCTGTCTCTCCTGTCTGCAAAAGTTAGTAATCAATCTAATATTCTCTACAGATTCAATAACAGTTGTATCAGTGACATTTTCAATCTGGATAATTGTTGGAATTTCAGACTCTTCCAATGTATCACAATTTACACCAATACTATTAGCCTTGTCTTTTGCTTTTGTTAAATCTGTGGCTTTATATCCTCTTTTTAGAAATCTATTGAAAGCCTCTTTCTGACACTCTTCAAGATCCCCCTCATGGCTACAGATATGTTTTATTCTCAAAAATTCACCAAAGGGGATACCTCGTATCAGGTGTTGGGGATGTGAGCTGCTAGCATGTAATACAGAGTTTCCTGCCGTAGGTTTCCTATGTAACCTGGTGTGGATTCTATTTTCTTTTATATTAATTTCCACATCCAGGAATTGTACTTTTTCATTGCTGATATCAGATATAAATTTCAAATTTAAGGCATTGTCATTCAAATCATTTATAAAATCCATAGCTGTCTCTGGTGAACCTTTCCAAATCAAACAAACATCATCAATGAACCTCCACCACTGGAGAACATGTTGGTCAAATATATCTTTATGAGTGCTTTTAAGGACATGCTCCTCCCACCAGCCCACGTGTAAACACACGTAGCTAGGAGAGAAGCATGCCCCCATAGCCACTCCGCGTAGTTGTTGATAAACCTCCTTATTGAAAATTAAGTAATTATGGGTTAAACAAATTTCTACCATCTTGATCAACATCTTATTATGTTCATACATATGAATGCTTCTTTGATCTAAGAAATGGCGAATTGCGTTAATGCCATCCTCGTGATGAATATTAGTGTACAGTGAACTAATGTCCATCACAATTAGTAGATAATCCTCCTCCCATTTCACTGTCCTTAATTTGGTCAAAAAATGTCCGGTATCCCTAATAAATGAAGGTAGATTTTCCACAAATTCATGTAGGAAGTGATCCACGTACTTGGACATAGCCTCAAGTAAACTTTTTTGTGCCGAAATAATCGGTCTTCCAGAAACTGGTGTCAGATTTTTGTGCACCTTAGGGATAAAATATAAGAAAGGAGTCAAAGGATGGTCATTTTTTTAAAAACTGTGCTCATTTTTAGATAGTAGACCAACACGCCTCCACCGTGCCAGTTCACCAAAGACATATTCTTTATTTTGCCTTAGTTCCTGGAAGTTTGCTTTCCTATAACAATTAGTGTCATTTAAATGCAACCCTGCTTCTTCCATGTACATATCTCTTGGCCAGAGAACGATGTTCCCGCCTTTATCGGCTTTGTTAATGATGACTTCAGTGTGCTTTTTAAGTTTGAAATTAGTTTAGTATACTGAATTTCAGAGTGGTTTCTTCGCAAATTTCGTTGTGTAACCTCCCTATTCAATTTTTTCAGATCTTCCACTATGCAATCACTGAAAACATCTATCGAGTCCCTTGGCATCATTGGAATGAAGGTAGATGGAGGTTTAAATGGGCTGGTTGCTGGCATGTTGCATATGATACCTGCCTCTAAAAGATTCTCCTGAGTAGCATTTTCTTGTGAATTGTTTGTTTCTGCCAAAGTTTGAACTGCAAGAAGAGTATTAACATCCGCAGCCTGCAAATTTGAACAAAACCCCTGTACAGTGCTATTCTGTAAGGCAATATTAGCAGCTTTCTTTAGTTGAAAGTGTTTCCTTAATTTCAGCTTTCGGATGAATTTAAAAACGTCAACTCTTGTTTGGGTATATTTAAAACAATTAGTGGGACAAAATGACAAACCCAAAGCCAAAAGTTGTTTTTCTGCGACTAACAATGTAATTTTTTTTTTTTTTATTTTTTTTTTTTTTGAAAATCAGAATACACACTTTTAATATAAATAACAACAAAAAAGAAAAATACAAAAATACAACAAACAAGGCGAAACGACTTATGAAGGGCGGCGAACACCAGCCGGGGGAGTCAACACCCAACCACCCGAGGGCGGTCAATAAAAGAAGACCTGAGAGGGAGGGGGGGGCCACGAGAGAACCAAATCTGTACTCCAAAGTACGAGATACACAAGGAACCCTCAAGGATCAGGGGGACGAGGCAACCCCGGACGTATCCACCAAAGGGGGAGCACAGATAGACCCACGATACGCGTTCCACTGCCCCCAAATTCTACCCCAAGCCCCCGGTTTACCACGAGCCACATACACCGTTTTCTCCCTGAACATGCACCAGTCCATGTTCTCCTTCCAGACGGACACGGTGGGAGGCCGCTGGGAACCCCAAAGCTGTGCAATATCTCTCTTTGCAATCATGTTCCCCAAGGCCGCCCACCGAGCCTGAGCCGCATTGCAGTCATTGGGCTCCCATACATTCAGCACACAACGACGCACCTCCGGCAGCAGAGCGACCCCGGTGACTCGTCTCATAATATCATGCACCCGGCGCCAGTATTCCGCCACCTCGCGGCATTCCCATAGGATATGGAGAAAGGTAGCACTGAGCCCGCAGCCACGCTTACAGAGTCCGTCGTCTGAAAACCCCATCGAGACCAGGCGGGGGCCCGTCACATATACACGATGGAGAATCTTAAGCTGGACCAGGCGGAGACGGGCCGGGATGGCCACCTCCTTAGGGGATGACAGTGCAGTCTGCCAGTCCTCATCGTCCAGCTCCACCCCATCTCCCGTCCATGCCTCCCGAAGACGCACCAAGAGGTCAGCCCGATTGTTTATCAGTTTTTTGTAAATCAGGGAGATAGTACTGTCGGGGACGTGACCATCGAGTATGCGGTCCTCGAGAGGCGAAGAAGAAGGGACCGTGGTCCCCTCCCCAAAGACCGAAAGCAGGGCGTGCCGAACCTGTGCATAACGGAAGAACTCTCTGTCACTAAGCTCATACTCGCGCTGAAGCGCCGCGAAGGATTTAACCGCACCTTTAACCCACAGGTCCCCCACTCTGCTGATGCCGATCGTATCCCAGCGCTCGAAGCCTTTCGTTGTCCAGAGGCTTCCCAAGCGGTCTGGGTCGAATAGAGGAGTGGCGCACGTTAAACGCTCACTCCAGCCCATCGCTACGTTAGCCGCCTTCCATACACGGACCGCAATCCTGGTATAGCCCGTAAGGGCCCTACCAGCAGACCGCGAGTAAAGCGCTCTGTTATAGTTACCGCCGGGGAGCAGGAATTTATCCATCTCATATGCCGGGTTCGAACCAGGAGCGTACGTAGCATGATTAATGGCAGACAGCTGGGAGGCCCAATAGTACCGTCTAATATCAGGAAGCGCGATGCCCCCGTCATACCAGGAAAGAGTCAGCTTGGCCAAAGCGATACGCGATCGCCCGTCCCAAACCAGTCTCCTCTGCAAACTCTCCACCTCCCTAAAGTAGGCCGCAGGAATGACATCGAAGGAGTTCTGGAGTGCATAAAGGAATCTGGGAAGGGACATCATTTTAAACAGCGCCGCGCGACCAAGCGGAGACAAGGGCAGCTTACACCACCGAGCCGTATCTGCCCTCAAACGCCGGAGTGGAGACAGGAGATTCTGCTCATAGCGGACCGCCGGATCCAACGAAACGTACACCCCCAGGTATTTAAAGCCGGACTGAGATATTTGGAGCGGAAGCCGAGGCGGCAAGAGAGGAAGACCACCAGAGATAGGATACACACAAGATTTGGACCAGTTGATTATCAGACCCGAGTTTTTCCCGAAGGAAGTAAGGACATCAAAGAGAACATTGAGCGACTTTCACGGTGAGGTGAGATACAAGAGAATATCATCCGCGTACAATGAAACCCGATCCTCGAAGCCCGGGGCCCACCGGAGCCCTCTAATCGAGGGCTCCCAACGGAGCCAGGCAGCGAGCGGTTCCAGGGCGAGAGCAAAGAGCAGCGGGGACAACGGGCACCCCTGCCTAGTTCCCCTCCCGAGAGCGAAAGGCCGAGAAACCCGCCCATTGACAACCACCTGAGCCATTGGTCCAGCATAAAGGAGCTTCACCCAGCTAAGGAACCCCTCCCCAAAACCAAACTTCGCCAAGACGGCCCAAAGAAATGGCCATTCAATGGTATCAAAGGCCATCGTGGCGTCTAGGGAAACCAATATGGCCGGTTCAGCGAAGTACTCAGCCCTAGCGAGGACGCCGTGCAGACGCCGTAAGTTGAGAGCGGTATTACGATGTGGGATGAAGCCACATTGGTCCGGATGTATCAAGTCACATATAACGCTCAGCAGGCGATTGGCGAGGACCTTAGCAAGGATTTTGGGTTCGGCATTTAGCAGGGAAATAGGCCTATAGGAGGCACAGCGGTCACGTGGCTTACCCTCCTTGGGAATCACCACTATAGTAGCCAGACGCTGGTCGTCAGGAAGGGAACCCCTCTCGAGCGATTCCTGAAACATATGACGGAGGAAAGGCGCGATTTTATCCGGGCGCAACTTATATAGTTCAATCGGCAGACCGTTGGGGCCCATAGCCTTGCCCGAGCGGAGGGAGCGAATCGCAGTAGCTATCTCTTCGACAGACAAAGGGGCATCCATCAGCTCGCGGTCCTCGGCGGATAAGCCGGGCAGGGCAATATCCCGAAGCAGAAGACGAGAGTCGTCCTCATCTCTATCAGACACCGGGGAGTACACTGCACGGAGGTGGTCAGCAAAACACTCAACAATCTCACCAGGCTCAGTCACACACACTCCATCCGACACCCGAAGCTCCGGGACCACACGATTCACTCTCTCCTTCTTGTCCAACCAGGCAATCAGCTTACCCGCCTTGTCTCCGGCGTCATACAACCTACCTTGCTGCTCCCTATACATAGTCTTGGCAGCATCAGTGACGAGAGACTTATATTCAAACTGCTTCAGGCTGAGGGCATGCAGCCCATCCGGGGTGACACCCGCCTCCAAGGCTGCCTCCAGCCCCGATATTTCAGTCTCCAGCGTCACAACCGCCTCTCTCTTAACCCTCTTGGCCTCCACTATCTGGGACAGGGCAGACAATGTAATTTCTGATAGGTTGATTACTGTGTTATCGCCCATTTCATTTGGTACCTGATTTATTTCCTATATATATTATCTACTGGCGGTCGCCAGTAGATAGTTATAGTTAGGACCGTGTTTCCATAGGAAATCTGAAAATTCTATTTTGAATAAATTTGGCGCCGGTTGACGAATCCTCGCGAAATTTTCAAAACTAATGGGGCGCTCCGCTCAGCTCCTACCATGAAAGTCTCGGGGTGATTCGTCAAGGGGGGGCCGAGAAAAAAGGGGGTCCCAAAACGCGTTTTCCCCATGCATTTTTCCATAGGACCTTTAGTCGAAGGTACAGCCCGAACGGCTGAACAGAATTACTTGAAATTTGGCAGGGAGGTAGTCCTCAGGTCAGGGAAGTGCCTTTTGCAGGTCTGGTGTCAATCTGTTCAGTATTTCCTGAGAAAATAGCATTTAAAAGCATATAAATAGCTATACGCACGCACCGTGCGCGCACAGTGCCGTGCGCGAGCGAAATTCTGATTGGTTGATAGATGTCAGTAAACATTCGAATCGGTCGAAATAAGGAAGTGTCGGCCGCCATTTTGTCTGTCGCACTGAAAAGGAAATGGGGACAAAAGGTGGAAAACGTGAAAAGGGGGCAGGGAAGAGAGTTCCTGACCCCCTAGCGCTTGTCAGGGGGTCACAGAAGGACCCCAAGGCGCACGGTGAAAAACCGTTATAGTTAGGAATTAGTATTTAAAAAACCTTGCAAATTCACTTAAAAAACTATAGGTTTCACACAGGTTATAGTTAGGTGGACATTTCACTCGTAAAAAACCAATGAAATTCTCCCGTTATAGTTAGTTCAGATAACTATAACTTGCGCGACCGCCACTCTATCACAAGGATGATGTCATCAGTGATGTCATGAGTGATGCCATTGACCATGTCATGAGTGATGTAATGTGTGACGTCATGAGCAGTGGATTGCGGGCGTGCGAGTTATAGTTATCTGCACTAACTATAACGAGGGAATTTCATTGGTTTTTTACGAGTGAAATGTCCACCTAACTATAACCTGTGTGAAACCTATGGTTTTTTAAGTGAATTTGCAAGGTTTTTTAAATGCTAATTCCTAACTATAACGTGTGTAAAACCTATGGTTTTTTTAAGTGAATATATATATATATATATATATATATATATATATATATATATATATATATATATATATATATATATATATATTCACTGAAAAAACCATAGGTTTCACACATGTTATAGTTAGCGGAAATTTTACTGATAAAAAAACCAATGAAATTCCCCCGTTATAGTTAGTGCAGGAAACTATAACTCACGCGACCGCAATCTTCTGCTGATGACATATGTGTCTTTATGAAAAAAAAATATTTGTAATATATGTATAGCTAAAAATTTATGGAAGAAGACATGGCCAAATAAGTGTCTAAATACAGTATTAGCATCAGCAGAGGATTGCGGTCGCGTGAGTTATAGTTTCCTGCACTAACTATAACGGGGGAATTTCATTGGTTTTTTATCAGTAAAATTTCCGCTAACTATAACATGTGTGAAACCTATGGTTTTTTCAGTGAATTATATATATATATATATATATATATATATATATATATATATATATATATATATATATATATAAAAACACAGGTTGCCCCAAATGAGGATATCGCACTATGAAGGGGTTACGCACACAGCCACCGGTAGCAGACCCTTCAGCCAGCCCTCCAATTCCTGTTGTGTGACTGCCAAACGCGTTTCGAGCATGAATGCTCTTGTTCACTGGCTCTCATCAAATGAAGTATGCAAGGCGGTTTAAAGTGGAACACTGATTTATTTAAACTCATAGTCCCGCCCATGTGGGCGTGGCAGAACCGGGCATGCTGGTCAATGTAGTCGCGCCCATAGTATCTGACACAGTTCCATCCAAAACCCGGTTGGGTACCACTTTGCAAATTGAAGAGTTCACTCAAATGTCTTACCCAAGTGGGCACACGAAAAGAAAGGGCCGCTTCCAAGCTCACCAATGTCAATCCAGCAGCTAGGCCCCCTTCACTCCTAACAGCGCTCAGCATATTGAACGCCTTGGAACCGCAGAGATGGCGGCGGGACATCCTCGCGGCTAGGCTGCCGCTCTACACAAAAACACAGGTTGCCCCAAATGAGGATATCGCACTATGAAGGGGTTACGCACACAGCCACCGGTAGCAGACCCTTCAGCCAGCCCTCCAATTCCTGTTGTGTGACTGCCAACCGCGTTTCGAGCATGAATGCTCTTGTTCACTGGCTCTCATCAAATGAAGTATGCAAGGCGGTTTAAAGTGGAACACTGATTTATTTAAACTCATAGTCCCGCCCATGTGGGCGTGGCAGAACCGGGCATGCTGGTCAATGTAGTCGCGCCCATAGTATCTGACACAGTTCCATCCAAAACCCGGTTGGGTACCACTTTGCAAATTGAAGAGTTCACTCAAATGTCTTACCCAAGTGGGCACACGAAAAGAAAGGGCCACTTCCAAGCTCACCAATGTCAATCCAGCAGCTAGGCCCCCTTCACTCCTAACAGCGCTCAGCATATTGAACGCCTTGGAACCGCAGAGATGGCGGCGGGACATCCTCGCGGCTAGGCTGCCGCTCTACACAAAAACACAGGTTGCCCCAAATGAGGATATCACACTATGAAGGGGTTACGCACACAGCCACCGGTAGCAGACCCTTCAGCCAGCCCTCCAATTCCTGTTGTGTGACTGCCAAACGCGTTTCGAGCATGAATGCTCTTGTTCACTGGCTCTCATCAAATGAAGTATGCAAGGCGGTTTAAAGTGGAACACTGATTTATTTAAACTCATAGTCCCGCCCATGTGGGCGTGGCAGAACCGGGCATGCTGGTCAATGTAGTCGCGCCCATAGTATCTGACACAGTTCCATCCAAAACCCGGTTGGGTACCACTTTGCAAATTGAAGAGTTCACTCAAATGTCTTACCCAAGTGGGCACACGAAAAGAAAGGGCCGCTTCCAAGCTCACCAATGTCAATCCAGCAGCTAGGCCCCCTTCACTCCTAACAGCGCTCAGCATATTGAACTCCTTGGAACCGCAGAGATGGCGGCGGGACATCCTCGCGGCTAGGCTGACGCTCTACACAAAAACACAGGTTGCCCCAAATGAGGATATCGCACTATGAAGGGGTTACGCACACAGCCACCGGTAGCAGACCCTTCAGCCAGCCCTCCAATTCCTGTTGTGTGACTGCCAAACGCGTTTCGAGCATGAATGCTCTTGTTCACTGGCTCTCATCAAATGAAGTATGCAAGGCGGTTTAAAGTGGAACACTGATTTATTTAAACTCATAGCAGTCACACAACAGGAATTGGAGGGCTGGCTGAAGGGTCTGCTACCGGTGGCTGTGTGCGTAACCCCTTCATAGTGCGATATCCTCATTTGGGGCAACCTGTGTTTTTATATATATATATATATATTCACTGAAAAAACCATAGGTTTCACACATGTTATAGTTAGCTGGACATTTTACTGATAAAAAACCAATGAAATTCCCCCGTTATAGTTACTGCAGGCAACTATAACTCACGCGACCGCAATCTTCTGCTGATGACATATGTGTCTTTATGAAAAAAAAATATTTGTAATATATGTAAAGCTAAAATTTAATGGAAGAAGACATGGGCAAATAAGTGTCTAAATACAGTATTAGCATCAGCAGAGGATTGCGGTCGCGTGAGTTATAGTTGCCTGCAGTAACTATAACGGGGGAATTTCATTGGTTTTTTATCAGTAAAATGTCCAGCTAACTATAACATGTGTGAAACCTATGGTTTTTTCAGTGATATATATATACATATACACATATATATATATATATATATACATACATACATATACATATATATACGTACATACACACAATCAATCTGTTACTCCTCGGCATTCGTACCACAGACGGAGACAGACCACAGAATCGTGCTGCAGTTTTCTTCATTGGTGTTTATTCGGTCTGACGCGTTTTGGCTCAGAAGAGCCTTGATCACATGACGATATATATATCTATATTCACTGAAAAAACCATAGGTTTCAGGGGTGTTATAGTTAGCTGGACTTTTCACTTGTACAAAACCATTGAAATTCCCCCGTTATAGTTAGTTCAGCTAACTATAACTCGCGCGCCCGCAATGCACTGCTGATGACGTCACATATTACATCACTCATGACATGGTCAGTGACATCACTCATGACATCACTGATGACATCTCAAATGACATCACTGATGACATCACTGATGACATCATCCAGTGAATGTGTGTGTTTCTGAAAATTAAATATGTTTTATATATGTATATCTCAAGGTCGATGGAAGAATAAATGGGTATATAAGTGTCTAAATGGATGATTTGTTTTTGAAAAATTGATTGTGTAACTGACTGATTAAGTGTTTCATAGTGAATACATGGCTTAGTGAGTAATGTTTAAATATGTAAATATCTGTATCAGTCTCTCACTTTGTGTATAAGTGGCTGCATGGGTTGGTGAGTAGCTACATGGGTGTTTATATAGGTTATTAGTTGGTTTTATGAGTATCAGTCTGAGTGTCTGCATGGTTCGGTGGGGGTATTACGTAGTGCATAGGTGCATGAATGAATGACTCACTCTTTGTATGTGTTGAAGACAGCATGTGTGCAGGACTCTATGGGTGGATGAGTGAGTGTATGGGTGTGTTAGTGAGTGAATGACTGTCTCAATAGTGTCTTTATGAGTAACTACATATGTTTTAAACTAGTATATGTGACTATTGGTGTATATAAGCGAGTATATGTGACAGTGAGAGATTGAAAGAGTTCCTATATGAATAAGTATGTGTTTCTATAAGTGATTGTTTAAAAGACTAAGTATGTGTAAGTTTCCGTAGAAGTAAGTGTGGTGGTGTGTGTATAACTGTATATGTAAGTAAATGTATGTTTGATTCTTTATTAGCATGAGTGACTATGTGTGTGAGTACCTCTATGGATGAGTGGCATTGTGTAACAGGATGTATAGGTGTATGAGTACATATGATGAGTGAGTACATGTATGAGTGACTGTATAGGACTGTTGGTGAATGAGTGGATGTGTATGTGGATCTTAGAATTACTGTATAGGTTGTTGTAACTGGTATTGGTATGTCCATTGTTTTTAAAATTTTAATTTCTATTTTTGAATGTGTGTATCAAAGGTTATATTAGGGGAAGAGGAGGTCTGCCACTCTATCACAAGGATGATGTCATCAGTGATGTCATCAGTGATGTTATTTGAGATGTCATCAGTGATGTCATGAGTGATGTCACTGACCATGTCATGAGTGATGTAATATGTGACGTCATCAGCAGTGCATTGCGGCCGCGCGAGTTATAGTTAGCTGAACTAACTATAACGGGGGAATTTCAATGGTTTTGTACAAGTGAAAAGTCCAGCTAACTATAACACCCCTGAAACCTATGGTTTTTTCAGTGAATTTCTGAGGTTTTTTAAATGCTAATTCCTAACTATAACGTGCCTGAAACCTATGGTTTTTTCTGTGAATTTCAAAGGTTTTTTAAATGCTAATTTCTAACTATGCCTACAGAGATAGGACATGTGAAGAAAGAAGAAAAAATGCACAGAAAGAAACAAAAGAAGTGCAGAAAGAAGCAACAGAAGTCCTCAAATACTAAGATAAGTGCAGGAAGAAGGATAACGTGCAGAAAGAACAAAAAGAAGAGCAGAAAGAAGCCTTGTTGCAAAATCATCCTGTACCCTCAACTTTTTCAGACGGATACTGGTGGTAACTGAGTCTGACTAACCAGTCCTAGAGCCAGTGCTATGTTAAAAGACACTTAGAATACAGTGAAAACACCTACATACACTAGGGAACATTATGCGTTGGGGTCCCCCTGTGATTAGCATGACCTCCTCTGTAAGCCCCTAGTGTATAATAGGGCATGGGGATTAAAACTACCTCTTAAAACAGGCCACAGGGCGTTTTTGCACACGTTAACTCAGGCCTCGTCCCCTCCCTTCACCACTGTGTAAACACGCCCTGTGTCCATTTTTAGTTGGGAGATTAAGTTCATTTGAATCCTGAGGGTCCCTAGGGTCCAACTAGCCCACTAGGTACCTCCAGTAAGTGCCACAGAGCTGCGTTGCAGAGAGGTGTAAAAAGTGGCACGGCCTGGACCACCTCTCTGCAATGCAGCTCAGTGGCGCTTACTGGAAGCACTTGGTGGGCTAGTTAGCCCCCAGGGGCCCTCAGTATTGAAGGGAAATTATATCCCCAATTTAAAACGTGCCATAGTGCGTGTTTGCACACGTCACCTCAGGCCCCGTCCCCTCCCTTCACCACTGTGTAAACGCGCCCTGTGGCTGTTCTAAGTTGAGAGATTAAGTCCCCCTGAATCCTAAGGGTCCCTAGGGTCAAACTAGACCACTAGGTACCTCCAGTAAGCGCCACAGAGCTGCGTTGCAGAGAGGTGTAAAAAGGGGCTTGGCCTCAGAACACCTGGCTGCAGCGCAGCTCCCTGGCGCATACTGGAGATGCCTGTTGGGGGCGCGTTTGCAGAGTGCTGCACGGAGGGGGCATGGCCTCCGGCACGATGCCAGTCTTTTATTTATTTTAGTTTTTTAAGAAGGGGGGCTGTTTGGTTCCCCTTCTTATTCTAATTTATTGGCCCTGATGACCCCATCCCCCAGGGCCAGTCTCCTAATTATATTTTTTTGACCCCAATCCCCAGGGCCGGCCACTGTTTTTTATTATTTTAAAAAAATATATATTTATAGACACACCTAGGACATGCTGGACAAACCGTACGTACCTATCACCATGACGATTTGCGTGATATTCATTAAAAGGCGACTATGCATGCAATGAATCCACGTGGAATGTATTTACACCACTAGTGAAGCTCTGACATGTCTGATGCCCTACCGTGCCTAATCCTGGTAGACACCCTTGTCGTTTATTTATACAAACATGGTTAGCTATTGACGTGCACATTTAATACACATGCACACCAAGCCATTCAAAGGGGATTCGACAAAAATTCGACCAAAACTATGCAAGAAACCCCCCTCACGGTTAATAAAACACACATCCACTGCCGGATGTGTAATACTTTTTATTTTACTCTCTGGAAAGGGGACGAACATCACTTGAGAGTCACAGCGTGCTCCTGACAGAGCCCAATGCTGTGTTACACCCACCATTGCCTGCCGAGTGCCACACACCTCTGTGTTGTATTCCACTAGCTAGTGCATATGCTATGACACTCTCTAGCCCATGTGCACTGTAACACCACCCCGTGAATATGTCATGCCACACTTGTCTTTGCACGGGTTATATTGCCCCATCTAACGTGCCTTTCTCGATGCCTATGTTATAACGCACAGTGCTATGCCATACATATTACAATCTGGGATCCATATCTTTGTCACAGTGCATATGCAACGTTACACTCCCCAGCACATATTTTATATTACAACTTTAGAGACTAGTTAGGTTACACAACACTGCCCTGTGCATATTACACTCCAAGGCGCATATCGCATAGCACGCGCTAGTGCCTGTGCTATCTCGCGCTCTCCCATGAATCTGTCATTGCGCACAATGTATTGCATATTATATTTCACGCCCGGTTCATCTTATATCACACTTTTTGGTGCATAGTTTATACCATACACTATATCTAGTTTTCATTTTCAATCGTGCTCTCAGGACTATGTTCTATATAACACTGTGTTCACCTACCCTTTTCACGGGCATTACATTTTGCGATAGGGGGTGGAGGGTCAGGGGGTGTTTCTGCCAAGTGAGCCCGGAGTCACAGTCACAAACGTCCTCTTCTTCCTGAATAAAAGTGAGATTATGCTGCATACTTGTTCATATTTTAAGTAGTTCGCACAGACACAATGTTTTAAAAACAATAAAGTTCCTAATACCCGCCTTCTCTGAACAGTTAGCTTGCTGCCCCATCCCCTTCCTCCCTATCCTCTGTTGTGTGAATCCATGGACTAGCCTCCTCCCTCCTGCCATGCATGGTCTGATGTGCTGCCACTGCCCTCAATTTAGTATGATGTACCAGTCCACTCCTCCTGCCCTCCATTGCCCAATTCTCTGCCCCATCATTGACCTCCTGCTTAAACTCTGTGCTTAGCTTGCTGCCCCTATTCTCCTTCCCCCTGCCCTCCGATGTCTTTGTGCATGCCCCTGCTCCATCCTTTTTGCCCACCATGTCCCATGGACCTGCCACTCCTATCTACTCTGAGTGTTCTGTTGAGCTGCCACTCCCCTCCCACCTGCCTAGCATTGTCAGATGACTGTAACCTGTCCCTGCCACCTCCACCCTGCCTGTCCACATGCCATGCCCCTATCCTCTTCCTCCTGTCCTACATGGTCCATTGTACTGCCACACCCTTCTGCCCTCCCTGGTCTGTTGTGCTGCAACTGCTCCTCCTGCCTGCCCCGTGTGGTCTGTTGTGAGGTCCCTTCCCCTGAACTTTCTTGTCTGTGCACAGGTCCTGACCCTTCCTTCTATCCTCCATCGTCGTTTGTGCATGCCCCTCCACCCTCCTTCTTGCCCATCATAGCCATTGTGCTGCCACTAACCCTCCCACTTGCCATGCATGGTCTTCTGTGCTGCCATGGCCCCTCCCACCTTCCCTGTGTGGTCAGTTAGCTGCCCCTGACCCCCTCCCACCTTCCCTCCATGGTCTGTGTGTATGCCATCACAGTCTCACTGTTGCTCTTCATGGTGTGTCTTGCTTCTAGTGCCCATCCTGCCTGACCTCCATGGCTATCTTGCTGCTCCTGCCCTGCCCCCTTGCCCCCAGCCCTACTCCCTCCCTCCTGGCTTGTCTGTTCCATTGTAATGCCCCTGATCCGTCCCTCCTGCCCTTTATGGTCTGTTATACTGCAGCTTTCTCTCCTGTCTGTCCATTATGGTCAGCTAGCTACCATTGCCTCTTGCCCCTCTGTTCTCTGTTGTCCATATGCATGGTCCTGTCCCCTCCCTCTTGCTTTCTATGGATTGTTGTGCTGCACTCCCGTCCTGCATGCCCTGTGTGGTGTATTGTGCTGCTGCAAACCCTGATGCCTGCCCTGCAGGGTCAGTTTGGTGCACCTCTCCATGTCCCTCCTGTCCTCTGTTATCCAAGTCCATGTCCCTATCCCATTTCCTTCCATGATCCAATGTACCATACTTGCGAACATTTTGAACTTGGTAAGAGGGAGATTTTGAAAAAAAACTGGGGTATTGATTTTCCCCTTTGAGTTACATTGAAAAAGAGGATATTGTAGACAGGAGACAGATCAAATAAAGCCCATTTGAGCTTAAAAACATTGGACGTTTCCTGGCTGAATCGGGTCTGTTGGCATGTATGGTTGTACTACCATTGCCTCTTCCTTCTGCCCACAATGGTCTATTACATTGCCACAGCCTTGAAGGAGGGTAGATTTTGTATCACAGGGGGCCCCTGGCCCGTTCTGTCCACACCTGAAGTATGAGACCCTTGTCCTTGCCCTGCCAGCTGCATTTGTAGGCCATATTAAATTGACCAGCGGGTCCTGTGTTGCTATATAATTATCCTGAGACATCCTTACCACTCAGCCAGCATAAAACCCCTGTGTAGGCCCTTCTGTTCAATATGTAGGCCTCTTTGTTAAATTGACCATAGCTCTGCAATTTTAGTGTATAGCAGTCTGAAGGCAGGTCTGCGAGGCCTTCTGATCCAAACTAGTAGCCCCCACCCTACCCGAGTGCTCCGTGCTCGGTATCAAAGTTCAACATCCCCCTGAAGCTGTCGACATACAGTAGGCTGCATCCTGGACTGGTACTTGCTTCCTGGGCAGGTTTCCCGCTTTTAAGGAAGTGGCAACCGCAGAGCGTCAAGTTAGGAGAACTGAGGAGATTTTATACATGAATATATTGAATTCCCGTACAATACCCATTATTTTCTGCTTGCTCTATGGAACTTACGATAAGCGATTGGCCTGAGAGACTGACCTTTTCACCCAGTCCATTGTCAGCATTAAGTGGGTAAATGACGAAATGTCTGGTAAAATCTGCAGACGAAGCTTTTGGGTAGCATACGTAGGTAGATGTAGCGTGCAAAGGAGCCCACAAAATGATATAAAAAGGGAGCACCCACAGATATCGACGGACTACCTCGCCGTCTGTATGTAGGTTAACAGGCAGTGCAGGTTTTCCCCAAGAGCTGGGAGCTCTTGTCTTCCTTTGCTTAAAATGTCTTGCTCTGCTTTGCTTGAAGTATCTTATTCTATTTTACCTATATGAAATGTCATGTTATGTTTAACCATTGTTCTCTTTACTTTTGCATTTAAAAGATTTTGTATTGTAATTGCAGGAATGCTTGCTCTAAGAGTAAACGTGAGTGTTCCTAGGTAACATTTTCCTTGGTGTAACTTGTTTCTCATGATGCATTTATAGATGTGTTTTCTCTCTCTCTCTGTCAGTACATTAATTGAGATACAGAGAATATTATGACAGCTGTATGATTATCTGGATTCTGTATTTTGTACTTTATGTCTCTATTCTGCGGTTTCTTTGAAGTTGCATCTTCTCATTAAACTGCCATTGTATTCTGCCTCCAATTCCATGTCTCATATGTCTGTTTTCTTCATTTTTGGAGCAAGCGTTCCTAGGCACCCCGGCTCAAATTAAGGTGCCCCTTTTGTCCCTGACTCACTCTCCTGCTCAGTTCTGTGGTGGCTCCCGGGGATCTGGGGACCGCCCCTAGCTTCCTTGACCCGTAATAGATCTTCCCTCCAACAGCCTCTCTTGCAAGTCCTGTATTGTTGGTTTGTTGCCCCTGCCCCCCTTTCCACTGCCCTCCATAGTCTGTTGTGCTTCCACGGCCCTTCCTGCCTGCTCAGTGTGGTTAAATTGTTGCCTTTGCACCCTCCTACCTGCCTTCAATTTTCAGAGTCCGTGCCCCTGGCCTCTGCCTCTCAACAGTATCCTAATGAACAACTAGATTGCTAACATTCTATATTTATTACAAAAGTGTGGAACGCCTGACATCATCTTGATGTAATCAAAACTGTAATACCTAGAGCATTTCCTTTAGAAATTACATATATGAGAGGGTCTTATTGGCATCAAAATTATGGTTAGTGCTCTAAAAGACTAAAATAAGGACATATTTTCTGAGTTTTCAAATAGCGACAAAGCACTTTTAAATTATTTGTTATCTTTATGTTTTTTTATCCAGTTGACCACTTGATTAAATGTTGCACTTAGGGGAGAGGATGTGGTGTTACTTCCAGAACTACAGACTTTGCAACTGGGGAACCAGGTTGAAGTTTCTGCTTCAGCTCGACATTCTGTGATTCTGGTCAAATCACTTAGTCTCCCCATGTCTACAACCAAAATGAATTTGTTCTTGTGTGATGTAACCAATGCTCATGTAAAGCACTCCAATACCTGACAAGTCTGCACTATATAACACTGCAAAAACACAAAATAATAAGTGTTTTGCACACTTCTGTCATTGGGCTATATTTGGGCTACATCTGGGTGATTTTGGGCTACATTTGGGCTCTTTTGTCTCCGGTGGCCATCTTGGGAGATTTATTTGTTATGAAGTTTCCTAATTTCCTCATGTACTGCAGTCTCCTCAGTAGGAAATGCTTTCAGTTTTTTACTTTGATTCCATCATGAAGGTATTCAGATATGTCACACATTTGCCATAAATTCTGAATGTTAGCACTCTAGTTGCTCATTAGATCACTGTAGTAAAACTACTGCACCATGGAAGTCTGCTCCTGGTATTAAAAGTGCATGTTTCAGTCTGCATGTCAGAAGTTTTTAATGAAATAGAAGAGGATTTGAGAAGTCACTCAAAATGTGCCCTCATTTTCTTTCTTCAGCATTAATCATAATTTCTATGGCAAAATGAACCTCCTCATTGTGTTCCTTTTTAAATTAAATGTTTTAAGTGTTACCAGTTTATTCCAATCAAGATGGCTTCAGGTGTGCCTTACTTTTGTCATAATGAAGACAGTAAGCGCTCTAGTTGTTTTTAAGAACATTCTGGGACATTCTGTCATTGGGCTATACTTGGGCTACATCTGGGTGATATTTGGGCTACATTTGGGCTCTTTTGTCTCTGGTGGCCATCTTGGGAGACTTATTTGTTATGAAGTTTCCTAATTTCCTCATTTACTGCAGTCTCCTCAGTAGGAAATACTTTCAGTTTTTTACTTTGATTCCATCAAGAAGGCATTCAGATGTGTCACACATTTGCCATAAATTCAGAATGTTAGCACTCTTTTTGCTCATTAGATCACTGTAGTAAAGCTACTGCTCACCAGGGAAAACTGCTGCTGGTATTGAAAATGCATGTTTCAGTCTGCATGACAGAATTTTTTAATGAAATAGAAGAGGATTTGAGAAGTCACTCAAAATGTGCCCTAATTTTTCTTTCTGCAGCACTAATCATACTTTTTATGGAAAAATGAACCCCCTCATTTTGTTCCTTTTTAAATTAAATGTTTTAAGAGTTACCACTTTAATCCAAGCAAGATGGCTTAAGGTGTGCCATACGTTTATCATAAGTAGGACTGTTAGCGCTCTAGTAGTTCTTTGGAACACTCTGGGAAGCTGCAGTAGAACACAAAGGAATCAACTGACAGTCTCTGCCCTTGTTGGATGTACATGTTTTACTGAGAATGTCAGACTTCATTCTCACATGACTGAGAAAGATAATGTGAATTTACAGAAAATAAGCTCTCAGTTTAGCCTATAGATCACCTTCCAAACCTCTGTGGTAAAAGCATGAGAAAATATTTTTCTCTCAATCATGATATCCCAGCAGAAGGCTTTTTCACATGGTGAAATCACCTTAGAACATACCACAATTCCTAAAATGAGTATGGTACCATCAACAAATGATTTATAATGTAACTAAAGTCTTAAAACCTTCTATTAACTGCAATGCTTTTTAATGAGGTGCTATCATGTATATTGGTCCCAAGATGGCTGCCAACACTTCTTGGATGAAGTGCTGACAGCCAATCAGATCTCAGGATGAGATGTGTGGTTAGGCTCCGCCCACATATATATATGCTTTTAAATGCTATTTTCTCAGGAAATACTGAACAGATTTACACCAGACCTGCAAAAGGCACTTCCTTGACCTTATGGCTACCTCTCTGCCAAATTTCAAGTAATTCTGTTCAGCCATTCGGGCTGTAGCTGTGTCTAAAGGTCCTATGGAAAAATGCATGGGGAAAACGCGTTTTGGGACCCCCCTTTTTTCTCGGCCCCTGCTTGACGAATCCCCCCGAGACTTTCAGGGTAGGAGCGGAGCGTAGCGCCCCACCTATTTTGAAAATTTCGCGAGGATTCGTCGACCGGCGCCAAAGTTATTCCAAATAGAATGTTGCGGATTTCCTATGGAAACAGGGTCCTAACTATATCTACCTACTGGCGACCGCCAGTAGGTAATATATATATATATATATATATATTTATATACACACAAAAAAGAAGCAGAGAATTCTGGGTAGTTCTCAAGTTTAGGTGGAAAGCAGCTCCTGTATAGAGCACCCTCAACTCCACTGACACTCTAGATCTGCTCCCCTCAAACGGCTGCTTTTCTATCAATGTATTCAGACATGACACTAGCACAGTGCTGTCCATGACGAGATGTAAAATGGCAAAAGCCATTTACCACTTCAGGTACAGTATTACAGCTTTGAATTGGAAAAATACCAACCAAGTCAACCTGAAATGAATAAAAGCAACCCCTGACACAGTGTTTTGCTCTACATAGAGATATAGCTTTATCAAGACACAAGGGAGCACCCAGTATAAGCCAAAACGATACCGTTTCAGGCCTAGAGCGATGCATAAATTATGCAAAAAAGAAGCAGCGAACTCTGGGTAGTTCTCAAGTTTAAGTGGAAAGCAGCTTCTGTATAGAGCACTTTCAACACCAGCGACACTCTACATCTGATCAGCTCAAATGTCTGCTTTTCTATCATAGTCTTTAACCATAGGATTATCACAATGCCATCCACGCCGAGATAGAAAGAGACAGTCTTTTGTCATTTCTACAGCAAAGTCTTTAAACATAGAACTAGCACAGTGCTGTCCATGCTGAGCTGTAAAATGACAAAAGACTTTTACTTCTCCAGCCACAGTATTACAGCTTTGAATTGGTAAAATACCAACCAAACTAACCTGAAATGAGTAAAAGCAACCCCTAACACATTGTTTCGCACTACTTAAAGCTCTACAGAGAAGTATAGCTTGGTCCAGACACAAGAGAGCACCCAGTATAAGTCTAAACAATACCCTTTCACGCATAGAGTGATGCATAAATTATGCAAAAAGGAAGCAGAGAACTCTGGGTAATTCTCAAGTTTTGTTATAAAGCAGCTCCTGTATAGAGCACCCTCAACACCAGCGACACTCTATATCTGCTCGCCTCAAATGTCTGCTTTTCTATCAAAGTCTTTAAGCATAGCATTAGCACAGTGCCATCCACGCCGAGATAGAAAGGGACAATGTCTTTTGTCATCTCTACAGCAAAGTCCCTAAAAATAGGATTAGCACAGTGCTGTCCTTGCTAAGCGGTAAAATGATAAAAGCCATTTGTCATTCCAGCCACAATATTGTAGTTTTGAAGTGGTAAAATACCAACCAAGCCAATTTGAAATGAGTAGAAACAGCCCCTGACACAGTGTTTTGTTCTACTTAGGGCTCTACAGTGAGGTATAGCTTAGTCCAGACACAAAGGAGCACCCGGCATAAGTCAAAACAATACAGTTTCAGGCTTAGCGTGATGCATAAATTATGCAAAAAAGAAGCAGAAAACTCTGGGTAGTTTTCAAGTTTAGGTGGAAACAGCTCCTGTATAGCGCAATCCCGACACCAGTAACACTCTAGATCTGCTTATCTCAAATGTCTGCTTTTCTATCAAAGCGGGATATTCACAAGAACGTGTGATAACTACCGCAAAAGTAGCTTAACGCAACTCCCCACATCGCAATCCATCGCAGAAAAATAACACCTTGGTAACGCGACATTGCCAAGCCTGCGGCACCATGCGAAAGGCTCACGATAATGCGTCAAATGTCCGCGATGAAGTCAACGCGATGACGCAAAAATGCGAAACACGAACCCCAAAAAAGCTGTGATGAGGCCAAGCGCTATACAAATATCAGCGAAAACCAGCCACAGGCCAGCAAATCCCATGCGTCATGCGGGAAACAGCACTATAAAAGGAAAAAAAAAACCACACCAAAACCCAATCAAACTGCGTAACACCATGGATGCACACGGACAGAGTGCACAGGATAACCCGAACCCCATAAGCCCCACAAGCCCCACGGAGGACCAGCCAGGAACCCCCTGCTCGGGGAAGGGCAAGGAGAAGAGGAAGACGGGGTTCAGTCCGCAGGAAGACCGGATCATCGTCACGGAGGTAATAGAACACTACCAACAACTGTTCGTCACCTCCACTACGTCATTGTCAACACAAACGGATATATGGCAGTCCATCGTCAACAACGTGAATGCAGTTGGAGTGTCGAGGAGGTCAATGGAGGAGGTCAAGAGGCACTGGCATAAAGTGCACAGCCTAACCAAGGAGAAACTCGCTGACAACAGGAAGGCAGCAAAGGCGACTGAAGGGGGTACCCCTGCGCCACAAGAGGAGCTGGATGAGCTTGAGCAAATGGTGGCCACAGTCATCAGTGCGGAGACGGTGCAAGGAGTTGGGGGTCTGGACACAGCTTGATATGACCTGACCCAACAGCAACAGGGTGAGTAACGATCAGGCCCTGGGGGTACAGAGAGAGAAGGGCACAATGGCACACATGCACAATCATGTGCAGCACACTGAACACCCACAATGAGTGTGGAACATGTCCCTGAAAACCTTGGCACACTGCAACACACATAGAAACACCAAGTAGGACCCCGTCCACAATGTGCACAAATGGGCTCCCCTCCATATCACCAATGCCACAACCTACCCATGCACATGTGCTGAATCCAGAAATGCAGCGGCTCACTGAGCCACACGGACTATGCAAGTGACACTGCATGACAGACAGCATGGCTGCAGTCACAATACATGACATGGTGCACGAGACGACTTTGAGGTGTCTGAGTGTGGACAACATCCGTAAAGGAGCAGGTCACACTCTGACACATCCACGTGCACCTACCACGCATGATGTCAACAACACATCTGCAGACAAACAATGCACAAGAGTACAAAATATGTACAAGAGCACAAAGGACCCAAGTCGCAAACATCACAGCACCCGCAAAGCACACAAGTCAAAGGCACATCGACTCAAAGGGATGAGGGTCTGCCAAATCAGAGCTGCAGGGCCGACGCGCCAACAATGCAGCACAAACACATAGCAATCACAGTACATCAACATTGACGACAATGTGGTACAAAGTGCAACCCTTACACCACAGGACAGAGGACACAACTGGTGCCGCTCGTGCGTAGAAACTGGCAAATCACATCTGGCATTGCATGACACTGTGAGATGATGATGTACTAGTACAACCTCACATCCATCATGTAGTCCAAATGTACACTTGTTTCCCAGCAAGTAACCAGCTCCTCCAAAACAGTCACAATGTACATTGTCATGCAGTCTGTATGTAAACATGTACAATGCTTGAACATACATGGAAAACACTGTTAACCTGCATCACCCCTTCACATTGCAGAGGGACAATCAACACCTCTTGAAGAGAAGACCACACATCTCTACAGTGATGATGAAGAGGACACCCTGTACATTTGCCCAGACACCCTCCAACGGCTCATGGACAGCCTCCGCACACCATCCCCAGTAGCAGGGCAGCCCAGCAGCATCTCGGTGAGCCCACATGCTGCACAGACCACACAGCAGGAAGCACACACCACCACGGCTGGCCCACAGGACCCCTATGACCAACACTATGAATTCCAACGCCGTGTGTTAGCATTCCAGGAGGAGTTGGCAGATCACCTGCGGGTGGGTTTCTACCTCGTGGCAGCCAAACTCGATGCCATACGTGGGTGTCTGGGTCCCATCAGGGACCACGTACAGTCCCTAACGGACACCCCCTGTCCGCACCATGCTCACCGACAATCCTTTGCTGACCTCGCTGGGGCCATTACTCGGATAAAAGAACTGTCTATTCAGACAAGCTCCAGCTACGACAGCACAGAGATGGCATAGATGCGGAGGACAATGGAGACCATGGAGCTGATGCAGGCTGGAAGTTGGACTGGCATGGCTGAACACCAGCGTCATGTAGCTGGGATCTTCCAGGCCTTGCAGATCCTCATCTTGCCATTGCTGTCACAGAGCCTGTACCAGATGACTGCTGTAGGAACCTCGACACACACTACTCTGCCCCTGATGTGTTATTGGCACACAGTGATGCGGCCATTACACCTCCGCACCCTGATGTGTCAGTGGCCCACAGTGATGCAGCCGTAACACCACCACACACACCTGACACACCAGACACAGAAGACGTCCCAGAGGAGTAAGATGTGGAGTGCAATAATTGTGTGAGGAAGGAGGCAGTAGCATCCGTACCCCCCACATGGCCAGTCCCTGCATGGTTCAGCCCTATGCATCATGCCCTGGAACAACACCTCCGACTGTCCCCCGGAACACTCTGCGACATTCACCAGGACCACGACATGGACTGCCATATCTGCTCGTTTACCAATGACACAGCAATCCGGCTGAGGACTGTACTCTTCCTCTTCAGATTAACTTTGCATTCCCCCAAGGACTCTGGTTGGCCCACCACTGGGCAACCATGGTAATGTGGACTTGAACTGGCCATGTACCCCTCCATCTCCAAGACTCCCCAAAATATGAATAAAACATTCCAAATCACACAGATGTGTCATGTCTATGTTCACCCACGTTTACAATTATGGATGAATGTAGGGACGTTGATTGCACATAAAGGTACACCCTTGTAAATGTCATCAATGCGCATGTCTGAGCCTGACCCACATGTCCAATTAGATGACTGTGAAGGTGTGAACTAGCTTTGGCATCATTGCACATGCCAAACAATCTCGCATCCTCCAACGTAGCCCCACGTCCATGTATTATATAGGGCTGTGTGTGTCAATGTCAGAATCGGTAGCCCGCCTGAAGTAGTGTCCCCCTTCGATTGTGGCTACGGAACTTCTGTTAGCATGACGTAATCACACACATCAGTGTGTACACAGTCTGTTTCAATGGATCATATTGATCCACACAGCAAGAAGTAGGACACCATACTCACATTGCCGAAGACACGTAAGAGCACAGGTCTACCCGCAACTATCCCAAACACAATGTGTGGCTCACAGAGGTGGAGCTGCCAATGGGGATTTGCCACCTATGTACCAGAGGCAGTCTGTCCCTCCCTGTGTACGGACAATGTTCATTGAGGCACACGATTGGTCATACTAATCAACACTCATCACAGTTGTACACTGGTGAATTTGCGTATGCTTTATTAGCATGTGCGTGTCAGTACGGGCAGGTGATGGGCCACAACAGGCAGACAACTGCTTAAGACACTTACAGGCGGAATGGGAACGTGTCGAGGTTCAAGGAATGGGGTGGCAAAAATGTACACATATCCTTACGGTTGGCAACTGTCTCAGCCCACCTTGCCTTGCTGGTCGAGTCATGTGAAGTTTGGCATCTGGTCATTGCCCCGTGTCAGGTGACACGACTCACAGCCCATGGGAGCTGCATGGAGCTGTACCACCGGACTGCGCAGACTGTGTGCTCTGCTAACAGCAGGTGAAAGGGACCAACAAGGTCACATGTGTGCAGTCTCCCTCCGTCAGTATGTCAGATTTAGGAACTTTGCCAAGCGACGCTGTGCAGTTCCACACATGGGGCTGCAGCACCTTGCACAGGTGTATGGCAACATGCGTAGGTGCACGCACATGCATTCTGAGTCCGAGTGGATGCAGACATGTCCACTGTTGTACCGGCTTATGGAACCAATCCTCCAGGATGCAACACGGTGTTGGGACCTGTGCTCTGGGTGTCAATAAGTTGTGGCACAGCCCAATAGGGGAGCGCCTCGATGTGGTCACTGCACATGATGACTTGTGCAAGCTCCCATCCACTGCTGCTGGCACAGACACCACATATCAAGGCATCCCTTGCCCGGGTATCCCGGTTGCACTCCTGTTCATGGACCAACAGGGGGCGCACACACAAGTCGTAATCCAGTTCAGCTACCATTGTGTTGGATAGGCAGACCTCCATGGGTCACTCGAATGTGCATGATCGACATTGGAACCATGGCTGGACGCATGTGACGTACGCCAGCCAGAAACTCAGATGGTAACTGATTCACAGAGCTCCCAACAGATGCAACCAATATGCCCTTGTCATAATCGACTATGCCACCAGGTACCCTGAGGCTTTCCCTTTGAGAACACCGAACACCGTGACTATCTGTGAGAAATTGATGGATCTCTTTTCAAGGGTGGGGTTTCCCCATGAGATCCACACGGAGCAAGGTACACCATTTGTCTCCCGTTTAATGAGGCAGGTATGCAAAAGTCTGGACATAACTCAAATAAGAACATCTGTTTACCACCCCCAAACAGACGTATTATGTGAGAGGTACAACGGTACGATAAAGTTAACCCTAAAAAAAATGATGACGGCCGAAGGGGCAGATTGGGACGTCCTATTGCCTTTGGCACTGTTTGTCATCCGCTGCCAAAACAGAGCAGTCTGGGTTGCTCTCCATTCGAACTCCTGTATGGGCGACAGCCTCGTCCTCTCCTCGAGATGACCAAGGAAGCTTGGGAAAAGGAGACACCGTAGGAAACCCATGCTTTACTGGAATATTCAAGAGGTCTGAGGGCAAGGTTGTCTAAGTTACGGGAGTTCGCCCATAACAACCTGGAGAAAGCTCAGCGTAAGCAGCAGGTGTTCTATGACAAAGGAAGAAAATGGCGTCACCTACAAATCCATGACTGAGTTTTAGTGTTATTACCCGCCGCTATCCCTAAGGGTCGGTCTGAGTGGAAAGGACCCTATGAAATCGTTGAAAAAATGGGTCTCACTACATACAAACTCCGCCTTTCTAAAACAAAAACACAGATTTTTCACATAAACCTGTTAGTGGTTAGGTCCCCTCCCACGATCCAACCTGGTCTCGATAGCGGCAGAGACTACTCTCTCTCACCTTGACATAAATAAAGATCTACCAAGAGACGAGAGAGAGACCCTAGATCCCTTGCTTTTGTCCTTCGCTAACATCTTCTCTGACAAACCTGGACAGACCTCATTGGTCGAACATTCCATCCCTTCCATACCGGGGAAAGTTATACGACCATACAGGATTCCTGCTGCCCGACGAGCAGCCGTTGAGAAGGAATTACAGAACATGCTTGCTTCCGGAATCATAAAACGCTCCAAAAGCGAATGGTCCTCACCTATTGTCCTGGTTCCGAAACCAGATGGAATCATAAGGTTCTACATAGACTTTAGGGCAGTAAACTCCATCACCCAATTTGACTCCTATCCCTTACCACGAGTGGACGAACTCGTCGAAAGATTGGGAGATGCCAGATACATCACGACCTTGGATTTGACCAAAGGTTATTGGCAGGTTCCCCTTTCCCAGCAGGACCAACATAAAACAGCTTTTTCCACACCATCCGGCCTTTATGAATTGACAGTCTTGCCATTTGGCCTGCATGGGGCACCCGCCACCTTTCAGCGCCTCATGGATATCGTATTAAGAGAACATCAAGGGTATGCGTCAGCATACCTCGATTACATCATTATTTATAGCCCCAACTGGGAACAACATCTGTTGCACTGTCAAAGGGTCTTTCAAGCCCTCCAATCTGCTGGGTTACATGTTAATTCTAAGAAATCCAAGGTTGCATACCAGAAAGTCCGGTATTTGGGATATCTCTTCGGCAATAGGCTCATAGAACCCCAAGAGGAAAAAATCAAGGCCATCACCAACACACCCTTTCCCACAACGAAGAAAGGGATCCGAGCATTCCTGGGGTTACTTGGCTATTATCGGAGATTCATCTCCCATTATTCCCAAATCGCCTCACCACTAACTGATTTGCTCCGAAAAGGGATCAAAGAAAAGGACCTCCTATCGCCTTCTGCCCAAGCCCTCCACGCCTTCGCCGAGTTTAAAAAAGCATCACCTCCAGCCCGGTGTTAGTATCCCCTAATTTCAAGCGCCCCTTTATTCTCCAAACTGATGCCTCCGACACAGGTCTGGGTGCTGTACTTTCTCAAGAGACTGAAAGTGGGGTGGAACGACCAGTTGCCTTTATCAGTCGTAAATTGTTCCCACGAGAGAAGAGCTATCCCACTATTGAAAAGGAGTGCCTGGCGGTCAAATGGGCGATTGATAAGATGAAATACTATCTGGAAGGAGCTCACTTTCTTCTCTATGCCGACCAAGCCCCTCTCCAATGGTTGTGCCGCAACAAAGGAAACAATGCTAGGGTTCTTAGGTGGTTCCTCTCTCTTCAGCCCTACTCCTTTGAAATACGACATCGGAAAGGAAGCTGTAATACAAACGCTGACGTTCTGTCCCGTGTGCCGCAGTTCCCCGAACGGGAACTGCCTAGGGGAGGGATGTGTCAGAAAGCACTCACCGGGGACACGTTAAGCGAAGGTGAGGATGACCAAATGCCTCCTTATGTCTCGCCTGTGCTTCTTTCACAGTCACCATGGGATATGCTAAATCCGAAGTACCAAGGCCCCTTTAATCCAACACCCTTTTTCTTCCGGGAGGAGCAACCATCTCACGTGACCGGACCTCCTGCACCAATGGGAGGACGAGGAAGCGCCCTTTTTAGCCAATACAAGGCCGGAGGAAGTCGTCGCGTACTGGAACCACGGAAGCTGTGAAGCCAGGAGGAGTTGGGGAGAGATCGCCGAACCAGAGGAAGACGCCAACCGAATCCCAGAGACGCCGAAGTCCCAGAAAAACCATCCACGGGACCAAGAACGGGAGCCGGACCCGATCCGGTACCGTGAGACCACCAGCCACGCTCACCGGGGAGCGTGGCTCCCAGAGGTACGTTCCAGAGTGTGGGGCTGGTTTAAAAAGGGGTCCCCCGCAGGCGGCCATAACCTAGGGGAGGGAGGAGAACTGTAAACCCTAGAACCTACCGAAACGGACGTTTTGTGGTTTCTCCTGTGTTAATTTCTCACATTTCCGTTTGTTTTGCATGCAGCGTTGGTGGCGGTTCAGGTGCTCTTCCCCCACTCCTTTCCCCGACAACCTATGAGAACGAATAAGAATCCAGAGTGACGGTTGTTTTTTTTGTCATTTGTTTTTTTTCACATACGGTATCCGGCTCACCCTACCCGAAGTGGAGGACCAACCACTGGGAGCTTAGACTGAATACCTGATGAACAAGAGAGTAACGTCACATGGACTGGCCGTAAAACTTTATGTTTCTGTATTGGATCCTTATTTTGGCCTAATAAACAAGTCTTGGAACAAGAAAATTAGTCTGTCCCTGGCCGAAAACCCACACACAAGGCAGCACCCATTATAAGTCAAAACAATACCCTTTCAGGCGTAGAGTGACGCATAAATTATGCAAAAAAAAAGCAGAGAACTCTGTGTAATTCTCAAGTTTCGGTGGAAAGCAGCTCCTGGATAGAGTACCCTCAAAACCAGCGATACTATAGATCTGCTCACCTCAAATGTCTGCTTTTCTATCAAAGTCTTTAAGCATAGGATTAGCACACTGCTATCCGCGCCGCGATAGAATGGGACAAAGTCTTTTGCCATTTCTACAGCAAAGTCTTTAAATATAATACTAGTACAGTGCTGTCCATGCTGAGCTGTAAAATGACATAAGCCGTTTACTACTCCAGGCACAGTATTACAGCTTTGAATTGGTTAAATACCAACCCAGCCACTCTGAAATGAGCAAAAGCTACTCTTGATGCAGTGTTTTACTCTACTTAGCGCTCTTCAGAGAGGTATAGCTTTGTCCAGATACAAGGGAGCAACCAGTATAAATCAAAACAATATCCTTTCAGGCATCAAGTGATGTATAAATTATGCAAAAAAGAAGCAGAGAACTCTGGGTAGTTCTCAAGTTTAGGTGGAAAACAGCTGTGTAGAGTACTCTCAAAACCGGCGACACTCTAGATCTGCCTACCTCAAATGTTTGCTTTTCTATCATAGGGGCATATTATCAAGCCAGGCGATAAAATTATCGCCGCTTTAGCGGCAGAAAGCAGCCGCTAAAACGGCGATAATGGGCTTGATAATATGCTCTATGGAATTCAATTGAAGCCCATGTTAGATGTGAAGGACATCTAACATGGGCTTCAATTGGAATTCCATAGAGCATATTATCAAGCCCATTATCGCCGTTTTAGCGGCAGTTTTCTGCCGCTAAAGCGGCGATAATTTTATCGCCTGGCTTGATATTATATCCCTTAGTCTTAAAGCATAGGATTAGCACAATGCCATCCACGTTGAAATAGAAAGGGTCAAAGCCTTTTGCCAATTTACAGCAAAGTCTTTTAACATAGGAGTAGTAAAGTGCTGTCCATGCCGAGCTGTTAAATGACATAAGCCATTTACCACTCAAGGCAAGGTATTACATCTTTGAATTTGTAAAATATCAACAAAGTCAACCTGAAATGAGAAAAAGCAACCCCTGACACAGTGTTTCGCTCTATATTGAGGTATAGCTTTCTCTAGACACAAGGAAGCACCCAGTATAAGTCAAAACAATACCCTTTCAGGCATAGTGTGATACATAACTTATGCAAAAAAGGAGCAGAGAACTATGGGTAGTTCTCAAGTTTAGGTGGAAAGCAGCTCCTGTATAGAGCACCCTCAACACCAGTGACACTATAGATCTGCTTTTCTCGAATGTCAGCTTTTCTAGCAAAGTCTTTAAACATAGGACTAGCACAGTGCTGTCGATACCGAGCTGCAAAATGACAAAAGCGATTTACCACTCCAGGCACAGTATTACCGCTTTGATTTGGTAAAATATCAACCTAGACTGCCTGAAATGACTAAAAGCAGCCCCTCACACAGTGTTTCACTCTACATATAGGTATAGCTTTTTCAAGATACCAGGGAGCACCCAGTATAAGTCAAAACGATACCCTTTCAGGGATAGAGTGATGCATAAATTATGCAAAAAAGAAGCAGAGAATACTGGGTAGTTCTCAAGTTTTGTTATAAAGCAGCTCCTGTATAGAGCACCCTCAACACCGGTGACAATCTAGATCTGCTCGCCTCAAATGTCTGCTTTTCTATCAAAGTCTTTAAGCATAGCATTAGCACAGTGCCATCCACGCCGAGATAGAAAGGGACAATGTCTTTTGTCATCTCTACAGCAAAGTCCCTAAACATAGGATTAGCACAGTGTTGTCCTTGCCAAGTGGTAAAATGATAAAAGCCATTTGTCATTCCAGCCACAATATTGTAGTTTTGAAGTGGTAAAATACCAGCCAAGCCAATTTGAAATGAGTAACAGCAGCTCCTAACACAGTGTTTTGTTCTACTTACAGCTCTACAGAGAGGTATAGCTTAGTCCAGACACAAGGGAGCACCCAGTATAAGTCAAAACAATACAGTTTCAGGCTTAGCGTGATGCATAAATTATGCAAAAAAGAAGCAGAAAACTCTGGGTAATTCTCAAGTTTAGGTGGAAACAGCTCCTGTGTAGCACACTCTCAACACCAGTGACACTCTAGATCTGCATATTTCAAATGTCTGCTTTTCTATCAAAGGGGGATATTCACAAGAACGTATGATAACTACCACAAAAGTAGCTTAAAGCAACTCCCCACATCGCAATCCATCGTGGAAAAAAACACCTTGGTAACGTGGCATTCTCAAGCCTGCGGCACCATGCGAAAGGCTCACGATAACGCGTCAAATGTCCGCGATGAAGTCAATGTGATGCCGCAAAAATGCGAAACACGAACCCCAAAAAAGCTGCGATGAGGCCAAGCGCTATACAAAAATCAGCGAAAGCTAGCCATAGGCCAGCAAATCCCATGCGTCATGCGGGAAACAGCACAAAAGGAAAAAAAAAACACACCAAAACCCAATCAAACTGCGTAGCACCATGGATGCACAAGGACCGAGTGCAGAGGACAACCCAAACCCCATAAGCCCCACGGAGGACCAGACAGGAACCCCCTGCTCGTGGAAGGGCAAGGAGAAGAGGAAGACGGGGATCAGTCCGCAGGAAGACCGGATCATCGTCACGGAGGTAACAGAACACTACCAACAACTGTTCGTCACCTCCACTATGTCATTGTCAACACAAACGGATATATGGCAGTCCATCGTCAACAACGTGAATGCAGTTGGAGTGTCGAGGAGGTCAATGGAGGAGGTCAAGAGGCACTGGCATAAAGTGCACAGCCTAACCAAGGAGAAACTCGCTGACAACATGGAGGCAGCAAAGGCGACTGAAGGGGGGACCCCTGCGCCACAAAAGGAGCTGGATGAGCTTGAGCAAATGGTGGCCACAGTCATCAGTGCGGAGACGGTGCAAGGAGTTGGGGGTCTGGACACAGCTTGATATGACCTGACCCAACAGCAACAGGGTGAGTAACGACCAGGCCCTGGGGGGACGGAGAGAGATGGGCACAATGGCACACATGCACAATCATGTGCAGCACGCTGTACACCCACAATGAGTGTGGAACATGTCCCTGAAAACCTTGGCACACTGCAACACACATAGAAACACCAAGTAGGCCCCGTCCACAATGTGCACAAATGGGCCCCCCTCCATATCACCAATGCCACAACCTACCCATGCACATGTGCTGAATCCAAAAATGCAGCGGCTCACTGAGCCACACGGACTATGCAAGTAACACTACATGACAGACAGCATGGCTGCAGTCACAATACATGACATGGTGCACGAGACGACTTTGAGGTGGCTGAGTGTGGACAACATCCGTAAAGGAGCAGGTCACACTCTGACACATCCACGTGCACCTAAAACCCATGACGTCAACAATACATCTGCAGACAAACAATGCACATGAGTACAAAATATGTACAAGAGCACAAGGACCCAAGTCGCAAACATCACAGCACCCGCAAAGCACACAAGTCAAAGGCACATCGACTCAAAGGAATGAGGGGCTGCCAAATCAGAGCTGCAGGGCCGACGCGCCAACAATGCAGCACAAACACGTAGCAATCACAGTACATCAACATTGACGACAATGTGGTACAAAGTGCAACCCTTACACCACAGGACAGAGGATACAACTGGTGCCGCTTGTGCGTAGAAACTGGCAAATCACATCTGGCATTGCATGACACTGTGAGATGATGATGTACGAGTACAACCTCACATCCGTCATGTAGTCCAAATGTACACTGTTTCCCAGCAAGTAGCCAGCTCCACCAAAACAGTCACAATGTACATTGTCATGCAGTCTGTATGTAAACATGTACAATGCTTGAACATACATGGAACACACTGTTAACCTGCATCACCCCTTCACATTGCAGAGGGACAATCAACACCTCTTGAAGAGCAGACCACACATCGCTACAGTGATGAGGAAGAGGACACCCTGCACATTTGCCCAGACACCCTCCAACGGCTCATGGACAGCCTCCGCACACCATCCCCAGTAGCAGGGCAGCCCAGCAGCATCTCGGTGAGCCCACATCCTGCACAGACCACACAGAAGGAAGCACACACCACCACGGCTGGCCCACAGGACCCCTATGATCAACACTATGAATTCCAACGCCGTGTGTTAGCGTGCCAGGAGGAGTTGGCAGATCAGCTGCAGGTGGGTTTCTACCTCGTGGCAGCCAAACTCGAAGCCATACGTGGGTGTCTGGGTCCCATCAGGGACCACGTACAGTCCCTAACGGACACCCCCTGTCCACACCATGCTCACCGACAATCCTTTGCCGACCTCGCTGGGGCCATTACTCGGATACAAGAACTGTCTATTCAGACAAGCTTCAGCGACGACAGCACAGAGTTGGCATAGATGCGGAGGACAATGGAGACCATGGAGCTGATGCAGGCTGGAAGTTAGACTGGCACGGCTGAACACCAGCGTCATGTAGCTGGGATCTTCCAGGCCTTGCAGATCCTCATCTTGCCATTGCTGTCACAGAGCCTGTACCAGATGACTGCTGCAGGAACCTCGACACACACTACTCTGCCCCTGATGTGTTATTGGCACACAGTGATGCGGCCATTACACCTCCGCACCCTGATGTGTCAGTGGCCCACAGTGATGCAGCCGTAACACCACCACACACACCTGACACACCAGACACAGAAGACGTCCCAGAGGAGTATGATGTGGAGTGCAATAATTGTGTGAGGAAGGAGGCAGTAGCATCCGTACCCCCCACATGGCCAGTCCCTGCATGGTTCAGCCCTATGCATCATGCCCTGGAACAACACCTCCGACTGTCCCCCGGAACACTCTGCGACATTCACCAGGACCACGACATGGACTGCCATATCTGCTCGTTTACCAATGACACAGCAATCCGGCTGAGGACTGTACTCTTCCTCTTTAGATTAACTTTGCATTCCCCCAAGGACTCTGGTTGGCCCACCACTGGGCAACCACGTAATGTGGACTTGAACTGGCCATGTACCCCTCCATCTCCAAGACTCCCCAGAATATGAATAAAACATTTCAAATCACACAGATGTGTCATGTCTATGTTCACCCACGTGTACAATTATGGATGAATGTAGGGACGTTGATTGCACATAAAGGTACACCCTTGTAAATGTCATCAATGCGCATGTCTGAGCCTGACCCACATGTCCAATTAGATGACTGTGAAGGTGTGAACTAGCTTTGGCATCATTGCACATGCCCAACAATCTCGCATCCTCCAACGAAGCCCCACGTCCATGTATTATATAGGGCTGTGTGTGTCAATGTCAGAATCGGTAGCCCGCCTGAAGTAGTGTCCCCCTTCGATTGTGGCTACGAAACTTCTGTTAGCATGACGTAATCACACACATCAGTGTGTACACAGTCTGTTTCAATGGATCATATTGATCCACATGGCAAGAAGTTGGACACCATACTCACATTGCCGAAAGCACGTAAGAGCACAGGTCTACCCGCAACTATCCCAAACACAATGTGTGGCTCACAGAGGTGGAGCTGCCAATGGGGATTTGCCACCTATGTACCAGAGGCAGTCTGTCCCTCCCTGTGTACGGACAATGTTCATTGAGGCACACGATTGGTCATACTAATCAACACTCATCACAGTTGTACACTGGTGAATTTGCGTAGGCTTTATTAGCATGTGCGTGTCAGTACGGGCAGGTGATGGGCCACAACAGGCAGACAAATGCTTAAGACACTTACAGGCGGAATGGAAACGTGTCGAGGTTCAAGGAATGGGGTGGCAAAAATGTACACATATCCTTACGGTTGGCAAGTGTCTCAGCCCACCTTGCCTTGCTGGTCGAGTCATGTGAAGTTTGGCGTCTGGTCATTGCCCCGTGTCAGGTGACACGACTCACAGCCCATGGGAGCTGCATGGAGCTGTACCACCGGACTGCGCAGACTGTGTGCTCTGCTAACAGCAGGTGAAAGGGACCAACAAGGTCACATGTGTGCAGTCTCCCTCCGTCAGTATGTCAGATTTAGGAACTTTGCCAAGCGACGCTGTGCAGTTCCGCACATGGGGCTGCAGCACCATGCACAGGTGTATGGCAACACGCGTAGGTGCACGCACATGCATTCTGAGTCCGAGTGGATGAAGACATGTCCACTGTTGTACCGGCTTATGGAACCAATCCTCCAGGATGCAACACGGTGTTGGGACCTGTGCTCTGGGTGTCAATAAGTTGTGGCTGCAGGAAGGTAGTTACTCGTCCATGAATGTGAGTGCTGCTTCATAGGCATAGGGTACGTCGTTCTCCAATTTAAGGAACACGAGGGAGAGCCAATCCATTGACTGGTCCAGATAGTTGTGCTCCGACCACGTAGTTTCTCCAATCCACAACACAGCCCAATCGGGGAGTGCCTGTGTTGTGGTCACTGCACACGATGACTTGTGCAAGCTCCCATCCACTGCTTCCGGCACAGACACCACATATCAAGGCATCCCATGCCCGAGTATTCCGGTTGCACTCCTGTTCGTGGACCAACAGGGGGCACACACACAAGTCGTAATCCAGTTCAGCTACCATTGTGTTGGATAGGCAGACCTCCATGGGCCATTCGAATGTGCATGATTGACATTGGAACCATGGCTGGACGCATGTGACGTACGCCAGCCAGAAACTCAGACGGTAACTGATTTGCAGAGCTCCCAACAGATGCAGCATTCGTGCATGGTACAGTTCCACGTGACTGGGGTTGGGCATGTGCCCGGGATTGCCTGCCATTGCATTTGTTAGTCTCGTACCACTGGCACTCCTCAGACCGGCGGCAGTTCTGGGGACAATATGCCATGGCTCGGAGTAATGAGTCGTATGTGTGTTCAACGTTTGGACTTATGGGTTGTCTTTTTTGCCGATGTGTTGGGGGCATGCCATGCAGGTGTATCTCGAGCAGGGACGAGTGTGTGTGTGGGGTGTGGACAAGTCGCTCTTTCATTAGCGCAGTTTGTGGTGTGGGAGTCGGCAGAGTCTGGCATGGTATCTCACTCAGGGGGTGCCGGGCGCATTGGAGACCAAGGTCAGAGGTTCGAATGTCCTTCCGCCTTGTGTATTGAGACAAAGGAGCTTTCATGCCTAATTTTGGTCTGGCTACGGCTTGCATTTCTGAAATGTGATGTGGCCTTTGCGCTGCAATTGTTGCCAGGTCTTGGATTTTGGGTGCACCAATTGCGAGACCACGCAACAGTTGGCATGTATGTGCCAAGGGCACGATTATCCTTGCGCTCCTTGTTCAGTCTCTATCTCTCTCTTTCCCTTTCTCTCTGTCCTTTGATGGGTGCCTGACACACCTTCTTATCTGGGATATTAACTTACAGGCTGTCACTTGCAGATTGTCCAGGGATGACCCGCCATGACTCTAGGAAATAGTTGTTTGGTATGGAAATAGATTGTGATGTTTTGTTTGGACTATCAATGGTGGATGTTTGAGTCTGCTTTTTCTGTGGTATCAGGCGAATGGTTTTGTGCATGTTTCGTGACGTTGATGTGCATTCTCTTGGTCTGAGGGAGGTGGGGGGTGCCCGGGTTGTGGCCCGGGGGGGGAGGGTGCGGGGGGTGGCGGTGGGTGTTGTTGCCTTCTCGGGGCTCAGGGATGCATGGTGTAGGCTCCATGGCATCTGTTGATTTTCATGTGTGGCTGTGGTCTGGGCTCCCTTTTCTGGTACAGCTTGTAGTACGACTTTGCACCAATTTTCAATCATTCAATTATAAACTTTATTCGATATGTAAAAACAATATCATAAAAAGTACATATGTTTATATTTAAAAAAGACAGTAAAGTTCAATGATAAAATATCACAAAAAGTCATAAAAGCGTTAAAAAGAGTACACTAGGCATAATTACAATAATATAGCAGCCATCATGAAATCATTTGAGTAAGAGATACACAGCAAGCGTAAGATCTTGTATCATCTAGGGCTGCATTGATGCCCTTATTCTCACAATCACTTTTAAGTAAGAGGAAACCACAGCAATGGCTAAGGGATTGTCCAGTGTTTTCAATTTATAATAGGCCGCTCTACAGGAACGTAGTCCCCATGATTTAAGCAGTGGTTTCAAAAAGGTAACCCTCGGCAGTTGATAAAACCTACAGAACAAGATGCAGTAAATATTAGATTGTAATGACAGGCCATCACAGGGGCATTTCTCCAAATTTCTGGACCAACAATTTTGATTGGGAAATGTTAGTAGTCTGAAAAAGGTGTCAGTACGCAAACGAGTCACGAGCATGCGAATGAAAGGGGATGGTATTAAAAATAAATATTGCTGAATCCCTTTAGTTGTAGTAGAATGTTGGTGATCAACTACCGTGCTCTTAAATTTTTCAAGTGACCAGCGTCGATTAGTCAGGTGGCTTAAAACTAACCGTTTTAATGTGACTCTCGGTATTTTATTCAGAGTTGAGGGGTCAGAGAAAAATTCTGGATGCCCTAAGTCGGATGACAGGTTTCTTACGTATTTCAGCCACTTAATATTATCAACCTCATTCAAGCTGAGGCAATCTGTGATGATTTCCCTGTTAAAATATGTCTCTTGGTTGGTCCAGACTTTGTGCCATAAAATAATGGGGGAAGAATTTATAATGTCCATAATATGCGTGAGGCCAAGTTCATTGTGCATCACATATGTTGATGTACCATGTGGGACAGCCAGGAGATAGCGCAGAAATAGGTTCTCAGAACGTTGGATATGGTCAACGTGCTCAATTCCCCAGATCCCAGATCCATAAGTGCCGGTCGAAACGCACTTGGCCCTGAAAATCTGTAATAAGAGGTTGATCGGACGTCCCCCCAGCTTTTTTGAGAAATTAATCAGTTCGCCTATAGCTTTAGAAAACGCAGTACCCCTAGCTTGAGCAGCAGCCCGCCAGGTGCCCCTCTTATCAAAAGTAATGCCCAAGTATGGGAACCTCTCAGTTCTTTCCAGTTTACTACCATTTAAAAAGATGGAGCATTGTTTCTTTCCAATTCCTAGGCCGCAGGACATGGTGAAGGTTTAGAGACATTAACTTTTAAACCTCTCTGTGACATGAAATCGGTAAATTCACCTACTGCCCTTTGAAGCCCCATACGAGTCTGTGACATTATTGCTGCGTCGTCCGCGTAAAGGAGTATGGGTATGGGTTTCCCATTTATAGTAGGGTAGTCATAGTAAGTTCTGTTAAGATGGTGACCGACAGAATTTATATAGAGGGTAAAAAGTAAAGGGGCTAATATGCATCCCTGTCTTACACCTCTCCTAATATAAAACCTATCAGAACATTCTCCACGTCTACCATATCTAACACGGGCTGATGCTCCCCTCTAGAGCTCTTTGATAAATGCGAGAATAGGGGGCTCTAGTCCAATCTCGACAAGAGATTCCCAGAGGAGCTCATGATCGACGCAGTCAAATGCGGAGCTGAGATCAACGAAAGTCACAAAAAGGTTACCCTTTTTTGCCTGAGTATATTTGGCGATTATGAGGGTCAGATTCAAACCTTGCTCAATGGTGCCTCTACCCTGTCTAAAGCCATATTGTAAATTGGAAATTATGTCTTGCTCACCTATCCAATCGTGAATTCTATTTAAAATGATTCGCCCTGCGACTTTCATTAAAGAGTCGAGCAGTGAGATTGGGCGATAGTTGGAAGGATTGTTCCTATCGCCTTTTTTAAAAATCGGCACTACAACCGCCTCAGGCCATGTGGCAATAAAGCCTGTGGCATTCAGAGAATTTAGAACATTGGTGAGCAAGGGGGCCCACAAATCCGGCTGTGATTTATAAACATCAATTGGTACACAATCCGGGCCAGGAGCCTTCCCAGAAGGGCTTTCTTTCAGTGCCACAAGTACCTCACCACAGTCGAAAAAGACGTCCAGAGGAAAAAGACTGGAAATGTTTGGCTCTGTCTGAGGGTTAGGGTGGCTTTCCAAGGCGCCCACCTGTTCTTTAGGGTCTGGTATATTATATAAAGTGCCAAAATGACTAACCCAGGCTTCAGCGGTTATAGCTAAATCAATTTTTGTTGGCTGGGTGCACTGCAAGAAAGGTGCATTTACTGCCTTCCAAAAGGCGGTATTATCCCTATTACTGGAAGCTTCCTGTAAAGCTAGCCAGGCCTCTGATTTCAGCTGGTTTTTTCTGGCTAGTCGAACTGCACGATAATTTTGTCTGGCCTTCCGTAATTCTAACTGATTTCTTGGATTAGATTTTAGGACAGTTTTTAAAATTTTCAGAGCTTTAGAGCAAGTCCTATTAAACCAGCCTTGGCTGCATAGTGAGGTTTTCCTTGGGGCTCGTGTAAGTAATCTTTTAATCTCCGTCGTAATTATAGAAAAAGAATGGCTGATTGCCTGGGGACTTTCTGTTGTTGACAAGCATATCTGTATGTGCTCGTAGGTATTTTGACCAATGAGTTAAGAAAAGCAGGGGGGACTACTTTATCCCATTTTAAATAAAGCCCAGTAGTGGTTCCCAACTTATGTGGCGAGGTGTGGGACGGATTCTTCCTTACATCAAAATTAACATGTAAAGTTAATTTTAAGGTCACCACAATAGGGTAATGATCACAAATGGCAGTATCAAGAGTCTCCCAATTAAATATAATCTCTGAGTACCTGGAGGATAATAAAGTGTAATCAACTGTAGAGTGACAACCTCTCCCATTATAAGTTGGTTTGAAGCACTTTGGTGGAGAACACAACTCATTCACATATGATAAGTTGAAGTGAGATGTTAGGCCGTTTAAAAGGTCTCCTAATTTAGTGTGCGAAAAATGGGTAGAGGAATCACTGCTGATAGTATCCAGACCACAGGTGCCTTTCTTACTCTGTGTGCACAGGGGACAATTAAAGTCCCCCACCCAGATAAGCAACATATCAGTTTTGAGGTGGTTCTCAATTTTTATTAAGTCGGCCTTTAAACCATTGAGAACCGATTCATAACGGGAACTTATTATAAAAATTAACCAAAATAATGTTTTTAGAAGGTCCACTTGTTAAGGAGATAATCTGGTAATTTTCAGTCCCAGTAAAGTTTGTTTGTAATAATCCACTTTCCACAGATATGTATGTCGAGAGCCCACCCTTATTTCTGTCATATGAGCTAGGAGAAGCTGGGGTGTGTAAAGTCTTATACCCTAAGAGAGGAAGTTCATTAATAGTCCAGGTTTCCTGCAAGCAAATGATACTATGACGAGATACAATTTGAACCCATAAGGGGTTGGTCAATTTGTCAAGGAGACCTGCCACGTTCCAAGACAATAGACTGTCCCCCAGTGGGGATTTTTTATTACAGATGTTACCATTCATAGTGTCCTTCGGAGTCTCAATAGTTTCCTGAGATAGAGAGGGAATTAATAAAAGTGAAATATCACTCGTTGGATGGTGGGTCAAAAGAGAGTTAGATGTTAAACTGCCGATTAAGCTATGAGATTCAGGATTTAAGGGGTGACAATCAGTAGCATGATTTGACTTCGTCCCGGACTTACCAAAGTTCATAGGGTTAATCTTCTGGTTAGGATGATCAGAGTCTGAAATGTTTTGCAGAGGACTCGTAATGAAAAAATTGCCAACCTCACTCTCAGGGTTTGAGAGTCAGTCTAAATCATCTAGACCGGAGAGAGTGGCGTATCGGTTTGAAGTAGGAAAAGTAAAATGGTGGGCCTCTGTGTTAACTGTGGGTAATAAATGTGGTTTTGCAGGGTTTAACAAAAGGGAGCGGGATAAAAATAACTCATGCGTCGAGATGCCTGCGCCCCTACTCACGGTATACCAGTCCACTATGTGGGGCAATGCCCTGCGATCTCTAAAGTTAATGATGATGACATCTCCCTGAATATCCTTTGGTCTGGGTCCCACCCATCTCAGTCTTCTCACATGGAGTATTTCGCCATTAATATCAGGGGGAAGTGGCCTATTTTGACTCAGCCAACGTACTACCTTGTTTTTGAGTTCTTGGTTTCTCTCTGTTTTACCCGGGGCCAGCTCCGGGACACCTGTGAGTATCACTACATAAGGAGCTGCTTCTGGAGGCAGGTCGATATGGTGAATCGTTCCCTTCCTGTTATTCAGGGGTGGCTGCATGTTGACATTATTGCGATGGGGCTCAACAGAATTGTGTACTTGATCACCTCTACTATCTCTTTCGCCGATAGTTCTTTCTTCTGATGTAAACGTGACGGCATGTGTATTCTCCGTTCCGGCCGGTGGAATTGCCTGGCTGACTTTTTGGTTAAATGAGGGGGGGCCAGCATCGGGGATAGGAGTGGAGTTTTTAAACAAACAAGTGTTCAATTCCCTATTTGGTGCAATAATTAAAGCAATTGATGCTTCCAGGGACGATAACTGTGCTGCAATGTTTTTGACCCTCTCCACCAAGGGTAGAAGTAATGATTTTACTAGGTGCTCTATGTCGCCCAGTAAGTTAGAGGGAAGCGACATAGGTAACTGTGTACAGTCTTGTGAGGGCTTTACAGGCGGGGTTTGAGAAATAACTTTGGAAAACTCAGGGTGTGCATCTTTCCTCCCTTTTTTCTTGTGCAGCGTTTTCTTTGCTAAAGACTTAGGGGCGGTGGATTTGTTTCTGACAACCTTTCTCTTATTATTTTTAACAATTTTAATTGGAATCAAGTCCTCAGAAGAAATGTCCATTGTAGATTGTGTCTTTGAAATATGTGTGTTGATAGCCTTTGATGTAACCGGTATGTCTGTTAAGTCATATAGCTGCGGAGAGGAACCAGCGTCATGTGCAAAATCAGTGCCAATATTAGGGGTCGGAGGTGAAAGTACGTGCTGAATGTGACCTAAGGAAGAGCGCTTGTGGTACGTAGGGTCCAAAGACAGACGGCGCTCTGTAATGGCTATCTCTTGCTCTAAGACAGTAGCAGCCCTAGTAATGAAGTGGTATAAGGTCCCCCTAACAGAACCCACCACCAAGGATTTCCTGGTTTTACTAGGGCGAATAGGCATAATGTGACAGAACGGGTAATGCACTATCATCTCCAATACAATACGGGAAATATAAACAACTAATTCAAATTCATGACGCTCTCACAGATAAGTCTTGTAGAGGCCTCAGCAACCAGCATAAAAGGGGGGTGGCCCAGCCCGGCCTCTGTTGGCCTTGGACGGCCGTAGACGGCCCACCCTTTGCCCGGGCTGTGCCCGGCACGTCCCGCGAAGCGGTAGGTGCGAGGTCGTTTAAATCCGCTACGGGAGGGAGGGGCTACTGCTGCTTGTCACTCTGCTCCCAGGCCTGCTGGAACCAGTAGTTTTCTTCACTCGCTCAGAGATTCCTCAGCACTCCTTGCGCTGCGCGTCCCGCGAAGCGGTAGGCGCGAGGTCGTTTAAATCCGCTACGGGAGGGAGGGAGGGACTACTGCTGCTTGTCACTCTGCTCCCAGGCCTGCTGGAACCAGTAGTTTTCTTCACTCGCTCAGAGATTCCTCAGCACTCCTTGCGCTGCGCGTCCCGCGAAGCGGGAGGCGCGAGGTCGTTTAAATCCGCTACGGGAGGGAGGGAGGGGCTACTGCTGCTTGTCACTCTGCCCCCAGGCCTGCTGGAACCAGTAGTTTTCTTCACTCGCTCTGAGATTCCTCAGCACTCCTTGCGCTGCGCGTGCTGCGAAGCGGGAGGCGCGAGGTCATTTAAATCCGCTACGGGAGGGAGGGAGGGGCTACTGCTGCTGGTCACTCTGCCCCCAGGCCTGCTGGAACCAGTAGTTTTCTTCACTCGCTCAGAGATTCCTCAGAACTCCTTGCGCTGCGCGTCCCGCAAAGCGGGAGGCGCGAGGTAGTTTAAATCCGCTACGGGAGGGAGGGAGGTGCTACTGCTGCTTGTCACTCTGCCCCCAGGCCTGCTGGAACCAGTAGATTTCTTCACTCGCTCAGAGATTCCTCAGCACTCCTTGCGCTGCGCGCCCCGCGAAGCGGGAGGCGCGAGGTCGTTTAAATCCGCTACGGGAGGGAGGGAGGGGCTACTGCTGCTTGTCACTCTGCCCCCAGGCCTGCTGGAACCAGTAGTTTTCTTCACTCGCTCAGAGATTCCTCAGCACTCCTTGCGCTGCGCGTCCCAGGTCAGAGCAGGTGTTAATTTCCTGCTGCTAACTCGTCTTATCGCCGATCTGGCTGGTCGTTGAGAATGTTGGGGTGTGGTGTTGTCACTGGTTTTTGCTCAGGAACGCCTACTCTGCATCTCATTAGCGATAGTTGCCGGGATCATCCTTGGCGATGTTTTTTGCGACTGCTATCACAGGTAAACTGGCGATATGGGCTGTTAGCACCAGCTTGTGAATGGGACGATAAATTTATTGCGACTTTGGGTGTGATAAAGTGCAGATAACTCGGCGATAGTTCCTTGAGAATATGCCCCAAAGTCTTTAAACATAGGACTAGCACAGTGCTGTCCATTACAAAAGCCATCTACCACTCCAGGCACAGTATTACAGCTTTGAATTGGTAAAATCCCAACCAAGTCAACCTGAAATGGGTAAAAGCAACCCCTGACACAGTGTTTCTTCTACTTAGAGCTCTACAGAGAGATATAGCTTTGTCCAGACACAAGGGAACACCCAGTATAAGTCAAAACAATATCCAAGACTACAATAAGATAATACTAGGTGACCTAATCCTACACTGGAACGAAGAAAACAACCCGCTGATCCAATCCTTGAACAAACTTCTACACAACAACAACCTCATCCAACACTGCAGTGAGCAAACCCATGACAAATACTCCTAGATGCCATTATAGCTCAAGCAGATACAGTCACTATTGACCATATCCTTCCGGTTGACTGGTCAACCACCATATCATTCTATTCCACATCAACCAAATGATCAAATGCCTACCGTACACACATGAAGACCCCCACTGTACTAGAAATCTAAGACAGATTCCCATTGCCGACCTGGAAGAAAGGATAAGCTCACTCCTTCCCATCGCCACAGGCGATCTCTCCTCTACTGAACTCACCACACACTACAATACAAAATTGATTTCCATACTTGACCAAATAGCTCCCTTGAAACAAAAAAGAGTCAGGAACTTTCCATCAAGATCTTGGTTCAACACAGATCTAAACTCTGAAAGAAGACAACTAAGAGCCGCAGAAAGACTCTGGCGGAATAACCTGTCCACAATCCTCCTTGATTGACTCAAATCTGAACGCAGGAACTACAAAAAACACATCAAGAATAAAAAACGTGAGGGGGCGTGGCCAGCAGCCAACGAAGATGGCCGCAGCCTAGGGATGCTCCGTGCCTGAAACCCACCCTCCCAGCAATCCTGGCACAAATCCGGCAAGAACCGAGGGGCGATACAGCTGCGGCAGCCCGGAAAGATCGGGGGCAGTTCCAGCCCTGTACCTGCATCTAGAGCGAGGCGCGACGGAGCAGCGTGGCTGAGGCCAAGTGACGACAGAAAGGCCGGGGCCTCGATTCGGCGTGTACCGAGGGAGGCGCTGAGGAGTGTACGACTCTCGCACTGGCAAGTGCTGACCCCTGCGGCCCGTGAAACCTAGCGGTGATACAGTTGTGGCAGCCCGGAAGAACGTGGCGGTGATCGGGGGCAGTTCTGCCCCTGCATCCAGAGCGAGGCGCAACAAGATAGCGTGGCTGAGGCCTAACAACGACAGACAAGCCACGGGCTCAATTCGGGGTGAGCCGAGGGAGACAACGAGGAATGCGCGGCTCACGCGCGTGCCCGTACTGATTCCTGCGGCCCCGCGAAATGCAACCACCCTGATTCAATAGCCCCGCGATCGATGACTGTGGCCTGTGTGGAGGCGGGACTGCAGAAAATGACTTGGCTGCTCCCGGTGGAAATCTGACGAGGAGGTGAGGCGGACCCCGCGCTGCCTAGGGGGAAGTGCCGCATGTAGGCCTGATGCTGGAAGTCGCGCCGCTCCCCACATAGCGAGTTCTACTGCGGGAGAGACTCGCAACGAGACGCACATTGCGGGAGAGAGACAAGCCGTCCCCATGCTTCGTCACCGTGTATAGAGGCCGTTGAGCGGAGAAGAGACCCTGCATATACAGGGACAAGGCATAGCGGCGCTGGAGACAGGAACATTATATTGACCCCAGATACACACCTTCTGCTGTCTGGACCCCTGAGTTTAGAAAACATCACCAGAGAGTGGATAGACGTGGTGGCAGTGGAAACAGGGGGACTCCCTATGGGGCAGACCCCTGAGGCATGGTATAGACCCGGGGCTCTGGCTGCAGCGTGGAGACAGGAGGTACCGTCTGATTGTGTCTAACATATGTGAATGAGAGGGACCTCCTGAGGGACTATCCGGTGGGACAAACAAAGGCAACCCCAGGTGAAGATCGGGACTGCATGAAACGACCGGGCTGCATTCTGGTGCACTACGGACTGTAAAAACTAGAAGAGGAGGCCCTAGCTTTGTGGCCCCCACGAGATCTGCTCTACAGGGACCAGTAAAACCGACAGGCCGCGCGTGGGAAAATCCCCGTGGCAGGCGGCGGCAACTGCTGGTTCCCCCTTATTGGTGTACCCCCTGGTGTACCGGATCACAGTATCACCCGCCCGATCATCATGGGAGGCAGAGGGCAACGTACGGTGTCTCACACCAAACTGGAAAAGTATGCTTATCACAAGGGGCGCACGCACGCGTCATCGTCGCCCGCGGCCGCCGGCCCAGATCTACCACCCGACAAGTCGCCGGAGATCACCCTCCAAGATGTGATGACCGTACTGACTCAGATGCAGGAATCCATAGGGACAATCTCGACCGATATCACGCTGCTGCGTGCCGACATCTCTAAAATGAACACACGACTAAAAGAGGTAGAAACAACCACGGAGACTCTTACCAAAGAAACAGATGCCTTTAAAAACAGATACAAACATTGGAAGTGGTGCAAAAACAGCTGCTGGACAAGCTTGATGATCAGGAGGGAAGATCCAGAAGGAATAATATACGCCTGGTGGGCGTACCGGAGAGCGTGAGGGGACCGGCCCTAGACCTCTTTGTTGAAAAACGTATTATGGACCAGTTGCAGCCTCGTGGCTTGTCCAACTTCTTTTCAGTGGAAAGGGCACATCGTGTGCCTGGGGGAAGGCCCCGACCGGGGGCCCCCCCACGGCCGATCCTGGCACGCATATTCAATTTTCGAGACCGGGATACCATCCTACAGAGGGCACGCATTGCCCCCCCACTACGAGTGGACAACTTTACTGTAACCCTATATCCAGACTATACTGCTGCAGTGACAAAACAGCGTAGTGATTTCCTGGATGTAAAAAGGGAACTCCGCAACCGTTAACTCAAATATGCAATGCTATACCCAGCAAAATTGCGAGTAGAGGCGGAAGGAAAGACATGGTTCTTCACCACGCCTGCGGAGGCCTCTGACTGGTTGGAGAGCTGGCGACCAGTGAAGGAACCGTGCACAAGCAGCAGTCACAGTTAACGAAATTCTCAGGTGACACCGGCCCAGAAGTTGCAGATAACACACAGCAGAATGAAGCAAACATTTCAGACTGATTCGCTGGTGTTGCACATGTGATGGCTGAAGACGGCGGAGCCGACCCAACTAAGGGGTCCGCTTACATTAGCTCTGCACGGGACTCATGCATTTAGAATTTCAGGTTTCTCGCACTGAACTACGACATATCTGGGGAGAGGGTGAAAGGCAAGAAGTGACTCTTCCCCCCTACGCAAGTATAAAGTTATGGGGACTAAGCGCTCTGCTGAGTTGGGGTGGCGGGTAGTTCTAAATCCGCTGGGCAGGGAGGCAGGGAGGGGGGAGGGGAGATGGGTACAGTTTCCAGAGTTTCTTATTGGTTTAGTTTTTGGGTTTATGGTAACACACAGGATAATGACAAACAGCATTTATGGCATTGATGTGAGGGGTATTATACGCATACCACAGTTTTGCATTACAGTGGATGACAGACAAGACACAAATTCAGACCCCAACGGCTGAAATAGGACCAATCATAGAGAATCTCCGAATGCCCAACCCCCTATTTAAGTGCTGTCCTGGAACGTGAATTGCTTAGGGGATCAAATAAAACGAGGGCTGGTCTTGCAATATCTCAAGCGTAAGGGTCCGGCTGTGGCATTGATCCAAGAATCTCATTTGACAGGCTCGGCCTGCAGAGCCCTAGATAGGTGGGGCTTCAAAATGGTGGTGCATTCGGACTTTACATCAGGTTCACGGGGGTGGGTATACTGGTGAATAAGCGTTTCCCATTGATAATAACTGACTCCCGCAAAGACGACCAGGGGTGTTTTGCTGCAATGACCTGCCAGTGGGAAGGGAAGGTCTACAACATAGTGACGGTGTACATCCCTCCAACACTGCATCAGACTAGTTTCCAGGCCCTGGGGGAATTCGTCCTGTCACTTCCACATGGAGAATTAATAATGGGAGGGGACTTCAACGCGACGATGGATGCATCCATTGACAGGTAGCCCCCTAGAGACCCCAGTACTGCCAACCTTAAACTACTCGAATTCACGGAGGCTTTCAGGCTAATAGATGTATGGAGAATCAGATGTCCGGAAGAACAACATTTTACATTCCATTCGGGGGTGCACAATAGCCTCTCTAGACTGGACTACATTTTCACATTGGCGACGGGAATGGTGGGTGTTACAGCGGTGACACACCTGCCCAGAGGCATATCTGACCACTCTCCGGTCCTCATCACATACGCAGCGTTTTCCCCTCAGAGATGTATGATGTTCCCACTCTCTCCCGAATACCTTAAAATTCCCAAAATTACTAAAGCTCTTCTGCTAACAACTAAGCAATATTTCGCGGAAAACAAACATTCAGTTACATCCCCGACGACATTGTGGGAAGCCTACAAAACAGTCCTTCGAGGACAGGCAATCTCGCTGGTAGCAGATCATAAAAAGACCCAGCAAAAAGAGGCCGATAGTCTTGAACAAAGGGTGTCCCGGGTGGAGGCGGAACATGTGTTGCATGTAGACGAAAACACAACACACCAGGTACAAATGGCACAACAGGAATATAAGTCCTACGTCTGGGAAGTGGCGAAAAATAGGCTCACCACAACACAGCACACTATATACGAATTAAGTGATAAAGCGGGCAAATTATTAGCATGGCTAGAACAAAAGGAACGGGCTAATAGATGGGTGGCACAAATCCAATTGGATGAGGGCACTTTCACGGCGGAACCTAGCGGATTGCAGAGGCGTTCGCGTAGCATTATAGAAAAATATATACCCCGGAAGCCACAAACACCATAGAGGACAATCTGGACTTCCTCAAAGATATAGCTATGCCCACGCTAGCCCCATCCGCGGCGGCAGCCCTCGAAAAAGATCTGGCTCCTGAGAAACTAACATTTGCGATAGCCGCACTTCACATGGGGAAAGCAATGGGGCCAAATGGACTACCGGTTGAGCTATATAAAAAAGCAACAACGCAGATTGTACCACATCTACTAAATATGTACACTGACAGCTTAGAAAAAGGGATCCTACCCAGAGATCAGAGACTGGCCACTATAGTGGCCATACATAAACCCCACAAACCACCGCACAAATGCGCATCCTATAGACCGATCTCCTTGATCAATGCTGAGGTAAAGATCTTGGCAAAAGTGTTGGCAACTAGGCTGCAGACATATCTAGCCACAGTAGTGCACCCGGACCAATCCGGATTAATGCCAAATCGTAATACCGCCCTTAATCTGCGGCGGCTACATGGTGTCATTGCGCGCCGATCCACTATAGAGGAGGAGACCGTCATTCTATCACTAGATGCGAGAATGGCGTTTGACTTGGTGGAATGGCCCTTCCTATTTGCAGTCCTTCGACACCTGGGATTTGGTCCCAAGATCTGTGCCTGGATCAAGCTGCTTTACACACACCCACTGGCGCAGGTCGTAGTAAACGGTCACATATCGACCACCTTTCCGCTGGGAAGGGGGACACGACAAGGATGCCCCCTCTCACCACTTCTTTTTGTGCTGGTATTAGAACCATTGGCGGCCTAGATACGCCAAGATCCGGTTATTCGTGGCCTGAAATGGGCAAGGGGATGGGAAGATCGCATATCCCTATACGCGGATGATATTCTGCTATACTTAGCATCTCCGGCGCGCTCGATCAACTGTCTCCTAGACATATGTACGTCATATGGTCGGGTTTCCGGATATACCATCAACTGGGCAAAGTCACACCTCTATGTACTCCAGGGTTCACCACCACGGCTTCCGAGGGGGGGTATGCTACAGATAGCAGAGGGGGGGTTCAAGTATTTAGGGATATATGTGACAGCTGACAGAACACATTTCATCGAAGAAAACCACATAGCCTTTAGCACGATTTCGACGTTACGTCAAGCATTGGCGTTCCCTACCACTGACACTGCTGGATAGAGCGGCCTTCTTTAAAATTATGGCACTCCCTAGATTCTTAATCGTACTGCAGAACACGCCTTTCCCAGTCTCCCACACATACTTTACAGCAATAAACGCTGAAGTGACCAGTCTATTATGGGAAGGGAAAACATCATGGATAGCACTTCATAAATTAACAAGAAGCTGGTATGATGGAGGCATCGCCCTCCCCTATATAAAAATATACGATTGGGCCTCACAGCTCATAGTTATAAACCAATGGCTTCACGTATCTGGTGATGACCCAGCGTATCGTATGGATCGACAGCTGCTGGGTGAGGGTGGGGTTATGGGGGCACTATATAACAAGAGCAGGAGACACAACCTCACGGGCCCGACGGCGCACACTATACCAGTATGGTTTGAGGCACAGCGAGCGTTAGGATGGGAGGGAAAGATAACGCAGGCTATGCCATTATGAGACACGAAAAGACTGGGTATGCTGCGTATTACTAAGGGATTTCGGCAGTGGGATCTGATAGGGATCTCGTGGGTCGGAGATCTCTGGAAGGAGGGGGAGGTAATCACATTTTCCCAATTACAGATTACATACGATCTGGCAAACACCGAAAAATTTCGCTACCTGCAAATCAGGCACACACTCCTGGCAGAGATTGCACCGGGCACACAGCTGGCGGAATCCTCACCGTTGGAAGATAGTCTCCTCACAGACCACCTTAACAAAAAAGCCATATTTCAAACGTATCGGAAAATCATAAATAATCAGCCAGACCCTCTAAAAGCCCTTAAATCTAAATGGGAAGCAGAACTAGGAGAACTCGACGAAGCAGAATGGCAGGAAGCCCTTTCGTGCCCCAGGGAGGTAGCAGTACCATCAATACTCAATCTGATACAACTAAAAATGCTACATCGCACTTACTATACCCGAACACTCCTATATAAACTCAAGCGGACAGATTCACCGCTATGTCTTCGACAATGTGGAGAGGAAGGCACTCTCTTTCACACCCTATGGATGTGTCCTGTATTTGTCCAGTATTGGAGGGTGGTAATGCGTACACTCTCTCAGGTTACGAAAATCACGACTCTCCCAGAACCAAGGAGATGCCTCCTTAACATATGGGAACCCACAGATCTTAACCATACAGCGCAAACATGGGTAAAATTGGGCATGATGATGGCAAAGCGAAACATAGCACAGAGATGGGGATCCCAACAGCCCCCTGCCCTCTCCTAGTGGTGTAGGGACATGGATACCACAATGGTCGCTGAAAAGGCAGTGTATGTACATAGAGGATGCCCCAAGAAATGGACTCAGATATGGGGGGGGTGGAACATGTACCGAGGGAATATATGCGAACCCCCGAAGGACAACTCAGATTCAGAAGTCAGTGACTGACGAAATCGGGGAAAAGACCGGTAGAGGGCTAGGTAATATTGATGTCCTTGATGGGGCGATGATGCGGAGAAGTGATCCGGGATATTGTCATGTCAACGCATTATTATGTCAGATGCTGAATGAATATACATGTATGTCTGGACTGATCCTCATTATAAGCAATGCCGAAGATTGTTATATATGTTCTTGAAATAGCAATAAAAAGTGTTTAAAAAAAAAAGAATAAAAAAACATCCTTCTTCTGTGATGCTCTAGACAATGCAAAAAATAGGCCCAAAGAACTCAACCTCATTATGCAACAAACTTCCAAGCCCCCATCCTCTGTTCAGGCCTCCAAAGACCTTTGTGAGAACTTTGCCAATTTCTTTAATGATAAGATCACCAAGATTGAGCTCTTCCTGGATGATCACCGCAGACCCCCCAACAAAAGTACGCTCCCAGGGATTGAATATATCACACCCAAGCACCCCCCAAACAACTGGAAATCCTTCAACCCCGTCTCTGAAGCTGAGGTCATTGAAATGATTACCAGCTCCAAACTCTCATCTCACTTTCTCCACTATTAATAGCTCTTTGAGAACGGGAGTGATTGTCTCAAATTCAGCCAAGTCACTCCCTTACTAAGAAAGCCGGGCTCTGACCCAAACGATCGCAACAACTTCAGACCCGTCTCCAATCTCCCATTCCTAGCTAAAATCATGGAAAGATGTGTTCTCCTTCAACTCACTCAACACATGAACAGTGACAATCTTCTAGACCCCCACCAGTCGGGCTTCAGAAAAGGTTGCAGCACAGAGACAGTGATCCTGAATGTCATAGATGATGTTCAGAATCACTTGATATGGACCGATGCTGTCTACTCATACTCTTGGACTTATCGGTAGCCTTCGACACTGTCGACCACAAACTACTCATTAAGGTACTTCAAGAAAGGGCCGGAGCGGAAAAGGTGGTCTCGCAGTGTTTCACCTCTTTTCTGCAGAACCGCACCCAAAGAATAAAAATCAAAAACGTCACATCTGACCTATGCCCCATAAGCAGGGGTGTCCCCCAAGGATCAGTTCTCTCCCCACAACTATTCAACATCTACATGGAACCCCTCACCTCCATACTAAAAAAAGCCTACATCCCCTTCCACCTCTATGCGGAGGATACCGAGATCTATCTAGAAACCTCCTCCATTGGTGACATTCGGAGACTAAATAAGACTCTAAGAGAAGTTCAACTCTGGCTATCCCTCAACCACCTGAAACTCAACCAAGACAAGACGGAAATCCTCCTCATCTCCAACAAGGAACAGACACCCCAAATCACAGAATGGCTAAAAGCTATTAATGCTCTCAACTGCAATCTCACCCTGGCCGACTCCGTAAAATCACTGGGAATCACTCTGGACCCAAACTTAAACACCGCAAAGAGCGTTTTCTTCAACCTCAAACTACTCAATAAAATTAAACCCTTCATCCCTCCCAACGACCTCAAACAAGCTACTCAATCCCTGGTGCTGTCCAGACTCGACTACGGGAACGCAACCCTCACAGGAACAGCAAAATCTCACTTAGCTCCCCTCAGATCAACTCTAAATGCAGCAGCCAGAATGGTCACCGGAGTAAAGAAATTCGAACACATCTTGCCCGCTCTCAGAGAGCTAAAATGGCTTCCAATCGAAATGCGTGCCAACTTCAAAACTGCCTGTCTCACGCACAAAGCTCTGCACTTGGGGAATCCCGCCTACCTAGCCTCCACACTCTAGAAGGCCGGTCGGACAAGGGACCTCAGGAGTACCAACACTCTACTTCTCATTCCTCCGAAAACGTGCACGCAAAAAACCCCATCTAGATCCTTCTCAGGAAATGCGGCCAAAATCTGGAACTCCATCCCAGTACATATCAGGACTACCCCTCATTTTTAAAATTCAAAAGCCCGCTCAAAGACCTCTTCCTCAACCCATCTCTTACAAATGGATAGCTACCAACAAACACGGAATCTTGCCCATCGCAGCACACTACCACTTTGACAAAAAAAAGGTTTCCACCTCACCCTCCCACTAACTCGAGCCTCCCTGAACTAGATTCATCATGAGTCAATGTGTGTATTATTGCTATACTGTATGTACGATTTCTCTGCTGTAAATGTAAAGCGCTCCGATACCTTCGGGTCTGGCCAGCGCTATATAAAACTCTTAAATATATAAAATAAGAAATAAAATATCGTTTCAGGCATAGAGTGATGCATAAATTATGCAAAAATGAAACAGAAAACTCTGGGTAGTTCTCAAGTTTATGTGTAAAGCAGCTTCTGTATAGAGCACCCTCAATTTATTTATTTTTATCTATTTATTTTTAGAGTTTTCTATAGCGCGAACCAGACCCAAGGTAGGGTAACAGAGCACTTTACATAGTGAGCAAGGTATAAGTAGCACATTTAGTTAAAACATAGCATACAAAAACAACGCATACAAAGTAACAACAAAGCATAACAGAGTTTGGGGGATCAAAGCAGAGTAGAGAACTGTTCTGAGCAGAAAGAGTCAATTCGACATTGTGCATGTCTTAGCTTCGAAATATCAGTGGACGGAGAGCATAGACAAGTTTGAGGTTGTAAGCTGGCGTGCTGTTTGTGCGGATTTTAAGGGAGGAATTTGCTCATCAAGAATGATTTTGCTTCCTTTTTGAAGAGGGGTGTCGAGGCGATTTTTCTGATGAATGGCGGAAGCGAGTTCCAAATTATTGGCACCGCTCCAGAAAATGCTCTTTTGGAGGTTTTAGTTTTGTTGAACCGTGAGGGTTTCAGGAGTAGATTATCTGCGCTCCTAAAATGTCTGTTTCCTCCAGATAGTATAAGTTTTTGGGCTAGGTACTGGGGGTGTTGTGGTGTAACGCCTTGTGAGTGATGGAAGCCATCTTTAAGTGAATACGAGCTTCATAGGGTAGCCAGTTGAGTGCCTTCAGGTGTGGCGATATGTGGTCAAATTTCCTAGATACAGTTATGAGTCTTGCTGCGGCGTTAAGACAGGCTTTTAGAGGGGCGGGAGAGATTTTGGGAAGCCCTGAGAGGGTAGAACATCCGTACTCCAGCCTTGATATGACTAAGGACTGACTGCAGTTTTGAGGTCTGGGTTCTTGATGAATGGCTTCATTTTTCTGAGATAGCTGAGGTGAAAGCGGGCATTTTTAGCCATCAAGTTGATGTGAGCTTGCATGTTAAGGTTCTTATCCAGTGTGATTCCAAGTGATATTGTGGAGTCCACCAATGTTGGCGTGCAGTTCAGAGCAGTGATCATTTTGGTCCATTCCTTTATTTCCTGGGAGTTATTGGGGGGGGCAGATTAAAAGAAATTAAGTTTTTTGTGAGTTTAGCTTGAGGAAGTTGGTCGTTAACCATTGGACGTTTTTTTCAAGAGCTAGATTAATTGTCTTTATCTCTTCAATGGAGGTGATCTTAATGTAAAGTTGGGTGTCGTCCGTGTACATGTGGTAGGACATGTTCGCCTGCTGTAGTAGATCGGTCAGTGGTTCGACATATAAGTTGAATAGTGTGGGGGATAGAGCAGAACCTTGTGGTACTCCTAGTAGGTTAGGTGAGGAGAGAGAAAGAATCTTGTCGGTCATGAACGATTGCGTTCTGTTTTCCGGAAAGGATTTGAACCTTAGAAGGACTGTGCAAGATAAGCCCATCCTGTTTTCTAGTCTTTTTAGAAGTTTGTCGTGATTGACCGTATCGAAGGCTGATGAGAGGTCAAGTAGGACTAGTAGGCAGGTTTCATTGCGGTCAGGAGCTAAGAGAGCGTTGTCTACTATATGTAGGATGGCTGTTTCTGTGCTTTGGCCAGGTCTGAAACCCGATTGGTGGATGTTCAGTAAATTGAAGTTTGTGATGTCTTGATTCAGTTGTTGCTGAACACATTTTTCCATGACCTTTGCAAGCATGTTGGTTATTGGTCGGAAGTTGTTGGGGTCGGAGGTGTTAGCTGTCGGTTTTTTTAGGATAGGGGTGACTTGGCCAGTTTTTAGGCAGTCCAGGATGGGACCTTGTGTTAGTGAGGCATTAATGATTTTGGTCCAGAGAGGGGAGATGATATGATAGATGTGGGGTAGGCAATTTGCTGGGACGGGGTTATTGAAGTGGTTGTTGAGTTTGGTAGTCGCTAGAATTTTGGTGATGTCATTGAGATTGTAAAGTTTGAAAGTAGACCATTGAGAGTTATTTTTGGGCAGAGTTAGCTTATGTTGTACCAGGTTAGTGGCTCAAAACCAGCGACACTCTAGATCTGCTCATCTCAAATGTTTGCTTTTCTATCACAGTCTTTAGGCATAGGCTTAACACAGTGCCATCCACACTGAGATAGAAAGGAACAATGTATTTTGCCTTTTCTACAGCAAAGTCTTTATACATAGACTAGCACAGAGCGGACAATGCTGAGCTGTAAAATGACATAAACCATTTAAAATTCCAGACACAGTACTACAGCTTTGAATTGGTAAAACACCAACCAAGACAACCTGAAATCAGTAAAAGCAACACTCTCACAGTGTTTCGTTCCACTTAGAGGTTTTCCGAGAGGTATAGTTTTGCCCAGACATAAGGGACTGCCCAGTATAAGTCAAAGTAATACCCTTTCAGGCATAGAGTGATGCAAAAATTATGCAAAAAGAAGCAGAGAACTCTGGGTAGTTCTCAAGTTTTCTTATAAAGCAGCTCCTGTATAGAGAACCCTCAACATATGCCTGCTTTTCTTTCAAAGTCTTTAAGCATAGGATTAGCACAGTGCCATATACGCCGAGATAGAAAGGGACAATGGGGGATATTCACAAGGATCTATCGCTAAGTTTATTGCAGCCAAAGTAGCGATAAACCTATTGCCCCAATCACAAGCTGGTGTTAACAGCCCACAGCATCAGTTTACCTGCGTTAGCAGCCTCAAAAAACATCACCACAGATGACCCCCGCAACTATTGCTAATGAGATGCAGAGTAGGCGTTCCCATGCCAAAACCCGTGACAACACCACTCCACAACATTCACAACGACCAGACAGAACTGCAATAAGAACACAAAACAGGTGCGTTAGCAGCAGGAAAATAACACCTGCTCTGACCTGGTGCAAAGTCGGACCACAGCCTGCACCACAAAAGGGAGCACAGCCCACAGCCACACCTGAAGAACAACAGATGCACCCGGGCAACTGAACATGCAGCCCGTAGGGCTGAAAGGGCAACAACACCCACCACCCCCAGGACCCCCACCCCTCTCTGGTACCCCCGACCAAAGACATGATACATCAGCTACACCTAAACATGTACAAAATAATCTGCATGATGTCGCACAATCACAACTGGTGACATGCATGTGTCGTCACAAAAATGAGCATCACACCTTCACTTTCGAAGCAAAAAATGAAACTTTATTAACATGAACACTGAAATAAAATGAAGACACATGGCGGCTCCCCTCGGGACAATCCGTAGGTCACAGCCTGCAAGACAAAAATCATAATGAGATGGTGTGTCCTGTGCACATCAAAGGACAGAGAGAGAGCGAAGGAGAGAGAGAGGAAGAGAGGGAGAGAAAGAGAGAGAAGAAGAGGGGGGGGGAACGAGAGAGAGAGAAGAAGAGAGGGAGAGAGAGGGAGAAGAGAGGGGGAGAGAGAGAGAGAAGAAGAGAGGGGGAGAGAGAGAGAGGAGAAGAGAGGGAGAGAGAGAGAGAGTGAGAGAAGAAGAGAGGGGGAGAGAGAGAGTGTCACCCCTGCGCACCCAGACCACACTGCTCACCTACTACCACCGGTGCGTCTTCAACCACTTGCCGGTATGTATAGCAGTACACCAGGTCACACATCTGAGACAGACCCGCCATCTGAAACAGAGTCCAGATACATGATTGGCACAGTACACACAATTGCACAAGACAACATCGTCTGCCCGCCCATGCACACCCAGGCAGAGGCACCCCAGCCCCTCCCGCCGCTCATCGGAGCATGCCTGCCCATGCACATCCAGGCCTCATCTTCCGCCACCGGCGTGCAGACGGGTCCCACCACATGCGGCTGCAAGCCTCAAGCCCGGGACCGCGGACATGACACCCTCCACACCATGCAGCCCCGCTCCGCAGGCCACCAGGTCTCACGCTTGGTGCTGGGTTTTGATTACTCCATGCATAGGACATACCAGTGCACCCGGCCTCATCGCAGGCTGCACACCTGCTCAGCACAATGGGTGCTACTAACTCTGGGATCCCGGAAGCGACACCACGTGATGGTAGGCCCGCGCTGCCCGCTGGCTCTGGCCTACACTGCGGTCCAGCAGATCACACAAAACCTGACCTGTCTGGAACGCCGGGACGGGGCATCATCGCTGGCTGCACACCCGCTCAGCAGCTTAAGGTGCCACTAACTCAGTGCACCCAAAGTCACCATCCCGTGGCGGGGTGCCTGTGCCGGCCGCAATGCTCCGGGTGCCACTAACCCTGTGCAACCCCAGTCTGCGCAATGTGGTGGTAGGCCCATGACGGCCGCAAGTCCTCGGGTTCCACTAACCCTGTGCGCGACAACTCATGGGCCCTTTATGATTGAGAACCGTGGAGCGTCCGTCATCCAGTCACCACTGGCAGAGGGGAATGGGACATCGTCGGCCCCTTATGTTGGTGGAGTCACATGGCCTGTCACATGGATGTGATGGGTGTGGTGTGCGTGCAAACCTGCCCTCAGGGAGTGGCTGTGACATGCTGACAACTAGACCAGTGACCTGCACACCACCAGCGAGTAAGCCTGCGACGGGTAGCAATGAGGGCCCCCCCCTCAGAGCGTAAGCGGAGTGGTCTGGCCTGCCGTACACCAGACCAGCGAAGGGCGTGCAACAATGACTCGTGGGTTCTGGGCGTGGTTCAGTCCATGTCCGGGCATGGAAGTGACTGATGCGTATGTCCCTGTTGTAGTGTTCATGGGACCTGGTACACAATATGCAATGTAGCACCGTCTGACTGGCATCCCACAAGATGAGCATCATTGACGCAAGGGAAATCACTGTCCCTACATTCATCCACACATTCATACATGAATGATGAAAGACATCACACAGCAGTGCGTCACTGGATGTTTATTGCACATCCAGTGCAGTTCTGCAGCAGGAGGGGTACTGGGCAATGCCGAGCACACTACGCAATATGGGCCCGTGGAGGGCCAGCCAGAGTCCATCCGGGGATGACAAGTACTCCGGAAGAGGAAGGGTACAGTCCGCAGTCTGGTTGCTGTGTCATTGGTCATCAAACAGGATATGGCAGTCTATGTCGCTGTCCAAAGTGAGTGCATCGGAGTGTATCGGGGTCAGTGGAAGGTCATGGGGCCATGTGCGGCACCAAGCTGAAACAGGCCAGGTGGCGGAAAGGAATGCTAGTGCCTCCTGATCACAAACCCATCCACGTCCTCGTCCTGGATGTGTGCTCTGCCACACCTGTGGGTGTTGCAGTACCGGCTGAGACACTGTGTACCACTGACACATCAGGTACCGGAGTGAATACGTCTGCCGCACTGTGAGGCAATGGCACACCAGGGGGCGGAGATGAGGATGGGGTGGGGGCAGCAGAATTCATATGCGACACGCCTTGTGGCAGCAATGCCATGATGATGATCTGCAGGGCATGGTAGATCCCAGCTACATTTCGCTGGTGTGCAGCGGTGGCTGCCATCCTTTCCGCCTCCATCCGCACCATGTCCTCCATGAGCCTCCACATGTGTGCCAGCTCACGGCTGGTATCGCTGGTGCCCGTCTGAGCGGACAGGTGTTCTTCTCTCTGCGTCAGGACTCCAGCGATGTCAGTCAGGGCTCGTTGGAGACCATGGAGTGGGCCTAGACATCCATGGATGGCGTCCAGTTTGGTAGCCATGAGGTCGAACCCCACCCGCACCTGCTCAGCTGTCTCCCTCTGGGCCACCAGCATACGGCCTTGGAAGGCCGTGTGTTGTTCCTGGGGGTCTTGGGAGAGTGCTGGGGCTGTGGGTGCCTCCTGCTGGGTGGTGGGTGGGGTCTCCTCGATGCAGCTGGTCAGCCCTGATCCTGGAGGTGAGTCGCGGATGATGTCAATCATGTCTAGGAGGGCTTTTGCGTCGATGCTGGGTTTGTCCTCCTCATCATCAGTGAAGAGTGGCTGGGACTGCTCTGCAGGGGGTGTTGACGGTGGCTCTGCAATGTGAAGGTGAGATGGTGTATTACAATGTGTCCACATGTATGTAGCCGCATGGTACATGTTGACATTCAGACAGCATGGCATTGTACATTGTGACAGTCTCTAGATCTGGGCGATGACCCAGAGTCATTGAGGGTGTGCACTGTGCTCTGCTTGATTGTGCATGTGTACCATCGTGGCCATCTCCACCCGTCCCCCCAGTACCTGGTGGTCCCTCACCCTGTTGCGGTTGTGTTGTGTCCTGTCGAACAGTGTCCGGTCCCCCTACTCCGGCCACAGTATCTACACTGATGACTGTCGACACCAGCTGCTCCATGTCATCCAGCACGAGCTGTGGCACTGGGCCCCCACCTCCAGTCTGCATTGCTGCTTTCTGGTTGGCTGCAAGTTTCTCCTTGGAATTTCACTTGATGTTATTCCATCGCCTCTTGACCTCGTCCATTGTCCTCTTATGCTCTCTGACGGCATTCACCTTGTCCACGATGTCTCGCCATATTCCTGTTTTGGTGCCCAATGACATGTTGGAGGTGACAAACAGTTGTTGATGGTGTTCCATCACCTTCGTGACTATGATCCTGTTCGCCTGCGGACTGAACTTCGTCTTCTTCTTGTCCTTGCCCTTCCCTGTCCCCGAGGTCCCGGGCTGGTCGTCCGAGGTGCTTGTGGGGTTGTGCTCGTCCTTTGCGCCTGTTCCGGCTGCGCTCCATGGTGCTTGGGTGTTGGTCAGTTTGTGTTTGGGTGTTTTTTCTACTTTTATGGTGATATTTCCCACCTGCCAGGTGTGTGTTGCAGGCCTGGCACTGCTTATCAATGATTTCCTCATCGCGCTTTGGCCCATCGCAGGTTTTTTTGTGTTGTGGTTTGTGTTTTTATCTCCGTCAAGGTGGTTGTATCGCGGACATTGTCCGCGGTTTCGGCAGACTATCGCATGGTACCACCTTGTTGTGAATTCCACGTTGACACAGGGTTATTTTCTGGCGATAGGCTGCGATGTGGAAAGTTGCGGTAACATTTTTTGGTGATGTATAGCACATGTTCTTGTGAATATACCCCAATGTTTTTTGCCATTTCTACAGCAAAGTCTTTAAACATAGAACTAGCACAGTACTGTCCATGCCGAGCGGTAAAATGACAAAAGCCATTTATCACGCCAGACACAGTATTACAGCTTTGAATTGGTAAAATACCAGCCAAGCCAATTTGAAATGGGTAAAATCAACCCCTTATACAGTGTTTCGCTCTACTTGGAACTCTTCAGAGATGTATAGCTTTGTCCAAACACAAAGACGCAACCAATATAAGTCAAAACAATATCCTTTCAGGCATAGTGTGATGCATAAAATATGCAAAAAAGAAGCAGAGAACTCTGGGTAGTTCTCAAGTTTTGTTATAAATCAGCTCCTGTATAGGGCACCCTCAACACCAGCGACACTCTAGAACTGCTCACCCCAAATGTCTACTTTTCTATCAAAGTTTTTAAGCAAAGGATTAACATAGTGCCATCCACACCGAAATAGAAAAGGACAACATTTTTTGCCATTTCTACAGCAAAGTCTTTATATATAGGACTAGCACAGTGCTGTCCATGCCAAGCTGAAAAAATCACAAAAGTCATGTATCACTCCCTACACAGTATTACAGCTTTGAATTGGTAAAACATTCACCAAGCCAACCTGAAATGGGTAAAAGCAGACCCTAATTCAGTGTTTCGCTCTACAGAGAAGCATAGCTTTGTCTAGACACAAGGGAGCAACCAGTATAAGTCAAAACAATACCCTTTCAGGCATTGAGTGATGCATAAATTATGTAAAAAAAAAAGAAGCAGAGAACTCTGGGTAGTTCTCAAGTTTAGGTGAAAAGCAGCTTCTGTATAGAGCATCCTCAACACCAGTGAAACTCTAGATCTGCTTATCTCAAATGTCTGCTTTTCTATCAAAGTGTTTAAACATAGAACTAGCACAGTGCTGTCCATGCCGAACTGTAAAATGACAAAAGCCATTTACCCCTCCACGCAGAGTATAACAGCTTTGAATTGGTAAAATACCAACCAAGTCAACCTGAAATGAGTAAAAGCAACCCCTAACACGGTGTTCCAATCTACTTAGAGCTCTACAAAGAGGTATAGCTTTGTCCAGATACAAAGGAGCCCCCAATATAAGTCAAAACAATACAATTTCAGGCATAGAGTGATGCATAAATTATGCAAAAAAGAAGCAGAGAACTCTGAGTAGTTCTCAAGTTTTGTTATAAAGCAGCTCCTGTATAGAGCACCCTCAACACCAGCGACACTATAGATCTACTCCCCTCAAATGTCTGCTTTTCTATCAAAGTCTTTAAGCATAGGATTAGCACAGTGCCATCTATGCAGAGATAGAAAGGAACAATGGGGCATATTCTCAAGGAGCTATCGCCGAGATATCAGCACTTTATTGCAGCCAAAGTCACGATAAATTTATCGCCCCATTCACAAGCTTGTGCAAACAGCCAATATCACCAGTTTTCCAGCGATAGCATCCGCAAAAAACATTGCCACAGATGACCCCGGCATCTATCGCTAATGAGATGCAGATTAGCTGTTCCCAAGGAAAAATCTGCGACAACACCACACCTCAACATTCTCAACGACTAGCTTGATCTGCGATAAGATCACAAATCAGGCGATAAGGCGCGTTTGCAGCAGGAAATTAACACCTGCTCTGACCTGGTGCAAAGTCGGACTACAACCGGCACCAGAAAAGGGAGCCCAGACCACAGCTACACCTGAAGACAAACAGATGCCATGGATCTACTGATCATGCAGCTCGGAGCCCCAACAGGGCCACAACACCCACCTCCACCATCCCCAGGACCCCCCTCCGGACCCCCCTCCCAGACCTACACTGAGGCAGCGCAGACAAAGACAGTGACCTCCTGAAAACGCACCAACCTCACAGACCCAACACCAGGGAATGTCATTGCCCACAGGCTCAAAAGGACAACCATCCCACGCATCCAGACCACCATTTCCCACAGGCGGACAGTACCAACACAGCGGACAACCAACATCCCACCTCAGACAAAACTGCTGGCTGTGCTGCATCTGTTGGCCTCTGGCACCTTCCAAACAACAACTGCCAGAGTCGGAGGAGTCTCACAGTCAGCCCAATCCAAGTTCCCCACAACTGTCTTGTATGCCATCATCAGCTTGGTACCACACTACCTATCCTTCTCCCACACTGCGCAGGAACAGCTGGAGACCAAGCAAGGCGTCTACGCCATAGCTGGCTTCCCGCACGTGTCAGGGGGAAATTGACTGCACACATGGCCTACTTGTGCCCCCTGGCAACACTGCACACAATATCCACTACCGAAAGCACAAGTATTCCATCACTGTGCAGGCAATAGTGGACCACCAGGAAATCTACACCAACGTTGAAGCCAACCACCCAAGCAGATTGCATGAGTCCTACATATTCCGACAGTCCATCATCAACCGGCGCTTCCAGGCTGGCACCTACGGAAATGCGCTGCTCGTTGGCAAGTACCAAATGAACACACCACACACCTCAACTCCACAATCATGCAACTCACAACACTGGGAATGCACACGTCACAAACTCACATACAACATGCCAAACAACATGCCCACCCACCAGACACGACAGAACAACTTACTTTGGCAACCTGGGTCAGCCATGCACATAAGCCATCAACGGCATGGCACCTCAGCCACACAATAGCAAATTTTGGAAAGAGGTGGGGACCAGGCATGTGCGAAGGAGGCAAGTGACCGATGAATGAGAATGTACACAATGCCAAGTGTGGCGTGGATGCGATGGCCAGACTGCAGTATGCAGACCACACACATATCCATGTCGAAATACACCGCTGGTGTTTGGAGTGTAGTGGACAGTGGACGCAACCATGTCACCCCAGCCAGTGGGGAAGATCCCGGAAATGTAGCTTGTGCCCCCTGTAAGCGTGAGCGGAGTGGGCTGGCCTGGCGTACGCCAGGCCAGCGTAGGGGTATGAATAGAAAGCACGTAGCTCTGGGCGTGGTTCTCTTCCGGAATGCCCAGCGTCTTTGCCAGGGCGGGGCCCCTCACCCCACCACTAGGCCAACACCGTCGCCGTGAGCGGTGTTGCCTGCAATCCTGTGCGCCTGCTGCACCCGGCCCGCTGGTCCCCGTACCAGTCCTGCCAGGCCCTGCGCACCCAGTCCTCAATGCACACCCGCCGACACCGATGTGTGTCGAAGAGGGCCCACCACGTGCCAGTGCAAGCTCCAAGCCTGAGTTCCGCGACCCTGGCAGCCTCCTCAGACCATCACGGCCTACGCGACACAGGCCCACAGTACTCCTTTCTCGTTGACGTGCTCCACCGGCATGCACAGCGGACTAGTAGGTCACACATTTGGAACTGAGTCTTGATTACACTATGGCAGAGAACATTAATTATTGCTGCTTTTATCTCACTATACTCCCTTCGATGTGGTGACACCAAGTCTGTGTATAGCATTCCAACCACACGTGTCTGTGTGCCCGCGTGGACTACTGCCCTCGGGCCACACTACGCTGGAGTAGGTCACACATTTGGAACTGAGTCTTGATTTTTCAATGGCAGAGTACATATCGTAGTCAGTAGGAAAAAAGGATCATCGTTACAGAGGTGATCGAACACTACCAACAACTGCCCTGGTGTCACTAACTCTGTGCATCGCAAGCCAACGACACGTGGCTGTGGGCCCCTGCTGACCGCTGTATTGGGCCTACACTGCGGTCGAGTATGTCACACATTTCAAACTCAGTCTTTATTTATTTACGGCAGACTTGATATCATTGTACAGGCCTCATTGCAGACTGCATCCCCTTTCCACTCCGGTGCCACTAAGTCTGTTCCCCGAGATCCATGGACTCTTTCTGGTTGAACTTTGGTGGCAACTGAGTCCATGGACTGGTGGTTGTTGTCACCATCATGTCGGTGATACTGACTTTGTGGCAAAAACGAGGCAGTAGCATTCCACTCCTCAATTTGCTGCTTCCGGACAGCTTCTACCCTCTGCATCATGCCCTGGAGGACATCTTCCACTGTCCCCCACAACCCTCTGCCACATTCACCTCGGACATCGATGAGGACCCACTCAGCTTGCGTGGCCCATCTCACTGCACCGCAAGTCACCGTCCTGTGGCGGTGTTCCTGTGCCTGCCGCAGTGCATCCGGGACCACTAACTCTGTGCAGCTCAAGTCAGGGACCCTGGCTTTTGAGATATTGGATGGCCTCTGGGACGATGGACTTGGGGTCATCGATGCCATGTGTATGTGGCCCTGCACTGTCCGCTGCCTCTGGCCTCAACTGCGTTACACCAGGGCTCACACATCAACGACGCATTACCGGAGGAAGCACACACCATCACTACCAGGACCACCTCCAACCGCCAACTGCAAGAGTCAAAAAGTCGTACTGGCAGACTAACGGAGTTGCTCACACCTGTGGTGGATTCCATCATCTGCCTGATACTCTGCTCGGCACTCCAGGTGCCCCAACCTCAGTGCACTGCAACTCACGGACACTTCAGTTTGAATACTGGGTGACCTCTGTACTTGCTCTGGTTACCTCCATGATGCTCCACATTTGTCTCTGTTATGCTGGTGTTTTCAGTTTCTGTTTTAATGGTGTTCACTGTTCAAGTTGTTGCCAGCAGCAACCACTCTGTGAGGGCTAGCTCACATTCACCCCACACACATCCAGCACTGGCGTCATTGTACATGGGGCCGGGCGCACGTGCCCGTTGCCAGTTCCACAAACTATCTGCGTTTGTCCGTGTGGTCATGATGTATGCATGAGGGCCCCGGGCCCAACAACATTACATTGTGTTGTGTACAGCGGACGCCAACATGTCACCGCAGGCAGCGTGTTAGACCTTGGACATGTAAATTTATCGTCACCCACTCAATACGTAAGAGGAGTGTACTGGGCCATCGTATGCAGGTCCAGCGTGGGTGTGTGAATGATAATTGCGTGCCTCTGGGAGTGGTTCAGTACTGGAAATGTGCAAATGCATGTGTCTCTGTCGCAGTGTGGGTCTCCTTTGTGTGGTGTAGGTGGTCCCTGAGGGGAATTAGACACCCATACATGTGATCTAGTTCGTATTCCATGGGTTCAGACCCCAGCCGCACGTGTTCGGCCACCTCCTTTTGGCATCCTGACACCTGGCATTGGAATGCCTTGTGTGCTCGGTGAGGTGTTGGGAGCCAGCCGTGGTGGCGGGTGCTTCCTGCTGTGTGGTCTGTGCAGGGGCTGGGTTCTCCTCTATGTCGCTTGGCTGCCATGGTCCTGGTGGGGGGTTGCCTGGGATGTCCATGAGCTGTTGTGGGGCGTCGGGGTCGAAGGTGTGGTGGTCCTCTCCAGCATCACTGATGAGTTGTCTGGTCTGCTGGAGTTGTTGTCCCTCTGCAATGTAAAGGGGAGATGCATTTTGACATTGTGTTGACATGTATGTTGGCGCATTGTTCTTTACATGCAGACTGTATGACTATGTACATTGTGACAGTTTGGGAGGTGCTGGATTTTGATGCGGGACAGTGGACATTTGGACTACATGACGGATGTGAAGTTTTACGCATACATTTCCTTTTCACAGTTTCCTGCTCTGTTAAATGTGGTTGACCTGTTTCAGTGCATGAGCGCAGCCAGTTGTGTCCTCTGTTCTGCAGTGTCGGTGTTGCACTTTGTACCACATTGTCGTCAATGTGGATGTGCTGTGATTGCTATGTGTGTGTGCTGCAGTGTGCCACGGGGATCAGGGACATGATCCAGGGTCATTGTGGGTGTGAAATGTGCTACACATCGTTGTGCATGTGTGCCATTGTGCCCATCTACCCCCGTCCCCCCAGTCCCTGGTCGTTACTCACCCTGTTGATGTTGTGTCAGGTCCTCAGGCTGTGTCCGGACTCCCACCTCCTTGCAGCATCTCCACACCGATGACTGTGGCCCCCGTTTCCTCTTGCTCCTCCTGTGGCGCAGGACTCCCACCTCCTGTCGCCGTTGCTGCCTTCCTGTTGGCAGCGGGTTTGTGCTTGGTTTGGCTTTTCACATCATGCCAGCGCCTTGTTGCCTCCTCCATTGCCCTCCTCGACACTCCAACTGCATTCACGTTGGTCTAATTGAGTGTCAGTTGATGGTAGTGTTCTGTCACCTCCGTGACGCTGATCTGGTTTTCCTGCGGACTGCAACCCGTCTTCCTCTCACTCTTCTCCTTGGCCTTCCCCGACCCCGTTGTTCCTTGCTGTTGGTCTGTGGGGCTTGTGGGGTTCGCATCGGCCTCTGCACTCGGTACGGGTGCATCCATGGTGCTACGCAGTTTCTTTTTTTCTCCCTTTTTTTCCATTGCTTTTATAGTGCATTTTCACGCATGACGCGTGGGATTTGCAGGCCTGTGGCTGGTTTTTGATGGTTTTTGTATCACAATTGGCCGCATCGCAACTTTTTTGCAGCGTCGCGTTGACTTTATCTCGGACATTTGACGTGTCATCGTGAGCCTATCACATGGTACCGCCGGCTTGTGAATACCACGTTACCACTGTGTTATTTTCACGCGATAAACTGCAATGTTATGAGTTGCGCTAAACTACTTTTGCGGTAGTTATCCCACGTTCTTGAGAATATCTCCCAATATCTTTTGCCATTTCTACAGCAAAGTCTTTAAACATAGTACTAGCACAGTGCTGTCCATGGTGAGCGGTAATATGACAAAATCCATTTGCCACTCCAGACATGGTATTACAGCTTTGAATTGGTAAAATACCAACCAAGCCACTTTGAAATGAGTAAAAGCAACCCCTGACATAGTGTTTCGTTCTACTTAATACTCTACAGAGAGTTATAGCTTTGTCCAGACACAAGTGAGCACCCAGTATAAGTTAAACCCATATCGTTTCAGGCATAGAGTGATGCATAAATTATGCATAAAAGAAGTAGAGAACTCTGTGTAGTTCTCAAGTTTATGTGGAAGGCAGCTCCTGTATAGAGCACGCTCAACACCGGCGACACTCTAAATCTGCTCACCTAAAATGTCTGCTTTTCTATCAAAGTCTTTAGGCATAGGTTTAACACAGTGCCATCACACTGAGATAGAAAGGGACATTGTCCTTTGCCATTTCTAAAGCAAAGTCTTTAAACATAGGACTAGCACAGTGCTGTCAAATGACATAAGCCATTTACCATTCCAGACGCACTATTACAGCTTTGAATTGGTAAAACACCAACCAAGACAACCTGAGAAGAGTAAAAGCAACTCTTTCACAGTGTTTTGTTCTACTTAGTTCTTTTCAGAGAGGTATAGTTGTGCCCAGACACAAGGGAGCACCTAGTATAAGTCTAAATAATACCCTTGTAGGCATAGAGTGATGCATACATTATGCAAAAAAGAAGCAGATAACTCTAGGTAGTTCTCAAGTTTTGTTATACAGCAGCTCCTGTATAGAGCACCCTCAACACCAGCGACACTATAGATGTGCTCGCCTCAAATGTCTCCTTTTCTATCAAAGTCGTTAAGCATAGGATTAGCACAGTGCCACCCACGCCGAGATAGAAAGGGACAACCTCTTTTGCCATTTCTTAAGCAAAGTCTTTAAACATAGGACTAGCCCAGTGCTGTCCATGCTGAGCTGTAAAATGACAAAAGCCATTTATCACGCCAGACACAGTATTACAGCTTTGAATTGGTGAAATACCAACCAAGCCAATTTGAAATGAGTAAAAGCAATCCCTGACACAGTGTTTAATTCTACTTCAAATGTCTGTTTTTTTATCAAAGTCTTTAACCATAGGATTAGCACAGTGCCATCTACACTGAGATAAAAGGAACTAAGGGGCATATTACCAAGCCCCTATCGTGATAGGGATCAGCGCCCTATTACCAAGACAGCGTTAAACCACATAATGTGGCTAAAAGCCACGTTAAGTGGCTTAACGCTGCCTTTGTAATAGGGCGCCTTTCACGCTTAAATTAGCGTGAAAGGGGAGTGCAGTGGGTGTTGCGGTGGGCGTTCCACAGCAACACCCATTCACTTCGACGCTGCCACCTATTATCAGGAGAGGCGATAATAGGTGGCAGCGCCAAACTTGAGACCAGGAAATTCCTGGTGTTAAGGTGGCGAAACGAGGAGAAATGCTTCATTTCTCCTAATTTTTACTTTTTCCATGTGTGCTGCCTTGTGCTGCACCTATGGAAAAAGCAAAATGCCAAGGTTTGTTTATGTACTGGAAGGTGTCCCTTCCTGTACATAAACAAACCTTTTTTTTTAAATGCCATTTTGTAACTTATTTGTGTGCTGCATGAAGTTACAAAATGGCTTTTTAGGTTTGTTTATGTACAGGAAGGGACACCTTCCTGTACATTAACAAACCTCCCTGCTCGCAGACACCCTTGCACTCTGGTGCAAGTGTGACTGTGTTGTCGTTAAGTCGTGAGACTTAGCGCCATCTCAGGGGGAAACGCCAGGCTGCACCCTATCCTTGGTAATATGGTGCAGTCTGGCACTTCCGAAGTGGCAATGAGAGGCATTAAGCCAAGGAGGCTAATGCCTCTCACTGCCACTTCCTAGATAATATGCCCCTAAGTTTTTTGCCGTTTCTACAGCAAAGGCTTTAAACATAGGACTAACACAGTGCTGTCCATACTGAGGTGAGAAATGACATTTATCACTCTAGCAGAGTATTACAGCTTTGAATTGGTAAAACATCAACCGAGACAACCTAAAAAGAGTAAAAGCAACTCTCTCACTGTGTTTTGTTCTACTTAGAGCTTTTCAGAGAGGTAAAGTTTTGCCCAGATACAAGGGAGCACCCAATATAAGTCAAAACAATACCCTTTCAGGCATAGAGTGATGCGTTAATTAGGTAAAAAAAGAAGCAGAGAACTCTGGGTAGTTCTAAAGTTTAGGTGGAAAGCAGCTCCTGTATAGAGCACCCTCAACACCAGCGACACTATAGATCTACTCACCTCAAATGTCTGCTTTTCTATCAAAGTCTTTAGGCATAAGTTTAACACTGTCATTCACACTGAGATAGAAAGGAACAATGTTTACCATTTCTACAGCAAAGTCTTTATACATAGGACTAGCACAGTGCTGTCCATGCTGAGCAGTAAAATGACAAAAGACATTTACTCCTCCAGGCGCACTAATACAGCTTTCAATTGGTAAAACACTAACCAAGACAACCTTAAAAGAATACAAGCAACTCTTTCACAGTGTTTTGTTCTACTTAGAGATTTTCAGAGAGATATAGTTTTGCCCAGACACAAGGGAGCACCCAGTATAATTCAGAATAATACCCTTTGATGCATAAATTATTCAAAAAAGAAGCAGAGAACTCTGGGTAGTTCTCAAATTTTGTTATATAGCAGCTCCTGTATAGAGCACCCTCAACACCAACGACACTATAGATCTACTCGCATCAAATGTCTGCTTTTCTATCAAAGTCTTTAAGCATTGGATTAGCACAGTGCCACCCACGCCGAGATAGAAAGGAACAATGTCTTTTACCATTACTACAGCAAAGTCTTCAAACGTAGGACAAGCACAGTGCTGTTTTTGCTGAACGGCAAAAGGACAAAAGCCATTTATCACTCCAGACACAGTATTACAGCTTTGAATTGGTAAAATACCAACCAAGCCAATTTGAAATGAATAAACACAAACCCCTGACACAGGGTTTAGTTCTTCTTAGAACTCTACAAAGAGGTATAGCTTTGTCCAGACACAAGAGAGCACACAGTATAAGTGAAAACAATACCGTTTCAGGTATAGAATGATGCATACATTATGCAAAAAAGAAGCAGAGAACTCTGGGTAGTTCTCAAGTTTATGTGGAAAGCAGCCCCTGTATAGAGCACCCGCAACACCCTAGATCTGCTCACCTCAACTGCCTGCTTTTCTATCAAAGTCTTTAAGTATAGGCATAACACAGTGACATCCACACTGAGATAAAAAGGAACAACATCTTTTGCCATTTCTACAGCAAAGTAATTAAACATAGGACTAGCACATTGCTGTCCATGTTGAGTTATAAAATTACATAAACCATTTACCATTCCAGGCACAGTATTACAGCTTTGAATTGATAAAATACCAACCAAGCCAATTTGAAATGGGTAAAAGCAACCCCTGACACAGTGTTTCGTTTTATAGAGAGGTATATCTTTGTCCAGACAAAAGGGAGCACCCAGTATAAGTCAAAACAATATTGTTTCAGGTATAGAGGGATGCATAAATTATGCAAAAAAAAAGCAGGGAACTCTGGGTTGTTCTCAAGTTTATGTGGAAAGCTGCTCCTGCATAGGGCCCCCTCAACACCAGCGACACTCTAGATCTGCTTATCTCAAATGTTTGCTTTTCTATCAAAGTCTTTAACCATAGGCTTAACACTGTGCTGTCTACGCTGAGATAGAAAGGAGCACAAAGTCTTTAAACATAGGACTAGCACAATGCTGTCCATGTTGAGCTGCAAAATGACATAAACCATTTACCATTCCAGGCACACTATTGCAGCTTTGAATGGGTAAAACACCAACCAAAACAACCTGAAAAGAGTAAAAGCAACTCTTTCACAGTGTTTTGTTCCACTTAGAGCTTTTCAGAGAGGTATAGTTATGATAATACACAACAGCGCATCCAGTACAAGTCAAAATATTACCCATAGGCATAGAGTGATGCATAAATTATGCACAAAAAAAGCAGAGAACTCTGGGTAATTCTCAAGTTTTGTTATAAAGCAGTTCCTGTATAGACCACACTCAACACCAGCGACACTCTAGATCTGCTCGCCTCAAATGTCTGCTTTTCTATCAAAGTATTTAAGCATAGGATTAGCACAGTGCCATCCACGCTGAGATAGAAAGGGACAATGTCTTTTGACATTTCTACAGCAAAGTGTTTAAACATAGGATTAGCACAGAGCTGTCAATGCTGAGCAGCAAAATGACAAAAGCTGTTTATAGTTTCAGACTCGGCGTTAAAGCTTTGAGTTGGTAAAATATCAACCAAGCCAATTTGAAATGAGTAAAAGCAACCCCTAACACAGTGTTTTATTCTACTTTTTATTTTGTATTTTTATTGACCTTTTATGCAAAAACAATGTACCATACATTCGATACAACAGACCAACATACCAGTTGTATCCAGCTAGGATCAGTCCGTAGCACATAGTTTACATTATGACAAATAAATAACGGGCTTCTGATGGAGGAGTACATCCCAGGCACATGACGAATAGCTTGGCATTTCACATCTTACATGCGGTTAACAATTGTAGAAGAATATAAACCGATCCCAGGCCCCACCCAACACCCCCCCCCCCCCATGGCAGACAGATCTGCTGTTCATATTGATTTATGTCAGTGTTTTGTTCTACTTAAAGCTCTACAGAGAGGTATAGCTTTGTCCAGACACAAGGGAGCACCCAACATAAGTCAAAACAATACCGTTTGAGGCATAGAGTGATGCAAATATTATGCAAAAAAGAAGCTGAGAATTCTGGGTAGTTCTCAAGTTTATGTGGAAAGCAGCTCCTGTACAGAGCACCCTCAACACCAGCGACACTTTAGATTGGCTCACCTCAACTGTCTGCTTTTTTATCAAAGTCTTTAAGTATAGGTTTAACAGAGTGCCATCCACACTGAGATAGATAGGAACAACGTCTTTTGCCATTTCTACAGCAAAGTTTTTAAACATAGGGCTAGTACAGTGCTGTCCATAACAAGCAGCAAAATGACAAAAGCCATTTATCATGCCAGACATAATATTACAGCTTTGAATTGGTAGAATATCAACCAAGTCAACCTGAAATGAATAAAAGCAACCCCTGACACAGTGTTTTGTTCTACATAGAGGTATAGCTTTATCAAGACACAAGGGAGCACCCCGTATAAGTGAAAACGATACCGTTTCAGGCATACAATGATGTATAAATTATGCAAAACACAAGTAGAGAACTCTGGATAGTTGTCAAGTTTATGTGGAAAGCAGCTTCTGTATAGAGCACCAGCAACACCCTAGATCTGCTCACCTCAACTGTCTGCTTTTCTATCAAAGTCTTTAAGTATAGGCTTAACACAGTGATATCCACAATGAGATAAAAAGGAACAACGTCTTTTGCCATTTCTACAGCAAAGTAATTAAACATAGGACTAGCTCATTGCTGTCCCTGCTGGGTTGTAAAATTACATAGACCATTTACCATTCCAGGCACAGTATTACAGCTCTGAATTTGTAAAACACCAACCAAGCAAATTTGAAATGAGTAAAAGCAACCCCTGACACAGTGTTTCGTTCTACTTAGAGCTCTACAGAGAGGTATATTTTTGTCCAGACAAAAGGGAGCACCCAGTATAAGTCAAAACAATATTGTTTCAGGTATAGAGGGAGAGAACTCTGGGTAAATTCTCAAGTTTATGTGGAAAACAGCTCCTGTATAGGGCCCCCTCAACACCAGCGGCACTCTAGATCTGCTTACCTCAAAAGTCTGCGTTTCTATCAAAGTCTTTAGGCTTAGACTTAACACTGTGCCATCTACGCTGAGATAGAAAGAAACAATGTATTTTGCCATTTCTACAGCAAAGTCTTTAAACATAGGACTAGCACAGTGCTGTCCATGTTGAGCTGCAAAATGACAAAAGCCATTTATCACGCCAGACACAGTATTACAGCTTTGAATGGGTAAAACACCAACCAAAACAACCTGAAAAGAGTAAAAGCAACTCTTTCACAGTGTTTTGTTCCACTTAGCGTTTTTCAGAGAGGTATAGTTTTGATAAGACACAAAGGAGCACCCAGTACAAGTCAAAATAATACCCTTTCAGGCATAGATTGATGCATAAATTATGCAAAAAAGAAGCAGAGGACTCTGGGTAATTCTCAAATTTTGTTATAAAGCAGCTCCTGTATAGACCACACTCAACACCAGCGACACTCTAGATCTGCTCGCCTCAAAAGTCTGCGTTTCTATCAAAGTCTTTAGGCTTAGACTTAACACTGTGCCATCTACGCTGAGATAGAAAGAAACAATGTATTTTGCCATTTCTACAGCAAAGTCTTTAAACATAGGACTAGCCCAGTGCTGTCCATGCTGAGCTGTAAAATGACAAAAGCCATTTATCACGCCAGACACAGTATTACAGCTTTGAGTTGGTGAAATACCAACCAAGCCAATTTGAAATGAGTAAAAGCAACCCCTGACACAGTGTTTTATTCTACTTCAAATGTCTGTTTTAATCTCTACAGCAAAGTCCCTAAATGTAAGATTAGCACAGTGCTGTCCTTGCCAAGTGGTAAAATAATAAAAGCCATTTGTCATTCCAGGCACAGTATTGAAGTGTTAAAATACCAGCCAAGCCAATTTAAAGTGAGTAAAAACAGCCCCTGACACAGTGTTTTGTTCTACTTAGAGTTCTACAGAAAGGTATAGCTTAGTCCAGATACAAGGGAGCACCCAGTAAAAGTAAAAAAATAGAGTTTCAGGCTTAGCGTGATGCATAAATTATGCAAAAAAGAAGCAGAAAACTCTGTGTATTTCTCAAGTTTAGGTGGAAAGCAGGTCCTCTATAGAGCACTCTCAACACCAGTGACACTCTAGATCTGCTTATCTCAAAAGTTTGCTTTTCTATCAAAGTCTTTAGGCATAGGCTTAACACTGTGCCGTCTACGCTGAGATAGAAAGGAGCAAAGTCTTTAAACATAGGACTAGCACAGTGCTGTCCATGTTGAGCTGCAAAATGACATAAACCATTTACCATTCCAGGCACACTATTGCAGCTTTGAACGGGTAAAACACCAACCAAATCAACTTGAAAAGAGTAAAAGCAACTCTTTCACAGTGTTTTGTTCCACTTAGAGCTTTTCAGAGAGATATAGGGGCATATTAACAATGCGGCGATAACAAATTATAGCTGCTTTTGCGTCTGTTTTCGTCCGAAAAGCAGCGATAATTTTATCGCCTTATCAGCAAAGACACGCTATCGCGTGTTTTGCTGATTTTGCTCCAGTTTCCAGCACGCCTAACTTTGCATTGCTAATGAGATGCAAAGTAGGCGTGTCTGTGGAAACAACATGGGTAAATATCACGAAGGCAGCTTCGTGATATTTGCAATGCGGGGAAGCGATTATTTAAATTGCGCTAAGTATGCCTTAACGCAGGAATTTAACGTCTGTTAAATTCCTGACTAAGGCATACTTAACATGGAGGGGGGATTGTGTGGCTAAGACCACAGGCCCCTATTATCAAGGGTATCGTTGTATTCCATGGAACATTGCTGGAAAACCAGCAATGTTCCATGGCAAACATTGCTATTGCTAGGATAATTATCGCCATTGCGCTGAGTGTTGTTAATACAGTGCTAGCATGGTGATAATTATCTGCGATAGCCGGCGTTGAACATTTTAACGCTAAGAGCGGCTAGCGATAACTATCGCTGGCCGTTGATGATATGCCCCAAAGTTATGATAAGACACGAAAGAGCATCCAGTACAAGTCAAAATAATACCCATTCAGGCATAGAGTGATGCATAAATTATGCCCCAAAAAAGCAGAGAACTCTGGGTAATTCTCAAGTTTTGTTATAAAGCAGCTCCTGTATAGACCACACTCAACACCAGCGACACTCTAGATCTGCTCACCTCAAATATCTGCTTTTCTATCAAAGTTTTTAAGCATAGGACTAGCACAGTGCCATCCACGCTGAGATAGAAAGGGACAATGTCTTTTGACATTTCTACAGCAAAGTATTTAAACATAGGATTAGCACAGAGCTGTCAATGCTGAGCAGCAAAATGTCAAAAGCTGTTTATCGTTTCAGACACGGTGTTAAAGCTTTGAGTTGGTAAAATATCAACCAAGCCAATTTGAAATGAGTAAAAGCAACCCCTAACACAGTGTTTTATTCTACTTTTTTTATTTTTTTTATTGACCTTTTATGCAAAAACAATGTACCGTACATTCGATACAACAGATCAGCATACCAGTTGTATCCAGCTAGGATCAGTCCGTAGCACATCGTTAACATTATGGCAAATAAATAACGGGCTTCTGATGAAGCAGTACATCCCAGGCACATGACGGATAGCTTGGCATTTCACATCTTACATGAGGTTAACAATTGTAGAAGAATATAAACCCATCCCAGGCCCCACCCAACACCCCCCCCCATGGCAGACAGATCTGCTGTTCATATTGATTTATGTCGGTGTTTTGTTCTACTTAAAGCTCTACAGAGAGGTGTAGCTTTGTCCAGACACAAGGGAGCACCCAATATAAGTCAAAACAATACCCTTTGAGGCATAGAGTTTTGCATAAATTATGCAAAAAAGAAGCAGAGAATTCTGGTTAGTTCTCAAGTTTATGTGGAAAGCAGCTCCTGTACAGAGCACCCTCAACACCAGCGATACTCTAGATTGGCTCACCTCAACTGTCTGCTTTTCTATCAAAGTCTTTAAGCATAGGTTTAACAGAGTGCCATCCACACTGAGATAGATAGGAACAACGACTTTTGCCATTTCTACAGCAAAGTTTTTAAATATAGGACTACCACAGAGCCGTCCATAACAAGCGGTAAAATGATTAAAAACATTTATCACTCCAAACATGGTATTACAGCTTTGAAATGGTAAAATACCAAGCCAATTTGAAATGAAGAAAAAACAACTCCTGACACAGTGTTTTGTTTCTTTTAGAGCTCTACGGAGAGGTACAGCTTTGTCCAGACACAATGGAGCCACCAGTATAAGTCAAAACAATACCCTTTCAAGCAAAGTGTGATACATAAATTATGCAAAAAAGAAGCAGAAAACTCTGGGTAGTTCTTAAGTTTAGGAGGACAACAGCTCCTTTGTAGAGCTCTCTCAAAACCGGCGACACTCTGGATCTGCCCACCTCAGATGTCTGCTTTTCCATCATAGTCTTTAAACATAGGATTAGCACAATGCCTTCCACGCTGAGATAGAAAAGGACAAAGCCTTTTGCCAATTTACAGCAAAGTCTTTAAACATAGAACTAGCAAAGTGTCGTCCATGCCGAGCTGTAAAATGCCATAAGCCATTTACCACTCCAGGCACAGTATTACAGCTTTGAATTTGTAAAAACCAACAAAGTCAAACTGAAATGAATAAAAGATCCCCTGACACAGTGTTGCGCTCTACATATAGGTACAGCTTTGTCCAGACACAAAGGAGCATCTAGTATAAGTCAACAGAGTACCCTTTCAGGCATAGGGTAATGCATAAATTATGGGGTAAAAAGCAGAGAACTCTGGGTAGTTCTCAAGTTTTGTTATAAATCACCTCCTGTATAGAGCACCCTCAACACCAGCGAGACTCTAGATCTGGTCGCCTCAAATGTCTACTCTTCTATCAAAGTCTTTAAGCAAAGGATTAACACAGTGCCATCGACGCCGAAATAAAAAGGGACAATGGGGTTTATTTACAAGCCCCTTGCGCCACCCGTACGTAACTTTTTCCATGTTAAAAATGACGCAAAAGTGGTGCAAGGTGCTTGTAAAAAAGTCCTAAAGTCTTTTGCCATTTCTATAGCAAAGTCTTTATATATAGAACTAGCACAGTGCTGTCCATGCTGAGCTGAAAAATGACAAAAGCCATTTACCGCTCCAGGCACAGTATTACAGCTTTGAATTGGTTAAATACCAACTGAGTCAACCTGAAATGAATAAAAGCAACCCCTAACACAGTGTTTCGTTCTACTTAAAAGCTCTACAGAGATGTAGAGCTTTGTCCAAACACAATGACGCAACCAATATAAGTCAAAACAATATCCTTTCAGGCATAATGTGATGCATAAATTATGCAGAAAAGAAGCAGAGAACTCTGGGTAGTTCTCAAGCTTTTTTTATGAAACAGCTCCTGTATAGAGCACCCTCAACACCAGCGACACTCTAGATCTGCTCACCTCAAATGTCTGCTTTTCTATCAAAGGGGGATATTCTCAAGAACGTGCGATAATCATCGCCAAAATAGGTTAACGCAATTTTTCATATCGCCGTTTATCGCAAGAAAATAACTCAGTGTTAACATCCTATTCACAACAAGGCGATAACATGCGATAGTTTTCCGATAACGCGTCAAATGTCTGCGATAAAATTACCGGAAGGGCTACAGAAATGTAAACCCGAAAGTGAAAAAAGTTGCAATGGGCCCAACAGCGATAAAAAAATTCCGCGATAAAGAGCACCAGGCCTGCAAGTCCCACAAGTCAGGCGGGAAAAATCACTATAAAAGCGGCAACAAAAAACCCAAACAAAATACAAACTACTGCGAAGAACCATGGAGGTAGACTGAGCAAGTACAAAGGACAACCAGAATTCCACAAGCCCCACGGAGGACCAGCCTGGAACCTCAGGGTCAGGGAAGGGCAAGGAGAAGAAGAAGAGGAACCCTCGTTTCAGTCTGCAGGAAAACCAGATCCTCATTACAGAGGTGAGAGAACACCACCACCAACTGTTCATCACCTCCACTGTGTCCTTGGCAACTAAAAATACAATATGGCAGGCCATCCTGGCCAAGGTGAATGCAGTTGGAGTGAAGAGAAGGGAAGTGGACGACTGCAAGAAGCGCTGCACTGATGTGATGCGCAAAACCAAGCTGAAACTCGCAGCCAACCTTAAATCAGCAATGCAAACTGGAGGTGGGAGTCCAGCGACACACAAGGAGCTGGAGGAATTGGTGTCCACAGTAATCAGTGGGGAGACGGTGGTAAGAGTTGGGGGACCAGACACTGCACAACATGACCTGAGCCAACAGCAATAGGGTGAGTAACGACCAGGGACTTGGAGGACGGGGGGATGGGCACAATGGCACACATGCACAATTAAGTATAGCACATCTGCGGACAAACCATGCCCAAGAGTCACAACTCCGACCAAGAGCCCAATTTACACAAGTCTGCAACATCTCAGCATTGGATAAACACAGAAGTGAAAGGCACACCGCCTGAAAGGGATAAGGGCCAGCCAAATCAGAGCTGAAGGGGCAACTCACCCACAATGCAGCACACACACATAAGAATCAGAGCACCTCAACATTGACAACAATGTAGGACAAACTGCAACGCTTTCACAACAGAGCAGAGGACACAACTGCTGCCGCTTGTGTGTAAAACATGTCCATTCGCATTTGGCATAGCAGGAAACTGTGGGATGATAATGTACAAGTACAACTTCACATCCGTGATGGTGTTGAAATGTCAATTGTCCCGCATCAAATAGGCATCTCCTCACAAACAGTCACAATGTAGTCAGTCAAACCACTTTATTCGATTATTTAAAATCATAAAAGTACAATACACAATACAATAAACAAAGTCTTATTATCATTAAATACATATGAGCGATCTTAAAAAAGGATAAAAACATCTGCATCAGTTATATAATTCATCAGGGCTAAAAGAAATGTCAGATAAAAACAAAATTTAATTGAGATATAAAATAGGGGATTTCATACTTCATTAAGTGTAGGATATCTTTTTTTCCTGAGGCGTACAGCTGCAACAAGAAAACTAGCAATATTAAAAATGCTCAGTGTATTATCAAGCATTTGAAGATAAAATAATGCTGGTCTGACCTGTAAAAAAACCCTTTCCCCTCAATAGAGGGACTAAAAACCTTCTGCGAATTTCATTATAATAATCACAAAACGTCATAAAGTGCAGTGTGTCCTGTGGTGAGAAGTTATCGCACTGACACAGGCCTGTATCCTCTGGTTTACACCACCCCGGCAGGTTACCCAGCGAAAAATGAATTAAATTGAAACGGAACCTGGTTAGAAGCCAGCGATGGAAAGGCTTGGTCACAATTCTCAGATAAGGCTCAATTAATAGAGAAGATTTTATCAAATAATGAGCTCTGACCAAGGGTTTTTGTAGCTCCAGCTCTTCCCGTTCCATCATCAGTATGTTCAAAAATTGAGATTTAACCCATTTCACATCTTCTTTTTTAATCCCTTCCGGAACGTTAAAAAGTTCAGGACGCCCCAGTTTAAGAAACATAAGCTTAACGTAGGACAACCACGGAATGCTGCTGGCTTTATCCAGGGAAACACAATCCCGCAAAATCTGATGATTCAGGGTTATATCTGGATTAAGCCAGGTTTTAAGCCAGTAGACCAACGGGACTATTCTCAGAGAATCAGTCACGTAACCCAGCCCCAATTCCTGATGGATAGCAAAAGTTGGGGTTGATTGGGGTACGCACAGAATGGTACGTAAAAATCTGTTTTCAACCGTCTGCACCCCTGCCAGCTGTTTATAACCCCAAATGGCTGAGCCATACGTACCAATAGCCAGGCATTTGGATCTGTAAATATTAAGAATAGCTTCAAAAGGCCTAGCCCCCGGGCGCTGTGAAAACCCTAGTAGAGCTGCCTTTGATCTAACTACTACATTTTTTTAGCTTTGTGTTGAGTGACGCAAGAGCATCTATCATCGAACAGGACCCCCAAATTTGTAAAAGAGATCACCTCTGCTCCATTACCGAAAAAAGATTTTACTTTTCTGTTTCTTTGGCCCATTGTCATGACATGTGATTTCGAGATGTTCACTATCAAGTCTAAGGATTTCATATAGGCCCGAAGACATCCAAAAGCCTCTGGAGGCCTATAGCAGTACTGGATAATAACACAGCGTCATCCGCGTATAGGAGAACCGGAATAGTCCTTTCTCCTAAACTCGGAATGTCCAAGCTTGCCTGATCTAAGATTTTATCTAATGCATTAATATAAAGGGTAAAAAGTAGTGGCGCCAATATGCATCCCTGGCGGACGCCTCTGCCCGATTTAAAGTGCCTTGTGCATTTACCTTTCTGAGTAACCCTGACTGTTGCTGAAAGATCTCGATGTAGATCTGCTAAAAAGTAAACTAGGCAAGGATCAATGCCCATGTCAAGCAGAATAGACCACAGCTTCGATCTGTTAACCAGATCGAATGCTGAGGTGAGGTCCATAAAAGCCATCTGCAAAGAACCTTCTTTGGCTATGGTATATTTGCTTATTAATAGGTATAAATTAAGGCACTGATCCATAGTGCTTCTGCTTTGTCTAAAACTGTACTGTAGATTGGATAAAACCTCATTGTCATTCACCCAGTCCGTGACTTTAGCCAGGATCACTTTTCCAAGTATTTTAACTACAGAATCAATCAATGATATTGGTCTATAACACCGTGGATCCCCTCTCTGTCCCTTTTTAAAAACTGGTATGATTGTTGACAGGGACCAGGATGCAGGAAACCCCTGAGCACCTGAGGCATTAAAAACGTTTGTTAATATCTTAGCCCAAAATTTAGGATCACATTTATACAGGTCTGCAGGGACACAGTCGGGACCAGGTGCTCTATTACTAGATATCTCCATTATCGCCCTTTCAATATCCTCCTCTTTAAAAACCAAGGGGCATATTATCAAGACAAGCGATAAAATTATCGCCGCTTTAGCGGCAGAAAACTGCCGCTAAAACGGCGATAATGGGCTTGATAATATGCTCTATGGAATTCCAATTGAAGCTCAGGTTAGATGTCCTTCACATCTAACATGGGCTTCAATTGGAATTCCATAGAGCATATTATCAAGCCCAATATCGCCGTTTTAGCGGCAGTTTTCTGCCGCTAAAGCGGCGATAATTTTATCGCCTGTCTTGATAATATGCCCCCAACAAGGGTAAGTCACAATAAGTATCTATACAAGGGAAGGGGTCTGGAACCACACTAGATCTATAAATTGCCTCAAAGTGAGCAAGCCACTGCCCCTCTGTGATATTACTTTCCAGGGCATCATTCTTTATATCAGAAAAAGGGTGTATTAACAATAGCCCAGAATCTCTAGCTGTCCTTTAAGACTTCAACAGACATCAGTGCGTTCCAGGCCTCTTCTTTAATCTCATTTTTTCGTGTATGTACCGCTAGCTTATACAGCTTCCTTAAACTGGCTATCTGTTCCCTGTCTCGAGGTATATTTTTCAGGGCTTGTACTAGGTTTCGGTGGGCCCTTGAGCAGTTGGTATCAAACCACCTTTCACCTGTATTTAATTTGGGTTTAGTTGTAACAGTCAGATCAGATGCTACCTGGCCACAAATACCTTTAAAGGCTCTAAGGACCTCTGCCCTTGGGGTGGTATAATCTACGCATTTTGCAATGTTTTCTTTGGCCTTCTCACATAAATCTGCAAAGAAAAATTCAGGTATTACCTTGGACCATTTGAGCCTCCTCCCCTGATCACTTGTTGCCACACAGTTAGCTCCCATATTCTTACCCGCTGTTCCCAGAAGACCACAATCTTTGTCGAGCTCTAAAATTACTGGGTTGTGATCACCAAAGGGAGACAACCTAGCGTTATAGAACACTACCTTAGCTAACATCGTGGGGGACAAAAATATATCGTCAATAACAGTGTCCCTCTCATTGGCCTTACATGTGGGAAACCGCTCAAATCAATCATTAAAGCTGGGTTCAAAGAGGTCAGCTCCAGCCAAAAGGTCCTCCAGAGCCTCCCCCTGTTGCGTGCGCTCAAAGTGAAGTGTCATTGAGTGGGCAGGCCCTAAGTGATCATCAACATGACAATTCAAATCACACAAATGAATATTAAAATCGCCCATAAGTGCTCTTTGACCGGCTCCCTGCTCAACCTTATGTCCCTATACTCGCCTCCCTTGTTGCTTACCTCTACACTGGCACAGACCTCCACCCTCCTAACCTCTCTCTCCCTGGGCGTCACGGTTGTGAGGGGCGATTTCAATGCGGTCTCCAATCCGGCCGTAGACTCATCGGGCCCTCCTTCCGCTGTCCACATTGCACAAGCCAAACAATTGAGGTCTTGGTCTGAATCACTGGGCCTCTGTGATGCGTGGCGCATGTGGCACCCACGCGCCTCCCATTTCACTCACACCTCCGCAGCCCACCACACACAGGCACGCATAGACATGATCTTTCTCCCTGCCACTTACTGTGTGACAGTTGTAGATACTTGTATACTACCCAGGGGAATTTCAGACCACTCGCCGATACTCCTCAGTACCGGGACTCCCCCTCCCTCGGCCCGTCAAACGTGGAGGATGAATGCATGGTTCCTCCAAGAGAAAGAATTTCGGAAGGCAGTAGGGAAGGAGCTCTAGCATTACTTCCTCACCATCGAGGGCTCCGTATCCTCCCCCGGGACCCTATGGGAGGCCGGGAAAGCAACCATTCGGGGGTTCGCGGAAGAGCAACTTAAAAAGCAGAGGCAGGAGAAACATCGGGAAATCACCGTAAAGGAAGCGCAGGCGCTTCGTTTGGAGCAGTCCCTTTCCCTGCTTGACGACGCGGTCCAAAGCCGACAACTAGCCCTTCTCCGGTCTGAGATTAGACAACTATCTATAGACGCGGCCAAGCTACTATGGAGGTCCTCAGTGGCAAGAGTCTATGGTTGGGGAGACAAAAACGGCATGATTTTACACAGGCTGGCTACCTTCCCCAGGGCGAACCGAATAATTCCGGAAGTGGTCGACGATCAGGGTTTGGTATGCACCGCCCCCTCAGTGATGGCAAGCACGTTTGCCAGCTACTATCGGCGCTTGTATGCCGCACAAACACCCGAATCATCGCTCCGTGTTCTCCTTGGACGGAGCCACGTCAGTCTCCCCCAGTTAGAGACGGCAGCCCGGGAAGATCTAGACCGCCCCCTCTCTAAGAAAGAAATCGAGGAAGCCATTTCTCTCATGTCCCCGGGCAAGACTCCGGGACCAGATGATCTCCCCCAAGAATACTACATGGCCTATCGCGACACACTCGTGCCCCACTTGGCTGGCCTTTTTCAAGAAGCTCTTGATCGGGGCTCCTTCCCGCCGGAGACGGACATCGCCACTATTGTGGTCCTTCCGAAATTCCAGCCTCCCTCCCGTCATTGTGCAGACTATCATCCCATATCCCTCCTCAATACCGAAATCAAACTCTATACCACCATCTTGGCCCAACGGCTAAAGCCATATCTGCCCAAGCTGGTACTTCCGGACCAATGTGGCTTCATGCCCGCCTGCGCGACCAGGCGCTGGCTTTGGCCCACCGACATCTCCTTACTCCCTATTTGGCCCTCCTCCTTATAGATTTCGAAAAAGCTTTTGATTCGGTGGATTGGGTGTATCTCCAAGATGTGTTGGCTGAGATGGGATTTGGGCCCCGGTTCCGGGAATGGGTCCGAGTGCTGTACGCGCAGCCGCGGGCACGGTGCTGGTGAATGGTGTCCTGTCCGAGGCCTTTCCCATAGCGAGAGGTACGCGGCAGGGTTGCCCCCTTTCGCCCCTGTTGTTTGCCCTGGCCATGGAACCCTTGGGGGTCCTGGTGCGGGCGGATACCCATGTCAGGGGATGGGAGTGGCCAGGCACCGAAACGGACAAGATCGCGCTCTACGCGGACGATGTCCTGCTCTTTCTGGCGGAGCCCGCCTCCTCGGGGCCGCATTGTCTCCAGTTGTTGCGAGCGTTTGGGCAGGCGTCAGGTCTTCGGCTGAACCCCGGGAAATCGGTATTGGTCTCACTTCACCTGTCAAGGGACTGTTATGATTGGCAGTCTAATATTCCAATCCGGCATAACTCCTTTAAATATCTGGGAATATGGATTACCACGCTCCCGGAGCTGGGCTGGTCCCTCAACATAACCCCTCTGGTCAAAAAGGCTAAAGAAGACCTTCAGAAATGGAGGATGTTGCTCCTGAACCCTCTGGGCCGGGTTGCCTTGTTTAAAATGTTGATTCTCCCCAGGTTCCTTTATGTCCTCCAGAATACCCCGTTCTGTTTTCCCAGACCCTGGTTTAAGGAGTTGGACGGGCTTGTTACCAAATTTTTATGGGGCGGTGGGAGGTCGCGTCTGGCTCTCTCCACATGTCGGACCCCTTCCTTCGATGGGGGCATGGCCATGATGCATCTGTACCTCTACTTTTTAGCCACACGTTTGCTGGTGGTCCACGATTGGTTTAATGGGGGATGGTCCGACCCGGCCTACCGGCTGGAGCTGTGCGAACTGGGATTTTTTAAAGTACAGGCCATGTTGTACGGGTGACCCGTCCCGCTTCAGCTGCTTGAAGTAACGCGTTCGGTATTCCTGGCCTGGCGGGCTTCGCTGCGCCACACCGGCTGGACCGGCAAATTGACCCAATGCACCCCCCTCTGGCAAGGGGTTTGGCTACGGGAAGTGAGTGGTCTGCGGGGGTTCAAAGCCTGGGACCTCATAGGCATATCACAGCTTGGGGACGTCTGGGTGAGGGACCACATCCTTTCTTTCCAAGATATGCGCAATCGTTATTCCCTGCACCCCTCCCAGTTTTATAAGTATTTGCAATTAAGACACGCCCTTCACGTACACATCGCAGACAACACTCGGCTCCCGGAATACAGCCCCACGGAGGCCCAGACGCTGCTGGGGGACTTGGGAAAGGGGGGTATCTCCTGGATATATCGTACTTTAATCAACAACACTCCCACCTCGTTGGACAAACTGAAAGAACAATGGGTAGACTGGGTGGGGCCACTGGATGAGGTGGATTGGCGCGACGCGCTCATGGCGCCTAAAACCATTACCGCCTCCGCCAAACTTAGACTCATCCAATTATACTACTTGCACATCGCTTACCTCACTCCGGTACGCCTTCATCGAGCGGGCCTTTGCTCCGATGCGTCCTGCGCTAGGTGTGGCCAGGCCCCAGCAAAAAATGTTCACGTGGTCTGGACCTGTCCCCGGCTGGCAGCTTTCTGGAGAGCCATTGAGGGGGAACTTACAGAGGTTTTGGGGTGGACAGTGCCTCACGACCCACGACACTCATTACTGGGGATAAAAACGGGCTAGACGGGTCCCGGAACGATAAGGCCTTTTTTAACACAGCAATGATAGTTGCCAAGCACGATATAGCGGCAGCATGGATTTGTCCTGATCCACCAGCTCTGGGAAAGTGGCGTAAAGGAGTGGACTGGTGCGCGACACAAGAGAAGGCTTTATACACGACGCGCGGATGTCCCAAGAAATACCGAAGGGTGTGGGGTAAATGGCTGGGTGCTGTTGGGGGAAATTAATGATGTTTCCAGTTTTCCTGCGGTTGTACTCCCCGAGGGGTGCCGAATTGGGGTCACGGGGAGGGGGTGGTTTGAAGATGTAGATGAATATCTGCTATCCGTGATTTTGCTGAACTGTTTGTAAGTGTTTAAAATCAATAAAATTTGATTATCAAAAAAAAAAAAATCGCCCATAAGTATAGTATAATAAAAAGTGGATTGCTTCAACCTATAATCTTCTAAAAAACATTTCAAATAACATAAATGTTGATTCATGAAATCACTTTCCCCAGATATTATAAAAATTAACTAATAATATTTTGGTATAGTTAGGAGTACTTAATTTTACTATCAAACAATTATGGGAACTCGCCTCCAAACTCTTTGTTGACCCTTTTAGCTTTAGTGAAAAAAGGAGCACAAGGCCCTCCTTTGCTTAGCCTGCCGGGGCAGGACGTGCAGGTGAGCAATACGTTTTAAACCCATCCAGCCAAAAGTTGCTCGCCCTATCCCACGTTTCCTGAAGGCCAATAATGTCATATTGTTTTATAAAATTCAGCCAGCTTGGAAAATCTCTTTTAGTTCTAAGACCCGCAATGTTCCAGCTGATGATCTTACAATTGGGGGCAATTTTTATATCTATGGCCTGTTCATTGTGGCTGGGTTCAGGTAAACATTCATTGGGTGTCTCGGGTCAATCATTCTCATCTAGCTGGGACACTGGGAGAAATCTATTTGATAGAGCTAAACCAGCTCCTTCAAGCCATGTTTGCATGGATAATGTTTGTGGGGCTGCTACGTCTCTCCAGCAAGAACTTTCTTGGCGAGACTCAGGGTCTTTAATTCGTGAGGGGCGATTAAAGGTCTGTTAAGGCCTCTTTGGGTATGCCTCAATCTGAGATCTAACAGGGGCATTTGAACGTCTTACTGGGGGATAGAAAAAAACCAGCGGCAAAGCCCTAATACCCCCCTTCTCCAACTCAGAAGCATCCCAAAACAGTCTATCAGCTAAATTCCGTTTGTTAAAATTATCGATAATGCAATCACCGTTGACTTGTTTGGGACAATTACCAACCCACCCCACCCGTCTAGCCATTATAATGTTAGAAGAAATCTCGGCATTGCCAATACAATGTTGTTCACACCAATTTTTGGTTTTTCGTAGCAGAGCCAGGGAGGATTCATTGTCATGATCACCAAGTGGGGGTACCCCTACAAGAACCGCTACCAGAGGGGTGGCTTTTGGGGGGAGATTAAGTCTACAGCAATTGAATTTTATATTCCTCTCTTGTAGGGCTGGAGTCTCACTAGTAGCCAGAGTCGTGCCATTAACTGGCAGGTTTAAAAGGCTCTGGACAGCATGGGTGGGTATCACCCCTCCTACATGGGGGCCCTGGACTACCACAGATCTATGCGGGGATCTAGATTTTGACCTAGGCCGTGATTGGAATTGGGGTTGACTACCCGAGTAATTCTTACCAATATGTGGCCTAGTCTCTAAGTGGGCCTTAGATAGCATATTTAAGCTGGGGGTATCATGCAAAATTTTCGGTTTCGTTAAAAGGGAGTCAATGCGCTCACATTTTTTCAAAATCTCCACAACACAGGTATTCAAAGTGTCGATTATGTCTTTAGCAATACTAGTAAGTATAGATTCCAACCACAAGCTAAATATGTCCTCCACCAGGTTCCGCAGTATTAGTTGAGTATTCTCACCCACAACATTCCCTTGCATAGAGTTACTCTTTCTCAAGCCTTTATCCCGTTTATTAGTTTTTCTAGTGGCCCTCTTTTTCCCAGAAGGCCCCAAGGTCGGCCCTTTTGATGCCCTTTCCAAATCAGGCAAGGGTTCTTTAGTTGCGCCAGGTGTAGAAATGTCCCGCATCAAATAAGCATCTCCTCACAAACAGTCACAATGTACATTGTCATGCAGTCTGTCAGTAAACGTGTACAAGGCGTGAAGATACATGTGAACACAATGTCAATCTGCATCTCCCCTTCACATTGCAGAGGGAGAATCAACACCTCCTGCAGAGCAGACCCAACAACTCAGCACTGATGATGAAGAGGACCTCGCCAACATTGACACTGACGCCCTCCAACAGCTCATGGACAGCTACGGCACCCCACCTCCAGGAACAGGGCAGCCCAGCTGTATCAAGGAGATCCCACCCCCTGCACAGACCACACAGCAGGAATCACCCACCACCACGGCTGTCTCCCAGGACCCCCACGACCAACACATGGCATTGCAACGCCGTGTGTTAGGTTGCCAGGAGAAGATGGCTGATCAGCTGCGGGTGGGGTTCGACCTCATGGCAGCCAAACTAGATGCCATACGTGGGTGTCTAAGTCCCATCAGAGATGACTTACAGTCCCTAACGGACACCCACTGTCCGCTTCATGCTATCCAACAATCCATGGCTGACATCGCTGGAGTCATGACTCTGAGCCAAGAACAACTGTCTAGTCAGAGTTGCTCCAGCGATGTCATCCAGGAGTTGGAACACGTAAGGAGAATGATGGAGAGCATGGAGGGGATGCAGGTGGAAAGAATGTTTGCCACAGCTGCACACCAGCGAGATGTAGCTGTGATCTTCCATGCCCTGCAGATCCTCGTCATGGCATTACCACCACAAGGCCTGGCGCCTGATGAATCCTGCTGCTACTACTCCATCCACATATCCGCCCCCTGAAGTGTCAATGCCACACAGTGCGGCAGACATTCCACCTCCGGCCCCTGATGTGTCACTGCTACACAATGATGCAGACAAAACACCACCACCCACATGTGAGGCACCTGATACATCAGAGGACGAAGATAATGATGAATCAGGCTTTGTGGTAAGAATGAAGTGGTAGCATTGATCTCCGTCATATGGCCAGGTTCAGCTTGGTTCTGCCCTCTGCATCATGCTTTGGAATAACACCTTCCACTGTCCCCCGATACACTCAGCGACACTCACCTTGGACCTTGACATGGACTGCCATATTTTATTTGGTTACCAATGATACAGCAATCAGACAGACGTCTTCCACTTTCGAAGAACTTGTCAATCCCTAAAGGACTCTGGCTAGCCCTCCACAAGGCAACAATGTAAAGTGGGGTTTGCATGGCCCTGTACTGGTCCAGCTTCAACACTCCACTAAATGTGAATAAAACATTCTAATTCACACAGATATGTCATGGATATGATCAATCAAGTATGAAAGTATGGTTGAATGTAGGGACAATGATTCCACAAAAAGGTACTCCCTGGGTAATGCCATCAATGCTCATGTATAGCCGTGACCCAGATAGGCAGTGAGACACACATTGTCATTCAAATCAAAACACATCACAGTTGAATACAAGTGAAGGTGCGTAGACTTTATTAGCATATGCGTGTCAGTAGGGACAAGATAAGTGCCACAACATGCATACCAATGCAGCAGTATGTCAGAATGAGGAACTATGCCAAGCGCCGCTATCCACTCCAGGGGAGTGCCTCAGCTTTCACAGGTGTGTGTTAACCCGCATTGTTGTCCGCTCATGTATTCGGAGTCCAGGCGAATGCAGCCATGTCCACTGTTGTTGTGGGATATATGACCAGTTCTCCAAGATGCAATAAGGTGTTGGGACATGTGCAATGGGTTCCAGTCAGTTGTGGCTGCAGGTACGTAGTTACTCGTCCATGAAAGCGATTGCAGCTTCGTAGGCTATCAGTTCCAACATGAGGTCGTTGTCGACTTCATCAAACAGGACGGCGAGGCGATCCATTAGCAGCTCCAGACAGATGTGCTGCGTCCACCCCCTTTCACCAATTAGCACTGCAGCCCAATAGGGGAGCGGTTAAGTGTGGTCACTGCACACGAGGAGTTGTGCAATCTCCCAGGTCGAGATGCCAGCATGTATGCCAAGAATCAAGGCATCCCATAAACGGGTATCACGGTGACACTTCTGGTCGTGGGCCAACAGGGGGCGCACACACATGTCAAAATCCAGTTCAGCTACCGTCCTGTTGGATAGGCAGACATCAATGGACCACGCGAATATGCACTATCGGTAATGCAACACAGGCTGAACGCAGGTGACGTTGGCAAGGCAGAAGCTTAGCCGGTAACTGATCCGCAGCACTGCCAATGGCAGTGCCCCCAGTAAATGCAGCATACGTGCACGGTACAGTTCCACGTGACAGGGGTTGTGCATGTGTCCAGGATGTTCTGCCATTGCGTTTGTGGCTCTGGTTGAAGCGGCACTGTTAAATCCAGTATTTGTAAATCCAGTATTTGTAAGGCGCGAATAGTTAACCGAAGGCATCCCGGCGCTGGGGGCCGTCGGGAAGATTAAGCAAGCTATTGCACAGTCACATAGTGCTGGGCTGGCCTGCCGCCGGTGCCGGGGATCGAACAATGAGCCCCAGATTCCAGCATCAGTCGCCCTGGCCGCGGCGCTACACCTCTTCCCCTTCTCTGTTCTGACCTGCGCTAGTTCTGTGGATGAAAGCCACAGATCAATGAGTTGTTTAAGTGTACAACGGTTGTACACCTGGGATGGTGTGGAAGTAAGTGTGAAGACCATTCCATGCAAGATAACTTCGAGCAAGCACTTCTGTGTGTGGGGTGTGTATACGTTGGTCTTTCGTCGGGCTGTGCGTAGTGTGGGAGTCGTCATCAGCTGCTATAGTATCCATCAGGGGTGCCGGGCACATGCAATTCCGAGGTTGAAGTTGCAGATGTGCTTCCACCTGATAGTTCAGAGAAAGGAGCTTTCATCTCTAATGTTAGTTTGTCATCTGCTTGCATTCAGGAAATGTGATGTGGCTTGTTGGGGGTGGGGTGGGATGTGTGCGACTTTGGGATTCATATTTGACATGTCTTGCATGTGGCACATGAGCGGCATCACTGTGTGTTACGTAGACTCACAGCTGCTCCTCCCTCCCCTGAGCCTATTGTGTGCGCTGCGCGGTTGCATCATTTGCACTCCTACGGCACACCATTGTCATGCCTGTCTGCGCATGTCCACAAGCCTGACAACGACACTGTGATGTTGGCCGTTGAAGGTGGGCGGCCATGTGAGTGTAGGCCTATGGTACGAATAGGGTGGACACAGATGTAGAGTACATGCCTGGCTGAACTTGAGCTGCGATTAGGGCTAGGCATTCGGCTCATGCTGCGGCAATACAGATACACACAACAATTGGCATGTATGATTCAAGACCCTGAGCGGTCTTGCGCTCCTTCATTTCTCTGTCGGTGCGAGCCCGCCCTCCGGGTGCATGCTACATTGCAACATTGTCGATTGCGGGCCGGGTGGCGCCGTCACTACAACAGAGACACACACATTAGTTACTTCCTTGTCCAGGCCAGAACTGAACCATGCCCAGAGCCCCGGGCAAATTCTTCAAAACCCTACGCTGGACTGGCGTACGCCAGCCCAGCCCAGTCCGCTGACTCTTACAGGGGGGACGACAAGGCTACATGTCCAAGGTCTTACCCACTGACTGAGTTGACATGGTTGCGTCCGCTGTCCACAGCACAATGTAATGTAGTAGGGCCCGGGGCCATCATGCATACATAATGACCACACGGACACACTTAGATAGATAGTGGAACTGGCTACGGGGACGTGCGCCCGGCCCCTTTTTATTACCAGGGTCACATGTCCAGTGACGCCTGTGCTGGATGGGTGTGGGGTGAGTGTAAGCCAGCCCTCAGGGAGTGTTTGGTGCTGGAAACAACTAGAACAGTGGTCATCGGATCACACATACAGATTCAATCATAAAGGGTCCATGACTTGTGGTGCACTGAGGTAGGGGCACCAGAGCTGAGCGTGCTCATGTGAAGAAATTGTTAATAATTGTGTCCCTTCAGAATATTCCTGCTGCAGCTGCATTGGGGTGTGGTACACCTGCCTCATCTTCATCATCATCGTCCCAGGTCTTCCCCACTGCCTGAGAAGACATTATTGTGTCCGCTGTCCACAGCACAAAACTCAATCTTAAAGGGTCCATGAGTTGTCGGGCACTGAGTTAGTGGCACCTGAAGAGCTGAGCAGGGTATCAAGCTGATGATGGCATCCAAGATAGGTGTGAGCAACTTTGATAGGCTGGCTCTAAGTCTCCTCCGACTCTGGCAGTTGTTGGTTGGAGGTGGTCCTGGCGGTGGTGGCGGGTGTGCAGTCAGCGATGATGGTGTGTCCATACAGGTCAGGATTGGATTTGATACCTGTGAGCCCTGCTGACCGCAGTGTAGGCCTGAGGCAGCGGTCAGCAAGGGCCCAGAGCCACGTGGCATTGACTTGAGCTGCACAGACTTAGTGGCACCTGATGAGCTCAGCGTGTGCGCAGCCAGCGATGATGGCGTGTCCGGGCAGGTCAGGATTGGATTTGATACGTGTGAGCCCTGCTGACCACAGTGTAGGCCGGAGGCAGCGGTCAGCAAGAGCCCACAGCCACATCGCGTTGACTTGAGCTGCACAGAGTTAGTGGCACCTAAAGCGCTCAGCGGGTGCACAGCCGGCGATGATGCATCATCTGGGCGGGCCACATTGGAAGCAATGTCTGTTGCCTACTGGACTGCGCCATCAATAAATCAAGGCTCGATTTGAATTGGGGGACCTGCTGACCGCAGTGTGGGCCGAAGGCAGTAGTCAGCACACACATAACTCCGCGGTGCTGTGCCGCTGGGTGCCTGTGACGCAGAAGCCAGCGCTCGGCTGAGGAGGTTGGCGGTCTCGTGGCAGGGTGAGGGGTGCCGCCCTGGCAGACGCGTTGGCCATCCCGGAAGTGAACCACGCCCAGAGCCCCGGCCTATTTATTCACACTCCTACGCTGGACTGGCATATGCTGGACCAGCCCACTCCGCTTACGCTTACAGGGACGACGACAAAGCTACATGACCGAGGTCTTCCCCACTGCCTGAGGTAATATGGTTGCGTCCACTGTCCACAACACTACAGACACCAGCAGTATATGTTCACATGGACATGTCTGTGCTCTGCATACGGAAGTCTGTCCAGCACATCACCGCCACACTTGGCATTGTGTACATTCTTATTCATGGGCGACATGCCTCCTTCACACATACTTGGTTCCCACTTCTCCCCACATTCTACAATTGTGTGGCTGAGGTGCCATGCCGTTTTGGAAGGTCAGCTGTCTTGTTCTGCGCTGCCTCGGTGGTAGTCTGGGGGGTCTGGGGGGGGCCTGGGCCTGGGGGTGGTAGAGGTGGGTGTTGAGGCCCTCTTGGGTCTCCGAGCTGAATGATCAGTAGCTCCATGACATGTGTTGGTCTTCAGATGTGGCTCTGGGCTGGGCTCCCTTTCATACTGTAGGTTGTCGTCCTGCTTACCACCAGTAAAGGGCAGGTGTTAAATCCCTGCTGCTAACGTGCCTTGTCACCTGTTTTTGGATTGCATCGCAGATCTGGCTGGTCGTTGAGAATATAGAGAAGTGGTGTTTTCGTCTGTTTTTCCACGGGAACGCCTACTCTGCATATCATTAACGTTAGTTGTCGCTCTCATCCGTGGCGATGTTTTTTGCGGCAGCTATGCTGGAAAACTGGCGATGTTGGTAGTTTGCACCAGCTTGAGATTTTTGCGGCGCCAAAGTGCCGATAAATAGGCGATAGGTCCTTGAGAATATTCCCCAAAGTCTTTAAGCATAGGATTAGCACAGTGCCATCCACGCCGAGCTAGAAAGGAACAACGTCTTTCGCCATTTACACAGCAAAGGGGGATATTCTCAATAACGTGCAATAATCATCGGCAAAATAGGTCAACGAAATTTTTCATATCACCGCGTATCACTGGAAAATAACGCCGTGTTAACGTCGTATTCACAACACGGCGGTAACATACGATAGTTTCCCGATAACGCGTCAAATGTTCGCGATAAAATTACCAGGACGGCGATAAAAATCTAAAGCCGAACATGAAAAAAGTTGCGATGGGCCCAACCGCAATAAAAAAATCAACAATAAGCAGCGCCAGGCCTGCAATTCACACACGTCAGGTAGTAAAAATCACTATAAAAGCAGAAAAAAACCCAGAAACAAAACCAAAACAACTGCAAAGCACAATGAAGGTAGCCGAAGCAAGTACAGAGGACAACCAGAACCCCACAATCCCCACGGAGCACCAGCCTGGGACCTCAGGGTCAGGGAAGAGCAAGGAGAAGAAGAAGAGAAAGACGCGGTTCAGTGCGCAGGAAAACAGGATCCTGATAACGGAGGTGACAGGACACCATCAACAACTGTTCGTCACCTCTACTGTGTCATTGGCAACAAAAAATGGAATATGGCAGTCCATTGTGGACAAGGTAAAAGCAATCGGAGGGCTGAGGAGGACAATGGAAGAGGTCAAGAGGCGCTGGAATGATGTGAAACGCAAAACCAAGCAGAATCTCGGCAACAACCAGAAGGCAGCAATGCAGACTGGAGGTGGGAGTCCAGCGCCACAGGAGGAGCTGGATTAGATGGAGGAAATGGTGTCCACGGTCATCAGTGTGAAGACGGTGGCAGGAGTTGGGGGACCGGACACTGCTCAACATGACCTGACACAACAGCCACAGGGTGAGTAACGACCAGGGACTCAGAGGACGGGGGGAGATGGGCACAATGGCACACATGCACAATTAAGTATAGCTCTGTGCGCACCCACAATGACTCTGGATCATGTCCCTGATCCCCTTGGCACACTGCAGCACACCTAGAAACAGCAAGTAGGCCCCCGTCGACTATGTGCCCAGAGGGGGCCCTTCCCACACAGCACCAATCTCACAACCAACCCATGCACATGTGCCAAACCCAGCAAAGCACCGTGTCTGTGAGCCACACTGACAATGCAAGTGACACTGCATGACGAATAGCACGGCTGTAGTCAATATATCATGACATGTTGCACACCATGACACTGAGGTGGCTGAGTGTGGACCACATCCGTAAAGGAGCCGGTCACACTCTGATACATCCACGTGCACAGACAACCCCTGACGTCAACAACACATCTGCGGACAAACCATGCCCCGAGTCCTAATTCCCACCAAGAGCCCAATTTACCCAAGTATGCAACGTCTAAGCACAGTATAAGCACAGAAGTCAAAGGCACACCGCCTGAAAGGGGTAAGGGGCAGCCAAATCAGAGCTGCACACAAACACATAACATTCAGAGCACAATCAACATAGACAACAATGTGGTACAAGCTGCAACACGTTCACAACAGAACAGAGGACACAACTGGTGCCGCTTGTGTGTAGAAACTGGCCAATCACATTTGGCATAGCAGGGAAATGTGAGATGATAATGTACAAGTACAAACACAGATCTGTGATGTTGTCGAAATGTCCACTGTCCTGCATCAAATAGGTAGCTCCTCTCAAACAGTCTCAATGTACATTGTCATGCAGTCTGTATGTAAATTTTTACGATGCGTCAACATACATGTGAACACAATGTTAAACTGCATCTCCCCTTCACATTGCAGAGGGTGAATCATCACCTCCTGCAGAGCAGACCGAACATCTCTTCACTGATGACGAAGAGGACCTCCCCAACATCGACACCGATGCCCTCCAAGAGCTCATGGACAGCCTTGGCACCTCCCCTCCAGGAGCAGGGCAGCACAACTGCATCGAGGAGACCTCACCCCCTGCACAGACCACACAGCAGGAAGCACCCACCACCAGGGCTGTCTCCCAGGACCCCCACGAACAACACATGGCCTTCCAACCCCATGTGTTGGGTTGCCAGGAGAGGATGGCTGATCAGGTGTGGGTGGGGTTCGACCTCATGGCAGCCAAACTAGATGCTATACGTGGGTGTCTAAGTCCCATCAGGGACCACTTTCAGTCCCTAACAGACACCCACAGTCCGCTCAATGCTCTCCAACGATCCATGGATGACATCGCTGGAGTCCTGACTCTGAGACATGAACAACTGTCTAGTCAGAGTGGCTCCAGCGATGTCATCCGGGAGTTGGGACACATGCGGAGGATCATGGAGAACATGAAGCGGTTGCAGGCGGAAAGAATGGCTGTCACGGATGCACACCAGCGTGATGTCGCTGGGTACTTCCATGCCCTGCAGATCCTCATCATGGCATTGCTGCCACAAGGCCTGGCGCGGACAAATGCTGCTGCTACTACTCCATCCACATCTCCGCCCCCTGAAGTGTCAGTGACACACAGTGCTGCAGACAATCCACCTCCGGCCACTGATGTGTCACTGCCACACAGTGATGCAGAAAAAACACCACCACCCACATGTGAGGCACATGAAATATCAGAGGACGAAGATGCGGATGATTCTGCCTTAGTGGTCAGAAGGAAGCGGTAGCATTCATCTCTGCCATATGGCCTGTTTCTGCTTGGTTCTGCCCTCTGCATCATCACCTTCCACTGTCCCCCGATACACTCTGCGACACTCAACTTGGACCTCGGCATGGACTGCCATATTCTGTTTGGTTACCAATGTCATAGCAATCAGACTGGGGACTGAACTCTTCCTCTACCGATGAACTTGTCAATCCCTAAAGGACTCTGGCTGGCCCTCCACGGGGCAACAATGTGAAGTGGGGTTTGCATGGCTCTGTACTGCTCCAGGTTCACCACTCCACCGAATGTGAATAAAACATTCTAATTCACACAGATGTGTCATGTCTATGATCAATCAAGTCTGAAAGTATGGATGAATATAGGGGCAGTGATTCCCCCTCATATCCATGTTGCTAAGGTTATGGGACCTGAGTCCCAGGTTGCAACTCTCTGCATCATGGTGGTATATATATTTGACCCCAAAAGACGCCCTGTTGTCTTTTCTTGGTCACAAATGACAGCCTTTATGTCATGAATTTGGACACATGTGATACGCTGCTGAGTGGAATTACGTACTATCTTTGACACCCTGTAATGGCATTTTGATTATGTGACACCCTAAACAGCCTCTCTGTACAGAGGTGACACACCCGCCATCTAATTGCCATTGGTGAGATTGTTAGCACTAAATGTTGCACTTACACTGTCAGAGTGATGTGCTTATGCAGAGGAGTGACATGCACACAGGGAATGTGTGTTGGAATTAATTTATTTGCACATGCCGTGCCTGTGGTCATTTTGTCCTGTCCCATGATTGCTAAGGACAGTCACAATGTGACGTGCTCGTGTGAAGAAATTGGTAATGATTGTGTTCCTTTGGGCTATTCCTGCTGCAGCTGCACTGGGGTGTGGTCCACCTGCCTCATCTTCATCATCATCGTCCGGTGCATCTGGCACTTGGATCCATGGGGCATTGGTGCGTACACATATGTTGTGCAACACACAACATGCAATGATCATCTTGCACACTATTTCCAGGCTGTACAGGAGTCTTCCACCTGTGATGTCCAGGCACCTGACACATGACTTTAACAAGCCAAATGAGCACTCCACAATGCCCCTGGTGCGTTTGTGGGCCGCAATGTACTGCCTCTGAGCCTGGGTGTTCGTGTCTCGGAGGGGTGTCATCATCCACGTGCAGAGTGCATATCCTTGATCACCTGTGACAGGGGAGAGAGATATGTGTCAATCGGAGGTTCTGCATTCTGTGTTGGCAGGCTTATTAGTTTAGTGGTGTGTGATGTGTGCGACTTTGGGATTCATGTTTGAAATGTATTGCTTGTGGCAAATGAGCGGCATCCATGTGCATTACACTGCCTCGCAGCTGCTCCTCACTCCCCCCGAGCCTATTTACTTGTGTGCGCTGCGCGGTTGCATCACTTGCACTCCTAAAACACACCATTGTCATGACTGTCTGCGCATGTCCACAAACCTGACAACAACACTGTGATATTGGCCGTTGCAGGTGGTTGGCCACGTGTGTGTAGGCCTATGGTCAGGATATGGCGGACACAGAGACACACGCAGTATTTACTTTGGTGGCCATCCCAGAAGTGAACCGAGCCCAGAGCCCCGGGCTATTTATTCCCACTCCTACGCTGGACTGGCGTACGTCGGCCCAGCCCACTCCGCTTACGCTTACAGGGGGGACGACATAGCTACATGTCCAAGAATCTTCCCCACTGCCTGAAGTAACATGGTTGCGTCCACTGTCCACAGCACTGCAAACACCAGCAGTATATGTCCACATGGATATGTCTGTGCTCTACATACTGAAGTCTGTCCAGCAAATCACCGCCACACTTGGCATTGTGTACATTCTTATTAATGGGTCACTTGCCTCCTTCGCACAGACTTGGTTCCCACCTCTCCCCACATTCTGCAATTGTGTGGCATAGGTGCCATGATGTGGAAGGTTTGTCTGCATGGCTGGCCATGGTTATCACAGTTACTTGTGTTGTCGTGTCTGGTAGGTGGGCATGTTGTATGTGATTTTGTAACGTGCATTCCCACAGTTGTGAGTTGCATGATTGTGGAGTTGAGGTATGTGGTGTGCTCATTTGGTACTTACCAACGAGCAGTGCATTTCCATAGGTGCCATCCTGTAAGCGCTGGTTGATGTTGGACTGTCGGAAGATGTAGGAATCATGCACACTGCCTGGGTAGTTGGCGATTATGTTGGTGAAGAGACCCCGGTGGTCCACTATTGCCTACACATTGATGGAATGCGTGTGCTTTCTGTTGCGGTAATTGTGTGCAGTGTTGGCAGGGGGCACAAGTAGGACATGTGTGCAGTCAATTGTCCCCAACATGTGTGGGAAGCCAGCTATGGCATAGAAGCCTTGCTTGGTCTCCAGCTGTTCCTGCGCAGTGTGGGGGAAGTGAAGGTGCTGGGATACCAAGCTAATGATGGCATCCAAGAAAGGTGTGAGGAACTTTGATAGGGCTGGATGTGAGACTCCTGCGACTCTGGCAGTTGTTGGTTGGAAGGTACCAGAGGCCAACAGGTGGAGCACGGCCAGTAGCTTTGTCTGCGGAGGGATGTTGCTTCTCCGCTGTGTTGATACCGTCAGCCTGTGGGCAATGTGTGTCAGGATGCGGATGATGATTGTCCTTTTGAGCCTGTAGTGGGCAATGATATCCTCTGCCATTAAGTCTGTGAGACTGGTGCATTTTCGGAAGGTCCGCTGTCTTGTTCTGCTCTGCCTCTGTGGTAGTCCGGTGGAGGGAGGTTCGGGGGGGATCCTGGGGGTAGTGGTGGTTGTGGCCTTCTTGGGTCTCCGAGCTGCATGATCTGTAGCTCCATGACATGTGTTGGTCTTCAGATGTGGCTCTGGGCTGTGTTCCCTTTTATACTGCAGGTTGTTGTCCTGCTTAACACCAGTAGAAGGCAGGTGTTAAATCCCTGCTGCTAACGTGCCTTAGCGCCTGTTTCTGGATCGCATCGCCGATCTGGCTGATCGTTGAGAATATCGCAAAGTGGTGTTTTTGTGAGTTTTTGCATGGGAACGCCTGCCTGCCAATTAGCGTTAGTTGTCGCTCTCATCCGTGGCGATGTTTTTTGCGGCAGCTATCGCTGGAAAACTGGCAATGTCGTCAGTTTGCACCAGCGTAAGAATAGGCCGATAAATCTATTGCCACTTTTGCGACGCTAAAGTGCTGATAAATCGGAGTTAAGTCCTTGAGAATATGGCCCAAAGTCTTTGAACATAGGACTAACATAGTGCTGTCCATGCCGAGCTGAAAAATGACAAAAGCCATTTATCACTCCAGCCCAGTATTACAGCTATGAATTGGTAAAACATCAACCAAGACAATCTGAAAAGAGTAAAAACAACTCACTCACAGTGTTTCGTTCTACTTAGAAATTTTCCGAGAAATATAGTTTTGTCCAGACCCAAGGGAGCACCCAATATAAGTCAAAACAATACCCTTTCAGGCATAGAGTGATGCATAAATTATGCAAAAGAAAAGCAGAGAACTCTGGGTAGTTCTTAAGTTTTGTTATAAATCAACTCCTGTATAGAGCACCCTCAACACCAGTGACACTCTAGATCTGGTCGCCTCAAATGTCTACTTTTCTATCGAAAGTCTTTAAGCAAAGGATTAACACAGTGCCATCCACGCCGAAATAGAACGGGTCAAAGTCTTTTGCCATTTCTACAGCAAAGTATTTAAACATAAGACTAGCACAGTGCTGTCCATGCTAAGCTGTAAAATGACATAAACCATTTACCATTCCAGGCACAGTATTATAGCTTTGAATTGGTAAAACACCAACCAAGACAATCCGAAAAGAGTGAAAATAACTCTCTCACAATGTTTTGTTCTACTTAGAGTTTTTCAGAGAGGTATAGTTTTGCCCAGACACAAGGGAACACCCATTATAAGTCAATACAATACCTTTTCAGGCATAGAGTGACACATATATGATGCAAAAAAAGCAAAGAACTCTGGCTAATTCTCAAGTTTAGGTGAAAAGCAGCTTCTGTATAGAGCACCCTCAACACCCGTGACACTCTAGATTTGCTTGTCTCAAATGTCTGCTTTTCTATCAAAGTCTTTAAACATAGATCTAGCAGAGAGCTGTCCATGCCGAACTGCAAAATGACAAACGTTCTCAACTTTAGGTGGAAAGCAGCTCCAGTATAGAGCACCCTCAACACCAGCGACACTCTAGATCTGCTCACCTCAAATGTCTGGTTTTCTTTCAGTCTTTAAGCATAGGCTTAACACAGTGCCATCCACACCAGGATAGAAAGGGACAAAGAGCCTCATTGACGAGAAGTGGCACATCGCTGCGTGAAAGCAGCGATGCGCCACTTCTCAGTGCGCCCTCCTTGCAACACCAATGATGCACCATATTTACAATATGGCGCATCATGTCGCAAGGAAGGACAGATACGTCAGTATAACTGACGTATCTGTCAGCGCAAAAAGTGGAGCCTAGCTGGAGTTGTGTTGGAAGCCCAACGCAACTCCAGCAATGTTCCTTTCACAGGGCCTGCGTCACCCTTGCGCCTGCCATGAGGCAGGCATAACGTTGTGACACATTGGTGTCCTAAAAGTGGCGCAGCAAAATCTCGTAGATTTTGCTGCACCACTCCTACGACCCTTTCTTGCCGGGGAGTACCCACCCTGCATACATTATACCTGATGCAGGTATAATGTAGTGCAGGGGTTTACGAAGTGACGCATCCGCTTAGATGCGTCACTTCGTAAATATGCCGCAACATGCGCATTATTTGTGCCACCGCTGCGACTCTAAAGGTGACGCAACTGAGGCGCACAACTGGTGCTCATAAATAAGCCCCAAAGTCTTTTGCCATTTCTACAGCAATGTCTTTAAATATAGAACTAGCACAGTGTTGTCCTTGCTGAATTGTAAAATGACAAAAGCTATTTACTTCTCCAGCACAGTATTTCAGCTTTGAATTGGTAAAACACCAACCAAGCCAACCTGAAAAGAGAACAAGCATTGGCATAGCCAATAGGTCTCGCCCTTGGGTCCTTATAAGTGTTTAGCTAGAGTTATTGGCTTAGCCTGCATACTTATGCTATGTTGTAGAGCAGTGTGGAAGCTGGCAATTATGTCAGCCTGTTTCGAAACGAGAGAGAAAGAGTAAGAAATTGTGTGTCTGTGTGTATTGTTGATGGCGAGATGGAAGTTAAGGTCACTGAAGTAAGCAACAGCGAGAATTAGTAAAAATGAACGAGGAGGAATAGATAGTGTGTGTTATATTGAGAGTGAATGTAGGGGATATTAATTGAAATAGAGGATGAGTGTGTGGGTAAATGTGAGATATAGAAAGAAAGAAGGTAGAGAAGAAACTGAGAGAAAAAAAAGAGTAGTATACCAGAAAAGCAAAAGAGTAGGTGGGAATGGAGAGAGAATTATTGGAAAGAGACAGAGGAGAAAAAGTGGAGGAAGAGAAAGGGCGATAGAGCAAGTGCAAAAAGGAAAGAAATGAATATTAATGATTTTTATTTTTAAAACATATTTTATTAGGGTTGGTTCACATCTTTTATAATGTATAACTTGTTTCCATAACAGCGTTTACTGATATTTCGTTATTCGTGTGACAATTATTTTTCCATATAGCATCTAGTGCAGAAGCACTGAATTTGTTATAGTCCAGAAACATATTATTGTACATGGATTTACCTTCACTCATGTAGGAAAAAGAAAGACATTTTGCATAGTTTGCCTCTCTTCTATATCCTTGCTTTAACTTACAGTCTCTATTTCTTATCACGTGAGCTTCCCCGTATTTTATCCTACCTAACATAACAAAAATACAAACGTTAATAACTGAATTGACTCATCCCCCCTCCCACCTTCCGGCCTTGGTGTTAATTCACTCTTTTGGAGCTAGCACCACTTTCTGCACATTATTTTGTGTGTTCACAACTCAATCTGTAAACCGTATCGTCACAATAAGAACATTGCGTCCCGAATGTATTGGCAGCTGTACTATTATCATATCCTTATTTACATCTCAGCATTATACTTATCAATTTACATGTATATCGTTCACTTTAAGCTCTTCCATTAAAACATTCCAGTCCAATGAAATAGTTTTTTTCCTCAATCCACGCTTTTCTTCCCTTTGGATTTCTACACCCTCTACAATACCCCAACGCATTGCATCATTATACCAATCCTGGACCCCTGGTACCTTTTTCGCCTTCCAGCGCATTGTGATTGTTCGTTTTGCTAGTATTAGCTTTAGATTAAGGAAGCGAATTGTGGGGTGCCCAGTTTTGCTAGTAAGAGTGAGTCCCAGCAAACAGGATTCTAAGGTGTTGATTGTTCTCCCAGGTGCTATGGTTGTCAATATATTGTGTATTGTGGACCAGTAATTTAAAAGTCTTGGGCAGGAACATAACATGTGCAGTAGGTCAGCGTTCGGCTCTTGACATTGGGGGCACTCATCAGCTACATCCGTAAACATCACACTTAGTCTGTGGGGAGATAAATATGCCCGGTGCAATATCATTAATTGTATAAACTTAAATTTGGGATTACGTGCCACCTTCCTAGGGTATTCTATAACACCCTTCCATTCCGTATCTGTAAGTTCCCTCTCTATTGTTGCATTCCACCTTTCTCAAAGAGGCCCCAGTGATATCACCGTATGTGCTTTGATCCCATATGCCAACCACTTGGTTAAGTGACTGCCATTTCCCATTAGGTACACCATGCTCACGAATTCGTGCTTTGGGGGTTCTTGTCCATCTGGCGCCCATCCCTTGCGTATAAATCGCAGGATCTGTGTGTGCGTCCAAAAAAGTGTATTGGGTATTCCTTGCCCTCGTACTAGCGTGTTATGATCTACTAGTGTCCAGTCCACAAAGAGCATGCCTATCGTATCCACTCCTGCGTCCAGCCATGCTGAGATACGGTGTTGGGATTCTACTTCCAAAGGCAATGGGATACCCAACAAAGGAATATTCGGGGCATACGGTCTTTGTTGTTTAGTATATTGGAGCGCCTTCCTCCAGTAATGTATAGCCACCTTAAGTAATGGGGGTGTATTCAATGGCATCTTTACGGTTGGCATCAATAACTTATGTAGTTTACCCCCTTCCCACTCCCTCTGTGACATACCTATTTCATGTAAATTCCTGCCTGCCATCCAGTATGCCATCCACTGAAGCTGGCTAGCGTAACAGTATGATTTGACGTCCGGTATCCCCATTCCTCCACTTCTATTGTTTAACTTAAGTTTTGCCAATCCTATTCTTCATCTACCCATGCCCCAGATTAGTTCTATCAGCAATGTGTCTAATGCTTTGAATATGTGGGTAGGGAATACTATAGGCAAGTTTGCGAAAAAGTACAATAGTTTGGGGAGTAGCACCATTTTGGTGATGGCTATCCTTCCCACCACCGAAACGGGCAGGGATGTCCAAAACTTAACTTGTGCTATAAGTGCATTTATCGTTCTAGTGACATTGCCATCTATCAGGTTGTCCAACTCTCTGTATATATATATTCCTAGATATTTAAAGGTTGTGTACGCCAATTGGAATGTCCATGGGCCAAAATGTATCAAGTCTTAGCTTGCATATTTATCGCCGGCTATCTCTGGAATTTATCGCTCGGTTAGCGCGTTATCAACAACGCGCATCGCCGAGGCGATAAAAATTCCAGAGATAGTGTGGATATCGCCGCTTTCCATGGTGGAAAATGGCGATATCCTAGTTGATAGGGCCTGGGGTCTTAGCCACAGAATCCACCCCCCATGTTAAGTATGCCTTAGTCAGGAATTTAACAGGTGTTAAATTCCTGCGTTAAGGCATACTTAACGCGATTTAAATAATCGCTACCCTTCCTTGTTAATATCGCGAAGCTGCCTTCGCAATATTTTCCCTGGTTGGTTTCACAGCCATGCCTACTTTGCATCTCATTAGCGATGCAAAGTTAGGCGTGCTGGAAACGGGCACTAAGTCAGCAAAACACGCGATAGCGTGTCTTTGCTGATAAGGCGAGAAAATTATCGTGCTTTTAGACCGAAAACGGCCGCAAAAGCGGCAATAATTTTATAGCGCTGCCTTATATAGAGAGCCCAGAGAGCAGTTGGAATTTCTCAAAAATTACGGAGAGAGGTGCATGGTCCCTATGTCGATCCTCGAAGTATAAGATTATATTGTCGGCATAAGCCGATACAATGTGTGTGTTAGTCCCAGCTTGTATACCGTGTTGCGGCACTAGCAATCGTATTTTAGCTAGAAGAGGTTCCAGTGCCAATATAAATATTAGGGGTGACATAGGACATCCCTGTCGTGTGCCCCTCGCCACCAAATAGGGTGAAGTTATGTGTGACCCCGTACGGGCACGTGCAGTGGGATTAACATATAGTAAAGCCAACCATTTAAGGTATTGGTCTGGGATCCCGTATTTCGGTAGGATGCGGAACATATGTTCCCAATTTAATGAATCAAACGCTTGCCTCATGTCCAAAGAGATACAGCCTTGCGTGCCTTCATGCAAAGATGCTTCCGTCATAAGTTGATGTAGTCTACGGATATTTAGTGCTGTACTTCTGCCATGCACGAATCCCTTTTGGTCTACATGTATCAAGTGTGGTATTAGTTGTTGTATTCTGGTGGCCAATAATTTACTCAAAATCTTGTAATCTGTGTTTAGGGAGTGCCCTAATTGCTGCTCTGATTTATTCCTCTGTTATGGGTTTAGCTAGTTTTTCCTTATGCTCTTCTAATACCTGTGGGAGCTGTAGAAACGTGCTCCGGCAAGACTGGAGGGCCCGCATACAAAGCCTCATAGTAAGATTTAAATGCATTGTTTATGTCTATCTGGGTGTTAACCAAAACACCTTCTGAATTGGTGACCTCCAGTATAGGGGTCGCTTCCTGGGTAGTTTTAATGATTCTTGCTAATGGTGGACCTGCCCTATCTGCTTCCGCATTATGCCTTTGCGTATATAGTCTGTAATCCAGTATTCGAAGATCTTCTAGCAATTCAGCATGTCGATTGTGGGCCTCCTGTAAGTCTTCCTTTTGTTCGTCATTAGTCAATGCTTCTCACTCCAACACACTCAATCTGTGTTATACATCCGTGAGGCTCGTTAGGAGGGCTGTGCGTTCTCCTACTCTTGTGCTAATAGCAACTCCTCTCACCACCGTATTAAAAGCGTCCCATTCTATTTGTCTCTAGCTGGTGGTGTTGGCATTTTCTATAAAGTAATTAATAATTGCCGTGTTTAGTGTGCTATGGAAAACTGAATCCTCCAATAGTGAAGGGTGTTGTTTCCATGTGGGTATGGGTGTGGGTATCCTACACCAATTGAGCACTACTTCCAATGGATTGTGATCCGATAGGGTCTTCCTCAGGTATGTTGCATCTACCACATTTGGAATTAGTCCAATAGAGCAGAATATTCTGTCAAGACGCGTGTGTAACCCGTGTGGGGGTGGGTAGAATGAGTATTCTCTGCTTTCTGGATGTTTCATCTGCCATGAGTCTCCAAAATTCCATCCCTCCGCCAAGTTCCTCAACGCCTCTGCTTGTTTTCTGCTTGTTGTCCCCTGCAGTGGCGGGTGGGATCTATCCAGCTCCACATCGAGGACAGTATTAAAGTCTCCCCCAATCACCCAAGGGTAATTTTCCCATCCCGTCAACATCATGGTCAGGGCTTCCAGAAAAAGATGTTGATCTACATTAGGAGCAAAGATACTTCCCAGTACTATCTGTTTCCCGTCAAGCTTATCAAGCAATAGTATATACCTGCCTTTTATGTCTATTTTGTGTTCTTGCAGCCAAATGGCACTCCGTTTCTGATCCAAATTGCAGCTCCGCTCGCAAAGACTGAATACGAGGTATGAAACAGTTGGCCCCTCCATTTCTTTTGCATCTTACTCGCTTCTGAGTGTGTTGAATGAGTTTCTTGGAGTAGCGCTATCTGCACCCTCCTACGATTCAGTTGCGCTAGAGCCCTATGTAGTTTGTGGCTAGAACCCAACCCTCTTACATTCCAGGACGCAAATATGTATTTATTAGGTTGTGTCATACCATTAACTGAGTTGAGCCTCTACGTGTGGCGTGCTACCATATGAGAAAGAGAGAATGCTTATGGCCGATGCCCCAATAATCCCCTCAGAATGAATATTAATGATATTGTGAATTGTAGGAAAATATATGAAAATTTGGGAGAAAAGCAAAGTAGTGGTGGAGGAGAATGTAAAAAGTTATTATGAAACTAATTGTGAACGTATTGTGTCAAAACAAAATAAACAGAATGTTTGAGAACTAAAAGTGTAGGTAATGTCAGAAATAGAAAGCTGAAATACAAGAGAAGGATGGTAGTTATGAAAAGGGAAGATAAGTGGGGTGAATATAGGAGCTTAGTGGATTTGCACGAGTAAAAATGCCTTTGCATACGCTTGTTTTGGCCATTAAAGAAAACTGCACACACGTTGTAAGCAGAGTCTAAAAAATTGTATAAATATAACCAGATTAAGTCACACACCTGTCCTTAATAAACAAAGCTTGCTCCCTAAAACAAAAAGCATTTAGACTTAGGTGTTTCTGGAAGTTTTATATAATGTGAACTCAAGCCGAATGAATCAGCACACTTCACATGAGCACCAGTTACATTACAAACGGACACATTGTCAACAAAGTGAGACAATTCGGTTTTTATTTTACAAATTATTATTCACAGGTGTGTTAATAAAACTGGATCAACTGAAAAGCACCAGGACTACAACACCAAGAAGACATTAGGCCGCTCAACTGAAACCCATCGTTCTCGAGGACATTGAGTCATCTGGGAGCTTACAATCTACGAACCTTGTCGCCACATCCTGCACACACAACTGGGGACATTCTTGCATTAGTTCTACCTGCAGCCATTTAAAACCACTGTATGTTATACCATGTTTAGTTCCAATGTGCACTTTGCAAAACAGTTTGGAAGGCTCTTTCCTACAGTAACCAAAGTATACACGTTATACTTAAATAGACGATTTAAAAAATGTAATTGGTGCCTTTCTTTGGCATCCTTCAATTTACAATAGCTACACGATTTGCCTTGAGCCCTGTGATGAAACACGTATCATTATCTATCATGATCGGCTTTCACAACACAGTAAACACGTGTCCATGCTACCACTGAACCTACTAAAGGCGGCTGAGACTTGACATTATCCGGTCACTGATAACTAGTGCATCTACACGGAAACCATACATTTGATGAACCATGCCGGCAGCAGCAACAAAACAGAATAAGTGACAGCATAAAGATTTAAAGGAAAAATCAATCACACAATATAGTCTGGTCGTAGGGAAGGGGTGGGCTTTTTTTTGGAATCAGTCAAAATGGGACCAGATCGTTTTATGCACAAACAAGAACACAAAAAAGCAAGAATCTTCCTACCTTGCATTCGCTGGAGCATGGTTTTTAATTTCTGGTGCTAGTCCGGACATTAAATTTGTGATGTCTAGAAGAGGGGAGGAGAGCGAGGTTTGGAGTCATGGGGTTTAGTGATGGATGGAGTTGGGGATGTGCCCGGATAAATTGCCAACATCCACTAAAATCTTCTGAATGCAGTTTGCACGTTAGGAATAAATAACGTTAACAACTGAGTCCATTATTAAAAACAGAGGGATTTATTTATCTTCCGGCCTATCCTAACAAACTGGCTCCATCTTCGCTCGACACTGGCCGAGGAACAGTTGGGCATCACCGGGGTCGGTCCACGGCAAGCCCATCTGACATGGCATGTTCTGTAGCTTTTCTTGTTCGCCATCGAGACTGTTTTATAAAGTGCGCAGCAAGTGGAGAAGCCATGGTTAAGTGGTCTCTGCGAGGAGCGCACGCGACACTGCAAAAGAGGAGCGCGAGTGTGACGTCATTACCTGCAGGAGCCTCTTGAGACACTCTGGGTGGGTGTTGTTTGGTGCAAGGCTCTGTGTCCGGAGGAAACAAGAAATTAAGGCAACGATATAAGCAGTGCACCCTGAGCTATTCGCATCACCAAGACAATCACAAGAAACAGCATAATCCTTCCACGTATGCACACAGGGGTTTTTCATTCCGACGCGTCACATTCATTCCGAGCGCCGACTCTTGTTGCTATACGATAGTCGAGAGAAAAGCGCCCTTTGCCAAGAATCTCACGGCTGTTTCAATGCTGTAACTTAAGCATCGATCTATGCAATCCATTTCTAAACAAATCTTGACAGATGCCATAAATGAATGTCATAAAAAAGAAACAGATGCAGAGGATCACACGCGTTTGTAAAGGGGGAGATGTCAGCATTGAATGGAGTGCCCGGGACCCAAAGCGGCAGCTCGCTCTCTGGAGTCCGCACCATATATGGGAGTTGCGAAGAGGCCAGCGCAACCACCATCTGTGACAAGCCCGCGAGTGGTGCACGCGTGCTTGCGAGCAGCAGCCCATGAAAGAGCCGGGAATACAGTGGCCGGAATCACGAAAGGAGGCGGGACGAGCAGGTATTAATAAATGTAGGTTGGGGTATCTCCGGCTGCAAAACGCCAAGTCACTTTTCCATCCATTGGTAATTCGCCGACAAACATAACCCGCAGGTTAAACAGAGTGGGTAAAAAAAAGCAGAAACAGTAAACTTAAACACAGACGTTCTAAAACTACACGAGTGGTGCGCGCGCGTCACAGCGAGCGATCTGTTTTCAATTATCGCGCCCGTGTCTGGGCACGATAATTCAAAACAGATGCTGCCCGTGCGGGTAACCGCAAGCAATAGGCCATGGGCGGAGCAAAGGCGGGACATGCACCCGCCTTTGCCCAATTGCGTGCTGTCTTTCCTAGAAAGACGCACGCAAAGGCCTGTGGCAAAAATCTGACCACACGCACGAGCGTGTGGTCAGATTTTTGAAGCCCCTTACAAAAAGTCTTGCAGAGCAAGTTGGTTCAGGCGAGACCTAAAAAGCAACTCCTTACAGTGTTTTGGTCTACTTAGAGTTCTTTAGAGCGGTATAGTTTTGCCCATACACAAGGAGGCACCCAGTGTAAGCCAGAACAATACCCTTTCAGGCATAAAGTGATGCATAAATTATGCAAAAAAGAAGCAGAGAACTCTAGGTAGTTCTCAAGTTTAGGTGGAAAGCAGCTCCTGTATAGAGCACTCTCAACACCAGCGACACTCTAGATCTGCCTACCTCAAATGTCTGCTTTTCTATCTTAGTCTTTAGGCATAGAATTAGCACAATGCCATCCACGCTGAGATAGCAAGGGACAAAGTATTTTGCCAATTTCCAGCAACATTTTTGAACATAGAACTAGCACAGTGCTGTGTGTGCCAAACTCGAAAATGATAAAAGCCATTTCCTACTCCAGACACAATATTACAGCTTTGAATTGGTAGAATGCCAACCAAGTCAACCAAAAATGAGTAAAAGCAACCCTTGACACCATGTTGAGCACTACAGAGAAGTATAGCTTTGCCCAGGCACAAGGGAGCACCCAGTATAAGTCAAAATAATGCCATTTCATGCATCGAGCGATGCATAAATTATTCAAAAAAGAAGCAGAGAACTCTGGGTAGTTCTCAAGTTAAGGTGGAAAGCAGCTCTTGTATAGAGCACTCTCAATACCAGCGACACGCTAGATCTGCTCACTTCAAAAGTCTGCTTTTCTATCAAAGTCTTTAAGCATACGCTTAACACAGTGCCATCCATTCCGAGATAGAAAGGGACAAAGGGGATATTCTCAAGAACGTGTGAAAACTACCGCAATAGCTGCTTAACGTAACTCTTAACATTGCAGTTTATCGCGGGAAAATTACACAGTGGTAACGTGGTATTCCCAAGCCGGCACGCCCACAATAACGCGTCAAATGTCCACGATAAAGTGGTCGCGCCGCCGCAAAACTGCGAAACACAAACGCCAAAAAAGTTGCGATGAGGCCAATTGCGATTCAAAAACCAGCGAAAAGCAGCCACAGGCCTGCAAATCTCACGCGTCATGCGGGAAAATGCACTATAAAAGCAACGGAAAAAAAGGGAGAAAAAAAGTAACTGCGGAGCACCATGGATGCACCCGGACCGAGTGCAGAGGCCAACGCGAACCCCACAAGCCCCACAGACCACCTGCATGGAACCCCGTGGTCGTGGAAGGCCAAGGAGAAGAGGAAGAGGTAGACGGGGTGCAGCGTGCAGGAAAACCAGATCGGCGGCACGGAGGTGACAGAACACCACCATCCACTGAACGAAAATATGACAAACATGAATGCAGTCGGAGTGTCGAGGACATCCATGGAGGAGGGCAAGAGGTGCTGGCACGATGTGGAAAGCCAAACTTAGTATAAACCTGTTGCCAACAGGAAGGCAGCAACGGTGACAGGAGGCGGGAGTCCTGCGCCACAGGAGGAGCTGGAGGAAATGGAGGCCACAGTCATCAGGTTCGAGACGGCGCAAGGAGTCGGGAATCCGGACACAGCTCGACAGGAACTGACACAACATCAACCGGGTGAGTAACGACCGGGGACTGGGGGACAGGGGGAGATGGGCACAATGGCAGACACACATGACGATGTGTAGCACACTGCACAACCACAATGACCCTGGATCATGTCTCTGATCCCCGTGGCACAACGCAGCACACACACATAGCATAACAGCACATCCCATGACAATGTGGAACAAAGTGCAACACGGACACTGCAGAACAGAGGACACAACTAGGTCCGCCCATGGGCAGAAACACGCCAATCACATCTAACATAGCAGGAAACTGCGAGATGGAAACGTACGTGTACAACCTCACCTACGTCATGTAGTCCAAATGTCCACTGTCCCGCATCAAACATACTGCACCACCCAAACAGACACAATGAATAAGCAACAAAGAAGAGTTTGAAGATATGCGGTATGTGGTGGCGCCCACTTGTGTGTAAGTGAGTATTCAAGTGGTTACAAATTATAACAGTGCAACAGGCAGGGGGAAAAACCATGAACCCCCTAAATAGACCGGAGTCTGTGAGAAATTTTAAGCAGGTGGCCTGTGCACACGCAGTCCATATATTACAGCATGTAATGGAGAAAACAGTCAGATAATAATAACAGTAATCAAAGTCCAGTATGACGTGTCTCTCTTGATTTAATGCAGATCTAATGACCAGCCAACACGTGTTTCGTCAGGGTGTGAACCCACGACTTCTTCAGGGCTATAGGGCTGATGGAAAAGGCAGAGTAATCTCGCCGCCGGTTGTAATTCCGTCCCGGCTGTACGGGATAAGTGACTGTGTATGGAACGGTTGATTTAAGAAGGAGGTAAGTACCACATCAGAGTATATACCTTGCAGTCGTGTACGCCAGGAGTAGCGAGTGTGCTGTGACAACCTTAGCAAACCGGAAGGGACAATGAACATCGTCATACAAACTGCTTGTAAACCAGAAGAATGCGCCAATACACGTCAACACAATGTCAACATGCATATCCCCTTCACATTGCAGAGGGACAAACAACACCTCCAGCAGAGCAGACCAGACTACTTATCAGTGATGTTGGAGAGGACCACCACACCTTTGACACCGACGCCCTACAACAGCACATGGACATCCTAGGCGACCCACCCCCAGGAGAAGTGCAGCCAAGCCACATAGAGGAGACACCAACCCCTGCACTGACCACACAGCAGTGAGCACCCGCCTCCACGTCTGGCTCCCAACATTCCACCTCGGCACACATCGCATTCCAACGCCAGGTGTCAGAATGCCAAAAGGAGGTGGCCGCACAGGTGCGGGTGGGGTCAGAGCACATGGAAGCCGAACTAGATCACACACGTGTGTGTTCAAGTCCCACCAGGGAACACCTCCACCCCACAACGGAGACCCACACCTCAACAGAGACACATGCATACTTTCTGCAATAAACCACGCCCAGAGCCTAGGAATCATCATACACACCCCCATGCAGGACCTCCATGCGACGGCCCAGTCCACTCCTCCCACGCATTGAGCGGGTGATGACAAAGATGCATGTCCAAGGTCTTACCCGCTGCCAGAGGTGACATGGTTGCGCCCGCTGTACACAGCACAATGTAATGTTGTAGTCCCAGGGACCCTCATGCATACATCATGACCACACAGACACACTCAGATAGTTTGTGGAACTGGCTACGGGCACGTGCGGCCAGATCCTTTATTGGCAGGTACACATGTACAGTGATGCCTGTGCTGGATGGGTGTGGGGTGAGTGTAAGCCAGCCTGCACGGAGTGGCTGGTGCACGCAACAACTTGTACAGTCAACACTATGGAAACAGAAACAGAAAACACCAGCATTACAGGGACAAGCGCGGAACATCATGGTGGTAGCCGGAGCAAGTACAGAGGTCACCCAACATGCAAACAGAAATGTCCGTGAGTTGCAGTGCACTGATGTTGGGGCACTAGAGCTGAGCTTGCTCATGTGAAGATAATGTCTAGGATTGTGTCCCTTCGGGAAACACCGGATGCAGCTGCAGTGGGGTGTGTTACACCTGCATCATCTTCCTCATCATCGTCCCAGGTCTCCCACACTGCCTGAGGTGACATTGCTGCGTGACCTCTCCACAGCACACAACTCAATCAGAAATGGTCCATGACTCGTGGTGCTCTGAGTCAGTGGCACCTGGAGTGCAGAGCAGGGTATCAGCCAGATGATGGCATCCACGACAGGTGTGACCAACTCTGATAGTCTGGCAGCAAGACACGTTCGACTCTGGAAGTTGTCATCTGGAGGTGGCCCTGGTGGTGGTGGTGTGTGCCTCCTGCGGTGATGCGACGTCCAGTCAGGACTCGAATAGATTTGTGAGCCTTGGTGGCCCGCAGTTGAGGCCGGATGCAGGGGACAGCCCAGGGCCACAAACACATGGCGTTGATGACCCAAGGCCACCTTCTCAGAGGCCATCCAATATCTCAGCAGACAGGGTCCCTGACTTGGGCGGCACAGGCACACCCGCAAGGAACGGTGACTTGTGGTGCACTGAGATAGGGGCACATGAAGTGCTGAGCGGGTCCTCGTTGATGTTCAAGGTGAATGTGGCAGAGGCTTGCGGGGGACAGTGGAAGGTGTCCTCCAGGGCATGATATAGAGGGCAGAAGCCAGCCAGAAGCAGCAAATTGAGGAGTGGAATGCTACACCCTCATTTTTACAACAAAGTCCGTATCACCGACATGATGATGATGATGATGATGATGAAGACAACCCCCAGTCCATAGACTCAGTCGCCACCAAAGTTCAACCAGAAAGTGTCCATGGATGTCGGGGAACAGACTTAGTGGCCTCGGAGCTGAAAGGGGATGCAGTCTGTGATGAGGCCAGTGCAAAGAGTTCCCAATGTGTGACTTACTGGATCGCAGTGTAGGCCGGAGGCAGCTGGCCGCATGGGCCTACAGCCACGTGTCGTTGTGATGCTATGCACAGAGTTGGTGCCGCCTAATCGAAGGGTGTACAGTGAAGTAAGGCTGCCATGTATGTATGGCCTCGGACATCATGTAATCAAGACCCAGTTCCATATGTGTGACCAACTTCATCGCAGTGTTAGCCCGAGGCAGCGGTCAGCAGTGGTACACAGGCACGTGTCATTGGCCTGCGATGCACAGAGTTAGTGACACCAGAGCAGTTGTCGGCAGTGTTCGATCACCTCCGTAACGATGATCATTGTCTCCTCTGGAATGAACCGCGTCTTCCTCTTACACCTCTCCCTGCGTGCAATGAAATGAACTCTGGCATACATGGATCAAGACTCAGTTCCAAGTGTGTGACCTACTCGGTCTCAATGTAGGCCGAAGACGGTAGTCAGCAAGGGACCACAGACAGGTGTAGTTCGAATGCTAGGCACGGAGTTGGTGGCCCCGGATAGAAGGGAGAACACAGATATGACTCAGCCATGATCTGTGTACTCTGCCATTGCATGATCAAGACTCAGTTCCAAATGTGTGACCTACTTGACTGTTGTGTAGGCCGGAGAGAGTAGTAGGGTACGTTAACGAGAAAGGAGTAAAGCGGGCCTTTGTCACGGAGGCTGTGATGGTCTGAGGAGCCTGCCAAGGTCGTGGGCCTCGGGCTTGGAGCTTGTGCCGTCACGTGGTGTGCCCTCCTTGACACACGCCGGTGTCGGCAGGTGGGCAGTGTGGCCTGGCTGCGCAGGGGCGGGCCTGACGGGTTCGGGGTCCAGCGGCCCGTGGTACAGTAGGCACACAGGATCGCTAGCAACTCCACTCACGAGGAAGGCGTCGGCCTCGTGGCGGTGTGAGAGGCGCCGCCCTGGCAGAGATGTTGGGCATTCCGGAAGAGAACCACACCCAGGGCTACGTGCTTTTTATTCAAACCCCTACGCTGGCCTGTTGTACGCCCGGCCAGCCCACTCCGCTCACGCTTACGGGGGGGACGTAACAGGCTACATTTTCGCGAACTCCCCCACTGGCTGGGGTGACATGGTTGCGTCCAGTGTCCACTACACTCCAAACACCAGCGGTGTATGTTGACATGGATATGTGTGTGGTATGCATACTGCAGTCTGGCCATCGCATCCACACCACACTTGGCATTGTGTACTTAACCATTCATGGTTCACTTGCCTACTTCACACATGCCTGGTTCCCACCTCTCCCCACATTCCGCTATTGTGTGGCTAGGTGCCATGACGTTGATGACTCATGTTCACGGCTAACCCAGGTTACCTTAGTAAGTTATGCTGTCATGTCTGGTGGATGGGCATGTTGTTTTGCACGTTGTATGTGAGTTTGTGACGTGTGCATTGCCAGAGTTGTGATTTGCATGGTTGTGGAGTTGAGGTGTGTGGGGTGTTCATTTGGTACTTGCCAAGAGGCTGTGCATTTCCACTGGTGCCATCCTGGAAGTGCTGGTTGATGATGGACTGTAGGACGATGAAGGAAAAATGCACACTGCCTGGGTAATTGGCGACGACGTTGGTGGGGATTCCATGGTGTTCAGATGTTGCCTGCACATTGATGGAATGCGTGTGCTTTCTGTTGCGATAATTGTGTGCAGTGTCACCAGGGGGCACAAGTAGGACATGTGTGCTGTCGATTGCCCCCAACACGTGCATGCATCCAGCTATGGTGTATGGTCCTTGCTTGGTCTCCAGCTGTTCCTGCGCATTGTGGGGGACGTATAGGTACTGGTGTACCAAGCTTATGATGGCATCCAGGACAGGTGTGAGGGACTTGAATGTGGTTGGCTGTGAGACTCCTCCGACTCTGGCGGGTGTTGGTTGGGAGGCACCAGAGGCCAGCAGGTGCAGCACAGCCAGCAGCTTTGTCTGGAGTGGGATGCTGGTTGTCCGCTGTGTTGGTGCCGTGAGCCTGTTGGGCGTTGACTGTCAGGATGCGTAGGATGGTTGTCCTTTGGAGCCTGTAGTGGCCAATTACATGGTCAGGTGTTAGGTCTGTGAGGCTGGTGCGTTTCCTGGGGGTCAGCCATCATTGTTCGTGCTGCCTCTGTGGTGGTCCGGTCCAGGGGGGTGGGGTTCCGGGTGGGGAGATGCGGTCCTGTTGTGGTGGCGGTGGGTGTTGGGGCCCTGTTGGGGCCCTGTTGGGGCTCAGAGCTGCATGATCAGTGGCTCCATGACGTCTGTTGGTCTACATGTGTGGCTGTGGTCTGGACTCCCTTTTCTGTTGCTGGTTGTCGTCCGACTTTGCACCAGGTCGGAGCAGGTGTTAGATTCCTGCTGCTAACCCGCCTTATCGCATGTTTTGTGATCTAATCGCCTATGTGGCTGGTCGTTGAGAATGTTGGGTTGTGGTGTTGTCGTGGTTTTTTGCTCGGGAACACCTACTTTGCATCTCATTAGCGATAGTTGCCGTGGTCATCTGTGGCGATGTTTTTTGAGGATGCTATCCCAGGAAATCTGGTGATATCGGCTGTTGGCACCAGCTTGTGAATGGGGCGGTCATTTTAATGAGACTTTGGCTGTGCTAAAGTGCCGATAACTCGGCGTTAGCTCTTTGAGAATATGCCCCAAAGTCTTTTGCCATTTCTACAGCAAAGTCTTTCAACATAGGACTAGCACAGTCCTGTCCATGCTGAGATGAAAAATGACAAACGCCATTTATCACTCCAGATACAATATTACATCTTTGAATTGGTAAAATACCAACCAAGCCAACCTGAAATGGTAAAAGCAGCCCCTGACACAGTGATTTGCTCTACAGAGAGGCATAGCTTTGTCCACACACAAAGGAGCACCCAGTATAAGTCAAAATAATACCCTTTCAGGGATAGAGTGATGCATAAATTATGCAAAAAGAAGCAGATAATTCTGGGTAGTTCTCAAGTTTAGGTGAAAAGCAGCTCCTGTATAGAGCACCCTCAACTCCAGCGAAACTCTAGATCTACTCACCTTAAATGTCTGCTTTTCTAGCAAAGTCTTTAAGCATAGGCTTAACACAGTGCCATCCACGCCGAGATAGAAAGGGTCAAAGTATTTTGCCATTTCTACAGCAAAGTCTTAAACATAAGCCAAGCAAAGTGCTGTCCATGCCAAGCTGCAAAATGACAAAACCTATTTACCACTCCAGGCACAGAATTACAGCTTTGATTTGGTAAAATACCACCCAAACCTAACTGAATTGAGTAAAATACCAACCACACCCAGCTGAGTAAAGCCATAGTGTTTCGCTCTACTTTTCAGAGAGGTATAGTTTTGTCCAGACATAAGGGAGCACCCAGTATAAGTCAAAACAATACCCTGTCAGGCATAGAGTGACACATAAATTATGCAAGAAAGAAGCAGAGAACTCTGGGTTGTTCTTAAGTTTAGGTGAAAAGCAGCTCCAGTATAGAGCACCCTCAACACCAGCGACACTGTAGATCTGCTCACCTCAAATGTCTGGTGTTCTTTCAAAGTCTTTAAGCATAGGCTTAACACAGTTCCATCCACGCCAAGATAGAAAGGGGCAGAGTATTTAGCAGCGGTGGCTGCCATCCTTTCTGCCTCTATCCGCAGCATGTCCTCCATGAGCCTCCGCATGTGTGCCAGCTCACGGCTGGGATTGCTGGAGCCACTCTGAGCGGACAGGTGTTCTTCTCTCTGCATCATTCCTCCAGTGATGTCAGTCAGGGCTCGTTGGAGACCATGGAGCAAGCCTATACACCCATGGATAAAGCTGAGAATTTCATTTTTTTCATATTTGTCCAATATCTCTTTTAGGTTTGCTCTTTCTTCTGTTGCCTGTTCTAGTTCCTTGTTTGCATTTTTAGAGAGCAAGTCCATCATCGGCTTGCAAGTGGATGCCATAAGATGAGACCACTCTTCCAGCAATTTAGGATCTGGATTTTGATATTTAGGAGTGATAAGGATTCTCAGGCCACGGGGCACTCTGCCTACTTCAATATAATTGTTTAGGGACATGACCTCCCAACTTCTGCTAATTTCCTTTTTTAGTAACTTCTCATATTGAAATAGCATTTGCCGCATAGTCTTACTTGTGTTATGGGAATTTACAAATGATATGCTTTGGGATGAATGTTTATACAATTATTTTTAGGTACCGGCTTTTAGGGAGAACGTTGTGAACGTGGCCACTTGGCATGTATTTAATAGTGTTATGTTTGTGCCTGTTTTTGTTTTAAAAGACCACTAGGCAGCCATTTATACCTATGCGCAATAGGGACCTCTAGGTATAGCGACTAGTTTGAACAGACTCCCCTACATGATGTGTTCGGGATGCCATGAACCTTTGTGTACATTACACCAGGCATAATTTAATCTCTCCTGCTTGGAAGAAGAGGTACATACGCTGTCTGCGGACCATTACACAAGGCATGACCTTATCTTCTCTGATGGTGAGGGTTTCTTTGAAAACCAAAAACTAAAATCAAATATGCCTCTTAAGAATATCAAACATATCTTGAAAAATCGGATATGAGTTCAATACTCTGATTTCCCCTCCGAGGCAATTATTATTTCATTATTGTTTTCCCTAAAATATGTATATGCTGATTTGTAATCGTATTATAATTATTGAAATGCAAAACTGACATCATCCTATGCAAATGAAAAATGTCTGTTGGCATTTCTGTGATAATGTTTATCATCAGTATGTCTTCTATGTCCATGTACTCATGTGATGTTCCCTCCTTTCTTAAGGTGATGGGGGCACAGTTTACTCTATTTAGGCCCTGACAAAGCCCCTGAGGGGGTGAAACGCGTAGCCCATTAAAATACTGTGGAATTTGGATTACGGTGTGCGAGTCTTTCCGGATTCTCTGATGTTTGGATTTCGGCTTCCTTGTAAATTGTAATGGGATCTGCACCCATGAATTTGCACTGATCGTGTTGAGTGGATGTGGTTGGACTGCTGCAGAACTGTGTTTTTCATATAGCTATACATAAATATATATATACACACACTTACCTGATATATACTTACCATTTTGTTGTAAAGGAATGCGTGGAAAAGCCATATGAGTGGTAAAGATTTGCATGGTATAGGCAATGCGTGGTAAATGCTGCATTCTAAAGGCTGTTTCCCATGGTGAAATAGACCTGGGCTTTTCCGGGCTGCTGCAGGTGCAAGGGTTTTTGCTCAAGGTGATAAGACTCATGGAAGTTAATTCAGGTTACTGATATTGCAGGTTCAGGCCATAGAGTTGTCATCTATTTGGTTACAGATACAGGCATGATGCCAAGGCTGCAGTGCCCACTTTGAAAAACAGATTGCCAAGCCAATTTCTATACTGTCTCGTTATTTGAAATACACGTTTGTTTATTGGTGCCTACACTCCTCCTACCCTGGGGTGTAAAGTACTAATGCCATTTGACAATGTACATTTTACTCTCATACGTAAAGCTCCATAAACAAGGTACTGTCCCGGTCTAAAGGACTGCAGGATCATTGCAAACCCAGTTTCCTCTCTTTTGTAGCACTACTCCCATGCCACAGTTTCTAAAGCACAATTTTCATGATGGCAACATTTAAAGGATGAATGTCATGTCAGTTTACATCTACCCCACAACTAAAGCATGATTGTTATGCCAGTTTTGCCCACATGCCCCAATATGTATAGCATCATTGCTATGCTGGTCTCCACATTGCCACAATCTTTAAAGCCTCACCGTCATGGAACTTTCTGCATTATGAACAAACACACTTGACAAATTTGATTTTTCACGGTATTTCTCCAACCACATTCCTCCGTACCCAAGCTCGCGCTGCTCCAAATGCTATACAGACTTTCATAATATTCTTAATAATGTACTGCTCATGATCCCATATGTCGACACAAATTACATCATCAGTGATATTAATAGTGACATCTCCTATCACATCATCAATAACATCACTCATAATAGTCAAGGACACTGCAGCACATAGTCCATTGTTGAACAATCTGGGCCTTGATCTATGCCTTGAGAAAAAGGAGAGTGGACGCAGAAATAGAAGCAGTTTTAACCATCCCTGACAGGCAGCCCTGGGTGCAGGTCTGGCCTTTGGATTGGCCTTACGCACTTCTGATGAAAGGAAGCAGACTGCTAAACCTCTTTTTTCTGCAGACAGCATGACCTGCATTCGTCAAGATCTTTCACTTATGTACAGGAGCTGCACCCCTACTCTCAGTCCTCTGGTGACATGATCTTCAATCATCTTTAGTGGGCAAAGGCGCAAGCTATGCAATATAGATTCCCTCCTCACAATCCCCTTTGGCATGGCTATAGCAGTGCCTAGAACCTAGACATCTTTTGTCTTAGGTTATGGTGGGCATCTTGATAGGAAATGTCCATTTGCTTCTGGGTCAAGTCAACTGGTCCCCAGCATCCCTTTACTAGTCTATGGATTTAGACATGCCGAGAGTGCTCTGCGCGCTTGTCTGACATTCAAAAATATCCTTTATTCTGTGGCCTGTTTTTTCTACTGCCACTGAGTGTATTTTGTTGCTATGATTTTACACTGTGGGGACTGGGCCTTTCCTTTAAGTAAGCACTTTGCTCAATTCGTATGGTTTAAAAGAAACATTGGTTATTTTTTTATGAGGTAATTGTTGATGTGATATGTGATGTCACCAATTATGTCATTTTTGATGTCGTGTGAGGTTATGTATAATGTATGGGTGTTGCAAACCTACTGTAACTGTGTTTTAAGTTTCCTGTTGTTAACGTTTTCTGAAGGAAAAAAAATATTTATATATATATCTTTTTTTTATATTATCTACTGGCGGTCGCCAGTAGATAGTTATAATTAGGACCTATTTTCCATAGGAAATCTGCAACATTCTATTTGGAATAACGTTGGTGCCGGTTGACGAATCCTCGCAAACTTTTCCAAACTTTTGGCCAGCTCCGCTCCGCTTCTACCCTGAAAGTTTTGCGGTGATCCGTCAAGCGGGGGCCGAGAAAAAAGGGGGGTCCCAAAACGCGTTTTCCCCATGCAATTTCCCATAGGATCTCTTGTCGCAGCTACAGCCCGAACCGCTGAACGGAATGACACCAAATTTGGCAAAGAGGTAGTCCTCAGTTCGGACTCGTGCCTTTTGCATATATGGTGTGAATCTGTTCCTGAGAAAATTAGGGTAAAAAAGTTAGTGATATCTATGGCCGCGGAGGATCCGCGGACCGTACCCGCACCGTAAGCGCACCCTCCCCGAACCGAGCGCGCACCTTCCCGATCGCGCGCTGAATGCTAATTGGCTGTCGAGTGTCTCTCTACATTCGAAACCAGGAACTGTTGGCGGCCATTTTCTGCCTCGGTAGAAGCGAGGCTGAAGATGCAAGGGGAATAAGTGTGTAAAACATATAAAGGGGGCAGAGTGGAAATACTCTAACCCTCTAGAGGTGCTTAGGGGGTCCCAGAAGGACCCCCTGGGGCCCCCTTAAAAAAAAAAAAAACACGGGGAAATGCGCGCACGGTGCGCGCATCCTATCGCGTTGGATGCACGGATTCTCTCGCGGTGGGTGCGCGGATACACTGCAACGTTTTTTGAAAAACGACAAGAAATCATTGGTTGTATGACAACTTTCTACACTGAAAGGTAGGGTGTATATTTCTGTTTTTTAAAGGTATGATTGTTATTGGTTAACAAAAACAGATTGTAAGGAACATTATATATGATAAGCTGATATGTTGAAAAGTCAAGCACACTTCCTTTCTTGTGTAGGAACATTGTGTGCTGAACTTGTGACCTGTGAGCTCAGTGCAGTGTTCCATGACCTGTTTCTATGGTAACAGGCAGAAGGCAGATAGGGGGAAGGGTTGAAATGTATTTCAGTTGGAAAGGGTTGAAATGTTTAACCAATAGAAATGTGTGTTTGCTTTTGAGTTTATGTGCGAAGGATTGTGATTTGATGTTTACATGTATATGTGTGGAAAATGAAAGGGAAACTTTTTCAATCTTTGCTTTTGCTGAGAGGTGCACAGTGCAGAGATTCTGTAAAAGAAAATATGGTGACTGATTGATATACTTCTTAATATACAAAAGAACTTGAAAGATGAGTTATTTAATTGTGAGGGGATGTATGTAGACTATTTTGATTTTAATCAGACTAATGTATTTTTCCTGCTAAACTGTAGGGAGTACTTTTTTTCTCTATAATGTGTGTGCATGTAGAAACCATTCTGTGATAAGCATTTATGTTTTTCATGTGTTTGTAAACAGATAACTGTGCAGTTTTTATATTTTGGTAGAATTAGAAACCAGTCATTGTTTATGAATTTATGAAATGAGTTATGTTATGTTTCTATACTAAAATGTAGTACTACTTCTAGATGAAGAAATGTGTTTTGGTATAGTGCAAGGGATAGTGTTGTTTTTCTAGAATCACACAGTGAGTCTGTGTGCATTTGGGAACCACTGTGAGAGAAGCATTTGGTAACATTGTGTATTTGCTGACAGATAACTTTTTTAACTTGTCATGTTGTGAAGTTTTAGTAGCATTAGAAGACAGTTATGGCTTTGACAGAAAAGTGCAGTCCTGAAATATGTAGATTGTGTGCAGTTCCCTTACCAGTTGCACTGTAGTGAATGAGTTTTGGTAAACTCCTAGGGATAGTGGTGCATGTCTAGAATCACAGTGTGAGTTAGTGTGTATTTGGGATCAGTGTGAGAGAAGCATTTGGTGATATCATGTATTTGCTTACAGATAACTTTTTTAAAACCTGTCATGTTGAGAGGTTTTAGTAGCATTATAATCCATTATTTGCTTATATGTTGATTAAATGAGTCATGCTTTGACACTGATGTGCTGCACTTAAATATGTAGATTATGTGCAGTCCCCTTACCCCTTCCACAGTAGTGAATGAGTTTTGGTAAAGTCCTAGGATAGTGTTGATTGTCTAAAATCACACTGTGAGTCTGTGTGCATTTGGGTAAGGATTGTGAGAGAAGCATTTGGTAACATTGTGTATTTACTGACAGATAACTGTTTTAAAACCTGTCATGTTGTCAAATTTTAGTAGCATTAGAAGCCAGTCTTTCCTTTTGCGTTGATTAAATTAGTCAGGCATTGACATTAAAGTGTAGTCGTGAAATATGTAGATTGTGTGCAGTTCCTTTACCACTTCCACTGTAGTGAATGAGTTTTGGTCAACTCCTAGGGATAGTGTTGTTTGTCTAGAATCACACTGTGAGTCTGTGTGCATTTGGGAACCACTGTGAGAGAAGTGTTTGGTAGCATCGTGTATTTGCTGACAGATAAGTGTTGTAAAACATGTCATGTTGTCAAGTTTTAGTAGAATTAGAAGACATTTATGGCTTATGCTTTCATTATATGAGTCAGGCATTGACAGTAAATTGCAGTTGTGAAATATGTAGATTGTGTGCAGTTCCCTTACCACTTGCACTGTAGTGAATGAGTTTTGGTAAACTCATAGGGATAGTGGTGCTTGTCTAGAATCACACTGTGAGTTAGTGTGTATTTGGGATCACTGTGAGAGAAGCATTTGGTAACATCATGTATTTGCTGACAGATAACTGTTTTAAAACCTGTCATGTTGTGAAGTTTTAGTAGGATTACGCGGGAAAGTATAGAAAGGGTCACGAGTTCACCATCTATCACTAATTCTGTCGCTGACCAGATCCCAATTCTAAGTAAATCAAAGCCGAGTCCTCGTTTGTTGTCATGGAATGTGGCAGGTCTTAAGAGCAAACTGGACTGTGAGGACTGGGGTGCCTTTATAGACGATTTTGATATTTGTCTAATGCAAGAGACATGGGCATTGGAAAATTCACATAGGGTAGGCTTTGCATCTTTTAATATATTGGCTGTAACTAGCGGTAGGGGTAGACCTTCAGGGGGCCTTACCACCTGGGTGGCACTCCATTTGGGTGCCTTGGCAAGGCAAATCCATACTAACTCAGAAGATATTCAATGTACCTTACTTGAGTTGCCAAATAATATCCACTTGGCTCTCCTGTACGACTACTCAAGACCTTCTCAGGGTGGTCGGGAATCTGAGGTCATGGAACTGCTAAATAAATTTATCCCGACTCTGGATCCAGAATATTCTGTGGTTGTAGGTGGCGACTTTAATTGCCAATACGAACCACTCTGTGTGTCGACTTTAGACGATCCAACCACAGAGAATGAATATCGGAATATCCCCGATCCAATGATTTTAAAGGTCAAAGCATGGACCCCTCTGGTCCTCCAGATCTCCGCTCTCACCCTTTCCCTGTCATTGAGGGCTTGCAACGGGAGATTTGATTCTGACAGACCAGGACGAGCTACTTTTAACAGGGCCGGACATACCTCTATCCTTGACTATATTCTCATTGAAACTAGCTCTTGGGACAAGGTGCTTGACTTTAGGGTGTTAGATCGAATTGATAGCGATCACAACGCTTTAGCTGTAACTTTTAAACCAGGTTGTTGGGGCATGAGTACCTATGATGTACCATCATCCACCACCGCACAACTCCCCATATTACACAATATCAAACGAAGGGTGAGATGGCCCCGTATCGCCGCAAGCCCAAATAAAATCTCAGAAATTTATAGCCTTGCCCTACCTCATCTTATCGAAATGTCTGAGGTGGGTTTATCTCGATCTCCACCAGAACAGGCAACTGGACCAACAGGCATTCACCTACAGTTAGTAGACAAACTCTCGAAGGCGTTTTGTCTGACTGGGTCCGCGAGGCCCCATTTGCCCAAAAGGCAATTGTGGTACTCTGCCGAGTGCAGGAAATCGAAGAGCGAGTTACTTACCGCCATCAAGGCCCTAGATAGAGGCAGGATCAAAGTATTGAGGGCCAAACATAAACAAACCTTAGAAAGGGCTAGAAAATTATGGGAGTTTGATATCTGGGAAGAACTAAGATCGACTTTGGTGGCGAAGGACTTTAGGGGCTTCTGGACTATTGTCAGCAAGGGCAGGAAAGAAGCAGGAACGATCACATTCCCAAACATAGCCCCAGTGGTATGGGAAGCTCATTATGGAGGTCTTTATTCAAGCCCAAACAACAATGCACCACCTTCGCCCATTTCTCCTCCCAGACTCCCTATTCAAGCTGAAGCTACAACGACGATAACGACAAAGGAGGTGGAAATGGCTATACATCTATTGATACCCAACAAAGCGCCGGGATTGGACAAAATCCCTGGCGACCTCTACCGTTCGGAACTAATGATCTGGGCACCGCTTCTTTGTGCCCTATTTAATTTTATTCTGACGGGTGGTGATCTCCCAGAGTCATGGCTAGGTGCGGAGATCGTGCCTATATTCAAGAAAGGCTGTCCTTTAAAACCGTCAAACTATAGGCCCATCAGCCTAATTGATATCACACAGAAGCTGTTTGGGCGTATAATATTGGACAGACTCCAGGCCTGGGAGACCGACAACAACATCTTAAGCTTCCTGCAAGCAGGATTCAGAAAGGGCACCTCCACTGTTGACCAGATCTTCCGACTTCAGGTCATACACTGGAAGACCGTGAGTTTAGAGGGTGGCAGCCTCTATCTCATTTTTGTTGACCTGAGGTCGGCATTTGACCTGGTCCCGCGAGAAAATCTGTGGAAGGTGCTTCGGGCCCTCAATGTCCCCTTATATCTTTTGGATATTGTTTGCAGACTCCATATGCAAAACTTTGCCCAGGTTAGATGTGGCAAATATGGTGAGCTTTCTTCCCGCTTTCCCGTCAACCGTGGAGTCCAACAGGGATGCGTGTTGGCACCCACGCTATTCTGTTTATATATCAACGGGCTCATTAAACATCTGGAAGGTATTATGGACACAGATGCGCCAAGACTTGCCACGGGTATGGTGCCAGCGTTGATGTTCGCTGACAACACTCTTTTGTTGTCACGAACATCAACTGGCATCCAGCGTATCTTGGATGGCTTTGTGGATTTTTGCGCAGAAAGAGGCTTAGAGATCAATTTAGCCAAAACCAAATACATGATCCTTAATCCCCCCAAACACACACGGCCAAACCCAGTCCTGAATGGCGTTCACCTTGAGCGGGTAACTACATTCGGCTATCTGGGGATTTTATTACAAGAAAATTTTGGTTGGGGTGGTCAAATTGCCAATTCTGTGCTAAAACTTGCCCAAACTACCGGGGGAATATCCCAAGTATTCAGAGGTTCGGTCTCCAAACCAGTGTCCCCAGCACTAGAAATATATAGGACACAAGTAAGAGCAGCCTCCATTTATGGAGCAGAACTGTGGGGCCACTCTAGAATACACAGCCTGATTGGGTCTGAAAATTCATTCGTGAGGAGTCTGCTGGGTCTTCCCTCTAGCTCCCCGTTGACCCCTATCAGGCTGGATTGTGGGTTGTTACCCATGGAACAAGTGGTAATGTTGCGTCCATTGATACACTGGAAGAGACTATGGTCCAATGATGAGTTGGGATTCTACCGTGAGGAATTTAAGGGAGTCTGGCCTCAACTAAAGAGCAAGAATATCCCTTGGTTGAGATTCGTCAGGGATATCTGCACTAAGATTGGCCTTCCTGAATTATGGACCTCTCCGGAGGTCTCATGCCCGGCTCTATCCAAAGTAAAATTGGTCGAACAGTTTAATAACTACCATCTTGCGTGTCTTTATGAATGCCCTAAGATCGGCAGGCTGATGGCTGTGTTCCTCCAAATTAAAGACAACTACAGGAGAGAGAAGTTTCTAGATCTGGTTAGTCCTCCGGCCGCGAGGAAGCTTTATTGCCAATTGAGAATGGTTTGTCTCCCGCTCAGATCATTCACATCTGGCTGGGATGCCAACAATTCTACTGCCTGTCCCGCTTGTAGCCATATATTGGAGGATGAAAAACACGTTTTCTTTTTTTGCCCAATATACTTACCCCAAAGAAAACGTTGGATCAAGCCCTTATGCAACAATCTTGGTTTCAGAGAGTGCGAAAAAGCAATGAGAGTCTTAAAGTATGATACCAAACCCCCGATAGTCTTTGCAGTTTCCCGGTTCCTTAATGCTGTATGGATATCACGTAGGAAATGTTTATAATTAACCATTTTGCCTAAATATTTCCCTGTTTTATTCGAATGTACTTGCAATATTTTCCAAATATGAATTGACTGGTTGTGTTTTTATCTTTCATTTTATTATATTGTGTACTGTGATAATCTATGTCGCTTTTATGGCCATAGAGCCGAAATAAAGTTTACCAATGAAAAAAAGTAGGATTAGAATCCAGTCTTTGCTTATGCGTTGATTAAATGAGTCATGCTTTGACACTGATGTGGTGTACTTAAATATGTAGATTGTGTGCAGTACCATTAACTCTTCCAGAGTAGTGAATGAGTTTTGGTAAACTCCTAGGATAGTGTTGCTTGTCTAAAATCACACTGTGAGTCTGTGTGCATTTGGGTAAGGATTGTGGGAGAAGCATTTGGTAGCATCGTGTATTTGCTGACATATACCTGTTTTAAAACCGGTCATGTTGTGAAGTTTAAGTAGCATTAGAAGCCAGTCTTTGCTTATGCTTTGATTATATGAGTCAGAGTTTGACATAAAAGTGCAGTCCTGAAATATGAAGATTGTGTGCAGTTCGCTTACCACTTCCACAGTAGTGAATGATTTTTGGTAAACTCCTAGGTATAGTGGTTGTTGTCTAGAATCACACTGTGAGTCTGTGTGCATTTGAGAACCACTGTGAGAGAAGCATTTGGTAACATCGTGTATTTGCTGACAGATAACTAATTTAAAACCTCTCATGTTGTCAAGTTTTAGTAGCATTAGAAGCTAGTCTTTGCTTATGCATTGATAAAATGAGTCAGGGTTTGACACTAAGGTGCAGTACCATGTACTATTCTGTTCACTGTGGCAGAACTGAAAATGTAAAAGTTTTACCTAAGCACTGTCCTAGAAGTAGTCTGATTATTTAGTCAGTTTCTACGTACCAAATAGACTGCTTCAAATGTCTATGCAGTATGCATGTAGTGTTCTAACATACTATACACTTGTCTTTTACACCTTCAATTCCCTAGTCAGTATCCATACACTTCCAGGAAACATCCTGTCACTTCCTTTGTAGTCCTCTAGAGACCCATTCAACAGCATGTACTAATCCATTCACTGTGCCAAAACCCAAACACTTATAAATTCACCAAGACACTCTCTTTCCAGTACTCTAATGATTCAGTCACTGCCTAAGTACTCATCCAGTGACCCAGGCCTTAGTATATGGACTGCTTCAAACCCTTATCCACTATGCATGCAGTCCTCTAACCACCTACACAATTGTCTTTCTCACCTTCAATTCCCTAGTCAGTATCCATACACTTCCAGGAAATACCCTGTCACTCCCTTTGCAGTCCTCTAGTGACCCATTCAGCACCATGTACTAATCCATTCACTGTGCTAAAACCCAAACACTTATAAATTCACCAAGATACTATCTTTGCAGTACTCTAATCATTCAGTCAGTGCCTAAGTATTCATACACTGAGCCAGGCCTTAGCACATGGACTGCTTCAAACCCCTATGCACTATGCATGCAGTCTTCTAACCACCTAGACACTTGTCTTTCACACTTTCAATTTCCTAGTCAGTATCCATACAGTCCAGCACTTGTGACTGCCTTTGCACTCCTCTAGTGACCCATTCAGTACCAAGTACTTATCCATTCCCAGTGCGAAAAGCCTAGCACTTATAAATTCACCTAGGCACTCTCCTTGCTGTACTCTAATCATTCAGTCAGTACCCAAGTAGTCATGCAGTGAGCCAGGCCTTAGCACATGGACTGCTTTAAATGCCTATGCAGTATGGATGCAGTCCTCTAATCACCTACACAGTTGTGTTTCACACCTTCAATTCCCTAGTTAGTATTCATGCTCTTCTAGCAAACACCCTGTCACTCATGCAGTGTGTCTCCTTATAGTACTGTAATCATTTAGTCAGTTAGCATGTAGTCTTTTAGTGAGGTAGGCTTTAGGGCATGAACTGCTTCAAAGTAGTATGCACTATGCATGTAGTGTTTTAACGATCGTCACACTTGTGGTTCAGGGCTATAGTTTCTTAGTCAGTTTTTATATAAAATGTGTTTGTACAGTAATGGAATAGTATAAATTTGAAAGTTATTTATATATATTTATTTGTGATTCTTTTTTACAGATACAGAACAGGAGTGTTTCTCATCTGTTTGCACTTTTCTCGTGCAAGATTGTTTGGATGAAGGGTCCTTAGGTGTTTCATCATACTTGCTGTGTTAGGATCCCCTCGTAACAGAACTCTTTGGCAAATCTTGCGAATGAAGAAGGTGGCATTGGTCTTTGTTTGCCCCTTGGAAAAAGTTAAAAATGTCTTCACCATTGAAGAAAAACGTTGTGGGCGTGGTGCCTTCTGCAAAAAAAATTCCTCAGATTCGGTAAATATTTTAAAGCGCCAACATTTACAGTTTTTGTAAGTTAAACTTATAACATTTTGTTAGCTGTATGCATTTTATATATCTGTGATTTGTTTCTTGTGGTATTTTGTTGAGAATACCATGTTGTTGTTTTTTTAACAATCTTTCATATTTTCCAGGTCTGTCGTCGACATCCGTGGTTCCCACAGGAGTGTTCCGCCTTGTTGTTTTGTATTATTGTTGTTACATTTTGTTTATTAGTTTATTGTTTATATTTATGTTAATAAAAAAATAAAGTTTGAAAATAGTTTATCGTTTATATATTTATTATTATAAAAAATAAGGTTTGAAAAAAAAATTAATAATGTTTTGGGTTGTTCTCTTAACTGCTGTGTGACTCTTTCTTGTTCTTATTACTGTTATTTGATGGAGTCCACCATGGTGTTAAATTTTGAGGCACTTATCGCTGGAATACTGGTGATATCTGCAGTTTGCACCAACTTCTGAATAGTGTGTTAGATTTATCTCAACTTTACTTCCGTTAAAGTGCTGATAATGAAATGGAGAGTAGCCGTTCCCGTGCAAAAAGACACGAGGTGCACCTTTGCGATTTATTCTAAATACTAAAATCCTGTATTGTATTGCACTGAGGTATTGGCTGCACTTACAGTGTATACACAAAATCTATTAAGAAATATCATTGTATTTATATTGATCGGGAATAGTGCGTCAGGTGCTGGATCTTGACGAGATACACTGCTCAGTTCGTATATTGTTGTGCACACGAAAAAAATCTCATCACAACTTTCACACCAATTGCAATGCGAAACAAATTCCGGCGATAAGACACGTTAGCACCAGGGATTTTACACCTGCTTTCTGCTGGTGTTAAGCAGGACAACTACCTGCACCATGAAAGGGAACACAGCCAAGAGCCACACCAGAACACCCACAGGTGCCATAGAGTCAATGAGCATGATACAGGGATACCCATGAGGGCCAGAAGACTCATCTCAACAACTCCAGGACTGCCTATGCCCCCCAAACCCACATCTTAGTAAGTGTGTCCCTGTGGTCATTGTCTTAGCCTGATAGGCACAAGCCCTGCAACATCACAGTGTGCTGTCACCTCAGCGTTGGCAGTGAGCCTGGATGTGTAGCTACGTACGCATCCTCCTGCATGCACAACTGGCGTGTGCTGGTCTGTCGTTCACAGGTCAGTGCAGGGGTGTGCCTATCCGGCAAGGGGAACGGGGTGTCTCGGACAAGTCCATGTACAGGAAGTGCGGTAAGTGTGTCTCTGTGTTCTGGTGTGGCCTGTTACAAGAGCCGCAGCAGTCGATGTTGTAAAGTGGCATGCACCACCTCCAAACGGCACTGTGATGTTGTAGTTGGAATGTAGCAAGACATGCGCAAATAGGCATTACAATGGCGTGCCGTACGAGTGCACGAGATACAACAGCTCACTGTACAAAAGAGTGGGGGCTCGTGGGAGGGAGGAGCAGCCGTTTGGCAACATAACACACAGTGAACTCGACCATGTGCCACATGCTGGGCATCTCATCCATGATGACCACGGTCGCAGACATCCCACAACACCAACGACTGGCCGTTGTACACATCCTGTATGAATGCAGCGTGGTTTGCACTTCCATGCTCGTTCAGTGGTGTGATGTTGGCAGGTTGTGTGACTTGTGCTCCTTGTTGGTGTGTTTCATTTTGGCCATTGTTAGTCTATATGTGTGTTGTACTTAATTGTGCATGTGTGCCATTCTGCCCATCTTCCCCCCCCCACTCCCTGCTTCTTCCTCTTCCTAGTGCTGTTGTGTCTATAATTTTGTTGCTGCACACATAAATAGATGTAAAGAATAAATTAGAATAGTTCCTTGATTCTTTTAGGTTTCAAAACTTCTCTATTGGTTTCTTTTTAAATTTCAATATGAACCGTTTTTTTAAATATTCAACAACACATAGAAGTCAGAAGTGCAACGTATTCTATCAACACACTTTCTAGAACATTCTACAATACGTGCAGGTTAAAAGTTCATCAATTATTTAAAACTTTACAATATTTTTTTGTAACATTTTCTTGAACATTTAACGACACGTGCAGGTTAAAAGTTGACGATTGTTTTAAGTTCAAACAGTGCCTTCCAAATGCAAGTAGCAGATGTGGTTGAGCTGAGCAAATTTTATCCTATGATATGTACTCCACGTTGAAACTGCTTTTTCTTAACCAATCACAAAGATGCTTTTCCACAAAACTAATGTGCACCCTACTTTTAAAAAAGAATGCTTTTCATGATATCTTCAGAGATAAGTTATAGATCGGAATTAGCATTTAAAAAACCTTTGAAATTCACTGAAAAAACCATAGGTTTCATGCACGTTATAGTTAGGAATTGGCATTTAAAAAACCTTTGAAATTCACTGAAAAAACCAAAGGTTTCAGGGGCGTTATAGTTAGGAATTGGCATTTAAAAAACCTTAGAAATTCACTGACAAAAACATAGGTTTCAGGGGTCTTATAGTTAGCTGGACATTTCCCTCGTACAAAACCCTAGAAATTCCCGTTATAGTTAGTTCAGCTAACTATAACTCGCGCCACCGCAATGCACTGCTGATGACGTCACATATTACATCACTCATGACATGGTCAGTGACATCACTGATGACATCACTGATGACGTCATCCATGTGATAAATTAGTGCATCTTCTCACACCCTAATATAACCTTTGGTACACCGACTCAAAATTTCAGACGGCCATTTTGAAAACCATAGATACTCCAATACCAATAACTACTCACCCACTCCTTGACTTTTAGGTCTACATACATCTCCACTCACTCACCTGTACAGTCACTCATACTTACAGTCACTCTGTGATTGATTGATTGATTGATTGATTGATGTGGAACTTGTATAGCGCGGCTATCGCCCTACGGGCATCCTGGCGCTTTAGACTGATGGTCCATACCAAGGGTGACAGAGGGAGGGACAGGACTAAGCTTTGGGATATAGCCAGGTCTTAAGTCCCTTGCGGAATTCAAATAGGGAATTGCACTGTCTCAAGTTCAGAGGGAGCTTGCTCCACATGCCGGAAGCTACTATGCTGAAGCCCCTTCCGCCTACCCTAGAGCGCTTGAATCTCGGGAGTACCAGTAAACCAGCTGCGGAGGATCGAAGTTGCCTGATTGGTAAGTGGCGAACGAACTTATCCTGCAGCGGGGCTGGGCCTAGTCCATGCAATGCTCTAAATGCCAAACACAGAGACTTAAAAGAGACCCTTTCCTTAACAGGAAGCCAGTGTAGGTCCCTCAGTGCTCTGGTGGCCGAAGAGCTACGTCGCCTATCGAGCACTAATTTGGCTGCAGCTGACTGGATCCTTTGCAGTCCCTGGAAGATATACTGCGGGGCCCCCAAATATAGGGAGTTGCAGTAATCAAGCCTGCTTAATACCGTACTGCGTACTACCATGGCTCGGGACTCCCTAGGAAGCAAAGGTAGAATACTCCGGAGCAGCCGCAGCAGGGCGAAGCAGACATTGGCGGTCTTGCTGGCCTGAGATACCATCTGGAGGTCGTCATCAATGATCACCTCAAGATTGCGTACCTTCCTGACCGGTGTTAGGGGTCCTTCCTCAGGAGAGAGACTAAATTCGGGAGGAAGATGTTTATGGATCCTAGATGGCGAGCAAAAGACCACCTCGGTTTTGCCACTATTGAACTGGAGAGAGTTCCTTCTAAGCCAGTCCGTGGTCTGGTTCATGCATTGCTGAAATCGGTCCATGGATAGTGCATCATCCCCTTCTAAAGAGAAGGCCAGCTGCGTGTCGTCAGCGTAGTTCACCAGGCTGACTCCAAAAGATTTAATTAAAGGAAACAGGGGCCGTAGGTAGATGTTAAAAAGGATGGGACTAATTGCAGATCCCTGCGGCACCCCGTACTCAACTGGAGACCTGCTGGAGGAGAAAGGTGTCAAAGTGACTACCTGCTGTCTACCTTCTAGGTAGGATTGGAGCCATTGCAGCGCTCTGCCTTTAACACCTATCTGCTTTAATCTCTCCACCAAGACTGGATGGCTCACCGTGTCGAAAGCTGCCGACATATCGAGAAGCACTAGAATCATGGCATTCCCGTTGTCGGCACGCATTCGAAGATGGTCCAGCATGGTAGTCAGAGCCGTTTCGGTTCCGTGGCGACGGAAACCGAACTGATCCCTGTCAAGCAGAAGGTTCTCCTCCAGAAAGTGGGACAAAGTCCTGCTTACTGACTTTTCGAGGATTTTCACCGGATATGGCAAAAGCGAGATGGGCCTGAAATTAGCTGGTACCAGAGGGTCCAGATTCGGTTTCTTAATCAGTGGGGTTACCACTGCTAATTTCCAGCAGTCCGGTACAGATCCAACCATCAGGGACTGGTTACAGATCATCCTCAACCAAGGAAAGGTATTGCGCCCATATAGCTTCCATATGTTGTGGGGGAGAGGGTCTAGGGGAGAACCAGAAGACACGCTTTCTATCAGGCTGTCAAAAACCACCTGGGAAAGTGGTTGAAAGCTATCTAGGGCCGCGGTCAGTTGTAAATCTCCATCGGCCAAGCTGGTTGTTTCCTCAGGACCATCCTGAGTGTTGTCCTGTAAAGTATTTACAATGTTAGCAATTTTCACCTGGAAGAAGGAGACAATTTCATTGCACAGGGCTTGCGAGGGGGCTACTCTGGTGTTCATACAGTCCGGGGTAGAAAGGTCTCGGACAATCTTGAAAAGGGCTTTAGTCCCTTTTGAAGCCTGTGTAATGGAGCTGGCATAGAAATCTGCCTTGGATCTCAAGATAAGGGCTTTATATTGTAGTTGGATTTGTCTTAGATCTTTTTTATCATCCTCGGTATAGTTTCTTCTCCATTTCCTCTCTGCTTGCCTACGAGAGAGTCTGAGTTGATGCAGCTTCTCATTGTACCAGGGCGTTGATCTTTTCCTCACCTTCTTTAATGGCTTTATAGGGATAGTATGATCTAGGATCTTAATTATGTGTTCGGTGAATGATCTGTAGTTTTCATCCACGGACTTATCGGAAGAGAAATGACTGGCATCCAGAGATGTAATTAGGGGGTAAACTTTAGCCAGTTTGGCCCATTCTCTATCCATCCTATAGGAACACTGCTGGCTAGACATATTCTTCCGGCAAGGCAACGCCATGCTCAGATGTATAAGGGAGTGGTCCGTCCAGTTCAAGGGCGTTATATTTAATATCCTTGCTGTAGCTGGATTAGCAAATACCAGATCCAGGATATGCCCCTTCTGATGAGTTGGACTGGCCACCAATTGATGGAGATTCAGGTTAGAGCAGGTGTGCAGGAGGTCTCTCAGTTGGCTACAGAGGCCTCCATCCTCGCTGAGATTAAAATCGCCTAGAACAGCCATGTTGGTGTGGGCAAGTTTTAAGTTGATGATAGTATCAGCAAGAAGGTGGAATTGTGTAGTCGCGCCCGGGGGCCTATAACATAGCATCCCCGTAAGTAAGTTCCCACTAGGAGACTGTAGTGAAAAACCCATAATTTCTATCCCCCCTACCTCGTCAATCTGACAAGGTCTAAAGTCTAAGGTATCTTTAAAAATCAGACCCACTCCTCCTCCTCTACCCGTGCTACGAGGTTTATGGAGGATTTTATATCTGCTAGGGCAAGCCCCGCTCAAGCCAGCAGTGGACTCAGCGGTAGCCCATGTTTCTGTAATAAAGAGTGCGTCTAACTCCATGTCTTCCAGGAGGCTAAAGACTTCGGAGGAGTGCTTGACAAGCGAGCGGCTGTTTATTAGGCCGCAGGTGAGACTATCACCTGATAACTTATGGCCCTTGGGTAGGTTTAGCTGCAGTAGTTGCTCTCTGCTATATGTCAATCGCCCTAGATGGCCATTTGAAAGGGCAGCATTTCTGGCGCTGGGAGCGTCCGGGGCGCGGACGGGCGCAGACGGGCTTGCCTCTGGCGCGCCGCCGGCGCGCGCGCTGCGCGCTTGCATTGGGCGACTTAAGTAGGTAGTCGGCGATGTTCTCCAACCGCTAGACCGCCTCCCAAAATGGCGACTGGCAGTGGCAAGAGAGCAAGTTCACACACCCAAGATGGCGCTGCTAGAGGGAACGAATGATCGTCACGCTAAATCAGCGTGTGAAAAAGATTTTTATGGTGCAAGTAAGTGGAGCGGCGATGTGGATCACAGATTGTGGGTTAAATTTGAATATTTAGCAAGGCAATCAGACAAAAATAAGAGCGAAGTAAAACAGCACCTCTCGGCGCCCTAAAGGTTTAAAACAGTATTCATGGCCACGCTATCACTCACTCTGTCTCTCAATACTAGACTCAGTCATCTGGGCTGCGCGCTTGCATTGGGCGACTTAAGTAGGTAGTCGTCGATGTTCCCCAACCGCTAGACCGCCTCCCAAAATGGCGACTGGCAGTGGCAAGAGAGCAAGTTCACACACCCAAGATGGCGCTGCTAGAGGGAGCGAATGATCGTCACGCTAAATCAGCGTGTGAAAAAGATTTTTATGGTGCAAGTAAGTGGAGCGGCGATGTGGATCACAGATTGTGGGTTAAATTTGAATATTTAGCAAGGCAATCAGACAAAAATAAGAGCGAAGTAAAACAGCACCTCTCGGCGCCCTAAAGGTTTAAAACAGTAAATTGTAAATTGATACTTGTATAGCACACTACTCACCCGCAAGGGTCTCAAGGCGCTTGTACGAATAACGCTGTGGAACCCATCCTGGCTTTCCCTGTGAGGCGTCCACTCCTGGGCACCCCCAAGGTGGAGGCCAGGCATCCTTAGCGTTGTGGGGGGCGTTGTGAAGATTAAGCAAGCTATTGCCCAGAGTTGCAGAGTGGGACTCCATGATTGGAATGGCACCGAGGCGAGAATTATCAGGTCCGTGGAATTTCTTAGCCCAAGACCCGCCGAGGCGGTGAACTGAACCCTGGTCCCGGGCTAGACCTCTGCATCAGGGTCTGCCGCACTAATCATTGAGCCACACTTCTCCACGAACAGTGTTCACGGCCACGCATCACTCACTCACTCTGTCTCTAAATACTAGACTCAGTCATCTGCATTTATACACCTATCTAGACACTCACACACCGCCAATAATCCATTGAGGTACTGACACATCTAGTCAGTCATGCAAATAATTAATCACAGTAAAATTTACTCACCTATACAGTTAAAAACACTCAAATTCACTTACTCATAAAAATACTAACAAATTCTGTTTCTTCCTGCAGAAAAACAAATAGCACATGACACAGATATCCTTGCACTATGGTGCATACAGCCACTCCCAAAATCACACACTCTCACATATAGATAGTTATATACTCTTACACACATATACACTGCGTTTCACATATGTAGTTACTGACACATGTACAACTGAGATATACATTCAATCATTAACACACCCATACATACACTCACCCAACCATACAGTCCATCACAGATGCACTCTTAAAAACATGCACCCACTGAATCACCCACTCACACATCTAGTCACAGAGTCACACACACCCTACCCACACAAACACTCAGGCACCCATACAGATACTCAGACAACCAATCAATAACCCACATAGACACTCATATAGCTATTCACAAAACCATGCAGCCACTTATACACCAACACACAGACACATACAGATATTCACACAGTTTAGTCACTAGTCTGCAGTAAGATACATTTAATGACTCACTTATAGACTCAGTTACGCACCTAGAAAATCATCCATTCACACACTTGTACACCCACTTATTTTTCAACAGGCCATTCCCTATATATATTAAACATAATAAAACTGTTCAGAAACAGATACTCAATGGATGATGTCATCAGTGATGTCATCAGTGATGTCACTGACCATGTCATGAGTGATGTAATATGTGACGTCATCAGCAGTGCATTGCGGGGGCGCGAGTTATAGTTAGCTGAACTAACTATACCAGGGGAATTTGCAGGGTTTTGTATGAGGGAAATGTCCAGCTAACTATAACACCCCTGAAACCTATGGTTTTTTCAGTGAATTTCTAAGGTTTTTTAAATGCCAATTCCTTACTATAACGCCCCTGAAACCTTTGTTTTTTTCAGTGAATATATATATATTTACTGAAAAAACCATAGGTTTCAGGGACGTTATAGTTAGTTGGACATTTCACTCATACAAAACCATAGAAATTCTGCTGTTATAGTTAGTTGAGCTAACTATAACTTGCACCCCCGCAATGCACTGCTGATGACGTCACATATTACATCATTCATGACATGGTCAGTGACATCACTGATGACATCTCAAATGACATCACTGATGACATCGTCCAGTGAATGTGTTTTTCCTTAAAATGTAAATATGTATTATATAAATACCAAGCTGTATTGAAGAATGAGGGGATGTATAAGTGTCTAGATGGAGGATTTAGTAGGTGTATGACTCACTGTTTAAGTGAGTGATTAAATGTGTCTTACTGAATACATGGGTTAGTGACTAAACTGTGTGAATGTCTGTATCAGTCTGTCTGTTGTTTTATAACCTGCTGCATCAGTTGGTCAGTAGTTCCACGGGTGTCTATATGGGTTATTGATTAGTTGCCTGAGTAATTGTATGGGAGACTGAGTGTGTGTGTGGTTGGGTGGAGGGTGTGTGACTGTGCATAGATGTGTGAGTGGTTGATTGACTGAGTGTATGACTTTAAGAGTGCATGTGGAAACAGTTCGGTGAGTGAGTGTGTGTATGGATGTGTTGGTGAGTGACTGAATGTCTCAGTGGTAGATGTTCAAGTAAGTACAAAAGTAAAAGGCAGTGTATGTGAGAGTTGGAGTATATAAATGACTAAGTGTGAGAGTCAGTGATTGTGGGAGTAGCTGTATGGATGAGTGTATACTTGTATTAGTGATTATATAAGAGAGTAAGTATGCGTTAGTATCTGTATGAATACATGAGGTGGTGTGTGTATAACTGTGCAGGTGAGTAAATGGAACTGTGATTGATTCTTTGCATGACTGACTAGGATAAGTGCATGACTGACTAGGATGAGTGGTGGTGTGTGAGTGCATATGATAGTGTTGTATTGATCAGTGACTACATGTATGAATGGTTGTATGGATGAATGAGTGCATGTCTGTAGATCTAGGAATTAGTGAGTGTGTTTGTAGTAACTGGTATTGGTGTGTCGATGGTTTGGAAAATGGTAGTCTGTATTTTACAGGGGGTGTATCAAAGGTTATATTAGGGTGTGAGGAGGTGCATCAGATTGTCACATGGATGATGTCATCAGTGATGTCATTTGAGATGTCACCAGTGATGTCATCAGTGATGTCACTGACCATGTCATGAATGATGTAATATTTGACGTCATCAGCAGTGCATTGCGGGGGCGCGAGTTATAGTTAGCTCAACTAACTATAACGGTGGAATTTCTATGGTTTTGTATGAGTGAAATGTCCAACTAACTGTAACGTCCCTGAAACCTATGGTTTTTCAGTGAATTTCAAAGGTTTTTTAAATGCTAATTTGTAACTATAACGTCCCTGAAACGTGTTTTTTTCTGTGAATTTCAAAGGTTTTATAAATGCTAATTTCTAAATATTTTCTTCTTTAAACCTATAGTTTTTTTCAGTGATTTTAAATGATCACTTCATTGTCAACCTAGTGAAAACAGCCAATATCCCCAGTTTTCCAGCAATAGCTTCCACAACAAAAAATGTGTCACAAATGAAAACAACAACTAACGGTAATAATATACAGAGTAGACGTCCCCGTGCAAAAATTAACACAAAAGCACCAGATCCCGATCATCCATCAATAATAATAATGCACACAATACCAAGTGTAGCGGTGATGTGCTGGACAGACCTTACTATACAGGTCATAAACCTCTCCATCTGTGCATATACTGCTGGTGCTTGTAGTGTTGTGCACAATAGACGCAACCATGTTACCTCAGGCAGTGGGGAAGATCTCTGACATGTAGCTGTGTTGTACTCCCCCAGAAGCGGAAGCGCAGTGGGCTGATCAAATGTACACCACTCCAGCATAGGAGTATGAATAAATAAGCCAGGGCTCTGGGCATGGTTTACTTGTGGACTGTGAAGATCAATGAGTTTGCCAGAGCAGCGGGCCTCACCCTGCCACGTGGCTGCCGCCATGACCGCGGGTCTCCTCGACACAGGCTCCCTGCGAACCCAGCGGCACAGCACCGCAGACTTATATCTGTACAGACTACTGCCTTCGATCTACACTCCCAATTCAGATGACACTGGCGGGTGGAGAAATGTGTCCTTTTTCAGATCTATGGAGTACTATGATATTCCGCTGGGTCATTTTATCCTTCAAGTAGCTGTGATGCAAAAGATTCAGGAGTGGTGGGGCACTGGTGTTGGGGAACCTCTGTTGCATGACTGCTTGCGTCATCTCTTTCTTATTTCAGGTCTGTCGAAAGCGGTTACGTTACTTTACATGGCTCTGTTGGTGGGGCCGCATCCAGCACTCATACCCTATGGGTGCTTTGGGGGGCGGACCTAGGAACGCCTCTTATTCCTCTTGAAGGAACATTCTGGAATCTAGTTCTAAAGAATCTAGAAATGCCAGCTTCAAACGTATTCAGTTATTTGATTTACATCGGCCTATTTGACTACCTGACATATACACGCTATGTTTCGGTCGTGACCTCAGAAGGTCTCCGGTATGCCACTGAGGACACAGACTTTTTCTACATGGTCTGGCATTGCCCAGCCATATTATCGTATTTCTGCCGTTCTGCTTTTTCCTGGTCTCCTTTCTATCCATCTTTCTGTCTGATGCCCGTTGGAGCTTCCTTGAGAGCTATAGGGGAGACTGGCTTTGGATTACCTCCTCGGCCGTCACCTACCCATTGGTCTTTGGGCTGACTTTCCCTTTGTCTTTTATTCCATCATCCCCCTCCTCTCTCTACTTGTCACTCCTTCTCTCCCTCTAATGTGTCTCTTATATTTGTTGATGCAACATGTAATTGTTATCATTGTTGTGACATTGCCGACCTTATGTAAAGTGCTCTGATACCTACGGGTCTAGCCAGCGCTATATAAAACTGTTTAAATAAATAAAATAAATAAATACATTAAATAAAATAAATATCATATTGGAAAATGTTCCTCTAGATGGTTCAGGGGGCTATGGATACAGACTTTCATCTGAATCCTTCCTTATGCTTGCTCGGCCTCCAGTAACGATCGGCGGCTCTTAAGATTACTGATGGGTTTTGGATTTAGCCTTACTTCTTGCCCACAGGCAGATGACCAGGAGTTGGAAGTCGGTCCGGGCTCCAGGCGTCTACCGCTGGTGGTTAGAGTTGACAAAGTGGGCAGACTGTGAAAGTGAGGCGATTCGTCAGGAAGAGGCTTGGGGGCGGGAAAGTACTGATCTTGCTTGCTTGGAATACCATATTGATAGCTTGTCCACAAATGGGTCGTGAGGGCTGGGTGCTTGTGGATGGTAGCGATTGCAGGTGACGCAGACCAGTACGCAAGATACATTGCTCCCAGTGCGGCCCTCTCAGACCACGCATCATCGCAGGGTGCGTACACGCTGAGTGCTTCAGGTGCCACTAACTCAGTGCACCACAAGTCATCGCCACGTAGCCTTATTAAGGCAGAATTCAAAAGACATTGCTCCGAGTGCGGCCCCCCCAGACCACGCATCATCGCAGGGTACGTACACGCTGAGCGCCAAAGGTACTACTAACTCAGTGCACCGTAAGTCATCGCCACGTGGCCTTATTGAGGCAGAATTCAATAAACAAAAGACATTGGTCCGAGTGCGGCCCTCCCAGACCACGCATCATTGCAGGGTACGTGCACGCTGAGCGCCAAAGGTCCTACTATCTCAGTGCACCATAAGTCATCGCAAGGAAGAGTGAACAGTTTTATGTCAGCAGTGAGGCATACTATCACTCGAAAATCACCCAAAAATACTTATAATATAAAAAGAACAGAAGAATCGAAGTACATTAATGATTACAATCCGGTGATTTTGAAGATGTGGAATGTAAATATGGACATACAATATGTTGCAGATAACTCAATTGCTGTTTCTCGCTATGTCACGTCATATATTACCAAGTCTGAGAAGACAGAATTTAAAGAAATGTGGGAAGAAATTTCACAGAAGACACTTAACAAAAAATTGTACAGCTTCAGCTTGAAGATGCTTACACATCGAGAAATTGGATCCTACGAATGTTTGGATCGATACACATCTGCAAGTTTATATTCAAAGTCAAGAGGAATCATCTGGATAAGTCTAGGTCTTGCTGCAGCACAAAATCAATTTTTAATATAAATGATATAAAACAAGTTTATGATGATATAGAGTTACGTTTCTTTGCTAGTCAAGAGAAGTGCACAAAAAATAACAGTTTGATAAGTGTACGTGTGGAAGAAGAGATGGAAGATAATACTGATGTGAAGTTTGAAAAAGAAATAACACAGTTTAAAGTAGTTTCTGCTGAAAATCCCAACTATGCTTGTATTTATTCTCGCCGTACTCATTATAAAATTCGAACTAGGAATGTAGATGTGTTTTTAAAAAGTAAAAAGGATAACAATGATAAATAGAAAGAATTTCCTGCTTATCTGTTTCACCACAAGTCACCGCCACGTGGCCTTACTGAGGCAGAATTCATTAGACAAAAGACATTGCTACCAGTGCAGCCCGCTCGGGCGATGCATCATCGCAGGGTGCGCACACACTGGTTGCTTCGAGTGCCACTAACTCAGTGCACCACTTATCATCGCTGGCTGCACACACGCTGAATTGCCAATAACTGTGCAGCTCTACTGAACGCCACGTGGCTGTGGGCCCTCTCTGGCCTACACTGCGGTCAGCACGGCTCACAATTAAAATTGAGTGTTTATTAATTAATTACAGAGTCCAGTAGGCAACTAACTACAATATTTTCGAAACCTAAATAATATCCTTTTAGAATCCTTGCTTCAAGAACTTTTTTGATATCAATTATAGCTTTACTACAATAACGAAATTAAATTCATCTTGCAAGTCCTAAGGAACACTGAATTGCAGAGCTCACAGTTCCAATTCAGTCTTGATTCATGAATTTCAGAGTCCAGTAGGCAACTAACTATAACATCCCCGAAACCTACACATTTCGACAATGTATTCCATACATATTTCATCTTTTGTTACCTACACTGCGGTCAGCAGAGCTCACAATTTACATTGAGACATGATTTTTTAATTGCAGACAGAATTCTACTCTATGTCCTCGAACTTTGTCAAGAGGAAGTGAATAAAAACATTCCTCGATGTCTGTGCTGACTACTGCCTTCGATGTACACTAGCAATAGCAGGGCTCACAATTCACATCGAGTTGCGATTCTGTGGCTCGCCCGCACCACGCATCATCGCTGGCTGCGCAGACGCTAAATGCTTCTGATGCCCCTATCTCAGTGCAGCACAACTCATGCACCCTTTCTGATACAATATTTTGTGTATAATTTCACATCTGCTGTCCTACCTCAGTGTATCACAAGTCATGAACCCTTTACGATAGAATATTTTCTGTATGATTTCATATCTGGTACCCATACCTTAGTGCAGCACAAATCATTGACCCTTTATGATTGAATCTCTGTGTCTGATCCAATGATTACTGTTGTACTTGTTGCCAGCACCAACCATTCCAGGAGGGTTGGCTTACAATCACCCCACACGCATCCACCACAGACGTCACTGGACATGTGACCCTTGTAATAAAAAGGAGTCAAGCGCACGTGCCCGTACCCAGTTCCACTATCTATCTGTGTCCGTGTGTTCATTATATATGCAACATGCTGCCCCTAGGCCCTACCACATTACATAGTGCTCTGGACAGCGTATGCAACTATCTTACCTTTGACAGTGGGGGAAAACTTTAGTTATGTAACTTTGTCTCGGTCTTGTACAAGTACGAACGTAGAGACTGCATCATTAGAGTACTGCAAGCAGAGTGTATGCTGAATTTATAAGTGCGTGAGGATCGTCGCAGTGATTGTATAAGTACATACGTTGGCACAGCCTAACTCCGACAACGAGTTTGTCTCTAATTGGCTGCCCTACATGTGCCAAAAACTGAAACTTCAACTTTCCATGGCCCTGTATTGCTACAGCTGCAACACTCCACTGAATGTGCAATAAACATTCATATCCACACAGATGTCTCATGTCCACCATCTTTCTTGTGTGGAACTATGGATGAATATAGGGTCAGTAATTTCCCGTACCTTCCATGTTGGCCATATTGTTGGACTTGGCTCACAGAGTGCCACTTTGGCTTTTGCAACCCTGGTGACGGTAGCACTCCAACACGGACACCCGCATCCAGTGTTGTCAGATTTTTTTAAGCTTTCTAAAACCCAAAGCCAACCAAAAAGTAGCCCAATTTTGCTACTTTAGGGAAAGAGGGGCAGGGACAGCGTCAAGCAGGCGGTGAATGCATTGGAATTGATGTTGCAGCAGGATGCCAAGTAAATATTTGTCTAATAAAGCGCTTTAACATACTACTTTGCTGAAGCGCTGTATATATATTTATAATCTGGCAACTAGCACAAACCAAATTTTTACCACACAACCGGCAAAATATAGCCCAATTGTGCGTGATCTAGCCCAATCTGACAACACTGATGCCACAGCCACTCCCTCATGGCTGGTATACACCCACACCACACCTATCCAGCACAGGCGTCACAGGACAAAAAAAAAGACCGGGCGAACGTGCTCTACGCCATCTTAGAGTTGCTCACAACGCATGCACTGCGGCCAGCACAGTCACACCACCATGGTGATGGCCCGTCCCGTCGGTCCAGACAGTTGATGTTTTGTATGTTCTGCTGCACCGCAGTGTAGACCTGAGCCCAACAATGAGGGCCTACCTCCACGTGCGTGGCCTCACTTCTCACTGAGTTAGTAGCACCGCAAGCACTGAGGGGTTGTACAACCTGCGATGATGATAGGTGCACTGGTATGTCCTCTGCGATGGCGATATCAAGACTCAATTCCAAATGTGAGACCTATCAGGTTGCAGAACGGAGCTGCATGATGTGGAGGGTGCTGTGACCGCGAAAAATTGAGCAGTGAGGCCTTGGTACGCAGCGTCAGGCAGATACCTCTGGGCGGCGGGAGTGGATGGGGTACAGCAGCCTGAATGCAGAAAGACAGCAGAGCGATTTAGGCGTACGCACTTGTATATACTCTGCCACAGCATCAGATTTGTAACACGGGCACTGGTGCAATGCCTGAGGAGCCGGTGCCGAGTTCCAACTGTGGGCTGCTTTCTGGAGCAGTCTGGGGGGCAGATTTGGGCGGTGTTGCTGTTGTTTGGATACAGCCAGCTGCCCAGTGGGTCTCTGAATGGCCTTCCTGGAGGCAGATGGGCGTCATTACCTCTCGTTTTGCAACAGGCAGAGGTGTCACTTTCAATCTTTTGCAGGGCCGCCCATTAATGTATGCATACCTAGCAGGGCAGGGGACCTGAGCAGAAGTGGCCTCACTTGTTTTTAAGTCACCAGTGTAAACGAATCCGTGTATTTTTTTGTATCTCTCCCACCCCCTTTTTTAAATAAAATTTTGCCGAAGCAATGTTTTGAGGAAAGGCAATATGCAAATGTGGGCCACTTTTTTTTTTGCGTGCCCGGGCCGATTTTGAATTCTAATCCAACTCCACTCTGCCATTTCTAATTCTGTACTATATTTCAGATGTGGGATCTTGAGAGTTCTACTAGGTCACGGCACGTGGTTGGAGACAGAGCGGTGGCGTAAAGGTAAGCTGTGACGGTTTTGTACACAGTGTGGGCACTCAGTGTCTCTCCTCATCTCTTCTGTTCTCTCCCTCAAACTCTATCTCCCTCTTCCTCTTACACTGTTTGTCTCTTTCTCTCTCTCTTCCTCTCTCTCTGTTTCTCTCTCTCTCACTCTTCCTCTGTTTCTCTGTTCCTCTTTCTCACACTCTTTCTCTCTCACTCTTCCTCTCTCTCACTATTTCTCTCTCTCTCTTCGTCTTTCTCACTCTTTCTGTCTTCTTCTCACTTTCTTTCTTTTTCTCTCTCTCTTTCTCTCAATCTCACTGTTTCTCTCTTTCTCTCTGTCTTCTGCTCACTCTTTCTTTCTTTCTCTCTCTCTCTTCCTCTCTCCTTTGATGGATGCATGATGCACAATCTTATCTTGCTTTTTATCTAACAGGCTGTGAATCGCAAATCGATGTTCACCCCCCCCAACACCACCAAAGCTGAACGCGCAAAAAATCTGCGATGATGCGTGGCCATCCTGAACACATGACCAAGTTGCTTCGGCACGTGGTGGACCCCCTTCCACACATGCCGGTGGCGGAAGGTGAGCAGAGAGACTTCTTTCCGCAGCAGCGGGCAGTCACCTCTGGGCGGTGGGAGTGGATTCTCTCATTCTTTCTTTCTCTCTTCCTCTCTCTCCCTCTCTCTCACTCTTTCTCTCTCTCTTCCTCTCTCTCACTCTTTATCTCTCGCTCTTCCTGTCTCTCACACTGTTTCTCTCTTTCTATCTTACTTGTACCTTAATCTTTCTCTCTTTTTCTCTCACTCTTTCTCCTCCTCTCTCTCTCACTCTGTCTCTCTTTGTCTGTCTTCCTCTCTCTCACTCCTTCTCTCTTCCCCTCTCACTTTCTCTCTCTCTCTTCCTCACTCTCACTCTTTTTCTCTCACTTCCTCTCTCTTACACTGTTTCTCTCTTTCTCTCTTCCTTGAAACAGAGAATTACGCGTGTGCAATTGTATGTACTCTGCAATAACTAAATCTATACTATCTTTCAGATCACTAAACTTGAGGCTGCGCTATGTCCCGGCACGTGGTTGGAGTCACACCGGTGACACAAAGGTGAGCTACGAAGATTTTCTCCAGTGTCAACACTCCCTCTCCATCTCTTCCTTTCTCTCTCTCACACTTTCTCTGTCTCTTCTTCTCTCTCTCATTCTTTCTTTCTCTCTCCCTCTCTCTCCCTCTTTCTCTCTCTCCCCCTCTCTCACTTTCTCTCTCTCTCTTCCTCTCTCTCTCTTCCTCTCTCTCTTTATCCCTCTCTCTTCCTCTCTCTCTCACACTTTCTCTCTTTAGCTCTCTATCCCTCTCTCTCACACTGTTTCTCTCGTTATCTTCCTCTCTGTCTCACTCTTTCTCTCTTTGTCTGGCTTCCTCTCTCACTCTTTCTCTCTCTCTTCCTCTCTCTCACACTGATTCTCTCTTCCTCGTATCTCACTTTTTCTCTGTCTTCCTTTCTCTCACACTCTTTCTCTCTTCCTCTTTCCCACTCTTTCTCTCTCTTCCTTTCTCTCTCACTCTTTCTCTCTCTGTCTTCCTCTCTCTCACACTGTTTCTCTTTCTCTCTTCCTTGTATCTTACTCTTTCTCTCTTTCTCTCTCTTACTCTATCTCGCTTTCTCTGTCTGCCTCTCTCTCTCACTCTTTCTCTCTTTCTCTGTCTTCCTCTCTGTCTCTCACTCTTTCTCTCTTCTCTGTCTTCCTCTCTCTCTCTCACTCTCTCTTCCTCTCTCTCACACTTTCTCTCTCTCTTTCTCCTTTGCTGTACGCATGACGCATCATCTTATCTTTCTTTTTGTCTTTTGCAGGCTATGGACCAGCAATGACACGCCACAGCTGTACAAAGTTGTATTTGTTTTGTTTTGTTTTAATAAAATGTTTTATATGTATTTCTATACATGACTAAGATTCTTATTTCTCCAACCTCACAAGCATCTTTTTATTAATAGTTCGTAGAGGGACACTTCCGGGCCCAAGAAGGCTGTTGGGGGGTATGCTGGTGATGTGGGAAGAGGGTGTGTTACCTGCTAATGTGGGGAGATGCAGCGTGAAAGGGGTAACTCTCACAGAAAGAGCTCCGATATGTTTTCAGAAATGCCTCGGACAGATGCCAGCTGATGGACTCAATCACAAAATGGCTTTTCAATGCTCATATAGTGTGACTTATGAACAGTTCATACCCAAGCTCGCAGAGGGACAACTGCGGCCCGTTCGCTCCACTCACAGACGCAGAACAACGAGCCGTCCGCTCCCAAAGGAACAGCAGTGTAGTAGCTCGCAGAGGTAGAGGCACAGCAGCGTACTAGCTCGCAAAGGTAGACAGCTGCGAGCCGACGGACTGGCTTCTAAAGGCATAGCTGCGAAGTGGTGATGTTGGGCACAGGGAGCGTGAAAGGGTTATCTTCCAACTGGTGTCCTGGAGTGGAAGTCGTGCTGCCTGGCGCTCACCTGTTTCTCCTTTATTGTTAATAAATCTTAAACTTTCACTGCGTCCAAATCATCATTACATAGAGCTCCGCTATATTAAATTGCCCCCGGAACCTTTCTATTATATTTTCACTTGTTACGAGGCTGATAACAGTTCCTGGTTTGAAGTGTTAGCAGCCAATCAGAGGACACTTCCTGCTTTGAAGTGTTAGCAGCCAATCAGAGGCAAGCTCATGCTCGGGAGTTAGGCACCGACCAGATATATATATTTTTTTCCTTTAATATCTAAAAAACTACTGAACGGATTTACACCATTTCTACAAAACTGCGCTTTCCGGACCAAGACCTTTCTCCCTGCCAAATTTGACGTAATTCCGTTCAGCAGTTTGACCTGTAGCCATGTCTAAAGTTTCCTATGGAAAATGCATTGAGAAAACACGTTTTGACACCCCTCTATTTTCTCAGCCCCCCCTTGACCAATCACCCCTAAACTTTCAAGATAGGAGCTGGAAAAAAAGGCCGTCAACAAACAACTGACCAGCTTCCTCGAGGAAAACAGCATCCTGGACCCGTTCCAGTCCGGGTTCCGCAGCAACGACAGCACCGAAACTGCCCTCATGGCCGCCACCGATGACATCAGGACCCTGTTTGACAACGGAGAAACTGCGGCCCTCATACTCCTGGACCTGTCAGCCGCCTTCGACACGGTCTGCCACCGCACACTACGAACACGCCTCTACGACGCCGGAATCCAAGAGAAGGCCCTGGACTTGACCTCCTCCTTCCTCTCCGGCAGAACACAGAGCGTCCGCCTCCCCATTCTGCTCCGAAGCCACGGGGATCATCTGCAGCGTAACCCAAGGCTCATCCCACAGCCCAACGTTGTTCAACGTCTACATGACACCGCTCGCCCACGTCGCACGACGGTACGCCCTCAACATCATCTCCTACGCCGACAACACCCAGCTGATCCTCTCCCTCACCAAGGACCCCCACACCGCCAAAACCAACCTCCACAAAGGAATGAAGGCCATCGCCGACTGGATGATGAACAGCCGACTGAAGCTGAACTCGGACAAGAAGGAGGTCCTCTTCCTCGGATCCACCCCTTCGGCCTGGGAGGACTTCTGGTGGCCGACTGCACTAGGAACACCCCCAACACCCACCAACCATGCACGCAACCTAGGGGTCATCCTTGACTCTACCCTCTCCATGACGAAGCAGGTCAACGCCGTCTCCTCCTCCTGTTTCAACACCCTCCGCATGCTTTGCAGGATCTTCAAGTGGATCCCCACCGAAATGAGAAGGACGGTCACCCAGACCCTCGTCAGCAGTAGACTGGACTACAGAAACGCACTCTACGCAGGAGCCCGGGCCAAACTCCTGAAACGGCTCCAATGCATCCAGAACGCCGCCGCACGCCTGATCCTCGACATCCCTCGCCGCAGCCACATCACACCCCACCTGAGAGACCTGCACTGGCTCCCTGTCAACAAGAGGATAACCTTCAAACTCCTCACCCACGCACACAAGCCACTCCACAACACCGGACCACCGTGCTTCAACAGCCGACTCAGCCTCTACACCCCCACCCGCCAGCTCCGCTCCTCAGACCACGCACTCGCCACCGTCCCCCAAATCCGAAGAGTGACTGCCGGCGGCAGATCATTCTCCCACCTCGCCGCCAAGACATGGAACACCCTCCCCATCCGCATACGGCAGACCGAAGACCTTCTGACCTTCAGGAGACTTCTCAAGACCTGGCTCTTAGAACAGTGGCATCTTCCCCCCCCACAGCTTTGAGACCCTCACGGGTGTGTGGTGCGCTTTACAAATGCTATGATTGATTCATTGATCAAAAAAGAGAAACTTTTCGGAAAATTTAGTAAAGAATCGTCAAACGACGCCAAAGTTATAAGCAGATGGAGGGCTACAGGAGGGGGGCCGCGCAACCCCCCTCCCAACATGAGTGAAGCCCCGAGACTGCGGGCACCCCAGTGGGCCCCAGCGAGTCCCCGCTATTACTTTTTAAGAAATGCCCCTGGGACCCAGCCCAACCGCCGATGTTTTTTTTTGTTGTTTTTTTTTGCCCTGGGGGTCCTTCTGGGACTACCTGAGCAGGCCTAGGCGGTCAGGGTGTTTCTACCCTGCCCCCTTCTCTTCTTTTCTACCTCTGTTTCTCTATTTTCTTGCGACTCACTTCTACCGAGCCACAAGATGGCTGCCAACACTTCCTGGTTTGGAGTGTTGACAGCCAATCACAGTGAAGCTCGTGCACGGGACTTAGGCTCCGCCCAGATATTGAAACTTTTATTTTTCTAATTTCTCAGCAACTACTGAACGGAATTACACCATTTAAAAAAAAGTCGCTTTCTGACCCACGCACTACCTTTGTTTCAAATTTGGGGTAATTCCGTTCAGTAGTTTCAGCTGTAGCCTTGCACAAAGTTTCCTATGGGAAATTGATTTGTTTACTCTTATTTTTTTAATTTCTCAAAAACTACTGAACAGATTTACACCATTTAAAAAAAGGTCGCTTTCTGAACAAAGCTCTACCTTTCAGCCAAATTTGGGGTAATTCCGTTCAGCAGTACGGGCTGTAGCTCGTCACAAAATTTCCTATTCAAATTAACATGGGGAAAACTCGTTTTGGGACCCCCCTTTTTTCTCAGCCCCCTCTTGACGAATCACCCCCAAACTTTCAGGATAGGAGCTGACCTGGATAGACTTTAATTTTTGAAAATTTCGCAAAGATTCGTCTAACGACGCCAAAGTTATTAGCAAATCAAAAAATGCTTTTCCTATGGAAACTAGGTTGTAACTATAACTACCTACTGGCGACCGCCAGTAGGTAATATATTACATACTGGCCGTAGCCAGTAGGTAGTTATAGTTAGGACTAAAGTTTCCATAGGAAGAGCATTTGTTGTTTTGCCAATAACTTTGGCACCGCTTGACAAATTTTTACGATCATTTCCGAAACTCATATTTTAGTTGGTTCAGCTGCTGCGTTGAAAGTTTCGGGGTGATCCATCACATGGGGACCAAAGAAAAGAGGGAGTCTCTAAACGCTTTTTCCCCATTTTGTGTGTATGGAGATTTTGCATTTTATGAACACGAGAATAGCCCGAACCACTGTACAGAATTACACCAAATTTGGCAGAAAGCTAGATTTTGTTACACAGATCATACTTTCAGTTATTTAGTACAAATCTGTTCAGTAGTTTTAGAGATATTAAAGATTGAAAAATATAGATATGTAGGGACACGGATACTCCCCGGAACCATCCGCGGAGGATCCGGGGAGGGGGCCCTGATTGGCTTGCCATAGACGGTATGAAAAGTTGTGCCCGCCATTTCATTTTGTAGGATTAGCCAGGTATGGCAAAAATACACTAAATGACACACAAGGGGTCAGGATAAAAGTATCCAGACCCCTGAGAACAAATAGAGGGGTTCCTGAGGGACCCCTTATGGGCCTAGAATTGTGTATTATTTTTTTCCGATGAAACTTAAAACCTGCAGATCCTCCACGGATTTAAGCCCTAGAAATTCACTGATAAAACCAAAGGTTATAGGGTCGTTATAGTTAGGCTGATGTTTTACTCATACAAAATCAAAGAATTAAGCAGTTATAGTTATACTTATAGTTAAGTTTATCTGAAGAAACTATAACTTGTGCCATTAAGTAACTTAAGGCAATGAGTCATAGCTTCTTAACATAAGTATAGCTATAACCGCTGAATGTCCATGGTAAAACGTCAGTCTCAGTATAATGACCCTGTAACCTTTGGTTTTATCAGTGAAATTTTATATATATATATATATATATATATATATATATATATATATATATATATATATACTACTGGCGGTCGCCAGTAGATAGTTATAGTTAGGACCGTGTTTCCATAGGAAATCCGCAACATTCTCTTTGGAATAACTTTGGCGCCGGTTGACGAATCCTCGCGAAATTTTCAAAATAGGTGGGGCGCTCCGCTCCTACCCTGAAAGTCTCGGGGGGATTCGTCAAGCGGGGGCTGAGAAAAAAGGGGGGTCCCAAAACGCGGTTTCCCCATGCAATTTTCCATAGGGACCTTTAGTCCAAGGTACAGCCCGAACGGCTGAACAGAATTACTTGAAATTTGGCAGAGAGGTAGTCCTCAGCTCAGGGAAGTACATTTTGCAGGTCTGGTGTCAATCTGTTCAGTAGTTCCTGAGAAAATCAAAAGTAAAATCATATATATATGTGGGCGGAGCCTAACCACACATCTCATCCTGAGATCTGATTGGCTGTCAGCACTTCACCCAAGAAGTGTTGGCAGCCATCTTGGGACCAATATACATGATAGCACCTCATTAAAAAGCATTGCAGTTAATAGAAGGTTTTAAGACTTTAGTTACATTATAAATCATTTGTTGATGGTACCATACTCATTTTAGGAATTGTGGTATGTTCTAAGGTGATTTCACCATGTGAAAAAGCCTTCTGCTGGGATATCATGATTGAGAGAAAAATATTTTCTCATGATTTTCCCACAGAGGTTTGGAAGGTGATCTATAAGCTAAACTGAGAGCTTATTTTCTGTAAATTCACATTATCTTTCTCAGTCATGTGAGAATGAAGTCTGACATTCTCAGTAAAACATGTAAATCCAACAAGGGCAGAGACTGTCAGTTGATTCCTTTGTGTTCTACTGCAGCTTCCCAGAGTGTTCCAAAGAACAACAATTCGCTAACAGTCCTACTTATGATAAACGTATGGCACACCTGAAGCCATCTTGCTTGGATTAAAGTGGTAACTCTTAAAACATTTAATTTAAAAAGGAACAAAATGAGGGGGTTCATTTTTCCATAACAAGTATGATTAGTGCTGCAGAAAGAAAAACTAGGGCACATTTTGAGTTCTGAAATCCTCTTTTATTTCATTAAAAAATTCTGACATGCACACTGAAACATGCACTTTCAATACCAGCAGCAGTTTTCCCTGGTGAGCAGTAGGTTTACTACAGTGATCTAATGACCAAAAAGAGTGCTGACATTCTGAATTTACGGCAAATGTGTGACACATCTGAATGCCTTCTTGATGGAATCAAAGTAAAAAGCTGAAAGTATTTCCTACTGAGGAGACTGCAGTAAATGAGGAAATTAGGAAACTTCATAACAAATAAGACTCCCAAGATGGCCACCAGAGACAAAAGAGCCCAAATGTAGCCCAAATATCACCCAGATGTAGCCCAAGTATAGCCCAATGACAGAATGTCCCAGAGTGTTCTTAAAAACAACTAGAGCGCTTACTGTCTTCATTATGACAAAAGTATGGCACACCTGAAGCCATCTTGATTGGAATAAACTGGTAACACTTAAAACATTTAATTTAAAAAGGAACACAATGAGGGGGTTCATTTTGCCATAGAAATTATGATTAATGCTGAAGAAAGAAAATGAGGGCACATTGTGAGTGACTTCTCAAATCCTCTTCTATTTCATTAAAAAATTCTGACATGCAGACTGAAACATGCACTTTTAATACCAGGAGCAGACTTCCATGGTGAACAGTAGTTTTACTACAGTGATCTAATGAGCAACTAGAGTGCTAACTTTCAGAATTTATGGCAAATGTGTGACATATCTGAATACCTTCATGATGGAATCAAAGTAAAAAACTGAAAGCATTTCCTACTGAGGAGACTGCAGTACATGAGGAAATTAGGAAACTTCATAACAAATAAATCTCCCAAGATGGCCACCGGAGACAAAAGAGCCCAAATGTAGACCAAAATCACCCAGATGTAGCCCAAATATAGCCCAATGACAGAAGTGTGCAAAACACTTATTATTTTGTGTTTTTGCAGTGTTATATAGTGCAGACTTGTCAGGTATTGGAGTGCTTTACATGAGCATTGGTTACATCACACAAGAACAAATTCATTTTGGTTGTAGACATGGGGAGACTAAGTGATTTGACCAGAATCACAAAATGTCGAGCTGAAGCAGAAACTCCAACCTGGTTCCCCAGTTGCAAAGTCTGCAGTTCTGGAAGTAACACCACATCCTCTCCCCTAAGTGCAACATTTAATCAAGTGGTCAACTGGATAAAAAAACATAAAGATAACATATAATTTAAAAGTGCTTTGTCGCTATTTGAAAACTCAGAAAATATGTCCTTATTTTAATCTTTTAGAGCACTAACCATAATTTTGATGCCAATAAGACCCTCTCATATATGTAATTTCTAAAGGAAATGCTCTAGGTATTACAGTTTTGATTACATCAAGATGACGTCAGGCGTTCCACACTTTTGTAATAAATATAGAATGTTAGCAATCTAGTTGTTCATTAGGATACTGTTGAGAGGCAGAGGCCAGGGACACGGACTCTGAACATTGAAGGCAGGTAGGAGGGTGCAAAGGCAACAATTTAACCACACTGAGCAGGCAGGAAGGGCCGTGGCAGCACAACAGACTATGGAGGGCAGTGGAAAGGGGGCAGGGGCAACAAACCAACAATACAGGACTTGCAAGAGAGGCTGTGGCAATGTAATAGACCATTGTGGGCAGAAGGAAGAGGCAATGGTAGTACAACCATACATGCCAACAGACCCGATTCAGCCAGGAAACGTCCAATGTTTTTAAGCTCAAATGGGCTTTATTTGATCTGTCTCCTGTCTACAATCTCCTCTTTTTCAATGTAACTCAAAGGGGAAAATCAATACCCCAGTTTTTTTTCAAAATCTCTCTCTTACCAAGTTCAAAATGTTCGCAAGTATGGTACATTGGATCATGGAAGGAAATGGGGTAGGGACATGGACCTGGATAACAGAGGACAGGAGGGACATGGAGAGGTGCACCAAACTGACCCTGCAGGGCAGGCATCAGGGTTTGCAGCAGCACAATACACCACACAGGGCATGCGGGACGGGAGTGCAGCACAACAATCCATAGAAAGCAAGAGGGAGGGGACAGGACCATGCACATGGACAACAGAGAACAGAGGGGCAAGAGGCAATGGTAGCTAGCTGACCATAATGGACAGACAGGAGAGAAAGCTGCAGCATAACAGACCATAAAGGGCAGGAGGGACGGATCAGGGGCATTACAATGGAACAGACAAGCCAGGAGGGAGAGAGTAGGGGTCTGCACATGTAAACACAGGGCTGGGGGCAAGGGGGCAGGGCAGGAGCAGCAAGATAGCCATGGAGGTCAGGCAGGATGGGCACTAGAAGCAAGACACACCATGAAGAGCAACAGTGAGACTGTGATGGCATACACACAGACCATGGAGGGAAGGTGGGAGGGGGTCAGGGGCAGCTAGCTGACCACACAGGGAAGGTGGGAGGGGCCATGGCAGCACAGAAGACCATGCATGGCAAGTGGGAGGGTTAGTGGCAGCACAATGGCTATGATGGGCAAGAAGGAGGGTGCAGGGGCATGCACAAAGGACGATGGAGGATAGAAGGGAGGGTCAGGACCTGTGCACAGACAAGAAAGTTCAGGGGAAGGGGCCTCACAACAGACCGCACGGGGCAGGCAGGAGGAGCAGTTGCAGCACAACAGACCAGGAAGGGCAGAAGGGTGTGGCAGTACAATGGACCATGTAGGACAGGAGGAAGAGGATAGGGGCATGGCATGTGGACAGGCAGGGTGGAGGTGGCAGGGACAGGTTACATTCATCTGACAATGCTAGGCTGGTGGGAGGGGAGTGGCAGCTCAACAGAACACTCAGAGTAGATAGGAGTGGCAGGTCCATGGAACATGGTGGGCAAAAAGGATGGAGCAGGGGCATGCACAAAGACATCGGAGGGCAGGGGGAAGGAGAATAGGGGCAGCAAGCTAAGCACAGAGTTTAAGCAGGAGGTCAATGATGGGGCATAGAATTGGGCAATGGAGGGCAGGAGGAGGGGACTGGTACATCATACTAAATTGAGGGCAGTGGCAGCACATCAGACCATGCATGGCAGGAGGGAGGAGGCTAGTCCATGGATTCACACAACAGATGATAGGGAGGAGGGGGATGGGGCAGCAAGCTAACTGTTCAGAGAAGGCGGGTATTAGGAACTTTATTGTTTTTAAAACGTGTGTCTGAGCGAACTACTTAAAATATGAACAAGTATGCAGCATAATCTCACTTTTATTCAGGAAGAAGAGGACGTTTGTGACTGTGACTCCGGGCTCACTTGGCAGAAACACCCCCTGACCCTCCACCCCCTATCGCAAAATGTAATGCCCGTGAAAAGGGTAGGTGAACACAGTGTTATATAGAACATAGTCCTGAGAGCACGATTGAAAAGGAAAACTAGATATAGTGTATGGTATAAACTATGCACCAAAAAGTGTGATATAAGATGAACCGGGCGTGAAATATAATATGCAATACATTGTGCGCAATGACAGATTCATTGGAGAGCGCGAGATAGCACAGGCACTAGCGCGTGCTATGCGATGTGCGCCTTGGAGTGTAATATGCACAGGGCAGTGTTGTGTAACCTAACTAGTCTCTAAAGTTGTAATATAAAATATGTGCTGGGGAGTGTAACGTTGCATATGCACTGTGACAAAGATATGGATCCCAAATTGTAATATGTATGGCATAGCACTGTGCGTTATAACATAGGCATCGAGGAAGGCACGTTAGATGGGGCAATATAACCCGTGCGAAGACAAGTGTGGCATGACATATTCACGGGGTGGTGTTACAGTGCACATGGGCTAGAGAGTTTCATAGCATATGCACTAGCTGGTGGAATACAACACAGAGGTGTGTGGCACTCAGCAGGCAATGGTGGGTGTAACACAGCATTGGGCTCTGCCAGGAGCGCGCTGTGACTCCCCTTTCCAGAGAGTAAAATAAAAAGTATTACACATCCGGCAGTGGATGTGTGTTTTATTAACCGTGAGGGGGGTTTCTTACATAGTTTTGGTCGAATTTTTGTCGAATCCCCTTTGAATGGCTTGGTATGCATGTGTATTAAATGTGCCCGTCAATAGCTACCCATGTTTGTATAAATAAACAACAAGGGTGTCTACCGGGATTAGGCATGGTAGGGCATCAAACATGTCAGAGCTTCACTAGTGGTGTAAATACATTTCACGTGGATTCATTGTATGCATAGTCGCCTTTTAATGAATATCACTCAAATCGTCATGGTGATAGGTACGTACGGTTTGTCCAGCATGTCCTAGGTGTGTCTATAAATATATATTTTTTTAAAATAATAAAAAACAGTGGCCGGCCCTGGGGATTGGGGTAAAAAAATATAATTAGGAGACAGGCCCTGGGGGATGGGGTCATCAGGGCCAATAAATTAGAATAAGAAGGGGAACCACACAGCCCCTCTTCTTCAAAAATTAAAATAAATAAAAGACTGGCATCGTGCCGGAGGCCACGCCCCCTCCTTGCAGCACTCTGCAAACGCGCCCCCTGGCAAGTTGTAAGTTGGGGAATTAATTCCTCTTCAATACTGAGGGTCCCTGAGGGCCAACTAGCCCTACAGGCATCTCCAGTATGGGCCAGGGAGCTGCGCTGCAGACAGGTATTCTGAGGCCAAGCCCCTTTTTACACCTCTCTGCAACGCAGCTCTGTGGCGCTTACTGGAGGTACCTAGTGGTCTAGTTTGACCCTAGGGACCCTTAGGATTCAAGGGGACTTAATCTCTCAACTTAGAACAGCCACAGGGGGCGTTTACACAGTGGTGAAGGGAGGGGACGGGGCCTGAGGTGACGTGTGCAAACACGCACTATGGCACGTTTTAAATTGGGGATATAATTTCCCTTCAATACTGAGGGCCCCTGGGGGCTAACTAGCCCACCAAGTGCTTCCAGTAAGCGCCACTGAGCTGCATTGCAGAGAGGGGGTCCAGGCTGTGCCACTTTTTACACCTCTCTGCAACGCAGCTCTGCGGCACTTACTGGAGGAACCTAGTGGGCTAGTTGGACCCTTGGGACCCTCAGGATTCAAATGAACTTAATCTCCCAACTAAAAATGGACACAGGGCGTGTTTACACAGTGGTGAAGGGAGGGGATGGGGCCTGAGTTAACGTGTGCAAAAACGCCCTGTGGCCTGTTTTAAGAGGTAGTTTTAATCCCCCTGCCCTATTATATACTAGGGGCTTACAGAGGAGGTCATGCTAATCACAGGGGGACCCCAACGCATAATGTTCCCTAGTGTATGTAGGTGTTTTCACTGTATTCTAAGTGTCTTTTAACATAGCACTGGCTCTAGGACTGGTTAGTCAGACTCAGTTACCACCAGTATCCGTCTGAAAAAGTTGAGGGTACAGGATGATTTTGCAACAAGGATTCTTTCTGCTCTTCTTTTTGTTCTTTCTGCACGTTATCCTTCTTCCTGCACTTTTCTTCGTCTCTGAGGACTTCTGTTGCTTCTTTCTGCACTTCTTTTTTTTCTTTCTGTGCATTTTGTCTTCTTTCTTCACATGTCCTATCTCTGTAGGCATAGTTAGAAATTAGCATTTAAAAAACCTTTGAAATTCACAGAAAAAACCATAGGTTTCAGGCACGTTATAGTTAGGAATTAGCATTTAAAAAACCTCAGAAATTCACTCAAAAAACCATAGGTTTCAGGGGTGTTATAGTTAGCTGGACTTTTCACTTGTACAAAACCATTGAAATTCCCCCGTTATAGTTAGTTCAGCTAACTATAACTCGCGCGCCCGCAATGCACTGCTGATGACGTCACATATTACATCACTCATGACATGGTCAGTGACATCACTCATGACATCACTGATGACATCTCAAATGACATCACTGATGACATCATCCTTGTGATAGAGTGGCAGACCTCCTCTCACCCTAATATAACCTTTGATACACACATTCAAAAATAGAGACTAAAATTTTCAAAACAATGGACATACCAATACCAGTTACAACAACCTCTTCAGTAATTCTAAGATCCACATACACATCCACTCATTCACCAACAGTCCTATACAGTCACTCATACATGTACTCACTCATCATATGTACTCATACACCTATACATCCTGTTACACAATGCCACTCATCCATAGAGTTACTCACACACATAGTCACTCATGCTAATAAAGAATCAAACATACATTTACTTGCAAATACAGTTATACACACACCACCACACTTACTTCTACGGAAACGTACACATACTTAGTCTTTTAAATAAATAGAAACACATACTTATTCATACAGGAACTCTTTCAATCTCTCACTCTCACATATACTTACTTATATACACCAATAGTCACATATACTAGTTTAAAACATATGTAGTTACTCATAAAGACACTATTGAGACAGTCATTCACTCACTAACACACCCATACACAGACTCATCCACCCATACAGTCCTGCACACATGCTGTCTTCAACACATATAAACAGTGAGTCACTCATTCATGCACCTATGCACTACGTAATACCCCCACCGAACCATGCAGACACTCAGACTGATACTCAAAAAACCAACTAATAACCTATATAGACACCCATGTAGCTACTCACCAACCCATGCAGCCACTTATACACAAAGTGAGAGACTGATACAGATATTTACATATTTAAACATTACTCACTAAGCCATGTATTCACTATGATACACTTAATCAGTCAGTTACACAATCAATTTTTCAAAAACAAATCATCCATTTAGACACTTATATACCCATTTATTCTTCCATCGACCTTGAGATATACATATATAAAACATATTTAAAACATATTTATTTTCAGAAAAACAGACATTCACAGGATGATGTAATCAGCGATGTCATCAGTGATGTCATTTGAGATGTCATCAGTGATGTCATGAGTGATGTCACTGACCATGTCATGAGTGATGTAATATGTGACGTCATCAGCAGTGCATTGCGGGCGCGCGAGTTATAGTTAGCTGAACTAACTATAACGGGGGAATTTCAATGGTTTTGTACAAGTGAAAAGTCCAGCTAACTATAACACCCCTGAAACCTATGGTTTTTTCAGTGAATATATATATAGATAGATACATAGATAGATATATAGATATATATGTATATATATATTCCTCATCCACTTTTATGAAAATAGACGCTGCACTCAAGTCTCCAGTAAAGATTTCACATATATTTATTGAACGTTGCAAACACCTACGCGCTTCAACTCCACCGAGTCCTGCTCATGGTACATATATATATATATATATATATATATATATATATATATATATATATGTATATGTGTGTGAACAAGAGATTTGTCTCGAAACGCGTAACGCTGGATTAAAGAATCATTGTTTGAAAACTGAAAACTGAGAGCGCGCATTAATTTGTGACTTTCTATATATATATATATATATATATATATATATATATATATATATATATATATATATATATATATATATATATATATATATATAAACACACACACACACATGAGTTCTGTGTAAATAAATCTGTATATTGCACAAGCATCCTGGAGTGCCCGCATTTCTTTCATTCCGTGTTGGCGGGATTGTTAGAAATAAAAAATATATATATACACACACACCTAGATACACACACAAGCCAAATATGGACAGAAGAACAGTACGGCTGACCAATGTTGAGCACATCAATTTCCAGGTAAATGTTCAAATTTTTAGGTTGGTGCAAAGACACGTCCAGAGCAGGCCGTACTTATGCTCTACTGGGAACCAGATATACAAACTTTTTGCAAATAGACGGTGCACCAAAAAAAGTCTTTTCAAATGATCCAATTTATGTTCTTTTATTCTTTGTCAACTTTTTAAGATTCGGACTCAGCCAACGCGTTTCGTTCTTATGAACTTCGTCAGGGCTGAAAAAATGAATATAGATACAAACATATATATAAAACACTATATATACATCACAAAACACAACATACCACGATACTCATAATACATAACAAAGACATTTCAATACCATACACTTATATACAAACGAGAGAATGGAAAAATAAATGGCACACTTTACACATATAAATACACCACAAACAATATTAAGAATTTTTTAAAAAACATTTGCCAGTGAAGTATAAGAGAGAAGAGTCAAGCAATTGGAACCTACTACTTAAATGTCTAGTCTGAAATTGTATACAGCCTAACACATAATATAGAGCATTTGATGTAAAGGTAATATGATTAAAATCCCCACAAAAACCAATTGATTTCAGGGATTTAGTGTCATCGTGTTGATTGCCCCATACGTTAAGTGGCCTTATGATTTATAATGGTAAACGATCAATCAGAAATGCTTCTAGAGGGATATCGGCAATTATTAAGACTGACACTCACAAAAAGTTATTAATTATATTTTTCGCCAATTCTTACCATGAATAATAGTTCAAAGGTAACCTCCAGACTTTTTGCTAAGTGTTCAAATTCCTGGTAGCGTTGTTTACTGTTATTCAAAAGAACCGTGTTCCCTAGTGAAAATAAATTACGCAATTACCGTATCCAAATCAGTTACCGAGAGGTTAAAGGAAATAAAAGAGGAAAAGAAAAAGAAAAAGAAAAAGAAAAAACGAAATGAATACGGGATACAGGAAATTTCAAGAGGAAAGCAAGCGTAATCTTACCTCATAGTAAATCAAATGGTGCATATACGGTTAAATTATATGTATACCACCAAGTAAATCAAATGTACATAAAACTTCCAAGTAGATCCAAGGAAACGAATTCATTGGTAAATCAACATTGTAGTTGTATAATTTAATGCCAGTGTATGGGCTCCATATTCTAAAAGAAAGAGTGAGGAATATCATGAGCGTATAATTCTAATCCCCCATCACACCAACCCAATTCCAAAAATCGGTCCGCAGAATTAAATACGGATTCATGATCCATTGTTACATATTAAGCCATGTCAGTGGGGCCACTAACTATCACCGCCAAAATAAACGGGGCGATATGTTTATAAGTAAGTCATTGACCTATTTTTACTTCCAATAGAAAACGCTGATATTTAGAAATCTTTAATATATCTACAACGTGAGGTATTTACAATCGAAAGCATCAGAGATCACCTGTAAGACTTCGACACGGCAAGATTGCTAGATTGCCATGTAAAAAATACGCACCAAGTGTGGTCTTCAAATATTCTAATTAAAGTAAATTCACGCCGTACAGACTAAAGACGAGTACTAAACAAATCCTAATATTTCTTTACATACCAGTTAAGATATCTCATATAGATTACACCGAATCCCTCTACGAGCCACTCGATATAAAAGGGCTATATAAATATTCCATCTTGTAAACGTTAAACATAACAAAAGGCACCGGTATCCCAGTCTTACCGTATGAAGGAGTATATTCTCAGATTAGCGGCGAAACCGTATGCCATCAGTCGAACTCTTTAAATAGAACCGCCCTTTGTATCACATGTTTAGGGATACGCATGGAAACATGTAAAACAACGTTACGATATGTAATCAAGGTTCCAGATAATTGGGCGCCATATTGGAGTGGTGTGTACACTAAGCAATTAGATATGAAAACCTAACTCCCGATTATGCCGATCAGATGAAACAGTAAGACATAAGTTTTAAGGAGGATTCTACGGAACGATTGACAGTTTAGTATATCGAGAGTAATCGGTCCGATGTCGTAATAAGTACATGTCATGTACCTTAAGGGATTTTATCATGAGAATTCAGACGCCATATTGGAATGGTGTATGGACCTTAAGATTATATATAATATTCTGGCTCCAATTGAAATAATCAGTTTAAAAATAGAAGAAAATGTGCGACAATTAAAGTTTAAAAACCAGTTTCAACGCGATTATTCCTTTAAATTGAATAGGAAACAGCTACTCATGGAGAGGGAGAAAAAACACACAAGGTCATGAAGTAGAAAAGTTTTTTGGTCAAGAACAACAAATAATTGTTTTGTGTTAATGCGTTATTATGTAAACCTCAGTTGAGAGCTTCAAGTGCAAAACTCTATTTAAGTCACCATATACTCCCCGGTTTGGCATATTGTCCAACCGTCTATTTAGTAATATACTCGATATATAATGCCTTCTTGGCAAGATGGCAAAGAGGCCATTCTATAAGAGTGCCATGCCAAACAATACAAGTCAATATGAAAAAATATATATATCTCGATATAAAGAAGTATATGTATCTCTGCCAGTAATTGATATAATACTATACCCGGGCTCTTTTGATCATTAAACAAGTGTAGTAAACAGCCATTTTTACTTCAAAATTAGCCCTTATTCCCATATCAGATCTAATATACTTCTAACGAGCAACCATATGTTGAAGTTTATGGTACACCTAATAAATAGCGTGCTGTGAATTAAGGCAAGTGGTAACATGTTTCTAAATATGGAGAAACCCACATTCGTTAATGCTTGCACAAAGAACCCTTTGTCTCACCACCGAGTTATAGAAAAGGTGGAAGGACGAATAGATGAAAAACCATCCTAAGGTCCTAAGTATCCTAAATACAGACAGAAAAACCTAAAACAAAGATGGGGAAAAGATCAGCATATTAGTTAATCATAGTATTGGTATCCTATAGAAAATAATGCATTTCCCCATCAGTGTTATGTCCCAGACTGGTTGCTCTCAAGCGACATATCCATTTCGATTCCTTTTGTCTTAGCAACAGGTCCCTATTGCCACCTCTCTTTGGTGCTGGAACATGTTCAATGGCATGGAACCAAAATGTTACATCTTCGGGATGTTCCTTGACATAATGATTGGTAATTGGATACCTGGTGTCATTGGTTCTTATAGCCCGTCTATGTTCCTGAATTCTTAGTTTTAAACTGCGGATGGTGCTGCCGACATAAATGATGCCGCATCTGCACCCCAGGACATATACCACATAAGTGGTGTTACAATTTATGAAATCCTCAATCATAAATTGTCTAGAGGTGTTAAATGAAAAAGCAAGAGTTTTATTTCTACCCCATGGGCAGACATTACAAGATCCGCAAGTAAAATTTGTAGATATCATGCCTAAATTTCAAGATGGGCGTGAGGAGTTGGCACTGGATCTATTTGGGACCAGTGTCTCCAAAAACACAACAAGCTCAAATAATGTAACTATTGTGAGTCTTAAAGCATTGTTCTTGAAGTTAGAGAGATTACGTAAGCAAGAGTTAAGCAGATGGTGGGACGGAGTCACCCTGGAACAATACATGAAAAATGGCAAAATTCCACGGGGGCTCCGTATTTTAATTTTCCCGACTTTTGAGGATTTGAGTGGGGATCTTCTGAAGGAATGGGAATGTAATCTGGAGGGTGCATCCACAACGATGATGAAAATATTGGTTAGACATGCTGCGGAGAAAGGGGAGAAATTACAGGTAGAGATTGAGATTTTGGAAAAGGAAATCAATAGCATGCCTGAGAAAGACCTGATTGAGAAAAATTATTTAATCTTGAAACAAGTGATTGATGATCACCAATTGTACTTAAAAAATAAGAAATTAAATAAAATTAAAAGGGATGATAGGGATTACCAAAATGGCAGGATATACACATTCGCAAAGAAATTTGATGGGTTACAGGGAATGGAGGATACAACTAAGAAAAGAACAAGGGAAAACAGAGATGAAAGTGAGGAAACAGGTTCTAACAGTAATCTGTCCCTGTCTTCACTTGGTAGTTCCACATCTAGTCATGTAATACCAGATGTCCCTTTAGAAGAGGGGGCCTCATCCTTTCAAAAAGAGCTGGCCAACCTCAGAATAAGCAACCGCCTCCAACAGAAAAGGGATCAAACAAAACGAGGCGGGGAGGGAGGCGATCAAAGAACAGACAAAAGGGGAGGCACGACAAACAAATCAGGTGCAGTGCCCAAACTGAAGAAATAGTCATTGATGAACTTGGAATCACAGGGGACTCCATGAGTTGTCAGAATGTAAACACTGATTTAAAGATCGTAAATCTCTCAAATAAAATCTTGGACAATGATGAAATGAAGATTTTGAGTAAGGGTCTTAATTTTTGCCCCACACAAGGGGGTGATTTTGCGAATACACATATTGACCTTTTTAAATTCACTAGGGTATTGAAACTCAAGGACTTTTTTGCAAATAGACCTTATGATCCCGGTGGTGATGAGAGGATTCAGAGGGTTGGAACACACACTATACGTGAAATCCGTGATATTCACTGTTTACTATCTTTGAACCCTGAGAATGAAGTGAATATCACCACAGTCCTTGAGGATCTTGACATTTGTCGTAGTGCGAGTACTGACAGTGGACTTCGTCCTCAATCCAAATTTATACCAACACACTCGTACCACCGCAATATCGATGAGTTTCATAATAAGGTCACAGAGGACCTATATGATATGGAAACCCCTCGTAGATTCACTTCCAAGTCCGCCAATAATATCACGGCGGCAGAAAGATCGGCCCTCAAAAGGTTAAACAAAGATACGAACATTGTTATAAGAGAAGCCGATAAAGGTGGGAACATCGTTCTAATGAATCATACAGACTACATGCAGGAGATAGCGAATCAGCTTAGTAATGGGTTGTATTACCGAAGGATTAAGAAGAATCCTATTCCCCTAAGTACTATGAGGATTAACGCCAAATTGTTGGAATGGAGAGAATCAGGTCTTCTTAATGAGTATGAATATCGTTTTATGTGGGTCAATTGTCCAAGTTTCCCATGCATTTATGTACTGCCAAAGGTTCACAAGGGGGGGCCATTTCCACCGGGCAGACCAATTATCTCTGGGGTGGGATCACCGACGGAGAAAATTTCACAATTTGTCGACTTGAAATTACAAAAATATGTCCCTGATTTACCTTCATATGTCAGGGACAGTAAGGACATCTTAATGAAATTTAAAGATTTTGACTGGTCTGAGGATCTTATGTTTGTAACTCTAGACGTAGAGAGTCTATATACTTGCATCAATAAGAACTTTGGTATTAAAGCTATACAGTCCTTTCTGGATAGAGATGATGCAAGTCTCTATGATTACAACGAGATGATTGTGTCTATGATCAATATCATCCTGGATAATAATTTTTTTCTTTTTGATGACCATTGGTTTCAGCAAATACACGGAACAGCGATGGGTTCCAAGTTTGCTCCCTCTTACGCATGCCTTTTTATGGGCTGGTTTGAGAGGGAGCATGCTTGGAACAGAGATGCCTCCCCCTGGACCAATTACATCGTGTACTGGGGGAGGTATATTGATGATGTAATCTGCCTTTGGTCTGGGTCTACTGACCAACTCAACCAGTATGTATCATTTCTAAATACCAATACGTATAATGTAAAATTTACTATGTGTCACAAAGAACGTATCAACTTTCTTGATATCCAATTTTATATCAAGCATGGACAAATACATACTACATTATATAGGAAGGAGACCGCATGTAACGCTGTGTTACATGCAACAAGTGCACACCCTCGTTCTGTCAAGAACAACATTCCCTTTGGTGAGATGGTGGAGATTAGGCGGAATTGTAGCGAGGATGCGACATTCCGTACACATATCAGTGACACCAGGAATAGATTCTCTAGAAGGGGTTACGACCAAAGGATTCTGGATAGAGCGGAATTAAGAATCAGCAAGATGAGTAGGAATGTTACATTACAAGATAAACAAATCAAGATTGTTACCAATACAAAAGCAAGATTTATAACCCAGTACACTTCCCATAGTAACACCATTTTCAACATTTTTCGCAAACATTGGCATCTATTGGTGGGAGTTCCTGGTTTAAAAGATGTGATCGAAAGTAAACCATCTATCACATACAGAAAGGGTACCCCTTTAAAAAGAACTCTATGTCCCAGTTATGTAATTACTCCAAAAACAACGACAACCTGGCTACCAAATAAACCTAAAGGTTTTTTTACTTGCGGATCTTGTAATGTCTGCCCATGGGGTATAAATAAAACTCTTGCTTTTTCATTTAACACCTCTAGACAATTTATGATTGAGGATTTCATAAATTGTAACACCACTTATGTGGTATATGTCCTGGGGTGCAGATGCGACATCATTTATGTCGGCAGCACCATCCGCAGTTTAAAACTAAGAATTCAGGAACATAGACGGGCTATAAGAACCAATGACACCAGGTATCCAATTACCAATCATTATGTCAAGGAACATCCCGAAGATGTAACATTTTGGTTCCATGCCATTGAACATGTTCCAGCACCAATGAGAGGTGGCAATAGGGACCTGTTGCTAAGACAAAAGGAATCGAAATGGATATGTCGCTTGAGAGCAACCAGTCTGGGACATAACACTGATGGGGAAATGCATTATTTTCTATAGGATACCAATACTATGATTAACTAATATGCTGATCTTTTCCCCATCTTTGTTTTAGGTTTTTCTGTCTGTATTTAGGATACTTAGGACCTTATGATGGTTTTTCATCTATTCGTCCTTCCACCTTTTCTATAACTCGGTGGTGAGACAAAGGGTTCTTTGTGCAAGCATTAACGAATGTGGGTTTCTCCATATTCAGAAACATGTTTAGGAATGATACTTTCCACCTTCATTTGGTAAACCACTTGCCTTAATTCACAACACGCTATTTATTAGGTGTACCATAAACTTCAACATATGGTTGCTCGTTAGAAGTATATTAGATCTGATATGGGAATAAGGGCTAATTTTGAAGTAAAAATGGCTGTTTACTACACTTGTTTAATGATCAAAAGAGCCCGGGTATAGTATTATATCAATTACTGGCAGAGATACATATACTTCTTTATATCGAGATATATATATTTTTTCATATTGACTTGTATTGTTTGGCATGGCACTCTTATAGAATGGCCTCTTTGCCATCTTGCCAAGAAGGCATTATATATCGAGTATATTACTAAATAGACGGTTGGACAATATGCCAAACCGGGGAGTATATGGTGTCTTAAATAGAGTTTTGCACTTGAAGCTCTCAACTGAGGTTTACATAATAACGCATTAACACAAAACAATTATTTGTTGTTCTTGACCAAAAAACTTTTCTACTTCATGACCTTGTGTGTTTTTTCTCCCTCTCCATGAGTAGCTGTTTCCTATTCAATTTAAAGGAATAATCGCGTTGAAACTGGTTTTCAAACTTTAATTGTCGCACATTTTCTTCTATTTTTAAACTGATTATTTCAATTGGAGCCAGAATATTATATATAATCTTAAGGTCCATACACCATTCCAATATGGCGTCTGAATTTTCATGATAAAATCCCTTAAGGTACATGACATGTACTTATTACGACATCGGACCGATTACTCTCGATATACTAAACTGTCAATCGTTCCGTAGAATCCTCCTTAAAACTTATGTCTTACTGTTTCATCTGATCGGCATAATCGGGAGTTAGGTTTTCATATCTAATCGCTTAGTGTACACACCACTCCAATATGGCGCCCAATTATCTGGACCCTTGATTACATATCGTAACGTTGTTTTACATGTTTCCATGCGTATCCCTAAACATGTGATACAAAGGGCGGTTCTATTTAAAGAGTTCGACTGATGGCATACGGTTTCGCCGCTAATCTGAGAATATACTCCTTCATACGGTAAGACTGGGATACCGGTGCCTTTTGTTATGTTTAACATTTACGAGATGGAATATTTATATAGCCCTTTTATATCGAGTGGCTCGTAGAGGGATTCGGTGTAATCTATATGAGATATCTTAACTGGTATGTAAAGAAATATTAGGATTTGTTTAGTACTCGTCTTTAGTCTGTACGGCGTGAATTTACTTTAATTAGAATATTTGAAGACCACACTTGGTGCGTATTTTTTACATGGCAATCTAGCAATCTTGCCGTGTCGAAGTCTTACAGGTGATCTCTGATGCTTTCGATTGTAAATACCTCACGTTGTAGATATATTAAAGATTTCTAAATATCAGCGTTTTCTATTGGAAGTAAAAATAGGTCAATGACTTACTTATAAACATATCGCCCCGTTTATTTTGGCGGTGATAGTTAGTGGCCCCACTGACATGGCTTAATATGTAACAATGGATCATGAATCCGTATTTAATTCTGCGGACCGATTTTTGGAATTGGGTTGGTGTGATGGGGGATTAGAATTATACGCTCATGATATTCTTCACTCTTTCTTTTAGAAAATGGAGCCCATACACTGGCATTAAATTATACAACTACAATGTTGATTTACCAATGAATTTGTTTCCTTGGATCTACTTGGAAGTTTTATGTACATTTGATTTACTTGGTGGTATACATATAATTTAACCGTATATGCACCATTTGATTTACTAAGATGTAAGATTACGCTTGCTTTCCTCTTGAAATTTCCTGTATCCCGTATTCATTTCGTTTTTTCTTTTTCTTTTCCTCTTTTATTTCCTTTAACCTCTCGGTAACTGATTTGGATACGGTAATTGCGTAATTTATTTTCACTAGGGAACACGGTTCTTTTGAATAACAGTAAACAACGCTACCAGGAATTTGAACACTTAGCAAAAAGTCTGGAGGTTACCTTTGAACTATTATTCATGGTAAGAATTGGAGAAAAATATAATTAATAACTTTTTGTGAGTGGCAGTCTTAATAATTGCCGATATCCCTCTAGAAGCATTTCTGATTGATCGTTTACCATTATAAATCATCAGGCCACTTAACGTATGGGGCAATCAACACGATGACACTAAATCCCTGAAATCAATTGGTTTTTGTGGGGATTTTAATCATATTACCTTTACATCAAATGCTCTATATTATGTGTTAGGCTGTATACAATTTCAGACTAGACATTTAAGTAGTAGGTTCCAATTGCTTGACTCTTCTCTCTTATACTTCACTGGCAAATGTTTTTAAAAAAATTCTTAATATTGTTTGTGGTGTATTTATATGTGTAAAGTGTGCCATTTATTTTTCCTTTCTCTCGTTTGTATATAAGTGTATGGTATTGAAATGTCTTTGTTCTGTATTATGAGTATCGTGGTATGTTGTGTTTTGTGATGTATATATAGTGTTTTATATATATGTTTGTACCTATATTCATTTTTTCAGCCCTGACGAAGTTCATAAGAACGAAACGCGTTGGCTGAGTCTGAATCTTAAAAAGTTGACAAAGAATAAAAGAACATAAATTGGATCATTTGAAAAGACTTTTTTTGGTGCACCGTCTATTTGCGAAAAATACACACACAAGCCACCTGGTAGTTATAGATAGGACCATGTTTCCTTAAAAAATAGATTCTTTGGTTTTCTAACAACTTTTGCGCAGTTTGACTAATCTTCATAAAACTTGTCAAAAGAGGTCTCATCACCTCAGCTCCTTCCTGGAAAGTTTCAGGGTGATCTGTCAAGCAGGAGTCGAGAAAAATGGGGTGACCTAAAGTGCTTTTTTTTTTTACATGTAATTTCAGATAAAATCAAAACATAAAGTGGGCAGAGTAGGGATACCCTGTACCCCTACACCTCATGGGGGGTCCCAGAGGATCCAAAAATATATATATTTTTAATGGTGCGCAGGTCTGCTGTAAAATAACATTTAAAAAAAGGCGGTCTCCTTCCATTTTGAAATATAAGCTCCACCAAGCGTGCCAGGGCTTGAGGAAGGGCAGGGTCAGCACAATTATAATTTTGAGGAGGGGGAGTGCATCCCTCCTCCCTGAGCCATTTGAAGGCCCTTGGGACCCGATCCCCTGGACTGATATTATTTTTATGAGGAGGGGGCGTCAGGCCCTCCTCCCTGAGCCATACAACGGCCCTGGGGATCCCATCTTCTGGGTCCTAATGCATTTTCATGGGGTGGGGGCATGCGCACCTTCCCTCGAACCCTTGAATGGCCTCATGGACCCAAATCCCCTGGGGCCTGCAGTGTGATTTTCTTTGGTGAGGGGGGCTTGGGTACACCTCCCTGGGCCATTGTTCAACTGCAGGCACCCCACCCCTGGGAACCGCAGTGTAAGGAGGTGTGGGGCCCCTCCCTGGGCCATGGTATGGGGCCAGCTCACTGCTGATGTCCCGGTGACCCCATCCCCTGGTTTTAGCTTTCATAAAGCCTTGTCACAATAGTTGATGCCATTACATGTAAACATTAAATACCCATTTGACTCTTACAAGTGCATTTACATAAACAAAATACTACTTTCTCTCCACACCTAATTCATTTACATAAAATGGAAAAAATATACCTTATTGACAATTAAGAGCCTCATTGCGATGTCGGTCGGAAAGGCTCCAATTACGATAGAAGGTTACTGTTCTGTCTTTCCGACTCTGGTCCGAGACACCGAGTCGGTCGGAGTCGAATCGTACAGGTCTATGGACCGCGTTTCAGACCGACGTATTACGATGTCAGACTTGAGCAGCCTTTTACGGCTGTTGGAAACTCACGTTGGGGGCCCGTCGCGGGCCACCCTTCACCTGGAGGCCTCCAGTTATGGCCCATAGGGGTACCCATGGGACCCTTCTTTACAACCAAGCCAGTGTGACAGGCACCATGGGGTGCCCGCCACAGGGTGCAAGGTTTTCCGCAACCACCTCTTTCTTCAATGGGAGCCCGTGTTGTCGGTTGAACACAGGCTCCTATTGCAGTCAATGGGAGTTCAACCGAACGGTGTTCGAAACCATCGTAATCGGTACGTCGGACTCCCCGAACCCGAGTCAGTTGGAAACAATTCAGACAAGGAGTCAGTCGGAATGCTTTCCCACCGACATCATAATGAGGCCCTAAATGTACATTCTACATTTGAACAAACCTGTAATATTTATATTTAACTAAATCAATTATTCTTCAAACCAATTATATATATTGAATTGATTGTAAAGGGCATTGTGTCTCGAGTAGTGGATATACATTATTGTAAATGTTATTATGTTCACAGCCAGTTCATTACGGTCAACATTTCTCTACTCTGCCATCAGTGTTGCACATATGGTTATCACACATTGTAGAAATCAGTGCGCCTGTTATTTTCAGAAAAATCTTCCACTTGATCCAGCATGGAAATTCTCCTAAAATATAAAAAACCTACCATGTTCAGTCCACTGGTTCTTTAGTTTACTAAAGAACCTGAGGTATTGAACATCGGTGATGAACTACATGTTGACCTATCATTCTGTCTCAGAGCTGTGAATGCCCTCACTACAGATAATGAATTCCCTTGTCTTTGTGGTATGTCATTAGTATTCTCCCATTTTTTTCTTAATTTAATTGTAGGATTGAAGATTTTTTCATATTTTAGACGAACTGTCCACGCCTGATTGAGTGGAAGAGTTTTCTGAAAATAACAGGTGCACTGATTTCTACATTCTGGTGCACGCCGGCAACCACATTTTGGAAAAAGTATATATAAACTAGTGTGCCAGGCAGGGTCCCCGCCACCTGTGCCTCTTGAAACATATTAAGAAGCTGCGGTGCCAGGGCTTGTTCATGAGCTTTGTAATATTCGGTCGGGAAACCGTCAGGCCCTGGTGATTTGCCTGTGGCCAGTGATCGTATCGCCTCGTGGACTTCTAGCTGAGAAAGTGACTCATTCAATTCATCCCGTTGTTCGACAGTAACTTGTGGCAGTGCCAGTGGGGAAAGGAAGGAGCTCAGGTCTAGTGGCTGCACACTATGTACTGAGCGGTACACCCAAGTGAAGTGTGCCGTAAAGTCTACATGTATATCATGCTGTTTAGTGAGGATGTGCCCACTTGCTGATTGTAAGCACAATATGGGTGTTCTTTAATCATTTGCGCAAGTAGCCTGCCTGCTCTGTCTGCTGCTGCATGCGTACACGCTGCATGTGACGCGTAATTTAAGCAACGCAGTCTCTCCAAAATCTCTGCATGCTTCTGATTACACATATGCATCTAAAGGTAACAAGTAAATCACTAAGTCACTTCATTGCCAATTAATTAAATTTCTCCTTCATAGAAGTTGCCTAATACTTCAGCTGAAAGTGCAAGTGTGAGAAAAATAAATAAGACTATCACTATTGTATTCCAAGTCCTAATGTGCAGCGTATTTCTTTTCAAAGTGCAAATGCATCAGGTAATTCTTTAATTCCTAATTTATGATTTCTATTGGTTTCAGTTTGGGGGAGGGGGCTCTTTAATAAATTTCAATTAATTATACTCTGTTATTCCACATAGGTACCCCAATATAGGTCCGGGTAACATCCCAACCTTTCACCTATATTCGTCCCTACATTATAAACATAACGGATTGCTAGGACTGACCCTTTGCCTAGTTACGGTACTGCTTACAGAACGTGGGTTTTCCCTGAACAATTACCTCATACATTATGCATGAGGATTCTTGGAAACTCAGCAGGACTACCATTTCCTACATAATAACTATGTACAAGGTTAATTCCCGACGTCATCCTAAGTCAGACGATGGCGCAGCACGGTAGAACCCCTGGGGGTACCTTTGGGTATTTAAACCTCACATCTTGTTGAGAAGTCAGAGGAGATCAGGACTACCCTGCCGACACACCGACGCTAGAGACGCTGAGGCTCCTACATGCGGCTACTCCAGCTCGCAGTGGTCTAACATCCCTTGCTGAGTGTCCAACTCAAGACTAAGACGGTGTCCCACAGTCTCTCAATTCAGGTAATGGGGTTGACTTTATCCTAGAGGGATTCTTGGCTTAATATCTACATACATGCAATGTACACTTAGGAACATCCGATTAGAATTGCATTGTAGGCGTACGCATTTTATTGTCATGTATTTTATATACTGCCTGTATTCATGGTTATAGCAAAATGGCAGATATCTACCATCCTCTTACTTTCTTAGTGCTCATTTATATCTGTTTTTGTCTAGGGGTTGTTTCAGCACACCTATTTTACACTAGAATAACAACGGGAAACAGCGTTTTCAACACTTTCACCGCAACGCAATGCTATTACAATGCGGTCATTACAACGGCTCCGTTGTTAGTACACAATACCATTACATCGCAAGTCATTAGAATGACTTGCAGTAGGGGGGCGCACTGGTATTGGATTTAAAATCCCACACCTTCCCTGCTGTTAGGCAACCTGGAGTAGGAATAGTAAATAATATTATTCCTAAGTCCAGCCCACACCCTACTGCAAGTCAATGTAATGGTATTGCGTACTAACAACGCGGTCGTTGTAATGGCATGCGATTAACACACATGCATTATAAGGACCTATATTTGAATATCAACTGTTCAATAAATGCTTATTGAAAGACGTCCATACCGTTTATTCTGTGTATTTCTCTGAAGCTAAGTGAGCACAAGTGACTGAGCGAAAAGTAGTACACTGTTTCCACCGTCCTGAGGGATCAGGGTTGTCATGTTTGATAGATGCCAAGAACTATTCTCTCCTTGGTAAGAAGAGTTTCTAGTGGCACTGTGAGCTGGCTGGTACACAGGCCAACATACCCGGAGGGGGTGTCTAGAATCAATCTGACACCATTCCTACAGTGTATGCTGTCTAAAAGCTATATAGGTTTTATAGGAACTACACAACAACTCCTTGTCAAGGAAAGCACTTAATGCTCTGACATGATCCAGAAGTTGATGGAGGGTTTTTCGTTTAATGCACTCTAAGGTTTAAAAGCGCAAAGCACTTCTGAAAAGAGCGCAAATGTATTAGATAGTTCCTAATTAGCTTTACCCTTAATCTTAAAATGCCTACAAAATGAGGGGAGGGGTTCAACTTTCATTATGTCTGAAAGTATTAGATGAAGAATGTTATCCGGAACATTCATCCAAAACAAAGGTGTCACCCTAACTCACCACCTGAAGTCCAATATTCTTAAGGTGCAAAATTCAAATGAAAGGTGGCATCATACTTTTCAATATTAGAGTTACCATCTCCCCTCTCATAATTGCAACAACCCCTGTGTTCCTCTATGCTAATTTTCCATATCTCCTTACATTTTCAATACATTTATAGTGTCCAAAAATCTTTCCTCAACCATGCGTAAGGTAAATGGGCAAATCAAATTAAACATCAAGGTCTCCTATTCCTTCTGAAACTTTGAAAATCCTAGTGTACTACACCCAGATCCATAATCTATAGATGTACATGGCGTTCTGCATCAGTGTTATGGCCCCACGGTATATCAGTTCCCAATGTGAGGATCAACTTAGATTCTTGTTTTCTTAATTCATTTTCTGTATCACCTCCTCAGGATGCATAAAGTGGCTAGCCATAGGGTAACTTTTATTGCCATTTTTGATTGCTCTAACCTATCCACCTCTCAAATTACTTCCATATTACACTATACTAATTCAACACTAATCCTTAATGGGTTCCGGAGTAACGTGCTACTCGTCGGAAAAGTGTTTCAAGTCCTCATCAGGGTAGTAAGGGCTATATAAATGCAATCACAATACAATACAATACCTAAGTATAACATCTCTTTAACCAATGTTTTTTTCCCCTAAATTTCTGGGGTTAGTTAAATTTAGGGAAGATCAAATTATCATACCCGACAATAAAGTCTATTTAATCTTTAATCGTGAATTTCTAGTTTTTATTTTAACATATTCCTTCAACACCTCCACTGTGCACAGCCTTCAGCCATTCACAACAGGGAGTTTGCACCAACCCACCCATTGCTGTTGTCCAACCCACCAGAGCCTGCCATCCACAATCAGCTTGTTACCACTGCCTCTCTCACCCCAGCCCTCAGGTCACAGTGTCCGTGCCCCTGTCCCCTCCCCCTGCCCTCCATGCTCCATTGAGCTTTTCCTGTCCATGTTGGCCCGCCCTCCATGGTCAACTTTCTACCCCTGTCTCTGCCCGCACCTGCTGCCAACCGTTCTTCATGGGCATACGTTTGACCCTCCCTCCTACCCTCCATGGTCCATTAGGCTGTCCCTGCCCATGTTGGCCTGCTCGCTGTGGGCAGATTGCTGCTACTGCCACCCTTCTACCTGCCCGATTCTTCACCATCTGATTGCCCCAGCCCACCAGCCCTCTGTGGGAAGCCTACTGCCCCTGCCCATGCCGACTTGCACTTAATGGTCAGCCTACTTGCCCTGCTCCTGCATCCTTCTCCCTGCCCTTTATTCTGTGTGTGTGTGCCCCAGCCCTCTCCTTCCTGCCCTCCATGTTCCGTCGTGCTGCCCCTGCAGGCATTTTCCCCGTGGTCATCTTGCTGCCCCTGCCACCCACTTCTCAGCCCTCTGTTTCAAGTCTGTGTTCTGCCTCTTTCCTCCTGCCCTGCATGGTCTTTTGTGCTGCCACTACCCCTCCCACTTGCCCTCACTGCTTAGCTTACTGCCCTTACCCACCTTCTCCTTGCTCTCTGTGTCCGAGTCCATGCCCCTGCACCCTCGCTACTGTCTTGCATGGTCCGATGTATTGTCACTGCCCCTCCTGTTTGCCCTTCATGGTTAGCTTGTTGTCCCGACCCCTGCCCATGCCCTCTGTTATCCAAGTGTATGCCCCTGTACCTTCACTCCAGCTCTGTGTTATCAGTTGTGCTTTCACTGCCCTTCCTGTCTGCCCTGTGTGGTTAGCATGCTGTCCCTGCCCTGCTCCCTATGCCCTCCATTGTCTGTTCCCTTCCTTCTACCCTCCATATACCATTGAGCTGGCATGGACCTTCCTGCCTGCCCTGCCCTGCATGCTCTGTTGTGCTGCCACTACCCCACACCTGTCCAGCATGGTCGTTTGCTGCCCCTGTCCCTTTCTCACTGCCTTCCATTGTCCGAGGTCCATGCCCCTATCTTCTTCATCTTGCCCCCCATGTTCCATTGTGTTGTTCCTTCCACCCGCCTTCTATGGTCCATGGTTCTGCCTTTGCCCCTTATTCCTGACCTGTGTAGTCTGTTGTGCTGCCACTGCCCTTCCCGTCTGCCTTGCATGGTCAGCTTGCTGTCCCTGCTCCTGCCCCTTCCTCCTGCCCTCTGTTGTCTGAGTCCACTACCTATGCCATTACTTCTGCCTTCCATGGTCTTTTGTGCATGCCCCTGCCCACTTCCTTGTGTCCACAATGTCTGTTGTGCTGGCACTGACCCTCCTATCTGCCCTGTGTGGTCAGATTGCTGCCCCTGGCCCTTCTCAACTTCCCTCTGTTGTCCGTGTGCATGCCCGTAACCCCACCCTCCTGCCCTCAATGATGCATTGTTCTTCCACTGACCCGTCTCCTTGCTCTGCCTGATTGGCTTGCTGCTCCTGTCTCTGAGCCCCTCTGGTGTTCATGTGCAGGCCCTGCCCCTTCCCTCCTGCCCTCCATGGCCCATTGTGCTGCCAGTGCCCCTCCTGCCTGCCCTGCATGACCTTTTTGGGCCCTTGCCTCCCTCCCTCCTACCCTTCATTGTCTGAGTGCATAATGCCCCTGCCCCTGCCCCTCCTTTCTTCTCTCCATGGTCTGTTGTGCAGCATCTGCCACTCCCACCTACCCTGCATGGTGGGTTGTGCTGATACTGCCCTTCCCACCTGCCTTTGTGTTCAGCTTTCTGCCCCCGTCCCCTCCCTCTGAACTCCATTGTCTGAGTCTGTGCCCGTATGCCCTCCCCCCTGCTCTCCATAGTACGTTGTGTTGCCACTACCACTCCCGCTTGTCCTGCATGCCCCATTGGGCTATCACTGCCACTCTGGCCTGGACTGCATGGTCATCTTATTGTTACTGTCCTGTTCTTCCACCTCCGTTGTCTGACTCCATGACCATAACCTTTCCCTCCTACCCTCCAAGCCCCTGCCCTCCTCCCTGCCCTGCTTGGTCAGCCTGCTGCCTTTGCCTCCCTCCCCTCTGCCCTCCATTGTCAGTGTGCATGTCCCTGTCTACTTCCTCCTGCTCACCATGATGTACTGTGCTACCACTTCCAATCCCACCTGCCCTGTGTGGTCAGCTTGCTACCCCATCCCCCTGCCTGTCCCATCCATTGTCGGTGTGAGTGTCCTTGCCCCCTCCCGCTTGCCCTCCATGGTCTGTTGTGTTGCCACTGCTCTCCTGCCAGCCCTGTACAGTCTATTGTGCTGTCACCATCTCCGCCACCTGACCTGTATGGTCAGAATGTGAACCCTACCTCATTCCTCCAGCCCTCCAAGGTCCGTTGTTCTGCCTCTGTCCCCCCCTCCTGCCCTCCATGGTTCATAGTGCTACGTCAGCCTTTCTCGCTTGTCCTGCATGGTTGGCTTTCTAACCCTGCCCTCCACGGTCCATTGTTTTAGCCATTGCTTCTACCTGCCTGCATCGTCTGTTGTGCTGCCACTGCCAATACCGCCTGCCTGGCATGGTCAGTTTGCTGTTTTTGCCTCTACTGCTGACCCGCAGCCCTCCGGTTCCAGAATCTGTGCCCCTGCCTCCTCTCCCTACACTGTTCTAATATGAAACGAGAGTGTTAACAATCTGTATTTATGACAAAAGAGTGGCACGCCTACAGTCATCTTGATGGATTCAAAACTAAAACCTAAAGCATTTCCTTAATGGACAAAATCAGAGTAATCTTTTTCTCATAAAAATTATGGTTAGTGCTCTAGAAAGCTAAAATGAGGACACATTTTCTGAGTTCTCAAATTTTGTCACATGGATTTTAATCCAATTGATGACTTGATTATTTGTTGCATAAGTCACTAAGCGTTTTGCACACTATTAGCATTGGGCTACATTTGGGCTCTTTTTTGTTGTGAGTGCCCGTCTTAGGAGACTGCTTTGTTACCACGCTCCTTCATTTCTTCATTTACTGCAGTATTCTCTGTAGGAGAAGCTTTCAGTTCAACAGCTTTGATTTAATCAAGATGGCCCTCACCTTGGGGAACATGGCGGCCGCCAGCTAAGCAGTCGTGGCTCAGCTCCCCCGCGGGATCTTTAAAATGAACTAATATGGGTTCTTGCTAAGCAAGTTTTTTTATTAGCACCCCCCCCCCGTACCTGAGGATATGCTGTCGGAGCTGGTGTTCTTCAGCCCAGGGTTCGTCGTGCTCTGTTAAATATGTTACATGACTTGGATTTGGTAGACGTGTGGAGGGCAAAGAAGGGAGATTTGCAGGGCTTTATGTTCTACAGTAAAAAGTATCGTCACTCTTCTACGAACGATTATATATTAGTGGTCTGGAAGAGATCTCTGTTCTTCCAAGTCATCTTTCTGACCACGCCCCAGTCCAATTTATGTACCAAAGTAAAGGGCTCTCGTTGCAGGCAAGATGGACGCTTAATAGGGCCATGCTTTTGGATTCTGAAATTATCCAGGCAGTTAAGCAAGCTTCTTTAGAATTTTTTCCCTGAACTTGGGCTCTACAACTACGGAGTTTGTCTGTGACGCTTACAAGGCAATGTTAAGGGGGAAGCTTCATGGCCTTATAAGTTCTAAGAATAAGACTGAAGCTAGGGCCCTTAAAATAATCGAAGGAAAAATATTACAGCTAGAGAACGAGAGGAACAGATTAAATCTTGGGGATACAGGGCGATTGTCGCAAGTTCTGAGTGACTTAGACGATGCAAGACAGGAGTATAGGGGGAAATTGGATTCAAAGTGTAGGGCATAATGGCTTACTAGGAACATGCAAAACTTTGAATATGGGGAGAAAGCAGGTGCCCTATTGGCTTGGAAAGCAAGAGCTGATGGCTCTAAGAACTACATCAATGAGTTGATAATTAATAGCAATGGGGAGAAGTCGAGCAGCATTGAAGAAATGTAAACCTGTTTACTTTCCCTTTTTTCGGACCTTTATAAAGAGGATCTGGCCCCCCTCCCAAGCACTATACAATCATGGCTTGGGATTAAATCCCTGCCTTCATTGTCGGAGGAGAGCCGTAACAACCTGGATGCTCCTATTACCCTAGAAGAGATAACTGAGCAGATTAAAAAATGTAAGAACAAAAAGGCTGCAGGTATGGATGCTCTTCTGAACGAAGTATATAAACTACTTGCAGAGGAATTGACCCCCGTACTGGGCACCATCTTTAACTCAGTATATTCCCCTACTGGTAAAGTCCCCAAGTCCTGGAAGGAAGCCACAATCGTCCTGATTTTAAAACCAGGCAAGGATCCGTTAAAACCTGATTCATATTGTCCAATCTCCCTGCTGAATGCCGATTATAAGATCTTTATGGGTATTTTAGCAGGGAGACTGGCAAAACTAGTCCCCAATCTGGTCCATGTTGATCAGAAGGGCTTTGTTGCCGGAAGGTACATCCAGGAACAGATACAACTGTTAATAGGCAATATCGACCTAGACATTGATAGATCTGACCTTTTGGCCATAGTTGCCCTTGACGCTGCCAAGGCCTTTGATAGGGTCTGCTGGGTGTACCTCTGGGAAGTACTGAAGGTAATGGGGTTTGGCCCTATTTTTATCCAAACCCTGAAGAACTGCTATCAGGGAGCCTCTGCCCGGATTCTTTTGAACGACCTGTTGACTTCAAGTTTTAACATCCAGAGGGGGACTCGACAATGCTGCCCGATCTCGCCTCTCTTATTTAATATTTATATCGAGCCACTTGCGCAGGCCATCAGATTGGACGACTCTATCTCCCCTTTTAAGACTCAACATTACAGTTGTATGCCGACGATTTAATATTGTTTACCAACGATCCTGAAGTGGTTATTCCCTGTGTAGAAGCACTTTTGGAGGGCTTTGGCTCCTTGTCAGGTTATCTAGCAAACACATCAAAGACCAAGGTGATGTGCTGGAACCTAGACGAATGGAAGGGCATAACCAGTAACGAGCTAAGATACTTAGGTGTTTATATTGTTAAAGACTTGGAAAAAATTCCTCAGATCAACCTAAATAGAACAATCAAAGAAATAGATCGCCTTTTCAGCAGATGGAGGAACCTCCCCTTGACAATCTATGGGAAAGTGAATCTAGTAAAGATGGTCATTCTCCCCAAGCTTACTTATTTATTTTCTACAATACCTCTGGTCTTTCCATCCAAGAGCATTAGTAAGGTGCAGAGTAAGATTGGGAGTTTCATCTGGGGTGACAAGGGGGTAAGGTTGTCCTGGTAGAAACTGAGACGCAGCTCAAGAAGGGAGGGCTGGCTCTCCCCGACATTAGCTGGTACGCGGTAGCATTTCAATTTAAAGGAGTTCGGATGTTACTCGTGAAACCAGAAGAGTCGGCATGGGGAAGGCTGCTGGGAGAAATGGCAAGAACTGTAGGAGGAGATGGTGGTGAGGCTTTCTTATATAAATTTTAAGCGTGTATGTCTGAAGGTCCTCAGGGCAGCACTGGAAATATGGTATAAAGTCAGAATCAGATGGGGGATAGGATACTATTCAGGCCTAGCACCTATATGGGATTCCCCTGGTACACCTTGCTGCCTTAAAGATAGTCTGGCGGTACCCATTAAGAGGGCAGATATAAACATCTGGTCTGATTTGCTAGACACAAAGGGGATCCATTCCTGGGAACTATTGAAGGCTAGGATTGGTACAGGATTTTCTAGATTCAAGTATCTACAATTGGTATCCTGGTTCAATGCAGAAAAAGGGGAAATAAGAGGGAACTGGGACATTGAACGTCTGTGTCAATCGGTGCAGCCAATTAAGAAAGAGATATCGGTGTGGTACAATCATTTATTAGAAGCTGAAGATCTGTAAATCCCGTCCTTGTCTTCGGTCTGGAACCATGCTTCTTTTGAACCTTCTATAGTTACCCTGTTTGAGCCCTCACTGAAAGTACTATATAAATATATTAAACCTGCATGCCTAAAAAAGAACCATTTCTTCGTCATTAATAGATTTTATTATACCCCAGCTAAAATAGCCAAGTTCGCCCCATTCCCAACACCCAAATGCCCAAGGTGTAAGATGCCCATTGCTAACGACCTTCATATCTTTTTTGAATGCCCTGAACTAAAAATCTTTTGGAAGGGGATTGGCGATACCCTTTGAGATATTTTTAAAACCAACATTGATGTTAATCTGTCTCTTGTCTTCTTCGGGGATGATGGACTATTTTGTCAGACTGCTCCGCAAATATCTCGCGGGTTAATATTATACTTGGTGCTATTAGCACGGAGAGAGGTCTGTAAAAAGTGGAAAGATCCCCTCTCCCCGAAGTGCGAGGACTGGCTTAAAGCCTCATTTGCCATGGCCCGCCTAAACCACGAATGAGAGGAGGACAGTTTGAAAAACATCTGGTTGCCCCTCACCAGGTGGGGTCGTAACCTGAGACTAATATAGTTGGTCCTATGATTACACCAAGTTCCCTTACTAATGGGACCGATCAGGCGACCTAAGCAAGTGCGGTAAGCCGGAGGGCCCACAGATCGAAGCATCGGCTTCATAAGACCTGCAGACAGCTTATTGGTGAGATGAGGACAAGAGAAAAAAAAAAAGATGGCCCTCAAGTGTGCCACAATATCTTTTATAAATACAGAATGTTGACTGTATTGTCCATATCTATTTTTAATCTAGCCAATATGGAGTGGCAACAAAGTGGCTGTGCCCGGTCTTAAGGCACTTGTTTGTTATATCCTTGCATAGGTGGAACTCTTTTGCCATATTGAAAGTATGCTTCACTATAGTGGAGATAGAAACAGCATTCATGGCTAGTGTAACAAGATGGTCAGGTGCTAGGTAGTTTTTTTCAAAAGACAAGTCTAATGGCATTCTGGGTGCCTTTTATGTTTAACACATACAGTTTGAGTAAAAGCAATGTGATGAAAAATCATGACAACACGGGGCTGGTCCCATTGATGTAATGTATGTTGCATTATTGAAGGTTCTTAATAACATTTGGCAATTTGTCTAGTCACATGGCTAGTAGTCAGCTGGTTCGACTAATTTCTAGGGTGGGGTCTTTTCTGTCATCTTCTGACCTTGGTCTAACCACAAGCAAAAGTAGAAGTCACAGGCTGAGTGCATCAGGTAGTAAATAGTAATTTTCCCTTAACCTAACTAAAGGGTTTTCTACTCTCAGGCCATGATCACGAGTACCTATGTAATTCCGATGGGACATGGTATGGGAGTTACTGTCCCCCATCAAAAATGCAAGATTTATTGGAACCCAGTGGACCCTGCACATTTTACCCAATATTTTGGCTTGTTTCAGAAGTCAAAATCTTCCAGTGAAATACTGGGTGCAAAATGAAACATAAACTGACGAACCACCAGCGGCGGTCGGTGCAGGTAAGCACGGTGGGCATGGAGACGACGGATTAGGATTTATTTCTTTATTTAATTTTCCCTATTCCGTCGTCTCTCGACATCCCGCACCACCGCGCTTACCTGCACCGACGCCGCTGCGAACCACAATCAGAATTACTGATTTCCTCACTAAATGGAAATCCTCAGTATCCCACTTGTAATCTCCATTAACTCTGCTCCCCCAGAAGTGTTGGCAACCTAGTTAACATGGTTGGTTACCAAGGCACTCAGAAAGAAGCCAAAGTTTGTCAGATTATTGTAAGGGAGGATGTAGCAAAATGTTATTTAATGTTCTCTCTGTCCCTCACTTCCAGTGGTTAGGCCAGAAAAAAACTCCCAGGACAATCCATTTAAGAGACGTGGTGTCCGGGTTTAGTCCTGGCTTTTCCCTAGTCTTTGAAAGTACCTTCTATTGTCAGGGAGGATATGTTCTGTCTCCTGCCCATTCAGGGGCAGGTCCACTAAACTTTCAAGCAACACTGCAAGGGAAGTTGCTACATTGCGTTGCGTCAAGTGGAGAGAGCAGAAATAGGCCATATCTACTAAGATATGGCACAATTCTGTTCTCTTGTAGCTCTGGCTTACATCTGGCTGCCTAGCCCAATGCAGACACCCTTGTGCCATGATGCAAGGGTACCTACGTCAGAATACTTTTTTTGTGCAGGAAGGGATACCTTCATGCACTAAAACTAATCTTTGAAGTTTATTCCTCTTTGCATCTGGGCTGCACAATTCAGCACATATGTAAACAGGATGTAAAGAGGAAAGAGAAAGATATTTTTCCTCATTAAGCCATCCTCAGGTAGGTGCACCATGTTTATTGACTTTAGTAAATACGGGTTTGTGTCAAAATACATGGGTGGATGCTCAGCAATGCTCATGCTTCACTCACTCAATGCCTCCTGACGAAGGTAATGCAGAGCCACACAGATCTTGATTTGCGGGGCCTAGTAAATTCCAACATGGATTTTTCGTTGGGGCTGGGACAAAAAGTGGTCTTAGTATAGCTGGGCCTCTACCATTGGCCTCTGGTTGTTTTACTGGTAATAGGATGGACCCTGAATTGATTTGCATTTGATAGAGACAGCTCTCCACATATTCTCTGGCATCATAAAAAGCCTGGTGTGAAGAGGGTGCTAAAATACCCGGCTTCAAAGAACATTTTTTTTCTGGTAACAAATGATATTTTGTGGTGAATTTACACACTGAATTAAAATATAGGAAATACAATGGCAAACACTATTTGTGCCCATTTTGTGCATATTGTTACTTAATTTTTCCATATTTGCTCCCGCTATCACCACTAACAAAAACCTAGCAGTGACAGTACTCAAGAAACGCGAGCTAAAGTTCAGCTTATAATCGGTGCAAGTGTAAAAACTGCCAATAATATCAATTGATGGTGCCCTTGGTTACACTATCGATATGGCTTAGTTTAGGCTAATAAAATAATCTTCACCCAGTAATCACATGCAGAATATTCATGGTTAATATACTCAAGACCTAAACGTAGTAAGTGCCACAGGTGATACAATAGATTCACTCCTAAACACCGGACCCTTGGGGGCAGATTTACAAGCCCCTTGCGTCATTTTTGCATTGCTGTTGCGTCACTTTTTGTGACGCAGCGGCAGCGTAAAAATGTGGCCCATTTACAATGTGACGCATATGGGGAGATGCGTCATGTTTTAAAGCCCTGCGTCACATAATACCTGCGTCAGGTATAACGTATACAGGGTGGGTATTCCATGCACGAAAGCCTCGTAGAAGTGACGCAGTGAAATCTACAAGATTTCACTGCGCCACTTCTAGGACGCCACTGCAGCAAAATCTTACGGCGTAAGGAGTGACGCAGCACAATGAGGATAGGCCTCAACATGCTTTACTGGAGTTGCGTCGTGCTTGCGTCTCAACTCTAGCATTGCATGACGTTTGCGCCAAGAGATGCGTCAGAATTTCTGACGCATTTGTCAATGCTTGCGTCATGGTGCACCTTATTGTAAATACGGCGCCGTTCGTGGCTGGAGTCTCTTGTGTGCCATTTTATCGGAACTTTTAATCCAAGGATCAGGCGAGTGCTGCCATAACGAGGGAGCTGTTAACATCCACAAAGGTGACTGGTTGCTGAAGTAGAGCAACGGACACGGGACTGCGAGGACCAGCAGCCCCGTAATTCAACACAGCTGTGGCCTCTTCCCGTACTCCCGCCCTCCCGCCCTGACGCCATAAGACTACTCACGGCCCCCGCTTCGCGGGAGCCGTTCGTGGCTGGAGTCTCTTGTGTGCCATTTTATCGGAACTTTTAATCCAAGGATCAGGCGAGTGCTGCCATAACGAGGGAGCTGTTAACATCCACAAAGGTGACTGGTTGCTGAAGTAGAGCAACGGACACGGGACTGCGAGGACCAGCAGCCCCGTAATTCAACACAGCTGTGGCCTCTTCCCGTACTCCCGCCCTCCCGCCCTGACGCCATAAGACTACTCACGGCCCCCGCTTCGCGGGAGCCGTTCGTGGCTGGAGTCTCTTGTGTGCCATTTTATCGGAACTTTTAATCCAAGGATCAGGCGAGTGCTGCCATAACGAGGGAGCTGTTAACATCCACAAAGGTGACTGGTTGCTGAAGTAGAGCAACGGACACGGGACTGCGAGGACCAGCAGCCCCCTAATTCAACACAGCTGTGGCCTCTTCCCGTACTCCCGCCCTCCCGCCCTGACGCCATAAGACTACTCACGGCCCCCGCTTCGCGGGAGCCGTTCGTGGCTGGAGTCTCTTGTGTGCCATTTTATCGGAACTTTTAATCCAAGGATCAGGCGAGTGCTGCCATAACGAGGGAGCTGTTAACATCCACAAAGGTGATTGGTTGCTGAAGTAGAGCAACGGACACGGGACTGCGAGGACCAGCAGCCCCGTAATTCAACACAGCTGTGGCCTCTTCCCGTACTCCCGCCCTCCCGCCCTGACGCCATAAGACTACTCACGGCCCACGCATCGCGGGACGCGCGCGGGCGCGCGCCGGGCAAAGCCCGGGCCAAGGGCAGGCCCGTCTGAGCCCGTCCGAGATCGACCGAGAACGGAACGGGACCTTCCTCTAACAAGCATTGTCTAAAGAGAATCAGCAAGGGTAAGCACCAGGCCCTTGTGTGTAACGCTGTGGGAATTCGTGTCAAGTGGCTGCTAGTATTAACGAAGAATGGAAAAGTCTGCTAAAAGGGATGGTATTACTACACAGTCGACTGGGGGAGCACTAATGGGAACATTGGACAACTTTCTGGTCCAGGTGCAATCAGTTCTTGCAAAGGATATCGAACTAACTGAAAAAAGATTATCTTTAGATATCCTGTGTGACAAGAGGTCCTCTTTAGGAAGTATGGCTAACCTAAGTTCACCACCTTGTCGACAGCCCGTTAGGTCGGATTCTATGACCTGTATATCTCCTCTGGAGGAAGAGCAAAATGATGATCTCATGATGTGTCCCACCCCTCTGATCGAAATATTGGATGATAACACTGATGTCGCGAACCGCGCAAATTTGGTTCCGACTTCTAAGTCTTTATCAAGCATTAAGACCCGCTCAACTAGCAATAGAATAGCGGCATCTGATCACCAACAATCAGCCCCTACTTTGAAAAAAACTCGCAGGGGAAATCAAAAGATTGTTGCCGGGAAGAAGCCTAATATTGATCACGTTCCTCCCCCCGTCACAAGGAAGGATTTACCCCCATGTCCTAAACCCTTATCTACTGAAACGCGGACAAACCTATCACTATCTACGGGGTCCATGTGTGGGGCAGAATCAGACCCAACGCTATTTTGGAAAAGACTAGAAAGAATCGTAAAGAATCTGTGTGACCCGATTTATGAAAGGCTTGGTTCGATCGAAAGTAGACTTACATGTATGGAACTTTCACTTGTATCGGCCCAACCTCGAGGTGGTAGGCTAGGCTTGGGATTGCCAAAGGAATGTCCTAGTGCAGTAGGCCATTGTACCGAGACCAATCTCACTGATAATAATATAATTGCGAAGAACAATCCCACTAATTCTCATGGATCTCAACCCACTACAGCTGCTGGTAACCGGCCCAGAGTCAACAATCCACTTCCATCCGTGGTAACAAATAGTCCTGGGACAGGCAGAGCTAAAAGGGACAAGCCACCCCCACTTGCTCAACCTTTTGCGCAAGCTTCATCGGCCTTAATTGATTTACATCTGCCCCCGGAAGCCGCCCCTTATGTGGTGATCTTAACGGGGGTCCCACCTTTGACTGATGGAGCAAGAGAATCTTATGGGGACTTAAAGAACAAATGTACTTTTTGGCTTAATGATAAGCCACCATTGCCGACCCACATGCGAGCTGAAATCTTGTATGCTAGGCGAGTGAACTGGGTGGGCAGGAGTCCTAAGTCACTAAAGGGAGATTGTGTTGTTATTAACTTTAGGGATAGATGGTGCGTGGAACATATCTGCTCTTGGCCCCAAATCGACCCTTCTCCCCTAATACGTACAATGCCATTGTCATTTTTTTATGCACCCATGTCCTTGCCCTTAGGTGGGATCATATGTGGGGGCTCTCTGTTGAGGGGTAACGCCTACGAGGACATAAGATCCATCAATAGATTCGATGTGCTCTCTGGGCTAGCGGACTGCGACTGACTGAATAAGGGTAGAGTATATCCTAAACACAAAATGTTATATGCGGCCCCGACGACATCGGGCAATCATGAAAAACTGCATATAGTCACAGAGGAAGTAGAGGGCACATGCCAATGGGATCTCCCTAGAATAGTTGATGGAACTAATGCCAGTAGGATTCATGACCAAACTAACATTGGAGGGGCTGGTGAGGGAGGCTTACAAGGTGAATTCCAAAATGAAAATCTAAGCACTGAGGGCACCCCTAGCCTTTCACAAGGTGTAGTCCCTTTACCTATTTTAAAAAATGGGAGTGTCAAAGGCGGAATTAATCCCGCTGGTCATGTGCTGTTCCTATCCTGGAATGTTGCGGGTATTGGTTCTAAACTTCTTTCTCCTTTGTGGGCAGACTTCATTAACAAGCATGATATCTGTCTTTTTCAGGAGACATGGTCAACAGAGCCTGTATTTATGTTGGGCTATTTGAATTTTTTTGTCCCCGCGGTTAAAAAATCCAAGGGACGGCCATCAGGAGGCTTGGTCATTTGGATCAAACAGAGTCTAGGGTGTAAAACTCAATCCATTCCAACTCAGAATAATGATATATTGGGAGTCAGACTGACCTGTATGCCAAACCTCAAAATTGACGTATACAACGTATACGTAAGGGGCTTACCTGGTGGGAAAATTTCTGAGGTGATGCCTGCACTAAGTACTCTCGTCGAATCTAATCCCATTGATGTGCTCCCACTTATAGCGGGTGATTTTAATACAAATTTTGAGCCTCTAGGGTCTCAAGATATGCTTTTAGTAGAGGAAGAAGATTTGAAGTGGGGTGTTCCACTGCTTGAGACAAAGGCAGTGACCAAGTGGACTGAGGCGGCCCTGTACCTGAATGGGTTTTGCCTGAGCAACCAATTGAGGGCGGCTAACGGCAGAACCATATCAGATAGGACATGCAATAAAACGTACGATAATGGTATCAGGGCAAGCAACATAGATTATCTCTTGGTTCACCTAAGGATGTGGTATACCCTTGTGGATATGGTGGTTGAGACACGGATAGAAAGCGATCATAATCCGCTAGTTGCAACTTTTAAGTTAGGATTGGGCGATAGGGAGGCCCATGGTTCTGAAAAAATGATTGGTCCAGCTGCTGTTTTATCAAATGATGAACGCCACCTTAAATGGCGTAACGTAGTTGAGCACCCTGATCTTTTAGGCTGTATCGAGTCCTATGTGGAAGAGGCGTTGTTATCAATCATGGCAATAGGTAACAATTGTCAACCTTTAGTCGAACAAGAGATTATACATGAAAAACTAGTAGCCAATTTGAAATCATGTTTTTGTAGACCTTCTAAAGCAAAACAAGCCCCTAAACGCAAACAGGAGGATTGGTATAACGCCTCCTGTAAATATGCCCGCAGCAACCTGGGTCTTGCTCTTAAAACTAAGGATATGAGCAAGATTAAAATAGCTCGTAATGCACACAAAAAGACCTTATGGAAAGCAAAAAAAGATTGGGACGAGTGTGAGTGGCAAGACTTAAAAGCAGCATGCGCTGATAAAAACCAGAAAAAATTCTGGGATATTTTTAAATGGAAGAGGGGCGAAATTACTGACAGTCCTCATAATCATGTACCCCAGAATTCTTGGATAGACTTCTTTAAGACACAATATTGTAAAGGTATCGAGGATGCTAGAATGCCCCAACGGAAGAGGCCGTTCTATAATAGCCCTGTGTTTACCACAGAGGAGGTTGACACAGCGCTTGACATGATTACCCAGGGACGCGCACCTGGCATGGATTGTATCCCGGCTGATGTATTTCTGTACAATAGAAAAAGATGGTGTCTATATATTACTCATTTAGCTAACGCCATAGCCCAGGGAATGAGTATCCCTCACTCCTGGAAGGGTGCCGAAATCGTCCCGATATATAAAAAAGGGGACAAATCGCTGGCTTGCAATTATAGGCCCATAAGCCTAATAGACGCTATGCAAAAAATCCTGGGCAGACTGGTTTTGGGCAAAATTCAGACCTGGATGGAAGATAATAGTATATTAAGTCCTTTACAGGCTGGGTTTCGTCCAAAAACAAGTACAATAGATCAGGTCTTCAGGTTTGTCGTCCTCTATTGGCGGACAGTCGTCCTAGAGAAAGGGGTTTTGTATGCTGTGTTTGTTGACCTACGGGCGGCCTTCGACTTGGTCCCACGAGGCAAGCTGTGGAAGGTATTGGAGGAGTTGGGGATGGCGCCGGAGTTGTTGGCATTGGTGGTCCGCTTACATGAGAAAAATTTTGCACGGGTCCGATGGGGGCGGCAGGGGGAGGTAACGGAGTCTTTCCCCGTGGAGCGAGGAGTTCGGCAGGGCTGTGTTTTGGCACCGACCTTGTTCTCGCTCTTCGTGAACGGGGTGGCCGAGTTCCTCTCCCGGGTCCCCTCGGATGCACCGGCTATGAATGGTACTCGAATTCCAGTTCTCATGTTCGCGGACGACACATTGCTGATTTCTAAAACTCCGAGTGGCCTGCAGCTTACCCTCCGACGCTTTGAAGAGTTCTGCTTGCTTCGTGGTCTGGAAATAAATGTTTCCAAGACCAAGTTTATGGTTCTTAACGGCCCTAACCCGTGTAGATCCTATAAACCGTTTGGTGGTAAAATTGTAATGGGTGGCTCGCCCCTGGAACAAGTTGACGCATTTACATATCTGGGAGTTACGATACAGAAGAATATGTGTTGGAAAAGCCAACTAGACATGTCAATTCTGAAGTTCCAACAGCAGACAGGCTTTCTTATAAAAAGATTTAAAGCTTCGCACTCACAGCCAATAAGCCCACTTCTAGAAATTTATTCAATGAAGATCCGTAGCTCATCATTATATGGTTCAGAGCTATGGGGCTACGGTAACAATCCCAAACGCTTGAATACAATGGAGAGTGAGTTTATACGGAAAATCGTTGGTGTACCACAAAGTACTCCCCTGTTACCCCTCTTTAGGGACCTCGGTCTGAAAACCTTACAAGATACTGCTAATTTGCGACCATTGTTGTATTGGCGTAGGGTTTGGTCAACTGAGGAGCTCAGGCATTATGCCCTGGGATTAAAAGAAATAATGGAGAAAGACCTCTTTCATAAAATAGAATGGCTGAAGTCTATCAAAACATTACTTTTCAGATTGGGGTGGAGCAATCTATGGGATGATCCCCAAAATGCGGTTTTCCCTTCAAAAGATATTGTCAAAGCTAAGTACTGGGAATTCGTAGTCACGGAATCTGTTTCCAGGGGGAGTACATCCCAGTTAACAGCTAGATACCTAGAGATTAAGGCCCACCATGGGCAGGAACAATTTTGGGGCATGATTGAAGAACCAACTGATCGCAAATTATATTTTCAGTTTAGGATAGGTACCCTTCCCATTTGTACATTTACGTGCAAATGGACTAACGGGTCCCAGGATAAATGTCCTAAATGTAGAGACACGACTGAGTCTCTTAGTCATTTCATTTTTTTTTGTCCTCTCTATGAGCACCCTCGTAAAAAATGGGTATTACCTGTCTGTCGTCTTATAGGCATTCGAAGGTATGAGGAGGCACTAAGAATCTTGCGCTCAGATCCAAGCCCGACAATTGCAATAGCAATGGCTAAATATATTAAGTGGGCTTGGACTATACGGTATAGACACTCTAATGTGAAAGTGACTAATGATAAGGCACCCTAATGTAGTCATGTTTTTATCATTTCATATAAATTTACTCATCCATCCTCACATGCAAAAACTTTTAGTCTTGGTCTTTTTGTGGTTTCGACTAATTTTTGTTGAGGATGAGTTAATATTGTTGTTTAAAAATGAATTGTTTTAATCGAACTGGATGCTTAGGAATTAACATCGATTAGTAATCATGGAGTATTTCGTAATCTAGGGTGTTTAAGTGTAAAAATCATGTGTTGAGTTTATTTTATTACAGTTTCTTTATAAACTATGTTAATGTAATTGCTTGATGTACGATACTTTCATGACTTAATTGTCGAATAAAGTTTTCAAAATGGAAATACGGCGCATCCATGGTGGCCCAAGGGTTTCTCAGGGTGGCGCAGGGAAAGTGATGTATCTCTACAGAAGCGTCACTTTCTAGTAAATCTGCTCCTTGGTGTTTTAGTTCAACTACACCCGCAGTCAGGACTGGCTTTAGGGCGGGGCGACCGGTGCCACCGCGCCGTGTGCTGGCTTCCTGGGGGCGCCGTGTTTGAAAGTTTATTATGCTTTTGAAGCACCTGCTGCAGCGTTTCTTACCCCCGCAATTACCAGGCCTCACATAAATGTCAAGATAACTCGTGATTAATTATCTTCCTGGAGAGAGATCAGCATTTTGAATAGTTGAGGTTTTGACTTAGGTGAAGTTAGTGCAGAGGGTTAATATGCCTGCTGCAAAGAACGTGTACCAGGTAGATTACAGAGTGCGTATGATGTACACAGATCAGCAGGTTACTGCTTTCAAAAGAGACATCCTTTTGTTACTTGCAATTTATAACTTAAAGTCCTAATATAGAATAGTGAGCTATTAACTTTCATCCTAGCACTGCATACACACTGCAAAGTATACATTATTGGAGCATTGATTAATGTTGCAAAAAGAGTTCATTTGGCTAGAAATCGAGTCTTATTATTAAAGAAAACTGCCAACTATGCTGTTTCTTTTTCGACTCTGAGTTTGTGCTTCTCCACACCAACCACTCTCAAACTATACTGCCTACCAGTATGGATGGCATGTGACTCCTAAACTTTCAGTCCTTTGGCTTATGTATTATTTCCTATACACGGATTTACACACCTATGATTGATTGTCTCTGTGTAACGTGTGTGTGATGCAAAGTGCTCGGACACCCTACACTGGTATAAGTGGCGCTATATAACTAATTCAATGCATCTGAGAGAGTGTGGTTATGGAGACTTGGTCACTGTTAAAGGGTGCCAGTGAGAGAATCCATGGTGGAGGTGGTCATTGGGGGGCGCCAACAAGCATTGTCGCACAGGGCGCCACCAGCACTAAAGCCGGCCCTGCCCGCAGTAGAGACAGACACACGGCCAGGGTTAGGGACAATGAGTCTCAGCTCCTATGGGCCTGTTGACCCTTTCCGCACCGCTGCAGCGATCCTGAGGCCCACGCGTTGCCAACCACCTCTTTGATGAGGGCCCTGACCACAGACTCAATGGATACCACATGGACCTCTGCAGGAGGGGGGTCAGGAGAGAGAAGAGAAGGGCTGAGGTTGGCCTGGCTCAGCCTAATTTGGGAGGGCTCCTTGGAGATAAACCTCGAGCCTCCTGGAAGCCGGCTGCCTGCTGTCTAATGTGGCTTCGGCTGCTCAGCCCGGCTGCCTTTGATTGCAGCCCACAATTAGGAGCGCCGCGCTGCGGTGTGGTCGGGTTTGCTTGCGTTGTGATGAGGTAAGAATGCACTCGGACCGATTTCTTAAAAATGAAAAGAAGTTGAAAAAGAAAAAAACAGGCAGATCACACATTACCTTTCGTGCGTCCAAAAACACCGCTTTCTTTTTCAGTTATTTTGAAATGTCTCCTATTTACTCTCGCTAACTCATCCTCTCTTTTTTTTGCTTCTTTTTTAACCTTTTCTCTCCTCTGTTTCCTCCAGGCGCTCCCTCGCTTCCTACGTCTTTGGCTGCTATGTTTGCCTCCTATTATCTTGCTCTTCCTCCTCACTTCCTTGTCTCTCTTTTCTTGCCCAGTGCAGAATTGGCCTCGCTCTGAGTTTGTTTGCGTTGGTGGATGTTCTTATTGGTTTGCTCAGCAGGAGCCGCTGGACGCGGAATTGGCTGGTAACATTGGTGTATTTTCCATATTTGTGTTCTCCAACGAATTATGGTTTCTGTGTGTATTCTCAAAGGATGACTCACGGGAACCGCACCACGGATGGGAAGCTAGGAGTCATTTCTCCCACCCCAGCTGACATTCAAGAGGACGTGTCTTACAGGCCTGGTGAAAAAATGAACCTATCACAGATAATCACCCGAATATTAGTCCTAACGTTTGCGGCTCTCCTCCCCTTCAGACCCGGCTCCAGGAATTTTTATTTGGGTGGGCCAAGGGTGCATTCGGGTGGGCCACTGCAGGCCCGATTTGTCGCTTATATGTCTAGCCAGGCCTGCTTCACAGCCCTCCTTTATCTCTTCTTAGTCTTACAAAGCCCAGTAAAATGTACTGTTTTCCAAATCTCTTTCTAAATCTCATCACTCTCAAAAAGTGTTTTTTTTCTGTGTAATGTCCCTTTGATGGGAAGAGGAGGTTTCTGAGGTGGGAGTATCAGGCAAGGGACACTACTCGGGCTTCCTCTGTGCGAGCCTTCATTACTACCTCCACCTGACTCGGACTCTGCCCCGCACTCCCTTCCAGGCCTGATTTTCCACTTTTCTACCTCCCCTCTCCAGTGCACCTTATCTCACAGCTGACCTTGGGCTCCAGCCCCATACAGCCCCATACAGCCACCATCCGGCTTCACTATCATTGTTCCCGGAAAAAACATTAGTAAAATCACCTTCAAACTTGAAACATTGAATATAGCAATAAATGTAATTAGCACGTACTTTAAAGTATGTTCCACAGTTGCCCTAATGACCCAACTGTTAATTAAATAATCAAAAACTGAAAGGCCATGACAGGGCTGGCTTTAGTGCTGGTGCGAAAGTCTTTTTTGGCGCCCCACCAATTACTTCTTTCTCCGCAGATACCTTTACTACCACCCTCCAACAGTGCACTTCATTTCTCCATAGCCCCCACCACCCCATGACCTCCTCCTCGAATTCCCTCACTGCCACCCTTCGCCAGTGCCCCTCATCTCTCCATAGCCCCTCCCCCTATTGTCCTCCTTCACGGATTCCCTCACTGCCACCCTCCGCCACTGCCTGTCATCTCTCCATAGCCCCTCCCCCTATTGTACTCCTTCTCGGATTCCCTCACTGCCACCCTCCGCCAGTGCCCCTCATCTCTCCATAGCCCTTTCCCCTATTCTTCTCGGATTCCCTCACTGCCACCCTCCGCCAGTGCCCCTCATCCCTCCATAGCCCCTCCCCCTATTGTCGTTCTCGGATTCCCTCACTCCCACCCTCCGCCAGTGCCCCTCATCTCTCCATAGCCCCTCCCCCTATTGTCCTCCTTCTCAGATTCCCTCACTGCCACCCTCCGCCAGTGCCTCTCATCTCTCCGTAGCCCCTCCCCCTCATGACCTCCTCCACGGATTCCCTCACTGCTACCCTCCTCCAGTGCCCCTCATCTCTCCTTAGCCCCCGATTAACTCCTCCTCTGATTCCCTCATTGCCACCCTCCACCAGTGCCCCTCACCTCTCCATAACCCCTCCCCTCATGACCACCTCCTCAGACTCCTTCACTGCCTCCCTCCACCAGTGCTCCTCATCGCTCCATAGCCCCTCCCCTCATGACCTCCTCCTCGGATTCCCTCACTGCCACCCGCCACCAGTGCCCCTCATCTCTCCGTAGCCCCTCTCGCATATACATTTTATTTGTTGTATAGCGTTACTCATATTAGTGTAGGGTGTCACAGTACTTTACATCACGAACACATTATACGGAGACAATCAATCATGCAAGCATGTAAATTAGTCTACAGGGAGTGTCACATAAGTCAATGAGGATTAAAAGGTGTAGGAATCACATGTCTTCCATGCTGGTGAGCAATATATTTTAAGGGGGTTTGGTCTGGAGAAGCACAAACTCAGGATTTAAAGAGTACTCCAGTGGTTCCGGAATGGCTTTACTGATAAAAATGTATATCTGTCAAAACAAACTCCCTTTAGCAACATTAGAATAATGAAAGACCAGGGAAATTCTAACTATATCACAACACAAAAAAGCTATGTTTGTATGCAGCTCATTGATGACAGTTCAGAGGTCACTGTCCTATTTTAGGATTGTAACTTCTGAACTGCAAGTAACACAAGGATCTCTGTGACAAAGGTAGTAGCCCACTGAGCTATCCAGATAAAATACAGTTTATCTGCACTTAAAAAGTAACAACAGACAAATGACTGCTCTCCAGCAGGATCATAAATCTCCAGTTATCTGAACATTTTTTATTGTTGTACCTCGGGGGCAGATTCATTACGAGGGCCAAGGCTCATGTTTGGGTGGGCCAGGCTCATCTGTGGGTGGGCCTGGCCCATCCGGCCCACCCCCTAGAACCGGGCCTGCTTCTCTTGGTTGCACCCTTGCATACCCAGAGGGCCGGACTGGCCGTAGCGGGCACCAGGCGTTTTCCTGTGGGCCGGAAGGGTGGGGGCCAGTTTTTGAGTGGTGGGGGGCGTTTTGGTACAGCACCGGTTTTGCAAAAGTCCGGTAACAAAAGCAGCTGCAGTGCTCCCCCGTCCGTCCCCCCACCCGGGGCGGTCCAACTGAAATGCCAGGGCTGGTATGTGTTCCCCATCCCACCCTGCATACCCAGTAGTCCACATAGTAGTCTTTTCTCAGTTTATGTGACTACTCCTGAGACCTTTCCTGCCTGGAACTTCCTGCTTATCCCTGCCTGGCACTTCATGGCTTCTTAAATCAGTTTTATCAGTGTCATTCTGTGGGGGTGGAGGAAGAGCTTCTAAATCATGGTAATGAAGATTACTGGCATGTAATATGTTCATCACCTCCTCATTGTCACTCCTCGTCTGAGTCCTACTGTTTGAGGATATAAACAAGCATTTCGTGCACCAAGAAGCTTCCACATATACTTTTTTCATCAACATATATCCACTCCATATTTCAACCACATACATTGTACACAATTACTTATTTGCAGCTTTAAACACCCCCAAAGCAAAATTCAAAGAATCATCCTTATTGACCTCTACTCTATACTGTGCCAGAAACTAGTGTTAGGAGTGGACCAAGTAGCTTACCAAATGGCTGCTCCACATATGTCCTGTGGAGACACACCAGCTGACTCTGCCCAGGATGTAGAAACTACCAGGGTAGAATGCCCTTGTTAACCTTCTGGGACCACAGAGTCTTCTGAAACATAAGCCTGAGTGATGGATTGTTTTATCCACCTACTCAAAGTCACAGTTTGCACTTCATTTGCCACACCATAGGTCACAAATAAAGCGCTTGAGGAACAACATTCTTTTTTTCTGGACAAATAAATTGCAAAGCTCTCTTGATGTCCAATGACTCAGGAACGTCAGAGTTTTCCCCATACTCTAGCACTGGCAGAACGATCTCCTGTGAGCAGTGAAACTGCCTCTGGACATTAGGTCTGAACTTAGGATCAGGCCTCAACACCCTTCTATCTGAAAGGAAATTTAACTATGGGTAATTAATCACCAGTGCACCTAACTCCCACAATGTCTTAGTTGATGTTATCGCTTAAAAGAAAACACCTTCACCATGTCTCAATCTATGTCTGCAGAATCTAGTGGTTCAAATGTCTTTCCCTGCAAACCCTCAAGAACCACCAATAAATTCCATGTTGTGGTAGGAGAATGAACCATTGTTCTTTTCAATGTAAACCTCTTCAGAAGCTTGAAAACTCAAGGATCAATCTTAGACCTAACACAGAACCATCCCTCAAAAAATATAAAATACGGAATTGATCTCAAGACCTTGCATCTACCCCCTTCTTTTGGCACCAGTTTTTGAAATTTCTCCTGCATACAATGCAAGAGTCGAAGGTTTCCTACAGAGCTGAATTTTGATTGCCATCTCCTCTGAACATCCTAAGCTCTGTAGGCTTGCCCTTAAATCTTCAAGACATGAGACGCATTTTCATTAACTGTGCTACTGACAGGGATGTAGACCAAAGAGGTGAAGATGAAGATATCAACCTTCTTTTAACAGGGTGAGTGAAGGAGCCAGGGACACCTGGGCCAAGACGGACCCACCAGATTACTTGTACCTGCTTAGGCGGAATATTCTGCTGACATTTATTTAGTAGATACTCTTCCCGCAAACGCTGGACGCCAACAAGCATGAGCAAGCACTAAGCAGGAAGTGCCCGGGGCAGGGAATAGCCTTAGAAATAGTTTTTAAAAAACTGAAAAAGGACTTTCGGGTGTCATACTGGGCATGCGAGGGTGCTGAAAGGGAGAGCAGAGCCTGAAACATTACGACTGGCACGGGGAGTGACGATGAGGAAGTAATGTATTTTAAACATGGGTGGGTGTGCAGAAAACAACACCTTGACATCTAACAGTGCAACCTCACTGAAGCCCTGAAGTGGATGGTGGCATTGTAAAGTATTTTAAATAATCCATAATAGAACATCGTATTAGAATGCTCACCAACACTTAGTCTTTTGACCATGAGTGCACTGAGCTGAACCTTGGAATCAGCCTATCAATACTGCAGGGGGGGGGGCATCAGCATTATGGCCTATTGGTCTGGGGCCCATTGCACCTTAACTATAGCTGCTTTTCTTTACCAAACCAGGCTGGAGTGGTACCAGGATGTGGCCTTATTTTCCTTGCTTGAATTAAGGCCTAGGGCACCTTTGCTACTTTCGTGTGCAAAACACAATTGGTGCCCCCATTAACTCAAGAACCACACTTCATAGGCTCCCCAATTTACAGCCTTTTATTCTTGTGTTTTATAAATAGCTTTTTATGCAGCCCAAAAACAACTGAAAATGTCACTGTTATTGTTCCTTTTCAATGTTCCCTTTAAAGATAAATGTTTGATGGAGCCAACACTTCTGCTATTTTAGTACTGATTTGGTATAATCTCTTAAATTGTACACACCAATCTTGGAAAGGGAAAACGCTAGCAACCTTACATAAAGTTCACATGAAGAAGCATGGTTCATTAATTAAACATAAGCGGAGATATACGTTTTGAGATCTCCACTGATGAAATAACCATTGATCTATGGTCTGGGAGGCATTGTTTTGCTGTAACTTATGGAAGACATACTCAACACCCGATTCTCCTCGTGTGTAACTTTTACAATTACTGAATCATCACAGTTTATTTCAATAGCAATTTGGGTGATTGAATTCCACTTATAATAAAAATGATTGTATTTCTCCTATTTTCAATCACAAAGTTAATCAATGACTGGTAATCAAATTAACAAACAATCCTTTTGCTATTTGTATATTCAAAGGTGCAAGTGCTAAATAAATTAACAATGTAAAATCCAATAAGTTGTATGGTACTCAGGGTTAAGTCAAAAAAATATAGACTACAAAATAAAATAAAACTAAAACAAAGAGTATTAACTTTCTGCAATTTTCGTCATTGCGCATCTTTGATGTCAACATTCCAGAAAGGGCAAATTACTTTTAATCCCTCCCTAGATTCAACAAAAACACCCTAGCAGATTCAAGGTACTCAAGTTAAATCCTGGCTCTGCCACAACTCGGTGCCCTAATCTAAGGACCTCGGTTGCATTAACCCATATCGGTCATTACATAAAGTGCAAGTGCACAGCAATTGTAAAAATATGATAATATATAACATCTCAAGTAATGAAGTGCCTTACGTCATATAATGTACATATTTTCAGCATTATAAAGTGCAAGTACTTACACAGTTTTTTCACTCTCGGTCATCACCTCTCATGGTTGACCCATAATGCAGTTATGTAAAATGCGGTTGTATAAAGTGCAAGTGCAACATTATAAAACTCAGTTGTTAAACTGTTTCACTTGAGTCAATGCGGCCTATACTTTAAATAAAAAAACCTATATAAAGTGCAAGTGTGTTTAAAATTCTTCATCCTTGCCATAGGCAATACGGGTTAACGCTCAAAGCAATTTATTACTTTAAAAATGAACCTTCTAGGGTGTATTATGTGATCATTAATATTCCGCATTCTGCATAATGTACAAATCACGTGGTTCACCCAAATACCCTTGAGAGACTCAAATGACTAATGACAGTTACAAATAGGCAACGTTTACTCCAAAGCTACCTTCTCTTACGTTAACCCTGATTATGTACCAAAACATTTTTTAACAAATATAAATCAGATGGAAGCATTTTGTGAATTGAGCTTGGATATAATTTATAATCTGCATTGATTCCCAAGAGATAAAATAATTTCCAAAAGATTTTTGTAAACATTTTTTTCATTGTATTATCTTTTCAAGCCATACTAACAATTAAAACCCTGACCATGGATACTATTAGATCCCTAAATGTATATGTAAATCCTCCTCCGAAATTAATCCTGACGGGATTTTAGCATTGAACAACAGTATATATCTGGATTCTAGCTGTCGCAGTTTATGTTCTCGATTACCTCCCCTTCTCATTCTTGCCACCTGATCAATTGCAAAATACGTAAGATCATTCACATTGCACTTGTGCACCTCATTAATATGTCGGGCAACAGGGTAGCTTTTGTCGTTGTTCTTGACTGCCCGTAAGTGCTGTAATATCCGTACATGCGCCATATGAATGGTACTTCCCACATACATTTTTGGGACAAAAGCCAGCCGGAACTAGAGAAGCAGATTAGTGAGGTTGGCAGGGCCACCTCTGAAATTCCTGTCACGACTTTGAAAGCACTATGGAACAGCCAGGGTTTACGGGGGTATTTAATCTTTGTACGCCCTGATGACAAAACTCAACACAGGCAAGTTGTTAACTGCTGAGGAAATTGATTCTAACTTTTACAAGATACGGAGTGACTCAGCCAGAAATGGAATTTCATCTTTCCTTGGTATGTGCAATTGAAAAGAAACGGATTAATTGAAAGTTACTGAGAGATTTTGAATATTTCATTTGCGGAATTGCAAAGCATTATGGTTGTTGTGGTCGGAGAGATACCAGACAATTAAGTGAAATCAATGCAGTGGCAAACACTTTTTTAAGTGTAATGGCAATGGCAATGTAATACCAACAGGAGAAAATTATGCAAAGATGACACTGTTTTCTTGGCTAAGATACATATTGATTATCAATCAATCAATCAATCAATCAATATTCTTTATTCGGGTATAAAAATATCCATAAAAGAGCATGACATAGACAGTCGAGATTCCATGATAAATTAAAATTGATATACACATTATTACAAACTATAAAATATACCCAATTGCTACGAAAGGCAATAGAAAATACAAAATATTAACAGATTAAAAACGGGGCAATATGTGCAGACCCGAGCAGATCAAGCAGCATAAAAGTTCACCATTAAGCACTTATGAACAAAGCTCTAAAACTGTTGGCAGGGAAAAAAAAAAACATTCGTCATACGCTTAGCTAAAAAGAGAAACTGCGGGTCTAGACTATGTAGTGTCCTTAAATACTTCTGTGCCCCGGTGGAACCTAGGGGCTAATCCTCTCCTCTGGTATTCCTTAGTTTTACCGCCAGTCATAAAAAATGTACAGTACTAAACAGTATAAAAGGGTCGGGAGAGTTTCAAAAATAGGAGTGCCACATTTGCCTGGTTAATTTTGGAGCGTCTTAAAATGGTTTTTAAAAACAAAGACCTAGGGCGAACATAAAAAGGACAAAATAGGACAAAATGAAGAGTGTCTTGCGGAGATCCCAGATCTCAGCCCCTTTATATTAATATCTGTTACAACCCCAGCCGGGACAGATAAAATATGGTGCAGAAGATTTAGCCTGAATCCAGTCATTAAAAATCTGTCGTGTCTATTATATATGTTAGAAAGATAAAATTCCATTCCCGGGAGTGATTTTGTTGTGGTCGGAGAGATATCAGACAATTAAGTGAAATCAATGCAGTGGCAAACACTTTTTTAAGTGTAATGGCAATGGCAATGTAATATCAACAGGAGAAAATTATGCAAAGATGACACTGTTTTCTTGGCTAAGATACATATTGATTATCGTAATAAATGACCCACTGCCACTTTAATATAAATAGTATATGCCGGAAAATCGTAGTCCTACCTCAGTGTTGGTGAACGTTCCATCTTTAAAATAGAGAGTAAAACAAATGCATGTTCTTACCAGCTCCATATGATTAAGACTCACAGGAGTTGAAACGCGTTATACTGAATGCTGAGAAACCTTCTAGAATAAAGATAGGATTGTCATAATACACATGTGGAGGGGCCTGTTTACACGTACTGAAGAGTCCAATCCACTTTCCATGTTGATTATTTAAAAAGAAAGACGAGCCAAGGCTTAGTTTCGTTGCAGCGTGTTTATTATAAAAAGCAGCAAAATCAGCCCAATGTGTTTCAAAGCTCACGGCTCCATTGTCACGGGTCACGTTACGTTTGCTTTCCCCATACATAAATACACCATGGGATTGTTGATTCTACAAAATAAAAGTAGGACTTTTATATGTCATCAATACACATCAATTGCAGCGCCTATCTTGAAACATCTCAGTATTCATTGTGGACCTATGGTACATTGTTGTATCACGTTCATGTACAGATCATGTGAATGCATATTACAAAGCTCTACGCATTTGTTCCATTTCATTATGAGTATCAGTTGGAAATTTGAGTAGCGATTGGTACCAAACAACACTGTAAGTGTACCTCGTTATGTTAATGTTTCTGGTGTAAACTGGCCATGGTGGCTAATACTACACCAGGGGCTGATTTCCCCATCTCATGATGTGATATATCATTCAGCTCAAGTGGGCCCACCTTCCCCAAACTTAATTCTTCAATAGTCTTCAATTTGGCCCAAGTGGGGGAATGGCAATTCTTTACGTCCAGGAAAAAAACACCTAAAATATCTCTACAATACCGCAATGTGTCCACCAAAGAACAGAAATCCAGTAGATCTAGATATATGTGGCTCTCTTGCATTCTTTCTCCCCGTTGTGACATCCTGGACTCCTACAGAAATAAGAGAACAAAGGTTCAGTGAAAATTCATATTCCATTGCTCTAAAAACTAGCAAACCTAACAAACAAAAGATAATAAATAGAACAGGGACCAAGGTTTCAAATATATAGCAAAAACAATACCCCTCTTTAGCTACAGATTAATCAAGTGGTGATTTACACATTATATACAGTTACTCGAGATCAACCTAGATGGACTGCCAGTTCTTCGTCCCTGTTCAGTCCCCCGGGGTTAACACCCCTGCATCTGATAATCAGTTTGGACTCAAGCCTTCTTAACTCCTGTATTTTGTTACCCTTCTTCTTCGGATATGGATTCTATGCAATGCACAAACATGTAAAAGACTGATGTTTTTATCATGTTTTTGTCTGAAATGCCTTGCAATGGGATATTGCCTATCTTCGTTGGTGACAGCTCTCATGTTCTCCAGTACTCTTTCTTTCACTTTCTAAATCGTACTACCTATGTAATACATCTCACCCGAGCAGCACAACGCATAAATGCAGAAATCTGAATAACAGTTGAGATGTTTAGTGATGATGAATGGCCAATCGTCTCTTGAAAGTTCGTACTATACAGGCCTTGCACGTGCCATATGTGAAAAAGCCTTGTATGTTACGAATCGTGCTTACTCAATTAATGTCTTTTTAATGAATCAATCCAATCTGCTTTTAATCCCCAAATTTGAGAAATACTTTTGCATGTACCTTTCAGAGCATATTACTTTTTTTCCAAATGAAAAATATTTCACACCTTTATAGTCCATTTTGTAATTCATGGATGCTCTGTAGAGTTCCATTAATTTTGAAAATACCTAGTACCAGTACAATCGAATCAATAAGCATTCCCAAAAAGCATTGACATTTCCAATCTACCTTTGCCCTATTTCATCTGAAACATGTTAGTCGCTTGTGTGACATTTTCTTTATTCTGACAGGGGTGTAATATAGACGGTAAGGCAATAATATGGAATGAGCCTTCCATGTGAGCTTAACGTGATTTTGTGTGCGTCTCCATTTATAATGTTGCAAGTGTCTGAACACACTGGATTCCCTAGTACTTATGACTAGCAACCTTGTAACTTTTCATATTGTGAGGTTTTAGTGAAAATGAATACTTTGTATACCACCTGACATAGTCCTTGTCTTGCTAGGAGCTCTACAGAATTCCTACAAGAATGGGCCACATTGAGAGCATTAATTCTTATCACACAATCAGGATTCTGATGTGGGAATGGCACTGAATAAAATGTGGTTATTCTTTCTAACTTGATTGAAGCCTCAACAAAGAAAAATGCTCAACCACTCTACGCAGCATTTATTGATTACACAACTGCATTTGATCGAGTTGACAGAGCTAGGCTCTGGCAGAAGCTACATAATTGGGGGATCCCAGCCATCCTTTTAAGAACCATCATGAGCCTATATGTATAGCCCTGGGTTAAAGGTACAGTTACATCCAACAGAGTAACATCAAATAGATCTTGACAACTCAAGGGCTAAAGCAGGAGTGCATTTTTGCACCCTTGCTGTTCATCCTATATTGGGCAGATACAGGTAGTGCCCTAGCCAAAGTAAGGGCATTTCCGCCCAAGCTAGCAGGTAATCATCTCCAGTGTCTACAGTCTGCTGATGACACAATCACATTCAGCCATACGGCTGTTAGTCTGCAACGAACCCTGGTTGCACTGGCAATATATTGCAAAGAAAATATATTCTTGATTAATTCCTCAAAATCCCAAATATTGGTTTGCTAAAACAAAATCATTAATAAGGTCAGATTTCACTTAGACCAGGTGAAATAGAGCAAGTATCAAGCATGAAGTACCTGGGAATTCATTTCAATCATCGAGTTTCTCATCAAGTGCCGCTTTTATCATTGCAAGGAGGGTCTACATTTCATTTAATTTCATTTATTCCATTTGTAGCGCGCTCGGCTACTCAAGAGTGTCCCGGCGCGAACCAGAAGGGGGGAGAGAGACAATCATACAAAAAGGAATGTTTTAAGCTTTTTCTTAAAAGATGCGAGCTCCTGGGTAAGGCGAAGATCAAGAGGAAGGGCATTCCAGGCCCTACTAGCTCTGACCACCAAAGAGCTACCTCCAATCCTCTGAAGCTTGTAGTGAGGGACGACAGCCAGGCGGATAGCCGACGAGTGCAAGACCCTTGCTGGGGCATAGAAGGCAAAGCGCCTTTGAAGGTAGAGCGGGCCCTGCCCATGAAGAGCACGATGGGCCAGGACCAGAGATTTGAATTTGATCCTGGCCGCGATGGGCAACCAATGTAGAGAGTGCAAGTGAGTGGTGACACTCGACCTAGATGAAATACCTAAGACTAGCCTAGCCGCCGTGTTCTGGACCACCTGCAGTTTCTCAACCATATAACCAGGTGACCCAGTGAACAAGGAATTGGCATAGTCTAGCCGGGAGAGAATCAGTGCACAGGTCACTGTTACTCTGGCTGCCTGCGGGATGAGCGGGAAAAAGTTCCTAAGTGTTTTAATAAGACCAAAGCAACAGCCGGCCGTTTTCTTAATATGAGTAGAAAACGAGAGGTTCTCCTCAAACCAAATGCCCAAGTTCTTAGTGGGCTGTCCTTCCAAGAAGGGGGGAGGAAGCTCCTGAGGTCACAGCTGTTGACGAAAGTCAGTAGGAAAAGCGCCAAAGAGCAAGATCCCAGATTTCTGCTCATTACACTTGAGCTGAGCATCAGCCAGCCAAGTGAAGATGGAGCGAAGGCACTGTTGGGCGGCCAGAACAGAACTGGAGGTCTTATCCCACGTAAAAAGTAGCTGGGTGTCGTCAGCATACGCCAGAACCTTGGCCCCCAGATCTTCTGCAAGATGAATCAATGGCGTGACATAAATATTAAAAAGCAAAGGGCTGAGTGCAGAGCCCTGCGGGACTCCCGTAGTGACCAGATGAGGGGAGGAATGAAACGGAGGGAGCCAGATCTGTTCGGCCCTTTCCTCAAGAAAAGACCTGAGCCAGCCCCACACGGCCCCAGAAACACCAATATCAGTGAGACGGGTCATCAAAAGGTCGTGTGGGACCGTATCGAAGGCCGCCGAGAGGTCCAGTAGGATCAAGGCTGCTCTGCCCCCAGCATCCAGGCATGTTCGAACCGCCTCATCCACCTCAACTAGAACCGTCTCGGTACAGTGGCCTATCCGGAACCCCGATTGTGCTTGATGTAAAATACCCTCTGTCTCCACAAAATCCGACAACTGTTTGTGCACCACCTTCTCACAAACTTTAGCGATGGCTGGCAGGAGGGAGATGGGGCGATAGTTGACCGGATTAAGCGGGTCCAAAGAAGGTTTCTTCAACAAAGGAAGAATCTTAGCCTGCTTCCAGACCTGAGGGACCGCCATAGACTGAAGGGAGAGGTTGATAATCAAATTGACCTCCAGATAGATACTATCAGCTGCCTCTGCTAAGAGTCTGGCCGGGCATGCATCAGCTGGGGATCCCGATTTAAGCCCTTTAAGAATTTTCAGAGTTTCCAGAGGAGGGACCGGGGTGAAGGTAGACAATAAAGTAGAGGGAGTAATCAGGTCATTCCGTGCGCCAGCCCGTGCATCACTGTCAGGGGAAAAGGATGCCTGAATGGCCAGTATTTTATCTCTGAAAAACCCAGACAGAGTATTACACCAATCAAAAGAAGAGAGTGTAGCACTTTTCTGGGCCAGTGGAGAGGTAAAGCCCTGGACTATGGCAAAGATTTCTTTGGAATTATTCCTAGCCGCCTCAATGCGGACCGCATAGAACTGACTTTTAGCCGCAAATATGGCGTCATAGTAAGATCTTTGCATAGTTCGAAAATCCCTTAACGTCAGTTTCCAAATATTGCTAAAAAACATGGCAGGACCAGATTTAACAGCAATCTGCCGTGTCATTGATTCCAAGCTTTTGCCAACATTGACGTATGGCAAAGCTGGTATTCAAGGATCGCTGCACATGTTTGGACACAGCCCAATGTCAGTGCTATGGAAGATAATTCCAGCCGACAGACGCTACTCCATCATCTCAAATTTGGCTAGAATTCAGCCTGTATAAGCAATCCATCATGGCTAAAGCTATGTTTCTGGGTTATGCCAAGCTGAAGGTGGCCCGAGTGGATAACATAGGGAACTGATATGGTTGATCATGCAGGATAAAAAGCTTCAATGTGAGGCCTACGCAAGTAATTAAGTTACTGTTAACTCTTGCACATCGCATTGTGTGTAGCCATCCCTGTGTAGAAGCGGACTACTAAACCGTTTCTAAGAGAAAGCATGCTAGGGATTTATTTAGACCAGACGTATCACTTTTATCGTGGTTTTCTTATTGCAGCTTAGTTGGGTATGATCATATAGAATTGCAGAACTATGCATTTATGGGATGGATTTGTATTTTGTTTTACTTTGTACATGTGCTTGGGAAATTCCTATGGTTTTAAATAACTGAAAACAATAAAATGATTTACTTACTTCGGAATTCCTTGTCAAACTGTCTGGTACATTATCTTAATTTCCCCTTTCAATGGTTCCTAATATGCAAATATTTGAAAAACTATTTATTTTTTCATTTCTAAGATTCTCGTGTATCTCCATAAAGGACATTATTACTCCTTCATTGTTCACATTATGGTCTAATTCCTGTAGTCCCTTTTCATACCATGGTTTGTATAAGGTGGTCATTTCTGAGGAGAGAGTTGGATTGTTCTATATTGCAATATAACCTCGTTCTTTATTAAATTATAATATGTTTTCCCATAATGCATAATCTTGACACAATGCCTGGAGAATCTTGACTCAAACTTTCTTGAAACATTTGAGGTTACTAAATGTGGTGGCATACTCCAAACCCCATGTTCCTTAGACATTTTGAATAATATTCCCATAACATTTCTTTAGTGTGCATCAGGAATAAAGATTTTTCACAGATTTTGTGATGTACTTGTTAAATGATATAACTGAGAATCAGGTAATGCCCAGCCACATTTAGTTCAATGGGTGCTGAGTATAATTCTGGAAACAGTAGGCATTTCTTGCCTGGTCAAGAACACTATTATCTTATTTAATGTACTGAAAATGTTCTTGTTTAGGTCAAAGGGAAGACATTGAAATAGAAAAAGATGTTAAGGAAGTGTAGTCATTTGTATTCCATTTATATGGCCCACTAGTGTAAGGGGGGAATTTGTGAGCATTTTAGTAAATCTTTCTTGATCTTAATTATTACTTTCTGTAGTTTAATCAATACTTCTGAGATACATGTACTGTTTCCATCATCCCCAGATATTGTACCAGATTTGTAATAATCATATCCTGAAATTCTTCCTCTACTTTGGTCTTATCAAAGTTTAATAATATTCCTTCAGTTTTGTTCATATTTATTTTATACCCTAATAGCTTAAGAAATCTTTTTATTCCCTGAAACCTATTTGATATGCTGAAATCTTCTGGATCTAGAAAAGCAGCAATGTCATTAGCAGATAGTAACAACTTAATTTTTCATCATTTTTTAGGGGAATTCTTCAATCCTCTGAGATTTGGTTAACAAGCCTAAATACTGGTTGCATAAAAAGTGCAAACACCAGAGGTGATAAAAGACACCACTATCTTGTCCCTATATGTAATATTTTTCAAAACTGCGATGAAATAAGCCGAGAAACAAATCTCATCTAGTACTAGGGCCGGCTTTAACACGGGCGGCACCCTGTGCGAAATTGTTTGTTGGCGCCCCCCAATGACCAACCCTGCCACAAATTCCCTCACTTCCACCCGTTAACAGTGCCCTTCCAAGTCTCCATAACCACTGTCTCTCAGATTAATTTAGTTTTATAGCACCACTCATACCAGTGTAAGGTGTCATAGCACTTTACATCATACACACACATTGCACAGAGACAATCATACGCGTGTAAATCAGTATACAGGGAATGTTGCATCAGACAGGACTATAAGGTATAGGAGTCACATGTCATCCATAATTGTAGGCAATATAGTTTTAGAGTCCTAAGTCTGGAAAAGCAAAAATTCAGAATTTAAAACATAACACCATTGTTAGGGGTTCTCTCCAATAAGAATTGATTTCTACCCAAATGAACCCTTTTTACAAGATTAGGATAATGAACGACTGGGCAGAAAAAAACATATAGCTCTAATATATAACTTGCAGTTTACATGCAGCTCTTTGATGAAAGTTAATAGCTCACTTTTCTATGTTTTTTTTTTGTAGAGTTTTATATAGCACGAACTAGACCCGTTTTACATGAGCACCAGTTTCGTTACAGAAGGACACATTCATTTTTGGTAGGCACCGGGAGATAAGTGATTTGCCCAGAATCACAGGATCTTGAGCGTCGTTGCCGAGACTTGAACCTAGTTCCCCAGGTTCAATGTCGACCGCTCTAGCCATATGGCTACATCTTCTGTTAGGATTTTAACTTACAAACTGCTAGTAACAAAAGGATCTCTCTGACAGAAACAGTAACACACTGACCTATTCTACATTATATGCACTTTTTGATCTGCATGGTAAACGTTCTTTGCAGCAGGCATATTAACCCTCTGTACTACCATACAAGCAGTCAAAACTTCCCCTTGACATTTTAATTGATGCCTGAATATTGCTGGAGGCCAGGAACCGGGCAGCAGGTGCTTTTAAAACGAGAATATACTCGCAAACTGACACCCCCATCCCAAGTCAGCGCTCGGTGCAGTGGCACCAATCGCACTGTCCTAGAGCCGGCCCTGTCTAGTACACTCCAGTTAACTAAATTGAATGCCTTGGGGGGCAGAGCTTGCCTGGCACGCAGATTCTTGCCTTTTAGGTGTGCTCCCTTGGCCGACACAGAATCCTGCATGATCCTGGTGCCTAGATATGTTTGTACTCCAGATTCCCCATAGTAACGAATGTTAATGTCAAGTGTCCGCTATAGCTGTGGAAAAAAACTGCATTCTGGCATTCGAGGGCAGCGGAGGGCCAAAGTGCAGCCTGCGGCGGGGCCTGCCTCAAAAGTGTTGCAGTGGTGCGGAAGCAGCTGCTCTACCGCTGACGACATCTGGACCGGGATCGGGCTGAGACATCCCTGTCTACCAGGGGCGTAACACAGGCCGTCACATCCCCTGCGGTGCCCTCAGCATCGTACTCAGGCCTGAGCGCTTCAGATAAAATCCAGAGCGGGGGCCCCTCAGTGTATATTACAGGTGGGCCCCTTAAACTTTCGTTACGCCACTGCTGTCTACACGCAGGTGTTACCCCTGTTGGGCTGCGGATCCAGCGCCTGAGATTGTGAGTAGAGGTTTGAACAAGCAGTGCATGAGGAGGCGCAGCTGTCATTTTCCAGCTGCCTGCCCTTGCTGCGGACGATTGGGGACGATCGCTCCAATCATCCGGGATGGAGGAGATCGCGGGGAACCTGTGCAGGGCTTTGGGGGCATCTATGCTACTGACTGAACTGGTGCTGCCGAGTACATGGATGAGCATGTGGCATCATCGTAGCTGGAGGAAGCCTGCTGGGACTTCGGTGCAGTGCCTACCGCAGTGCCCTCACCATCGGTGAGCGGTGGCGGGCCTTTGCTTGCGTCCTCTGTGCTGTGCCTGCAAACGTTTGACTGGGCTGTGCTTTCTGATGGAAATACAGTTTTCTCATGACTGTGCGGCCCGAGATGACCACAATACTATACCTGTTGGCTGTTGCTCCGAGACCTGCACCTGCATACTGCTTAGCAGGGGCCACTCTGCCCTTTCACTGACAACACAGGCACTGCTGCCCATTGCTTCCCCCTGGAATGCCGCTCTGCATGATTAGTGTCCTGCGCTGCTGAGCAGAATCCCACGTGTGTTTCTGGATCACTGATCACTTTGGATGCACCTGATCCACAGTATACCCTGATACAGAACTGAACTACCTGCACAAGCTGCAGGAGGCATGTGGTGGTTGCTTCCTGAGGGGTGGAGTTGGGGCTCTATCACCTGCTCATAGGTACATGCATTCATTGCGCTCGCCCTCGTCTCCTCGTCATTTCTTGCCCTGAGTGTCTGCTGTGCTTCCAGCCATCCCAGGGCCTATTGGGGGCCACTGCGTGAGACTCTGATTCCGGCCCTCTCTGGGCGCAGATACTGGATTTGCAGCATGCACAGTTGTGCAGGGTGGTGAAAGTAGAGCTCTCTGTGTGCTCCTGCCTGTAGTGTGCTGTGGTGCCATTTGTGTTCTCTTGTGGCTCCCTCTTTAAATCATCGGGATGGGCAAGACAAATAAATCCCAGAACAAATTACAATTTGACTCACGCAAGACCCCTAAGTCCCGCGAGGGGGGAGACGTCGGCTTGGGATCTGCAGCTGAAGATTCAGAGACGGGAGGGGACGCCAATCTGAAACATATTTTAACAGCTATGCAGCACAGTCTGTGAAGATAGATGGTAAGATTGATGCCTTCTAATTTCGGATGTATCGGATGTCGGAAAGACTGGATAAGCACGCAGAGCGGCTTGATGCTGCCGAACGCTGTATCTCTGAGACTGAAGATGAGCAGGCCATGATGTCCACAGCGCATAAAGGGATGGATAAGCTCTTGAGCACGCTGAAGGCGAAGGCTGTAGACCTAGAAGTCCACCCATGCAGAAATAATTGGAGAATAGTGGGTATTGCTGAAACCACCAACATAGATAATATGGAACGTTACATTAAAAACTTCCTATTGACTTGCTGGGGCATGATGTCTTCTCAGAGATCTTTTTTGTGGAGCGTGCCCACCGCTTGCTTGCTCTACGCCCTAGCCTAGTGGCCAGCCCCGTCTCATAATACCGAGAATGCTCGATTACAGAGATGGTGATGCTGCATTACGTAAAGCACGTGAGCTGAAACATCTTAGACATGAGGGCTCAGACATATCCCTGTACCTGATTTCACGCAATGTGTTCAGGAAGATCGATTACTCTTCACTACAGCCAAGAAAAAAACTGAATGAGCTGCAGTTGGAGTACAGTATGCTTTACCAAGCGAGGTTGCAGGTTATGGCAGATGGCAAGGTATTGTTCTTCAACGATCCCCAGCAGTTGTAGCAATTCCTTAAGCAGATGGACTCAGTGAGGAGCAGATGAAACTCACCAGTAGCGGAACTGAAGGACACTGGAGGCAGTCAGGACATGGAGGACTGAGACTGCCACTTCTGGCCAGACAGTTACATTTATCTCAACAGGACCTGTTTTCATTGTTTTTTGTTTTTTTCCCCCTCCTGGACCTGTCCTTGGTCACCAGGTTGTCAAGCCTGGCTTCTCCCCCTGGGAGACGTAGGGTTTCGAATTTTGTTCGCTAGTATCCCTCTGTGGTCTACCGCAGAGGATAGCTGCCTGTCCATTTGGTAAGAACGTTCCATTAGTATTGCTGTTATTACTTGACATTATGTGATATGGTCAATTACTCCGGTTTCTGTTTATTGCTGCATTATCCTTGCAATTAAAGATGAGACTGACATGCTAGTAATATTCCTTACATCTACACTAGGCACCTTCTATATTTTTTTTATAGTACTGCCTTTAACGGACTTAGGCTACCTGGGGCAATGGGCCGGGCAACATCTGTCGCCATGTGTGTATAACCTGTTATTGTTTTGGTTTTTGTGAGTAGGTGTCATGGTGGGGCCGGGTGGGTTGACATATTGCTGTATATGTTGTGGGTATTCATGGCGTGGGTGGGGGATGAGTTTTGTTTGTTATTGTTTGTTAGGCACTGGCAATGGTCGCAATTATTTTATGATGCATATTTGGTTGTGTTTCAATGTGGTACACAGATCTTCGATGGTGGATGAAATGAGACTGCAGAGCCTGGCCTGGTGGGTCGGCCATGCTTTGATTTCTTACGTTGAATGTCAGGGGTCTAAATAGCTGCATAAAGGTTAGGAAAGTGGTTGCTTATCTTAGGAGGCACAGAACAGATGTTGATATATTACAAGAAACTAATTTGCAACCGGGTATCGGTGTGCTGACGCAGCGCAGAATGCAGGGTACTTACTGCGCAGCAGGATTTGCCTCGCATTCCCTAGGCATCCTGATCTGGGCGCACAGGGGGTCAGGAGTCTGACTTGAAGAGATATGTATAGATCCAGGTGGTAGGTTTGTGATAGCGAAATGTTACAAGGATGATCTGCCCATCCTGTTGGTCGGGGTGTATGGGCCGAATTATGATGACGCACAATGTTGCCACTCGTTGCATGTGCGCTTTCTTCAGTGGGACGGTTTACCACAACTCTGGGGAGGTGATTTTAATTGTGAACTAAACCCCTCTGGTGATCGGTCCTGGAGCCCCCCAGGAGATCCTTGGCAGCTGCGCGTGCCCTTGTAGATATAGCTGCTCAAGAAGGCCAAATAGTTCCACACGGGATACATCCACTATTCAATGGTGCATGAAATGATATACGCATAGACTATCAGCTCATGTCGAGGGGACTGGTGTCTCGGGTCCATGTCTGCAAGCCCTTGCCAAGAACTTATTGTGATCACTCACTGGTGTTGCTAGTACTCATGCTGGGTCCTAAGAAACCGACTGCTTTTTCCTGGTGCTTTCCCTATATTTGCTTCAAGGCACAGATTTTCATGAAGAGCTGGTGCAGGCAATTGATTAGTTCTCTGTATCAATACAGGGTCAGTTTACCAATTTCCAACACTTTGCGAGATGTTTAAGGTCTACATACGAGAGGCCACGATATCAAAACATGCTGGGGTGCTTCTTTCATTGCGAGACAGGTTGGCCCGACTTGAAACAGAGATCACAGACTTGGAGCTTCAGCATCAAGAGTCTGCAGACAGCTGTCTCCTTGGCGATATTAGAACTCGGTTTGATGAATTCCAGGAGACTGCTCATTGCGAGGTGCACCATCTGGGAAAATATGCCACTGCGTGCCTATATGGGGAGGGGGAAGCACATACACCACTCTTGCGGCATCATTACGCCCCCAACGAGAGATTAATGTTATACTTGAGGTGCAAGATGAACAGGGACTAGTACTTCATGACACTGAACATGTCTGTGACCATTTCCGTAGGTATTATGCTGATCTCTATAGGTCGCAAATCCTGTATGATAATGATTATTTTGCACATATAGCCATGACCTGGCTTACCACTGAACATAGGAAACATTTAATGGCACCTCGCCGCCCAGAAGAGATGCGTGTTGCGCTTAAAGGTATGTCGTCAGGTGAAGCACCAGGTATGGATGGGCTCACTGTGGCCTTTTATAAGGCCTATCAGGAACTGCTAATCCCCATTTAGTCAGGTTATATGAGGAAATGATCAAAAGTGGAACTAGCTCCCTTCAATGTGCAAAGCCCTGATACTAACTCTCCTGAAGCCGGGCAAGCTGCCTGATTGTTGCTCATCTTATAGGCCCCTATCACTGTTAAATGTCGATCCTAAACTCTATGTGAACGTCGTGGCCAACCGTTCGGCACAGCTATTTCCAGGGGTGGTGGGACCAGAGCAGGCAGGCTTCATCCCAGGACGGAGTCTGTCCTTTAACCTCAGGATGCAGTTCGGAGCATCAAAAATATCAAGCCAGAGATGAGCGCAGCAGCAGTGTTCCTCGATACAGAAAAAGCATTCAACTCCGTCGAATGGGGATTCATGTTGGCAGGTGTAAGATGCATATGTGACAGGGATATCTTCGTGAGATTGGTGTCAGTCTTATATACATCACCAACCGCTCAAATACGGGTCAATGTGTTGGTTACTGCCCCTATTTCTGCTACTAGGATCACTGGACAAGGCTGCCTCCGTCCCCTCTTTTGTACTTTCAATTGGTCATCTCAGCATATACTGACAACAAACCGGAAAGGAACCTGGCCCTTATGCTGCACAAGGTAGTGCGATTCGGGGAGTATTCTGGCCTCTGGGTCAACTGGGATAAGTCTATCATATTTCCTCTGACCCCGGTTAGAAGCCAATACCATTGGAATATCCATTGCAATGGTCGACGGACTCTGTTTGTTACTTAGGGATACAGATACACACGGAACCGGCAGTCGTCCTCCTTGATAATGATGGGCAAGCACCACAGAGACTCTCAGAATCCATTGAATGATGTTTTAAATTGCCGTTATCCCTCATTGGATGGATGGCTATAATGAAGATGGTGGTGTTACCTAGAGTTCTTATCCCTGTTTCAGAATATTCCGATATTGCAGCCTAAAGCAGTATTTGATCATCTCCGCACCTCATGATCCGGCTTGCATGGGCGAGAAAACAGCCGAGGGTACACTGGGAGACTCTCACACTACCCTACGACATGGGAGGCCTTAATGCTCAGGATGCTGAAACCTATAATAGTGTGGCACAGTGCATGTTTGCACATTATTGGATCCATGGTCCAATAAACTTACCTCATTTACACCTTGAACGCGATGCTGCAGACCCACACACATTGCTGAAAGTGTGTTTTTTGCGATTCGTTGCAGAAACAAGGTCTCTTTGACTTATTGAACATCACAGTTCACTCCTGGCATGACCTTCTTGAGAGACAAACTGGATCTTTATTGCATTCGCCAATCATACCACTTGCCTGGTGCTCTTGGTTTCCTATTGATCGGGAGTGGGGAGCCACAGTCGCTCTATTCGCTCAATGGGCGACTTCTTTCAGGATAATACAGTGTGTATGTGGGAGGTGATCCAGGAACAGAGTGCTAAACCTACAGCTCTCCTTCAATTCCATTATTTCCGATCGAGGCTCACTCTGCGGGAGTTATTGGGAGATGACCTTTTGGAACCTCTAGAGATATTGGCATTGACCTCCCTGCTGCAGATCACTACTCCTGTCTGTCTCGTGACAAGGTTTTATGCATTTGCACTGGAAGCATGTAGACCAGGAGTACTCAGGAACAGACTTGAATGTCAAAGAGACTTGGGGATAGTCCTTACTGACAAGGAATGGCAATACTGCTGCTCCGTTATCAAGTCTATCTCTTCGAACAGTAGACACAGGCTACTACACTTTAAGTACATTATTAGGATATACGACGCTGCAGAGCGCCTTCGTAGATATGGACTCTGTGACACCGCGAACTGTCAGAGATGCAGGGAGGAGGGGGTGGGGTTCGCACATCCTGCATGGTTCTTCCCAGAGATACATGACTTGTGGCAAGCTGTGTTTTGTGAATTAGACACCATCACAGGCAAGCCACTGGAGTTTACCCTATTATTGGTGATGCTGGGGCATGACAGGGAGGTACGGAGCAAGGTTAGGCGATTAGTGGCCAAAGGCTTGTTACTTGCGATGGGTGGCTATGTGCTGGGCTCGCAGCCCTCTCCCGACCCTGAAAGATTGGCACACTGATATGACATACTTTAACACACAATATGATGTATTTAATGAGCTACTTCTGCTCCAGAGCTACCCTAAAGATATCTGAGAACCACATCAGGCTTATTTGGCTGGAGCTGAGGCCAGAGACTCATGGGATGACGCTGTTGCTTGTGGGGAAATGCAGGATGGAGACCCCCTGTCTGAGCCGCTCTGTCCACTAGGCACTTGAGAGACATTGTATGTTTGCCCTGAGCCACCTGTTATTGCATTGTGAATAATTACTGTATACCTGTGGCTACACAGCAGACAGATACTTTACAGCCAGCTCCCATCCATCCCTAACCACCCACTGTGCTTTGAACAATAACATTCCACCACAGTATAAAGCTACCTGACAACCCTAGAATCTCTGGGAGAGAATGGACAGGAAGAGCTCAATGCATTCTACTCCCAATACTAAACATAAACACTACTGTATGTTTGCCCGGAGACACTTGGGTGCCAATTACGCTCCGGCAAAAAAATTCCCCGTACGACTCGTATCCGGTCTTTTTACCGTACGAATCGTACAAGTGCCGTACAAACTGCCAATTACGATTCGCATGGTAAAAAGTCCATACGAACCGCATTGGGAATTATTCCCCACACGTCCTCGGGTCGGAAAATGTGTCCAACACGTCCTCGGACGATTTACCGTACAAATGTGAAAAGTGAAGTCCGACCGCGGAATCACGATCCATCCCGTGCGTCCGATGTTACAACCGTATGGAAAAAACACCGTCCGCACCGAACACCCATAGCAACCATGGAGACATGTGCCCGCATACGCGCCGTACCCCCCCCAGCCCCCGTATGTACGCGCCGACCCCCCCCAGCCCCCGTACGTACGCGCTGACCCCCCCCAGCCCCCATAGGTACGAGCCGACCCCCCCCAGCCCCCGTACGTACGCGCCGACCCCCCCCAGCCCCCGTACGTACGTGTCGTACCCCCGTGTATGTACACCCGTGTACGTGTCGTACCCCCCGTGTATGTACACCCGTGTACGTTTGAGTCGTACCCCCCCTGTATGTACACCCGTGTACGCTCGAGTCGTACCCCCCCCTGTATGTACACCCGTGTACGTTCGAGTCGTACCCCCCGTGTATGTACACCTGTGTACGTGTCGTACCCCCGTGTATGTACACCCGTGTACGTTCGAGTCGTACCCCCGTGTATGTACACCTGTGTACGTGTCGTACCACCCGTGTATGTACACCCGTGTACGTGTCATACCCCCGTGTATGTACACCCGTGTACGTGTCGTACCCCCCCCTGTATGTACACCCGTGTACGTTCGAGTCGTACCCCCCCTGTATGTACACCCGTGTACGTTCGAGTCGTACCCCCTGTATGTACACCCGTGTATGTTCGCGTCGTACCCCCCGTGTATGTACACCCGTGTACGTGTCGTACCCCCCGTGTATTTACACCCGTGTACGCGTCGTACCCCCCGTGTATGTACACCCGTGTACGTTCGAGTCATACCCCCCCATATGTACACCCGTGTACGTTCGAGTCGTACCCCCCCCTGTATGTACACCCGTGTACGTTCGAGTCGTACCCCCCCGTGTATGTACACCCGTGTACGTGTCGTACCCCCGTGTATGTACACCCGTGTACGTTCGAGTCGTACCCCCCCTGTATGTACACCCGTGTACGTTCGAGTCGTACCCCTCCCTGTATGTACACCCGTGTACGTTCGAGTCGTACCCCCCCTGTGTATGTACACCCGTGTACGTGTCGTACCCCCGTGTATGTACACCCGTGTACGTTCCAGTCGTACCCCCCGTGTATGTACACCCGTGTACGTGTCGTACCCCCGTGTATGTACACCGTGTACGTTCGAGTCGTACCCCCCCGTGTATGTACACCCGTGTACGTGTCGTACCCCCGTGTATGTACACCCGTGTACGTTCGAGGCGTACCCCCCCGTGTATGTACACCCGTGTATGTGTCGTACCCCCCGTGTATGTACACCCGTGTACGTTCGAGTACGCACCGTACATACATGGGTGGGGGTACGACTCGAACGTACACGGGTGTACATACACGGGGGTACGACACGTACACGGGTGTACATACACAGGGGGTACGACACAGGTGTACATACACGGGGGTACGACACGTACATGGGTGTATACATACACGGGGGTTCGACACGTACGTACGGGGGCTGGGGGGGGTTCGACACGTACGTACGGGGGCTGTGGGGGGGTTGACACGTACGTACGGGGGCTGGGGGGGGTCGGCGCGTACGTACGGGGGCGGGGGGGGTACGGCGCGTACCGGGCCACCTACTCTGGTCGTTTCGCGCCGTACTTCGCTTTTCCGGCACTTTTTGGGTGCCGTGAAAATATCGCCGTCCGGACTGCTGTCGGTTCGAATCGTACTTCCTGGGTCGTGAAACGCTGCCTGAAAGCGTCCCGACGTCACGTCGCAGCATTCCCGGATCACATTCCTACGTATATTTTCGTCGGTCGGTGTTTTTTACGAATCGTACGGAAATGGTGTTTCCGTGCGAATCGTAATTCCATGTCTGTAAAGTTTTCCGACCGGGTACGAGTCGGACGGAGAAAACTCTCCGACCGACGGTTCGTACCCGGTTTTTACCGGATCGTAATCGGCACCTTAATATTGCATTTTGAATCATTACTGTATACCTGTCTTTCCGGAATCACCATTATCGCCTGTCTGTTCTTGCCACATCCTTGTATCTTGCTTTTTCGTTCGTATTTTGACCAATATGATTGGACTGGCAACCCCGACTGACGATCTATGGATCCATAGTCTTTGCTGCCTGTATATGTTTATGTTTACGGCCAACCATATGGCACCGTGCCAAACTTGATTGTATGTTTTGTTTCATAGAAAAAGGCAATATATATATTTTTTTTAAACTACATTGAAAGCCTTTTTACATCTAGAAGAGATTTGCAAATGGACCCCCAGCTCTTTCTGCAAAATCAATTGTTTTGTACAAATATTGCATATTAGCAGAAAGTAGGCATCCTAGGATTAATTTGATGTTATCAGGTTCACTAAGGTGGCCAATTTGCCCAGATAACCTTGATGTGATTCATTTCATAGATATTGCATTGTCCTTATGTAATAAAGGTATGGCTAAAATTAAGAGTCACATCTAGTAAGAACTTTTTAGGAGCTGAAGAAACAATTTCACTTTTTTAAACTATGCCTAAAATTTTAGTTTATGATTCAGTTAATTAAATAGGTTTGTTTATTCTGTCACTAAGGACTTCTCAAAGAGTAAAAAAAAAAGAATCTTGAGGTTTGTATCCCCCTGCTGCTTATCCGGATTGTAGCGAATACAATTTCCTTAGTTGTAAAAGGTTTTGATAATATTTCCTGCTCTGCTGTCTTTAATTTTGTTAGGTTGACTTCCCTTAGTCATTTAATTTAAAATTTTCTTTAAAGGCTATGCTTTATCTTCATCCAATATCAGTAAATCTTTCCAGTTCCGGAATGGAGCTCCTGAAATCCAAGTCTCACTGAAACTTGGCCTGGGTGCAATTTTTATTACCTCTGTGTAATCAGGCTAATATCGGTTACTCTTTTGACTCGAAATTACTAAAAATTACGTGATTGTACCCCTTCAAGTAATTATGAGTACTTTGGCACAAAAATCCTTCTGCAGGTGCACAGGAACAACTACTTTAGCACTCACAACTGGCTGCTGGCTGCTACTGTTCGTGTTCTGTTAATTAGCACTATTTTCTTAGCTAAAAATGTCCTTCCCCGGTCAAATTTGGACACAACGGTGCATTTTGTGCTAAGAAAATAGCTCTAAATGCTGGGTTACTCTCCTCACGAAATTCTGCATGTTAAACTTCCCCTGACATTTTGCCTCCTGAGGATTCGGCACACATTACCACTGCTAACCAGTGCTAAAGTGCATATACTCTGTAGTCTAAATATAGTAACATTGGCTTATCCACAATTGACGTATTTATTTACTTGTAAGTCCCTAGTAAAATGCACTATGTGTTAATTAAAAGCTACTAGTGGGCCTGCAGCCCTTATTGTGCCACTCACTGAGTAGGCTTTAAACAAGGCTCAGGCCTGCCATCGCAGACCCTGTGTGTGCAGTTTTAAACTGCCATTTCGACCTCGCAAGTTAACCTACTTGCCAGGCAAAACCCTTCCTTTTTATTACATGTAAGGCACCCCTAAGGTAGGCCCTAGCTAGCCCCATTGCCAGGGTGCAGTGTATTTAAAAGGTAGGACATGTACTTTTGAGTTTTACATGTCCTGGTAGTGAAAAACTGGAACACTGGCCCTTGCATCCCCAGGAAATTGGGAGACCAGCTGGACCAGGCAGCAAGACATAGCTCTGTCTTTTTCTCTCTTCCACTTCCCCTTCTCTTTCACCTGCTGAGATTACTTTAAATCCTAGTAGTGCGGAGCGGTGTCTCTGGAGGTCAGGGGTGCATTTATCTCCCCTGAAGACATCCTGCTGTTAAGGTGAGTGGCCGCGACAGAAGTAGTGCTGAGGGAAGCCTGCTGGTGGGCACGCACGTTGCCTTGGTGACTCAGGGCTTCCCCTGTGATGTTGTATCCAGTCAGCCTAACCACTCAAAAAAGAGGGGGCCCCTGTATAAAGGATAATGGTAGAGAAAAACATGGGAAATCAGCAAACTACTCGAAAAGAGGAATTCTCTACCTGTTCAATAATAATGTGCATTGCGTCACGATCATGCAAGCATCTGAATTTCTGGCCAGCTGACAAGGACACACCAGTGTAGAAATATCAAATCATATCAAAATTATTTTATTATTTTCGATTCATAAATAAGTGGAACATTTCAGTAAGTGAAAACATGAATCAAATAAGGCACATCCCGCACCGCACACACTCAATCATTCAAACCTACAGTTGCATACCCACACATACTCATACGTTCTGGAGCTCAAGGATCCAATAATTCATAATTAACAATTGGAAAAAGCAGGTGGACCAATTCCTGTCAGACATAAATAATGTCGATGTTTGTTACATATATTATATTGGTACAAAATATTTTCTGTGAAGAACAACATGAGCAGAATAAGCGGTAAATAGAATGTTCACAATATGTCATCAAATTACATATATACTTGGAATCAATGTTACAGAGATAAACCTCGAAAGAGATAGGGGGGAAAAAAATGATGGGCAGAAGGGGTCCACAGATACCTTTAAATGCCGACGCGCGTTTCGGTGTTCGACCCAGGTTTGGGTCTCACCTTCCTCAGGGTGTAAATGTCAAAAGAACAATGGCCAAGGGACGTGCCTGCAATTCAACAGAAAAGAACATGCAGCTTAGCGGTAGCAAAGATTCAAAGGAAATAAATGTAGAAATGGGTCCCGGAGAAGACCGCTCAAGGTAGTGCGGGGGTGAGGCAAGAGATTAAACGGTCAAATCGAGATAAGTCCCTAATAGAGGTGTGGCATAAGCCTGATAATTTCAAGAGTCCAGTGTCAGCATTAAGGCACCGATATGCCGCTCAAATGATACATCAAACTCTGCAAACTAGAACACCTCAAAGGGCGGCGTCCGCGTGGTCCAAACAGACTCCTGGTTATGTAGATAGCTCCCAGTTATGACCCACTGAATGGCTCGTCTGCATATTAAAACTATTGCAGCGTCAGTTTAGAGAGAGAAGACTCCAACGAGTTTGTCTCCGTGGGATCAACTAGAACTCCGCCAGCAGGTGATCAGCCTGTCTGCGCTACTTGGGTTCGCGCTACGCGCCGATGTCGGCATTTCGCGATAATCCTCTAAGGCAGGGCAGGTTGAAAGAAGAGATTGTCGCATCTGGGACCCCTTGGTGACGCAACAGTTCTTTCTACTCCCGCCCGCAGCCCAACTCGGTCGCCGCATGCCCACCTCCTAGCTCGGGGAGCTCCCAATGTTGAGGACCTCAAATCAAACATCGGCGCCCCTGCTGTTCAGCCAGAGTCCAGGTACGGTGAAGAGCTAGGCCCTAGTTGCTGACTGGTGCACTCGCGGACGGTGCATATTTCTTAAAGTTCCAGTCCCGAGGGACCAGCACTGAATATTTTCGAAGTGCCCCGTAAACATTGTTTTACCAAAGAAGGAGCATTTAACCATAATGTGCCAATTGCTAGTGCTGCTTGCACCGGGTTTACCATAATGACTGAAAACGTGCATGCTTGCAAAGGCGTGGCTGAATTCTTATCATTGTAACCTTATTTACTTAAATGCACAGTATACCTTGTATTTTATGTCTTTGTGGTATTATTTTGAACAGATATTCTTTATTTTCCTAAATTGGCGTGGAATCTTTTTGTAGTGTTTTCACTGTGTGTTAGACCTGGTACCATTGGCGTGAGTCTCCCTTCCATTTTTTGCCAGTCCCTAAACCTTCCCTTTTCTACATATGAGGCACCACTAAGGTAGGCCTACGGCAGGGTGCATTGTAAGTAAGAGGTAGGACATACCCTGATGTGTGTGGCATGTCCTGATAGTGAATTACAGCCAATTTCTTTTTTCACTATTGCAAGGCTACCTGTCCCCATAGGCCAGAATGGGCAGATTGATTATAACATCTTATAATCCTAACTGACCCAGGGAACATGGTAGAAAAACGAATTTAGTATGCCTGAACTCAGAATGATAAAACATATCTTTTAGTAAAGTTGGTTGCAACATTCTAAGTTTGAAAATACCACTTTTAGAAAGTAGGTATTTTCTTGCCTAACCATCCAGCCTGCCTCTGCTAGGTTGTGTATTGCATGTCTGGTTTGTGAGTGACATGAGGGCTTGGGCTCCAGCAGTCTGATGAGTCAGGGCTGGGCTGAATAGTACCTTGGCTGCATAGAGAGTGGGGGGCGGAGACTTCCTTTCACTCCCCTGAGCCCTCATAAAATAGAGAGTAGGGGGAGGAGATTTCCTTTCAGCCCACCTAGGCCAGGTCTGCTTTCAACAATGCTGTCTCCACCTCCTGCCAGGAAGCTGCACCAGGGAGGACAGAACTGGTTTTAGCCAGGTACAGACACTCTCTGCCTTCAGAGAACAAAGAGAATAGTAGTATGAATATTGGGGCCCAGACCCCAAGACTTTAGATCACTTCTGGGAATCAAGACAAACCTTTGCCAAGTGGAGGAACCATAATAAGCTGAAGGAGTTGACTCCCCTGTGCCAGTGTGCTATTTTCTGGGGTTGGCCTGCAGTGGTTACTTATTTGCCAAGGAAAGGAGAAGGAACTTTTATTGAACTTTCATCATCTTGAAGAAGAATCTCCAAGGACTTGAATTGTGCTTGCCTCCTGCTGAAGTCTCAGGGATACAAAACTTCACCACCAGCTCCCCCCTGAATTCCCTTGCTGTGAATCCTGTCTGCAGAAGCCTCTGTATTGTTGGGAGCTGGAAGCGCGACTCAACGAGAAGAAGCATGTCGCATCCGCAGCTGTTGCATCATCGGAGAAGCATGTCGCCACCGCAAGGGTCGCCGTCGCATCACCGGAGAAGCGTGTCTCCGTCGCAGCTGTTTGTCGTCGCATCACCGGAGAAGCGTGTCGCCACCGCAAGGGTCGCCATCACATCACCGGAGAAGCGTGTCACAGGGCTTTTCGCGGCTCGGAAGTTACAGAGTTCGTCGCAAGGCCGTTGGGCGTGCACGCATTGCCTTCACGTCGTCGCATCGCATCAAGGGCGCCATCTTCTCGCTTCGCACTGGATCATCGCATCGAGGCGCCATATTGTCGCATCGCAACCGGAACGCAACACGAGATCAGCGCATTACCTCCTCTCCGGTAAGGAACAGACGCATCACCTACTTTGCTCAAGCACTGAGGGACAGACGCATTGCCTCCCCCGAAGCAAGGAACCGATGCATCGTTTTCCCTGCGAACCTTTTGTTTATCATGCGTGACGCATCCAAAGGTACTTTGTGAGAAACGTGTCGCATTTACCATCATCTTTGAACTAAGCTATTTTCTACCATTTAAAAGTCATTTTCCTAATACTCGATTGTGGATTTTTGTCGTTTGGGTCTTGTGTTAAGTCTATATAAAGATTACCTATTTTTATAAAACCTGTGTTGTGTCCATCTGTAGTGTTTTCACTGTATTACTGTATGTGTTCACAAATGGTTTACACACTGCCTCTGAGATAAGCCTGCCTGCTCGTGCCAAGCTACCAAGGGGGTGAGCAGGGGTTATTTAGGAGTGTAGCCCCCTTACCCTGACTAAAAGCAAGGTTCCCTACTTGGTCAAAGGTACCTACCTCTGCCAACTAGAGACTCCAAGTTCTAACATTGTTGGTCAGCGGTGAGGATTCTGGACTTGCATTTGTGACTCGTATACAGTGATTGGTGTACACCACTAGTGAGTGCAGATCAAACGCAACCACATACATTTTTGGTGGAATATTTTTTCCCTTGGAACTGTTATTTTTTGCTAAAGACTGCCAGTTCTTATTGCCATGAGCAAACCAGCATCTATTGCATCTATGGATCCAGAGTTTGAGGAAGAGAAGGTTGATGTATACACTGTGAAACAGCTGAAGTACTTCTGTAGAACATTTTAAGTTGCTACTACAGGCCTCACTAAAAAGGAGGAATTCCAAAAGGCGCTGAGGGCCTGGATGGAAGCAAGAAATGCCTCTGAGCATGTGGATGAGCCTGCAGAGGAGGCTGAGGATCCAGAAGGGCAGCTAGATGGGCCATTGGGTCCAGCCAGGGAGAGTGTGTCTTCCCCCATAGGCAGCAGTGTTTCTTCCAAGGGCCTGACACCTGGAAGAACTGGAGGACAGGGAGAGAAATAGATTGCACAAAATGGAGCTGGCCAAGCTCAAGATGGAGGGTCAAAAGGACCTAGAGAGTAAGAAGCTGGAGCTTGAGAATAACAGGATAGCTTTTGAAAGGGAAAAAGAGAGATTAGCACATGAACGATTTGTAAGGGACTTGGAGCTTAAAGCTAAAAGCTTAGAAATTTGTCCCTCTGCTGGCAGCGCACCATCTGTGCCTGTAGAAGGCAGGGTATATTTCCCCAAGGATGTCATCAAGGATTTTCATAAGCATGAGGATATTGGGAAGTGGTTTGCAGCCTATGAAATGGCAATGTTGGCCCACCGGGTCCCTGAGAAGGATTGGGGAGCGTGGTTGTGAGACCGCTTTGTTAGTAATGGGAGGAATACTTTGTTAGGCCTGCCCAGTGAGGGTAGGATGATTTATGCCCACATGAAGGAAGCCCTGATGACCAGGTATGGGTTGACCCCATAGCTCTATAGACAGAGATTCAGGAATTGTAAGAAACTGGAGGCAACTACCTGGGTGGAGTATGTATCTTTCTTTTGCAGAGCTATGGATGGTTGGGTGAAGGGTAGCAAAGTGGGTACTTTAGAGGAGCTCTATGATTTGTTTGCATGGGAGCACTTGTCTGGTAATTGTTTTCCAGAGCTACGCCAGCACCTTATTGATAGCAAGCTAACTAACCCTAGGAAGCTTGCTGAGGAGGCGGACCGCTGGGTCAGTACCAGGGTCCACAAGGGTCATGTGGGAGACTCCGCCAAAGGTGGGTAGGGTCCCCAGCAGAAGAGTGGGGGGGACAAGGGTAAACAGAGAGAGTTCCAGAAAGGGCCCCAAAGTAATTCCCAAGGGAACCAAGTAAGGGTTCCCAGCCTCCCCCTGAGAAGAAGACAGAGCCCCCGACAGGTAAACATGTTCACAGGGGTCCCCTACATGCTTTCAGTGTAAGAAAGTGGGCCACCATTGGTTTAATCCCCAGTGTCCCTAGAAGGATCCCAATGCACCACCCCGTGCACTACCCCGTCAGATGACGAGTGTAGCCCTGGGAGGGGAGGAGATGGGTGCCAGGGTGGGTGGGGTTCTGCAGAGATGTCCCTTGTCTCTTTAGGAGACTGTGAGATGGTCCATAGGACCCAGCTGCCTGATAACACTAAGAAATACAGGCAGTTGGTGACCATCAATGGCCTTAGGGTGGAGGCTCTGAGAGACACCGGGGCCAGTGTGACAGCTGTCAGTTGTCGGCTGGTGTCTAAGGAGCAGGTGATCCCCCATGCATTCTTCCCTAGTTGCCGTGGACAACTCAGAGAGCCAGTGTGAGGTGGCTCAGGTTCCCTTTATGTAGGGGGGGGGGTCTCAGGTACTCTCCAAGTAGGTGTGAGGCCAGCCATGCCTTTGGATTGTCTGTTGGGCAATGATTTAGAGAGCTCTCCTTGGGCTAAGGTGGAGAGAAGGTCTCATTTAGAGATGCTGGGTCTGCCTGAGTGGGCGTATGTGACCACTCGGTCTATGGCAGCCAGTAAAGGTGTTCAAGAGGACCTGGAGCCTGGAAGAATGGCCCAGGTACCTGCCTTGAAGAGAAGAGGTAGGGGGCGCGGGAAACCAGCCCCCATAGTTCCCACGGTCCAGGAGGAGGCAGACCTTGAGGGGTATGCCCTGGAACCTACAGGTGAACAAGTGGCTGAACTGGGGGACCTGCCTGAGCTGCCCCATTGGCAGCAAGAAGGAGGGCCCTCCAGGGAGGAATTCTGTCAAGAGAAGGAGAAGTGCCCTTCTCTTGAGGGTTTGCGGCAACGGGCCACAAACCAGGCAGCAGGTGATCAGTCTGGATCACATTGGATCTACTGGTAGAATGGTCTCCTGTATAGCGAGCCTAAGGTTACTGTGCCTGGGTCAGCCCGTGTGCTGGTGGTACCCCAGCGCTTCAGAGCCTTCCTACTGGGTTTGGCTCATGATGTACCATTAGCTGGACATTTTGGGCAGGACAAGACCTTTGAAAGGCTTGTCACCCACGTTTATTGGCCCCAGATGCGCAAGAGTTCAGATACTCATTGCAGGACTTGCCAGGCAAGTGGTAAGAGTGGGAGGAAGCACAAGGCTCCCCTCCAACCTTTCCCTATAGTCAGCACCTCCTTTGACCGGGTGGTTATTGACATTGTGGGGCCTCTGGACCACAAGACAGCCATGGGCAACAGGTTTATCCTGGTCTTGCCGGACCATGCTACACGGTACCCAGAAGCCATCCCGCTCAGGACAGTGACAGCCCCCGTGGTGGGACGTGCACTGATGGGGATTTTCTCCCGTGTGGGGTTCCCCAGAGAGGTGGTGTCAGACCGTGTTTACAAACTTCATATCTGAGTATATGAAGTCCCTGTGGCAGGAGTGCAGTGTAACATACAAGTTCACTACTCCTTACCCCACCCCAAGGTAATGGGCTGGTTGAGAGACCCTGAGGGGCATGATTATGGGTCTTGAGGAACCCATGATGCGTAAGTGGGACGTCCTCTTGCCATGCCTTCTGTTTGCTTACCGTGAGGTGAAGTCCTTAGGGTTCAGTCCCTTTCAACTGCTGTATGGACACCCAGTAAGAGGACCTCTGAGACTAGTTAAGGAAGGCTGGGAGAAAGCTCCCAAGAAACCTCCCCAGGATGTATACAGTTACATGCTGGCCTTCAGAAACCAGACTAGGCGATTCAGACAACTCGCTCAGGCGAATCTGGAAGCCAGCCAGGAAGAGATGAAACGGTGGTATGATCAGAATGCCACTCTGATCGAATTTCAGCCTGGACAGAAAGTTTGGGTCATGGCCCCAGTGGAGCCCTGTGTGCTCCAGGATAAGTGGACTGAACCATTTGAGGTGGTGGAGCGCAAGAATGATGTCACCTACTTGGTGGACTTGCGGTCTCCCAGGAACCCTTCGCGGGTCCTGCATGTTAACCGCCTGAAGCCCCACTTAGAGAGGTCCGCAGTGAGCATGCTCCTAGCGACAGATGCTGGAATGGAAGAGGAGACTGAGCCTCTTCCTAACCTCCTGTCTGCAACAGAGCAAGATGGGTCAGTGGATGGTATAATCCTCACTGCCACACTGTCAAGAATTCCTGTCATGCGAGGGGAGGAAAACGGTAACCAGCGTAAACGGACTACATCTCCCAGGATGCTTAGCGGTTGAGAGGTTATGTAAACAGGAGAGCTGTTACATAACTCAAGGAAAACACGCCCTTATGTAAACAGGAGAGCTGTTACATAACTCAAGGGAAAACACGCCCTTATGTAAACAGGAGAGCTGTTACATAACTCAAGGGAAAACACGCCCTTATGTAAACAGGAGAGCTGTTACATAACTCAAGGAAAACACGCCCTATAAAGGGAGGAACCGGGAGGTACAAGGCTGTCGGATATTGTGTTTACACCGACATACCTGCTTCGTGAAGAGCAGTGTTCCGGAGTGGTGCTCCAGTAAGGCAAGAACGGAGGTAGGTCGAGTCGTTACTCCCTGGGCCGTGTCTTGCCCCATCGTCACCTGTGAAGGACCCGGAAGCTCTACCGGTCAACCATTGAGCTTCGCTTTTTGACTCGGCTGAGTCAAAGCGCAGTGGCGCTTTTGCTGGTTGGAGTCGTAACTCCCAGCCCGACCAGAGATACAGGGACTGCCAGCTGTAACGCACACCAGGAGGTGTTTGCCGCGTTACAGACTCGGAAGTCCACAGGATCGATCGAGCGGCTGCTCTCGGTTCAGTCTTCTTGCTTTTGATTGGGGTATCGGTGACGCATCACCAGGAGGTGACTCCGCGTCCCGGTGCAGTCGGAGGAAGAGGTTGAGCGGCTGCTCCCTTCAGGTAGAGACCCCGGCTGGGTGTTTCCCTGACTCCTCGATTCTCCCCAACACTCGTCGTGCCCCTCACAGCCTACCGATTGGCATTGTCGGCCATTTCATTTCTGCCCTCTGTTGGCATACGCCGGGATCGGCGTATATGCAGAGGACGGTTAGGACCATCCGTGCTGTGGGCTGGTAACGTACTTAGCCTGGAGGATTCCAGTGACTATAACTTTTGTTTATTCGTTGTATTGTTTTTGCCTTCATTAAAATAACTAACCCTTCACAAGTGGTTGCGTCCTCATTATCGTGTCTGTTAAACGATCCTGAGACGTTCAGGGCGTTACACACACTGACCCCTGAGCAGCAGAATGATTGTCGCCAACTGTTGGGACAATTCTCTGATTTGTTCTCTCTGGTTCCTGGTGTCACTGAGTAGTGCGTCCATGATGTGAACACTGGGGACAGTCCTCCTGTTAAGCACAAGGCTTACAGAGTGACTGACAGGGTCAGAGCTTTCATCAAGGAGGAGGTCTCCAAGATGTTTGCCTTAGGGGTGATTGAGTCCTCTAACAGCCCTTGGACCAGCCCTGTGGTCTTGGTCCCAAAGGCTGCCGCGCCTGGTGCCACACCCGAACTCCAGTTCTGTGTGGACTACCGAGGACTCAATTCAGTCACCAAGACTGACGCGCACCCCATCCCCAGAGCGGATGAGCTCATTGATCGGCCAGGGGCTGCCCGGTACCTCAGTACGTTTGATTTGATGTCTGGGTACTGGCAGATCAACTTAACTGATGGGGCCAAAGAGAGGTCAGCATTCTCCACATCAGATGGGCACTACCAATTCCGGGTTATGCCCTTTGGGATGAAGAATGCCCCTGCCACCTTTCAGAGGTTGGTCAACCAAGTGTTGGTTGGACTGGAAGATTTCAGTGCCGTCTACCTGGATGACATTGCAGTGTTCAGCGCCAGTTGGAAAGAACAGCTGCGCCACCTCTGGGAAGTGTTGATGGTGCTGCGGAAAGCAGGCCTCACGATCAAGGCAAGTAAGTGCCAGATCGGGCAGGGTTCTGTGGTGTACTTGGGGCACCAGGTAGGAAGCGGCCAGGTGGTGCCCCTACAACCCAAGATTGATACCATCCTGGCATAGGAACCCCCCAAAACCCAGACACAGGTGATAGCCTTTTTAGGACTCACAGGGTACTACAGGAGGTTTGTCAAGGGGTATGGCAACATTATTGCACCCTTGACTGAGCTGACTTCCAGGAAGCTGCCCAAGAAAGTGAACTGGACTGACACCTATCAGAAAGCTTTTGACGCCCTGAAGACTGCCATGTGCGGAGCACCCGTGCTTTAGGCGCCCAACTTCTCAAAGGAATTAATTGTCCAAACAGAAGCTTCAGAGCATGGTGTGGGGGCTGTTCTTTCACAGATAAATGAGGAGGGCTTAGACCAACCTGTAGCCTTCATCAGTAGGAGGTTACTTCCACAGGAACAGAGCTGGAGTGCAATTGAGCTTGAGGCATTTGCTGTGGTCTGGGCACTGAAGAAGCTGAGACCATACTTGTTTGGGACTCACTTACGGGTTCAGACAGACCACAGGCCCCTCCGATGGTTGATGCAGATGAGGGGTGAGAATCCAAAGTTGTTGAGGTGGTCCATTTTCCCAGAGGGGATGGACTTCACGGTGGAACACCGTCCTGGTACAGAACACGCCAATGCTGATGGTCTGTCCAGATTTTCCGCCTTAGTGAAGAGGACTCCCAAGAGGTTGGGTAGTTCTCCCCACATTTCAGCTGGAGGGGACACGTGTTAGGCCTGGTACTATTGGCGTGAGTCTCTCTCCCATTTTTTGCTGATGCCTCCTCAGTTTTTGATATGTTTTGCTGGTTTAGATGCTTTGGGCACTGTGCCACTGCTATTCAGTGCCACAGCGCAAGTGCTCCCTATTGTAAATTGCTGTAATGGATTAGTGACTCCATGATTGGCTTATTTGATTTACTCGTCAGACCCTAGTACAGTGCACCATGTGTGCCCAGGGCCCGTAGATCAATTGCTGCTAGTGGGCTTGCAGCTCTGTTTGTGCCACCCACAGAAGCAGCTTGTAAAGTGTGTCTGAGGCCTGCTATTGCAGAGCCTGTGTGTAGTCTAGTACTGCCACGTTGACTTGGTAAGTACACCCACTTGCCAGCCCCTAAACCTTCCCTTTTCTACATATCAAGACACCCCTAAGGTAGGCCTACGGGCAGGGCGCATTGTAAGTAAGAGGTAGGACATACCCTGATGTGTGTGTCATGTCCTGATAGTGAATTACGGCCAATGTTGTTTTTCATTATTGCAAGGCTACCTGTCCCCATAGGCCAGAATGGCCAGTTTGATTATAACATCTTATAATCCTAACTGACCCAGGGAACATGGTAGAAAAACGAATTTAGTATGCCTGAACTCAGAATGATAAAATACATCTTTTAGTAAAGTTGTCAGAACAGTCGGATTATCGTTACCTGCTAACTGTGGTGTCTGTTGTTTTCCCCCTGGTGCGTGGCGTGGTCCCCGGCAGCTCGTTCTATCTCTGCCCGGACTACAGTTCCCAGCAGCACTTGCGGCGGAACCGGAAGCCGCAGGACACTTTGGCGCGCCTGGAGGCGCTTAAATTACAGCAACGCCGCTGACAGAGCGGGAGACCTTGTCAGAACAGTCGGATTATCGTTACCTGCTAACTGTGGTGTCTGTTGTTTTCCCCCTGGTGCGTGGCGTGGTCCCCGGCAGCTCGTTCTATCTCTGCCCGGACTACAGTTCCCAGCAGCACTTGCGGTGGAACCGGAAGCCGCAGGACACTTTGGCGCGCCTGGAGGCGCTTAAATTACAGCAACGCCGCTGACAGAGCGGGAGACCTTGCCAGAACAGTCGGATTATCGTTACCTGCTAACTGTGGTGTCTGTTGTTTTCCCCCTGGTGCGTGGCGTGGTCCCCGGCAGCTCGTTCTATCTCTGCCCGGACTACAGTTCCCAGCAGCACTTGCGGCGGAACCGGAAGCCGCAGGACACTTTGGCGCGCCTGGAGGCGCTTAAATTACAGCAACGCCGCTGACAGAGCGGGAGACCTTGCCAGAACAGTCGGATTATCGTTACCTGCTAACTGTGGTGTCTGTTGTTTTCCCCCTGGTGCGTGGCGTGGTCCCCGGCAGCTCGTTCTATCTCTGCCCGGACTACAGTTCCCAGCAGCACTTGCGGTGGAACCGGAAGCCGCAGGACACTTTGGCACGCCTGGAGGCGCTTAAATTACAGCAACGCCACCGCCTCGCGGGTCCGCGCGCGGGTCGGCGCCGGGCTAAGCCCGGGCAAAGGGCGGGCCCTCTGTGGCCCTCAGTAGCCGAAGGAGGCCGGGTCGGGCCCACCCCATTGACTCATTGCTGCTGAGACATTATTACGTCAGAACTGGTATGTGTGGTTATTATCACTAAATCTTTAGCAATCATCTGAGTGTTGACACAGAGTTAGACTCTACTGTATTCTGCACTGTCAACCGGTGAGTAGTGATATTCTTGTACTATGAATGAGTCGAGGAAAAATGGTACTCTTGATAGTTATTTCACGAAACCCAATACTGACTCTGCCCGGGAGGCTGCTCTTGCAGAACTGAGGGCTAGACGCCGTTGTTCAATAGAACACATAAAAAATATGGCATCAGCCACGTCGCTCCCTGAAGCAGCATGCCCGGACAACGAGGTTTCTTTGTTCCAAGATTCCATGCTACCCTTGGGTATTAATGACTCTACTATGTGCTCTGTTACGTCTATTGTGCGCGAACAAAGTACTGATTTGGCCTCACCTGTTCTTCTTTCCCCCATCCCTACCCCCGATGTCTCAAACAATATCTTGGATGTCCAACATGAGTTATCGTCCCAAGGTACTGAGTCGTTACCCATCATTGATATCACACTTAGCCAGACCACACTGACTGGTCCATTGCCCAGGAAAAGAAGGAAGATAGTTTCAGAGTTACGCAAAAATAAAAGTAATGTTCTTAAAAGTAATTCCACTGCTGCCTGTTCTGGGAAAAGTGCTACCCCCTGCACAGAGAAACAATCTTCCATTGGTAGTATTGACTCTCGCTTGAATCAAGTTGGTACCACTGGGGAGTTACTGGATGAAATTGACAAATTGATGAAAAAACTTATGCTTCCAATTGTAGAAAGCCTAAAGAATATTGAAAAAAGGCTAGAGAAAGTGGAAACTTTAGTGGGCAATAAGATGGAACAAAACACGACTCCACCTGGCCCCTCACTTATACCACCCACCGCCTTGGTTTCTGTTACAGTTTCTCCCAATTCGTCCCCAGAAGAGCTAGCGTCACAAATGATTACATCTACAAGCAAGGGAGGGGTTAGCCATTTAGATAGTACCACCACCTCCAAATCATCTTGTACAACTATGGCTAGGACAAGTGTTGTAAATACCCCAAAGAATGGGGGTCAATTGTTTGTCAAACAGGGGCATAACGCAGATCCCTCGACTAAACCACGAGGTCCGCTGTCTATTAATTTACCACCAGAGGCAGTCCCCCTGGTAGTTGTGCTTGCAGGGGTTCCCATGATAAAATCGGATGATGCAGAAGGATACCATCAACTAAAAAATAAAGTTATCCATTGGCTAGGCCAAAATCGCCCTCTTCCTTCTTACATTAATGGGGAAATTTTACATGTAAGACGCCTGCCCTGGTTGGGTAACACGCCAAAAACTATAAATGGGGATGTTATCCTCATTAATTTCAGGGATCCAAGAGCTGTTGCTCATATTTTAAATTGGCAAACGCCGCATAGGAGATCCTCCATCACTACATGGGAACTTACCTATTTTTTCCCAAGACCAAAATCAGTTGCCACCTCCGGTCTGGGGGATTCATCCAATACCCAACATATTCCTACGATCCCCTTGAGAAACAGATTTGAGGTGCTAGAAAGCTTGGAGGACGTTGATTGACTCAACAATTATGAGTCTACGAGAGCACTACCTGAGGCGCCCGAGACGAATACAAATATGCATTGCAACGAGTCCAGTACTGTATTATTTGCAGTAGAGGTAGAACATACCCACGAGCATTTGGTCGATCTTGTTCTGCCTGCTCCAGATAATGATAGGGTTATTACCCAGGAATCATCGGGTAACCTATTTTCATGGAATATTGCTGGGTTGACCTCCAAAATGGAATCAACAGAGTGGATGAGCTTTGTCAATAAATTTGACCTATGCATATTCCAGGAAACTTGGGCCTGTGAAGCATGTTTTATGCAGGGTTATCTGAATTATTTTGTCCCTGCGGTAAAAGGCCCTAGGGGCAGACCTATGGGGGGCCTAGTAGTATGGGTTCGTCAATCCTTAAAACTGGGCATTAAAGCTCTTGACACAAAAAACAAGGATATCCAACTAATTAGATTAGACTTAGATAAGCTGGGTAGTGTAGACATCTATAATGTATATGTCCGGAGGAAGAAGAAAGGGAGGTCCGAGGTACTAGAAGATCTTGATAGCCTCATTGACACACACTCGTCGACAAACAATATTATCATTGCGGGTGATTTTAATAGCACATTTGAACCCTTGATAAGCAATGATGATTTGTTTGGAGAGGAGGAAGATCGACTATGGGGCGTGCCCAAATTGGAGCTGCCTCCCATAGTGCGGTGGTCTGCTGATACCATTGGTTTAAATGCTTTATGTTATGGAAAAGGGTTAAGAGCACTGAATGGCAGGACTAGTGGAGATAGGAAAGGTGCAAGCACATTTGATAATGGCAGGCACAATAGCAGAATCGACTATGTGCTATGCAGCCTAAAGTTATGGCCATCAATTTGTGACATGTCTGTGGCTGGAAGGCTCGAGAGCGACCATAATCCCTTGTGCCTGTCACATAAGTGGTGGCCACACACTGGCTTGCCTGTGGGACTTCCTGTGCTCGTCCCACCCCGGACTGTTCCTACCAATAACATGAGGAGGCTACGATGGGAAAAGGTAGCAATCAATCAACAGGCTATTGTTAGTATTAATAGCCATGTTGATCAAGCTATATTGGACCTAGAGGACTGTAATATACTAAGCAATGGTCTAGATAGGGTTGAAGGAATTCATAATTCCCTTTTTGACATAATTAAGGGATATTTCCTTAAGTCTGTTAAGGTCAAAGGCGATAGGGTGCCAAAGCCAGCTAAATGGTACAACGATGAATGCAGGGAGTGTAGACTTGCACTGGGTAATGCTATTAAGGGAGGGCAAACAGCTTTAATCCAAGCTGCCAGGAAAAACTACAAAATTAGTATTGTCAAGGCTAAACAAGCTTGGGATGAGCAACACTGGATTGAGCTAAAGGCAGCTAGCGATAGTAGGGATTCTCGACAGTTCTGGCACATTGTTAGGTGGGGAAAATCAGGCGGTCCTGAATCCCCTCAAAACAATGTTCCTGAAACTGAATGGGTAAAGTTTTTTCAAAACCAATATGCTGTTTTTAGCACCAATGAACGGCATGAGACAATCCGTGTAGACCTCCCAAAAGGAAACCTTTTTTGTCCTAGTGAAATCATGTTGGCCCTGGATGCAGTTGCCTGCGGACGTGCACCCGGCCTTGATGGTGTGCCAGCGGATCTATTTGTTAACGACAAAGAGCGCTGGTGCTCATATATCCACCATCTTATTAATGCCATTGCCTTGGGTGCATCAATACCAAAATCGTGGCAGGGTGCAGTAATTATTCCCATTTTCAAAAAAGGAGATCGATCATTGCCAGGTAATTACCGCCCTATAAGCCTTATAGATACCATCCAAAAGGTAGTGGGGCGTGTGATCGTCAATAGGCTCCTGGATTGGGCGGAAGAGACTAATGCCCTTTCAACCTTCCAGGCTGGCTTTCGACGATCCACAAGTACGGTGGATCAGGTCTTCCGTTTTACCATGATTCAATGGCGGACGGTGGTGCTCGTCAAAGGAAGCTTGTATGCGGCCTTTGTCGATCTACGGGCTGCTTTTGATCTGGTCCCTCGACTAAAGTTATGGTCGGTTCTACAGAAGCAGGGCATCCCAAACGATTTGTTATCCATGATAATGAGACTCCACGAATCAAATTATGCAAGAATCCAGTGGGGTGGCTTAGGCTCGGTTACCTCAGACTTCCCAGTAGAGAGGGGCGTTAGACAGGGATGTTCGATGGCCCCAGTCCTTTTTACACTTTATATCAATGATGTTGTAGCACGTATGACTTCCGCTCAAGTGGATGCTCCTTTTTTAGATGGTATTAAAATTCCTATTTTAATGTTTGCGGATGACACCCTCATCCTAGCTAAAACGCCAAGTGGATTGCAGTGTGCTCTGTCAATCTTTGACCAATTTTGCAAAGAGTATGGCCTTGAAGTAAACATTACTAAGACTAAGCTGATGACTTTCAACCCCCATCGTAGTTTTAAGACAAAAATCACCTTAAACAATCGTCCGCTGGAGGTAGTGAACAATTTCACTTACTTGGGTATGCATATATCCAATGCGAAGGCCTGGCGGCATCCTATCGAAATTGCAGCAATCAAACATAGGCAATTGGCAGGCGCAATCAGCTCAGAGCATAGAAAATCCTTCACTAAACCTGTGAAACCTGTTTTACAGGTTTATGAAGCTAAAGCTCTGGGTTCTGTACTCTATGGTGCTGAGCTGTGGGGGTTTGAAAAAATGCCGGCTCTTCAACTCTCAGAGAATACATTTTTAAGGTCCATTACAGGCGTTCCTAGAAGTACCCCGCTGCTGCCCCTTAAGTATGACTTGGGCAGAAGACCCATTTTAGATATGGCGCGGCTCCGCCCAATATTGTACTGGCGCAGGTTATGGACAACGCCTGCGCTTTCTCACTATGCAGGGGGCTTTCTAGACATCATAAGAACTGACCTTCACCATAAAATAGGTTGGCTAAAAGCGCTTAGGGCATCCTTGCTTGAGCTTGGTTTGAGCACACTTTGGGAAGATCCTGTAGGTTCAACCTTCCCTTCTAAAAGCATGCTCAAGAGCATTTATTGGGAGAGGGTTGCCCAGCGGAATTGGTGTAGCTCCAGCGCTGGTAATATGACTAGAGAGTTCCTAGAGGCCAAGATGTATCCCCATCTTGAACCTTACTGGGATATCATAACCAAGCCCAGAGATAGGAAGCTTCTCTTTCAACTAAGAGCTGGAGCACTTCCCCTTAGATCTTTAACAGCAAAATGGGAATTGGGAACTAGTGCTGTCTGCCCTGCCTGTGGTACAAACAATGAAACTATTGGTCACTTTTTGTTTTCTTGTCAAATCTATGCTGCTCCACGGCGTATATGGCTTACTCCAATGTGCAAAAATTTAGGAACTACTAGTGGCACTATTGCTCTACGCATTATATGCACCAGCACATTGCCTTGGATTTCAACTGCCACTGCAAAGTATCTAGGATAGGCGTGGATGATTAGATTGAGACTGCTAGTCATTTGACTATTCTCTTGAACAGGGTGAGACTGCTAGTCTTTTTACTATTCTCCCCCTTGCTAACTTTTAGCATTTTATCATATGTAACCTGTTTTAAAAATTTTTAAATTAATTAAATGTCTTTGTTTTTAATAATTAGTATCCACTGTTATTATCGCGGAAATGTTCAACCCAGGGCTTTAATTATGTCTACCCGCATGTGACACGACCAACACTGTTGTTAAATGAAATAATGTCTCCCTTATGGATGTAATTTAATTAGAACTTGTTTAAAGTATGTAGTATCGAATCATCTTGAATTTAATAGTTTTTTAACTTATTTAATGAATTGTTATTGTAAATTGTATCTTGCTTTTATGAATATTATTCGAATAAAGCATACTTTGACTTGACTTGTAAAGTTGGTTTTAACATTCTAAGTTTGAAAATACCACTTTTAGAAATAGGTATTTTCTTGCCTAACCATTCTGCGTACCTCTGCTAGGTTGTCTATTGCATGTCTGGTTTGTGAGTGACAGGAGGGCTTGGGCTCCAGCAGTCTGATGAGTCAGGGCTGGGCTGCATAGGACCTTGGCTGCATAGAGAGTGGGGGGGGCGGAGATTTCCTTTCACTCCCCTGAGCCCTCATAGAATAGAGAGTAGGGGGAGGAGATTTCCTTTAAGCCCACTTAGGCCAGGTCTGCTTTCAACAATGCTGTCTCCACCTCCTGCCAGGAAGCTGCACCAAGGAGGACAGAACTGGTTTTGGCCATGTACAGACACTCTCTGCCTTCAGAGAACAAAGAGAATAGTAGTATGAATATTGGGGGCCAGACCCCAAGACTTTAGATCACTTCTGGGAATCAAGACAAACCTTTGCCAAGGAGAGGTACCATAAGAAGCTGAAGGAGTTGACTGCCCCTGTGTCAGTGTGCTATTTTCTGCAGTTGGCCTGCAGTGGTTACTTATTTGCCAAGGAAAGGAGAAGGAACTTTTATTGAACTTTCATCATCTTGAAGAAGAATCTCCAAGGGCTTGAATTGTGCTTGCCTCCTGCTGAAGTCTCAGGGATAAAAGACTTCACCACCAGCTCCCCCCCTGAATTCCCTTGCTGGGAATCCTGTCTGCAGAAGCCTGCGTATTGTTGGGAACTGGAAGCGCGACTCAACGAGAAGAAGCGTGTCGCCACCGCAAGGGTCGCCGTCGCATCACCAGAGAAGCGTGTCTCCGTCGCAGCTGTTTGTCGTCACATCACCGGAGAAGCGTGCTGCCACCGCAAGGGTCGCCGTGGCATCACCGGAGAAGCATGTCACAGGACCTGTCGCGACTCGGAAGTTACAGAGTTTGCTGCACGGCTGTCGGGTGTGCACGCATCGCCTTTACGTCGTCGCATCGCATCAAGGGCGCCATCTTCTCGCACCAGATCGTCGCATCCCGGCGCCATCTTGTCGCATCGCAGCCGGAACACAACATGAAATCGGCACATCACCTCCTCTACGGTCAGGAACAGACGCATCGCCTACTTTGCGCAAGCACTGAGGGACAGATGCATCGCCTCCCCCCGAAGCAAGGAACCGATGCATCGTTCTCCCTGTGAACCTTTTGTTTATCTTGCGTGACGCATCCATGGGTACTTTGTGAGAAACGTGTCGCATTTACCATCATCTTTGAACTAAGCTATTTTCTACCATTTAAAAGTCATTTTCTTAATACTGTATTGTGGATTTTTGTTGTTCGAGTCTTGTGTTAAGTCTATATAAATATTACCTATTTTTTAAAACCTGTGTGGTGTCCATCTGTAGTGTTTTCACTGTATTACTGTATGTGTTCACAAATGGTTTACACACTGCCTCCGAGATAAGCCTGCCTGCTCGTGCCAAGCTACCAAGAGGGTGAGCAGGGGTTATTTAGGAGTGTAGCCCCCTTACCCTGACTAGAAGCAAGGGTCCCTACTTGGTCAAAGGTACCTACCTCTGCCAGCCAGAGACTCCCAGTTCTAACACTATGTTACTGTAATTATTGTGTGCAAAAATACTTTACACATTGCCTCTTAAGTTAAGCCTGACAGCTGTGTGCCAAGCTACCAGAGGGCCAGCACAGGTCAATTTAGGTTGTGCATCTGATTTACCCTAACTAGAGTGTTAGGCCCTACTTGGACAGGGTTCATACCGCTGCCAAATAGAGACTTCATTGCTAACACTGCATAATCTTGCATTATTTCTCATAATTACACTACAGCAAATTACGCAAGTTACGCCCACCCCTAACAGAAATCCAATACCAACATCACCACTCTGAACGATCCTACTTGTTTTCTCAATGCTTTTCCTAAAGACTTTAATCCAATAGATTCCTGCAGAAGTTTTACTCAACTGCCATAAGCCATAGCTACCTTGTATCCCCGTGCCATGTGTTACAACCTTCTTCAGTCAGTCGACGTGAATTTTTGTTGTAGGACTTGCAGGAAAAATACAAGCCAATATCCAGATTGCAAAGCGATGCTTCGTTGCTTCATGTAGGGTATTGTTAAATAAATAGATTCAAAGCAAACACAATAATGATGGACGGAGCGCTGAAAAGTTTCAGACACTCACCCCTAGTTACTATTAGATCTGGGTTGAATCCGTCATTGTTCTTTTTCTCACTTTGCCACCCCAATTCAGACCTAGCCATATGCAAATCAGTCTTAACCCTGTTCTTCATGGGAACAGTCCAGCCCGAACTGCCAAGCTAGGTCCTCCCTAGACCAGAAACAAGCATCCTGGGACCAGTTTCGGGGTAACACCCTTCATCAGCCAGGCTAGCTTTAATCCAGTGGCAAAGTGAAATGCCTTTCCTAAAGCTTTTTATCAAATAGATTACTGCAGAAGTTTTTCTCAACTTGCCATGCTTTATAAGCCATAGCTACCTTGTATCCCCTTGCCATGTGTTACAACCTTTTTCATTCCGTCTACGTGAATTTTTCTTGCAGGACTTGCAGAGAAAATACAAGTCCATTTCCAGATTGCAAAGCATTGCTTTATTGCTTCATGTAGCCTATGGTTAAATTAATAGGTTCACCCCTGAATCTATGGCCACTGACAATGTAAGTTCTATCAAGTATAGTGTCAGCTGATGTCTATTTGTGCAGTTAAAGTAATGATCCAAGTATCACTATAAACTCATGGCAGAGATCCACAAGTCAAAAGTTTGATTCATGTGTGAGTGAGAGTATCTGCTTTTAGGTTAGAATCTCAAGCGTCACTCACCTCCAACCTTCGCTGTTTTATGTGCCAAAGTATTCGACACTGAATGCTGCACAAAAGAAGCATTTTTAGCTTATCTTATTATTTCCATTTAAACAAAACAAGTTATGTAATCATTTGTGGTTTCGGAAAGGCTATAAATAGTTGCCCTCGTGTGAAGCATCCGTCGGTGTACTCGCCCTCAGGGCTGTAAATGGGATGAAAAAAAATAGGCAAGGCCCATTTAAATAAGGATAAGACTTCAACACATAACCTGCTACATTTCTGTGATGTCCAGAGTATGCCACCAAGGTCGGAGTGACCTATAGGGCAGTCAGGCAGTGTCCAATGGGCTGGTCTCAGAGATCAGTGTGTGGGCTGGGTTTTTAAGCTGTTTGTAGGCCTGTTTTATGGGCAGTCACGCCCGTTTTTACTGTTCATTTCTGAGTTATTAAAATTAACATTTCCTGCAGCAAGCAAAAATGCATGCAATCTTCCATATCTGGCAACATACTCGTACTTTACAACTTTACAAGTTCAGAATTGGCATGATTTAAATATGGGCGACTTTTTTTTACTATTTGGTTCACTAATAGGGGCCACTTTTATTTCGCTGCCTGGGCCTATTTTTTGTCCCAGTCCGACCCTGTGTTCGACCCGACCATTATGTTGGTGCCTTTCTTAGTTTTATGTTATTGCTAGATGTTTAAGATTAATTGATACCAATTTTTTTTTTTTGTAATTAATTAATATTGAAATCGTTTCAATTCTGAAATGAGGAGTGTGAAATAAACATTACCGAGGCCTGTGGAAGGTGTAGTGGTCTTCAGAGGGTCTCAATCACTGCAGTTAATTTCGCTGTATGTTAGACATGTACCCTCTTTTTCCCTTCACATCTGCATATCTTACACATGATCTCTTTCCTCTTCAGTCTCTCTTTTCACTCTCTCCTGAACGCGCTTCTTCGCATACTCATAGAGGATGCAAAATTAAGTAAAACAATGAAATATAAACAGGATCGACATGGATTACCTTAGCATTTTCCAGATTCATCGCTTAGAAATTGATCAGTGTTTTCACCAGTAAAGGTAATGGCATGAATGTAGGGCCTGACAGGGACCTGTTTAAATGTCTGTTTTCAATTACTACCCGTTCTGAGACCCGGCCGGACCCGACACACTTAAAGCCCTGCACCCCCTTGAAACACTCTGTGCAAGGGCATTTTTCTGCTGGAGTAGAAGTGAAAAAGAAAGACGAGCAGGGAGATGAATACATGTGGGGACATTTTAATAGGAACAAGAGAAAAAGCACATGTATGAAGGTTTGTGCAAAGTTCAGAGAACTAAGTTCAAGTTCACATGGTGGTAAACTCAAATTGTTTAAATTTAAGGCAGTTATAGGTGACTGACCTAAGTATAACTTGCACCGCTATGATGTACACTGCTTATGACCTCACCTATTACAGCACTGATGACAAATGAAACCTCTGGGGTTGCCAGTTATACATAGGTCACTTACATATAACTGGTGCATTTGAGTAGTATTTTTTGGTTTAAAACTGTAGTTTATTTTGTGAATTTCTAAGATATTTTAACATAAGTTAAAATCATACTACCTTACTTACTTATTATTGCAATTTTTTTAAAACAAACTTTATTCCTTGTCACAGATACAATACAGGTTTTAAAGATGAAAAAGATGTAATTTTCATTATAACATATCACAACACATATGTAGTATGATGACAGCGCTCAAGAAAAGGCATAACATTATGTATCTCTGCAATACAGACGTGGTCTCACTTATACCGGTGTTCAGTTGAGCAGTCATCTTTTAAATGGATCCTTCCTTCATGGCATGTTGTGTAGCAATTACCTTATTACTTGGGTAAATAAATTAACAGTAACATGTTTTATTAACTCCCCACCCACCAACCCTGTTGGCGGGCCCTTCATCCTCACATCATTCCCAGTTCAATTTACCGTTGCCTGGTATCCAGAGTAAGTACACTTATCAGGTTCAAATCGAAATTAAATAATGGAAGTACACATATACACATTTACATAGATTAACGTTTATAACTTCAGAGTATCGAATGCTTTGAAAGTTTCCAACAGTTGATCCCAGCCCCTAGCAATAGGTTCCTTCCTTAGGCCTCTTTTCTCCTCCCTGCGGATTGCCACACTCTCTGCCAAGCCCCAACGCTCCACTTCATCTTTCCAGCTGAGTATTGTAGGAGACTTTGGAGATTTCCACCTCTTTGTGATGCCACGCTTAGCACGTATTAAAGCTAAGTCTGCAAACATGGTTTGTACTTTAAGTTCTTTACGTCTTTTGTATAGACCTAGTATACTTGCTTCTACTTTATGCCATCCCATGTTCCCCACTACTTTCCGTAAGATAGTGATTATTCCTCCCCAATATGCTTTCAAGGCAGTACAGTCCCATATCATATGAATCAAATTAGTGTCTTGCTCGGGGCATCTAGGACAATGTGGTAGGAAAGTAGGGAAAATGGCATGTAGTCGATGGGGGGGTCAAGTATGCTCTTTGTGTGATCATGTATTGAATGAATTTAAAACGAGAGTTACGGGAGGTTCGTTTTGAGTATTCCAATACTGTTGCCCACTCCTTGTCAGATAATGGCATATCAATATCCTATTTCCATTTGGCCTGTGTAGCGAATAGAGGGTTAGGACGGTGAGCATGTATGCCCCGGTAGAACCACCTTGTTAAGTGGCTGCCTGTCCTCATAAGGTACATTACATGAACCAGCTCATGAGTGTCGGGTTCTGTACCATGGGGTGTCCAATACTTTTTGGCATAGCGTGTCAAACTCGCATAGGTCATAAACAGTGAGTCTGTGACACCCCTCTCGTTTATAAAACCAGTATGTGTGAGTAACGTTTTTTCACCAAATAGGTCCCCCATCGTTGTCTCTCCAGCCTGCGTCCATGGATCCAATCTATGAGTAGTAAGCGTTCCCGAAGTAGTTGGAATGCCTAGTAAGGGAATATTCGACCGATACGCGGGGAGAGTATTTGTGTATTTCAAGAAGTAATGGCAGTTCTAAGAAGAGTTCTAGCTGTGTGAGGTAATGTGCCGCTTGGAGATAGTAGTCTTTGTAATGTACCTTGAGCTAGCATTGGTTCTGAACATGCTATTTCTGTAAGTTACGGCCAGCTATCCAGAATGAGAGCCATTGCAGCTGAGAAGCTAAGCAATATGCATAGAAATCAGGGGCTCCCATACCCCCGGCGTCAGATGGAAGTAGTAGCTTTGCTAAGCTCAGGCACCTTCGGCCTGAGCCCCAGATTTAGGAGATCAGAAGTGTGTTTAGGGTTGTGAATACAGTTCTAGGGATAACCACTGGAAGATTAACAAAATATTACAGAAGTTGTGGGAGCATGACCATTTTGGAAATTGCCAACCGTCCCGCTACTGACAAAGTCAGTGAAATCCAGAACGCAATTTGTGCCCTTCAGGTTGCCTTCGATCAAATCTGTTTTAGTTCTATATACCTGTATCCCTAAGTATTTAAAGGTGTTATGAGCAATGGTTATTGCACGGTGTCCAAATGGTATAGTCTGGTCAACTGTATCAGAGCCAAAGGGGAAGGCTTGAGACTTTTCATATTTAATTGCTAAACCAGCAATGCGTTCGAATTGTGTGAATAAGCCTGCTACAGGGAGTAAATTATTCCGCAGATTCCTGGAATATAAAATAATATCATCTGCATAAAGAGACAAGGCATGATGGGTATTGTGGATATTTGTCCCCCATTCCCTAAAGGACACTCAGAGTTTAGAAGCCCGTGGTTCGAGGGCGAGAGCAAACAGAATGGGCGAGAGAGAACAGCCCTGTCTAGTGCCTCGTTGTATTTGATATGGTTCCGAGATGAGTGCTCCTGTGCGCACCCTTGTTGTAGGGAGATGATATAATACATGGATCCAGTGAGTATAGTCTCGTGGGATCCCGAATTTCAATAATGCGGACAACACATAATCCCAACTCAATGTATTGAACGCTTGAGTGAGATCCAACGCTATGCAGCCTGCTTCAGATGTTTCCTAATTACAGGAAAACATAATGCTGCATAGTTTGCGTATATTCAAGGACGTACTGCACCCGGGGACTAAGCCACATTGGTCAATATGTACCAGTCTTGGTATTAAGAGTTGTAGGAGGTTAGCCAGGATTTAGCTCAAAATCTTACAATCCGTATTCAGCAACGAGAGAGGACGATATGAGGCTAACAGAGAGTGATCCCTCCCAGGTTTAGGAAGCGATGTTATTAACGCTTATATCGTGGGGGGGAGGGGGGATATGATCCCACACAGTGGCATCATATTCACTTACAAATTACAGAGATGAAAGTCCGCTCCATCAAGTAGAATTGACGCAGTTCTAAGGAATCGTTCTGCGGAGTTGTCATTTGAGGAGTGCGTTCTCCGTATGCGATGACAATGACGAAAATAAGGGTGGTCTACGCTCTGGCTCAGATTGACCCGTATCTCCTGTGGAGGATACGTCGTCTGTAATTGTCCTTGTGTCTCTGAAGGTGGCAGCGGAAATGATTGTTCTCCTCTGTTCCTCTAGGACTTGTGCTGGCGTTGGAGTAGTATCGTCCTAGTATTGCTTTGGTTTAGTACGTCGACGCTGTAATTGTCGCCTCCTGGGTTGGGTCTCTCCTGATTGTCTGTGAGACCAGTCGATAGGCAGGTCTGGGAAGATGTGTTCAGTCCACTCCCATGCTTCCGTTGGGGTATCGAAGAAATTATTTTTTCTTTCATGTAGTATTTTAAGTTTAACCGGATATAGGAGTGCATACTTTACATTGATGGCCTGTAAGTGTTGTTTAACCCCTGGTATTGCGCTCTCTGCTTTTGTACGTGGAGTGTATAGTCAGGAAACAGAGAGATACGTCCATTGTCTTTTAGTATATGTAAATGTAAATGCAAGCATTTGTAAAGCGCACAGCTACCTCCGACGGAGGTGTCCTGGCGCCGGGGGCCGTTGGGAAGATTAAGCAAGCTATTTCCCAGAGTCACATGGTGCTGGGCTAACCTGCCGCCAGAGCCAGGGATCGAACCGTGAACCCTGTAGTCCGGAGTCAGGTACCCTGGCCGCTGCGCCACACCTCTTCCAGTATCGGAGCTTTCTCTCTTACACTTGTCGACGCGTAGGAACCCTCTGAGCTTGTTCAATATAAAAGGTGCGAGACAAGCGTCCCGGTGGTATAAGAAATTTGAGCCAAGTTTCTATGTAAAGCGTGGCATTTTGGCCTTCCACGTTCTCCGGCAAGCCAATAATGCATGTGACGTGATCTGCCCTCTGCATCTTCTACCCGCTCCTGGAGTTGCACTTTCTGGTGTTGCATCCGTTCCAATTCAGTGGAGTGTTCCTTCTGCTTTGGTAGAAGGTCCTGTACTGCCGCCTTGTTGGCAGCGACCTTGTCGGCTAATTTCCTGTGATCATCACGAATGAGAGCGATGTCCGTCGTCAGAGCCCCCATTTGTTGTTCCACCAGAATTAAATCCAGCTTGTCTGGTTGGGCTTCCTCCGCCGTGGGCAGTACCATCTCTGTAGAAGTAGTGGTTGAGGCAGGGCTAGAGTCCTCCATGTCCTGATTCCTGCCCTTCGTTCGTCCCATCTCGTCGCGGGAAGTGTCGCGAAGTCAGTGAGAGGATTATGAAGTTGGCGTTCCTTGGTGGTCATGGGCTGTGCCACTTCAGGTGCATGAGTGCGATTATTTGCACTCGAGCAACTAGCTCTCCAAATCCCCCAAAACAGGAGTTATGAGTGTAAGTGTCCCAGCGTATGAACCCTTTGGGAGTGTCCGACACCCTACTGTTGGTCGCTGCCCAGTTCAGGCAATAGTAGGACAAGGCTTGTGCAGAACCAGAACACCCCAGTACAGTGCCAGAAGTATACCTCCGTGTTTATTTGGACCGCTGTCTGTTGCCAACCACCAATGCTGAGACTGTCAGTGAAATATCAGAAGAATACCAGTTCGGGAAGAGGACGCTATGTAGCCATGAATGCAAAAGCCTGGGTTGAGCCAATAGACAATTCAGGAATGCACAGGGTAGAATCAGTGTCCCAGCCAGACCCAGACCAAGGTAAACATCGTGCTTCGTAGTATCTGCTTCATTGTGCACCCACAAGTGAAGATAAATGTGGGCCGTTCCTCTATTAAAGTATTCCACTCAATTAATGGCCAGAAGAGGTTATATCCTATGTATGGCTAAATGTAAGCGGATGCGGTTCCAGGAACCCTGAGGTGCATGCCCGGATTCAACGTGCCCAGCAACCACAGTGCAATTTGAATTGGTCCTTTTAAGTTTGTCGATCAGAACCTCCTGTTAGTGTGCACTCCCATGAGGTCAGCAGGGGCCTAGTTTATATGTGCGAGGGGCCCGCCGATCGCATATCTCAGCGTGTTCCCCACTGTAGCAGTGTACAACAAAGCCCAGCCGCCGCAAATGGCGCGTCGTACCTCTGTGCTCCGGGGCAGAGAACGAAGCGGACTCACCGCGGGGTACACGGCCGATGAGGTCGCAGGTCAGTCCACGCCTGTACCATGAATTTGAAGCCAAGTCGTCGGGCCAAAGCAGCACCCTGCCGCAGCCGGTTTATCACTTGTAGCAAGGCCGCCAACCGGTCCGGGGTCGCACCTCTTCCCAGCCTTTCTCTGGTAAATGCCCAGGGAAGCCCCAGCCCACCTGACCGCAACTCCCTGTGTATCGCCGGTCGCCTCTCCGTTGGTCGCAGTAGGGCGAGTGGGGTGAGAGTCTGCCTCACAACGGTGAGGGTTCGTCAGGGGCAGGCACAGGACAACAAAGGCAGCTCTGCGATATACCACAGCTCGTTTGGTATTAGCAGCCGAAGACGCCATCTTGCCTAGAATGATGTAGTGGCGCAGCTCTTTGTATCAAGCCCTACCCGTCAAGCCACAGGACTCCAACTTAGGTGGTGGGGTAGCAGGGCTCCCGCCCAGTGGCGGCTGGAGACATCTGGAAGTGGTGAGCGTAAAATTTCTGGTGGAGTGCACAGCGGCGAGTGAGCGTAGCGAGAGTGGCGGAACAACCTTATGGGTGTTTGGAGGGGATGTTCCCCCGAGATTTATTTTTCAAAAGAGCAGGCAAATGGTGCATTTTCAAGCAAATTTGATAAAGCAAGGTTAATAAAGCAATTCAACTGTTCGTCTGCATTAGGAGCCACAAAGCTGTAAAACTTTACTTATTTTACAAAAGTATTTATTCTGCTTTTTTTTCAAAAGCACTGGATAGAATAAAGAGCACATTAACATGAACAAATACTTATAAACATACAATGAAAACATTAAATAGAAAGTAAAGGACAAAAAAAGCATATTCTGCTTCTGCATAGCCACAGCCTATGCATGGCATATACACTGTTTACCTAAAAAATAACACTAGCTACTTTTATTGCAGTTGCAACTCTTCTAACCGAAGAACGCATGGATGGTATGTTAGGCTACAGACTGAGTGACATTAACAGAAAAAGGCAATTCACCCCGTTGGGCCGTCAGCAGACAGAGGAGTTTGATGCCTGAGAAGACACTTCCTTTGTTAATTAGTAAGTCTACTATTATGTGCGTTGGGGCAGGCACAGACCTGCTAGCTGCTGCCTGTATTCAGACCGGCGCCATTTTTGCCTTTCCTGCCTTCCCGCCGAAATCCGAATTAGTTCTGTTTTTGTTTGAAGAGACATGTTAACTGCCTGATGTTTTCTGCCCAGTAGGTCTGTCAACTTTGCAGGAAATGTTCCTGGATCAGTCAATACAACTGCGGGTTTTTCTGTACAGTGCAGGGATTTCATTTCTTATTATTAAAGTATACAAAAAATGGGCATTAAAAATAGAAGAGGGGATACCATTTTAGGAAATGAAAAACTGCGGCCGGTGTTGAGACCTACATAAATAAACAAAAGTCCACTATATTAAAAAAAAGTAGTGCTGAGCACATACTGTTGTGGATATGTCTCTCACAAAAGAGGTGGAAAATCGTGAAAGATATTAAAATGGACAGGATTTTCTGTTGTTGTGTTCCCAATTCCGAAAGCTCAATCCATTCGGGAAAAATGTGTGTGATGACAAAGGCCTTGTGGAAAAAGGCAAGTGTACAATAAGCTCTCTGTGCCAATGGAAAGTTGATGATAGTGGGTAGGAGGCAAATAGATGATCAAGGGCATATGTCACCAGTTTTTAACTCTATGTGGTAAAGTGCTCTGTGTGTAACATCAAAAAAAGTTGCAATTTTTCCAGGTCCAGCCTTCGAAAAAAAATGGGTTATTATTACATAAGAATGTTAACGTTTTTCAACACAAAATCAGTGTTTTACCACATACAAGTAAGAAATCATCTTTAGTAATGGTGCTACATCCAAGTGTAATGACCTCTGGTGAATTTTCTGTCCCTTTAGATTAATGACCTCCTCGTCACTGCCCTCTTGTATCCGCCCCATGGCCCTTGTCTGCCTCTACTCATCTCTTCCCAGCTCGCTCCTCCTTTTGCTTTTCTCCTCCCATGTCTTTCCTTTATTCCCCAACATTTCCTCGCATGGTCTCACCCATCTCTGTCCGTTTCATTCCCTTTCCCACCACAAGGTGCCCACTCGTCAGCTCCTTTCTTGATGCCCTTCCCCTGCCCCATTTTACTCCCTTTTCTCGAGGTTTCTGAGTCACTTACCTTATTCCGGTGCCCTTTATCTGCACCCCTTGTATCTACACTTCTTTCTCCTGCACTCCCCGTCTACCCCATGCTCCACCGCCGCCTTATCTTTTTCCCCAGCTCTGTCTCTCTCTGTGCCTCCTGCCATGTCTCCCCCCTATCGTTCCCTCCTTCTTCTTCATAAGTATTACCTTCCTACTCCCCTCCTTCTCCCAAAGAGCTCTTACTCCTTCCTCCCCTTGTGAGTGCAAGCAATAGTCCCTATCTTTAGTAGAAATGCACCCTTCAGATAGCCGTCATTGCCTCGAGGCCCAAACAATGGCAGAGTGACGCTATAAAAGCAACGTATTATGGCTTCTTATTTAGCTTCCCGATATCTGCACATTTCTAATTTTTCCCCAAATAATCCCACCTCGTCTCTTCCTCCCATTATCGCCTTTATTTTACCTGTGCCCAGTCTCCCTCTCCATCTTTCTCGCCCCATACTCCCTCTTCTCTAAGGGCCATATGTAGAAAGCAAAATTGCGATCACAAATGCCGAAATTCGCCGAATTTCGGCGTTTGCGATCGCAATTTTGCTAAGTGGGATGTAGGAAGGAAAATCTGCATGCAAAATAAGGAATCGCAAAATTTGTGATTCCTTATTTTGCAAATGCATTTAAGGAATCCCAAATAGCGATTCCTTAAATGCAATGTAGAAAGCACCCAAGTTGTGCTATTTTGGCTTAAGGAATCGCAAATTACCACCAACTTCAGGTTGATGGTAATTTGCGATTTCTTTCAATAATGCAGTTTTTTGCATTATTCAAAGTGCCATGTGGCACACATACATGCCCTTAGGGCATGTATGTGCGCCACATGTGCACCCATGCTCATTACAGGGGTGCAAAAGGGTGTCATGTTGACACCCTTGCACCCTTGAAATTGCATTCTCAATTTGCGAATCTCTAATTGAGAATCGCAAATTGAGAATGTCTTCCTATTTATTCCTATGGGCCTTTTAGCCCATAGGAATGAATGGCAAGGTATTCCTTATTTGCGATTCTCAATTAGAGAATCGCAAATAAGGAATAGGTGGGATTCGCAAACAAAATTGCTAATCCTACCTACATAGCGTTTTGCTATTCTCTAATTGCGATTCCCTAAAAATTGCAATTAGAGAATCGCAAAACACAGCCTACCTACATATGGCCCCTAAGTGTCTAAAAATCTCTCTCCTTTTTCTTAAACTCCCACCTCTCTGGAAACTTATCTAGTTTAAAGATCTTTCAGAGTCGCCGGTGGAAAAACAGCAGGGAAAGATCCGCAAATAGTGCAAAATGTATTCCAAGCAATATCTGAAGTTGCCAGTGCGGTGGGAAAAAGAAAATCGTATCCATCCAATCAGCACAGTGGCATTTTAAGGGTAGAATTCCGTGAACACAGCTCAGAAATCAAGGGCCAATTGACGGAATATTGAATTACAGGCCAAGGGAGATGGGATGTGATACTGCACTTCTCTGAACCCTCCTGGTAACAGCGTACTGCAGTGCTGACATTCCAGTTTTTAGCACCTTCTCTTAACGCCCAAAAATTCTGTCGGCCTCTTCTCTGTCCACCCAATTTGTATCCACCATTTAGACAACTGATCCATCAGCTAAAGTTTGCTCATGATTTGGGTAACTACCACAGTACAGCGAGTTTGCAAAAGTGTAAAAACAGCAAAAACAATAGTAATCAAACAGGTTAAGTACCAGAATAGGCCGTTGTATAAACAAATCTCTACTTTTATGCACTTGCCTTTGAGGAAATTTGATTACGGCTCCATCTTGCGTATTGACACCATTGCGATGTTGCCCTCACTCAGGCACCGACAACCTTCGTAGCGTTTCTTTCATACTCTGTACTGTAACATGTTAAACGACCTTTTCCTGTCTCTCTGAGCAAAGTACATTCTGAGACCCGGCTCGAAGCAACTAATTCCCGTGATAATCACCTATTGACCCTTGGTGATCCTTCTCTGCCTCTCCAATTGTTTTACGAATCACCACCTGCAACACGCAAACACGTCCTGTTGTAAATTAATTTAACTTAGGAATGCTCATGTCACCTGGCCTATAGGGTCAGGTAGAGAACACGACCCTAGGGAAGGAATTTCTATTACCTATTATCCTGTATCTTGTACAAAGAATGTTGGCTAGTGGATGATTTGTTCGTTTTTATTGCACATTGAGGGGGTTGTTGCTTTAGAGGATTCAAGCGCTATAAAAGACTGTGAGCCACAGATTGAAGTGGTAGTCTCCTGAGAACCTACCACTGATGTACTTCTAGGACAACTGTACCTAGCTGCAGCTAATAAATTGAAGTTCCTATGCCAACAGAGTGTTCCGTGTCTCTGTACATTTAGAAGGCGAACTCAGAAGATTTCAGGCGTACCCTGCGCCGCCAGGCCTAATTCAGCCTGGTTCTTCAAATGGTGCCCTCTGTGAGGCGGCTTCAGAGGTTGTGGGTCCAGCCCGAGGATCGTGAGGAGCCCCGCAAGGAAATTCCGGAGGACGCGCACCACGTGATCGACCCCTGCATGTCGTAAGTGGACCGAAGGTTTTTACAGTGTGGCTTCTCCCTTCCAACGGCTGCGAAGACCTGCTGCCCTGACTGCCGCCACGCTTTGGCTCCCTTGGTGATTGGTATTGCAAGACATTAGACGGACCTCTGTTGACGTAAGAAAACATCTGGTTAAGTTAAGTATAGTGGCCACTCCTTTGTCTTTGTTTTGTCTTTGTTCGACTTTTGCAAAAGCCGAAACCGAGGGGTGAGTGCAGTTTTTGTACTATAAAGTGACTAATTAACCCCTCGAAAATTGTAAAGAAACTAGTGTGATAGCGATGCCTGGTTTCAGTAAGTTTGGAAGATGGTTTTGTTGTTGTTGCAATAGGGATTCCCGACTGGAGGACCCTTGTCCAATTCCTCCGGCCGGGACTCCCACTTATGAAGTATATTCTAAACATGGTATTGGCCCCATAGCCTTTAATGAGGCGTGGGTTCGCTATACTAGGAAAGATGGTGTTTTACGGTGGTCGCAGAATGGCAGTTTTGAGCTCAATATCTTAGATAATTTGGAGGACACTTTGTTTAAACGAAAAGCCCGGCCGGTTATGTTTGACTCTTTTCGCTTATGGCGTAAGCAGGCCAAACAGAAAGAAATAAAACAAGCTAAAAGAGATAGGAGGGATATGTCTATTTTACAAGCTGACCACCAGTTTAAAAATAATGAGACCGAACATGCGATTGAGGTTTCAGATTGGCAACATCGTATGGCGGTAGATAAATGTTATCCAGCGTTGCCAACTCCTCCTACAGAGAAAAATGTGGACCCTGAGAAGGATCCTTTAATGTTCCATCTGTTGAGATTACCTCCGCCCTATGCGCAGGGGGCTAATGTACCTTTTGCACTACCGCCTGCCCCGGGAGCGTATGCACCTTTATTATTAGCACCTGCCCCACCTGTTCCACCTGTTGTTCCACCTGTCGCTCCTCAATCGGTTCCTGCACCCCCATCACAGCCTCTTCCTGTATTACCGAGCTCTTCCCTACCTTCGTCTCCCTTTGTACCTATTACTCCCTCTTCTGCCCCGCCTAATATTCTGTCTCCTGTCCTAATGACGAATTCTCCCTCCGCTCGGAGGCGAATGGTTGATACCGTTTCTGGCCTTTTGTCCCCTCTCTTTGGGACACTTCAAATGACCCCTGTTCCTCCTCGTAGACAAACTCGTAGTCAGCTCCCAGGTCCAGATGAACGGGAAGTGCTATATCTCCTTGCCCGAAGGTGGATCACGAATGGCCCCCAGTATAGTGTGCAAGACATTATGGTCACCTTTCAACAGTGGGAGGCACCAACGCAGAGATATGTTTTTGATACTATGTGTAACATTTTAGGTCAAGAGTGGGAGGATATGGGATTGGGACCAGCCCCTCAGGGCCTGCTAGATGTTCAGGCCGAGTTTGATAAAGGGCTGATTGTGGGCGCAGAGGTTGAGGATGCGGTAAGGACGCTTGTCACATTTAGAATGATGTTTGCTTGCCGGTCTTTGCCAAAACGCGATTCCTCTGTTAGACGAAAATTAAAACACTATCCTATGAGAGAGGTTCCCCCAGTGTGGAGAGAGGAGGTTGCAGCTCAGGGTGGTAATCCTCTTATACCTGCTCACTTTCAATGTGTGTGGGTACACATTGCTTGGAAACGATCTGAGGTATTGCCCCTTAAACAGTCCTTACCGGACCCCCGTAAAAATCCTGCTGGGTACTACAAAGAGTTGTTCCAAACTGTCGATGCATGTATAATGAATTTGGCCGATATAGACATGCTAATGGGTAATGTGGTCCCACAACCATTATGGGCTAGGATTCGAAAGGAGGACCATCCCGGGGAATTGGGGGGTGATTGGGCTGCCATACTTACCGCGGACAGACTCCAAGTGGGTGGTGCCAAACCTGAGGCTTTAATTACAGAACTCCCAGCTAGGATCATTGCCTTACTGAAAACAATGATGCCCCTCTGCGAGTTAATTGGGATAAGTTAGCAGCTTGTAAGCAGAAAGCGGATGAAAACGTCTCTGATTTCTTCACTCGTTTTGAGGAGACGTTTATCGATCATAGTGGTCAGGATATGAGCACGGAAGGTGGCCAATGACTGATTGTAGACAAATTTGTGTCAAATTTGGTTCCGGAAATATCTAATAAATTGAAGAATTCCGAAAGTGCGTGGGCCGTCTCCTCTTCGGCCCAGATATTGGCTACTGCTCAGTATTATGAAAATAGGGATAAAGAGGAAAGAGAGAAACTTGATAAAAAGACTAAAGAGCTGAAAACAAAAGTTATTTTGCAACAAGCTTATCCTCCTCGCCCTGCCCAACGTGAATATCAGCCGCCTCCACAATTTCAGAGACAGTTGCAGAGGCCTGGGCCTTTTGTTCCTCCACCCCCCTGGGCCAGAATCAATGCACCTACTGTAAAGAAGAAGGCCATTTAAAGTATAATTGCCCGGTTTTGTTACAGCGCACGAGCGGCATTACCGGGTCACTAGGCCGGGGTGGTTATCAGTCAGTACCCAGGGGTAGAGGACGGGGTACGCCGCCTAATAACCAACGTTCCATGCCCCCTGGAAACTCCACAAATTATTTTGATCAGCAAAATGTTCAGTCTACCAACTATTACAGTGATAATTATTATACCGAGGATGAGAGCCAGAATTCCCAATCTAGCTAGGACAGCCATGGACAAAGTAAGGGAGTAGTATCAGTTCCAGTGGACCAATGCGGGCCTTATGTTGATGTGGTAGCACTAGGTGTTACAGAGCCATTCCTATTAGACACTGGTGCGACGAAGAGCTCTATGATTCACTCTAAACTCCCTGGGGCACCTTTGTCTGGCTGTACGAATGTTTCGGTTGGTTTTTCTGGCGCCCCAGTTCAAAACCCAGTTTCACGCCCTTTGCCCATTTCAATAGGTCCTTACAAATTGGAGGCCCCGCTCCTTTTAACAACTGGTTGTGGTGAAAATTTGTTGGGCTTGCATTTATTGAAGAGATTGTATGCGACATTACACTGTTCCCCTTCTGGTGTACGTCTTACCTTAGGTAAGAAATTGACCTCACCGATGTACTTGTCTAAAGACCAGCTTCCCCCTGAATTACAATCTCTTCCCGCCACCCTCTGGGCCACCGGCCCCAATGTTGTGGGCCTCCTGCGGATCCCGCCCTACATTGTAACCCTCAAGCCTAATATTAAATTTCCTCGCATTCCACAGTATAAAATTTCCAGTGACGGCGAAAAAGCTCTTTTGACTATAGTTCATGATTTGGTACAAAATGGTGTGGTTGAAGAGACTAGGGGAAATGTATGCAATAGCCCTGTTCTGCCTGTTTTTAAACGAACCGACCCCTCTCAGCCACCTGTCTATCGTTTTGTGATTGATCTCAGAGAGGTCAACAAGATTGTAGGACCTCAATTCCCTGTTGTCCCGGATATTAATGCCCTGTTGAAAATGATACCCGCCTCAGCTTCCTGGTTTTCTGTCATTGACCTAAAAAATGCTTTCTTCAGCATTCCCATTGCTGAGGAAAGTAGGGATATTTTTGGCTTCTCCATAGCAGGCCAAAGCTTCCGGTTCAAGCGGGCTCCTCAAGGTTATTGCGAGAGCCCCTCCATTCATAGTCAAGCATTAAAATCACAGCTGGATACTTTGTCTTTACCACCAGGGGCCACTCTCATTCATATGTGGATGACCTGTTGGTTGCAGCAGATTCTGAGGACACTTGTAAAAAGGCTACCATTTCACTGTTACGCCACTTATCTGACCACCACCACAAGGTTTCACCATCAAAATTGCAATATTGCTGCCAAGAGGTTACCTACCTAGGTCATCTCTTGTCAAAGGAGGGACGGCGATTGACCCCAGAACGTATCTAAGCAATTGCCCAAATGCCTATTCCATGTACGCAAAAAGAGGTGCGTGCCTTTTTAGGTATTACCTCTTATTGTAGACAATGGATCCCCAATTTTTCCCTTCTGCGAAACCCTTGTTGGCTCTTACTCTTAAAGATACACCGCACCCTCTCCCATGGACTGCGGAATGTCAGAAAAGTTTCACTGATTTACGTACTGCCTTGTGCTCTGCTCCTGTGTTAGGAACTCCTGATTACTGTAAGCCTTTCACACTCTATGTTCATGAGAAAGAAGGTTGCGCATTATCAGTTTTAACGCAACGATTTGGGGACAAGCAACGTCCCTGTGCCTATTTTTCGGCCACGTTAGATCCAGTGGCCAAGGCATTACCTAGCTGTTTGAGGGCTACAGCAGCAGCGGAGTTTCCATTCGCCAGTCTGCTGGATCGGTATTAGATAATACCCTTATTGTCATGGTGCCGCATGCAGTAGACACCCTCCTAAATAGAACAAAGACTCAACACCTCACGAGTGCCCGCCTTTCGGGGTACGAATTGACGCTCTTGGCAAGCCACATACACATTAAGCGATGTAATGCCCTGAACCCGGCAACATTGCTGCCAATTCCAGTAGAAAATGGTACTCAGGAGCAGCATGATTGCTTCCTCCGCACGGAGGAAGAGACAAGAGGCAGAGTTGATTCAAAGGATACTCCACTCCCGGACCCGGATGGGATCCTATGGGTGGACGGTTCTTGTTTTAAGCTTCCCAATGGTGAAACGACCTCAGCCTATGCAGTCACTACCTTGTACACTGTTGTGGAAACAGCGCGTATTATACATAATTCAGCCCAGGCAGCTGAATTGATAGCACTGACTAGAGCTTGTGTGTTGGCTGAAGGAAAAAGGGTGAATGTGTATACTGATAGTCAGTATGCTTTTGGAGTTGCCCATAGTTTTGGCCGCCTGTGGAAGGAAAGAGGGTTTCTCACATCCCATGGCACTAAGATACAGCATGGCCAATTGGTAAATGACCTTCTTGAATCACTCACCTTGCCCACTCAGATAGCGATTGTGAAGTGTAGTGCACATAAGAAGATCACTGATGATGTAGGTCAAGGAAATGCTTTCGCAGACCAGATAGCGAAAGAGACAGCTAGAGACACTACAAGCCGCATGTATGTTGCGGGCTCTGCTAGATGGGTTGCACAAGGAGGGATTTGTGAGAATACTGTGGACAGTGGGAAAATGATCCAGGCAGAGGCCACAGAGAAAGAATTGAGTACGTGGAAAGAGAGTATAGGAAGGTTGGATGTGACAGACTTGTCGGAACATCAACGCTGGTTGTTACCAGATGCTTATGTACTCCCAGTAGTTACCATGGCACATGGTCCAGCCCACATTAGCGCTAAAGGTATATGCAAACTTCTGGCTCCGGTATGGCAGAATGTGGGGATCCCTAAATGTGCAGACAATCTGGTTAAGCATTGTATTATATGCTTGATGCATAACCCCGGGAAGGGAACACCAACACCGGCAGGCCACTTTGCTCCCCCAACGTACCCTTTTGAGGTTTTGCAAATAGATTACATTCACATGGAACGATGTAACAATCTGAAGTATGTTCTTGTGGTATGTGCCTTCTCCCGATGGATAGAGGCCTATCCCCTGAAAGATAATACTGCTCTATCGATGGCAAAAGTCCTTTTGAAGGAGTTTCTGCCGAGATTTGGGATACCCAGAATTATTTGGAGTGACAACGGAAGTGAATTTGTGGGTCAGATCATGCAGAAAGTATGTACAGGCCTTGGCATTAAACAAAAGTTCCACGCAGCAAACCATCCTCAGTCAGCAGGTTTGGTGGAATGCTATAATGGCACTCTTAAGCTTAAACTCGCGAAAATACAAGCCAGCAAGGGTCTTGCTTGGCCTGATGCCTTGCCCTTGGCTCTCTTATCCACCAGAACAACCACCCATTCCTGTATGGGGCTTAGTCCTTATGAGGTTGTGTTTGGACGCCCTGCAAATGTTTGGGGAGTCCCAAGGCCAAAGAAATACTCCGAGATAGAGCATCCATTGTTCATTGACTATTTTCATGATCTCACCACTAAATTACGTGTCCTTCACGAACAGGTACCAGATACTTTGCCTCAGGCTTCAACTGATCCTGGTCATACCATACGACCCGGAGATTGGGTCTGCATTAAAATCTTACAGAGGTCGAAGAACTTGGAACCTCGCTGGAGAGAACCTCGTCAAGTACTTCTAGCGACGCGTACTGCAGTGAAGGTGGCCGGCAAAAAGAACTGGGTACATGGGGTACATTGCAAGAAAGTGCCCCTACCTTTGCCTTATGATCAGTGGGTTCGCAACCCAATTAGCGACTCTGAAAGCGAAAGAATACCAAGATTTGGACTGTTTAGCGATGCACACCTAGACTTTGCCAGATCAGAGAAAGACGACGACGAGGTCCTCCAAACAGCTATACCACCGGCATTGAAATTGGACACTACTAAACCACATCTCCTTTTCCAAGAACAAACTGTACCTGGTTCCCAGTGGTACGATTTGAGGCCCAGACTGAACAAAAATACCTCAATAGTGCCTCATTGACTTTGTCTTTATACCGATTTCCACATGTTGCAGGGCCGTGATCGTAGTCTCAGAATTGTGACCCAAGGTGTGGCTCTAGGCCTGTGGGACTTGTAGGAAAATAAAAAGAACTACAGACAATCACAGCTGAGTGAAGCAGCCTCCCGTCAAGGGCAACATTTAGAGATAGAAATGACTGTTCTAGAGGGAATGGACAAAATACAAACAAGAGCACGAAGCATTGTAAATTATTGCATAATCGTTTTGTAGTGGCTTTAATAATATTGATTTTAATGTGTATTATATTGTCTTGCATAGGATGGGGACTACATGTAATTTTTACGCAGCCTATTCCCAAAGTTACCGTTGAAATGCATACACATGTCGCTCTACCACCTCATGTTGAGTCAAGAAGGAGTGAATTCCGTAACAACACATTTGTTTCTATGCTACACCAACGTCAATTGGCTACTAATGCGATGAACTGTTGGGTTTGTGGTCTTCTGCCAAGTTCGGTGAATACTGGAATACCATACATTACCCTTCCTTTTTCATTTAATGGTTCTTGTAGTGCATGGTGGGAATTGAGTGCCAGTTGGGTATTTTCTGGAGATGGTGATACCCGAGATGTAAGGAGCTTGGGAGTACATCTATACCATTTATGTTGGCGGGACAGAAAAAGGATATATGGGACGAATAGTGAGAAGTCAGAATATGCTGATCGCCTAACCAGATCTATGGATTTGTATTTCCTGCCCTCTAATAAAACCTCTCGAAAAGGACAAACTTTTCTAGTGGTACCTGGACAAGCACCATTATGTATTAGGAAAGGAGGGTTAGAATATAAATGTACAAGCAAATGCCAACATACTGTGACCTTGAATGGGACAGATTGGCCTCGCATGGTCCCCTCACGTAATACATACTTCGTGTGTGGAAATAAGGCTTACACTTCTCTACCTGGTAATTGGAGAGGCACTTGTTATATCGCTTGGTTGTTGCCCCCTACATATATAGCAGATGCCAAGCATCATTTACGGAAAAGAAGGGTGGCGTCAGACCAGGATACGTCAGGACAAGAAGTCGGGGATGTCTTGAAAGGACTTCTTCCGTTCTGGGGTCCAATAGCCAACAGTAGAGACATAAGACAACTAATTCGAGTTGTAGAAGCCACTGTCAATGAAACAGCTGGAGCTTTGAGTAATCTCACTGCAAAGCTCGTTGCTGACCGCCTTGTCACGCTTCAGAACAGGATGGTATTAGATATTATTCTTGCTGACCGTGGAGGCGTATGCAAATTGATCGGATCTAGCTGTTGCATTTATATTCCAGACAACGCCCCTACAGTATACCAAGCCATCTCTAAACTACATAAGATCGCTGAGTCCGTTCACCAGGATGAAGGGAATTGGTCTCTGATGGGATGGTTTGGGGGACTACTGTCTACATGGGGATGGAAGATTCTTACCTTTGTCGGAGCGACTTTGGCTATTCTCTTCTCATGTTGCCTTTGCCTACAATGTGGTCCCGCTATATGCGGGCTCTGAGCCACCCTGTGTGTTCCAAATCCTGTATCCCAGAAAGCAGAGAACACGAAGATAATGCTGCAACAACAGCTTGTAGATTTCATGGCTATTGAAGTCGATTCTGATTAACAACAGCCTCTGTGTTTTTGCCTGAGTAATGGCAAAAGGAGGGTCTGAGGAAATTTGATTACGGCTCCATCTTGCGTATTGACACCATTGCGATGTTGCCCTCACTCATTCACCGACAACCTTCGTAGCGTTTCTTTCATACTCTGTACTGTAACATGTTAAACGACCTTTTCCTGTCTCTCTGAGCAAAGTACATTCTGAGACCCGGCTCGAAGCAACTAATTCCCGTGATAACCATCTATTGACCCTTGGTGATCCTTCTCTGCCTCTCCAATTGTTTTACGAATCACCACCTGCAACACGCAAACACGTCCTGTTGTAAATTAATTTAACTTAGGAATGCTCATGCCACCTGGCCTATAGGGTCAGGTAGAGAACACGACCCTAGGGAAGGAATTTCTATTACCTATTATCCTGTATCTCACTAAGAACCCCATGGCACTTCCCAGTTCAGTTCTCCCCCTAGTTTTTCTTTAACTGGCACAGACCTGCTACACCATAGACCACATTCACACCGATCAAGACGTAAATGTAATCTCGATATCACTGATGGTCTACCTTACTACGTATATGTTACAGTCATTTATGCGCAACATGATAAATGTACGTTTATATTACTAAATGCCAATAAAAAGAATTTTCAAAAAAAAAAATACCTATTATCCTGTATCTTGTACAAAGAATGTTGGCTAGTGGATGATTTGTTCGTTTTTATTGCACATTGAGGGGGTTGTTGCTTTAGGGGATTCAAGCGCTATAAAAGACTGTGAGCCACGGATTGAAGTGGCAGTCTCCTGAGAACCTACCACTGATGTACTTCTAGGACAACTGTACCTAGCTGCAGCTAATAAATTGAAGTTCCTATGCCAACAGAGTGTTCCGTGTCTCTGTACATTTAGAAGGCGAACTCAGAAGATTTCAGGCGTACCCTGCGCCGCTAGGCCTAATTCAGCCTGGTTCTTCACCTTCTAACCTGCAAGTATCCCATTTCAGTCGCGGCTTGCAGTACTCGCGGGGGTGGGGGGGACCGAGGGAGAAAATTTAAAAAATGAAAACTTACCTGACCGCCTCTGCTCCTGGTCCGCATTGGCAATGGCGCCTCTTGGAACAGGACTGGAGTAACAATCCTTCTGCAGCGCCAGGATTGGCTTAGGGCACGGTTGCTCTTTGCCCGCCGCCTACCCATTAGGAGACCGAGGGGCTCCTAATGGGCATGCGCAAGCCAGTGGAAACGCAAGTGCGCGGTTGAAAAATTTGCTCACCTTCCCCACTCATGCGCACTTGTGCTGCTGCCTGTCCCTGGCTGGTCTGACAATGCATGTCAGTCAACATGACGCCGGACCGCCCACCCCCTACAGACTCTGAAGGGGGTGGGCAGTCCGACGTCATGCTGACTGACATGATTGTCAGTTCTCCCTCGGCGATCTGAACTTAAGTAAACTAAGTTCAGAGACGCCGAGGGAGCTGTGGGCGCGGGTGTGGGGGCAACGTCCCAACGCCCCCAATGGACGCACCGCCACTGTCCCACCGTTTCCCCCAACACTTTGTGGGGAACCGGGCGCCGTCTGGAGCTGGATATTGGTCGCTGATAGGGACCCCTGGCCAGGAGCTCAGCAAACATGCAGCTGCCATGTATTGCGGTTAGCCATGCTCCCCTAAATGCACTTTAATCTTTTCAGTGAATACATACATATATTCCCTAAAAGGTTAAAATGAGGTATGATAGTGGCACAGTACATAACCTGAAAAGACATGTCATTTCTAAGTTAAGATACTCCCTGAATTTTATGCCAGAACTCCCACTCCGCCACTACTTGTTAAATGAGGGAGAGTATACATTTAAATGGTGTTCTGCGAAAACGTCTAAGACTAAGGTCATTATTGGCTGTTTTCTTTCAGCGTGGACTGTCCAGGGCCGGATCAATGCCAGATTTTCAGAATAACAGTACAAACCACAGTTCCCAAATGGATATGTCTTCAGCTGCTCTATAGTATTCCAATACGACTCTTAATTGTGGCCCATCATCTTGTTATCACTTACTATGCCATTGAACTTCATCAGCTTGTTCATGTTATAAGATTAAAAAAAATGTTTTATTTGACTCGCATCCAATACAAAAGCACATGATTTAGAGTGCGTAAAATCAATCAGTAGGAAACTGATTTCCTTAGTCACTGGTCCTCCTGAAATCTGGCATAGATCTCAACATCCACAACTTATGTTGGACACTGCTATACAGCCATAATTTGTGGTACTGTGCATTATGTAATGTGGTAGTATAGCTGTGTAAAGCTGTTTGATGTAGGAAAGAGTGTGTAGTGGTCACGGTTGGGTGTATTTGTTGCTCCCCTTGGCCAGGTGATTCTGTTTTCATCTGTCCTCAGCATGTGAGACAGTCTGGGGATCACGCAAGACTTGCTCTCTTATGAATCATGCAATATTAGATCACTAGCTGGTCTGCTTTATTTCATTTATTTATTTGTTTTGCTTCATTTTCCTCCTATTTGGTGCATACATGTTTTAAAAAAATGTATTTTACCGTTGTTCATGAACAATTATTCAAATTTGTTTATAGATACAGTAATATCACGTGCACTGAACACTCTTATTTTGACTTAGAACTCCAAAACGGCTTTATAAAGGTTTACAAAATAAAAAAATTTAAAAATGTGCTGAATGGTAGAAAGGTCATTGAGTCATTAAATTTGGTGGGCTTGTGATCAAGGGTTTCCGAGACATTCGCGGAGAACGTCGACTGCGACAAAGCCCATTACACTGTGAAAAGTGGCATTAATTTTAGATACCCCTGATAACTTTTCAAACGTATGTCCAATCTGCACTACATTTGGCACAATTAAGGCTTAAATTTTGAATGCGGCTTCGACCAGGTTTGGAGCAAATCACTCAAGTGGGGCAAAATATATATTGGGCTAAAAATAAGGATTCCTATGGCATGAGGTCATGTGTCAACTGCGCCTTTATATGTAACCTAGTTTCTCTGAAGTCAAACAGCCACCTTGTGATATGGAAAGGTACCTCAAGGAGCGTGTAAAGTTAGTGGTACACAGATTTTGAGAGGAGTAGAGAGATGGAGTGCTTACAACAAGGTGAAATAGAGGTGTTTAGGGTCGTGCCTTAGGGATCCATACAGGCACATGCACAGCGGAATTACTGAGAAGAGTCTTAGTCCATAGTGATGTTAGTGGCGGGAAGGGGCATCCAGGCACATACCCTAATGTGGTAGGCTGGTGTCTCTACAGTGCTAAGAGAAACACGCAGGGTGAGATATTGAGAGAGGCTACTTTCGCTACATCACCCTACTAGGTGACACCGTATCTTGAGGCTACTGAGAGGGGTCAGTGCTCCAAGGGAGTCCAGAGAGCACCTCCAGTGGGGCCTGGAGTGAGATATATGCTGGGGTCACGGGGAGAGGCTGCTTTTCTGACAAACAGTCACTTAAAGAGGAGTCACTGCCCACAATGACGCAGATGCCCATGGTGTATCAAAAGAGGGGCTAGGATAACACACAGTGGGGATTAATTCATCGGGACAAATTGGAATGTGCTTCAGTGTTGGGTTTATATTGGTTTTTGCAGAGTTTTATGCCCCAACTATTCTCAACCCATCTATATGTATCTAGTTCAGCTGCATTGATTCTAGTTTCTTTAAGGTATGTGATTGTTAACATTCTCCTCAGGTCAGTTCTCGCTTGAGGAGGGCCAGCGCAGTACCTTTATATGTTCTACTTGTTTATTAAATATCTCCTACTTTGACCCGATTGATGAAGTGTTGCCTTCTGTATTGTGCACTGCTGCTGGCTGATCATGGCCAAGTGCCTTTTCTGCCTCAACAGATGATCTGCTGCATCCTGAAGCAACCAGCGAGTCTTCATCTGCCATCCGTTCACATTTTAAATACCGCAAAATAAAAGGAGGTCAAGAAGGCAGTGTATCAGTCCACCAAAGATGAAGGTTGTTTTCAAAGTAGTGGTAGAATGCATAGTGGAAATATAAAAATGTGTTTGGCTTGGACACAAACAGGCATTACAAGTGACAGAAAGGACATTTGGGAAGGGCTTAAAAGGTAGGGCAATTATTTTACAAGTAAGGTGAACAAGATAGATGTGCAGGGTAAACAAGGGTTTCTTGAAGTGTTTGAGGAAGACTACTACATGTCATTGTTGAAAAAGGGACAAGAAAGCCATCTTATTGTAATTTGATAAATAATGATAATGAAATAAGGGTTATGGATGATTCCGAATCTCCATTTGACTTGACTGGTGAAGAAGACTTACAATTATTTTCTGGTGATCATGTTACAGAAATCTAGGATAAACATTTTTGCATATGGAAACACCTGGGGCGGTTATTTCTCAGAGGTGTTTGGGTGTTGACCCCCTACTGAGTGCAGTAATAAGCATATAATTTTAATTTTAAAATTCCCCACCTCCGGACTCTTTAAAGTACTGGACTTAGCCTGGCTGATGTGTTTATTTCTCAGGGTGGGGGCAATCCTAATGACTGGCAGTGGCATCCAGCTGAGGTCTAGTGCGCATGTGGGGTTGGACAGGGTTCTGCCTGTGTCCAACACGACATGTGCACCTTGGACCTCTCAAACCACTCTCTTTGAGGGAGTTTGGCAAAGACAGCACAGGCCCCAGTCTCCATTGGAGCACTGGGCTCACCTGCTCACACCAATCCTGACATTGTTCTCCCCTCCGGTTATAGGCGAGGAGCACCGGTCAACGACAGTTTCCTTAAACCCGTAAGTGCTATGTGTTCTTTGGGGACTACTTGTTTACTTAATTTTATAATAGTGCAGTGGCGGTGCGTCCATTAAGGGCGCTTGGGCGTTGCCCCACAAGCCGCCCGCACCGGCAGCTCCCTCGGCGTCGAGGGAGAATTTCATGTCAGTCACAGTCAGCACACAGACAGCATGAACTCGGACTGCCCACCCCCTTCAGATTCTGAAGGGGGAGGGCGGTCCGACGTCATGCTGCTGCTGCTGAGTGACTAACATGCAGCAGACCAGGGGTGGCGCAGAGAGCACAACAGGCAGTAGTGCGCATGCTGGGTGAAGGAGGCGAATCTTCGCTCCGTGCCCAGTCATGCGCACTACTGTCTGCTGTGGCTGGCGCATGCCCATTAGGAGAGCGAGGGTTGAGCAAAGGCTCAAACCTCGGTCTCCTAATGGGCAGGCGGGCGGTGAGTCACCCTGCTCTAAGCCAATGCTGGCGCTGCTGGAGCAGTGGAGCAGCGTCAGTATTGGCTTAGAGGGGTTGCCATTGCTGTTCGGAAGAGGCGCCAACGGGACCCGGCCGAGAAGCAGAGAGGCGCCGCGCGGACCTGATCTGGTAAGCCTAGCTTTATTTTTTAAATTGTAATCCCCCCACCCCCGGCGACCTCCTCCCCTCTCCCGCTAGTAAGTTCCTTCCCTCTCAGTGGCGGTTCAAACAGCTAATGCCAGGGAAAACTTATTGCATGATAGAATGCCTTCCAATTAACTAATGTCAATTGTTTGCAAATGCACTATGGCTGAAAGACAGTGGTACTTTTATTTTGATTATTGCTATGGTGAGAGGTGTCACTTGATCTATTTTTCGCCTCTGCTTGGAATAGGTACTGTTTGCCTGCACCCTGGTTCACAGGCCAGTTTCGAAAGTTGTCATCTTTGCTATTCTTTCAGCCCTAAAGTGTTTCTGGTGTTGCATTTGCTCTTATCCGGTGAGAAGGCAGTTTTTCCTTTATTTTCCGTACCCATAGCATAGCTGTCCATTGATGTGAGGAAGGCGATGCTTATTGGGGACAAATTTGTTCTCCACTAAGGTTAAACTTTGGTGCCGTACTACCTCTTAGGGAGAGGTAGGAGCTAGGAATTGTCAGGTGCGGGGTACAGGAAGTGAAAGCCAGGAGAAGCGGCATGCAGTGTCGGACAGGGAGTGAGATTCGAGCAACAGCTAGTGACGAGACACAGCGGGGCAGTGAGCGGCAGTCAGTAGTGTGGGAACTTGGGAAGGGGTAAAGGGAGTGAAAGCTGAAGGAGCTGGAAGAAGGAGGCAAAGAGACGGAGAATAAGAGAAGATGGAGCTGCACGTGGGCGTGAATAATACATTTTCCAACCTCCCTGCATGAGACAGGAAGAGCTGTTAGACTGACCGTTTACCGTCTCGATTAGTATATTGGTAAAGTAGCCTGTTGGGTTAGTGCAGTTGTGCGGAGATCTGTTTGTAATCAGCAGGCCCCCGGGTTTAATCTTCATAAGACAGCTCAGAGTGTTTACATGCCTGTTGCAGAGTGTGGTGCTAAACCGGCATGTCATGGCTACGAATCCGAGCAGGATAACTCATCTGGTTTAGGCATTTGTTGTAAACGTGCATGTACGACATAAAGGTCACAATACAATACATGTCTGTATTCAGGCAATGAAGGCCCACCGGATTCCCTGCCGGCTGCGAGGTCTGAAAGTGATTTATAGGCCATAATTCTCGAACCCTTCAGAGCTAAATCATTTGCATGCGTCTGAGGTTGCTAAAGTGAGTCCCATTGAGAGTGCCAGCAATTAACACCTACTGTTAAATGTCAAGAAACAGTTTAGTTTGTATTGCGCCTGTTACACTACAATTATACAACTACTTCCGTGCTTCACATCAGGGTATTGTTTTCTTCCAATCACGCTAAAAAAAACAGTTTCTTTCATCCTTCATGGCATGAAACGACGTGTTTTATTGTACTTAATAATTGGGGGATTTTTGTGGTACGGAACATTGTGATTTCCAAGCACCTTTTAGAATTTTTACAGGTTGTTCAACACGTTTAAAACTATTCACAGCTTACACCCAGACAAACCAGTCACACAGATTGTACTGCCGCCTTTTGTACTGGTACCCAAAAGCGGCTGCTTGTGATTTTTATCCGTCGCGCAGATAGTATTGATTTCTGCAAGCTGGTGTGCTAAGGTCAGAGTCTCTATTTCCACATCTGCCTCGAACATTTTAACCTCACCAGAGCAGTCGTGATTCTTTAACTTAAAAGCAACACTTCATAAAATGTCTTGTTCCACGGTCTGTGAAATATTTGCTAATGTATTATTGACGAGGTTTTTTTGCTGTGCTCATACTTGAGCTCTGCGCATTCGGATTCCATTCTGTCGTGATTGATTGTTCAGTAAACCAGTTTAACAACACCTATTTTTATCACTTTTATCTGGCACTGCTGTGGTTCCTTGATAGGAACGTAATTTTAAACTGGTTTAGCATTCCAGTACTTACCCTTATAAAATCACTGACTTTGTTCCTTGAGAGGATTTTTATTTTGTGCACCTGTGTCATCGTACAGAGTATGTTTGCTATTTGCGATGCTAACAAGTTGTACATCAACACCATCTCAGTTCCCCCTTGATGCAAGGTGTGATCCTGATACAATCGCATAATGTTTCAAATTTGCCAGTGTTTGTGGAGTGATTTGGTATAACCCTGTAGCAGAGAATGGACAGGAAACAGGCAGACTTAAGGGGTTGTACCTGTATTGACTGTTTAACAGTGCACCATTTTATAAGACGTGCAATATGTTGATGGAAAAGTAATGGTTGTATTTATTTAAACATATTTTAATGCCTCATTCCCCGAACTACTTCCTGGCTTTTAGAATGCAGCGTGGTGTTTCAGAGGTACAATCTTGAACCTTTGAGATGGAAGGGGGGGGGGGAGGCTGAGTGTCTGACTGTTTGTCTGCATTATAATTCCTATTATTAGATCCGTTTGGGTGTCTCTGCTTTACAGTTTCAAGACTGAGATGTGTCTGCTTGTTAGTTGTGTATTTGTCTGTCTACTCGGCAATCCCCAGTAGAGAGGTGTGTGTACACCTGTGAGTGAGCATGGGTCTCTGTGGAGCTGGGTGAAGGTACAAGAACAAAGCTGTGTGAAGTGAGGGGAGGGGAGGTGCAGTGACCAATCTATGTTTATTAGGCCCAGCACAAATTGCTTTATTAACCTTCCTGCTTCCTCAAATTTGCTTAAAAATGCACCGTTTGTCCACTCTTTTTTCAAATTTTTCTTGGGGGAGAACCTCCCCAAAACCCCCCCCCCCCCCCCCCGTAGGTTGTTTGAGCTCGCTCGCTCGCTACGCTCGCTCGCCGCAGTGCAGTACGACAATGTTACGCCTCACTACTTTCAAATGTCACCAGCCGCCACTGTAATAGTGTTCCTTGAGCTGTTTGCTCCTTGCGCTGTTTATGTTTTCACCATGGCTGCAAATGCATAACTGGTATGTTTTCGGGGAGGGGCATGCTGTACATTTAGCACGGCACCCGCTTACCTTTTTTTTTTACCTGCGCACATAACGTGTATGTATTGGGGCTCTGCACTTTATATTTAGCACAGCGCCCTCTTTTATGCTTGCTTCACGGGCTGCCACGCGCATACATTTTATGTAGACAGGGGCTATGCTTTCTTTCACCATGGCACCCATTTTCATGTTCAAGTCAGGTCATCTATAAACTGGTTTTCCAAACTCAACTTCTTTTTATTTTATTAAAATGTCCTTCTCCTCTGCTAATCCTGTGCCCACTCCCCATTGCTCGGCCCTCCCCCAATGCTCACTCCCCCACCCTTTCGTCCCTTTTTCCTTCCTCCGTTTTTGGACTTTTATTTAATTATTTTTAAAAAGGGGGTTGGTTTACAATTGTTTGCGTTTAACTGGTGGCTACTGTTTACTGCCGGACCGCTCGGTAGCGCTCTGATACCTGTGGGTCGTTTGTGCTATATAAAACCGTGAAAAGAAACAACCACATATAGCGCTTGTAATAGGTCTCACATTACTAAATGTTTGAGCTATTGGGGTTGCATTATTATTTGGAACGCCAATAGCTCAAACTTTTTCTAATGACAGACCTGTTGTATTGTAAATGCTTGTTCTACTTTGAAGCTGCATGAGAGCAAATTTAGGATTGGTTATGGCGAGGTTAGCCTGTGGGGGCTGGATGATTAAAAGACATAACCAATCACAGTGTAGTTTTATTATCAAGCCACACAGTCATTGGTTATGTTTCTTTAAGGCTGAGTCGATGCTTTCCCTTCATGCACAGCACCAGCATTATGCATGCTGGGCAATCCCATTTTGTCAGGGGTCCTCCAGCAGGCAGATAAGGAGATCAGTCCTCTTTAGATACTTAATTGCCTGAGCTGAATGCACTAGCCCCGGCTGCCCATTATAGGGCTCAGAAGTGATTCCATATCCTTTAGCCATAGCCCTGGCCTGGGCACTGCTGTTCTGCTGGTCTGCTTATGAACCCGGGATAGACCCGGTTCTCATCCCTAACTCATTTAATTCCCCTCCCTTCGTTTTTGACGGGTGCTCTAAGCCCATCGGACGTGCAGATTGGCCTGGATGTGGTTCAGTTCTTATTTGCTGTAGGAATCTTCCCTTCCTCCTGGAGCACTCCCGTGCGGCTGGCAGGGTACTCACCCCTGACACCTTCCGCCTCAGCCTATTCATTTGCAATCATCCAAGCTAACTTTTGGCAGCTGCTTGTCTTGCTCCTGCCATTCGGCCCAGTTCTGGATGGTACGTGCCCCCTTGTGCCTGGTGTTTGTGCTGCTATGAGGCGTGTTTGCTGCCTCCTGGATGGATCATGTTTTGGTGATTGGATTAGGCTGCAGAAACAAAATGGGTGAGTTTAAAGGAGACTCTGCCAATAAAAAAAATATTACTATAACTATTACTGTTCAAATAAAGCTGGTATTACAAGTCTGGGGGAGGAGTCAAATAGGGGGAGTCATAAAAGAAAGTGAGATCTGGCCCTACTGTCACTCTCCAGGCCATGGCTAGAGATCCTGCACCCCTTGAGAAGTGGAGCTGCTCCATTTGTTCCCCGACTAAGTTTATCCAAAAGTCGTGCAGGTCTTTTGCTCCAAATCGATGCTGACACAAATATCCTCAGCTCTTCCGAAAGTCAAGCGCAAAAGAAGAAATATGTGTAAATAATGTCCTGAGAACACCACTGAACTACATTAATTTACTACAAAAATATCATCCCCAGCATTTAAGCCCCACCGGTTTCGAATGTCAACAGCCTCCACTGAGTAACACATGGGTGGAGTTGGTGGGAGAAATTAAGGCTAAACTTGATTTTGGAGACAATAGAGCTTGCAGTACTGTATATGTGGCTAAAGATGGGTTATGTTTGTTAGGAGGATATGATCAGGGAGAGTTTATTTTATTTTGCATCTCAATCACCCAGAGCAGGCTGTGTGCCAGAACAATATTGTATTCACCCATCCTCTCAAGGAGTTTCTCGGAGGTGGTGCCAACAGTTATGTTAGTAGAAAAGTGCATTTGAGTTTAAGAGAGAAATTAGAAAAGAATTGCAGAAGTTCTGTGAAATGGACATTATCAAAGAGATCAAGAGTTCAGAGTAGTCGGCACTGTACTTTTTCTCTGCAAACCTGATAAGTCTTTGTGAATGTGTGTCAGCTAGCGGGATCTTGATAGGAAAATCTGGGTGGATCGCCACCCGCTTCCAAACATTACAGAGGTAGTGGTTAAGTTAAAAGATTCTGCAATTTTTATGCCACATGCTTAGCATCAGTTTTAGCTATACCAAGAATTGTGTAATTTGACATCTTTTGTGACCCCCTGAAGAAGTTTATGTAAGGGCATGGCCTTCTACCTGGTGCTAGCATCGGTATTTCCTAGAGGGTTATGGGAATTTTATTTAAGAATGTATGTGGTGTAATATTTTGGGAGGACAATACTCTTGTTTATCCGAAGGACCTAGAACAACAACATTAGAGACTGAATAAGGTATATATGATTATGAGGTATTTATGGGTTTAAAGGAGAATGTAATGACTTTTTTTTTCTTTAAATTAAGTTTTGTGAAAAAGTTGCTGATTCCTGAGGAGATTATGTGCTCATGGACGGAATTTAACCCAAGGAAAAGCTGCTGTATGCAACTGAAGAAGCAATACATTCATCAAAAACGTCCATTGAGATCTTTCTTAGGGTTGATGGAATACTACTGAAGACTTGTTGCACATTTTGTAACTAACGCTGCACCCGTGCACGAACAACTGAAAAAAATGAAAAGTATGTTCAGAGTGAGGAACGTAAGGCAACATTTGGTAGTATCATATTCTGGAGGCAGATCGTTTGACACCTAGTATAAATCGTTTGCCACCAGGATAAAAGCATTATTATGACAGAAGCGACCAAATGTGGTTTGGATGTGCAAGTGGCGTAGCTAGACCTGAGGCCGCCCATGGCCACCGTCTGAAGAGTGGAGAGGGGGTTGGGGGGGTGCTGGCGATTCCTGTGGCAGCTACCCCCGCCACTGGGATGTGCTATTATTATAAAGGTGAAGCAACTGGACATGAGGAGACTGTAGCCTTTGCATTGCATGCTTTACCACAAACTGAGTCCACATAATTGAAATGGAAGCTCTTGCATTGTAGTGGAGCGCGTAACATTTTAAGATATTTGTTTGGGACACTACTTTCTTCCTTCTAACAGATCAGACACCACACATAGGGTTTGGCCAGCTCACGATATGGTGGATGTGCCACTCTTCAAATAGCACAGTGGCAACCCACTTGCAAGGATAACAATACAAGCTAGAGTACGTCCCAAGCCTTAAAAAATGTATAGCAGGTTTTTTGACTCATAGGGCGTTGCCCTGTGTTGAATTAGAAAGATTTGGAAAGGGTGTTGATTGATATATTGTCGGGACAGTGAGCCATGTCCATGGTGTGCTAGGAAGAGCACAACTGGAGAATTAGCGGAACGAATGTCTAAGTGAAGATGAAAATATAAATAAAAAGGAAGAATACATCATTGATGGTTGGCCAATTGTTAAATGGTTCAGTGATGAACTAGCGGCTTATTGCCATGTGGCTGATGACTTAGTGATTGATAAGACATTCAAATTTGCTTGTTTTTTCAATTCAAATGCATGAAAAGGGTTTTTATTCTGCTTATGAAGGACTCATTGAGATGTTGGTCATGAAGAGAAGGGCGCAAGAGGATTTTTGGAAGCCTGGTTTGGACAGAACTCTAGACATTATGCAGAAATTGCAGTATATGTGTATTGAGCAATATATCTCAAGTTGTCCTCCGTGCTTCAATTAAAGCTGTGTACATGGTCATGGTACCTATACACAAGCTAGCGTTAGACCTTTCGGTACCCTGTGGTGTTTTCGGCGGCACTCCTAAATATGGCATCCTCATGATAGATTGTTACCCACTGCCTAGAAAGTAATTTCTTGGAAGCGATAGTACCCGATCATAGATTTCATGACTGATGTGTTCAACCAAGAAGATTATCAAGAAGAATTAGGCACACATAAAGGTTTACATTTGGTGTTGTGAAAGATGGGGTGTTTGAGGAATGTGCGTATCAAACACATCAAGTCATTGGTTTATTGTCTTAGGACTAGGAGACATGGTTTGGTGGAATGGCTGACTAGAATAATTAAAGATAGAAATCTACTGGCTTTGATCAGTGACTTGAAATGGAAAAAGGTTGTATAAGAGTTATGTGGGCACTGTAGACACATTCTCCATGTGCGCACAGGATTATCGCCTTTTGTGCTACTTAGGAGTAGAGTGTCTGGTTCATGTTTGAATAAAGAATGGATGAAAAGTAAACTAGTTGATGTAGGAAAACTGAAGAAAGTGGCTGATGTCAGCAGCGCCGTGCAAGGGGATTGTCAGTGGAAAGGGAGCATCAGAAAAGAAGATTTGATTTTCTGAACCATGACATTTGTGAAAGTGTGGGATGGTGTAATTGTGCTACATGGTGGTAGTTTGTGGAATAAAGACAAGAACATGGTCGTGCCCAAAGGCAAGTTGCCATGTGTATGCAAGAAGTTGAGTGCAAAACTTGATGTCTCTGACATTGTCAAGGAAGGGAATGATAAAACAAATGCAGTCAGAATGAAAAGGTGGTGCCAAGGCTCTCTGAGTAACACTGGCGGCAAAAAAGGGGATGTGGACGAAACAGATTCAGAGAGGTATATTGTCCTTATGTAGCAAAAGGAAATGGCCCAAACCATGTTCATATGGGGATCAACGTGAACTTCACGTAGGGGATGATTGATGTGTTTAAGCTTGGTCAACACACTGGGAACCCTACCAACCTCAGACATTTCTGAAAACTAGAGATTCAAGAGAACATAGGGAGGTGTTGCTTGTATGGAGCCTACATCTGGGTGTCCAAGAGGTCTTTTCGGGAACACGGTGGGACGTAGACTATGAATAACACCCCTAATTTTCCCTTTCCCCACTATGTTCCACTTAAAACGAATTCTGTTCTGGGATTGTAGCAGAAATGCGACCCCTAAGAGGAAACCATTTAGGCATTGGTGCCCTTCACAACAAGATGACTGCTTAGTGATAGTGATCATGCTACAGTTCAGGAATGGTGCAGCTCGAAAAGGGAAAAGTCTTTATAAATGTTTAAGGGTTTCTTTAAACTATTTAGCAGATTATTTATTTATAAATCGTTGTGGTTCCTTTAATTGTATTTTTTTTTTTTTTTGTTTAAACATTTTTTTATTGTTTTCTTACCAACATCCCAATACAATTCCCCCAAGAGCACCAGCAACTCACCGGAGAGTAGTACATACGACATTTCAGCCAGTTATGCAGTAGGAAAGTTACGCTTCCCGCGTGGGCTCCCCCCTCCCACTCCCTCCCGCTACCCATGTCAGTGTGCCCCCATCTTCCTGTCCCCCCCCCTGGTGAGACCCCCCCCATTACCATGACGCATGTAGGGGTATTCAAACCTATCTCTATCAGCTCGGGCGTTCCCCCGGGTTCAGCCGTGTTGAATGTGTCCACCCACCACCGTGACCCCCTTCCTACTCCCCGCTTATCGCTTCCTCCTATCGGTCGGGTATGCTCCCCTCTCCTATGTTTTCTGACATCAGCCCCTGAAGTTCAACTACCAGTGACTCCCATGCACGGGCCGTCGCTAATGCCTTTTCGTCGTTCCTCCTATGCGCTAATTGCAAGCGAAGCGTGCCCTCCGCGCCTGCCCATTTCGCGAACGCTGTCCTCCACCTCAGAAAGCTAGGCCCCGCCCTTGACTTCCAGCGCATGGTGAGCTCCCTCTTGGCCATAATCAACCCTAAGTCACAGAACTTGCTAGTAACCTTCGTGCGGCGGGTGTGGGGGAACCAAAGCAGCAGGCAGGCCCCCATCTCAAATTCGATGTTACGATCTGTCACTTGGTTCAGGCAGTCCGTGACGTCTTCCCAGTAACTACCCAGCGCCGCGCAAGACCAAAACATATGGCGAAAATCAGCCACATCTCCCCCACGCCGCGGGCACTGGGAATGTGTGCCCCCAAAATATTGCAATATCTTAACTGGCGTTAGGTATGCTCTGTGCAGTGTAAAGAACTGTACTAGCTGAAACCGGGCATTACGCGTACCCTTCCAGGCCCGCCGCACCAACGCAGGCCATGTCGTCTCGGGGATGGGCTTCCCAAGGTCCGCTTCCTATTTATCTTTCAACGTGACTAGGGTGAGCAAGCGCTCCGTCGACAGCATTCGATATAGGCAGGTAATAGCCTTGGACGTACCCGCGGCCATAACCACATATTGGCAGCCCGCGGCGACTGGCGGCTCCGAGAGCCCCGCATTCCAGTGCTTCGAGGGCAGCGTGAAGTAAATAATCTCCCCGTGGGAGCCCATAGGAGTCCTGCAGGTCCTGGAAGGGCAAGAGCACCCCCTCCCTGTATAAGTCGTTCCTTTAATCGTATTTAATGTTGATGCTGGTTTTATTAGTTTATTGTTGACATCTGAAGAGGTATAAATCAATTATAAACACATTTGAAAACTTGGGCAGTCTTCCCTTTCCAAATGTGCTTATCTCTGTGTCTGATATGTACTTATGTATGCCACTTTTTGGCGGTAGATGGATAAGACAAGCATCAAAATTGCCATGCAACCCAGGGTGCTTTCCATTCAAGTGTGGCTGGGCAATGGGCATTTAATGTGCTTTTCCCTGGAATAGAAAACACTGTTTGTTGCTGTAGGGAGTCAGACATTGTGCCATGGAGCTGCTCCCCCATTGAAGATTCCTGGTTCCAGTACAAACATATCCTGGTCAAAAACTGAAACACCTCGCAGGAGTCCGTCCAACTATACACCAGATAAAGTGGCAGCAGATCCCAGGGCAGGGCAACATTCCCTGCCAGCCCAATACCCACAAACTGCATTTCCTCATCTCAGAGTGTTCACATTGGGTGCTAAATCCCAGTTTGCCCCCTAGGTGAGAGGAAACCCCTCAATGCAGACAGTTTTTGCTTCCTTTGTGTACCAAAAAAAGGGGTCTAAACTGCGAAACTCAGGCTCAGAGATTATTAGAGTACCTGGAAAGTGAAATGTTATTTCCAAATGAGCCCCTCACAAAAGAATTATTTTGAGATGGCGTTCGTGCTTATCCCAAAACGATTCCTGCAGGAGGATTATGATCCGGCCACTTTTACACAGAAAGGTTGCAAAAAACCCTGCGGCCTACTGTGTTTTCCTCACTAAATGCCAGCTATATTGTGGGGATTTTGGTGAGGACAGGGGCAATGCTCTAGCCTGCACCATCCACCCCCATTTGAGGGGAAAGTCTGTTCGAGGGAGGTTGGATGACGTCAAACCTGGGCCAAGGGATGCTGGCTCCTCATTCTCAATCCCTGTGATTTTGTCTTTGAGGTCTTTTCCCTTCCATTGGGCCGGAGGGGGTACAGATTTTCCCTTTTACAGGGTGTTGGGGGTGGAGTTGGTAGGGATTTGTCCGGAAATTTAAAAAATCACCATTTCCATGGTGCCTAGCGGAATTCTCATTCTTTGATTCTCTGTGTGCAGAGTAATGGGCAGATGGTAAAACAGGGCAAGGAGGTTGGAAACTGTCCGATTGTGAGGAGCAAGCCTACATCTCAGTGTGGGTCTGCACATGCCGATGGTAAACCCTCTCCAGCCTGCACTCACGATGGGTTAGGGGCGAGGGGGACGGTGTTTGAATTCTGGACTAAATGGACTAAAAATGAAATTCAAGATTTTGTCCACCATACACAAGACTTAACAGTGTATTAGTGGGCTTCTTAAACAAATTGGCACTCCACTACACCCCAGCCAGTACTCTTCCATCAATCTCTTCTGATCTGACCCACCAACGAAATACAAAGGACAATTTTTCAGGTGCCACAGTCTTTTAAATGAGCACTTGTAGGAGGTGAGTAAGGGTAAGAGTTTGGTGGGCAGGATACTCCAATGAGAACGCAACAGAGTAGCCCTTGACCCCTGGGTCCTGTAAGTCGCTCATCCCCTCCACCGCTGCCTCAGCCACCTGGCTCTCTCTGACAGTGTGGTTGTGTCCCACTGCTCGTAGCCACCACTTCGGTTCTGCTACCAGGGGTTTTGTTTCAGCTCGCCTCACTGTGTTAGGAATTCCATTCTTTTAGTGCCTGGGATTGGGTTACTGTTTGCTGTTTTAGTGGGGTTTTTCTGTTTTGTGGGCTTACCAATGTAGCTTCCTCACCGTCCCGTTTAGGCCTTTACCCCCTCCCACCGTTTTCCCCTCAGGTTTCCAGCCCCCGCAGATTCCTGCTCCACGCTGTCCTGGCCAGCCCCTCCCACCTCCCAGGACTATTTATGGAGGTTGCCGCGTTGCGCCAAAGGCAAGCCAGACTGCGCCCATCCAGCCCCTACAGGTTCCCGCTCCATGCCCTCCTTGCCAGCCCCTCCCACCTCCCAGGACTATTTATGGAGGTTGCCGCGTTGCGCCAAAGGCAAGCCCATCTGCGCCCATCCGTGCCTGAACCAAGCCCGAAACCCTTGCCCCCTGCTCTGCCAAAGAGCTGCCACAGATCTCCATGCCCTGAACCCCAGATGCAACAACACCTGTTGCCTCGCATCCCCTCGCTCCACAGTGGGACCATTATCCTGCATCCGCTGCTGATTAACCTCCGCCCTAGGACCGAACGCCATCGCAGCAACCAACACCATGCCATCCCCATCGCCGAGACCTCCCCAGAACAACTCAGCTGCCTCCTGATCAATGCCAGCTCGCTCTGCAAACACGTCACCAGAGTCTGAGACACCATCTTCACCCTTGCCCATAATGTGACCATCATTACAGAGACCACGCAACTGCTCCAACAGACACAGAGGTGGCATTGTCATCGTATGCAAATAATCATTCAGCTGCACCACCACCAATGACGAGACCACACCGATCATCAAACACATGAATTTCCTGCTCCACAAAGACCACAAAACCACCATCAAAGGTACCCTCGCTTACAGACCCCAAAGACCATGAACCGGCCTTAGCAACGCAATCACTGAATTCATCACCCTGTTCTCCATTGAATCCGAACACTACATCTTCTTGGTAGACCTCAACCTCCACCTGGACGAGCCCACTGACACCAACTCCACTGACCTCCTGCAATGATTGGACAACATTGGCCAGAAGCAGCTGGTTGCAGACCCCACACACAAAGCAGGAAACACGCTGGACCCCCTCTTCACGTCCAGTAGCAGAACCAGATTCAGCCACACCACAGAATTCACCTTGTCGGACCACTCCATTGTACACTTCACCATTACCGACCTCCCCGTACCACCCCCCAATGGCCACAGCACCCCCTTATACAGATGGACGAAGATCACCCAGCACCAATGGAACGATGCCCTCAGCATCACCCAGCCCAACGTCACCTCCGACCTGAACACGCAGCAGAGAACTTCAACCCCTGGATCACTAGCGCCGCCAACTTAGTCGCCCCCACTAAACCAGCCAAAACGCACAGATCCACCAAAACAAGCCAGTTGGTACACCCCTGAACTTAGCAGTTTGAAATGCAGATTTAAACAACTGGAAATAAGATGGCGTGGCAGCAGTGACAACACTGACCAAGCCACCTTCAAATCAGCCCTCAATATGTTATGTTATGTTATGTTAACCTCTTTTTGTAGCTCGCACAGATACTAAAAAGTGTCCCGGCGCGAAAGCCAACAGAGAGAGAGGAAGGGAAGCTAGAAATAACAGCAAAAGATCGTGCCCCAACAGGCAATTACTTAAAGAGCAGAGTTTTTTATTGTTTTTTAAATAGCCTAAGGCTATCCATGTTCCGTAGTTCAAAGGGCAAGGTAGTCCAGTCTCTGGCCGCTTTCACCGAAAGAGAGCAGCCACATAATCTTGTCAAACGGAACCTGGGGACCACCGCAAGGCATTGACCCATCGAGCGAAGCTGCCGAGAAGGCTCATAAAACGAAAAACGCCTTCTAAGGTAATGAGGCCCGGTCTGATAGAGAGCACCATGGGCCAATACCAAGGCCTTAAACCGTACACGCTGCTCAACCGGGAGCCAATGTAATTCTCGAAGGTTCTGGCTAGCACTGGATCTAACTGGCATGTCCAATAGAGTTCTAGCCGTCACATTCTGTACAATCTGTAACCTTTTTAATTTGTAGGCCGGAAGTCCGAAGTACAATAGTCCAACCTGGACAAAAAAAGTGCCCGGGTTACCATTTCCTTAGCCTTTTTAGGAAGCAACGGCAAGAACTTCTTAAGACGTTTAAGCATGCTGAAACACGCACCCGCTAGTTTTCTAATCTGTGTCAAGAATCTCAAGTCCTCGCCAAACCAGATACCCAGGTTTTTTGCTGGGCATCCGGAAGAACTCAGCAGAGGATAGCCAACCGGTCAAATCTCTTCCCTAAAGTTAGAGGGAAAGGCACCATAGAGGAGCACTTCCGATTTCTCCTCATTACACTTTAATTTGGCCTTTACTAACCATTTAAATACCTCTGCAAGGCAGGTCTTTGCAATAGTCGGGGAGAAGTCCGTTTTGCTCCATGTGAAGAGGAGCTGGGTATCATCAGCGTAAACTGTGATCCTCGCACCCAGCTCCTCAGCTAGATACACCAAAGGAGTCATATAAACATTAAAAAGAAGAGGGCTGAGTGTAGAACCTTGCGGGACACCTGTATTCAAACTTCGCGGGGTGGAGGAAAAAGGCAGCAGCCACACTTGCTGCGATCTGTTAGTAAGGAAAGATTCAATCCATTTCCATACCTGCCCAATGATGCCAATGTGAGACAGCTGTGCCAAAAGTTGTTGGTGTGGCACGGTGTCGAACGCGTCCGAGAGATCAAGAAGCACTAATGCTGCTCTGCCGCCGCCATCCAGACAGTCTCTAATCACCTCAGCCACCTCGACCAAAGCTGTCTCGATACTGTGAGAAGCCCTAAAGCCCGACTGGGCAGAGTGGAGAGCACCAGAGATCTCAACAAACTCAGAGAGTTGTTTATGGGCAGCTTTCTCACAGACCTTAGCCACAGCCGGAAGAAGGGAGATAGGACGATAACTGTCTGGACTTGCGGGATCGAGAGAGGGTTTTTTCAATAATGAAAGGAGTTTCGCTTGCTTCCACTCGAATGGAATCGTGGCGGTCTGAAGAGACATATTCACCATATTGTTAACTTCCGGGTTAACTATGTCTGCAACCGCTGCCAAAAGCCTAGCACGGCAAGGATCAATAGGGGAGCCTGATTTAAGCGATTTAAGTATCGTCAAGATGTCCGAGAGGCGAATGATTGAAAAAGTAGTCAAAGACGGGCCCACCATGCTCGTCTTAGCCCCAATGGAGGGAGGTTGTATCACCAAAGACTGGCTAGAGGGCCCCAAACTATCCTGAATGGGTTTAATTTTATCGCAAAAAAAGACTGAAAGCTTTTCGCACCAATCGTTGGAACCCGGAGAAAGCCTTTGTTCAGCTCTGGGATCCCAAAAACTCTGCACAATTGAAAAAATTTCTTTAGAATTGTTTTTAGATTGGGCAATACGCTCAGCAAAATAAACCCCCTTGGCCGCCTTCACCAAAAAATAATATACCTTCTGAGCATTTCTAAGAGCTGAATTTGCTAGGGGACTATACGCCTGTCTCCAAGTCCGTTCAAGCTTTTTACAGGCAGATTTTTGTAGCTTAAGTTCATTAGAGAACCAGGGTTGGGACGGAAACTTTCTATTCTAGCTCTTTTGTGACCAGGCGAACCCATAAAATTCTCCACTGCACCTGTCAGCCATAACTGAAATCCATCCACCGCATCTGATAGATTCCCTGACGTACCAGGACGGGTATCAGCTAAGATCCTCCCAAATGCCTCCGGTTCAATACGCAGGGGAGGTCTACCCGCTGGTACATTCAAAGAAAAAGTGGACGGTTGAATAGACCAGGAAAAATGAATTAAAAAATGATCCGTCCAAGTAACAGGAAGAAGGTCAGAAACTATTACAGGGAAATTAGAACAAATCCCATCGATAATGTGCCCTCCACTGTGAGTGGGGGATTTAATCCACTGAGACAATTGGGCAAAGTCCAATGACTCAGTAAAAGAGAGTGTATCAGGAGCTTCTCTACAATCAAGGTGGATATTAAAATCACCCAACAAAATATAATTAGAATATTTTAGAGATCTCTGCACAACTTCATCCAGCGTTTTCAGAAATGAGCTGGGCGACCCAGGGGGCCGATATATAAGTGTGCCTCCCAACAAAAAATGAGGAGCCAGCCAAACCGTCATGCGCACTTGAAGAAGTGCCACCACTCCTCCTTCCTGTGGCTGTGTCAAAGTGACGGAATGGATGGCCCCGCCCTCGGGTCAGCTGCAGGCAGTAAGTGAGGAAAATTAAAATGATAATAGCCTTTGTTATTATCCTTTTATTTTTCATTTTCCACTGCTCACAAGCAAAAGAGCCGCGGCGGCAAGAGACCCTCTGCAGAACCCAGTGAGCTCCAGAACTATCATCCTATCTCACTGCTCCCGTTTCCTGTCAAAGTACTGAAGAAAGCCATCAACCTCCAACTCATCAAACACCTGGAGAGAAACAACCTGTTGGACGCTTCCCAATCAGGATTCAAAGCCAATCATAGCACCTGATCACTGCATCAGACGACATCCACCCACTACCCGAAAGAGGAGAATCAGCTGCCAAATGACAGTGATAGGTGCACGCAACAATTTCCTGACTGTTGGGCACACTCCAAACAAGAGAAGCAGATACCTGACTTTGTGTCACGCAGGACGCCTCGAAAATACAGGCCTATCACCTTATTTAGGGTTGAGAGGACTATCAGGTTTCAGGGGATTGAACCCCCGTTGGTGGCATCAACGGAAAGCTTTTACAAATGGCCTGACAGAGTTGGGACGTCAGAGAATAGACATTTCACCACCCGCCCTCTTTACAGTGGAAGGTGTTAGGATCTTTTTTTATATGTCTGTCACCGCCAGATATACAACCTCATGGTGAGAGACAGAAAAAAACACGAATAACTCCACACCCACGGAAAAGACTCACTGAAGAATAACAAAAACTTTGTAAATGTTTGGTGGGCTTCCAAAAGCAACGGCGTACGTCCAACAAATCTTTTGTACTTTGACAGGAACCACAATGATAAGGTTTCCTGTCAAGGTCGGGCCAGCTGTGATCTCTAAATTTGGCTGACGTTAGCCTTTACGGGTGGCAAATGTAATGTCCTCCACCACCTTAACAGAAGGAATTCTGTCTGACAAACTCTAGATCTGGCCCTTAGTCATGCCACAGCGATGGCTTTGTGTATCATTTCAATTACATCAGACTTGTCACAGAAACTAAACCCCATGTAGTAACTAACTGTTGGTTCCATAGCACTCATACAATCCTCGATCATCCCTCAAAAGGTTACTAGATTTGCTTATGGCTGCTAGTCAGAAGCACACCAGATGAAATATCCTGCACCCTTGCACATTTCATTCATCAGCTGGAGTACGATTGGCTGGGTCAGTGACAGAGCGCAAATGGAAAGAAAAATTACCAATGCTTATGAGACAAAGGAATTTGCTCTGAAGGAAAATTACCAACGTTTTAGGAGATAAAGATTGGCATTTTGATAGCAAAGAAATGGATTTCGAGTTTGAAGTTTTCGGGGGGTAAATAGGTATTTTAAGTGGCTTAAAAGTACATCTGCAAGACATTGAGACATGAGAGATGGAGGGGACATTTTGGAGTATAACAGCGATTAAAATTGAGGACTTCTTCATATTTCTTGCCCTGAACTGCACCCTCACGGCAGCAGTGGGTGTGGTGGGCATAGGAAAGGCAAAATTACTATTCGAACTACAGTCTCAGAAAATTGGGGGAAAGATCATCTTCCCCCAAATCTTCCAAGAGGCTTACTTAGTATTCCAACTCCAGTCCTTGAATATTTTGGAGACAGTTATAATTTGCCTAGTATTTCTAGGAATGGTTGAAAGGTAGTAATTTTTAATTGCAGAAAGTGCTTCCCAAAGTGGGCAGCTCAGGGCAAAAAACAAGGAATACCAATTTCTTCAGATGCATGGATGTTGTGCACTAAAGTGCTGAAGAACTGAGTTAAATTATAGAGGCCCACAACAACCTTCATGATATACCTACTATGCAATGTCTCTGTGGGTGATGTTGCTTCTTGATCATAGCTGCTAACCTTTGGAAATGTGTGCTTCAATCCACTAGGGATGTTTACAAGCATATACCTCCCACTAGGACGAATAAGTTTAGCTTTTCAAACTATAATACTTTCTTCCACTCTCCTTTGCCTTACTTCACCCCTCTGGCATATGATTTTCGAGTTTAGACATCACCAGTGAAGTGTACTGGGTGCACTGCATATTCCATGCTAGTATAACGAATGGTTATGCAAATGAATCTCATGTAGATAAATTGAATGTATAATCTGGCAGAACTTCCTCCTTTCTGTACCAACCCTGGATACCCATGTTTTAAATAATTAAAATTAAGATATAGTGGTATTTGTATGACACACATCCCAAGACTTCTGTGCGTGAAAGTGCTAAAACTGATCCCTTTGTCGGTGATAGTCCTGTTTTTTGTGTGGCGTCCTGCGTGACACAAGGTAAAGTATTTGCTTCTCATGTCTGGAGCGTGCCCAACAGTCAGGAAATTGTTGCGTGCACCTGTCACTGTCATTCAACAGCCTGTCACTGGCCTTCTAATGTTGCCCTCATCCTGGCGGGGGGCGGGGTTACCTGGCAGGCCACGCGTGTGGGAGGATGAGGCAGCTGAGGGTGGTAGAGCAGGATGAGCAGGAAGAGGCCTTCAACGAGATGAGACTGGAATGCCCAAATCACATTCCTCCCCCAGTCTTCTGTAATGGGCCGTCTGGGCGCTAGCCCGGTGAGAGTTCACCCGGGGCCTTCCTGCACCTTTCTTGCACACTGGCCTCACCCGCACCTGAGTCACGCGGCTTCCTTATTTATACGACTCCTGGCTGACTGGCCGCCTACACTACATGGTTATATACATCAGCATGGCTTATCATGAGAAAAGATAGAGAGAAACTTTTTTTATAACGTTAATTAACTTACACGGACCTATGTTGTCTCGAAAGCTAGAAATCTGATAAAGCACGACTTATGCAAGAACATGTTTTGTTTTTATGTTTGTTTTTTTAATAAAAAACTGTCCCCCTCTCCTAATTACCACGTGTATTCCCCATTTATTTTTTTTATTTTGAGCGCTCACATACTCACACTTGGCTCTAGGAGTAGCTCACCCAGGGCCGGCTTTAGGGCGGTGCGACCGGTGCCACCGCACCGGGTGCTGGCTTCCTGGGGGCGCCGTGTTTGAAAGTTTATTATGCTTTTGAAGCACCTGCTACAGCGTTTCTGCGTTTCTTTCCCCCTGCAATTACCAGGCCTCACATAAATGTCAAGATAAGTCGTGTGATTAATTATCTTCCTGGAGAGAGATCAGCATTTTGTATAGCTGAGGTTTTGACTTGGGTGAAGTTAGTGCAGAGGGTTAATATGCCTGCTGCAAAGAACGTGTACCAGGTAGATTACAGAGTGCGTATGATGTACACAGATCAGCAGGTTACTGCTTTCAAAAGACATCCTTTAGTTACTTGCAATTTACAACTTAAAGTCCTAATATTCAACAGTGAGCTATTATCTTTCATCCTAGAACTGCATACACACTGCAAAGTATACATTATTAGAACATTGATTAATGTTGCAAAAAGGGTTAATTTGGCTAGAAATCGATTCTTATTATTAAAGAAAATTCCCAACTATGCTGTTTCTTTTTCGACTCTGAGTTTGTGCTTCTCCACACCAAGCACTCTTAAACTATACTGCCTACGAGTATGGGTGACATGTGACTCTTTTAGTCTCCTTTGGCTTATGTAACATTGTGTAATGTGTGTGTGATGCAAAGTGCTTGGACACCCTACACTGGTATGAGTGGCGCTATATAACTAAATCAATGCATCTGAGAGAGTGTGATTATGGAGACTTGGTCACTGTTAAAGGGTGCTAGTGAGAGAATCCGTGGTGGAGGTGGTCATTGGTAGGGCGCCAACAAACATTGTCGCACAGGGCGCCACCAGCACTAAAGCCGGCCCTGAGCTCACCTTCTATCCAACGTGTAGTGCCTAAGAATACTTCACTTCTCGCTGCTGTGGTATGCAAATGTTCTCACAGTTGCGAGAGCAGTTGAAAATGCTACTTGCGGCCTCATTATTTAGGAAAGAGGGCACCGTTGTTGCAGTGACAGTCCCTAGTGGCAGGCAGGGTGAAAACAGTTACCCATGAAATCTGTGCCCGATTCACTCTACCAATGTGAATAACTGAGCCCAAACTGCGCACGTAGGGGCATATTATCAAGAACGGCGTTAAAATTATCGCCGCTTTAGCGGCAGAAAACTGCTGCTAAAGCGGCGATAATGGGCTTGATAATATGCCGCAGAGAATTCCCATAGAAGCCCATGTTGACACCAGAACATGGGCTTCTATAGGAATTCTCAAGGGCATATTATCAAGCTCATTATCGCCGCTTTAGCGGCAGTTTCCTGCCGCTAAAGTGGCAATAATTTTAACGGCGTTCTTGATAATATGCCCCGTATTTACCACCGGCTTTAGTCTGACAGACGAGCTCATAACGCACAAAAATATCAGGGCATATCATCAAGGGGCCGCGATAAAATGATCACAGCTTTAGCGTCTGTTTTCGGGCGAAATGCGGCGATAATTTTATCGCTTTATTAGCAAGGACAAGCTAGCGCGTGTTTCCTTGCCTTAGCGCCCGGCTTCCTTCCACCTAGCCTTGCATCGCTAATGAGATGCAAGGTAGGCGTGCCACGTAAAACTGCATTGTAAAATACCGCTAACGGGCCTTCGTGATATTTACAAGGTGGCCCTCAGGATTTTAGCAGACATTAGTTTTTGTCAAAAAACGCGGTTTTCGCCAAAAACGAACGTCTATTAAAAGCCTGACTTAGCTATACTTACTATTGGTGGTAGATTATGCTGATACGACCACAGGGTCGTATCAGCAAGGTTATCGCCGTTTTCCATGGAACATCGCTGGAAAACTAGCGATGTTCCATGGTAAACACCGCTATCGCTGGAAAATTATTCCCATTTCGCTATGAGTTGTTAATACAGCGCTAGCATGGCGGTAATTTCCAGCGATAGGCGGCGATAATAAATCTCACGCTAAGAGCGGCCAGCGATAATTATCGCTGCCGCTTGATAATATGGCCCATCGTGCACAATCTAGATCATGTTTTCTTGCCAGACTTAATCGGACACATAAACTCGCTCAACATACCTTGCTTATTATTTGAGCCAGGGTGTTTTGCGTAGTTTATCCACCTGCAGATTTGAATGTGACCCTATTCTGTTCTCACCGTCGTGTGATTTTCCTCCTCTTCAAAGTCTGCAATATTTAACACCACACACACATCGGAGGGTTCCACTGGAAATGTTGAGGCAATCAGAAGCAGTGGCACTTCAGCAAGATTAAAGCGCTTAACAGTCACAATGTATAAGTCAAGCACATGCAACAGTAAGAATGAAGCAACTGTTTAAACTAACTCCAAAGGGAATGAACATTTTAGCTTGTCTTTTGTAGGTTAAACCTTTAACCTAATTTTCCCCCTTAAAGGTGCAGTTTAGCTATAACCACTTGTCCACGTGCTCGCTGCAGGAGACAACTAGCAACTAGGAGATGACGAGTTATTCCCCTTTCGGTCCTGTGAAAGTCGGATTCGAGAGGTAAAGGTGCTTGGGATATATCGCACTCATCAGGGCTGTAAGTGGGGTGGAAAAACTGGGGGGGAGTCTCTCAAAGGGGCGTGGCCGATGTAATTAAGGGCGTGGTTAAAAACTTGTAAGCTATAAATCTGTGCTTAGCATAGTGTACTGCCCAACTTGTATTTTGCTGTTTCTGTCATTGCATCCAGATATATGATACAACAAGTAAGGACTATTGGTTTTGTCAATGGTTGTTAGTTGCATAAGATAAATAAGCAGCAACTATGGCTTGTTGTATATGATATTGAAAAAGCTTCCACTTAAATCACTGGTGACACAACGACAATGTTGCTGCTCCTGAGTTTCAAAAAGAGAAGGGAAATCCAGAGAGAAAATGACTATCTTTAAAGGATTTCCCTTCCCCTACAACACTCACCCGGCATGACGTCATGCCGTAACATCTCCACCACTGACTCCGAATCTCCAATGTTTGGGGATTTATTACAAAGCCAAAAATAACTGCACATACAAGCACCTCAGCACGAGGTTAAGGAAATAAATGGGCACTAATACAAAGAAAAGTCTACGCAGGAGTCTCATCCGACTCAGGATAAGTAGAATAGTCAGTTCAAGAAGCATTAGACAGGCAATAACGGCTCCAATCTCTATATTAGAAGTCATTAACCTAAAAAGAAATGTTAGTCTATCCCTACACTATCTCTAAAGTGACATCCCTACTTAGCATTTTTCCCCAGGCAAGAAGATTAAAGGTGTCATAAGTGAAGACTTCCTTAGAAGTACACTCACTTTGTCAGAGCTCGTTCTAATATGCTCCTTCTAGCTCCCCATCTAGACCTCCACTGCTCAACCCACAGGGCACTGTCCCTAATTCAAAATCCCAAACCATAGAACACGCCCTCCGGAACACCTCTCCAGCCAGGTCTTCTCCCAGTGATTTTCCAGTGAAACTTGTCTCTCTTCCAACGACGGTTTACTCGTCCTTGGGTCCCAGGCTCCTTCTCCGCCGAAAGTATCATCCCTGCATTCCAGTATACTCCCATATTGGCTTCTCATGCCATCCTAACTCCTGAAACAAAGGGTTAGTCTCTCTAACGATCTAGGTGTCCTTGCACCTGCAACAGAAACAGGGGAACGAGAAACTTTCCACTTCTCTGAGATTTTCTAACATCTCTGAAACTCAAAGCCTTACCAAGGGAAACATTTCGGCCTACAATATTTAGCTAACATAAGAAACAAACAGGCCTTTCTCTTAAACGTATACACGATCAGGCCTTTACACAATTTAAACACACATTTCTATAATCACTCCATAAGCATTGATTTCGTTATACTTCATATATGAATAAGCAAACTACACGTGCAGAATTTAATATGGTGCACGTTTAAACCTAATGCATCACATTATACAAAAACCAATCATTAGGCATTGACTAAAATACATTTTCAATTTACTACAACATTGCTCTTCATAAATGACATGATCACATTTCTAATTCGTTCTAATAAGTGCTGCGTTTAGTATTGCCATTCTAAATCACACGTTAATATGGCTTCACTAAATATGTGGGTGCGGACTAACAGTGATTATGATGCACCCCAACAAATTTCAGAACAACATAGCGCTCTATCAGTTCCCCCCTTTCATGACTAGTGTCATCACACCATTTCACAATTCCCTTGGAGAAAGAACCGACCTAAACAGTACTTGTTGCCATCCTCCCCCGGCGGAGTCTCTCTAAATTCTTAAGATTCTGATATTGACTGTCCTGCAGTCTGGCCATTCGCATTTCACTCGCTCTAAGAGCTGTCTCAACTCTGTTTCCTTTATACCACTTATATGCTCTGATGAATCCCCACAAGCAAACCACAAAAACCACAACAATAATGAGTGGTCTTAACACAAAGCCAAGGAACCCTTTCCCCAGATTGGCAAACCACCTTCCCACCTGACTAAATCCTTTACCAACCTTTTCCCAAACACCTTCTTCGGTCAAATCCTCTATCTCATGGTGGATCATAGTAATGTTGCTTATATATTTCTCCAGATCCTTGCTGTTATCTGGAATATATGTACAACATTCCTGAACCTTCAATAATTTACAGACTCCGCCCTCTTTTGCTAATTATACTTCTAAAGCAAGGCAGTTCTGCAAAACCATTGTCCTTATCGATAACATCTCTCCATCCACCAGTATCAATGACTTCGCCGTATTCATTGACAACTCATCAACCACAGTCGCCAATCGTCTGATCTTCACATCATTCAAAACCACACCCAAACTCGGTATCATTGTTCCAAAAATATCGCCAATAACTGCTCCTTCACTCTCAGCTCTCTTCACTCTCGAATGCTGTCCATCCTCCAAAAGCTCCAAATCCTCTGCATGGTAAATCTTCGGAAAAATAATTCCCAAATAGCACGTACCATACCAATTCGCAGGCAGCCTGACAAAGGCATTCTTTCCACACACATAATAAACGGTTGGAATCACTTGCACAGAGCCTTGCAGAAAGTTCTTAGCAGAATCTTCCATGGTGAAAACATGATCACACGTACTCTGACCCACCGGGGCATTTTCATAGTAGGTCTGGTAACGTCTCACACACAACTTTCCTCTCTGCTCCTTATCCAACGCTATAGGACCATAACTGCCTCTAGCTCTCTGAGATCTTTCTTCTTCAGTCCAATCTACTGGACTGTCCCCTGTATCTCGGGTCTGTGTTAGTTTTCTATACCTATCTTCTACCTGATCTACAAACTTCTTCTCTACATCTGACAAAGAACAGGTCAAGTTATGCCGATGAGCATAAGCCGTATCCAGTTCCAAAGACGGTATGAAATACTTCCGAAGTCTGTCCTCTGACTTATAATAGTCGTACTTATTCAGGTGCTTATAAGCTGGAACTTCAGGAAGCACTGCATCGTAATTGGCCTCTTTCATAAAATATACTAAGCAATAGACTACATGAAATTCCATACATCAGTGGAAGATGGTGATATCTAATACCCTCGTCCACTGAAGCTGGTAACTGCATACACACATAGGAGACCTTCGCATCCATCACATCCACGTACTCATATAGCAGCCTTGCATACGCATTAAGCTTAAAATCACCTTTAGACAAATCTACGTGAAATCTACCACTCTCTTCGATTAGTAAAGCTCTTTCAGCTCCTATGACGACCTCCTTTTGGCTAGAAGTGGTAAGTGTAGGTGTTCCCTGTACCTCCGCTTCCTGCTCATGTGAAACAATATATGAAGCTACAACTATTATGATTATAGAGACTATCACTCTACCTACAAGTGTTCCTACTACTAATTTGGATTTACGATGGGTATCTCCAGCCTCCATGATCTCACAAAGTTCTCAAAAGTTCTTGGTTTCAGCAGCAAACAAGTAAGAGTATCTTTCTCCTCCAAACGTTGCTTGCTAACCAGTTCGAACAATACTCTGAGAAGCTGGAAATCCCCTCTGCAAATTCAGTTCCTTATTTACACAGTCCACAAAAAGGCTTCCCTAGCCCTCTCTCGTATTCTCTGCGGAAAGTCCCTAAGTTTATTCTTCTTCCTCTCTGGCCTAGGTTATCTTCTTTATAGACTTTTATTTACAACAAAGTTCACTTTCAGTCCAAAATAAGATCAGCTCCCAGAATCTCCAAAACATGCTGCAAAAGTTCAAGACGAAGAATGATCACCTCATGGGTCGGTGCCTCAAACCCAAACGTTGGAAAGACCAATCTTTGCAGTATCAGTTCACGGACTTTACTCAGAAGTGGGGGATTTGGAACGTCAGGGTCAGCACTCCTTTGATTTCAAGACCTGGGACCACCAATCCCACGTCTATTTTCACATTTGGTGTCTTGCTGACCACAGTCACGAACCTCAACCTCCCCGAACTCAGAACTCCTGGCATCAGTCACAACGTACGTCCACTCCGGGGTGGCGTATCTCTGACACGGCACTCTCGCTCTCCTGGATCTTCTCAGACCTCCTCAAGCTTGTTGTTCATCACTCTGTTCGGATTCAGACGTCTCAGAAACTGGGGCAAGATCTCTTTCGGGTACCAACCTCATGTTTTGCCGCCTCTGGCTCGCGGGCCAAACCTCTTCTGCTCTCGTGGCACTTCTGCTCTCCCTCTGGGTACCCTGTGCACCACTTCCTTCTTCGGCTGTATTTGACTCTACTCCACCCACAACAATTCTTTCTCCGTCCGAGTCAAATTCGGGACTCTTGATCGACACAACCCCTTTCAGCTCGATCCAGTGCACAACCAGCTGCGTCAGCAACCCTGACAGCTTGACTTGCCCTCTCATATGGCCCTGCCACCTCAGATGGATTTTCATTCAAAAGAGGGGCTGTTTCTTCCAAGTGTGCTAGGACTCTGCGGGTATGGGAGGCAACCCTCCACACTTCACTGCCGTGTTCGTGACCAGTATTACCTGGTACGGGCCATGCCACCGAACATTCAGGCAACTCTTCCTCACATGTTTACGAACAAGCACCCAATCTCCCGGACACAGGTCATTGCACAGGTCACTTGAGGCTGAAACAGTTGCTGCTTGCACATGCTAAGCTGTTGTTGCGGGAGCTTATCCCAAGGTTTGGTTTCCCGACCTCTTTGGAATCAGATAGAGGGACACATTTCCACAGCGAAATCATGAAGTTACTCTGTGCTGCATTGAATGTGGATCAGAGACTACATTGCAGTTACCGACCAGAGGCTTCTGGGATTGTGGAACAGGTTAATGAAACTTTGAAAGCACGGATGGCAAAAGTGTGTACATGGACGTCCCTGAAATGGCCTGATGCATTGCCTTTGGTCCTTATGAGTCTTCGCAGTGTCCCAGACAGGAGGACTGGGTTATCACCACACGAGATTCTGATGGGGAGGGAGACATCAGCCAGTCCTTTGCAGTAATCAAGAATCAAGTCATCAGTGATGCTAATTAAAGCGGTAGCAGGTATTGCTGGCAGTCACATCACCCTCCCCATCAGAATCTCGTGTGGTGATAACCCAGTCCTCCTGTCTGGGACACTGCGAAGACTCATAAGGACCAAATGCATCAGGCCATTTCAGGGACGTCGATGTACACACTTTTGCCATCCGTGCTTTCAAAGTTCCATTAACCTGTTCCACAATCCCAGAAGCCTCTGGTCGGTAACTGCAATGTAGTCTCTGATCCACATTCAATGCAGCACAGAGTAACTTCATGATTTTGCTGTGGAAATGTGTCCCTCTATCTGATTCCAAAGAGGTCGGGAAACCGAACCTTGGGATAAGCTCCCTCAACAACAGTTTAGCTACAGTGAGAGTGTCACATCTACGTGTTGGGTAAGCCTCCACCCATCTTGAGAAAACCCACACCATAACTAAAATGTACCTCAACCCATTACATTTTGGCATCTCAATGAAGTCCAACTGCATCCTATTGAAAGGTCCTCCTGATCTCCCAATGTGACTCAAAGTAACCACAGTCTTCTTTCCTGCATTCATTTGTTGGCACGTAACACACCTCTGACACACAGCTTCAGCAACCGCACAAAACTTCGGATTGTACCATGTTTGTCTAAACACTCACACCATTTCATCTCTGCGAAGGTGTACTGCACCATGTATCAATCTTGCCATTGGGCTCCACAAACTTTCCGGTAACACAGCTCGACCATCACTTGAGACCCACACATCCACATCTCCTTTCTCACATCCTGATCTTATCCAGTCATCTCGTTCTTGGTCGGTAACTTTATCTTGCAGTCGTTTTAGTTCCTCCCAAGTGTCTGCCATGGCTAACATCATGCTGAGCTTGGTTCTTTCTTGGCTCTCTCCATTGTAACCTCCTGTAAATATACATCCCTGTTCTGCACAGAAGCGGGCAACTTCGTCCGCATAGTTATTACCCAACGAAACAAAATCAGTCCCTTCCCCATGACCAGAACATTTTACAACTGCAATTTCCTTGGGACACTGTAGTGCTTCCAACAATTGCCTCACATATTACCCCTTTCTGATGGGCGAACCTGAAGATGTCATGAAACCTCTTTGTGACCATAACTGCCCGAAGTCATGAACCACACCAAAACCGTACTGACTGTCAGTGTAGATCGTTATCCGAATCTGATCAGCAGCCAAACAGGCACGGGTCAAAGCAATGATTTCAGCTACCTGTGCGGAGTATACTCCTTCTAGACAAGCAGCTTCAACCACTCCAGTGATGGTACATACAGCAAACGCTGCTCTCAGTCGACCAACATTGTCCCTTAAGCATGAACCATCCACAAAGATGAGTGGCTCATTGACAATGTCCGGTCTCGTTTTGGTGCATAACTCAGTCACATCAAGACAATCATGGTCCTCACAATCTTCACCATCTGCATTTGGAATGGGCATCAATGTCGCCGGATTCAAAACAGAAAACCTCTCCAAAGTCACATTTTCTGCCGCAAGTATAACTTGCTCATAGCGTGTTAATCTATTGTTTGTGAGGTGTTGTGTCTTTGTCCTCGTCATCAACAGTTCAACAGAATGTGGCACATAAACTGTAAGTGGATGTCCCATGACAATACTCTCACATCTTTCAATGCTGACACCTGTTGCAGCAACGGATTTGAGACATCCGGGCATCGCAGAAGCTACTGGATCTAAAGTAGCTGATAAGTAGGCAACTGGTCTACGGACACCTCCATGATTCTGAGTCAAAACTGACAATGCACGGGGGGCGTGGCTTGCAGCCGAGCAAGATGGCCGCAGCCTAGTTGGGCTCCGAGGGTGAGATCGACTCCCCTGACATCCGTGCACCATCCGTGAAGTGATCCGGCTCCAGGGTCCTTGTACCAACGGCGGAGGCGAAGCGACGCCGATTGATCCGATCCCGAAGTTTCCCAGGCGCCCAGGGCGCGAACAGCGAGGTCCGGAGATTTGCGGCCTGCACCGGCGCTGAAAGCCAGGGCCTCGAGTGACGGAGGTGCCCCGGACGGGGCGCGGCCGTCTCTGAGGCGGAGGCGGTGTGTTTGCGGCCCCTGGCGGACCGTTGCCAGAGTGGAGGGGCGAGGCCTGAGCGATACCGCAGCGGGTGGCCCTGCGGGGGCGGAACAATCGGGCCCAGAGATCCTGGTCGGCCCCTGCTGCGAGGACCGGCTGGCAGAGCGGAGCTGAGGTGCTGCTCGTCTTGGCTGCCTGCATCACGACTCCTAGCGCCGCTGCCTGGCACCGGGGAGGCCCCCCGGGGCGCCTATTACTTACTGTGTCCGGAGGGGAGGACTCAGGGCTGTCCTTATACCAAAGGCGGAGACGAAGCGACGCCGGCTGATCCGATCCCGGAGTTTCCCGGACACCCAGGGCGTGAACAGCGAGGTCCAGTGAGTTGCGGCCTGCATCGGCGCTGAAAGCCGGGGCCTCGAGTGACTGAGGTGCCCCTGACGGAGAGCGGCCGTCTCTGAGGCGGTGTGTTTGCGGCCCCTGGCGGACCGTTGCCTGAGTGGAGGGCCGAGGCCTGAGCGATACCGCAGCGAGTGGCCCTGCGGGGGCGGAACAATCGGGCCCAGAGATCCTGGTCGGCCCTGGCTGCGAGGTCCGGCTAGCAGAGCGGAGCTGAGGTGCTGCTCATCTTGGCTGCCTGCAGCACGACTCCTGGCACTGCTGCCTGGCACCGGTGCGCCTAGTACTTTTTGTGACCAGAGGGGAGGACTAAGGGCTGTGCACCCGCCTGGTACCGGATTTCGCCAAGACCTGGACGCTTCGCCGTGCTGACCCCAGGCGAGCGGCTGGAAGTGGTGTGCAGCTCCTGGGCTGCCTGAGTTGGACGTCGCCCGGTCGGGGAGGCCCATTTCACCGGCTCGCTAGTGGTGAGCGGGAGGGAGAGTCGGGCGGCGCAGCCTGCTGTGACCATGAGCGGGAAGGGGCCCAAAGGGAATCCGCAGGGCAAACTCGACAAATTCGCCTACACCAAGGACTCCTCCGCACTGCCTGACCGTGGCGGGCGCACCGAGAAGATGGCGGCGGACAAGGAGACGCCTAAGGTAACGCTGGAAGACATTATGGCTGCCTTGACGCAAGTGCAGACGACGGTGGGGTCAATTTCCGCGGACGTGTCTCTTCTCCGAGCGGACTTCCAGAAAATGTCCGCCAGGGTTGCGGATGTTGAGCAGGTGACGGAGACCCTGGCAAAAGACTCAAGCTATCTCCTACAAAAGGTGTCTCAGTTGGAGACGGACAACAAGCGCATGGCGGCCAGGCTGGACGATCAAGAGGGGCGCTCTCGCCGCAACAACGTGCGCATCACAGGGATTCCCGAAAGCGAAGGGCACCCGACCATGGACCTCTACATTGAAGACTTGATCAAGTCCAAATTGCAACCCAGGGGCCTGTCAACCTTTTTCTCGGTGGAACGCGCCCATAGAGTACCCGGCGGCCGACCGCGAGTGGGTGCGCCTCCGCGGCCTGTCCTGGCCCGCCTGTTCAATTTCCGCGACAGGGATGCCATTCTTCAAGCGGCGCGGGTGGCGCCGCCCATCCGTCTCCAGAACTCCACGGTGTCCTTCTTCCCGGACTATACGGCGGCGGTGGCGGCGCAGCGCCGAAGCTTCCTGGAGGTCAAAAAGAAACTAAGGGCCCGAGAACTTCCCTACGCTATGCTCTTCCCGGCGCGACTCCGCGTGGTGGCGGATGGCAAAACTGTATTCTTCAACACACCGGAGGAGGCTCACGACTGGCTGGAGGGATGGCGCCAAGCTACGGGTGGTGGACGTTCGGCCCGCAGGACGAGGCGCCTGGGGAGTGAGGAGGACTCTGATGGCCGCGACCGGTGCGCGGAGGAGACTGAGGGGGAGCCCACCGGCTGATGTTGTGGCAGCGGCATGAAGCCGGAGACTAATATCTGGTGCCCACCAATGCTGGACTGGCCTACGTTCTATTGCCAGAGGGTGTGAACGATGGGACCTGAGGACAGGGGATGTTTTGGTCTTCCTCGGACCCCACGCTCCTTACAGCGCAAGTACTGGTTGGGGTTCTGGGAATGGAGCACTCTGCTGAGTTGGGGTGGCGGGCAGTTCTAAGTCCGTGTGGCAGGGAGGCAGGGAGGGGGGTGGGGGGGTGGGGAATGTTTCATGGTTTTGTTGTTATGTTGGGGTTCTGTAGGGCACGGGCCTTTGACCTAAACCCAGCGCGATCTCGCTGCATGACACATGCATCACGCCACGCTATCCGCACCATGCTCCGTCACTTTGCCCAACCACCGTAATGTCCGGCGTGCAGCATGACCCACCCCCTGACAACGCTCTGACTCCGGCGCAACCCCTCTCTTTACTCACGTGGAATGTACGGGGCTTGGGAGATAAAATCAAGCGGGGCCTGGTCTTGCATAGTCTCAAAAGATGCTCCCCGACAGTGGCCCTGCTCCAGGAAACCCACCTCACTGGCACCACAACTAAAGTGCTTGACAGATGGGGGTATAAGATGGTGGCGCACTCTGAATTCACCTCTGGGTCCCGGGGGGTTGGTATCCTGCTGCGGCGTCGGTCCCCCTTGATCGTGCTCAGTGTACACACGGACGGGGCTGGGCGCTTCGCCGCAGCGCACACACAGTGGGAGGGCCGGCCCCTCAACATAGTGTCTGTCTATATCCCACCTGGACTGCACGCTTCGGCGCTCCCGGCACTCAGTGAGTTTCTGCTCGCGCTACCGGAGGGGGAGGTGTTATTGGGTGGCGACTTTAATGCTGTAATGAACGATCTCACTGACCGGTCTCCGCCTAGGGGGAAGAGTGGGGGAGTGTCCCGCCTTGCGGGCTTCGCGGCGGCGATCGGGTTAACGGACATATGGCGGCTCCATCATCCGACGGCACAGCATTACACGTATCACTCCGGGGTGCATGACAGTCTCACCCGCATTGATTACTTTCTAGGTTCCCCCGGTTGTCTCCACAATGTTGACAATATAGACATTCGACCCAGAGGCATCTCTGATCACTCCCCGATCCTCTTGCAATACACTAGTTACCACCTAATGCGCCGTCGCGTTTATCCGCTGCGCCCTAGCTACATGCGCCTACCAAAGATTACTAAATCCATAGTGCAAGCGACGAAATTTTACTTCCAGGAAAATGCCACCTCGGTCGACTCCCCTGCGGTTCTTTGGGAGGCGTACAAAACGGTGGTGCGGGGCCGGGCGATGGCCGCCGTTTCGGAACACAAGCGTGACCAGGTAGCTGAACTGCAGGCGCTTGAGCTCGAGCTCCGGGCGGCGGAGGCCCGCCAGGCCGCGGCTCCCTCCCGTGCAACCTCGCATGACCTGCATGTGGTTCAGACGAAATATAAAGAGCACCTCGCAGAGCGCGTCAGGCAGCGCCTAGAGGCCTCGAGGCACACAGTTTATGATGTGGGGGACAAAACCGGTAGGCTGCTGGCGTGGCTTGACAGGCGCGATAAGGGCGCCAGGGGGATTGCGCAGCTGAGCACTGATGAGGGATTGGCAGCAACAGACCCACGAGTAATAGTGCGCACTCTGGCAGAGCACTTTCGCGAAGTATACTCCTCCAACTCGTCCATGACGGTGGAGATGGCACTGACTTACATCAGAGACCTGCAGATGCCCAAGCTTTCCCCTGAGGCTCAAGAGACACTTGAGGCTGAGCTCACGGTGGAGGAGCTCCAGGCGGCTATCGGCGCGCTGCAGCCTGGTAAGGCGCTCGGACCGAACGGCATCCCAATCGAGCTTTACCAGCGGCTCTCCGAGACGTTAGCGCCGCACCTACTGAATATGTTCACACATAGCCTCGAGGTGGGAGAACTCCCTGAGGACCAGCGAACGGCCACCATTGTGGTAATTCCGAAACCGGGTAAGCCGGCGGACCGATGTACCTCCTACCGTCCCATTTCGCTGATCAACGCAGAGGCCAAGATTCTCGCGAAAGTGTTGGCCGCCCGGCTCACACCTCACTTATCTGACATTGTACACCCGGATCAATCCGGTTTTATGCCTGGCAGAAGTACGTCTCACAATCTGAGGCGACTGCATGGTGTGCTGGCCCGAGTGGAGCGGTTGCAGGAACCGGCTGTTATTCTCTCCTTTGACGCACGAATGGCGTTCGACATGGTGGAGTGGCCCTTTCTCTTCGCGGTGCTCCAGCATCTGGGGTTCGGACCGAGATTTTGCGCCTGGGTCCAGCTCCTTTATACTAAACCACTAGCCCATGTCACGGCCAACGGACACATGTCGGAGGACTTCCCATTGACATGTGGCACTAGACAGGGCTGCCCTCTGTCGCCTCTGCTTTTCGCCCTAGTGCTTGAGCCGCTCGCGGCTTGGATCCGCTGGGAGCCCATGATGCGGGGCCTCCGGTGGTCTGCCGACTGGGAGGACCGCGTCTCACTCTACGCGGATGACATACTGCTCTATTTGTCCTCCCCGAGGCGTTCCATCTTGACACTACTTAACATCTGCGAGATTTTCGGCCGGGCGTCTGGCTACACGATCAACTGGTCGAAGTCGGTCCTCCTGGTGCTACGGGGCCCACCTCCGCGGCTACCGACGAGTTGCCCGCTCCGGGTGGCGGAGGGGTCGTTCAAATACCTGGGGATACACATCGCGCTGGATCAGACGGAATTCTTCAAGCGCAATCTAAGCCCCCAGATGGACCGCCTTAAGCGGGATGTGCAGTATTGGGGAGCGCTGCCCCTGACCCCGGTTGGGAGAGCGGCGCTCTTCAAGATGATGGCTCTGCCGCGGTTTCTATACGTGCTAGAGAATACCCCGTACCAGGTGCCTCCGGCCTACTTCCGTGCGATAGCGGCGCAGGTGTCCAGCCTGCTCTGGGGCAACAAGCCAGCGCGCATAGCGCAGTCTAAGCTGGTTTGCGGGTGGTATGATGGAGGAATTGCACTCCCGGATATCCAGCTTTATTACTGGGCGGCGCAGCTGAAGGTGATTAACCAGTGGCTCCACGCGCCTCAATCCGACCCGGCATTTAAGGCGTACAGGGACGTGCTGGGTGAGAGGGGTATGCTGTCCCCACTGTATGATACCCGACTGGCCTTGAGGATGATCGGCCCTTTGCGGCAGACTATATCCATCTGGCATGCTGCACAGGCCAGGTTGGGATGGCGAGGGGTCTTGACTCAGCTAACACCTCTGTGGGATGCCAAGAAGCTGGGACGTTTGCGGGACAGCAAGGGCTTCGACGCTTGGGACAACATTGGAATATCGGTGATAGGCGATGTGTGGCAAAAGGGGGAGGTCGTCCGGTTCGCGCGCCTGCAGCAGCAGTACGAGCTGGCCTCCTCGGAGTGGTTCAGATACCTCCAGATGAGGCATGCCCTAATGACGCAGCTGGCTCCTGGAGCGAAGGTTCCGCAGGCGTCCCCGTTGGAGGTCAGGTTGCTGACGGAATATATGCCGAAGAAGGCTACTTCCTTCACGTACCGCAAACTGATCAACAATCTGCCGGACCCTATGGGGCTCCTGCGGGAGCGGTGGGCTGACGAGATCGGCGATTTTGATGACCCAGAGTGGCGTGAGGCACTGGCCTCGCCACGCGAGGCGGGTATACCCTCGAGGCTGCGACTGGTGCAGCTTCATATTTTACATCGCTCCTACTACACCAGGTGCTTACTACACAAGATGGGCAGAGCGCCACATCCCTTCTGCTTGCGGGGTTGTGGGGAGGAGGGAACTTTTTACCACACTATCTGGGAATGCCCAATCATTCAAGACTTTTGGAAACGAGTGCTACGTACAATGTCACAGGCGTGTGGAATATCGTTGGTGCCGGAGCCCAGACGCTGTTTGGTAAATGTATGGGAGCCCAATGACCTCGATCGTCAGACGCAGGGCTGGGTGACGCTGGGCATCATGACGGCCAAAAGGAATATAGCCCAAAAAATGGGGTGCAGAGAGGGTGCCATTGCTGTCCACGTGGCGTAGGGAGATGGACGCAGCCATGTTTGCAGAGCGTTCTGTATTTATTAGACGGGGATGCCCTCGCAAGTGGGCCAAGGTCTGGGGGGCATGGAACAAGTACAGGGGAGGAATATGCGATCTGCCGCCTCTTTCAGATGAGGACTCCTCTGACTCGGATGGTTAAGAGGACCTGCGGGATGGTGGGACGGTGGGGAGCCAGAGTCTTTCGCACTGCAGTAGAACTAGGGTTGGTTGAGGGATTGTGCAATTGGGTGGTGATCTGTCTAGGGATATGTATGCAAGGTTTGTTTCAGTGTCCTACTGTTTTAACTGTTTTACAAAACAATAAAATTATTTTTAAAAAAAAAACTGACAATGCACAACCTTCTCTCTCGCAACAGAACAACAAGAAAGCCTTGTTGTAATCAGGCATTCCCAAAGCCGCAGCACGACACATGGCCTCTCTCCACTTCAAGAATGACATCAAACAGTTGTTGTCCCATGGTACCGGATCACTCACATCCTTGTGCGTCAGCCGCTGTAAAGGCTTCGTCTCAAACGAGAAGTTGGGAATCCATTGGCGACAGTAGCCAACCATCCCCAAGAACATTCTAACTTCTCTCTGTGTCGTAGGCACGGGCATGTTCATAATTGCCTCATTGCGATCTGGTGACACTTGTCTCATGCCCTTCTCAATCCTGTGACCCAAATATTGTACTTCGCTCAAACAGTACTGCAATTTGTTTGGAGATACCTTGTGTCCATTTTCTGCCAAATGATTCAGTAGAGCAATAGTATCAATCCTGCAAGCGTCTTCTGTTTCTGACACAATAAGCAGGTTGTCAATATATAGCATGAGAACTGAGTTCTGCGGCAACACAAGACTCTCAAGATTCTTCTTCAAGATCTGGTTAAAGATTGATGGACTCTCCGTATACCCTTGAGGGATACGACACCACGTTAACACACGATTTTCCAGCCGGAAAGCAAAAAGAAATTGGCTTTCCTCATGGGGTGGTATCGAGAAGAATGCTTGACACAGGTCGGTCACCGTAAACCACTCAGCTTCACATGGAATCTGAAACAGGATCACAGATGGATTCGGTACCACTGGACAACATGGAACAACTATCGTGTTGACCTTTTGCAGGTCCTGCACGATCCTGAATTTCCCACTCGGTTTCTGTAGTCCCATGATAGGTGAATTGCATGGGCTACCCATATTCTCTTTCAGAATTCCCTGCTTGATCATGGATTCGATTACAGGTTTGATCCCTGCAATAGTCTTGGGTGACAAATTGTACTGGGGCGTCCTAGGAAATTCTACATTCGGCTTGACCTGAATCTTCACTGGCTCTACACCTTTGATCAACCCAATCTCTTCTCCGGTGAAGTCCCACACCTCGTGTGACACAGAATCTCTCAGGTCAAGTGGAAGCTCTTCCACTGTCAGCGCTGGGTACATTTCTATACACAAGTGCTGATTGGCAACTTTAAAGGTCGCGTCATCATCCTTTGTCTGTCCTTCAACTCCCTTGGGTGTACAATAGATGGTACAATTTAACTTGCACAGCAGATCTTTTCCTAACAGGCAGACTGGACTCGAGTCACACACCACAAACTGGTGTCGATCTCGGAAGGCTCCTATTCTCACAGGAATCGGCTCTGTTAAAGGACTAGTCATTTTCTTATTCGCTACTCCAACAACTTGGATCGATTGTCCAGAGAGGGATAGGTTAGGGACTACTGCTGATCTTACAGTAGAACGGGTAGCACCAGTATCAACCAAAAAGGTGGTAGGGTGACCGTCAACATCTGCTTCCACAAATGGTCCCCTCCGGTCTACCTCCAAGACTGCTCCAAGTGTGCAGTCTTCCTCCCCCCTCAGGCACCGTCATGCCAACGGGTCTGGGCTGAACTCATCATACCCTTCAAACAGAGGCATCTGTTGGTAAGTCCGGATTCCCTGCTGAACCCTCGGCTGAGGAACTTGTACCTGCGGACTGAACGTCCCCCCTTTCATCGACCTTGGCCTAGTCACTGTATGGACCGCTTCAGGTACAGGTACCTGAACTATCTCTACCTCCTGCTGCACTTGGTTAATTGGGTTCAAAGGACACTCGCGTTTCCAATGTCCAATCTGGTGACTAAGATGACACGCAGTGGTCTTCTTCAATGTCGCCACATCCACTCCTGTCTTGGGATCAACAGACTTCACTTTTCCCCGACCTTGCACATTCTGGTTTCCTACTTGTTTATTTCCCTGTCTCCTTCCTAATGTCCCTCCATTAGGCTGAGCTTGGGCCGTTTGCATTTGGACAAGCATCAGTTTATCTTTCAACTTCCTGTGTTTCGAAGCTACCTCATCACTGCAGTATCTGGCATACCGCAGGATTTCATCTACCGGTTTGTTCTGCCAACAGATCAAATGTTGCTGTATCATGAGACTAACCTCTGGCCTCAGTCCAAACACAAACTTCAAAACAAACTGTCCCATGTCCTTCAAATCTAAGGCATCTAATCCACTGTACTGTTTGAAGGCCTGCAAAAGGCGTTCATAGTACTCGTGCACCGTCTCTTTTGGTTCTTGAACTGTCCGATCTATCTTAACCCAATCAATATCCTGAGGCGAGATTTTCAATTTTAGCCATGTAATCACTTGCTCAAACTTTTTCATGACTATAGGTGACGGACCATTCGTGACAGCATCTCTTTCTGGCTCAGAAGTCGGCCATTCAACAGCAACCTTACATGCAGACCATAAGCCCCCCTGGAACCACGATGTCAAACAACGTGTTCAAATCAATCCACAATAGTTTCGAGATTTTGACAAAATGATCAACCTGCTTGTACCATTCTACAGGATTCTCCATCAACCGAGGAAAGTCATTTGTGAATGCAGCCAAATCACCCCTACTCCAGGGCACATGCACGTACCCCCCATTCTGTACCTCTCGTAAAGGGTAATTCCCTACGCCTAGCGTTCCTCCACCTGGAGGCGGCGTCTCACCTACGGTCCTTTTGAAGCTCTTCTTCTTGGACCACCTTTCCTCCCATTTGTCAAGCATGAGCCATGCACGCATCCCTACAATTAGGTCTCTGATGTGTGTCCTCAGTCCTATGACCCTTTTCTCTTCCAGTTCTTGGTCACTATACTGTAACCTATGGCTCCCTTGCATTGACTTCGTCTTAGATATATCTACCTCGTACTTCTTGGCCAAATCAGTCAGTTTCTCATGCGCAGTCTTTGCCTTACGAGGCACATCCTTGGCTACAAAGAGCAACTCATCTTGTTCATAAATTTCTATCCTGTCCAGAGGCAAATTTCCATTTATTATTTCATCTACTTCTGCTTTCAATCTCACTACATCTAACATCCGTGCCCTCACGGCACCTCTCAATTGTTCTCGACAGGCTGTTCCATTGCGTTCATTCCCCTCGCAGCTCTGGTCTCTCGACCTACTCTCTTCAGACATGTCCCTAGATCCTGATCTGGTACCTGACTGATCTAGTTCACCATTCCCCGTTATCCTACCATTCTGGTTACTTGCAGGTGGTACCCACATTCTCAGATCTGATCTTGACTCGGCCAAAGACCTTGGTCTTACCGGTCTCACATTCACCTGTCCTCTAGAGGAGTCTGCGGTGGCTGGCAATGGCATACTCCATTCTATAGGTCTCGGAGCTTGTTCCATCTCGCTCACTGTCCCGTTTCCCTCAGCAACACTTCTTGGTCCAGCAGCTGACTGTGCTAGACTACCAACTTTCTCTTGGTCTGGGTTATAAATTGAAACTATGGGTCCAATGGTAACCGGTACTTTTAAGGCATCCGGTAACCTCACACCTCTCGCAGCTTCTGTATTTGCTAAAGACTGGATTCTCATGTCCTCCGTTCCTGTCGAGATTTTCCCTACTACTCTCACATCTGACTGAGTCTGTAGTCCACTAGTCCCTTCCGCTGGAGTCGACTTTCCTTCGTAGGGATCTGGATTGAACGGAGGCGGTCTTTTTGACAACAACCTTTCTACCAAGCTGTCATCCGTATCACTATCATCCTCTTCTGCGCTCTTTGTCTTCGCACTTTCTGTTTTCTCTAGTAGTGGGTACAATCTATCCCCCTCAATAGATTCCACTCTCCACCTCTTCTCTAGTGTATCCCACCTCGCATCTTGGAATGCCCTAATTGACTTCTTCACCCTTTCTCGACTTCTGTCTCTTTTCTTGTCATATGCTGCTCTGATCCATGCATGTAATGCCTCAAACTGGGTTGGTCTAGGCCGAGGTCGCAAGGAGGACATCACAGATTTCAACTGATACAACACATCCAACCTGAAAGTACCATATCGTGGGAAAGTCAGTTCTCCCTCACCATGAGTCATTTTATGCCAATTTTCAAGCCAAATTATAGTATGTAATCCCACATTCTTTGCCATATAATGCACTGGAGTATCCTCGGGAGGGGCTTCTTCTCCCCCGCTAGTAACCACATGTTTGTCACCTCTACACAATTCTCGAAAAACCTTAAAACATTTCATGATGGACCAAAATTTTGATCACGCACAATATTTTCGTTCACTTCCTAATGTCAATCCACCAACAGCAGCGTGACTCACACCAACCGACCTATCACAGCACGACACCTTCTGACGTCACACTTCCTCTGCTCGCAGCAGTTCCCCTCCTTCACAATTCGCTTCTCACTCTTGCATTCATCCCATTCACACTCTGAAGTAATTATCTGCCCACGAAACGACCGGACAATCACTTCTCTGACTGCCTATGACAGTCTCTCGAAATTTTTGACCTCAAATCTGGCAACCGTCTGTCCGCGAAACGACCGGACAATTGCCTCAACTGATAGGTTTCAAACGCTCAATGTTCCACATACAACAACCCATGACCAGCGTCGGTTACTCACACACTCACACATTCGCTCCACCTATCTCGGTCTGGGTAATCGATGATGTCTCACGATTCCCTCTTAATGGTCAACAAAATCTACCTTGGGTGTCTTCTACACCGCAACTTCTCAGACTACTCATCGAGCCTAAGAATCCCCGGGCTGCGCGCACTACAGCCTGATCTCACAATCACTCAACTCTCATTCCAACTCCGCAAGACATCACACAATCAAATCAACACCGCAATCTACAAAACACATCACACTATTCATACTCACTCTATCACAAACTGCTGCTTTGCGCTGCAACGCTACTCTCCGTCAGTCTCCATCAGCTGCCGTCGTCTGCCGCTCACCATCCAATGGGTCACCATCACTCGAATTCTATGGCCTCTAAAATCTCTTATCTTGGTCTAGATCTACCCTCACTATCAGAGATAACCATCCTACTCTGCTACCAACTGATAAAGCCGGATTCCTATCTGTCTTACCATCACCAAGAATCCTCTCAGGTCGCCAGGATCTTTTTATCTGCTAAATAATGTAGAGGGGAGGAAATCCAACATTAACACATAATCAAAGAAAAATGAATTTGGACTTTAAAGGACCACTGACTCCGAATCTCAAATCTTTTGGGATTTATTACAAAGCCAAAAATAACTGCACATACAAGCACTTCAGCACGAGGTTAAGGAAATAAATGGGCACTAACACAAAGAAAAGTCTACTCAGGAGTCTCATCCGACTCAGGATAAGTAGAATAGTCAGTTCAAGAAGCATTAGACAGGCAATAACGGCTCCAATCTCTATATTAGAAGTCATTAACCTAAAAAGAAAATCAGTTAGTCTATCCCTACTCTATCTCTAAAGTGACATCCCTACTTAGCATTTCTCCCCAGGCAAGAAGATAAAAGGTGTCAGAAGTGAAGACTTCCTTAGAAGTACACTCACTTTGTCAGAGCTCGTTCTAAGATGCTCCTTCTATCTCCCCATCTAGACCTCAACTGCTCAACCCACAGGGCACTGTCCCTAATTCAAAATCCCAAAAACATAGAACACGCCCTCCGGCACACCTCTCCAGCCAGGTCTTCTCCCAGTGATTTTCCAGTGAAACTTGTCTCCTTTCCAACGACGGTTTACTCGTCCTTGGGTCCCAGGCACCTTCTCCGCCGAAAGTATCATCCCTGCATTCCAGTATACTCCCATATTGGCTTCTCATGCCATCCTAACTCCTGAAACAAAGGGTTAGTCTCTCTAACGAGCTAGGTGTCCTTGTACCTGCAACAGAAACATGGGAACGAGAAACTTTCCACTTCTCTGAGATTTTCTAACATCTCTGAAACTCAAAGCCTTACCAAGGGAAACATTTCGGCCTACAATATTTAGCTAACATAAGAAACAAACAGGCCTTTCTCTTAAACGTATACACGATCAGGCCTTTACACAATTTAAACACACATTTCTATAATCACTCCATAAGCATTGATTTCGTTATACTTCATATATGAATAAGAAAACTACACGTGCAAACTTTAATATGGTGCACGTTTAAACCTAATGCATCACATTATACAAAAAACAATCATTATGCATTGATCAAAATACATTTTCAATTTACTACAACATTGCTCTTCATAAATGACATGATCACATTTCTAATTCGTTCTAATTAGTGCTGCGTTTAGTATTGCAATTCTAAATCACACGTTAATATGGCTTCACTAAATATGTGGGTGCGGACTAACCGTGATTATGGTGCACCCCTACATATTTCAGAACAACATGGCGCTCTATCACCTTTGTGGACGTTATCAGTATGGTGCAGCTTGACCTTGGTTGGACCTAATTTGCATAAGGATGCTCTCCACTTCTCTATTAGCACAGGAGGCAATATAAACAAAATAATGAAAAGTGCTGATCTATGTGTTCTCAATGGTGTACAAATATATGTTCAAGCGTGCCCATCACAGTTTGAATTAAGCAGTTTTGCCTAAGTACCTCATATTGGGCCAGATGTACGACCATTCATTTTTGTGAATTGCAAATTGCGTCGAATTGCATCTCGCAATTTTTCACTCACAAAAGTGAATGTACAACAGTGTCTCAGACACTTTGTGATTCCCAATGGGGTCGCAAATTGCGTGCCTCATAAATATTCATGAGGCAAGTCCAATTTGCGACCCCATTGGGAATGGCTTGCACTTCCAGCAGACCAACTTGTGTGGGACTGCTTTTTAAATAAAGCAATCTTTTTTTAAATGCAGCCTGTTTTCCTTAAAGGAAAACTGGATGCATTTAAAAAAGAAAAATGAAACTTTTCAGTTTCATTTTATAAGGGCAGGCAGTGGTCCCCGCTCGTAAAAAATATTTTTGCACACACTCACAAAGGGGAAGGGGAGTGGTTTACCACCTACTTGAAATAGGTGGTAAACTGCAAGAGTTTTGCGGCCGCAAATGCGGTCGCAAAACAATTGTAAATGACATTGGAACTGGCTATTAGGAAGGGACGTCCCTTCCTAATAGCAAGAGTCGCAAACGCTATTTTACGAGTGAGTGACTCACAAAATAGCGTTTTTACATGCCAGGACCATTTTTTGCAGTTGCAAACGGGCTCATCGCCAGTTTGCGAGTGCAAAAAAGGGTCATACATCTGCTCCATTGTCTTTTAGTTACTTAAAAGCTCTGTCAATAAGCTACAGATAATATGTTGAGATGCAGGAGAATTTGTTAAGGTCCTATTAATTATGGTTCCCCAGGCAACCACTTTTTAATCTCTACTTCCAGGGTTGTGAAGATTCAACTGTAAGCTTTCCAGAACAGTTCTGTTTTGTTAGGCTCTGCTCTAGGTGTTGGATTTTAGAGTATTGGTTGAGTAAATGTTTGCCCGAGGGCATCATGGTGCTACTACTAAAATGGATCTATCAACAGGATAAACATATTAGCAAAACAGATGAGTTTTATTGCTCTGTGAGGGGGAACTATGATTTATGATTTGGTGGATAGAAATCGGTATTTGATTCAAGAACTAAGGAGCAACAATTGAGAACCTGTACCCCATCAAGGTGTTGCCACTTACGGTGGGAACTCTGAGAAGGTGAGGAAATTCAGAAGAGTGAAAACAACTTGGCCTACAGGGGACAAATAGGGGTTAAGTGCCCCGAAGAAACAGTCTGTTCTCCCTTACAGTTTGCAGAGGTCTAGCAAACTGCGTGCCTCATACGCCCCAAGAAACAAGCTCCTGTTGGTGTATGCCTCTCTAGCTAGTAGAGGGCCCTCGAAGAAGTTGAAGGCCCCACAGAGGAGCACTGTCAGAGAGCCTACCAGAAGCCTACTGGTAAGGCTAAAAGCTGGTGAAACAATGGATGAGTTTGTTGTAAGACTTGATACAGTGCAATTTCAGTGAATCAAATCATGAAGAAGCCATGCGTCTCAGAGTCATCAATGGTTGCCTCTCTGATTTGTTTAGATGACTCATGCTGAGAGAGACATTGAGTCTAGAAAAGGTACTCATGGCTGCGAGAGGTGAGGAACGTGCAGATCAACAGACTGTTGATATGAAAGCTGGAACAACCCAGATTGAATCAGCATTGATCATGAAAGGTAAGCAGAAACACAAAGTGAAGGCCCAGAAGACTATGTTTCCGAAGAAAAAGAAATTGTGTTTCCATTGTGGCTTCTCTTTTCCACACAAAGGTAAATGTCTAGCCATTGGACTGATATGCATAGGTTGTGGGAGTGAAAAACATTTTATAATGGTCTGAAAAGCGAAAGAGAGAAACATTCTAGCCACGTCCACAAAAGCCAAACAGCAACATCAATGAGGCAAATAGAAACTAAACAGAGTTGATCATCATCAAATTCCTCTTCCAAAGGCTATTCAGCGTCATCATCAAGGGACAGTGAAGAAGATGGATGTACAAGGGTGATGACTGCAGAAAGACAGGCACATGCAGGATTGGCTGCTTGTAAAGAAGAACATAAGTCAAAGAGAGATTGCCACGTGAAGTGACCAATCTCATTTGGCCGATGCCCGAAGATCATACTGAAGGTGAATGACTGCCCTACAACATTTACTATAGACAGTGGTGCATCAATCAATATCATGCCGGCAGAAAAATACAACATATTGTCTCTGGTGCCACATCTAACACCATCGAAAACAAAGGTGTAGACATGGGATGCTTCTACGCCATTGCAAAGTCAAGGGTCATTAATAGCGACCATGAGGTATAAGAAAACGACAGTACAAGCACCAATTTATTTTCTCCAAGGTACTTTGTCAAGTGCATGTCTATTCAGTTTCAGCACTGTTGCTAACATGGGACTAATATCCATCAGCTGCAACCTCAGTGTACATTCTGAAATAGTAAGTCATTTTCGGTTGTTGTTTCTTGGATTAAGGAAACTCAAGACAATGAATGTGCAACTTCACATTAATGAGGACATTCGTCCTGCCGTTCAGCGACACCGTCAGATTGCTTTTCGTTTACAGGATACAATTGTGAATGAACTAGAAACATTGTTAAAGCATGACATCATCGAGCTCTCTACTGGTGCGACGCGATGGGTTTCGCACATAGTTGTAGTGCCAAAAAGGACAGTACAGGTGCAGTGCACATTTGTGTTGATCTGCGCCAGGCCAACAAAGCACTCGAGGGAGAAAGGCATCCATGTCCACACACAGCAGACATAATTACACAGTTGAATGGTGCCAAGGTCTTCTGCTGTCTTGATTTAAACAAAGTATACCATCAACTCGAGCTGAAAGAGAACTGTAGGTACATTACTACCTTTTCAACTCATGTTGGTTTGTTAGGCTACAAAAGACTTAGCTTTGGTTTTTCATCAGCTGCATAAATCTTTCAGGATGTCTTACGCCGAATAATTCAACCAGTCACACATGCTTTTAACTACAGTGAAGATATACTGTTGTTTGGGGCCACATGATAGGAGAATGACAAAGCTCTTACACAAGTTTGCCGTCTGCTCGCTGATGGAGATCTCACTTTAAATGCAGAAAAGTGAGAGTTTCACAAAACCAAGCTCAAATTCTTTGGGCATATTGTCTCTGAACGGGGAGTTACTCCTGACCCACTGTGACACATTGTCATCCACCTCTCTCCCACAAGATGTAACCATGCTGCAATCCTTCTTAGGCATGGCCACATATTTCTCCAGATACATTTGGGACTCTGCTGCGGTGAGTGCCCCATTAAGAGACCTGACAAAGAAGAAGAATCCCTTCACATGGCCATCTAACATGACCTAAGTTTCAAGATAATCAAACACACAAGTGAAAATGCAACTGAAATGGCTTACTTTGATCTGAAGTTACATAGTGAGAGTGTAGTAGATGCAAGCCCGGTGGAGTTGGACACAATCCTTGCTTAACACAATGGACATCCAAATGCTCAGAGACATATTGTTGCTTATGCCAGCAGAAGTCTATCTCAGACTGAACATGCCTATTGTCAGTCAAAAGAGAGCCTGGCTGTAGTGTGACATTTTCACATGTTTTTGTACGAAAAGCTTTTTACCCTTGCCACTGACCACCAGGCGTTGCTCACTATTTTCGAAAATCCGAAAGCCAAGATGCCCCCTTGCATCAAGAGGTGGGGGTTGCAATTGCAAGAAGATGATTACACTATTGTGCATAAGCCAGGGAAGGGTCAAAACCAGACAGATTACTTCTCACGAGTGCCATTACAGCATCACAGTGCAACGTCTAAAGCGGCTGGAGAATATATCAATTTCATAGTAAAGTCCTGATGAACAAGTTGAGAAAGAATTGAAAGCATGTCACCTATGTAATTGCTTATCTCCTAAGACAACACAGCATCCGTTAAATATGTCTGACCTTCCCAAACAAGCGTGGGAGAAAATTGCAGGTGATTTCTTTGGACCTTTAATCAATGGCCATCATATCATGGTAGTTATTGATGAGTACTCATGTTTTCCCTTAGTGGAAAATCTATCATCAACCACCCATGACAGATATCGAGAGGCTGTATGATATTTTCACAGTGTGGGGTGTTCCATCCATTCTCAAATCTGACAACAGTTCACCCTTCAATAGCAGAGAGTTTAAAGACTTTCTTAGTCGCTTGAATGTCAGGCATCAGAACAGCACACCACTCTGGCCACAGACAAATGGCATTGTTGAACGATTTATGGGCATGCTGAAGTAAGTGGCTCAGCACACTGCGCTCGAAGGAATCGATCATAAGTCAGCCTAATATCCAGCTCTTCCTGCCTATTGGCCTACTCCCCATTCTACAAAGGTGAAAGCCTTGTCACCTTGCTATTTGCAAGAGCCATTGGGACAAAGCTACCACAATGGACCACGAGCAGAGTACTAGACACTGATGAAATTTGTGCCACGGACACTTCTTGCAAAAGAAAGATAAAGGCCTATTCAGATAAGCGCAGATGCGCTGGGTCATGGTATCCGAAGGAGGCGAACGGGTCCTAGTCAAACAAAAACAGAAACTCAAGACTGATGCTGATCCATTAAGAGCTGTGACAATTAAAGGACATATGGTGACCGCTCAACATCGTGGAAAGTTCATTACGAGAGACTCGTCCCATTTCGAACATCTGCCTCGATGTTCGTTGACTCCAGACATCACGAGTGAGACAAATCTTTAGACATAACGAGTGAGACATCTATGATGCCAGATGACAGTGCAACTTCTTCATCTCGTGCAAATCGATCTGGAAGATTGGTGCAAGCACCTCAATGACTCATTCAGGCATTCTAGTTTATATATGTTGACTGTGTTTTTATTTAACAAATGGGGAGATGTAATGTTGTGTGATCATGTGCAGCAGCACGCTTGTGGTCCATGGCGATTCCTTACAAAGTTACGTAATCGGTTGGGAGGTATCTGGGTGTAGTCAATAAAGTTTATGATGTAGCTCATTCAGTTAATGGTTGCATGCCGAAGAATAAAGACAAGTCTTACATAGTTCTGTGTGTGGCATGGTCATTTGCATGCTCCAGAGCTGGTGTGGACACCACACCATGCACAGTAATGTCTGTGCAGTTCCATGGTGCTGGTCCAGTCTATCTAATATGATTGGACTAAATTAAGTCATCTGAGGAAACTGTATTATGGAGTACAGGCCCTCAACCACCAGTTGGTGGCAAGCTTCATCAATGTGCTGTGCTCCTCTTTGGCCTGGTGGTGCAATGCCCGAACGGCCCAACAGAGGGGCTCTTTGCTGAAGAACTGTTTTTTGATAGCCTGAGTGTGTGAGGCATTAGACTCACACCCTCAGTCTTTTGTAGGGAGAGGAATATGTGTAAAGTAGATTGGCAGGAAAAATAAAAAAAGATTAAAATGATTTAAAAAAAAACAAAGCCTTTATATTCAAGGGCCTTTGTTAAGTTTATAAACAGTGAGGATCTCTTGGAAAATGTTGTTCCGAGAGATGAATCAAATTTGGTCAACAAGCTTCTTGCCTGATTTTGTCCTGTAAAGGATCAGTAGCAATTTGTCAGGGCCAGACCTATATACCTATTCTACGTGAGTGGGATTCCTGTTGAGAGAGGCTATAAAGCCCACCTTATTTGACCAAAACCTGATGGAAAATAAACAAAACAGTGTCCAGTACCAGTCTCTTCTTGCCCACATTCAACAAACAAGTATTATTGCAGTGTATGGCCAAAGTTTAAAACAAACAAGACAAACAACATAAAACAAAGACATTTCATTCAGCATGCACTGGATATCCAGTGCCTCCTTGTTGATAAAAGCTGAGCGTTCAATTTTGTGCATTCAATTTTGTTGCTTCACACATATATTTGAGGCGGTGGAAGTTAACTGAACCCCACTACAATGGTGTTTATTCACTTATGCATCATGTGAAATAGTTTCAAATCAACATAGTATTCAGTTTCCTGCAATACATGTGTATGCTACACTCATGTGCTCATGGTAGTGAAAGTTCACTAAAACCCACCAGGATGGTGTATAGTCATGCAGTGAGCAAAACTTGGTTTAAATAACAATTATACACTGAAGAATATCACCTGAATCTTAAAGGAATCAGGGCCCTCAGGAACTAATGAGAAAGGGCTCCTCTGCTAGCCATCTGCGGGGGAACAAACACGCTTCCTTAAGAAGTGGGTTTTTCTAGGTAGCCGCTTATTATTATTTAGGATATTAGGTCCTACCAAAGAGGTTCTCAGTGACTGAGCATATAAGCGAATAATCTTTTTCAACAGTCTCATTTGATGAAAAGACGAGGAAATTCACAGATTTCCCCTAATTTCTCAAGGCCAGATCCTAATCAAAACAGAATCCAATGGTTTTAACCTTGGGAACTGGGCAAGATGGAATTCCCAAACATTTAGGCTAATATATAGGATCCTTCAAGCTGTCCTATCCAAGACGTAAGATCATCCGCCTTGCTGGAGTTGAGCTTCAGCAAGTTCCACTGTGTGAAACCCCAATGTCCCGCGTCCATGTCTTAGTCAATTTAAGGCACATTGGATTATGCTGGGCAAGAGGTTGAATGGCAAATTTGCAAATATGGACCCTTACATAGCAGACAATCAGAACATAGGAAAGGACTTCGACATGGATACTCTGATTTGAGAGCTGGCTTGATTTGGTAGCACTTCTTACGCTACAGGCACAATGTGTCAGCATGGTTTTGAAGCTTCTGCACACTGTTGATGAGTTTCTTTGTGAGCCCAGAGTTAACAATATTGCAGTAGTTTAACAGCACCATGACCAAGGTTCGCATCAATTGCACCAGGCTGTTGATTCGAAAAGCTGCGAATTCATGTTCTTGACCATAATAGTGCCTAGGGTCACGTCAGAGAGCTGTACCTCAAATATAACACCCATGCTTCCTATTTTCAGTGAGTTATGTTGTGGCACCCTAATATGAGACATTTGAAGAGTTTGGTCTTATTGTCTGCATTACCCAGCACTAGATCCTTAGAGTGTAATTAAGATCCTGACTGGAGTAGTACAGCCCTGTAGGTGATCCACCCATCATATCTAAATATCCCTGCCTCATCGTCAGTATTTGTTCACTGAAAGTACTCCGCGCAACACAGCAAGAACACTTTCAATAAAAAGGCTAAGTGCCGACTGGCCTGCCAGGAAGTGTGACATTTCTTTTTGATTTTAAACTTTGGGGATGTGTTTGAAAAACAATTCCCTGACACACTAGGAATTATTTGCAATCACTTGGTGTACATTGTGGTTTTTTTGTCTGACTGTGCTCACTATTCTTTGGCTGGCCATTTTCTGCCCCCTTAAAGTTTTACATTTCTACACCTTGTCTCTCAAAAGGAACATCTCATCTGTGATGATTCTTATTAAGTCCTCCAAGGTTGTTACCAATGGGAGTCCAAGCGGGAGCATTTAAAACTAAAGTAGCAAAGCAGTACATTTAGGTTGCGAAACATAAACAACATTATTCAACAAGCATTCTGTTAGATCTGTCATCCTTATGATGGTCTTCCACCAACTTTTTGCCTTTTGCCTCTTATGTTTTGATGTATCTTGTTTGTGCTAGGACTCTGAGCACTTTACCACTGCCAACCAGTGCTAAAGTGCATGTGCCTCTCCCCTAAACATGGTGACATTGGTGCTTATCTGATTGGCATATTTAGTTTATTTGTAAATCCTTTTTAAAATGGTACCCCATGTACCCAGGGCCTGTACTCTAAATGATTCTAGTGGGCCTGCAGCACTGGTTATGCCACCCACACAAGTAGCCTTTCAAACCTGTCTCAGGACTGACATTGCAAGGCCTTTGTGTGCAGTTTTACTGCCACTCAGACTAGGCATTTTCAACCTCTTACCAAGCCTTAAACCTCCCCTTTTATTACACATAAGACACCCCTAAGGGCAGGGTGTTGTGTAAGTAAAAGGCAGGACATATACTTTTAGGTTTTACATGCCCTGAGAGTGAAAACAGTGAAATGTGTTTTTCATTGCTGTGAGGCCTTCTCCTTTCATAGGCCATCATTGGGGATTCCTTCAAATTCATTTTAAGCAGTCATTCCTGATTGGAAAGGGAGTAGCTACTTCATGTTTAATATCTTTGGAATGGTGATGATAAATCCTCTTTAGTGATAAAGTTGGATTTTACAACTACCATTTTAGAAATGCCACATTCAGAAAGTGGACTTTTCTCTACTCTTAATTTTGCTCTGTGTACCTGCAGCCTGCCTCCAATACATGTCTGGGCTGGTTGTCAGCTATTACTTTGTGCATATTCTCTAGACAGCCACAACACAGGAAGGGCTGTGCGTGACAGGGGATAAATCTGCATTCATCTGCAAACTGATAGGCTTCCTGGGCAGGGAGAGGGAGAGGTGTTTCACACTTACATCTGAATAGGTTTTGTCCTGCCCTCACACATAGGGTTGCATTACCTCCTACTGGTAGTCTGGAGCCAGGACTGGGCTGAAAGGAACCCTTTTGCTCTTCAGAGGGCTCTTTTGAAGTCACCCTCTACATCAAAGACACTTTGGGGTATAAGTATTAGTGGAATCAGTGCTGAGCTACTAGTCCAACTTTGTTACTGTCCATACGTACCTGGTACAAACAATGACACTGTAGGCTAATGCTCCCAACCTCAATATGGGATTCTCTTTTACTTGTCAACTGACTTCAATTCCTTGTGGGACAGGTAATATTTGTCTTGGCATGTAAACGTGTTGTAACAATGCAATTTTCTTGGACCTTCCTTCCATTGGACATTCAATTTGGACATTCCTTCCCTTGCTAAAATCCAGAGTTGTGATGGCACACAGAGACACCACATCCCTTTTCCACATCTGGAAGTGCATTGCTGGTCATAAAGCCCACGTTTGCGTATGAGACAATCACCATGGCCCAGGGTTGTCATCAATGATGTCATTTTAGATGTTGCAGTCATGTTATCAATGATGTCATAGAACATGTCATGAGTGATGTAATATGTGAGGTCATAAGCAGTGCATGGTGAAGGACCGAGTTATGGTTACTTCAGGGCACAAGTTATAGTTACTTGAGATAACTATAATTGGTGCATTTCAGTTGTTTTGTTAATTTAAAACAGTATGTTTTAACTGACGTTCTCCCCTAAATACAACATCCCTTTAACCTTTGTTTTTTTCAGTGATTGTCCTAGGATTATTAATGCAAAGTAAGATATCTGATAGAGACCTCTAGTCACAAATTCCTTACCTTTGACTTCCTCAGACGTCAGACTGTATCAGGAATGATTTTTCTTCGAGCAGTACCTCTGTGCGTCGGTAGGTAGTGTTGGTCGGTTCCACGTGTTGTCATTGGTGTCTTCCATGCCAGAAGTGACGTCCGCATCACCTATATAGGCGCCACCTCAACCTGCTGATGTCAATTACTTTTCACGACTTTCCACACCAGAAGCACGGAGCCATGAAATGTACTGACACTGGTGTGATCCAGTGGCGTACCAACATCAGATACTCTACTACCATATACTCACCTGAGCCCATAAAACACACAAGTTGCGTAAAAACGCTGGAGTCAAAGTTTAAAATTTGTAATCACAACATCAGATTTAGTTATTCATTATCCTTAACTAACCTTTCACTGATCAAAAAGTTCTTTCCTCTGGTCGATGGACCATTAGTTTAACTAATTGATGGTGATGATGACATAAAACTAATTTACCTAGATTTTAATTAAATGAAATAACCACAGACTCATTTAAGATTTTAAAACTTTATCTACATTTTAGAGCATGTGAACCACTTAAAAAATACAGTACAGTCACCTTCACTCATTAGGAGATAAAATTCGATTAATCAATCATCAAACACATACTTTGAACATTTGCAATGACTTATGCTCAGAAAAAGGAGAGGACAGAGAGAAAAGAACATCTGCAAATGCACGAAAGTATATTTACCAAGAATGGTGTGAAGACCAAACCCCTGGCCAAAGGGCTGGTAAGGGTTCCCCGGGATAGATCAGGCGGCAAAGGCTTCAGGACAGGAATCAGGACAGGATAGTTGACCTCTCTAATACCGACGGTTGCGTAGCACCCCTCGCTGACACTCTCTTCCTCCTCCAGATTCTTCCGTGATCTTCTTTCTAACCCAATTATTTTATTATAATAAGTTTTGCATCCAGTTCTTAATCAACATCTTACAGCATCTCTATCAGCATCACCCGCTACACCGACCGCATCTCCCCTCTACAGAATTCAGCAACTTGAGCTCTCTTTCTAACTAAAGTTACCTTAATTATACCTCTCGTTCTGGATGTTCCACCCACTAAAGTTTCAATATCGTAAAAATTCTAATTCTAATTGGTTAGGCAAGGGGGGAAGATCATCACACCATGCTTTAATATCACTTTATTCTGTTAGCTCATTGTTTATAAACCCATCCCCGTAATTTTTATTCAGAAATTTTATTTCCCACCCGCATTCACATTACATTTGTAACATTTGTTATAACTTCAACTTGTAGATACATCCTGCTGAACTTTTCACCGTTCGTTTCTCACGCAAAGTCGTCTTGCGAACTTGGCTCCGGTTCAGGTCAGTGTCATCGTTCCGGGCTCACTTTCAGTAGGCATGCACAGTTGTACAGTTCAGTCACATGGCTCAGCTTACTTCATTTACACACGAGAGGCCCAAATGTGCACTAGAATAAAGTCAGAAAGACAAATGTGACTTTAAAAAATAAATAGTTTCACTGTATACCACCCGTCTCTACTCTAGTCCCCTTTATTCATTAATAATTTCCCCGCATTAGCATTAATTTAATAGCTTGTTTTCTTGTCAGCAAAGCAGATGCCATGCATGTGAGCCTTTAAGCCGTCATGTTAGTGCCCTCTGCTCATGCGCAAGAATTTCCCTCCAAGCTTTATTTCGTTATTCTGCATAGATGCAGTTGACGGTAAGGGTGGGCGGAATTTGCGAAATTGCCTTTTGCAAACTATTGCTAAACTGCAAAAAATCTCTGTAAACACGCGAAATTTCGCGTGCTCACGGAGATTTTGGGCTGATTATGCGTTACTGAATTTGACCTTCAACTCGGGCACCTGCTTTATTTATATCTGTAAGTGCTTCCTGTTGAGGTTTAATTTTTGTGACAGGAGCATCGTGCCAGAATGAATCCTGCCATGTATATTTACTTAAGAAGATGCCACCGTTTTGTGCAATACCTCTACTCAACTTGAGTACTTTCTACTGGCTAATCAGTAAGTGCTACTTCGGTGGGTAAATGTATAGTGCTTTCCCTACACTACAGCTGCGTAAAGGGCCAGAAGAGTTGTCTCCAGCGACCATGTGTGTCTGTAACTTTTGCCACCGCACCGATGGGCGCCGGGGTCCCTCAAGTGAGCTGTCCATCATAGTGGGGAAAGGACGGGAAGACGTTGCACACCGCTGGTGTGTGGGATGGGGCCAAACGGCGGGGCTTCTATGCAGTTCACATGCCTCTTGTTTATAAAGGGTCAGAGACCGACCAGAGCAGCAGATGAGGAGACAGAACCTCCTGGTGTCAGTAACTACACGGGGATTGCGCTCGAGAAACTCATGGATGCACAGACCTCCATCAAGGATTACAGCAAATTGTTGACGGTAGAGATGGGGAGAAAGCACACCTGCCTAGCCTCCAACGTGCTCACGAATCTTTTGTGCTGAATAATTGCGTTACTGAATTTGACCTTCAACTCGGGCACCTGCTTTATTTATATCTATAAGTGCTTCCTGTTGAGGTATAATGACAGGAGCATCGTGCCAGAATGAATCCTGCTCTGCATATTTCCGTTCCGCCGCGGATCGCGAAAGTTTCGACATTTTCGCGTTACACGTGAAAATGTCGAAATTTCGCAATTTCCGCGAGCGGAACGGAAATTGTCGCCCACCCTTAGTTGACGCATGCACAGTAAAGATTTCCCGTTTAGAGCTGTTTTAGTCCTTCGTCCGTGTTATTCATATTAGAAAACACATATGTAAGCTGCACTAACCCGTGTGTTATGTGGTGTGCATTAGTTTTTCACAAAACGCAATTAATAACATGTTAAGGAGTTAAACGAGCAGATTGCATCCGAGCAAGTCTCTTTTCTACGAGTCCTTGCTCCATTAATCCGCTCTCATGGCTTTTTTGAGCCATCACAAAATTACCCATCCCAAACCAGATGCCAACTTTCATTACTTCTCATTTTCATTCTCCTCTTTCTCGTTTTCATCTTTATCTCCAAAATCTCTCATCTTTTTATAGATTCTCCCTTTAATTTCCTCGATCTGTATTTCATTGTATTCCCTCTTTCTTTTCTTTCCTCTTCCATTAACTTCATGTTTCCTTCCCTTTCCTTTGCTTCTGCAACACTTACACCAAATCATTATTGTTAAAACTATTATCGTTATTCCAACTACTGGAAGAATTATTTGACCTAAAATACTTTTCCCTAAATTAGTAAACCAAGTCCCTATTGAAGAAATACTCTTTGTTAGTCTTTCCCATGCACTGTCAACCTCTAGTGGTTTCAAATTTTCATGAAGTTTCATAATATTCCTAATATATCCCCTAATTTCCTTACTTTTGTCAGGAATGTAAGTGCAACAGTGTTGAACTTTCAGCATTCCACAGACTCCGCCCTCTTTTGCTAATAAAATATCAAGCGCAAGTCGATTTTGTAAAACCATAGACCTGATTGCAACCATCTCTGTATTTATCATCAAGAAACCCCCAGCAGTATCCGTCGAGAGATGATCCACTACTGTTGACAATTAACAAATTCTATGTGAATTTAGCATGACTCCCACTGAAGGTATCAATGCACCAAATATGTCCAACTATTGCTGAAAAACTAGCTCTCTTTCTTCGTGTTAGTCCATTAGTGTTTTCATTGTTTAAAGTGATTTTTTTACGCGGTAAATTTTTGGAAATACAATCCCAAAATAGCAACTCCCGTACCACAGTGCAGGCAGCTTATAGTAAGCATTATTCCCACACACTTAGTAAACTCCAGGAAATACTGGATCAGTTTCCCCTTTTAGTCCCCAACCTCCCAAAATTAGTAAATTATGTTCACAGTCACAGGAACCAATAAATACATTATTATAATCTGTCTTTAATCTTTGGAGGCAGGTTTTCCCGTTCTTCACAAAATCTAGGGACATCACAGCATGAGCCTTGCCAGCTGTATACATTTCCTCTTTCTCAGCCCATGGTGGTACATGAGTTTTCTGTTCAGCAGCTTTCTTTTGGAAATCCTGTCTCCTTTCTTCAACTAAATTCAAAAATACTTTCTCTTCTTCACGTAATATTCATGTTAAATTATTTTTGTGTGCTTTTATTATATCTGTTGATTTCATTGTTAAGAAGAATTCACCCATAAACTGTGCATCTTGACTACTAAGTACTGGATTCATATTCTTTCGAATAGGAATTTCTGAGAATACTACATCTAAATTAGAATAATAATACTGAAGTTTTCCTGTTTTATAGAACAGACTTGTTAATACACTACATGATACACCATATGTTAGAGGTAAATGGTGATATGTGACACCTTCTGATACTGACGTTGTAATTTCATACAAACATAACAATCACTAATCTCCATTGTATCTACATACTGAAATAACAATTTTGTAAAAGTATTTAAAGATGTATCATTATCTAATACTGTTTGATGAAAATCTGTCTCATCTTGTGCTTCTAATTCTACTCTATCTCCTTTTACTGTATCTGCCTTTCCATTAGTGTCTGTATCATTCTTCGTATTTGTTATCATAAAATAAGGGACTGCTACTGTTGAAAATAGCCATTTTGAAATCACTAACAAAATGCTACATATGCAAGCTCTACAGCATCTTCGTTTATAACTTCGTTTTGATCGCTCAGTGACTTCATTTTTTGCCATTTTCTAGTCTAAGAAGATTTGTCTTCTTTTCTTTATTTCACTAGGAGTTTCACATTTTTGTTTTCAAGGTGGCCTCACTTTGCCTTCATCAATCTGTACAGCATTACTTCTCCAGACTCTTCACTCAAGTCTAAATGTTCAAATTCTTTCAATATTACATAGGTCCACTCAGGACCCTTGTATTTGTTGTTCAAATTTCTCAGTTTTGGACTTCTTCAAGTGTTTCTCACAATCAACTGTTTTGACTGAGTTTGACCTGTAACCTCATTCACTTGCTCTAGTCTTTCTCTTGTTTCTCTCAGATAGTATCTCAATCTTTTCACTCCACCTGGCCAGTTGTCAACTTTTCTGACCCTTTTAATCTGAACTGCACTTTCACCCTCTTCGTCTTTTTCTAAAGTTCTTTTATTTTCAGGGTGTCTAGGCACAATCAGTTCTTCTTCTTCAGAATCACTCTCTACCTGTTCCTGTTCAGGCCTGTTGTCATTCACCTGAACCTGCTCTTCTTCCTCTATCTGGTCCTGTTCGGGTCTTAGTTCAAATTGATCTTTTTCTTCTGCCCAAACTTGTTCTTCTTCTCCTAACTGGTCCTGTTCAGGTCTTACTACAATTTGTTCTTCTGCTGCCTGAACGTGTTCTTCTTCTCCTGTCTGTCCCTCTTCAAGTCTTTGAATGCATCTGTTCACCTCTGCCTGAGTATGTTCTTCTCTCCCTGTCTGATCCTGCTCAAGGTTCCGGGTAACTTTGTTCTCTTCTACATGAGCGTGTTCTTCTACATCTATCTGGTCCTCTCTATTTTCCTTTCTCTCTAATCTTGTTCTTCTTCTTGTTCAAAGACACTTTGGGGTATAAGTATTAGTGGAATCAGTGCTGAGCTACTAGTCCAACTTTGTTACTGTCCATACGTACCTGGTACAAACAATGACACTGTAGGCTAATGCTCCCAACCTCAATATGGGATTCTCTTTTACTTGTCAACTGACTTCAATTCCTTGTGGGACAGGTAATATTTGTCTTGGCATGTAAACGTGTTGTAACAATGCAATTTTCGGACATTCCTTCCCTTGCTAAAATCAAGAGTTGTGATGGCACACAGACACACCACATCCCTTTTCCACATCTGGAAGTGCATTGCTGGTCATAAAGCCCACGTTTGCGTATGAGACAATCACCATGGCCCAGGGTTGTCAGGTGACTTCAGGTGCATCAATCACTGGTATCCATTCCCCCTGACTTGTGCTCGGTTGTTCCTCGTCTATCACTTCAGAATCTATCACTCTAGATTCTCCGACTTCACAACCTTCAGCAGACTCCACTGGTTCAATCAGTTGCTGTTCTTCTTCAGTGGGGCCTGGAACTCTTTTGGTATGGCTCGCATGTATCCAATTGGGTAAACCTGCACACTTCACTGCTGTAGTAGTGACCAGTATGACTTGACATGGTTTATCCCACCTGGGTGCTAAGCACGACTTTCTGGCGTGTTTCTTCACTACCACCCAGTCTCCATGATTCAAATCATGCGCCTGCGTTGGCTTCCTGGCAACTGCGTCTTATCCAACCTGGTGAGAGACAGAATGCACTAGGTCAGCCAATCCTTTGCAATAGTCCAATACCAAATCATGAGTTATATTCATCGATTAATGTCCAGGAATGAATGCTTGTCTCATTGCTCTTCCCATGAGTATTTCATGAGGACTCAATCCTGTGTAACAGTCAGGAATACTTTGGAGTCCCATTAACACAAGAGGCAATGCATCTGGCCATTTCAGTGATGTTGATGCACACACTTTTCCTAACCTTGACTTGATTGTGCCGTTTAATTGTTCAACCACTCCAGAAGCCTCTGGGCAGTATGCACAGTGCAGTTTTTGTTCAATTTTGAATGCTTCACAGATTAATCAAATTATTTACTATCTGATTCCAAAGTCACTGGGAAACCAAACCAAGGTATCAGTTCCCTCAACAGTAATTTAGCCACTGTGAGACTGTCATTTCTTCTTGTGGGATATGCCTCTACTCATCTCGAGAACAGGCCCACTATGACAAGTACATATTTTAATCCTTGGTGTGGGGGTAACTCAATAAAATCTAATTGCAATCTTGTGAATGGGCCTTCTGCCTTATCAATGTTTCCCCAACTGACCACTGTCTTACTCCCTGGATTTAGATGCTGACAAATTAAGCATCTCTGGCAAAGACTCTCTGCGATTACCCTAAACTTTGGATTATACCAATTTTGTCTGAATAGTCTAATCATGGCATCCCTACAAACGTGTGTCCCCATGATACATTCTTGCCATTTGAGTGAGTAAGCAATCTGGCATGACAGGTCTGCCTTCAGACCTCCAGATCTCTCTTTCTTTCTCCTCAGCTTCATCCTGCAACTGTTTAACCTCATCCCATGTTTCTAGAGCTGAGAAGAACATAAGTTGGCAGCTGATTTCACTTGTTTCAATATTTCGGTTAAGTGCCATTTTATTTCTTGCACAATATTGAGCAATTTGGTCTGCATAACGGTTACCTGCCACCACATAGTCATTTCCTGACTGGTGAGCAGCACACTTAACCACTGCTATTTCTTTTGGAAATTGTATTGCTTCCAATAATTATTTTACATTTTTGCCATTACGTATTGGAGATCCTGAAGAAGTCAGAAATCCCCTCTGCACCCAGAGCTGGCCGAAGTCATGCACAACCCAAAAATCATATTAACTATCAGTAAATATGGTTATTCTCTAATTTTTCCCAATTCTGCATGCCTTCGTTAAGGCCACCAATTTGACTACTTGTGCAGACTTGACTCCCGGTAAACAGGATGCTTCAGTGACCCATGTTACTTTACACACAGCGTAAGCTGCACTGAGTCCTCCTTACTCTGTTCTCAGGCAAGAGCCATCTACAAATAGTTCATGATCTGGCTCCTTTAGGGGCTTTTCTTTTATGTCGGGAAGGGGCTTGGTACACATTTCAGTCACATCCAGACAATCATGATCTACTTCATCTTTCTCTTCCTCACAGCATGGGTCTGGTAATAGGGTAGCAGGGTTCATTATCGTACATCTGATTACTGTCACATTTTCTGCTCCCAGAATCACTCTTTCATACTTAGTCATCTGACTAGGGGTAAGGTGCTGTGTTTGAGTTCTTGTTGAAAGAATCTCAACTGAATGTGGAACATAAACTTTGACTGAATGTCCCATTACAATCGACTCACTTTGCTCCAGACTCATGCAAGTAGCAGCTACTTCTTTTAAGCAGCCAGGTAAAGCTGAAGCCACAGGATCCAAGGTAGCAGAAAAATATGCTACTGGACGTCCGCTTAATCCATGTCTTTGAGTCAGCACTGAAAGTGCACAATTTTCTCTCTCATAACAGAACAATGTAAACTCTTTCGTATAATCAGGCATGCCTAAGGCAGGGGCCTCACACAGACTATTTTGCAACTTCAGAACTGCTTCTACGCACTCATAATTCCAGACAATTGGATCTTTTGCTCTCTTTCGGGTCAACTGAATCAATGGTTTTGCTAGCAGGGAAAATCCTATAATCCACTGTCTACAGTACCCAACTACTCTGAGAAACATTCTCACCTCTTTGTGTCTTTGGTAACTGCATTTGCTTGATTATTTTTATTCTTTCGGGGGTAATTTTTCTCACTCCTCTTTCTCTTTTACGGCCTTAATATTTTACTTCTTGCTGACAAAACTGTAATTTCTCTGGAGACACCTTGTGTCCTCCTTCAGCCAAACGGTTCATTAATGCAATTGTGTCAGTGACGCAATCTTCTCGTGATTTTGATGCCACCAGTAGACCATCAATGTACTGAACTAGGACTGAGTTTCTGGGCATGACCAATGTTTCTAGACACTTTTTCAGGATTTGATTAGAAATTGAGGGGCTCTCTGTATACCCTTGAGGAACTAAGCACCATGCCAAGATACGATCTTCGAATTTAAATGCAAATAAATATTGGCTGTCTGGGTGAATAGAATAGAGAAAAAGGTTTGGCACAAATCAATTACTGTAAACCAGCCTGCATTCCAAGGTATCTGATAAAGAATCACTGCTGGATTTGGCACTACGGGGCAACAAGTCACAGCAATTGTGTTTATTTTACGTAAATCCTGCACTATTCTATACTTCCCACTAGGCTTTTTAAAAGTCCTATTATTGGCGAATTACAAGGGCTACTCATTATTTCTTTCAAAATGCCTTGTTTAATCATTTAGTCAATTTCTGGAGCAACTCTTGCTTTTACTTCTGGACTCATTTTGTACGGTCGTGTGTTTGGGTAAACTGCTCCTTCTTTCACCGTTACTTTCACTGGATCTACATTTGCCATGAGCCCAATATCTTTTCCTGCAAAATCACATACACCGGGATTCACTGTGGTTCTCAATTCTTCTGGTAATTCACTTTCAGTCATCAATGAAAACATTCCATCTACCTCTGTACCTTGCTTGGCTAACAACATCTTGCATACAAAGTCCTCATCAGGGGTTTGGAATGCGACACCATCCGGTGTACAATAGATTGTGCGATTCAATTTGCACAGTAGGTCTCGTCCTAACAGATTTACTGGACTAGAATCACACACTACAAATCGATGCATGTCTTTAAAATGTCCAATATGTACTTCCATTGGCTTTGTGATTGGGGTTCTAATCTGTTGATTTGACACTCCAACTACTTGGATGCTTTCTCCCGAGAGGGGTAGGTTTGGGATGTCTGCTGTTCTCACAGTAGACCAGGTAGCACCAGTATCCAATAGAAAAGTGATATCATTTCCTTCCACTCTCCCATCAATAAATGGACCTGACTGATCTACCGGCAAGGATGCGACAAGTATGCACTCCTCTTCCTCCCCCCTCACTCACCGTCATTGCAAGTATTCCTCGTCGTCATTATTATTCTGTAAAAGATATTGTGAAACTACAGAGTTTTTCTTACCACTTTCTCCTTGAAATCCGGCGTAGGTACTGTACTTTTGTGGGTTCACAAAGTTTAGCATAGGAGCTGGTGGCACCTGATACTGTGGAGTAACTACCTGCTGCGGTTGATTCATAATTACTTCATTCTGCGTCTGTGGATTTAAATTTTGATTTGACCCATTATTATTCTGTATACTCTTACACTCGTTCTTCCAATGTCCAAGCTTTCCGCACGCATGACAAGGAAACTTCTTCTTCGCTTCCTTTCTGTTCATTCGTCCTCTTAATTTACCACCATTCGCCACTTGATCATTCTGATTCTGCTCTTTCACTTGACTATCGATCTGAGTATTTAATTTATTTCCCTGCTATTCTGCCAATTTCACTTGCGCCCACATCATTTTCTCTTTTAACTTTCTACGCCGTGCCTCAATGTCGTCTCCACAATACTTTGCCTATTTCAAAATGTCATTGATCGGCTTGCTCTGCCAGCACAACATGTGCTGTTGAATCATCTGCCTAATCTCCTGTTTCAAACTATACACAAACCGATATACAAAATGTCCCATATCCTTTTTTTTTGTGAAAACTTTTTTTATGCTTTTAATCAGTCACATAACAAAGTAATGTAACACCACCAGCAGGGTCAATATTCCAGTCAGCATGAAAGGTATACAATCCAAAGCATAAAAAGTACAAGCAGTATCCCTTGTGCAATTATGGAAGCCCGTCAAGACAGCACAGGCAGCCCACATCCACACGCGAATCGCAACTCACTCCGTAGATCTTATATCACACATTCGGTCTCCACAGAGCTAGGAAAGAGTACTTATGCAGTGAGGGACGGTAGTAGCGCCGAGTCCACCGCTCCCCCACCTCCAGCCTCACTCTGCACAGCCTTGTCCCCTTCGGGACCATGCGTTAGGAGATACCCCACCAACGGCCCCCATATATCCCTGGGCCTCGAGGTCCGCGGTAGCAGCTCTGCATATGTGTTACTCTGTTCTTGGCAAAAAATCATATCAGCCAGCCATTCTTTGAATTTCGAGGCTCGGCCTCTTCCCCATCTGCAAGCCACCTTCCGCTTCGCCAGTAGTAAGGAGATGGCGACATACTTTTTCTGTTTCAGGGGTATATGCGCCGTGTGTCCCAGAATTGCAAGCAGCGGGTCCCTCTCTAGATACACGTCGAGCATGTCTCCCAATGCTGTAAACACTCGCTCCTAATAGGCACGCACCGTGGCACAGCCCCAAGCCAGATGCAAGAATCCCGCGCCCGACTGACCGCATCTCCCACAGTGATCATTATCAGCGAGCTTAAAACGCAGTTTCTTAACCGCCGTGTAGTATATCTGATGCAAGAACTTAAAATGTATTACCCGGAACCTACTACTAGCCGATATCTGTGCTGTCTGCCGATTGCAGTATCTCCACTGCTCCCCAGTGACCTCGCTCCCCAGTTCCTCCCCCCATCGCGTCCGAGACGAACTGTCGCCCCCCATATCACATTCACGTATTGAGGCGTACAGCCTGGACACTAAATGGCCACCGTCCGCCGAGCGCAGCATCCGGTGCAATGGTTCAAAACACTCCGGTTCTAGGGGGAAATCAGGAAGTAACGATCTCATGCCCTGCCGCAATCGCACGTATAGGAATACATCAAGTGGTGTGTGAGTCGCTTCCCACAAGAACTGCTCAGTCGTGCGAAAAATGCCTTCTTGAAAGAGATCCCCCTAGGTCCCGACCCGCACACGCCTACAGAGATCTTGAAACCCCCTCTCCTGCAGCAACGTCAAGTTCGGATGATATGTAAGTGGCAATCTGGGGGAGTATAGAAACGAGACCCCTAAGAGGGCCTTCAAACGACGCCATGCTTCCACCGTACCAGTGATCGTGGTGGGTGCCGCAACCGACATGGCCTCGGGACCATAGAGGAGACCATTGAGGGGTATTGGGTCAGCAAGCCAGGCCTCCACCGCCACCTGCGGCATGTAACGTGGCGGGTAAACCCAGTAATAGGCGTAATGCGCCTGTGCGCATAAGAAGTACAGCTCCAGATCAGGAACATCAAACCCCCCTTGGTCATACGGCTTGATCAGCATAGACCATCTCAAAGTGCCTGCATACCCCCCCACACCAATCGTATCAGCTCCGAGCGCAGCATAGTGAAGAAAACCCGCCCAGGGTGATAGGGAATATTGAGAAACAGATACAAAAACTGCGGGAGTATCTTCATTTTAATGAGCGACACACGGCCCGCCATAGACAGGGGCAGTGCGATCCATCGCGTTACGTTGGTTTTGAGGCGCTCTATAGCTGTGCCATAGTTTGCCCTAATAATCTCCTCCCTATTGCGAGCAACCTGGATCCCAAGATATCTAAAGTCCTCCTGACACCACTCTAGTGGGAAGTCGAGAGGGAAGAGAGTCACGGCCGACGTGAGCGGGAACACCATAGACTTTCCCCAGTTAATACCCACTCTGGAGAGTCCTTCAAAGCTTATGAATTCCCGCAATATGGGGTTGATGTTGTCTTGCGGATCCCTAATATATAGCGTTATGTCATCCGCATATAGTGATATCAATATCTGCCGCAAGCAGCAGCGGAATGCCTTATCATTGTGTACCTGTCGCAAACGGGCAGCTAGCGGCTCCACAGCAAGCGCGAATAACAGGGGCGACAGTGGGCACCCCTGTCGAGTACCCCTGGAGACAGCTATCGGGGAGGACATATGACCGTTTATCAATAAGCGGGCCTTCGGTTGGTTATATAACAACTGAAGCCAGGATACATAAAGCTGAGGAAACCCCATCCGCCGAAGGACACCGAATAGGTAGTTCCACTCTACCGAGTCGAATGCCTTGGTAGCATCGAGAAACATCGCAGCGAGTGGGAAATCCTGGTCTACCATCTGCACCAGGGAAAACAGGGTACGAAGGTTGTGCGACGTCGACCTCCCGGGTACAAACCCCGATTGATCCGGCAGGACGAGCTTTTCCATCAGCAGTGCAAGGCGGTTGGCAAGCACCTTAGCCAGAATCTTTGCATCGCAATTGATCAAAGAGAGCGGCCTATATGAGTCGCAGGAATCCGGGGGCTTCCCGGGCTTCAATAATGACGTCACCACCGCTTCTCTCATCGAAGGTGGCAATATGCCCACTTCTAAAGATTCCTCATACACCTCCCTGAGGACCGGCGCCATTATATCAATATAACTTTTATAAAATTCGGCTGGCAACCCATCCGAGCCCGGCGCCTTCCCATTTTTTAACTGCATGATCTCCTCCCGTATTTCATCCAGCTCAAACGGGTGACATAAGAATTCACGTTGTGCATCCCCAAGCCAACCCAGTGCGATGTCCTCCAGGAAGTCCTCTAGCTCGAGCACTCCCCCTCTCCGGGATGTGTAAAGCGCACCATAATGCTCTACGAATGTTTCGAGGATGCCCTGCGAATCGCGATGGAATGTATGGTCAGGGCCGCACACCTCTAATATGTAGGTGCTAAAACGGGGAGGTCGCGTTGCTTCCGCAAGAGCCGCTCCCCCTCACCGTATCTACGGGCCACCCAGTATTTCCCCCGAAACTTCAGCTCACGCTGTGCCTCCGCCTCATATCTTGTTAGGGTTTCCCGAAACAGACTATGTACCGTCCCGTCCTGTCCCTGTCCCATCTGCCTCTCCAACCCCTTCAGCTCCTTCTCCAGACTATGGAGCGTGCACTGTATGTCTTTTAACACTCCACAACTCTTAGATAGGCAATACCCTCTCATCGTCACCTTAAAGGCTTCCCATATCGTCTCTACGCTCCCGACCGAGCCCTTGTTCCTCGCAAAAAAATCACGGATTTCCTCCTCCAGCTCTCCCTGGAATACTGCATCAAGAAGAGCCATGGGCTGCAACCTCCAGCGCGGCCTGGCAGCAGCATAGCCCGGCAACGTGAGCGACAGCCTCACAGGACAATGGTCTGAATACGTTCTGGCCAAGTGCGTCACGGCTCTTATACCTGGTCCCAACCCTCTAGACACTAGGCAATAGTCTATCCTTGCCCAGCTACCCGTGTGGGAAGTGAAATGAGAACCTTCCCTCCCCAGCGGATGTAGATACCTCCAACTATCAAGCAGTCCTCCTTCCTCAATTATGCCAGATAATGCCTCCCTGGATTTGGTATAGTGATGTGACAAGGGGTGCGACCTATCCTGTTCCGGCTGCAGGGCAACATTAAAGTCCACCCCCATATAATGTGAGTGGAGCCAATTGTCATGATCTTCCCCCAGACGTCAGTAAAGAAGTCCGGGCTATCAGTATTCGGGCCATAGCAGTTAGCTATCGTTATGCAGTCTCCCCCCAACCTTCCCCATGTGATCACATAACGACCTTGCGCATCTGAGATGGTTCCTGCCGGCTCATAGTGCAATTGTTTCCTAAAAAGGATTGCCGTCCCACGGGCATAGGAGGAAAATGAGGAGAACAGACGATGTCCCGCCCACTTACATGCAAAGGTATTAGTAGCCCTGGTGTCTAGATGCGTCTCCTGCAGCAACGCCACCTGGATCTGCTGCCTATCTAGATACGCCAAGATCTTCCTGCGTTTCCTCGGGTCACCCAGGCCTCGCACATTCCATGACAGTATTTTAATCACACCATTACCCTCCTGATCCATCGACGCCGTCAGGACGAGCCAGCCTTACACATTGCATCCCAGTATACCTCCACCTGCATTCTCCAAAACGACCCTGCACATATGCCACACATTGCAGCAATCCCCAACAGTACTCTTGAAGTCTCCCGTCCCCCCCCCACCCACTGAAGCATCCCAATCGTGCCAGCATCAATAGTCCCCCCTCCGCCCCAACTCCCAACAGCTTCCCAACTATACTCAATAACCTGAGCGCCACCCATACCCTACTCAAGGCGGGCAGAGATGAGAGCTGTAAACTGTGAATAACAAACATAGGGTACTTCCCTTAGAGGCCTTTCGTCTAGATGCCGCACTATAACCTCCAGTCGACCCGGACCCGGCCACAACAGCCACCAGGCCTGGACTCAAACTAGAGGGCGGCTGATGAGATTAGAATATTCTACTCCCTTCCGCCATGTCCTGCCCAACAGTAGCCTAAGATTGTCCGTTTCCATCGAACAAGTGGTGACAGCGCCAGTCTATACGTTCCACCCATTCAACTCCGCATGTAACTGCATGGTCATAAGTCTCGGTAGTGGCACAGTCCTCCGGCATACATCGTTCATGCTTGTCAACAGTCTTTCTCCGGCGTGGGGGATCGCCTCATCTCCGATTGTGACGACGGTAACTTGGCATTCCTACGGACCTGTTTCAGAAAGTCCTCCACTTGCTGCGGATTGGTGAAAAACTTCTGTGTTCCCTGATGGGTCACCCGCAGGCGCGCTGGGTATAGCAAGGCATAATCTATGCCAGCCTGCCTCAGTTTCTGCTTCACCGCCAAGAACCGACGACGCTCCTCCTGCACGTGCATTGTAAAGTCTGGGTACATGGTGAAGGTCACCCCATTACAGGACAGCTGTTTCTTCTCTCTGGCCACCCTCAGGGCCACATCCCTATCTCTGTAATTAAGCAGGCGAGAGACGATAGGCCGGGGAGTGCCCCCGGGCGGCGGCCTAGGTCCCAGGGAACGGTGAGCACGCTCCACCACAAATTGCGAAGACAAAGAATCTTTTCCCACAACGTCCATGAGCAGCTTTTCTATGTATTCTTCCAGCCTACCCGTGTTGGTGCTCTCCGGAATCCCCAAAACGCGCACGTTGTCTTCGTTCTTAGCCGCTATGACTTTGAGCAGTTTATCGAGTTGCTCAGAAGCCGTTTGCACATGTGCTGCAGTGTCCTCCACATCAGAGATACGCTGCTCCGCCTCGGTCAGCCTGGTCTCATGCCCCTCAATTTTCCACGCTATTGTATCCATGCGGGTGGCCAGGGTATCCATTTTATCAGTAATTGCGACAAACCCTTGTCTCATCTCAGCAAGTACAATTTGCAAGTCATTTTCGGAGGTCTTTGGGTGTCCCTCCTGCGAAGTGGCACCTCCCGTCTCACCTCGAGCTGCAGCTGTGTCGCCTGCTTCCGGGCATCAAAGGTTAGCTTCTGTTGGCGAGCCTCTGATTTCCCCATCTTGCGCAGTCCGCTGCTGCCACTGCAAAAGCTCGATCCGGGTGCACCCCTAGGTAGCCCCACTTCGCAGTATCCCAGTGTGCAGCACGCTAATCAATACTGCTTCCTGACGAGTGATAATCCAGCACGCCGCTCTCAGTCCTACCTGCACTCTCCGCTCGCCATCCACAGCACTAGCACCACCGATGAATGCGAGACCAGGTCCACAGAGCCCTGCAGGATGTCACCCCACACTGACAGGCACCTCCGCAGCCCCTCGCGCCCTCCAACGTCTCCCCCAGGGCCCAGCGGGCACCAACAACCTATTTCGGCCGCAGTCCAATGCCCTGATATTGTGGCCGTATCCCGTCCTTCTCCAGCGTGCACCACAAGCGTCCCTCAGTGCTCGTAGTCACCGGCACGTTCTCCGTCTAGCATGTGGCAATCGCGGGTCCACTCTCCGCACACAAGGACCCAGCAGACAAGGAGGCCCTCCAAGCACCCCCACTAGCACCACCACAGCGTCCTGCCCAGCTCCGCCGTCTATCGTGAGTCAGGTGCCTGGAGATCAGTAGCAGCGCTCCCCCTGTGCTCCGGAGGCTGTCACATCATCCGTGCGTGGGAGCAGTCCGCCCGCCAGCATTCCACCGCCCGCAGCCTTCTACACAAAGTCTCGCTCACCTCCGCCGCCGCTGCTACGCAGCCTCTTACCCATATGCTGCAGGTCTCGGTCCTCGTCACCTCGGGCAGAGCCGCAGCGCACCAAGCAGGGCCCAGGGGGCGGAGAGCCCAGTGGTAGCTCTCCGGTCGTAATCCAGACGGCGCAGCTCACTACCAGCACCCTCAAGCCTTGTCCATGCTGTGAAGCCACCACTGCAGACCGGCCGATGCGCGGAGACCTGTACACTCGCGTAGCCGGTCAGCAACGCTCTCCTCAGGCACAGCAACGTCTTCCGGATGTCGTCGCGCGGCCCATCCGCCGCGTGGAGCACCGGCCGCTTGCGTGAGCAACCGCACCGATTACCAGCCCCAGGCCGATCACCGTCACACTCCGCTGCCAGCCACTGGAGTCTATCGTCACCGCCACAAAGCCCCACACGGCTCCAAAAGATCACTGGAGGATGCACCGGGCACTCACCAACGCCGAGAGTAGTTTCCAGTCGGGCATCAGGCTCGGGAGAAGGAGAAATAAGCGGATAACTGCATCAGCCTGCGGGAGCTCCTCTAAGAGGCAGCCATTCCGCTCATGCGCCACCTAGCGCCTCCCCAAAATGTCCCATATCCTTATCACCAATGTTCTCAAAACCACTATACTGCTTAAACACCTGTAACAACCGCTCATAATATGCATGTACAGACTCATTTAGTTCTTGAGTTGTTCGATCTATCTTCACCCAATCCATTTCTTTAGGAGGAATTTTCCCTTTCAGAAAAGTAATTACTTGGTGATATTTTTTCATCACATCATCTGAGAGTGCACCTGTTTTAGAAACTCTTGGATACTCTTCACTTGACCAATCAATCGTAATCTTACACTCTGTCCATAAATCAGCAGGTACCACTATATCAAACAATCCATCTAGGTCCTTCAGCAGAACTTTCAAAACTTTCACAAATCTTTCAACCTGTTTATACCATTCAACTGGTTTCTCTCTCAACCTAGGGAAATCGTTCGTAAATGACAAGATATCCTGTCTGGTCCATGGAACATGGACATATCCACCACCAGGAACTTCTCTCATGGGACACAATCTTTCTGCCTTTTCTGATTCCTGTAACAAAAATGCAGATGACGCTTCCTTTGCCTGTGCTTCTTCCTTCTTTCTTGTCCACCTAGTTCTCCACTTGTCAATGTCTCCCCACTTCTGCAAAATATTCATAAACTCTTTCACCTGTAGTTTTCTTCCAGACACATTCATATTCTCCAAATCATTATCAGTAAATTCCACTCTGTATGGTTTCTGCAATAATTTTGATCTCCCTATATCCACTCCAAATTCTGAAGCAAGCTCTGTCAATCTCTCATGAAATAATTTTGCATTTCTGGTTATGCTCCTACATATAAACAACAACTCCTCCTCATTGTAAAGATTCAATCTATCTATTCCCACATTTCCAGCAATCATTTCTTCCAACTCCACTTTCAATTTGTAAATATCTAAAATCTTTGGTGCTGTGCTTTGTTTTTCTATTCCCTGTGCCCATCTCTCTAGATCTTCTGGAGTGACTGACTACTGTCGAACTTCTAGTTGTAATTCTTTTAGGGGTCTAGTTATATTTTCCCTTATTGGAAGGTCCATTAATGAAATGACTGAATCACACTCACTGACCTGATCATCAGCTATTACTATCTCTTTTCTTGGATTACTCAAAGGAGCTGTTACAGCTTGGGGTTTGGGGCAATTTACTGTATCTCCATATAATGGGATAACAGGACCAATGGTCACTGGTACTGTCAATGCCTCAGGGCTTATATTAAATTGACTTATTTTCTGTATTAATTCCTCTCTATTTCTATTTAATACTTCTCTTTCTTTGTCTTAAAGCACCCTATTGACTGATGTATCATGTAAAACTTGAGGTATTAAGGGTGTTCCCATTACCGGTGCACTTGGGGTGACTCTACTGGGTCCTTCTTTGTACGGTGGAGGATTTTTTGTTAAAATATCCTCTATCAATTCATCATTTGACTCACCATATCCTTTCACATTCAGGTGTTTCGTTTTCTCCTTACACTTGCCTCCAGACTGTTCCTCTGTCATTAATACTGGATATAAACCCGCTGATACCATAGCTCTACTCCATTGCTTCATCTGACCCTGCTCGTGACTCATGCAAATATCACCCACCTCGGCATTTCTCTTGTTCATATGATTCAGTCTCCAATTCTTCCAAAGCCTCATACTGAGTTAATCGAGGTCTTGGTTCCAAATCATTCATTCTCATCCTCAAATTCTGAAGAATTATCCCATTAAACGTACCGTTTTCAGGAAAAGCTAACACTCCATCACCTTTCGTATATTCTATCCAATTTTTCAACCATACACAAGTGTGATAGCCTCTTTCCATCATCATAAAAGAAGCAGGTGTTTTCGGTAGCGAAGTAGGGATTCCCTCTCTAGTCAATACAGGCTTATCTTTTTTAAAGAAATTCTTAATTTTCTTTTGTTAGTGACATTTTTCTCTTTTCTCCATACATTCTATATAAAATTGTATTCTGTAAACCCTTGAAATGTTCTATCTGCGCGATTCACACTGGCAGTCAAATCAGAATCCTGCATACAATTTCTCTTTTGTCCAATCCTAGCGCAGCTTCTAACTAATCATCCAATCAAACTCAGGCTCACGCTCGTGGTCTGACCAATGCCAGGGCGGCCTTTTGTGACATCAGTATTACTCCTCACTACTGACCCCTCCTTTACAATCTGCTTCTGTCACACACCCGCTGTTTCAACCAATCTCAGCGCGGCTCTCTGTGACGTCAGTGCAACTCCCAACGACTGACCCTCCCTTCACAAGGCAATACGAAAACTTATTTCTTAATACTTTTGATTAAATTTTCGTTAATAACAACACAAAAACATTCGCTACTCTGCCTGTTCCACTAAACAAAGGATAGTTTATTTCCGACTTATTCTGGAGTCTCAGAATTGCTCCTCTTTTACTGTGAGTAAAAACCTCTGTTTACCCTTCATTCAAGCTCAAGAGAACCCGTTACTCCTTCAGTGTTACCCTTACTAGGAAATATAAGACCAAAGTTTCACCAGCGAACCTTTTGCTTTCACTCGCACTCAACTTTTATATGAAACAGTCCTTAATTTAACACTGCCAGCCCTGCGTAGCTTCTCAGTGCTATGCCAACAAACGAGTAACCTCACTGCAGTGTAGCTTCTGTCACCACCCGCTATTCATTCCCCTTTGGAATTTCTGGACAACATAAAACGAGACGCTAACTCTTTGTGTTAAACATAGATCAATAATTAATAATCAATAATCAATATTTATCACCAAACTAGTCAATAATAACCATAACTCTGCTACCAGAAAACTGATCCAGCGGCGTACCAACATCAGATACTCTACTTCCATATACTCACCTTGGTTCATAAAACACACAAGTCGCGTAAAACCGCTGGAGTCAAAGTTTAAAATTCGTAATCACAACATCAGATTTAGTTATTCATTATCCTTAACTAACCTTCACCGATGAAAAAGTTCTTTCCTCTGGTCGATGGACCATTAGTTGAACTAATTGATGCATCTATCACAACCACAACTCCCAATCAACATCAGACCTATCTGAATACAGTGAGGGAGCAGGGAACGCATACTGTGTTCAACTATCCATCAGCACCCTGTGGGGAAAATGCAGTTTGTTCCTATACATAAACCTCTTGGCGTAAAGACAGTTTTCCTGGTGAAACAAGCATTCCTCTCTGTGGTCATGGCCAAACTATTCATGGTGAATGCTAATAAAACCACTACCCTGTTGTATATGAAATCGGCAAACATGGCGGAACCCTTTTGCATAACTGCTGGCTGGCAGCAGGCCTGCTGGGAAAAGCAATCTCTGACAACATGGTCCTGAACATGGACTCAGATTGCAGGGACTCTGAAAGAGACATCAGATAAAGGTGACCATCTCAGCCCAGGCATTGTGGACACCTCTAGTTCTGGGCCATACCATGATAAGCTAATGCTTTCTCAGTGTTGTAGTCTTGTATTGCTTCCATTGAACTCATTAGATCAACACATCTGAAATCAGTGATCTGTGGGGGTAAAGCTTACAGACTCGTCCTCTGGCCTGGAGTGAGGTGATCACCCTAGAGCAGTTTGCCCTTACGAAATCTCTCACCTAAAAGTTGGAACTGAACCAGGCAATTAGCAGCACTTTGATTGAGGCAGAAAATAAGAAAAGCATCAGTTCATTTTAGCAGGCCACCGCGGCTCTGCCCACTTTGAGGGCTGGCAGGGCACCCACGCCTGAGGTCTCCTCTGCTCTACAACAGGTGTATTTACAATGCGAGCCAGCCAGTGCCAGGGCCGGCTTTAGGGCGACTGGTGCAGCCGCACTGGGCGCTGACCTGTGGAGGGGGCGCCGACCTCAGGGGGGGCGCTATGTTTAGCAATAGCCTATGATTGCAGAGATGAGGTACCCTTTTTCCCATTGGTAGTGAGAGAATCCGCGGAGGCGTCATGGTGTGTGGGGGCGCCAAAATTGATTGTCGCACCAGGCGCCACCAACGCTAAAGCCGTCCCTGAGTGTGCCTGTGGTTAACCTGTGTGGGAAGTGCTCGCTCGTGGTGATTATTTCAAAGCGCTCACCCCTGTGTCACGCGCTCGAGCCTAGCGGGCCTCAGCATTTCACCCTCTGAAGTCCATCAACGGAGGGTTTCGTTTGCAGGGTTTGCAGGCTGCGAGTGATCACACCTGCATGTGATAGTCAGTGCATATTATTGGCTCTATCCCTCTGCCGCCGAGAACTGGCTCAGTCGCGCACATTTTCTTTATGACTCACTGTCTTGGTGTAACGTGCCTCAGCTTTCAATATGCTTGAGGGAATACATCTACCGGATGCTGTTGTGCTTGTGCTGCTGAGAGTTGTGGCCTGCTCTTTCTGACAGTTGACTCCTTTCTTGTCTGTGATAGCATTACGATCGTCAGTATTTCCCGCGAGCGGACATACAGAGGCAGAGCCTCCAGCTACAGGCACTGGTGTCATGGAAACACTTGCTAGAGAACAGTTACAAATAAAGCGAGCTGAGTAACTGCTCGGTAACCGTAGACGAACTCACTAACTTTAGGCCTCGCACCTGCCTACCTTGGTTGTGCAGAGTAACCAAGAAACGCATTGCCAACCACTTCAATGCAGTCACTGACAAGTTCACATTGCCTGCCCCCTACAAACCAGGGTTATGACATGGCTGTAGGACTGAAACTGCAGCAATTTAGATACTCAGTGACATACACTGAAGCCTATCCCCTCTTCCTCCCAGATCTGTGATCTAGATCTATGAGCGACCTTTGACTCTGTTACCCCCTAAAGACTTATTTACATCCTCGAAAACTATCTAAGCTCCTAAGGATCTGTACTCAGTGGGTTCAGTTCTTTTACAGCTAAACGCAAACAACTAGTCAGGATGGTTAAGACCATCGTCCCTTAAGGATCTATTTAGGCTCTGGTGATCTAAAGTATATACACGAAACCCACTGATTCTGATGGTATCAATGCACCAATATGTTCACGATACCAAACTATATTTAAAAAATGTGTATTTGATATCTGCACTCTGAAAAACTATCTGACAAAACCTCATAACTGAATGGGAGTCATCATTCTTTACTGGAAACTTGCCCCAAGATCTACAGACTGGTGGCTGAACTGCATATAGTTGGCTTCACACATTCTCTGCTCCGGAAGTAAAATTGTTGGGTTTCTGGTTTGCCCCTTCTAAACCATGTCATCTTACACTGAACGCAGTGAATCATTCTTACTCACCAAACAAAAATTAAAACACATACTTCAACCACTGGGCCTTTTGGCTATCGCATACACTACGCAAATAACATCTTAGAACATTGTAACATTGATTATGAACATTTTACTTCACAAAAAGGAAATTTTGCAGCACACCATACTACATTTAATGTGGAATATTTGTGGCAAATCTAGTGATTAGAATTTACCTTTTTCGTCTTTTTATTCTTTTTAAGATGGCTCAGTAGACTAATTGCTCCAAAAAAAGACCAATGATGACGTCCTGCTGCCTACAACCCCTCCCCAAAAACCCATTTACCTGGCATCCTGCCTTTTCTCCCTCTCACCCTCCCTACCTTTAAAAAGACTGTGTCCATTTAGAGGCTTTGGGATGAAAGTCTGCTGCGTAGAGTGAAAAAACGATGCATTATTTCCTGTGTCCATTTTTTTAATTTGGCTAGTCCTGTTTTTTCCTCTAATGAACTTCCTAATCATGCAAATTATTTTGTAATTTTAGCAGCGCTTTTTGGTGACCAGGGTCTAGAAAGTGTACTCCCTCATCCAACTGAGGATGTCTATTGCCTTCTCAACCCAGACTGTGTTGTGACTGAGGGTGGTAGCGTCTACAGTGCATGCACACAAATCCATTTTGGCAGGATAGAACTGCCTAAACTGACCCTGGTAGAAGAGAAAACAAAAAGTCTCTGCACACAATAACGGATAAAGAATACATGATTACATCGTCTGCTTGTGGGACGTTTCTGACAAACTCAGGCGGCCAATCTACCTCAGCAAGGAGACTGTTGTATTAATTAGTTAAATTCTGCCAGAATATTACTTTAACAATCCGCAGTATGCTGCCCTCAATTTGTATGTCTAACTCATATAGTCTGTCAGGAGGGCTTAGCTGCTGATGTGGAATTTCTACTGGTACATAGTCATTAGTCGGTCACACCACCAGAAACTCTTGGAGTCTGGTGAACTATGGTGGCCTCTGCTGCGCTAATGAGCAGAGTCCTCACCCACATCTTGTTCTGAAGAGTTCTGAGTATATTTGTGGCATATTTAGCGAAAATTCCATCCACTTCTTTTTAAATTGTGCTTTTTGTTGCGGAAGTGTCTCTTCCTTTTTATGGTGACATCTGAAGAGCTCTGTTTCGGTTTCACATACTCCTCCTGTCTGCGGTCACCTCATCCCCCTCTAGCTGATTGTTTGCATGTGGAATCTTGAAAGGAATGAGAAGGACGTGTATCAGAATACTGCTACCTATCAGGCTGTTTAAGTGTATCACAGTTACGTAGATTGTAACTTTTTTCAGAAGACTCTGGTTGCAGAGATCCAGGCCATGTTTTAGCTTTAGCTTACTTTTAATCCCAGCGCTTTTGAGAAGACTCAGGTGTCTGCTTGGTATTTTCGGCATCAGATTTGCCTTTAAGATGTGGCTTATTAGGCCTGGTTCCCAAACTGTTATGACCTATAGATAGATGTATAGGTTTCCAGAAATTATTTTAGGGAGCTTGCATGCCCGATCTGCTAGAAGAACCAAAGCTAGCCATTGGCAAATGACCTGAGAAGCTGCTTCCCCTATGATATTACTTAAACGATTTGAGGTCACTGTGGCAAAATTGCCAATGAGTTTGATCCCCATATCCGGGGGTAGGGCCGCTCTATGTTCATCCTGAATCTGTTTAAGTACTTCAGGTAAAACAGCAATTGAGGGAGTACTGTGGGTGTTGGTGTAAATTGCTGCAAATACAGTACCCCACGTATTGTACTCCTCAACAGGGGGAACGATACTTAGTGGAAGACATATAGTGAGAATTCTAAATTTTATATGGGGTCCCATATGGGGAAACACTACCTCAAGATGATTTGTTTTCTGAGCAATCCAACACGAAATGTCATCCCATTTGGTAGGTACAAAAGGGGGTGGTGATGGACGGAGCATCAGAACAAATCAAACACTCACACCCAGTCAACAGATCTGGGTTTGATCCATCACCGTTCTTTAGCCCACTCTGCCACCTCAGTTCGGACATGGCCATATGCAAATCAGCCTGGCCCTGTGCCTCATGGGAACAGGCCAGCCCGAACTGCCAAGCCATGCCTTCCCTGGACCGGAAACAAGCTGCCTAGGACCGGTTTCTGGCATTTCAGCCGTCTTCAGACAGGCTTGCTTGAATCCAGTGGCAAAGTGAGCAAGGGACTCAACGTCTGAGCATACCCTGCCAACTTATTGCGAACAAAGCGGTACAAAAAGGTAGAGGCATTAATAGTGATAGGACTAATTGCAGTCACAGCTAACTGAGCCTGACCAGCTAGAGGAGCCCTTGGTGGGGCACTTGTTATTGTACGCAGAACATCCTGCATCAGACGTTGATACAATCTAACCAAATGGTTTAAATGAGCTAGCGTGTCACGCTGGAGTAATGCCTGTGTAGTAGGATAAGGCATATGGCCTGCTAAGACTGACCCGGTTGTCCCATCATTACAGAGAGGACCTAGTCTGACATTTTGAACTGTATGTGGGAGGGCACCTTGGACCCAATTATTATGTTCCTTGTAAGTTAATGTTATTTCTAAATATTCATGAGGTCTACATGCAGCTGGAATTGCAACCTTGTTTGGGCTTAGGCGCATATCTCTTTTTCAGTGCATGACAACTCTCCATTTTCCTAGGAGCAGTGCTACTGCCACACATTTCTGAGTTGCTGTTTGTAGTCTTTTGACTAGGCCAAGTAAACACATCTGGGGGGTGCAGTCCACTGGTTTCAGTGCAATGTTAGACAGGTCTTTCACCACCTGCACCCAGTACTACTGGACAGGGGCGCACAAGCCAGGCTAAGTGTATAAAGTCCGCCTCGGATGCTCCACAACACGTACAGTGTGCATTTCCTCTTAAACCGTAGCTAAGCAGCCTTGTGGGAGTGTAATACATTTGCTGTAGATATTTAAAATGAATAATTCAAAAGATGCAATTTAGCGTGAGCATCCACATCGGTGTGCAACAGAAATCCCAATCCTCCAATGTCCGGAGCATATCAAGGGTGTTATTCCATATATCTAACACTGAGTCCTGGGCTAGCAGTCCATCCCCTAGGGCCGCGGCATGTAATCGCGTAACTAGGTTCCTTCGCATGGGGCTAGTCAGAAGAGTTTGGCGCTCTCTGAGCGCGGGTGGTTCTACACGTGGGATATAGCTCCCCTATAGCAGCCCTGAGGTGGTAGTATGTGAATGTTAATATTGGTATCTGGAGTTGCATTTGTGATAGGTCTGCTAAATTAGGAAATTGCTCTTCTGGGTGTACATCTCCCATGTTTTTCAACCCTGCCTTATCAAACAGAGTGAGCGCTCCAGTCGCATGGGTGACCGATAAGGCTGGGGGGAATTTCAGGGGGAGCGCAGGGGCATACAAAGGTAGTTTTTTGGCTCATGCTACAAGCATCCTCTAGGCTGTTGTGGTGCAGTGGATGGTATTAATTTCTCTTCTAGTCACGTCTGTACATTTGTGTGGCAATATAGCATTGAGTGGAACATGGTGCACGACATCAGCCTTGACTGCTAAGTGTGGAGTGCATGTGTGAGGGTAATATCAATAATGTGCAAATTGCGCCTGGGTGTACAAGTAATATAAATGGTAAGTCTGGTGTTCCAAATCCCCCTTGTGCATAAAGGAGTGTCATTATGTCCCAGCTGATCCTAGGCTGTTTTCCCACCCATGACAGTGTTATCTTGTGCAAGCAAACGGTCTTGAAGAAGTGTTGTGGCAACACTATGGAGATGTTAGTGAAAAGGTATAAAAACCTGGGGAGCACTATCACTTTCATGATTGCTACTCTGTCTGCTAGCGACAATGGCAATCTGGACCATCGGGACACCTGATCTTCTAGTTTTGACACCGCTCTTCCATGATTTTCATGAACCACTAGGTCTGGATGGATGCATATCGCTAAATATTTTACACAATCCGTGCTTCATTTCAATTGATATTCCAGTGAGCGAGGCTGTTTGATCGGTGTTAGGAGGAGCACAATTTATTTTGCCCAGTTAATAATGAGTTCGGAGTGCCGTTCAAATAGAATATATTCCCAGGGGATTGATGCTAGTTGTAGTGTGGGGTTGCAAATGCAGAGTACCATTTCATCTACATAGACGGAGATATCTATTGGCCAAAAGCGAAACGCAGATTCCGCACGCAACTGTCAGAGTACACATGCCAGGGGTTCAACGCGAGGGTTAATGGAATTGGGGAGCCCTGTCATGTACCTCTATATATAGGCAATATCTCTGACGTGTGTCCATTAATACGCACTTTGGCCACTGGGACAGTGTATAATAGCCAAACCCACCTCGGGAAAGCTTGGGGTATTCCTATGCGACACAGGATTGTGAACATAAACGTCCACTCAATTATGTCAAAGGCTTTAGCAGCATCTAACAGTACCTCCGCCGCCTCCATATTGGGGTCAAGCTGCTGCAGTAGTACAAATAGTGTGCACAAATTGTGAGCGGAGAGGGGGTTGGTATAAAACTCAATTGGTCCAGCAGGACCAGGTTCGTCAGCAGTGGTTGGAGAATAGTAGCTAGGATTTTCACCAGTATTTTGGCATCTTTACTACGATTTGCAGAACTCGGGTTGCTTGTCAGGTTTGAGTATTGCAAAAATTAGGGCTTCGTGAAGAGAGGGGGGAAGCACTTGCTTAGTGTACGCCTGCACATAGAGCGCATGAAGATATGGTGCTAACAGGTCTTTCAAACTCTTTATAAAATTCGCCAGTGAGGCCATCCTGGCCCAGTGCCTTGTCACTGGGGATTGTGCGTATAGCCTCCTTTACCTCTTCCACTGTGATGGGCTGCATCGGATATTCCCGCTGTCTCAAGGACAGCCACTCCAGGGCCACATCATCTAGATATTCAACAATCTCCATTTCTGTGGCTGAGCCGCGGGTGGCATAGAGGCAGGTATAAAAGTCCAGGAAAGCCAACAGAACCACTGGTGTGCCATACATGTCCCCTCCCTCGGGGTCAATGATTTTGACAACGTGGCTATTCGCCCAGGTGGACTTCAATCTATGTGCCAGGTTGTAGCCAGGGCTGCCTCCCTACCCATAAGCCCACGCCACTTGCCATCAAGAGAGGTAGCACAGTTCTCTCTCCACTATATCATTATAATTTGTTCTCTAATGCTAGCAAGTGTATCAGGGCTGGGCGTATTTTCATAGTCATGTGCCAGTGTTCGTAGTGTGTTTTCTATATTGTGCAGTTGTATGCAAATGTCCCTCAAAACACCAGCCTGTGTGCTTATACAGACCCCTCTACTTGTAAGTTTAAATGCTTTCCACAGCATATCTGCCCTTCCATGGAAACCACGTTTTGCTCAAAATACTCTATAATGGCTGTTCTCAATACCTCCCGGAACACCTGGTCTAGTAATGCAGTTGCATTAAATTTCCATGTGAATTGTGTAGGAATGTGTTTGGGAATCAACACTACTAATTTGACTGGCATGTGATCTGATAGTGTTCTGGTGAGATGTTGTATCTGTATTGCCAGATACTCATCTCGCGGGTCGACAGCCAGTAGTCTAGACGGGACCACTATCTGTGCACTGACAAGGCAAAGGTACCCTCCCGCCCATCTGGGTTTCGCAGACCCATAGGTACACTAGACCCTAGTCCTCCATGCCTTTGAGTAGAACCCTGTAGAGCGTCTACCACGCCACTCCACTCGCGCCGACCAGTCGTGAAGCGGATCAAGATATGGCAGAGGGTTACAGGGAATGCAGTTTATTCCAAAGTTGTGTGTAAAATTCATGGTCATCAATATTAGGTCCGTAGGTGTTCCCCAGGGTTACCAAGGTGCCACATAGATTGCCCTGCATTATTGGAAATGCCCCTTAATCGTCTGTCACGGTGTGAGTTACTGTGAAGGGTAACCCTCTTTAGGTCTTGCGCCTAGCGTTGCAGTGCGCAGTACTGCTTGCTCAGCGTGAGACTTCTTGTAGGGGCTTCAGAAAGCTGACCACACGCTCGTGCGTGTGGTTTTGTTATCGTTGCAGGCTATTGGGCGTTGCGTGCGTCTCTCTAACAAAGACAGCACGCAATTGGGCAAATGCGTGCGCATGTCCCGCATTTGCCCCGCCCACGGCCTATTACCCGCACGTCCGACGTCTGTTTTGCATTATCGTGCCCAGACTCGTGCTCCATAATGCAAAACAGATGGCCTGCTCCCTCACACAAGCACACGCGCTCTCGCACACCACTCGTTTTTGCTACTACCGCGTTTATTGTCAACAATTGCTGCCGTGCCTTTCATTTCTCTGGCGCGGCTTGTGAAATGCTTTCACTTTCGCGCTTAGTGATGATTCAACACATGCTCGTATAGGCATGTGGTTAAGTAGCGTATGCGAAGTTTGGTAATTTTCATGGATTTGTTAACAGACGGGAGTTCGGAAAGCCTCCGGAGCATTTAAAAAACCCGCTCGTAGTCACTACTTGTAGAAAACATGATACGCGCCGTTCATTCGGCGTCCGGTTCGCGCTGAGCTGAGTGCTTCCATTATGATTCGGAAGCTGAATGGAAACATTGTTGCAACCGCGTATGTTTCTAGAAGCGTGGTTGTTGGTGATGCACTTTTGCTCGCACTGTTTGTGCCTAATTAAAGGAAACAATTAATTCAAAGCTAAGTCACACATACGTTCATTTTTCGTATGCGCGCAGGGGCAATCTGGTTGTAATTAACGTGGCCCCATGCGCTTGTTTGACGCGCCTTTCATTTCTCTGGCGCGGCTTGTTTAAAGTGCAATCACTACAATTGTAAGTCTATTTCTCATGTTGTCTGCACCAGAAGTAAATCTTTCTGCCCATTTGCTTTTTAAAACAGTTCCAAGTGAATATTTTCGAACACAGGCAGGCACTGTGCAATACTGCAGTCCACCAAAATGCAAACAACGCGTTTGCTTTTCCTATGTGTACAGAGTAATTTGACCCGTGGCTCGAGAAACTCGATATATTGAAGCCATTATGTAAGGTTCAAAGTTCACCAGAATCCGCCTAGTCTTTCAACAACACCTACACAGAGGAAGCATGGTTACCAAGCAGTAATCAAGCATATTACATTTCGATTACCTTTTGTCTCTTAATTTGAAAAAAGAAAACTCCAAGCTTTGTCTGAGTACTGCCTGCACGAAAAACTGTCCTAATTCAGTAACCAAGCTGCGTATTCCCATGTTTTTCTGGAACACGTTAGGTAACGCATCCCTTCTTCCTTTTCATCTGTGCAGGGGATCTCAAATGGTAGATCAAAGGCCTCACAAAACCGCTAGCATTTCCCTTATTTATTTTGTAAGGCGCTGACTTGAGATGAGGCTACTTCGTAGCGCTATCATTTGTCAGACGTTGGCTGTGGCGCCTTACAAACATGTGGACTAAAACATCCACTGAATTGATGCAAGATTGCCCTGATGGTCTCGGGTACAAATCTGTGCAGGTCCACTCTGCCTTTCGTCCTACTGAAATAGATTAAATGAGTACTACCGAGTTAGGTCACAAAAAAAACATCCGTTATCTCGAGTACAAGACCCCTCGAGGTATCTCCAAATGCTGGGGTTTACGTCCAGTTTCTGTCTGCAACGCAGATTCCAGAGAGCTGTCAGGTGTATAATTGCATGTTCAGACAGCAACCCCCTGGAGAAGTATATTTTGAGATAAACAAATTTCGTGGCGAGATTCTAGCGCAACCAATTTCCATGCGCTGTTTTACAACACAGCCATGCTTCACAACTCATGATTTTAAGGGCTGGCATTATGTGACTGAACATTAAGTAAAATGTGAAAGAATATTTCTCGACCAATCAATGAGTCCAAGAACAATCATCCGTGTCACGGCGATAAATCGCCATTCCGCGAACGCTACGTGGCCAATACTCCACGGACTCACATTATCGTTAAAAATGTAATTGTTCATTTTCCTGTTAATTATCTAGTACTGGGGAGGGGTCACCTGTCCCACCTAGTGGTAGCCAGAGAGTGGATCTAACACACGTGACTTGCCGAGGCTCACACCCTTTTAGTAAACGTGGACCGTAGGGTAGGAGGTTTTCTGTTTAAGAGTTTCCACACAGGAAACTCTTACTCAGCAAACCAGACCCCCTCGCTATAATGTCGGATGACTTCATATTTCCGCCCCCGTTCCATGCTGAGATCAGAAACTTTAAGCTAACTGCGCTGTCTCCTAACAACTACATACAATACAGATAATGCGACCCAATTCACCGTTTCGCGCCTCATTAATTTCACTACTGTATCAACAACAACAAGCATTAAAAATACAATAGGTCTCGCTTTTCATTAAGTTAAAGTCATTTGCTTTGCTATACAAAACCATTAGCAAAGCAAATGGCTTTAACTTAATCAAAGACGAGACCTATTGCATTTTCAATGCTTGTTTAATTAATATCAGCATCCCTCTAGAGTATGAAGAGTAGGATGAGGCCAATCGAACTGGCCTAGCATGCACCTATGGCGCCCTCTGTTTGCTGTGTTAAGTGTGTCTCTTGAAGGAAGGCGATTTGTATGTAATGTCTGCCTAAGTAGGCAAATTCCCGGCGTGTTTTATGAGGGTTGTTAAGCCCTCGTACATTCCATGTTATAAGGGATATATGTCCAGTTGGTTGGGCCATAGTATTGTGAATGCATAGTGATCCATACTATATGTCAAGTGCCATAAGGCAGTGCGTGTAGCGATAGTCAATGATAGTACATCTTTGGCAATAACAACATACAACATTGACCCCCTCCCACTTCAGCATCCCAATTATGCCACAGGCCATCCTTTCACCTAGAAATAAAAAACATATAACTGTAAACAGAAAAAGACAATCACTGCTGGTATACCATAGTGAGAAGTCACACAGGGTGTGTCCACGCAATGAGTAGCCAGAGTCCTAGTAACCCTCCTGATGGATGGAAGTGGCAGAGAGGCACGTTAGTTTCCGGCGAATTAAGATGTATCATGTGTGCAGTTTTAGGCCATATAGCAGTAACGCAGAGTTCAGCGCTCTCAGCCGGAGGTCGAGCTGGCCACAGGTAAGTCAGGAAGGACTGCAAAGTAGTTCACCTGAACAGATAAGGGGCATATTTACCTGTCCTCTCAGTTTCTCGCCCCGCCTAGTCCTGCCGGCTTCTCATTCCAACTAACACTATGGCGTGAAGTAAGTCATGGCCAGGGAGCAGCGGCCACGTCCCTAGTGACTCAGGTGCTCTCATTGTCTGTCTCGGCGCCTGGCTGCTCGTGCCGTGAGGATAGCTTTTTAAGGAATTCTGTTGCTGGTTTTGGTGGTGTGAAGAGTTTCGCAGTCTTACGGTGGTTGACATAGGGGGGCTGGGTAGAGCATTGCATATGGTATCTCCGCCTTCTGCCGTTTCTTTTTGATAGGTAAAAATTCTTTACAGGCCGCCTGCACTGATACTTTAAAATCTGAGAGGAATGCCACACAATGTCCTTGGTAATTATTGTCTTTTTTTCTCTCACCAATCAGAGCAGTGTATCTTAATCACAGTAGTTTAGTAGTTTGGCTACAATTGGCCATGGGAGCCCCCCGGGGGTGGTCTCGCTGCAAGGGATCTGTGTGCCTTTTCTACCGCCAGCAAATGTGACAGGTTGTCGGAGTCAAAGATGTCTGTGAGCATAGTTTTCACGTACAGTTCCATATTTCTAGTGTTTCTTTCATTCCGGTACACCTGTGATACGCAGATTATTATGGCAGGGGCGCACCTCTAATTCGTATTTTTTTGCTTGTATAACCACCAGTACCTTCTCCATGTTGAGGCATTTTGTGCTCATCGATAGCATATTATCTTCCATTGTGGAAATGTGCTACTCTGCCACCCTTATTTGCACAATTTGCTTGTCCAACTTGGTGGTTAGATGGTCCATGTGCAGGTTGTCAATTTTACCATCCACAGAAATCAAACTCTGCTGCATGTTGACTAGTGTGTTTTAAAGCACCATAGAGTTTTAACTTGTTGCATCCATCTCCTGTTCTGTGGTTGCATCAGGTGGGATCAGGGTGCCCTCCTTGTTCCAAATGTGTGTCGCTGCTGTTTTCCGTTGTTTTTCCCCATTTGGAGACAGTAGGGACTCTGCAGCCATGGTGGAGAGGACTCCCTGGCAACATTATCATCTCGTGGTCCTTTGGATTAGTAGGTGCTGCAGCTTTGTCCACGGCCACCCTCCTAGTGCACCCCTTGCCAGCTGTGCATCTCAATATAAGGCCATATAGGTGCTGTGTGTCTGTAGCACACAGTTAATAATATGTCTTCTCAGGTGTCATGAAGGTGATGTCCCCTATTATACTCAGTGATTGTAGAGTCTACATGCAGTGGGAAGGCAAGGCAGGACTGTCACCTTCAGTGCAGTTTGCTCTTGTTTGCTAGTTTGAGTGTCTTCTATGCCCTCCAATAGTCTATAGTCGCTACCAGCATCTATTTTGCACAGAGGGTGATGACTGGTACACTCCGCTTAACGAGGCAGGGCCGCCATCCCCGTAATTGTGGAGCAGAGGGTCTACTCACCTGGTGCCTTTTTGATTGTCGTGCTCCTACTCAGTGGCATACAGTGAGCTCCCCGGGCAGTCCGCTGGCCTCCGGCTGGTCGCACCGCACACTACATTAGAGGCTCAGGGTGAACCCATTGGCCTCCGGTCGATCACACTGCACAGCGCTGCCATGTTCGAGGCATGTGGGCTGCTGAATTCATATCTGTGCATAGATCGCCGCCTAGTGTTGGGTCCGGATGTTTGCACGTTGTTGTCCTGGAAGAGTCTTCGAAGTATCCTGAGATAGGTGACTCCTCCCCTGGACCACAGTGCGCATGGGCATCCTCTCCATCCTCAGATTGTTTTTTTCCGCCATTGGGTTCGGATGTGCTTATCTTGACTCAAGTTAGGAAAATTTAGTTTCAGGCCAAATGGCCTTTAGTTTTCGTCGGTACTGTTCCCGCTCGGTATCGACAGCTTACTTGCTAGTTTAGCAAACTTATCAACTTTTTTCGGATCCGTTTAATCCGACCATCGACCTTACATCTGTGGAAATGTGGATTTTCCTGATCAGTTATGTCCCCTATCTTGGACCCCAACAGTTCTATATGCATGTTACAAATACATGTATGTTCCCTCCAGTTCCAGTTTCTAAGAACGCAAATATATGTGTGTCTACCGTCGACATGTTCTCTGTCAGATCCGCCATCAATGGGCTGGATATTCGATTCCTAAGTATGAAAGGCCACCGACTTTATATGGCTAAGTTACTCCATTTTTACAGTTCAGGCAAGTAGGCCCGATTCTGTCCTCAAAGCCTTTCCCTGCTCTCTGTCTCTGACAGCTTCAGCTTGAGCTCGCATCTGTATCCATGAACTTTGTCCTACTCCCTGTGCAGCTAACGGTGCCTGCCTCGGCCAGTTTTCGCCTGCCTGCCAAGAAGCTGTATTTCACCTTCGAATTATCTATTTTGCTCTCCAGCCGATGCATTCCTGTCTAGTAGTTTAAGTAAACATTCTTCCAGCTACCAAGCAAAGGACTCAGCCTTTCCGTCCTCCTGCAAGTGATTCATAGCCCTGCTGCCATGGAAAGTTTTCTGCCTCTCGCATCTCATATAGACACTTAGGCGTTTGTGCACGCACACAGTCAGTATAGACTAGATTCTGTCCGAGAGTCTTTCCTTGTGGATAACATAGTTCTTTAAACATAGGATGTTAGATATGATTTGGGATTAGGTTGACTTGACCCCCCAGACTTCTCGTCTCCACATGTAGAGCTAAATGTCAAGTCCCCTTCACCCCCTAGTTGCACGTCAATCACACGTCATACTGCTGCGCGCGCATCTATGCCAAGTATTATCTTATAGATCCACCTATGTCTGATAATCCTAACCAATCATGTTTCTTTTATTCCTTATTACGCCTAGTTTCGATTACGTGTCACTATGTTAATTTATCTTATCAATTGTTACGCCTTTTTGCATTCGTTTCATTGTAAATGTATAACCTATAAAAGTTACTTCTTGTCAATAAAGTATTGTACTTCACTTCCTGAACCCTCGTGGTGACGGAACCTGAAGGCCGCGACTCGAGTCGGCCATTTTGAATGGAATAAAGCCCATTTAGAAAACCTCTTATACCACGGATTCTGCCTCTTGTTATTTTGAGCTATTTTACTTTATTTTAAGATTCCGTATGAAATTCAGTCCGGTAAAGAAGATTTTATTTACCACATAATGGCGCCCGAACAGGGACACTTTCTCATCTCACGCGCCGGCGGTGCGTTGCAGGCCCGGTCTCCTGCCACAGCTGGACGGACCATAAACGCGTACCAGCAGGATTTCCTGTAAGCTCCCTCCGGTCAAGCGGGGGCGACTGAGGCTGCGATCAACCCAGACGAGGCGGTGAGAAGTGCGAAGTATCCCGACCAGAGCCTAGCTGAGAGAGCAAGATCCGAGGTATACAGAGGCCCACCAGATATTTCGAAATCCCGATGTCCAGAGGGTCCGCTGTCCGCAGTCATCGAGTCCTGTCCATTCTCTGAGGCCTTCCGTTTCAAGGAGCTACTCGGTGAGTACCATCGCCGGGGAGGCGTGTTGACGCGCACATAGGTTGTGCCGGTCAAGACGGATTTGGGTACACAAATCCGGTCTGCACTGTTTAGCAGTGTATATGTACTGTTTAGCAGTATATCAAGTATTCCGAAGTATGCAGTTATTGTCAAGAATTCAGCGTGGTGATTAGTTAGGCAGACTATCATCATTGTCGGTCATTGTTAAATGTTTAATGTTTAATGTTTTCAGAAATGTCTTGCATATTGTGGTATGAATGATTGTTCATTGTACACTGTTCATTATTGGGGTTTTTCGTATTAAGTAAGTTCAAGAGTAAGTATCAGATCAGTTGTCAATATGCCGCTCTTCTCGAAGTTAAGACAGATTACTACCAGAAAAGGGGTGCTTGAAGAAGCAGTTCCTATTCCTCCTAGGGACACTCCAGGGCATTTTATGTACCATAAGCATGGCTTAGATGCCATATTATTTCTTGATCTATGGGTAGATTATACCAAGGGATTGCCGGAAAGTCAAAGGTGGCCCGTAGCGGGAACCTGGGATGCAGAATGCATCATGAAAGTGGAGGAAGAGTTATGGAAAAGAAAGGTCAGACAATCACAGAAAGACGCTGTTGAGTTATGGCGTAAAGAATCTCATAGACGAACAGAAAAAGCACGTAGACAAGAAGAGAGGAGTAAAGAAAGTTCAAATAAAGTTCAAGAAAATCTATTAATTAAGGAAGGTATCCGAGTGAAATCAGAACAAGTAAATAGACAAAGAAATGCTCTTATGAATGGTATGTATCCCCTTCTAGCCGAAGGACTACCTAAGGCTGCTCCAGAGATGCCAAAAGACTTGCCACCCCCATTATTTCCAATTAAGGTACATCCAAAAGGGCATCCCAGAACCGCAGAAGATGTTTTTCTTTCCTCATATCTAGACGACGCAGCTCCCGAGTATGCTAACGCCACACCACATAGACCGTCTGGTGTAGGGGTTCAACGTCAGGATCAGGTATCTGTCCCCGTGCAACAGCAAGTCCCGACACAAGCTTCGGCAAGCACATCTGTTTCCGCATCTGTCTCCGCAGTCGACTCTACAGAGGTATCGACACCCATAGTTGCTGTGTCACGTTCAACGAACCCATTCACACCCGACGCCCCAGATGGGGCCACGGGAGGTGCTAGCATTACCTTTACACCACCTAGAATAAATAAACTTGTCTTTCAAGAGTCAGCACATTCACGTACACCTAAATTCGTAAGTGAACGTACGCTTAAGGAACTCCTTGTAAATTGTAGATATGACCCGGTGGTTGGTAAAAAGGACGAAATGGTCCTGGCATCATTACGTATCAGGCGAGCCGCAGAGTATTTAGCAAGGTTACCAGGAATGACTACGCATCTAGATAACATATATCATTTTGTTCAAACAGGACGAGATCCAGGATGTATTAACAGAGCTATGGAATTCCAGAAAGTAGAGATACAGGGGGAACTGTTACGTTTCCTCATAAACTGTGTGATCAGAAATCAAGACCGTCCGGGGGTAGACCCGAATGCAATGCTTATTCTTACAAGATGGAGTCAGAATATATCAGAAGGGAGACACGATAAGCAAAATTGTATAATAGCCATGTGCCGAAAAATCCGTAAAGAAATAGAGCGTATTCATGAAGAAAGATTGGGAACAGACGAGTTCGAGCAAGATGAAGTGTCCGAATCAGGGAATTCGGCAAGACAGTCAGAGACCATAGCCTATGTAGGCAGAGGAAGATCCTGTGAAAATACTAGATGTTTTTCTGATCCCATACACTCTGTATGTCCAAATAATAGCAGAACGTATCCGACGCCTGTAATAAATCTGAAGTCTCCTGAACATTCGTTTCAAGCCGCAGATAAAATACTACGAGAACGAAGGGGTTACCACCTCCTCGATTCCATGGATGAGCAAGAATTAGCCAGATCAGCTGTTCACTGGATTGACAGTCCTGAAAAATACGGTGATGAGACCGTAGCACACACGTTTTTTAATCTCAGTGCAGTATCAGCGTTACGCATGAACCAGCCTAGAGAGGGAAGTTGACTTACCGCTTATCGAGATTCCTGTAGATCAAGAAGGACCTTATGTACATAGTGAATTATTAGGTCAAGATAGAAAATTCTTACTCGATACAGGGGCAAGTCGAACAACCATAAAACGTAGTGAAGTTCCAGGGGCACCCCTCTCAGGCTCTCAAAATGTTTCCCTTGGTTTTTCAGGAAAACCTATTGTTAATGAAGTATCACAGCCTCTACCACTTACGATAGGACCTTTGACACGAACTACAGATTTATTGCTTACTAAATCATGCCCAGAAAATCTGTTAGGAATTAAAACTCTGAAAGCACTAGGAGCCATAATATGTTGTTCTCCGGAAGGAGTAAGGTTGTTTTTACGTGATTTTAAAGGTCACTATGTGTCTAGAGACATGGATCCCCGACTACAGACTTTACCAGTACATCTATGGGCACAAGGCCCTACGGATGTTGGCTGCATGAACATTACACCCTATCGAGTCACACTGAAAGCAGGAGTGGTACTACCACGAATGCGACAATACAAGTTACCGCATGATGCTGTAGTGGCTTTGCTGAAAATCATTGATGAGCTGATTGCCCAGGGAGTAGTTGTAGAAACAGACTCCAATGTATGTAATTCACCGATAATTCCGATTCTTAAACGAACTGATCCTACTGCCCCACCAGTGTACCGATTGGTTATTGATTTGCGTGAACTAAACAAGTGCATTGTACCACAATTCCCTGTGGTCCCTGATATATCATCATTGTTGACAGCAATTGATTCCGAAGCAACATTCTTTACTGTAATCGATCTCAAGAATGCCTTTTTCAGCGTCCCAATAGATCCGGAAAGCCAATACTTGTTCGGATTCAGTTTAAATGGGCGCAGCTTTAAATTCTCACGCGCTCCCCAAGGATTCACAGAAAGCCCCAGCATTTACAGCCAAGCACTGAAACGAGAACTTGACAGTATCCACATGCCAGTCAATACTGCACTGCTTCAATATGTCGATGATCTGCTGATCACAGCGAGAAGCGAGCCAGAATGTGAAAAAGCTTCTTTGACAGTTTTACATTTCCTAGCCGACAAGGGGCACAAGGTGTCTCCTTCTAAGCTGCAATTCTGTGTCCAGCGAGTTATTTATCTTGGTCACTCGCTGTCCAAGGAGGGAAGGCAGCTTACACCAGATCGCATCCAGTTAATTGCTAACATGTCAATACCCCAGACACAAAAGGAGGTGCGGGCTTTCATAGGCCTCACTTCATATTGTAGGCAGTGGATCCCTCAGTACGCATTTCTAGCAAAACCACTCATTCAGTTAACCACACAGGAGGCAGCCACATCGACTGTTCTCCCTTGGACTCAGGAACATACACAAGCTTTTGAAAGCCTAAAGGAAGCTTTATGTCAAGCACCTGTTTTAGCAACACCATGTTATAGCAAACATTTTACACTCTTTGTTACAGAACGCGAAGGTACTGCCTTGTCAGTACTCACTCAGGATCAAGCAGGATCACGCAAGCCATGTGCTTATTTTTCCAGTACATTAGATCCCGTAGCTCAGGCTTTGCCTGCATGCCTGAAATCAGTGGCAGCGACAGCTTTAGCAATCAGACAAAGCGATGCCATAGTATTAGGACACCCATTGACAGTACAAGTACCACATGCAGTAGAGGTTCTTGTGAACCGAACACAAACACAACACTTGACCATAGCAAGACTTACCGGTTATGAACTGACATTGTTTCAACCACACATAGAGATCCGACGGTGTAATACATTGAATCCTGCTACACTATTACCTGTAATTGGAACAGACCCACTAGCTCATGATTGTGTTGAAATCATTGAAATAAAGACGAAACCTAGACAAGACTTGACAGACGTTCCATTGTTAGATCCAGACCTGACGTTGTATGTAGACGGATCGTGCATGAGAACAAATACAGGAGATTTAGTGGCCGCGTATGCAGTCACAACAGACACTAAAGTTATTGAGACAAATTGTATAGATACTTTGTCAGCCCAAGCAGCAGAACTTATTGCTCTAACGCAAGCCTGTATTCAAGCCACAAATAAGAAAGTTAATGTATACACTGACTCACGTTATGCATTCGGAATTGTACACGACTTCGGCGTGCTGTGGCGAGAGAGAGGTTATTTAACCTCCCATGGTGCCCACATTCAGCACGGACCCCTCATTCATGCCTTGTTAGACGCAATACATCTACCCACTGCTATATCGATTATGAAATGTAAAGCACACACGAAGGTTACTGATACCATTTCTCAAGGCAATGATTTAGCTGACAGAACAGCTAAACAGACTGCTCAGAATCGCACATTAGACATGACAAAGCCAATAGTTCAGACACCAACACAGTGTATGACAATTAAGGATCCCGCACTTGACGTAATTGACATACAGACACATGCCACAGCAGAAGAAATAAAGAAGTGGACTGAACTAGGAGGGATCCAGACAGATCAAGGATGGATGACGAAGGAGAAATCTGTATGGTTTCTCCCTGATTCCATGGTTCAAGCCATTATAGCTACAGTTCACAGTCCAGCACATTTAGGAGAGAAGGCTATGCTAGACAGCATTCAGCACATTTGGTTCAACAAACATTTACGAGCAGCAGCTAAACAAAAAGTTCGTACCTGTATGATATGTTGTCAGTTTAATCCAGGAAAGAGTGTTCCCGTAGAACAGGGTGGATTTCAGCCTCCTGACCATCCTTTTGAAGTCCTCCAGATGGATTATATTCAGATGGAACGTTGTCGAGGATTCAAATATGTTCTCGTAGTTGTCTGCGATCTCTCCCGTTGGACAGAGGCGTATCCCGTATCAGATTACACTGCCCCGACTACTGCCAAGCAGCTAGTTCGAGAATTCTTCCCACGGTACGGTTTACCACGTGTTGTATATTCAGATAACGGCCAGCCTTTCTCATCCGAATTAATGAAACATGTCTCGCTTTTGTTGGGATATCAGTGGAAATTCCACTGTGTCCGACACCCCGAGGCAGCAGGTCTCGTGGAACGACATAATCAACTTTTAAAAATCAGACTGTCTAAAATATGTCAGGAAAAAGGTGTGGACTGGATAGTAGCTTTGCCAGTTGCGCTATTTTACATGAGGATGGTAGCACACTCTCGAACAGGGCTATCACCTTATGAGGTGATCTTTGGTAGACCACCGAATATGTGGGGGACGCCTATACCCCGTAAAATAACTGATGTTGACTGTAATATGCTGACAGATTACCTGGCTTCCTTGATGTCTGCACTACAATCTTGTCGTTCACAGGTAGTCGCAGCTTTTCCCGACAACACCGAGGTGAAACCTCATGATGTAATTCCCGGCGATTATGTTCTCGTCAGGAATTTCGATCGGAAAACCCAACTGGAGCCAAGGTGGAGGCTTCCTAAGTTGGTCCTGCTGACGACCAGAACAGCTGTAAAGATCGAAGGGAGAAAAGGCTGGGTGCATTCCAGCCATATCAAGAAATTTCATGGACTTCCTCCTGACACAAACAGTACTCCTTGTGTGTCTTCCCCCATTGACTCAAAGCTACCTTTGGCTGAGGCCAGTAGCACTGAATTCTATAAGCAGAAACTCAGGTCCAGATCCAAACTGTCGGACGATTTGATTGTTTAAGTCCTCTCCAAGGTGAAGCGGTTGAATCTGTCCCGACATGTATCCCTTAGGTCTGAATGATGTAGAGTCCAGAATCATAATGAAACGACATGCTTATTGTAAATTACTGCGTAGCCACTGTATTGTGACTTTATTAATTTTGTTTTCCTTGAGTTTTTTAATAGTTACTGCAAGTATATTGTTGCATATGTATTATCCTGTTTCTAAACGTGCTTTCAATATAACTGATGAACATTCTTTTAGTGAATTACCCCCACATGAGTTGTCCTATAGACTTGCGCTGCGCAACAACACCTTCATTAGTATGTTACATCATTCCCATCAGACTAGTAATGCCACCAATTGTTGGGTGTGTGGCCGACTCCCTCCCTATCAGAATAACAAAGGAGTTCTGCCTTTCTTTCCACATCCGTTCACACACAATGGCTCCTGTGGAGCATGGTTTAGTTTATTAAATTCCATAGACCCAGACACAGCAGTTTATCAACAACATTGGATATGGGGAAATCTGAATCTAGTTTTATTCAAAGTCTGTCACCCTAATAAGGAGGGTCACCCCAGTAGAACAGGAACTGATTTAGAAAATGAAGTGTATAAATTAGGTAATTTTACGCCTAATCTTATGATTTTGAATGTCAAATCCGAAGTTGAACTAATTCTGCCCACTATGTCTGTATTTCCAGTTAAGGGTGAATTATGTGTAAGAAAAGTTGGTTCCATACACATGGGCCATAGCCAATGCGTTACTACAGTAGAATATAGTGATCAAGGTAAATCTTCATTTAGAGCTTCTCGCCATTCTTACTTTATATGTGGTCAGACTGCATATATGCGTCTGCCTCTAGATTGGGATGGTACCTGTTACATAGCATTCCTTCTGCCACCTGTTTTCCTAGCTCCCCCTGATTATTATCGAAATGTTCATTTAGTACACAATAGAGAGCGAAGAGATCTCCCAGTTGTCGATTATACTGAGACGGCATGGGACAAGTATGTAGATTTCAATAAAGGTATCTTTCCCTATATAGGTACAATATCAAATAGTAAGCTGATACGCAGACTAACCAAGACTCTTGAAGCTGTAGTAAACGAGACTATAGCCGCCCTAGGCAATCTGACAGAGGAACAATCAGTGATGAGAATTGTTGTTCTCCAGAATCGTCTTGTCCTTGACGTCATCCTGGCCGATAGGGGCGGAGCTTGCAGGGTCATCGGATCCAGCTGCTGCATATTCATACCAGAAAATTCGCCATCTGTATATAAAGCTATAACACGCCTTCATAAGATTGTAAGCCAGATACACGAAAATCCAGGCACTTGGACGTGGTCCGGGTGGTTTTGGAGTGTGATATCAGCCTGGGGATGGAGAGTTCTATCCTTCCTAGGTATTGGCCTTCTTATGCTTTTCAGTTGTTGTTTATGCCTGCAATGTGGACCAGCGATTTGTGGTCTGTGTGCCACATCATGCATTCCATATCACAGTTCTCGTTCAAAACACCGGAAGAAGAAGGAAGAAGAAATGATGCTCCATGAGCAAATCGATGGAATGATGAAGATTGATATCTCTTAAAGGGCAAGTAGGGGACAAGGAGGGAATGTGGAAATGTGGATTTTCCTGATCAGTTATGTCCCCTATCTTGGACCCCAACAGTTCTATATGCATGTTACAAATACATGTATGTTCCCTCCAGTTCCAGTTTCTAAGAACGCAAATATATGTGTGTCTACCGTCGACATGTTCTCTGTCAGATCCGCCATCAATGGGCTGGATATTCGATTCCTAAGTATGAAAGGCCACCGACTTTATATGGCTAAGTTACTCCATTTTTACAGTTCAGGCAAGTAGGCCCGATTCTGTCCTCAAAGCCTTTCCCTGCTCTCTGTCTCTGACAGCTTCAGCTTGAGCTCGCATCTGTATCCATGAACTTTGTCCTACTCCCTGTGCAGCTAACGGTGCCTGCCTCGGCCAGTTTTCGCCTGCCTGCCAAGAAGCTGTATTTCACCTTCGAATTATCTATTTTGCTCTCCAGCCGATGCATTCCTGTCTAGTAGTTTAAGTAAACATTCTTCCAGCTACCAAGCAAAGGACTCAGCCTTTCCGTCCTCCTGCAAGTGATTCATAGCCCTGCTGCCATGGAAAGTTTTCTGCCTCTCGCATCTCATATAGACACTTAGGCGTTTGTGCACGCACACAGTCAGTATAGACTAGATTCTGTCCGAGAGTCTTTCCTTGTGGATAACATAGTTCTTTAAACATAGGATGTTAGATATGATTTGGGATTAGGTTGACTTGACCCCCCAGACTTCTCGTCTCCACATGTAGAGCTAAATGTCAAGTCCCCTTCACCCCCTAGTTGCACGTCAATCACACGTCATACTGCTGCGCGCGCATCTATGCCAAGTATTATCTTATAGATCCACCTATGTCTGATAATCCTAACCAATCATGTTTCTTTTATTCCTTATTACGCCTAGTTTCGATTACGTGTCACTATGTTAATTTATCTTATCAATTGTTACGCCTTTTTGCATTCGTTTCATTGTAAATGTATAACCTATAAAAGTTACTTCTTGTCAATAAAGTATTGTACTTCACTTCCTGAACCCTCGTGGTGACGGAACCTGAAGGCCGCGACTCGAGTCGGCCATTTTGAATGGAATAAAGCCCATTTAGAAAACCTCTTATACCACGGATTCTGCCTCTTGTTATTTTGAGCTATTTTACTTTATTTTAAGATTCCGTATGAAATTCAGTCCGGTAAAGAAGATTTTATTTACCACACATCGACGATGGAATCGAGGACCCCATTCAAACGGTGTCCTGTTTGCCACGCCAAATATCCACATATCGACTTCCACCCGGTGTGCAACAAATGCCTCTCTCCGGATCACGACGAATCGAAATGTATGGCCTGTGCCCGATTCCGATCCAAGAAGACTCTCCGGAATCGACGAGCAGCGAGATTAGAAGTGCAGCAATCGGCACCGGCCCCGACCAACATCTTCAGCACCGTGGACGAAGATGTTGAAAGCGTGGAAAACATAAACTCCAGCCCCGCTTCCGAACACGATTCCCGATCGGAAGACGCAGATGAAGAGCTTTTTCACAGGGAAGAAGCCGACGATGAGGTAGGGGACTACGATGAGGCCTTCGGGGCCGAAGAAGATAGCTCTGGTGAAGAGCAGGGCCTACCCGTCCAAACGGAGGCTATTAAAGTGCGTCACTCTACGGCTCCGGTCGAGGGATCGCCTTCGGGCCTTACCCGAGATCAATCCCGTAGTTCTTTGGCCCCGCCCTCTGGCCCGGCCTCGAACATCCAGCGAGAGCCATCATTACCGAAAAAGACTGGTTTCCCTTCAACGAAACCGAAACCAATCGTCGCACCGGTTCAACAGAAACCGAAAGTGAAACTGGCACTGGTCGGCTCGAAGACCTCCACTCCTTCGACGCCAGCCAAAACCATCGGCTCCGAACGCACCAAAAGGGATTTCGGCGCCGAACTCGCTGCAGCGGATGTCGGCACCGATCCAAAAAGGAAGGCCATCGGTACCACCAAAGCGCCTCGGCCCCCGGCACCGAAGCAATCGGCCCCGACCACCAAGGTTAAAATGGCCGCTCCATCAGAATCCACTTCGAAGGCAGCGACTACGGTCCAGTCATCGACGCCGTCGACCGCTACTACCTCTCCTCGACTCGATGACCCTGTGGCTCCGAAGAAGTCCACGCCTACCTCTACAGAACCCCTCGGCACCAAAGAACCTTCGGCGTTCTCGGTGCGACAAGTTGCAGCGTCCTTGCAACATATCAGAGAACAGGCAGCCCTCCAGTCCACCTCGGGCTCCGAGCCGAAAAAGGCTCCAAAAGCACCTTCGGCACCAACCAACATCACTTTTGGTTTGCCGCCGTCCACAGCGCCAAAACTATTCGAGATCCGAACACGTGTCACCCAGACAAGGTCCCCATCTACTGGACACTCTCCTACTGGGCCTTCACCGTCCCAATTCATCGACGCCGACACCGGCAGGCTCATGCTCCGAAAACGGAAGGTCACTTCCGACCACGCTTTGGACTCTTACAGAATCCCTCTAAAGCAAAAACTGCCAGCAGAATCGGAACCAGTTCTATATGAACGCCTCCACACCTCCTATCCAGATCCCCAGTCCTTTTCTCCGACTCCCTCCGACACGGACGCAATGGAGGATTACATGGGTGATGACACCACCTACCCCAGGGATATAGATCCTGAGGAGCAGCAGGACCCAGATCAAGCTTGGGATGACCCTGCAGACCCGGGTGCCACTACAGATACCCAGGACACGCAGCTTTATGGCGCCAAAACATCTCCCACAGAGGACACTGCTGCCTTCAATGCCCTCATTGAACGTGCCGCAGCCAATCATGGGGTGCAACTCCACTCGGACACAATTGAGGATGATTTCTTAGTGGACACTTTCGCCTCCTCAGAGAGGACTGTCAAGACTCTGCCCATGTTAAAAGGTGTCCTCAAGCCAGCAAAGGACATTTTCAAGGAAACAACCAGGGCACGGGTGATAAACCCCAGGATCGAGAAAAAATACAAGCCTGCGCCCGGGGACCCTATGTACATTAGAGGCCAGTTACCTCTGGACTCCATCGTGGTTGCTAACGCTCGCAAACGAGCGCACTCGCAGACAACTGGTGATGCACCTCCCCCGGACAAGGAGTCCAAGGTGCTGGAGACCTCCGGCAAAAGGATTGCAGCCCAGGCAGCAAACATCTGGCACATTGCTAATACACAGGCGCTCCTGGCTCGCTACGATCGCTCACACTATGACACGTTGGAGTCACTACTCCAACATCTACCAGACGAGTACAAAGAGGCAGCGGAGCTCCTCATCAGAGAGGGACAACTTCTCACAAACGCATCCATTAAGTGTGCACTGGATGCCGCCGACACAGCTGCGAGGGCAATAAACACCAGCGTCATGCTACGACGACACGCTTGGTTAAGAATCTCCGGATTCAAACCTGAGGTTCAAAATAACATCCTCAATCAACCTGTCAACCCTGACTACCTATTCGGACCAGAAGTTGACACCACCCTAGAAAAGATCAAAAAGGACACAGACACTGCAAAGTCAATGGGGGCTCTGCAAACGCAGACATTTCGTAGTGGCTCCTTTCGTCGCCCCGGAAATAGGGGAGCGGCTAGAGGACAGGGGTCACAGCAAACATACAATAAAGGGGGCACACAGAGTACCTACGATAAAAACACCAGAGGTGGATATCGTGGCTCCAGCACCAAGGGCAGAGGACGCGGTTACGGCAACACCAGGTCCTCACCCAAGAACAAACAGTGACGCCCTCTCCCTTCCCCCCGACCACATAACACCTGTCGGGGGAGACTCCAGCGGTTCCTGTCCACGTGGAATACCATCACCACGGACAGGTGGGTCAGGGATGTTATCCAACACGGTTACTGTCTCGAATTAACCTCCACTCCACCCACAATACCGCCAAAGCACCGTCCTATGTCCTCAGAGCACTTAGCATTATTGCAGCAGGAAGTGCTAAGTATGCTGCAAAAAGGCGCAATAGAGGTCGTGCCCGTCCACCAGCAAGGGACAGGGGTGTACTCTGTACTTCTTAATACCGAAGAAGGACGGGTCACTCAGACCTATACTAGACCTGAGACCCCTCAACCACTACATTTTCTCAGAGCATTTCCATATGCTCACCCTACAGCAGGTTCTCCCGCTGCTCAGACAGGGAGACTTCCTAGCCACACTAGACCTCAAAGATGCGTACTTCCACATCCCCATACACCCGTCACACAGAAAATATCTCCGGTTCACTATCCAGGGGCAGCACTACCAATTCAAAGTCCTCCCCTTCGGTGTGACAACAGCACCCAGAGTTTTCACCAAGTGCCTAGCTACAGTGGCTGCACATCTACGGAGACAACACATTCACGTCTACCCTTACCTGGACGACTGGCTTGTTCAGGCAAAGTCAGCCCAGCAATGTGCCAACCACATGTCCCTCACCATTCACCTTCTTCACAGTCTGGGATTCTCACTAAATTACCCAAAATCACATCTCCAACCCGCACACGTACAACAGTACCTAGGTGCGACCATAGACACTCTGGCAGCCACAGCTCAGCCAACTTTAGTGAGGATCAACAGCATGCAGATGCTGATTTCAAAGTTCAAACCTCAACACTCCCTTCCTGCGCGAGTGTTCATGCAGTTGATAGGCATGATGGCCTCCTGCATTTTCATAGTCCCACACGCGAGACTACATATGCGCCCGCTTCAGGAGTGCTTGGCACGTCAATGGAATCAGGCTCCCGGGCAATTAAAAGACCTAGTGTTGGTGAGCGGTCGGGCATACAACTCTCTGCATTGGTGGAATCCACAAAACCTTTGCAAGGGCCGACCGTTCCAAGAGCCCCTGACTCAACCTTTTTGCATTTGATTAAATCATTGTTCTCTTTTATATTAGAGATTGTTCAATCAGAAAACTGCAAAAACATAGTTTTGGTAGGAGATCTGAATACAGAAGTGTCAAGCCATGCATTAAGAGTCGGAAGGGAAGGAGGCAATACTTCCAGATAAAATAAAGACTGACTCCTGCTGTAGTATACTCTTGGAGCAATTAAGAAATGTTGAGTGTCTGATTGTGAACAGGAGACTAGATAATGATATTCCAGCAAATTATACACATAAATCGATCAGACGTTCCTCTCTTATAGACTATCAGATTATTTCTTATTCCTTTTTCCTCTTTCTTTGCGATTTGAATGTAGTTGACACCTCTTACAGCGACCATAAGATACTATCATTCCATTTAGATTTTCAGTTAGATGGAGTGTGCTCTTGGAATATTAAAGGGGATTCTATGAGTCTTAATAAGAAAAATGGGAGGACACATTGGAATACTTCGAAATTAGCAGAGCTAAAGGATAGGCTAAATGAAATAACATCTGACTCATGCGTTTGGCATCTAGATCCCCTTTCACAATTCAAAGGTCATATGAAGTCTTTTTTGGGTAAGCCCAACCACCAAGATGCTAACAGACAACGGGGCGAACAGAATGCTGGGATGTGAGGCAGTGTGCTTCCGCACTCTTTTGGTATGAAAATGCTCCCTTGAGCTAATGCTAGCAAAGCAGCATTTCCAGAACCCCCCAAACATGTGTTGCTCTCTACTGAAGAAGGACAACTATCATGAAACACGTCTAGAGATACACAGCACTGGCAGCACCAACAAAGGTGAAAAACTAAAGATGGTCACTGAAGTACGTGTTATCATGCACTGCATTTACCATGATGCACCGGGGCAAACCTAGTGCTCGGATGTGAAGCAGTGTGCTCCCTCCTCTTTGTTTGAAAAGGCTCCCTTGAGCTAATGAGTTGACGAGCTCTGGCTGAAGCACCTCGTCCCAGTGAGTGGTACAGAGACCTGAGAAGACTTTGTAGAAGGAAACATTAGCAAAGGAATCAGGGTGTTAGATTCTTGGCGACTAGGAGACCTGATGAAATTCCTATATCTGTATTAAAGAAGGAAGCTCCTCCTTGGTCCATTTTTTTAACTCTTATCTTTAGTTTTTGTTATGCCCATGGAGTTCTTCCTGAATCTTGGTCCAGGAGAATTATTGTTTCACTCTATACAAAGGGCCCACAAAATTCTCAGAATAACTATAGGCAGATAGCCTTACTTAATTTGGTAGGGAAGATCTTTGCAAAGAGTTACCTTGAACATCTGTAGGACTGAGTGACAAAAGAAAAGATAATCCCTAGAACAAGCAGGACTCAGAAAAAACTGTTGTGCATTAGACAATATAGCCATGTTACAACTATTAACAGAAAAGTATGTTATCATTCGGGGTCAATCAGTTTATCCCATTTTATAGATTTTAGTACAGCGTTTGAGAGGGTGGACAGACACATTTTATGTAAAAAATGATTGAGTTTAGGAATTCCTGTGAAATGTTGGATATTACATGGGGGTGATCAAGACCTTTCTACGAGGATACCTACATACACTGACCTAAAACAGGGTTGTCTATTGGCACCACTACTGTTTTCGCTTTATATCTACGATCTGCCCTTGTCCTTAAATGCTTGCAAGGGCAATGCCCCAAAAATAGGAAATTGTGCGATTGCTTGCTTAATATATGCAGACGATATTGTTATCTTCAACTTGACTCCTAAGGGCTTGCACATTCATCTGATATACCTCCAACAGTATGCACGTTGTCAACTTCTAAAAATTAATACAACAAAAAGCAAAGTCCTGATCTTTTTTTTTTGATAATCAACATTATTGATTTTGGTAACACAAAAAGAAGGTTAGCAGCAATAGCACAGTACACAGGTTCACATCTAAGACACTGTGAGGGTGTCGACAGCCAGGGTGTCCAGTATGCACAGTGATCGAGCATTTAACAAGACACAAACAAGCAGCCTGCCGGAGGCGAGGAGCTGTTCCCATGAACCTTCCATCCCAGTTGGTCCGACCATTCACCCCATACTTTCTGATACTTGGCAGGGCAGGTTCTGGCCTCGAACAAGGGCTTCTCCAGACCACTCCACTCCTCTGCGCCATTTAGCTATTGTGGGGGGGTCAGGCTGTGTCCAGGCCATAGCGATGTTGCGTTTGGCCATCATGATGGCCATTCCCAGGAACAATTTATTTGCTCGGGACCCGTCTAAACCGTCCATATTACCCAGGAGGAGGCGCATAGGGTCGTGAGGTACATGCCAACCCAGGATATGTGTGAGTTCAGATTCAATCTTTTCGCAATATTTTGTGAGGCAGGGGCAAGACCAGACAATATGGTAGACGTCTGCTGGTTGGTACCTACAGCGTGTGCATTCAGCCGAGGCCCACAGCCCCGCTCTATGTAGTCGCTCCGGGGTAAGGGATGCATTGTGGAGGTGGTAGAGCTGGATAAGTCAGAGTCTGGCAAAGGCAGTGGTCGTCTTGGGGGCCATAAGGGTGTCCCGCCAATCTTCATCTTCAAGGGGACCCAGCCAACCTTCCTAGTGAAGTTTAAGCGAGTCCAGTGTTGTGGGGCCATTGTTCGCGAGGGTACGGTATATGCGTGATATGCCTCCCTTCCCGAGATTTCCCATCATGACCTACGCTTCCAGTGGACTGAATTCATGAAGAGTGGTGGCCGTTGAGATGTGTGTGGTCCGGGCGTGGTGCATCTGTAAATACCTGTAAAATTGTGAGGTGTGCAGGGCAAAGCGATTCTGTAAATCCTGAAAGGTCCTCATATGGTCTCCCACCCATACGTCACCTAATTGTGAGATGCCAATGTAGTCCCAAGACTTGAACCCTCACAACGCCGCCACTTCAGCTAGCCACATGCCCTGCCAAAGTGGTGTTTGCTGGGTCAATTTGGATTCCCACCGTGCATGACGCAGGGCCGAACGCCTGGCGAGAAAGACTGCCCAGGTCACCCTTGGGAGTGCTTTGGGAATGGAGCATCCGTACATGAGGGCCTGTATTCGAGGGAAATCCAGGTCTCGAAGTTCAGTTCTGTAAGCTGGGTCAGACCTTCCTCCAGTGAACTAGTCATGAAGGACTAGCAGCTAGGAGGCCAGATAGTATAGGTATAGGTCAGTCATGCCCATGCCTCTGTCGAAGGATGAAATGAGTCAACAGGCGAGAGCCATACGCGGCCTCCCACCTCCTCACAGGAACCGTGTAGTCATGGCGTCGATATCCCGCAACCAACTTCTGGGGCAGTGGAAGGGGGTATTTTGAATAATATACAGGAACCGCGGGAGGATCATCATCTTAAATAGTGACACCCTTCCAAGCGGATTAAGTGGCAGGGTTTGCCAACAGTGGAGGTCATCCTTAATCTTTTTGATAAGCGGGGTAATGTTCAGTGCCCATTCTAGCTCAGGGAGTAGAGCGACCTATATACTTAAGTATTTGAATGATTGCCGTCTAATGGGGATGGTAGTCTGCCAGTCGTAACATTCCCTAGAGAGATGAAGAGGCATGAGGGTCGATTTGGGTGGGTTCAGCAGGAGGACAGGGACTTTTTCAAAGGCTTGATGGGATTGGAGACATTTAGAGCTAGAACGGGCCGGGTCCGCCTAGAAGAGCAGTTCGTCATACGTGTATAGGACAATTTTATCAATCTGGTGGTTTCCCCACTTCCAACCTTGAATCGAGTTGTCTGTGCTGATGAGACAGGCCAGGGGTTTCATCACCAGCGCGAACAGGAGCGGGGGAGGGGGCAGCCTTGTTGCGTGCCTCTCCGGATTGGGAATATCTCAGAGAGGGTTCCATTAATGAACACTCTGGCCCTAGGGTTAGAGTACAGGACTCGAGCGAAGCGCCGGAACTGCTGACCCACACCCATTATCCTAAGCACTTCTTCAAGATAGAGCCTGTCAACAGTATCAAAGGCTTTCTCGAAGTCGAAAGAAGGAGTGCTAAGTAAGGGGTAAGTGTCTGGCAGTTTGCAAGAGCTAAGTGAAGGCACCTTAGGCAGTTTCTGGTGCTACGTGCTGGCATGAAGCCACATTGATCCAGGTGGATCAATTTGTTAAGGAGTAGACGTAGGCGTTGAGCTAAGACCGTGGCGGAGATCTTGATTTCAGTATTGATTAGGGAGATCGGCCTGTAGTCTGCACAGGTAGGCGAGGGTGGTTGGGTCTTGGGAATGACTACAATGGTTTCTGTATCTGTTTCCGGGGGGAATGCCCCGACTTCTGTTACGTGTTGGAACAAGGTGGAGAGGTGGGGGACCAGCTGCTCTATATAGGAAGCATAGTACTCCTGGGGGAGTCCATCCGGGCCCGGGGTCTTCCGGGACGCCAGTTGGTAGATTGCCGCTCCTATTTCCTCTGGGGTGAAGGGAAGATCCAGACTCGCTGCCTCTGAGTGTGTCAAACAGGGAACGTGGACTTGCAGGGGACTTAGAAAGTCTGGGAGGGAACCCTCCAATTTGTGGGCTGAGTTTAAATGAGCGTAGTAATCTGCAAAAGGCTGTGCGATCTCAACTGAGGTATGGCAAATGGTTCCCGAGGGCCTGCGGATCTCAGGTACAATTCGATTTGCCAAGGCATATGAGGCCAGTCTGTGTAACAGCGTGCCGTTTTTGTCCCCCAGCCGTACACCCGGGCAACAGATTAGCTCCACAGAAATTTAGCTGATTCTAATGAGGTTTGCTTAATTTTACGTACGGCTGCCAGTTGCCTATCATGGGCCGCGTCTGGGGTTCTGGCAAGGCCAGTCTCCAGCCGGATCGCTTGGGCCTCAAGAAGAGCTAAATGACTGTCTTGGGTTAGTCGTTGCGCCCAAAGGCGGCTTTTGACGACTCGCCAGATGGTGGCCTTACTTGCTTCCCAGAGGGTGCCTGATGTGGATACCGAGCCCAGATTGGTGAGAAAATATTGCTGAAGTTCCTCACCTATAGCTTTTTGGAACTCCTTGTTCTGGAGAAACCAGGCTTCAGTCCTCACATCTGGCGTAGTCCACTGGGGGCATCACCTAGGTGTAGGAGCAATGCTGAGTGGTAACAGATTCCTCTGGGGAGGATGGACATGTCGGTCACACGTTGACAGTCAGAGGCGGGCATGAAAAGCATATCAATGCGCTCATGGGTATGGTGCGCTGCCGAGGTATGTGTGTATTGGGAGATTCGAGGGTTCCAGACCCTCCATATGTCACAAAAGCCCAGGGTGGTCACCCATTCAACCAGTTTCTTGGCATGAGTTGTCCTGATGGGAGAGGGTGTACCTGTGGTGTCAAGGGCGGGTTGCATAACCGCATTAAAGTCCCCTCCCAGGATCGTCTATCCCCAGGGCAGAGTGGAAATGATATCAGTGAGATGTTGCAGCGTTGAGGTAAGTGTTGCGGGGGGATATACATGGACAGGAGATTGAGGGTATACCCTTACAGTGTCCCTGATAGAGCCACAAATCGTCCTTGTGGGTCCCTGTTAATGTGAGAGGGGGAAAATGATGGTTCTGTTTTAGCAGGATGGCCACCCCCCGGGAGCCCCTGTTGAAGCCCGAGTGCCATACCCTATCAAAGCCGTAGCACGACAGAAAGGAACAATGGGTTCCCAAGCGATGGGTCTCCTGAAGCAGGAGGATATCGGGGGAGTGTCGTTGGGCATATTTCAAGACTGCTGTGCGTTTGATGCCGTCCAGCAGACCGTTAGCGTTCCAGGACATGACCCGGAGAGAGTTATACCCCTGGGTTGTGTGCATCGTGCGGAGCAGGTGGTCCATGGGAGTAACAGGATCGTGCCCTGTGGTGAGCTCCTGGCAGGGTACAAGGCAGGTACAGCCTCCTAGAGCGATGCTCAGTGTGCGGGGCCGCGATGTGTGCGCAACGTTCCTGTGTTAAAGTGACTTGTGCTGTTGGAAAGGGAAGATTTACTGTAAAAATAAATCTAAACATTGAACAACGCTCCTGGTCTCTCCCACCGGATGTATGACGTTACAACGCACACTATTACAACGCATGCACTTACAACGCATTTTTTACAACGCATAATCCATTACAACGCATGACATTACAACGCATGACACTACAACGCATTTTTAAAAAATACCTTTACAACGCACTACCATTACAACGCATACTACCTTTACAACGCATACCATTACAACGCATAATATTAAATTACATTTAAGGTAAGTATTAGATAGTATAGGGGTAAAAATTACTATTCTAACTCCAGGGGGTGCAACAGTAGGGTAAGTGTTGGATAGTATAGGGGTAAAAATTACTATTCTAACTCCAGGGGGTGCATCAGTAGGGTAAGTGTTGGATAGTATAGGGGTAAAAATTACTATTCTAACTCCAGGGGGTGCAACAGTAGGGTAAGTGTTGGATAGTATAGGGGTAAAAATTACTATTCTAACTCCAGGGGGTGCATCAGTAGGGTAAGTGTTGGATAGTATAGGGGTAAAAATTACTATTCTAACTCCAGGGGGTGCATCAGTAGGGTAAGTGTTGGATAGTATAGGGGTAAAAATTACTATTCTAACTCCAGGGGGTGCATCAGTAGGGTAAGTGTTGGATAGTATAGGGGTAAAAATTACTATTCTAACTCCAGGGGGTGCATCAGTAGGGTAAGTGTTGGATAGTATAGGGGTAAAAATTACTATTCTAACTCCAGGGGGTGCATCAGTAGGGTAAGTGTTGGATAGTATAGGGGTAAAAATTACTATTCTAACTCCAGGGGGTGCATCAGTAGGGTAAGTGTTGGATAGTATAGGGGTAAAAATTACTATTCTAACTCCAGGGGGTGCATCAGTAGGGTAAGTGTTGGATAGTATAGGGGTAAAAATTACTATTCTAACTCCAGGGGGTGCATCAGTAGGGTAAGTGTTGGATAGTATAGGGGTAAAAATTACTATTCTAACTCCAGGGGGTGCATCAGTAGTGTAAGTGTTGGATAGTATAGGGGTAAAAATTACTATTCTAACTCCAGGGGGTGCATCAGTGGTGTAAGTGTTGGATAGTATAGGGGTAAAAATTACTATTCTAACTCCAGGGGGTGCATCAGTAGGGTAAGTGTTGGATAGTATAGTGTAATATTATGCGTTGTAATGGTATGCGTTGTAATGGTAGTATGCGTTGTAATGGAATGCGTTGTAAAGGTAGTTTTTAAAAATGCGTTGTAGTGTCATGCGTTGTAATATCATGCGTTGTAATGGATTATGCGTTGTAAAAAATGCGTTGTAATGGTAGTGCGTTGTAAAAGTTGCGTTGTAAAGGTTGTTCCCCCTCCCACCCCACCTCCCCCACCCTATACTTCTGAAAGTGAAGCATCTATGGCCTACAACTAGGATAGAACAATCTAAACTATCGCGTTTAGCGTGGTAAATACGTGGTGAACCCCTCCGCCGGTGTTGAATGTGAGTGAGCCATCGACAGATTTTTCAAGTTCCACAGCGTGACACTGTAGGGTATGTAATCCAGAGCTACAGGTAGCAGTGTCCCTCCGCTCTCAGTCATCGCCCCTCAGGGGCTGCGGGAGAGATCCGAGTCTGTGGCCGCTAAATCCAAGGTGCCCAGGGGGATGAGTTCCCTGGGTGAGTTTTCAGCAGAATTGTTCCTTTATCGGGGTTGGGAGCCGGGGGGTGGGAGGGCTCCTGGGTTCGTAGGCGGCCAGGCTCTGGGATCTGGAGGCCTCCCTGTGGCCCCTACGTCCCCAGCGTGATTGTGTGCTCCTCCTGCGCTGTTTGGGGGACAGAGGTCATGAGGACCCGAGTGTATGGGTGAATAGTTTGGCCGGGTCCCAAGGGGATGCTCTTTGGTTAGCCAGGTCCAGGCAGCCTGTGGAGAGTCAAAGAATTGCGTTTTGCCCTGGAAGATGACACGGAGACAGGCCGGGAAAAGGAGTCTATATTGATGGCCAAGAGCACGTATTTTCTGTTTGACCTCCACGTAGGAGTGTTGTTGGTCCTGCACTTCCTTGGTGTAGTCTGGGAATACCATGATGGTATGATTCTGAAATTTTAAGATGCCAAGGGTCCATGCCTAACGCAGAATCGCATCCCGATCTTTAAAGTTGGGGATCCGAGCTATTATAGGGCTGTGTGGGGCTCCGGGATGTGGTCTAGGTTCAAGGGACCGGCGGGCCCTCTAAAACGTGAACTAGGCTGAGAATGTGTCCTTGGGCATCCAGGATGAAATTCATGTTTCAACGAAGGTGGTCATCTGCCCCCACTCGGTCCCCTCCGGAAATCCCACCAGGCGGAGATTATTGCGGCACGATCGGTTTTCGGCATCCTCAGCTCGTCTGTGTAGTTCCTTAGTGTGGGATTGCAGGCAGGTCACTTGTTCCTTCAAGTAGTGGAAATCAACCTCCGCAGTGGAGAGACGGGATTCGGCCTCCGAGGTGCGGGCCATGGTGTTGCGCAAGTCCTGCCGGATAAGGGACATGTCAACTCATACCTCTCCGATCTTCCCTTCCACCAAGGCCTGAAACGCGCTAATCGCCTGCAGGATTGCAGCCAGGTCCTTACCCGGGGGATCCTGTTCAACCGTGGTGTATTGGTCCATTTTAGCTTGTGTTTGGGTGGTAGAGGATTTAGGGCCTCGGTCTTTCCCCATGTTCAATGATGGGGTAGTTCCAGCGGGGGCAGAGTCAGGGCAGTTCTAGTGCAGTCTCTTACAGGCAGAGGTTTCCAGTCTTTTCAGGCTCATTGTGCTGTAGTTAGGCGGGGTCGCCTCTGGCCCCGGGGTGGATGTAGTTAGGCGGGGTCGCCTCTGGCCCCGGGGTGGAAAACCCACAGGTGGTGGAGCCCTGGAGTGGGTAGTCTCCCCAAGAGGTCACGCGTGTGGACTCGGCTGTAGGCGCGACCCTCCCATGGGTGAGGGGGTATGTCAAGAGCCAAGGCAGAAACGGAGTCCCCCTGCTTCAAGGCGCCAAGGCCGTAAGCCAGGGTCACACCCACTGCATTGCATCGGAGGTGAGGGGGGGATCAACGGGCTCCAGCACGGGCCACTGCTCCAGTCCTCAGAGGATGCATTCCTTCGTTTCCCCCCAGGACCTAGGCAACAGGCTCCAGCTCCCTCCATGATCAGGGCGGCAGAGCGGAACTCCAGGCGAGCGCTGTGGGTCCCAGATCAAAGGCCCAGTGGCCCCCCTGGCAGGCATGCAAGGCCGTCCCCAATGCTTAAGGAGAGGCCGCCAGGAGGTCAAGTTGGGCCCATCACCAGGCCTGCTGCCAGGGAGTGACCCACGGTAGGACCCAGCGGTGACAGTGGGGGAGGCGAGACACAGGGGGCCGGAGCCAAGATTATTATTCCCAGGCCGCTACTCCATGCCTCTGCACATCAAGGGTCCGCGGGAGCAGGTGGTTCAGGCTTCTCGGGTGTAGTCTTTTGGGTCAGACCCCCCCCCCCACTCCTGGGAGGACCGGGGATCTGCTCGGCCTAGGGCTAATCATGCAGCAGAGAGTGAGAGGGGGCCACCTACCACCTTGTGGATGGCCCAGCAGATCCTGGTGCAAATGGCCTCTAAACTCCCATCGCCACTGTGCAGACTCTTCAGCGCTGGGGGTGGGGGCTCAGAGCCTCCGTCAGGTGCCGCCCCCTGGTGAGCCGCCGATCACTTCCAGCGATGCCTCTTCGCTCTCAGCATGGGCGCGCAGTCACGGCCCATGCTGGCACGGCCCGCAGTCAGCCCAGGGGAGGGGCCGTGGAGAAGGCCGAGATCAGGCCGATGTGGCCGCAGCTCCACGCTGGAGGTCCCTTCAGGCGCTCAGCAGGGATTGGGAGAGCTCCGATGGCAGTTCTCACCTCTGAGGGACTCTGGCGAACCTCCGGTGAATAATCTCGGGCCTCCCTGGAGCGGTTAGAGCGGGGCCGGGTTCGCCATCATCAGACTGCACCGTAGGCCGCGGACAAAGGAAGTGGCTCTAGGCACACACCACCAGTCCACAATCCTCCCAGGGCAGCGGCACCGTCACAGGAAAGGGGGACCTCCTCGCCCAGGATGCAGGTAAGGTGCCGATAGCAGTGTGGATCTCAGAGCGGATGAGGGACGGGTCCGGAGCACTCTTAGGGTGCAACCGCCATCTTGACACTCCAAGCCACGCCCCAAGTCCTGATCTTAAATGGCAAAAGTCACAGTAAGAAAAACAACTTTCAATGGAAAGTTGGTAATAACATTTTGGAAATTGTAAAGTCTTACCCTTGCCTGGTGAATTTGTTTTCTATTAACCTAAATGGTAAAAATCACATAGAGTATATTTCTAGTAAGGCAATTTCCCATGGTAATGGTTTAAAAACTTTTTACAATGTAAATGGACAGTAGGCGCTTTGTGCATTTATTGTGGTCTTTTGTTTAAAAGTTCCTACTACCCTTTTATAAGCTCTGGAAATAATTTAAGTGACAAGTGGTACTTTGTGGACTTTGTGAAGGGTAAAAGTTTGTGCAAACTTTGTAACCTGAATACATTAGTTACTGTTCAGGTTGTTAGGATGGGATTTGGGCAGCACAGTACTTTTGCGCGGGCATTAGCAGCCGTACTTCCCTGGGCTCACTGTTTGCTAAAGAGTGATGATTTTACCCTATGAAAGTTATTGTGCTGCGAAATTTTTGATAGGCAAAGAGAGAGGTCTGTTTTTAGAGAAATTTATTTTATGCCTTAAAGATGTTTCAAATAAAAAAGATACATTTGTGGAGCTGTCAATGACACAATTAAAAATTCTATTAAAAGAGCAGATTTGTAGCATTAGTGCCAGGCTCGATATTGATGCCTGCTCAAACAAGCATTTACAATGCAATAGGTCTTGCAATGACATTGATTCGAGCTATTGGCATTGTAAATGTTATTGTTTTTTTTTTCCCTTCGTGAAGCATTAATCAAATGGTGCAATGCAAAATGGCAATAGCTCACTTTGTTGTAATTGCGAAATCTACTGCATTCCATTTGTACTATAGTACATTCTATCTCGAGCACAAATGGTCATGCCCCGAGGCTCCATCTTTGTTTAAGACTTGCCCCTACAGAACTGGTACTGTGCAGCACTGCAAGCTTGGGGGAATAAAAAACGGGCACAGACATAGCAGTCAGCAAAACAGGGAGACTGCACAGACACAAGACATAAGCAGTGCAGATTGAACATCACCGTGTTTACATGCACCGTGTTCACCACAGTAAAGCCAGATCAAGTGGTTATGCCAATGCTTGTTTTTACAAATAGAAGGCAGTTCATCTCATAGTTGAAGCAGACGATTTTCTTACCATATGGCTGGAACCTCCGGTCGTGCAAGCCAGCCCTTTTCAAGTGGTCCACTAGGGGGCGCAACAGCAAGGCTATCTATGTCGCCCCCACTAGAATGATCAGGCCAGACTGCACGATGCAGAAATTCTACATGAATTTCCATCGCTGCTCATGTTCCACCGGTTCTTCTAAGGAAGCTTTGAGATTCACACCCCTTTGATTCTCACCAATTAAGTAATGCCCCTTTGTATTAGACTGCGAAACATGGTAAATCCTAATTTTAAAAAAAAAGGTCTTTTGAATTTAAAAAACACAAAGATCTGCAACTTGGGGCATGTAGCATCAGCAAGTGGGAATAAAATCAGGCAGTTGTTTACAGTCAAGTCAAGTGGAAGTGACATCATCAGGTTGACCACAGAAAGGGAACATGTCTACAGCGAAGGCCACAGAAAATACAGAAAGGGGAGAATCTAAAGTCGAAACTAAAGTAAAGTCCACTACAAACTGCAGTATAAGCAACCTACTTTCAAATTAACATTGTTTTATGCGTCTTGGTAGCCAACTAGTGCATTACGCCACTGAATCTTGTAGCCCTGCAGATTACGACCCTAGGGCCTTCTTTGGTGTGAAATGCTGTCAGTAGTGTCCCTCCCACAGATTTACTATTTCTGAGTGCGCCGCTAACTCAACAAATGAAGAATTATTAGGTATTAGAAGGTTTTGCGGAAAATATGTGGAAACCTGGTTTACTGTGCCGATTCCCACGAGTTGAAGGGCTCCTGGGCTGAAGTCTCTCAGGAGCCCATCTCCGAACATGCCACGAGAAAATATGCGGAGAAACAAAGTAACCGTACTATTTCAAAGCTTTTTTTGATAACGCGTAAGCTAATTTAAGTAATTCCGATCTCGTAACCAGTTGCAGACAGTACTGGCATTTTATGTGAATCCGTTATGTTCTGAAAATATTCTTGAATCCTTTTTGAAGTTTTGACGTTTATGCAAAATTGTCTTTAGGTTCGGTCGTAATACAGCGTTGGGCCTTCCTTACTAAGATCGTAGCCAAATTATTAAGACAGGAAGCTGATATGTAGAAACAAAGATATGTATTTCAAGTAATAAATCCCAGAAGGCCCACCGGCGGGTGAAAGCCAGTCGTGCTGGTCCTGACAGAAGTGCATATGAATAATAAATCTACGTTCCATGACATCATGTAAATACAAACACAGATTCCATGATGTTAATACATCATAATGTGGACTTAACTAATTGGACACTGGAGTCAAACTCATGAACAAACTTTGGCAATGCGAAAGATTGTATAGGTACAACAGTCGGCCCCCCAAAATGTATTCTACATTGCGGAAAGAGGCCAGTGTGATGTTATTCAGAAGCATCATTTCATAGGACGAACTAAAGGTACCTCCGCTGTCGGGGCTGGGGCGCGGCAACACAATTTCAATCATTCGCATTCCAAAACTTGGAGGCCCCCTCCCTCCCTGCAAAGGCCATGGAGGGGGCCCGCACCCTCCGGACCCAGTTACGAATTCTCAGCGTGCCACCTGTGCATAGTGCCAGTGGGGACCCCCGGAGCTCGTTACGCCACTGATTCCCAAATATTTATAAAGCCGCCTCAACAGCACCTGTCCTTCAGTGTCCCTCGGCAGCAAGCGGTGCGGCGCTTAGATTAAAGTTATAAAGCAAAAAAAAAAAAACAGAAGGATCCAACCCTAATACTGCTTGCGCTCAATAGAAAAGGAACGCGGACATGAGAGGGGGGCAGAAACAGGACAGCAACAGAAAGGGCGCTTAGAGTAAAGTTAACAAAAGAAAACCCAGGGATCAAACCTTAACATTGCTTGGCTAATGTACATCTACGTATGGATCCGCTGGTGCATTCTTTCGCAGCCCTTCCCTCCTGGGACTGTAAAATATTCAGCCCACGGAGCCATCAGGAGTGCAGCGGGGGCATTGTCTCAGCACGCGAAACTGAAAGCGCGGTGGGAGCGCACGAGACGCTGTGAGCGTGCACATCGGCTGTCCCGGCGTAAGCTGAGGATCGCCGGAGAAGTCACGCAGTTTATCTGCGCTAAAGCTCCGAGTCTGAATCGGAGGCTGAACTGTCCTTGAGACTTGCACGCTCGCAGCACGGCCAGCGTGATGGCGGCCGCCTGGGCTGAGAGGTACACCGAGCACCCTGTGAGCTCTGGGGACACGCTGCAGGGCATCGCACTGAAACATGGCGGAACAACGGTAAGGAATGCGGGGAGAGAGTAGCTGTATGGAGAGGGCGTCAGTGTGTAGTCATGGAGGAATATGGTGGGGGTTGGCAGATGGCGCATGGCTGGCTGACACTGGAGGGGGTGCTAGGACAGCTGGGGATTGTAGATTTAATTACATGCTGGCCACATGTGTTCACACAAGTGCGGCGCGTACAGACAGGAGATGTGCACACGTATGGTGCCAGCAACAGTTGTAAAAATGCCACAAGCCGTACGCGTGCACAGCTCATGTCATGCGGTACGCGCGGGCACAGGTCCTGTCCCGCTTCCGACTTCAAGTCGGCAACAATAGAGCTCGCCGATAGCAAGCAGCGCTTTGCGCTGCGTCGCTAGGCGAGACCTAAAAAGGAGAAAACAAATTCATTGTTTCTTCCTAGTTTTTGAAAAATCCCCAGCCTTCAACATAAAATACGTCGTCTATTTCTTTTAATAAGAATGAATATTTTACCATTGAAATGTGTAATAGGAGCCTGAGAAAAACTTCTTACTGATAAAGAATTGATGATCAATGTAATAATGGTATTCAAGATTTAAACCATGTAGTTTTTATATACCCTGGGTTGCTTGTTTTTCGTTGTCGTTTATTAAAGTCTATTTTTAAAAGTTGTAATGTTCGTTCAGCAGATGAAGCATCACTACAACTGGTAATTTTTCAAGAGTTTTATGAATTTGCATTAAATTGTATCAAATGTTTATACTATGTTATGTGGACCTCGTATGAGTTCCAAAATGTATTTTAAAAAACTTGAACTTGTTACCACACAATTACTCCAGGTAATCTGCTGTGCCAACCATGACACTCCAGTACTCCCTCGGCCAGCATCCCCTTAACCAATCACTACATTAACTCTCATCGACATCACTTCTTTCTTTGTTGACTCCATTGTAAACATAGAAACAGATCTTCCCACCAGTACTCCATCTCTGCCCTGAAACTCACACAGCAGTTACTTAACTTGCCTTCCATGTTCAACAGTAGCGTAATTCCACGTCCATCCAGTACGTCCCTCCAATCCCCTCTATTCTAGACCCTTGAGAGGTCCAGAATAGTAGGCCACAGTAGCGTTCACAAAATGGCTGAAAAAAGAAACCCAGAAGTATGCTCAAAGACTCTCACATCATTCGTCCCTCTCTTTGCATGGTTCTTGAGTACCCCGAGATGGTTCTGAGAACTTTTTCCTCAGCTCTCTCACTAAATACACATAGACTGTCTTCGTATCTTGGAGACCTTGGTGGCAGAGGTACCTGTGAACGAGTGGTTGCCACCTCCGCATGCCTCGTGCCTCTAGGTACACATACCTCGAGGGAAGCACATTTACCATATACAGTTAGTGTATTCATTACCCCTCCCTGGGTAGGCTTACCTCGCAGGAACAAATAAATGCTGATTGTTGCCCTTCCTGCACTCTTCAGTGAATAGGACTATTTGAAAATCCTCTGGCATGTGCAACTTCGAAAACAAGTTCAAGGAACTTTCGGCACGTTTTCAGTGAAATTTGCTCCAGCAAGGAATGTTTTAATGCAAGTTACCTCTTTAATGTAGTGGACGAACCATTAAGAGCCAGTGCATTACCTCAGTAGTGCAGTAGCAAATCCTGCTTGGGAATCGCCTCAGGACCGTGATCCCAAGCAGGGATCTACCCACTAGACACCAGGTATAATTTTGTGGGAAGAAGCGCTCCTCCTTATGCCCTCCCCATAGCAAGGGCAAGTACTGACACCCAAAAAATGAACAGTCTTTCTGCCTTCTGAAGGGGCGATTTCAGGGGTTACCCTAACCACTGCCTGGTAGGGGAAGAAAGCCCACTAGAACATCGGGGATAAATTATTTTAAAAATGAAGGGGTGTGAGTGGCCCACCCTGGTACTGTGCCATGTACTCAACCCAAATCAGGTAAAACAGTATTTCTGCCCATCCTTAGAGGCAGAATGGGGAGTTTTAACCTACCATCTGCTTCACTCCAGGGGGCGGAAAGTCCACTAGGAACCAGGGCAACTACATTAAAAAAGGGTAAGGCAGCCCTGACATTTGGCCATACCTTTCTCCCATATTGGCCCAGAAGTCTTTCTGTCTCTCACCTCTGTGGGGGGCAGAAACCCCACTAGAACACCAAGGATACATTTAAAACATAAAAAGGGGTGAGGGTGGCTCGCCCTGGCATTGGGCCATGCTTCCAACACAAAAGGGTTAAAACAGTCTTTCTGCCACCTGGGGGCAGATTTTACCCCAATTGGCCCCCGGGAGTGCAGAAAGGCCACTGGGTGCCATGGGATTTTTTCTTTAATGTGGTGGTGTCATCCTCTCTTGAAACTGAAAGCGAGGTGGGAGCGCACAAGACGCCGTGAGCGTGCACATCGGCTGTCCCGGCGTAAGCTGAGGATCGCCGGAGAAGACACGCAGTTTATCTGCGCTGAGGCTCCGAGTCTGAATCGGAGGCTGAACTGTCCTTGAGCCTGGCACGCATCCCAAAAAGTGACATTTTCTACCCCAAATGCAATGGATATGATTTTGGTGTGTCTGGTGCTCAACGAATATTGGGAAAGAGTGATGAAGGTTCTGTCTCTGATTCAATGGTATGGGTTCTTTTTAGCTTGGCATACTGTACCGTATGCTGGGTTGCATCCCCTTCATATAAAATGTCAAATATATTTGAGTTTGCATCCTCGCTATAAATTCTTGCCAAATCTAGGATCATGATACACTGGACATAACCTCATAGCCCCTCCCTGCAATTGTGGTATAAAAATCTTTCGGAATGGTCCTTAGCGGATACAATATGGATCTGGATGAAGATGGTGCGTAGAGACAAAAAGCTACAAGATAATCTGCAGGAGTGGTGAGAGATGACGGACATACTCTCAGAAAGAGATGATGAACCTAGCATGTCAACCCTCACACACCTGACATTACTTTACATCTGAGGTGCTCAGCTGTGCAGGTATTAAGATTTGAGTGTGATTGTATATTTGTCTGGAATTACATTTTCATGTTCAAATTGCTGGCTGATGGTCTTTTGTGATACTATTGAATAGTTCCTTTTTCTCGCTTGATATGAGACAAAATGCAATAAAATGTGTTAAAATAGATAAATAAACAAAGCAAAGCAAATGGTTTTAAAGATAACTTCAAACCATTTGTTTTGGTATTTGGTTGGTTCCTGTCTCCTGCAGGGGTTGCCACAATCAGCACTAACATTCAAGGCTTTGGGGGTCGTGGAGGGAGGGATCTGCTGTTACTTGGGTCAGAGAGGCCAGTACATAAGTGATAAAGACTCTTCAATGGGATCGTTGCAACAGTCAATCAATAAAAAGTTGTTCTATTTGATAAAAATAATACAAGCATGTATATCATGCAATAGCAGCAATTAGACAGGATACACATACTTCAGTTAAATATACATCAGCTGTTAATTTAAATGTAAAAGAGAAAAGAGACAGGAATACTAAGAACAGTCAGTTACCAGATAAGGCAATAAGTAGGATTGTCATCTTCCTCCTGTTGGGACTGAGACCTGGGATCACAATACTAGTGACTTGCGTGGAGAGCACCAGACAAAAAGCGGGAAACAATAAAGCAGGATTTGGAAGTAGCTAAAAGCTGAAGATAGAGGTATGCAGGTCTAATCTGTATAAATTGTTCAGGAATCAAAAGGGACCATAGGTATTTATGGTGAAGAGTAGAAAACTTCGGATAAATGAGTACTATATGCATAGTATCACAAGCAGAGGTGTTATCGCATCTGCGATTTAACCATGACATACCTCCGCGTATACTGCTTTAGTAAAGCAGAATCCTCCCGACCGGATGCCACCCTCTGAGAGAAAGCCTGCCTGACCCAGGCAAGATCATTTTTCACTATAGCCCTAGGATCGGTAAATAAACCTAGATGCACTAAATTATTAAACGATTTCTTAATATACTGCAACCACAGGATCTAAGCTGCATTGTCTAAGGACAGACAGTCTTGAAGAATGAGCCTATTTGAAAGTAGGTCCTCCTTGTACCATTCGGAACACCAAAGTAAAAAACAACGAATACGAATAAAATCTGAAATAAAAGACATGCCCAATTTTTCATGGATAATTTCAACAATAATTTCCTGTCCCACAGTCAATAAATATCTCAGAAACTTATTTTCAATCACCTGAACATGATCAATAGTTGCATACCCCCAAATTTCACAGCCAAAAGTGGCCATCAGTATACATTTAGCCTTGTATATATCTTTGAAACGTTTTGGAGGCTTATGCCTTATACGGCTGGCAAAATCATGTAGCCCAGAGATGGCCCTTTGTAATATCCCCCATTTTCTTGATTGAACGTTTCCAGCTCAGACCCGCATTGAGTAGCAAATCCCAAATAAGTGACATTTTCTACCCTACTTAAAACCTGTCATTGTGCTCAGAGACTACAGGATTTTGTGTTCTTGGGGCCGGTCACCTTAAAATATGATTTTTTAAAATTTGTAGATAAATTCAAACTGTTTATAAAATCAATAAATGAATCTAAAAGTCGTTGAAGGCTCCTAGCTGTACAGGCAATTAGAACCACATCATCGGCATATAGGAGCTCTGGAATCGCTCTCCCACCAATTCTAAGGATGTGAAATGAAATGAAATGAAAATTAATTTATAACGCGCAACTTAGCCCAATGGGCGTCAAGGCGCCTAACCAAATATAGGATCTACAATCACAGTTGCTTACTGGTAGGCCTTAGAGAAATACCAGGTTTTGAGTGCTTTTTTGAACATGGTCATAGAGGGTTGAACCTTGATGTCAAAGGGAAGAGCATTCCACAGCCGTGGGGCCACAGCAGAAAAAGCCCTACTTCCCCATCTAACCTTCTTAAAACGGGGAATTACTAACAAGTGCATATTTGCAGAACGAAGAGCCCTGCTAGGAGCATAGCAAGTCAAGAGAGATCCCAGAGCATTAGGAGGATCTGCCCTTAAGGCTCCAAAAACCAAAGTCAGAAGTTTAAAAGAAATCCTATATTGGATGGGGAGCCAGTGAAGGCTTTTCCTGGCTAAGGTGGCCGAAGATGCAGCAGGAACAGATAGAACAAATCGCGCTGCCGCATTTTGTATCACCTGAAGGCGATGGATCAAGCCCTTATTAATTTCAGCATATAGGGAGTTGCAGTAATCTAGTCTTGATCCAACCAATGCCACCACAATCTGCATACGTGATTGAGGAGAAAGATAGTGAACAATTCTCCTCAAAATCTTAATGACCCCCCAGCAAGTAGAAACCGTTCTGTTAACCTGGAGGGTCATTGACAGTGAAGTGTCAAATATGACGCCAAGGTTCCTGGCAGACTGAGATGGAATAGGACAAGAACCCAGAGAAGGGGGCCACCACTCATCAGACCAACAATCCTGATTGTTCCCGAAAATCAGGACTTCGGTCTTATCACCGTTCAACTTCAGAGAGTTTAGGATCATCCGTTCGGAGACTGCCTGCATGCAGCTCCTAAAGTTGAACGCTGAGATATTCTTCGAGTGGGTCAGGGACACCATAATTTGGGTGTCATCGGCGTATGACACAACCTCCATCCCCTGCGATTTCACAAGCCTTGCTAGAGGGGCTATATAGATATTAAACAGGGTCGGGCTGAGAGCCGAACCCTGTGGGACCCCGCATTGCAAGGCTTTAGCAGGGGAGAGAAACTCGCCGAGCTTAACCCTTTGTTCTCTTTGCTCTAAAAAAGAGGACAAAAGACTCAAAGCAGTACCCGTCACTCCTAACTCCCTCAGACGAGATGTTAACGTCGAGGGAGAAAGAGTATCAAATGCTGCAGTGAGATCTAAAAGGACCAAGAGAGTGGTCTGACCCTGATCCACCTTTTTTCGAATATAGCCCGTCACCATAGTGAGTGCTGACTCAGTGCTGTGACACTTCCTAAAGCCATGCTGGGAGTCATCCAGATATCCAGAAAGATCCAGGAAGGCCGACAAATGCAAATTAAGATGGAGTTCTAGCATTTTCGCCGGTGCTGGAAGCAGAGATATCGGACGAAAGTTCTTAAGCGTTTCCGGATCCAAGGTGGGCTTCTTAAGCAAGGGCTTCACAATTGCCTTTTTCCAGACCGCCGGAAAGACTCCCTGTGTTAACGCACTATTCATCACCTCCATCAAAGGGGGTGCTAGGGTATCCTTACATGCTTTCAGCACTTTCAAAGGACAGGGATCCAAAGGAGAGGCCGATTTTATTCTATTGAAGAGAAGATCCATCTCCTCAGAAGATAGTAGCGGAAAACAGGAGAGAGTCTTAGAAGGATCTCTCGTCCAGGCTTCAGAGCTTAAATAGGCCAAAGGAGGTTGGAGACCCAAAGTGCTCCTTTGAGCTTCCAGGGCAGTGAATATGTCTTCAATTTTATTATGAAAGAAGTCTGAGATGTTATTACAGAGCTCCTGAGATCCAACTACCGGATCAGGCATTTGCAGAGAACAAAGGGAGTCCACAATTTTAAAAAGCTCCCTAGATGAGGTAAGGGAGGCAGTAAGGTTGGTGAAAAACTCCTGTTTTTCACTTATTAGCCTAGCCTTATAATCTCGTAGCAAACGCTTATATGCCTCGCCTTCAGAGGGATCCCATGTCTTTCGCCATCTTCTCTCCTGCCTCCTACAGGACTGCCTCAGGAGTCTTAGTGTGTCAGTGCCGAGGGGCTGCGCCTTGCTATATACCGGAAAGAAGCGGGTGCCAATGCTTCTACTGCTCTAGAGATAGAGTTAGCAAGTACTTGTGCAGCTTCCCCAGCTTCCCCACAAGAGGAAAACGGCCCAGCCCTTATAAAAGGAGATAGGGATTCATTAGTAATATTCTTGAAATTCCTTTAAAGTTGTTTGTTACAGGTATTCCGTAGAGCCACACATGCTAGAGGAGCTTTCAACTCCAGGGGTACTGCCAGATGATCAGACCAGGCCAGGCGAATAGGTAAATCGACCGACAGTCTCAGATCACTGGTAAATACTCCATCTAGAATATGGCCGGCCTGATGAGTAGGGCTACTGACCATTTGGGAGAAGCCACATGCGTTAAGCGAATCCAGCAAGGCGTGAGTATCATTACAGCCAGTATCCTCAAGATGAAAATTCAGGTCCCCAAGTATGGTGAAAGAGGGCCTGCCAAAATATGGTTCTAAGATCCTGAGCAACTCATTACCGAAATTGGATCTAGGTCCCGGAGGCCTATATATGAGGATGCCAGTAAAGGAGACCGACGCAGAACAAGAAATAGAAAAGTACAAAGCTTCAAAGGAATCCAAGGACTCGGATAAAGCCTTTATACTACAGGTGAGTGAGTTTTTGTAGAGAATGGCCAGCCCACCCCCTCTACATCTAGTTCTATCCAGTCTCTGGAAAGCATAACCATCAGGTATAGCCAGCAACAGATCATGGCCCGACGAATCCGATGCCCATGTTTCGGTAACAAACACCCAGGAGGGATCCCTAGCAGTCACGAAGTCATGGAAAGCAACGTTATTTTTAATTAGGGATCTTGCATTAATTAGGAACCCACTACCCAATGGTAGTGTATTTGGCAGAGTGCGAGGGACATGGTTAACCTCATAGTTGGGGCGGCAGAATGTCAGGCATACCTTACACGAGTGACATGCTATGGCATGTCGAATACCATTAGGCGAAAATCGGTGATGACAGGGCTCTGGCAGAGGTTTCAGAGCTCGCATATCAAGATGTGAATACGCAAACTTTACCTGACCTGTTGAGTCCAGCCCGCCCTGCAGCACGTCCTCAGCACGGACGGGCGCAGACGGGCTGAACTTAGGCGTAACTCCGGCGTCAGTCCGGCGACCCCGCTGCGCGTAAGCATGACCCCCTTATGTAGACGTCTAGCGTCCTTCTGACGACTAGAACGTCAAGCCTCGAAAATGGCGCCGCCAGGCGTCACAGTCCACCCCAATACACACCCAATATGGCCGCTCGAATATCTCCGCGTCTCCGTGAAGGGGTCCGCAAAACAGCGGTGAGATTAAAATGTTTTTATGGTGCAAGTGAGGGGCAGGTCATTAAAATCAGGGGTACAATAACAAAAAAATAAACAAAGATACAAAACAAGGCAGATTTAAAAGGCCGCTCAAAGCAACTGCGTGCAATGCGCTTAGAAGATCGCGTTCAGTACAGAGTGCATTCAAAGCGCTCCCGAATAGCAAGGGCCATTACCTAAAATCATCCCCCTTATGTAGACGTCTAGCGTCCTTCTGACGACTAGAACGTCAAGCCTCAGGGCCGATGTTTGATAGCATCTTCTATAGCCGATTTATGTGCATATTAATAAAAAGGGGCAAGGATGCAAACCTGGCAGACACCTCTTTTAAGATCAATAGGCAGAGTACATGCACCATTAGATCCATATCTGACCACCCCTGTCTGGCCATTATGGAGGTTGCGCATAAAAGAAACAAGTACCTGATCCACCCCCCATGGACCACAGCTCAGCCTAGATCTTATCTCTGTTGACTTTCACAAAGGCTTAACTGAGGTCCTTAAAGGCCAGATGGACAGAATCCCCTCTTGCCCAAGTGTATATAGACACCAAGAAATGTCCTATTACTTACCGGTAATCTTCATTACTCCGGGTCCCGTAGTCCTTGACACCGTCATGGACAAGTGAGATGTAACTATCTCATGACAGAAAAAAGAACGAAGGAATGCTGGACATACCCTTCCCCCTCCCACTGGGAGTACTTAAGGAGTACCGTCCCAGCATTCCTCCTGAAATACCAAGCCACAATGAAGGCCGGCAGACAGGGAGGGAGGGAGGGAAGTCATGACGGTGTCGAGGACTACGGGACCCGGAGTAATGAAGATTACCGGTAAGTAATAGGACATTACCCCCAGGTCCCTCCGTCCTCGACACCGTCATGGACACGTGAGAAATACCAAAGCAAACACCGGCATTCATACCAGAAACACAACAAACCACCAGGATAGCAAACAAACCCAGAGATTTATTGGAAATAAAGCAGAAAAAAACATTAGGAGCGAACAGAGCTCAACACCCCCAATGCAAAACCTCCATCATCCCCCAACAGATTGAGGAGTCGATAATGCCTGATGAAAGTATTAGAAGAGGCCCATGTGGCAGCTCTACAAATCTCAGAGAGAGGAACACTCTGAACCTCAGCCCAAGAAGCAGCCACCCCTCTCGTAGAACGACCCTGAACCCCCAAAGGAGGAGGAGACCCAGACAGAGAGTAGGCCAAGGAAATGACTTGCTTCAACCAACGGCCGATGGACACAGAAGAAGCCTTACCCCCAAGCGAAGCCGCCCCAAAGGAGACAAAAAGGGAGTCCGACTGGCGAAACACCGCCGTGCGGTCCAGATAAATGCGCAAAGCCCTGCACACATCCAACAATGACCACTGGGGACCACCAGGAGAATCCAAAACAGAGCCCAGGGCAGGCAACACCAACTCCTGGCATCTGTGAAATTGCGAAGAAACCTTCGGCACAAAAGAAGAATCCAGGCGGAGCACCACCCCACCCTCCGTGAAGGACAGAAAAGGAGCCCGCGCCATCAAGGCCCCCAACTCCCCAAGACGACGAGCAGAGGTGACAGCCACCAGAAACACCACCTTGAGAGTGAGAAATTTCAAATCCACCTCATCCAAAGGCTCAAAAGGAGGACCAATCAAAACCCGAAGGACCAAAGGCAAATCCCACAGGGGAAACGAAGGACGAGGCACAGGCCGAGAAACAGTGAAACTGCGGAGAAGACGAGAGACCAAGTCCTCAATATCCGAAAGATTCCCCCACGGGGAACGAAAAGCACGAACAGCGGCCCACTGGGCACGCAGAGTAGACACCGCCAACCCCTTCTCGAAACCCTCCCACAAAAATTGAAGGACAACCTGCAAGGAACAGAACAAAGGGGAGACTCCCAACGCCGAACACCAACGATCAAAATTACCCCAATGCCGATCATAAGCCTTGAGGGTAGAAGGACGCCGGGAACGCTGAAGAGCCACCGCTAGATGCTCCGGGAAACCGCGCCGCCTCCAACCCTGCCTCTCAACTTCCACACCGACAATCGCAACCGGAGAAGAGACAGGGACGGGGAAGACCGCAGGGGAGACGGAGACAGGGGAAGAAACCAGGGACCCTGAACCGCCAAAAGACGCACCGTTGGAAACCAGGACCTCCGAGGCCAAAACGGAAGGACTGCAACCACGTCCCGATCTTCCTGACACAGACGGGCCAGAAACCGGGGAACCAGCGCCAGAGGGGGAAAGGCATAGAGGAGACGCGACGGCCAAGGCAGGGACAGCGCGTCCACCCCCCAGCAACCCTCCTGCAGAAACCGGAAGCAGAAGCGAGGGAGCTGAGCATTGTGCCGGGAGGCAAAGAGGTCCAGAAAGGGACGCCCAAACCTCCCGCACACAAGCCGAAACGCAACCGGGGTGAGTGACAACTCCAGAGAATCCGGAAAACACCGACTCAGGACATCCGCCACACAGTTGTCCACTCCCCGAAGATGAACCGCCGTCAGAGACAGCAGATGGCTCTCCGCCCAACAAAACAGGGGGACCACCACCGCATTCAAAGATGCCGAACGAATCCCCCCTTGATGATTCAGATAAGCCACCGTCACCATATTGTCGGACCGCACCAACACATTCCGATCCAGCAAAAGACCCCGAAAACCCATCACAGCCCGGGACACCGCCATGAGCTCTCTCCAGTTGGAAGACCTGCGACTCTCCAGGATGGACCAACGACCCTGAAGGGAGCGAGACCCCAAGGTCGCACCCCAACCCACGGCGCTGGCATCCGTCGTCAACACCAGAGAAGGAGAAGACTGCAGGGGAAGACCCATTGACAGATGACCCCTCACAGACCACCAAAGAAGAACCGGGAGGACCACCAGAGACACAGGAACCAGAACATCCAAATCGCGGGACAGGGGGTCCCAGAGAGACAGGATGTACACCCAAAGGGGGCGCAGATGAAAACGCGCCCAGGCCACCGTAAAAACAGTCGCTGCCATCAGACCCATAAGACGCAACCAAAGGCGCACCGGAAAGGCACCCCCTTCCCTGAAACGTCTGGCAAGGGACAGCAACGTAACAACCCGAGCCTCGGGGAGGAACACTCGGTTCAGATCTGAACGGAAGCGGGCCCCAATGAACACCATGTCCTGAGACGGCGTCAGTTGACATTTCGGCAAGTTGATCAGGAAACCATGGGCCCGCAACGCCGAGCACACCACCTCCCTGGCCTCCAGCAACAGGACCCGAGATGGAGCATGGATCAACCAGTCGTCCAAGTAGGGATACACCATCACCCCTTGGAGATGAAGCCACGCAACCAAAGGCGCTACCACCTTCGTAAACACCCTCGGCGCCGCCCGGAGACCGAATGGCAACACCATGAACTGGTAATGACGCCCCTGAACACAAAACCGTAGAAACCTGCGGGACAGAGGATGGATCGGAACATGGTAATACGCATCCTGAAGATCCAGGGTACACATGAAGTGACCCGGCAGCACCAAAGGAATCACCCTCTGCAACGTCTCCATGCGAAAAGGAATACGGGGCACCCATTTGTTCATGACCCGAAGATCCAAAACCAAGCGGAAACCACCCGTGTTTTTGGGAACCAGAAAGATAAGGGAATAAAACCCCATCCCGATTTCCGAAGGGGGAACCTCCTGAACGGCACCTTTCCAAAGAAGGTCCAGAATCCCGAGAGAAAGATGAGACCGCTTCGCAGGATTCGAAGGCCAAGGAGTCGGTCGAACACCGGAGTCCGGAGGCGGAACCGTAAATTCCAGAACATAACCCTGGCGAATGATATCCAACACCCACACGTCGGAACAAGACTGAACCCAGGCCTCCAGGAAGAAGCGCAGCCGCCCTCCAACCAACAACCCGGGAACCACCGCCAAAGAGTCAGGAACGCGGCTTGGCAGGCGGAGGGGACTTAGCCTTACGGTCCCGACCACGGCCAGAAGCAAATCTACCCTGGCCCCTCACAAACTGTCTACGAGAAGCAGGGCGAAAGAAAGATTTAGATTTAGAAGGAACAGGAGCTGAAGCAGATACTTTAAAAGAAGAAGAATGCTTCTTCTCCTTAAACAGCTTATGTAATTTGGTCTCCAACTCCCCCCCAAACAACATTGTACCCTGAAAAGGCAAACGCAACGCGCACGCCTTTTGCTCAGAGTCAGTTTTCCAGTCCTTAAGGACAAGACTGCGACGAGCAGCCACACAAGCCCCTCCGGACAGAGCAGAAGCACGTACAACGTCAAAAGAGACATCAGACAGAAGCTCCACCTGACGCTCAATCTGCTCAAGCAACCCAGAACAGTCCGTTGCATTGTCCATAGATGGATATAGGGACTTCAGGTCAGACAACAGGGACTGGGAAACATATGTTCCATAGATGCCAGCCCGCAAGGCCAAGTGGGACCCAGAATACACCTTCCTGAGCGCCACATCCGCCTTCTTGTCAACCGGATCCTTCAGCACAGCGTCCTCAGCAAGGGAAGTGCGCCCCACCAAACTAGCCACAAAGGAGTCTATAGGTATAGAATCCGGCAGATCAGAAGCCATATCCTGCAGGGGATAAAGCCGCGCCATAAATCGCGGAATCAAAATGCGATCAGGATCAGCCCACTCGCGCTTCAAAACATCCTTAATGAAGGGATGAACAGGAACATCAACAGTGGCAGCACTCTGAAATTGCCTCAACAAAGGGCCCCTAGAGGTACTGGGAGCGTCCTCGTCAGGGAACCCCATGTTCTCTTTAACATGCTTCAGGATACCGGGCATAGCGTCTTTGTCCACATATTTGCCCTTCAAATCGCCGTCTCCCAACCACGCAGACTCATCGCCACTAGAGTCAGAAGAAACAGGAGCAGGGCACTTGCGACGGGACCCAACATCACCTATCTCGGATAATGTCTCCCTGATTAAGCGCTTAATACGCGCATCGCCACCAGCATCACGATGCCTGGACCTGGCAGGGGAGGGCGACCTGGAAGCACTAGAAGTAGATGAAGAGGACGACCTCTCCCTGTGATGCCGTTTCTTGGAATGCTTTCCCATCGTATACCACACACCAAAAATAGCTAAAACGCCAGAGATAACAACCGCTATGCGGTACTCACCCCTATTGCTCGTTTTAACGAGTTCCCCACAGCCGGTAACCTCGAGGCGCCTGACTTCCGTCCACACGCTCAAAAACCGGAAGTCAGGCATGACGACATCCGGCCTGGGAAGCAGCCCCAACCAATCCTGAGAAGCAGCTCGGCCGCGCCCCCTAGCAAGCCCGGCAGGCCAGGAGGGGCGGCCATCGGGCCAAGATATAGCCAACGCGGTATTACACCGCCGCGAGGCTGACGAAAATGAAGAGGCCCGCGCCACTCCCCCCAAGCCCGGCAGGGAGGGAGAGGCCATTCACCAAGGACCGCCGGCACCAGGAAGAACCAGCAGCCCCCAAGTAAGTCCAGACATAATGCAGGAGCGCCCCCGCTCCTGCCACGTCCACACACTGTCAGGACGACAGAAAAAAGAACAGGAGGAATGCCGGGACGGTACTCCTTAAGTACTCCCAGTGGGAGGGGGAAGGGTATGTCCAGCATTCCTTCGTTCTTTTTTCTGTCATGAGATAGTTACATCTCACTTGTCCATGACGGTGTCGAGGACGGAGGGACCTGGGGGTAATGTAAGTTTAGGTTCTGCTCGACCATGCCCCTTCCGAGCCTAAACCCATATTGTACATCAGAAAGAATTTCCTTCTCATTTTCCCAGGTATTCAATCTCTCCAGAATCACTCTGCCATTAATCTTTACTTCAGCATCAATTAGAGAGATTGGCCTGTTACAGGCAGAGTCTGCTGTTTTTGTCATAGGCACTATTACTGATCATTTCCAAATTTCTGGAAGCGGGCCTCTAATGGCCGGTTTTATATGGAGTGTTAAAACTCGGGCCCAGAGGTCCACTAACAACTTCAACAAGTTGCCCAGGACCCCACTGGTACTGGGAGCCTTACCAGGGGTAACAATTGAATTGTACCCTTTACTTCCTCCCATTGGATAGTTAACATATCAGCCTTAGGGGTGGAATGGGGCAAGGACTCAGACCCCTTGCAATCATAAAGGGCCGAGAAGTGGTTGACGGATCAACTTTAAAGCAGGAATGGTTCAGAACCCCCCCAAAACTTGGTGCTATCCTTCTGTGTGCTGGCTGTCACCAGATCACTCCACAATTTATTCTTTAGCTGCAACTTCCTGTTAGCAAGCACAGCTTTGTAGGCTGATCTACTTCTTTTTACCTCCTTCCTATCTCGTAGTATACTTTTTAGGGGTATATTTGCAAGAACTGTCGCACCACTGATTTTCCTCAGCTGTCCGCCCAAAGAATTACCATGGCGGTATGGCAGATTCTAATGCCATGTTAGCATAATATTTACAGTAGAATGCTCCATGGCGGTAGGAACAGGCCGGCATTGTAAAAACCGACGCTGTTGTGTGCGCCGTGTCATTAGCAAATTTGATGCTAATGCTGCAAAAGTGACATTCACCAAATTAGCGTCTAGAAAATAGATGCTAGCCATCCTAGCATCACTTTTGTGCTCCTAGTGGGGGGAAAAATACAAAACACTGCTAAGCGCGAAATAAAAAGTTACACTTACCTGAAAGCAGCAATGGAGCAGCTAGGAGTGAGCACAGCCCAGGATAACAACCCCAGTAACCCCAGTTCCAACCAGGAAGACCAGCCAGAGTCCCAGGGGATGAGGAAGTGCAAGTTAAGTCAGGAGGAGAATTAAATCTTGATCACAGAGGTGACAGAGCACCAACACCAGCTCTTCGTCAGCTCCAAAATGTCATTGGGGAGGTAAAAGGGCATATGGCAGACCATAGGGGACAAGGCCTGACAGGTTTATTTTTCCGCTTCTCTGCACGCACTGAATGATTTTTCTTGCTTTTAGCTGATCAAATTGTATTTTACTGCCATCTGGATTTTATGTTTGACATGCTCTGAGTGTGTTATACTCAGCTTTCTGCACTGACACTTTAACAGGGGTTTCTTACCCGGGTGGCCATTTTGTGGGGACGCGCGCTCCCTTTGGTTAGCGCTCTAGTGGCTGCATGCTGCCCTGCCTCTGACACCATTTAACGGGCAGAGAATGGACTCTCAGCGCCTGACAGGTTTATTTTTCCGCTCCTCTGCACGCACTGAATGATTTTTCTTGCTTTTAACTGATGAAATTGTATTTTACTGCTATCTGGATTTTATGTTTGACATGCTCTGAGTGTGTTATACTCAGCTTTCTGCACTGCCACTTTAACGGGGGTTTCTTCCCCGGGCAGCCATTTTGTGGGGACACACGCTCCCTATGCTTAGTGCTCTAGTGTCTGCACACCATCCTGACTCTGACACCATTTAATGGCCAGAGAACGAACACGCAGAGGACGCGCGCAGCGGGCGCGCCAAAGGCAAGCCCGTCCGAGCCCGACCGGGACCAGGGGCCATGACCCCTGGCCCAACTAAGGGGATTAAGTTCAGCTACTCATCTAAACAGCTACTAGATTATCGTAGTATGCCCCTCTCTAATTGTACTATATGCAACCTGGATGAAGAATCCCTTAGATGCTCACATTGCAAATTTGCCTTCAATGTGGTGATGCACAAGGATTATGAGGGTAGGATGCAGCCTAAACAGACTGTCTTAGAAACATCTACTAATATAGAGCCACAGGGACATATTTTACAAAAAAGCACACTTTCATCTCATAAGGATTTTACTTTTTATAACATCAATTGTCGCTCACTCCCTGAACATAAGGCGGACATTTTTGATCTTCTAATCAATGAGCAACCTGATGCTGTTTTTCTTTCCAAGACCTGGCTGCACAAGAGCTCTGCTCAGCACTTCCTACTAATTACTCCATTGTCAGGAAAAACAGAGAATTAAAGATAGGGGGCGGTATCGCTATTATCTATAAGAAGATTTTTGATTGTAAATTTGAAGAGTAACCCTCGACCTTCTGCGAGGCGTCCTTATTTAAAATCAAACTTTCACCCTGGTTTACCCCTTACCTTTTAAATGCTGCTAATTTTACCATCTTGAGTAATCTGAACCCCCATCTTGATGACCCGGCATGTGTAAAAAGCGCTGTATTCATTGCCGACCTCGAATCAATGAATATTCAACTCTGCAACTCAGGTGCATCTCATGTGGCTGGTCATTTATTAGACCCCATCATTTCCAATTTGGTCGATATTTGTTGTCCCCCAGCTCTCCCTCTGTGCTGGTGAGACTATTTTGCTGTTCCTTTTCGGATAAAAGTTGCTCCGGACTCCTCGGTAGTCTCGACGGGAACTAAGTTGAAAACTAGAAACTGGGGAAAGCTTGATATAGGAGCTTTAAATATTATTTTATCCAATAACATATTTGCAATCAAACAAATAACAATTGCGTATTTTGGGGCCATTCAAAATTGGATTTTAAACTCTATAGATATCTGTCTCCCTCTTTCCAACAGCGGATTAATAATCACCGTCCCCCCGCTCCCTGGTTTACCGAGAAGCTAAAAAATGAAAAAACTACATGTAAAATCTTGGAAAGAAACTGGAGGAAAAGCTATGTGCCTGATGCCAAACTGCCCTATAAAAAGTCCATAAAGGACTATCGCTCTCTGTGTAAAACAGTCCAAGCGGAATATGTTTCCTCTACAATTTACAAAGCTCAGAACTGCTACAAGACTCTGTTCAAGGTGGTTAAAGAACTATTGGGTTCAAAAAGTCAGACTCCCCCTCTTATCCTCAATGAAACACAATGTGAGGCTCTTGACCACTTTTTTGTAAGCAAAGTTGAAAAAATATATTTGGCACTTGCTGGTGACAATCTGAATAACATTGCGCAGCCGGTTATCACCCTCCCTAATGTAGTCAGTGATAAATCGCCTGAGAACTGTAAGAACACCAAATCTACTAATAAACTGGAGAGTTGGTCCCTCCTGGATATGAGCTCTTTCAATTAGCTTCTGGCCAGCCTAAAATCTGGCTCCCCAGGAGATTTACTCCCCATTTCTGTGCTCAAGCAACTTGAGTCTCCTTCGCTTATGCTAATTATGGAGCTCCTTAATGCCTCCTTACAGGAGGGAGTAGTTCCCCCTGAATGGAAACACGCTATGGTTCTTCCGCTTTTAAAGAAGGCCAATGCGGAGCCTTCTCAGCCTTCCAATTTCCATCCAATCTCACTGCTTCCGGCATTTTCCAAAATTTTGGAAAAACATATAAATTCCAAATTATCTTCCTTTGTTGATACCCAGAACTTCCTACATCCTTCACAATCAGGTTTTAGAGCAGGGTTTGCAACTGAAACAACTCTATTAGGAGTTACAGAAATGCTTCAACATCGTCTGGATACTGGTGACACGGTGGCCCTTATTTTACTTGACGTGAGTGCTGCATTCGACACGTTGTCAGACACCGTATTGCTGAAAGCGTTGCAGTCTCTGGGCATTGAGGACCTAGCACTGCAATGGCTTGACTCTTTCCTTACCAATCGCACATTTCAGGTCTTCTCTTCCACTGCCAGCTCCAAAAAGCATTTATCCCCCTATGGAGTGCCACAGGGATCTATACTGAGCCCCCTGTTGTTTAATGTTTATGTTCGCCCATTAGCAGATATAGCTGAAACGGCAGGGCTGTCCCTATTTTCCTATGCAGATGACACCCAGATTATCTTCTCCCTCTCTGCAGCGAGGGACTCTGAATCATCTGCTCTCCAGTCTGGTTTGAGGAAAATTGTGTCTTGGCTGCACCTTAATCTACTCAAACTCAACAGAGAAAAAACGGAAGTTTTGATCTGAGGGAAAAATCAAGATCTTTGGGGTCCCCAGCATTGGCCTGTTGAAATGTGTATTCTTCCCCAGCCTACCCATCAAGTCCGGAACCTAGGCTTTATCATTGATGACCAGCCATCAATGAAACATCAAGCCGTGAAGGTGGCCTCAATATGCTTTACCATTCTCAAATGGTTAAAGACGATTCTTTGGATGTTGCCACTCTCTACCCAGAGAACAGTAGTCCAGGCCCTTGTTACATCTAGGCTGGATTACAGCAACATTTTATATCTGGGCTCTAACAAAGATGTGATACAAAGATTGCAGGTGGTGCACAATGCGCCTGCCAGACTGCTTTGCCAGGTCCCCAAGACAGCCTCCATTTTTTACTTTTTTCATAACCTTCATTGGCTTAAGGTGGAGAATCACATTAAATTCAAAGCCTTGAGCTATATGTTTAAAATCAAAACTGGCTTAGCCCCACAATATCTGCAATCTTTAGTTTAACCCTACTTGCCCTCACGCACCCTTCGTTCCACTACTCAGTTTAAATATACGGTTCTTAGAATCATACCGATGCATATGCGCGGTCGTTCTTTTGCCTACCTAGGACCTTCTCTGTGGAACTCTCTCCCTATTTCACTACGTAATGAAACAGTTTATGGGAATTTTCGAAGAGGCTTGAAAACTTGGTTGTTCAACTTGTAACTTCTCTCCCCTCCTCTCTTTTTCAGGCTGGCACCGGGAAACCCCTCTGGGTAGCTGAGCACCTTATAAACTTAAATAAAAAAAAATAAAAAAAGGTGAACAGCTTTGCCAAATTCAAGAGGACAGTGACTGACTGTAAAAAGCGCTGACATGATTGCAAGCGCAGGACAAAGGAGAAACTGGCAACCAATCTCAAGGCAGTATTGCAGACCGGAGGTGGTAGTGCAGCGCCCCAAGAGAAACTGGATCCTTTAGAGGAGTAGGTGCCCGCTGTCATCTGCAAGAAGTCAGTGGTTGGAGTTGCGGGACAGAATAGTACTGGCTATGATGAAATACAACAGCAACAGGGTAAGTTGCAACAAGGGGCAATGTGGGTAACTAGGTCATATCGTGCAGTGCAGGTAACTATGTCCCAGTGCTCTGTGGCACTGTCTGCAGGTAAAAGAGTAGGATGCTGGCTCATCTATGCTTAAACATAACATCAATGGAAGGCTCATGGGCATTTTGACAATATTTTGGCGTAGGGCAGTGCCGCAAGCCTTCTTACTGTTCTACCCTACATCAAAAGAAAAGTGTAGGAATGTACTGTATGTACAAGATACCACGCATTCCTGTCCTTTCTGCCAGTGCAGGCGCACAAACTGCAGACGTCCGCCAAAGCAAGTGCAAGGGTATCTGCATTGGTGCTAGTCTCAGCTGGTACAGCAAGATGGCTTGTGGAGCTGCGTCGCACAATATGTCTATGAAATATGCCCCTCTTTCTCCCCTGGGCCCGTGCACATTGGCCTAGCCTGCAAATCCATGGCATAGAACTATTTTCGCAGAGGAGAAACAACATAGGGAAGTGACTACCCAGGGGAGGTATGCCGAGCTGGATCATCCACACATTATTATGGGGCTTATTTACAAGGCCCCTGCATGGCTTTTGATAATGTAAGAAGTGACATCCCAGCTGTGCAAGGGGCTTGTGAATAAGCCCATTTATGAGTAACGTATGTTCTGTGATGGCCCATCACAACTGTACCTGACAAATGCTTGTTGTGAAATAAGCACCTCTGGAGCTGATCTGCATTACCTGGTCTGTCATCATGTGAGTTGTCTGGATGGGCTATGGGCATGTGCATCAGCTCAATGCTTTTTTGGGACTCATTGTATCACCTACAGTGACATTAACATCTGTGTGGCCAACTCAGTGTCACAGATAAGACTGGTGCACAGATCGTGCCAGCGCTATTGCCACAGCATTTCCCTCATTTGCTTAGGGGCATGGCTATTTTGAGCCAAAAGTCATGTGAGCCATACTTAATGCTGCCACAAATCATCAATGGGTATGTGAGACAATAGGAAAGCACACAAATCATGTGTACTTAACAACTGGTCCACCAACTTCAATGTCAATGCCAATGTAGCTGAGGAGGTCAGACTCCCTGCCAACCACATCCGCCCAGCAATGTTTGAGCTGATGGATGTTGTGGTCCACTCCAACCAGCCTCAGCATCTGTTGGCAAACACTCTCCCACGTTACTTCTGCACATTCACAGTGTAGCCCTGGAGCACACGTCCCCCACTGGCTGCCATAGGAGGCAGGTAATGTGTGACCAGCCACAGGAAGCTGCCACACTCCTGCTCACTCATGGGGCGAGACCTACTCTTCCCCAGCATGATCCCACCCAAATACTAAAACCCAAACAAAACTTAACACCCCAAAAACCCACTACTATCCCTATGACAAAAATACCCCAGGAGATCAACACCCAACAGCTCACAGGACAATACATAATAGACATCTGAACAGTATGTGTCACATTTTCAGCCGATGCATCATTTTTTTTAAGCAGCCAGCAATGCATCAATTTCACACAAGGCCTGGCAAAGCACGATGTGGGTATTTTGATGCGACAGCTCGGATGCGTCATTTTCGGCTGATGCGGTGGCTGCAAAAATCACTCTATAAGGTTAATGTGTCTGTAATTATTGACGCAATAGGGCAAATGTGTGTTTTGGTGTATTGGGATGTGAAATGCATGCAATAATTTACAGGGGTTGCTGTGTTAGATGAGAATAGTGGGGTTGACCTGTTTACTGTCATTGCATGTGTTTCATATGTATGGTGACAGTATACATATGTGTGAGTTCATGCTGTTCATGGATAATACTATGCATAGTACCCAAACCCTCTGGTAGCGCATGGGCACACCTTACAAGAGGTGCCCTGTGTGCTAAATTGGTAGTAATACCCAATGACATTGCTTTACCTTCCCCCAGGGATGACACAAACTAGCACTGCAATGGGGTCAGTGCTCCAACATCTACTTCAGCGCAGCCAACTGCCAATCTGCACCGTGAACCACTGTGCAGGCAGTAGGCTGTGGGGATACTTGGAAAGATTACATTTTCCCTTGTAGGCGAGAGCTGCCATAGGCTGCAAACACTGGTAGGGAAGGTATGGATGCCACCAGATGATTGGTTGAGTTTAGGCCATTCATATTCAAGTCATACTCCACAGGAAAGTGACAGAGTCATCATTTGTGTGGCACATGATTCTCACTCAGGCTGATAGTGCTATGCTAGTTCAGCATTCATGCATTGGCGTGACCTCCTACATATTGCTGACAGTAAGGCTGCATGCAGCACACCATACCTGCACTCTGCATCAAGGCAGTGTTGCTTGTGCGTAGCAGTTGGTGTTCACATGCAACACTCATGTAGTTTGACACTGAGACAGGTGATGAGAGTCACATGGACCTGACATAGTCCAAAACTTGACAGACATCCCCAGTAGAGCCAGAACAAGGATGTATCAAATGATGTAGCCTTGGCTCGTCTGTTTCCATGTGTCCTACATGTTGTTGCTCACATTGGCCATGTAGAACAATACCATGAATGGTTTATGTGCAGGGAAATGTTGAGAGAACCTATCATATCATGTTGTGGTACACAAATTTCAGCTGTGTGGACTTGTTTCTGTAAGGATATGCGTGGGCCATGCACATAGCGATTGCACATAGCTTTACCACAAAGAGTAGCCTATGATTTGTGGATCAAGAGGCCAGCTTGTCAAGCCACAATTAGTGGCAATTAGTTACAGGTGTGATCTGAATGTTTTGATGTTTACTGTGACTGTGAAATCAAAATGCATACACACTGGTAGTGCTCGTATGTTTATTTACACTTATATATACACAGTTTCATGTAAACACTATTTTGTGACATCATGTAAGTCATTCATGCATCTGTGAATGACATTGTCTCTCCACTTTGTTGCTGCTACTGATGGCACTGTTTGATGTGGCTCCTCATCTTCCTCATCCTCATTGTCCGGCAATTCCTGCTCCTCATTGGCATCAGGCCATGGTACATTTGTCCGCACATAAATATTGTGCAATATGCAGCAGACGAGTGGAGTAAAACAATTGCGACCCAGACATATCCTGACTCCTAAAGCAGGATTTGAGTGTGCCAAATATCTGTTCTACAATGGACCGAGTCCTGCTTAGGGCATGATTGTACCTCCTATTATGGTTCTTTCTGTTGTTTTTTTTTGTTGTTTTTTTAGAGGAGTCATAACCCACGGCTGCAGAGCATATCCTTGATCATCTGCAAAGACAGGAGGGGTACAGTTAGTTAAAAGTCATGACAAGGGATGGCCCCACATTCATGTACATTCTGTTTTGTGTCATGAATGACTCATACACTTTGACTACTGTAAGAGATGTGCTATGACGTGTGACATGCAAGTAGGAATTGGAAATGACTGACACTGTACTACACATACAGGTGTACTGTCCTCTGTGATTCACTTACTATTTGTCATATTTGGGAGTGGCAATGCCATGAAGGTGATGATTTTTCACCAGTAAGGAGAGTCAATTAGCTATTGAGTAGACAAATCCAGGCCTTCAAAATCTTGTCACCCACTCACAAGGTCGTGCTACTTTTAGCACCTGCTAGTCCTATCTGGGGAGTGGACTTTGGCTGGAAAAGAACAGATGTTCTGTTCATTCAGAAAGTGAATGAGCAATAAAGATGCCATTAAATCTTGTTTTTATCTTGACACATTTGCTGTCTGTTCAAGGAAAGAGGTCAAATGTAATTTTGTCTTTTTACTAACTGCTTGGAAAATGGAGTTTATTTTTCTCTCCCTTACTAGAGTCAGAGGTCTTTGTCAAGTGAGCTATCTGAAGATGTCAGTTATTTTTCTCTAACAGATAGCCTGCAAATTATTATTACAAATATTTCAAAATATATCAGGATTTATGAAAGCACATTCTTTTGTAATTAAGAAGTGTGATGCAAACAAAGAGTTAAATGGGAGCAAAAAAACCAGAACACTTTACTTGGTGATGTGCAAATGTCACATATTTGCAGAAACTCTATTTCCAAACATTATTGTTAGCACACTATTTAGTTTTATCAGTAAAACCACATTTCATGGGAAAGTTTGTGGCCATTTCAATGCAAAATCTGGTGGCTACCATTTCATGCTTTAGTTATGTATTAATTGAAAGTGATAGTTTTTAAACATGATTTGAGAAACAATCCTGCCCCCACCCTGATGACAATGCTGTTAATGAACTAAGGGACAAGTCAGGGGTCATGTGTATCCTATATGTGGCTAGATTTGTATTATATACTAACCACACATATTTTCCACATGATTCAGTGCCCAGGGTTCTGGTGCCTGCACTGGCAGGAAATGTGCAGCATTGCTCCAAGACAGACACATTAATCCCAATATGACTGTGTTGTTTGCTGTCATGGGAGATGTAGTTTGTGCATGGAGCTGTATTTACCTTGGGGCTCAATCTGTAGCCTTAGAGGACTGATAGAGTGTGTTGTGCTTCTCAAAATGCTGTGCACATAGGATAGAATATGAGTAGATGTAGCGCGGCAGACATAATTTTGCTAGGCTAAAATATAACTAGATTTCTCCATTTCTTAGGTTTCACAGGTCTGGGATAATTCACATATCACATGACCATAGGATTTGCCTTTGGCCACATAGACATCAAGGCTGCACTTTGTTCTGGCTTGCCTTACTGCATATCTATGAGGGCATGCTGACAGACTTTGTATTGCCTCCTTGATACGAGTTGGAGACCTGCCCCACTAGAACATCATAACCAGTGATGCTCCAGCAGCACAGTTCACTTGTACATGTGGCCTACAGTGGTGGAGGCGTTCTTGCTATGGGTGAATTGTAGAATCATATTGCGCATGTGCATTGTATTATGGCACAAGTATGTAGGCCCACACCATCTACGTATGCCCTGTCTCATTCATCCCAATTCTAATATGTCAATGTATTCCAACATATTTGACTGTCATGTGCTTGAGAAGTACTTACCAACCAGTAGGCAATTCCCATATGTTCCATTCTGGAAGTGCTCATTGATGGTTGAATGCCGGAAGATGAAGGAACCATGAGCACTGCCCGGGTACTTTGTGGGGACATTGATAAAGAGGCCCAGATGGTCCACGATTACTTGCACATTCATGGAATGTGTGTGCTTCCTGTTGCGGTACAGGCGTGATATAGCCGCTGGAGGCACACGTTGCAGTCCATTGCCCCCAACACGTGGAAATCATGCAATTGCATAAAAACTTGCTTGTTTTCCTGTTGTTTCTGAGTTGTGTTGAGGAAGATGAGGTACTGGTGTGTGAGGCTTATGATGGCATCCAGGACAGAGGGTAGGAATTTAGAGAAGGGTGCCTGGGATACTTCTGCCACTCTGGCTGTGGTGGGATGGAAAGTTCCTGACGCCAACATGTGTAGAACAGCCAGTAGCTTGGCCTGTGGAGGGATGTTGGTGCACCGCTGCGATGATGGGTGCAGCCTTGGTGCAATCTAGTGCAGGAGGTGGACAATGGACTACTTCCTGAGCCTGCAATGAGTAATGACGTCCTTCTTCGCTGAGGTCAATAGGGGTAATCCTCTGGTCCGTTCCCTTCTCCTACGCTGCCTCCATGGTGGTCTTCTTGGTGCTCAGAGCTGCAATAGGAGTAGGTCCAGGGTGCCGTTGAGTTTGCCAGAGTGATTTGGGTATGTTCTCCTTTTATACTAGTGGCCATCTGTCGTTTTTACGTCTGCTTTCCCGTAGCAGTACAAATCTGCAGCTATTAAGTCTCTGCACCTCTTTTCTAAAGTAGTGCAGTTTTCCAAAATCATTGTAAATACAGCTGCATCAGTTTTTCGAGGCTTTTTCAGAGGGAATGCCTACCTTGCATATCATTAGTGATAACTGCCGCAGCCAGATCTGGTGGTAAAAGAAATTGGCGCAGGAGTTGAAAAAGTGACGCTAAAGGCCTCTAGTGTCACTTTGAAAAATATGGCGCCCAAGAAAACCGCTGCAGCGTAAGAAAATTGTTGTTGCTTCGGCGATAGCTCTATGTAAATATGCCCTTGAGTGTAATCAGGAGCTCCTTCTTGGGCCCAACACAATTTTATCAAACTATCTACAGGGCTTGCGGGGACCTACTAATCCTGACTTGGTAAGGGCTACATTTATATAGTCACAGATGGCGTCAAACCCTTTGATAATATGGGCATCTAAAGCCTAATTGTCAAGACAAGTCCTAAAGTCTACCTGGCACAACTGCAACATGTCAGTGTTAAATTCCACAGGAATAACATTACCCCATATAATCCTACGTCCCTTATCTTTGGTGGTGACTAAGGTTTTTTGAGGGTCACTTAAACCCAGAGACTTTTTTCCCAAGAAAAAAAAGTGATCAAATGATTGTGATCACTGTTAGGATTCCATTCTGGGGAAATACTTAACAAAGAGGGGGGAAAAACCTTGGATACAAAAATATAATCAATAGTAGACCCAGATCCATGTTCCTTAAAAGTAGGGACACCCTCCATCTGCTCAAGTGCTCTTTTAGAGAGTAGATTGAATAAATAAAAGGTAGCAGCCAGATCATTTAAAATATCCCAGAGGGTGGAGTGCTTGACATGGACCTGCTCCGAGGGCAAACCCTCTGAATCCTTGGGATCATACAAACAGCAGTCCCTACATGGGTGAAGAATAAATTCCCCATGTAAGATCAACACAACATGATGAGTGGGAGAGGAAAGAAAGAAAGCATCAAGAAATGTTCCTGCTTTAGCCAATGCCTCTGATTTATCTTTCCTGTGGTTGGTATTATAAACCCTGATACAAAGAATGGTTAAATGATGGTCAAAAGACAGTAGGACACCAAGAGAAAAGGGGGAGCTGGAGGGGCTCACTTTAGGATTGCAAACCAAATCTAATTTCACAAGTGTGACTAGCCCCTATCTTGCTTGCTCGCTTGAGGATGGAATGCCCTTTACACTAAAAGATACGTAGCCATCCAGCTGTATTTCCCCTTTGGAATCCCACGATTCTTGCTGGTTAATAATGTCATAGGATTTAAGAAAACGTATAAGTTCTGAGTTCTCTGATTTGCCCTGAATCCCTGCAATATTCCAGCTCAGGACTTTCAACAACCTTGAGTTCATGCTAACATTAGCCAAAGCAGTGTTGGCCATTCCGGGTCCCAGTCAGTCTTGCTCGTTCAGTCCACTTTGGACTAATACATACAGTATACAGGCTGCAAGTAGTTGAATAATGACATCACCGGGTATGGAGCCCAAAGGGTTTCTAAATAGGGCTTGGAAATAAATTTCCCCGATTGCCAGACTCCTTGTGTTTTACGTGGCCATTCACAGAGGAGGGTCCCTCTTCTCTTCCAATCGAACACCTTGAACATGGGGCCTTAGCCTTTCCTTTTGAAACTTTCTCTCAGTCAGGATGTAAATAATAAAAGATGTTAGCGACGGTCCATTACCAAGTGGATTACTGCAGCTCATGTATTTTCTGCTGAACACGTAGCACTGTTATCAGCATAATGTTTCTTAAGGCCAAAGGCTGGCACCCCCTGTGGGAACACTTGAGGACCCCCTAAGGGGGCCCGTCCCCCCAGTTTGAAAACCCCTGGAATACGGGATGAAATGATTTCTGCCGAGCTGATTGTAATGGAAAGCGTTGCGAGGGCTATAGAAGGAGTTATTGAAGGGTCTCCCTTCTAAACACAGGGTGGCAACTGGGTGCGTAATAACTCAACCTCTTTGTCTAGAGAGCCCACCGTTAATTCCAGTTTAGAGACTCTCGTAATAAGGGCATCGCGGAGCCCTACAATATTGCTTTCCATCTTTTGAAATAGTTCGTGTGAGATGCATTTTACTTGGGCATGTTGTGGGTAGTGGTGGCTCTTCCGTTATGGTGGAGGAGCATCACCCCACTGCTGGAAGCAGCAGATCAAACGTAAAATAAAATGATGATAAAGCAATTAATAAAACTGCTTTATTATCAATTTGTATTACCTGTAGGAGCCAGAGCCATCATCAGAGTTTTGGGGGCAGGACCATCAGCAGCAGGAGTGGTGGGCAATGGGCACTGCTGTCAGTCCGCATGTCAGTTTGTCCGGCCGTATCAGGACTGCCAAACCAACATGCACACTGACATCTCCCCAACTCAAGCTGCATTGCCGGGTGGAGAGAACAGCAGGCACAGGCTTCCAGTCCCCTTTAGAGCGGAAAACAAGCCGGCTAAGGCCAATCCCAGCGCTTCTTGAGTAGTGCTGGGATTGGCCTATGGGGAATCTGGGATGCTGTGCTCATGGGAACTGCAGTTGCTGGAGCAGAAGAGCACCAAGGGACAGGAGAAGAGGATCGTAGATGTGGCAGCTGGCAGCAGGAAGGTAAGCATACTTTTATTATTGTTTTCCTCCTCGCTGCCCCCACACTTTGTATCGGCAGTGGCAGCCACTGCTCGCGGGTTGCCCCTTTTCCCGCAGATTATACTTTGTTTGACAGATTTTTTATCTTGTAAAGATAGTCCCCCAGGGAGGACTGGGAACCAAAACCGGCCCTGGCAAAGTGCTTGGCCGCCCCCCCTGCCGGGCTTGGGGGTGCCGCCGAGCTCTTTGCCAGGGTCGGTTTTCGGCCCTGTTTTTTTTTGTTACGGGGCCGATTTTGCAGCTATGCTGCAAAAACGGCCCCCAGGGTCCAAAACCGGCCCCCAACCGTGCGGCGCACCGGGGGATTGCCCGGCGCCCGCTACGGCCAGACCGGCCCTGTAGTCCCCTACTGTTTTGCAACCTCACCCCTCCCCCCACTAGCTTTTGTTCTCATGCGTGTTACGCAGCCAACTTGCTGGTTGCTGGGGGGAAGGATTGACTGACTCATCAAGTCAGGTTTGGGATTGCAGTCAGTGGGGAATTGTGATTGGGCTGGCAGTGCAACTGCAAGACCGTTAGAAGTGTATTCTGCTCAGAATGTAGAGGTACCTGAAGCCTGTTGAGTTTGGATACATTGTTCCTCCACACTAGAGATTTCCTCCTTAAGTGCACTCAGTGCATTGGTTAAAAAGGATAGAAGGGTGTTATTTGTCCTGGGACAGTTATCCCTAATATTGATTGTCTCCACTTTCCTTTTTCCCATACTTCTTGCCTCGTGTGCCGCAAAGAAAGAGACACACAAGGACACTGATACAAAATAATACACATGAGGAAGGTCCGTTTAGAACTAAACAGCGAAAACAATTCCCGGCTGCGGCACACACATTTCCATAATTGCAATGAAATTGCCGACCAAAAAGGAGAATAGCCGAAGGCTAACCTAGAAAAGGTTAACAATAAAAACAAGGACTAAAAAATCTCACTAATAAAACACAGCAGGGCCCACACAGATAAAAAACAAATGAACAGATTAAGCATCCTGAGTAGTTAGAGCAGCATCTTCGTATGTTCGGACCATCCTTCAGAGTTAGTACATCTCCCTTTGGTCCAACAAACAGTCTAGGTTAGTTTGCCAATTCCAACTCACTTCGGGCTCCCCGTAAAAGACCTAAGGGGGTGGCCCTGCCCTGCCACTGACGGGTGCAGGCTGGCACAGGACAGGCCTGCCCTTGACCCCGACTTTGCTCAGGTGCGATGTCATGCAGCGGGATAGCAGAGACGCTTTTAGTGCGATGCATGAGGGCTCGCCCCCTTGGGCCGCAGTCAGCAGCCGAACCTCCTGGCGCATGGCTGAGTGGGATAGGAAGTCCCCAAGGCAGTTGAGGTCTGTGGGGTTGGGAGACCCAAAATCCACTCCTCTATGTGTCCTGCGCAGCAGGATCGCTTTTAGCGTGATGCACAAGGCTCCGCCCCCTTGGGCCACAGCCAGAAGCCACGCCTTCTGGTACATGGCTAAGTGGGAGAGGAAGTCCCCACGGGTAGTTAAGGTCTGTGGGGGCAGGAGACTCCAGGTCCACTTCTCGGTGTGTCCCACGTAGCGGGATAGCAGAGGTGCTTTTAGCGTGATGCATGCGGCGCCGTCCCCTTCGGCCACAGTCAGCAGCCATGCCTCCAGGCGCGTGGCTAAGTGAGAGATGAAGTCCCTAAGGGCAGCTACATTTATATTTAGTATATTAAATGATATCATTCCATTGAGTAGCAAAAGTGACAGATTCTAATGTAAACTTACAAACCATCAACCCCCAGCACCACTATTCTGATGACAATGCTTTTAATGAACCAAGAGGAGAGTCAGCTGTCTTTTCCTCAGTATGCATAGCCTAGTGTTACTATACATAGAGTAACATTAGAGTCTTTTGCACAGCACAAACCCAGAACTGATGTATCTCAAGGTGCTCTCGTGCTTCTGAAGGGAAAGGAGGCACTGTAAAAAGGTAATTGGCAAAGGATCACACAATGTAGTCAAGTGAAAGCCAGGGTTGATGCAAGATTTCCTATTGTGCAATTTAGCCCCTACATTGTTATCTCATTCTCTCTGCAGTTTTAGATCAAAGCTTAATGCTTTGTGTTGAATGTTTGAGTCACTAAATCAGTGCGCTGTGTTAAATACATCCAGGCTATACATGTTTCACAAGGATTGGTGGTATGGTGTCTGAGGAGGGTGATGTTTTAATGCAAAATCTAAAATGAAAACCAGAGTACCCTCCTTTGGTCAGTCCATTGGGACAATTTGCTCCTCACAGCTAAAAGTATTTATTCATTGTTATCCGTTCTTGAATTAATTCATCCACCCACTCCTCACCATCCAATTATTCAGTCATTGAGCTATGCAGCCCAGTCTCCAATCTCCATCCACCACTGAATAAATGGACAAGGTTGTATCATTAAAAAGGTGTTGTAAAACACAAAATATCTTCATTTTTTTTTCAGAAACGTATTGGGAGAATTCCTGCAAGCCGCCCTTGCAGTGGTTCTGCTCCCTTGCTGCTTGTGCTCACTACATGCAATATGGGAGCAGCTTTGGAAAAATGTGTGTGGGCAGCTTTTGGTTCCCAGTGCAGTCCTGCTTCCTCGCACTGTCCATATTCCTTAGCTTCCACTACAGACTACACACCAACAATCTATCACATCCTTCGCTCTCAGTATTCCAGGCACAAGCTCAGGCATACAGGGAATAGGGACACACGGGATACTACAGGGTGCATCACTGGCTTCCAGCCAGGCAACCAGTTTTACGTCTGTGTTGCCATTCCACTGCTGCCACCGTAACACAGCTTCTCGCAATTCCAGGACCAGAGCATGGCTAGTTCAGCCACTGCTGCTAAATTAGGACTTGTTGTGCAACCAAGCGGCCACCTGTGGAATGGTGCTTCTGAGGCTTCCACCCAGCCCTCTCTGCACCCCATATCTCTATTGCATGCAGATGTTTTCGACCTTTTAGAGGACAACTCACTTGATCTGCTGTTCTTGACCGAAACCTGGCTGGATCCCTCTTCAGAACCGATTGTAACTTTTGCCACTCCAGTGGGCTACAAGATCTCTACAGCTAACCGCCCGGAGGGGAGAGGGGATGGTGTTGCTATTATGTATAAAAACAAGTGGGATCTTCGTAGGGGAGATGCCACTTTGTGGGGTGGGTGCGAGGCTCTTGACTTCAGTATTTGCTTCGCAACTCATTTTATCCTAGGAGGCTCTTTGATCTACAGGCCCCCCGGCCCGGTGGGACTTTTTCTCCAGGCTTGGGGAGATGCTGTAATCATCAGGGCGGTCAGATTTGTCCACTATATGGTCCTGGGTGATCTTAATATCCATCTGTATCAAGCGGATAGTAAGGATGCGCGTGACTTGCTGGATACTTTACACTTGGCTCAGCTTGACCAGCATGTCAGCCTTCCCACTCATCAAGCTGGACATATACTTGACCCTATCTGTACCAACTTCCCTATATTATTAAGGGATCCTTGCCCTGTCACCTGGTCGGACCATTTCATGACCTACTTTTCGTGGGAAGTGTCTAATGCTGAGTCTTTAGCGCGTTCATGCCACAAACCAGCTTTTGGAAGAATTGACCCACTTGAACTCAATCTGGCCGTGAAACTTCAAGACCTAGTTTGGTAGGGGAGCTTGAGGAACGCCTGGCTGGGTTCACTAGTTGGGTTTCGAACGCAGTGGTTACGGTGGTCCCACAGCGTCCCACTAGGTTGGCTAGGGAATCCCCATCCAAACCCTGGTTCAACTCAGCCCTTAAAGCATTGAAGCATGATTGTAAGACCCTTGAGCGGGCCTGGCGTAGGAGCAGTTACTGCCTGGCAGACAAGCGGAAGCTCAGAGAGAAGCAAAAAATATACTATGCAGCCATTCCGCTGGCTAAAGGGCTATTCTACTCAGCCCGCATTGAATCAGCCAGTAACAACTCTAAAGAATTTTTGATGTCATTCAGAGCTTCACGTCCCCTCTGGCCCAAGCTAGTGTGTCGTCATCTTCACCTAACTAGTGTAACACTCTCTCTTGCTGCTTTAGGGATAAGATCCTGGCTATTCAGGTGGCATTCACTCCCTGTGACATCAGAATTGATGAATCTTTGGAGTGTCAATCTGCTGACCCTGCTCATTCTTTGTTTGTATTCAGGCCAGTCGACCCATTGGAATCCCTTAAAATTCTCAAGGGTCTAAAGTCTGGTAATGAGCAAAGTGATCAGGTCGCATCGACCTGAAGTAGGGTGTATCTTAAGTCTGGTTCGCCCCCTGACCCCTGTCCTGCTAGGCTACTGGCAGCGGTGGCAGGGGTCGCAGATACAGAAGTGGATACCTTCATTAACGTGTCTCTCCAGAAAGCGGTGGTACCCCAGCCTTGGAAGCAGGCTATGATCCTGCCACTCCTAAAAAAAACAGTCATTGGACCCCCTCTGTCCAGGGAATTACTGGCCTATCTCCCTCCTTCCTGCTTTGGCTAAGGTGTGTGAAAAGGTGGTTAATAAACAGCTAGCGGATTTCGTGGAAAGGGAGGCGCTCCTGCATGCAACCCAATCAGGGTTTTGGGCGTCTCACAGTACAGAATCAGTGCTGGTTGAGGTGTCGGAGGCCATTCGTGAGTGTTTGGATGCCGGCGGGAGAGCTGCATTAATTTTGCTAGACCTCTCAGTGGCGTTCGATACGGTCCCGCACTCACTTCTCCTGTCGCGTTTGGCCAAGATTGGTCTTTCGGGTGCCGTGTGGAGCTAGCTCCGGTCCTTTTTGGAGGGGCGGGTTGAGCAGATTTGGGTCCCACCGTCCTCCTCCTACCCTCAGTCAGTTACAACGGGAGTCCCCCAGGGATCCTCCCTTAGCCCCCTTCTTTTCAATATCTATGTCACTCCTCTGATATATCTGGCGGAGGAGTTGGGGGCCAAGGTGACGGCTTATGCTGACGACACCCAGCTGCTCTTTACCTGGGACAAAGATGCGGACTCTGTACTATTGGTTCAACATTGCTTATCTTCTATCTTCAAATGGCTGGCGGAGGCGCAGCTGAAGTGCAATGAAGAAAAGTCAGAGAGCCTGCTATTTGGTAAATTTCCCCCTCATTTTAGAGAGCAGCTCTGGCCTCCTGAGTTCCCATTACCTTCCTCGTCAGGGAAGTCAGCTAAAAATTTGGGGGTATGGTTTGATGAATGTCTCTCTTTTTCGACACACATTAAGAAGCTGACTGGCTGCTGTTTCGGCCTGCTTAAAACTCTCAGAAGATTCTTCCCCCTTTTACCTCAGGCGGCAAGAAAACTGGTCACTTGTGCACTGATTTTGTCACGGCTGGATTATGCCAATGCCCTTTATGCTGGCATCCCAGGCAGTGCTTAATTTGTAAAATATGAAGTCCAGGTGCACAAATATTTGTTGGAGGCCACAACCACTTCCCCCCTAGCTCTACCCACTTCCTCCACCACAGTGGGCCCTTACCTCCCCATACCCCCGCTGTTCCCTCTACCAGACCAGCAAACGCCCTTACACCTCCCTCCCTCCTGCTGTCTCCACACACCAGCGCACGTTCCCCTCTTGCGCTCAGCCTCTATCTAGACAAGCTCTAACCCCCCCCACCCCTTCTGATGCTTCCAGGGCCTGTAAACTCACCCTCTTCTTCTGCCAGTCCCCATCTCTTCTGATCTCTCTTTGAGGCCTCCTCACTCTCAGCCCTGAGCATGACCCCCCTCCCCCATGTTAAGTTCTCGCCCGGCTGTCCCATACTTTCCATCGGGTCTTGCCGCTATACCTGACACCTACCCATCCTACACGCTCTTCTGACCCCCTCCCTCCTCTCTTCTGCTTTCTAAACATAGACTCGCCCCTCTTTCCTGCTGTCTGCTACAGGGCTGCTCTCCCCCTCCCTTCTGGTCTCCAGTCTCCTGTCCTAGATTGACACGGACCGATCCCACACGCCCTTCTGTACTCTTCCCCAGGCGGGCATCACCTGCCCTCCTCAGCCAGGTCTCCAAACCACTATCTCTCCCACTCTCTCCTCTGTCCATGCTGGGGGGTTCTCCAGGCCGGCCGCACCCCCGCTTTTCAACCTTCTCTAGGAATGCACTGCATACTCCCTGCAGAGAGGTGCCCCAATGTGACGTCAAGTCACCACCTCACTGTACATACTAACCACTCACAAGCAAGTACATCATGTACCAGGACATGCCTGCCAACAAACCTTTCACCCCCCACTGACCCTCAAACTCCCCTGGGAGGCTGCAGCCAGGTCCATGGACTGAGGCCTCGGGATTCTTGCACTGTTCTTGAGCTTAATTTTTGTGCCAGGCTCATTCTTGCATGGCTGGCCCTCCTGATCCCGTGCACACTATGGATGTTTGCTTGTGAAAAGTTCAGTTAGGGGGATATTTGGGTTTACTTCCTTTGCCTTTCTTGCAACCTGATTATCACCACTTAGGTTTGAAATTGTACATGTTAGACTGCACATTTCTGTATTTTGTGCAAGCAATCTTGTTTGAAAATAAATATGAATAAACTGCTTGTGCAAACAAAAGAATGCAGAGTAATAAGAAAGATTTTGAGATTTGTCCCTGAGATAATCCTACCGCTTTAGGGGAGATGATTTGGAAGAGGTTGCACAAAGACGGTGAAACCACTCTCTACACAAATTTTAAAAAGTAGGAAACGATACCATGAAAAGGGTTCTGCTGAAAAAAGAGAACACTTGTGAGTGCAGAATGTCAGTGTGCCAGTCGGTCTGCCTTGATTATAGCGCTGATGGTCATGCTGTTCCTTGAATTGAATTTGTAGCAAGACGGTGCTAAAGAAACGAAGTAGATTATTTAATGGATCCAGGGACAATGTTGCTGGACACCAGTGAAGTGGCAATTAGAAGAAGGCATTGTTGAGTTGTGTCTTTTATTCGCAGGGCCGTTATCATAAAATGTTAGTGAGCAAATGTGCTTCTGAAGGCCCCTCGTGCTTAAAAGTGTTCTTTACTGTGTTTGATGTGGCGCAAATGGATTTACAGCCAGCTGCAGGTGGCTGTGCAGGGATTATTCTCATTTTCGAAAGGTCATCTCAACCAGGGAGTGTTGTACATAGAAGAGTGCGTAACTTGGGGACATTGAAAATCAAGGACAAGTGAGACGTGATTTGTCTGCACACTGTTTGTGTCACATTTGCAATGTGACCAGAACGATTCTTTGCGCTGTGTCGTATCAATACACACGGTGCCCTGCCCGACGTCGGTTGCAGGATAGCTGGGGCCTCTCTGACTCGGTTCAAGTGACCGTCACTCCCAGCCAGTAAAAGCAGCATTGGTTTTTATTATTTACTGACTGTATGCGCCACGGTTACTACTAGTGGATCTTCCCACACCGTGCAAATTACATTTCCTGAAAGATTATCCCACCTTATTATTTTTTTTTCCCTTTGGCTTTCAAGGATTTTTTTTATTTCTTTTGAGCACTGCCAGCCAAGTAAAAGTAAGTATACACTTTAGTAGACAGGGGTTAAATTAAGGGCAAGGCCCTGCGCTTCCGGCAGCCTCGGAGCATAGCACTGCACACGGTGCCCCCCCCCCCCCCCCCCGATGCCAGTGGAAAGATTGCTGGGACCTCTGCCTCGGTTCAGGTGACCGTCCCCACGCACCAGTAAAAGCAGCAGCATTGGTTTCTTTATTACTTGCTGGTGGCACTGACTTATTAAGAGTCCTGCTTCAAAGTGCCCGCGTCGACGTCGTGTTAACTGGTGCTGGTAACTCGTCCAGTGCGTGTGTGCTGGGGTGTGGGCCACCATCCCTGGAATGAAAAAAGGTTACGCACGGCACGCTGCCGCAGCCCCCTACCCTATAGAACCAAATACAGCCCAATTAGTGGCCCGCCCACCACCAGCAACACTGAAAGCAAATCAGTTTGCATCATGGATATGGATTTATCGGGCTCACTCTCTCAGCAGCCCTGCAGAGAAACACTCTTCTTCACTGCCGGAGGATTCTGGAGACTGTCTGTGAAGTGAACAACACTGCAGTAAGCCAATTATATTTAATCCACTGTGTCCATGACGTGGAGACTACAGTGCAGTCGTGTCATTGATGTAATTTGGCAGTGACAGTATAGACCCGGCCCTGATAAAAAGGTGCCCATGCTGAGCAACGGAAAGCACCGGCACAAATTAAGCACTGATCCCGGGATACCTGTTGAAGAAGTTCCAGGTGGTTCAAAATACGGCAGCCAGACTCCTATTGGGCATTTCGGCTAGGAACAGTGTTTGTCATCAGCTGCGTTCTCTCCACTGGCTTCCCATGGTGGATAGAGTTAAATTTAAATTATTCGTTTTGGCCCACCGTGCTCTCCACGGCTGTGGTCCTCTTTACCTGCAGAGACGTCTTTCTTTCTATGTTCCTGTGTGTTCCCTGCGATCTTCGTCCCTATGCTTTGCCCACGTCCCTCGTTTTAAGTTTCAGAGGCTAGGGGGCAGCTCGTTGCGGTGAAGGTGGCTGTTGCCTGGAAAGCCCTTCCTCTTGCCCTGCGTACCATTCAGGACCCAGTGGCCTTGAAGAGGAAACTGAAAACACATTTATTTTCTTGAAGTTCATTCTCCACACCCCGCTGTGCACGTTTCAAATGTATGTAACATAACATAACATTGTCGTTTATGCGCAGCACGGAGCATGAGCAGATAAGGCAGCCGTAGAGGGCTCCACAGCTTCATCAAACGACAGTGAGCATCGCAAGGCAGTTTTATTGCCTCGCTGGCTCCCTCGTCCTAGGATTCTCTAGAATATAGACAGGAACTAGTTAGAGAATATCCTCCATGTTATGCATCTTATACTCACATCATTATACATCCATAATTTTGTTTAATTAATACTGCCAACAATGTATCAGTTTCTGAGAGTCTGCTAAACGCCCTTTCTTAAATTAGGCATAGACACACAGTGATGTTCATCTCATTCAATGTGGGTAGAAGCAGAAACTTGTGCCATGCTCGTGTGGTCTAATCTGGCAGGGTGAAAGAAGTTGGAAGTTGGAAGTCAAACTGTTTAGAAAGATATGCCTGGCCACACTTACTTTGAGATGGTCAAGATGCCATATCTTAAATAAATGTGTTAGCGCACACCTCTATAGGTATACCTTAATTTCAGTAAGTCAAACTCACTAAACTCGCATGCGTGCACATCAGAGAGAGGTTGCCTGCCTCTTCAAAAAAGAAATGTCTGCCAGTGACTCTTCACCCGGAATCTGATTGCACTGCAATTCTGAAAGTTATTCACATTACCAAGTTAGGTTAATTGAGTTTTTGGTAATGGGCATAACTTTCAGAATTGGTTTGCAGTTAGGGCATGAAACTGTTCCAGCTACGCAAAAAAGATTGAAAGAGTTTTGAGATCAGGGCATTTCTTTACAGGATGTTTTGGGGGGTGGGAAACAGTATGACTACCCTAGGAAAACAAGGAGTCATGCAGGCATTAATTATCAGGCTTTGCGAGGACTGCTCCAAATTTCCAAAGCTGTGGATCCTGTTGTCACAGATCATCCCCATGCTTATCTCAGGCAATATGCAAGCGAGAGTGTGATGACCACTGCACTCCAGGTCATTATCGGCAGTGTCCCCAGTCCTGAACTTTTTACCAACAAATCATTAACTTCAGGTTTGTCAGTGTAAATACTTTGATGGAAGTAAAAGAACGCTAAAACATCCAGAATGCAATAAGCTATCACACAAACGTCCAGGCCTGAAAACAGTGTCCATAATGACCTGAAGAGCAGTGGACTACAAAACTGAGAGCCATGAAGACTTCTGTAAAGAAATTGAAATGTTTATTGCCCACGTTTTTCAGATCATCATCCCTTGGAAACATTCGCCTGATTGCTCCAGCTTGAGAAGCGAAACCTTTTTGCAGTGGATGGGTTATATAGAACACACCTCCTCTCGGTTCACCCAAATGCCTTGCACATCGTGCGCCTCATTCGTTTGCCTTTCCTTACTTTTCCTTTCTATTGTCCTTTCCTTTGTCCACTCCACCCGTCCTTCCTCTCTCTTCCCCGCCATCAACACTTTGCCCTTCCTTCCTTCCCCTTCTGCTCCCTCTATTCCCTCTTCCTTCCTTTCCCTTTTCCATCCTTCCACACTCTCCTAATCAAAGGGCGAGAATATTTTAAAGCTCTCCCTTTGCATTGGGCTGGATGCAATTGGAGAGGTTTGTAGGTCCTGCTTCATAGTGCCGATATCGGCAAACCCCCCCGCTTAGCAGTAATAGATCGTGCTGCATAAAATAATCAGTCCACACAAATTTTGTTGGAAAATAGTTTGCTGCAGATTTATTTCATACAAGAAGTATGCCAACGTGGTGGATTAACTTACGGGCAGGCCCTGCCCGCCTGATGGGCCAAACTGCACCATGGCCAACCCAATCGGTGCTACCATTTATATGGGTATTATCCCCCTTAAATACCATAGACCACCAGTCCATAACTTTACTCACGCCTTTTTAGGAGCAGAGCGTTGCAAGGCAAGCCCCTGGTTGCTCAGGCTTACAACCGCCCGAAGGACTAGCGGGGCACTGACGTTTACATCCAGGGTTCTGCCGTAAAGACTCCTGGGGTTTGGCATAAGGCACCCCTATTGTGCTCCTGAAGAGGGTACCCTTATGTACCAATCAGCCTCCGGTTGCCCTGTAACTCCGCCAACGCCCAGTATGTGACCACCGTCATATCCGGGACACCCCCACCATAGGCTCCATAACCTTCTGTAACCTGCAGTTACCAGTTCTTCTAGCTGGACCAATTCCCTATCTACCTCTGGCAAGTGTGCTCCATCCCTATCGGAGGTACCATGTGGTGTTTGCACTAATGAGGCCATGCCTAATTGACCACCTCCTTCAAATTCTATTTGATTTTGAAACTAGTGTTGAACCAAGCCCTCCTGCTTGGTGGGCTTGTACATGAGTTTATTTACCTTTCTGTAGGAAAGTTTGATGGCCTCCCCGGAAGTTGGGAACTACTGTTCTCTGTTTTAACCACAGCTTTATTTACCCTTCAGTAAGCATGTTCAATGACTTCCCCGGAAGTTAGAAACTGTTATTCTCTTCTTTAACCACAGTTCCAAGTGATGTCCCTATGGTGCCCTCTGTGCCAATATGGGCCTTCTGATTAGGGGTTGGCTGAGCCCTGTATTTACCCCTTACTGCCCATGCCCTGAATTCAGGGTTTGCTGGTAAGCATAGTGGAGTTCGCCTCCAAGGCCATCAGTATATTTGCTAACAATTTATTGTTTGTAGCCAATACAATACCCTTATCTCTGCCAGCTGACCTCCAATTGTAAGGGAGAACAGCGCTGGCAAGAAATGTTACCCCTTGGGGATTTAAAACTACTGCTCTCTTCATAACCACAGTTCTGTGTGATATGATCCATTGCACACTGTGTGCAAATGTGTGCGTTTACATTTGAGGGTTGACTAAGCCCTTGTTTACCCCCTACTTGGTGAGTCCCAAATATATGGGTTCAAACTGATAACCATTTGCTGCACCAGCAAGTTAAATATGGACCCCCCTGGAGAGGGTCCTTGGGCGGGGACAGGGTGGTCTTGTGACCGATGGCACCCATAGAAATCATATGACATGCATCGAATTTAGGCTGTGTCAGGTCCTTTCGAGGACGCCAGGTGAGCCTCCCACTTAAACCAAGACAAAGTTAGATCTAACCACAGGGGGTGAGGCCTGAGATCCCCTAAGCGTACTCCTAATATTCTGAAGCTGTAGATCCTGTTGTCACAGATCATCCCCATGCTTATCAAGCGCAATGTGCAAGCTAGAGTATGATGACCACCATACTCGAGGTCATTACGGACACTGTCGCCAGTCCTGAACTTTTTATCTACAAATAATTCACTTCAGGTCTGTCAGTGTAATTAGTTTGATGGAAGTAAAAGACGGCTACAGCATCCAGAATGCATTAAGCTATCACACAAACTGAAAACAGTGTCCATAATGACCTGAAGAGCAGTGGACCCCAAAACCGAGAGCCATGAAGACTTCTGTAAAGAAATTGAACTGTTTATTACCCGCGTTTTTCAGATCACCATTCCTTGGAAGTATTAGCCTGAATGCTCCAGCTGGAGAAAGGAAACCGTTTTGCAGTGGATGGGTTACAACGTTACATAGAACACACCTCCTCTTGACCCCCCTCCAAACGCCTTGCACATCGTGCCTCTCATTTCCTTTGCTTTTCCTTACTTTCCTCTCTCTTCCCCGCCACCACTCTGTCCTCCCTTCCCCTCCCGCTCTCTCTGTTCCTTCCTCTCCCTTTTCCGTCTTTCCACACTCTGCTAATCAAAGGGCGAGGATATTCTAAAGCTCTCCCTTTGCGTTGGGCTGGATGGAACTGGAGAGGTTTGCAGGTCCTGCCTCAGATGCTTGCGGCGGCCCCTGCCTTCTCTCATCGAGCGGTCTGGACAGGGGGGCGGCCGGCACTCAGGGGGGCGGACCTCAGGAGAAGCTCGCGACAAGCCGCAGGGCCCCGCCCACGCGCCCATTACTGTCTGAGGTAACAACCGACGCTTTTCTCAGCACTGCCAACCACAAGTAAACCAACAGGGCCCTGGAGGAAAGGGAGGGGGCTTGGGTGCACGGCAGGCAAAGAGACAGAAAAGAGTTGGCGAGGGAGAGAGACCTAGAGAGAGGGAGTGTGTGAATGAAAGAGAGACAGTGGACCACTGGACCACTGGACCTGGAGACGGGGAAATTTGGGAGATAGAGGCGAAGAGACAGGGAGAAACAGGGATGCTGTGAGAGAGAAGGTGAAAAAAGAGATAAAAGACGTTATAATGAGAACATTCGGCGAAGTTTGGAAAAGAGACAACAAGAAGCTGGTCCCGAAGACACTAAGAAAGGACGACGGTGAGAGAGAAGCAGACCGCTTGAAGAGAAAGACGAATGAGCTAAATGGGAGGAGATTCAATCAAAGTGCTTTTATATAGCGCGTACTACCCCTAACCACGCGTTGAGATGGCAGGCCAAGAGATAAACAAGCATTTGCAATGCAATAGGTCTCGCATTAACGCGAGTTTGAGCTATTGGCATTGTAATTGACAATTACTTTTATTTATGTTTTGGTTTTTAAAACATAAATAAAAGGCCTTGTCATTTACAATGCCAATAGCTCTAAATCTCGCAATTGGGAGACCTATTGCATTGCAAATGCGTGTTACAAAATGTGACGTTTACTGCACACATTTTAAACATTCTGCCTCCACCAAATGACGCTGCAGGACGCCCGGGATATAACGTATGCTGTCTGCAGAGACAAAGACATGTGGTTTGTGTGATATGCAACCCAACCCAAGCCTAGCTGAATACAGTCTCAGCAATGACGCTGAACATCCTGTGTTTTTGGGCAAATCACTTAATCTCTCTGTGCCTAACAAAAATGAATGTGTCCTCATGTAACGCAACTGGTGCTATGTAAAGCGCTCTGATACCAGATACCGGGTCAAGTTCGCGCTATATAAAAGTACTAAAAAGTTATCTTCTCAAGAGTTTGCAAGATGTTGTGCTGTTGTGTTTACATCTATGCCAACGTTGTTTTGCAGAGTTAAACATTGTTCGTTACTAAGTTATATGTTGTCTTTGGGGCTAAATATGAAAGTGATATTGAGTCGCGAAGAGGCTTGCAGGGCCTTGCTGATGCTCCGATACTTTCTGATATCGAAAATATCCTGGTGAGGATGCAACATGCAACAAGGCGCTATCTATCTCGAAGGCAACCTGGAATCTGTATTTTAGTCGCTTGTTCTCTTCCCTGGAAAGGCTGGCTCCCCTTTGACCCTGGTGACCTATCGCGTCCTTAGTGTCTGTAGGGGCTTATCTGATCCCCTACCCCCTTGTACAGATGGAGGGAGGGGGGCCGGTAGAACAGGGGGTCCGGGGAAAGCAGAAACACACAATGGAGAAGAGGGGGCTAAATAAGACGGAGAGAGAGAGGTGGACAGCGAGACAGAGACAGCACATAGAAGAAAGAACAATATACACAGAAGAAGAAATATGTGCAGACAGACAGCTGGGGAGGAAATGGAAAGAATGAGTAAAAGAAAAAAAGAAGTAGAATTAATAGACAGTGGTTGGGAGAAACAGAGAGATGGAGACAGAAAGATTGAGAGAGAAAGAAATGGAGGGAAATATGAAAAAAAATCTGCGAGAGATAGAGAGGCCAGAGAACGAGGCAGGGGAGAGCGAATGGTACAAACAAACAGAAAGTGAAACGAGAGGAAGAAGAGGGCAATGCATGTAATGGAATACGTGGCAGGAGGGAGAGAATGGGAGAGGATGTGGTCCGTCGGCTGCGCTGCCGCCTCCTGAATGTGTAATGTAAATACGGTGCTATGTAAAGCGCTCCAATACCTTCGGGTCGAGTTGGCGCTATATAAATATGCAACAAAAAAAACAAGACAAGCCCGGCGGAGCGTGGCGCGCGCGCTTGGCGGGGGAGCGCATTCCAGGCGGGGGAGCGGACCCTTTGAAGTGCGATGCCAAACGGATTGCATGGCAGCACGATGCGCGTGATTGTGCGCGTGCTCGCCATGCAATCCGCTTTTGGGAGCCCCTTACAATAGTCTCGCTTTGCGATCGCTTACGCAATAGCTTACGCAATAGCAAGGCGAGACCTAAAAACAGATGAGATGTAAGGTAGAGGAAGAGGAAAAGCAAACGAAAAAAATGAAGAGGGAACGGGGAAGGTGTCCTCATATAAAGCAGGATGAAAGATGGAAAGGGGAACAAAGGTAGAGTTGATGGGATAGATACAGTGAGGCACGGGGGGTGGGATGGAAGTGGTGGAGTTAGAGAATCTCAGAGAACGTAGCACAGGTGATATCACCGGAGAGAAAGTGAAGAGAGATACATACAGGAGAATGATTGGGCAAGAGGGCCAGGAAGGGAAAGATAGATGAGAAAGAATAGTTAAGAATGTGAGAAACAAAAGAGGAGTGCACAGTGTGGTCTAGCTGGAACAGGAGCCACGGCCCACCACCCTTTTGTGTATGTCATGGGGCCCAATGTGCGCTTTAGAGTGCTTCAACTTTTATCAATCTTTGGCAAAGCCAATAAGGTTGATCTGCATTTTCATGTACAAGCCAGATGTGAAAGGCACAAATAAAAAAATTGCTTTTTTTAACGTTTCCATGTATTAAAACAAGCATTTGCAATGCAATAGGTCTCGCATTTGCGAGAGTTTAAGCTATTAGTATTGTAAATGACAGTGCCTTTTATTGATGTTTTAAAACCTAAAACAAATTAAAGGCGTTGTCATTTACAATGCTAATAGCTTAAACTCCTGTGAATGCGAGACCTATTGCATTGAAAATGCTTGTTCTTTAGAAGTTAGTGGGCCTGTTTTATGGCTAGGTGAGGTGGTTTTTACTGTTGATTTCTCTGATATTACCACAAACATTGCCTGCAGCAAACAGAAATGCATGCAGTATCCCATACTTTGCAAACTACCCATACAGGCTATCTTCACAAGTTCAAAGTTGACCGGATTTGCAAATGTGGGACACCTTTTTAGCTATCAGGTTCGCTGATAAGGGTCACTTTTATTTTGATGCCTAGACCTTTTTTATGTCCCAGTCTGACCCTGGTGGAGGATCCCCCGGTGGAGGCCAGAAACGCTGGTGGGGCCCGGCCGTGCCCGGGGTGAGCGCTAGGAAACCAGAGATTCTCAACTGTTGCAACTGGGCCCTAGGCAGGGATCGGACTTCAGGCCCCTTAAGCAAAAAACTCGATCAGTGGCAGAGGACACTGGTAATACCCTCCAAGTCGTCCTGTGGGGAAGCATAGGCAACCTTTAGGCGATAAGTGGCTGAGACAGCAGAGGTGCGCGAGTATGGCCCAATTACTGCTCCCTGTGACGGAGACCTGGACACAGGAAGCAAACCATAACTAAAACACCCTAGACCCCGATGGAATGCCTTGAGCTCTCTTTCCCTGATGATCCCAGAACTCGGCCGCTCTACAGTATTTGGTGCTCAGTGACACCTGTGCAGCAGCGGTGTGGTGCACAGCCACCCCTGGGTCACAGCGGCAATGACCATGGCAAAGGACAAAGTCCAAAAGGGTGCAGCAGCACAGACTCAAATAGACAAATTTACCCATCCACTGCAACAGCTGGACCCCCATGCGGACGAGAGCCAGGATGTGACGGCTCCAACTCAGTTGGATATACAGAAAGCAGGACCTCACTAGAACATAAAGTGGACTTGATAGAGATTGACCTAAACTTGGTGGACCTACTCAAAGTCACTGACCGGGTCGCACAAATGGAACAGCAGATACCTAAAGTGACTACAGAGCTGGGCAACATAATAAGGCTGACGGCGGAGCTGCTGCGCAGAATGAAACAGCTGGAATCCTGCACCAAAGAGGCAAAAAAGAGGCCCTGCAGGAATCACATGTGCCTGATGGGACTGCTGAAATTCGGGGAGGGCAAGAGTTTGGAACTCTACCTAGAGAAATGGATCCTGGAACGCTGGCAGCCCAAAGTCCGGTCTCACTAGTTTTTATTAGAAAGAGCCCACAGAAAACTGTCCAACTCTTCCCCCCCCCCCAGCCCCACCAACGGGAGCTCCACGAAGAACTGCCATTTTCCGACTACTCAGTTACAAAGACCGAGATGTGTTACTTCAAGCGGAGTGAAACAACAGGGGACTTCCACAGTGGGGAGGAGCAGATAATGCTGTTTCCAGACTATATACAACAGGTTCAAAAACTCTGATGCCCGGGGGGGGGGGGCACAGCTGACTGCCGACGAAGATGGCCGTTTGCTAGAGTGGCTCCTGCATTCCGCTCACCCAATCCCCGACATCCGGGAATAGATTGTTCTCCCACAGCCCCAGCACAACAGATTTCAATGATGGAGGCTGCAGAGATACCAAAGTGATTTTTCTCAGTGTCCTGCCCGAGATACAACAGATATTGTGGAGGGGGGCTCGAAACATCATTTGAGGCGGTGGCCCCAGATGCCAAGATGACCCAGAGGGTGCGGCGTGGTAGCTGCGAGTGGAGCTTATGACTGACCCTACAGGCACAGTACTTCAACTACGTTTCCTGTGAGGGCAGAAACAGAGAAGGACACTGCTGTGGAGGACAAGGGACCACTGCCACTACGCCAACAGCGCTACTGAGCAGCAGGGCTCAGAGCAGCATGAGCAGCCGCAACCCCAAAGAGAGTGATGACTCTGGTAGAGTCACTTGGTCCTGTCGAGCGCTGGAAAGACCTCTGCCCACCAGTACCGTACCTCGACAGCGGCCCACTTGAGGAGCAGTAAAGGGGGCCGACATCGGTATGAGTGTTGGGCAGCACCAACAGCACAGATGCGGGGCCTGGCACGGCAGTGGGCGCTCCAGCCTTGCCTCAGGAGAGTTCCAGACCAGTGGGGGTGGGTCACGCATGCTGGTGCCATCTGCAGTCATATCCTGCGGCAGCCTGAGTCTCCCACAACAGTCTGACGAGCGGCCCAGAACTGTAGGCCCCTCTGTGAGTGACAGGGGGCCCCAGTGCAATGCTGAGAGGAATCTCTGCCAGCTTGCGCCTTGCCCGTGCCTCTTGGTTTGACCTCCCATGCTTGGGGGCAGCTGGCTCTTCTCCTTTATTATTCGGCGGGCCCTGGTGGAATTGAGGAGAACATTGATGCCCTGTAGGTGACCGTGTGGGTTCCCCTGTGGTAGGGCCCTGTCCCACACATGTAGTACTCACAGCGAAGGGCCTGGACCGGTTGCCTGGGGTCAGCAGCAGCACTTCAGTTGGTAGGAGGCAATCCTCTCCCTCCCACCCTCTCCCCACTATTGAGATCACAGTAGAACACAATGGTTGCAAGAAGGGAGAGAACGAGAACAACACACGCACTGTTGTCCCGGCAGTGCATGTCGTCCTGACTGCAGCAGGAAAAAAGAAAAAAGTGCTAACAGACTATTAGAACATTGGTATTTTGGGAGCTCCATTGAAAACAATGGAGTAGCACCGGGCTTATAATGGCTGGTATAAGCCCGGAGCTCCAACTTTCCAATGTTTCTTTGTTCGCAGCTGTTGCTCTGAACAAAGGCTTCAGGGAGCCTGAGGGGATTTAAATCCCCTCGCGCTCCCTGAAGCCTTTGTTTTATTTGTTGGAACATTCTGCCCTCTAGTGGCAAAATGTGCTAATAGCCTTATAGCCCTTCGTAGCTGGGCTATACTGGCTATTAAAGTCCCGCTCCCTTGGTAAAGGCCTTTTCCTTCAGCTCGGGCCTTTAATAGCCGGTATAGCCCGCTACGGCGGGCTATAAGGCTATATTAAACACTACCGTGTAACAACAGAAGTAAAGGGGTCTGTAGCCATGGGAGGTTACAAATGCGCCCTGACTCAGGCTTCGACTTAAAAAGGGGTTCATTTTCATTTGATCCTTTTGATTGCAAAATGTGGTGATGGGTAAGTATTGAATCAGTGTGAGAAAACCAACCAATGCACATTTATTTTACCATTGCCAGCAAACACGAATCTGATTTAGTAATGTTCACTTTTTTGTGGAAAAAGTGACGAAGTTTACTCACATATTTAAGAATGTTGCGTCATAATGCACCATTGAACCAAACCATATTTTTGCAGAAAATGTCTCGATCTACCATCTCATTTGTTTCCCTCCCACAAACGCACGCTCCCCACATAAAGTTTTTTGCTCATTTGCAGCACACGGCCATGTGCAGGTTCTGTAATACCAGGACTTTTAAAAGCCCCTACAATTTTATTGAGCATATGCCCCTGGCCAGTACCACCTGCCTGAAAATTCTTCCTGCATGACTGTCAGTGTCATCTGTGACAAATTCTAAAGGCAGATTTAAAAGTGATTAGGGTTGTGCGAAGGAAAGCCATATGGTATTGTGTGTCCTGGTACTGAGAACACTCTCAAAAGCAGGCAAAATGCTGTTCTGGGCTCATGTAGCTAAAACATAGACATAAATTGGGTGAAGTCATGTTAAAACGTCAGTAAATACGCTGTGGAAACAGACAAAAACATTTATGAGTATGGAAGTTGTCCTACAGGAGAATTCTTTAACATACTGTTACAATCCTTTGTGAATTTGTCCTCAAACGTTATGACTCCAAAATTAGTAAAAGTGCAAAGAGGACACAGCCCTTTCTAGTTGTGCAAACTGTATATGAATACGACCCAAGTATTTCCCTTTTATTCCAATTGTAGATGATTTAGGCAAAATCACTTAGGCATGCAAGAGTACGTACAAAAGAACTACAGGAGTACTCTTTTATATACTCATACATACTATTGTTTCAGAGGGCCAACAACATTGCTTGAGGCTACTTTTTACCTTCATATCTTCCTGGGTGTTGTTCCACGACCGCTGTCTGTCTCCCTCCCGCCGCCGCCATTCAAACGCAGCCGCTGTGCGGAGGGGGACTACGTTTCCCAGCAATCCCAGCGGCGGAACAGGAACCCGCCTCCCGCAGTCTCGCACGTGGAGGCGCTTAAATTCAAACTGAGTCACTGGCAGAGCGGGCGACTATTGTTTTAGAGGGCCAACAACATTGCTTGAGGCTACTTTTTACCTTCATATCTTCCTGGGTGTTGTTTCACGACCGCTGTCTGTCTCCCTCCCGCCGCCATTCAAACGCGGCCGCTGTGCGGAGGGGGACTGCGTTTCCCAGCGATCCCAGCGGCGGAACAGGAACCCGCCTCCCGCAGTCTCGCGCCTGGAGGCGCTTAAATTCAAACTGAGTCACCGCCTCGCGGGACCGCGCGCGGGTCCGCGCCGGGCTAAGCCCGGGCAAAGGGCGGGCCCTCTGTGGCCCTCAGAGGCCTGAGGAGGCCGGGCTGGGCCGTTCCACTGTAGTTCTCTTATTCTAATTCATTGTCGTGACTGTGATACTTTGTATCCATAAATGGTCGCGTGATTCCTCTTCGTTTAAGTTATTCGCTTGCTTTGCCCTTAGTTATTGTTTAAGCTTGTTAATTTACTTTGTAAGTGTTAATTGTTAGTGGTATCTTACGTTCCTCTCATATATTTTGTTTTTTATTATGACTCTACCTGTGCCCAAAGAGAAATTCATGTTAGGAGGGGCCATAAACAGGGGAACATTAGACAACTATGTAATTAGGCCTAACATAGGAGTCGATAGAGATATTGTTCTCGAAGAACGCCGGGCTGAGAGACGTCGTTCCATTGAGTAAAAAACAAACGTCTATCTCAGGTCCCGTCACAGATAGTTACGTCATCACAACCTATTATGTCTTGTGAAAGCAGGACACTTGATTCTTCCTTTTCTGATAATACACCGCTACTTCTCCGAGACAGATCCCTCTCACCTTCACCTGACCCAAATAACGTTCAAACAACAACTCTGTCTTCGCCTCTTAGTGACTTAATTCCAGAGCTAAATGTTTCCCTAGAGGCTCAGTTATCACACCCTCTGATTATACAAAAAACGACCAGTACCTCGAAAACTCCGCAACCACAAGGCCCACCACCGAAAAAAAGAAAGAAGAAGGGGACTGGACTAAAAAGGGACAAGTCAAACCCAACTAATTTTGGTATTTCTAAGCCTTCCCCATTAAAAGATTTTTTATCATCCACATCGGTTAATCCACCACATCTTTTAACAGCTGAAGCATTAGATTCCCTTTTATTGGAAAATATTGAAATGTTTGAAAAATTAATTAGATCATCTATACTACCACTATTAGAAAGACTAAAAAGAATAGCCTTACAGCTGGGGAATTTGGAACAGGCCATTGGGGAGATTAAAGAGGGAACTAAAGACCTACCAAAATCTCTATTGGAAACTTTAACTATTGTACCAGCCTTAAACACTATAGATCAACAGGGAGAAAAAGCTTTGACTCAGGTTAAACTAAAAACCCTGAACTTGTCGTCTCCACAAAAATATTGTTTAAAGGAAAAGAGTAGAGGGAAAGAGGTGGAGGTGGGTGGGAAACTTAATTCTCAACAAACTATTCAAAAGCCAATTGTTAACGAAGATCTTACAGTGGCGCCCATCTCTAAAAACTATAATGTGGACCTACCTCCGGAAGCAACCCCCCTTGTGGTGGTTCTTACGGGAGTCCCTCTTTTAAAAGATGGAAAAAGAGAAGATTACAGTCAATTAAAAAATAAGGTCATATATTGGCTCAGGCAGAATCGTCCACTCCCGCCAGAAATAAATGGAGAAATTCTACATGTCAGGCGTCTTTCCTGGTTAGGACGTAGAAAAAAAGATTCCATGGGGGACATCATTATACTCAATTTCAGAGACAAAAGGGCAGTAAGATATATTCTCAATTGGCCTTCTTCAAATCATAGCAGTTCAATTGAACCTCATGATTTGCCCTATTTTTACCCTAGAGTAATGTTAACCTCTGAAACTGACTTGTATCCATTATTCTATAATAATGATGATTTCATTAGACCACCACCCCAACACCAGGATGCGCACTCCAGGCCTCCATTTGGACATCAAGTTGATTATTTAAATCACTTATTTCAACAGCCAGAGTGCCAATCTAGGCCTTCTTTTTTACCCCAGAGGAATCTTCATCCAAACTCATTATATCAACATCGAAATGATCTTTTAAGATCTCTCCCTCAAACTCGGAGATGTCCTCCTGTCTCACAATTTTACCCCCAGGTTGATCGGCCGAGCCGCTTAAATCGGTATCAAAATGGTCATTTAAGGCTTCCTTTTCAACAACAGGACAGTTCATTTAGGCCCTTATTACAACGTCAGGAAGATCGCTTTGGGCCCACTTTCAGTCTTCAGGAGGATTACTCTCTACCCCTTCATAACCGCTATGCGGTATTATCAGGTTTGGAAGGAGTAGACTGACTTGATTTGGAAGGCATAACAAAAGATTCTGTGGATATTTCACAAAAGGTTCCTCTCTCGACCTTAGAGCTAAAACCTAACCACATCGTACTCGCCCCTTCAGTCTCCCATTTAAGTCCTAAGCGATACCAGATTACATCCATTGCCCTATTGGTTAAGCCTGAAGTTGTGAATCAGGTTGAATCTACTCAGATTATAGAACAGGATTCAAATCCCAATTCTACTACTAGACTTGCATCAGAAACACAGGAACGCATTAGGGAGGAAAGCAAACCCCGAATAGCAGCCCTATTCTGGAACATAGCAGGTCATCGTTCCAAGGTTACAAATGATATATGGATGAATTTCAGATCTAAATTTGATATCATAGCACTTCAGGAGACATGGACGACTGATGTGATACATATGGAAGGTTTTAAAACATATTTTTCCCCTGCTCAACCCTCCACCTCAGGAAGAGCGAAAGGAGGACTAACAATTTATGTCTCAAATACCCTTAACACAAAGGAAATAGTTCCGATAAACCTGGACTCAAATTTCCAGCTACTCAGGCTGATTTTAAACAACAGTGATAACTTTCTAACAGTGAATGTCTACAATAATCTTTCTGAGGTTGATGCATTGAAGATGGCATCTTTGATCCGGTCAGCATTAATAACTAGAAGGAGGAAGTTAACAACCTAAGAGGTAATTATTTGGGGTGGGGATTTCAATCTGGGACCATGTTTAACTACCAGCATTTGTGGTATCCTGGACGAATTTGGAAACCCCATCCCACATTTTACTCATTTTATTTTAGGTAACTACCTAAATGAATCCCTCCTTGAGTTAGATCTGGTCATGGCAAATACCTTGAATAGTGAGACCCTATTACCGGCTCCTACTTGTCATGGTAGAGGCTGCCTAACAACCATAGATTATATTCTGGTTTCGAATGGCGAAAGGATTTTGGATGCAGAATTCACTAGACACAATATTGTGCTAAGTGATCATTATCCCCTTAGTATCTTCCTGTCATTGACCCACAAACCAAAGAGTGGTTTGGGTTACATTTTGTCACAAAATAATCTGGCATTAAGCAGATTAAATGGTTATGCACTTAAATGGGGGAAAGTCGACCCTATGAAAATCACAAAACAGGTGATAGTGAGGGCCTATTCCTCTATCTTGAAATGTCTTAATCCGGATATAACCCACGTAGAAGTAATTGCAAATTTTGAACTGATCGTTAAAGCGATCAATGAGGCTTTGTGGGTAGAAACAAAGCTCAAGTCAAAAAATAAGAAGGGCTGGTTCAATCATGACTGTACAACTGCCTACTCAAACTTAAAAACTGCATTGAGGAAACCAGCTAGGGTCCCACATGAGATAAGAGCACTAAGGAAAGTTTATAATTCCGTATTAAAAAATAGAAAAAAAGAACTAAAAAATCAACTTTGGGAGCAATTACATGAAACGTGTAGTCATAAAAATCCGGCTGCTTTTTGGCAAATAGTCAAGTCTCCTTTTCTAGCTGATAACACTAGTCAACCAAAGCTAGATGTAGCAATAGAGGAAAAGGAATGGGTTTCCTATTTCTCTAAGATTTTTTCAGTTGATACGGATTCTATTAAACCGCAGGATCAAAAATTGCAGGACCCTAACCCTTTGAATGATTTAGATATTATTTATCCAATTAATTTACAGTTTTCATTGAAACAAACCATCCAGGCTCTGAGTGCAAGAAAAATGGAAAGGCACCGGGCCCAGATGGTGTCCCCATCGATCTATTTAAAGCCCAAATGGACCTCTGGACTCCTCTCTTAACTAGAGTCCTGAATACGTCTTGTAATATAGGTCTGCTAACCTCTTGGTCAAAATCCGTACTAGTCCCCATCTTCAAAAAAGGAGATCGGCATTAAGTAACTTGTTATCGTCCAATCTCTCTCTTAGACTCCCTGGGAAAAGTTGCAGGAAGAGTCATCTTAGAGCAATTACAGGAGTGGGCGGAGGAGGGCAGGGTTATATCTGACTTGCAGTACGGCTTTCGCCAAGGATTGGGGACTACTGAACAGGCCCTAAATCTTTCACTTTTAATAGACAAATACGCTTATATAAAAGGATGAGACCTTTATATGGTATATGTAGACTTATCAGCCGCATTTGATTGTGTTTCTCATTCTAAGCTCTGGATTTTATTGGCTGATATGGGGGCTCCATTGAATTTGGTTAAGTTCATGAGGGAACTTTACGCAAATGCCACTGCAAGAGTGCGCTACGGGGTGGGGGGAGAGCTGACGGAAGATTTTCCAGTAAGAAAAGGGGTTAGGCAAGGGTGTGTCCTGGCCCCTTTTCTTTTTACCCTCTATACAAATGGGCTGGAAAAGGAAATGTTGAAGGTATCCCAAGACCTCCCAATGGTTCATAACCGCCCAATACCCGCACTTCTTTATGCAGATGACACTGTTATCTTAGCACGTACCCCTCGTGAACTCCAAAAGAATTTAAATAGATATTCCACATTTATGGCAGGCCTTGACCTTAGAATAAATATTAGCAAAACTTTTGTCATGAGGGCAAGTTCCTGTCATAGAACTACAAGTAAAATGAGGGGTATCTATTTGAATAAAGAAAAAATAGCCACCACGCAAAAATATCCTTTTTTAGGTATAACAATAGACCATAAACTATGCTGGCTGTAGAAACAAGAAAACTTCTTTTTTTAAGAACAACTACAGCTTTGGCTAATTTTACCAGAAGGTTGGGAAATAGAACCCCTCCTGAAATCATTACGATTTACAAAGCCAAATGTTTATCTGTGGCTTTGTATGGTGCAGGTCTTTGGGGATTTGTGGGCTCAAATACGATCCAGAAAGTTGAAAATTCGTTTCTGAGGTTTGTCCTTGCACTTCTGGGAGTGCGGGCAACTTTGCTTGTCATATAGAATTGGGTGTAGCCCATGTGTCGGACCTAGCCAAAATTCAACCACTTTTATTATGGCATAGGATTTGGTCCTCAGAAAAAGCAACCCTCCCTCAGTCCATTTTATCTGATTGTTTAGCCATGGATAATGTCCGTAGGTCCAGGTGGCTACGGTACATAGCAAATTTTTTCCATGACTTGGGCTGGGACAAATACTATCACAACCCCTCCTCAATACGAGAGGTTTCGAGGAAAACACTAAAAAATAAAGGTCTCGCCCATTTAGAGGAACTGAGATTAATGAGCGAAATTACTAAACCTACTGTTGCCCACAGTTTAATGATACAATTGGTCCCTATAATACAGCCGTACCTTACTTTTAATATTACGAGTTACTTGCGGTACTTACTGGTAAGATTTAGGATGAATATCTTTCATCAATGGTTACATTTCCAGATCGAAAGAATTGGGTTAAGGTTCTTTCTCCTTGTCCTTGTGATGATATTTCTTCACAATCAACTTTGCATACTATTCTTTTTTGCAAATTTTATATGGAACCAAGGAAAAAATGGCTTATTCCACTTTTGAGGCAGTTTGGCCATAGACAATGTCGCCCAGCGCTACTTTTTCTGCAGTTGTTAGAGGGTGAAAAGTTGGTATATATAATAGCTAGCTTTTTGAAATGTATAATCCGTCACCGTAGGAATTTGGATTAATCACAGAATGGAGATTAGCTACGGATTAGAAAAATAGTAATGGATTTACCCCTCTTTTCGATTGTGAATCGTTTTTTTTTATTGTGTGATAAATAAATGTGTTGTAAATGCTATATAAGATCCCTCGCAGTAAGGTGAGGTAGGGTATACATTTTATTGTGTAAATATTTTGTTCTTAATATTGGTATTTTATTGTATGTTCTTCATGAATGATCATTTTTACTGTATGCTTTTATGATTTTTTTATTTAAAATCGAAATAAAGCAGAATTGAACTGAATACTCATACATACTTTTGTGAGTCAGTCTCAAAGAAATGACTAAACTCTATGTTGACACATACTTCACATTTAAAAACCAACATCGCTGTTTTACAGTATTAAATAACACGTGCTTGAAGGCTCAATTTATTGATGCTTTCCAAACTCAGATGGAACAATCTCTTTTGTTTACTTTTCTTTAAAAAAAAAAATATCAACCAATTCATGTGCAAATTCTCAATCCATCATGTCTGCCTGGCAGGCAGTACATTTCTGTGACAACCTCCCTTTTCAGGGACAGAAATGTTATAATACCTTTTAGGTCTAGCCTAGATAGATTTTGCCAACCACATGTAATAAAAAACCCATAATTAAGATATACTTATATACATACGTAGGTGGCCTTGAGGTCAGCCTTCATCCATTAGACTGTTCTACTATCATTCACAGCATAGGGCAATGGGTCAGTCCACTTTAGCCAATGGTTCTTTTGTACCTGTAAGTGATGACAGTTTACTTGATTACAGGCAAAATAAACCCTTTGACTGCCATAAAAAATTCCTTTCAAAATACTTATAAGTGCCCTTACAGTAGGCCCTAATATCGCCTAGGGCAGGGTGCATGGTATTTATAAAGTAGGACATGTGTCCTGGAAGTGAAAAACTCCTAAAGTCATTTTTCAATACAGAAAGGCTCTCTCTCTCATATAGACTTCCACTGGGTTACCTTATTACACTTAATAAATGATAACTTAAGTTTGGAAACAGATAGATTCATACTCATTTAAATTGTAAATTAGAAGCCTCTTTAAAGGTAAAGTCAGATTTAAAGTGACTATTGTGAAATTGCCACTTTTAGAACGTTGTCCTTTTTCTGCCTAAACCAAATGTGCCTTTCTGCCTGTGTCCAGGGTCACATGGCTGTAATAACTTTCCTGTGGTGTGATGAGTATCTCTTCTATACAGGGAACAAAAGGGCCTCGGTTGTGGATTAGGTTGTTCCTCTCTTGAGCAAGCTGGACTGGGGGTTGTACTCACCCCTTCCTGAGCATGAAAGCCAAATGGCTGTGCCCACTCCCTTCCTATCTGCTGAAGCTGCTTGCTCTGTCACTGGCAAACGTAGCTCCCACCTGGGCATGCCAGCCCTTTTTTTACCCTAGACAGTTTGGAGCCAAACCTAGGAATAGGGGAAGAAGAGACAAAAAGGGCATCCCCATGCACAGTTTAACACTGGGTCTAAGACTGGCCCACTCGGAACGTCTCATCAGAACACTTTGGACCTGTGGAAGATTCAAAAGGACTGCCATGCTGTCTGTAGAATGAAGACTGGACTTGTTTGCCTTGATCCCAGGATCCTCAGAAGTGACTCCGAGGGTCAGTTGGGTAACTCTGTTTGGGCTACAGAGACACAACAAGCTCCTAGAGACCTTCCCTGCAACTGCCCAGCTGACCAGCACAAACTGGACCTGCATGAGCCCTGCTCCTGGCCTTAGCAGGAGTGATTTCCGATTCCCAAGAAGTGCTCCCCCAGATCCTGGACCCTTGGCTGGCATCAGAGTGTACTCTTCCTGCTCCAAGACTGAGTTACAGGGGATAATCTACATGACACTAAGTGAGCTCCTCTCATCAGCAATGACTGCAGCATCTGGCGCCAGTGAGAAGTTCAGACGGGGACCTGTTGTTCACGCCAAACAGAGTCCTCTCACTTCTCCTGCCAACGTGAAGCTCCAGTGGTATCCTCCTCATGCCGACAACGATCTCCTCTGGACCCCTGCCAATGCAAAGCTACGACTGAGGCTCCTCGCGTGGACTTGGACATTGAGAAGATAAACTCTTCACCAGGACAAACCTGATCCCCGAATCCGACTTGCGCTGCATCACAGACAGCCAGAATTTGTGATTTTGTACCGGTCAAGTGTGACCAGATAACCATGAGTTAGACTTTGTGCTTTTTTTCTATTAAATATTTTTATTGACAGCACAGTTTTAATGTTACAGCAAATGTCAGTGGAGCTCTCAACATTTGATGCATGTGTGGATTATGGCATTAATGTAAATTCTGGTATTAACATGGTATATATCATCGTACAGTTTGTGACAATAAATACAGGATTTACTGTGCGGCCTTCAACTTTGTAAGGAGATAAAGGAGGGGAAAAGAGATGGGCGAAAAATGAAAAAGTCAACATTTTAGGGGGCACTTGGGTCCATGAAAGACAGATAGTAGACTATGGAGTCAGCACATGTTCTCCTTATATTCACGGCGGAGACCGGTACAGCATCTAAGCGAGATGTGTGTCACTACATAGGGGTGTAGAGTTTGCGGGTCTGGTAGATGCCTTTACAGGCCACAGCCATAGAGAGGAGAAGGGAGGGGTAACTGGGTCGCTGGGGATGGGCTGTATGGACGGGCAGCCATGCACGTGGTGTGGGCCGTTCAGCTAATGTGTAAAAGTGCCACGGGGATAAGGAGCATTGTGCAGGGAGTGGTAACGGTGGAGCCGACAAGGTGCCATCTGTTAATGTGCCACGGGTGGGTTTATGTGAAATGCCATCTGTTCATGGTGGTTGTTCGTCAGTTTTGGCTTCCACTGCAATCAGATAAATCTCCCAACATTCACCCCTGTGTGGGAATACCACCTCATGTGAAGTAGTCTGAGCCCGGGCCTAGCCCATGTCAGCAAAATGCTAAGCCAACCTTGGATTTCTGGAGGAGCGGGGGACTTCAAAGCCATGGCTATGTTGCATTTGAACAAGATGAAGGCCAGGTCAATGAAATGGTGCAGGTGCTTGTCCCCCTTTGCCCGGGGTAGTAGGCCCAGTAAGCAGGATTCGGGAGTGGGAGTGAGAGGGTGTGTTGTCAACTCATCAACGATTGTGGTGACTTTTGTCCACGTCAGTTGTAGTAGCGTGCATGTCCACACCATGTGTATAAAGTCTGCATTCTGCAGTTTACAACGGGGACCCTCCGAGGAGAACGTCAGGAACATGCGTTGTATGCGACTTGGGGAGAGAGAAGTATGGTGGATTTAATTTAACTGTGTGAAATGGAACCTGGGGTTGCGAGAAACGCTTTATGCCATCTATAGGGCATGAGCCCAAGCTACATAAGAGAGTGGCTGCTGTAACACTTCGTTCCATCTGGCGCAGGCCCTCGTAGCTTGGTCACGTGGGGTAATATTAAGGGCCATGTACAAGGATGCAATGGCATGTTGCGTGCTAGTGGCTGTCAGCAGTGTGTTTAAGGCTTGTGATGTTGGTGGTTCGTTATGTCTCATAAACCACCTGTTGAATAGTGCTATATGCTAAGAACTGACCAGCGCTCAGTCTGTAAGTCTCCACCATTCCCTGGAATGACATAAACGTGCCCTTGCTGTAGAGATCACCCATTTGTGTGACTACCTTGTCACTCCATGAGGCCTGGTCACTGTGTTGCGGTGCCTGACGTAGCCTGACCTCAACTTGCAAAAGAAACATCTGTACAGACTGCAGTTGGTACAGAACGCGGCAGCGAGACTGTTGACAGGCACACCTAAGCATGTCTCAATCCGAGAAGGAATGAGGAAACTTCATTGGCTTCCAATACACAGACGCTCCCAATTTAAGGCCTTGTGTACAGTTTTCAAGGCATTGAAAGGCACTGGCCCAGAGTTTTTGAAGGCTTGTTTCAAGCAGTATGTGCCGGGGAAGGCACTGCGCTCTATGGGGGGCAATTTAGTGGTGGTGCCTAGGATAAAAAAGGCTAGCTGGGGGGGGGGGGGGAAAGCTGTTTTCCTATGGTGCAGCCACCGCATAGAACTGTCTGCCAGCACATATGAGGAAAACGGAGGAACTTCTCTCTTTCAGAAAGGGCTTGAAGACTTGGTTGTTCAGGGATTAGACACTCGTTCTCCAGGGAAGCTCAGTTCTTAGCGCCAGGACACCCTTGGGTATAAGTGCGCTTTATAAGCTCCTAATAATAATAATAATAATGGGAGGTCCTGGATAGGGATTGAAGGAGAGTATGGGATTGTCGGGCCCTTGGGTATATGTATCTACGCCAGCAGGAGCGGGCTACCGCAATTTGTTAGAATTCAAGTGAAGGGCAGACAGTAGGTTCAGACAGCCAGGTATAGATGTTCGGTCCCAGTAGTGCCGTGTGCATGTTCAATGTTTCAGGGTCATTTGGTGTACTCAACCAGGTCATTGGCCACTGTAATTGTGCTGGGGTGTAGTAAAGTACAAAGCTGGGTGCCCCTAGACCGCCCTCGGTGAGTGGGCGTTACAGGATGGATATTGCTGCCCTGCAGCGACCCTTGCTCCAGTTCAATTCTAGTAAGAGGCTGTGGAGTTTGTGGAAGAAGATGCTAGGGAGCTCAATGGATAGATTGCTACCCGACCTAGTGGGGATAGGGGAAACAAGCACCAAAATGGGAGTGAACAGCTTATGGATCCTATAGCTTTGTTGAGATTTCCTTCTTTAAGGTCTTGCTCAGTGTGATATATCTGTTTGCCTAAATATTTAAAAGTGTCATAGCACCATTGTTTGCAAGATTCCAGAGATACAGTCCTGTCTTCGATCAGTATGTGCACTGGGGGGAACATGCATGACTTTGGCCAATTCACCCGTAAGCCGGTAACTGCGCCGAAGCCATCCAGGATCTGCATTAGGTTTGGGAGTGAGGATCCCACATCCCACAGGGAGATCAAGGCTTCATCGGCGTACTATGAATTGTGAAACACATCCCACTCATTAATTCCCCAGTCTGCTGCCAGCTGACAGGCCGAGGGTTCAGTGGCCAGTGCAAAAATGAGGGGGGATAAGGGGCAGCCTTGTCTTATGCCTCAGCAGATGGTGAAACTATCTGAAATCACCTGTCCGGTTTTGACACATGCCACATGGTCGGCGTAGAGGATATGTACGCAGCTCAAAAATCCCAGGCCCAACCCCAAGTTGGTAAGAGCTGAGAAAAGAAAATCCCAGTCCAGGGTGTCAAATGCTTTTTCTGTGTCTATCGACATGTGACCCTGGCCTGAGCATCCAACGGTGTGTTATGTAGGGGGCACAAGAGGCAGCATCATTCAAAAATGTGCTGCTTCCTGGGATGTACCCGGATTGATCAGTCTAGACCAGCAGCTGTATAATGGGGAAAAGACGGTTCGCCAAGATTCTGCCCAGGATTTTACAATCCAGGTTGAGCAGGGATAGGGGTTGGTATGACCAGACGTCCAATGGATCTCTGCCGAGTCTGGCAGGTGACCACGCTCCCTGGCCTCATTAAAGACATCAAGGAGACATTGGGTGGTCTGGGTAAGGAAAGTGGCGTAATACTGAATGGGTAAGCCATCAGTGTCCGGGGTTTTACTGTGAGCAATATGAGATATGGCTCTACGCACCTCCTAGAGTTGCAATGGTTCATCCAAGTCCGGCCTGTTGTAAAGCATTCAGGCGCGTCAGCTGAAGAGCCTCAAAGAATTCCAGCATGCGTTGCAATGGTGGAGTGGCTGTGGCAGAGTAAAGCTCGCAGTAGTAATCTTGGAAGTCCCCATTGTTGTCCGGGTGCGTGGTGTGCAGCACTCCATTGGCTGAGAGTATCACAACTACGGGGGTGCATTGCTGGTCTTTACACACAAGCCACTCTAGCAGTCTCCCTGAGCGGTCTCCTTCAGCATACTGCAGGGCCCTGCGCCGCCTATAGTCATGCTTGCTTAAAGTCTGTTCTGCTTCGCTGCGCTGCTTGCGCAACTGGTGGAGCTGCCCGATTGAGGCTGCCTGGTCGGCTTCCCTTATCTCCAGGTAGCGAAGTTCGCATTCAACGGTCAGAAGGCACCCCAGTAACCTCTTACGTATCTCCCAGGAGTTCAATAGGCAGTGGCCTCGTACCCTGGTGGGTGTCCCATTCAACAGCCCACGAGGTCTTGGTACCGGTGTTGAGTGTGAAGTATTGCTCTATACATTGGGCAAGTTCTGCACGAAGGCACCAAGTGGGTATAAGGGGACATTAGCACCCCCATCATAAGGTAAGCAGCAATGTTCCACTGAGTCTGCCGTGTCCACCTTCTGTGTGGTACTCCTGGTGCAATCCATATTAGCACCCCGCAGGCAAAGGAGGAGGCTGTGGTGCCAATCACCCGTCCCTTCCATTTAGTGCGGAGTTTGTGTAGCTTGCTGGGGTTACGGTGCGTTTCTTGGAGCATAGCTATGTGGACGTGTCGCCTCTTGAGATAAGCATGAATACGATAGCGCTTTACTGGAGAGGCCATGCCTTGCACGTTCCAGGTCATAATGTGGTAGTGGGCAATATGTATGTCAGCCTGAGTGCCAGTCATGAAAGCCATAACATCGAACAAAAGGGAGGAGTGCACAATCCCTCATCCCACCCCCAAGCCAGCACGTGAGTTCCTGGGAAATGCTGTACTGATACAAGGCATGCAGGCAGGTGATGAATACCATCATGGACATTAGTAGAGCAACTTGTGAAATTATAGCAACAGTGAAACATACAATCCCCTCTTGGGGCTTGTCCAGAAAAAACATCCCCAAACTATTCAACAAAGTCAACATTAAGGACAAGGAAACAGGCAAAAAGCAATCAAACAAGGAATCCACATAGGAGCTTTTGAGTGGTGAGGCGTCTGGGTAGAGGGTCTAGGTTGGCCCGTGTACAGAAGTTACAGTGTTCGGTAAGTCAGTGGTGTGGGCCCTGCATACAGAAGCACCTTATAGTCAAATGCCACTGGCATCTTGTCTTCAAGGTGATAACAAGTACCGTGAGAAGACTACCCAGTGCCAGGCTGCTGCCACAGCAATGGCCTCGCACTTACAAGTCAGCAAACAACCTGGGGGTGACCATGGGCCATGTTGAACCTCAGTTGATGAGGAATGTGAACCACCCGAGTCCAATCACGACTCCGAAGGGTGCCTGTCCTGGAGGGGGCAAAGGAGTTCAAGCTATGGAGAGAGGCCTCCGCCACTGCACATACCTGCTCCTCTGCTGCCTGATCTCTGGTTGGTCGTGTTCCCGGAGGACGACATCTGCGGCGAAGCGGTTTAGGAACTAGCCAGTCATCACCAGTTTATTCCGGGGGGGGATGATTGCAGCAGATCCTTCACATGGAGCCATGTCCAGACACCCTCCGGCAATTGAAAAATATGGGTCATCGATGACATGAAGCTTGGCAGGAAATAAAAGGGCATATTTGAAGTTCAGTTCCTTGAGGCGTTGTTTGACTCAGGAGTATGACCGGTGGCAGCATTGCACTTCCACAGTGAAATCGGGTATGCTGATATCTGAGCATTCTCATAGGTCCATGGGCCCTTGGTGCGGAAGCGCTGCAGAAGCAAGTCGAGGTCTCAGTAGTTGAGGAGACGCGCTATGTTGGGTTGCGGAGGAGCTCCAGGGAGGGGTGGTCGGCCCAAGGTGCGAAGCACCCTTTCAGCAGAGAAGATGTTCTGTGCCTTACCCTCCAGAACATTCTGCACCAGCCATTCCTCCAAGAACAGCTCCACACTGGACCCTCCGAGTGCTCGGGAAAGCCCATCTGGCGAATGTTGTTGCTCTTGGATCTGCCCTTGGCATCTTCCGCTCTGCGATGTAAGACAGTGACCTCCGCCTCCACCTTCTTTAGACACTCCTGTAGTTCTTGCATTGAAAAGTGCAGGACTGCCAACGCAGATTCAGTTTCCTCCACGCGGTCCATCAACTTGCGGTGGTTGGCTTACAGTAGGTTAACCCCCACTCAAACAGAGTTGATGCAAATCTCCAGGGAGGTTTTAGTGCCTATGATGGCCTGGAGTACTCTGTCAAATTGAGTGAAGTATTATTTATTTATTTATTTATTATTTATTTAGTTATTTAATAGTTTTATAGAGCGCGAACCTGACCCGTGAGGGTATCAGAGCGCTTTACAGGATGGAGGGTGGTATACAAAAGAATTAGGAGGGGAGGGAACCAATTGGGTAAAATAGGTAGATACATTATAAAGAAAAAGCATGCAGTTTGAAGTCCCAGATACAATTGGGATAAAAAACAGATAGATACAATATAACAGAAGGCACGCAGTCTCAACTCTTGGGTGGGAATGCCCAGGAGTGCAGGGTAAGTATCATCTGTAAAGCCATGGATAATGTCGAGGTGGTGGGTGGAACAGGTCGATGAGGTGAGTGTAATGTGATCGTTATGCAAGGAATTCGCCCATTAGGAAAGTTTTGGTCTCCTTTTTAAAACATGCCAGGCACGGAAGTCTTCTGATGGCGGGCGGGAGAGAGTTCCAGATTCTTGGAGCGGCCCTAGAGAAGGCCTGATTGTAGGTTTTTTTCTTCCGTAAGCGAGCTGGTTGAAGCAAAAGGTCTCTGGCAGAACGGGAGTTTCTGGCTCCTCCGGATATCACTAGTTTCTGGGCGAGAAATGCTGGGGAATTGGAGTAAAGAGCTTTGTGAGTAATGCAGGCCAGTTTAAGTTGGATTCTGGCCTCTAGGGGAAGCCAGTTTAGAGCTTTGAGGTGGGGAGTGATGTGGTCGAATTTCTTTGAGCCAGTTAGGAGTCTGGTGGCGGCGTTGAGGCAGGCTTTCAATGGGGCCAGAGAGTTCTTGGGTAGCCCTGCGAGAGTAGAGCATCCATATTCTAGTCTGGAAATGACTAGTGCCTGGATTGCCATTTTTAGGTTGGAGGCGTCGTGGAAGGGTTGCAGGTTTCTTAGGTAACTCAGGTGGAATCTGGCAGTTTTGGCCATCAAATTGATATGGCCCCGCATGTTAAGGCTGCCGTCAAGGGTTATTCCAAGGGATTTCGCAGAGTCAACAATGGTAGGAGGGCAGTTTAGCGCTGTGATAGCCTTTATCCATTCCTGGATGTCCGGATTGGTTTTTGGTGGGGAGATTGTAAGAAATTCAGTTTTATTTGCGTTAAGTTTATGCTGGTTGGCGGTGAGCCAATGGACAGTCAGCTTCAAGGCCTCATTCAAGGAGAGAATGTGCTCAGGGGAAGAGATTTTGATGTAGATTTGTGTATCGTCGGCGTACATAAGGTAGGAGATATTGGCGGAGCGTGGCACCTCCGTGAGGGGTTCAAGGTAGAGATTGAAGAGGGTATGGGAAAGGGTTGATCCTTGGGGGACTCCAACCGTGATCGGAGAGGGAGCGGATAGATTACCGTTGATGAGGACTCTCTGTGAGCGATTTTGGAGGAAGGACCTAAACCATTCAAGGACGGTGCCATCGAAACCCATCCTGAGTTTGAGGCGTTCAAGGAGAATTTCGTGGTTAACTGTATCGAATGCCGAAGATAGGTCTAAGAGGATTAGGAGACAGGGTTTGCCTTGGTCGAGGGCTTGGAGGGCGTCATCCACGATGTGGAGGAGGGTGGTTTCAGTGCTGTGTCCAGGTCTGAACCCGGATTGGAAGTCATCTAGAAGGTGGAAGTTGGTGATGTGTAGGCTCGGCTGCTGTTGCACACATTTTTCCAGAACTTTGGCTAGGAATGAGATGTTAGATATGGATCTATAGTTGTCGGCAGAAGCAGGATCCAGCGAACTCTTTTTTAAGATGGGGACGACTTGGCCAGCCTTAAGAGAATCAGGTATAGAGCCCTGTAGGAGGGAAGCGTTGATTATTGCAGTCCAGGAAGGGATGATGGCCTGAGAGGAGACAGCTAGGCAGTTTGAGGGGAGAGGATCATTGAAGTGATTGTTCGGGTTTAAGGAGGCTAGGATTCTCGAGATAGAGTGTTTGTCATAGACTTTAAAGTTGGACCAGTGCACTTGGTTTTTGGGGGAGGTTTGGGAGGACAGCACGGAGAGAAGGGTAGAGCCGACAGATTTTGGTGGTGAGTTGCGGACTTAAGTTCGTTTCCTAGGGCAGAGATTTTGTCGCAAAAGAAGGATGAAAACTCTTCGCATGATATTAGGGGTTTAGGCGTTTCTTTGGAGGTTTTTGCTAGTTTGTTGGATTGGTGTTCAAATAGCTTGCGAGGTCTATTTTTGGCGTTCTCAAGTTCCGTTCTGAAGAATTCTTTTTTAGAGTTGAGGATTTTCTTATTATAGGCATTTCTGGCCTGGCGGAGAAGTTTTAGATGGGCTGCTGACGGGTGCTGTTTCCATTTTCGTTCAGTCTGTCGAAGGGATCTCCTCTCCTTGTTGAGGGATCCATTGAACCAGGGATTCCTGTCTTTGATCTGGGTTCTTTTTAGTTTTAGTGGAGCAAGGTCATCAAGAATGTCGGATATAGTTGAGGATTAATGATACGCGAGGTTGTTGATTGAAGTGCACTGAAGGGGGGGTGGGGGGGGGGGGGGGGGGGGAGGTCGGTCTCACAGCGCGGAGCCAGTTTCCAGTGATCAAGATTCTTGGTGTCTCTAACCCATCTTTTGGGAATCACGGGTTGTGGTGTCCATGTCTTGTGGGTACTAGGCAGGAGGAGGTGATAGCATGGTGGTCAGACCAATCACATGGGTCAATAGAGATAAGTTTGACCGCTGCTTCCTTAGCGATGATCCAGTCTAGGGTGGCACCTTTCTCATGAGTAGGGAGAGAGCAGGCTTGGGTAAGGGCTTGATCGGCCAAGAAGTCTCTGATGGCGTTGACCTGAGGGTCCTTAGGATCGTTCCAATGCAAGTTGAAGTCGCCAAGGAAAATGTCAATAGAGTTAGGGGAATCCTTGGCTGTGATGATTTCCATGAGGTGGTCGGTGAAGGTGTCATTCTTGCCTGGGGGTGGTAAAAAATGTGTAGTTTGCACAGTTGGGAGGTGTTTTTGCAAATGAAGAGTGCAAGGTATTCGCAGGAGTCTGTAGGGTCCGCCGGAAGTTCAGTAACGAGGAGGTTAGAGCAGTAGATGCAGACAATGCCTCCCCCTTTTTTCTATGAGTGCCTATCCAGCCTTACGATGTTGTAATTGGGCGGGACTAAGAGGTCTAGGAAGGGCGATGAGGATTCCTTGAGCCAAGATTCAGTCAAGATCACTAAGTCCGATTTTTGGCTCAGGATGAGATCGGCGACATCAGAGGCATGCTTTACTGCTGAGCGGCAGTTAATTAGGAGGCCGGCTAGAGAGTGGTCGGAGTGAGTGTCATTTGTAGATGCAGAGAAGGGCACTCTCGCTAGGCTGCTATTGACCACCCCTCTGATGTGGAGGGTAGCAGATCTGTTGGGATTGGTTGCAACCGTGCAGATAGGGTGTTCGTCCCTCAGGGCTGAGGGGCATGGGGTTGTCAAGACAGAATCATAGCTGATGAGGAGGTCTGCCACTTCTTCCTCCATGAGGTCTAAAGGGTTAGGCGTGCCAGGGGAAGGTTTGTAAGTATGGAGTGAGCTTGGAGGGTCTTATCAAGCTGTTGCAGGCTGCTGAGGGTCCTGTCCCCCGATGTCAGATCCATCTCATCGTCACTGCCGCCCATATGCTGCGTTTTGGAGCCTTTGGGTTTCACCATGTCTGCAGGTTGGTGTAGGCCACGTAGAGTAGTGACAGGGGGCGGTTGACCCTGCAGCTGTATAGGCTGTGTCCCCTGGCATGTGGCCGAGGAGGTGTCCCGGCTAATGGCCAGCGAAGAACGGGGTTAAGCACAAAGCTGCGCTCAACCGGGGGGTCCAGGGTGTCTGAGTCTCGCGCCGGAGGGCTTTGAAGGAGCAGCCCCCTAGTACAGAAGGCCGTGCGGTCAGCCCCCCAAGTGTCGATTGCCCCGGTGCTCGACTCAAGGGGCAGGTAGATCGTGCAAGTATCGACGATAGTCAGCAGAGAGAATGGGAAGGCCAACAAGAGGCTATCCCTGGCACTGGCGGGGGAAGGCAGGCAGCGATGATATGTATAGTCCAGCCCTCGCAGTGATGTAGTTAGCAGTTAGCATGAAAGTGGACCCAAGCGGCCTGGTGAGCCGGGGCCTGTGCCAACAGTGTGCAACAATGGATCAGTCAAGCAAGGGAAAGAAATCCATGTTGTGGAGGCTTCCTGTGCACCAGCACACGCCCCTCAGTTGGGATGGGGGTCCGTAGATGAGCAGATCTTCCAGCCAGGTCAGTGTGGATAGTCCAGGCCCTTTTCAGTGACTGGGGCCCCCTGCACTTCTGGGATGACTGGGACGGGCAGTCTGTGCGATCAGCGACCAGAGAGAAACTGCTGCGAATGAGGTTGCACACAGGCAACACCCTCCTGGGTGGTGACAGGGAGTCGGGGTGGCATGTCACCCCATCAGGTTCTGGCCAGTCGGCCTGATCTTCAGGGCGAAGCCCGCAATGGGCCAATGGTGGCCACTAAACACAGCAAGCACACCCACTGTTTGGTCGTCGCCATTCTATCAGGGCCCTCCTGACCCGACCCAGGAGAGCAGCCTGCACTGCGGTCTTGCGTAGTCAAGGGCCCAAGGTCAGGGAGGAGAGGCAACTCTGTGCTTTCCGCACTGGAGCGCAGCGCAGCTGTGCTCAGCCATAGGCAAAAAGGAGGAGAGTATCTGAAGCGCACCCCCACTTGAGTTGCAATGCAGTAAGGTCACAAGCAGTTTAGGGTGGCTCACTGTGGTCAGGCTGTGTTCATTGGTGGTGAAGCGGTGATCAGCACCCTCACAGAGAGGCCAGGCTCAGGAATCTCTCTGGCGTGGGGCAGTCCCAGTCTTGCGGCCCACACCCACTTCGCAGTCACTGATGATGGGTACATGGGCCCCAGTGTTGTGCAGGCTTCTCCTCGTGGCCCTCAGGTAGGGGCCGGGGTCAGAGCACTTCACAGCTTTCAGGGCACGCGCAGAGTGTTGACAACTACTGTGTGTGCCCTTGTCCTGCAGGTAGTCCTTGTGGCGTGCAAGTGTTGATTAGGAGCAGGATGCTTAGCCGTTCCTCGGGCCCCATGCCAGGTGATGTCAGCTGCCTCGGTGCGTGTGGCCCACAGGCAGGCTCCGTTGCACTCCGGTGCCAGCAGGGAACAGGACACTCTGCAGCTCCCGGGGCCTTGCGCCAAGTGGGGACAGCGGTTGCGGGCCCTGCGTCCCGTATGTGTCCCAAACGCTCTCACCGCAACCCTCTGGCACCGATCGGGAACCGGATACCCGGCAGCACACAGAAGACCACCGGCGGATAGCGAGCATGATGGCCTAGTTGGGCCGGTGATGCCGCACACCGAAGGGACAGCAGGTGGTGCTTCAGAGCTGCAGGAGGCACCTGGGTAGTCATTCGGAAGGAATTAAGTGGGATGAGGGGGATACTCGTAGGATAAATGTTGGGCCTGTCACGGAGCTCCGCATTAGACGTCCGGCATTGCCGGCATCTTGGCAACGCCCTCGGCTTTGTGCTTTTTAGCTTTATTTTCATCTTACAATTCTGAACTCTGGTTCTACTGATTGGACTTTTCTCATTTTTGTGTCATTTTGCTTATTGACATTTGCCCTATTCTAAATTGGGTTGGGATTTTTCTTTTGTTGTGTTTGCACTTTATTATTGTTTGGGCACTGCATAAATACATTGCACATTACCTCTGAGTTAATCCTGACTGATGTTTGCCAAGCTACCAGAGGGGGTAAGTACAGGTTTATTTTTGTGACTTTTGTGGTTCACCCTGACAAGGATTGTGTTTAATATTTGAGTGTGGCTCTTGCTCCCTCAAATTATAATCCAATTTCTTACAAATATCATCAGTTTCTGTCTCAGTTTCACATTGTTCTGATTTAGTTCTGATTGTTGTTCCTGCTTCTTTGATTGCATTGTTACAGTTTCAAGAGTACAATAACTAGCAACCTCATCGACATAGCAATTGCCTATGGTGACCATGTCATCACCAGAATTAAGAGCTATATACTGTACAACCAAACTCTCTTTTAAGTTCCTGTAGAGCTTCCAACATTGGAGTACCAGAATATGTCACCATAATTGTCCAACATTGTGTACCATTCCAAATCCATACTGGCTGTCTATGTAGATCATGACACTTAATTCATTAGCCAGATAGCATGCCATTGTTAGAGCAATTAGTTCTGCTACTTGTGCAGAAATTACATCAGACAAGTATGACGCTTCAGCAATTTCAGAGATAGACCAGACTGCATTAGCTGCTACCAGTACTCTTTGATGGTCTCTCAGACAAGAACCATCCACAAACAATGTTAAATCAGACTCAACAAGTGGACTGTCTTTGATATCTGGTCTTTGTTTGATAGGCAGGCAGTTCTGTTACATCGATGCAATCATGGTCAGGGTCTTAATTGTCTTCATCATTGTTTGAATTCGGCATCAGCATTGCTGCATTTAAGGTTTACATCTCCTAATGGAAATGTTATCAGCTGCAAATATTGTTTACTCATACTTTGTTAGGCAACTGTCATGTTCAGAGTTCAGGTACCAATTAGCAAAATCGCATCTAAATGAGGGACCAGCAGAATCAGTGTGTTATCCATAACAATTCCCTCACTCTGCTCAATTACAAGGCAAACAGCTACAGATTTCAGACAACCAGGAAGAGCTGTGGCTAATGAATCCTGAGTAGCAGAGAAGTAAGCGACAGGCCGCTTTACTCCACCATGCTGTTCTGGTAAGTAAGAACAAAGAGTGCACACCCTTCTCTTTCCTGGCAGAACAAAATACATTTCTTATCATAATTAGGCATTCCTAGACCTGGTGCACTGCAGAGTTTTTCTGTGTGTTCTAGGAAGGCACTCATGCATTTGCCATCAAATGGGACCAGATCGTCTTTGTCACTGTGAGTAAGACTTACTAAAGGATTTGCAATCAGGGAAAAGTTTTGAATCCACTGACAGCAGTAGCCAACCATTCCAAGAAACATCCTCACTTCCCTCGAGATGGTGGAAGGATTAATTCTTAGGATTGCATTTATTTTTCTCTGTGTTCTAGGAAGGCACTCATGCTTTTGACATCAAATGGGACCAGATCCTCTATGTCACCGCGAGTAAGACTTACTAAAGGGTTTGCAATCAGGGAAAAGTTTGGAATCCACTGACAACAGTAGCCAACCATTCCAAGAAACATCCTCACTTCCCTCGGGATGGTGGAAGGATTAATTCTTAGGATTGCAGAAACACGTTCTTTAGACACTTTTATTACCCCTTTCTCAATATGGTGACCATGGTAAATCACTTCTTTAATACAATACTGCATTTTTGTAGGTGGGCCTTATGTCCATTGTCAGCAAGATGGTTCAAAAGTACAATTGTATCCAACTTTTGTAAGTACTGGGAACAACCGAACTTTCAAATCTTATGATTTTATTTTAAATACTGAATACTGTATTCTGGCACCGCCTGGTGTACAATAAATCACACAGTTCATCTTGCAAAATAAATCACTGCCAAATAAATACCAGAACTCAAATCACACACCATGAATTGGTAATTGTGCTCTATAGGTCTTATTTTTCTAGGAATAGTTGCTGAAACCTGATTCTTAATCTGGTTGCAAGGAAATGCCTCTTTTGGCATGATCACACTCCAAGATTTGAACTGATGCTGCCAGTTTTTTACTCTGAGCAGAGGCCTGCTAACCAGACGTCAGTGCCCGTGTCCTGGCCCTACAATGTATATGTTTGATTGGCATACACCCAATTGGTTTAACTTTACTTACTTTTAAGTCCTTAGTATATGGTACCAATAGTACCAAGGGCATGTAAGGGAAAGTGCCCCACCAATGCTGCAGCACATATTGTGCCACCCTGGATGTGACAATGTGGAAACATGTCTCCCAGCCTGCCATTGCAGACTTTTCCATTTTGACTAATGGCAAAACCCAAACCTCGCTCTTTGATGTATATAAGTCACTCCTACAGCAGACCTACAGAGTCCCAAGGCAGGGTGCTGTATATTAAAGAGTAGTACATGTGTTTTTTTATTTCCTAATACTAAAAACCTCAAATTGTTGTTTTTACTGCGGAAACGTTAGTAGCCCATTGGCAAGTACAGGGTTATATGCTGACAACTCAACTGTGCTAAATTTTGAATGAGACCTCTAAAGTTGATACTTCAAGGTATCAAAATAATTATTGCATTAAACCTGACTTTATGCCCAAGTCAAATTTAATGTAACGTTTTAAGAAATGCAACTTTTATTAAGTTGCTACTCTGTTGCTCAAGTCCTTAAGTCTTCTTGTGGCCACTCAAAAATGTTGGCCACTAGACAACCTTCTGTGCTGCTGGGGAGAAGTGTGAACCACTGCCAGGCTTACAAACAATAATGGCCGACTGTTGGAAGAGGTGTCGCCTCTCCCTTCAGGAAGCCTTAAGGGGTGTGAGCCTAAAAGGCGAGCTTCAAAGGGGATGCCGACTTTGAAAAACACAGCTGCTCTTTTGTTGAGGTAGACGGGTTGGTGTCAGGGTCACTCAGAAGAGACCATTTGCTAAATACATTTTCCTCTGGGCATGTAGCCATCAAATAGCCACAACTCTGGGGTGGTCTGCCAAGTTCCACACACCAAGAGAGAGCTTCTGCTATCTTGGGAGCAGGCAGAATTGTTCACTCTCAGATAACTAGATCCCACATATTGCAGGGTGTCATCATCAGGCAGGGATGGTTTGTTGTCTAGTAACTGCTCCATCCCCCAAGGGCACTTTCTGGGTATAAATATTCCACTCCTTGCACACAGACCTCAGGTTACATCTGGACTGGAGAGAGGATTGAGAAACTTCTCTGCTGTTCCCTGGTCCTTGCAAAATAGGCTGCACAAATGCTGGACTGCACCTGCTAATCCTTGTACTAGCAAAGAGAGGACTGTGCCTGTAGTGCCTGGTTCATGGAAAAGTCACTCCCGAGCCCCAGGAAGAAGACATGAACTCCAAGAGCCAGCTGACTTCCTATTACAGAGACAGGGCCAGAAACACTCAAGAAGCACGTTCTGGCCAATCAGTAGCCGAAATCACTTGCTCACCACCCCACTGGCAAGTACATATTTCATTACAAGACCGGAAGCTACATTATGCATTTTCCTTTAATGCAGTCCCAAGCAGCCGCATACATCACAATAGTAAAATTCCAAAGAAGAATAAAGGCAACAGATAAAAGGCATGAGACAGTAACAATCAGCCTCTTTTAGATGCGGCTCCAAGCAGATAAGTTGACCTTACTTCTCCTGCTTTATCGTTTCTCTTATGTCTTAACCTTTTGCCTTTCAGGGTGTGTTTCTGGTGTGGCACCCCCCACCCCTCCCACACCCCTCATCCCTACCAATCTCCAAGTTACGGAGATTTCCTCTTTCTTTTCACTTCCCGAGCGTGTGCGTGTTTATGCCTCCTCGCCATCGAGGGAATCATGTTTTTTACATTCTGAGTTATGGGATTTATATTTATGAATTGTGTACCTTTTGGTGTGATTACTACGTTTGCCTTTACGGCGGTATATCGCTTTATCCGGTAAGTTTGTGGTCCACCAACCTTCTTATTCACCCTCCGCGATCCTTTTAACCGATGTAGCCCCATCGCGGCTCACTCTTTCCCCGCAATAGCTTCGCTGCTTCGTTTCTGCATTTCGCCGCTTCCTCACGAAGAGCGGGAAACAGAGGAAAGTACCTCGGCAACGGGAGCGCCGCGTCCTCATGTTGCCTAGTGCCATTCTTCTTCCCCTCCGGCTTCCAGCTGATCGTGAAGCCGATTGGGCTCCCTTACAGCTGATCGCTTGAGCTTATACATCGCTTCAAAGCCGTTTTTTCTTCTGCTGGAATCCACCGCAAGTCAAACCTTTTCCTCCTCCTAATTTTCTCTGCACGAAAAAAAAAGGTGTTAATAGTCTTACTACAATATTTTAAGGACTTTATAATGCTTTATTGAAAGACTATATCCTTCATTGAACTACTTCATATCCTTTATTTAAGGACTTTAGATCCCTTATTGACATATTTATTAACCTTGTCTCTCCTTAATTTAATTTAATATCTGAGTCATACTCACTGTCGAGTTTTTTTTATCTCTGACACACAATGTCGGATTCAGATTTGGATGAGGCTTCCGCCCCCACCCCCAACTTAGAGAATGAGGCTTTTAAAAAGACGTTGCACATGGAAATGAAATCCTGTACGATGGAGAGCCTATCTCAGATATTGACATCTAAACGTTCATTCCCAGTGGAGGAAATTACCGAGCCTACTATATCCCATTCTCAAAATGACTCAGAATTAAGGGGCAAGAGACTAATAAAAATGTTGAAAAGAGCATGGGAGGTCTTGGCACCTCATCAACTCAGGGAGGTTTTGGCACCTCATCGAATAATGGAGGTCTTCTCACCTCAATTCACCAGGATGTCCTTGGCGGCACAAGAAATACAGGTGTCCAAAGCGGCACAAAAAACCACAGTGCTCTTTATAAGATGTGAGACGATAATTCTGATGATTCTGAATTTATGGACGAATATGTCCTCAATCTCAATGATGATGATCAGGATTTTGATGAACTAGTTGAGGATCTCCCATCATCCTCTAAGGATACTATTCTTAATCCATTAGGAGAAGAAATGTTCTCCCCACTAAATTTAAAGCACCCACGGAGTTCTGAATGGTCTCCACAAGACCATGTTGCGAAATTTATTAAAAAAAGGATTAGGAATCTATTAGAAAGAGAAACACGTAATGTCCTTAGAGCAGAATGCTCAAGACCTTCTCTGGAAGACAAAACTTGTTATACCCCTAATCTGGATCCAGAAATGATCAAGTTTCTTTTCAAACTAGGACGTGACCCAAGAAAGGGGATGGAAAAATCCCTTAAAGGTTGTCAAGATCGTCTCCTAGACGTTCTTGGTCCCCTGGCCAGAATTCTGGACTCCGCAGAAGAAAGCCACTTTAATGGTACTCATCTCGATACCGATATGATTAGGGGATGGAGCCAGAGGGCCATCATCCTTCTTGGCAATGCTAATGCAAGTATGAATGTGGAGAGACGTAGAATCGTCCTTACAAAAATAAACCCCAAACTAAGCGACCTGGCAGACAAAGAACCCTCTCGGAACCCTAAAGGGTTGCTCTTCAGCGAAGACCTCATCAAATCTCTGGGCAAATATGTTTCTACCTTTACTGCCCTTGACAAAGCTCAACAAAATATGCCAATTGGTGTTCAATAATAACATTTTTGGAAGGGCCCGGAAGACGGGGCCTCTCTTCCGGCCCCTTTAATCAACTGCCCTATTCCAGAGGCCGTGGCTTTTCAATTCAATGTTCCACAATTCTCCCCTCAAAGAGGTAGAGGCCAACGAGGCAGAGGATATAGATCACATGGAACAGCTAACTCCAATACACCCTCAGATGAGTATTCTCCCTTCTCCTTCTTCCCCCTTAAAGGTGTGCAGCAGACTCAGACATTTTTTACACAAATGGAAGTTAATTACTCAAGACACTTGGGTCTTAACCACTGTAAAAGGTTTTATGATAGATTTTTCACATACACCTGTTCAGACTTCCTTCCTGAAGGTACTTCCCTTAACTCTGGACCAACAAAAAATTATAGAGGAGGAGATTTCCTCCATGATTCTAAAGGGTGCAATATTAGAGGTCCCCATCGAGCAACTAGGCTTTTAAGCAACCTTTTTTTGGTAGAAAAAAAGGACAAAGGTTGGAGACCTGTCATAAACTTAAGAGATCTGAACAAGTTTCTGACCTACAGACATTTCAAGATGGAGGGTATCCATCTCCTCAGAGATCTACTTCTAGAAGGAGACTGGCTTGTTAAACTAGATCTAAAGGATGCCTACTTCACTATTCCTATGTCAGAGATCCATCAATCCTTTCTCCAATTTCTATGGAAGAATCACTTATACCAATTTCAGGCACTCCCCTTCGGACTCTCTTCCGCCCCTTGGTGCTTCACCAAGGTTATGAGAGCCGTCGTCTCTTATCTAAGGTCAAGAGGCGTTTGCTTAATCATTTATCTGGACGACATCCTTATTATGTCTCAAGATGCCTCTCAGCTAGTTCAGGATCTGAACTTCCTGATGAATCTCCTAGAGGGTCTAGGATTCATCATAAACAAAGAGAAATCATTTCTGACTCCTCCCAGGTCCCTGGAATTTCTGGGATTCATGGTAGACACAGTACGTTGCCTTCTAATGCTTCCCTCAAAGAAAATAAATAAGGTACATTCTGAAAACGTCAAGACCTATCTCAGAGAACTAGCCAGACTTCTCGGCCTTCTCTCCTCTTCCATCCAAGCCATCTTTCCCGGACCCCTGAATTATCGGGCTCTTCAGAGGGTCAAAGCAAGAGCCCTAAGATCCAGCCTCTGGTAAACACGTTCAGAATTAGCCTGAAGGCTGAACAACCTAGAAGCATGGAATGGGAAGGCAATCTTTGGTTCAAAACCGAAATTTATTTTGGAATCGGATGCGAGCCTTCATGGCTGGGGAGCTTGCCTTCTCAATCAAAACACTGGTGGTCTGTGGTCTCGAGAGGAAACTCTTCACCACATAAACTATCTGGAATTGACTGCTGGTCTCTACGCCCTTAGGAGTTTCAAACATTCTTTTCAGGGGAGGGCCGTCATTCTAAAGATGGGCAGCATGTCAGCGGTAGCTTATATCAACCGCTTGGGTGGCACCAAATCTGCGGATCTGCCAATCTAGCCAGGAAACTTTGGATGTTCTGTTTGGAACACAAGATCTCTCTCAAAGCGGAATACCTTCCGGGGAAGGCGAACATCTCTGCAGATTGGAACTCAAGGTTCCTCCTAGATTACAGCGATTGGAAACTGAATGTTACCGTATTCAGTACCCTGAACAAGATCTGGGCCCCTTAGAGATAGACTTGTTTGCGAGCAGACTGACCTTTCAACTCGAGAATTACTTCAGCTGGATGCCCGACCCTGGTGCTCTGGCAGTCAACGCCTTTCTTCAATCTTGGAAGGAAACCAGAGGGTATGCCTTCCCTCCATTTGCCATGCCTTCAGAAAGTGAGACAAGAACAGTGTTACATTCTCTTAATAACCCTTTTCTGGCCTTCTCAAGCTTGGTTCCCGACCATTCTAGACCTGGCTTGCAGCCTCCCCTTCTTAATTCCTTCCCTAGAGAATCTTCTTACAGACGTAGACGGTCGAATTCACCCCCTAACTCAGAATGGGACTTTATCCCTTCTTGCCTGGAAAGTGTCAGGAGTTCCAACAAAATCTCAGGCCTTTCGGAGACGGCTACAACTCTCCTCGGAGAATCTTGGGCACCAGGCATACACTACAGATATAACAACATCTCGAAATTATGGGTATGTTGGTGCTTGGAAAGGAACCTGGATTCCTTGGAGGCCCCTATTGTTGACATAGTCAACTTCCTTGTCGAACAATTTGAAAGAGGTCTCAGTTATAGATCTATCAATTGTTATAGGTCTGCCATTTCCACCGGTCATGTCCTCGTCAATGGGAAGACTGTAGGTAAAAATGTCATTATCTGTAGAGTCATGAAAAGTATTCGCTTAAGGAGACCTCCTAAAGCGAGATACGAAACATTGTGGGATGTTAAACTAATTCTCGATCTCTTTAATAATTGGCCTTCCAATTCTCTTCTTAACAGAAAAAACCTTTCTATTAACCCCTTCGACGCGCATGACGGAACGGTTCCGTCATGCACGCCGGTTGCGCTGTGCGCATGACGGAACCGTTCCGTCATGGCCCCGCCCGCGCACGGAACCTTCAGCGTGGCGCTGAAGGGGTTAAATTAGCTACACTGTTATGCCTAATCTCCTGTAGGAGAGTTTCAGATATTAAAGCCCTGGAAATTACTAATCGTTCATATAATATGTTTGGTGTCAAATTTGACATTCATAAAAGAACTAAAACGATGTCTGACTCTATTTTTTATCCTCGTTTTGATCTATGTCCCAATCTCTGCGTGGTGGAGTGCATGAAAGAATACGATCGCACAAGGTGTTAATAAATTACTTATTTCCTTTGTGAAACCCCACAAAGGTATAAGTTCTTCTTCTATTGCTAGATGGGTCAAATCCGCTATGAGTCTAGCTGGTATTGATTTAAAACAAATTTCAAGCTCATTCCCTTAGAGGTGCTATGGCGAGTAAATGTCTCTGGTCTGGAGGTAAGTTGGATGACATCCTTAAAGCGGCTGACTGGTCTAATGCCAGTACCTTTGCACGTCACTATTGCAAACCTATTGAACACATGTCCGATGTTGTTTTAGAAAGCTACCAACATGCATAATGTAGCCTCCGTTCTTGTAATGAAATTGCGATTCTCATATTAACATGACTAGAGAATCTGGATTTCATTAAAGACACGGAGGCTGACATTATCCGTCCCTTCCCACCCTTTGGTGGTATTTCATTTAGCAATGTTCTTTATCATCACATTTTATTGTAATGCCTATTATAATTATGTACTCTGTTTTCACTGCTTGTTACTCTCTTCTCCTTATGCCGTATTCAGTTCTCTTGCACTGACTCCCTTCTTCTTTCAGGTAATCCTTAATTGCTGGTTTTACCACCTTTTCATCGATGGAGCCCTTTGCTTCGTTACTCCCTATCCTCAATGGAGTCCTTCTACGTTCCTCCTTCTTTCGTTCTACTGGATCATCTGAAGATTGTCCTGAAGTTCTCTCTTGCGACGTCTCAAGTTTTATGGACTTATCCTTTCCTCATTTAAAAGAGGCTGATTGTTACTGTCTCATGCCTTTTATCTGTTGCCTTTATTCTTCTTTGGAATTTTACTATTGTGATGTATGCGGCTGCTTGGGACTGCATTAAAGGAAAATGCATAATGTCAGCCTTCGTGTCTTTAATGAAATCCAGATTCTCTAGTCATGTTAATATGAGAATCGCAGTTTACACGCTGACAACAGAGTTACACTCACTGTTGATGTGCAGCCTGAATGAACAAGTCCTGACGCTCAAAAGTTGTACCCGAGTCTGTGGAACCTGGGTGAGCCATTGGAGTGCAGTTTTGTTGCCCAAGATTGACACTAGCCTTCACCAAAGGGAACTGCTGGTTTTGCTGTGACCGGAGACCAGTAGTCCACTGGCAACTGGAGTTTTGCTTGACCAACGAGGACATTTGAGGGACATCAACCCCTGTGGCAAAGGTCGCCCCACCTGTGCCGAGTACCGAGGAGTAGCCCCAGGAAGACCTCGGTAGATTGCACAGCATTCTCAATATCTTACAGCATTTTCAGCATCCTGTATCCGTTGCATCAGGACCATTCCCTTGAGGTCGATGGCAGTTCACCCATAGAGCTTGGAACTGGACTTGAGACTGCCTTGGTGCCAAGGTAACTGTCCTAATACTCCTCATTGTCCCCCCTCCTCCCGAGCTTCCCCCTGTTGGAATTGGTGACCCAAAGTGGGGTGGAGTAGCCGAACACAACTCTTTAAATGCTTTACAAAGTTTCCAAACTTTGCAGTTACCAAAGCGTGCTTGTGTTTTTGATTGAAAAGCTGTGATATATGATTTACTTAGAAACTCCTATCTCCAAAACCCTTCAGTGGTTTTGGGGTTTTTTCATGTCTAAAAATTCATAAAAATAAGATGTATTTTTATTTTTTGGTGTCAAATTTCTCTCGTGTTGCATAACTTTCTTATTTCATTGTGTTGGTACCTCTAAATACTTGTGCTTGTTTCGTTGTTTAAGTCTGACTGCTTGAAGCCACAGCCACCCAGGGTTGAGCATAAGTTTAATAAAGAAGCCTCACTGGACCCAAGTCGGTAACATGAGTATATTCCCCGTTGAGATCTCACAACCATACCTCTTAATACACAACTTTCCTCACACTGTTTATTGCTTATTCCAAAAACGTGGAATTCTCTTCCTTAGATAGGTAAATTTGAGACATCCATGGAGTGGGTTGTACCAGTATTTATCAAAAAGGATATAAGATAGCCATTCACCTCTCCATCTGCAAATGGGCCCCTCTGGTCTACCTCTACGACTGCATGAACCATGCAGTCCTCCTCCACCCTCAGGTACAGAATTGCATTTGGTAAAATCTGGGGAAAATCACCTTTCAGAATCAATGGATTATGTTGGAAACCTGAATTCTGTAGCATTTTATTTTTTTATGTTATGCTTCAACAATGGAACTATAGGCATATTTATGTGGAATTGACCTTGATTCTTTGCCTTCAACATAGGAGCTTGTTGAGCCGGGATAGCACACTGTTTTCATGTCAGTTGCATTTTGCTACATCTGAGAAACAAATAATTTTGAATTCAAAATGGATTATGGCCGAACTTGTGCTTCTAATGCCCAGTTTTCCCACCAAGCTGGCAAGCTGTGCTTTTCTTAAGCATATTGCCATTCACTTTCAATCCACCATTATTCATATACCCTCTACGTCTGTCTTATATGGCCACATTTCCAACTTGTTTTGAAAAAACGTTATTCCCTTGCACACCGACTACTTGCCCACCGACTCCAGAATATGCACCATCAACCAGATCAAGATCACAACTTAAATTCACCATCTGATTTTTACCACCTCTCTGAAGCTGCTTCATTTATGCAACCATTTATGCCTTTCATCTAAGCAGTCACTACAATATTTAGTATATTTGGGAATCTCATTGATACACTTAGGGGTCCATTAGGATGTAGGGCGGTAGCACCACCGCGGCGCTGGCGGTGCGGAAAAATGCCTTTTTCCGCCCAACAGCGGACATCACGGCCGCCATATTAGTATGGACAAACATAGGCCAATTCCCGACCGCCGCGGTGCGACGCGCCCCGCCAACAAAGTGCGCCCGCCACCGCGGTGGTGAGAGCCAATGGAGACTTACCGCCGTGCAGAATGAGGTCCGCCCCGCTCCACAAATTAGGATGACTCAAGCAAGCAGATACACCGCCCAACCAGAGATGGCGGAAGCTCGACAGCGGAGTGCGTAAACAGAGTCCCGGTCACGACCGCCATGGACCCAGCTCTACACGTCTTTCCGGTGCTGTACCTGCTACATCACCAGGAACTCCTGGACCGCCGCGGATGCCGCCACAGGTACGCCACAACACAACACACGGCCTGACACAGGGTCCAAATCCACATCAGACACCCTAGGGGGGACAGGGACACATCCACAAGGGCACCCACACATCACCCACCTGCCACAAAGTCACCCCGCTGGATCCTGGACACACAGCTACCGCCACCATGCAGCAATGTCCCGGTCACGTCACTGCAGCGGCGAACACAAGCAAATACATGCACACAATGCAGAAGGCAGGGCCAGTGCCAGGCATGGGCAGGGCACAAGACCACAGGGCCACACCCCACTCCCACCACACACTAGCACACCCCATGAAGGCACATGCCATGTGCCCCTCCTGTGCACCCCATGCGCAACAACAAGCCAGGGTAATACAGACCCTGCACCGCACAACAAACAATCATGGAGACACACACTGCAAGAGTGGCTGCACAAGAACACACAACACACAGCACAGCAGCACAGGGCCAGTGAAACACACACAACACCACACTCAGGGAAATATAAATGAGGACAAGCAACAAATTAACACATACAAGGAATTAACATCCAAATAGACACACAGCCTGCACAGTCACACATACATACCACAGACTGACACACACACACATACACACCCCACATGCCAACAGCAATGGAGCACAACAAATAGGGAAAACAAAGTGTGCTGCACACAAATGGAAGGCCATGGAGACACACAACAAGCATGTGAACATCACATCAACACAAAGAACAGAGCACAACACCCTCACACCATCAAAGCACACATGGCTGGCACAGTCAGTGAACTCAAACCACAGACAGCTCAGTGCAACAACACAGGGAGACAGCAAGGCAAACCACGTATAGGCACAAGGATGAAAGGAAGGCCCTGAAGTTAAACTGTGAACATCCACGCATCCATACAACTACCCCACAGGAGCACACCAGCAGCCCTACACACAGGGCCCATCTACACTCCTCAGGACTGACAAACACCAGTAAGAATCTGCACACATACCCCCTCACACCAGCAGCACACAACACCAGTGCCAAACACACTGAAGGCTGGCAATACTTGACAGTCAATACACACACAAACAACCACACACCCTGAGCTCAGCCACAGACATCACACACACACACACACACAGGGATGCCACCACAAATGTGGAAACAAATACAACAGACAAACACATAACCCAACAGAAACACACACAGAGCCACAACAGCAACAACAGACATGCCCTGTGCAGCTAAACTGGGGAAAGGCAATGGGAGCACAGACACAACAGGAGGGCACAACCTCATCACTCAGGAACAATGCACAGACAACATACCACAACACACACAAGAAGTGCACCATCACAGAACAACACAGTCACAGCAAACAAACAACAGATGCACAGGCAGAAAAATCACATAGCAAACACAGCAGGACATCAGGGGATGCACACCAGGCAATCACAAGGCAACATATACACACAGTACTGCATGCACAACAAGCGGTGTGTGCACACCAAGCATACCAGACACACACAGACATCAGTGACAGAACAGCAACCCACACAACACCATACAGCAAAGCACAAAGACAACAGCACACCCTGGAAGTGAAGCAAAAACACAAACAACACACATACATCCAAATCAACAACCAATCGATGCTCAAGTCTGGGACACAAAGGTGGGAACAACTTGACCACAGGACTGGGCAGCACACACAGTTGAACTGCATAGGAGCAACCATGACTGACAAACAGCACTAGAACATCACACATGACCCATTGGGGAAATGCCCTGAGTGACACATTGACCCTGGACAAAGAACTGCACCACGAAGCACAGTGGCACAAATGAAGTCATGGGGAGGCACACACACATACAAACCAAGGGGACAGCTCACACCAAAGTGAAGTGTACTGCATGTCAGTAGGTGACATGGCAGGAGTGTACTATTCACAAAGAGAGGGAATGCAGACCCACAATGGGTAGGCAGCTGAAACACAGATAGGGGAGGGCTTGACAACACACACAACATGCCACACTTATGGCAAGAAGGCACCATGTGACAGCAAGGCATGAGAAAACACAACCACAATGGCAGTGTGAAGCAGCAGGTCTGCACAGTCCCTACAAACAGCAACAGAACACATGGATGTGCAACAAAACACAACACTGACTTGCCAGTAACACTCTCTGCATACCCACAAGTGACAAAAACAACAAGTAGGAGTCAGACAGAAATTCAAGGACACACCAACCCACTGCACAGTGCACAACATACAACTCACACATGGGCATACAACCACATCCACAGGGATGAACAATCAAAACAACAGGCACACAACTCCTGGGTGACACGTGTGTAGTTGACATTGCAGAGGCATGCACACATCAACACTCCCCACAAACTCACCCCCTTCACACTGCATGCTACCTGGCCATCCAAGAGCACAAATGGAAAGTAAGCCATGGGACTAGGATGACTGGCCATCACAAGATGACCACACACATACACCACTGGGCACACACAAAGGAAGAACACACATACATGATGACCCTGGACAGCCTGCCTGCAATACTGTGTGCAGAAAACGACTCTGTGCTGGCAGTGACCCCCCCCCCACTGACATGTGTAAAATAGAGCCAGCATGAACCAATCAAGTAAATGACTACTGCTAACCATTAGAAATTGACACCATTGCCACAAGTATCTGGATCAAGCAGAAATGAAGACCCTGTCCCCCCTAAAAAAAACAGAGTAAGTGAGCCCAAACATTGACCATGTTGAAGTGCCACACAGACCATGTGGCACAGTAAACCATTTACACACAGCAAAATAACTTTATTCAGTAAGGACACTGACAAAATAGACAACAGGGAAACTGTCTTTATTCACATATTGCACAGATGGGTACCATGAGAAGAGAAGAGCAAGGCACAAGATGCAGAGCATGTCCATGAGAAGCTGCACAGGCAGGGGGCACACAGCAGTGAACGACAAGGCCAGTTGGCATGACAAAGTGCAGACTGAGTCCATGAGAAGCTGCACAGGGAAGAGTTCAACACAGCAAAGAGCAACAAGGCCAGTGGCCAGGACAAAGTGCAGACTGAGTCTATGAGAAGCTGCACAGCCAGGGGTACACAGCAGTGAACGACAAGGCCAGTTGGCATGACAAAGTGCATACTGAGTCCATGAGAAGCTGCACAGGGAAGAGTTCAACACAACAAAGAGCAACAAGGCCAGTGGCCAGGAAAAAGTGCAGACTGAGTCTATGAGAAGCTGCACAGCCAGGGGTACACAGCAGTGAACGGCAAGGCCAGTGGGCAGGACAAAATGCAGACTGAGTCCATGAGAAGCTGCACAGGCAGGGGGCACACAGCAGTGAACGACAAGGCCAGTGTGCAGGACAAAGTGCAGACTGAGTCCATGAGAAGCTGCACAGGGAAGAGTCCAGCACAGCAAAGAGCAACAGGGCCAGTGGCCAGGACAAAGTGCAGACTGAGTCCATGAGAAGCTGCACAGGCAGGGGGCACACAGCAGTGAACGACAAGGCCAGTGGACAGGACAAAGTGCAGGCTGAGTCCATGAGAAGCTGCACAGGAAATGTGTGCGACTGTCCCTTTCCATGGTCAGCAGCACAGTCAGGGGGCAACAATGTGCAGTACAGGGCCACCTGTTTAAGAGACAGTTGTGTGAGGGTGACTAACACTCAGACTTGGCTGTCAGGGGGACTGGGAGCTGGCTGTGCCTCGGGGACTGTCGGGGCACTTGAAGGGGAAGAGAGCGGAACAGCTGAGGTAGAGCTATCAGTGGCTTGGCAAGCCGGAGGGCTGCTTGGACCAGGTGGTGTAGTGGCACGTGGAGGTGGAGTCATGCAGACGGGAGACACGGTGTGGAGGGGTGCCCTTCCACTTCTTGGGGATCCTAAATAGCTTGCCTGACTTTGGATCAATGGGAAGTAGTGTGGGCACAACAGGCACACTCACCACCACTGCTGCAGCAGGTGCAGGCGCTGGGAGCCCCTCTCGTGATGTGCTGGACCCAGTGGAACGCTTTGCCTTGCTTCGTCTCTGCCCCCCTTCCCCTGTTTACTAGGTGTTACCTCTACAGTGCCCTCCGGACCCTGCTTCACTGGGCTTGGAATGGGAGTCGAGGTGGTTGGTTATACTGCCTTGGAGCCCTTCCTAGGTGTACCCTTGGCATGCACCACCTCCTTGGTGGGCACAGACACTGTATGATTATCTTTGCGCGATGCTTTAGGGGCAGGAGAGTCCTTGGATGGGGATGCCACTGAGGCATGTGTGCCTGAGGTCTGCTGCTTTGCTATTTGTCCACTGGTGTCGCCTGACAGGCTTTTCTCCCTGCGCTCTGGGGTGCCTTTGGTCTTCTGTGGGGATGGTGTCTGCGCCCGGGACAGCTTGGGTTGCTGCTGCTGTGTGCTCCGTGTGCTGTATCGTGACTTTGATGTATGTGGACCGTGGTCACTATCGTCAGACGTGGCCACTGCCAGGGAGGTGGACAAAGAGACTGGAGCTGGACTGTGAGTATGTGCCTGTTGCAGGGCAGACGTCACTGTTGATGACAAAGCCTGGACTGTCCGCCCACCCACGTCGGAATGTATGCCCTCCATGAAAGCAACCACCTGGGCCATTTTCTTGTTGTGGTCAATGAAGGCATTGAGGAGAGCTGTCTGGCCTACACACAGCTGGTGCAAAAGGTCCACAGACTCAGCACTGATGGCAGCAGGGGGGACAGGGGCAGCGGTGCCAGGGGTGAAGGACACTCTTCCCCTCTTACTGAGGCGGACACGAGCAGCACCAGAGGAAGTGGCTGGGAGGGTGGGCAATGGCCGCTGTGTGGTGGAAGTCGATGCAGAGTCCCCGTTCCCTGTCGCCTCCAACATGGATGCATCCCCGCTGGCATCAGATGATGTGGTGCTTTGCGTCTCAGGCTGGGACTCCTCCAGCAGACTCCTGTCCCCCTGTGACATCTGTGTCACTGGGCTCCTGGGCAGCTGTGGTGCTAGTTTCACCCCCACTGGTGTCCGTCTCCTGTCCCTCCGTGACCACAGGAGATGCTGCATGAGAGAGAGAGATGTAGGGTCTGGTCAGTGACAGCAACAGAACAAACATGCAAGCAATGCATTACAAAAGATGACCACCTCTACATGTTGCACACTACCCTGTGCAATCACATCGTGCCAACTCACTATATAGACTCAAGCAGTGCGTGGGAACTGGACACTCAGGCATGAGTGAGCCATGTGATGACCACACAGCACAACATCCTGCTTGTGGCTCTGTTCAACCAGACACACACTAGCTCTGAGCACACCTAGGGACATGATGGGGGCACACTACTTGTTGCCAATGGCAGATCTGGATGGAACAGGAGGGGACAACACAGACCCAGACTACAACATGACAGTCCACAATAGACATTAGCCCATGCCACCCACCATATTGTACTGTGGGGACAATAGAATGGTGCACATTGCTGTCAGATGTGTAGGCCTCCCCTATCTGGGTGCATGCAATGAACGCATTGATGTACACACAGTCAGATTTGGCACACTGCCGTTCCCTCCCATGGGATTCCCAAGACTACACCAATGCAAAAGAAACCTGAAGAGCACAACTCAGAATGTAATGTGAAGGCACAGCATCCAAATCACCTTTGTAAGTGCAGGTAGGGCAAATGCATGCCACAGGCACCCAGGCCAGCTGCCACTTACATGCCACAGCATCACACTATCAACATCACAGAGTCCAGCGCTGGCACAGGCTGTGTACACATGCAACCACAAGTCAGACTCGCCAAATGCTCACCCCTGGCTTGCTGCTGATGCTCCTTCAAACGTGCATCCAGCTCAGGCTGTGTCACCGCCAAGATGCGCCCCATTAGTGGCGTCATACTGCGCCGTGCCAGACGCCCAGTGCGAGGAAGCAGCCCCAAGGTTATCTCCGCCACATTCTTTGCCAGCCGGCTGATGTTGTCCCATGTCTTGTGGCAATGGTGCGCCGTTGGTTTGAGACCCCCAGAGCTCGCACCTTCACTGCAATGGCCCTCCACACGGCCTTACGCTGGTGTACCTTGAGCTGCAGGCATGGGAGACAAGGGGGAAATGGATTGCATGGATTGTGGGTGAGTATGCCTAGTCGTGTGGCGTGCTGTGTGTGTGACCTGCTGCCCTGAGCCCCTGCGACGTTGCAATGTCTATTTGTGTTTGTCATACCTAGGTGACTCTGCATATCCCAACCATCCCTGGTTGCTGGGCACACTGCGGAATCCCAGCTCCCCGGTTGAAGTCCGCTACAATGAGGCCCATGGGAGGACACGTCGTGTGGTGGAGCGTACTTTTGGTCTGCTCAAGTCACGTTTCCGCTGCCTGGACAAGACCGGAGGTGCACTGGCATACTCACCCAGGAAGGTGTGTCAGATTGTAGTGGCATGCTGCATGCTCCACAACCTAGCCATTCGCAAGGAGATTCCCCTGCTCCTGGATGATAGTGAGGACCCAAGGCCCCAGCCTGCAAACCAAGCCGTGTCCAGTGGTGACAGCTCATCACCCGCTACTTCACTTGACGGTGGGTGTCAATGTGCAACATACCCATTGTCTGATGATATTGCTGTTGTCGTGAAGGGGCATGTGAGAACTGTAGCATCAGCCAGTTGTACACTCAATGTTGGTTGGAAATGTTTCTGAGACATGTCATTTGAGAACATCAAGAGGACGTGTATGTTGACACTTGGTGATCATTGTGACATGTGCATGTTGGGTTATCCTGATGGTAGGGGTTGTGTGCTGTCTGTGATGCCACACCCAGACCAGATGAGGTAGTCGAGTAGTCACCACATTGCTGTGGTGACCCAGTCCAACAGACAGATGTCATTCACAAGGCAGTGTGGGGAAGGACAGTCCAAAAAGTCACTGCAGTGGTGGAGAGGGTTGCCATCATGGCTGGCTCCGTGACTGGCGTCTGGCAGGTCTTGGCCTCCAGATACTCCCTGGGTCTTCTTGGGATGGCCCCTTTGTCGTTTGGCAGGGGGGGGGGGCTGCTGCCTGCTGCAGGGCCAATGGGGTCTGATGACTCACCCCTCTCTGTGGGCGCAGGGAAGGATGGTGAACTGTCATTGTGCGGCCCACCAGAGTGAGGTGGAGGTGTTGTCTGTGGCGCATGCCTGTCCCTCAGTACCGCCACTTGCTGGCCAAAGAGGTCCACGATTTGTCCCATGCGGGTGTCGATGGACCTTATCAGCAGGATGAGCTTGTGCAACAGTTCGTCCGACCGGCCCGTTCGTCCCTTGGCCTGTTCGTATGCGCCCAGGACTCTGGTGATGTGTTCCAGGGAGTGGGTCCCAGCCTCCTGGTGTCCCTGGATGACCCTGCCCCTCTCACCTGCCCTGCTGCCACAGACCTGTTGCCTCACCACTGCAGGCACCCGCATCCTCTCCCTGCCCTCCTCCGTTGGTGGGATAGGAAAGGTGTTGCAGGCAGCACTGGTGGTGGTGGTGGTGGTGGCCGCACAGCTGTAAGTTTGTTTGGTGTACTGCAATGGCTTCCAACTGCTCCTGGGTGGGGGAATGCTCCATCCTGCTGAGGTGTGGGACAGAGGGAATGTTGGTAGAAGTAGTGCAGGCCTCCCAGCCACAAACACCCTCACTGTGAAGATGGCTACCTACCTGTAAGTTTGATGAGGGTGATGTAATGACTTCCAACTGCTGGGTGGGAGCGCTCCATCCTGCTGAGGTGTGAGACAGGGGGCATGGTGGGAGTAGTGGTGCAGGCTCCCCACCCCCAGACACCCTCCAGGAAAGATGGCTACCTACCTGTGAGTTTGATGTGGGTTATGTAATGGCTGACACATGCTTCTGGGTGGGGTGGGCTGAGGGATCCATCTTGCTAGGCTGTGGGACAGGGGGTATGGTGGGAGGAGTGGTGCAGTCCCCCCACCCCCAGACACCCTCCCAGGGAAGATGGCTACCTGCCTGTAAGTTTGTTTGGTGTACTGCAATAGCTTCTAACTGCTTCTGGGTGGGGGAGAGCTTCATCCTGCCGAGGTGTAGGACAGAGGGAATGTTGGGAGTAGTAGTGCAGGCCTCTCTGCCACAAATACCCTCCCAGGGAAGATGGCTACCTACCTGTAAGTTTCTTTGGTGTACTGCAATGGCTTCCAACTGCTCCTGGGTGGGGGAGTGCTCCATCCTGCTGAGGTGTGGGACGGGGGCATGGTGGGAGTAGTGGTGCAGGCCCCCCACCCCCAGACACCCTCCAGGGAAGATGGCTACCTACCTGTGAGTTTGATGGGAGTTGTGTAATGGCTGACACATGCTTCTGGGTGGGGTGGGGGGAGAGATCCATCTTGCTAGGCTGTGGGACAGGGGGCATGGTGGGAGTAGTGGTGCAGGGCCCCCACCCCCTGACACCCTTTCAGGGAAGATGGCTACCTACCTGTAAGTTTGTTTGGTGTACTGCAATAGCTTCCAACTGCTTCTGGGTGGGGGAGGGCTCCATCCTGCTGAGGTGTGGGACAGAGGGAATGTTGGGAGTAGTAGTGCAGGCCTTCCAGGCACAAACACCCTCTCAGGGAAGATGGCTACCTACTTGTAAGTTTGTTTGGTGTACTGTAATGGCTTCCAACTGCTCCTGGGTGGGTGAGTGCTCCATCCTGCTGAGGTGTGGGACAGAGGGAATGTTGGGAGTAGTAGTGCAGGCCTCGCAGCCACAAACACCCTCACTGTGAAGATGGCTAACTACCTGTAAGTTTGATGAGGGTGATTTAATGGCTTCCAAATGCTTCTGGGTAGGGGAGGGCTCCATCCTGCTGAGGTGTGGGACAGGGGGCATGGTGGGAGTAGTGGTGCAGGCCTCCCACCCCAGACACCCTCCCAGGGAAGATGGCTACCTACCTGTAAGTTTGATGTGGGTTGTGTGATGGCTAACACACGCTTCTGGGTAGGGTGGGGGAGGGATCCATCTTGCTAGGCTGTGGGACAGGGGGTATGGTGGGAGTAGTGGCGCAGGCCTCCCACCCCCAGACACCCTCCCAGAGAAGATGGCTACCTACCTGTAAGTTTGTTTGGTGTACTGCAATGGCTTCCAACTGCTTCTGGGTGGGCGAGGGCTCCATCCTGCTGAGGTGTGGAACAGGGGGCATGGTGGGAGTAGTGGTGCAGGCCTCCCACCCCCAGACACCCTCCCAGGGAAGATGGCTACCTACCTGTAAGTTTGATGTGGGTTGTGTAATGGCTGACACATGCTTCTGGGTGTGGTGGGGGGAGGGATCCATCTTGCTGATGCTGTGGGCCAGGGGGCCTGGTGGGAGTTGTAGTGCTGTCTGTCTGTACACATGCCCCCATGGTAATGTTGGTAGCTACATTTGGGGTGAATGTTGGATCTGTGAGCCATGTTTTTGTGAGTGTGTGGTGCAGATGGATGGTATGTGTCCTAGGTGGTGTAGCTTTGTAGTTGTGCAAGTCAGTACATAGCAGAGTGGCGGTAGTCATTTGTTTGTACTTACCAGCCTCCACTCCCCCGACTCTCTGGATGCAGTATGGCAAGCACCTTCTCCTCCCACTGTGTGAATGGTTTTTGTGGAATGGGAGGGCCACCCCCAGTCCTCTGAGCCAGCTCACAGTTCTTGCTCCTCCTCTCTTTGACCACCCTCTTCAGATCATGCCACCGCTTCATGATCTCCTTTTTTGATCTTGGGGTGGTCCCTACTGCATTGACCCTTTGGAATATCCTTGCCCACATTTGTGTCCTTGTGGCTAATGGTGTCTGTTGGACCAGGATACCAAAAAGCTGTGGTTCCACTCTGACTATCTCATCTACCATGACCTTCAACTCACTCTCAGTGAATTTGGGCATTTTCTGTGTGGCCATGGTGTGTGGTGTTCAAAGTGGTTGTGGGTGCAGGAGTGTGAGTGGTGGTTGTGGTTGTGCTGTGTATGTGTGTGTTGTGCAGGGGGGTTAGTTGTGTGGATGTGGAGGTGGTGGTGGTGCTGTGTGTGGTGTGGCTAGTGATGTGTCCTTTGCCTCTCCTGTCAGCTGGGGTATGTGTCCCTTCTCTCCTGGAGTTTTGTAAGGGATTGTGGTCAGGGAAGGGGCTGGTTTTATACTCAGCTATGTGGGTGTGTCCAATTGGGGTTTTGCTGACAGGTGTGTTGTTCTGGGATTTGTATTTTTCGTTTTGCCATGTGGTTGTGTCATTGGGGTGTGTTTTGTGTATTTGGGGGATATGGCTAGTTTTCTGTCTGCACTTTTTGGCCTTCTTGTGGGGTTTTGGCTTCATCCGCCATATTGTTTACGGTTCGTCCGCGGTGGCTGTGCTTCAGCTCTTCCGCTGGCTCTTCCATTCTTCCCATTGTGCGACCGCGGCGGAGACAGCGGTACGTACTGCGGGACCGCCGGGGATATCCTAATTTCCGGTGCTGTGTCTCCCCTATACTTGCGGCGGGTTGGTGTTTTTCTGCCGTGATTCTGATCGCCGCAGACAGATTTTGGCCATCTCCGCCCGCTATGGGCAGTTTTTCTTGACCTCATTCCGGCTGGTCTGATTTTTTGGGCGGTTATTCCTAATTTGGCCGCCGGTTTTCCCACGGTGCCGGCGGGCGGTTGTTTTCTGCTTCCATGGCTGTCGGGGTGCTTTTCCGCCCGCCATCCTAATGAACCTTTTAGTCTTCCAACACATTACAATCTGTTCAATATGCTAACTTAGCTCTAGATGCAAACCGAGAATGAAAGCCTATACGAATTCGCTCACCCCTTCTTTTGCCCGATTTTTGACTCCACTTTACTTTCTCTAGATCTACATAAGCCTCTCATAGTATTTATGCACTGACTCCTTTGGCTCTTGTATGGCTCTCATGTTTATTTCCCAATTTCCTTCTTTCTCTGACACCTTCTGTTTAAAATGTTGTATTACTGATTTACATTCCTCTCTTGCCAGAGCGCCTGGACCATTATGATGGTAAAATCTCTGGGGTTCACCTATTGGCCACCCTACAGCTGCTTTGCACTCCACCCACAAATATTTACAAACAATCCCAAATAATGTATTCAAATCCACCCAAAGCACCTTCGAAACAGTCACTAGGCTTTCAACTCATGTATACCACCTATCTGGTTTCTCTCTCAGTTTTGGAAATGTTGTCATAAATATATAGAGTCCTACCTAGTATAAGGAACATGCACATAATTTCCTCCATGTACTTCTCGCAAAGGGAACTCTGTTAAAACCATTTTCCTCTCAGGTCCACTTATAACCACATTCACTTTCTTTTCATGTCAAGCTTTTTCTATTTAGAGCTAGTTTTTTCCTTTTACTTGTCCCTGTACTTCTTTAAACCTCTCCAGTGTTATATGGCTTCAAATAATACCTTGATATGAGCTTGCAAAGTCAGTAGACCCATTTTCTTCACTTCAGCTTCACTCAAATCCATTCTAAAAGTTTTACGCAAGCTCCTGTTTTTTATATAAATCAATGTCATATTCATCTGCTAAATCTTCAAGCCTGTATTATACTTCAAGTGAACACATAGCTGCTTCTCTGATCAATGATTTCAATTAATCAGAATTGTAGGCAAGAATCATTTCTATATTCATTGTACCCTGTAAAGTTTCTCCAAATTCAATTTTTAAATTAATTTCTCAGGTTTTATTGGCTGTGAGGTAATGAAAACAGCCTCAGTAACAGGGATTACAGTATCAACTGCAGTTGTAATTCCACCAGAACCAGGTAAAGCATCCTCATGTGGAGCACCCGCAGTACCAAGTGCTGTTATTTCACTCATACTCACACTTGGTTCACCTGCACCCATGTCTTGTGGTTGTAGTCTCTGTATCTATCTGAGTAAGGAGAAGTCATTAATAGGTCATTAAAACAATTAAAACAATTATACGTCTCATCAGAATCATTTAAAACAATTATCTCTCTCATCAGAATAATTTTCCTTGTCTCTAATTTAGTTTTTCCAAGTTTTGAATCATCTCATTTATTCTCAATTCTCTTTTCAGTTTCACTAATTGTTGCAGGAAACAATGCATTGTGTCTTCTCTCCTTGCCTATCTCTGCATTCCCCACTTGGGGTCTATGCATTGACTCATTAAGTTTCTGATCTGCTTTTTCATTCTTTTATTTCCTCCTCAAAGGTCACTCGCTCCCATTCGTTTAATGTCTCAAATTGGGTAGGTCTAGGTTGCAGCTTCTCTCACACATTGTACGTCTGAGGAAATCCAACTTTCCAATATTAAAAGTACCCTCTATGCACTTATTACCAGATGTGAACTCATGCCAGTGTTTAACCACACAACGTAAAAAAAACATTTCTGTCATTATTTCAATTGCAGGAGTATCCTCTGGAGGAACATTTTTACCTTCCATAATAAGAACAGCTACCGAATCTTTAGGCTTTTGTCAATCCAGCACCTATTTCTCTTGGTCAAAATATTTATGAGACACACAAAAACAAACAGCAATCAGCTAACATCAGCGCAGCTATCACAAGGGTCAACCAATCACAACTGATCAACGACAGCATGACTTGTGATGACGTCTCACAAATCCCTGCTCAACTCTCGGCATTAACCAACCAATTACAGTGCCACTTCTTCATCAACAGAAATCAACATTATGCCTTCATTCGCATTCACACAAACAAAAATAAAACCTTGTCCACTCTACATTAATAAGAAAGAAAAGGGAAAGAAAGATCAGTCTCTCAAACTAACAGAAATCACTACCCTTTCGGCATTGTCAGTCATACTAAGGCAGATTCTCGACTAGCGTTAATCCACATTCGATTAACATGTTTGCTCATGTGCACAAAAGAAAAAACAAATACCAATCTGAGTTAAATGCATTCAACAAAAGATTCGTGTCAATTCAGAAATGCATCATTTTCTGTGTGTATGTGGCACCTCACAAAACACACAATCACTTAGCACACTAGTTCAACAATATATCACGAGATCTGGGATTATGATGAATCTGATTACCTTAAGCAGCATACATTTAAACATGTAATAATTTCTTCAGTGCAAAACACAAAATCAGTCCCTTTTCACTCTAACTAAATCAATACCAAACCTCAATTCTCTAACTCACATGTGTGACAAAATCATCAAAATTGCACTAATGGACCCACCTAATTAACCAAAAATCACAAGAGCATAACCAAAAAATTGCACTGTAATTCATGACTCCACACATATCCACACTCTCAACTACATTCCACAATGCACTAAGAAAGTGCCAAAATCCATCTCAATCACAATTCTCTTTGCCCTACTAATGCTCACAAAAGGAACATGAGTTCAGGTTAAGGAACATCTCTGAAACATTGGAACACCGCAAATAATCCAATTTGGCCATCAAATGCAGACAGGTTGCAGATCTCTGACAAAAATATCCTGGGGAATAATCTTTTCTGTACTGGCCACTAATTGTCCAACTGGCCACCGACACTCCCATATTTGAAGGCCTTTTATAAAGAATTTCAACATAGAAAGCAATGAGAAATTCAATGTTATCGTCAGATAGCTAGAAATCACACTTCACGAAAGGTAAAACGTCATATAATACCATCATGTTAGAACTGTCCCGTAATATGAATATATTAAACTGTTTCTGACGTAATGACATCTGCGGTCAGTAAAAAACATGTGTTCTGGTTAGCAGAAATGGGCACCCCTCCCCAGCCCAAGAACTTAGTCAAGAGCCTCGGGATCTTTATTGACAATAATCTGCCCATGAAACCCCAAATAGGAGCTGTTATATCAGCCTGTTTTCTGGCAATTGCACACAAAAGAAAAGACTTGGAGGTTCTAGATTGTCCACACTCGCCCCTCGAATGTGGAACTCCATGCCAGGTGAAATAGGATAACCTCCTGCTACATCAGATTTAGACACGTTTTGAAAACTTGGCTATTCAAACAAGCCTCTGATTAAAACTGAGAGTGCTGTGTGGTAGTTCTGTTATCTAGTGCCAAGAGACCATTTGGTGTATGTGCCCTGTATAAATGCTTATAACATAACATAACAATAAACAATGTAAAGACTCCAAGTTGAACTGTCTTCAATGAGTGAGCAAGAAGAGCCATGAAAGTAAGAGAAGGCTTCATCCTGAGTTCTTCAAGAACAGCACATCATTACAAAACAAACAGTGACATTTTGCTGTGTGCAGTGTCAAATGAGAAATATCAATACACGATGAATATCATGACGTCAGCAGCTATGTTCTACAAAATGATGTTGTGGCCCAATTGAGGCCTAGTTATGAAAGGTCCAGAAAACACACTTATTTGCATCCCAGCATTTTAATTTGAATTGCAATCGATTCATGTTAAGAGGCACAGATGTTTCAAACCAGAAATTACTCACACGTTACTCAAACACATTGCTTTCACAATAATTGGCTCCACTACTAAATTAGTTTGAGTGAAACTGGATTGGCCATCTAAACAGGTCGGGTCAGTGGAGACTACCAAGGTATCGAATTTAATGGTGGAACTGCTACTCGTCCTGTTTAGAAGGGGTGCGAAAACGTAATGCCATAGAGAAGTGGCATAACTATTTCTCCTAAGCAACAAGTAAAGCACAGTCTACTGTTTATCATTTCTTGCTAATCTTGAAAAAGGAGCAACGTTTTCAAAAAACAAGACAAACACAACCATTTACAAATAGTCTGTAAACCAGAGTAAAAAAAAAAACTACAGGATGCCTATATTGTAAATTTCCAAAAAGTGATTAACATTACTAAGCACAATCCATCTTTTCATTTACTCTCCTGTCTACATTTTCAAGTATTCAGTTAGCTCTAAGTGGAAGATCTGAATGTCCTACCTACTCTCTTCTTTTTCAAGCCTTGGTAATTTTTTTAGAATCATTTATGAAGTCCTACTAGTAATCCACATTTTTTTAAACTGGAACCAAATCCCAAAAAAAACCAAAAATATTTTGTTTTAAATGAAAACCCACCTTGTTAAAAACAATTGAAGAGGCAAAAGGGAGGAAGATTGTGCCAATTTGGAAACCACAGCCCCTCCCTTTTTATAAAAGTAAGCAATTACTTGATTCTGAAAAAAAGATCGCATTTTTGAAACTATCAAAAATCTATTGTAAATAAAAGCATTATAAAATGGAACAAATGCCTCTACTAGAAAACATAAATTCAACTTTAAAAAATGTGGCCTTTATAAAAAAATATGTTGGTGTATAACGGCTCCAGGTGTGCATAGTCACCAGCAAACTGTGAAGGAAAATTTGAAAAAACAAACACATCCACTAGAAAATCAACATATCTACATATAGGCATCTCTTAGTCTGTCTTTAGAATAAACTATTCCTTATGTTAATAATTTAGAAAATGTTACATATCCTTACCACTGAAAGTCAGCTGCATACATCCGTCCTGCCCAACTGACTGCAACCCAATGTCGAAAATAAGGTGGAAACAAAGTTTACTGAAAAAAATGCCTGTGTTTGCTGAAATAAAAACGGAGGTTACTCCCCATAGACCTATATGGAAACTGATGGGAGAAGGTTTAAAAAAAAATTATAATTGTTTTACATGTTTTTATTCAAGGTGACAAAAGTACATTTATTTTTATAATAAAGGCATTTGTTATGTAGTAATTTTATATATATATACAATCCAAGGTACTCCTTCTGGAGTTTGTGGCCCATTGAGGGGTGGCGCGATGCCGGCGGAGAAAACCGGTAATTTAATATTACATTCAGAACAGAGTTCCACTCGCGCACTCAGACCATCAAATCATCAGGGTGGGCTTTATTCAAGTCATAAACCCGCCGTGACGCGTTTCGCCCTCAAAAGGGCTTGTTCACACAGCGATGTTACAAGATACAAAGCATTACATACTCTCTCTGATATGTCCATAAACAGAGTGAAAGGACTACACACGTCTATCAATGCTCAATAACAGTGACATTGGACGCCATTTTATCCTTATACAGTGCTAGTGCTATAGAATTCAAATCATAACATAATCACAGTGTTTCTGTATAATACTTGATCACGGATCGTTAAGCTTTGGCATTATTCATTCAATGTATATTACAATCCACGATCTCCATTTTTTCCAGTTTTTTACGTTTTTAAGTGTGCCGTGTGTCATCAATAGATTTAATGCATAATAATACTTATAATGATAAGTCTGTCCTCAGTATTGAATGATCATAATGTATATATGCACAAATGAGGGAAAGTATATCATGAAACTGGCGTGTTGTTCTTGCCCTACGGCGTTACTCGCAATGCATTCTGGTTCTTGTGGTTTGACATGCCGCTTGGTATGTAATCGTATATCCGTGTGTACTTTTTTAATACATAAGACTAGGTTGTACCATAATACGATTACCTAGTTTGTGGTGAAGCACAGAGCCAAATGTTGCGCAGCGTGTTGTATTCCATTTAGCCTAGTATTGACAAGAGAGTGAGGGATAATATTTATAGGAACACTCTTGATCCCCCAATCAAGGTAATGTAAACAACAGAAGAGTGTGCCTTCTTTTAAGAAGAGCGAGCATGAAGAATCTTACTAGATTCTTTAGAAAGCCCTCACTCACCAACCTAGTTGGTGACATGCTTTATCATTGGGCCCCACCAGGAGAGGCCGAGTGCCTCCCCGGTGTGCTTCAATGCCAGAATTACTGCGGAGCAGGTTTTTTTGTGGTGACAAGTGAAAGTGTGAGTGTGGTGGTTAAAAATGACTAGATTGTGTCCAAAGAAAATGTTATTGAATGGCCAATCAGACACTCTAAAAACAGGGTGTGGGATGGAAGGGCTGGATCGATTGTTCAGCTACATCCTATTATGTGGGGTCGACATGTTTCTGCCCAGGTGGTATTATTTACCGGGCATTCATCAGGACCAAAGCTCTGTACCTCGGCGATATGGGCGCGCTAAGGCCCACCCTAACTAGAGGACGTGAAATGTGAAAAAGTGTATAAAAAATGCAATCAGAAAAATAGTTGGTGGTTGCTCTATTTAGAGAAACCAGATCGCACCTGTAAATGGTAAAAGGACAATAACAAACATATAAAGAAAAGACATCTAATTATTCACTATGTTGCGCGTTTGTTTGTCAGAGAATTATCATGCTCTGGTGCGCTATATAGTGCACTTACACTCAGGGTACTCTAGTTTCCTGAGGTGATTGGTAACATGCACTAAGATTCAAGGTTATCAATATAGCCAGCTCGAATTTACAAGGTACCTCCAAAATAGCGCTATTTCACCTGCATGCCTACTAGGGCGTTTAGCGGTATCAGTCATATCGTGGGAAGAGCTATACGAGATATGGCAAGTGAGCCTCCACGGCTTGGTAAGTGTCCCGCACAGCACATGCAGAAATCAAACAAAATATACAAAATGTCTCATGTAAAGTGTGCAAAATGTTCACACCATGGGTCTCGGGAGGGGGGTGGTGGCGAATATGGCACACCCTGTGGGTAAAGAAAGGACAGGGGAGTGAGTATTGGACCCACATGGCACTCAAGTTACTTATCTCATTTGGGCTCGAGCAAGACTCACGCCGTCGTTGCCAGGCACCCGCTCGGTACCTGTGTCTATACCGGACCCCGTCGATAGTTGGTCCGGGTCCCTGACGGTCTTTTAAATGAGTGTGTGAGCAGACCCGTCAGACGCGGTCCCCGGGGAGGCCGTGGGCATGTCTGTGACTGCGTGCGTCATCGCGCTAGATGTTGCAGCAGACGCCACCACTCCCGGGACGCATATGGCGAAATCAGTGTCTTCGACGCGGGTCCAAGCTCCGCTAGTACTAAAGAAGACTAGACCGTTAACCTCCTCGGTTTGATTTGAAGGAAACTTTATTGGTGCTAGTTGTCAAGCAGACAACAATGGTTATATTGAATCCCCCATGAAAGCATTTAACATGTCAAGTCAAAGCAAGCTTTATTCCGTGCAAGGTATATCACCATAAAAGCATTTAAAAAAAACAAAAAACAACCATCACAATTAAAAAAGAAAAGGAGAATGTACAGACAAATTTAAAACAGCAAAAGATCATACTCAATGAATAGATCAAGTACAGTACAGGTTTGCATGATATATAGTGCAAATAAGCAAAATAGCATATAACTTTTATATACAAAAAGTGCTAATGCATATCCCAATATAGGGTACAGTACGAAATGATCAGAGTACCCTGCATCATATAGTTACAGAAAGTGCATTGTGCTATTATATGTCCCTGTAAACAATTCATAAAGTAACTACGTGGTCTATAGCAGATAACTATGAATAATGCAAAATATTATTAGATGCCCCGGTATAATGCGCAGGACATAATGTGCAACAGAACCTACATCATGTAAAAACGTAAAGTGCATTGTGCTATCATGAATCCTAATGAGCAATACATAGAATAACTACATACACTCTTCTGACTAATGATGTAACAGTGCTTCTAAATGTGAGTAAATCATTCTTCTTCTTCTTGCCATTAATATAAAATTTAAAAAGTAAAAAATTTAAAAATTGATTTGTTCATTAGATATAATTTCAAGAGAGGATCATTCTACATCTTTAAATACGGGACACAGCAATTATATCAAAAGAAACATTAAATATAAGTTTAAAATTATTAGTTAAGTTGCTCCATCTAGAAGCATTATTTCGCAAAATAGTGAAACAGTGCATTCTAATAATACCAGTTTAGCAATAAAACATATTCACTTCGCAAAACTTTTTATTTTTTTTTTAGTATTTTTTTACGCTTATTCCATGCACAGCCTAAGAACTTGGCCACCCCACAAACCAGTGATGGAGTGCCATCTGTTTTTAGAATTCGGAGGGCGGCCAGATGCTTTGTTGTTCCAAGGTTTCTGCAGACTGGTTTTAACCATCTAGCCCTTGCCGGTTCATATGCAGGGCAAGCAAAAAGAAAATGGGCAATGCTTTCCTCCGGGGCAGGGCAGCATGGGCATGATTGTAGAGAGGATTTTGATGGATTCCATTTAGCTGTAAACGAATTTAGAGGTAAAGAACCTAATCTGAATTGAATGTACAAGGTTCTATCTCTTGGCACTTGGATAAAGTCCATGTATGGTTCGTAACAGCTATATTGTTTATGGGAAAAATACTCCTCAGTTAATTTCCCCAAATGGAGGGTTCTGAGTTCCCGTTCTGCTACCCAGTTCCAGTAAAGCAATTTGAGATCCTCTTTTGGAGGAGGGATCTGGCTTGCCCATGCCCCGGACAGCCCTAGATCAGTTAGCAATTTCTTAAGGTTCGCCAACCATTTGACTTTATTGCCCATATCTAATGACAATACCTCTGAAAGTGCGGCTGCATACCAAGAAAGCTCCTGTGTCCGCCGGAGACGTGCCCAAAAAAACAGGGGACGGGACCTGGCGATATCACTAAAAGAGCGCCTACCCATATCATATAAGATTGGTCTCAGGGGAGTACTAATGGGGAGTGAAACTAACTCTCTGTAGAATTTGTGTTCGGACTTAGAAATATCATCTGTATTGTCAAAGCCCCAGAGCTCCGCACCATTTAGGGCCGAGCTCACTGCTTTGCTCTCATAAACTGCCAGGGCAGGAGCGACCGGTTTGCTTATTGATAAGCTTTGTGCTTTCCTGATAGCTCCTGCCACACGCTTGTGATTTAGTAACATTTTGTCCAGATGATATCTCCAATTCATCTTTTCAGAGAGTCGAACCCCCAAATAATCAAAGGTTTTGACTCTCTCTAGCTGAGTTCCATCTAAAATAAGGCTAGTTCTAAGGTGTTTACAAGAATTAAAAGCCAAAAACTTCGTTTTTGCAGTGTTTATCTTGAGACCACGGGTTGTGCAAAAAAGATGGAATCGGTCTAATAACTTCTGCAAACCAGTTGGAGTTTTGGAAATAAGCAGTGTATCATCGGCAAATAGGAGGGTCGCGATTTTTTCGCCAGCCAAGGTGGGTGCGTCGGCAGGATCTTTCCCCAGAAAGTCAACCACCCCATTCACATACAATGAGAATAGGGTGGGAGCCATGACGCACCCTTGGCGGACCCCCCTACTGACGATGATCCTATCAGTAACTTGGCCCTGGGCGCCCCATCTTACACAGGCATAGTTGTCCTCGTGTAAGGAGATCAATAGGTTCAAAACTTGTGACGGGGTGCCCATTTCTGCCAAAACTGACCACAAAATCCCCCTGGGTACCAGATCGAACGCGGTCTTGAGGTCGATGAAGGCAAGGTATAAGCTGCCCCTACCAATCACTACCACTTTCCAGTAGAGGAGGAGCAGCCGAAACACCTGGTCAATAGTCCCAGTATTCCTTCTGAACCCCACTTGATATTGGGAGATGATGTTACCATCATCTATCCAGTCCTGGATCCTGTGTAGGAGGACCCCACCAACCACCTTTTGGATGGCATCTATCAGGCTAATGGGTCTGTAATTGGCCGGGTCCTCCCTATCCCCTTTTTTTTATATAGGAACTACTTCGTCTCCTTTCCAGGAGTCTGGGACCGGTGCGCCCTTTGCAATTGAGTTAAGCAAGAGCAAGATGTAATTAGCCCATCTAACTGGATCTAGTCGCAGTAGATCCCCCGGAATGCCATCCGGTCCTGCTGCTTTGGCAGGAACGATGCAATTAATTGCATCTACAATTTCTGTGGTATTAAAAGATATGGCATCATCGACAGAGTGTGAATGGTATGCGCTCTCTGTGATCTGCTGGTTAGCCGAGGTATCCTGACATGAGTATAGTCTAGAGAAGTGGGCATGCCATTCTAAACTAGTAATATGATTGGGTATTGGGACAGTGCCTTTATAGTCAGCAGTTTTAATCAGATTCCAAAAAGTTGTGGAGTCCCTTGGATTGCAAGCATCTTTAAGTGCCTGCCAGTGGGATTCCTCCGAATCGCGTTTTGCTTTTAAAATGGTGGCATTATATTCTTTCCTGGCTTCTCTAATTTTGGAAAGAGTTTTTCCTTTTAGGGCGAGGGATAAAGCTTTCCTCTTTAGTCAACAGTCCTTAGTGAACCAGGGATTGAGTCCCTTTTTGTTGTTATATTTGCGATTCGAAGGTTGCCCAGACTGGAAGTGCAAACTCATCTGACTGATGGTTGCATCGTAAATAAGAGTTGCCTTAGATGTTGCTAATGGGTCTTTTGCAACTGCCTCAAGTTCCTTGGTTCTGATCGTCAGAATTTCAGAGATAGAATGAATTTTAAAATCTTGCCCTACAACCTTCGTCCACTTCAAGAACCTACCGGAGTTAGAGGGGACAACATCTTTGGTGACTAAAATAGGATCAGTACTTAGGGCTTGCTCGGGCCGTAACCAAGAATTCTGCAAGCAGCAGGACAGAAAGTTATGGTCACTATCCACTGTGGGACCAATTACCATGTCAATAGATGCAGTCCAAAGACGGATGTCCACTAGGATATAATCAATGCGTGAAGTGGATCCTACTCTGTTGTAAGTATGAGCTCCTAGAGGGTCAGATAGAACTCTACCATTCAGTACCCTCAAGCCAAATTCTAAAAGAATTGCATTGATTTGAATAGCCACCTGGGTCCACTTCTTAATGGGTACTAGGTCTAAGGGAGGTATTCCCCATTGGAGATCTTCGTCTACTGTCCCCAAGAGATCATCCGAACCTAGGGGTTTGAAAGTACAATTGAGATCTCCTGCTACCATAATTTTCGCAAGTGCGTGGCAACTGCTTAATTTTTCCACAAGAAGTGAGAGAGTAGGTGAAATTTTGCCCGCAGTCATCCCTCTTACGTAAACATTAAAAAGTTCGAGGGGTTCCCCTCCCTTTGGCCCTTTTATGGTAAGCCACAAGATATCTTGGGATGGAACTATATTTTGTTTTACTGTCCACCCTAGATCAATACTGACCCACACAATCAGCCCGCCAGATGGGCGCCCCTTACCAGTATGAACCGCTGGGATAAAAAAGGTGGTGTAACCTGACTTATGGAGTGGAGTCAGACTCCAGGTTTCCTGGAAGATACAAAGATACAGAGCACTGTCAACCTCCTGAGGCGGAAGCCGGGAGAAACGCTGATGTTTCTAAACTATTTGGTGTAATAACTGTGTATTTTAAATTTACCTGCCACTCTCCCCGTGCACTCCCGCGCAGCGGACCTTAGCGCTGACGAGGGAAACTATTTACATTTGCCGCCATTATCCTGGAACACTGAGGCCACGCCCACCACCCTCAGGCCACGCCCCCCGCATCCAGTACTTAAGGCGCACTGACTATGAGTGCGATTAGAGCACTGTCAACCTCCTGAGGCGGAAGCCGGGAGAAACGCTGATGTTTTTAAACTATTTGGTGTAATAACTGTGTATTTTAAATTTACATGCCACTCTCCCCGTGCACTCCCGCGCAGCGGACCTTAGCGCTGACGAGGGAAACTATTTACATTTGCCGCCATTATCGTGGAACACTGAGGCCACGCCCACCACCCTCAGGCCACGCCCCCTCACATTATAAAAAATGTGCATTTTCCGGACGCGCAGCGGACGAGCGCAGCGGGCGCGCCTAAGGCAAGCCCGTCTGCGCCCGTCCGCGACCAGACCTCGGCCAGCGCCAGCCACGCTGCCGGTGAGCGTTTAGATACTAAGAGGATAGGCTGGTCCAGGTCGGAACTATTGGCGCTGAACACAGCAAAACCCTGTCAGGCGACCAGGTTTGACTTGACCAATTTTGATTTACCGCCATCATGCTTGCTTTGCTGTAAAACACTCTGTGATGGTTCGTCTTCAAAAATTTTTTTTTTATAAACAAAAAGTAGACTCACAGCTAACTCTTCTGCTACTCTTTTTAGGGCTGGACTACTGAATTGTAGATCCCTCCCTAGGCATGCTGATGATATCTGGCTGCTAATGGCGGATTCTGAGTGGGACGCCTTATTCCTCACAGAAACATGGCTTAATGAAGACAATTTGGCCTCCATTCCTCTGGCTATCCCGCCGGGCTTCAAAATGAGCTTTTCGAACAGAGAGGAGGATAGAAGGGGTGGCGGAGTGGCTATTATCTTTAAGGATAAATACATATTGGCGTCCTCTACACCTACCACTATCTTTGGCATAGAGGGGCTACACTTCTGCCTTCAAATCAACCCCCAACTGTCTTTAGCCGGCCTGATTATTTACAGACCCCCGTACTGCTCCTCGATAAATACCTGTGAACTTATGGACGTTATAGTCCAAAGTTCTCTTGCCCACCCACACTATATTATAGTAGGTGATTTCAATGTCCATGCGGATAGACCTGACTGCTCCCAGGCCATTCAACTTATCACTACGTTGCAAGCCGCTAACCTAACTCAAATCATTTCTGGACCTACGCACCGGACAGGCCATATGCTGGATTTAATTTTTTCCAACATATTGGATACGACAGCTAAGCCTCCGCAGCCATTGCTATGGACGGATCACTTTTTAATTCCCTTTTTAATCTCTTTTCCATCCCACTGCCAGACAATGGGAAAACCTTCTTATGTGCGTAGAAATTGGGATAATATATCAGTCGACACCCTATGCCCTGCCCTCGCAGCTGCCCCCCTAGCCCTGACTATAGACGTGAAGTCTGATGCAAAGGCGCTGAATCGCTGGATAGGCAACACGATGGAATCCATTGCTCCTGCAAAAATCGCCACATCACGCAGAGAATCCCCTTCCGCCCCTTGGTTCTCCACAGAGCTGATGGTTGAAAAAAGCAATTGTAAAAGGCTGGAGCGCCTTTGGCGAGTAAACTATTGTGATTCAGCAAAAACTTGCTACAAAAAAGCTCTACATGGTCTCCATCAATCCATAAAAAAAGCTAAAAAACTATTCATTGTGAACTCCATTCAGCAAGCAGAGCAATCAAGCAAAGAAGTTTTTAAGATTGTTCAATCTTTTTTTAAACCTAGGGCTATTGAGACTGAAGTTACCCCGTCGGCGAGACTCTGTGAAGACATCTCGGACTTCTTTGACAAAAAAATTATGAAAGTCTATAATACCTTCACGAGCCCTGAGCCCACAGTTATGGCAGACATGACAAAGAATGAGCTGCTCTCCCTTTCCTTAGCTCAATTTCATCCTATCCCCCTCCCTGAAGCATTGAAGGAAATACAAAAATGCAAATCGGGAGCCCCTGATGACCCCTGCCCGTCTAAGCTTTGGAAAATTATGTCAGACGCAATTGTAGTACCACTCCTACATATATGGAATACGTCCATTGAAACAGGTACGTTTCCTGAGTCTTGGAAACATGCCACACTTCTCCCTCTGAAAAAGAAGCCCAATGGTGCTCCCGATGACCTAAGTAATCTCCGCCCAATCTCCTTACTAGCAGCCCCAGGTAAAATGCTTGAAAAGCTGATACAACGACACTTGAACAGCTTTATCGAGGAAAATGGGACTCTACATGAAACACAGTCAGGTTTCAGGTCCGGTTTCAGCACCAAGACCGCCCTTATTGAGGTAGTTGAGTCGATCAGGTGGTCCTTAGATTCAGGAGCATCAGCTATGCTGGTGCTCCTGGATCTATCAGCCGCATTTGATACGGTGGATCACGGCAGAATGCTGCTACGATTGAAGGACATAGGTCTGGAAGATAAGGCACTGAGCTGGCTCCACTCCTATCTCACAGATCGTTCCCAGAAAGTAGCATTGGGCACCTTCTCCTCTAAGCCAAAACGTCTTTGGTGCGGCGTCCCTCAGGGGTCGGCACTCAGCCCTCTTCTTTTTAATGTTTATCTAGCCACACTTTTCACCCTGATTGCCAATTGGGGAGTCAAGGCGATTTCGTATGCAGATGATACGCAATTAGTCTTCCCCTATTTGGATGTGTCGGAGGCAGCTTTTAGCAAAGTGAAGGGCTGCCTTCGAGATGTGGCCAGCTGGATGTATGCAAACAAATGAAAACTGAATGCAAGCAAAACGGAGGTAATATTCTTTGGTAAAAACACTCATCCTCCTTCGGACCTGTGGTGGCCTCCTGAAATGGGTCCACCACCATCCCCCGGAACCAATGCGAAGAATTTGGGAGTAAAATGGGACGAGAATCTCTCTTTTTCCTCTCACATACAGCAGGTCACTACTGGATGTCTCCACAAACTCAGAAATCTCCGTAGGTTCCTTTCTTTTCTACCAGAAGAGTGTCGCAAAATGGTAGTCCATGCGACAGTTACATCCAGATTGGACTACGCAAATGGCCTCTATCTTGGCCTGCCTAAATATCTGGTGCAACGCCTGCAGATCGTGCAGAATGCGGCTGCGAGACTGATAAAGCACATTCCTTTCAGACAGCATGTCTCTCCGCATCTGTGCGAACTGCATTGGCTCCCAGTGGCACGTAGAATAAAATTCAAAGTTCTTACCTTGGCGTTTAGAGCACTAAAAGGGATCTGCCCTAATTACTTAAAAATTAGACTCCCCCGCTACCATCAGGAGAGGCACTTGCGTTCTAACTCCCTGCTTCAGCTACTCGTCCCACGAGCAAAAAAAGCCAGACTTGGGGGCAGGTCTTTCTCTGCCGGCACGGCGAAACTTTGGAACGCCCTGCCTTTTGCCATCCAATCTGCTACAACAGAATCTAGCTTTAAGAAGCTTCTAAAGACCTGGCTCTTTATGCAGAAAATCTAAGCAATTCCCCGTGCTTCCTGCTTCTTTGATTTGCTCACTTAGCGCCGGGACACCTCCTCGCGAGGTAGCTGTTCGCGCTTTACAAATATCAGTATTATTATTATTATTATTAAAGATGGTGATCGTCAACTAAACTGCTCCAAATGGGCAGTGATAATTTATTCTTAAGCCCTGCAACGTTCCAAGAGAGTATCTTAAGGGGGGTATTACATTTCGCAGATTCAATGGCCACCGCGTCAATAGCTATATCCATTACAGATGTCATGGGATTGGTTTTTGGTTGGTCATAACCTAAGATTTTCTGGCCTACCTGAACTGTATTTAAGGAGATGTAGGGTCCAAGGATGAGTTCTTTGGAAGATGAGAATTAAAAGTGGGCCCTTCACATCCCCTTCTGCCTAGGTCAGCAGTAGGTACTGTACTATGGTTTCGAGAACTAGCCATGTGCGGTGTCCAATACAAAAGGAGGTGAGAGGGACTGGGGGAGGAAGCTTTGTCCTGATGAAAATGTATGTTCTGCCTTACAAACTGAACAGGGGTATTAGGTACTCAGTCAATTTGAGTCAATGGTGAGGGAGGGTCACACACTAAAAATTCTTGTTGGGAAGCAACTCTTTTCTCAACTATAGGTGGGCAACGCCTGATCTGTATTGAAGACGACTCTGGGGAAGACGGACGATACTCTAGCGCAATCAAATTATCCGCCAGATCTACGTTTGACAGAGTTAGTTCGATGTTGTCAAACACCCCATTTGCAGATGGACACCTGCTTGCTCTTAATATATCTTCCCGTATGATGGAGCGGCAACCTCTAACATGTCTTAGCTAGTGGATAGACTTATTCACTAACGAATCTTTACTCTCGACACAATGGGTGGAATTAAGTTTAGGGACATTAACCATAAAGACAGTATGCTTTGCTTTCGATTGGTCCCTATGGTTAAGTAAGGGTAAGGAAGTCGTTGGGACCCGTGATTTTGGATACGTTTGGGAGTCAGGTAATGATATAGTACTCCTGAGCATAGAATGTTTGTTGGCTTGAGGATAATTCTCAGAGGGGTTATTGATACAGGAAACTTGGGGTATCTTATAAACATTACGTTTGTTTTTGTGCACGCAATGAAGCGTGCTAACCTGTGCCATTCCTAGCCCTTCACATTCTTTACCAGTACTCGATATTATACTAGGAGGGCACTGTGAGGTGATAGGATGCTGATTTGGTTGACAAACCGGTGGGAAAGACCTAACTAAGGAATTAAGTCCTATAATCATATTTGTTAGAGATTCGACTTCAGCCTTGAGGGACTGGACAATTTTAATCAGGTTATTATCAGGACATTTGCAGGAACAGTTCCCATTCAGATGGATTTGAGGAGACACAGTGGGAGCCGTAATTTCCACCGGGGTAATAGTGGAAAGATCTGCTAAGATTTCAAACCTGTTTGAACAGGGTATTTGAATGCCTGATTGGCTCGTGGTTGGACTTAAAGGATCAGCCTGTAGATCCAGGGCAGTAACTACAAGTTGTTTGTGGCCCAAAGACTTAGCTGATTGCTCGTCAGAGTTACATGAAGATTTCTTAAACATTGATGGTATAATAGTTGTCAGGCCAGTTTTTATATTGGCTACTATTGAAAAGGGAACGGAGGGTTTATCAGTCAAGAGATCCTCACATTCTTTCACAAGAGTGTCTATCCGATCCATAACACAGTTGTCACCAGCATTTTTAGGGGGCTTTCTGGCCTTTTTCGTTTTCCCCACAGAGATATTAGAGCCATTTCCACCCCCAGCCCCCTCCATCATTTTCCGCTTCCAGATTATGACACCAAGGATATGCGGCGGGCCAAGGATACAAGAACAAGATGACAATACAGTTTGATTAATGTTCCTTAAGCCCCTTAGAAATTCAAAGGAGCTTTCGTTTGTCTTTCAATGTTTTTAACAAGGCGATCTTATAATCACAATACCTCTAACATGTCTGCAACTTACTGGCATGCGGAAGTGAAAGAGTGGGCCCAGCCCAGCCACCTGCAGGCAGTGACGGGCAAGGACGGGCCCGCCCTTGACCCGGGCTTTGCCCGTGTGCGGCCCGCGCGCGTCCCGCGCCGCGGATGTCAGGGGTGCTTTTTGAGCGCGAGGTTGTTGTTGGCTCCTCCCTCCAGGGAGTGAAGGTCTCTGGGACTTGGAGTCCCTGGAACGATGCTGGCAAGGCGAAACAAAGGCGCGTCCCGCGCCACGGATGTCAGGGGCACATTTTGAGCGCGAGGTTGTTGTTGGCTCCTCCCTCCAGGGAGTGAAGGTCTCTGGGACTTGGAGTCCCTGGAACGATGCTGGCAAGGCGAAACAAAGGAGCGTCCCGCGCCACGGATGTCAGGGGCGCTTTTTGAGCGCGAGGTGGTTGTTGGCTCCTCCCTCCAGGGAGTGAAGGTTTCTGGGACTTGGAGTCCCTGGAACGATGCTGGCAAGGCGAAACAAAGGCGCGCCCCGCGCGCGGATGTCAGGGGCGCTTTTTGAGCGAGAGGTTGTTGTTGGCTCCTCCCTCCAGGGAGTGAAGGTCTCTGGGACTTGGAGTCCCTGGAACGATGCTGGCAAGGTGAAACAAAGGCGCGTCCCGCGCCGCGGATGTCAGGGGCGCTTTTTGAGCGCGAGGTTGTTGTTGGCTCCTCCCTCCAGGGAGTGAAGGTCTCTGGGACTTGGAGTCCCTGGAACGATGCTGGCAAGGCGAAACAAAGGCGCGCATTTAACAAGATGAGTCTCATTGCTAAGGGCCAGTATAGCCTATGCTCCTCGAGATACCTCAGTTAAAAGAAGGTAGAGGGGAGAGAAGGAAAAGAAACTGTCAGTGCAAATGAAAATCGGACGACACAGAGAAACAGTTTTCTGTCCATGGTCATAAAATGCTGATCTCAGGAGTGGGGAGAGACCTAACAGGTAACTCTGTTCACTTGTGTGTTAGAGTATGTTAGCCCCAAAGAGACACACTGCGGAGGTTATTGGACTCAGCGATGAGTCAACCATCTATACCTTAGGGTGTTGGGGTGTCAGTGTGTTTTGTATCCTGGGGAACAAGGTGTATTTATCAGTGTACACAGAAGGCTGCTATCGTCTTAGTGCTGTACCCTAGGAGATACTAGCGTCTTAGTGCTGTGCCCCAGGGGATATTGTCATTCAGTCCTTGTCTGTATGTACCTAAGCGATAGACCCATCTTTGTTCCTTCTCGAACAGTATTTGTGCTATGTTTTTCCCGGATCTAATCTGCTCTATGATTGTCCATTTCAGGTCGTTGGTAGTGTGTTTCTTCCAAAGAAAATTTTCACTCATTTTGGTTGTAGCTTTTCCGCATCTTATGTTGCTTCTATGTTCACACAGTCTTTGCTTTATCTTTCGTGTGGTCATGCCCACGTACCATAAACCACAAGGGCATGTGATGAGATATACCACATTTGTGCAGCTGCAGTTGGTGTGGACACGCTGTATCCACGTTTTCCCTGGTTCAAGATTGAGGACCTTGGTGTGTGAGGTCAGATGGCAGACGCTACAATTGGAGCAGGGAAGTGACCCACCACCTTTGGTAGGCCCCATGTGCCAGTGATAGATCTAATATCCATGCTTGGTTTTTCTCTCTGACGTGTATGTACTAGAGTGTCTCTCAGGCTGCGTCCCTTTTTGATGGAAAACAGTGGTTTCTCCCAAGTTCTGTTATTGCTGGTTACTATCCTCCAGTGTTTGTTGATTGATTTTCTCAAAATGTTGGATATGCTACTGTAAGTAGTGACACAAGTGAGGGGGATTACATCGGGCTCTCTGGGGTTCTCCTCTAGGAGTGCCTCCCTAGGTTGGTTTCGAGCTCTTTTATAGCTTCTATTAAGAACTTTGTCTGGGTAGCACCGATCTTTTAGTCTTGTAGTTAGGTCGGTTGCTTGTTCACGGAAATCCTCTAGTTTGTTACAATTTCTTCTGACCCGTAGGTACTGACCGTAAGGCAGGTTTTCCCATATTGGTCGGGGGTGAAAACTTGAGAATTCAAGTAAATTGTTTTTTGCCGTGGGTTTGTAGTGCGTTCTGGTGGTGAGGCTGCCACTGGTTTTTGAGATTACCACATCAAGGAAGACCACCTCCTGTTTGCTACAGGTGTGTGTGAATTTTAGGTTCACATCCAGGGAATTGATCCAGAGAAGGAATTCATCCAAGATGTCTTCTGGGCCTCTCCAAATCAGTAGAACGTTGTCAATATACCTATTCCAAAACCCTATGGAAGAGGTATACCGATTGTCTGGTGATAAGATAAATTTGCGTTCAAAGTCATGGACATAAAGCCCAGCCACACTGGGGGCGAAGGTGCTGCCCATTGAAATTCCTGTAGATTGGAGGAACAGGTTGCCTTTATATTAAAAAAAGTTATGTTTACAAGGTGGCACATTGCAGAATGAAATCCTTCGGTGTTTGATACTCCCAGTTGATGGAGTCTAAGGCCTCCCCCAGGACCCTTATGGTGTCATCCTGGGGAATGCTAGTGTAAAGACTCTCAATATCGAGGGTCATAAGTATAATGGAATCATCCTCAAAGGTTACTTCCTGTAGAAGTTGTAGCAAGCTCTTAGTATCTTTTAGATATGTAGATGTTTGTTGGATTATGGGTTTCAAGAAGTAGTCACAAAAGCGTGACAGGAGTTCACGTAAAGAACCAATACCCGACACGATCGGGTGTCCGGGGGGGGTGGGGGGGGGTTGTTTTTATGCGTTTTTGGCAATGTGTAAAAGTATGGTATCACATTGTCCCCCACTGTCAAGAAATCTGCTTCGTGTTTGGTTACATGGCCATTATCCTCTGCCTCTTTTACCATGTTCACAATCCGAGTCTTCAGCTCAGGAGAAGGATCTGTGATCAGAGGGGTGTAGTTTTTCTTGTCATCCAGGAGATTCTTACAAACCCTGTCATAATCCACCGTATTTTGGATAACTATACCACCCCCTTTGTCTGTTGGTTTTATGGTGATCTCAGTTTTAGCTTGAAGACCCTGCAGGGCCTGGTATTCCAGGGCACTGAGGTTTTTGAAGGTAGCTCTAAGTGGAAGATCTGAATGTCCTACCTACTCTGTTCTTTTTTAAGCCTTGGTAATTTTTTTAAGAATCATTTACTAAGTCCTACCGGTAATCCACATTTTTTAAAACTAGAACCAAATCTCTTAAAAAACCAAAAATATTTTCAAAAAAATGAAAACCCACCTTGTTAAAAACTATTGAAGAGGCAAAAGGGAGGAAGATTGTGCCAATTTGGAATCCTCCCTTTTTCATAAAAGTAAGCAATTACTTGATTTTGAAAAAAAGATTGCATTTTTGAACCTATCACAAATCTATTGTAAATAAAAGCATTCAAAAAAGGAACAAATGCCTCTACTAGAAAACATAATTTCAACTTTAAAAAAATGTGGCCTTTATAAAAGAATATGTTGGTGTATATCGGCTCCCGGTGTGCATAGTCACCAGCAAACTGTGAAGGAAAATTTGAAAAAACAAACACATCCACTAGAAAATCAACATATCTACATATAGGCATCTCTTAGTCTGTCTTTAGAATAAACTATTCCTTATGTTAATAATTTAGAAAATGTTACATTTCCTTACCACTGAAAGTCAGCTGCATACATCCGTCCTGCCCAACTGACTGCAACCGAATGTCGAAAATAAGGTGGAAACAAAGTTTACTGAAAAAAATGCCTGTGTTTGCTGAAATAAAAACGGAGGTTACTCCCCATAGACCTATATGGAAACTGATGGGAGAAGGTTTAAAAAACATTTATAATTGTTTTACATGTTTTTATTCAAGGTGACAAAAGTACATTTATTTTTATAATAAAGGCATTTGTTATGTAGTGTATATATATATATATTCACTGAAAAAACCATAGGTTTCACACACGTTATAGTTAGGAATTATCATTTAGGTAACTATAACTTGCGCGCCCACAATAAACTGCTGATGACGTCACATAGTACATCACTCATGACATGGTCAGTGACATCACTCATGACATCAATGATGACATCTGAAATTACACATTGTGGATTGCGGTCGCGCAAGTTATAGTTACCTGATCTAACTATAACGTGGAATTTAATTGGTTTTTTACGAGTGAAATGTACAGCTAACTATAACATGTGTGAAACCTATGGTTTTTTAAGTGAATTTGCAAGGTTTTGTAAATGATAATTCCTAACTATAACGTGTGTGAAACCTATGGTTTTTTCAGTGAATTTGCAAGGTTTTTTAAATGCTAAGTTATTTATTTATTTATTTATTTTTTCTGTTTTTTCACTATGCGCACACTTGCATCCAATATTGACACATATGCACTTAAGGGAAATGCATGAGTTGTGAATACACGCATTGAGCGTCTTATGAATGGAGGACCCCATCAATGAGATATGGGAGGTAGTCCTATGCCGATTTTCGGCAATAATGTTTAACATGATAATAATGAAATCAACAATGAAATTATTAATAGTCTTACAATGCATTGCTTGTGTCTATATCGAATGGAATGGCTATAATGAAATGTATTAACATTGAAAACTATGTAAACAACGAATACGCACCACACTTCAAGATGGCGCCTATCATAGGTACTGTATGATCCCTCATCTGTTTCTATGTCTAAGAGTGTGACGATAAAAAAGATGGTGTCTCCCAGCGCCAGTTGTGAAACACTGACGAAGGAGTATATCCGAAATGCGTCTGTTATGAAAATAAAGTCACCGCTGTGATTTGAAAAAAACCCCACGAGTGCTGGTATCCTTCCCGTAGTGGAAAGGGTTTTTGGAGCGTCTATATTATTGCGGAGCACCGCCGCAACGAGGTACCCGCCTGTGGAGTGCTTTTGCCTTTCGGTGCGTTGGAGCGAGAAATATATATATATATATATATATATATATATATATATATATATATATATACACACGATCCAAGGTACTCCTTCTGGAGTTTGTGGCCCATCAAGGGGTGGCCCGATGCCGGTGGAGAAAAACGGTAATTTAATATTACATTCAGAACGGAGTTCCACTCGCGCACTCAGACCGTCAAATCATCAGGGTTCCATAAGAGTTTTGACAACAAAAAAGGGGGTTTATTCAAGTCATAAACCCGCCGTGACGCGTTTCGCCCTCAAAAGGGCTTGTTCACACAGCGATGTTACAAGTTACAAAGCATTACATACTCTCTCTGATATGGCCATAAATATAGTGAAAGGACTACACACGTCTATCAATGCTCAATAACAGTGACATTGGACGCCATTTTATCCTTATACAGTGCTAGTGCTATAGAATTCAAATCATAACATAATCACAGTGTTTCTGTATAATACATGATCACAGATCGTTAAGCTTTGGCATTATTAATTCAATGTATATTACAATCCACAATCTCCATTTTTTCCCCGTTTTTAAGTGTGCTGTGTGTCATCATTAGATTTAATGCATAATAATACTTATAATGACAAGTCTGTCCTCAGTATTGAATGATCATAATGTATTTATGCACAAATGGGTGAAAGTATATCATGAAACTAGCGTGTTGTTCTTGCCCTACGGTGTTACTCGCAATGCATTCTGGTTCTTGTGGTTTGACATACCGCTTGGTATGTAATCGTATATCCACGTGTACTTTTTTAATACATAAGACTAGGTTGTACCATAATACGATTACCTAGTTCGTGGTGAAGCACAGACCCAAATGTTGCGCGGCGTGTTGTATTCCATTTAGCAGCAGCTAAATGTATGTGTATGCAGTATACCCTTGTTAGTGGGAGGGAATGTTGTATTCCTTATTGACAGTACTAACCACATGGACTCTATGTGTGTACCATGTCTTTGTTGGAGGAAAGTGAGCAATACGTGCTTTAATGACGCCTGCTAGAATTATGGCGCCATATGTCATGACTAAATACCCTAATAGTGGGACTCTTATGGCCATATCTATTCGCAACCCTCCATAAAGTACATGTCGGCCCGACACTACTGGCATATACACAGCTTCTCTATAAGGGCCTCACCACCAGGGTGAGAGTGGGAAAGTACATTTCAACTCCACTTCAGGTGGAGCGAGGGACGAGACAGGGGTGCCCCTTGTCCCCCCTGCTGTTCGCCTTGGCAGTGGAACCTCTGGCCATCCGTTTGCAGTAGGGGGGTGACGACTGGGGTATCCCAATTGCGGACACGGTCCATTGTGTATCGCTGTATGCCGTTGATCTCTTAATCTATATGTGGGACGTCACAAGAGATCTCACGTAAATATGGGCAATACTACAGAACTTTGCAGAGGTCTCCGGGCTCAAAGTCAATTGGGAAAAATCGACTATTTTTCCGCTGAGCCCTCACCTAGCTCCCTCGGAGATCAGGATAGGACCCCAGACACTCAGTTGGAGTGCTGCAGCACCCCGATACCTGGGAGTGAGACTGTACCACTCGCCTGAAGACCTGTACGAGGGGAACCACCGCAAAGTATTAGCAGGGCTTCGAGCAGCGGTTACCTTCTGGATAACCCTGCCCTTGGATCACATAGGGTGTGTAGCCTTAGCAAAAATGATTATGGTGCCCAGACTACTCTACTCCTTTACTAATCTCCCGGTAATACCCCCTCGCTCTTTTTTTCAAGAACTTAACACACTACTCACGACGCTGATATGGGGAGGAGGTAGGCATAGAGTAGCCTTACGAACCCTCTACTTACCTGCAACACAAGGAGGTTTAGGCGCCCCCTCCTTTGAAGCTTATTTCCTGGCGACACAGATTCAGTGGCTGTACCATTGGACAGCAGAACGCCACATAGAAGAGACATTTACTAACGACGGTCGGATACCTCTCCCGGCTATCCGAAGACTGCTGATGCCGGGAACAAGGCCAACGAGTACACACCCACTACAGGTGGCGATTGCCCGCAAATGCATGATGCGCATACACCGTATGTCAAGCGGTCTGCCCCTTTACTCCCCACTGCTCCCGTTAGTGGGATTCCCACTATTACACAACCGGAACCCTCCGGATATGGACGGAGCACGAGGTGACGGAGATTGAGGCGCTGTTTGAGGATGGACAGTTGAAAACATATGCCCAAATGCAGAACGGCTACGACCTCCCCCCAGGACAATTCCTAGTGCACAGACGGTTAGTAGACAGCGAGGGGGAACCACCGACACACCGAGTGTTGCATACAATCCTACGTATGGGCAGGGACAGACATTTAGTCACTTGGCATTATAAGGCAATAAGTGAACTGATTACAGCCCCACTGCTGACCCTCCGCCAAAGATGGGGAGATGAGATAGGACGTGTGCTTAATGATCAGGAATGGGAAAAGGCCTTAGAGTACCCAAAGAAAGTTTCACGGAACGCACGGTTCAAAAACATCCAATTCAATATTTTACACCGCGCATATTTAACACCACATAAGTTCCACCGCTTCTACCCTGACACACATTTTGCATGCCCCAGATGGCAAGCACCCGAAGCGAACTTCAAACACATGTTTTGGGATTGTCCCGTAATCCAGCCATACTGGGGTAGGGTACATCGGGCTCTAGAGGCAACGGTCCACCTCATGCACATTGCCTCGTGGGAGGCTTGTGCCTTGGGGATCTTCCGCAGGCAGAAGACAGAAAAGGTACAGTGTAGGTTTGCGCCCTTAGCTATACTCCTGGCGAAACGGGGAATAGCCATGTATTGGAGAGCACCAGCAGGACCCCCAGAGGCAGCCTGGATAGGCGCGGTTAACAAATGGGGAGCAGCAGAGGAAGCAACATTGAGGGAGGAAGAGGTGAAGGGGACTCGAAAACATCCCATCTCTATGGAATGGGCACAACTCCTGTTCCAGTTCACACAAGAGACAACACATGAACACTCACCCGGGGCTACCCCATCCTAGTCTCAGACCCCACTCCTGTCTTCAGTAGCGCAAACAAATGCCACAATGCAATAGCTGTGTCAAATGAAAGACCCTGCATGTACTAGAGACCCACCAGACTAGTGCCCCGACTGCTGATGGGGGATACAGCTCCCCTCGGACGTCCCGCTCCCCCCGGTTCTGATGCCGCAGATATCTCGCAGACTAAATGGAACTAACCATAAAACAGATACATACCATAAAATATCCTTTTAGCGGACCCCCCGGATCCCTCCCACCCCCCCTCAGTTCATAGTTTCAAGTTTGCCCCCTGGCACCAGAGAGCAGGCCCCTATATATTAGGAGCACAAACAAGGACATTAATCAAAGAGGTACACCAGAATAGAGTGGGGGACGTCATATCAACCCGCACCCTTGTGGAAACCCACCTATGCAGGCACCTGGGATTAGTCAGTCTACCACACCTCACGCCAGATCATCAGAGGGGTAGTATCCACGCACAAGTTGTTGTTTCTTACTTGAACTATATGATGTATAATGTGTTGGAGGCTCCATAATGTGTTTAAATTGCCTGAGTGCCTGTGTTCACTTGACATAATGTTTTACTTGCAAATGTACAATGATGTACCACGGAACATAAAACTCTCAATAAAAAAGATTTAAACAAAAAAAAATACCCTAATAGTGGGATATCAATATTCGAGTATGTCAGACATAATGTTCCATGTAGGACAGGTTATATCTTTTTCATGCCATAGGAAAATCTTTATGCTACCTCTGTAGAGGCACACACCAGAAAATAGTCCAGTCACTTTATATTACATTACGAAAGAAACTTCTGAGTTACCTTGTTTGTTCTTGTTCACCCCGTGTGTATCACCCCTAGTGCTACCAAATACACAATAACCCCAAATTTGAAAAAGTCTTATCTGCATCTTGGAGTGAGGTTGGAGGATGAGCGAAGAAAAGGGTAGGGATCCCGATGCCACTGGCTTGAGACATAGTCCCTTCCTTTCCTCCTATGAGAGAGAGATACATGTTATCAGAGGGAGTTTAGCATAATTGTCCTTCCTGTAAAATGAAAAAAAGAGACAATTTCTTTTATATTCTACAATCTTATATATGCAGACACGGAAACCAGAATTGGGGCTGTTATTCCCCTTGCAGATGGATTGCCATCTCCTCATCCAGATTATGTCCATTAGGAAAGCGACTGCACATGCCTATGATGTGTTTAGATTCTCGTTGTCTCAGTCTTAAGGTGCGATTTTCCCCTCTTTTATTGGGTAAAATCTGTTCTATGGCATAATATGAAAGCTTGGTATAGTCCGAGAAAAGATGGCTTTCAAAATGACGGGCAATAGGATATTGTTTATCTCTATTCGTGATTGCCCGCATATGCTCCAAAATGCATTTCTTTGCCATGTGAGTTGTGCTACCCACGTATCTTAACTTATATGGGCATTCCAATACATATATAGTGTAGGTGCTGTTGCATGTCAGAAACTGCTTTATACTGACCATAGTATTGGTGCTAGTGTTCCAGAATTCTTAGACCATCCGGCTGTTCCCACAGGCCTTGCAGTGGACACATGGGAAGAAGCCTTGCAGGTCAATTCCCCTGTCACTCACACTTTCTGTCAAATCACTATGTACAAGCAAGTCTCTAAGATTGCGTCCTCTTCTATAGGTTATGCTTGGTCTATCTGGCATGCTGTTACCTATTATCGTATCACTTCTCAGTATGTTCCAATTCTGTGTGATAGCCTTGCGTATTTGGTTTGAATTACCATTATATGTGAGAATCATACGTGTTTCATTCTTTTCATCATTATCTATGGGTGTATCTCCCAGCATGCTGGTTCTATCAGTTTCTTTTATTCTTTCCATTGCTTTTTCTAAAACCCAAGCTGGGTACCCTCTGTGTTTGAATCTTTTAATCATGACCTTCTCTTCTTTTTGGTAATCTGTTGCAGTGCTGCAGTTCCTTTTTGCTCTGAGCAGCTCCCCGTATGGTATACTCCATTTCAAGTTATCCGGGCGCCTGCTCAGAGCATGTAGCAAGGTATTACCTGCTGTGCATTTACGGTAAAGAATTGTGCGGATTTTGTTGTCCACTACTTGTACCCTTGTGTCCAAATACTCTACCTCCCTTTTCCTGATGGTACTGGTTAAAGTGAGGTTTCTCTCATTTCGATTAAGGTCATCAATGAACAGCAAAACATCACGTTCTTCTCCCTGCCAGACAACAAAAATGTCGTCTATATACCTAAGCCAAAGTATAACTTTGGCGAAGGCATTGTGAAGGTGGATATTTGACCTGTTGTCCTCTTCCCAGGCCCCCATGAACAAATTTGCGAAACTAGGCGCAAAACATGTACCCATCGTGGACCCGTGTGTTTGTTTGTAGATGTCCCCATTAAACATGAAAAAATTATTAATTAGGCAGAATCTGATCATGTCTAAAATCATGTTTGTGTGTTCCAGGAACCTAATGTTTCTGCGTTTCAAGAATCTTGCACATGCCTGTATCCCTTGTTCATGGTCTATCACTGCATACAGAGAATTGACGTCTAAGGTCAATAATATGTAATCCTCCTTCCACTCTAGATTGTCAATTTTGCTTAAGAAGTCTTTAGTGTCCCTCACGTATGAAGGTAAAGTAGATACAAATTCCCTTAGGAAATGATCCACGTATCGTGAGACATTTTCAAGGACACTACCTCTAGAGGAGATTATGGGTCTTCCTGGGGGATTCTCTCTATTTTTGTGGATCTTGGGCAGTAGGTACATTACTGGGAGGATGGGATGATCCTTCTTCAAAAAGCAGAACTCCTCCCATTCCACCAGTCCTTTGTCTTTCCATTCACCTAGTTTTTCCCAAATACTCATAATGATGTTGTTGTACTCTGCACGGGTTGAGCACATATATGTGGTACTGTCACTCAGCTGTCGTGTAGCTTCAGCTATATACATTTCTCTAGTTAAAATGACAATATTACCCCCTTTATCTGCGGGTCTCACCACTATGTTCTCATCTGTGGCTAACTCAATCATGGCTTTTTTCTGTGCGTTTGTGAGATTGTGTCTGAAATTTCTCATCTTTTTGGGCCAATTCTTTTGTCTAAAATTAAGTAAATCATTGCCAACAAGTTCTTGAAACGTATCAATATTATCATGATTCATTTTCGGCAGGAAAGTAGATTTTGGCTTAAAATTGCTACATGCTGCATTATCATGTCTTATCTCCATCTCATCAAGGATAAGAAGGGCATCCAAACTCATGTGTGTTCCATCCGGGTTAGTCTGGAGTTCATGTAGAATTACCATAGCGTCAATATCCCCAATTGTTAGATCTTCTTCATGATTTGGGCGTTCTACATGTTGATATTCTCTATTTTTAGTTGGTTTCAATTTATGCAATTTTTTCAGTTTCAATTTTCTAAAAAACTTAAAAACATCAATCTTACTATCCACGTAGTTCATAGGAACCGCTGGACAAAAAGAGAGTTACAGGCATAAAGTCCTATTATCCTTATTGCTTATAGTTTTGGTTGTCAGGTTGACAATTGTTTGATTTACCATCTCATCTTCCATTATTGGTTCTTCTTGGAGCGTGTCTGTCTTTTTCCCATGTACTCCACAACGTTCTCTTTTTTGTCTCCTCTACATGGTTCGGGCGGAAGAGGAACATTACTTGTATACTAAAATGTTACTTGTTGTACTTGTTAACAATCTTACTAAAATAAAATGATTAGCAATGAAAAACAATTTGACTCGTGTCATGGGGGCCCGTATAATATACTCTGCACAGGGCCCGAAATATCCTAAGGCCGGCACTGACACTGTCCACCTTATTCCCCTATAGCATTTGCATCCTGCCGTTAATTTATTTTGTAGTATTTTTAAACATTAAAATCTATATTGGGAGTAACCCTGCCAACCCCCATTTTTTAAACAAATATAATTGTTTAACATTAAATGAAATACATTTTTAAATATTTTTCAAAATAAATCAAGTTTTATTTTTAACACCTGATTAATAATAAACTCCACACCTTATCCCCCATAACCCTTGCATTCTAGTCCTAAATCTATTTTTGTAATTTAAGAAATGACATTAATTTATATTGCTGAACCTCCCAACGCCCACCTTTAAAAAAAATAGGACATTTTTATACTACATCAAGGGCCTGAATACGATGTCGGTCAGAGTTACCTCCGACCGATATCGCCGTGGATGCATGGTGCATTCACAAGCTCCCATTTCTCTATAGGAACTTGTGCTACGGTTGGAAACTGGGTGCAGCACAAGCTCCCATAGAGAATGGGAGTTTTTGTTAACCCTTCCACTCAGTGAAGGGACTAACAGGGGGGCACCTATGGTGCCACCCAGGCCCCGAACCGGATGCCGCCAAAGCAAGCTAAGTTGTTTTCCAACAGGCTTTTCATGTCGAAAAGCCCAACATAAAAAGCCTGTAGGAAACCAACATTATAATCCCGGCGGCGGAAATGCCATCCTTAAGGAATTACGTGCTGGTTCCAAGTGGCTGACGGGCTGCTTGAACCCGTCGGAATGACCAGCGGTTTCAATTCCGACCGCTATATTCGTAATACGGCGGTCGGAATTGAAACCGAAGATGTTGGTTGGAAAGCCTCTGACCACACGTCGGAGGCTTTCCAACCGACATCAAAATCAAGGCCTTTATAACTTCAAAGATTAAATTTTATAAAAAAATAAATTATTTTTAATACCGGAGTAATAATACACTATTCCCCTTTAACCCCCACTCTTTTTTTTCCCATTTTTGTACTAATATTAAAAATTATTTTCATTTATATTAGGGCAAAACCCTCTAAACCCCAATTTAAAAAAAAATAATATTTTTTTAAGAAATTAAATAACTTATTAAATTAATTCCCCAAAACTCTTTACACAAAACGAAATAATTTTATAAATATTTTTTTTTATAATCAGCATTTATTGTGAATACATAAGTAATTTGTTAGTAATATTTTAAAACATCATAATAAACCTACAATTTATTTTAATTGTTCCTAAAATAATATATTTTATTGTATTGTATTATTACATTGTATTATAACAATATTTAGTATACATTTAAAATAAATAAAACATAATTATCTTAAACATATATGTATTATAACAATATTTATTATACATTTAAAATAAATAAAACATAATTATCTTAAACATATATGTAAATAAACATTTATGATATACAAATTAAAAATAACATTCAAATTCAAACATATCAGTTTAATCATGCAGAGTAAAGCCATGCAAAGTAAACTTACTTGCAGATTAAAAGATGTTGACTAAAGGCTTTGTGGAGTAAAAACTGTGTAGTAAATAAGACATACCTTACTGTACATCATGTTCCATTGCACAGATTGATGCAGAGGCTCCATCCCATTTTTATCCCAAAGGTGTTGACTAAGTTTCTCCCGAACAAGATATGAGGAAGCACTGTACATCTGTGTGCAAGATAGGCTTTATATTTTTTACCTGGATAAAACCAAAACTACTTATGGCCTTTGCAAGCAGTGTTGCCAGCCGAACTATGGCCAAGGCGACCGTTTTCAGTTGGACTGAACTATTCATTTCTCATCGCTCTAAACTGCATAAGACAAATCCTTTATCAGGCGCCCAAGTACAAATCATTAGAGCTACCACCCCTTTGTTAGCCTTCTCAAGACACTTACTCCGTTAGAGATGTAGCTAGTAAGCTACAGGGTTCTAGTCGAGGGCAGGCGTTGTGGTGTTGTGGGCCCTAGGCCCACATGTTGCACGAATGACCACGCTGACACATAAGGGTCGATTCCGATGTCACCAAAAATGCCTTCCCAATGTTATTCATAGGCTTACCTTACTACCGACTCATATCCGGAGCTTTTTCCTACGACCCAGCAAGTACGATGCATATAACAGGCAAATATCCGACCGAATCATCCGCTCCGACTCGTGCACTATGTCAGTAGCGAACAGGCTCAAGAAACACGGAAATCGAGTCGGTGGCTCATCCTGAACAATTTCCGGATACGCAAGTACGATGCATAATCAATCCGCGTCGTACAGGGTGCCGGCTCCAGCACGTCAGAGCATTCGGAGGCGTATGAAAGCTCAGAGTCGTGCCAGAACACGATCAACGGGGACGAGACGGAGCAGCCATGTATCCAATCGCGCATGTCTTCCCTATACTGTACGCCCATCGTTACCGACGCGCACGTTGCAGAAGTTAAGTCAGACACCTACCATACACCTAAATGTCACGAAAGGAAACACCACCATAGGGGGGGGTGGATGCCTATCCCAAATTGCATATCACACCCATAGGGGGGTGGATGCCAATAACTCCCAGTATTGTCCATCCCATAGGGGGGTGGATGCCTATCATTCCCAGTAATGTCCATCCCATAGGGGGGTGGATGCCTATCACTTCCAGTATTGTCCACCCCATAGAGGGGTGGATGCCTATCACTCACATCATATCCCACCCATAGGGGGGTGGATGAGTATCGCTACCAGTAATGTCCGTCCCATAGGGGGGTGGATGCCTATCAATCACAGTATTGTCCATCCCATAGGGGGGTGGATGCCTATCACTCCCAGTAATGTCCATCCCATAGGGGGGTGGATGCCTATCACTCCCAGTATTGTCCACCCCATAGGGGGGTGGATGCCTATCACTCACAGCATATCCCACCCATAGGGGGGTGGATGCCTAGCACTCACAGCATATCCCACCCATAGGGGGTGGATGTCTATCACTCCCAGTATTGTCCATATCATAGGGGTGTGGATGCCTATCACTCGCAGAATATCCCACCCATAGGGGGGTGGATGCCTATCACTCCCAGTAATGTCCATCCCATAGGGGGTGGATGCCTATCACTCCCAGTATTGTCCACCCCATAGCGGGGTGGATGCCTATCACTCGCAGCATATCCAACCCATAGGGGGGTGGATGAGTATCGCTACCAGTAATGTCCATCCCATAGGGGGGTGGATGCCTATCAATCACAGTATTGTCCATCCCATAGGGGGGTGGATGCCTATCACTCCCAGTAATGTCCATCCCATAGGGGGGTGGATGCCTATCACTCCCAGTATTGTCCACCCCATAGGGGGGTGGATGCCTATCACTCACAGCATATCCCACCCATAGGCGGGTGGATGCCTAGCACTCACAGCATATCCCACCCATAGGGGGTGGATGCCTATCACTCCCAGTATTGTCCATATCATAGGGGTGTGGATGCCTATCACTCGCAGAATATCCCACCCATAGGGGGGTGGATGCCTATCACTCCCAGTAATGTCCATCCCATAGGAGGGTGGATGCCTATCACTCCCACTAATGTCCATCCCATAGGGGGTGGATGCCTATCACTCCCAGTATTGTCCACCCCATAGTGGGGTGGATGCCTATCACTCACAGCATATCCCACCCATAGGGGGGTGGATGCCTATCACTCCCAGTATTGTCCCACCCATAGGGGGGTGGATGCCTATCGCTCTCAGTAATGTCCATCCCATAGGGGGGTGGATGCCTATCACTCCCAGTATTGTCCACCCCATAGGATGGTGGATGCCTATCAATATGACCATCAGCACTCATAGGGTTCAGGATGCCCATCAACACCAGGATACACACACATCGGGGGACTCAGCAAACCACCCCCTCAACCATCTTTGCAACATTGCATGTTTGCATGTTCAAAATGCACACAACACAGATTGTGGCAGTAAACATACAATGTGACTCACAACACATGTGTGCCCAAAATGTTAATGTGCGTCACTAAAATCCTGCATCCCATGATCATTGTGGTAATGGGGTCTAAACCCTTTATCACTACAGTGACCAAAAGGTGATTGTGGGGTTCACAAATCCAGCATCCTATGATCATTGTGGTAATGGGTTCTAAACCCCCCATCACTACAGTGACCAGAAGGTGATTGTGGAGTTCAAAAATCATGCATCTGGAGATCAATGTTGCAATGGGGTCTAAACCCCCCATCACTACAGTGACCAGAAGGTGATTGTGGAGTTCAAAAATCATGCATCTGGAGATCAATGTGGCAATGGGTCTAAACCCCCCCATCACTACAGTGACCAGAAGGGGATTGTGGGGTTCACAAATCCAGCATCCTATGATCATTGTGGTAATAGGGTCTAAACCCCCCCATCACTACAGTGACCAAAAGGTGAATGTGGGGTTCATAAATCCAGCATCTTATGATCAGTGTGGCAATGGGACCTAAACCCCCCCAAAACCACAGTGACCAAAATGACATTCTGTACATGAACATTACAGCATCTCCAAAACAGCATGCATGATACCGTGCCCAAATAGCACAAGCAATTTTGTGGCAATGTAGTTGTTGTGTCACATACACAATATTGCTGTGTATCACAAGAACACCCTCTGCCACGTGCAGACAAGCAATGGCCATGATCCCTGACAATGACTCCATTGTACAGTTAGACAATGCGCAAAGTGAGCACCATGCTGTATACACACACATCTACACCAACAGACACACATACTAAGGAATCCTGTTGAGACTGTAGATGTTAGATGACCAAGTTCCATACCATGTCAGCAATGGGAGACACCAAACATGAAGAATGTGCAGGCTGATGAGCCAGGAGACGCAGGGACACTAGGGAAAAACCTCACAAAAACATGCTGCCAATGGGCTGGAAAAGACATAACATTGCAGTGGTGCTGTTGCACGAACACAGACACCATCCCAACAGCAAGGTCATGATACACATCATCAACATCATGTACATTAGATGCAACACCATTGGATAACAAAAAATGGCTTTAATCAGCTATTAAATTATTGACGAATGTACATGCCACGATGCAAAAAGGCCACTGGCCAGTCCTCCAAAGAGTCCAACCAGGGTGACGTGTGACAACTTGTCAGCCATTGATTGCCTGCACTGCTATGGACCAGGGACATCTCGCCCTTGGAGGGGCCTACTTAGTGGCAGCCCAGGCACCGCAGGGACAGGATCAGGAGACAGGAGAATGGGGCAGGGGAGATGTGGTGGGTGGAGGAGTGACGCCAGCAACTGCAATGGAGGGGTCTGAAACAGTGTGCGCTGTCACCACTGCTGGGCACAAGTCAGATGTGGTGTCCTCCTGCATCACTGCAGTGTGCAGGACAGATGTGGTGGACAGGCTCCCAACTGCAGTGCCCAGGTCAGACGGGTGGGATGTGCCTCCTACTGCAGTGTCAACATCAAGAGTAGAGAAATGGGGTTCAGATGAGGTGGGCAGGACAGAGGGGGGAGACACGGCCTCCACACCAGTGGCAGGAACAGGCTGAGCATGTGAGGTGGGGGTGGAAGTGCATGTGGAAGGGCCTAAGCATCTTGGGGATGCGGTATGGGTGTGTGGGTGAACCTGGTGCATGGAATGGCATCAGAACCTGTGTATTTGCGTCTGGGGGGCCGCAGGATGAAGAGTGTGAGGTGGAAGTCTGTGCTTTTGGTGGTGTCTTTCCCTTCCTGGTCCGGGGAGACTTGCAGGTGGGGGCCTCAGTGTCCATGCGCCTGGGGGAGGGTGTCCGTTTTGCAGGAGAACTCCCCTCTGTGCGTGGTGACTTCCTCTTCCCCTTGTAAGTCGGAGCAGATGGGTCTGTGGGGAAGAGGCCAAGGTCACAGAGGAAGAGCTGCTTGGAAGTGGGGGTAGTAGGTGAAGAAAGGGAAGGTGTTTTGGAGGGAGAGGCATCTGAGGAATGCGAAGTGCTTATGGATGCCTGTATGTGTGTCTGTGACCCATCCCCTGTGTGTGTGTCATCAGTCCCTGGAGTGTGCATGCTTGTGGATCTAGACTTTGGCTTGAGTGTCTGTGTGCTGCTTTTGGCTGATGTTGTGCGTGCATGTGCTAGTGTGTGTGTCTGTTTGACAGGCAGGGGAGTGGTGACTGTGGATGTGGCAGAGGTAGCAGGGGTGAGGGCCTGTTGGAGGAGGGACACTGCTGCCATCTGTGTAGAGGCCTTGGACTGAATGGTCCGATGTAGGGCTGACATATTAGCTAAGAAGCCCTCCATGTAGGACACCAGTTGGGTCAACAGATTGGTGTGAGAATGGCGGACACTCAGCATTGATGTCTGCCCTACATAGATCTGTGTAAGTAAGTCCACAGACTCCACACTCAGGACAGCAGGGGAGACAGGGGCAGGGGGTGCGGTGCCTGGCACGAAGGAGACATGCTCCCTTACACGGGAGACTCCACGGACATCTGGGATGGGAGCAGATGGGAGGGTGGAGATGGTGGTGGTGGTGGTGGCGGGGCCAGACATGCTAGTTGTTGTCTGGGGGCTGCTGGCACCCGCATCCACAAGGGAGTCATCACTGAAGCTGGCGTGTTCCTCAGCTGAGGTGGATGTAGCTGAGGTCTCCTCAGTGTGCCTCCCCTCACTCTCTGTGCCACTGGGTCCCTCCGAATCCTCCGCAGCAGACCCTGTCTGGCGCTGTGGCTCCTCATGGTCTGTGGAGCTGTCTCCTCCAGTGTTCGTAGATGTAACTGCAAATCAACAGGGTAAACAGAGAAACATCAGTCACCTGTATTGACATCACACTTCACAGTGAGTACAGCACATTACAGCTCACGTTTGTGCCTCATTTGCAGTAAATTCTCTAAAGTGCTGACACATATTTGTAAAACACACATGCCAGTCTCCCAGTAAACCATGCCCCTCATATCCTACATGTCCATGGAGACATCAGTCTAGTGATTGTAGCCAGACACTAATCATCTGTGCACACATGCACCACATAGACAGTTGTCTGAACTGCAGGATTTGCAATGGAAATGTGTCAGTACACACATATACCATCTTCTGCCACTGACTTTGTACATGTGGGAAAGGGATTGGCAAAGTATTTCTCAGTTATATGGATATGCTTTCTTCACCACACACCATGCTGTGCTCATGTTTTGCTGGACGATGCCACAATTGAGTGCATGAAGGGCAACTTCCATCACTGCAGGATACACTATAGCAAATGAAACAACATGCTACCGGGCAGTCTTGGTAATCAGTCATTGCTGCCTTCTGTCACTAGGGCAGTGCATCACAAACCAAAAGTCTGCACTGTATCTCAATCATGTAATTGTGGGGAATATAAGCCCTGCATCAGTCAAGTGCACATGTTGCCCCACTGCTACCCACATCTTGAGGCTACTGATGATCCCACGTCATACAAATGCCACAGTAGATAGACAGCAAGCCCAAGTCTGTCAACATGATCACATCACAGTCTGATGACAATGACATATAGCTGCCAAACTGGAATGGCATGGTGAGCAAAAAAACGATGGATTTAGGCCCAGATCTCTGTACTGGGGAGAATGTATGGCATTGTTCTGCATTCGGTCCATCAACAGTTCTTTTTACAGTAGAGTGACAGCAAGCCCAAGTCTGTCAACATGATCACATCACAGTCTGATGACAATGAAATATAGCTGCCTGCACTTAAATTTTAGATACACCATCAGGCACAGTCAAGTGATTACACACCGATGTTTGACCCCATCATGAAGATCCAACAGCTACATGCCAGCTGGCTTCCCACCCAAAAATATTTGACACCCCAGGAGTCTAAAAAGCTAGCCCACTCCACAATGAGACAGAGGCTGACATCTGATTGCACATTGCACAATGCATGAAATTTACCTGGACACACATGATTAGGTGGACTGAGTGTACACCATGTCTGGAGTAGGCATACCTGACCTGGGCCATGTGCAACATGGGATTAGCCTGAACAGTAGGCATGTGTCCATGCATGTGTGACACACATGATGGACATACTTCAGAGATCACAACATTGTCACACCTGCTGCATGTGTGTTTGGGAAACACCCCAGACACATATGGCGAGGCAGAGCATCAACTAGGACACGTATATATGGCCCACACAGAGTGCATGTCACAAATCTGTCAATGTGCAGACACATGTCAATTAATTCCCCACTCATTAAGGCAAATACATTCTGCCGGTAGCAGATGCGGTCCCCCACATCAACCTTGGCCAACAGCAGCCCCCTCCCCACCCCAAGTGAGACATGTCACTGACTGAAAGTGACACACCTGTGTATCAGATGAGGAAGGGCCATTACAGAATTTATGGACATGATTCTAGTTCAAGCAGACAGACAAACTGTGGTAGCATAACCAGGCTGAAGGAATGCAAAGATTATGTTAGACACAGTTCACAGACAAGGCATGCACTTACCCCCTTCTTGCTGCTGTCTGGCCTTCAACAGCCCATCCAGGTCAGGGAAGACCACTAGCATAATCCAGCGCATGTGGGGGGTCAGGGTCCGGTGTCCGCCCCTACTGCGAGGAGGCGACAGCTTCAGCAGGACTCTAGCAATGCGTCTGGTCCAGCCATGTAGGTCCTGCCACCTCTTCTGGCAGCTGCGGATGCGACGCCTGTGAACCCCCACAGATCGAACTGCTCGGGCAATGGTCAGCCAGATCTCCTGTTTCTGATGGCCATCAACCTGTGAGGATGACAAAGTTAAAGGACCATTACTAGACATACAACATGTTTGTGCATCACACAGTTGGAGAAACATGTGCATTTCACAAGGGCATCTGATGTACACAGGTAATGCAACTATGGTGATGGACACTTGTCCTGCATCACCAACATGGAAACATGCCTGGGTAGTATGACCGTCTCAAAATGCACTCTCACAGCACTGTACCTGTTCACTTAAGGTACCTGCACACTTTGGGTGTGACAACTACTGAGTGAACATAAAAGCCACTGCTTCACACAATGCCATTAGTGCTAGTCAGACAAGAAACACAATGAGAGAGGATGTGGACTGCCCACTCACCTGCTCCCCTGGTTCCCATACAGCTTGCTTTACTGTGGTAGGAGGCTGTCCAGCAGGGCCTGGTTCTCCTCCTCTGTGAAGGCTGGGGCCCTCTCCACAGTACGTGCCATTCTTGGAGCCAGAGGATATAGAGACAGCAGCAGTGGTAGCAGAAATGCCTATATGGAGCATTTAGTGCAGGCAAGTGAGCTCTCAGGGTAAGAGACAGCCTTATATCTGTGCTGCAGAGGCAGAATCGGTCCCATGCGTCCAAAGCGATAGGTCCGACTCGTTCGCATCCTATGAATTAGTCCAATCCATGAGATTGGGCACATCGGACACGCCTACCACCACGTTCAAAATATCTGCATCATGACAGTTTAGATCTTGATACATTTGTCTAAAAAGTGTACGATGCAAAATGCGCGTCTGTCACCATGACAACCAACAGGCAATCAGTGCGGCTGGCTCGGTCAGGATGTGGCAGACGCGTATTTTGAAAACTCACCCGCGTCGAACAGCATTGACTCAAGCATGCAATCAGTGCGACTGGCTCGGTTAGGATGTGGCAGACGCGTATTTTGAAAACTCACCCGCGTCGAACAGCATTGAATCAAGCATGCAATCTGTCAGTCCAGCTCTGTCAGGATGTGGCAGACGCGTTTTTTGAAAACTCACCCGCGTCAAACAGCATTGAATCAAGCATGCATTCTGTCAGTCCGGCTCGGTCATGATGTGGCTTAAACGTCCATGCAATAGTCACCCGCGTCGTACGACACTGTTGTGGGCATGCAATCTGTCAGTCCTGCTCCTTCACAAGTTGGCTCACGCGTACATTTAATGCACACTCGTCAACTCAGACAATGACAATGTATGTATGAATAATGGCATGCTGTATGCCCTGTGTGGATGGAGTCCAGCACATGTCAAATGGGACAGAGACAAAAGACAAGACTACTCACAATATAATCCTAGCTTACAATGCATTTATAGCAGTGTTTGTGAGGGACATGACTAGTGTGAGTGACCACTTCACAGATCATCCTCCTATGCTTGGCCACTGTCCCAGGGGATCATTGTCTTGTGTAGGTCATACATCACATCATGACAATGTCCACACCATGACAGTGTTGTGCATGGTGACAAGCTTACTGTATGTAGTGTTGTTGCTAGGTTGTAATACCTTGTCCATGTCTGTGTACGTTACATTCATGTGCTAGTTGACCTAAGAATCTATGGGTGATACTTATGTGTGTGTGTGTTGTGTCTGTTACAATTGATCACATGGGGAGTGACAGAGAACTGTGAGTAGTCACAGTACAACACTGTATTATTTGGTAATACACAACATAATTGTGTGTGTGTTCATGCTCACATTGCTGTAATTTTTGGATTAGGTCAACCTCAGACATCTGATTTCACTGTGTCATCATTGCAAGTGCGACGCAATCTGTTGATTCTGTATTACTTGATGTTTAATTTAGCGAGTAATATGTGTACATACTTTGTCATGTATTCCACAGGGCACCAATTGTCCACAGACCCTTCCCGGATCTTGAAACCATGGTGGAGAGTGAGTGCATGAGGAAATACAGGTTCACAAGGGCATTCATTTCAGATTTGACAGATCAGTTGTCACCGCACTTGCAATCTGAACGCGCATATCCCTTTGCCCTGACCCCCAAGGTAAATGTGATGGCGGCACTACATTTTGTTTGCCCATGGTTCGTTCCAGTTTACTGTGTCTGATGCTGGTGGGATGTCCCAGACGATGTTCAGTCGAGTGCTCTGGGATGTGTCTGAGGCCATGTTGAGGTTCCTCAACCTGTACATACATTTTCCCACACCGCCACAGTTCCGTGCCATTAAGGATGACTTTTATGCCCTGGGACACATGCCACATGTGATTGGATCGATTGATGGGACACATGTGGGTTTGGTTGCACCACAAGCCCATGAACAGGTTTACAGGAATCGTAAACACTTTCATTCAATCAATGCCCTTGTGGTATGTCTAGTGGACCAGATCATCTCCCATGTATGTGTGCGTTTCCCAGGATCTGCCCACGACGCATACATAATGAGGATGAGTCGCATCCCCCAACTGATGTCCCAGCTCAGGACTGAGCATGCCTGGCTTGTTGGTGAGTCAAGTTGTCAGTGTTAGTTGTGTGTTCAGTGTCTGCCATGTTGTACCCTGTTGTTGCTCAACTGATCATTCATATTTGATAAATGTAGGAGACTCTGGATACCCAAACATGCCCTGGTTGCTGACACCACTCAGGAACCTGGTCACACCTGCTGATGTCCGTTACAACGGGGGAGCACATGAGTGGACCAGGCGTGTGATTGAGCGCACATTTGGGCTGCTGAAGACCAGATTCCGCTGCCTAGACCGGACAAGAGGTGCCCTTCAATATTCCCCAGAGAAGGTGTGCAAAATCATTACAGTGTGTTGCATGCTTCACAACAAGGCTGTGAGGAATAAGCTACCGCTCATCCTGGATGACAGGGACCAACGTCCTCCACTATGGGAGGATCCAGGCCTGGGGCACGTTACCAGTGATGAGGAGGAGGAGGAAGAGGAGGTGGATGTCAGGAGACAGCTCATTAACAACTTCTTTACTTGAGTGTAAGTATGCAAAGATGTCTGGTGATGCCGGTCATAAGTGTGATGTGTGTATGTAGGACAATATGTTGTGATATGTGTGTGGGTATGCTAATTTACAGGGTCATTGCCATTGTACAGTGTATGTTAAGTTATGATGGTCTCCACTACATTGTTGAAATTTCTCCTAGCTTTTGGTCAGAATTTACAATGGACAATAGTGAGTCAATAATTGGATATGTCATCATGGCAAGTTGTATTTAAGACTGTACTATGTCGCTCCTTCATAGGCTCCTTTGGCTGTTGTGTGGGTCCACAAAACGCTGTTCCATTATGGATTTTCAATTTGGACCAGTATTCTTTGACAGACAATCTTTTTGGTCAGATTTGTCATTTCTTTTGTTTATTTGGATACTTTGAACTATAATCAGTTTGCTTTGGTGTTGAGCAGAGCTTCTGCCTGTGTAATAAACCTGTTACACACATTGATGTTTGCCTTGTCTGTTGCAAAAATATGCTACAGCCGTTTCTATCATGTTTTCCTGCCATGGTGTTCATGTCATTAGACAATGGTCTTTGTTTGTGCGGTTCAATGGTTTAATTTGAGAACAGTGTGTGCAATGTTTAAATGTTGCATGTGCTATGTGTGTTGTGCTGACCTTGCGTGTCTAACTCTGTTATGTGTCATGTTACATTTCTTCATGAGGGGATAGATGAATTGTAAGCTGGTCCCTAGGATCATGCTGTATTATGCTAAAGTAACTGGAGCCAATCTAACATTATAGCTTTGTGTGTGACATTTCAGCACACATTCTTTCTATGATTGTTGTGCAAGATGCCTTTGAGTCCACATGAGATCATTTTGGTACTGTTGTAGCGCTGCGCCACAAGGTTGCAAAACAAGACTCTTTGTAAAGGAAGATCTGGTCAGCACGGATAGTTTAGCCATGAAATGCTACACTTTTTAACACATACGTGGAATACTTGCATTACATTGACACACAGGGCAATAATCTACACAGATGGAAGATCTACATATATGCACCAGGGCTTTGCTGTGCATATGCTGTAACCAGTACTACCTACTTACAGAGGTGAGCAGTTAACCCGTATTGCCACAGAGTTCTTCAATGGTTTGTTGAATATGTCACCATCACAGGGAGGGTGGTGCTTTCCACACTGAGGTTGAAAACACATTGCACCTATAGTATTATGTTTAATTATGGAAATGTATATTGTTTGAGAATCATGTATTGTGCTGCTGGGGCTAGCTCGTATGCTGCATTGTAGGACAACAGTCAGAGATTGTTCTTTCTCAAACGTACATTCTATGACTTTAGACACACTCTGATTCATGATTTGGTGGACAAGCATGTGTGAGTGAGCTTGAATGTGTGCATTGCTACCTTGCTTTGGAGATCTCGTTAGTGCTGGCTACTAGGTGGTAGAATCATTGTGTATCTTCTGAATATTTTGTTGAGCTAATGAGACACTAGAGGTAGTGAGTCATTGGATTGTGTGTTCTGATGTGCAACTAATGTCCAACCATCCTTCAACAACGGCCTATTTTGTTGTGCATACTTCTGTATGAGAATAATCCCTAACACAGAACTCATGCACCTCATTGTGAGACAGTGCCAGGTGATACTGATCATGATTTAATAAGTGGGTACAGTGTATAGTTCACAGATGACACAGGAATTGTGTGAATTTGAATTTATTAATGTGCATGTGAACTAATCTAACAGGTAAAGGTGATAGCATTCCCAAATTTAAAACAGCACAGTTCATAGAGGAGTTGAAAGTGTTGTCAGATGAAAATTCTTCCGGGCAAAGTCCAGTCACCTTGGCATTTAGTCCAACTTATGCGCTCCATCACATGTGGGAGAGTCCAGGGACTGTCAACAAAGTGAATAATTTGCACACAGTGGAGGATATCCAGAGCATTTATGTAGTTCCGGGGAGGACGCATGTCCATCCGTCTCTCACTTGCCATCCTTCCTTGGACGGCCCATCTCTTCTTTGGTGGGGTGGGACCCTCAGTATCAGCCTGCTGCGGTGGAGGGGACTCTACGCCAGACTCCTCATCCCTCCCTGTGGCAGTTGCCGATGTTGAGGCAACAGGTGTGGAGTGGACACGGGTAGGTGGGGTAATGTTGGTGGTTATCTGGCGTAGGCATGTAAGTATAGTGAGATTGTCTATTTTCGACCAGTTGTACTCCATACGGTCCATGTGTTGGTCCATACGGTTCATGTGGTGGTCCACACGGTCCATATGGTTGTCCAGTCGAAATGTGCAGCCTGCTGATGTTTTATGTCCCTGAGGATCCCGACAACCTGGCCAAAGTCTCCGGTGCATTCGCGATATACATCGAAAATGCGTTCTAACTCGGGGTCAGCTTGATCTCTGACACCAGCTGTGGGACGTGTCCTCCCACCACGCACCCTCACACCACTCCTTACCTTACCAGCACGGTCATTGCCTGGCGTTGCACGCACTGACAGCTCCTGTCCTCCTTCATTGTTGACAGGGCTGGTATTTCCTGCCAAATCCAGCTCGGGCTGTCTTGCTGTGCTCCCAAGGTTTTTTGGGTCTGGCTGTGTCCGTGGGGATCCGGGGCGCCTGGATGTTAATGGATGTTGCAGGAGTGGTTGTTGTGGCTGCTGATTGTACTGGTGCCACATGCTGAGCCACACCGGAGGTGCCAGGTTGATTCCCATCGCCCGAGGAGGTGTGAGAGTCATCCCCACTGGAGGCCTCACTGTCGGACGTTGTGCTGGAGCTGCTGGTGGACTCAGAATCTTCTCCAGATGATACCCTCTGTTCTGGAGTGCCTGTGGGTAGTAGAGAGACACAATGTTAGTTGTGTATTTTCAGATGTTATGGTGTCATACACAGACAAATGTGTAGATGTTGTGGATAATGTAGCGTTTCCTTATTTCTACTCATCAGTTGTCACAGACACTAAGATATTTGTTAATCGAACATTGTGATTTTGGAAACATGTGCTTTACTGAGCATGTACAGCTCTGTGCATCAATGTGCATGTATTGTTATCCTTGACTGTTCGTAGTAATTGTTTGTCAAGTGTCACACTGTGCATGAGCCAGTTGTGTTGTTATTTGACACATCAGTGTTTTCACTATGACATACATTCTGTAACAAATCTGATGTTTATCAGGAATTGTGCATCTGTGCTTGCCTTTGTGAATCATTGTCACTGTTACATTGCAGAGGTGACATGCAAAATCACTCTCCTGAATATGTCAGCATTTGATGATTTTGCTTGGATAAATGTGTTAATGTGACCAATCAATGACATCACATGTGTAACCTTGAATGCAATAGCAACGCGTTTCTTCAGACAAATGCATTGTTACATGGCAGTCCATTGAAACACAGGCAATTACATTGACATGCTGTAGGGGAGTCACTAACATGAGTTGTTGTATTATGTGATAAAAGTATGATCTGACATTCGCTAATGTTGCCCACACTGAACTTGTAATGGTAAATGGTATAAGTTTGTACTCCTGCGCAGACCCTACAGCAAGTTTGTGTGATGTTTTGCATTGTGATGTTCTGCTATGTCACAACATGGTTTTTGTTATGCCTGTGTTGTTTTAGCATTGTTTGTAAACATATGCAATGAGAGAAGACATATTTGGGTTGCTATTTCTCATCACTTGGCACACATGTGAATATCTTGCTGTAGAACATTTTGTTGCTGCATACTTTTGCACATGATCTCTTCATGTACATTCTACTTGTTCTCCATGGACAGAGAAGTTTCCCAATGATGGTCATTTGCCTTTTCATGGTCAGAGCTGTGAGGTACAGTGTGTTTAGTGCTTGAGTTAGGCTGCGTTGATTTCTACCCCACTTTCCAATGGCAAACAGACCAGCTTACTCATCATTGTCAGAGGATCAATGACAGTGAGGGTGGTAGTTTTCAAGGATGCTGACACCGCTGACTGATGTTGAGTTACAATGCAAAACACTACAATGCCCAGGAACATGACACAACGCAAGAGTGTCAACCATCTTGTATTACACCTCACATCTACTGTCCGTGGGCATTGTCCCTGATGTGTGTTTATCTTTGTGTGTTTTGTGTTATGTGGTGTGACTGCTAAATAGGGTGTGTCCTGTCCTCCACACACATTTGTAGCATGCACATTGAGGGCACATGTGACTGATCTTTACCTGTCAGTGTGTTGAATGTACAGTTAAGGGTATGGTCTGTAGTTGTGTGAGTAGGACAAGAACTGGCAGTATATTTTTTCAAATTTCGTACATGATGGCCCTGTGTAGCCATCTTGACAGGGCATTTGCATTCACTATCAGGGACAGCATAGTGACAGGTGTGTTCTTGTGGGACAGGGGAGGGGGGGGACTAGTGTGTGCTGGTGGCAGTAGTCATTGCTTCCACTCCTCCTCCCACCCAGGACAAATGGGCCAGTATGTTCCAGGGTTCCATGACAGCGTGTACAAAGTTACATTCAAATTGTGTTGCTGTGGTGTCTGTGGCTGTGTATTTTGGGGTGAATTTAGACTATTTGTACATGTACTCACGAGGTTCTGAGATTCCGGCTAGTCCAGTTATTGCCTCCTGTGGGAGGTGGTCCCGCACCTTCACCTCCCAGGTGGTGAAATGCACCGGTTTATGATGTCCACCGTCAGTCTTGGTGCTCATGGCATGTTCTCTGGCAATGAACCTCTTTACCCTCCTGCGAACGTCATAATACCGGTTCCGGATATCCTCCTTTGTGCGCAAGGTAGGTGAATGGGCATTCACCTTGTTGACAATCCTCTTCCACATCTTGGTTCTCTGGGACTGGAAGGTCTGTTGGGCCAAGCTGCCAAATAACTATGGCTCTACTCGAATGATTTCATCTATCATCACTTCCAACTCAGGAGCTAAGAACTGTGGATTCTTCTTTGGGGGCATGGGTGTTGGTGGAGATGTGTGTGTGTGTGAAGGTGAGGGTGAGTGTATGTGAGTGAAGGTGTGTTTCTTTGGTGCTAGTTGTGTGGTGGTTGTTTGGGCGATGAGATGTGTGTGTTTGTGGTGGCTAGATGAGTTGTCTGTCTAGTGGTGTGGTCTGCTTGCATGTCTGTCGAAGTAGCAAATGGTGTTGGTAAGTTTTGGCTCCCTTTATATAGGTTGGGTTGTGGGTGTGTCTCATTAATTGAATGTGGTTTTTTTTGGAGGTGACTACATTTTTTGGTAGTCTTTTTTCTGTTTCCATTGTATTACTTTTTTCACTTTTTGTGAGTTGTTTTGACATTGCCGGGGCACTTCCGCATTAACGCTGAACAACATATTTTTTAAGGTGGCGTGAGAGAAGGGAGGATCGTAACGGACCCCCACCGCGATTCGCAAAGTAAAAAGCGAGCGACTCACTATTTCCCTCCAAAAAAAGCCAAGAATGCGATGGGATTATAACGTATAGAGGACATCGTAACCCTGCATATCCCGCATGATAACAGTCAGCATTTGAATGCGTGATAGAATACGCTAACATGGAGCATTAAATGTGCGATAACAGACATTGAACGCAAAGGATTTAACATAATCGACAACAATTTAAGCCTATGAATTGTCTTGAAAAAGATGGTTAGATAAGAAATTCCACCGAAACTCGTTGACGCAATCGAAAGCACAATCCAATGGATCATCACAGCTTTTGGAGATATAATTGTGTTAAATATATCAAAAACTGTGTACAAAGATTGATGGCTTATTAGGATGTGCAATATATGACAAAGTGCATTGTCTCTGGGGGTTCTTTCTGTTATGCGGGCTCAAAACAGGTTGTTATTAATTGTGGATGAATTTACAATTTTGTAATAATGTGGTTTTTGTGTTTTTAATACTTTTTGAGTGTGATTTGATGATACATTTTTATTGTGATACATGTATGTCTTTTTCTTTTAAAAATACAATAAATGTGATATAAATTGGTACATCCAATTGTTTGATGTAATTGTGCGATACGGTGCAATCATTGTTAGTGATTGAGGGAATTGTTATTCTAAAGTTGTTTTGACAGCACCTGATGCTTGTTCTTGAGTAAATTGTTTTGGACGAGTCTGTTCCATTCATACTGGGCTATGTGGCATCGTTCGCGTCCGAGTCTGTCGGGTCGTGTAGATGCTTGGCTATGTGGCATCGTTCGCGTCCGAGTCTGTTGGGTCGTGTTTATGCTTGCCTACATGGAGTCGTTCGTGTACGTGTCTGTCGCATCGTGTGGATGCTTGCCAAAGTCGAATCGTTCACATACGTGTCTATTGGTTTGTGTTAATGCTGGACTATGTGGCATTGTTCGCGTCTGAGTCTGTTGTGTCGTGTTAATGCTTAGCTACATGGAGTCGTTCGCATATGTGTCTGTGGCGTCGGGTTGATGCTTGGCTATCTCGAGTCTTGCGCGTACGAGTCTATCGCGTCAGGCTCCTTTCCTGCTGACTCGGACGTATAATATAATTTCCGGCCGAGTCGGTCGTAAATTTCAAGTATCGCATCGTACTCAGCTATTTGTAAGGCGTGTGTACGGTTCGGTCGGAAAAATTGACGGGTCCGTGTTGGGTAGAACGTTTTCTAGCCGAAATCGGAATCGACCCCATAGTGTGAGGTACTGGAACTGGCCACGAGCACGTGCACTCGGGCCCTTTTATTAATAGGCTCACGGCCCTCGTGACGCCTGTGAGGGATGCATGTGGGGGTGCAAGCGTGTCCACTCCCATAGGGGAGTGGCTACTAACTCTGTCTGTCGAGACACTAGAACGTGTCTCGCAGGACACAACATTCCTCCCAAATTTTAATAAAAACAAAAGCTCTATAGTTCAACCTGTATGGATAAACAGTAACGAAATATACACCACATGGTCCATCAGTTTCTGGAAGACGGCAGACAAGGGCTGGTGAATTCGACTGTGGCAGGACACTCTCAGCAGATATTCATTGTTTAACCTGATCGGTTCAGGACACGAACTCTTGCTTGAAGATGTCATCTGCGCACTGAGAACGTGCCAGTGTAAGCATGTCCTTTAGTCCCACGTAACTTCCATCCGCTGACCTGGATGATGGTATGTGGTGTGTAACAATAGTTCATCAACTGGGTGCATCACGATCATGGTGGGAGTCCATGGTGAGAGTTCACTGGATTATTTTAGGATTGCCTGAAGTCCCTATTAGGCTGTCTTGCTGTGTCTGGTGACCTGTCGGTGGGCCAATGTCTCTTCCAGCTCTCCCGCCTGGGGAGACCCTTTTTTTTGGGCTTGCCACGGGACTGCTGGTAGGCTGCGTGTGTGCCAGCTGGGAGCAGCTGCAAACCGCTGAGGAGCCAGTAGCCAGTCTCTCGCACAAACCTCAAGGGTGTATGGATATTGGTCAGGACATGCTCTCACTGCCGCAGTTCAGGCTCAGACCAGGTTAGCAGGTAGCCTCTGAGTTTTCTTGTTGGCTAGTTTGGCAATGGCGTAGGACTCCACTCCGTGTGTATTCGATATGGTGTCGGTTGACGCACTTGATGAGGACTGGCATGGAGGCAGGGAGTGGCCAGGTACCTCCATGTTCTCTGGGGAGGCACTTGCATTCATGTGCTTGTACTTCTTGGGCTGTTGGGACTTTGATGACGGAGGAGTGATGAACACGCTGAGAAATCTAAGGCTTGAGACTCGGTTCGCGCAGGCTGTGCGGCTTACTCTCGGATTCCCGCTGTGCGGTTGCCAGTTCCTTCTCGGGTTATCCCCCTCTTCCCTTGCTGTCGCTGTGTCAGGACACTCTCCTGTTGTAGCTTGGGTTTTCTTCATCGTGACTCATGACTTCCCCTTCTGACCTCAGCTGGTTGTCCCATTCTTGGTGCAGACCCTCTGGTCACACTTCCACGTGTCTTGCTGATTGCGGTGTCATGCACATGGCACTTATGACGTAGCTGCCATTGGGCCTGGATGACAGGTGGCGATGGACTGCTAGGAGAGGAGGTTTCTGGATGGACATCATAGCCACATGACTGCCTCCTTTGAATCTTCTGGTGCACCTCTGGCATTTGCCGTCCGGGGCAGGGATGCCGTTCATCTCCAACTGCCGACACTCGGGCTGGACGATCTCACTGTGAAGTGATGGGAGTAACGCGGTTTGCGCTTGCTGCGGCTCCCGTGTGGTTCTCCCTTGGTGCTGTCGCCAGGGTCGTCGGTCCGCCTTGGTAGCTGTCTGGTGTCTTTGGAGGTGTTCTTGGCTTGTGGTGCTATGAGACCTCTTGTTTCTCCTCTCGTTGTCTTTGACAAACATGCGTTTGTCCAGCTCTTCTGGGTGACACGATTTCCACTCTTCTTCTGCTTCTTCTCCGGGTGCAATGACGTGCACCATGTTCTTACAAGGCCAATGGGGCCGTTGAACTTCAATGGTTGTCTTTGTATCGCATATGTGGGGCACTCCTTCTGCCCAGCAGTTCTTGGTGCTGCACTGGTGCCTTTTGTAGAACTCCAGTTGACCGCGGTGGCGGCAGTACCTGCTGGAATTGACAGTCTACGTTTAAACATTCTTGCTCTCACTGTGAGGCTGGGGCAGTCTTGCTGATACTGCAGGCTGCCCTGCTCCTTATCGGTGCTACAGGCTGTGGTTCAGAGGCTTGTGCTGCTCTCCTCCTTATCTTCCTCTCAGGTACTGCCTTTTCTTGGGCTTGGTTGCTTGGGGTGCCTTGGCTTCACTTATCCTGCAGTGGTGGGCCCCTGCCACCAGGGGGCACATGATGCTCTTCCCCCCATTGCTGTTTATCTTTGTCCTGGGGGAAAACTGCTTCCATCAAAGCAAACAAGTTGGCAAGTTTAGGGAGAACAGTGCAGCACTTTCTGTTACAGTCTCTGTGGGCACGCGGATCGGGAGCTGTTCACGGCCCCTGCTTGTCATGAAATTTGGGCAGAGACAACAAACCTGGCACCCCACGCTCTGACTGGCTGATTGTGTACTGGGGCAGTAGGTGTGAGTGCAAAGGGGCTTCATTAATGTGTTTTAACTGTTTGTGGGCATGATCAGCTCACTCGTGCTGGGCGGCTCCACCGCTTGTCTCCATCAAAAGTGGTAGCCCTGTTGGGGCCGCTTCATGCATGACAATTGTGGGGTGACAGGAAGGACTATGCCATTTAAACAGAGTTCTTCTTTTAGGAGTGGTACCACTCTTGACTAGTAGGTGGCGCTGCAGCCACTCTTAACATTCCTCGGCAGCGTGCTTCAACTTCGGGCGATGCAGCTCTCATGCGGGTAGACCGGTGCTGGGGTGAGTGCTGGCTGGTGCGGGGTTCTCATGCCCTTGATTGCTCTATTTGTGGTGCAGCTTGACAATGGTGCTGCTGCCGGTGCAATTTTCTGTGCAAATTTGTGTCAACCACTGTTTTCTCTCTTGCTGGTGAGGTTGCAGTTGGCTGCTGGTGGCCTGTCAGCACGTCTCTCACCCAGGGCTGTGATTGGGGTGTGATGAGGCACAGACCGGTGTCCGTATCAGCGGGGACGTGCATGAGGGGCGCACTCTTTTCTGGGAGAACGAAGGACACAGGACTGGGGATGCCTTGTGAGGCTTCCTTCAATGCACAATCTTGTCAGGTTGTACGGCTGCCGCAGCGCCACTCACCAGGCCATCATATTTTTCCTTGCACTGCATGGTGCACTACAGGCCAATAAGACGCCGTACCTTCACAGCGGCTGTTGCATGCAACTTATGCGTGGTAGTGACCACCTGGGCTTCGGAGCAGTAGCAGCTCTTCTGGTTATTCCCGGGGCTGTTCATGCGGGTGTTACGGCTACCAGGGGAAGAGCGTGATGGTAAGCTCTCCCCTTTTGCAGTGAAGGTTAGCAACATAGAGAGGCAGCAGGGGAGCAGTGCTGTCCATGACTGTTCACCTCTTTCTTCTCACAGCCGGTCAGTACGGAAGATTGCGGCAGGGAGCATGGACATGCCGTCGTGTTCACAACAGATGCGGGGGGTGCCTCATATTATCAGGCAACATTTCTCCCTCCCACGAAAAGCAAACGGCTACCAGCTGGCATGCAGGGTTAGACCCCCTCGTCGCCAATGTGGTGTTGTGGGCTCTAGGCCCACATGTTGCACGAATGACCACGCTGACACATAATGTGAGGTACTGGAACTGGGCACGAGCACGTGCACTCGAGCCCTTTTATTAACAGGCTCACGTCACTCGTTACGACTGTGAGGGATGCATGTGGGGGTGCAAGTGTGCCCACTCCCATAGGGGAGCAGCTACTAACTCTGTCTGTCAAGACACTAGAACGTGTCTCGCAGGACACAACAGGCGTGGGTAGACAGAGTCTACCCACAATTTTCAGAGGATAGACGCCGTCTACCCTGCTGCAAAGCTGGCCGCTTTCAGAGGAGTGCCACGTTCCTTCTCAACTTCCTAATATGCTGAACTCGTCCCGATGTAATTTTTTAACACCGGTACACTTTCAGCAGCACCTGCACATTTCCTGTTTTTTGTTGGAGCAGCAACGTGCAGGCAGGGAAGGGGCTTATCATATTCCAGCTGGGCCCATAACAAGGCCAAGTTAAGGGGCCATCAGGCCACCTTTTGTGGAAGTATTCTGGCTAAGAGCTGTTGGGAGCCTCACACCCAGATGCAATGGAGAGGAAACAGAGGCTCATCACATCTTATCAATTCACAGGTATGTAAGAGAGAAATGTGTTTGACTTTGCTCAGTCCCTGCATATAAGAGATACGCATACACTGTAAGAATGTCAGATGTGCTGGTCTGCCCCGGTATTTAAACACATTACATTTTAAATTAAATTAAGGAAATAAAACAAAATAGTGGTATTTAAATTGTTATTTGCATAAGTAACAAAAGGATCTGTTTTAAAAGCAGTAACCCATTTACCTAAAATAAAAATCTGTTACCTGTGTGTTACATAATTTGCTTTGCAGGAGACATATTAACTCTCTATGCTACTTTGATTCAAAACGAGGGCTAGGCAAAACACAGATCTCTCCAGCAAATACGTTAACCTCCAGAGTTATCCTAACAAAGCTCTTTGCAACAGGTGCCTTAAATCCATAAGATATTTTATAATGCAGACATTGCAACCAGTTTAGCAGAACAGATTAACTGCCACATTTCTCCTCGTTGGCAATTTCTTTGTGGCAGGATTTAAAAAAAATTGGGGCCTCATTTACAAATATGGTGTAGTGCTTCGCCCCAAGGCTTCTTACTGGGCTGCCCTACGCTAATGTGAAAGGGCAGGAATGCACTGCATATGAAATATGGTGCATTCCTGTCCTTTCCAGCTGCGCTGGAGCACAATTTGCTGCCTAGCACCAATGCAGGCACCTTTGACCTTGGTGTGAGTGTGAGAGCGACCACTGCGCCTTCCTAGGCCTGGTCGCCCCCACGCTCCTCTTGCCTCCTGCTCACCGCTGTTCCTGGTTTTGCCGCTGACTTCTTTTGACGCCGACTTCATTTCCCTGCAGGCGCCCCAGCCGCCGCTGAGCCGCCCGCCAGCCCGCACTCGATTTTCCCTCCGCTGCCTCCCTGCGGCCCCGCCCCCCGCCAGCCGATTGGCTCCCGCCACCCAGCAGACCCTCCCTCCCGGCTCCCCTCATATGACGCCCCCACGCACGCGCAGCGTTGATGTGCAGCGGGCGCGCCGATTGTGCGCCGAAGGCGCGCCAAAGGCAAGCCCGTCTGCGCCTGTCCGCGCCTGGACCGCGCCCAGCGCCAGAACCCCTGGCCCCCGAGGATGCCAGCCCACCTGCCGGACTTACGACGCCGCCACCCTCAACGCACTCAACACCGGCCGAACCCCCGACTGCTACCGAGCCACCCCGAGACACACCCACGGACCCTTCACCTGCCACTCCTGCAAGTTCTCCGGCATCCGGACCTGCACTGCACCCGCCAAGCCGACCCCCAGCAGCAACCACCTCAAGTGCATCCTGCTCAACACCCGCTCCATCCACAGACACGCCGTGGAGCTCTGGAACCTCCTCGACTCGACATCTCCAGACGTCGCCTTCCTCACGGAAACATGGTTGAACGCCTCCTCAGCGCCCGACATCGCCATCGCCATCCCGGACGGCTACAAGATCACCCGGAGGGACCGCGTCAACCAGACGGGAGGAGGCATCGCCATCGCCCACAAGAACACCATCCGCATCACGACCAACACCGACGACACCCTCACAGCCGCCAAACACCTGCACTTCCAGATCCACACCCACCCCAAGACCACCCTCAGAGGCACCCTCATCTACAGACCCCCGGGACCGCGCACACAATTCAGCGAAGACATCGCCGACTTCACCAGCCCGCACGCCCTCCCCTCCGCCGACTACATCCTCCTCGGGGACCTCCGCTTCCACCTGGAGAACAACGACGACCGCAACACCACCACCCTGCTGGACAACCTCGCCAACCTCAGACTCAAGCAGCTGGTGACCACCCCCACCCACCACGCCGGCCACACGCTTGACCCCGTCTTCTCCTCCAGCAAGGACATCTCCTTCAGCCACGCCACCGGACTCCACTGGACGGACCACAGCCGCGTCCACTTCAGCTTCAGAAGGAACACGATCCACCACCACCAGCAACAGGCTCCACACAGAAGCTGGAACAAGATCACAGCCGACCAGCTCGCTGCATCCCTGAGCCAGAACCCTCCCGCCAGCTCAGCGAACCCCAACCATGCCGCCATCAACCTCTCGAGGTGGATCAGCAACTGCGCAGACGACCTCGCCCCACTGAGGACCCCTCCCAGCAGACCCGGCAGCAAGAAAGCATCCTGGTTCACCGACGAACTCAAGAGCTCCAAGAAGAACTGCCGAGCCCTCGAGAAAGCCTGGCGCAGAGACCCGACACCAGACAACATGACCACCCTCAAGCTCACCACTCGAAAACACCACCAACTGATCCACACCACCAAGAAAACAGCATTCAAGGAATGACTGGACAACAACGCCCACATCGCCAAAGAGCTCTCCAACCCCAGCGCCGGAAACAACGACATCACCCCATCGCAAGACCTCTGCAACTCACTCGCCTCGTACTTCCACAACAAGATCGCCGACATACACAACAGCTTCAGCACACAGCCGACGCACCCTACGACCGCACCAGCGCCCCCACCACCACCCTCCGCGCCTGGACCCCGGTCAACACCGAAGAGACCATACGCACGATGAACTCCATCCACTCCGGATCTCCAACCGACCCCTACCCTCATCACGTCTTCAACAAGGCCGACTCCGTCATCGCACCCCATCTCCGGGACACCATCAACGCCTCCTTCGACACCACAACCTTCCAGGAAAGCTGGAAGCATGCCGAACTCAGCGCCCTCCTAAAGAAACCATCAGCCGACCCCACCGACCTCAAGAACTACCGCCCCATCTCGCTGCTCCCGTTTCCTGCCAAAGTCATCGAGAAAACCGTCAACAGACAGCTGGCAGCCTTCCTCGAGACGAATGGATCCCTCGACCCCTCGCAGTCCGGCTTTCCGGCGAACCACAGTACCGAGACCGCCCTCATCGCAGCCACTGACGACATCCGAGCCCTGCTCGACAACGGCGAAACAGCGGCCCTCATCCTCCTGGACCTCTCCGCGGCGTTCGACACTGTCTGCCACCGCACCCTAGTGCAACGCCTCAGCAACGTCGGAATCCAAGAGAAGGCACTGGAATGGATCGTCTCCTTCCTCGCCGGAAGGACACAGAGAGTCCGCCTCCCCCCGTTCAGATCAGAAGCCACCAAAGTCATCTGCGGCGTACCATAAGGATCATCACTCAGCCCCACGCTGTTCAACATCTACATGAGCCCCCTTGCGGCCATCGCACGCCAACACAACCTCAACATCATCTCCTACGCCGACGACACCCAGCTGATCCTCTCCCTCACCAACGACCCCGCCACCGCCAGAACCAACCTACACGAAGGGATGAAAGACGTAGCCGAGTGGATGAGGAACAGCCGCCTGAAACTGAACTCAGATAAGACGGAAGTCCTCATCCTGGAATCTTCGCCCTCCGCCTGGGACGACTCCTGGTGGCCCCCTGCCCTGGGCAGCGCACCCAAACCAACGGACCACGCACGCAACCTGGGCTTCATCCTGGACTCCTCCCTCTCCATGACCAGACAAGTCAACTCCGTCTCCTCGTCATGCTTCAACATCCTACGCATGCTACGGAAGATCTTCCGGTGGATCCCCACCGAAACCAGGAAGACGGTCACCCAGGCCCTCATCACCAGCCGACTGGACTACGGCAACTCCCTCTACGCCGGAACCACTGCCAAACTCTAGAAAAGACTTCAGCGGATTCAGAACGCCTCAGCACGACTCATCCTGGACATCCCCCGACACAGCCACATCTCCGCACACCTAAGAAACCTGCACTGGCTTCCCGTCAACAAAAGAATCACGTTCCGACTCCTCACCCACGCACACAAAGCTCTCCACAACCAAGGCCCAAGATACCTCAACGACCGCCTCAACTTCTACACTCCCACCCGCCAGCTTCGATCGACCAGCCACGCCCTCGCCGCCGCCCCCCACATCCGAAGAGCCACAATGGGAGGAAGATCCTTCTCCTACCTGGCCGCCAAGACGTGGAACTCCCTCCCCACCCACCTCCGCCTGACCCAAGACCACCTCGCCTTCAGGAAGCAACTCAAGACCTGGCTGTTCGAGCAGTAGCAGGCCCCCCCTCCTCAAGCGCCTTGAGACTCTCCGGGTGAGTAGCACGCTATACAAATGCTTTGATTGATTGATTGATAGTGTGTCTGTGTTGCATGCAGGATTGCTTTTCTGCAGGAAGGAACACTTTCGGCAGCGCAAGCCTTTCAATCATATCTATGAGGCGACGCATAGTCCCATGGAACGCCTCCTTGAGCAAGGCTTTGTACTGCCTTGCCTTACTTTATATCTGTGAGGCCATGCAAAACCTCTGTAGCAGATTCAATTCCTCCAGATATTAGTTACTTAGGGCCATATGTAGGAAGCCAAATACCGGTCGGTAACGGCCGATTTTCGGTAAATATCCCGTTACCGACCGGTATTTAGGCATTTGCTATGTAGGGGGCATATTTCAGGATTCGGTAATTTACCGAATCGGTAAATTTACCGATTCGGTAAATAACGAATCCTGAAATGATATGTAGGTAACACTCAAATGAGTGATGACTAGGAAAAAGAATTCGGTATTTACCACCAAATATAGGTTGGTGATAAATACCGAATACCTAGCAAAACGTGATATTTTGCTGATGTCAAAGTGCCATGTGGCAGACATACATGCCCTTAGGGCATGTATGTGCGCCACATGTGCACACATGGACGAATCAGGGGTGCAACAGGGTGTCAATGTGACACCCTGCCACCCATGATACTGCCTCCCCCATTACCGATTCGGTATTTACCGATTCGGTAATGGTAACTGGCTTCCCATTCATTCCTATGGGCCTCCTGGCCCATAGGAATCAATGGGAAGGTATGCATCATTACCGAATCGGTAAATACCGATTCTAAATTACCGACCCTTTCCGAATCAGTAAATATTACCGATTGATTACCTACATCACATTTACCGATTCATAAATACCGAATCGGTAAAATTCGGTATTTATGAGTTGGTAAATGTGACCCTACCTACATATGGCCCTTAGTCACTAAAAAAGCAAAAATATCAATTTTGTGTTTTCAAACTCCATGTGATTTGAAACTTGAAGTAAAACAAGCAGAACGTAAATGGCATACATAGTCAATTTTTTTTAACTCACCTAAAAAGCTACATTGCTTTCATTTAAACAAGCTATATTTGATGCCCAGAAAGATCATTATTCAAATCATATAACATATGTAGGCATAAAGAATTTTTTACAGTAGTAAATGAACTCTCTCACAGCACTAATCTCTCATCTCAAATACCTCCATCCCCAAAACTCTTCAATGTTTTTAAGAACATAATTCCTTTGATTCTGAATAATATTGCAACAATTCATCTACTATTGTTGGCCCCTCATCCTTGTTACACCACCCATAACCCAATTGTCTTCCTTTGTTAACAAATCTGTTGAGGTGATAGATTGCCTTTTCACCCTTCTTCCGGCACCTATACAGAAGGAACCCTAATCCTTCTGGATAATTGTCATTCTGGGGTTCGGTCCCACAGACAGACAAAACTTGCTATGACCGCATCAGTGGATGATCTCAGAATGGCTGCGGACACAAATTGTATCAGCTCCCTGACCCTATAGGACTGATTTTTGGCATTCAATATAGTCAACCGCAGTATTTTGCTAAATCAACCTTGCCACTGTGGTCTGTCCAGGAAACTTTTAGACCACAAAGAATAATCTTGGGCCTGCTTACTTGTCATGTGCTGGCTACTGGAGTGCCAATGGCTTACTTTAGTTGCCTTTTTTATTTAACATTTATATCCAGCCATTGGCTGCCCAGCTTAGGGCTTGTGGCATCAGCTTTTACACCTATGCTAATATCAGTCAACTGATTTTCTTTTCAGCCGATGATCAGTGTAACCTTTCTGAAATAAAATAGTGCTTATGCATCATTAAAAATTGAACAGACTTGAACTGGCTCAAGATTAATCTTCATAAAATAAAAATCTTGATTGCCATTGAAATCCATCTCCATGGTCGGTCGAATTCCGGCACAGTTCTTGCGAAGCTTGTGCAATACCAGATAGCAGCATCAAAAGCCCAGTAGTTAAAGCAGAAACACAGTTGAATCTTGAGCATTGAGTCTTGAATGTTATTTCTTCCTGAACTTTACAGATGAGCAATATAAAGCGAAGTCTACCATTTTTTATGCGAAAATATAGATCTACTCTTCTCACCTTGCTAGGCTCTACACTGGATTACTGCAAAGCATTATACTTAGTTGTAAACAAATATTTACTGCACAGATTACAAGTGTAAGTAAAAATCAAGTTGTTAGGCTGCCACATCAACCCCCTGTTTTAGCAGAGCAAAGCACCTTTTGACATGATTCCACTGGCTTCCTAAAAATATTCTGTTTTAAGATTCTATATACAGTCCATAAATGCTTGTATGGACCATCTCCTAATTTCCTCTTAGAAACATTGTGCAGACAGACACAATATTCCAACACATATTAATCCTAACCATCCCCTACACAACTACCTGTCTGGCTTTGGATCACGCAGCAGCATGGAGACTGTTACCTTACACATCCTAGACAATGCCCTCCTGACTACAGATGAAGATGACCCCTGCCTCCTGATACTGCTGGACCTTTCAGCTGTCTTCAACACAGTTGACCGCCTGTGGAGTCGTCAATCGTATTCACCCCCAATGACCTTCACTGGTTCTCCTAATAGTCAAGTCAAGTCAAAGCAGTCTTTATTTCGATCGTTTGGATCATAAAAGACACAATTGATAACACTGTTACATAAAATAGGAAAAAGACACATATATACATACAATTGTTAAAATACAATCATAGTTTTGATGAATAACCAACATAGAACTGTAAGATAAAATACATTAAATACAAAAATTGGTTTAGAATCGTCTATGATGTTAAAAGGTTTAAAAAGAATTAATAATTTTTTTATTTTAGTGAATTAAAAAAACATTACTCAATCTACTCCACCTTGCTATCGTTCGTACAAAATGTTTCCTTTCCAATACTGCTAAAAATACAAAGAGTGGACAAGATGACTAACATATGCAGCCCTATAGCGCAGTGCAGTATACAGCGAATGTAAATTCATCTCTCTTTGGATACAAATGCCATCATTACATCTTATTTATTCATGTTTTTGGCTCGTATACTCCACATCCTGCTAAAAAATGTGGCCATGGCTATCACAATGGGCTCCTGCATGTTGGTCTTTAAAATACGATGGGCTGTGACACTAGATCTGGTACCCAGATTGGAACATAATGGTTTTAACCATTTCTCCCTCGGTAGGTTATATGCTGGACACACAAATAAGATGTTAGGGATTGACTCAACCTGTTCAGGACATGAAACACATTTGTTGTCCAATGAGCCATTCCATTTATGAGTAAATGATTTAACTGGAAGTGTACCCACCCTGAATTGATGGAATAGCTTTCTATCACAAGGTTTGGTTATTAGATCCCAGTACTCCTCATACAGGATATCTTGCTTGTATCCCAAGAAAATGCCTGACAGGGAGGTGTTGTTGATAGATTTCAGACAATTCATTTTAACCATATTCCAGTATGTCTCCTTGAAGATTTTCTTGGAGGGAAACAGACTGCCTACCGGATCTTCCCATAAATGGCTCATCCCCATGTACACTTTATTTTTTTTAACCAGGGGATTTTGCATGATGAATCCGCCCCTCTTACATCTAATAGAGCATATGCATAGTGTGACAATTCTGGGGTACACCAGAGCCTTCTCCAATACGCTAGAGGTCTGTATCAAGCTATTTCTTCTAGAGGACAGCAACCCAAATCTAGATATAGAAGCTTGAGAGGAGTAGATTGTGGAAGATTGACAAGGTCTCTCAAGAATTTATTCTGGGGAGTGGTCAGGGGTGTCTAATTGTTGAGGCCCCAAAGCTCTGTCCCATACAGAACCAAGGCCCCAACTTTTGTATTGTATATTTTTAGCGCCGGGCCTACCGGTTTGGTGTGGGACAGCCTCTGCTCTTTCAATAATGCTCCTACTAATTGGGCGTGCTTCAGGGACATTATGTCAGCCTGGGGTCTCCAATTTAATTTCCTTCCCAGTGTCATCCCTAAATATGTAAATTCATCTGCCTGTTCAAGTTGGACCTTATTCATAAAAACCCTTCCTTTTATCACTTTGTGTTTGTGGAGAACCATGAATTTGGTTTTCTCCACATTAACCAATAACTCATGATCTCCACAAAAATCCTCAAATCTTTCCAATGCACTCTGCAACCCTTTTTGTGTTTTTGTTATTATAAGAGTATCAGCGGCAAACATAAGTATAGGTATCTTCATGCCTGCAAGGGTGGGGGCGTCAGTTGGATAAGAGGAGAAATAATTAACAACCCTGTTGATAAATAGTGAAAATAGGGTTGACGCCAGGACGCACCCTTGGCGTACCCCTTTAGTCACTGGAAACCTGTCTGTGACATTACCCTGCGCACCCCAACGAACCTGGGCAAAATTGGATTAATGTAGCTTGACTATCAATGATAGCAATTCTAGTGGCATCCCTGAATCTTTAAGTACCCCCCATAATTTGGTACGGGGGACCAGGTCAAAGGCGGGTTTGAGACCTATGAATGTCGTATAGATTGTACCTTCTCCGATGACCACCACACACCAATAGATCAATATGAACCTAAAGACTTGATCTATAGTGCTTACATGTTGGCGGAAGCCAGCCTGTAGTGGGGACAGAATGTCGTTGTCTTCAATCCAGGAATGGATTCTGCTCAACACGAGCCTAGCCATGATCTTTTGTATGCAGTCTATTAGGGTAATTGGCCTGTAGTTTCCGGGGCTGGAGCGATTTCCCTTTTTATATATCGGGAGAATTTCGGCGCCTCGCCAAGAATCTGGGATGGGAGCACCACTAGCTATCGCATTGGCAAGTATGCGTATATATGTCAGCCACTTATCCTTATCATGTAAGAATAAATCTGCCGGAATGCAATTAGGGCCCGGAGCCCTTCCTCTTGGTATTGCATTTAGGGCAGATTCAACCTCTCCTCTAGTAAAAGAAACAGTGGTATCAGGTTTTGGTCGGTCTATGTCGTCTAGATTATTGCCAGTAGCAGCAAATTGAGCCTCAAAGTAGGATATCCACTGATCTGGGGCAACGTAGTTAATAGGAGTTTGTCGACAATCTCCACTGCCCCATTTTACTATCTGACAAAATGTTTGCATACTTTTTTCTTTACTGGCATGGAGAAGGTCAAGCCAACGTTGTTCGTCCCACTCCTTCTTGGCTATAAGCTGGGTTCTTTTGTAACTCTTCCGTGTGATTTTAATTTCATCCATTTGTTTATGTTTCAGAGCATAGGAGAGACTCTTATAGTCTTCTCTACAGGCCTTGTTATACCATTTAGCTGCTTTTAAAATCGGCTTTCTCTTAGGTTTATGGGGTTTAATAAATAAGGATTTGAGTTTCGTGAACATATCATGGATGTGCATGATGTTTATATTCATTTCCTTCTGGGAATCTAGGTTTTGAACAACTACTAATGTGCGCTCCAACAGTTCCTTCATCTGCTCTAACGAATTCTCATTTTCAGCCATCATGGCCCATTTTACTCTTCTCATGTCATTGCACAATACGGCATCCGCGGTCTCACACTCTATTACAGGCAGCTGTGCCTGTGGGGAACACCGTACGTGCAAGGTCATCAACAGTGGGTTGTGGTCACTTTCACTTCTCTCGAGGATCACCATATCAGAGAGGGTGGGCCATAGCTCCAAATTGATTAAAAAATAATCAATACGACTGCTACTATATCCATTACTAAATGTGTGGTAACCCATTCTATCAGAAGGAGTCCTTCCATTAACTGCCCTAATACCCTTTTCCAGGTAGGCCTCTGATCTTCGGAGGAAATCCTGCTGGAGGCTTGGACCACACGTGGTCCAATGCACAAGTTCGTAGAACGTCTTGAAGGGGTTGCACTCGACAATAGTGCACGGTACCCGGGTATTGCTGTTCCTCCTCACTCGTGGGGTCCACTTGCCTCAGCGTCGCTGGGGACTCACGATGGCCTTGGAGAAGTCAGGAAATCCACTTCCGGGGCTGCAGGGACTTCGGACTCCGGCGGGAGCGGGAAAGTTTGCACCGTTGATGCAAAGTTTTGGTGCCTGCCAAGCAGGGGAGTCACTCCTTGACTCCAAGGGAGTTTCTTCATTCTTCCAAAGGTAGTGGAACGTCGAAGGTCCAGGATTCTTCTTCAGAGCGTCGTCCAGGGATATCTAGTTTGCAATGGCAAGGGTTCCCTAACTTATACTACAAGGAAGGGAGGGACTAGCTCTATGACCACTCCTATGGGAGGGTCAGGGGAGTGGGTGGCTACACCCACTTCCCTTTGTCCAGTTTCGCGCCAGAGCAGGGGCTGGTAGCCCCTGAACCGGTGTGAGCTGGCATATGCACAGAGGAGCCTACTGCTCCCCCAGTGCAGGACTTCAAAGCACTCTAGGAGTGCACCCACCCAGCCCCAATACACTAAATCCTGTCTGGAAGGTGGTTACACCTCCCTGTGACAGGATGCCTATTGTTGGGCCTCCTCCACTTCGAGTTTCGGTCAGCAGCAGGAGGGCAGCCCAGTGTCTGTGCTGGTGGCATCCATTTTGTGATGCCAGGGCTCTTCAGGATTCTACCGTGTTTCCACAGTGGGTACATGTCTATCCCTCTAGAAGGGTGGGATCATACTCCCACACCAGTTACTGGTGTGGGGGTATGATTCCAAAGCGTTTGACACCAAACACGACATGTTTTGATGCAGCCATCCCAAAGTTAGCATTTACCGCTAGGTTATAATGTACTTAAGAGTATATGGTTTAACCGCATCCACAAACAGCTACAGAGAATAGACTCTGAGAGCTGCAGAGGGGCCCTGCTCAGGCAGAGGTACCCCCTCACATGGAAACCAAGCACCCTGCCCTCAGGATTGTTAGAGCCTGCCTTAGGGGTGACTGATAGGTTTATATGTGTGTGTAAGGTGAGATATAGGGAACCTATGCCTCAGTGCCTCATTGGCTAACATTGCCTCACCCAGGCTGCAGTAGCAGGCCTGTGGTGTCAGATTTAGTCTGCTTCCTAGGGGTGGCATAATACAGGCTTCAGCCCCTGGTAGGCCTGTGAAGTACCTATGCCCTTGGTACCTAAGGTACCACATACTAGGAGCTCATAAGGTACCACAGTATCCAATCACTAGTGCATCTAATAAGCACTCCAAGTTGTTTAGAGCGAACAGAGAGGCTGGGGCCCTGATTAGCAGGGACCCAACCAGACTATAGCGAGAAACCAGTGTAAACATCAGAAAAAAAATGGGGGCAACATAAGTGCAGATCCTACTCACCTACCTAACCCCCCCCCCCCAAACGAAAGGACACTAAACTAACCTTGACCAGTTGAGTCTTCGTGTTCTAAGTGGAAATACCTTGAGAGTCCATCTGCATTGGCATGTTGGGTCCCAGGTCTATGTTCCACTGTATAGTCCATGCCCTGTAGGGAAATGGACCACCTAAAAAGTTTTGGGTTTTCACCTTTCATCTGTTTAAGCCATAGGAGGGGCTTGTGGTCAGTCTGAGCTATGAAGTGAGTGCCAAACAAGTATGGCCTCAGCTTCTTCAGGGCCCAACACCACAGCAAAGGTCTCCCTCTCTATAGCTGACCAATGTTTCTCTCTAGGGGTCAGCCTTCTGCTTATAAAAGCTACTGGCTGGTCTTGACCTTCATCATTCAGTTGAGACAGTACAGCTCCCACACCCAACTCAGAAGCATCTGTTTTGACAATGAACTTTTTGGTGTAGTCTGGACTCTGTAAGATGGGGGCAGTTCACATGGCCTGCTTTAGGTCTTCAAATGCCTTCTGACAGCTAGCTGTCCACTGAACCTTTTTTGGCATTTTCTTTGAGGTAAGATCATTTATGGGGGTCACTATAGATCCATATCCCTTAATAAACCTCCTATAGTACCCAGTCAGGCCTAAGAAGGCTCCCACCTGTGTCTGGGTGGTTGGAGCAACCCATTCCATGATGGTTTGGATTTTACTCTGTAAAGGCTGAACCTGGCCTCCACCTACAAGGTGGCCCAGGTACACAACCTGACTCTGCCCTATCTGGCACTTGGTGGCCTTGATAGTGAGGCCTGCTTTTTGCAGGGCCTCCAAAACATTTCTGAGGTGGACCCGGTGATCCTGCCAGGAGGAACTAAAGACAGTAATATCATCAAGATAAGCTGAGCAATAAGTTTCCATCCCTGTCAGAACTTTGTTCACCAACCTCTGAAAAGTGGCAGGTGCATTCTTCAAACCAAAGGCCATCACCAAAAAGTGGTAATGCCCACCAGGGGTTGAAAATGCTGTTTTGGCTTTGGCAACCTGATCTGCCAGTAGCCAGCTGTTAGGTCAAATGTACTCAGATACTTGGCTGAGGCCAAAGTATCAATCAGTTCATCTGCCCTGGGAATTGAATAGGCATCAGTCCTGGTGACTGCATTAAGGCCTCTGTAGTCTACACAAAACCTCATTTCTTTCTTGCCACCCTGGGTATGAGGTTTGGGTATTAGGACTATTGGACTAGCCCAATGGCTATCTGAAGGCTCAATCACACCTAGTTCCAACATTTTCTGGACTTCAGTCCTGATACAGTCCCTGACATGGTCAGGTTGCCTGTAGATTTTACTCTTTACAGGCAGACTGTCTCCAGTGTCCACCTCATGGGTGCACCAGGAAGTCTGACTAGGGGTCAGGCTAAACATATGTCTAAACTGTTACAAAACTTGTCTGCACTCAGTTTGCTGATGATCAGTGAGGCTGCTTGCCAAAGCAACACCATCTACTGACCCATCATCAGGGTTCTGTGAGAGCAGGTCAGGGAGAGGGACACTCTCCTCCTCCTGTTCCTCATCAGTTGCCATGAGCAAGCCCATGTCAGCCCTGTCAACATATGGTTTCAATCTGTTGACACGGAACACCCTAAGGGGGCTCCTGTGAGTTCCAAGATTCACCAGATAGGTGACTTCTCCCTTTTGCTCAACAATGGTATGGGGGCCACTCCACTTGTCTTGGAGAGCTGCTGGCGCCACAAGCTACAACACCCACACTTTCTGTCCTGGCTGGTACACAGTCAGCACAGCCTTTTGGTAATGCCAAGTTTTTTGCAGTTCTTGGCTGGCCTCCAGGTTTTTAGTTGCCTTCATGTATTCGGCCATCCTGGAGCGGAGACCAAGTACATAGTCCATCACATCCTGTTTGGGAGGTGTGAGAGGTAACTCCCAGCCCTCCTTCACCAAACATAATGGACCTCTTACAGGATGCCCAAACAGAAGTTCAAATGGGCTGTAACCAACCACCTTCTGTGGAACCTCTCTGTGTGCAAACAGAAGGCAGGGAAGTAAAAGGTCCCATTTTCGCCTAAGCTTTTCTGGGAGGTCTTTAATCATTCCCTTGAGGGTTTTGTTGAAACGTTCAACTAACCCATTGCATTGTGGGTGGTAGGGAGTAGTGAATTTGTAATTTACACCACACTCCTTCCACATTGCTTTTAGATATCCTGACATGAAGTTGGTGCCTCTGTCAGATATGACCTCCTTTGGGAAACCCACTCTGGAGAAAACTCCAATGAGGGCGCTTGCCACCGCAGGGGCTGTGGTGGTCCTCAAGGGAATTGCCTCTGGGTACCTGGTGGCATGATCCACTACCACCAGGATAAACCTGTGCCCAGATGCTGTTGGAGGGTCAAGGGGACCAACAATGTCAATCCCTACCCTTTCAAAGGGTACCCGCATCACAGGTAGTGGTATCAGGGGGGCCTTTGTTGTGCCACCTGACTTGCCACTGGCTTGGCAAGTGATACAGGAGCGACAAAACTCCTTGGTGTCCTCTGATATATGTGGCCAATGAAAATGTGGAACAAGCCTGTCCCAGGTCTTGTTTTGGCCCAAGTGACCTGCTAAAGGGATAACATGTGCTAGGGTCAAGCTGTACCCCCTAAACTTCTGAGGTATTACCAACATCCTGGTGTCTCCAGGGGTTGGATCTATAGCCTCGGAATATAGGAGTCCCTCATCCCAATAAACTTTATGGGACCCACTAGCACTCCCAGCAGCCTCAGCAGCAGCCTGCTGTCTGGGGGGTTCAAGATAGGGGCAGCACTGTTGCTCCTTACTCAGATCTTCCCTAGAAGGTCCCCCTGCCCCCAAGAACTCAACCTGATCAGGCTCAAGTTCCTCTGGGGCAGTTCCTTCTTCAGGATCTGCTTCTCCTCCCTCAGGAGGGGAATCTGTGATCTGAGTCAGAGGGGAAGGCACTGCCTTAACCCTACTGCTCCTCCTCTTGGGTAGCACCTGGTCCATAGTTTCAGGATCCAGAGCTGGTTCAATGTTATGCATTTTGGCCTGTGACCTGGTCACATCAAATACCTTTGCAGGGATGCCCATCATCTCAGCATGAGTCCATAACTCTACTTCAGACCAGGCTGAAGTCTCTAGATCATTGCCCAATAGATATTCGACAGGGAGGTCTGCACGACTACTACTTTCTTGAGGCCAGTTACCCCTCCCCAGGAGAAATTCACAACTGCCAGACTATGGTTGGTCCTGACATTGCTTGCATTGGTGACCTGGTACATTTCCCCCAGGACGATCTGCCCAGGGTCCACAAGATCCTCTACCACCATGGGGACACTAGCACCTGTGTCCCTGAATGCCAAAGCCTGTTTGCCATTTATTACAGGCTGCTGTTTGTATTTGCCCAGATTTCTGGGGCTCACTAAGAAGGACATATCAATGTCTCCATCACAAATCAGCAATGCCTGAGTGGGTACTCTGACTAGGCCAGAGTCCACTTCAGAACCCAGGGTCAACCCTACTACACCCTTATTCTGATTACCACCTCCACCAGTAGCTGTACTAGGGGGAACAGTTCCCTTAGGGGCAGGAGTGGTGGTGGTTTGGTCTTTGGACTTGTTACAGTCAGAAGTACAGTGCCCTTTCTGTTTACAGAATTTGCACCAGGGCTTCTTTTGGCCTTTCCCTTTGTTAGACTGTGAATCCTCACCAGATGCAGATTTGTAGGGCCCTTGTGAAGACTTCTGGTCTTTTGACTTATCCCCACCTTTCTCAGAGCCTTTCGGATCCTGCTTCTTAGTGTCACCCCCTTGGTTCTGGGTTTTCTGCCTCACCCTGGTTCTGACCCACTTGTCTGCCTTCTTTCCCAATTCTTGGGGAGAGGTCAGATCAGAGTCCACCAGGTACTGATGCAATGCAACAACTGGTTTTGGCAATTATTAAGGATCTGTTCTCTCATCATAAGATTATACAATCCTTTAAAATCAGTAACTCTACTGCCAACCAGCCAACCCCCCAGAGCCTTGGTTGCACAATCTACAAAGTCAGTCCAGTCCTGAGTCTGTGCTTTCTGGGTGTCTCTGAACTTCAACCTGTACTGTTCAGTGGTTAAGCCAAACCCATCTATTAATGTACTCTTCAGGGCTTCATAATCATCAGCATCCTCTTCTCTAACAGTGAGGAGCTTGTCTCTGCCTTTATCTGAAAAGGAGAGCCACAAGATTGCTGCCCACTGTTTCTGGGGGGCCTGTTGTACTCTACAGGCCCTCTCCATAGCAGTTATCCATTTGTGGATATCATCCCCACTCTGGTAGGGAGGAACAACCTTGGACAGGTTCCTATGGTCTGGAATGTATTCTCTGACTCTAGGGACACTGTTGCTGCCACCAGGGGGTTCTAACCCCTCTTTTCTAGAAGCTCTCTGGAGCTCAAAGGCTTCTCTGTCTAATGCCAACTGCTTGGCCTTGAGGGCAAGTCTTGCTTCCTTATACTGCAGCAGTTTGTTCATTCTTTCAGAGGAGGTCTCTCTTCTATCAAAGTATGAGTTCCTCTGCTGGACAGATTCTCTGCCAGAGTGATAGGAGTGGTCAGATTCCCTTGAAGGGGACCTAGGCCCCTCTTCCATTCTGTCAGCTCTCTTAGGGAGAATTCCTCTGTCCTGTTCAGACCCTTGTGGGTCTGGCTCTTCAACCACAGAGTCCAGGTCATCTTGATTTTCATCATCTGACCCAGAGACTATAGCTGACCCACCCCGTGATTCAGACCCCTTAGCTCCTAGAGCTAATCTAAAATCATCTGCTGTGAGCAGATCTATCAGGTGAAGTGTGGAGGGACTCTGTCCTATCCTCAGGTGCCTTGCAGCACACATGGCTTTCAAGTCAAAGAAAGTCATGTCCTTATACTGAGGCTGGGTGGATCCACTGGTTCCAACCCTTAAGGACATTCTAGTGTCGTGCAGTGTTGTACTACCTACACTAGATTGTGGCCTGCTGATCCTAGCTTGAGCTGTAGAAAGAGTGTGCTATCCCTTGACACACAGCTCTAAGTTCAGTAGAACTTATTGAGACTAAGCTTGACTTTATATCTACCTTGAGCACCTTTAGTGGTTTTCAGTTAGTAATTCAAATAGAGATTTTCTGGTAAAACAATGGCAAGCTGTAATCCCACACACGGCCCAACAATGTGAGAAGTTGGCCTGGTATATGCTGGTCACTAGTTAAAGTGGCCACCTTGCACCAGTACAATTCGACTCTTATGGTAGATAGGTTTAAGACAACCTTTTTTTAGAAAGCTATCCTAGTGGTAGCTGTGGAGACCAGCCTTCAGGCTAAGTCTTTAGAGGAATGTAAAGCAGCTTGTTTAACCTTATAATCTCTTGAATCACTAAATGAAAGGACACCACACAGGTATATATATTAAATATATATGTATTTATTTCTAACACACTCTACTAATCTCTTTATGAGATTAGAAGTCAAGGACATATGCACAAATCAACGTTTCACAACAAATTAAGCACTTATATGGCTGGGGCCCTAGGGGCGTACCAGACCATATACTAAAAAAGAGGTATAAGAATATCGACTTGAGAAGACAAAAGGCCTAGGGCCTTCAGAAGCGCTGGGGCCTCACTAATCCACCCAAGGCAGGTAAGAAAAGAACCCAAGGGAGACGCATGCAGTGTGAGAACACAGCCGCGGATCCCAATAGACTTCAATGGAGCAAGTCGCGGTTGGAATTTTAAAGTTTTAGGATACTTCGGGAGAGTCTACAAGCAAGTCACTTACAGGGTAAGTAGTTCTAGAGCCAACACCCACAGGAGCACCGTAGTGCTGGAGTTACCTCACCCAGGGAAGCCGGGTGCATAGGTGTCTTTTGGTGTCGGGTAGCGGCGTTGTTTTCAATAGGAGCCAAAGAAGACTTGCTGCTTGTGAAGACAGGAGAAGTGTCCGGTGGAATCCAAGGCTGGATTCAGAAGAAAGAAGATCTGGAAGCAGAGGAGACAATGTTCAAAGTCACTTGCCAGTGACCCGGGGCCAGGAAGCTGGATGCCCACAGTAGTCGGGTGATTTCAGGTGATCACGGGTGTCTTGACTCTTCAGCTACGAGGTCGACGATGACCAGGAGCTGGATTCGGCGTGTCCCACAAAGTCTGCAGCTTACTGAGGTGTCGGCAACCGAATTGGAGCCAACAAGCCTTGGCAACAGCAAGTCTCGTGGAAAGTGAAGAAAGTCAGTGGTGCAGACCATCAAGATTTGAGGGACTCACCCAGCAAGTGTAAGTCAGGGCAGGCCTGGAGCAACCAGGGGAGCCCTTTGGTTCTGTAGAAAAGTCTTCTGGGGACCCACAAGCCAACCGGCAAGGGATCGCGAAGACGCCTTGGGAGGATTCACTCACCAGGAGCCCACGGTCACTCGGGACGAGGTAGGCGTCTGATCTTTGGAGGAAATCCTGCTGGAGGCTTGGACCACACATGGTCCAATGTACTAGTTCGTAGAACGTCGTGAAGGGGTTGCACTCGACAACAGTGCACGGTACCCGGGTATTGCTGTTCCTCGTCACTCGTGGGGTCCACTTGCCTCAGCATCGCTGGGGACTCACGATGGCCTTGGAGAAGTCGGGAAATCCACTTCCGGGGCTGCAGGGACTTTGGACTCCGGCGGGAGCGGGAACGTTTGCGACTGTTGATGCAAAGTTTTGGTGCCTGCCAAGCAGGGGAGTCACTCCTTGACTCCAAGGGAGATTCTTCAGTCTTCCAAAGGTAGTGGAACATCGAAGGTGCAGGATTCTTCGTCAGAGCGTCGTCCAGGGATATCTAGTTTGCAATGGCAAGGGTTCCCTAACTTATACTACAGGGCTGGGAGGGACTAGCTCTATGACCACTCCTATGGGAGGGTCAGGGGAGTGGGTGGCTACACCCACTTCCCTTTGTCCAGTTTCGCGCCAGAGCAGGGGCTGGTAGCCCCTGAACCGGTTTGAGCTGGCATATGCACAGAGGAGCCTACTGCTACCCCAGTGCAGGACTTCAAAGCACTTGAGGAGTGCACCCACCCAGCCCCATTACACTAAATCCTGTCTGGAAGGTGGTTACACCTCCCTGTGACAGGATGCCTATTGTTCTGCCTCCTCCACTGCGAGTTTCAGTCAGCAGCAGGAGGGCAGCCCAATGTCTGTGCTGGTGGCATCCATTTTGTGATGCCAGGGCTCTTCAGGATTCTACTGTGTTTCCACAGTGGGTACATGTCTATCCCTCTAGTAGGGTGGGATCATACTCCCACAACAGTTACCGGTGTGGGGATATGATTCCAAAGCGTTTGACACCAAACACGACATGTTTTGATGCAGCCATCCCAAAGTTAGCATTTACCGCTAGGTTATAATGCACTTAAGAGTATATGGTTTAACCACGTCCAAAAACAGCTACAGAGAATAGACTCTGAGAGCTGCAGAGGGGTCCTGCTCAGGCAAAGCACCCGCTCACATGGAAACCAAGCACCCTGCCCTCAGGATTGTTAGAGCGTGCCTTAGGGGTGACTGATAGGTTTATATGTGTGTGTAAGGTGAGATATAGGGAACCTATACCTCAGTGAGGAGTGCTAACATTACCTCACCCAGGCTGCAGTAGCAGGCCTGTGGTGTCAGATTAAGTCTGCTTCCCAGGGGTGGCATAATACAGGCTTCAGCCCCTGGTAGGCCTGTGAAGTACCTATGCCCTTGGTACCTAAGGTACCATATACTAGGAGCTCATAAGGTACCACAGTATCCAATCACTAGTGCATCTAATATGCACTCTAAGTTGTTTAGAGAGAACAGAGAGGCTGGGGCCCTGATTAGCAGGGACCCAGCCAGACTATAGCCAGAAACCAGTGTAAACATCATAAAAAAAGTGGGGGCAACATAAGTGCAGATCCTACTCTCCTACACCGCCCTTCACCTCTCTTGCTCCTGCACCATTCAAGGACCTTTCGATCCCAAGAAATGTCAATGGCACTCAGCAAGAAGTGATTGATGGAAGTGCTTCCATTAAAATTACCTGCTTTTCCACTCCATCATCGTTTGTTCATTTGTATGGCTAGAGAAGTGTGCTAAACATATGCAAGTCGGTCTTTGCTTCACCCCAGAAGGATTAGTACAGACAGAACAGTTAGGCCATGTTTCTGCTCAATTTGCACAAACAACGAGCCAGAGTCCGGATATGTGGCTTTGTTTCTGCAGCCTTTTCATTGCACCATGGCAGAACACAGGCCTGCCCTCTGTCGCCGCTGCTATTTGCGCTACTGATGGAACCGCTGGTGGCGATGCTGCGGGGGAGACTAGCGCCCTGGGGGATCCCGGAAGAAGACACCATACTCAAGCTCTTGTTATACGCTGAGGACACCCTGGTGTATCTGCGTGATCCGGCGGGGGCCATACCCGTACTGTTGGTGGCCTTATTGGAGTTTTCAGAGGCGTTAATGCCCAGAAGTCTCAGTTGTTGCTGCTTGGAGATCTGGAAGCTATGGACCCCACAACGCTTCTGGAGCTTGCGCTGCCATGGAGTCCAGAGGGTGTACGTTACCTGGAGATAAGGATAGCTACTGAGAAACAATGATTCCTGGACATGAATATTGACAGGTAGGTTGCTGGGCTGCGCTCCTCGGTCCGGTTCCGGAGAGATCTCCCCCTTACATTGATGTGACGAACGGCCCTTGTGAAAATGATGGTGCTACCTCGATGCCTCTACATTCTACAGGGCGCTCTCCATGATATTCCCCGCTGCTACTTTAGGGAACTAGACAGTATAATGATAGATTTATTATGGGCTGCGAAACGTAACAGAATAGGACTGACCATTCTAAAGCAGACCTGGGACTGAGGCAACATCGAACTCCCCAACCTAGAGTTGTATTACATGGTAGCCCACCTTCAATACTCAGTCCATTGGTTCGACGAGGAGGACAATTGGGAGAAAAGGTTATTGGGAGTTTTACTCTTCCCGAGCTCCTTCTGTGTGGTGCACGGATCCTGAAGAAATATCCATTTTTGATTAGGCAGGTGAGTTCCATTTGGAAGCGGGTGGTCAAGAGGATCCTGCGTCGAGTCCCTTATGCACGTGATATGCCAATTTGGATACTTGAATCATTTGCGGACATAGCAAAAGTCATGTCCTTTCGGAAATGGCGAGAGGGATGTTGTGATGTTTTGAGTGATTTATAACTTGGGGGACAGTTTAGCACACGTGACGATGCAATAGACTCATTAGCGTTGAGTCAGGGACAATACCAACAATACCACAAAATATAATTTACGGCATGCGAGATTTGGCCCAGCTTCCCAGCTGAACCCATTCTTTCACAAACACTGAAAAGGCTACTAGATCTAGCCTGGGGATGGGGACTGCGGTATGAGAAGAGTCTCCGGAAATGACCATAAAGGCCCACAACATGTGGGAAGGAATTAGGAGATGGTCTGACTCCACGCGACTGGCGCAAGATCCATATGGAGACACGAAAAGTGAGTTCAAACGCACGCTTTAACCTCTTACAGTATAACTTCAGGCACCAGTTGTATCTCACCCTAAAAACCCTACATGCTATCTACCCTTACTGATCAGACAGATGCCCGTGATGTAGTGTGTCAGAGGCAGATTTCCTGCATGTGGTGTAGATTTGTGCAGTTATAGCGTCATTTTGGAGAGATGTACTTCAGAATCTAAAGGTGGCCATTAGATGGAAGATTGAGGGCACCCCTCGTGAAGTGTTGGCTGCCTACTCCCAACCCCCCGCAAAAATGAAACTTAGTCACACATTTTTAATGTTAGGGTTTGTGCTGGCAAAGAGGCGGATAGCCATTAAAAGGTTGGACGCCCAGTCACCCAGATATAAGGAATGGCTGAGAGATATGTCTGAATGGGCAGTGGCTGAGGAGGTCAGGATGAAACACGTAAGACAGGATGAACGACTAGAGGATGATCTGGTAGCATGGAGACAGATGCTTATGGACCTGTGTGGGGACAAGACTGAATCTGATGTGTATAATGTACATATCGGGGATGCATGAAGAGAGATTGATGTACATAATATAAATACCGGGGCAACTGATTTTACGGGGTTGTTATAACCATGAAGGAGACCATTATTGATATCGTAAAATAAATGCATACGAAGTAGGATCCTGGCACTGCCACATCTTTGTAACTACTAGTTAAAATCTCTATCTACACATTTATTTGAGCTGTTCTAGGGGTGGGAGGAGTTGAGTGCTGTTTCCACAAAGCTATTGATGACTCATCCAGATATTTTTTGTACGATGTGTTGTGATAATGATAATGATGGTTGTAAAGTGTTTTGAACTGAATACTCATTAAATATACCTGGAAAAAAAAGTTGCACAAACAGCCCCAGCTGTCTTTCAACATTATTCAGCCACATCAGCTATCCACAGCTGCTGTGTCTAAGCACAGCCATGCATAGGACACTATCCAGTAACAAAGCAGTTTTCCCCATTGAAGGAATCATTATCGACTATTGGAATTATCATTAATTCAAAAACATTCTTCACATATCCCAGGACTTGGAATTGAAATCTGTCAAGTGAGACTAGTGATGTGGAAAACCCATTAGCGTTGAGACCCATTTCTAGCAGTTGGGACAATTTTTAGGGCTCCTCAATTGAGAATAATTTGCTGCACAAATTGCCTCCACATGATTAGTTTCCTCATGCAGACGTTATGCAGTGGCGTGTTGTGGTCCATAACAAACTGCAACAGACAGAAATGCATGCATCTTTCCTATTTAATTTTGATGACCCATCTCAACGGTCAGGTTTTATAGGGTAAACCAATGCCAGATCCTGAAAAATATAATCTAGCCTACCTGACAGTACCATAGTGTTGATGAAATACATGCACATTCAAGGATGCCTGGTGTACCTTCTGCTCTGGAAAGGGCAAGTCGATTATTTGACTTTGCTCACCGTCCCTTTGAGGGTAGTCGTTTTTGTGATATCTGGTTCTCTTTCTCTAGCTTAGTGCTGCTGACATAGTGGAATGTAGGAACTGGAATGTCTCTATGTCACCAAGGGGTGTGGAATGTTATTGGAAGAAAACTGGCAGTTTATACAGGACGCTGCTGAGCTGTGGATGGGATCTTCTTTGGAAAATAAACTACAAGCTGCACCTCTACCTATCTGGAGTCTTGTCCGTTTCTTGCTGCGATTACTACAGTTTTCTTTTATAATCATGGGACATATTTATCTGCACCTTTGGAAAAATATGATCGCCCAGAAGACTTTGTGTACAAGCTGAAGCCCCAGTGCAGGATGGGCTTGTGCTGTCTAGTTACATAATCCGATTGGCTGAATATGTAACAGACCTCATGTCAGTCTCCCTACTATGATGGGTAGTAGTCCTTACGATTCTTCCATGAGAGGTTGATCTGTGGTTTTATAACTTTCTTCCTAGGCGACATAAGGGAACTCTGTCACTGATCCACTGAAGAGATGCCTTTTCTAGTCACACTGCAATAGGTGTAGAGATGGTAAAGAGAAGAAATCCTAATTCAGCATTTTGAAATTGGGATTCTCCTATTACCATGACCAGCAACTTCAAGCAGCCATTTTAAAATGTATACATCACAAAGAATGCTTTTATGTTACAATGGCAACACGGCTCGATAGATCTGCCTCTTTTAAATGCAAAGAAATACAAAGTTCAAGTAATATGAAAAAGAGACAAAGCTTCTTCTTTAGGAACTGATGAATTCCAAAGGGAACAAAAAGTCACGATGCAGATGGACTTCTTCTAGGAACTGATAAATTCCAAGGGTACAAGAAAACATGATACCAAGACTTGCTTGTAGAGAAGAGGAGGACATCTTTAAATTCCAGGTTAGATCATGGATCTTGTGGAGGGTTGAATTATGTTGAATTATCTGAAAAAGGATATATTATTAAGAATTTGTACTAATAAGCCCCATTAAAAGGGAGAATATTAAGGATATTGAATAGTGCAGTAAAAAGCTTAAAACAATAGAAAACAGAGTTGTTTCTTCATTATTCTCTTTTCTTTTCAAACTCTAATCTTAAAACACATGCAATAAAGTAAATTAAAAACATGCTAGTTAAGAGTCCACTCCCGGGGGGGAGGGTTGGGATAATGTTAGCCTCCATGTCTTTAATGAAATCCAGATTCTCTGGTCATGGTAATAGGAGAATCGCAATTTCATTACAAGACCGGAGGCTACCATTATGCATGTTGGAGGTCTAGTAAAACTACATCAGACATATGTTCAACAGGTTTGCAGTAATGTTTCGCAAAAGTATAGGAATTGGACCAATCAGCCGCCTTCAGAATATCATCTAACTTACCTCCTTTCCAGAAGGATTGGTTAGCCATAGCATCTCTTAAAGAATGTGCTTGAAATCTTTGGAGGTCAATGCCTGCCATTTGCATAGCTAGTTTAAGACACCTAGCGATAGAAGAAGAAGAAACAGGTTCAAAGGGTTTGACAAAGGAAATAAGCTGGTTAACACCAGCAGTGCGATGTTTGTTCATCCTTGCATCATACTACTTCATACAATCTATCACGCACAACTTTCTGCAAGCGCTGAATCTTGGGTAAAAAATCATGTTGGGCATGGTTTTGGTTCTTTTGATAATTTCAAATCTAACACCGAAGGTGTCATAAGATCTATTAGTTATTTCCAGTGCTTTGACATCCGATACCCTCCGACAGGATATTAGACATAGGAGAGAAGCTAGTTTAATAGAGAGTTTCTTATTATCTAGCAGGTTATTTTGGGGCAGTTAGAAAATAGGTCAAGTAATAATTTTACGTCCCATAGCGTTTCATATTTAGGTTTAGGAGGTCTTTTAAGCCTGATGCTTTTCATAATTCTACATATTATTGCATTTTTACCAATAGTTCTACCATTTAAAAGGGAGTGACCCGCAGAAATGGCTGATCTATAGCAGTTAATTGATCTATAGGTAAGACCTCTTTCAAATTGTTCAACAAGAAAGTTGGCTATGTGCACTATAGGAGCCTCCACGGAATCCAAATTCCTTTCCAAGCACCAACGAAACCATTTTTTCCAGATACCGTTGTATCAATAGTGTGTACCGGGGGCCCAGGTTTCTTGGAGGAGAGAAGAAGCTTGTGCCAAAAGGTCAGAGATTTCATTGGCTCGCCTGACACTTTCCAGGCAAGAACGTTCAAAGTCCCGCTCTGAAGGAGGGGATGTTCCAAACCGTCTATTTCTCTTAGGAGGCCTGGTGAAGCTGGGAGTAGAAATGGTATTTCGTAAGCTAATTCCAAGGTTGTTGGAAACCAAGGTTGGGACGGCCAAAAGGGTGTTATTAGGATTATTGAACACTGTTCCACTCTCAACTTCTGCAGGGTACGCTGGATCATTGCACAGGGGGGAAATGCATATCCCCGAATCCCTTTCCAAGGTTGAAGAAAGGCATTCACTGCGAGAGCACCCGGGTCTGGCATCCAGCTGAAGTATTTGTGCAGTTGGGATGTCAGCCTGCTCGCAAAGAGGTCTACTTCTAAGGGACCCCAAAGTAAATCTAGTCTTCTGAACATGTTTGTGTTCAGTTTCCAGTCGGTGGGATCTACTAGGAATCTGGAATTCCAATCCGCACAAACATTGTTTTCTCCTGGAAGATATTCTGCTCTTAACGATATTTTGTGTTCCAGGCAGAACATCCACAGTTTTTTTGCTAGGTTGGATAGGTCTGGAGATTCTGTGCCCCCTAGGTGATTTATGTAGACTATGGCTGACATTTTGTCCATTTTGAGAATGACTGACCTGCCCTGAAGGGATTGCTTGAAACTCATTAGGGCATAAAGCCCGGCGGTTAACTCCAAAAAATGTATGTGGTGCGTACTCTCTGAAAAGGACCATAAGCCTCCCGTGTTCTGATTCTGAAAGCAAGCACCCCTGCCATGATGGCTAGCATCTGATTCCAGGACAAATTCCGGGGAAGTGCCAAATATGGCTTTGCCATTCCATGCGACCAGATTTTCCAACTACCAGGTCAGTTCTGACTTGGCTTCTATGTCTAGGCGAATTTTATCTCCGTACCATAGGCCAGATCGAAGGGCTCTGCTCTTGAGCCTCTGGAGGGCTTGATAATGTAAAGGACCAGGGAAAATAGCTTGGATGGACGATGGCAGGAGGCCCAGAAGGCTGGCTAGTTCTCTTAAGGTAAAGAGATCAAATTTCAGAACATGACGTATCTCTTTTAGAATCTTGGTTATCTTTTTCTGTGGGAGTAACAGCATAAACTTCACGGTGTCTACTGTGAAGCCCAGAAACTCTAGAGACCTCGAGGGAGTCATGATTGATTTTTCTCTTTTTATAATAAAACCTGCACTCTCTATTAAATTTACGGTAGCACTCAAGTCCTTCAAGATTTGAGAGACATGTTCAGACATGAGGAGAAGGTCGTCTAGATAAATTATAAGGCAGATACCCCTTTCTCTCAAGACTGAGATGATGGCCCTCATAACCTTGGTGAAGCACCAGAGGGCAGAGGACAGACCAAAGGGAAGAGGTTAGAACTGGTAACGGTGATTCTGCCAAGCACTTTGGAGGAAGGACTGGTACTATTGCGCCATTGGAATTGTAACGTAGGCATCCTTTAGGTCTAATTTCACTAGCCAGTCTTTTTCTAAAAGCATGTTCCTGAGGAGATAGATACCTTCCATCTTCAAGTGTCTGTAGGTGAGTGATTTGTTCAATTATCTTAGATTTATTACCGGTCTCCACCCTTTGTCCTTTTTTTTCCACCAGGAAAATATTGCACAGGAAGTTCAGATTTGTTCCAGGGGACCTCTATGATTGCTCCCTTCTGTAACATAGAGTTTACTTCCTCTGCCACAATAGACCATTGTTCTTGGGTCAGATCTAACACCTTGGGTGTTGTAACTTGTTTGGGTTTTTCTATGAAATCTATTTTGAAACCTCAAACAGTGTCTAGAACCCAAGGATCTTGTGTAATTTGCTTCCAAATGTGTAAAAAATGTTTTAGGCGCCCCCCCCCCACACTTTCTCTGTTGAAAAGGAAGGATGAGGTGAAAAGGTACTTACTTGAAGTGTTGGAGGAGGAGTTCTGACCTCTGACCTCTGGCTCTGAAGCCTCTTGAGCAGAAGGTTCTACTTCGCTGAGGATAGAAGGGGGGATTGGTCTGGTAAGGACGACCAGTAGAGCGACCCCTTCTGCCGGCCCTGGCAAAAACACTGGAGGTAAAAACATTGCGCTTGTTACTTTGCGCCATATCTAGAGCAGTGAATGTTGCCACGTATTTGCATAGTCACTTTATCAACTCTTCCCCAAAAAGAAGTATGTTAGGGTTGACAGAGGGTTCCTTTTTGGCCATGTCACAAAGTTTAGGGTCAATTTTGGATAGGACAAGTTTTCTTCTTTCGGTATTCATTGCTGCGTTAGCGTTGCCGAGGAGATTTAGTGTCCTCTGGCTCCATCACCTCAATAAGACAATAAGTCAATGTGTGGGGAAGAGCCATTAGTGTGGCTCTCTTCAATTAAATCAATCAATCTGCTTAAGGGACCTAACATGTCGAGCATGCGGTCTTGACAAGTTTTGAGGGAGCGCTCCATCCCCTTCCTAGGGTCCCTGCTCAGTTTAAATAAGAACTTAATAAGTTCGGGGTCAAGATTGGGAGTGAGACAGATGTTATCTTGTACCATGGGTCTTGGGTTTCTTATCCACCTCTTGATAAACTTGGCCACATGGTTCTGAGGCCACCATTGGGAACTCCTAAGATGTTGAATGTTATAGGGGGAGATCATTTCCCCACTTAGGGGGTCAATGAATATTTCTTTAGCGGAAGATGGGAGTTCATCCTCTGAGAGAGCAAAATCGGGGTGATTTTCAACGTGGTCCAAGTCAAGGATATATTTGTCCAAGCACTCCGTTATTTCTTGATTGTCATCAATCAAATCATCATCAATTAAATGAGGGTCAGATAGAGCCCTTGGGTAAAGTGAGCGGCTTAGGGCATCCGGATAGGTTGTGCCGCTATGGACACCTGATGTTTATGGGGCACGTAGGCCTCCCTTAGTGTTTGAGGGGTTAGTCCTCCTTCAGAGTGTGAGGTGCTTAAGCCTCTCAATAGGTTCGAGGTGCTTGAACCTCCTAGTGTGTCCAATGTGCTCTCCCTTTCTGAATTGTTGCTTTTTCTAGGAGAACACAAAAGCAATGTGAATTGCAGGAGAGCCACAACCAAGATGAGCAAACATTACATAGAGAACAATCACAGTATAGACGATCTCAAATGGGTGGTTTTGGAAACCATATACATGAAAACCAACAATGTTGAACGTGTCCTTTTTGAAAAAGAACAATGCTGGATCCCTCGTCTTAAAACGGATACCGAAGGGTTGAACGATTACATTCCATGGCACACACTAGCATGATACTTTCATAACAGCCACACTGTTTGACTTAGCGATTTTATCCTCAAAAGAACAAGTAAACTTTAGGATAAAAGGGCTGTTTTCAATAGGGCCATTTTTACAAATGACCTCTGTCGTTATCAACATCTTTTATGATCCTAGAGGAACTTTTTATGACATACAGAATTTGTAATAGAACATATTCTCTTTTCCGTATTAGCCATCAAAATGCCAACCACCATGCCAACCACTGAGATACCGAATGAGTCCTCCCTTAGTCTTTACTCTCTGTTAGACTATGTAAATACGAGCCATACGCGGCCCCGTGTTTACCGGGACACCGCGATCAGAGACAGCACAAGTCGCGTAACAGGAAGAACCGGTAAGCGCTCTCTCCTCGAGACCACGAGGCAGACAATGAACGCGGTAAGCTAACCATTACTAAACGAAATCTACTCCCATAGGAGCAGGCTTCTTACTTGATCCCTCATGCCCAGAGGAAGCCACAACGCGGCATTTGTAAAGGTTAAAGCGCTGAATGATATTCACTCGACTGCACGAGCTGTATAGCAAATCCACGACCTTGAAAAATAGATAGTACTTGCTACAGTTGACATTGAGATATACTATCTTTTAACTCAATAGCAAAGTCGTGTATTTACCTACTGAGATTAGTTTACGGTACAGACCGCAATTTTATTAATGATGACAGATGCGCATTGACTTCTCGTAATACCGAGATATTGACAATGCGGAATTAGCAAGTAAGACAATGTAGTTTTACTGCATTTTTAGATACCCACTAAATTTGTTGCCTCCTACAGCTCTATAACCTGACTCCCAAAATTCGTTCGAATTAGAACGAGCGCTCCTACACTCTCGCTGAATTTGTTTATTTAGCAGCACAACAACAATGTAAAATATACTAACACTGCGACAGCACAATTTTGAAGTATAGGATAAATTAATCGCTATATTAAAAACATAGGGTACACCAATTTAATCATTGTGACATATATACAAATTTGATTTCAATTACAGATACGACAGATCTAAGAAAATATCAATATATGAGTAGCGATTCTACCACTTACATTAGGCGGCAGAATGAGCCCCTAATACTTTTGGTTCTGACGAAAGCCTCAAGAATACGTAAGAAGGCTGAAACATGTTGACCTATCGATGCGATGGACTAGTAACTTTGTCTACATACGCATCACATTTTTTTTTTTATTTCCCACTTCACTCTCATCTCTAATAAAGTTTTTACCGCATTGGAGTGCAGTAAGGAATTTTAAGTTCACCACATATGAGCACTTGCACGTCCCTGTTTCCTTTGATATCTGGACACTACTGGCAAATCAGTTGGTCTACCTCCAGGCGGAGGACAGCATATATACAAAAGAAACCCTATGATGATGCTGTGACAGTACACTGTGGCGGAGAACCAAGACATACCGCCCCCGACCTGTGTACTCATATGAGGGTTTTTCATTAAGTTATTCAACATCAAAGACCCTGATTTCACAGGACAAGTGATCCATTCTCCCACAACTTGATTATTTTGTTTTAATCTCTTAGTGCTGCCATAAGCACTCCTGCTCCCCCTCCCACTTTGTTGACTAAGTGATTTCCCATCTGCCCATGTTTGTCGGTAACTATTCCTGTGTAGGCCTGCACCTTCTATTTGTATCCACATGCTTACCAGTGCAGAAAAAGCTGTATATAAGGCCTGTGTTCTGTGACTTCAATGTACTTCCTCAGGCAGCACTTGCGAGTGCTGTGTGGATGTAGTCCCACTCATGAGTGATTAATAAACTTGTTATTTGAATTCCAGCTTCAGTGGCAATCTCTATTTTGTTGTTCTAAGGACCCGTGGACAGAGAAGGGTGTCCCTGCACCAGTGTGCTCATTGAAAAGTACATTTCCACAGTTGGCGCCCGACACGTGGGTCCTCATCGGAGACGCGGCTGTCCAAAGGAGTGGTCTTGACGGGAGAGTGGATTTTTGCTGAGGGGACGTCCTGCATGAGGAGAACCTTGTCTTTGCAGCCAAAGTGATTTTTCCGGTTTTCTCGATTTGACCCTCCAGGTGTTGGCCGGTCCCAACTGAGGTATCCTTTGGTGTTTTTTTCAGTGATCATTAGGTGGACCAAGAGCTTGGCAGTTGGAAGTTGGAGACTTTTGTTTGGTAAGGTTGCTGAAGCGGCACTCTTGATTTGCTTGGCCAAGATTCTGTTTTTGTTTGTTTGATTTATCCTTTGCAAAAGATAAAGGCAGGTAATGTGGAGATTTTTCTCTACTTTTGAATATTTTGGAGACGTAATATTTTACAAAAACTTGGTAGCATGCCTGTTCCTAGCACACTCCGTAGGTTGTGTTGCTGTCTTGGTGCTACCAAAATGGATTTAGAAAGAAGTCAGCCTGCTCCCCAAGAGGCGACACCTAATAGGCATATGTACATTAAATACGGTATTTCTTCCATAATGTATAGTACACTGTGGAACAAATATACGAAAAAGGATCCTGATCTACGATGGCCAGTGAATGGGTCATTTGATTTAAAAATAAATCAGTATGTAGAGCAGTGTTTGTTCAAACATAAGAGTCGACAAGATATGTTTGATTGTGTATGAATGTGGGAGAAATAAGTGCAAGAGAGAGTTAGGAATGAAGAAGCTATAGCAGAAAAAGAACAGCGAAAAACGATATAGCAAAAAGCGTTAGAATTAAAAAATAAAGAGATGAAAGCAATAAAAGAAACAGAGGAAAGGGAGTGTTGTTTATAGGTAACGGGCCAGTACCCTGTTAGTCACCCCATTTATCCCATACTTAATAAACCTCATGATGATTCCATCTTGTTACACCGACCTCCGCCCCGTATAAATTTCCTTCTGCACCTGAGGATGACCTTTCTGAAGAAGAACATTTATCTTCAGACGATAAAGACATAGATAAGGAAGATGGGCGGAAGACTCGCTCTACTTTGACTGGTGGCGAAAAAGCCACTATCAGATCCGCTGTTCGCAAAGAAGCTCGTGGGATTACTCCTGCCTCAGATCTTGGAGCGATGGTTCAGCAGTGTAAGGATTTAGAGCAGTAATATTTTGCTGAAAAGTTCACTTGGGAAGTAATACTTAATTTTAGAAACATTTCAGAAAATCTAGAGCCCAGTGATATAAATTCTGATTATAAACAATTAAGTGATGGAACTTTCCTTTTTTCAGATATACCTGATTTAATTAGGCGAGTGGTTAAATTACGACATGATACACAATGTTTAAAAGCGGAGCTAAAATCAGCTAGTAAAGATAAAAATGCACAAACAGTGCAGACCCCAGTGCAAAAAGAAGAAGTTACGGGGACAGATAAATATCCTAATGATACTATAGTTACTGTGAAACCAATGCGTGAAGCTACGCCTTTGTATGTTCCTCCGAAGGGTGCGGGAACATATGCCGATAAAGATTCAGATGATGCAAAGGGATATTTTGTTTATAATTGGGTTTATACTCCTTGGAGTAGAGCAGACGTTATGGCTCTTAAGGCTGCTTTGCCCGACCCGCGGAAAAATCCGGCCGCTTTTTATGAAGAAGTGGAAGGAGCCATTATCTCCTGCACTATGACTTTGCCAGATATCAATATATTTTTGGGGCTTATTTTGCCCCCTGATAGGTGGAGATCAATTCCGAAGGTAGATGACAATGTAGCATATGGTGATACTTGGGTGCATTTAGAAGAAATAGATGCGGCTAGGGAACCTGCTCAGAAACCACAACAGGAGATATTAGATCTTCCCAAAGCTATTGTGACTAAATTGAAAACTCTCATACCCCCTAAGGAAAATAGATTGAACAACGTTAGCGTCTTGTAAACAAAAAGGGGACGAGTCAGTTTCTGATTTCTTTACACGATTTGAAGAAACATTCTATGACTTTAGTGGGCAGTCATTGACAGATGACACAGGTAAGCATCTGTTCGGCGACAAATTTGTCGCTAACATGTTGCCAGAAATAGCTTGACGCCTAAAGGCCAGCGAGAGTTCATGGACTACGTCTTCCCCAGTTTCCCTTTTGACTATGGCCCAGTATTATGAGCATCAGCAATTGGAAGCAAAAGGCAAGGAGGATAAGAAGGTTAATGATTTAAAGGCGAAAGTTATGTTGGCTCAAGTCTATGGTCCACCATTTAGAGGTGGTGGAAGAGGTGGGCGTGCGATGTATCACCTTGGTGTACCCCCTTTTCCTCGAGCAACTTTGTCTTCTGATCAGTGTGCTTATTGTAAAGAGATTGGACATTGGCGTTCTGAGTGCCTCCTTTTGCGAGGTCAGCAGTATCAACGGGTTGAGGAAATATGAGAGGACGCCCAGGAAATTCAGGAAACAGGGGAGGAATAGGAAATAGTCCCAGGTTTGAGGCAGTTGAGCACGGGTCAAATTATTGTAATACTTTTAATGTCAGATTATTCGGCTGATGGTCTTTGGTATTCTGATTATGCATAGGAATGCCTAGGATGGGGTAAGGAACCAGTAGATCAGAAAGGTCCCTATGTTGACGCAATCGTCTTGGGTTCTACTGATCAGTTTCTGGTTGATACAGGAGCTACTCATAGTGCTCTGTCTAAACAATTGGTTCCTAGGGCTCCCCTTTCTGGCGTAATGATAACATCGCTAGGATTCGATGGGACACCTACATCTTCACTCCCGCCAGAGTCAATAAGGAGCACCTATGCGGTATTCTAGAGAAACCGACAGAGATGACTGACTCTGTAGACGGTTGAGTGGGAATTTACATAGTGATGTTTAGAGCCTTCTGACCATTTATATTGATGAACACATGCAATCTTTGGTCAAGTATAGAGGCCGAAGTACCTTTACTTTTTTTATTCACATTTTTTCATTGATGCACTTCTAATAGCAGAGTGACTCAAACTATACAGGTCCTGATGAATGCCCAAGAACTTAATTGTCGCTAAGGCAGAAACATGTTGACCGACTAATAGATAGGGTATATAAATGAAACCCTATTTTTTCACTTGCTTTTTAACTACTACCATTTAGGAAGGAAGAATAAAGTTGTTGCCCCTATTTAGGTAGCTTTTAAATCACCTTTTATTTGCACTCTGCCCCTCCTTACCATCTTGAGTTGGTAGATCCAGCACATGCTTTGCACTCCTGCTCCTTCCCTTTTGGGTAAGTCGTAGCCCACACTGGGTACCTTGCGGTCCCCGTGTGTTGGAGGAACCCAATGATGAAGCATGTCACCCTCGGGTGAGTGAAGGTTTTCGTCCACAACTTTGTTTTGCCCCAGTTCTCTCTTTTTCTTGCCTTTCTTTTTCCCTTTTGCTACCCTATATAGTGTGTGAGTTACACCTACATCTAGCCCACTGTCACAGCCACTTGCATTTAGTCTTGATAAATTCACTGCAACATGTCCATTTTTGCTTTCCCCTGTCACGCCAGATAACATTGTGGGTATCGATATGCTTAAACATTTTCATGCTACAATACGTTGTTCCCCAGAAGGTGTGCGTGTTATCTTAAATGATAATTATCCAATGGTTGGGAGGTCTTGTCTCATTAAAGAAGATATTGCTTTGGCATCGTTACCTAGTATTTTATGGGCTACATCAGATACTGATGTGGGAGAAATGGTTATTCCACCAGTACATATTCAAGTGAAGGAAGGTGCTTCATTACCTCGATTGCCCCAATACAAAATATCTCAGGAAGGCGAAGAAGCATTGATGCACATTTTTCAGGATTTGATCAAGGTGGGGGTTGTGGAAGAAGTCCCTTAAAACATTTTTAATAGCCCTATTCTTCCATTTTGAAAAGAGACACTGATACTAAAATTTACAGATTCATTATTGATTTGCGGGAGGTTAACAAAATCGTAGTGCCCCAATATCCGGTAGTTTCTGACATCACAACACTTCTTACTATGGTTCCTCCTACTGCCACTAGATTTAGTGTAATTGATTTGAAAAATGCGTTTTTTCAATACCTATTCACCCTGACAGACGTTATTTGTTCGGCTTCACTTTGAATAATAGATCCTTCAGATTCTGTAGAGCTCCACAGGGGTATACAGAGAGTCCTAGCATTTATAGCCAGTCATTGAAAAGGCAGCTTGATTCTTTTCCTGTCCCGACAGGGGTGGCTCTTATTCAATTTGTCGACATCTTGCTGGCTGCTGATACCCCTGAACAATGTAAAGAAGGAACACTGTCATAATTTTGTCAGTTCTTGCCTCTCATCGTCACAAAGTCTCTCGGAAGAAATTGCAATTTTGTAGACAGCAGGGGCCATATGTAGGTAATTTCTATTTACCGATTCCTAAATACCGAATTTTACCGATTCGGTATTTAAGAATCGGTAAATAGAATGTAGGGTAAAAATCGGTAAATTTTACAGATTCGGTAATATTCGTTATTACCGATTCGGTATTTACCAAATCGGTAATAAGGAATACCTTCCTAGTCATTCCTATGGGCCTGGAGGCCCATAGGAATGAATGGGAAGCCATTCACTATTACCGATTCGGTAAATACCGAATCGGTAATAGGGGAGCATATTCAAGGGTGACAGGGTGTCACATTGACACCCTGTCGCACCCCTGAATCGTGCATGTGTGCACATGTGGCACACATACATGCCCTAAGGGCATGTATGTCTGCCACATGGCATTTCTAGAAAAGCACACAATTGCTTTTTAAAAGGTATTCGGTATTTACCACCAACCTGTAGTTGGTGGTAAATAAAGAATCCTTAAAACAAAAATGCACTCGCTTGAGTGCTCCCTACATAGGATTTAAGGATTCGGTAATTTACCGATTCGGTATTTTACCGATTCCTTAAAATAACGAATCGGTAAATTACCGAATCCTTAAATCCAGCCTCCTACATCTCAATTGCCTAAATACCGGTCGGTAACGGGAAATTTACCGATTTTCGGCTGTTACCGACCGGTATTTAGGTACCTACATATGGCCCCAGGTTACCTATTTAGATCACCTCCTGTCAGCAGGTTACCTATTTAGGTCACCTCCTGTCTAAGGTGGGACATGCACTCACACCAGACCACATTCAGACCATTTTAGACACTCCTGTGCCCCGTACTCAGAAGGACGTTTGTGCACTGATTGGCCTTACTTCCTTTTGTAGGCAGTGGATCCCTAGTTTCTCGTACATTATTAAACCCTTTTTGGCCCTTTTGACTAAAGACACTCCGATGGACTACTGAATGCCAGAATGCCTTCCAACAGCTAAGTCAAGCACTTTGTTCTGCACCAGTATTAGGAACTCCAGACTACACTAAGACTTTCACACTCTATGTACACGAGAGGGAAGGTTGTGCCCTCTCGGTTTTAACACAGACACACGGTGATAAACAGCGTCCTTGTTCATATTCCTCAGCTGTCCTTGATCCAGTTGCCCGCGCTCTGCCTGGTTGTTTTCGAGCAGTGGTGACAGCAGCTGTGTCCATACGTCAGAGCGAGGGAATAGTTTTGTCACATTGAAATTTTGTGTTAGTACCTCATTCAGTCGATGCCTTGCTAAATCAAACGAAAACACAGCATCTGACTAGTGCCTCTTTGACAGGATATGAACTGACACTTTTAGCCCCTCATAGCACATTGAAAAGATGTTTGACTCTGAATCCTGCTACATTATTGCCACTTCCAGCTACTCAGTCTCAGTCACAAGAGTTACATGACTGTATATCCCTTACTGAAGAACAAACAAAGGGTCGTGTTGATCTACAAGATACACCTCTTTCTAGTGTTGATGGGGAATTGTGGGCTGATGGGTCCTGCCTGAAGTTGCCTGATGGTACTACATCTTCTGCTTATGCAATGACAACACTGCAGACAGTAGTTGAGACGGCTCGCATCCCACAGATCTCAGCTCAAACAGCTGAATTGATAGCACTGACAAGAGCATGTGAGCGTAGTACAGATTTGCTTGTTAACATTTAAACTGATAACCGATACGCCTTTGGAGTGGCTCATGATTTTGGGCAACAATGGAAAGAAAGAGGCTTTCTTACTTCACATGGGACACAAATAGTGCATGGGCAATTAGTACATAATCTCCTTACTGCCTTGACTTATCCTAAGAAAGTAGCAATTGTTAAATGTAGCGCACACAAGAAAGTGACCGATAAAATAGGAGCAGGCAATGTCTTTGCGGATCACACAGCTTGAGAGACCGCAATGCAGCGAAGTACCACATCTATGTATGTAGTCAAAGCACAGGCTGAACGTTGGCATGGAGCCAAGCAAGAAGTGCTGGACATGTAACAATCTGCTTCTGTTGAAGAATTAGACCAATGGTCTAAGGAGGGAGCATTGGATGATGAGGGCTGTTGGAGGATTAAAGAAATGACAAAATGGAAGTTACCCGCAGCCTATTTACACCCTATGATTCACATGACACATGGGCCGGCACATGTTGGAGCATCCTCAATAGCAAAGCAACTTATGCAAGTTTGGGATCATCCAGAGATTGTCGGTATGGCTAAGAAACTAGTCCAGTCCTGTCTGATCTGTCTCCAGTATAATCCTGGAAAGGGAACACAAACTCCAACAGGAGGGTTTGCAATACCTACTGCACCTTTTGAGGTCCTGCAAATGGATTATATCCAGCTTGAATGCTGTAATAATCTGAAGTATGTTCTGGTAGTGGTTTGTGCCTTCAGTAAATGGGAGAAGGCATATGCTACGAAAGATAATACAGCTCTTACAACAGCAAAAGTGCTCCTAAAGGAGTTCTTTCCCCGATTCGGCATTTGCTGAGTTTTGTGGAGCGGCAACGGACCCCATTTTTTTGGGCAAGTTGTTGAGTATCTCATGAAAGGGTTGGGAATTAAGCAGAAGTTTCATGCTGCTTTTCACCCACAATCAGCAGGACTAGTGGAACATTACAATTCTACCCTGAAATTAAAATTGGCCAAGATACAGGCTTCCACATCTTTGAAATGGCCTGATGCACTGCCTTTAGCATTGATACCCATTAGATCAATACCACATACATGATCTGGCCTCACACCGTATGAGGTGGTTTTCGGAAGGCGATGAATATTTTGGGGGATTCCTAAGCCACGCCCTATACATGATGTACCCTATGTATTGATGAATGACTATTTGTCTCAGTTGACTGACAGTTTGTCTTATCAACAGGTTCGGAGACTCTTCCAGACAGGTCGCAAGGTGAGGGCCACTGCTTGCGCCCTGGTGACTTTGTGGTCGTAAAGTCATTCCAGAGGACCAGCTCCCTAGCACCGAGATGGCAAGGACCTGAGCAGGTGCTGCTGGCTACCAGGACTGCAGTTCGAGTGACGAACTGGAAAAACTGTTAAAGACTGACTACAAAGGGGGGTAGTCTATTAGTGACTACTCGTCTCAACGTTAGTGAAGAAACCAACGCCTGCCCAGGACTTTAGGGCACCATCTGTTTTGTTGTTTGTCGATGAAATAAATATGCCTAAGGAGAAGAAACCAACTGCTGCAAGAATTTGGAGCAAAAGAACAATGATTGCTACTGGACTTACCTTGACTGTTGTTACTTTTGCTATAATAACATGGATTGTAGAGGAAGTAGCTCCTGTCCGAAATCTATTGGCGGCTACTACTCCTGTCCCCATTGAGCATCATGACTTTACTCTTCCTTATCATGAGCAGAAGAACAGACTGTCCTACCTCAATAACACTTTCATTCAGATGTTACACCATACACACAATGCTTCGAACGTTACTAACTGCTGGGTATGTGGAATGATGCCAGCTCATCAGAAAAAGGGAGGAACACCTTTTATTCCTTTGCCGTTTTCACATAATGGCTCCTGCAGAGCCTGGTTTGCACTATTGTGGGCTTCTCATATCACTAATATTACTAACTTTGATGTAGGAAGACTTAACGTTCAGTTGCACAAAGTCTGTTACCCTGATGAGGAAGGAGAGCCACAAGCTAAAGGAACTGTATGGGAAATGGAGGAGTATCATAAAGGAAATTCCTCCACACACTATGTTTTCCCTAACACTCGAACCATCAAGGGAATTGGGCCGCCTGTTTTTGCTGTTACTCGAGCTCGAGCGGATCTCTGTGTAAGCAGTATTGGCAATATCCCAGTGGGAAAAAGTGACTGTACCTTAGTGTTACATTTTACTGGAATGAACAATAGCAGTTTTTTCCTCACACAACACCTATTTCATTTGCGGAAGTAAAGGTTATTATCATCTACCTGTTGGTTGGTCCAGCATCTGCTATGTGTCCTTTTTGCTTCCACCTGTGTTTTTGGCACCTGCATCCTACCATAAAGACTATAAACTGTATAATGACATTTCTAAGAGTCGATTCAAGAGCACAATAAACAATGATGAGGTGGATCAAACTAATACTACACTACGGCAGTATATTGACTTTAATTTGGGACTATTCTTCTTTGTTGGTGCGGCCTTAAACAACAGAAAGATCCGACGCTTGACACGTGTTGTAGAGGCTGTAACCAATCAGGCAGCAATGGCGCTTGGAAATATCACAGAAGAACTACAAATTGTGACACTTCAAAATAGGATGGTCCTTGATGTCATCCTGGCTGACCGTGGTGGAGCATGTCGCATCATCGGGAGTAGCTGCTTTGTTTATATCCCTGACCAATCCCCTTCTGTTTTTGATGCAATCTCCAAGATGCACAAAATAGCCACTGAAATCAACCAGGATTCAGGGACTTGGACTTTGACTGGATGTCTATGGAACATGTTTACTGTATGGGGTTGGAAACTATTGTCAGCCCCATGTATAATTTTTGCTATTATTTTTACTTGTTGCCTATGTATTCAATGTGGCCCAATGCTCTGTTCCCTATGTATTTCTACTTGTACTTCATGTATACCAACTAAACGAAATGTCACAAATGTAAATGCTCGCTTGGCAATGGACCAAGAAATTACTGAATTTATGCAGATAGATGTGCACGATGTTTTCCGTACTCCCTCAGTAGCATAGGAAGATTTCTTCAGCATATGCTTAAAGGGTCGTCAGTGGAAATCTGAAATAATTTCTGTTAGCATAAGCTGAAACCATCTTGGTTATTGCATCCATTTTGTTGGCTTTGTAATTCTCCCATCCTCTGCTGCTTGTTTTTTTCCCTGCCTGTGCTGTCTATTTTAGTTGACTTCCTGACTCAGCTAAAAGCAATATGCATGCTAAAGAGTTTGTAGCTGCCAGAACACCTGGTCACAGACTCAACTGTCAATCTCTCAGTGCTGCCATAAGCACTCCTGCTCCCCCTCCCACTTTTTTCACTAAGTGATTTCCCATCTGCTCATGTTTGTCGGTAACTATTCATGTGTAGGCCTGTACCTTCTATTTGTATTCACATGCGTACCAGTGCAGAAAAAGCTGTATATAAGGCCTGTGTTCTGTGACCTCAATGTACTACCTCAGGCAGCACTTGAGAGTGCTGTGTGGACGTAGTCCCACTCATGAGTGATTAATAAACTTATTTTAATTCCAGCTTCAGTGCCAATCTCTATTTTGTTGGTCTAAGGACCCGTGGACCGAGAAGGGTGACCCCTGCACCGGTGTGCTCATGGAAAAGCACATTTCCACACTACATGTACCTATATAGATTTGTCTACTGATGTTTCCACCACAGCATTCTCCTTTCTCTGCATTATTGCACTTGCAAAAGGGCTTGGAACCTATACCAAGATTGACAGGCTCCAGACTATGTTTTAAAAGGGTTGTCCTAGGGTGATACACAGCAGGATATACTGTTAGGGGCGCTTCCGATGTCGGACGGACTATCGGTCAGGAACTGAAACCGAACGACCTCTTGTCATCAGTTCCAGACCTACAAGTAGGATGCGACTGACCCCTGTTCGGTCGCAATCCTATACTTAACAATGGGAGCTTGCATTCTGAACGGAATGCATGCTTGCATCGTTAAGTGCAAAGGCGCAGTTCATCCCTGCACCCCGTGTCAGGTACCCTAAGGTGCCTGCCACAGGCAGCAGGGATCAACAGTGGGGCACCATCAGTGCCCCCTAGGCTGCCAATCGGTGGCCTAGCACCCATGGGGGCCCAGCCGCGGGCCCCCAAAGACAGTTACCCACTGCCTTTCTGTGTTGGAAAGGCCGGCACAGAAAGGCAGTGGGAAGCTGCCATCGTACTCCCTCGGCGGAAAGAGCCGGCCAGGGGAGTATTGAAGGGTTTCCGGAAGGGGGACTGGCTCTCCGAGCCCGTCAGAAGCCATCCGACAAACCAAGTCGGATTCCTTTCCCACCAAGCCCATCAAAATAGCTTGGTCGGAAAGGAATCAGAACGGGATGGTCCGATGCAGTTAGGAATGGCTCTGAGGGTCAGAGCCATTCCTAAACGCATCGGAATCGGGCCCTTTTTGTTTAAGTGATGTGCACACTCGAACTTGATTATTTTAAGTTGTCTGCGCTGGATATGGAACACTATGTATAATATTTTCTTTTTTCAGCCTACATCCTTGGAATGCTTTCTACATCTTACATCCTTAGATTACTTGCTATCTCAGAAAGCTGCCTTTCACTATACTCCTAAAGCCTGCATGAAAAAACTGAACTTAACTTAACTCCACTTGAGTCTTTTGGGTGTGACTCCTCTCCTTTCTTTCTTCAGAGTGACCCTCTTCTTACCTTTCGTCCTCCACATACTTTCTATTTCTGAGTATAGCCTCCTCCTAGTCTTATGCCTGTCTGCTTTATTCTCTCTTATCATAATTCTGCAAAAGACTGACACCTCATTTCATAGATCACAGCATCTCCTGCTTTAAAACCCTATTTCTGCAACCTAACATTACATAATCTCCCCCAGCCTAGCTATCTCACTAATCATTCACCTGAAACCACACATCACTCATTAAAATCACTCCAAACTGGTATTAATATAATTTATCACAGAGTAACTGGAGCAAATGCATGCAATATATTTTTTCTTGAGAGCACATGACTAATGGCAATAACCAACATTTAACCACTGGCTAAACCACTAACCCTGGGTTCTGGAGTAGTGTGCTACTTGCCAAAAGTGCATCAGTGCCTCGCAAGAGGTAGGAAACGCTATATAAATGCAATTACAGCTAGAACCAGCACTCCCACTTATCTTACAGGCAAGCTCACTATCTCTGGTGGTCCTCGGCACACCAGATGCCAGAACACCATCAGTCTGCAGACTAACAAGTGTAAAAGAGAAAAAACAAGTCAGGAGTCATTTTCCATTTTTTGTTTCAAGGATCCAGAACAACATCCCTGCATCCATCAGGACTGCCCAACACTACTCCAATTTAGGAAAGAGTTGAAACCGCCTCTCTTTAAAGAATACTACTCACAATGCATTAACCATCTACAAACCAACCTCCTCTCCTATTATTCATTGACTTAATGCTTGTCCTTGACCTTGTACAACGCTTTGCTGCCTTTTGGCTAGGTTTGTGCTATCTACATACACACTATACTATCTCTCTGGTAATCTACTTCTGTAGTAGGGGATCTCTGTGTATAGTCATAATCTAGTGAATAGTCCCGCCCATGTGTGTGGACCCCGGAGCAATAAAAAATAATCTCTAAAGGTGACAAATCATGCAGACCTGCATACACCTTTAAGAGAGAATTTAATTTAAAGACAGATAATGCAGCCTATACCCACAGGCTACACTGTCCAGTACTTCAACTAGAATTCCACCAATATCCACAAAAGCACTGCCTGTCTAGTTTTTCTCCACATAGGAAAAAACCCTGCCTCTACCAGCAAAAGCCTCTGGAATGATAGAGAGGAAGGAGTGGACAGACAAGCCCCATAGGCTGCCATTATGTGGCTTGGAACAGGATACTGTGCCTTTAAGAAAACTTTCCAGTTTTCCAGAACTTTCCCCAGTATCCCAGAATGCCCAGCAGGTCCCATTTACTTTCAGTTCTTTTTTCCGGCTCCTGCTAGCAGGACCCTGGAGCATTGAGCTCTCCCTTTTGCAAGGGTTTCATTGAGATTTTGGCAATTTTTGTCATTTTTTCTTGTGTTTAGTAGCTGGTACTGTCAACATGCCTGGCTTGTTCGACAAGTGCCCGGAATGTGGTCGAAAGAAGGCTAAAACTGACCCACACGAGGTGTGCATAGCTTGCCTTCCCCAGTCCCACGTGCCTGAAAGCTGTACCATCTGCCACTCGTTTTCAGCCAGGACCCTGAGGGACAGGATGAAGAGCAGGCTTTAAGCTCTGGAGGAGCGAAGACTGAGGGCACCAGGTGGGTCTGGAGGGGCTGATTTGGCCCATACTGAGGCCTCTGGGGGGCTCCCCAGGGGCAGGAAGACCAGTAAGCGCTCCCGCTCCCCGTCGACGTCGAGGGCGTCGACGGCGACGTCGAGGAGGATGACCACCGTCTGCTCGCCGTCTCCCTAGGGCTCTGGGGAGAAGCGGCGTCGACGATCGCCGTCGAGGGACCTGAATAGGCCGCCGTCGACTACATCGGCGTCGTCGGCGACGACGCCGTCGTCGGCTTCGTCCAGCGGTCGGCGTCGAGTGAAGACCCGGCGTCGGCGTTCGGCGTCGAGGGATCGCAGCTCGCCGTCGATGAAGAGAAGGAGATCGCCGTCGAGGCGAAGGTCGCCGTCGAGGCGAAGGTCGCCGTCGAGGCGAAGGTCGCCGTCGAGGCGGAGGTCGCCGTCGAGGCGAAGATCGACGTCGAGGCAAAAGTCGACGCCGAGGAAGAGATCGACGCCGAGAAGATCGCCGTCGAGGCACAGGTCGACGTCGAGGCACAGGTCGACGTCGAGGAGAAGATCGACGTCGAGGAAGAGAGAGTCGCCGGGATCGGTGTACTCGGTGGTGTATACCCCGCCTCGGATGCCTCCGTCGCCTCCTCCTCTCCCACCTCTGCCACCGCCTCCTCCACCGCCGCCACCTCCTCCACCACCGTCTCCACCTCCGCCACCGCCTCCTCCGCGGCCGCGGACGCTGTCTCCGCCACCCCAGCCTCTGTTGCTGCCACACACTCCTGCGGGACCGCCGCCGGTTCCCCCGAGGTCGGTTTCCCTGCCACGGTACCCGACTCCGCCGCAGGGGACCCCGAAGCCACGACGCCCACGGTCGCCTGGACCAGCGAGACCGGCGGACAGGCCTAAGCCGAAGAGGTCGCGCTCCCGCTCTCACAGGAGGCAACGATCGCGGAGCCGAGGGCGATCCTCGTCAGACTCAAGACGACGCCGCAGGAGGTATAGGTCCAGGTCGCGCTCCTCGGACAGGGACCTTTCCCCGACGCTGTCGGACTCCCCGGGGACTAGGGTGTCGCCGGTGGACGACTTGGTCTCGTTCCAGGAGGTGCTGTTGCGAGGGGCCGCGAAGCTGAATATCACGGTGACGGTCCCAACACCCACGACGTCCGTGATATTTGAGACGCTTCATAAAAGACACTTGTCTCGCCCCCTCCTGCCTCTCGTGCCTGGACTGGTGGAACCAGCCTTGGAACTGTTCCTCACTCCCGCAACGGCGAAGGCCGCTCCGTCCAGGCTCATGAAGAAGTATAGGGCCCCGGAGTCGGATCCGTCCTTTTTGAGAGGGGACCCGAAGCCGGATTCGGTTATCGTGACGGCGGCGAGAAAACAACATGCGACCGCCCCGGCCTCCACGGTTCCACCGGACAAGGAAAGCCGCTGGCTGGACTCTGCGGGCAGGAAGGTGTGTGGTACCGCCGCCACCACGATGAAGGCGGCGAGTGCAGGGGCGTTGTTGGGCCGTTACGACTGGGCCCTGTGGGAATCCCTGCAGCAATATGCGGACCTCCTGCCACGAGACAAGAAGGAGGACTTCTTGGAGACGGTGCGCGAAGGCATGCTGGTTTCTAACCAAACGATCAGCGCAGCGGCGGATGTATCGCTATTGGCCGCCCACGCCTACTGTCATGGCGTCCACCAGCGGCGCCATTGAGTCTCCTTACGGTTCCAGCCTTTTGCAAATCCTCATTTAAGAGTTGTGCCTTTTCTGTCCTAGGCCTCGTGCTCTGGAATACCTTTCTAATGGATAGGAAATAGCTATCCTCCCACATTCTATTCATGAAGCAGCTTAAACCTTTTCTTTTCACTAAGTAAGGCTCTCTTCACCTTGCATTAGTTGCTTATATCTGATAGAGACTTCTAGCCGCAGATTCCCTACCTTTTGAATTTTCCAGTGACAGATGCGTGACTCCTGGGATGGGGGGGCCATCTGGGAGAGTTGGAGATCAGAGGACTCTGGTCTCCAGCCGAATCTGGACTCCACATCAACCTGCTGGAGCTCCGTGCAATCCAACTGGCATAAAACGCCTTTCAGCCCTCTATCAGTGGACGGCTGGTACAGCTGGAGCTCAGGCCTCCTGTACTCCTTTCTGGCCATACCTCTTCTACCCTTCTCAAGAAGATCAAGAATGGCTGGGCCAAATTATCATTGTGGCTCTGGACTAGACTGGCTCGGAGAGTCTGGTATCCAGAGTTGCTAAGCCATGGCCATCGATCATACTGCTTCTTTAGGAAGATCGTCTGTTGCAGCAGCAGGGGAGGGTTCTCCACTCGAACCTGTCCACTCTCCGCCTTCTTGTGTGGAGATTGAGCAGTGACACTTGACTTTTGACCTTCTTCCCGAAGTCCTTATTGACATCATGGCAGCTAGGCATCCCTCTACCAAGATGGTGTTTGTTGCCGCTGGAAAGAATTTGTGGCATGGTGTGCAGGAAAATCAGTTGATCCCCTTTCTGCCCTTCTTTCTGAAGTTTTGCTTTTCATTCTTTCTCTTGCCCAGCAGGGCTGTGCTCTGGGAACTATTAAGGGCTATGTATCTGCTATTTCTGCCTTTTTGATCAACCCTCTTTGTTCCAGTTCCCTATTGTACATAGGTTCCTCAAGGGTCTTACTCATCTTTTCCCTGATTCACCATTCATTATGCCTCAGTGGGAACTAAACTTGGTTTTGACTTTTTTGATGTGTGCTCCCTTTGAGCCTCTACACAATTGTGCCCTCAGGCTTCTCACCTTAAAAATGGCCTTCCATCTACCTGCAGACTAAGTGAGCTGCAGGCCTTATCATCTAAGTTGCCTTATCTCTCAGTCTATCCTGACATGTAGTGGAGACGGAGTTCCATGTACACACATTGCTATATTAGCATAATCGCCTTAGATGTAAAACGCCATCTTGCCACTTTGCTGCTTTTGCACATGACACTGCAGGTAGCTGTTATTACAAGAAAAACTGCTGGCTTGCTTTTTCTTCACATGAGAACGGTCTGTTGTTCACATCCCTAGACGTGCACCGCGACCTTAGTCTGAACACTGTGTGCAGAAGCCGTCAAGGTCAAATAACAATGTATGCTTTTGAATTCAGGTTGTTCGGCCCATGCTCTAACACGCACATGGCTGCAAACATCTGAAACATGGGTGCCTTTAATATTGCATTTGCATGCATGATTCAGGCACTTGGAGAAAACACATTTCTAGACACAGAGCAGAGCTGATCCTGTGATGTGATTCACCTAAGCTGATATTTACGGTACGGGGTTCCCCATTCAAGCCTAGAGACCTTCTATTAGTTTCATAAAACTAGTTTACTAGTGAAGGGAGGGTGGGTGTTTTCCACTATCATTTGTAATATGATTCTCCCTTCATTTTCTATGGTATTGTAACAATGCTGATGGTTTTGTTTTTAATCATTAGTCTTCTTATGTTAGCCAAAGTACTGCACCTTAGGGCACATAGTTAAAAATAAACATTTTGAACTTTACTGTGTCTCTGATTACTCTTGTTGTGGACTGATATGAGAATAATATCGAAAAGGTGTTTCTGATTCCCACCATTACTGAGAGTACTCTAAGTCGCTTGTTCTGGGTTGTCTAATCATTGGTAGCTTCGAGATGATACGGAGAACGAATAAGACACTGATGCTAGTCGGATAGGGGTTCTGGGTACTGAGGTGAGTTTTTGGTACACCGCAATTCACTGAGGTCCTGGTTTCCTGCGCATAGTTCTGTGCATAACCAGAAACCATGCATCATGGCGGTCTTATGATTGAGACACCTTAGTAGTGCTTATATTGGTCCACAATACCCTCACTCTTGTTTCCGGTTGACGGGAGTGACGGTTTAAACCTACCTAAATAGTTAATATATAGGTTCTCTCAAGCTTGACAATTAAAAAGGTTTTGTTTTATCTTATACCCTTTTTGTGCTACAGTTTATATAGATTGTTTTTCATCTCTGTGTCCTTATGGCTGAAGTTGCTATTGCAGCACATAGTCGCGCACCTCTCTGGCGTCATTTGACGCAGTTCGGGGTGCCTGACGATGGGATGTCTGTTATCTTTGTAGTAAGTGCCGATGCATCGCATCCCTATGAGCTGTTTTAACTCTTGGGTTACTTTGCCGGAGGTGAATGCGGATGATAATACGTCTCACTCATACACTCCTACGGCAGTCCCGGCTAATTACACGCCATATAGGACGCAGGAAATTTCTATTTCTGCTTGGCAGCATCGTATTTAGTTCAATGGTGCCCTCCCCCACACGGTTACACCGTTTCGTTTGGGCCCCTTGTCCATACCAGGGGCCACTTGACCAGTCTTGGCCGGGTTTACACCACATCCACGTTATTTGCAAGCCCCGTGGATGAGTTACGTCAACTCCATACCGCCCTAATTACAGTGCTGAGGGCTTTAGTGCAATACATTTCATGCAATGTCCAGGTGGGGGCACCTGGGGTTGCGGCGCAACCAGCTGGCCCGGCCGGGATTACTTTTAGTCCAGTCATGGTTAATTCGGTAATGGGCAAGCGCCCCCAAAATAAGGACGATATGCCTTATTGGCTTGCTGAGAAGTTTGACCCGCTGGAAGCAGTTTTTCCGAATTCTACTCCTGTGGAAAAACACAGGATCCTTACCATTAGTTTGCAGAAAGACTTAGTCCCAGAGGTAGCTGATTGTGATAACTGTGGTAAAGTGTTTGCGGCAGTCTACTCGAAGTGCTTCGGCACCCCGTCTATGGCTGTACTGCCTTCTGTCATCAAGCGTGTTCAGGATCAACACAGTCCTGAGGCGGTGGTTGAGTTAGGGATGAGGCTTGTCGGCGTGTTCGATGTAGTAGCCACACTCATCCTTGCTAACATCAAGGGAGATGCGGTTAACTTTCAAGTGTCGAATGCGCTGCGCCTCGTCGAGGACGTCGATAAACCCCGGCAGTTACCAAAGATTACTGCGGAGGCTTATAAGACCATTGGCCGCAATAGTTTAGGGGTTAAGCTTTTTGTGTAGACAACAACTTCGCAACTGCAAACTAAGACAGGGAGGTCTTCTAAAGACGACCGTTCAGCTTTTCCTAAACAAAATTGGAAAGCTAAAAAACAGGGGAAGCAGCAACAGAAACAGGGGTCTCGTCCCACGTCACCTGTCCAAGCAACTACTGAACGCACATATGATTTGCGCGATCGCACTAGGATTAGGTCTCCTGATACATTTCAGGTTCCTGAACAACGTTCTCCTCGTTCTTCACAGGAAACATCGGTCTCACAGTCCGGTGGAGGAGAACGTGGCAAGGGTCGGGGTGCCCAGCAAGGACGTGAGCAGCCCCGCCAAACTGACGGTAAAGGCAAGCAGGACGAATTTGCACGACAGCGACCCCCGTTTCAAAAGAAGAAAGTTGCTGCACTAACAGCGAGGTACGCCACAGATAGTGAGAACGCAGCTTCGGAACCTGACATGGGCACTAACGCTACTAGACAGCGCAGCGGAGGTTACAGTAGTGCGGCAAGCACTGCGTCCATATCTGAAGGCGGCAAACAAAAACAGTTTAAAAGACTAGCCATGGGCTATAAAAATAGTCCAGGTGTCTTTGCTGCACGTGTAGGCTCTCTGTTAGAGAGCATTGACCCTGATGCGTACTCGTATGTTGATGATATCTATCTGACAGATGATGAATTATGGCCGCATCTGTGTCGCGTTGACTGCATCATTGTCATGTTTGTGGACTTCGGTTACAAATTCAACTTTGCAAAGTCACACATTGCACAGTATACAGTGTTGTTTTGGGGCTATGAACTCAACAACGAAGGACGAGGTTTAGCACCTCACTTCCAGGAAAAGTTTGCATCCTTGCGTGCTCCAACAACTCTGAAAAAACTACAATCTTTGCTGTTTTTTTTAAATTTCGGTCGTACTTACATTCCCGATTATGCCCAGCGTATCAAGCCGCTATATGCCTTGGTACCACCTACTTTTTCCAAATCGAGCTGGCTGCCAGAACATTCAGCTATCCTGCAATCTTTGCAAGCTGATCTTCTTGCTTCGAAATACTTACTGACGCGTGATAACCACACTAACCTGGTAATAAGTAGGCCTGGACCAAAATTCCGTTCCGCTCGCGGAAATTGTGATAATTTGGCATTTTCGCGTTCTGCAGAAAGCTCGAAAATGTCAAAATTTCCGCAATCCGCATCTTACCGGTAATTTTCTTCTTGCTCGTGCTGTGAAAAAATACATTCTCGCGTGCGCGCGATCGCCTTACCTGAATCCCCGCGTTCGGCGACAAGTTTTCCCGACCCCCGAACACGTCATATCCAACGCAACAGGGAGCGAGAGAACACGATCAAGTCATTTTGGACACGCCATCGACATCCGGCGGAAGTAATGTGAAGCTCGAGAACTCGAACATGTAAAATTTTCAATTTGGAGAAGAATATTAGCTCTAGCAGCATGAAACCTTCTGCAAATGATGATTTTGGATGAAAACAACTCCTCAGATTGACATTTGGCTGTCCTTTTTTGTGCAAGGAGTCCTTTTTTAAAAAGGTGGGGAGAGGGAGGAAGTGCCACAGAATCTCCAACTTCCTGTTCCTGTCCAGCAGGCTCCTCCCAGTGCTTTGTCCATCTCCTGCTCATTCTGCCTTTGGATTTTGAGCTGGAAAGATCACTCTTTTTGTCTGCTGCATCATTGCAATTGGATTTGAGGATTTTTTAATTGGATATTTTACAAGTAAGTGGTTGTTGTGTCTGTTTGATTGGGGGCATTGCAGTTGTTGTAACTACAATTTATTTTTGGTAACTATCATCATTCCTTTTTTTAAAAATGTTTGGGTAGTAGTAGTCAGTAGTAGGCCCGAGCTAGTCACGGCCTCATGGGTGTGTGCATGATGAAGCAACTGTTCCTTTGGTGTTTTTTGAATGTATTTCATTTTCAAGCATCATTTAGGGCCTGGATGGCATTGGAATTAGTTGGGAAATGTGTTTTTTGGGGTGGGCTTTCTGATGTTGTTGGGCCTGGCCATGTGGCTGGTGGCCATTTGAATCCTAGGCCTGCAAGCTTGCCTGGCCTTGTCTGCCAACAGGCCTGCTTTCATCCAGTAGGATCAGAGCAGGTAGCCACAGCTTTATTAATCAAGTGTTTTCTGTGTGGTCTGTTGAATTTAGACATCATTTAGGGCATGGATGGCATTGGATTGAGTTGGGGCAGTGTGTTTTTTTGGGGTGGGCTTTCTGATGTTGTTGGGCCTGGCCATGTGGCTGGTGGGCATTTTGAAGCCTAGGCCTGCAAGCTTGCCTGGCCTTGTCTGCCAACAGGCCTGCTTTCATCCAGTAGGATCAGAGGAGGTAGCCACAGCTTTATTGATCAAGTGTTTTCTGCGTGGTCTGTTGAATTTAGACATCATTTAGGGCATGGATGGCATTGGATTGAGTTGGGGAAGTGTTTTTTTGGGGGGTGGGCTTTCTGATGTTGTTGGGCCTGGCCATGTGGCTGGTGGCCATTTTGAAGCCTAGGCCTGCAAGTTTGCCTGGCCTTGTCTGCCAGCAGGCCTGCTTTCATCCAGTAGGATCAGAGCAGGTAGCCACAGCTTTATTAATCAAGTGTTTTGTTTTGTGTGGTCTGTTGAATTTAGACATCATTTAGGGCATGGATGGCATTGAGTTGGGGAATTGTGTTTTTTGTGGTGGGCTTTCTGATGTTGTTGGACCTGGCCATGTAGCTGGTGGCCATTTCGAAGCTTAGGCCTGCAAGCTTGCCTGGCCTTGTCTGCCAACAGGCCTGCGTTCATCCAGTAGGATCAGAGCAGGTAGCCACAGCTTTATTAATCAAGTGTTTTCTGTGTGGTCTGTTGAATTTAGACATCATTTAGGGCATGGATGGCATTGGATTGATCTGGGGAAGTGTGTTTTTTTGGGGGTGGGCTTTCTGATGTTGTTGGGCCTGGCCTTGTGGCTGGTGGCCATTTTGAAGCCTAGGCCTGCAAGCTTGCCTGGCCTTGTCTGACAACAGGCCTGCTTTCATCTAGTTGGATCAGAGCAGGTAGCCACAGCTTTATTAATCAAGTGTTTTCTGTGTGGTCTGTTGAATTTAGACATCATTTAGGGCATGGATGGCATTGGATTGAGTTGGGGAAGTGTTTTTTTTGGGGGGTGGGCTTTCTGATGTTGGTTGTCTTAAAGACATGCTTTTGTTCTGTGTGTCTGGTGTGTGTTGGTGTGCAATGCATGCACCCTGCAGCAGACCTTTTTGGGGCCTGTGAATGTTCGTAATTGCATTTTGTTGCATTAAAAAGGCAGAGCAGTGTGCTTTAGCATGCATCCTTTACCTGGCTTTTATAGGCCTTTTGTCAGCTCCTGGTGTTTCCCAGGCCCCCTGCTTGTTTGTGATTTGTGAGTGTCCATGTGGCTGGTGGCCTTTTTTGTGTTGGGAGTTATTATTGTCCTGCTTTTGCCATATAGGCCTGCATGGTTTTCCCATTGGCTTACTGCTTCCATCCATCCACCCCCTTTGCCAGCAGCAGCTCCATGTATGCTGAGATGCTCAAATAATTTAATGGCAAATAGGGTCCACCCCACTTCCATTACATTTTTATTTTGGTGGTTCTTATTAACTTTCCTATCCTTCCTGAGAGTGTAGTGTGTGACTGTACACAGTAGTATAACATAGCCCTTGTTGAAAAAAAGTCCTAAATGGCTAGACTATCTTTTGTTTGCACTAGTACAGTACTAAGTAACTGAACCACAAGAACAAATGCAACATTTCACTGATGTTCTTCTCCTGGCTTATTTGCTTTTAGGTGCACAAAAAGCCAGAGGAGGAGGTGTCATCAGCATCACCCGGCTACCCGTTGTACCGCCAGCCAGACAGAAGTCCTGCTGCGCATCACGTCCACGTGTGACCAGAACTTGTTGTGCATCTGCATCCTGCCTGACATCTGAAGAAGATGACCCCAAAGAAAGGTACCAGGTTCAGTACCAAGAAAGTTGCCGGTGAGAAGAAGGAACAGAAAAAGGAAGTGCCATTAACCACGACTGGTGGTGTGCCGGCCAATGTTTTTTTTGGCAGCAAAAAAGTTACGCCTGCAGCAGCGTTGTCCGGGAACCAAGCTGGGAGCAGCATCTCAGCACCAGCGGTCCAACCCCACCAACCTAGGCCCAAGGGCTTTAGTGTTGTAGAGGTAGCCAGTCTACTAACGAGCAGCGATGTTGAAATTTCATTATCGCAAAGTAGTACACAATCAACGCAGGCGCAAACTCAGCAGATAAGTGTACAGTCGCAACAAGAACAGCAGCAGCCGCAACAAGAACAGCAGCAGCCACAACAAGAACAGCAGCAGCCGCAACAGCCCACCATAGTAGTTGTTGCTCCTGACGTAGGGGCATTTCAGGAAATCGAGCTTCCTGCAGACAAAGTGGAGCAAAGTCAAACCACTGTTTCAGAAGATCTATTGTCTTCCAGACCACCAGCAAGGAAAAGGAGGCTTAGTCCATCATCTTCTTCTTCAAGCCCCGCTTCTGATGATCGTGATGCCACTTGCCACCCACCTTTTTAAATAGGAAACAAGGAGACCCTACCCACAAGGAGCCTGGGTATTATGTGTTGTGAGGAAACAATAGCTCGTGTGGATCAATGATTTATCAATGCAGTATATAGTATATAATAATAAAAATGAAGGGGGTTTAAACGAGATGTCAGAAGAAAAGGCAAAGCCATACACAGTGGGTCTTATTGTAAAGAATGTTTTTCCTTTATATTACAAAAGTATTCTCATAGAAAGTAGACATAAATACAAAATACAAATTGACATTATACATACAATTTACAAAAATAGTGTCCCAATGAAAAAAATAATAATCAACCTAAACAAACAATTAACAAAGTGCAACATACAAAAAAGGTTTTCAATTTTCTATTCCAAGGCAATCATAAACAAATAATGATTTAAGTTAACACTCAAGCATTCTGAGTGTTGCTTTATAGATTTGCCTTTCAAGTCAACGGCGTTTCGACCCTGTTCCAATTTAAAGGGTCTCGTCAGGACAGTCTAATAAGGGGGACACCTAAAAATAAGGAAAATATTTGTCAAAACGGGAATTCTAAAGGAAAGTGTGTTTAAGGAATTATTGATGTTAAGCCTATCTACCTTATCGTCCGGGGCAGGTCTAGCGTTTAAATATACAGTGACACCGTGTTTAAGGTGAAGGTTTAAATACTCACAGGTACTCAGCCGGGTACTGTGTGAGAACGAGAAACACCATTATTATCACAGCCATTGTTCAATAATTATCCTCATAATGATACACAAGTTTCTTACTTACCCCTGTGAGGACGAACTCACACGGAGGCAGTTGCCCAATGTTTGTATGTCAGCTATTGAAGTAGCTCGATACAGGAATTAAATATTATAGCCAGTCTGCCGAGGCTCCAAACTGCTAAATAGCTGTCGTTATATTTCCAAGAGTCCAGTCAACTATATCAAAAAAAGTAATAAGGGGTAAAAATGACTCATGGAATGGAACTATCATTTATAAGGGTAACCTATACTAAAGACGGACACGCTGCTCCTACCTCTTTTCTTTACTTCCAGGGTTACGAATATCCCGGAGGGTGCTACAGCAGGCGAATGATGTCCTGTCTGTTTGGTACAATTACAGCAATTGGTGGAGTTACGGAGATACTTAACCCCGATTCGCTAGGGGACAGCCAATCAGAGGATTCCAACCTTAATATGCCGGAATAGAAGGCGTGACGTTGCCTAGTGACCTACGACTACTCTCAAAGAAAAATAACCTGATTGTGAAAGTTGTCAATAAAGTTATATAGTGTTCACAATTGTTACGTAAACACTACAATGCTGGGTGGCCAATTGTATGACGTCAGTAGACTAACAGGGCTATGGAAAACAATTACATGACCAATAAATGGCCGATATCAGGTTTATCATTCTTTCACCGATTAGAGCACATATCAATGTTAATTACCTCGTTTTTATAGATAATATATTGCTAGTGCCAACAAATGTTTATGAGGTCCAATGCGAACATAAAGAATCAAAAAATTGAATTTAACTATTTTACGAAGATACTAAACCCCGATTCGCTGGTGGACAGCCAATCAGAGGTGACCGACAATTATGTGCTGGTGAATATGGCGCGTTGTGTTGCCTAGTTACCTGTAGCCACTGTCGAAGTAAAAAGCAGGATTTGTAAGGATTACCAATAAAGTTAAGTGTTCAGAGTCATTTAGTGAGAGTAGTATTGCGGTTTACATCGCTTGATGGTCAATAGTGTTATGGCAATAGACTAGCAGTCCTTGGAATAAAGATGAACACATTCCCCAAACTAATAGATATTCAAATTACATAGATTGCAAATGTCAGGTTTCTCGCTCGTTCACCGGTTACAAAACATATCAATGTAAATTCCCTCATTTTCATTGACAATATATAGTGAGCACCTACAAATGTCTTTGAGGTCTTACACCAACATAAATAGAAAAATTGTTACTTGCTATTTTGAAAAATATTAAAAATGCATGACATATATTACAAGAAGGCTTAGTTTACATTTCTTATTCCAGAGAGTATGTGATTCCAACAATGGTTGATTCTTCATTGGAAAACGGTATATTACTGTACATTTATACAAATTGTTCGCTTCATTCATATCTGTGGACCATAGACCTCTATTTCTCCAGGGTATATAAAACCAATTGGTACACATATATTATTTGGGCCAGCCATATGAAAACAAAAACGATCGTCTTTCATGATTTTGTTGCACCTATGCTGAAAAAAGGTATATTCAGAATACAACACTAATTAGGAAAGAGTGGTAATGAACCCACGCCATTCCTCAGCTGAATTTAATCCTTGTACTATGGAATTAGTACGTTCAATCCAACGACACTCCAGTCGTTGCAATATCTGCGATATGTCTCCACCTCTTTTTGGAGCAATCACTTTATCTATTACTTGCCAGCGGATGTCATTTGCAGTATGGCCTTTCTCTTTGAAGTGATTGACAAGTGGGGCATTCAGAACAGAATTTCTAATTCTACTCCGATGTTGCCCTATGCGTGCTTTTACAATCTGTTGGGTTTGTCCAATATATGGTAGCCCACAGGGACACAGTATGCAATATACCACATTTTTTGTATTGCAGTTAGCAAAAAAATCTAGTTGTTGATCCACTCTTCCATGAGTGAATTTTTTGGTGTTTGCTGTAAATTCGCATGCGACACAATTGCCACATTTAAAGTGACCTTTTACCTCTGGTAAGCCCCAGGTCGATTCCAATGACCTTGTGTTTTGGCATGGACTCTCCAATGATGATCTTACAAGGTGATCCTTGATATTTTTGCCTCTTTTAAAGGCAAACATCGGTGTGTCAATGCTGGAGTCTATGTTTTGAATGATATGCCAATTCTTTGTGACCAATTTTCGAATCGCATTCGTGTGTATCCCAAACGTGGTGACACAGATTAATTTGTCTACCTTAGTCTTTACTTTAGGGATGAGTAGTGTCTCTCTGGGGCAAAACCAGGCTCTTTTCAAAGAGTTCTTCACTAATTTTTTGGGGTAACCCCTAGATAACAACTTGTCTTGTAGGATATGTGCCTCCCTCATATAGTCATCTTTTTTACTACAATTGCGACGTATTCGCAAGAATTGCCCATGAGGCAATCCATCTCTGAGGGCACGAGAATGATGGCTATTATAAGCGAGTAACGTGTTCCGCTCAGTTGGTTTCCTGTGCAATGAAGTATAGAGTTTCCCATCATCATGTGAGATGTTAAGATCTAGGAAAGCAATGCATGAATCATGTATGGTGGATGTGAACTTTAAATGTGGTTGGACTGAATTTAAATAAAAAACAAATTTGTTAAACTCAGGAATAGTATCGGACCAAATCAAAAAAACATCGTCGATATATCTTTTCCAACAGGTGATTTTAGAGTGGTATATGTTTTCATCATTGAGGACAAATTTGTGCTCTAGGTCGTCCATAAAGATATTTGCCAGATTCGGCGCAAAAATTGCACCCATGCTGGTCCCAGAGCATTGTTGATAATACTTTCCTTCTGACATGAAATAGTTGTGTGTTAACGCAATCTGTAGAAGTGTAGTAATGAAAGAAGTGGGTACCTGATGAGGTTTTGGTCTGGTCTCAAGCAGATTATGGATCACCTGAATACATTCCTGCTGTGGTATGTTTGTATATAATGAGGTGATGTCCAGGGTTGCTAATCGATCTTTGGTAATGTCATATGGTCGATCTTCTAATAGATTAATCATGTGCATCAAGTCTCTTACAAAGGTTTCCTGTAAGGGAACATAGTCCTTAATAAAGAAGTCTATGAATTGACCAATTGGTTCGAGAACTGAACCACATCCTGATAATATAGGACGGCCTGGAGGATGAGTGATACTCTTATGTATTTTCGGGAGAGTGTACAGAACAGGGGTTCTAGGACAATCGATCTTAAGGTATTCAAATTCTTTCTTACTTAGAAAACCTTCTTCAAGGCCCTCTGTCGTTAATCTTAGTATCTCTTTCTTAATATCCGCAAGGGGATTCATATCCAATACTTTGTAGTGTTTTTCTTCTCCTATCTGTTTCCTGATTTCGATGACATAGTCATCCCTGTTCTGTACAACAATCCCACCGCCTTTATCAGCAGGTTTCAGTATGATTGATTTATCATTTTTTAATGCCAATAAGGCTTTACGCTCATCCAGGAAACATTCTTTACAATAAGACCCACTGTGTATGGCTTTGCCTTTTCTTCTGACATCTCGTTTAAACCCCCTTCATTTTTATTATTATATACTATATACTGCATTGATAAATCATTGATCCACACGAGCTATTGTTTCCTCACAACACTTGCCACCCACCAGCTCAGTCTGAGAGTGATATACGCCACAAGACAATGCTTCTGAAAAGGAAGGTCCCAGAAAAACTTAGAGTTATGGAGGTAGATGTAGAAGAGGGGGGTGATGTTGATGAAGACGGGCCAGTCATCACGCACATTACTCCCGCCCCAAAGTGATTGGAGACCAACATTCTCACCCTATCCAGAACGGCTGCTACTGAGCGGGATGTAGCATGGATATCACCAACACAGGTTACACCACCACTACCTCCAGCTGCCATATTTTCCAAGGCTCGGCAGGGATCTACATCCAGCTCAACCATCTTAGTAGGTAGTGGTAGTAAAAGTCACAGTCTAGGTGCACTGGGTCACTGTTGGACTTGGCCCTTTTTCCCTCATTTTTTTCGTTTTTGCAGTGTTAAGGTGCAGGTGCTTACTTCTCCCAAGATGGCTGCCACAGACCCCTGCTACTGCAGGGTGGTCGTTTTTCATAGTAGCACCCTAGCTGCCAGGAGCTGGCTGGGACCCACAACAATGTTGCGACACCAGCCCGCCTTTTTGTCCCATAGGTAGAGTGGGGAAGCTCCTGGAAGATGCTGGAACCTTCTAGAAGGGAGGTGGGGTTTTACTCTTGCCGCCTTGGCTAGAGGTCACCTGACCTAGGGCTACTTAAGAGTGGGAGGGAAACTTTTGTGGTGAGTTGGCCATTGGGGTGAAGCAGAGCTGGAAGAATCCACCAGGAGTGTAGGCGGTAGGGCCTAGCCAGGGACTTATGCCTCTGAGAGTGACAGGATTTAGATACTGCCTCTTAAGTGAGTGAGGTGCCCTGTGAATCCCACTGATCTTTCCCAGTAGTAGGAGGACCCAGAGACTCTCTGCCAGCCTGACCAGGAAGGACCTAGTCGCCCTCTCCATTCCTACCCCCTGTAACAGAACCCCTTAAGGGCGCCAGATACATCTGCGCCAAAAGACTTCATCTGTCAACTGAGAACTGAAACCTAACTTTAAGAACTGAGACTGCATGACAAGAGCGAGCTGTAAGCCTTGAATGCCAGAGCTGAGACTGCGTGTCCAAGCTAACCTATTGAACTAATTGCTAAACCGATTGGCAAGCCACCGGGGATCGACCAGGTACTAGCGCTGTGACCCCCGCGCTCCCTGCCCAGGTCTCGGACCCCCGGCAGCGTGCTCCGCTGAGCACTTTACCCCATCCTTAATTTGAGCCCCCCCCCCTGCGACGACGAAGCCAGCGCGCTCACCGCCGCGGCCTGGAGGCCTGGAGGAGTGCCCTGCTGTGTCGCGAGGCCCAGGCGAAGCCCGGGGCCCCGTCGCTGCCGTCGCAGCCGTGTGAGGAGGTGCGCAAGGTCGGGGCAGAGTTCCCCCAACGTCGTGAGGACGGACGCCTGCTGATGCCGAGACGGAGGTAAGCCCGGAGGCCGAGATCCCCCCTGGTGCGCCCCCTGCTGGTCTGGAAACCACACCGCACTTGGCCCGGGTTGTCCCCTCCGTGGGAGTCCCCTCCCCTGCCTGCGTGACGGAGAGACCCCGCCGAGGGATCCTGTCCGTGCCCCCCATTTTGTAATACTGAGCGCGGTGCTCTGTGAACTGCACCGGAGCATAGGGACCCGCTCCTCAAGTCCGGTCACCCTCCCCGCTGGAAGCCGCCCAAAGAACTGACTGACATTACCCTCGTGTGGCGCTTCACGCCACCGACCCTGCTTCCCCAGCCGGAGAGACCGGGACTGCGAGTAACCCACTGTGTTATATGCTCTGCTCGAAAGTAAATTACATGCCAAGGAATGCGAGTAGCGCACTGTGTTATATGCCCTGCTCGAAAGTAGTTACCTGCCCAGGAATGCGAGTAGCGCACTGTGTCATTTGCTCTGCTCGAAAGTAAATTACATGCCAAGGAATGCGAGTAGCGCACTGTGTTATATGCTCTGCTCGAAAGTGAATTACATGCCAAGGAATGCGAGTAGCGCACTGTGTTATATGCCCTGCTCGAAAGTAATCACCTGCCCAGGAACACGAGTAGCGCACTGTGTTATATGCCCTGCTCGAAAGTAAATTACATGCCCAGGAACGCGAGTAGCGCACTGTGTTATATGCTCTGCTCGAAGGTAATGATATGCAACTGATTACGAGTAACGCGTTGTGATAACTGTTCTACGCAAACGTTTCCACATGTAACTGATTGCGCGTAGCGCTGTGTTTTATGTGCCTTGCTTCACAGTACTAGGGGCCAGTGGTCACGAGGAGCGCTCAGTTCGACAGGCGCCATGTTGATGAACCCAATGTTCCCCCTTACAAGTAGTACGCTGTGTTAGACGGCCTGTTCAGGAAAAGACTTTACATAAGCGCGCACAGCGCTAGAATCTCCCGCATTTAACCAGCGGGCGTGGGTACATGAACGAGGTTAGGCACTGCATAGATATCACCAAGAGTGTCGCATGTACTGAACGATGGTATTATGATTCATGTATTACCTTGTTATTTCCTGAACTGCAACTGACCAGCTATACTTGGATAAACTTGAAGTATTTGCATAATTTAAACGGTGTGGCGTCCCTTATTGTGTGTGACTCTAGTCCATGAGAAGCGTGTGGTGTATGGTTGCTTAACACATAGCCCTCTGATTGCCTGACCGGCTCGCGCCACGTTACCGCCCATAGGGCCTGGTGACCCCAGGTTCCTACATTGTTGGCGAGCGGTGGGATCCTTGGGACCTGTGACCATACAGCACCCTTCCGTGAGGCGAAGGGCGCCACAATTAAACGCCTATTGTGTTCCAAAGCTCTAAAAACATTGATTGCTGCATTGTTAGTTCCACTGTCCAGGTTGAGAGTGCAAGAAGCCTGGTTAGCTATTGACTGTTGCCTACACCCTAGGAATTTTCTCCTTAGTGTCTAGGTCCCCACCTGCCAGAATGGAATCCCGGCTAGCTGACCTCGAGGGGTACACTGTGAGGCAACTGAGGGAGTTCGCGCAGGAGTTGGGGGTGCCCGGGATGCGGAGGGCCAAAGGGCCGGAACTCCGTACCGCCATTAGGGCATGGGTAGAAGCCCACCCAGAAGGGAGAGGGGATGAGGGACAGGAGGCGCCAGAGGCACCTCAGGAGGAGAGCGCCCAGGAAGTCCTAGACATCTTGAAAGTAGACGTGTCCGAGAATGTGCCCCCAGGAAGACGTTCTGGGGCCAGTAGTAGGACAGGGTCAAGGAGGAGCGCATCTCCAGAGGAGTACGAGGACAGGAGGAAAGAGAGGCAATTAAAATGGGAGCTAGCGAAGTTGGAACGAGAAAGAAAATGGCAATTGGCCAAATTAGAGCATGAAAGAGAAAGAGAAAGAGAAGATCAGAGATGGGCAATGGAGGAGAGGAGGATGGCGCACGAGCTTCGAATGAAGGAGTTGGAGCTGCGTACCCTCCAGATGAATGTGTCCAGTGAGGACACTGGTGGCAGCATACCGGAAGCTCCCCAGGAGCTAGAATTTTCTTTACCCCAGGATGACATCACCAGGGTGTCTGAGGAGGCATTGGGGTGTGAACCTGAAGGGGGTGGTGCAGGGATCTCCCAACCCAGCGAGGTGGGAGAAGTGGCAGATAGCCCAGCTAGGTCCCAGGGAGAGAGGGTTGTAGGGCCTCACGACCTATCTATAGGAAGGCGTGAGACGGGGAGGTGTCCCGAGGTGCCCCAACCGCAGTCTCAGGGCCTGGAGAGTTCCGCAAGGGAGCCCCAGGTTGGGAGCCTAGGCTGTCCCGATGTGCCATCCAGTGCAGGGGAGCCCCTAGTGTCAGGAGGAACCAGGGCGACTGTAACCAGCGCGCCTGAGGTTCTGGGGTTGGCACAGTCGCAGGGTTTAGATCCTGTGCTGGGATGCCAGGCTCAGGGGTTGCCTGACCTGGCGGGTGGGGCCTCTGTTAACAGGGTCCCCCCGAAATTGACTTCCAGGGGTACCTTTCCCAGTGGGAGGGTGCGGAACTCTGGGAGGGGGTGCAGAGGGAGGAAGGTCTCGCCTCGGGCACCGACTCAGCCTAAGGGTTTAGACCCTAGGTTGAGGAATCAGTTGAAGGGTCAAGGCCCTGTACTGAGGAGGAAGTGGTGGGCTGAGGGTGCCTCGCAGGGTAGGGTGAGGAACCCCAGAAGGAGAGTTAGTGGGAGGAGAGCCTCGCCCCTGAAGGCTGGTCAGCCTAAGGGTGTGAACCCCAGGAGGAAGGACCAGAGGCAGTTTAGGACTGCAAGGAGGAGGACCGGAGTGGTCAACGGGCACTACAGGCCTGGGGCTACTGCCCCCCACTCCGCGAGATCACCCAGGCCAGAGACATCTGGACGGCCCAGGGGCCGGTCCTGGCCACGACTAGCTAGGGAGCCCCAGTGGGGTGGTTTCGTTGGTCCAGGGAGGTTTGTTAGGGAACCATTGGGTTCCAGAGCGGAGGAGAACCTGCGGGTGCTCCTGCCGTTGCGGGCCTGCATCCACCTTTTCTCGCCCCAAGCAGGGAAGACCATCAAGGCATTGATCGATCTACCCTGGCTTTCGGCTGGAAGAGGGTTATGTTGGACTTGGCCCTTTTTCCCTCATTTTTTTCGTTTTTGCAGTGTTAAGGTGCAGGTGCTTACTTCTCCCAAGATGGCTGCCACAGACCACTGCTACTGCAGGGTGGTCGTTTTTCATAGTAGCACCCTAGCTGCCAGGAGCTGGCTGGGACCCACAACAATGTTGCGACACCAGCCCGCCTTTTTGTCCCATAGGTAGAGTGGGGAAGCTCCTGGAAGATGCTGGAACCTTCTAGAAGGGAGGTGGGGTTTTACTCTTGCCGCCTTGGCTAGAGGTCACCTGACCTAGGGCTACTTAAGAGTGGGAGGGAAACTTTTGTGGTGAGTTGGCCATTGGGGTGAAGCAGAGCTGGAAGAATCCACCAGGAGTGTAGGCGGTAGGGCCTAGCCAGGGACTTATGCCTCTGAGAGTGACAGGATTTAGATACTGCCTCTTAAGTGAGTGAGGTGCCCTGTGAATCCCACTGATCTTTCCCAGTAGTAGGAGGACCCAGAGACTCTCTGCCAGCCTGACCAGGAAGGACCTAGTCGCCCTCTCCATTCCTACCCCCTGTAACAGAACCCCTTAAGGGCGCCAGATACATCTGCGCCAAAAGACTTCATCTGTCAACTGAGAACTGAAACCTAACTTTAAGAACTGAGACTGCATGACAAGAGCGAGCTGTAAGCCTTGAATGCCAGAGCTGAGACTGCGTGTCCAAGCTAACCTATTGAACTAATTGCTAAACCGATTGCCAAGCCACCGGGGATCGACCAGGTACTAGCGCTGTGACCCCCGCGCTTCCTGCCCAGGTCTCGGACCCCCGGCAGCGTGCTCCGCTTAGCACTTTACCCCATCCTTAATTTGAGCCCCCCCCCCTGCGACGACGAAGCCAGCGCGCTCACCGCCGCGGCCTGGAGGCCTGGAGGAGTGCCTGCTGTGTCGCGAGGCCCAGGCGAAGCCCGGGGCCCCGTCGCTGCCGTCGCAGCCGTGTGAGGAGGTGCGCAAGGTCGGGGCAGAGTTCCCCCAACGTCGTGAGGACGGACGCCTGCTGATGCCGAGACGGAGGTAAGCCCGGAGGCCGAGATCCCCCCTGGTGCGCCCCCTGCTGGTCTGGAAACCACACCGCACTTGGCCCGGGTTGTCCCCTCCGTGGGAGTCCCCTCCCCTGCCTGCGTGACGGAGAGACCCCGCCGAGGGATCCTGTCCGTGTCCCCCCTTTTGTAATACTGAGCGCGGTGCTCTGTGAACTGCACCGGAGCATAGGGACCCGCTCCTCAAGTCCGGTCACCCTCCCCGCTGGAAGCCGCCCAAAGAACTGACTGACATTACCCTCGTGTGGCGCTTCACGCCACCGACCCTGCTTCCCCAGCCGGAGAGACCGGGACTGCGAGTAACCCACTGTGTTATATGCTCTGCTCGAAAGTAAATTACATGCCAAGGAATGCGAGTAGCGCACTGTGTTATATGCCCTGCTCGAAAGTAGTTACCTGCCCAGGAATGCGAGTAGCGCACTGTGTCATATGCTCTGCTCGAAAGTAAATTACATGCCAAGGAATGCGAGTAGCGCACTGTGTTATATGCTCTGCTCGAAAGTGAATTACATGCCAAGGAATGCGAGTAGCGCACTGTGTTATATGCCCTGCTCGAAAGTAATCACCTGCCCAGGAACGCGAGTAGCGCACTGTGTTATATGCCCTGCTCGAAAGTAAATTACATGCCCAGGAACGCGAGTAGCGCACTGTGTTATATGCTCTGCTCGAAGGTAATGATATGCAACTGATTACGAGTAACGCGTTGTGATAACTGTTCTACGCAAACGTTTCCACATGTAACTGATTGCGCGTAGCGCTGTGTTTTATGTGCCTTGCTTCACAGTACTAGGGGCCAGTGGTCACGAGGAGCGCTCAGTTCGACAGGCGCCATGTTGATGAACCCAATGTTCCCCCTTACAAGTAGTACGCTGTGTTAGACGGCCTGTTCAGGAAAAGACTTTACATAAGCGCGCACAGCGCTAGAATCTCACGCATTTAACCAGCGGGCGTGGGTACATGAACGAGGTTAGGCACTGCATAGATATCACCAAGAGTGTCGCATGTACTGAACGATGGTATTATGATTCATGTATTACCTTGTTATTTCCTGAACTGCAACTGACCAGCTATACTTGGATAAACTTGAAGTATTTGCATAATTTAAACGGTGTGGCGTCCCTTATTGTGTGTGACTCTAGTCCATGAGAAGCGTGTGGTGTATGGTTGCTTAACACATAGCCCTCTGATTGCCTGACCGGCTCGCGCCACGTTACCGCCCATAGGGCCTGGTGACCCCAGGTTCCTACATTGTTGGCGAGCGGTGGGATCCTTGGGACCTGTGACCATACAGCACCCTTCCGTGAGGCGAAGGGCGCCACAATTAAACGCCTATTGTGTTCCAAAGCTCTAAAAACATTGATTGCTGCATTGTTAGTTCCACTGTCCAGGTTGAGAGTGCAAGAAGCCTGGTTAGCTATTGACTGTTGCCTACACCCTAGGAATTTTCTCCTTAGTGTCTAGGTCCCCACCTGCCAGAATGGAATCCCGGCTAGCTGACCTCGAGGGGTACACTGTGAGGCAACTGAGGGAGTTCGCGCAGGAGTTGGGGGTGCCCGGGATGCGGAGGGCCAAAGGGCCGGAACTCCGTACCGCCATTAGGGCATGGGTAGAAGCCCACCCAGAAGGGAGAGGGGATGAGGGACAGGAGGCGCCAGAGGCACCTCAGGAGGAGAGCGCCCAGGAAGTCCTAGACATCTTGAAAGTAGACGTGTCCGAGAATGTGCCCCCAGGAAGACGTTCTGGGGCCAGTAGTAGGACAGGGTCAAGGAGGAGCGCATCTCCAGAGGAGTACGAGGACAGGAGGAAAGAGAGGCAATTAAAATGGGAGCTAGCGAAGTTGGAACGAGAAAGAAAATGGCAATTGGCCAAATTAGAGCATGAAAGAGAAAGAGAAAGAGAAGATCAGAGATGGGCAATGGAGGAGAGGAGGATGGCGCACGAGCTTCGAATGAAGGAGTTGGAGCTGCGTACCCTCCAGATGAATGTGTCCAGTGAGGACACTGGTGGCAGCAAACCGGAAGCTCCCCAGGAGCTAGAATTTTCTTTACCCCAGGATGACATCACCAGGGTGTCTGAGGAGGCATTGGGGTGTGAACCTGAAGGGGGTGGTGCAGGGATCTCCCAACCCAGCGAGGTGGGAGAAGTGGCAGATAGCCCAGCTAGGTCCCAGGGAGAGAGGGTTGTAGGGCCTCACGACCTATCTATAGGAAGGCGTGAGACGGGGAGGTGTCCCGAGGTGCCCCAACCGCAGTCTCAGGGCCTGGAGAGTTCCGCAAGGGAGCCCCAGGTTGGGAGCCTAGGCTGTCCCGATGTGCCATCCAGTGCAGGGGAGCCCCTAGTGTCAGGAGGACCCAGGGCGACTGTAACCAGCGCGCCTGAGGTTCTGGGGTTGGCACAGTCGCAGGGTTTAGATCCTGTGCTGGGATGCCAGGCTCAGGGGTTGCCTGACCTGGCGGGTGGGGCCTCTGTTAACAGGGTCCCCCCGAAATTGACTTCCAGGGGTACCTTTCCCAGTGGGAGGGTGCGGAACTCTGGGAGGGGGTGCAGAGGGAGGAAGGTCTCGCCTCGGGCACCGACTCAGCCTAAGGGTTTAGACCCTAGGTTGAGGAATCAGTTGAAGGGTCAAGGCCCTGTACTGAGGAGGAAGTGGTGGGCTGAGGGTGCCTCGCAGGGTAGGGTGAGGAACCCCAGAAGGAGAGTTAGTGGGAGGAGAGCCTCGCCCCTGAAGGCTGGTCAGCCTAAGGGTGTGAACCCCAGGAGGAAGGACCAGAGGCAGTTTAGGACTGCAAGGAGGAGGACCGGAGTGGTCAACGGGCACTACAGGCCTGGGGCTACTGCCCCCCACTCCGCGAGATCACCCGGGCCAGAGACATCTGGACGGCCCAGGGGGCGGTCCTGGCCACGACTAGCTAGGGAGCCCCAGTGGGGTGGTTTCGTTGAGCACTTTACCCCATCCTTAATTTGAGCCCCCCCCCCCCCTGCGACGACGAAGCCAGCGCGCTCACCGCCGCGGCCTGGAGGCCTGGAGGAGTGCCCTGCTGTGTCGCGAGGCCCAGGCGAAGCCCGGGGCCCCGTCGCTGCCGTCGCAGCCGTGTGAGGAGGTGCGCAAGGTCGGGGCAGAGTTCCCCCAACGTCGTGAGGACGGACGCCTGCTGATGCCGAGACGGAGGTAAGCCCGGAGGCCGAGATCCCCCCTGGTGCGCCCCCTGCTGGTCTGGAAACCACACCGCACTTGGCCCGGGTTGTCCCCTCCGTGGGAGTCCCCTCCCCTGCCTGCGTGACGGAGAGACCCCACCGAGGGATCCTGTCCGTGTCCCCCCTTTTGTAATACTGAGCGCGGTGCTCTGTGAACTGCACCGGAGCATAGGGACCCGCTCCTCAAGTCCGGTCACCCTCCCCGCTGGAAGCCGCCCAAAGAACTGACTGACATTACCCTCGTGTGGCGCTTCACGCCACCGACCCTGCTTCCCCAGCCGGAGAGACCGGGACTGCGAGTAACCCACTGTGTTATATGCTCTGCTCGAAAGTAAATTACATGCCAAGGAATGCGAGTAGCGCACTGTGTTATATGCCCTGCTCGAAAGTAGTTACCTGCCCAGGAATGCGAGTAGCGCACTGTGTCATATGCTCTGCTCGAAAGTAAATTACATGCCAAGGAATGCGAGTAGCGCACTGTGTTATATGCTCTGCTCGAAAGTGAATTACATGCCAAGGAATGCGAGTAGCGCACTGTGTTATATGCCCTGCTCGAAAGTAATCACCTGCCCAGGAACGCGAGTAGCGCACTGTGTTATATGCCCTGCTCGAAAGTAAATTACATGCCCAGGAACGCGAGTAGCGCACTGTGTTATATGCTCTGCTCGAAGGTAATGATATGCAACTGATTACGAGTAACGCGTTGTGATAACTGTTCTAAGCAAACGTTTCCACATGTAACTGATTGCGCGTAGCGCTGTGTTTTATGTGCCTTGCTTCACAGTACTAGGGGCCAGTGGTCACGAGGAGCGCTCAGTTCGACAGGCGCCATGTTGATGAACCCAATGTTCCCCCTTACAAGTAGTACGCTGTGTTAGACGGCCTGTTCAGGAAAAGACTTTACATAAGCGCGCACAGCGCTAGAATCTCCCGCATTTAACCAGCGGGCGTGGGTACATGAACGAGGTTAGGCACTGCATAGATATCACCAAGAGTGTCGCATGTACTGAACGATGGTATTATGATTCATGTATTACCTTGTTATTTCCTGAACTGCAACTGACCAGCTATTCTTGGATAAACTTGAAGTATTTGCATAATTTAAACGGTGTGGCGTCCCTTATTGTGTGTGACTCTAGTCCATGAGAAGCGTGTGGTGTATGGTTGCTTAACACATAGCCCTCTGATTGCCTGACCGGCTCGCGCCACGTTACCGCCCATAGGGCCTGGTGACCCCAGGTTCCTACATTGTTGGCGAGCGGTGGGATCCTTGGGACCTGTGACCATACAGCACCCTTCCGTGAGGCGAAGGGCGCCACAATTAAACGCCTATTGTGTTCCAAAGCTCTAAAAACATTGATTGCTGCATTGTTAGTTCCACTGTCCAGGTTGAGAGTGCAAGAAGCCTGGTTAGCTATTGACTGTTGCCTACACCCTAGGAATTTTCTCCTTAGTGTCTAGGTCCCCACCTGCCAGAATGGAATCCCGGCTAGCTGACCTCGAGGGGTACACTGTGAGGCAACTGAGGGAGTTCGCGCAGGAGTTGGGGGTGCCCGGGATGCGGAGGGCCAAAGGGCCGGAACTCCGTACCGCCATTAGGGCATGGGTAGAAGCCCACCCAGAAGGGAGAGGGGATGAGGGACAGGAGGCGCCAGAGGCACCTCAGGAGGAGAGCGCCCAGGAAGTCCTAGACATCTTGAAAGTAGACGTGTCCGAGAATGTGCACCCAGGAAGACGTTCTGGGGCCAGTAGTAGGACAGGGTCAAGGAGGAGCGCATCTCCAGAGGAGTACGAGGACAGGAGGAAAGAGAGGCAATTAAAATGGGAGCTAGCGAAGTTGGAACGAGAAAGAAAATGGCAATTGGCCAAATTAGAGCATGAAAGAGAAAGAGAAAGAGAAGATCAGAGATGGGCAATGGAGGAGAGGAGGATGGCGCACGAGCTTCGAATGAAGGAGTTGGAGCTGCGTACCCTCCAGATGAATGTGTCCAGTGAGGACACTGGTGGCAGCATACCGGAAGCTCCCCAGGAGCTAGAATTTTCTTTACCCCAGGATGACATCACCAGGGTGTCTGAGGAGGCATTGGGGTGTGAACCTGAAGGGGGTGGTGCAGGGATCTCCCAACCCAGCGAGGTGGGAGAAGTGGCAGATAGCCCAGCTAGGTCCCAGGGAGAGAGGGTTGTAGGGCCTCACGACCTATCTATAGGAAGGCGTGAGACGGGGAGGTGTCCCGAGGTGCCCCAACCGCAGTCTCAGGGCCTGGAGAGTTCCGCAAGGGAGCCCCAGGTTGGGAGCCTAGGCTGTCCCGATGTGCCATCCAGTGCAGGGGAGCCCCTAGTGTCAGGAGGAACCAGGGCGACTGTAACCAGCGCGCCTGAGGTTCTGGGGTTGGCACAGTCGCAGGGTTTAGATCCTGTGCTGGGATGCCAGGCTCAGGGGTTGCCTGACCTGGCGGGTGGGGCCTCTGTTAACAGGGTCCCCCCGAAATTGACTTCCAGGGGTACCTTTCCCAGTGGGAGGGTGCGGAACGCTGGGAGGGGGTGCAGAGGGAGGAAGGTCTCGCCTCGGGCACCGACTCAGCCTAAGGGTTTAGACCCTAGGTTGAGGAATCAGTTGAAGGGTCAAGGCCCTGTACTGAGGAGGAAGTGGTGGGCTGAGGGTGCCTCGCAGGGTAGGGTGAGGAACCCCAGAAGGAGAGTTAGTGGGAGGAGAGCCTCGCCCCTGAAGGCTGGTCAGCCTAAGGGTGTGAACCCCAGGAGGAAGGACCAGAGGCAGTTTAGGACTGCAAGGAGGAGGACCGGAGTGGTCAACGGGCACTACAGGCCTGGGGCTACTGCCCCCCACTCCGCGAGATCACCCGGGCCAGAGACATCTGGACGGCCCAGGGGCCGGTCCTGGCCACGACTAGCTAGGGAGCCCCAGTGGGGTGGTTTCGTTGGTCCAGGGAGGTTTGTTAGGGAACCAGTGGGTTCCAGAGCGGAGGAGAACCTGCGGGTGCTCCTGCCGTTGCGGGCCTGCATCCACCTTTTCTCGCCCCAAGCAGGGAAGACCATCAAGGCATTGATCGATCTACCCTGGCTTTCGGCTGGAAGAGGGTTATGTTGGACTTGGCCCTTTTTCCCTCATTTTTTTCGTTTTTGCAGTGTTAAGGTGCAGGTGCTTACTTCTCCCAAGATGGCTGCCACAGACCCCTGCTACTGCAGGGTGGTCGTTTTTCATAGTAGCACCCTAGCTGCCAGGAGCTGGCTGGGACCCACAACAATGTTGCGACACCAGCCCGCCTTTTTGTTTCATAGGTAGAGTGGGGAAGCTCCTGGAAGATGCTGGAACCTTCTAGAAGGGAGGTGGGGTTTTACTCTTGCCGCCTTGGCTAGAGGTCACCTGACCTAGGGCTACTTAAGAGTGGGAGGGAAACTTTTGTGGTGAGTTGGCCATTGGGGTGAAGCAGAGCTGGAAGAATCCACCAGGAGTGTAGGCGGTAGGGCCTAGCCAGGGACTTATGCCTCTGAGAGTGACAGGATTTAGATACTGCCTCTTAAGTGAGTGAGGTGCCCTGTGAATCCCACTGATCTTTCCCAGTAGTAGGAGGACCCAGAGACTCTCTGCCAGCCTGACCAGGAAGGACCTAGTCGCCCTCTCCATTCCTACCCCCTGTAACAGAACCCCTTAAGGGCGCCAGATACATCTGCGCCAAAAGACTTCATCTGTCAACTGAGAACTGAAACCTAACTTTAAGAACTGAGACTGCATGACAAGAGCGAGCTGTAAGCCTTGAATGCCAGAGCTGAGACTGCGTGTCCAAGCTAACCTATTGAACTAATTGCTAAACCGATTGCCAAGCCACCGGGGATCGACCAGGTACTAGCGCTGTGACCCCCGCGCTCCCTGCCCAGGTCTCGGACCCTCGGCAGCGTGCTCCGCTGAGCACTTTACCCCATCCTTAATTTGAGCCCCCCCCCCTGCGACGACGAAGCCAGCGCGCTCACCGCCGCGGCCTGGAGGCCTGGAGGAGTGCCCTGCTGTGTCGCGAGGCCCAGGCGAAGCCCGGAGCCCCGTCGCTGCCGTCGCAGCCGTGTGAGGAGGTGCGCAAGGTCGGGGCAGAGTTCCCCCAACGTCGTGAGGACGGACGCCTGCTGACGCCGAGACGGAGGTAAGCCCGGAGGCCGAGATCCCCCCTGGTGCGCCCCCTGCTGGTCTGGAAACCACACCGCACTTGGCCCGGGTTGTCCCCTCCGTGGGAGTCCCCTCCCCTGCCTGCGCGACGGAGAGACCCCGCCGAGGGATCCTGTCCGTGTCCCCCCTTTTGTAATACTGAGCGCGGTGCTCTGTGAACTGCACCGGAGCATAGGGACCCGCTCCTGAAGTCCGGTCACCCTCCCCGCTGGAAGCCGCCCAAAGAACTGACTGACATTACCCTCGTGTGGCGCTTCACGCCACCGACCCTGCTTCCCCAGCCGGAGAGACCGGGACTGCGAGTAACCCACTGTGTTATATGCTCTGCTCTAAAGTAAATTACATGCCAAGGAATGCGAGTAGCGCACTGTGTTATATGCCCTGCTCGAAAGTAGTTACCTGCCCAGGAATGCGAGTAGCGCACTGTGTCATATGCTCTGCTCGAAAGTAAATTACATGCCAAGGAATGCGAGTAGCGCACTGTGTTATATGCTCTGCTCGAAAGTGAATTACATGCCAAGGAATGCGAGTAGCGCACTGTGTTATATGCCCTGCTCGAAAGTAATCACCTGCCCAGGAACGCGAGTAGCGCACTGTGTTATATGCCCTGCTCGAAAGTAAATTACATGCCCAGGAACGCGAGTAGCGCACTGTGTTATATGCTCTGCTCGAAGGTAATGATATGCAACTGATTACGAGTAACGCGTTGTGATAACTGTTCTACGCAAACGTTTCCACATGTAACTGATTGCGCGTAGCGCTGTGTTTTATGTGCCTTGCTTCACAGTACTAGGGGCCAGTGGTCACGAGGAGCGCTCAGTTCGACAGGCGCCATGTTGATGAACCCAATGTTCCCCCTTACAAGTAGTACGCTGTGTTAGACGGCCTGTTCAGGAAAAGACTTTACATAAGCGCGCACAGCGCTAGAATCTCCCGCATTTAACCAGCGGGCGTGGGTACATGAACGAGGTTAGGCACTGCATAGATATCACCAAGAGTGTCGCATGTACTGAACGATGGTATTATGATTCATGTATTACCTTGTTATTTCCTGAACTGCAACTGACCAGCTATACTTGGATAAACTTGAAGTATTTGCATAATTTAAACGGTGTGGCGTCCCTTATTGTGTGTGACTCTAGTCCATGAGAAGCGTGTGGTGTATGGTTGCTTAACACATAGCCCTCTGATTGCCTGACCGGCTCGCGCCACGTTACCGCCCATAGGGCCTGGTGACCCCAGGTTCCTACATTGTTGGCGAGCGGTGGGATCCTTGGGACCTGTGACCATACAGCACCCTTCCGTGAGGCGAAGGGCGCCACAATTAAACGCGTATTGTGTTCCAAAGCTCTAAAAACATTGATTGCTGCATTGTTAGTTCCACTGTCCAGGTTGAGAGTGCAAGAAGCCTGGTTAGCTATTGACTGTTGCCTACACCCTAGGAATTTTCTCCTTAGTGTCTAGGTCCCCACCTGCCAGAATGGAATCCCGGCTAGCTGACCTCGAGGGGTACACTGTGAGGCAACTGAGGGAGTTCGCGCAGGAGTTGGGGGTGCCCGGGATGCGGAGGGCCAAAGGGCCGGAACTCCGTACCGCCATTAGGGCATGGGTAGAAGCCCACCCAGAAGGGAGAGGGGATGAGGGACAGGAGGCGCCAGAGGCACCTCAGGAGGAGAGCGCCCAGGAAGTCCTAGACATCTTGAAAGTAGACGTGTCCGAGAATGTGCCCCCAGGAAGACGTTCTGGGGCCAGTAGTAGGACAGGGTCAAGGAGGAGCGCATCTCCAGAGGAGTACGAGGACAGGAGGAAAGAGAGGCAATTAAAATGGGAGCTAGCGAAGTTGGAACGAGAAAGAAAATGGCAATTGGCCAAATTAGAGCATGAAAGAGAAAGAGAAAGAGAAGATCAGAGATGGGCAATGGAGGAGAGGAGGATGGCGCACGAGCTTCGAATGAAGGAGTTGGAGCTGCGTACCCTCCAGATGAATGTGTCCAGTGAGGACACTGGTGGCAGCATACCGGAAGCTCCCCAGGAGCTAGAATTTTCTTTACCCCAGGATGACATCACCAGGGTGTCTGAGGAGGCATTGGGGTGTGAACCTGAAGGGGGTGGTGCAGGGATCTCCCAACCCAGCGAGGTGGGAGAAGTGGCAGATAGCCCAGCTAGGTCCCAGGGAGAGAGGGTTGTAGGGCCTCACGACCTATCTATAGGAAGGCGTGAGACGGGGAGGTGTCCCGAGGTGCCCCAACCGCAGTCTCAGGGCCTGGAGAGTTCCGCAAGGGAGCCCCAGGTTGGGAGCCCAGGCTGTCCCGATGTGCCATCCAGTGCAGGGGAGCCCCTAGTGTCAGGAGGACCCAGGGCGACTGTAACCAGCGCGCCTGAGGTTCTGGGGTTGGCCCAGTCGCAGGGTTTAGAACCTGTGCTGGGATGCCAGGCTCAGGGGTTGCCTGACCTGGCGGGTGGGGCCTCTGTTAACAGGGTCCCCCCGAAATTGACTTCCAGGGGTACCTTTCCCAGTGGGAGGGTGCGGAACTCTGGGAGGGGGTGCAGAGGGAGGAAGGTCTCGCCTCGGGCACCGACTCAGCCTAAGGGTTTAGACCCTAGGTTGAGGAATCAGTTGAAGGGTCAAGGCCCTGTACTGAGGAGGAAGTGGTGGGCTGAGGGTGCCTCGCAGGGTAGGGTGAGGAACCCCAGAAGGAGAGTTAGTGGGAGGAGAGCCTCGCCCCTGAAGGCTGGTCAGCCTAAGGGTGTGAACCCCAGGAGGAAGGACCAGAGGCAGTTTAGGACTGCAAGGAGGAGGACCGGAGTGGTCAACGGGCACTACAGGCCTGGGGCTACTGCCCCCCACTCCGCGAGATCACCCGGGCCAGAGACATCTGGACGGCCCAGGGGCCGGTCCTGGCCACGACTAACTAGGGAGCCCCAGTGGGGTGGTTTCGTTGGTCCAGGGAGGTTTGTTAGGGAACCATTGGGTTCCAGAGCGGAGGAGAACCTGCGGGTGCTCCTGCCGTTGCGGGCCTGCATCCACCTTTTCTCGCCCCAAGCAGGGAAGACCATCAAGGCATTGATCGATCTACCCTGGCTTTCGGCTGGAAGAGGGTTATGTTGGACTTGGCCCTTTTTCCCTCATTTTTTTCGTTTTTGCAGTGTTAAGGTGCAGGTGCTTACTTCTCCCAAGATGGCTGCCACAGACCCATGCTACTGCAGGGTGGTCGTTTTTCATAGTAGCACCCTAGCTGCCAGGAGCTGGCTGGGACCCACAACAATGTTGCGACACCAGCCCGCCTTTTTGTCCCATAGGTAGAGTGGGGAAGCTCCTGGAAGATGCTGGAACCTTCTAGAAGGGAGGTGGGGTTTTACTTTTGCCGCCTTGGCTAGAGGTCACCTGACCTAGGGCTACTTAAGAGTGGGAGGGAAACTTTTGTGGTGAGTTGGCTATTGGGGTGAAGCAGAGCTGGAAGAATCCACCAGGAGTGTAGGCGGTAGGGCCTAGCCAGGGACTTATGCCTCTGAGAGTGACAGGATTTAGATACTGCCTCTTAAGTGAGTGAGGTGCCCTGTGAATCCCACTGATCTTTCCCAGTAGTAGGAGGACCCAGAGACTCTCTGCCAGCCTGACCAGGAAGGACCTAGTCGCCCTCTCCATTCCTACCCCCTGTAACAGAACCCCTTAAGGGCGCCAGATACATCTGCGCCAAAAGACTTCATCTGTCAACTGAGAACTGAAACCTAACTTTAAGAACTGAGACTGCATGACAAGAGCGAGCTGTAAGCCTTGAATGCCAGAGCTGAGACTGCGTGTCCAAGCTAACCTATTGAACTAATTGCTAAACCGATTGCCAAGCCACCGGGGATCGACCAGGTACTAGCGCTGTGACCCCCGCGCTCCCTGCCCAGGTCTCGGACCCCCGGCAGCGTGCTCCGCTGAGCACTTTACCCCATCCTTAATTTGAGCCCCCCCCCCTGCGACGACGAAGCCAGCGCGCTCACCGCCGCGGCCTGGAGGCCTGGAGGAGTTCCCTGCTGTGTCGCGAGGCCCAGGCGAAGCCCGGAGCCCCGTCGCTGCCGTCGCAGCCGTGTGAGGAGGTGCGCAAGGTCGGGGCAGAGTTCCCCCAACGTCGTGAGGACGGACGCCTGCTGACGCCGAGACGGAGGTAAGCCCGGAGGCCGAGATCCCCCCTGGTGCGCCCCCTGCTGGTCTGGAAACCACACCGCACTTGGCCCGGGTTGTCCCCTCCGTGGGAGTCCCCTCCCCTGCCTGCGCGACGGAGAGACCCCGCCGAGGGATCCTGTCCGTGTCCCCCCTTTTGTAATACTGAGCGCGGTGCTCTGTGAACTGCACCGGAGCATAGGGACCCGCTCCTCAAGTCCGGTCACCCTCCCCGCTGGAAGCCGCCCAAAGAACTGACTGACATTACCCTCGTGTGGCGCTTCACGCCACCGACCCTGCTTCCCCAGCCGGAGAGACCGGGACTGCGAGTAACCCACTGTGTTATATGCTCTGCTCTAAAGTAAATTACATGCCAAGGAATGCGAGTAGCGCACTGTGTTATATGCCCTGCTCGAAAGTAGTTACCTGCCCAGGAATGCGAGTAGCGCACTGTGTCATATGCTCTGCTCGAAAGTAAATTACATGCCAAGGAATGCGAGTAGCGCACTGTGTTATATGCTCTGCTCGAAAGTGAATTACATGCCAAGGAATGCGAGTAGCGCACTGTGTTATATGCCCTGCTCGAAAGTAATCACCTGCCCAGGAACGCGAGTAGCGCACTGTGTTATATGCCCTGCTCGAAAGTAAATTACATGCCCAGGAACGCGAGTAGCGCACTGTGTTATATGCTCTGCTCGAAGGTAATGATATGCAACTGATTACGAGTAACGCGTTGTGATAACTGTTCTACGCAAACATTTCCACATGTAACTTATTGCGCGTAGCGCTGTGTTTTATGTGCCTTGCTTCACAGTACTAGGGGCCAGTGGTCACGAGGAGCGCTCAGTTCGACAGGCGCCATGTTGATGAACCCAATGTTCCCCCTTACAAGTAGTACGCTGTGTTAGACGGCCTGTTCAGGAAAAGACTTTACATAAGCGCGCACAGCGCTGGAATCTCCCGCATTTAACCAGCGGGCGTGGGTACATGAACGAGGTTAGGCACTGCATAGATATCACCAAGAGTGTCGCATGTACTGAACGATGGTATTATGATTCATGTATTACCTTGTTATTTCCTGAACTGCAACTGACCAGCTATACTTGGATAAACTTGAAGTATTTGCATAATTTAAACGGTGTGGCGTCCCTTATTGTGTGTGACTCTAGTCCATGAGAAGCGTGTGGTGTATGGTTGCTTAACACATAGCCCTCTGATTGCCTGACCGGCTCGCGCCACGTTACCGCCCTTAGGGCCTGGTGAACCCAGGTTCCTACAGTCACATTCCAAGCACACCCTCCAGTTCATCTGGTAGTGAAAGTGGCACATCCAGCAGTGCCAGAAAGTTCTCCTCCCCAGTTTGGGACTTCTTTTCTGTTAGCACCCAGGAGGAGAACGTTGCTATATGCTCAATTTGTCGACAAGGTGTTCGGCGGGGTAAGCTTGGTACAAACAATGGTACCGGAGGCCAAGCAAGTCATGTCAGAATACACCACACTATCGTGTGGGAGAATCACCTACTTCAGTTAAAAGAAAGTAGAAAAACTCAACCCATTGAGGTTGGTCAGGAAGAATCAGGGAGCGATATTATTGCGGTGGAAGGTGAAGAAGAGGGAGGCATTTCTAGCCCTGTCCCCAGTAGTACAGTGGTACCGCCCACATCCTCCTCAGTAACATCTGAGTGGCACCGCAGTAAGAGCCATACTCAGAGTCAGGCTGAGACACCAAGGCGACCGAGTACCGCAATGAGACAAACTGTGTCGTTGAGCCTAAGTGGGTTAATGAAAACAGCACCACAAAGGAAAGTAATCCAGCCTACCATTGAGAGCATGCTTAGGTTGGAGGGGCAGTTCCAACGCAACCACCCAACGGCACGGTTGTACAATGCGAAGCAGGCTAAAATGTTAGCGCTGGACCTTCTTCCTTTTTCATTTGTGGAAGGGGTGGGTTTCCTTGAATTTGTGTCATACATCTGCCCTAAATGGAAGGTTCCCAGCCGGTCCTATTTCGCAAGAATTGCTGTTCTGGCACTACATCATGATGTGCTGGAATTGGTTGGACAAGCTTTGCAGCAGAGTGCTGTTCACAATATCCACCTGACAACAGACATGTGGACCAGTTGCCAAGCCACAGATTACATGTGCATCACTGCACACTGGGTCTCTTTTGTGGGGGTTAGAGATAAGCTATCTACATGAGGTGCTGTTGACACAGCTGCGATTTTTAAAGGTACTCGGAAACATGCAACTGTAGCCATGTTCGCCATGGAGAAATCTCATACGGCTGCAAACATTTTGCAAGAGTTTCGCAGCAAGGTTTTTGAATGGCTGCGCCCAAGAGGGCTTAGTATTGGTTTTGTTGCCACAGACAATGGCAGTAATGTACTTAAGGCCATGGATCTTGGTTCCTATTTCAGGGTTCCGTGTTTGGCGCACTGCATAAACATTATAGTTCAAGGCTTTCTGAAAAAAGAACCAATAGTCAGCAACTTACTGGCCATCTGCCGAAGAATATGCACTCATTTCAGCCATTCTTTTAAAGCTCGGAAGCAGCTGAGGATCATCCAACGTGAAAATAGGATGACAGTCAAGGCACTCATCCAGGAGGTGGCAACACGTTGGAACTCAACGTATTACATGCTAAATCGTCTGTATGAGCAGTACAGGTCACTCCATGAATATGTCTGGAAAAGAGGGGATGCTACTGTTAAAGGCATGAACCTTGAGATGGAGCAATGGAGCCTAATTAAATGCCTGACTGAGATGCTTCGTCCTTTTGAGGTATTCACACGTGAAGTCAGCAAGGAGGACTGTACAATAGGCCATGCTATCCCATTATTGCAAATGCTAGAGCATCAGCTGAAGAAGGTTTCTGAATCATACAAAGGTGTAGAGGACAAAAGGGAAGCCTATGACTTGGTGGAGAGCTTAGCCCGTCGCTTAGCTGAAAATACAAGGATAGAAAATAAAATGTTGTCACAAGAACATTACATTTGTGCCACAATTCTGGATCCACGTGCAAAATTTGGACTGAAGACATTCTTTGCTTTTTCAGAGATTGATGTTGCCCGCTACAAAACTTGTATAGCTGAGGCAGCCAGTAAGTTGGAAAACGAACGGCTGCTAATTAAAAGCCCGCAAGATCAACCCACAAGAAGTACTCCAGCATGGCATGCATGCAGGATCAAGTGCAACTTCGTCGGCTGAGGGCAGTGCATTTGGATCACAACACTCACCATCACTATCGACAACAGCATCAATAACTGGATCATTAGGCCCAGTAGAATCATTAGACGATTGATATGTACAGTTAGGCATTAATAAGCACAGTGCTGATGCACAGAGAAAAGAGCCCGAAAGCTTACCAGCAGCACCCCTGAACATTGAGCGGATGGTCCAGGCCTATCTGGACGACCCAACAGAGGTGTACATTGATCAAAACCCATTGCAGTATTGGTACTGGAAAAGGTCTGAATGGCCACTGCTCAGCAGGCTGGCGATAAGCTATCTGGCTTGCCCTGGCGCAAGTGTCTCTTCTGAACGTGTTTTCAGTGCTGCTGGTTCCATTGTAACATTGAGAAGGAGCAGTCTCTCGCCCAAAAATGTGGAGAGGTTAACAATGATCAAAATGAATCAGCACTTCATACCACCGAATTACACAATACATGAATCAATGGAGGAAGATGAGGACAGCGGCTCAGGTGACGGAAGTAGTGTGTCACATCGTGATTACCTACTACTGGCTGACCCCCCAGAGTTTGAAGACGAGCTATACTTCCCTGACAATTAGGCTTGCACTTACTGTCTTCCTCCCTTTTTTCCCCCTTTATTTGTGTGTCTGTCGTTCCGGTTACAAACTTGTGAATCACAACAAATCCATTACCACCGTCTTCTACTCTTCTTATTTAATATACAAGTTTCAGGTGTCTGCAATTTGACAGTACAGTCCTCCGAATCCAGCTCCTCTGCTCCATCATACTGAATCTCCTGCCCAAATCCATTGCCCTCATGAATGATGATTGGATGATGGTAAATAGAAGAAAAAATTAAAACTTTCCTAGTCCCACCAAAAGAAGTGCAGCATGAATCAGATGACTACTATAGCTATCCTCCTTTCAGAGCCGAGAGAGACTGCCCATTAACTGAAAATAAGATGGAACAGGTAATGATTGATGCCATGCATTGGACGCAGAGTCGCAGACTGAGTGATTTTGTTGTGTTTGTTGTGCATGAAGTTATGTAATTGTGCACCAATCATCTTTCTACAGTACACACTAAACTTAACTCAAGGTGAATTTTCCCCTTCTTGCAAATAAGAAATTAGTACTTCTCCTGCAGCTTGGTGATACATTGCTTTTAATTCAATACAGGAAGGGGACTCACTCAATCTGCACAATGAGTATGATTGACACAACAGCACCGTCCATGATGATGGTGGCGAAATAGACAGCCCGTTAACTTAAGATGAGAAGGAACAGGTAATGACAATTAATGGCATGCATTGGACACCTGACTCTGAGCGATTGGTGTTTGTGTTTTCGTTGTTTGTTTGTTGTGCACAAAGTGAAGTCAAAGTGTACTAGTAATCTATCTTTCTGTACACACTAAAGACTCACTCAAGTCAATAATATTTCTACTCTTGTTGTGTAATAACAATTTTACTTCAACTGCAGGCCGATCTTCACAGTCAGTCAGTACAAGTATCGGAGATGATGATTGATGGAATAATAACAAGTCAGGAGGACGTTTCATGAGTGGCATAAAACTTAAAAGCCTAAAGGTACACACGTCAACAACAACCACAGCAGACCCAAATGTCTGTGTAGATGTGGAGTCAAGTCTAGCGGTGGGATGACTGCGGTGCATTGATTTACTAACTTAAACTGTAAAATGCTATGTTTGGAATGGATAATGTGCTTTGCCTTTGTCCAGCTCTTTAAAAAAAAGTACTCTAAAGTCTAAACGTAGGATGTGCTACTGCTAAGCAACGTGCCGTTAGGCCTGCCACTGTGGGCCTGCTCTCTCCTGTTATTGTTGAAGGTCAATGCTGGAAACAGACTAAAGTAGAGATGATGCATACATGCCACCTCGGAAAGTGTTCTTGTTGCACTACACCATAACTTGTGCATTTGTTTCAACTTTGTTTCTCAATATCTCCTTTGTTTTTCCATCTAGAATTACAGGCTGGGCCTTCCCCTATACCTGGGAAAACATTACAATGCACACTTACCTTACCAATAAATCGACATTTTTTTTCCAGCTGGGCAGTGGCGAGTGGCGACACCCAAGATTGATGGACGAGAGGACCAACAGGAATGCCCAGATGCAAATCCAGTCCACATTTTTTACCAGGATAACACAGTAACAGTATCAACTTTTATCTTCTTTTAAATAATTTGAATAATTTTTTTGTCTACAATCTTTACAACAGTGTGTTCTTGTTGTTATTATCATCATTAGGTTTGCTCTCTGTTTACGATTCTTCCCTACCAATATTTAAAATTTCTATTTGCTATCTGTAAAAGTATTAAGGCCGGAACAACAGAACAAGAAGTTTATGTAATCCGGGTCTCTCATCATCATGCATGCATTTCCTTTTTCTCCCTTAACATATGGATATGGTAGTCTTCAAAGATTGTCGTTTGTTTGTCCATGCATACTGTTTTTCAATGTCAAACCTTTCCCAAAACCCCCTTCCCATCCATTCAACAAACCCTAACCCTCTTCACCCGGGCTGTGTGACTTATTGTCGAGGTGTGACTAAATTAAATGTACACCAATACTTAATCACACGCTTGCTGGGGTGGATGTGGTGAAAGCAACAGTACTTCAATTTCAAGGCAGAGCGATGATCTTCTTCTGCTTGCCCACCCATGAGTAGGAAATTTTAGAGGTTATTTTATTTAACAAAGGAACATATACCTCCGCATTAATTGCCGGCATTGATTGGATTTGTTTGTTGTCATTCCTCATACACAGCACTAACTGTTAGGCTGTAGGCCTAGTCAAGTGACTCGACACAACTATAGTTTGTAACTCTGTCTTGTAGGCTATCCCAACCACCATTATGTTTTGTTGTAAAATATTTTAGCATATTATTGTTGCTCGGTAAGTTCTGTACTGTACTTCATTCTACTACTCCTCTAACAGTCTCTCAAAGGCGATTGACTGTCTCCTTTTCTTTTTTTTCAAATGCTGCTGCCCTGCCAGTGTCTACTACTACTACTACTACTATACTACCACCACCACCCCAATCATGGCATGTTAGAAAAAGGAAACCATCTTCACCATGCAGCCATTGCTGTGCCTAAGTTGATTGATTGAGGTACTTATAGAGCGCAACTATCACCCTACGGGCATCTTGGCGCTTGCATTGGGAACCCGTCCTGGTTTTTCCCTGTAAGATAACCCGTACTGGGTATCCCCAAGGTGAAAGCCAGGCATCCCGCCGCGGGGGGCCGTTGTGGAGATTAAGCAGGCTTGTTGCCCAGAGCTGCATAGTGTGAACTCATGCTTAGAGTGGGCACCGAAGCGAGAATTATCGAGTCCGTGGACAATTGGGTTCTGGACCCTGCCGCGTTGGGAATCGAACCCAGGTCCCGAGCCTGATCTCTGCTTCAGGGTATGCCTCCTCTAACCAGTGAGCTACACTTCTCCATCAAGCACAGGTAAGAGAGAAGTTTGGGGGAGGCAGAATTAATAATGGACATGTTTTCAATTAATTCAATTTCACACACCCCTTTGAGTCCAGATAAAGAATGCATAGACTAGAGGAGAGACTGAAAGTACTAGTAGGACAAGTCAATCAGTGAGGGGTGTCGCATCTATCTGTTTGTGTCTTACACAGTCAGCCAATTATTTAAATCAAACACTGGCTATGCGCGGGACTGCCCCAGCAAGGAAACAGTGTGATGTAAAACAGTAGCCCCACCTACAAAACATTAACAACATTGCATGTAACATAGAAAAATATATTTAATGTACCCTAACAAAAATAAACTAAAAACCCACAAAAGCTGACCCACCCCCCTCCCTAACCCCAACCAATGTCCGTTGGAAAGTCTAGAAGGAAATAGTAGTCTGAAAAGCAAAAACCCAACGCCCAAACCAGTTCCCACCCACCCAAACAAGAATTAAAAAAGGGGCAGAAGACAGGGACTAAGGTTTGGGCGGGATTGAAGGAGGACACGCATCTGCTCCTCTAAACGAGCGACGCGGCGTCTGAGGGCGCGACAGTTGCAGCCACAGTGGGGGGGGGCACCAGAGATGGCATTGCGGTGGCGGCGGGCAACCGCCAGACGGTGGCGCTGTACCGCTGGAGACGGTGGCTGGGGCCTGGGGCACTGGAGGAGGCTTCAAGTGCTGCTGCAGTCTCCTCCTCCTCCTCTGCCAAGACCACCAGCCGCCGGTATTCATGCTGGATTGCCTCCAGCTTCCGGCACCGTGCCTTGGCGGCCAACTCCTTACGATTGACTTTAGGAGTAGCTGTGTATCAAAAAGAAAAAAACAAGACAATTGTAAAATATACTCTTAGAAAAACAGTAAGACAAGTTAATTATTTATACACATAGTGGCATGGTAGAGTAGCACTATAAAGCACAGTAGTACATAACATTTTAAATCTCGCCCGTCCTTCTTACTTCCACCCGTCTTTCACTTTTTAGTTGAACAGTGCACCAGGTGCTCTTCTCCATAAAACTTTCAAAGCGGAGTTAAAATCAGATAGATGAGGCCATTGGTTACTCAATACTCCCCCAAAGGGATTCTAGTCTTCTAGTTCACTCTTCAAACATTCACAACAACTCATACTTACTTAGGACATCGGATGTCGGGCTAAAAAGGGTGGGGGTCCCGTGGGGACAATTAGGAGGATGCACCCGGCACAGTGGTGGGCGCATCCTGTTTTTTTTACATTCTGGTTGGCGGTGCCGAAAGCAATGCTAAAAATACATGTTGTGCTGCTTTTCCAAGCAGAACATGACAGGCCCCGTGCGGAGCGTGTCACGTTTTGCTTTGAAAGGCAGGGGGGTACCATAGCATAGGTACCCTCCATGGGGGCCCCCAAGCATACTCTGCAATGTCTGCATGCCTTTCCGTGGCGGACGGCAATGCCGCCATGCAAAGGCATTCCAAAATGCAGATTATATGGCTGGCGGTGTGTTCAGAGAGACACCACCACCATATTGAACCCTTTTCCGCCTGGTCGACATGTCGGGGGTCTGACTCTTTTCTACAGGGATGGCGGGAGATTTGCCCCTGCGGTGTCGGCGGTGAATACCGCCGGCCCGGCGGGGGCAATACACCCGCCATCCTAATGGGACCCTAAGTCTCAACAGTACAGTAAACATACAGTACACCCTTGCAGTGAGTGTACTGTCAACAATAGTTAAGGATTATGAATCGAACTTACCACCGCCCGCCACTGGTGCTGCCACTCCCCCTACCGCTCCATCGTCGGTATCTGCAGCAACTGCCGCATCCTCTCCCTCCGCGTCGCCTTCGCTGGCCCTGGCAATGGTGGTCGGTAGTGCGCCTAGAAAACATTACACATTTATTACGCGTCATATACACCTCCCCCTATTGATCAGTAGCAAGTTTGAAAAATGAGTTAATACTAACATACATCACTAGTACAAATCAGGTAGTAGTAGGGTAGACACTAATAGTTATATATGGTCCCCACTAGGGTCATTCAAGCCTTTGCTTAGTTAGCCCGAGCCATGCAACCATTTTACCTTTGTGTCTTTTATTTTTGCACATGTGACGTTACCTTGCAGCTTTTTGTATAAGACAACTTTGAGCCCACATGACCTACCTCACACTGCTACTGTCTACGCGCTGCGTACAAGCGGTCAACAAAAACATTAACAAGCCACTTTTTTATGAAGTACTGGTGTACTGTTAGTCCATATTGCTTATCCATAAATGCTACACTTTTTGGCATGGCTGAGAAATGCTTGCAAGTTGCAATATACTAACGCGCGCCATTTCATTTTTCGCATTACAGACGGAAGATTCCCTTCTACGAACCAGAGCTTTGCAGAGCTTATGAATTATGCAACAACTACCAGTATTAGGTTCTTCTAAGGTGAGGGGTCCCTTCAGAGATCTTCATTTATAAATTTATATAAACTAAATTCCTAGGGGATGGTGGTGCTGCCTGTTCAGTTATCATGATTTAATTCCCAACTGTAAGTAAGTGTAACAATGTTTATTGTTTTAATGTTATTGATTTTCCGGTTGGTGCTGCATTATATAATAGAACAATGTACAGAGCTTCTCAATTCAAAATAAACATTTTGAACTTACATAGACTTGGTGGTATGTGGTGTGAACTAACTTACACGAGTGAGCAAATTAAAGGAAGGGTGTGCATGTGCATTGCTTCCACGACTGAGAGGTTGGGTGTGTTATGTTGTGTTCTGGGTTGTCTACTTGTTGGGTATCTTGGGGGGAGGGTTCGGAGACCTAATAGTTATGACAAGACAGTACTATAGTCGAGCAGGGGATTGTGGTGGGTTCTGAATTTCTGATTGAGGTGTGTGAGGAAGGTCCAACCTACCATCACCAACATCCTATTTTCTTGTGCAAAGGTCTGTATGTGCAAGATCCCTACAACAGTAGTAGTATGTCCTATAGGCTATCATATAAAAATAGTAATAAATCTGGTTGGGCATTTGTTGCTGTGAATTGTCAAAGCCTCAAGATTAACAAAGACTCAAGATCAATAAGACTAGAAGTAGTACAAGAGGACGACCCAAAGGACTGGACTCAATGGCTAGAGTTACTGGTGAATCTGAGTTTTATTACAACCTTTCAAATAAAGAGTGGCACTGGCCAACTGGGCAAGCTTAGCTACTACAGTACAGACAGACTGATAGTAGTAGTAGTACAGAGAGTCATCATAGCAGAGGCAGAGATAACAAGATTTTTCAAAACTGTACAGATCGAAGGATAATTGTTGGTAAAAAATAGCATTGGGAAACTGAAACAATAGTTTGTGAAAAATATGGTGCAGTAAAAGTTATGGAATAAGAAATATTATTAAAAACAAGAAGACTTACTGGGGCCAGCAGAGGAGCCCTCGTTGGTGTCCTCCTGGTGGTGGTGTTCTGACTGTTGTCCCGCCGACTGCCCACTCCCTGTCTATCTGCCCCTGGGTGCTGACGAACAGGAGAAATATAAGAAAGAGACAAACATTGATGGATGGTGTCAAACAAATACAATATGTTTAAAGAACGGTCAAAAAACACTTATGTAAACAACAATTGCAATAACTAAATTGACCAATCTCATCTGGTCAACAAGTAGTATCGGGGGATTCGCGGACCGACTACTTAAGTTACTATTTATCAATAGTAATCCAGTCTTCCATTCTGATTCCAGAATACTAAGTTACTACTAAGCCTAAGTACGACGTACCACCCGACCTAGCCCACCTATTCCAGGCATGCCAATTGTACATTAAGTATGCATTTCCACTTCTTTTATTCCTCAACAATGCATATGGTCAAATGGAGGACACACGACTACATTTTTTGTATACACCAAATTTTGGGTTGATTGATTGATGCTGATGTTCTGCTAGTGCTAAGCCAATTACTACCACTCATTGAACAAACTAGAAAAGGTTCTAATAAAGACTGGTGTACTAGCAGCACGTCACGTAACTGAGGGGGCATCACGCATACCACTAACAAATTAGAAACTCATACAAAGTACCTAAACCTAAGTATCAATCCGCCCCTATCTCTTAGTGACAGGACAAAGTAAGGAGTGGACTAGAGTCACTGTAGCATTACGTAACTTAATTTCTCTAAAATAAACTCTTACACGCTAAGCGAGCGCAAACGCAAAGTTGCAAACAAGTAAGATTAGTAGTAGCGCAGAGGAGCACCTGTGTCATAATCACAGAAGACTTTTAAACGTAATTAACCTGGAATGTAAGCAGCAACATTCTAGCTGGTTGGAAGAAAAAAAAGATATTTGCAATATATAACACAGAGCAGAAGAACAGACACAAAGTAGTAATAATTCAATAGTTACTCACCAAGACCCGGGACCTCCACTCCTAGCAGGTCCAGCAGGTCCTGCTCACGGTCCAGGATGTCGGACCACCAGTGCGTCAACTGCGTCTGGGTGCGCCGGACCCCAGAGCAGCGCAACACTGCCTGGCGCACCTTCCCCCACCGTTGTCGACACTCCCGGAGGCCGTACCCGGACCCAGGCCTGCCACCTGCTGCCAGGGTTGAGGGGAGGTGGCGCTGCACAAAGAAAATGAGTGCAGCCAACTCCACCTCCCCAAATAAGGCCCGTGCCTGCACCCCTTGTGGGCGCAGCCTTCCGTAAGGAAGGCGGTCGCGGCTCTGGCTGCGACGACGAGCCATAGCCTTTGACATGGTTCTTGGACGGGGCGGGAAAGAAAAGGTAATAAAATTAAAGAAGTAAAGGAAATAAATAGCAGGCAATAGAAAGAGTGAAAAAGTAGCTAAAAAAGTAGACAAAAACCAAAAATATAGAAGCAGGAAAATAGTTAGAGAAATAATAAATAAGAAAGATAAAAAAAAAGTGGCTTCAAACAAAGGATTGAAAAGATGCAGGGAGGATTCAAAATCAGGCCCCAGAACCATGCAATAGAATGAAAAACAAGATGGCCGCGCTCATTGCAACCAAGTGCGCAAGTTCGCACGATATTTTCTCCCCGAGCAAGCAAAAAGCAACGCGATCAAGTAAAAGCGTTCGCGAACGGGCGCGAACATGCATTGCGCGACCCGGAACAGGAAGTAAGCATCGCGAGAGGGCGGGACAAGTGAAAACAAGATGGCCGCGCCCGTGATCAACCGCATGGGTAAGTTGGCGAGCCGCGATCACGGAAAAAATACCGCGAACAGGCGGGAAAAAAACTTCCGCGTCTTCGCGTTATTTCCGGCGTGTTTGCGGAGATTTTCAACATTTGAGCGATAGTTTGCGAAAGCGAATTTCGGAAATTCCGCCCACCCCTAGTAATAAGAATTGTACCTGGCGCCGTGGGTTTCACGTACTTAACGTTCAATGAGGGCGACACAGTCCCTATTGCTTACAAATCTCAGTTGTACACATTGACTGAAAAGCGTTTTTTCACTGTCGAAAAATTTTTGACTGCAGTGCAGATGGCGATTCTGAAGGAGAGAGCGCTGTCGCAAGGGAAACGCATGTTGGTTCTCACACCGTATCCTGCCCTAGAGGCAGTAACGAAAGCCAGTGTACCTCATTCTAAAGCTTTGCATCCACGTTGGATACAATGGGCCACTTCTTTCACATTGCCGGATGTCACTTACATCTTTGATGCCTCATTGCAGACTCAGGAGTAATTGCAATATGAATTTGTTCATCCAGCTCCTCTGTGCTTGCGTCCACTTGAGGATTACCATTGTGTCTTACACTGACGGTTCAGTGCAACCGGCGACGGAATCTAAGCATGCTTATTCAGCGGCCTGCGCTATAGTAGCTGGTACTTTCGTGAATGGTGAATTCAAATCTGATGTCGTGCACACGCAGACATTGGGTGATTGTACCGCCCAGTTGGCAGAGCTACGTGCTCTGGTGCTTGCACTGGAGTTTGCTGAACCTTGAGTTACTACTCTTATAGTGAGTGGCTCTTTTTACTGTGTTCAGTCTTTCAACGACAATTTATTCTTTTGGTCTCAAAATGAATATCGTGATTCCAAAGGTAGCACAATCAAGCATAAAATGCTTTGGGTTCGAGTCGCAGACCTTAAACATCTCTGCCGCTCGTGAATGTAATTCATACTCTTGAGCACCAGCGAGTGGGTGTCCACTCTGTCGGGAACAGCTTAGCTGATGAAGCAGCGAAAACAGCAGTGGCAACATATCTAGTAGCAGAAGTTACAAGATCCAAAAGTAAGATTGATGATGACATCTTGGCAGCTATTGCTGCAACAAAGAAGGGAAGTGATTAACGTAGAGGTTTCCCTTCTAAATACTCTTATCATTCAAGTCCTGATAAAGTTCCCTATGTGAGAATTAACGACGTTGGTGACAGATTGATTCCCAACACGGACTGCGGACTTTCCTTGATAACAGCAGCTCACGAAGGTATGGCTTCTGCCCATGCCTGCGTTTCGGCAACTGTTATTCTCTTACAACAATGTTACTGGTTTCGCGGATTGTATAAACAGACTCGAGCTTATGTTCTTAATTGTGACATCTGGCAGCAGATAAAACCTTCAACTGCTGCGCGCCCACCTCAAACTCAGTTGTACATATCTAATAAACCACTTGGGTGTGTTTATTTGAATCACTGCGGTCCTTTCTCCTCTGATACTGCGTATAAGTACATCTTAGTTGCAGTGGATTCATGCACACGTTTTCTTTGGGTCTGGTTACAACGGAGTGCTGATGCTCGAACTGTCATCAGGGATTTGCATGTCTTTGTGGGAATTTTTGCATGTGATACCCTTCATTCTGACCAAGGTCCTGTGTTCGCCTCTAAGGCGTACAAAGAAGCCATGAGATCTTTGGGGGTCCAAGTCAAGTTTTCGTCTCCATACCGGCCTGAGGGCAATAGTGTTGTGGAGTGAATGAACCGTGACTTAAAGCAATCCCTGACAGCTGGGGTTTTAGGTACTGGCAGGAACTGGTTGGCCCATCTGTATAGCGTTCAACGTGCACTTATTAATCTCCCTTGAAGGTCTCTGGGTGGGCGGACCCCATACGAAATGCTATTTGTCTCGGACCTTGATGGTCTAGACATGGTGGCGTCAGCCGCACCCTTTGACGTAGATGATCACTGTGCTGTATTACTGAATCTACAAGAGAACAGAGACAGTCTTGCAAAGGAACACTTGCCCTCCACAACTGATGCTGCGCTTCAGATTCCGGTAGTTGGCTGGCTACCTCGAGTTGGTGACCTAGTCCGTGAGAAAGTGGAAAACAAGAAGGAGTTCGGCCCCTCTTATCGTGCTCCAGTTCCACTGCTTGGCGTGCAGGGAAAAAGAACAGTCATTTTACTACCACAAGGATAACAGGTACATCTCCATTGACAATGTCAAACTACAACGTGTGGCCGATTCTTCTTAGTATGACTCCAGCGGTCTCTTGTCCAGCAATGCTGAGAAATTCGGTTTTGGCTCCGGCAACTACCAACAGGCCTGACATTGCCATTGAGATGCATACAGTTACTAATCCTTTATTGCCTCCACCGGCTGGTGGTCCCGTTGAAGATACTGAGTATACTTATCCCACAGATGTGTCGTTGCCTGGTTTGCAATCAAGTGCGGTTGACCAGTCACGTTTTTCATTTGACACTAACTCTATGACTTCCAATGCCCCATCGAAAACATTTTTTTTTGCTACTTGGTTTAAGAGAAATTTTTTAATTCGCCCTTGGACTTACATTTGGCTGGTGTTGATAAGTATTTTTTTGTTTATGTCCATTGGATTTGTGGTTGAATTTTTTCGTCTAGTAAATGGACACTATCCCACCGAAAGATCTACAATTAGATTAATTGATGGAACTTTGGCCCCCTAACTCCTCATCACACATCATGAAGAGAGACCAGACTTTTGTGAATATTACTGCCTGGCCTGTGTTGGATGGGATTGTATGGGATGCTGTTAAATGTCAAATTCATGGTCCCACAGAGGTGATTAATGTCCCCAATGTACTTCGTGTTTCTATGGGGGATGTTGTTAAACAAAACATCCGCTCTGATGATTGGGATGTCCAGGCCGTAGAGGCTCTTTTTTCTGATTTGAAATATTATGCTGCTTTTGATGCTGAAGATTTGTATTTAGACACAGCTAATTACACTAAATTATTGTATTCCAAGTCATTTATGGATGAATTGGCTATAGGGGGCTATGAGCTGTGGAAAGATACCATTGATCTTAAATCTGTTTGGGGTTCGAAAGCGTGGCAGGTACAAGGTACAGAAGCTCTGCATCATGCTTGCCTTATCCCAAGCCACATTTTGTTTTTGAATTCTACCATTTTTCAAACCACCTGTTTTGGATTGGCTACTTCAAAAAGATGAATTCCCCCTCTATTCCTGATCTGGGTGCTTATCCAATATGGAATAATCTCACAGATCTGTCCCTTGATGCGTTGCAGTCATTCATTTTTTAAACATCCTTTAACATTTCCAACCTAGACCCTGAAGGGTGGTTAATATGGCAGAAGAGCTCAAACTCCTGTCAACATCGTTCTCTGGGTCTATACCGGCCTGAGGGCAATAGTGTTTACATATACCCTGGCTATATACAGGTTAGAGTAGACCCCCGATTTGAATCTTCCCATTCTGTTACTACCTATTCTGTCGGGAAGTTATGTCAGAACTGGCTGCAACATTCCACCTTGCATCTGTTAAACTTCATTTATCAAAATTAAATAACAAAGTAGATTTGAATGATTTTGTTAAAGGTCATGTGGGTGGCAGGTACAAAAGATGGGTGTATGCTGTTTATAACGAAGTTTGGAAATTATCTCAAATTGAAGCTGCTTACAGATTAAGATCTATTGATCAAGCAAATTTGGAAAAAGTGCTAATAGCATTAACACCCTTTCTTCCAGAATTTACACATTAGATAATATTGTTTAATCTGTTGTGGATATTGTACAGGATGATATGTCTGTTTTATGCCATGGTCAAAATCAATTGCGTTCTATAATGCAGTTTGCATGGACCTTGCAAACATTGAAGGCTTGGATAGTTCCCTGGGACTACATGAATACATCATCTTTATTCCTGCCGTTTAATCTGACTGCAAAACAACAGTTCATGTCCATGAAAGATGCAACATACTCATTATTGTATATTGAAAAGTTGGAACCTTTACCTCTCTCTGTGGCCGAATCGAACTCAGCTGTGTGGCTTATTCACGGTTTAATCACCTTGCCGTTTCCATTGTTTAAGTTCAGTTCATGTATGAAACATTATGCCCTAGGCAGATATGAATCATTGGGTACTGCTTTCCTGCATGAAGTTTGGTCACTCCCCTTTACATACAGGTGCACGAGAGAGGGTAAAGAGGTTTATTTAAAAGGAGAGGAATGCACTTCCCAACCAGATCACTCAGTAGTCTGTAGGAACATCCAATTGCATGGCACCTGCAACGTTCAGGCACCAAATTTAGCTTACATTCTGAAGGGCAATCCTGTGCCAGCAATTACACCGACTTTTACATTATTGGCTAATGGTAGCTATTTGCTTTTAAATAATGAGGCATGCTGCGGGATGCTAGTGGGGATTCCGTACATTGTAACTGTCTCACAACGCGTAGTCTGCTGTAAAATTTCCTTTTCCCGCCCCCACATGGGAGACTAGATGTATCCATCTGGCCTTCCATCCAAACCTTGAAAGCAGAGTTCAACAAGATGAGCAGAATAAGGGCTCTATTGTCTCAAAAAGAAGTCGCTCTGACTTCCTCCCGTGAAACATTCGTCCTTCACGTGGCAAACACCCGTACCGAGGAGCATGCGCTTTTAAATACTGATCTCCCCCTTCATTTCGGTGCTCTGATTCATACTATATTCAATGCCTCATCAACAACTGGCTTGCTGCATTTTTTCAAATTTGTGGGCTCCGGCCTCGTGACCTCCTTCCAAACAATATTTGGTGTGATACCAGCAGTTTTCATTCTATTTTTCCAGCGTCTTCGGCGGGCTACCATTAATTCTCACCCTCACTGCTGGTGTGCTCCTGTTGGTCTGCTTGCTACGCAATGGCTGCACGATATGTATCACATGACAGCCTGCCCCGGCTGCTTCAACTGCATAACCGGATGCTTGAATACTATGGAACATTACCACTGGCCACTTTAAGCGTAGCCTATGGATTATCCTTCCGGTTCTCTTACTTTACTTGCGTGCAACCTGTTTTCCCATTGCCTAGATTGTCCACTCGAATGGGCTCTGGATTTGTGCCTGTCGAACACGGCGTCGCCTGCCCCGGATTATGATCGACTAATGGGTCCCTTAGTGGCTCATGAGTTAGATTGTTCTGGCATCGGGATTATGGCCTGTGGAGCGGCACATGGAGTCCTAGGGAATTGGGATATATATGCGTCAGCATATGACTTTTTGGCGAGGAATTATCTTGAAGAACATGCAAGTTGTCCTCTGATTGTGCTAGAGGCTCCAGTTATCGAAGACCATGTATGTTCATTTACTTTACTTGACTGGATGGCGGAATCTTTTACAGAACATTATAATGACTTCCTCTTGGAGGTAGTTGCTACTTATTGTGCCTACACGTTGATGGATTAACTTGGAAGTTGTCCTTCTTCCGCAGGTCCAAACCAAGAATTTTACATTTTTTCTTTTTACTCCACATTCGGCTCTGTCACGCCTCTGCAAGATGTTTTAATTTTTTGCTTTTTCGAACAAGTTTTCGAACTATCACTAACAATTATATGGATTGGCAATACGTGAACTTGGTTCTGTCTCAATCGAACTTGAACTCTGCGTTCCTACTTTGCTTCCCTATTTTTTGTTCGTGGTCCGATCAAGGGAGGGTGTAGTGGAGACGGAGTTCCATGTACACACATTGCTATGTTAGCATAAGCGCCTTAGATGTAAAACGCCATCTTGCCACTTTGCTGCTTTTGCACACGACACTGCAGGTAGCTGTTATTACATGAAGAACTGCTTGCTTGCTTTTTCTTCACATGAGAACGGTCTGTTGTTCACATCCCTAGACGTGCACCGCGACCTTAGTCTGAACACTGTGTGCAGAAGCCGTCAAGGTCAAATTACAATGTATGCTTTTGAATTCAGATTGATCGGCCCACGCTCTAGCCATAACACGCACACAGCTGCAAACATCTGAAACTCGGGTGCCTTTAATATTGCATTTGCATGCATGATTCCGGCACTTGAAGAAAAACCTTTTCCAGACAGAAAGCAGAGCTGATCCTGTGATGTGATTCACCTAAGATGATATTTATGGTATGGGATTCCCCATTCAAGCCTAGAGACATTCTATTAGTTTCACAAAGCTAGTTTACTAGTGAAGGGATTGTGGGTGTTTTCCACTATCATTTGTAATATGATTTCTCCCTTTATTTTCTATGGTGTTGTAACAATGCTGATGGTTTTGTTTTTAATCATTTGTCTGCTTATGTTAGCCAAAGTACTGCACCTTAGGGCATGTAGTTAAAAATAAACATTTTGAACTTTACTGTGTCTCTGATTACTCTTGTTGTGGACTGATATGAGAATAATAACAAAAAGGTGTTTCTGATTCCCACCATTATTGAAAGTACTCTAAGTCGCTTGTTCTGGGTTGTCTAATCATTGGTTGTTTCGAGATGATACGGAGAACGAATGAGACACTGATGCTAGTCGGATAGGGGTTCTGGGTACTGAGGTGAGTTTTTGGTACACCGCAATTCACTGAGGTCCTGGTTTCCTGCGCATAGTTCTGTGCATGAGCAGAATCCATGCAACAGACAAAGTGGTGCTTTGCACAAGGGCCTCCTTTCTGCCAGAAGTGGTCAACCCTTTCCATGTAGGCCAATCTATCACCTTTCCTACCGTTTATGCTCCTCCACATCCCTTTAAAGAAGAGGAGTGACTCCACCATCTGGACCCAAAAAAAGTGTTTTTGTGTCTAATTTGAATGCGCATAAGAGAATTCCGGGTTGAAGGCCAACACTTTGTGGGGTATGTTGGTGGAAAGAAAGGTCAGGCAGTGCAGGAGTGCGCCATCTCCAGATGGGTTGCACTCTGCATCACAATTAGCTACACACTGGCCAAGAAGCAGCCTCCTCTAGGTTTCCAGGCTGTCAGTATCACGCACCTGAACTCGGCTTCCACAGGAGCAGAATAACTTTTCCCCAGCTCCCAAACTCCACTGCGATCTAATAATTAAATCCACTCACAGTAAAGAGGGGGAAAGGGGATTGGGATAACAAGAGAGACTGCCACTGCTGTGCTTCTTCCTAACTGGATACCCAGCGAGGGTCTCCTCGAGCACCTGCAAGCACAAACACAAAATTACTACTTCTTCACTGGCCCCTCCCTATCACTACCCTCCAATTCCCTCTAGTCTCCTCTCTCTATATAGTTATTCCTATTACCTGTATTGTACAGTAGGCTAGCTGCTCTCCTTAATGTTTGAATGACATTTGTATATGTAGAACCAAGTTAATATATTCAAGTTCGTTCTGTCTTTTCTTTACAGATGCTGGCTGCGAAACCTCAGGTGGTAAGTACAAATATATATATACATTTATATCTACTGAGAAATAATAACTCTACGCAATAGTAGTTCGTATAACTAAAGGTGTTTTCAGCAATAGATGCACAGCTCAATGTAGAATTCCAAAATTAGCTGATTCCAAGCTCAATGGTATACAAGTCTCTTCTCTCAAAAGATTTGATATTTCAGTCTTTAGAATTCCTCTCTCAAACGACTGCAAGAACTAGAGAAGTATATATGTCACAACTTTTATCAACTGCTTTGACTTACTTGGTTTTCTTCTCTTCTTCTTTCTTAAAGTCCAAAAGTAAAAAAAACTGTTAGGCACCAACTGAAACTCTCACAAAGCTAGGGATTCCGCTGTGCTCCACAAATACCTGAATAAGAGAGACTCAGGAATTCTCTCTACTGGTATTGGAGAAAGTTAGTCTAGGAGAATGACAGGCGGAGCAATGCTGGAGAAAATACTACTCCCCTGCTGAATTTCCCGTTACCAAACATGCACAGTAGCAAAACGCAGCTTCACCTCAGGATAAGACGGTTGAAGTGCACTGAGTGCATAGAGCGTGAGTGCGATAACCGCTACACTTCTCCTTTAGGCTGAACACTAGAATGCTCACAAAATGAAAAACAATTGGCAGCCGCCATCTTGGAAATAATACTGTGGAACGATATGGATCTTCTCACACTACAACTGCAGAAGCCTCTGTGAAATGAATCGGTGCAGCCTGCCAGATCAGTACCTACGCACCCTCTTATACTTTAGCTCAGAACAGGGATGAAATAGCATCGTTTTGGAACTAGATCGCCCAGTCCTGACACAGGCTCCTTCTACCAGAGCTAAATTTTGCCGTTCAGTCCTGCAGAATTTTCTTGTTTGAAATTAGTTTGAAGACCCCCCCTGGTAATGGTATTGCTTGGGTATCTATTCAAAAGGTAAGGAATATACGGCTAGAAGTCTCTATCAGATGAACAAGTTACTTAACTTTAGTAACGTCTTATCTGGTAGGGGCTATATCTACCCGCAGATTCCTTACAGACCCACCTATCCTCCCTGCTCTGCTAATGGATTTCTAGGGACGGAGATGACCCCTTTCAGGACCCTAGTTTTGACACACCAGTGGTCAGTGTCCTTCATGGCTCCGTGCTTCTGTCATGGAAAGTCTTGAAAATAACTGATGTCAGTGCCCCTGGCAGTGGGCCTGGGTGGCGCCTATATAGGTACTGCAACATTATTTCCTGCAAGGACGATGCTGAAGATGGACGTGGAGCTGATCGACACCACCTACCGGCGCACAGAGGTACTGCTCATGAAAAATCTTACAGATCCATTCTGATGCCTGGGGAAATTCAAAAGGTAAGGTATCTGTGGCTAGATACAGTCTCTATTAGAATAGATTCCTAATCTGTGAACCGCTGCACCCCACTGCACCATTAAAACTAGCCAGAGGCGCCGCAAATGGGTGCACACTAGTTTGGGAACCACTGCACTATTCCCTTCCTTTAGCATCGCTGTTACTTTGTTTTATGTCCTAACTTGAACTTTGTGCTCTCTGCGGACAGTTCAGTTCCAGCTGAAGTTTTTCTTCCGGTGTACTCACCTCTTTGGTAGGTCACAGCGGTGCATCCAGGCAAAGAGCTGCCGTTCCTGCCGCTTTTCTTCTTGCACTACCAATGACGTCATCGAAGAGACAGTGCAGGGCGCTCGAGAAGCAGGCAGTGCTGATGCTGCGATGTCGCAGTTGTGCCAGTAGCAAAGCCATTGACGCATCAATCAGAAGTAGTCCGCAAAGGTCAGCTTTATGGCTGTGCCCAGCGCAGATAGCATGGCCGGGCAGCTGACTTGTCAAAGGTAAGAGTGCATGTGGTCAAAGGTGCCTCGCTGTTTCATTAGTCCAAAGGAAAGGACCAACATAGAAGCCTTTATTTGCTGCGAGCTTGAGGTTACCATGTGTGTGGAGCCTACAAGCAGTGATTTTGTAAATACAAGCGGGCTTCATCTCATCCTGTGTTATCAATTAAATTGGAATAGATTATTAGTACTTTCTGAAGAGCTGTGTACTTGCTCTGCAGTCCTAAAGCGAGGAGATTCCAGGAACGAGATCTGAGAGTTAGAATACAGAAAGAAAGCATTGTCCCAAGTGCAAGAATTAGAGTTTCTTGTGTCAGTGGACTATAACCCGGTTATAAGCTGTCCATTAGTTTTAGCCACACCTTGAAACCAACTACCAGTAGCAATCCAAATGTCTGATTCTCGTAATTAAAATACATTTTATTTTCAGTGGCTATCAGATGTCCGGTAGAATTTTAGCATTGTACAAGTGCACGCAAGTGGGGCTGTTCAAATTGTCCGAGAGTGACACTGCACTCCGAGATGTTAGACTTGCTCTCAGTTAGTGACACTTGTAGGATCTTTTTATGCTGTTCCCTTTAGTTTTTTTTTATAGCTCACAATCACACTGTCCTGCTCTGAGTCAAGAGCATGCATTGGATCTGCAGTTAATAACGACCATATTCTAAGCTAATAGGTCTGACTTTTTTTTGTAATGCATGTTATGTGACACAGGTGGACATGGATGATTGTGGTTTTTGGATGTCTGTCTTTGTATGGATTATTGAGTACATAACAGGTACATTGCTTTATCCATGTAATATATAGATAGTTGGAATTTTGTACTGATAGTGATGCAGTTAAGAGAGGTCAGTTAAAATAAAACACGATCACTTTTATCAATATAAAACAAGCTAGAATCATAAAAGCTGTTTAATTAAAATTGTGATGGAATAATAGTAGAGAGGAGAGGGACAGCGGGCCAAAGGAAAGCCCCTTCCTGCTCCTGCATTAAATGAGTGCTGCTGGAACTATGAGGTGGATAGAGGTTACATGGGTCAGCAATTCCAAGGTGACCACCTCCTTCCCTGGACAAACTGATGGGGCTTAAGGCAAGGCAGGGCAGCAGGTACAAGGTGAATCCTTCCACACCGGGATGTAAAATGAGGGCTGCTGGCATACTGAATGAGCTTTAGTGGAGAAGGGAGAGCAGGCCCAGGATGACCACTGTTCCATGTGCCCTCCGTGTGCGCCCTGCGGACATCCCAAGTGGAGGCCAAAAGTAAATACCTCCTCTCTGAGACACTGTAGGAGCACCACTGGCACACAGTGTCCAGCAAAGGCTGGAGGGAAGGGCCTCTTGCACCTGCATCCTTGAATGTGCACACTCCTGCTACTGTGGGGGCAGCGGGCAAGAGGGAGGCTGAATGATATAATATCTTCATCGGCTGCATCCCAATTATATTCAGGGAGAAAAATGTAGGTACTCCCAAGGCCAGGCTTACATCCCCTCAACCGCAAAAAAAGTAGCATAATGGGAAGCCGCTGCCAACGGCTAGTAGGTCAAGGGAGCCGCAATTTGAAAAAGTTTGGGAAGCACTGAGATAAGGCATTACCGAAGGTAAGTAACTTATTCATCAGTGCCAAGAGATCTTTGTGTGTAAGAGTGCTCTAGATGAATTATTTAACAAAACATAACAAATGGTTACAGTCGATGTCAATTCCAATGAGATAAAAAATTTGATATTGAAATCTGAGGCACGGTCATAAAGAAGCATGACTTTCATAAAGATAGCAAGTTATTTATGCTTGAACTATTTTCTTGACTAAAACAAAAATCTTATGTGTGGTTTACTTGAATTTGAATCTATCCATATGCCAATCACCTTTGGTCCTGCTCCAATAGGAATAGCCCAATGATGGACTAGATTGCGGACCAGAGTAATAATCAGTGGCTGTGATTAATTCAAGCGATCAATCCCTTGTTTGTTTTCTTCTGAACTATTTTCTTATCAATAAAAAAAAATGTAGGCGCAGAATGGTGGACTTGTTGCATGCATTGAGTACCTTAACAGGTCCTTAATGGGCAATCAAAGCAGAAATAAAAAGCGGCACACCTGGAGTAGAAAACACCAGTCTTTTTTCATTCGTTCATGAGGACACAAAATAAATGCAAAAACATGGCAGTGAGACACCTGTCAGATTATGCAGACATGAGTTTAGTAATGGAAATTCCAGATCTGCCGCCATAGTGGAGCTAGCTGGATTTTAGATGGGAATCTGCATTTGGATCCAGATGAAATGGGTAAAATAAAACATTTAAATATTGTATATTTTTTGCTAACTCACCATAGGGGTTCTAGACTTAGAATGAAGGGTGTTTCACTTCATTTTTCCTATGGAAGATAACACTGTTCAAAAGGCTACAGAGTAAAGAATGGGAATTCTAAAATGATTTAGCATCAAGGACAGCTTTTTACCTAGGATTGATGAATTCCAGTGTAACCATTGCAGGAAGAAAAACAATCAAAGAGTTCTTTTATACAGCTCAAAACAAAGGGCCTGATCTAAAGTTTAGCTGATGGGCGGTCATTCCTCCTTGATGGTGGAGCTGTTCCATTCTGCAGGCCATTAGTTATCAATCCTCCGTATTTAGGGTTTGGGTTAACAGGCCAACATCCATCAAGATAAAGTAAGAACACTCGGATGTCCTTTAGTACTCCAATTTTGGACCATCCCATCTTCTGTAGATGCACACCACTCCGTCAACATTGGTATGCTGGACATCTGTCCTCCATATTTAGAGCTGTCCTACGCTAGAGGACAGTAATTGCAAATGGGGTTCTGACAGTGGATGCGTCCGTCAACACTGACAGAGGTGTCAATCAACAAAACACTTGCTCAAATCAGCTCACCAACAACACCTTCAGCTCCCACTACAAAAGACACTTCTCAAACCACACAAACCATTTACTACTCACAAGATGAATTATCAACTACAGAGTTCCTTCGAAAATATCCCTTAAACTGTTAGACAGAAGACAGTCTAGATTCTCAGAAAATGTGTTTACTTTGACAGTGAATGAGATAGTTATGGTTGAGCCCTATGTGTTTGGGGGATTGGTCCAGATAACAACCACGAGCCAGAGAAGGGAAATGTGGACCAGAATTGTGCATAAGGTAGATGTCATCCCAGACACTCACGGAGGAAATCTGCAAGCGGTGGAGTGAACTGTGTGGGAGTCTGTTTCCTTGCTGACAGGGCACCCCAAGAGGTCCTTGCAACTGGTGGTGGGTCTCCCAGGCCCCTCGGCCTCATGTGCTGGGAGGAGAAGGTGTTGTCCAATCTCTGCTCTGAAGACATAGTGTGAATTTCAGCCAAAATGAAGAATGGTAAGTACCACACTAAGAAATATACACTCTCCCACTCTTACACCCTATCGCAAATCGATGCACTCATGATAACCTATTCACACAAATATACTACCTGAAGTCTGTCACAACCCATTACATTGCCTTTGTAGTTGAAATCTACCATTTACTCACTCCATTATTAACACAACTCATACTGGAAACACCATCAAACCGGTGTCACCTTACATTTGCACCACATATGACACACCCCATGTTATGACAACATCTCTCAAAATCATACCACTGTAATCTTCACCCACTCCTATCATAGTCACATATCATATAATAACTCTCTGGAGCCACTATAATGCTATATTAAAAATTGACAATAGCACAGGTCTAAACACATGAATTGATGAAATGTTCCAATTCTGGGCTTTGAATTTACTTATCACTGCATTCTAGGATCTTATATTTGATTATTGAGCGAAGACACGATTCAAATATTAATTAAATGGCAAGGAATGGAAAAGTGGTGTCACAGTGACATAAAGGTGGGTGAGTCAACAAATTAACACGGGTCTGACTGGCCTCTAAAAGCTTGTGCATGAGCCGACCCTGAAAAGAGTTGGTATCTACATCATGCAAAAAACATCAGGTGAAAAAATAATAGTCTCGTTAAAATTATTTAAAAAATACTTAACATGCAGAAACATTACACCAAAATAAGTCAGATTAATTTTTATACTGTGCATACCTTGAACTCTCATATGTGATAACGAAGAAAAAAGAGGTTGTATAAAATGAAATATTTGCCTAGGATGAGACAATTTCGTCAAGCCGGGAAGCCAGGATTGGTTCTAGGATCCTATACCTCTTTGTCTCCAACACCAAAGGTTTTGCTTTGTTTTTATTTCTTGGCACATAGTATGGGTGGCAGGCAGAAGCCACATTAGAGATTGGACTCGAGGGTCCAAAAGGATCATAAGCTGAGCAAGAGCCCGGCCTCTGGCTCCATCCTTTAGTGGCTCGCCCACCTTTACAGTGATTTTGATCCATCTCGTCAAACTAAATACCTCACTGCTGTGACACACATTGTCCTCACATATAACATTGAGTAGGTTGGGCCTTGAAAGTGCAATGATAACTCAGTATGATTTTAATAACCAGTGCACATCCATTGACTCATCTACACTGAATTGGAAATAGAGTAAGGTAAATATAAGTATCTCAAGAGCACTGCAATGTGTCCTGTGAGTGCTGGCCAGAGGGATTCATCTGCCTCCCTCAATTGTGACTGAAGATTCCTCTGGTAACAATAGAATGTACGTGGATGGGTCACTGTTGCCTGCTTATGGCCATAGATTGTTTGTGGGAACAAATACTGTCATAAATAAGTATATAAAAATTGAGGGGTAGCACTGCACCTGCACGGTGCAACTTGCTAACGGACCCAACTCTGTAAAAGGCAGTTAGTTACAAGAAATCAACAACCCTAGATATCTTTGGCTCTCACCTGCATTTTGCCTATCACAAAATAATAGCAGTTTTAATTATTTTTAACTATTACAATATTACACAACCTGTTTGTTTTGTAGTCAAAATGAAGCATTGTGAAGCTCATTTTTTTAAATGCACTCTAGTCTGCATATTGTGACCTTAGTGTGCTGTGGGCCCACAGAAACCTCCATAAGAAGCTTATACTGACAGTCGGGTGATTGAGGGGTTCTATTTGACATAGTGTTGATAAGGCATTGTAGGAAAGGTCCTCTAGGAGGGACTCTAAGTTCCACAGTTGAGACGTACTGAGCCAGGCTGCCCTGTGAGCCCCCAAATCACTTCACTCCGGGGCGGCTCTAGGCTCATGGACGCCCTGTGCAGGGAGCGTAGGTAGGGGGCCCCGGAAGAGCGGGTCCGGGCGGGGCGGAAGCCGGAGGCCGCCAAATCCCTGCCAGGGGCCGCAACGAATATGTATTGTATCCAATTCCTCATGGCCAGGCGGCCCCTGGGGTTTGGCGGCCCTGTGCAGGTGCACAGCTTGCACATGCCTAAGGCCGCCCCTGCTTCACTTCATTCTGTCACAATACTTCATATAACATTTGTAAGTATATGACTTTCAATTTAAATCAGCCCCTTAAATTATACCGCAAGAGAAGTCATTGATGGGCTGTATGACATTATAAACATTATTAAAGAGCACATTTTCAATAGCATGCCACGCCAATTCAAATAGTAACATTATCATTATCAAGAAGTCAGTGTATTTTTTTCTTCAAGGTGATGCAGCAAGATCACAGTCATCAGCCTCAATTGTGTTGTCCACTCTGCCTGAGGATACAGGGTACCAAGCCTTCAGTGGAAGCACAGTCTTAAAGACCAGCCTGGCCTAGCAGGTCTGGGTGGCCTGTGCCCTAAGCCTCTCCATCTTCTGAGGATAGACGATCAATAACATGCAGCAGAGCCCTGTCCCTGTTACCTATCTCAGTATCTACTGTGGATGCAGGCAGAGAGTGTGGCCTATGAAACTAGGGGATGTCCTAATAAATGGTCTAAATTATGGAGGAAATGGGATGCATATCGGGGAGAGCTCTGTGCTCCTTTTGCGGCACCAATTTGAGATCCTTGGGGTTAGAGAAATCTAGACCTTATTGCTGCTCTGTGAACTGTTGGGGGTGGCTAGGGGGATCGGGCTACAGAGATCGGATGTAAATTTATCATAAAATATCTATGTTTTTACTGTTACGATATATGCGCTTATTAACGTTACTGTGAATTTCTTTCAGTCATATGGAATAAAAAGATTTAGAAAAAAATAATGCATTGGAGGGGTGTCAAACCCCAAACACCTCCCCCTCGATGCCCCAGCGGATTCCACCCGATCCTGGTAGTTCCCATGACTCAAGACTACATTAATTCACAACACAACGGCTTACATTCCCTGGACTGGGATCGCGCACTTTTAAATGTCTTTTTAGCACACATTCATCTTTGTCTCTGCTACAAGAAACCTTGATGGTAGAGTTGTCAAATCAGTGCATGTTGGCTGGGCTTCATGGTTCTAATCCACGCCTTTTACAAATCATTTTCATCAAGTGTCTGAATGGCCCATGTGCTAAGCCTGAGTCGCAAACAGAGGAGGGCTTGCAGGCAAATAAATAGGGTCAGCCAGAGTTGAGCCACGGCTCTTACTTGGCTCTAAGAGTCGGTGCATGAGCTGAGCTATGAAAACATTTGGCTTATATATATATATCATGCAACAAACAATGTAAAAATATGATAAGTCTCTTCAAAATGAAAAAAAGTGCATTTTTTAACATGCATAAGAATTTCACCTAATACATCAGAATATATTACTGAATCAACAGACATTTCTTAAAAGTGATACTTTTTACAAACATTCATGGCTCACCGTCCCACCCCCCCAACAACAATGCAGTTAGTTAACAAAGAGGCAAGTCAGAAATCATGTAAACCCTAAGTGTGACCTAGATTCTTGTTACGGATGGAGCAATATTACAGTCTACTAAATCACATCTAGGAGGTGCTTGTAAAGAGCACATCCTAAACTTAAGAATTTAAAAGTGTGCTCATATGTTATAATAATGAAAAACGAGGCTCGTGAAATAAAATATTTGCCTAGGAGGATACAATTTGGACATGCAGGAAAACCGGTATTGTTTCAGGTTCTGCATCATGGAGCTTCATTGATAGTAATAAACACTTGAATATTTCCCTGCTGTGTTTACAGACCCTGGAAGACCATTTTGTAGTTTATTCTCATGGAAACAGCATCAGAGAATGTCTTTGACCATAAAAACTTCTGAATAAGTCTTTTGAATGTAAGTATAAAAGGTGTCATTATTCATGAATGAACAATAGTTAAAAACCTGCCAAATGTATTCAGAACACTACATTGCTGCATCTTCCAATAAAAAACATAGCGCAAAGATAGTTTTAATCAAAGAAGATGATTGTTAAAATGCTGCTTATTGTCTTTAGCCTATCCTTTGAAGAACCTGAGTGGCACTGCTACCCCGAATGTCATGTACTGGCAGTTGCCCCTCTCACCCAGTTCTTTTTTCATGCTCGAGAGAGAAGGATTCTACGAACTCTGCAGAGGTTTTGAGCTCTAAATATAACTTTTTTCTTCATAGAAAAATAATTCTGGTAGTTTCACTCAATGTTTTATACCATTCTCTGTCGAGTAGACCATTTATCCAGGATTTTTTGACTTAATTTCTGGTTAGAATGCTATCACTTTTCTCCATGTGCCCTTCATGTGGGAGAAAGAAAGCTGTAACATATGCCCGCAAAGACTGAGTAGTATGTTTGCCTCCCTCCAAAAGGACATTAAAAGAAAGAGAAGGCATACGCCTTAGAGCATGATTAAAGGCATGAGGGCAGAAGAATAAAAGGAAGAGACAAAAAAGATCTGTCTCTGACCCAGCTATCTTTTCTCACCCATCCTCTGAAAATCACCACATAGAAAGATCAAGGGAGGAAAGATAATTGCATCCCCAATGTCACCGTAGGATGTCAAGATCACCATTGACGTCAAAGCCATCAGCGCCGATTTTGTCGCCATCAAGAGAAGGATCTGTAAGACATTGACGACATCATTCATCTCCTTCTATAATGAGGAAATGCCAATTGCCATCACAAACCTTATCAACGTCTAGAGCGCATAAAATACTGCTGGTCGTATTGCCGTCGAAGAGGCTTCATTCACCGATGACAACTTCACTATCGACATCGAAAAAACAGAAACTGTCTACATCTCTATCTCAAGTGTTAAACACTTGTTCCATTTCACCATCAACAGTTCACACTGTGTTTTCTTTAGCTTCCCAAACTGTCCAAACTTATTGATATGAACAAAATAAATCCAGAAAAAGACGTGGAGAGGAATCAACTTCTAGACCTCCAAAAAGTTATCATCCGATTTCATCTGCAGAACCTTCCCCATATTGGTCTATCACTTCAGATATACCTACCGAGGATCTGGTAAAGACTCCTTTAAAACCACTTAATCTTTCTCACTCCCAGCAGAGCGTCCAAGGCAACTTCGATGTCCTCCATTAGAAAGTGGAAACCTCCATCTCCACACAAGCTGCAATAGCTACCAGCGAGTAAACAGTATTCTCCATATCAAGATCATCCTCTGCATATACGGACACTGATACAGATATGACATCATATACTTCTACTTCACAATCTCATTCACCAACCCGAATTTCACAAGTTGATGACATCATCACTATCCAGGATGTATAAGTCAGAGGAGCAACAACGCTGAATAGTCCTCTGGAGATACTGCAACTGTCGATGTATGTTATCCTTCATTCTTTACAACCTAGAGTGGCACCAAGGCCATTGCTGCCTCTAGTACCTGGTCTTCTTGAAATGGCAGAAGATTTTTTTCTAACCCCTGCTAAATTTAAGGAAGTAACCCACACCTGCTGAAAACAAATACAGGCCACCTGACCAATACCCAAACTTTCTCAGAATGGATAAGAAGAAGCCAAATTTGGTTATAGTAATAGCAGTCAGGAGAAGACATGCTTCAGCACCAGTCGGCTGCTCTACCTGAAAGAGAGAGTAAACGAATTGATGCATCGGTCAGAAAGGTGTATAGCACAGCATCAACACAGTTTAAAAATGCAAGTTCCACTGCAATGCTGGAAAGGTACCACTGAGAAATATGGGATGGCATAAATTTCTTCATGGAAGTTTTGCTAGAACATCTCCAACAAGATTATTTGGAAATGATTAAGGAAGGTTCCATAGTGGCAAACAATACGATTAGTGCTTCTGTGGATGCAGTAGAACTTTCTGCCACCAACTACTGTCATGTCATAACTCTTCAGTGATCCTCTTGGCTTAGATTGGCATCTCTAAAGCCAGAATTGAAATTAAAAATTTTAAATTGAAAAGTAGCAAATCTTCCCTTTTTGAGCAAATTCCTATTTGGCCAGCATGTCGAAGAGGAAATGATTCAGATGAAAAATGAGGCTGAGACATTCAAAGAAGTCGGTCTAGAAGAGCAATTAAAGATTTTATAAACAATATTGGTGCAAGGAATGGTGGTTTATCCAGCAGAGGGTCCAACACCGGAAATGGCCTTATACAAATAAAACATAAACAGTCAGAAAAAACAATACCAAAGGAGATAGCAAAAGAGTAAAGCAACACCCCAAAACTCTTCTCATTCAAGATGCTGTCTCAACACCCCCAACAGTTTCCCATTCCTATAGGGGGCAGGGGAATGAGATGAAGCATCTGAAAGAGTGAAAATTATTAACATCTGGTAAAATTGGGTTCTGAAAATCATACAAAGAGGCTACTACATTTGTTTTAGGACATTACCCTCTTATGACTAGGGTTCCTGGTTTTATGGTATTTATTTTTTTGCCATTTCCGTCTGTATTTATCCATATTTATGTTTTGCTAAATTTATCTGTATTTATCCATTTTTATTTCAGGGTTTGAGGAAAAATTGAGCTGAAATTAGTATATTTCCACATTTATTTAACCCATAAGTATACACTCATGCTTGAATGTCTGCCAGGTGTCAGGGCTGTGAACACCCGCAGAAGATAAATCAGTGCACTTATATGAAAATATGCAAATTTCAGTATCAACCTTGTGATTATCTACTGCTGTTTAAGCCTCTTTACTAAAATTCCTTTCTTTTTTAGCCCCCTTATCTATCAATCCGCACAACAATTGGCCTGGCAGTAGTTGCAGACAGTATTTAGAATTACTCAAAAAGCAATCCAATTTCCGTTTTTATCCACATTTAAAAATAAATACAGACATGAAAATGAATGTTTTCTGTCTGTATTTATCTGTAAAAACCAGTAAAAATGGAAAATAGGGAGCCTCCAAAATCCACCTCTAGTTCTCAAATCAATATCCTACAGAATGAAAACCATCTCCTATCAGACAAAAACACAATACAAATGGTCCCACCTCATCAAGAAAATATGCAGGTATAATCAAGATATTTGCTAGTAAAGAAAAAGAGTTGTGCTATAAAATACATCCAATTTTAGACCTGCGTCTTCTAAACAAATGCATTCTAAAAGACAAGTTCAAGATGCTATAGCTCCATTAGGTTTTCCCGCATATCAGAAAAAACTATTGGCTGTCTTCAATAGATCTACAAGACGCATACTTGTACATTCCAATTGCAACCCAACACAGTAAAATATCAGAGAAAATACCCACTATCAATACACTGTACTGCCATATGGTTTAAAATACGCTTCAAGGACATCCTCAAAATGCATGGCTGTAATCGCATTGTATCTAAGAAAAAGCAAGATGACGGGCTTTTAAAAGCAAATATTCAAAAGTATTCAAAATATTCAAAAGTAAAAAAAGACTTCCAATTCACTCTGAAGGTTCTGAACCGTCTAGGTCTCAATGTCAACATAAAAAAAATCAATCAAGAAACCAGTGCAGGTTCTCACATACTTGAGAGCGCTCCTAAACACAAACCCAGAAAAACTTTATTCTTCGGAACAGAGTGACTTGTCCAACCATCAGAAATGCCTCTAACTAAAATAAACCACAAATCCTGCAGCTCGTCAAATTGCTTCTCTTGTAGGTTCCTTGGCATCCCGCATCTTCATATTCCCAAATGGAAGACTATTCATGCAACCTCTGCAACAATGTCTAGAGGACCAATGGTCACAGAAAGGAGACAATTGGGAAGATAATCTCAATCTAATTACCAATGCCGAACAGTCTCTACCATGGTGGAGAAACACTTTCAGTCTCATGAAAGGGGTCCCATTCCAGAAAACTCTTCCCAAAAGTTTAATAGTGACTGATGTGTCATCGACAGGCTGGGGAGCCCACCTCAATCAACTGAAAGTACAAGGCCTTTGGTCTCCCAAAGAGTAAATGTGCCACATCAATCTACTACAACTGAACGCAGTACATCTTGACTTAAAGCCCCTCCTTCCTTCCTGTTGGACCCTCTGCTGGATAAACCTCCTTCCTTCCCTAAACCCATCCGACATAATGATACAAACAGACAACACCACTACCATGCATTATTTAAACAAGCAAGGAGGAACAGTCTCTTCAAGCACAGACAACACGGCACGGGCTGTTAGCTAGGGGAAACAATTTAACAGCAATACATATCCCAGGGAGATTGAACCAAGAAGCAGCTTTCCTCAGCAGGAACCATGAGAAAAAATATGAATTGGTCTTAAACGATGTAGAGCTGTCAGCGGTCTTGTAAGAATGAGGATTCCCAACATTAGAAATATTGACTTCAGCAAAACAGAAAAAAAGCCAAGACTTTGCATCCAGGACCCCAGAATGCAACTCCCTGGACAATGCTCTTTTGATCAATTGGCCGACTCCATTTGTTTACGCTTTTCCACCAATACCACTGATTATAACAGTGATTGCCAAGCTTCATAAATCCAGAACCTAAATGATTCTAATATACCCACAGGGGCCAATACAGTGGTTGTACCCAGCCCTTCTACACCTCTCAACTGTCAAACACAAGAAACTAGCTTGAAGACCAGACCCACTAATCAGATTTCAGGGCCAAAGTCTTTGCTGGAACCTAAAATCCTTTACGTTGGCTGAATGGCTCCTGGAATCAGACAATATGGATGTTTTAATCTTTCACAAGACTATATGAATATATATTTTTTTAAAGCAAAAAGACCATCAACAAAAGCCTATGTGGTAAAATAGAAAGGGTTCTACATATAGGGGCCGATTCCGATCCTGTATTTTTTTTTCCCGTACGGCTCGTATCCGTATTTTTTTACGTACGAATCGTACAAGTACCGTACAAACGGTGAAGTGCGATTCGTACGGGAAAAATACATACGAATTGCCTCGGGAAAAGTCTACGAGACGTCCCCGGACAGTTTTACGTATGAGTCGTAAAACTGAAGTCCGAGCGCACAAGTCCGATCCATACCGGCGTTCCGAATGCACAAGCGTATGGAAAACGCCCCGTACGGAGCGAACTGTGTACGACCCCTACCCTGGGTACACTTGTGCCCGGGGTACGAGTCGTACGGCCCCCCACCTCAGCCCCGTATGCACGCGCCGTACCCCCAGCCCCGTATGAACGCGCCGTACCCCCAGCCCCGTATGTACGGGGCTGGGGTGGGGGTATGGCGCGTACATACGGGGCTAGGGGTACGGTCCGTACATACGGGGGGTGGGGGTATGGTCCGTACATATGCAATGTTGGGGTACGCACCGTACATGATGACACGTACGATGTGGGTGATGGCGTGTACGTCGCGTAGAGGGTCCCCTTTTCCTCGTGCATCGCGGCGTACTTAGCTTTTCTGGCACTTTTTGGCTCCCGTAAAAATATAGCCATGCGGAGTGCTGTGGGTACGAATCGTACTTGCTGGTCCGTAAAACGCTGCCTGACTCCGTGCGGACGTCGCGTACGCGCTGTCCAGGATCGGAATTGTATGTATTTTTTAGCTGTACGGTGTTTTTTACGATTCGTACGGAAATGGTATTTCTGTACGAATCGTACTTGCTGGTTTGTACGATGGAATTCCCGGGTACGAGTCGTACGGAGAAAACGCTCCGTACGACCATTTGTACCCGGGTTTTACAGGATCGGAATCGGCACCATAGTGTAAAATCCAAAGGTGTCAGCCCTAATATATCTCACAAAGAAGTACTTCTCCCATATTTGCTACATTTGGCAACATCAAAACTACAATTCTATTATATAAAAGTTCACTTACGGGTCATAACAGCATACAGGAAATCTCATCAGGTTCGATTCTTCAAAATTCCAATTAAAGACTTTCTGGAAGGTCTCAGGATAGTTTTTCTGTCTGTCAGAAACCTATCTCCATCATGGGAACTAAAACTAGTACAGTTCAATTATCACGGAGAGAGAGAGGAATAGATAGCTAGTCCGTATCCCCAAGTTTTAAATGTAATCTAGAAAGGGCTAGCCAGCCTATTAGTATGTGATACAGGACTCAGGACTGTATGGGAAGAGATGGGGTAAACGATTAGTTTCCTTATGAAGCCCTCACCCACCAACCTAGTTGGTGGCATGCTTCATCATCGGGCCCACCCAGTGACACCGAATGTGTCCCGGGTGTGCTACAACGCCTGTGTTACAGCAGAGCAGGTATTTTACTGCGTGTGCAGTGAAGGTGATGTGAAAGTGAAAGGTTAAAAGCTATTCAGTGGTCCCAGTTCCCAGGGGGGTTATTTTTAATGTCTGGGCCTCTGATAGCAATAAAAAGAAGGCAATGGATGTAGGTGGAGTAACAGTTAGGGACTCCTGCATCCTGTGGGCGGTCTACATGTTTCAGCCAGGCCTTTCATTAAAACTGGCTTTCCTCAGGACCTATAACTATGTGAAGGTGAAATCTACACTTATAGTGAGTGTGTGATTTAAAATGTGATGCACGTGCTAAGGTGCCATACGTGTGGGAGGGGGATTCCCTCTCCAAGCATTACTGGACACACAACATTTAGGACAAACAAACATACAGTTTAGAGTCTTAGCATGATATGCTGAAAGTCATCATCACATAACTACATATTTGCCGGTTGGTACATGCTATAATGGCGAGAAAATGCGGTAAAGAGTGAAACCGTAATGGTGGTACGGTTTGGTGATTTTACCGATTTATGCGGAGGAACGTGTTGTGCACTATGTCGGGTAGGTACATACACTTGAAGGAAGTGGACACATTAAATAGGTATCCTTATACTTGCGAGTTGCAGTTAATGCCCCTATGGATGTTTCCGGCAGCGGTGCTGACCCTGTAATGAAAAGGCAAGTGGCCCCTTTTGTACCGCTTTGTTCGCCATAAGTTGGCAGGGTATGCTCAGACGTGAGTCCCTTGCTCACTTTGCCACTGGTTTCAAGCAAGCCTGGCTGAAGACGGCTGAAATGCCAGAAACCGGTCCGAGGAAGCTTGTTTCCGGTCCAGGGAAGGCATGGCTTGGCAGTTCGGGCTGGACTGTTCCCATGAGGCACAGGGCCAGGCTGATTTGCCTATGGCCATGTCTGAACTGGGGTGGCAGAGTGGGCTAAAGAACGGTGATGGATCAAACCCAGATCTGTTGACTGGGTGTGAGTGTTTGATTGGTTCTGATGCTCCGTCCATCACCACCCCCTTTTGTACCGCTTTGTTCGCCATAAGTTGGCAGGGTATGCTCAGACGTGAGTCCCTTGCTCACTTTACCACTGGTTTCAAGCAAGCCTGGCTGAAGACGGCTGAAATGCCAGAAACCGGTCCTAGGAAGCTTGTTTCCGGTCCAGGGAAGGCATGGCTTGGCAGTTCGGGCTGGACTGTTCCCATGAGGCACAGGGCCAGGCTGATTTGCATATGGCCATGTCTGAACTGGGGTGGCAGAGTGAGCTAAAGAACGGTGATGGATCAAACCCAGATCTGTTGACTGGGTGTGAGTGTTTGATTGGTTCTGATGCTCCGTCCATCACCACCCCCTTTTGTACCGCTTTGTTCGCCATAAGTTGGCAGGGTATGCTCAGACGTGAGTCCCTTGCTCACTTTGCCACTGGTTTCAAGCAAGCCTGGCTGAAGACGGCTGAAATGCCAGAAACCGGTCCTTGGAAGCTTGTTTCCGGTCCAGGGAAGGCATGGCTTGGCAGTTCGGGCTGGACTGTTCCCATGAGGCACAGAGCCAGGCTGATTTGCATATGGCCATGTCTGAACTGGGGTGGCAGAGTGGGCTAAAGAACGGTGATGGATCAAACCCAGATCTGTTGACTGGGTGTGAGTGTTTGATTGGTTCTGATGCTCTGTCCATCACCACCCCCATTTGTACCGCTTTGTTCGCCATAAGTTGGCAGGGTATGCTCAGACGTGAGTCCCTTGCTCACTTTGCCACTGGTTTCAAGCAAGCCTGGCTGAAGACGGCTGAAATGCCAGAAACCGGTCCTAGGAAGCTTGTTTCCGGTCCAGGGAAGGCATGGCTTGGCAGTTCGGGCTGGACTGTTCCCATGAGGCACAGGGCCAGGCTGATTTGCATATAGCCATGTCTGAACTGGGGTGGCAGAGTGGGCTACAGAAAGGTGATGGATCAAACCCAGATCTGTTGACTGGGTGTGAGTGTTTGATTGGTTCTGATGCTCCGTCCATCACCACCCCCTTTTGTACCGCTTTGTTCGCCATAAGTTGGCAGGGTATGCTCAGACGTGAGTCCCTTGCTCACTTTGCCACTGGTTTCAAGCAAGCCTGGCTGAAGACGGCTGAAATGCCAGAAACCGGTCCTAGGAAGCTTGTTTCCGGTCCAGGGAAGGCATGGCTTGGCAGTTCGGGCTGGACTGTTTCCATGAGGCACAGGGCCAGGCTGATTTGCATATGGCCATGTCTGAACTGGGGTGGCAGAGTGGGCTAAAGAACGGTGATGGATCAAACCCAGATCTGTTGACTGGGTGTGAGTGTTTGATTGGTTCTGATGCTCCGTCTATCACCACCCCCTTTTGTACCGCTTTGTTCGCCATAAGTTGGCAGGGTATGCTCAGACGTGAGTCCCTTGCTCACTTTGCCACTGGTTTCAAGCAAGCCTGGCTGAAGACGGCTGAAATGCCAGAAACCGGTCCTAGGAAGCTTGTTTCCGGTCCAGGGAAGGCATGGCTTGGCAGTTCGGGCTGGACTGTTCCCATGAGGCACAGGGCCAGGCTGATTTGCATATAGCCATGTCTGAACTTGGGTGGCAGAGTGGGCTACAGAAAGGTGATGGATCAAACCCAGATCTGTTGACTGGGTGTGAGTGTTTGATTGGTTCTGATGCTCCGTCCATCACCACCCCCTTTTGTACCTCTTTGTTCGCCATAAGTTGGCAGGGTATGCTCAGACGTGAGTCCCTTGCTCACTTTGCCACTGGTTTCAAGCAAGCCTGGCTGAAGACGGCTGAAATGCCAGAAACCGGTCCTAGGAAGCTTGTTTCCGGTCCAGGGAAGGCATGGCTTGGCAGTTCGGGCTGGACTGTTCCCATGAGGCACAGATCCAGGCTGATTTGCATATGGCCATGTCTGAACTGGGGTGGCAGAGTGGGCTAAAGAACGGTGATGGATCAAACCCAGATCTGTTGACTGGGTGTGAGTGTTTGATTGGTTCTGATGCTCTGTCCATCACCACCCCCATTTGTACCGCTTTGTTCGCCATAAGTTGGCAGGGTATGCTCAGACGTGAGTCCCTTGCTCACTTTGCCACTGGTTTCAAGCAAGCCTGGCTGAAGACGGCTGAAATGCCAGAAACCGGTCCTAGGAAGCTTGTTTCCGGTCCAGGGAAGGCATGGCTTGGCAGTTCGGGCTGGACCGTTCCCATGAGGCACAGGGCCAGGCTGATTTGCATATAGCCATGTCTGAACTGGGGTGGCAGAGTGGGCTACAGAAAGCTGATGGATCAAACCCAGATCTGTTGACTGGGTGTGAGTGTTTGATTGGTTCTGATGCTCTGTCCATCACCACCCCCTTTTGTACCGCTTTGTTCGCCATAAGTTGGCAGGGTATGCTCAGACGTGAGTCCCTTGCTCACTTTGCCACTGGTTTCAAGCAAGCCTGGCTGAAGACGGCTGAAATGCCAGAAACCGGTCCTAGGAAGCTTGTTTCCGGTCCAGGGAAGGCATGGCTTGGCAGTTCGGGCTGGACTGTTCCCATGAGGCACAGGGCCAGGCTGATTTGCATATGGCCATGTCTGAACTGGGGTGGCAGAGTGGGCTAAAGAACGGTGATGGATCAAACCCAGATCTGTTGACTGGGTGTGAGTGTTTGATTGGTTCTGATGCTCCGTCCATCACCACCCCCTTTTGTACCGCTTTGTTCGCCATAAGTTGGCAGGGTATGCTCAGACGTGAGTCCCTTGCTCACTTTGCCACTGGTTTCAAGCAAGCCTGGCTGAAGACGGCTGAAATGCCAGAAACCGGTCCTAGGAAGCTTGTTTCCGGTCCAGGGAAGGCATGGCTTGGCAGTTCGGGCTGGACTGTTCCCATGAGGCACAGGGCCAGGCTGATTTGCATATGGCCATATCTGAACTGGAGTGTCAGAGTGGGCTAAAGAACGGTGATGGATCAAACCCAGATCTGTTGACTGGGTGTGAGTGTTTGATTGGTTCTGATGCTCCGTCCATCACCACCCCCTTTTGTACCGCTTTGTTCACCATAAGTTGGCAGGGTATGCTCAGACGTGAGTCCCTTGCTCACTTTGCCACTGGTTTCAAGCAAGCCTGGCTGAAGACGGCTGAAATGCCAGAAACCGGTCCTAGGAAGCTTGTTTCCGGTCCAGGGAAGGCATGGCTTGGCAGTTCGGGCTGGACTGTTCCCATGAGGCACAGGGCCAGGCTGATTTGCATATAGCCATGTCTGAACTGGGGTGGCAGAGTGGGCTACAGAAAGGTGATGGATCAAACCCAGATCTGTTGACTGGGTGTGAGTGTTTGATTGGTTCTGATGCTCCGTCCATCACCACCCCCTTTTGTACCGCTTTGTTCGCCATAAGTTGGCAGGGTATGCTCAGACGTGAGTCCCTTGCTCACTTTGCCACTGGTTTCAAGCAAGCCTGGCTGAAGACGGCTGAAATGCCAGAAACCGGTCCTAGGAAGCTTGTTTCCGGTCCAGGGAAGGCATGGCTTGTCAGTTCGGGCTGGACTGTCCCCATGAGGCACAGGGCCAGGCTGATTTGCATATGGCCATGTCTGAACTGGGGTGGCAGAGTGGGCTAAAGAACGGTGATGGATCAAACCCAGATCTGTTGACTGGGTGTGAGTGTTTGATTGGTTCTGATGCTCCGTCCATCACCACCCCCTTTTGTACCGCTTTGTTCGCCATAAGTTGGCAGGGTATGCTCAGACGTGAGTCCCTTGCTCACTTTGCCACTGGTTTCAAGCAAGCCTGGCTGAAGACGGCTGAAATGCCAGAAACCGGTCCTAGGAAGCTTGTTTCCGGTCCAGGGAAGGCATGGCTTGGCAGTTCGGGCTGGACTGTTCCCATGAGGCACAGGGCCAGGCTGATTTGCATATAGCCATGTCTGAACTGGGGTGGCAGAGTGGGCTACAGAAAGGTGATGGATCAAACCCAGATCTGTTGACTGGGTGTGAGTGTTTGATTGGTTCTGATGCTCCGTCCATCACCACCCCCTTTTGTACCGCTTTGTTCGCCATAAGTTGGCAGGGTATGCTCAGACGTGAGTCCCTTGCTCACTTTGCCACTGGTTTCAAGCAAGCCTGGCTGAAGACGGCTGAAATGCCAGAAACCAGTCCTAGGAAGCTTGTTTCCGGTCCAGGGAAGGCATGGCTTCGCAGTTCGGGCTGGACTGTTCCCATGAGGCACAGGGCCAGGCTGATTTGCATATGGCCATGTCTGAACTGGGGTGGCAGAGTGGGCTAAAGAACGGTGATGGATCAAACCCAGATCTGTTGACTGGGTGTGAGTGTTTGATTGGTTCTGATGCTCAGGTCCATCACCACCCCCTTTTGTACCGCTTTGTTCGCCATAAGTTGGCAGGGTATGCTCAGACGTGAGTCCCTTGCTCACTTTGCCACTGGTTTCAAGCAAGCCTGGCTGAAGACGGCTGAAATGCCAGAAACCGGTCCTAGGAAGCTTGTTTCCGGTCCAGGGAAGGCATGGTTTGGCAGTTCGGGCTGGACTGTTCCCATGAGGCACAGGGCCAGGCTGATTTGCATATAGCCATGTCTGAACTGGGGTGGCAGAGTGGGCTACAGAAAGGTGATGGATCAAACCCAGATCTGTTGACTGGGTGTGAGTGTTTGATTGGTTCTGATGCTCCGTCCATCACCACCCCCTTTTGTACCGCTTTGTTCGCCATAAGTTGGCAGGGTATGCTCAGACGTGAGTCCCTTGCTCACTTTGCCACTGGTTTCAAGCAAGCCTGGCTGAAGACGGCTGAAATGCCAGAAACCGGTCCTAGGAAGCTTGTTTCCGGTCCAGGGAAGGCATGGCTTGGCAGTTCGGGCTGGACTGTTCCCATGAGGCACAGGGCCAGGCTGATTTGCATATGGCCATGTCTGAACTGGGGTGGCAGAGTGGGCTAAAGAACGGTGATGGATCAAACCCAGATTTGTTGACTGGGTGTGAGTGTTTGATTGGTTCTGATGCTCCGTCCATCACCACCCCCTTTTGTACCGCTTTGTTCGCCATAAGTTGGCAGGGTATGCTCAGACGTGAGTCCCTTGCTCACTTTGCCACTGGTTTCAAGCAAGCCTGGCTGAAGACGGCTGAAATGCCAGAAACCGGTCCTAGGAAGCTTGTTTCCGGTCCAGGGAAGGCTTGGCAGTTCGGGCTGGACTGTTCCCATGAGGCACAGATCCAGGCTGATTTGCATATGGCCATGTCTGAACTGGGGTGGCAGAGTGGGCTAAAGAACGGTGATGGATCAAACCCAGATCTGTTGACTGGGTGTGAGTGTTTGATTGGTTCTGATGCTTTGTCCATCACCACCCCCATTTGTACCGCTTTGTTCGCTATAAGTTGGCAGGGTATGCTCAGACGTGAGTCCCTTGCTCACTTTGCCACTGGTTTCAAGCAAGCCTGGCTGAAGACGGCTGAAATGCCAGAAACCAGTCCTAGGAAGCTTGTTTCCGGTCCAGGGAAGGCATGGCTTGGCAGTTCGGGCTGGACTGTTCCCATGAGGCACAGGGCCAGGCTGATTTGCATATAGCCATGTCTGAACTGGGGTGGCAGAGTGGGCTACAGAAAGGTGATGGATCAAACCCAGATCTGTTGACTGGGTGTGAGTGTTTGATTGGTTCTGATGCTCCGTCCATCACCACCCCCTTTTGTACCGCTTTGTTCGCCATAAGTTGGCAGGGTATGCTCAGACGTGAGTCCCTTGATCACTTTGCCACTGGTTTCAAGCAAGCCTGGCTGAAGACGGCTGAAATGCCAGAAACCGGTCCTAGGAAGCTTGTTTCCGGTCCAGGGAAGGCATGGCTTGGCAGTTCGGGCTGGACTGTTCCCATGAGGCACAGATCCAGGCTGATTTGCATATGGCCATGTCTGAACTGGGGTGGCAGAGTGGGCTAAAGAACGGTGATGGATCAAACCCAGATCTGTTGACTGGGTGTGAGTGTTTGATTGGTTCTGATGCTCTGTCCATCACCACCCCCATTTGTACCGCTTTGTTCGCCATAAGTTGGCAGGGTATGCTCAGACGTGAGTCCCTTGCTCACTTTGCCACTGGTTTCAAGCAAGCCTGGCTGAAGACGGCTGAAATGCCAGAAACCGGTCCTAGGAAGCTTGTTTCCGGTCCAGGGAAGGCATGGCTTGGCAGTTCGGGCTGGACTGTTCCCATGAGGCACAGGGCCAGGCTGATTTGCATATAGCCATGTCTGAACTGGGGTGGCAGAGTGGGCTACAGAAAGGTGATGGATCAAACCCAGATCTGTTGACTGGGTGTGAGTGTTTGATTGGTTCTGATGCTCCGTCCATCACCACCCCCTTTTGTACCGCTTTGTTCGCCATAAGTTGGCAGGGTATGCTCAGACGTGAGTCCCTTGCTCACTTTGCCACTGGTTTCAAGCAAGCCTGGCTGAAGACGGCTGAAATGCCAGAAACCGGTCCTAGGAAGCTTGTTTCCGGTCCAGGGAAGGCATGGCTTGGCAGTTCGGGCTGGACTGTTCCCATGAGGCACAGGGCCAGGCTGATTTGCATATGGCCATGTCTGAACTGGGGTGGCAGAGTGGGCTAAAGAACGGTGATGGATCAAACCCAGATCTGTTGACTGGGTGTGAGTGTTTGATTGGTTATGATGCTCCGTCCATCACCACCCCCTTTTGTACCGCTTTGTTCGCCATAAGTTGGCAGGGTATGCTCAGACGTGAGTCCCTTGCTCACTTTGCCACTGGTTTCAAGCAAGCCTGGCTGAAGACGGCTGAAATGCCAGAAACCGGTCCTAGGAAGCTTGTTTCCGGTCCAGGGAAGGCATGGCTTGGCAGTTCGGGCTGGACTGTTCCCATGAGGCACAGGGCCAGGCTGATTTGCATATGGCCATGTCTGAACTGGAGTGTCAGAGTGGGCTAAAGAACGGTGATGGATCAAACCCAGATCTGTTGACTGGGTGTGAGTGTTTGATTGGTTCTGATGCTCCGTCCATCACCACCCCCTTTTGTACCGCTTTGTTCGCCATAAGTTGGCAGGGTATGCTCAGACGTGAGTCCCTTGCTCACTTTGCCACTGGTTTCAAGCAAGCCTGGCTGAAGACGGCTGAAATGCCAGAAACCGGTCCTTGGAAGCTTGTTTCCGGTCCAGGGAAGGCATGGCTTGGCAGTTCGGGCTGGACTGTTCCCATGAGGCACAGGGCCAGGCTGATTTGCATATGGCCATGTCTGAACTGGGGTGGCAGAGTAGGCTAAAGAACGGTGATGGATCAAACCCAGATCTGTTGACTGGGTGTGAGTGTTTGATTGGTTCTGATGCTCCGTCCATCACCACCCCCTTTTGTACCGCGTGGGCCATTAAGACCTGTGGGGAAAAGAGTTTCTTACCCGGTCGTTGCCAATTCCTATTGGTCTACTCACGACTAAAGCTAGTACTCACTGGAAAAATCAAAACTCCTTTTGAACACTATTCATAGGGCCACATTACAGTGTCTTTCATGGGAAACTATTTTTTTAACTGCTATCACATCAGCAAGGAGAGTTAATGAACTTCAGGCTCTATCCTTAATAGAACCTTTCATGGTTTTTCATGCAAATAGTGTTGTTCTACGAATACTTTCCTCCTTCTTACCATAAGCAGTATCTGACTTTCACATAAATCAAGCTTTCACATTAACTAAATGTTTTCCTAATCCTTCCACGAAGGAGTAGCTACTTCAAAACAATCCATTCCTAGATGGCTAGTAGCTTGTATTTTGCTATGTTACCAATTTAAAGCACATTCCACAAGTGGAAAAGCAGCCACCACTGCATGGATTACAAATGCTCCTATTGCAAACATTTGTAAATCTGCAACATGGAAATTAATTCACGTTTTTTTTATTTTTTATCATTTTTTATTTTTTACGTAAATCAAAGAACATAATGAAATGAGATGCAACTGCAGCAAAGAACAACAAAGAGAGAGAAAACAAAACAAAAAAACAGGCAAATAAATACAAATCAGAGATCCCATATTTATCTTACGTCAAGCATTAACAATTCAAACATTTCTTATGTAGACATGAAGTTAATCAATCCTGCAAATAAGCTATTAAGCTCTCTCCATTTTTAATAATTATAGATGACAGGGTACCGTGAAAATAACAAGGATATCGTAGATGATGATGCCGTACATACACCTGTATCATCAAAATTCATACAGACTTGTCACCAATTTTTTAAAATGCAGACAGAAAGGAAAAAAGGGACCCTAGTTAAACCAAACCTCGGTGTTCATTCTACCGGGGCAAGTTGAGCCATCCATGTGGTTAATGGCCCCCAGATTCTCTTACGTTTAATCCTACTTTTTCGTCCTCTCTGATCATAGAGTACTTTTTCCAGATTAAATATGTGTAGGAAACAACCTTTCCACTGCTGAAAAGTTGGAGGAGAGGAATCTGGCTAGGCTGACGCGACACAAAGTCTGAACACTGCCATTGCTATAAACGTGAGCTCCTCCCCGATTTTCCCATTTCGTTCATTTACCCCTAGTAGCTTCAACTGGGGTGAGAGCAGGACATCTTCTTTCAATATATGCTGCAGGAAGCTCGCTATTTCTCAACCAATAGGTTCTTTTAATGTGCATGTAGCAAAAATATGAACCAGATCCGCACCATATGTCTCGCACCTGAAGCATTGGGTCCCTTCCACTCCTCCTCACTTTGCTATTTTTGCCGGGGTGATGTATAAATCAAAGAGGGTTTTAAAATGTTGGGCCCACAGATTTGCAGAACATAGTATAGTGTTGCCCATCTCCAGTCTCTCAAAAGAATGGGACTCCCGGACCCCGAGCCTGCCATTCCACTTCTGCCCATGCCTATCCACATCGTCCGTCACATCTTCTAACATATAGTTATATAATTGTGATATCGTAATGCTAGAGGGCCTTATTAATAATGCCATCAGGGATACTTTTGAGAAGCCAGTAGCTTCTCCTGCTTTTTTAAAGAGAAAATCCCTTAAATGCAAAACTTTAAAGAAATCCCGATGACCCAAATTAAATCTTTCCCTAACCATTTCGAACGATGCTATATGGTCCTCCACCAACATATCCTCTATCCTAAAAAAGCCACCCTTTTCCCACCTTGCCAGGCAATTATCCTCCAAAACCTTCGGCAATTGATCATTATCTACCAAGGGGTTATATCTACTAAACCGACCAATTCCCAATTTTTTCTGAACACCCGCCCAGTTACGAAATGCGGTAATCAGGGTCTTGAACCATGTCCTTTTAAAAGAACTTGGTTCATAGATCTTTAAGAGGCATCCATTAGCCTGTGATCCGATCATCATCTCATAAATTGATGGAATAAAGCTGGGGCCATATTCTTCTCTAAACCTGGTACCGAAAAGGGGTCAATAATATTGCAAAGATGCGGCAAGGTAATACAATTTAAAATTGGGAAGCGCCAATTCGCCTCTGTCCCTAGGGAGGGACAAAAATACATTGGATCTTCTGGTTCTGCCATATGACCAGATGAATCGCGCCACCTCTCTCTCAATTAACCTAAACCAATCATTATGTATTTCTAAAGGAATCGTGCAAATAATATATAGTAAATTAGGCAACATCATCATTTTAATCAGATTGCATCTTCCAAAGAAATCTATTTGTCAAGATCTGAGTTTTTATTTTGTTCAAAGAGAATCCCAAATATGTCCCAAAATTTTCCGCAATGGTTTCCAGCGCAAGCAATGCCATATCAGGGTCGGCCGTAATAATTGCCACATCATCGGCATAGGCCAATAATTTCGTATCCCAGCCATGTAAAGTTATAGGTACAATATCTGGAGATGCCTCCAGCTTATTCTAAGGAAAGGATCTATGTATAGCGCGAATACCAAGGGAGATGAGGGGCACCCTTTTCTAGTTCCCCTACCAATTGAAAAAGTCCCAGACTCTTCACCCATAATCTGCAATCGTGCTGTAGGATTACAGTACAGAACCTGTACTGATCTGATAAAGGAATCCCCTAGACCATTAGCTTCCAAGACCCTCCATAGATACCCCCACGAAACCCTATCTAAGGCCTTCTTGAGTAAAGCTTAGTGTCGCTATTTAAGAGTGTTATAGGCCTGTAGGAGCCTAGATTCATGGGATCTTTTCCTTTTTTTAAAAAAATGATATTGGCGGTGCCCCATGCGCCTGGTGGTGTCGCCCCCTCCCTTACCTCTTTAAATAATCCAAGTAATTCCTGGGTGACTTCATTGACAAAGGTTTTATAAAATTCTAACGGAATACAGTCAGTCCCCGTAGCCTTACCTGATGGAAGAGCTTGAAGAGCTAGATGAAGTTCCTCCTGAGAAAATTCCGACCCCGCAGGAGATTCTCCTCCTGGGGGACCCTCATCTTTGGGGCAAACTCGCCCCCGTCATCCTGCCTCTGATGGCTCCCTACAGGTAGTGCAGTATATAACTCCTCATAGAACCCCCTAAACGCTTCCCTAATATCTGCGGGGACAAAGAATATATCTCCCTCCTTATTCATGACCTGCTTAATATGTCCTGCAGCAATTTGTTGCCTAGCCCTGACTGCTAGTAATCGACCAACATTCTCGCTATATTCATAACACTGCTGCCTTTTCGCAAGAGATTTGCCTGCTGTCTTCTCGGTATTAAAATCTTTTAAAGAGGCTTTAGTGATAACTATTAGATTCATTACTGAAGTAGTATCGCCTCCGTTATTCTCAACATTAATTAGTTCTACTTCGAGAAGGGCGAGTCTTTGATAGAACTCCATAATCTGAGCTGCTCCTTTTTTCGGTTTAATCAGGCTATATCGAAGTGTCTCGCCTCTTAATGACACTTTGAAAGCGTCCCAGATCATTCCAGGAGGGGTGCTATCTTTATTGTTGCTAAAAAATTCTACAATCCACCACTTCATATACCCAATATACTCTTGATCTGAAAGGAGTGCTCTCTCAAAAGACCACTTCTTATGCTCCTTTCTTAGCCCTGCCAGTGAGAACTTAAGAACAAGGGGATTATGATCTGACTTCACCCTAGGAAACAGCTCAACCCGAGCCTCCTGGAATAGGGATGGTGAGATTAAAAAATAATCAAGTCTTGCAAACTTACCATGGGGTGCTGAATAATAAGTATAGCCTGGCTCCTGAGCCCTCAGACTAGGCCATACATCTACCAGGCCGATGTCCCTTAAAAAGTTTTTCATTGCCCTGGATGATTTAGGTTTCCGCCCTTTGCTGAATACCCCATTCCTCTCTGTATCTCTTCTAGATCCATTAATATTAAAATCCCCACACACTATCTACGGAGCAGGCCAAGACGGTAACTCGATTGCTAGAAAATTCAGCACTCCAGGATCGTCCAAAACTGGAGCATAGATGAAGCATAACGTAAACGTTTCTGACCCTCCCCTGCATTCCTTAATTATCCATCTACCATTCTTGTCCACAGCCTTTCTCCCATGCATAATGACACCACCTTTCATAAGAATTGTGACCCCCTTAGTCCTAATGTCTTGTGTTGTATGGGCTAGAACTTTAAGCCTAAAGAATAAAACAAATTACTGTCATTACAAGCTATGTGGGTCTCCTGAAGACTCACCAAATCTGCTTGTAGAAATGTAAGATCTTCGCTAATCCTCCTTCTTTTAGCCCCATCGTTTTTAGACCACAAATATTTATAGAGGCTACACGTATCTTAGCCATAATAGCAATGTATCATCTTGCCCAAACATATACCCTTCCTGATAGCGCTGTCTAGATAGCACATTTTCTGATTGGCTTTCATATATACACTGTTCAACAATTTGTAATGCTTCCCAAAATTCTAATGAACACAAGACATTATTTAGCTGCAAATTGCATGCTAACTTTTCTCCACGTGACCCACTGCCCAGAACCCCCCTTGGACCCTCCCCCTACCCTTGAAAGCATCCAAACCGACCTGGTCTGTGTGATAGAGATAGCGAGAGATGCCGCAGCCCCTCACCCCTTTACCTCCCTATGCACCAAGCTGTGATTATGGAAGCAAACCTCCGGAAGCAGGATCCTTCTCTTTTATATAGAGGCCCATAGCGAGAAGAAGAAGATAGGAGCTGCCATAAAAAAAAGAAGAGAGATCCACCCAGTGAAAGAAAAGAAATAGCCATAACTACTCTCCCATATCATGACTATCTAATGAACCCCCCTGTCTTAAGCAGTTCAACGTAAACACCTTTAAACGACTGATTATACATTTCTTTTCTCTACTTGAGCCTGCACCAGATGCTCTCTTGCCTATATTTCAGATGTAAAAAACTTTACCAAGCCTTTCACAATAGTTTTAAGTCTGGCCGGGGCTAATAAAAATGCCTCAAAACCAGTGTCTTGATAAGGTTTGATTACCTGCCGTAAACTCCATCTGCGCTCTACGGTAATGTGACAAAAGTCCGAGCGGACGAAAAAAGATGATCCCTTGTACTGCCTTCTTGCATCAGGCCGAGCTTTCTCAAATATTTCCTGCCTCAGAGAAAAGTTACTGAAAAAGACCAAAATGGCCCTTGGCTGATTCGACTCCTGACCATGAGTTTTATTACGGACAAAAGGCAATCTATGAGCCCTCTGTATTTCCCGCTCCCAATCCCACCCTGAGAGCTGGGGAAAGGCAGTTCTAAGGAGGTCCAGAATAAACAAACGGATATCATCCCCTTCCAGTCCCTCTTTAATGCCCAGGAAACGAAGGTTATTTCTTCTCTGGCGGTTTTCAAGGTCCTCTAGTTTCCACATAACATCCGTGAGTTGAGCCTCATGATTCTTTGTCTGCTCTTTTACAACATCCAGATCATTTTCTACCGGAGACGTTCTTTCTTCCATAGCATTCAATCTCCAGGCAGGTTCTCCCCACTTTTCTTACTGCACCCTCCAGTTTTTTTGTGGCTTGCCTTGCTTTTTTTCGATCAGCCCTTGTTTCTGCTCGGTGTTCTCTGATTGACTCCAAGATTGAACTCAAAGCCGGGTTTATGTTCGCAGCAGCCTTATCCTGTTGCTCGACTGAGTCCAGGGGGCCCATGATCCTTGAAGCCCTGCGCCGTAGCTGTGTCTTCCTTTCTTTTTTCGGGCCTCAAAGTGACTTTTAGATCCCCTAGAGCTCCTTCGAGATTTCTGGTGTTTAAAAGCAGTCTTGAGTGCCTCCAGTGTACTCGAGCCAGAGGCTGAAGCGTTATTTTCTGTATCGCTACGCCCAGTCTCGTAAGTTCCTGAATGCGAGTCCTCCGTGAGGGAAAATAGTTTATCTGTGCCATCAGATATAATATCGACTCCTAATTACCCCTCAAAGCCTGTACTGTGAGAATCTCAGGCTGAAGAGGCTGCACATAAGATTGCAAGTCTGCCGTACTACAGAGTTCAGCCATTGTGTCGCGGTGCGTACCACCTCTCGGGGTGTCTTCTGGATTGTCTGCTGTTACATGATCGTCACGCCCAGTTTGAGGAGGAATCCTTGAGGCATTGTTTAGAGATATATCTTTATCCATCACACTATTTGGGGTTTCGATACTTTCAAAAGCCTCCTCACCTCGTGCTCCAGTAATATCGCTCGCATTTTTGCTTGAGTTTGCCTCTGGTATCTTCAAGTCGATTTTGTGTAGAAATTCAGTGGGTGTCTGATCTGATCTGGGGATCTGATCCCTTAGTCCTTCTTTAGTCTTAAAGAATTCTGTGATGGCTGGTTGAGGTGGGACAGGGATAATGGTTACATTGTCTACATCCGAAATTGCCCCGAAATCCTCTGTGGTTTTAGGTGCGGTTGTTTTCTTGCCCCCCCAGTCAGACTCGCTGGGCTTACCTGCAATAAATTCAGGGTTTGCTGACGGGGATTCCTGTCTCGAACCCTGTTGCTGGGCTGGATTCCGGCCCAGAATTTCTTTTACGTGTCTTGATGCTTTAGGAGGCATTCCTAGTATCCTGCTGGTATCTGTTACAGCAGCCCGTGTCTTCCAGGCAAATATGCGGCTTACAAAAGCTGCGAGACCTGACCCCAACCTCAAGGTGTTATGCAGAGATCGGGTGAGCCCAGCAGCCAGGACGCTAATCATGCCAGGTCTCCACCTCCTCGCAGCGGCAATCACAACGTGCGCCCCCGAGACTTCTGGTGCGTGTATTGCAGGTCTGCCGATACCCTCCGCTCTCCGTTGGGAAGACGTGTCAGCCTCTGGTAACCGCCAACTGGTCTGCATCCGTGACAGGCCCCTCTTCTGACTCTTCTGCAGGTAAGCCGGCACATCGGTACACCGTAAAACAACCGTAGGGGGATCTCTCGTGGTGCTGTCAGGAGAGTGAGGTGAGTGCTCTGCAACGGCGAAACTACACCAGCGCCATCTTGCTTTCCTCAGCTCTCACCAAGGAAATTAATTCACATGCTCACTAAGCACTACTGTGTAGACACAGATACTCAAGCTGAAGCTAAAGTAGGACAGAATATTCTGTGAAGTATTTTTTTAAATGATTATCCGTATGAAGCTCTGCCAGCATCCGTTTATTTTTTCTTAAACTTGCTACTCTATTCCAGCGATTATGACTATCAGTGAAGCTGTTAAGATGCAGAAGAGGTTACGTATCTGTAGTCCTGGTATGGCATTGTAGGAACCTTCTTTGAAGTCATAAATGACCCACCTTGCTCCCAGGGTGCTGGAGTAATTATAACATGTCTGTAAATAAATTATCACGTATTTCCTCTACACTTCGCCTTACAAAAAAGAACTGGCTGAGAGAGGCATCTGCCAGCACAAGGCATTCTGGGTAATGGCGCCTCCCATGTTCTTCAAGGGATAGGTTATTTTTCTCTTTTGCTGTTAAAGCCAACAGGTTGCATTTTAGATTCATGTTCTCTGATTGAAGCTATCTTTGTGTTATGTGTTTATTGAGAGATGCCGCAATGTTGTGTTATGTAAAAATTTGGCAGGTTTTTAACTATTGTAAATTAATGAAAATAAGACCTTTTAGGCTTCCATGTAACAGACTTACTCAGAAGTTTTCATAGTCAAAGACTTTCTCTGATAATGTTTCCATGAGAATCAGCTATATATTGGTGTTCTGGGGTCCACGAAAACAGCAGGGAATTATTCAAGCGTTTATTACTTCAATGCAGATTTCTACAATGCAAAACCAGAACTAAAGGAACTTTTCTTCTATGGTTTCACGTTTTGAAATTCAGCCACCAGCTGGGTATCTCTCTCTCTCCAATTTTCACCCAAGGTGACTATTTTGTACTTCAGTTTCATACGTCTTTATTTCGATACATGAATCATAAAAGACAAATACATAAAAATATTATACTTAAACAATTAATCATACAACAATTAAGTAAAACGTCATATTAGTCCACGACGAAGAACACACTTTAAGAAAGAATTAAACATTGTTTAAAGACACAGTATGAAAGGGATAAAACCCATAATACTTAAAAATATCTGGCTCTAATTGCCCAGGCCCACCCTAGGCCCACCCTAGGTATTTTGCTACCCCAATAACAACCAATTCAGAGGTATTTGTTCTTAAGGCCCACAATGCTTCTGTGCTTCCACTAATGTTCATTCGTAGGAAAATGGGCCTAATCCATTTGTTCCTTGGTTCCTGGTAAGCAGGGCAAGCAAAAAAGAAATGACCCACACTTTCCTTGTGGTCATTACACCAGGGGCAGAACTCATTCGCGCTGCCAGCCCATTTATTAGTAAAAGACCTCACTGGTAAGCAACCTACTCTAAACTGGTGGTATAATTTTTTATCCAAGCTCTTAGTAATAAGATCCCAATAATTCTCTAAAAGGGGATCTAATTTATGTACCAGAAATCTACCGGTAAGGGAGGCACCGTTTGAGCACACAACAGCATGATATCTAACCGATGCCCAATACAATGACTTAAAGGCTTGCTTATGAGGAAAAACGGAACTCCCCGGGGAATCCCACAAGTGAATAAGACCCATTTCATCCAAGGTCTTCTTCACTTCGCGGAACCAGGGAATATTTCCAGAGCCCAGGATTGATCTTACTTCCGCAAGTTCAGAAGCAAAAAGACTTAAATCGGGCGATGTCCAGATCCTTCTCCATACTGCAACCAACCGGTAACGTGCCAGCTCTTTAATGGATTTACAACCCAAATCCAGTAATAGTGGTTTTATTGGTGTGGATTGCGGTAATCCTACTAGATTGCGTAAAAATTTGTTTTGCACAGTTACCAGGGGGGATAAGTCCAGAAAACCCCAAAGGTCAGCTCCATACAATATGGCCGAGCTAATTTTTGCATCATAGATTTTAAGTGCCGGTGTAACCCTTTTAGTGAAAGACATTTTTTGCTCCTGAATGAGGCAGCCTGTAAGACGTGCGAATTTAAGACGGAGAATGTCGATCTGGGGCTTCCAACTTAACCGAGAGTCTAAGGTTACTCCAAGATAAGTCATGACCTCGACCTGTTCCAGGGCCATACCATTCAAGGTTACAAAGCTCTTTGTAGAGCGATTTTTCGATAGAACCATGAATTTGGTCTTGCTCACATTTATTTGTAGATCATTAAGTTTACAAAAGTCCTCAAATTTGTTTAAGGCCGTTTGAAGGCCCTTACGAGACTTTGATAAAATCAATGTATCATCTGCAAAGATGAGCAAGGGAAATTTTGTCCCACCCAACGTCGGTGCATCCGTGGGAGTATCTGCAAAAAACTTCACCACCTGATCAATAAACAATAAAAAAAGGGTCGGTGCTAAAACGCACCCCTGTCTGACACCCCGTGTTACGGGGAATCTGTCCGTCACTTGTCCTGGGCCGCCCCACCTCACCCTCGCAAAATTACCCTCATGTAGTCTCACCAAGAGCTGAAGGAGTTCTTGTGGAATTCCTAAGGTGGCCAGGACAGCCCACAATTTTGCCCTGGGCACCAAATCAAAGGCCGACTTTAGGTCCACAAAGGCGGCGTATATGGACCCGCCGCCCAACAGCACCACCTTCCAGTATATCAGAATAAATCTGAAAACCTGGTCGATGGTGCTGGTGCCTGATCTAAAGCCGGCCTGCATCGGAGAAAGAATACTCTCCGACTCCATCCACCCCTGTACCCTGGTGAGGATCATTCGAGCTATTATTTTTTGAAGGGAATCAATGAGGCTGATGGGGCGGTAATTTCCTGGAACCGACCGGTCCCCCTTTTTAAAATTTGGAAGAATTTCCGCCCCCATCCAAGACTCAGGGATCCTAGCCCCCTTAGCAATGGCATTTGCGAGCTGGGTAACATAGGGAGTCCAAAGAGAGGGGTCAATTTTAAATAAATCTGCCGGAATGCAGTCCATCCCGGGTGCTTTTCCAGCTTGTGCCAAGCAAAGGGCAGTTTCAAAGTCATCAGTCGTAAACACCAACGGGTGACAGGAGGAAGGCAACAATAGCGCATCCATCCTACACTCATCTGGAGGATTAGGATCTGGGTCCCTAAACTGGGCTGAATAAAAATCCACCCATGCTTCTACTGATACATAATTCGCAGGTGTTTGAGAATCCGGGTTTCCACCCCATTTCACAACTTCCCAAAACTTAGTCTGGTTGGATGTGTGGCAGGCCTCAAGCAAATTTGACCAGTGGTCGTCATCCCATTCCCTCTTCGCCTCCCACTGGACCTTTTTATACCGTTGGCGAGCCATTTTAATATCGGTAGAGACCCGGGACTTTATAGTTTTAATTAATTCATTATGGGCTTCCCTGCATTTTTTATTGTACCAATTCCTAGTGGTACTAGGAGTTTTTAATTTATTTAGCTTGGGTGGTAAAGTAAGGTGCGACTTTATTTTAAGAAAACACTGCTCGTGTATATTAGTAATCCGATGGATAACATCCTCACTCGAAGGTAAGTTCGCTATAGTGATCAAGGTGGATGTCACTTCCGATGATATGCCATCAAGTATGGAGGGGTCCTCCAGGACCCTACTCCATTTCACCCTTCTTCTATCATTAGTTAAAAGAGCCTCTGCGGTAATACACGATGCTACAGGCGATCTAACAAGTCCACCGGGGAGTTTTATACTTAGGGACAATGGATTATGGTCACTCTCAGGACGGTCAATAACGACCATATCTTCCACGAGTGACCAATACTCCATTTTAACCAAAAAGTAGTCTATTCTACTTTGGCTAACCCCGTTATCAAATGTGGATTTACCAACCTTGTCAGATATCGTGCGACCATTAGCCGCTCTCAGGCCCCACTCCAAGCACAGACCTGCCCAATGTAGGGCCGCTTCTGTGGCCTTTTTTATATTGGTAAGTGACAGTGGTGGAATATTCCACACAGTATCCTCCTCATACCCCGGGTCCTCGTCATCACTTAGCAGGGGTTCAAAAGTGCAGTTTAGATCCCCCCCGATAAGTATAAATTTGTCCCTCCCAATAAAATCAAGATAAGTATCCAATTCCTCTAAAATAACCGGGCTGCGCCCACCGGGAAGTCCACGAGCATATATATTAATAACAAAGATTTCCCGGTGATTCTCCTTTGTTAACTTAATTCCCAGCATATCGGGATTATTAACCATGATTTCTACCGGTGTATAACTAATGGACTGCTTGACCCAGGTTACTAAGCCCCCTGATGCTCTGCCCTTGGTACTCTTCTTTGCTAATTTGTAAAAATTAAGAAAGCCTTCCCGAAATATCGGGTCAAGGGCCCAGCTCTCTTGGAATAATAAGATATCATAGTTATCTATGAAATCCATCCAATCTGCTGAGGATATTCGTCCCTTTAAGCCAGCAATATTCCATGAGGCTATCCTAAGTGAAGAGTCCAGGACAACATTGGGGAATTCAATGTAACCATCGCCCCTACTCACAAGATCAAGTGAACTAGGGGCAGATGTTAAGGATGGTGAACTGTTTGGGGGCAAGGTAGCTGTACTAGTCTTTGACTCTAAAAGGGGAAGATTAAAATCAACAGAGTCGTTTACCTGGAGAATATTCCAGCAATCCAGATTTTGAGATAGATGATCGGTATTGCTACAGGAAGTGTTAGAGGGAACTCTAACAAAGGTGGTATGAGTAACATCCAAATCCCTAGTAGCCCGCCCATACCCACCCCAAACACCCTGTCCCGCACTAAGGCACCAATTGGGGCTCGCAGGAATCGAATGTACGTCATCCATGAGGGTAGAGGAAGATGGTAGTCAATCAACCCCCTCCAGGGAGTTTAAGGGTGCAAAATAGTTGAACAAAGGAAGGTGGGAGGGCAGACTTTGCGGGCGTCTATAACCCCTAGTCACCCTTTCCCACCTAGTAGGTAATAAACTCGGTATAGTACGAGAGTCACAAGGATAAAAGTAGGGAAGATCCATAGTACAAATACCAGAAACGCTCGGAGTATTGGGCAAAGAACAAATGTGGCTCACTACCTTGGGGTTTCGAAAGTTGATAATGACACAGTCACCCTCCACATTTTTTGCCCTAGTACCCACCCAACCCACCCTACGTACAGTCAATATTTCTGCACTAAATCTTGGGGGTAGAGGTCTGTTGTTATTTAACCAGTGTATAGCTTTGTTCTTCAACTCGGTGTGTGGCTCAGTTTTTTCCCTAGGGAGCCTAGGAACTCCTATCAAGATGACGGTGTAGGGTATAGACTCTACAGGAAGATTAATACAAGGGAGGTTAGAGAACGAGTCTTCACCCAAGGAGAATGGTTGACTAATGACATTATTGTCCTTAGTTTTACTGGTAACATGATTACTGACTGGTTGGGTGGGTAGGGTAGCAGTGGTGGATATATGGGTTGCTACCGCAGTTGATTCATTATGGGTTAGAGGAGGGAGGGGGACTGCAACCGTATGAGAAGAATCCGTTAACGCTAGACCCGCTAGAACTGAAACATCAGGATTAGGTGGAATCTTGGGGTCAGCACGGAGCATGATGATTTTCTCCAGGTGCGACGTGTTTGTTAATACCAAACTCTCTAATTTCTCAATAGTAGTAGAAAGTTTCTTCACTCTCTCATGAAGAGGTAGAAAAAAGGACTTGAGCAGTTGTTCTATGGATTCAAGAGTACAAGCAGGCGGGAGGTTGGGCTTAAATATAGTTTCAGGACAAACGGAAGGTAATAAACTCTCAGCAACAGGTGTTGCACAACGAGGTGCATGAGTAAGGGGATCGAGACAAACTTTTGCGAGTTGATGTTTGTGGGAAACTTTACTGCGTTTGCTCCTAGGTGGCACACCTGCTTGCTTCCTTTTCCTATTGGACAGCTTAGGTTTACTTGCCAGTAACGGGGTGGTTGGCCAAAGCTTATCAGGAGGAGAGGGGGTGTGGGTTATATTAGAAGTTACAAGTAAGCCATTACCTTCAGTAGAATTAACAATGGCTGGTAAATCAACCAATGGGCTACGTATGGAGAGGTTCAGTGTCCCAGACTCATTGATATGCGACATGTCATGGACTATAGGATCAGTCCTATGTTCAGGGGTTGTAGCTAACATGATATTACCCAAAGACGATCTCCTGGCTGATATTTCTATTGACAATCGCTTTTCAGTTAGGGTTATTTCTTGTTCAAGAACCCTGGCAGCTCTAGTGATAAAGTTGTCTAGGGTCCCGGAGATACAACCCCCCGAATTTCCCTGCACAATCTTTCTCCCTGATCTTAGAGAAGCCATATTCAAGGGGGGATAAATATATGCAATAATAACAGTGGCTCCTATAACAACAATTGCGTAATAAACTGCACACAATACATAAAGATAGCAAATCAGTAACTAATGGGTGCAACAACGCATGAGTCAGTGAATAACCTGATTGGCACCAGGATCCCTCACGTGAATAATAACAGGGGGGTGGCCCGTCCCGTCCACAATCGTCCACGAACGGCCTCAAACGGCCCGCTCTTTGCCCGGTCTTAGCCCCGGTTCTTGTCCTGCGCGCGTCCCGCTAGCGCGTGAGGAGAGGGGAGTATTAATAGGTGGTGAGGGAAGGTGAAGGCGAGGCCGGGAAGAGGCAACAGGTGTGCTAGATGGATTCTGCAGGGAGCACCCTGGTCCTCGCAGTCCCGGCAGGCACAAACCCCCACAGCTTCCCCTCAGGGCACAACACAGGCGTCCACACGGGTCCAGCAAGGCAAATGGAGCGCGATCCCAGCTCCGGTTCAAAGGTGAGTCAATATCCACGAGCGGCACCCGCGAAGCTGGGGCCGCGAGGCTTTTGAATGATTTTGAGGAGGCGGGGCCGGGAAGAGGCAACAGGTGTGCTAGATGGATTCTGCAGGGAGCACCCTGGTCCTCGCAGTCCCGGCAGGCACAAACCCCCACAGCTTCCCCTCAGGGCACAACACAGGCGTCCACACGGGTCCAGCAAGGCAAATGGAGCGCGATCCCAGCTCCGGTTCAAAGGTGAGTCAATATCCACGAGCGGCTCCCGCGAAGCGGGGGCCGCGAGGCTTTTGAATGATTTTGAGGAGGCGGGGCCGGGAAGAGGCAACAGGTGTGCTAGATGGATTCTGCAGGGAGCACCCTGGTCCTCGCAGTCCCGGCAGGCACAAACCCCCACAGCTTCCCCTCAGGGCACAACACAGGCGTCCACACGGGTCCAGCAAGGCAAATGGAGCGCGATCCCAGCTCCGGTTCAAAGGTGAGTCAATATCCACGAGCGGCTTCATTCTTGGCTCCCGGCAAGAAAAATCATCACGGGCGTATCAGATCCGACTCAAGGCTCCCAGACCCAAATACAAAGCCAAGAATGCATTTATTTGAAGGGATGAAACATCCCCGCCTCAAAGCTTCGCCCCTGACCAGAACAAACAATATAAGACCCTGTTCACAATGCCGTGAGGCAGGCATGTCAGAAGTTATTGTGGGGCCTTGAACTCCAAGATGAGGTGGTGTTTCAATGTTTAGAACAAGATGTTCTGCAAGGAACGATAAAACATGGTGGATGCAGCATATTTTGCATTTTAGTGGCATTAGACATTTTAGTTGTCTAGTTGTCTAGTTGTCAAGAGGGCATGCTCATGTATAAACAAGACTTGCAGCGCCATTTGGGCCTTAAAAAGGTTTGGTCCTGGAGATAATGACCCATGCAGCCCTCCTTCTGATTGGCCGGCCATGAAGAACTTACAAACCAGCAAAAACCAGGGACGCCTCCAGTTGTGTTTCACTATTAGATGTGATGGTATTAGTTTGCGGTAACTGACGTCTTGCATGTGGGGGATATGTACAAAGCACCACATTGTAAGTGTAATGTCCATAGAACGCAAGGGTGGCTAGTTGCTCTTCAAACCTCCTACCAGCTCTAATGCCCTTCTCTCCCCTTAAAGTGCTCCTATGAGGAGGACATGTTGTGCCTAGACTAATTTCTCTTTTTGATTCCGCTCGAATCATATTCCTTCACATTACATTAGCCTATCAGGCGAGACGTGTCTCTCTTGCATATTCCTGCATTAAAACTATTTTGAAAAAAAGTCCTTGTTTCCAGTCGTATTTCCGTACAAAAGCTGTACCTGCCTATCTGCTAGAAAATGGCTGTTCCCCTAATAAACATAATCTGCATTTCCAAATAAAATTCGATTGGAGTTATTGTCTCTTCGTGATTGTCACACAACCAGGGCCTGCCTAATAGCTTAAGTTGTATCGTTACCCGAATAGTTAGTTGACACTAACATTTTCTCAGGACCTTTGACTCTACCGTGGGTTTGTTTTGCTTCATCTTTATTTATCTTCTTGTTTTACTCCTCTACCATTTGGTTCCACCTCCTTCCACCCTGGTCCAGCTGATGATCATTCTTTACTGAGATGCGCAGCAGAGAGGGATTCGTTACAATGTGTAGCTTATCCTTTCAAAGTGGACTTTGTGATGTTTTTTAGTGAAGGGATGTCCCCTTTCACCTGTAACAGGGCCATGAAGGTCGAATTGGGTGATAATTGAAATTAAGACCTTTCAAACCCCAGGATGCCAACACTGAAATCTGTCCCCGACCCACATTCTATATCGAAATATACCAAGGAACAAGGCAGAGCTCAGGGTCTGAGGCGGGTGGCATCAGGGCAGATTGAGTTAAACAAATCCATACACCCTGCTAACATTCACAAGCTTGAACCTGATCCCCTTCTGGCTTTAAATTGGAAGACAGAGCCTCCTGGTCGGATTTAATCAAGTTAGTCTGTAATTCTAGCACTATTGGATTATTGAGTAATGTGCTGAGTCGAGCCGAGGGGAATTTCATTCTGAAATGAAATCTTGGGGGCTTATGTAGCCCTTCATCCCAGCCCCCTTCCTCCAGTCGGATATTCTCCGGAGCCCTGACCAGGCCATGGGCCAAATTAACCCCTGGAGACACTCATTTGAGAGAGAAACGGGTTCTGACAAATTGAGGGTGATCGCGCTCATGATTCATGCTTGGTGCTGGATACGAGTTGTGGCATGGCACTTCAGGTTTCGTTATCTGGGCCGTTTTGTTTCATGTGAGTGCATCTTATGATGCCAGTCTGTGCTCAGTTCTGCTCCTTGCCCATCCCGTGCACAGGACTGCATGGTGTGAACCTCGTTGTGCAGTCAGTGACACCGCTATGGGGCATCTGTCACCTGGAGAGGGTCCTGCTCTCTGAGGCTGGTCAAGAATTATATTAATTGTATATTCTGAGATCTTCTGCTTCTGTCTAGTGCCTGAGCCTCTAAAGATGGCGGTATTGTTACAAATGTTACCCTACTGTCCAAGGCCTTATGATAAATCTCACCCGCGGGGTAACGGATGGCCCTGAGATTGCCAGACATGTTACTCAAGAGAAAAGTGCTGTGTCTAAGACCAGCGTTTATGATACTTGTCGAACCCGAGGAATAGCGTCTCTATTCAGAACATTCAGCAGCCAGTCAGTAATGTCTGTTTGAATCCCATTTTTAAGGGGTTAGCGCTGCTATACATGCCACTTGTCTGAACTGCCTTTCACCGAAAAGGTAATGGCGACTTAAAGTGTTAGCCTCATAATGCTTAATAACATGACAGTGGATTACTTATCCAGCGCAGCACTAATTACGATGGTTTTAAGTTTCTTTAGGATTACTGGTGAATCCTATGTAGACGATTTTATGGTACGTGTTTTCTTTTACCCTTTTTCTACTTTCTCAATAAAAAAATCAAGGTCGTAATACAAATGTGTTGTACTTACATATGCTTGTTTAATGTTCTGTATAGAATCTCTATGTGTTGCCAAAGTAGTGCCTCTCATCTGTTGTGAGAGGAGCGGTGGCTCGTTGTTCCCACAAATAAACTCTGAAGTCTTACCTGACGTGTCCTGTGGTGGCATCCTTCATCTGGGGGCACAACACTATGCTACTGTTCTACATGGGTCCTGTGCATTACAGGGGGTGAGTCACTAAAGGCTTGAGTCCTGCCTGAACTAGGCACCTGGTTCTGGCTCAGCCAAACGTCAGTTTGGGCCCTCACTTCTAAAACAAGCATGGGCAAAACCAATAGGTCTTGTCTATGCAAGAGCTGTTGGCTTTGCCAATGTGTTTTAGCCACATTGTACACTCATGTGGCTGCTATTCAGCATGGCTATAAGTTAGTGGCATAGAGGAGAGTGGCGTGGAGTTGAAAGTCCTAAAGTGGAGTGTCGTAGAGTGGAGTGGAGTAGAGTTTCGTAGAGTGGTGTGGCATACAGTGGTGTAGAGCGGAGCAGCGTAGTGTGGAGTAAAGTGGCATAGAGGGAGCAGTGTTGAGTAGAGTGTCGTAAAGTGAAGTGGTGTAGAGTGGAGTAGTGTGGCATTGAGTGGCATAAAGTGGAAAAACATAGTGTCAAGTGAAGTTAAGTGTCAGAGTAAAGTATCAGAGTGGAGTGGTGTAAAATGGAGTGGCTTGACGTAGAGTGGAGTGGCGTAGAGAGGAGTAAAGTGTCATAGAGAGAAGGGGCATGGGGTGGAGCAGAGTGGAGTGGCATAGGGTGATGTACAGAGGAGTGGTGTAGGGTGGAGTAGAGTGAGAACAGTGTCATACAGTGGAGTGGCATAGAGTAGAAAGTAGAGTGTTGTATGCTGGAGTGGCATAGAGTGGAGTAGGGTGCTGTAGATTGGAGTGTCATAGAGTGGAGTATTGTAGGGGGGAGAAAATGGCATAGAGAAAATTGCATAGAGTGCCGTGAAGTGAAGTTGAGTGTCGTGGAGTGTCGCAGCTTGGAGTGTCGCAGCTTGGAGTGTTGTAGAGTGGAGGGTCGTAGAGTGGGGTAAAGTGTCATAGGGTAAAGTGGAGAGGCATAGAGTAGAGTAAAGTGGATTTGGGTAGAGTGGAATAGAGTGGAGTGGCATAGAGTGGAGTAGATTGGCCTAGAGTAGAGTGATGTAGTGTGTTGTAGAGTGGAGTGGCGAAGATTGACTTATAGTAGAGTAGAGTGGAGCAGAGTACAGTATCATAGAGTGGAGTGATGTAAAGTGGAGGGGAGTTGAGTGAAGTGTCACAGAGTAGCGTAGAGTGGAGTGACGTGTTGTAGAGTGGAGAGGTGTGGAGTAGAGTGGAGTAGCGTAGAGCGGAGTAAGGTGTCATAGAGTGAAGTAGCATAGAGTGAAATAAAGTGTTGTGGAGTGGAGTGTCATGGAGAGTCGTAGAGTGGAGTATCATAGAGTGGAATATGTTTGTTGTGGTAGTGCACTATGATTGAAAGGGGTGAATGGAAGGATGGATTAAAGGGTGCATGGATGGATGAGTGAAAAAAATGATAGATAGGTGAAAGAGACGGCGGATGGATGGATGAAATGGTGGATGGAAGGATGAGTGAAGAATGGACAGATGAATTAGAAAGAGGGTGAATGGATGGATGGACAGATGAGTGAAAGCGTGGATGGATGAGTGAGTGATAGGATGGATGGATGAGAGAAAGAGTAAATGGATGCAGGGATGAGTGGATGGATTAGTAAAAGGACGGATGGCTTAGTATAAGGGTGGATGGATGAATGAGTGCATGGGAGGATGGATACATGACCGAAAGGATGGATTGATGAATGACTGAAAGGATGGATACATAAATAAGTGAAAGGGTGGATATAGAGATGAATAGGTGAAAGGATAGAGATGGAAAGGTTTAATGGATAGGTTTGGAGATGGGCGGATGGGTTTGGATAGGGATCGGTGGATGGACGGAATGGTGAAAGACTGAATGATGGATGAAAGATTGAATGGATGACAGAATGTAAAGGTGAGGTGGTAGATAGCAGGTGGATGGAAGGATGAATGAAAGAATTAATGGATAGATGATTGGATGAAAGAGACAAGAAAGCTCTTCTGGGGAAGGTCGTGATGAGTTGCCTCGTGTCCTTGGAGCCATAACAGCTTTGGTTCGAAGTGGGGGGTATTTACATTTTCTGGCTACTCCCTTGCCAAGCTCCCTCGGAAGACAGAGCCTGCCATTTGACCTCTGTCTTTGAATGCACAGCAAATGTGACAACATATGAACAACATTTTAGGCCTTGTTTTGGACTAACTCAAGCTGGACAGCTTACAACATATAAAGCTAGAAAATCGAAAGCAAACAAATGTGTGTTACAAACTATAAAGCCAATGGGAAGCAATAGGTGGAATGTATTCCCAGGGAAGTTTTCAGGACATCCATAAGAAGTCTTTAGCAAGGTCTTTGACCTAAAGAGCCAATCTTCTTGTGGCTTGTGCCTGCGACCTTTGTTCTCATCACATTCTCTAAGCACAGCCCCCGCCTTTTGAGCAGCTCAAGAGACGCAGCTCAGTGTAGCGCCAATGCCATAGTTGTTTTGTAGATGGGCTGACAGTGGGAGTGCACTGAAAATTCTCCAAGAGGGATAGTATGCTGAAGCTTGCTGTGAGAGAGGATGATTTGAAAAATCATTACCATTATGTCCCTCTCCTAGCACTTTCACTGCTCTATACTTGGTCTTGATGATCAGCAAGTTTGAACCTCCTCCCTTGCTCACTCACTCTGTGATCTCTGTGTGAAAATCTTTTTGCCAGCTCTGCACTCGCAGAAAACCAGTAACTGTGGTCTCTCCCAGACAGGGCCGGACTGGCTGTAGTGGACACCGGGCATTTTCCTCGTTGGCCGGAGGGGTGGGGGCCTGTTTTATGGCTGTGGGGGCCGCTTTTCTTAGTACTGCAAAATCGGCCTCCTGTAAGAAAAGCAGAAGCGGTGCTTCGTGGCTACCACTCCGCCCCCACCCCGATCCCAGGGTCAGTCGGGCGGCAACCTGCCAGGGCTGGTTGCTGTTCCCAGTCCGGCCCTGCTCCCAGACTTTTGTTTTGGTAATGCCAGGGGTATATCTTCACGGGGGTGGTGTTTGGGGTGTTACATCTCTCTAAAAATATATTCTGTAGTGAATAGTTGGGAGCAGGCGCATTAGTTGGGTGTGGTGGGGATTTTTACATTCATATGCAGACAAAAACACACATGTTAACACACACTCTCTCGCCTCTACCGTAACCCCTTCCATGATCATGACGGAGCGGTTCCAACATGAGCATCGGTTGGGCTGTGCTCATGACGGAACCGCTCCGTCATGAGCACAGCCCATGGGGGAAGCGCTGGCGCTCCCCCCCTGGTTTACCGATCTTGCCCCCACAGAGGGGGATGGCAGCGGAAGAGTTTCCACTGCCCCCCCGACCCCCCCACGCAATCCCATTACGTCAGCGCATACAGCGCGCGCCAACGTCATCAGGAAGCGTCAGACGCGCTGTAAACCATTTGTTTCCAGCGCGCCCAGGAGGAGCAGGCAAGTTTGTGTGCTCCGTTGGGGCGGGGATTTTTTAATGTAGTGAGGCATCGGGGAGAGGAAAGAGTATTTCCTTTCCCCTGATGTCTCAATACAGGGCATTCCTGCTGCACGATCGCGCACAGCGTCGCGATCGTGCTGCAGTAATGCCCCCACTAGGCACCAGGGATGATTTTTTCAAGAAAAGGAAGCGACACCTTGGGCAAGGGTCGCTTCCTACAGGGGGCAATTAAATTAAAGACTTTTGTGCCACCCCTGGGGCCAGATCGCCTTGAATTTTTGGCGTTTCTGGCCCCAGGGGGGGGGGGGCAGAAAAGCCCACTAGAGCCAGAGATCCTTTTTTTTTTTTTAAATGGAAGCAACCCCTTGGGGAAGGGTCGCTTCAAGGGCCTCATTTTTTAAAACTGTGTATTTTGTTCCCCCTGGGGGCAGATCGGCCAGTGTATTTGGCCTTTCTGAATACCCCACTAGACACCAGGGAGTCCTTTTATTACGTAAAGGAAGTGACCCCTTGGGCAAGGGTCGCTACCTTAGGGGGCACATTTTTAAAAAGACTTTTCTGCCTTCGTACCCCCCCCCCCCCCCCCGGGGACTGTTTGCCTTGTTTTTTTTGGTGTATTCTCGGTCCGTGTATTTGGCAGAATATCCCACTAGACATCAGGGAGTCCTTTAATTATGTAAAGGAAGAGACCCCTTGGGCAAGGGTCGTTTCCATAGGGGGCCCATTTTTTTAAAGACTATTCTGCCCCCCCGGGGACTGTTTGCATTGGTTTTTTTTGTGTTTCTGGCCCCATGGGGGGGGGGGGCAGAAAAGCCCACTAGAGCCAGGGATCTTTTTTAAACACTTCCAGGGGCGGGCAGAATACCCCACTAGACACCAGGAACTTATTTGAAATTAAAATGGACAGATCTGCCCCTTTTTTGGCCTTTTTGCCCTAGGCGGGAGTGGGGAGGCAGAAAACCCTACAAGGCACCAGGGATTTATTTCTTTTGCAAGGGGGGCACATTTCTGTCTGCTGTTTTCTGCCCCACCCTCAGACAAGCTCACCCGATCCCTTGGGCAAGTTCACCCCCCATTTTTGCACAGCCCTATTTGAAGGCCCATCTGGCAGATTGACCAATTGGGTATTGACATAGTGTGTTATCATGTTAATTCTTTGATTTCTTGTGAATTGCAATTGTAATGCTTTATTTCTCCCTTTTTGTTCTAGTTGAAAGCTTTTGCTCTTTAGACTGTTCCAGGTTGCGGTTTCGTTACTTTTGGTTCTGCTGTTTGTGTAGTTGCTTGTGTTTGGTAAGAGACTTTTTTTTGTACAATGTAAATGTTTTTCATTTCTCTGCATGAATGTGTTTTTTGCAAATGGTGTAATGATTGCAGTATGTTTGGCTCCTGTTTTTTGAGTGTCATAACATTTTTGCATTTGTGCTCAATGTGCATTTTGTTGTTTTGTGAGTAATTGTTTTTGTTTTTTTTCTTTCTAGTGGGATATCGTTTTTGCTGTCTCTCTGCAGAGTAGGCGCTGGTGAGTGTAGCGGTCTCTTGCAAGTGAATCGTATAGTTTTTGTGTATATCGATCTTTGTGCTAAAGGTACACATTTGTTTTACTTACTTAATTTGCACAGTGTTGGTTGTTGTTGACTTGTTTGTGCAGTCTCCTTTCTAAGTAAGGATAATGACTAGCCGCAGGATTACTGCTCAGCAGATTGTTAGTATGCTTTTTGAGTCTTCCTCTGACCATGGTTCAGAGACTGACTCTGCATCTGAGGCAGAGGAGGCAGGGGAAGATTCAGGCAGTGAGTTTTCTCTCCACATGGCATCATCGGATGATGAAGCTACTCTCAGTGCGGATGAAGCTACTCTTAGTGCGGATGAAGTGCCTGTGTTAGAGGAGGACATTGATGTGCCGATAGTGCGCCAAGACGCATCTGGGCTGCAGCCTGGGGCTGCAAGGCTTCCCGTTGGTATAGTGCAGTAAGAGGCATCTGAGTTGCAACCTGGGGCTGCAAGGCTTCCAGTTGGAAGTGATGACCTCTGGGTTGCCCCAGGCATGGTGCAGCCGGCATTGCCAGACTTTACTGGTGTTCCAGGATGTGGAGTGAATACAGAAAACATTTTGCCAATACATTTTTTTCAGTTGTTTATGGACGATGTGTTTTTGGCAGAGATTGTTGAGCAGACTAATTTGTATGCCGAACAGTTTTTGAGGGACAACAGTGCCAGCCTTTTTTTTAATAGTAAACTTTATTGCATTTATAGTTATCTATGCCAACACAAACTTACAGCGGTAGCAGAGGAACACATTAGTCAGGTGAGGTATAATCATGTTATCAAGGCTGATGCTCACAAAACACAGATAGAATAGATAGACCATTGTATGAGGACTAGCATTATCTCTTACGCAATCGGGCACTCACGGGGGAAGGAGATTGAACTATTTACCCCATACCCTGCCAAACATCTCAGGACAACCTCTGTCCGCACAAAGGGGCTCCTCCTGGGCTCCGCACCAATCCACCCCCGCCTCCAGCGCCGCACAGTGGGCGGTCTGGCTTGGGACCACAATGCGGCAATGTCCCGTCCCCAGTAGGCGTTTATCTGCCCGGGATCCGTCCAGGCCATCCAACACCCCTCCAGCAGGCGCAGCGGATCATGGGGAACCACCCAACCCAGGGCGCCCGTGAGCTCCTCTTCCACTCCCCTCCAGAACGGCTCAATAACGGGGCATTGCCAGACCACATGAAAGAAGTCCGCAGAGGTATGAGAGCAACGCGCGCAAGCTGGGGAGGGCCGCATATTAGCTTTATATAACCGCGCCGGAGTGAGGTAGGCCGTATACAGGAAATAAAGTTGGGTAAGGAGAAGTTTTGAGGAAGTTGTCAGTGTCTTGGGTGCCATAAGGGCATCCCTCCAGTCCGCCTCCTTCAGGGGGCCCAGCCACCCCTCCCACCGGGTGCGTAGTCGGGCGAGAGACGCTGGACCGTTGTTAACCAGGGATCTGTAAATCCTCGACACCCCCCCCCCCTCTGCCAAGGTTCCCCATCAACACCTGGGCCTCCAAGGGACTGAATTCTGGAAGGGTAGTAGGGTTAGGGTTGTGCGCCTGGATAGCGTGTCAAAGTTGGAGGTATTTGTAAAATTGTGAGGGAAGGAGAGAGTGACGCTGTTGCAGGTCTGCAAAAGTTCTAATGTGATCCCCCACCCAGATGTCCCCCAGCAGCGAGATCCCTACGAGGTCCCAGCGCTGTAAGTCTCGAAGAGAGGAGACCTCCCTCAACCATGCTCCATTCCACAAGGGCGTCTGCCTGGTGAGTTTCCGGTCCCACTGGACGTAGCGCAAAGCCGTGCGACAGGCCAGGATCACCGACTTCGTGTTGGAAGGAAGGTCCCGCGGCACTGGACACCCATATAGGTAATCCTGGATCCGTGAAAAGTCCAGGGTTCTGAGTTCCACTTGGTACGCCCGATCCGACCAGCCACCTGTGAACCAGTCGTGGATCACGATAAGTCGTGTGGCTAGGTAGTAAAGGTGAAGGTTAGTAATCCCCATGCCCCCGTCATAGGGAGGGATGCGACAGTGCGTTAGGGACATTCGCAATCTCCCGTTACCCCATAGAAAGCGAACGAGGACACCGTCCATCTCCCGGAACCAGCTGCTCGGAAGGTGTGCGGTTGTGTTCTGTAGAATGTACAGAAAACGGGGAAGGACCATCATTTTAAAAAGGGCACTACGACCTAAGGGGTTAAGAGGGAGGGATTGCCACTTCTTAAGGTCCGCTTCGGCTCTGGCGACCAGGGGCGTAATCTTCAGGGCCCATTCGAGCTTCGGAAGTAGGGCGACCCACACACCCAGATATTTAAAGGACTGCTTACGTAAGGGAATATTTGTTTGCCAATCAAAGCATGACCGAGATGGGTGCAGAGGGACCAATGTAGATTTAGCCGGGTTGAGCCGAAGGCCAGAGACCCGTTCAAATGCCGAAAGGACGCCCAGGCAGCGCGGACCAGAGTGTTCGGGGTCTGCTAAATACAGAAGGACATCGTCGGTGTACAGGGCTATCTTATCGGTGTGGCTCAGGTCCCAGGTCCAGCAGCAGATGGGAGAGTCCTGACGGACAATCGCAGCCAGAGGTTGCTTCGCCAAGGCGAATAGTAGTGGTGAAAGTGGACAACCCTGGCGGGTGCCCCTTTGGATTGGAAATGCCTCGGAGAGCACGCCGTAAATGAGGACCCGTGCCCTGGGTTGAGAATAAAGAACCCGGACAAGGCGTCGGAAGAGGGGGCCGAAACCCGTCCTTTCCAGCACATCGCCAAGGTAACCCCAATCCACCGTGTTGAACGCCTTTTCGAAGTCTATGAAAGGCAACGCCACGTAGGGGGTGAGGCAATGGGGATGAGCGAGGGCAAGATGGAGGTGGCGTATACAGTGCCGGGTACCTCGGCCAGGCATGAATCCGCACTGGTCCGAGTGGACCAGGTTGTGTAGGTGGGGCCGGAGCCGTTGAGCCACCACAGTGGCAAATATTTTTATCTCAGTATTGATGAGCAAGATCAGGCGATAATCGACACAGTCAAGGGAGGGTGGGTGTGTCTTGGGGAGAACGACGATGGTAGCCTCGTCAGCTTCAGGTGGGAAGGATCCTTGCTCCGCTGAGTACGTGAACAGGGCCAGAAGATGAGGTACCAAGGTGTCGCGGTAAGTCGCATAGTATTCCTGCGAGTAGCCGTCAGGACCAGGCGTCTTGCCGGAATGCAAGGTTGAGATAGCCCCATGTATTTCTTCTGAGGTAACGGGGAGATCAAGGGTCTCTGAGGCTGCCCGGGAGAGACAAGGTAAATGGGTTTGGTCTCGGCCAATAAGGCCGACAAGGAGGTCTGGGGAGGTCGGGCCGCATATAAGGCTGCATAGTATTTAGCAAAGGTTTGGGCAATGCCTTGAGACGTGGCCTGGCAGGTTCCGGTCTCAGTCCGAATTTCAGGAATGATACGGGCAGCTCTGGGGTACAACACCAAATTGTGGAGCAATTTACCATTCTTATCGCCCCAACCGTATATACGTGCCACCGACGACTGCCATAGCATCTTGGCAGATTCCAACGAGATTTGAGAGATCTCTTCACGAAGACGTGCGAGCTGCCGATCAGAATCCTCCCCGCCGTCGGTAGCCTGGGCACCCTCCAAGCGGGCCGCCTGTGCCTCCAGCCTCACGAGTCGAGACGACCTTTCCGTACGTTTCGCGTGGATCAGGCCTCTAGCAACACCCCGCACCACCGCCTTTCCAGCCTCCCATAGGGTTCCCGGTGAGGAGACCGACCCCATATTAGTAGAGAAGTAAAGCTACAATTGCCGCCCGAGAGAGGACACAAAGTCGGCGTCTTCCAGGAACCAGGCGTTCATGCGCCAGACCGGACGGGTGCCAGAGGTGGAGGACCCAATGCGGAGGGAAACGGGGGAGTGATCCGAGATCCCCCTGGGCAGTATAGTGACCCCGGATAGCAATTGACAGTCCATGGCTGGCAGGAGGAAAAGATCAATACGAGAGTGGGTGTGGTGGGCCGCCGAAGTGTGGGTGTATTGTTCCTTGCGAGAGTGCCACACCCTCCAGGCATCGCAGAGACCCATGTCAGAGGACCACTCAGAAAGGTGCCTTGCAGAGGTTAGGCGGGGAGCCGATGGAGTACCTGTTGTGTCACATGAGGGCTGCAGGATGGCATTGAAGTCCCCCCCCACCACCGTCAGGCCCGGAGGGAAGCAGGAGAGTGCGGAAGTGAGGCGGCGGAGTGTGGAGGTCAAAGTGGCGGGGGGAATGTATTTGCAAAGGAGACTAAAGGGTTGTCCCTCAATCGCGCCAGTCAAAGCTACAAATCGACCCTGCGTGTCCAGCTCGGCGCGAATGAGAGTGAAGGGAAGGCCACGCCGCATTAGGATAGCAACCCCCCGAGAACCCCGTGCAAAGCCAGAGTGCCAGACCCTGCCAAACCCATACCGGGTGAGGATATTACACTGGGAGCCCAAGAGGTGTGTTTCCTGCAGGAACAGGATATCTGGCGCATGGTGGTGGGCGCTACGCAGGACAGCCGTACGCTTAATACGGTCTAACAGGCCATTAACATTCCAGGAGAGGATATGGAGGCGTCTAGTAAAGGTATGTGCCATCGGGATGGGTGATGCGGGAGGGGGGGAGGGCCAGCGCGAGAAAGCCCAGGCCCCAGGGAAGGCGACAGGGCAAGGTCCGAGTCGTGGAGTAAGAGGTGTGTGAGCTATCGAGTTTCAAGTCATCACCTAAGGTAAACAGGCATGTGTAGCTACCGTGCAGAACTGGGAACAGTGGCCCGTAGGCGGCTATAAACAACAAACTATCGGGAGACAACGGTCTTTCCCCCTCCCCAACCCCCCAACACCCCCCACCCTATACTTCTGAAGGGGAAGCATCTGTCGCCCTGAAAAGGAAACTAGGTCAAACCAACAACCCCCCAAGGAGGCTAAGTGCTAAGCTAAAACGATTAGCGATTAGCAGCTTGGCAAAGGTGGACCCCCCTCCATGTAGCCGAATAAAGATACGTTAACTGCTGCCATAACAATCAAGTCCAGTTTGTGCATAGTATGAAAGTGAGTCCAGCGATAAAGCCGGGCATACGCCACCCGGACCAAACAGCATGGAGCGGAACCTCCTCACTACAAGGTGCCGCGATCAATGTCTCTGTAGAAGCTGCCAGGAGGCGAGAACAAGTCCTTCTTGTGTGGTCCCCTCAGTCGTTCTCGTCGGTACCGGATATACGGATCTCGGGGCTCCGGGACAGGTCAGAGTCCGACACCGTGTGCTGCACTGTGCCCGAGGGCCCAGGGAGGCTGCCCTGGTCCATCAGAGGGGCAGCCGGGCCTGGGGAGACAGACCCCGACGTGGGGCCTGGGAGAGGATGTGCAATAACTCTGTGTCTGGTGATCGAGATGCGGCCTCCCGACAATTGTTGTTCTTACGGGACCTGGTTCGACGTCTCTGGGGCCTAGGCAGGGCCGAGCAGGGCAGCGAGGATCCCCGCCGGACAGGGGAGGGCTCCGGCCCCCGCCGAAGAGGCCGCTCCTCCGTGAGCCAGCTCCAGGCTGCCTGGGGAGTGTCAAAGAAAAGGGGCTGGTCTTGGAAAATGATCTTGAGCCGGACGGGGAAGAGAAGACCATATCGGAGTCCCAGGGAACGGAGCTTCAACTTGACGTCGTCATAGGAGCGGCGCTGGGTCTGCATCCCTTTGGAATAGTCTGGGAATACCATAATTCGATGGTTTTGGAATTGAAGGGGACCGCATGCCCTGGCCGCGTTAAGGATAGCGTCTCTGTCTCGAAAGTTCATCACCCTCAGGATTATAGGACGGGCAGGAGCTCCAGGTGGAGGTTTGGGAGCCATAGAGCGGTGGGCCCGCTCCACAGCGAACCAGGGTGAAAGGTTCGCTTCGGGCAACCATAAACGCACCCAGGTCTCAACAAATGTGTTGGCGTGGCCCTGCTCTGCACCCTCGGGAAATCCAATAAGGCGCAGGTTGTTCCTCCGCGATCTGTTTTTGGCATCTTCCGCCCTTCGGTGGAGCTCGGAGGATTGGGTTTGGAGGCGAGCCACCTGAGTCTTGAGATGGCTGATGTCATCTTCCACGGTGGAAATGTAGGACTCTGCCTCTGTGATGCGTGCCGTTGCATTGCGCAAGTCTTGGCGGATGAGAGGCACGTCAACCTTCACCTCACCGATCTTGCCCTCCACGGAGGCCTGTGACGCGCTGATCGCCTGAAGGATGGTGGAGAGATCTCCCCCCACGACCCTGGATACAGCAGACGATCCGCCAACTGGGTCTCGGTCCGCCGTGGTGAATTAGTCCATTTTCGTTTGAGTGGGAGGGACCGGGGTCTGCGGTGCTCGGGTTCTACCCATCGTCACCAGGGCCCGACAATCAAATGGAAGCGAAGTTAGGTCGCCAGGCCCACCGGTGGAGAAGGGCCCGGGGTTCTTCAGCTCCGGCCATTACCGTTCAGTCCCAGATACCCACCGCTGCCAGAGGAGGCTATCAGGTTATTCCAGGCGATCACCGCATCAGCCGCCGCCCAGCACGGGCGTCAGGCCGGAATGGAGAGGTGGGGGGGCGAGGGGCACCAGCGCTGCACCCCTGCACCGCCACCCGACGCGATGACAACCCCACCCCCAGCCCCACCCGCCAGGTGGACGGGAGGCCCCAGGCCCAAATCCCACGCCGGAGGAAGGGCAGCAGCGACCCGCAGAGGCAGGCCCAGGACAATCCAAACAACTGAGGCAGGCCAAGGAGGGCACTTCGTGGACCCCCAGGCCACTCGGGAGGCAGGCCCCAGCCCGCAAGGAGAGGATTAGGAGGTGAACGAAGAGTGGGAGGCAGGGGCAGCAGATCACCCTCCCGTCTCTCTCCACCCGATACGATGGCCGGACCTCCCCGACAGAACTAGGATCCCACCACCAGTGGGACTATACCTGGCAGACAACCTCCCCGGCACTCCGAGCCCCCCTGGCAGCGGGCTCGAAGCCGGACCAGTCAGGCAGCGATGGACAGAAGAGGCACCCTGGCAGAAACAGTGCCAGCCTTAAGCCCCATTCTAGAGCTACCCATTGGACTCCCACAAATCTGGAAGAGATGAAGTTGTTCTTGGGTTTAACTTTTTGGATGGGCTTGCTAAGGAAGCCATTAATGTCTTCATATTGGTCTACTAGTCCCTTGATGACAACGGCTATATTTCCGGCAGTCATGAGCACTGTTCCCACTAACGTGTGCGCGCAGGCGCACGCGCACGATGGTCACCCGGAGCGCGCAGTGTCCTGGATTTAGCACACACACTGTGAGACATCCCTACAAGACCCTTCGCGCCGCCGCTGTTTAAACGCGAGCGGCGCGAAATCCAGGCGTGAGGCAGGGGAAGAGACATGGTGCTTGCAGGCGTGCAAAGCCCATTGTGCTTAAAGGGCTTCTGATTCAGCCCCCCACACCCCAGTCGTGTGTCAGCCCAGCTGAGCCAGCTTCCCGGGCACACAACAGCCGCACCGAGTACTTCACGGGTCTTTAAAAGACCATTTGCATGTCAATGAGCTTTGTCGTTTTCGGAGAAGACCTGTATTTTGGACTCCTCTTCCCAATGGTCCCCGGACTACCAAAAGCACTCCGGCCCTCATTTGCACTCTGAGAAAGTCACTTCTACTTCCTTTTTTTCCTTTTTTTTTTGCATATTTATATAGCGCGAACTCAAGCCGAAGGTATTGGAGAGCTTTATATGAGCACCGGTTACATTACACATTCAGGCACGGGGAGATTAAGTGATTTGCCCAGAATCACAGGATGTGGACGTGACCCAGAGGCTTTTACCCTGGTTTCCAGCACCAAAGTCGGCAGTCCAGCCGACGGACCACATCCTCACCCTTCCTTGATGTCTTATCTGGATGGAGGCTCAGGAAAGCCTCAGCACTTTGTCCTAAAACGCGCCTATGGTGCCTTTTGGTCTTCTTGCATCAAAAAGCTTCACAAGATGAGCAGGCAGACTCGTCATGGTCACGTGGGTGGCTGAGGTCAAAGTCGGTTCAACAAGAGAAATTTACTATTGCAGTTGTGCCAAAATATAAATGACGCTCTCCATACCGTCCACTTACGAGTCATTCTCATATGACCGGGTCCAAGGCTTCTTGATCCTATTCCGCTCTAAGGTGGCCGGAAGTCGTATGAGGGTCTCTAGAGTGATGCAGCTGGGGTTTGCACAAACAACTCACATTTTAACTTATTTTTCCACTGCCTCGATGTCATAAGGATCGCCTTGAAACCGAAACTGCCCTTTCAAATAAAAAGAACTTGCAACATCCAAACCGAAAACTAGATAGCAGGATCGTGCACAGCTAGAAATATACCTCAGCACATGCTGCAAACTTAAGTCTTACTGTGCACAGTTCCAGAATCTAGCCGTATGTCTCAGTTGAATGAAAGGAAGCGGAACGACCAGAACTGTTAAATACCAAAATAACTTGCCTTCTGAAAATGCAGAAAAAACCTACTGATTATGAATGCGTTATCAAAAAAAAAAACCAGAAGAATGTTGCCATCTTCTTTTCCTCCTGGTTGCAATGATATTACTACTTCTTGACACACCATGCATTTACCATTAGGGCGTCACTACACTATCCTTGTATTGTTTAAGGCTCCATCCAAGAAGGGGAAAAGAAAAAAAAATAATCAATCAATTCTTTTTGCGATTTTCACTACTGCTAACATAATCAATTTTACAGTGCACAATATATTTCGCCAAATTTTAGAAACTTTAATCCTTAAAATAAAAATTACTAGCACGTTTGTTAAATAAGATTTTAAGCTCTTAGCAAAATTGTTCTCAGCAACAGAAACCGTTTTTTTAGTGTAGTTCAATTGCCATCAAGCTGTAAACCAGGAGCAGAGACAAAGCACAGTGCACCACATATCAGGGAGTGTGAAAATCAAACTTGAAGTGAAGAATTAAAACTCATAGCTGCTTTCTGTTTTAAAAAGAAAACTGTGCCAAATGAGGAGTAGCTCTGACCCCTGCTTAACGTAAGCTTTTGGCACTGGTGACTGATGACATATTTTAATGCACTTTGGCACAGCGAATAGGTTTGGCTTACGAATAGAGTGAAGTCACAGAGGGGCCTGGCAGACTATGCACACACAAACATAGATCCCAAGCACAAAGAGATAAAGATGCAAGCAGACAAATGGACATCTAGGCATACCAAGACATATGTGCATCAGAGCAAACAGACAACACATATGCACCTACAGACAACAGTACAAAGGCACACATACAGTCTCAGATATACAGGAAGAGGAATGCACGACTGTGTGAGTAGATGGATACGTGTGCAACTGTGAATGCACACATGTATACACATGGGTGCATGAATGGATTAACAAATATTCATTTGTTGTTAATGACTTGTTTTTTGGCTTACAACGGATTGGATTTGTTTTACTATGATGCGATTTTGCAATTTTTTGCATTGTAAGAGCAGAGAACAAAGATGCTGGCACTTTTTCTGTGGATTACGTTTTACTAAGATATATGCTTAAGAAGCAGGTTCTAAACTTCAGTCTCCTTTAAGAACATTCGGCAGTGAAAATATCAAACAAAACATTTGAATTATTCACTACACACCTTTAGGGAAAGCAACTCTGAAACACATTCAGGCAATTACAAAATGTATGCCCCTATCCTGGTATCTGTGTAGAAACAACCCATTTTTTAATCATAGATCAATGGCATCTAGAGTATGTACATAATGCCTTGTTAGCCAATCACCGACCACAAAACGTATAATAATTATATAGAACAACCCTCAGACACTTATAGTGACACATGCAGAAAAGTAGCACAGGAAGGGAGACCAAAAAAGCTTATTCGATAATTATTGCTCCCGTTTAGACACTAGAGACAGAAAATAAACCTGATTGGCACATAAAAGAGCAAGGTCCACTTAGGGAGGCTATTTTCTTAACTGTCATAACCCTGCCTGGACTTTAGCTTTTGTTTTATTCTTGAAACACCAAGACTGACGAGCTCTGCTAAAACTTCATGTTTTTGCTCTCACTACTTACACTTGAGATTTTCAGCTGGTCATAAACCTTCTCACTAAAAGATACTTTTTCATGTGCTACTTCTGAGGCTATCTCTTTAACCTTAAAAACATGTTCCCTCTGACGTAGTACTTCTATAAAACACACACGCAAATACACTCAACAACTCACAGATTTGCATTTTTTCTAGATACATAAAAGCCTTGTTCAAGAATAATGTGTTAAGAGCTGCAAGATACCCCAGTGTAGGACATTATCCAGAGAATGAAGCAAATGCAGAGGAAAAAAATACTCTAAATGCTGGGTTCCACCTCAACCAGCTACATGTGTGGAAATGCACTCTTTTTTCACTTTTTAAGCAAAGGTTTGGAGTGATATTTGGCACTGCACCACATACGCTGTCTGGTTTCCGGCACACATAGCCTTAGTTGCAGCGCACAGAGACCTTATACTGCCACACACAGAGGAAAAAAATTAGAGGGAACATTGGTCATGAGTCGTGATAGGTATTTGCTTCTGCTTCGGATGCTGCATTTTGTCGATAATGGTTTAGCGTTGCCACGAGATCACCCTGAGTGTGACCGTCTTTTTAAGATTCGGCCTGTCATTGATCACTTTGTAGATCGATTTTCTGAGATCTATGCTCCAGGGAAAGAAATAGCAGTGGATGAGTCTTTGGTCTTGTTCAAGGGCCGCTTGGTTTTTAGGCAATACATTCCTAGTAAGAGGGCACACGATGGAATTAAGCTGTATATGCTGTGTGACATTAGGACTGGATATGTCTTTAATTTCAGGGTGTACAATGGTAAGGAATCCAAGATTAACCCCCCTGGTTGTCCGTACACTTTTGGAGTGACTGAGAAAATTGTATGGGAACTTGGCAGAGGACTTTTTAACAAAGGTCACCATTTATATGTAGATAATTTCTACACTGGTGTGCGGTTGTTCAGGGAATTGGCCAAAGTGGACACTGTTGCTTGTGGCACAATCCATACTAAGCGTAAAGGTTTCCCAAAATAACTTGTTTGTCAAAATCTTGTGCGGGGACAGTGTAGTGTGTTGCGTTGCGAGGAACTTCTAGCTGTGAAGTTTTCAGACAGGAGACATGTCTACATGCTGACCACCATCCATGATGAAAGCACTTCACCTGTGACTGTTTGGGGTTAGGTTGCTGAAGCGCGCAAACCTGCGTGCATTTTAGACTATAATAGGCACATGGGTGGTGTTGACAGAGTAGATCAGAGGTTGGAACCTTACGCTGCTCTTCGTAAGGCTTACATTTGGTATAAGAAGTTGGCTATCCATCTTTTCCACTTGGCAACCTTTAATGCTTTTGTTGTTTTCAAGGATTCTTGTCCTGAGTCAAATATTATTTTTGCTAAGTTTCAGGAGTCTGTAATAGGCAGCCTTGTTTTAGTGGAACAGGCAAGTGTTCCTAGAATTGGAGTGGTGGAGGATGTGGCTAGATAGAAAGATCGCCACTTTCCTGATCACATTCCTCACACACCCTCAAATGACTTTCCCAGTAGGAGATGTAGAGTCTGTTGGCGAAGAGGTACGCAGAAGGAGACTCGTATGTACTGCCCCGAGTGTCCTTCTAACCCTGGGCTGTGTGTGCCGGCTTGTTTTAGAATGTACCACACGCAAAATAATTTATGGGAGCATCCATGAGTGGTAAAGTGAACTGCCTGGTCTCTATTGTTTAATATTTTTTGTTCAGTTTCAAGGTTGGCATTTGTGTAGTGTATTTCGTTTCAGATTTTTTATTAGTAGAGTTGTATCTATTTGCAGTTTGTTTGTGTTTTCTTATTTGTATAAAAAAATCCTAAATGTGATGGCGGTGTGCATGGAGTGGCGCTTGGCTGGCGGTGTGCGTGGACTGGCGCTTGGCTGGCGGTGTGTTTGGACTTGCACTTGGTTGGCGGTGTGTTTGGACTGGCGCTTGGCTGGTGGTGTGCGTGGACTGGCGCTTGGCTGGCGGTGTGCGTGGACTGGCACTTGGCTGGCAGTGTACATGGACTGGCGCGTGACTGGCTGTGTGCGTGGACTGCCGCTTGGCTGCCAGTGTGCGTGTAATGGTGCTTGGCTGACGGTGTGGACTGATGCTTTGGCTTGTGGTGTGTTTGGATTGGGGCTTGGCTGGCAATGTGCATGGACTGGCGGTTGGCTGGCGGTGTGTTTGGGCTGGCGCTTGGCTGGTGGTATGCTTAGACTGGCGCTTGGCTGGTGGTGTGCATGGACTGGCGCTTGGCTGTCGGTGTGTGTGGACTGGTGCTTGGCTGGCGGTATGTGTGGACTGGCGTTTTGCTGGCGGTGTACGTGGACTGGTGCTTGGTTGGCGGTGTGTGAGTAGTGACTAGCTGCTGGTCACTACACACACTGCTAGCCAAACGCCACTCCACGCAATCCGTGAGCTGGTGTGGTTGCTGTGTCAGGAATGTGGGCGTGTGAAAGTGATGGGCCCTTGAATGGCGCTGTCTGCTGGTGTGAGTGTTGTAATGTGCTGGGCCCACAGCTGGCGGTGTGAATGGTTTTGTATGTGTCACACGTATGAAAGGTGTATGAATGGCCTGTAAAGAGGTTGGTTCCTTGTCGTGGCTGTACAGCTCACAAGCTGTGAGTCAATGGGTCAGTTTCTCGTCCTTACAATTATTAACAGTGCATTTCTTTTTTGTGAAATCTCTGGTTAATACAACTTTATATACTGAACCATCACTCGCCCTCGTGCCAAATCCAACCGGTATGTGTGTGTGCTTGAGGAATAGATGGCTGTGCAGTAGTCTTTGTCTTTTTTGTCTCTCTGCCAAGGTGTACATTTCATCTAAGAAAAACCTACCAACTGTAGATTTTGTTGTAACTTAAACCAAATTTTGCTGAAAAAATCACTTTTTTCTCAAATTTCTGTGTGGGAAAGTGCTGGAATCTGCGTGGATCCACAAATGTTCCCCCAGGTCTCCTGATTAAAATGGTACCTCACTTGCGTGGGTGGGTCAAGGACCCGTGACAGACAAGGGCCCAAAACCTATTGGGGCGACATCAAAATTACCTATTTCAAACCAATCTGGTTTTGCAAGGAGGGTCCCATGAGTTTTTGGCCCTGGGCTGGGCGCCCATCTAGGGAAACCTACCAAACCCACACATTTCTGGAGCTAGACACCCGGAGGAGTCCAGCGAAGTATGGTTTGCATGGGTCCCCCAACATTCTCCTACTCAGAATCCCCTGAAAACCTCAAATTTCGCAGAAAAAATCACTTTTTTCTCAAATTTCTGTGTAGGGAAGATCTGGAATCTGCATGGATCCACAAATTTCCCCCCACCCAGCGTTCCCCCAGGTCTCCCGATAAAAATGGTACTTCACTCATGTGGGTGGGTCAAGTACTCGCGACAGACAAGGGCCCAAAACCTATTGAGGCGACATCAAAATTACCTATCACAACCCAACCTGGTTTTGCAAGGAGGGTCCCATGAGTTTTTGGCCCTGGGCTCGGCGGCCATCTAGGGAAACCTACCGAACCCACACATTTCTGGAAACTAGACACCCAGGGGAGTCCAGTGAGATATGGCTTGCATAGGTCCCCCAACATTCTCCTACCCAGAATCCCCTGCAAACCTCAAATTTCGCTGAAAAAATCACTTTTTTCTCAATTTTCTGTGTGGGAAAGTTCTGGAATCTGCGTGGATCCACAAATTTCCAGCCACCCAGCGTTCCCCCAGGTCTCCCGATAAAAATGGTACCTCACTTATGTGGGTGGGCATAGTGGCTGCAACAGGAAATGGGCCCCAAATCGTACTGTGGAGACTTCAAAATTACCAATAAGAAAAATACCTAGTTTTGGGGGGGGGGGGGGGGGGGGGGCACCTGAGATTTTGGCCCGGCGGCCATCTTGGGAAAGTACCAAACCCAAACATTTCTAAAAACTAGACACCCGGGGGTGTCCAATGTGGTATGGCTTGCGTGGATCCCCCAACGTTGTCCTACCCAGAATCCCCTGAAAACCTCAACTTTCGTAAATTTCGGTATCATTTTACTCGGGACACTAAGGAGAACGCTGTGGGGTAGGACATTTTTGCCGGCACGGTGATTCCACACAAAAATATGTGGAAAATGTGGTTTTCAGCTAAATTTGAGGCTTGCCTGGCATTCTGGGTAGGAAAACGTTGGGGGATCCACGCAAGCCATAACTCATTGGACTCCTCCGGGTGTCTAGTTTTCAGAAATGTTTGGGTTTGGTACTTTCCCAAGATGGCCACCGAGCCCGGGGCCAAAATCTCAGGTGCCCCCCCCCCAAAACCAGGTAGTTTTCGTATAGGTAATTTTGAAGTCTCCACAGTACGATTTGGGCAATTTCCTGTTGCAGCCACTATGCCTACCCATACAAGTGAGGTACCATTTTTATCGAGAGACCTGCGGGAACGCTGGGTGGGAGGAAATTTGTGGATCCAAACAGATTCCAGAACTTTCCCACACAGAAATTTGAGAAAAAAAGTGATTTTTTCAGCAAAATTTGAGGTTTTCAGGGGATTCTGGGTAGGAGAATGTTGGGGGACTCACGCAAGCTATACCTCGCTGGACTCCCCCGGGTGCCTAGTTTCCAGAAATGTGTGGATTGGTAGGTTTCCCTAGATGGCCGCCGAGCCCAGGGCCAAAAACTCATGTGACCCCACCTTTCAAAACCTGGTTGGTTTGTGATAGTTAATTTTGATGTTGCCTCAATAGGTTTTGGGCCCTTGCCTGTTGCGGGTCCTTGACCCACCCACGCAAGTGAGGTACCATTTTTATCGGGAGACCTGGGGTAACACTGGGCGGGAGGAAATTTGTGGATCTACACAGATTCCAGAACTTTCCCATACAGAAATGTGAGAAAAAAGTGCTTTTTTCAGCAAAATCTGAGGTTTGCAGGGGATTCTGGGTAGGAGAATGTTGGGGGACCCACGCAAGCCATACCTCGCTGGACTCCCCTGGGTGTCTAGTTTAAAGAAATGTGTGGGTTTGGTAGGTTTTCCTGAATGGCTGTCGAGCCTGGGGCCGAAAACTCATGGGATCCTCCTTGGAAAATCTGGTTGGTTTGTGATAGGTAATTTTGATGTTGCCTCAATAGGTTTTGGGCCCTTGCCTGTCGTGGGTCCTTGACCCACCCACGCATGTGAGGTACCATTTTTATCGGGAGACCTGGGGAAACACTGGGTGGGTGAAAATTGGTGGATCCACACAGATTCCAGCACTTTCCACCACAGAAATGTGAGGAAAAGGTGTTTTAAAAAATAAAAATGTAGGTTTGCAAGGGATTCTGGGTATAGAACCTGGTGAGAGCCAGTCAAGTTACCCCATCCTGGATTCCCCTGGGTGTCTAGTTTTTAAAAATGTATAGGTTTGCTAGGTTTGCCTAGGTGCCGGCAGAGCTGGGGTTCAAAAACTACAGCTAGGCACTTTGACAAAAAAGGGTAATTTTTCACTGTGAAATTGTGGTGTGTCCATGTTGCGTTTTGCGCCGTTTCATGTCGCGGGCACTAGGCCTACCCACGCAAGGGAGGTACCATTTTTCTCAGAAGACTTTGGGAAAGAGGGGTGGGTGGAAATTTGTGGATCCACGCAGATTCCAGAACTTTCCACCACAGAAATGTTAGTAAAATGTGTATTTTTTGACAATTTTTTAGGTTTGCAAGGGATTCTGGGTAACAGAACCTGCTGGAAGCCAGTCTAGTCACCCCATCCTGGATTCCCCTGGGTGTCTAGTTTTTAAAAATATACAGGTTTGCTAGGTTTGCCTAGGTGCCGGCAGAGCTAGGGTTAAAAAACTACAGCTAGGCACTTTGCCAAAAAAGTGTCATTTTTCACTGTGAAATTGTGGTGTGTCCATGTTGCGTTTTGCGCCGTTTCCTGTCACGGGCACTAGGCCTACCCATGCAAGTGAGGTACCATTTTTGTCAGAAGACTTTGGGTAACGCGGGGTGGGTTGAAATTTGTGGATCCACGCAGATTCCAGAACTTTCCACCACAGAAATGTGAGGAAAATGTGGTTTTTTTTTTACATTTGTTTAGGTTTGCAAGGGATTCTGGGTAACAGAACCTGGTGAGAGCCAGTCAAGTCACCCCATCCTGGATTTCCCTGGGTGTCTAGTTTTCAAAAATGTATAGGTTTGCTAGGTTTCCCTAGGTGCCGGCAGAGCTAGGGTTCAAAAACGACAGCTAGGCACTTTGCAAAAAAAGGGTAATTTTTCATTGTGAAAATGTGATGTGTTTATGCTGCATTTCGAGCCGTTTCCTGTCGTGGGCACTATGCCTACCCACACAAGTGAGGTACCATTTTTATCGGGCGACTTGGGGAATTCAGATTTGTAAAGCAGCTGTAATTACCTATTGACTGTCAATGCATTTCTGCCTTCCAAATGAAAGACAATGTGTAAAAAAGAAGTCATTTTGAAAAATGACCGATAATTCTCATGCTAGTATGAGTATTCCGAATTTCGGAAATGTGCAAATATCTACTGTTTGTAAACTCTTTATTTTGTTCCCATTTCAGAAATACATAGGTGTCTTTCATACCGATTTTTCCATGTATACATTTTCCCAGAATAATTGCTATATACCCGGTACATAATAAAAAACCATTGCAAGTTGCTGCTCAGTTTTTGGCTCTGGGTTCGTCGGGTTCTTGGTGAACCTATAAGTCCTATATATCCCAACAACCAGTAAGGTCCCGCGGATGTAACAGTATATTGCTTTCAAACAGCTGTCATAATTAGAAGAAGTTACATGTGAAAACGTTGACACAAAAGGCTGTTTATTTCAAGTAATTTTGAATTTTTCCTATATTTAACTGTTAGTTTCTGTGAAGAAACCTTGAAGGATTTACACAAATGACCCCTTGCTGAATTCAGAAGCATGTCTACTTTACTAAAATGTATAGCTTTCCAGTATCCATTATTGCTTTCATATCCATTTCTACCATTAACTGGAAGGAGGTTGAAAGAACAAAAAATAGCAAAAATAGGCTATGTCCCAGAAAAATGCCCAAACTGTGTAAAATATTTTGGTTTTCTGACAACAGTCTGTCATTCCCTAAAAGCTGGAAAAATGGTGATTTCAGCCCCACAAACCCTGTTTTGATACCATTTGCAGGTAAAAACCCAGATGCTTTTATTTGCAGCACTTTTTTCCCATTTTTCCCCCAAAAAACAACATTTCGCTGTATTTTGGCTAATTCCTGGGTCCCCTCCAGGGGAATCCACAAACCCTGGGTACCTTTAGAATCCCCATGATGTTGGAAGAAAAGGACGCAAATTTGGCGTGGATACCTTATGTGGTCAAATGGTTACAGGGGCCTAAGCACGAACTGCCCTAAATAGCCAAAAAAGGGTTAGCACGGGGGGGGGGGGGGGAGGCCTAGCAGTGAAGGGGTTAAAACTTGGTTAGTTTGAAAACTACTGTGCTTAAGTACCCCTAACAATCCACACACCTTTCTTTTTCCACTACTCCTGCACTCCCCTCCTGTGCTGCTTCTCATAATGTATTTTTATCAAGATATGACAGCGTGATTGTTGGGAACTATGAAGCTTACACCCCAGCCCCAATTTCACTGACCAAGCTACGCCACTGGTTAATACATGTCATTCTCTTCACCAACATTGTTGAATTTCTCTTGAAATCGGTCTCTTTGTTGAGTTAGTGGAAGCTACCAACACTAAAATGGAAAACCCTGTTTTACCTTAACATCATTTTGCAACCTTTTTTACAAATACTTCTTGTGACACTAGAAGTAACACGTAGTGCGTGTATTTATTTAACACATCCTACTGGCTTAGCCTCTCAAAGAATTAAACAAAAAGTATTAAACTTTGATTTAAATGAGAGAGCGAGAGAGCTGCACATTTAGTGGTCTGTTGGACAAAATGAAACCAGGAAACCTGGAGTCAATCACAATTCCCTTCCTAACCAAATCTTGTGATCCTAGCTAAGTACTTTGTCACTGTGTCTCCTTTTCCACTAATATCACAAGTGAGAGCACCATTAAAAATATAAATTCTGAATGTGCCCTTTACAAAAAAAACTCTCTTGTACACGTTTTAATGGACAATAATGTTGTTCCATCTATAAACATCAACAAACTAACCCTCCACTGGAGAAAAAAACCACTTTTATTGTAAAACCCTCACCCAGCCGGGTTACCCCTTGGTGGCATGCTTCATCATCGGGTCCATCGTGTTCCGCTGTGAAACAGGGTGTGCTGCTACCTACAGATTACATGGGAGCACTTTTAATGACTATATAATGACAAAGGAGATGGTGTAAAAAAACAGAGTAAGGGGGTGATTTTAAAAATATCTGCCTATTGGGTTAATTCTGTTTATTCTGACCCTTAGTCGGTATAGTTAAAAATGTTTTTTTTTAGGAAATTAGGGTGTCATGTACCCGGTTCCTAAAGGGTCAACATGTTCCAAGCCGTAACCCAATTGGCTTTTCATCAGGACTCAGGTAAAACAGTAATTTATAGTAATTGTATAGTCCTTGGTGCCACTCTCGCTCTTATCCAACTGGATATTCATTAACTGCATGCAACTGAAAGGTGCATATACTTATACCACCTAGCTGAAGAGCGTTGTCTTTGTTTCTGTGAAGATACAAAAGGAGGGTTAGAAATAAAAGAGCCCCGGGCCTGTATACATGCTTCCATGGGTTCAAACATACTGGTTTCGGCGTACTGAGCACCTAGAAGTGTAAAATTGTGATTGCAGGAGGGTATATCTGTGTCATCCCAACATATAGATGCAACCTGTGTTCCCCGAGAGGTGGATTCAAACACACATACATATAAACACATTTTTTAAACTTTCAGAATACCACCTGCATTTATATTACTTAGCTAATGCCCCATGGTTCCTCCAGGGCAGAGTGTAGCCAGTAGTCATACTCTGAAAAGAGAAGATGCGGTGGGGGGGGGGGGGGGGGGGGGGGGGACAGATGCACGCAATTTCTCATTAATGTGGGCAGAATCTTGGTTTGGGGTCGATTGTCATTTAGTAGAGAAAATGATGTATGTGCAAATGAGGAGTGCGGGGCAACAAATTGGACTGTATTTAGTAGAGAGTAGACCGGCGCATGCCGCGCATACCGCTTCAAGGCTGCAACTCTGCTGGTATACCTACTGAGTGTCGCCTACCAGGGACCGCATATTACCGGTATGGTGTCTGGCCTAAAATACAAAGAGGGGAAATGTAACGTCCTCGCCTACGCGGAAAGTGCTAGATCGTGCATCTTCCAAGATGGCGGTCGGTGAAGGGATACACACTGGGATCCATTAGAGGATGTAAGGCAGCCTCAGTGTGTGATGACTATCCTTGATAGGGATTCCGATAGAACACATTCCAAAGGCCTATTGTTATGATTGATGTATCTAGTGATGCGATGGTTATGACAAGTAGGAGTGTATATTTAGTACTGTGTAAATACTTCATATATGTGTGTGGTAGGAGCGTGGCTAGCCGCCGATCATGGCGGACACGGATTAAAAAGGCTCCCGAGCCCGAGCATAATTATCCTGAATAAAACACAGAATTCAGACCTCGTTTCACTGTACCAGGTCGGCGGAGTGAGGAAAACGATGAGCGTCAACCCCTGCACATCGACATCGCGCTGATTTCTGGCAAAAAAGCAGATCTGGAACCGCGATCTGCGGGACGACTGCTGGCTACGGAGAATCGGCGTAGCTGCGCACTAAGTAGGCGAGACCTGAGACGAACCTTGCGCTGCCACTTGGTTGCCAAGAATCGCCCGAGTGGTGGATGTGAAAGACCCGATGGTGCAGGACTGACCCCAAGCAGAGCAGCGGTGGCTCTATAGCTCTCGAGCCCAGATCCTGTGGTGCAGCCTGTGAGTGCTCCTGGCCGGCCGAAGCTGCGTCACGGCAAGACGGTGAGCCTTGGGGGAGGACCTGCCTAGCTCGCGAGTGCGAGCGGTGAGCCCCTTGCTGGTGGGTGCTGCTCGCTTTCTGGGATTCCGAGAGCTGCTGGAGCACCTTCCTCCCATTGATTGGCAGCTCACACCACAGCGGCCCATGACGGAGAGGGCAACTGCGGACTGAAGACCATTTCCCTCTCCAGTTCCTTCCAGCAGCCCGGACGGAGAGGGGGTGGAAGTTAAAGTGGGGAACGCTCCTGTGGTAAATAAAATTCCTTTACCTGGACTTAATTTGATACAGAAACATTATAAAATAGCTCAGTAAAATGAGAGGCAGAATCCGTGATATTAGAGGTTCGGAATGGGCTTTATTCCAATGGTCGATTATAATCGGATGCTCCAAGTTCCATCACCACGGAGGTTCAGGAAGTGAAGTACATACTTTATTGACAAGAAGTAACTTTTATAGTACATACATTACAATGAAGCGAATGCAGTAGGCGTAACAATTGATAAGGAAATTGACGTTTTACCTGCGTAACCGAGAATGGGTGTAATAAGGGGTAAAAAGGAACATAATTGGTTATGATGTCACACATAGGTGGATCTATAAGATAATACTTGGCATAGATGCGCGCGCAGCAGCATGACGTGTAATTGACGTGTAACTAGGGGGTGAAGGGGACTTGACATTTAGCTCTACATGTGGAGACAAAAAGTCTGGGGGGTCAAGTCAACCTAATCCCAAATCATATCTAACATCCTATGTTTAAAGAACTATGTTATCCACAAAAGAAGGACTCTCGGACAGAATCTATTCTATACTGACTGTGCGTGCGTGTACAAGCGTCTAAGTGTCTACACTGAATGCGAGGGGGTAGGAATATTCCATGGTAACAGGGCTATGAATTACTTGCATGAGGACAGAGAGGCCGAGCCTTTGCTCAGTAGCTGGAAGAATGTTTACTTAGGCTGCTAGACAGGAATGCATCGGCTGAGGGGGAAGCAGATAATTCGAAGGTGAAATACAGTACTTGGCAGAGAATAGGCTGATGTCAGGCTTCGTGAGCCGCGCAGAGAATGAGACAGAGTTCATGGTCACAGATGCAGGCTCAGACTGGAGCTTTCAGAGGCAGAAAGCAAGAGGAGTTTGATGACAGAATCAGGGCCTACTTGCCTGGACTGAAAAATGGCATAAGTGAACCATATAAAGCCGGTGGCCTTTCATATTTAGGAATGGAATATCCGGCCTGTTCATGGCGGATCTGACAGAGGACATGTTGACGGTGGACGCACATGTATTTGCGTCTTCATAACTGGAACTGGAGGGAACATACATGTACTTGTGACATGCACATAGAACCGTTGGGGTCCAAGATAGGGGACATAACTGACCAGAAAAATCCATATTTCCACATTCCCTCCTTGTCCCCTACTTGCCCTTCAAGAGATATCAATCTTCATCAATCCATTGATCTGTTCATATAGCATCATTTGTTCTTCTTTCTTCTTCCGTGACGAATGAAATCTTGGTGGTGGAATAGACGATGTGGCACACAGACCACAGATCGCTGGTCCACATTGTAGACATAGACAGCAACTGAATAGTATGAGAAGGCCAATACCTAGGAAGGATAAAACTCTCCATCCCCAGGCTGATACCACATTCCAAAACCAACTGGACCAAGTCCAAGTGCCTGGGTTCTGGTGTATCTGGTTTACAATCTTATGAAGGCGAGTGATGGCTTTATATACAGATGGCGAATTTTCTGGTATGAATACGCAGCAGCTTGATCCGATGACCCTACAAGCTCCGCCCCTATCAGCCAGGATGACGTCAAGGACAAGACGATTTTGAAGCACAACAATCCGCATAGCAGACTGCTCTTCTGTTAAATTGCCTAAGGCGGAAATCGTCTCATTCACTACTGCTTCAAGGGTTCTAGTTAATCTACGTATCAGCTTACTATTAGTAACAGTACCTATATAGGGAAAGATGCCTTTATTAAAATCTACATACTTGTCCCACGCCGTCTCAGTGTAATCGACAATTGGGAGATCTCTCCGCTCTCTGTTGTGTACTAAATGAATATTTCTGTAATAATCAGGAGGAGCTAGGAAAACAGGTGGCAAAAGAAATGCAATGTAGCAGGTACCATCCCAATCTAGAGGTAGACGCATATATGCAGTCTGACCACATATAAAGTAGGAGTGGCGATAAGCTCTAAATGAAGATTTGCCCTGATCACTGAATTCTACTATAGTAGTGCATTTACTATGACCCATATGTATGGAACCAACCTTTCTTACACACAATTCACCCTTCGCTGGGAATACTGACATGGTGGGTAAGACTAATTCAATTTCGGATACGACATTTAGAATCATGAGATTAGGTGTGAAATTACCTAATCCATATACTTCATTTTCCAGATCAGTTCCTGTTCTTTTGGGGCGACCCTCCTTGTCAGGGTAGCAGACCTTGAGTAAAACTAGGTTCAGGTTTCCCCATACCCAATGATCTTGGTAAACTGCTGTGTCTGAGTCTATGGAATTGATTAAACTAAACCATGCTCCACAGGAGCCATTATGTGTAAATGGATGTGGAAAGAAAGGTAGGACTCCTTCATAATTCTGATAGGGAGGGAGCCGACCACACACCCAACAATTAGTAGCATTACTAGTCTGATGGGAATGATGTAACATACTAATGAAAGTGTTATTGCGCAGCGCAAGTCTATAAGACAATTCATGTGGAGGTAAGTCACTAAAGGAATGTTCAGTAGTAACATTATAAACATGTCTAGAAATAGGGTAATAAATGTGCAACAATATACTTGCAGTAATTATTAAAAGACTCAAGAAAAACAAAATTAATAATGTCACTATGCAGTGGCTACGCAGTGATTTACAATACGCCTGTCGTTTCAACATTTTCCGGGTATTTTCTCTACTCAGGTCCAAGGGATACATGTCAGAGACAATTCAACCGCTTCACCTTGGAGAGGACTTAAACAATCAAATTGCTCGATTTGTTGGGCCTAAGCTTTAGTTTGTAATTTTCAGAGTTATTCTGTTCAACAAAAGGAAGTTTTGAATCAGTCTGTGAGGGAGTGCAGGGCACAATGTCTATATCCGAGGATAGTCCATGAAATTTCTTGATATGACTCGAATGAATCCAGCCCTTGCGGCCCTCGATCTTCACGGCTGTCCTTGTGGTCAGCAGGACCAACTTGGGTGATCTCCACCTGGGCTCCAGCTGAGTCTTTCGGTCGAAATTCCTCACAAAGACGAAATCACCCGGAACTACGTCATGGTGTTTCACCTCAGTGTTGTCGGGAAATGCTGCAGCAACCTGTGAACGACAAGATTGTAGTGCAGACATCAAAGAAGCCAAGTAATCTGTCAGCATATTACAGTCAACATCAGTGATTTTACGAGGCATAGGCGTCCCCCACATATTTGGTGGTCTACCGAAGATCACCTCATACGGGGATAGCCCTGTTCGAGAGTGTGCTACCATTCTCATGTAAAAGAGTGCAACTGGTAACGCTACTATCCAGTCGACACCTTTCTCTCTGCATATTTTGGACAATCTGATTTTCAGTATCTGGTTATGTCGTTCTACGAGACCTGCTGCCTCGGGGTGTCGGACACAGTGGAATTTCCACTGATATCCTAACAGAAGTGAAACATGTTTCATTAATTCGGATAAGAACGGTTGGCCGTTATCTGAGTGAACAACACGTGGTAAACCGTATCGTGGGAAGAATTCTCGAACCAACTGTTTGGCAGTAGTCGGGGCAGTGTAATCTGAAACCGGGTATGCCTCTGTCCAACGGGACAGAGCGCAGACAACTACGAGAACATATTTGAATCCTCGACATCGTTCCATCTGGATGTAATCCATCTGTAGGACTTCAAAAGGGTGATTAGGAGGATGAAATCCACCCTGTTCTACGGGAACGCTTTTTCCTGGGTTAAACTGACAACAGATCATACAGGTACGGACCTTTTGTTTGGCTGCTGCTCGTAAATGTTTATTGAACCAAATGTGTTGAATGCTGTCTAGCATAGCTTTTTCTCCTAGATGTGCCGGACTATGTATAGTGTTAATTATAACTTGGACCATTGAATCAGGAAGGAACCATACAGACTTTTCCTTCATCATCCATCCTTGGTCCGTTTGAATCCCTCCTAATTCAGTCCATTTCTTTATTTCGTCTGGTGTAGCATGTGTCTGTATGTCAATTACGTCAAGAGTAGGATCTTTAACTGTCATACAATGTGTCGGTGTCGGGACTATTGTCTTTATCATGTCGGGGGTTTGAGTTTGAGCAGTCTGTTTAGCTGTTCTGTCGGCTAGATCATTGCCTTGGGAAATGATATCAGTAACCTTCGTATGAGCCTTACATTTCATAATTGATATTGCAGTGGGTAGATGTATTGCATCTAATAAGGCATGAATGAGGGGTCCGTGCTGAATGTGGGCACCGTGGGAAGTTAAATAACCTCTCTCTCGCCACAGCACGCCGAAGTCATGTACAACTCCGAATGCATAACGTGAATCAGTGTATATGTTGACTTTTTTATTCGTGGCTTGAATACAGGCTTGTGTCAGAGCGATAAGCTCTGCGGCTTGAGCTGACAAAGTATTTATACGATTAGTTTCAATGACTTCAGTATCTGTGGTGACTGCGTAAGCAGCCACTAACTCTCCTGTACTTGTTCTCATACATGAACCATCTACATACAATGTCAGGTCTGGATCTGACAATGGGACATCGGTTAAGTCTTGTCTGGGTTTTGTCGTTATTGTAATAACTTCAATACAGTCATGAGCTAGTGGGTCTGTTCCGGTTACTGGCAAAAGTGTGGCAGGATTCAATGTGTTACAGCGTCTGATTTCTATATGTGGCTGAAACAATGTAAGTTCGTACCCTGTAAGTCGCGCTATAGTCAAGTGTTGTGTTTGCGTTCTATTTACAAGAACCTCTACTGCGTGTGGTACTTGAACTGTCAATGGATGTCCTAACACTATGGCATCGCTTTGTCTGATTGCTAAAGCTGTCGCTGCCACTGATTTCAGGCATGCAGGCAAAGCCTGAGCTACGGGATCTAATGTACTAGAAAAATAAGCACATGGTTTGTGTGCTCCTGCTTGTTCCTGTGTGAGTACTGACAAGGCAGTACCTTCGCGTTCTGTAACAAAGAGTGTAAACTGTTTTCTGTAACATGGCGTTGCTAAAACAGGTGCTTGACATAAAGCTTTCTTTAGGCTTTCAAAAGCTTGTGTATGTTCCTGAGTCCAAGGGAGAACAGTCGATGTGGCTGCCTCCTGTGTGGTTAACTGAATGAGTGGTTTTGCTTGAAATGCATACTGAGGGATCCACTGCCTACAATATGAAGTGAGGCCTATGAAAGCTCGTACTTCCTTTTGTGTCTTGGGTATTGGCATGTTAGCTATTAACTGAATGCGGTCCGGTGTAAGCTGCCTTCCCTCCTTGGACAGCGAGTGTCCAAGATAAACGACTCGCTGGACACAGAATTGCAGCTTAGAAGGGGATACTTTGTGCCCCTTTTCGGCCAGAAATTGTAAAACTGTCAGTGATGCTTTCTCACATTCGGGTTCGCTTCTCGCGGTGATCAGCAGATCATCGACGTATTGGAGCAGAGCAGTGTTAACTGGCATGTGGATACTGTCAAGTTCTCGTTTCAGTGCTTGGCTATAGATGCTGGGGCTTTCTGTAAATCCTTGAGGTGCGCGTGAGAATTTAAAGCTACGCCCATTTAAACTAAATCCGAACAAATATTGGCTTTCCGGATCTATTGGGACGCTGAAAAAGGCATTCTTGAGATCAATTACAGTAAAGAATGTTGCTTCAGAATCAATAGCTGTCAGTAATGACGAGATATCTGGGACCACAGGAAATTGTGGCACAATGCATTTGTTTAACTCGCGCAGATCAATAACCAATCGATATACTGGCGGGGCCTTAGGATCTGTTCGTTTAAGAATCGGAATTATCGGTGAATTACATACATTGGAGTCTGTTTCTACAACTACTCCTTGGGCAATGAGCTCGTCAATGATTTGTAGTAAAGCCACTACAGCATCTGGTGGTAACTTGTATTGTCGCATTCGTGGTAGCACCACTCCTGCCTTTAATGTGACTCGATATGGTGTAATATTCATGCAACCAACATCAGTAGGGCCTTGTGCCCATAGACGTGTAGGTAAAGTCTGCAGTCGGGGATCCATGTCTCTAGACACATAGTGACCTTTAAAATCACGTAAAAACAACCTTACACCTTCCGGAGAACAACATATTATGGCTCCTAGAGCTTTCAGGGTTTTAATTCCTAACAGATTTTCTGGACATGATTTAGTAAGCAATAAATCTGTAGTTCGGGTCAGAGGTCCTATCGTAAGTGGCAGAGGCTGTGATACTTCATTAACAATAGGTTTTCCTGAAAAACCAAGGGAAATATTCTGAGAGCCTGAGAGGGGTGCCCCTGGAACTTCACTACGTTTTATAGTTGTTCGACTTGCCCCTGTATCGAGTAAAAATTTTCTATCTCGCCCTAATAATTCACTATGCACATAAGGTCCTTCTTGATCTACAGGAATCTCGATAAGGGGTAAGTCAACTTCCCTCTCTAGGCTAGTTCATGCGTAACGCTGATACTCAGGATATTCATACTGTGCGGTCTGATACATTTGTCGTGTTGTTGTCTGTGTGGCAGCAACAGGCAACGGTGGTGCAGCTGGCACAAACTGTATTGGCTGTTGTGCGGCTGGCATGGCCTGGGCATGCTGCATAGCTCCTTGTTCATTCTGATCTTGTCTGAGTGGCCGTGATCTTTCTTGTGTTTTACCTATGGCGATATTATGTTTTAAAACTGGACAATCGTGTACGTAATGACCTGGCTTTTTACAATAATTGCATGTCCCTTTTACAGGTCCTGCTGAATCGGAATGTGTCATACCCTTTTTATGTCCTTCAGCTGGAACTGTCTGGGAAACTAGCATTTTCATTTTCGTGTCTTTCATGCGTCTGTGTTCATGTTCTTGTTCCTCTCTAATTCTATTGTGATGGTACTGTAACATTTGTAACATTTGTGATGGAGTGTTACCTTGCCAGGTACTCTCGAATTTTAATACTCTATTCTTTACTGGGGGCAGGGCATTTTCCACTAATTTTGTCACAAACAGATGTGGGTATGATTCGCTACTTGCTTTTATGCCACTATTTATACCAAAACATTTTTCGAATCGGGCATAGTAATCACTAGTGTCTTCATCTTGCTTCTGTTTACAGGCTGAAATTGTACCCCAATCTTCCTTTTTCGTAGTTAACAAACGTGGCAGTACCTGTACTAATAAACCTGGTAATGCTTTAGTTTTATCCCCAAGTCCTGCTCCTGCAGTTCGGGCCTTTTCTTCCGCTTCTAACACTGACCATTCTATCTTTTGGTCTCCTACCTCCCACTCTTTTTCCTTGAGTTTCTCATAAATGCCAGCAGGCATCAATACCTTTAATATTGTCATAATGTCGGGATAGGTATACTCTCCCATGAGTAACATGTCTTTAATTTCTCGGTGAAAACCCGCTGGATCTTTGTCATGACTGGGTACCACTTTCTTCATTTGTAACAATTCTATTTTTGATATGGGCGTATATACAAATACGCGCTGAAACTCGTTGTCCTCGCCTTTTATTGGGTGCACTTCTCGTAAGGGATTCTGTCTATCCATGTGATACGTGGTTCTTTCCTTGACGGGCAATGAGACATGCTCTGAGCATACAAAAAGAATATACTGCTTTCTTGATTCTAGAATTTCTTTAATTAATTTAGTACCTGCACCTCTCCATTTATTCATAAGCAATTCAGTCAATATGTCAGGTAAGGGACCAGGGTCCGAATGCTGACTCCGATATAGTATAATGAGTTGTTGAATCATATAAATCCCAGCTAACCTCTGTTCATCTGGGGTGAGATTCAAAAATGTGCGTACTACTGTATCATCACTATATTTTCCGGGACTGTCCACCCAATGGACAGCTGCCCTGGCTAAATCTTGTTCGTCCATAGAATCGAGAAAATGATAACCCCTTCGTTCTCGGAGTAGTTTGTCGGCGGTTTGGAACGAATGCTCGTTAGACCTTATATTAATTATAGGTATCTGGAAATTCCTGTTATTATCTGGACATATTGGACGTATTGAGTCAGTATGACATCTAGTCTGATTCCTATTACAAGATCTTCCTCTACCTACATAGGCCATGGTGTCTGACTGTCCTGCGGGCAGTCCTGACCCTTCTTCCTCGCTTTGTTCGAACTCGTCTGCCTCTAATCTCTCTTCGTGTAGGCGTTCTATTTCTTTACGGATCTTTCGGCACATGGCTATTATACAATTTTGCTTATCATGTCTCCCTTCTGATATATTCTGGCTCCATCTTGTAAGAATTTGCATTGCTTCCGGGTCTACCCCCGGTCGGTCTTGATTTCTGATCACACAGTTTATGAGGAAACGTAACAGTTCCCCCTGTATCTCTACTTTCTGGTATTCCATAGCTCTGTTAATACATTCTGGATCTCGCCCTGTTTGGACAAAATGATATATTTCGTCTAGATGCGCAGTCATTCCTGGTAACTTCCCTAAATACACTGCGGCTCGTCTGATACGCAATGATGCCAGGGTCATTTCGTCCTCTTTACCGGGCACCGGGTCATATCTACAATCTATAAGGAGTTCCTTAAGCGTACGGGTACTTATGAGTTTGGGTGTACGTGAATGTGCTGACTCTTGAAAAGTAAGTTTATTTATTCTGGGTGGCGTAGAAAAAATATTGGTAGCACCTCCCGTGGCCCCATCTGGGGTGTCGGGTGTGAAAGGATTCGTCGAACGTGACACAGCAACTACAGGTGTGGACACAGTTATAGAAGTAGCTGTAGGAGCGGATGCAGAAACAGATGTGCTTGCCGGAACTTGTGACTCGATTTGTTGCTGTAGGGATACGGGTGCTGGATCTTGGCGTTGGACCTCCCTGGTATGCGGTCTATGTGGGGCGGAATTAGCATACTCGGGAGCTGCGTCATCTAAATATGAGGAAAGAAAAACATCTTCTGCGGTTCTAGGATGCCCCTTAGGATGTACCTTTATTGGGAACAATGGGGGTGGCAAGTCTTTCGGTATCTCTGGAGTAGCCTTAGGTAATCCTTCGGCCAGAAGGGGATACATACCATTCATAAGGGCATTTCTTTGTCTGTCTACTTGTTCTGATTTCACTCGGATACCTTCCTCAATTAATAGATTTTCTCGAACTTTATTTGAACTCTCTTTATTCTTTTCTTCCTGTCTACGTGCTTTTTCTGTACGTCTATGAGATTCTTTACGCCATAACTCGACGGCGTCTTTCTGTGACTGTCTGACTTTCCTTTTCCATAACTCTTCCTCGACTTTCATGATGCACTCTGCATCCCAGGTCCCCGCTGCGGGCCACCTCTGACTTTCTGGTAATCCCTTGGTGTAGTCTACCCATAAATCAAGAAATAATATAGCGTCTAAGCCATGTTTGTGATACATGAAATGCCCTGGAGTGTCCCTAGGAGGAATAGGGACGGCTTCTTCGAGAACCCCTTTTCTAGTAGTGATCTGTCTTAATTTCGAAAAGAGCGGCATATTGACAACTGATCCGATACTTAATCTTGAACACACTTAATACAAAAGCACAATAATGAACAACCATTCATACCACAATATGCAGGACGTTTTCAAACACATTAAACATTAAACATTAAACCTTTAACTGAAACAACAATGATGATCGTCTGCATAACTAATCACCAAGCTTAATTCTTGACTATAACTAGATACTTCGGAATACTTGATATACTGCTAAACAGTACAGATACACTGCTAAAACAGTGCAGACCGGATTTGTGTACCCCAACCCGTCTTGACCGGCACAACCTATGTGCGCGTCAGAAATGCCTCCCCAGTAATGGTACTCACCGGGTAGCTTCGGAAACGGAAGGCCTCGGTAACTTGAACTTGAACCGGACTGGACTCGACTCGTCGGAAACTGAGCTTGACTTCGGACTGGTGGGCCTCTGTATACCTCGGATCTTGCTCTCTCAGCTAGGCTCTGGTCGGGATACTTCGCACTTCTCACCGCCTCGTCTGGGTGTTGATCGCAGTCTCAGTCGCCCCCGCTTGACCGGAGGGAGATACAGGAAATCCTGCTGGTACGCGTTATTGTCCGTTCAGCTGTGGCAGGAGACCGGGCCTGCAACTCACCGCCGGCGCGTGAGATGAGAAAGTGTCCCTGTTCGGGCGCCATCATGTGGTAAATAAAATTCCTTTACCTGGACTTAATTTGATACAGAAACATTATAAAATAGCTCAGTAAAATGAGAGGCAGAATCCGTGATATTAGAGGTTCGGAATGGGCTTTATTCCAATGGTCGATTATAATCGGATGCTCCAAGTTCCATCACCACGGAGGTTCAGGAAGTGAAGTACATACTTTATTGACAAGAAGTAACTTTTATAGTACATACATTACAATGAAGCGAATGCAGTAGGCGTAACAATTGATAAGGAAATTGACGTTTTACCTGCGTAACCGAGAATGGGTGTAATAAGGGGTAAAAAGGAACATAATTGGTTATGATGTCACACATAGGTGGATCTATAAGATAATACTTGGCATAGATGCGCGCGCAGCAGCATGACGTGTAATTGACGTGTAACTAGGGGGTGAAGGGGACTTGACATTTAGCTCTACATGTGGAGACAAAAAGTCTGGGGGGTCAAGTCAACCTAATCCCAAATCATATCTAACATCCTATGTTTAAAGAACTATGTTATCCACAAAAGAAGGACTCTCGGACAGAATCTATTCTATACTGACTGTGCGTGCGTGTACAAGCGTCTAAGTGTCTACACTGAATGCGAGGGGGTAGGAATATTCCATGGTAACAGGGCTATGAATTACTTGCATGAGGACAGAGAGGCCGAGCCTTTGCTCAGTAGCTGGAAGAATGTTTACTTAGGCTGCTAGACAGGAATGCATCGGCTGAGGGGGAAGCAGATAATTCAAAGGTGAAATACAGTACTTGGCAGAGAATAGGCTGATGTCAGGCTTCGTGAGCCGCGCAGAGAATGAGACAGAGTTCATGGTCACAGATGCAGGCTCAGACTGGAGCTTTCAGAGGCAGAAAGCAAGAGGAGTTTGATGACAGAATCAGGGCCTACTTGCCTGGACTGAAAAATGGCATAAGTGAACCATATAAAGCCGGTGGCCTTTCATATTTAGGAATGGAATATCCGGCCTGTTCATGGCGGATCTGACAGAGGACATGTTGACGGTGGACGCACATGTATTTGCGTCTTCATAACTGGAACTGGAGGGAACATACATGTACTTGTGACATGCACATAGAACCGTTGGGGTCCAAGATAGGGGACATAACTGACCAGAAAAATCCATATTTCCACACTCCCATGGGGGCGGCCGCACCGGATCCCTCAGCACAGCCTAACATAAGAGTGGCACGCTCCCATTTCATCTTGGGGACATCAGGGGGATGATTAGAACCTGGCATAAATACGGAGGGCAGGTGCCGGATCCAAATTTGATTTTCTCGCTGGTAAGGCCTGCAGGTGGGATCTCTTGGGGGGCACACAAATGGCACTTTGGGAGAAGGGCAGTGCAAACTGCTGCGGGGATACTACACCGTGACTTCTTCTCTCCCCCTTCCCCCTGCATTGCGAACTGACCGGTGAGCCGCCAATATCCCCGATACGGAAGGTGATCCCTGGGTGTATGCTGATCCCTGGCTCAAGTTGGACCCGAAACATAGTTCCTGGTGATTCCAGGGGAGACCAGATAATCACGAACTCCTACTGCACCCCCAGCCCCTACAGCGGGTTACACTGGTTTCTTGAGGGTGGCTCCCACTGAGACTACATCTATGCAACAGGCCTGCCAGTAGGATTGGTTTCACCTGCCATCCACTCTGAGGCCCCTGGCAGCGAAAGGGGGAAGGAGAGCGCACGCTGCGCATTGGAACCGGGCCGCCATCTTTGCTGCTGCGTAGCTGCTCGGATAATAAGCATTGCTACGCATTACAGTGGAGGTGTGTGGCGAGCAGCGCTCGTACAGTCACAGGCCGCCTAAAAGGGAGGCAGCCACCACTAACTCCCAGGACGTGGATGAGAGAGACTCAACTGTGAGAATGCAATCAGTTAATACCATCCCACCTACAGGAGACGCGGGAGCCCCAGACAAACTGGACTTGATACTCAAAGAGGTGCGAGAATCCCGGAGAGCCATAGAGCAGCAGATAGGCACCCTCACTGCAGGTTTTACCCTACTCAAGGCAGATCATGCCAAACTAGCAGACACGGTGAAGGATCATAGCTCCACCCTAGAGGACTTAGTGCCGCAACATAAAGACAATACGAAACAAATCCAGGTCCTCCAAAAACAAGTCACAGGACTGATGGACCGGGTTGAAGATGCTGAGGGCAGAGCAAGGCGCTATAATATCCGCGTCATTGGGCTACCGGAGCGAACTGAGGGGACGGCGGTGACCACCTACATGGAGCAATGGTTCCCCACGCATGTGGCCCCGGAGGGTCTCTCTGATTTCTTTTACATTGAGAGGGCGCATCGCATACCGACGGGGAAGCCGAGGGTGGGGGCCCCACCGAGGCCCTTGATAGTGAAAATCCTCAACTATAGGGACCGCGATCTGTTATTTCAAAAAGCACGAGAAAAGACACAGATTCAATTTGAGAATTGTTAGATCTCACTATATCCCGACTACACGCTGTCCAGCGTTAGAGGTCCTCATACCAAGAAGTGAAGAGAAGGCTGCGCACCATGAACCTCAAATATGCACTGCTTTTCCCTGCGCGTTTGAAGATCATATATGATCAGAAGACATACTTCTTTGAAAGTCCGGAAGATGTGGAAGAATGGCTGGAGGTTATGGACCGTTCGCAGCTTTCAGGTAAATCCCTTCCAAACCCGCCATGTGGTGTTGGGAAAACGGGATATCGACGATCTCAACGGACAGCCAGACCCGCAGGTACGTCGTCATTTCCTGGTCCGACACAGAAACAGGCCCAAGCAAGCAAGGAACTGGTGCTGATGACTGCGAACACTTTTAAAGACAATTCCTCTCGCAGGAACTCGGGATCATCGGAACGCAGTACGGTTAGATCAGACTCTGAGAACAGTTTAACACTCTTTCCTACCATGACACCTTAAACGGCAGATGACCTACTGGGGCTGTAACCTTCTTGAGAAATCTGCAATGCTAGAAAATGCTGTGGATGAAGGCGCTGCGGGTGTGCATGCCCCAGGACTTTTTTGCTCTGGTTTTATATAAGTTTCCTGATAAATGTAATGCTAGGCAGTATTTGCTCTGGCTCGGAGGAGCTCTTGATTGCATGTTTCTTTACATGATGGCTGTGGCTGCCTGTCCCCACTTTGTGAAGGCTACAGTTTATTATGTATTAATTCAATGGATGTTTTGTTTGGTCTGGCCTGGTTTAGTTTATAGGCGAGGCCTGGTATTGTGTTTAGTTTTGGGGTTACAGGGCTCTGGCGCAATGCAATTGTTATGTCCCATAAGGCTGCATGGTCCACCACCTAGAAGAAAGAAGGTACGGTTAACTCAGGATGCAGGCACTTGACAAGTATAAATTTGTTACATGGAATGTCCGTGGGTTGGGCTCCATACACAAAAGACATAGAGTACACGCACAACTATTACGTCGGGGAGCAAATGTAGTTTTTCTCCAAGAATCGCACCTGGTGGAAGTGGAAGCCACAAAAATGAGGAAGAAATGGAGAGGGCAGGTGATCTCCACAAACTACTCTGCTTTTACCCGGGGGGTGACTATCTGGATGAGGGGAGGGGTGCCATTCATCATACAGGGAAGATACATCTTCCTACGTGGCACGTTAGATGGAGTGACGATCATCCTTGGGAACATTTACTCTCCAAATCACGATCAACATAAATACTTTACAGGCTTGAACTCGATTTTGGAGGGATGGGAAACTTATCCATGGATAATAGGGGGTGATTGTAATGCGGTCATGGATGTTAATATGGACAGAGGCGCCAGTAAACAGGCAGACGCATTATGCAACTGGGTGGAGGGCTGGTCCCTTAGCGATACATGGAGGCTTAGGTGCCCACAACATAGGAATACTCCTTCTTTTCCCCGGTACATCACCTACATACCAGGATAGACCGGATTTTGTGTTCCAGCTCCATAGCAGACCAGGTGACTGACACTACTCACCTGGCGAAGACTTTCTCTGACCACAACCCCCTGGAGACGGTCTTTAGCTGGGGCAGAATACCCACCCCGGTTCCTACATGGAGGTTATGGCCCCAATTGCTAGAAGACACTGTGTTTCACAGCACGCTCTCCACAACACTTCATAATGATTTTACAGAAAACCGGAACACTGCCTCCACAGTCTTAGTCGAATGGGACGCGGTGAAAGGGGATTATACGGGGAACGGCAATTAGTGCCACTGTGGGAGCCAGGCAGTAGACACATAGGAATTTGAAGAACATTGAGGATGCCATGTCAAAATTAGAACAGGAAGCAGCACACGACCCCACGAAGCAGGTTCCACTGCAGGAAGCACGTATTCAACATGCAGAACTGCTTGAAACTCTCAGATTGATAGATTGTAGGTCATATACTCAAATGCAGCATTCAGATTCAGACAAAACGGGAACCCTTTTGGTGAAACTAATAAGGATTGACCCTCCCACCACCATTATTAGCTCTATCAACCTCCCTCGGGGGGGTGGGGGAACTGCAGACATGCAATATGACATTAATGAAGCCTTCAGTTCATACTACGAAAAATTATACAGTGCACCGCTCTGCTCGGAGGGGTCTCATATTGACAAATTCCTCATGGACCTGCCATACCCACAGACCCCGAGGGGTATGAAGGAGTCCCTGGCGGGACTCATTACTTGGACGGAGATCAGGGCAGCATGAGGTGGGCTCGCGCGGAATAAGTCACCAGGCCCGGATGGGCTGCCGGTAGAATTTTTCGCAACATTTTCAGAAATACTAATACCACAACTGGAGGAGATATGTAACAAGTCGCTTGAACTAGGACATCTCTCCTGTACCACTGCGCAAGCACTGGTGATATCGCTGCCCAAGCCCGGTAGGGACTTATCAGATATGTCAGGTTACCGCCCTCTGTCACTTCTATGCACTGAATACAAAATTCTAAGTAAGGTGTTAGCTAATAGAATTCAACCATATCTCAATAAGCTGATCCATATAGATCAATGCAGATTTATACCAGCTAGGAGCACGTCTCTAAATATACGCAGATTACATCAGATTATGTCTACAGATTTTACACAACACCCACGTGCTGGCTGCATATCATTAGACATGAGACAGGCATTTGACACACTGTCATGGGAATACATGTTCGAAGCTATAGCACGCTTCAGTTTACCCCCCGAATATGTCCAGTGGATAAGGCTATTATACGCAGCTCCAACGGCAAGCGTCAGATCTGGGAAACATATTTCCAGAGAATACTACATTCTCAGGGGTACACGACAAGCATATCCCCAATACTCTTTGTCTTGGCACTAGAGCCATTGGCCCTCTGTCTAAGGATGGAGGCTACCTATTGCAGAATACCTGTAGGTGCATCGATGCACAGGGTGTCGGCATATCAGACGACCTGATTGTATACAGGACGGACATACTGGAGGGACAGGGTCTGATTCCCCATATTTTTGCTGATTTTGAAAGAGTATCTAGCCTATCCATTAAATAATCCAAATCCAATGCTTTTTTCTTCCATGACCAAACACACCCGGACAGTATTGCTTTTGGGAGACTCACAATACCAACAGCCCCACATACCTTTAAATATCTGGGCATTAACATCTACCGGTCGCAGGCGGATATGTTAGTGGGCAATCTAACTAAGGTCATGTGAGGTATACAATCTCAGGTAGCTTTCTGGACCACACTCCCCCTATCGGCTATAGGCCGGGTGGCTTTATCTAAGATGGTGGTACTTCCTCGTCTCCTATATTACTTTACGAACCTACCCTTGCTGGTACCGACCACTATTTTTAACTCGCTAGATACCACACTGATAGACCTCATCTGGGGTGTGGGTCGTCGCAGAATATGTCTTAAGAAACTATAAATAAGTACACGAGGGGGAGGCCTGGAAGCGCCTGACTTTAGAGCTTATTATTATGCATGTCAGCTACAGTAGTTATACTATTAAACGGCAGGTCGTAACCTGCAGGAGATCGGATACACATCCAGACACATAAAACAGGGAGTACGCCACGCTCTACTCTTACCCCATAACAAACCCCCCCCTGTACTGCCCACTCTACTACATACTGCATTCCAGTATTGGAAGAAGGCCTTCAAATACACAGCTAGTGGTGGGCTTTATGCTGATAACACCCACTAGTGGGGATACCGCTGGCAAGTGGCAGGCTGACGACACAGGCACTTGGGCCCTGGTTGGAGGCGGGAGTGGAGACTATTGGGGCACTTTTTGGTGACGAGTCAGTTATGGATCAACCTAACACGCTATATATAACACACGCAGCTGTGGTGCACCATGTTAAGAGACAGTTGTCCCCACCACGAGAGGAACCCCAAGTGAACGAGTTTGTTAAAGCTCTTTATTACATGGGACAAGGCAGCCATCTCATTAAATGGTTCTATATTAGTATTCGTGCGCATGCAGGAATCCCTCTAGATTCCACTCGGACGCACAGGACAGAGGACATAGGACGGGAATTAACGGACAAGGAATGGTTAGACATATTGGAATACCCGCGGAAGATACTGCGCAATGCCAAGTTTACGTTTATACAATGTATGATTGTACATAGAGCTTACCTGACCCCGCATAGGCTACAGAGAATGTACCCGGCCACTGCCCATCAATGCCTCTGATGTAATATTCCAGAGGCAGTCCTACTTCATATGTTATGGGCGTGCCCACGTCTAGGTGGGTTTTGGGAAGGAGTTAAGAAATTGATTGAAGATACTACTCACCTTTCGGTGGAGGGCGCAGCACTGTAGTGTTTATTGGGTATCCGGAGACGTAAGAAGACACAAAAGGTCCAGCTACGCTTCTTGGACTTGGCGCTCATAGTTGCAAAACAGGCCATTACCATGCGCTGGAAGTCAGCCAGAGCTCCTACATTACACATGTGGCATAGCAAACTGATCAGGTGGGCAGGAGCTGAATGCGCTGCGCTGCATAGGGAGGAGGCACGCGGCCTAAGGAAAAATGCAATTTCCCTAGATTGGGACACGATGGTAGAAGCCTGTAAAAACAACATACCCGATGATGCCTCTGATGTTCCACATACTCAATAGTAGATGGAAAACTGAGATTGTTAAGAGTAGCTAGGCACTACTGGTTCTGGACGTAGCAATATGACAACTGATTGTAATCAAAGAATCTTGTTTGGAGAGGGACAAATGTTAAGGACATTGTAACACACAGCCAGAGCCTGGGAGGTGGGGTGGGATCCAAAGGGGAGGAGGGTGGAGTTAATGGGTATTAGTTAAAATATGGCATTTAAGAATGGTTTGCAGTCTGATGTGTAGAAGGCATACTGTGTACGAATCCCCCCCCTTTTTTTTCTTGCATGTTTATTTACGCGTTACAGGTAGTTATCGAGGATAATAATGCTCATTGTATGGAAGCATTCTAGATAAAAGATGTATAATCTCATAAGATAATGTATGCCATATGTTTACTACTTGATAACAAGGATAAGAAACAATAAAAAACCAATAAAGTTTTGTTTAAAAAATATATATGTGTTTGGTATGACCGACCATCAGTTGTATTTGAAGTGAATAATGAACAAATAAAAATCTAATAATAAAAATAATAATAAAAATATGAAGAAATCAAATAGTAGACTTCTGGAAAAACAGGGGGAGAAAGAGAGAAGGAAAGGCCAATGGTGGCTGGCGGAGAAATGTATCCGCAACCAGATGGTGTTGTTTGTCTTGCCCTTTGAATGTACTGCTGTTGTACCTATGTCACAAGTAGCAGTGCAGTCCAGGGTTACTGAGACACCATCACATGATGTATACCTCAAAACAGATACAGGGGACCCTCACTTGGGTAGGTGGTAAGACATGTGGTCCCATTAGGTGAACTGTATCCAGGACTTATTATCGCTCAATCCCCCTAAATGCGTTTTAAGTTTATAAACCCAGCGTTGTTCCCTTTCATATAGTTTTGATTCAGAGTTTTCCATTTTGTTTAAATGTTCTAGAATGACCCATTGCTAATCATGTGCCGCATGTCTCTTGCTTATGTAGTGGGTTGACATTCTTGTGGTGGCACAACCACATCTCAAGTTGATTCGTTGCTCACAAATTCTGGTTGAGATCTTCCTTGTGGTCATCCCTACATGATGTAAATTACAGGGGCACATAATCAGGTATATAATATCACTTTGTGTGTTGCAGGTCGTGAAATTCCTCGGTTGCCAGGTAATCTGGTTATCGAAGACTACTGTCTTAGTTGGTTTTGTCAGGTGACAAACACTGCATTTTCTGCACGGGTAGTGGCCCATAATAGTAGCCAAATTGCCTTGAGAACCCGCTGTGGTGTTACGGTTGTCGCAAGGGCGTGTGTGAATCAACATATCCTTCAAGCTCTTCCCCCTCTTGAAGGAAAACAAAAGGCATGGTATCCATCAAGAGCTCAGGATTCGCCTATGTTTTTTGATGATTTTTGTCACTAGATTGTATGCTATATTGTAGGTGGTGATGCATATCGGTCTCTCCTCTCTGTCCTTTTGTGTTGGGGGTTTCTAAAAGGGCTTCTCTGTTGTTGTTTTGTGCCCTCGTCTTGGCCCATGATACCATCTTCTTAGGTACTTTCTCGCTTCCTGTTTACAGGTGAGGTGATCAGCTTGGATTCTATAGTCCCTTAATTCAAAACAGTTCCTTCCTAGACTCAAGAACCATCTATAATAACATCATAGACCACATACATGACAACCGATTTCTCTCTTGTTTCACTAAAGGCATTGTTGTGACGGCATGGGAGGCACGAAGATTTCTAAACTCATATTTAGCAACTATCGCTTCTAATAAACAGAACTTAATGCAGCCATATAATCTTATCTCCTAAAGTGAAACTCTTCCGCATGTTAAAGAAATACATTATGTTTTGAATTTTGAAAAGTCTTTATCATAATTTTATGTGATGGTTGTTGAATGGTTTTCATGCCAGATATGTTTATGGCTTGGCTTACACTCTAGCTCTAAGAAGCAAGGCAGACCGTGGCTTGGCTCTGGTTCATTTTCCCCGGTTCTTTGCTGGCTTGCCACCTATACTGAGCATGCACGCTTTATGTTATTACTGGATATTTGTATCGACCAACACTCCATGATTATATGGCCTCTTGGCGGTTTGTGAAGAGATCAGCATGTGACTAATCCGATGGTTTTTCTCGAGTGGGAGATTTTGTGCCCAACCTTCATTAGTGTGTGAGTGGTTGAAGATCGAGGGTTATCTGGAGTTCAATACAAAGGAGTACAAGTCTTGCAGTCTAACATAATAACTCTTGTGAATCTCAAGTGGGCCTGAGATATATCTACTTGGTAGTTTGCAGTGTGTGTTCAGGCCTTGAGGCCTTCCACATAACCTTTCAGCTATGGCAGTGTTGTGTAGGAGCAATGAGTTTCGTTCCCTTTCAAACGACATAACTGGTTGCAAATCTGAGTTACTGTAGTGGCAATAATTTGGGACCTTCTATTTCTGTTTCTGGAGTGTATACTTACTGATTGGTGTCCTCCTAAATCATGCCACAGTGGATTCTGGGTTCCCTGTTTCCTTGTAGGTGCAACAGGTCAGTTACTATTTTGCAGTGTCTCTGCTTTTTTTGGGTGCAGCCTAGTCTGTTGCTGTTTCTGATTTTCCTTTCTCATCTCAGTAAGTTGTCCCTCTGCCCCAGTGTTCCCTGTACCTGTACCTTACTGTTCTCTTGTTTTTCCTGTCACCAGCCATCTTTGAGGTTCTCTTTCTCAACCAGAGGCGGCTGTGAAGTTCTACTTTCCCAATGCCTCCAGTTCTCTGGCTCCCTGAATCCCAGCTTCCTGGTTACCCCGACAGACAGAACAGATATATAGGTAAACATGAAAATAAATGTGGAACCTGCTTGAGTCTTTCTGCTGTTCATCATCTAAGCCTGTACAAGCTTGCATAAACTAGAGCTAGCGCCACTGTTTCAGACCCAAATCTGACAATGAGATCCTGTCTGTGTGTTGGTTTACACGTCAGATCTGCTAAAGTCTAGGCCCATTTACACAATTTTTCCAGAGTGTACAGGTCTTTCTAGAAGAGTGAGAGGTGAAAGGAAAAATCACTGGTTATCATCGCAATAGAATGCAACCAAGGGGGCTACACATTAATCAGTTTGACTCTTGATCTGAGTTTAATAGGTTTTCATGATAAGTTTAGAAACAAATCAATGTAGATCAATCTCAGCATAATCGTATAAAAGTACAAAAATAAGTCCAAATCTCCTCAAGAGATGTACCCTATATAGTACAAAGCAAATGACTAACTCTAAGATGATAACGTAGAGAATCAGTAAACAGAAATGAAGGTTAAATTGCATCGATGATTCCCTTTAACGAGCATGAGAAAAATTAACTTTCCCTACACAACCTGAACAAGGGAAATCTAATTAAATCATTTGGGTCAAGATAATTTTCGAAACAAGGGGGGAAAAAAAGGTGTCAGCCGTCAGAGTCTTCAGTAGAAAACACTCTGACAATGGGTCAAGTAGCGTAAGGCCACGCAAGCAGAAGCATAGGTCTGCTCTCTGAAAAAACCTCAGAAGGACTCTCTCACTCACTAAACACATCATATAATATAAAATGTAGTCAAATTGACACTCCCATGTGACTTCTTCTTGGGAAATGTCCATAGGTCCGGCACAACTGGAGACTTTCAGCACCTTTCCCACCTAGATAACAAGTAATCTCTTTGTGTTCTCGGTCATTCCTCTCCCATGAGAACTCCTCTCCTCGCTCATTATTACGATCTTCTCAGCCGGAGCCTCCTTCTCATGTTTTACTAGCTACTAAAATAAAACTCCTATATTCTATAACTAATGAGGCTTCTCGACACCTGCAGTAGAAACAAAATGAGACAAAACATTCCACAATAAAGGCTGAACATAGGCGAAACATGAGATTACAACATGAGCTTGCACTGAAAGTGAGAACTTTAGGCTAAGATGAAATAGCTCATGAAGTTCAGCTAACATACTTATTAGGCTGCACTTTAACTGTCACCTCTGACTAGTGAGCTGGATTACAAGCCCATTCCTACAAAATATATGGAGCCTTTCATAATCATGAATCTAATGCAACAACTACAAAAATCTTATTATAGTTATACATTCACATGATTTACTCGGGTTATACATATGAACCTGTCAATTACTAGTTGCATACATCCTAGTTAAATATCTCACAATAAGACATTTCATGTTAAAATTTCCTGTCACATTAATATGCGATTGTGAATTGTCACCTACTTTATTAATCACGTCCTAAACATATATAGTTCGAATTAAGTACTTTTTAGTATGCAATACTCCACTTCTTTTAGTACATTAATTACAACAGTATATATTTGAGAGCCAGCTATGCTTGAGTATGATGCACTCCTACATTATCTCAGATGGGATCAAGATTACACTTCTACAATCCCCGCTCTGATGGCGAATCAAGCCAGCTTAAATCTCTTATTTTATCTTCTGATTTTATCAGATTAACCACGTTAAACCCTTGTTGTGGCAATTGCTGTTCTCTTGTTCTCATTAACTCCTCCAAAGGTTTCATTTCATTATAATAATCATTAGGGCTCCCGGTTTTATGTTTTTTTTTTTTTTTACATTTCCCTTTGTATTTATCCACATTTATTTTTGGGCCATCCTATTGGTATTTATCCTTATTTATTTTGATTTTTGAGAATAAATGTAGACATAAAATGGAACATTTCCATATTTATTTTACAGCTAAACATGTATTCATACTTTGATGCTTTTCGCATTTAAGCAAATTAAGCAGCCAAATATAACATAAATCTACACCCACATTTAAATATTATCAATTGTATTCAAATATATGTAACATATGTCTATACTTAAACAAATCCCACCCTGTTTTTTAACTCCCTATGCTGCTCCGCAGTTGGCCTGGAATTCATGAAGGACAGCATGGAGAGTCAGTCACAAGAAGCACAATTTTCTGTATTTTTCCAGTTTTAAAAATAAATACAGACAGGAAACACATTGTTTTCTGTCTATATTTAAATGGGAAAATCTGTAAAAACTGAAAACTGGGAGCTTTAATAATCATCCTGTTTCCTTTCAAGTTTCAAATCCTCTCTTTCCCTTGAAATCCCTTTCTATTTCCTGTATTTCTGGTACACCTTCCCTTCCACAATCAGGAATACTGGGCAAAGAGCAATAATCAGCAAGGGTCTCAAAACAGAACCCAGTATACCACTTCCGAAATCTGCAAGCCATTGTCCTAACAAATTAAATTCATGTCCAACTTTTTTCCAAACACCTTCTTTTGGCAATCCACTCAGTTCATTTTATTTTTGTAAACAGACTTTTATAGATTTTCAGAAAACATACATTCAATCCTGCGGTCCTCGAAATGCTCAAGGGAGAAAATCAGCATGCAGTACAATGGATACAATGACAAACTGATTACGAAGTCCCATCCATCCCCCTACGAGGCACCCGTGATACAGCTCAGTCCTTCTGCATGCGTGAGCCAGTCCAATGGTGTGAAGCAACAAGAAAAAACCCCGACCCCCTCCCTCCCCTCCCACTTCTGAAACACCCCCAACAGGGACCCCCCCAATCCACGCACCTCATTATGCAAATCTGTAATTTTCTTTATAAACTTCTGCAAATCCTTACTTTTGTCTGGGACGTAAGTGCAATACTGTGGGACCTTTAATATCCGGCAGACTCCACCCACTTTTGCAAGCAATATGCCTAATGCAAGCCTATTCTGTAAGACCATACCTCTAATAGCAACCATCTCAGTATTTACAAGCAACAAATACTGAGCAGTATTAGTAGACAACCGATCAACTATAGTGGAAAGTTTTCCAAAAATTGTTATCATTCAATATCACACCCACACTTGGGATTATGGCTCAGAAAATGTCTCCTAGTATCTCACCAGCAGAAGCACCTTGTTTAGATCTAGACCTTTTCTCCCACACAGGGTGATCAAAATTCTCTACATGATAGCTCTTTGGAAAAACGACTCCTACATAACGTGCCATACCAATTGCTTGGCAATTTAAAATAAGCATTCTTTCCACAAACAAAATAATCTCTGAGAATCACAGGATCCCTGCCATCTAAAAATAACTTCCAAGATCCCTTTACCTCAAAGGTATGATCACATTCACTTTCTCCTACAGGGATAGTGTCACGTGTATTCTTATTGTTATGTATGCACAATTTCCCTTGGTGTTGCCAATTTAATGTCAATGCTCTAGTGTTTCCTTCTGTCTTGTGCTCCACTTCTTCTTGTGACCAACTGACAATTTTAACTCCTATAGCTGCTTTTGCCTTTACTGCTCTATATCTATCTTCTACCTAACAATAGCCTTACCCTCCAGGCCCACATAAAAAACTCGGCCAAAGGAGCGTTCTTTACTCTACGCCATCTCAAGAAAATCAAACCCTTCATCACAGCTAATGACTTTAAATCGGTCTTTCAATCACTTGTCCTTTGGAGAATTGATTATGGTAACGCCAACCTCTCCGGAACCCCTAAAGTTCACCTAACCCCACTCAAATCTGTGCTAAACCTAGCGGCCAGGCTAATCACCAACTGCAAACGATTTGACCACATCTCCCCAACCCTTAAGGCCCTTAAATGGCTGCCCATCGAAAGCATATCCTCCTACAAGATGGCTTGCATTACGTACAAAGCCCTTCACCAAAAGGCCCCGCTGTATCTCTCTGATAAACTCAACAAAGCAGGATGCGCACGACCATTGAGAAGCACCAACACCCTCCTCCTTGTCCCACCCCTGACAAAAAAGAAAACCACACAATCTCACTCTTTCTCCGGACATGCCCCAGCATATGGAATGCCCTCCCTTAAGACCTGCGCTGTAACCCCTCCTACATCAGCTTTAAAAAAGACCTCAAACTGCACTTGCTCAAGAAATACTGGGGTCCATAATCCTTTCCTTTCCCTACTCCTCCCTCCTCTCTCCCTTTCCCCTCCTTTTTTCTCCCCTCCTTCCCCTTTCTTACCTCTTCCTTCCACACTCCCTCTCCTGACTACTACCCCCCACTCCTTCGTCTATTTGTTTCTTTTCCCCCATTCACGCCTGCCCTCCGTCCACCCCACTACCACCTAGCCTCCCTCCACCTCAGGCTACTATATATAATTTGACTACATTTATCCATTCTACTTATGTTTTATATCTCTTTTGCTGCGACATATGCGAATTTGTACTATGCTACTTGATCACTTTAATTGAAGCTATATGAGCTCTACGTTATGAACAATTGTATTATGTCTGTACTATCCTCACTCATGTAAAGCGCTCTGATACCCCCGGGTCCAGCCAGCTCTATATAAAACCTTTAAAATAAATAAAATAAATAAATACCTGTTCCAGGAATGTATTTGCTATATCAGTAAGGACACAAGTCAAATGATATCTGTGTGCATAGGCCGTATTTAGTGTTTTAATGAGTGTAAAATATCTGCTAACTGTTGCTGCATTCTGAGCATAGAAATGTTTGTTCGAATGTTTAAACAGCAGAACTTCTGAAAAGTCCAAATCATAGTTTGAATAACAGTACTGGAAATGACCCTGGCCATAGAACATGCTGAACAGCAGACTACGCGTAATGCTATATGTCAATGGTATGTGATGATAGGTAATGCCCGAAGCCACTGAAGTAGGCAATTGCATGCAAACATCGCTAGCTTCCATAGTCTTAATATACTACTAATGCAAATTTGTATATGCATTTGATGTATAATCTCCTCTTGACATATCAGTATGTAAATTTCGCCTATTTAATTAATACAACCCTCCACCTTGTTTATGTTTCGGTGTCTGTACAACTGTGTGCTTATCTTCTTCGACCTTAGTTGGGCTCAAGCCCAATCCTACAATTTGTGCTATTAGACCTGTCACTAACATGATTAGTAATGCAACTATAATGTACCCACGTCTACGACTATTATTATTCAATTCTATGGCAGGACCGGAGGCGAGGATTATGCTATCCTTTCTTCACTTTTATTTGACAGCAGCCCTTTTAAAGTCATATAAACAACATTCCCACGAACCATAGGGAATAAACAAAGACAATAGAGTGTCCACAGATAGAGTGTCTCTTCATCTGCACCAATCAGGGGACCCCGTGGTGCTGATAGTCCTCTGTCTCTATCCATGCTTCCTCTTTCTTCGCTGCTGCAGCCGAAGATAAGTCACGTTTTCATTTTCCTAGTGATATGCTTTGCTTATTGTGGTATATGCTCTGGTTGTATCTGTGAGCCTTAATGTTTATTTAAAGCGTTTTCTTTAGTGTTGACACTCTGATTAGGCTATATTTGTCCGGTGTGTACTCAGCCGTTTCCCTCACGGCGTTTTGGTAAAGGGCACGCGCGCCAACATCTGTGGTGGGACGCGCGCGGCCCCGTATTGGTTGTGTCCCGTTTTCTGGTCTATTTCAGTTTTTTCCTGCAGGTTTCTTTTCTCTTGCGAACCGCCGCTACTCGGCGACTCACAACCAGCCATGGAAGCGTCTGAGCTCCCTAACGGCCGTATTCGTGGTGCCGGCTTGCGGTGACCGCGAGTCACCGCTAGAGGGCGCACGTCTGTGTGTCCGCTGTGGCGAGCACCGGGGATTCCTCGCGTTACAAATCGCGTTGGATCCCGAGCAGCATCGCCACGGAAGCCCGGTCTGTGCGCCTGCCATTATGCCCCTGACCCGGGTCGGTACAGTGCTATTAGGCAGTTGATTTCTTTGTTGAACACCCCTGTAGAACACCCGTTAATGGGTCTGTAACTGTCATTAGACAGTGGAGTCTGTTATTGGTCTGTGTGTGATTAGGCCAATAACGCTCTGTCTATAATCAGAGTCAGTGGTGCAGACAGTGTCTGCTGGGACCCGTGTGGGCAGGCTGCCCTAAGATATATTTGGCACCAGGGCTGTTGGGGGTCCCGTGCTCTGCCCTAACCATAGTAAGCACTGCCCGCCCACACCTCAGGCTGACACCTAGCCCCCCTTTACTTTGAGGCATATCACCTTGTGACTACATTTATCCGTCAACTTACCTGCCTCCTACTTACCTGCAGCCTTGGAGGCTTATCAGGAGGACGTCTATCAGGACGATCAATGGGAGGAATACCCTCTTGCGGCCCTCCCATGGGACGACGACTTTTATGACGCAGTGGATGCGTCGATCCACAAGGCAGTGGAACAGGCCATGACTCCCCTAGAGGAAAGGCTGGTCCGTAAAATTGACCAGGCCTGCAACAAGTTGGCCAGGGCCTCCCAGGCTTCGGCGCATGTCTCTCCCCCCGGCGATCCTGCAGCGGACCATCAACAGCCGCCGGCTAAGCGCGCTAGAGATGCGGAGGTGGACTCTGATGCTTTCAATCGCCTTAAACAGGCTTTCCTTGCTAGTACCACTCCGCCAGTGATTACCTCTACCTCCGGCGACGGAGACCAAGGGAGCACGGATTTAGGGGACGCGGACAACTCTACTGAACCGTCCCGTCCTTGGCGTCCTTCCCGACCGGTTCAGAACCCTGATGAGCAAAACCTTTGTGCGGACATGTTGGACCTGGACGATATCCTCCACCCGAGGTCCTCCGACTGGGCCCCTTCAGACAAGGTGGCTCAATATGTGGCCAGTCGGATCTTCCTCCCACTGGAACCTGCGACCCGTAACTGCCTTAGGGCAGAGTGCCCTCGCCATTCCTTGGAGGGCAAGGTAGCCGCCTCTCCTGATATTGACCGTAGAATGGCTACTTTTCTCCAAAAAATCGTTAAAGATCCCAAGAAGGGCATTGATAGGTCCTGGAAGGCCTGTCAGGACAAGATGCTGGACGCCTTGGGCCCCATTACAAAAATCTTAGATATGGTGGAAGAAGCCAAAGCCACGGGGTCCCTAATATCGCCCAACAACCTCTCTTCCTGGGTCCAACTGTGCGATATCCACTGAACGCCGTAGGTCTCTCCTCATCAAAGTTGACCCCAAACTTGGGGACCTGGCGGACTCCGAGGCAGGCCCAGTTGCGCAGGGTGGCCTCTTTGGAGAACCCTTTATTAAGGAACTCAGGAGGTTCGTTAACACCTTCACCTCCCCTGACAGGGTGCAATCTTCCATCAGAAAGGTGTTTCGCCCTCGGGTTTTCTGAGGGGCTGGACGAGGTAGGGGCCGCTCGTCCGGCCGTCCCAACCAGAACAGAGGACAAGGCTCCCAACAGGGACAGTATCAGGACCAAGCTCGCTTTGGAAACTTTTACCCCACCCGTGGACCGCGAGGCAAGAATAGAGGTGGCAGAGGAGGAGGAGGCAACTCCAATCCTTCCGGTGAGTGTTCTCCCTTCTTCCCTTCTAAGAGTGGGGGGCCGTCTGGCGCATTTTTTTACAAATGTGGACTTCCATCACGGGGGATGCTTGGGCCCTACAGACTGTAAGGGGTTTTCACATAGAGTTTCTTGAGTCACAATATCAGATCGCACCCCCGCGTCCCCTATGTTTTTCCGAAGCGGAAGCCGTGTTGATCGATCAGGAGGTTCAATCCCTCCTAGACAAGGGAGCAATTGCAGAAACTCTTCCTCATCCCAGAGGCTTCGTCAGCAACCTCTTTCTTGTAGACAAGGTGACACGAATTCAAGATGGAGGGTATCAATCTAATTCGCGATATTCTCTGGCTTGGCGACTGGATGGCACGCCTTGAAATCAAGGACACCTATCTGGTGATTCCCATCTTTCCCCCCCACCGTCGGTTTCTTCAGTTTCCTTGGCGGAACAGGACCGGCGAATTCACCACTCTTCCTTTCAGCCTGTCCTCCGCCCCTTGGTGTTTCACCAAGGTTCTTCGGCCAGTGATAGAACGCTTACGAGCGTCAGGCATGAGACTTATAGTCTATTTAGACGACATCCTGCTAATGGCGCAAGATCCCAGGACTCTTTCTCGTCACCTGCAGACCACAGTAGATCTCCTTCAGAATCTCGGTTTCATCATAAAGGAGACCAAGTCCACCCTGTCTCCATCTCAAAGAGTAGTTTTTCTTGGGTTTTTGATAGACCCGGTGGACTCCACCCTCAGCCTTCCCTCCCGCAAGATGACGAAAATTCTACACGAGATTCGGAGGGCTCTAGCTCAGGCTCAGATTTCCCTCCATCAGGTAGCTCGCATTGTGGGCCTTCTTTCGGCCTCCTTTCAGGCTCTTTTTCACAGCCCGCTCCATTACAGAGCACTGCAGCGCCTCAAGGTGACATACCTGCGCAGGGGTCACCCTTATTCTCACAAGGTGTTCCTGTCACCAGAAGCCCGGGAAGAGCTACAGTGGTGGTTCTCCAACATGGAGGCATGGAATGGTCGAGCCATCTTCGGATCCGCACCAGATGTCGTTATCGAGTACGACGCGAGCAGATCAGGCTGGGGCACGAGATGTGGTGACTTCACCATGGGGGTTGTGTGGTCTCCTTCGGAGCAACAATTGCACATCAACTGTCTGGAGCTTTTAGCAGGATCGTTTGCGATCAAATGCTGGACCAAGGACTCCATCCAATCATGTGTCCTCCTCAAGATGGACAACATATCTGCGGTCCGCTACATCAACCATCTGGGTGGCACTCGCTCGAAAGCCATATCGGATCCTGCGGCGATCATCAGATCTCCGTTACAGCGGAGTACCTGCCCGGACAGGACAACCAGGTGGCGGACTTCCACTCGCATCATTTTCACGATCAAAGCCTCTGGCAGTTGCATCCGGGAGTGTTTGCGGACCTCCAGAGCCGCTGGGGTCCCTTTTCCATGGACCTCTTCGCCTCCCGCCTGGATCATCAGCTTCCCAGATTTTTCAGCTGGAGGACGGACCCCTTGGCCGAACAGACGGACGCATTTCTGCAGAACTGGCAGGGGGAAGCGGACTATGCCTTTCCCCCATTTGCAATGATAACTCGGGTCTCGGTCCAGGTTCGGCGCCAGAGAGCGCAGGTAGTGCTCCTTTCGCCGATCTGGAGGTCTCAAGTATGGTTTCCGATTCTACTGGAACTTTCTTGGGATTCTCCAATCCCACTCGCCCTCTTTCCGACTCTTCTCCTCAGTCCGGACGGGTGTCCCCACCCATTGATCGAGCAAGGTTCCCTGACGCTCATGGGGTGGCGGATTATAGGGGACGATGGGCAGTCCCGGGCCTTTCGGAAGCGGCTAAGAAATTCATGTCTAAGGCCTAGGCAGACTGCACTATCAAACGTTACCGCTCCACCTGGAGACGGTGGTGTTGTTGGTGTCTGCGACGGAGTATTGATCCCGTGGCAGCGGATGTGACCTCCATCTTAAACTTTTTGGCCTCCCTGGTGGAAGACGGTTTGGCTTATAGAACCATCAATACTTTCCGGTCTGCCGTCTCGGCGGGACATGTTATGGTCGTTGGTTCTCCTGTCGGAGAGCACCCACTAGTCTGTCGCCTCCTTCGGGGTATTCGTCTTTCGCTTCCCCCAGAGCCGCGCTATTACCAGTTATGTGATGTCAATCAGGTTTTGAATTTACTCCTGTCTTGGCAACCAAATAGATTCCTCAATAGGAAAGAGTTGTCTGCGAAGCTAGCCATGCTGCTTTTTCTAGTATCTTGCAGACGTGTTTCCAATGTCAGAGCCCTGGATGTTTCTGGTACAATTTTTTCCCCCACTGGAGTGATGTTTACCATCATGCGGAACATCTATCTCTTACCCCGCTTTCCCGGATTCTCCTAAGCTACGTGTAGTCTCCTGCCTCAAGGCTTACGAAGAGATGACAGACGAGTTTAGGCCCCTGGGGAACGCCAGTTGCTTATCGCACTCAGAAAACCCCACAGAGCTGTGTCCTCACCCACAATTGCACGTTGGGTGCGATGGATAATGCAAGAAGCGGGCATCGATATGCGAGCATTCGGTGCACACTCTACCAGAGGTGCATTGGCCTCTAAAGCATTTACCCTGGGAGCTCGTCTTGAAGACATTCTGAATGCTGCAGACTGGTCTTCAGACTCCACCTTTAAGCGATTTTACTTCAAACCGGTTATTGATATGGCTCATTTGGTCGTGAGCAAGCTTTAAACGAGCATAATCCTCACCTCCGGTCCTGACATAGAATGAAATATTTCCTAGCTAACGTAACGGAAAGTTTCAATTCTATTAAGGACGCGGAGGCGAGGATTATCCCACCCAGGGTACAAATTCTTGACTACGTTCCCTCTCTCATATTGGTGTAAGTAATTTCTACCTTACTTTGATTTATGCTAAAAATCATCTTGTGGATGCTTTGTCATGTTTCTTTCCTCAGGGTTAATCCTTAACCAATTCTGTCGCTTACCTTTTACTTTGCTCCTTGCAGGGGATTCGAATAAACTAGATTCCTGATGTGGTTTTGCTGGCTGACCGAGCGACGAAAGAGGAAGCATGGACAAAGACAGAGGAATATCAGCACCACGGGGTCCCCTGATTGGTGCAGATGAAGGGACACTCTATCTGTGGATACTCTATTGTCTTTGTTTATTCTCTATGGTTCATGTGAATATTGTTTATATGACTTTAAAATGGCTGCTGTCAAATAAAAGTGAAGAAAGGATAGCATAATCCTCGCCTCCACGTCCTTAATAGAATTGAAACTTTCCGTTACGTTAGCTAGGACATTTTTCATTCCATACAATTTAGATTCAGACCAAGTAGGCAGAGAAATAGCAGCAACAGGATTTTCTCTGTCGATCTCCACCTGTGCAATTTGCAAAACAGTCTTTAATTTTGTGAAACGGTCTTTTCGTTTTCAACTTTATTCACACTATGTACAATCTTTGTGATGCTTTCCTAACCCTACTCCATGCTCTTCTAAATGTAATCCCTACTTTTATTTTTCTTTCCACTCAGACCCAGGTATTCTTCTTTAAGCAACAACACAAAGTTCATTCATCATGTCTGATAATGTGAGGGACACGTTTATTAATGAGCATCTTCAGTAACATTTCTCTCAGTTCAGAAACTTGCTCAAGAAACCCCTGCAAATTCAAATGAGGAAATTCAGTTTCTTCAATATCAGGTTTCTTAAACCACTCAGCCTTGTTGGGTACGGAAGGGCAAATGTAAGAAAATGTTCAAGCTTGTCTCTGGAATTCTCAGCAGATCTTCTACTATTAATCCAGAACTCCCATTCCTCTCCCTAGTTGTCATTAGTAACAGGATAGGTCCATTCAGGAGAAGAGTACCTCCTTAAAGACACCCTCAGACTTTTAGATTTTCAAAGATTCGATTCTTCACTTTCATCTTTGCTCCGCTCCGATTCACCAGAGGCTTCCTATATGGGTGCAAGAGCTCTTTAAAACACAACTTCAATCTTTTCTCTTTATCCTTTGGCCAGCTTTTCTCCACCACTCGTGATTCTACAGGCCTAGTTTCTTCGTTAGGGTTAGAATCTGCTTCGTTCACCATCACTGCATCAGCTTCATTAAGTTCAAACTCAGCTTCAGAATAGTTGTGACCCCCTCGGATCAGTCAAGTGCTGTTTTGGCCTCTGTCTGGTACCCTACAGCTTGGCTGACCTCTTGCAGTGGCCTTTCAACCACAGCTGGCATCTCTCCTGGGAGAGGTGCTGTTTCTCATTCAAGGATACACGTGACTCTACGAGTGTGGGACACATGCACCTGTTTGGAAGAACACCACACTTCACAGCTGTCCTACTGACCAAGATCACCTGGTAAGAACCACACAAACAAGGCTCAATACAACTCTTCCGCACATGTTTCTTCACCACGACCCAGTCTCCCAGACTAAGGTCATGGCACTGCTCCTGATGTGGTGGTCCGGTAGCTGCTTCAACCTGATGAAACACAGACCAAACCATCAAGCACCAAATTGTCTGTGATGTTTGCTGATATATTAGCAGGCACGGTAGGCAGACTAATTGCCCTCCCTATGATGATCTCATGGGGCGAGAGTCCTGTTCTTCAGTCTGGGATACTGTGAAGACTCATCAGCACATTTCAGAGATGTTGAAACACACACTTTAGCAATTCTAGACTTCAAAGTGCTGTTGACTCGCTCCACGAATACTGAAGCGTCTGGCCGATAACTGCAATGAAATCTCTGCTCAACTTGTAACGCTGCACATAGCATTCTCAACACCTCATTATTAAAATAGGTTCCTCGGTCTGACTGTGAAGAGGTTGGAAATCCAAATCCTGGAATGGGTTCCCTCAATAGCAGCTTAGCTACAGTGAGGCTATCACATCCCCTAGTCAAATCAAATCAAAATATACTTTATTCGGCTTTAGAGTTAAAACCATAAAAGTTACACAATTCCATACAATACAATAGATGGCAATAAAAACAAGGGGCATTAATCCTATAGAAAAAGCAGCAATATGTACATTTTGTGCAAAAAATTAATCAAGTGGAAAAAGTACACAATGAAGGGTGCCTACCAACATTAAAGATTTACTAGCTCTCCATACAGATCCTAGACTTCAATGAAGATTTCAGAAAGCCTACTATAAAAGATACACATTCTGGTTTCAACAATTGTAAATAAAAAAGAGCTGGGCGGACCTGGATAAAATTCAACTTTTTTAAAAGAGGTTTTAAAAAATATCTGCGAGGTACTTCATAAAAGAACATAAAGTGTAGCAAGTCCTGAGGAGACACTCCGTCGCAGCCACAGGATGCTAACACCTGACCTCTGCAGCTCCCTTTTGGGGCAGCAAGCAACAAATGAAAATAATCTAAACGAAACCTGACCAATAAAAACCGTTCATGAGAAGAAAGTGGCCACAAAAGATAGGGCTCAATGGATGGTGATGTTTTGAGCACCATATGTTTGCGTACACTCGATTTTCCAATTTCTGTAGCATCTCTACCGAACCTTTTCAGAGTAGTGAAGGTATATTTTACAAATTCCACATCCTTCGATGTAATAGAATCAGGGTTTGTAAAAAGATCTGGCCGTCCCAGCTCTTCAAAGCAGTCCTTAATGTATTTTAACCATGGGATGCGTATCATATGGTCGAGGCACATGATTTCTCTTAATATCTGGTGATTGAGACCTAGATCTTTATTTAACCAACAATTGAGCCAGAACAACATTGGACGCATAGCCAAGGTATCCCCTATAAATGGCAACCCCAATTATTCGTGTACCACCAGATTTGATGTTCCGCTGGGCACTCCTAAAAGACGTTTTAAAAAAACATTCTCAGCCACCTGTGAAGCGTCAGTTGATACATAGCCCCAGATTTCACTCCCATAGCTGGCAATGGCAACACTTTTGGCCTGATATATTTTCACCATTGCCGCTATTGGGCGCTTACCCATGTTTGCGGCAAAGTTAAAAATCGCAGCGTTCGCCCTTGTTACGTCCCCTTTTTTCCTCTTAATCAAGGGCCCCCAGCATAACCGATCATCTACCAAGACACCCAGGTAAGAGAATAACGTGGTCACCGGAACATTCTCATTACCCACTTTAAAAGGGTACTGTTTCTTCGGGCGAATCCCGACCTGCATTATATAAGATTAAGAGTTGTTGACTGCAAGGTCACGATCTTCGATAAAACTCCGGAATGTATCAAGTAGGGTCTGTAATCCCCTTGCCGTCCTGGCGACCAGGACCGCGTCGTCCGCATATAGCAGGACGGGCAGACCTCGTCGCCCTACGTAAGGGAAATCGGCCCCTGTATTTACCAGAGTTTTTTGCAGGTCATTAATATATAAGTTAAATAGGAAGGGGGCCAGGATACAACCCTGCCTAACCCCCCTCTCAATTTTAAAATCCCTGGATACTCGAAGATCCTTGGCAAATCTAATGTTGGCCTTGGTATCCCTATGTAGATCCTCCAGGAAGTCAACCAAGTTAGCCTCCACCCCCATGGCCCTCATGGATTGCCCCAATTTCCCCCGATTAACACAATCGAAAGCAGAGGAAAGATCCATCAAAGCCATGTAGATCGTACCTTGACGGGCAATTGTGTACTTCCCCAGGATCATATACAGGTTAAGGCACTGACCCAAGGTGGACCGCCCCGGTTGAAACCCGTACTGTATTTCAGAGATTATCTTATTCTCTGCCGCCCAGGAGGATAATCTTCCCAGTAGCACCCCACCCACAACCTTAACCACGGAATCAAGAAGGGGGATCGGACGACAACACAGAGTACTATTACGATCGCCCTTCTTGAAGACCGGCACGATCGTCGAGCTGCCCCAAGAATCCGGGCAACCGGTCCTGGCTGCCGCATTAAGCACCGCCATCAGGACTGGAGCCCACAGGAGTGAATTTGCTTTAAAAAGGTCCGGTGGAATACTATTCGGGCCTGGGGCTTTGTTACATGTGAGCCCTGAGATGCCCTTCTCCACCTATTTCTGTTCAAACTTTAATGGAGCATTGGGGTTAGCCCTGCCGAGGGATTGATGGTAAACAGTGGGGCAGGAGAAGATAGCTTGAAAATGAGACACCCATTCATCCTCGGTTATATTGGTGCCTACATCTCCGACCCCCGCCCTTTCAAATAGAGGTCGGTTAATAATAGCCCAGAACCTTGCACTGTTCCCCAAGGTACTAGCATCCAATAGATCTCTCCACATTTCCTCCTTCAATTCACCCTTGCGGGTGGCCAAAGTCCGTTTGTACTCTAAGCATCGGGCACAAATCATTTGTTGGTTTCTGGGAGTAACATTTAGGGCCTCTTTTAATTGTCCCGCTGCCTTAGAGCAGAGTAAGTTAAACCATCTAGGATCGGGTGACACTGTCCTATGTGAAGGGACACATAGGAGTGCCCCAACCTTAGTGATAATGACATCAAAAGCCTTAAGAACATCCCCCGAATCAGGATCAATTGACACACACAAAGCTATTTCTGGTGCACAAGACTCTTGGACTTTGCCATAAAAAGAATCAGGAGAAATCTGCGACCATTTTAAGCGGTGATTTCCCTCCACGGGTCTCATCATGCCCGGGGCTGTCACCCTAGCTTGTGTTGATAGTAGCCTACCATCCAAGTACATACAGACGGGGTTATGATCGCTAAAATCACTAGCCATAATTGTGAACCTGCAACAACTAGTCCGAAGACCAGAGGAGATCAGGATATGATCTATAAAGGAACCATTACTGCATCCTTTAAAAGAGGGGACGGGCTGTGTGCAAAGGGGAGCAGATAAAGACATTGAAGATAACAGGTCAAATTCATTAAGCAAATTATTCAATACGTCCCCCTGGGCAGAATGCACCAAGTGAAAACCCAGCATCTTGGCACATCCCAACTCAGCCATGCTTTTGCTTTTAGGATCACCACAGGGATGAATATTAAAGTCCCTTGCCACCATAAGCTTATATGCAACAGGGCCGCAGGACTGTCTTATGAAGCAGCCCAATTGGGCAATCTTACACTCTCCCTGCGCACTAGCTGCATTATAAAAATTAATAATGCCCATGCTGTCGTTTCCTCTCCTTAGGACAATTGCTCGAAAATCCTTATTATCCGTAGGGAGTTGCTGTATCCTACAGGGCACAGCCAACTAAATATACAACACCAGCCCACCCCTAGCTCTACCACATGGAGATGGGGACGCGGGAACAAAGAAGGCTTTATAACCCTCCAAGAACAGGTTACAATTCACAAGCCAGGTCTCCTGGAAACAGATCACAGAATATTGTCTGATGAAGTGCATGCATATAGGGTCCTGAAATTTTCCCATTAGACCTGCAATGTTCCATGACAGGATGTTGTACAAGTCTGCACTTGCAATCATCCCTTGATGTTTAACCGGTAAAAGCACCTCCTTCGAGGTGTTCGACTTCCCAAGTGTCTCCATGGCACTGGGCACAGTGTTTCCCCTAGTGTTACGTGGAGACCCTTGTTGGGGTAATATATCCTCCACGGGCTCAGTAGTCTTCGGTAGTCAATCTCACTCGTCCAATCTGAATAGAACTGAGAATCTGTTAGATAACTCTACCCCAGTAACAGGCTGGCGCCCAGTCCACCGGGGATAACCCCCCTGCGATGAAAGCTGGTTAACACCCACGTCCACACGGGGTCTTTGAAACCACCTATCACATGGGATACTAATATTTGGGCGCCTAGTATGAACTGCCTTGTAGAAGAAACCCAGCGGGAGGACCTGGATACCAGAAACACGCTGTGAATAGTCATAATAAGCATCCTGTAAAATTCTATCCACTAGGGAAGAGCTGTTAAAATTCACAACAATACAATCGCCCCTGACAGGTTTTCTCGAGCTCCCTAGCCGGCCCACCCGACGCACCATGATAATATTACGTTCCCCCATTGGGCCCACAGATGTATTATGTGATAGCCAATGAGTAACCTTGTTTTTAAGTTGACCAAGGTCCTCATTAGACCCTGGTTGAAGCGGAGGAACATTACTCAGAATTATTATAAGAGGTGTTGATTGGGGTGGAAGGTTGATAACCAGCAAATTCTGTGCAGCATTTGACAAATGACCCTGCGCCACTTCTGGTGGTAGTCCGGATCTTTGGAAACCCGCACCCTGAGGATGAATAGGAGAGGGCACATTAGGGACTTGTCTTTCACTTGGGGCATCAACCACCCCCATAGATCTTTTGAGGCCACGTTTTTGCCACGGGCCGGACTCCACTGGCCAGCCGAAGGGCTCGATCTGGCCCAGGCATGGACTGAGAACCAGGAGTCATGTTATCCCTGGACAAGTCCGAGGCCGTAGATTGAATAATTTGAGTGGGTGATAGAGACCTTTTATGTTCTACTAAAACTTTCTCTATTGAGTTTAACCTGTCCAAAATGGGGCTCAATTTGGCATCCAGCATGCAACTCATGGTTGCCATAAAGGCTTCCATCATGGCCGGTTGGACTGTGTTTACTACTGGTGCTACTGATACCAGACTTTTGGTGGCTGGCTTAGTATATATATTGTGCTTGATTTTTTTAGCTTGACTACCCACAGGCTTTAATTTTCTCTTTGTGCTCCCAGATGCCCTATGAACCTCCCTTGCTTGTTGTGGGGGGCCATCATTAGTATGAACTTCTTGGGTTTTATAATTATTAATGCCACCGGTCTCAATCGTTTGTGTAGAGGCACCATTCTCTTTGGCGATAATAACAACATCAGGAGAAAGTGGCCTATAGGAGATCACACCAGAAGTTCCTTGAAAGGGAGGTGAGGCTTCGATAGTCTGTGAGTCAATACCCAGCCCTAAGGGCAAGAGTAGGCTTAGTTCCATATCAGCTTCCCTATTAGGGCTAATAGCACCAGCCACACGTGAAAATAGACCGTTTAAAGGTGATCTAGAGAGGCGCCTGTTCACTAATTCGATCTCCTTGTCTATAACTGAAGCAGCTCTTATTAAAAAAGCGTCCATGGTTGTGACACTAGCCCTAGTTACAGCCTTAGAACCATCTTGATTAACTTGAGTCTTTCGCCTCCCCATTACACAATAAAAAGATGAGCCCCCCAAAACTAAAGCAGGAATATCAACACAGCACTTTTCACGATCAATTATTATTTTTTTTTACTTAGTCTGTTATTCTATCCAGAATCTTGGGTCACCCCTTGCTCAATCTCAAAGTCTCCCGACCCTTCTTCCGTCCAAAATCTTGGGTCACCCCTTGCTCAGTCTCAAAGTCTCACCGATCGTAGTGGTTCAAAGGAGCCAGGATCTTCAGGCCACTGCTCCGCCAGCCCAGCCCCAGGAGAACCTCCAGGCCTCCCCTTCCGCTCAATGGGCTGCAAGTTCTGTCACTGCTTGCCAACCAGGCCTCCGCAACACAGCTCGGCCAGGCAATGGCGGGCAGCGCAGACGATGCAGCGGACCTCACACCGCTCGAAATGGCTCCTCCAAGAGCTCGCAGTGGTCCCTGGGCCGCAGCCGCCGTCCACTCTAGGCGCTCCCCATCCGCCGAAATGCGGACCACTAGGCCCCCACACTAAGCCCACCACACCAAGCACATCAGGACTGGGGGAGGCCACTCTATATGGTTACGCAGTCGCAGACCCCCAGTATATTCTCACAGTCCGGCGCTCACCGTTAGCGTTGTGTCCGGTGCCCAGTGCTCCGTCTGATTCACAGGAGCTCTCCTTCTATGGTCGGCAGACTGCCAACCATTCACTGCCGCCTCCAACCACTCACCACCGTCTCAGGCAGCACGGCGATACTCTCCGCAGGCTCTCTCTCCCCTGGCCCAGGCCCGGTCCCGGGCCGCTGCCGCCGCCGGCAGCCGCGAGGCTGCCGAGACTCCCACCGTCCGAAACTCCGAGGCACGGTTCCGCTGCATGGTTCTGCATCCGCCGAACTGCGGACCACTAGGCCCCCACACTAAGCCCACCACACCAAGCACATCAGGACTGGGGGAGGCCGCTCTATATGGCTACGCTGTCGCAGACCCCCGGTAGATTCTCACAGTCCGGCGCTCACCGTTAGCGTTGTGTCCGGTGCCCAGTGCTCCGTCTCCCTTGATTCACAGGAGCTCTCCTTCTATGGTCGGCAGACTGCCAACCATTCACTGCCGCCTCCAACCACTCACCACCGTCTCCAGGCAACACGGCGATACTCTCCGCAGGCTCTCTCTCCCCTGGTCCAGGCTCGGGCCGCTGCCGGCAGCCACAAGGCTGCCGAGACTCCCACCGGCCGGAACTCCGAGGCATGGTTACACGGCACGGTTCAGCGGCGCTTGTGAGTGCGCCGCTCGATTCAGAGGTGCCCTTGAGCAAGCTGCTTCTACAATAGGTAGTTCTGGCCCAGGCCCTCAACGACGACGACAACGACGAGTGAATCAATCCTTGGAGCAACAGTCCAGCCCTCTAGCGCTCCACCCACGAACTAGTCAAATAGGCTTCCGCCCAACCTGAAAAGATGGATAGCATCACTAAAATTTACCTAAATCCATTGCCTGCAGTCATCTCAAAGAAGTACAATTGCATCCTGTTGAAAGGACCTCCAGATCTCCCTATATGACTCAGTGTGACAGCAGTTTGCTTTCCCACATTCATTTGCCGACAAATCACACACCTATAAAACAATGCCCCAACCAACTCTCAAAACTTCGGGTTAAACCAAGTCTGCCTAAACAACCTCACCATGGAATCCCTTCCTATATGCTGCGAACCATGTTAGTACCTCATCAACTGGGACAACAAACTATTAGGCAATACTGGTCTTCCATCTCCTGAAACCCTAATGTCAGCATCTTGTTTTACACATCTTGCTCTTACCCAACCTTGTTGCTCTTTCTCAGTAACTTCTTCTTACAATCTCTTCACTTCCTCCCATGTATCGGCAATTGTTATCAAAAGGTTGAAATTGGTTTAATCTGTTCCCTCATTTGTGTATTCACCATTAAAAGTACAGACATTCAGTGCACAGTAGCGTGCCACTTCGTCGGCATAACGATTGCCAACTGTCACAAGATCATTTCTTTTACAATAGGCAGGACACTAAACAACAGCAATTTATGTCGGCATTTGGCGGTCCTCTAACAGTTTTATTACGTTTTCTCCATTGCAGAGGGGAGATCCTGATGAGATCAAGAAACCACTCTGGGACCACAACTTTCCGAAATCGTGAACTACACGGAACCCATACTGACTATCATCAGTGAGTACTGTCACTTTTAGCTGGTCTGAAACGCAGCATGGTGTAGTAAGGGCAATCAATTCTGCCACAGAATACTTGAAACCAGGCAGCTTCCACCACTCCTGTGACAGTACAGACAGCATAAGCAGCTCTCAGGTTTCCATCATTGTCCCTGAGACATTCCCAAACAGGGTGTGATCGGATACAGGTAACGGCTCATCAGAAATGTCAGGACGGGTCTTGTGCATAGTTCAGTAACATCAAAACAGTCATGTTCTACTTCAACTTCATCCGCATCACAATCAGGTAAAGGCATCAGAGAAGCAGTATTTGGCATGCAACATCTCTTTAGGGTCACATTCTCTGCTGCCAAAATCAACTGCTCTTACCTAGTGAGCCTACTGTTTGTTAAGTGCTGAGTATGAGTTGGAGTTAACAAAATCCCAACAGAGTGAGAAATGTAGACAGTCATAGGAAGACCCATCACAATGCTTTTGCATCTCTCTATGCTGACACCTGTTGCAGCAACGGATTTGATACATCCGGGTAACGCTGCTGCTACTGACCTAAAGTAGCAGAAAAATAGGCCATTGTTCTTCGGGCACTTCCGTGAGTCTGTGTCAATACTGAGAATGCACAACCTTCCTGTTCATTACAAAAGAGCAAACATGCTTTGTTGCAATCTGGCTTAGTGCAAGAGCATGGCAGAGGCTTTCTCTCAGCTCTATGAAGGCCTTCAAGCACTCATTGTCCCAAGGCACCAGATTAGACACATCATTGAGTGTTAGCCTCTGTATAGGCTTGGCCATTAGGGAAAAGTTGGGTATCCACTGGCGACAGCAGATCACCATTCCCAGAAACATCCCGACTTCTTTCTTCGTACGAGGTGGATTCATTTGCATGATTTCCATGATTCTTTCTTGTGACACCTTTCCCGCACCCTTCACAATATGATGTCCTAAGTAAAGAACTTCTGTCATACAATTCTGGGATTTGTTTGGGGACACTTTATGTCAATTCTCAGCCAGATGGTTCAGCAGGGCTATTGTAATAGTTTTGCAAGGATCGGATGTAACCAGCCGGTCACAGATGTTTTGGACTAGAATAGAATTACAGGGCATAACCAGGGACTCCAGGTTCTTTTTCAAGATCTGGTTGAAAATGGAATGACTCTCCGTATACCCTTGTGGAACACGGCACCAAGTTAAAACATGATTCCCCAGCCGGAAAGCGAACAAATATTGGCTCTCCTCGTGGAGGGGAATGGAGAAAAAGGCCTAACAAAGATCAATGACAGTGATTGGGCCTCACAAGGAATCTGGAACAATATCACAGATGGATTCAGTACCAGGGGACAACAAGGAACTATGGGGCATATGTATCAAACTCCCGTTTAGCGAATCCCAATTTGCGATATTTTGCGATTAGGAAATTGAGATTCGCAAAGTGGGATGTAAAAAATAAATCGCAAATATTTTGCGATTTCTTAAAAATCGCAAAATATTCTCAGAAACCTCATTTGCGATTTCTTAGTAGCGAAATTCGCAAATTAAGAAATCGCAAAAACGGGAATCTGCAATCCAGGTGCAGCCTGATGACATCACAAAGAGGAAACTGGACTGATTTCCTGCACCTGCTCACCTGAGCCACACCCAGAGGCTGCTTGGAGAGTGTGAGGAGGCATCCCAGGAGAGAGCAACAAGCAATGGCTTCCAACAAACAACAGGAGGGCAAGGATGCAGAGAAGAGGAAGAGGAAGCACAAGTTTTCAGAAAAGGAGCAGGAGGTCCTCATTGAGGAGATGGTGTGCAGCCATGAACTCCTTTTTGGCAAGAAGGCACTGCGTGTCCCAGAGGCGAGGAAAAGGAAAATTTGGCTGGACATCCAAAGTAAGGTGAATGCAGTGGGAGTGACCAATCGTACCATTGAAGAATTGCGCAAGCGATGGTATGACATGCGTCAGAGGTCGAAGGAGAGGGTGGCAGCCAGACTGAAGGACGCAAATCAGACTGGAGGAGGACCATCCACAGCAGAACAGCCAACACCCCACGAGGAGCTTGTGGAGTCCACTCTCCTGCCTAAGAGCGTCGGTGGTGTGGCTGACATAGACAGCTCCGACCCTGCATCCAGCAGCCAAGGTAAGATGCATGCAAAATCAATCTGCACTCATCCCCATCCCATGCACACTCACCCAAATGCGCATAGTAACCTCACAAAATGTCATTCCAGTCCAAGTCTTACAACACACCCAGCAATGCATCATGGGACTTGTAGTACTATGTCTGACAGTGTGTCCATGAGACAAAGGAAATCTAATGCAACATGTGGGTTGGGGATAAGTGAATGATACAGTGTCAGAGGTTAGCCAAAACAAACTGTAGGAACTTTATTGATTGCCAATTGCAGACAAAGACACAAACTCATGTAGTCCCCTTTACATCCACAGCACAATCCAGGGCACGTGAAGACAGCGCAGAGGGAGATTTGCCTGCACAGCCTGAGGACTCCAGTGACGAGACTGAGCAGATTCCAATCCAGCGCAGGAAGCGCGCACATGTGCCCCCACTGCCTCCATTTGAGGACGAATTACCGGCCACGGGGGATGACAGTGACAGGAGAGAGGGGAGTCAGGGTGTGTCACACATGCCCATTCAGGACACACCAAGGTCAAGGATTCGAACACAGGACACACGCAGGTCAAGGCCCAGGAGCAGCACTGCGACTGAAGCCGAAGAATCCGTCTTCTCAGGCCTGGAACATAGCATGCTGCAGGAACAGCGCCTGCAAAGCAAATCACTTAGGTCAATCAATAGGCAGCTATGCCGTATCCACAAGGACCAGAAAAACATGGGGGAGGGCATCATGGCCATGGCAGGTGCCATCCGTGACCTATGTGACACTTTGAGGCACAACCAGGCCGCCAGTGATAGGGTTTGCCGACGTGCCAATGCACGCCTTCACAACTATACAAAGGCCGTGAACCGCCTCTGCACCACCACCAGCACCCTCACACGCAGAAGCGTGACTATGCAGGTCGAAATGGCGCACTGCTGCCAGGATGTAGCCCGAGGACTTGCACAGGTCACCACTGCTGTGGAGCAGCTGCAGACGGCCAACGCAGGTGGCAGCACACTCATGGCCTCTGCCGAGAGTGAAGAAACCTCCAGTAGGAGCAGCATCACTCATACATTGCCAGGGGACAGACGACGCAGTGCCAGACAGGGTGCAGGACAAGGGAACACCATGGGGGGCACTCAGCCTGGGCGCAAAACACCACCAATGCGTCACCGAAGGAGGTGAACTGTGCGGTGACACTTAATGCACAGGGTGAAGTAACCCTACTATGCTGTGTGCACAGTTACTTGTGCCTTACCTGCACTGTGTGCATAACATGTGCTGGGGAAAGCTACAATTTTCATAATTGTGAAGTGTGAATAAACACTGCACACATTATCAAGCTTTTTTGTCTCATGGCATCATTGCTCACCTAGAAGTAGTTTTGTGTGATCTCAGTCCGTCTCTGGCGTCTAGCAGCTGCCCCGACTCCTGATGCAGGTCTGGCAGGGGGAGCAGGGCGCTCGTCATCCGATGTGTCTGTATCGGTCACATCAATTGTGGTGCCTTTCCTCATTGCCATGTTATGTAGCATTGCACAGCTTGCCACGATTTTACAGCAGGTCTCAGGGCTGTATTGCAGTGCGCCTCCACTTTTATGCAGGCACCGGAAGCGGCTCTTCAGGATTCCAAAGGTACGCTCAATGACGCTGCGTGTAGATCTGTGTACCCTGTTGTAGCTCCTCCCACTTGCATTTGCAGGATCCAGATTTGTGGTCAGGATGAAGTCCCGCACTGCATAGGCACTGTCACCTGCAGGGATAGACACATTAGGTAAGTCAATGTCCCCCCCTCAAGTGATGTAGTGGATGTATTGATGTTTGCCATGTATTTACCTAGCAGGTATCCCTTCCCAAGCTCTCCAGCACTCAGACGTCTGTGTATTCCACTGTGTCTAAAGATGAAAGAGTCATGTGTACTGCCGGGGTATTTGGGGACAATGTCAGTGATGATATACTTTGCATTGCACACCATCTGTATATTGAGGGAATGGTAGCATTTCCGGTTTCTGTAGACATATTCAGTTGCTGATGGGGGTGTGATGGCCACATGGGTCCCAACGATGCAGCCAATGGCGTGGGGGAAACGTGCAATCTGGTAGAAGTCCAGTTTTGTTTGCTGTAATGCCTGTTGGGTGGTGGGGAAGTATATGTGCTGTGAGAGCCTCTGTAGCATTGCATCTAGAAAGGCATGTAAGAAGCGCAAAAGTGCACTCTGTGACACCCCACCAACCTCCTCTATTACCCGTTGAAAACTCCCTGACGCCAAGAGGTGCAGGGAGCACAGGACCTGCACATGTGTGGGAATTGTTTGTGGGCTGCGTGTAGGGTGTTCCAAGTAGGGTTTCAGCTCCTCAATCAGGTCCATTATGGTCTGTGGGTGCAGTCTGTACTTGTCATAGATGTCCTCTTCAGTGTGCTGGAACAGAGTGATGCGCAGCCTGAATATACGTTCCTGTCTCATTCTCCTCTGTGCAAGAGCCCAAATACCCAGCCTCCTGGCGATCACGAACATTGCTGCCATTGTGGTTGGGTCTGTTGCATTGTGGGGTGGTTTAAGTACCTTGCACCAGTTTACCACCTGCATGCAATTGGTGTTAATTGCGATTTCTTATTTTGCGAATTTCGTGAAATCGCAATTAGCGACTTTTTCATACATTTGCTAGTGGATTCTTATTTTGCGATATCCTTATTGCAAATTTCGCTAAGTCAAAAAAATCGCAATTTAAGAAATCGCAAACATATTCGCAATTTTTCAGTTTCGCAGCTTAAGAAATCGCTAATTTTGCGATTTCTTAATTTTTCCTAGGAATGTGTGTCATACATATGAAATTGCGAAAATGTAGTCGCATACACTGTTTTTTGCGATTCTCAGCGTTTGCTTTCATACATATGCCCCTATGTTATTAATCTTTAGACGACCCTGCACAATGTGGTACTTGCTGCTCTACTTCTATAAGCCCATAATGGATGAGTCACATGAACTCCCCAGGGTCTCTTTCAATATGTCTTGTTAAATCATTGTTTCAATCACAGGTGTAATTCCAGTGACTGTTTTAGGCGTCAGATTATATTGTGGTGTTCTCAGATATTCTGCATGTGGCTTAACTTGGATACAAACTGGTTCAAGCCTTCGGATGAGTCCAATGTCCTTTCCAGTAAAATACCAAACTAGACCTTTCACTGTATCTCTGAGAGCCAATGGTAAGTCTTCCACTGTCAACATTGGAAACATGGAGACACCCAAGTTCTGATTCGCCAGTTTAAAGGCAATGTCCTCATCATTTGTTTGAAGTTATTTTCCCTTAGGGGTGGAACAGATGGTGCATTTTAACTTGCACAGCAAGTAACGTCCTAAAAGGCACACAGGACTAGAATCACACACCACAAATTGATGATTATCTTCAAATGTCCTTACCTTTATCGGTACTTCTTCAGTAAGGGGATTTGACAATTGTCTATTTGCAACTCCTACAACTTGGACTGTTTTTCCCGAGAGGGGTAAGCTGTTCTGACAGTAGAGTGAGTAGCACAAGTGTCAATCAGGAAAGTGACATTGTGGCCATCTACATCAGCATCAATATAGGGTCCACTCTGGTCTACCACAAGACTGCGCCAAGTGTACAGACTTCTTCCCCCCTGAGGCACTGTCATCAGGACTGGTCTGAACCGTAATCATTGGAAGTCTCAAACACTGGGTAACTCTGAGACACGTTTTGAGTTGCATTCATGTCCATGTTTGGATTAAATCTATGTTTACCTCCAGCTTGTTGTGTCATTGGAGGTTGCGGTACTTGCATCACAGGCCTTTGTGAACCAGAAAACTTTTGAGATCACGGTCTGGGCACATTTTGAGACTACACAATATTCCCCGGCGACTGAACCACACCCCCATTCTGTTCCTGATTAGTGGGATTTGAACAACATTCTCGCTTCCAATGCCCGACCCTATTACAATCGTGACAAGGGTTAGTCTTTTTTAAAGTGGCAATATCCACTCCAGTATTAGGATCTATAGGAACACCTCTGTCTTTCATTGTCCCTGAAATCCTCCGCTTTGCTGCACCGGAGTCCCAGGCTGCTGGACTCCCTGCATAGGGGTAGCGTTCCCTACATAAGACTGTCCCTGGCTCCTTGAGTCGCTTTCATCTGTGCTACCATCAACTTCTATTTCAGCTTTTTGTGTCTCATTTCAATTTTGTCACAACAGTACTTTGCATATCGCAGAATTTCGTTGACATACTGTTCTGCCAACAGCTTAGATGCTGCTGAATCATAATATTAATCTCAGGTCTCAACCCAGTTGCAAATCCTAGACACAAATTAGCCTACTTTCATAGGTTTTTCAGTGTCCATCCTACTTTACTGCTTGAAAGCCTGCAGTAATCTTTCATAAAAAGCATGAATCGTCTCTTTATGTTCTTGGGTCGCCATGTCAATTTTTACCCAATCAATATCTTGCTGTGACATCTTTGTTTTCAACCACGTAATCACCTGCTTGTACTTCTTCATCACTATAGGTGACGGACTATGTGTCACTGGATCTCTATCAGACTCACCTTCAGGCCAATCTATAGCTATTTTGCATGCTGACTATAAATCACCAGGGACCACAATTTCAAACAATGTGTTAAAATCTATACACAATACTGTTGAGAGTTTCACAAATCTATCAACCTGCTTGTACCACTCCAGTTACTTCTGTTGGTAAATAGCTTTTCTTTCAAGCTCCAAACTCCCAGTAATGATTTCATCTAATTCAATTTTCAGTTTAACCACATGTATTAGTTCCACTTTCACAGCTGACTTCATCAGTCCTTGACTCACTTCTGTTATTCGATTCCCATTTGAACCATAATTGCTATGTTCCTTCAACTATTGCTCTAAATCCAGAACATCAAATAAATGCTGACTCTTAAAGGCTCCCTTTTGTGCAGTACTGTCTTGGGGTGTACTATTTCTTGCATTTTGAAGAGTTTCCCATACGGTGAATCAATACCTGCCTGTCCAGGAAAAGACCTTATGGGTCTAAACTCAATCTGTAGTACAGAAGTATCTGCACTGGCTGCACATGGTGAGCTTGCATTCATTGGGACCAACGGGACAAACTGTATTCTCTGATTGTCTGCTTCTTTTCTGGTATCTTATCTTCTGCAGGCTTGGGCATCGTCTTACTCTCATTTCCTGCAGGGCTAGGGCATACATAGAGACTCTAGGGCCAATGGTAACCAGCGCTGTAAGAGCATCCGGAAGTATTAAATCCACATTAGTGCTACCATTTCCTGAAGCTACAGTTTGTGTCAACCCAGTTGATATGACCTCTACAATACCAGGACTAGAAGCAACCGGATCTGAAGCACCTCAAGAAGTACCAGTAAGACTCGCATTACCCCCACTTCCCATTTGCGTTGGATTATGGAGGTGGACCTTCAGCTAGCAATCCATCCAAAAGGCTATCACTTGCATGACTATCACTGTCTGCATCTCCCTCCTTCTTCTTCTCCCTTCTCCTTCTCTCCGCCTCATTTCCCTCACCTGTTATGGCAGGGTACAATCTCACTCCCTCAATCATATCTACTCTCCATCTCTTTTGTTGGTCATCCCATCTCGTATCTGCCAATGCACGCATCGTTTTTGTCATCCTCCCTTGATATCTGTCTCTCTGTTTTACATACGCTGCACACTCCCATGCATTAAGCGCTTCAAATTGTGTGGATCTAGCTAATGGTTTTATTGCAAACAGTATCCCTCTCAAATGGTCAGTTATTCTCAAATTAAAAGTAGTGTAGCATGGGAACACCAATGCACCTTCTTTCTTTGTGATCTTGTCAATTCTTAAGCCAAATAATAGTTTGGATCCCTACTTTTGTTGCCATATAGTGAGCTGACATATCCTCTGGTGGCACTTCCTCACCAATTCTAGTATGCACACTTACATCTCCTCGAATCATATCTCTTATTGCTCTAAAACATCTCAGTCTTCAATCTCTTATTATTCAACAATTTTAACTCAAATCCAAAGTAGACGATTTCAAGTTCTGCAGCAATACAATTTCCAATAATAACTCAGTATCCAAGAAACACTTTGACTAATCCCAGAGCGGCGTTACACTGGCCAACCTATCCCAACGCCTCACACTCTGACGTCACTCTCTCCCCTCTCGGCAGTTCACTCACCTTTACAATAACTTTTCCCACTCTCTCTATTATTCACTCATGTTTATACTAAAACCATTAACATTTGTCTGCTCCACTAAAAGAATTGATAGAATCACTCTCTCAAATAACATACATTCACAAATGAGAACTCAACCATCAAGGAATCACCTAGATCAGTCCAGTCTCTCTTCTGCGCAAAAGTTTTGACCGCACTAATTACAACTTCCCTTGCATACATACAAAGTTCCCCTTCTTAATTTGGGCTGTCGATCATGTCTCATGACTAACCCTACCAAACACAAGCAGACAAATATAACGTAGTGTCTTCTGCACCCTTTTTCTACATATCCCGGGACTGAACCGATAACGACTTCAAATGACTACAACTTAACACTACATTCACATGACTCTCACAACATCTCCGCCAAACATTATACAATAAATTTTGTACCCCAAGCTAAGCATAGGTTTCGTGCATGCACATCACTACTAATACTAACTTCTTCTTCGTTGCTGTTTCAATGTATGCCACTGGAACTCTGTCTGTTCTCCACGCCTCGATCCTGGATTCTGAACTAGGGACACTTGGGTTGGGATTCAGATTTTCTAGGTCAAGTTCTAATTCCCTTCACTTCACTAAATAACCATCCGATAATGCTACCAGCTGTTAAGGTCTAGGCCCATTTACATAAGTTCTCCAGAGTGGACAGGTCTTTCTAGAACAGTGAGTGGTGACAGGAAAAATCACTGGTTATCATCCCAATACAGTGCAAGCAATGGGGCGACACATTAATACACGCGACTCTTGATCTGAGTTTAGTAGGTTTTAATTATAAGTTTAGAAACAAATCGATGTAGATCAATCTCAGCATATTTGTTAAAAGTACCCTATATAGTACAAAGCAAATGACTAACTCTAAGATGATGACGCAGACAATCAAGAAAATGAAATGAAGGGTTAAATTGCATCAGATTATTCTCTTTAACAAGGGAAACTTAATTAAATCATTTGGGTCAAGATATATTTAGGAAAAAAGAGGGAAAAAAGGTGTCAGTTGTCAGACTGATGACTTCTTCTTGGGAAATTTCCATAGCTCCGGCACAACTGAGTACTTTCAGCACCTTTCTCACCTAGATAACACTTAGGCGTCCATTAGGATGTCGGGCGGTGGCACCACCACGGTGCTTCGGAAAAATGCCTTTTATTAATATGGCCAAACATAGCCCATTTCCCGTCCGCCGCGGTGTGACGTGCTCCGCCATCAAAGTGCGCCCGCCACAGCGGCGGTGGGAGCCAATGGAGACTCACCGCCGTGCGGAATGACGTCCGCCCCGCTCCACAAATTAGGATGCCCCAAACAAGCAGACGCACCGCAGTGGAGAAACCGCCCAAACAGAGGCGGCGGAAGCTCGACAGCGGAGCGCGAAACCAGAGTCCCGGTCCACAACACCCGGTCACGACCGCCATGGATCCAGCTGTACACGTTTTCCCGGTGCTGTACCTGCTACATCACCAGCAACTCATGGACCGCCGCGGACGCCGCCGCAGGTACGCAATAACACAAACACAATATACAACACATGGGCTGACACAGGGTCCAAATCTACATCAGACACCCTGGTGGTGACAGGAACACTTCCACAAGCGCACCCACACATCACCCACCTGCCACCAAGTCACCCCTCTGCATCCTGGACACACATCTTCCGCGACCATGCAGCAATGTCCCGGTCATGCCACCGCAGCGGTGAACACAAGGAAATACATGCACACAATGCAGAAGGCAGGGCCAGTGCCAGGCATGGGCAGGGCACAAAGACCACAGGGCCACACCCCCTCCCACCACACACTAGCACACCCCATGAAGGCACATGCCATGTGCCCCTCCTGTGCACCCCTATGCACAACAACAAGCCTGGTGAATACACACCCTGCACCACACAACAAACAACCAGGGAGACAGCCACTGCAGGAGTGGCTAAAGAGGAACACACAGCACAGTAGCACAGGGACGAAAACACACACACCACAACAACACCACACTCAGGGCAACAAAAATGAGTACAAGGACCAAATGAACACATACAAGGAACAAACATCCAAATGGACACACAGCCTGCATAGTCACAGACTGACACACAGACACATACACACCTCACATGCCAACAGCAATGGAGCACAACAAATAGGACAGCCAAAGTGGGCTGCACACAAATGGAAGGCCATGGAGACACACAACAAGCATGTGTACATCACATGCAAGACAAGGAACAGAAAACAACACCTTCAGACCATCAAAGCACACATGGCTGGTACAGTCAGTGAAGTCAAACCACAGACATCACAGTGCAACAAGACAGCGAGATAGCAAGGCAAACCATGTATAGGCACAAGGATGAAAGGAAGGCCCTGAAGTCAAACTGTGAACAGCCACACATGTATATAATGACTCCACAGGAGTACACCAGCAGCACTACACACAGGGCCCATTGACACACTCCATGACTGCCAAACACCAGTAGGAATCTACACACATAGACCCCCTCACACCAGCAGCACACAACACCAGTGTCAAACACACTGAAGGCTGCCAATACTTGCCAGTCAATACACACACCAACAATAACACACCCTGGGGGCAGCCACAAACGTCACACACACACAGGGATGCCAGAACAAATGTCTGCACAAAAACAACATACAAACACATAACCCAACAGAAACACATACAGAACCACAACGAGAACAGACATGCCCTGTGCAGCTAAACTGTGGAAAGGCAATGGGAGCACAGACACAACAGGAGTGCACAACCTCATCACTCAAGAACAATGCACGGACAACATACCACAACACACACATGAAGTGCACCATCACAGAACAACACAGCCACATCAAACAAACAACAGATGCACAGGCAGAAAAATCACATAGCAAACACAGCTGGACATCAGGGTATGCACAACAGGCAATGACAAGGCAACATACACACACAGCACTGCTTGCACAACAAGCAGTGTGTGCACACCAAGCATACCAGCCACACACAGACATGAGTGACAGAACATCAACCCACACAACACCAATCAGCACAGCACAAAGACAACACCACACCCAGGAAGTGAAGCAGTACCACAGCCAACACACATACATCCAACACAACACCAACAGATGCACAAGTCTGGGACACAAAGGTGGAAACAACTTGACCAGAGGACTGGGCAGCACACACAGTTGAACTGCATAGGAGCAACCATGACTGCCAAACAGCACAAGAACATTACATACAACCCATTGGTGAAATGCCCTGATTGACACATTGATCCTGGCCAAAGAACTGCACAACAAAGCACAGTGTCACAAATGAAGTGATGGGGAGGCACACACACATGTAAACCAAGGGGACAGCTGACACCAAAGTGAAGTGCACTGCATGTCAGTAGGGGACATGACAGGAGTGTACCATACACAAAGAGAGGGAGTGCAGACCCACAATGGGTAGGCATCTGAAGCACAGATAGGGGATGGTATGACAATACATACAACTTGCCATACTGGAGGCAAGAAGGTACCATGTGACAGCAATGCATGAGAAAACACAACCACAATGGCAGTGTGGAACAACAGGTCTGCACAGTCTCCACAAACAGTAACAAGACACATGGATGTGCAACAAAACACAACACTGACTTGCCAGTCACACACTCTGCATACTCACAAGTGACAAGTAGGAGTCAGACAGATCTGCAAGGACACACCAACACACTGCACAGTGCACAACATACAACTCACACATGTGCATACAACCACATCCACAGGGCTGAACAATCAAAACAACAGGCATACAACTCCTGGGTGATACATGTGTGTAGTTGACAATGCAGGGGCATGCACACATTCTGGAAGCGGCGGATACCTGTCACGAGGAGTGCTCGCCCTCGGTTCAGACGTTGGCTACCTTTTAATATATTGGGCTGACTCCCCTTCCTCCATGTTGTATACCCCGCTGCTTAATTGAGGTGGAAAGGCAGGGTGATGTCCCTATCCGGGATTCCCCTTTGATCCTATTACATCTTCCGATTCTGGAGGCCCATTTTGTTTGACGTATCACACGGGGATTCGTCACCACACACCATAGGTCCTGAAGAAGTGTTGCTTGTACTTAGAGCCTCTATGGCACGAAACATGTCGACCTGATACACTCCACTTGCCACCTTGGTACCTTAAGCCCTGTTTTTACTGAGACCCAGCTCTAACACTGAATAAAGAATCTCTATAGACCTGGAGCCTTTTTAAATCACTCATCCACGTTACTATATCCATAGCACTGACTGCCCATATACACCCTTCTCATACAGCGTTTTACAGATCAAAAGAACTCCGCCAAAGTAACCTCCAGGCCCGTTGGACATTGCAGCGCCGGTCCGACGAGGAGCGCCCTATGATGAAGCATGACACCCCTAAAAAGGTGTGTGAGGGCAATATGATCTGAAATTCAGATCTCCCAGCGACAGAGATTTCCAGGCATGCAGTGATATCTTTCACGTATATGCAATGTATGCTATAAGAGAGGAACTGGTTACCCTTTAAATGTCTTACGCATGCACACATCAACACTCCCGACAAACTCACCCCCTTCACACTGCACACTTTCTGACCATCCAAGAGCACACATGGAAAGTAAGCCATGGGACTAGAATGACTGGCCATCACAAGATGACCACACACATACACCACTGGGCACACATAAAGGAAGAATACACATACATGATGACCTTGGCCAGCCTGCCTGCAATACAGTGTGCAGAAACCCACTCTGTGCTGGCAGTGCCCCCCAACCTGACATGTGTACAATATAGCCAACACGAACAAATTAAGAAAATTGCTTTCCATTGAAAATTGACACCATTGCCCCCACAAGTATCTGGGTCAGGAAGAACTGAAGACCCTGTCACGCCTGTAAAAAGTAGGTAAGTAAGTGAGCCCAAACATTGACTATGTTGAAGTGGCACACAGACCATGTGGCACAGTAAACCATATAAACACAGTAGAATAACTTTATTCAGTAAGGACACTGACAAAATAGACAACAGGAGCAACTGTCTTTATTCACATATTGCACAGATAGGCACCATGAGAAGAGAAGAGCAAGGCACAAAATGCAGAGCATGTCCACGAGAAGCTGCACAGGCAAGGGCAAAACAGCAGTGAACAACAAGGCCAGTGGCCAGGGCTAAGTGCAGAGCATGTCCATGAGAAGCTGCACAGGCAAGGGCAAAACAGCAGTGAACAAGGCCAGTGGCCAGGGCTAAGTGCAGAGCATGCCAATGAGAAGATGCACAGGCAAGGGCAAAACAGCAGTGAACAACAAGGCCAGTGGCCAGGGCTAAGTGCAGAGCAGGTCCATGAGAAGTTGCACAGGCAAGGGCAAAACAGCAGTGAACAACAAGGCCAGTGGCCAGGGCTAAGTGCAGAGCATGCCCATGAGAAGCTGCACAGGCAAGGGCAAAACAGCAGTGAACAACAAGGCCAGTGGCCAGGGCTAAGTGCAGAGCAGGTCCATGAGAAGTTGCACAGGCAAGGGCAAAACAGCAGTGAACAACAAGGCCAGTGGCCAGGGCTAAGTGCAGAGCATGTCCATGAGAAGCTGAACAGGCAAGGGCAAAACAGCAGTGAACAACAAGGCCAGTGGCCAGGGCTAAGTGCAGAGCAGGTCCATGAGAAGTTGCACAGGCAAGGGCAAAACAGCAGTGAACAACAAGGCCAGTGGCCAGGGCTAAGTGCAGAGCATGTCCATGAGAAGCTGCACAGGCAAGGGCAAAACAGCACTGAACAACAAGGCCAGTGGCCAGGGCTAAGTGCAGAGCAGATCCATGAGAAGCTGCACAAGCAAGGGCAAAACAGCAGTGAACAACAAGGCCAGAGGCCAGGGCTAAGTGCAGAGCAGGTCCATGAGAAGCTGCACAGGCAAGGGCAAAACAGCAGTGAACAACAAGGCCAGTGACAAGGGCTAAGTGCAGAGAAGGTCTATGAGAAGCTGCACAGGCAAGGGCAAAACAGCAGTGAATAACAAGGTCAGTGGCCAGGGCTAAGTGCAGACCAAGTCCATGAAAAGCTGAACAGGGAATACTTGAACACAGCAAACAGCAACAAGGCCAATGGCAAAAACGAAGTGCAGGGTATGTCCAGGAGAGGCTGCACAGGGAATGTGTGCGAATGTACCTTTCCATGGTCAGCAACACAGTCAGTGGGTAACAATGTGCAGTACAGGCCCACCTGAGTGAGAGACAGGTGTGTGAGGGTGACTACCAATCAGACTTGGCTGTCAGGCGGACTGGAAGCTGGCTGTGTCTCGGGGACTGTCGGGGCACTTGACCGGGGAGAGAGCCGACCAGCTGAGGTAGAGCTATCAGTGGCTTGGCAAGCCGGAGGACTCTTTGGACCAGGTGGTGTAGTGGCACGTGGAGGCGGAGTAATGCAGACGGGAGACACGGTGTGGCTGGGAGACTGTGGAGGGGTGCCTTTCCACTTCTTGGGGATCCTAAATGGCTTGCCTGACTCTGGATCAATGGGAAGTGGTGTGGACACAACAGGAACACTCACCACCAAAGCTGCATCAGGTGCAGGCACTGGCACCCCCATCTGGTGATGTGCTGGACCCAGCGGAATGCTTTGCCTGGCTTCGTCTCTGCCCCCCCTTCCCCTGTTTACTAGGTGTCACCCCTACAGTGCCCTCCTTCTCCTGCTTCACTGGGCTTGGAATGGGTGGTGGGTGAATCTGCCTTTGAGCCCTTCCTAGGTGTACCCTTGGCATGCACCACCTTGGTGGGCACAGAAACTGTATGCTTCTCTGTGCAAAATGCTTTAGGGACAGGAGAGTCCTTGGATTGGGATGCCTCTGAGGCAAGTGTGCCTGAGGTCTGCTGCTTTGCTTTTTGACCCCTGGTGTCGCCTGACGGGCTTTTCTCTCTGCACTCTGGGGTGGCTTTGGTCTTCTGTGGGGATGGTGTCTGCGCCCGGGACCACTTGGGTTGCTGCTGCTGTGTGCTTCGTGTGCCGCATCGTGACTTTGAGGTATGTGGACCGTGGTCACTATCGTCAGACGTGGCCACTGCCAGGGGGGTGGACAAAGGGACCGAAGCTGGACTCTGAGTATGTGACTGTTGAAGGGCAGACGTCACTGTTGAGGACAAAGCCTGGACAGTCCGGTGCAGCCCACCCACGTCTGAGTGTATGCCGTCCATGAAAGCAACCACCTGGGCCAATTTTTTGTTGTGGTCAATGAAGGCATTGAAGAGAGCTGTCTGGCCTACACACAGCTGGCACAAAAGGTCCACAGACTCAGCACTGACGGCAGCAGGTGGGACAGGGGCAGGGGCAGTGGTGCCAGCGGTGAAGGACACTCTTCCCCTCTTACTGAGGCGGACACGGGCAGCACCAGAGGAAGTGGCTGGGAGGGTGGGCACTGGCAGCTGTGTGGTAGAAGATGATGCAGAGTCCCCGTTCCCTTTGCCCGCCAACATGGATGCATCCCCACTGGCATCAAATGATGTGGTGCTCTGCGTCTCAGGCTGGGATTCCTCCAGCAGACTCCTGTCCCCCTCTGAGGCGCTGGTGACATCTGTGTCACTGGGCTCCTGTGCAGCTGTTGTGCTAGTATCAACCCCACCGGTGTCCGTCTCCTGTCCCTCCGTGACCACAGGAGATGCTGCATGAGAGAGAGAGGTGTAGGGTCAGGTCAGTGGCAGCAACAGAACAAACATGTGCAAGCAATGCATAACAAAAGATGAACAAATCTACATGTTGCATACCACCCTGTGCAATCACAAAGTGCCAACTCGCTATATAGACTTAAACAGTGCATGGAAACTGGAAATTCAGGCATGAGTGAGCCATGTGATGATCACACAGCACAACACCCTGCTTGTGGCTCTGTTCAACCAGACACACAACTAGCTCTGAGCACACCTAGGGACATGATGGGGGCACACTACTTGTTGCCACTGACAGATCTGGATGGAACAAGAGGGGACAACACAGACACAGACTACAACATGACAGTCCACAATGGCCATTAGTCCATGCCACCCACCATGTCGTACTTTGGGGCCCAAAGACTGGTGCACATTGTTGTCAGATGTCTAGGCCTCCCCAATCTGGGTGCATGCAATGGACGCATTGATGAAGGCACACTCAGATCGTGAACACTGCCGTTCCCTCCCATGGGATTCCCAAGACTACCCCAATGCAGAAGAAACCTGAAGAGCACAACTCAGAATGCAATGGGAATGCACAGCATCCAAATCACCTTTGTAAGTACAGGTATGGCAAATGCATGACACCGGCACCCAGCCCAGCAGCCACTTACATGCCACTGCATAACACTACCAACATCACATAGGCCAGCGCTGGCACAGGCTCTGTACACATGCAGCCACTCCCAGCCAAAGTCACCCTCCCCAAATGCTCACCCCTGGCTTGCTGCTGATGCTCCTTCAAACGTGCATCCAGTTTAGGCTGTGTCACTGCCAAGATACGCCCCATTAGTGGTGTCATGCTGCGCCGTGCCAAACGCCCAGTGCGAGGAAGCAGCCCCAAGGTCATCTCCGCCACGTTCTTTGCCAGCTGACTGATGTCGTCCCACCTCTTGTGGCAGTGGGTGCGCCGTCGGTTTGAGACCCCCAGAGCCCGCACCTTGGCCGCAATGGCCCTCCACATGGCCTTACGCTGGTGTACCTTGAGCTGCAGGCATGGGAGACAAGAGGGGGAAATGATCAGTGACACAGTGTTATGTACCAACATCTATCAGTATAGCAGCAAGATACAAACTCATCACAAATCCAACGATATGTCTATCAGAGACTGGAGTACATCTCACATGGTACATCTGCATGGGAGGCGTGAGGGGGAACCCAGTCCCTTCACATCTCACACACATGCAGGATGCCATCCCTGAAACACCTATGTAGCCTGCCCACATCTCCAGTCCATTGTTGGGTTGAGCAACACATACATCACATATCAACCTGTGTCTGGGGGGGACTCACTGTGTCCAAGACTGCGCAGCCCCAAATGTCCCTGCCCTGTGAATAGATAACTATGTCATGGATGTCACATTGAGGGACATGATCTCACAAATCCAAAATCCTAATCACGAGGCCGGTCGTGCGCAAGCTACAGTGCCGAGATGGCCCATAGCTGGAGTGCAATTAGAAAAGACTGATGTAATACTCTGTAAGTGAAGTGATGTGTCCTTGTCTTTGCGGGCGGGGACTGTGCTGGCCAGGTGGGCTCACACTGAGATGGGCTACAGGGGCACACACAGCCATTCAGCCAAGCAATCACTGTTGTGACTCCTGCATGAACAACCTTCTGCCGTCACTGTATGGCTGACAACACAACACAGGTCACTCATACATACATGTGCAGGCAGGGAAACCTGCGGCATTGGGTACACACACCTTCCCCCTGGAGACAGCATGTTAGGCAGTGCATGACACATTCCCACACTCCCAGGCACATACTGCATCAGTCCAACTACATGTGTGCCGCCCCCTGCCCTCCCCCCACTGTTGAGGAATTAGCACGACATTTGGGGCACCATATAGCCTTGGGTACTGTGTGAGCACCTCGTCCACCAGGACCTCCAGCTCCTCGCTCGTGAAGGGACTGGCACGGATCTCCTCTGTCCTTGCCTTCACTGTGGACATGAGACAACAGTTGAGGAATTGGGTGGTGAGGGGTCTCAGGCAGCAGTCCCTGGAGGTAGCAGCAGGTGAGGGGTCTCTGGCAGCAGTCCCTGGAGTCAGCAGCAGGTGAGCGGTCTCTGGCAGCAGTTCCTGGAGGCAGCAGCAGGTGAGGGGTCTCTGGCAGCAGTCCCTGGAGGCAGCAGCAGGTGAGGGGTCTCAGGCAGCAGTTCATGGAGGCAGCAGCAGGTGAGGGGTCTCTGGCAACAGTCCCTGGAGGCAGCAGCAGGGGAGGGGTCTCAGGCAGCAGTCCCTGGAGGCAGCAGCAGGTGAGGGGTCTCAGGCAGCAGTCCCTGGAGGCAGCAGCAGGTGAGGGGTCTCTGGCGGCAGGTTCTGGGAGCAGTGGAAATGTGAGGCTCACTCCCACCCCTATATGGCCCCTGGGGTCATTTCAAAGGTGCCAAGCTGCAGCAATTGGTGTTCCAGGTCTGCCTCTTTCAAATGCATCCAATGACTGCCCCTGCGGTGGCGGAGCACGCCTACCGCGGTGGCGGAGCACGCCTACCTCGATTTTCAAAATTGCATCATGCCACCGCAATCAAGGTTCCCATTGGCTATGCCAACCGCCATTTCCCCATGTCTCCATGCCTATCACTACCGCACTTGTTTGAATGGGGGTGCTGGTGACACACCGCTTGGGGTCCGGTGTGCGCTAGCACGATGGTGCATCTTTCAAATGCATCCAATGACCACCTTCGCGGTGGCGGAGCACGCCTACCGCGATCTTCAAAATTGCATCATGCCACCGCAATCAAGGTTCCCATTGGCTCTAGGGCAAGCTCTATGGCGGTGACACACCGCAGTGGCCCGGTGTGCGCTACCGTGATGGTGCATCTTTCAAATGCATCCAATGACCGCCTCCGCGGGGGCCAGGCGGTAGCTACCACGATATGGATGGCAGAGCATGCCCACCGCCATTTGGGCATGTCTCCATGCCTATCACTACTGCACTTGTGTGAATGGGAGGTGCTGGTGACACACGGGGCCAAGCGGTAGCTACCGCAATATGGGTGCCATACATTGACACGAGGCACCGCGATTCAGGCAGCGGACCATGCCAACCGCCATTTCCCCATGTCTCCATGCCTATCACTACCGCACTTGTGTGAATGGGGGTGCTGGTGACACACCGCTGGGGCCAGGCGGTAGCTACCGCGATATGGGTGCCATACATTGACACGAGGCATCGCGATTCAGGCAGCGGACCATGCCAACTGCCATTTCCCAATGTCTCCATGCCTATCGCTACTGCACTTGTGTGAATGGGGGTGCTGGTGACACACCGCTGGGGCCAGGCGGTAGCTACCGCGATATGGGTGCCATACATTGACACGAGGCATCGCGATTCGGGCGGCGGACCATGCCAACCGCCATTTCCACATGTCTCCATGCCTATCTCTACCGCACTTGTGTGAATGGGGGTGCTGGTGACACACCGCTGGGGCCAGGCGGTAACTACCGCGATATGGGTGCCATACAGTGGCAATGGCCTTCTGGCAAACATCAACAGTGCACAGTGCCCACATAGTCAATGGCACATCATTGTGCACACGAAGCCAATGTTCCATTTACTTCACTGGTGACTACACATGCCATGTTAGTGTATGTGATTTTGTAGATTGGCCTGTACTCCCTCACATGTCACTTATGAATTTGATGGTCGTGTAGGCAGGACAGTGTTGTTCTGAACTCTACAATGTGTACACATGTCAATGTGTTGGGGTGCAGTGACAATCACAGCAATGCTCTTCTCAATGAATGATCATCTTTTTTGCATGGCCTCTTATGTCTGCTCATGCACACATTAGTCATTTCTGCGCCGACTGTGGTCATTGTGTTGTGGGTGTGTGCCAGGTTGAAATGACGCATGTAGGTGTAACAGGTACAGCAGCTAGCTTGGAGACAGTGGGGTTGATTTGTTACACATATGCTGGATGCTATACTCCCAGGCGTGCCCATGTGAAATGTGGCCATATGCCTATGTGCATTCACATTGACCAAGGTGGTGTTTGAGGTACTTGTTTTGTGTAAGTTTGTAGCGATCACCCACGCGATAGCGCAAACCTCGGACCAAAAGCGTGGAGCGCAAGAGTCCCGTTCCCGGACCCCACAGCACCAACAAAAAAGAAACTACACATCCCTACATGCACTGGGGCGCAATCCCCGGAAGACGCTACTTAAGCACTTCAGCTGGAAGCGGAAGGTGCTTGTCAATCAGATTCGCGGAGGAGGAATGGCGGACGGTGTTCCCCGCCGGATTTCAGCTTGAAGAATTGCCGCAAGCCGTCCTGATTCAAGACCCATATCCCATCAAGACCCACGAAGAGAGACGAGTAAAAATAACACGAAGAAACCCGCGGAACAGACCAGGTAACCCGGGAGAAACGCCCGGGGGTTTCGCTTCGTGTCCGCAGCCTGATTTAGTTTCTCGTAGCACTGAGACGGGCACCGACGTGCTAATCAGTGCAGGAGGATTTTCTCGTTTCTGAGTTCTAAGAGGCGCCCTGTAGTAGCACCATATTTTCTCCAGCAACCTTGGACCAGAGAGGGACCGGGGTTATCGTATAGTTACCCTTCCAGGATTATTCACGCATGCAAGTGTGACGTAACCCTCCAGCAGACAGTAATTATCGTTCCAGTGTGCAAAGTACAAGACTATACCTTTCCCGAGTTACAGGGGGAAGGCATTCCGTTATTTCACTGTGAGGCGATACCCAGGACTAGGGAGCAGCATCGGAGGAAGTCGCTGGGGTGATTATTTGTACGCAAACCCCTGCACCACACTGGAGGGCATGTTCTAGGGCTGCTAAGAGTAGCACGAAGGGACTCCTTCCTCTCTCATACCCGCAACGACTGTGACGGAACAGGTGGGTATCAGTTAGTGAGCGTGGAGCTTCAGTATTTGAGTGACGAGATTGTCTTTACATCCTTGACTCTCACTTTCTCGTCCCTGCAGGCTGTAAGCCTCCCAAGACCTCCATACCTCCCTGCCCTAGTCCCGAAGGGATTCTCCTCAACCCTGTCCTTTGTTTTGGTTCTTCCTTTCCCCGGGGTCCAGCCTCCGGCAGTTGAGTATCCGTTCCCCTGCCTGGGTTGTACTCTAGGGAATTGGGGAAATTATCCACGATCATCGTCGCCGCTGAGATCAAGACAACAGGTTAGTGGTGCGCCTTAAGTGTGTGCGACTGACAGTCTGACAGCCTTGACAGATTGACAAGCCCACGTTTGCACCCAGCTTGGACGATGGATACTAACGTGGTGCTGACCTCGTTGTTTGAAAGCCTGACGGCTCTGCAACAGGAGGTGCAGACCACCCGATTAGAGAACCAGAATGTACAGAGAGAGGTGAGCTCGTTACGTAGGGAGGTAGCGGGTCTTACACGTAGAGGTCCGGGGAAGGGTCATACATAAGGCCAGCTACTCTACCTCCTCCGGGGTCTGCTACCTCTCCAGTAAATCCCAGTGATACCGGAGGGGGATTTTTCACGGCCACCACATATCCCCCCACATCCACAGACACGGTGCCCAAGGTCCACGTCTTACAAAATACAGGGATCCCGTTAGCTCCCCCAGAGCGCTTTTATGGGGATCCCAAGAAGTTTGAAACCTTCCTGAACCAGTGCAGACTGCATTTTTTGTGCAAACCAGCCGTGTTTCAAGGAGAAGCCGCAAAGACGACATTCATGATGTCCTACATGGGGGGTAACGCAGCAAGTTGGACCATCCCCTTAATGGAAAGAAACGATCCAGTTTTGCACCATTTTCCGGATTTTTGCCTCGCCTTAAGGAAATTGTTCAATCGGAAGTCCCACATGCTGTCCTTGGATCGAGAACTACTCGCCTTGAGACAGGGTTCCCAAGACTTGCTGACATAAATCACCACCTTCAATCGTTTGGTGGTGGAAACGGAGTGGCCCCCTGAAAAAAGGATCACCCTGTTCTTTCAAGGGCTGAGGGGCGAACTCAAAGACGCTCTCGCCCAGGTGGTTCAGCTGCCGCAAACATGCGAAGAACTGATAGACCTAACAGTACAACTGGACCATCGCCTCCTGGAGAGAAAAGGTGACAAGAGCCGAGGCGAGACTAGGTTGTCCTACAATCGACCAAAAGACGCAGAGGGAGAACTACAAAAAACAGTTGAGGGACCAGAGCCGATGCAGTTGGGTGGAATCCGAGGCCCTCTTACTTCCGAAGAAAGAGACAAACGTCGAAGAATGAAGTTGTGTCTGTATTGCGGCAAAGGAGGGCACTTCATTCGAGAATGCCGAGCTCGGACTCCTGTAAGCAGCCGGCCTTCTGTTTCCCGGGTACAAGCCACAGCAAGAGGAGGCGAGCCGGCGGAAAACTAAGAAGCCCAAGTCAGGATGAGGTCTCTGATTTGGGTCGTTCATGTGAGATGATCTCCTCCGTGTTAGCCAACACCCTGCAATCTGCGGTGGCCCATCTGAATATCGGAGTGTCTCTATGGCTCACTTCTAGGAACGTGTTAGAAGTGGACGCTCTGTTGGATTCTGGAGCAACGGGAAATTATATCGATCAGGAATATGCCCTCCAACTTGGAATACCCTGCGAAAAGAAGGAGATCCCTGAACTGGTAAAAGCGGTAGATGGAACGATTCTCTCTTCTGGGCCAGTGAAGTACCGGACTCGGGCCCTTCAGATGGCGGTGGGTCCTGACCATCACGAACATATCCAATTCGACCTTATCGATGCTCCCCAGTTCCGGCTCATCCTGGGCATGCCCTGGTTGACGTTACATGACCCGGTGATCAGCTGGACAGATCGCACAATTACCATGAGTTCAGTCTATTGCCAAGAACATTGTAAACACCCTGAAGAAGGCACAGAACCTGGGGAAACACCAGCCACGCACTTAGCAGCAGTCTGTACTCAAGAGCGTTACTGCTGTGCCATCACCCTGCCTGTTCAATATCGAGAGTATCACAAGATATTTGATAAACAAAAAGCGACCAGATTGCCTCCGCATCGGGAGTATGACTGCCGGATCTAGCTCATCGCCGGAGCAAACATCCCTTGCAGCCGAGTGTACGCCTTGACGGAACCTGAAACGCTCTATCTAAAGAAATACCTCGAAGACAATATGGCTTCCGGTTTTATCAGACACTCTTCCTCACCAGCGTCCTCTCCTCTTTTCTTCATACCGAAGAAAGATTGTGAAGAATTGAGGACATGTATCGACTACCGCGCCCTGAATCAGATCACTATAAAAAATCGGTATCCTCTTCCCCTCATAACGGTACTCTTGGATCAGTTAAAAGGAGCACGATACTTCACCAAGCTCGACCTCCGGGGAGCATCACCTCGTGCGAGTCCGAAAAGGCGACGAGTGGAAGACCGCTTTCCGAACTAAGTTAGGACTGTTCGAATATCGAGTAATGCCTTTCGGACTCTGTAACGCCCCGGCGGCCTTCCAATTCTTCATGGATGAGGTGCTGCGTGGATATCTGGATGTCTTCTGCGTGGTATACATTGATGATATTTTAATCGATTCCACGACTCTACCAGAACATATCACCCATGTACAAGCCATCTTGGAGCGACTGCAACAACATTCTTTGTACGCCAAACTCGAGAAATGCCTCTTTCATGTCCAGGAGGTTGCGTTTTTGGGCTACATCATCAATTCCCAGGGTTTCCAAATGGAGACGAGTAAGGTGGAAGCCATCACCCAGTGGAAAACCCCGCAGAACGTCAAGGCCGTGCAAAGCTTTCTTGGCTTTGCCAATTTTTATCGCCGGTTTATTCAGGACTTTTCAAAGATAATACGCCCTATCTCCCAACTGTTGCGAAAAAACGTCCCGTTCGAGTGGGGAGAGGAAGCAGACCGCTCATTCCGGATACTGAAGGATAAATTCACTCATGCCCCCATCCTGCGCCATCCGGATCCACAACACCCGTTTGTTCTCGAAACTGATGCCTCACAACACGCCCTGGAAGGGGTACTATCACAACGACATCCTGTAAACGGACAGCTACACCCTGTCGCGTTTTATTCCAAGAAACTTACACCCAGCGAGATCAATTACACTATTTCCGCCAAGGAATTGCTGGCCATCATGAGGGCGTGCGAAGAATGGCGACACTACCTATTAGGAGCCTTGCACACAGTAGAAATCTACACCGACCATAGAAACCTCCTGTTTTTGAAAACAGCTAAGGCACTGACACCCCGTCAGTTGCGATGGACCTTATTCTTTTTGGATTATGATTTCGTCATCAAATACCGGCCAGGACCTCAAAACGGGAAGGCGGATGCCCTTTCTCGTATAGGGGAATGGGAAAACGATACTTCCATAACCCCACAGAATCCACCGCTTATACTTACAGAAGCTCTACCATCTAAACCTGCCATCGCTCTAATCACCTCCCAAGACTTTCTAGAGGATGTGAGAATAACCTTAACGGACCTGGACGTACAGGCCTGGATCCAAGAAGAACCTGAGCACCGGTCGGAAGTGGATGGATTAGCCTACCACTATCAAGCACTGTATATACCACAAACAACCCAGCAACAACAAGTCTTGAAGTGGAGCCACGATTCGGTTTTAGGAGGACACCTCGGGATCCATAAGACCATTGCCTGTGTAGAGCGCTCCTTTTGGTGGCCCGGACTGCGGAAGGATGTTAAAGACTACATCAAGGACTGTGCAATCTGTATGCAGGGAAAAGCGATTCACACAAAACCTGTGGGCCTCCTACGATCTTTGCCCACTCCTCCACGGCCTTGGCACACCATATCCATGGACTTTATAGTGGAAATGCCCCCCTGTGAAGGGAAAACAGTAATACTAGTGTTGGTCGATCACTTAACGAAAATGGGCCATTTTATATCACTAAGAAGGCTACCAACATCATCAGAGCTTGCCTTGATTTTCCTCCAACATATAGTCCGTGCCCATGGAATTCCAAACGTCTTGATTACAGATAGTGGTACACAGTTCACATCGCGCTTCTGGAAATCCCTCTGCAAAACTCTTCACATTGAGGCACGACTCTCCTCCAGTTACCACCCCTAAATAGATGGAAAAACCGAACGTCTGAATCAAACCCTTGAACAATACCTGCGCTGCTTTACTCTGCAAAACCCCATACACTGGCCCACCTTGTTATGGCTAGCTGAATTTGCCTACAATAATGCGAAACATGCCACACTAAACTGCTCTCCGTTTTATTGCACTTATGGATATCACCCCAACATATTCCCATTTGAATGGCCAGTTCACTCCCCCATACCCAGCATCCATGAGCACCATGCACACCTCAGGGCGGTCTTACTAGAAGTCAAACGAAGTCTAGCAACAGCCCAAGCAATGCAAAAGACCTATGCAGACAGGAAAAGAAACAAAGAGCCTGAGTATCAAGTGGGGGACAAAGTATGGCTTTCTACAAAAAATCTACACTTAAAGGGGGTTGATAAATTAAAACCAAGATACGTAGGTCCCTATAGCATTGAGGAGATTATCAACCCAGTGGCTATGCGACTGTCGTTGCCTAGTTCCTGGAAAATCCACCCAGTTTTCCATGTGTCCCTACTCCAGCCATGTCCGATCAGTACCCGTTTACCGACAAAACCACAACCTCTAGCTATAGATGGGCAGGAAGAATATGAGGTACAGGAGATCCTCGATTCCCGGCAGGTGCGGTGACGGGTTCAATATCTAATAGACTGGAAGGGTTTTGGGGTGGAAGACAGAACATGGGAACCCGAGGAAAATCTACATTGCCCAGAGTTGTTAGAGCAGTTTCATGAGAGACACCCAGGTAAACCAGGACGACCGCCGAGTCGTCGGTCCTTCAGAAGGGGTACTGTAGCGATCACCCACGAGATAGCGCAAACCTCGGACCAAAAGCGTGAAGCGCAAGAGTCCCATTCCCGGACCCCACAGCACCAACAAAAAAGAAACTACACATCCCTACATGCACTGGGGTGCAATTCCCGGAAGACGCTACTTAAGCACTTCCGCTGGAAGCGGAAGGTGCTTGTCAATCAGATTCGCGGAGGAGGAATGGCGGACGGTGTTCCCCGCCGGATTTCAGCTTGAAGAATTGCCGCAAGCCGTCCTGATTCAAGACCCGTATCCCATCAAGACCCACGAAGAGAGACGAGTAAAAACCACACGAAGAAACCCGCGGAACAGACCAGGTAACCCGGGAGAAACGCCCGGGGGTTTCGCTTCGTGTCCGCAGCCTGATTTAGTTTCTCGTAGCACTGAGACGGGCACCGATGTGCTGATCAGTGCAGGAGGATTTTCTCGTTTCTGAGTTCTAAGAGGCGCCCTGTAGTAGCACCATATTTTCTCCAGCAACCTTAGACCAGAGAGGGACCGAGGTTATCGTATAGTTACCCTTCCAGGATTATTCACGCATGCGAGTGTGACGTAACACTCCAGCAGACAGTAATTATCGTTCCAGGGTGCAAAGTACAAGACTATACCTTTCCCGAGATACAGGGGGAAGGCATTCCGTTATTTCACTGTGAGGCGATACCCAGGACTAGGGAGCAGCATCGGAGGAAGTCGCTGGGGTGATTATTTGTACGCAAACCCCTGCACCACACCGGATGGCATGTTCTAGGGCTACTAAGAGACAATTCATAGTAGCACAAAGGGACTCCTTCCTCTCTCATACCCGCAACGACTGTGACGGAACAGGTGGGTATCAGTTAGTGAGCGTGGAGCTTCAGTATTTGAGTGACGAGATTGTCTTTACATCCTTGACTCTCGCTTTCTCGTCCCTGCAGGTTGTAAGCCTCCCAAGACCTCCATACCTCCCTGCCCTAGTTCCGAAGGGATTCTCCTCAACCCTGTCCTTTGTTTTTGTTCTTCCTTTCCCCGGGGTCCAGCCTCCGTCAGTTGAGTATCCGTTCCCCTGCCTGGGTTGTACTCTAGGGAATTGGGGAAATTATCCATGATCATCGTCCCCGCTGAGATCAAGACAACAGGTTAGTGGTGCGCCTTAAGTGTGTGCAACTGACAGTCTGACAGCCTTGACAAAGATGACAGGTGTGCCCTTTGTGTAGCTGAAGGTGTCCCTACATGTAAGCTGGTCTGTAACTCAATTTTTATGTCAGTCGTTGTCGTTGTGTCATCCAGAACATGAGATGCTGTGCCCATCTCATGATGTATTGCATTGACATGTGTCCACTTTCATCTCAACTGGGAGGAGGCCAAATCTGATTCGTCACTTGACAGTGCTGGAGGACATGGAGGATGTGGCGATCATCCGGAAATGCCGTCTGGATAGAGCCACCCTAAAAACCCTTTGTGATATGTTGGAGCCCCACCTGCAGCCTCGCCGGACTTATCCAACAGCTTTCACCCCAGCTTATAAGTGATGGTGGCCCTGTATTTTTTTGCCACTGGATTGTTCCAAGAGACAGTGGCCAGCGCTGGTGGGATGTCACAACCGATGTTCAGCATGGTTCTGCGTGATGTACTGTCCGCCATGATGCTATACAAGGACAGATACATCCATTTCCCCAGGGGTGCTAAATTGTCAGCTGTGAAGGGAGAATTCTATCCCCTTGGACTCATCCCCCATGTTGTTGGTGCCATTGATTGCACCCATGTCGGGCTTGTGACACCACAGGCAAGTGAGCACATTTACAGGAATCGCAAACATTACCACTTTATAAATGTGCAAGTGGTGTGCCTGGCAGATATGATCATCTCCCACGTGTGTGCCAAATTCCCAGGCTCGGCCCATGACTCCTACATCCTGCGGAACAGAATTGTGCCCCAGCTGATGGCTAATCTGCTTCCAGAGAGTGCATGGATTGTGGGTGAGTATGCCTAGTCGTATGGCGTGCTGGGTGCGTGACCTGCTGCCCTCTGCCTCAGCCACAGTGCAATGTCTATTTGTGTTTGTCATACCTAGGTGACTCTGCATATCCCAACCGTCCCTGGTTGCTGAGCCCACTGCGGTATCCCAGGACCCCGGCTGAAGTCCGCTACAATGAGGCCCATGGGAGGACACGTCGTGTGGTGGAGCATACTTTTGGTCTGCTCGAGTCACGTTTCCGCTGCCTGGACAAGACCGGAGGTGCACTGGCATACTCGCACCGGAAGGTGTGTCAGATTGTAGTGGCATGCTGCATGCTTCAGAACCTAGCCATTAGCAAAGAGATTCCCCTGCTCCTGGATGATGATGAGGACCCAAGGCCCCAGCCTGCAAACCAACCCGTGTCCAGTGATGAGGACAGTGGAGAGGAGGAAGGTGATGACCTGCGTGAACAGCTCATCACCCGCTACTTCACTTGAAGGTGGGTGACAATATACACAATACACAAACCTATATTAGGATGGATCCCTAGTTAGGTTGGGGGCAGAGAGGAACACTATGAGGGAGTACACCCTTCCGTGGATAAACACTAAGGTGCACATGCATCAACATTCAGAAAATGCGATTCCTTATTTGCGATAAATAAGGAATCGTAATTAAGGAATCGCTTTTCAGAATGCATCAACAGATTTGCGGTAAAATAGCAATTCCTTAAAAATCGCTATTATTTACCGAATACACATTAGCGAGTAGTGAAAACACCGATTAGCAATTACCGAAAATGTAAATAGCGAAATCGGTAATAGCGAGATCGCAATTACCGAAATCGGTATTAGCGAATTCGGTAATAGCGATTTTGCTATAAAACGGGTCGCTCGGGAACGTTCTGATGACATCACCACCAGGAAGTACAGCTGCCCCACCCTCATTCACACGCCAGAGGAGCACACAGGAGGAGCTACAGGAACAAGCCTGATCCCACAGAGTGACCACTGACAGGACTGTGACCCCACCCTCACCAGGATGGAGAAAGATGCACCATCCACCGCAGAAGCTGCACGCAAGAGGAAACGCAAGTTTTACGACCGGGAGCTGGAGCACCTGATAGAGGGGGTGAGCAGAAAGCACGATCGGCTGTTTGGAAAGCTGTCCCTAAAGGTGCCCGAGTCTGAGAAGCGGCGCATATGGCTGCGCATCCGAGAAAGGGTAAATGCAGTTGGAGTGACGCCCCGCAGCATTGACGACCTTAAAAAGCGGTGGTACGACCTGAGGAAGCGTGCGAAGGAGAGGATTGCGGAGAGGCTCTGGGAGGCATCCAGAACGGGAGGCGGACCTTCCACAGTGCAAGCCAACACTGCCCTGGAGGAGCTGGTGGAAGGGACCATCGAGCCTGAGGCCGTCGTGGGAGTGACCCAGATGGATACCTCCGGCGCAGCCACGAGTGCCCAAGGTAAGATGCATGCCTGTGCCCATACCCAGCATTGCGTTAATCCATACCCAAGCTCCCAGCACGTTCAGAGTGTGCATGCAGCTTTGCCCCACACAACTTTACGCATAACACTAGTGCATCATGGGAGTTGTAGTCAAGTCTGCCCGGTGTGCATGCACAGGATAAAATAGATGTAAAAATCACCACATCAGTAGAAGCTGGATATAGACTGTTTATTTAGTGGATCACAGAGGGACATGTATGTTAACAATACTACGTAGGTGTAACTATCCCACTAACCATGCACTGTTTCACACACAGATGCATCTCCTGGGGATTCCGACGACAGCGGATGGCTGATCATTTCGGAGACACCAGCCGATTCGGATGTGGATACCGCGCAAGATACGCATTCACCACCAGCAACCACACCACCACCACCAGCACCAGCAACACCTGCTGCCGCAACAACTGCAACTAAAGATCGGAGGCGCAGGTCACAAGTTCCACCCATGCAGGTGATGGAAACATGCCAAACACCTGCTACACCATCAGGCCAAAGTCAGCGAAGCATCCCACCACCTGCTGCACCACCAGCACGTGTCAGACCCCGACAGCGCCGCAGGTCCCTGCGCAGTTCACAATCCTCAGGCGACGTTGCAATCTCCCCAAATGGTGGCATTGAGGAAAGGATGCTGCGTGTCCAGCGCCTGCAGGGGAGACACATGGCTACAATTAGCTCAAACATAGCGCACCTTGCAAAAGATATGCGTGCCATGACAGCGGCAGTGAGGGACATGACCACTGTGGTGGCAGAGGGCAATGGGTACCTGAGGGAGGACATACATGAGCTCACCCATGCCATGAGGGAAGGCCATGAGAGCGAGAGGAGGAGGCACCGGCAGAACTCGGTCAGGTCCGCAGCCTCTACAAAGGCCATCACCAGGCTGAGCAACAGCACCGCAGTGTTGGCACGCCGCTCGGTGTCACTGCAGGTGGACCTAGGACACTTTTGCGGGGATGTAGCCAGGGCTCTAGGACAGGTCACCGCTGCAGTAGAACACCTGCAGAGCGGCACATTCAGTGCTGGAGCATTGGGAGGGGAGGACGGCAGTGAGGCTGCCTCTAGTGTGAGCAGTGTGTCGGTAGCAGAGGCCAGTACCGGACGGCGCAGTTCCCGTTGCTCCACAGGGACAGGCCGTGGTGAGGTGGAGGAGACACCTGAGAGGAGGCTTGGCGTTTGTGGCAAGCGCCACTAGACTAACTGACAGTCATACTTGACCGTGGTGGGGCAACCATGGTTCTCCCCTATTTGACGTTGCACAGCCGTGACAAAAACGGCCTTTTGTTGTAACAGTTTATTTGGCGATATATTATTTTATAGCTTGTTTGGTCGCACATGCCTCAGTGCTCCTGTGCATTAAACAGTAGCACCACCAATAATTTGTCATCTTTCATTCTTACCTGGTTCAGAAATGATGTTGCATGATGTATGTCCGCCTCCTATGGCCCTCTGCTGTGTTAGGGACGTGTGGCTGTCGGTGTTGGGTGGGGGGTTGGTCATCCCGGTAGTCGTGATTCCTGTCTACCTCTATGGGTATCCCCCTTCTGGTCGCAATGTTGTGCAGCATAGCACATACAGCTACAATCCGGCAGCAGATATCAGGTTTGTATAGCAAGGCACCGCCAGTTTTATGTAGGATTCTAAAGCGACTCTTCAGAATCCCAAAGGTCCTCTCGATGACATTCCTTGTGCTTATGTGGGCCGCGTTGTATCGTTGCTCCTGTGGTGTTGCTGGATTGAGGTAGGGGGTGAGTATATAATCCTGCAGGGCATATGCACTGTCACCTACAAGATAGAAGCAAAGACTTAGCAACGGTGATGTTCATACATGTGTGGTGCTCATGTGTGGAAGAGGTATGTGTACGTACCAAGCAGGAGTCCCTCTCCAAATTCTCCGTTGAGTAGACGCCTGTGGATGCCACTGTGTCGGAATATGTAGGAGTCGTGTGTGCTCCCCGGAAATTGTGCCACTAAGTCCGTGATGATGTGCTTGGCATCGCACACAACCTGCACGTTGATAGAGTGTTAGGACTTGCGGTTCCGGAATATGTACTCATTGGCAGCGGGTGGACAGATGGGGATATGCGTACAGTCGATGCATCCAATGACATGGGGGAAATGGGCCACCTGGTAGAATGCCTGTTTGTTGCGGTCCAACTGCTGTGGGGTTGTGGGGAAGCTGATGTGGGTGTGGATCATTGTCAGCATGGCATCTATGAATTTCTGGAAGAAGCGTGAGAGTGCCCTTTGTGATACGCCTCCGGCTACGGCGATTACCCCCTGAAAACTTCCTGAGGCCAGTAGGTGCAGGCTGCAGAGGACCTGGACGTGCGCAGGGATTGCATTGGTCCGATGTGTCTGGTGCTGCAGGAGTGGTTCGAGGTCTGCAATGAGGCGCATGATCATGGCACGATTCAGTCGATACTTCTCATACACCTCGTCCTCATTCTGTCCCAGCAAGGTGATGCGCACTCGGAATACTCTCTCCTGTACCCTTCTCCTGCGCTGTCCTGCTGCATTTATTCGCATCCTCCTTGCAAGCACGTAGAGGGCTGCCATTTTGTGCTAGCCAACAGGGTCTCCTGGCCCACATTTAAGGGTTTGCTGATTGGTACGATCTGTTGCACATGTGGAATTTTTAAAAAAAAATTTTTTTTTTTTTGTTACTTTACCTCCAGGTTCTGATTCCCCTTAATCTGCTCATGCAAAATAGCGATTTTGGGGATTTTCGGTATTTGGGAGTTTTGATGCATTGTGTAGCGATTCGTTATTAGCCATTGGCACTTGCCGGGAGCAAATTGTGATTTCGGTGATTGCGACTTCGGTAATTTGCAATTCGGTATTTTAGCGGATTTGTTATTTGCGATTAGTTATTTTTCCGGTATTTTTTTGCGATTCTTTATTTTCTTGCGATTTGGGATGATGCATTAGGATTCGGTTTTTGTCACTCGCTAACGGGTGATTTTACCGATTCGGTATTTTACAGACTGGATTTTTGCTTGATGCATGTGCCAGTAAATCACTATAAGTACTCCCGCAATGGACCAGTCAGCAGTAGAAACTCTGCTACTAGCTCAGGTGTTGGTATGCCCTGTTTGAAGTGAACAACACCACCTAGGCGTGGGGAAGGAGGCAAGTCCTTTTGTTAATATTTTCCCTCACACACCCTAGTGGTGTCATGCTTCATCATTGGGACACCCTGACGTCTAAAGGTCAGGGTGGGCTCGACCAATATTTCAGGGAGCTCTTGGTGAGATGATTTTTGGCCAGGGGGTATAAAGATTAAAAATCGGCGTCAAACCCCAGTTTCCCTTTATTCTTGGGTTTGGCACTGATGTTAAAAGATAAAGTAAAAGGGATGCTAGGAGTATTATGGTCCTAGGACCCTATTGCCAATACCCAACTGCTTCTGGGTGGGGTGGGTGGAGGGTTCCATCTTGCTAGGCTGTGGGACAGGGGGCATGGTGGGAGTAGTGGTACAGGCCTCCCACCCACAAACACCCTCCCATGGAAGATGGCTACCTACCTGTAAGTTTGTTTGGTGTACTGCAATGGCTTCCAACTGCTTCTGGGTGGGAGAGTGCTCCATCCTGCTCAGGTGTGGAACAGGGTGCATGGTGGGAGTAGTGGTACAGGCCTCCAACCCACAAACACCCTCCCCTGGAAGATGGCTACCTACCTGTACGTTTGTTTGGTGTACTGCAATGGCTTCCAACTGCTTCTGGGTGGGTTGGGGGAGGGTTCCATCTTGCTAGGCTGTGGGACAGGGGGCATGGTGGGAGTAGTGGTACAGGCCTCCCACCCACAAACACCCTCCCCCATGGAAGATGGCTACCTACCTGTACGTTTGTTTGGTGTACTGCAATGGCTTCCAACTGCTTCTGGGTGGGGGAGTGCTCCATCCTGCTCAGGTGTGGGCCAGGGGGCATGGTGGGAGTTGTAGGGCTGGCCTCCCAGGGAAGATGGCTACCTACCTGTACGTTTGTTTGGTGTACTGCAATGGCTTCCAACTGCTTCTGGGTGGGGGAGTGCTCCATCCTGTAAGTGATGTGGGTTGTGTAATGGCTGACACATGCTTCTGGGTGGGGTGGGGGGAGGGATCCATCTTGCTAGGCTGTGGGACAGGGGGCATGGTGGGAGTAGTGGTGCAGGCCTCCCACCCACAAACACCCTCCCAGGGAAGATGGCTACCTACCTGTGAGTTTGATATGGATTATGTAATGGCTGACACATGGGTGAGGTGGGGGGGAGGGCTCCATCTTGCTGATGCAGTGGGACAAGGGGGCCTGGTGGGAGTTGTAGTACTGGCTGCCTGTACATATGCCCCCATGGTAATGTTACTAGCTGCGTTGGGGGTGAATGGGAGTGAGTGAATGTTGGATCTGTGAGACATGTTTTTGTGAGGGTGTGGTGCAGATGAATGGAATTTGTCCTAGGTAGTGTAGCTTTGTAGTTGTGCAAGACAGTACATGGCAGTGTGGTGGTAGTCATTTTTTTGTACTTACCAGCCTCCACTCCCCCGGCTACACCTGTGAAACTCTCTGGATGCAGTATGGCAAGCACCTTCTCCTCCCATGGTGTGAATGGTTTTGGTGGAATGCGAGGACCACCGCCAGTCCTCTCAGTCAGCTCACGGTTCTTGCTTCTCCTCTCTTTGACAACCCTCTTCAGATCATGCCACCGCTTCATGATCTTCTTTTTGGATCTTGGGGTGGTCCCTACTGCATTGACCCTTTGGACTATCCTTGCCCACATTTGTGTCCTTGTGGCTAATGGTGTCTGTTGGACCAGGCTACCAAACAGTTGTGGTTCCACTCTGACTATCTCATTTACTATGACTGTCAACTCACTCTGTGAATTTGGGCATTTTATGTGTTGACATGGTGTGTGGTGTGCAAAGTGGTTGTGGGGGCAGGATTGTGAGTGGTGGGGTGGTGGTGATGTGTATGGTGTGTGATGTGCAGGGGGTTAGTGGTGCAGGTGTGGAAGTGGTGGTGGTGCTGTGTGTGGTGTGAGTAGTGCTGGTGTGTTGCTTTGCCTATCCTTTGTCGTGAGGGTTGGTGGCCTTCAGTCTTGGAATGTTGCAAAGGATTGTGCTCATGGAAGGGACTGGTTTTTATACTCAGCTATGTGGGTGTGTCCAAAGGGGGTATTGCTTTTCAGGTGTGTTGTGTGTGTTGTCCTGGGAATTGTATTTTTCGTTTTGCCATGTGGTTGTGTCATTGGGGTGTGTTTTGTGTATTTGGGGGGCATGGCTAGTTTGCTGTGTGCACTTTTTGGCCTTACTGTGGGTTCTTTGCTTCGTCCACCATATTTTTCACGGATTGTCCGCAGCGGTGGCTATGCTGCAGCTCTTCCGCTGGCTCTCCCATTCATCCCAGTGTGCGACCGCGGCGGTCGGAAACAGCGGAACGTACAGCGGGACCATCGGGGATATCCTAATTTCCCGTGCGGTGTCTCCACTATGGTTGCGGCGGGTTGGTGTTTTTCTACACACTGATCCTGCCCCCGAGAAAAATATATATACTCTGTATCCAATATAATATGGCTTGTTGCAAGAAAAACAATACAGAATCAAACAATTATTATGCTTCCCATACAAACATCTATTGACAGATAACGTAAGTCTTGATTGTAGCTTTGTTTAATCTATTTTTTATTGAAAATCAGTTCTCTGCCTTAAAATCATCAAAAGATTGCTTTGCCAACACGTTTCATCCCTCTTGGGACTTCTTCAGGGCTCTTCAGCGTGCTGTCTTTTTTGGCAATGAGTGTAATGCCAAACCTGTGTTGACAGTACAGCAAGTGAGATTTCCATCTATTAATAAAAAAGCTTTGGGTCGTTTTTTGTTTTTTTGGTTTGGTTTTGGGAGAGGAAGCGGTCTGCTTCCTCTCCCCGTTCGAGTGGGGAGAGGAAGCAGACCGCTCATTCCGGATACTGAAGGATAAATTCACTCATGCCCCCATCCTGCGCCATCCGGATCCACAACACCCGTTTGTTCTCGAAACTGATGCCTCACAACACGCCCTGGGAGGGGTACTATCACAACGACATCCTGTAAACGGACAGCTACACCCTGTCGCGTTTTATTCCAAGAAACTTACACCCAGCGAGATCAATTACACTATTTCCGCCAAGGAATTGCTGGCCATCATGAGGGCGTGCGAAGAATGGCGACACTACCTATTAGGAGCCTTGCACACAGTAGAAATCTACACCGACCATAGAAACCTCCTGTTTTTGAAAACAGCTAAGGCACCGACACCCCGTCAGTTGCGATGGACCTTATTCTTTTCGGATTATGATTTCGTCATCAAATACCGGCCAGGACCTCAAAACGGGAAGGCGGATGCCCTTTCTCGTATAGGGGAATGGGAAAACAATACTTCCATAACCCCACAGAATCCACCGCTTATACTTACAGAAGCTCTACCATCTAAACCTGCCATCGCTCTAATCACCTCCCAAGACTTTCTAGAGGATGTGAGAATAACCTTAACGGACCTGGACGTACAGGCCTGGATCCAAGAAGAACCTGAGCACCGGTCGGAAGTGGATGGATTAGCCTACCACTATCAAGCACTGTATATACCACAAACAACCCAGCAACAACAAGTCTTGAAGTGGAGCCACGATTCGGTTTTAGGAGGACACCTCGGGATCCATAAGACCATTGCCTGTGTAGAGCGCTCCTTTTGGTGGCCCGGACTGCGGAAGGATGTTAAAGACTACATCAAGGACTGTGCAATCTGTATGCAGGGAAAAGCGATTCACACAAAACCTGTGGGCCTCCTACGATCTTTGCCCACTCCTCCACGGCCTTGGCACACCATATCCATGGACTTTATAGTGGAAATGCCCCCCTGTGAAGGGAAAACAGTAATACTAGTGTTGGTCGATCACTTAACGAAAATGGGCCATTTTATATCACTAAGAAGGCGACCAACATCATCAGAGCTTGCCTTGATTTTCCTCTAACATATAGTCCGTGCCCATGGAATTCCAAACGTCTTGATTACAGATAGTGGTACACAGTTCACATCGCGCTTCTGGAAATCCCTCTGCAAAACTCTTCACATTGAGGCACGACTCTCCTCCAGTTACCACCCCCAAACAGATGGAAAAACCGAACGTCTGAATCAAACCCTTGAACAATACCTGCGCTGCTTTACTCTGCAAAACCCCATACACTGGCCCACCTTGTTATGGCTAGCTGAATTTGCCTACAATAATGCGAAACATGCCACACTAAACTGCTCTCCGTTTTATTGCACTTAAGGATATCACCCCAACATGTTCCCATTTGAATGGCCAGTTCACTCCCCCATACCCAGCATCCATGAGCACCATGCACACCTCAGGGCGGTCTTACTAGAAGGCAAACGAAGTCTAGCAACAGCCCAAGCAATGCAAAAGACCTATGCAGACAGGAAAAGAAACAAAGAGCCTGAGTATCAAGTGGGGGACAAAGTATGGCTTTCTACAAAAAATCTACACTTAAAGGGGGTTGATAAATTAAAACCAAGATACGTAGGTCCCTATAGCATTGAGGAGATTATCAACCCAGTGGCTATGCGACTGTCGTTGCCTAGTTCCTGGAAAATCCACCCAGTTTTCCATGTGTCCCTACTCCAGCCATGTCCGATCAGTACCCGTTTACCGACAAAACCACAACCTCTAGCTATAGATGGGCAGGAAGAATATGAGGTGCAGGAGATCCTCGATTCCCGGCAGGTGCGGTGACGGGTTCAATATCTAATAGACTGGAAGGGTTTTGGGGTGGAAGACAGAACATGGGAACCCGAGGAAAATCTACATTGCCCAGAGTTGTTAGAGCAGATTCATGAGAGACACCCAGGTAAACCAGGACGACCGCCGAGTCGTCGGTCCTTGAGAAGGGGTACTGTAGCGATCACCCACGAGATAGCGCAAACCTCGGACCAAAAGCGTGAAGCGCAAGAGTCCCGTTCCCGGACCCCACAGCACCAACAAAAAAGAAACTACACATCCCTACATGCACTGGGGCGCAATTCCCGGAAGACGCTACTTAAGCACTTCCGCTGGAAGCGGAAGGTGCTTGTCAATCAGATTCGCGGAGGAGGAATGGCGGACGGTGTTCCCCGCCGGATTTCAGCTTGAAGAATTGCCGCAAGCCGTCCTGATTCAAGACCCGTATCCCATCAAGACCCACGAAGAGAGACGAGTAAAAACCACACGAAGAAACCCGCGGAACAGACCAGGTAACCCGGGAGAAACGCCCGGGGGTTTCGCTTCGTGTCCGCAGCCTGATTTAGTTTCTCGTAGCACTGAGACGGGCACCGATGTGCTGATCAGTGCAGGAGGATTTTCTCGTTTCTGAGTTCTAAGAGGCGCCCTGTAGTAGCACCATATTTTCTCCAGCAACCTTAGACCAGAGAGGGACCGAGGTTATCGTATAGTTACCCTTCCAGGATTATTCACGCATGCGAGTGTGACGTAACACTCCAGCAGACAGTAATTATCGTTCCAGGGTGCAAAGTACAAGACTATACCTTTCCCGAGATACAGGGGGAAGGCATTCCGTTATTTCACTGTGAGGCGATACCCAGGACTAGGGAGCAGCATCGGAGGAAGTCGCTGGGGTGATTATTTGTACGCAAACCCCTGCACCACACCGGATGGCATGTTCTAGGGCTACTAAGAGACAATTCAGAGTAGCACAAAGGGACTCCTTCCTCTCTCATACCCGCAACGACTGTGACGGAACAGGTGGGTATCAGTTAGTGAGCGTGGAGCTTCAGTATTTGAGTGACGAGATTGTCTTTACATCCTTGACTCTCGCTTTCTCGTCCCTGCAGGTTGTAAGCCTCCCAAGACCTCCATACCTCCCTGCCCTAGTTCCGAAGGGATTCTCCTCAACCCTGTCCTTTGTTTTTGTTCTTCCTTTCCCCGGGGTCCAGCCTCCGGCAGTTGAGTATCCGTTCCCCTGCCTGGGTTGTACTCTAGGGAATTGGGGAAATTATCCATGATCATCGTCCCCGCTGAGATCAAGACAACAGGTTAGTGGTGCGCCTTAAGTGTGTGCAACTGACAGTCTGACAGCCTTGACAAAGATGACAGGTGTGCCCTTTGTGTAGCTGAAGGTGTCCCTACATGTAAGCTGGTCTGTAACTCAATTTTTATGTCAGTCGTTGTCGTTGTGTCATCCAGAACATGAGATGCTGTGCCCATCTCATGAAGTATTGCATTGACATGTGTCCACTTTCATCTCAACTGGGAGGAGGCCAAATCTGATTCGTCACTTGACAGTGCTGGAGGACATGGAGGATGTGGCGATCATCCGGAAATGCCGTCTGGATAGAGCCACCCTAAAAACCCTTTGTGATATGTTGGAGCTCCACCTGCAGCCTCGCCGGACTTATCCAACAGCTTTCACCCCAGCTTATAAGGTGATGGTGGCCCTGTATTTTTTTGCCACTGGATTGTTCCAAGAGACAGTGGCCAGCGCTGGTGGGATGTCACAACCGATGTTCAGCATGGTTCTGCGTGATGTACTGTCCGCCATGATGCTATACAAGGACAGATACATCCATTTCCCCAGGGGTGCTAAATTGTCAGCTGTGAAGGGAGAATTCTATCCCCTTGGACTCATCCCCCATGTTGTTGGTGCCATTGATTGCACCCATGTCGGGCTTGTGACACCACAGGCAAGTGAGCACATTTACAGGAATCGCAAACATTACCACTTTATAAATGTGCAAGTGGTGTGCCTGGCAGATATGATCATCTCCGACGTGTGTGCCAAATTCCCAGGCTCGGCCCATGACTCCTACATCCTGCGGAACAGAATTGTGCCCCAGCTGATGGCTAATCTGCTTCCAGAGAGTGCATGGATTGTGGGTGAGTATGCCTAGTCGTATGGCGTGCTGGGTGCGTAACCTGCTGCCCTCTGCCTCAGCCACAGTGCAATGTCTATTTGTGTTTGTCATACCTAGGTGACTCTGCATATCCCAACCGTCCCTGGTTGCTGAGCCCACTGCGGTATCCCAGGACCCCGGCTGAAGTCCGCTACAATGAGGCCCATGGGAGGACACGTCGTGTGGTGGAGCATACTTTTGGTCTGCTCGAGTCACGTTTCCGCTGCCTGGACAAGACCGGAGGTGCACTGGCATACTCGCACCGGAAGGTGTGTCAGATTGTAGTGGCATGCTGCATGCTTCAGAACCTAGCCATTAGCAAAGAGATTCCCCTGCTCCTGGATGATGATGAGGACCCAAGGCCCCAGCCTGCAAACCAACCCGTGTCCAGTGATGAGGACAGTGGAGAGGAGGAAGGTGATGACCTGCGTGAACAGCTCATCACCCGCTACTTCACTTGAAGGTGGGTGACAATATACACAATACACAAACCTATATTAGGATGGATCCCTAGTTAGGTTGGGGGCAGAGAGGAACACTATGAGGGAGTACACCCTCCCGTGGATAAACACTAAGGTGCACATGCATCAACATTCAGAAAAGCGATTCCTTATTTGCGATAAATAAGGAATCGTAATTAAGGAATCGCTTTTCAGAATGCATCAACAGATTTGCGGTAAAATAGCGATTCCTTAAAAATCGCTATTATTTACCGAATACACATTAGCGAGTAGTGAAAACACCGATTAGCAATTACCGAAAATGTAAATAGCGAAATCGGTAATAGCGAGATCGCAATTACCGAAATCGGTATTAGCGAATTCGGTAATAGCGATTTCGCTATAAAACGGGTCGCTCGGGAACGTTCTGATGACATCACCACCAGGAAGTACAGCTGCCCCACCCTCATTCACACGCCAGAGGAGCACACAGGAGGAGCTACAGGAGCAAGCCTGATCCCACAGAGTGACCACTGACAGGACTGTGACCCCACCCTCACCAGGATGGAGAAAGATGCACCATCCACCGCAGAAGCTGCACGCAAGAGGAAACGCAAGTTTTACGACCGGGAGCTGGAGCACCTGATAGAGGGGGTGAGCAGAAAGCACGATCGGCTGTTTGGAAAGCTGTCCCTAAAGGTGCCCGAGTCTGAGAAGCGGCGCATATGGCTGCGCATCCGAGAAAGGGTAAATGCAGTTGGAGTGACGCCCCGCAGCATTGACGACCTTAAAAAGCGGTGGTACGACCTGAGGAAGCGTGCGAAGGAGAGGATTGCGGAGAGGCTCCGGGAGGCATCCAGAACGGGAGGCGGACCTTCCACAGTGCAAGCCAACACTGCCCTGGAGGAGCTGGTGGAAGGGACCATCGAGCCTGAGGCCGTCGTGGGAGTGACCCAGATGGATACCTCCGGCGCAGCCACGAGTGCCCAAGGTAAGATACATGCCTGTGCCCATACCCAGCATTGCGTTAATCCATACCCAAGCTCCCAGCACGTTCAGAGTGTGCATGCAGCTTTGCCCCACACAACTTTACGCATAACACTAGTGCATCATGGGAGTTGTAGTCAAGTCTGCCCGGTGTGCATGCACAGGATAAAATAGATGTAAAAATCACCACATCAGTAGAAGCTGGATATAGACTGTTTATTTAGTGGATCACAGAGGGACATGTATGTTAACAATACTACGTAGGTGTAACTATCCCACTAACCATGCACTGTTTCACACACAGATGCATCTCCTGGGGATTCCGACGACAGCGGGTGGCTGATCATTTCGGAGACACCAGCCGATTCGGATGTGGATACCGCGCAAGATACGCATTCACCACCTCCACCAGCAACCACACCACCACCAGCACCAGCAACACCTGCTGCCGCAACAACTGCAACTAAAGATCGGAGGCGCAGGTCACAAGTTCCACCCATGCAGGTGATGGAAACATGCCAAACACCTGCTACACCATCAGGCCAAAGTCAGCGAAGCATCCCACCACCTGCTGCACCACCAGCACGTATTAGACCCCGACAGCGCCGCAGGTCTCTGCGCAGTTCACAATCCTCAGGCGACGTTGCAATCTCCCCGAATGGTGGCATTGAGGAAAGGATGCTGCGTGTCCAGCGCCTGCAGGGGAGACACATAGCTACAATTAGCTCAAACATAGCGCGCCTTGCAAAAGATATGCGTGCCATGACAGCGGCAGTGAGGGACATGACCACTGTGGTGGCAGAGGGCAATGGGTACCTGAGGGAGGACATACATGAGCTCACCCATGCCATGAGGGAAGGCCATGAGAGCGAGAGGAGGAGGCACCGGCAGAACTCGGTCAGGTCCGCAGCCTCTACAAAGGCCATCACCAGGCTGAGCAACAGCACCGCAGTGTTGGCACGCCGCTCGGTGTCACTGCAGGTGGACCTAGGACACTTTTGCGGGGATGTAGCCAGGGCTCTAGGACAGGTCACCGCTGCAGTAGAACACCTGCAGAGCGGCACATTCAGTGCTGGAGCATTGGGAGGGGAGGACGGCAGTGAGGCTGCCTCTAGTGTGAGCAGTGTGTCGGTAGCAGAGGCCAGCACCAGGCGGCGCAGTTCCCGTTGCTCCACAGGGACAGGCCGTGGTGAGGTGGAGGAGACACCTGAGAGGAGGCTTGGCGTTCGTGGCAAGCGCCACTAGACTAACTGACAGTCATACTTGACCGTGGTGGGGCAACCATGGTCCTCCCCTATTTGACGTTGCACAGCCGTGACAAAAACGGCCTTTTGTTGTAACAGTTTATTTGGGGATATATTATTTTATAGCTTGTTTGGTCGCACATGCCTCAGTGCTCCTGTGCATTAAACAGTAGCACCACCAATAATTTGTCATCTTTCATTCTTACCTGGTTCAGAAATGATGTTGCATGATGTATGTCCGCCTCCTATGGCCCTCTGCTGTGTTAGGGACGTGTGGCTGTCGTTGTTGGGCGGGTGGTTGGTCATCCCGGTAGTCGTGATTCCTGTCTACCTCTATGGGTATCCCCCTTCTGGTCGCAATGTTGTGCAGCATAGCACATACAGCTACAATCCGGCAGCAGGTATCAGGTTTGTATAGCAAGGCACCGCCAGTTTTATGTAGGATTCTAAAGCGACTCTTCAGAATCCCAAAGGTCCTCTCGATGACATTCCTTGTGCTTATGTGGGCCGCGTTGTATCGTTGCTCCTGTGGTGTTGCTGGATTGAGGTAGGGGGTGAGTATATATTCCTGCAGGGCGTATGCACTGTCACCTACAAGATAGAAGCAAAGACTTAGCAACGGTGATGTTCATACATGTGTGGTGCTCATGTGTGGAAGAGGTATGTGTACGTACCAAGCAGGAGTCCCTCTCCAAATTCTCCGTTGAGTAGACGCCTGTGGATGCCACTGTGTCGGAATATGTAGGAGTCGTGTGTGCTCCCCGGAAATTGTGCCACTAAGTCCGTGATGATGTGCTTGGCATCGCACACAACCTGCACGTTGATAGAGTGTTAGGACTTGTGGTTCCGGAATATGTACTCATTGGCAGCGGGTGGACAGATGGGGATATGCGTACAGTCGATGCATCCAATGACATGGGGGAAATGGGCCACCTGGTAGAATGCCTGTTTGTTGCGGTCCAACTGCTGTGGGGTTGTGGGGAAGCTGATGTGGGTGTGGATCATTGTCAGCATGGCATCTATGAATTTCTGGAAGAAGCGTGAGAGTGCCCTTTGTGATACGCCTCCGGCTACGGCAATTACCCCCTGAAAACTTCCTGAGGCCAGTAGGTGCAGGCTGCAGAGGACCTGGACGTGCGCAGGGATTGCATTGGTCCGATCTGTCTGGTGCTGCAGGAGTGGTTCGAGGTCTGCAATGAGGCGCATGATCATGGCACGATTCAGTCGATACTTCTCATACACCTTGTCCTCATTCTGTCCCAGCAAGGTGATGCGCACTCGGAATACTCTCTCCTGTACCCTTCTCCTGCGCTGTCCTGCTGCATTGATTCGCATCCTCCTTGCAAGCACGTAGAGGGCTGCCATTTTGTGCTAGCCAACAGGGTCTCCTGGCCCACATTTAAGGGTTTGCTGATTGGTACGCTGTTGCACATGCGGAATTTTTAAAAAAAATTTTTTTTTTTTTTGTTACTTTACCTCCAGGTTCTGATTCCCCTTAATCTGCTCATGCAAAATAGCGATTTTTGGGATTTTCGGTATTTGCGAGTTTTGATGCATTGTGTAGCGATTCGTTATTAGCCATTGGCACTTGCCGGGAGCAAATTGTGATTTCGGTGATTGCGACTTCGGTAATTTGCAATTCGGTATTTTAGCGGATTTGTTATTTGCGATTAGTTATTTTTCCGGTATTTTTTTGCGATTCTTTATTTTCTTGCGATTTGGGTTGATGCATTAGGATTCGGTTTTTGTCACTCGCTAACGGGTGATTTTACCGATTCGGTATTTTACAGACTGGATTTTTGCTTGATGCATGTGCCAGTAAATCACTATAAGTACTCCCGCAATGGACCAGTCAGCAGTAGAAACTCTGCTACTAGCTCAGGTGTTGGTATGCCCTGTTTGAAGTGAATAACACCACCTAGGCGTGGGGAAGGAGGCAAGTCCTTTTGTTAATATTTTCCCTCACACACCCTAGTGGTGTCATGCTTCATCATTGGGACACCCTGACGTCTAAAGGTCAGGGTGGGCTCGACCAATATTTCAGGGAGCTCTTGGTGAGATGATTTTTGGCCAGGGGGTATAAAGATTAAAAATCGTTATGTTAAACTTATGTATCCTGCTTCCCTAGGACTATCCGGAGTCACGTACGGGGCTGGACCCCGGAAGTCGACTACTGCCTTAACATCTGTATGATCCTTTCTGAATCTAGCGGCCGGCCCTGGTGGTTGTAGGCCCATGCTTGTAATTGATTTATTGTTCAATAAAAAATTTCAAAAAAAAAAAAAAAAGATTAAAAATCGGCGTCAAACCCCAGTTTCCCTTTATTCTTGGGTTTGGCACTGATGTTAAAAGATAAAGTAAAAGGGATGCTAGGAGTATTATGGTCCTAGGACCCTATTGCCAATACCCAACTGCTTCTGGGTGGGGTGGGTGTAGGGTTCCATCTTGCTAGGCTGTGGGACAGGGGGCATGGTGGGAGTAGTGGTACAGGCCTCCCACCCACAAACACCCTCCCATGGAAGATGGCTACCTACCTGTACGTTTGTTTGGTGTACTGCAATGGCTTCCATCTGCTTCTGGGTGGGAGAGTGCTCCATCCTGCTCAGGTGTGGAACAGGGTGCATGGTGGGAGTAGTGGTACAGGCCTCCAACCCACAAACACCCTCCCCTGGAAGATGGCTACCTACCTGTACGTTTGTTTGGTGTACTGCAATGGCTTCCAACTGCTTCTGGGTGGGTTGGGGGAGGGTTCCATCTTGCTAGGCTGTGGGACAGGGGGCATGGTGGGAGTAGTGGTACAGGCCTCCCACCCACAAACACCCTCCCCATGGAAGATGGCTACCTACCTGTACGTTTGTTTGGTGTACTGCAATGGCTTCCAACTGCTTCTGGGTGGGGGAGTGCTCCATCCTGCTCAGGTGTGGGCCAGGGGGCATGGTGGGAGTTGTAGGGCTGGCCTCCCAGGGAAGATGGCTACCTACCTGTACGTTTGTTTGGTGTACTGCAATGGCTTCCAACTGCTTCTGGGTGGGGGAGTGCTCCATCCTGTAAGTGATGTGGGTTGTGTAATGGCTGACACATGCTTCTGGGTGGGGTGGGGGGAGGGATCCATCTTGCTAGGCTGTGGGACAGGGGGCATGGTGGGAGTAGTGGTGCAGGCCTCCAACCCACAAACACCCTCCCAGGGAAGATGGCTACCTACCTGTGAGTTTGATATGGATTATGTAATGGCTGACACATGGGTGAGGTGGGGGGGAGGGCTCCATCTTGCTGATGCAGTGGGACAAGGGGGCCTGGTGGGAGTTGTAGTACTGGCTGCCTGTACATATGCCCCCATGGTAATGTTACTAGCTGCGTTGGGGGTGAATGGGAGTGAGTGAATGTTGGATCTGTGAGACATGTTTTTGTGAGGGTGTGGTGCAGATGAATGGAATTTGTCCTAGGTAGTGTAGCTTTGTAGTTGTGCAAGACAGTACATGGCAGTGTGGTGGTAGTCATTTTTTTGTACTTACCAGCCTCCACTCCCCCGGCTACACCTGTGAAACTCTCTGGATGCAGTATGGCAAGCACCTTCTCCTCCCATGGTGTGAATGGTTTTGGTGGAATGCGAGGGCCACCGCCAGTCCTCTCAGTCAGCTCACGGTTCTTGCTTCTCCTCTCTTTGACAACCCTCTTCAGATCATGCCACCGCTTCATGATCTTCTTTTTGGATCTTGGGGTGGTCCCTACTGCATTGACCCTTTGGACTATCCTTGCCCACATTTGTGTCCTTGTGGCTAATGGTGTCTGTTGGACCAGGCTACCAAACAGTTGTGGTTCCACTCTGACTATCTCATTTACTATGACTGTCAACTCACTCTGTGAATTTGGGCATTTTATGTGTTGACATGGTGTGTGGTGTGCAAAGTGGTTGTGGGGGCAGGATTGTGAGTGGTGGGGTGGTGGTGATGTGTATGGTGTGTGATGTGCAGGGGGTTAGTGGTGCAGGTGTGGAAGTGGTGGTGTTGCTGTGTGTGGTGTGAGTAGTGCTGGTGTGTTGCTTTGCCTATCCTTTGTCGTGAGGGTTGGTGGCCTTCAGTCTTGGAATGTTGCAAAGGATTGTGCTCATGGAAGGGACTGGTTTTTATACTCAGCTATGTGGGTGTGTCCAAAGGGGGTATTGCTTTTCAGGTGTGTTGTGTGTGTTGTCCTGGGAATTGTATTTTTCGTTTTGCCATGTGGTTGTGTCATTGGGGTGTGTTTTGTGTATTTGGGGGGCATGGCTAGTTTGCTGTGTGCACTTTTTAGCCTTACTGTGGGTTCTTTGCTTCGTCCACCATATTTTTCACGGATTGTCCGCAGCGGTGGCTATGCTGCAGCTCTTCCGCTGGCTCTCCCATTCATCCCAGTGTGCGACCGCGGCGGTCGGAAACAGCGGAACGTACAGCGGGACCATCGGGGATATCCTAATTTCCCGTGCGGTGTCTCCACTATGGTTGCGGCGGGTTGGTGTTTTTCTACACACTGATCCTGCCCCCGAGAAAAATATATATACTCTGTATCCAATATAATATGGCTTGTTGCAAGAAAAACAATACAGAATCAAACAATTATTATGCTTCCCATACAAACATCTATTGACAGATAACGTAAGTCTTGATTGTAGCTTTGTTTAATCTATTTTTTATTGAAAATCAGTTCTCTGCCTTAAAATCATCAAAAGATTGCTTTGCCAACACGTTTCATCCCTCTTGGGACTTCTTCAGGGCTCTTCAGCGTGCTGTCTTTTTGGGCAATGAGTGTAATGCCAAACCTGTGTTGACAGTACAGCAAGTGAGATTTCCATCTATTAATAAAAAAGCTTTGGGTCGTTTTTTGGTTACGTCTCCGTGCGGTCACTGAATATATTTGACCGTGGATTTCACTTTGTATATTATCAGCGTGAATACATCTCAGGTATCAATCTGTAAAATACATCAGAATAGAACTTGCTATGTCGCCAGCTCCGTGAATGCCGTGTAAGTGGTAATAGTCTATTACGCTGATAATATACAAAGCGAAATCCACAGTCAAATATATTCAGTGACCGCACAGAGACGTAACCAAAAAACGAAAGACAGCACGCTGAAGAGCCCTGAAGAAGTCCCAAGAGGGATGAAACACGTTGGCAAAGCAATCTTTTGATGATTTTAAGGCAGAGAACTGATTTTCAATAAAGAATGGATTAAACAAAGCTACAATCAAGACTTACGTTATCTGTCAATAGATGTTTGTATGGGAAGCATAATAATTGTTTGATTCTGTATTGTTTTTCTTGCAACAAGCCATATTATATTGGATACAGAGTATATATTTTTCTTGGGAGCTGGATCAGTGTGTAGTTAGGCAACGGTGGTTTTCAATCACCTAATTGGGGTGTATGTGGGTCACACCCCAGATCTCACTGCACAGAGTCATATCATTAACACAAGGCAGATTTATTGGTGACGTCTGGTGCTTGGCTGTTAAAAGCTCTGACCCTGTCCTCTGGTTAACAGGGTTGGTGTTTTTCCACTGCGTATCCGACCGCCGCTGAGGGATTTTGACCATCACCGCCCGCTATGGGTGGTTTTTCTTAGCCCCGTTCCGTCGCGGTCTGTGTTTTTTGGCGGATGATCCTAATTTGGCTGCCGGTTTTTCCACGGTACTGGCGGGCGGTTGTTTTCCGCTTCCATGGCGGTCGGGGTGGTTTTCCGACCGCCATCCTAATAGGCCCCTTAATCTTTTCTCATCATTCCTCTGCCATGAGAACTCCCTTCCTCGCTTGTTACCGTGATTTCCTGGCCAACTCCTCCTTCTCATGCTTTACTATCTACTAAAACAAAATTATTTTATTCTATCTGATAAGGCTTCTCCACACGTGTATAGAAACACTATGAGACAAAACATTCCACAGCAAAGGCTGAACATAGACGAAACATGAGATTACAACGTGAGCTTGCACTGAAAAAGAGAACGTTAGGCTAAGATGAAATAACACATGAAGTTAAGCTAACATACACATTAGGCCACACTTTAACTTTCAACTTTGACTAGTGCGTGGGATTGCAAATAAGGCCCCATTTCTACAAAATATATGCACCCTATCATAACCATGAATATAATGCAACAACTACAAAAATGTCATTATAGTTATACCTTGACATGATTAACTCGGGTTATACATATGAACCTATCAATTACTAGTTGTACACATCCTAGTTAAATATCTCAGAATAAGACAATCCATGTTAATTTCTCCTTTCACGTTAATATGTATATTGTTACGTAACTTTATTAATCACTTTCTAAACATTAATATTTCGAATGAAGTACTCTCAGTATGCAATACTCCACTTCTTTTAGTACATTAATTACAAGAGAATATATTTTGAGTGCTGGCTATGCTTGAGTATGATGCACTCCTACATTATTTCAGATGATATTAAGACTACACTTCTTCAGATTCGAAACTAGAACTGCTGCTTGCGTACACCGGAGCAAAACTTCAGCAGCCTAAAGGCTTCATGACACCCATTGCCTCTAAGTACCGGAATCAAAGCACTGTGTCCTCTGACAGGCAGCTCTCCAATCAAAGATTCAAAATCAGAGATTCAAATCTGGAGTAGCTACGAGGTCTGAGTGACACCTATTCAGTACACAGCCCTAACTCAGAAGAGATTTTATGTTACATGCGTTTGTATAGTGCACAACTACCTCTGAGAGTATTCTCGTGCTGAAGCAGGAGCCTTATGGGCCAAGCCAGGGTTGGGCTAGGTTAAGAGCTAAGTCTCTGATGTGCATGGTCAGGTCGTTCAAGGCTTTAGGAGTGAGGTAGGAGAAGGCACAACCGCTGGATCTGGCTCCATTCATGTTGTGTGTGCGAGTAGGAGTCAGGCTGAGCGGAGGTGTCTGGTAGGTTTGTGGAAGTTTATGCGGTTGTTGAAGTATGTGGGGCCAGTGTTGTGTAAGTATTTGTATGTTCTCGTGAGGAGTTTGAAGAGTGCTCCTTTGTGAATTGGGAGCCAGTGCAGCTCTTTGAAGTGCAGGGTTACTCGAGTGCAGGGTGGGAGGTTGAGAGTGAGTCTTGTCACACGTTTTGTATGCTTGGAGTCTTTTGGTCAGTTGAGTGTTGATTTCCGCATTAAGTGCATTGCTGTAGTTCAGTTGGCTGGTGATGAGGGCTTGATTGACTGTTCTGCCAGTATGGGGGAGAGCTACTTGAAGGTTTTCTTGAGCATCTTGAGTGTGTGGAAGCAGGAGATGGAGACTGCGTTCACTTGGCTGGTCATGCTTTGCTATTAAAGACCTGTACTTGGAACAGCCGTATACCTTGAGCAACAGCTGTTTAAACTCTGAAAGCTGGAACAGCTTTGTGTTTTGATGTAAAAGGTCTGAACTTAGAACAGAAGGAGCTGTGCATTCTGAGCAATAGCTGCCCAGTCTAAACCCTTAAACTAAGCAGTATAAGGCCCGGGCCAGAATCATGGGGTACTCCAAATGATAGCACTTACAGGTTTAACATGCCACCCCCTCTATTCCTCAGTATGATGTCTGGGGGAAGCTTCTACTCTGTTGAATGTTCTTTACAGTTCGGGTGAACTGACATTTGTCCTTTCCCCTTGGACAGGGAGTTTGGTAGTTCTGCATCATAGGATGTTCAGTGATAGTCATAAACACTGAATAATTCCCCGCTGCCTGTGCGGACCCCCGAGCACCTTTGACAATATAGTCTTTAATGGAATTAACTTTGTAGCATGTTGTAAATCAAAGTTAATTTCATATGAACATCCAATGGTAGGCTGTCGGAGATGTCATTTTCTTTCTGAATGCTGGTAAATCTTGATGAAAGTGAATAACTCCTGTGCTTACATCATCTGCCATGGAAAGAAGCTACCTTTTACTATGTAAAGCATGAAAAGAAAATGAAGCCTGGTAGACTTATATTGAAGTAGGACACAAAAGAGATAGTCCCTATGACAACCTAGGAGAAACCTCTACCCAATGCCTTGTACTGACAGTTGTCTGTGAGAGTCAGTTCTTTTTTCCGGCTCCTTCATGCAGGATCTCTGAACACATCAGGTGCTTTTAACACCTCTGAAAAGCAATTTTTTTCTACTTAAAAACATTTTTATTTGACATATTTCTATCTCTACTATCAAATAAAACTCTTCTGACAACTTTTTTCTATCTGAATGCCTTCTCTTTACCAACTGTCCTTGTGGAAGGAAAAAGGCATCTTCTGATGTACACAAAGTCTATTTGATTAGCGTGTCACCATCTCATCAGGCATGATGTGAAATTTGTAGCAAAGTGTTGAAAAGGACTCTTAAAGACAGGCACGAGGTTAAGAGGTCTGATGCAGGATATGAGGAAAGAAGAAGAAAAGAAGAAGATTGGTCAGGTCTTCCTCTCGCACTTCCTCTGTTAAAATTCATTGATTTGGTAAAGACTTGTATGGAGGGAAGTCATTGCCATCAACATCATTCTCATCTACACCGATAGTTGACATCAAGACCACTGGAGTCACCATTGAGAGGTACAGAGCTGATGTGCTCCCCTTTGAAAAAAGGTTTGATGTCAACACATCACCGCTGATGCTTGTCATCAAAACCGACTTACAAGAATATCTGCATCTCTATCACCGCCGAAGATCTCAATGGCACCAGCTTGTTCAACACTGCAGGCCACTCATTTGACATCAACAGTAACACACCACGTCAAAAAGACATACATCATCGTTATATCCTAAATCGTCGCCAATAAGGCCCTGTACGATGTTGAATCCTTCTCCCTTGACATTGTGAGTTTCACAAGTGGTACTCTTTTCTTCACCAGGGTGGTCTGGAACCCCTTCTGCTTTTTTCACCTCATCTCGGGCATCCTGTGATCTAAGTATTCAAATGGACAAACTTCTCCTCCTGTTGAGAGCAGTCATACCTCCAGAGGACCCCATGCAGACACACTTGTATCACTCAGTCCTCTCACCAATTAATAGGTTACCAGAGGCAACTTCCATGTCCTCAATCAGAAAATGGAAAATTCCTACACCGATTAGGACAATGTCACAGAGAATACCCTCTACCAGAAGGGATGCATCCTATTTCAGATCAAGATCTCCTTATTCTTATTGATTGCCTACCTCCTATACTCCAACGTCACCACCACATTCACCTCAAGAGTATCTCCACTAGATGATATTTTTGCTTTTGAAGATCCATTGATTAGAGAAGCAACTAAGTTCAATATTAACACACACATCTCAACCCAGGATTTCTGTCATTTTTTAAAATTCTACAACTAAGCGCAGCTCCGAAACTTCTTCTACCTCGTTTAACTGGTCTGTTGGGCATTGTAGAAGAACATTTTCTTAACCCTACCACTTTTAAAGCTGGCACTCCAGGCTTCTAAAGATATATAAAACACCTCAACAAGATCCTGATTTTCTCAGGATGGATCCGAAACCTGATTTAATCATTGTTACAGCGGTTAGACAGAAACATTCTTCTGCTCAAGAATCCACTGCTCCTCCTGACAGAGAGGAATAGATTGGACTCTGTAGGGAAAAAGATCTGTGGTACTGCTTCTACTCACTGAAAAAATGCCAATGCAGCTGCTCTTCTATCGAGATACCATAAAGAGATTTGGGATGGCATGACATTTTTTGCCTCTGATTTACAATCACATAGGCAACAGGATTTTCTTGAAATGGTTACGGAAGGCTGTCTAATCTGAACCAATCTATTAGTGCAGAGGTTGACTCTGTTGAACTCTTAGTTACATAATTCTGCCATGGGATTCTACTGAGAAGATCATCCTGGCTTTCAGTCAGTCATATTAGCTTTATTCGACAATGTTAGTCATCAAAGCAGATATACAAAACTTAAAAAGACACATGACCGTTAATTAATAGCAAATTAAAATCGATTTGCACTAAGAAATATAAAAACAGTTAAAACATTTTGGGAATAAAAACGGAATTGATAATAGTTAAATACATTATATATTTTTGCTACTTATTGTACAAAACAACATTCATTAATATGAACCTTTTGCCATGGCACGCTATTCTTATAAACCACTGTTATCTAACACAGATGGACTATGGAAGTCAAAAAACATCAATCAGAGATTTAGGGGCATTTGGGAATCAGTACATATGCACATAACATACCCGCTACCCAGCTGAAATTATTTGAGATCTGATAGACCATGCCCAGCCTAAGAACTTTGCCAAAGCGATAACAATAGATGTTGTTGTTTCTGCGCGAAGTAGTCTAAGCGCGACTTCATTGCTTCCAGTTCCCAGTGATCTACAAATCGGGGTCAGCCACATACGGCTTGGGGCTGTATACGCTGGGCAAGCAAACAATAAATGGGCCAGAGATTCTGGCTGAGCGGGACATACTGGACTGGAGACACTGGTTTGCATGTCCCATTTTGCCGAAAATTACCTTACTGGCAAGGTGCCAACTCTGAATTGGAAGTATAGCTTCCTATCATGTGTTTTTGTGATTAAGTCCCAGTATGGTTCCTGCTTTTGCATAGGCTTTACATTCAGAAAGTATCCTGTTAGTGTTAAAGGATCACTATTTCTGACGATGTTATCCGTCACCCAACTCCAGTATCTTTCCTTTAGCAAGGGAACGGGGTACTTTCTGAATTTTCCCACAGTGTAGCCATGCCAATATTGGATAACATAATTCTGATTTCCTACAAGCATCTGACTTTTTTATAACGATCTACTCTAATAAAGTCCTTTAGGCCAAGTGCATAAGCGCTTAGTTCTGGTATTGACCAGATTCTCCGCCAATGTAGGAGGGGTCGCAATCTGGCTGTGTCGGCCAGTGACTTCCTACCCAGGTCGTGGAGCAGCGGACGTACTGGTGTGCTTTGTGGGAGTTTAGTAATGTTCCACAAGAACGTATTTTCCACTGATGTAAGTTTGGAAAGATTATTAAAACCCCACAACTCTGCCCCATATAATACGTAAGCGATAACTTTTGTGTTATATATTTTCAGGACTGGACTAACTGGTTTAGTTAGTGAAGTATTGAACTCTTTTTGCAGAATTCCCGCCAGTTGGCGATGCTTCAATGTAGCCATTTCCAGTTGCTTATTCCACTTCATGTCTCTCGCAATGTGACCGTTAGATATGTAAAGTCTTTTTTCCTGCTCTAGAGGTCGGTTATTCAATACCACTCCTCCTCTAAATGATCTATGTGGACTAAAGGTCATAAACTTCGTTTTTGACACGTTGATTACCAGGCCCCGCAGATGACAAAACTCTTCAAAGAGCAGCAGGGCTCGTCGCAAACCGCTTGGTGTTTTAGCGATAATCAACATGTCATCCACGAACATCAGGATTGGTATTCTCACGCCAGCTAGGACTGGAGCGTCAGTGGGGGTAGCTTTCATAGATTTTGCGATCCCTTCATTAAACAGAGAAAAAAGTGTAGGTGCCATTACGTAACCTTGTCGCACTCCTCTTTCTTCAGGGAAGGTGTTAGTAGTCTGTCCTTGTGTGCCCCATCTGATTCTTGCATGGTTTCCCTTATGGAGTCTAACTATCAATGATAGTAATTCATGGGGTATACCTAGCTCTTGTAATACGGCCCACAATTTAACACGGGAGACGAGGTCAAAAACTGACTTGAGATCAACAAAGGCAGCATATAAGCTGCCCTTCTCAATGACCACCATCTTCCAGTGTAACATTGTGAAGTGAAATATCTGGTCAACAGTGCTTGTGCATGCCCGAAACCCCGCCTGAAGAGGTGATAACATACCCTGCTCATCCACCCAATCTTGCACCTTGTTCAGTATAAGACGGCCCATAATTGTTTGGAAAGAATCAATTAAACTAATCGGTCTATAGTTTTCAGGTTGGCATCTGTCCCCTTTTTAGGTCCCGCCCTGGCGAAAGCAGTGCATGCGCTGCTCTGCCATGCAGAGGCCTATTGGAATCGATATGATTCTAGCGTGCACGTGGGGAGACAGAGACAGTAAATGTGCACGCGGAGATTGGATGCTTTACTGGCGGCGTGACACTCTGGGGACTTTTTTTCCGCCGCCAGTAAAGCATCCAGTCCCCGCTGTTATAAACAATGCGCATTATGAGTGCGGGCCGCCTGGGTCGCGCTTGTATATTTTTCTTGCGCCTTGCTCTGGATGCAAACGGTTCTCTTCAAATATTTAAATTGTGTTTGCGTTACTAATTTCCCTGCACTTTCGTATGATAGCAGGAAAGTAAGCGTACCAATCCCATTCTACGCTCGCTCTTTCAAATTTCCTGGTCCGCTCCCATCTGCATTAGATTCTGGTCCATCTGCATAGCAAGGCTTGCTTGATGGCTCGTCACGTACCCATCCCAAGCCAAGTGCATAATGTAACAACCTATCGGTACTGAGTCTGAGGCTTCGTTAATGCATCCAGATGCAACAGCGCTGACATGCACCTAAAACCCGCCTTTTGCAAATGGATGTCTGCACTCTGTAAGGAAGCCGAGGATTGGTTGTCCCTGCATTCTGAACACCTTTTTGACCAACTGACGGACATTGCACGAAACTCGCACTGCCTCGAGTCTGTACACCAGAGCGCGCTCTCGCAGCCATTATAAACACTCCGACTCACTTCAAGAGTAATGCCAAAGGAAAAGAAAATACAAAAACATTCCTGGGAATAGCTAATACTATGGGAATGAAAGATTTAGTAAAACGTGAAATATAAACGGACACTAAAACTGACCTGGATTACATTAATTGTTCAGAAAGAGGCCGTGTTTTCCCCCAGCAAAGGTAAGGACAAGACTAGGGACCCGTTTACATGTCCGTTCTACAATGCTACAGGGTCTGGGACTCTGCCCACTTGAAGTCCTGTTTCGATCCTTTGCAGATGTTGAATGCTTTCTGGTCTTCACCTACTGTGTTCTCTGGTGCCCTTCCCGGACTATTAGTCCATGTGTGGTTGACCACCCCACCATTGGATTTGAGGTCGCTACCAGAGTTATAGGGCCATCTTGAGTATTGCAGTTAGGAGTTCCTCATCCAGTGTCGTTTCAGCGCCATCTAGTGAAATGTTTAACAAGCTACTTTGTTGTTATTGTATAACCTTTTCAAACAGTTCATCGGATGCAAGTAAAAATCCCACTTGCACGACAAAGCGGATACTGCCATGAGCATATGGTAGTTTGGAAACATAGTGTTCGAGGCATATGAGCTGCAGATCACACACTTAGGATAGTAGATCGCCATCTGGTGTTGGGCTCGGATGCTTGCAGGGTGTTGTTGTCTTTGGAAGTAGTCTTTGGTCATGAGATAGGTGACTCCTCCCTTGGACGACAGTGCGCATGGGCATCAACTCCATCGTCAGATTGTTTTTTTCCGCCATTAGGTTCGGATGCAACTTTTCCGCTCCGGTTGGAAATATCAATTCCAAGCTTTTCGAAGCGAAAAACTTCACAACAAAACATCGAAACACCTTCATCCTCGACATCGATTACATCGGCTCGATTCCGGACGTCGACGCGGGCCGCTGGGCCTATCCACGCCGTGAGGCCTACGGCTCATGGAAAGGACTCCGTTCAAAAAATGCCCCCAGTGTGGAGCAAAATTTCCGCACAGTGACCACCACAAAGTCTGCAACCTGTGCCTATCACTGGAACACGACGAGTCCTGCTGGCCCCAGTCGAGACCGAAAACATCCTTCAGAAGCCCCGCTCGGCTCCGAAGAAACATAAGCCTTCCAGTAGCTCGGGACCGAGCAAACCGCATGTCATTGTCCAACCAGCACCATCGGCACCGAAGACAAAAGACCACTCTGCACCGAAATCGGCTCCGAAGCCCTCGGCCCCGAAAACACCAAGGCCAATAGACACACCGGCACCGAAGGTTCCCAAGCCCACAGATGCACCGAAACCATTGTCGGTACCGAAACCACCGGTTAAGGACTCTCATGCGCCTCCTAAAGCCAAACACGCTACCGATCAACCAAAACCTCGATCGGTACCGAAAAAATCAGTACCAAAGACTGTTCCCGAAGAACAAGAAATGTTTTCATCCAGACCCAAGGCAGAAAAAGATCTATATCAACCCCAAGACTAGACATGTCACCGCGGTGCCATGTAAAAAACGGAAGCTGGACACACCAACTGCCCCAGTTCCTGTAAATAGGAAGGACTCTTCAACTTCCCCTATCCCTCCTTCCTCTCCTATACTGCCTCCTATCTCACCCCCTCTGCCTACACCACCATTACATATACCCTCTCCATCTCATACACCACCACCACAGGATGATTATGATGACCTAGGGGGTGGGGGTGATCCTAATGATCCGTTCACGGATCTAGACACCTCACCGTTGGATGATTGGGCATTCCCCTTACCAGACATGCCTGACCCTGAGCCATATTCCTCAAAACCATTGCCTCCTGACGATCACCTGGGGTTTGGACAATTATTAAATAGAGCATCAATATACCACGGCGTCACAATGCACTCAGACGCAACAGAGGAAGACTTCTTATTAGACACTTTCGAACAGTCTCAAAAGTCTGTACAAATCCTGCCCATGATTAAATGAGTCATAAAACACGCCCCCAAAGTCTTTAAAGACCCCGTTCGTGCCAGGGTTCTCAACCCACGAATCGAAAAGAAATATAGGCCTGCTCCTGAAGATCCTAACTACATCAAGGGCCAACTCCCTTTGGATTCTTTGGTCGTTTCCAATGCTCGGAAATGCGCCAACTCCCAAACCACAGGAGATACACCACCCCCAGACAAAGAATCCAAACTATCAGAAGCCTCTGGCAAAAGAGTAGCAGCACAATCACTGGCGAATTGCCAACACCCAAGCCCTACTAGCACGCTACGACAGGGCCCACTACGATCAATTAGAGACTCTCTTACAACATCTACCAGACCAATACAAAACCCAGGCAAATGACCTCATTCAGGAGGGAAAGCTCATTTCAAATGCAGCAATTAAATGTGCACTTGACGCCGCAGACACCGCCTCTAGAGCAATTAACACAAGTGTGCTCCTTCGACGACATGCATGGCTACGCATCTCAGGCTTGAAGCCAGAGGTACAAACTACCATACTTAGTCAGCCATTCAATCAGGAACAGCTCTTTGGGCCAGCAGTAGACGCTGCCCTGGAAAAAATGAAAAAGGACACAGAGACGGCTAAGTCCATGGGAGCATTACAATCTCCCCAAGCACGTGGGTTCTTTCGGCTCTCCTTCTATAGAGGAGCCTCCAAAAATATTGGAACGGACACCTCCTCTACATTCAAAACCGCCACACACACATCCCCCAGTAGAGGATATTTTAGAGGCGGATACAGAGGAAACAACAACAAGGGGCGAGGTCGAGGTAATAATAACACTCGCACCTCCCCTGCCACAAAACAGTGACTTTCCTCCACTCCCCCCAGACCATTCCACTCCGGTCAGGGGAAGACTAACACAGTTCCTACCTGTCTGGAACTCCATCACAACAGACAGGTGGGTAAGACAAATTATCCAGTATGGTTACTGCCTGGGACTCACAACTACCCCCCCCGCATATACCACCCAAACAGCGTTCCATGTCACAAGATCATCTTACACTCCTCAAACAAGAGGTTCTCTCATTGCTTCAAAAGCACGCAATAGAACCAGTTCCCTTACAACATCAGGGTACAGGGGTATATTCACTCTACTTCCTAATCCCCAAAAAGGACGGGACTCTAAGACCAATACTCGACTTCAGACCCCTAAATCTGTATATCAACTCAGATCATTTCCATATGATCACTCTTCAACAAGTGCTCCCACTACTGCAACAAGGCGATTTCCTTACCACACTAGATCTCAAGGACGCCTACTTCCACATTCCCATACATCCTGCCCACAGGAAGTATTTAAGGTTTGTGGTGGACGGACAACACTACCAGTTTACAGTCCTCCCATTCGGGGTAACAACCGCACCCAGAGTATTCACAAAATGTCTAGCAGTAGTAGCAGCACATCTCAGACGGCAACAAATTCATGTCTTCCCGTATCTAGACGAATAAAAGCCAAGTCATTCAACAAGTGTGTCCTACACACTCACCAAACTATCCAAATTTTACACAACTTGGGATTCACAATAAACTATCCCAAATCTCACCTCCAACCTGCTCACATACATCAGTATCTGGGAGCCACAATAAACACCTCCACAGCCCGAGCATATCCCAATCCAGCCAGGATAGCCAATATGCAAGCTCTTATCGCAAAATTCCAAATCCAACACTCTCTTCCAGCAAGAGTGTTCATGCAACTCATAGGCATGATGGCGTCATGCATCTTCATTGTGCCTTATGCAAGACTTCAAATGCGTCCCTTGCAAGAATTTCTAGCACGTCAGTGGAACCAGGCTCTCAGACAACTTACGGATCTGGTGTTGGTGGACAGCCGCACACATCGCTCTCTGAAATGGTGGAACATAACAAACCTCTCCAAAGGGCGGCCGTTTCTAGAGCCTCTTCCACAGATAGTGCTGACAACGGACGCATCGCTCACAGGATGGGGAGCCCACCTCCTCAGCCACACCACTCAGGGCAAATGGACCACTCAACAAAAAATGCTCCATATCAATTACCTGGAACTGCTAGCAGTGTTCCTAGCACTAAAATCATTCCAAATACATCTCCAAAACAAAACTGTCCTCATTCGGACAGACAACATGACAGCCATGTATTACATACAGAAACAAGGAGGCACACATTCTCTCCAGCTGTCCCAGCTCGCACAGAACATTTGGAGATGGGCCATTCCCCAGAAAATATACCTACTTGCAGAACACCTTCCAGGGGTTCACAATCAGATTGCCGATCTGCTAAGTCGACAGACTCAACAAATCCACGAATGGGAACTACATCCCCAAGTTCTAATACCCTTTTTCCAACAATGGGGCCAACCAGACATAGATCTGTTCGCCACACACGAAAACGCAAAATGCTCAACCTTCGCCGCCAGGTTTCCCCACCCGGAGTCAAAGGGCAATGCAATATGGATGAACTGGTCAGGCAGATTTGCGTACGCTTTTCCGCCTCTCCCACTCATTCCATTAGTGGTACGCAAGCTCAGGCAACAGTCTCTCAAACTGATCTTAATAGCTCCCACATGGGCACGCCAACCTTGGTTCCCAACACTACTGGATTTCTCGCTAGTGCCCCACCAAAAACTGCATCTCTCCCCGTCCTTACTAACCCAGAACCATGGAGAAATCAGACACCCAGATCCTGGTCAACTGAACCTGGCAATCTGGCTCCTGAAGTCCTAGAGTTTGGTTATCTCAACCTACCACCAGACTGCATGAATATTATAAGAGAGGCCAGACGACATACCACTAGAGCCAACTACGCTGCAAAATGGAAATGATTTGCCATTTACTGCACTAACAATCATATAAACCCACTGGATGCATCCATCCAGGACATCATTTGCTACTTACTACACTTGCAAAGATGTAATTTGGCATACTCATCCATACGTCTCCACCTAGCAGCATTAGCAGCCTACTTACAAAATAGACAACACTTGTCACTCTTTAGAGTGCCTGCGATCAAAGCCTTCATGGAAGGACTAAAAAGAATTATTCCTCCCAGATTACCACCCTCTCCAGTGTGGAATCTAAACATTGTTTTTACAAGGCTCATGGGACCCCCATTTGAACCTCTACATAAATGCGAATTACAGTTCCTCACATGGAAAGTGGCTTTCCTTATCGCTATCACATCCCTCAGAAGGGTGAGTGAAATCCAGGCTTTAACCATACAAGAACCATTCTTACAATTGCACCGTAACAAAGTGGTTCTTAGAACAAACCTCAAATTCCTTCCAAAAGTCATATCTCCGTTCCATCTTAACCAATCAGTAGAGCTACCAGTGTTCTTCCCAAATCCCGACTCGGTAGCTGAAAGAGCTCTTCATACCTTAGACGTCAAAAGAGCCCTTCTGTACTACATTGACAGAACCAAATCATTCCACAAAACAAAACAATTGTTCGTTGCTTTCTCACCACCACATAAAGGCAACCCCATTTCCAAATCTGGGATAGCTAGGTGGATAGTTAAATGTATCCAAATATGCTACCACAAGGCTAAACGCACACTAACGGTTCCCCCTAGAGCGCATTCCACACGCAAAATAGGGGCTTCCATGGCATTCTTAGGAAACATTCCACTAGAAGATATTTGTAAGGCAGCCACATGGTCTACAACACACACCTTCACTAAACACTATTGTGTTGACGTGCAAGCAAAGCAACAAGCTTCTGTGGGTCAGGCTGTCCTTAAAACTCTATTTCAAACTGCTGCAACCGATACAGGTGACCACCGCTAGGGAAGATACTGCTATATAGTCTATCCTAAGTGTGTGATCTGCAGCTCATATGCCTCAAACGGAATATGCTACTTACCAGTATGCATCTGTTCTTGGCATGTAGAGCTGCAGGGTCACACACGCCCACCCACCTCCCCGGGACCTGTATCTGTTCCAGCATTGTCTTACTTAGACAACACACATGGACATCTCTCTCTTTTCTACAAACTCCATCATTTCCCATATGGCGAAAAACAATCTGACGATGGAGTTGATGCCCATGCGCACTGTCGTCCAAGGGAGGAGTCACCTATCTCGTGACCAAAGACTTCTTCCAAAGACAACAACAACCTGCAAGCATCCGAGCCCAACACCAGATGGCGATCTACTATCCTAAGTGTGTGACTCTGCAGCTCTACATCCCAAGAACAGATGCATACTGGTAAGTAGCATATTCCTTACTAGATGCAGAGTCAGACAATTACATCTTCAATTAGCTTTGATAATCTAGACAGCTGATTTGTAGTTTAAATGATCTCAGAGGGTACCAGGTTTAGGAAAACAATGGCTCTCCTAAACTTTCTAGGATTTCGGAAGTACTGTTGCAACATTTTTTTTTTTTTTTTGTAAAATATTTTTATTGAGTTTTTCCACATCCCAAGTCCTGTGGACCAACAATACACATGTTAACATCAGTCTAAGAATCCCCCATCAAAATTTGTATCAGGAGAAATCCGTTCCACTACAAGCCTACCCTACATCCCCCAGTACTGTTGCAACATGAATGCGTTTTAAAAATCTTAAAATGGTATTCCTTACCGGAGGTTGGTAGCATCTTATTGGCAAGGTTGGTTATTACATCACTTCCTGGTAGGTTGCCATTTTTAGCTTCTTTAGAAGACTTTGAGGCATATTATCAAGCCAGGCGATAAAATTATCGCCGCTTTAGCGACAGAAAACTGCCGCTAAAACGGCGATAATGGGCTTGATAATATGCTCTATGGAATTCCAATTGAAGCCCATGTTAGATGTGAAGGACATCTAACATGGGCTTCAATTGGAATTCCAAGATAATATGCCCCAAAATAATCGCGCGTACATTACTCCGTTTTCCTTCACTCCTGGGTGGATGCTCCAAGTGAGTTCTTGCTCTGCATCAGGAGTCACTCTGCTGGCTGGCTTAGACAAGAATGATCTATCAGCCAATGGTCAAAATAAATGCTCGGTTTCCATGTCAATTTCCTTCATTTGCTATTTAGTCGGTGTGGAGGTCCACCCCAGGAGAAACCTTGGAGCACTTGGAACCACAGTCAAGATACCCATAAGAGAATCACAAGCAGTTAGGAAGAAACCTTTGTAATACTGCGAAGCCAGAAAAGGTTTACTTTTAATACAGATAATTTTTATGCAAATGCACAATTGCCCGGTGAAAAAAGGCCTGTTTGCGATGGAGGTTCTCCAGATGTTTTAAGCGGTACCAGGCCTGTAATTTGGTCTTTAGCCAAACCTCTGCTTTTGTTATGTCTTTTGTACATTGTCTGGGAGGGGCTCCATATCTTTGTCCCTTGCTACCTCACTCCCCCTTAACTCTGGTTTCCTAACTTGCTATCCCATCTACTTTCTATAGCTCCTCCAACTACCTTATCTCTCTACGTCACATTTTTCCACTCTGCCCCTTTTCTCTGCAAAGCCTTCATCTCAGTCAGCAGAGCTAAAAGTCACACTCTACTAGGAAAATCCAGGACTTAAGAACATGAATTTAGACCCAGTTGGCTTGTGTTTTTATTTTAAAAAATGCACGTTTTCTGACTATCACCCAGGTGGATCAACAGATTACTTCGTTTTACCTGAGAACCCAAGTGCACGAGTGGCTTTTGAGTCCTTTTACTTCACATTTTGAGATGTGCAGTCCTGATGTTATAATGGAACGAGTGGGACTGCAAGAATGTAAAGGGAAAATCTGAACTGGAAGGGTGCCGTTCACGCTTTGAGGAACTTCGTTTGTGCAGCTCAGTGCTTGACCTGGGCGTAAGGGACTGCGAGGTACCGCGGCTGGGAAACCAGCTACAGCTGCGGCCTCTTCCCGGACACTCCCCCTGCCTGCCTTGAAATTGACGGCTCACGGCCCCCGCTTCGCGGGAGCCGTTCGCGCTTTGAGGAACTTCGTTTGTGCAGCTCAGTGCTTGACCTGGGCGTGAGGGACTGCGAGGTACCGCGGCTGGGAAACCAGCTACAGCTGCGGCCTCTTCCCGGACACTCCCCCTGCCTGCCTTGAAATTGACGGCTCACGGCCCCCGCTTCGCGGGAGCCGTTCGTGCTTTGAGGAACTTCGTTTGTGCAGCTCAGTGCTTGACCTGGGCGTGAGGGACTGCGAGGTACCGCGGCTGGGAAACCAGCTACAGCTGCGGCCTCTTCCCGGACACTCCCCCTGCCTGCCTTGAAATTGACGGCTCACGGCCCCCGCTTCGCGGGAGCCGTTCGCGCTTTGAGGAACTTCGTTTGTGCAGCTCAGTGCTTGACCTGGGCGTGAAGGACTGCGAGGTACCGCGGCTGGGAAACCAGCTACAGCTGCGGCCTCTTCCCGGACACTCCCCCTGCCTGCCTTGAAATTGACGGCTCACGGCCCCCGCTTCGCGGGAGCCGTTCGTGCTTTGAGGAACTTCGTTTGTGCAGCTCAGTGCTTGACCTGGGCGTGAGGGACTGCGAGGTACCGTGGCTGGGAAACCAGCTACAGCTGCGGCCTCTTCCTGGACACTCCCCCTGCCTGCCTTGAAATTGACGGCTCACGGCCCCCGCTTCGCGGGAGCCGTTCGCGCTTTGAGGAACTTCGTTTGTGCAGCTCAGTGCTTGACCTGGGCGTGAGGGACTGCGAGGTACCGCGGCTGGGAAACCAGCTACAGCTGCGGCCTCTTCCCGGACACTCCCTTTATAGCGGATCACTACCTATTTAAATCGAGACTAATGACGCGGCGCAGGACGAGCGCCGGGCCAAGGGTGGGCCCGTTCTAGCCCGTTACAGACCGAGTAAGACCGGACCTGGCCCCCCTTCTAACATTTTAATTGTGTGTAATGGACATCATCGCTGACTTGTAAATATCTGCTGTCTAATAATTGTAGTAATTATATGTTAACACCCATGGCGACCACACGAGGGAGTAGGAGCAGGATGATCAAGGATGCTAATAATATTACTGGCCCATTAGACAACTTCATTGTAAGAGCGAATTCTGTTATTGATCAAGGAATTGCTCTTAAGGAACGAAGAGTGTCACAAGACCTATTACTAGCTAAACGCTCCTCTTTGGGCCTTTTTGCGACAGCTAAAACTCCCGATAACATAGGTAACAAAGCACCCCTTGCCTTAGTACAGGTGGATATACATAGCATCCCAAATGTAGTAGATTTGTCTTTTTCTATGACGGAATGCATATCCTCCTCGCAACTAGAGAGGTCACCGATTCTTGTATCGGAGCCTCTGGTATTAGAACCACGGTCGCAAGACTCAATCAATAGTCAGATGACGAGAGAGAAAGAGGGTGCAATTCCAAAGACGACAAAATACCCAAACAGAAAGTATAAGAAAAATGAACCTAAAGTAAATAAGTTCAGTAAGTCAAAAAAAAAATCATTGCTACTGGGGATAAAGGGAAAGGCGAACTTCACATTAGAGGGAAAGAACGAACTGAACAACAGCTAAAAGAGGGCCCTACTCAAAATTGTCCCATTGCGGATAGTCAGTTATTGGATTTGTCCAGCGCTGTTATTTCTTCCCCGATGTCTATAAACTCGGAGCCTTTGAAGGCTGACCATAATTTAATCGAACACATAAGGGAGCTTTTTAGAATATATCTTACCCCGCTAGAAATTAGATTGAAGAAGATTGAGACGCAGTTAATAGATGTGGCTGCCTCCTTTAAGACCTCGACTAACATCGGCCCATGTAAGGTTGTGGAAGGGGTACTAAAAGGTACAAAAAATTTATCAGTGGGACCTCCAACAGCTAAAGCGTTAACCCATGCTACAAAAGCAAATAGTTTGGCATCTGTTAACACAGAGAACTGTCGGGGAGGCTCCTGTCCTCCCGCGGGGCTGTCCGATCCAGATTGCCTCGGAGGGATTTCGATACTTGGGTGTCTACATTACGCTGGACCCGGTGGCCCGCTACGAGCGAAATTTGCTTCCCCCCCTCCAGCGCTTGAAGGAGGATGTCGCGCGCTGGAGGCGCTTGCCACTTTCGCCGCTCGGCCGGGCGGCGTTGTTCAAGATGATGTCACTGCCGCGCTTCCTGTACGCTCTCCAGAACACTATGGACTTGGTCCCAGCGCGCTACTTCCGTGAAGTGGAAGGTTTACAGCGCCGCCTGTTCTGGGATGGGAGGCCGCGTATAGCCTTGGCAAAGTTGACGCTCCCGTGGTACGACGGAGGGATTGCCCTCCCGGATATTAAACGGTATTACTGGGCCTCCCAGTTAGCTGCAATTAATCAGGGCCTCTATGGGCCCGCCCTAAACCCGGCATTTGAAATGGACAAGATGCTCCTGCCCGGTGGCGACTACAATCGAGCGCTCTACGCTAGTGTGCCCGATTCCCGCTTGACGGGACCCACGCGTGTCATGGTGCGAGTATGGCACGCGGCTAATGCAGCTATGGGCTGGAAGGACCGTTTGACCCGGGCGTCACCGCTGTATGCGTCTGAGAGGTTGGGCTCTCTGTGGACCTCGAAGGGCTTTGAGCAGTGGGACACTATAGGCATCAGTACAGTGGGGGATCTCTGGACGAGGGGAGGATTTAAAACATTCGAGACGTTGCAGGCGGAGTTTCAGCTGCGGGGCAGTGAATACTTTCGGTACCTGCAGGTCCGTCACGCGCTGGGCTCCGTCTTCCCAGACGTGGCCTCCATCCCGGAGTCCTCCCCCCTGGAGGATCGAGTGCTAGATGGCCATGTTCCGGACAGCACGATCTCCCTCATTTACAAGAAATTGATAAATGATCGCTCGGGCTTACTGACTGGCCTCCGCGAGGCCTGGGTTGCCGATGGGCTGGAGTTGGACGACGAGGACTGGATTTCCGCGGTGGCCTCTCCGAAGGAGGTGGCCATCCCGGCTCGCCTTCGTTTCGTCCAGCTTAAGATACTCCACCGGGTGTACATGACGGGGCCAAGGCTTCTGCGTATGGGCTATGCCGAGGACGGATTGTGTAAGCGTGGGTGTGGTGCTTCAGCGACCTTTTTGCACATTTTGTGGGAATGCCCGAGGGTGGAGCGATTCTGGCGTGGTGTGCATGAGGTCCTGCGAGCGGTTACGCATGTCGCGCTGTTGCCTGAAGCGAGGAGATGTTTGCTGAATGTGTGGGAACCGACCGATTACTCGGTTCCGCAGACGCGATGGGTGACTCTGGGCTACATGGTGGCTAAACGGGACGTTGCACAGCTGTGGGGATCCCAGAGGTCCCCGGCGGTGTCGGCCTGGAAAGAACACATGGATTGGTGCATGTTCCGAGAAAAGGTGGTGTATGTGGCGCGGGGTCAGCCTGGGGCATGGGTGAAGATATGGGGCCCCTGGAACGCCTACCGCGGGGATATCTGCGAGCCGCCGTTGTTGCCTCCCGCTTCACCAGCTCCATCCCCCTAGTTTACTCCCTCCCTCAGTTCCGAGCACAGTACTCTCCCAGTCCCGGACCTGTTTCCCTTCCCCTCTCTGGGGTTTTCAGTGGATGGTTTTGGGTCCCCCATTTGAGGAGCACGTGCTGCCACTTTCGATCGTGGGTTGCCTTGTGGGTGTGTGTTTATTTATGTTGTTGTGTTGTATAAAATGAAACCGTATTGTGGGCTCAGAGCCCTATGGCCCGCGTTGTGGATACCTCCTGCCTTAGTGTCTATGTAAAGCTAAGTGCCTCATTGTATGTATGTCATTTGTTATCGTCACTTTAGCGGCCGGCCGGAAGGTTGTAGGCCCATACCTGTATATATTTGAGATTGCAATAAACGGTTTCAAAAAAAAAAAAAAAACACAGAGAACTGTATAACAGAAAAAATTAACCATCCTCCTGGAAATAATGATCAAGGGCCACGCACACAGAAAGATTCTAATAGGGATCTTAAACCGGGAAATTCAGTTATAGATTTGCCCCCAGAAGCATCTCCTTACTTGGTGATTTTAACGGGCGTCCCCGAATTGAAAGAGGACAAAGAAGAACCCTTTGAATCTTTGAAAAATAGGGTCCAATATTGGCTTAATACAAACCGACCACTCCCTTCGAACAGGACGAGTAAGATCCTAATGGTCCGCAGGGTTTCCTGGGTGGGGGTAGAAAGAAAAACAATACAGGGTGATTGTGTCCTGGTCAATTTTGAGGACCGGGAAACGGTTGACTACATCTGCTCCTGGGGGAATCAGTATATAAATGAGAGTATTCAAACTAAACGACTATCTTTTTTCTACCCTCCTAGATCTCATCCCCATTTACCCAATGATCGTAAATGGGTCACTGTAAAATCCCGTGATAGAAGAGCGGGCATAAGGGAATGGGGGAGGCAAATTAACAGGGACTCAACATATAGTGACACCTGGAGAGGATTACCTACATCTAATCGTTATAGTAGCTTAGAGACGGTGGATTGACTCCATCGGACTGGACTTAGTTTCCCTCCCCATTGTTTTAGTCGCAATAAAACGTACAAAAGCTTAGATTACTCACTAAATGACCCCCAAAGAGATGTTAACGAGGATGGGATAAAAAACTTGTTAGACTCCCTAATAACATCCAAAGCTCCATTTGATGAATCTGATAAACAAGAGTCAGAAACAATTACACATTCTTGCCTCGGTTTAAAAACTGTTTTATCCCAAAAAGTTGTCCATCCCACAGCGCAGCCTGACGCGGAATATAACTCTCCTTTGGCAGAAACACATTTATGTGCGGCTTGCTCCTCTGACGAGGAGTTAGATATTGAACACAACATTTCTTTGATGGAACCAAACTTGTGTGCAGATTGTTCCCCTGACAAGGAACGTCACCAAGACTCAGCAAGGGGAGAGCTGGCCCTTCTATCTTGGAATATAGCAGGCCTAGCAAACAAGGTAAATGATCCCATCTTTTGTGACCTAATTGAGAAGAATGACATCATCTGTCTCCAGGAGTGCTGGGAGCAGGTTGAGATTCATCTTGCAGGGTACCGTACATTTTTTACCCCTGCAATACAGTCCAGGAGAGGTAGAAACTCGGGGGGGCTTTGTACTTATATTTCCAACATGGTAAATTTCGTAATAAAGCAACAGAATACAGAGGGGCATAATTGTTATCAGGTCTTCTGTTTAATTGCAGGAAGAAACCGACTTATTCTAATAAATTTATATAATAATATCCCGAAGGATGATCTGAACAAAGTATTTGAAGATCTAAATAATTCAATATCCCGCGCAATTGGTTTGGAACAAAATGATACTTGTATCATTCTGACAGGAGATTTTAATTGTCACTTGTGCCCTCATAACAATTCTGGTATATGTGGAATGGTCAATTTAATTGGCGACCCATGTACACATTTTGAGCATACCGTGGTGGGAAATATGTTTAACAGCTTAATTTTTGAATGGGACTTGGGATTTGCAAACGAACTGTGTACGCCTCAGGTTCATTTCCAACCTACTTTTAATGGGCGTGGTCTAGAGTCTGTTATAGATTACATTTTGGTTAGTACTACTCACAATCGTAAAGTCCTGCTGTTTAAAACATTAGACACTGCAATGAGTGATCATTTCCCGATTAGCTCAATTTTTCACATTGATAGGGGTACTAGATCTGTCCCAAACGTAGCGGAAAATCTTTCCCGCCATGCTATCTCATTGGCAAGACAAAATGGATATGCTATAAAATGGAAAAAGGTCGACCCATCAAACTTTCTTCAGAATCTGATACTGGATCAATATAAAAATGTCAGGATTTGCCTAGAGGATCATCCTGACCCCAGTTTGACCATTTGTGCCTTTGACCAGACTTCTTCATTCATTGCCAAAAAGTTAACAGGAACCCTACGAGACAAGGCCTACCAAAAAACCATTCGGTGGTTCAACTCGGACTGCTCCAAGGCACATTCTAACTTAAAGCAGATTTTAAAGAAAAAACCCAAAAATATGCTAGAAGTTAGAGCCGCCAGGGCAGCTTATAAAACATCGATAAAAAAACGGAAGCGGGAGCTCAGGGAGAATGCGTGGAATGCATTAGTAAAGGCAAGCTCCCTGAGAGATAACATTGCGTTTTGGAAAGCAGTAAATGCCCCCTTCTTCGTTGAAAGGAATTCTGATAAGTTGGACCCTGTGATAGAAGAATCAACCTGGGTGGATCACTTTACTGAGCTTTATAAAAAAGATGTTTTGCTCAGTATAGCCTCTAAACCCTTAATCCAGCAGGCTGTTACTGAACCTACTGTCCCTGTTTTATTTCCTTTGGGGATTGTTTTTTCCCCTTCTGAAGTGGAATTGGCCCTACAGGAAAGTGCTAGAAACAAAGCCCCCGGGCCTGACGGGGTCCCGGCAGACATATATAAAGATACTGTCTCTTTATGGGCCCCCCTGTTGACTAACGTGCTAAATAGTTTTAATATAAAGGGATTTCCACCGACCTGGCAGGAAGCCATCGTGGTGCCTATTTTTAAAAAGGGAGATCGAACTGATCCCAAATGTTATAGGCCGATCTCCCTACTTGATTCACTCATGAAAGTGGCAGGTAGAATCATTTTAAATAGATTGCACACTTGGGCAGAGGAATGTGATGTTATTTCCAAGTTCCAGTACGGTTTTAAGGCTGGCCTAGGTACTGTTGAACAAGGGCTCAACTTGGCCTTAATAACTGGCAAATACATGATGGCAAAAAAGGGTAATCTTTTTATGACCTTTGTTGACCTTAGTTCAGCATTTGATTGCCTGGACCACGACGTACTATGGGACACTTTAATAGGCTTGGGCATAGATTCAAACATCCTTAATTTTATTAACCATTATACAGAGAGGCAGGGGCTAAGGTGCGTTTCGGAAACAAAGGGGAGTGCACTGGCAAGTTTCCAATTATGAAAGGTGTCAGACAGGGTTGTATTTTGGCACCTTTTCTTTTTAATTTGTATATACATGAAGTGGCAGATTTTTTAATTAAACAAGAGCTAGACTATCCTCAAATTGATGGCACCGCAGTTCCTATTTTATTATATGCTGACGATGCGGTCATCATGGCCAGAACTCAGTTGGGCCTTCAAAAGGCTTTAACCAGTTTTTCTCTCTTTATGAGTTCTAGGGGTCTAAAAATAAACATAGGGAAAACCTTTACCATGTGCTGCTCGTCAAAGAATAAACTTTCTTGTAAGACTTTTATCGATAAGTCTAAGATAGAACTTACTAGTACTTTTTCATACCTGGGGATTGTTTTTAATCAAAAAGGCACTTGGAAAGCAGCAATTAGGGCCAGGAATCTTGCTTTTGCTCGTACTATACGAGCAATCAGACAGTTTGCCAATAAATTAGGGGGCAGGCCTGTACGTATTTTAATGGATATCTACAAGTCTAAATGCATATCAACTGCTTTATACGGATCTGGCATATGGGGTATCGCAGACCCCCAGGAAATCCAAGTAAAAGAAAACAGTTTCCTGCGCTATTTGTTAGCGGTCCCCAAATCGACCTCTACATATACATGCCATAAGGAATTGGATCTGGTCTATATCTCGGATCTCATTAAAATCAACCCATTACTCTTATGGCATAAGATATGGACCTCAGAAGCAACTGTTTTTAATAGATCTATTCTGAATGATTGCCTTAAACTAGAGAGGTGGAAAGACATTCATTGGATTTCCTATGTAAAGGAGTTTATGACTAATATGGGCCATCGAGCTTTTTTTGATAACCCCTCCTCGCTATCCTTGATCTCCAGAAAGGCTCTTAAGAAGAGTTGCCTTGCTTTCCTGGAGAACAAAAGATGGCTTGAGGAGAGGACTAAGTCATCTGTAATTCAATATAATGCACTTGCCCAGGGCCCTGGCTTGCAGCTTTATCTGTCTCCTGACTACCCTTGTTACGACAGAATGTTGCTATCTCGCCTGAGAACTGGTACCTTTTATAGGTTAATAACATTCCCAGTGAGTAATGATTGGTCCTTCAATTTAATTAATTGCCCCTGTGATGATCTTGCTTTGCAATCTTCAATACATTGTGTTCTTTTTTGCAAGTACTACGCTTGGGGAAGAAAGAAATATCTGATTCCCCTCCTTAAGATCTGGGGCCTAAGACAGTGCAAATCTGCGTATCTAAAGTACTCCTATTGGAAGATGAAATAACTATTAGTGCTGTATCCAAGTTTTTTAAATTCGCAATCCGATGTAGATTAATTTTGGATTAATTTTTAGTGTTTGTCTTTATGTCTGTTATCCCCTTTTATGATGTACATAACTTGTATGTAATTCGATTTCGTTTTTAACTATGTTTCTTTTGATTGTGCTTTTATGATTTTAACTCTAAAATCGAAGCTATCTTTGACTTGACTTGAACTGGAAGGGCTACTCCTGCATAAACCTGGAAAACTTGATGGCTCCGTCACACAAACATCACTTAGCACAAATCATTGCTATGCGCGTACTGGGTCAGCCGCCTGGGTCACGCTTGTTTATTTTTCTTGAGCCTTGGTGCGTTTGTCGAGGTTTAAGTTTCAGTCGGGTCGATGAGGTGCAGGCACGTCCCTGCTCTGCGGATGTAAACCTCGACTCCACTCCTTGTCGAGAGGAAAAGTAAACAGAAAACTGTGAATGTTTGGAATTGGTGCGGGAGCTGCGCCTGCCCTGGAAATGACGCCACGTCGGAGGTGTCTTGTTCCAGGCGCCGTTGGGGTGCAGCTCCTTTCTACTCCAGCCTCCCGCTCCAACCACGGTTTCCCTTGCCGGCACCCCGTCTTTCTTCAAATCCCCACTTCCTTGCACTACCACTCCGTACCCCTGTCCCTTACTCTGAACACTCGCCCTTTTCAGTACCCTCAAACGAGCCCCCCATTCCCCATCGCAAAAGTGGTCCTTTCCGGTCTCCATTTCACACCTTCACGCTGAGACCCGGGCCGCCAGTTCCCCCTCCCGCTCCACCTGAGTAGAGGCAAATCCCAGCTGCAATATAGTAATAAAAAAGAGAAGAACTTTGCGATAGCTGCCAAGTTTTTAGGCTGCTTATGTGTGACATTTCCATTGTTTCAGTCATTGAAAATGCAATAGGTCTTGCCTTTGATTAAGATAAAGCCATTTGCTTTGCTAATGGTATTGTATACCAAAGCAAATGGCTTTAACTAAATGAAAGGCGAGACCTATTGCACTTTTAATGCTTGTTTAAAAACAGGGATTACCTCGGCCCCTTTCCACGAGGCCGGGACCGGTGCACCCTTTGCAATTTCATTAGCTAAAATCATAATGTATTTACTCCACTTGACTTGATCAAAAAGGTATATGTCAGCTGGGATTCCACCGGGCCCCGGTGCTTTGCCTCCCGATAGGGTTCTCAATGCGAGGCTAACATCGGCCTCATTAAAATCCGGGCCGCAAAAATAGGAATATGAGAACTCAGGCATTTCACTGTCCTCTGGGTTACGGGCATATTGGGGTTTGAATTAGTTAACCCATTGGTCCTGACTTACATGGTTCATTGGTTCTGTCAGTCGACCACCTCTACCCCATTTTACAACATCCCAAAACTCTTTGCAATTTTTACTCTTGCACGCATGTTTGAGGTCCAACCATCTGTTCTCATCCCAAGTTTTCTTGGCTATATGTTGCACTTTCTTGTAGATTTGTCTAGCCGTACGTACTTTGACAGGATCCCCTTCTCTTACTGCGCTCCCTAGGGACTTTAGTGCCTCCTTGCATTCAGCGTTAAACCATTTTGAGATATTTCTAGAGTCGGTACTTCTGGTCTTAGAATGCTTAAAAAAATGGGTACGTAGTTGAGTGAAGAATTCTTCATGGAATTCTATTATAGTCTCAGGGGTTGCGGAGTTGGAGAGGAGAACTTCTAATGAGGATATAGCACTATTAGTATCCATGGAAATTTTTCCAAGGGCTTCAGAGTTCTCAAGTAGGTACGCCCATTTTAACCTCCTCATATCATTTGTGGAGGACAAATCCTGAGTGACAATATCTCTATACATGGGTTTGACTACTTCCTTTATTGATAGGTTAAAAACTGCACACAAAGGGTTATGATTGCTCTCAAGCCTCTCTGAGACCACCATATCACTTAGCACATTCCATAGTTGGAAGTTAATCAGTAGTTAATAGATGCGGCTAGTACTAAAGCCATTATTGAATGTACAAGCCTCATGTCTATCGGATGGGGTTCTGCCATTTGTCTCCCTTAGGCCTTTCTCCAGGCAGATAGAATATAATTGGATCACCACATCCGTCCACTTTTTTATGGGAGCTAAATCTAGTTTAGGAATTCCCCACTGGTCATCATCATCTTCTGTAAGGCTATGATTCTCTTTTCTAAGGGGCTCAAAGGTCACATTAAAATCACCCGCTATTAATACATGCCTGCCCCTAGAATGCTGGTCTAGTAAACCATCGAGAGCCGCTAAAACGTCAGATTTTTTACCATTAGTCCCTCTTGCATATATGTTATAGATGTCAATAGTGTCTCTTTGGCCCCATTTCACCCTGATTGCTAAGAGGTCCTTGTTATTCGACTCTAGTGTCTGTACGACAAAACCCAATTCTTGGCGAACCCAGATTAGTAACCCACCTGAGGCGCGTCCTTCTCCTCCCTGGTAGCTGGTATGTTATAATTAACCCCTTCGGTGCTTATGACGAGCTGGACTCGTCATGGCACACAGTGGGCGTGTGCTCATGACGAGTCCAGCTCGTCATAACACACAGCACTGAAAATCCCTCATTTCAGTGAATCCGAAACTGAAATGAGCCAAGAGGCTCATTTCAGTTTCTACGTGCTCAGGGGGCTATCTCAGCCCCCTGAGCACGTAGAAACTCAGGAGAGGTATTGTTGGAAAGGGGAGAATCTCCAAGCAGGGATCCACCCACTAGGCACCAGGGAGGGGGGTGCGGCCCCTTGGGCAAGGGCCTTTGCTCCCCCCATAATTAATTTGGCATGATTAGACTTTCTGCCCCCCCTGGGGGGTAGATGGGGCAGTAGCCCCCAATCTGCCCCCCGGGGGGTAGGAAGCCCACTAGACACCAGGGATTTTTCATGGGGTATTTATTAGGGGTGGGGCCTGCCCAAAACGGGCATGCCGATGCCCCCACACCCCAGCCACAAAATTACAGATTTCCTGCCCCCCTGGGGGGCATATGGGGCAGAAAGCCCACTAAACGCCAGGGATTTTGTTTTTGCACCATTTTATTTTAGGGCGGGGGCTGCCCGAAACAGGCATGCCAATGCCCCCACCACCATTACAGCCTTTCTGCCCCCCTGGGGGGAAGATGGGGGCTGTAGCCCCCAATCTGCCCCCCTGGGGGGGCAGAAAGCCCACTTGACGCCAGGGATTTTTTTCCGCGCAATGTTTTTTAGGGTGGGCTGCCCGAAACGGGCACGTCAATGACCCCATACCCCGCCACCATCACAGCCTTTCTGCCCCCCCTGGGGGGCAGATGGCGGTATTAGCACCCAATCTGCACATTAGTTGTCAGGGATTTTTTTTAGGCAAATTTGAAATAGGCTGGGGGCTGCCCAAAACAGGCATGCCCATGCCCCCACACCCTCCCCCGCAAAAATGACAGCCTTCCTGCCCCCCCTGGGGGGCAGATGGGGGCATTAGCCCCCAATCTGCCCCCGGGGGGCAAAAAGCCCAGTAGACGCCAGGGATTTTTTGGGCAAAATTTAATTAGGGTGGGGGCATTGGCATGCCCGTTTTGGGCAGCCTCCACCCTAATAAAAATTTTCCCAAAAAACTCCCTGGCGTCTAGTGGACTTTCAGCCCCCGCTGAGGGGCAGATGGGGGCATTAGCCCCCAATCTGCCCCGCCGGGGGGGCAAAAACCCCTCTAGACGCCAGGGTTTTTTTTGGGGCAAATTTGAATTAGAGTGGGGCAGCCCAAAACAGGCATGCCCATGCCCCCACCCCCACCCCCTCCCCCGCAAAAATTGCAGCCTTCCTGTCCCCCCTAGACGCCAGGGATTTTTTGGGGGAATTTTTTTATTAGGGTGGAGGCATTGGCATGTCCGTTTTTGGCAACCTGCACCCTAATTAAAATTTGCTCAAAACAATCCCTGGCATCTAGTAGGCTTTCTGCCCCCCCATTAGCCCCCAATCTGCCCCCCTGGGGGGGGGGGCAGAAAGCCCACCTGACGCCAGGGATTTTTTTCAGCGCAATGTTTTTTAGGGTGGGCTGCCCGAAACGGGCACGCCAATGACCCCACACCCCGCCACCATTACAGCCTTTCTGCCCCCCCTGGGGGGCAGATGGGGGCATTAGCACCCAATCTGCACCCCCTGGGGGGTGCAAGATGCCCATTAGTTGTCAGGGTTTTTTGGGGGGCAAATTTGAATTAGACTGGGGCAGCCCAAAACGGGCATGCCCATGTCCCCACCCCCTCCCCAAAAATTACAGCCTTCCTGCCCCCCGGGGGGCAGAAGCCCCCAATATTCCCCCCCGGGGGGCAAAAAGCCCACTAGTCGCCAGGGATTTGTTTGGGGGCAAATTTGAATTAGGGTGGGGGCTGCCCAAAACAAGTATGCCCAGGCCCCCACCCCCTGCCCTACAAAAATTACAGCCTTTCTGCCCCCGGAGGAAAGATGGGGGAAGTAGTCCCCAATCTGCTCCCCCGGGGGGCAAGAAGCCCACTAGACGCCAACAATTACGCTGGCTTTTTTATGTGTGGGGGTGGGAGCTGCCCAAAATGGGCATACCAATGCCCCCACCACAGTGTTTCTGCCCCCCGTGGGGGCATATCAGGGCAACCCCATCCCCTGATTTTTCCCCCCAGGGCGGCAGAAAGCAGACTAGGCACGGATTTGTTTTTAGCAATATGCCTACCTGTCGATTTTGGGCCCTAGCGCAGCAGGCACATAGGGAAACCTAGCAAACCTGTGCATTTTTACTAACCAGACACCCAGGGGAATCCAGGATGGGGTAACTTGACTGGCTCTCACCAGGTTCTGTTACCCAGAATCCCTTGAAAACCTAACAATTTGTCAAAAAAAACTAATTTTCCTCACATTTCTGTGGTGGAAAGTTCTGGAATCTGTGTGGATCCACAAAATTCCACCCACCCTGCGTTCTACAAAGTCTTCCAAGAAAAATGGTGCCTCACTTGCGTGGGTAGGCCTAGTGTCTGCGACAGGAAACGGCCCAAAACGCAACGTGGACACACCACATTTTCACAGTGAAAACTGACCCTTTTTTTGCAAAGTGCCTAGCTGTAGATTTTGAATCTTAGCTCTGCCGGCACCTAGGGAAACCTAGCAAACCTATACATTTTTATAAACTAGACACCCAGGGGAATCCAGGATGGGGTGACTTGACTGGCTCTCACCAGGTTCTGTTACCCAGAATCCCTTGCAAACCTAAAGATTTGTCCAAAAAAACACATTTTACTCACATTTCTGTAGTGGAAAGTTCTGGAATCTGCGTGGATCCACAAAATTCCACCCACCCCACGTTCCCCAAAGCATTCCGATAAAAATGGTGCCTCCTCATGTGGGTGGCCCAAGTACCCGCGACAGACAGAGGCCCAAAAAGTATTGAGGCGACATCAAAATTGCCTATCACCAAACATCCTGGTTTTGCAAGGGGGGTCACCTGGGTTTTTGGCCCCATGCTCGGCGGCCATCTAGGAAAACCTACCAAACCCACACATTCCTGAAAACAAGACACCTGGGGGATTCCAGGGAGGTATGGTTTGCATGGATCCCCCAACGTTTCCTTACCCAGAATCCCCTGCAAACCTCAATTTTAGTTGAAAAAATCACTTTTTTCACACATTTTTGTGTGGGAAAGTTGTGGCATCACTGGGCTGACACAAATTTCCCACCACCCAGCGTTCCCCCTGGTCTCCCGATAAAAATGGTGCCTCACTCGTGTGGGAGGCCCAACTACCCGCGACAGGCAGGGGCCTAAAACATATTGAGGCGACATCAAAATTGCCTATCACCAAACAACCTGGTTTTGCAAGGGGGGTCACCTGGGTTTTTGGCCCCGTGCTCGGCGGCCATCTAGGGAAATCTACCAAACCCACACATTTCTGAAAACTAGACACCCAGGGAATTCCAGGGAGGTATGACTTGCATGGATCCTCCAACGTTTCCTTACCCAGAATCCCCTTCAATACCCAATTTTAGCTGAAAAAATCACTTTTTTCACACATTTCTGTGGGGGAAAGTTGTGGCATCACCGGGCTGACACAAATTTCCTACCACCCAGCGTTCCCCGGGGTCTCCCGATAAAAATGGTGCCTTACTCGTGTGGGAAGCCCAAGTGCCCGCGACAGGCAAGGGCCCAAAACCTTTTTGTGATAGGCAATTTTGATGTTCCCTCAATACGTTTTGGGCCCTTGCCTGTCGCGGGGACTTGGGCCTCCCACACGAGTGAGGCACCGTTTTTATTGGGAGACCCGGGGGGAACGCTGGGTGGTAGGAAATTTGTGTCACTCCATGATGCCACAACTTTCCCACACAAAAATGTGTGAAAAAAGTGATTTTTTCAGCTAAAATTGAGGTTTGCAGGGGATTCTGGGTAAGGAAACGTTGGGGGATCCAAGCAAGCCATATCTCCCTGTAAGCCCCCGGGTGTCTAGAGTTCAGAAATGTGTGGGTTTGGTAGGTTTCCCTAGGTGGCCGCCGAGCACCGGGCCAAAAACCCAGGGTACCCCCCTTGCAAAACCAGGTCATTTTGAGATAGGCAATTTTGATGTCGCCTCACTACGTTTTGGGCCCTTGCCTGTCGCGGGTACTTGGGCTTCCCAAACGAGTGAGGCACCGTTTTTATCGGGAGACCCTGGGGAACGCTGGGTGGTAGGAAATTTGTGTTAGCCCGGAGATGCCACAACTTTCCCACACAATAATGTGTGAAAAAAGTGCATTTTTCAGCTAAAATTGAGGTTTGCAGGGAATTCTGGGTAAGGAAACGTTGGGGGATTCATGCAAGCCATACCTCCCTGGGATCCCCTGGGTGTCTAGTTTTCAGAAATGTGTGTGTTTGGTAGGTTTCCCTAGGTGCTGGCAGAGCTAGGGTTCAAAAACTACAGCTAGGCACTTTGCCAAAAAAGGGTCATTTTTCACTGCGAAATTGAGGTGTGCCCACGTTGCATTTTGCGCCATTTCCTGTCACGGGCACTAGGCTGACTCACACAAGTGAGGTAATATTTTTCTCTGAAGACTTTGGGGAACGCGGGGTGGGTGGAAATTTGTGGATCCACACGGATTCCAGAGCTTTCCACCACAGAAATGTGGGCAAAATGTGTTTTGTTTGACAATTTTTTAGGTTTGCAAGGGATTATGGGTAACAGAACCTGGTGGGAGGCAGTCAAGTCACCCCATCCTGGATTCCCCCGGGTGTCTAGTTTTCAAAAATGTATAGGTTTGCTAGATTTCCTTAGGGGCCACCAGAGCTATGGTTAAAAAACTACAGCTTGGCACTTTGCCAAAAAAGGGTCATTTTCACTGCGAAATTGAGGTGTGTCCACGTTGCGTTTTACGCCGTTTCCTGTCACGGGCCCTAGGCCGGCCCACACAAGTGAGGTACCATTTTTCTCGGAATATTTTGGGGAACGCGGGGTGGGTGGAAATTTGTCGATCCACGTGGATTTCAGAACTTTCCACCACAGAAATGTTGGCAAAATGTTTTTTTGGACAATTTTTTAGGTTTGCAAGGAATTCTGGGTAACAGAATCTGGTGGGAGGCAGTCAAGTCAACCCATCCTGGATTCCCCTGGGTGTCTAGTTTTCAAAAATGTATAGGTTTGCTAGGTTTCCCTAGGTGCCGGCAGAGCTATTATTCAAAAACTAAGCTAGGCACTTTGCCAAAAAAGGGTCATTTTTCACTGCGAAATTGAGGTGTGCCCACGTAGGGTTTTGCGCTGTTTCCTGACGCGGGCACTAGGCCGACCCACACAAGTGAGGTACCATTTTTCTCGGAAGACTTTCGGGAATGCGGGGTGGGTGGAAATTTGTGGATCCACGCGGATGCCAGAACTTTCTACCACAGAAATGTGGGCAAAATGTGGGTTTTTTGACAATTGTTTAGGTTTGCAAGGGATTCTGGGTAACAGAACCTGGTGGGAGGCAGTCAGGTCACCCCATCCTGGATTCCCCTTGGTGTCTAGTTTTCAAAAATGTATAGGTTTGCTAGGTTTCCCTAGGTGCCGGCAGAGCTATGGTTCAAAAACTACACCTAGGCACTTTGTCAAAAAAGGGTCATTTTTCACTGTGAAATTGAGGTGTCTCCACGTTGCCTTTTTCACCGTTTCCTGTCGCGGGCACTAGGCCGACCCACACAAGTGAGGTATCATTTTTCTCGGAAGACTTTGGGGAACGCGTGGTGGGTGGAAATTTGTGGATCCACGCGGATTCCAGAACTTTCCACCACGTAAATGTGGGCAAAATGTGTTTTTTTGGACAATTTTTTAGGTTTGCAAGGGATTCTGGGTAACAGACCCTGGTGGGAGGTAGTTAAGTCACCCCATCCTAGATTCTCCTGGGTGTCTAGCTTTAAGAAATGTATAGGTTTGCTAGGTTTCCCTAGGTGCCGGCAGAGCTATGATTCAAAAACTACAGCTAGGCACTTTGCCAAAAAAGGGTCATGTTTCACTGCGAAATTGAGGTGTGTCCAAATTGCGTTTAGAGCTGTTTCCTGTCGCGGGCACTAGGCCGACCCACACAATTGAGGTACCATTTTTCTCTAAAGACTTTGGGGAAAGCTGGGTGGGTGGAAATTTGTGGATCCATGCAGATTCCAGAACTTTCCACCACAGAAATGTGGGGAAAATGTGTTTTTTTTTTTACAATGTTTTAGATTTGCAAGGGATTCTGGGTTACAGAACCTGGTGGGAGGCAGTTAAGTCACCCCATCCTAGATTCCCCTGGGTGTCTAGTTTAAAAAAATGTATAGGTTTGCTAGGTTTCCCTAGGTGCCGGCAGAGCTATGGTTCAAAAACTACACCTAGGCACTTTGTCAAAAAAGGGTCATTTTTCACTGCGAAATTGAGGTGTGTCCATGTTGCCTTTTGCGCCGTTTCCTGTAGCGGACACTAGGCCGACCCACACAAGTGAGGTACCATTTTTCTCGGAAGACTTTGGGGGACTCGAGGTGGGTGGAAATTTGTGGATCCACGCGGATTCCAGAACTTTCCACCACAGAAATGTGGGCAAAATAGGTTTTTTGACAATTTTGTAGGTTTGCAAGGGATTCTGGGTAACAGAACCTGGTGGGAGGCAGTCAAGTCACCCCATCCTGGATTCCCCTGGGTGTCTAGTTTTCAAAAATGTATAGATTTGCTAGGTTACCCTAGGTGCCGGCAGATCTATGGTTCAAAAACTACAGCTAGGCACTTTTGCCAAAAAAGGGTCATTTTTCACTGCGAAATTGAGGTGTGTTCACATTTGGTTTTGCGCTGTTTCCTGACGCGGGCACTAGGACGACCAACACAAGTGAGGTACCATTTTTCTCGGAAGACTTTGGGGAACGAGGGGAGGGTGGAAATTTGTGGATCCACATTGCCTTTTGCGCCGTTTCCTGTCACGGGCACTAGGGCGACCCACACAAGTGAGGTACCATTTTTCTTGGAAGACTTTGGGGAACGTGGGGTGGGTGGAAATTTGTGGATCCATGCAGATTCCTTAACTTTCCACCACAGAAATGTGGTGAAAATTTGTTTTTTTTTACATTTGTTTTAGGTTTGCAAGGGATTCTGGGTAACAGAATCTGGTGGGAGGCAGTCAACTCACCCCATCCTAGATTCCCCTGGATGTCTACTTTCAAAAAATCTATAGGTTTGCTAGAGCTTTCCTAGGTGCCGGCAGAGCTATGGTTCAAAAACTACATCTAGGCACTTTGCCAAGAAAGGGTAATTTTTCACTTTGAAACTGAGGTGTGTCCACGTTGCGTTTGGCAACGTTTCCTGTCACGGGCACTAGGCCGACCCACACAAGTAAGGTACCATTTGTCTCGGAAGACTTTGGGGAACGCGGTGTGGGTGGAAATTTGTGGATCCACGCGGATTGCAGAACTTTCCACCACAGAAATGTGGGCAAAATGTGTTTTTTTTTACAATTGTTTAGGTTTGCAAGGGATTCTGGGTAACAGAACCTGGTGGGAGGCAGTCAAGTCATCCCATCCTGGATTCCCCTGGGTGTCTAGTTTTCAAAAATGTATAGGTTTGCTAGGTTTCCTTAGGTGCCGGCAGAGCTATGGTTAAAAAACTACAGCTAGGCAATTTGTGGATCCACGCGGATTCCAGAACTTTCCACCACAGAAATGTGGGCAAAATGGTTTTTTGGACAATTATTTAGGTTTGCAAGGGATTCTGGGTAACAGAACCTGGTGGGAGGCAGTCAAGTCACCCCATCCTAGATTCCCCTGGGTGTCTAGTTCTAAAAAATGTATAGGTTTGCTAGATTTCCCTAGGTGTCAGCAGAGCCCGGGCATCAGGCTCTCATTTGCCTCGGTTCCCCGACGGAGAGAGCGGTGTTCCTTTCCTGAGCGGTTGCCAGGTGGAGGTTATTGACTCACCCAGTCTTTACGGGTGAAGTTGAAAAGCACTACTGACGGACACATATTGAGTAGTCCGCGTGTGTCCTGTGTATCCTTTACCAGTGTGGTTTACACAAGGTTGTGTTTGTGCAGTAGCGTAAGTGGTCCTGATGAAAGCCTAGCCTTGCTTGAGGCGCTCTGGCTGAAACATGTCGACCATTACTTTTTGATCACCACAGTCTATAATTCTCTGACTGGAGGTGTATATGCTTTTAATCCTGGTCTTGCACGGCTGTGGTAGATTTACCGTTACATTTCTTACTTTCGCCTGCCGTTCTTGAACTAGTTTTAACTACACCATTTTCCCTTATTTACTTGTTCATTTGCACTGCACCCCTCACTCACACAATAAGCTCATCATTTGAGGATTTAGCTTATCCTCTAGTGTATTTTGAAAACATCCCTGAGCTCCTCCCTCTTAGAGAGGGGGTTGTAGCCCCCAGAGGAACTAGGTTTTTCCTCTGGGAGGAGAATCCCAAATGATGAAGCATGTCACCTATGGTGAGTGAGGGATTACGTCCTACAAGGGATTGCCCTTAGTATTATTCTATTGGGCTTAGTCAGTTTCAATACTTCACTTAATGATTCATTTGATTTTTTGGACTTATAGACCTCAGGGTTTCGTTATGTTTTTTTGAGGAGGAGTACTGTCCCTGACCTGGGGGATTGGCCTGCAGTGGTTGCCTTGCTGCTGAAAGGAGAGGAGAATAGACTACAAAGACTTTATTTCAACTTGTGCTTAAAAGATCTCCAAGGGCTTGTATTGAGCTTGCCCCCTGAACGAAGTCCCAGGACCAGTGGACTTCACCCCTAGCTCCCCAGAGTCTTTTGGAAGTGCCTGCTGCTGTTGTTGGGCCTTCTGAGGGACTGCGTGTGGCAAGGAGCTGGAAGCGCGACTCAAGAAGGAGAAGCGTGCCGCCGTCGGAGCTGTTGTCGTCGCATCTCGCAAAGGGTGTCGCCGCTGCAGCATTGCATCGAGCGGAAGCGTCTCGCATCATTCCGGAAGTGTCTCGCAACGCCGAAGAAGCGCGTCGCCATCGTAGCTGACGCATTGCACCGCATCAAGAGAAGAGTTTCGCATCGAGGAAGAAGCGTGTCGCCATCGCAGCCATCGTAGTTGTCGCATTGCACCGCATCAAGAAAAGCGCCTCGCATCCACGGAGAAGCGTGCCGCCGCCGGAGCTGCTGTCGTCGCATCGCGTAAAGGGGTGACGCCGCTGCAGCATCGCATCGAGCGGAAGCGTCTCGCAAACATTGGAGAAGAGTGCCGCTGCCAAGGCCGCTGTCGTCGCATCGCGTAAAGGGGTGACGCCGCTGTAGCTGACGCATCGAGTCGAGCCTTCTCGCAACATCGCATCTGGAAGATCTTCACGTCTTTATTTCTTTGCACCAAAAACGTCATTGCATCAGCATCGTTGCAACACTTTTGTTGCCCTGTGTGTCGCATCTAAGGTACATTGAATTAAAGTGTTGCAATTAAGAACTTAGGAGAACTAAGCAAACTTCTACCATCTAAAGTAACAGTATTGTGTATTTTTGTCGTTTAATGGTCTTGTGGTAACTCTATATAAAGAACCCTTATTTTTAATATAAAAACCTGTGTGGTGTCCATCTGTAGTGTTGTCACTTGGTTACTGTATGTGTTCACAAATGCTTAACCTATAACGCTCTGAGATAAGCCTTGTCTGCTCGCGCCAAGCTACCTAGAGGGTGAGCAGGGGTTATTTTAGGAGTGTAACCCCTTACCCTGACTAGAGTAAAGGTTCCTGCTTGTCACAAGTACCTACCTGTGCCAACCAGAGAACCCGGATTCTAACATTACCCTAGGTACCGGCAGAGCTATGGTTCAAAAACTACAGCTAGGCACTTTGCCAAAAAAGGGTCATTTTTCACTGCGAAATTGAGGTGTGTCCACATTGGGTTTTGCGCTGTTTCCTGACGTGGGCACTAGGCCGACCCACACAAGTGAGGTACCATTCTTCTCGGAAAACTTTGGGGAACGCGGGTGGGTAGAAATGTGTGGATCCACGCGGATTCCAGAACTTTCCACCACAGAAATGTGGGCAAAATGTGTTTTATTTTACAATGGTTTAGGTTTGCAAGGGATTCTGGGTAACAGAACCTGGTGGGAGGCAGTCAAGTCACCCCCGCCTGGATTCCCATGGGTGTCTAGTTTTCAAAAATGTATAGGTTTGCTAGGTTTCCTGTGAGAAGTTGGCCTGGTATATGATGTTCACTAGTTAAAGTGACCACCTTGTACCATGCCAAGCAACCCTTATGGTGTGGTTGTAAGTCAACCTTTTCGGACTAGCTGCCCTAGTGGTAGCGTAGGCTAAGCAGTCTTTGAGGCTAAACTCGTTAAAGCGTGTTAAGCAGGCTGTTTTACCAAATGTAACCCCCCTTTATACCAATGAAAGGACACCACACAGATATATATTCAAAATATATATGTATTTATTTCTCAAAGTATCCCCTAGACTCTTTATGAGCACAGGAGCACAAATCGTTAAACAAGACAACGTTATAATATACAGAAGTTGCACTTTATATGGATGGGCCCTGGTGGCCACTCAAACCATATACTAAAATAGTGGTATAAGTACCACGAACAGGAAAGGGAAAAGGCCTAGGGCCTCTAGAATCGCTGGGCCTACAAGGAGCTAACTTCAGTTAGTGACCAGGAGGTCCACGGGTCGCGTGTGCAGTGAGGGAAGTCACACGCGTGCTCCCATAGGTTTTCAATGGGTGCGTAAAAGTTAAAAAGTTACTGCAGAAAGGGTCTTCTGGATGGACTACGATCTCAAGATTCAAAACACAGACACTAGAGATGTTTCTCTACACTTGGGCACCGGAGTGCCAGCTTTACCTCACCCACAGGAAGCGGGTGCATAGGTCTCGAAGTGCGTCGGGTTTCTTCTATCGATTCAATGGAGCTTGATGACAAAGATGCTGCAGGCGGTCGGTCCAGAAGAGCTGCGTTGGATCCAAGGGTGGATCGGAGTTGTAGAAGACCTGAAAGCAGAGGGGACAGTGTTCACAGTCACTAGCCAGTGACCGGCGTGGCACCAGGTAGGTACCAGGCGATGTCGGGTGCAAACAGGTGGTTAGGTGTAGCTTGTCTCCGCAGCCACGTGGTCCCTGAAGGTCGACGACGTCCAGGAGTCAAGTCACGAGCTGTCCCACGCAGGCTCTCGCTGTCGGCGGTGTCGGCGACTCGAAAGAAGCACACAAGCCTTGGCAAAGGCAAGAGTCATGGAAGTTCAAGAAAGCTGATTGTTCTGGCCAGCAAGGTCAGAGGGGCTGCTCTTTTGGAGAGCAGCTAGGGCCAGTCTGGAGCAACCAGACCAGCGTCGTTGATTTTAAAATAGGTCGCCAAAATGGCCACTAGCCAACGGGCCAGGGACCGGGCAGGCGCGTCGAGATGCAAAGTGCAGAGGGGCCCCACGCAGATCGTGGAGATGCTGGAGGGCTCACCTTTGGTGCAGATGCTGCTCGGTGGTTGGGCTTCTCAGGACCCAAAGCACAACTTGGAGGGAGCCTCTGTCGTTGCGCTTGCAGCTTGTCGTCGGTCTTTCAAGATGGCTGGCTCCATGTGTCTCGGTGCCTCCACGGGTTCCTTCTTCTCAGGGACTGTGGATCGGGCGGTGAGAGGTCTGGAGGTCCAGGTCTTGTCGGGCTCTGGGCTCGGGCTCCGGCTGGAGGCGGCGGCAAAGCAGACTTTCAATAGCTGGTTGGTGCTTGCGTTAGCAAGATGGTCACTCCCTGACCATAGGGGAGATTTCCTTCAGTCCTCTGTGCAGCAGAGCGTCGAAGTTCCCGTCTTCTTCTTGTGGTTAAGTTGATTCCAGGATGTCTGAAGTCTTAGGACACAGCTCCTACCTTTAAGCGGATTCTAGGGGCCGGACTACCTGCTAGGTCCCTCCCTAAGGGTGGGACCAGGAAGGGGGGTGGTTACACCCCCAATCCTTTGTCCAGCTCGCCCCAGGTCCGGGGCTGGTGTGCCCCAGGAACGGTTTGAACTGGCATATGCACCGAGGCTCCTTGTGAGCCTCAGGCATGTCTGGTTTATTTCAAGCCCTACCTGACCAATACACAAAATCCTGTCTGGGGTGGTGCTCGCACCTCCCCTGGCAGGAAACCCTTTGTCCACGTCTCCCAAGCTGGAAGGACTCCCAGCAGCAGGAGGGCAGACTTGTGTCTGTGGTGGCAGCATCCATTTTGTGGAGCTGAGGCTATGTCTGATTTTACCCGTGTTTCAGGTACTGTACATGTCGTGCCCCTCTAGAAGGGTGGAATGCTAACCCCGTCGCCAGAATTGGCGAGGGGTTAGTATTCCAATTCGTATGACACCTTACTCGACATGTTTTGATAAAGCCAAACCAAAGATAGCATTTAACCGCGAGGTTCATAATGCACTTAAAAGTATATGGTATGACGATATCTGGAAACGGTAGAAGGAAGTTGTTCCGACCACTGCAGACAGGCTTAGCTCATGCCAGAGCACCATCTCACATGGAACCAAGCACTCTGCCTTCAGGATTGTTAAGGCCTGCCATATTATTATTATTATTATTATTAATCATTTGTAAAGCGCGACAGCTACCTCCAACGGAGGTGTCCCGGCGCTAGCATCCGAAGAGGGGGGGGGGGAGAGACGGTAGAGAGATCGAGGCGCTAGAAGGAAGACGAGAGGTCAAAAAGCCAAGTTTTGAGGGCCTTTCTAAATGGCAGTTCCGCTTTGATCTGTCGCAAGGGATTAGGCATCATATTCCACAGCGTAGCCGTTTTTACTGCAAAGGCTCTCCCTCCTATCCTTGCTTTCCTATAGCGTGGAATGGCAAGGAGGTTCAGGTTGCTGGATCGTAGAGTTCTGGCATTCTGATATTTTTGGAGCCTCTGCCTCAGATAGCGGGGGCCAACCTCTCTGAACGCTTTGTGGGCTAGGACCAAAGCCTTAAACATCACTCTTTTTTTTACTGGCAGCCAGTGTAGGCTTTGCAGATGGGGAGTAATGTGATACCTTAGTGGCACATTTCTAATCACTTTAGCAGCAGCATTTTGAATTCTTTGAAGTCTCTTCAAAAGATAGTCAGGGAGACCAATGAAAAGGCTGTTGGCGTAATCTAACTGGGAGGTGATAAGCGCATGAACCACCATCTTTCTGCATTCCATAGGAAGACACCTGCGTAGTGCCTTCAATTTCCAAAAACATTGCGAGGATATATAGGCTATTTGAGCCTTGCCTGTTAGTTGGGTATCCATTCTGAAACCCAAGTTCCTTGCTGAATTGACCGGAATAGGTGGGGGGTTAAGTTCTGATGGCCACCAGAGCTCGGATTGAGGAGGGATCGGCTGATTAAAAAACAATATCTCGGTCTTGTCAGTATTTAATTTCAGGCAGTTATAGGTCATCCAAGAGGAAATATCACGGAGACACTGCCTGAACTTAGTGAAAGCATTCTCATTTTGCTCTTTGAAGGAGAAGATAAGTTGGGTGTCGTCAGCGTATGAAACAACTCGTATACCCAAGCCTTCAACAATGGATGCCAGGGGGGCCAGATATACGTTGAACAGGGATGGGCTCAGGGCGGATCCCTGAGGGACCCCCTGCCGTAGTGTCTTAGCGCTCGACACGTGCGGGTGAAGGAAAACTTGTTGGGATCTGTCTCCCAAAAACGACTTGAACCAGCGTAAGACGGTCCCTGTCACCCCTAGTGAGTGGAGCCTATTGAGCAGAATCTTATGGGAGACCGTGTCGAAGGCTGCCGACAGGTCAAGCAGTACCAGCATGGCACTGCTTCCATTATCCATAGTCTCCCGAATTGATTCTGTCACCTCCAGCAGTGCCGTCTCAGTGCTATAGCCCGCCCTAAAACCTGATTGTGAGTCATGTAGGCAGCTATTGGATTCGAGAAAGTCTGACAGCTGCCTTTGGACCTCCTTTTCCAGAATCTTTGCGGGAGCGGGGAGTAGGGAGATAGGCCTAAAATTCTTCAATTCCGTGGGATCAGAGTCTTCTTTTTTTAGAATAGGACGGACAAAGGCTTTCTTCCATTCTGTAGGGAAAATTCCTGTGTCAAGTGAGGTGTTCCAGACATTATTCAATGTGTTGTTCACTGCAGGGGCTAGGAGTTTGAGAATTCTGGCCGGGCAGGGATCAGAGGGGCAGCCAGACTTGACTTTCATAAGATCCCTCAGAGAAGCGTCCTTTTCATATCGATGGAAATCAGACCATTTACCTGAATGACCAGTCAGGGGCCTCTCCTGCTCATCCGTAGTCGGGAAGGCAGAGTAAATGGCCGCAATTTTGTCATGAAAAAAAGAGGCTAATTCCTCACACAGCGGAGGGGTTGACGGAATAATACTTTTAAGGGGTTGAGGTTTCAGAAAACTCTCTACTATCTTAAATATCTCCCTAGGGGAGTTCTCTGCCTCCATAATTTGTTTGGCAAAAAAATCTCTCATGGTTTTACGCTTGAGGGTATGGAATTTTCTCAGTGCTTCCTTATAGGTCTCTTTAGCTGAGATTTCATATTTTTTTCTCTAAATGCGTTCCAGTTTTTTACAATGACTTTTTGCCATTTGGAGTTCGGTGTTAAACCACGGCGCTGAAGGCTTGCTCCTAGCTACTTTACAGGATCTGATCGGAGCAATCTTGTCTAGGGCAGAGGTCAGCCATGTATTGAAAAGGGAGGAGTCTCTGTTAGGGTTACCGGAAGGAATAGGAATGGTATTAGCTAATTCATTTCTCATTGCGTCAAGAGTGACTTTCCTCCAGTTTCTTCTTTTTTCTACAGTGGGTCCATAGTATTTAGCAGGGCATAGTAATCCCAGCTTAAATGTGACTAGCATATGGTCTGACCAGGTTACTGGTAGCGGTTTTTCCACACTGATCTTGTGCAATTAGTTCATTCCCCCACCCACTCAGCGGGACACACACTAGATCTCATTTTCTCTAATGACAGGGCCTGTCATTAGAGAAAATGAGATCTAGTGTGTGTCCCGCTGAGTGGGTGGGGGAATGAACTAATTGCACAAGATTTAAACTTTTTAGTGCATCATCTACTAAGGAGGTTTGAGGGCACATAGCAAGGTCCATATGCACGTTAAAGTCTCCTAGTACCGTGTAGCTGGCGTAGCATAGTGATAGATTGGCAATGCAATCAAAAAGTGGCGACCAATGAGAAGTCGGAGTACTAGGGGGTCTATAGATCAGAAGTCCTGCCATTGACTGGTTTTTGTTGAGCTTAATTTGAAAAGACAGGGCCTCAATAGGACCCAGCTCCGTTATTCTTTTATATGAGATTTCCCAGTTTTCTTTCAGAATAATTGCCAGACCTCCTCCAAGTCTGTTGTCGGCTCTGTTGGCAATAACCATTCTGTAGCCTATGGGAAGTGATTTATAGGTTAACATGTGTCCCATTTAAGGTTAGGTATAGGTATACTACACCTAAGTAAGAGGTGGTTACACCAACTTACACCAGCTGAGAGATCAGCCAGTTGTGTCAAATTTGTTAGGCCAAGCCTGGGGTGGCATAATACATGCTTCAGCCCCTGGCAGGCCATAGATACACCAATGCCCTGGGTACCTAGTGTACACTGGTACAGGGGCTCACAGGGTGATCCACTTCCAATTGGTTATGCACCTAGGGTGCATAGTGTCAATTTAGTTAGAGAGAACAGCAGGCTGGGGGTCTGATTAGCAGGCCCACAGCCTCAATATGTCAAAAACCAGTGAAGCAAAAAGCAAAAATTTGGGGTGACCATAGGATAGCAGACCCTACTCTCCTACACAACCCCCCCCCCAAATGCAGGGACATTAAACTAGCCTTGACCAGTCTCGTCTTCATGTCCTAAGTGGAAGTACCTGGAGAGACCATCTGCATTCCCATGGTCTGTACCTGACCGGTGCTCCACTGTAAAGTCCATCCCCTGTAGGGAAATGGACCACCTAAGCAGTTTGGGGTTTTCACCCTTCATCTGATTTAGCCACAAGAGGGGCTTATGGTCGGTCTGAATCTTGAAGTGAGTGCCAAACAAGTATGGCCTCAGCTTCTTCAGGGCCCACACCACAGCAAAGGCCTCCCTCTCAATAGCTGACCAATTCTTCTCTCTGGGGGTCAACCTTCTGCTAATAAAAGCAATGGGTTGGTCTTGACCATCTACATTAAGTTGTGACAGCACAGCTCCCACACCCAACTCAGAAGCATCTGTTTGGACAATAAACTCTTTGGAGTAGTCAGGACTTTTCAGGATAGGTGCAGAGCACATGGCCTTCTTCAGGTCATCAAATGCCTTTCGACAGCTTACTGTCCACTGAACCTTTTTGGGCATCTTCTTGGATGTCAGATCATTAAGAGGAGTCACAATGGACCCATAGTTCTTAACAAACTTCCTGTAGTACCCAGTCAAGCCCAAGAAAGCTCGAACTTGAGTCTGGGTGGTTGGAGGAGACCAGTCCTTGATGGATTGTATCTTACTCTCCAGTGGTTGAACTTGGCCTCCACCTACAAGGTGGCCCAAATACACAACCTTACTCTGCCCTATCCGGCACTTAGTAGCCTTGATAGTGAGGCCTGCCTTTTGCAGAGCCTCAAGTACCTTCTTCGGGTGGATCAGGTGATCCTCCCAGGTGGAGCTAAAGACAGCAATGTCATCAAGATATGCTGCACAAAAGTCATCCAACCCAGTAAGGACTTAATTCACCAACCTTTGGAAGGTGGCAGGTGCATTCTTCAGACCAAAGGGCTTCACCAAAAATTGATAATGCCCACCTGGGGTTGAGAATGCTGTTTTGGCCTTAGACTCCTCAGCTAATCTGATTTGCCAATAGCCAGCTGTCAAGTCAAATGTGCTCAAAAACTTAGCAGAAGCTAGTTTGTCTATGAGCTCATCTGCCCTTGGAATAGGATGTGCATCTGTCCTAGTGACAGCATTGAGTCCTCTGTAATCCACACAGAACCTCATCTCTCTCTTGCCATCTTTGGTGTGAGGCTTGGGGACCAGAACCACTGGGCTAGCCCAGGGGCTCTCTGAGGGTTCAATGACACCCAGTTCCAGCATTTTGTGTACCTCAGCCTTTATACAGTCCCTGACGTGGTCAGGTTGTCTGTAAAGTGTGTTCTTTACAGGCAGACTGTCACCAGTGTCCACCACATGGGTACACCAGTCAGTTTGACTAGGTATCAAGGAAAACATGTGTTGAAATGATTGTAGAACCTGTCTACATTCAATCTGCTGATGCTCAGTGAGGTTGCCTCCAAGGGTCACTCCTTCAACTGACCCATCTTCAGGGTTCTGAGACAACAGGTCTGGGAGAGGGTCACTATCTTCCTCCTGTCCCTCATCTGTAGCCATGAGCAAGCCCATGTCTGCCCTGTCAACATATGCTTTTAACCTGTTAACATGGAGTACCCTGTGGGGACTCCTGAGAGTTCCTAGGTCCACCAAGTAGGTAACCTCTCCCTTCTTTTCCAGGAGTGTATGGGGTCCAGACCATTTGTCTTGGAGTGCTGCTGGGGCCACTGGCTCCAACACCCATACCTTCTGTCCTGGCTGAAACTCAACCAAGACAGCCTTTTGGTCATGCCAAGCTTTCTGTAAGGCCTGGCTTGCCTCAAGGTTTTTGGATGCCTTCTCCATATACTCAGCCATCCTGGAGCGGAGACCAAGTACATAGTCCACTATGTCTTGTTTAGGCTTTTTGAGAGGTAACTCCCATCCTTCCTTCACTAAACACAGTGGGCCTCTCACAGGGTGCCCAAACAACAATTCAAAGGGGCTGTAGCCAACTCCTTTTTGTGGGACCTCTCTGTAAGCAAACAGAAGGCAGGGTAGAAGGATGTCCCATCTTCGCCTGAGATTTTCAGGTAATCCTTTGATCATACCCTTTAGGGTCTTGTTGAATCTCTCAACAAGCCCATTGCATTGTGGATGATAAGGAGTGGTGAACTTGTAGTTGACACCACATTCCTTCCACATAGCTGTCAAGTATCCTGACATGAAGTTGGTACCTCTGTCAGAAACCACCTCCTTAGGAAACCCCACTCTGGAGAATACTCCTAGCAGGGCCCTGGCCACAACAGGAGCTGTAGTGGTCCTAAGGGGAATTGCCTCTGGATACCTGGTGGCATGATCCACTACCACCAGTATAAATCTGTGCCCAGATGCAGTGGGAGGATCCATGGGACCCACTATATCTATTCCCACTCTTTCAAAGGGGACCCCCACCACAGGTAGTGGTATCAGGGGGGCCTTTGTTGTGCCACCTGATTTGCCACTGGCTTGGCAGGTCACACAGGAGCGACAAAACTCCTTTGTATCTTCATTCATGTGAGGCCAGTGAAAGTGAGGGACAAGCCTGTCCCAAGTCTTGTTCTGGCCTAAGTGTCCTGCTAGAGGAATATCATGGGCCAAGGTAAGAAGGAAGCCCCTAAATTGCAGAGGTATAACCAACCTCCTGGTTGCACCAGGTTTTGGGTCTCTAGCCTCTGAATAAAGGAGCTCATCATCCCAATACACTTTATGGGTACCTTGAGCATTCCCAGCAGCCTCAGCAGCAGCCAGCTGAATCTCCTTCAGTTCCCATAGTGATTCCCACTACACCCTTTGTCTGGGGATCAACACTGCTAACAGTAGTACTGGGAGCAGGTGCCTTAGGGGCAACAGTGTTGGGGGCTCCACCCTTCTTGCAATCACTAGTCCAGTGAGTTGTATTCTTGCAAGATTTGCACCAGGGTTTCTTTGGACCTTCTTTCTTCTTCCCTTTAGGTTGGGACCCACCCTCGTTAGTACTAGTTTGGGGCCCTGTTGAAGACTTCTGGTCTTTAGATTTCTGATCTCCACCCTTTTGGTCTGTTTTCTTCTGATCACCCCCTTGGCCCTGGTTCTGGTTCTTTTGCTTAACCCTGGTTCTGACCCATTTGTCTGCCTTCTTTCCCAATTCTTGGGGAGAGGTCAGATCTGAGTCAACCAAGTGTTGGTGCAGTTGCTGGTTCTGACAGTTATTTAAAATCTGTTCTCTCATCATCAAATTGTACAATCCTGTATAATCAGATACCTTACTTCCCAGCAACCAACCCTCCAAAGCCTTAGTGGCACATTCAATGTATTCAGACCAGTCCTGAGTCTGTGTCTTCTGGGTGTCTCTGAACATTAACCTGTACTGTTCAGTGGTTAAGCCTAACCCATCAACTAGGACACTCTTCAGGGCTCTGTAATTTCTGACATCCTCCTCCCTAACAGTGAGGAGTCTATCTCTGCCTCTTCCTTCAAAGGAGAGCCATAAGATTGCTGCCCACTGGTCTTCAGGAACCTGCTGCACTTTGCAGGCTCTCTCAAGAGCAGTCATCCATTTGTGGATGTCATCCCCACTTTTGTAGGGGGGCACAACCTTGGACAGGTTCCTATTATCAAAGACCCTATCTTTGTCCTTAGGGACAATGCTGCCACCAGTGGGTATAGACCCACTCTCTCTAGGTTGCCTAGCCTTACTCAGTTTCTCTTCCATCAGAGCTACTTCTAGCTCCTGTCTCCTGATTCTCAGCTGAGCTTCCTTCATTCTGGCCTCATGCTCCCTCCTCTGAGGGGTGGTCATCCTTCTTCTGGAGTGACCTTGAGAGCCTCTAGAGGTATGAGAAGCATTAGATTCACCTGAGTGATTCCTTTGCCTCCCAAGCCCCTGGTTAAGTCCACTGGGGAGATCCAATGGGATGATTCCATTGTCAGTCCCCAATAGCCTTAGGTTAGCTGGGCCACGTATAACACTTGGCACTGGGCTAGTTCTCCCTTCATCCTCACTACCTTCTGTATCAGTACCCTTATCACTTTCATCCTCTGTAGTATGATTCTCATCTAAGGGATGACTATTGGAAAGGGGTACCTCAGTAGCATCTTCAGAAGGGGGGCCTCCTATTCCAGTCCCTAAGGGGCCTAACTGGGAGGCTTTCTTGAGAGCTTTCTGATCTTCATCAGCCTGTAAAAGCTCTCTGAGTTCAGCAGAAGTAGGGTTCTTGGGCTGTTTAAGGCCCCTGATATTTGCCAACTGCCTGAGCTCATTTTGATTTAGGGTAGCAAAGATGGATGGTGCCCTCTGGGGGTCACTCTCAACAGAGATGGGTACATTGGACCCCTCTGCCCCAGCCATTGCTCTTAAGTGTGGGTGGATGTGTTGCAATCTACCTACACTTGGGTTTTCCTACTAAACCTATCTAGTAGTTGTAGTCAGGGTGTGCTACTCCCTTTGCTCTACAACAGCTAAGTTCAGTAGAACTTAAGTATATCTATCTTGTTTTATATGTACCTACAGGTACCTATGTGATCTTTCAATTGGTAACCAAGAGATTACAATGGTAAAACACAGCAAGCTCAAATCCAACCGCTGCTCACCAATGTGAGAAGTTGGCCTGGTATATGATGTTCACTAGTTAAAGTGACCACCTTGTACCATGCCAAGCAACCCTTATGGTGTGGTTGTAAGTCAACCTTTTCAGACTAGCTGCCCTAGTGGTAGCGTAGGCTAAGCAGTCTTTGAGGCTAAACTCGTTAAAGCGTGTTAAGCAGGCTGTTTTATCAAATGTAACCCCCCTTTATACCAATGAAAGGACACCACACAGATATATATTCAAAATATATATGTATTTATTTCTCAAAGTATCCCCTAGACTCTTTATGAGCACAGGAGCACAAATCGTTAAACAAGACAACGTTATAATATACAGAAGTTGCGCTTTATATGGATGGGCCCTGGTGGCCACTCAAACCATATACTAAAATAGTGGTATAAGTACCACGAACAGGAAAGGGAAAAGGCCTAGGGCCTCTAGAATCGCTGGGCCTACAAGGAGCTAACTTCAGTTAGTGACCAGGAGGTCCACGGGTCGCGTGTGTAGTGAGGGAAGTCACACGCGTGCTCCCATAGGTTTTCAATGGGTGCGTAAAAGTTAAAAAGTTACTGCAGAAAGGGTCTTCTGGATGGACTACGATCTCAAGATTCAAAACACAGACACTAGAGATGTTTCTCTACACTTGGGCACCGGAGTGCCAGCTTTACCTCACCCACAGGAAGCGGGTGCATAGGTCTCGAAGTGCGTCGGGTTTCTTCTATCGATTCAGTGGAGCCTGATGACAAAGATGCTGCAGGCGGTCGGTCCAGAAGAGCTGCGTTGGATCCAAGGGTGGATCGGAGTTGTAGAAGACCTGAAAGCAGAGGGGACAGTGTTCACAGTCACTAGCCAGTGACCGGCGTGGCACCAGGTAGGTACCAGGCGATGTCGGGTGCAAACAGGTGGTTAGGTGTAGCTTGTCTCCGCAGCCACGTGGTCCCTGAAGGTCGACGACGTCCAGGAGTCGAGTCACGAGCTGTCCCACGCAGGCTCTCGCTGCCGGCGGTATCGGCGACTCGAAAGAAGCAAACAAGCCTTGGCAAAGGCAGGAGTCGTGGAAGTTCAAGAAAGCTGATTGTTCTGACAAGCAAGGTCAGAGGGGCTGCTTTTTGGAGAGCAGCTAGGGCCAGTCTGGAGCAACCAGACCAGCGTTGTTGATTTTAAAATAGGTCGCTAAAATGGCCACTAGCCAACGGGCCAGGGACCGGGCAGGCGCGTCGAGATGCAAAATGCAGAGGGGCCCCACGCAGATCGTGGAGATGCTGGAGGGCTCACCTTTGGTGCAGATGCTGCTCGGTGGTTGGGCTTCTCAGGACCCAAAGCACAACTTGGAGGGAGCCTCTGTTGTTGCGCTTGCAGCTTGTCGAAGGTCTTCCAAGATGGCTGGCTCCACGTGTCTCTGTGCCTCCACGGGTTCCTTCTTCTCAGGGACTGTGGATCGGGCGGTGAGAGGTCTGGAGGTCCAGGTCTTGTCGGGCTCTGGGCTCGGGCTCCGGCTGGAGGCGGCGGCAAAGCAGACGTTCAATAGCTGGTTGGTGCTTGCGTTAGCAAGATGGTCACTCCCTGACCATAGGGGAGATTTCCTTCAGTCCTCTGTGCAGCAGAGCGTCGAAGTTCCCGTCTTCTTCTTGTGGTTAAGTTGATTCCAGGATGTCTGAAGTCTTAGGACACAGCTCCTACCTTTAAGCGGATTCTAGGGGCCGGACTACCTGCTAGGTCCCTCCCTAAGGGTGGGACCAGGAAGGGGGGTGGTTACACCCCCAATCCTTTGTCCAGCTCGCCCCAGGTCCGGGGCTGGTGTGCCCCAGGACCGGTTTGAACTGGCATATGCACCGAGGCTCCTTGTGAGCCTCAGGCATGTCTGGTTTCTTTCAAGCCCTACCTGACCAATACACAAAATCCTGTCTGGGGTGGTGCTCGCACCTCCCCTGGCAGGAAACCCTTTGTCCACGTCTCCCAAGCTGGAAGGACTCCCAGCAGCAGGAGGGCAGACTTGTGTCTGTGGTGGCAGCATCCATTTTGTGGAGCTGAGGCTATGTCTGATTTTACCCGGGTTTCAGGTACTGTACATGTCGTGCCCCTCTAGAAGGGTGGAATGCTAACCCCGTCGCCAGAATTGGCGAGGGGTTAGTATTCCAATTCGTATGACACCTTACTCGACATGTTTTGATAAAGCCAAACCAAAGATAGCATTTAACCGCGAGGTTCATAATGCACTTAAGAGTATATGGTATGACGATATCTGGAAACGGTAGAAGGAAGTTGTTCCGACCACTGCAGACAGGCTCAGCTCATGCCAGAGCACCATCTCACATGGAACCAAGCACTCTGCCTTCAGGATTGTTAAGGCCTGCCATAGGAGTGACTTATAGGTTAACATGTGTCCCATTTAAGGTTAGGTATAGGTATACTACACCTAAGTAAGAGGTGGTTACACCAACTTACCCCAGCTGAGAGATCAGCCAGTTGTGTCAAATTTGTTAGGCCAAGCCTGGGGTGGCATAATACATGCTTCAGCCCCTGGCAGGCCTTAGATACACCAATGCCCTGGGTACCTAGTGTACACTGGTACAAGGGCTCACAGGGTGATCCACTTCCAATTGGTTATGCACCTAGGGTGCATAGTGTCAATTTAGTTAGAGAGAACAGCAGGCTGGGGGTCTGATTAGCAGGCCCACAGCCTCAATATGTCAAAAACCAGTGAAGCAAAAAGCAAAAATTTGGGGTGACCATAGGATAGCAGACCCTACTCTCCTACATTTCCCTAGGTGCCGGCAGAGCTTTTGCGCCGTTTTCTGTCGCGGGCACTAGGCCGACCCACACAAGTGAGGTACCATTTTTCTTGGAAGACTTTGGGGAACGCGGGGTGAGTGGAAATTTATGGATCCATGCAGATTCCAGAACTTTCCACCACAGAAATGTGGGGAAAATGTGGGGTTTTTTACATTTGTTTTAGGTTTGCAAGGGATTCTGGGTAACAGAATCTGGTGGGAGGCAGTCAAGTCACCCCATCCTAGATTCCCATGGGTGTCTTGTTAAAAAAAAATTATAGGTTTGCTAGAGCTCCCCTAGGTGCCGGCAGAGCTATGGTTCAAAAACTACAGCTAGGCACCTTGCCAAAAAAGGGTCATTTTTCACTGCAAAATTGAGGTGTGTCCACCTTGCGTTATACGCCGTTTCCTGTCGCGGGCACTAGGCCGACCCACACAAATGAGGTACCATTTTTCTCGGAAGACTTTGGGGAACGCGGGGTGGGTGGAAATTTGTGGATCCACGCAGATTCCAGAACTTTCCACCACAGAAATATGGGCAAAGGGTTTTTTTGACAATTATTTAGGTTTGCAAGGGATTCTGGGTAACAGAACCTGGTGGGAGGCAGTCAAGTCACCCCCTCCTGGATTCCCATGGGTGTCTAGTTTTCAAAAATGTATAGGTTTGCTAGATTTCCCTTGGTGCCGGCAGAGCTATGGTTCAAAAACTACACCTAGGCACTTTGCCAAAAAAGGGTAATTTTTCACTGCGAAATTGAGGTGTGTCCATGTTGTCTTTTGCGCCGTTTCCTGTAGCGGACACTAGGCCGACCCACACAAGTGAGGTACCATTTTTCTCGGAAGACTTTGGGGGACACGGGGTGGGTGGAAATTTGTGGATCCACGCGGATTCCAGAACTTCCCACCACAGACATGTGGGCAGAATGGTTTTTTTGACAAATTTGTAGGTTTGCAAGGGATTCTGGGTAACAGAACCTGGTGGGAGGCAGTCAAGTCACCCCATCCTGGATTCCCCTGGGTGTCTAGTTTTCAAAAATGTATAGGTTTGCTAGGTTACCTGTTGGACTTGGCCCTTTTTGCAGGGTTATCCCTAAACTTTTTGCCTTCCTCCTGCATTTTTTCTGACCTGTTGTTGGCTGTTTTATGACTCTGGGCACTTTACCACTGCTGTTCAGTGCTAAAGTGCATATGCTCTCCCTATGTAAAATGTATATGTTGGTTGGATTACATGATTGGCTTATTTGGTTTACTATCAGACCCCAGTAAAGTGCACCAGGATTGCCCAGGGCTTGTAAATACAAATGCTGCTGGTGGGCTTGCAGCACTGGTTGTGCCACCAACAGAAGCGGCCTAGTAAAATGTGTCTAAGGTCTACCATTGCAGAACCTGCATGCAGTCTGGTACTGTCATGCTGACTGGGCAAGTGCACCCACTTCCCAGTCCCTAAACCTTTCCTTAACTTCATATTAGTCACCCCTATGGTAGGCCCAAGGGCAGGGTGCATTGTAAGCATAAGGTAGGACAAGCCCTGATGTGTGTGGCATGTCCTAATAGTGAATTACAGCCATTTTCGTTTTTCACCATTGTAAGGCTACCTGTTCTCCATAGGCCAGAATTGGCTGTTAGAATTGTTACATCCTATGATCCTAACAGACCCAGGGAACATGGTAGAAAATCGAGTTTAGTATGCCTGAACTCAGAATAATAAAATACATCTTTTAGTAGAGTTTATTTTAATATTCTGTGTTTGCAAATACCACTTTTAGAATGTTGGTATTTGCTTGCCTAACCATTTCAGCCCGCCTCTGCTATGATGTGTATCTGCCTGTCTGGTTTGTGTGAGTGACAGGGCTGGGAAAACCCAGAGGGGCAGGGCTAGGTAGCCTGGTGGTGAATGGAGAGATTGACATCCAGATGGGTGGGAGGAGTGCACCTGGACACTGAATAGGGCTGTGCTCTGCCACCACAATGCTGGCTCCGCCTCCTGTGGAGCGGCTGATGTCTCTGCCCTGCACCCTGAATAGAAAGGCAGAGTCATGTCAACAAAGTGCTCAAGAACTGGTTTGGACTGGGCAAAGGCCCCTCTACCCCAGAGGAACAAAGGAATTAGGGGTATAAGTATTGGGACCCTGCTCCCAAGAAATTAGATCCTGCTTGACAAGAAGAACCTCTGCCTGAGGAGAAGGAACTGGGAAAGCTGTAAGGAGGAGTACTGTCCCTGACCTGGGGGATTGGCCTGCAGTGGTTGCCTTGCTGCTGAAAGGAGAGGAGAAAAGACTACAAAGACTTTATTTCAACTTGTGCTTAAAAGATCTCTAAGGGCTTGTACTGAGCTTGCCCCCTGAACGAAGTCCCAGGACCAGTGGACTTCACCCCCAGCTCCCCAGAGTCTTTTGGAAGTGCCTGCTGCTGTTGTTGGGCCTTCTGAGGGACTGCGTGTCGCAAGGAGCTGGAAGCGCGACTCAAGAAGGAGAAGCGTGCCGCCGTCGGGGCTGTTGTCGTCGCATCTCGCAAAGGGTGTCGCCGCTGCAGAATCGCATCGAGCGGAAGCGTCTCGCATCATTCCGGAAGTGTCTCGCAACGCCGAAGAAGCGTGTCGCCATCGCAGCCATCGTAGCTGACGCATTGCACCGCATTGCACCCCATCAAGAGAAGAGTCTCGCATCGAGGAAGAAGCGTGTCACCATCGCAGCCCTCGTAGTCGTCGCATTGCACCGCATCAAGAAAAGCGCCTTGCATCCACGGAGAAGCGTGCCGCCGTCGGAGCTGCTGTCGTCGCATCGCGTAAAGGGGTGACGCCGCTGCAGCATCGCATCGAGCGGAAGTATCTCGCAAACGTCGGAGAAGAGTGCCGCTGCCAAGGCCGCTGTCGTCGCATCGCGTAAAGGGGTGACGCCGCTGTAGCTGACGCATCGAGTCGAGCCTTCTCGCAACATCGGAGAAGCGTAACGCATCTGGAAGATCTTCACATCTTTATTTCTTTGTACCAAAAACTTCATCGCATCAGCATCATTGCAACACTTTTGTTTCCCTGTGTGTCGCATCTAAGGTACATTGACTTAAAGTGTCGCAATTAAGAACTTAAGAGAACTAAGCAAACTGCTACCATCTAAAGTAACAGTATTGTGTATTTTTGTCGTTTAATGGTCTTGTGGTAACTCTATATAAAGAACCCTTATTTTTAATATAAAAACCTGTGTGGTGTCCATCTGTAGTGTTGTCACTTGGTTACTGTATGTGTTCATTTTTCTTGGAAGACTTTGGGGAACGCGGGGTGGGTGGAAATTTGTGGATCCACGCAGATTCCAGAACTTTCCACCACAGAAATGTGGGCAAAATGTGTTTCTTTGACAGTTTTTAAGGTTTGCAAGGTATTCTGGGTAACAGAACCTGGTGGGAGGCAGTCAAGTCAACCCATCCTGGATTCCCCTGGGTGTCTAGTTTTCAAAAATGTATAGGTTTTCTAGGTTTCCCTAGGTGCCGGCAGAGCTAGGGTTAAAAAACTACAGCTAGGCACTTTGCAAAAAAAGGGTAATTTTTCATTGTGAAAATGTGGTGTGTTCATGTTGGGCTTTGAACCATTTCCTTTCGTGGGCACTATGCCTACCCACACAAGTGAGGTGCCATTTTTATCGGGAGACTTAGGGTAATTCAGATTTGTTCAGCAACTGTGATTACCTATTGACGTTTGATGCATTTCTGCCTTCCAAATGAAAGACATTGTGTAAAAAAGAAGTCATTTTGAAAAACAACCGATAATTCTCAAGCTAGTATGAGTATTCCCAATTTCGAAAATGTGCAAATATCTACTGTTTCTAAACTCTATAATTTGTTCCCATTTCAGAAATACATAGGTGTCTTTCATCCCGATTTTTCCATGTATACATTTTCCCACAATAATTGCTATATACCCGGTACATAATAAAAAGCCATTGCAAATTGCTGCTCAGTTTTTGACTCTGGGTTCGTCGGGTTCTTGGTGAACCTACAAGTCCTATATATCTTCACAACCAGAAAGGTCCAGCGGATGTAACGGTATATTGCTTTCAAAGAGCTGTCATAATTAGAAGAAGTTACAGGTGAAAACATTGACACAAAAGGCTGTTTTTTTCAACTAATTTTCAATTTTTCTTATATTTAACTGTTAGTTTCTATAAAGAAACCTTGAAGGATCTACAGAAATGACCCCTTGCTGAATTCAGAATTTTGTCTTCTTTTCTAAAATGTATAGCTTGCCAGGATCCATTATTGCTTTCATACCCATTTCTACCATTAACTGGAAGGTGGTTTTTAAGCACAAAAAATTGCCGAAATAGGCTATGTCCCAGAACAATGTCAATGTTTTTGATACCATTTGCGGGGAAAAACCCAGATGCTTTCATTTGCGACCCTTTTGTTCCCATTTTTCCCCCAAAAAACAAAATTTAGCTGTATTTTGGCTAATTTCTGGGACCCCTCCAGGGGAATCCACAAACCCTGGTTACCTTTAGAATCCCCATGATGTTGGAAGAAAAGGACGCAAATTTGGCGTGGATACCTTATGTGGTCAAAAAGTTACAGGGGCCTAAGCGCGCACTACCCCAAATAGCCAAAAAAAAGGTTAGCACAGGGGGAAAAGGCCTAGCAGAGAAGGGGTTAAGGTAGCCTGCTTGGAAGCAGGAATCCACCATCCATGTTTCCTGCAGGAGGCAAATGTCATATTGGTCCATAAAGGAGTGCCAATCGGGGGATGCAATCTTAGAACCTTACCCGGCTATGTTCCAGGAAAGCACCGACAGTCCTGCAGAGCGACCACAGGCTGGACCCCTGCCACTGGGGCCAGTCAATGGGCCCCCCCAGGAATGACCGGCTTCAGCAGTGGCAATAGTGTTACTGGTGTGTTATTTGGCACTATGTCGCTAATAGGGCATGATGGCATGTAATTACAAGGAGTGCAGAACGAGGATTCTCTGTTTACTAAAAGAGCTCCCTGGGTTTCCTGTTCTTCATAGGTCGTGTTCATGAGTCAATCATTAACTTCCAAGGTGGAAGACCCTACTTGAAGGGGATGATGTTGCCCAGGGAAACATCCATAGCTGTCAGTGAGTGGGAAACGTCTACATTGGATTGAAGAGTAATCTGGGGACGATGTACGGAATTCTAATGCTAGCATGTTTTCTGCAAGACCTTGCCCTTTGAGCTTTAGCTCAATGCAATCCAATGGGTCAGCTTGTGAGGTGGGTCTTCTTGCGCTAATAATATCCTCGCGAATGATCGAGCGGCACCCCCTCACATAACGGATCCAGTGTATTGCTTTGTTGGTAAGGGAATCTGACCTTTCTGTGACATTGTTGTTAGCATATTTGGGTACATTTACCATAAAGATTGTAGAGGCCTGTGATGGGTTGGTACTAGGCACTATAGATCTACGCTCTTGGGTGTTGTGTAGGGAATTTCCTGTACTTACTAGGCAGGGTCGATTATTAACTGTTTGTGCCAGAACTGATTTTACACTGGTTATGTTCGGGCGATCTGGTATAGCCATAGGGATCGTTTCTGTTCCTGCTGTTACTAGCTAAGCCAATACTTCTAGAGCCAGGCTTATGTTTATTATGATTTGCCTTTCTAAGCAGGTCGTCCTGACTTAAATTGTTTTTTGTAGCTTCTGTATAGGTAGGTATCCTTTGTACTAGGAGTTTAACCATAGATGTTAAATCTACGATCAATAGTCGCATTGATGATATTTCCGACCTCAATTCTTTAATAAGAAAGTGTGTTCCCTGGGGATCTAGGGGTAAGTTGGTACTAGAACAAGGAGCAAACTCAGAAGGGGGACAGTCAGACGGAGGAGGGGAAGTACATGGCAGGATGTCCGGACTATTTCCGACCAGAGAGTCAGTTAGAGGGGAGAACCTGTTAGCACAGGCGACTTCAACTCCCAATAGCTGGAAATGATCACTTACATCCTGGCTTTGTTTATCCTCTCTAAAACCTGACGCTTAATTAAAAATTGCAAATTTTCCTTTTTCAGGTTCCTTACTCTTCAGACAACACACTGAGGAAGAAATGGCAGATTGAAAAACAAAGCTGCGACACTCAAAGCTGTAGTACTGGAAAAACAGAGAACATTTTTCAAAGAAAGATACATGCTCAGAGAAAGGTGGTATTCCTATCAAAGGGATCAAACACCATTATGGCCATACCAGCCGCAACACAAACATAGGCAGTCCTAAAATCAATACCAGAGGAGACATCAGAAAAGAAAGTCTTCCCCACCAAAATCCTCTCATTCCCAAGATAAAAATTCCTCAAACAATGAAGATCTGACACATTCAGACATATTCAAGTAGATTCAAACAGATTACTCATCCCCTCCCACCAAAAGTACTAACAAGCTGTCATCTACCCAATTTGCAACACGTAACGGTTATACTACTCCAAAAACGAGCAATAGATAAGGTCCCTTCAAGCCAACTCAACAAAAAAATATATTCAAGATATTTTTTGGTCTAAAAGAAAAGTCTAACCAGATAATTTCAACCAAATCTAGATCTTCGGTTCCTCAACAAATTCATCACCAACGAAAAATTCTGAATGTTGGCTCTTTATCAAATTTACCTACACATAAGAAAAGGTGATTGTCTCTGTGCAATAGTTTTAAGGACGCATATTTTCACATTTCAGATTTTCTTCCTCACAGTAAATTTGTCATATTTGTGGTAGGAAATAATCACAATCAGTATGCTGTACTCCACATTTGCCTGTAATCAGCTCCCCAAACCTTCTCAAAATGCATGGCTGTGATCGCATCTCACTTGAGAAAACAAGGAATAGTTGTATACCCGTACCTTGACGATTGGCTGATAAAAGCAGACTCGCAGTCGAAGGCGAAACAAGAGTTAAAATCTGCAACAAAATTACTGACCAGACTAGGTCTCCAAATACATTTCAAATTGATTACATCACCAGCACAATGTCTGATTTTTCTAGGTGCAAAGATAGATACCAAAAAGGAAAGAGTGAATCCTTTGGAGGAGAGAGCATCATCTGTACAACAAAAAGGTCCATATCTGATCCAAAGGATCAAACCATCCGTTCGTCAGATCTCATCACTCCTAGGTTCCATGGCGCCATGCATAGTCATCGTCCCAAATGCAAGACTATTCATGATACCTCTTCAATACTGTCTAGAGGGCCAATGGTTACAGGAAACAGGAGACTGGGAAGATCACATTTACTTGACAGACAACGCTCAACAATCTCTGACCTGATGGGCAAAAGCTCAATATTTACTGTTGGAGTGCGTTTTCTCAAAGAACTTCCATCACAAACCATCATCATGGATGCCTAATGGTCAGGAACCATCTAACAATTTAAGGTCTCTGGTCTCAGAAGAAGAAATCTAACCATGTAAATATTTTGGAATTGAAAGCAGTACATCTGGCTCTCAAAGCCTTTCTACCATCTCCTTCCGCCAAATAAATTTTAATTCAAACAGACAATACCACAGCGATGTACTACATCAATATTCAAGGAGGCACGAAATCAAGGCAAGTATTGCTTCAAGCTCAAACAATGTGGTAGTGGGCACTAGCAAGTGGCTTGTCATTCACAGCTATTCATATACCAGGAGTTCAAAATGTTGAGGAAGATTTTCTCAGTTGTTATCACAAAGAAAAGTATGAATGGGCTCTCAACTACGAAATAACACAAGATATTTTCACAGAATGTGTTGCATAAGCCACAACTTTGGCGTAACGCTAGCAGGGGTGCAATCCCACCCACGGGTGACACGGGTGAACTTGGTTCAGTTCAAGAGCGATGAAAGTGAAATAAAAGTTCTTGTAGGCCTGTAAAACACTATTCAATGTGTAATTGACATAGAATATTGCTTTTAGGTTACTAACAATCCCATAAAGGGATCAGGGGCACAGTGGAAACAGCAACAAACCTTATTTCGTTATTCACAGTATCATACACACTGTACTGAGAAGAATGACCACTTTTGCATTAATAGTATTTATTACTACAGGAACAATGTGTTTCTCAGTACATCTAGAACAACTACACAGAATATTATAAAAACAGCAATGAGACACGTTATAAATAATGAGAATAAAATGAACATTTCTAGCATTGTTAAAATGTCCTTTAAAATGTCATCTAGAACTTAAAACCCTAATGCCTACTTCTATCTGCTATATTATAACAGCATGAAAAACAGAGCAACTTGCATTGAGTTGAGTTTCTTAGGGAGAAGAGACAATGCATACCTTGTTGGCAGCAAAGGCTGTTGTTATCAGCAGAGGTGCAAAGACAGTGTTCCTCGCAAAGGACACCCACCCACTGCGGCAGCTGTCAGTCGGTCTTCCTCTGGGACTTGGCTTTATCAGCTTCAGGTAAGATGTAGCATTCGAGGAGTGTGAAGTGCGCTGGCAGCAGGTGAGCCCATCTCTTCAGAATCTCGGGTGATAATCTGGGTGAAGGACCTCTCCTGATAAGTGGTCAAGTGGGAGACCTTATATCCTAAATCTTATCAGAAATTGGAATTTCTGACATAAGTTTAAGAATGTCTGACATAGATTATGTGCATCAAGGTCTGCATACCAGTAATTTCCTTATGAACATATAAGGCCAAAGGACGTCAATTCAGACCGCATTATTTTGGTTATATGTCTGTGTGAGGAGGAGACATTTGACCCAGACGAAAATCGCATTAGATGTTGTATCTATGTAATTAATCAAAGACCTTGATGATATCATAGTTCTTTGAAAGATAAGGTCTGGCGACATCTGCGTCTAAAGGCAGACATGACACTGACTCTGCATAAGTCAGGGAATATGGCGAGGTCCATTGTCTAAGTTACAGAAGATGACGACCTCCATGGACTAAGATGGAGCTGGGTTCTACATAAGATGAAATTGGACCTTAGGGACTTCACATCAAGCAGGGTACTCAAACATTAGATTTGTTCACCATGGCACAAAACATAAATGCACAGACTTCGCGTCCTGGCTACCAAAACCAGTGGTAAATGCCCTTTTGATCAAATAGTCAACTCCATTTGCTTAGCCTTTTTCCACCAATACCACTAATACCACTAGTGATCAGCAAACTAATTGTATAAATCAAACATGTAAATGATCCTAATAGCACCGGATTGGCTGAAACAGTGGTGGTACCCGGACCTTCTTCAGCTATCCATGAGACGCCACAAACGTCTTCCACTCAGCCAGATCTCCTATCCAGACTTCAGGGCCCAATTTTGTATTCGACTCTTCAAACTATAAATTTGGCAGCATGGCTCCTGAACTCGGACAAGATGATCTCTGAAATTTACCAACTGATTGTATGAATATTCTTAAAGAATCAAAGTGTCCTTCTACAAGAACATTAAATGGAACAGATTTTGTATCTGGTGTCAATACAATTGGCATAATCCTATTACTGGTCAAGAAAAAATCATTCTTCAATATCTATTTCTTTTGGCCAAACCCAAACTACAATTTCCATCAACAAAGTTCCCCTAGGAGCCATTACTGCATACAGGAAATCACCGCATCAACCATCCTTCTTCAAAATCCCTGTAATAAAAGATTTTCTTGAAGGACTTAAGAACGTTTTTCCTCCAGTTAAAAGTCCTTCGCCTTTCGAACCAATTCATGAAGTGACCTCACAACATCAGTCTTGGAAGAGTGCTTTTTTAATAGCTATTACCTGTGCACACAGAGTTAGTGAACAACAAGCACTTTCAGCAGGGGAACCTTTTATTATCTTTCATCATAATAGATTAGTATTACATATTCATTCTTCTTTCTTACCAAAGGTAGTGTCTGACTTTCACATTAATCAGTTTATAACATAACCTACATTCTTTCTAAATCCTTCTACAGCAGCGAAAATATCTCTACATTTACATTACACTAAAAGGGTTCTCTGTATCTAATTAGTCAAATCAAAAGTTTAGTAACCTCAAAACAGACCATTGCAAGATGGATTGTTTAATGTATTGCCTTACGATACCAATTAGCCAACAAACCTCTTCCAGGTAAACCTAGGGCTCACTCAACAAGGGGCAAAGCGGCAACAACAGCATGGCTTAGACATGTTCCAATTCTGGAAATTAGTAAAGCAGCCACCTGAAAATCTGTACATACTTTTACAAGACACTACTGTTTGACACAGATATGCTGAAGCAAGGGTTGGTCAAAAAACACTTAGAGATCTTTATAAGTGATTCTTTTACCACTCTTGGGAAACTTCACATTTTCTCTGAACTGTGGTGCACATGCATCAAAGTCTGAAATAGCGATTCCTTAATAACGATTCTTAACGAATCACTATTAAGAAATCGCTAAATCCAAGAACAAATTTGGAAATAATTAGCAATTCGGTAAAATTCGCAATCGCAAATAGTGATTGCATGTCACCGATTCGCTAATTAAGAAATCGCTATCTGCAACATCGCTATTAGAGATATCGCAAATAGCGAAATCACTAATAGCAAAATCACAAATTGCGAGTCACTTTTAGTGCAGGGTGATGACATCACAATCAGGAAGTGATGCATCCCATGCTTGTTCCAGCGCACTGAGAGAGTCAGAGGAGGAGGCTGAGTGCAGGAGCACAGCAGAAGAAGGCAATTTTGGTATTTTAAATACTGTCCTGTGCCAAAACATGGAATCAGCAGCACCAGGGAAGAAAGCAGCTGAAAGAAAACGAAAACTAAAATTTAGTGAGAAGGAAATAGATATCCTCATTGAGGAGCTTGTGAGGAACCACAATAGGGTTTTTGGAAAAGTATCTCTCCGGAGTAGGATACAATCAAAAGTATACGCAGTGGGGATCAACCACCGCAGAATTGACAAACTGAAAAAAAGGTGGCATGACCTGCGCAGCCGTGCCAAAGAGGGGATTGCGGACAGGCTCAAGGAGGCAAAGAAGACTGGAGGGGGACCTGCAACACTGCCCGGAAATACACTCCTGGAGGACCTAGTCGAGTCCACACTCCAGCCTGAAGCTGTAGTGGGAGTGACGCAGTTGGACACCTCAGCAGCGGCCAGTACTTCACAAGGTAAGATGCATGCAAATGTCCATTTACAGCTGATTATTAATTTAGAAACATCACGTCAGTTCAGCTCTAGTGTTTAGAATTAGACTCCAGTCCACATTTTACTTGCAACACCCAAATGCATTATGGGAGTAACAGGCAGGGAAGGCAAGTTGGTAGGCAAATACAACAAGAGAGTAAAACACATTAACACTGTGTGTCATTTAGTAATTTAATGAGACTAAAAAGATGCTGAATGTGACACAACATTATTTTGAGAATTACTAAAAATTGCACTGTTTAACATCACAGATGCAGCAACAGAGGAGGCGGAGAAAAGTGAAGGCGGAGACACACAGGAGACTCCGGCTGAGGCAGATGTGGAAACACCTGTGGCCCCACTAGACGCAGGTCCCCAGTCGCACCACTGCAGCTCATGGAACTTGAGGAGGAGTGTGAACCAGCTCTCCAGACAACCCGGACTGGAGGTACAGCCATAACAAGACCCCAGTCACAGGTCCGGAGCAGCACAAACCAGAGCCGAAGGCATAGGTTAAGGGCAATGATGTCATCATAGGAGGAAAAAAGTCCAAATGTCTGGGGTGGGCTGGAGAGCCAGATGCTGAGGGTGCAGCACCTGCAGGCAAAACACATGAGATCAATGCAGGCACAATTCAGCAAAATGGCGACCAACATGGCAGAAATGAAAGACTGTGTGAAAGAACTGACTACAGCAGTGGTGGAAGGCAATAGGCAGTCCAATGAGGCCATGTAGGAGCTATGCGGGGTGATGCAGGAGGACCAGGTGTCACAAAGAAAAAGGCATCGCCAATTATTAGTGCGTCTAGATGGCTATACTAAATCCAACAACCGCCTGAGCAACAACACAGCACTGCTGTCCCGTCGGTCTGTGACTATGCAGCTCGAAATGAGCCATTGTTGAGGGGATATGGCCAGGGCACTGGCCGAGGTTACTAAAGCCATAGAGCAATTTCAGACTGCGACTGCTGGGGGCAGCAATGTAACATGGGAAGAGGGGAGTGAGGAGACATCCAGCCTCAGTAGTCTGTTGGTGCCAGTCACTACATGCAGGAGGCGTATCACTAGGAGCACAACACCTTCCGAAGCCTCCATGAGGGATGAGAATGAGGCCAGCGAAAGGCGTTTGGGAGTGCGTGGTCGACAAAAATAGTGTGGCCTTGGCAGACTAACTGACAGATGGTGATGTAACCATTGACAATGCTACAGTAGTGACTGATAAACAAGTCTGATGCTGAGGTCTTGTTGTTTATGATGTTTACACTCACTGTGTTATTTTGCACATGGTATGTGTGGTTTAACACAACCACATTGTTAAATTCAAATACATGCAGTACAGTTCAAACATGCTGTTGTGTCTCATCATCACCCTCTTCAAAAATAATGTTGTGTAATTTCTGCACATCTCCTTCTCCCTTCTGCTAAGCTTGCACCAGCTGCTGCTTGTAGTTGAATTATTTACATGGAACCAGGGTAGTCAAATTATTTACATAGAACAGGGTAGTCAAATTATTAAGTAGTTGAGGCCCTGGCTGGTTGTCCTCCTCAGGCTCGCTGTCTGACAGTTCCAGGGGTATGCCTCTCCTAGTAGCGATGTTGTGCAAAATGGCACATGTGGCCACTATTCTGCAGCAGGAGTTTGGTTGGTACTGCAACGCCCCGCCAGTCTTGTGGAGGCAGCGAAACCTACTCTTCAGCTGTCGGAAGATGCGTTCTATGACGTTTCGGGTTGCTATGTGTGCTGCATTATAACACTACTCACTTGGGATAGTTGAGGGTTGAGGTATGGTGTCAGGATGTAGTTGCGCATGGCATATGCGCTGTCACCTACAGGATAGTAAGCAAACGGTTAGTAACTGATATCCATTTCCATTAGGCCATAGTGTCAGAGCGAATGTAACATATGTTTACCAAGCAGATGTCCTTCTCCAAATTCACCCCCAAGGAGCCGAGTTTGTATGCCACTGTGTCTAAATATGTACAAGTCATGTGTGCTGCCAGGGTATTGTGCCACAATGTCAGTACTTGGATATTCAGTGAATTATATGATTTGCGGGTCCTACAGATGTACTAATTCACTGATGGTGAACAAATGGCAACATGAATTCCACCTATGCAACCTATTACATGGGGAAACTGGGCTACCTGATAGAAGTCTATTTTAGTTTTTACCAAATCTTGTGGGGTTGCGGGGAAGCTAATGTGGTGGTGTATTCTTGTCAATATGGCCTGCAGGAATGCATTGAAGAAATGTGACAGGGAACTTTGTGACACTCCTCCAGCTACAGCTACTACACCCTGGAAGCTGCCTGACGCTAGTAGGTGCAGGGAACATAAGACCTGCATGTGAGTGGGAATAGCATGTGTCCTGTGAGGCTGGCGCTGCAGTAGGGGATCCAATTCTGCAATCAGATCAAGGATCATGGCAGCATTTAGCCTGTACTTGTCATAGATCTCCTCTTCAGTCTGCCCCAACAATGTGATGCGCACTCTAAAAATGCACTCCTGTAATCTCCTTCTTCTCTGTGCTGCTGCTCTTAGCCTCATCCTCCTCGCCAAGGCGTAGAGCACTGCTATAGTGAAACATTCTGAGTCCTCCTGGGTCTGTTTAAATACTTTGCTGATGTGCTGCACCTGATGAGATTGTTTTCACCTGTTTACCACCTGCCTGTAAAATTTGGTAAATTGCGAGCACTAAATAGCAATTTTGATAGAAATTGCTATTTGCAATTTTTTGTGCTTAGCTTTGCGAGTCCTTATTTGCAATTTGCAAATAAGAATTCACTATTTCAGGTCCCGCAATTTTGCGAATTCTTATTTTTTGCTAATTCCTTGAAATTTCGCTATTTTGTGTTGGTGCATTGCGAAGGGCTATTTTGCGATCGCCAACTGACTTTTTTTGCGATTCACAACGTTTGCGATCGCAAAATAGCTTGATGCATGTGCAAGTGTATATGCTTTTTTCTCAAATCATATGAACCTCAGCCACAAAATTAATCTATTGTTTACTTGCTACTCTATTCAGCCTTTATGACTATCAATGAAGATCCTATGATGCAAAAGGAAATGATGCATACCTGTGGTTCTAGTTCTGCATCGTAAGAATCTTCATTGAGGTCATAAACATCCCATCCTCCTCCCTAGCTGTCTCTTCACACAACATATTCTATCCGCAAATAATAACTGACTCTCACAGGCAACTGTCAACACAAAGCATTGTAGGTAGAGGTTCCTCCTAGGTGCTTAATAGAGACTTTCTTTTTTTGCTCCTATTACAGAGTAAGTCTATCAGGCTGCATTTTCTCTTAATGTTTTACATGTTAAAAAGGTAGCCCTTTTCCATGGCAGATGATGTAAACTCAAGGAGTTATTCATCTTCATCAAGATTTACAAGCATTCACACATAAAATGACATCTTTGATAGCCTAGCATTTGATTTTCACAGGAAATTAACTTGGATTTAGAACATTCTACAAAGTTAATTCCATTAAAGATCAGGGCCTGATTTAGATCTTGGCAGACGGCTTACTCTGTCACAATGGTGACGGATATCCAGTCCGCTGAAATATAAATCCCATTATAACCTATGGATTTTATTTTGACGGACGGGATATCTGTCACCATGGTTATAGAGTGACCTGTCCGCAAAGATCTAAATCAGGCCCTATATTTTCAAAGGTGTTCCGGGATCTGCGCAGTCAGTGGGGAATTATTCCGCGTTTATGACTTCAATGGAGAATTTTACGATGTAGAACTAGGACTACAGGTATGTAACCTTTCCTTATTGCATAACAGAGTTAGGCTTTGGATGTGTTATAATCAGTACATGGCCCTTCTGAATTGCTTGCTCTTTGTGTCCTAGAGCATCAGCTGCATGTACACCCTCAAAAAAAGACGCAACATAACATATATTCTTATATTAAGCACAGAGGTGTAGATGTTGTGTTTCTTCAGAAAACCCACATCACTGAGCCCGAGGAAGCTAGGTTATAAAATACGTGGAGGGCTCAATGGCCAGTTACAGTACAGGTAGGCAGGGAAGGCAGGTATGTATTGATAGAGGGGCTGCTTATATCACCTCAGTATATATCGGGTGGCCTTCTTGTTTGACTTCTCCCAGTTGTTAGCTTGATGGGCCAGCATACCTTGGGTCTTTGAGGATGACTTCAATTGTACTTTGGATACCACCCTTGACACATCAATGCCTTCAATTCCTCACTCAACTGCAAATGCAGTTGCTTGATCATTCTCACAATGGCTATAACATTGGTTTCTTGGAGACACATGGAGAATCTGAACCCCAGACAAAAGACAGTACTCCTACTCACCTTCTCATGACCTACACGACCGGCTTGATTGTTTCATTCTTTCTGAAACATTCAGTCTGTCTGCATGTAATGTTGAGGGCCGGAGTAAAAACATTCGCGGCCATAATTACTCTCATGGCATACTGGGCTGGGACCCTACTACCGGTTCCTAAATGGAAGCTTCAACAGGGTTTGTTAGAAGACTGCATTCAGGTTTACCCTACGAGAGTGAATTGGCAACTACCTAGAAGCCAACACCAGGTTTACGTCCCCCCCCCCCCACTAGTTTAAAGGGAAGCATTCAATGTAGTAGCCTGCGGCTGCTGCATTCATGTTGGGGTGGGGACCCACAGGGTATTAGACCACGAACTGCATGACTCTGAGGCCTCATTGGGATGGCTTGAGGCTGACTTGTCCTCTGGCAATGCTACTGGACGGACACTCCTGGCTGCAAGGAAGTCACATGCCTCCCTGTTAGAAAAGCTGCGCTGCTTTGACTTTTGTACATATAGGTGCCAATTCCGATCCGGTAAAAAAATTCCCCGTCCGACTCGTATCCGGATTTTTTTCCGTCCGAATCGTCAAAGTAGCGTACAAACTGCCAAGTACGATTCGAACGGAAAAAAGTTCATACGAATCGCATTGGGAAGATTTCCCCACACGTCCTCGGGTCGGGAAAAGTCACCGACACGTCCCCGGTCGAAAAACCCACGTGCGGAAAAATAAAGTCCGACAGCGCAAGTACGATCCCTCCCGTCCTCCCCATTTCACAACCGTACGCAAAAAACACCGTCCGAACCGAACTCCCATAGCAACCATGGAGACATGTGCCCGCATACGCGCCGAACACCCCACCACCCCCCGCCCGCGTATGTACGCCCCGAACCCCCACCCGTGTATGTACGCACCAAACCCCCACCCGTGTATGTACGCCCCCGAACCACCACCCGTGTATGTATGCACCGAACCCCCACCCCAGCAGTGTATGTACGCACCGAACCCCCACCCCAGCAGTGTATGTACGCACCGAACACCCCCCCCCAGCCGTGTATGTACGCACCAAACCCCCACCCGTGTATGTACGCCCCGAACCCCCACCCGTGTATGTACGCACCAAACCCCACCCCAGCACTGTATGTACGCACCATACCACCACCCGTGTATGTACGCACCAAACCCCCACCCCAGCACTGTATGTACGCACCAAACCACCACCCATGTATGTACGCACAGAACCCCCACCCCAGCAGTGTATGTACGCACCGAACCCCCACCCCAGCAGTGTATGTACGCACCAAACCCCCACCCGTGTATGTACGCCCCGAACCCCCACCCGTGTATGTACGCACCAAACCCCCACCCCAGCACTGTATGTACGCCCCGAACCCCCACCCGTGTATGTACGCACCAAACCCCCACCCCAGCACTGTATGTACGCACCAAACCACCACCCGTGTATGTACGCACCAAACCCCCACCCCAGCACTGTATGTACGCACCAAACCACCACCCGTGTATGTACGCACCGAACCCCCACCCCAGCAGTGTATGTACGCACCGAACCCCCACCCCAGCAGTGTATGTACGCACCGAACACCCCCCCAGCCGTGTATGTACGCACCAAACCCCCACCCGTGTATGTACGCCCCGAACCCCCACCCGTGTATGTACGCACCAAACCCCCACCCCAGCACTGTATGTTCGCCCCGAACCCCCACCCGTGTATGTACGCACCAAACCCCCACCCCAGCACTGTATGTACGCACCAAACCACCACCTGTGTATGTACGCACCGAACCCCCACCCCAGCAGTGTATGTACGCACCGAACCCCCACCCCAGCAGTGTATGTACGCACCGAACACCCCCCCCAGCCGTGTATGTACGCACCAAACCCCCACCCGTGTATGTACGCCCCAACCCCCACCCGTGTATGTACGCACCAAACCCCCACCCCAGCACTGTATGTACGCACCAAACCACCACCCGTGTATGTACGCACCAAACCCCCACCCCAGCACTGTATGTACGCACCAAACCACCACCCGTGTATGTACGCACCGAACCCCCACCCCAGCAGTGTATGTACGCACCGAACCCCCACCCCAGCAGTGTATGTACGCACCGAACACCCCCCCCCCAGCCGTGTATGTACGCACCAAACCCCCACCCGTGTATGTACGCCCCGAACCCCCACCCGTGTATGTACGCACCAAACCCCCACCCCAGCACTGTATGTACGCCCCGAACCCCCACCCGTGTATGTACGCACCAAACCCCCACCCCAGCACTGTATGTACGCACCAAACCACCACCCGTGTATGTACGCACCGAACCCCCACCCCAGCAGTGTATGTACGCACCGAACCCCCACCCCAGCAGTGTATGTACGCACCGAACACCCCCCCCAGCCGTGTATGTACGCACCAAACCCCCACCCGTGTATGTACGCCCTGAACCCCCACCCGTGTATGTACGCACCAAACCCCCACCCCAGCACTGTATGTACGCACCAAACCACCACCCGTGTATGTACGCACCGAACCCCCACCCCAGCAGTGTATGTACGCACCGAACTCCCACCCCAGCAGTGTATGTACGCACCGAACACCCCCCCCAGCCGTGTATGTACGCACCAAACCCCCACCCGTGTATGTACGCCCCGAACCCCCACCCGTGTATGTACGCACCAAACCCCCACCCCAGCACTGTATGTACGCCCCGAACCCCCACCCGTGTATGTACGCACCGAACCCCCACCCCAGCACTGTATGTACGCACCGAACCCCCACCCCAGCAGTGTATGTACGCACCGAACACCCCCCCCCCAGCCGTGTATGTACGCACCAAACCCCCGCCCGTGTATGTACGCCCCGAACCCCCACCCGTGTATGTACGCACCAAACCCCCACCCCAGCACTGTATGTACGCACCAAACCCCCACCCCAGCACTGTATGTACGCACCAAACCACCACCCGTGTATGTACGCACCGAACCCCCACCCCAGCACTGTATGTACGCACCAAACCACCACCCGTGTATGTACGCACCGAACCCCCACCCCAGCAGTGTATGTACGCACCGAACACCCCCCCCCAGCCGTGTATGTACGCACCAAACCACCACCCGTGTATGTACGGCCGTACCCACACCCCACCAGGGAATGTACGGACCGTACCCCCACCAGTGCATGTACGGACCGTACTGACGCCAAAAACACACGTACTGAACCAGGACAAACCATATTTACACAAGGAGAGTCAATTAGAGTTTCCCCACACCACCAAACATGCCCAACAACCCCACAAACATCACATACACTGACCTGCAACTGCCAAACTGCCAAACAGAGGCCCAAAACTCAATCACTCCTCATAACACACCCACACAAATTTCAAACACAGCCACACCCACAAATGGACCAATAAAAATGGACCACACACACAAACCATGAGCCTTTGCAACAGACCCACTGCTGCCAGAGCCCACAGACGACCCACACCACCATACTTGAACCTCACACTTGCATACCTTCACACAACCACCTATACAAACACCCCCTCATCACATTCACACACACACCTCCACTACCACACCCACACACCCACAGCCATCCACACCCACACCCCCACAACCATCCACACCCACACCCCACGCCATGTCCACCACCAAGAATCCAAAGTTCACAAAGGAGGAGCTGGAGATCCTTGTCGACGAAATCCTCAGAGTCGAGCCACAGCTCTTTGGGACATTGGTCAGACAGACCAGCATATCCGAAAAAACGGCCATGTGGCAGAGGATTGTCGATTCTGTGAATGCTGTTGGGACCACCAGAAGGACCAGGCACGAGTGCCAATCCAGGTGGTACGATCTGCGGAGGACGGTCAAGAGGAAGATGACTGACAATCACAACCAGGGGAACATCACTGGAGGAGGGCCGCCCCCCAGACCGGTACAATACCATCCCTGGGAGGAGAAGGTGATGTCCACGCTGGCGGTGGAGGGACTACACGGACTGCCAGGACTCCCAGACCCTGGTGAGTACACAAACAACTCACCTCACATGGGGGGGATGCCATACACAATCAATCATGCATGCCACCCCCCCCAAGCCACCACCGGACACAACAACACTCCACAAACACACACATGCCACTAGCGCCTCCATGCCCCATGCATCAATCAGGGCCATGCCAAGTCACAGGCCACACAAAACACCAACACAACACAGGATGTGGTCGATGCTGGGAGTGGGGGCATCAAAACTAACATTGAGCAACTCACAAGCACACAACAATGCCCTCAGCCCATATGGCCCAGGGCACAGCCATACTAACTGTGTGTACCCACACAGTACTGTCTTGCCTGTAAATGGTGGCTGCCATGCAGGATGACATGGGTCTGAAGGCACAATTTGCACATTACAGCAGACAATGAAGATGCATCGCTCTGATAGAGTCTCAGCACACACCGCCACAGCAGCAGCCTACACTCAGACACACTGCCCAATGGGTGCCCGGAGAACAGGGACTAACTCACATGAACAAGCCAATGGCCATTCAAAGACCGGCTAACTGTGTGTGCCCAGGAAGCTGGCCTGAGGTGACAGAGGGTGACAAAGAGAGGGAGGGAGAGGGGGAATGAGAGGGAAGGAGACAGAGGGGGACACAGGGAGACAGACAGAGGGAGGGAGTAGGGTGACAGAGGGAGACCGACAGAGGGAGGAGGGTGACAGAGGGAGGGAGGAAGGGAGACACAGGGAGACTAAATCACCCTTGGGTGGTGTGGCCATGTCCACTCGTCAGCCGGTGGACTGTGTGCATGCAGACAAGGTCTGGCAGTGCCTCAAACCCCCCCTTCCGTAGATGAAGACCGGTCCATGTGTCAATCTGTGCACGAGTCCATCCGTGCTGCAGGCACAGACCTAACCACACACCCAGTATACCCACCCACTGTGTCGGTAAGAACCCTGTCACAAATGCTTCAGTCACCTACCTGCAACATCAAATTGCCTTGGCAAAACACCATTTGGCCACGTACAGTGCAACACGTAAGGCGCCTCTGCATGGCTCGCTACGCCCGCACACCACACTGCTGACTGTGTACCCAAATAGATGCATCAACTAAGATTGTGTCACACATGCGTAAAGCCCTGACAGTTGTGGCCAAGGGACATACCCATGCACAAGTGCACTGTGAGAGGAATGCAAGACAGATCCAACTACCCAGAGGAAGAGTGCCAAATCAGAAATGCATGAAACATGGATGCCACATGTGACACTGTTAACATTGTCTCTCTCACACACAGGTCAACGTCGACGAACACCCCCCAACACTGGGGGGGAAGTCTCACAGGACCAGGCTCCGCGGGATGAGGACCCCACCGCCAGCGATGACTCTCACCACTCCGTGGATGACCCAGACCAACCTGGCCCCTCTGGTGTCCAACCACCTGCAGCACCTGCGTCAGGTACAACTGTGCCAACCACCACCCCCATTCCTGCCACATCCCAGGAGACGTCCAGGAGCCCTGCCCGCACACGACCACCCAGCCAGTCTGCCCAGGAGGGACACGGTCCTCCGGGCACCCAGGAGGAGGCAGGCGGCAACGCAGATGCCATCCCTCAGGGGTCCCGGAGACCCGATGCGCCCACAACGGCAGGCCAGGTGCACGTGGGCAGGGGTGGCGGGAGTGGAGGACGGCGGAGGCGCGAACCTGACCAGGCAGCTCAGGACCCGGTAGTGTCCCAGGTCAGCAACATCCTGGATACATACCGGCGTGACACCAGGGGCATGGACCAGATTGCGTCCACCCTCAATGACATCAAGGGGACCCTCCAGGAGATGAAGACCCTGCAGGCCCAGCAACATGCCTGTCAACTGCAACACCAAGGAAGGATGGAGGATAGACAGGCTGAGCTCGTGGCGGTGCAAACCCAAATGACCGGTGTACTCAGTCGGATTGCCGACAACATGGGCAACCCTCCCTGTGGCACCAGGCGAAGGCCATTACCAGACACAGGGAGGGATCAGGAGGAGGAGGATTCATCCGACGGAGCGTCACAGACATCGTCACGGCCTGCTTCCGAGGGTCCCCGCAGGAAGGTGGGTCGTCCACGAAAAAGACTGTGAGAGTCAGCAGAACATCACCATCTCCCAGGTCACCTGGCCTGGCACCTGGCCCTCTGGCCCAATAGCAGCACATGACATTCTCTGCCACATGGACTTGCTGGTCACTGTCTGACCTATGTTTTTTTTTTTTTTTTCTTTTTTTTTTTGAAAACCTTTATTGACATTTCAATCAATTACACATATGGGCCTACAACCCCCGGGGCCGGCCGCTAAACACTCAGAATAACAGAAAGCAGGTCTATCACAGTCAGTACCTCGGGGAGCAGAATCTCGACGCTAGCATTCTCTCAGTCTCTGAACAGCCCAAGTAGGAAGGATAATAAAGGTTTACATTTTATAATAGAAAAGGATGGAAGGATCAGGTGCCAAACAGTTTCCCAGCAGCGAAAAATGGCAGGCAGAACGATGAACGTAAACAATACACAGCAGTCTATCTAAGCAATGGCGCTGAAACAGGAAGTTCAGGATGTAGAGGAATGACACGGCCATTTGCGCCTGCAACCCCCTGCCCCAAGACCCAGGAAACTCCACGGAAATTATGGCACTCCGGAAACAGCAGTGATTAACAACAAAGGAGTACTACCATGCTGATCCCAGAAAAAGACAAAGAAGAATAAGAGAAGAAAAGGAGGCCATAGAAAAAGGAGATGAAAGACTAGAGGATCTCCTCCCCCAACCCCCCACCCTGCACCTCTGCAGATGAGTACGGCCCCCCCCCCCCAGCAGTGTGCCTGTCGCCCCGGAACCAGACCCGAAATATAGAAGAAACAGAGAAAAGAAGTGGGAAAAGAGCCCCCACCAGACGGGGGGGTAGAGAGAGTATTAATAAACTGGAGGAGGGCCTGCAAAACACGCCCCCGGCTTCTCCCTCCCGCACCACACGGTTTCCCATAAAGCACACAATAAAGAACACAAAATCGACCCTGTCAAAGAGGAGTAAGGAGCATTACGCACTTGGTACACTAACAGTTATGCCGTGAGAGCATACAACTCCCGAGCCCGCCCGCCTAGTAGGTGACCACCTCGGAAGGGTCAGCATCATCCTTGGCCACTCTTTGCAAACCCACCCATGCATACCCCCCGTCCCAGTGCCATGCCCAATGTTACCAGGAAGAGAAGTGTCCAATAAAACTCAGGAAGCGACACACACAGGTAGGGTAGAGGGCTCTGAAGATCGACACAGTCAGCTCTAGGGAGGATCGTCTTTCCCGATGCCGAGCCAGGATTTACGCTGCACACCAGGCCCAGGAAGGCGGAATCAGCCAGGGCGGGCGACCGTTGCTTGGACGTTGCCTGGGTCGTCGGAGACCGCGCACGGGACAAGGCCACCACCCCCCACTCAGGTCCGAAACCTCCGGGACAGACCAAATCCACAGCCAGCTGATCGCACGTTAATATACTGTCCGGAGAGTCCAGGCGTGCACTATTCACAGGGGCGGCCACGACACTGTCCCCCCGTGCGCGGCATGAGAAGTCCCAGTGTACCTGGGGATAGGCAGGCGGCAACTGTTCCGACGCTGATGTCACTCCATCGAGCTTGCTCCCCAACACCCAGGCTCCGTAAATCAGGGTGGAGTGAAGGGCACCGAGAGCCTCGAGAAGGTCACCGTACCCCAGTACAGCTCCCGGCGCTCGCTCCGCTACGCTCCTCAGAGTCGCACCCTCCCAATCCTGCTGCAACCCGGTGTACAGGATGGTGGACTCAGGCATACCAAAATGGCCGCTGGGTAGGTCCATCCCAGATCGGGGCCGGGGCTCAGACACAAGCGCCTCGGGTTCCATGGCACTGGTAACTGGGTTCCGAGGGCAGGCAAACAATGTGTCCGGTGTGTGGTCACGGGCCACGGTCGTCCCCACCACGGACCAGCGCCCGCGAAAATCCGGGAGCCGCCCGCAAGAATCGGGACAAGTTACGGGCGGCGTCCGGGCAGCTCACCGGCGAAGGCTGAAGCAATCACCGGAGAGTCTTGGAGTTGCCACCACGGGCACGCACTCGTTCAGCTACGCTTAGTGGTAGGAGCGACCACGGCGAAGCGCAGTCCGACATTCGCACCACTCCGGCGGTCCGACCACACCCAGTCACCAAAGGCCGTTGTTGTTGCACTGCCGCCCGGCCACGGCGTTCACTCGAGGTCCCGGCTCCGGGGCAGCACAGGCCGCAAACTTCAGACGGACATTTCTCCGGCGGTACCGCTGCCAGAAACTTCGGGGTCACACGGCCGGTTGCCGCTCGCGTTCACCAACACGGGTAGATGGCGCAGGCTAAGGATCTCGTGCAGGATATCTGTGCGGGGTGCGGAGGTTCACGGAGCCGGGAGCCTACGCTGCCGTCCCGGTCGCCATCTTGGCTCCTCCCCTGTCTGACCTATGTTGACGAAGACTGTGGCATGGACTCTGACATTTTGCTACGGCAAGGATACCAACTCCCCCAGTGAACTTTGGATTCTACACTCCCGCTGTGCACCTCTTGTCATCCCCACAAACCCGTAGCCCACCACAAATAAATTAATCACACTTACAAGATGATGCCGTGATTCTGCATTATTACAATACATGTGTGTGTCGTAAAGTCAAAGCATGCCTGATCTCAGAATTAACTCCAACCATCCAAACCGTGGGGTCGCAGTCTTGCCCAGGACACACATGGGTCCCAATGTATCATCTGATACAGACATGGAGTACCATATTCACCTGTGCTGGGCCCAACCAGCTGAGTGGTTCCCGCACAACTGTGGCTACAGACACATTCAGGGGAGCAACAGTCATGCGCAGAGGTCAGGGATCATGTGGAGTGACCTGGCTTGCCGCTCCCAGGTATGTCTAGACATGTGTCCCTACCATGTCCTGCATGCTTGCGTCAGGCGGATGTTGAGAATGGTGGCTAGCCCAAGGTTGGATGCATGGAGATGCCAGAATGGAGTTTTGGATCACAGTGCCACATGGTTGTGTTGGGGTTGTGGGCTGCATCATGAGTGTGGGCGTGGATCGAGAAGGTCATCCTGCAGCTGGCTGTGAATCATTCCCCCCATCCCGTTTGGACGTTGATGTGGCCTGGTTGCCCGATGCAGTAGCAGAGCTGTGCAGATGCACTCCGGATATGGACAAGTATCATGGGAGTCGTAAGGCACATGTCCGTAGACTGCAGGGTAGGATTCGACACGGATGTTGTAGTTGCCCTGGGGGATGGTCTCTCTTGCCTTGAGGTGGATGGAACTGTGCATCTTGTGCATAATACAGTTCCCACTCCCTGACAAACCGCTAGCATCTTGTCACTCTACACATAGACACATATGCACCACCTCTGAAAACTATGCCAGACATGCCGCACGCACAGTGGCAACAGGCCACCATTGACAGGGAAGAGGCACCTTGGAGACAGAGGGACAAATTTATTAGTCATGTGTGTTGGAATGACAATGATACTCTGTCAACACATACACAGGTCATGTGGATGAACATGTGGGAGCAACACTGGCACCCCCCATTGCAACACAGATGCTGGTATTCCATTGAACTGGCACACAAGTGACGGATAACAGCTAAACACCCCCTGCTGCCACGGAGAGGCTGCTATACACCATTGAGGCCCTGATGGGGCAATCACACACCATGTCAACCCGGTGCAACCTGTATGTTTCCGAGGTCAGTGTTACACACATTGATGGCCTCATCACAATCCCCAATCCCCTGACACATGACAGTCACCAAGTCTGACCATGGCTCCAGGTGAAGCCTGCCCCATGTCATGTTCCCCATGTAGGATCCACATGTATGCAAATTGAACACACATGAACCGGAGAAGTGCACACAGACTACAAACAATTCACACACCCAAAACGCCGTGAGGCATCCCTTACCCTAAGGAGATTTCAAAACTTGCCCGTGCATGTGACGCAGAATCAGCACATGTTGCTGTGTTCATGAGGAGTAGCAGGAGCACAACAATGCCACCAGCAGACAGCATGCCCATGGACCTGTGGAAGAGAGACACACAAGGAGTCAGCCCAAAGGAGCACATCCGCAAGCATGTACTCAACACGTATCATGTTGTCAACATGACAGGTGACAATGATGACCCTCGGACAACATCCTTCCATTGCGCCATCACTCGAGTGACACTTCAATACACACCACTGACTCACTTGGCAGACATGCAGATGGACACACACATTGCAACACATGCCACACACGGCCCAATGCGTGCACACTCAGACACTGGAACTCACCACTAAGCAAAGAAGTTGCGTATGAGCCGACTCCGCATGTCCTCCACAGCCTCCTCCTCCTCCACATCACTTGCCCCGTCACCAAGGCCTTCATCCTCCACGGGTGGATGGTCCTGGTCATCTTGATCCAGTATGAGTGGAACAGCTTCCTCCACTGCCATGTTGTGCAGCATGCAGCAGACGATGATGATCTTGCACACCTTCACCGGGGCATATGGGAGTGCTCCGCCGGTCTTGTGGAGGCACCGGAATCGGCTCTTCAGAAGTCCAAACGTCCTCTCAATGACTCTCCTGGTCCGCCCATGGGCGTTGTTGTAGCGGTGCTCGGCAGCCGTGCTGGGGTTGCGGACAGGCGTCATCAGCCATGGCATGTTGGGATAGCCAGCGTCCCCTACAAGGAAACATCATGGACAGAAGTGTGTCAGCACAGGCAGTGAGATTGGAAGATGACGCCAAACACTGAACTGCCAGAGTCTACCCACCAACAATACATGCTCGCTCGTTCCGCAGCTGCAGCATCATTTCAGGCAGCCTGCTACGCCTCATGATGAAGGCATCGTGTGCTGATCCTGGAAAGCGAACACAGACATGTGAAATCACCATGTTGGACAGACACACCACAAGGGCATTAATGGAGTGATAATGTTTGCGATTCCTATACACCACCTCCTGTGCCTGTGGTGGTACCAACGCAACATGTGTCCCATCTATGGACCCAATGACATGGGGCATCCCTCCCAGGGCATAGAACTCACGCTTGACATCTGTCAACTGCTCACGAATTGGGAATTTAATGTACTCATCCAGGTGAACCAACATGGCCTCTAAGAAATCATGCAGAACACGGCTGAACATCGTCTGGGACATGCCCCCGACATCAGCAATGGTATGTTGGAACGTACCCGTGGCAAGGAAATGTAGGGCTGCCATCACCTTCAACTTGGGTGTCAGTGCACTGGGATACCTGTGGCGCGGGAGGAGTTGTGCTTCCAGCCGGCCAGTCAACTCATCAATCAACCGTTGGCTGAATCTGTAGCGGCGTATACAGTCCCGTTCATGCAGGGCAGCCATGTCTGGCATACGTCGAGGGAGAGGCGGAGCCCTGCAGTGAAATGGAAGGAACACCGAAGAGTGAGCACTGTACAACGACATTGCCAATGCACTGAGCACATGTTACACAGCCAATACACATATGGCACATTCTGAGTCAGGTCTGTGCCACATTTCCTGGACACGTACGCCAGTCAGGTGACACTCCTACCAAGGGACAGCCACTAACGGAGTGGGGCAAGCTCACGATGACATGGCATGAGACTAGCTGTGGGCCATTGTAAGTGAACATGCACACGCATCACAGGATTCACAGACATCCACACATGTGCAGAAGTAGTATGCGTATGGTACAGACAGGTTGGTGGATGCGATATGCACTGGTCACATGTCATAGGAATAGGACAGGCCACACACATTGCCTTGGAGGAGTACATGTCGAGACAGAACATACATAGAGAGCATGTGGATATGTACTTGTGTTGATACTCCGTGTAGTTGCATACATACACACCTCATGGCAAATCACATATGTGGGCTGGTGTGCGGAACAGTGTGCCATGGCCATCTACACACAGACACATGTTGGCAGCAGCAACTGCTGATGCATTGGACCACACACCTACAGCAAAATCATGGAAACACATGCCACACACATGACATGGTTGCAGCGTCCACGCAGCCATACACATGTCATGTGTAATATTCCGTGTACCTGGCATCAGGGGACAGGTGCGGGTGTCCGTGACTGGGACATGCAAGTGACTCATGGCTCCACTAGTGTGTACGACATGCACACATGTCAAAGGAGTGCAGGGGATGTGTGGTACAATGCGCACCATCACACACGACATGTGTACACAGCTCATCGTACATGTGCTTTGCCCACACCTCAGGGGTGAAGTGCCACATCACATCCTGACACACCTGTGTCACACACATGTGGTATTGCACAGACAATGCATTGGTGTCCACCCTTGGCAAAATCTGACCGCTCCATTCCTGTCTGTGTGCCGCCTGTCACCACTGACAGGTGTGAAACGCACCGTACATACGCTCTGAGTGCGTGTATAGGGTCCCTGGGCCAATATTGCCGCTGGCGTATGCGTACGCCACAGTAGTACGAACTGTACACGCGCTTGTACGGTCCGGATCACAATATGGGCGCTGGCGTATGCGTACGCCACAGTAGTACGGACTGTACACGCGCTTGTACGGTCCGGATCACAATATGGGTGCGGGCGTGTGCGTACGCCACAGTAGTACGAACTGTACACGCGCTTGTACGGTCCGGATCACAAAATGGGCGCTGGCGTATGCGTACGCCACAGTAGTACGAACCGTACAAGCGCTTGTACAGTCCGTACTACTGTGGCGTACGCATACGCCAGCGCCCATATTGTGATCCGGACCGTACAAGCGCGTGTACAGTTCGTACTACTGTGGCGTACGCATACGCCAGCGCCCATATTGTGATCCGGACCGTACAAGCGCGTGTACGGTCCGTACTACTGTGGCGTACGCATACGCCAGCGCCCATATTGTGATCCGGACCGTACAAGCGCGTGTACGGTCCGTATCACTGCTTGTGGGGTGCCCTAGGGCGTGGAACGCACCGTACCTGTGTGTATATGTATGAAGACACATAGGGGACACATGAGGGACAAGTATAAGGGCCTAAATGCATGATGGTTGCCATGGAGACTGAGTTAGATTTTTGAATTTGAGCACCAGGTGCCCAGCAGAAGTCAGTTTGAAAGAATCTACATTGTTGCAATGTGGATGTTGACTTGACATCATCATCAAAACTGAAACCATGCAAAGCCACACACTGGGGTAGGTTTGAAGGGATTGGATGAAACGTAGGATGCAAATGTGACTGACCAATCAATCTGTACTCCTATACATGAACAGGCCAGCCAGGCATATATAAGGCAGCCAGGTCCCATGAGAGAGCACTTGCCTGCACATCCATTCATCCATGACCACTGCTGCTGATAGTGATTCCTCTGGCACCATGTCCAGGACTGTGGAGAGGTCACAGCCATTCACCCAGGAGGAGAACCTTGCCCTGATAGATGTGATCCTCCCACAGTTCCAGAGCCTGTATGGTCGACCAGGGGTTCAGGTGAGTGCAGACTCCACTAGCTTAGACTGTGCCCCTTTTGTGTGCCAGTGACTTCTGCCATTGTATCCATGTGTGACAGACATGCACTGTTGTTTGGAGTGGGTCCCAGGGTGTGGAAGGCCTCATGTCACCCATGCAGAGCATGCTGTGTTTCCTGTGTGCACTCCTCACTTGCATAGTGCCTACTGTGACAATGAATGCAAGGTGCATGCCACATTCTGCCTGCATACTCCTCCTGGGGATGTTGTTTCCACAGTCCTGATGTGATCCTGTGTTCCCCCCAGTGTGACAGGTGTCAGTACCCATGGATGTGTGTTTGTTCAGTGTACCTGTGCTGTGAGTGTCCAAAGGCCGTGTTCGTCTCCTGCACATTGGTGTGTGTGTGTAAGTCCCCTGTCATGTGGGTGAGTGCATATGGGGAGTGTTGCACACAAGCAGCATGAGGGATGGATATAGCCTGGCCATCCGATGTGGGCAGGGGGAAGTGCTGTGTGCATGCCGTGCTGAGCCAGCCCCACACCTGTGACACCCCCGTCTACTGGCACATGGGCAGAGTGAGGTGTGTACCCGCAGTTGGCAATGCCATGTGATTGTCCTGTACCTGTGTGTGTCTGTGTACTCTGCTGAGGTAGCATCAGTGTGCTGGGGCAGGTGACTGCTGTGAGGTGCTGTACATAATCCTGGTGTAGCCTGTGAGGCACAGTGTGATCCCTGGTCAGTGAGTGTGTGGTGCCCCTCGTGTACTTTCAATGACACGTAGTGCATTTGGCCTTCCACAGTGGATAATGTCCCTATGACAAAGGTGCAATTAGTTGCATGCATACCATGGCCTGTTCATAAAGAGGATTGTTCTATATGTGTGTCTCTGTGTCTTTGCTCATGTGGATTAATGTATTCTCACTTTTGCATCCTCACAGGTAGGCGCCATTGCCAAGGGGGAGATCTGGAGGGAAGCCGTCAGTGCCGTGAGGGGTACAGAGGGTCGGAGGCGGAGCCTGTCTCAGGTGAGGAAACGCTGGCAGGACATCCGGTGCTGGACGAGGAGGATTGCACGGGTCCTGCTGGGGGACTCACCTGTGAGCCGTAAGAACCGTGGGCGCCGTCGTCTGACCCACATCCAGGAGCGTGTGCTGGCGGTGGTCTTCCCCGATATGGACAGGCGCCTACAGGAGAAGCAGCAGCAGGAAGGGGGTAGGTACATGTGTGTCAGTTGTGTGTCCCCAGCCAATGTAAGTGTGCAGTTGCATGGATACACTGCCAGGGTTTGATTGTGCAGTGCGTCAACTTCTCCACAAAGTAGCACAGTGCTGTTCTCACTCCCTCCCTTCCCCTCCTTGCCATGTGTTCCCTGGTCTGTCTGTAGCCACTCTTGCACAAGGTTATTTAGGCAGGCAGTTCATGCAGGTGCCCAATGCTATCAGCATCATGTGTGGGGGTGATGTGCCACAGGTATGGGGACCTTGCGTGTGCCATGGCCAATTTCAGTCATTGTGGTGTCCATGTCACTTGGCACTGATTGTGAATCACGACATAGGGGTGTGTCTCCAAAATGTACAGCCTTCCAGCATACATGTCCAATTGTGTGCCCTCTGACATGATGTGCCTGAGTGGGAGGCCTGCTAAGTGCAGGGACGGTTGCTTAATTTGCAGTCATGGCCATCCTGGACCATGGAGGAGTGTGGGCACTACTGTGCCCTGGGGCACCTCTTCCTAGGTATCATGTGCGTCATCCAACAATATGGCCATTCACTGTGTCTTCGCCATGGGTTGGGTAGGGTGGCATTGTACCCTGGGCTCAACTGTTAGGACCTACAGGTTGCTACATGTGTCCACTGTACAGGGGGACCCATTTTGCTTGTGCATACTCACAGTGGGCATTACCTGTGTGTGTTGTTGAGACAATCTGATGATGTTTGCCTGTCAATGATGTGTGGACATGCCCACCAGGGGCTGTGTGTGTACAGTCATGAATTAGTGGAGGCCATGTGTTTTCATCCCAGAGTAAGAGGTGTACATACTTTCTCCGTCTCAATGAGATTGTCTCAGGTGTGGGTGGTTTGTGCGTACAAGGCCTACATGTCAGAAGCTTCATCCTCCTTGCTGGGTTTAGCCTGTGTGTGATGTTTGACTGGACATACGCTCAAGGTGCAGTGACCCAGTCATGTTTGGCCTGGTTTCATGTATTGCCTTTGCAGCATGTGGCAAGAGTAAATGGATATGATTCATGCTCATCCCTTTTTGACGACGCAGTGTGGTGCAGGTGCTGTGCACATTTGTCCCCAGAGGCTGGCTCCTCTGTAAAATTTCAGGTGCAGTGATTTGCTGTTGTGTCATGCTCTCCATTGTGTCTCAGTGGCATGGTGGGTCGACAAACTGTGTGTTCCATGGCCTACATGTGTACATTGTTTTGTAGGTGTTACTCCTGTTGCTTTTCAGGCTATGCAATGTGACCTATGTATATTTGACTCATGTGACATATGTGTACAGGTGTCTGATTATCTCCTGTCTCTTCACCTTGCCCACAGCATCGCCGGGGGACACGGAAGGAGACACTAGCACGGACCGGGAGGAGGGATTGAGCACCAGTGCCAGCAGTGCTGTCCTGTCTGGCACATGGAGTGGCACGGAGGCCGAAGGGAGTGAGGCAGAGGACCTGTCGACTGCCAACACAGACTATGACGCAGACGGGTCCGAGGCTGAGCTCCAAGAGGTGGCGGAGTCTGCCCCCCCAGCTGATGGCAGCCCTCCACATCCCCCCGCCACCTCAGTTTCCATCACCGGCCTCCCACCTGCTCGTGGCCCTTCCCTCCGTGCTCGGTCCCCACATGTCTCCTTCCTGCCAGGCACCGCACCCCCTGCCCCTGTCACCACTGCTGCGGTGAGTGCGGAGTCTGTGGACATCCTGAGGCAGTTGCAGGTTGGTCAGACTGCGATGCTAAATGTCCTCTATGCCCACACCCAGGTGCTGACCCAGATGGAGGCATACATGGAGGGCATGTCGGCTGCGCAGTCTGACCAACGGCAGTTGCTGAGGTCCATAGACTCCACACTGACTGCAGCACTGGATCTCCTGCAGCGCTGCCTACCCCCCCTACCCCTGCACCATCCACAATTCCCACTCCCGTGCCTGTCCCACGCACATCCAGACGTCAGCGTGCACGCACCCCAACAGACACAGGCACCACACCACCAGGGAAGTCGAAGCGCACACCTCCTGTCACGCACACACAGGGTGAGGAAGGCACACCCACTGGGTCGGGGGGAAACGTAGAACACGCAGCCACAGTGGGAGTCCGCAGTCCACACAACCCACTCCCTCCAAATCCACTCCCCTTAGCTCTCCTGGCCAACAGTCGGTGACAGCATCATCCACTGCGAGTGTGCCCCCCAGCCCCAGGATGACACCACCCCGCAAGCGGTGGAGGCGGGACCCGGCCAGGGGAGTTGAGTCCCCCACCCTGTCCACACCCTCCCCCAGTGGCGCTGCGACCCATCCCTCTGCCCCCCCCCCCTCCTTGGGGCCTGTGGTTGGATTGGGTGCGGGGGAGTCGCTGGGGGAACTTGCCGACGTGTGCAGCGCCATTCTGTCCTCCACCTTTGGCGCTGGCACCCCCCCTGTGGCAGAATCATCCCTCCCTGCACCCACAACACCTACCCTTTCCCCTCCTGTCCCTGCGGTGCCTGTTTCCACCCTCCCCCCTGATGCCCCCTCTTCTGTGGATGAAATGGACTTGTGAACTGTGCAGGCACGCTAGGGGACACACGTCCCGATGTGTACCCCCCCCCCCCGGACTTTGCTGCTGGCCTGGCCCATGGCCCTTGTACATAGTGGACATTTTCTCAGAGATATTTTCCTGCTGAATAAAGCATTTTCTTTTGGTTTTGCACACTGATGCTTTCCTGGACTTGCTGTTGGTGCTGGTGCTCCCTGAGTTGGGGTGGTGATAATGTGTTAGGGGTCTGTGAAATGTTGGAGTGTGCTGCTCATGGGGTGTACCCTGCCATCTGCGTGCCATCACAAAGGTCTCTGCCAATGGTATTTGGTCATGTTTGCTCTCACTGTATGGTGACATTGTCCCAAGGTGTGTTCCATCCTCTGTGGAGCAGGCCATTTTCCCTGCAGGGTGTCTCCCAAATGCTGTGCTGTGCTGTGTCTACATTTCCTGGATGTGTGAGGGTTGCCGTTCAATATAGCCATGCTGGCTCAGCGATGGCTCCGCCTGCATCTGGGGTATCACCCTTGTTGGTCACTGAACTTGTTGATGGGGTATATTGTCCTATGTCTGGGCACTGCTGGGAGGACTCTGCACCCACCCCTCCTGTGTCTGGGCACTGCCGGGAGGACTCTGCACACACCCCTCCTGTCTCTGGGCACTGCTGGGAGGACTCTGCACCCACCCCTCCTATGTCTGGGCACTGCTGGGGGTGTTTGGCACACACCATTCTTATTGCAGGTTCGGTGCGTACATACACGGGTGGGGGTTCGGGGCGTACATACACGGGTGGGGGTTCGGGGCGTACATACACTGCTGGGGTGGGGGTTCGGGGCGTACATACACTGCTGGGGTGGGGGTTCGGGGCGTACATACACGGGTGGGGGTTCGGTGCGTACATACACGGGTGGGGGTTTGGTGCGTACATACACGGGTGGGGGTTCGGGGCGTACATACACGGGTGGGGGTTCGGGGCGTACATACACTGCTGGGGTGGTGGTTCGGGGCGTACATACACGGGTGGGGGTTCGGGGCGTACATACACTGCTGGGGTGGGGGTTCGGGGCGTACATACACTGCTGGGGTGGGGGTTCGGGGCGTACATACACGGGTGGGGGTTCGGGGCGTACATACACTGCTGGGGTGGGGGTTCAGGGCGTACATACACTGCTGGGGTGGGGGTTCGGGGCGTACATACACGGGTGGGGGTTCGGTGCGTACATACACGGGTGGGGGTTCGGGGCGTACATACACGGGTGGGGGTTCGGGGCGTACATACACTGCTGGGGTGGGGGTTCGGGGCGTACATACACGGGTGGGGGTTCGGGGCGTACATACACGGGTGGGGGTTCGGGGCGTACATACACTGCTGGGGTGGGGGTTCGGGGCGTACATACACTGCTGGGGTGGGGGTTCGGGGCGTACATACACGGGTGGGGGTTCGGTGCGTACATACACGGGTGGGGGTTCGGGGCGTACATACACTGCTGGGGTGGGGGTTCGGGGCGTACATACACGGGTGGTGGTTCGGTGCGTACATACACGGGTGGGGGTTCGGGGCGTACATACACGGGTGGGGGTACGGGCCGTACTTCCACGGGTGGGGGTACGGTCCGTACATACCCCTACCCACGCTCTGCGTGCCTGGGTATGGGCCGTACCCATGCCTTTGGTGGGTGGGTACGGTGCGTCCCCCCATTGTTGCGGTGCCGTGGGGTCCGCACCGTACACAGGCCTTGGGGGCGTGGCTACGGGTCGTACCACGCGTACCCCTACATGACCCCAGCAATGCTGGTACGAGCCGTACCAAGGCCTTTCTGACGTGGGTACGGGCCGTACCGCCATTGTTGGAGTGACGTAGGGGGACGCGTGGTACGTTCCGTACCCACGCTCTTGCGGCCTGGGTAGGGTACGTACCGGTTCGCGTGACCATCCACTTCCGTTGTGGCGGACGCTTGCGTTGCTGGCCTCGCCCCCACCCCCTGGAAGTGACCAGGCCCTGATGGTCAGGTATGTCCAGGCCATGTGTGATTTGGTACCGTGTGTTGGTGTTGTGTGTCCTGCCCCTGCCCCCCCCCTTTGCCCCTGGTTGTTGTGCCGACCTTCTGCGGCGTCTGCGTCGGTTCCTGTACGCCAGGTGGACTGCTAGGAGGGCAGGGATGGCACGTAGGTTCGGGTCCATGTCTGTTCGTCGCGTCCAGCTGCTCCTTGCGTGTGTCGTCCTGATTTCCCGGCAGTTTTTGGCAGCCGGTAAATATTTTCCGTGCGGGATGACGTCGGTTCGATTCGTACTTCCTGGTTCGTGAAACGTAGGCTGGATGCGTACCGACGTCAGGTCGGCGCCTTTCTGGATCGGAATTGTGTTTAGTTTCTGTTCGGTCGGTGTTTTGTTCGATTCGTACGGAAATGGTGTTTCCGTGCGAATCGTACTTGCATTTTCGGATGGATTTGGCACCGGGTACGAGTCGGACGGAGATAGGGCTCCGTCCGACGGTTCGTACCCGGTTTTTACCGGATCGGAATTGGCACCATACTGTCAAAACTAATTCGGAGGCTGATAAATCCGGTAGACTCCTAACTCACCTTGTACAGCAGGAAAAATCCCCTACCATAACTGCCATTTCATTGGCATCGGGCGACACAGTGTATACTCTATGCAAAATGTATGCCACTTTGTATGAATATTATAAGTTTCTCCACAGCCTGCCCTTATTGATGCTTGTTGGAGGCATTCACATGTTCCTACACTGCAGTGCTTAATTTGTGCCGGTGCTTTCCGAGGCTTAGCACCGGCCCTTATTTTTCAGTGCCGGGTCTACAACTGAGGGCCACTGCCAAATCACATGAAGGACTCAACTGCGTGTGATATGTTACATTATATGATTGACTCACTGCAGTGTAGTTCACTCTCTATCACAGTCTCCCGAGTCCCTGGTGAAGAGTGCTGCTGTGCTGAGCCGATACTCATTGGACAGGATATAGTTCTGTGGGGTAGGGACGGCAGCGTGCGTGCGAGTGTTTAACCTTTTTTTCAAAATTCCAACGCCTGCACCCACGCACTGCACGAGTCACTGCCAGTTCAGCAGGACGTATTGTAGTTTTTGAAACAGCCAGTGTGTCGTGCAGCAGTGTGTGTGCAGCAGCAGGCTTAATAAAGGCAGTGCCACCAGTAAGTACCCACACCAATGCTGCTTTTTATTGAGAGTGGTGTGACAGTCACCGTTTGTTAAACAGACTTCGAGTACGAGAAATCATGCCGCCGGCACCGTGTGCAATGCTCCGGCCTGGTGGCTGGAAGGAGGGCAGGGCCTTGTCTTATGGCCTTAACCCTTTTCTGTCTAATCGTTGACATAGTTGTCTTGCATGAAATGCTGTTTTTCCATGCGTTTATATCTCTTTCGTATATACTTTGGTTTTGGTATTTTAATACATATCCTCCCCAGTGCTCCTGTTGAAAGTTTATTTTCGACGTCATCAAACCTCGCGCTCGTGGCTCAGGTTGTTTGTGCAGTGGTGTGGTTGCTGTTGTGGGGTAAGGTGTGCATCCTTCACCCGCCGGTAGTTGAGTGATGCTTTACATTCTAGTGAGCACATGGCACCTCCGTAGTGAGAGCATGACACAACGCACACACCCCTTAGCTCAGCTGTATTTGTTTGCTGGCACTGGCAGTGGCACACGCCCTATGCAGAATTGACTCTGTATTTACTTTTTTTCATGTATGATGTAGTTCGAAATACCTGTTGTGCCAGCAGCCAAACCAGTCTCTGGAGCGAGTCCCTGTGAATGTTGCTGGTTTCAGCAAAACGCCGTGGGCATGTTTTCATTTTATTTCTGCCCTTGTCCTCATCGCAGTCCTTACACAACACTATCTACACATGCAGTGCCTGCTGTAGAGGGGAATTTGGGTTTACTGGCAGTGTTGCACCCTCTCTGTGCCAGGGTGAGGTAACACTGTGACCCCAGTATTTAATTGGTTTCATGGTCGGCTCTAGGTTAGTATGACTGGTATCACCAAACTGGGTGCTGGTTTCAGGGAGCGCAGTGTTTCAGATGCTTGCCTCCAGTAATTTCCAAGCAACAATAAAGATGTCAAGATAACTCCATGATTAATATTCTTCATGGAGAGCGATGGGAGTTGAGTCTAGTAGAGGTTTTGACTCATCAGTAGGTAGCACAGAGGGTTAATATGCGTGCTGTAAAGAATGGGTTCCATGCAGATCAAAAGTGCACATAATGTAAATAGGTCAGTGCTTTTCTAAGAGACATCCTTTTTTTACAGTTTATATGTTAAAAATCCTAATTTAGAACAGTGAATTATTAACTGTTGTCAAAGAACTGCATGCACAGTGCAAAGTATAGGTTAGAGCACAGATTAATGTTGCAAAAAGGGTTAATTTTGGTAGGTAAATTTTTATTATTTAAGAGAACCTCCAATTATGGTGTTCCATTTTCAGTTCAGAGGTTGTACTTCTCCAGACCAAGCAGTCTTAAACTATACTGCCTACCCATATGGATGACATGTCACTCCAACACCTTGTAGTCCTCTGGGCCTGGCTTATGTAACATTTCCTATTTGCTGATTTATATACGTATGATTAATTGTGGGAGCCAGTAGAGGAAGTGGGTGGAGCCGGGGGAAAGTAGGTGAGGCCTCCGACAAAGATTTAAGCACCTGGACTTCATATTTTACAAAGGAAAAAAGGCTGGATAGTATTACGATCTGCTCATGGAACGTCCACGGTTTTAAAGATATGGACCAGGACCATGAAACCCTAGACTTTTTCCAGCAACAAGACATAGGTGCCGATTACGATCCTGTAAAAAAAATCCCCGTACGACTCGTATCCGGTCTTTTTACCGTACGAATCGTACAAGTGCCGTACAAACTGCCAAGTACGATTCGCATGGGAAAAAGTCCATACGAATCGCATTGGGAATAATTCCCCACACGTCTTCGGGTCGGAAAATGTGTCCGACGCATCCTCGGACGATTTACCGTACAAATGTGAAAAGTGAAGTCCGACCGCGCTAGTACGATCCATCCCGTGCGTCCGATGTTACAACCGGATGGAAAAAACACCGTCCGCACCAAACTCCCATAGCAACCATGGAGACTCTGCCCGCATACGCGCCCAACACTCCCCCCAGCCCTCCTATGTACGAGTCGAATCCCCACCCGTGTATGTACACCCGTGTATGTACGAGACGTACCCCCACCTGTGAAAGTACACCCGTGTATGTACACCCGTGTATGTACACCCGTGTATGTACGAGACGTACCCCCACCCGTGTATGTACACCCCCGTACGTACGGTCCGTACCCCCACCCGCGTATGTATGGAGCGTACCCCCACCCCAACCGTGTATGTACGGCCCGTACCCACACCCGCGTATGTATGGAGCGTACCCCCACCCCAACAGTGTATGTACGGACCGTACCCCCACCCCAACCGTGTATGTATGGCCCGTACCCTCAACCGCGTATGTTTGGAGCGTACCCCCACCCCAACCGTGTATGTACGGCCCGTACCCACACCCGCGTATGTATGGAGCGTACCCCCACCCCAACCGTGTATGTACGACCCGTACCCTCACCCGCGTACGTATGGAGCGTACCCCCACCCCAACCGTGTATGTATGACCCGTACCCTCACCCGCGTATGTATGGAGCGTACCCCCACCCCAACCATGTATGTACGGCCCGTACCCACACCCCAACCTTGCATGTCCACCCGTACCCTCACCTGCGTATGTATGAAGCGTACCCCCACCCCAACAGTGTATGTACGCCCCGTACCCTCACCCGCGTACGTATGGAGCGTACCCCCACCCCAACCGTGTATGTACGGCCCGTACCCACACCCGCGTATGTATGGAGCGTACCCCCACCCCAACCGTGTATGTACGACCCGTACCCTCACCCGCGTACGTATGGAGCGTACCCCCACCCCAACCGTGTATGTACGACCTGTACCCTCACCCGCGTATGTATGGAGCATACCCCCACCCCAACCGTGTATGTACGGCCCGTACCCACACCCCAACCTTGCATGTCCGCCCATACCCTCACCCGCGTATGTATGGAGCGTGCCCCCACCCCAACAGTGTATGTACGCCCCGTACCCTCACCCGCATACGTATGGAGCGTACCCCCACCCCAACCGTGTATGTACGGCCCGTACCCACACCCGCGTATGTATGGAGCGTACCCCCACCCCAACCTTGTATGTACGACCCGTACCCTCACCCGCGTACGTATGGAGCGTACCCCCACCCCAACCGTGTATGTACGGACCGTACCCCCACCCCAACCGTGTATGTACGGCCCGTACCCACACCCGCGTATGTATGGAGCGTACCCCCACCCCAACATTCTAAGTACGGAGCGCACCCCAGGCCCGAACACCAGCACCTTCACCCAACATCGCGCATGTACGAGTCGTACCAAGCCAGACACAAGGACAGCACTGTACAACAAAATTGCCGATGTACACACTGTACACACGCTAAAAACACACGTACACAACCAGGACAAAGCAAAACAACACAAGAATACACTATTCGAATGGCACAAAGCCACAAAACATGTCCAACAAGCACAAATACAACACATTCACTGACCTGCAACTGCCAAAATCCCAAACAGAGGCCCAAAACACAACCACTCCATATAATACACCCACCCAAAGTTCAAACACAGCCACACCCACCAATGGACCAATAAAAAGGGCCCACAGACACAAACCATGAGCCTTTGCAACAGACTCACTGCTGCCAGACCCCACAGACAACCTACAGCACCATACTTGAACCTTTCCTACACCTTACACTTGTACACCTTCACACACCCACCTTCACAAACATCCCCTCATCACATTCACACACACACCTGCACAACCACACCCACACACCCACAACCATCCACACCCACACCCCCCACAACCATCCACACCCACACCCCTCACCATGCCCACTAACAAGAATCCAAAGTTCACTAGCCAAGAGTTGGTGGTCCTTGTCGACGAAATCCTCAGAGTCGAGCCACACCTCTTTGGAACATTGGTCAGACAGACCAGCATTTCCGAAAAAACGGCCATGTGGCAGAGGATTGTCGATGCTGTGAATGCTGTTGCGTCCACCAGAAGGACCAGGCATGAATGCCAAGCCAGGTGGTACGATCTGCGGAGGAGGGTCCGAGCCAAAATGACCGACGACCACAACCAGGCCAACATCACTGGAGGAGGGCCGCCCCGCAGACGCGTACAATACCATCCCTGGGAGGAGAGGGTGATGGCCATACTGCCGGTGGTGGCAGTGGACGGATTAGATGGACTCCGAGAGCCGGGTGAGTACACAAACAACTCACCTCACATGGGGGGAACGTCATCCACAACCAAACTCACAATCAGGCACGCAACCACCCCAAGCTATCGCATGACTCAACCACACTCCATGAACACGCACATGCCACTAGCGCCACCATGCCCCATGCACCCAGCTGGACAATGCCAAGTCACAGGCCACAGAAAACATCAACACAAGACACGGTAAGCCGGATGGCGGGAGTGTGGGCCCCAAAAATCACATAGTGCAACTCTGAAGCAGACAACAATGCCCTCTGCCCATATGGCCTAGGTCACAGCCAGACAAACAGTGTGTCCCCACACAGCAAAGACTTGCCAGCAAATGGCGGACGCCTTGCATTAAGACATGGGGGTGAAGGCACGTTTTTGCACATGACAGCAGCTAATGAACAGCCAACACTGTGAAAGAGTGGCAGCACACACCACCACAGCAGCAGCGCAGACACAGACACTACACCCAATGGGTGCCTGGAGATCAGAAACAAACTCACATCAACAAGCCAAGGGCCATTCAAAGATCTGCAAAAAGTGTGTGCCTAGGAAGCTGGGCTGAGGTGACAGAGGGTGACACACAGAGGGAGGGAGAGGGGGAGAGAGAGGGAGGGAGACACAGGGAGACGGACAGAGGGAGGAGGCTGACACAGGGAGGGAGGGAGAGGGGGACAGAGAGGGAGTGAGAAAGGGACACACAGGGAGACCAATTCAGCCTTGGGGGGTGTGGGAATGTCTGCTCGTCAGCAGGTGGACTGCGTGCATGTAGACAAGGGTGGCCAGTGCCTGAATACCCCTCTCTTCTCCATGGCAAAACACTGGGCCATGTCTCAACCTGTGCACGAGCACAACGACAGCTACCTGCATTATATAAGTGTGTGGAACAACTCCATGTGCCCACATACATTGCAACACAGAAAACACCAATGCATGGCTCGCCACACCTGCTCACTCCACTGCTGACTGCAGTCACAATTGACGCAGCAAGTAAGACTGTGCCACACATAGGTAAAGTCTCAAAAGCTGTGGCCAAGGGACATACCCATGCACAAGTGCACTGTGAGTGGAATGCAAGACATATCCAAATACCCAGAGGAAATGTGCCAACTTAGAAACGAATGAAACATGGATGTTGCATGGAACAAAATTAACATTGTCTCTCTCACACACAGGTCAACGTCGTGGATCACCCCCCAACACTGGGGGGAAGACTCACAGGACCCGGCTCTGGGGGATGACGGACCCACTGGCAGCGACGACTCTCACCACTCTGTGGACGACCCCGACCAACCTGGCCCCTCTGGTGTCCAACCACCTGCAGCACCTGCGTCAGGTACAACTGGGCCTACCACCACCCCCACTCCTGCCACATCCCAGGAGACACCCAGGATCCCTGCCCCACCACCACAATGCAGCCAGGCTGACCAGGAGGGACACGGTGTACCGGGCACCCAGGAGGAGGCAGGCGACAACGCTAATGCCACCCCTCAGGGGTCCCGGAGACCCGATGTGCCCACAAGGGCAGGCCAGGTGCAAGTGGGCAGGGGTGGTGGGAGTGGAGGGCGGCCGAGGCGCGAGCCTGACCAGTTGGCTGCGGAACCGGTATATTCCCATGTCAGAAACATCCTGGACACATACCGGCAGGACACCACGGGCATGGGCCAGGTTGTGTCCACCCTCAACGAGATGAAGGGGACCCTCGAGGAGATCAAGACCCAGCAGGCCCAGCAACATGCGGAGCAACATGCCTGTCTACTGCGACACCAAGGGCGGATGGAGGACAGACAGGCTGAGCTTGTGACGGTGTTCACGGGAATTCACCGTACACTCCGTTGGATGGCCGACAACATGGGCAACCCTCCCTGTGCCACCAGGCCAAGAACATCACCACCCACAGGGAGGGATCAGGAGGAGGAGGAGACATCCGACGGAGCATCCCAAACATCGTCACGGCCTGCTTCTGAGGGTTCCCGCAGGAGGGCGGGTCGTCCACGGAAAAGACCGTGAGGGTCGGCGCAACAGCACCATCTCCCAGGACACCTGGCCTGGCACCTGGCCCACTGGACCAACAGCAGCACATCAGCAAAAGACATTCTCTGCCACATGGACTTGCTGGTCACTGTCTGACCAATGTTGACAAAGACTGTGGCATGGACTCTGAGGATTTCCAATGGCAAGGACACCAACTCCCCCAGTGAACTTTGGATTCCACACACCCGGAAAGCCCCTCATGTCATACCCCCCCCCCCCACATACCCCAACAAAAATAAAAAGTTACACAATAAAGAGATGATGCCTACATTTTGCATTATTACCTTACATGTGTCTTGTAAAGTCTAACCATTCCTGAGTTCTCATATGACTTCAACCATCTACACCCTGGGGCCTGAGTCTGGCACAGGACACACATGGGTCACAATGTATTAGTCAACACAGACATGGAGCACCATACACACCCGTGATGGGCCCAACCAGCTGAGGGGGTGGCCGCACAACCGTGCCGACAGACATATTGAGTACAACGACAGCCATGCGCAGAGGTCAGGGATCATGTGGAGTGTCCTGGGGGCACCCAGGTATGTGTGGACAGGTGGCAGAATCATCTCCTGCAAGCTTGAGTCAGGTGGATGCAGAGAATGGTGGCCTGGCCAACGTTGGATGCATGGGGATGGCACATGTCACAATACCCACACAGCGGTTATATAGGGAGAGCACTCCGATAATGAACCAATTTTGTCAATAGTTCTGCGTTGGAAAAACAGCGGTGCTACAGTTATCTAGGAGTTTGTCTTCTCCTACTATGCTAAAGACCAGATATTGACAGGGTGAGAGCCTGTGTATAACTGTGCACTGTTCACAGGGTGTCTAGTCTGACACTATACAATCTTTGAAGTCATAATGTGCTTTAATTTTCAACAAAGAAACAAGATATTATCTAGAACTTTCCACATTATTTGGGTGTGAAACAACAAATAAAGGTATTGCGGTTTGTACCGAAAACAAATTCATGTCATGTTTTCTTAAAGAACACGGTATCATACAGTAATCATGTGGAATATTGATTCAATTACATGTTACAAACATCTCATAATGCTACAAAATTACATCACAACAGAAATCTAAATGCCCAATGCATTTCGGAACCAGCCGGTTCCTTCGTCAGGGGCTAATCTGCAAAATATAAAATAAACCATTTTGCTTGTAAGTACAGTGTGTTTAGGGCTCAATCTCTAGAAATCTGATGATGTTGATGAGATTACTGGGGTGAAAGCTGGAAAATTGCAGCGCATTGTTGCGATCTGTGGGTTTAGTATAGACTGTCGTGGTCAGTCCATGTCCATCTGAGTTTTTGTCGATAGTGACGTCGAGATATTGGATGGACTGTGTATCAATTTTGTGAGTGAATTGAATCCTGGGGTTATGTGAGTTTAGAGTGGTTATCATTTGTTCGAGGAGTTGCTGTGAGTTAGTCCAAACCAAGAAGATGTCATCGATGTATCGACAGTATGTGTAGATGTTTGAGGGGGGCGTGGCTTGGCGCGCGACTAAGATGGTCGCAGCCCTGTAGAGCTCCGTCGTGCTGGTGCCCTTATCCTGGGTTTATCCTGCAGGGGAACCCCTCCTGGGTGCTGTGAGCTGTGGCGGGGGCGGCTCGCTCACCCCCCAACACATCGGCGTGACAGTCGGCACGCGTGGACATTGTATGTGCAGCGGGGGGCGCCTGCAAGTTGCGGCCGGCAGTCCCGGAGTGAGGCTGGAGCTCGGCGCCCGGCAGCGAGCCCGACTGGACACCGCGGCTTGGTGGAGGCCCACTGGGCCGCGGCAGTTACGGCGCCGGAGCTCGTGATCCGGAGGTAACGCGGAGGACCCGTGGAGGTGCCAGTGCGGTGCGCATGCTGTGAGGAGCCGGCATTGAGGACCCCCGTAGAGGAGCAGGTGTCCGGTGCTGAAGGAGTGCACGGCGGGAAACCCTGGAAGACGGACGACCTGGCTGGCTGCGGTGAGAGCGGGGTGGGCTTGACGACCCAGTGGGAGCCATCCTGTGGCTCGGAGCCCGCCGAGGCGCGATCGCATTGCCGGGAAGGGGGAGGCGCTCCCCGCTGCGACCCCCGGCTGCCCGTGGTGAACTATGGCGCAAGGTAGCGGGAAGACCGGGGAGTGAGACGCTGCCTGGGGCCCACAGATAGCAGGTCTTCCGCTGCTGCCCCGTTGCCCCGCTGTGTGTCCTGGGAGTGCGACACCTTGCCCTGAGGAGCCACGCGGAGGAGCGGGTGTCTGGCGCCGACGGTGTGGACGGTGGACAGCTCTGGGAGGCGGACGATCTGGCCGGCTGCGGAGAGAGCGGAGTAGGCCTGAAACCCCGGCGGGAGCCACCCTGCGGTTCAGAGCCCACCGAGGCGTGATCACGTTGCTGTGGAGGGGGAGGTGGCCCCCGTTGGGGCACCCGTCTGCCAGCGGAGGACTATCGTGGAGGTAACGAGAGGATCGGGGAGTGTGACGCCGCCCGGGGCCCGCGGATAGCGGCTCTTCCTCTGCTGCCCACGCGGTGTGCCCAGGGAGTGCGGCGCCTTGCGCAGGGTCATTGCTGGGAGCTACCTGGCAGTACACAGGCGCTTGACTACCGACGTGGAGGCCCGCGCATGAGAGTTTGTGTGGGAGCGTAGCGAGTGGATCCACGGTGCTGCGGAGGGACAGACGGCTTGTACTAGACGGGACGTGGTCGCCGGTCGCGTGGACTGCGGGCGGATGCCCACTGCACAGCAGCTGGTCATGGGTCGGCTGCGCAATGCCCAGAGGGATGGCCAGCCACCGGCGGCCGGCCCGGGCCGGGCTGCGGCGCCCGGAGACTCTGGCCCGGCTCCACAAACTGAGCTACTGGCGGCTAAACTGGACTCTGTGCTGGCCGCAGTGGAGCGGATAGGATCCTCGCTCGAGCAAACGAGATCCTCCTTGGAGGCCCGCATTGACAAAGTCACCGTTGACTTCACGTTGCTCCACGCGGATCATCGCAAGCTGGCGGACAAGGTGACGCTGCAGGGGCAGACTCTACAAGACGTACGGCCGGTCGTAGCCACTCACACGGCCGCCCTCCAGGACCTGCTTGACCGCGTCCATGCTCTGGAGGATCGCGTGGACGATGCCGAAGGACGTTCACGGCGCAGCAATGTGCGCGTGGTGGGCCTGCCGGAGGGGGAGGAGGGGCGGCAGCCGGAGCACTACGTGGAGGAATGGCTGCGCGGCCTGATCGGCCCCGAGAAGCTTTCGCCGCACTTTGTGGTGGAGCGGGCCCACAGGGTGCCGGCGCGGCGGCCCGGCCCCGGGTCTCGCCCTCGACCCTTCCTGTTTAAGCTCCTGAACTACCGGGATAGAGATGTGGTGCTCCGGGAGACCCGGCGACTTGGCAACATCGCTGTCGGCAATGGACAGGTACAATTCTTCCCAGACTATACTGCCCTGGTGCAGAGGCGTCGCAGCAACTATCTGGCGGTCAAGCGTCGCCTGCGCGAGTTGGAGATATCATACTCCCTTTTGTTTCCTTCCCGTCTGCGGGTAGTCACCGCCGATGGCACTCGCTTCTTCGATGCACCATCTGAGGTTTGGGACTGGCTGGAGGAAACTGGGCGCAGCGATGGCTGGCGGCCGCCGGACGTGGAAGCAGCTCCGCGGCGTCGCAGGAGATCTCGGCAGCGCAGGGGGAGAGGACACTGGCGAGCGGAGGAACGCACCCTGGGAGTGGCCCCTAGCCCGGAGAGGAGCAGAATGGAACGGCAAGAGGCGCTGGAAGCGGTGGCCACTCTTGGGTCCCCGGACAGCAGGAGTGGGGAATCTACCCGAGAGCAGGGTGGACTGGTGGCCAGCGGCTCCTCTTCTCCGTCCACTGTAATATCGGATGACCAGCTGCTGCCGCTGGTCACCCCACAGACATCGGACCATGTCATGTAGGGCATGGGTGGTGGGGAGGTTGGGGTCATCGCCAAAGGTACTCCCCAGCATTGGGCCTGACTCGTGTGGGCTGTTGCCACTTGACCCGGGCCTGTGGGGTGGAGGGAGTGCTGGGGGGTGGACGGAGGGGGGGCCTGTTGTCGGGGTATCTGGAGGGGTTAGCGGGGAGGCTGAGATGAGGAAGAGGCGACCGGGCTTGTGTTTCTCTCTAGTGGGGTGCGCACCTGTTGTGCTGGACGTTCCCAAGTGCGGGCACACGCTGTGGGGGCCGCGCGCTCCTCCGGCTCACATTGCGCCCTGCGCAGGGGAGGCCCTTGCACCGCATATACACAGGCACCTTTACAGGGGACCACACATACGCAGCGACCACCACTCGCCCGCCCCATCAGCCACAATTAGGCTCAGTTTAATATTGTGAGCGTTGCCTCATGGTTTGGACGAACGCCCGCAGAGGGGTTTGCCCTGATGGTTACTTTGGCCTGTTTGGTCTGGTTTTGTGTTTGATTGTACGTTTACATGATGTTGTTCTAACTGGTTATCAATGCAGCTCCCTATATAATCTAGTGACAGTCCTCTGCCTCCCGCTCTGGGGCGGAGTCCCTGGCCCCGGTCGCAGATCTCCACTTTGGATCTACCCATGGCTGTTACCAATGTAATTACGTGGAATGTCCGAGGTATGCACACGCCGGCGCGTAGGTACTCGGTCTATGCATACATGCAGCGACACGCAGTGGCCATAGCTCTCCTGCAGGAAACACATATGACACCGAGGGAACTGGAAAGACTGCGCATGCGCTGGAGGGGTCAGGTATACGGCACCACATGCTCGGCGCACGCTAGAGGCACGCTGATATGGGTGAGGGCGGGTACCCCATTTGTTTGTTTGGAGGTGCTGGTGGACCCGGAGGGGAGGTATACCCTGGTACACGGGAAGATTGATGGGCAACAGGTGCTGCTGGGGTCCCTTTATGCGCCCAATGTAGAACAGCCCTCTTACCTGGCCGGGCTGTCGACGGTGCTGGCGCCGTACGCTGGCCTTCCCTGGCTCTTGGGCGGAGATTTTAATTCCGTCCTAGATGTGCACTTAGACCGGTCCTTCCCACCCCTGCGGAGCACACAGGTGGGGTCGAATGCTAGGGCCCTGACCGCCTGGCTATCGCAGTGGACCCTGATTGACCTGTGGCGGAGCATGCACCCCGGCGACCGCGTCTACTCCTTCTATTCAGCGGTTCACGGCCTCCATGTTCGGTTGGACAGGGTGGTGGGTACCCAATCGGTGCTTCCGTGGGAGGTTCGGGCGGAGTATATGGGTAGGACACACTCGGACCATAACCCCCTCATCCTGGGACTTCGGTGGCGCCCGGATAGACCTCCGGTTCCGACCTGGCGCCTTCAGACGGTGGCTTTGGAGGACTCGGAGTTCCGTGCCTCCCTGGGTACAGCGATCGAACAATACTTTGACCTAAATGAGGGCACTACGGATAGTGAGTTGCTGGAATGGGACGCCCATAAGGTGTATATTAGGGGGCACTGCTTGGGTGCGACGTGGAATATTCGTAGGCAGTTGGCGCGAACTCTTGCCGCCCTGGAATCCCGCCTCCTCGCGTGTGAATTGCCTGGGGAGGGTGGCGGTACAGGCTCAAGTGGCTTATTGGAGCTCAGGGCACGCCATGCTGAGCTTCTAGAACGGCTGCGCTGCCTTAATTATGCGGCCCACTCGGCTAGGGTGCACGCTACGTCGGATAGAGCCGGGCGGCTCCTGGCCTGGCTGATTCGGCAGGAGACCGCGCGGGGCCCTATAGGCGCCATTGCTGGCCCCGATGGTACGCTTGTCCATACCCAATGGGAAATCCATCAAGCATTCACGGCGTACTATACCTCTCTGTACCGGTCAACTGGAAGGAGGAGAGAGTGTGACCTAGATGACTTTTTGGGCAGTGTAGTACTGCCCGTGGTGCCGGAGGAGCACCATGATCTTCTGGAGGGCCCCCCCACGGTGGAAGAGATTGGAGATGCTGTCTCCTCGCTGGCGACGGGTAAGGCGCCGGGGCCGGATGGGCTCCCGGCGGAATACTATAAGGCCTACCGCGAGTCCCTGATACCAAAACTCCACAGCCTCTACTTAACAGCTCTGGAGAACGGCACGTTACCGGAGTCGATGAAGGAGGCCTATCTGATTTCCCTGCTTAAGCCGGGCCGCGATGCTACCCAGCTGGGGTCTTACCGCCCGCTCGCCCTGCTCAACACAGACTATAAAATCCTGGCGAAGATACTGGCGGAGAGGCTGGCGCCGGTGGTGCCTGCGCTGATACACGGTGACCAAAACGGCTTCGTGCCTAAACGCAGCACCTCTCTCAATTTGAGGCGGTTCTTTCGAGTCATGGCGGAGAGCACCCGCCTCTGGCCCCGGGCAGGATGTCTGATTTTAGACCTGGAAAAGGCCTTTGATAGCCTGGAATGGGGGTACCTAGTGACTACGCTGTCGCGCTTCGGGATGGGGCTCGGCTTTCTCCAACTGGCGGCTCTCCTGTATAAAGGTCCGACGGTGAGAGTGCGTACTGGCCCATATGTTTCAGAACCCATTAAGGTCGGACGCGGCACCAGACAGGGCTGCCCGCTGTCGCCTCTCCTGTTTGCGCTCGCAATGGAGCCGCTGGCGGCGACGCTTCGTAGGGACCTGGCAGACGGCATTCCGCTGGGGGATGCGGTGCACCAGGTGTCCCTTTACGCGGATGACCTCCTAGTCTTTGTTAGGGATGTGTCTTCTATCCCTGTAGACTTGGAACGAGTCTTGTCCACTTTTGAACAGCTCTCGGGACTCCGGGTGAATGCCGCCAAATCCTGCCTCTATGCATTTCGAGACGACACTCAGGACCCCGCTTACCAGCTTGGTGGGGTGCGAGTGCGGTGGCAGTCGGACACCTTTCGTTACTTAGGAGTCCAGATCTATCGCCGGCCAGAGGACCTGGTGGAGGGCAACCTGGGGCGTGCCGTGACGGCGCTTCGGACTCAGATGGCCTTCTGGAGTACGCTAGCCCTATCTGTCACTGGCCGTATAGCGCTGGTCAAGATGGTAGTGCTGCCTCGGTTGTTGTACTACTTCGCCAATCTGCCGCTGTACCTGCCGGCATCTTTCTTCGCAGGCCTCATGCGCTCCCTCCGGGATTTCGTCTGGGGAGCGGCACGCCATAGGGTTGCGTTGCCCAAGCTATGCCTTCCCGTTGGCCAGGGCGGGCTCGCAATGCCCTGTCTTGAACACTACTATTTGGCGGCGCAGTTGCAATGGATAGCCCGGTGGCTGGCGGACAGATGTCGGGAGGATACTGCAACAGCGGAGAGTCCTCCGATGGCGGTGGCGGAGCTTCTGCGGATCTTTCACCCGACGACGGGGGCTTCCCGGCCAGCACCGGCGCTGCTGGCGGTGGCGTGCAAATGCTACCGCAGAAGCCTCCGGCTCACCAGTACCAGGACCCCTTATGCCCCGGCTATGCCCCTGGAGGGTTCCCCTTGCGGCCGGGACACACTTGGGGCCGCGGAGCTGAGGGACTGGCATGCGGTGGATATCCACACATTGGAGGATCTCTACCGTGAGGGGGAATTGTTGTCATTCGCGACCCTTGCGGAGGAGACGGGACTGGCACAGGGCCAGTTCCTCCGCCATCGGGCCCTGGTAGAGACGCTCACGTGGCACTGGGGAGACCTACGGGAAGAGCCGGAACAACACTTGGTGATGCAGTACCTCCATGTCTTGGGCCGCGGGGGACACCTGATCAGGTGGTTTGCTGCGGCACTGCGCGCGCATGCTGTGCCGGGTCTGGGTGCACTACGCGAGAAATGGGAGGGAGACCTCGCCCGCCCCATGACAGACAAGGAATGGGACAGGGTGTTGCAGGGGCCGAGGAGGGTACCTCGAAATATGAGATTTCGTCAAATACAATTCTTCGTCTTGCATAGGGCCTACCTAACGCCTGCCGCCATTAATAGGTATTTCCACCGTGTGGATGCCAGCTGCCCCCGTTGTGCGGAAGCTGATGCTGATCTGCTTCACATGCTGTGGGGCTGCCCGGAACTGAGTACATACTGGCAGGCGATACACGGGATACTCCGTCGGTGTACGGGACGGGAGATCCCTCCTGAGTGGCCTACTTACCTGTTGCACCTCTTTCATAGGTCACCCCCGGTCAAGGTAGCATCTCGTTTTATAGACCTGGGGGTCATAGTGGCAAAGCGACTCATCACTAAACGCTGGAAAGCAGACGCTGCGCCACACGTACGGGCGTGGCGCGGCTCTTTTCTAGTCTGGGCCAAGGCGGAGGAGGTGGCACTTCGGAGAGAGGAGACGCTGGGTCTCCGGATGACACCGATCGCATCCCAATGGGGAGAGATGCTGCAGGTCCTGCTACAATCTGATGGGGTGACTCTGGCTGGGGTCGAGGGTGAGCTGCAGGACCCGGGTTAGCTGCGGGGAGGTGGTCCGATCTGACGGGGTGCCGCAGCGCTGGGGCTGATTTGCTTGGATTCTGGCATTCCTGCGCGTCGCAGCCCGGATGTTCCTACACATGACGTTCCTGGGGTGGGAGCCGGGGGGGGGACTCGACGGGAGGGGGGGTTTGAGGGAGAAGGACGCCTGGAATTGAGACAGGAGAGCTGCTGTTAGATGTTGTTTTCGTTGTTCTGTGGCAAGCAGGCCAGTTCCCCAGTTGCAGTATGGGTGCGCAAGGCTGTTTGATTATTGATCTGGGGGTACACTGGGCAGCACGCGTCTATAGTGAATAAGGCGGTGACTTGCTACTCTCAACTGACACAGTGACTGCAACAACACGCGTGATGGTAGTGGTCATTACAGACTCACGGGTCACAACTTTAGCCCATACTGATTGCTCCTCAATTGGCGTAAAGTGTTATGCTTATATGTGGCATACTACGAGTCCTTACTGTGTACCAGCTGTAATTATGCTTTTTGCCATTCTGCACTGCATTGTATAATCTTCTTGCTGCAAACTTTAAAAATTCAATAAACAGATTTCTAAATAAATGTGTAGATGTTTGACCACCACTGGGGAATGTCCATGATATATTCCTGTTCGAACATCGCCATGAAGATGTTAGCGTACGATGGGGCCCCCGGAAAACCCATAGAGGTTCCCGAGAGTTGGGCGTAGAATCTTTCATTCCATTTGAAATAGCTGTGGTGAAGGCAGAAATGTAGTAGCTGTAAAATGAAAACTTTTTCTGTGTCAATGTCTTCGCGTTGGAGAAGGGCCCATTCAACTGCCTCCATACCTGTGGAGTGAGGAATAGAAGTGTAGAGAGCCACCACATCGATGGTGCACAGTAGCCAGGTTGATTGGATATTGGGTTGAATCAGCTCAAGTTTTTTGAGGAAGTCTGTAGTATCCCTGGTGTATGACCACCAGTTCTGTACAAACTTCTGCAGGTAATGATCCAGATATTTTTGTAAATTGTACAAATTGCAAGTCCCGTTAGCTTCTTTTATTCCACTCGGTACGTTTGTTTATATTCTTTATTTACTCTCCATACAGCTTCTAAAGTATTTCGTCAGAGGTAAGATTTCTATCTCCTCGAGAAATATTATACTTTTGTATACTTATTTTGTCTTAGGTTCTGTTAGCTTCACTTACCCTACACAGTCCGTTTTTTACATTTTCAGAAACAGGAGTTTCCTTTCAAACAGGTAAGCGTGAATCTGGTAGTTATCAACCGCCACCACTCACGTATATTCTACAGCTCTAGTTGTTGCTGACACGGTCACATCTTTATCTCTTTCAGAGCATATTAAATTGTACACACAAACAGGTAACTCCTTGAGTCACGTTTGTTCATCATCAGATTTCTAGAGATTGAGCCCTAAACACACTGTACTTACAAGCAAAATGGTTTATTTTATATTTTTCAGATTAGCCCCTGACGAAGGAACCGGCTGGTTCCGAAATGCATTGGGCATTTAGATTCCTGTTGTGATGTAATTTTGTAGCATTATGAGATGTTTGTAACATGTAATTGAATCAATATTCCACATGATTACTGTATGATACCGTGTTCTTTAAGAAAACATGACATGAATTTGTTTTCGGTACAAACCGCAATACCTTTATTTGTTGTTTCACACCCAAATAATGTGGAAAGTTCTAGATAATATCTTGTTTCTTTGTTGAAAATTAAAGCACATTATGACTTCAAAGATTGTATAGTGTCAGACTAGACACCCTGTGAACAGTGCACAGTTATACACAGGCTCTCACCCTGTCAATATCTGACAATACCCACACAGTCATGGACATCATGCACAATACAGAGTCTAATCCCACACAAACAGCTTGCATCTTGCTACTCGACACATAGACACATAGCCACTATCACGGAAAACCATGCCAGACATGCCGTATGCACCGTGGCAACACACCAGCATTGACTGAGAATAGGCACCTTGGAGGCATAGGGACACCTTTATTATTCATGTATTCGGGAATGCAGAGGCAACTCGGAGTACACATACACAGGTCATGTGGAGTAACATGTGGGTCCAACACTGGAACCCCCCTTCTGCAGCACAAATGCGTGATAGCCATGGAACTGGCACACAAGTGTCGGGTAACAGCTAAACACCCCCTGCTGCTCACGGAGAGGCTGCCATACACCATTGATCCTCTGATGTGGAAGTCCCACACCATGTCAAGCCAATGCAAACCGTATGTGTCCGAGGGCAGTGTTACACACATTGATGCCATCATCACAATCCACTATCCCATCACAGATGACTGGCAACAAGTCTGACCATCTATTCAGGTGTACCCAGCTACATGTAATGTGTCCCATGGTGATGCGACATGTCTGCAGAGGAACCAAACATCGACAGGGGCAGTGTGCACACATCGTAAACAACTGCCACACCCAATACACCCCTGATGCATCCCTTACCCTAAGGAGACTTCCAAACTTGTCCGTGCGTGTAACGCTGAGTCAGCACACGATGACGTGTCCATGAGGAATAGCAGTGCCACAACAATGCAACCAGCAGACGGCATGCGCAAGTACCTGGGGATGAGAGACACACAAGAAGTCAGCCACAAAAAGCACAGCCACTTGCATGTGCATGTACTCGACACATGTAAGGATGACAACATGCTAGGTCACAATTATGACTGGGGAAATACACTCATCACTGGCACCATCACTCGAGTGACACATCCACACACACCTCTGACTCACGTGGCATACATGCAGATGGACACACACATCGCAACACATGCCACACGGGGACCAATGCGTGCACACTCAGACACTGGTACTCACCTGTGGAAATATGGATTTTTCTGATCAGTTATGTCCCCTATCTTGGACCCCAACGGTTTCATGTATGAATCACAAGTACATGTATGTTCCCTCCAGTTCCAGTTATGAAGACGCAAACAGATGTGCGTCCACCGTCAACATGTCCTCTGTCAGATCCGCCATGAATAGGCCGGATATTCCATTCCTAAGTATGAAAGGCCACCGGCTTTATATAGTTCACTTATGCCATTTTACAGTCCAGGCAAGTAGGCCCTGATTCTGTCATCAAACTCTTCTTGCCTTCTGCCTCTGAAAGCTCCAGTCTGAGCCTGCATCTGTGACCATGAACTTTGTCTCATTCTCTGCGCGGCTCACGAAGCCTGACATCAGCCTGCTGCTTGCCAAAAAAACTGTATTTCACCTTCGAAATTATCTGCTCCGTTCCCTGCCCGATGCATTCCTGTCTAGTAGTTTAAGTAAACATTCTTCCAGCTACCGAGCAAAGGCTCGGCTTCTCTGTCTTTATGAAAGTAATTCATAGCCCTATTGCTATGGAAGATTTCCGCCCTCGCATCTAGTGTAGACGCTTAGACGCTTGTACACGCACTAGCAGTCAGTATAGTCAGTATAGAATAAGATTCTACTCTAAGAAGACCTCTCTCTCGGATAACTTAGTTCTTTAAACATAGGATGTTAGATATGATTTGGGATTAGGTTGACTTGACCCTCCAGACTTCTGTCGCCACATGTAGAGCTAAATGTCAAGTCCCCTTCACCCCCTAGTTGCACGTCAATCACACGTCATGCTGCTGCGCGCGCATTTCTGCCAAGTATTTCTGCTGACATTGCGAAATTCTTTCATGTGACCACCCTCTTATGACATCACATCTGATGACGTTCTTTAAACCACACCTAGTTACGCCTATTTCTGCTACGCACGAATATATTATCACCACTATCAATTGTTACGCCTCTTGTATTTGCTTCACTGTAATGTCTATTGTATAAAAGTAATTGATTGTTAATAACGTATGTACTTCACTTCCTGAACCTTCGTGGTGATGGAACTTGGAGCAACCGATTATAATCGACCATTGGAATAAAGCCCATTCCGAACCTCTAATACCACGGATTCTGCCTCTTATTTACTGAGCTATTTTATTATGTTTCTGTATCAAATTAAGTCCCGGTAATTAAATTATTTACCACATGAATGGCGCCCGAACAGGGACACTTTCTCATCTCACGCGCCGGCGGTGCGTTGCAGGCCCGGTCTCCTGCCACAGCTGGACGGACAATAACGCGTACCAGCAGGATTTCCTGTATCTCCCTCCGGTCAAGCGGGGGCGACTGAGGCTGCGATCAACACCCAGACGAGGCGGTGAGAAGTGCGAAGTATCCCGACCAGAGCCTAGCTGAGAGAGCAAGATCCGAGGTATACAGAGGCCCACCAGTTTCCGAAGTCCCAAGTCGAGTCCAGTGTCCGAAGTGGTCGAGTCGAGTCCAGTCCGGTTCAAGTTCAGTTCAGTTTCCGAGGCCTTCTGTTTCCGAGCTACCCGGTGAGTACCATTACTGGGGAGGCGTTCTGACGTGCACATAGGTTGTGCCGGTCAAGACGGGTTTGGGTACACAAATCCGGTCTGCACTGTTTCAGCAGTGTATCTGTACTGTTTAGCAGTATATCTAGTATATCAAGTATATAAATTCAGAATAATTCAGTTAAAAGTCGAGTATTATGTTTAGTGATTAAGTTTTCCTTAGATCGTCATCATCATCGTTGCTAAGTTAAATGTTAAATGTTGAATGTTTTAATATCGTTCTGCATATTGTGGTATGAATGACTGTTCATTATTGTGTTTACTGTATTAAGTTTGTTTAAAATCAAGTATCAGATCAGTTCTCAATATGCCGCTCTTTTCGAAATTAAGACAGATCACAACAAGAAAAGGGGTACTCGAAGAAGCCGTTCCTATTCCTCCTAGGGACACTCCAGGGTACTTCATGTATCATAAACATGGCTTAGACGCTATATTATTTCTTGATTTATGGGTAGACTACACCAAGGAATTACCAGAAAGTCAGAGGTGGCCCGCAGCGGGGACCTGGGATGCAGAGTGCATCATGAAAGTGGAGGAAGAGTTATGGAAAAGGAAAGTTAGACAGTCACAGAAAGACGCCATTGAGTTATGGCGTAAAGAATCTCATAGACGTACAGAAAAAGCACTCCGACAGGAAGAAAAGAATAAAGAGAGTTCAAATAAAGTCCGAGAAAATCTATTAATTGAAGAAGGTATCCGAGTGAAATCAGAACAAGTAGACAGACAAAGAAATGCCCTTATGAATGGTATGTATCCCCTTCTGGCCGAAGGATTACCTAAGGCTACTCCAGAGATACCAAAAGACTTGCCACCCCCATTATTTCCAATAAAGGTACATCCTAAGGGGCATCCTAGAACCGCAGAAGATGTTTTTCTTTCCTCATATTTAGATGACGCAGCTCCCGAGTATGCTAATTCCGCCCCACATAGACCGCCTGCCAGGGAGGTTCAACGCCAAGATCCAGTACCCGTATCTCTACAGCAACAAGTCCTGACACAAGTTCCGGCAAGCACATCTGTTTCTGCATCTGTTCCTACAGCTACTTCTATAGCTGTGTCCACACCTATAGTTGCTGTATCACGTTCAACGAACCCTTTTACACCCGATACCCCAGACGGGGCTACCGGAGGTGCTACCAACATTTTTTCTATGCCACCTAGAATAAATAAACTTACCTTTCAAGAGTCAGCACATTCACGTACCCCCAAACTCATAAATGCCCGTACGCTTAAGGAACTTCTTATAGATTGTAGATATGACCCTGTGCCCGGAAAAGAGGACGAAATGGCCCTGGCATCATTACGTATCAGACGAGCCGCAGTGTATTTAGGGAAGTTACCAGGAATGACTGCGCATCTAGATAATATATATCATTTTGTTCAAACAGGGCGAGACTCTGAATGTATTAACAGAGCTATGGAATACCAGAAAGTGGAGATACAGGGGGAACTGTTACGTTTCCTCATAAATTGTGTGATCAGAAATCAAGACCGACCGGGGGTAGACCCGGAAACAATGCAAATTCTTACCAGATGGAGCCAGAATATATCAGAAGGGAGACATGATAAGCAAAATTGTATAATAGCCATGTGCCGAAAGATCCGTAAAGAAATAGAACGCCTACACGAAGAAAGATTAGCGGTAGACCAGTTCGAACAAAGCGAGGAGGAAGGATCAGGACTGCCCACAGGACAGTCAGACACCATAGCCTATGTAGGTAGAGGAAGATCTTGTAATAGTAATAGATGTCTTATTGACCCGATACGTCCGATATGTCCAGATAATAACAGGAATTTCCAAATACCAATAATAAATATAAGGTCTAACGAGCATTCATTCCAAGCAGCTGACAAATTACTCCGAGAACGAAGGGGTTATCATTTTCTCGATTCTATGGATGAACAAGATTTAGCCAGGTCAGCTGTCCATTGGGTTGACAGTCCCGGAAAGTATAGTGATGATACAGTAGCACGCACATTTTTGAATCTCACCCCAGATGAACAGCGTTTAGCTGGGATTTATATGATTCAACAACTCCTTATACTATATCAGAGTCAACATTCGGATCCTGGTCCCTTGCCTGATATATTGACTGAATTACTCATGAATAGATGGAGAGGTTCAGGTACTAAATTAATTAAAGAAATACTAGAATCAAGAAAACAGTACATTCTTTTTGTATGCTCAGACCATGTCTCGTTGCCCATCAAGGAAAGAACCACGTATTACATGGACAGACAGAATCCCTTACGAGAAGTACACCCAATAAAAGGCGAGGACAATGAGTTTAAACGCGTATTTGTATATACGCCCATATCTAAAATAGAATTGTTAGAAATGAAGAAAGTGGTACCCAGTCATGACAAAGACCCAGCAGGTTTCCACCGAGAAATTAAAGACATGTTACTCATGGGAGAGTATACCTATCCCGACATTATGACAATATTAAAGGTATTAATGCCTGCTGGCATTTATGAAAAACTCAGGGAAAAAGAGTGGGAGGTAGGAGACCAAAAGATAGAATGGTCAGCACTAGAAGCAGAAGAAAAGGCCCGAACTGCAGGAGCAGGGCTTGGGGATAAAACTAAAGCACTACCAGATTTACTAGTACAGGTACTGCCACGTTTATTAACTACGAAAAAGGAAGATTGGGGTACAATTTCAGCCTGTAAACAGAAGCAAGATGAAGACACTAGTGATTTCTATGCCAGATTTGAAAAATGTTTTGGTATAAATAGTGGCATAAAAGCAAGTAGCGAATCATACCCACATCTGTTTGTGACAAAATTAGTAGAAAATGCCTTGCCCCAAGTAAAGAACAGAGTATTAAAATTCGAGAGTACCTGGCAAGGTAACACTCCATCACAAATGCTACAAATGTTACAGTACCATCACAATAGAATTAGAGAGGAACAAGAACATGAACAAAGACGCATGAAAGACACGAAAATGAAAATGCTAGTCTCCCAGACAGTTCCAGCTGAAGGACATAAAAAGGGTACGGCACATTCCGGTGATTCAACAGGACCTGTAAAAGGGACATGCAACTATTGTAAAAAGCCAGGCCATTACGTACACGATTGTCCAGTTTTGAAACATAATATCGCCATAGGTAATACAAAAGAAAGACCACGGCCACCTAGACAGGATCAGAATGAACAAGGAGCCCCGCAGCATGCACAGTCCATGCCAGCTCCACCACAATCTATACAGTTTGTGCCTGCTGCACCAGCGCTGCCTGTTGCTGCCACACAAACGACGACAAGACAACTGTACCAGACCGCACAGTACGACTATCCTGATTATCAGCGATACGCATGAACCAGCCTAGAGAGGGAAGTTGACTTACCCCTTATCGAGATCCCTGTAGATCAAGAAGGACCTTATGTACATAGTGAATTATTAGGCCAAGACCGAAAATTTTTACGCGATACAGGGGCAAGTCGAACAACCATAAAACGTAGTGAAGTTCCAGGGGCACCCCTCTCAGGCTCACAGAATATTTCCCTTGGTTTTTCAGGAAAACCTATTGTTAATGAAGTGTCACAGCCTCTTCCACTTACGATAGGACCGTTGACCCGAACTACAGATTTATTGCTTACTAAATCATGTCCAGAAAACTTGTTAGGAATAAAAACACTGAAAGCTCTAGGAGCTATAATATGTTGTTCTCCGGAAGGAGTAAGATTGTTCTTACGTGATTTTAAAGGTCACTATGTGTCTAGAGACATGGATCCCCGACTGCAGACTTTACCTACACATCTATGGGCACAAGGCCCTACTGATGTTGGTTGCATGAATATTACACCATATCGAGTCACACTAAAGGCAGGAGTGGTACTACCACGAATGCGACAATACAAGTTACCACCAGATGCCGTAGTGGCTTTACTGCAAATCATTGACGAGCTCATTGCCCAAGGAGTGGTTGTGGAAACAGACTCCAATGTATGTAATTCACCGATAATTCCGATTCTTAAACAAACAGATCCGAAGGCCCCGCCAGTATATCGATTGGTTATTGATCTGCGCGAATTAAACAAGTGCATTGTGCCACAATTCCCTGTGGTCCCAGATATCTCGTCATTACTGACAGCTATTGATTCCGAAGCAACATTCTTTACTGTAATTGATCTCAAGAATGCCTTTTTCAGCGTCCCAATAGATCCGGAAAGCCAATATTTGTTCGGATTTAGTTTAAATGGACGTAGCTTTAAATTCTCCCGCGCACCTCAAGGATTTACAGAAAGCCCCAGCATCTATAGCCAAGCACTGAAACGAGAACTCGACAGTATCCACATGCCAGTGAACACTGCTCTGCTTCAATATGTCGATGATCTGCTGATCACCGCTAGAAGCGAACCCGAATGTGAGAAAGCATCACTGACAGTTTTACAATTTCTAGCCGAAAAGGGGCACAAGGTGTCCCCTTCTAAACTGCAATTCTGTGTCCAGCGAGTTGTTTATCTTGGACACTCGCTGTCCAAGGAGGGAAGGCAGCTTACACCCGACCGCATTCAGTTAATAGCTAACATGCCAATACCAAAGACACAAAAGGAGGTACAGGCTTTCATAGGCCTCACTTCATATTGTAGGCAGTGGATCCCTCAGTATGCATTTCTAGCAAAACCACTCATTCAGTTGACAACACAGGAGGCAGCCACATCGACTGTTCTCCCTTGGACTCAGGAACATACACAAGCTTTTGAAAGCTTAAAGAAAGCTTTATGTCAAGCACCTGTTTTAGCAACACCATGTTACAGTAAACAGTTTACACTTTTCGTTACAGAACGCGAAGGTACTGCCTTGTCAGTACTCACACAGGAACAAGCAGGATCACACAAACCATGTGCTTATTTTTCTAGTACATTAGATCCCGTAGCTCAGGCTTTGCCTGTGTGCCTGAAATCAGTGGCAGCGACAGCTTTAGCAATCAGACAAAGCGATGCCATAGTGTTAGGACATCCATTGACAGTTCAAGTACCACATGCAGTAGAGGTTCTTGTAAATAGAACGCAAACACAACACTTGACTATTGCGCGACTCACTGGGTACGAACTAACATTGTTTCAGCCACACATAGAAATCAGACGCTGTAACACATTGAATCCTGCCACACTTTTACCTGTAATCGGAACAGATCCACTAGCTCATGACTGTATTGAAGTTATTACAATCACGACGAAACCCAGACAAGACTTAACCGATGTCCCATTGTCAGACCCAGACCTGACGTTGTATGTAGATGGTTCATGTATGAGAACAAGTACAGGAGAGTTGGTGGCCGCTTACGCAGTCACAACAGATACTGAAGTCATTGAAACAAATCGCATAAATACCTTGTCAGCTCAAGCCGCAGAGCTCATCGCTCTGACACAAGCCTGTATTCAAGCCACAAATAAAAAAGTCAACATATACACTGATTCGCGTTATGCATTCGGAGTTGTACATGACTTCGGCGTGCTGTGGCGAGAGAGAGGTTATTTAACTTCTCACGGTGCCCACATTCAGCACGGACCCCTCATTCATGCCTTATTAGATGCGATACATCTACCCACTGCAATATCAATCATGAAATGTAAAGCTCATACGAAAGTTACTGATATCATTTCTCAAGGCAATGATCTAGCCGACAGAACAGCTAAACAGACTGCTCAAACTCAAACATCCGACATGACAAAGACAATAGTCCCGACGCCAACACATTGTATGACGGTTAAAGATCCTACTCTTGACGTAATTGACATACAGACACATGCTACACCAGACGAAATAAAGAAATGGACTGAATTAGGAGGGATCCAAACGGACCAAGGATGGATGATGAAGGAAAAATCTGTGTGGTTCCTTCCTGATTCAATGGTTCAAGTTACAATTAACACTGTACATAGTCCAGCACATCTAGGAGAAAAAGCTATGCTTGATAGCATTCAACACATTTGGTTCAATAAACATTTACGAGCAGCAGCCAAACAAAAAGTTCGTACCTGTATGATCTGTTGTCAGTTCAACCCAGGAAAAAGCGTTCCCGTAGAACAGGGTGGATTTCATCCTCCTGATCACCCTTTTGAAGTCCTCCAGATGGATTATATCCAGATGGAACGATGCCGAGGATTCAAATATGTTCTCGTAGTTGTTTGTGCTCTTTCCCGTTGGACGGAGGCATACCCGGTTTCAGATTACACTGCCCCGACTACTGCCAAACAGTTGGTTCGAGAATTCTTCCCACGATACGGTTTACCACGTGTTGTTCACTCAGATAACGGCCAGCCGTTCTCATCCGAATTAATGAAACAGGTTTCACTTTTGTTAGGCTATCAGTGGAAATTTCACTGTGTCCGACACCCCGAGGCAGCAGGTCTCGTAGAAAGACATAATCAGATACTGAAAATCAGATTGTCCAAAATATGCAGAGAGAAAGGTGTCGACTGGGTAGTAGCATTACCAGTTGCACTCTTTTACATGAGAATGGTAGCACACTCTCGAACAGGGCTATCCCCGTATGAAGTGATCTTCGGCAGACCACCAAATATGTGGGGGACGCCTATACCACGCAAAATAACTGATATTGACTGTAATATGCTGACAGATTACTTGGCTTCCTTGATGTCTGCACTACAATCTTGTCGTTCACAGGTAGCTGCAGCTTTTCCTGACAACACTGAGGTGAAACCCCATGACGTAGTTCCGGGAGACTTGGTCCTCGTGAGGAACTTTGATCGAAAGACTCAGCTGGAACCTAGGTGGAAGTCGCCTCAGCTGGTGTTGCTCACCACAAGGACAGCCGTGAAGATCGAGGGCAGAAAAGGCTGGATTCATTCAAGTCATATCAAGAAATTCCATGGACTACAATCAGATGTGAGTACCACACCTCGTGTGTCTCCACCCATTGACTCAAAACTTCCTTTTGTTGAAAAGAGTAATTCCGAACACTATAAACTAAAGCTCAGGTCCAATCAGTCAAGCAATTTGATTGTTTAAGTCCTCTCCAAGGTGAAGTGGTTGAATTGTCTCTGACATGTATCCCTTGGACCTGAATAGAGATAACACCCGAAAAATGTTGAAACGACAGGCGTACTGTAAATCACTGCGTAGTCATTGCATAGTGACGTTATTAATTTTGTTTTTCTTAAGTCTTTTAATAATTACTGCAAGTATATTGTTGCACATATATTATCCTATTTCTAGACATGTTTACAATGTTACTGCTGAACATTCTTTTAGTGAATTACCTCCGCTTGAATTGTCTTATAGATTTGCGCTGCGCAACAACACGTTTATCAGTATGTTACATCATTCCCATCAGGTTAGCAATGCTACAAATTGTTGGATATGTGGCCGACTCCCTCCCTATCAGAATTATAAAGGAATTCTACCTCTCTTTCCATACCCGTTCACACACAACGGCTCCTGTGGAGCATGGTTTAGTTTAATTAATTCTCTAGATTCAAATTCTGCAGTTTATCAAGATAACTGGGTATGGGGAAATTTGAACTTAGTTTTGTTTAAGGTCTGCCACCCTAACAAGGAGGGACTTCCCCAGAGAACAGGAACTGATCTAGAAAACGAAGTGTATGGATTAGGTAATTTTACGCTTAATCTTATGATCCTAAATGTCGAATCCGAAGCTACTCCAATTTTGCCCACTATGTCAATATTTCCAGTAAAGGGTGAATTATGTGTAAGAAAGAATGGTTCCATACATATGGGCCATAGTAGATGCACCACTGTAGTAGAATTTAGTGATCAAGGCAAGTCTACATTTAGAGCTTCCCGCCATTCTTATTTCATATGTGGTCAGACGGCATATGTACGTTTGCCTCTAGATTGGGATGGTACTTGCTATATTGGATTCCTTTTGCCACCTGTTTTTCTAGCTCCTCCTGATTATCACAGAAATACTCATTTAGTATATAATAGAGTAAGGAGAGATCTCCCAATAGTCGATTACACTGAAACAGCATGGGAAAAATACACAGATTTCAATAAAGGTCTTTTTCCCTATATAGGTACCGTTACTAATAGTAAGTTGATACGTAGATTAACCAGAACCCTTGAAGCAGTAGTGAACGAAACTATTTCCGCCTTAGGCAATTTAACAGAAGAGCAGTCTGCTATGCGGATTGTTGTGCTTCAAAATCGTCTTGTCCTTGACGTCATCCTAGCCGATAGGGGCGGAGCTTGTAGGGTCATCGGATCGAGCTGTTGCATTTTCATACCAGAAAATTCGCCATCTGTATATAAAGCCATAACTCGCCTTCATAAGATTGTAAGCCAGATACATCAGAACCCAGGCACCTGGACTTGGTCCGGTTGGTTTTGGAGTGTATTATCTACCTTTGGATGGAAGGTCCTATCTTTCCTAGGTATTGGCCTTCTCATACTATTCAGTTGCTGTCTATGTCTACAATGTGGACCAGCGATCTGTGGTCTGTGTGCCACATCGTGTATTCCACCACCAGGATTTCATTCATCACGGAAGAAGAAAGAAGAACAAATGATGTTATATGAACAGATCAATGGATTGATGAAGATTGATATCTCTTAACGGGCAAGTAGGGGACAAGGAGGGAATGTGGAAATATGGATTTTTCTGATCAGTTATGTCCCCTATCTTGGACCCCAACGGTTTCATGTATGAATCACAAGTACATGTATGTTCCCTCCAGTTCCAGTTATGAAGACGCAAACACATGTGCGTCCACCGTCAACATGTCCTCTGTCAGATCAGCCATGAATAGGCCGGATATTCCATTCCTAAGTATGAAAGGCCACCGGCTTTATATAGTTCACTTATGCCATTTTACAGTCCAGGCAAGTAGGCCCTGATTCTGTCATCAAACTCTTCTTGCCTTCTGCCTCTGAAAGCTCCAGTCTGAGCCTGCATCTGTGACCATGAACTTTGTCTCATTCTCTGCGCGGCTCACGAAGCCTGACATCAGCCTGCTGCTTGCCAAAAAAACTGTATTTCACCTTCGAAATTATCTGCTCCGTTCCCTGCCCGATGGATTCCTGTCTAGTAGTTTAAGTAAACATTCTTCCAGCTACCGAGCAAAGGCTCGGCTTCTCTGTCTTTATGAAAGTAATTCATAGCCCTATTGCTATGGAAGATTTCCGCCCTCGCATCTAGTGTAGACGCTTAGACGCTTGTACACGCACTAGCAGTCAGTATAGTCAGTATAGAATAAGATTCTACTCTAAGAAGACCTCTCTCTCGGATAACTTAGTTCTTTAAACATAGGATGTTAGATATGATTTGGGATTAGGTTGACTTGACCCTCCAGACTTCTGTCGCCACATGTAGAGCTAAATGTCAAGTCCCCTTCACCCCCTAGTTGCACGTCAATCACACGTCATGCTGCTGCGCGCGCATTTCTGCCAAGTATTTCTGCTGACATTGCGAAATTCTTTCATGTAACCACCCTCTTATGACATCACATCTGATGACGTTCTTTAAACCACACCTAGTTACGCCTATTTCTGCTACGCACGAATATATTATCACCACTATCAATTGTTACGCCTCTTGTATTTGCTTCACTGTAATGTCTATTGTATAAAAGTAATTGATTGTTAATAACGTATGTACTTCACTTCCTGAACCTTCGTGGTGATGGAACTTGGAGCAACCGATTATAATCGACCATTGGAATAAAGCCCATTCCGAACCTCTAATACCACGGATTCTGCCTCTTATTTACTGAGCTATTTTATTATGTTTCTGTATCAAATTAAGTCACGGTAATTAAATTATTTACCACACACCACTAAGCAAAGAAGTCGCGTATGAGCCGACTCCGAATGTCCTCTTGTGGAACCACATCCTCCACATCACTAGCCCCATTGCCAAGCCCTTCGTCCTCCACGGGTGGATGGTCCTGATCATCTTGATCCAGGATGAGTGGCACAGCTTTCTCAACTGCCATGTTGTGCAGCATGCAGCAGACCATGAAGATTTTGCAGACCTTCGCCGGGGCATATGGGAGTGCGCCGCCGGTCTTGTGGAGGCATCTGAATCGGCTCTTCAGGAGGCCAAATGTCCTCTCTATCACTCGCCTTGTCCGGCCATGGGCGGTGTTGTAGCGGAGCTGGGCCGGCGTGCTGGGGTTGCGGAGAGGTGTGATCAGCCATGGCATGTTGGGATAGCCAGCGTCCCCTACATGGAAACCACATGGACATAAGTAGGACAGGAGAAGCGGTCGTGCTGGAAGTCTACGCAAAATACAGGACAGACAGAGTGTACCCACCAACAACACATGCTCGTTCGTTGCGCAGCTGCGTCATCATTTCAGGCACCCTGCTACGCCTCATGATGTAGGCATCGTGTGCTGATCCTGGAAAACGAGCACAGACATGTGAAATTACCATGTTGGACAGACACACCACAAGGGCATTGATGGAGTGGTAGTGTTTGCGATTCCTGTACGCTACCTCATGTGCCTGTGGTGGTACCAAAGCCACATGTGTCCCATCTATGGACCCAATGACATGGGGCATCCCTCCCGGGGCATAGAATCCACGCTTGACCCCAGTCAACAGTTCAGGAGTTGGGAAATGGATGAACTCATCCAGGTGAAGCAACATGGCCTCTAAGAAATCATGCAGCACACGGCTGAACATGCTCTGGGACATGCCACCAACATGAGCTATGGTATATTGAAAGGTACCCGTGGCAAGAAAATGTAGGGCTGCCATTACCTTCAGCTTGGGTGTCAGTGCCGTAGGATACCTGTGCAGCGGTTGCAGGTGTGGTGCCAGCCTTGCCGTCAACTCCTCAATCAACGGTTGGGGGAAGCGGTAGCAGCGTATACAGTCATTCTCCCGCATGTCAGCCAAGTCCGGAATTGGTCGGGGAAGAGGCGACGCTCTGCAGTAATTTGGAAGTGACAAGGAAGAGTGAGTGCACTACAACAACAATTTATATGTACTGAGCACATGTTAATCTGTCAATACACATATGCTACATACGGAGTCAGGTATGTGCCACATGCCCTGGACACGTATGGCTGCCAGGTGACACTCCTACCAAGACCCAGCTACACACGGAGATTGTGAACCTCCACATGCCATGGCATGGGATTAGCTGTGTCCCAGTGTAAGTGAACAGCCAGACGCAACACAGGAGTGACATACATCAACACATCAGCAGAAGTAGGATGTTGATTGCAGAGACAGGTAGCGGAACACTAGAGCCACAGGTCACATGACATTACACTAGGACAGCCCACACACCTTGCCATTAAGGTGTACATGTAATGACTCACCACACATACATTGAGAGGATGCAGACAGGTCCTTGTTACGCTACTCCGTGTCCCATGCATACATACACACCTCACATCCGATACCACATGTGGCCTGGTGTGCGTAACAGTGTGCCATGTCCATCTACACACAGACACATGTTGGTTGCTGCAACAGCTGATGCTTTTGAGGGAACACCAACATCAAGCTAATGGGAACACACCACACATACATGACATAGACACATCGTGCACCGTGGGTAGTCACATGTCTGGTGTGGTAACCCCTGTAGCGGGCATCAGTGGACACTTGCGTGTGTTGTTGACTGTGCCATGCCAGTGACGCTCATCCCAAGTGTGCAGTATGACATGCACACATGTCAAAGGAGTTAAGGGCATGCCTGGCACATATTGCACCGTCACACATAACATCTGTACACATCTCATCATACATCTATTGCCTTCTCGACTCAGGAGTAATGTGCCACATCACAGCCTTTCACACCTGTGCCCCACACATGTAGTACTGCCAAGACAATGCCTTGATGTCCATCCATGGACAAGTATGTCAGCTCTATTCCTTCCTGTGTGCTGCCTGTCACCACTGTGATGTGTGAAATGCACCGTACATTCGCTCTGAGGGCCTGTGTACGTTCCCTATCACTATGGGAGTGCTGCCGTAGGCCTACCCATAGTGATGGTGAGCGTACGCGCCTGTGTACGGTCCGTATCACTATGGGTACGCATACGCCAGCACACCCATAGTTATAGTGAGCGTACGCGCGCGTGTACGGTCCGTATCACTATGGGTACGCATACGCCAGCACACCCATAGTGATAGTGAGCGTACGCGCGCGTGTACGGTACGTATCACTATGGGTACACATACGCCAGCACACCCATAGTGATAGTGAGCGTAAGCGCGCGTGTACGGTCCGTATCACTATGGGTACGCATACGCCAGCACACCCATAGTGATAGTGAGCGTACGCGCGCGTGTACGGTCCGTATCACTATGGGTACGCATACGCCAGCACACCCATAGTGATAGTGAGCATACGCGCGCGTGTACGGTCCGTATCACTATGGGTACGCATACGCCAGCACACCCATAGTGATAGTGAGCGTATGCACGCGTGTACGGTCCGTATCACTATGGGTACGCATACGCCAGCACACCCATAGTGATACGGACCGTACACGCGCGCGTACGCTCACTATCACTATGGGTGTGCTCGCGTATGCGTACCCATAGTGATACGGACCGTACACACGCCTGTACGGCCCGTTGCTATGCATTTGGGATGCCCTAGGGCCCCGGAACGCACCGTACCTGTGTGTGAATCTCCAAATTACATAGGGGACACATGAGGGACAAGTATAAAGGCCTACATGCATGCTGGTTGTCATGGAGACCAAGTTTAAAGTATGAATTTTTTTCTGCAGGTGCACAGCAAAAGTCAGTTTGAATGAATCTACTTTGTTGCAATGGGGTTCTGGAGTTGACATCATGCTCAGGAAAAATAAACAATACAAACCCACTGACTGTGCTAGGTTTGAAGGGATTGGAGGAAACATAGGATGCAAATGTGAGTGACCAATCACTCTGTACTCCTGTGCATGAAACAGGCCAGCAAGGCAGATATAAGGCAGCCAGGTCCCATGAGAGAGCACTTGCCTGCACATCTTTGGATTCTACGACCCAGCTGCTGCTCCTGATTCCCTGGAACCATGTCAAGGTCTGTGGAGAGGGCACAGCCTTTCACCCTGGAGGAGAACCTGGCATTGCTGGATGTGATCCTCCCACAGTACCCCCTGCTGTATGGGTGACCAGGGTATCAGGTGAGTGCAGAGTCCACTGGCACAGACTGTGTCCCTTTTTTGTGACTGTGACTTCTGGCATTGTGTCCAGGTGTGACACACATGCAATGTACTGTAGGGGGGGTCCCAGGGGGGGGAATGCCTGATGTCTCCCAGCCAGGGCATGCTGTGGTGCATGTCTGCCGTCCTCACTTGCATTGCGTTTACTGTGACAATCACTGCATGGTGCATGCCACATTCTGCCTGTCTTATCCTCCTGGGAATGTAGCCTTACAGTCCTCATGTGATTATGTGGTCAGCCCAGTGTGACAGGTGACTGTACCCACAGATGTGTGTTAGTTCTGTGTACCGGTGCTGAGAGTGTCCACATGATGTGTTCGTACCCTGGACATCGGTGTGTGTGTAAGTCCCCTGTCATGTGGGTGGGTGCATATGTGGAGTGTAGCACCCAAGCTGATGAGGGATGGATATACCCTGCCCATGTGATGTGAGCAGGGAGCAGTGCTGTGTGTCTGACGTGCAGAGCCAGCCCCACACCTGTGAGCCCCCCCCCGTCTAGTGGCACATGTGCAGAGTGAGGTTTGTAGCAGCATTTGGCAATGGCAGGTGAATGTCCTGTGCCTGTGTGTGTCTGTGTACTCTGCTGAGGTAGCGTCAGTGGCCTGTGGCATGTGACTGCTTTGAGGTGCTGCACATAATCCTGGTGTAGCTTGTGATGCACAGTGTGAGCCTGGATCATTGATTGTGTTGTTGCCCTCATTCCACCTGTGTCCTTTCAATGGCACGTACTGCTTTTGCCCTTCCCCAGAGGATCATGTCCCTATGACAAAGGTGCAATGCGTTGGATGCATACTATGCCTTGTTGTAAACAGCAAATTTGTTCTAATATGTGTCTCTGTGACATGTGCCAGGTGTATTGATGTAGTGTCACTTGTTCATCCTCACAGGTAGGCGCCTCTGCCAAGAAGCAGATCTGGATGAACGCCGTCAGTGCCGTGAGGAGGACGGACGGTCGCAAGCGGCGCCTGGCCCAGGTGAGAAAACGCTGGCAGGATATCCGGTGCTGGACGTGGAGGATCGCACGGGTCCTGCTGGGGGACTCACCTGAGACCCATAAGAACCGCGGGCGCCGCCGTCTGACCCACATCCACAAGCGTGTGCTGGCGGTGGTCTTTCCAGACTTGGACAGGCGCTTACAGGAGAAGCAGCAGCAGGAAGGGGGTAGGTACATGTGTGTTTGTTGTGTGTCACCAGCATTTGTAAGTGCACAGTTGCATGGATACACTGCCAGGGTTTAAAGGTGCTGTGCAGATCCTGTTACCCACAGTATAGCGGTGCTCTCCTGCCTCCCTTCCCCTTGCAATGTGTTCCCTGATCTGTGTGTAGTCACTCCTTCACAAGGTTATCTAGGCTGGCACTTTATCCACGTGAACAATGCCTGTAGCATCATGTGTGGGGGTGGTGTGTAACAGGTTTTGGGACCTTGCCTGTGCCCTGTCCAGTTCAGTACTTGTGGGTTCCATGTCAGTTGGCACTGATGCTGAGTCCAGACATGGGAGTTAGTCTCTCAAGTGTCATGCCTTACAGCACGCATGTCCTATGTTGTGGCCTGTGACATGATGTGCATGAGTGTGCGATACGCATTGTGCAGGGATGGTGGCGTGTGTTGCAGTCATTCCCATTCAGGACCATGGAGTTGTGTGGCCACTACTGTCCCCTGGGGCATATTTTCCTAGGTGTCATGTGTGTCATCACAAAATGTGGACACTCTCACTGTCTACAGCATAGGTTGTGCTCTGTGCCATTGTCCCCTGGCACCATGTATATTGACGTAAAATGTAGTACAAGTGTCCACTGTACAGCCTGACCTGATTTTCCTTGTTCATACTCACGGTGGCCAGTGCCTGTGTGTCTTGTTACAATCATCTGATGATGACCTTTTGTACATGATTATTTGGACAGGCGCACCTTGGGTATTTTGTGTCCAATCTTGCTTTTATCCAGCCCATGTGTATTACACCCAGACTAAGAGATGTAAGTGCTTCCTGTGTCTCAACAAATTGTCTCATGTAGGGGGTGGTTGGTGCGGGCAAAGCCTACATGTCAAAACCTGATATCTCCTTGCTAGGTCTGGCCAGTGTGTGATGTTTGTCTGGACATACACTCAAGGTGCAGTGAGCCAGTCATGGTGGGCATGTTTTCAGTATTACCTATGCAGCATGTGCCTAAAGTTCATGGATATGGTCCCTGCTCATCCCTATTTTCGGCAACGCTGTGTGGTGCAGATGTAGTGCTGGATTGTCCCCAGAGCCTGGCTCCTCTGTCAAAATCCATTTCATGTCATTTGCTATTGTGTCATGCTCTCCATAGTTTTTCAGTGGCATGGTGGGTCAACCAACTGTGTGTTGCAGGGCCTACATATGTACCTTGTTTTGTAGATGTTACTCATCTTTCTTTTCAGGCTATGCACTGTAACCTATGTAGATTGGACTCATGTGACATATGTATACAGGTGTATGATTAATTGCTGTCTCTTCACCTTGCCCACAGCATCGTCGGGGGACATGGAGGGAGACATCAGCACAGACGGAGCGGCGGGACCGAGCACCAGTGCCAGCGGTGACATCTTGGCTGGCACATAGAGTGGAACTGAGGCGGAGGGGAGTGAGGCCGAGGACCTGTCCAGTGCCACCACAGAATATGAAGCTGACGGGTCCGAGGATGAGCTCTCCGAGTGGGCGGAGGCTGCACCAGCAGCTGACAGCGGCACAACATCTCTCCCCGCCCCCTCCATTGCCATCAGCCGCCTCCCACTTGCTCGTGTCCCTTCCCAGCGTGCCCAGTCACCACATGTCTCCTTCCTGCCAGGCACCGCACCCCCTGCCCCTGTCTCCACTGCTTCCGCCAATGCCGAGTCTGTGGACATCCAGCGGCAGTTGCAGGTTGGTCAGGCTGCGATGCTTAATGTCCTCCATGGCCACAGCCAAGTGCTGAACAACATGGAGGCATACTTGGAGGGCATTTTCTCATCGCAGGCTGACCAACGCAACTTGCTGAGGTCCATTGACTCGACACTGACTGTAGCAGTGGGTCTCCTGCAGCGCTTCGTCCAACCCCCTACCCCTGACCCATCCACACTTCCCACTCCCATGCCTGTCCCACGTACACCCAGACGTCAGCATGCACCCACCACAACAGACACAGGCACCACACCAGCAGGGAAGGTCAAACGCACACCTCCTGGCACGCACACACAGGGTGAAGTAGGCACACCCACTGGGTCGGGGGGCAAACGTAAGACACGCAGCCAGAGTGGGAGTCCGCATTCCACCAAATCCACTCCCTCCAAATCCCCTCCCCTCAGCTCTCCTGGCCACAAATCCAGCAAAGACTCCTTCATGGCCGCTCTGTCCCTGAGCCCCACAGTGACACCACCCCGCAAGCGGTCAAAGGAGTCCCCGGTCAGGGTGGTAGAGTCCCCCCCCTGTCCACACCCTCCCCCAGTGGCGCTGCGACCCATCCCTCTGACCCCCCCCCCCTCCTTGGGGCCTGTGGTTCCTTCGGGTGCAGGGGAGTCGCTGGAGGACCTTGCTAAGGTGTGCAGCGCCATATGGCCTCCGCCTTTGGCGCTGCCCCACCCCCTGTGGTGGAGTCCTCCGTCCCTGCACCCACGACGCCTACCCTTCGCCCTCATGTCCCTGCGGTGCCTGGTCCTTCCCCCCCACATGATGCCCCCCACCCCCTCTGGAAGACGAAGGAGTCTGACTGTGCAGGCAAGCTAGGGGACACGCGTCCCACTGTGTCCCCCACCTGGATTTGAACTTTGGATTGCCCTATAGGCATTGTACATTTTGAACTTTCAAGGGACAAACAGATTTTTGGATGCTGAATAAAGCAATTTATTTTTCCTTAGTACACTACTGTCTGTCTGGTATTGCTGTTGGTGGACCTGCTCCATTATTTTGGGTGGTGATAATGTGTTGGGTGTGTGGGAATTGTAGTCTTGTGCTGGTCATAGGGTGGATCCTGGTATCTGTGTGCCATCACAAGCTGTTGGCTACATAACTTTGTTCATGTAAGCAGTTACTGCATGGTGACATCGTCCCAAGGTGTGTTCCTTCCTCTGTGTAACCTGACATCTTCCCTGCAGGGTCATTCCAATATGTGGTGCTGAGCTGTGTCTACATTGGCTGGGTGTGTGACGGACTCGTTAGACTTGGGCCATGCATGCTGAGCGATGTCTCCACCTGCATCATTCGTGGCGTCCTTGGTGGTCACTGTACTTGTGTATGTAGACTGTTGTCATGACTTCATGTGGACATGTTTTCTTTTCGGCGCTATGCATGTGTATACTCCCAGTCTCGCACACATGTGGTACATGTACTGCAGGATCTTTGTGCACCTGACTGACATTTGTGGGCATTGGATCTGTGGGTACTCCACCCTTTTCTTTGCAGGGGCACTGCTGTGAGTGTTAGGCACCCACCCCTCCTGTGTCTGGGCACTGCTGGGAGGACTCTGCACACACCCCTCCTGTGTCTGGGCACTGCTGGGAGGACTCTGCACACACCCCTCCTGTGTCTGGGCACTGCTGGGAGGACTCTGCACCCAACCCTCCTGTTTCAGGATATGTACGCCTAGAACATACACGGGTGTGGGTTCGCTCCATGCATACGCGGGTGGGGGTACGGTCCGTACGTACACTGTTGGGGTGGGGGTATGCTCCATACATACGTGGGTGAGGGTACGGGTCGTACATACACGGTTGGGGTGGGGGTACGCTCCATGCATACGCGGGTGAGGGTACGGGTCGTACATACACGGTTGGGGTGGGGGTACGCTCCATGCATATGCGGGTGAGGGTACGGGTCGTACATACACGGTTGGGGTGGGGGTACGCTCCATGCATACGCGGGTGAGGGTACGGGTCGTACATACACTGTTGGGGTGGGGGTACGCTCCATACGTACGCGGGTGAGGGTACGGGTCGTACATACACTGTTGGGGTGGGGGTACGCTCAATACGTACGCGGGTGAGGGTACAGGTCGTACATACACGGTTGGGGTGGGGGTACGCTCCATGCATACGGGGTGGGGGTACGGTCCGTACGTACACTGTTGCCATGGGGGGTACGCTCCATGCATACGGAGTGGGGGTACGGTCCGTACGTACACTGTTGGCATGGGAGGTACGCTCCATACGTACACGGGTGAGGGTACGGGTCATACATACACGGTTGGGGTGGGGGTACGCTCCATACATACACGGGTGAGGGTACGGGTCGTACATACACTGTTGGGGTGGAGGTACGCTCCATACATACGCGGGTGAGGGTACGGGTCGTACATATATGGTTGGGGTGGGGGTACGCTCCATGCATACGCGGGTGAGGGTACGGGTCGTACATACACGGTTGGGGTGGGGGTACGCTCCATGCATACGGGGTGGGGGTACGGTCCGTACGTACACTGTTGGCATGGGGGGTACGCTCCATACGTACGCGGGTGAGGGTATGGGTCGTACATACAAGGTTGGGGTGGGGGTACGCTCCATGCATACGGGGTGGGGGTACGGTCCGTACGTACACTGTTGGCATGGGGGTACGCTCCATGCATACGGGGTGGGGGTACGGTCCGTGCGTACACTGTTGGCATGGGGGTACGCTCCATACGTACGCGTGTGAGGGTACCGGTCGTACATACACGGTTGGGGTGGGGGTACGCTCCATGCATACGGGGTGGGGGTATGGTCCGTACGTACACTGTTGGCATGGGGGGTACGCTCCATGCATACGGGGTGGGGGTACGGTCCGTACATATCCGTACCCACGCTGTGGAATGCTTGTGCGGGCCGTACCCAGGCCTTTGCCACGTGGGTACAGCCGTCCCGCCATTGTTGGGGTGACGTAGGTGTGGGCGTGGTACGACTCGTACCCACGCTCTTAAGGCGTGGGTACGGGACGTACCTGTATTGTTGTGTTACCGGTTCGCGTCGTCAACCACTTCCGTTGTGGCGGATGCTGGCTTTGCTGGACACGCCCCCACCCCCTCGTAGTGACCAGGGCCTGGGGGTCAGGTATGTCCAGGGCATGTGTGCTGTGTGACTTGGGTGGGGGTTTTGTGGCCTGCCCCTGCTCCTGCCCCCCCCCCTTTCCCCCCTCCCTTTGTTGTTCTGACCTTCTGCGGCGTCTGCGTCGTAACCTGTAGAGGAGGTCGACTGCTATGAGGGCCGGGATGACACGTAGGTTCGGGTCCATGTCTGTCCGTCGCGTGCAGGTACTCCTTGTTCGCGTCGTCCTGATTTCCCGGCAGTTTTTGGCTGCCGGAAAATATTCTCCGTGCGGGATGACGTCGGTGCGAATCGTACTTCCTGGTTTGTGAATGGCAGGCTGCGTGCGTCCCGACGTCACGTCGGCGCTTTCCCGGATCACATTTGTATGTATATTTTCGTCGGTCGGTGTTTTGTACGAATCGTACGGAAATAGTATTTCCGTGCGAATCGTACTTCCATGTTTGTATCTTGTTCCGACCGGGTACGCGTCGGACGGGGAATATGCTCCGTCCGACGGTTCGTACCCGGTTTTTACAGGATCGTAATCGGCACCAGAATCTTGCTCCAGTAAACTTGGAATATGACTCCAGCTTCAATTCCAGGATTTAAAGAACACCACATTCTCGCAGAAAGATTTTCATCTTTTAGGTACCCGCGAGGCGGTTTATCGATATATGCCGCCCAAAAGTATGATTGGTTAACTGAAGAACTGGATGCTGGGGTTAACTGGGTACAAGTGATTAAAATTAGTGGTAAGTCACCATTAAAGTGGCAACTTCTACTGATTAATGTTTACATTCATCCAGAGAGAAAGACCCAGAAAGAAACATTTTCTACTTTAATGACCTTGATAAAAGCAATGCAAAGATCTCATGAGCAATGCCCTATGTTCATCTCAGGAGACTTAAATTGTAATCTCACAACCAAAAATCAGATAGAAGGAAATAGGCTAGTGAACTGGGGAGGACGAATAATAACGAACAAACTAGAAGACCTTGGATTGACAATTCTGAATGGTAACACAAAGGGAGACACACCAGTGGCAATAACACACTTGAGTGGTAATGTTCGCTCAACAATAGATTTCACAATTATTAGTATTAAGTTATTCCCTTGTACTGAAACATTTCATATAGTCCAGCGCATAGAAAGTGATCAGTTCCCCCAAATTACGAGAATGAATATCTCTCTCACACAGGCCCAAAAAATTAACTCCCTTATATGGAATGCCCGAAAAGTTTAACCTAAGAAAACTAAAATGGCGAGGTGGGGGCTTGAAAGGCATTTAGGAGACAGCAAGGGAGTATGTGAGCAAATTGGGGCCACAGACAGAGGAGGAACGTGTAAAAAACTGGGAACAGCTGGCCCAGGTCCTCACCCAAAAACTTCCAGCCTTGCCGGGTAGCCAAAGAAGAATAAACACCAGAAGGGAACCATGGTTCAATATTGACCTACGAGACCAAAAGAGAAGGATCGCAAGAGAGGTACGATTACAAACATGGGCGATAAGAATGGGAAGATAACCAAATAAAAGTAAATTAAAGGAAATAAGGAACAACTACAGGAAGACGTTGAGGAATGCTAAAACAGCATATAAAGAAACCATCTGGAATAAACTATTGTGTGCAAGTAAACTGCCAAACAGCAGGGACTTCTGGGGCATCATAAATAATTTGAATAAAGGAGCAAGACTTCAACAAGAAGCAGGAATTGGAGAGGAAATGTGGGTTCAGCTTGTGCGAAATATGTACAGTAGTACGGAATTAGGGACCATTGGAGGTTCCTGAGGGCCATCGTTGGTAGAGGAAAAAATAAAACCAAAATCCAGTCAGGACAAGGCGGAGTGCGAAGATCCAGAACAAGAGAAAGGTGGTAATGAACAAAATACCCTGACCAACACTAAACAATTACGAGGTATAATACAAAAACTTAAGACAGAAGGAGCGCCAGGTCCGAATGGGCTGCCCAATGCGCTTTTCAAGAATGACCCAGATTTCTGGTCGGAGAACCTAATGCCTCTCTTCAATCAGATTTATACGCAAATCGACGTCCCCGACTCTTGGAAAGGGAACATAATCCATCCAATATTTAAACAGGGAGACCATCGCAAGCCAGGGAATTACAGGCTGATTCTCTAATTGATGTAGAGGCCAAGCTCTATGCTTCTTGCCTCCTAGTTCAGCTGCAATATTGGATGGATGATAAGAACATAATTCCCAAGTTCCAAACAGGCTTTAGACTAGGGATGGGCACATTAACAAACTTGGCTATCTTGGCGCTTTTAACTGAAAAAGCAGTAAAAAAGAGAACACGGCTGTATGCATGTTTTGTTAATATAAAATCCGCCTTTGACCGAGTGAGTAGAAAGAGTCTCTGAGAAAAGCTAAACGCATGGGGATTGCCGAGTCAATTACTAAATGCAATAATTGCCCTATACAGTGACACCTGGGCAAGAGTGAAATTAGGTGATGGATGCAGTACAACTTCGAGCATTGACACGCAGCAAGGTTTAAAACAAGCATGCGTGTTAGCACCAAGCCTATTTAATTTGTTTCTATGAGACATCAGCAAAAACATGGAAGCAGCCGATTGTCATCCGCCGAATATGGCCAACAAGCCGATTACTGTTTTAAAGTACGCGGACAATATTGTAGTGCTAAGCCAAACCCCCATTGGTCTACAAAGAGCGATAAATAACCTAGTATCCTATTTGGACCAGGAAAACTTGGAACTAAATAAAGAAAAAATAAAAGTCATCCGCCTAGTGAATTCCCAAAAAATTAAGTTTAAATGGTCGGTGAAAGGGGCAACGGTGGAAGAGCAAGGGTCCTATAAATACCTTGGCATAACAATAGGGCAGGGCACAACACACAAGGAGCACAAACTGGCCATAAAAGCCAAGCACAATCGCTAATTTTTGCGTACAGACTACTAAAACCAAAATTGGATTGCCCAAATCATAACCACCTTTTAAAAGTGATCGCTGCGCAAATCTTGACCACCTTGTCATACGGTTTAGTCACTTGGTGCGGCAAGGAGGCTGATCTATTAAATGATCTCCAAACGAAGATTTACAAGGCCGTTTTCAATCTGCCAAAGTCTGCCTCCCCATCGCAAGTTCGGTTTGAATTCGGCATCCAGAACCAGAAGTTCCGGGGCATGAGCGGCTTTGTAAAGCTGTGCCAGAAATTTCGCTCCGCAGACCCAGACACAATGGACAGCCTATGCTGGGAAGAAATTAAGCACCAGGTGGACCAAGAAACATCGAGCTCATGGGGAAGTTATTTGAGAACTTGTTTGGCCGACTTGGAAATAAAAACAGCATGGGAAAATAGGGCAGATTAAGCAAGCATCAGTAAAGCGGTCAATGACGCAGCAAAAAAGAAATCTTTCCTGGAAGATAAAAATACAATTTCCAAACGTCGGCATGGGTGGACTGTCATCACCTCTTATAAATCATTAAAGCCGCAAACAAACTTAATATCTCACTTTAGCCAGCAGTTAAAAAAGAGCTACACAGTCTACCAGAGGTGTCTGCACGATTTAAAAGACCTACAGCCGTCCTGGAAAAACAGCAAACAAACAGCACAGTGTCGACTGTGTGGCTATTATAAGGAATCTCTAATCCATCTATTATGTGTATGCCCAGCAGTCACGTTCCTGAGGAGACAGTACTTAAAACAATTTTTTTCTCAAAAGTGTTTTTTTATTAAGATATAAAACAAGGGAAGGGAAAAAGGGGAAAAAAAAAAAAACACGCGGCAATCCCGCAACAATTCCCACGCAGGGGAAATGCACAAATTGGGGGGGGCGCCATGACTAGCAAATGTCCTGCTGTCTGGCCCAGCTAAGCTATATGTCTAAAGGAAAATAAGAGGGTCCAAGTCCAGGCCTCCAGCACAGATGCAATACGGGCGTCGGAATCCCGCCCACCAAGAATGGACAACAGCATTGAAGGTACCGGGGCCGGACCAGCCAATCCCAGTACTGCGGGCTCTCCCCTCTTGTCGTTTAGGACTGTCACAGTAACCCAAAGAAAAACTAAAATGAAACCCGGGAAAAAGAGGAAAAAAAAAACCCACCCCCCCAACACCACCCCACCCCCCAGTGGTGGCAGCACACAATCACACTTCAGCAATCATCCAATGATATTCAAACCTGAAACAGATGGAGGGCTCGGACCGATGGCGGGCAAACAGCAGCTGGTAGCCCTCCAGACAGAAAGCGCACCAAGGGCCCCCAACGGAAAACAACATTTTTGAAGTCCCCCAGAAATATGTCCGCCATGCGCTCCATGCTCATCAACTTCCACAACCTCGCATGCCACAGCGAAATCGCTGGGGCTTCCCTCTTTTTCCAGGCCACCGCCAGAGTGATTTTAGCCGCCCCTATGCAGAGCCAAAAGATCTTCTTGTCCGCTCGAGTCTGATGTTCTAGAAGCGGGTCCCGAAGGCCCAACAGCACATGCTCCAGGGAATCCCTGATCGGGTACCCCAAGATGTCCCTAATATGGGACAGGATCTCTTCCCAATAGGGGCGGATGACCGGGCAGTCCCACCAGATATGGCGGAAGTCCCCCAACAAGCCACAACCCCTCCAACACCTGTCTGAGGATCTGGGGAAGATGCGATGGAGCTTGGCAGGGGGGAGGTACCAATCCATCATAGTTTTAATATGCGCCTCTCGAAGTTCCATTGAGTGGTTATGTCTGGTCAGGTCCCGCCACAGATGGGACCACTCCTCATCCGTGATGCCACGCCCAAGGAGGTCCTCCCAATGACCCATGTATCGTGGCCGAGGCGAGACCGCGGTGGTCAGGAGGTGGCTATAGATGAAAGAGATGGCCCCGCGCATGGCCGTGGTTCGAGAGAGAAAGGCCTCAAAGGGGGTGGGCAGCCGAGTTGCCACCTCTCGATCCGACGGAGATAGGGCCCAGTGGATCAACTGAGCGTGGTGGAACTGCTCCGTCTCGGCAATCCCATAGTCCCGCCCACAATTCGGGAAAGTCAGCGGGGCATGGCCATGAAACAGATGCATGAGGGCTAGGCAGCCTCCCTCCCTCCAGGCATCAAAAGGGCCCTCCCGAAGTGCAAGCGGAAAGGCCGGGTTGAAATGTATGGGAGTGAAAGGTGATGGGAAAGTAGTCCAGCGCTCGTCTCCTGAAACTGAGTCCCAGACCTTAAGGGTGGTGCCGGTAGGGGTGCTAATGTAAGCATTCTTGGGCCTATCCCCCCTAGGCTTCCACACCAGGTCCCAGATCGTGCGACCCGCCACACTATCCATGTGGAGCCAATGCTTCTCCGAAAGGGGTTGGGTCCACTCCACCAAGACCCTCAATTGCGCTGCTTTATAGTAGAGATGCACGTCAGGGAGGCCCACCCCCCCTCCGCTCGCGGTCGCCGAAGAGTGGCAAAGGAAAACGAGCCCGGCCCCCCTGCCACACGAAGCGAAGCATGAGGGTCTTTATGCGGCGGAAGAAATCCCCATCGAGGACAATAGGGAGGGCCTGAAATAAATATAAGAGCTTCGGTAGGAGCGTCATCTTGATCGCATGGATCCTGCCCAGCCAGGAGATAAACAATGGCTTCCATCGCTGCAAATCAGTTTGGATAGTCGCCAAGAGCGGGGGGAAGTTGGCGGAATACAGCTTACCAACTGTGGGGGTCAAGCGAACCCCTAGATACAATATGGAAGAGTGGGACCACGGTAGGGGCGAGAGCGGTCGGAGACGGTCCACCTCTGCCGACGAGAGCGTGAGATTGAGGATATAAGACTTGCCGTAATTGACCCGAAACCCCGCCACCTCCTCAAAGTGCGCCAGGGCCCTCTGCACATGGGGGATGGAGTGCGCCAGATCCGTAAGGGATAGGAGGACATCGTCCGCAAACAAAGAAATCTTGTGTTGCTCCCCTGTGAAGGGCAGTCCCCGGATATCCGGGTGTTCCCGGATCGCCATCGCTAGGGGCTCGATACTCAGGGCGAACAACAAGGGGGAGAGAGGGCAACCCTGTCGCGTGCCCCGCGAATGCGAGAAGAAGGGGGACAAATACCCATTCACCGCGACTCTAGACCGGGGGCCGCTATAGTTGGCTTTAAGCATGGTCACAAACCTGTCCGAGAATCCAAAGGCTTGAAGGGTCCGGAACAGGAACTGCCAGTCCACCTGGTCAAATGCCTTCTCGGCATCCAGGCCAATCAATACCGCCGGGATGTTAAACCGGTTGGCCTTCTCAATAAGGTGGACCACCCTTCTAGTGTTATCATGAGTTTGCCGCCCCTTGATGGAACCCGATTGGTCAGGGTGAATCAACGCCGGCATCAGGTCTTGTAAGCGCGACGCGAGAATGGAAGAGTAAAGTTTAGCATCGAGGTTGAGAAGGGCTATCGGCCGGAATGACGAACAAACAGAAGGATTTTTGCCAGGTTTAGGGATCACCGAGATGACCGCCTCTGCCATGGAGACCGAGGACACCCCCGCGTCGGCCATTTCCTTATACAGGCGAACCAGGAACTCACAGACATCCACAGCAAAGGTCTGATAGAAAAGGGCCGTGAACCCGTCCGTGCCAGGCGCCTTGTGGGGCTTCAGAGATTTAATGGCGCCCAACACTTCCTCCCTAGTAATGGGGGCCGAGAGCAGGTCATTTCACGCGGTAGACACACGGGGGAGAAGAAGAGCGCGCAGGTAGTCCTCCTGGGCAGCGGGGTCCAGGGCGTCCCCCGAGTACAACGTCGCATTAAAGTTCCCGAAGATGCCTGCCTTGATCGCGACGTTGTACTGCAGCAGGCCGGCGGCGTCCCTCATGCCCCCTATGTACTCCTTCTCCCGTTTATGGCGTAGTTGGCGGGCTAGGTCCCTCCCCACCTTGTTCCCCTGGGAGTAAGAGAGATGGCGGAGCTTCAGGAGAGTGAACTCTGCCCTGTTATTATAGTGGGCCCGGAGCTTGCCCCTGAGAGCAGTAAGGGAGCGCAGCGTTTGCCGGGATGGATTGGCTTTATGCGTCTGCTCCAGCGTTGAGAGCTCCCGCTCCAGCGCTTCCCGTTCCGCCCTCCGCAGCCTATTGAGCGCTGCATTAAGGGCCAAGCAGCTACCCCGAATCGACGCCTTAAAGGCGTCCCAGGTAGTAAAGATCGAGGTGTCCTGCACCGGGTTGAGCTCAAAGAAGTCCAGAATCGCCTTACGGAGGTCTTTACAGGAAGACTCGTACCGCACCAGGGACGCCGGAAAGTACCATCGTCGCGGCGCAGTCCCCTCCGGAGCCCACTGGAGGCCCAGCGCCAACAGACTATGATCAGAGACGGAGAGGGGAAAGATCTTTGCTTCCCTCAGAGACCCCTGGAGGGACTGGCTATAGAAAACATGGTCGAGTCGGGAGTAAGAGTGGTGCACATGAGAAAAGAAGGTGTAATCACGAGAAAGGGGGTGAAGAGAGCGCCACCCGTCCACCAGGCCCAGTTCCTCAAATCGCTGACGTGTCTCCTCAGAAAAGAGGCCGGTCTCGGCTCTCCGCTGGTGAGAACAGTCCAAGTCCCCATCCCAGACCAAATTGAAATCGCCCATTATGAAGAGGCCACCCTCCACAAAGTCCTCCACCGAGCGCAACAAGTCCAGGAGAAACCTATTTTGCCCAGCGTTAGGGGCATACAATACCAGGAATGTGCAAGTCCTGCCGAGGAGTAGTCCTTTAACAATGAGCCATCTGCCCTCCTTATCGCCACGCACCCCCAACGGCTGAAACTGAAGGGTCGAGCGGAACATCAGGGCCACTCCCCTGTGTTTCGACGCCGCCGAAGACCTATAAATAAGGGGGAATTGCCTATGTTTGAGATGGGACTCGTCCCTCCGGGTCAAGTGTGTCTCCTGAAGTCCCACCACATCCAGGTGGTGATCCAGGATGTATTTCCAGACCTTCTGGCGTTTCTGGGGAGAGTTCAGCCCCTTCACATTCCAAGTACCTAGGGTAACAGGCATCCTACATAACTCCCCTCTCCCGTCTCTGCCAGATCACCCCACTCACACCAAAGCTCCCTCACCCATTCCCCAGCGTGTGCAGGCCTCCCTTCCCCATCGAGGGTCAGCAACGCACCCCAGGTCAGCCGCCCCCGACTCACAGCGCACGGAGACTCCAGGTCGTATCCCAAGTCATCTTGCTTCGCCCCAGACCCATCAACCAAACGTCGCCTCGCGCTCTGCCACAGCAAATAGAACAAGGACCCTAGCCAAGTCAACCCCTCACCCCACCGCCCGGACTCACATCGCGTACAGTTACTCACCCCAGGGCCACCCCCCAACCCCCGCGGAACAAACTATCCCCACACAGCCCGCATACGCCACCCCCAGCCGCCACCACCGGCCCCTCACCCCCCAACCCCAACCCTCCCCCCCCCGAACCCCCCTCCCTCTCCCAGGGCCACCCCAACTAGGACCCCACCGAAGACAAAAAAGAAAGAGAAAAAAAGCCAGCAACCCCAAAGCAGGGACCACTGTGGTTATCCCCCAAGTCCATGGAGCGGAGTCCCCGATCCCACCCCTCCAGGGACCAGGCCCAGGGTGTCTCCCCACAAAGTACATCAGTTCCCAGTGGTACCTGAAAGGAGGGTGGCCCTCCGGCGTCAAGCACGCAAAGGCATCCCAAGGGATTAGGCAGCCGAAGAAGAGTCCTGCAAGGCAGCCTCCGTCACAGTCGCCACCGAAGCAACCGCGGCACCTCGCTCCTGTACGCTGGTCTCAGGGTCCGGCCGACCCGCAGCGGAAGAGCGCCCCACTCTCTGCCAAGAGGAGGAGCGTCGGCGGCGCCTCACCGACGAGTCCCCAGCCCCCAGCGGGGGGGACCCGTCATCCAATCCCAGGAGATCCTTGGCAGCCTGTAGAGAGCGGACCTGAACCAGCCGGTTCTGCCACCGGAAAATAAGCCGGAACGGGTGGCCCCACGAATAGGAGACATTCTGGTCCCGCAGGAAGGATGTCACGGGACGGAAGTCACGCCGCTTCTGGAGCGTCGACGCCGCCAGGTCTTGAAACAGCTGGGGACGGTGGTCCCGGTACAGCAGCGACGGAATCCCACGCGCCTTCTGAAGAATGCGTTCTTTAGGCTGGAAGTTATGGACGCAGACCAGGATGTTGGGGGGGGAGCCCCCGTCCTTCTCGGTAACCCCACGCGATGTACTCTGTCCATCCGGACTTCGCGGACATCATCCTCACCCAAGATCTGCAAGAACAGGCCCTCCACGTAGCCCCGCAGGTCCCCGGCCTCTCCATCCCACGGCACCGCTCGAATGCGATTGTTGTTCTGGCGGGACCTGTTTTCTAGGTCCTCCGCGTGGGCTTGGAGGTCCAGGTTCTGCTCCGTGAGCCGCAGAACATCCTGTTGGAGTTGATGGATGTCGCCGGTGAGCCCTAAATCATGCTCCTCCAGGGTCGCCACTCTCTCCCCAATACCATCCACACCGCGGCGCACCTCCCGGAGGTCAGAAGCCAGCTGGGAGCGGAGGCTGGTGATATCCTCCTTGATGGCGTTGAACAGCTCCAGCATAAAGGCCTTGGTGACAGGCGCGTCATCATCAGTCTGCTTGGGAGGGGCACTGGCTCCAGGCGGCGTCGAAGGGGTAGCACCCCGCTGTGAACTGTCCTTACCGGTCTTGCCCCCCCGGGCTCTGTTGGACATCGTGCTCCGTTCGAAGATAGCTCGACGAAACGTGCCACCAGGCCACCCGACTCCACCACCGGTGCGGCCCCCACTGCGCGACCCAACAAACGGGAAAAGCCGGTCTCCGTGCAGGTCCCTCTTCCCAGACCGTGTCAAGCGTGGGGAATGAGCAGAGACAGGTAAGCGCTCATCAGGTCGGAGGGGCCAGCCATGGAGCAGCGCACCCAGCTGCAGGACGACTTTACGCACGTCTCCACTCTCCCAGACCTCCGCCGCTCTCTCCTCATCCGGGGCCACACAACCAGCAGGCTAGGCAGTGGGGTTACACCTCCCCCAGACGGCCGTCAGCGGGAGCCCCCAAGGGGAACCGCTCATAGGATGGGCCCCAACCAGAGCCCGCCGGACCCACACCGGAATCGCCTGGTTCCAGGGGGGAGCCCGCCACTTCACGGCTCCCCCGGCAGTCCACGCAGGTTGAAGTAGGCCTCACCCAGCTCGGGGGCAAAGGAGCACTGCCCCCGTGCGCCTTCACGTCATGGCAGCCGGTCACTACTCCGCAGCCACCTTGGCAATCCAGCCACGTCCCAGCGGGGTCCCGCCTGTAAGACTGCGGGCCCCCCGGCACCACCACGGGCGGAGCACGCTCCCAGCTCCCACGCCCAGGCCTCCACAAGTGTCCCCCTGCAGTGTCCGCCAGAGGCCGCAGCGCCTCCAAGAGTACAGTTGCTCACCGCCTCTCAGGTACCCGGAGGGGTCAGAACGCCTCCCTGCACGCCGCGTCGCCTGGGCGGCTCGGCGATCCCGGCCTCCAGCTGCTCAGCGCTCCGGTCCGGGTACTCCCGCAGGACCGGCCCCTCCGTCAAAGCGTGGGCGTGGGCCAAAGCTCCCAGGCGACCGCCGCTGAGTCCCCCAGCAGGTCAGGGGCGCGTGGGCCACAGCTACCGGACGTCCCCGCAAGGCCGCCTCCTCCGATGCACCGCTCCGCCCCCGATGGGAGCCCGGGCTCCACGGCTCCTGCCCGGCTCCTAAGATAGGCCCCGGCTTCTCCGTCAGCCACGCCACAGGCCGCAGGCAGGACGAGACAGCCAGCAGCACGAGAGGGGCCGCTGGAGACTCCAAACTCCGTCCGCTGCCTCAGGGGACTAAGCAACACACCAGGCAGGTCTCAGGGGCCCTCGGGAGGCCGCTATAATAATGCTATGGAGGACTGACGCCGGAGGGACCGAAGAAATCGTCCTAGTCCGTCGCCATCTTGACTCCGCCCCTTAAAACTGATAGAAAAATGAAACGCGGGGGAGGATTAGCAATAGTAGCAAAAGAAGAACTCAGGATTAGGAGCTCAGAAAGAGGAAGTAACTCGGACTGTGAAACCTTGACCTTCCAAATCAAGATCACAGATAACTACACGTTTAATGGACTATTAATCTACAAACCACCTAGCGCAAAAACGCCCCTAATTGAGTTGTTAAGTCCATTTTTAGAATCAAGCCTGACAGACCCTGATTATACAATTTTGGGAGATTTTAATTTGCATCTAGAGAAAACCATCGACCCTAAGATAGCATCATTTATGGACGCAATGTCAGATTTCGATCTAGAACAAAAGGTACACCTAGATACCCATAACGCTGGCCACACACTGGACGGTATATTCACCTCATGTCAGAGCTTAAATAAAATTGATACTCTCACGGTCCCATGGTCGGACCACAAACTAGTCCTGTTCATACTAGAAATTAAAGAAGATACGGGGAGACCCATGGAAACCCTTAAGAAAACAACATACCTGGATTGGTCCAGGGTTAACCATCAGGAATTTGTTGATATACTCCGAACATCTTATCCTTTATTTGATGGAAACTGCAATATAGCCTGTAAACAATTTAATGAATGGCTAGATACTGCAGTGAAACTTACAGTCCCACAAAAAAAAGCTACCTTTAAAAGAAAAACCCCCTCACAGCCGTGGTTCTCGGAAGCACTGAAGGCACAAAAACAGAAGTGCAGAAGAGCTGAGAAAAAATGGAGAGATAATTATGACACCCAGCTCAGACAAGAATATAAAGCTGCTCTAGCCAGTTATAAAAAACTAATAATAACAGAAAAATTATATATTTCATTCAGAAAATTAATGAGTCAAAAAACTCTAGTAAAGTTCTCTTTGATACTGTCAAAATTTGAAAATGAAAACTCTGAAGAAATGTCATCAGACTTCTGTAACACACTAGGTGAATTCTTCGTTAGTAAAGTATCTTCAGTCTATGACTCCTTTAAAAATCACAACACAGAGATGGCAGGCCAGGATACCCTACACCCAATAAATCTGGCGGAACAATCAGTTCAACCTAAATTGTTCCATTTCACCCCTCCCACTGCAGATCAAATCCAGAAAGAGGTGCTCACCACTAACTCAGGTAGCCCAATGGACCCTTGTCCACCTAAAATAATGCAAACCTGCTCAGAACAGCTGAGCCTGGTGTTAGAAAAACTATTCTCCCAAATTATCGAAACCAACATCTTTCCAGATGATTGGAAAATGATATCGATCAAGCCGCTACTGAAAAAACCAAACCTAGACGGTGAAATCCCAAACAATTATAGACCAATAGCCAGGATCCCTTTTGCCGCAAAAATCATCGAGAAACTGTTAAACAAACAGCTATCCCGATATCTGATGGATGGTGACTGGCTGGACCATTCTCAGTTCGGTTTTCGCGAGGGACACGGAACAGAGACTGCGCTACTCACAGCAGTGGAGGAAATCAGGCAAGTGTTGGACAATGGAGCGAAGGCCACCTTGGTACTACTTGACCTATCGGCGGCCTTCGATACGGTCAGCCACGAGATCCTCCTAACCCGACTAAAAACAGCAGAAATACATGACTCAGCATGTACCCTCATTGCTTCCTACCTAGAGAATAGAACTTTCTCGGTAGAATCAGGAGGAGCTAAATCCAATGCATTCAACCTACCATGCGGGGTCCCACAGGGCTCCTCGATGAGCCCCACTCTTTTTAATCTATATGTGGCCCCTCGTGCTGAAATTATAAGGAACTGTGGATTCATTCCAATATCCTATGCTGACGATACTCAAATCGTGGTGTCAATCAGTAAGGATGTGGAGGACACAGCAGAAAAATGTCAACATTGCATGGTTAAAGTCAGCCAATGGATGAAAAGAAACTGCCTAAAACTTAACGGGGACAAGAGTGAGGTCATGATATTAGGAGGCAACACAAATATATGGTCCCCCTCCTGGTGGCCTAAAAACATGGGAAGATGCCCAGATCCATCTGAAAAAGTGAGGAACCTGGGAATCATTCTAGACACCAATCTCTCATTTGACGCCCAAGCCAGCAAACTGGCATCAACACTCTGGTATATCCTAAAAATGATTAAAAAAATATTACCTTATCTACCACAAGATTCGCGTAAAACAGTGGTGACAGCTTTAGCTTTGTCAAGACTGGACTACGGGAACGGCCTTTATGCTGGAGCCAGGATGAAAATCCTAGCCAAACTTCAACGCCTGCAGAATGCAGCAGCCAGGCTTGTATTAGACATACCTAAGTTTGAGCCAATTAGCCACAAACTAAAAACTCTGCACTGGCTACCTATTGCAAAAAGGGTACAATTTAAATCACTGTGCCTGGCATATAAGGCTATTAACGGAACTGGATCACAATTCCTGAAGTCACATCTAAAACTTTATGAGCCAAATAGACTTCTCAGATCCGGCCAAAAGAGACTTATCGGGATCCCGAGATTCAGAAGAGCCAATTGGGGCGGAAGAAGCTTCCTTGTACATACAGCAAGAACCTGGAATCAGCTGCCTCTTGCCATAAAAATCAGTCCATCTTTGAAATCTTTTAGAAAGGAAGTTAAAACCTGGCTGTTCTCCGCATAGCTCTAACAACATCTTCAAGAGACAAGGGTATATCTTAGCGCCAAGACGCCTTCGGGCATTCGCGCGCTCTATAAATTGATAAATCAAATCAAATCATTAAAACACATTTTTAACAAACTGAATATCCGCACGTGCAGGCAAGCTGTAATATGCTGGTTGGACGGTTCCTCCATAATTCTGGCCTGCCGGGGAGTAAAATACCTGGCAGAGGTAAGAAAACTTTTACGGCAAGCCGATCTGGAGGAAAACAAAGAAGTATGACCGACCAGGCATGGGCCCAGCGGAGCCATCTGCATAATATATGGACTGAAAGTAAAACATATCAGTCTATTTAGTTAGTAGGATCACAGAAGTTGGATTTAATTTTAATTATTGTATTTATAACATTTTATGCGCTGGTTAAGCACACGCACTTTAGCTAAACAACCAATGGGATAATATCAATGTTGTCTGGTTTTAACTGCGAATGTAAAGATATTTTATTTCTTGGGGATATTTGTAAAGATTTTAATTAATCATACAATAAATTTTGACTTGACATATTTTACAAATTACAAAACACACAAGATGATGGACGGAATGTTGCACAATGGCAAAACATTCACCCCCAGTCACAGATCTGGGTTTAATCCATCGTTATTTTGCTCACCACACCACCCCAGTTCAGACATGGCCATATGCAAATCAGTCTTGACCCTGTGCCTCATGGGAACAGTCCAGCCCAAACTGCCAAGCCATGTCTTCCCTGGACCGGAAACAAGCATCCTAGGACCGGTTTCTGGCTATCAGCCGTCATCAGCCAGGATAGCTTGACTCCAGTGGTGTAGTGAGCACGGGACCCACGTCTGGGCATACCCTTCCCACATAGGGTGAACAGCAAAACACACAAGATGATGGACGGAATGTTGCACAATGGCAAAACATTCACCCCCAGTCACAGATCTGGGTTTAATCCATCGTTATTTTGCTCACCACACCACCCCAGTTCAGACATGGCCATATGCAAATCAGTCTTGACCCTGTGCCTCATGGGAACAGTCCAGCCCGAACTGCCAAGCCATGTCTTCCCTGAACCGGAATCAAGCATCCTAGGACCGGTTTCTGGCTATCAGCCGTCATCAGCCAGGATAGCTTGACTCCAGTGGTGTAGTGAGCACGGGACCCACGTCTGGGCATACCCTTCCCACATAGGGTGAACAGCAAAACACACAAGATGATGGACGGAATGTTGCACAATGGCAAAACATTCACCCCCAGTCACAGATCTGGGTTTAATCCATTGTTATTTTGCTCACCACACCACCCCAGTTCAGACATGGCCATATGCAAATCAGTCTTGACCCTGTGCCTCATGGGAACAGTCCAGCCCGAACTGCCAAGCCATGTCTTCCCTGGACCGGAATCAAGCATCCTAGGACCGGTTTCTGGCTATCAGCCGTCATCAGCCAGGATAGCTTGACTCCAGTGGTGAAGACATGGCTTGGCAGTTCGGGCTGGACTGTTCCCATGAGGCACAGGGTCAAGACTGATTTGCATATGGCCATGTCTAAACTGGGGTGGTGTAGTGGGCAAAAGAACGATGGATTTAACCCAGATCTCTTGACTGGGGGAGAATGTCTGCATTGTCAGCATTCCGTCCATCAATTGTTTGTTGTAACGCTTTTTGCCCTAAGTGGGATGGGTATTCCCAGACGTGGGACCCGTGCTCACTACGCCACTGGAGTCAAGCTATCCTGGCTGATGACGGCTGATAGCCAGAAACCGGTCCTAGGATGCTTGATTCCGGTCCAGGGAAGACATGGCTTGGCAGTTCGGGCTGGACTGTTCCCATGAGGCACAGGGTCAAGACTGATTTGCATATGGCCATGTCTAAACTGGGGTGGTGTAGTGGGCAAAAGAACGATGGATTTAACCCAGATCTCTTGACTGGGGGAGAATGTCTGCATTGTCAGCATTCCGTCCATCAATTGTTTGTTGTAACGCTTTTTGCCCTAAGTGGGATGGGTATTCCCAGACGTGGGACCCGTGCTCACTACGCCACTGGAGTCAAGCTATCCTGGCTGATGACGGCTGATAGCCAGAAACCGGTCCTAGGATGCTTGATTCCGGTCCAGGGAAGACATGGCTTGGCAGTTCGGGCTGGACTGTTCCCATGAGGCACAGGGTCAAGACTGATTTGCATATGGCCATGTCTAAACTGGGGTGGTGTAGTGGGCAAAAGAACGATGGATTTAACCCAGATCTCTTGACTGGGGGAGAATGTCTGCATTGTCAGCATTCCGTCCATCAATTGTTTGTTGTAACGCTTTTTGCCCTAAGTGGGATGGGTATTCCCAGACGTGGGACCCGTGCTCACTACGCCACTGGAGTCAAGCTATCCTGGCTGATGACGGCTGATAGCCAGAAACCGGTCCTAGGATGCTTGATTCCGGTCCAGGGAAGACATGGCTTGGCAGTTCGGGCTGGACTGTTCCCATGAGGCACAGGGTCAAGACTGATTTGCATATGGCCATGTCTAAACTGGGGTGGTGTAGTGGGCAAAAGAACGATGGATTTAACCCAGATCTCTTGACTGGGGGAGAATGTCTGCATTGTCAGCATTCCGTCCATCAATTGTTTGTTGTAACGCTTTTTGCCCTAAGTGGGATGGGTATTCCCAGACGTGGGACCCGTGCTCACTACGCCACTGGAGTCAAGCTATCCTGGCTGATGACGGCTGATAGCCAGAAACCGGTCCTAGGATGCTTGATTCCGGTCCAGGGAAGACATGGCTTGGCAGTTCGGGCTGGACTGTTCCCATGAGGCACAGGGTCAAGACTGATTTGCATATGGCCATGTCTAAACTGGGGTGGTGTAGTGGGCAAAAGAACGATGGATTTAACCCAGATCTCTTGACTGGGGGAGAATGTCTGCATTGTCAGCATTCCGTCCATCAATTGTTTGTTGTAACGCTTTTTGCCCTAAGTGGGATGGGTATTCCCAGACGTGGGACCCGTGCTCACTACGCCACTGGAGTCAAGCTATCCTGGCTGATGACGGCTGATAGCCAGAAACCGGTCCTAGGATGCTTGATTCCGGTCCAGGGAAGACATGGCTTGGCAGTTCGGGCTGGACTGTTCCCATGAGGCACAGGGTCAAGACTGATTTGCATATGGCCATGTCTAAACTGGGGTGGTGTAGTGGGCAAAAGAACGATGGATTTAACCCAGATCTCTTGACTGGGGGAGAATGTCTGCATTGTCAGCATTCCGTCCATCAATTGTTTGTTGTAACGCTTTTTGCCCTAAGTGGGATGGGTATTCCCAGACGTGGGACCCGTGCTCACTACGCCACTGGAGTCAAGCTATCCTGGCTGATGACGGCTGATAGCCAGAAACCGGTCCTAGGATGCTTGATTCCGGTCCAGGGAAGACATGGCTTGGCAGTTCGGGCTGGACTGTTCCCATGAGGCACAGGGTCAAGACTGATTTGCATATGGCCATGTCTAAACTGGGGTGGTGTAGTGGGCAAAAGAACGATGGATTTAACCCAGATCTCTTGACTGGGGGAGAATGTCTGCATTGTCAGCATTCCGTCCATCAATTGTTTGTTGTAACGCTTTTTGCCCTAAGTGGGATGGGTATTCCCAGACGTGGGACCCGTGCTCACTACGCCACTGGAGTCAAGCTATCCTGGCTGATGACGGCTGATAGCCAGAAACCGGTCCTAGGATGCTTGATTCCGGTCCAGGGAAGACATGGCTTGGCAGTTCGGGCTGGACTGTTCCCATGAGGCACAGGGTCAAGACTGATTTGCATATGGCCATGTCTAAACTGGGGTGGTGTAGTGGGCAAAAGAACGATGGATTTAACCCAGATCTCTTGACTGGGGGAGAATGTCTGCATTGTCAGCATTCCGTCCATCAATTGTTTGTTGTAACGCTTTTTGCCCTAAGTGGGATGGGTATTCCCAGACGTGGGACCCGTGCTCACTACGCCACTGGAGTCAAGCTATCCTGGCTGATGACGGCTGATAGCCAGAAACCGGTCCTAGGATGCTTGATTCCGGTCCAGGGAAGACATGGCTTGGCAGTTCGGGCTGGACTGTTCCCATGAGGCACAGGGTCAAGACTGATTTGCATATGGCCATGTCTAAACTGGGGTGGTGTAGTGGGCAAAAGAACGATGGATTTAACCCAGATCTCTTGACTGGGGGAGAATGTCTGCATTGTCAGCATTCCGTCCATCAATTGTTTGTTGTAACGCTTTTTGCCCTAAGTGGGATGGGTATTCCCAGACGTGGGACCCGTGCTCACTACGCCACTGGAGTCAAGCTATCCTGGCTGATGACGGCTGATAGCCAGAAACCGGTCCTAGGATGCTTGATTCCGGTCCAGGGAAGACATGGCTTGGCAGTTCGGGCTGGACTGTTCCCATGAGGCACAGGGTCAAGACTGATTTGCATATGGCCATGTCTAAACTGGGGTGGTGTAGTGGGCAAAAGAACGATGGATTTAACCCAGATCTCTTGACTGGGGGAGAATGTCTGCATTGTCAGCATTCCGTCCATCAATTGTTTGTTGTAACGCTTTTTGCCCTAAGTGGGATGGGTATTCCCAGACGTGGGACCCGTGCTCACTACGCCACTGGAGTCAAGCTATCCTGGCTGATGACGGCTGATAGCCAGAAACCGGTCCTAGGATGCTTGATTCCGGTCCAGGGAAGACATGGCTTGGCAGTTCGGGCTGGACTGTTCCCATGAGGCACAGGGTCAAGACTGATTTGCATATGGCCATGTCTAAACTGGGGTGGTGTAGTGGGCAAAAGAACGATGGATTTAACCCAGATCTCTTGACTGGGGGAGAATGTCTGCATTGTCAGCATTCCGTCCATCAATTGTTTGTTGTAACACTTTTTGCCCTAAGTGGGATGGGTATTCCCAGACGTGGGACCCGTGCTCACTACGCCACTGGAGTCAAGCTATCCTGGCTGTTGACGGCTGATAGCCAGAAACCGGTCCTAGGATGCTTGATTCCGGTCCAGGGAAGACATGGCTTGGCAGTTCGGGCTGGACTGTTCCCATGAGGCACAGGGTCAAGACTGATTTGCATATGGCCATGTCTAAACTGGGGTGGTGTAGTGGGCAAAAGAACGATGGATTTAACCCAGATCTCTTGACTGGGGGAGAATGTCTGCATTGTCAGCATTCCGTCCATCAATTGTTTGTTGTAACGCTTTTTGCCCTAAGTGGGACGGGTATTCCCAGACGTGGGACCCGTGCTCACTACGCCACTGGAGTCAAGCTATCCTGGCTGATGACGGCTGATAGCCAGAAACCGGTCCTAGGATGCTTGATTCCGGTCCAGGGAAGACATGGCTTGGCAGTTCGGGCTGGACTGTTCCCATGAGGCACAGGGTCAAGACTGATTTGCATATGGCCATGTCTAAACTGGGGTGGTGTAGTGGGCAAAAGAACGATGGATTTAACCCAGATCTCTTGACTGGGGGAGAATGTCTGCATTGTCAGCATTCCGTCCATCAATTGTTTGTTGTAACGCTTTTTGCCCTAAGTGGGATGGGTATTCCCAGACGTGGGACCCGTGCTCACTACGCCACTGGAGTCAAGCTATCATGGCTGATGACGGCTGATAGCCAGAAACCGGTCCTAGGATGCTTGATTCCGGTCCAGGGAAGACATGGCTTGGCAGTTCGGGCTGGACTGTTCCCATGAGGCACAGGGTCAAGACTGATTTGCATATGGCCATGTCTAAACTGGGGTGGTGTAGTGGGCAAAAGAACGATGGATTTAACCCAGATCTCTTGACTGGGGGAGAATGTCTGCATTGTCAGCATTCCGTCCATCAATTGTTTGTTGTAACGCTTTTTGCCCTAAGTGGGATGGGTATTCCCAGACGTGGGACCCGTGCTCACTACGCCACTGGAGTCAAGCTATCCTGGCTGATGACGGCTGATAGCCAGAAACCGGTCCTAGGATGCTTGATTCCGGTCCAGGGAAGACATGGCTTGGCAGTTCGGGCTGGACTGTTCCCATGAGGCACAGGGTCAAGACTGATTTGCATATGGCCATGTCTAAACTGGGGTGGTGTAGTGGGCAAAAGAACGATGGATTTAACCCAGATCTCTTGACTGGGGGAGAATGTCTGCATTGTCAGCATTCCGTCCATCAATTGTTTGTTGTACAAATATTTTACAAATTAAGCACTGCTACACTGTACATACAGTCTTAAGATCCCATTGGAGTTTATTGACGGTGTGGATTTGCTAACATCAAACCAAGAGGTCTATGGAGCAATCAAGGAACTGGCAACTTGTAAGACCCCAGGCCATGATGGCCTGCCTTTGGAGTTTTACAGCACATACCCCGATCTCCTGGCTGCCAGACTAACCAAACAATACAACACTGCGGCTCAGAACAGTCCCTCTGGGAGATCCGTCAGTGAGGCACAAATTACATCACTTCCCAAGCAGATGTGTCATATTATAGACCCTTGGCTATACTTAACTCTGATTTGAAATAATGAAAGAATTAGTAAAATCCTCTCTGTTTACTTGCTTGCCTGTGGAATTGATCCATAGCAACCAGAATGGATTCATATCTGGCAGGTTCACCTCCATTTACAATTGGCGGTAATTTCACAGTATGGAGGTGGACCCCGCTAGTGGCCCTACTCTGAAAGCGTAGTTATAGACCTGGGAAAAGCGTTTGAAATCCTGCGATAGTCCTACCTATTTGCGGTGTTTAAAAAATTGCTATGGGCAATAAAATGCTCCATTGAATTATTTGTACACACTGCTTACTGCCAGGGTCAGAATCTGTACACTTATCTCAAATGCATTTCCTTTCCAAGGGGGTCTGAGGCAATGATGCCCGCCTTGCCCCATGTTGTTCACTCTCGCCACAGAGCTATTAACTGTGATTTTGCCATCCCTGCAGTGGGATTTCGGCATTTCTCTAGAATGCCACATATGCAATCTCACTTAGCACTGATGACCTGCTAGTTTACATCAGAGAAAAACTTGCTGACCTCTCCCTGATATCCCAGATCCTTAGTGAGCTTAAGGATTTAGGTGTTAATTGGACTATGTCCACTCAATTTCTGCTCTCCTCTGACTGCCCTGAAATTACATGGTCAACATCTATGTTTCAGTACCTCTGCAACAGCGTACACCATAATAGCAATTATTTACTGGAAACCAACCGTAACAGATTGGTGACAGCCTTACGTGCACAGGTGGGGTTCTGGAAATCACTCCCTATTTCCACAGTTGGCAAAATCACTCTAGCCAAGATGATCATGTTGCCTAGACTTCTTTATCATTTTTCAAACCTCCAGCTTCCTGCCTAGAAAAGATTTTAAATCGGTGGGCAGGCTGTTGGTGAACTAATATGTAGTTTAGGTAGGCGCAGAATATCACTGGCCAAATTGAAGCTGGGTGCTCCTGATTTTGAACTTTATTATTTATCAGCTCACTTATAATGGGCCTCCATTGGCTGGCTGGTCGACTATTAGTGGAAATTCCAGTCCCCTCTACAGAATTGCAGAGATTGCTCAACCATTACTAACTGCTTGCTTCGTGTTGTGCCACGCTGCTGTCCACGCTGCTTATCTATCAATAGGCATCTACTTTTGTAAGCTTCTTTTATCCCCCTTTGTTTCATCCCTGACCCCAAACAGGGCAACGGCAGGTTCATCTTGACTGCATGGGAGGAACTGAGCTTATGCACATTGGACAATTTCTTCCAGGAGAGACCTTGATCCACGTCACATCAATCATGGCGATACTACCTTGCACACATGTAGCTGATGTCAACCCTCTAGAAATGATGTGAAGTTGCGGACACTGAGCTCTCCACCACACGCTACTGTAATACCTCTACATAATGGGCTTTGGAAGGCGCTTAATTACTTAGATTTACTGGGGCATCATAGCATATGCCGGAGCGGATCGCTCTGCGATATGAGGTGAATAGGAGCTAAACATTGGTAGAACCTATTATGAATCCAAGTGGACCAAGATTGCAGATAATCCCCATAAACATTTCCTGTATCGCACGTCTTCAATACATTACATTTTATGAATTCTGGGCAATAAGAGTGTGGGGGGGGGCACTGAAGCTGGGCCATCAGCAATGCATCCAGGTGCACCATAGCTAAAGCCATCATGCAGAGTGAGAGTCCGCATAGTATGAGGGAAAGGGTGTGAGTGACCAACAATGAGTGGAGCATGAAACAGAGGAGACAAAGCATAGCCAACAATTGCAGATAGAAAATGTATGCATGTCAGTAGATCAAGGGGGTCTAGTTTAATCTTAAATCGCGCCAAGCAAGCTAATCAACATTTCATCCCAGTAAGGCCCCTAGACTCTTCTCTATGTAAGGCCACACTCTCAGCCTCAGCCCATCTTAACACAGTACCCAGCGACTGCTGCAACATAGGATGTTAGTTTCTTTTCCAATTCTAGGCTATGGATCGCTAAGCAAGCAAGAAAGACTAATCCAATAATTTGGAATTAGCCCATTGGGGTTTTGTTAGTTTAAAGAGACCCACCAGGTTATGCTAAGCAAGCATGGCACTAGTGAGCCAGTGATTTCAGATGACAGCTACACCACCTTATACCAGAAACTATAGAGGTGCGGGGAAACTCCAAAACGTGTTACAGGACAGCCTCGAGAGGATTCAGAATCTGTATCAGGGCTGAGTTTTTTCAGGGGTTTGGGTGTCAGGTCCACCCTTTCTAATATGTTGTGCCACGCTCTACTTCGCCACATGCTCACAATTAATGTGGTTCTCAATCATACCAGTCTGTGGTGCATCATTTCTTTAGTTGTTGTATTGTTCTCTGGTTTCTGACCATTTCATGCTGAGGGTTGTTATTTTCAGCATTCGTGTCACCCACTATACCACCGCCTATGGACTGATCACATATCCTTTTGTCCCCTTACAGCTCATGTTTTTCACTTCATGCATACATATTTGTTGACCCACGTATGGCAGGCAATATGCTGACCCGATTTTTGTATTTCACGAAAAACCTAATTAAATTACTTTAAAATGCTCGTGTATGGTAGTGAGTGCCAGAGCCAGCGTGACCAGAGTCATAGTGAATGATAATTCTGTTGTTCGTGTGTCTGCACTTTAAACATCTATTAACTCTGAGCATGAGCTCTTCTCCATAATTGTGTGTCGTGCTTGATGGCTGCTGTCTAAGGTTCCAACTTGGAGTACCAGTGCAATCTGAGCAAATGTCCAGCTTTTTCATGCTCACAACTGGAAATGCTGTGTGCTTTGTTTGCTAGTTCTTGTCCCTAAGGCTGAAATCTGGAACAGAGTAACCCATGCGTACATCTGCGCAGTCTAAGGTTCAGACCTGGAACAGCGGCACAGTCTAAGCACAGGCCATATTGGCAAGCATGTGTATCTGAATTGTTTGTATCGGACCGCAATGTAGTTCATTTGTCTTGCTAATGTAATGTTTAAGAAATGACTACTGACACTGTAAGTGTGTGAAAATGTCTTTGATGAGACATGCACATCACATTTTCTTACTTCCCTGGTAAAAGCTATACAAACTAATCTCAACAACCTTTCTAACACAATTGTATTCCTGAAACATCCCCTCCCTCTCCTCACTTCTCTAAAATTCTATGTCAGGACCCAGAGGCGAGGATTAGGCTGTCATCTCTCTTCGCTTTAATAATTCCATTTTCTCCAGCAGCCATTTTTACAAAAGATTATTCAAACTCAAACTACAAATCCCATGAACACTTGGGAAACCAATAGCGATAGTCCATCCAATCACGGCACAGAACGCGGTATAATGTCCCCTGTAGACACTCCATCCGCCTCTTTCTTCGCTGCTCCAGCAGCGGTTCAGATAAGTGCCTTGCTTTTCTCTTTCGCTTTGTTTCTCTGCAGTTTATGTTTATTACGTGGTGTTCATGCTATAGCTTTCATTGAACGTGATCGTGGGGGCTTGCAACGCTCGTACGTGGTAACAGACCTGATTTCCTGATGGCTTGGGTGTGCGGTGTGGTCTTCTGACAGCCGGAGGGCCAGCGCACTCTGAATTCATGCGCTGCGCGTTCCAGACCCCCCGGCAGCCGGAACACATCAATTTCACTGTCAGAGTACAGTGAAGTGTTCCGGCCGCGGCCGACACTGGGAAGCTCCTGTATTACCACTCGCGTTTGAACCGAGTAATGGTTTTTCAGACTGGAATTTATTCATTGGGAGCCACAGCATGAGGCATAACACCCTAGGGGGTAAGACCTATACTTGGGACCTCCCAGGTGGGATCTAACCCAGATTTCACAGGGATGCCTTCCCACCTGTCCTATTTGCTCTTGAACTAAGGGCTTTGCTCAATATACTGCCCTCTTGTTGTTCTCCCACCTCAGTGCACCCTTTATGGAATTTGAAGAGGCTTGGGATTTTATGGAGGAGGAAGAGATTACCTACCTCCCGGCGGATGACCGCTTCTGTGAAGTGATGGCTGCATCCATCCTCAGAGCAGTCTCCCAAGTGGTAGCCCCCCTGGAGAGGAAAATTCTGGTGCTCCAGGCGCAGTGCCAACAACCCCTCAAGCGAAGAAAGACCTCACTGGGTCACAGGCCCCCTCAACTACAGGGCAGTTGGCTACCCCAACCCTTCCCTCTCTCCAAAATGAGAAGCGCAAGCGCTCGGAAGTCCCCGGGGTCGACCTAGATGCTTTTGCGCAGCTGAAAAAGGCGTTTTTAGACTCCCAACCCCTGCCAGACACACAGACTCCTGGCACTTCAGGGACAACTCCGGCTATGCCCCCAGGGGACCAAGGGAATGGCGATGATTCACCCAACACCTTGGATTGGGATGGGGACGGTTCCAGGCCTTGCCGCCCTATGGCCAACCCCTCACCGGATGTCCCCTTACCATCTACTCACACGCAGCCCCCGGCTGGAGATCTTCTGGATCCCGATGATCTGTTGCATCCATGTTTGTCGGAATAGTGTCCCGCTCCCAATGTGGTAGCCTATATGGCGAGCTGCTTAAGAAAACCCCTTGATAAGGAAGTGAGGGGCTGCCTTAAGGCGGAGTGTCCCAGATCTTCTTTGGAAGGGAAGGCGGCCACTACTCCGCAGATAGACCCCAATATGGCCACTTTCCTGGCCACGTTTGTATGAGACCCAAAGAATAGTATTGACAGGTCATGGCGCTTATGCCAGGACAAGCTCTTGGGTGTCGCTGGGCCCTTGGTAAAATTAATGAACATGGTGGAAGACACGAAATCTTCCCGGTCCCTTATTTCCCCTGGACTCAGAGAGCTATTATCTTTTTGGGGAATGCAAACTGTGCAATCTCTACAGAAAGATGGACCCCAATTTAGCTGAATTATCCACATCAAAAGCATGGGGCCATTGCTCAGGGTAACATGTTCGGGGACCCATTCATTAGGCAACTGAGCAAATTCGTCAACACGTTTACTTTCCTAGACAAAGCTCAATCTTTGATTAAAAAGATATTCACACCCCGTGTTTTTGCAGCAGCCAGTCGAGGTAGGGGGCGCTCGACCGGCTGCCCTGCCCAGCAAGCCTCCAGAGGTGATTATTCTCGCTATGAGCAATGGCAGGACCGAAACAAATTCGGAAATTTGTACCAGACCAAGTCCTATCTGTGCCGCCACGGAGGCAGAGGTGGAGGTCGAGGCGCTAACTTCAAAATTCACAAGGTGAGGACTCAGGATGCTGGGAACAATCATGTGGGGGGTCGATTGGCCCTTTTTCGGTCATACTGGGAAAGTCTCTCATCCGATGCATGGTTTCTTTAGATGATTGGAGGTTTTCATATACATTTTTACGGCTCTCTATGCCAAACCCACTTCCACAGACCACTGTTTTTTTCCAAGGAGCAACGTCCTCTGGTGGATCAAGAGATAACGAGCCTTCTACAGAAAGGGGCAATAGCAAAGTCGGTGATTCATCCCTGTGGCTTTGTCAGCAATCTTTTCCTGGTAGAGAAGAGGGATCGCGGACAACGCCCTGTGATAAATCTTAGAGAGTTAATCACATGGCTCCTATACCACCACTTCAAGATGGAGGGCATCCATCTCTTGAGGGATCTCCTTCAGGGATCGGATTGGATGGGCCGCTTGGACCTGAAGGACGCCTACCTGGTAGTCCCCATATTCCCACCTCACAGGCGTTTTCTGCAATTTCGTTGGGATTCGCAGGCTTTCGAGTTTACCTGTCCTTCCTTTCGGTCTATCATCGTCCCCTTGGTGCTTCACCAAGCTGATGAGACCGGTCGTCGAACATCTGCAAGCTCTCGCGGTACGGTTAATCATCTACCTCGACGATATTCTGATCATGGATCAATGTCCAGGCTGTCTCACATTGAATGTCCAAATGGCAGTGGATCTACTGGAATCCCAGGGATTTGTCATCAACACAGGGAAGACTGAGCTGGTTCCATCCCAATCAGTCGAATTTCTGATAAGCTCGACCAAAGCGACCCTCTGCCTGCCGAATTGGAAGCTGTCAAAAATCAGACACGAGCTTCAGAGGTCCCAAATTACCCTTCGACACTTGACACAAATTGTAGGCCTCCTTTCGGTGTCCATTCAGGTGATCTTCCACTCTATTACGGGGCGATTCAGCGCTTAAAAATAGACCACCTCAGAAGAGGTCTTTTTAATTCCCAATTGAGTCTACTCTCGGTCAAAGCGAAAGAGGAACTGCGTTGGTGGTTGACCCACATGGAAGCCTGGACCGGCCGGGCGATCTTCGGATCCCAACCCGACCTGGTAATGGAATCAGACGCTAATGGCTCGGGTGGGAGTTCTCCACCGGTGGAAAATGGTCCTCCACAGAGCAGTTGTTGCACATAAATTGCCTGGAACTAATGGCGGGCTCCTTTTCCCTTCGATGTTGGACCAAAGAGTGGGTCAAGTGTTCAGTTCTGCTGAAAATGGACAACGTGGCAGCAGTTCGTTATGTCAATCACCTGGGGGGCACGTGGTCCAAGACTTTGTTGGACCTCACCCGCACTTTTTGGGAATATTACCTGGCCAACCAGATTTCACAGACAGCGGAACATCTCCCAGGTTGTGCCAATCACGTAGCGGATTGGCACTCTCGTCACTGGAAGGACAATAGCCTCTGGAGGTTGGACCTTCATCTCTTTCGATAACTCCAGGCCCGATGGGGTCCTTTCTTCATGAACCTTTTTGCCTCCCGTCTAGATCACTAACTCGAACGGTATTGCAGTTGGAGGCCGGATCCACACGTGACGGCCTCGGATACCTCTCTCCAGATTTAGAGCAAGGAGCGAGCCTACGCCTTTCCACCCTTCGCGATGATAATGTGCTTGACGGCTCAAACACGGAGACAGGAGGCGGATCTGGTAGTGGTTACCCCGATCTGGAGATCACAAGCGTGGTTTCCAGTGATGGAACTTTCTTGGGATTTTCCAATTCCTCTAACCCTGTCTCCCGAACTCCTCAAGGATCCCCAGAACAATCCCCATCCGCTGATCATAGCAGGATATCTCCGCCTCATGACTTGGAAGGTTACTAGCAACGTTGGGAAGTCCCAGGCCTTTCACGAGAAGCTGCCTCCTTGCTCGCCAGGGCATGGGCGGACGGCACAAATAAACAATATCGATCCGCCTGGCACCGATGGACAGGTTTGTGTATTCAACTACAGGTGGATCCCATGGGGGCAGACGTTACACACGTCTTGAACTTCTTGGCGGATCTAGTCTCGCAGGGTTTTGCTTACCGGTCAATGAATACCTTCAGATCGGCAATCTTCACAGGCTGTCTCCCTGTGGATGGCAGGCCAATTTGAGACCATCCACTGGTCTGTAAGTTATTGAGAAGCATCAGGCTCTCAGTGCCCCTGGAACCAAGATATTCTGCATTTTGGGACGTTAACAAGGTCCTTTCCTTGTTCAAATCCTGCCCTTTGAATAAATATCTCTCGAGGAAACAACTGTCAGCAAAGTTAGCAATGCTTCTCTGCTTGATATCTTGTCGTCAGGTATCCGATGTAGGAGCCCTGGATATTACAGGTAGAGTTTTCACCCAGGACAGGAGGACTTTCCAAGTTGGTGTCATACCCTGCTTTTCCTCAGATTACAAAGTTATGTGTTGTTCGGACACTTAAGAGATATGAAGTGGTTACAGATGAGCTCTGCCCACATGTCGAAAGGCAGTTGTTGATTGCCCTCACAAAATCCCACAGAGCGGTGTCTTCCCCTACGATTGCCAGGTGGGTCACATGGGTCATGCAGGAGGCAGGGATTGATATATCCAGTTTTGGAGCCCATTCAGCAAGAGAGGCGATGGCCTTGAATGCCTTTTGTCTGGGAGCTCGTCTTGAGGATATACTCTTTGTGGCAGACTCATCTTCGGACTCAACCTTCAAGGCTTTCTACTTTATGGTTTAAATATTTTTATTAGTTTTAAACACCAAAATACACCACTACAAACAGACATCTATGAGCATGAGATGTTCTATGCATTCCACCATACACGGTGGTCATAAGAGTTACTCAATTGTGCGTAGCTCCCACTACCATAACAATCAATAGCAAACCCCCATAAATCCCCAACCCCCTCCCCCTAACCCCCCCCGCGTCTCTCTTCAAGGGTACAGTGGGGCCTCGTCTCGAACCTCCGTTGCTAGTCGCAGCAGTCTTAGGTATCTGGGGCATGTGACTTTTCAGAACTCAGTGGCCAGCAGTGACAGGAATGGACGCCACAATTCCCCGTATTTAGCCCCCTCCCCTGCCAGGGTAAGTGCAAGCTTCTCCATCCCCAGGACATACCACAAGCGGTGTAACCAGCCTGTAAAAGCTGGGAGAACGGTGGTACGCCAGTGTGCGAGAATATTTTGCGTAGCCGACCCCAACACTATAGCCATCTGCCTGCCTCTACAGGATTTTAGTGGGTAGGTCAAGGGGTTAGAAAGACCCAAGAGGACATAGGCCGGGAAGCGCGGTATCTCCGTCTCGAAGTGCTTGTCTACCTCATCCAACACCTGTGCCCAGTATGGCTGAATGAGTGCGCACTTCCAGAGCAAATGCACTAGAGTGCCTTCCCGGCCGCAGCCTCGCCAACATGTCGCCTCTCGGGTCTGGTCTATGTCATGCAATCGTACCGGGGTGTAGTACCAATATGTTGCTATCTTTGTTAAAGTTTCCTTGAGGCCCATATGGTATGCTGAGTGCCTGGCTCTGTAATAAATATCTTCCCATTCCTTATGTGTTAAAACTCTACCCAACTCACGTTCCCACCTCTCTCTACTGGGATTGTGAATATGCGCGTGTGTCAGCTGCAGTGTTTTGTAGATATCCAATATGAGTGTCCGGTCGGACGTACGTGTGAGAAGCCACCTTTCATAGGGGGAAAAACTCCTGTCCGCACCGGAGCGGGTCTGCGGCTGAAGTGCCCAGTGTCTCACCTGAAAGTATTGATGCCTTTCGGCCTCCTGAAACCCAAATTCCTGCTGCATTTGGGTAAACGAGTGGACCCCTTTGGGCCCGTAGACGTGGTACAGAAATCGACATCCCGCTTCTTTCCACTTAGAAAAGGCTACCTTATCCATTCCCGGGGCAAAATCAGGATTGTCTGTCAACGGGGTGAGCGGAGATGGGAAGGATGTGAGTTTATATTTAGTGCTAGTGGCGTCCTACACTTCTAGGGGGACACACGTGATATAGGAGGCATATAGGTTAGGCGGTCTATGCGGCTTTCGCAGAAACGGGATTTCCTGCAGGGCGCGGGCTGCCACCGCCTGATCTTGGAATAGCCAATGTTTACCCGACTCCCATTTGCTCCATTCCACCAAATACCTAAGCTGCGCCGCCTGGAAGTAGAGCTGAAGATCCGGGACGCCCAGCCCCCTGCCTTCTGGAGCGAGCACCACTAGGGCGCGTCGCATTCGTGGCTTCCGGCCATTCCAAATAAATTGAGCTAAATCGGATTGGGTCCGGCGAATCCAGCCGGCTGGCGGTCGCAAGGGTATGGTACGGAAGAGATAGAGGATCTGCGGCAAAATGATCATCTTAACTGCCGCCACCCTTCCCAACCAGGACAGTGGATAATGTTTCCAACGGCCCACTTCACGGCGAATTTTCCCGCGCAATGTGGTATAGTTGACATCAACCACTGCGGAGAGTGAGGGAGCCAACTGGATTCCCAGATAGGGGATCGTGTCCGTCGCCCACTGTAGGGGAAGTATTGCCTGCAAGAACTCCCTCGTGGACCCCGCCAAAGACAAATCGAGGGCCAGGGACTTATCAGTGTTCACCTTAAAACCTGCGACTCGGGCAAACGCCTCCAGCTCTGCCATACACGCCGGCAACGCGGACCTCGGCTCGGCGAGCGACAACAGGACATCGTCTGCATATAAGCTAATGGTGTGAGTGAACTCCCCGAATTTGATCCCCTGTACTTCCGGGTTCTGCCTTATACTTTGAGCTAATGGCTCCATGTAGAGAGCAAAAAGAAGGGGGGACAGAGGACATCCCTGCCTCGTGCCTCTTTCAATTGAGAAGCGGGAGGACGTATATCCATTTACTCTAACTGTTGCGGTGGGGAATTTATAGCAATTGAATATGTACGTGCAAAATCGTTCCCCCATCCCGACCTTCCCGAGCACCTGTTCCAAAAATGGCCAGTGCACACGGTCAAATGCCTTTTCGGCATCAATGGCCAACATCATATACTCGCCTGGCACCCGAGAACCTTTCTCGATGAGGTGCAGGACTCTTTTGGTATGATTTGCCGTTCCGGGATAAACCCGGCTTGATCCGGGTCAATGAGACTAGTCATATAAGGACTGAGTCGGGAGGCCAGGATCCCCGTGTATAGTTTAAGATCTATGTTGAGGAGGGAGATTGGTCGATATGATCCGCACCGGGATCTATCTTTCCCGGGTTCGGGGATTACCACTATAGAGGCTTCCAAAAGGTCCTTATGCAATGCCCCCGGGGTGGCAAAGGAGTTAAACAGCCGAGTGAGAACCGGGGCAAGCACAGCACAGCACAGTATGTTTTGTAAAAAAATACGGAAAAGCCGTCTGGGCCGGGGGCCTTCCCCGATTTAAGGCGAGATATAGCTGCTATGACCTCTTCCTGTTGGATTTCCCTGTCTAAGTGAGTCGCTTGATCCTCCGTCAGTGTAGGTAGATTAACGGACGCGAGGAGGGCTGTCCCCTCCGAGCTCTCTAACGAGTCTCCTGCATATAGCTTGGCATAGAAGGCACGGAACTCCTCCGCTATTGCCCCGTCCGCCGAGACACAAGTGCCATCCCCTCGGGCGATAGTCTGGATCCCCCGATGCTGACGTACTTCCCGCAGCTTGTGAGCGAGGAGACGTCCACATCTGTCTGCCCCGGTGTAATATGCATGCTTCAGCCGTAATGCTGCATATTCCGCTCTGTCCTGATCTAACGCGGCTAACTGGTGCCGTGCAGCTTTATGCTTTCTCCACACCCTACGCACACCCGTTCTCTGATGTATCTGTTCTAACTCCCGGGTCTGCTGCATGAGATCGTCCCGTATCTGACCGCGCTCTCTGTTGTTCGCCACCGACAAAGCTATAAAGTCCCCTCGAATTACTGTCTTCATGGCCGCCCACTGTATTGCCAGTGCAGTGTCGGAATTTGCATTGTGTGTGATGAAGTCGTCTATGGTGTGTCGTACGCGTTGGACGACGTCTGGTCGGTGTAGGAGAGTGTCCCTGGGTCGCCAAACCCTAAGTGGTCGTGGTGTGGGTGGAAGGGCCAGAGTGGCCAGGACCGGCGCATGGTCTGACAAAGCTGCAACTCCAATCTCCACTGTCTTGGTGAGTGTGCGTATCGAGTCAGACGCTAAAAAATAATCCAAGCGAGCGTACGTCTTGTGTGCATTAGAATAGAATGAATATTCCCTGGAGTAAGGGTGAAAGCTACGCCATAGGTCACACAGTCCCAGGTCTTTTATGTCTGCGATCCCCTCTGCTGATAGGGCCCCCTTGAAGTGGGTGCGTTGACTAGACCTGTCCCTATGAGTGTCTAACACCAGGTTCAAATCGCCCCCTAAAATGACATTCCGATCTGTCGTGGCTGTTGCCTCCATCAAGGCGGAATGTATAAATCGTTCCTGGTTTTCGTTTGGGGCTTATAGGGAACCAACCGAGAACGTCTGTCCCCCCAGGGCAAAGCGAAAGACTAACAATCTTCCACGGATCTCGGCCACTCTATAAAGGACTACCCCCCGGAACTTCTGTGCCACCAATATCGCCACCCCTGCCGTTTTAGTATTGGCAGAAGAAAAAAACTGTGTAGGGAACTTCCAGGATCGGAGACGGTGGCAGTCTCTCAGCAGCAAATGGGTCTCCTGTAAAAGGCACAGGTCCGCGTGGGAGCCCTCCAGACAGGACAACACAGCCCTACGCTTCACGGGGTTATTCAGACCCCTCACATTGAGGGTAAGGATTTTAAGTGTGGTGACTGGCATATGCAAGAGCCCCCATTCCTTGCGACATTAAACAAACGATCCCCGAAGCCGCTCCCATCCCCCCATCCGGCAGACGTCGGGGCCATGCATGAGAACCAGCGGACCCCAGCAGGACACAAAGAAGGTGGGCGCGGGGTAGCGGAATCCCTCCCTCAACCAACCCCCCGTAACACATCAACAAAAACAATTTACAACCAGCACCAATAACTCTGAGTCCATCTCTCGTCAGTGATTGGTAAGAAACCATGTGGGTGAAGTTTTCCACCGTGGGACGAAAGCCCTCCTCCCGCCAGCGACCCCTCTAGGAAAAGACAGGCTGCAAATATTAAGCAAATAGTAGTTCGGAGTCAATCCGGGCCAGGCCCCGACAGGCCCGCGGAGACGGCCTCCAAAGCAGATCGCTGACTCTCCGCAATGTCTGCTGCTGGGGGCTTCTTGGGGCGACGTCTGCAGCTCTGTATGCGCCATCGAGCCCCATGTTTCTCAGGGTCCGACTTACGTGGCTTCCCGCTAGTCCCCTCTTCCGGAGGGTCAAGGCCCAGGAGCTTGCAGGCCTCCGATAAAGAGCGCAATTGAAACAGTTTGTTGTCCTTACGGAACACCAGCCGGAAAGGATGGCCCCAGCTGTAGGGGATGCCATGTTGTTGAAGGTGCGCAGTGACAGGCCTGAATGTTCGCCGTTTTTGTAATGTGAGTGCGGATAAGTCTTGAAACAGAACCGTGGTCTGTCCCTGAAACTGTATGGGGTGTAGATGGCGTGCTTTCTGAAGGATGGATTCTTTAATGCGATAGTCCTGGACACATATGAGGATATCCGAAGGGGGAGCCGCCGACGCCCTCGGGGGACCTACTCTATGAGCACGATCTATTCGGATCTCGGTCTCAGAGGGGTTGCCCAAAATGTGATTAAAGAGCTTCTGTGCGTAGTCAAACAGGTCTCTCGAGGTTTCATCTGCTTTCACCCCTCTAATCCGTATATTGTGGCGACGGGAGCGGTTTTCCATGTCCTCAAAGTGGGTTTGGAGATCCACTTGTTGATCATGGAGCCGGATGATCTCCTGCTGAAGATCCGAAATCTCCACATCCCGGCCATCCCCCTTGCCTTCCAGATCCGCTACTCGCTCCCCAATAGCATCCACATCACGACGCACCTCCTTCAGCTCTGCAGTGAACTCCTGCTTGAAAGTGCGAATATCTTCTCTCAGTGCCCCAAACATAGACTCCAGAAAGGCCCTGGTGACCTGCCCAGAATCCTCCGTCTGCATCGCCGCTCCCCTGGTGGCGCCCGCCTCCGCGCTTGAAGCCATCTGCTCAGCCGGGCCCTGGGCAAACAAATCCTTGATCGACCGACCCTGCCTCTTCTTGGTTGTGGGCATAGCCCTCTCCTGTCGAACCGCCGGAGGCGCGACAGGCCCGGCACCGCTGCCCACGCTCCTCCCTAGCAGGCGTCCCTCGGTTCAATCCGCCGATCCAAAGTGGGCCTCCAGGCGCCAGACGATCGACACGACCCCCTCTTAATACCGAGTGACGGCCGGACCCAAAGGCAGCCACGCCACCGGGGTGGGCCACGGACCAAATAATATGGGCGCCGACCTCCACTCGCCTTGGGCGTCCAAGAGGGCTCCGGTTGCTATTGTGCCTGTGCGAGTCCCTGCGCCGCCAAGTCCGCTTCTCCCTTTGCGGCCCACCTCCAGGCGGAACTGCACTCCGGGGTCAGGGCACCAAACCCCTGCGCCGCGGTGCTAGGGCGTCTCCTCCCAGCTCGCCGCCCCTTCACACCAGGGACTCCGACACCCGCTTCTCCATGTCCTCACTCCGCGGCCGCCGCTCGGCCGGGCGCTGCTCCTCTTCCCGCGCCGAGCTCGAGAACCGCCACCTCTCAGCTTCCACGGTGCGAGCGGGCCTCCGGGACCCTGCGCTTCCGGCCCCGCCGCACCGTCTTCCCCAGCCTTCGTCGTGTGTCTAGGGCCCCGTCTCCACCGGCTTCGCACTCCGACCAGGCTTCGGCCTTTCGTGGCGTCGAGCCCCGCAGCACCTCGCAACACCTCCGATGTCCTGCCACCGCGCCTACCGGAACCGGCGAGCCAGCGTTTACAGTGGTCGCGGGACACACCGAGCCCTGGAATCCGCCCTGTTTGTGCCAAAGACGGTCCACGGACCGGCGCTATCCGGATCGCCGGCGGGAGCAGAAGAGCAACACGTCTGCTCACTCTGCCATCTTGACTCCGCCCCCAAGGCTTTCTACTTTAAACCAGTCCCATCCCTGGCAAGCGTAGTGGTTGATAAGCTTTAAACCAGTTTATTCCTCGCCTCCGGGTCCTGACAAAGAATTAAAAATTTCCTAGCTAACGTAAAGGAAAGTTTCAATTCTATTAAGGACACGGAGGCGAGGATTAGCCTACCCTATATCACAATAGATAACTTGTCCCACCTTACGACAAGATGATCATACTCCTCATGTAAGGATAACAAATGGTTCTTATGGTGTTTGGTTTAACTGCTGCGGAAAGTAAAATTCCCTGTTAATGCATTTTGTTTGATAATGCCAGAATGCGTTCTGTGCCATGGTGACAGACATTATGTATTTTGGTCCATTAGGGTCGGAATCTAACAAGCAAGAATAAATCAAATGGAGTACTCAGGCTCCGCAGGAAGAAAGAGGCAGATGAAGTGTCTACAAGGGACATTATACCGCGTTCTGTGCCGTGATTGGATGGACTATTTCGATTGTTTTCCCAAGTGTTCATGGTATTTGTAGTTTGCATTTGAATATTCTTTTGTAAAAATGGCTGCTGGAGAAAATGGAATTAATAAAGCGAAGAGAGATGACAGCCTAATCCTCTCCTCCGTGTCCCTAATAGAATTGAAACTTTCCTTTACGTTACCTAGGGAATGTTTCATTCTCCCTCTTGTTCATCACTGCGTTCCCATGGACAACTTTCTCTTAGACTTTCTCAGATAGTTCTGACAAACGTGACCTCTTTACCTGAAAACAAATCCAACAACCCCCTCCCCTAGAGGTGAACTGTCTGTACCGCAGCCAAACCAACCCTGTTTCTATCCTTCTCCCAGTGCAACCTGGCACTAAAAAAATCTTGTCAAGCTATTTTTCTGCTCCCCCGTATTCCCCAAAAACCTGAACTGAATTGTCAGCCAGGACCCTACAACTACTCCCCCCCCAGCAGCTCAGCCAGCCTTTCTCTCAACTGAAGTAAATACAACTCCATTGCTGTATCATCTCTAAAAAACTGCTTTATCTGATATTTTATATTCTCGTGCACAATTCTTTCCACCCTCTACTCGAAGCAGAAATGTTGTAGCTCTCTATAAATCTTTCTGCTCCTCTTATCAATAGTGCTCTGTTTGTGTGCACCTCACCACTCCCTTCTTGGTATCAGCTCCGTCCCCACTATATGCGTTCCAGCCAAGTGCATAGACACTTATTTAAGGTTATTCCTTATTGCCTTCAACAAATCAAATCCTTTTACTTTCACTAGGTCATTTTAGCCTAGATGAATAATTATTACATCTAGGCACTCCCAACATATTTGCAGTTTACTTGAAGTAGGCAACAATTCCATCCAGCGCATACCACCCTTTTCAAACCATTTTATTTGCACCTTTAGGTCTTTGAAGCCCAACTGCTGTCGTATCTTCCCTGTGCAGCTTACTTTGCTGTCCATTTTACGTATGAGTAGCCACATAACTGCATTAATATCTATAGTTTCTGACGACCAGCAACGCAACCTAGAACAGCCAACAGAAACAAGACAAATGTTAACAACAACAACAAATCAATGCAACACCCAATCAAGGCAAACATATTTCTTAAAGTACCCAGACCTCCAACCTCCCAGTTCCTGAATCCTCTACTTTCCATAACTCAATACATCTACCTCTGTAGCCATCTCCATTCTGAAAGAACGTGCTCAAAACACCCTCCCTGACAGCCTCAATATCCCAAATGCCTATCGCAAAACCACCAACACCTGACTGCTCTCCACCAGGGCCCATTTATGTGTCGCAACCCAACCTCCTTTCCCTCCCAACCAAAACCCATAATGGGCATATTTCTGCCATTGGATATTGTAGTAACATCACTTTTCTTCCCAATACCTTCTTTACAGCCTTGCTCTTCCTGACAGTAACTTCAAGCCTGTCCTGTCTTTTTACCACATTCCTCAACTCTTGACCCCCATCTATTCCTCCCCACTATCTCTGAAATACAAAATGCTCCAAAACGCATCCACACCATTGTCCCTATAAATCACACAGCCTCAACCACATTTTTACATACAACTTTCAAAAACTGAACAATTTTTTTCAACAAACCCAGCGTGATTGGTCGTCGCATTCTCAGCCAAATCCTGTTTTTTCAGGTCCACCCTTCCTAACTTTTTTGCCCAATCCTCCCGTTGAAGGAATGTGCCCCCTCAACATGTTCCCATGAAAGGCATCCTATACAGTTTTCCTGCTATTGATACTGGAAATAATACTTTGTTAATCATATCCAAAATAAACTGCACTACAACATTAACCAGATCCACCACCCCCTCCCCAGTACTGTCTCTCCGTTTTGCTCTGGATCTCTTGAACTCAATGTAGGGGGAATGAGAGGGGCTCTTAGAGCAAAGAGACAGGGCTCGTAAGAGGCTAAAAGGTTTTTAAAAACTCACTTTGTGAACTCAGTCAATCACAACTCATTATCTACAGACATTCATTCTAGCGTTCACCACCATAGTATCGTATATCCTTCAATACTGATCCCTGAACTAAGCAATTCAAATTTTACAAGAAATATTAAAATCTTTACTGCCGACATATTACATCCCAGACTACATATTACATATACATAAAACTTCAATTAAAAGTACATTTACCTAAATTCATGAATAGCAAAATGAAATTACAAAAAAAAGTTGAACACAAAAGACTATTACATCTGTCTTTCTAGTTTGGTTATTCATATGAATCAACAATTAAGATACACAATTGTTCATAAAATTAACATCAATTGTATCCTTGTGTTCCTCAGATTTAGCCCAAAGTGAGCGTCCGCGCGTTTCGGTGGCTGACATGAATTTTGACTACCTTCTTCAGGACAAGATATCACCCATTTATAGATTTCTATTATTAGAATGTACCAAACAAATGCGACAATCTTTCGTATTTGACTGGTGAAGGAAGTGACCCGATTAGGGTCACGCGGGTTACTCGCGACCTCCTCTTAGCCTTCCAAGAGAAATGAGTCGGTGATGCAGTAGAGAATACGAACTAACTGATTTATTAGTAGTTACACTGCAGTGGAGTCCAGTCTGACCAACCCCATTAGAAGGCTGTCGAGGGACTGACTTCAGAACACTTGGTAACATAGAATAAGCTTTTCCAACACCCCCAAGTCCCGTCCCTGGTGGAAAAATACAACTTGGGTAAACACTGAACAAAGGGAGGCACAGATGGATAAGCTAAGAATCTGAGACCAGGCTACACTATCTCTCTGGCAAGGTCATTCAGTCTGGGCTTGCTGCTGGAATAGTGGGAGCAACTTCTATGTAAAGGGAAAGGAATGTGTTAACGAGCGACTTTCTCATACTTCAGTGAGGCCTAACCTTGGAGATGCAAATGGATTCAAGCAGCTTTCTGCTGTGGCACGCAACATGAGACAGAAGCTTAGTTTCAATCATGGAGCAAAATGGTGGCTGTATGGCTGAAAATGGCTCCACAGATGCTAACTTTAACGAACACAATATTTGCAGGGATTGATTACACACGTATGCAATAGCGATTAATACAAAGTAGCTACATGATGCTAACAAAATACAGTGTAAAGCATACGTGATGGAGCAATAACACATTCAATTCTAACACTGGTTCAGTTATTGTCTAAATCAAATCTATTTAGTTGAGCCCAATAACTATTTGTACAGCAGAGGCAGCTCCTCAGCTATGGCGGAGGAGCAGCACCCGCCAGCCTCAAAACTTGAAAAATAAAGTGATAATAAAACAGGTTTATTATCGTTTTGTTTTTCAAGATCTAAATGCCGGGCCGAGTCATGGGGCGGGGCCAGTCATGAGAGGGAGTGGTGGGTACTGCTATCGGTGTGCATGTCTGCTGGGCCAGCCATCTCAGGACGGCCAAACCGACATAAGCACTGAGCTGTTTCCAACCCAAGCTGCGTTGCTGGGTTGGAGACAGCAAGCACAGGCTCTCTGGAAGCGCAAATTCAGGGCACTCAGGCTAATCCTGATGCTGCTTTCAAGCATGAGAGCAGCATCAGAATTGGCCGCAGGGGAGTCTGGTAGCATGTGTTGCAGCGAGGACTGCAGAAAAGCACCGGGCGGCGGTTAAGTTAATTTTTCCCCTTTTTTCTGTTTTTTTTGTTGTCCGTCTGTCCCCGCCACTCTGCCTGCACACCAATCACTACTGATAGATGGTCCTCAATATCACAAGAAGGACCCAAGCCCTTGTGTACTTGCCACATTGTCTGCTTAGTTGAGCTGAGGGACTACAGAGATATGTAGGTTTTCTTCATCGCACTATGATCATTTCTAGTGCTGTTCGGACCTGTGTATAGTTCTGAAACCACTGGGTTCCAATGTCTCAAGAATTCTGTGCCACATATAAACGTGCACACATCTTTCCATACATTTTTATCGCCGTGTACATGAATTTAGGTAAATGTGCTTTTAATTGAAGCTTTATGTAAATTTCATTTGTGTACAACGATCCAGATATTTTTCACGATACACACTGGCATAAATATGAAAAGCCACCTACCAGTTCTCTATGGTCACCGGCACTCTCTGTCTCCTTGGTAGCTCGTACTCTTCCTCCTTCGACCTGTCTCTTGTCTGGACCCCCTATCTAAGAGTTTAAAAACATCCATATACTCCCATTTCCAGATCCTTTCCTTTATCACCATCATAAGATGTGCACCCAATTGCTTCATAATGCCCACAGGGCAACTTCTTATGCTTAATCCCTTTACTCCCCAACATTGCCTGTTGAGATTCCTTGGCTTTTGCACAATCCTCACTGCTCCTATCCATCATTTTACTCTCAGTCTGCATCCTTCTTACCTGTTTATACATCTTTCTTGTTCTCCGCCCTGTCCCCAAATCCATCACATATTTACGGTTTCGCAAATGTGCTAAGCCGTCAACATCCCCCCACCCATACGCATTGCAAAACACTCCATTCAGAGTCCCTGAAACCTATTTTACTGCTGTTGAGAGTGAAGTGAGGACATTACTTTGGGATGGGAAGCCTTCCCAAATAGCTACACATAATCTCGTGAAAGGATGGTATGACGGCGATATGGCACTGCCCAACATTCGAGTATACTACTGGATGCCACAATCGGTGGTTGTTAACCATTGGGTATATCGACTGCAAGACGAGACAGCATACCGGATTGATAGGTTACTCATGGGCACCGGGGGCTATGAAAGAGCCCTGTATACAAACCCCCAATGCCAGTCCCTTATGGGCCAGAAAGCTTGCACAATTGCACTATGGCATCATGTAAACAAGATATTGGGTTGGCACAAAAAAGTGATGCCCCTGTGGCGTGCCGAACAGTTAGGCAAGCTAAGTGACTGCCAGGGTTTTGACAAATGGGAAGTCATAGGTATATCAACAGTTGGGGATCTCTGAGCGAGGAGGGTGTGAACCAGTTTTCAGATCTGCGGACGGAGTACAAAATGATGGACTCGGAAACATTTAGGTATCTACAAATACGTTCTGCCCTGAAGACTGTCATCCCACAAGACAAGGTCTTGCTGGAGGCCTCCGCACTGGAGGATAGGCTCTTATCGGAACCTATGGATCGCTGAGCAATCTCCATGACTTATCAAAAAATTGTCAACAACATGCCAGACCCACTCTTGCATCTTCGTGAGCTTTGGCAGAGGGATATGGGAAACCTAGAAGACAAAGATTGGCAGGAAGCACTGGCATCCCTGCGTGAGGTAGCCATCCCACTGAAACTTAGATTAATCCAGCTCAAGATACTGCATAGCTATTATCTCTCTTGCGGCACTATGACCATAATGGGGAGGAGAGATGACTCTAGGTGTATATGACTCTGCGCACAAGAAGGCATGTTCTATCACATTCTTTGGGAGCACCCTGCTATCAAAACATATTGGGAGCCTATAATTTCCCAGCTACGGAGTGTGTGTGGAAGGGAGATTCACCCAATAGCCCAACTATTTCTACTCAATATATGGGAGGCCACTGATCTGACCCACCTAGAGCAAACATGATTTACCCTGGGTATGATCATAGCTTAACGAAACATAGCCCAAAAATGGGGAGCTAGAGAAACACCGACTGGAGAGACATGGGCAGGTGTATGATAGCAGAAAAAAACGTCTATAGAAATAGAGGAATTCCGGGGAAGTGGGACTGGCTGTGGGGTAGATGGAATGCACATAGAGGTAATATATGTGCCTCTCCCATCAGTCAGCTAGACAGGGCTGAGCTTGGCGGGACTGCTGGGGAGAGAAATTATGAAGAAATGCGACAATTTGTATATGATCCAATTCATGCTAAATTAGATGAATTGTTCGCTATTTATATGTAGTAATTGCTGTTCTACTTTGTCTGAATGCTGTTTGACTGAACAACTTACAATAAAGAGATGTCATTTCAAAAAAATGTTTAACTCCTACTCACATCCACTGAACGTACAGCCCTGGTGACTCCCCTGTACCCTTCTTACTAGGCCTTTGGATAAGGGCCCGATCCAAACTCATCCTCCAAGCCAGTGCTTTTTTTACTTCCATTAGTCTTTTTGGCTATGGTGTTCTGTCCTGCAAAACGCCAAATCTCCTCCTATTCTCACCACCCTCCCCCTGACTGGTACCCATGTTCTCAGACCACCATGCATGTTCTACCCACTGCTCTTTCACCTCTTGCCCTTCTACAATTCCACCCTCCTTCAGTTCTTCCTCTTTGTCCTCTTAGTCTAAATCAGTGACATTCAAATGTGTCCCATTATTTGACTCGAGCTGGTGCTCGGCTTCTCTCCATCTCCAATTCCACATCACCTTATACATCAAATTCTTGGTCCTTGAGTTGTGTAGGCTTATAAATGGGGGCTGCCCAGAGCCCACCATGCTTCTCGCGTCAAGAGTTGAACGCCTCTGTCATGCCTGCCACACAAGCCCCTGCCTTCTCTTCTTGCCGAGGTAGAAAAGCTGCACCAAACTTTCCCAGTGCCTTTGCGCCACAGTCCCTGCATTCAGTAAATCCTGCCTGATCCACTGTGCCACCTAAGGATTGTATCTAGGGTGTCCAACCATCCGTAAATTTCACGGACCGTTCGTTATTTTGCTATCACGTCTGTTATCATTCCTTTTATGGACGGCTTTTGTCCATCATTTTGGGATTGGAGCATAGGACCCGGACCCCCCAGAGCAACCCCGTTCCACCCATTGTGCACCCACAAACCATTCAATAGTCCAAGGTGTGGGACAATTAGGCCATGTTTAATACAACAAGATATTCATAAACATGACAATCAATAACATTGATAAACTTTGCAGGTTACAAATTCATTTTTACCACATTTAATGTTATAAGCGTTCAGAATTCATAACCCAATATTTTTGTCCCTAATACCCTCCAGCACTAAAGGGCCTCCTGGCTCGCATCTCCAATGATTGAGAACCACGCAAGGCGCAACCCACCTGCGTCCTTGAGTGGTGAGCCCCCCAGCCCTTGGTCCTTGTCCGTCTATTTCCAGGGGGCCCACCCCTCGCCACCAGGCTGCGAAAGGAGGCTCGTGTAACCTGTCGCCCTTGCCTCTCCAGCCGGTGTCCCCATTCTCCCTGCGGAGAGCTTACCGTCTCTCCCCTCAGTGCTGGCCTCGGGAGTATGCCAGCGGGCCTCCCGTTACCCAGAAAATCACAGCTCTGTGACCCCTTTTCCGCAACCCCCCTCACTCCTATCCTGCCTGGAAACTTTATCTCAAGGGATGGGTGGGTGGGAGATCACAGTAATCCTCAGCATCCGGGCAGGGCAGGAAGATCAGGAAGAGAGGAAGAGTGAAGGTGAGTGCCGGGCATAAATAGCCCCCTGGTCCCAGTTCCACCCCCCCCCCCCCCGCCGGAAGTCTGCGATGGGCCCACGTCGTGGTGCCCCGGAAGTGATACTACCGGCCAGCAGCCAATTAGGCTGCTGGCCGCGCTGAGGGGGTGTGTCACGGGGCGGGGTGCCGGGCCCTAAGTGCGCACTCTCCTAGGGTCGCGCTTGGCATAGGACCCGGACCCCCCAGAGCAACCCCGTTCCACCCATTGTGCACCCACAAACCATTCAATAGTCCAAGGTGTGGGAAAATTAGGCCATGTTTAATACAACAAGATATTCATAAACATGACAATCAATAACATTGATAAACTTTTCAGGTTACAAATTCATTTTTACCACATTTAATGTTATAAGCGTTCAGAATTCATAACCCAATATTTTTGTCCCTAATACCCTCCAGCACTAAGGGGCCTCCTGGCTCGCATCCCCAACAATTGAGAACCATGCAAGGCGCAACCCACCTGCGTCCTTGAGTGGTGAGCCCCCCAGCCCTTGGTCCTTGTCCGTCTATTTCCGGGGGCCCACCCCTCGCCACCAGGCTGCCAAAGGAGGCTCGTGTGACCTGTCGCCCTTGCCTCTCCAGCCGGTGTCCCCATTCTCCCTGCGGAGAGCTTACCGTCTCTCCCCTCAGTGCTGGCCTCGGGAGTATGCCAGCGGGCCTCCCGTTACCCAGAAAATCACAGCTCTGTGACTCCTTTTCCGCCACTAGGGTGACCAGGGCCCACAGGTCCTTCATCCTCCCCACCAAAAAACAGGTTTTGCACAAATGACCAGATCCCCCTGATCCACATGTCCGTGCCAATGTCTGATAAGTGAACGCCGTCGTGGTGAAACATCCGGTCCCCAGTTATTAGTCTGTGAGGGATATGGCACAGGCAGTCTGGACCTGAGCACAACTTGGCCAACTCCCCGTTGAGGCGTCTCACTGACACATTCAAGGCCCGGGATCTGACCCCCTCCGCCCAAGTCCGGCGAGAGATCATGCATGACCACGCAATCCGGGCCCGTGGGAATGTTCTCCCCAGCCAGGCAAATTCGGTCAGTAAGTCCTCTCTTACTGCCATGCGACCCGACTTCACCATGTCATTTCCTCCCAGGTGCAAGATGATTAGATCCGGGGACGGATGTCCCTCGTGTTCCCGTGTCTCTTCAACCAGCTGACGCAACTGCCGGATTCGCAGACCGCTGACGCCTCGCCATAAGAATGATGTCCCTTTTAAACCCAATGGTTTTGCCACTCGCTTTTGCCGCAGCCGGACTGTGGCGCGCCGCACGAACGAGTGCCCCAACACCCAAATCACTTTCGGTGACATACTAATAGCGAGGGAGAAGAAAAACAATGTCAGCGTGGTCAACTCTATACACTGCACTTCATTTCAAAGTAACTCAGGCCGCACATAGTGCTTAAAACAGGATGATGACCAGTGCCCCACTTTCTTAACCGTCTCAGCCGGTAAACCAGCGCCTGCAGCAAGCGTTGCTGCCCCTATCCTAAAGGAGTGTGATGAATATTCCTTAGGATCCAACCCTAGGCAGTCCAACGCCCGTTGAAACGCTGCCCTGAACTGGAATTGAGATAGGCAATCCCCCTGCTCATGTATGAACAGGGCCTGCCCCCCCCAACAGGGCCGTATTAGCAGATATGCTTCCATATTGGCTATGGGGCATGCCACATCTCCTGGAGCTGGGGACAAGTGAATTAAGGCCCCCTTCCCCAACGGGTCTGTCTTGGATCTCCTTAGTACCACCTCCAAACCCCTTGGGTCTATTCTTGTGTCCTGCCACTGGAGGCCCCCTAGGTGATCTCTTTTTGAAGCCCCTACTAATTCACCCAGCCGGAAAGCCCCATAAAAGGCTAGGGAGAATGCTGCCCTGAATAGCATGCATTCATACTGGGAAACGCATACCGACTAATATCCCTAAGATGTCCCTTAGCGTCCTCACTTCCAAAGGCCTCGTCATGTCTTTCTTTGCCCCTTCCAATTTTGCAAAGAAGCCTATTGCTGTTACGCGCGCCCTGGCGTAAGAAGCCGGTCTACCCTGATTTCTAAGTGCCATTAAATACAAGCAAGCGTCTCAGTGGAAAAAAGGGGGGACCGGCTTGTTGGCCTAGCGAACATCCTGTATGCTCTGAACTGCTGCTGGTATGTCCGTCTCGTGCGTTCACTCAATGATGATCCCACCGACCCGGCTATTCCGGGACTCCAATCTTCCACAAAGATGCCGGGAACACTGTCATCTGCTCATCTGCTCGTCTGCCTGAGGGTGGTACTTTCTGAACTCCTGCAACTTGGAGCGAGACAAAGCGTCAGCAGCCTGGTTATTTACACCGGGGATATGTGCTGCCTTGAACACCAAATTAAGTTTTAAACAAGCCATGACCAAATTCTTCAACAATCGTAACACGTGCTTACAAGTAGCTCCTTGCCTATTGATGGCTTCCACTACTGCCATATTGTCAGACCAAAAGATTACAGTCTTATTCCTAAAGACTGGTGCCCAGATTTCCACTGCCACTATGATTGGGAAGAGCTCTAAGAAGGCTATGTTCCTAGCCAGACCACTCTCATGCCATGCCGCTGGCCAATCGCCCCTACACCACTGAGGCCCCAATATTGCCCCAAAACCAATGCTACCTGCTGAGTCAGTGAGCAGGCCCAATTCTGAATTGGAAATCGCCGGCTCGGGCCAAATTACCTTTCCATTGAAATCCTTCAAAAAACTACGCCAAATCCTTAGGTCTTCCTTCACATCTGCCTGCAACCTCACGTGGTGATACTTCTGAGTGAGACCCGCCATAGCTCGGACAATTGATCTCGAGAACGGGCGGCCCATCGGGATGATCCTCAATGCGAAGTTCAACTGTCCCACTAGTACCTGAAGTTGATGCAGGGTGACCTTGGGACCTGCTAAGGCAGCGTCTATTACCTGTGAGAAAGCCCTTACTTTGTCTAGCGGCAGCCTGCATTCCCCCGCCACTGTATCAATCTCAATGCCCAAGAAGGACATGCTGGTATCAGGGCCCACCGTCTTACCTGGGGCCAGCGGCACTCCCAGCTCTTCAAACAAAGCTACCAGCTCGCTCAAAGCCTGCCCACACTTCCCTGACGCAGGGGGGCCCATGATCATAAAATCATCCAAGTAGTGCACTATCTCTTAGTGCCCTGTTCTTAATACAAACAACCACTGTAGCATAGTGCTGAACATCTCAAAATATTTGCATGACACTGCGCAGCCCATTGGCATGCACCTATCATAATAGTAATTGAAATTCAATTGGAAACCTAGGATATGATAGTCTTCTGGGTGCACTGGCAAGAGCCGAAAGGCAGACTCAACGTCGGTTTTTGCTAGCAAAGCGCTTGGCCCTAGGTCGCGCAGCCTCTGTAGAGCCGCATCGAATGAAGAGTAAGTCACAGAGCACAGGGACGGGCCTATGGCGTCATTCACTGATGCACCCTGTGGCGCCGATAAATTGTGAATCATTCTGAATTGACCCGGCTCTTTTTTGGGCACCACCCCCAGGGGTGAACATACAAAACCTGGGAGTGTCGGAGTCCCAAAAGGACCTGCCACCCGCCCTAGCGCTTTTTCCTTGCGCACCTTAAGCGCCACTACCTCTGGATGCATACGCGCTGACAATACATTTTTACAATAATCCACTGGTGGTACTCCCTGCGCCGGGATGCGGAAGCCTGCAGAGAACCCTTCGTACAAAATTCTGGTGTCACCATTGGTATTGCTGTGGTGACTGGTGTATTCTCTGGGACTGTGGGTATTGGGGTAGTTGTGGCCGGCGTCAAGGCCCTAATAGCCCCTCTGATTTCGGCCAATATAATTCTCACATCATCCCGCCCTTCCCCTGGCCCCCCACCCACTGGGCGTGGGGGTGCTTCTTGTGGGACCGCCGGAGCCATGATGGGCTCGGGCACTGGGGTTAATGTAGGTATGGGGCCACCGGTGCAGAAGGCATTGTAGGTACAGGTTCTGGTGGTGTCTGTGGTACCACTGGTTGTGGCCCGGGAGTAACTGGCACTGGCCCTTCAATCTCCCTCACCACCCTCCTCTTCTTGTTTCCCTTGGCTTTCTTCACTAGAGTAGGGAAGGCAGCATGGGTGGGACAATAGCCCTACGCGGGCGCTCCCTTGCTACTGGCTCTGGGACATCCTCACTGTCTGACTCAGGAGCCTCCCCCCCAGCATTCTCAGGCAGCTCACCCTCACTATCCTCGTCCCTGCTCAGCTTTGCCAGCACCAGCTTCAACAGTTGCGCAATTTCTGACTCTCCCTCCTTCCTCTTAGGGTTCCTCTTAGGAGGCATTGCAATTCTTGTGTGATCGGCCGAGTGCTTGTCAAACACAACTGCTTTGACCCGCTGACCCCGTGTGTCCTCCCCCACGTCAGTCACCAATCCTTTTGAATTTGTCCACACCCCTTTACTCTCTCCCCTAACTTGACCCTTGCTAAATGTAAACTGAAACTTTGTCTGGTCTATCCCTTCTTGCTTAACACAGGATTCTATCTGACCTGAATCAATGGGAATTGAACCTGTGAACTAGATTATCAATGTCCCGCACTGTTATTATACACTTTATATACCAAAAAACCTGGGAATTGCACCTGTAACTCAAAGCGAATCTGAGATTATGAGCCACAGACCTAAATTATGTTTAATTAGTTGCTTCATAAAAAACCACGCACACGGGCAGTGAAGCGCTTGCTGCTTCGCGCTTCTCGCTGTCTAATTACGGTACTCTGTTCCTCGCTGCCCTGCTTCACAGAAAGCCCCGCGCTCTCTCTACGCCTGCGCGCAGCTGCCGACTTGTGCTGACTTCTCCTTAATGATTGCTGTCCCTACGAAGCCGCGCTCAACCCAACCGCCGCACTTCGGCCCGCCCGCACCACAAAGCGTTCTAAACCCCGGCTTGTCCTTATGCGCTACTTTTCCAAGAGACGTGCCCAAGCGTGTCCCAAGCGCTTATCTTACACCGCTAATCGAACAGAATCAATGGGAATCGAACCAGCAACCTTGAGAGTTAGAGTCTTAAAGCTTAACCATTCGGCCACAGTGACTCGCAGTTGCTGGGGCCCACTGACGAAGCGCTCGCCGCCCACACAATAAATAATATTGACTCCGGGAATCCTCCGAGACGCGCCGCGCCTGCCTCACAGTCCCACGATGCGGAAAACAGAAGGGGCACCGCGCCGCGACCTGGAGCCCAGCGGGGACCACGATACTAATAAGGATTACACCGCTGGCCGCCCCCTGAAAACCGGAAGCTGCACACGCGCCCCCACCGCCCCCAACACCTTACCTGGGAATCAGCGACGCCGCAAATATACGCTGCTACCAGATCACCGCCGCCCGCGCCCCGAACGGCACCAAGCAGCCCGACAAGCCCCGCAACCACGACACGACGACCTCGACGACTGCGGGAAAAAAGATCGCAGTAATCCTCAGCATCCGGGCAGGGCAGGAAGATCAGGAACAGAGGAAGAGTGAAGGTGAGTGCCGGGCATAAATAGCCCCCTGGCCACACCTCCACTCCCCCCCCCACCAGAAGTCTGCGTTGGGCCCATGTGGTGGTGCCTCGGAAGTAATACTATCAGCCAGCAGCCAATTAGGCTGCTGGCCGCGCTAAGGGGGTGTGTTACGGGGCGGGGGGCCGGGCCCTAAGTGCGCGCTCTCATAGGGTCGTGCTTGGCAGACTGTGCTGTTCCCCTGCGGCAATCACAGCCAGCTCGCACTTCTCTTGTGAACAGTAGAGGCTACAGCAGCCCTTCCCGGACCTTGCACAGACTTTGTACAGGCCCATTGTCATTCTGACTGTGGCTGATTATGACATAAAGAATTACAATGGGCCAAGGTGGAATTTGAAGCACCGGCTAAGTGGGGGTGGCACGGGTCAGATAAAAGTGTTTCATAATCCTTCCTAACTTTGATCTGTGGCTTGCAGGTCAGCAAAAGACAGAATGAGAATCTAACAAACAAAACAAGAATAATCACTGTGATGCAGCTGTGAGGAGGGGGGCCAAAGGGTGCCGAAGTAGCCAAAAGAGCAGACTGAAAGAGACATTATTAATATGGTAAATCAAAAAGAAGTACGAGAGAAATGGAGTGAGAAAATGAAGGAAGAATAGAATGCAAATAATGAAAGAAAGCTGGAAAGATATAAGAGAAAGATTTAACAATGAAGGAAGGACAAGACGATAATCAAATTAAAAAAGAACACAAAAATGAATAGGAATATAGAATATTGAAATATGAAAAGAAAATGCAAAATGAATTTAAAGAACAGAGCGAAAACAATGTGGGATGAAATGAAAGGATGCACAGACAGAATGATCAAAAGGGGAATAAATGGAGGATGGAAAGAAGAAAGTAGAGAACAAAGGTGGATAGAAAGAAAGCACAGGATAAAAGAAGAACATAAAGAAAGAAAGAAGATAAAAAGAGAGAAAGAATAAAAGAAAAATGTCAACATAGGTAAATGCAGTTTTTGACCAAGTTTCATTCATGCTGTAAAAAGGGTAATTTTGCATTATTTTATGCAAATTTTCACGAGGGGGACAATTCTCAATGGCTTCAATGGGGAAAAGCCAGGATAGCTCACTTTAGTCCTTTATTTAGTGCCTCATAAATCGGGGGTATTTTATATTCATGGCTACTCCCTTCCAATGGGCCCTTATGTAGTTACAGCATGTGGTGTGCCTTCCTCTGCATAGGCCTAGGGCATAGCATTCTGCTAGAGTGGAGGAGCCATGCTGGAGGACAATGCTGCATTTTGAAATTTCCGACAGGATTAAAGGCAAAGCCATCTGATTGCTTTGCACCTGCAATTTTCAGGCCATAACAAAAATGTCTATTTTGACTCTGGTGAATAATATATCTTTTGGAAAGATCTGAGTTTTCACTAATCACAGTTTTGACTCATCATAAAGAAGTACAGATTGATAAAGCGCCTTTTGCAAAGCACAGAGTGTAACATGCAGATCAAAAAATTTATTTGGATAATGATAAATATTTTTAGTAGGGACAACCCAAACCACTATGTTATGTTTTAAATCCTGAGTTTGTATTTCTCTGGAGCAAGAACTCTTAACATGTAGTCGGGCCACTGGAATTATGTGATTGTGCAGCTGCAACAGTTTTCCCATGATTTTGGATTTGCCACATAATCCATCATCCGCTGCATAATCTGAACATTCTAATTTAAAAATAGTTTCTAGCTCAAATGGTTCAAAATATATCAAAACATTTAGTGACACGTTTTACGATGGGTGACTGGTCACCTTTCTTTTGCATATTACTATATTTGGGTGTTAAACCGGTACTAATGAGGTCAAACCTATGCCCTGAAAGTGTTAAAAAGTGTACAATTAATAGTTAATGTAGTAATACTATCACAAAATGAGCAGCATTATGCTGCATAATTTCCCTTTTCTTGCCAAATAATTTAGTCAACCCTGCAGTATAATTTGCCCCCTCACTGCATAATTCCAGTGGTTCTGCATATAGTACCTACCAGTATGGATGACGTGACAACTACACCTTGCATCCCTCATTGTCTCAAGTAACATTTCCTATACATTGATTTACACACTTCCATGAGTCATTGTCTCTGAACAATATGTGTGTGTGCTAAAGCGCTCAATAGCCTTCACTGGGCTGAGTAGCACTCTAAAAGAAATTAAATACACATGAGTGAGGGTCTGCATAGAAATGAGGGGCGCCATTGAAGGTTGATAGTGAGGTAATCTGTGCAGAGGGAGGTCTTTGGTGAAGGGGTGTAATGAAGGACTCTGCAGGGCGGGGGCAATCCTTTAAGGGAACCCCAAACCTTCAGGAGGCCTCATACAGCTTAAAGCCAATGTACATTTGTGAGATATGGTAGATTCAGGGGCCCATCATCTTATTCTCCACGGGGCCCCCATAGTTTTGCATTATGCCACTACTTTCACTGAGGGTTGCACCAACAAAGAATGTCACACCAGGTGCCACAAGCAGGAAAGCTGGTCCTGCCAGGGTCGTAGCTTTCATTTCTGAAGCCTGGGTTGTGCCCCAGGCCTTGAGGTAAAAGCACTTCAGGAGCTGAATGTAGGACGGACTATTAGGAAGGCATAACCTGTGAACGGAGGGATTTTATTATATTATAACCGTATATCTGTACAGTTTCTATTTCCCCATTTCCAGTTAATGGAGAATGAAGAGCACAATTATAAATGTCTAACATAACACAACTGGTGTGCACTAATCCCAAAACCCTGTATTGCATCACTTTAACCTGCCAGACAAATGCTCCGAACTGTAGCCTTGGATACATTTATCCCTCATTCTTTGAAAAATAGCCTTTTTTCCTAGCAAACTGTGATTTTCTATCTTTATGTATGTATATGTTATTTCTGTAGTGTGACCTTCGCCAAAAAGGCAGTGGAGTGCTGTACAATGCCCAAGACAAAATGTCTGTCTGAAAACGTGCCAAATTTATGATGGATATATTTACCAACATTTCATGCAACACAGCGCAGCAAGTGAAGTTCTGCACTGTGTTGCCTGAACTGGAAAGAGCACAAGAGCACCGTATTTTCAAATATATGGTGCTGTTCTGTTCTCTCCTAATACTGGGGCATTTGTGGCTACCTAGTGCCAAAACATTGTGGTCAAGTAAGCTTTTTGTGCTGGAAGGGGAACCTATCCTTTGCAGCTATTTCTTATTTGTATGTGTACTGCAGTTTGCAGCACACATGCATAGAGAAAGTAACGAGGAGGAATGAAGATATTTTTCTAGTTATACCTACCTCAGACAGACACACTATTTTGCCACAAACCCTTGTTCACTAGTCTTTGTAAATATGGGTTTAGATTGAGATGCATGGAAACGTACATGCACCATCCATGTAAGGCCTACCTGACCGTTCTCTAAAATTGGAGTCAAAGAAAGAATTGTAAAGTGTACTAGTTGACAGTCTTGTTGTGGTGGTAAAGAACGTGTGAAAACGAAGGCTGTAAGCTGTCAGTTTTTTTTGTAACACGCAACAACGTTTAGATACCTGTAAATGAACTGTGCACATGTTTCAAAACATTCAGCAGTTAGAAAACCACATTTGTAGTTCAGAAGTGTGCTGGAAACAGAGGGGCATATTTACTAGAAACTGGCGGAACAAGGTGTTACGCCAAAATTGGTAATGCCGTGCTTCGTCAGTTTCAAAATGCGGGGATGTGCCATATTTGCAAGAATGCGGTGCACATCTGCCTTTCCCCTAGCACTGGCACTAAAAAAGCTGCCTTGCGCCAGCACAAGCACCCTCATGCCATGTTGCAAGCGTGCTTGCGCTGTAGGAGTGATTGTTTATGTATCTTTACAGGTGATTTGCTGTTTCTATGATTGCTGCAGAATGCAGCACACATGGTAAGAGCAAAATACGAGGAGAAAGTAAACATTTCTCCTAGTATTGCCTGCTTAAGACCAAGTATTCCCTGGCGATATATTTGGCACTCCCCCATACCTTGTAAATATGGGGCAGCGTCAAAAAGCAATGGGTGTTGCAGCGGAACGCCCACTGCAACACCTATTGCCTGCCTCTTTCACGCTAAGTGCTGCCTGAATAGGGGCATTACTTGCAAGGAGGCGTTAAGCCACGTTAAGTGGCTTAATGCTTCCTTGTGAATAAGGCGAAGGACTTAACGGCACCAGAATGTTGGAAAAAGTGACGTTCTGGTAGAGTTAACTGTACATATGCCCCAGAGTTTTAATGGGATCAAAACAATCAAGACACTTCACTTGGTGATGTTCGAATGATATATATTTGCTTAAAGCACATTGCCATGCATTATTGTTTGAGCACTATATAATTTTATCAGTAAAAGTTCATGTTGGTATTTTGCTGCCATTTCCATGGAAAATGTTCTGTATGTAAAAGACAGTGCCTCCTTCTGACCTACAATAATGCCTCAACAACATATACAGTTTCTAGTCTGTAGCACACTTCTGTGCATCTATGAAAATCTGCAGTTTACAACTCACAGAAATGAAACAGCCCAATCAGTATACTATTTGCTATATACAGGTAAAATAAGGAGGGCTGATATATGGCTAGCTAGGGCCCTATATAGTGATGCTAACTTCTATCTAACTGTTCTGGCCCACAATAATACCATAACACCCAGCAGTCTGCACCCAGTTATAGCTCATTCAGGCTGGTTAATAACTCCCTTTTCTTGCTTCATGCTCTTACTGTCTCACAACACATGTCTGCTATGGGTCTTAAAACAGTTCAATCAGGGTGGGGGGAAAAAAGAAGCAATGGTCCATTTGGCTTTCATGTGTTAATCCAAAAATCAATGGGGGGAGAATGGACCACTTGTCCTGTGTAACCAGGGTCTATTCAGTTATGGATCCTTCTTAAAAAAAACTCAAATCTGTACACAGGTGTCAGTCGGTATATTTTGATTCTCTGCCTTCCAGTACAGTGGCAGCATCATCATAGGGTTTAGTTTGTTATGCTGACCTCCGCCCGGAGGTTAGACCAACTGGTGTTACAGTAAGGTCCAGTGATCAAAAAATAAGTGATAGTGCTCTAAGTGAAGTGAGTTAAAATTCCCTACACCGCAATATGAGAAACATTTATTAGAGAAAAATGGAGGTGTGGAAAATTAAAAGCAAGGTGGTGCATGCATAGATCCAGTTACTAATCTACCGCACTATTGATGGTCGACATGTTTCAGCCTCTTGGGATCTCGAGGCTTTCTTCAGGACCGAGTAATATGTAGCAGCACGTTGGGGCGGCTACTAAGTGGTTAACTTACCACTCTTGAGTTATCGAGTCAGGTCTGTCGTACCTGTAACTGAAAAAGAAATTGCTATTGTATGTTTAACTTCATTTTTGCAAACGTTTTATTTTAAAAACCCAAAATGGAGATGCTCACTATAGCGCGGTGGTCTAGCGCATTATTTAAAGTGAAAAGATTGCTCACTGGTTACGTAAACTCAGAAGGGGGGGATAAAACAGGGTTAAAAATGTACTAGGTTTGAACACAAGTTAACTGAATCGTTGTGACAGATTCATCGTGTACTCACATGCTGCTCTTAATTAGACACTCTATTAGCATAAATGCATAGGTAGCGCATTTTTGGATGGCATTTACAAAAAGCGCGCTATTGATATGTGTATTATCTGCATCTTATCATGGTCGCAAGGAGCAGTTTTGGTTAAGCATCGCATTTGTGAGCGAAATCTCAAAGACAGCGCATGGTTTTGGGAGAGTGTGGTGTCAATTACTGGTAAGAATCGATGGCGTCTTTAGACTAAAGAAGAGTGAAACTGATCGCTCGTTCGCGGGGATGGAATCGCCGTATATTGATCTGTCAGTGTATACAGTGACTGAAATTATTGTTTTAAATGCCTTTACTCATCTTTCAATTATAATTTTTATAAATACCTCAACGTTCCCCAATCCGGGCTTCCTCGGGGTACCGGGGAGCTCACAAGAACTGCTTCTGTTGGGTTAAATTAAATATTAGTCATGCCTTACTTGTTAGGTTCCTTAGACCCTTACTCTTTTAGTTGCGTGATCACCAGTCCGTGTTTAGTCGTAACTTGTGCTTGCTCTGTCTACGGTGCCCCCGGTGACGCGGGCCCACGTAGAGCTCCTGGTTATCTGTAGGAATTCAATAGGAATGGTAGAAAGACTATCGGGATGTTAATATAACGTAGTCTACCGTTAGTGATTCAAGACTCATTATTATTTTATATGACTTGTTCTCGTATCGCCAAGTTTATTTTGAAGAACTGCTGTGGATCAAGGCCCAAAAACACATTTAATGAAATATGTTAGTTTGTATAGCTTAACCTTAGTATGATGGAATATACATAATGGTGGTATATGATGGTTTTCATCGTACGGCAATAACCATAGGCCCCGTGTGTCCTGTAAACTGATGGAGGATTCTGTTCTCTGTTTAGTTGTCAGACTAGAACCATAATAATTTTACCTTCATAAGATGGAGTATACATAATGGTGGTGTATGATGGTTTTCATCCTATGGCAATAACCATGGGCCCCGTGTATCCTATGAATTGATAGAGGACTCTGTCCTCTGTGTAGTTTACAGGTTAGAGCCCACTATGGTGTGCGGAATAAAGTTAGTCTATGGCTTTTTTGATGCTCATGAGGGTAATTCGTAACTCAGAGAGTTCTTGTTCATAAATTCCCTTAAGTTCTAACTAAGATATCATGCCAATGCATGCCAGTGAATATTATCATTCAGTACCTCTGAATCTGTCCGGAGTCGATGTACCCATCACTGCTCCTTCTCAAATAGGATTCGTTCTGCATTGTGACTCATGACAGAGAGTGTTTCCAGAACCACCCAATTCATCTCCTCAATGGTATGGTTGCTATCTATGTAATGTTTACTCATCTTGGTAGTGGCCCTTTTGCAGTTCACGTTGCTCTTATGTTCACAAATTCGTTGTTTTACCTTACGGCAGGTCATCCCTATGTATTTCAGATTACAGGGGCACATGATCATATAAACCACGTGTGGTATTACAGTTAGTGAAATGACGCAGTGTCCAGGTAAAATTTGGTAACAGTTGTAACGTTTTGGTTACTTTGGTCAATTTACAGACTGAACAATGAGCGCATGGATAGTGTCCTATGATGGGACTCAAGTTCCAAGTTGTGGTAATTGTCTCACTCATTGTGGTTGGAGTTGGCCTCGTATGCACAAGGATGTCCTTGATGTTCCAAGTCCTTTTGTTGGCAAACCTTTGGTTAGGCCATTTCAACGTGCCTAATGTCAGAATCTTCCAGTTCTTGTTGATAATTTTCTTTACTGTGTTAGAGGATGTGTTGTAAGTCGTGACACAGGTTAGTAGATCTTCTGGTGGTTCTCATGGTGTAGTCACAAGTAGATTTTGTCTTGGTTGGTTCCGTGCTCTTTTTTGACATTTCTTTATCGTTCTGGTTGGATAATTCCTTCTTTGAAGTTTCTGGCTTAGTTCATCCGCTTGTGTTTTATAGTGTTCTAGCTTGCTGCAGTTACGTCTGAGACGTAAAAATTGACTGTAAGGCAAATTCTCCCTCAATGGGCGAGCATGAAAGCTATTGTAAGAGAGTATACTGTTTTTAGCTGTAGGTTAATGGAATGTTTTTGTCTGGAGTGTGTTATTTTCAACATAGATGGTAATATCCAGGAAATCCAGTTGTTTCTTATCTGAGGAGTGGGTGAATTTCAGGCACTCGTGTCTGGTGTTGATCCATTCTAGAAATTCTTGTAGGGTTTCCTGGGTGTCTTCCCAGATCATGATGACATCGTCTATATATCGTCTCCAGAATTTTACTTGTGTGAAAAATGGGTTGACTTGGTTCTGGATGTGCTGTTTTTCAAAACTACTCACATAAAGTCTTGCCACACTGGGGGCAAATGTGCTGCCCATAGATGTTCTGTGGCATTGTTCAAACAGGGTGCCTTCATATTCAAAATAATTTTCAGACAGTGCCAGTCTGCAGCACTCTAGAACGAAGTGTCTTGGCGTCCTGTAATTCCATTGCTCAGAGAAAAGGATGTCCTCCAATGTTTCTAGAGTCTTCTGTTGAGGCAGACTCGTATAGAGACCAACAAAAGGACTCGGAACATCAAGGTCATCCTTGTACATACGAGGCCAACTGCAACCACAATGAGTGAGACAATTACCACAACTTGGAACTTGAGTCCCATCACAGGACACTATCCATGCGGTCATTGTTCAGTCTGTAAATTGACCAAAGTAACCAAAATGTTACAACTATTACCAAATTTTACCTGGACACTGCGTCATTTCACTACCTGTAATACCACATGTGGTTTATATGATCATGTGCCCCTGTAATCTGAAATACATAGGGTTGACCTGCCGTAAGGTAAAACAACAAATTTGTGAACATAAGAGCAACATGAAGCAAAAGGGCCACTACCAAGATGAGTAAACATTACATAGATAGCAACCATACCATCAAGGAGTTGAATTGGGTGGTTCTGTAAACACTATCTGTCAATAGTCACAATGCAGAATGAATCCTATTTGAGAAGGATCAGCGATGGGTACATCTACTCCGGACAGACACAGGGGGACTGAATGATAATATTCCCTGGCATGCGTTGGTATGATATCTTAGTTAGAACTTAAGGGAATTTATGAACAAGAACTCTCTGAGTTACGAATTACCCTCATGAGCATCAAGAAAAAACAATAGACTAACTTTATTCCGCTCACCTTAGTGGGCTCTAACCTGTAAACTACACAGAGGACAGAGTCCTCTATCAATTCACAGGATACATAGGGCCCATGGTTATTGCCATAGGATGAAAAACATCATACACCACCATTATGTATACTCCGTTTTATGAAGGTAAAATTATTATTGTTCTAATCTGACAACTAAACAGAGAACAGAGTCCTCCATCAGTTTACGGGACACACGGGGCCCATGGTTATTGCCATACGATGGAAACCACCATATACCACCATTATGTATACTCTATCATACTAAGGTTAAGCTATACTAACTAACATATTTCATTAAATGTGTTTTTGGGCCTTGATCCACAGCAGTTCTTCAAAATAAACTTGGCAAAACGAGAACAAGTCATATACAATAATAACGTGTCTTGAATCACTAACGGCAGACTATGTTATATTAACATCCCGATAGTCTTTCTACCATTCCTATTGAATTCCCACAGATAACCAGGAGCTCTACGTGGGCCCACGTCACCGGGGGCACCGTAGACAGAGCAAGCACAAGTTGCGACTAAACACGGATTGGTGAGCACGCAACTAAAAGAGTACGGGTCTAAGGAACCTAACGAGTAAGACATGACTAATCTTTAATTTAACCCAACAGAAGCTGGTCTCGTGAGCTCACCGGTACCCCGAGAAAGCCCGGATTAGGGAACATTGAGGTATTTATAAAGATTATAATTGGAAGATGAATAACGGCATATAAAACAATCATTTCAGTCACTGCTTACACTGACAGCTCAATATACGGCGATTCCGTCACCACGAACAAGCTATCAGTTTCACTCTTCTTTAGTCTAAAGACGCCATCGATTCTTACCAGTAATTGACACCATGCTCTCCCAAAACCATGCCCTGTCTTTGAGATTTCGCTCACAAATTCACACACGCGATGGTTAACCAAAACTTCTCCTTGCGACCATGATTAGATGCACATAATACACATATCAATAGCGCGCTTTTTGAAGATGCCATTCCAATAATGCTCTACCTACGCATTTATGCTAATAGAGTGTCTAATTAAGAGCAGCATGTAAGGACACGATGAATCTGTCACAACGATTCAGTTAACTTGTGTTCAAACCTAGTACATTTTTAACCCTGTTTTTTTCCCCCCTTTTGAGTTTACGTAACCAGTGAGCCATCTTTTCACTTTAAATAACGCGCTAGACCACCGCGCTATAGTGAGCATCGCCATTTTGGGTTTTTAATATAGAACATTTGCAACAGTGAAGTTAAACGTACAATAGCAATTTCTTTTTCAGTTACAGGTACGACAGACCTGACTCGATAACTCAAGAGTGGTAAGTTAACCACTTAGTAGGCGCCCCAACATATTACTCGGTCCTGAAGAAAGCCTTGAGATCCCAAGAGGCTGAAACATGTCGACCACCAATAGTGCGGTAGATTAGTAACTGGATCTACGCACGCCCCACCTTGCTTTTAATTTTCCACACCTCCATTTTTCTCTAATAAATGTTTCTCATATGGCGGTGTAGGGAATTTTACCTCACTTCACTTAGAGCAGTATCACTTATTTTTTGATCACCAGACCCTACTGTAACACCAGTGGGTCTAACCTCCGGGCGGAGGTCAGCATAACGAACTAAACCCTATGATGATGCTGCCACTGTAGTGAAAGGCGGAGAATCAAGATATACCGCCTGACGCCTGTGCACAGATATGAGGTTTTTTTTAAGAAGGATCCATAACTGTGCTATGGGTCTTATCATTCACTCAGTACTGTACTAGCCCCCAAACCAGTCATCACCAGCTGAACAGACATGTAATACCAGAAGCAATCCGACACATAAAACTGGCCACTCACAGGACTGCACTGTAGTCTAACACTGCAAGTCCCAATTATCTACATTCTATTTGTGCTGCTTTGCATCTCGGAATGGCACTCAGAAATGAGATGCTAGTAACAAAGTCCATCCGAGCAGATCTTCCCAACCACTTCTCCCAACAAGCATGCCTGCTCAGGACCATGAACTGTAAACAAAATATCAGACTGGACAACCCAGTGCAGTAACCATATAAATAGGTTATGATCATATGAAATACCACAAAAATACCTGCACAGTTGCTCAAAGATGCATGCATACTGAAAAACCGTGAAGTGCACGATTGTCTCAAACGAATATAAACTTTTTTTGACTTGTACTTATGTTGGTTGTCAATTTTACTTTCTTATATACTATTGCACGACCTCCTTGTTGTGTCTGTAAAACTTACATTTTGCCCCGAATTTTGACCTTCTGTCCTGAATTTTTGTCCTGAATTGTGACCCTTGGTCCTGAATTTTTACACTCACCATCCTGAATTTGAATCCATGCCAGTTGGTCACCCTCACTGTATCCCTTTGCCTGTGTAAAGATGAGACGTCAGAAGGTTTAGCAGTAAGTAAGTTTATTACTCTACAGGACGACACACTCAACCGGAGGCTAAGTGCAACACCTAACATATGACGTTACTTCCAACTGTCACAACTGTCACCTTGGAACGTCCAGCTGTCAACATTCCAGCTGGTGGCTGCCGCGCGCAGGAGGGAGGGGCGCGCGGTGGAAGGAGGCAAGCAAGATGCAAATGAACTAAGCAATCAACATAACAGCCTGATGTGCCACTTACTTTCTCCTCCTCTGGTTAGGTACCCATACCCATGTTTTTCTACGTTGCCCTCTACTTCTAAGGATCTTGTCGCTCCTCCTCTTTCAGAAAAGGACTGTTTTCTCTTTCCGGATCACCACATACTGTAAAACCCTCCCCACTCGCCTTGCTGCTCCCACTATTTGACACTATTGTTGTATGTTTAATTTATTACACTTTGTTATTACTGCATGTTGTTTCCCTTTAATTCCAGCTAGTAGGGCGAGACGTGGAATCTTGCTGAGCTATTGTTTAGATTCTGACCCAGGAGTCAGTTGCACTGGCGTCCTGGAGAAGAAGCTGTATTTACCTGGCGCTCACCTGTACTAAGATTTGCCTAATAAATCTTCGTCTTGGAGAAGAAGCTGTATTTACCTGGCGCTCACCTGTTCTAAGATTTACCTAATAAATCTTCTACCTACTACCGCCTTAATTGCATCATTACAACTATGTCATACTGCTCCTTACTTCCAAGGCGCTTGCACCGCCATGTCACTTCCTTTAGTCATTCCCGCCGCCCTCTGCGCTAGTTTATTTGTGCTCTTTCCCCATTCCTCACAAGCACTTGTCACCCAAGAAAGCCTCCATCACAAGCATAGAACTCGAAAGTCCTTTCTCTCTTTTTCTTACTGTAGGTGTGTATTCACGCGTCTGTATGGACGCACTCACGTCTGGGCATGCCCTTCCCTCGCGCTCCTGCACAGCTGCCCCTGGTGATTCGACGCCGCCACCGCGGGATGCTAGTCTGGCGCGGCCGCTCCAAACAGCCTCACCACGTTACTATGCAGCCTCCGTTTACCTCAGGTAAGGCTGCCTGCCTTTTCGCCGACTGCGCACCAGCTCTATGGAGCCTGTCCGCCCAAGTGGGACTTACTTATACACGCTTTTCTCCTAAAGTGCACACCAGTTTTCTATTGCTGCCTCCTTCACTTTTGCTCCTCGGGGCGAGCACACCTACATGGCGGCGCCGCCCCCCAGTTGCCCGCCTCACCGGAGGCATTGCACAGGGTATTCACCAGGTCTCTTCAGGCACCCCTGTCTGGCTCAATAAGGTCGGCCCTCCCCGCCTCCTGCAAAAAACCCCAGAGCCTCAATCACCTTCTCAGTAGACATCTCTCCGCACAGCTAAAAAGGACACCACAAAGAAAGTCCTTTTCCTTAAGGCCTGTACCTGCTTGATGACCACCCTACTCTTTGCCTCTCCTTGTAGCCAGGGTGTCCCTACCCTAAAGAGGACCTCCCCATTTCTAGCTGAGCTCTTTCAAGTCACTAACTTTGCCCCCTTTTCTCCTTGACCAATCTTTGCCCAGCAGACCTATGGCCTGCACCACTCGCCCACGGACCCCGGCGTGGTCTCTTCTAGCCAGCATCGTCCAAAGCCCCATTTTGCAAAACGTCTTCTGTTGCATTTTCTGCCAGTGAAAGAATTCCTGTTACACACAGTGCCTTAACGCAAAATGATCCCCCACAATCAAACGTTATGAGAGGCCCCTGAGTCTCCTATATCTCACAGAGTGCTTCTACATTACCAGCGTCTGAATGGCGGCCTGCTACAGGGTTAGGCCTGGGCGAAAATTCCGTTCCGCTCGCGGAAATTGCGATAATTTGACATTTTCGCGTTCCGCGGAGAGCGCAAAAATGTCAAAATTTCCGCAATCCGCATCTTACCGGAATTTTTTCTTTCTCGCGCTCCCAAAAATACATTCTCGCGTGCGTGCGATCGCCTTACCTGAATCCCCGCGTTCGCCGACAAGTTTTCCCGATCCGGTCGCGTTCTCCACGAGATATTGGATTGTTGGTAGCCATTTGCGCTGTCTCGCGACAGTTCGTGCCCGCATTAACATAATTCGTCGCGCGATCATGTCTTTCTTCTCGCGATTATGCACCGCGAGATAAGTGAAAACAAGATGGCTGCGCCCTTGAGCAACCACAAGGGTAAGTTGGCGAGCCGCGATCACGCAGAAAATACCACGAACGGGCGGGAAAAAAACATTCGTGTCTTCGCGATATTTCTGCGTGTTTGCGGAGATTTTTAACATTTTCGCGATAGTTTGCGAAAGTGAATTTCGCAAATTCCGCCCACCCCTGTACAGGGTCCTAGGCCCCCTGAAGGATTGGGGGCCTACCTGTGCTTTAGCGGCCTGGGTCACGACTCTGGTTCAACAGACTGGCATTTTGGCAGCTTGCTCAGCAGCAACTGGTGAATCCTATACTATTATAGGTAACAATAATCGAAATTGGGATCAAATCATCTTTATTGCAATTTCATAGATTAGAAGACAGCCTTTGACTCTGTAGATCAGGCAATTCTGTGGACAACACTGTCAGCACAGGGAACTGATAAGGGATATTATTTTGGAAGATTTCAACATTTTTGTTGATAGGACGGATGACCCCCCCTTACGTGTACATTTCTTGTCTTTAATACACTGTTCGTTATCACGATTTCTAACTTCTTGTGTGCTCATACATCCGACCACTTACTGGATTTTATTATAGCTCCTGATCCTGAAGCATCTGTCTCTCTTATTTCCATTTTGCCCTCCATGTGGTCTGACCATTTCTCATCTGATTTTACTCTGCCCTTCTCACACTGTACCGCGGCTCCTCTGCCTTTGAGATTGCCTTCCAGAAACCTGAAGAATATAATCCATCCTTTCAACCCATTTTCTCCACCAGTGTTAATAATGTAGGACCAGCTGTACATAACATTGTTTTTGGTAACAAAACGTCTGATTCACAGAATCAGAACATTTGCAATCACAAAAAAGAATTTTCTCAGTATACAAACCACAAATTGCAATTTGGTAGCATGTTACCGAATCGGTATTTGGAAGGGGCGTGGTTAAGGCATCCCTTCCAAATACCAATTTGCATAGGTTTGTATTAATGTTTTGGGACCGAATTCTGGTTGCAAAATTTTAATCTTTTACCACCTCCTCAAAATAGGTGGCAAGCCATTCGCAAACTATACCACTTCCCCTTTGTGAATCTGGTCAAGAACGTTTTTATAAACAAATCCTATTTTGCTTTAAGGAAAATGGGTTGCATTTAAACAAAAACAATTGCCTGATTAAAAAGCAATCACAGACATTTCGGTCTACTGACCTCAACACGCCACAATCTAATTGATGGCTGCGATTCTTTAGGGGTCACACTTTGGGACCTACCTCATTAATATTCATGAGGTATGTCAAACTTCTACCCACTTGGAATTGGTAATTTGCGAATCTACCTACTAGTACATAGGCCGCTCACAAATTACCACACTAGTTGCAAAAATATTGTCGCAAATTGCGATTGCCCCGCTGCATCTTACATCTCTCTCACAAATAAATACACTGCGTATTGCTGTCAGATTTCTACTGCTTTATATTTGCTATTGCCTTCTAAGAATAATCTCATTTGGAAAAAAATCTTAACTCTATCCCTGGTTCAATAAGACCCTTTAACATGATCTGAGATGTACAGAACCCATTTGGTGCCGTAACTATAATAGTGCCTGGATACCCTATCGGCTGATTAGCCGTGCTTTATAGATCCTGATTGATTGAGTAATATGAAACAGGAGTACAGGGCAGCCCAATCAAAATATAAATCTGTTTCAAAAGGTACAAAACCCTTCAGTTATAAACACCAGAAAATCATCAGTAAAAATGAATGCACCTTCAACAGACTGAGCTCCTCTTTAAACAAGTATTTATTTGCCTTTAAATGAGGCAAAGATGTCAGAGACCTTGCAGTCAGAGCACCGACCTCTAATGAAAAGCCTACTTTTTCCATTACCCAGCAATTGGGCTTAACCTCTTTTATTGGTACTTTTAAATGTGTCAAATGTTACTGCGTTCAACTATGTGGTCTATACTAAAATTTCACACAAGAGCATCTACATCATATAAACAGTCACACTAATTGTATGTTCCCAGTTTTTCTTTAGGCCATCTGGTGCCCTTGTGGGAAGGTGTACTGCTTGTGGGGAGATAAGGTCCCCTTGTGTCCTGAGGACCTCAGAACTAAAGTGGACTTAGTCCCCCAAGCAGAAGTGCGCCAGGAGGCACGTTTGCAGAATGGTGTGGGGCGTGTCCTCTGACTACCTCTCAGCAATCCAGCTGTGTGGGTCTTACTAGAGGTACCAGGAGGGCTAGTTGGCCCACAGGGACCATCAAGAGGCAAGGGCACTCCATCCTTCAACCAAGAGCGCACCAGGAGGCACGTTTGCAGAGTGGGGGTTTAAGGGGTCGTGGACTTGTATCAGAACTCAGCAATCCTGCTGTGTGGGACTTACTGGAAGTACTAGGAGGGGTAGTTGGCCTCCAAGGATGTCCTTGGGGGCCAACTACCCCTCCTGTTACCTCCAGTAAATCCCACACAGTGGGATTGCTAAGGTTTTCGGAGGCCGCGCCCCCCTTTCTCCACTACTCTGCAAACACGTCTCGTGGTGCACTACTGGTTGGAGATGAAGTCCACTTTACACTTGAGGGACCTTGGGGGCCAAGAAGTCCTCCTGGTACCGCCTGTAAGTCCTACGCATCGGAATTCCTGAGAGCTGGTTCCAGTGACTGTGAGTGTTTTTTTTAAAGTTTATGAGTGTTAAATATATATACACCAAGGTGTATTGGTAAAACTGTGGGTTTATGAGTGACTGTATGGATAACTCAGCGTGTGCGTGACTGACTGTATAAGTGAGTGATTAGGTGTCTCAGTGAATGTATGGGTGAGTGACTGGTTGTATGAATGTATGAATCTGTCAACTAATGTCTAAGTGGGGTATGAGTGTGTTAGTGAGTACGTGAATGGCTATATAGGTGATTGATTGGTTGTTTGACTACGTCTATGGTTGTCTGGGTGTCTGTGTGTGTGGGTGAGGAGGTGTGTGACTGCCTGTATGGATCAGTGAGTGGGTGAGTCAGTGGCTGTATGGGGTACTGTTGCATGTGTGAAAAGTTGTGTGAGTGATTGGGTGTCTGTATGGCTGTGTCGGTGATTGAGTGCATGTGTCAGTATGAGTGAGTGAGTATGTGAAAGGCAGTATACATGAGTAACAGAGTATATGAGTGACTGTATAGATGAGTGAGTAAATGTGAGAGTGGCTATATAGATGAGTGCATGCTTCCGTCAGTGACCGTATAGCGGAGTGAGTATGTGTTCCTATTTCTATGAGTAAGTGGGTGGGTGTGTAACTGTTTGGGTAAGTAAGTTGCTGTATGATTGACTGTATGGGTGAGTGTCTAAGTGTGTGAGTAGTTTTATGGGTGACTCACTCGGTGTGTCAGTGCCTTTATGCCTATATGAGTGGATATGTCAATTGCTGTATTAGTGAGTGAGTGGGTCTATGACTGGCAGTATGGGTGAGCGAGTGGATGTGTGTATAGATCAATGAATCAGTGAGTGGGTGTGTAAGTACTGGTATGGATTTGTGAATGGGTTTGTGAAATGTGTGGGAGCAGCAGTGGGTGTATAAAAGATTCTACAGTGGTGTGAGTGGGTGCATCTTCGGAAACATGGTGAGACTACAACAGTGACATGGGAAGGGTTGCTGTTTTATATTTGGCTAGGCCCAACATTCTGAGCAGTCAGTGAATAGTGATGCTCCCAGAAAGAAGTGAGGATTAAGACATGTTGGCAGAGGGATTAGGGATTAGGCTACTCCGTATGAGTCTCTTGAAAGGTACACTTGAAGTAGGCCGTATAAATGTAGGTGTCTGCTTGCAATGGGAAGTGCAGTTGAAAGGTCTGCGTGTTCTTGTGACTCAGGTATGTGTCTACTTGTACATGTATTCTGACACATGCTATGCGTCTGAAGATGCTAAACTTGTAGTTTCTCATACAGGTGCACAAATCTTCTCCATTCCGCTCCATCATTCCGTCGCAGCGGGAGACATGTCACCTATATAGGTGTCACAGAACTCCTCAAATAGACTGTTGAATACCCATGTGCCCTGTATTATCAGCAGAAAGGAATACATACACCTTCTACAGAAATTTAGAGAGCATGTGGTCTTAAACACAGGTATTCTACTATTTCTAGCCTTCTTTTTATGTATCATGTCACTGGAAAAAGGCACAGACACACGCATTGAAGCTTTCGGAAACATGGTGAGACTTACAACAGTGACATGGGAAGGGTTGCTGTTTTATATTTGGCTAGGCCCAGCATTCTGAGCAGTCAGTGAATAGTGAAGCTGCCAAAGAAAAGGCTCTACTATTACATTCATCCAATCACTCACGCACTCTCCTTGCACTCAACCATTCACTCAGGTACTAAGCATACACGTCTGCATTCTCTCAGGTACTACCCATGCACTTATCCATTCATCCGGGCACTTCCCATGCTCTCATCCAATCACTCGGGCACTACCCATGCACTAATCCTTTCACTCAGGCACTATGCATACACTGTATTCTCTCACGTACTACCCATGTAATTATCCTACTTATTCAATGACGCAGACACTACTCTTGCACTCATCCAGTCCCCCAGGCACTACCCAAGCATTCATTCAAACATTCAAGTACTTTTCTTCCACTAAATCATTCGCTCAGGCACTATACACGGTCTCATTATATCACTGAGGCACTACCCATGCACTAATCCATTCTCTCAGGCAGTACCCATGCACTCATCCAGTCACCTAGCACTGCCCATGCTCTCATCCAATCACTAAACCACTACCCATGCACTCATCTAATTACTCAGACGCTACCCATGAACTCATGCATTTTCTCAGGCACTAAGTATGCACTCATCCAGTCACCCAAGCACTACGCATGCATTCATCCAATCACCGAGACACTACCCTTGCACGCATCCAATCACTGAAGCACTACTCTTCAACTCAAGCATTCACTCAGGCACTAACCATGAACTTATGCATTCTCTCAGGCACTATGCTTGCACTCATTCAATCACCCAGGCACTACCCATGCACTAATAAAATCACCCAGGCACTACCCATACACTTATCCTATCACCCAGGCACTACCCTTGCACTCAACCATTTACTGAGGTACTGCCCATGCACTCATCCATTCTCTCAGGCACTACCCATGCACTCATTCAATCACCCAGGCACTACATTTGCACTCATGGATTCACTGAGGCACAACCCATGCACTTATCCAATCATTCAAACACTATCCTTGCACTCATCCATTCTTTTAGACACTACACATACACACTTCCATTCGCTCAGGCACTTCTCATGCACTCATCCAATCAACCATACACTATGATGCACTCATGCAATCACACATGCACAAGTCATGCACTCATCCAATCACCCAGGCTCTACTAGTACACTCAACCATTCACTCCGTCACTACCCATGCACTAATCCAATCACCCAGGAACTAGCCTTCCACACATCCATTCACTCAGGTACTATCCATGCATTCATCCAATCACCCAGACTCTACCCATGCACTCCTCCAATGAGCCAGGCACTAACCTTGATCTAATCCATTCACTCAGGCCCTACCCATGCACTCATTCAATCACCCAGGCACCACCTTTGCACTTATGCATTCACTGAGGCACTACTCATGCAGTCATCCAATCAACCAGGCCCTACACATGCACTCATGCAATCACACACGCACTAGTTGTGCACTCATGCAATCACCCAGGCACTACTATTACAGTCAACCATTCACTCAGGCACTACCCATGCACTCATCCAATTGCCCTGGCACTCATACAATGAGCTAGGCATTACCCTTGCACACATCCATTCACTCAGGCACTACCCATGCACTCATTCAATTACCCAGGCAGTACCCATGCACTCATCCAATGAGCTAGGCATTACCCTTGCACACATCCATTCACTCGGGCACTACCCATGCACTTATTCAATCACCCAGGCCCTACCCATGCACTCATTCAGTGAATTTGGCCATTTTGCCAAATTCAAACTACTGTACACCGCAAAACTACAGCAACAAATGCGACGTTAGAAGCAACTAGCTTCCATCAACCGTCACTCATTGCCAGTATACCCTACGGGGAATTCTTGAGATTGCGCAGAATATGTACTGAATACGAAGAATGGAAAAATCAGAGTCGTTTGACAGCAAAGAGATTTGAACTGAGAAAGTATGACAAAACATTGATCAAAAGATGTTGGAAACGAGCAGATGGGAAACCGCGAGCAGAATGTTTGAAACCAAAGCAAGAGACCACATTGGGCAAGGAACCTATTAGAATGATTTCAGACTTTACGAATGATGCCCAACAAATCAACAGCATATTAAGGAAAAATTGGAAAATCTTGCAAATGGATGAAACAGTGAAAGAAATTGTGGGCAATCACCCCATGATCACGTATCGCAGAGCTCGGAACCTCAAAGATCGATTGGTTAACAGTCACTATCAACCAAAAAAGGATACTCATTGGCTAAAAACAACAGGTTTCATAAAATGTCAAAAATGTAAAGTGTGTGAGATTGCCAAACCCATCAAAGATGTCTGCCTAGCAAACGGTTCCAAATGGCAAATAAAACAGCTAATATCATGCAAAAGTGAATTTACAATCTACATAATCGAGTGCCCATGTAAAATGAAGTACGTGGGTAGTACCACTTGTGAACTAAAAAAACGAATTTTGGAACACACACGAGCAGTGACAAACAAGGATGCATCCAACGCAGTGGCAAAACACATGAACCAATCACACACGAACAATTGGAAACTCCTAAAATTTTATGGAATTGAAACCATACCACTGACCATCAGAGGTGGTAATAGAGAGAAAACCTTACGACAAAAGGAATCTCGTTTCATTATTAAACTCAGAACATTGACTCCTTATGGGCTCAACCAAAGTGAGGAATTATACAGCCACCTCTGAATTGTATGAAATGGATTCTTGATGTACATTTTGAATGTTTTGGAAACTTGTATGGGGTTTTTCTGAAGCTTACAATGCTTGGAACATGAAAGGGAAACGCATTGACTGCTCAACTGATTAATTCCTACCATGTCCTGGTTTCCCATTTTGCTAACCCGGTTAAACAATTTGGGTGCCTATCTGTTAACATATTGAGAGACACTAGAACGATAGACAGAAGTATGATTGTAATACTTGAATGTCACACCCCACTGGAGGGGTATAAATGATGAACAACAATGGTACAACAAATGGTTAAAAATCGTGCCTTCATCACTCTCTAATAACAATTCATTGGGTACCTTATAAATTATATATTTTCGCTTATTGTAAATATTTATCGTGGCACTATTGGTCTACAGAATAAGATTGTATATTCTTCATGTGGAATGGAATTTTCTTTGAACATTATTGATGATTGTAATATGCTGATAATGCTGAAAGCTTATGTTAATCTGGTGTTGGGAACTACAAGTCCCAGAATGCACGCAAAGTCACATGACAGGAAATCCCTTTGTTTTTTCAAAAAACAGTTATGAATTGTGCACGTAAACCAGGCCACAGTATCGTGAGCAAGGTCTTGAGGCAAGACCGAAACGCGTCGCTTTGTTTTTGGATTTATTGCATACTTCAATTGGGCTGAAATAAAAACAGTTCTTGTACTTTGCGGAGTGCGACCCTATTTTCTCTTGTTTAACCCCTTCAGCGCTGGGCGAATTCCGGAACGGTTCCGTCATGAGCACAGCTCAACCGTGGCTCATGACGGAACCGTTCCGTCATGAGCATGGAAGGGGTTAAGAGAGTTGGACATATATATATATATATATATATATATATATATATATATATATATAGCCCTATTATTGTGTTCTTCTGACACGCATTAGTGTGTTATGTCCTAGTTCTGTTCCGTTGTGCCTGCCGAAACCTTGTTCTTTGAGAATCTGAGGAAATGAGGTCTCTGTAAATAATTGCGATTTACATACGCAGCACGTTTTTATTTATTGCAGGCTTATTCATTGCTGAGCTATGTTCTGAATTTTCATCAGTAGGGAATATGTTTTAGAGAGCATTGGCGCCATTATTTTAAATTCACATTAGAGTAACTCGGCTTGTGTCACTATGACATGCTACTAGCTAGGGTAGACGATATATATTTTTTTCTCTGCATATATCAGGAGGCTGATTATGTTTGATCTTTGGTGAAACTATGCTGTTATTTATATCTATGGTCTCATTGTATTTTGTATTTTATATTATGTGACAAGCATGTTATCCCAGTTATATTTTAGATGTTTAATTGTATATTGGTCAAACACAGGAATATGGCTGCGATCAGCATTTCGTCATAACAGCACAGTCTATTTCCTATGTTCATTCATGCCTTAGAGGGGGGAGGGCTATATAAACTTGAATATTCATGGCGCCAATCAGATTGATAAAGGCTGCTGTGCAGCCGAAACGCGTATCTCTTCTATTGTGGGGTCGAGGGAGACCTGATATACAATAAATGAGCCCTATTCCTACTTACCTCGAGTACGTGCCTCTTCTTTGCTGGAGCAGGACGTCTTTTTTGATTGAGATATATATATATATATATATATATATAACATTCTTAAACTTTTTACAAACACTCAGTCCCTGGATGATGTCATTTGAGATATCAGTGATGTCACTGACCATATCATGAGTGATGTTATGTGGTATTTATAAAGCGCGCGGCTACTCCCAGGAGTGTCCCGGCGCTGAAGAGAAAGACCATATAACAGCTTACAGAGAAAAACACCCCAATGCAGAAAGCTGTCCGGAACCTACAGTTGGAAAAGCCAGGTCTTTAATTTCCTCCTAAAGGTGAGGAGGTCCTGTACCTGTCTAAGAGAAAGAGGTAGAGTGTTCCATAAGCGAGAGGCCACCGCTTAAAAGGATCTTCCCCCAATCCGGGACAGCAAGACCTTAGGCGTAGAGGTCAGAAACTGAGCAGATGACCTCAAGGTGTGTTGAGGTGTATAATGTTGGAATCTTTCCCTGAGGTAGGGGGCCCCTATCTTGTGAAAGGCCTTAAAGACCAAAACCAATGCCTTAAAATGGATTTGTTTCCGAACCGTAAGCCAGTGTAAGGAAAACAGGAGATGGGTCGTGTGTGTCCTAGGTCCTGCCAAAAAAGGCCCTAGTCGCCACATTCTGGACCATCTGCAGATGGCTAAGCAAGTACTCCAGGAGACCCAAGTACAGGGAGTTTACGTAGTCCGGTCTCGAGACCACCAGATCCTGGACTACCATCTTTCTGTGAGAGACTGGGAGCAGGGGGAGAAAGTTTTGCAGCATTCTCAGTTCCCGGCCACCGATTGAACCAGAGGCTTCATCGAGAGGGTAGCATCCAATTTGACCCCTGAGATTTTTCACTGTAGTAACTAATGCCGAGGAGGGAGACATGTTTGCGGCCACCAGTTGTGCCATGCTTCACAAGGGCTTGAGCCAAAGAAGATAAGCTCTGACTTTTCAGAGTTACACTTCAGTTGGTTTTGTCTGAGCCAGGAGAATACCTCAAATAGACAAGTCTTGATCGCATCACCATTGAACTCAGCACACTTCTCGTAAGTGAACAACAGTTGGGTGTCGTCCGCATACGACACTATTTTGGCACTGTGCTTCTCGGCAAGGAGTGGAAGAGGGGCCATATACAGATTTAACAAATGTGATGTAATATGTGACATCATCAGCAGTGTACTGCAGGGGTGCGAGTTCTAGTTAGCTCAGCGTACCATAACAGCTGAATTTCTCTGGTTTTGTACGAGTGAAATGTCAGCCTAACTATAACGTTCATGTAACCTGTGGTTTTTTTCAGTGAATATACTTACATATATGCATGTGTATATATATATTATCTACTGGTGGTCGCCAGTAGGTAGTTATAGTTAGAACCAAGTTTCCATAGGAAGAGCATTTTTTGTTTTGCTTATAACTTTGGCGTCGTTTAATGAATCTTCATGAAATCTTGCAAACAAATTCTTTGTTCATATCAGCCCCTATGTTGAAAGTTTGGGGGTGATTCGTAAAGGGGGGGCTGAAAAAAAAGGGAGGTCCCAAAACGTGTTTTCTCCATGCAATTCCCATAGGAAACTTCAGACAAGGCTACCGGTCGAACGGAATTACCCCAAATGTGGCAGGGAGAAGGGTCTTGGTATAGAAAGCACGCTTTTGTTTATTTGGTGTAAATCCGTTCAGTAGTTTTGGAGAAGTATCGAAATTTACAGATATCGATATTTGGGAATTCTGCCATCTGATTGGCTGAGGCGTTACTAGCACGAGCTTGCTGCTTATTGGCTGCAAGCGGTGTGAGCGGTTGCAACTAGGAAGTGTTGGCAGCCTTTTTGTGATTCTGTTGAAGTGAGTAAGGGGAAAAAAGGGCGAAAAAAGTAGGAAAGAGGAGGGTAGGAGCACTGTGACCTCTGTGGGGTGTTTAGGGTGTGCTATACAGGGGTGCTAAGCGAACTATTCATCCCTACCGGTCTGAAAGTGCTGGGCTGCAGAAATTAAGTGAGGTATTGCCTAGAGTCTGATGCTGGTAAGGTGAGCTGCTGCGGGACTCGGGGATTAAAGCGTGACCCCAAACTGTGTGTCTTATGCTGTGATGTCATGTGCCCTCTCCGTTGCACCACACCTGTGGAAGTAGTGTCAGCATGTGTTTATACCTACTAGGACGAACTACTGACCCCTACTGGTCTGAAAGTGCTGGGGTACTGAAAATATGTGAGGTATTGTCTAGAGTCTCATGCTGCTAAGCTGAGCTGCTGCCGGACTCGGGGATGAAAGCGTGAGTCCAAACTGTGTGTCATATGCTGTGAAGTCATGTGCTCTGGCCGCTGTGCCACATCTGTCCAAGTAGTGTCAGCATGTAGTTATACCTACTCGGAGGAACTTTTGTTTCGAACATTGTAACTTGTGTATGGTGCTTAGTGGGTGTTATACAGGGAGTGCGAAGGTAAATTTGTGCGTATCAAATCAATTTGGTATTTGTAAAGTGCAAACTACTCACTCCTACGGGTCTGATGGCGCTGGGGGCAAACGGTGAGCTGCTGCCGGACTCGGGGATAAAGCCGCTGAACTACTGACCCCTACCGGTCTGAAAGTGCGGGGTACGGAAATTAATTGAGTGTGAGGAGGTGGCCACCATAACCAATATACCCCTCCTTCCGTCCGTTTCAGAGCAGAGCAACAACAATACGCGAAGGCAGGGAGAGAAAGAGTTAATCTCTTCCACTGCCTCTTCCGTACAGGGAGGAGCCCCGCTTGGAGTGAACAGGAACCAATGGAATGAAGGGGAGGCGGGACCATCCCGGAAGATCAGCAGGTTGTTGTTGATCCGACGGAGTGGAGAGAACAGCAACGACACGAGGAAGAGAACCGCGCGAAGGCGGAATACCCAACAGACAGAGGACAACGCGAGGAACCAAGTCCAGACGCCAACCCTGATGTCGCCTTCTAGCCGAGAGAAGCAGAGACCTGAACCGAAGAGTGGTGGACACCCCCGGAGGACACTGACGAGCCGCCGCAACTCCGGAGAGTTGCGGCTATCGCGGTACGTGATGCAGGAGGGGGGAGGGAGTAATTGTGGTCTAGTGGACAACTACGGGGCACTGTATATATTCTTGTGATACTGTTTATCCCCGTTACTTGTACCCCTACACAGACCCAAGTCGCGTTGTCACGAGCACTGTCTGTCACCCCTCTGTACTTTGGCACACCCTTTTTTAACTTCCTGGACTGAGATTTCCCACACTAGAAGTGCTTAAAACCCTATCCCTCTCTGTTCTCACTTACCTCCTCCTCTTTGTTATGAGCTTCCCAACTTTTCCCATCCTAAACCTACGAAACGTCACGCCTACAGCCGGCTATTCCTTTTTGTACAGCACAACGGGTGTATTTAGAAACCGGTGAAGGGTTCTCAGAAGAAACGTTAGAACAGAGAGACTTACTGCCTTCTCTCCTTTTCACTTCCGAGGCTACCTGGGCAAGGTCCAACCGCATCAAGAGTCACCTACCAGCCAGGAAGAAGCTAATGAAGACCTCAGGAGAGAAGAGTCCTCCCTATCCATCTTGACTTGTTTTGCGGAAAGCCTGCTTTGAATAAAACACAGTCACAATTGATCCTCTAATTCGGGCTCCTTGTTTTTCCTTTCACCCATCCCTCTCACACGTGGTGTCAGAAGTGGGATCAGAAAGGATGGAGGCCGCAATACAGAAAATGGCTGAAGGTCAGGAGAAATTCGGTTGTATCGTGGAAAGATTCCTGGCCACAGCCGAAGAAGACAGAGAAAAACACCACAAATCCATGTCCGAGCAAAGTCAAACTCAGGAGGCCATCTTCAACAGACTTGCTGATACGATGGGTCAACAAAGAAGCCAAACCACCCTACCTTCAGTGGTCCTCCAGAAGTATGTGAGCGGGGAGGACCCAGATTTCTTTTTTGCTAATTTTGAGAGAAAGGCCAGAGCAGCAGGGTGGGTCGCTTACAAATGGGGTCAGTACTTGGGCCCATTGTTGACAGGTGACCTACAGGCTGCTTATCAGGCTGCTAATCCCCTAGGCCTTACCCCTTATGATGATGTGAAGAAAACAATGTTGGAAAGGTTGGGGATAGACGTTGAGACTTACAGAATACGTCTCCGACAGGTGAAAGAAGGCCCCAGGAGACCCCCAGAACCCTTTCTTTTCGGATTCGGGACCTAGCTGACCGGTGGTTGAAACCCCTGACCGCCACCAAGGAGGATATCATGGAAAAGATATACCTGGAACAATTTTTATCCTCCCTACACAAATGGGTGCGACAGAATACGGGACTAACCTTTGACAAGGCGATAGAAATCGCTGGGGCATACAACCGCGCACAAGAAATTCAAAGAGGACGGGATGAACATTCCTGGAAGCATCCTAGCGGGGGGCCGTCCAAAACGACGAAGTCAATGCCTCCTCGAAGACCGGACACGGTCACACTATTACCTGATCCTTTGCCTACTTCCCTTCGACCCTCACCTCCACCCGGACCCCAGTGTTTTTCCTGCGGAGGTTTCGGTCACATAGCCAGGGTAAGCCCCCAAAAAGAAGAGCCCATGGAAATCGGGCCCACCCGTTCCTACTATTGCAATCCAGCAGGGAAAAAGCCTCCCTACTATCACACTGTAAGGGTCAATGGAGAGAAACCACAAGCCCTGATGGACACTGGATGCTTGCCGAGCGTGATACAACCATCTGTAATTCCAGGAGGGGTTACACAGACCACCGGGACAGTAAACATACAGTGTGTGCACGGGGACAATAAGCAGTATCCTACCACCGACGTACAAATCCAACACGGTTCAGCATATGCCCCGGTTCCCCTAAGGGTAGGGTTGATACCACGTCTGCCTGAGCCCCTAGTCCTAGGATTGGACTACCCCTATCTCTCTAAGGTAGTACCAGAAACAATCACCGACCAGGAAGATTGGTGTCTAACTGCCCCTTTTTCCAAAGTGACCTGCCTCGCGCCACCTCAAGAGAAACCACATATGCCATAAAATTTGCGCAAATTGAATTTGCATTCTTATTTTCACAGGCAGCGTATGTTATCCATCACGTTCCATTTGTTTTAAAAAAAAAGCCACAGACTTATCGTAAAAGCCACTGACTTTTTCGATACTCATCTTAAGGTTAGATTTCACTGTCAATTCAGCACTAACGTATCGACACCATCCACTAACGATGCGTCTTTTTCATCACACCTCATCACTGTTAAGTAAAAGCACGTTATTACCGAATTTACCGAATTTGATTTTCTTTTCCACGTCATCACCAATATAAGTGTTTGCGCACTTTCTTCTGAGGTTCATACACGAGCACGCAAACCGTTCTTTGGTATAATCACTGAACTTTTGAGTACACGAGATCCACCAAAAGAAGCGCGGGCTTTTCTAATGTTGCTGATTTCACTGTGTAACCTCGTCTTTCACGCCCTTTCCACTTTTTCTCGCTGAAGTCATCACTTAGTTTGCAATCTGAAACCGCCAATACCTCCATGTATAGTTGTCTTTAAATACATGAAAACGATTTTGATCCAATGTTTCACTATAACCTTTTTAATGTTTTCAGAACGTAAGTACCCTGATGAAGGGCAAGCCCGAAATGCATTGGGCAGAAATATGTGAAATTGAGCAAGCAATGTTTGGAATACTATGATTGGAATAGTATGAATACAAAATTAAAAAGAATACGACAAACAATACAACGTTTTCAGTACATTTATTGGAAATTCTTTACATCAAGGAGTGCTGAGTAAGAGACGCTACTCCCACGGGAGATAACGCTTTCATTTTATTTATTCCACCCTCATGCCCAGGAGGGTTTACTTACCAGGCACCCGAAATTAATTCACTCCCAAGCACCTGCCTGTACCAGGAGTGCGAGGATCCACATTCCATTTGGATTACAATTATCGGCTATTATAATGAAACACATGTCCTTAACTCAGGGCCTATGAATGTACTGTGTAAAGGACCACTTGAGATGTCTTGATGAAACCGCTTTAATGTACTCTACTGCCAAGATCAGTAAAACTATGGTGGTCTGCTGTATGCTGCACAAGATGGACCTATGGAGAAGCATACCAATTATCACTGATGTGAAACAGCCCGAAGGTGATTTTGGCGTTGTACGACAGCATGATGACAGTGATCAAGAATATAGCCATGAAGTCAGCCAAGATTTCATAGAACCCCTCTTTTGACTAATAGTATATTCATCCATGTGGGTGTTATTGTTTTTGTATGTTAATTAAAAAAGTAAAAATTAGACTATCAGTGTTTTCATTTTAGGGGAATTATTATGCTTTTAATAAAATTATTTGTTTAGTTATGATTTTGTTGTTTCTTCATAGGCCAATTCATCTTTTCATCTGCTGCCTTAAAATGGCGTTATGTGTGGATCCATTGAACCTTGATCAGACACTGGTAAGCTAGCAATATAAAATATTAGATGCATGCATGTTGTTTGAATGCAAGTGGTTACTGATGCATTATTCCAATACTCTGTCATTCTATGATGTTAGTTTTACATGCTTTTTGATTATGCTTAACAAATGTGCAGTTCTTCTGTAAACATAGAACTTTGCCTTAGTAACAATTATCGTGCCAAAACCCACATGTAAGTAGAGGACTTTCTGCATGTGTGCAGACACAACTTACATGAGATAAGATTTGAAAATAGAAAGTGTTGTTTGTAACACCCAATTAAAATATACAACACTATTTTGAAAATAACTGCCTGCTCAGATGTGCATGACATACATGAATTTAGCAACTGGTGAGATGTAATATCTAAATGAAATATAAGAAAGCGATAATCAGTTTATGCCAAAAGTATTTGTTTGATTTGCTGTGTTCTAATATATATTTCTCATTGGTGTGCATTTTCTACATGGTGTTGAATAAACATGGTGGCTTGTACGCCTCATGCTAACCATAGCTCATTTATCCTGTCTCTCTGGTGACCAAGATAATGGTTTTCATTGTTCTGTAATTTTAAATTGCATTAAATACTTACATTGTTTGGACACAATTATATTTTTCTATTAATAAATATTATATAGTAATTGTAGACAACTTTTCAAATAGCAGTATGAATAGGGAGGAATAGTTTGAAATGCTTATTGAATGTTAAAAGTTTCAACACGATTGTGTATTAACATGAACAGCAATACTTTTTTTTTGTATAACTTTATTTTTATTGGCAATTGCAGCAAAAGAAATACATTCATTTCAAGGCAGCAATACTTTTAAAATATAATATTATGCAAACTATTCTTGAAACATAACTGACATGCATTTGATTTTGTCTGCATTAGCAATGTTATTGTGTAAACATAATATCACTATATAAAAACAATATAAATTACATTACCAATGCTTATGTAATGCATGGTTTGTGTGTACTTAGAATTATATTTTCTTGATTTTAAGATCAAATATTTAGTTTGTTGATTTAATATGTAAATTTATTTTTACAGCGTGGTAATACATCTAATTATTTTTCCATAATGTAATACAGTGTATGTCTTAATATGAACAAATGTTAGAATGTCTTGTAAAATTAAATATCAGAAAAACATTCACACGCTGACAAACATTTTTTAATCTACGTTAAGAACATATATTTTAGCAGAAATCATTGAAAAGCTTTGAAAATAAAACACATATTTTTGTTAACTAGTTAAATTTGTTAACTGCTTCGAAGTGAAGGACGTCCTCCACATTACCTTTATAGTGCAGTGGCTGTGAATGTCTTATACTCCACACAGAGGCAGAAAATCCTTCTTGTGCAAGCACTGGAAGCATTTTCTTTTTTGAGGATAAACTCAGAAACTGAGTGAATAGCTTCTTCTGTTACATGAGGATCAGCCCGCTCAGCACGCTGATGTCACTCAATGAAGGTGAAAACAGTCAGTGCTATTAGGTATACCTCAGCCGTCGAGCACCTCAATGCAAGAGAGTTACCACTAAAAAGTGGACAATGTCCTCTTTCCTGCGACACCTCGGGGATCTGTGCTTGGAGATCACTGAATGATAATGATGCTCAAACAGGGATCACCCACCAGGCACCAAGAACTGCCTTTGTGGGGAGCGTACACCCTGGGAGAATGCTCCCCTCCTTAAAAATAAAAAAACGACTATTTCTGCTCTCTGGGCCAAATTGGTGGCTTACCCCCAATATACGCAATCGGCTGAAGACCCACTAGCCACCAAGGAATGGCTTGTATTTTAAAAGAATAAGGTAGGGATGGTAGCCTTGACATTGGACCTTACCTCCATCACTAGAGGGCTCTGCAATGTTTCTGCCCTCCAGGACCGGCCAGATTAGGGGATTTATCCCCAATATTCTTACCTTGGAGGAGCAGAAAGCCAACTAGAAACAAGGATATATTAAAAGTAAACAATGGGGTGGGGCAGCTTATTCAGGTATTGGACATCACCTCACCCCTATAGGTTTAAGCACTCTTTGTGGGCAGATTGGTGAGATTTAACAACAGTCTGCCCACAGCAGGGGTAGAAACTTCACTAGACAAAGGAATAATGTATAAAATAAAATTAGAGTTGGGGACCAACCCGCTTCAGGCCTGCCCCGACCGGTAAAGCCTCAAGAGTCTTTCTGTTCTCCCAAGCGGTAAGAATGGAGGGTTTACCCCCAATCTGCACCCTGGTGGTGAAGGGAAGCAGAAAACCCATTGGATACAAGGATCGGTTTAAAAAACAAAATAGATAGTATTGCTGGGGGTGCTAGCTATCCTGGCATCAAGCTGCAGCACCACCACTAAAGCACCAGCAGTCTTTCTGTCCCCTAGAGAACTCACAAGGAATTTTGATTCTTTTAGGCATAGGTATGATGACCTATAGGCTGGAAGAGAGGAGGTAACTCTCACTGTCATAGTTGATGGCTACACTGTTTGGCTGTGGGTCAGCCAGAAACCATGGTACCCTACCAACCCTGGGCATTTCTGAAACCTAGAGGCACAGAGAAATTCAGGGTGGTGTCGGCTTGTATGGATCCCAGTATGTTTTCTAACCCGGAAAAAAATGTGAATGACAAAGTGTAGGTCATAAAATGTTACTTTCTCCATGTTTTTGTGAGAAAAGAGCCCGGGCACTTCCAACCTATGGCCAAAATCTACCACCCTGCATTCCCACACTTCTCGTAATTGTAACGCTACCAACAATGTATGGGTGAACCAAACGCATGGCACGGCCTAGGAATGAACCAAAACTTAACTATGTGAAGACTTGATGATACCTATTTACTTCATGCGGTTCACTTTATACATTTTTACTGGTTGCTGTTGCTGGCAATAGACCCACTCAAATAAAGTGAAGTACTGTTTTTATTAGTTGGAGTGTAGGAATGCTGAATGGTAGAAATTTTGTGGATCCCTGCACATTCCATAACATTCTCTCAGAAATATGAGGACAGTACAAGTGTTAGATAAAGTTTTACCTTTGCAGGGCTTTTTGGGTATGATTCATTAGATTGTACTATATAAATTGCTGTATTGTTGAAATACAATGAAATATTATTATAGGCTGCATCTCCGTTGTTGACTCTGGGTATTGCATGTTTTTGGCAGACGGGCCCGATTCATATAATGGTATCTTACTTTTGTAAACCAATCACTGGGGCAGAAAATTGCAGATGAAAATATTGTTAACTTTTTCTGTTTTTCCTACTTATTTTAATCATTTTTGGGAAAAACCATAAGCAATGTATTTAAATGATCTGTTGTTGAATTTGGAATTCTATCTTCTTTTTAGAAATGTATATCTCTTCCGGGTTCACCAGAGGGTTTTACAACTGTTTCCAATACAAACTGCAAGAAGGTAAAAATCTCAAACAAATGGGACAAAATCAACTACCACTTAAAAAAATTCATATGCTGTGGTACAAAACGATTTCCTTTTACAACTCTGCCCTTTCTTGAAATCCAGAAAGAAGGTGATCTGAGCACAGCAAACCATTTGTTGACGCCACTTTTAGGAAAAGAAACATACACTTTCTTGCAAATCCCCTCTTTCCATTTAAAAACAAAAATACCCCAAATGTTTCTATAGTTTGACTATTTTATTGGGTCCCACCAGGGGAATGATAAACCCTGGGTACCTTCGAAATACCCAGCATGTGGGGACAAAGCGCACACATTTGCTTTGATGCCTTTTGTAAAAAAGGTTATGAAGATTCATATGTGAAGTGCCATAAACACAAAAATGTTTCAGTGCTGGCAAGGAGCTTTAGCAGTTAACTGGTTAATAATCTTTACATTTTTACAAGGTATAGCAATTTCTGAAAATTAGGTAAAGATAATGGGTATGTAAAGATAGTCCATAGTTGCTTAAAGTCAAGGTTTCAACAGCAAAGTCCAGAAAAAAGTGATATGTTTTGCCATCACAAGCATAGAATAACATAAACGTCTTGGGACCTGATCCCAAAGGGTGACAGTTCTTCCTGTTCTTGGTGAAGAGTTCTGAGTGTTAGAATCAGCTGTGCCAATAGAACAACTCTACATAGTGGATGTTGAGGTATTGCATCTGGAACAGGGTATTGGTTGTCAGGGGTAGCAATGTGTTTGGTGCTCTTGTGCTCTCCAGCACCATGTCATCCTGAGGTGTTGTAGAGCAGGTGGTGGCAGAAGATGCTGCTTGATTACAGATAATAGAATATATTACTGATATTACTCCAATAAGTGCCTTAAAGCCACCAAATACAATGCCACACTGCCGAGTCTGACATTGATGTTCCCCTTTAGGAAGGTATTCAATGTCTTTAGTAAAGTAATGATATTGCCCAGCTGCTCTTCCCGCTGTGTTGTCACACCAATCATGCTTTGCCTTATTTCATTTACATTTTCAAATGCACCCTGTGTCTCCTTCTAAAAAGTAGGTCCTGTGTCACCAGCTTGAGAAGGGCCTTGTGACACTTGAGTAGTGGTCACATATCCCTTGTTATGCCAACAACGATGTTGTGCTTTGACTTGGCGTGAAACGAGGCAAAACAGAGTTGTCCAGAATGCAGATGGTGGTGGCCATGGCACAGGGGAATTGACCCAGTGGTGGTGGTGGTTGGAGATGAAAACAGGACGCTGCTGGATACAGTAGTGTCGATGGCACATATGAGAGTGATTGGGGGCAATCTAGACAAACATGATGGTCCTGGTGTTTCATCTTGGTTGTCTGATGCGTATGAAAACTTCTGCTCCCACTCAAGGTATGTGATAGTCCTTCTGCATATGGTGTGGACAGGACTGTTGACTCGGAACCTGGTTGCCTATGTTTTACTCCTACCACAGAAAATTGTATTTTATGATGACTGGTGTTATGTAAATGTACATCACATTGTTTTTCCCATGTGTAAATATTATTTTAATTTTAAACAATTGTTTACGTTTTTAAATTCTCAGAGTCTCATGCTTAGGAATTATTAACTATTAGTAGTATTTATTATTTAGCTTTTTTCTCATTGTGGCTTATTTAGGACCTCATACATTGGCGGTAAGTATCCATGCCGCCAACAAGATGACAAGGGGAGTATTACTTTATTTTTCAGAGCCCTATACCAGACAGCTGATTCAAACACCTTATTCAATGCCTTTTTTTAACTAACCAAAGCATATATATATATATATTTATATAAATATGTGTGTGTGTGTATTATCTACTGGCGGTCGCCAGTAGATAGTTATAGTTAGGACCGTGTTTCCATAGGAAATCTGAAAATTCTATTTTGAATAACTTTGGCGCCGGTTGACGAATCCTCGCGAAATTTTCAAAACTAATGGGGCGCTCCGCTCAGCTCCTACCCTGAAAGTCTCGGGGTGATTCGTCAAGCGGGGGCCGAGAAAAAAGGGGGGTCCCAAAACGCGTTTTTCCCCATGCATTTTCCCATAAGACCTTTAGTCGAAGGTACAGCCCGAATGGCTGAACAGAATTACTTGAAATTTGGCAGAGAGGTAGTCCTCAGGTCAGGCATGTGCCTTTTGCATGTATGGAGTCAATCTGTTCAGTATTTCCTGAGAAAATTGCAGTTAAATGTACATCAATATCTATAGGCGCGCACGGTGCGCGCACCCTAACGTGCGCGAGCGTAATTCTGATTGGTGGTTACATGTCAGTCAACGTTCGAATCGGTCGAAATCAGGAAGTGTCGGCCGCCATTTTGTTTTTTTTCGGTGCGCCAGTGAAAAAGAGAGGTGGCGAACGTGAAAAGGGGGCAGGATTGAAAGTTCCTGACCCCCTAGCCTTTGTCAGGGGGTCCCTGAAGGACCCCGAAGGGTGAAAAAAACATTTTATTTTTTTTCAAAAAATCGTGGAGTGGGCGCACGGTGCGCGCAGCGCACGGTGCGCGCACGGTGAAAAACCTTAAAAAAATATATATAATAATACATACATAACTTAGCATTTAAAAAACCGTACGAATTCACTTAAAAAACCATAGGTTTCACACACGTTATAGTTAGGAATTAGCATTTAAAAAACCTTGCAAATTCACTTAAACAACCCTAGGTTTCACACGTGTTATAGTTAGGTGGACATTTCGCTCGTAAAAAACCAATGAAATTCCCCCGTTATAGTTAGTTCAGATAACTATAAGTCGCGCGACCCCCACTCTATCACAAGGATGATGTCATCAGTGATGTCATGAGTGATGCCACTGACCATGTCATGAGTGATGTAATATGTGACGTCATGAGCAGTGGATTGCGGGCGCGCGAGTTATAGTTATCTGAACTAACTATAACGGGGGAATTTCATTGGTTTTTCACGAGTGAAATGTCCACCTAACTATAACATGTGTGAAACCTATGGTTTTTTAAGTGAATATATATATATAGATATATATATAGATATATACATACATACATACATATACAGAAATAGTACAATTGCAAACCCCCAGATACTCTTGTAGTGTTGACCCAGCATGTGTGGATTGTTTCTAAATATTCATGTTTGGTTGTAACAGACTTTCCTTACCGGTCATTAACACAGTCATAATTTATTTGAAACATATACACTCAGTTTGTAGAACTGTATGACATACATAGATCAAAGACAAAACATGCAATAGACCATCAGTTGAAGCGTAAGGTTGCACCAGCAGGACCAGTGGAGGCCTCACCAGCAGAAACATGACAGTTTGTGCAGTTGTTTCATTATCTTATTGGACAGGATAGTATGCAATGCTTGAGGCAGACTAACCTGTGTTCTTAACTCTAAATAAGGGTGCATCCATGATGACCTGGAATTAGTTGGTCCCTCCATGCCATTTGCACTTGTACATTTTGTAGGTGGAGGAAGTAGGAAGTGAGAAAACATAACTGTAGGAATATGGTGTACTCTGACCGAAATGACTCCACATATGTGGGACAATTTGTAGCGTAATTGGTAGTTTTTTAATTATTGAAAAATAGGTGCCCAAATAAAGTTAGAGCCATCGGGCCCGATTCACAGAACTAACTTAAGACAAAATCCTAAACTTACTACCATTTTGGTATTCACAGAAGGCACTTACTCATGTCGGTATTCACAGAAGTTAGGAGTCCTAACTTTAGGACTCCTAAATGCCTTCTGTGAATAGCCAAGTCTTAAAATTATGATTTTTCTCAATTTAGTAGTCCTAAGTTTAGGACTCCTAACTTTAGGACTCCTAAATGCCTTCTGTGAATACCGAAAGTCTTAAAATTAGGATTTTTCTCAGTTTAGTAGTAGTATAGTTAGGACTCCTAACTTTAGGACTCCTAAATGCCTTCTGTGAATACCGAAAGCCTTTAAAATTAGGATTTTTCTCAGTTTAGTAGTTGTAAAGTAAGGAGTCCTAACCTTAGGACTACTAAATTGAGAAAAATCCTAATTTTAAGACTTTCGGTATTCAAAGAAGGCATTTAGGAGTCCTAAAGTTAGGAGTCCTAACTATACTACTACTAAACTGAGAAAAATCCTAATTTTAAGACTTTCGGTATTCACAGAAGGCATTTAGGAGTCCTAAAGTTAGGACTCCTAACTTCTGTGAATACCGAAATGAGTAAGTGCCTTCTGTGAATACCAAAATGAGTAAGTGCCTTCTGTGAATACCAAAATGGTAGTAAGTTTAGGATTTTGTCTTAAGTTAGTTCTGTGAATCGGGCCCCCCATATATAAAGACATGTTACGGAGTACTCACCACTGTCAACTTCACCTTCAGTGGGCAAAATACCTGCCGGGTAGAGTAATTCCAATATCTTCTCCTGTTAGGGGCCTGGGAGATCCAGAACCTGGCCATTTGGCACGCTGGTGGGACTGGGCATTGAAGGCCCACAAGTCGTTCCACTGACTTTCCTCCTCTTGTGGATGTCATTCTGCGAGTATCCCACACTGGTCACAGGATACACGTGATACAATATTTTGGCCCACATTTCCTTTTACTGACTTGTGGTTGTGTTCTGCACCTGAGTTTCACAGAACTGTGACTCAAACCCTCGCTCATAATTTCATCCACCATCACAGTTAAATAATTTTCAGAGAACCGAGAGCCTCTCCTGCTTGCTTTGGTAGTGGCTCTTTTGTGGAACACCACAGGTCTGTGTTGTGATTGGTAAATGGTTTGGATTGTTTGTGAGGTCTGTTTTGTAGGGGAGGGAGCAGATGTATGTGATCGGTAGATGTACACTAGGTGTGTTCTCATGGATTGTCAGTTTAATTTTTCCATCCACCATACGTTTGGCTTTCTGCCATTGCCATCTTCTGTCAAAGCGGTTTGTTCATCACGCCATGGTGGCAGCACAACACCAATGTTGACAGACATATGTGTGCCAACAGGGAGGCTGAACCTCTCAGAGAGTAGAGCAGGACTGCCAACAGACTTCACTCTGCCAGAGCTTTTGGTGTACATGACAGACAAAACCCTAAATGCAGAGAACAGCTATCTGCCACACCCTTGACTATATAGTTTTGCCATGGCAGAGGAAAAGTGGCGTCTGCCAACCTGTAACGCTAATAGTTATTTTTCCTCAAACTATTAACCCTCCTGAAGACTGATGGGAATACCACTACATTTTTTCCAAATTATTTTAAAATATGTATGTAATCTAACCTCCCATGAGATATTTTGTATGCATCACATAGTATTTTTCTATATTTATTTCTGGATTTTGATTTTCTTGGCCTTTTGCATAGTACGATTTATTTTTAACAGCTCCTTTTCTCCTGAGTGGTCAAATGATGTTCAACCGTCCACCCTTTACTAATTGTTTATTAGTGCTCACATCAACACTCACAATTTGACGGCCGGCCTTACACAGCGCCATATTGGATGAAATACTCGACAAGGCATGCTCGTCAGACTTGCACACGCTGCGTGAGGACAGTGACAACTAACTGCAATGCGTCAGTATCTGGGCTACAGGTGATTCTGACATATTTGTGACTTTCAATATCTTGTTGTGCCATTCTCATTAATTGATGGCGATTCCTATTAATATTTTTCAGATTTTTTCCACCATTTATCAGTCCATATTCCAGACATTTCCCTGGTTTTTGCCTGGTGAGTAGCCTAGTGCGACCCACCATTTCTACATTTATTTGAGTCTTGTTTTATCAGACGCTTACTGCCTCATCCTTTCCTTTTTAACAGATTATTTGATCTTCTAGTAAAGTGAGAATGCACCTATAATTCTCATAAACACAATGTTGATGTAGTCAATTCCATGCAATCATTTTTGTTAATTTTATTTTATTGCTGTAGTAACTCCTCATTTTTTGGCTGAATTAACTCCTCTGAGGGAAACGCGATTAATCTTGGACCAGCAGAATTATTTATTGATCCATAATCAACTATTTTGACCCCTCATGGGTGCTAATTTTCCAGTGTACTCAACACAGTCCCGGTCATGATCCCTGAAACTTAAACGAACTTAGGTAAAACATTTTATCTATTTGGACTGTCCATTTACCTACTGCTCAAGGGATGCTGTATAAGGTGTTTTTCACTCATCTGTGTCCTCTAGTGTTGCTAAACTTTCCCACTTGAACTCTTCAGTTTTTCTTTTGTGCTTTATCCTTTTACTTTGTTCACACTTACCAAAGTCACTTGAGCACCGCATCATCACAGTAAGCGCTATTAAGTACCCTTCTGTTGTTGAATAATAAATATACAATGTAGCACGACAACGATATGAATATGCATGTTTGTTCTGTTCTTAGGTGTCATTTGTGCCTTGGTATATTTATCATTACTTGGAATCTGTTGCATTTTCAAAGGAGCATGTGGCATAACTGGTTTATTCCTAAATGATCATAAGATTAGTATGAATGGCCTGTATGAATCATTGTATTTCTTATATTTTGCATTTTCTAAATAGCCATTCCTACGGAATGGCTATTTAGGAAATGCAAAATGGTATGTACAAAATTTACGAATTCCTATTGCTATTAGGAAATCGCAAATAGGAAATGCTATTGCATTCCCCTCTGTGGGACAAATAGAAATGGTTTGCATTTCCTAAATTTCGATTTCCCAATAGGAAATCGCAATTTAGGAAATCCAAACCCAAGGGTGCTTTTGGGCTTAAGGCCCCCTTGGAGTCAACCCGAAATTTGTAGTGCACATCTAAGTGCACATATGCCCTAAGGGCATATGTGCGCTTCATGTCACAGTATAAAATGCATTTTTAAATGCATTTTTTAAATTTTGGACCTGGTTACCATTGACTTTGAGTCAATGGTAATAGCATTTCCTAAATGCCCAGTTCACGTTTAGGAAATGCTTTGTACATGTGCTTCAGGAATTGCAAATAGGTTATCCATATTTGCGTTTCCTAAATTGTGGTTGCAGTTTGTGATATCTACTGGGTAGGTATCGCAAATTGCAACCAATTTTTGGCCTTTGCACATCAGAAAAAGCTGGTTTGCATTTCTTAACGGGCCGAAATTGCAGTTTGGGCTGGACTGTTCCCATGAGGCACAGGGTCAGGACTGATTTGCATATGGCCAGTTCTAAACTGGGGTGGCATTGTGAGCAAAAGAATGATGAATTTAACCCAGATCTCTTAACTGGGGGTGAATGTTTTGATTTGTTCTGCATTCCGTCCATCAATTGTGTGTCTTTTGCTTCCTCGCCCTAAGTGCGCCAGGTATTCCCAGACGTGGGTCCCGGGCTCACTGTGCCACTGGATTCAAGCTATCCTGGCTGAAGAGGGGTGAAACCCCGAAACCGGTCCTAGGATGCTTGTTTCCGGTCCAGGGAGGACCTGGCTTAGCAGTTCGGGCTGGACTGTTCCAATGAGGCATAGGGTCAAGACTGATTTGCATATGGCCAGGTCTAAACTGGGGTGGCATGGTGAACAAAAGAATGATAGAATTAACCCAGATCTCTTGACTGGGGGTGAATGTTTTGATTTGTTCTGCATTCCATCCATCAATCAATTGTGTGTCTTTTGCTTCCTCGCCCTAAGTGCGCCAGGTATGCCCAGACGTGGGTCCCGGGCTCACTGTGCCACTGGATTCAAGCTATCCTGGCTGAAGAGGGTTGAAACCCCGAAACCGGTCCTAGGCTGCTTATTTCTGGTCCAGGGAGGACCTGGCTTAGCAGTTCAGGTTGAACTGTTCCCATGAGGCACAGGGTCAATACTGATTTGCATATGGCCAGGTTTAAACTGGGGTGGCATGGTGAGCAAAATAATGATGGATTTAACCCAGATCTCTTGACTGGGTGTAAATGTTTTGATTTGTTCTGCATTCCGTCCATCAATTGTGTGTCTTCTGCTTCCTCGCCCTAAGTGCGCCGGGTATGCCCAGACGTGGGTCCCAGGCTCACTGTGCCACTGGATTCAAGCTATCCTTGCTGAAGAGGGGTGAAACACTGAAACCGGTCCTAGGATGCTTGTTTCAGGTCCAGGGAGGACCTGGCTTAGCAGTTCGGGCAGGACTGTTCCCATGAGGGACAGGGTCAAGACTGATTTGCATATGACCATGTCTAAACTGGGTTGGCATGGTGAGCAAAAGAATGATGGATTTAACCCAGATCTCTTGACTGGGGTTGAATGTTTTGATTTGTTCTGCATTCCGTCCATCAATTGTGTGTCTTTTGCTTCCTCGCCCTAAGTGCGCCAGGTATGCCCAGACGTGGGTCCCAGGCTCACTGTGCCACTGGATTCAAGCTATCCTTGCTGAAGAGGGGTGAAACACTGAAACCGGTCCTAGGATGCTTGTTTCTGGTCCAGGGAGGACCTGGCTTAGCAGTTCAGGTTGAACTGTTCCCATGAGGCACAGGGTCAATACTGATTTGCATATGGCCAGGTTTAAACTGGGGTGGCATGGTGAGCAAAATAATGATTGATTTAACCCAGATCTCTTGACTGGGTGTAAATGTTTTGATTTGTTCTGCATTCCGTCCATCAATTGTGTGTCTTCTGCTTCCTCGCCCTAAGTGAGCCGGGTATGCCCAGACGTGGGTCCCAGGCTCACTGTGCCACTGGATTCAAGCTATCCTTGCTGAAGAGGGGTGAAACACTGAAACCGGTCCTAGGATGCTTGTTTCAGGTCCAGGGAGGACCTGGCTTAGCAGTTCGGGCTGGACTGTTCCCATGAGGGACAGGGTCAAGACTGATTTGCATATGACCATGTCTAAACTGGGTTGGCATGGTGAGCAAAAGAATGATGGATTTAACCCAGATCTCTTGACTGGGGTTGAATGTTTTGATTTGTTCTGCATTCCGTCCATCAATTGTGTGTCTTTTGCTTCCTCGCCCTAAGTGTGCCAGGTATGCCCAGACGTGGGTCCCTAGCTCACTGTGCCACTGGATTCAAGCTATCCTGGCTGAAGAGGGGTGAAACCCCGAAACCGGTCCTAGGATGCCTGTTTCCAGTCCAGGGAGGACCTGGCTTAGCAGTTTGGGCTGGACTGTTCCCATGAGGCACAGGGTCAAGACTGATTTGCATATGGCCAGGTCTAAACTGGGGTGGCATGGTGAGCAAAAGAATGATAGATTTAAGCCAGATCTCTTGACTGGGGGTGAATGTTTTGATTTGTTCTGCATTCCATCCATCAATCAATTGTGTGTCTTTTGCTTCCTCGCCCTAAGTGCGCCGGGTATGCCCAAACGTGGGCCCCGGGCTCACTGTGCCACTGGATTCAAGCTATCCTTTGGCTGAAGAGGGGTGAAACCCTGAAACCGGTCCTAGGATGCTGGTTTCTGGTCCAGGGAGGACCTGGCTTAGCAGTTTGGGCTGGATGGTTCTCATGAGGCACAGGGTCAAGACTGATTTGCATATGGCCCGGTCTAAACTGGGGTGGCATGGTGAGCAAAGGAATGATGGATTTAACCCAGATCTCTGGACTGGGGATGAATATTTTGATTTGTTCTGCATACCGTCCATCAATTGTATGTCTTTTGCTTCCTCGCCCTAAGTGCGCCGGGTATGCCCAGACGTGGGTCACGGGCTCACTGTGCCACTGGATTCAAGCTATTCTGGCTGAAGAGGGGTGAAACCCTGAAACTGGTTCTAGGATGTTTGTTTCCGGTCCAGGGAGGTCCTGGCTTAGCAGTTCGGGCTGGACTGTTCCGAAGAGGCACAGGGTCAAGACTGATTTGCATATGGCCAGGTCTAAACTGGTGTGGCATGGTGAGCAAAAGAATGATGGATTTAACCCAGATCTCTTGACTGGGGTTGAATGTTTTGATTTGTTCTGCATTCCGTCCATCAATTGTGTGTCTTTTGCTTCCTCGCCCTAAGTGCGCCAGGTATGCCCAGACGTGGGTCCCAGGCTCACTGTGCCACTGGATTCAAGCTATCCTTGCTGAAGAGGGGTGAAACACTGAAACCGGTCCTAGGATGCTTGTTTCAGGTCCAGGGAGGACCTGGCTTAGCAGTTCGGGCTGGACTGTTCCCATGAGGGACAGGGTCAAGACTGATTTGCATATGACCATGTCTAAACTGGGTTGGCATGGTGAGCAAAAGAATGATGGATTTAACCCAGATCTCTTGACTGGGGTTGAATGTTTTGATTTGTTCTGCATTCCGTCCATCAATTGTGTGTCTTTTGCTTCCTCGCCCTAAGTGTGCCAGGTATGCCCAGACGTGGGTCCCTAGCTCACTGTGCCACTGGATTCAAGCTAGCCTGGCTGAAGAGGGGTGAAACCCCGAAACCGGTCCTAGGATGCCTGTTTCCAGTCCAGGGAGGACCTGGCTTAGCAGTTTGGGCTGGACTGTTCCCATGAGGCACAGGGTCAAGACTGATTTGCATATGGCCAGGTCTAAACTGGGGTGGCATGGTGAGCAAAAGAATGATAGATTTAAACCAGATCTCTTGACTGGGGGTGAATGTTTTGGTTTGTTCTGCATTCCATCCATCAATCAATTGTGTGTCTTTTGCTTCCTCGCCCTAAGTGCGCCGGGTATGCCCAAACGTGGGCCCCGGGCTCACTGTGCCACTGGATTCAAGCTATCCTTTGGCTGAAGAGGGGTGAAACCCTGAAACCGGTCCTAGGATGCTGGTTTCTGGTCCAGGGAGGACCTGGCTTAGCAGTTTGGGCTGGATGGTTCTCATGAGGCACAGGGTCAAGACTGATTTGCATATGGCCCGGTCTAAACTGGGGTGGCATGGTGAGCAAAGGAATGATGGATTTAACCAGATCTCTGGACTGGGGATGAATATTTTGATTTGTTCTGCATACCGTCCATCAATTGTATGTCTTTTGCTTCCTCGCCCTAAGTGCACCGGGTATGCCCAGACGTGGGTCACGGGCTCACTGTGCCACTGGATTCAAGCTATTCTGGCTGAAGAGGGGTGAAACCCTGAAACTGGTTCTAGGATGTTTGTTTCCGGTCCAGGGAGGTCCTGGCTTAGCAGTTCGGGCTGGACTGTTCCGAAGAGGCACAGGGTCAAGACTGATTTGCATATGGCCAGGTCTAAACTGGTGTGGCATGGTGAGCAAAAGAATGATGGATTTAACCCAGATCTCTTGACTGGGGGTGAATGTTTTGATTTGTTCTGCATTCCGTCCATCAATTGTGTATCTTTTGTGTCTGTTGAGAAATGCAACAATCTTTCGTACTTCTGGCCCTATTTCTACCAAAGCTCCATGGATATTGGTTTTCCTCTTCTTTCTGTCTTTGTTAAAACATACTCACCTCTTCATTACTCAACCAGAATCTTTTCTGTCTACAGATAAACTAAATGGAACCGTTCAAAATTATTAACAAGCTAACCCGCTTTCTTCAAATATTGACACCCAATTTTTCTGTGAGCAATTAACTAATTTCTTTTTTTTAAATGAGTGATTTTAGAGACATAATTAATGAAGAAGTTGATCTTAAACCTTCTTCTCTAGTACGTGCTGCTTTGTCCAGCTAGGTTTGACTGAGTTTAAGCCATTCGATCAATTTAGTTGCAAATCTGTTGCAAATGTAGTCCCTCTTCTGATATTAATCAAGTTAGATTATTTTCCTTCTTAGAAGACATTCTGCCATCTGATCTTCTAGAAATTTAAACTTATTTCTGTTGTATGTTAATGTACTAATCTCTTTTAAGGCTGCCCCTCTTCTCCTTCTTTTGAAAACCCTCATTTGATTCTTCCTGAATTTTCAATTATCACCTTAGTTTTTTTCCGTTCAACTACATGCAAAATGTCTGAAAGCCTTTGTAGCGCACTAGCTTTCAAGCTTTCTTGAATCTCACAATACTCTGGGTGATGCTCAAGCAGATTTTAGATCCAACAAAAGTACTGCATTTAAGACTCCATCTGGCTGCTTACATCAACGGTGTTAATGCCCTGATTCTTTTAGTTCCATTATCAGATTTTGACACTGTTAACCACACTCTTATCTTAAATGAACTGTCTGCAGCCAGCATTGGCTGCACTGTTCTGCAGTTGCTGCGCTGTTTTATATCTTGATGCACTCAGAAAGGAGCTCTCAGTTCACTTCTGTCCTTTAGATGCATGCTCTGCTGTGGCGTGCTGTAAGGTTCTGCTCTCCCCCCTTATCTTTTAAATCTTTTTCTCAGACCACTTGCTTTTCTTATCTACTTCTTCAACTTTTAACTTTACTCTTGTCCTGAACATACCCAAATCCTCTTCAGCACAAGTGGTCATTACACTGAAATCTTTCACTTCAGCGTTGTCACCCTAAAATGTGTCCTTTGATAGGCCACCACTGGCTAAAATTGAATATTGACAATACAGAGATTTTGATCACCAGTAGTCGACCAACTCTTTGGCAGCCTTCTCTTTGGCCAATGGATTTTGATCCCTGCTCCGATCCATCTCAATCAGAAAAGAGTCTTGGTGTTAGCATTGATGCTGCTCTTTCAGTGAAATGTTGGTGTTCTTTGGTTGTTTCTTACTGAACCTTTGTTATGAGGAAGTTATGCCCACCTCTCCCTTTCCCTTTTCAAGATGTTTGCCATACCACTGGCATATTGCTTATTAGGTTCTCTAGGACTACTACAACAGTGACTACCTCAGCATCAATACCACTCTGATTCAGTATATCTTATAGAGACATCTAGTTGCAGATTCCTTAATTTAGAATATCCCCCAGGTGCCAGTCTGGATCCGGATATTTTTCCAGCAGTACCTCTGCGCGCCGGGGGACGGCGTTGCATGGCTCTGCCCTGACGTCGTCCACGGATATGACGTCAGTGGAGTCATATAAGTCCCTCTCGCCGTGCTGACGTCAGTCTCCTTCTTTACGTGGCTACAACGCGGATCCAGGAGAAGCAGTTCCTCTGGCCTGTTTTTGTTTTTAAGCCTTACCGACGCCATTTTGAGTCCGGGAACAGTGTGCGATGCCTTCGGGTTTCAAGTCGTACGTGACCTGTGCGCGGCATATGTCGGCGACGGATCCACAAGCGATCTGTATGTGGTGCTTGGGAGAGCAACGCCTGTCAACAGCTGAAGCCGAAGCCTCTGCGGGAACGTAGGATGAAATTGTTGTCCGCCCGGTTGTCCTGCTCGGAGTCCAAGCGTCACCGCTCTCCATCTCCAGCTGGGGCTCCTGTTCGAGGCAGGTCACGTAGTCGTTCCCACGGACGTCGCTTATCTTCCACAGGTAAGCACAAGAAAAAGTCACGGAGGTTGTCGGCCCCCCATGGTCGTGACGTCGGGGGGCCGCTACTCTTGGTCTTCACCGGACACGACCCCTCCGAAGTCGATCCCCACCTACCCACCATTTCCTTGGGCTGGGGCTGGGGCGACTAGGGCCCAGATGGAAGCCTATTTTCAGGCTTTGCAGGCCATCTTTGGGTCACCCCTCTCCCTGGTGCACCCTCGGGCCCCCCAGAGAGGGGGTAGGGACTCAGCTGGGGAATTCGCCGGAGGGTTCGCCCTCAGCGCCCATCGAGTACCCTGACTCCGGTTCCGGAGTCAATGTGAGGTCGGGAAACGGCCCGGAGGGGCTTCCCGGTTAGACGTCGGGCCGCAGTCCAACTGCTGCGTTGGAGCACAGACCAGTGGGGCTCCCGGGGATGACGTCTGCTGTGGCTACAGCTTGACTCTGAGTAGACGCGTTCCACATCGCAGTCCCCCATCGCGTGGATGTCGAGTCAATGCTGGCCCGGAGCTGGCGGTGGAGTCTCCTTCAGCTTGTGGAGGATGAGCCCCCTGATGGTTCATCCTCCCTCCCCGGGTTCTTTACATGTTTCTCAGCCCGTGTGCCCGTGGAGCGCTGGCAGTCACTTGGCCCTGCTCAGGCTACAGAGTCTCTGCCGTTTAGTGGTCGTGTCAGCCTGCAGCCGTCCACTACTGATGACCTACTGTTGCCACCTAGGATGGCCGTGGAGGCTAGTGCAGTGTTTGGGAGACCTGTTCGCACAGCTCTAGACATCTTACAAGTCCAGCCTCCATTGGTCTCTCCGTCTTCTGATCCCTTATTGGATTTGCTCCACCGGGGCAACGTGAATGTGGAGTCCTTGCTGCCTTTTGGCGAGTCATTGTACGACATCCTTCTCGGGACATACCCGAGGCCCTCCTCGGGAGACCCTGTGGATCGTGCTATAGCACATGCCATCGGCCAGCTCCGGTGGACCCTGTCTGTTTGTCCCTCCACCCTAGGGCTCAAGGGCTGGTCGTCCTGGCAGCCTCAACCTCGCTGCCCTCCTCCTCTTCTACTCTGTTTTTTCCACCGACTAGCGAGTCTCGATGATTGGAGTTGTGTGGCCGACATGTTTTTGCGTCCACGAGCGCGGGCTTCCAAACTTTAAACATGTTCTGCGTGTTTGCACAAGCTACTTTTACCCTCTGGGACTCAGTTGAGCGCCTTCTCCCATTTCTTCCGCAGGCCCTCAGCCTGACCTGGTCCAGATACTCCACGATGGTCGTGAACTGGCACAGTTTGCCATCCGGTCGGCCATGGACACCACTGACTCTGTGGGTCAGGCTATGGCCAGGGTAGTGGTTCTACTTCGCCATGCTTGGCTGCGTGATGGCAGTTTTCCTGAAAGAGATTTGCCCTTTGATGGGGCGTACCTTTTTGACAGTCATGCAGACTCTGCGGTCCAGTGTCTCATGTCTGGTTTTCCGTGATTGTGTTCTTTCTAGTCCTTGTTGTGGAATTCTGTTCTCGTTAAGCATTGATTGCAGTATTGTCACCGTTTTTTCCCTGGTTCCGTCTCTGAGTTCAAGCTGTTATTTCCCAGATAGACTGTACGGCTGACTAGCTGTTTCTGCTTTTCTTTTTCAACACCTCTGTCTAAGAGAGCTAGTCTCAAGAGGTATCCCCTTCCTTTTTCTAGGGATGCGGCATACCCTATGTGGGGTATTCATTGGTTATTGTATGACCATTCTGCCTTGTCACAGGAAGTGTTCTTCCTGGCTGGTGTGTGTTCAGTGCTCCAGGTTCTGTTGTTCCTGGATGGGATACGCCCTTCATGAGGGTCCCGCGGGGTCCTCTTGGGGTTATTCTCTTCTTTCCCTATGGGGAATTTTCCATTGTTCCTGCTGTACGCTTCAAATGTTATGGCTGCCTACTGTTGTGGGACTTCTCCTTTGGTATGACCTGCAAGGATGACGTAGCTCTTTCTCTAGCTTCCATGTTCGTATTTTACGGCTGGTCTGTAGTTATTTCTGTGGATGTAGATTCCTCAAGCATATTGTTTGTTTACGCTTCGACTGACGTGTCATGGCTTGTTCCAGTCTTCATTTTCTTGCCTTTAACCCTTCTACCTATGTTGACTGTCTTGGCCGTCAACCAGTGTCTCTTGTGAGCATGTTGTTCTGTTCCACTTCCGGTACAGTTTCTATTCCGAATTCAGTCCTGATACGGCATGAGTTCACAGGTACTGATGACTACTGGTCTGTATACTGAGCCACAGTGTTTGCTGTGGTCTATTCCTTGTAGTTCTGTCCACTCTTTCCTCTCTGGTGGTGAGAAGTGCTTCTGCCGTGGTCTTTCCTCATGGCTCAGACTATCTCTGGCTTTTTCCTGTGTCAGCAGTTAATTCTGCGCCAGACGTGTTGCTTCTGCACATTGTCTTGCCCCCCCCCCCCCCCCTTTTTCCTACGTACTTTCCAGGCAGGGACTCAGGCTCCTCTGCTCCTTCCCAGACAGGGACTCTGGTCCCTCTGCTCCTGGCCTCTACCTATGTCATCCTTAGCAGTTTCCCTGCTCAGAGATGCTCGTGGTCATTTATGCAGTGTCTGTTTAGAGATCTATCTATATACCTATTTCCAACTGTATCTGTATATGATTTACTGTTTTGCAGTGTTCTGCCCCGCTGTGATTCACAGCGGTACCATGGTACCCATTGTGCAGCTTCTGTGTTTGCCTTGGGCGTGCTTTTCGACTATCTTTTGTTTAAAGAAAAAACACAACATATGTGTTCATATATATATATATATATATAGATGTGTTTTTATTATAGATATATGATTATATCTCTTAATATCTACGCATACCTCAAGACGGTGCACATACTTTTTCTTCCGGGTTGCAGTATCCTGGGTTTCTTAGCCCCAGATTCTCTTTCTCTCTCTCTCTCTTCCTTTTATGAGATCGAGCCCGGTTTCTACCGATATCCCTTACTCACTGCACCTCCGGGTGTAGTTGGTCAGTATGACTACCAGGTGATCAGTTGGCGGACAACCTCAGAGTGGGTGCGTTCTGTTAATTCTACTGTTAGGGGTTTGGTATATGTGTGGTGGGGCGCCCACGGTCCACACTGTCTGCTTATGTGTATCCCTCTTATCCACGTACATATATCTCCTTGTACTCATGGGTTGTTTGTACCTCTACAAGGGTGCCTCCTGTCTCTACACCTGTCATTCCTGGCCTCCTCTGTGCTGCATGCTCATTTTGTTCAATTGGCTCTGTCTGGCTGTTTTGTCCTTCTCTCATGGGATTCTGTGCACTGTTCGACTGTTAATTCTGATTGCAGCTTATGGATTCCCTTCCATTGTGAACTGCATTTTTTGGTTTCTGTGATTTTCCTTTGCCCCTTCCTGGACGAGGGACGTCTCGTACTGTCCTCTGACAGACTGTGGTACCGTTGCCTTTCCTTCTCCCACTCCTTGCAGAGCTTCTTGGTCTAGTGCCAGCCATACTTGCACTGGCTGTTCCCACCTGTTTAAGTCACTCTTTTGAGGGATTAGTTCTCTTTGGAACTTGGTGGGTTTCAGTCACAGACCCTCTTCCAAGGGTGTATAGCTTTAGTATAAATTCTAAGTTAAGGAATCTGTGGCTAGATGGCTCTATCAGATGAACAAGTTACTTACCTTTAGTAATGATGTATCTGGTAGAGACACAGTCTAGCCGCAGATTCCTTAATGCCCACCCATCCTCCCAGCTCTGCGAGGACATTTTTAGTTTGGGTTCTTACCCACTGGTCTTTCCCCCAGTGGTCCCAGTCTTCATGCGTGTTAATCTACTTCACGTCCTTCTCAGGTCGGGATGTCTTCTTCTGTTTGACCTGTTGCTCCTCCACCTATTCGCGTACTTTGGTGGTGGGCTCATTTCTCCATCCACGCTCTGGCACCCTAGTTCTTTCTAGGGTGGAGATTGGTCATTTTCTTCTTCTCTCCCTCCCCCCGATTATTTTTCTCCATTAGTTTGGGGTCTAATTGACTGTGTTACAGTCAATTGGTCATGTATGGTTCATATGGTTTCACATTCTCTGTTGTTGCAGAAGCGTTGTCACTGGTCATACAAGTCATGTTGCTACGTTCTTGTTGTCCTTTACCATAGTCAAGTCAAGTCAAGTCAGAGGCATTTTTATAGCACAAAACATATCACTCCGAAGAGTCTCATGGCGCTTGCAGCGGCTCTGGTCAAGAATGAAAGAAGAAAGTTACTGATCAAACAACCATGTCTTCAGCCTATTCCGAAAACAGCTGTGAACGGGGATGGATCGCAGATATACAGGCATTTTATTCCAGGAGGCCAGGGCTAAGTACGAGAAAGATCTACCACCTTGTCTAGTAGTATTTATTCTGAAAGGGATAAGCAGTGACATGGTACTAGACCTGAGTGCCCTCTTAGGCTTGTACCAGCAAAGTTTTTTAGGCCAATATTTTGGGCTTTTCCCATAAAGATGTTTATGCGTAAGGCAGAGGACCTTAAAAAGAATATGCTTTCTCACTGGAAGCCAATGTAGAGCTCTAGGGCATGGAGCGGAAGATGTTCGATACGGCAGGTTCAGGATCAATTTAGCCACAGTGTTTTTTAGAATCTGCAATTTATTTAATGACGTTTCATTAATGGACTGCAAAAGTGCATTACCATAATCCATTTGATTGGTAATAAGACCCTGAATCTGAGGTTTTCTTGCTTCCAAGGGGATCCATTTAAAAACTTTCCGCAAAGTGCGCATTATTCCAAAGCATGAGCTGACAATGTGATTTACCTGGGCTTTCATAGACACTTGATTGTCCATATGAAAACCCAGATTGCGAACCACCTCTTTGGGGACAGGACAGGTGCCAAGATCGGATGGCCACCAGTTAGGCGACCAGTATTCAGACGCTTTCCCAATAAGCATAATCTCAGATTTAGTACCGTTCAATTGAAGATGGTTACTTTTCATCCACCTATTGACGTGGGACATGCAGTTTTTAAAACGTACCATGGTTTCATTCGGATCAGGACCCAGTGTGACTATGATATGAGTGTCATCGGCATACGATATGACAACAAATCCATGAGCCCTAATCACTGGGGCAAGTGGAGTCATGTACAGATTAAAAAGGGTAGGACTCAAGATGGAACCTTGTGGTACTCCCATCGTAACAGATCTTGCGGAGGAAATACTGAGTCCCGTCTGGACAATGGTTTTGCGGTCCGAAAGATAGCTTCTGAACCATTTCAGAGCCTTGCCACTGACACCAATCTCCCACAGCCGATGTTCTAGAATTCTGTGAGAGATGGTGTCAAATGCAGCCGACAGGTCGAGAAGGACGAGAATAACTGATTGGTGCCTGTCCAGAGCCCGTCTGATGTTATCTGTAACCTCGACCAATGCCGTCTCAGTGCTATGTGCAGCTCTGAAACCAGACTGTGAGGGGTCCAGTAGATTGTGACTCTCCAGATAGACAACAAGCTGCTGATTAACAAAATAGGGGAGCAGAGAAATTGGACGGTAGTTAGAGAAGAGTTTAGGATCAGCCGTAGGCTTTTTCAGAATGGGCTTCACACGGGCAATCTTCCAGCTCGAAGGAAAAACAGGTTCTGAAAGTGATTTATTAAAGAGGTCTGTAATGTTGGCTACCAGTGCAGGGGCAATAGTTAAAAATAGCTTAGGGGAGATCAAATCACTGGGAGAACCGGATTTTATCTTTTGCAAGGCCCTAAAGTCTAATTTAGAGTCACAATTAGTGAATTCATCGAGAAAATGAGAGGGAACAGCGAGGGCACCAGGCTCGTCGGCTGGATCCGAACTGTTATCATGAAGAGTCAAAGATCGGTGAATGGTTAAAATCTTTTCTTCAAAGAAGTTGGAGATGGAGCCCACCCAATGTTGTGAAACGGGAGCTGACGACTGGTTTCTAGGGGTTGTAAATTCCTTCTGAATTTGATATAATTCCTTCGTAGAATTGCCAGCCTTATTTATCCTGTCGGTTAAGAACAGGTTTTTTGCCACTTTGATTTCCATCATATAGCTGTGATGAGCTTCTTTATAGGTAGCACGGTCATCCAAGCATTTACTCTTACGTCATTTGCATTCTGCTGCACGACAAGTAGTCTTTATAGCTCTTAGTTGGTCAGTATACCATGGAGCAGTTCTTATCTTGGTCTTTACCTGTACCGGAGGGGCAATTATGTCCAATACAGTTAAAACTACCTCCTCTAAGATATGAAGTGTCTGATTTACACCCATATCAGGACTAATTAAGTCAGAGGAGAAGTGCTCTAAAAAGAGAGGCAGGGTAACTTTGCGCCATACCATTTATGTGGTTGTAGACTGCTTATTGTTTACCATAACATTCATTTCCATTGCTATTTTGCCTCTTAGGACGGTATGGTTTTTTGCTCGTTCAAGACTGGTTCTAGGGGCGATTATTTTGCTCTCCCCTTTCAGTCTCTTACAGTATGAAGGGTTTTTCTCTAAAATGCATTGTGATGTTTCTCATCACTTTATTATTTATTGTCATTGTTGTTTCAAAGATTTTTAATATTTTTTGGCACACTGTCTCACACTCTCACGGTTTTTGTAGTGGCCCCGCGTTGTGGCACGGAAAGGTTTCACAGTAGAAAACTGACGTAAGCGCGCCGGGGATCACTTATATGGCTCCACTGACGTTATATCCGTGGACAACGTCAGGGCAGAGCCATGCGACGCAGTCTCCCGGCGCGCAGAGGTACTGCTGGAAAAATCTCCAGATCCAGACTGGCGCATGGGGGATATTCTTAGTTAAGGAATCTGCGGCTAGACTGTGTCTCTATCAGATACATCGTTACCGAAGGTAAGTAACTTGTTTTTTCAGTCTAAATAGTAACTTTTGTAACTCAGGCACTTCGATGTAGCCGATCTCTATTCACTCTAACATCTATATATTGGGTTCCAATTCAAGGCCAAATTTCCTTCGAAATCCTCTGGCTTCTCCAATGATTTTATTCCCGCTTAAGCAAATATTATAGACCTCCTACAGACGCCCTCCTATCTGTCTTTTCAGCAATTTTTGCTCTCAGTTCTGCGATTTCACAAAGTTTGCCTAGCTGGATGTTCTATTTCCGAACTGGCCCCCAGCCCCTGGAAATTTCTGCTTTGTCTCTTGGATAAATCCCTTATGATTCAGAAAGGGATTATAAACTGTGCTATTGAATAAAGCTTATGCACAGCCACTTTCTGTCTTCTGTTTTGTGACCCTTTGTGTGGTTGTGTGGTGTAGAAACCCTTTATAACCTAACATAATAACAATAAAACACATCAGTAATTTACCAGCAACATTCAAAATTACTTCTTGAAATACCTGTCTCCTAATGGATTACATGTGAATCACATTGTGAAACTTTGGGGGCTAGTGGCTGCAGTTTTGATTTGTGCTGTGACTAAGCTTACACAAATCAAAAATAATGTTATTTTTATCAGAGGAACTTTTTGTGAGAAATGTCGTGGATGGCATGGAATGCAGGCAGCAGTGGGCCTCAAAAAAAACACATGGTGTGAAGAACGTCAAACTTTGGCTTCTTTTTGGGATCAAGGTCCCAATCATTCCTCAGTCAAGGTAGAAGTTTGACCATGGAAGGTGCCTGATCCATGACATTGTTTTCTCCATTAGTACTTATTGGAATGTCTCGGTCCAAGAAGTGGCAGAGTCTCTTTCTTTGACGTTAGTTTCTGTTTAGGCATACGAAAGGCAGCGTTTGAAAAGGCGAGATACATTGCAATACATTTGTTCCCTGATTTTTCCTTGAGTTCTTCACCTTCGTGGTATACATTTTTGTCTTGATGTATCTCAGCATAGTGCATTCTCCCTTTCCAAGAATCTTCTTTCATCTGTTGTGTGGTGAGCATTTTTTCTATTGTTATTTTTTTTCAAGCAGCTTCGATCAATTCCGTGTGGAGTGTCTTACTATGGACTTGTATCTTGCTCAGCTTGTTTCTCCTTTCTGATGTCAGGAGCTTCTGACTATGAATTGTATCTTGCTTTAGTGCCTTGGTGATTTCATCAACAAAGTCTGCATCTTCAGTCAAAAGCTATGATTGCCAGATAGCCTCATCTGGCAATCATAGCTTTTGACTGAAGATGCAGACTTTGTGCGATCCTGCAGAGGAGGTTCTATATATATTGTCACGGTACATATATGTGGCGCTAGTTATAGAAAATCCAGACTTAATAAAAATAAAAATGTTGTCCTCGATATTTTGTCCAATTGATATTCTGTTGCAGATATTTAGGGTGCACAGTGTAAATGGGCCACCCGAGGAACTGCCCTTTTCTGAGGCAATCTCAAAGGGGACCTGCCAGAAATACCTTGTGTCCGTGGCTCAACAGCTAGTGGTTTGTGTTTGTAAACCAGATTTTATTGAGTTTTCAAATATTCACATCCCAAATCTAATGTGTACAGTACTGCACATGCAGTGCATTATTCATGCACTCTGGTTTGTCCCAACAACAACTTAAAACTTCTCTCCCCCTACCCCCCCTTGAGTTGCACTTGCGTCCGGGTAAAAGTCTGCTCGTCAGGTGTTCGCACAGTGAGGTCCTTTTCCTAACATCAGTTACTATGTGTTCTCATATAATAGGGTTAGAGTTGTCTGGTAGGCTATACTTTATACTGTCTGACCTAGTTTCTCCTCTCCCCGTTCAGGTGTTGGGGGCTGCGAGGAGTCTGCTCTCTCCGCTTCGGGCCCATTGGCTGCTAGTTTGTTCACTAATCGCTCCCGTGCTCTAGCCTTGTCTATTTTGCCGATGCCCCGTCTCGCTTCTCTTAATAGTAGTCTCCCTTCAGCCCCCGCCCAATTTTCCGGTTCCTTCTTCCATGTTCCCACTCTTGGTCCTCCTGGTGCTTTCCAGTTCCTGGTGATTTCTGATTTAGCCAGGACATAAGCCAGGTCTTTCCCTGTTGTTTTTGTTTTGGCTGTATGTGGAAATCATCTTAGTAAGAAGTGGCCTGGGGTGTGTGGTATCTCTTTTTCAATGACATCTTCTATTATGTGCTGTACCTCCTTCCAGAATGGGTGTAGAGTAGGACAACCCCAGAACATATGCACCTGGGGCAAGCTGCTGTATCCACCCCAAAGTATCTTTTAATTCGTGTTGGGGTAAGATATGCTCTCTGAAGAACATAATAGTTTATTAGTTTGAACCTCACATTCCTGGACACTTTCGGAGTTCTTTCGACTATGATCTCCCAATCTCCTTCAGGAATCGGCCTTCCCTGGTCCTCCTCACACTGCAGCTGCCGTCCCTCTAAGGGTTTTTGTATATCATGGCATATTGCCCTATAAAGGCAAGAGACCGTTTTGATCTTCCCTGTCGAAAGAGCAGCATACCAGGAGCCATCGAGTGCTTGGAGTTCCGTTGTGCCCATGCCCCAGTGCTTCCGCAGTCTCAGTGTAAGAGCTCTGTGCATTAAGAAGTGGCCTCCAGGCAGGTTTTCAAAGAGAAGCAGTTCAGAGTCCCGGATAAGGTCTCCTATTGCCCTCACCCCTGCCTGCTCCCAGGCATCTGGTCCCGCCCAGTGTGCCCCACGTGAAAGATGTCAGATCAGTTCTATAGGCAAGTCAGGGGAGTAGGGCACTCTGCAACCAACACATCTTAGATACCTAGCCCAGCATCGTGTCACCACCTTGATTTCGGTTGTGTCCCCCGCAGGTCTCCGCTGCACACATAACAATATTTTCGTAAGTATCGGGGCAGTTGGTGCGAAGGGGTCCTGTCCCAGCAGTCAGCCACTGGATCATCCAAGTAAGTTGTCTGCTATGTAGTATGCTTCAAAATTCGGGACTGCTAATCCACCCGCCGTTGTGACACCCAGCATTGTGGTCAGTGCCACTCTCCTGTGACCCGTTCCCCATATGAATGATACAATCATCGAATATAGATCTCTAAATAGCGCTCGGGAATCCACACTAGGAGGGTTCAGAAGAAATACAATAGAGTGCCGATTACGATCCTGGAAAAACCGGGTACGAACCGTCGGTCGGAGCGTTTTCTCCGTCCGACTCGTACCCGGTTGTAAAACTGTACAAACATGGAAGTACGATTCGCACGGAAACACCATTTCCGTACGAATCGTAAAAAACACCGTCCGACGAAAATATACATACGAATGTGATCCGGGAATGCTCCGACGTGACGTCGGGACGCTGTCAGGCAGCGTTTCACGACCCAGGAAGTACGATTCGAACCGACAGCAGTCCGGACGGCAATATTTTCACGGCACCCAAAAAGTGCCGGAAAAGCGAAGTACGCCGCGAAACGACCAGAATAGGGGGCCCGGTACACGCCGTACCCCCCCCCCCCAGCCCCTGTGAGTACGCGCCGTACTTCCCCAGCCCCCGTGAGTGCGCGTCGTACCCCCCCAGCCCCCGTGAGTACGCGCCGAACCCCACCCGTGTATGTACACCCGTGTACGTGTCGAACCCCCCGTGTATGTACACCCGTGTACGTGTCGAACCCCCCGTGTATGTACACCCGTGTACGTGTCGAACCCCCCGTGTATGTACACCCGTGTACGTGTCGAACGTCCCCCCCGTGTATGTTCACCCGTGTACGTTCGAGTCGTACCCCCACCCGTGTATGTACGGTGCGTACGCGCTGGGGGTATGCACCGTACATACACGGGTGGGGGTACGACTCGAACGTACACGGGTGTACATACACGGGTGGGGGTACGACTCGAACGTACACGGGTGTACATACACGGGGGGGTTCGACACGTACACGGGTGTACATACACGGGGGTTCGACACGTACACGGGTGTACATACACGGGGGGTTCGACACGTACTCACGGGGGCTGGGGTGGTGGTTAGGCGCGTACATACGGGGGCTGGGGGGGTGGTTAGGCGTGTACATACGGGGGCTGGGGGGGGGTTCGGCACGTATGTGGGCACATGTCTCCATGGTTGCAATGGGAGTTCGGTGCGAACGGTGTTTTTTCCATACGGTTGTGACATCGGACGCACGGGATGGATCGTACTTGCGCAGTCGGACTTCACGTTTGTAGGGTAAATCGTCCGGGGACGTGTCGGACACATTTTCCGACCCAAGGATGTGTGGGGAATTATTCCCAATGCGATTCGTATGGACTTTTTCCCATGCGAATCATACTTGGCAGTTTGTACGGCACTTGTACGATTCGTACGGTAAAAAGACCGGATACGAGTCGTACGGGGAATTTTTTTACAGGATCGTAATCGGCACCTTCGTGTGGGAGTGCCACCATCCTGAGTATGGCTACTCTTCCAGCTACCGATAGCGGCATGGACTTCCAAAAATCTACGTAGGACTCTGTCCACATTGCCCTCCAAGAACTCTTTGGGGCCATGATATATTTTCACCCCTCGGTATGCCATCACCAAACCTCTGTAATCTTGCCCTCTTCCTGCCTGGCAAGTCAGGGATTCCATGGCAAGGACAAACAGCAGCGGGGACAAGGGGCATCCCTGTCGTGTGCTCCGCTCCACTGCCTGCCTAAGAGAGACGGTCTTTCCTCTGCGTACCCTAGCTGTCGGGTTTGTGTAGAGCAATCTTACCCATGCCAAAAACCCTCCTCCAAGTCCCATCGCGGACATTACCTTGTAGAGAAAGTGCCATTCCAGGCTATTGAAGGCCTTCTCAATGTCTACGGTGAACACCGACACTGCTGGCTTATCATACTTCTCTATATCCATAATTGTTAGGAGTCGCAATATGTTTATGGCTGTATTCCGTCCCGGGATAAACCCGTCCTGGTCTGGGTGGACCAGTGTCGACATGTGTGGTAATAGCCGGGTTGCCAATATCTTGCTTAATATTTAGTAATCCATGTTCAGCATGGATAATGGCCTGTAGGCCGTGTGATCGTGTGTTGGCTTTCCTGGCTTTAGCATCAGGAAAATGAGGGCTTCCCTGGTTCTTTCCGGCAAAACCCCTGTATCTCGAGCTACAGTGTATAGTGAGGCCAACCTGAGAGCAGTTTCCTCCACTTATGTTGCCTAAAATTCAGCCGGTAAACCATTGGTGCCCGGCGTCTTGTTATGCACTATATGCTTCATGGCCGCTCGTACCTCCTGCAAGGTAATGGCCATCCCTATTCCCTCAGTATCTTCTTGGACTACGCACCGTAGCCGCAGTCACTCAAAATACTCCTGGATCACAGTCCTATCGCACTGAGCTGAGCCCCTATAGAGCCCAGTATAGTACTGGACAAAGATGTCATTAATCTTCTCTTGTGTGTATTGTCTGGTGCCCTCTTTGTCGTCTAACTCTACTATTGGTAGCTCTTGCCTATGGGGTTAGCCAACCACACCAGGAGGGACCCAGATTTGTCCCTCTCTGCTTGTGTTTGCTCTAGATAGTGTTTATAATCGAAACCACTGAGCCTCTCGGTTTGTCACGCTACTTCCTATTTAGCCTCCTGAACTGTCTGTTGGAGCTCTGGTTGCCCTCGTTGCCTGCGCTCCAGTCCCCTAAGAGTCTTGTCTGCCTCTTCGACCTCCCTGAGGAGAGTGCGCCTGAGCCTCGTGTTTTCTGCCATGCACTGTCCTTGCAGGACCACCTTGAAGGCGTCCATCTCCGCCAGCGGCGAAGAGGCTGTCCCGTCATTATCACTAAAGTTATAATGCCATCATATCACATACACACAAATTTACCTCTCTAGCTTTATTAGGTATCCCATCTCTGGTAACCCAGCATGCGCTTGTGTCCTAGCATCTTGCGCTGTAATTTGTCTGAAACCTGGCTCGCAATTTAATTGAATCGAATTTTAAATAATTCTCGTTTTTGTGCTGTGCTTAATTGTACCTTTTGTGGTTATTTCTTGTTTTTAAAATCCTCATACTTGCACCATAAAAAATCTTACCCTGCTCACCGCATTTTTCGCGGCTCCCCTGCCCGGTTGACTGGACACCCAGGGCCATCTTGGGGGTTGATAGGGACGGATAGCGGGCGCCATCTTGGGTTGCGCTCTAGCTGCTAGGCTGTTACGTCAGACCCCTACTTAAGGCACTGATGCTTACGCGCAGCATTCGCGCGCAGCAGGCGTGCTGTATGTGCGCCGGAGTCGCGCCAGAGTCTGCGCCCGTCCGCGCCAAGGACGTGCCGGAGGACGGACATTACGCTGAATTATCCACATACGGTGAGGCCATGTACGAAAACAAGTCTTATACGTAGAAAGAATTAGTTGCCTTTAGACCTCCTCGCCTATCATGCCATCACTCTTTTTCTCCAGATGCGCTTTTGAACTCTCCGGGCTGCGATTGCTATCGGCCACGGTGCTCCCTGCCGCTAACGGTTGGGTCTTTTGCTAATCCCATTACTACGGCTGAAGCTCCTCCTATAACTACAAATGAGAGTGGTTTCCTCATTAATGTTAGATCATTAGTGAAAAATAACATAGCTTTCAGTGAGTTTGTGTCGGTGGGAAAACCTTCTTGGGTGTTCTTAACGGAAACATGGGCCTCGGACTCCTCCGGTCCGGATCTTATAGATGCCATTCCCGAAGGCTATGCTCTTGTAAGATTGGACCGTGTGGGGCGTAGAGGAGGCGGGCTGGGGATTTTACATCAAACTTCCCATTCCTGTCGTACCACCCCGCTATCTGCTCCTTCAGATTCTTTTCAGGCCTTACATTTTAAAATTACTTCCGCGCTTTCTGTCCCTTTTTCGGGCATACTGATTTATAGACCTCCTGGACCCAGGACTGAATTTAGTCAGAATTTACTCAATGTTTTAGAACCTTATTTTGGTTGTGAGCATCTGACGATCCTGGGGGATTTGAATTTTCATCTGGATAACCTTGATTCCAGGGATTCCCTCTCCCTCTTGGACTCGATGTCTGCCTGTGGCCTCACTCAATTGGTTAAATTCCCCACTCATCGGGCCGGGCATATCCTAGATGGGGCCTTTTCTAATGATCCTAGGCCGCCCTATCCCTCTGGTCTGGTCTGACCACTTGGCCGTTCCTTTGGAGCTTCAGGGTCCCCCTGCTGTTTCTATGTCCCATAGTCATAGTAGAAGAGAACCTAAGCGGAACTATAAATTGATTTCCAATGAGACTCTGGCTCCCCTGATCCCTAATAGTAAGATCGCTAATGTCAGAGATGTCAGCTTGGCGGCCTGTGAACTGGACTCCTCCATGTGTAGGGCGGTGGATTTTCTGGACCCCGTTTCTCTGCGCTACTCGGCGAGGGAGAGTCCATCGGCCCCCTGGTTTACTGACTCTTTGAGACGCCTAAGGCAGGGCTGTAGGAAACAGGAGAGACTCTGGAGGGCGAGTTGGGACAATAAAGAAAGGGAGAAACATAAACTTTCTCTCAAAAGGTACAAGGCGTAGGTAATTAAACAAAAGCAGGACTACTTCGCTAAGTTGACCACCGATCTTTCGTCCCCCAGAGATCTCTTTCGAATTGTTGAATCTCTGTGTACATTGCAAATGCCCGACCCTATTATAAGTTCCCAAGATCTCTGCGATAGGATTGCCCAGTTCTTCCATTCTAAAATAGCCGATATCTATTCTGCACTGGAATTGCAAAGGGCCTCTTTGCCCCCCCCCCCCCCCCTCCCTACCACTCTCGTTATACCTGGCATTGAAACTGAAAACCGGGCTTTTAAGGCGAGTCTGTCTAGCTTTCCTCCGCTTGCCCTAGGCCAACTGGACATGTTGCTGAGTAAAACCAGGTCGGGATCGCCTTTGGACCCATGCCCTCTTAAAGTCTTTAAGGACTGCAAGGAAACCTTATTGCCCCCCTTCTGGACATTATGAACAGGGCAATACAGGAGGGTGTGTACCCGGCCGTGTGGAAGAGGGCGGTTGTCAAGCCTCTTTTAAAAAAGCCCACCCTTGATCCTGAAATCCTAAAGAACTTCCGTCCCATTTCATTGCTCCCGGCACCAGCTAAAATGCTCGAGACTCACTTAAATGAACATCTGATGGCTTTTCTTGACTCCTCCGGGCTTCTCGATCAGGCCCAGCACGGTTTCCGGAAGTTCCATAGTACGGAGTCTGCCCTTACAGTCGTGCTAAATAACATTCGCAAGGAGGTGGATCAGGGCCATACTACTCTTTTGGTCCTGTTAGACTTGACAGCTGCCTTTGACACCCTATCCCCTGTGACTTTGACATCTCGTCTGAGGGAGATGGGGGTGGAAAGCTCGGCTCTGAGTCTTCTGGCCTCTTTTTTAGACCAAAGGGAACAGAGGGTTAAACTGGGCGAATTCTTATCTCCATCCCTGCCTGTCCAATGTGGGGTCCCACAGGGTTCGGCTCTTAGCCCGACCCTTTTCAATATCTATGTGGCCCCACTTGCCAAGCTTATAAGATCTTATGGGATGGAGGTGGTTTCCTACGCGGATGATATGCAGATCATGGTGTCCCTCTCACACCCTGGCAATTCCTCGACATCCAGCTTCAGGAACTGCATGGAGGCAGTCTCTAAATGGGTGATTTTTAATTCTTTGAAGCTGAATGGTGAAAAAACGGAGGTTCTTGTATTTGGGGGTGGGAGTGACGTATGGTCTGCTGAGTGGTGGCCCCACTCTTTGGGAACGTGTCCTACACCCACTGACTCAGCTCGCAATCTGGGAGTTCTGATTGACCCCTCTCTTTCTATGAACCAACAGATAAATAGAACGGTTTGTACTTGCTGGGGCGTTTTCAAAATCTTAAGGAAAATAAAACATTATCTTGCTCCCCTAGCGCGCAAGCAAATTGTGGTTGCCCTTGTGATCTCTCGGCTTGATTATTGTAATGCCCTTTACTCTGGTATTGATACGGTTTGGTGCAACGGCTACAAACTGTTCTGAACGCGGCTGCCAAATTTGTGACTGACGCCCCGAGGCTTTCCTCGGCTACTGCTGTTAGAAAGAGCCTTCATTGGCTCCCTATCTCTGCCAGGATTACTTTTAAGATCCTTAACCTTACGTGCGGGGCGATCTCTGGCCAGGGAGCTGGAGGGGTCAAGGACCTCCTTGTACCCTATGTCCCCTCTAGAAATCTTCGCTCTTTAGGAAAGAATCTGTTATCTGTTCCCCGATTTAGGAGAGTCAGGTGGGGAGGAAGGTCTTTCTCTCATTTGGCTCCTAAGCTCTGGAATGCTCTTCCCATGGAAATTAAAGCTCAACCTTCTGTCCCCCTGTTTAGGAAATCATTAAAGACTTGGCTTTTTGTTAAGGCATATCCGTGAACTGGCTTTTTGTTAAGGCATATTCGCGAACTGGGTTTCTGTGTCTTTTGATCGTATTGTTAGGCGCCTTGATGCCTTTGGGCTTAGTCTGCGCGGTATAAATCTTCTTTGATTCATGAATTCATTCATTCCCATCAGTTGACAGCCTTCTTCTTAAGTTCAAATCCAATCACTCCCCTTTTATATGCACGCTATTTTATAGACCACCCCCTCCATATGCCCACATTCTCGCTGTCATTGGGCAACGCTATCGCGGAGCTGGTCATATACCATGCCAGAGTGCTGATAATTGGCGACTGCAACTATTGGCCACATAATGCACGGGAAAGCCCTTGCTCGGCTGAATTTACCGACCTGCTAACGGGAATGAATTACACCCAACACATCAAGGTAGCAAAACACATAAAGGGTCATATCCTTGACCAGGTCTGGACATCCAACCTAGAGCTAGCCGACCTACAAATCTCCCACTGCACATGGTCGGACCACCATTATATTACCTTCTCTATTCCCAGTACCCCTCCCCCCAAACCCCCACCTCCAGGTACTATCATGGCCAGAAACTGGAGCCGGGTAGACACCACAGAATTATGTGCCCAACTAGCCGCTTCTACACCCCTCGGCCTAATGGCATCCCCTCACACCCAGGTGGAAAATATTAATGCTTGGCTGGAATCAGCTAGAGACAGCGTAGCTCCCCTGAAGAAAATGAAAAATAAGAGGCCCCATGACGCCCAACATTGGTTCACCGACAATCTGAAGGAGAAGTAATTGGCTCTGCGTCAATCTGAACGCAAGTGGAGACAGGATTACTGCTCCAATAAAAAGGCAATTTTCATATCGGCTCTTAAAGAATACAAAAGCGCCATCCTCTGGTCCAAATCTGAATACTTCTCCTCTAAGATCCGGTGATCCACTCCGGATCACCGACCGACCCCTGCCCTCACCACGTCTTCAACAAGGCCGACGCTGTCATCGCACCCCACCTGCGAGACATCATCAACACATCCTTCGACACCACCATCTTCCCTGAGAGCTGGAAACACGCCGAACTCAGCGCTCTACTCAAGAAACCAACAGCGGACCCCACCGACCTCAAGAATTACCGCCCCATCTCGCTTCTCCCGTTTCCAGCCAAAGTCATCGAGAAGACCGTCAACAAGCAGATGGCCGCCTTCCTCGAGACGAACGGATCCCTCGACCCCTCACAGTCCGGCTTCCGAGCCAACCACAGCACCGAGACCGCCCTCATCGCCGCCACCGATGACATCCGAGCCCTGATGGACAATGGAGAAACAGCGGCCCTCATCCACCTAGACCTCTCCGCGGCATTCGACACGGTCTGCCACCGCACCCTAGTACGGCGCCTCAGCAACATCGGAATCCAGGACAAGGCGCTGGAATGGATCATCTCCTTCCTCGACGGAAGAACACAGAGAGTCCGCCTACCACCGTACAAGTCAGAGGCCTCCGAAGTCATCTGCGGCGTCCCCCAAGGATCATCTCTGAGCCCCACCCTCTTCAACGTCTACATGAGCCCCCTCGCGGCTATCGTACGCAAACACAACCTCAGCATAATCTCCTACGCCGACGACACCCAGCTGATCCTCTCCCTGACCAACGACCCCGCCGCCGCCAGAGCCAACCTGCACGAAGGGATGAAAGAGGTAGCCGAGTGGATGACGTCCAGCCGCCTGAAACTGAACTCGGACAAGACGGAGGTCCTCATCCTGGGCTCCTCACCCTCCGCCTGGGACGACACCTGGTGGCCTCCCGCCCTGGGCACCGCACCCAAACCGACGGACCATGCACGAAACCTGGGCTTCATCCTGGACTCCTCCCTCTCCATGACCAGGCAGGTCAACAACGTCTCCTCGGCGTGCTTCAACATCCTACGCATGCTACGGAAGATCTTCTGGTGGATCCCCACAGAGACCAGGAAGACCGTCACCCAGGCCCTCGTCACCAGCCGACTGGACTACGGTAACGCCCTCTACGCCGGTACCACCGCCAAGCTCCAGAAGAGACTCCAGAGGATCCAGAACGCCTCAGCCAGACTCATCCTCGACATCCCACGATCCAGCCACATCTCCGGACATCTGAGAGACCTTCACTGGCTCCCCGTCAACAAGAGAATCACCTTCCGCCTCCTCACCCACGCACACAAAGCCCTACACGACCAAGGCCCGAGCTACCTCAACAGCCGAGTCAACTGCTACGCTCCCAAACGCCACCTCCGATCAGCCAACCACGCCCTCGCCGCCGTCCCCCGCATCCGAAGAGCGACTACAGGAGGAAGGTCCTTCTCCTACCTGGCCGCCAAGACCTGGAACTCCCTCCCGACCGACCTGCGCCTGACCCAAGACCACCTCTCTTTCAGGAAGAAGCTGAAGACCTGGCTGTTCGAGCAGTAGCGGCACCCCCCCCCCCAGCGCCTTGAGACCCTACGGGTATGTAGCGCGCTTTATAAGTGATTGATTGATTGATTGATATAATCGACTAATAAAGCGAAGGACATCTTCTCCATAGTAGATGAACTCGTTAAACCTGATCGTGTCACTGCAAAACCCACCCCATCACAATCCCTTTGCGATTCTCTCAACACATATTTCATCGAAAAAATTGCCACCATCAAATCCAGCATTCCCAAGGCTATCTCACCACCAGACCCCTGCTGCTCATACTCCAATTCTCACCATCTCAACCAGATCCCACTTATTATTCAGGAGGTCCTTTTCTCCCTACTTAAAAAGGTCTGTTCTGGCACCCCTATGGACAGTTGTCCCCCGCACATCCTCCTGGAAGTCTTTCTTCACTGTCCGGAGGCCCCATTGTCGCTCCTTAACAATTCCCTCACCAAGGGTATTGTTCCCAACCTATTTAAGAGTGTGGAAGTTGTACCCATCCTGAAAAAACCAGGCACTGATCTCTTAATACCTAGTAACTTCCGCCCTATATCGCTGCTGCCCTGCCTGGGAAAAATTCTAGAGGCCCAGGTTGCTAACTGCCTGAGCACCTTTATAGAGCATTCTCACTACCTAGACTCACACCAAGCAGGCTTCAGACCCGAACACTCTACCGAATCTGTCATCTTCGCAGCTCTCGACGAATTAAGGAAGGGGGCAGACCAGAACACCAAGCAAGCCCTAGTGCTTCTTGATCTATCGGCTGCTTTCAACACCGTCGACCACCATTTGTTGGTCGACCGGGTTGAAAGCGCCGGGATCCGGGGCCTTTCACTAAAGTGGATTGCTTCTTTCCTCAGTGACCGCTATCAAGCGGTCCGCCTCGCCAACTTTTGGAAAGAAGACTGACATGTGGGGTACCACAGGGTTCATCTCTTCCCCCTCTTCTTTTCAATTTGTATATCTTTCCCCTGATCCTGGCCCTTCACAAGAGAGAGGTTGTTACCTTTAATTATGCTGATGACCTCCAGTTAGTGTTTAACATCATTTCATCGCTCTCATCTATGGAGAACTTTCAATCTACAATGAATTTCATTAGTAACTGGATGAACACTAATCAGCTCAAATTAAATCCTGATAAAACCGAGCTGATTCTTACTAGGGGCTCAGCCAACCCCTTGAATTCCAAATTCTGGCCTCAATCATTGGGTTGCTCCCCCTCCCCAGTCAGCTCAGGTAAAAGCCTGGGAATCTTGATCAGCAACGATCTCACCATGAAGGCCCAGATACATTCAGTGGTCTCTGCTTGTTTCTTCCACTTGCGAAGAATTGGGAAAATAAGCAGATTTCTAACCACTGAGGCTTTGATCCACGTCATTCTTGCCCTGGTAATGTTGTGTATTGATTGCGCTAACTCTCTGTATACCAGCATTCCAGCCTACCAACTACGCCGGCTACAACTGGTGCAGAACCAAGTCGCAAGGCTTGTCTATGGCCAGCCGAAATCCCACCACGTGAAACCATTGTTGAAGAGCCTCCATTGGCTCCCCGTGACCCAACTCTGTCTTTTCAAACTTGGCTGCACGATCTACAAAGACCTTTCGGATCGCGGCCCGGCCTTTATCGCCACCAAAATGCAGCTCTATGTCCCCTCCCGTGATCTTCGCTCGTCAAACATGAACTTACTGACCCCCTGCCCATCCAAACAAAAAAAACACGGCGGCCTAAGATTCTCGATTCTTGCACCCCAATTCTGGAACTCCCTTCCTCCTGAATTGCGTCTGGCCACCTCCTACCCCAAGTTCAGGAAATCCCTCAAAACATGGCTATTTGCCCAGGCTTACAATTAATTCCACTGTTTCTGTCCGAGGAACCGTCCCGGCTCAGCGCCAAGAAACCGTCTGGTGAACTTGCGCTTAATAATTTATTTTAACATAACATAACATAAAGTAGTGTGTGATTTTTCCCTGAATCCCTTCCTGGAACACCTGATCCTCTAGGGCGTCCGGGCACAGTCTCCAGGTATGACTTGCGGGTCTAAAGTGCGCCATTTTTAGGATCAGGAGTGCCGGGTTATGGTCTGAGATTATGCGGGATAAATATCCTACAGTGTGTACTAGGCTCTGAATGTCTGCGGTGCATAGAAAGGTGTCTAATCTCGTGTGACCCTCATGTACGGCCAAAAAGTAAGAGTAATCACGGTCCAGAGGATGTAAAGTTCTCCAGGAAGCTAACAATCCCCATTGGTGCTGCCAGCTACTAAATGCATGTGCTGTGTGTGTGGTCGGAAATCACATAGTAGGGGTCGGATCTGTCCAGCTGTTATCATATCATATCATAGCGCTGGTCAAATACGGGGCCAGACCGTGGTTCAAGTGGGTAAAGAAGGCGGATTGCTCAGTATTAAGAGCATACACACTCACTATGCTCAGTTTGCGTCTTTCCCAATCGTCCCCGCACTACCACATATAGGCCCTCCAGGTCTATTAGGGAGTCTATCAGTTGGAATAGGACCCCTGCCAGGATCCATACCATTGGCTCTCGCGCATAAGCGGAATACGTGGTGTAGAAAGCTTGCCCTCTCCAGCGCCTCTGCAATGGTAACCCCTTTTTCTGCGTGAGGTGCATTTCTTGTAGTAGGGCTATATGAAGTCCACGTCTTCGAAGGTATGAAAGTACCTTATTGTTACGATTGCCTGCCATGCGGATCTGGGGCATAATATTGTGGCGGTGCCGAGCAGGCACCGCCATCCATATTATGATGTGCAAATTTAAAGGCCTTTCCATGGCGGCGATGCCGCCATGGAAAGGCCGGCGGAAATTGCTTTGGGGGCCCTTTACGGGTCCCCGGGGAAGTGGGGTTCTGCACTTGAGGGGTACCTATGGTACCCTCTACATTGCCATACACAAGGTGACAGGCACCGCGCGGTGCCTGTCACGTTGTGCATGGCAATGCAAACCATGCACTTTTAACATTGCGGACGGAGCTGCACCCAGCAGCACCGTCCGCAATGTTAAAGGCCAGAATGCGCCCGCCAGTGTGGCAGGCGCATCCTAATTGGCCTTTTGGGACCGCCGCACCTCTGGCGGTTGGTCCCATTTTCCGTTACGGTGGCGGGCGGACTAAGTCTGCCTGCCATCGTAATGGGGCCCTTTATGTTTGTTTTATGTATAATAATAGTTAGTTAATGTTATTTAAAAAAATGTATAGTATTTTTTAGGAGCAGGATGTTGGGTTAATAGGGGATAAGGGTGGGGAGTGTTTTAAAATAATTGGTATTAAAATTTAATAAATTCAAATTTTTTAATTTTAATTTCGAAATTATTGTTTTAGGAGCTTATAGGGGATAAGGATGGGGAGTGTTTTAAAAAATATTGATTTCAAAGTTTAATAAATTCTAAATTTGTAAATGTAAATTAGGAATTTATTTTTAGGAGCTGGATGTTGGGGATAAAGGTGGGTAGTGTGTTTAAAAAATGATAATTTTTTTTATAAAATTGACATTTTTAATTTAAAGGTAGAACATTTATTTTTAGGAGTGGGATGTTGGGTTTATAGGGGATAAGGGTGGGGAGTGTTTTAAAAGAATTGTATTTTTTTTTTTTAATTATGAGAAATTAATGTTTAAATTAGAAATATTTTATTTATGAGTGGAATGTTGGGTTTATAGAGGATAAGGGTGGGAGTGTTTTTTAAAATTTTTATAAATTTAAAATTACAATTTAGAAATGTCAGTTTTGAATTTAGAAATTATTTTTTTATGATTGGGATGTTGGGTTTATAGGGGATAAGGTTGGGAGGTGTTTTACAGTAATTGCTTAAATAATTAAAATAATGAATATTTTAAAATAAAATTATATCTATTTAAAAAATATTATTTGTTTATAGAGTATAAATTTAATTCAAGTAGTATTAAAAATAATGGTTTATTAAGCAGCTCTCGTCTTGGGCTGAATCTCAGGGCCTCTGCGATGTATGGAGGATCTGGCACCCGCAGGCTCGCCAATACACCCACACATCGGCGGCCCATCACTCCCATGCCCGGATCGACCTCATCTTTGTACCGTCTACCGACTGCGCAGGGGTGCAGGATGCGCGCATTCTCCCGAGGGGCCTCTCGGACCACTCACCAGTACTCCTTGCTCTTGGCCCCCCCCCCCTCTCCGCCCATCCGATGTGGCGTTTGAACGCCTGGTTCCTCCACGACAAGGCTTTCCGGAAGGTGGTCGGGGGCGAGATAGCCGATTACTACTCTCACAACGAGGGCTCTGTCCCCTCCCCTGCCGTCCTGTGGGAGGCTGGCAAGGCGACTATTCGGGGCGCGCTAAGGGGCATCTGCAACGGCAACGGCGGGCCCAATCTCAGAAGCTCGCGGACTGCGAGGCTCAGGCCTTGGACCTGGAGCGCAACCTGGGGGGGTTGGAGGACAACACACGGTCTCGTCGCCTGGCTTTCCTGCGGGAAGAGATTCGCTTACACTCCTTGGAGGCAGCAAAGACTCTGTGGCGCTCCTCGGTGGCCCGGGTATACGGCTGGGGAGACAAAAATGGCACGCTCCTCCACCGGCTGGCTACTTACCCCCGGGCAGGTAGGATCATTCCGGCCATCGCGGACTCGACGGGGGGCCTCCACACAGCCTCGGTGGCGATGGCCCAGGCGTTCGCCGACTACTATTCCCGGCTGTACCGACTCCGGAAGTCCACGCTCTCCCTAGAGGAGTTGCTGGGGACGAATGGGGCGATGCTTGAGCGGCTGCAGCCTGCGGTCTCTGAGAGCCTCGACTCACCTATAGAGCTGCTGGAGATTGAGGAGGCGATCGGCTGCCTGGCGCCCGGGAAGACCCCGGGACCCGACGGGTTCCCTCAGGAGTACTACGCTCACTATCGTGAGACTCTGGCCCCGAGGCTTCGGGACCTGTTCGCGGACGTGGTGGGGACGGGCTCGTTCCGGCCTGAAACGGACACAGCGACCATAGTTGTCCTCCCCAAGACGCAGCCCCCCTCGCGGTCCTGCTCGGACTACCGGCCAATATCCCTCATCAACACCGAAATCAAAATCTATGCCACGGTCCTCGCACAGCGGTTGTGCCCATCTCTTGCTTCTCTGGTCCACCCGGATCAATGCGGATTTATGCCGGACCGGGGGACCAGGCACTGCCTGCGGCGCCTGCACCTCGCGATGGCGCACCGCGGCCGCCTTTCCCCCTATCTGGCCCTCCTGCTGGTCGACTTTGAAAAGGCCTTCGACTCAGTGGGGTGGGCATACTTGGGTAAGGTCCTTGAGCACATGGGTTTCGGTCCCCGGTTCCGTGCCATGGTTGCGGTCCTGTACGCGAGCCCGCGGGCCCGTGTTTTGGTCAATGGGGCTCTGTCTCGCCCGTTTCCCATCGGTCGAGGTACGCGTCAGGGATGTCCGCTCTCGCCCCTCCTGTTCGCTCTGGCCATGGAACCCCTGGCGGTACTGATTCGCTCGGATCCCGCTCTTCGCGGATGGGATTGGCCAGGCCTGGCCCCTGATAAGATCGCCCTCTACGCGGACGACGTCCTCCTCTATCTCTCTGATCCAGCGACCTCGGGACCCCAGGTCCGCCGGATTCTCCGCCGGTTTGGCCAAGCATCGGGTCTCCATCTGAACCCTAAAAAGTCCGTTCTAGTCCCGCTGCACCCGTCCCGGGACTGCTTCGACTGGCAATCGGATATTCCCCTCCGGAGACTCTCCTTTAAATACTTGGGGATCTGGGTCACCCTCCTTCCGGAACTCTGTTGGGCCCTCAATGTGGCTCCTGTAGTCAACAAGACCAGATCAGACATGCTCCGGTGGCAATCGCTCCCATTGAATCCGCTGGGGAGAGTTGCCCTCTATAAAATGATGGTCCTCCCCAAGTTTCTATACATGCTACAAAACACTCCGTGCTCCTTTCCGCGCCCGTGGTTCCGGGAACTGGATAAGATGGTGACTAAATTTCTCTGGGGCGGCGGCAGGCCCCGGCTGGCCTTAGATCGCTGCAGAGTCCCCTCCTACGACGGCGGCCTGAGCATGACAAACCTATATCTCTACTATCTGGCCACCCAGCTACTGGTGATCCACGACTGGTTCTCGGGTGGATGGGGCGATCCGGCTTATCGACTCGAGGTGCATTGCCTCGGGTTCTCCTCTATCCAAAACATGCTCTATGGAGCAGCGGTTCCCCTGTCGCTCCCCGGCGTCGTGCGGGCCCCTTTCCTCGCGTGGCGCGCGGCTTTGAGGCACACCCGGTGGTCGGGGACGAACACGCAACTCACACCGCTTTGGCACGGGACATGGTTGCGGGAGGTGGTGGGACTGGTGGGCTTTCGGCAGTGGGATCTTCTCGGGATCTCCACTCTGGGCGATATATGGCGTGGGAGCCACATGTGTTCCTTCCAGGAGCTTCAGGCCCGCTTCTCGCTGCAGCCTTCTCAATTTTATCGCTACCTTCAATTGCGCCATGCGGTCCGGACCCACGTCCCTCTTGACTCTAGATTGCCTTCCCATAGCCCGCCTGAAGCCCAGGTGATGTTAGGGTGTCTGGGGAAGGGGGGCATATCCCGCATTTACAAATCCCTGATTAACAATACCCCGGTAGACTGGAGCGGACTAAAACAGCGATGGGAGGCCTGGGTGGGACCCCTAGATGACGCGGACTGGAGGGACGCCCTTATGGCCCCTCGGTCGCTTACCACCTCCGCTAGGTTGCGGCTCATCCAACTCTACTACCTCCACACCGCTTATCTGACCCCGGACCGCCTATACCGTGCGGGCCTCCGCGTGGATGCCTCCTGTGCCCGCTGTGGGATGGCTCCGGCGGATTTTTTCCATATGGTGTGGTCTTGTCCCCGCCTGGCAGACTACTGGGCAGCGATTGAAGCCGACCTGGCGGAGGTTCTGGGATGGGAGGTCCCCCATGAGCCTAGAATGGCCCTGCTGGGCATCACGGACGGGATGGATGGGTCCCGTAACGACAAGTACTTCCTCACTACTGCCCTAATGGTGGCCAAGAGGGACATAGCAGCCGCATGGTCGCAGCCAGACCCGCCCAGAAGGGCTACCTGGAGTAGAGGGGTAGATTGGTGTGCGGCCCAAGAGCGGTCGTTGTACGCTGCCCGGGGCTGCCCCAAAAAATTCCGCAAAATATGGGGGAAATGGCTGGGGGGACTGCTTTGAGGGGTGGGGGCGCAGAGGGTGGGGACGGGGGCTGGGGGGGGAAGGGGGGGTGTTTACATTCGTTTGTCGATACCTTCCTGATTGCAGGTACTGATGCCATGTTCAATGCACTGTTGTATATCTTTCTTGATATTGTCCTTTATGCTGCAAAACACAATAAATTTGTTTGTCAAAAATAATGGTTTATTATTCATCCTCTATTAAAATTAAAAATTATGTAATTTAATATTTAAAATGTATAGTTATATTTTTATCAATATATGTTAGCTATATATATATAAATATGTGATCTTTTTCTAAAAAGTAAAAATATATATATATTCATTACTTTATTTAAAAAATTAAATTTCTAATTTAGTATTATGTTTAGTATGTCGATAAAATATTATTTATATGTGAGTTATGATATTTAGGAATAAATATTATTGTTTGAAAGAATATTTTCTATATAAATATTTTAATTTCATATGTTGACAAATATTATTATTAATTAAAATATATAGTTTTAATAATTATTATAGGAAATATTAAATACATTATTTTTATGTAGAGTACAGTTAGTGATATTATAATAATTGTATTGGGAAAAGTAAATCAGATCTGTTTAGTGTCTGGCACCATCTCTGTCTTTATAGTACTAGGAGTGGAAATAGTAAATTAATTACGTTTAGTATCCAGCATCTACCCTAACTTAATGCTAACTGGAGTGGGAATAGTAAATTAATGACTTTAGTGTTCAGCACCTCCCCTGACTTAATGCTAACTAGAGTGGGAATTGTAAATTAATTACGTTTATTGTCCAGCACCTACCCTGACTTAATGCTAACTGGAGTGGGAATAGTAAATTAATTAAGTTTGGCGTCCAGCACCTACCCTGACTTAATGGTAACTGGAGTGGGAACAGTAAATTTATTAAGGTTAGTGTCCAGCACCGACCCTGACTTAATGCTAACTGAAGTAGGAATAGTAAATTAATTAAGTTTAGTGTCCAGCACCTACCCTGACTTAATGTTAACTGGAGTGGGAATAGTACATTTATTAAGTTTAGTGTCCAGCACCTACCCTGACTTAATTCTAACTGGAGTGGGAATAGTAAATTAATTAAGTTTTGTGTCAAGCACTGACCCTGACTTAATGCTAACTGGAGTGGGAATAGTAAATTAATTAAGTTTAGTGTCCAGCACCTACCCTGACTTAGGGGTCGATTAGGATGGCGGTCGGAAAACCATTCAGACCGCCGTGGTAGCGGAAATTAACTGTGCCGTGGGAAAACCGGCAGTCAGATTTGGATGAACCGCCACAAAATTCCAACTGCTGCAGTCGCATTCCACAAAAGTCCGCCGGGAGCATGCGGAGCAGGTGAAAATCCGTCTGCGGGGGTCGGATTTGCTGTGGAAATACCCTAAACCGCCGCACGGCCTGCAGATTGACCGCACGTGAAATTAGGATACGATTGCGGTGACAGCGGAACAATCAACTGCTTCCGACCGCCGCGATCGCAACTATTGAGTAATGGGAGAGCCGGCGGAAGGGCTGTTGTATTCCGACCACTGCGGTTGCTCAGTAAGAGTAATGGCAGACGAAAGCAAACACACAACAAGGCTACCAAGTGTGGCTGTATATCTGGCTCAGCCTCAAAAAACACCTAACACACCCCAATGACACATCCCCTTGGCAACTTAAAAAACTACAAATCCCAGGTCAACCCACACAACACACCTAACAGGAAGTCTCCATTTTGACCCACCCACATAGCTGAGTATAAAACCAGCCCCTTCCCTGACCAGAATCCTTTGCACTACTCCACAACTGAAGAGCCCAACCCCACAGCATTAAGGAGAAGCAAATCTGCACACATCACACCATCACAACCACACACACACCACACACATCACCACCACAACCTTCACACCTGCACCTTCAACCTATTTGCACATCATACACCATGTCACAGAAGAAAATGCCCAAATTCACTGACAATGAGTTTTCAGTGATGGTAGATGAGGTAATCAGAGTAGAACCACATTTGTTTGGAAACCTGGTCCAACAGACACCATTAGCCACCAAAAATCAAATGTGGGCAAGGATAGTCAACAAGGTCAACGCAGTAGGGACCATCCCGCGCTCCTAGTAGGAGATCAGGAAGAGGTGGAATGACCTCAAGACCAAGGTGAAAGCGGAACAACAAGAACCGTAAGTTGGCTCAGATGACTGGCGGTGGCCCTCCTATTCCACTATGAACATTCACCGAATGGGAGGAAAAGGTGCTTGCCATACTGCATCCAGAGAGTCTCACAGGAATACCCGAGGGAGTGGAGGCTGGTAAGTACCAACAAATGTCTCCTAATACACTGCTATGTACTGTCTTGCACAACTAAAAAGCAACACCTCCTAGGCCCAAATGCACTCATGTGCACTACACTCTCCCCGAAACATGTCTCACAGATCCAACATTTTCTCCCTCTGATTCATCCCAAAGGTATCTAGCAATATTTCCATGGGGGCATGTTTACAGCCAGCCAGCACTACAACTCCCACCACACTCACAGGTAGGTAGCCATCATAACAGGGAGGGGTGTTGCACTACAACTCCCACCTGGCTCACTTGTCCCAAAGCTCAGCAGGATGGAGCACTCCCCCACCTCCCCCAGCCAGAAGCATGTGGTAGCCATTGCATTGCTCAATTCAAACTAACAGGAAGGTAGCCATCTTAACAGGAAGGGGTGTCTGCTCACATCAAACTCAAAGGTAGGTAGCCATCTTAACAGGGAGGGGTGTCTGTGGGTGGGAAGCCATCACTACTACTCCCACCAGGCCACCTTGCCCCACAGCTGAGCAGGATGGAACACTCCCCCACACAGAAGCATGTGGCAGCCATTGCATTGCTCTCATCAAACTAACAGGTAGGTAGCCATCTTAACAGGAAGGGGTGTCTCCTCACATCCAACTCACAGGTAGGTAGCCATCTCAACAGGGAGGGGTGTTTGTGGGTGGGAAGCCTGCACTACAACTCCCACCAGGCCCCCTTGTCCCAAAGCTCAGCAGGATGGCACACCCCCCACACCCAGAAGCATGTGGCAGCAATTCCCCTCAACTGTGTCACAGAACAGGTAGGTAGACAGTGCATGCACCCTGCCATTCCTCTCAAAAAGCATGGAGCCATATGACCACACCAGCCCTCACATGTCATCCAAAAGCCACTTCCAGTATGCGAACAGCTAAGCGTATGTAACTGTCACAGAAATTAAAGTTTGACTCACCAATTCACATGTTGAAGAAATTCAGGGCACAATCATGCTCAGCACTGAATGCTATGTGTAAGTTCCATGGTGGCAGAGCATCAAGGCCCATATGAACACAAAACATGCATGGCCAATTGGTAAAAAAAAGTAAACTACATGATATTACAATGGCTAGTTCATGCTCAGACGTAATGTCTTCCATGCAGAGCAAACAAAAGAGTCGCATCACATAAAGTTGTTGTACTGCTAGTCATTAGATGACGACATGTCCTTGTAATCACACAATCTGTACGTGGAACATGGTATCTATTGACATGGCACACCATGGACAAGTAATGTATGTACCTCTACATCATGTCATGATGCTCAGTACCTTGCAGCCATACAAAGTGATATCAATGTAAACTGTGTGGTGTATCACATGTAACTTCCAAACGTTTAACACCAAGCTTGAGGGGTGCACTTCAATGACCATTTCACCTCTGTTCAACAGGAGATCAACAATTGACTGCTGCAGAAGACCACACCGACCTGCAGAGCCAGTCTCCCCTCCCCGGAACATGGACTCTTGGATGCAGACTCCCTAAGTTTCTCGAATGCGGACCCCGACCCTGGCCCATACGGACTGCCAGGGCACACCACGTCCCAGGCCCCCACTGTCCCCACCACCACCACCTCAGCAACAACAACAGCGCTGACACCTGCTGCAACGACCTGTGCTGCCTCAACCACCACCACCAGTGCTGCCTGCAACACTCTCCCTGCCTCAGTGGATACCAACACCATCACACAATCAGAGGAGGGCAGGGAGAGTCTGCGGGTGCATGGAGTGGCAACGCCACAGGTCGGGGACAGCAGGGCAGGCGGGAGGGCAACTGGGGGACAAAAGCGAGAGGACACTGGGACCGAAGCCCTGGCCAACATCGCCAGAGTCCTTGGGGCATACGAGCAAACCCAGAGACACATGGGCCAGGTTCTGGAAGAAGTGCGTGAGCTCCGCCTGCTGATGAGGTCCATGGACACGCGTATGGGCCAGATCGTGGACCTCATGGGCCAGCTTGTGGGTGTTCTGAGGGACAGTTATGCGGCCCAAAAGACAGCTCAACCTCCCTCCAGTGGCCCGCAGGATGATACTCTCACCACCTCAGCTGTGGCCACAGAGAGGGGTGAGCTGCAACAGGATAACTCCTTAGACACTACTGCACCCGCAGCAGGCGCCCCCTCCCCCGGAAAACGCAAAAGGGGCCGTCCCAGAAACACCTCGGGAGGAACACGTGGCAAAGCACCAGCCAAGCGCAAAGAGCCAGCCTTGATGGCACCTCTGTTCACCTTGACATTGACTTTGTTGACTATCCTTACCCACACTGCCATGTTGATGGCAGGTGTCTGTTGGACTGTGTCACCACATCAATGTGGTGACTACTCTATTGTCTCGTTTACAATCACTGACAACTCATTGATTCACTTTGCACCATTTTTTTAAACATCACTTGTCTGTCACAAACACTCTTTGTAAATAAACTCTCTTTACACACCTATGTTTTTGTGTGAGGATGTTTATCACAGGATGTACAATGTTGACTCTGATTCCAATGTACTAGAAGCTCTGATTGTTTCGAGGCATTGAGAGGCTGAAGGGACCTAGAAAGACACAAGAGAACGACATTTACTAATCAGGTGATGGCATCACATCCAGTACACACTAGTCATCAATGTACACAAACCAGCACACATTACAATGAGAAACGATATCAACATAGACATCATATGGCTGGTCATGACTACACTGTGCCACAAACATCAGCCATCAGCAGAGAGCCAACAACAGGCAGCAGTCAAAAAGCTCCTGAAGGCCATTTCACTACCATCAAAGACAGCAGACAATGGCACTGTTGTACAATGTGACTCACACTCAAGGGAAGTAGCGGTTGATGAGCTGTTGACGCTGATCGACACCTTCCTCCTCTCCACTATCCTCGTCACTGAACATGTGTGGGTTTGGAAGCGGGGGCATCTGCTGCTCATCATCGTCCAGGAGCAGGGGGATCTCTTTGCGCAAGGCCAGGTTGTGGAGCATGCAGCATGCAACTACGATCTGACACACCTTTTGGGGAGAGTAGAGTAGTGCACCTCCGTGCTTGTCCAGACACCGGAATCTAGACTTCAGAAGACCAAAAGTACGCTCCACCACATGACGTGTCCTCCCATGGGCATCATTGTAGCGGACTTCACCTGGGGTCATGGGATTCCTCAGTGGGCTCAGCAACCAAGGCCGGTTGAGATATGCAGAGTCACCTAGGTGTAACATACATAGCCCAGTTTTGTAATATAACTGTAGCTGAGGACAGCGTGTCACACATACAGTACACTACTTGACTCTGCTTACTTGCCCACAATCCATGCACGCTCCGGGTGCAGATTTGCCAACAGCTGTGGTACGATGCTGTTACACAGTATGTAGGAGTCATGTGCTGATCCTGGAAATCTGGCACAGATATGGGAGATTATCATATCCACTTGACATACCACTTGCACATTAATGGAATGGAAATGCTTCCTGTTCCTTCAAATGTGCTCACTTGCCTGTGGTGGAACCAGGCCAACATGTGTACAGTCAAGGGCGCCAGCAACATTAGGGATGTGGGCAATGTCATAAAAATCACCCTTCACAGCTGCCAAATGATGTCTCCTGGGAAAATGGATGTAGCTGTCCTTGTATGTCATCATAGAGGACAGGACATCACCTAGCACCATGCTGAACATTGGTTGACACATCCCACCTGCGCTGACCATAGCGTACTGGAACAAACCAGTTGCAAAGAACTGCGGGCCGCCATCACCTTACATGTTGGTGTCAAAGCAGTCAGATAGGTTCTGTGAGGCCTCAGATGGGGCTCCAACTGACCACATAGGTCTTGAAGGGTAGGTCGATCCAAACGGAATTTACGTATGATGTCCTCATCCTCCATGTCCACAAGCAATGTGAATGGACAATGCACATTTGGTCGCCTCCTACATAAGACAAAAGGGAACACATGTCAATTCAATTCCCCTATTAGATGTGTCCAGCATCTTACGTTTTGACTGACACAGCGCCAACAAAAACTGGCCTGAAACAACAGCTTACAGCACAAGTCACATGCAGAGACACCTTGATCTAAAGTAGTTGTACACGTGTTCAGTATTTACATAGTGAGTACCCCCAAAACAGATTCAGACTATGTGAATGGAAAATGGTACAATCCAACATCTTGTGTCACCAGCCCTGAGAGTATTGACACAGCATATGTCTGAAACAGAAACACTGCTGGCTTCTACCTAGCTGCTGTACTTGCCACACCTTCTTGCGTGAGTTGGACAGGGCACACATTAACAACACAGTTAGCACAGTGTGTGCATAAATATCAAGTATCAACATGAGTTCAACAATCTACACAGTGAAATAGGCACATTATGTAGTCAGTCCATCATTACTGTGGTTTGCTTAGCCATCTCACACATTGACATGTTTACATATTTGAGAGACTCACACATTGACATGTTTACATATTTGAGAGACCATCACACAACCGATCTGTGTACATGCACAACATCATAAGTGACATGTGAGGGAGTACATGCCAATGCATGTAATCCTGTGCACTGACATGACATGTGTAGTCATCAGTGAGTTAAATGTCACATTAGCATTGAATTTGACTATCTGGTGGCATGATTCATAGAAAGAGTCTACTGTTCAATGATGAGAACTGGCCATTGCCATTGCTACAGCATGATGTGTCCATAGGTGCCGTAAGCGTGCACCGCCACCGCAATCACGGTCATTGGGTACAATTTCGAAAAATACACGATTGCGGTAGCGACCGCCTGGGCCTGCGGTGTGACACCACTAATGCCCATGCCCTTTCAGCCAATGGGAACCGCAATCGCGGTAGCGAAATCCACATTTAAAAATCGCAGTAGGCGTTTGCCACCGCGGGCCGGTCATTGGATACAATTGAAAGATGTCAATTTGCGGTAGTGACCGCCTGGGACCCGCGGTGTAACACCGCCAATGTCCATGCCCTTTCAGCCAATGGGAACCGCAATCGTGGTAGTGAAATACACTTTTGAAAAACGCAAGAGGCGTGCTCCGCCTCCACGGTGCCGGTCATTGGATACAATTGAAAGATGCCAATTCGCGGTAGCGACCCCCTGGGCCCCGCGGTGTGACACGGCCAATGCCCATGCCCTTTCAGCCAATGGGAAGCGCAATCGCGGAAGTGAAATACACTTTTGAAAATCACGGTAGGCCAGCTCCGCCATCGTGGGGGCCGGTCATTGGTTACATTTAAAAAAGCTGATCTGGAACACCAATTGCAGCATCTGAGTACCACTGAAACAACCCCAGAGGGCTATATATATCTGGGAGAGAGCCACACATTTACACTGCATTCAGACACTGCTGCCTGCAATTCTTCACCAACAACTGCTGCTGTTCCTGTCTCCTGAACCCAGTGATGGCGAGAACTGAGAACACCAGGGCCCGTCCCTTCACCATAAAGGAGCTAGAGGTCCTGGTGGACGAGGTGCTTTCACAGTATGGGAGGCTATATGATGCTCCTGATGTAATGGTAAGTGTTTCAGAGTGAAATTTGGGAGAGTGCAAAGAGTGCTCACATGATGTTGCTCTGCTGTAGTATGTGCCTGTGAGTGCAAGTTTGTGTGACACACTGCCTAACATGCTGACTTCATGTCAATGGGATGTTTAGCCTTATTTCCACAGATCCAAGGCTGCATTTAAGGATGGGAGGGACATGCAGTGTTTTTGCAGCCATACAGTAACACTGCTGGTTTGGACAGTGGAAGTCAGAACAAACATTGCCTGTGCTAATGGATGTCAGAGTCCATGAGGTTTTCACATGCTCATTTGTGACATTGCAAATGTGTTTCGTCCAGAGGGTACTGAAGGATGTATGTACAATTTTCATATTGCCACCATGGATATGTATGCAGTATGCACAAGATTGAAATGCCTGAGGGTGACACTCTTGGTGGAAATTCACCTATGACACATCAGATTAATGTACTTCGGAAACATCATCCTTCCATTGTTTTCATTATGTGTACTGACTTGCATGTGTAGGCACTGTTTGCCTTCTCATATTGTACATGCATGTGAATGTTCTGATGGCCCACGTTTAACCTCAGTGTGAGTCTCCCTGGCATGCACAGATACTGCCCAATTTGACAAGGACCCATCAGTAAATGGACAGAGTGAAACATATGTGTTGTCTGCCGCCCTATTTCTCAATGAGCTATCTTAGGCCTGAGGATTGCACAAGACAGACCTTGTGAGAAGGGTGTAAGAATGTAAGATCATGTCTCTAAAAGTGACCTCCATGACACAGTGAGCCATTCACAGGCCAAGGACATTGAGGGGTGTGTAGTGTTGGACACAGTGAGTCTGCCCCAACACATCATTTCCAATGTAGTGTATGTCTTGCTCACTCACATACTGCATCACAGATAAGGGCCTTCTTCACATTGTTTTCTGTGCTGGCATTCTGCATGTGTATGATGGCCATGTACAGTGTCCACCCTCATACTTGCATACATTTCTATGCGATTATCTGATGCAAATGTACTGCGTGTCATGCTGTATGGCCTCTGCTCAACATTTCTGTATTGGTGTGCTATGTTTTTGCATGCTCCTGTACTGAGACACAGTGGCACATAACACAGTGTCACTGAAACTTCCTCTTCTTGTCTCCCATGCCTGCAGCTTAAAGTCCGCCAGCGAAAGGCCTTATGGAGGGTCATTGCACGCAAGGTGCGGGCTCTGGGTGTCTCCAACCGACAGCACACACACTGTCACAAGAGGTGGGATGACATCTGCCGGCTGAGCAAAAACGTGGCAGAGATGACGCTGGGGCTGCTCCCTCGGACTGAATGGTTGGCGTGCAGGAGCGTGACATCATTAATGGCCCGCATCTTGGCAGTGACACAGCCAGAGCTGGATGGACGTTCGAGGGCCCATCAGCAGCAAGTTGGGATGAGTATTCTGCGAAGGGTGACTTTGGGTGTGAGTGACTACATGTATCACAACCCTGAGCCAGTGCGGAGCTCTGTGATGTTTCTAGTGTGATGCAATGTCTTCTAAGTGACCTCTGTGTTGAGTGCAGCTGTCAGGCATTTTCGCTAGATGTACTTTCTCATGTGTTGGCCCTTGATATTGCAAGATGAGATATGGCCTTATGACATCTGCTGCATTATGGGTGTCATAAATATCACCGGGCAGTGAACAGCAGTGTGCATCATCTTAGTGTGCATTCGCCAATGTGTGCATTGCCTGACTTGGAAATTGTGAGAACTACACATCTGACACCAATGTGCAACGGTCGTTGTGCTTCAGAGCACAACATGGTGGACATCGGTAGCTCATGGCCATTGCAAAAGGACATTTTGGAGTCAGTATCTGTGTTGTCCCCTTAAAGTGACTACATATGTGACTGAGACAACATGTTGAGTTGTATATCTATCTCACCTACAGGCACGTAGGTATGCTTACAGAGATCAGTGTGTTAGGTTACACGGAAACACGGGCCAGCTATTTGGCTGTCTGAACGTCACATGGGTCCTCAATGTCAACTATGCATGTTTCCATGCATCTTCTGAGTTTTGCATTAAGGTTGCACATGTAGACTGCACAGGGTGGTGCACAACATGGGGGTATCATATTCTAGTGTTGTGCTTTGCTTGCATATGATGTTTGTGAGTATGGCACTATACTGAACCTACGTTTCTTGTCTATTGAAGCATCTACCGAAGGCAAGGAAGGACAGGGGACGGACACCAGTGGTGAAGCTTCTGGCATGACTGCTACACATGAGCACACTGACACTGATGTGACCAGCGCATTGGAGGGGGACAGGAGTGCCCTGGAAGAATCACACCCAGAAACACCAACCTTAACATCATCTGACTCCAGAGGTGACTCCTTGATGTTGGCGGGCACAGGGAGTATGAAATCTGCATCTTCTTCCACCACACATCGTCCAATGCCCACCCTCCCGGCTACTACCACTAGTGCTGTCTGTGCCCACAACACTAGGAAGGGTAGATTGTCCCTCCCCAGGCACTGCTGCCCCTGCCCCTGTCTCCCCTGCTGCCCTCAGTGTGGAGGCAGTGGACCTTTTGCACCAGCTGTGTGCGGTTCAGACTACTCTCCTGAATGCCTTCCAGGATCATGACAAGAAGCTGGCACAGGTTGTTGCCTTCATGGAGGGCATTCATTCTGACGTGGGTGGGCTACACAGAACTGTCCTGTCTTTGTCCTCCACAGTGACGGCAGCCATTCAGCTGTCACAGGCTCAAAGTCCAGATCCAGTCCCTTCACCAACCACCCTGCCAGTGGCACCACCTGGTGAGAATGACCACACACCACAGCCCTCAGGCGCCAAGTACTCCACATGCAGCACACAACAGCAGCACTCCAAGCGGCACAGAGCACAGACACCATCCCCAAAACATACAACAGGCACATAGGAGCGCAAAGGCAAAAGCCCTTCACGTGACACTCAGGGGCATCAGGCCAAGAAGCAGGCCACAGGGTCACATTCATCCAAATCACCCCCATCCTAGGACACTGCCATCCCCACACCTGCTCCCAAAGACAAACAAACAGTTGCCCTGCCTGCTGTGAAGCTGGTACCTGCAAAGAGTCAGCACAAACAGATCTCTAAGGCAGATTCACCCACAACCTCAACTCCCACCCACACCCCTGTGAAGCTGGGACAGGAGAGCAATGTGGGGGTTCACCTGGACAACAGGTGATGGAGGGGAAAAGGCAAGGCCACCCCAAGCGTACCACCAGATCCAGCAAATCCCCACAGGAAGAGCCACCTGCACCTGATACACCTTTGGTGGAGAGTGAGGCTGTTGTGCCCGTCCCACTTCCCACTCCTACCAAGACAATTCTTGCCTATCGAATCCCCAAGAAGTGGAGACTCAGCCCTCCACATTTACCCTCACACACTGTGTCTCACAGCAGTATGTCTCTGCCTCACCATGCCACCCGGCCCAAGCAGCCCTCTGGCCTCCACAGCCACTGATGCCTCTACCTCAGCTGGTCCTCTCTCTCCCAGGTCCAGTCCTCCAACTGGCCCCAACAATCAGCTACCTCCCAGTTCAACTGACAGCCAAGTCTGAGGCGAAGCCCCCCTCCCAAACCCATCTCTCCAACAGCGGTAACCGGACTGCCCATTTGTGTCCCTGGAGCTGTGGTGATTCCCATGGCAGTGGACGGTGGATGCCCATTCCCTGTGCAGTTTCTCATGCACACATGTACATACTTTGAACTATGGACTGGCCAATGGCCTTGCTGTTTATCACTTTGGATACCCATTCCCTGTGCAGTTTCTCATGCACACATGTACATACTTAGGACTATGGACTGGCCAATGGCCTTGCTGTTTTCTACTTTTGATGCCTATCTGTGTATTATGTAACAAAGACAGTTACTCCTGTTGTCTGCTTTGTCAGTGTCCTTGCTAAATAAAATGTTTGATGTATGGGTATGGTTTCATGTGACACAAGCTCTGTATGCCACTTTAACATTGACAATTGCTTGTTTTACTTTAACAGAGTTTGCCAGAGGTGGCAGGCACTTTAGTTCTTCTTGAGTCTGAGGCTTGAAGGTGCAATGGTGGGTGTTTCTGATGATCTACTCTTATCCTAATCATTCTATGGTCAGGTTTGCTAAATGGTACACGTCATGTTAGGATGCAATACCAGAACAGAGGTGAATTCTGTCCACAGGATGACTTGCGTGCTGGCCAGGTCCATCATATCTGTGTGATCTTTCTTGATGTGTGAACAGCAGTGTTGATGTGTGGTCATCTTGTGTAGGCCGGTCTTCCTCGTTACATGGATACATTTGAATATGTGAACTTGAGTGGTCATACAATGTGAATGGGCTGTCATTGTCAGTAGTGTTGATGTGTGTGTGCCCCTGCAATGCCAAATGCACATATGTATGACCAAGTTAATGAGTGCCTGTTTGTTTCAATTGTCTACCATTTGCTTCAGATTGTGGGCACATGTAGGAGTTGTAGGTTGGGTACTGTGCAGTGTGTCGGTGTGTCATTGCACTCCTGGGGGACACCTACTTGTTGTTGCTGCCAGTTGTGAGTATGCAGAGTGTGTGACTGCCAAGTCTGTGTTGTGTTTTGTTGATCAGCCATGTGGCTTGTTACTGTTTGTGCTCACTGTGCATACCTTCTCAGCCACACTGATATTATGTGTGAGTTTTCTCATGCATTGCTGTCACTTGACCCATTTTTGGCTCCATTATGGTATGTGGTATGTGGATTCATGCCATCCCCTATATGTGCTTCTGATGCCTACACATTGTGAGTTACTCCTCTATGTGTTTGTGGACTGTACACTCCTTACCTGTCCACTACACCACTTCAATCTCATGTCTTCCACCCCATGGCTTGCCATTGTGTGAGCCTCACCACCACTTCATAGTGTGACACTTTGCTGTGTGAGGCTGATCTGTGTACATGACCAATGTGCCACTCAGGACAGTTTCCTCATGGTTGCTCATATGCAGTGCATATGTTTGAGCAGCACAGTCAACTAGTCATGTTGTTTGCAACTGGATTTCCCTGAGTTGCGCATCTGTCGGTGATGGGTGACCTGTATGTGTGTTTGCTGAGGTACGGCTACCCTTCCTGAGTGTGATGTTATGTTTGTCATCTGATGATTTGTGTTGTGGGAGTTCATGGTGTGGCACTCAGATATGTGTGCTACTGGTTTGGTTGGTGTGCACACTGCTTGGTGTGCATGCAGTGCTGTCAGTGTATGTTGCCTTGTACTTGCCATGTGTGCATCCCCCTGATGTCCAGCTGAGTTTTCTGTGTGAGGGATTGGTAAGTGCATCTGTTGTGTTTTTGTTGTGGATGTATGCAGTGTTTGGCCTTGACTCTTTATACTGACAGATGCTATGTGGGTGTGATGTTCTTTTTGCATGATATTGGGTGTGAGTAGTTTGTGCATTGTGATATATTCAGATGTGTGTTGCAAGTGTAGTGTGCATTACTTGTGTGTCTATCAAATGCAGCACAATGGATTCTTGTTCATGAGCTTGTTTTGAGTGCACAGTGGTGGTTTTTCCTCCTATTTTTGACCTGTCACTTATCAGGATTGTGCATGTGTATGCTTGTGGTACACTTTGACACCGTGTTCACTCGATGACTGGTGTGATGTCTCTGTCTGTGTTAGCTGATTTGTCCCATTGATCCCAGTTAGTGTTCATGATTGTTTTTTGACAATGCATTATCTGTGTTTCTCACAGGTGTTGAGTGTTGCAGGTATGAGGTGGGTAGAGGAGAGGAATGTGTGAAGGTCCTACTTATGTTTGACAGTCCGGGGGTGTGACAATGAGCCATGTGTGTGGTGCTGATGACATACACATGTCAAGTAAGTTGACATAGATGTGTGGCTGGTCACTGTAAGACTTCAGACACTTTCTATCATTCCTATGCCTATGCATGGCTTGTGTTGATGTATCCCAGAGTTGTACAGAGGTCACTCTGGTTTAATTTATAAGGCTGGTTTGATATGTTCCTTCTATTGCATGTGATGTACATATGCTATGTGGCTTGCTCCATGGTTTTCCAGCACTGTCCACTTCACTTTTGGCTGGCCCATTTATTGTCCTCCATTGCTGCTGACCTATGGTATGAATATGTGGCTGTGTGTCAGTGTTGGGTGTTTCTGAGTGACTTGACAGGCAGTGTGGACAGTTCAGCGGATGTTCATATGCAGTGTGAGTCTTCATTTTGTAATTATACTCAGTTTGCTTCACATGAGGGGAAGTCAGGTGTGAGGAGGAGGGTTGTCCAGCCCCTGAGCTTCTGTGAAGGGTGTTCCTCTTCACGCCCACCTTCCCAGTCAATCTCCCTTGTCCATTGATGTGTGAGGTGCCAGGTCTGGCTACACTTGGCTGATTAATTGTGCAGAGGGGGCACAGAAGGAGCACACAGAGGGGCCAATTCCGATCCGGGTCGGAAAGCACTCCGACCGAGTCGGATCCGGAGTGTTTTCCGACCGAGCCGGACCCTACAGTCCGACCGAGCAAGTACGATGCGCACGTATGCTGTCGGACTCGGTTCGGTCGGACTCCCATAGAAGTCAATGGGAGCCGGTCGTACGACGCGTACATGGGCTCCCATTGATTGAATGGGTACGTCTCGAACAAGTGTGCCCCGTACAGTGGGTACGCGTTGGTGCCACCCGCACCGTATATGCCTGTGTTGGGGAGACCCATAGGTCTCCTCCTGTGTTCGAGTCGTAGGGCTGCGGGTGTCAGGGGGTCCGTCGCGGACCCCCAAAGTCCGACTCCGGGTGCTTTTGCGAGCCGGACACTCCGGCTCGCACAGGCTGTCCGACGCGTGCATCGTACTGGCTCGGTTGTAAATCGCATCCATTGCACGCCACGGCTAGCTTCCGACCAGGTCGTACGGAGCGGTTCGGACCCGGAAACGACTCGGTCTGTGAATTTGATGTAGCTCGCATCGTACTTGCTCGCTCGTACAGCTGTACGAGTCGGCTGGAAAACACGCGTACCGCTCGTAGTTTTTCAGGCCGAACCCGATTCGGTGCCCTTCCGACCGAGATCAGAATCGGCCCCTGAATGTGCCCAAATGGGTGTGTGATGCGTAGTATGGGAAGGGTGAAGGCGGAGTTCTGTGAATCTGGCTGGACAGCCCATGCCTGGCACAGGCCCTGCCTACTACATTGTGCGCAGGTTTTCCCGCGTCTTCACCGCTGCGGTGACGTGACCGGGACATTGCAGTGATTTCGCGGTTGATGGGTGACCCTGATGCGGAGGGGTGAGTTTCTGACAGGTAGAACATGTGTGGGTACACTGGGGGATATGTTCCTGTCCCCACCAGAGTCTCTGATGTGGACAGGAACCGTATGTCAGCACAGGAGTTGTTTGTTGTGGTTGTGTGCGGAGTTGTGTATTTGCATACCTGCGGCGTTGTCTTATTGGCTGGTAGTGGATGTGGTATAGCAGCGGAAAGGCTTGAAGAGCTGGATCCATAGCGGTCAGACCCGGGTGGAGGGGACCGGGAGTCTGGTTTCGCTCTCCGCTGTCGTGCTTCCGCCGTCTCTGGGTGGGTGGATTCTCCGCTGGGGTGCAATGGGCTGTTGGCGGCATCGTGATTTGTATGGCGGGACGTGTCAATCTGTTCAGTAGTTCCTGAGAAAATAGCATTTAAAAGCATATAAATATCTATAAGCGCGCACCGTGCGAGCACCTTAACGTGCGCGAGCGTAATTCTGATTGGTGGTTACATGTTAGTCAACGTTCGAATCGGTCGAAATCAGGAAGTGTCAGGCCGCCATTTTGTTTGTTTTCAGTGCGAGAGTGAAAAAGGAAGGTGGCGAACGTGAAAAGGGGGCAGGGTAGAGAGTTCCTGACCCCCTAGCCTTTGTCAGGTGATCCCAGAAGGACTCCAAAGGCAGAATTTTTTTTTAAAAATTTAAAAAAAATCGTAGGGTTGCGCACGGTGAATTTACAAGGTTTTTTAAATGCTAATTCCTAACTATAACGTGTGTGAAACCTATGGATTTTTCAGTGAATATATATATATATATATATATATATATATATATATATATATATATAGGCCCCCCAACGGAACCAGTATTACGGAGGAGCGAGGGTCGAAAACTCAGCAAGGACACAGGTAAGCGAGGGTCGTATCGGAGGAAGCGACTATCGCATAACTGCAGATCTTTGTATTGAGTATAGACCCGCCCTAGTGTCAACTGTTCCGGGTTGGGTGTGGGGTGATTCGAGTGTGGCGAAAACGGGCTGTGTGACTGTGTGAAGTCGGGAAACAACCCAATCCAGCCTGACATCGCCAGCAATCTTTCATTCAACTTTATTTAACTAAGACAAACTCCAAATGGCAGCAGACGCAATGAGAGAAAGGGAGGAGGCGGCGGCGGCAATGTTTTGTGATGACAATATACCGCCAATGGACTCCAATACCCAGAATGCCCCAGTAAACGGAAAAAATCAAGGAATAAAGGAAAAATGCAAACAACTTGAGAAAGCAATGAGAACGGAACAAAAACGTTGGTGGGAAGCAAAGTCCTTGCAGCGCTACATTGACGTGGGGAGGATTCCCCGCGGCCTGAGAATTCTCATAGCCCCCAGCTATGAAGCACCAGACCGCGACATGATGCGCGAATGGCCAGAAACCAATCTCGAGTCTTCACGCAAATTGCTTTTTATTCTAGTTAAATATGCAGAAAAGGATTGCATTAAACTGGCGGATGAAATTGAGTCCTTAAACAAGGAATTGGAGAAAATGGATCAACAAGATGACATCGTAAAATTAAAAACTGATATGAAAAAGCGACTCAAAAAAGAGGAAGATGTAATAAGGGAACGCAAAACATTCAAATTTCATAGAGATCGATGCGACTATGAACAAGGCCGAATATTTACCTTCGCCCGAAAGTTTGACTCGCTCAAAGCTGACAACACTGACACAAAGAAAAAGGAGGCGGCAAGGGTTAATCAACAAACTGACTTAACGTCTGCATCTGAGGGAAGTTTAGCAGCAGAAAGTGGATCAGAAATTGAAAACCCGAACAAAGCCAAAGCAAGTACATCACGCAGGCACTCCCTCACAGACGAAGTGGATTTTTTATGCATGGAACGGCTACAATCCCTCAGGCCAAGAAAACAACAAACCGGGGAAAATCAAGAACAATCAAAAATAAAAAACGGAGAGAGAGGAGAAAAGCCCAGAGAAGAAGGATCATACAAAAAGTATCCAAAGAAACAACAGAGGAGATATTGGAAGAAATCAATCCCAGTGTTGCTGATGCCTCTAGTGACATGACAATCATCAATTTAACAGACATGATTCTGAACAAAGCTGAATTACAATTACTGGCCTTGGGCCTCTCCTATTGCCCGGAAAGTACGTTCAACTACTCCAAATCTAGAGTTGACATTTACAAAAGTGTCAGGAAATTAAAATTGAAAAAATACCACGCACAGGTGAAGAAAAAGAATATAGCAATTGAAACAACGTCAGGCAGCAACGAGTCTCTGACACAAGGAACGGACAGCGAATCCAATACCATGCTTAATTCTGAATCATTGATTGACACACTTTTCGATTTAGCATGTGAAGGAAATCTAAAAGGTGAATCTCATGAAGCCTTTTCTAACAACACTCAGGCATCGACAAGCACAAAATGTGTGACACCCTTCAAACCACCTTCCTCGTTTTATCCGTTGATGCTGAAAGACACCATTGATACATTTCAGGAAAAAGTGATTACTGAATTAAAAGGCCTAAACAGAATAACACACAATGGGCCAAGACGCAGCAAAAAGAATGTATATGAATTGCAATATCATTCTTTGATAACCAAAATTAAAAATGACAAGGAAATAGTCGTGCGGGGCGCCGACAAAGGAGGCAATGTGGTACTCTGGAAAAGAGAGGAGTACGTTAAAGAAGCAATGAGACACCTAGATGACAAGTCGTGTTATGGAAACAGTAATAGAGTGGCCTGGAACGCGACGCAAACATCTTTTCGTATTACCTTGATGGCATGGCGAGAAAAGGGCTTGTTAACGTCAGACGAATATAAATACTTGTGGAAATCCAATCCAACAATCCCGATTCTATACTTCATACCGAAGGTGCATAAAAACAAAACCAGCCCTCCTGGCCGACCTATAATATCTGCCCGGAACAGCATCTTTGAAAACACTTCTATTTTATGTTGACTATTTCCTACAAGATCATGTTCAAAATTTAAGGTCATATATTAAAGACACTGGTGACTTTCTTTCTAAAATTAAGAACTTCAAATGGAACAATGAATACTTCCTAATTACCCTCGATGTGACGTCACTGTATACCTCTATCAGACACAATGATGGCCTACGGGCCATGAAATACTATCTAGCGAAGAAGGGAGCACAATATGAAGAACACAACAAAATGCTTGTTAATATGGTTGAACTGTGTCTTATGAATAACATTTTTATGTTTCAGAACACCATGTATCAACAACTGAGAGGCGTAGCGATGGGGGCCAGCTTCTCCCCCAGCTATGCATGCTTACACATGGGCTGGTGGGAGGAGCAGGTCCTCATGGTAAAACACTCTGAAACTTTTGAGCGCAATATCAAATGTTGGCTGAGATTCATCGATGATTTGTTTTTGGTTTGGCAAGGCACTGAGGAGGGAGCTTTGGAATTTATTGAATCGCTTAATAACAATGACCTCAATCTCCACTTCACATCCAACACCAGTAAAACAAATATAGTTTTTTTAGATGTAGAAGTGTATGTAGAACAAGGCAAATTAGAAACTAGACTTCACAGGAAACCCACGGCGGGAAATACCATCCTACATGCAAGCAGCGCGCACCCAAGTCATCTTATACAGAGCATCCCCTATGGTGAGCTCTTACGCATCAAGCGCATTTGCAGCCATCAAGAAGCCTTGAAAGTAGCGCAACATGAGTGTATTAACAGATTTAAGGCTAGAGGATACAGTAAAAAATGCCTAGACAAAGCTCTCACCAAAGTCAACCTCCCTAATAATGATAAAACACCAGCCAAGAGGATACAGTCCAGGGTCCCTGACAATACTGTTGATGATTTTAGATTCATCTTGGATTACAATCAGCACCATATGTCAGTGAGAAAAATCATCAATAAACATTGGCATCTTGTCAAACAGGACCCTATCATAGGTACTATGGTACCAAAAAAACCCTCGATGACTTACCGTAAAGGGATTTCTATGAGGGATTCTCTTGTTGACAATGACCCATGCGGAATCACAGCCAAGGGATCTTGGTTGGCCCAACGATTTGGCTTTTTCAAATGTAAGACCTGCAAGGCCTGTCAGCATGGCGTTTCCACATCGAGCTATCCTACTCCTTTTGGCGGTCCAGACAAAGTCATTACCACAGCCCTGAACTGCAAGACAGATTATGTAGTTTATGTCTTAGAGTGCCCCTGCAATTTAAGGTACATAGGTAGTACTATACTACCAGGCCACAAAAGGGTACTTCAACATCTACGAGCTATTAAGAACAAAGACCAGGCATACCCGGTAGCACGGCATTTTCATGAAAAGCATGAAGGCAACCCCAAAGACCTCAAATACTTTTTCATTGATTCTGTAACTAGAAACAAAAGAGGGGGTGACAGGGAGAAATCTCTCAGATTATTGGAAATGCACTACATCTTAAATTTAGATAGCAAACATCCAAATGGACTCAATAGCTCGGAGGAGTTACATGCGAGTCTATAATAAGGTTTTCTATCTACAACCTATCCAATTACTGGACACCTTAGCCTTCTTGCCGTCCTATCCAATAACATTTGCCTAGACCTTTAAGTCACTCTAAAACATAAACTTTCATCAACAGTCACAACCATGAGGGTATTGTGGTAAAGACATATTCAATGTTACACTTAAAAGTCATAAGTCAAAGGTCCAATTGTTGCCTCCCTTTGAAATTTCTACCTCTCCTTTTCTCTCAAACACATTAGTTTTTATCACGGTGTTTTTAGGTATTTTTTAGCACATAATCAAATATAAATATATCCAAAGAAACAACAGAGGAGATATTGGAAGAAATAAATCCCAGTGTTGCTGATGCCTCTAGTGACATGACAATCATCAATTTAACAGACATGATTCTGAACAAAGCTGAATTACAATTACTGGCCTTGGGCCTCTCCTATTGCCCGGAAAGTACGTTCAACTACTCCAAATCTAGAGTTGACATTTACAAAAGTGTCAGGAATTAAAATTGAAAAAATACCATGCACAGGTGAAGAAAAAGAATATAGCAATTGAAACAACGTCAGGCAGCAACGAGTCTCTGACACAAGGAACGGACAGCGAATCCAATACCATGCTTAATTCTGAATCATTGATTGACACACTTTTTGATTTAGCATGTGAAGGAAATCTAACAGGTGAATCTCATGAAGCCTTTTCTAACAACACTCAGGCATCGACAAGCACAAAATGTGTGACACCCTTCAAACCACCTTCCTCGTTTTATCCTTTGATGCTGAAAGACACCATTGATACATTTCAGGAAAAAGTGATTACTGAATTAAAAGGCCTAAACAGAATAACACACAATGGGCCAAAACGCAGCAAAAAGAATGTACATGAATTGCAATATCATTCTTTGGTAACCAAAATTAAAAATGACTAGGAAATAGTCGTGCAGGGCGCCGACAAAGGAGGCAATGTGGTACTCTGGAAAAGAGAGGAGTACGGTAAAGAAGCAATGAGACACCTAGATGACAAGTCGTGTTATGGAAACAGTAATAGAGTGGCCTGGAACGCGACGCAAACATCTTTTCGTATTACCTTGATGGCATGGCGAGAAAAGGGCTTGTTAACGTCAGACGAATATAAATACTTGTGGAAATCCAATCCAACAATCCCGATTCTATACTTCATACCGAAGGTGCATAAAAACAAAACCAGCCCTCCTGGCCGACCTATAATATCTGCCCGGAACAGCATCTTTGAAAACACTTCTATTTATGTTGACTATTTCCTACAAGATCATGTTCAAAATTTAAGGTCATATATTAAAGACACTGGTGACTTTCTTTCTAAAATTAAGAACTTCAAATGGAACAATGAATACTTCCTAATTACCCTCGATGTGACGTCACTGTATACCTCTATCAGACACAATGATGGCCTACGGGCCATGAAATACTATCTAGCGAAGAAGGGAGCACAATATGAAGAACACAACAAAATGCTTGTTAATATGGTTGAACTGTGTCTTATGAATAACATTTTTATGTTTCAGAACACCATGTATCAACAACTGAGAGGCGTAGCGATGGGGGCCAGCTTCTCCCCCAGCTATGCATGCTTACACATGGGCTGGTGGGAGGAGCAGGTCCTCATGGTAAAACACTCTGAAACTTTTGAGCGCAATATCAAATGTTGGCTGAGATTCATCGATGATTTGTTTTTGGTTTGGCAAGGCACTGAGGAGGGAGCTTTGGAATTTATTGAATCGCTTAATAACAATGACTTCAATCTCCACTTCACATCCAACACCAGTAAAACAAATATAGTTTTTTAGATGTAGAAGTGTATGTAGAACAAGGCAAATTAGAAACTAGACTTCACAGGAAACCCACGGCGCGAAATACCATCCTACATGCAAGCAGCGCGCACCCAAGTCATCTTATACAGAGCATCCCCTATGGTGAGCTCTTACGCATCAAGCGCATTTGCAGCCATCAAGAAGCCTTGAAAGTAGCGCAACATGAGTGTATTAACAGATTTAAGGCTAGAGGATACAGTAAAAAATGCCTAGACAAAGCTCTCACCAAAGTCAACCTCCCTAATAATGATAAAACACCAGCCAAGAGGATACAGTCCAGGGTCCCTGACAATACTGTTGATGATTTTAGATTCATCTTGGATTACAATCAGCACCATATGTCAGTGAGAAAAATCATCAATAAACATTGGCATCTTGTCAAACAGGACCCTATCATAGGTACTATGGTACCAAAAAAACCCTCGATGACTTACCGTAAAGGGATTTCTATGAGGGATTCTCTTGTTGACAATGACCCATGCGGAATCACAGCCAAGGGATCTTGGTTGGCCCAACGATTTGGCTTTTTCAAATGTAAGACCTGCAAGGCCTGTCAGCATGGCGTTTCCACATCGAGCTATCCTACTCCTTTTGGCGGTCCAGACAAAGTCATTACCAAAGCCCTGAACTGCAAGACAGATTATGTAGTTTATGTCTTAGAGTGCCCCTGCAATTTAAGGTACATAGGTAGTACTATACTACCAGGCCACAAAAGGGTACTTCAACATCTACGAGCTATTAAGAACAAAGACCAGGCATACCCGGTAGCACGGCATTTTCATGAAAAGCATGAAGGCAACCCCAAAGACCTCAAATACTTTTTCATTGATTCTGTAACTAGAAACAAAAGAGGGGGTGACAGGGAGAAATCTCTCAGATTATTGGAAATGCACTACATCTTAAATTTAGATAGCAAACATCCAAATGGACTCAATAGCTCGGAGGAGTTACATGCGAGTCTATAATAAGGTTTTCTATCTACAACCTATCCAATTACTGGACACCTTAGCCTTCTTGCCGTCCTATCCAATAACATTTGCCTAGACCTTTAAGTCACTCTAAAACATAAACTTTCATCAACAGTCACAACCATGAGGGTATTGTGGTAAAGACATATTCAATGTTACACTTAAAAGTCATAAGTCAAAGGTCCAATTGTTGCCTCCCTTTGAAATTTCTACCTCTCTTTTTCTCTCAAACACATTAGTTTTTATCACGGTGTTTTTAGGTATTTTTTAGCACATAATCAAATATAAATGTTTTTATATGTACTTATACCGTATTTTAAGTATATGTTTTAAGTAAAAAAGAAAAAATAGGTCTCAACACTATGGGTATTAAGTCTTGCACTATTATATGTCATCCAGTAGGTGGGCTTCAACAGTGGTTCAACAAATTTACAAACTGAAATGTACGCTCATCATGACTTGTTGGTCCAGTTAACTTAACCCCAACTTATTGTAAATCATTTAGCTATCAGTCCACAGATTGGTGAGACTTTGTGTGAACCAACATTGAGTACATGAGATTATGACCAATTGATGGTTTTAAATATTTTGGTATTCAATATTTAATATTTAATTTTTAAGGATTGATATTTATTGTGTATTTGTATGTGTCTTTAATAAGATATATTTATGCACAGTCTATTTTTAACATGTTCTAACCATCTTAATTGCGATTCGTGTTATTTAAATATATTTATTCTTGATATTTATTCATATGAGGGAATTCCCACAATATGTTGGTTTTAACACTAGAGAAGCTATATGTTGCACTAGTAACAACAATTCTACCTCATTACATTAGGATCAACTTGAGCGTTATGTTATTTTATCATATTTCATCCTAATTTCTTTAATCAATATTGCAAATATTTTACGTTGAGCATTACAGGATTTATCCTGAGATTTATGTGAAAGTCTAAATACCAACGTCTCACTGCACATTTATGCTGATTAAGTGTCATAGGAAATGAAATTTACACAGGAAACCACTATTGAAATATTGCCCAATCAGATGACGTGATGTTAAAAAATGTAAAAAAATGTTTTTCCTTTAAATACCGCATGTCATTGGTTAAACTGCGTCATGTGATCAAGTCCCCCAGGAGGGATGAAACGCGTTATGGCTGCCTGGTTTGTTTTAGTCTTGTGAATAAACAGATATTGGAAAAGAATCCGTGGTCAGTGCTTTGCTGATATATATATATATATATATATATATATATATATATATATATATATATATATATATATATTCACTTAAAAAACCATAGGTTTCACACATGTTATAGTTAGACATTTCACTCGTAAAAAACCAATGAAATTCCCCTGTTATAGTTAGGTCAGATAACTATAACTCGCGCGCCCGCAATCCAGGGCTCATGACGTCACAGATTTCATCACTCATGACATGGTCAGTGGCATCACTCATGACATCACTGATTACATCATCCTTGTGCTAGAGTGGCGGTCGGGCGAGTTATAGTTATCTGACCTAACTATAACAGGGCAATTTCATTGGTTTTTTACGAGTGAAATGTCCACCTAACTATAACATGTGTGAAACCTATGGTTTTTTAAGTGAATTTGCAAGGTTTTTTAAATGCTAATTCCTAATTATAACGTGCGTGAAACCTATAGTTTTTTAAGTGAATTTGTATGGTTTTTTAAATGCAATTTATTTATTTTTTTTAATGGTTTTTCACCGTGCCCGCGATTTAGGGACCCCCTGACAAAGGCTAGGGGGTCAGGAACTCTCTACCCTGCCCCCATTTCACGTTCGCCACCTCTCTTTTTCACTCTCGCACCCACAACAAACAAAATGGCGGCAGACACTTCCTGATTTCGACCGATTCGAACGTTGACTGATATGTAACCACCAATCAGAATTACGCTCGCGCACGTTAGGGTGCGCGCACGGTGCGCGCACGGTGCGCGGCTATAGATATGTATGTGCTTTTAAATGCAATTTTCTCAGGAACTACTGAACAGATTGACTCCATATATGCAAAAGGCACTTCCCTGACCTGAGGACTACCTCTCTGCCAAATTTCAAGTAATTCTGTTCAGCCGTTCGGGCTGTACCTTCGACTAAAGGTCCTATGGGAAAATGCATGGGGAAAACGCGTTTTGGGACCCCCCTTTTTTCTCGGCCCCCGCTTGACGAATCACCCCGAGACTTTCAGGGTAGGAGCTGAGCGGAGTGCCCCATTAGTTTTGAAAATTTCGCGAGGATTCGTCAACCGGCGCCAAAGTTATTCAAAATAGAATTTTCAGATTTCCTATGGAAACACGGTCCTAACTATAACTATCTACTGGCGACCGCCAGTAGATAATATATATATATATATATATATGTATATATAGTTAATTATAACATATTTAATACGGTAAATTTAATAAATATATTTTTACATTAAATACGTTAATGAAATGATACACAAAAAGTAGGCATTTCATTTTTTTATTGATCTTTATTTATTGTAAATGATTTTGTAATCAACAAAAAAAATATTTTATTAAGTGAATATAATATAAATCAAGTCATATAGAGAAAAGAAAATTATAATTTCTTTTACAGACACAAAAGTGCCGATTCCGATCCTGTAAAACCCGGGTACGAATGGTCGTACGGAGCGAATTCTCCGTCCGACTCGTACCCGGGAATCCACCCTACAAACCCGCAAGTACGATTCGTACAGAAATACCATTTCCGTACGAGTCGTACAAAACACCGACCGGCTAAAAAATACCCACAATTCCGATCCGGGACAGCACGTACGTGACGTCCGGACGGAGTCAGGCAGCGTTTTACGGACCAGCAAGTACGATTCGTGCCCACGTCACTCCGCACGTAGCATTTTTTACGGGAGCCAAAAACTGCCGGGAAATTGAGGATGACGCGAACAAGGAGCACCGGTACACGACGGACAGCCATGGACCCCATCCTACGTGTCATCCCGGCCCTCCTAGCCTACGACCTGGTGCACCGAAACCGATGCAGATGCTGCAGAAGGTCAGAACAACACCCAGGGGCAAAGGGGTGGGGGGGGTGGCGAGGGGCAGGAAACATAACCCCCCCCCCATGTTAAAACATATATATCCTGCACATAACTTACCCCCATGGTCTGGTCACTTCGGGGGGCGTGTCCACCAATCCCACGTACCGCCACAACGGAAGTGGACGTGGACGCGTACCCGTCACCACTACAATGGTGGTACGGGCCGTATCCATGCTCTGGGGGGCGTGGGTACGGGCCGTACCACCATTATAGTGGTGATGGTAGTGTACGTGCCGTACCCACGCTGTGAGGGCGTGGGTACGGCGCGTACCCCGCCATCACCACTCCACTGGTGGTACGGCCCGTACCTACGCCCCCACAGCGTGGGTACGGCCCGTACCACCATTGTAGTGGTGATGGAGGTGTATGCGCTGTACCCACGCCCTCACAGCGTGGGTACAGGGCCGTACCACCATTGGGGTGGTGATGGAGGGGTACACACTGTACCCACGCTGTGAGGGTATGGGTACGGCGTGGGTATGGCACGTACCCCTCCATCACCACTCCACTGGTGGTACGGCCCGTACCCACGCCCCCCAGAGCGTGGGTACGGCCCGTACCATCATTGTAGTGGTGATGGAGGTGTACGTGCCGTACCCACGCCCTCACAGCGTGGGTACGGGCCGTACCCACCATTGGGGTGGTGATGGAGGTGTACAAGCCGTACCCACGCTGTGAGGGCGTGGGTACGGCGCATACCCCTCCATCACCACTCCACTGGTGGTACGGCCCGTACCCACGCCCCCCAGAGCGTGGGTACGGCCCGTATCACCATTGTAGTGGTGATGGAGGTGTACGCGCCGTACCTACGCCCTCACAGCATGGGTACGGGCCGTACCACCATTGGGGTGGTGATGGAGGGGTACGTGCCATACCCACGCTCTCACAGCGTGGGTACGGTGCGTACACCTCCATCACCACCCCAATGGTGGTACGGCCCGTACCCAGGCTGTGAGGGCGTGGGTCCGGCGCGTACACCCTATGAATGCGGGGTTAGGGTCCGTCCCACCTGTACCCTACGGCACCAATACAGAATCGATACAAGGCATACACACGCCACGAATGTTTGCATAGGGCCTGTTGCAGCATATAAGCAGTATATTGGTGTGTGTGTATGCACAGGACAGCAGTGTACTGCACCAAGGGGGCGGGTGGGTTGGTGGGTGGGTGGCTGCAGAGGACTCCCAGCAGTGGACAGAGACATGGGGAAGGGTGCATATCACTCCCAGCAGTGCCCAGACATATGAGGGGTGGGTGCAGAGGCCTCCCAGGAGTGCCCAGACATATGAGGGGTGGGTGCAAATCACTCCCAGCAGTGCCCAGACATATGAGGGGTGGGTGCAGAGGACTCCCAGCAGTTCCCAGACATATGAGGGGTGGGTGCATATCACTCCCATCAGTGCCCAGACATATGAGGGGTGGGTGCAGAGGACTCCCAGCAGTGCCCATACATCTGAGAGGTGGGTGCAGAGGCCTCCCAGCAGTGCCCAGACATATGAGGGGTGGGTGCACATCACTCCCAGCAGTGCCCAGACATATGAGGGGTGGGTGCAGAGGCCTCCCAGCAGTGCCAAGACATATGAGGGGTGGGTGCATATCACTCCCAGCAGTGCCCAGACATATGAGGGGTGGGTGCATATCACTCCCAGCAGTGCCCAGACATATGAGGGGTGGGTGCATATCACTCCCAGGAGTGCCCAGACATATGAGGGGTGGGTGCAGAGGACCCCCAGCAGTGCCCAGATATATGAGGGGTGGGTGCAGAGGCCTCCCAGCAGTGCCCAGACATATGAGGGGTGGGTGCCTATCACTCCCAGCAGTGCCCAGACATATGAGGGGTGGGTGCAGAGGACTCCCAGCAGTGGACAGACATATGAGGGGTGGGTGCAGAGGAGCCCCAGCAGTGCCCAGACATATGAGGGGTGGGTGCCTATCACTCCCAGCAGTGCCCAGACATATGAGGGGTGGGTGCAGAGGACTCCCAGCAGTGCCCAGACATATGAGGGGTGGGTGCCTATCACTCCCAGCAGTGACCAGACATATGAGGGGTGGGTGCCTATCACTCCCAGCAGTGCCCAGACATATGAGGGGGTGGGTGCAGAGGCCTCCCAGCAGTGGACAGTAACATGGGGGTGTGTACATCATCCTCTGATGAGCAAAACTCCATGGGTGCATGAAGGCATCCACAATGTGCGACTATGTTGAGAGTGCCATGACAACACATCACTGACAGCAGTGTCCCACTCCCATGAGGATGGATGTCCTTCCCCCACTGCATGACACACCACATGTGGGTGTGATGACAAATTACACATGCATACCCACCCCTGGCGGTGGCAGCACAATACACACACTGAGATCATGCAACAAGAATGTATCCTCATGTTAAACCCCACTAAACTAAGAGAGCCTAAGGGAACACACACTGCCACCCACATTCCAGGACTGATAGGAATGTACAGGTGCTGGGGCAGCCAACAAGTTGTTGCCTCCCATGAAAGGAAAAGGGTGGAGTACCCACAGATACAATGCCCACAATTGTCAGTCAGGTGCCCAAATACCCTGCAGAACAAGTAACACATGTGTGCTAGGCTGGGAGTACACACATGCATAGTGCGGAAAAGGGACCATGTCCACATGAAGCCATGGCAACATACTCCATACACAAGTACAGTGACTACCAAGGATGGCACAGACGATGCAGGCGGAGACATTGCTGAGCAGGCATGGGCAAAGTTGCAGGGATCCCTCACACAGCAAGGAAATGTAGACACAGGTCAGCACAACAATTGGGAAACACCCTGCAGGGAAGAAGTCAGGTGCCACAGAGGAAGGAACACTCCTTGGGACAATGTCACCATACAGTAAGAGCTTACATGACCAAAGATTATTTGCAGAGACCTTGTGATGGCACGCAGATACCAGGGTCCTCCCCATGAGCAGCACACTACATTTCCCAGACACCTAACACATTATCAGCACCCCAACTCAGGGAGCTGCAGCACCAACAGCAATACCAGAAAAGCATTTGTGTGCAAATGAAAAACAAAATGCTTTATTCAGCATAAAAAATGATTTGATTTGAAATGTACACTATATACAAGGCCCATAGGCCAGTCCGTATGCGAATTCCTGGGGGGGGGGGACACATTGGGACGCGTCTCCCCTAGCTTGCCTGCACAGTTCAGAGTTCCTTTTCATCCACAGGGGGGGGCATCATGTGGGGGGGAAGGACCAGGCACCGCAGGGACAGGAGGGGCAATGGTAGGTGTTGTGGGTGCAGGGACGGACGACTCCACCACAGGGGGTGGGGCAGCGCCAAACGCCAAAGGTGGTGGTTAGGATGTCGCTGCACACGGTTGCAAGGTCTTCCAGCGTCTCCCCTGCACCCGAAGGAACCACAGGCCCCAAGGAGGGGGGGGGGGGGGTCGGAAGGATGGGTTGCAGCGCTACTGGGGGAGGGTGTGGACAGGGGGGGGACTCGACAACCCTGCCCGGGGACTTCCTCGACCGCTTGCGGGGTGGTGTCACACTGGGGCTGAGGGACAGACTGGCCATGAAGGACTCTCTGTCCGACTGTTGGGCAGGGGAGCCAAGGGGAGTGGTTTTGGAGGAAGTGGATCGTGAGGACTGCGGACTCCCACTGTGGCTGCGTGGCTGCCGTTTGCCCCCCGACCCAGTGGGTGTGCCTACTTCCCCCTGTGTGTGCGTGACAGGAGGTGTGCGCTTGGCCTTCCCTGTTGGTGTGCTGCCTGTGTCTGGTGGGGTGCGTGCATGGGGATGTCTGGGTGTGCTTGGGACAGGCATGGGAGTGGGAAGTGTGGATGGTGCAGGGGTGGGGGGGGGACAGAGCGCTGCAGGAGACCCACTGCTGCCGTCAGTGATGAGTCCATGGACCTCAGCAACATCCGTTGGTCAGACATCGCTGCTGACATGCCCTCCATGTACGACACCATCTGTGTCAGCAGTCTGGTGTGGCCATGGAGGACATTAAGCAGCGATGTCTGACCAACCTGCAACTGCCGCAGGATGTCCACAGACTCTGCATTGACGGCAGCAGGGGAGACAGGGGCAGGGGGTGCGGTGCCTGGCACGAAGGAGACATGTTGTCGCCTAGCACGGACAGAAGGGACCCGAGCAAGTGGGAGGGCGGTGATGGGAATGGAGGGGGCGGCGAGAGATGTACTGCTGCTTTCAGCTGTGGGAACAGCCTCCGCCCCCTCTGGGAGCTCAGCCTCGGACCCGTCAGCGTCATAGTCGGTGTTGGGACTGGACAGGTCCTCCGCCTGACTCCCCTCGCCCTCCGTGCCACTTTCTGCACCAGACTCCCCAGCACTGGTGGCACCGGTGCTGGATCCCTCCTCCACGTCCGTGCCGGTGTCTCCCTCAGTGTCCCCCGACGATGCTGTGGGCAAGGTGAAGAGACAGGAAATAATCAGACACCTGTATACATATGACACATGAGTCCAAACTACATAGGTCACAGTGCATAGCATGAAAAGCATCATGAGTAACATCTACAATACTACGCACATATGTAGGCCCTGCACTACACAGTTGGTTGAGTCACAATGGAGAGCATGACACAACAGCAATGAACTTGATATAGAATTATACAGAGAAGCTAGTGTCTGTGGACAGTCGAGCACAGCATCTGGACCACACACCGTTGCCAAAAATGGATGAGCAGGAACCATGTCTTTTAACTTTTGACACATGCTGCAAAGCACAAACATTAAACCCTGCACAACATGACTGGGTCAATACTTGTTGAGTGTCTGTTCAGACTATCATCACACACAGGCCAGACCTGGCAAGGAGACATAAGGTTTGGACATGTAGGCCTTGCCCGCACAAACCCCCCCCCTACCAGACACAATGTGATTGAGACAGAGGAAGGACTTGCACCTCTTAATCAGGGATCACAAAAATGGGCTCCATTAAATCCTAATTGCACTCTAACTACCCCTCGTGGGGCCGACCACACATATTATTGACAAACAACCATCATCAGATAGTTGTACACAGACACACAGGCACTGGCCAGTGTGAGGATGCACAAGCCACATTGGGTCACCCTGTACAGTGGACACATGTAGCACCCTTTATGTAAATACAAATGAGGCCAGGGTACAATGCCACAGAGGCCAACCTATGCTGAAGACACTGAGAATGTCCACAGTGTTGGATGACACACATGATTCCTAGGAAAAGGTGTCTCAGGGGACTGTAGTGGCCACACTGCTCCATGGTCCTGGATAGATCTGACTGCAACAGGAGCAACCGTCCCCGCACTAAGCATATCTCCCCCCTCATGCACATCATGTCTGAGGCCACAACATCGGTCATGCATGCTGCAAGGCAGTTCATTTTAAGCCTCACATGTTGAGACTCTGCATCAGTGCCAACAATCATGGACCCCCAAATGACTGAACTGGACAGGGCACAGGCAAGGTCCCAACACATGTCACAGACCACCCCCACACATGATGCTGCAAGCATTGGGCACTTGGATTAACTGCCTGCCTAGATTACCTTGTGCAAGAGTGACTACACACAGACCAGGGAACACATGTCAAGGAGGGGAAGGGAGGAAGAACAGGACCGGTTGACTTTGGGGAACAGGATATGCACTGCACATATAAACCCTGGCAGTGTATCCAGGCAACTGAGCACTTCAAAAGCTGGTGACACACAACAAACACACATGTACCTACCCCCTTGCTGCTGCTGCTTCTCCTGTAACCGCCTATCCATGTCAGGGAAGACCACCGCCAGGACACGCTTCATTTGGTGGGTCAGGCGCCGGCGCCCGCGGTTCTTGCCTTCTGGTGAGTCCCCCAGCAGGTCCAGCACCGGATGTCCTGCCAGCGTTTCCTCACCTGGGCCAGGCGCCGACTGCGACCCTCCACCGACCTCACGGCCTTGACGGCCCGCTTCCATATCTCCCCCTTGGCGTAGGCGGCTATCTGTGAGGATGACAAAGTGAGACAATATCAATACACCTGCACCATGTCACAGAGACACACATTAGAACAATTAGGCTTGTTTGAACAGGGCATAGTATGCAGCCAACTCATTGCACCTTTGTCATAGGGACATTATCCTCTGGGGAAGGCCAAATGCACTACGTGGCATTTAAAGTACACAGGTGGCATGAGGGGTGCGACAGAATCAATGATCATGGCTCACACTGTGCATCACAAGCAACACCAGGATTATGAACAGCACCTCAAAGCAGTCACATGCCCCAGGCCACTGACGCAACCTCAGCGGAGTACACAGACACACACAGGCACAGGACAATCACCTGCCATTCGCAACTGCGGGTACAAACATCACTCTGCACATGTGCCAATTGACTGGGGGGAGTCACAGGTGTGAGGCTAGCTCAGCACGTCAGACACACAGCACGGCTCCCTGCTCACATCAGATGGGTAGGGCATATGCATCCTCCATGCAGCTGGGGTGCAACACTCCACATAGACACTCACCCACATAACAGGGGACTTGCACACACACCAATGTCCAGGGGCCGTACACATCATTTGGACACTATCACCACAGGTACACTCAACTCACACATATCTGTGGGTACAGTCACCTGTCACACTGGCGGGACCACAGAATCACATCAGGACTATAGAAACAACATTCCCAAGAGGATTAACCAGGCTGAATGTAGCATGCACCATGCAGTGATTGTCACAGTAAGCACAATGCAAGTGAGGAGTGCAGATATGAACCACATCATGCTCTGCATGGGAGACATAAGGCATTCCCCCCCTGGGACCCACCATGAACAACATTGCATGTCTGTCACACCTGGACACAATGCCAGAAGTGACAGACACAAAAAAGGGGCACAGTCAAAGCTAGTGGAGTCAGCACTCACCTGCTCCCCTGGTCTCCCATACAGGCAGGGGTACTGTGGGAGGATGACGTCCAGCAACGCCTCATTCTCCTCTTGGGTGAAAGGCTCTGCCCTCTCCACAGACCTGGACATGGTGCCAGAGGAATCACAAGCAGCAGCAGTGGTGTGGAATGAAAGGTTGTGCAGGCAAGTGCTCTTTCATGGGTCCTGGCTGCCTTATATCTCCCTTGCTGGCCTGTTTCATTTACAGGAGTACAGGTCAATCTCATTTGCATCCTACGTTTCCTCCAATCCCTTTAAACCTACCCCAGTGAGGGCCTTTGCATGGTTCAAAATTTGAGCATGATGTCAAGTCAACAACCACTTTGCAACATAGTATATTGTCTCCAACCGACTTTTGCTGGCCACCTGATGAAAATTTTTGATCTGGAAACTCGGTCTCCATGACAACCAGCATGCATTTAGGCCCTTATACTTGTCCCTCATGTGTCCCCTATGTAATTTCACTATCCACACACAGGTACGGTGCGTTCCACACGTGCCCCTAGGCCACCACTACTCCAGTGATACGTCCGTACACGCGTGTGTAGGGTCCGTATCACTATGGTAGTGTTGCCGTAGGCATACGCCATAGTGCTACGGGCCGTACATACGCGGGTACGGCCCGTATCTCGATGGCGTACGCCTACGCCAACACTACCATAGTGCTACGGGCCGTACCCGCGTGTGTAGGGCCCGTAGCACTATGGCAGTGTTTCCGTAGGCGTACGCCATAGTGCTACGGGCCGTACATACGCGGGTACGGCCCGTATCTCGATGGCGTACGCCTACGCCAACACTACCATAGTGCTACGGGCCATACATGGGTGTGTAGGGCCCGTAGCACTATGGTAGTGTTGCCGTAGGCGTACGTCATAGTGCTACGGGCCGTACAACCGTGATGCTGGGTGAGGGTGCTGGGGTACGGTGTTGGGGTACGGTGCGTACAGGTGCGGGGCTGTGCTACGGTGTTGGGGTGCGACGCGTACTGGTGCGGGCTGTGCTACGGTGTTGGGGTGTGGCGCGTACAGGTGCGGGCTGTGCTAGGGTGTTGGGGTGCGGCGTTTACAGGTGCGGGCTGTGCTAGGGTGTTTGGGTACGGTGCGTACAGGTACAGGGCTGGGCTACGGTGTTGGGGTACGGTGCGTACAGGTACGGGGCTGGGCTACGGTGTTGGGGTACGGTGCGTACAGGTACGGGGCTGTGCTACGGTGTTGGGGTACGGTGCGTACAGGTACGGGGCTGTGCTACGGTGTTGGGGTACGATGCGTACAGGTACGGGGCTGGGCTACGATGTTGGGGTACGGTGCGTACAGGTACGGGGCTGGGGTACGGTGTTGGGGTACGGTGCGTACAGGTACGGGGCTGGGAGACGGGCCTGGGGTGCGGCGGGTACAGGTGGGGGGCTGGGGTACAGTCCTGGGGTACGGGGCGTACAGGTGCGGGGCTGGGAGACGGGCCTGGGGTGCGGAGCGTACAGGTGGGGGGCTGGGGTACGGTCCTGGGGTACGGGGCGTACCGGTGCGGGGCTGGGAGACGGGCCTAGGGTGCGGCCTGTACAGGTGCGGGGCTGTGCTGCGGTGTTGGGGTATGGTGCGGAGGGGGGGTACGGTGCTGACATACGGGGTACGTTGCTGACATGTGCGGGGTGAGGGGGGCTGTACGACTCATATCCGGGCACAAGTTTACCCGTGTACATGTAGGCTACAGCGTTTGCTCCGTACGGGGCCTTTTACATGCGGTTGTGTATTCGGACGGGCGGTACGGATAGTACTTGCACGCTCGGACTTCTGTTTTACGATTTGCACATAAAAATGTCCGGCTCCCTATCGGACACTTTTCCCGACGCTATTCGGACGTAAAAATTTACGGCTCCCTCTCGGACCATTTTCCCGACCCAATTCGTATGTATTTTTCACGTACGGATCGTACTTCGCAGTTTGTAAGGTACTTGTACGATTCGTACGTGAAAATATACGGATACGATTCGTAAGCAATGTTTTTTTCACGATCGGAATCGCCACCTTTATGTTCAATGAGATGTTCCTTGCGAACGATTCTATGCATAAATCATATCAGTTCTCCCACGGTACCTGAAAATAATTTGGGAAAGTCAACTTTTAAGTTGTTAATAAATTTATATTCAGATTCAATAACTAAAACCTGTTCTAGCTGTTATGGTTTAATGTTATGCTTCAAGCTCTTTGGTCCACTGACCCTAAAACTGATGGACCATTCTCTGAAACATAATCCCCTTGAATTTGAATGTTAGACTCATGCCTCGTGTACGACAAGCACATTAAGTAAAAGGAGTCACCATTTGCACACCAACTTTTACAAAATGAATTCTCAATTTGTAAACCGACCAATGTATTAATCGGTCAGTTCACAAAATACCAGAATCGTAGTGGGTCGCAACTTGACTAACCTCATAATTATATTATTGAGGTGGGTTGCAAATCGCAGCCATCTACAATTGGCTGCAATCAGAGACATGGTAGCTTGTTGGTGTCAGCAGCGCAATCTTTTTTAATGTACCCGTTTTCCCAAAAGGGAAACGGGATGCATTTAAAAAAAGAAAGGAAAATGTTTGCACACTTTTATCTGATTAGGCAGTTGCCCATGGAGCAACGACTACCTACTCTTGAAAAAAGTTTTTTTGCCATTCAGAAATGGGGCAGGCTTTCTTGGGGACCCGTTCCCATTTGCGAATGGGTTATGACCTTCATTTGAGTCAATCACAAAATATGAATGTTTTGCAATAGGATTTCAGTCGCAAACCATTAACACATACCTTAATAAAATGGTATTCAAAAACTCCCCTTCCAAATAGCGTTTACTTGATATTTCCTAAACCCATGTTTAAACTGCCTGCTCTTAAAAAATGAAACGTTTAAAAAGAAAATGTAAATTATTCCAATTTTCCTTTATGGAAAACGGGCTGCATTTAAAAAAAACTGCTTTATTGAAAAAGTAGTCACAGACCTAGTGGTCTGCTGCCCCCAGCAGGCCACCATCCCTGTGGGTGCCGTCTATTCTTAATGGTTCGCACAATGCGACCTACCTCATGAATATTAATAAGGGAGGCCCTTTGTGATCCATTTGGGTAACGCAAACAGTGTCTCAGACACTGTTGTACATCAGTGTTTGCGAGTCGCAAAAAAATGCACATCGCAAGACACAAACACTGAGGGTCGTACATCTGGCCTCAAATTTGTTACGAAAGATTGGAAGCTTCTTCGAGTGTAAAGGTACATTTGCTAAGTGGCATACAGAAAGACAGCCACACCAGAGCCAGGTAAGCCTCTAACTGTCAACATCAGAATACTGACATCGCCCGCAAACTATAATTATAGAATCCCCATGCTGCTCCTAATAATTAAACAACACTACAGGCATGATACCTTCAATCTTTAGCCCTTCTTTAGTTTCCTTGTTTCCTACCCTCAAACATACTGTACTTAGATTCTGTTGTTGTTCTGAGGATGAACATTCTTATTCTGTCAGTTGGCTCCCTGGTCAGCTGAGAGGTGTCCGTTACGCTGCTGGCTCCATTAAAAGTCGGTATATACAACTTACCTGAAGACTCCTGAGTAGTTACTTCACTACAGATTTTGACGACGGTCTTTGCGTGTTTCTCAGGTAAATCCCAGCTACGATTTCCGGCATGCTGGCCAGGAGAGTCCCTGGACCTTTGCCCAGTGGTTCAGCGGTTCAGCAGAGCACAGCAGCAGACACTTCAGAGCATCTGCACTGCCACACACACTTAAATAAGTATTGTGGGGCAAAACGGAAAACAATAAAAGAGGTGAAGACTTTCCGCAACAAGCGTGGTGATGTCATCCTACAGGCCTGCCCCTGCGCACGTCATCACGTGTACACGCATGGCGGACATCTTTACTAATAAGATTTGGCCTGTTCTTTATGAAAGTTAGCGGTGCAGCTTATCTTCTCTATGTCAGCGCGTCAACGTCATCACGTAACGTACTGTGGCCATCTTGATCTAGTTTTCTTCGAATTATAAAGAGTTCGCCTCGCACGCCCAGCAACACGGTCCAGTTTACATCGAGTCATACGAATTACTCCTCACATGCCCAGCAACATGCCCTGCGTTTCCCTGCTTCTTCGGCACATCCACGTCCGTGTGTGTCCAAAGGTGACACGCACACCGCGAGTATCTTCAGGTGACTTTGATTGGCTTTTGGTACTCTCCTCGTGTCTCAACGGTGACACGCACACCTCAGGTGTATTACAGCTTATTTTATTTTCCTTATATCTTTATCTCAGCGCGTGTCTCAATGGTGACACACACACCTGTGATGTTCTACATCTAATTCTTCATCACTCTTCTTCAATTGACACATAGTGTTTGGTGGTTTGCATGTCATTCTTTGTTGTTGTTTAAAGTGACACACTCACCTATAATATACACGTTACTTATTTATTTTATTTATTAAATTTATATGGCGTACAGCTACCCGGAGGTTCCCCGCCCCCTTACGGTGATGTGCATACCTTTCTCCAGTGATATCCCACAGCTTTACATATAAACCCATCATATTTATACCATTATGTCTGTTCTACAAGTTTCTGTTGTGCATCGTCCCCATTTCTTGCAACAACTCTGGTTCTCCTTCCATACCATGGGAGGACTGGATCGTCATTTTTGAAAATTATTTGGATGCTTTAGATGGCCAAGAATTCAGTGCAAAAAGTAAAAAGGCACTTTTACTCAGCACTCTAGGTAAAGAGGGGCAACATATTTTTAGATATCTCCCACAAGCTCTTCAAGCAATGGGGAACCTGTGCCAGAATAATACAAAGAAGCAGTGTGTAGACTCTAACAGGCACATGCATCAAAGGAAAAACCGGTCGCAAACGGGCAGATTCTCAGAATCTGCCCCTTTGCGACCGGTATTTTTGCATTTGGGATGCATAAATGCAAAAATCGCAATTTAAGGAATCTCTAAATTGCGATTACTTAAATTGCGATTGCATTTAAGGAATCCCAAATTGAGATTCCTTAAATGCAATGCATTAAAGTTAAAAAAAAATTGCGATTTCGCTAATAGGGGGAGCAAATTACCATGAAGTTGAACTTCATGGTAATTTGCAAAAACTTTGAAAAATGCACTTTTGTGCATTTTTCAAAGTTTCATGTTGCGCACACACATGCCCTTAAGGCATGTGTGTGTGCAACATATTTGCACAGATCAATTTCAGGGGTGCAAAAGGGTGTCATTTTGACACCCTTGCACCCTTGAAATTGCATGAGCAATTTGCGAGTACCTACTGGTACTCGCAAATTGCTCATGCAATCTCCAATTCATTCCTATGGGCCTGGAGGCCCATAGGAATGAATGGGACAGCATTACTTAATTGCGAGTCGCAATTTGCGAGTCGCAATTAAGGAATGTGTAGGAATCGCTATTTTTATAGCGATTCCTACATGCATAGGCTTTTGCAATTCCTTAATTGCGATTCCTTAATAATCGCAATTAAGGAATCGCAAAAGCCTACGTTGATGCATGTGTGTGGCATCTTCCATTTCTATTCCTGTATTGGTTGCTATGCTTGTCATAGTAGTTGCGTTGTCAAGAATGACCTACTTATGTTCTGAGAAGGTTGGGGTAGGCAGTTGGAGAGCTGTTAGTAAGCTGTTTGGATCTAATGAGATGTTGCTGGGTAGGATCTTCTATTGAGAAATAAAAGTATCTTTCTTCAACTCTACTTCGTGTTGGAACCTGATGTTAAATATTACACTGGCGTAGTCGGCAGCTTTTGGCAAAAGGATGAAGATTTAAAGAAGATCCTAACACGCGTCATCAGTAAAGCGAAGCGGCATCTGTTTCATCAAGGGGTGATGCTGCAGCTGTTTACGGTGTGTCATCAATGAAAGGAAGCGGCAGCTGTTTTATTAAAGGAGTCGTGTGAGCAAGGACTTTATTAAAAGAGTCGTGTGAGCAAGGACTTCGCTTTCTGAGGAGTTTTATAATCCTGCAGTTCGTCTTTGTAACGTTTGACTCACAGTGCTGTGGTGATTCTCGGACTGTGCCGCTAATGGTCATCTTGCTTCTCCGTGTATTTGGTGTGTGTTACACAAGAAGTACGATCTAGCAGAGCAGTGTTCGACATACAGCACGGATGTGACTTGTGGCTTTCCGTGTGTGCTTCTAATTTGGGTGTGCCTTTGGAATTCTACATATCGCTGTTCAAGTACTGTGGATGCTCTACTCGTCGGGTGTGAAACCTTCGAGCCTGAACGTTTCACAGCATAGCGGCTCATCAAAGCAACATCCGAGTCTACATTTTGGTTTTCAAAATAAAACACAGAAAGAATTCGCTTAAAGAACTCACATTTCACGCGACGTTCCAGTTCCTCTTACGTGGATGCTTTGGAAGCGCTGTGCGCATGTCACAGTTTTACGTCTCCGTGCGTGACCTCTTGGTGTGAAGTCAGATCGTTGCTTAGCTACGAGGTGGAGCCTTCTCTGATTCGTCCTCAAGAAAGTCTGATTGTGGTTCGTGGTTGCTTAGCTACGACACACGATCTGTTTGTTTCCGTGGCTAACGTGAATTGGTTTCTCACTTGTCAGGAAGAGTCGTGATTACAGACCTCTTATTTAACTGCGTCAAGTGCTTATGATCTGGTAACTCTATGTTATACTTGTGTTCAAGCACGAGTTGTAGCAAAACTGTACTGTAATTCGACTCGCTCATTTTCGAGTTCTTTTTCTTGTTTTTGTGTCTCTTCAGCGATGCACACGCTTTTTCGTGTGTGAAAGAGTATTTTGTTCAGGCACAACCATTTTACAAGCTGAAGTCAATGTTTGTATTTTCGTGTTTCTACTTAACAAGTAATACGGACACTTAGAAATAAGGTTTCAAGTGTACTGTTGATTAGTTATGTTATTATAAGTGAAACAGAATAATAGTTTGTAAGTTCAGGTGTAGTGGCAACAATGCAGAACGTCACTGCTGCCCCATTTTTTTTAGCATCTCCTGGTGAACCCCCCATAAGATGGAAGAAATGGAAGAAGGTATTTGAGAGATATGCGAGGGTGTGTGGTGCATCTTTAGGTGCAGAAAGGAAAACTTCTTTGTTGCTTCATTGTTTGGGGTCTGAAGGGCAAGACGTGTTTGATCACCTACCTGAATTGTCTACTACAGAGTCACAAGGGCTTAATGAGTATGAAATTTGTATATGCAAATTGGATAAACATTACTTGCCCAAAGTAAGTACTATATTAGAGAGGTATCATTTTGGGAAAAGAATGCAACGTGAAGAAGAAACTGTGGAAGGTTATTTAACTGATTTGAGGAAATTAGCTTCTTCTTGCAAATTTGAGGGTTTAGTTGACGAGCGTTTGCGTGACCAATTTATGTTGGGGTGTAATATGGACAAAGTGAGAGAAGAACTTTGGCTTAGAGATGAGCCCAATTTGGATGAGGTCATAACTGTAGCCAAAAGAATTGAACACTCACTGAAGTGTGTGGCTATTATTAACAAAGACAAGACAACTGACCCAAAAGTACAATGTGTGAATGATAAGAAAGATTCATATAAAACAGAAGTTAGTGGAAAAGTTATTAATAACAAAGGTACAGCATCTAGTTTTCCTTCCTCGTTTACTTCTTCTTTTAAATGTTATAGATGTGGTAAATCAGGTCATCTAGCGAATGATCGTAAATGCCCTGCTCTAAATAATATCTGTAGTAAATGCAAAAAAAAGGGACATTATCCGTCGGTCTGTAGAACTAGACCTGCACCTAGAGTAAAAAGAATTGATGTTTGTGAGGGTGAATGTTCACAAAAAGGCTATGAGGACGTTGAATGTGTACAAATCATTTCACAAATAAGTTGCTCTATCGATAAGAGGACTTGTCCGTATGATGAAATCCTTGTGGATGGTATCTCCACTCGAGTATTATTTGACTCTGGTGCTAAGATTACAATTGTGTCAAATGAGTTTTATTGGAATAAGTTGGCACCAAAGGTGAAGTTGTTAAAGCCTGATATATCTCCAGTAGCTTATGGAGGTGAGATTATAAAGTTGCATGGATATTTCTGGGGTATGATTGAGTTTAGAGGCAGGTTGATATCAGGGAAGGTGTATGTGTCGAAAAAAGGTGACAGTTTGATAAGTTGGTTTCATCAGGTTGAACTGGGTGTCTATTTAGATCCCAATGCTGTACCTCAAATTTTGTTAAAAGATCAAGTAAGTGTAGTCAGCAGTTCTGGTGATTGTGAGTTTACCAAGATGTTGAAGACTGAATTTCCAAAAGTATTTAGTGATGGTTTAGGCTGTTTGAGAGGATATCAACATAGGATTAAACTAAAGAATAATTCAGTACCGTTGTCCTGTAAAGTCAGGGGTGTGCCTTTGTCTGTCAAGGATGAGATGATGAAGGAATTGGAGAAGTTGAAAAGAAATGGCATCATTGAGGAGGTGGAAGGAACTGAATGGCTTTCTCCGGTGGTCGCAGCTAGGAAGGCCAATGGAGATTTGCGTTTATGCATTGATTTGCGCCAACTGAATAAGAATGTGATTGTTGACAGATATCCTTTACCCAATATCAGTGAGTTACTCTCGTTGTTGGGGAAGGCTAAGGTTTTTAGTACAATTGATTTAACATCAGCATACCACCAGGTTGAACTTGAACCTTCTTGCAGAGATTTAACAGCGTTCATAACGCCTTTTGGAACGTTTCGTTTCATAAGGATGCCTTTTGGATTGGTCTCTGCGGCCTCAGTTTTTCAGAGGGTTATGGAAGGTTTGCTTAAAGGTATTGAGGGAGTGTGCATCTATCAAGATGATATTCTTGTTTTTGGCAATGATTTGGAGCAGCACGATTCACGGTTAAGGGATATTCTTTTAAGGTTAAGTGATGGGAATTTGACGATAAAGTTGGAGAAGTGTAAATTTAGAACGGACTCTTTGAATTATCTTGGACATAACATTTCTGGCAGCGGTGTCAAACCCAAGGAGGATTTAGTTAGTTCTATTCGGAGGTTGTCAGCTCCGAGCTCGAAGGAAGAACTTATGAGTTTTCTTGGCATGATAGAGTATTATGCAAAATTTGTTAAAGGATTCTCTGATTTGACTTCTAACATGAGACTGCTTCTCAAGAAAGGAACCAACTTTGTGTGGTCTAGAGATTGTCAGGAAGAATTTGTGAGGATCAAGGAGAGGTTAGCGATTGCCCCGTTCCTACAGAGTTTTGACACTAGTTTGAAGTCTATTTTGACTACCGATGCGAGTGATAAAGGGCTTGGTGCTGTGTTGCAACAATTGAGTCCTGATGGTATGAGGACCATCCTGTTTCTGTCACGTGGCTTAAAGGATCCTGAAACCAGGTATTCGGTTGTTGAGCGTGAGGCGTTGGCGATCTCTTGGGCGATTAAGAAACTGAAAAAATTTCTGTGGGGTGTAAGTTTTGAAGTTAGGACAGACCATAAGCCTTTAGTGGAAATTTTTGAGAACAAAGGTTTGGACTTAATCTCGAGTAGAATAACGAAATGGATTATTGGTCTTCAGGAATACTCTTTTTCAGTTAAGTATATTCCTGGTGTGGATAATGTTGTAGCGGATGTGTTCTCGAGATTGGGTTCTGAGGGGTCTAGTGATGATGGTGATAGTGATGATTGTGATGATTTGGTTTGTGTGGTTGAATGTAGTCATATTTCTCAAGAGAAATGGGTTGATGAGGTTGCAAGAGATGATACTCTTAAAGAGGTGATGAATTTGATTCAGACTAACTGGGTTAGTGTGAAATGTGGCTCAGATGAGTCTAAACCTTTTTGGTATGTTAAGGATGAGCTAGCTGTAGAGGATGGGCTAATGTTCAGGGGCATGAGATTGGTTCCTCCAGAGAAACTGAGAATTGAGTTGGTGAAGTTGGGTCATGTCAGTCATCCAGGTATTACGAAGACTAAGGAAAGGCTGCGTTCATCGTATTGGTGGCCAGGCATGGACAAATTTATTGAGAGGCAAATACGTGATTGTGGGTTGTGTAGTATTAGTGAGAAATCGAAAGTGCCTAGGGTGCAGCCCATGATCATTAGATCTCGACCCAAAGCCCCATGGGATGATATTTCAATCAATCAATCAATCAATCAATCAATCATGGAACTTATATCGCGCACTACTCACCCGTAAGGGTCTCAAGGCGCTTGGGGAAGGGGGTCTGCTACTGCTCGAACAGCCAGGTCTTGAGCTGTTTCCTGAAGGCCAGGTGGTCCTGGGTCATCCGCAGGTGGACGGGTAGGGAGTTCCAAGTCTTAGCTGCCAGGTAGGAGAATGACCTTCCTCCAGCGGTGGCTCTCTGGATGCGCGGGACGACGGCGAGGGCGAGGTTAGCGGAACGTAGCCGGCGGGTGGGCGTGTAGAAGGTGAGGCGGCAGTTGAGGTACCCTGGGCCTAGGTCGTGGAGGGACTTGTGTGCGTGGGTGAGGAGTCTGAACGTGATCCTCTTGTTGACCGGGAGCCAGTGCAGGTCTCTCAGGTGGCACGAGATGTGGCTGCGTCGGGGGACGTCCAGGATGAGTCGGGCGGAGGCGTTCTGAATACGCTGAAGTCTTTTCTGAAGCTTGGCCGTAGTACCGGCGTAGAGGGTGTTTCCGTAGTCTAGTCTGCTGGTGACGAGAGCGTGGGTGACCATCTTCCTGGTCTCGGTTGGGATCCATCGGAAGATCTTTCGGAGCATGCGGAGGTTGTGGAAGCAAGCTGAGGAGACGGCGTTGACTTGTCTGGTCATCGATAGGGAGGAGTCCAGTATGACGCCCAAGTTGCGTGCGTGGTCCGTCGGTTCAGGTGCGGTGCCTAGTGCCGGGGGCCACCAGGAGTCGTCCCATGCGGAGGGTGATGGTCCCAGGATGAGGACTTCTGTCTTGTCCGTGTTCAGTTTCAGGCGGCTGATGTTCATCCATTCAGCGACGTCTGTCATCCCTTCGTGCAGGCTGGCTTTGGCGGTGTCGGGGTCTCTGGTGAGGGAGAGAATTAGCTGGGTGTCATCGGCGTAGGAAATGATGTTGAGGTTGTGTTGGCGTGCGATGGCAGCGAGGGGTTTCATGTAGATGTTGAAGAGAGTGGGGCTGAGCGACGATCCTTTTAGGACCCATTAACATGTCAGGGTCTCAGGTGTATCTCTTAGTCATTATTGATATGTACTCTAGGTGGCCTGAGGTTTTTTTCCTAACTAGTGTTGACTCCGCAAATATCATAAAGTGTTTGAAAACTTTATTTGCTAGAGAGGGTTTGCCCAAATCGATTTTATCAGACAATGGGGTACAATTTGTATCAAAAGAAATGGAAGAATTTTTAAGTTCTTGTGGAATTTTGCATAAGAAATGTGCTCTGTATCATCCAGAGTCTAATGGGATGGTGGAAAGGTTTAATAGAGTGTTGAAGGAAACCATCACACTTGCTAAAGCTTTAACTCTGGATTGGAGGAGTGAGGTTCTTAAGAAAATTGAGGAATATAGAAGAACTCCTCATTCAACCACAGGGAAAACTCCATTTTTTTTGTTTCGAAGGAGAATTCCTAACACTTATTTGGAGCCCAGTTGGGTTAATAATTACAGTGTGAGAAAGGGTAGAGTGGATGTGTGTGATGAGGATGAATTGAAAGTAAAGGAGGATGTTGAAGTCTGTAAAAAAGGAAGGTGAACTTTGACAGTAGGAAACGTGTCAAGTGTGTGAAGGTAAAAGTTGGTGATCTAGTGGCTGTTAAGAAACCTGGACAAGGTGGGAATGCAAATCTAAAATATTTTAACCCCATGACTGTTATCAAAGTTTTTAAGAATGCTATCAAAACTCAAGATCATCGGGTTTGGAATTTGAACAGGGTGGTGGTGTTAAAGGACGGACATGGAAAAGTGATTGGGAATGACTTTCACACATCTTCGGATAAGGTTACCTTGACGAGGAGTTTGAAGAATCCGGAGGTGGCTTTGCGACGTTCTGTGAGACATTCTTCACAACCAAAGTATTTAAAGGATTATGTATAGATAGGTATTTTATTTATTTGTATGTTGTTTTGTGTTTTCTGTTTATAAGGAAGGGAGATGTGTGGCATCTTCCATTTCTATTCCTGTATTGGTTGCTATGCTTGTCATAGTAGTTGCGTTGTCAAGAATGACCTACTTATGTTCTGAGAAGGTTGGGGTAGGCAGTTGGAGAGCTGTTAGTAAGCTGTTTGGATCTAATGAGATGTTGCTGGGTAGGATCTTCTATTGAGAAATAAAAGTATCTTTCTTCAACTCTACTTCGTGTTGGAACCTGATGTTAAATATTACAATGTGCCAGTTTGTTAGATATGCCAGAGAGGAAAATTTTGTGATGAATCGTTAGAAATGTTATACTCACCACCAAAAGAACGATGAAACTATTGACGAGTTTGTAGCCAGGTTGAGAGAACTTTCTATAAAGTGCAAGTTCGGTGCCGTGGCTGATGAGTTATTTCGAGACCAACTGATGTTTCAGTGTAATAACAAAAAGATCCAAGAAAGATTATGGGTGGCTAAAATTCCTAAAATAGCCATTGACTTAGCAAAGGTCATAGAACAATCTGAATGTTGAATGAAGGAACTACAGAAACACAATACCAGCCATGATATTGCAGAAATTTCTGATAACTATTTTGGTGAAGGCAGTGATCAAGGAGATGATGATTCTAACAATGTAGCACTGCTCAAGAACAAAAATAAGTTTAGCAATAAGAGCAACACCTCCACCAAAACATCTACAAAATCTTGCTCTAGGTGTGGTAGCAATGATCATGCATCTGATTCTAAATTCTGTTTTGTTACAAACAAAGAATGCCTTAAATGTGGCCGGTTATGCCATATCGCTAGGATGTGCAGATCTAGATCAGAGTTGCTTCCAATCAAGATAGTTGGGTCTGGAAAAGAGACTTCTTTTTTTATTTTTTTTATTGCTTGCCAACAGTACAGATACAGAAAACAGAAAGGGAAGACACGGCATATATGGTCAACATAGATAAAATTACATACACCTATTCAATGGTTCAACAAAAGACTATACCTTATATAACATTTAGAACAGGGAGAAAAAAAAAAAGAGGAAAAAAAGAGAAAAGGACATCCATGAATTGAGCCAGAGAGAAAAAAAAAAAAGGGGAAAACCGGGGTCATACATTAATCTACACCTCCAGCCACTACCGAACAGGAGCCCAAATTTTATGACCCAGCTCAGACCTCCTTCTACCATGCCTCGAATAGATTGCAGATTCAAGACTATAGAGGGCTAATATCCGTGATCTCCAATTAAAAAATGTTGGGGCTTCTGGACTAAGCCATTGTGATGTGATACAGAGCCGGATTAAAGACATTGTTATAAACAGAAAAGCTGACAGATGTCTTGTCCTTTCAGCTGAATCACAACCAAGCATCACCATCTCTAAAGAAATATTAAGGGGAATGCTTAAGCTAGCATTAATGAAATGCTCAACATCAGATAGAAAGCCCGCTAGCTTTGGACAAAAATAAAACATGTGGGTATCATTGGCCGCCTGGAGCCCACACCTAGCACAAGAATTACCCTTGCAGCCTCCCCATTTTGAGATTTTGGCCGGAGTGTAATACAGATCGAATAGTGCCATGTAGCTCTGAGTACGGAGGCTCCCAGGAATTAGGGCATAGTTTGCTAACTCCAATGACAAGCTGATATCCAGTCCAACTTTACCAAGTTTACCCTCCCACTTAATATTTTGTAATACCAAATCATCAGGGAGGTTAGATATCAAATATTGATACAAACATCCAATTCTAGCCCTTCTTCGGATAATTTCAAATAAAGTACTTTTTGCAAAAAGACTTGGCATATGGTGCTGTTTTTTAACTATAAAGCTCCTGATCTGTAAATATTTTTAAAAATCATGAGTTTTAAGAGAGTACCGCCCCTTCAAAAAAGAGAAGGGGGCCATTTGTCCATCCAAGCTCAAGTCACCTTAATAATCGCAATTAAGGAATCGCAAAAGCCTACGTTGATGCATGTGCCAGTTTGTTAGATATGCCAGAGAGGAAAATTTTGTGATGAATCGTTAGAAATGTTATACTCACCACCAAAAGAACGATGAAACTATTGACGAGTTTGTAGCCAGGTTGACAGAACTTTCTATAAAGTGCAAGTTCGGTGCCGTGGCTGATGAGTTATTTCGAGACCAACTGATGTTTCAGTGTAATAACAAAAAGATCCAAGAAAGATTATGGGTGGCTAAAATTCCTGCTTTAAAAATAGCCATTGACTTAGCAAAGGTCATAGAACAATCTGAATGTTGAATGAAGGAACTACAGAAACACAATACCAGCCATGATATTGCAGAAATTTCTGATAACTATTTTGGTGAAGGCAGTGATCAAGGAGATGATGATTCTAACAATGTAGCACTGCTCAAGAACAAAAATAAGTTTAGCAATAAGAGCAACACCTCCACCAAAACATCTACAAAATCTTGCTCTAGGTGTGCAATGATCATGCATCTGATTCTAAATTCTGTTTTGTTACAAACAAAGAATGCCTTAAATGTGGCCGGTTATGCCATATCGCTAGGATGTGCAGATCTAGACCAGAGTTGCTTCCAATCAAGATAGTTGGGTCTGGAAAAGAGACTTAAATGACAAAATACTTAGCGTTGATGATGAGCTTATTGACAATGATAAGAGAAGGAATAGACCCACGTCTCTGTTTTTGGTTGATGGCCAACAGGTTTCCCTAATGGTAGATACAGGATCTAGATACACCATTATTCCCAAGAGGATGTTTGACCAAGAGTGGTGAGGGAGATCGTTGCTGCCCAAAGATATTTCTCCCGCATGTTATCAGGGAGAGTCTATAAATGTGTTAGGTTATTGCACAGCTCAGATCACATTCTCCAATAGATCCACCAGAGGGAAAGTATATGTGGCGGAGGACGGAGATCCCATTCTGGGTTGGATCCACCAATATAATCTTCACATTATAGTGAATCCCAGGGATCCCTTGCAAGTCATGGTGGTGGACAACGAGAATCTAGAAGACATTATTAAAGAAGCTGATGTAGTGTTTAAAGGAGAGTTAGGTCTACTTGAAAGATATGTCCACAAAATAGTGTTTACAAAGGATGCCCTACCTATCCTACACAAATTGGGGAGAGTACCCTTAATAGTGAGGGATGAGGTGAGGTCCCTCATAAAGGAAATGTTGGCTGGGGAAGTGATTGAACTGGCAGAAGCCTCCAGTTGGGGATCTCCAGTAGTGATCACCAAGAAGGCCAATGGCAAGCTTAGGTTTTGTGTAGAATTGAGATCCTTGAGAACAAGTGCGTAGTTGCTGACACCTTTCCTTTGCCCAATATAGGTGAGTTGGTCTCCACCTTGAAAGATGCAAAGTTTTTCTCCAAGCTTGTCCTTAAGAGTGCATACCATCAAATTAAACTGCATGAGAGTTCAAAACATCTAACGGCATTTATCACCACCAAAGGTACATTTCAGTTCACATGATTGCCTTTCGGGTTATCATCTGCCGCTAGTGTGTTTCAGCGCATGGTTACAGAGATTTTCAAAGGCATTGATAAGGCTGTTTTCTTTCAGGACTATATCCTCATGTTTGGAAACTCTCTACCGGAACACAACCAGGTCCTTAAATCAGTGTTACATTGAATGTCAGATGTTGGTCTCACTTTACGTAAGGAGAAATGGTCTTTCTTGGTGGAACAGATTGAGTATGTGGGCTATGAAATTGCATCTCAAGGGATAAAGCCCAAGAAAAATATACTAAGTGCCATTGAGCTGGCCCCTGCACCCACGGATAAAGATCAGTGGAGGTCCTTTATGGGCCTCATAGAGTACTATTCCAAGTTTGTACAGTGCTTTTCTGACACAACTTATGTCTAAGATAATTGCTTAAAAAAGGCGCAAATTCGAGTGGGGTGAGCAACAAACCACCTGCTTTAACAACATAAAGAGTTAAAATGCAAAGCTAATGTGCTAGCACCTTTTGATATAAAACTCAAGTCTATTGTGATGGTTGATGCCAGCACCACCGGTCAGGGGGTTGTACTCTCACAGAAACATTCTAAGGTAGAGAAAACGGTCGCGTTTGCTTCAAGGACACTCACAACCTCCGAGCAAAATTAATCTGTGATAGAGTGGGAGGCACTGGCGGCAGCCTGGGGTGTTTAATATTTTCACACCTATCTCTGGGGTACGAGGTTTTTACTAAAGACTGACCATAAGCCTTTGGTTAGAATCTTATCTCCTGGAGGTGCGGGCAAAGGGTCTGCGAGGTTGGCTTGACTTGCAGCTAGGTTACAGGAATAACAGTATGAGATCACACACATACAGGGGTGGAAAAACCTTCAGGCAGACTGCCTTTCTAGGTTGTCTTTCAAATAGGAAACGGTTGGTGGTCTTCTGCTAGTGAAGAAGGTGCTGTTGCTTCAGTTCAAGATGTGGTGTTGGTTGGTGAGGGAACTTTTACATGTGAAGATTGGTGCAGAGAAATGGATGCCGACCATGTCCTTAAGGCTGTTATAGACTTAATTAAATTGGGTGCCAGGTATGAAAGTTCTGTGCTTGTGTCTGTACGTCCTTTTGCCAAACTTTTGGAGGAATTGTCCATTTGTAGTTCAAATGTTCTTATGAGAGGGGACAGGTTTGTTCCACCTTTTGGCCTAAGATCTAAACTATTAGTCCTCACCCACGAAGGACATTTGGGTCAGACCTTAACCCAACATCGCCTCAAAGCTAATTTTTAGTGGCCAGGGGTTGATGAACAGGTGACTTCCTGGTTCGAGAAATGCCATGTGTATAAAGAATGGGAGAAAAGACTTAAAGTAGGGTCCAAGGCTGAGATGGGTCATATCAGGGACCCAGGCAAAGCCTGGCATTGCATATGTTTGGATTTTATTGTACCGATGGATTAACTTCCCTCTTGTGATAGGTTTGCCATAGTGGTTATTGATGTCTTTTCCAAATGGTTGAGTGTGAAATTTGTGAGGGATATCACCACAGAGAGCACCATTTTCTTTTTAAATTCTTTGTTTCACGAAAAAAGCTTCCCCTCCATCATTATTACTGACAATGGTACACAGCTAACTTCATGTGACATGCAAACTTTTCTCACCAAGTGTGGAGTTGTACATCATCGCACTTCTTTGTACAACCCACAAGGGAATGGTCTGTGTGAGAGAGCGAACCGTGTGGTCAAAGGGATCATCCAAATGGCATGTGTCAGTGGTGGGGTTGCTCAGGCTATGGTGGAGGAAATGGTTTGGCTTTATCGCACCACCAAGCTCAATCAGAATGATTTGTCCCCCTTTGAGCTTATGCGGGGAAGGTCTCCAGGTTCTAAATTAGTCTCAGGTGGAGACCTGAGCGAAGCAATGTTGGATGATTCTTGTGCTAAAAGTCCTTGCTTTGGTAAGGGAGATTTAGTCAAGGTCAAATCTAGGAGGTTTAACGAAGGCATTTCTAAGTTTAAGGGGCCTTTTAGAGTTAAGTGTGCTTTTCCACATTTTGTAGTGTTGGAGAACAGTTAAAAATTGAATCTGCGTCAGGTAGCCTTGTATCAAAATGCTGCGCGTTCCCCAGAGAGTAGTGTCCCTCACTTAGGAAATCTTGTCACTCAGGACAGGAGTGTGAGTACAAACAGTGGTTACATGTTAGCATACGATATCGGCTCGACAATTTTCCCTTCTGAAAAGAGTGAAAAGGTTGGTGGTAATGGTGATACTAATCACTTTGAGAGTCATGTTCCTGTCGATGTACATGGAGAAAACTCTCAGGTTATCAGAAGTTTAAGAAGGCGCAGACCACCAGCATATTTAAATGATTTTGTTTGCTGATCCCTGTTTTTCCTTCTTCATGTTTATTTTTGTTTCATTGTTCTGATAAAAGATGAAGATGTGTTGTACTTATTATTTATGTCTAAGCCCTTCTTTAGTTTCCTTGTTTCCTACCCTCAACCTTTTTGTACTTAGATTCTATTGTTGTTGTGAGGATGAACATTCTTATTCTGTTAGTTGGCTCCCTGGTCAGCGGAGAGGTGTCCGTTACACTGCTGGCTCCATTAAAAGTCGGTATTTACAACTTACCTGAAGTCTCCTCAGTTGTTTCTTCACTACACAAGGCAGTTGATTTAGGCTGTTAGGCCAGGTTTTTGGCAACCTTTGTACTTGGCTCTGAAATAAGGCTGTGTCCTTCTCCCTCGGTACTGGATATTTCTGCTAGGACAGCTATAATTATGAGGCGTGGCCTCAGAACACCGCTCTGCAACGCAGTTCTGTGGCGCTTAATGGAGGTACCTGGTGGGCTAGTTGGACCTAAGGGACCCTCAGGATTCAAGGGGTCTTAATCCCCCAATTTACATCGCACCATGGGGCGCGTTTGCACAGTGTTGCAAGGAGGGGGCAGGGCCTGATATAACAAGTTAGCAATCTTGCTGTGTGGGAGTTACTGGAGGTAATAAAAGGGTAGTTGGCCACCAAGGTTGACGTTGGGGGCTAACTACCCCTCCTGTTACCTTCAGTAAATCCCACAGAGTCGGATTGCTAAAAGGTTTTTGGAGACCACGCTCACCTTTCTCCACCACTCTGAAAACGAGACTGCTATGTTATAGTTAGAAATTAGCATTTAAAAAACCTTTGAAATTCCCTGAAAGAAACATCGGTTTCAGGGACTTATAGTTAGAAATTAGCATTTAAAAAACCATTGAAATTCACTGAAAAAAACATAGGTTTCAGGCACGTTATAGTTAGAAATTAGCATTTTAAAAAACCTTAGAAATTCACTGAAAAATCCATAGGTTTCAGGGACGTTATAGTTAGTTGGACATTTCACTCGTACAAAACCATAGAAATTCTGCCGTTATAGTTAGTTGAGCTAACTATAACTCTCGCCCCCGCAATGCACTGCTGATGACGTCACATATTACATCATTCATGACATGGTCAGTGACATCACTGATGACATCTCAAATGACATCACTGATGACATCATCCAAATGAAAATCTGATGCATCTCCTCACATCTAATATAACCTTTGATACACCCACTGTAAAATACAGACTACCATTTTCGAAACCATCGACACACCAATACCAGTTACTACATATGCACTCACTGATTCCTAGGTCTACACACACATCCACTCATTCACCCATACAATCACTCATACATGCAGTCACTCATCAATATAACACTATCAAATGCACTCATAAACCTATACAGACACTCACACACCACCACTCATCCAGAGTTACTCACACACCTAGTCAGTCATGCAAAGAATCAATCACACTTCCATTTACTCACCTATACAGTTATACACATACCACATCACTTATTCATACAGAAACAAACGCATAGTTACTCTCTTATACAATCACTGATACAAGTACACACTCATCCATACAGCCAGTCTCACAATCACTGACTCTCACGTATAGTCATTTATATACTCCAACTCTCACATACACTGGCTTTTACATATGTAGATACTTGGACATGTACCACTGAGACATCCATTCACTCACCAACACACCCATACACACACTCACCCACCCATACAGCTGTTTCCACATGCACTCTTGAACCCATATACCCATTGAATCAACCACTCAAACATCTATGCACAGACTCACACACCTCCCACCCACCCACACAGGCACCCATACAAATACTCAGGCAACCAATCAATAACCCATATAGACACTCATGTAGCTACTGACCAACCCATGCAGCAGTTTATACAACAACAGACAGACTGATACAAACATTCACACTGTTTAGTCACTAACCCATGCATTCAGTAAGACACATTTAATCACTCACTTAAACAGTCAGTTACGCACCTACTAAATCCTCCATCCAGACACTCATACACCCACTCATTCTTCAATACACCTTGGCATATATATAAAACATATTAAAACTTTAAACAAACACACAGTCACTGGATGATGTCATCAGTGATGTCATTTGAGATGTCATCAGTGATGTCACTGACCATGTCGTGAATGATGTAATATGTGACGTCATCAGCAGTGCATTGCGGGGACGTGAGTTATAGTTAGCTGAACTAACTATAACGGTGGAATTTCTATGGTTTTGTACGAGTGAAATGTCCAACTAACTATAACGTCCCTGCAACTTATTGTTTTTTCAGTAGTTAGTGGCACATTTCACTCGTACAAAATCATAGAAATTCCGCCGTAATAGTTAGTTCAGCTAACTATAACTCGTGTCCCTGCAATGCACTGCTGATGACGTCACATATTACATAATTCATGACATGGTCAGTGACATCACTGATGACATCTCAAATGACATCACTGATGACATCATCCAGTGACTGTGTGTTTGTTTAAAGTTTGAATATGTTTTATATATATGCCAAGGTGTATTGAAGAATGAGTGGGTGTATAAGTGTCTGGATGGAGGATTTAGTAGGTGCGTGACTGACTGATTAAGTGAGTGATTAAATGTGTCTTACTGAATGCATGGGTTAGTGACTAAACTGTGTGAATGTCTGTATCAGTCTGTCTGTTATATTCCCTTTTCTTTTTTTACTTTATTTTACATCTACCAGTGGCACGGAGAAAGCCTGGTTAGAAATTCTGGGAGACAATTCCATCATTCTTGGCTAGCCGGAGGATAGAGTCATCAGTCTCACCCATCCTATGAATTGCCTCACATATTGCATATGTTTTTAATTTTCCAATAACTCTGCCTGTGACCTTGTCAACCTCAGCTATGTTCATCTGGATAGAAGCATGATCCTTGGCACCAATTATGCTGTTGCTTGCAGAGCATTTATGAGGAACGTAAAGGTCCACAAACTCACAGAGGTCAGTTTGACTTTGTAATAGGATAATATATTTTAAGTGTAAGAAAAGTTAATATTACTTTTACTCCATTATTTTAGTCCACTCATTACAACCACTACCCAGTCTAACCAGTCTGTCCCAGCTTGTCTCTTGATTTTGGCTCCCTGGTGAGCAGCACCTGGATTAACCACTAGGTGGCAGGGAGCTCACAATAGAGTTATGAATTTAGACAACGTTTATGTGTAAAATAAGTAGATTAAATAAACAAATAATAATGCGGGGGTGGGGGGGCAAAGCTTTTGTACAGTGCCAAAATCATTGCCGAATGCCGGGCCGCTGAAATCCATCCTGCCTTGTTTTGTTTTCTCATCATACCTCTTGCATCTGCTACCTCTCACTTCTATTCTCTTTATCTCACTCTTCCATGCTTTTCTCATCCCTCAGTTCTCCCTTTTTCACTGTTTCCCTAACTTTCACTTCTTTATTCTTTCTCCCCTTTTCGCCTTTCTCTCTCATGCTTGTGGTCAAAGTCTGATGACAAAAAACATAAGACCTGGTCCCAAAAACGAGATGCTCTTCTGTCCACCTGCGACTACCTGCACAGATCAAACACATTTGACACTAAATTAATAACCCTGTAGGTGCTGGGTAACAGGAGTTCAGGGTACTGTACTGATATTCTTAGGAGCTTTAGTACTGCAACTTTCTTTGTGCGCGAGTTTCAGCCAAATCCATAAGAAGGTTCTAACTACTTCACTGAAGAGCTGCAAAGGCAAACCCTGGGGTGAACAAAGGGCCATTGTTCATCAGGGCAATGTTAATCGTGTTCTTTATCCGTAAAATGGAGCGTCAAGTGTAAGATCCAGAAACTCCATCATTAACGTTTGTTCAGAGAGCTTCACTCTGCACGTCTTCAAGTTAAAAATCTGTCGCTTAAAGAACCAAGGGGCATATTAGCAAGGGCCAGATCGACGCTTTATCGGCACTTTTTACCGATAAAGCAGCAATTTTTTATTGCCCAATTACCAAGCTATCGCTAACAGCAGTTAGCGACAGCTTCCAGGCGATAGCGACCAGTTTGGGGCTTTGCATGTCAGCGATATTTATCGCTAATGACATGCAAAGTGGCGTACCCAAACTGGTAGCGACTGAAAGCAGTCGCTAACACAGCTATCGCCTATTAGCAGTACCCGCGGCGCAATAAAAAAACGCACGCTAACCGCTATTAGCGCCAGGATTTTACACCTGGTAAAATCCTGACTTAGCCATAATAGTCAATGGGTGGTGGATTCTATGGCTAAGTCCCCACCTGCCTTTTAGCGAGATTTTCCTTAGCGATAGGATTAGCCGCTATCGCTGGATTTTTATCGCCGTGGAGATAAACGTTGGTAATACAGCGCTATCTCCGCAATAGAATCCAGCGATAGGAGGCGATTAAAAAAAATCGGGCTAGGCGCGGTTTGCGATAATTATCGCAAGTTATCGCTAATATGGCCCCAAATTATTTGCGACTGATTACTTTCTACCATTGCCCATAAACCGTGAAAGGCCTAACCCAGTTCTCTGATAGATTTACAATATCACACCGCTTTCATTATCACGCGGAAGTCATTCCTTTTTGGCAAAGCATTGATGGAAACCCCTCCATCTACTTTGGGGTCTTAGGATTTTTGGGACTTAGAAGCTATATGAGGAACGCAGTGTATTGTCGGATGCCCAACTGCACTCACCACTTCTACCAATAATTCCTGCTGCACAGCACCTTTAATCACTCTTATAATTTGGGTTTTATAATAGAAAACAATATATCTGAAATCGAGTATTAGGACACCCCCGCTAGACAGATCCCTGATGCCCTAATGCACATAGTATAGCACCAAAGCCAGATTGTAATCAAAAGAGCTGCAGCTCAACTCCATTTCCCTTGCACCACATCAACATACATCTTAAAACAATTCAGATAAAGTTAGCCTAAACATACCACACCATCACCTCTACAACCCTGCATCATAGTTAGCAAACCTGTCTAGAAAACAATCTCCAAAAACCCAACTAAATGAAAACAGCTATATCCTTTAGCGCACCCATGTGGACACATACCACACTGCAAAGATCTTTAGCGGGATCAAACAAATTTTACCGCCACATTACTGACCAGTTACTATACTAGACTCTAAACAAAACTCGACCAACAATAGATAACAGTCACAAACAAACAACTATACACAACCGATGGAAATCCCAGAACCACTTGAAAATGATAAAGTGAGTATGTGCTATATTAATAGAAGCAAATGCATAAAGAATAATTGATGGACAGAATGCTGAACATTGTAATGCATTCACCCCAGTACAGAGATCTGGGACTAAATCCATCGTTTTTTTGCTCCCCATGCCATTCCAGTTAAGACTCAGCCATATGCCAATCAATTCTGAGCCTGTACCTCATGGGAACAGACCAGCCCGAAATGCCAGGCCAAGTCCTGACTGGACTGGAAACAACCATTCTAGGACCAGTTTCGGGGTATCACCCCCTCATCAGCCAGGCTAGCTTGACTCCAGTGGCATGGAGAGCACAGGATATTAATAGAAGCAAGCATTAGCAAATGTTGATAACATAACATACAGAGGCGAGCAGATGTGATGTAACGGCCAGATCTTTTGACCTGGGGAACCAAGTTCCAGTCTCAGTGTTGGCTCAACATTCTGTGATTCTGGGCAAATCACTTTAATCTACCTATCATGCCTATTGCCTACAAAAAAATGAATGTGTCTTTCTGTATCGAATCAAGTTCGCGCTATCTGAAACTGCAAAAAAATAAAAAATGCAGACAATCATGAAAGAATGGATTAGAAGTGCCAGTCACAATTAAGGTATCATTTCCTAAACAAGGCGGTGTCTAGATAATGGTCAGCCCTCACTTCATGGTAGCATGAAAGCTTCTAAAATAGACTGAAAGACCTTGTTGCATGCATGTGGTCCCTTTAAAACTATCTTCATCATAAAGCCCAAGTGGCATCTTTGTTTGACACTTCAGGAGGGAGACTAGGATCTAAATGAGCACTGAATCAGGTACTGTCTTGACCCCCACACTTCTATGGACTCCATTTCCTGGCCCTTTTACACATTAATTTCTCTCAAAATGGGTTTTCCATCCTACCAGAGCACAAAACTGTTAGTATAGAATATGCGTTCCAATTTCGTATCCTTTAATAAATTGTCTCAGGTGTAGCTGCTACGCATAAGGCAACAAGCACGTCGCCTGTGGGAAGTTCAAAGTTGTGCAGCAAGGAGCAGAGACACAGCATTTAAACGGATGCTGTGTCTCTGGATGTTGGGAATGACGGGGCCACCGGACAACTGATGTTATTGCCAAGTGAAAATATAAATGTTGTAGAGCAATATTTGGAAGGCAAGAGGAAACATGTTGGACGGGAGCTGTGTTTGTGTATGTGGGGAGGACGTAGAGGGAGTTAAGTGGATCGTATTTTTGGAAAAACTTTCTATATCCTGTAGACTTGTGGATGCAGGAGCTTGAGCATGCCAGATGGCACATTGCAAAGCTGAAAATAGGTTTTCCGTGGCGGCCGTCCATGCCGCAGGCCTGCAGTGTGGCCAGGATTGATGTGGTGGACACACATGCAGCTCACACTGATTAAGGTTATGGGGCATGGCCTACACATGTGTCATAAAGTTCACCAGATCGATCAGTATTGGCACGAATGCTTCCTTATGCGCCAGGACTTTTGGATTGCACAGTCGCTACAGTGTCCTACTTGGGAATTCTTGTGAGTGAAGGGAACTTGCAGGAGTGTTTTTTCAAGTCCCAGCTCCAAAGGGGGGTAGTGGTCGGTTGGGTCAGGCCCTCCTAAGAGAGCCAGGGGCCACACAAGGCCTATGTTTCACATTTATTTACAGACCGTGGTTTCAGCCTCAGAGGCTCACTTACATAACTAACAATGAACTTGGGGTACTTTGAGCGGCAGGGAAGTCACAATGGCAGATTTGGCAATTTGCATAGCACCACTGGATGTCATGAGCCCTCTTCACACGGTCTGCTAGTGAAGAGTCAGTGTTGCACGTTGTGCACACAGTGAGCTGGAAACCACTGCAGAGAGCAAGTTTCCAGCTCGCTGTGTGGAGACTTTAAGCAGCTGGTCTGTGCTTCTCTGGCTTTCAGATTAGATTCAATCTGATAGAGGTTTTTGGACACTAAGCTTGAGTCTCATTATTCCATACTCATTTTGAATTTTATAAGTCGCAATTTTGTTTTCTTGTAGATCTGTGATACATTGTCACAGGTGTACTGGTTCACAGAGTCAATGCTGTGAAGGGCTGCAGTCAGCGGTCAAAAGGGTTTGCAGAAATGTCAGCAAATTTTTTGATCAGTAGTTTTTCCTTTTGATCAAGTCCTTTGTAGAATTTCTCATTGAGTTTGCGGAAATGGTCATCCAACATCTTAACCACCAAACCTCTGTTGAGGTCTGCTGTTGTTGTAGGCAAGGAACAACTGCTTCTATCTGAAGGGCCTTGTTCTATAGTTTGGTATGCAGCTGACATCCATCAGGGGTTTTAAAAGTTCCCTAAGATGTCTTTGCCTGCCTCAAAGGTCATTTGTTTTTGGAGAGGGTGATGAGATGTGTGCTTGGACAGTGCCGTCTCTAAGCCCCTGCCTCCTCTCCTTCTCCCCCTCTATTGTTGACCAGGGTGTAGTGTGCTCAAAGCTCTGCCCCCAACACCAAGCCTGACTTATCAAGCCCAGTGGTGATCTTCACAGACAATGCTCTGCAATTTGTGGCAGGGGAGTTTGAGTCTTTCCTAACAAAAGATGGCATTGAGCATCATAGGACAGCTGTTTATCATCCCAGTGAAAATGGTTTAGTGGAGCGCTTCAACAGGGTGTTGGGGAATGTATTTAATTGGAAGAGTGAAGTAAAAAGCATGTTGTGGAGTTATCATACTACTCCACATTCGGTGACAGGAGAATCTTCATTTTTCCTGCTCAAGGGAAGGGTGACATGTACCACAGTAGTACCTGTATGGTTGGAAAGGATGGCACATACTGCTATTGACAAACGAGTCTTGATAGTCAGAGTGGAGAAGTATCAAAACAAATATGCAAGACGACAGAGAGAATTAGGGGAGAGAATGTGGCCAAACAGCTAGGCAGTCGAACTCGGAGCTGGGGAACCGGGTTCAAGTCTCAGCAGAGACGCTCAACATTCTGTGATTCTGGGAAAATCACTTAATCTCCCCGTGCCTAACAAAAATGAATGTGTCCGTCTGTAATGTAACTGGTGCTCATGTAAAGTACTCCGATACCTTTGGGTCTAGTTCGCGCTATATAAAACTCCACACAAAAAAAGAAAAAGACAGAATGACAGAGTGATAAAGCAAAGTAAGAAGGTAAAAGTGGGTGATTGGGTATGTGCGAGAGCTGGGATCTGCAGGAAGAGTGGCTGAAAGTTGTCATGCTCTAAAGAAATTACTGACAAAAGGGGAAATATGTTATGCTTGTCAAATGGCAAGTAGTGGAACATGAGAAAGGTGACAACTTGCAGTAATTTGGAACTGAAGGATTGGAGGAGAAAGATTACATCCAATTATAAGGCTGTGATGGACAGTATGGATGAGATTCAAAGTTGTGCCCGAATTAGATCTAAAGTTAAAAGATTAGAGGATTATGCATGTTTTTAAATAAGAGTTTGTGTCTTGTTGCAAATGTGATATTTTATTTCACTAAGGAAAATGTAATGTTCAGGGTGTTTGCTATTTTAGTTTAGTGCTCATTAATGTGTATGGAACTAATGTATGTTTGGGGTTTTTTGTTATGGGAAGGGAGATGAGCTTCATTGTTGTTGTAATCTACCTTTTTTCATCAAAAGTTAGTTGCTGGGTTCTATGTTGAGATAAAGGGATTCCAGAAGGTGGGGAAATGGCGGTGCCTACCAGGGGTCACATATGATGACTATGCCTCTTTAAACTCCTGTTTAATACATCAAACTGTGGAAGTTTCTGCCTAAAAGTGGCAGCATGTAACCACTTGATGTGCGGTGTATCAGACAACTGTATGTTTCCCTACAATAAAAGTATGTTGTGAAATTGGGTCGTCCAAACTTGGTCAAGTAATCAGTGTCTGTATACCATATTTCTACCATGTGTGTGTTCTCGTAGCACTCTTGGAAATCTGTACTCCCTTTTCTTAATAGTTGTGGTAATTCGCTTTTTCCAGAGTCATTTGGTCTAGTGTTAAGTTCTGCTAGATTGGTAATTATTGAGATGCTCAATGAAGTGTTAAGTGATAGTTTGTATTGGTTCCTTGAAATGCAGGCAATGTGGCTGGTGTTAAAGATATATGTAGTACATGAGTTTGTGTGCTTTAAGACTGCTGTTTCTTTCAGTACATTTATTTTCCTATGGTGGAACTTGCTGGTAGATAGGTGGTGTTTTTGTGTATTTATTTGCGGTGGGATGTATTGTCCGTAGTTAAAGGTTTTGAAGAAGTTGTACCCACAGTGTAAATTTTTTTATGGCTATGTCAATATAGCCAAGTTTCCCTAAACTCTTGTCCATGAGGTTGGATTTCACTAGCATTCAGCCTGTAAAGTTGCATCTAATTAAATTTCCCACTCCTTTGTACATTTAGAGAGTAGACTGTAGTTGTGTGTGTCATAAGATGGTGCCCATAGACTTTGGTTTGCCTAGTTTGCTGGCCAAATGGGCGTTCCTCAAAGGTCTTTCTTTACGGTTGCCAGTATCATTGGATTTTCTTATGATGTTGGGTTTCCTTATTGTAGTGCCTGCAAGGCACGATTTCACTATGGCAGTGACTGCAGGGTTGAGTTTCACTATGGTGGTGTCTGTAGGGTTGGATTTCCCAAGGCTCATGCCTATACGTTGGGTGTCCTTACGGTGGTGCCCCCAGAGTTGGGTTTCAATTTAGTGATTCCTGGATGTTTGGGTTTTCCTAAGGGATGCCTGTAAGATTGGATATCACTTTGGTGGTGCCTGTATGGTTGGGCTTTCCTAACGTGGCACCTCTTAGGATGGGTTTCATCATTATAGAACCTGAAGAGTTAAATCTGTTGACATCCCCACACCTCTTCATATTTAGACAGTATGGCATGTGTTTTGTTTTGTAGCTGTGGCTTTTATCCAGTGGGTTGCGTTTTCTGGTTATAAGGTGCATGAGGTCTGAAGAACTTGTTTTATATCTATATCCATACCGATATCTATTTATAAATAGATAGACAGACAAACAGAGAGACAACCGACTTCTTGAGATCATTTACAAATTACAAATCTCCCCTGGTGGAAAACCAGTTGGCACACATATTGATCCTACTAATGCATATTGATTTTTAGGCACTTAACCATACTTTTTCAGCAAAAAGGCACTTATTTTATTTGTTATTTTTGAATAGTGTTTGCACTTGATGTAGCAGCCTATAACAAAGCCCTTCAATGACAAGTTGCGGGTCAGGATGGTAAGTAGAAAGGGACCAACGGCAGGCAATATACAAGAGAGTGAGATTGGCCATTTGAATGACTTGCCAGAAGTTTCTTTTTTACACTTATGGCCTGATTACAGTCGGTCCATTAAGTTGTGATTCCAGTGAAACCACCAATGACCTCCTTGTTCTTCCTTGCTTCAGTACTTATGATTGAGAAGCTTGTCTCATCTTGCAGACTATTCCAAAAGTCCTACTATTCTTTTAATTATGTTAGAAGGAACACATAGAATATGAGGCTCCTTTCCCCAGCCGATCAACTTGTTTTTTGTCAGCTTCAAGCAGATCAGGCTGGTGGTGCGGTTGACACCAGCCATTATTTCATAATCAATAGCAGCAAGCATGGGAGGAGAGAGGAGCAGTCCTTACTTACATGGATAGAGTTTCGTCATTCGAGAAAGTAGATTCTTTGTCAACTTTGGTTTAACCATGAAAGGTTTAAAGTCATCAGCCTCCTCCCTGAGTAAGTGAATAAGATTGTGGATTGCTAACGCTTTCTTAGTAAAGGACTTGCCTTGCTCTGTGGCGATTCAGGTTAGCTTGAAAAGAAGTGTGTTCACTTCCTGGGCGGAAGTTCAGGGAGCTTCTTTCACTGAGATTTGCAGGGTAGCCACATGGGTGCATCCCTCTACCTTTGTAAACCAGTGTACAGTGTGAATCTGACAGCTCTGAGATGTTCAGAGTGAAGGTTCACTTGATGGCAGTGAGGTTATAACGGCTGCAAATTCTTTTCTTTGTTAGTGCTCTTCTGAGCATTCAACTTAAGTGGTCTGCAAGAGGAGGCGAGACCCTCAAAGCTAAGGTCTGGAGCGAGGAAGGACCCTTAGTAATGGAATTACCTGGAAATAATTTAAGCATTTGTGCAAAGATTGCAGTTATCAGTGGTGCAATGCTTATCGCACCTTGTAGTTACCAGGTGCAATAAAATGTGGATCCTTTGTTAGATTTCGGCATGCCCAACCTGTCAGAATTTAACATATGTGGAAAAGGTCTAGTATTTACCGCAACAAGCGGATTTTGTTGCAGTAAGCGCCAAAATCAGAATTTTGTTCACCAAAGAGTCAAAATAAGCAATACAAACCCCATCCGGCACACCTCATTGTCAAGTCAAGGCCCGTGTCAGATTGACTCTTTCTGTCTCTGGGACATTGATCTTTTGTTCGATTTTGTTAACAGATGAGAACATTTTACGCAGACAACACCTTAACAGATATTTTTGCAAGGAGGTAAATGTGTCTGCTAAAGTCATTGACTTTCTACTCTGGAATTTCTCATACTAAACTTAGCAAGCACTGCTGGGCAGGTAGTGACGACTGCAAGCATTTTACTATGGAGTCCACACTGATTATTGCAGATAGGAAAACACCCATACTGATGTCAGTTTATTAGCACTCTTGATTCATATGAGCCTTCCTTGTAGAAGAAAAAGTTACAGACAACTGCCATGTTCATGAATCATAATACATGTTTTATGCAATGTAAAGGAACATAGTAGTTTCTGGGCACCAGCTCCATACAACGGCTTTCTGGACACATACTTTAAATGTATGAATGACCACGCGAATCTTTGCTGACACCCAAGCGTGGTTAGTTCATACAAGCAAATACAGACATAAAAGAGGAAACTGGGTGCCGCAGCTCTGTTTTCTTTGCCTAGTGTTAGCAGACGAGTTTGCCAGGATCAGATATACATGGTGTGTGGGCATCCTCAAAGATGTAGCAAAGGTGGCAAGCAGTGCCCTTCCTCTTTTCTTCAATTCTTTATTGCTTGATGTGTGCCACTTTTAGCAATAACAAACTTTCTCTTAGGGACTTTTTTTCTGTTCAACTGCGTCTATTTAACTGTCTTGATAGAAAACGACCAGCAGAGGTCAGTAAAATACCAGAATTGCTTTCTGCTGAGAGACTTACTTTTTTTTCTGGCAACTGCCTCTATTTAACTTTCTTGATAGAAAACGACCTGCAGAGGTCAGTAAATTACCAGAATCACTTTAGCATTCTCTAGATTCCAGCCCATAGAAATTGTCTTTCCCGAGCACCTGTAGACAATAATATTGTTTTCAAATCTTGTTTTTTCAGTGATATGACCACCAAAGGCCCTGATTTTATATCAATAACAGAGCTTTGGAGTATACCATTCCCCGCCGAAAGGCAATATTTCTCTCCATGTGTTCCCATACCTGGTGTGTCACGCAGTTTGGTGCTTACTTTCCCTCCATATTAAAGAACAGTAGATGTTTCAGCACCCTAGCTAATGAGCTGCATGGCTAAATACATATAAGCAGTGCTTTAAATGGGTCGGTACTGTCCGGTACGGAGTACCAGCACTTTTTTATTTCGAGAGGGAAAGTACCGGCACTTCTCAAGAGAATTGCTATACTTTTATGTTTTTGTTTTTTTTTGTCCTCATTAGCCGCCAATCTCCCTTTAAGTGCACATTCGAGAAGTCGGTGCCCACACTCAGCAAGCTGGGCGGCGTAGGTAATTAGCGCTTAGGATCGCCCACCTACCGGCACTAAGACTTACCGAAACGCACACCAAAGCTTCCAGTGAGATAACTCGATATTGCGAGCTTCTAGAGCTCGAAGGCCTTGTCTTAGGACCTCAACCTCATACTGGGGAGGAGGGTTCCAGACCTGAACCTTAGAGTATTCAGGCAGCCTTAATCATAGGACCCGAGGAGGGGAGAAAATTTTTTTAAAAGAATAAACCTCAGCTACGGGTCCCATTTCCTTCCAGTATCTTCCAGAATGTTCTCTTCTTTTTGCTGCCGGTTCTCATTAAGTCCATCTTAGAGGTCGCCAAAACAGAAGATTGCCACTCAAAAAAGGAAGGGGGGGTGGGATCAGTCCATTTCTTGCATATTTGTCTCCTAGCCAGGAGCACAGCATAAAAAAGTAGCGGTCTTGCAGGGCCTCTAACATTGTCTTGAAGTCCAAAGAAAATCGGGGATAGATCCATAATAACCATGATCCCTAATAACTCCGACAGAAATTTGCCTACACTGTCCCAAAATAAAAAAAGCGCTGGGCACTCTTTAAACATGTGGCTGTCGGAAGCCATGGCCAAACCGCATTTTTTACAACATACAGGCTGCTCTTTATTGATTTTAGAGAGCTTCAACGGAGTGAAGTAAAACCTGTGAATGGTAAACAGGTGATTCCTTTTCAACCACGCCGGCTTTACTATGTCATACAGGAGTTTACATGAGGATTGCCATAAAGAATCACATTCTCGATCCGATAAGACACTACCCCATAATTCCTCTGCCAAGGTAAACTCTCCGTCCACTGCCTCCAAAATTGCTTGGTACCAAAAGGAAACTTCTTTCCTCCCATAGGGTTTAGTCACAAGATTGTGATCTAGATCGTTGCCTTTCCCTAGTAAGCCCCCCTTGGTTGTCTGTAACTGAGCCTGAACCCAGCTCATCAGCTGCCAATATTTGAATCTGGAAAGGCCTGGCCCTACCCTCTCGCTAAGTTGTTCCCATGTTACCAAAGTGCCATCTGAGATCAGATCCCCCCCAGACCATCAAGCCAGAATCCCTTAACGGGATCGCTAACCTATCTCTCAGACACTCTGGACTACCAGGAGAGTCCCATATAGGGGCCATGCTAGACAAATAGCCAAGAGTTGTCGACCTCCTCAAGTTTGTCCAAGTTTTACCCAGACCCTGCAAAACCTTAAGCCTAACTTTTTTGAAAAACGTAACATCTCCAAATTTAAACAAAAATCCCTCCACCGGTAAATGTGCACCCTGTAACATTGCTAAAAACATCCCTCCCACACCAACCTTAGTCAGCATTTTTAATAGCATGCGAGCGTGAGAAAGTTGAAATGCCTATGCATAGAGCTGAAAATCAGGCAGGGCAAGGCCTCCCTTCTCCCTTCGGCGTCTCAGCTTTTTACAGGCCAATCGCGAAAATGTATACCCCCAAACAAAAGAGTTGATATCCAAAAATAAAAACCACAATGCTAGCGGAATCCCCCTGAGGCAGCACCGGATTTAAAGATAACTCAATATAGTAGTAAGGTTAAACGATTATTTATTCACCAGGAGTGTGCACTATTGGTTAGCACCCGCCAGCACAATGCCGTTCCAATACTTGGAATATACAAATGACAAAACACAGCACCAAGTGCACCACTCTATTCATGTAATACAGATAAATCCAAATTTTCAAGGTGGTACGTTTTCCAAAAAGTTCTTTAATGTTCAGTTTAAAATGTGAATGTTTTAACAACAGCAAAAACAGCCGACGCGTTTCGTCCAACTTTGGACTTCTTCAGGGCTGTAACAAAATTATATACACAAAAACACAAAAAGTATAAATGACATACATAAAGACAAAAGCACGAATAGCACATACAATACATGTATAAATATTAAAAACTTGTTAAGCTAGAGCATATTAATATCAAAACGATGACAGGCTCATATGAGCACATCTTAAAAAAGGCTACAACAACCAACAATAATAATACAATAAACAACCATGTGCATTAGGATAACAAAGCAATATTACCGTGAAACATGGGGGCACCCCTCAACATATGTCACATGTTAAGGATGAACCTAAGTTATCATAAAGGGGAATAGGGACCAGAAAAAGCGTAGAGGAATGGTAGAACAGGCGAAAAAAGAGGCGAAAAAAGAAAGGGACGTCACCCCAGTGTAATAAGGGGACAGTAGGTAAATGGAGCGAAACCAGCTAGTAAAAATAAAACCAAGAGATGGGAATAAGGCGAAAATAACGTCTTATTACGGCAACAAGCTCAATTTGTACCCACCTACGGTCGTAGGTTGAAATATAGACACAAACGGTTTTGATTGGCTCATTTCGAGGCATCAATTATATGTTGAGTGTCTATTATGATTTTATGTCTAGGGGTGTTTCCCCCTTCAGGATGGCGACCTCTTTTAAGACACACGTTGGTGGGGTCTGGTTTTTCTTTCCATTCAACCATGCACACCTTGCATGTACTCTAGTATGATAAGTTAGTTTAGATGACTTGGTTTTGTTCCACTCTCTCCATTCAACCATGCACACCTGACATGTACTCTATTATGATGAGTTAATTTAGATTACTTGGATTCGCTAACATCATAAATATCCGTTGGTTTATTCGTGTAATTAGGAACTTCTGGCCGTTATGTACAACTTTTCCACCCCTTGGAGGTAATCGGTTTTCCGACCACTCCAAGATGGCGACTGTTTCTAAGATACAAGCTGTTGGAGACTTTGTTTTCCTCTATTCAACCACGCACACCTCATATATACTCCAGGATGATGGGTGTTCTCAAATGTTAACTTGGCTCTCATTTGAGTATGTACGACGTATTATGGCCGTATGGCAATAAGCATTCTGTTGTTACAACTATATTCACATTAGCTGTATTTTGACTCACCTAAGATGGCGGCCGAATTAGGATATTCGTTGGTTGAGACCGTTGCTTTTCCGTTTAATTACGCATGCCTCATATATTTTCTAAGATGGTGAGATGCCGCAGATAAGCCGTACAAGCTCCTTTAGGCTTGTACGACTTTCATTGGTCATACTTAGAAAGCCAATATAACGTAACATTATTATTTGAATTTATTAAATCTTAGTTTTGTTTATTTTGTCACTACTGATAGGTGACCTCACAGTATTCTGGGAAATTATGTTAGGTTGAAGTGAGTGTGTCCCGGCACACTTGGGATCGTCAATTTCCTGTTTACGTTACGATACGGGCAACGGGCATACAGGCTCTGTTGCTCGTTCCAATATGGCGACTGGCTTCTCGATATTCTTCCCCTTCGGCCTATGCCGGACCCTTGGCTTGAACTCCCGATCTTCGGGAATCGCTCACAGGTGTTTGTTATCTGAGTCTGATACTCCACACTATTTAAACAAGTCTTTTCTTACTAGTGGGTGTTGCTGTCTCTGGACGGAGCGGACATTTGCCTTTCACTGCGCCTTTGAATACTGAATCGGGTAAGAAGTCTCCTCTCATGCCTGCAGGGAGGGTCACGACGCTTTTTGATATTAGCGTGCTATTGATAGCTCTGAGGTTACTTTCGTTTCATCCACCTTAATACCGTCACGTCTTTGACTTTCCCGATTGGTTTTACGTAGGATTCATGGAACTTTTGGCACCTTTCTCTTGCCTTGTACATGTTTAATTTTAATTCATGGCTTTTGCCGACATTGAAACTGTTTACATATAACCATTTAAATACCGTCATGTATTTTACATTACCGATTGGTTTAAACGTAGGACTCTTGGAGGTTTTGGTGTATTTTTCTTGCCTTACATAGGTTAAACTTAATTCATGACCACCGCTGACACTGATGCTATTTATACATATCCTATTACTATTGTCAAAGTTCCCGACTTATTAGGATTTTAGCCTGACTCGCTATGCTACTGTTCTTCTCTCTATAAACGTCAATTTTTTGTGAGAGACATGCCTCAAATATATCCCCCTCATTTTTAGGTATTCAACGATAAGACAAATTCGTTCTTATCAATTGACTACGATCTGTCACTGACACTATGAGAACACCGCTTTTGAATTTCTGAAATATTAAATGGTACTATCCATTTTCTCTTCTATACAGTAAGTAGGTTTACACATTGTCTACGTTTATGATAATTGCTTTAGAGAAGTTGCTGGTTCCCTCTTAGGGATTCTTATGTGGCTTTCTTTTCCTTTTAGGGACTCTGACCTTATACCATGGATATTCCAAATCCAGCTGCACTGTGCTAGATTTTGGATTTGAGCCAATCAAAACCGTTTGTGTCTATATTTCAACCTACGACCGTAGGTGGGTACAAATTGAGCTTGTTGCCGTAATAAGACGTTATTTTCGCCTTATTCCCATCTCTTGGTTTTATTTTTACTAGCTGGTTTCGCTCCATTTACCTACTGTCCCCTTATTACACTGGGGTGACGTCCCTTTCTTTTTTCGCCTCTTTTTTCGCCTGTTCTACCATTCCTCTACGCTTTTTCTGGTCCCTATTCCCCTTTATGATAACTTAGGTTCATCCTTAACATGTGACATATGTTGAGGGGTGCCCCCATGTTTCACGGTAATATTGCTTTGTTATCCTAATGCACATGGTTGTTTATTGTATTATTATTGTCGGTTGTTGTAGCCTTTTTTAAGATGTGCTCATATGAGCCTGTCATCGTTTTGATATTAATATGCTCTAGCTTAACAAGTTTTTAATATTTATACATGTATTGTATGTGCTATTCGTGCTTTTGTCTTTATGTATGTCATTTATACTTTTTGTGTTTTTGTGTATATAATTTTGTTACAGCCCTGAAGAAGTCCAAAGTTGGACGAAACGCGTCGGCTGTTTTTGCTGTTGTTAAAACATTCACATTTTAAACTGAACATTAAAGAAGAACTTTTTGGAAAACGTACCACCTTGAAAATTTGGATTTATCTGTATTACATGAATAGAGTGGTGCACTTGGTGCTGTGTTTTGTCAAAAGAGTTGATATCCCTCTGGATTTTATCAATTTGTAATTTTTCTAAATAAAGTGGGATGCAGTTAAAAAGAAAAGTTATTTTTGGGAGTATCGACATTTTAGCCAAATTAACCCTGCCAATAATAGAGAGGGGGAGTGAAGCCCAGATCTTCATAAGCTTCACACATTCTCTCGCTACTTCAGTCAAGTTTATCTCAGCAATCTTAGCTATATCTTGCACTATGTTAACTCCAAGATATCTCATTTTAGAGCTTAAAAGATGCCGACATTGATTGACCGCTTGATTCCAAACCATCACCTCTGTTTTAGCGGCATTGATTTCATACCCTGAAACTACTCCAAACTCCTGAGCTTGACTGATGACTGCTGGGAATGCCCTATCCAAATCGGCAGTAAAAATCAAGATGTCGTCTGCATACAGGGCTACCTTCCTCTCCCACTCTCCATACCTAAAGGGGTGGATGTTAACGTCCTCTCTAAGCCGTTGAGCAAACGGCTCAATATATAGGTCAAAAAGGAGAGGGGAGAGTGGGCAGCCCTATCTAGTGCCCCTGGATATATTAAAGGATGCTGTAACACTGCCGTTTACCAGAAGTCTGGCTGTAGGGCTCCTATATATGGATTGTATTGTATGACGGAACTTCTCGCCAAGATTAAATTTTTCCAAGACCTCCGACAGGTATACCTAATTAACCCTGTCGAAGGCCTTGGTGGCGTCCAAGGTCATTGCCGCTAAGGGGATAGAATATGCGGACGCCAGATCTGTAGCACCAATTAGATCATAAGTTAGGTGCGTTATCTGGCGCCCTTTCACAAAGCCCTTCTGTTCTGGATGCAGAATGTCTCCCGCCGCCGTACCCAGATGTGCTGCCATTATAGAGGTAAAAATGTTATAATCAGCATTTAATAAAGATATGGGTCTATAAGACCCACAATTGAATGCCGCCTTCCCTGGTGTCAAAATGAGAACTATAGTGGCCTCGTTCCATGAGTCTGGGGGATCAGGCCTTCTTGTAAGATCTGGTTGAAGAGTTTAGTCATAATAGGGACAACCTGTTCCCCTATTGCCATATAGATCTCGGAAGGCAAACCGTCTGACCCTGCAGCCTTACTGTTCTTACTATTAGAGATAGCTTCCCTTACTTCCTCATAAGAAAATTCTGCATCCATAAATGTTTGTTGCTCGGGGCTAAGGGAGGGAAGCGAAATATCTTTGAGCCAATTCTGAACACTCCGACTATCTACATTACCATCTTCCTGATAGATGGATTGGAAGAAGGCCTGAAAGGCATCCCAGATTTCGTCATCCATAGCTAAAATGCCCCTCTCGTTTCTAATCTCCTTAATATAGCTCCTTGCTCGGTCTGATTTACTCTTCCAAGCAAGGAGTTTACCTGCTCCTTCACCATACTCGAAATGGGAGATCTTTCTGGCTTCCCACCTACGGATAAGTCTAGCATTCAGAATACTCTCCAACTCGGCCTTCAGACTACTAATCTTATTTCGCTTTTCCTGCAGAGTTTCAGGGGAAACAGCAGCAGAGAGATCCACCTCTGCGCCCTTTAACCTAGCTTCAATCCCGGTGATCTCTTCCTTATATTTTTTAGAGAATTGCTATACTTTTAATTGGAAAGTACCGGCACTTCTCAGAAACATGCAGGTACTCTGTTACAGAGTACCTGCACTTCTCTTTTTCCATTTTAAGCACTCCATATAAGGTCCCAAAGGCGAGACCGATTGCATTGCAATTGCTTGCTTCATCATTTCATCGCTGTTGCCTGCAGAAGGCAGAAATGACAGTAAAAATCCAATTTCAGGAACAGAATTAAGTCTGATAAGCCAATGGGTGAGCCAGGCCACGCATTATTCCTTGGTTCAAGATACTAACTGTTCGATTCAAGATTTCGTTCTTTTTTCCTAGGAGAGTGTTGGTAAGGGCCCTGCTTCAGAGCAACGCGGAGTCAGCGTCAAGATCAGGGAAACTAACTGCTGACCTAGAGAGAGGCCTGGATTGTCTCGGTGTGCAAGTATGACAATTATGTAACCGAGCAGTCTATTGCGGGCTTTTCAGTTCCAATGTAATACATGGCCTGCGCGACAGTGCCACTCTGTAACGGCAGTGCGGCTGTGTTTCTGTCTCCTGTGGCTAGAAGGCCTGCGCTCGACATTGTCGTGCTGCTCGCGGTCCACGCTGTGCAGCGTTTCACGCTCCCCACATGCCTCGTGAGAGAACGTGATTGGCGTTAGCGGCAGGAGAGCCGGAAGATCCGCGCCAGGGTGGGGACTGGCGGAAGGCGAGGGGGCGGCTCTAAGCCCATGGCGCCTGCCTCTTCCACTTTTGCCTTCTTCTTTCCAGGAGGCTCTAACTTCCTTTCAGTGAAATTGCAGTGAAAATAACGATGATTATTTCAGTCTTGGCTGGAGTTGCAGGTCACCCTGAACGCTAACCGCTCAAATAAGAGAGCTCGCTTCCTCCCCCAGTCAGACTCCAGTCGGCCGAGCCGCACCGAGCCCTGTAATCAGGACGCGACCAAATCAGCCCTTGTATTTATACTGCTTTGATTTCTCCTTCCCTATCTTGTCTTCTGTTTTTTGGGCATCCGGCCACGAGACTTTTGAGTTCTCCCTGGCGCAGCTTGGTCTGTGGCAGCTTTTGCATGGGGCGGCATCTCTTTCCGACATCCTACCTGTCCTGCTGAAGCTATGTTGGGAGAAGTGGAGTGGTGGGGAAGAGGAGGACGCCCCTATATTCAGAATGCGTGGATGCTATCGAAATTGTATCATCATAGGCTTACTACGTTGATCCAGAATATTAGTAAAAGTTACCACTGGCAAGCCATTAGGCAGCAGTCTTTGACGATTTACAAGCAGTTCATAACGGGTTTGATAGAGTGTAGGGATATTCCCCAGGGGTGAGCTGTGGCTAGTGGCTACCAAACCCATAAACCCAAGTTTACATCTTGCTAACAAAACTATAAACGTACCTGTGTGCTCACTGACCTGTGCTCACTGACCTTCGCAAGGGGTCGGGTGGGTGGGTGTAATGTCGCGATACCAGGCCCTGACGTGACACGCGATGGTGTGCGCGTCAGGGCACGTTGCTGTACGTAATAGAATAAATGTGACGTCATGCGGACGCGGCGGCAGTCAAGCCCCGTGCTGCGGAGACGGCAGCATAACCAGCACCAGTGTCCCCGAGTCTTTGTGCGCCACGCGCGTTGCAGGCCCCACGCGCCTCGCCAGATACGAGCACAGGGACACTACAAATTGGCGACGAGGGTGCGATCGTGCCCCTGCTCAGCCTCGGCGCGTCCGGTTGGAGTGGCGGCCGCTAACGGTCCTCGTTGCGGTGCTCGTGCCCCGCCGGAGCGCGCTGGAGGCCCCCATACTGTGAGCCCACACAGAAAGCGTCTCGGTGTGCCTGCCTGCTCGCGCTGGGGCCGGCTCTGCAATCGGCGCCCAGCGCGCTTCAACAACGTCGCGTGCCCTGACCTCCTGACCTCCTGACCTCCTGACCCGGAGAGCACGCCGCAGCCTCGGTGCCCCGCCTCTCTGCCACGCGGCCACCCAAGGAAAGCACACGGTGTCATCGGGACCACCGGAGGCCTGTGAAGGTAGGGTCAAGCACCCCTGGAATCCCATAGACTCTCCAAAATCAGACGGCAAAAGGGAGGGGCTGGCCCACTCACACACACGGATCCCTGGGGACCCTGGGAACAAAGGACAGGCCAAGGGAGAAGAGGTCTCGCCTAAAGTTAGCCACACACAGGCCAAAAGGTCTCGCCCAGGGGAGCCTGAACGGCCCAAGGGAAGCAAGGTCTCGCATCGCGCCGCACACACACGCGCGTCAGAAGGTCTCGCCCAGCGGGCCTGCGCCTGAAAGAAGGAGGTTCAAGCCCGCGCAAGCCACGTGCACGCACCATGGCGACAATCCCGCCAATAGAGCCGTTCTCCATCGAGGGGGCCCCATCGACGGTAGCGGCCCGGTGGAGAGACTGGGAGGACCGAGTGCGCATCTTCTTCGAGGCCACGAAGGTCCACAGAGATCAAAAGCGCGCCATGATAATTCACCTAGGCGGGAAAGAAATTCATAACATAGTGAAGACTCTCACGGAGGCCACTCCCAAGACGCACACGACGCTCATAGCCGCTCTCAACGAGCACTTTGAACCGATGGCAAATCGCGACTATGAACGTTTCATATTTCGCCAGGCGCGCCAGGCGCCGGAGGAGTCGCTCGACAAGTTCCACGCTCGTCTCAAGAACTTAGCGGCCACCTGTGGGTTTCGAGACGAGGCGGAAGAGATACGAGGCCAGATAATTCAAGGATGTGCGTCCGCCAAGCTAAGGGAGAGGATCTTGGAGGAATCCGGGAAATCTCTAGCGGACATCCTGACGATGGGCCGAACGAAAGAGCTATCCAAGGCGCGCGCCGCGCACATGGAAGCGGCGCTGCAAGTGCCAGTGAAGGCCGAGCCGGTCAATGCCGTGGCGGTCAAGCCGAAACAGAGGTGGCCCCGACGAAAGCAAGCCCCGGCTGCTCAAGAACAACAGAAGTCCTGTGGGTACTGTGGCGGCTCACCCCATGCCCCGGCAGAGTGCCCAGCGAGAGGGACCAAATGCAGAGGGTGTGGACGCTTTAATCACTTTGAGAAAGTGTGCCGTTCGAAGGGTTTTCGGAAGCCCCGCCAGGCTGTGCACACGGTCGAGGAAGGAGGCCCAGGGGCCAGCGACATGGACGACGACGAAGAGGAGGAAAAGGTCATACACCGGGTGCACATGATAGGCACGGCAGCCCGCCGAACCAGGAGACTGCCGCAGTGCAGCATCCGGATAGGGTCAGAAGAAGTCACAACAGTGGTAGACACAGGAGCCAGCATCAACATCATGGCCGCTGCCATGCACAAGTCCATGTGCCCTCAGCCCCCATTACAGCCCTCGACCATCACAGTATTCGCCTATGGACAGGAAGAACCATTGAAGGTGCGAGGAAAGTTTAGAACGGTAATATCCCATGGGACCCGATCTATCACATCGAACGTCTATGTCACCGAAGACGGACAAGGCATGCTCCTGGGCTGTCGAGCGGCGGAAGACCTGGGAGTGGTGACCTTCACGTTTGGGGTACACCAGGAGTCAGTACAGCGCACTCTGGAGGAATTCGAGGACATCTTTCAGGGAATAGGCAAGTTCCGGGGGAAAGAAGTCCACCTACACATCGATCCCACAGTCCAGCCGATAGCCCTCCGACATCGCCGCATAGCCTTCCACCTCAGGCCACTCGTGGAAGCGGAACTGAAGAAGCTAGAGGCGGCGGGGATCATCGAGAAGGTGTCCGGACCGACCCCGTGGGTGTCACCGATCGTTGTGGCGAAGAAACCCAAGCAGCCAGGCGCTGTCCGGATATGTGTGGACATGAGACTCCCGAACGTGGCCATCAAAAGGGAGCGACACATCACCCCCACTATCGATGATATCGTTGGTGAAATGGCCGGCGCCAAGTGGTTCTCAAAGTTGGACCTCCGCTCAGGGTATCATCAACTGGTCCTGGATGAGGCGTCACGGAACATAACGACATTCTCCACGCACGTCGGTCTGAGGCGATACACGAGGTTGAGCTTCGGAGTCTCGAGCGCTGCGGAGGTGTTCCAAAATGTGATCCAGGAACTGATCGCGGGGATTCCAGGGGCGCTCAATGTCAGCGATGACATCATGATACACGCCACGACGGTAGCGGAACACAACGAGAGACTGGTGCAAGTGCTACGACGCATACGAGACGCAGGCCTCACGCTGCACCGGGAGAAGTGTGAGTTCTTATGCCGAAAGATCCAGTTCTTCGGCTACACATTCTCAGCTGATGGGGTAAACCCCGACCCGGACAAGGTCAGAGACATCAAGGAAGCAGCTGCTCCCGCCAATGTCACAGAGGTGAGAAGCTTTCTAGGCATGGTGAATTACTGTGGCAGGTTCATCAAGGATCTAGCAAACCTCACAGCGCCGCTGAGAGAGCTCACAAAAGACTCAACCCCGTGGACGTGGAACACGGACCAGAGCAGAGCATTTGAGGAAGTCAAACATGCACTCTCAGAAGCTACGACGCTGGCCTTCTTCGACCCGGCCAAGCTGACACAAATTGCCGTTGATGCTGGTCCGGTCGGGCTAGGAGCAGTCCTGCTGCAGCGGAAGACGGACGCTGAGGAGTGGGCCCCGGTGGCCTTCGCAAGCCGATCACTCACTGAGACGGAGCAGAGGTATTCTCAAATAGAAAAGGAGGCGATCGCCATTCACTGGGGGTGTCGTCACTTCCACTTGTATGTCTATGGCAAACCGTTCGTCGTGACCACCGACCATAAGCCACTGGTATCCCTGTTTGCAGGCACATCAACGAAGCCGCCGCCACGAATAGAAAAGTGGATGTTGCAACTGCAGGACTACAACTGCAAGATTGAGTACCAACCGGGTGCGCGCAACCCGGCAGACTACCTCTCTCGTCACCCCCGAACAGCCACTCCAAGAGAAGCACAAGAGGCGGCAGAAACGGAGGAGTACGTCCGGTGCGTCACGGCGCGGTCGTGCCCCCGGCCAGTGTCCATGACCAGCCTGTCCCAGGCCACCCGCGAAGACGAGTGCTTGCAGAGGGCGAGAATGGCGGTCCGGGACAACAGCTGGACCCGCGCCCGAGAGGAGTGGAAGAGTCTGACGCCTCAGGCCAAGCAGATCATGGAAAGCCTATACCACGTGAGGACAGAATTAACGGAAGACGAGACTGGTTGCCTGCTGAGAGGCCACCGGCTGGTAATCCCGACGTCCCTCACTCAGAGAGTGGTGGATCTCGCCCACATCGGTCACCAGGGCATGGTCAAGACCAAGTCACGGCTCCGAACCAAAGTATGGTTCCCTCTCATGGACGACCTCGTGGAGGCGACAGTTCGCGAGTGCCAGGCGTGTCAACTGTCTGGTGAAGTGCCACGGCCTGCCCCGGTAGTGATGGAGCCTCGCCCAAGGAGGCCCTGGTCGAAGATAAGCGTTGATTTCGGCAGCCTGCCTGACGGAAGGCACACCTTGGTGGCCATAGACGATCACTCCAAGTACCCCGAGGTTGAGATACTGACCGCTCTGAGTGCCCAGGAAGTAATCCCGAAGCTCGAAAAGATCATGGCCACACATGGCATTGTCAAGGAAATCAGGACCGACAATGGATCACCATTTCAGAGTCAAGACTTCGCGGCATACCTACAGGCTCTCGGAATTCACCATCGGCGGATCACTCCACGATGGCCTCAAGCGAATGGAGAAGCAGAACGCTTCATGAGGACTCTCAACAAAGTCATTCGAATAGCCCACGAAAAGAGCCAGTCTGTAGAGCTGGCCATTTTCACGTTCCTCCGGAGCTATCGTCAAACGCCCCACTCCATCACGGGAGTGGCTCCCGCGCATTTGCTTATGGGGCGGGTGGTCACCGATTCTATACCCCATCACCCAGATTGGCAGCCCGAAACTCCCAATGACAGTGCCATTGATGCGCATCGACGCGGAGCGTTTGCCCAAACCGACGCCCGGAGGAGGGCTGTGTCCTCACCAATAGCCCCAGGTGACTATGTACTGATCCGAAACAGGGTGCCAGGGGGCAAGTTTCGTTTGAACTTTGAACGTCAGCCCTGGAGGGTGGAGAAAGTGAGAGGCACTTGTGTGACGGCCCGGAAGGGCGCTGAAAGGATAACGCGGAACGTCTCCTTCTTCAAGCGGATTCCTGTACCCTCCGGAGGTGAGGAACAACGACAGGACAGGGAGGTGCAGCGACAAGGCAGAGGCCTAAGAGACATGCCGCGAGGAGAAGGGTTTTCAGGACCCGAGAGCCCCGTGAGTGAGAGGGTAGAGCTCACCAGTCAAGGGCATGTCACCATGCCGCCCAGGCCAGAGACCCTGCCGCCTGGAGTCGCAGGCGTACCTGAGGCCGGAGAGACCGGAGCCGAGGGTGACTTTGTGAGCGGAGACCAAGACGCTGCCGGTGAGCGTGGTGGAATGCGATACGACCTGAGGCCGCACCCAGCGCCTTCCTGCCGGCTGCGAGACTACGTAAAGTAAGACTGTTCATGTTTGTGTATGAGCCTGTTGAACTGCTAAGAGGTGGACAAGGCGTGACCTGCCGTCCATGTTGAAGAGTATAATTACGGACTGTTTCGGGGAATACTGTAATTTTGTTTTGTGTGTTGGGGAGGAATGTAATGTCGCGATACCAGGCCCTGACGTGACACGCGATGGTGTGCGCGTCAGGGCACGTTGCTGTACGTAATAGAATAAATGTGACGTCATGCGGACGCGGCGGCAGTCAAGCCCCGTGCTGCGGAGACGGCAGCATAACCAGCACCAGTGTCCCCGAGTCTTTGTGCGCCACGCGCGTTGCAGGCCCCACGCGCCTCGCCAGATACGAGCACAGGGACACTACAGGTGGGGGGGTTGTGTTTAGGGTGAACAGGGCGCACCTCACACATGGGCGGCTCCACCCTTTTCGAAAATGCTAATAACAGCACAAGTAACCAGGGGAGTGTCAGTACTGTGTCAACTGTGATGGTAGCCTAATGGGATAAATAATCAGAAAGGAGGGGTTCCCTTTGTTTTGTCTATCCTTGTTCTTAATCAACTCCACTGTCACTCTTTCTTTCTAATTTTTTTGCCGTTTTTCGTTTTCTTTTTTGTCATTGTCAGTTTGTTTAGTTTCATCATTTCCTTGTGTGTTTCTTTCTTACCTTTTTTTTGTTTATTTCCACCTCCCTGCTAAATCTTTCCTAATTTCTGTCTTCAAAGCAACTTATCTTAAAATTGTATATATTAATGCCATACTTTAATTTGCTCCCCTCTTTCTGTATTCTTTCTTTGTATTTTTGCTGTTTTGTTGTCCTTTATTTCTTTCTATAATTATCTCTTTCATTCTTTATTTCATTTGGATTTCGTTTTTTTTGCGGGCTCTGCATCCTTTCCATTTTTTTTCTTTTTTTTTGAATCCACTGTACGACTTTCTGCTGTACTTTTACTTCGCCACTCTCTTTTTTCAATTTCCTGTTTCTCTTTTATGATGTCTCGCTTTATCTTTTATGCTGTTTTCTCTCTAGCACTCGTCCTCACTACCACCATATGTCACTTTAATAATTGGTTACCGTCCTCTGTTTCAATTACTTCTTATATAGTTAGTAATTTGGCTGAGCAGGTGATTGCTCTTGCTAAAGATACATGTGTGCAAAACGCGGTTCTAATGTCATATTCAGTCTATCACCTTTATGGTGTTGAAAAAATGACAGCCATTGATTTGGGTCCAAATATGTGATGTCGGCGCTTTAAGACAACACTGGGCTCCATAGTAAAGATCCATTCTAATTTCCATGTGCATTATTTTGTAACTATGCCCCCCCCCCCCCCCCAATTCGGTTAATTTTCGTATCTGACTTGTTCATCTTCTCTTCCAGACTTTCTGTTCGTCTGACTTCGGCCTTGGCTTCTCCTAGTCTCGCAACTGTCTCCATAGCCATGTAATATAAATAACTAAATAACGTATTCTCAGCTTTTTGGGGCCTTTTATCTCCCAATCTCTCCAGACAGCTCCCTTTAAAGTGTTCTCCTCGTTTGATCTCAGGAATGTTTCTCCATCTGCTTTCCACTTTACTATCAGCCTTAAAGCCGGCTGCACCTCTCACCTGTTCTGCTTACTGTTTTTTTACTGAGCATTCTTTTGAAGGCAAACACAATAAAGATAACAATAAAAATAACACGCACTTGAAGCAGTTTTACAAAACCATTTCCTCTATTAGCTGCAAGGATCCTTTGTTTGCTGTCTCCAGGCTGTCGTTGCCTGGAGATACAGAGCCCAGTGTCCAAACAGACAGCAAGGGTGGCTTAAGTAAGGGAACCATGCAGGGACCCCACCCTGCCAAGACTGACCCCCTGTTAACTGGAGAATGAAATGCTCTCTCACGCCCCTCGGGCAAGTCTGTCTCACCTGAGGAAGGAGTTTGTTTAGGTTGTGAATGACTCCTCAGGAGTCCGAGGGCCCAGGAACAATGAGGATAGGCTGCTGGGGCCCTGCGGGACTCTCACAACAACCCCCTGCCCTCCCCTTCGCCCCTATTGTCCCTCTCACAAAGCGTTCCGCCCGGTGTGCTTTAGGCAGGAGGTTGTCGTAGCTACAGCAGGAAGCCTCCCTCCGGCACCAGGGCTTAAGTCGCTGCGGGCTGACAGTTCTGGTTTGTAACCGGTTGTGAGAAATAGGTGTTGTTGTTTAACCGGACTGGTTGGTGCTTTGCCGCGTATTCTGTGGGTTATGAGTGGGAAATATTTTGCAGGCAAAGCATGTGATTTTCCAGAAGAAACTGAATGAACTACGTGTCACTATAGCTTTTTGTAGTTTTTCTCAACAAGACCTCACTAGTCACTCAGTATGCCGTGACACCGAGCAGCACTTCTGTCGGAGTTTAATCTTGTTTGCTAGACTAAACTCCATTTACTGAATGGAGGGGACACATTTATTTAAGCACTTTTAAAACGGAGCTGTTTCAAGCTGCTCGTTCTGTGACTCTTAAGAGTATGAAGGGACGAACACATGAAGTAGTTAGTATTCAACCCGTCGGATAGGTGTGAGGGGTTCTTTCAATTAGCAACAGTTTATTCTAAACCCCACGAAGCGAGAATGTTATTTATCTTCGTGACAAACTTTGTCTTAAGGATTTTCACATTTCCTTCATAGACTTTCCATCTAGGAATCATAACTTTCCTGTTTTTATTGTTGTATTTCTCAACCAGTTAGAGACAGAGGGCTTAATTTAAAGATGGATAGAGGGATTACTCCTTAATGTGATAGATATCCCAGCCATCTTATTACAAGTGCATTATATCCTCTGGTACTTGTAATAAAGCAGACAGGATATTCGTCAAAGTCAAAGAAGGCTTTAATCGATTGATTGGACAAACATTCATAAAAGCACAAAATTACAATATACATACAAAGAATTCTTACATTAAGAAAGAAATTCACATGAGTGATACATTAATAATTTCATTGATTGTGTTAAAAACGGTATTAAACTTACAAAAGCCCTCATCTCATTAAAAACAATTAAGTGCGCATGCGTTTCCTTAGGCTCAGAGCTTTTTTCAAGAAAATTGTTATCCTAAAAACACTATGCTTATTATCTAAACGTTGTAAAGCCAAAAGGGCAGGACGACATTGGCGTAGCCCAAACTGTTTCAAGATAGATACTAAGAGCAAACTCCTAGCAGCAGAATAAAACCTACAAAAAAGAATGACATGAATCGTGGATTGTGGGGAGGTATTATCGCTGGGGCATCGCTGGAGGTCTCGAGACCAATCATTCATTATGGGAAAAGTTACTAATCTATGGAAGACCCCCAGCCTGAAACGAGTTAATAAAAATCTATCATAGGCACCAGGTACAAAAATTAAATAGGGTTGAATATTAAAAGTAGTTAAGACCAACTGATTACGCAGGACTGTGGGTTTTAAAATCTCAGATGACATTCTAATGGTATCCAGGAGTAGGATACCCTCTTTTCTTAATTCCTTCCTTGTTGTTGCCCTAATGGTAGTAGGATTGGTAAAATACGCTAAATGGCCAAGATCTTTTACAAAATTATAAACATATCTTAGCCATGGTATCCTCATTACACCTCCCAGATTCAAAATATCTGAAAGGATATCTCTGTTCAGTTTGGCCTCTTCTTTAGTCCCGAGCCTGTGCCATAATAGAACAGGCTCAAGCTTAATTAAATCAGAGATAAAGGGGAGTCCTAACTCTGCATGACAAATGCATGCTGAGATATCACTCGGGACAGATAGAATGTATCTTAGGAAGGAGTTCTCTACTCTCTGAATTGGAAGCAGATCAGCAAACCCCAGACCCCACTCCTGTAAACTGCAGCTGAAACGCACTTAGCCTTGTAAATTTTGATGAGCTCCTCTGGGTTTTTTTTGCCTAGTTTTCTGGCAAAAACTGTAAGAGCAAATGTAGTGCGTAGGAGTGCCAGTTTCTTTGCTGCAACTGCTTGTACCCAAGTATCGTTGTGGGCGAAAAGAATGCCCAAGTATGAGAATTTCTTTGTAACCCTAATCTTTTGTCCAGCCACATACATATCCTTTTGTTTCTTTATGCCATTACCACAGCGCATGATAAAAGTTTTGGAAGAGTTTACCATTAAACCTAGGTCTTTCATGAAAAGGGAAAAACTGTCCAAAACGCGCTGTAGGCCTACTTGTGTGCGAGACATCAACACCGCGTCGTCTGCATACAAGAGAGCTGGGATAGGGCGGCCGGCTACTAGGGGGAAGTCATGGTTGTTTTTAAGGAGAGCCTCCCCCAGTCCATTTATATACAAGTTGAAAAGGAACGGGGCCAGGACACAACCCTGCCTAACTGCCAGGGCCGGACTGGCTACCGGGCATTTTGGAATGCTGCTGAGGTGGGGGCTGATTTCGTTGATGGGGACCTGCGTGTACTGAACGAAATTTGTAATGCTTTAATCATTTCGAAGTACACGCAGGTCTCCATGAACGAAATCAGCCCCCAACGCAGTGAAATCAGCCCCCTGCTCGGCAGAATTCCAAAACGCCCGGTAGTCAGTCTGGCCCTGCTAACTGCACTCCTAATCGGAAAAGCAGCTGAGCGCTCACCCTTCAGACCACAGCGCACGCGTGCCTTGGCATCACTATAAAAACGTTTAAGAAAATAAATAATATTTACATCAACCCCCATATCTTCTAATATTGACCATAGTTTAATGTGGATCACACAGTCAAATGCGGCTGTGAGGTCCACAAATGCTAAAAACAGGTTCCCTTTCTTAGCCCTAGTGTACTTCCCCACCAAGAGTGACAGATTTAGGCCCTGCTCTACAGTCCCCACGCCGGTCCGGAAGCCATATTGTAGATCAGACAGGACAGAGTTCTCATCAGCCCAATCCTGAAGACTGAAGGCGTTTCAATACAATTCTACACACTACCTTCGTTATGGCGTCCAGCAGGGAAATTGGCCTATAACATCCTGGGTCTTGTCTGTCCCACTTCTTAAAAATGGGCACAATAGTAGACTCTACCCAAGTGGGTAAAAAATCAGTGGTACAACTGGTGTTAAGCACCTGTACCAGTAGGGGCCCCCATAAAGGAATGTTGGATTTGAACATGTCTACAGGGACCCCGTCCGGTCCAGGCGCCTTGCCACCTTGACTTGCATGTAGGGTCCGCTCCACTTCCTCTAAGGTGAACGTTAGTTCTTTGTAGTTTAAAAGATAATTTAAGCCATGAGCCCCCTGAACTTGGATATCCATTAAATTGGAATTTCCCACGCCCTTGTATACTTGAGCAAAGTGCTTGATCCACTGTTCCTCAGTTAGGCTATCTCAATAGACGGGCCGGCCTCCCTTGTCGTACTTTGGTATTCGGAACCGCGTAGGGGACAGGGCCCTACCTCTGTCTATCTTGGTATTAGCGAACCGCAAATGGTAAATGCGGCACGTACGAGTGTTTTATGTGCCGTTCTAGCTACGAATGCACTGTGTACACGTTATTCTGCTCAACTACGCGGGTTCCATTTTGGAAGCAGCGGCCATCTTGTCATTGCCCTCACATAGGCTATGATGGAGTTAATACGGGCCTCACAGTACATGGGTTTTCCCTCTGACTTCTCCGTGACCTGGGCAGCTGGCTCTGCTGCCCCGGGTCAAACCGGTCTCACGAGCTCCCCTTCCTCTCTCCACCTGTGATTCGTATCAGGGCTTGACCCGTCATAAAACCCTTTCATTCTACACAATCCCCCGGCTAATCTCTTCCACACCTGCTTGTTCTTGCTTTATGACTTGTTTCCCAAAACAGGAGATGCTCATGTTTATTGGGGGGTCTATTTACTTCAAACATGGGATCTGAACCTTCTTGTGTAAATCATTGTGGGCTGGCCGAACTGGAATGTGGGATGGTCATCATGACTCTGCCTTTTCTTTGTAACATATCCTTGTATATTGCCATTTCATAAAACTCAGGAATGTATGCTTGGGGCCAGAAAAGGCCTATTTAAGATGTAGCCTGTTCCTATGATTTTCAGCAGTCTCCTGAGAACATACACGCTGTTGTACTTCTAGGATATCTGTCATTGGTCTGCAGCCAATAAACGATTCTTTGACTTCACCCAGAAGACTCTGTGTTTCTGTAGGTCCGGAACAGGGTGAAACCCCGAAGTCATAGGGTGTGTGCCCCTGCACCGCTGGGACTAAAATACCTAGTACTTCAGTTTGGCACCCAACGTGGGGCCGATTTCAGCGGTACCAGTCCAAGCCAGAGGTTCGTGAGGAGCTTCGTGTGGAAATTCCGGAGGAAGGCCGCCACTTCATCGACCCCTGCATGTCGACGTGGTCCGAAAGTCTTTTCTGCGAGGTTCTCCGCGTCCCGACGGCTACGAAGGACTGCTGCCCTGATTAATCGACCTGTTTTGGACCCTTGACGAGTTTGAGCCTTGACGAGTTTGAGAGAGCGAAACAATCGAGAGAGTCTTCTGGTGTCGTCATCGATCAGCAATATTCAGTTAAGTATAAGTGGAGCGTCTCCCATTTGTTTTGGTATCCCTCGGGATCGTTTGGTTTGATTTGGTAATTGGTGATTTGGTGTTTGCAAACCCCAAAGCCAGAGGACTCGTGTATTCACGAGAATATCGTAATCGATAATCCTCTGACGTTTGGATCTAGACTAGTGAGCGAAGATGCCTGGTTCTGGACTATTTGGTAGATTATTTTGTTTGGGTTGTGGAAAAGATTTCCAACTGGAAGAATCATGTCCGGTTCCTCCGGTTGGAACTCCAACTTATGAGCTCTATGTGAAACATGGCGTAGGCCCCATTGCATATAACGAAGTGTGGATCCACTACACCAGGAAAGACGGTGTTTTAAAATGGCCCCAAAATGGTAGTTTTGATACCGATATTTTAGATAATCTGGAAATTAAATTGTTTAAGAAGAAAGCCCGGCCGGCGATGTTTGACTCTTTCCGCTTATGGCGAAAGGAAGCCAAACAGAAGGAAATTAAGTTAGCGAAAAAGAATAAAAGAGAGAGAGGTATGTCAGTAATGCAAGCAGCTGTACAATTTAAAGACAATGAAGAGGAGCAAATGAGTGAGCAATTGCACAGGCAGCGTAAGTTAGGGATTGACAAATGTTATCCAGCTTTGCCACATTCTAAGCAGGATGAGTCAGAAGAAAAGGAGAAAGATCCCCTGATGTCACATTTGTTGAGTTCGCCACCCCCGTATGCTCAAACTGCCACGGCGCCTCCCCAGCTTGTAAATATGCCACCTCCAGTGCATATACTGCAAGCCTTGCCGCAACCGCCAGTTGCTTTGCAACCAGTTCCTATTCCTGTAGCGCAGTCCTCTCAAGCGCCTCCGGTAGTGCTTCCAACTGCCCCCGCGCTTCCTGCGACTTTGCTTAATCCAGTAACTGCCTCTCCTAACACTCTTCCTTCTACCACTCCAGTACCTGTCTCTACATCCTCTTTTCTTCCCTCTGTTTTTCCCCCTGTTCTCGCCTCAGCTTCTCCTTCAGCGCGACAGCGCTTAGCTAATGTGGTTACTACATTAATGTCGCCTCTTTTTGGGTCATCTGGTGCAACTCCTGGTGTACAGCGTAAACAGTTGCGCAGCCAATTGCCTAACCCCGATGAGAAAAAGGTAATAGATCACATGGCGCGTAGATGGATCGTTTTTCCTTCACTGTATGATGTGGAATCGGTTGTTAATACTTTCCATCAATGGGATGCCCCGAAACAGAGATATGTATTCGAGAAAATGTGCGAAATTCTCTGTGAAGAACTGGAGGATAGTGGTAGAAATCCGAACCCGCAGGAATTGTGTAGAGTGAGGTTCGATTTTGGAACTGGTATAATTGTGGACCGCGAAGTAGATAAAGCAGTTGCGGTTGTATTGTCCTTAAGGAATGACGATTGCCAACAGTCATTGTTTGAACAAGAGGTCCTTGTGGGGAAAAAGGCAAAAGCGCGACAATACCCTATGAGAGAAGTTCCCCCGGTATGGAAGGAAGCAGTTGCAGCTGCCGGTGGTAACCCCGCTGTGGCAGCGCATTTCCAGCGTGTTTGGGTGCATGTTCCATGGAAGCGCTCTGAGGTGTTAGCCCTTAAGCAGACGTTGCCTGATCCCCGTAAAAACCCAGCAGGTTATTATAAAGAGTTGTCACAGACGGCAGGGTCATGCATTATGAATCTGGCCGACATAGATATGTTGTTTGGTAATGTTGTTCCACAGCCTCTATGGGGATCAATTCGTAATGTAGATCACAATGCAGAACTAGGGGATACATGGGCTAACATTGTTGCTGCTGATGCTAGACAAACGGGTGGTGCGAAACCAGAACCTTTAGTAGCTGAATTGCCTGGTAGAATCATCACGTATATGAAGACACTAATGCCTGCGATGCGCGTAAATTGGGACAAGTTATCTGCATGTAAGCAGAAGAAAGATGAGACAGTGTCAGACTTCTTTACTAGGTTTGAAGAAACGTTTATTGACCACAGTGGACAAGATATGAGTACTGAGGGTGGCCAACGGTTGTTTGTGGATAAGTTTGTGCAGAATTTACTCCCTGACCTGTGTAAAAAGTTGAAAGATTCAGAGAGTTCTTGGGCCGTTTCCTCTTCAGCGCAAATACTGGCTACTGCACAGTATTATGAAAACAGAGATAAAGACGAGAAAGATAGGACGGAGAAGAAAACGAAGGAACTAAAGACGAAGGTCCTTTTACAGCAGGCCTATCCGCCACGTGGAGGTGGTAATAATTATGGACAACCCCAAGGTGTCTATCACCAACCCCAACAGTTTCAGAACAATCAGCAAATGAATGGGTATTATCAACCACGTGTCCCTGTAGGTCCCAACCAATGTTCATACTGCAAAGAGGAAGGTCATTTTAAATATAGTTGCCCTAAATTAATGCAACGGAATGGTAATACGTATGGCGCCAGAGGTAGAGGTGGTCAGCAAGCTCCTAGAGGCAGAGGGCGTGGAAGTGTTCCCCAAAACGCGCGTCCTCTTCCGCCCCAAAGCGCCATTAATAGTTTTGATCAGCAAGCTAACGTGACTGGTAATACGGCACAGTATTACAATAATGATTATTATGTGGAGGATGGTGATGCAGAAAATAATGGTTACTAGGACAGCCATAGACAGAGAGAGGGAGTTGTTTCAGTGCCAGTGGATCAGAGTGGACCGTATGTTGAGGTGACTACAGCAAATGTAACGGAGCCTTTTCTGCTAGACACTGGTGCTGCAAAGAGTTCAATCATGCATTCAAAACTCCCTGGCGCACCTTTGTCTGGCGATATAAATGTTTCAGTAGGTTTTTCTGGCGCCCCAGTTAGGAACCCGGTTTCCAGTCCTATGTCACTTTCTGTTGGACCTTGCGAGCTGAAAGCGCCCCTGATCCTGACAACAGGTTGTGGTGAGAATTTGCTGGGATTAGATTTGTTGAAAAGATTACATGCTACACTGTATTGTTCTCCTTCAGGAGTACAACTTACATTAGGCAAGAAAGTGTTTTCCCCAATGTATTTGTCTAAAAACACGATGCCACCTGAATTGTCATCCCTTCCGGATGCCCTTTGGGCTACTGGTCCCAATGATGTGGGCCTCTTGGAGATACCACCATATGTGGTGACTCTAAAGGCTAATGTCAGACTGCCACGTATTCCCCAGTACAAGATCTCTAATGAAGGGCAGAAAGCATTGTTAGACATTGTCAGCGACTTGATTAATAAGGGTGTGATTGAGGAGACAAGAGGCAACGTTTGCAATAGTCCGATTTTACCTGTCTTAAAGCGAACGGACCCTTCACAGCCACCTGTTTACAGATTTGTGATTGATCTTAGAGAGGTTAATAAGATTGTTGTGCCTCAGTTTCCGGTTGTCCCCGATATAACTGCCTTGTTAACGATGATTCCAGCCTCTGCTGCATGGTTCTCAGTGATCGATTTAAAGAATGCTTTCTTTAGTATCCCAATTGCGGAAGAGAGCAGAGACATTTTTGGTTTTAGTCTGGGAGGCCGAAGCTTCTGCTTCAAACGCGCTCCCCAAGGCTACTGCGAGAGTCCATCCATATATAGTCAGGCTTTGAAAGCGCAGCTTGATGCACTTGTTTTACCCAGTGGCGCTATCCTGATCCAGTACGTGGACGATTTACTGATCGCCGCGGATACTGAGAAGCTCTGTAAAGAAGGCACATTGTCACTGTTGCGCCATTTATCCGCATTCCATCACAAAGTGTCTCTCTCTAAGCTGCAATATTGTCGACAAGAAGTGACCTACTTAGGTCATCTCTTATCGAAGGAGGGAAGGAGACTGACCCCAGAAAGAATTCAAGCCATTGCACAGTTGAGTGTGCCAAAGACACAGAGAGAAGTGCGTGCTTTCTTGGGCATTACCTCATACTGTAGGCATTGGATCCCAAGTTTTTCTTTGTTGGCAAAACCTTTATTAGCATTAACATGTAAAGACACACCGAATCCTATCCCATGGTCTGAAGAGTGCCAGAGAAGTTTTGTGGAATTGCGCAATGCGTTGTGTTCAGCTCCTGTGTTGGGCACTCCTGACTATAGCAAGCCTTTTACATTGTATGTTCACGAGAAAGATGGATGTGCGTTGTCAGTGTTAACACAGCCTTTTGGCGACAGACCGCGCCCATGCGCATATTTTTCATCCACCTTGGACCCTGTAGCGAGGGCATTGCCAAGCTGTCTGAGAGCGACAGCTGCTGCAGCGATGTCTATCCGACAATCTGCTGGTTTGGTAATGGACAACACATTGATTGTCATGGTTCCACACGCTGTAGACACATTATTAAATAGAACCAAGACACAACACTTGACTAGTGCGCGATTATCAGGGTATGAACTCACACTGTTAGCGAATCACATACACATAAAAAGATGCAATACGCTGAATCCAGCCACATTATTGCCGATTCCAGCAGACTCAGATGAGATTGAGCAACATGACTGTCTGTTCAGAACAGAAGAAGAGACGAAAGGGAGAGTAGATCTCAAAGATACTCCCCTGACTGAGTGTGATGGCACTTTATGGGTAGATGGGTCATGTTTTAAGCTCCCTAATGGTGACACGACTGCTGCATATGCTATCACGACTTTGCACACGGTCGTGGAAACTGCACGAGTGCCACATAATTCGGCCCAAGCAGCGGAATTAATCGCCCTCACGAGAGCATGTGTGTTGTCTGAAGGAATGAGAGTGAACATATACACAGATAGCCAGTACGCCTTTGGCGTGGCTCATAATTTTGGGCGATTGTGGAAAGAGCGTGGGTTCCTGACGTCGCATGGAGCTAAAATTCAGAATGGCAAGTTGGTGAATGATCTCCTTGAGTCACTGACCCTACCTTTGCAAGTTGCGATCATGAAATGCAGTGCGCACAGGAAAGTCACAGATGACGTTGGACGTGGGAATGCGTTTGCTGATGAGACCGCGAGAGAAACCGCACAGAATGTGAAGACTAGAATGTATGTTGCAGGCCCGCAAGATGGGTTAATGATGTGGGAATGTGCGAGAACACAATAGAGAGTGTGAAGTCGCTTCAGGCTGAAGCCACGGAAGACGAGTTAAGCAAGTGGAGAGAGAGTATGGGTAAGTTGGATGAGAATGGTTGTTGGATTGACCTGACAGAACATAGGCGATGGTTGTTGCCTGATGCATATGTGCTTCCAGTGGTTACTATGGCGCATGGAATGGCACATATCAGTACAAAAGGTATCTGTAAGTTGTTGGCTCCAGTATGGCAGAATGTTGGGATTCCCAAGTGTGCAGAGAATGTGGTCAAGAATTGTATAGTATGCTTGAAGTACAACCCTGGTAGGGGAACCCCAACTCCGGCCGGTCACTTTGCACCCCCATCATGTCCATTCGAAGTTTTGCAGCTGGACTTTATTCACATGGACAGGTGCAACAACCTAAAATATGTATTGGTGGTTGTTTGTGCTTTTTCCAAATGGGTAGAGGCTTATCCTCTGAAAGATAACACTGCCCTATCCACAGCCAAAGCCCTTGTGAAGGAGTTTTTCCCCAGGTTTGGAATGCCGAGAATGGTATGGTGTGATAATGGAAGTGAGTTCGTGGGTAAAGTGATGAAGAATGTATGTGAAGGTTTAGGCATAAGGCAGAAATTCCACGCTGCAAATCACCCCCAATCAGCTGGATTAGTAGAACGCTACAATGGAGCCTTAAAGCTCAAGTTAGCCAAAATTCAGGCGAGCACTGGTCTTAAATGGCCTGACGCTCTGCCTCTAGCACTCCTGTCCACCAGAATGACGATACACTCACGAGTGGGACTTAGTCCTTATGAAGTAGTCTTTGGCCGCCCGGCCAGCGTATGGGGTGTGCCAAGGCCTACGAAGTTCAGTGAAGTAGAGCATCCAGTACTGCTCGATTACCTGTATGATTTGACTGTTAAACTGCGTGTTTTGCACCAACAGGTACATGATACTCTTCCCCAAGCCTCTGAACCTCCTGGACACCCCATCAACCCTGGCTCGTGGGTCCTGGTACGGAATTTCCAGCGCAAGGGCAACGACGAGCCTCGCTGGATTGGCCCTCATCTTGTTCTTCTTTCGACAAGATCAGCAGTGCGAGTGAAAGGGAAGAAACACTGGATTCATGGTACTCACTGCAAGGTAGTTCCCTTGCCTCTGCCATATGACCAGTGGGTCAAGGAGGGTATCGCCGACTCAGAGACAGACATTGTACCTCGCTTTGTACCATTCAGTGACGCACGCTTAAGAGACACAGCTTCAGTTCAAGAGAGTGACAATATTCTGCAGGAAGCTGTGCCGCCATCAAATCGACTGGACACCACTGAGCCTGAACTTTTGTTTCAAGACCAAACAGCACCTGGCCGTCTCCGCTATAATCTGAGACCTAGGCCCATAGACAAATAAAGATTTCCTCATTACTTCCCCTTTGACATTTTTTGCTCTCCCATCTGAAGGACTTTCTTGATTTTTGTTTTTCGAACCACCATCCGGGTTCCGCCGCAGGGTCGCGGTGCCAAGACTTTGGGGTACAGGCCGAAGACGCTAGGTCAACGGTTCTGGTTGGTCTAGGGCGTTTCCCTGGACTGACAGGCGTACTCCTTAGCAGAAGAAACTCATCCACCGCGAGCGGCCCGAGTAGAGGATGGAGTTCTGTAAGATGGAGAGACCGATTGAGGAACTTAACTTTCAAACAAGGATGTGTAGAATTGTAAAAAGTAAATGTTTTGTCTTTTTGTGCTTTTTTACACTGTGTAGTATCATGATGTTCATTGTAGGATGTGTGTTTTTCTCTGCTCAAAAACCCATTGCACCCACTCAACAGCCTATATCTCTTTCTACTGCCTCCTCTCACTCTTTTCACCCTTTGCCTGAGCACGAACAGACCAGACGATCAGAGTTCGTAAATAACTCGTTTATCCAACTCTTGCACCAGCACCAACTGGTAATGAATACGACCAATTGCTGGGTCTGTGGGTTAATGCCACATACCATTAACAAGGGTATTCCCTACCTGGTGCTACCGTACAGTTACAACGGATCGTCATGGGCATTCCAAACCATGTTTCTCTACGCTCTAGATACGTACTCCCCTCGCCCACCGCGTTCTATCAGACCCATCACCAATAATAAGGCTTTGATGAAAGGAGTTGCCGATATGAGTAGAGATCTTGATGCATACTCATCCATTCCTAAAGAAGAGCTGAGACCTTATGTAGGATGGAACGCGACGGGGTATAGTATTAGTCTGGGTGAAAGACAGCGAAAAATCTCATCTCCAATCTGGGTCGTACCCCACATGGGTCGGTTCTGCTTACAGGGTAATGGTCAGAATCCAAGGGCTCAACTGGGAAGAAGTGACTGTACTGAAACGTACACTTTCCCGTCACAGTTCTCCCCTGCGTTTTTGGCTGCTAAGGGCACATATTTTATCTGTCATGACCGAGCATATACATGGCTGCCCCCTGATTTCTCGGGCACATGTTATATTGCGAACTTGCTACCGCCGACATTTACTGCCGCCTCTGACTATCACAAGACCAGAGTTGTGAGAGGTGTGATTAGTAAGGAGGACACTGCCGGTCAGGAAGCAGGAGACTTCTTCTTGGGTTTCCTGCCGTTTTGGGGACCTATGGTCAATAGTAGGAACCTGAGACAGCTGACTCGGGTGGTTGAATCCACCGTCAATGTAACGGCTGGTGCCCTTAGTAATTTGACAGCTGAGCTCCAAGCGGATCGCCTTATGACTTTGCAGAACCGCATGGTTCTAGACGTTATTCTTGCAGACCGCGGTGGGGTATGCAAGGTCATCCAATCCAGTTGCTGCATTTTCATACCAGATAATGCTCCAACAGTGTATCAAGCCATCTCCAAACTCCATAAAATATCTGAAGCCATACACGTGGATAAGGGAGATTGGTCACTGATGGGATGGTTCTGGGAATTGATATCTGCCTGGGGTTGGAAAGCTCTGATGGTCATTGGAATGATCTTAGCCATTCTTTTCCTGTTCTGTCTATGCATACAGTGTGCTCCTACGATATGTGGCCTCTGTGCTACCTCATGTGTAAGGAAACCTGTATCGAGGGACGAGCTAAGTAATAGGATGATGCTACAGCAACATCTCCATGACTTCGTGGACATTGACCTAGACTCGGATTAAGATGAGTATAGTGATTGCCTATGTAAGGGCAAAAGGAGGGTCTGTCGTACTTTGGTATTCGGAACCGCGTAGGGGACAGGGCCCTACCTCTGTCTATCTTGGTATTAGCGAACCGCAAATGGTAAATGCGGCACGTACGAGTGTTTTATGTGCCGTTCTAGCTACGAATGCACTGTGTACACGTTATTCTGCTCAACTACGCGGGTTCCATTTTGGAAGCAGCGGCCATCTTGTCATTGCCCTCACATAGGCTATGATGGAGTTAATACGGGCCTCACAGTACATGGGTTTTCCCTCTGACTTCTCCGTGACCTGGGCAGCTGGCTCTGCTGCCCCGGGTCAAACCGGTCTCACGAGCTCCCCTTCCTCTCTCCACCTGTGATTCGTATCAGGGCTTGACCCGTCATAAAACCCTTTCATTCTACACAATCCCCCGGCTAATCTCTTCCACACCTGCTTGTTCTTGCTTTATGACTTGTTTCCCAAAACAGGAGATGCTCATGTTTATTGGGGGGTCTATTTACTTCAAACATGGGATCTGAACCTTCTTGTGTAAATCATTGTGGGCTGGCCGAACTGGAATGTGGGATGGTCATCATGACTCTGCCTTTTCTTTGTAACATATCCTTGTATATTGCCATTTCATAAAACTCAGGAATGTATGCTTGGGGCCAGAAAAGGCCTATTTAAGATGTAGCCTGTTCCTATGATTTTCAGCAGTCTCCTGAGAACATACACGCTGTTGTACTTCTAGGATATCTGTCATTGGTCTGCAGCCAATAAACGATTCTTTGACTTCACCCAGAAGACTCTGTGTTTCTGTAGGTCCGGAACAGGGTGAAACCCCGAAGTCATAGGGTGTGTGCCCCTGCACCGCTGGGACTAAAATACCTAGTACTTCACCCTAGTTAAAAATGGTGCTCTAATTGCCTTCCAGAATGCCACACTGTCTTATCAGGGGCAGCTGTTTCATTCAGGCATATCTCTATGTGTGTTTTACATCTATCCACCACGATTTTAATCAGCGTAGTCACAAACTTTGTCTTGAGGATTTTCACATTTCCTTCAAAGACTTTACATCTAGGAACCATGACTTTCCTGTTTTTATTGTTGTATTTCTCAACCAGTTAGAGACAAAGGGCTTAATTTAAAGATGGATAGAGGGATTACTCCATAATGTGACATATCCCAGCCATCTTATTACAAGTGCATTATATCCTCTGGTACTTATAATAAAGCAGACAGGATATTCGTCACGTTGGCAAATAGGCTTACACTGGGGCAAAAAACAAGAGCACTCACTTCTGCGGTCAGTGGCCTCCTCTGATCCAATAGATAGGTTGGTTGTGAGCAATTCACCAATATAAGGTAATGGTGTCGTGTAGAGGTAAAGGGGCAAGACTACAATACGTTTGCATAATTTTGTATTAATGATGTATGGTGCGTGGTTGGGGAGGGGGTTGGGGGTTAGGGTCTGCTGTTCTGCAGACTTCATTGGGGATATTATACGGTGCCTTGCTAATGTATATTGTTTTCTTACATGCTTCGATGCTCGCTGGGCTTGCCCATATGTTACCTTGAAAATCAATAAAATTTGTTGTTAAAAAAAAAAAAGAAGAGCACAAGATAATTCTTAAAGGGAACTATAACTGCCAAGGGCTGAAATGGGAAGCACACTCTGCTGCCTTCTTGTAAGAGCCTTATCTCATCTTGCGACTTACATCACCATAACTTGCTATCTGAAGTAAACACCTCTCCAGGACCAGATACTTACTTATTCTGTACTTCCTTTCTGAATCCTACATAGCATCGGCCCTTGATCGTGGTCAGGGAGCATTGCTCATCTTTGTAACCCAACGTGTGGTTCTCTGAACCAGAGTTGAAATCCAATAAACACTATCTGCACTTGGAGAGAGGCAAACCACGGCCACTGCACAATGAACTGGATCAATGGCACACTCTTGAAAGCCCTGACAAATGTTTAAACTGCTTCTCCCTAGTGTGTCTCAGTTCAGACATCCTTCACTTTCCAGGCTTACCTTAGTTGAATCATCTGTTGACCACCACGCCTTATTGGCCACATTTGGATAGCTCATTTGACATATGAAACCTGCAGATAGTCGTTATAGTCTATTTGCTCTTACAGCCACCACCTTACAACATCCAGATTCAATCTCAAATTCTACATCAAATTGTAAGCCTTTTCTGCCTAGGACTGTACAAAACGCTACTCAACTGTAGCTCACAATAGCAACACCCTTAAGTCTGCGACCCTCTTGAGCTGCAACCTTTGTCAATAAGTCTCAAGGTGGACAGCCTATTACAACTGGACTGCTCCCTTCAAACATAATTCTTCACACCTTCTAGGGTACTTGATTTTGTTGTTTTACCACCTAAATCAATACAATGCTGATGGCACATAAAATATGTTGATCGGACTATTTGGTCGCTAAACATATTGGTACATTTGAACACACTCCTCTCCTCTCACAGTCTTCCAAACGTATGCACACCTAGGCGCAGTGTCCTTATACATGAATCAGAACACTGCAGAGAATCTTACACGTGACAGAAAAGTTGTACCCTCATAGGCTACAAGACTGGTGCACACACAAACACACTTCAAGCCATGGATGCATTATCTGGCCTTCAGCAAAAATGGCAAGGAAAGGGCTATGAGGCCACACAAGCAGCAGCAGTGTGCCCTACAAATGTCAAGGATCAATAACAGATAAAGAGATCAAAACACACCGAATGTTGAGCATTGGGACTATGATATTGCAATCCTCTCTAAATGTAAAAAGATTATGTTTAACGAGATCAAGAATTTTATTCTTGTCTATTTTAAGAAAAGATAAAGAAATACCATGCCATCAGGTGATCAGTATTTGACATGTATCATTAATATGCAATATTATCTGTTTGTTTTCTAGAGTATTCACATTTTTGTTTTATCTGCTCAGATTGTATGCACTTACAGAGATTAGATAGGTTAATCTGTATCCAATTGGGAACTTGATCTCCTTTAGTATAAGGGGTGAAAAATACTACCACTCTTTGTGTATCTGAAGGTTTTATGTAATAATATAAAATATTAGTAAAATAAATGTGCCAACCAGGAAGCATAGCCTCTTGCCACTCTTTGTGACTGTTTAGAAATTTCCATCTATATGCTTTTCAGAAGGCTGGTCGTATATGTTAGTGGGCATTCTTTAGGACAAGTTGGTGACGTGAAAAATTAACATTTGGATACATTTTCTATGGAGGATGTAGCCATGTAAAGAACTTCATCCAGCAAGGGCCCTAGTTACAGCAACAAGTAGATTCTGTTGCGTCTGTTTTTGACATGGCCAATGGGTAAGACAGAAGAATGGTCATCAAGAGTACTACTTCAGGAGGGCTTTAAAGTAGTTCAGCACATGGTGGTGTGTGCATAAGGAAGACAATGTCAACAGACGTGGTAAAGCCAATGGACCAACTCATGTGTACTTTTGGATTCTCACTTATGTGATATTCTAGTGACACTCCAGTCATAGTTTCTTTAAAATATGATGTGGGTCTTCTCCAAGACAAATATTTCCTGTGCTTTACTGTTGTGGCTTCTCGAATGAAGAGAACATCTCTAAGTCTCAATAGAGGGAAAACATTCATATTATTTAGAGCCCTCCCCCTACCGCCTGGTCACCTGGCTGGTTGCTGAATTAGACTGGAATGCCACTGGCTCTGACTCCAGCCTTCTCAACACAAAATCTGGGATTTATTTTTAACCACCAACTGTTTAATTAGGAGCAAACTAGCAGAGTCTCTTCCTCTTGCTTCTTTTAGCAGCTGTTGAGAAAGTATGCACCTCTTTTACCAACGGATTGCTTAAAACTGGGGCCCAATCTCTAATTTTGTATTAAATTAATTAATGGATGTTAGACCTGGCATCTTTTGGCGTGTTTCCCCAGTCTCTTTGCTTTCTGACCTCCTGGTTTTGCTGGTTTAGTGTCTCTGCGCTCTTTCTCACTGCTGATCAGTGCTAAAGTGCAAGTGCTCCTATGGTAAATTATGGTTATTGAATGGTGTTTCCATGTTTGGCCTATTTGATATACTGCTAAGTCCCTATGTATAGTGCACTGTGGATGCCCAGGGCCTGTTAATCAAATGCTGCTAGTGGGCCTGCAGCATGGTTGTGCCACCCATACAAGCAGCCCTTCAAATGATTCTCAGACCTGCCACTGCAGTGTCTGCGTGCACCTGTGACTGAAACCTGGCAAGTGCACCCACTTGCCAGGCCCCAAACATTCCCTTTTCTTACATATAAAGCACCCACCAGGTAGGCCCAAGGCACCCCATGAGCAGGGAGCAGTGTAGGTGAAAGGTAGAACATGTACTGGTGTGTGTGATATGGCCTGATATTGAAATACAGTGTATTGCTTTTTTTCATTATTGAAAGGCTATCTGTCCCATAGGATAGAATAGAAGATATTTTGTAAAATCTTACAAGTATAACTTCCCATTGGGACAAGATAGAGAAATTGAGTTTGGGCTCTCTGAACTCAGCATTTAATCACACATCTTTAAGTAAAGTTGGTTTTTAAATTGTACGTTTGAAAATGCCACTTTTAGAAAGAACCTAAACAACCAACAGAAGGAGGTAACCCATAAACCAAGTTGAGACCTGGGTAACGAGCATATGCAACAATTAACAATGTCTCAACAGAAATCAATTCAAGGCAAGTTTAAGTATGCACACAATAGTAGTAAAAGAACAAGAGGATAAAAAAAGGGAGGGAGACATCAATGGATTTGCAAAAATTGCTAAGAGCGGTTTTATATTCAGAATTGGATAAAACGAAGAAAAAAGCACTGTGTTACATTTAATGACATGTAACCTGTACCACGTGTACTTGTGAAAACAGTGAACAGTGCAAAGTGACAAGTGTAAACCAGCAAGGGACAGCGCAGAGAAACAGTGATATATTATATACAAAACATTAGTAATGGTCCAATCTCAGTTAACAATCTCTAGGAAACCCTTTACAGGATTGAAAGACCAAAACACAGATGCAACAGGTGAATTGTGCTAGCGAGTCAATGACGTTTCGACCTGACAAGTATGCAGGCCATCATCAGGACCAGGTTACATTTAATTTGAAGTGCTGCATAGGGCCCACAGGAAGGGCATGAGAGGAAAGCACTGGTTTCAGCGTCCGTATCAAACCGGAGGGGAAAGTTACTCAAAAGAGTGTCCACCAGGAATGGCTGGGTCCTCAAGGTGACCAAATTCAAGCTGAATCGTCAAGGGTGGCAGATAATAAAGCAACCACAGTCTTTGGAGTGGGGCAAGCAGGGGAATCGTGTGTACGAAGTATCACAGGTCCCAGAGTTAGTGCTGAATTAAATGATGGAGGCAGTAGAAAGAGCAGAGCTGGCGTGCAGGGTAACGGGCGTTCTGCAGCGTCCAACGGTTAAGGACGCGGAAGTGTTCCGCCAACAGCGACTGGAAGCGCAGAACATGAGCGGCAACGGTGTGTGTCCGTGCTGCTCTGTGGTGCCCAGAAAAACACTCGGTGAGATTGTTGCGTACACTTTTAGAAAGAGACATTTTCTTGTTTAACCATCCTGAGCGCCTATGCTGGGTTGTGGATTGACTGTCTGGCTTTGTAGTGTCAGGGGCTGGGGATGTGCATTCACTGTAGACAACCAGTGGGGGGGGTTGGGGGGAGGGCTGAGGTGTGTTCTGCCTTATCTGGATGAGTCAGGCTGTGCTGAATAGACCTGGGCTGCATTCAGAGTAGTCATAGATTTCCTTGCACCTGAATACACCTTGTCTACCTTACACAATACTGTCTCCACCTCCTGCCAGGAAGCTGGACCAGAGAGGACAGAACTGGTTTTGACTAAGCACAGAGACTTTCTGCCACAAGAGAACAAAGAGAAATGTGGTATAAATATTGCGGCCCAGACCCCAGAACTTTAGAACTCTTTTGGACTCGGAAACCTGCCAAGAAGAAGCTGCGAGGAGGAACTACAACTTTGCTGTGTGCTTTGCTGTGTTGGCCTGCAGTGGCTCCTTCTGTCTTGGGATGGGAAAGGACTGGACTGACGTTTCCGCAACTTCTTTGTTTGACTGTCTTCAAGGGCTTGAGGTAAAGCTTGCTCTCTGTTCAAAAAGTCTCAGGAACAGCAAAGACTTCACCTGTCTCTGTGTACCGCCTCTGGTACCGCGTGTCTCAGTTGCCACAGAGGAAAACCGCAACCCGACGTCGTTGCCCAGACTGCCGGCGGTTTCGTGACCTGAAGGCACTGCAGAAGGCACTGCCGAACTTCGCACAGCAAACCTGGTCTCACCGAAGATGACGACCGCCGCTGCATTGAGCCGCTGCCTGCACCGCAACCTGTGGGCACCGCACTCCGCACCATCTCGCTTCACTCCGCCTCCGTTGTCGCACCAACAATGCTGTTGCCAGCTGATATCGCCTCCAGGGTCTGCACCGTGGTCTAGGGGCACCGCTCGTAAGCTACACGAAGCACCACCCCGCAGCCACGGCCCACTAACGCCAGCCCCATCTACCGCCGATCTTCCCCGGACGCCGCCACTTGCACCGTGACTGTCAGCACAGCGACGAGCACCCCTCCAATTTGCACCGCAGCCCTGGTTTTACTGACGCCATTAGACGACCGCCACCGAGCCCCTGCCTGCACCACAACCTGTGGGCACCGCACGCTGCACCGCTTCGCTTTACACCACAGCCTCGACGACTGCCAACCCCGGCCCTCACCACCGCGATTGGCTGGAATAATAGGTACTTTTTAAAAGTCTTCTGACACCTACGCCGGTCCGCACCCATGCGGTCGACTGAATCTGTTGGATTTGGTTGTCTTCAGCACTGCGGTAGCACCGGACGGAGTTACCACCTTCAAGGAACTGCATTTTTAAGGTTATTCTTGCAAAGTACCCATTTTGAGTATTGCATATTGGATTTTTATCATTTGCGTCTTGTATTGCACAGATAAATATTGGATATTTTTTTAACTGGTGTGGTATCCTTTTGTAGTGTTCTCACTATATTACTGTATGTTAGGTGCAAATGCTTTACACATTGCCTTCAAGATAAGCCTGACTTCTTGAGCCAAGCTACCAAGGGGGTGAGCAGGGGTTATTTTAGTCCCTACTAGGGAGAAGGGTCCCTACTTGGACCGGGTAACAACCTGCCAACTAGAGACCCCCATTTCTAACAATGGACATCTTTATTTCTATGGCTCCTTAACCAGCAAGTTTAAAGCCTATAATCTAATAGAGACTTCTACTTGCAGATTCCTTACCTTAGAATAATCCCCAGGTGTCAGACTGGATCTGGGAATTTTTCTTGAGCAGTCACCCCTGCGCCCCAGTAGGTGGCATCTTTTAGCTCCGCATGACGTCGTCTGCGCCAGAGGTGATGTGCGCGTTGCCTCAAAAGATTCCACTCCATCGCGCTGATGTCAGTTCTTTTCTTTCCGTACCAATCAGCGCAGATCCGGGGAAGAGCTACCCTAGTCTTTTTTGACTGACCTTTTGTCAACATTATTGAGACTGTCTAAATGGTGCATCGAGGATGTCAGCTAGGAAAGCTGGTTGCACGACGTGTCGCGCCTGTCACTGACAGAAGTCAGTAACAGATCCACATTTGGTATGCTTTTACTGCTTGGAGCGTAACCACGACACCTAGAGCTGCGTTGATTGTATCACTATGCACCCCAAGGCCTTAAGGGAGCGGTCCCTCAAGCTCCTTGATGCACAATATCTCGGTTGAGATGAAGGTACTAAGATCTGACACGGAACCACTCCAAGTGCTCGTTGCCGCATCAAGGTAATCAGGTTAGTCAAGTAAGTCCCACAGACATAAATAGAGCAAGAAGTTGACTACAGTTTCCTCACTCAGTACCCCACCCTAAAGAGCCTGGTGGTCCAGGTCTCCATCTCCAAAGTTAACCCCAGAGCATTCCCTACCACTACAACGAACAGGGAATACAAAAGGCTGGATATCTTTGGGAAGAGGGTGTTCTCTTCCACCAGCCTGGCACTGCGGTCTGTGAACTCCGCATGCTTCTTAGGCCGATATTCACATAATATCTGGGACTCAGTTGCACAAATGCTGCCCATGGTCTTTGAGGAGGCCCGAGCCATACTCTCCCAAGCAGTGGCTGATGGAAGGGATGCAGCCAAGTTCTCCATACGATGGGGACTGGATTTGACCAACTCGCTGGGCTGAGCGATTTTATCCTTGTGGCCCTTAGGCACCACACCTGGCTGAGAACCACTGGCTTTTTTCGGGGGATGTCCAAGTCTCACTCATAGACATGCCCTTTGAGGGGTCTCGGTTGTTTGGAGAAAAGGCGGACTATGCTCTCAAGCGCTTTAAGGACAGCAGGGTCACGGCTAAGTCCTTGGCCCCTAAGCCAACCCCAGTCAGCCTTCCGCCCCTTTCGTTGCCATGGTAGGGGCTTCTAACTGCGTCTTTAGAGTCACCCCGGCCAGCAAACCACACAGTCTTTTCATGGCCTTGGATGCGGTTCCCACAGACCATGTGGGACAGGCAGCCAGAGGTTGAGCCAGTCCACCACTCCCCCGGCAGCCACAGCCTCCAAACCCCTCTAACCATCCGGCATCCAGTGGAGGGGCGGGATACATCATAAATGACACCACTGGAGGTCAATAACATCTGACCGTTGGGTTTCGCTGCTAGTCCAAAGGGACTACTCCCTCCCCTTTATGACTACCCCTCCAACCATGCAACCTACCTGCGACAAGCTGATGAAGGATTACCTCTCCTTTCGTCATCAGGAGGTCTTAGCTCTCTTGTCCAAAGGAGCTATAGAGAAGGTCCCGGCATCAGAAGTAGGTCACGGTTGCTATTCCCACCACTTTCTGGTGGCCAAGTAGGATGAAGGACTTAGTCCTACTTTAGATCTGTGTCTTCTCGATCTCTTCCTGAAAAAAGGAGAAATTATAAATGCTCACACTCGCACAAGTCCTGTCTGCCCAGGACCGAGGAGACTGGATGGTATAGCTTGGCTTACAGAATGCTTATTTTCACATCCCCATCATGCCTGCCCACAGGCGTAACCTGCATTTCATGGTATGCCAAGAGCACTTTCAGTTTTCAATGCTCCCCTTTGGCCCCACCAGTACCTCTTGGGTGTTCACAAAAGGGATGGTGGTGATTGCAGCTCATCTGCAGAGGTTAGGGATTCCAGTCTTTTCCTACCTCGATGATTGGCTATTGAATGCGGGCTCGCCGCAGGCAGTCGTCTCCCACCTTCAGACTACAGCAAACCTTTTGCACTTGCTGGGGTACTATGTGCTGAAGTCACACCTGAATTATTCCCAGACATTGCCCTTCATCAGAGCAGTTTCTGGCCTAGCCTCCTGAGCAGGGAGTCCAGGATATTCAGGCTATGACACCAATGTTGGGCCTCATGGATTCCTGTATCCTTCTTGTGACACATACTCGTTGGCATATGAGGGCTCTGCAGTGGGACCTGAAGTTCCAGTGGGCACAGCATCAGTGGAATCTCTCCACATGGTCCAGATCTCAGAGGGAATTGCAAAAAACCTGCAGTGGTAGCTAACGACCCACAATTGGGTCAGTGGCAGACCCCTCTCTCTTCCCTAACTAGAGTTAACTGATCAGTCCATTTCTAGAATCCAGTGTGAAAGGCCCCGACTTTTCCGTTCTGGGAGATTTCAATCTACACCTTGAAAAAAGCGCTGATTTAACCACAGCTACACTGTGCGACGCGCTGGCCAACTTAGCTATGGTCCAGATCGTCAATCAGAGCACCCACGCAGCTGGGCATACCCTTGACGGGATTTTCACTTCTAATCCCGACATTAAACTCCTAGACATCCTACCAGTTCCCTGGTCGGACCATAAGGCCATAATCTTCACTATCAATACTAAAGATACCCGAAATACAGCTGTCTTTCCTCCCAATAGGGTATCTTATTCCGACTGGGCCAAACTAGACGCCACTAAACTAAATGAACAGCTCACTCTCACCATCCCTGAATTAGCACCTGACAGTAACATCGCCACACGTCAAATATCTAGCTGGATAAAGGCAGCCATTAATGAACTAGTACCTTTAAAAAAGGCTACTTCTAGGAGAAAAACCCCTTCTCAACCTTGGTTCTCGGATGCCCTAAAATCACAAAAGCAATTTTGCAGAAGGGCGGAGAGAAGATGGAGGACCAATTATGATCCTCTGCTAAAAGATGTTTATAAAACCTCCTTGACCTCCTACAAAAAACTAATATTAGATGAAAAAAGTAAATACTTTGTCAGAAATATTAACGAGGCAAAGAATTCAAGTAAAGAACTCTTCGCCACTGTGAAAAAACTGACAAAAATTGATAGCGACAAACAGGCAGCAATAAGCACTGAATTTAGTAACACCCTGGGCCAATTTTTCGTAGACAAAGTGACCACAGTCTATGAATCTTTCAAAATATCTGATAAGGCCACACCCACACCGCTACACACAACTCCCAAAGATGTTCCACATCTATTAGAGCATAGTACCTGCTTCCACTTTACACCACCTTCAGTGGAACAAATTCTCCAAACAGTCAAGACAACTAAGTCAGGGAGTCTAACGGACCCTTGCCCTCCCAAGGTTATGCATCTTTTTCCAGAGCTTGTGAGTGAGCAACTAGGCAGTTTATTCTCTCATATAATTAACTCCTGCCAATACCCAGATCTCTGGAAAATCACTTCTGTATTGCCACTCCTGAAAAAGCCAAATCTGGACCCACAGATCCCAGCTAACTACAGACCTATTGCAAGAGTTCCTTTTGCAGCAAATTTTCTTGAGAAAATACTAAATAAGCAACTGTCCATGTTCCTCTCTGACACCCATGCCCTAGACCACTCGCAATTTGGCTTCCGAGAGGGTCATGGGACTGAAACAGCACTAATTACAGCAGTTGAGGAACTTAGGAACATCTTAGACACTGGCGGGAAGGCCGCCTTGATCCTTTTAGATCTCTCGGCGGCCTTCGACACGGTCAACCACGGTACTCTTCTCACCCGTCTAGCCGAAGCCGGAGTGCACTCGTCAGCTCGATCTCTGCTTGCCTCCTACTTGTCTAACAGAACGTTTACAGTAGAGCTGGGAGAAGTAAAATCACAATCTTTCAGCTCTCCATGTGGTGTGCCTCAGGGGTCATCTCTGAGCCCCACTCTTTTTAATCTATACGTCGAGCCCCTAGCTGCTATCATTAGAAACTGTGGATTTCTGCCAGTGTTTTACGCTGACGACACCCACACAGTGGTGTCAATTAAAAATAATGTCAGGGAAACAGCAGAAAAATTTCAAGAATGCATGACATAAGTCAATAAATGGATGCAGAGGAATTGTTTAAAGCTGAACGGAGATAAAAGTGAAGTTATGTTGCTAGGCACTAACATGGAAACTTGGTCCCCGGAGTGGTGGCCGCATAACCTAGGCCAGTGCCCACGTCCAGTAAACAAATTGAAAAATCTTGGCTTCATACTAGACAACAAACTGACTTTTGACGCTCAAGCCAACAAACTTGCATCTACCATGTGGTACATTCTGAAATTAATAAGGAAACTCCTGCCTTTTATCCCCTTAGATTCCCGTAAAACGGTGGTAACTGCCCTGGCCTTGTCAAGGCTCGACTAAGGGAATGCTCTGTTTGCTGGGATTCAGGCTCAACACCTAGCTAAACTTCAACGCCTGCAAAATGCAGCGGCAAGATTGATCCTTGACATTCCCAGATCTGAGCCAATTACATACAAACTGAGATCCTTACACTGGCTACCAATAGATAAACGAATAAAGTTTCAATCCGTCTGCCTGGCCTATAAGGCCTTACATGGGTTTGGATCTAAGTTTTTGAAAGATCACCTGCAACTATACGAGCCCCCTAGGACTCTTCGTTCGAGTCAATCAAAACTTATCCAGACTGCAAGATACAAGCAGGTCAGATGGGGGGGGGGGGGGGGGGGGGGAGAAGCTTTCTGTTACATGCAGCAAGGGCCTGGAATCTCCTCCTTATCACAATCAAAAACAGTCCTTCCATCCTGTCATTCAGGAGAGAGGTAAAAACTTGGCTGTTTTACTCCATGTAGACCAGGCCATGTCATTTTACCAGGTAGTTTTGTCTCTGTTTAGCGCCAAGACGCCCATGGGCACACGTGCACTCTATACATTTCTAATCAAATCAAATCAAACTGTGGTGACAGATGCATCGCTTCTAGGCTGGGGCAGTCATCTGGGAGAGGTGGGGATAAGAGGACTGACTGAATCTGGATTCCACATCAACCTGTTGGAGCTCCTAGCGATCCGCTGACATTGAAGGCCTTCCTTCCTTCAATAAGGGGAAGTCAGGTGTTCATAGACAACAACACCGCCATGTTTTATTGCAACAAACAGGGCAGGGTGGGGTCATGGATCCTTTGTCGAGAGACTCTGCGCCTCTGGACATGGCTGGAGTGTCAGGTAATATCCCTGGTTGTTCAGAAACTGGTGGGCTCCCTAAACACCAGGGGGGACAAACTCAGCCGTTGATGCCTAGCAGATCATGAATGACGTCTCCGTCCGGAGTAGCACAAGGTCTCTTCCAGGAATGGGTAGACCCTTGGTAGTATCTGTCCACCTCCCTCGAGAATGTGCATGTCACATAAGAGGGGAAACACAATCACATAAGAGGGGAAACACAATTGGGGGAATTTACTCCCTTATAAATGCACGATTTCCGGATGATTTGGAGAAAGTATCTCAGAAGTGGCACGAGAAAATTGGTACAACCTCGGAAAAGTTTTACTCTGCGACGCCATGTTTCAAACTATTCTTATGTCTACAAAACTCCAAACGCAATTTTATAAAACCTGCTTTTTTCTTTACTACACTCCAGATAGGATTGCTAAATGGGGGAGTGGTAAGGGGACATGTTGCCCAAGATGTATGCTATTCAATGCTGACTGTGTGCATATTTTTTCCATCTGTAATGGACTAACATCTCTAAAACAAAATATTGAGAAGTTTTTGTCGTCCATACTCAAAAGAGAGATTGTCCTGACTAGTGAAGTCATACTATTGGAGATTGACAGATCCTAGTTTGCCCAGGCCGGGTCATGAACTTATTTCTATAGCCATGGCGGTTTTAAGAATGTGTATCGCCTCGGCCTGGCTAGACCCCAATGCGCCGGCTTTTCACCAATGGCTGGCTAGGTTCCTTGCAATCTCCAATCTAGAGGCTGCTATCTATAAACGGAAAGGGAGAATACGCCGAAAAAGAGGTTGGAGAATTTGGTCCCACTTAATTGAATGGTGTCAATCTCAAAATAATACTGAGAATATAGTGAATCTTAGCTAATCTTATGATCTAATAATAAGTGGTAGCTATAGGGATAATGTATACTGTGACGATGAACTGCTGTGAACATATACATTTTTTTGATTTTGCTTGTATTGTATTATATTATTAAATGTCTGACCTGGGTGGGTGGGTGTGGGAATTTTGGGTGTGCTAATTATGGTAAAATCAAATAAAGATATTTAAAAAAAAAAAGAAGAGAATGTGCATGTCAGCAGTTTTGGCGCCGGAGTTTCTAAGGGAGCAAAAGACACACAATTGATGGACGGAATGCAGAACTAATCAAAACATTCACCCCCAGTCAAGAGATCTGGGTTAAATCCATCATTCTTTTGCTCACCATGCCACCCCAGTTTAGACCTGGCCATATGCAAATCAGTCTTGACCCTGTGCCTCATGGAAACAGTCCTGACCGAACTGCTAAGCCAGGTCCTCCCTGGACCGGAAACAAGCATCCTAGGACCGGTTTCAGGGTTTCACCCCTCTTCAGCCAGGATAGCTTGAATCCAGTGGCACACTGAGCCCGGGACCCACGTCTAGGCATACCCGGCGCACTTAGGGCGAGGAAGCAAAAGACACACAATTGATGGACGGAATGCAGAACTAATCAAAACATTCACCCCCAGTCAAGAGATCTGGGTTAAATCCATCATTCTTTTGCTCACCATGCCACCCCAGTTTAGACCTGGCCATATGCAAATCAGTCTTGACCCTGTGCCTCATGGAAACAGTCCTGACCGAACTGCTAAGCCAGGTCCTCACTGGACCGGAAACAAGCATCCTAGGACCGGTTTCAGGGTTTCACCCCTCTTCAGCCAGGATAGCTTGAATCCAGTGGCACACTCAGCCCGGGACCCACGTCTAGGCATACCCGGCGCACTTAGGGTGAGGAAGCAAAAGACACACAATTGATGGACGGAATGCAGAACAAATCAAAACATTCACCCCAGTCAAGAGATCTGGGTTAAATCCATCATTCTTTTGCTCACCATGCCACCCCAGTTTAGACCTAGCCATATGCAAATCAGTCTTGACCCTGTGCCTCATGGGAACAGTCCAGCCCGAACTGCTAAGCCAGGTCCTCCCTGGACCGGAAACAAGCATCCTAGGACCGATTTCAGGGCTTCACCCCTCTTCAGCCAGGATAGCTTGAATCCAGTGGCACAGTGAGCCCGGGACCCACGTCTAGGCATACCCGGCGCACTTAGGGCGAGGAAGCAAAAGAGACACAATTGATGGACGGAATGAAGAACAAATCAAAACATTCACCCCCAGTCAAGGGATCTGGGTTAAATCCATCATTCTGTTGCTCACCATGCCACCCCAGTTTAGACCTGGCCATATGCAAATCAGTCTTGACCCTGTGCCTCATGGGAACAGTCCAGCCCGAACTTCTAAGCCAGGTCCTCCCTGGACCAGAAACAAGCATCCTAGGACCGGTTTCGGGGTTTCACCCCTCTTCAGCCAGGATAGCTTGAATCCAGTGGCACAGTGAGCCCGGGGCCCACGTCTAGGCATGCCCGGCGCACTTAGGGCGAGGGAGCAAAAGACACACAATTGATGGACGTTCGGGCTGGCAGTTCGGGCTGGACTGTTCCCATGAGGCACAGGGTCAAGACTGATTTGCATATGGCTGGGTTCAAACTGGAACGGCATGGTGAGCAAATAAACAATGGATTTAGGCCCAGATCTCTGTACTGGGGTGAATGTATGACATTGTTCTGCATTCTGTCCGTCAACTGTTGTTTTTGCATTTGTCACCCCGAGTGGGAAGGGTATGCACAGACGTTGGTCCAGTGCTCTCCATGCCACTGGAATCAAGCTATCCTGGCTGAAGAGGGGTGAAACCCCGAAACCGGTCCTAGGATGCTTGTTTCCAGTCCAGGGAGGACCTGGCTTGGCAGTTCGGGCTGGACTGTTCCCATGAGGCACAGGGTCAAGACTGATTTGCATATGGCTGGGTTCAAACTGGAACGGCATGGTGAGCAAAAAAATGATGGATTTAGGCCCAGATCTCTGTACTGGGGTGAATGTATGACATTGTTCTGCATTCTGTCCATCAACTGTTGTTTTTGCATTTGTCACCCCGAGTGGGAAGGGTATGCCCAGACGTGGGTCCCGTGCTCTCCATGCCACTGGAATCAAGCTATCCTTGCTGAAGAGGGGTGAAACCCCGAAACCGGTCCTAGGATGCTTGTTTCCAGTCCAGGGAGGACCTGGCTTGGCAGTTCGGGCTGGACTGTTCCCATGAGGCACAGGGTCAAGACTGATTTGCATATGGCTGGGTTCAAACTGGAACGGCATGGTGAGCAAATAAACGATGGATTTAGGCCCAGATCTCTGTACTGGGGTGAATGTATGACATTGTTCTGCATTCTGTCCATCAACTGTTGTTTTTGCGTTTGTCACCCCGAGTGAGAAGGGTATTCCCAGACGTAGGTCCCGTGCTCTCCATGCCACTGGAATCAAGCTATCCTGGCTGAAGAGGGGTGAAACCCCGAAACCGGTCCTAGGATGCATGTACCAGTCCAGGGAGGACATGGCTTGGCAGTTCGGGCTGGACTGTTCCCATGAGGCACAGGGTCAAGGCTGATTTGCATATGGCTGGGTTCAAACTGGAACGGCATGGTGAGCAAAAAAACGATGGATTTAGACCCAGATCTCTGTACTGGGGAGAATGTATGACATTGTTCTGCATTCTGTCCATCAACTGTTGTTTTTGGAGTTTCTAAGGGGGCTCTCTCTTGGAGACACTTTTCGTCTTGAGTGGAGCTCAGGCCTCCTGTATGCCTTTCTGCTAGTACCACTCCTGCCCAAAGTTCTCAAGAAAATCAGGAACGACTGGGCCCAAGTCATTCCTGTGGCTCCAGATTGGGCTCAGAGAGCAGCGCTAAATTTAAGCCGGTGGTTTCCGGTGCTCGGCACCGTCACCTAATTGTCAACAGTCTGCCACATGATGGCTCTGTCTGGCTAATTTAGAAACTAGCACAACAATAGTCATTTATTAATTCATTATACATTCAAAGGGACTAATATCTGCTGGCCAAGCCATTCTTCTAGTTTTGGGTGCCTCAAATAGTCTGAATTGTCACATTTGTAGGAGAGTGATGGTTAGTAGTTGTGTTGGTAATTTCACTGGCAGTGCTGATGGGCAGTGGGTGGTGCATGTGACAGTGGGCTTCTGACGAGGGCCCTGACAATTATTTTTTCCCAAATTAAGCACCGCCAGAGAGTCTGGTGTCCCAAACTGTTAGCATGAGCATGCCACGGGGCCTTGGATCACACTGCCCCTTCTGGAGGATCTTCTGTGCAGCAACAGGGCAGGGTTCTCCACCCAAACCTGAAAACGCTTCACTTTCATGCGTGGAGATTGAGTAGCAACATATGACAGCTTTCAACCTTCTGCCCTAGATCTGTAATGTTATCTTGGCAGTCAAGCGTCCCTCCACCAAAGCTGTATACACCTGCCATTGGAGCAAGTTTGTAGCATGACGTGCAGACAGACAAGTTGACCTTCTTTCTGCACCCCTTTCCCAGGTTCTATTGTTTATTTTTACATTGGCACAGCAGGGCTCTGCTTTAGGCACATTGAATGGCTATCTTTCTGCCATCTCTGCATTTCTGCGGATGCCATATCAGCAATCCCTGTTCAAGACTCCAATTTCACAGGTTTTTGAAAGGCCTCCAACACATGTTCCTACCTGCACCCTTCTTTATTGCACAATGGGAGCTTAATTTATTCCTTAAATTTCTGATGTGTGCTCCTTTAGAGCCATTATCCAACTGTCCTATCAGGCTCCTCACTGTAAAAACAGCTTTTATGGTGGCAATAACATCTGCCTGGAGGGTCAGTGAGCTGTGGGCTCTGTAATCTGAGCCTCAGTACTTTACCAACTATCCAGACAAGTTTGTTCTTCAGACTAGAGCATCCTTCCTACCGAAGCTAGTAACTCACTTTCATGTAGGCCAGTCCATTACCTTGTGTACCTTTCACGCTCCGCCTCCCCCTCTAAAGAAGAGGAGAGACTCCATCAACTGGACCCAAAAGAGTGTTGTTCTTCTACCTTGACGGTATAAATGAGTTTTGTGTGGATTATCAACTGTTTGTAGGGTACATCAGAGCAAAAATTGCAAGGACAGTGCCGACACGTGCCAAAAATCTGCTACACATTGGCCAAAAAGCAAGCTCCTGAAGGTTTACAACCCCATTCCGCCAGAGATGTGACCACTGCGTTAGCTTGCCCGGTAATTGTCCTGGATATCTGTCAGACAGCAACGTGGGTTTCTCTGCACACGTTTGCAAAACACTACTGCCTGGACAGTCACGTCCGGCGAGATGTACACTATGCCCGTTTGGTCATGCAGGACTTCCTTGTTTAATCGGTGTCGCAGCCCCACCTCTGAGGAGGTATTGCTTGGGCATCAATTCTAACGTAAGGAATAAAAAAATTCCTAGCTATCCTAACGGAAAGTTTCAATTATATTAAGGACTCGGAGGCGAGGATTATGTATTCTTTCTTTGTTTATTTTCAAATAGCAGCCGTTAAACGAGGATAACATACAACAAACTTCCTTTCCCATCATGCCAGGGAAAGAAGTCAACAACATAAACAAAGTCCTCGTCCAATTAGGAACTGCCTATCCCTTCAAGTGGTGTCGTCCTTCCTCTCTTGCCCTCTTTTTTCCTGCGACTCAGCCGACTTCAGAAGACAAGACTTTCAATCCTGTTTGGAGGGCTCGGTCACTATAAGGCAGAGAGAGATCAGCAAATTAATCCTAGCCACGACTGAGTCGCAAACCATACAATTCCAATAGAAAAAACACATGAGCAATTGTAATTCATAACATTGCAGATAAAATTCACAATGGCAATCATAAAGCTGAAAAAATGATTACTTACTACTATAAGCATATCCAAGAATCTGGGTGGGTTCCTAAGACCTTAGGATGGGCTAATCCTCGCCTCCGAGTCCTTAATAGAATTGAAACTTTCCATTACGATAACTAGGAAATTTTTCATTCTATGGCAGGACCCGGAGGCGAGGATTATGCTGTTTCAAAGCTTGTCCACCACTTGGGCCCCAATGGAGGAGACTGGTTTAAAGTAAAACCTCTTAAAGGTCGAATCCGAAGACTAGTCCGCAGCATTTATAATGTGCTCCAAGCGTGCTCCTAAAGCAAACGGCTTTGAATCCATGGCCCGCGCACGGAGTGAGCGCCAAAACTCTTGGTATCAATGCCCGCCTCCTGCATAATCCATCGCACCCACCTGGCGATGGTTGGAGAGGTCACTGCCCGAAAAGGCTTCCTCAAAGCAATTAACAGCTGTCTCGCTCCATGTGAACGGAGGTCCGTCGTTGCAGCCTCCTAAGCCTTGATGCATCTGACCATGCACAACTTGGGCACCATTGGAAAAGCTGGGTAGGCAGGTAATGAGACACAAAAGGATGGCCTATTTGGCCGACAATTGTTATCTGGAGAGATATCTATTGCTTGGCCAGTCAGACAAGAACTTCAAGACCGAATATCTCGGTTCCGGAGGGAGGGACAACTGAATGCCCGAAGCAATTTTTTGACTAGCAGATGCTCCCCCACCGGGAGAACCGCCATCACTGAGTGGCCTGCGGAAATGGCTGACTGAAAGGTGTTAACCGATCTGTAGGCCAGTCCTTCCGTAGCTAGACCCGCCAGAAAGTTTAAGATATGGACAACGTCCGCCCCCATGGGATCCAAACTCTGTCGCAAACACCAACCCATCCAGCTGGACCAGGCTGATCGGTACAGTTTAATCGTACCCTCTGACCAGGCCTTGGAGAGGAGACACGCAGCTGCGCTCGATAGTTCCGGGACTTGCCATCGGGACCTGTAATTCTCCATGCCATAAGGTGGAGATTGCCGGTCATGATCAACGGGTGAGAATTCCCGGCAGGGTTGGTCATGAGATGAGGACACTGGTGTAGACGGAGTGGAAAAGCCCAAGAAAGTTCCATCAGAACTGGAAACCAAACTTGCGATCTCCACACTGAGGTAATCACCACCAAGTGCGCCTGTTGTCTGTGTACCTGTGTCGTCAGGCGCATGATCATGGCAAAAGTGGGAAACGCATAACCATGTTCCGTCAACCAATTCTGGATAAAAGCATCGGTCTCCAACTGTAATACCGGGGCAGCTGATGGTCGAGCCGAGATGCAAAAAGATCGTTCGTGAATGGGCCCCAAAGAGAGGAAAGGGCCCTGAACACATCCGGGAGAAGCTTCCACAAGCTCGCATCCCATAGATGGTGAGATTGCCAATTTGCCACTTGGTTGGCTGACCCTGAAAGATGCTCCGCTGTCACGGAGACATGATGGTCCAGGCAGTACTCCTAAAAGGTCTTGGCCAGGTCCGCCAGAGCTTTGGACCTCGTGCCCCCTAAATGATTGATGTAACGGACCGCCGCTACGTTGTCCATCTTCAGCAGAACACACGATTGAATCCGGTCTTTGGTCCAACACCTAACCGCAAAGGAGCCTGCCATTAATTCCAGGCAGTTGCTGTGGAGGGTACGTTTTGTAGCGGACCATCCACCTCCTGTGGCGAATTCTCCACAACAGGCTCCCCAGCCCTAACCCTGGCATCGGACTCGATCACCAAATCTGACTGGGAACCAAAAATGGTTCGTCTGTTCCATGCCTCCATGTGCGAGAGCCACCAATGAAGCTCCTTCCGGGCCTCCCCTGACAGAGGAACGAGCTGGAAGTATGAGAGGCCACAGCGGAGGTAAGCCGCTTTCAGGTGTTGAAGGGAAGTCTAGGGGGCCCGGGACGATGGCCTGGAACGAGGTAGACAGCAACCCCACCACCCTGGCCAGCTGGCAAAGGGTGATCTCCGGTCGAGACAACGTCCTTCGAATTTCCAGGCCAATCTTTGCCATCTTTCTGGACGGCAGACTCAAGGTGTACACCTTCAAATCGATTACAAACCCCAGGAAGGTAATGGATCGTGACGGAACCAGGGCTGATTTTGCCTGATTGATAATAAACCAAGGATTGATGCTGGTCTATGGCCCAATGAAGGTGACGGAACAAAGTCTTGGGCATTGGTCCATCAGCAGCATGTCATCCAGGTATACGATCATGCGAATTCCGTACGCCCTCAAGTGTTCTATGACTGGTTTGAGAACTTTGGTAAAACATCAAGGGGCCGAGGACAGGACGTAAGGCAGCGAGGGGAACTCGAAAGTGCGGTTTTGCCACTGAAACTGCAGGAAATGCAGATGAAGGGGGAAGATGGGAACCACTAGGTACGCGTCCTTGAGGTCCAGAGGCACCTTCCAGTCACCAGGGTGCAGAAGATCCCGAAGAAGGTGAATACCTTCGACTTTGAGGTGGCGGTAAACCAGCCACCCGTTGAAATCCTGGAAGTTGATTACTGGTTGTTGACCCCTGTCCTGCTTCTGGACTAGAAACAAATTGCTGAGAAAACCCGATGGGTGAGGGGTGGTCTGGCAAATCGCCCCCTTGTGCAGGAGCTCCTGAACTTCCTGCTGTATAAGCCCTGCTTCCTGCCCAGAGAAAATGATGGGCCGGGAGGCAGTGGCCTGAACTGGGGACCCATAGAATTCTATTTGAAACCCTGCACCGTCTGGAGAACCCAAGCATCCGAAGTGAGAGTGCTCCAATTGGGGAGAAACTGCGCCAAGCCTCCCCTAAGCGCGTGCAGGAAATAAAAGAAAAATCCACCGCAGGAATTGGAGTTGCCTCCTCCTGCCCTGGGTCCTTTACGTTGGCCTCTGTGGCATCCTTGTCCACGTGTGGGGTAGAAACCTCCGAACCGTGAGGAGTCCTGCCATTGGCATCGTTGGGATTGCTGGCTCCTTCCGGAGGCGACTGAAGAGGAACGGCCAGCTGAGCGCCCCCTACCGCGACTGGCCCCAGTGAAAACATGGGCATTGAAAAACTCTGGACTGGGCATTGTCCAGAGAATTAAACGTGTAAACAAATTTTCCCAACTCTTTGACGAACGGATCGCCAAAAAGTCCCCCTTGAGCTACCTGTCCAGCTTCCGACATGGCCAGCTCCCCTAGCTGTGGATCAATTTTAATCAGCAAGGATCTGCCCCATGTGGCACAGTTCTCATTGTCTAAAAATATGATAGCCCGCTGGGCCCAGCTGGAGAGGATCTCTGGGGAAATCAAAGACCCGGAAGCCTTGGCCTCCTCCACCATATCAAAAATGTTAACAAGCGGGCCCCCCACATCCAGGAGCTTGTCCTGGCATGACCGCCAAGAGCGGTCAATGCCCTTCTTGGGATCTTTAATGTATTTAGACAGGAAAGTGGCCATCTTTGCGTCAATCTCTGGACTGACCGCATCTTTCCCTTCCAAAGACGGGCGGGGACAATCTGCCCTGAGGCGACTCCTGATCTATGGGCTTGCGGAGCCTGCTAGCGACATACTTAGCCACCTTGGAGCAAGGACACCACTCAGAAGTACGTGGGTGCATAAGATCCTCGTGATCCAAACAATCCGATTGTGCATCAAAGGGGTCCACTGCCGGGGCACTGGGACCCTCAGACTGGAGGGCTGAAAGCCTCCAAGGCCTATCCCGATCGGAATCCCCTTCGGAACCTGTCGGCGAACCATCAGAAGCGGGTGGGTGGGAGGGAACCTCCTCCGGTGGAGGGGGAATAGTAGGAGGGATGGCTGGTGGGAGATTTGGGGACTGAGTCCCTAGGAAGGCCTGTTTGAGCCTGTCAAATGCATCAATATCCACCCCCAAATCATGAGGGCGTTTGCGCGGATTTTCAGGGGGGGCAGTGGCCTGCTCCAGAGGTAGTGGGGCCGAGGTCCCATGCAGCTCTTCCCTCTGTGAGAGGGGTTGAAGGCACCGTTGCACCATCTCCATGAGTCTCTTCTCAAGAGGGGCCACTGCGTCTGAGACCGCCTTAAAAATTGAGTCGTCCACCGCGTCACAAAATTCATCAGTGTCCGGAAAATACTGGACGTCCTCCTCCTCCTCAAAGTAATCGCCATATTCCTCCATGAGGTAAGTAAGGAAAATACTGAGGACCAGCAGAAAAAATATGAGGTGGCCACCCACCAGGTAAGAGGGATAGGTAAACCCAACTGGGAGTGGGTAGGAACCCCTAGACATCTGTTATATAGGCAAAAGATTTGAACAGGGGAGCCAAAGGTCCTGCACAGGAGCAGGCAAGTGCACAATATATCAGGCCCACAGATGCCCTTAACAGCTCTTAGCAGAGCTGGCAGACAGATCCCCCTCAGGATAAACACGGGCTGCACACAGATTTTATGGCAAGGCCCGGAGGCCAATATTATGGATCACCTTACCCCGCAGGGTGTCACGCTCCAGGCTTAAACGGGGCACAAGAAAAGACTCACTACGGCCGCGGGCGGGAGGCGCTCAGATCCGAAAGAAAACTGACAGAGAAACTGACGCGCCTTCCGCTCCGCAGTCCAGCGAGAAACAGAGCGTCGGAGGAAGACGCGCTGAGGGTGCGCGTCTTCTAGCGGCCAACAGACCGCCGCGCTCCCGCCCCGATCCCTCACAGGGCATAATTACAGTGCTGAAAATGCGATTGGTCGCACGTGGAGTGAAAACAGCACTCCCGCGACCACCAAGATACGAGGAACAAACCTCAGCTAACCCAAATAGAACATCAGATGCGTAAAGAGCAAAGAAAAGAAAAGGAAAGGGGACGGAGTCCCAACACTCATCTGCATTAGGCTGCAAGCAGCGAACAAAGAGACCTAGAGAGGGAGGACAACACCCCTAGAAGGAACAGACGGTTCCTAATTGGACGAGGACTTTGTTTATGTTGTTGACTTCTTTCCCTGGCATGATGGGAAAGGAAGTTTGTTGTATGTTATCCTCGTTTAACGGCTGCTATTTGAAAATAAACGAAGAAAGAAGGCATAATCCTCGCCTCCGGGTCCTGCCATAGAATCTGCTACTAAAAGTCTCTATCAAATGAACCAGTTACTTACCTTTGGTAAGGCCTTATCTGGTAGAGACTTTATCTAGCTGCAGATTCCTTACTGACCCACCCATCCTCCCCTCTCTCCGAATGGATTTCAGATTGAGGGGTTGTTTCCCTTTTAAGGATGCTAGTTTCACGCACAGTGGTCAGTGTACTTCGGAGCTCCGCACTTCTGGTGTAGAAAGTTGCAAAAAGAAACTGAAGTCCATGTTCTGGAGTGACACCTGTATAGGTACCGCAGATGTCATCTCCTGCTCTAACGACACCACGCAGAGCCGAACAACGCCACCTACTGGCGAGCAGGGGTAGAGCTCATGAAGAATTTCCAGATACAGCCTGGGTATTATTCTAAGGTAAGGAATCTGTGGATAAATAGATTTTCTCCCAGATGAGGCGATACCGAAGGTAAGTAACTTGTTTGTTTATTCAAAACAACTACATTTAGGAATTAGAAATGAGGATTTACGAATTGGGAATGCCCTTTATCCTTCATCTTCTATTCTGTTCAAATTACACTGGCTTCCTGGGGTCAAGCACTCAATATTCAAAGCCCGCTGTATTTGTCATTAAACCCTCCATAAAAAAAGGTCCTGTTTTAATCAAGTAATAAATTGTCCCATATATTCTTATTAGAGCACTTCGTTCTCCCTTTGCTTATCTGTTGAAAATACCCCATCCAAAAAGCAGGCTACTCATTTAATTTTTTTTACAGCAAAATGCTGGAAAGACCGCTGAAGGAACATAAAGTATAATGTGGTGATGTTAGTTATGCAATACTCTCACAGACCCCAAAGATGGCCCCTGGATTCACACAAATAAATACTTAGTTCAGTTCTGGTAGTGTGGCAAAGAGCAATCAGGCTTTACTAGAGGAATATGTGTTAAGCATTTCAGAGTACCAACATAGCCGGTAAGTAATTGATACAACTCGAGAGAAATCCGACACCAATTTATAAAAATAGAGGGTATTTTTATCTTAATATAGACACCTGAGTTATAGATTTTAGAAGCAATATAAAATCGGGACAAAATAATACAGTGAATCATTGCGGTCAATAGGAAAAACCCCTAGTGACAATCAGTACCTTGCAGGCCCAGTTACCTGGTACCCTTGCAGGGGAAGGGTGATGCAGGTCCCAGGAATAGGCCATGACTGTCAGTTCAATTTCACCTGCCCCATGGAGCCAGGGTGTGGAAATATGGATTTTCCTGATCAGTTATGTCCCCTATCTTGGACCCCAACGGTTTCATGTATAAATCACAAGTACATGTATGTTCCCTCCAGTTCCAGTTATGAAGACTTGACCTGCCTGTAGCTGGTGGTGAACGGGAGCCGCGGGAGAGCTGCTTTTACCGCTTACACGGTGCTGTGGGGAACAAGATGCAAAAACACAATGGGTCGATTGCTGACGTTGGTTGAAGGTTGGATGGAGTTCCCTCGAGGTGCAGCGCCGAGTGCAGTGGTCGGTTGCCTGACTGGCGACCAACAGGCCTTGGAAATAGGTACCTCGACTTCCAATGGTCCCAGGGTACACAGTAGCTGCCAGTAACTTTGTGTAAGGCAGGACTACAATTCCCACAATGCACTAGACCGTCTGGATTTGGGCAATCTCACGGTGATCCCGACGGCCAGTGATTCTTCGGATCTGGAGCATTGTTTTACTTGCAGTTTGCAGGGGACTAGTGCCACTAGTCTAGGGGAGTCTGAGGACGCTTCAGGCTTTCACAGGGTCCCTCTGTCTGGGGGAACCCAAGAGTTAGCCTAGGATGAGTTTTGATCTGGCAGTTCCAGGAGCGTTGCCACAGGTGCAGAATATACCTCTTTTGCTTTGTGCAAGTCCTATTGTCGCAGACATGGGTCTCTTCTTTGTCCTCTTCAATGCGGGTTGTTCAGAAATGAGGTTCTGGTGTCAGGAGTAGCCCTTAAATCTTAGATGTAGGGGAGTTAGGGGTGTGGGTACAAGTGGCAAATGGGCTGCTTGCCCCAGCGGCTAATCCGCCTTTGAGGTGACCACATCCGGGGGTGCAGGTCACCTTTCCTACCCAGAACCCTCTATTCTGCTATTTCTAAAAATGGCAGAATCCTTCATTCAGTGTACAGACCAGGCTCCCCACCTTGGAGGTGTGACTAGTATTCTGGGGGTGTACACCTACTTGGCTATCCAATTTCCCACTTGCCTGGGTGCAAATGTGCCTGGGGCAGGGGGAGGTCTGTTTCCTCCTCTGGGAGTCAGCCCTGACGCATATCAGAGGAGGTGCAACCTTTGAAGCTCTCACCTTGAAGTGCCACTTCAATAGCCCTCCTGGGAGGGAGGAGGTGTGACCTCCTTCCTGTCCAGGTCTTTGTTCCTGACTCCTGATAGGGATCCCACTGCCTGGCAGAAGGTCAGAATCCTGTCTTGGTGGCAGCAAGTGCGGGCTGGCAGCCAGAGCTAGAGAAGCTGGGGCAACCAGAGGCAACTTCTAAGGTAGCCACCTGGGTGTACGCCACATGACCCTCGACATGAAACTTGTGTCAGGGGTGAAAAGGCATGTTGTTTGATACCAAACATCGGGTTTGCCAGCCCATGTTATCCTATGGACCGTGTATCACGTATAGTGCTTTTTAATGGTAAAGGCCAATATAGGGGCCTATTAGCTTGCACTTTCATGCCCACACCGTTAATATAATACACCCTGCCCCCTGGGCTGTAGGAGGCCTTTCTTAGGGGTGTCTGACATATATGACCAGTATTGCATTGACTTACGTGAGGGCAAAGTTGAGTTGGAGCAGTTTACGCTTTTCCTGCAGTCTGCAATGGCAGGTCTGCTGTCGGCAGTTTACTTGGGTCACCCAGGGTGGCATAAACAGTGCTGCAGGCCCTGGAGACCCCTTTACCACCCGTGCCCTGGGTACCCCTGGTACAGTATACTAGATACTTATAAGGGGGGTAAAGTGCTTGTCAATTGAGGATGCCAGTTAACACATAACAGTTTAGGGATTCATAGGCATCTGTATTGGAGCAAAGAGTGGGGGTGGTAACATACATAAAAGGCACTTTCCTACAATCTTTCGCTCGCCATTCACTCTGTACCTAATATGTGGCTCATCACTTGTTCCTCTTAACTGTCTTCTCTCTCATTGGAACCTCAGCTACAGAACACCCTAGTAGGGTATCAGTGTGCTATATCAATTGTTTTTCACAGATTCATCATGATTAGAAGATCAGGTATTAGGTGCATGGCAAATAATCGCCCCATGCAGCACCAATGAAAGGCAGTGATCATTCTGATAAAGTCACTATGGAGTACAGTGGCCCATCACAAGGGATTTTGTATTCACCTGTCCAATATGTGCTGCTTATTTTTAGGTCTTGCCTTTGAGACAACTTTCAACTGTCTCACCAGACTGTTGTTTTGTCAAAGAAGTTCATACATAATACATATATAGAGAAAGGGTCTTTTGGTTGGTGCACTTCATCCATTGGTCTGTTAAATTATCCGCCCACCTCATCAGACAGCATTGGCTCCCTTCACTTTGAGTAAGTGCACAAAGCCCCTGCATATTGTTCACATTCACCCAAAATCGTTTCTTTTTTCAATGACAAAGGTGATTCAAATGGAGCTTTTAAAAAAAAAGAAATGATTAACTTTAAATACCAGCTATTTATATTGCCTGCAGTTTGGGTGGCCTGTTAAATGGCTATTGCTTCCCCCACTCTTGTTGATGTTGTTGTTATAAAGTGTTTAAGTGACCATAACTTTCTAGCTGAGGGAGATTTGAATCTATGGTTAGGTGTTAATTTATTTGTGTCTCCATCACAAATAATAATATTAACATGTGTGGAACAACTAGAAAGTGTGTTATTCATAAGAAAACATCAATAATAAAACAACCTCATCAGTGAATTAAAAAAAAAACCATGGCACCTGCTTGCCAAGGCCAGACCTGTTGGTTGTGCCAGTGCTTGTTTAAAATTTGAATTTACCTAGAATAATCTAAGGTCAGCTGCCAAGAGCAGATTGACTGGCCTGAATTACTTTGGAATGCGAAAAATCATCCCTTTCACCTGGAATATGAGCTATTCCTTACCTAATAGTCTGTACGACCTAGCTGTTCGACCTGTCATCAGTAGGGTGCTCTTCACCCAAACCTGCCTGCTTACCTCCTCTTTTTGTTGTATTTCTTTGTTCTTATACACAAGGTTAGGGGTCCCGGATGGGAACCCTAGAAGGGTAGAGAGGTCCTCAAATGAAGAGGATGGAAGGGATACGTCCTTCCTGTCATAGACTCAGAAACAAAATAGTATCCCCCTTGGAACCGGGATGGCTCCTGTGGAAAAGGTAAAGGACTGGGGGATGTTTAGTACGCCAGGTGGCAACACACCAACTATTGTAGGTGGGAAGGGAAAGTGATCCTTTTCTTTAAATAAACCTCCTCACTCTAGTAGTGACATGCTTCATCATCGGGTTCATCCAGACTCCTAAAGGTTGGGGTGGACTCAACCGTATTTCAGGGAGCACTTATGAAGACTGGGTGTATGGGGGCATAACTTTAAAGATAAAATTCCTCTCCCACTTCAAAAGTATCCTTTAGTCGTAGGGTGGGAGGGAAGGTTTGGGGTATATTTATTGTGTTACTGTGTGTGTGTGTGTGTGTGTGTGTGTAATGCACAAATACTTTACACATTGCCTCTTTAGATAAGACTGGGAGTACAGGTTATATTTTAGTGTGTAACTAGCTTACCCTAACCAGAGTGGTGATTCCTGCTTGGCAGGGTGCATATCTCCAACAACCAGAGACCCCAATCAATTCTAACACTAGATTACTGTACTTTCTCCCATGGTTGTTTACTCCTACACTGGTGGCACTCTGAGGCTACATAAAGGCAGTGTGAGCAGAAACAGCTAATCTAACAAGCATTGGCAAAGCAAATATGTCTGTCATTCAGCAGACTTGTTGGCTTTGGCAACGATATTTTATCATGCTGTTTGGCATAAGCAAAAACAGGAAACACAAATTATTTTTGCCAATGCTGTGCCATAAAGCCTCCACAAAAAAAGTGCAATGATGTGCACATGCATGCATCATCGTGTATCCATCCGTCCATATGTGTCATGATGCTACATCAGCCCATGGTGATTACGTAAACATTCATATGGGATAACACAACCTCTATTTTTTTTTTTACTTACTGTTTCTATCCTACATCTTCGCATGGTTCCCAATCATCTGGCTTTCCGTAAACAACTGCAGACCTTTCTGTTTCCTTACTTCTTCTGCCTCCCCCGTGTCGGTTCTTAGCGTTGGGACGCTCCCGGGTAGCCATGTGCTTTATAAATGCTTTTTCATTTCATTTAATTTCATACTGTGAACAGCAATCTTGGGGCGGTTAGTAAAATAAATAAATAATAAAAGTATGCAAAAACACGTTCTTAAAAAAGGAACAGACTGGCAGCAAATTGCAGTGATCTCCCAAAAATGTCAAAAGCATTTTTTCGAAGAACATGATGGGAGAGGCCCAGGAGCAGCCGAGGAGCTGTGGAAGGAAAGACAGGGTGGATGCAACAGGGAGGGAACAGAAAATGTAACAAAAACGCTGGGAGATGTGGAAAGGAAAGGCAGGAGAGAGCAACACAGTGCACATGGGAGGGAGATGGTGTTTGGGGAAAGCAGCACATGTGGGATAGGCAAAGAAAACTCACACTTTCTTGGAGCGCTGAAAGAGAGAAAAAAAGAAGATACAGAGTATGAGCAGTGGAAGTATACAAGTCATCTAGTCAAAAGGATGTTAAGGAAGCTATGCTCCAGGGAAGGGACAGACATAAGAAGAGAAAGCAAAGTCATTGAATAAAAAAGCAAATGTGATTGTCAAGAAAGCTAATTAATGTTAGACAGAGAACTGACCCAAAGCCCACTGTAAGTATTGGCATTATCCACAATATGTATTTTTGCCAACAGACAGCTAAAAGTTGAGACTTAAAAATCAAAATCAAAACATGCTCAAACGGAGGTGGCAAAAAAAATCAGTTGTTAAAATGGCCAGTGACAGACTCTTTGAAGCAGGACTAATGATAAAATTACCTTTATGTTGACTCTGCTACTCGTAGTCATCAGTCTCTTTCACCCGAACAGTCTTGTCGATATCCTTCCAAATAGTAGCGGCTTTGCATGGGCAACTCATGAACACATACATAACCCACCCCGTGCATAACGACCTTCACCAGTTACCTTGTCAATAAATGGAACCAATCGCACGTCTCTCTAATCGATGGCTGAAGATCCAGTGGATGAGCATTGTTAACCCGAAAGAATCTATAAACATAGAGTAACATAGTCACTACCAAACTAACTTCGTGCCACTTTTCCCATGGATTCTTTTGCATCCTCAACTTTGTGGCTAGACTTCACAGGAATTGAGAATTAGAAACGGAATAAGAGAAATGCAACACTGGAAATCTAGGTCTAGCTAAAGAAATTGCAGTACATTGTCTGCCTGATGCTCTCACCACTCCAGGAGGACACTTCAAGAGTGTACTAACAGCAGAACGTATGTGGGATAGCACACATAGCCACTGGCACACATCTCTGACAGGCACATACCTGGATACCTTAGCTTTATATGAGTATTACGTGAGTGTTCAGGCCATTATTTAGAGATTTTAAGAAGCGTAAAAATTGCTTTAAATGTGTTGCAAGCAGATTTCTCTGCATCAATGTTTAGAATTCTGTGGCATTACCACTTTTAGAAATGCAGTAATATCACTTGACTGCATGAGAAATCCGTGCCTGTGAGCACCAGAAAACACCTGGTGCCAACCTTCAAATTAATAAAAACTTGTAGAAACACTTTTTACCTATTATATCCAATTTAAAGATAAATCCATTGTAATATTACCATTAACAATTGTGGATTCGTAATTACCAGATTCTTGGCATTGCCACTAATGATTTAACTATCTCTAAAACGAGGTCAAAGTCTATGGTGGTTACAAGTGTCGAGTGAGCAGAGCTACTGTGGTTTCTAATTGACTACTATGCCACAGAAGTTCCAGAATCCAGTATAACTCTTGCCCCAATCTATCCTATGGCGATGCCTTTTCGAAATAATAGCACAATGGAAAAGGAGACTTGCATTATCAATTGATCAAATATGTGTTTCAAAGCATTGGATTGTCCATATCTTCCTGTGTTTTAATTTCTCTCCGTCGTCAGGCTGGGAATTCACGATAATTGTAAACTGTAATAAGTCGTTACAATGGTCATGAGCCTAAGAATAGTGTTTGTTTAGTAGCACATTCACAGCACGGAAAGGTACCCAAACGTTAGACAATCAGTCGAATGACCAGCACTCTCACTTACTGTAGAGACGATTTTACATCAGATTTTATACCAAGAGTGTCTCTGGGCAGCGCTCTTGTCTATCTGAAACATTTACCTCAGAAAATCTAGTTTCACCTTTTTCCCCTCTCCCGGATGTCATCTTAGTCCAGCTTCAGCCTCTGCTTCACAGTCAGTTGTTTCTGGATATTGGTTCTTCTTGGCCAGGAGAAAAGTCGGCCAAGATGCTACCTTCTTCTCAGAGAAGAAATCTCTCTTAAAGTGCTGCTCATCTTGTGTCTGGAAAAAGATCTACGCTGATGATCCAAACCACAAGTGCATTTATTACCTTTATCCAGAACAGAAGGCATCAAAATGTGACATTTGCAAATCTTTCACATGCTATAATTTTTGCGACAAAGTCAAGTGCCTAGCTATATTTATACGGGCAGACTAAAGATAACCCCACTAAAGGGGATGCCTCCTTCTCAGGAGATGATTCTGCAAGAAGTATCCCTCTGGGAACTTCAGAAAAAAGAGCACCGAAAAGAAAGCACCTTGATGTGCCTGAAGTACTGAAAGTATTTCTCCTGAATCTACTTCTGTTTCAAAAAAGCGATTCACCTGTCTTGATGCAGCCTCCATTCATTACCCTCCAGGAAAAATGGTGCCAAAAATTGTCCTCAGTCGATAGCCTGTGACCTTTCTTGTTAAAACCATCATAGTCGCAGCCTCATCGACAAAGAAGAAAAATCAAGTTATCTGGTTGTACGCCATTATCACTGATCAGCACCTCATCTGTGGCTTCCTCACTGACAGTCATCTTGTTGTAGACAACCTCATCAACAGTCACCTCATGTAGGAAGCGGGCTCTTTATATGGTATACCAAAAAAGAGGTATACCGTGCAAGAAGTCCAGGTATTCCTTTACTAGTGGACAGGGGCTTGTTCTAGTTATCTCAAGGCGCTCTTCTAGGGGGTATTGTGGTTGCGCAGCCATAGGCTTATCATAGAGTGTTAGACATCTGCTGCACACACACAGCCACTAACGACGCACACAACTTAATAAGGAGCTCCACACCAATTTATAATAATAACACATATAATTTTAGGCACCAAGATAATCAAAAAAAGGTAATACGTTTTAAAATAGCAGGTAAGAAGAAAACAGGTTTTTGATACTTTAAATTGTAATTGAAGCACTTTGTGGCAATGTTAACTTAGGAATAAAACATAAGCTGCATACAGTCACTTAACAACGACTTCCGGGACCCTTCCCTGGGTCTTAAGGTGAGTATGGGACAAGGTCCCACATCACCTCTGGAGGCACCGGGACGCCTGGGTGCAGAGATGTATTTTTTGGCATCAGGTGACTTTGATACTTTAAATCATAATTGAAGCACTTCATGGTAATGTCAACCTCTGGAGGAAAAATAAATATTGCATTTGGGAACTCAATAGCGACCTACGTGACCACTCTTCTGGACTTAAGGTGAGTATGGGGCAAGGTCCAAGGCAGCACCAAGAGTTCACTTAGAGCAGCACTGGGGAAGCCTGGTGCGGAGGTGCCTTTACAGCATCAGGTGCCCTTTTCAAGTCTATGGAGATCTGTCTGTCGGAAAAGAGGCTGCAAGCTCGGACTGGGAGACCAGTTGGGCTGAACCAACAAGGGAGCTCAACTCTTGCGATGCTCTGGGATGTGGGGGCACCTATGGGCCTCTTCTCCAGGGGCGACAGGTGCCGAGCTGTCTTTAGGCGACGGATTTTCTTCACTGGGAGAAGTTGCATTACAGGGGGCCTGCAAACAGAGGCTGCAGGTGGCATCAGGAAGTCTACAGTGGACAAGTCCAAGGTGGACTTTATCTCTGTAGTGTCGGGGGACTATACTGGCACTGTTGGTCCACTTCAGCTCAGGCTAGGAAACAAAGGTGCTGTGGTCCTTTGCGGTGTTAGGTTTTAGCTGTTGGGAGTTTCAAAGTCTTTTTGGTAATTCCTGCAGGATGCAGGGAAGCAGCTCTGCTGCTCTGTGGGAGTTCTTGAGTCTTTATTGAAGGCAGACAATCCTCCCAGGCTTTGGAGGCACAACAGCTGCAGTACGAGCTGTATTTGGTGCAGGTTTGACGGGGAACAGCAGACAGGCCAGCAGAGCTATTGCCAAGTTAGTTGCTCTTCTTCAGTCTTCTGCTTTCGCAGCTATTCAGTGTCCTTCTTCTTTGTAGTTCTTCAGGATCTGAGGGCTTCATTGGCACCATTGTCCCATTTCAGCTCGGGCTCGTGTGGCTCGGGTGCAGTGGTGCTTTCTGGTGTCAGATTTCCGCAGTCTTGGAGCCTAACATCTCTGTCTTTGGTACCTGCAAGACCCAGGGGAACAGCTCAGCTGTTTACCAGGTGTTCCGGAGTTTTTGGAGAAATGTTGTCAGTCCTCCCAGGCTTTGGAGGGTCAGCAACTTGCAGGGCGATTCGTCTTTGGCGCAATTGTCGAGACTAGGCGAACAGGCCAGCAGGACTGGTGAAAAGCCAGTTGCTTCTTTTGCAGTTCTTTGTTTCGTGGCTCTTTCAGCCCTTCTTCTTTTGGTCTGCAGGATCTGATTTCCTGCTGTAAGGCCTCCCTTAAACACTGAATTTAGGGGTGTTAGGGGAGTAAAGGGTGGTAGCCAATGGGCTACTTACCCCTAGGGTCACTACGCCCCCTATATGACCACTTCCTGGGGAAAGTGGGCATAAACCTGTCCCAGAGATCCTAAATGTGCAATTACCAAGATGGTTACTTCTGAAAAGTGGCATCCACTTCAGGTAGCCCAGTTCATGGGTGGTACTGACCTGAGTGGTGGTCACGCTTGTCCTGCCTAACTAATTTTCCCGCCTGTCCAAGTGCCAAAGGACTCTGGTCAAAAGGGGTTGGTTTCCTAACTTGTTGGAGAAGCCAGATTCATGTAGCAAAGGTGATGGGCCTCTTTGAAACTCCCCGGCCCTGAAATGCTAATCCATAGGTCACCCTGTGGGCGGGGGTGCAAAGCACCCTCTGCCCAACCAGGCCTGGTTTATGGCCCCCTTAGAGCAAGGGCCCTCATTTTTAGGGTCAGAAACCCTTCTCTGGTGGCAGGCTAGTAGGTTTTCAGGGGGTGCCCTCTGGGTACATGTATTACTAAATCCGACACTGGCATCACTGTGGGTTTCTTAATACGAGATGTTTGATACCAAACATCTCTGTTTTCTGTGAAGCTATCTTGTAGTTGGGGAACTCATTTTCACCAGTGTCCAGCACATGTTTTTTAAAATGGCATCCCTGATCACTTGTACTGGCAGTAATGGAACTGACCAGTACGGGGCATATATGCTCATGCAGGTATGCCCTCACATGTAGTATAGTGCACCCTGCCTTAGGGCGGTAAGGCCTGCTTTAGGGGTGACTTACTTTTACTGCATGCAGTGCCGGTAGGCAGGGCACACAGCCTATATGCCATGTCATGTTTTCACTTTTTTCTGCACCAAGACATGCTGCCTGCAGTGGTGAAGGACCCCTTAGGGGGGCACAATTCATGCTGCACCCCTTGGGGACCCTCTTTAGTACCTCAGGCCTCAGGTACCATTTACTAGGGACTTACAGTGGGCACTAAAGGTGAATCTATCTCATCACCACGCAGTCTTTGTTCCCGCAGGGAATCACAACGCGGTCGTTACAACGACCGCGTTGTGATTCTGCACACCATTACTCCGCAAGTCGGAACAACGACTTGCGGAGGGGGGGCGCTGGATGTTGGAATAGTATAATTTACTATTCCAACTCCAGTCTGTGCGGACACTAGGGAAGGTGTTGGATTTTAAATCCAACACCTCCCCCAAGGCCCCCCCCCCCCCGCGTGTCGTTGTTGCGACTTGCGGAGAAATGGTATGCGGAATCACAACGCGGCCGTTGTAACGACCGCGTTGTGATTCCCTGCAGTGACAAAGTTTTGCGGTAAACGTTATTTACCACTAAAGGTATCGACAATTGGGAAAAACAATTGCACAGTTTTGGGAAAGAGATCTCGCACTGGCGACCTGGTTAGCAGGAACCAAGTGCACTTCCAGTCGAAATCACATCAAATACTAGGCAAAAAGTGTGGGTGACCATGTCTCAAAGGGCACTTTACTACACCTCATCATCAACAACCTTTATCAAGGAGATACTCATTGATTGTGCCCATGTCACTGACATTCATATCTGATGGAGACATCTAGCTGTATGTTCCTTAACTTTTGAATTCTCTCCAGGCTCCAGTGTGGATCCCGACATTTTTAAGCAGTACTGGGGGATGGCGTTGTATGACTCTGTGATGGTGTCCACTCAGGTTGTGACCTCAGCTAAGTCATATAAGTCCTCTCTGGTGCGCGGATGTCAGTTTCCTTTTTTTCTGTGCTCCAACGCTGATCTGGAGAACCGATTCCTAGGGCCTTTTTCAGGTCTACCTCGACATTTTTTGTCAGTTGGAACAGTGTGCCTTTTTTCCTCATGTCTTCAGGCTTTAAGCCTTGTGGGTTAAAGCCTGTCCGCCACGGACCCTCATTCCATTTGTATGTGGTATTTGGGTGAACAAAAAGACTCTGAAGATTGCAGCACCTGTCAGAAGCTGAAGGTGCTCAAGGAATGCCGGATGAAACTCTGGCGGCGCTGTCGATACATTCCTCAGAGACTTTGCAGTTGCCTCGGTGTTCTCATCATTCAGCGGGCCGTTCACAGGGCCATTCCAGGAGCTGGAGCGTTCCTGTGGACGTCACTCGGAACCATTGACATCCCTAGGTAAGCGCAGGTGGTTGAAGTTGCGGGACCCCTTACTTAGCTGCATGGAGACTCCCTCTCTTATGCTCCTCCCGTTTGCTGGTTGAGGAGACTGTACACCACTCCGCCCGCGCTTCCCCATCTCTCTGGGAGCCAGGCGTCGATGGCTCAAATGAGAGATTATTATAACTCTCTACATTTTATCTTTGGGTCTCCACCTTCCTCTGGAGCGCTGTCAGGCCTCATGGAGGTGAGAAGAGCCATGCCGGTGGGTTGAACCTTGGTGTCAGTTGGGTCCTCTGAGTCATTTGGTCAGCGCCGGTCGGCGTTGGCCGACTCTGCTTCGGCGCCAGTGCACAGCGCTTCAGGGGTTTCACCTTTGGCATCTATCCTCGATCAGCCGGCTCTAGCAATGGCGTCGGTGGCGCAGATCAAAGCCATTTCTCGCTCACTCGACGTTGAGGCATTGCCATCTTGGCATCAGTCTTTGTTAGGTGCAGAGTCGATGGTGCTTTCTGTGGGGAAGGTTGTCTTTCCGCTTCCCTCTTATGGTGATACTTCTGAGGGTAACCTCTTGGGAGATGATACGGAGCAGTCGGGATATTGCAGCTATTTCGCCTCTTATGGAGGTGAATTGGCTGTCTGCACCAGGTGAGGCTAGTGAGTTGCAGTCTTCAACAGCTTCTGGAATACTTTCTCCTCCTAGCCTTGTTACTGAGGCGAGTTCCTCTTTCGTGGACATGTTAAGGAGAGTGGCTATGGTCTTAGAGTTATCACTTCCTTCTGTGAGAAAAGTCTACTGATCCGCTGATTGATATCCTCTTTCAAGGTCAGACAGAGCTGGAGCCTGTTCTCCCATATAGTGAGGCCCTGTACAACATTTTTCTGGGTACTTGGGCTAAGCCTGATACAGGGGTCTCTGTGAATCATGATATATCTCACAGGCACTAGCCTGCTCCTGGAGATCTGGCTTGTCTCCTCAGACATCCTACTTCTCGTGGTTTGGTGGTACAAGCTGCTTCGGCCTAACACACAATATGGATTCTCTACCTAATGTCCCGTTGGATAGAGATTCTAGGAGACAAGATGCGTGTGGCAAACATATTTTTTCCTCAACTAGTTCTTCTTTACGTTAATTAACACGTCTTGTGTTCTCGGGCGTTTTTCTCACACATCATGGGATTCATTACAAACTATGTTGCTGTAATTTCCAGATGACTTCTGATCCAATCCTGATCAGTTGATTCAGGATGGCCAACAGGCAGCTAAATTGATCATTAGTTGGGGCAGGGATACTACTGATTCAGAGGTCATGGCATCCTCTGTGGCACTACGTTGTTGTGCCTAGTTACGTACCTCAGGCTTTTCAGAGGCTGTCCAAGCTTCTTTGATTGATATACCCTTTGATGACACCCATCTTTTCAGTGCCCAGGCTTTACATCGTTTCCGTGAAAGAAGAGGTGAAACAGGGTCCTAATTTCTGTCTTTCTAATTATATGCCTCTTTAATCTTTTCCCTATACTAGGCTTGTATGGGGATGTTGAAATTTCGTTTCTTACACGGCTGCTCATGTTGTGTCAGTGCCATAGTTGTCGAACTTCCGCCTGTTGGTGGTACACTATGTGGTGTTCCTGGGGTTAGCAGATATTACTCTTTCAATACTATCTTTGACTGGTTGTGTTGTACAAGGATATCTATTGCATTTATTTTTCCCATCCCTTTTCCCCTCCCCTTTTTTCCTCTTATGATGGGCTTCATGCTCAAGAGGTCATTTGCTTGTGATATTTTCTTCCGGTTTGGAAGTTTACTTATGTCACCTGCTCCTTTGGAAGCACTTTGGCATGCTTGTATGCATTACTTTTTACTTTCAGTATCTCTTATAGGAACATCTTGTTTAGGCCCTTTGTGGGGCTTTTATGCAAAGCGTAGGCTTATTCTTTTTGGCTTCAGTGGAGTTTTGAACTCTTTTCAGCGATCTATGTTTCTGGCCTGACCAAGGTTCCTTCTAGGACTTTTTTTTATTGGTCCGTCATTAGGTTGCAGACCTTTTCGCTTATTTTTGGCATGGTGCACTTTTATTTGGATTCTGATGGTGCACGGGCTGGTTTCGCATTAGGTGATTTTCGCAAAGGTTCTGCTACCCTATGATGGGGATTATACCAGCTTAAAAATACAAAGGAGGGATCCCGAAATGAATAAAGGCAGGTGACTCAGGAAAATCAGACAATATATCAAAACTCTACACAAGAAAGGAATAAATGTCACCTGTCAATGATACACACTGAGCGCAATGCGTCTCTGATTTAACAAATGGCAAGAAAATATCGCCAAAGGAGGGGGGAAAAGGGATTTGCCGCAAAAACCACAAAATATGAAGTAGCAGGGATATCAAAGATGTTTTATAGAAAAATATTTTATTAAGGGTGAAAAAAAATATATATTTTCAATTATTTTTAGATTTTAAATATATCACCAGTTTAAGTGGACACACATAAGGGGTGATTAGGATGGCGGGCGGACTTAAGTCCCCCCCGCCATCCCGCGGTGTTGGGACCGGCCGCCAGACATGCGGCGTACCCGCACAGCGCATCAGGATGCGACCGCCACCCTGGCAGTCGCATTCTGCAGTTTGATATTGCGGCAGGTGCTGCTTACAGCAGCACCCGCCGCAATAACAAATTGCCATGTTGTGCATTCCCATGGACAATGTGGTAGGCACCGTGCGGTGCCTGCCACATTGTGCATGGGAATGGAGGGGGTACCATGGGTACCCCCAAGTGCACCCCCACACCCCTGTGGACCCGCAACGGGCCCCCATTGCAAATCCCCTCCAGCATTTCCATGGCGGCAGAGCCACCATGGAAAGGCCTTTAAAACCCAGCATCCTAATATGGATGGCGGTGCCTGCTAGGCACTGCCACCATATTGAGGCCCAAGTACGCCTGTCCGGCAATTGGAATGATTGCCGACCGGCGGAAAAGCGGTGGACGCACTTTGCGTCAGCCACGTTACCCCCGTCATTATAATATGGCGGGGGTAAATCAGGTTGCGATGGCGGGCAGATCGCCCGCCATCCTAATGACCCCCATGGTCTTTTTCAGAATGACACCACATAAACAATAATGTATCACAAAAATGCCTCCGATTCATAGTGGATTAAAGCAAAAACATTAAAACCATCAAAAACATATCAAATTCCACAACCCCACTCTCTCATTAGATCAATCATACTTCAATCATGCCAATACATCTACCATACTATCAACAAAACCCAGTAGAAATGGTGGTTAAGGACAGGAACCACTACCAAGACTGTTATAGTGTCAGAAGCAAAAAAATATGAAAAAATGAAGTGTAATGCAATGGTTGAGAAATAGTTTCTAGCAAACGTATTATAGTGGATATCTGTATAGGTTATGTAGATAACAGAACATTTATATGTAAAATTTCTTAAATTGATTGGCATTTTCATCATATGTATCACAATTGAGATTGGATCTGTCGATATGGGCCATCTCCTCAGGCACATCCCTCCATCGTGGGATATTAAACAAAATAGTCATAAATATTGAATATTTCCACTCTTATTGAACATTATTGAAGAAAATTCAATTATCTTCCAAAAAACCCAGTACCAATCTGCAGCCAGCATTAAATGAATGTAAGATTTATTTTGCTACAAGTAACATTAAAAAAACATTGTTTTTCTTTTATTGTGCTCGAGTGCAAAAACACAGCTTATTTTAACTGTGCTATTTTCTTTTTAATAGAAAGGAGAAACATACAAGAGAATGGGACCAGATAGGCCTGAACTTGAATGAACTCAAAAGGAAAAAGGCATCTAGCGGGTTGGTCTGAGAGATGGTTAGAGGAAGGGGTTAGTATCCTCTCATATTTATTACATCAGAAGGAAATCAAACCTTTTAGCAATTCAAATCTTAGTTTAAGGTACAGGAAATGGACAGGACACTATATTTTCAGTTTATGCAATGGGCGCTGGATCTCATAAAGAAAAAATTAGTCACTAGGATCTAACCCACATGGAGAAATTTAGGAGAACGCACCTAGGATCAGGGAAGAGAATATGGATATATATAAGTTCTTGTAAGAAGAACTAGCCAAATCATAGTGGGATACCAAGTTTGATGGGAAGCTTCTCTACAGAGCGAAATCCCAGAGGAGGAGAAGAGGAATACGAAGGGGTTTGGAGGGACATCCCTAGCCGTGTCGGGCATTCCATTGAAATAAGCAACTTTCATAGTATTAATTCGGTGGTACATGACTGCTAAGAGATTACACCATACGTACCCTGAAGTATCTGACAAATATTGGAAATGGGAGAGGCAAGTTGGCATAGTGATGGATGTATCGTGCAGAAGTCAGACACGGCATGTTTTGGAAAGAGGTCCTTAGTCATATCCAAGAAATGCTGGGGTATCCTGTGCCTGAGAAACCAGGTCTGGGATTAGTGGTGCTCGAGGACAGACGCTGGATAAAATTTACACATATGAATTGCTGAAGCAAGTGACAGGAGCTGTAAAATCTGTTAAAGTAATTTATTGGTAGTAAAGGCAACCGCCGGACCGCACGCATTGGTTTCACAACGTATTGCAAAGCTTGGCCTTTGAAAAACTATAACTTGTATTCTAAGGTAGGAGGATAGATGCTATGGGAAAAAATTACTTGCTACTCATTCACAGGAAATGCAGCCCTACAGGATGCCCTGTGACTGTGAGCATTGCAATTATTTGATTACTAATCCAGTCATGATGATAAAATTACCTGATAGCAGAGCTCTCTAGTCGGAGTTCGGCCTAGATGATACCCCTGCAGAATAGTTATATAATTTCTCAAAAATGCTTTAAGGTTGATATAAGAATATAGGATCATCCGGTAAAGGGGTAACGGAGAAGAATGAGAAATTAAATTGAATTAAATTTAGATTTTTAAAGCGAACTACTACCCGTAGGTGTCTAGGCGCTGAGCTCCCAGTTGGTAGGAGAGGTAGTGAGTAAAGCCAAAACGACATGTGTGGAATAAGGTAGGTGTTGTACTAATTATTAAACAGCCAAGTTTTAAGTGCTTTACGAAAGATAGTCAGATTTTCCGTGGTTTTTAGTTTAAGAGGCATCGAGTTCCAAAGTTTAGCGGGGGCCACTGCAAAACTCTTCCCCCCCCCCCCCCCCCCCCCCCGCCCCAAGTGGCTCTCTTGATTTTAGGTACAACCAGATTGGCCTGGGAGGACGTTCTTAAAATCCTCGGAGGGGTGTATCGATAAAAGAGCTGTCTGATGGATTCAGGGCCACCAAAATGGAGGGCCTTAAAAGCTATACACAGAGACTTGAACATTACCTGCTTCCTCACTGGAAACCAGTTGAGTAAGGGGAGTGATTAGGAGACCGACTGAGTTTTGGTATCCCTAAAAGCAATCTGGCTGCAGAATTTTGGACCATCTTCGGCTTATGCAGAGCTTTCTTGTGGGCGTCAAGAAAAGCCCATTGCAGTAGTCTAGTTTAGAAATAACTAGTGCAGTAATCACTGCTTTGTGAAGGTTCAAAGGAATGAAGGGAAAAACCTTCCTAAGTGATTTAAACATAAAGAAACACAAAAAGGTGATGGCATCAGTGTGTCCCACACAGGAAAGCTTTTCTCAAACTGGTCTCCCAAATTTTTTACTTTGGAAACAAGAATTGGGAGAACTCCCATTTCCTGAGGCCACCATTTGGGAGACCATAATGAAGGGCGATTGCCAAAAAGTAGCCCTCGGTTTTGTTTGAATTTAATTTCAGACTGTTGTTGGACATACAGCTCCCGATCTGTAGCATATAGTTGTGAAAGCATTCTGTAGTTTTGTCAGGATCTTCAGTGACCGACACTACGATCTGGGTGTCGTCAGCGTATGAGACAACTGAGAAGCCAAAACTTTTAATCAATGAAACCAAAGGTGTGACACACAGATTAAAAAGAGTTGGGCTCAGTGCCGATCCCTGTGGTATACCACAGGGAAGAGTAAACGGTGTTGACCTATGGCCGTTAGATTCCACGAACTGGACTCTGTCAGTGAGAAAGAATCTAAGGAGCTTAAGGGCACTGCCTCTGACACCTAAGGAAAAGGTACAGGACATATAAGAGGAAAAGTAGGATTTGCTTATTAACTGTGTATCAATGAATGACCAACAAATGTGTGATCTTTATTGGAAATGTTATTTAAAATCATAGCAAAATATGTGAGCAATGTGATCTAAAAATAAAATTCATTATAATTTAAAAATGGTAGTAAAATAAAAGTGACAAAAACACAATACTAACATTCTGAGTCTTCATAGGCTAAAATGATTAAGTGGCAAAACGACGGAAGGTGCAATCACGCAGTCACATGCATAAGGTTCATTAAAAGAGGCCAGCACAGATAGAATTCATCATCTCATCTGAATAAGAACAAAGGCAGAAAATGCAAGCGTGCCATTACATACATACTCTAGCTTGATAAAATCAGCATCAGCAAAAATTATTATGTAACAGAGGTGGCTGAAAGTTCAATCATGCAGTCAAATACATAAGGTTCATTAAAAAGATCATCACAGAAAAATATAAAATTCTGATTTAAAAACTCAAGTGAGAAGCTACTCGCAGTTATTCCAGCCTTTCCAAACAAATTTTGTACATTTAACGAGGCGAGAAGTCAACTGGACAGATTCACCCATAAGACGTGTTCAACTGCCACCTGACAAGTTCTAATAGATAAACACCTGAACTTTGGTTTCAGCCAGTATTTTCGAAGTGTAAGGAGGTGAGGCCAAATACAGATGACATGACTCAATGACTTAGATTTTATTCTGCATCAATAGCAGGGAAGATTTGAGCCGTACCCAACACTACTGTACCAAAATGCAGTGGTGTAACATAGACCCCTGCTGCCCCCGCGATGCATGGGGTCCCCGAGCTGCAGTGGGCCCCCTCAGCACAGTACTCTGAACTGAGAAATCCTGAGCAGGGGCACCTCCATGTACCTTGCAGTGAGGCCTCCCCTCAACTTTAGTTACACCACTGCCAAAATGTTCTCAAAGGGATCAGTCCAAAGCGGTATCTCATTAATGCTATTTTCTATTGGAGTGGCCAAAGCTGCTTAAGATAATATGAACACTCTGCTGTTCTTATAGCATAGGAAACAACTTATTATACAACTTTTTGCTTAAATCTTCAATATCTTGCCTGATTGTTAGACGTTTAGCCTGTTTATTTACTAATTTCGAAAATTATTTATCTGGAAACTCCTTCCTCCAGAGGTCCCTGGCTTCTAGTTCTTTTGTGACCCTTTCCAAACGAAATAACCATTTGGAGCCTTTATTTATCATTGTCCAAAGACAATATTTCAAACTATCCAGGCCAACTCTTTTTAGCTTATAGCAATAGGAAATACATCTTGCTTGTAGATCTGGCTTGAATAAACTGTTTGCTTCTAGCCAAGTTAAACTCTAATCTTAGTTGTTTGAGAGGATGCAGGAGGAGTCTGAATATTGGCGGAAACTCTTACAGTGTATTATCTCAAGCAAGTCTCCTAGTTTATCTTTAAATACAATCATACCATTCAGGATTGTTGAAATTAGTTTACACTCCATCACTTCACACAATTGACTTGTGTCAGAACATGAAATGTTCTTTAGAGGACAGCAGAGTATTGTGCTTAAAAAGGCGGCCGTGATTCCTAATTGAGGTCTTGTGCGCTAATGTGCACATGATGCTCCACACTCCCACTCAAAGGACAACACTCAGGGGGCAATTACGATATTGGGCAGAATTCCTTCCGCCTGACACCTCGGTCTCGTAAACGGGACCGATTGACCTCGGGTCTGCGGTCCTGACCACCTGATTTGGATGCGACCAAACACTTTTCGATCACATTCCGACATTTCTCTATGGGAGCATGTAAACCGGCCATAGTACATGCTCCCAGAGGGAACAGGGAGATGGTGTTATTTCAAGGTGCCTGCCATGGGGTGCAGGGATTAACGGGGGGCACCATAGGTGCCCCGTCGGCTTTCAACCGGAGGCTTTTTACACAAGTCTAAGGGCCCATGAACACGCTTTCCGACAGGGTTTCCATGTCAGAAAGGCCAGCATGGCAACCCTGCTGGAAACTGTGCATCGTAACTCCAAGGGCGGAAAGACCGCACTTTGGGATTACTGGCCAGCCTCTGACTGGCTGACGGGTTTCTTGAGCCAGTTCGAAGCCAATCAGAATGACCGGCCGGTTTCAGTTCTCACAGCTGATTCATAATCAGCCGGTCGGAATTGAAACCAGTGATGACAGTCAGAAAGCCTCCGACCAAAGGTCGGAGGCTCTTCAACCGCCATTGTATTGTAATAAGCCCCTTAGTGTGGAATTGTGTCAGTGTCACTCATGTGACTGTTGCTTATCCTCTCTCTTTTCAGGTAAGATTTTCAAAAGTGCCTCCACTCTCGCCGAATCTAAAAATAGATAATCACTCTCGTTTTCAGTTGCCTTCTATTCCACAGGTGAAACACGCCTATCCAGACAAAAGCAATGCGGAATTACAAAATTCTGCCTATTACGCAGACTTAATTAAAAAATCCGCCCACTCCTAGCATACAGTGGAATAGCGTACAATGGAGTGGTGTATTGAGTGGAGTGCCGGAGAGTGGAGTGGGACATAGAGGGATAGCGTAGCATAGAGTGGAGTGGAGTAAAGTGGAATGGCGAACAGTAGAGTGTGAAACAGTGGCAAAGTGTACAGTACAGTGACGTAGAGTGGAGTGGTGTACAGTGGAATAGGGTAGAGGGAAGTGGAGTAGAGGAGAGTGGCATATAGTAGAATAGCATACTGTGTAGTGGCGTACATTGGAATAGTGTGGAGTTACAGTGGAATAGTGTGGAGTGGCAGTCAGTGAAGTGGAGTAGACTGGAGTGGCATAGAGTGGAATAGTATACAGTGGAATGCATAGAGTTAAGTGGCATGTTGTAGAGTAGTGGCGTAGAGTAGTGGAGTGCTGTAGAATAGAATACTGTTGAGTGGAGTGATGTAGGGTGGAGTGGCCTAGAGCGGAATACTGTACAGTGGAGTGCGTAGAGTCGAGTGGAGTGGGGTACAGTAGAATGGCATAGACTGGAGTGCTGTAGAGCCGAGTAGCGTATCGTACAGTTGAGTGGACTGCCATAGAGTGGAATACTGTAGAATGGAGTGGCGTAGAGTGGAATACCATAGAGTATAGTGCTTAGAGTGGAGTGGCATCCAGTGGAGTGGCATATTGTACAGTATAGTGCAGTGGCTTACAGTAGAGTGGGATAACCTAGTGCCATAGAGTTTAGTAAAGCTGCATGCAGTAGAGTGTAGTGATGTAAAGTGAAATACTGAAGAGTGGAGTGGCATCGCGTAGAATACCCCACAGTGGAGGGAATAGAGTGGAGTGACATTCAGTGTAGTAGCATGTCGTAGAGGAGAGTGGAGTGGCGTAGACTAGAGTGCCATAGAGTAGAGTAGCATTTCATACAATAAAATGTAATATCATAGAGTGGGATGCTGTAGAGTGAAGTGGTGTATAGTGGAGTGGCATACAGCCAAATAGCGTAGAGTGCAGTAGCGTACAGTGGAGTGGCCGAGTCTGGAGTTGCATTCAGTGGAGTAGGGTACAGTGGAATAACATACACTGGAGTACCGCACAGTGGTGTGTCGGAGAGTGGAATAGTGTTGAATGACATGGCGTACAGTCGAGTTTTGTACAGAGCAATAGCGTAGAGTGGAGTGTCACACAGATGAGTGGCGTACAGTGGAATGGCGTACAGTGAAATATTGTACAGTGGAGTGGCATACAATGGAATAGTATAGCTTGAAGTGCCGTAGAGTGTAGTTGCATACAGTAGAATAGCGTACAGTGGAGTGGCATCGTTTAGAGTGGCATAGAGTATAGTGGTGTACAGTGAAGTTGCATATAGTGGAGTGGTGTATAGTGGAATAGCATAGAGTGGAGTGGTGCCACTCCACTCTCTGCTATTTCACTCTATGTTACTCCACTCTACTCCACTCCACTCGACACTATTCCACTGTATGCAACTCCACTCTACGCTGTGCCACTACACTCTGCTCGACTCCATTGTAAGCTGTTCCACCGTATGCCACACCACTGTATGCCACTCCACTCTATTCACTCTACAATACTCCACCATTCGCAACTCCACTCTACACTACTCCTCTCTATGCTATTCCACTCAATGCCACTACGCTCTCCCCCACTCCACTGTACGATACTCCAGCCATTCCACGGCAGCCCGAGGAATCACTAAGTTTTAGTCCAAAACAGCAGAACGTATATTCATGAAACTCAAAAAAGTATCCTTTACATACCAAAGTTTATAATACTGCCAAATTTCATGAAAATACGTTTAGGCGTTTTAGCGCTACGTATGTCTAAAATGTTTTTTTAAAGTCTATTGAAAATGCATTAGGGAAAACATGTTTCGGGACCCCAATTTTTCTTTACACCCCTTGATGACACTGCAAAACTTTACATTATCTACCAATGTAAAAAAGGCAATATGTCTGCAAAGTTTTGTGGAGATTCGTCAAAGGGCTGCAAAGTTATTAGCAAGCAAAAATCTGAGGAATTCCTATCTCTGGGAATCCTAACTATAACTGTCAGGATTCAGGCCCAGCGGCGCCTACCTCGCGGATTTCCGAGGTGAAACTACACTTCCCATGATGCAATGCGGAAGTTTGCATAAAGGCGCGCTGCCTGAAGGAGCCGGCGCGCATAATTCTGCAGTCACTTCCGCCCAGGACTGTGTGGACGAAAGGGCTGTTTCCTCAAAGACTTCTGTTTGGGCCACTCAGCGAAACCGGCGAGACTCTCAAGAGGCCGGAGTAGAGAAGCGGCGGAATCGTGAGTACCACGAAGGAGAGCGGCAGACACTCTCGCTGGTGCGGGACATTGTTCGTTAGTGCCACCGCGTAGCCACACCCGAGGGGCGGCGGCAGGCTCTCAGGATTAGTACGGGATAAGAGGAGGAGAAAGGTCCCTTATCCCCGTTGTTCTTTTTGTGTTTATGACAGCGGAGCGTCGCGGTGATAGGAACTGCACGTTGAGTGGACTGCCATAGAGTGGAATACTGTAGAATGGAGTGGCGTAGAGTGGAATACCATAGAGTATAGTGCTTAGAGCGGAGTGGCATCCAGTGGAGTGGCATATTGTACAGTATAGTGCAGTGGCTTACAGTAGAGTGGGATAACCTAGTGCCATAGAGTTTAGTAAAGCTGCATGCAGTAGAGTGTAGTGATGTAAAGTGAAATACTGAAGAGTGGAGTGGCATCGCGTAGAATACCCTACAGTGGAGGGAATAGAGTGGAGTGACATTCAGTGTAGTAGCATGTCGTAGAGGAGAGTGGAGTGGCGTAGACTAGAGTGCCATAGAGTAGAGTAGCATTTCATACAATAAAATGTAATATCATAGAGTGGGATGCTGTAGAGTGAAGTGGTGTATAGTGGAGTGGCATACCGCCAAATAGCGTAGAGTGCAGTAGCGTAGAGTGGAGTGGCCGAGTCTGGAGTTGCATTCAGTGGAGTAGGGTACAGTGGAATAACATACACTGGAGTACCGCACAGTGGTGTGTCGGAGAGTGGAATAGTGTTGAATGACATGGCTTACAGTCGAGTTCTGTACAGAGCAATAGCGTAGAGTGGAGTGTCACACAGATGAGTGGCGTACAGTGGAATGGCGTACAGTGAAATATTGTACAGTGGAGTGGCATACAATGGAATAGTATAGCTTGAAGTGCCGTAGAGTGTAGTTGCATACAGTAGAATAGCGTACAGTGGAGTGGCATCGTTTAGACTGGCATAGAGTATAGTGGTGTACAGTGAAGTTGCATATAGTGGAGTGGTGTATAGTGGAATAGCATAGAGTGGAGTGGTGCCACTCCACTCTGCTATTTCACTCTATGTTACTCCACTCTACTCCACTCCACTCAACACTATTCCACTGTATGCAACTCCACTCTACGCTGTGCCACTACACTCTGCTCGACTCCATTGTAAGCTGTTCCACCGTATGCCACACCACTGTATGCCACTCCACTCTATTCACTCTACAATACTCCACCATTCGCAACTCCACTCTACACTACTCCTCTCTTTGCTATTCCACTCAATGCCACTACGCTCTCCCCCACTCCACTGTACGATACTCCAGTCTATGCTATTCCACGGCAGCCCGAGGAATCACTAAGTTTTAGTCCAAAACAGCAGAACGTATACCCAGTGGCCTATCTGTCAAAAAAACTAAACCCGGCAGAAAAGAATTATACCATAGCCGAGAAAGAGTTACTGGCTATCAAAAGAGCCTTTCAGGAGTGGAGACACTACCTGTGGGGGGCTAGTCATCCCACCACAGTATACTCGGACCACAGAAACCTGCAGTATATGAAGACCGCTCAACACCTTTCACAGCGCCAAATGAGATGGATGCTGTTTTTCGCAGGCTATGATTTTACTATCACGTTCCGACCCGGAGTGGAGAATCGCAAGGCAGATTCTTTGTCTCGGCAAGACTCGGCGGGTTGTCCTGCACCATGCACGACCCCAGACTCCATTATAGACCCCTCCAAGGTGTTGTGCGCTGTTACCATAAACAACTTTCTGGAGTGCGTGCGAAGACACGCCACTAGCGAGGCTTGGCAGGAATGGGCCCGAAAGGAAGAACGACGAACCGTGCGTGATGGGTTGCCTTTTTTTGAAAACCGGCTCTATCTTCCCACAAAGGATCTCCGTCAGAAAGCCTTTTCTTGGTGTCATGAATCTCTGTTGGCAGGACATCCCGGAATCCAGAAAACCGTACAATTGGTCCATCGCCGTTTCTGGTGGAAATTCTGGAACAGAGACGTGACCTCCTGGGTAACCAAGTGCGAGGATTGCGCCCGAGCCAAAACAGAAAACAGCAAGAGAAGGGGGAAGCTCGTGCCCTTGCCAACCCCCAGGCTACCGTGGCACAACATAAGTCTCGACTTCATCACTGGACTACCGCCCGAGAAGGGGTATTCTGCCATAATGGTAGTAGTGGATGGGCTCACAAAAATGGGGCATTTCATTCCTTGTGGGAATTTACCCACAGCTGGTCAAACCGCACAATTGCTGCTTAGCAACGTCATCAGAGCCCATGGAATACCAGAAGTGATAGTAACCGACAGAGGACCCCAGTTCATCGCCAGGTTCTGGAGAATGTGGTGCAAGGCCTTGCACATTGAGTCCGCGTTATCTACAAGCTTCCACCCACAGACCGATGGCCAGACAGAACGCCTGAACCAAACGCTAAAGAAATATCTCAGGTGTTATGCAAAGGAGGCACAGGACTCCTGGGTTGACCTGTTATGGATGGCGGAGATGGCATATAACAACGCCAAACACAGCTCTATAGGCGATTCCCCGTTCCATGCCACCTATGGCTATGATGCCCGCATCCTGCCCATCACGATCCCCGAGGAAGTGGCAAGCCAGCCATCGGTGGCAACGCAGGTGCGAAAACTGCATGCGTTACACCGCACGATAAAAGCCCATCTGGTACGGGCCAAGCTGGCATATAAGAAATGGGAAGACAGACATCGAAGCGAGGGACCGCAATACCAGGTGCGGGATAGGGTATGGCTATCCACAAAAAACATCAGGTTCAAGCTGAGGAGTATATTCCATCCACGCTTCATCGGTCCCTATACAGTAGTACGACAGGTAAATCCTGTGACATATAAACTGAAGCTGCCCGGTTCCTTACGTATCCATCCAGTGTTCCTTTGTCAACTCTTGAAACCGGCCTTAGGTGCACGCCGGAGGGCACCACCACCAGTATTGCGCGATGGGGGATGGGAATACGAAGTGAAAAGCATTAAAGACTCCAAACGGAGGTGAGGGGCTTTATGGTATCTGGTATCATGGAAGGGATACACAGCTGAGGACGACTCATGGGAACCCCATCACAACGTTCATGCTCCCGCTGCCGTACGTGCTTTCCATCGGCGCTTTCCGGGGAAACCCGGGCCTGGAAGGCGCTAGAAAGAGGGATCTACTGTCAGGATTCAGGCCCAGCGGCGCCTACCTCGCGGATTCCGAGGTGAAACTACATTTCCCATGATGCAATGCGGAAGTGTGCATAAAGGCGCGCTGCCTGAAGGAGCCGGCGCGCATAATTCTGCAGTCACTTCCGCCCAGGACTGTGTGGACGAAAGGGCTGTTTCCTCAAAGACTTCTGTTTGGGCCGCTCAGCGAAACCGGCGAGACTCTCAAGAGGCCGGAGTAGAGAAGCGGCGGAATCGTGAGTACCACGAAGGAGAGCGGCAGACACTCTCGCTGGTGCGGGACATTGTTCGTTAGCGCCACCGCGTAGCCACACCCGAGGGGCGGCAGCAGGCTTTCAGGATTAGTACGGGATAAGAGGAGGAGAAAGGTCCCTTATCCCCGTTGTTCTTTTTGTGTTTATGACAGCGGAGTGTCGCGGTGATAGGAACTGCACGCTGCCGTGTGTCAGATTGGTGCAGGACTGTGAGAGACACCATTTCAGGGTGAGCGACACCATTTCGGGGTGAGCCAAATAAACTCCGAGAATCCTCAAGGGGTACCACGGTGAGGGAACCGTTTTCAGTAACAGAACCCCTACGGGGGAAGGAGCGCTTGGACTAAAACTCATTTCCTCTGGACTAATGAGGTGTACTGGGCACATACACTTCCCCTATTTTGATGCAGAGGAGATACAGGTGGGGTACGTGTGGTGTCATGATCGCTGGTGCAGAGTGTAAGAAAAAGGGGGAGAGCATTGCCATTAATGCTGTGTTGTGTTGTTACAGAACCGATTACTCCCACAGACTGTTGAGGGCTGCGTGGAGGTTTACGTCAGTTCCCCGTCCCAGGTATAGCAGATGCTTCCTTAGCGAGAATACATGAGAGTAGAGTCACATGCAAAGTCTTATGCACTTGTTCCTTTTTGTTACAGGTTCCACCTCCCCTGCTGTTCCCTTCCCTATCCTTTCCCTCGCCTGATCCCTCGAATACCCTGTTTTGTTTCACCGGGGTGTTGGTGATATCAGGAGGTGGACCTTTCTCTGCTACCGCTGGATCCCGTGGAGCGTATCCTGACAATAACTACATAGCTGCTACTGCCACTGTGTAACATATATATATATGCCAATTAAGCTCTCACTGGTGGAGGAATTGGATTTTTTTATGCCAAGATCGGTGGCAAACCCTCGGCCCAAGAATCCAGAGAACCAGAGCAGAGCAAACAGAAATGGCAAACGCAGGCAGAGGAGGAAAGTGAGTAGGAAACGAATCCAATGCCAAAAAGCAAACAACTGACAGATGGAAACACAAGTGAAAGAAAACGTAATGACCAGCAAGACAATCATCAACCTGGCCAATATGGAACAACTTTTAAGTCTGGGCTTGTCCTACTGCCCTGAGAGCAATTTCAACTATGCCACCACAAGGATGGACATTTACAAATGTGTCAGAAAACTGAAATTAAAGAAGTATCATCTACTAATGCACAAGGATCAAACGGCGAACAAAGTGGAAGAAGTTAATGCCCAAACATCAGCATTAAATCAGTCAATGTCTGACATGCCTCTCCTAAAGGACTTGCAAGAACTAATGGGAGAGAATGACACAGCATGCACACAATGGGCAGAATCCAACAATACAAGAAACAACAAATGATACTCCTGTTTTGATTTGTTCTGCATTCCATCCATCAGTTGTGGGCCCGGGTATGTCCAGACATGGGTCCCGGGCTCACTGTGCCACTGGATTCAAACTATCCTGGCTGATGAGGGGTGTACCCCTGAAACTGGTCCTAGGATGCTTGTTTCCGGTCCAGGGAGGACCTGGCTTGGCAATTCAGACTGGACTGTTCCCATGAGGCACAGGGGCAAGACTGATTTGCGTATGGCCGGGTCTAAACTGGGATGGCATGGTGAGCAAAAGAATTATGGATTTAACCCAGATCTCTTGACAGGGAGTGAATGTTTTGATTTGTTCTGCATTCCGTCCATTAATTGTGTGTCTTTTGCTTTCTACAACTATGGGCTTGATGTAGAGTTTGGCAGATGGATTATGTACCGTCACCATGGCGATGTACTTTACTTCTGCCATGGCGGGGGTAATTCAGCAGCAAAATTGAGAGATGTCTGCAGGCCCAACAGACCTCTCCTGCACTTCCAGGAACCTCCATCAGTGCGGTTCCTGTAAATGCATTGAAAGTTTGACGGATGTTTCTATGAACATGACTTAGCCATACGTCAAACAGTCCTCTTTTTTTCTGGACAAAAACAGAATCCAGAAGTAAGATTTTGCTTTTGAAAATAAAAAAAGTAATGACCTCCTCTCCAAGAGACTTTTTCTCCCATGGTGTGCGTTAATTTCGTAATGTTCAGTGCCCCTTATCGTCGGGTTTTACTTCGAATTGACAGACAATGAAAACTTGCCAATTTATCTGGCAAAACAGAGGAATGACCGTCGGCGGTGCATGTCAGCTGCGAAGACGCAGTAGTCTCCATCATCGGCATACTGAAGGTCTGCTCGACTCTTAATGGCTGACATTCAGTTTGGCGGAGAGGGTACTCTGTCAGTGACGGTTGGTAGGGGACAATGGGGGGGTTAGGAAATAAATAAAAAAGCAAACGTACCTGCTGGTCACCATCGCCAGCCGCTCCCTCTCCCTGCAGGAACAGGAAGCACCCAGGCTTCCAGACTCCACTGACCAATCACGACGATGCTGAAAGTAGCGTTGTGATTGGTCTGAGTGCCGTGGTTCAGTGCTCAGAGAGGAAAAGGGAGCCTGGGCATGTTCTCCACCCAGGCTGTAATGCAGCCTGGGTGGAGAACATGAAAAATGCGCATGACTGTTTGGACGGCTGAAGAGGGCAGGCCAAACAGTCATGTGTACTTTAGGTGCAACAGCAGCCACTTCTCCTCCCTGAAGTCATGGAAGCCCAGCCCGCCCTCCCTCACCTGGCAGCAACTGGAATACTAAAAATAAAATGATAATAACTTTCATTATTATCAATTTATTTTTTCCACTGCACTGCTTTAAAGCAGTTGGACGACGCTCCTCCGCCTTAGTGGAGGAGCCGCCACTGTGTAGCAGACCTCTGTCGTCATTGCGTCATACACTAAATCGGGCCCTATCTTTTTGAAGCAGCTTGTGACATCGTCCCGTGCCTCCTGACAATATCTTCTTACAGCTTCTCGTGGTTATATTTCTGAACCCTTTACTATTTCCTACCTGGAGCTTATAGCATCTCTTCCTCTCCTGCTGATATGATATTCCTCCTGGCTGCTCGTGGCATCTTCTTCTGCCAACTATCAGGTTTCTTCCAGCATAGTTTTGGCTTGTGCATATGAAGGGCTGATTTACAGCTAATAGAATATAAGTGTGCCTTTTATTCCATTAATCTTTACGGTAAATCCCGGCTCAGTGGAGTGTACAATCTAACAGTTAGCTTGATAATCTTGATGTGTTGATAATAACTGGATATGTTGACAATTCGCTTGATTATTATTACCATATGTTTCTGTGTTCGCTGAGATTACGTTATTTCTGCTGCTTGCTGCTCTTGCTGATATTCTCTCCCTGCTTCTGCCTGTGGTATCTTCCCCTGTCTGCTGGTAAGTTTTCCCTCGTGTTTTTCACGGGATCCTGCTGGCCCTTCGGAAGTGCTCCTTCAAGATTTTCATTTAACAGGGTGAGTGACCTGACCGTCTGTTATCTAGTCACAACAACTATATTCCTTCAAAGCAATTACTACAGCAGTCTCTCCACTAATACCCTTCACAGTGGAGTCACTGTGTGCACATGTAATATTTGTAATATCACATTACAAATGCACGTCATATTTTTAATATCACATTACAAATAGTGGGAGCTGCAAAAGGTGGACGTATTTTTAGGCGCTAAAGGATGAAGAGAACAATTCAACAACAACTCAGTCACCAGAAATAAATCACTGTTTCAAAGAATTACATGGAGCACTGCAAACAAACTGATTTCCCTCGATGTTTAATTCCCGTAAGGATTATCAGCAGGTGAATCGCGGATCAGGAGACGGGAAGCGGACACACCTGAGCACCTGGGGAGAGGGCTAGAGTGTCATTATGAGAACAGCAGAGCCCTCCAGGAGGAATTTTCCTGACAGTGGGGGTCCCTTGTCCGAGACTGTTTCCATTTCATGCTTATGCTAAATTGGCCTCCTCCCCAAATTGAACTCTTTGTGAAGCAGGGAACACCCGAGGTGTTTTCACAAGTTTTACAGCCCTCATTATGCATGGCAGCGAGTTCCTTCATTTTCAATTTAAAAGACGAGGAATTCAAGAAGTGCCTTGAAGTGTGTAATAAAAGAGGTTGCGGAAACATTGATTTCTTTCAAACGCAATAGGCAACAAGAATGCAGTTCTGCCTTTAGCTCAAGTGAGGTAGAATGCACCTCCCCCAAAAAGGAGGACATGCCCTATAAATTCTTAACGCTTGGTTTGGACGTGTAGTGGCTCAAGCCGCCATCTGTGTAGCAACTACGAAGAGACATAAGTTCACAACCACGCTTCTCTATCTGGCCGCAGTGTTGTGCTCCATGGCAGGAACGCAACATGGGCCATGCAGCCCCTGAGGCGCATGGTGCCCCCCAACTCTCAAGGCAGACGCCAACCCTTCAAGGGGGCCCATTCATCTCAGAGCCAATGATATCTTTGAGATCATCACATTCTGCAGCAAGGCCCCATCATTTTAAGGCCCTCCACTGCTCCACAGAAAAACTATTCACGATTTCCTTCACTTCAGAACAGGTCTTAAGTGGGATGAAAAAACTGTGGGGTCTCTTAAAGGGGTGTGGTTTAAAAAGTAAGCTAAACATCTATGTTTAGCATAGTGTGTCGCCCGACTGGTAATTTGCTGCTTCTGTCATTGCATGCAGATATAAAACACATCAAGTAAAATGACACCACAAGCCAGAACGATTGGCTTTGTCAATGGTTAGTTGCATAAGATAAATAAGCAACAACTATGGCTTCCTTGTATAGAATATTGAAAATGCTTCAGTTCAGAAATGATGAGACTGAAAGAACTATACCGAGTCTCTTTGAAGTTACATCAAAGGCAGTGAGGGGTGGCACTGCTGCAGAGTTAAGATTTCTTTTTCGCCTGAGAGTGAGGGCAAAAATGGAGAGCCCGATAGGGACCCTTCACGGCACATGCTTTTTAGAACTGCCGGTGCTGAGCACCGACAGGACCCAGCGCACTTAAAGCCCTGGGTTTAATGCTCACAACTGCTAGGTGGAGGTGGAGGAAGGGATTGTGAGAGGGTAGGGGAAAATAGTGAACGAGTACAGAAAAAACTCAGGGGCATATTTACAAGCAGGCGATAATTTTATCACCTAATTAGCAAGGCCACGCTAACACGTGAAGCCTTGCTTTAGTGTCAGGATTCCTAACGCCCAGTTTTGCATCTCTAATGAGATACAAAGTGGGCGTTCCTGACCTAACATGACAGGAGAAATGTCGCTAAGCGACATTTCTCCTATCATCAAGCCCCACGCTATGAAGCATAGCGTCAGGAAAAGTAGCAATAACCCCAGTTATCACTACTTTCCTTACGCCTGCTTCAGGACTGACTTAGCCATGATATCCTATGGAATGTGGATATCATGGCTAAGTTTGTGAGTCCCTATCAGCAAGCTAACGCCACATTGCGTGAGATTATCGCTGGGTTTCCAGCGATAATCTCACGTTAGGCAGTTAGCGTGAGGATTTTTATCGCTGAGGAGATAAGCGTTGCTAATAGCACGCTATCTCAGTGATAAAAATCCACGTTACCCGGCGATAATTATCCTCACGCTAAGAGCGCTGAGCGATAATTATCGCCGGGTGTTGCTGATATGCCCCTCAGTTGTTTCAGCCAAAGCCTCAATTGATTTAATCACTTTTTTAGCGGGCAATTATATCGGGTCTGGTGTTTCCACACATGGGAAAACCAGGTGTGGGAGCACCAGCCCACTCGTTTCAGTGCCGGCTCTAGGGCGGTGCGACCGGTGCCACCGCACCGGGTGCTGGTTTCCTGGGGGCACCCTGTTTGCAAGTTTATGTTTTTAAAGCACCTGCTGCAGCGTTCCATTCCTCCGGGAATTACCAGGCCTCACTAAAATATCAAGATAACTCCTGTGAGTAATTATCTTCCTGGAGAGAGATCAGCGTTTTGTAAAGTTAAGGTGTTGACTTATGTGAAGTTAGTGCAGAGGGTTAATATGCTTGCTGCAAAGAACGTGTACCAAGTACATTACAGAGTTCATATAATGTAAACAGATCAGCAGGTTACTGCTTTTAAAAGAGACATCCTTTTGTAACTTGCAATTTATTACTTAAAGTCCCAATATTCAACAGTGAACTATTAACTTTCATCGTATAGCTGCATACACACTACAAAGTATACATTAGAACATTGATTAATGTTGCAAAAAGGATTAATTTGGCTAGAAATTGATTCTTATTATTAAAGAAAACTCCCAACTATTCTGTTTCTTTTTCGACTCTGAGTTTGTGCTTCTCCACACCAAGCACTCTTAAACTATACTGCCTACCAGTATGGATGACTTGTGACTCCTACACTTTTAGTCCTTTGGCTTATGTAACATTTCCTATACACTGATTTACACACGTATGATTGATTGTCTCTGTGTAATGTGTGTGTGTGATGCAAAGTGCTCTGACACCCTACACTGGTATGAGTGGCTCTATACCCTCAGGTATCAGACTGGATTCGGAAGATTTCCGAGGAGTACCCCTGTGCACCGGTAGGTGGCGTGGTTTGGCTACCCATCGGTGGCGTCCACCACGGAAGTGAATGCGATGTACCTATAGAGGATGTACCTTGTCTCACTGATGTCAATTATTTCCTTTCCGCGCCAGATAGCACGGTTCTGGTCTGAGCTACCCCTTGGTCACTTTTTTCTGTGACTTTTTATTGACTCTTTGTGAGATTTTCATCTCCTGATGTGAAGATGTCACTGTGAAGATGTCACCAAAGAAACTGTCTGGTTTCAAACCAAATGGGGCCTGTAATAGGCAAATGTCAGTGACAGACCCTCACTTGTTGTGTTTGTGGTGCCTGGAGCTGGGACATGATTCCAAGGCTTATGAGGACTGCCCCATCATGCACCCCAAGGCGATGTGGGAGCGATCCCTCAAGCTCCTTACCACATGACGTCGGTAGACTCCGCAACACTCGATGTCCAGTTCACATGGGAGGTCCCGGAACTCATTAGTGGAGCCCCTCCTTACATTTATCATCGCATTCAAAGTCATCGGGGAAGTCCACCAAACAGAAGAAGTTCAAATTATCTTTAACTTCACCATGTCCCTTACTGGATCTGAAGTGGAGCTGCCGGTGAACCTGAAACCTTCCTCGGCGCCCTCTCCAGTTCTGATGCTCCTAGCGCCGCCGATGCCCAAATGTGGCGCCGTCCCCATCGTTATTTCTGACTCCGACATGGAGCCAGATGGGCATCGTCTAATGATGTGTCCCTCGCCGACCAAGGACATTCTTCCTGGAGTGGAGCCAGTGCCGTATTTGATGGATAGGCCTGGTAAGGGAGATGTTTGGGAGAGGTCTATGGACCCTTCTGAAGATAAACCATTTGAGAAACCGATCAACTGGTATGAGGAACTGGGTGAGGCCAGTGGGTTGGCTACCTCAACTAACACTGGCCTGGGAGGAGCCAAGATGGCGACCGGGACGGCAGCGTAGGCTCCCGGCTCCGTGAACCTCCGCATCCCGCACAGCTATCCTGCATGAGATCCTTAGCCTGCGCTATATGCCCGTGTTGGTGAATGAGAGCGGCGACCGATCGTGTGACTCCGAAGTTTCTGGCGGCGGTATCGCCGGAGAAATGTCCATTTGAAGTTTGCGGCCTGTGCAACCCTGGAACCGGGACCTCGAGTGGATAACATGGCCGGGCGGCAGTTCAACAACAGCGGCCTTTGGTGACTGGGTGGAGTCGGACTAACCGGAGCGGTGCGAATATCGGCCTACATTTCGCCGTGGTCGTTCCTACCACTAAGCGTAGCGGAACGAGTGCATGCCCGAGGTGGCTAATCCAAGATTCCCCGGTGATTGCCTCAGCCTTCGCCGGTGAGCTGCCCGGCCGCCGCCCGTAACTCGCCCTGATTCTTGCGGACTGCTCCCGGATTTTCGCGGGCGCAGGTCCGTGGTGGGGATGACTGTTGCCCGTGACCACACACCGGATATATTTTTTGCCTGCCCCCGCAACCCTGATTCCAGTGACATGGAACCTGAGGCGCTTGTCCCTGAGTCCTGGTCCCAATCTGGGTTGGACCTACCCGGCGGCCATCTTGACAGGACGAAGTCTACCATCCTGTACACTGGGTCGCAGCACGATTGGAAGTGTGCGACTATGAGGAGCGTAGCGGAGCGAGCGCCGAGAGCTGTGCTGGGGTATGGTGATCTTCTCGAGGCTCTCGGTGCCCTTCATTCCACCTTGGTTCACGGCGCCTGGGTATTGGGGAGTAAGCTTGATGGGGTGGCATCAGCGTCGGAACAGTTGCTGCCTGCCTGTCCCCAGGTACACGGGGACTTCCTACACTGCACACAGGAGGACAGTGTCGTGGCCGCCCCTGTGGATAGTGACCAGCTGGAAACTCCGGACAGTATATTAACGTGTGATCGGCTGGCTGTGGGTCTGGTCTGTTCCGGAGGTCTTGGACCTGAGTGGGGGGTGGTGGCCTTGTCCCGTGCGCGGCCTCCGGCGACCCAGGCAATATTCAAGCAACGGTCGCCTGCTCTGGCTGATTTCGCCTTCTTGGACCTTGTGTGCAGTGCAGATCCTGGGGCAGCACTGGGAAAGACGACTCTCCATACGGCTGACTGTGTTGGTGTTCAGAGACTTCCACCCTACCTGTGTGTGTCGCTTCCTGTTCTTTTTTGGACGCTCCTCTTCTTTGTAACATTGGACATGGCACTGGGTCGATGGGTATGCATGGGTAGATTCGCAAAGAGTGGCCAAGGATAAGGCTGATCCTTCAGAGGTGGTCATCTAATAGGCGGGCGGGCTCAGGGGTTGCGTGCTCTCACGGCATAACTGTTAGTGTAATAGGCGCATAATGCTCCCCATTCTTCTTTGACTTGGTCGATTCTGTGTTGCTTATTGTTTGCCTTGGGGGAAAACATATTGTGCGGGAGGGAGAAGCCGGGGGCATGTTTTGAAGGCCCTCCTCCAGTTTATTAATATTCTCTCTACCCCCCCGTCTGGTGGGGTTTCTTTTCTTACTCCTCTTTCTCTGTTTCTTCTATATTTCGGGTCTGGTTCCGGGGCGACAGGCACACTGCTGGGGGGGGGGGGGCCGTACTCATCTGCAGAGGTGCAGGGTGGGGGGTTGGGGGAGGGGATCCTTTAGTCTTTAACCCTTTTTTTCCATGGCCTCCTTTTTCTTCTCTTATTCTTCTTTGTCTTTCTTTTCTGGTATCAGCATGGTAGAACTCCTTCGTTGTTAATCGCTGCGTTTTCATGTGTGCCACAATTTCCGTGGTGTTTTCTGGGTTTTAGGGCAGGGGACTGCAGGCGCAAATGGCCGTGATATTCCTCCACATCCTGAACTTCTTGTTTCAGCGCCATTGACTAGATAAATTGCTGTTTATTGTTGACGTTTATTATTCTGCCTGCCATTTCTTGCTGCCGGGAAACTGTTTGGCACCTGATCCTTCCATCCTCCCTTATTATAAAATGAAAACCTTTTGTATCCTGGTCTCCTACTTGGGCTGTTCAGTGGCCGAGAGTATACTAGCATGGAGAGTCTGCTCCCCGAGGTGCTGCCTGTGATAAATATTGATTTCTGTTACTCTGACTGCTTAGCGGCCGGCCCCGGGGGTTGTAGGCCCATACTTGTCATTGGTTGAAATGTCAATAAAGGTTTTTCAAAAAAAAAAAAAAAAAACACTGGCCTGGTTTCCCATCCTACTATTGCTTTGGAGGAGGGAACCTTGTTTGCAATGATGTTGCTCAGGGCAGCTGAGGTCCTGGACCTTAACCTACCCTCAGTGGAAGTCAAGACTAATGGCTTGACAGAGGTGTTTCAGCTGGGAGTCACCCCCTCAGAATCCTTACTCTTATTCAGTGAAGCCCTTACGGCCGTCCTACTTGGGACCTGGTCCAAGCCCTGCACAGCGGCTCCTATGAATAGGATAATTACCTGCAGCCATCGTCTAGCTCCTGGGATTCCATTTCCTTACCCAGCACCCAGAGAGCTTGGTTGTCCAAGCCTCATCATCACATATTCACCCTGACGCGTTCCATACCACTCTACTGGATAAGCAATCCAAGAGGCTGGACACCTTCGGTAAGAAAAATAAAAATCCGATTGGCCGCACTCTGCTAGTCCTACCAGCGTGTTACCCCAAAGAATTGTGGTCCATGAAGTAGCGTCGGCGGGTACGCCTATGCCAAAAGTTTAAAATGAAAATAAGTGTCGCGTTAGCCATCCCTAGACACGTGTTTCGAGGTAGTTGCCTCTCGTCAGCAGGGAGTAGGTATGTGTGTAGGGTTGCTGCGTAGGCTGCCAAAAAATATTCTCAGGTAAAGTACCACTCAAGGCGCGCAGGTGCGTAGCCATGGGCTCGTCAGCCCCACCGGCTCAAGGGAGCCTGAATGTAAACAAAAATACGATTGGCCGCACTCTGCTAGTCCTACCAGCGTGTTACCCCAAAGAATTGTGGTCCATGAAGTAGCGTCGGCGGGTACGCCTATGCCAAAAGTTTAAAATGAAAATAAGTGTCGCGTTAGCCATCCCTGGACACGTGTTTCGAGGTCGTTGCCTCTCGTCAGCAGGGAGTAGGTATGTGTGTAGGGTTGCTGCGTAGGCTGCCAAAAAATATTCTCAGGTAAAGTACCACTCAAGGCGCGCAGGTGCGTAGCCATGGGCTCGTCAGCCCCACCGGCTCAAGGGAGCCTGAATGAAAACAAAAATCCGATTGGCCGCACTCTGCTAGTCCTACCAGCGTGTTACCCCAAAGAATTGTGGTCCATGAAGTAGCGTCGGCGGGTACGCCTATGCCAAAAGTTTAAAATGAAAATAAGTGTCGCGTTAGCCATCCCTGGACACGTGTTTCGTGGTAGTTGCCTCTCGTCAGCAGGGAGTAGGTATGTGTGTAGGGTTGCTGCGACACTCATTTTCATTTTAAACTTTTGGCATAGGCGTACCCGCCGACGCTACTTCATGGACCACAATTCTTTGGGGTAACACGCTGGTAGGACTAGCAGAGTGCGGCCAATCGGATTTTTGTTTATTTTCAGGCTCCCTTGAGCCGGTGGGGCTGACGAACCCATGGCTATGCACCTGCGCGCCTTGAGTGGTACTTTACCTGAGAATATTTTTTGCCAGCCTACGCAGCAACCCTACACACATACCTACTCCCTGCTGACGAGAGGCAACTACCTCGAAACATGTGTCCAGGGATGGCTAACGCGACACTCATTTTCATTTTAAACTTTTGGCATAGGCGTACCCGCCGACGCTACTTCATGGACCACAATTCTTTGGGGTAACACGCTGGTAGGACTAGCAGAGTGCGGCCAATCGGATTTTTGTTTATATTCAGGCTCCCTTGAGCCGGTGGGGCTGACGAGCCCATGGCTACGCACCTGCGCGCCTTGAGTGGTACTTTACCTGAGAATATTTTTTGCCAGCCTACGCAGCAACCCTACACACATACCTACTCCCTGCTGACGAGAGGCAACTACCTCGAAACACGTGTCCAGGGATGGCTAACGCGACACTCATTTTCATTTTAAACTTTTGGCATAGGCGTACCCGCCGATGCTACTTCATGGACCACAATTCTTTGGGGTAACACGCTGGTAGGACTAGCAGAGTGCGACCAATCGGATTTTTGTTTATATTCAGGCTCTCTTGAGCCGGTGGGGCTGACGAGCCCATGGCTATGCACCTGCGCGCCTTGAGTGGTACTTTACCTGAAAATATTTTTTGGCAGCCTACGCAGCAACCCTACACACATACCTACTCCCTGCTGACGAGAGGCAACTACCTCGAAACACGTGTCCAGGGATGGCTAACGCAACACTCATTTTCATTTTAAACTTTTGGCATAGGCGTACCCGCCGACGCTACTTCATGGACCACAATTCTTTGGGGTAACACGCTGGTAGGACTAGCAGAGTGCGGCCAATCGGATTTTTGTTTATATTCAGGCTCCCTTGAGCCGGTGGGGCTGACGAGCCCATGGCTACGCACCTGCGCGCCTTGAGTGGTACTTTACCTGAGAATATTTTTTGGCAGCCTACGCAGCAACCCTACACACATACCTACTCCCTGCTGACGAGAGGCAACTACCTCGAAACACGTGTCCAGGGATGGCTAACGCGACACTCATTTTCATTTTAAACTTTTGGCATAAGCGTACCCGCCGACGCTACTTCATGGACCACAATTCTTTGGGGTAACACGCTGGTAGGACTAGCAGAGTGCGGCCAATCGGATGTTTGTTTATATTCAGGCTCCCTTGAGCCGGTGGGGCTGACGAGCCCATGGCTACGCACCTGCGCGCCTTGAGTGGTACTTTACCTGAGAATATTTTTTGGCAGCCTACGCAGCAACCCTACACACATACCTACTCCCTGCTGACGAGAGGCAACTACCACGAAACACGTGTCCAGGGATGGCTAACGCGACACTCATTTTCATTTTAAACTTTTGGCATAGGCGTACCCGCCGACGCTACTTCATGGACCACAATTCTTTGGGGTAACACGCTGGTAGGACTACCAGAGTGCGGCCAATCGGATTTTTGTTTATATTCAGGCTCCCTTGAGCCGGTGGGGCTGACGAGCCCATGGCTACGCACCTGCGCGCCTTGAGTGGTACTTTACCTGAGAATATTTTTTGGCAGCCTACGCAGCAACCCTACACACATACCTACTCCCTGCTGACGAGAGGCAACTACCTCGAAACACGTGTCCAGGGATGGCTAACGTGACACTCATTTTCATTTTAAACTTTTGGCATAGGCGTACCCGCCGACGCTACTTCATGGACCACAATTCTTTGGGGTAACACGCTGGTAGGACTAGCAGAGTGCGACCAATCTGATTTTTGTTTGTATTCAGGCTCCCTTGAGCCAGTGGGGCTGACGAGCCCATGGCTACGCACCTGCGCGCCTTGAGTGGTACTTTACCTGAAAATATTTTTTGGCAGCCTACGCAGCAACCCTACACACATACCTACTCCCTGCTGACGAGAGGCAACTACCTCGAAACACGTGTCCAGGGATGGCTAACGCGACACTCATTTTCATTTTAAACTTTTGGCATAGGCGTACCCGCCGACGCTACTTCATGGACCACAATTCTTTGGGGTAACACGCTGGTAGGACTAGCAGAGTGCGGCCAATCGGATTTTTGTTTATATTCAGGCTCCCTTGAGCCGGTGGGGCTGACGAGCCCATGGCTACGCACCTGCACGCCTTGAGTGGTACTTTACCTGAGAATATTTTTTGGCAGCCTACGCAGCAACCCTACACACATACCTACTCCCTGCTGACGAGAGGCAACTACCTCGAAACACGTGTCCAGGGATGGCTAACGCGACACTCATTTTCATTTTAAACTTTTGGCATAGGCGTACCCGCCGACGCTACTTTATGGACCACAATTCTTTGGGGTAACACGCTGGTAGGACTAGCAGAGTGCGGCCAATCGGATTTTTGTTTATATTCAGGCTCCGTTGAGCCGGTGGGGCTGACGAGCCCATGGCTACGCACCTGCGCGCCTTGAGTGGTACTTTACCTGAGAATATTTTTTGGCAGCCTACGCAGCAACCCTACACACATACCTACTCCCTGCTGACGAGAGGCAACTACCTCGAAACACGTGTCCAGGGATGGCTAACGCGACACTCATTTTCATTTTAAACTTTTGGCATAGGCGTACCCGCCGACGCTACTTCATGGACCACAATTCTTTGGGGTAACACGCTGGTAGGACTAGCAGAGTGCGGCCAATCGGATTTTTGTTTATATTCAGGCTCCCTTGAGCCGGTGGGGCTGACGAGCCCATGGCTACGCACCTGCGCGCCTTGAGTGGTACTTTACCTGAGAATATTTTTTGGCAGCCTACGCAGCAACCCTACACACATACCTACTCCCTGCTGACGAGAGGCAACTACCTCGAAACACGTGTCCAGGGATGGCTAACGCGACACTCATTTTCATTTTAAACTTTTGGCATAGGCGTACCCGCCGACGCTACTTCATGGACCACAATTCTTTGGGGTAACACGCTGGTAGGACTAGCAGAGTGCGGCCAATCGGATTTTTGTTTATATTCAGGCTCCCTTGAGCCGGTGGGGCTGACGAGCCCATGGCTACGCACCTGCGCGCCTTGAGTGGTACTTTACCTGAGAATATTTTTTGGCTGCCTACGCAGCAACCCTACACACATACCTACTCCCTGCTGACGAGAGGCAACTACCTCGAAACACGTGTCCAGGGATGGCTAACGCGACACTCATTTTCATTTTAAACTTTTGGCATAGGCGTACCCGCCGACGCTACTTCATGGACCACAATTCTTTGGGGTAACACGCTGGTAGGACTAGCAGAGTGCGGCCAATCGGATTTTTATTTTTACCTTCGGTAAGAGAATGTTCTCTTCCACCAGCGTGGCACAGCAGTCGGTGGGTGAACACCACATGCCTATTTGGCTGTGTTCCCATACAGTATGGGATTTGGTTGCGCAAGTGCTGCCTTTGGCCCCACAGGAGGCACGAGTCATACTCTCAGGCTGTTACCGATGAAAGAGATGCAGCTAAATTCACCACCCGCTGAGAACTTGACATAACCAACTCACTGGGCAGAATAAGGACACTTAGGAGAGGACTTTGAGCAAACCCCTTTAGACTTAGGGGGCTCTAGGGCCAGCACCCACAGGAGCACCGGAGTACTCAAGTTACCTCGCCCAGGTAAGCCCAATTAGAAGTAAAGTTGCCTTCACAGAGACCCACCAGTCGACGGACTAGGAATCGCGAAGGGACCTCGAGAGAAAACACAAAGGGCCAGCTCACAGAACACTCGTGGAGTGTAAGCAGGCAATCTTCGGTGCAAATGCTGCTCAGGGTCCGGGCTACAAGTAACCCAAAGCTCAGCTGCAGGAGTCGCTGGAAAGCTGATTCTTCTGCAAATGGTCGCGGCGCCCAGGGGTTCGGGTTGCACGGTCTTCCACGAGGGATACAGGCCTCAGAATTGCTGAGTGCACAGATCGACCTCAGAGACCACGGAAACCCACCTCCTGTTTTGCAAAATTCTTCAGAGTCCGGCCGGAGCTTCTGAGATGCAAACCGGACAGATGCATCTTTGGTACCTGCCTTGTAGGGGAGTAACTCCTTTACTCCAAGGGAGATTCTTCAGTCATCTAGTTCAATGTAGATAGTCGAAGTTCCAGGGTTCAGCATCAGAGTTTCGTCCAGGTGTAATCTAAAGTCCTGTAGTCAGGGGTTCCTTCTTTATACCCAAGGAAGGGGTTGGACATACTCTGGGGACCCACCTATGGTAGAGGGTCAGGAAAGAGGGGTGGCTACACCCATTTCCTTTGTCCAGTTTCGCGCCAGAGCAGGGGCTGGTAGCCACTGCAAGCAGTTTGAACTGGACTATGCACAGGGACACCAAATGTTCCCCCAGTGCTGAACTTCAAAGCACTCTTTTTTTAAAAATGTGTTTATTAATTTTCAAGCAGGTCAGCGTTATCAATGACAATAATACTGCTACAATACGCCAAGCAAAATAAACCCAAAACCGCCCCCCCCCACCCATCCCACAAGCAGAGAAAAAAGAAGTCCTATACAGTACCACAACACATTTGGTTCAATAGCGATACATACAGGATATAGAAGCAATAACAACGGAGTACACTGTGCGCAAGGAAGGTTAGTTAGCCAGACCGGCAGTAGATGCGATAGGGTCCAAGAGGATTTGCACAACAAAATGTCCATCAGAGATACGTGTGGGTCAGCCCGCAAAATCTTCTAGAGTATACAAAAGGAGAGAGCAATGTTAAAACAAGTTCAAACCAGATCAGGATTGGTCAACTAGTAAGCAGTGAGGGGGGCCCAGAAATCTTTGGGACGAGAAGCCTCAGGAAGTTCCTCCGCATACGTTAGCAACTGAGATTTGCAATAAATTAGATCCTGAAGCCATCGTTTTATCGTCGGAGTGGTTTTCACACCCCAGCATTTTGCCACAGCCCTCTTCGCAAAAAGAGTGGATACCGCAACTAAACGCCTATTGCAGGGCTTTAGGCGCTTCACATAGCCCAGTAAGCAAAGTTCAGGAGAGCAGTTCACAGCCTCCAAGACTACAGCTGTAAGCAGTTTCGTCACTGCAGACCAAAAAGCAAGCGCACCCGCACAGCTCCAAGCCACATGGAAAAAATCAGCATCCGCCATACCACACCGCACACATTAGGCTGTTTCTCGAAGACCGTAGTTATATAAGTGGACAGGCGTGTAGTGTAATTAATGTAGGAATTTAAAATGTATTATTCTAAGGTTGCAATTGGCCGTAAGGCGGCCGGTAAGGCCATAACATTCAGACCATACAACTGAAGTGAGGGCATCCCCCAGCACTGTTCGCCATTTAACACAGGAAGGGTGCTCGGGCGACTCTCGCTCTCGCAATGATGCATTATAAAGTTTGGTGATTAGGCCCCGCCGCTCCTCTCCTGCCAGCATTGCCTGCAAGGCCCGCAGTGTTATAGGTTCAGAATGGATAGTCAGGATATACTGCTTTAATAGCCTGTCGCACACGCACGTATGTAAAGCCAAACATGAAGCCTCGGTCCTCACCCCTCTGCACAACTTGCAGTGTTTTAAATTTACCATTCTCATACAGATCTCCCATGCGCAAGATGCCCACTTTGGCCAATACATTTAGGGCCTGTCTATCGTGTGCCACTGAAATCTCCGGGTGTGAGACCAGAGACAAAGATGGAGCATAAAGGTACGGCAATCGAGCCCTCTCCGCCAGCTGACGCCAGGCCCATGCCGTACACTGTACAGGATTAATCTCAGTTCGTGGACTACCCGTGCCCCCCGATAAAGTTGCCGCCTGCACTGCCATTGGGAGCACAGCATCAGACTCAATCGCCACATGAGGCTGATATCGCTGCCGGAAGTGCCAACAGTGTGCAAACTGAGCCTGTGCGCACAAATAATACAGCCGGAAGTCAAAGGGCTGCACGAGAAGGTCCCACCGGCACCTGGGTTTTTTCCCACCCTAGACGAACTTGGTCAAAGCGGATTTCAGGGTCTTAAACAACACCATATTGAGTCTGATGGGTATATTGACGAAGAAATAGAGCAACTTGGGGAGGAACGTCATCTTTACGACAGCTATTCTATTTGCTAAGGAGAGAGGCAGATGCTCCCATCGCTCAGCCTGATCCGCGATAAGAGTAATAGCACAGCCGTAATTCTCCGAGATCACCACCTCCGGATTTCTATGCAGCCAGACCCCCAGATATTTCACCGGATCCGATATCCACGTAAGTGGGTATTCCAATTCTATCTAAATACACCGCAGGTTCGCGTACGTAAAGAAGCATGTCATCTGCATATAGCGAGACAATCAGCGGCCTTTGCCGGAAGCGCAAGGCAGCTGCCCCATGGTGTTGTCGGAGTTTACAAGCTAGGGACTCAAGAGCGAGCGAAAACAACATTGGTGACAGTGGACACCCCTGTCGCGTGCCTCTCTGAATAGGAACTGGAGAAGACACCCGCCCATTCACACGCACCAGAGCGGTCGGGCCTGCATAAAGCACTCTGATCCATTGTAAAAAAAATGGGAGGGAAGCCCATCCGGGTCAGGACCGTAATCAGATACGGCCATTGCAGAGAGTCAAAAGCTTTTGCTGCATCAAGCAGATCTGCAACAGCCTGAAAGTCTGAGTCAAAATAATGGAGAGTCAAGAATATGGTTCGGAGGTTATGTGTGGTTGAACGTGCGGGGACAAACCCAGATTAATCGGGCAGGATCAGGAGAGGAACCAGCGGCTGCATCCGAGTGGCGATTATTTTTGCAAGAATCTTAACATCGATGTTAATAAGCGAGAGAGGCCTAGAGGATGTACATTGATTGGGGGGCTTGTCCGGTTTCAGCAGGGTCACCAACAGAGCCTCCTGGAGGGAGGGGGGCAGCCTGCCAGTTTCATACGCCTCTGCATACACCTCTAAGAGGCGGGGCGCTAGGTCCGATGCATAGGCCTTGTAAAACTCGCTAGGTAGGCCGTCTATACTAGCCGCCTTGCAAGGTGGTAGGAACATGATGGCCTCCTTGACATCTTCCTCATCGAAGGGCTGCATTAGATACTCCTGATGAGAATTAGAGAGCCAGCCCAAGGCTACGTCTTCCAGGTAGGCATCAATCTCTTCCGGGGAGAGGGGGCTTCCGGCAGTGTACAACTCAGTATAGAACTGCACCACCGCATCGCTAATTTCAGGGATAGTGTAGTGGGGGACCCCATCTGCATCTTAACATCTCCGTAATCTGTTCCTGGGTTCTTGGCGCTGCTAGCTTTTCTGCTAAGGATCTACTCGGGCGACCACCCTCCCCATAATAGCGAGCCGTTCTGCGGTGGGAGCAGTGGAGCAATTCCTGGTCGACCATGTCGTTATGCTCCTTAACAAGGACACGTATATCTGCCAACTTCGCGGATGTAGGATGGGCCTCGTAATCTCGTTCGAGGGCTGAGATGTCGAACGCCAGCTTTTTTAAGCGGCGCCGGATATCACGCAGCACACCTGCCTGTGCCCCAATACACACACCCCGGATGGTTACCTTGAATGCCTCCCAGAGCACCCCCGCGCTGTCCACGGTTCCCTCATTCTCGCGAAAGAAATTTCTGATCACCTCGGTAACTGTCTGCTTAAAAACCTGGTCTGTTAGTTCAGTGGGCTGTAAGCGCCAAGCAAAGGGTGGACGCTCATAAGTGGGGACTAGTATATCTAGGGATACAGGAGAGTGGTCCGAGAGTGTGCCTACCTTGTGCGTCACTCCTTGGACCCAAGATAGTATCTCCTCTGAAACTAACCAGAAATCAATGCGAGATCAGGAGCCATGAACCGTGGAGACAAAAGTGCTCTCCCGGCTCGTTGGGTGTCGAAGTCGCCATATGTCGTATAACTGTTCTGCCTCGCAGATTCCCTGTAACGTCGTCGCGGCATGCTTAGTTCTCACATCACTGCTTCCCGATCTGTCCAATGCTGGATCTAGACAAACATTGAAATCCCCACCCGATATAAGCGCCGCAGGAGGGAACTCAGAGACTCTCCACCACACATCAGAGTAGAAGGCGGAGTCATCCGTGTTCGGGCCGTACACATTAACCAGCAGCACATTCATGCCCCCCAGACAGCCATGCAGAATTGCCACTCGACCCTGTTCATCCACTTCCATTTGAGTCACAGAGAGTGGGAGACCTTTTTAATCAGGATTAGTACCCCTCTGGAATATGAAGAGTACGAGAAAGCGACCTTCGCGCATGCCCAATGCACTCCCACCCTCCCCGCAGATTCAGCCGTAAATTGTGTCTCCTGCAAGAAGGCCACATGGACTCCCATGCTGTCTAAAAATGCAAAGACTGACCATAGCTTTTTAGGGGTATTGAGCCCTCGCACATTCCAAGAAAGAAACCTAATATCCGTATGCATGGTGATAAAACAGCCTCGCCAGATACATACACCAATAGTCTAGAACATATTGCGTGGATCCAATAGAACCAAGTATTACGGACCGAGTGTTCTGAAGATGGACTTAGTGCAAGTCTGCCATACCTGCAAGAACCCACCCAACCCCCACCTCTCCCTACCCCCCTCCCACTTCAGCGCCCCCAACTCGCCAAAGCCATCCCATCCCGCAAGACCCCAACCACAACTAAAAACAAACAAAACAACAACGGGGTACACCCATTAGGGGCGTATGAGAGCATCTGGCCTCCCAACAAGTAGGAGGTGGCTGAGCAAAACAATGGTTTCGCCTGCCATCCTTCAAATAACTAACAACAAGCAGGCCAATCGAGTCCGTGACAACCCGGGGCTAGCCTCCGGTAAGAAAAAAATTTAGACACATGAGAAACGCATTCCTCTAATAGAAATACATTATAGCAGCCAAGCCGGGTGCCCTATATAGCGCAGAGCTAAGCACAGTCTCCATAGATACTTTAATCCTCGGTGTCACATAAAGTCGGAGATTCCCGTCGCCGCCTCGTCAGAAGTTTTGCGTGCTCCAGTGCCGCCTTGGGGGTAGTGAAAATCTTGTAGTCACTATCCAAGCCGATCTTCAAGCGGGCCGGGTAAAGCATGGCGTAATGTACTCCTTCTGCTTGAAGAAACTTCTTGACAGCCCCAAACTCCTTACGTGCCGCCTGTACTGCCACTGTGAAGTCAGGGGAAAAGGCGAGCTTATTTCCCTGGTGTTCGATCGTTCCTTTTTCCCTAGCCAGGCGTAATATAGTGTCCCGGTCCCTATAGTTGAGTACTCGAGCTATAATGGGGCGTGGCAGGGCACCCGGGATTGGTCGAGCCGCGAGAGAGCGATGAGCTCACTCGATGATAAACATGGGCGAGAGGTGCTCAGTGCCAAAGATGCCCGTGATCAGATTTTCAATGTAGGTCTCCGTCCTCCCCACGTTTGTGGACTCTGGCAAGCCTGTGATCCGCACATTGTTCCTTCGGGAACGAGCTTCCAAGTCCTCATTCTTGGCTTGGATTAGAGAGATGACCTTTTCCATGTTGAGAGTTTTCCCCGCAACGTCACTTAGACCATCTTCAGCAGCAGACACCCTTTGCTCGACCTCCCCCATACGAGCATTCTGCTTCTCCAATTGAGATTACATGTGGTCCAAGTGTTTGTTGACTGCCGTCATTGTGCCCTCAATGGACTGCAGGGTGCGCTGCATAGCAATGAGAGTGGTTTCTAAAGTGGGCTGACCAGCATCTTGCGCATCCGCCTCCGAGTCCGATGCCACCTTTTGCGTGGACTTCGAAGCTTTGTGAGCCTCGAACGTGAGGCGGGGTTGTGATTTGTACGTCTTGCCCATAATAACGGCGCGTGGTGGCACTCACAGGAGTAGGAAGCTCACTCGCGGCGGGAGACCCAAGTAAGCTAGGATCCAAGAAAGAGCAAGACTCAGGCAGTATAAGCTGCACGAATGGGTCCGTCGTTGCACTGAGCCAGAGTGAGCAGGAAGTGGAGCACGGTGCGCACTGGTGGGCTAAAACTCACTAAGGTTCAACCAGCAGGACGGGCTCATAGCACTCTGCAACACTTAAAATAGAGCGCCGAGGCCGTATCTCAAAGCCGCCTGCCAGTACACTGATATACTAATTCACCCAGGCCTGTCTTAGCAAGACCCTCTGCTGTCAGGATGGTCAAGAGAATGCAAGAGAGGGAGCAGACTCCCGTACTGTCCCGTTGTCATCTGGCAAATGTCAGCAGCGTTTCCGGCGGGAAGAAGGCCGCACTAAGCAGATACTTCAGTCAGGGGCTGCGGGGTATGATCACACGGCAGGATGACAGTCAGGGCGCTTTCCGCCTCGGCACGAGGCAGCCGTTGATTCAGGCAAGCAGCACTCCTGTAGCAACCCGCGCCTCCCGGCGCTAAGCCGCCGCACGCAGGCCGCCGACCACGCCAGGCCCACCACCGCTGACTCAGGCCCAGCGCAAGCCGCGCCCCACTCACCGCCACCGGATCCAGGAGTTTAGGCGCCAACCTCCGCCGCCCCTGCCACAGCTCCTCGCAGCCTCCAGGGCCCGCGCACCGCCTCACACCGCTGGCACTTCACAGGGCACGGGGCCCGCGGCAATACGTTCAGAACAGCGATCCACCACCCGCACTGCAATGTCGCTGGCACCGATCGTGCCGCCGTCGACACAGGTGAGGACCAGGAAGGCAGCCGGAATCAGGGTCTCGCGGGCGACGCCATGTTGGCGCCCGAGTGTCGCTCAACGGGATGTTCGGGGCAACGCAGATTTCGGGAGCGATTGGGACGCACCAATCAATGCCAGGGGGTCACAGCTTTTGGAATCGCCGTCGCATTATATTAGATGGCAGGATTGCAAGCAGATCTTGGGCGGATTGCGGCTTAGCCGGGCAGAGCCTCACACAGTTGCGGCCATCATGCCGTGCACCCTCTAGAGCCCCTCCGAACTTCAAAGCACTCTTGGAGTCCACCCAACTAGCCCCAATACACTAAAGCCTGTCTGGTAGGTGGTGACACCTCCCTGTGACAGGAAACCTATTGTCCAGGCCTCCCCTGCTGGAGTTTCGTCCAGCAGCAGGAGGGAAGACTCGTGTCTGTGGCTGGCAGCATCCATTTTGTGAAGCCAGGGCTCTGTTAGCTGGTACCGGGTATACCGGTGCTGTCATGTCTCTCCCTCTAGAAGGGTAGGATCATACTCCCACACCAGTTACTGGTGTGGGGGTATGATTCCAAGGTGTTTGACACCAAACAAGCCATGTTTCCGTGCAGCCATCCCAAAGTTAGCATTTACCGTTTGGTTAAAATGCACTTAAGAGTATATGGTTTGGCTGCATCACAAACAACCCCGGAATAAAGCTTCCGAAGACTGCAGAGGGGCTCTGCTCATGCATGGGCACCCTCTCACATAAAACCCAGCACCCTGCCTTCATGATTAGTAAATCCTGCCATAGGGATGACTGATAGGTTTATATGTGCAGTGATATGGAGAGATATAGTGAACCTGTATCTCAGTAAGGGGTGCATGCCCCATCTTACCCAGGCTGCAGTAGCAGTCCTGTGGTGTCATTTTGGAAGGCTTCCCAGGGGTGGCATAATACATGCTGCAGCCCCTAGTAGGCCTCTGGGGTACCTATGACCTGGGTACATAGTATACCAGGTCATCAAATGCCTTTTGACAGCTTACTGTCCACTGAACTTACTTGGGAATTTTCTTAGAAGTAAGGTCATTCAATGGGGTCACAATGAATCCATAACCTTTTACAAATCTTCTGTAGTACCCAGTCAGGCCCAAGAAAGCTCTGACCTGAGTCTAGGTGGTTGGAGCAACCCAGTCCATTATGGTCTGGATTTTGCTCTGCAATAGTTGAACCTGGCCTCCACCCACAAGGTGGCCCAGGTACACAACCTGACTCTGCCCTATCTGGGACTTAGTGGCCTTGATAGTTAGGCCTGCTTTTTGAAGGGCTTCCAAAACATTCCTCAGGTGGACCAGGTGATCCTCCAAGGTGGAGCTAAAGACAGCAATATCATCTAGATATGCTGCACTATAGGCTTCCAGGCCTGTAAGGACTTTATTCACCAACCTTTGGAAAGTGGCAGGTGCATTCTTCAAACCAAAGGACATCACCACAAACTGGTAATGCCCACTAGGGGTAAAAAATGCTGTCTTTGGCTTTGCATCATCAGCTAGTCTGATCTGCCAGTAGTCAACTGTCAAGTCAAATGTGCTCAGAAACTTGGCTGAGTCCAAAGTATCTATAAGCTCATCTGCCCTTGGGATTGGATGGGCATCAGTCCTAGTGACTGCATTAGACCCCTGTAGTCTACACAGAACCTCATCTCTCTCTTGCCATCTTTGGTGTGAGGTTTGGGCACTAAGACCACTGGACTAGCCCAAGGGCTATCTGAGGGTTCAATGACTCCCAATTCCAACATCTTCTGGACTTCAGCCCTGATACAGTCCCTGACATGATCAGGTTGCCTGTAAATCTTATTTTTAACAGTCAGACTGTCCCCAGTGTCCACTTCATGAGTGCACCAGGTAGTCTGACTTGGAGTCAGTGAGAACATATGTCTAAACTGGCTGAGAACCTTTCTGCAGTCAGTTTGTTGTTGGACAGTGAGGCTGCCTGCCAAGGCGACACCATCTACTGATCCATCATCAGGGTTCTGAGAGAGCAGGTCAGGGAGTGGGTCACTCTCTTCCTCCTGTCCCTCACCAGTTGCCATGAGCAAGCTTGACATGGAGCACCGTATGGGTGCTCCTGGGAGTTCCTAGGGCCAACAGGTAGGTAACCTCTCCCTTCTGCTCAAGTATTGTATGGGGGCCACTCCACTTGTCTTGGAGGGCTGCTGGGGCCGCAGGCTCCAACACCTATACTTTCTGCCCTGGCTGGTAAACAGTCAGCACAGCCTTTTGGTCATGCTAGGCCTTTTGTCATTCCTGGCTAGCCTCAACGTTTTTAGTTGCCTTCTTCATGTACTCAGCCATCTTGGAGCAGAGACCAAGTACATAGTCCACAATATCCTGTTTAGGGGGTTTGAGAGGTAACTCCCATCCCTCCTTCACCAGACACAATGGACCCCTAACTGGATGTCCAAACAGAAGCTCAAATGGGCTGTAACCAACCCCCTTCTGTGGAACTTCCCTGTAGGGAAATAGAAGGCAGGGCAAAAGTATGTCCCATCTACGCCTAAGCTTTTCTGGGAGACCTTTAATCATGCCCTTTAGGGTTTTGTTGAACCTTTCAACTAACCCATTGCATTGTGGGTGATAAGGGGTGGTAAATTTGTAATTTACTCCACACTCCTTCCACATTGCTGTTAAGTAACTAGACATGAAGTTTGCATCCCTGTCTGATACTACCTCCTTAGGGAAACCCACTCTGGAAAAGATTCCAAGTAGGGCCCTTGCCACCACAGGAGCTGTACGGGTTCTAAGGGGAATGGCTACTGGGTACCTAGTGGCATGATCCACCACCACCAGTATAAATCTGTGCCCAGATGCTGTCTGAGGATCCATGGGACCAACTATGTCAATCCCAACCCTCTCAAAGGGAACCCCTCACCACAGGTAGTGGTATCAGGGGGGCCTTTGTTGTGCCACCTGCCTTACCACTGGCTTGACAGGTGACACAGGAGCGACAAAACTCCTTGGTGTCTTCAGACATGTGGGGCCAATGAAAGTGAGGGACAATTCTGTCCCAAGTCTTGTTTTGGCCCAGGTGTCCTGCTAAGGGAATATCATGGGCTAGTGTCAATAGGAATCACCTGAACTTCAGCGGTATAACCAACCTCCTGGAGGCACCAGGCTTGGGATCTCTACTCTCTGAATACAGGAGTCCATCATCCCAATATATCTTATGGGTTCCATTAGCATTCCCAGCAGCCTCATCAGCAGCTTGCTTTCTGAGGGGTTCAAGAGCAGGGCAGCTCAGCTGCTCCTGGCTCAGATCTGCCCTGGAAGGGCCTCCTGTCCCCAAGAACCCAACCTGGTCTGGTTCAAGCTCCTCTGGGACAGTTCCTTCTTCAGGCTTGAGATCATCCCCCTCAAGAGACTGATCTGCTTCCTGAGCCAGGGGGAAGACACTGCCTTACCCCTGCTGCTCCTTTTCTTGGGAGGCGCCTGGTCCATTCTTCCAGGATCCAGGGCCTGTTCAGCTTTTGACATTTTTGACTGTGACCTGGTCACAGCAAATACATGTGAAGGGATTCCCAACATTTCTGCATGAGTCCTGAGCTCCACTTCAGCCCTAGCTGAAGTTTCTAAATCATTGCCAAGCAAGCATTCAACAGAGAGGTCTTCACTTACCACAACCTTCTTAAGGCCAGTTACCCCTCCCCAGTAGAAATTAACAACTGCCAAGGAATGGTGTCCTGACATTGCTAGCATTGGTCACTTGGTACATTTCACCAAGTATGATCTACTCAGGAGCCACAAGATCTTTTGTCACCATTGTGACACTTGCTTCTATGTCCCTGAATGCCAAAGCTTCTTTTCCACTGATTAAAGGCTGCTGTCTGTATTTGCCCAGATTACTGGGACTCACGAAGGAGGCCATTTCCATGCCTCCATCACATATCAGTACAGCCTGAGTTGGAACTCTGACTAGGCCAGAGTCTATCTTGTCCCCACCCTTGTCAGAGTTTTTAGAATCCTGCTTCTTGGAGTCAACGCCTTGGTTCTGAACCTTCTTCCTCACCCTGGTTCTGACCCATTTGTCTGCCTTCCGACCCAATATTTGGGGAGAGGTCAGATCAGAGTCCACCAGGTACTGATGCAACAGCTGATTTTGACAATTATTAAGGATCTGCTCCCTCATAATCAAATTGTATAATCCTTTAAAATCACACACTTTACTGCCAAGTAACCAGCCCTCCAGAGCCTTAGTAGCACAATCTACAAAGTCAACCCAGTCCTGAGTCTGTGCCTTTTGGGTATCTCTGAACTTCAACCTGTACTGTTCAGTGGTTAGGCCAAACCCATCTATCAGTGCACTCTTCAAGACTGTGTAATTGTCAGCAGCCTCTTCTCTAACAGTGAGGAGCTTGTCTCTGCCTTTGCAAAGACGAGACACAAGATTGCTGTCCACTGCTCTGTACTTTACAGGCCCTTTCCAGTGCAGTCATCCATTTGTGGATGTCATCCCCACTCTGGTAGGGAGGGACAATCTTGTTCAGGTTCCTATTGTCATGAATATGCTCTCTACCTCTAGGGACACTGTTGCTGCCACCATGGGGCTCTAGCCCCCATCTATGTGAAGCTTTTTGGAGCTCCAGGGATTCCCTGTCCAATGCTAACTGGTCCCTCTTTATCCTAAGCTTAGCTTCTTCAAACTGGATCAGTCTGCATTTCCTCTCATAAGAGGACTCCCTCCTCTGGGGGAACATGGTCCTATGAGAGACAGAGGTCCTTCCAGATGCACTAGAATGATTATACTCCATTGAAGGAGATCTTGATCTTCTTGGCACACTACCAACCCTTTCATGTGGGGTATAGAGAGGGCCACTGAGGCCTTCTCCTTCAACTTCAGGATGGATTGGATTTTCCAGGTTAGAATCATCTTGATCCTCCTGGTCAGCGTCATAGTCCTGGTCATAGGTGTGGTCACCTCTTGGCCTTTCCTCTTCTGCTGGCCCACCCATCTTGCCTACCTCATCAGACCCTGGGGTCTTCCTAAGGTCATCTGCAAGCAACATCTTTATGAGATGTTGTGCTGGTGGGCTTTTCCCTGTCTTCAATTTCCTTGAGGAACACATTGTCCTCAGCTCTTGGTATGTCATATGATCATACTTAGAGGGGAGAGACCCACTGGGTTCTGACCTTGAAGACATGACTAGTGTGGTGTGGTGTATGCACCTACCTACTCTAGTGAGGCCTACCACACTCTCTTGAGTTGTACAAGGGGTGTGCTAAGCCCTTGACACACAACTCTTAAGTTAATAGAACTTACTGTATTCTAAACTTGATTTATATGTACCTATAGTTGTTTTCAGTTAGTCACTCAAAGAGATTATCTGGTAAAGCAATAGCAAGCTTGAATCCAACCGCTGCATACCAATGTGAGAAGTTGGCCTAGCATATGCTGTCCACTAGGTATAGTGGGCACCTTGCACCAGTTCAAACAACACTTATTGATGATAGGTTTAAAGACAGCTTTTATTGAAAGCTATCCTAGTGGTAGCTATGGAGAGCAGCCTTCAGGCTAGTCTTGAAGGAGTGTAAACCAGCTTGGTTTACCAGATTATAACTTCTTGAATCACTGAATGAAAGGAGAACCACACAAGGTATATATATAAAATATATGTATTTATTTCTAAACACTCTCTACTAACCTGTTAATGAAGTTAAAGAGCAAGGCACACAATAATACAGTTCTAAAACGACAGTAAATAGCACAATATACAATGGGCCCTAGGGGCAGACCAAACCATATATTAAGAAAGTGGTATAAGAACCACAACTTGATTAGACACAGTGCCTAGAGCTCATAGAATCGCTGGGACCCCAAGGAACCACCCAAGGTAGTGACACAGGAGACCCACGGGGGATGCGTGCAGTGTGAGAACACAGGCGCGAGCCCCGTACTATTCTATGGGAAAGTCGGGGTTGGAATTTTAGAACTTAAGGACACTTAGGAGAGGACTTTGAGCAAACCCCTTTAGACTTAGGGCGTTCCAGGGCCAGCACCCATGGGAGCACCGTAGTACTCGAGTTACCTCACCCAGGGAAGCTGGGTGCATAGGTGTCAAATGGTGTCGGGAATCGTCGTTGATTTCAATGGCAATCTGCTGCAAAGTGCTGCTGCCAGGAAGGAGAGAAGTGTCTGGTGTGATCCAAGCCTGGATCGAAGATCAGAAGAACCTGAAAGCAGAGGGGACAGAGTCTGGGTCACTTGCCAATGACCAGGGGCACGATAGACGAATGCCCACCGATGTCAGGTGTTTCAGGTGTGAAGAGGTGAAGCTTGACTCTGCAGCCACAAGGACCAGGAGGCGTCAACCACGACCAGGAGCTGGATTTGAGCTGTCCCACAAAGGATGTCGAGTGCTGCGGTGTCGGTGCCCAGATTGGACCCAACAAGCCTTGGCAACAGCAACCCACGCAGGAAGAGAAAAGATGCTTTGGTGCAGACCAGCAAGGTCTGGGGGACTCCCCAAGCGATGGAGAGTCAGGGCACGTCTGGAGCAGCTAGGTAAGTCCAATTAGAAGTAAAGTTGCCTTCACAGAGACTCACCAGTGGACGGATTAGGGATCGCGAAGGGACCTCAAGAGAAAACACAAAGGGCCAGCTCACGGAACACTCGTGTAGTGTAAGCAGGCAATCTTCGGTGCAAATGCTGCACGGGGTCCGGGCTACAAGTAACCTAAAGCTCAGCTGCAGGAGTCGCTGGAAAGCTGATGCTTCTGCAAATGGTCGCGGTGCCCAGGAGTTGGGTTTGCACGGTCTTCCACGAGGGATACAGGCCTTAGAATTGCTGAGTGCACAGATCGACATCAGAGACCACGGAAACCCACCTCCTGTGTTGCAAAATTCTTCGGAGTCCGGCGGGAGCTTCGGAAATGCAAACTGGACAGATGCGTCTTTGGTGTCTGCCTTGCAGGAAAGTAACTCCTTTACTCCAAAGGGTATTCTTCAGTCATCTAGTTCAATGTAGATCGTCGAAGTTCCAGGATTCAGCATCAGAGTTTTGTCCAGGTGTAATCTGAAGTCCTGTAGGCAGGGGTTCCTTCTTTATACCCAAGGAAGGGGTTGGACATACTCTGGGGACCCACCTATGGGAGGGTCAGGAAAGAGGGGTGGCTACACCCATTTACTTTGTATAGTTTTGCGCCAGAGCAGGGCCTGGTAGCCCCTGCAACCGGTTTGAACGGGACTATGCACAAGGACACCAAATGTGCCCCCAGTGCTGATCTTCAAAACACTCTTGGCGTGCACCCACCCAGCCCCAATACACTAAAGCCTGTCTGGGAGGTGGTGACAACTCCCTGTGACAGTAAACCTATTGTCCAGGCCTCCCCTGCCGGAGTTTCGTCCATCAGCAGGAGGGCAGACTCGGGTCTGTGGCTGGCAGCATCCATTTTGTGATGCCAGGACTCTATTAGCTGGTACCGGGTATACCGGTGCTGTCATGTCTCTCCCTCTAGAAGGGTGGGATCATACTCTCACACCAGTTACTGGTGTGGGGGTATGATTCCAAGGTGTTTGACACCAAACACAACATGTTTATGTGCAGCCATCCCAAAGTTAGCATAAAACCCAGAACCCTGCCTTCAGGATTAGTAAGGCCTGCCATAGGGGTGACTGATAGGTTTATATGTGCAGTTATATGGAGAGATATAGTGAAACAATATCTCAGTAAGGGGTGCATGCACCACCTTACCCAGGCTGCAGTAGCAGTCCTGTGGTGTCATTTTGGAAGGCTTCGCAGGGGTGGCATAATACATGCTGCAGCCCCTGGTAGGCCTCTGGGGTACCTATGGCCTGGGTACATAGTATACCATATACTAGGGACTTATAAGGGTACCCCAGAATCCAATCTGGAGTGTACCTAAAGTACTTGTAATCATTTTAGAGAGGAAGCAGCTAGGCTGGGGTCCTGGTTAGCAGGGCCCCAGCCAGACTAAAGTCGAAAAACAGTGAAACATCAGCAAAAAGTGGGGGTAACTATAAGAAGCAGATCCTACTCTCCTACACAGGTTTCCCAGCCTTTTCATGACAGAGGTCATGGGTCCCAGAAACCACCTGGGACAGTTGGTCAGCAGTCGGGTCAGTACTCCCCCCCCCTCCCCCCAGCAGCCGCCCTCAGACCATCATGGTTATCCAGTGGAAGTCAGGATATGCCATCACTTCCCCTGTGGCGGCCAGTAACATCAAACCAATGGGTACACCAGACAGTCCAAAGGGTCTACTCCTTTCCCTTTGTGATAACCCCACTACCCGTAGCACCCCCTTACAATTGGCAGACGGTGGGCCATCGCTCCTTGCTCCATCAAGAAGGGCAGGCTTTTTTGACTAAGAGAGCCATAGAGAAGGTGCCTACATCAGAAGTAGGGCAAACACAAAGAGATTATGGACGGAGCGCTGAAACTTTTCATACACTCGCCGCCAGTCACAAATCTGGGTTGAATCCATCATCGTTCTTTAGCTCACTTCGCCACTCCAGTTCAGACCCAGCTATATGCAAATCAGTCTTGACCCTGTGCCTCATAGGAACAGTCCAGCCCGAACTGCCAAGCCATGTCTTCCCTGGACTGGAAACAAGCATCCTGGGACCGGTTTCAAAATAACTCCCCTCATCAGCCAGGCTATCTTGAATCCAGTGGCAAAGTGAGCAAGGGACCCACGTCTGGGCATACCCTGCCAACTTAGGGCAAACAAAGCAAACGCAAGGAGATGATGGACTGAGCACTGAAACGATGGATTCAGGCCCAGATCTCTGAACTGGGGTGAATGTATGACATTGTTCTGCATTCTGTCCATCAATAGTTCTTTTTGCATTTGTCACCCGAGTGGGATGGATGTGCCCAGACATGGGTCCTGTGCTCTCCATGCCACTGGAGTCAAGCTAGACTGACTGATGAGGGGTTAAACTCAGAAACTGGTCCTAGGATGCTTGTTTCCAGTCCAGAGAGGACCTGGCCTGGTAGTTAGGGCTGGACTGTTCCCATAGGGCACAGGGTCAAGACTGATTTGCATAGGACTGGGTACAAACTGGAATTGCATGGGGATCAAAAAACAATGGATTTAGGCCCAGATCTTTGTACTGGGGTAAATGTATGACATTGCTCTGCATTCTGTCCATCAATAGTTCTTTTTGCGTACATCAGAAGTAGGTCGTGGTTGTTATTCCCGCTACTTTCTGGTGGCAAAAAAGGACAGAGGGCTTTGTCCTATCCTAGATCTGCATCTCCTCAACTTCTTTCTTGAATAAAGATACGTTCAATATGCTCTCATTCTTTCAAGTTTTGTTTGTCCTAGACCCGGGAGACTGGATGGTAGTGTTGGACTTGCAGGATGCATATTTCCACATCCCAATTCTGCCTGCCCACAGACGCTGTCTAAGGTTAACAGAGGGCCACAAGCACTTATAGTTGACTCTGCTACCCTTTGGCCTTACCAGAGCCCCTTGGGTGTTCACTAAGGTGATGGCGGTGGTCGTAGCTCATCTGCGGAGGTTAGGTGTTTCAATCTTTCTCATACCTTGAAGACTGGCTGTTGAAGGCAGGCTCACCCCAGGCAGTTGTCACCCACCTTCAGACTATGGCAGTCCTCCTGCACTTGCTGGGGGCTCACTAGCAACATGCTGAAGCTGCACCTGACTCCCTCTCAGATACTCTCTTTCATCTGAGCTGTTCTTGATACAGTGCAGTTTCGGGCCTATCCTCCTGAGTGACGAGTCCATGATATTCAGGCTATGATTCTGATGTTTCGGCCTCTAGCCTGGATTTTGGTGAGACTGACTCTGAGGCTGTTAGGCCTTGTGGCCTCCTGGATCCTGTTGATGACACATGCCCTCTGGCTTATGTAGTTTCCACAGAGGGACCCGAAGGCCCAGTGGGCACAGCATGGTCTTTCTGTTCTGGGTGTAAGCAGTTCTGTGTGAGATTGTTGCAAGTCATTCCTGACAGCCAGAGGCCCATCGGTTTGGCTTGCTCCTTTTTCCTCTGTGGTCAAGTCAGTTAACCAAGGAGTCCCGCAGCGATGCCTTCATGGTCCTGTTGGCCTCTGTAGTCAAGCTATAGGAATGTAAAATAATATCTGAAAGAAACAGTTAGTTATAGATTCCTTACCTTGGAAGTACCCCCAGTCGTCAGACTGGATCCGGAAAGTTTTTCATCAGCAGTACCTCTGCACGTCGAAAGGTGGCATCGGTCGGCTCCACGTCTGTCGTTGGCGTCATGGTCGCTGGAATGACGTCGTGGTAGCTACTTAGACGCCACCCTCGCGTACCAACGTCAGTTTTTTCTTTTTCCGCGCCAGCCAGCGCAGATCCGGAGAGAGCAGTACCTCCAGTCACCTTTTGAATTAATCTTTGAGCGACTTTTGTCGATGTCTTTTTGAGTCCTACCGACTCCTGGTGCACGTAGGAATGCCCCGCTTCAAGACTTGCGGTTCCTGTACCCGACTGATGTCGGTGACGGATCACCACTGCGTGTGCCTCTTTTGCCTGGAGCGCGACCACGACCCCAAGTCGTGCTCCGACTGATGGACCATGGCTATGAAGTCTTTGCGGGAGCGGTCCCGAAAGCTTGTTGAGCAGTTGGTTCTGTGCCGCTCGAGGTCTCAATCGCGAGGGAGGTCAAGGGACCGGTCCCGGAGCCATCACCACGCGTCATCCAAGTCTTCGCACCCGGGGTCAGTTAAGTCGAAGCACAAGAAGAAGTCGAAGAAGCATCGTCGCTCTTCAACTTCTCCCCATCAATTGGCTGGCGCGACGAGGGATGCAGGCGGTGCCCCTCCCATGGCTCCGCGTGCGGAATCTGAAGGGTCGGCTTAGAGTTTCCCTCCCTTCCCGGGACCCGGAGTGACCCCTGCCCAGCTTCGTCAGTTTTATGAGGCAATGTATGCCATCTTTGGGCAGCCCGACTCCGTTGGCGCTCCTTCGGGCCCGCGAACTCGGTTGGGGGTCCTAGGACTTCCCTGCAGGTCTGGATCCGGATCGGTGCCGGTTGACCTCATTACACCTCCACCAGCAACACTTCCTTCGGCACTGCACCCGACGCCGGTTGTGTTCCTAGCCGGCATCGACCCACCTCCATTCTGATGTGGACACGGTGCCGGACCAGCGTCGCCAGGATCCGCCTTCACCTGCCCCACTGGTGCACCATCACGTCGGACAGGTGGGTTTTGCAGATAGTACAAAGAGGCTACTCCCTCCCCTTCGAGGCTACCCCTCCAGCCATGCCACCTCAGTACCATCGCATGTCGGAGGATCATCTGGGCCTTCTCCAACAGGAAGTCACGGTTCTCTTGGTCAAGGGAGCCATCAAGCGCGTTCCTGCCTCAGAAGTAGGTCGTGGCTTCTATTCCACTACTTTCTGGTACCCAAGAAGGACAAGGGCTTGCATCCTGTCTTGGACCTCAGGAACGTCAACTGCTTCCTTCGTAAGGAGAAGTTCAAAATGTTGACGCTAGCTCAGGTCTTGTCTGCCCTCGACCCTGGAGACTGGATGTTAGCGTTGGACTTGCAGGACGCCTATTTTCACATCCCCGTCCTGTCGGCGCTACTTGCAGTTCACAGTAGTCCATGAGCATTTTCAGTTTACCGTGCTCCCCTTCGGCCTTACCAGCGCCCCTCAGGTGTTTACAAAAGTGATGGTGGTAGTTGCAGCTCATCTGCGCAGATCAGGGGTCCCAGTCTTCCCCTATGTCGACGACTGGTTGTTGAAGGCGAGCTCGCCCCAGACAGTCGTCTCCCACCTCCAGACTACGGCCGACCTCCTGTATTCGCTGGGGTTCTCCATCAACGTGCCGAAGTCACACCTGATTCCCTCTCAGAAGCTCCTTTATTTCTGAGCGGTTCTGGACATGACGTGGTTTCAGGTCTATCCTCCCGAGCAGCGAGTCCGGGATATTCGTGCTAGGATTCCAATTTTTCAGCCCTTATCCCGGGTTACGGTCAGGATGACCCTCTGGCTACTGGGCCTGATGACCTCCTGCATCCTGCTGGTGGATCATGCCAGGTGTTCCTCCTTTCTTTGTGCCAGCAGGACTCTGCTCAGGGCACTATCAAGGGCTATGTCTTGGCCATTTCTGCCTTTCTTAGGCTTCCTGATCAGCCTTCTCTCTTCATGTCCCTGGTTGTAAATAGTTTCTTAAAAGATAGTACTCATCTCTTTCCTCCTATCCCCTTCGTACTGCCTCAGTGGGACATGAACTTGGTGTTGACATATTTGATGTGCGCTCCCTTTGAGCCGCTTCACAAATGTCCTCTTAGACTCTTAACTCTTAAGACTGCATTCCTGGTGGCCATCACATCTGCCAGAAGAGTTAGTGAGCTCCATGCTCTTTCATCCAAGCCTCCTTTTCTGGTTGTACATCCGGACAAGGTTGTCCTAAGAACTCGTCCATCCTTGCTTCCCAAGGTGGTCACCTCCTTTCATATTCGACAAACCATCACTTTGCTCGTTTTCTTTTCGACCTCCCCATCCTTCTAAAGAGGAAGAGATGCTCCACCGTCTGGACCCAAAATGTGCGCGTTCCTTCTATCTGGCTCACACCAAACAGTTCCGAGTGGATGACCAGCTCTTTGTTGGCTACGTGGGCACCAAGAAAGGTTGGGCTGTACACAAGCGTACCATCTCCAGATGGGTCGTTTTGTGTATTAAAGCCTGCTATTCTCTAGCAAAAAAGGAGCCTCCAGTGGGGCTACGCGCCCATTCCATCATTCCACCGCCAGAATAATGTTGCGGTAGCTACTTAGACGCCATTCCGCGACTTCATTCCGGCGACCACGACGCCAATGACAGACACGGAGCCGACTGATGCCGCCTTTCGACACGCAGAGGTACTGCTGACGAAAAACTTTCCAGATCCAGTCTGACACCTGTTGGTAATTCTAAGGTACGGAATCTATAACTAACCCATGTTTCTTACAGATATATTGTTACCGAAGGTAAGTAACTTGTTCTTCACACGCCAGTGACACACAGCTACTATTTGCCTTTGACGGTGTGCCTGCCTCTATCACAGCTCCTTTCACCGACTGCATGCGTGCTGTCTGAACTGCCGCTCCCTGCCGAAACACAGCGCCGAAATGGCACTGTTAATGGAGGAACACAATCCAGATATTCTGTTTTTGACGGAAACTTGGCTGACTTCTGAGTCCGACCCTGCGGTTGTAGACGCTCTCCCGCCAGGCTTCCAACTCAGTCGGCTAGACCGACCCAAAGGGAGAGGAGGAGGTCTGGCAATTATCTACAAAGAACAACATCACTGTAGAGTTATGCCGGAAAACATCCCGGACTGTGAGAGTCTTGCTTTTAATATCGAACTCTCATCCAACAGTTGCTTCTCAGGCACCCTTGTCTACCGCCCCCCAGGCCCCTCAAAGCAGTTCCACGCTAATCTACCATTAAATATGGCCGAACGAATCAACACCACGTCCAACCTCACTCTGCTTGGAGATCTCAATTTGCATTTTGACTCTTCACTGGACCACATAGCCGCTACCTTAGCAGATAATCTAGCAGCCCTGCAACTTACTCAGCGTGTTACCACCCCCACCCACGTAAAGGGTCACCTGCTGGACCCCATCTTCAGCAACTGCTCTGATCTCCAAGCCGGCCCATCTATCCCTTTGCCATGGACTGACCAGTTCCTGGTTCCCTTTAGCTGGACCACGGTCAAACCTCCATTGACCATACCCACTATCAAGGTCATGCGAGCGTGGTCCCGCCTTGCAGTGGATAACTGGGCTACCGAACTTGCTAGTACCCTACCCTGTGATCACGAGGATCCTGGCCTAGCCAACCAGGCCTATGTCAACTGGATCACGCAAACCCTAGATACCACACTCCCTATAAGGAAGACCACACTGAAACGTTCACAAAAAACGGCCCCTTGGTATACGAACTCTCTTAGGGACAAGAAACGTCTATGTAGAAGACTGGAAAGACGTTGGCGCTTGGACTATGCGGCGGACAATAAATCCCACTACCGCAAATCTCTCAGTGAATACAAAATGCAAGTAAAAACAGCCCAAGCCACATATTTCTCCAATAGTATAGTGATGGCTAAATCGAAACCAAAGGAGATTTTTCACATTATAAAACAACTAACGAAGCCTCCCCCCGCTGTGCAGGTCGATAAGTCCACCACCCACTGCAACAACGTTGCTGAATTCTTTTACCAAAAAGTAAATACCATCTACTCAGCCTTTCCCCCCCTATCAAAAACAGTACCTTTCCGACCTATCCCGATAAAGCCATAGCATCTTACCCCCCCCCCCCCCACTTCCCCAATCCACTTTGACTCACTTCCCCCTACTGGACCTCACAACTCTTGAATCCTTAGCAAAGAGAGTCAAATCCGGGTCCCCGGATGACCCAGCCCCCCCTGATATAATTTTGGCCGCCTCCCAGGTGACCCTACCTATAATTAGGGAGGTACTAAATGCTTCAATCATCTCTGGCATGGTCCCGGCCATCTGGAAGCAGACCATGGTCAGAGCTCTACTAAAAAAACCCACTTTAGACCCTTCTGACCTGGCCAATTATCGTCCCATCTCCCTATTACCCTGGGTGAGTAAAATCTTAGAGACTCATGTAAACCATCACCTAGTAAATTTTTTGGAGAGTTTTCACCTGCTAGACCCCACACAGACGGGCTTCAGACCAAAACATGGGACTGAGACCGCACTCCTCATGGTCACCGAGGAAGCAAGAACAATCCTGGATCAAGGAGGATCAGTGGCAGTGATCCTCCTTGACCTAAGCGCAGCGTTCGATACGGTCAGCCATGACACTCTGCTGTACCGTATGTCCTGTGCTGGGATTAAGGACAAAGCCTGGTCATGGTTTAAGTCCTTTCTAGAGGACAGATCCTTCAGAGTCTTCGAGGGTGAGTCCATGTCTTCTAGTAGACCTCTGAAGTGTGGAGTCCCCCAGGGTTCCTCTCTGAGCCCCGCACTTTTCAATCTATACATGAGGCCACTGGCTGAGGTCGTCCGCCCTTTCGGGATTAAGATCATCTCGTATGCGGACGACACGCAGCTGGTGGTCTCACTGACGTAGGATGATAACCTTCCTGCGTCAGGCGGGCTCAGAGAGTGCCTTGAAGAGGTGAAGACTTGGATGTCCTCCTTATCCCTCAAGTTGAACGGGGACAAGTCGGAGCTGATGCTCCTAGGTCCCCCGGATCTTCGTCTCCCCGATGCCCTATGGCCCCCGTGTCTGGGTCCTCTACCAGCTCCCAAAGAAAACATCAAGAGCCTCGGAGTTTGGCTGGACAGATCCCTATCATTCAATACACAGGCCACGAAGCTGTCAGCTACCTGTTTTGGCATCATGAGGATGTTAAAGAAAATCTTCCCCCTCCTCCCCATGGAAGCCAAACAGGTGGCTATACAAGGGCTTATACAATCACGTCTTGATTTTAATAATGTGCTCTATCTCGGCGCCCCAGACTACGTTTTGCGCAGGCTGCAGACAGTGCCGAATTGCGCAGCCCGTTTATTGCTGGAGATTCCTCGTAGACACTCTGTAAGGGCCGGACTGGCTAGCCTTCACTGGCTACCAGTTCGCCAAAGAGTTCTTTTTAAGGCAATGTGCATTGCCCATCAAGCCTTCTGGGACACTGGTCCAATTATTACTCGTAACCTAGTCACTCACTACACGCCCAATAGAAGTCTCCGCTCCAGCCAGACCTTTCTAGCTGTGATCCCTAGAATAAAACGATCCAGGTGTGGCGGCAGGACCTTTGCCCACAATGCCTCCAGGACATGGAATGCCCTTCCACTTCACCTCAGAGCTGATTCTAACCTTACCTCATTCCGTAAACAGCTTAAAACCTTCCTTTTTAATTCACCCCTCTAACCTCGTTCCCCCCCCTGTGTTTTCAGGCTGGTTCTGGCTATCATCAGCGCTTGGACGCCTCAGGGCAGCAATTTGCGCTCTACAAATATAAATACAATACAATACAATACAATACATCTTGCCTATTCTTCTCACCCTCTGGCTAGTACTCAACAAAACTGCACCATATATGACTGCAATTTGTTGGCAGTAAAGGAAGCATTTGTACACTGGTGGCATTCTTTAGATGGAGCTAACCATAAGCTCAATCTATGGACTGATCATAAAAATCTACATTGGACAGTGATGAAGTGTGCTTATGCTTGCTATGCCCAATGTCTTGCTTCTGTTTTTGATTGCACTGTGATATAATGTATCTTCCTGGTCATCAACATGATAAGGTCAATGCCTTCTCTAGACAAAAGAGTAGAAAAGGAAGCATCCCCATCTCCGAGCATGCTAGCTTTCACTGTTATATCAAAGGATGGCTGTCCTTTCTTTTGAGGGAAGTCCAGCAGTCAGTGAATAATCCATAGTGGGCCAATAGGAGGCTCAGATACAGAAAAATGTACCAACCTCGCCAATTTTTTTGACGATAAGATTAAAAAAATTCTCTCCTCCCTTCCTGCTACCAAATCCGCTACCTCAGACAAAGTAAAGGAGTTATCCCCTGCGTTAAGGAACGCCCCCGATAAACCCGACACACCACATTTAGTGGCATTCGGACCAGTCACCGAGGAGGAAGTGGCAGTAACCCTAGCATCTACTAAGAGTGGTGCCCCCAGTGACTCAGTTCCCGTTCGGTTCGCCAAAAACATCACTCGGACCATCACAGCTAAACTTACTGCCCTCATTAACACCTCGCTCGCCCAAGGAGAAGTTCCACAAAATTGGAAGGAGGCGGTTGTCAAAGGTCTACTCAAGAAACCTTCGTTAGACCCCGCGGACCTATCCAACTACAGACCCATCTCGCTCCTCCCCTGGATAGGTAAGATCGCGGAGAAGCTTGTTAACAAAAAGCTATCTCACTTCTTAGAAGCAAACCACCTTCTTAAAAACTCCCAGACAGGCTTTAGACCAGGCCAGGGCACTGACACCGCCCTCCTGGCTGCCGTAGAGAGGGCAAGAGAAATTATCGACACTGGAGGATCAGTGGCAGTGGTCCTCCTAGACCTAAGCGCGGCATTCGACACTGTCAGCCACCTGGTCCTAGCCCAGCGCCTGGATAACATCGGCGTGAAAGACAGCGCGCTGAAATGGCTTGTATCCTTCCTCTCCCGACGCTCCTTCCAAGTCTGGGAAGGAGAAAGCCGCTCCCCCTCTATCCCCCTCCGGTGTGGAGTGCCTCAGGGCTCCTCACTGAGCCCCACGCTTTTTAACGTGTATATGACCCCACTGGAGGAGCTGGTCTCACCATTCGGAATCACTATCGTCAGCTATGCTGACGACACTCAGCTGGTGGTGACACTTTCCCACCCCCAGCTAGAGCCCGCCAATGTTCGAGACTGCCTCTCCAACGTCCATCAATGGATGAATGACTCAGACCTCAAACTAAACGGGTCAAAAACAGAGATCTTGCTCCTAGGTCACAAAACTAGGAGCCTTCCCTCAAATCTCTGGCCCGCTTGTATGGGTGAACCCCCCACTCCCAAGACGGAGGTTAAGAGTCTGGGAGTATGGCTGGAGACAGATCTCACCTTCAGGACTCAGGCTAGGAAAACTGCTGGCATCTGCTATGGCCTACTGAGATCTTGTAGAAAGGTGCTCCCGCTACTACCTTCTCAGTCCCGTCTTCTGCTGATTCAAGGCTTAGTCCTATCCAGACTGGACTATAGCAATGTCATTTACCTCGGAGCACCGGAAGCCACTTTCCAAATACTGCAAAAAGTTCAGAACGCCGCAGCACGCCTACTCACGAACACCCCAGCGAGAACCTCAGCCAAACCAGCTCTGAGGAAACTCCATTGGCTCCCCGTGAGGGAAAGAGTCGTTTTTAAAGCCCTTTGCCTGACCCACAAGGTTTTGCATAACGCCGGCCCCCCTATTCTGAATAATTGGATCACTCCATACAGACCAACGAGAGCGCTCCGGTCAGAACAGGGAAACCTGATCATTGTCCCCAGGGTGAAGAAAGCCCGCATAGGCGGCCGCCGCTTCTCCGTCAACACAGCTAGAAGGTGGAACGCACTCCCTCCGAATCTCAGAGCTGAACCAAACCTCCTACGGTTCAGAAAATCCCTCAAAACTCTTCTATTCCCCTGACTCGTCAGCAGCCCCTCTTTGCCCCCTCCTTAGGAGTCTGAGGTTTCAGCGCTGGGATACTCGAGGGTGACTACGCGCTCTATAAAAACCTAAATAATAATAATAATAATAATAAGATACAACTGAAATTGACTTCGTTATATCAAGGTGAGGTTTTGTGCCTCTTATGCAAGAAATTACACAATCAAATTAAACAATTGTGTCATAACTTAGCCTTAACTAGGCTGTCCTCGAATCTCTTAATCTAGATATCAACCACTCGAATAACTCACAAACGAAAGAATATGAAAACGGAGAATAGAGGGAGTAAGCCCAGGGATTAATGTGTTTACTCCCTGTGCCTTAGAGACAGAGACCAACCTAAAGCAAATCAAAGTTGGTCCTGCTACAGTAGGAACAGACCACACAGATTTACCAAGCCCAGTCCCCCTGAATAACAACAAAATAATCCACTGATGGATTCATCCTTGTCTGAGGCCTATGGCACAGTGAGCATGGTACCAACATCAGAGCATACTTATGGGACTTAATGCAATTATTAAGACAAACAAAAACATCATGAGGGGAATGATTCACTAAATCTCATTTACTGGCAATTCCTTAGATTACATTCCAGCCCTTCTTTTTTTCTTACCATGCCACTACTGATATGGCACAACCATATGCAAATAGACTTGGCTTGGTCTTGCTCCAATAACAAGAGTACAACATAAAGTGCCTGTTCCCTTTGAAAGGGAATACAAGCAAAAATCCCTGACTGTTTTAGCTTTGTTGAGCCTCATTTGTGAGGTGCACGCTCAGGAACTATTCACAGTGGTTTGCGGCTGCTTGTGTTTCTCTTCTGTGTATAGCATACCACGTAAATCAGTGTGGACCATCTCTTGTGGAGAGGAGCCAAGACTGATTTTTATACAGCTGTATCTGTAATGATTCAAAGAAGATAAAAAGCATGGAATGCGGCTCAGAGAAATTACCAATTGTTGAAATTCATTCAAGCAGCCCACCCATCACTGTTTCTTGCAGCAGAATGTCAAGGGCCTCTCAAGAGCTGGATGCAAGGGTAGACGTTCTGAAAGTTTTGGGTATGAAGCTTGAACGATCGCCTCCGGAAGCCACCGTGCCAGCCAGTGATGGAAACACAAAGCTGGAATGTGTCCTCTAAGGAAACAGCCAGGAGGAAAAAGCATAAAGCAGAAAAAAAACCTCCAGAATTCATACCACAACAGAAGTACACAGCACACGGAGAAGTAAGTACATTTAAAAAGAAAAATGGAACAGGGACATCTGGGCGTGTCGCAGTACACAAAAATACCTTTTTGAGAGGTTTATATTGTAAAGAAGGACCTAGAATGGAAGCAGGAATCAAGGAAGTAATTCCCTACACAGTTTAGGAAAACTCCATCGGAATCAATGGAAAGGCAGCAATGATGGATTGGGCTAAGAAAAAAAGAAGTTCAGCCCAATAGCGCCATTACTTTCTGCCAAGACCTTTCTTGTAGGAAGCATGGTGCTCCCAGGAACCTAAACTCCCACCCCCCTAATGGCTGCCAAGAAGGACCCAGAGGCAACCCTGACCACAGCAGGTAATGAAGTATGCAGGAGCTTTTGAAGAGCACATCTGCTCCTGCTGATGGGACACACTCGGCGGGCGCCCCCAACTCTTCCATAAGGGTGCATCCCACGAGCGCATCTGACAGTATATACCCCCTCCAGAGGCTCTAAGGTTATGATGATGCAAGTAGAAAACTCTACGTACCAACCTAGGGGCATGTACAGCTGTAGCTGGTTCTTATGATTGATCACTGGTGGGGTAACCCTTCCAATGCACCAGAAACTGTAATTTCACACGATGGATGCGAGAATCACAGTCAGAGACATCAAACTCAGGGACTCCATGAACTAACACTGGGGTAGGAGGTGGACCAACTCAAGAAACGATCGGTATCATAGGGTTTCAACTATGAAATATGGAACACAAGATGATCGCTCCAAGAAGGAGGCAATTGAATCTGGACAGACACAGGAATAACAAGCTTAACAATGGAAAAAGGAACAAGAAAAATTGGGCTGTTTATAGTGCCTACCGTGGATAGGCAAAAAATGGGAAGACACCCAAACCGTATCTCCCACAGAAAGCTAGGAGTAGGGCGACGATGCTTGTCAGCTTGAGTTTTCATGCTGCCTTTGGCTAAAGACTGGTTAATTCTAACAGTATCCCTTACAGACACTAGATGGTTCAAATATTCTGAGGCTGTTGGCACCAGAGAGTCAGTGGAAACTCTTTTGGGTCATTCTAGGATGAAGACCTTCCAAACAATAAAAGGGAGAAACTCTAGCGGCACTGTGTAATGTTGTTGTAAGCAAATTCAGAAAGGGGGAATACAGAAGGCCATTTATCATATGTAGCATTACAAAAACATCATAGGTATTGTTCTAGAGTTTGATTAGTACATTCTGTGAAGCCATCTGAGGATGGAAACCTGTAGATAAGGCTCTAGAAATTCCCAGGGCAGCACAGACCGCTTTCCAAAACTTGGAAACATATGTCGGACCTCTTCCAGAAATTATGGTTGAAGCGAAAAATATCTGCGATAAATCGTCGTGCCATATTAGATGCAGTCGACACTTTCTTGAAGGCTGAAAAATGGGCTATCCTGGAAAATGTATCAACAATTACCATGATCACTGTAAATTTCTTGGCTTTGGGCAATTCCTTGATAAAATCTGTTGATATGATATGCCAGAGTCTGGGAGCTACTGGCAACAAATGTAAGAGGCCATAGGTCCTGGAGTGGGAAGACTTGAATTGGTTACAGATCGGGCTTCAAGATACAGTTTGCTTTATATCCCTTGTTACAGTGGGCCACCAAAAAGATCGCAGGATTAGATCCTAGGTGAAGGAAGCTGGGTTTCTATTGCAGTAAACCCCCCTCCACCCCCCCACTTTTTGCCAGATTTCTGACGCACTTTGGCTTGATGTGCCCTGGGTCCCTGCCAATCAGGTTCCCATGGCCTTTGTTCTTTCCCAAAACTGTACCTTGTACCCCGAATTGGCACCTCTATGGCTACATGTTAGTCCCTTGTAAAAGGTACCATGGGTACCAAAGGCGCTGTGGCCAGGGAAGGCCTCTAAGGGCTCCAGCACTTATTGTGCCGCCTTTAGAGCCCCTTTACCTTTACACACGCACACTGCCATTGCAGGCTGCGTGGTTTGGTGCAGAACAAAGTGAAGAGTCGACATAGCACACATCCCTGTGTGCCATGCCTACAACCCAATGCCCTGGCATAGGTCAGCCACCCCTCTAGCTGGGTGCACTATACCAGTGGGGAGGGTACAGGTGCATGAGCCCCCTACCGCTACAGTGTCTAGACCAATTCTTAGACATTGTAAGTGCAGTAATGCCATTAAGAGTATATGGTGCTGGGAGTTTGTAATTACGAACTCCACAGCACCATAATGGCTTTACTGATAACTGGGAAGTTTGGTATCAAACTTCTCAGCACATTAAACCCACACTGATGCCAGTGTGGGATTTCATGGAAAATACACTCAGAGGGCATCTTAGAGACGCCCCCTGAAAAAGACCAGTATCTGGTGGGTTCCCTGACTGGTACACACCAGCCTGCCACCACAAGACATGTTTCTGGACCCCTGGGAGCCTTTGCTCACTGAGCCCAGAAACAAAGCCTTTCCTGGGCGAAGGTAGTCACACCTCCCCAGGTCAGGAAGAGCCATCTGTGGCAGGTGAGCTTCAAAGACCTTGCCGCCTTTGTAATGCGACCCCCAACCTCCTCTGCTATCAGGAGCAGGCCCCCTCCTTTTCGGCAGCAAGACAGGCGGGAAAAATTAGCACAGCCCAGAAGGTGTGCCCACCTCTGCCAAGCCCACCCCTCAGGTGGGGGAAGCGAGGTGAAGCCCACTCTTCAGTGCCTGCCATCTTTCAGATGGGAGGTGCTCTCCAATCAGGATTAGGGATTGTGCTTACTCCCCCACGTGGGAGTGAGCACACCAAGGGTGTAGTCACCCTAAGGTCAGTAGCCAATGGGCCCCTCAAACGCCCCCTAAATACAGTACTTATGGGGCAGTCCTAAACCAAGAAGACAGATTCCCGCAACCTACGAAGAAGGACGAAAGAAGACTCCCTGCAGAGGAGACTGGAGAGATGAACTGACTTGGTCCCAGCCGTACCGGCCCGTCTGCAGTTTCCTAAGATCCTGTGCCAAAAGTCGCCTTGTCCTGCAGCCAGCAACCTCCAGAACCCCTGGGAGGACTAACTGTCTTCTGTGAACATCAGTTGTGTTCAAAAGGAAATTCCCAAGACAGACTCTGAACCTGCTGAGGACAAAGAAACCCGATGCCTGGAACTACCACCGCACCTGACGCCTCCAATCCCAATCCAGGTGGCCCATCGGTCCCAGCGAGGTCGCCCAGCACTCCAGAGTCCAAGACCACCGTGGGTTGACCCCTCCCTATCCCCCATTAAATAACATTGGGCCTCAACACTCTGCACCTGGCCGCCCTAGTGGCACTGAGGGTGCTTTGAGAGTGCATCCTCAACCCTGTGGGAACCCTGGTTCTAACCCCAGAATACCAACTCCCACATATAACTACTTACCTGTAAACCAATAACTCTATTTCCTTCCGTAGGATTGCATTGACTGCTTTCCTTGAAAACAGTTTTAAGTGTGGAGTTGGTTTGTTTGAAACACTGAAAAACTGTTAATGTATAAAAACGTATTTACTTATCTTTTCTCGAGGAAATGTCCTAGTGTGATATCTAGGCATATTACACTGAGTAGAAAAAGTAACTTAAAAAGTAATCTAAAGTAACGTACAAAGTAATCTGTAAAGTAACTAAAAAGTAATTTCAAATCATTGACTTACCTGTAATTCAGTCATCTACATTTGAACCTACATTCAATTGTAAAATTTTGCATAAGATTTTGCAATGCTTATTTCCCTTACCTGCACCAGGCTTGGCATGTTTCTAGAAATAAAATAACGTAATAATATTTTTGATACTAAAAGTTGGTCTGAGTTCCGTCTTTGAGTGTGTGACATCATTTGCTGCCTGAGTGTGTACAACAAATGCTTAACACTACCCTCTGATAAAGCCTTGCTGCTCACCTACACTACCACAAGTAGGTGCCATCTACTTTTACCTCTGCCTACCTTTGGAGTTCCACTGGACGCTGTGCACACTATACTTCATTTTGATATAGTATATACAGAGCCAGCTTCCTACACTAGTTATTTATTTTACCGCAATGACCAGCACTTAAGGTGCCATGACACAATTTCAATATCAACTGTTGTAAAATTGGAACAGGAATAAATAGTGTTTTATTGAAGTAGTATAAATCACCTTGCTTCTTAAATTTTCACACATCTCTTCTAGTTCTTCCATTTTCAAAGAAAGATAAGCCTGTTCGAGCTTCTCTAAGAAAGAGATCGATGGCTAGAGATATTATCTGTTGTGGAGCAAAAAAGATATGAGGTTGGGCTAAGGAGACTAAGGTTCTAACGGGACAGAAAACTGGCAAAAGTATTGCTGGATCCAGGGATATAGGTGACCATGAAGTTGCACTGAGAAAAAAATACACCAGACAGTGGATGTATGATAAAACCACACATGCCTTTACCACTCATGCCTTTACCATGCAGAATATTACCACACGTGCGTTTACCACACATGCCTTTACAACGAAAATGTAAGTGTCTTGCAGATATATATATATATATATATTCACTGAAAAAACCATAGGTTTCACACATGTTATAGTTAGCGGAAATTTTACTGATAAAAAACCAATGAAATTGCCCCGTTATAGTTAGTGCTGGCAACTATAACTCACGCGACCGCAATCCTCTGCTGATGCTAATACTGTATTTAGACACTTATTTGCCCATGTCTTCTTCCATACATTTTTAGCTATACATATATTACAAATATTTTTTTTTATAAAGACACATATGTCATCAGCAGAAGATTGCGGTCGCGTGAGTTATAGTTGCCAGCACTAACTATAACGGGGCAATTTCATTGGTTTTTTATCAGTAAAATTTCCGCTAACTATAACATGTGTGAAACCTATGGTTTTTTCAGTGAATTTGCAAGGTTTTTTAAATGCTAATTCCTAACTATAACGTGTGTGAAACCTATGGTTTTTTCAGTGAATTTGTACGTTTTTTTAAATGCTAAGTTACTTTACGCCATTCGAGGCGTGCGCGCCCACTTAACGCAGTGCGTTCCGTGCACGGTTTTTATCAACTTTAATAAGCCCTGTACATTTGGTGGCCTTCGGCCACCAAAAGCACAGGGGGTGGGGTCAATGTGGATAGTGTTTTTTTTATTTCGATTTTATAATTTCATGTTGCCAAAATATAGTTTTTTTACTGATGTAATAAGCCCTGTACATTTGATGGCCTACGGCCACCAAAAGCACAGGGGGTGGGGTAAGTGTGGATAGTGTTTTTTTTATTTCTATTTTTTACCGTACGCTTACGGTAAGCGTACGGTAAGCGTACTCGGCGAAATTGCCGAAAAAAAAATAAAACCGTTTTTGCTCTTGGGGGATGTTTGGGGACTCCCTCAACATGACTATGTGGGAGGGAGTTGTCAAAACAGCCCCGTAACATGTTTTTGGGCATCATGTTTGATAAATAACACTCAGTGCGAGAGACAAAATGGCGGACGCCGCGTCCTGGTTTCGGCCGATTCGAATGTTTACTAAGATCTAAGAGCCAATCAGAATCGCGCTCGCGCACGCCACCGTACGCGTACGGTAAGCGTACCGTAAGCGTACCGTAAGCGGGCTCAGATATATATATTGATTTAAAGGCTATTTTCTCAGAATCTACTGAACAGATTTACACCAAACCTACAAAAGGCACTTCCTTGACATAGGGACTACCTCTCTGCCAAATTTCTAGTAATTCTGTTCAGCCGTTCGGGCTGTAGCTCTGTCTAAAGGTCCTATGGAAAAATGCATGGGAAAAACGCGTTTTGGGATCCCCCTTTTATCTCAGCCCCCGCTTGACGAATCCCCCCGAGACTTTCAGGGTAGGAGCGGAGCGTAGCGCCCCACCTATTTTGAGAAATTCGCGAGGATTCATCGACCGGCGCCAAAGTTATTCAAAATAGAATGTTGCGGATTTCCTATGGAAAAGGGGTCCTAACTATAACTACCTACTGGCGACCGCCAGTAGGTAATATATATATATATATATATATATATATATATATATATATATATATATATATATATATATATATATATATACACTAGAAAAATACAGAGATGCCAATCGTGTTCCAAGAGGACTGCGGGTACTCATTGCCCCTACATTTGAAAATCCTAACCCTCAAATGTTACAAGAATGGGCCGAGAACAATTTGCAGGCATCAATGAATATGATCCACATCCTCATTAAATATGCTGAAATTGACCGTTATGTTCTCCTGACAGAAATTGATCGTATTAATGGCCTACTTGATGCAACAGGACAAAGTGACCTGATAAGTAAAAGTAAACATGAAATTGAATTACGCATCAAAAAACATGAAGAGGTTATCAAAGAAAGAAAGATCTATAAGTTTGAACGTGATCAGAATGATTACGCAACTGGAAGAATTTTCACATTTGCTCGCAAATATGATAATTATAAGAGGCAAGCTTTAACCGGGGGCAATTCACAAAGCTAACAAGTAATCAGTGGTGGTGAGGCACGTATGATTGAAGGTGACTCTGATTCTGATGAGAAGGGTCTCGAAGAAATGACAAGTGAGACAGAGAACTAGGGGTGGGCGGAATTTGCGGAATTAACCTTCGCAAATTATCGCGAGAATGTTTAAAATTATCGCAAACAAGCAGAAATATCGCAAAGATGCGGAAGTTTTTTTCCGGCATGTTCGCGAGATTTTCTGCATGGTTGCGGGTCGCCAACTTACCCATGTGGTTGCTTGCGGGCGCGGCCATCTTGTTTTGAGTTGTTCTCGCGGTGCATGATCGCGAGAAGAAAGACGTGATCGCGCGACGCATGACGTCACTGCGGGCGCGAACTGTCGCGAGACAGCGCAAATGGCTAAAAACAATACAACATCTCATGGAGAACGCGACCGGATCAAGAAAACTTGTCGGCGAACGCAGGGATTCAGGTAAGGCGATCGCGCGCGCGCGAGAATGTATCATTTTACAGCGCGAGCAAGAAACAAATTATCGCCAAGCTGCGGAAACCGGAATTTTTGACATTTTCGCGCTCTCCGCGGAACGCAAAAATGTCAAATTATCGCAATTTCCGCGAACGGAACGAAATTATTGCCCAGGCCTACAGAGAACACTGTCATTAATTTAACAGACACAGTGTTATCCAAAGCTGAAGAGCAACTTTTATCTTTGGGCCTTTCATACTGACCTAAACATCGCTTTTCTTACAATCAGGCGAGGATTGACGTGTTCAAATTTATAAGGAAGATAAAACTGATTAAACATTTCCAGTTAAACACGTTCACTGGCAAATCACCTGGTTTTTCATCCAATTTCATCAATACGGATGGGGCATTGCATGTTAAAGACATTCCTAATCTACAGATCTTGTATGACTTGGCACAGGAAACCAGCAATGATGATTTATCTACTGTCAGCCAGGATGTTTGCCACAAAAGGACAGCCCCTAGTCCATTTCGTCCTGCCTCTACTTTTCTTCCACTCATGCCAAAAGATGCAGTAGATGTATTCAGTGACAGAGTCATCACTGAGCTGAAATCCCTGAAGAGAACTGTGTCTTTTCAATCACGACAGAAAGATTATAGAAACAATCAATACCACACATTGATTACTAAACTTCAAAAAAATCAAGATCTTATTATAAATAAATCTGATATATGTGGTAACACAGTTTTATGGTCACGTAATGATTATTTGGCAGAATCTGAACGTCATCTTTCTGACACCTCATGTTACAGACACTCTACGAAATTTGAAGTGAGAGCTGCAGAAGATAGAACCCGTAAAAAAATCCATCAATGGAAAAGAAATGGGTTGGTGACTAAAGAAGAAATTAATTTTCTCACCGTAGAACATCCAGTCACTCCCGTATTATACTTTCTGCCTAAAGTACATAAGAAGGTCCCCCCTGTGCCAGGCTGTCCGATCATTTCAGCACAAGGAAGTATGAATGAGAACTTATCGAAGTATGTCGATTTTTTTCTGCAGCCGCATGTGACCAGTCTGCCGTCATACATAAGAGACACCACTGATTTTTTAAATAAGATCAAAGATGTAAATTGGTGTTCTGATTATTTGTTGGTGGTGATGGATATTGAATCTCTTTATACGAGTATAAATCACTGCAATGGTATCAATCCCACTAAACATTTTTTGGAGAACAGGGACATTGATATGAGAGATCATAATAACATGCTGTTGGAAATAATTGATTTGTGTTTAACGACCAACTTTTTCATGTTCCAGAATGATATTTACCAACAGGTGCGTGGTGTGGCGATGGGGGCATGCTTCTCCCCCAGTTACTCATGTTTACATGTGGGCTGGTGGGAGAAGCATGTCCTCAGAACCACACACCATCATTGGTGGAGTCATATAGTGCATTATTGGCGCTATATAGATGACATCTGTTTAGTCTGGAGCGGGTCTAGAGAAGATGCCATAAAATTTGTAGGAGATATCAACTCTTAATGATTTAAATTTAAGGTTGACTGCCTCTATTGATAGCTCCAAGGTCGAATTTCTTGATGTCCTGTTGTATGTAGATGAAGGTATTCTGCAAACTAAGTTACATAGTAAGTCCACCGCTGGTAACTCGATTCTTCACGCAGACAGTGCAAATCCCCGTCATCTTATCAACAGCATTCCACATGGCGAATTCATCCGTATTCGGAGAATTTGTAGTTCTGAATAGTCTCTAAGGATTGTCAAATGGCAGCTTTTCGCAGATTTCTTGACAGGGTTATAAGAAACACCAATTGACCCTTGCCCTAAATAAAGCCAATAATCTGCAAAGAGATATCCTGCTCCTACCCCAATCCAGTACTGAGTCTGAGAAAGAGAGTTTGGAGACAGATGCTTGTCCTATTCGGTTGATAACTACTTTTAGTGCACAAGAACAGGTTATTCGCAAGATTATCTATTCAGAATGGCCTATTGTCTTGACCGATAACATCCTTGGTCCCATTCTACCCAGCTTACCAGCCATCCAGAAGGGCACCCTCTATGAGGGATGCCCTTGTTAAATCTATGCCTGAGGTGAAATCCAAAAGTACTTGGCTTACTAAGAAGGGCTTTTTTAAATGTAATTCTTGCCGTGCGTGCACATTTGCCAAGAATAGTACTCACTATAAAACAGCATTTAGTGAAAAGGAGATAGCTATTCATGAGCATCTCACATGTCGTACCGAATATGCTATTTACAAATTGAAGTGCACCTGCAATCTGGAATATATTGGCAGTACGAAGCGCCCGGTGCATAAACGCATTCTTCAGCATGTTAGGGCCATCGTGAATTCTGACCAAAATTATCCGTTGGCCAGACACTTTAAGTCTATTCATGACAACAAATTGAACGACTTGGAATACACAGTCATAGGCAGGGGCGGCTGGTATTAATGGTCGAAATGGGCGCTGCCCTCCCAACTTTTAGGAGAAAGAAGAAGAGGATGAAAAATAAATAATACTGGGCATCTTAAAATAAAATGTAAGTTTGTATTTAATTTTATTTGTTTCTATGTTTTTCTGAGGGCCGGGTGAGGGTCCGAACGAATGGCCTGTGCCCGGACGATCCCGCACTTTGTCGGGGGCCAGGGCGAGGTCTTGCTCGACCTGCAAGCATAAGCTTGAAATATGACGTCAATAGTGATGGGAGTGGTGATTGTTCATTGCGAGATGCAGAAACCAATTTGGGCGTACTTCGCAATGGCCCAGGGCGTGTCTGGAGCAGTGCCATTAAAGTAAATGGCAAGGGGCGGAGTAGGTCTATGGAGAGAACGAAAGGCTGGGCGTGTCACTGGCCTCTGACACTGCTGTTGCTCACTTTGATTGGCGGGCTGGGGCCTACTGAATGAACAACCACGTCGCAGCAGCGTGTACTGTTCTTTTACGTGTGTTAGGAATCGAAAAAAAGAACCAAGCAGCAGATTTTACTAAATCAATGGCCAAGAACGGCACGCTAGTTGGCTCACCCTGAACTGAGCATTATGGATCACTGCCCGGAGCTTCCAAGCTCTCTGTCTTGCCAGCCTCGTTCTGAAGTGCCGGCCTGAGCTGCTCTGCCACAGGAGCTACCACAGATGAGAGAGTAACGGTCCGGACCTTCCGAATTCAAACAGGAGCCAACGCTAAAACGCACCTCTAGCCGACCCCCCCCCCCCCCCCCCCCCCCCCAAATCATCCTGCACATTAAAGGTAGGTTTTATTACAGTTACGTTTACTCAATTTATTGTGCTACATATTTTTTTTTAATTAACGGAGTGTTCGCATAGCTTCACTAAATGAAAGTTAATTGAATCATGTTCGTATAAACGTGTGAGCCATCTGATGTGTGACCTGTAACGGGGCGGTGCGCCGTGCGTGGGTGTACACTGTATATGGGTTCTAAGGGCACCCAGGGCTTTTGGGATCTGAACACCATCAGGAAACGTGGGCCCGTCTCAAGCAGCAGCACGAGGGTTCAGTGGTGCACAAGATGTTTGCGTGAATAACTGTGTGTGCACCCCACTGCTGCAACCCAGCTGCGGGAATTTGTATACAGAGAGGCCTACCCCATAGGGCAGGAAGGGAGGACCTCACCAGCTAGAGGCAGAGTATGTGGGGATTGGCTGCGATAAAATGGAAGGGAGAGCACGCTTGTATGCTTGTGTGTGTGAGGCAGCAGAGTGAGGAGGGTGAATGATTGAGAGAAAGCGAGAGAGGTGGGGGTGAAACTAAAGGGCAGGAGTGAGGGAGCCAGGGAAAAACATTGAGAGAGATACAGAAGAGAGAGAGAGTACAGGGCAGGAGAGAGGTAGACAGACTGGGAGAGTTGGGGATAGAGACAGAGAGAGAAAGAGAGAGAGGTGGGGGCGAGACTAAAGGGCAGGAGTGAGGGAGCCAGGGAAAAACATTGAGAGAGAGAGAGAGATACAGAAGAGAGAGAGAGTACAGGGCAGGAGAGAGGTAGACAGACTGGGAGAGTTGGGGATAGAGACAAAGAGAGAGCAAGAGAGCGAGAGAGATTGTAGAGGGCACGAGAGGGAGAGAGGAAAGAGATGGGGGCAGAGAGAGAGTGTAGCGGGCAAGAGAGGCAGCCGGAGAGAGAGGCTGTGCCTTGTTAAATAAGATTGGCACTAGTCTGTTGGCACACTGTTCAGAAGCAGTCCTGGAGGATTGCTGTTCCGCAATCAGGGCCGGCTCTAGGGCAGTGCGATCGGTGCCACCGCACCGGGCGCTGACTTGGGGTGGGGGTGTCATGTTCATCTTTTTAAAAGCAGCTGATGCCGTGTACATAATAAGCAGTTTTCCAGCATCAATAAAAATGACAACTGCGGTGATTAATGTTCTTCCTGGAGAGACCGGAGCTTTGTCTAGTGAGAGATTCGACTCCTTCATAGCGCAGAGGGTTTATATGCCTGCTGCAAAGAACGTGTCCCATTCACATCACAAAGTGCATATAAATAAATCATTGGGTTACCGCTTTTGTCAGAGATCCTTTTGTTATTTTCAGTTAATAAGTTAAAATCCTAACAGTGAGCTATTAACTGCCACCAAAGAGCTTCATTCAAACTGCAAGGAAATATTTGAGCGAATTATTTTTTGCCCAGTCTTTCATTGTCCTAATATTGCAAAAGGGGTTCATTTGGGTAGAAATCAATTCTTATTATTAAAGAAAACCCCTAATAATGGTGTTACATTTTAAATTCTGAATGTGTGCTTTTTCAGTCCAATCACTCTTAAACTATACTGCCTACCAGTATGGATGACATGTGACTCTTACTCTTTGTAGGCCTCTGTCTTATGTAATGTTTCCTATACACTGATTACACACCAATGATTGATTGTTTCTGTGCAATGTGTGTGTGATGTAAAGTGTATGCTGACATCTTAAACTTTTATGAGTGGCGCTATAAAACTATATAAATCTAAGAGACAGTGGTTATGGAGACTTGAGTGGCACTGTCAAATGGTGGTAGTGAGGGATTCCATAGCGGAGGTGGTCATTTGGGGGGGCACCAACCAAATTGTCGCACAGGGCGCCACTAGTGCTAAAGCCGTCCCTGTCCGCAATGAAGTGTGTTGAAGAAGCCAGGCCAATGGGTGCCGACGGAGCTCTGCAGTGTGACTGAAAGGCACTCTCTCCACTCGGTGTTTATAGAATACCATGGGCCCCTATGATTTGCTAACGAGGTGATTAAACCGGGCTGAGAACACTATCAGTTAAAGCATGATTTTCATAGCGCTCCACTGGTTTCAAGGCGCTAGAATTGGGTTACACAACAGCCTTATACGAAGACCCACCGTCCCACAAACATAACAGACAGTGTGCACCGAAACAAAAAAGCATTCCCAATGCTTCCACACACACTTTTCAATAACCGGTCACTGCAGGATTATATTGTGATCAAAAGTAGGCCCGGGCTATACTGAATAAGCAGCTATGTACGTCATCAAATGAAATCTCTACTGATGTCAGAACTAAACTTTCACAATTGTCTTATTAACCTTCTTGCTTGCTCAAATATGCTTTAAAATGCACAATTTGCTCAAGCTTTTTTATTTTTTTTACAGGGGGATAATCCTCTCAGACCCTCATTATGACAGTCGAGCTTGCTCGCTACAGGTCACTGTTCCCGAACTTTTACGCCCTACCACTTCCAAATGTCACCAGCCGCCCCTGGTCATAGGGTCAGTTTCTAACCCCGGACGGGGAGGAAATCGAGATGAGCTATTGAGACAACGAGAATCCCATTTTATTTTAGCTCTCGACACAAGAGTCCCTAATGGTCTTAACATAAATGAAGATTTGCACAATTTTTTATGATGGTTTTTTATGATGGTTATTTATCATGATGGTAACGTAGTATGATGGTCATCTGTTTCATTGGATCAGTGTAACGTATATATATTTTTTGCTCTCTGTAAAAGTGGTTTGTTCTGTGAGTTTACTATTTTTATTGCACTTGCACTTTAGGATCGTTTAGGCCTAAGCGATTCAGGGTTTTTTCCCTTGCTGCTAGTGTTAGAGTATTTTTTGCACAGCACTATTTTGCACTTTTTGCACTATGCACTTCGTTTTTTATACAGATTATTTATTATCACATGGCATCTTAATTGTGTATATATATATTTTTTAGCATGCAATTTTGATACTAACTGATTTTATACATTTTGTCCTCCTTTTTAGCATTGGGTCTCTTTAGTTCTGATCAGTTACCTGACAATATTGCACTTGCACTTTATTGTAGAATTATTTGCTGCTAATTAGACAGATCTGTGATAGACAGTATGGATCTGTATTCTTAGAAACCATTTGCATGACAGATATGTGATTATATGATGCCTCGTTTTTCATGTTTGGCACTTTATACACTCAGGTCGCCTAACTTCTTTTATATTGGTTATTGAGAGAACTGTACTTTATGGTTTTGTATTTTGGGCACTTGGCGAATATTGTTTTAGCAGACATCACCAACCTCTATTTTAGGTTGCTGATTGGCGGATTCAGTATATACTTTTGCACTATGTATGAAATTATGTTTTCATCTATTGTATTCCGCTGCTATGAAATCATGTATTTTTCTTTCTATACTTTATTACGCATTGTCATTCGGAAATTGTCCATGATGATGGTAAAGTTCGAACGTTAGTAACTGACCGCATTAGTGCCGCAGTCTGTCTTCTACATTGTTTTACAGTGATAGTCTGTTTCTTCAGTTGATTGTGCACATTTTTAACCTTAAATACATCACAGTGTGGAGACGCATCATGTGATCAAGCTCCCCTCGAGTAGCAAAACGCGTCATGGCAGGCACTGCTCCTGTGAAATTTTGGTTTCAATAAATTGACACTGCTTCACCCACCTATGCCTCGTGGGAGTCCGTGATTTGTCTCTGGAGTCTGGAGGTCCGTGCCTGTGGTTCCGCAGAGGGAAAAAGGGTGGACAGGACGGTTTCCATATATATATATATACACACACACACACACACACACACATATATACATATATATACTTACATATATATCTATATATAGTATTTTTTTTAACAAAAGTTACAGAGACATTATAGTTAGGCTCAGATTATTCATGCGCTAAACCATAAAAGTTCAGCAGTTACAGTTACCTGAGCTAACTATAACTTTTGCCCCTACAGTGTACTGCTTATAACCTCACATATTACATCACTCATGATGACATGATCAGTGACATCACTGTTGACATCACGGATGACATCTCAAATAACATCCCAGATGACATCACTGATGACATCATCCACTAATTGTAAATTTTCTCTAAAAGTTTATGAGCGTCAAACATATATACTACGTTACCACAACAGATAAATTAGTATACTCTGTCCTACCAATGAGTAATACTATTTCTAACATATATTGTGTGAGTGACTATGTGACTGTGTATCTTTGTGAATGGCTGTATGGGTGTGTGAGTGGCTGTATGGGCGAATTGGTGTGTGTGTGAGTAGATGTATGGTGAATAAATGGATGTGTGAGTAGCTGTATGGGTGAGTGAAGGAGTGAGTGTGTGAGTATCTGTCTGGGTGAGGGAGTGGCTGTTTGAGTGGGTGTTTGGGTAACTGAGTGGGTGTGTGAGTAGCTATGTTGAAGAGTGAGTTTTAGTGTTAGTGGCTGTATGGGTATGTCAGTGGCTGTATGGGGGAATTAGTGGGTGTTTGAGTAGCTGTATGGGGGAATAAGTGGGTGTGTGAGTAGCTGTATGGGTGAGTGAGTAGCTGTTTGAGTGGGTGTTAGAAATGGGATTTCTTGTTGGTTAGGACAAGCCCCTAAGCCAGGCAGAAGCCACCATTCTAGTCAGGGCAAGGGAGTTACACACCGAAGATAAACCCTGCTCATCCCCTTGGTAGCTTGGCTTGAGCAGTCAGGCTTAGCCCAGAGGCAATGTGTAAAGCGTTTGCGCAACACACTCACACAGCAGCGACACACCAGGCACACCACAAAAGATACTCCATACAAGGTTATGTAAAAATAGCCTTTGTATTATCCATAAAACACATTAGAACATAATCACAAATGTAAACTGTGCCATCCGGCACTTAAGCATCACTTTACAGGGGATTTATATACAGGACAGGGCCAATCGGGCCGCTGTAAGAACCATCAGACCTGGTAAGTAATAAAACAACCAGTAATTACTTAGCACAAACACATTATGCATCAGTCACTTTGGGCATCACCCACATAATGCATAAATCACATTTATGTATAAACACATTAGGCCTAAACATTGGGCATAAACACATTATGCATAGATAAGTAGTAAACAACCAGTAACTACTGGTTAAGACACTTTGCACAAATCACATTAGCAAATCGGCCCAAGTACCCACCGGTACCAACAATGCTCCCCCTCCAGTCCCACTCACCGGGGCTTCTGCAAGAGATCAGGCACCCAACACCTAGGCACCAACAATGCCTTGGGAGCCCCTCTGTCCCGGGGCTCCTTTCCCAGGTGCAACAGATGCCTGAAATAGGCACCCACAGTGCCCAGCACAGGCCCTACTCACCGGGGCCTTTCCAGACTGTTTCTGGTCTTCCTGCAATCTCCAGTGGGGCAGTCAGACCGGACGTCTCCCCTCTCCAGCGCGGTCCTCAAGTCGCGTCTGCGTCTCTCGGGGGCGGTCTCCCGAGCCTGCGAGGCTCCGGTCTCTCTTTTGGCGCCCACCAGCACGGGGTAGGCTCCAGCCTGGATCTCAGGCTTGGTGGCGTCACTCCGTCGGGTGCGGGCCACGCCCCCAAGCAGGCTACACTTCTACCTGGCTTCCTCTGGCTGCACAGGCCCCGTCCACAGTCAGGCTTTGCTCCTGCCTGACTTCTGGCCTCGGACGTTTCTCAGAGCTAAGTTTCTGTGGCTCCTGCCGCACTTCCTTCAGCGGTCCCCAATCAGGCCACAATCGCCTGACTTCTTCTTTGGAGCCCTGGACACATAAGAACGCGGGGTGGGCTCCTGCCTTAAGGGTGACTTCACGACATCTCTCTCCCTTGCGAGAGCCACGCCTTACACCAGGCTCAGCCTTCGCCTGGCTTCCGCTCACCCTCCCACAATCGGGCTCTGCCTGACTTTCGGTTTTGTGGGACGATTCCCTAAGGCTCAGCGCTTGGGAGCGCAAATCCAGGAAGTAATCCAAGGGCTCTGCACGCTCCTTCCGATGCCCCGCAGAAGTAGGGGATCTGGACACAGCGCTCCCCACGCCAGCAAGGAGCAAACAGCGCATTCCTTCCAGAAGTGCACAGGCAGGCCAGCACACCGGGTCTCCTGGGCAAAACAGCAGTTCCACCAGCTGCCAAGCATGGCAGCAGGTCAGTCCCCGGCGGTGGTTCCTCCTGGCAGTCCGGCAGCCTGCCGGCCCTCAGTAAGCACCAAGCAGCACACACCGCTACATGGGGTCACAACCCCAATATTTATACCAGCCAGGTATTTGTTTTGCACTGGCACAGGGATTGGGGATCCAGTCAAAACCAGTTCTGGGGGGCACTCAATATTTTATTCACAGTGCACAACAGTCCCTTTGACATTGCAGGTCTTGGCCCCTGACACATCACAGGGGAGCGGAACCAGCATTGTACAAGGCAGGCACAGACCTATTCAGGGTCAGGGGCTACTCCTCCCACTACTCCAAAATGCAGATCAGCCTATTCAGCCTAGTGCTGACTCACCCAGCCCCTCTGGAGCCACGGCACCTCCCCAGTCCCTGTCACTCCAGAGCCAGACATGCAATACACATCAGGCAGGCACAAAGACATATAGCACACAGAAATGCCCACTTCTAAAAGTGGCATTTCTAAAATAGTGATCATAAATATGCGCACACTATTACGCAGCATTTATTACCACTATTCCAAACATACCAAACTTGATCCCGCTCCTCCTCTCAGATCAGGAATTACCACTGAATCACTTATCAGGGAATCCCCAATGCATTCCTATGAGAGGGCAGCCTCACAGTAATGAGAAACCAAAATGGCTGTGTGTGACTACCAGGACATCCCACACGGTTAAGGCACATGTCCTACCTTTTACCTACAATGCACCCTGCCCATAGGGCTAGCTAGGGCCTACCTTAGGGGTGACTGATATGTAGTAAAAAGGGAGTCACAGATGTGGCGCCCATTTTATGTGCCACGTCACAGCAGCAGTGAACTGCGCATGCAGGCCCTGCAATGGCACAGGCCTGAGACAGGTTTGAAAGGCTACTTTGGTGGGTGGCGCAATCAGCGCTGCAAGCCCACCAGTAGCATTTAATTTACTGGCCCTGGGTATATGAGATACCACATTACTGGGGACTGATAGGTAAATTAAATTAGCCAAACAGGTGTAGACCAATCTTACCATGTTTTACCATAGAGATCACATATAGTGATAAAGTGCCCAGAGCCCTAAAACCACCAACACCAGGTCAGAAAAAAGATTAGGAGGAAGGCAAAAAGTTCAGGGATGACCCTGCACAAAAAGGCAAAGTCTCACAGTGGGTATTTGTTTAACTGAGTGGCTGTGTTGAAGAGTGAGTTTCTGTGTTAGTGGCTGTATGGGTGAGTGGGTAGACATGTGAGTGTTTGTATGGATGTGTGAATGGGTATGTAAGTGGTTGTGTGAGTGTCTCTACTAGGAGGCTGTATGGGTGTGAGGGACTGATTGAATAAGTGGGTGTGTGTTTCATGGCAGTGTGAGTGGCTGTATTGGAGAGCGAGTGTGTCTGTGAGTGGCTGTATAGGTGAGTGAGTGGGTGTGTGAATGGCTGTGTGGGTGGAAGAGTAGCTGTTTGAGTGGGTGTTTGGTTAATTGAGTGGGTGTGTGAGTGGCTGTATTGGAGAGTGAGTTTCTGTGTTAGTGGCTGCATGGTTGTGTGATTGGCTGTATGGGTGAATTAGTGGGTGTGTGAGTAGCTATATGGGTGAATAAGTGAGTGTAAGTAGCTGTATGGGTGTGTGAGTGGCTGTATTGGAGAGTGAGTGTATCTGTGTGAGTGGCTGTATAGGTGAGTGAGTGGTGTGTGAGTGGCTCTATGGATGAGTGAGTTGGTGTGTAAGCTGTGGTATGGGTGTGTGCGAGATTGTGCTGGTGTGTGAGTGGGTATATAAGTGGTTCTGTGGATGGTGTCATCAGTGATGTCATTTGACATTTAATCAGTGATGTCACTGACCATGTCATAAGTTATGTAATATGTGAGGTCATAATCAGTGAATTGTGGGCGTAAGTTATAGTTAGCTCAGGTAACTATAACTGCTGAATATCTATGGTTTTGTTACTGTACGAGTAAAATCTGAGCCTAACTATTGTCCCTGTAACCTTTGGTTTTTTTCCAGTGTATTTCTAAGGTTTTTTTGTTCTATTTTTTAATTATAACGTCACTGTAACCTTAATTTTATCTAAGGTTAGTTTAATTCTATTTCCTATCTATAACGTCCCTGTAACCTTTGTTTTTTCAGTGAACTTAAATGTTTTTGCAAATTCTGTTTTCAAAGTAATGTCCCTGTAATGTTTAGTTTCTTAAGTTCATTGCTAGGGTTTATTTTTAGTACTAAGTATACTGCAATTTATTTTGCTTGTTAATTTGGTAATTTTTCAAAAAAACTTTAGACTTTTGTAAAAGAAAATATACTTTATATATATTTTGAAAGGTAAATTCAGATACCTACTTAATGTAAAATATATAATGTAAATATAATTGAACACGTTTAAAAAAAAAATGTTTTTTTGGTACAGTGGTCTGAAAACATAGACTGGTTATTGATTCAAATCATGTGATCGTAATGAATCTGTAAATTGAGAATTTCAGATTTGCCAACATTTCTTAAAATTATTTTAAACATGTACATCCCTCTACTTTCATTAATGACATCAGCGTGAACATATTTATAAGTATACATATGACATCCTATGTAGTTTTTTCAGGAAATGTACTAGTTTTATGAGTTCCATGACTTCACAAACCTACGGACTGGAATGCGAATTCTCCCGATGACACACCCAAACCTTGCCTTTTGATTGGGCACATTAGGACCTCACCCATGTCCATTTAAAACCACACCCAAAAATTGTTATTTCTCCAAGTCTGTAGAAAGAGGATTCAGAAGAATTGGTTCTGTTTTATCTTCACTTTTGTGAATAGTTTGATAGAATAGCTGTAGCTTCATCTTCTGTCGAGGATGAACGTCCAGAACCTATTGACTGTTTTTGGGTGGCAAGGGTAATTTTAGGGTTTAAGATGGGTTTGGGTGGCAAGGGTAATTTTACTGTAAGATGCCCATTGCAATGCACGGTGGGGGTGGTGGGGTTGGACGCATTGTGCTGCCTCCACCCAAGCTTCAAGCTCCTGCTCCCCTTCTCCTTGTCATCCATTGTCCAAGTTCTTGCCCCTGCTCCTTCATTACAACCCTGTGTGGCCATTGTTTTGCCACTGCTTTTCCCGCCTGCCTTAACAGGGGTGTGGAATTTAATGAAATATCTACTTGTCCAGGGGAAAGGAAGCTTCATAAATCTACTTGTCCTGAAACAAAATCCACTTGTTCCTTGGGTGCCATGTACTGCACCGTCAAATAATGGCTGTACTCATTATAGAAGAGCTTGGATAATAGCCTCTCTGGTTATGTCAGGCTCGTAGTATAGAAGGATTTGAATACTAGTGATTTCCTTATTTTGCCTCTTTTTTGAAGATCTACCCATTCATCCTTTCATTCGCCCACTGATATCTAGCATTTCACCTTTACATTGGCATCCATTCATCAGCCTTTCACCATTCTGGTTGTCCATCCATCCATCCGCCCATCCATCCGCCCATCCATATCCAAACCTGCCCATCCATATCCAAACCTACCCATCCATCCCCAAACATATCCATCTCAGCCATCTATCCATCCTTCCGCTCAACCATCAATTTACCCTTTCACTTATCCATCCTTTTGATTACTAATTCATCTACCCTGCAACCCATCTATCTTTTCACCCTTTCCTTCATCAACACATCCATCGTCCATCCACCATCCCCGTCACTCATCCATCCATCTAGCAAGCCATACATACACTCTCTCATCTATCCACCCTTTCACCCACACATCCACACTCTCTCATCTATCCACCCTTTCACCCACACATCCATCCTTTTACTCATTCACCATTAAACGTTAATTATGGGCCTTTGTCTGCTGAGCTGCAGACAGAAGAGGCCCATCAAGAGCTCCACCCCCACTGTAGCTGCTAAAGTGAGTGGTTCACGACTCCCCTGGCCAAACCTATCAGTCCAGCTCCAAATCTATCATTCAAACTCATCCATCCATCCATCCTTTCGCTCATCTATCCAGCCACTTACACCTCTCCATCCACCCTTTCACTCATATCCATCCAATCTTTCACTCATCCCTATATCCAGCCATCATTTTTCTCTTCCATCTTTCACTCCTCCATCCTCCTTTTCACTCATATCCATCCACCCTTTCACTCATCCCTCCATCCATCCATCCTTTTGCTCTTCCGTATTTCACCCCATCCATCCTCCTTTTTACTCCTATCCATCCACCCTTTCACTCATCCCATCATCCACCGTTTCACTCAACTATCCTCCCATCAATCTATCCATCCTTCCATACTTCAATCTATCCATCCTTCCACCATCCATCCACCGACACATCCATCCATCCACCCACTCCATCATCCATTCATCCACTCTTTCTCTCATCCATCAATCCACCCTTTCATTCAACCATCCATCCACTCATCCATCAACTTTCACCCCATCTTTTCATTCACCCTTGCACTCATCCATCCATTCTTTCACTCATCCATTCTTACATCCTTCCTTTCACTCTTTCATCCATGTATATATCTATCCACCCTTTTATGTCAACTATGAACCTTTGTCTGGACCTGCAGAAAGAAGAGGCCCATTAAGAACTCCACAGCTGCTGTAGCTGCTACAGCAGCGTGTTCAGATCCTCCCGGTGCACGCACAAAGTGAGACAAGGCCCAGTGCGGACAGAAATGAGGGTGGGCCTGAGGATTGCATGAATTCCCCATGGGGAAACTAATGAGCTTTAATGTAAGCCCTTGGATGATGTAAGATATGAGAGGCCAAGGGGAGCGGGTCAGGGCAGTCAGGGGGGGCAGCAGAGGGGGGTGAGGTGGGGTTAGCAAGTACAGGCACCGGGTGAAACATAAGGTGTACAGGAAAAGCAAAGTGCAAAGGAGGGTTGTGCAGGAGCTGCATGAGAAGGGAAAGCATGACCCTTTACTGTAGGCCCCTGGAAGCGTGGGTGAAGCACACAATAAAAGGCAGAGGGTCACAAGGGTTAAATCCGAGCAGGAGCCAAGAGGCCCTTAAGGCAGCCTCTTACATTCCATTGATGCCAGTGTTTTGGAGCTGCAGAAGCTCCATGTTAGTCTTGTGATCAAAGAAAATGAAAGGAGCAGGGGAGGGCCTGGAAGTCACACAAGAACCTTGGGGAGAAAGCAAAAAGACTCTTACCCTGACAGTGCTGTGGATCTTTTATACGGAGCTGCAACTTTGAGCTCAGCTTCATCATGTTGTTCTTCTGCTGTGGGGAAATTAAAGTGCAGGCCCCAGCTTTTGCATTGACCCTTTCATTGCCAATAAACTGCTCAGAGCTACTTATTAACTGGCTGTGACCAACAGGGTTGAACAGGTGTGTATCGGATTACCGTAAGACTGTCTACTTGTCCTTTGGACAAAATAGAAATGAAAACCTCTCGTCCTTGTAAGAAATCTAGATGTCTCGGGGTTGGGAGATAGGAATTCCCCACCCCTGCTTAAATAGTTAGCTTTCTGCTCCTCCCTCCTCCCTACCCTCTGTTGTCCAAGTCCAGCAACCAGCCCCCTACCTTTTGCCCTACATGATCCGATGTGCTTCCACTGCCCTCCATTTAGCTTGATATCCTTGCCCACTTTTCCTGCCTTCCGTTGCCCAATTCTATGCCCCATCATTGCCATCCTGTTTAGCCTCTCTGCTTAGCTTGCTGCCCCTACCCTCATTCCCCCTGCTCTACGATGTCTGTGTGCATGCCCCTGCTCCCTTTTGTTTGCCCATCATGTTCCATGGACTTGCCCCTGCCCCTGCCCCTCCTATCTACTCGGAGTGTTCTGTTGTGCTGCCAATGCTCCACCCACCTTCCTAGCATGGTCAGAAGGCTGCCATCTGTCTCTGCCACATCTACCCTGCGTGTCCGAGTTCCATGCCCTTATCCCCTGCCTCCTGTCCTCCATGTTCCATTTTGCTGCCACTCTCTTCTGCCCTCCATGCTTTGTTGTGCTGCAAATGCTCCTCCTGCCTGCCCTGCGTGGTATGTTGGGAAGGCCTTTCTCGTACCATATCTTGTCTGCTTCTACTCCTTCCTTCTGACCTCCAAGATCCTTTGTGCATGCCGCTGCTAACCCCCTCTTGCCCACTATGGCCGTGGTGCTGCTACTCACTCTCCCGCTTGCCATGCATGGTCCTCTGTGCTGTCCCAGCCACTCCCACCTGCCCTGTGTGGTCAGCTTTCTGCCCCTGACCCACTACCACCTTCCCTCCTTTGTCTGTGTATATGCCATTGTAGTCTCACTGTTTCCCTCCATGGTGTGTTGTGCTTCCAGTGCCCATCCTGCCTGCCCTCCATGGTCAGCTTGCTGCGCTTTCCCTGTGCCTTTACCACCTGTCCTTCGTTTTCCATGTGCAGGCCCCTATCCACTCCCTCCTGCCTTGTCTGGTCCATTGTCGGGCCCCTGGCCCCTCCCTCCTGCCCTTCATGGTCCGTTATGCTGTAATTGTCCCTCCTGTATGTCCGGTATGGTCAGTTTGCTGCCCTTACCTCTTTCCCCTCTGCTCTCTGTTGTCCATGTGCATGGCCCTGTCCCCTCCCAATTGCTTTCCATTGTGTGTTATTCTGCACTGCTGTACCGCTTGACTTGTGTGGTATATTATGCTGCTGCAACCCCTGACACCTGCCATGGAAGGTCAGATTGGTGCCCCTGCACATCTTCCTCCTGCCCTCTGTTATCCGAGTCCATCTCTCTAGTCCATTCCTCCTGCCCTCTGCGATTTAGTGTACCATATGTGCCAACATTTTGAACTTGGTAAGAGGGAGATGTTGACAAACAAACCTGGGCAATTGATTTTCCCTATTGACTTGCATTGAAAAAGAGGAGGTTTTAGGCCTGAGACAGATAAAATAAAGCCTATTTTGGGCTTAAAAACATCAGAAGTCTCCTGCCTGATTAGGGTCTGTTGGAATTTAGGGTTGTACTGCCACTGCCTCTTCTTCTGTCCTCACTGGTCTGTTGTAGCCTCTCTAGCCTGTCCTGCATGGTTGGTTTGTTGCCCCTGCCCCCTTTCCTCTGCCCTCCATGGTTTGTTGCCACTGTGCCTCCCGCCTGCCCAGGGTAGTCCACTTGTTGCCTCTGCACCCTCCTCCCTGCCCTCAGTTATCCGATTCCATGCCCCTGACCTCTGCCTCCCCACAGTATTCTAATGAGCAACTAGATTGGTAACATTCAATATTTATTACAAAAGTGTGGCACACCTGATGTCATCTCAATGTAATCAAAACTTTTATATCTAAAGCATTTCATTTTTAAATTATAAAAATGAGTCTTATTCCTATAGAAATTATAGTTAGTGTTCTAAAAAAATAAAATGAGGACATATTTACCGAGTTCTCAAATAGTGACAAAGCACTTTTAAATTATTTGCTATTTTTGTGTTTTTTATCCAGTTGATTACTTGACTATATCTTGCACAGAGGATGTGGTGTTACGGCCAGAGCTACAGACTTTGCAACTGGGGAACCAGGTTCAAGTTTCAGCGTCAGCTCGACATCCTGTGATTCTGGGAAATCACTTAATCTCCCCATGCATAAAACCAAAATGAATTATTCCTTGTGTAATGTAACTGATGCTCATGTAAAGCACTCCAATAGCTTTGGATCAAGTCTGCACCATATAAAACTGTAAAAAAAAGAAAATTACGTTTTTTGCACACTTCTGTCATTAGGTATACTTGTGCTACAACTGGGTGATATTTATTCTACATTTTGGCTCTTTTTTTCCTCTGGTGACCATTTTAGGAGACTTACTTGTTATGAAGCTCCCTAATTTCCTCAATTACTGCTAGTGTCCTCAGTAGAAAATGCTTTCAGTTTTCCACTTCGAATCCATCAAGATGGCATTCAGATGTGCCACAGTTTTGGCATAAATTCAGAATGTTAGCACTCTGTTGCTCTTTAGAACACTGTAGTAAAGCTGCTGATCACCAGGGAGTTAACTGGCAGTCTGCTGCTGGTATTGAAAGTACGTTTCAGTCTGTATGTCAGAATGTTTTAATGAAATGGAAGAGGAAGATATTTGAGAACTTACTTAAAACGTGTCCTAATTTATCTTTTTACAGCACTAACCATAATTTCTATGACAAAATGAACCCTCTCCTTTTGTTATTTTATAAATGCAAAGGAAGATTTACCACTATGATACAATCAAGATGACTTCAGGTGTGCCATGCTTTTGTCATTAGTAAGACTGTTAGAGCTCTAGTTGTTCTTTAGAACACTCTGGGAAGCTGCAGTAGAACACAAGGGAATTAACTGACAGGCTGCTCCTGTTGGAAGTACATATTTTACTGAGAATGTCAGACTTCATTCACATATGGCTGAGAAAGATAGTGTGAATTGACAGAAAATATGCTCTCATTTTAGCTTTTAGAGCACCTTCGATTATCACTAAGGGAAAATCGTGAGATAATAGTTTTCTCTCAAACATGATTAATGGAATCCCATCAGAAGGCTTCTCCACAGGGTAAAATCATATTAGAACACAACACACTTTCTAAAATTAGTATAGTTCCATCAACAAATAATTGATATTATAACTAAAATTTGTTATCACCCTTTATAAATTCTCCTTTGTGTGACCCTTAAAACCTGCCATTCACTACAATGCATTTCAGTGGGGAACTATCATGACCCAAGATGGCTGCAAGCACGTTCTGGTTGAAGTGCTGACAGCCAATCAGATCCCACCAAGAGATCTGTACTTTGGCTCCGCCCAGATCTAAAATTTTGGATTTCCGTTATTATTTCTAAAACTACGGTACGGATTTACACCAAATAACAACCAGCATGCTTTCTGAGCCAAGAGCTACCGTTCCACCAAATTTGGTGTAATTCCATCCAGCGGCATGGGCTGTACTTGTCTCTAAAACCTCTATGGGAATGAAGGTGGAAAATGCATTTTTTTGACCCCCCCCTCCCCCCTTTTTGCTTAGCTTCCGCTTGATGAATCATCCCAAAACCTTCTATGCACAACTAATATCAGCGGCACACTTTTTGAGTGTTCGTCAAACGGCACCAAAGATATAAGCAAGTCAAAAAATGATTTTCCTATGGAAACACGGTTTCAGCTCTAACTATTCACTGGTGACTGCCAGTAGGTTTTATATATATATATATATATCCAACCGAAAGTTGCCCAAGAAAGAGTGCCACACAGGTACTTGCGTCTCCAAACACTTTACTGCCAGCTACAGACGTGCAAATTGTACCCTCGGCAACCCAAATAGTTCAATACGCCAGACGCGTTTCAGGATTTCCCTTTTTTCAATGGCGTTAAAATCCCAGGTGAGACATCTTTTCAATCCAATTAAATGAATTCTGCCATAGTAGGCGTGGCCTCCGGGCCTTCTGGTTAATGTAGTTTCACAATTATCATGCTACAGTGAGCGTGTCTCTTTATCAAATGTTTTTTCAAAATTAGTTGGTGCCAGAGTAACAAAGCGCTACGGCTGCTTTCTTCTGCCCGCAGCATTGGAATACCTCCCATTATGGTGATCGTCTGTCACACCACGGGTCCATGTTGCATGGCGAGGCACTCTTGTTCGGCCGGGCGCGGCCGCACTATATCCAAACAAAAGTTGCCCAAGAAAGAGTGCCACACAGGTACTTGCTTCTCCAAACACTTTACTGCCAGCTACAGACGTGCAAATTGTACCCTCGGCAACCCAAATAGTTCGATACGCCAGACGCGTTTCAGGATTTCCCTTTTTTCAATGGCGTTAAAATCACAGGTGAGACATCTTTTCAATCCAATTAAATTAATTCTGCCATAGTAGGCGTGGCCTCCGGGCCTTCTGGTTAATGTAGTTTCACAATTATCATGCTACAGTGAGCGTGTCTCTTTATCAAATGTTTTTTCACAATTAGTTGGTGCCAGAGTAACAAAGCGCTACGGCTGCCTTCTTCTGCCCGCAGCATTGGAATACCTCTCATTATGGTGATCGTCTGTCACACCACGGGTCCATGTTGCATGGCGGGGCATTCTTTTTCGGCCGGGCGTGGCCGCACTATATCCAAACGAAAGTTGCCCAAGAAAGAGTGCCACACAGGTACTTGCTTCTCCAAACACTTTACTGCCAGCTACAGACGTGCAAATTGTACCCTCGGCAACCCAAATAGTTCGATACGCCAGACGCGTTTCAGGATTTCCCTTTTTTCAATGGCGTTAAAATCACAGGTGAGACATCTTTTCAATCCAATTAAATGAATTCTGCCATAGTAGGCGTGGCCTCCGGGCCTTCTGGTTAATGTAGTTTCACAATTATCATGCTACAGTGAGCGTGTCTCTTTATCAAATGTTTTTTCAAAATTAGTTGGTGCCAGAGTAACAAAGCGCTACGGCTGCTTTCTTCTGCCCGCAGCATTGGAATACCTCCCATTATGGTGATCGTCTGTCACACCACGGGTCCATGTTGCATGGCGGGACACTCTTGTTCGGCCGGGCGTGGCCGCACTATATCCAAACGAAAGTTGCCCAAGAAAGAGTGCCACACAGGTACTTGCTTCTCCAAACACTTTACTGCCAGCTACAGACGTGCAAATTGTACCCTCGGCAACCCAAATAGTTCGATACGCCAGACGCGTTTCAGGATTTCCCTTTTTTCAATGGCGTTAAAATCACAGGTGAGACATCTTTTCAATCCAATTAAATGAATTCTGCCATAGTAGGCGTGGCCTCCGGGCCTTCTGGTTAATGTAGTTTCACAATTATCATGCTACAGTGAGCGTGTCTCTTTATCAAATGTTTTTTCAAAATTAGTTGGTGCCAGAGTAACAAAGCGCTACGGCTGCTTTCTTCTGCCCGCAGCATTGGAATACCTCCCATTATGGTGATCGTCTGTCACACCACGGGTCCATGTTGCATGGCGGGGCACTCTTGTTCGGCCGGGCGTGGCCGCACTATATCCAAATGAAAGTTGCCCAAGAAAGAGTGCCACACAGGTACTTGCTTCTCCAAACACTTTACTGCCAGCTACAGACGTGCAAATTGTACCCTCGGCAACCCAAATAGTTCGATACGCCAGACGCGTTTCAGGATTTCCCTTTTTTCAATGGCGTTAAAATCACAGGTGAGACATCTTTTCAATCCAATTAAATGAACGTAGTTATACATAATAAGGGTAAGCCAGCGGAAGAATGCTCTTCCTATAGGCCAATCTCCCTCCTTAACGTGGAGGTCAAAAGTCTGGCCAAGGTCCTGGCTCGACAGTTGATCCCAATTGTTGCCAAGCTCGTGCATCCGGACCAGTCCGGATTCATGCCCAGACACAACACTGCTCTCAACTTGAGGCAATTGAATGCAGTTTTTGGTCGAAGGGACTCTATCCGGGAAGATGCAGCAATACTATCATTGGACCAGGGTATGGCCTTCGACACAGTCGAATGGCCATACATGTCCGCAGTTCTAGAGCGCATGAGGGTGGGCGAAAAGTTTATCATATGGCTGCAGCTGCTATATTCAGCGCCTCTGGCCCAAGTCGTAGTAGACGGGCGAACATCAAACACTTTTACGTTAAATCGGGGAACAAGGCAGGGTTGCCCACTGTCTCCGCTGCTGTTCGCCATGATACTGGAGCCCTTAGCAAGTTGGATTCGCGGGGACCCAATTAACCGAGGGTTACGATGGACGGAGGGACGCAAAGATAGAATTTCGCTCTATGCGGATGATATAATCCTATATGTAGCGTCGCCGCGAACTTCCATTGATACGATACTCCAGATCTGCTCCACTTTTGGTCGATTCCGGGATACACCATCAACTGGTCCAAATCATTGGTGTTCCCCCTCCGGGGGCCTGCTCCTGTCTTGCCCTCAGCCTGCAAAGCTAAAATTGTGACAGAAGGATTCACATACTTAGGAATATATTTCACATCCAGGGAGCATCTTTTCTATGAGCTTAATCTCCTTGCTCCACTGGTCCGACTACGGGGAGACATGCAACATTGGCATGCCCTGCCATTTTCCCTGTTGGGTAGAACAGCGTTATTTAAAATAATGGCTCTACCGCGGTCCCTTTACGCTCTGCAAAATATTCCTTAAGAGATTCCTGAAGCGGACTTTCGGTCCATAGACGGGGAGGTCAGGAACCTGCTGCAGGACGGGAAGCCTCCCCGTATAGCAGCCCACAAACTCACCACGGGCTGGTACGAGGGAGGAATCACGCTACCCAATATTCGGGCATATTACTGGCCATTCCAATTGTTAGTCATCAATTAATGGGTTTATTGCTCACAGGTGGATCCGTCGTGTCACATGGACGAATGGTTGATGGGAGTCGGGGGGTAGAGCGAAGCAGTAAATACCAATCCCAAGAAAAAGAAGCTAACGAGGCCCACGGCCCAAACGGTAACTAAACATCTTGGTTGGGGGAATAGGGTGACACTGGCCACACCTCTCTGGTGGGCAGAGCACCTGGGCAAGTTGGGCCGCTACCAAGGCTTTAATAAATGGGACACCATCGGCATCTCAAGGTTGAATGATCTGTGGGTAAGGGGGAAAATAATCCCATTTACAGAACTGCAGAAAGAATACGAGCTCTCCGGGAAGGAACTTGTTAGATATTCCCAAATATGGCATGCTCTCAAAGGGGTGGTCCCGGGAGGGGAGTACATACAGGAGGCATCACCACTAGAGGACAGGTTGCTATCAGAGCATATGCAATGTAAAGCCGTATCCCTGACCTACAAACAAATTATTAACAACTTACCTGAACCACTCCTCACTTTACGTGAGCGTTGGCAGGCTGACATCGGGCTTCTAGAGGAGGAGGAGTGGATGAGGCACTTGTATCGCCCCCTGGAAGTTGCAATACAATCCATCCCACTGCCCTGAAATTGTGCTTACTGAATATATGGGAGGTAACTGATATGAATCAGACTGAACAGCTGTGGTCTACTATGGGCCTCATGATTGCAAAATGAAATTTTGCCCAGAGGTGGGGACAGCGGAGCCGCCAACCCCAGTGGATTGGGATCAAGACATGGACTGGTGCATGATTGCTGAAGTCGAGGTATATAAAAATAGAGGATGCCCTCGGAAGTGGGAAAAGGTTTGGGGAAATGGAACTCGCTTAGAGGGAACATTTGCAGTCCTCCTCATGCCCGGGGAATGCATACAGATGGGTGGAGCAGTGGCAGGGAGGCTCCGGACGAAGACATGTGAGGTGGATTTGGTGCTGGAGTACACAAAAAGTCTTGGTAATTGTAACTGTCTGCTATGCCTAGTGAGACTGGTTAATATATCGCTACTGTATTGTTTTCTTGCTATGCTTAATAAACAGATCATACAAAGAAAAGTCTCAATGGCACAAGGGGGAAGGGTAGGGTTAAAGGTAGATTTGGGCTTAAAATCATAAGGACAGATGACACCTAAATTAAAGAGAAGGACAACCCAAATTGCATTACCTTTGTTTCTACAGAGGTAAGAGAATGGGTAGAGAGATTTACCACAGTGCTTGATGTATTCATTGTTTCTTCTTTTGTCCCCTTGATTTCATTCCCACAGGGGTTCCTTTTACTCTTACTCCATTCTCCTTTCCTGGTTTCTTTGGTGATGTTGTTGATTTCTTCCTTTGCCATCCCTTTGCCCTTGCCTCTTTCTCCTCTGCCTCTTCCTTTCCCCGGCCTCGATCCTTCTGCCAATTTCGCTGGTACTTTCCTTGATTGAGTAATCGAAGTTCCTCCCAAAAATGTCCCACTCCTGTCATACCTGTATCAGATTGCCCCCCTGTGTCATCTTCAGATATATCGCTTTCGCTTATGTCACTTCTGAAGTCCCCTCCTTCATTTGGTTGCAGGGATGCTAAGTTCTGGGATGTTTTCATCTTTCTTCAAAGATCATCAAATCCTACTGAACATCAGAATTCTGCCTTTCTGATAATCTTGTTGGTCTCTTGTGAATTTCCTTTGCTTCTTGAGAATGATTTCATCTTCATGGTTTGTTAGTTTCAAGGATACTTCCTCCAGTTTTTTTTGTAATAGGATTCTTTACTGTCTTCCTTGGATAATTCTTGTTTGAGTTGGTCACTCGATTTAATAGTGTGACTCGCTCCTTCAAATATGGAGGTAATAACTTGTCTCTGACTAAATGTTTTCTAACTTGCAGTGTAGATAGTGGTTTTTAATATGTTTGTTTCCTGTTTTTTTTGTTTCACATAGGACCTGCCGTCAGACGGTTTACAGTATACTGTACTGAAAGAGAGCACTGGGCGCCTATTTTTGAGGCTGATCATTTTCCTTACTTACTTCTTAGAAGGCTGAAGAATTTCTACACTCAGCTTATCAGTAGGACAATATGCATTATTAATTAATTTCCTTGGCCTGGTTTGAGACTAGAAAATGTATATTATCAGTATTCTGATTGTTTTCAATATTTTTGTATACATTGTTAGTATGATTTAGACAATAAGCTGTAGGGGCACATGGAAATAAGATAGGACGTGCTCTACTATTCCCACTATGGCTGAATTGTGGTATTTGTAGGTCGAAGAATGTAAATAAGTCATCATACGATTTCTCTGGTTTTTGATATATACAAGTATTACAGACTCAGACTATGCCTACTGGGGCTTTATTGACCCACACTTATATTGTCATTTTCTTCATCAGTTGACATTAATACACCTGTCTCTGGAACAAATATAGACAATAATAGGTAGTGATGAGTACATTTATCTGATTTTTAAACTGGATCTTCTTTGGTCAAACTCAATTCTGATATTAGTGCAATTTATTTTCATTACGGTGCATATTGATATCACAGCATGGATTTTGAAAATTGATTGCATTTATCACATGATTTAACCCCTTCGCTGCCAGGCCTTTTCCCCCTCATGTGCCAAGCCTTTTTTTGGCTATTTGGCATAGTGCGCGCTTAGGCCCCTGTAACTTTTTGACCACATTAGGTATCCACGCCAAATTTGCGTCCTTTTCTTCCAACATCATGGGGATTCTAAAGGTACTCAGGGTTTGTGGATTCCCCTGGAGGGGTCACAGAAATTAGCCAAAATACAGCAAAAGTTTGTTTTTTTTCGGAAAAATTGGAAAAACAGGCTGCAAATGAAAGCATCTGGGGTTTTCCCTGCAAATGTTATCAAAAAAGGGTTTGTGGGGTTGAAATCACCATTTTCCCAGCTTTTTGGGGATACCAGACTTTTGTCAGAGACCCAAAATCTTTTACACAGTTTTGGCATTTTTCTGGGACATAGCCTATTTTTGCTATTTTTTGTGCTTTTGACCTCCTTCCAGTTAATGGCAGAAATGGGTACAAAAGCAATAATGGATCCTGGAAAGCTATACATTTTCGAGAAGAAGACAAAATTCTGAATTCAGCAAGGGGTCATTTGTATAGATCTATCAAGGTTTTTTTATAGAAACAAACAGTTAAATATAGGATAAATTGAAAATTAGTTGAAATAAACAGCCTTTTGTGTCAACGTTTTCACCTGTAACTTCTTCTAATTATGACTGCTCTTTGAAAGCAATATACCGTTGCATCCGCTGGACATTACTGGTTGTGGGGATATATAGGACTTGTAGGTTCACCAAGAACTCGACGAGCCCAGAGCCAAAAACTGAGCAGCAACTTGCAATGGTTTTTTATTATGTACCGGGTATATAGTAATTATTCTGTAAAAATGTGTACATTGAAAAATCAGTATGAAAGACACCTATGTATTTCTGAAATGGGAACAAAATATAGAGTTTAGAAACAGTAGATATTTGCACATTTCTGAAATTGGGAATACTCATACTAGCATGAGAATTATCAGTCATTTTTTAGAATGACTTATTTTTTACACAATGTCTTTCATTTGGAAGGCAGAAATGCATCGAAAGTCAATAGATAATAACAGTTCCTTTACAAAACTGAATTACCCTAAGTCTCCCGATAAAAATGGTACCTCACTTGTGTGGGTAGGCATAGTGCCCACGACAGGAAACGGCGCAAAACGCAACGTGGTCACAACTCAATATCGCAGTGAAAATGTACCCTTTTTTGGCAAAGTGCCTAGCTCTAGTTTGTTAACCCTAGCTCTGCGGGCACCTTGGGAAACCTAGCAAACCTATACATTTTTGAAAACTAGACACCCAGGGGAATCCAGGATGGGGTGACTTGACTGCCTCCCACCAGGGTCTGTTACCCAGAATCCCTTGCAAACCTAAAAAATTGTCAAAAAAACACATTTTCCCCACATTTCTGTCGTGGAAAGTTCCGGAATCCGCGTGGATCCACAAATTTCCACCCACCCCCCGTTCCCCAAAGTCTTACGAGAAAAACGGTACCTCACTTGTGTGGGTCGGCCTAGTGCCCGTGACAGGAAACGGCGCAAAACGCAACGTGGTCACACCTCAATTTCGCAGTGAAAAAGGACCCTGTTTTGGCAAAATGTCTAGCTGTAGTTTTTGAACCCTAGCTCTGCGGGCACCTTGGGAAACCTAGCAAATCTATACATTTTTGAAAACTAGACACCCAGGGGAATCCGAGATGGGGTGACTTGACTGCCTCCCACCAGGGTCTGTTACCCAGAATCCCTTGCAAACCTAAAAAATTGTCAAAAAAAACACATTTTCCCCACATTTCTGTCGTGGAAAGTTCCGGAATCTGCGTGGATCCACAAATTTCCACCCACCCCGCGTTCCCCAAAGTCTTACGAGAAAAACGGTACTTCACTTGTGTGGGTCAGCCTAGTGCCCGCGACAGGAAACGGCGCAAAACGCAACGTGGTCACACCTCAATCTCGCAGTGAAAAATGACCCTTTTTTTGCAAAATGTCTAGCTGTAGTTTTTGAACCCTAGCTCTGCGGGCACCTTGGGAAACCTAGCGAACCTATACATTTTTGAAAACTAGACACCCGGGGGAATCCAGGATGGGGTGACTTGACTGCCTCTCACCAGGGTCTGTTACCCAGAATCCCTTGCAAACCTAAAAAATTGTCAAAAAAAGCACATTTCCCCCACATTTCTGTAGTGGAAAGTTCCGGAATCTGCGTGGATCCACAAATTTCCACCCACCCCGCGTTCCCCAAAGTCTTACGAGAAAAACGGTACCTCACTTGTGTGGGTTGGCCTAGTGCCCGCGACAGGAAACGGCGCAAAACGTAGTGAGGTAACATCAAAATTGCCTATCTCAAAACCACCTGGTTTTGCAAGGGGGGTCACTTGGGTTTTTGGCCCGGTGCTCGGCGGCCATCTAGGGAAACCTACCAAACCCATACATTTCTGAAAACTAGACACCCAGGGGCTTCCAGGGAGGTATGACTTGCGTGGATCCCCCAACGTTTCCTTACCCAGAATCCCCTGCAAACCTCAATTTTAGCTGAAAAAATCACTTTTTTCACACATTTTTGTGTGGGAAAGTTGTGGCATCACCAGGCTCACTCAAATTTCCCACCTCCCAGTGTTCCCCTGGGTCTCCCGGTAAAAATGGTGCCTCACTTGTGTGGGAGGCCCAAGTACCCGCGACAGGCAAGGGCCCAAAACGTTGTGAGGTGACATCAAAATTGCCTATCTCAAAACCACCTGGTTTTGCAAGGGGGGTCACCTGGGTTTTTGGCCCAGTGCTCGGCGGCCATCTAGGGAAACCTACCAAACCCATACATTTCTGAAAACTAGACACCCGGGGGCTTCCAGGGAGGTATGGCTTGCGTGGATCCCCCAACCCTTCCTTACCCAGAATCCCCTGCAAACCTCAATTTTAGCTGAAAAAATCACTTTTTTCACACATTTTTGTGTGGGAAAGTTATAGCATCACCGGGCTCACTCAAATTTCCCACCTCCCAGCGTTCCCCTGGGTCTCCCGGTAAAAATGGTGCCTCACTTGTGTAGGAGGCCCAAGTACCCGCGACAGGCAAGGGCCCAAACATTTTTTTGGATAGGCAATGTTGATGTCGCATCACTACGTTTTGGGCCCTTGCCTGTCGCGGGTACTTGGGCCTCCCACACAAGTGAGGCACCATTTTTACCGGGAGACCCAGGGGAACGCTGGGAGGTGGGAAATTTGAGTGAACCCGGTGATGCCACAACTTTCCCACACAAAAATGGGTGAAAAAATTGATTTTTTCAGCTAAAATTGAGGTGTGCAGGGGATTCTGGGTAAGGAAACGTTGGGGGATCCACGCAAGCCATACCTCCCTGGAAGCCCCCGGGTATCAAGTTTTCAGAAATGTATGGGTTTGTAGGTTTCCCTAAATGGCCGCCGAGCACCGGGCCAAAAACCCAGGTGACCCCCCCTTGCAAAACCAGGTGGTTTTGAGATAGGCAATTTTGATGTCACCTCACTACGTTTTGGGCCCTTGCCTGTCGCGGGTACTTGGGCCTCCCACACAGGTGAGGCACCATTTTTACCAGGAGACCCAGGGGAACGCTGGGAGGTGGGAAATTTGAGTGAGCCCGGTGATGCCACAACTTTCCCACACAAAAATGGATGAAAAAAGTGATTTTTTCAGCTAAAATTGAGGTTTGCAGGGGATTCTGGGTAAGGAAACGTTGGGGGATCCACGCAAGCCATACCTCCCTGGAAGCCCCCAGGTGTCTAGTTTTCAGAAATGTATGGGTTTGGTAGGTTTCCCTAGATGGCCGCCGAGCACCGGGCCAAAAACCCAGGTGACCCCCCTTGCAAAACCAGGTGGTTTTGAGATAGGCAATTTTGATGTCACCTCACTACGTTTTGGGCCCTTGCCTGTCGCGGGTACTTGGGCCTCCCACACAAGTGAGGCACCATTTTTACCGGGAGACCCATGGGAACGCTGGGAGGCGGGAAATTTGAGTGAGACCGGTGATGCCACAACTTTCCCACACGAAAATGTGTGAAAAAAGTGATTTTTTTCAGCTAAAATTGAGGTTGCAGGGGATTCTGGGTAAGGAAACGTTGGGGGATCCACGCAAGCCATACCTCCCTGGAAGCACCCGGGTGTCTAGTTTTCAGAAATGTATGGGTTTGGTAGGTTTCCCTAGATGGCCGCCGAGCACTGGGCCAAAAACCCAGGTGACCCCCCTTGCAAAACCAGGTGGTTTTGAGATAGGCAATTTTGATGTCACCTCACTACGTTTTGGGCCCTTGCCTGTCGTGGGTACTTGGGCCTGCCACACAAGTGTGGCACCATTATTACCGGGAGACCCAGGGGAACGCTAGGAGGTGGGAAATTTGAGTGAGCCCGGTGATGGCACAACTTTCCCACACAAAAATGTGTGAAAAAGTGATGTTTTTCAGCTAAAATTGAGGTTTGCAGTGGATTCTGGGTAAGGAAACGTTGGGGGATCCACGCAAGCCATACCTCCCTGTAAGCCCCCGGGTGTCTAGTTTTCAGAAATGTATGGGTTTGGTAAGTTTCCCTAGATGGCCGCCGAGCACCGGGCCAAAAACCCAGGTGGCCCCCCTTGCAAAACCAGGTGGTTTTGAGATAAGCAATTTTGATGTCACCTCACTACGTTTTGGGCCCTTGCCTGTCGCGGGTACTTGGGCCTCCCACACAAGTGAGGCACCATTTTTACCGGGAGACCCAGGGGAACGCTGGGAGGTGGGAAATTTGAGTGAGCCTGGTGATGCCACAACTTTCCCACACAAAAATGTGTGAAAAAAGTGATTTTTTCAGCTAAAATTGAGGTTTGCAGGAGATTCTGGGTAAGGAAACGTTGGAGGATCCACGCAAGCCATACCTCCCTGGAAGCCCCTGGGTGTCTAGTTTTCAGAAATGTATGGGTTTGGTAGGTTTCCCTAGATGGCCGCCGAGCACCGGGCCAAAAACCCAGATGACATCCCTTGCAAAACCAGGTGGTTTTGAGATAGGCAATTTTGATGTCACCACACTACGTTTTGGGTCCTTGCCTGTCGCGGGTACTTGGGCCTCCCACACAAGTGAGGCACCATTTTTACCGGGAGACCCAGGGGAACGCTGGGAGGTGGGAAATTTGAGTGAGCCCGGTGATGCCACAACTTTACCACACAAAAATGTGTGAAAAAAGTGATTTTTCAGCTAAAATTGAGGTTTGCAGGGGATTCTGGGTAAGGAAACGTTGGGGGATCCACACAAGCCATACCTCCCTGGAAGCCCCTGGGTGTCTAGTTTTCAGAAATGTATGGGTTTGGTAGGTTTCCCTAGATGGCCGCCGAGCACCGGGCCAAAAACCCAGGTGACCCCCCTTGCAAAACCAGGTGGTTTTGAGATAGGGAATTTGGATGTCACCACACTACGTTTTGGGCCCTTGCCTGTCGCGGGTACTTGGGCCTCCCACACAAGTGAGGCACCATTTTTACCGGGAGACCCAGGGGAACGCTGGGAGGTGGGAAATTTGAGTGAGCCCGGTGATGCCACAACTTTCCCACACAAAAATGTGTGAAAAAAGTGATTTTTCAGCTAAAATTGAGGTTTGCAGGGGATTCTGGGTAAGGAAACGTTGGGGGATCCACGCAAGCCATACCTCCCTGGAAACCCCCGGGTGTCTAGTTTGCAGAAATGTATGGGTTTGGTAGGTTTCCTTAGATGGCCGCCGAGCACCAGGCCAAAAACCCAGGTGACCCCCCTCGCAAAACCAGGTGGTTTTGAGATAGGCAATTTTGATGTCACCTCACTACGTTTTGGGCCCTTGCCTGTCGCGGGTACTTGGGCCTCCCACACAAGTGAGGCACCATTTTTACCGAGAGACCCAGGGGAACGTTGGGAGGGGGGAAATTTGAGATGGACTTCAGTATGGATTGTGGTGGACAGGCCTTCAAGGTTAACCCACAATTGACACCACTAGGGTACACCTGCTTGTGCTAAGACATCAAGCCTTCTAAGGTCTAGTGGGGCCTTCTACGGTCTAGCATGGGAATGTGCTCCCTCAGTACAGCGGTGTGGTGGACCGGTCATGAATGCGGAACCCGGTTCCCCAGTTCCAAATTCCACATCTCTGGCCATAGTGCCACATCCCCTCTGAACACCATACTTGCCCACTGAAACTCGCACTGCCTTTAGCTGTAACCTAATTGTGCCCGCTATAAACACTTGGATATGGCTCAATTCAAATTATGCACTTGATAAGAGTAATATGCTGCCTAAAAAAAAAAAAAAAGCATCCACTCATAGGGAATGCAAAGCATGTGAAATGTAAGCAGAAACAACATGGTTACCTAAACGATCTCTCATTAACTATTCAGAAATCAGCGAGTGGTTTCACCTGAAAAGTTATGAACATGACTAGAGGGCCCTGAAGGGAACCGTTTCACTGTCCACTGCTTACATCCTTACAAAACGTAAGCAGTATGGTATAAAAAGACCACATCCATAAACACAGAGCCATGGTACACATTGTGTTTTCCAATCCACCCATCAACCAGGTATTGCAGTACCTCCAGGAATAGTACACTCTCCCAACCTGGAAACAACAATGCTCTTCAAAGAAAGACAAGAAAATGAAAGTAGCACTTCACTGGCAAACTCTGTAAAGTGATGCTGGTGTATTTGGATGTAAAAAAAAACAATCTGGTCACTTTGCAACTCCTCTGTCTTGCTATTATTCTCATATAAGAAATTCTATTTCTCTACATGCTGCTGCACTTTGGATTTGAAAAAAAGAAGGGCATTTCTCGGCATTTTTGGATCCATTTCACAGGGAAGCAACTAGAAAGATGAGCGTTTTTCAAATTTGGATCCATTTCACAGGGAAGCAACAACAGGCACACAGGAACGAAGCCGAGCCTCGTGGCATGCCTGGGCATACCAAAGTGCCCCCACCCTAACCCAAACCCACCGATGCAAAAATCATCCTGCTGCACTTTCGATTTGAAAAATTACAAAGAAGGGCATTTCTCGGCATTTTTGGATCCATTTCACAGGGAAGCAACTAGAAAGATGAGCGTTTTTCAAATTTGGATCCATTTCACAGGGAAGCAACAACAGGCACACAGGAACGAAGCCGAGCCTCGTGGCATGCCTGGGCATACCAAAGTGCCCCCACCCTAACCCAAACCCACCGATGCAAAAATCATCCTGCTGCACTTTGGATTTGAAAAATTACAAAGAAGGGCATTTCTCTGCATTTTTGGATGCATTTCACAGGGAAGCAACTAGAAAGACGAGCGTTTTTCAAATTTGGATCCATTTCACAGGGAAGCAACAACAGGCACACAGGAACGAAGCCGAGCCTCGTGGCATGCCTGGGCATACCAAAGTGCCCCCACCCTAACCCAAACCCACCGATGCAAAAATCATGTTGCTGCACTTTGGATTTGAAAAATTACAAAGAAGGGCATTTCTCTGCATTTTTGGATGCATTTCACAGGGAAGCAACTAGAAAGACGAGCGTTTTTCAAATTTGAAACCATTTCACAGGGAAGCAACAACAGGCACACAGGAACGAAGACAAGCCTCGTGGCATGCCTGGGCATACCAAAGTGCCCCCACCCTAACCCAAACCCACCGATGCAAAAATCATGCTGCTGCACTTTGGATTTGAAATATTACAAAGAAGGGCATTTCTCGGCATTTTTGGATCCATTTCACAGGGAAGCAACTAGAAAGACGAGCGTTTTTCAAATTTGAAACCATTTCACAGGGAAGCAACAACAGGCACACAGGAACGAAGCCGAGCCTCGTGGCATGCCTGGGCATACCAAAGTGCCCCCACCCTAACCCAAACCCACCGATGCAAAAAACCCCTCTCCCCAGCCCCAAAACTCACCTTTACTCTCCGACGCGCAGGAAGCCATTTGCTTCCTGCGCCACGGAGAGCAAACGGGAAACGTCCAATGACGTCAGCGCGGCTCGCGCGCTGACGTCATTGATGACGCGGGGGGAGGCAGGGGAAGGTCTTCCCCTGCCTTCCCAGTAAAAAAAAAAAAAAGATCGACCACTCACGGGGGGAGCGCCAGCGCTTCCCCCGTGGGTGGGTGCCATGACGAGCTGGACTCGTCATGGGCACAGCGCGACTGTGCTCCATGACGAGTCCAGCTCGTCATGGGCACGGAAGGGGTTAAGATTATCCGTGTTAACACAGATGGCTTATCAGGTATGGATTTTCACCTTCCTGTGCCAAATGTGTGGTATATTATGCTTTGGATATTATGTAACATAGTGAAAAAAGAACATGTGCTAAGATGGCTCCCAGTTTCTTCTGCGTGTTGTACCTTTTGAGAAGTATTGCCCTATTTTTGTTACTGAGTTGCCCTTAAAATGTATGCTATCCATCCTACCTGTGAACAAGGCGTGTTTGATGTCGAAACACATCGGGTTGTTCGGCATGTGGAGTAAATAATTATGGATATTCTATTGGATTGACGTCTTTTTGATTGCACCTATCAGATAATACAGAATCTTCCATACGGTAGCCCAACACCCAGCGCAGCCAAAGACTTTAACACAGCACCTTTAGAAAAGGGTTTTATTTCTCTCTCTCTCTTTAGAATAAGGCTTGGGTTTTTATTTTACACAATGCTCTCTAACAGAAAGACTTTCCCAGATGTCAAATGCACAAGGTTCAAATACACAAAGAGATATATATGTTTATATGCAAGTAATAATCTAAATGCATGAATAATACTGATTAATAAACAAGCAGCAAATAATATGAGATAAGACTCAAGCAAATATACTGGACGTCCTGCAAGAGATCAGAAAGATATATATATATATATATATATATATATATATATATATATATATATATATATATATATATATATATATATATATATATATATACACACATCAGATGATTACTTTGGATGCGCACCTCAACTCACTCAGACATCACAAAGAAAACACCTCAAATGATTAAAGCCACTGGCCAAACATCACAGTGGCAATAACCAAAACTCAATAAATCACCTGGTGCAAAACACCACATCTCAGACTGGGGAAGTAAACAGCCGTGATTAAGAGCCTCAGCAACCAGGGTCCACTCTCTGAGGTAGACGCGTCCGCCCCCACTCAGATTCCAAAATACCGGTTTCCGAGTCAGCAACCCTCAGCTTTAAACACACTAGAAGGTTCAAGAAAGACCTCTTCCTGGGCCAGAGGAATCTTACCAGAACTGGCCAGGCTGCAAGCAAGCATTCCCACGGCAGGAAGGAGTTCTCACGCCCCCTTCTCCAAATCTCACATGTTCCAGCCTGTATCTTGACGAAGCTCACAAAGCCTTTCAGAATACATAAACAATCCCTCACAAAAAACAGAAAGACCTTGAACGTGAATAACCCAAGCAACCTGCAAGCGCTGCTGTGCACGCAGAAAAGCTGAAGCAAGGCACAGCCAGGAAAAAAGGATTACATGAGGCCATGTCAAAGCCAATAGTAGGAACTTCATAATTTTCATAATAACACAAACAACTAGCAAGTGCTGCTATGCACGCAGAAAAGCTGAAGCAAGGCAAAGTCAGAAAACAAGATGATATAAGGCCATGTCAAAGCCAATAGTAAGAGCTTCATAATTCTCATACAACACCAAGCACATGTGTGCATCGCTGCCCACAACACTGCACTTCGAGACCAAAAAGTACACTCCACACCTCTCTCACCCTTTCACGCTTTCAAATGCACAACCCACACGTTCTACTCTTGGTAAGGCTGTCCTACTCCGTGACAGCTCCCACTGAAAGACAGCAAGATTACAAGAAAAAAAAGAAGCAAGGCATATGCTGGACCGTCGTACATCCAGGCTAGGATGAAATAACACACTAAAGTCAGTTAAAATAATAGTAGTCAAAGGTCATCACTGGGTGTCAAACCACAAGAGTGCTTCTAACACTATCTCTTTCTTTGATGTGAGGGTGAGTGCATGATTCCGAGCATTGCTGTCAGCAAACCGGAAGGAACTGTAATTAGAGAGGGGCTCATATATATATGTATATATATATATATATCCAATCAAGAGTTTGCCTGGAAAGAGAGGACACCACACAGGTAAGTTCAAATCTTGTTACCATTTATTCACCGAAGGCAGTGACAACAGGCAGACATCGCGGCAACTTGAAATCCCTCCCGACGCGTTTCGTGCTATGGAGAGCACTTCCTCATGGGATGCTGGGATCATGTTGAAAATGAACACGGCAGTCTTTTGCACCACAATTAAATAATGAAACCCCGCCTTGAGTGGGCGTGGCCACCCCTGTGGCCTGATGGTCAACGTAGTGCAACTGTGCTACTCGGGTGAGTTTGCCATAATTCAAACAACTTTCTGTCAATGAAGTCCTCAGTGGGTGTGCACACAGCATGCCAGTCTTTGTACTGCCGCTCCACTCGCTGAATCACACTCACCCTTCCTTTGTGCTGAAATGCGTTGTGCACCTCAACAGGACTGCGCAGAGCGCAGCGGGGTCACTCTCGCGGCTCAGGCGGTGCCGCATCAATCCAATCAAGAGTTTGCCTGGTAAGAGAGGACACCACACAGGTAAGTTCAAATCTTGTTACCATTTATTCACCGAAGGCAGTGACAACAGGCAGACATCGCGGCAACTTGAAATCCCTCCCGACGCGTTTCGTGCTATGGAGAGCACTTCCTCATGGGATGCTGGGATCATGTTGAAAATGAACACGGCAGTCTTTTGCACCACAATTAAATAATGAAACCCCGCCTTGAGTGGGCGTGGCCACCCCTGTGGCCTGATGGTCAACGTAGTGCAACTGTGCTACTCGGGTGAGTTTGCCATAATTCAAACAACTTTCTGTCAATGAAGTCCTCAGTGGGTGTGCACACAGCATGCCAGTCTTTGTACTGCCGCTCCACTCGCTGAATCACACTCACCCTTCCTTTGTGCTGAAATGCGTTGTGCACCTCAACAGGACTGCGCAGAGCGCAGCGGGGTCACTCTCGCGGCTCAGGCGGTGCCGCATCAATCCAATCAAGAGTTTGCCTGGAAAGAGAGGACACCACACAGGTAAGTTCAAATCTTGTTACCATTTATTCACCTGTGTGGCGTCCTCTCTTTCCAGGCAAACTCTTGATTGGATTGATGCGGCACCGCCTGAGCCGCGAGAGTGACCCCGCTGCGCTCTGCGCAGTCCTGTTGAGGTGCACAACGCATTTCAGCACAAAGGAAGGGTGAGTGTGATTCAGCGAGTGGAGCGGCAGTACAAAGACTGGCATGCTGTGTGCACACCCACTGAGGACTTCATTGACAGAAAGTTGTTTGAATTATGGCAAACTCACCCGAGTAGCACAGTTGCACTACGTTGACCATCAGGCCACAGGGGTGGCCACGCCCACTCAAGGCGGGGTTTCATTATTTAATTGTGGTGCAAAAGACTGCCGTGTTCATTTTCAACATGATCCCAGCATCCCATGAGGAAGTGCTCTCCATAGCACGAAACGCGTCGGGAGGGATTTCAAGTTGCCGCGATGTCTGCCTGTTGTCACTGCCTTCGGTGAATAAATGGTAACAAGATTTGAACTTACCTGTGTGGCGTCCTCTCTTTCCAGGCAAACTCTTGATTGGATTGATGCGGCACCGCCTGAGCCGCGAGAGTGACCCCGCTGCGCTCTGCGCAGTCCTGTTGAGGTGCACAACGCATTTCAGCACAAAGGAAGGGTGAGTGTGATTCAGCGAGTGGAGCGGCAGTACAAAGACTGGCATGCTGTGTGCACACCCACTGAGGACTTCATTGACAGAAAGTTGTTTGAATTATGGCAAACTCACCCGAGTAGCACAGTTGCACTACGTTGACCATCAGGCCACAGGGGTGGCCACGCCCACTCAAGGCGGGGTTTCATTATTATTGTGGTGCAAAAGACTGCCGTGTTCATTTTCAACATGATCCCAGCATCCCATGAGGAAGTGCTCTCCATAGCACGAAACGCGTCGGGAGGGATTTCAAGTTGCCGCGATGTCTGCCTGTTGTCACTGCCTTCGGTGAATAAATGGTAACAAGATTTGAACTTACCTGTGTGGCGTCCTCTCTTTCCAGGCAAACTCTTGATTGGATTGATGCGGCACCGCCTGAGCCGCGAGAGTGACCCCGCTGCGCTCTGCGCAGTCCTGTTGAGGTGCACAACGCATTTCAGCACAAAGGAAGGGTGAGTGTGATTCAGCGAGTGGAGCGGCAGTACAAAGACTGGCATGCTGTGTGCACACCCACTGAGGACTTCATTGACAGAAAGTTGTTTGAATTATGGCAAACTCACCCGAGTAGCACAGTTGCACTACGTTGACCATCAGGCCACAGGGGTGGCCACGCCCACTCTAGGCGGGGTTTCATTATTTAATTGTGGTGCATAAGACTGCCGTGTTCATTTTCAACATGATCCCAGCATCCCATGAGGAAGTGCTCTCCATAGCACGAAACGCGTCGGGAGGGATTTCAAGTTGCCGCGATGTCTGCCTGTTGTCACTGCCTTCGGTGAATAAATGGTAACAAGATTTGAACTTACCTGTGTGGCGTCCTCTCTTTCCAGGCAAACTCTTGATTGGATTGATGCGGCACCGCCTGAGCCGCGAGAGTGACCCCGCTGCGCTCTGCGCAGTCCTGTTGAGGTGCACAACGCATTTCAGCACAAAGGAAGGGTGAGTGTGATTCAGCGAGTGGAGCGGCAGTACAAAGACTGGCATGCTGTGTGCACACCCACTGAGGACTTCATTGACAGAAAGTTGTTTGAATTATGGCAAACTCACCCGAGTAGCACAGTTGCACTACGTTGACCATCAGGCCACAGGGGTGGCCACGCCCACTCAAGGCGGGGTTTCATTATTTAATTGTGGTGCAAAAGACTGCCGTGTTCATTTTCAACATGATCCCAGCATCCCATGAGGAAGTGCTCTCCATAGCACGAAACGCGTCGGGAGGGATTTCAAGTTGCCGCGATGTCTGCCTGTTGTCACTGCCTTCGGTGAATAAATGGTAACAAGATTTGAACTTACCTGTGTGGCGTCCTCTCTTTCCAGGCAAACTCTTGATTGGATTGATGCGGCACCGCCTGAGCCGCGAGAGTGACCCCGCTGCGCTCTGCGCAGTCCTGTTGAGGTGCACAACGCATTTCAGCACAAAGGAAGGGTGAGTGTGATTCAGCGAGTGGAGCGGCAGTACAAAGACTGGCATGCTGTGTGCACACCCACTGAGGACTTCATTGACAGAAAGTTGTTTGAATTATGGCAAACTCACCCGAGTAGCACAGTTGCACTACGTTGACCATCAGGCCACAGGGGTGGCCACGCCCACTCAAGGCGGGGTTTCATTATTTAATTGTGGTGCAAAAGACTGCCGTGTTCATTTTCAACATGATCCCAGCATCCCATGAGGAAGTGCTCTCCATAGCACGAAACGCGTCGGGAGGGATTTCAAGTTGCCGCGATGTCTGCCTGTTGTCACTGCCTTCGGTGAATAAATGGTAACAAAATTTGAACTTACCTGTGTGGCGTCCTCTCTTTCCAGGCAAACTCTTGATTGGATTGATGCGGCACCGCCTGAGCCGCGAGAGTGACCCCGCTGCGCTCTGCGCAGTCCTGTTGAGGTGCACAACGCATTTCAGCACAAAGGAAGGGTGAGTGTGATTCAGCGAGTGGAGCGGCAGTACAAAGACTGGCATGCTGTGTGCACACCCACTGAGGACTTCATTGACAGAAAGTTGTTTGAATTATGGCAAACTCACCCGAGTAGCACAGTTGCACTACGTTGACCATCAGGCCACAGGGGTGGCCACGCCCACTCAAGGCGGGGTTTCATTATTTTATTGTGGTGCAAAAGACTGCCGTGTTCATTTTCAACATGATCCCAGCATCCCATGAGGAAGTGCTCTCCATAGCACGAAACGCGTCGGGAGGGATTTCAAGTTGCCGCGATGTCTGCCTGTTGTCACTGCCTTCGGTGAATAAATGGTAACAAGATTTGAACTTACCTGTGTGGCGTCCTCTCTTTCCAGGCAAACTCTTGATTGGATTGATGCGGCACCGCCTGAGCCGCGAGAGTGACCCCGCTGCGCTCTGCGCAGTCCTGTTGAGGTGCACAACGCATTTCAGCACAAAGGAAGGGTGAGTGTGATTCAGCGAGTGGAGCGGCAGTACAAAGACTGGCATGCTGTGTGCACACCCACTGAGGACTTCATTGACAGAAAGTTGTTTGAATTATGGCAAACTCACCCGAGTAGCACAGTTGCACTACGTTGACCATCAGGCCACAGGGGTGGCCACGCCCACTCAAGGCGGGGTTTCATTATTTAATTGTGGTGCAAAAGACTGCCGTGTTCATTTTCAACATGATCCCAGCATCCCATGAGGAAGTGCTCTCCATAGCACGAAACGCGTCGGGAGGGATTTCAAGTTGCCGCGATGTCTGCCTGTTGTCACTGCCTTCGGTGAATAAATGGTAACAAGATTTGAACTTACCTGTGTGGCGTCCTCTCTTTCCAGGCAAACTCTTGATTGGATTGATGCGGCACCGCCTGAGCCGCGAGAGTGACCCCGCTGCGCTCTGCGCAGTCCTGTTGAGGTGCACAACGCATTTCAGCACAAAGGAAGGGTGAGTGTGATTCAGCGAGTGGAGCGGCAGTACAAAGACTGGCATGCTGTGTGCACACCCACTGAGGACTTCATTGACAGAAAGTTGTTTGAATTATGGCAAACTCACCCGAGTAGCACAGTTGCACTACGTTGACCATCAGGCCACAGGGGTGGCCACGCCCACTCAAGGCGGGGTTTCATTATTTAATTGTGGTGCAAAAGACTGCCGTGTTCATTTTCAACATGATCCCAGCATCCCATGAGGAAGTGCTCTCCATAGCACGAAACGCGTCGGGAGGGATTTCAAGTTGCCGCGATGTCTGCCTGTTGTCACTGCCTTCGGTGAATAAATGGTAACAAGATTTGAACTTACCTGTGTGGCGTCCTCTCTTTCCAGGCAAACTCTTGATTGGATTGATGCGGCACCGCCTGAGCCGCGAGAGTGACCCCGCTGCGCTCTGCGCAGTCCTGTTGAGGTGCACAACGCATTTCAGCACAAAGGAAGGGTGAGTGTGATTCAGCGAGTGGAGCGGCAGTACAAAGACTGGCATGCTGTGTGCACACCCACTGAGGACTTCATTGACAGAAAGTTGTTTGAATTATGGCAAACTCACCCGAGTAGCACAGTTGCACTACGTTGACCATCAGGCCACAGGGGTGGCCACGCCCACTCAAGGCGGGGTTTCATTATTTAATTGTGGTGCAAAAGACTGCCGTGTTCATTTTCAACATGATCCCAGCATCCCATGAGGAAGTGCTCTCCATAGCACGAAACGCGTCGGGAGGGATTTCAAGTTGCCGCGATGTCTGCCTGTTGTCACTGCCTTCGGTGAATAAATGGTAACAAGATTTGAACTTACCTGTGTGGCGTCCTCTCTTTCCAGGCAAACTCTTGATTGGATTGATGCGGCACCGCCTGAGCCGCGAGAGTGACCCCGCTGCGCTCTGCGCAGTCCTGTTGAGGTGCACAACGCATTTCAGCACAAAGGAAGGGTGAGTGTGATTCAGCGAGTGGAGCGGCAGTACAAAGACTGGCATGCTGTGTGCACACCCACTGAGGACTTCATTGACAGAAAGTTGTTTGAATTATGGCAAACTCACCCGAGTAGCACAGTTGCACTACGTTGACCATCAGGCCACAGGGGTGGCCACGCCCACTCAAGGCGGGGTTTCATTATTTAATTGTGGTGCAAAAGACTGCCGTGTTCATTTTCAACATGATCCCAGCATCCCATGAGGAAGTGCTCTCCATAGCACGAAACGCGTCGGGAGGGATTTCAAGTTGCCGCGATGTCTGCCTGTTGTCACTGCCTTCGGTGAATAAATGGTAACAAGATTTGAACTTACCTGTGTGGCGTCCTCTCTTTCCAGGCAAACTCTTGATTGGATTGATGCGGCACCGCCTGAGCCGCGAGAGTGACCCCGCTGCGCTCTGCGCAGTCCTGTTGAGGTGCACAACGCATTTCAGCACAAAGGAAGGGTGAGTGTGATTCAGCGAGTGGAGCGGCAGTACAAAGACTGGCATGCTGTGTGCACACCCACTGAGGACTTCATTGACAGAAAGTTGTTTGAATTATGGCAAACTCACCCGAGTAGCACAGTTGCACTACGTTGACCATCAGGCCACAGGGGTGGCCACGCCCACTCAAGGCGGGGTTTCATTATTTAATTGTGGTGCAAAAGACTGCCGTGTTCATTTTCAACATGATCCCAGCATCCCATGAGGAAGTGCTCTCCATAGCACGAAACGCGTCGGGAGGGATTTCAAGTTGCCGCGATGTCTGCCTGTTGTCACTGCCTTCGGTGAATAAATGGTAACAAGATTTGAACTTACCTGTGTGGCGTCCTCTCTTTCCAGGCAAACTCTTGATTGGATTGATGCGGCACCGCCTGAGCCGCGAGAGTGACCCCGCTGCGCTCTGCGCAGTCCTGTTGAGGTGCACAACGCATTTCAGCACAAAGGAAGGGTGAGTGTGATTCAGCGAGTGGAGCGGCAGTACAAAGACTGGCATGCTGTGTGCACACCCACTGAGGACTTCATTGACAGAAAGTTGTTTGAATTATGGCAAACTCACCCGAGTAGCACAGTTGCACTACGTTGACCATCAGGCCACAGGGGTGGCCACGCCCACTCAAGGCGGGGTTTCATTATTTAATTGTGGTGCAAAAGACTGCCGTGTTCATTTTCAACATGATCCCAGCATCCCATGAGGAAGTGCTCTCCATAGCACGAAACGCGTCGGGAGGGATTTCAAGTTGCCGCGATGTCTGCCTGTTGTCACTGCCTTCGGTGAATAAATGGTAACAAGATTTGAACTTACCTGTGTGGCGTCCTCTCTTTCCAGGCAAACTCTTGATTGGATTGATGCGGCACCGCCTGAGCCGCGAGAGTGACCCCGCTGCGCTCTGCGCAGTCCTGTTGAGGTGCACAACGCATTTCAGCACAAAGGAAGGGTGAGTGTGATTCAGCGAGTGGAGCGGCAGTACAAAGACTGGCATGCTGTGTGCACACCCACTGAGGACTTCATTGACAGAAAGTTGTTTGAATTATGGCAAACTCACCCGAGTAGCACAGTTGCACTACGTTGACCATCAGGCCACAGGGGTGGCCACGCCCACTCAAGGCGGGGTTTCATTATTTAATTGTGGTGCAAAAGACTGCCGTGTTCATTTTCAACATGATCCCAGCATCCCATGAGGAAGTGCTCTCCATAGCACGAAACGCGTCGGGAGGGATTTCAAGTTGCCGCGATGTCTGCCTGTTGTCACTGCCTTCGGTGAATAAATGGTAACAAGATTTGAACTTACCTGTGTGGCGTCCTCTCTTTCCAGGCAAACTCTTGATTGGATATATATATATATATATATATTTTCAATGAAAAAACCATAGGTTTCACACACGTTATAGTTAGGAATTAGCATTTAAAAAACCTTGCAAATTCACTTAAAAAACCATAGGTTTCACACATGTTATAGTTAGCTGGACATTTCACTCGTGAAAAACCATTGAAATTCCCCCGTTATAGTTAGTGCAGGCAACTATAACTCACGCGACCGCAATCCTCTGCTGATGACGTCAGATATTACATCACTGATGACATATGTGTCTTTCTGAAAAAAAAATATTTGTAATATATGTATAGCTAAAAATTAATGGAAGAAGACATGGGTAAATAAGTGTCTAAATACAGTGATGTAATATCTGACGTCATCAGCAGAGGATTGCGGTCGTGTGAGTTATAGTTGTCTGCACTAACTATAACGGGGGAATTTCAATGGTTTTTCACGAGTGAAATGTCCAGCTAACTATAACATGTGTGAAACCTATGGTTTTTTAAGTGAATATATATATATATATATATTTTTTTTTTTTTCACCACGTTTCTCCGTCAGCTTCCTGCTCTCAGCACAGCGGGTGCTCCAGCCGCGAGGACGAAAACTCGCGAATTAACGCCAGCCACAGTTTAAAGATTGCTGCGCACTCCAACCAGTATTCAGATTGTTTTATTTCATTCGTTGCAAACACGATCAACAAAGTTTACTGACAAACGCGTTTCAGCCTCCTGGCCTTCGTCAATGTCAGTGATTCCCTGCTCACGCCTCTTATTTAACCATATCATTTCATTGGTTAACAGGGATTTCAATCAAAGGAAAATACAGTGATAAAAATAAAAAACGGTCTTGCAGAGACCGGATACTAGTTTGGGAAAGTGTCAGCCATATTGGCACTATGCTCTCTACTGGTAGACAAGGTAGCAATGGCATGTTAGACCCCACGTTTTCACAAAATAGTCAATGGAAATCATCAAATTAATTAATTAAAATGAGAATCACAATATATCATTGGTCTATCTGAATTTGCTGATTATTAGATTAATAACGGTGTGCCCTGATGCGTTCATTCTGATCTGATAATACTGACCTCTAAATAGAGTGGGCATGTGACTATCGTGGTTAAATTGCATTGATCAAATTGTGTCAAAATAAAGCTCTGAATGAGAAAACTCAAATTGCTGCTGTCTACTCTATCCTAGGTTGTTATTACTTGCTCTTACTTTTCCCCATTAGTTCCAGCTCCAAAGGTACAGCGCATTGTACATGTTTCTATTCTGTTTATCCAATAAACGACCACAGTTCCTCCTCTTGGTTTAGCCCTCCCGGGGTCCTGGTACGTAATTCCACTATGAGTTTGGCCTCCAATTGCCTGAGTGTCTTAACTCTATCTCCCCCTCTTTCTGCCGGTGGGATCTGGTCTAGGCAATAGTATGTCAACTTTTCACTCCTAGCTTCGTGCATGTTGGCAAAGTGCCTCGCCACTGGATATGTTTTGTCCCTATTGGTTATGGCTCGTTTGTGCTCCAATACACGTTTCTTTGCCGGGTGTATTGTGCTTCCGACATACTGTAACCCACAAGGGCAGGTTAAACAGTATACCACAAAGCTGGAGTTACAGTTCAGTAGTTTGTCAATGGGCCTTCTATCCTTCTTCCCAGGTACCGAGTAATCTTTTACTTTTTTGCAATTCTTGCATGCCTTGCAATTCATGCAGGGAAAAAAGCCCGCAATCAATGGTTTGATCCGGGATTTGTCCTCAAAGTGACTGCGTACCAGGATATCTTTCAGGGAGGCGCTCTTCCTATAGGTGACATCAAGACCAGACGGGATCAATTTCCCAAGGATCTCATCAGTTTGCAGGATATTCCAATTTTTCTGAATAAGACCCCTGATTTTTTGTGCCTCAGAGGAGAAGGTCATTATTAACCTAACTTTGCCTTGCTCTTCTTCCGTTTCCTTCTTATCTGTTTGTTTTTGGGTTAGTAATTCTAGCCTGCTTCTACTGCTAGCTTTAACTGCCGCTTCCTGTAGTACTTTGTTTGTGTAGCCCCTATCCCTAAATCTATCTAGGGATTCATTGGCGGCTTCTTGGAAGTCGTCTGGTCGGGAGCAATTTCTCTTGAGTCTCAAAAGCTCCCCGTATGGTATACTGTTGATCAGGTTACGGGGGTGTTGACTCCAAGAGTGCAAAACATTATTCCCTGCCGTGGGTTTACGGTATAGTTTAGTGCACAACTTGTTATCTGCCACAAAGACTAGGAGATCTAAAAATGCTACCTCCTTTTCACTGATGTTACTGGTGAATTGTAAATTGAACTCATTGTCGTTCAGGGATCTTACATAGTCTTCTGCCTCTATGCGTGTACCTCTCCATACTATGAAGAGGTCATCGATGTACCTCGTCCATAGGGCTATCTTATCTAGCCAGATTTCGTTCTTGCCCGCCCAGGCCACGTGCTTCTCCCACCAGCCTACGAATAAATTTGCATAGCTGGGGGCGAAGCACGTGCCCATCGCGGTACCTTGTATTTGCAGGTATAATTCCCCTGCAAATAAAAAAATGTTGTTGTGCAGACAGAATGATGCTATTTCTAATAGCATCTTGTTATGCTCTTGAAACTTCAGGGCTCGGGTCTTTAGAAAAAATTCAAGGGCTGCCAATCCTTGCGAGTGTCTAATGCTCGTATACAGACTAGTTATGTCTAATGTGATTAGCAGTAGTTCATTGTCCCAAATTATGTTTTGAATCTGGCGAATAAAGTCAGTTGAGTCCAAGATGAACGAACTGAGGTCCTTCACCATTGGAAATAGAAAAGAGTCCACATAAATGGAGGCTTTTTCTAGAAGGCTTCCCAATGAAGATACTATTGGGCGTCCTGGAGGTACATTAATATCCTTATGGACCTTTGGAAGGTGGTAAAATGTGGGCAGAACAGGACATTCTACCCTCATGTACTGAAATTCATTGATCTCTAGAATTCCCTTACTGTTCCAATTTTCAAGGAGATCATGGAAGGCCTGTACGCTCTTGCTGTAATCCTCTCTCTTGATTAGTATATAGCTTTGTGAGTCACCAAGTAGGCGAAGGGCTTCCTGCTTGTATCGCTCTTTCGTCATTATCACAACATTTCCCCCTTTGTCTGACTGTTTAATCACCAATCTGGGGTCATCTCTGAGGGATTTCACAGCTTCCCATTGTTTTCTCGTAAGGTTGTATTTCCTTCTTCCACCTGGAGCGATCCCTGCCATTCTGAATTTATCTAGGTCCTTAATTACCGCCTCATGGAAGCAATCAATAGCGTCGTGCGGAGTCTGTGTGATGAATTTAGATCGTGGTTTGAACTCACTTTTCCCACTACTCTGTTCAATCCCAGTCTCTAACAAAAGCTGAGTGTTACTTTGCATGTCCAAGACACTCTCCATTGATTCGGATTCGTGCAGATCACGGATTGTTGTTAGGATTTCCAGATCACTGCCTACTAGGTTACCCATGTTGGATTTTTCTGTTCCTTGCTGTTTCTTCTTGGGGCCAGGGTGCATCGCAAATATCTTGCGTAACTTGAGCTTGCGGATGTACTGATACAAGTCAATGCGCGTAGTTGTATAGTCCCATTGAGTCGTTGGGCAGAAAGTCAACCCCTTCTGTAGCACCGTTTTCTCTACTTGTGTCAGTGTCCTTTCAGAAAGGTTGATGATAGAAAGATTGTTCACTTCCTCTTGCCGCCCCGTTTGCTCCTTGTAACCCGGGGTTCGTAGTCTTGATTTGTTGATCTGCCCTCCTCGCCTTGTTTTCCGCCGCTTTGTTCCGGTGGACGGCTCCTTTGGGGAAATTTGCGCCACGTTTCCTTGATGAGGTGATATTCCTCGGGAAAATGCTGGTCCGTATTGGCAGTGGCTCCCCCGGAATTTCTGGGTATCTCTGATTCGGAAAGATCCGCTTCCGATTCCGATGTATCTCTTTGCGTAGTGGCTGCTTCACCTCTCGCCTCTCGCAGGGCTCTTCTTGGGGCGTCGTACTTTTTAGCGAAAGTGAGCACTCTGCCGCTCTCGTAGTCTTGCTGATCACGCGCGAACTTGTTCTGTTTGCGTCTTTTTATGTCGTTCTCATATGCCACTAGCCGAGTTTTCATACGTGCTCTCAGAGTTAATATATATATATATATATATATAAGGTAGGTATCCACACTTTATTGAGGTTAAAAATGGAACAGCAAGCGGCATCGTCTCTGAAACTCCAATGGCCTGACCGGTTTCGGACACACACGTCCTTACTCATAGGCACCATGCTCGGAGTCACGTAGCAAGCAGATTGCAGCTCTCCTGCCTTTAATTTATACAAAATTCCACATCCAGTGAGTTTTTACCGCAAGTGCATTCTGGTACTGGCACGCTGCAATATTCCATTAATCCCAAGTGGGTGTTGCCGTGACCCTAAGCATACAAAGTTAATAACCCCAGTGGGGTGAAACAAAGTCCCGCTTTGCTCCTCCATAGTCAATAATATAACACCCAATATGGGCCCACCCGTTCCGGCGATGCCTCCAAAAGCGAGTCACACCAGATCCGCCTTGCTGTCTGGCGGCGGAGCATTCTCGCGACCGGACCAGCTGCAAATATGTGAAGAAAAGTTTGCCCTGCAAAGAGAACGCTCCACAGGTAGGTTTCCACGCTTTATTGATGTTAAAAATGGAACAGCAAGCGGCATCGTCTCTGAAACTCCAATGGCCAGACCGGTTTCGGACACACACGTCCTTACTCATAGGCACCATGCTCGGAGTCACGTAGCAAGCAGATTTCAGCTCACCTGCCTTTAATTTATACAAAATTCCACATCCAGTGAGTTTTTACCGCAAGTGCATTCTGGTACTGGCAGGCTGCAATATTCCATTAATCCCAAGTGGATGTTGCCGTGACCCTAAGCATACAAAGTTAATAACCCCAGTGGGGTGAAACAAAGTCCCGCTTTGCTCCTCCATAGTCAATAATATAACACCCAATTCGGGCCCACCCGTTCCGGCGATGCCTCCAATAGCGAGTCACACCAGATCCGCCTTGCTGTCTGGCGGCGGAGCATTCTCGCGACCGGACCAGCCGCAAATATGTGAAGAAAAGGTTGCCCTGCAAAGAGAACGCTCCACACGTAGGTATCCACGCTTTATTGAGGTTAAAAATGGAACAGCAAGCGGCATCGTCTCTGAAACTCCAATGGCCTGACCGGTTTCGGACACACACGTCCTTACTCATAGGCACCATGCTCGGAGTCACGTAGCAAGCAGATTGCAGCTCACCTGCCTTTAATTTATACAAAATTCCACATCCAGTGAGTTTTTACCGCAAGTGCATTCTGGTACTGGCAGGCTGCAATATTCCATTAATCCCAAGTGGGTGTTGCCGTGACCCTAAGCATACAAAGTTAATAACCCCAGTGGGGTGAAACAAAGTCCCGCTTTGCTCCTCCATAGTCAATAATATAACACCCAATTCGGGCCCACCCGTTCCGGCGATGCATGCAATAGCGAGTCACACCAGATCTGCCTTGCTGTCTGGCGGCGGAGCATTCTCGTGACCGGACCAGCCGCAAATATGTGAAGAAAAGGTTGCCCTGCAAAGAGAACGCTCCACAGATAGGTATCCACGCTTTATTGAGGTTAAAAACGGAACAGCAAGCGGCATCGTCTCTGAAACTCCAATGGCCTGACCGGTTTCGGACACACACGTCCTTACTCATAGGCACCATGCTCGGAGTCACGTAGCAAGCAGATTGCAGCTCACCTGCCTTAAATTTATACAAAATTCCACATCCAGTGAGTTTTTACCGCAAGTGCATTCTGGTACTGGCAGGCTGCAATATTCCATTAGGGTGTTGCCGTGACCCTAAGCATACAAAGTTAATAACACCAGTGGGGTGAAACAAAGTCCCGCTTTGCTCCTCCATAGTCAATAATATAGCACCCAATTCGGGCCCTCCCGTTCCGGCGATGGCTCCAATAGCGAGTCACACCAGATCCGCCTTGCTGTCTGGCGGCGGAGCATTCTCGCGACCGGACCTGCCGCAAATATGTGAAGAAAAGGTTGCCCTGCAAAGAGAACGCTCCACAGGTAGGTATCCACGCTTTATTGAGGTTAAAAATGGAACAGCAAGCGGCATCGTCTCTGAAACTCCAATGGCCTGACCGGTTTCGGACACACACGTCCTTACTCATAGGCACCATGCTCGGAGTCACGTAGCAAGCAGATTGCAGCTCACCTGCCTTTAATTTATACAAAATTCCACATCCAGTGAGTTTTTACCGCAAGTGCATTCTGGTACTGGCAGGCTGCAATATTCCATTAATCCCAAGTGGGTGTTGCCGTGACCCTAAGCATACAAAGTTAATAACCCCAGTGGGGTGAAACAAAGTCCCGCTTTCCTCCTCCATAGTCAATAATATAACACCCAATATGGGCCCACCCGTTCCGGCGATGCCTCCAAAAGCGAGTCACACCAGATCCGCCTTGCTGTCTGGCGGCGGAGCATTCTCGCGACCGGACCAGCTGCAAATATGTGAAGAAAAGGTTGCCCTGCAAAGAGAACGCTCCACAGGTAGGTATCCACCCTTTATTGATGTTAAAAATGGAACAGCAAGCGGCATCGTCTCTGAAACTCCAATGGCCTGACCGGTTTCGGACACACACGTCCTTACTCATACGCACCATGCTCGGAGTCACGTAGCAAGCAGATTTCAGCTCACCTGCCTTTAATTTATACAAAATTCCACATCCAGTGAGTTTTTACCGCAAGTGCATTCTGGTACTGGCAGGCTGCAATATTCCATTAATCCCAAGTGGGTGTTGCCGTGACCCTAAGCATACAAAGTTAATAACCCCAGTGGGGTGAAACAAAGTCCCGCTTTGCTCCTCCATAGTCAATAATATAACACCCAATTCGGGCCCACCCGTTCCGACGATGCCTCCAATAGCGAGTCACACCAGATCCGCCTGGCTGTCTGGCGGCGGAGCATTCTCGCGACCGGACCAGCCGCAAATATGTGAAGAAAAGGTTGCCCTGCAAAGAGAACGCTCCACAGGTAGGTATCCACGCTTTATTGAGGTTAAAAATGGAACAGCAAGCGGCATCGTCTCAGAAACTCCAATGGCCTGACCGGTTTCGGACACACACGTGCTTACTCATAGGCACCATGCTCGGAGTCACGTAGCAAGCAGATTGCAGCTCACCGCCTTTAATTTATACAAAATTCCACATCCAGTGAGTTTTTACCGCAAGTGCATTCTGGTACTGGCAGGCTGCAATATTCCATTAATCCCAAGTGGGTGTTGCCGTGACCCTAAGCATACAAAGTTAATAACCCCAGTGGGGTGAAACAGAGTCCCGCTTTGCTCCTCCATAGTCAATAATATAACACCCAATTCGTGTCCACCCGTTCCGGCGATGCCTCCAAAAGCGAGTCACACCAGATCCGCCTAGCTGTCTGGCGGCGGAGCATTCTCGCGACCGGACCAGCCGCAAATATGTGAAGAAAAGATTGCCCTGCAAAGAGATCGCTCCACAGGTAGGTATCCACGCTTTATTGAGGTTAAAAATTGAACAGCAAGCGGCATCGTCTCTGAAACTCCAGTGGCCTGACCGGTTTCGGACACACACGTCCTTACTCATAGGCACCATGCTCGGAGTCACGTAGCAAGCAGATTGCAGCTCACCTGGTTTTAATTTATACAAAATTCCACATCCAGTGAGTTTTTACCGCAAGTGCATTCTGGTACTGGCAGGCTGCAATATTCCATTAATCCCAAGTGGGTGTTGCCGTGACCCTAAGCATACAAAGTTAATAACCCCAGTGGGCTGAAACAAAGTCCCGCTTTGCTCCTCCATAGTCAATAATATAACACCCAATTCGGGCCACCCGTTCCGGCGATGCCTCCATTAGCGAGTCACACCAGATCCGCCTTGCTGTCTGGCGGCGGAGCATTCTCGCGACCGGACCAGCCGCAAATATGTGAAGAAAAGGTTGCCCTGCAAAGAGAACGCTCCACGGGTAGGTGTCCACGCTTTATTGAGGTTAAAAATGGAACAGCAAGCGGCATCGTCTCTGAAACTCCATTGGCCTGACCGGTTTCGGACACACACGTCCTTACTCATAGGCACCATGCTCGGAGTCACGTAGCAAGCAGATTGCAGCTCACCTGCCTTTAATTTATACAAAATTCCACATCCAGTGAGTTTTTACCGCAAGTGCATTCTTGTACTGGCAGGCTGCAATATTCCATTAATCCCAAGTGGGTGTTGCCGTGACCCTAAGCATACAAAGTTAATAACCCCAGTGGGGTGAAACAAAGTCCCGCTTTGCTCCTCCATAGTCAATAATTTAACACCCAATTCGGGCCCACCCGTTCCGGCGATGCGTGCAATAGCGAGTCACACCAGATCTGCCTTGCTGTCTGGCGGCGGAGCATTCTCGCGACCGGACCAGCCGCAAATATGTGAAGAAAAGGTTGCCCTGCAAAGAGAACGCTCCACAGATAGGTATCCACGCTTTATTGAGGTTAAAAACGGAACAGCAAGCGGCATCGTCTCTGAAACTCCAATGGCCTGACCGGTTTCGGACACACACGTCCTTACTCATAGGCACCATGCTCGGAGTCACGTAGCAAGCAGATTGCAGCTCACCTGTCTTTAATTTATACAAAATTCCACATCCAGTGAGTTTTTACCGCAAGTGCATTCTGGTACTGGCAGGCTGCAATATTCCATTAATCCCAAGTGGGTGTTGCCGTGACCCTAAGCATACAAAGTTAATAACCCCAGTGGGGTGAAACAAAGTCCCGCTTTGCTCCTCCATAGTCAATAATATAACACCCAATTCGGGCCCTCCCGTTCCGGCGATGGCTCCAATAGCGAGTCACACCAGATCCGCCTTGCTGTCTGGCGGCGGAGCATTCTCGCAACCGGACCAGCCGCAAATATGTGAAGAAAAGGTTGCCCTGCAAAGAGAACGCGCCACAGGTAGGTATCCACGCTTTATTGAGGTTAAAAATGGAACAGCAAGCGGCATCGTCTCTGAAACTCCAATGGCCTGACCGGTTTCGGACACACACGTCCTTACTCATAGGCACCATGCTCGGAGTCACGTAGCAAGCAGATTGCAGCTCACCTGCCATTAATTTATACAAAATTCCACATCCAGTGAGTTTTTACCGCAAGTGCATTCTGGTACTGGCAGGCTGCAATATTCCATTAATCCCAAGTGGGTGGTGCCGTGACCCTAAGCATACAAAGTTAATAACCCCAGTGGGGTGAAACAAAGTCCCGCTTTGCTCCTCCATAGTCAATAATATAACACCCAATATGGGCCCACCCGTTCCGGCGATGCCTCCAAAAGCGAGTCACACCAGATCCGCCTTGCTGTCTGGCGGCGGAGCATTCTCGCGACCGGACCAGCTGCAAATATGTGAAGAAAAGGTTGCCCTGCAAAGAGAACGCTCCACAGGTAGGTATCCACCCTTTCTTGATGTTAAAAATGGAACATCAAGCGGCATCGTCTCTGAAACTCCAATGGCCTGACCGGTTTCGGACACACACGTCCTTACTCATACGCACCATGCTCGGAGTCACGTAGCAAGCAGATTTCAGCTCACCTGCCTTTAATTTATACAAAATTCCACATCCAGTGAGTTTTTACCGCAAGTGCATTCTGGTACTGGCAGGCTGCAATATTCCATTAATCCCAAGTGGGTGTTGCCGTGACCCTAAGCATACAAAGTTAATAACCCCAGTGGGGTGAAACAAAGTCCCGCTTTGCTCCTCCATAGTCAATAATATAACACCCAATTCGGGCCCACCCGTTCCGACGATGCCTCCAATAGCGAGTCACACCAGATCCGCCTTGCTGTCTGGCGGCGGAGCATTCTCGCGACCGGACCAGCCGCAAATATGTGAAGGAAAGGTTGCCCTGCAAAGAGAACGCTCCACAGGTAGGTATCCACGCTTTATTGAGGTTAAAAATGGAACAGCAAGCGGCATCGTCTCAGAAACTCCAATGGCCTGACCGGTTTCGGACACACACGTGCTTACTCATAGGCACCATGCTCGGAGTCACGTAGCAAGCAGATTGCAGCTCACCGCCTTTAATTTATACAAAATTCCACATCCAGTGAGTTTTTACCGCAAGTGCATTCTGGTACTGGCAGGCTGCAATATTCCATTAATCCCAAGTGTGTGTTGCCGTGACCCTAAGCATACAAAGTTAATAACCCCAGTGGGGTGAAACAGAGTCCCGCTTTGCTCCTCCATAGTCAATAATATAACACCCAATTCGGGTCCACCCGTTCCGGCGATGCCTCCAAAAGCGAGTCACACCAGATCCGCCTAGCTGTCTGGCGGCGGAGCATTCTCGCGACCGGACCAGCCGCAAATATGTGAAGAAAAGTTTGCCCTGCAAAGAGATCGCTCCACAGGTAGGTATCCACGCTTTATTGAGGTTAAAAATTGAACAGCAAGCGGCATCGTCTCTGAAACTCCAGCGGCCTGACCGGTTTCGGACACACACGTCCTTACTCATAGGCACCATGCTCGGAGTCACGTAGCAAGCAGATTGCAGCTCACCTGCTTTTAATTTATACAAAATTCCACATCCAGTGAGTTTTTACCGCAAGTGCATTCTGGTACTGGCAGGCTGCAATATTCCATTAATCCCAAGTGGGTGTTGCCGTGACCCTAAGCATACAAAGTTAATAACCCCAGTGGGCTGAAACAAAGTCCCGCTTTGCTCCTCCATAGTCAATAATATAACACCCAATTCGGGCCACCCGTTCCGGCGATGCCTCCATTAGCGAGTCACACCAGATCCGCCTTGCTGTCTGGCGGCGGAGCATTCTCGCGACCGGACCAGCCGCAAATATGTGAAGAAAAGGTTGCCCTGCAAAGAGAACGCTCCACAGGTAGGTATCCACGCTTTATTGAGGTTAAAAATGGAACAGCAAGCGGCATCGTCTCTGAAACTCCAATGGCCTGACCGGTTTCGGACACACACGTCCTTACTCATACGCACCATGCTCGGAGTCACGTAGCAAGCAGATTTCAGCTCACCTGCCTTTAATTTATACAAAATTCCACATCCAGTGAGTTTTTACCGCAAGTGCATTCTGGTACTGGCAGGCTGCAATATTCCATTAATCCCAAGTGGGTGTTGCCGTGACCCTAAGCATACAAAGTTAATAACCCCAGTGGGGTGAAACAAAGTCCCGCTTTGCTCCTCCATAGTCAATAATATAACACCCAATTCGGGCCCACCCGTTCCGACGATGCCTCCAATAGCGAGTCACACCAGATCCGCCTTGCTGTCTGGCGGCGGAGCATTCTCGCGACCGGACCAGCCGCAAATATGTGAAGAAAAGGTTGCCCTGCAAAGAGAACGCTCCACAGGTAGGTATCCACGCTTTATTGAGGTTAAAAATGGAACAGCAAGCGGCATCGTCTCAGAAACTCCAATGGCCTGACCGGTTTCGGACACACACGTGCTTACTCATAGGCACCATGCTCGGAGTCACGTAGCAAGCAGATTGCAGCTCACCGCCTTTAATTTATACAAAATTCCACATCCAGTGAGTTTTTACCTCAAGTGCATTCTGGTACTGGCAGGCTGCAATATTCCATTAATCCCAAGTGGGTGTTGCCGTGACCCTAAGCATACAAAGTTAATAACCCCAGTGGGGTGAAACAGAGTCCCGCTTTGCTCCTCCATAGTCAATAATATAACACCCAATTCGTGTCCACCCGTTCCGGCGATGCCTCCAAAAGCGAGTCACACCAGATCCGCCTAGCTGTCTGGCGGCGGAGCATTCTCGCGACCGGACCAGCCGCAAATATGTGAAGAAAAGATTGCCCTGCAAAGAGATCGCTTCACAGGTAGGTATCCACGCTTTATTGAGGTTAAAAATTGAACAGCAAGCGGCATCGTCTCTGAAACTCCAGTGGCCTGACCGGTTTCGGACACACACATCCTTACTCATAGGCACCATGCTCGGAGTCACGTAGCAAGCAGATTGCAGCTCACCTGGTTTTAATTTATACAAAATTCCACATCCAGTGAGTTTTTACCGCAAGTGCATTCTGGTACTGGCAGGCTGCAATATTCCATTAATCCCAAGTGGGTGTTGCCGTGACCCTAAGCATACAAAGTTAATAACCCCAGTGGGCTGAAACAAAGTCCCGCTTTGCTCCTCCATAGTCAATAATATAACACCCAATTCGGGCCACCCGTTCCGGCGATGCCTCCATTAGCGAGTCACACCAGATCCGCCTTGCTGTCTGACGGCGGAGCATTCTCGCGACCGGACCAGCCGCAAATATGTGAAGAAAAGGTTGCCCTGCAAAGAGAACGCTCCACGGGTAGGTGTCCACGCTTTATTGAGGTTAAAAATGGAACAGCAAGCGGCATCGTCTCTGAAACTCCATTGGCCTGACCGGTTTCGGACACACACGTCCTTACTCATAGGCACCATGCTCGGAGTCACGTAGCAAGCAGATTGCAGCTCACCTGCCTTTAATTTATACAAAATTCCACATCCAGTGAGTTTTTATCGCAAGTGCATTCTTGTACTGGCAGGCTGCAATATTCCATTAATCCCAAGTGGGTGTTGCCGTGACCCTAAGCATACAAAGTTAATAACCCCAGTGGGGTGAAACAAAGTCCCGCTTTGCTCCTCCATAGTCAATAATTTAACACCCAATTCGGGCCCACCCGTTCCGGCGATGCGTGCAATAGCAAGTCACACCAGATCTGCCTTGCTGTCTGGCGGCGGAGCATTCTCGCGACCGGACCAGCCGCAAATATGTGAAGAAAAGGTTGCCCTGCAAAGAGAACGCTCCACAGATAGGTATCCACGCTTTATTGAGGTTAAAAACGGAACAGCAAGCGGCATCGTCTCTGAAACTCCAATGGCCTGACCGGTTTCGGACACACACGTCCTTACTCATAGGCACCATGCTCGGAGTCACGTAGCAAGCAGATTATACAAAATTCCACATCCAGTGAGTTTTTACCGCAAGTGCATTCTGGTACTGGCAGGCTGCAATATTCCATTAATCCCAAGTGGGTGTTGCCGTGACCCTAAGCATACAAAGTTAATAACCCCAGTGGGGTGAAACAAAGTCCCGCTTTGCTCCTCCATAGTCAATAATATAACACCCAATTCGGGCCCTCCCGTTCCGGCGATGGCTCCAATAGCGAGTCACACCAGATCCGCCTTGCTGTCTGGCGGCGGAGCATTCTCGCAACCGGACCAGCCGCATATATGTGAAGAAAAGGTTGCCCTGCAAAGAGAACGCGCCACAGGTAGGTATCCACGCTTTATTGAGGTTAAAAATGGAACAGCAAGCGGCATCGTCTCTGAAACTCCAATGGCCTGACCGGTTTCGGACACACACGTCCTTACTCATAGGCACCATGCTCGGAGTCACGTAGCAAGCAGATTGCAGCTCACCTGCCATTAATTTATACAAAATTCCACATCCAGTGAGTTTTTACCGCAAGTGCATTCTGGTACTGGCAGGCTGCAATATTCCATTAATCCCAAGTGGGTGTTGCCGTGACCCTAAGCATACAAAGTTAATAACCCCAGTGGGGTGAAACAAAGTCCCGCTTTGCTCCTCCATAGTCAATAATATAACACCCAATATGGGCCCACCCGTTCCGGCGATGCCTCCAAAAGCGAGTCACACCAGATCCGCCTTGCTGTCTGGCGGCGGAGCATTCTCGCGACCGGACCAGCTGCAAATATGTGAAGAAAAGGTTGCCCTGCAAAGAGAACGCTCCACAGGTAGGTATCCACCCTTTCTTGATGTTAAAAATGGAACAGCAAGCGGCATCGTCTCTGAAACTCCAATGGCCTGACCGGTTTCGGACACACACGTCCTTACTCATACGCACCATGCTCGGAGTCACGTAGCAAGCAGATTTCAGCTCACCTGCCTTTAATTTATACAAAATTCCACATCCAGTGAGTTTTTACCGCAAGTGCATTCTGGTACTGGCAGGCTGCAATATTCCATTAATCCCAAGTGGGTGTTGCCGTGACCCTAAGCATACAAAGTTAATAACCCCAGTGGGGTGAAACAAAGTCCCGCTTTGCTCCTCCATAGTCAATAATATAACACCCAATTCGGGCCCACCCGTTCCGACGATGCCTCCAATAGCGAGTCACACCAGATCCGCCTTGCTGTCTGGCGGCGGAGCATTCTCGCGACCGGACCAGCCGCAAATATGTGAAGGAAAGGTTGCCCTGCAAAGAGAACGCTCCACAGGTAGGTATCCACGCTTTATTGAGGTTAAAAATGGAACAGCAAGCGGCATCGTCTCAGAAACTCCAATGGCCTGACCGGTTTCGGACACACACGTGCTTACTCATAGGCACCATGCTCGGAGTCACGTAGCAAGCAGATTGCAGCTCACCGCCTTTAATTTATACAAAATTCCACATCCAGTGAGTTTTTACCGCAAGTGCATTCTGGTACTGGCAGGCTGCAATATTCCATTAATCCCAAGTGTGAGTTGCCGTGACCCTAAGCATACAAAGTTAATAACCCCAGTGGGGTGAAACAGAGTCCCGCTTTGCTCCTCCATAGTCAATAATATAACACCCAATTCGGGTCCACCCGTTCCGGCGATGCCTCCAAAAGCGAGTCACACCAGATCCGCCTAGCTGTCTCGCGGCGGAGCATTCTCGCGACCGGACCAGCCGCAAATATGTGAAGAAAAGTTTGCCCTGCAAAGAGATCGCTCCACAGGTAGGTATCCACGCTTTATTGAGGTTAAAAATTGAACAGCAAGCGGCATCGTCTCTGAAACTCCAGTGGCCTGACCGGTTTCGGACACACACGTCCTTACTCATAGGCACCATGCTCGGAGTCACGTAGCAAGCAGATTGCAGCTCACCTGCTTTTAATTTATACAAAATTCCACATCCAGTGAGTTTTTACCGCAAGTGCATTCTGGTACTGGCAGGCTGCAATATTCCATTAATCCCAAGTGGGTGTTGCCGTGACCCTAAGCATACAAAGTTAATAACCCCAGTGGGCTGAAACAAAGTCCCGCTTTGCTCCTCGATAGTCAATAATATAACACCCAATTCGGGCCACCCGTTCCGGCGATGCCTCCATTAGCGAGTCACACCAGATCCGCCTTGCTGTCTGGCGGCGGAGCATTCTCGCGACCGGACCAGCCGCAAATATGTGAAGAAAAGGTTGCCCTGCAAAGAGAACGCTCCACAGGTAGGTATCCACGCTTTATTGAGGTTAAAAATGGAACAGCAAGCAGCATCGTCTCTGAAACTCCATTGGCCTGACCGGTTTCGGACACACACGTCCTTACTCATAGGCACCATGCTCGGAGTCACGTAGCAAGCAGATTGCAGCTCACCTGCCTTTAATTTATACAAAATTCCACATCCAGTGAGTTTTTACCGCAAGTGCATTCTTGTACTGGCAGGCTGCAATATTCCATTAATCCCAAGTGGGTGTTGCTGTGACCCTAAGCATACAAAGTTAATAACCCCAGTGGGGTGAAACAAAGTCCCGCTTTGCTCCTCCATAGTCAATAATTTAACACCCAATTCGGGCCCACCCGTTCCGGCGATGCCTGCAATAGCGAGTCACACCAGATCTGCCTTGCTGTCTGGCGGCGGAGCATTCTCGCGACCGGACCAGCCGCAAATATTTGAAGAAATGGTTGCCCTGCAAAGAGAACGCTCCACAGATAGGTATCCACGCTTTATTGAGGTTAAAAACGGAACAGCAAGCGGCATCGTCTCTGAAACTCCAATGGCCTGACCGGTTTCGGACACACACGTCCTTACTCATAGGCACCATGCTCGGAGTCACGTAGCAAGCAGATTGCAGCTCACCTGACTTTAATTTATACAAAATTTCACATCCAGTGAGTTTTTACCGCAAGTGCATTCTGGTACTGGCAGGCTGCAATATTCCATTAATCCCAAGTGGGTGTTGCCGTGACCCTAAGCATACAAAGTTAATAACCCCAGTGGGGTGAAACAAAGTCCCGCTTTGCTCCTCCATAGTCAATAATATAACACCCAATATGGGCCCACCCGTTCCGGCGATGCCTCCAAAAGCGAGTCACACCAGATCCGCCTTGCTGTCTGGCGGCGGAGCATTCTCGCGACCGGACCAGCTGCAAATATGTGAAGAAAAGGTTGCCCTGCAAAGAGAACGCTCCACAGGTAGGTATCCACCCTTTCTTGATGTTAAAAATGGAACAGCAAGCGGCATCGTCTCTGAAACTCCAATGGCCTGACCGGTTTCGGACACACACGTCCTTACTCATACGCACCATGCTCGGAGTCACGTAGCAAGCAGATTTCAGCTCACCTGCCTTTAATTTATACAAAATTCCACATCCAGTGAGTTTTTACCGCAAGTGCATTCTGGTACTGGCAGGCTGCAATATTCCATTAATCCCAAGTGGGTGTTGCCGTGACCCTAAGCATACAAAGTTAATAACCCCAGTGGGGTGAAACAAAGTCCCGCTTTGCTCCTCCATAGTCAATAATATAACACCCAATTCGGGCCCACCCGTTCCGACGATGCCTCCAATAGCGAGTCACACCAGATCCGCCTTGCTGTCTGGCGGCGGAGCATTCTCGCGACCGGACCAGCCGCAAATATGTGAAGAAAAGGTTGCCCTGCAAAGAGAACGCTCCACAGATAGGTATCCACGCTTTATTGAGGTTAAAAACGGAACAGCAAGCGGCATCGTCTCTGAAACTCCAATGGCCTGACCGGTTTCGGACACACACGTCCTTACTCATAGGCACCATGCTCGGAGTCACGTAGCAAGCAGATTGCAGCTCACCTGTCTTTAATTTATACAAAATTCCACATCCAGTGAGTTTTTACCGCAAGTGCATTCTGGTACTGGCAGGCTGCAATATTCCATTAATCCCAAGTGGGTGTTGCCGTGACCCTAAGCATACAAAGTTAATAACCCCAGTGGGGTGAAACAAAGTCCCGCTTTGCTCCTCCATAGTCAATAATATAACACCCAATTCGGGCCCTCCCGTTCCGGCGATGGCTCCAATAGCGAGTCACACCAGATCCGCCTTGCTGTCTGGCGGCGGAGCATTCTCGCAACCGGACCAGCCGCAAATATGTGAAGAAAAGGTTGCCCTGCAAAGAGAACGCGCCACAGGTAGGTATCCACGCTTTATTGAGGTTAAAAATGGAACAGCAAGCGGCATCGTCTCTGAAACTCCAATGGCCTGACCGGTTTCGGACACACACGTCCTTACTCATAGGCACCATGCTCGGAGTCACGTAGCAAGCAGATTGCAGCTCACCTGCCATTAATTTATACAAAATTCCACATCCAGTGAGTTTTTACCGCAAGTGCATTCTGGTACTGGCAGGCTGCAATATTCCATTAATCCCAAGTGGGTGGTGCCGTGACCCTAAGCATACAAAGTTAATAACCCCAGTGGGGTGAAACAAAGTCCCGCTTTGCTCCTCCATAGTCAATAATATAACACCCAATATGGGCCCACCCGTTCCGGCGATGCCTCCAAAAGCGAGTCACACCAGATCCGCCTTGCTGTCTGGCGGCGGAGCATTCTCGCGACCGGACCAGCTGCAAATATGTGAAGAAAAGGTTGCCCTGCAAAGAGAACGCTCCACAGGTAGGTATCCACCCTTTCTTGATGTTAAAAATGGAACAGCAAGCGGCATCGTCTCTGAAACTCCAATGGCCTGACCGGTTTCGGACACACACGTCCTTACTCATACGCACCATGCTCGGAGTCACGTAGCAAGCAGATTTCAGCTCACCTGCCTTTAATTTATACAAAATTCCACATCCAGTGAGTTTTTACCGCAAGTGCATTCTGGTACTGGCAGGCTGCAATATTCCATTAATCCCAAGTGGGTGTTGCCGTGACCCTAAGCATACAAAGTTAATAACCCCAGTGGGGTGAAACAAAGTCCCGCTTTGCTCCTCCATAGTCAATAATATAACACCCAATTCGGGCCCACCCGTTCCGACGATGCCTCCAATAGCGAGTCACACCAGATCCGCCTTGCTGTCTGGCGGCGGAGCATTCTCGCGACCGGACCAGCCGCAAATATGTGAAGGAAAGGTTGCCCTGCAAAGAGAACGCTCCACAGGTAGGTATCCACGCTTTATTGAGGTTAAAAATGGAACAGCAAGCGGCATCGTCTCAGAAACTCCAATGGCCTGACCGGTTTCGGACACACACGTGCTTACTCATAGGCACCATGCTCGGAGTCACGTAGCAAGCAGATTGCAGCTCACCGCCTTTAATTTATACAAAATTCCACATCCAGTGAGTTTTTACCGCAAGTGCATTCTGGTACTGGCAGGCTGCAATATTCCATTAATCCCAAGTGTGTGTTGCCGTGACCCTAAGCATACAAAGTTAATAACCCCAGTGGGGTGAAACAGAGTCCCGCTTTGCTCCTCCATAGTCAATAATATAACACCCAATTCGGGTCCACCCGTTCCGGCGATGCCTCCAAAAGCGAGTCACACCAGATCCGCCTAGCTGTCTGGCGGCGGAGCATTCTCGCGACCGGACCAGCCGCAAATATGTGAAGAAAAGTTTGCCCTGCAAAGAGATCGCTCCACAGGTAGGTATCCACGCTTTATTGAGGTTAAAAATTGAACAGCAAGCGGCATCGTCTCTGAAACTCCAGTGGCCTGACCGGTTTCGGACACACACGTCCTTACTCATAGGCACCATGCTCGGAGTCACGTAGCAAGCAGATTGCAGCTCACCTGCTTTTAATTTATACAAAATTCCACATCCAGTGAGTTTTTACCGCAAGTGCATTCTGGTACTGGCAGGCTGCAATATTCCATTAATCCCAAGTGGGTGTTGCCGTGACCCTAAGCATACAAAGTTAATAACCCCAGTGGGCTGAAACAAAGTCCCGCTTTGCTCCTCGATAGTCAATAATATAACACCCAATTCGGGCCACCCGTTCCGGCGATGCCTCCATTAGCGAGTCACACCAGATCCGCCTTGCTGTCTGGCGGCGGAGCATTCTCGCGACCGGACCAGCCGCAAATATGTGAAGAAAAGGTTGCCCTGCAAAGAGAACGCTCCACAGGTAGGTATCCACGCTTTATTGAGGTTAAAAATGGAACAGCAAGCAGCATCGTCTCTGAAACTCCATTGGCCTGACCGGTTTCGGACACACACGTCCTTACTCATAGGCACCATGCTCGGAGTCACGTAGCAAGCAGATTGCAGCTCACCTGCCTTTAATTTATACAAAATTCCACATCCAGTGAGTTTTTACCGCAAGTGCATTCTTGTACTGGCAGGCTGCAATATTCCATTAATCCCAAGTGGGTGTTGCTGTGACCCTAAGCATACAAAGTTAATAACCCCAGTGGGGTGAAACAAAGTCCCGCTTTGCTCCTCCATAGTCAATAATTTAACACCCAATTCGGGCCCACCCGTTCCGGCGATGCCTGCAATAGCGAGTCACACCAGATCTGCCTTGCTGTCTGGCGGCGGAGCATTCTCGCGACCGGACCAGCCGCAAATATTTGAAGAAATGGTTGCCCTGCAAAGAGAACGCTCCACAGATAGGTATCCACGCTTTATTGAGGTTAAAAACGGAACAGCAAGCGGCATCGTCTCTGAAACTCCAATGGCCTGACCGGTTTCGGACACACACGTCCTTACTCATAGGCACCATGCTCGGAGTCACGTAGCAAGCAGATTGCAGCTCACCTGACTTTAATTTATACAAAATTTCACATCCAGTGAGTTTTTACCGCAAGTGCATTCTGGTACTGGCAGGCTGCAATATTCCATTAATCCCAAGTGGGTGTTGCCGTGACCCTAAGCATACAAAGTTAATAACCCCAGTGGGGTGAAACAAAGTCCCGCTTTGCTCCTCCATAGTCAATAATATAACACCCAATTCGGGCCCACCCGTTCCGACGATGCCTCCAATAGCGAGTCACACCAGATCCGCCTTGCTGTCTGGCGGCGGAGCATTCTCGCGACCGGACCAGCCGCAAATATGTGAAGAAAAGGTTGCCCTGCAAAGAGAACGCTCCACAGATAGGTATCCACGCTTTATTGAGGTTAAAAACGGAACAGCAAGCGGCATCGTCTCTGAAACTCCAATGGCCTGACCGGTTTCGGACACACACGTCCTTACTCATAGGCACCATGCTCGGAGTCACGTAGCAAGCAGATTGCAGCTCACCTGTCTTTAATTTATACAAAATTCCACATCCAGTGAGTTTTTACCGCAAGTGCATTCTGGTACTGGCAGGCTGCAATATTCCATTAATCCCAAGTGGGTGTTGCCGTGACCCTAAGCATACAAAGTTAATAACCCCAGTGGGGTGAAACAAAGTCCCGCTTTGCTCCTCCATAGTCAATAATATAACACCCAATTCGGGCCCTCCCGTTCCGGCGATGGCTCCAATAGCGAGTCACACCAGATCCGCCTTGCTGTCTGGCGGCGGAGCATTCTCGCAACCGGACCAGCCGCAAATATGTGAAGAAAAGGTTGCCCTGCAAAGAGAACGCGCCACAGGTAGGTATCCACGCTTTATTGAGGTTAAAAATGGAACAGCAAGCGGCATCGTCTCTGAAACTCCAATGGCCTGACCGGTTTCGGACACACACGTCCTTACTCATAGGCACCATGCTCGGAGTCACGTAGCAAGCAGATTGCAGCTCACCTGCCATTAATTTATACAAAATTCCACATCCAGTGAGTTTTTACCGCAAGTGCATTCTGGTACTGGCAGGCTGCAATATTCCATTAATCCCAAGTGGGTGGTGCCGTGACCCTAAGCATACAAAGTTAATAACCCCAGTGGGGTGAAACAAAGTCCCGCTTTGCTCCTCCATAGTCAATAATATAACACCCAATATGGGCCCACCCGTTCCGGCGATGCCTCCAAAAGCGAGTCACACCAGATCCGCCTTGCTGTCTGGCGGCGGAGCATTCTCGCGACCGGACCAGCTGCAAATATGTGAAGAAAAGGTTGCCCTGCAAAGAGAACGCTCCACAGGTAGGTATCCACCCTTTCTTGATGTTAAAAATGGAACAGCAAGCGGCATCGTCTCTGAAACTCCAATGGCCTGACCGGTTTCGGACACACACGTCCTTACTCATACGCACCATGCTCGGAGTCACGTAGCAAGCAGATTTCAGCTCACCTGCCTTTAATTTATACAAAATTCCACATCCAGTGAGTTTTTACCGCAAGTGCATTCTGGTACTGGCAGGCTGCAATATTCCATTAATCCCAAGTGGGTGTTGCCGTGACCCTAAGCATACAAAGTTAATAACCCCAGTGGGGTGAAACAAAGTCCCGCTTTGCTCCTCCATAGTCAATAATATAACACCCAATTCGGGCCCACCCGTTCCGACGATGCCTCCAATAGCGAGTCACACCAGATCCGCCTTGCTGTCTGGCGGCGGAGCATTCTCGCGACCGGACCAGCCGCAAATATGTGAAGGAAAGGTTGCCCTGCAAAGAGAACGCTCCACAGGTAGGTATCCACGCTTTATTGAGGTTAAAAATGGAACAGCAAGCGGCATCGTCTCAGAAACTCCAATGGCCTGACCGGTTTCGGACACACACGTGCTTACTCATAGGCACCATGCTCGGAGTCACGTAGCAAGCAGATTGCAGCTCACCGCCTTTAATTTATACAAAATTCCACATCCAGTGAGTTTTTACCGCAAGTGCATTCTGGTACTGGCAGGCTGCAATATTCCATTAATCCCAAGTGTGTGTTGCCGTGACCCTAAGCATACAAAGTTAATAACCCCAGTGGGGTGAAACAGAGTCCCGCTTTGCTCCTCCATAGTCAATAATATAACACCCAATTCGGGTCCACCCGTTCCGGCGATGCCTCCAAAAGCGAGTCACACCAGATCCGCCTAGCTGTCTGGCGGCGGAGCATTCTCGCGACCGGACCAGCCGCAAATATGTGAAGAAAAGTTTGCCCTGCAAAGAGATCGCTCCACAGGTAGGTATCCACGCTTTATTGAGGTTAAAAATTGAACAGCAAGCGGCATCGTCTCTGAAACTCCAGCGGCCTGACCGGTTTCGGACACACACGTCCTTACTCATAGGCACCATGCTCGGAGTCACGTAGCAAGCAGATTGCAGCTCACCTGCTTTTAATTTATACAAAATTCCACATCCAGTGAGTTTTTACCGCAAGTGCATTCTGGTACTGGCAGGCTGCAATATTCCATTAATCCCAAGTGGGTGTTGCCGTGACCCTAAGCATACAAAGTTAATAACCCCAGTGGGCTGAAACAAAGTCCCGCTTTGCTCCTCCATAGTCAATAATATAACACCCAATTCGGGCCACCCGTTCCGGCGATGCCTCCATTAGCGAGTCACACCAGATCCGCCTTGCTGTCTGGCGGCGGAGCATTCTCGCGACCGGACCAGCCGCAAATATGTGAAGAAAAGGTTGCCCTGCAAAGAGAACGCTCCACAGGTAGGTATCCACGCTTTATTGAGGTTAAAAATGGAACAGCAAGCGGCATCGTCTCTGAAACTCCAATGGCCTGACCGGTTTCGGACACACACGTCCTTACTCATACGCACCATGCTCGGAGTCACGTAGCAAGCAGATTTCAGCTCACCTGCCTTTAATTTATACAAAATTCCACATCCAGTGAGTTTTTACCGCAAGTGCATTCTGGTACTGGCAGGCTGCAATATTCCATTAATCCCAAGTGGGTGTTGCCGTGACCCTAAGCATACAAAGTTAATAACCCCAGTGGGGTGAAACAAAGTCCCGCTTTGCTCCTCCATAGTCAATAATATAACACCCAATTCGGGCCCACCCGTTCCGACGATGCCTCCAATAGCGAGTCACACCAGATCCGCCTTGCTGTCTGGCGGCGGAGCATTCTCGCGACCGGACCAGCCGCAAATATGTGAAGAAAAGGTTGCCCTGCAAAGAGAACGCTCCACAGGTAGGTATCCACGCTTTATTGAGGTTAAAAATGGAACAGCAAGCGGCATCGTCTCAGAAACTCCAATGGCCTGACCGGTTTCGGACACACACGTGCTTACTCATAGGCACCATGCTCGGAGTCACGTAGCAAGCAGATTGCAGCTCACCGCCTTTAATTTATACAAAATTCCACATCCAGTGAGTTTTTACCGCAAGTGCATTCTGGTACTGGCAGGCTGCAATATTCCATTAATCCCAAGTGGGTGTTGCCGTGACCCTAAGCATACAAAGTTAATAACCCCAGTGGGGTGAAACAGAGTCCCGCTTTGCTCCTCCATAGTCAATAATATAACACCCAATTCGTGTCCACCCGTTCCGGCGATGCCTCCAAAAGCGAGTCACACCAGATCCGCCTAGCTGTCTGGCGGCGGAGCATTCTCGCGACCGGACCAGCCGCAAATATGTGAAGAAAAGATTGCCCTGCAAAGAGATCGCTTCACAGGTAGGTATCCACGCTTTATTGAGGTTAAAAATTGAACAGCAAGCGGCATCGTCTCTGAAACTCCAGTGGCCTGACCGGTTTCGGACACACACATCCTTACTCATAGGCACCATGCTCGGAGTCACGTAGCAAGCAGATTGCAGCTCACCTGGTTTTAATTTATACAAAATTCCACATCCAGTGAGTTTTTACCGCAAGTGCATTCTGGTACTGGCAGGCTGCAATATTCCATTAATCCCAAGTGGGTGTTGCCGTGACCCTAAGCATACAAAGTTAATAACCCCAGTGGGCTGAAACAAAGTCCCGCTTTGCTCCTCCATAGTCAATAATATAACACCCAATTCGGGCCACCCGTTCCGGCGATGCCTCCATTAGCGAGTCACACCAGATCCGCCTTGCTGTCTGACGGCGGAGCATTCTCGCGACCGGACCAGCCGCAAATATGTGAAGAAAAGGTTGCCCTGCAAAGAGAACGCTCCACGGGTAGGTGTCCACGCTTTATTGAGGTTAAAAATGGAACAGCAAGCGGCATCGTCTCTGAAACTCCATTGGCCTGACCGGTTTCGGACACACACGTCCTTACTCATAGGCACCATGCTCGGAGTCACGTAGCAAGCAGATTGCAGCTCACCTGCCTTTAATTTATACAAAATTCCACATCCAGTGAGTTTTTATCGCAAGTGCATTCTTGTACTGGCAGGCTGCAATATTCCATTAATCCCAAGTGGGTGTTGCCGTGACCCTAAGCATACAAAGTTAATAACCCCAGTGGGGTGAAACAAAGTCCCGCTTTGCTCCTCCATAGTCAATAATTTAACACCCAATTCGGGCCCACCCGTTCCGGCGATGCGTGCAATAGCAAGTCACACCAGATCTGCCTTGCTGTCTGGCGGCGGAGCATTCTCGCGACCGGACCAGCCGCAAATATGTGAAGAAAAGGTTGCCCTGCAAAGAGAACGCTCCACAGATAGGTATCCACGCTTTATTGAGGTTAAAAACGGAACAGCAAGCGGCATCGTCTCTGAAACTCCAATGGCCTGACCGGTTTCGGACACACACGTCCTTACTCATAGGCACCATGCTCGGAGTCACGTAGCAAGCAGATTATACAAAATTCCACATCCAGTGAGTTTTTACCGCAAGTGCATTCTGGTACTGGCAGGCTGCAATATTCCATTAATCCCAAGTGGGTGTTGCCGTGACCCTAAGCATACAAAGTTAATAACCCCAGTGGGGTGAAACAAAGTCCCGCTTTGCTCCTCCATAGTCAATAATATAACACCCAATTCGGGCCCTCCCGTTCCGGCGATGGCTCCAATAGCGAGTCACACCAGATCCGCCTTGCTGTCTGGCGGCGGAGCATTCTCGCAACCGGACCAGCCGCAAATATGTGAAGAAAAGGTTGCCCTGCAAAGAGAACGCGCCACAGGTAGGTATCCACGCTTTATTGAGGTTAAAAATGGAACAGCAAGCGGCATCGTCTCTGAAACTCCAATGGCCTGACCGGTTTCGGACACACACGTCCTTACTCATAGGCACCATGCTCGGAGTCACGTAGCAAGCAGATTGCAGCTCACCTGCCATTAATTTATACAAAATTCCACATCCAGTGAGTTTTTACCGCAAGTGCATTCTGGTACTGGCAGGCTGCAATATTCCATTAATCCCAAGTGGGTGTTGCCGTGACCCTAAGCATACAAAGTTAATAACCCCAGTGGGGTGAAACAAAGTCCCGCTTTGCTCCTCCATAGTCAATAATATAACACCCAATATGGGTCCACCCGTTCCGGCGATGCCTCCAAAAGCGAGTCACACCAGATCCGCCTTGCTGTCTGGCGGCGGAGCATTCTCGCGACCGGACCAGCTGCAAATATGTGAAGAAAAGGTTGCCCTGCAAAGAGAACGCTCCACAGGTAGGTATCCACCCTTTCTTGATGTTAAAAATGGAACAGCAAGCGGCATCGTCTCTGAAACCCCAATGGCCTGACCGGTTTCGGACACACACGTCCTTACTCATACGCACCATGCTCGGAGTCACGTAGCAAGCAGATTTCAGCTCACCTGCCTTTAATTTATACAAAATTCCACATCCAGTGAGTTTTTACCGCAAGTGCATTCTGGTACTGGCAGGCTGCAATATTCCATTAATCCCAAGTGGGTGTTGCCGTGACCCTAAGCATACAAAGTTAATAACCCCAGTGGGGTGAAACAAAGTCCCGCTTTGCTCCTCCATAGTCAATAATATAACACCCAATTCGGGCCCACCCGTTCCGACGATGCCTCCAATAGCGAGTCACACCAGATCCGCCTTGCTGTCTGGCGGCGGAGCATTCTCGCGACCGGACCAGCCGCAAATATGTGAAGGAAAGGTTGCCCTGCAAAGAGAACGCTCCACAGGTAGGTATCCACGCTTTATTGAGGTTAAAAATGGAACAGCAAGCGGCATCGTCTCAGAAACTCCAATGGCCTGACCGGTTTCGGACACACACGTGCTTACTCATAGGCACCATGCTCGGAGTCACGTAGCAAGCAGATTGCAGCTCACCGCCTTTAATTTATACAAAATTCCACATCCAGTGAGTTTTTACCGCAAGTGCATTCTGGTACTGGCAGGCTGCAATATTCCATTAATCCCAAGTGTGTGTTGCCGTGACCCTAAGCATACAAAGTTAATAACCCCAGTGGGGTGAAACAGAGTCCCGCTTTGCTCCTCCATAGTCAATAATATAACACCCAATTCGGGTCCACCCGTTCCGGCGATGCCTCCAAAAGCGAGTCACACCAGATCCGCCTAGCTGTCTGGCGGCGGAGCATTCTCGCGACCGGACCAGCCGCAAATATGTGAAGAAAAGTTTGCCCTGCAAAGAGATCGCTCCACAGGTAGGTATCCACGCTTTATTGAGGTTAAAAATTGAACAGCAAGCGGCATCGTCTCTGAAAATCCAGTGGCCTGACCGGTTTCGGACACACACGTCCTTACTCATAGGCACCATGCTCGGAGTCACGTAGCAAGCAGATTGCAGCTCACCTGCTTTTAATTTATACAAAATTCCACATCCAGTGAGTTTTTACCGCAAGTGCATTCTGGTACTGGCAGGCTGCAATATTCCATTAATCCCAAGTGGGTGTTGCCGTGACCCTAAGCATACAAAGTTAATAACCCCAGTGGGCTGAAACAAAGTCCCGCTTTGCTCCTCGATAGTCAATAATATAACACCCAATTCGGGCCACCCGTTCCGGCGATGCCTCCATTAGCGAGTCACACCAGATCCGCCTTGCTGTCTGGCGGCGGAGCATTCTCGCGACCGGACCAGCCGCAAATATGTGAAGAAAAGGTTGCCCTGCAAAGAGAACGCTCCACAGGTAGGTATCCACGCTTTATTGAGGTTAAAAATGGAACAGCAAGCAGCATCGTCTCTGAAACTCCATTGGCCTGACCGGTTTCGGACACACACGTCCTTACTCATAGGCACCATGCTCGGAGTCACGTAGCAAGCAGATTGCAGCTCACCTGCCTTTAATTTATACAAAATTCCACATCCAGTGAGTTTTTACCGCAAGTGCATTCTTGTACTGGCAGGCTGCAATATTCCATTAATCCCAAGTGGGTGATGCTGTGACCCTAAGCATACAAAGTTAATAACCCCAGTGGGGTGAAACAAAGTCCCGCTTTGCTCCTCCATAGTCAATAATTTAACACCCAATTCGGGCCCACCCGTTCCGGCGATGCCTGCAATAGCGAGTCACACCAGATCTGCCTTGCTGTCTGGCGGCGGAGCATTCTCGCGACCGGACCAGCCGCAAATATTTGAAGAAATGGTTGCCCTGCAAAGAGAACGCTCCACAGATAGGTATCCACGCTTTATTGAGGTTAAAAACGGAACAGCAAGCGGCATCGTCTCTGAAACTCCAATGGCCTGACCGGTTTCGGACACACACGTCCTTACTCATAGGCACCATGCTCGGAGTCACGTAGCAAGCAGATTGCAGCTCACCTGACTTTAATTTATACAAAATTTCACATCCAGTGAGTTTTTACCGCAAGTGCATTCTGGTACTGGCAGGCTGCAATATTCCATTAATCCCAAGTGGGTGTTGCCGTGACCCTAAGCATACAAAGTTAATAACCCCAGTGGGGTGAAACAAAGTCCCGCTTTGCTCCTCCATAGTCAATAATATAACACCCAATATGGGCCCACCCGTTCCGGCGATGCCTCCAAAAGCGAGTCACACCAGATCCGCCTTGCTGTCTGGCGGCGGAGCATTCTCGCGACCGGACCAGCTGCAAATATGTGAAGAAAAGGTTGCCCTGCAAAGAGAACGCTCCACAGGTAGGTATCCACCCTTTCTTGATGTTAAAAATGGAACAGCAAGCGGCATCGTCTCTGAAACTCCAATGGCCTGACCGGTTTCGGACACACACGTCCTTACTCATACGCACCATGCTCGGAGTCACGTAGCAAGCAGATTTCAGCTCACCTGCCTTTAATTTATACAAAATTCCACATCCAGTGAGTTTTTACCGCAAGTGCATTCTGGTACTGGCAGGCTGCAATATTCCATTAATCCCAAGTGGGTGTTGCCGTGACCCTAAGCATACAAAGTTAATAACCCCAGTGGGGTGAAACAAAGTCCCGCTTTGCTCCTCCATAGTCAATAATATAACACCCAATTCGGGCCCACCCGTTCCGACGATGCCTCCAATAGCGAGTCACACCAGATCCGCCTTGCTGTCTGGCGGCGGAGCATTCTCGCGACCGGACCAGCCGCAAATATGTGAAGGAAAGGTTGCCCTGCAAAGAGATCGCTCCACAGGTAGGTATCCACGCTTTATTGAGGTTAAAAATGGAACAGCAAGCGGCATCGTCTCAGAAACTCCAATGGCCTGACCGGTTTCGGACACACACGTGCTTACTCATAGGCACCATGCTCGGAGTCACGTAGCAAGCAGATTGCAGCTCACCGCCTTTAATTTATACAAAATTCCACATCCAGTGAGTTTTTACCGCAAGTGCATTCTGGTACTGGCAGGCTGCAATATTCCATTAAACCCAAGTGTGTGTTGCCGTGACCCTAAGCATACAAAGTTAATAACCCCAGTGGGGTGAAACAGAGTCCCGCTTTGCTCCTCCATAGTCAATAATATAACACCCAATTCGGGTCCACCCGTTCCGGCGATGCCTCCAAAAGCGAGTCACACCAGATCCGCCTAGCTGTCTGGCGGCGGAGCATTCTCGCGACCGGACCAGCCGCAAATATGTGAAGAAAAGTTTGCCCTGCAAAGAGATCGCTCCACAGGTAGGTATCCACGCTTTATTGAGGTTAAAAATTGAACAGCAAGCGGCATCGTCTCTGAAACTCCAGTGGCCTGACCGGTTTCGGACACACACGTCCTTACTCATAGGCACCATGCTCGGAGTCACGTAGCAAGCAGATTGCAGCTCACCTGCTTTTAATTTATACAAAATTCCACATCCAGTGAGTTTTTACCGCAAGTGCATTCTGGTACTGGCAGGCTGCAATATTCCATTAATCCCAAGTGGGTGTTGCCGTGACCCTAAGCATACAAAGTTAATAACCCCAGTGGGCTGAAACAAAGTCCCGCTTTGCTCCTCGATAGTCAATAATATAACACCCAATTCGGGCCACCCGTTCCGGCGATGCCTCCATTAGCGAGTCACACCAGATCCGCCTTGCTGTCTGGCGGCGGAGCATTCTCGCGACCGGACCAGCCGCAAATATGTGAAGAAAAGGTTGCCCTGCAAAGAGAACGCTCCACAGGTAGGTATCCACGCTTTATTGAGGTTAAAAATGGAACAGCAAGCAGCATCGTCTCTGAAACTCCATTGGCCTGACCGGTTTCGGACACACACGTCCTTACTCATAGGCACCATGCTCGGAGTCACGTAGCAAGCAGATTGCAGCTCACCTGCCTTTAATTTATACAAAATTCCACATCCAGTGAGTTTTTACCGCAAGTGCATTCTTGTACTGGCAGGCTGCAATATTCCATTAATCCCAAGTGGGTGTTGCTGTGACCCTAAGCATACAAAGTTAATAACCCCAGTGGGGTGAAACAAAGTCCCGCTTTGCTCCTCCATAGTCAATAATTTAACACCCAATTCGGGCCCACCCGTTCCGGCGATGCCTGCAATAGCGAGTCACACCAGATCTGCCTTGCTGTCTGGCGGCGGAGCATTCTCGCGACCGGACCAGCCGCAAATATTTGAAGAAATGGTTGCCCTGCAAAGAGAACGCTCCACAGATAGGTATCCACGCTTTATTGAGGTTAAAAACGGAACAGCAAGCGGCATCGTCTCTGAAACTCCAATGGCCTGACCGGTTTCGGACACACACGTCCTTACTCATAGGCACCATGCTCGGAGTCACGTAGCAAGCAGATTGCAGCTCACCTGACTTTAATTTATACAAAATTTCACATCCAGTGAGTTTTTACCGCAAGTGCATTCTGGTACTGGCAGGCTGCAATATTCCATTAATCCCAAGTGGGTGTTGCCGTGACCCTAAGCATACAAAGTTAATAACCCCAGTGGGGTGAAACAAAGTCCCGCTTTGCTCCTCCATAGTCAATAATATAACACCCAATTCGGGCCCACCCGTTCCGGCGATGCCTCCAATAGCGAGTCACACCAGATCCGCCTTGCTGTCTGGCGGCGGAGCATTCTCGCGACCGGACCAGCCGCAAATATGTGAAGAAAAGGTTGCCCTGCAAAGAGAACGCTCCACAGGTAGGTATCCACGCTTTATTGAGGTTAAAAATGGAACAGCAAGCGGCATCGTCTCTGAAACTCCAATGGCCTGACCGGTTTCGGACACACACGTCCTTACTCATAGGGACCATGCTCGGAGTCACGTAGCAAGCAGATTGCAGCACACCTGCCTTTAATTTAAACAAAATTCCACATCCAGTGAGTTTTTACCGCAAGTGCATTCTGGTACTGGCAGGCTGCAACATTCCATTAATCCCAAGTGGGTGTTGTCGTGACCCTAAGCATACAAAGTTAATAAACCCAGTGGGGTGAAACAAAGTCCCGCTTTGCTCCTCCATAGTCAATAATATAACACCCAATTTGGGCCCACCCGTTCCGGCGATGCCTCCAATAGCGAGTCACACCAGATCCGCCTTGCTGTCTGGCGGCGGAGCATTCTCGCGACCGGACCAGCCGCAAATATGTGAAGAAAAGGTTGCCCTGCAAAGAGAACGCTCCGCAGGTAGATATCCACGCTTTATTGAGGTTAAAAATGGAACAGCAAGCGGCATCGTCTCTGAAACTCCAATGGCCTGACCGGTTTCGGACACACACGTCCTTACTCATAGGCACCATGCTCGGAGTCATGTAGCAAGCAGATTGCAGCTCACCTGCCTTTAATTTATACAAAATTCCACATCCAGTGAGTTTTTACCGCAAGTGCATTCTGGTACTGGCAGGCTGCAATATTCCATTAATCCCAAGTGGGTGTTGCCGTGACCCTAAGCATAGAAAGTTAATAACCCCAGTGGGGTGAAACAAAGTCCCGCTTTGCTCCTCCATAGTCAATAATATAACACCCAATATGGGCCCACCCGTTCCGGCGATGCCTCCAAAAGCGAGTCACTCCAGATCCGCCTTGCTGTCTGGCGGCGGAGCATTCTCGCGACGGGACCAGCCGCAAATATGTGAAGAAAAGGTTGCCCTGCAAAGAGAACGCTCCACAGGTAGGTATCCACGCTTTATTGAGGTTAAAAATGGAACAGCAAGCGGCATCGTCTCTGAAACGCCAATGGCCTGACCGGTTTCGGACACACACGTCCTTACTCATAGGCACCATGCTCGGAGTCCCGTAGCAAGCAGATTGCAGCTCACCTGCCTTTAATTTATACAAAATTCCACATCCAGTGAGTTTTTACCGCAAGTGCATTCTGGTACTGGCAGGCTGCAATATTCCATTAATCCCAAGTGGGTGTTGCCGTGACCCTAAGCATAGAAAGTTAATAACCCCAGTGGGGTGAAACAAAGTCCCGCTTTGCTCCTCCATAGTCAATAATATAACACCCAATTCGGGCCCACCCGTTCCGGCGATGCCTGCAATAGCGAGTCACATAAGATCTGCCTTGCTGTCTGGCGGCGGAGCATTCTCGCGACCGGACCAGCCGCAAATATGTGAAGAAAAGGTTGCCCTGCAAAGAGAACGCTCCACAGATAGGTATCCACGCTTTATTGAGGTTAAAAACAGAACAGCAAGCGGCATCGTCTCTGAAACTCCAATGGCCTGACCGGTTTCGGCCACACACGTCCTTACTCATAGGCACCATGCTCGGAGTCACGTAGCAAGCAGATTGCAGCTCACCTGTCTTTAATTTATACAAAATTCCACATCCAGTGAGTTTTTACCGCAAGTGCATTCTGGTACTGGCGGGCTGCAATATTCCATTAATCCCAAGTGAGTGTTGCCGTGACCCTAAGCATACAAAGTTAATAACCCCAGTGGGGTGAAACAAAGTCCCGCTTTGCTCCTCCATAGTCAATAATATAACACCCAATTCGGGCCCACCCGTTCCAGCGATGCCTCCAAAAGCGAGTCACACCAGATCCGCCTTGCTGTCTGGCGGCGAAGCATTCTCGCAACCGGACCAGCCGCAAATATGTGAAGAAAAGGTTGCCCTGCAAAGAGAACGCGCCACAGGTAGATATCCACGCTTTATTGAGGTTAAAAATGGAACAGCAAGCGTTATCGTCTCTGAAACTCCAATGGCCTGACCGGTTTCGGATACACACGTCCTTACTAATAGCCACCATGCTCGGAGTCACGTAGCAAGCAGATTGCAGCTCACCTGCCTTTAATTTATACAAAATTCCACATCCAGTGAGTTGTTACCGCAAGTGCATTCTGGTACTGGCAGGCTGCAATATTCCATTAATCCCAAGTGGGTGTTGCCGTGACCCTAAGCATACAAAGTTAATAACCCCAGTGGGGTGAAACAAAGTCCCGCTTTGCTCCTCCATAGTCAATAATATAACACCCAATTCGGGCCCAACCGTTCCGGCGATGCCTCCAATAGCGAGTCACACCAGATCCGCCTTGCTGTCTGGCGGCGGAGCATTCTCGCGACCGGACCAGCCGCAAATATGTGAAGAAAAGGTTGCCCTGCAAAGAGAACGCTCCACAGGTAGGTATCCACGCTTTATTGAGGTTAAAAATGGAACAGCAAGCGGCATCGTCTCTGAAACTCCAATGGCCTGACCGGTTTCGGACACACACGTCCTTACTCATAGGGACCATGCTCGGAGTCACGTAGCAAGCAGATTGCAGCTCACCTGCCTTTAATTTAAACAAAATTCCACATCCAGTGAGTTTTTACCGCAAGTGCATTCTGGTACTGGCAGGCTGCAATATTCCATTAATCCCAAGTGGGTGTTGTCGTGACCCTAAGCATACAAAGTTAATAAACCCAGTGGGGTGAAACAAAGTCCCGCTTTGCTCCTCCATAGTCAATAATATAACACCCAATATGGGCCCACCCGTTCCGGAGATACCTCCAATAGCGAGTCACACCAGATCCGCCTTGCTGTCTGGCGGCGGAGCATTCTCGCGACCGGACCAGCCGCAAATATGTGAAGAAAAGGTTGCCCTGCAAAGAGAACGCTCCACAGGTAGGTATCCACGCTTTATTGAGGTTAAAAATGGAACAGCAAGCGGCATCGTCTCTGAAACGCCAATGGCCTGACCGGTTTCGGACACACACGTCCTTACTCATAGGCACCATGCTCGGAGTCCCGTAGCAAGCAGATTGCAGCTCACCTGCCTTTAATTTATACAAAATTCCACATCCAGTGAGTTTTTACCGCAAGTGCATTCTGGTACTGGCAGGCTGCAATATTCCATTAATCCCAAGTGGGTGTTGCCGTGACCCTAAGCATACAAAGTTAATAACCCCAGTGGGGTGAAACAAAGTCCCGCTTTGCTCCTCCATAGTCAATAATATCACACCCAATTCGGACCCACCCGTTCCGGCGATGCCTGCAATAGCGAGTCACACCAGATCTGCCTTGCTGTCTGGCGGCGGAGCATTCTCGCGACCGGACCAGCCGCAAATATGTGAAGAAAAGGTTGCCCTGCAAAGAGAACGCTCCACAGATAGGTATCCACGCTTTATTGAGGTTAAAAACGGAACAGCAAGCGGCATCGTCTCTGAAACTCCAATGGCCTGACCGGTTTCGGACACACACGTCCTTACTCATAGGCACCATGCTCGGAGTCACGTAGCAAGCAGATTGCAGCTCACCTGTCTTTAATTTATACAAAATTCCACATCCAGTGAGTTTTTACCGCAAGTGCATTCTGGTACTGGCAGGCTGCAATATTCCATTAATCCCAAGTGGGTGTTGCCGTGACCCTAAGCATACAAAGTTAATAACCCCAGTGGGGTGAAACAAAGTCCCGCTTTGCTCCTCCATAGTCAATAATATAACACCCAATTCGGGCCCACCCGTTCCAGCGATGCCTCGAAAAGCGAGTCACACCAGATCCGCCTTGCTGTCTGGCGGCGAAGCATTCTCGCAACCGGACCAGCCGCAAATATGTGAAGAAAAGGTTGCCCTGCAAAGAGAACGCGCCACAGGTAGATATCCACGCTTTATTGAGGTTAAAAATGGAACAGCAAGAGGCATCGTCTCTGAAACTCCAATGGCCTGACCGGTTTCGGACACACACGTCCTTACTCATAGGCACCATGCTCGGAGTCACGTAGCAAGCAGATTGCAGCTCACCTGCCTTTAATTTATACAAAATTCCACATCCAGTGAGTTTTTACCGCAAGTGCATTCTGGTACTGGCAGGCTGCAATATTCCATTAATCCCATGTGGGTGTTGCTGTGACCCTAAGCATACAAAGTTAATAACCCCAGTGGGGTGAAACAAAGTCCCGCTTTGCTCCTCCATAGTCAATAATATAACACCCAATTTGGGCCCACCCGTTCCGGCGATGCCTCCAATAGCGAGTCACACCAGATCCGCCTTGCTGTCTGGCGGCGGAGCATTCTCGCGACCGGACCAGCCGCAAATATGTGAAGAAAAGGTTGCCCTGCAAAGAGAACGCTCCGCAGGTAGATATCCACGCTTTATTGAGGTTAAAAATGGAACAGCAAGCGGCATCGTCTCTGAAACTCCAATGGCCTGACCGGTTTCGGACACACACGTCCTTACTCATAGGCACCATGCTCGGAGTCATGTAGCAAGCAGATTGCAGCTCACCTGCCTTTAATTTATACAAAATTCCACATCCAGTGAGTTTTTACCGCAAGTGCATTCTGGTACTGGCAGGCTGCAATATTCCATTAATCCCAAGTGGGTGTTGCTGTGACCCTAAGCATAGAAAGTTAATAACCCCAGTGGGGTGAAACAAAGTCCCGCTTTGCTCCTCCATAGTCAATAATATAACACCCAATATGGGCCCACCCGTTCCGGCGATGCCTCCAAAAGCGAGTCACTCCAGATCCGCCTTGCTGTCTGGCGGCGGAGCATTCTCGCAACGGGACCAGCCGCAAATATGTGAAGAAAAGGTTGCCCTGCAAAGAGAACGCTCCACAGGTAGGTATCCACGCTTTATTGAGGTTAAAAATGGAACAGCAAGCGGCATCGTCTCTGAAACGCCAATGGCCTGACCGGTGTCGGACACACACGTCCTTACTCATAGGCACCATGCTCGGAGTCCCATAGCAAGCAGATTGCAGCTCACCTGCCTTTAATTTATACAAAATTCCACATCCAGTGAGTTTTTACCGCAAGTGCATTCTGGTACTGGCAGGCTGCAATATTCCATTAATCCCAAGTGGGTGTTGCCGTGACCCTAAGCATAGAAAGTTAATAACCCCAGTGGGGTGAAACTAAGTCCCGCTTTGCTCCTCCATAGTCAATAATATAACACCCAATATGGGCCCACCCGTTCCGGCGATGCCTCCAAAAGCGAGTCACACCAGATCCGCCTTGCTGTCTGGCGGCGGAGCATTCTCGCGACCGGACCAGCCGCAAATATGTGAAGAAAAGGTTGCCCTGCAAAGAGAACGCTCCACAGGTAGGTATCCACGCTTTATTGAGGTTAAAAATGGAACAGCAAGCGGCATCGTCTCTGAAACTCCAATGGCCTGACCGGTTTCGGACACACACGTCCTTACTCATAGGCACCATGCTCGGAGTCCCGTAGCAAGCAGATTGCAGCTCACCTGCCTTTAATTTATACAAAATTCCACATCCAGTGAGTTTTTACCGCAAGTGCATTCAGGTACTGGCAGGCTGCAATATTCCATTAATCCCAAGTGGGTGTTGCCGTGACCCTAAGCATACAAAGTTAATAACCCCAGTGGGGTGAAACAAAGTCCCGCTTTGCTCCTCCATAGTCAATAATATAACACCCAATATGGGCCCACCCGTTCCGGCGATGCCTCCAAAAGCGAGTCACACCAGATCCGCCTTGCTGTCTGGCGGCGGAGCATTCTCGCGACCGGACCAGCCGCGAATATGTGAAGAAAAGGTTGCCCTGCAAAGAGAACGCTCCACAGGTAGGTATCCACGCTTTATTGAGGTTAAAAATGGAACAGCAAGCGGCATCGTCTCTGAAACTCCAATGGCCTGACCGGTTTCGAACACACACGTCCTTACTCATAGGCACCGTGCTCGGAGTCACGTAGCAAGCAGATTTCAGCTCACCTGCCTTTAATTTATACAAAATTCCACATCCAGTGAGTTTTTACCGCAAGTGCATTCTGGTACTGGCAGGCTGCAATATTCCATTAATCCCAAGTGGGTGTTGCCGTGACCCTAAGCATACAAAGTTAATAACCCCAGTGGGGTGAAACAAAGTCCCGCTTTGCTCCTCCATAGTCAATAATATAACACCCATTTCGGGCCCACCCGTTCCGGCGATGCCTCCAATAGCGAGTCACACCAGATCCGCCTTGCTGTCTGGCGGCGGAGCATTCTCGCGACCGGACCAGCCGCAAATATGTGAAGAAAAGGTTGCCCTGCAAAGAGAACGCTCCACAGGTAGGTATCCACGCTTTATTGAGGTTAAAAATGGAACAGCAAGCGGCATCGTCTCTGAAACGCCAATGGCCTGACCGGTTTCGGACACACACGTCCTTACTCATAGGCACCATGCTCGGAGTCACGTAGCAAGCAGGATTGCAGCTCACCTGCCTTTAATTTATACAAAATTCCACATCCAGTGAGTTTTTACCGCAAGTGCATTCTGGTACTGGCAGGCTGCAATATTCCATTAATCCCAAGTGGGTGTTGCCGTGACCCTAAGCATACAAAGTTAATAACCCCAGTGGGGTGAAACAAAGTCCCGCTTTGCTCCTCCATAGTCAATAATATAACACCCAATTCGGGCCCACCCGTTCCAGCGATGCCTCCAATAGCGAGTCACACCTGATCCGCCTTGCTGTCTGGCGGAGGAGCATTCTCGCGACCGGACCAGCCTCAAATATGTGAAGAAAAGGTTGCCCTGCAAAGAGAACGCTCCACAGGTAGGTATCCACGCTTTATTGAGGTTAAAAATGGAACAGCAAGCGGCATCGTCTCTGAAACTCCAATGGCCTGACCGGTTTCGGACACACACGTCCTTACTCATAGGCACCATGCTCGGAGTAACGTAGCAAGCAGATTGCAGCTCACCTGCCTTTAATTTATACAAAATTCCACATCCAGTGAGTTTTTACCGCAAGTGCATTCTGGTACTGGCAGGCTGCAATATTCCATTAATCCCAAGTGGGTGTTGCTGTGACCCTAAGCATACAAAGTTAATAACCCCAGTGGGGTGAAACAAAGTCCCTCTTTGCTCCTCCATAGTCAATAATATAGCACCCAATTCGGGCCCACCCGTTCCGGCGATGCCTCCAATAGCGAGTCACACCAGATCCGCCTTGCTGTCTGGCGGCGGAGCATTCTCGCGACCGGACCAGCCGCAAATATGTGAAGAAAAGGTTGCCCTGCAAAGAGAACGCTCCACAGGTAGGTATCCACGCTTTATTGAGGTTAAAAATGGAACAGCAAGCGGCATCCTCTCTGAAACTCCAATGGCCTAACCGGTTTCGGACACACACGTCCTTACTCATAGGCACCATGCTCGGAGTCACGTAGCAAGCAGATTGCAGCTCACCTGCCTTTAATTTATACAAAATTCCACATCCAGTGAGTTTTTACCGCAAGTGCATTCTGGTACTGGCAGGCTGCAATATTCCATTAATCCCAAGTGGGTGTTGCCGTGACCCTAAGCATACAAAGTTAATAACCCCAGTGGGGTGAAACAAAGTCCCGCTTTGCTCCTCCATAGTCAATAATATAACACCCAATTCGGGCCCACCCGTTCCGGCGATGCCTCCAATAGCGAGTCACACCAGATCCGCCTTGCTGTCTGGCGGCGGACCATTCTCGCGACCGGACCAGCCGCAAATATGTGAAGAAAAGGTTGCCCTGCAAAGAGAACGCTCCACAGGTAGGTATCCACGCTTTATTGAGGTTAAAAATGGAACAGCAAGCGGCATCGTCTCTGAAACTCCAATGGCCTGACCGGTTTCGGACACACACGTCCTTACTCATAGGCACCGTGCTCGGAGTCACGTAGCAAGCAGATTTCAGCTCACCTGCCTTTAATTTATACAAAATTCCACATCCAGTGAGTTTTTACCGCAAGTGCATTCTGGTACTGGCAGGCTGCAATATTCCATTAATCCCAAGTGGGTGTTGCCGTGACCCTAAGCATACAAAGTTAATAACCCCAGTGGGGTGAAACAAAGTCCCGCTTTGCTCCTCCATAGTCAATAATATAACACGCATTTCGGGCCCACCCGTTCCGGCGATGCCTCCAATAGCGAGTCACACCAGATCCGCCTTGCTGTCTGGCGGCGGAGCATTCTCGCGACCGGACCAGCCGCAAATATGTGAAGAAAAGGTTGCCCTGCAAAGAGAACGCTCCACAGGTAGGTATCCACGCTTTATTGAGGTTAAAAATGGAACAGCAAGCGGCATCGTCTCTGAAACTCCAATGGCCTGACCGGTTTCGGACACACACGTCCTTACTCATAGGCACCATGCTCGGAGTCACGTAGCAAGCAGGATTGCAGCTCACCTGCCTTTAATTTATACAAAATTCCACATCCAGTGAGTTTTTACCGCAAGTGCATTCTGGTACTGGCAGGCTGCAATATTCCATTAATCCCAAGTGGGTGTTGCCGTGACCCTAAGCATACAAAGTTAATAACCCCAGTGGGGTGAAACAAAGACCCGCTTTTCTCCTCCATAGTCAATAATATAACACCCAATTCGAGCCCACCCGTTCCGGCGATGCCTCCAATAGCGAGTCACACCTGATCCGCCTTGCTGTCTGGCGGAGGAGCATTCTCGCGACCGGACCAGCCTCAAATATGTGAAGAAAAGGTTGCCCTGCAAAGAGAACGCTCCACAGGTAGGTATCCACGCTTTATTGAGGTTAAAAATGGAACAGCAAGAGGCATCGTCTCTGAAACTCCAATGGCCTGACCGGTTTCGGACACACACGTCCTTACTCATAGGCACCATGCTCGGAGTAACGTAGCAAGCAGATTGCAGCTCACCTGCCTTTAATTTATACAAAATTCCACATCCAGTGAGTTTTTACCGCAAGTGCATTCTGGTACTGGCAGGCTGCAATATTCCATTAATCCCAAGTGGGTGTTGCTGTGACCCTAAGCATACAAAGTTAATAACCCCAGTGGGGTGAAACAAAGTCCCTCTTTGCTCCTCCATAGTCAATAATATAGCACCCAATTCGGGCCCACCCGTTCCGGCGATGCCTCCAATAGCGAGTCACACCAGATCCGCCTTGCTGTCTGGCGGCGGAGCATTCTCGCGACCGGACCAGCCGCAAATATGTGAAGAAAAGGTTGCCCTGCAAAGAGAACGCTCCACAGGTAGGTATCCACGCTTTATTGAGGTTAAAAATGGAACAGCAAGCGGCATCCTCTCTGAAACTCCAATGGCCTAACCGGTTTCGGACACACACGTCCTTACTCATAGGCACCATGCTCGGAGTCACGTAGCAAGCAGATTGCAGCTCACCTGCCTTTAATTTATACAAAATTCCACATCCAGTGAGTTTTTACCGCAAGTGCATTCTGGTACTGGCAGGCTGCAATATTCCATTAATCCCAAGTGGGTGTTGCCGTGACCCTAAGCATACAAAGTTAATAACCCCAGTGGGGTGAAACAAAGTCCCGCTTTGCTCCTCCATAGTCAATAATATACCACCCAATTCGGGCCCACCCGTTCCGGCGATGCCTCCAATAGCGAGTCACACCAGATCCGCCTTGCTGTCTGGCGGCGGAGCATTCTCGCGACCGGACCAGCCGCAAATATGTGAAGAAAAGGTTGCCCTGCAAAGAGAACGCTCCGCAGGTAGATATCCACGCTTTATTGAGGTTAAAAATGGAACAGCAAGCGGCATCGTCTCTGAAACTCCAATGGCCTGACCGGTTTCGGACACACACGTCCTTACTCATAGGCACCATGCTCGGAGTCATGTAGCAAGCAGATTGCAGCTCACCTGCCTTTAATTTATACAAAATTCCACATCCAGTGAGTTTTTACCGCAAGTGAATTCTGGTACTGGCAGGCTGCAATATTCCATTAATCCCAAGTGGGTGTTGCCGTGACCCTAAGCATAGAAAGTTAATAACCCCAGTGGGGTGAAACAAAGTCCCGCTTTGCTCCTCCATAGTCAATAATATAACACCCAATATGGGCCCACCCGTTCCGGCGATGCCTCCAAAAGCGAGTCACTCCAGATCCGCCTTGCTGTCTGGCGGCGGAGCATTCTCGCGACGGGACCAGCCGCAAATATGTGAAGAAAAGGTTGCCCTGCAAAGAGAACGCTCCACAGGTAGGTATCCACGCTTTATTGAGGTTAAAAATGGAACAGCAAGCGGCATCGTCTCTGAAACGCCAATGGCCTGACCGGTTTCGGACACACACGTCCTTACTCATAGGCACCATGCTCGGAGTCCCGTAGCAAGCAGATTGCAGCTCACCTGCCTTTAATTTATACAAAATTCCACATCCAGTGAGTTTTTACCGCAAGTGCATTCTGGTACTGGCAGGCTGCAATATTCCATTAATCCCAAGTGGGTGTTGCCGTGACCCTAAGCATAGAAAGTTAATAACCCCAGTGGGGTGAAACAAAGTCCCGCTTTGCTCCTCCATAGTCAATAATATAACACCCAATTCGGGCCCACCCGTTCCGGCGATGCCTGCAATAGCGAGTCACATAAGATCTGCCTTGCTGTCTGGCGGCGGAGCATTCTCGCGACCGGACCAGCCGCAAATATGTGAAGAAAAGGTTGCCCTGCAAAGAGAACGCTCCACAGATAGGTATCCACGCTTTATTGAGGTTAAAAACAGAACAGCAAGCGGCATCGTCTCTGAAACTCCAATGGCCTGACCGGTTTCGGCCACACACGTCCTTACTCATAGGCACCATGCTCGGAGTCACGTAGCAAGCAGATTGCAGCTCACCTGTCTTTAATTTATACAAAATTCCACATCCAGTGAGTTTTTACCGCAAGTGCATTCTGGTACTGGCGGGCTGCAATATTCCATTAATCCCAAGTGGGTGTTGCCGTGACCCTAAGCATACAAAGTTAATAACCCCAGTGGGGTGAAACAAAGTCCCGCTTTGCTCCTCCATAGTCAATAATATAACACCCAATTCGGGCCCACCCGTTCCAGCGATGCCTCCAAAAGCGAGTCACACCAGATCCGCCTTGCTGTCTGGCGGCGAAGCATTCTCGCAACCGGACCAGCCGCAAATATGTGAAGAAAAGGTTGCCCTGCAAAGAGAACGCGCCACAGGTAGATATCCACGCTTTATTGAGGTTAAAAATGGAACAGCAAGCGTTATCGTCTCTGAAACTTCAATGGCCTGACCGGTTTCGGACACACACGTCCTTACTAATAGCCACCATGCTCGGAGTCACGTAGCAAGCAGATTGCAGCTCACCTGCCTTTAATTTATACAAAATTCCACATCCAGTGAGTTGTTACCGCAAGTGCATTCTGGTACTGGCAGGCTGCAATATTCCATTAATCCCAAGTGGGTGTTGCCGTGACCCTAAGCATACAAAGTTAATAACCCCAGTGGGGTGAAACAAAGTCCCGCTTTGCTCCTCCATAGTCAATAATATAACACCCAATATGGGCCCACCCGTTCCGGCGATACCTCCAATAGCGAGTCACACCAGATCCGCCTTGCTGTCTGGCGGCGGAGCATTCTCGCGACCGGACCAGCCGCAAATATGTGAAGAAAAGGTTGCCCTGCAAAGAGAACGCTCCACAGGTAGGTATCCACGCTTTATTGAGGTTAAAAATGGAACAGCAAGCGGCATCGTCTCTGAAACGCCAATGGCCTGACCGGTTTCGGACACACACGTCCTTACTCATAGGCACCATGCTCGGAGTCCCGTAGCAAGCAGATTGCAGCTCACCTGCCTTTAATTTATACAAAATTCCACATCCAGTGAGTTTTTACCGCAAGTGCATTCTGGTACTGGCAGGCTGCAATATTCCATTAATCCCAAGTGGGTGTTGCCGTGACCCTAACCATAGAAAGTTAATAACCCCAGTGGGGTGAAACAAAGTCCCGCTTTGCTCCTCCATAGTCAATAATATAACACCCAATATGGGCCCACCCGTTCCGGCGATGCCTCCAAAAGCGAGTCACACCAGATCCGCCTTGCTGTCTGGCGGCGGAGCATTCTCGCGACCGGACCAGCCGCAAATATGTGAAGAAAAGGTTGCCCTGCAAAGAGAACGCTCCACAGGTAGGTATCCACGCTTTATTGAGGTTAAAAATGGAACAGCAAGCGGCATCGTCTCTGAAACTCCATTGGCCTGACCGGTTTCGGACACACACGTCCTTACTCATAGGCAGCATGCTCGGAGTCACGTAGCAAGCAGATTGCAGCTCACCTGCCTTTAATTTATACAAAATTCCACATCCAGTGAGTTTTTACCGCAAGTGCATTCTGGTACTGGCAGGCTGCAATATTCCATTAATCCCAAGTGGGTGTTGCCGTGACCCTAAGCATACAAAGTTAATAACCCCAGTGGGGTGAAACAAAGTCCCGCTTTGCTCCTCCATAGTCAATAATATCACACCCAATTCGGACCCACCCGTTCCGGCGATGCCTGCAATAGCGAGTCACACCAGATCTGCCTTGCTGTCTGGCGGCGGAGCATTCTCGCGACCGGACCAGCCGCAAATATGTGAAGAAAAGGTTGCCCTGCAAAGAGAACGCTCCACAGATAGGTATCCACGCTTTATTGAGGTTAAAAACGGAACAGCAAGCGGCATCGTCTCTGAAACTCCAATGGCCTGACCGGTTTCGGACACACACGTCCTTACTCATAGGCACCATGCTCGGAGTCACGTAGCAAGCAGATTGCAGCTCACCTGTCTTTAATTTATACAAAATTCCACATCCAGTGAGTTTTTACCGCAAGTGCATTCTGGTACTGGCAGGCTGCAATATTCCATTAATCCCAAGTGGGTGTTGCCGTGACCCTAAGCATACAAAGTTAATAACCCCAGTGGGGTGAAACAAAGTCCCGCTTTGCTCCTCCATAGTCAATAATATAACACCCAATTCGGGCCCACCCGTTCCAGCGATGCCTCGAAAAGCGAGTCACACCAGATCCGCCTTGCTGTCTGGCGGCGAAGCATTCTCGCAACCGGACCAGCCGCAAATATGTGAAGAAAAGGTTGCCCTGCAAAGAGAACGCGCCACAGGTAGATATCCACGCTTTATTGAGGTTAAAAATGGAACAGCAAGAGGCATCGTCTCTGAAACTCCAATGGCCTGACCGGTTTCGGACACACACGTCCTTACTCATAGGCACCATGCTCGGAGTCACGTAGCAAGCAGATTGCAGCTCACCTGCCTTTAATTTATACAAAATTCCACATCCAGTGAGTTTTTACCGCAAGTGCATTCTGGTACTGGCAGGCTGCAATATTCCATTAATCCCATGTGGGTGTTGCTGTGACCCTAAGCATACAAAGTTAATAACCCCAGTGGGGTGAAACAAAGTCCCGCTTTGCTCCTCCATAGTCAATAATATAACACCCAATTTGGGCCCACCCGTTCCGGCGATGCCTCCAATAGCGAGTCACACCAGATCCGCCTTGCTGTCTGGCGGCGGAGCATTCTCGCGACCGGACCAGCCGCAAATATGTGAAGAAAAGGTTGCCCTGCAAAGAGAACGCTCCGCAGGTAGATATCCACGCTTTATTGAGGTTAAAAATGGAACAGCAAGCGGCATCGTCTCTGAAACTCCAATGGCCTGACCGGTTTCGGACACACACGTCCTTACTCATAGGCACCATGCTCGGAGTCATGTAGCAAGCAGATTGCAGCTCACCTGCCTTTAATTTATACAAAATTCCACATCCAGTGAGTTTTTACCGCAAGTGCATTCTGGTACTGGCAGGCTGCAATATTCCATTAATCCCAAGTGGGTGTTGCTGTGACCCTAAGCATAGAAAGTTAATAACCCCAGTGGGGTGAAACAAAGTCCCGCTTTGCTCCTCCATAGTCAATAATATAACACCCAATATGGGCCCACCCGTTCCGGCGATGCCTCCAAAAGCGAGTCACTCCAGATCCGCCTTGCTGTCTGGCGGCGGAGCATTCTCGCAACGGGACCAGCCGCAAATATGTGAAGAAAAGGTTGCCCTGCAAAGAGAACGCTCCACAGGTAGGTATCCACGCTTTATTGAGGTTAAAAATGGAACAGCAAGCGGCATCGTCTCTGAAACGCCAATGGCCTGACCGGTGTCGGACACACACGTCCTTACTCATAGGCACCATGCTCGGAGTCCCGTAGCAAGCAGATTGCAGCTCACCTGCCTTTAATTTATACAAAATTCCACATCCAGTGAGTTTTTACCGCAAGTGCATTCTGGTACTGGCAGGCTGCAATATTCCATTAATCCCAAGTGGGTGTTGCCGTGACCCTAAGCATAGAAAGTTAATAACCCCAGTGGGGTGAAACTAAGTCCCGCTTTGCTCCTCCATAGTCAATAATATAACACCCAATATGGGCCCACCCGTTCCGGCGATGCCTCCAAAAGCGAGTCACACCAGATCCGCCTTGCTGTCTGGCGGCGGAGCATTCTCGCGACCGGACCAGCCGCAAATATGTGAAGAAAAGGTTGCCCTGCAAAGAGAACGCTCCACAGGTAGGTATCCACGCTTTATTGAGGTTAAAAATGGAACAGCAAGCGGCATCGTCTCTGAAACTCCAATGGCCTGACCGGTTTCGGACACACACGTCCTTACTCATAGGCACCATGCTCGGAGTCCCGTAGCAAGCAGATTGCAGCTCACCTGCCTTTAATTTATACAAAATTCCACATCCAGTGAGTTTTTACCGCAAGTGCATTCTGGTATGGCAGGCTGCAATATTCCATTAATCCCAAGTGGGTGTTGCCGTGACCCTAAGCATACAAAGTTAATAACCCCAGTGGGGTGAAACAAAGTCCCGCTTTGCTCCTCCATAGTCAATAATATAACACCCAATATGGGCCCACCCGTTCCGGCGATGCCTCCAAAAGCGAGTCACACCAGATCCGCCTTGCTGTCTGGCGGCGGAGCATTCTCGCGACCGGACCAGCCGCGAATATGTGAAGAAAAGGTTGCCCTGCAAAGAGAACGCTCCACAGGTAGGTATCCACGCTTTATTGAGGTTAAAAATGGAACAGCAAGCGGCATCGTCTCTGAAACTCCAATGGCCTGACCGGTTTCGAACACACACGTCCTTACTCATAGGCACCGTGCTCGGAGTCACGTAGCAAGCAGATTTCAGCTCACCTGCCTTTAATTTATACAAAATTCCACATCCAGTGAGTTTTTACCGCAAGTGCATTCTGGTACTGGCAGGCTGCAATATTCCATTAATCCCAAGTGGGTGTTGCCGTGACCCTAAGCATACAAAGTTAATAACCCCAGTGGGGTGAAACAAAGTCCCGCTTTGCTCCTCCATAGTCAATAATATAACACCCATTTCGGGCCCACCCGTTCCGGCGATGCCTCCAATAGCGAGTCACACCAGATCCGCCTTGCTGTCTGGCGGCGGAGCATTCTCGCGACCGGACCAGCCGCAAATATGTGAAGAAAAGGTTGCCCTGCAAAGAGAACGCTCCACAGGTAGGTATCCACGCTTTATTGAGGTTAAAAATGGAACAGCAAGCGGCATCGTCTCTGAAACGCCAATGGCCTGACCGGTTTCGGACACACACGTCCTTACTCATAGGCACCATGCTCGGAGTCACGTAGCAAGCAGGATTGCAGCTCACCTGCCTTTAATTTATACAAAATTCCACATCCAGTGAGTTTTTACCGCAAGTGCATTCTGGTACTGGCAGGCTGCAATATTCCATTAATCCCAAGTGGGTGTTGCCGTGACCCTAAGCATACAAAGTTAATAACCCCAGTGGGGTGAAACAAAGTCCCGCTTTGCTCCTCCATAGTCAATAATATAACACCCAATTCGGGCCCACCCGTTCCAGCGATGCCTCCAATAGCGAGTCACACCTGATCCGCCTTGCTGTCTGGCGGAGGAGCATTCTCGCGACCGGACCAGCCTCAAATATGTGAAGAAAAGGTTGCCCTGCAGAGAGAACGCTCCACAGGTAGGTATCCACGCTTTATTGAGGTTAAAAATGGAACAGCAAGCGGCATCGTCTCTGAAACTCCAATGGCCTGACCGGTTTCGGACACACACGTCCTTACTCATAGGCACCATGCTCGGAGTAACGTAGCAAGCAGATTGCAGCTCACCTGCCTTTAATTTATACAAAATTCCACATCCAGTGAGTTTTTACCGCAAGTGCATTCTGGTACTGGCAGGCTGCAATATTCCATTAATCCCAAGTGGGTGTTGCTGTGACCCTAAGCATACAAAGTTAATAACCCCAGTGGGGTGAAACAAAGTCCCTCTTTGCTCCTCCATAGTCAATAATATAGCACCCAATTCGGGCCCACCCGTTCCGGCGATGCCTCCAATAGCGAGTCACACCAGATCCGCCTTGCTGTCTGGCGGCGGAGCATTCTCGCGACCGGACCAGCCGCAAATATGTGAAGAAAAGGTTGCCCTGCAAAGAGAACGCTCCACAGGTAGGTATCCACGCTTTATTGAGGTTAAAAATGGAACAGCAAGCGGCATCCTCTCTGAAACTCCAATGGCCTAACCGGTTTCGGACACACACGTCCTTACTCATAGGCACCATGCTCGGAGTCACGTAGCAAGCAGATTGCAGCTCACCTGCCTTTAATTTATACAAAATTCCACATCCAGTGAGTTTTTACCGCAAGTGCATTCTGGTACTGGCAGGCTGCAATATTCCATTAATCCCAAGTGGGTGTTGCCGTGACCCTAAGCATACAAAGTTAATAACCCCAGTGGGGTGAAACAAAGTCCCGCTTTGCTCCTCCATAGTCAATAATATAACACGCATTTCGGGCCCACCCGTTCCGGCGATGCCTCCAATAGCGAGTCACACCAGATCCGCCTTGCTGTCTGGCGGCGGAGCATTCTCGCGACCGGACCAGCCGCAAATATGTGAAGAAAAGGTTGCCCTGCAAAGAGAACGCTCCACAGGTAGGTATCCACGCTTTATTGAGGTTAAAAATGGAACAGCAAGCGGCATCGTCTCTGAAACTCCAATGGCCTGACCGGTTTCGGACACACACGTCCTTACTCATAGGCACCATGCTCGGAGTCACGTAGCAAGCAGGATTGCAGCTCACCTGCCTTTAATTTATACAAAATTCCACATCCAGTGAGTTTTTACCGCAAGTGCATTCTGGTACTGGCAGGCTGCAATATTCCATTAATCCCAAGTGGGTGTTGCCGTGACCCTAAGCATACAAAGTTAATAACCCCAGTGGGGTGAAACAAAGTCCCGCTTTGCTCCTCCATAGTCAATAATATAACACCCAATTCGAGCCCACCCGTTCCGGCGATGCCTCCAATAGCGAGTCACACCTGATCCGCATTGCTGTCTGGCGGAGGAGCATTCTCGCGACCGGACCAGCCTCAAATATGTGAAGAAAAGGTTGCCCTGCAAAGAGAACGCTCCACAGGTAGGTATCCACGCTTTATTGAGGTTAAAAATGGAACAGCAAGAGGCATCGTCTCTGAAACTCCAATGGCCTGACCGGTTTCGGACACACACGTCCTTACTCATAGGCACCATGCTCGGAGTAACGTAGCAAGCAGATTGCAGCTCACCTGCCTTTAATTTATACAAAATTCCACATCCAGTGAGTTTTTACCGCAAGTGCATTCTGGTACTGGCAGGCTGCAATATTCCATTAATCCCAAGTGGGTGTTGCTGTGACCCTAAGCATACAAAGTTAATAACCCCAGTGGGGTGAAACAAAGTCCCTCTTTGCTCCTCCATAGTCAATAATATAGCACCCAATTCGGGCCCACCCGTTCCGGCGATGCCTCCAATAGCGAGTCACACCAGATCCGCCTTGCTGTCTGGCGGCGGAGCATTCTCGCGACCGGACCAGCCGCAAATATGTGAAGAAAAGGTTGCCCTGCAAAGAGAACGCTCCACAGGTAGGTATCCACGCTTTATTGAGGTTAAAAATGGAACAGCAAGCGGCATCCTCTCTGAAACTCCAATGGCCTAACCGGTTTCGGACACACACGTCCTTACTCATAGGCACCATGCTCGGAGTCACGTAGCAAGCAGATTGCAGCTCACCTGCCTTTAATTTATACAAAATTCCACATCCAGTGAGTTTTTACCGCAAGTGCATTCTGGTACTGGCAGGCTGCAATATTCCATTAATCCCAAGTGGGTGTTGCCGTGACCCTAAGCATACAAAGTTAATAACCCCAGTGGGGTGAAACAAAGTCCCGCTTTGCTCCTCCATAGTCAATAATATAACACCCAATTCGGGCCCACCCGTTCCGGCGATGCCTCCAATAGCGAGTCACACCAGATCCGCCTTGCTGTCTGGCGGCGGAGCATTCTCGCGACCGGACCAGCCGCAAATATGTGAAGAAAAGGTTGCCCTGCAAAGAGAACGCTCCACAGGTAGGTATCCACGCTTTATTGAGGTTAAAAATGGAACAGCAAGCGGCATCGTCTCTGAAACTCCAATGGCCTGACCGGTTTCGGACACACACGTCCTTACTCATAGGCACCGTGCTCGGAGTCACGTAGCAAGCAGATTTCAGCTCACCTGCCTTTAATTTATACAAAATTCCACATCCAGTGAGTTTTTACCGCAAGTGCATTCTGGTACTGGCAGGCTGCAATATTCCATTAATCCCAAGTGGGTGTTGCCGTGACCCTAAGCATACAAAGTTAATAACCCCAGTGGGGTGAAACAAAGTCCCGCTTTGCTCCTCCATAGTCAATAATATAACACGCATTTCGGGCCCACCCGTTCCGGCGATGCCTCCAATAGCGAGTCACACCAGATCCGCCTTGCTGTCTGGCGGCGGAGCATTCTCGCGACCGGACCAGCCGCAAATATGTGAAGAAAAGGTTGCCCTGCAAAGAGAACGCTCCACAGGTAGGTATCCACGCTTTATTGAGGTTAAAAATGGAACAGCAAGCGGCATCGTCTCTGAAACTCCAATGGCCTGACCGGTTTCGGACACACACGTCCTTACTCATAGGCACCATGCTCGGAGTCACGTAGCAAGCAGGATTGCAGCTCACCTGCCTTTAATTTATACAAAATTCCACATCCAGTGAGTTTTTACCGCAAGTGCATTCTGGTACTGGCAGGCTGCAATATTCCATTAATCCCAAGTGGGTGTTGCCGTGACCCTAAGCATACAAAGTTAATAACCCCAGTGGGGTGAAACAAAGTCCCGCTTTGCTCCTCCATAGTCAATAATATAACACCCAATTCGAGCCCACCCGTTCCGGCGATGCCTCCAATAGCGAGTCACACCTGATCCGCCTTGCTGTCTGGCGGAGGAGCATTCTCGCGACCGGACCAGCCTCAAATATGTGAAGAAAAGGTTGCCCTGCAAAGAGAACGCTCCACAGGTAGGTATCCACGCTTTATTGAGGTTAAAAATGGAACAGCAAGAGGCATCGTCTCTGAAACTCCAATGGCCTGACCGGTTTCGGACACACACGTCCTTACTCATAGGCACCATGCTCGGAGTAACGTAGCAAGCAGATTGCAGCTCACCTGCCTTTAATTTATACAAAATTCCACATCCAGTGAGTTTTTACCGCAAGTGCATTCTGGTACTGGCAGGCTGCAATATTCCATTAATCCCAAGTGGGTGTTGCTGTGACCCTAAGCATACAAAGTTAATAACCCCAGTGGGGTGAAACAAAGTCCCTCTTTGCTCCTCCATAGTCAATAATATAGCACCCAATTCGGGCCCACCCGTTCCGGCGATGCCGCCAATAGCGAGTCACACCAGATCCGCCTTGCTGTCTGGCGGCGGAGCATTCTCGCGACCGGACCAGCTGCAAATATGTGAAGAAAAGGTTGCCCTGCAAAGAGAACGCTCCACAGGTAGGTATCCACGCTTTATTGAGGTTAAAAATGGAACAGCAAGCGGCATCCTCTCTGAAACTCCAATGGCCTGACCTGTTTCGGACACACACGTCCTTACTCATAGGCACCATGCTCGGAGTCACGTAGCAAGCAGATTGCAGCTCACCTGCCTTTAATTTATACAAAATTCCACATCCAGTGAGTTTTTACCGCAAGTGCATTCTGGTACTGGCAGGCTGCAATATTCCATTAATCCCAAGTGGGTGTTGCCGTGACCCTAAGCATACAAAGTTAATAACCCCAGTGGGGTGAAACAAAGTCCCGCTTTGCTCCTCCATAGTCAATAATATAACACCCAATTCGGGCCCACCCGTACCGGCGATGCCTCCAATAGCGAGTCACACCAGATCCGCCTTGCTGTCTGGCGGCGGAGCATTCTCGCGACCGGACCAGCCGCAAATATGTGAAGAAAAGGTTGCCCTGCAAAGAGAACGCTCCACAGGTAGGTATCCACGCTTTATTGAGGTTAAAAATGGAACAGCAAGCGGCATCGTCTCTGAAACTCCAATGGCATGACCGGTTTCGGACACACACGTCCTTACTCATAGTCACCATGCTCGGAGTCACGTAGCAAGCAGATTGCAGCTCACCTGCCTTTAATTTATACAAAATTCCACATCCAATGAGTTTTTACCGCAAGTGCATTCTGGTACTGGCAGGCTGCAATATTCCATTAATCCCCAGTGGGTGTTGCCGTGACCCTAAGCATACAAAGTTAATAACCCCAGTGGGGTGAAACAAAGTCCCGCTTGGCTCCTCCATAGTCAATAATATAACACCCAATTCGGGCCCACCCGTTCCGGCGATGCCTCCAAAAGCGAGTCACACCAGATCCGCCTTGCTGTCTGGCGGCGGAGCATTCTCGCGACCGGACCAGCCGCAAATATGTGAAGAAAAGGTTGCCCTGCAAAGAGAACGCTCCACAGGTAGGTATCCACGCTTTATTGAGGTTAAAAATGGAACAGCAAGCGGCATCGTCTCTGAAACTCCAATGGCCTGACCGGTTTCGGACACACACGTCCTTACTCATAGGCACCATGCTCGGAGTAACGTAGCAAGCAGATTGCAGCTCACCTGCCTTTAATTTATACAAAATTCCACATCCAGTGAGTTTTTACCGCAAGTGCATTCTGGTACTGGCAGGCTGCAATATTCCATTAATCCCAAGTGGGTGTTGCTGTGACCCTAAGCATACAAAGTTAATAACCCCATTGGGGTGAAACAAAGTCCCTCTTTGCTCCTCCATAGTCAATAATATAACACCCAATTTGGGCCCACCCGTTCCGGCGATGCCTCCAATAGCGAGTCACACCAGATCCGCCTTGCTGTCTGGCGGCGGAGCATTCTCGCGACCGGACCAGCCGCAAATATGTGAAGAAAAGTTTGCCCTGCAAAGAGAACGCTCCACAGGTAGGTATCCACGCTTTATTGAGGTTAAAAATGGAACAGCAAGCAGCATCCTCTCTGAAACTCCAATGGCCTGACCGGTTTCGGACACACACGTCCTTACTCATAGGCACCATGCTCGGAGTCACGTAGCAAGCAGATTGCAGCTCACCTGCCTTTAATTTATACAAAATTCCACATCCAGTGAGTTTTTACCGCAAGTGCATTCTGGTACTGGCAGGCTGCACAATTCCATTTATCCCAAGTGGGTGTTGCCGTGACCCTAAGCATACAAAGTTAATAACCCCAGTGGGGTGCCAGTGGGGTGCCAGTGCCAATACCAGAATGCACTTGCGGTAAAAACTCACTGGATGTGGAATTTTGTATATATATATATATATATATATTCAGGCTCAAAATTCCTTTCTCTCACAGGAAAATAAGAACTCACGGGCGGCGTTATCGTGGGTCTTATTTATTGTCAGATCAAACGCGTTTCGGCGGTCTGCCTTCCTCGGTGTTACCGGCACACCGCAAGCAGCCGTCATTTAATCATGCATGTGTTATCGTAAACCTCAACAATGGACTAAACCAGCACCGTAAAGATAGCCGCCATCTTGTAATGTATTGTATATATATTTCATTACAGTCTTGCAATGCTGGTATGAGACAACAAACAAATATCTGAATGCAAATCATAATTCATTTTCATTGATAAATATCGTAATTCATGATACAAAAATTGCAATACTGATATTGCATGTTGAAAATTGGTCTTGTGTACTATGCGTACCATTTCCTGCCCTCTAGCCGTGGATCGGCATGTATCCATTGTAAATAGTTATACCCTCTCATGCAGACTCTTAAAATTTCAAAACATGCTGCAGGTGGCTTTAGGAGATAATATCATTCAATAGGATACCATGATATCATTTTTTACTCCTTTATGATATCATATACTATCTTAATTCACTAGCATCTATCTCGCCGTATATCGGCAAATCTACAACTAAAAAGTATATCCTGCAGCAAGGGAACAGACAATTCATAACTCTATCTACTTAATAGAATTAGACGCCTCGATGCGATGCTAATTCTTCGCTACTATTCAACCCTCTAGGGTATTTTGGCTGTAAATCAATTATGTAGCGCGATTCTAACCTATGCAGTCTTTTCAATCTATCACCACCCCTTATACTATCAGCCACACAGTCCAGGCCATAGTATTGTAGCATATTCCTATTACTGGAATGTTTCTCAGCATAATGTCTTGCTACTGGGTATGGGATATCATTTTTAGCGATTGCCCGTAGATGTTCAAGCACCCTGATTTTCAATGGATGAATGGTGCTGCCTATGTAGCATAAGCCACAAGGGCACACCAAACAATAGACAGCATATGAGGTGCTACAAGTCAAAAATTTGGTTATAGATCTTTTCAGACATGTGTCCGGAACTGTGTATGTCAGGACCCTCTTGCTGTTAAGACAGGCTTTGCATTTTCCACATGGAAAGAAACCTCGCATTAATAATAATAATAATAATAATACTGCATTTTATAAAGCGCGAACAGCTACCTCGCAATGGAGGTGTCCCGGCGCTAGAGGAGTACAGTTGACCTAGAGGCAGAAGGAAAGAGGCTAGCGGGGATGAATGAAGAGCCACGTTTTCAGTAATTTCTTGAAGCAAGGCTCAGAAGGTGCCTGTTGAATTTCTTGAGGTAGGGTGTTCCAAAGAGAGGTGACGTTTGCCGAGAAGGTCCGGCCGCCTAGTCGAGCCTTTCTCGATCGTGGAACAACCAGCTGAACACGGCAGTTGGACCGAAGTGCACGTGTTTGGGCATACCTTGGAAGGCGTTTTTTCAGATATTCTGGGCAGGATCCATGCAGAGATCTAAATGCTTTGAATTTTATTCTGCTGGTCACTGGCAGCCAGTGCAGAGAGCGAAGATGCGGAAAGACTGACTGTCTGAGAGGAATTCGCAGTAACAGTCTTGCAGCCGCATTTTGGACTACCTGGAGTTTTTGCGTCAGGTATTTAGGTTGGCCAAGGTAAAGTCCATTGGCGTAGTCCAGCCGAGATGTGACAGTGGCGTGGATAACCGTTTTCCGGCAACTCTCCGGGAGGAATCTCAAGATTTTCCGGAGATTTCTAAGTTTGCTGAAGCAGCACCCGGCAACTTGTTGGATGTGGGCGGTGAAGGCCATACTATCGTCCCATCTAACTCCAAGGTTTTTTGCCGAGCGGCTGGGCGAGGGGGCTGGGCCCATCTCCGTTGGCCACCAAAAATCTGAGGCGGGGGTGGGGCCTCTGCCGAAGAAGATCACTTCGGTCTTATTGGCATTCAGTTTTAATTTATTCGTGTTCATCCAGTGGGAGATATCTTGGAGGCATCCTTTGAAGTTCGAAAAGGACTCCTGCGTCATCTCTGAGTATGGAAATACCAACTGGGTGTCATCGGCATAAGAAATTGCCTTGACACCCCAGTTGGCAATCAACGTAAAGAGAGGCGCAAGGTATATATTAAATAAAAGGGGGCTGAGGGCCGACCCTTGTGGGACTCCACAGCTAAGGGCCTTAGGGGCTGAGGAAATCGTCCCTAGTGCCACCTTTTGTGTCCTCTCGGACAGATAGGAGTGAATCCATCCCAGCGCCTTGTCCTGGATGCCTATCTCGGCCAGCCGGCTGAGTAGTCTGGCATGGTCCACCGTGTCGAAGGCGGCCGACAGATCCAGGAGTACCAGCATTGCTGAGTTGCCTGCATCCATCGACCACCTTATTGATTCAGCTACCTCGATGAGCGCAGTCTCCGTACTAAAGCCTGGACGGAAGCCTGACTGTGTCTCATGTAGTACATTATTTGTTTCTACAAATTTGCTAAGTTGGCGCTGTAGGATTTTCTCTAGCATTTTCCCGGGGGCGGCTAAGAGTGATATAGGGCGGAGATTAGTAAGGTCTTCTGGATCACCATTGGGTTTTTTTTTTAATGGGAGGAGAGTGGCATGTTTCCATACATCTGGAAATGTACCCGAGGAGATGGATGAATTCCAGATGTGTTGTAGTGTAGGTGCTACAAACTCAGCAATGGAGCTCCATAATTTTGCTGGGCAGGGGTCGTCAGGGGAGCCGGATTTGCATCGAGTGAGTTCTTCTCTCGCCTCGCTCAGAGGGATAGTCATAAACTGGGTGAGGGTCACGTTAGGTGCGTCTTTAAACACGAGGTCCTGTTTTAGCGTGTTTATTTCAGGTCCAAAGGATTCATACACCTTTTTGATCTTTTGATCAAAGAACTCGGAAATTTGCTCGCAGAGAGTAGCTGTCGGTGCGACCTCCCTCTCAATGCACTTAGGCTTAAAAAACGATTGTACTACTTTAAAAATCTGTTTGCCTGACTGCTCTGCCTGAGAAATAGAGTCCGCATAGTATTGTTTTTTACCTTTCCTAATGGCTTTCCGCAGTTTTTTGGAGGCCTCCTTATATATCGTTCTTTCTTCCTGACTGTAGTTTGCTCTCCATAACCTTTCCAGCTTTTTGCAAGCTGCTTTCTCTTTCCTTAGGTCCTGCGAAAACCAGGGCGCTGAGGGGGATTCTCTCTTTGATAATGCTCGTGTAGCCGGAGCAATGGCAGAGAACATCTTTCCGATCCACTCATTAAGAAGCTGGGCATCTGTATTAGCATTATTGGTCAAAGAAGGGGTGGTTTGTGCTAGGACAGGGCCCATAGTGTCAGGGGTCAGCCTTTTCCATTGTCTCTTCAAGAAGTAACATTTGCTTGAAGCAGAAGTGTCATAGACCATGTTTAGTGTAAAAGGGACCAGAGAGTGGTCTGACCATGTCAGAGGGAGTGGTGCTTCAGGCAACATGTTCTTCATATTAGAGAAAATGAGGTCAATCGTGTGGCCCCCTGAATGTGTAGGGCCCTCATTTATCAGTCTAAGACTGGCAGTATTTAGTGTTGCTCTGAGCATCTCTGCCATGGCACAGTCGGACTTATCCATATGGATGTTGAAGTCTCCTACCACAAGGAAATGGGGGTGGAGGAGGGAGCTCTGAACAATCGTATCCAGTAAATTGTAAAGGTTGGCATCTGTGCTGCCAGGGGGGCGATATATCACCAGTCCTGCGAGTGACAGCTGAGGGCTAACCTGGAAGCAAAAGTGGAGGCCTTCAATTCCCTGGATAGTAGTCGGGGCCGAGGATGTTAGCCTTAGTTGTTCTCTGAAAATAATAGCTACGCCACCGCCTCTTTTTGTCCCAGGTCGGTTGGCGAGACATATTTTGAATCCCAGAGGTACAGCTAGTGCAATCGAGGTCATATTGTCCTCCTTCATCCAGGTTTCAGTTAAAAATAGGATATCCCATTCCTGCTCTTCTAGTAATAGCCAAACATCATCTGCATGTTTGGCTAAGGATCTACAATTCAATAGGCCAGCTCTAAGGCTTGTGCGGGTTGGTAGTTTACGGTAAGGGGGCCCTACAAAGTCATTTCTACCTAGAACTATTTCACAGTTGCCACAGGTCTGCGGAGGGTTGAAGGTCAGAGGGTCTAAAGTGTGAGAGCACCGATTGGATGGGGGGGCAAATGCTCTTAGTTCCTCACCTGACCACACTATCCTCTCACCTTGAGTTCTGTGACCGGCAGCATAACTGGCCTTGGCCACGGTCTGGTCGCGGACGGGCGCAGACGGGCTTGCCTTAGGCGCGCCTTCGGCGCGCAAACGGCGCTCCCGCTGCGCTCGTCCGCTGCGCTTCCGGGGGAAGCACATGATAAATAGGGAATGGGTAGAGGGCGTGGCCTGGCGGTTAGTGGGCGTGTCCTGGGAGTCCCGGGGGGAGCGTCAATACCAGGAAGTATCCCGCCGCAGCGATGCCAGCAGCTGCGCGGTGGTGCCCAGAGGGGAGGGGTGGGTTTATGTAGTAAAATCACACAAAAACACACTCAAATCTTAAAACAGTTTAAAATCACTGCCAGATACAAATTTTTAAAAAGCGAGGATCGCCTCTCCCGGCTTCCGCCTCAGGAGGTCGACGTAGTCCAACTCGCGCTGTTCGTGGCGCGCTATTTAACAGTATGTTAGGGGGCGTGGCCTGGCGGTTAGTGGGCGTGTCCTGGGAGTCCCGGGGGGAGCGTCAATACCAGGAAGTATCCCGCCGCAGCGATGCCAGCAGCTGCGCGGTGGTGCCCAGAGGGGAGGGGTGGGTTTATGTAGTAAAATCACACAAAAACACACTCAAATCTTAAAACAGTTTAAAATCACTGCCAGATAAAAATTTTTAAAAAGCGAGGATCGCCTCTCCCGGCTTCCGCCTCAGGAGGTCGACGTAGTCCAACTCGCGCTGTTCGTGGCGCGCTATTTAACAGTATGTTAGGGGGCGTGGCCTGGCGGTTAGTGGGCGTGTCCTGGGAGTCCCGGGGGGAGCGTCAATACCAGGAAGTATCCCGCCGCAGCGATGCCAGCAGCTGCGCGGTGGTGCCCAGAGGGGAGGGGTGGGTTTATGTAGTAAAATCACACAAAAACACACTCAAATCTTAAAACAGTTTAAAATCACTGCCAGATACAAATTTTTAAAAAGCGAGGATCGCCTCTCCCGGCTTCCGCCTCAGGAGGTCGACGTAGTCCAACTCGCGCTGTTCGTGGCGTGCTATTTAACAGTATGTTAGGGGGCGTGGCCTGGCGGTTAGTGGGCGTGTCCTGGGAGTCCCGGGGGGAGCGTCAATACCAGGAAGTATCCCGCCGCAGCGATGCCAGCAGCTGCGCGGTGGTGCCCAGAGGGGAGGGGTGGGTTTATGTAGTAAAATCACACAAAAACACACTCAAATCTTAAAACAGTTTAAAATCACTGCCATTGCCTTAAGGGTCCCTGTCGTGCATGATTCTTTTTCCAAATGGCTTCGTACCAGCGTATCACTTAATGATCTCGATTTTTTAAAGGTCACTAGCGGATATATTGGAATGTCATTATGTAGTGACTTAGTCCAGACGTGTAGAAGATCTTTAGATGTTTATTTGTAGATGGTTACAAGTCATCCAATTCAATCCATTACAAGATAGTCAAGATCAATCATAGACCCCACCAGGAGCAGCCAGTGTAGTGCTCAGCCCTTCTCAACTGACATCTCTGGCTCCCAACATTCTGTACTACATCATAGGATGAACATTCCACTGGCAAAGCAAGAGATGCAATGCATAACCACAAAGCCAGGATATTACATATCCCCTTTTCTTCCATATAAAACAATGAAGAAAGAAAAGAGAACAAACAGATAGAATAAACACAGAGTAAATCCGAAACATCGGAAACCATTGAGAAAACAGAACAACCAAAAGGAGAAACGAAAACATAAGTGAAGAAAACAGAGAAGAAAGACAAAAGGTGAGAATGCCGTAAGAAACACAAAAAGTGACAATCCCAACCCTTTTTCCTCATAACAACAACAAAAAGAGAAAGTACCAAACGACTACCTCCAGACATACCTACTGGCCAGGCAAGTATAAAAAGAGACAAGTTAAAACACAACACAATGACCAACAGACCAAGAGTAGACAGTAAAAAGAAAACGGAGAAGAAAACCTCCAAAAAAACAAAAGAACACCACAGGAAGAGAAAAACAAAGAAAAATAGAATTCAGAATTCACAGATGAAATCAATAACAGATAACAAGAGGAAAACTGAGCTGTAAAGGGAAATGATGAGTCAAATTAAGATAAATCACACAAAATTCCCATTACATGAAAATTTCAATAAAATGTCAAATACAACTTGTGTAGCATAACCAAATGAGACGAGAGGTGTATGGACAACTAGTGTGGGACTTCCACACTGTGCACTAAAGCAACATAAAAGTTAGCTTCTCAGGTAGGAATTCGAGTACATGGGTGGGAACCCGTGATAGTGTGCACTGAAAAGAAAGAAATACCCTGGAGGTAAATTCTTGTGCACTGAGCAGATGGGAATGTGACCCATATGAGACACCTCATGAAGAGGCAAACATGATGTGCACCGAAAAAAATGGGAATGTAACCCATATGAGACACCTCGTGTAGAGGTCATAGTTGTCCACCAGTAGAAGAGCTAGAACCCTTACGTAACACCAGGTGAAAGTAAGGAAAATGTGCACGATAATGACGGGACTCAGAACCCTTGTATGACACCCCGTGTGGAGGTAACAATGTGCACAGTAATGACGGGACTGAAAACCCCTGTGCACTGTAATGACGGGACTAAAAACCCATACGAGATACCTCGTGTTGAGGAACAGATTGTGCACTGCGTGAATAAAAAACCTTAGACACCCTGTGTAGGGTAAAATGTGCACTGTAACACATAGGACAAAACCACTAAATCTATAGTTGTGCACCGTAGAGAATGGGGATAACCCATGACACTACGCATAGAGGCAAAGATCTTGTGAAAAATCAAATGATGTGCATTATCATAAACTAAGCAGAGAATAGCAATATGTTTAAAAAACAACTACTGTGAAAATGTCCCAAAAACAATAAATTAAAATAAAAAAGGTAGTCACCGTTGACAGTAAACAGCTGAAATCAGGAACATATGACCCACAAACCAGGAAAAACGGAACCCCCGTTTCTTTAGGACACCGTAAACAGTATTGCACCAGAGTCTCACCAAGGGAGTAATGTTCTGTGAGAATGCGTAAATACCAGCTGCGCGCACAATAAAAAAAAAAATCACAGGTGTGCCTGTCACCGGAATACTGTGGCAGGCAAGTGCGCTGCAGGATAATGTTCACAAGAGGTACTGCAGTGTATTTCAGATGAGGCGATAAGGAACAGATGAAGACACACTGAAAAGTAGTGAAAAGTACCTCCAGACACAAACGTTTTACCATAGAGCGTCTCCTCACCACCTACAGTAAGCCAATCAGGAACTCGCCAAAGATACAGGAAGGAGTCCTTAACAACCTTCCGTCTTGACACGGCATCATGAAGTAGACGTGGTTGGCAAAGAGAAACAAACTCCGGTGGTGCTTGCGCTCACTTCCGCTTCAAATACGCAGTACATTGGTAAAACTTGGCTACTGCCAAACAAAAGATGGCGGCGCGCACAGTGATGCCGCGCCGGGTGGCTCCAGGCACGTCGATGCATCCTGGAATACTGAGGAAATAATGCAGCTCAGTATGCAAAGACGTCACAAGAACACGGAGGCAGCCAAAATGAAGGTGAGAGCGCGCGTTAAGATAATGCGTGTGCTGGAGCTCGTGTGACGCTCGTGCAGTAATGTTCAAATGGCAGCGGTTAAACTGCCATGTCGCAGATCCAGCCCCAAAAATCACTTCTTACTTTAAAACGTGTGAATAAAGTCACTTCCACAGTAACTCACGCCAGTTTGAAAAATAATGTTGCACAACACGCGACAAGTCGATATTATAGGAAACAGATAGACGCATGTGTGGAGCAGGAACACCCAGATGTTATTTGACAAGCCGTGAAGATAGTTGAGGTTAAATAGGCAGAACCTCTTTGAACAGTTGAATAACGTAGATCATGCCTCACCAAAATCAAACAGTACTGTTAGAGAAAATATGAACAGGACAGCTGGTAAAATAAATAAAATGCTCACACCTCAGCAGGTCCATGTCTCCTCTGGAGCGATGCCTCACACAAGCATAACCATCTCAGTGTGAAATGCTTAAAAATAAGGAAACAGCAAAGTTGAAGACTGCAGGTTAAAAGAAAACGTTCACAGGACACATGTCACTTGTCTGTTGAAACGCTTGCTTGTCGATACGCCTGAGCTGCATTTGAGCCAGGAGCTGGCACTGTAAATCATTGTTCCTTGCATGTTCCTTGTATGTTGAGATGCTGTAAAGGCAACAGGAACAGAGTTCTTGAGATGCTGTAGGGACAGGAAGAACAGATCTTTTTGAGATGCTGTAGGAACAGCAGGCAGAAACTTGAGCTGCGTAGAGACTGGAACTGGCACTTTTGGGTGAAGGGCGACCGATGTAGAGGTCACTGGTGGGGTCAAGGGTGCCAGATTGAAGAGAGAAACAGCTTCAGTTACTGTTAAGTCTGTAGTATTTGAAGAGGTGGAAATTGAAGTTTGAAGAGGTGGAAGTAGCAGGTTCTTTAGAAGATCGTCGCCAAAATTCTGTAGTGACTTAGTCCAGACGTGTAGAAGATCTTTAGATGTTTATTTGTAGATGGTTACAAGTCATCCAATTCAATCCATTACAAGATAGTCAAGATCAATCATAGACCCCACCAGGAGCAGCCAGTGTAGTGCTCAGCCCTTCTCAACTGACATCTCTGGCTCCCAACATTCTGTACTACATCATAGGATGAACATTCCACTGGCAAAGCAAGAGATGCAATGCATAACCACAAAGCCAGGATATTACACATTACTTATGACATTATCAGTTTTTAGAATATGCCATTTCTTTTTCAGCATGCGTTTCAGGAAATTGGCTTCTGCTGAATAGGTGGTAATCATCCTGAACTTGCCTTCATGTTTGAACTCAGTCCCTCTTTGTCTCTGTTTTTTACTGTCTTGAAATAAATTTTCTCTAGGGATACCTCTTACTTTCTGGAGTGTCCCTTCTAAAAGGGCCAGTTCATAACCTCTCACCTCAAATCTTGCTATACACTCCTTAGCAGCTGCTTCAAAGTCACAAGTTCTCGAGCTATTTCTTTTTAATCTTAAAAGCTCTCCATAAGGGATGCTTTGTTTCAATTTGTGCGGATGATTGCTTGTTGCAAACAGAGTTAAATTACCAGCTGTCAACTTGCGATAAAGAGCTGTATGTAATTAAGAGGCAGAGGAAGAGCCTCGGCCTGGGTGTCGCGCAAAAAGAAGTACAACAAACGATAGTGGACAGTACGAATCTGACAGTGGTCAATCTTACGCCAAAACATTTGTCTGCTAATGAAATCAAAGTATTAACTCTTTAACTTTCTCTGGGAAAATCGCTTAGAGTTTACACAGACAAGGATTGACCTCTTTAGCTTCATACGAAAATTGAAGCTACACAAATATTTCAAACTAAGGCCAACTATGAAGGAAATCAAATCAACATCGGTAACAATGACAACAACAGACCTCTTAACATGTAATGATTTACCATCTGATTGCTGCAGGAATACTTTTTAGTTGTAGATTTGCCGATATACGACGAGATAGATGCTAGTGAATTAAGATAGTATATGATATCATAAAGGAGTAAACATTTATATAATGGTACCCTATTGAATGATATTATCTCCTAAAGTCACCTGCAGCATGTTTTTAAATTTTAAGAGTCTGCATCAGAGGGTATAACTATTTACAATGGATACATGCTGATCCACGGCTAGAGGGCAGGAAATGGTACACATAGTACACAAGACCAATGTTCAACATGAAATATCACTATTACAATTATTGTATAATGAAATACGATATTTATCAATGAAAATGAATTATGATTTGCATTCAGATATTTGTTTGTTGTCTCATACCAGCATGGCAAGACTGTAATGAAATATATATACAATACATTACAAGATGGCGGCTATCTTTACGCTGCTGGTTTAGTCCATTGTTGATGTTTACCATAACACATGCATGATTAAATGACGGCTGCTTGTGGTGTGCCAGTAACACCGAGGAAGGCAGACCGCCGAAACGCGTTTGTTCTGACAATAAATAAGACCCACGATAACGCCGCCCGTGAGTGCTTATTTTCCTGTGAGAGAAAGGAATTTTGAGCCTGAATATTTACGGAATGCACCGCCGTAACAGAGCACCCGTCCATGAGTGATTCTTGTTTTGGTGCAGTTGGAGCGACGATATATATATATATATACACACACACACACACACACACATATAGGTATTGGAATGACCTGGTGCCCGCCGCTTAGCGCAAGTGAAACAAGGGCGGCTGCAGCGCGGTCCGTGACTTCACGGAGGGTGGAGTGCATTGCCATATCTACCTCTGCCCGGTGGAAATTGTTAGCTGAGGGGCTGGAACGTTTGGGGACCGGAGGAAGCTCTTGGGTTCATAACTACAGGACATAGACTTGTGATCACGTCGCCAAATGCCCTGCACTCCGTCAAACCACTTGGTAATGTCCCGTGCTACACTTACCAGAGAATGGAATTCAGGGGCTCGTAGTTTCCATCAAGAGCGAGTGGTGAGCGAATATTCAATGAAGGGGGCAGGGCGGACTCCGACCAATGGGAAATTCAGCAGGACATTCAAAAGCGAGTGGTCAAGTCGCCTGAACATTTTTGGCATCTGAAGAAAGCCGTCCATGCAGAAATGCATTATGCCGCATAACCAATAAAAGGGCTCCCACTGTATACCCTGTGTGGCCTCTGCTTCTTTGTTGCTGGAGGAGGTGTGGAGTGATATTTTGCGCCTTAGCCAGAGACGCGCTTCAGAGGCCCCGTTCTTTAAGTTGGCCCGGGTCTCTCTGGTTCTTGCTTCGGCAGTTCTCTACTCATGTCCAAGGTATTGGAATGATCTGGTGCCCGCCGCTCAGCACAAGTGAAACAAGGACGGCTGCAGCGCGGTCTGTGACATCATGGAGGGTGGAGTTCATTGCCATATCTACCCCTGCCCGGTGGAAATTGTTTGCTGAGGGGCTGTAACGCTTGGGGACCGGAGGAAGCTCTAGTGTTCATAACTACAGGACATAGACTTGTGATCACGACGCCAAATGCCCTGCACTCCGTCAAACCACTTGGTAATGTCCCGTGCTACACTTACCAGAGAACGGAATTCTATGGCTCGTAGTTTCCCTCAACAGCAAGTGGTGAGCGAATATTCAATGAAGGGGGCTGGGCGGACTCCGACCAATGGGGTATTCAGCAGGACATTCAAAAGCGAGTGGTCAAGTCACCTGAACATTTTTGGCATCTGAAGAAGGCCGTCCAGGCCGAAATGCATTATGCCGCATAACCAATAAAAGGGCTCCCACTGTCTCCCCTTTGTGGCCTATGCTTCTTCGTTGCTGGAGGAGGTGTGGAGTGATATTTTGCGCGTTAGCCAGAGACGTGCTTCAGAGGCCCCGTTCTTCATGTTGGCCCGGGGTCTCTGGTACTTCCTTTGACAGTTCGCTACTCACGTCCAAGGTATTGGAATTACCTGGTGCCCGCCGCTCAGTGTAAGTGAAACAAGGGCGGCTGCAGCGCGGTCTGTGACTTCACACAGGGTGGAGTGCATTGCCATATCTACCCCTGCCCGGTGGAAATTGTTTGCTGAGGGTCTGGAACGTTTGGGGACCGGAGGAAGCTCTTAGGTTCATAACTACAGGACATAGACTTGTGATCACGTCGCCAAATGCCCTGCACTCCGTCAAACCACTTGGTAATGTTCCGTGCTACACTTACCAGAAAATTGAATTCTGGGGCTCGTAGTTTCCATCAACAGCGAGTGGTGAGCGAATATTCAATGAAGGGGCAGGGCGGACTCTGACCAATGGGGAATTCAACAGGACATTCAAAAGTGAGTGGTCAAGTCGCCTGAACATTTTTGGCATCTGAAGAAGGCCGACCAGGCCAAAATGGATTATGCCGCATAACCAATAAAAGGGCTCCCACTGTCTCCCCTGTGTGGTCTCTGTTTCTTCGTTGCTGGAGGAGGTGTGGAGTGATATTTTGCGCGTTAGCCAGAGACGCGCTTCAGAGGCCCTGTTCTTCAAGTTGGCCCGGGTCTCTCTGGTTCTTGCTTCGGCAGTTCTCTACTCACGTCCAAGGTATTGGAATGACCTGGTGCCCGCCGCTCAGAGCAAGTGAAACAAGGGTGGCTGCAGCGCGATCCGTGACTTCACGAAGGGTCGCGTGCATTGCCATATCTACCCCTGCCCGGTGGAAATTGTTTGCTATGGGGCTGGAACGTTTGGGGACCGGAGGAAGCTCTTGGGTTCATAACTACAGGACATAGACTTGTGATCACGTCGCCAAATGCCCTGCACTCCGTCAAACCACTTGGTAATGTCCCGTGCTACACTTACCAGAGAATGGAATTCTGGGGCTCGTAGTTTCCAACAACAGCGAGTGGTGAGCGAATATTCAATGAAGGGGACAGGGCGGACTCCGACCAATGGGGAATTCAGCAAGACATTCAAAAGCGAGTGGTCAAGTCGTCTGAACATTTTTGGCATCTGAAGAAGGCCGTCCAGGCCGAAATGCATTATGCCGCATAACCAATAAAAGGGCTCCCACTGTCTCCCCTGTGTGGCCTCTGCTTCTTCGTTGCTGGAGGAGGTGTGGAGTGACAGATATATATAAATATATATATATATACATTCGGCTCCCAAACTCCCTTACTTTTCAGATGGAGTCAAGCACTCACTGGAGGGGTTAGATATCGTTTTTTCTTTATTTCAGTAGAAAAAATGGACAGCAGGACAGACGCGTTTCGAAATGTTCTTCATCAGTGTCTTGTCGCAAAGATCGCGCGCAAACATTAAATACAATTGCGTCGTGTTTCACGCGACAACATAATCAAAACAGATGATGGCAACAAACCCACATTATTCCATTGTGAATGGGGTGGCCATCTTTGAATGGTGTACTCTAAACACAAAAGCTCATAACATGGCGTTATGTCGGCTGTTTGCCACGTAGAACCAGAATTATCTACTTAGTCACGGGTACCTGCAGATCAATTGCCTCATATTTGGAGGCGACTCCTGCAATATGTTTATTTAAAATTGGTTATAATTGGTTGTACCCATTTATCGATTTTTGGCAGAATCTGACACCTCTAGATTTCACATAATATAAATACTGGTGAATATCCCAGCTAGCATGGCTCCTTAAGGGTTATGATCTATGAATTCATCTTTATATTTATATACTTATGAGCTTTTGTGTTTAGAGTGCACCATTCAAAGATGGCCACCCCATTCACAATTGAATAATGTGGGTTTGTTGCCATCATCTGTTTTGATTATGTTGTCGCGTGAAACACGACGCAATTGTATTTAATGTTTGCGCGCGATCTTTGCGACAAGACACTGATGAAGAACATTTCGAAACGCGTCTGTCCTGCTGTCCGTTTTTTCTGCTGAAATAAAGAAAAACCGATATCTAACCCCTCCAGTGCGTGCTTGACTCTATCTGAAAAGTAAGGGAGTTTGGGAGCCGAATATTTACGTGGGGCACCGCCACGTTACAGCACCCGCCTGTGAATGACCTGGTTTGCTGGTGCAAGTCTGGGAGCGTTCATATTATCCAGGGCACCATCCCGTAACGCTATATTGAACACCATCGGAGCAACAACCGAGATCGAGGTCTATGCATTGTCCGAGGATCGTTCCGATATCAACGAACCCGGTAAGCTGCGACGTTTATTTATTCACTCTGTAAGCCTCCTCAGATCTCTACAAACAGCATCTACACGGTATAAGGCGTTTTGGAGGGGTTGTATCGGAGGGTAAGCGAATGCTTTGCCCGAGGCAGATGTAACGAACATGTTTGACGAAGCAGACCGTCGTGAAGCAGCACGCGACATCTTCAAAAAAACTACGAATACATCTACTACCGGATCCGATGAAACATCGAATGGGTCCAGTACTCGAATCACTTTACGCACACAGTACAACAAACTGGAAAGATTGTGTGAGAGAGAAATAAGAAAATGGTGGGAGGCCACCTCACTTCAGAATTATATGGACGTCGACAGGGTACCAAGAGGTTTACGGATATATACCGTACCTGCCTATGAGAACCCGGACCCACAACTTCTTGAGGAATGGGCAGAGTACACGGCAGCATCATGTAAAGGGATGTTAGCTATCTTGGTTAAATTTGCATGGAGCGATAGAAACAAAGCTCTGGCAGAGATAGCCATTATCGAGAAGGATCTCTCCAAGGACGCTGACACAAGTACACAGGAGGCCCTAAGGGAGGAAATGAGAAAACGATTACAGAAATATGAAGCAGTAATCAGACAACGCAAACAAGAGAAGTTTGCTCGCGATGAACGAGATTACCTGCAGGGGAGGATACTTACTTTTGCGAAAAAATTCGACAAACCCCGTAGAGCATTGAATAGGAAGCAACCTCCAGAGCCAGCAACCAGAATCGAGACCTCCGAATCAGAGATCACAGAAAGTGAGCTCTCTGGAGATGAAACATCGGCCCCTGCCAACAATCCAGCAAAGACCCCTTTTCACCAGGAGTTCAACCTAATACGCCAATCCTGGCTCAGAGGTGGCAAGAGCAAACCACCCGAAAGCGAAGACCGACAAGAAGGGGCGGCTGGAAGGGCAGGAGGAAGAGGAAGGGGCAAACAGACAACACGAGGGTCTCGGAACAACAGGGGCAGGAAATGGTAAATGATACAGATGACACAGATGATCTTACTATTGTCAACCTGACATCTAGAGTGTTGACAACTGCCGAAGAGTCCGCTCTTAAACTGGGACTATCATTCTGCCCCAATAATCACATGGAGTATACGCAAACGCGTATTGACCTATTCAAGTTCACACGCAAAATGAAGCTTCATAAGTTCTTCAAATTGAAACCAACAATGACGGAAGTCAGACGACTCAAACAGCAAGGACAACTAAAAGCAACTGATCTGCTAACAACCAATGATCTTGAATTGCTTGAGATGCTGGAGGCTTTACGGAATGAAGAAGACAGTGCTATTACTCAAACTGAGGATCCCGCTGCAAGAGCGGTTCGGGTGGGCATAGAACAAGAGACACCAATTACCACCTTCAAGCCCCCCTCTGTCTTCATCCCACAAATGCCTTATGATGCGATTGACGCATTTTCGGACGCTGTCCTACAGGACCTTCAGCAATTTAGAACTAAGGCTGTCAGTAGAAGGAATCAAGGCACCAACCTTACTGAAGAACAAAGGGCCGTTTTGAAGACCAACAAGAAGGGGCGGCTGGAAGGGCAGGAGGAAGAGGAAGGGGCAAACAGACAACACGAGGGTCTCGGAACAACAGGGGCAGGAAATGGTAAATGATACAGATGACACAGATGATCTTACTATTGTCAACCTGACATCTAGAGTGTTGACAACTGCCGAAGAGTCCGCTCTTAAACTGGGACTATCATTCTGCCCCAATAATCACATGGAGTATACGCAAACGCGTATTGACCTATTCAAGTTCACACGCAAAATGAAGCTTCATAAGTTCTTCAAATTGAAACCAACAATGACGGAAGTCAGACGACTCAAACAGCAAGGACAACTAAAAGCAACTAATCTTCTAACAACCAATGATCTTGAATTGCTTGAGATGCTGGAGGCTTTACGGAATGAAGAAGACAGTGCTATTACTCAAACTGAGGATCCCGCTGCAAGAGCGGTTCGGGTGGGCATAGAACAAGAGACACCAATTACCACCTTCAAGCCCCCCTCTGTCTTCATCCCACAAATGCCTTATGATGCGATTGACGCATTTTCGGACGCTGTCCTACTGGACCTTCAGCAATTTAGAACTAAGGCTGTCAGTAGAAGGAATCAAGGCACCAACCTTACTGAAGAACAAAGGGCCGTTTTGAAGGATTTATCCAAGAACGAACAAATCATCTGCAAACCCTCCGACAAAGGAGGCAATATCGTATTATTAACGAGAGAACAATACTGTCGTGAAACCTACCGTCAATTGAATGATGAAAGACTGTATGAGGCAATTAACATCGAGCAATACAATCTTAGCATTTTGCAATATCACAATCTATTAGAGAGATGGCGTAATAAAGGCATGCTGGGAACAAACTAATTTCTCTTTCTACGCAACCCTGATCCTATATTACCAACATTTTATCAACTGCCTAAAATTCATAAGGATATAAACGACCCACCAGGCAGGCCCATTGTCTCCTCCAAAGGGAGCCTTACTGAGAACATGTCTGTCTATATTGATTCCTTTCTCTTTCCACTGGTATTACAGCTAAAATCTTATGTTAAAGATACCACGGACTTTATTATGCAGATCAACAATATCAAGTGGGAACCTACTTACCAACTGATTGCCCTGGACATAACCAGTCTGTACACATGCATAGAACATGGGAAAGGGCTAGAGGCGATAGCCCATTTTCTTGGAAAAAGACCTTTGAAATTCTCTGAACATAATCTAATGTTAATTGAGTTTATCCAATTTTGTCTGTCCAACAATATCTTCTTATTTCAAGACCAACTTTATAGACAGCTATCAGGGACTGCTATGGGGACCTGCTTCGCTCCCAGTTATGCAAATTTTTTCGTAGGCTGGTGGGAGGAGCAGGTCGCCCTAAGCAATCAGATGCAGAAATGGACCAACTCTGTGGTAGTATGGCACAGGTACATTGACGACCTTTTCCTTGTTTGGAGAGGGTCGCCAGAACAGGCCCAGAACTTCATATGTGACCTTAATAACAATGAATTGAATCTTAGGTTCACCTATGAAATGAGCCCCGTAACGGTCAACTATTTGGATCTTAAGGTTTATGTAAGGGATGGAGTCCTTGAAACTGAGCTGTATAGAAAACCCACTGCGGGCAATTCTATTTTGCACGCCCACAGCAACCATCCACCTAAACTCATCAACAGCATCCCATACGGCGAGTTTCTTCGCCTCAAACGAAATTGCTCAAGAGTAGCTGATTTCGAAAAAGCAGCCACTCAGAGCCTGAAAAGATTCCTTGTTAGGGGCTACAATCATGAGAAATTAGTTTCAACACTTAACAAAGTCAGAAGAATACCTAGAAAGGAACTATTAGTGTACAAAAAGTCAGTTAATAGACAATCAGATGATCAAGAAGGGAAATTCCGTCTAATAACCACTTTTTCAGATGATGCCAACAGATTTAGGAGGATACTTAAAAAAAGCTGGCATATCCTCAAGACTGACACAGTTATCGGCAAGGACATCCCTAGAGTCCCATTGATCACATTTCGGAAATCTAGATCACTTCGGGACAAACTGGTGCAGAGCCATTTATCACCACTGACACAACCCACAGGCACTTTGAAAGCGTTGCAAGGATTTTTCCCCTGTGGGAAATGCAGGGCCTGCAAAAATAGCAAAAGGGTATTCACATACAGCATTCCAGGGATCGGCAAACCAAGACATATAGATAAATTAATTACCTGCTCTACTACCCATGTAGTATATTGCCTGACATGCCCATGTGGGCTCAGATACATTGGCAGTACAATAAATAGTGTGAAGATGCGCATTTTAGAACACCAACGCGCAATCAATAAGAACGATACCAACTATCCGGTAGCCAGGCATTTTGCTCTCAAACACCATAGCAATAGGGAGCTTTTGCAGTACTTTGGCCTGGACCAGGTGCCCGCGAATATCAGGGGGGGGCGATAGGGTCCAGAAATTGTGGAGATTAGAGTCCCGCTACATTATTGACTTGCACACGAAGTTCCCCCACGGTCTAAATAGTGGTGAGGAACTGAATGTACACCTGGGTAGATGAACTGGTAATATAATGTCTTGGAAATATGATTAAGGTCATAGGAAGGTATTTGGTAGCTGCTTCACTATTAATATAAATTATGCATGAATTAGGAATATCTATGATAGTGTGCAAGCTGGGCCATCACAGGATTTGTGGAAGTTTTAGAAACTTATTGAATTTTGAAATTTCTGTGACATTGTTGAAATATGTAAATTCGGGAAATTCTCAACATGTTCTCTTTCCCTCTCATATTTTCTCGAACCTTTACCCCCTTTGTCAGGGCCTCTTTCTTCTGCCCTTCTTTCTAGTTTTCTGTTTTTCTATTCTTCTTTTCTCTCTCTCGCTTTTTTCTCTTTTTCTCTCTCTTGCTCTTTTCCTTTCTTTTGTACTTTTTTTTCCCCTTGAGCCATGCCTTAAATATGTTTCGCATATATATGCAGAGGGTTTGCCAATACATGGCGTTATGTCGGCTGTTTGCCACGTAGAACCAGAATTATCTACTTAGTCACGGGTACCTGCAGATCAATTGCCTCATATTTGGAGGCGACTGCTGCAATATGTTTATTTAAAATTGGTTATAATTGGTTGTACCCATTTATCGATTTTTGGCAGAATCTGACACCTCTAGATTTCACATAATATAAATACTGGGGAATATCCCAGCTAGCATGGCTCCTTAAGGGTTATGATCTATGAATTCATCTTTATATTTATATACTTATGAGCTTTTGTGTTTAGAGTACACCATTCAAAGATGGCCACCCCATTCACAATGGAATAATGTGGGTTTGTTGCCATCATCTGTTTTGATTATGTTGTCGCGTGAAACACGACGCAATTGTATTTAATGTTTGCGCGCGATCTTTGCGACAAGACACTGATGAAGAACATTTCGAAACGCGTCAGTCCTGCTGTCCGTTTTTTCTGCTGAAATAAAGAAAAACCGATATCTAACCCCTCCAGTGAGTGCTTGACTCTATCTGAAAAGTAAGGGAGTTTGGGAGCCGAATATTTACGTGGGGCACCGCCACGTTACAGCACCCGCCTGTGAGTGACCTGGTTTGCTGGTGCAAGTCTGGGAGCGTTCATATATATATACATATACATATACACTTACCTGCAAAATACATACATTTTCATTGTAAAGGCATGCGCAATAAAAGCCTTTGAGTTGTAATGGGTGCGTGACAATGGCAGTGTTGTAAAGGCTGTTTCCTGCTCGACAGGCTTGCTGACTGTTCTGACACTGAAACTCTTGCAACATCTGGAGATTAGTGTGATCCATCCTGATCTCAAAAGTATGGCGACTACCTTGGAGAAGATGTCTCCACTCTTAGCAAGCTTCTTTCATTGCCAATAGTTCTCTTTCTGCTCTGAGGAGGATAAGGATATTGAATAGTAAACGATTGGGTGTTCCAACCTGTCATCTTCCTGGCATTGCAACAAAAACTGCCCCCAAAGTTTTTTTCTTGGGGTCTGGATGGCTAAAAACCAGAGCCGAGGTAAAATCCACTTTTAAAGCTTGAAAAGCCCTTTCAGCTTGATGATATCATTGAAAACATGACCTCAGGTTTTCAATCAATCAAACTAATCAATCACATCTTTATTCTGCAATTAATGGCGAAGAAGCACATACGAATAAAAACATCAATACACTAAAACATTAAAATACCACAAATAAAACCATCATTAAAAAAAAATCTTATAAACATGATCCATATGTAGCAGCATACTAGCAACATAGAAACATTGTTCACTGATAATTACTTAAAAACACATAAAATATAATATATAAAAATACCAGTCTCAGTTTAGTAAATAGGGAAAGCATTGATTATGTCTTCACTTGATTGCAGGAATAAAAACATTAACTGTATGGTGGTACCCCAATCCTGGACAAATGGCTATTTAGTATCAACACAATGCCAGCGCAGCATTCAAAACAGTGCACTTCTATGCCTACGTTTCCACATCCACAACAGGAAGCGAGAGACAGCAAATAAAATTGGAGGTGCTGTGTTAGATCTAAGAATCCTGGAAGCTGACCTATAGTCTCTAATCCCACATGCTGCGGCACAGCAGCAGTATCCATTTCCTACTGTGAGTATGATAATGGACTGCTTTATCTCGGGCCAAGTAATATCAGGATCGTTGGAGAAATGCTACCATTTGGCAGTAACAGCGCGAAGCGAGAAATTCCCAATGTGAAATTTGATATACAGGGTTTTTGCGAGCGGGGTCTCAATGACATCCATGTACTCTTCCAGAGAGTAAACATCTTTAAAGTCTAAGAAAGCTAAAATCAGAGGGCCCACCCTCCCATTTCTATGTAGTCCTCCATCTACATCTTTTAAGTAGATCCACTTGACGATAGACTTTTTTATTCTACAAGCGGTCTCACAGTTCGGCCACAGATGCTGACACCTAAGATCAATTAAGTGAGATTTGATGAACCCAAACCAAGGGATCCTAGTGGCCCCAGCGTGCCTTAGAATATCCTTCAGTCCCATTCGATATGGCTGTAGGTCTTCGGAGGCCCAAAACCTTCTCCAGTACAAAAAGGGTCTATGGCCCACTCTATGAGCGTTCAATCTATGGCCAAGTTCTAGCCGGAGAGGGAGAAGCGGGGTGCTAGAGGGAAGACTAGTTAAAAGTCGTAAAAAGCAGTTGTCCACCAACTCTAAAGCGTTGACTTTCTCATATCCTCATAATTCTCCTTCATATAGCGAGCCCCCAATTGCTTGTAGATTGTAAATTTGGAGGGTTGGAGATAGTGGCCAAAAGCTACAGCCCTGGAAGGCCCTCAAGATGCTTCCTGTATAGTGCTGTAGCTTACGTTTACTCTTCTGGATCTGTGCAGACCAACCAAAGTGCTCCTTAAGAGTTTACCCCAGATATTCAAAAGTACAGACACCATCAAGGGACGGGTGTGGGCAGGGTGTTTGGCAAGGGTTCAGGACCATATACTTAGTTTTTTAAAGATTGTTCTTGAGCCCTCTATGCCTGCAGACCACACCAAACTGCTCCAGCAGATTTTGTACGCCCATGGGAGATTTGGAGAGCAGTAAGATGTCATCTGCAAACAGGAGCTTTCTGTTAACCAAACTCAGGGCATCATGCTTGCACAGCTCTAGATGGGTGACAAGGTCGTTAATATTAAATAGGAACAAGGTTCGGACAAGTACCCACCCTTGCCTCACTCCCCGAATAATTTGGACGGGCGCTGTCAATTCCCCTGAGCCACATCTAACTTGTGCATAATTCATTGGGTGCAGCATTCTGATAACATCAACTAGGTATTTTGGGGCTCCTAGGTCAATTAGGGCTTTCCACAGGGCCTCCCTCTGAACTAGATTGAAAGTCAACTATAGGTCGACAAAGACTACATAGAGACATCCACCTCACAGAGCAACATATTTCCATTAAAATAATTGCAATCAAGATACTTGGTTGGCGGTAGTTGTCCTTAGCAAGCCCACCCTCTTCAATCCACTGATTCAGTCTCATTAAGTATCCAGCTAAAGAGCTCCTGCGAGCTTTCAATAAGGTGATTGGCCGATAGTTGGATGGAAGGAACTTTGAGCAGAACAATCTCAGCCCCTGCCCACATTGGGGGAATTGAAAACCATTCCAAGATGCAGTTAAAGTAGAGGGCAAAATAGAGGCCACAGATGTCCTTATTGGTTTTAAACAGATCCCCCTTATCCAGCCCTGGCACTTTCCCTGAAATAATCTATTCTATCGCTTTAGGAATCTCCCTAGCAGTAATGGGACGAATATCACAATCATCCTGGTGGGACAAAGCCACCCCATGGAGAACACTCTCCACACACCTGTCCCTATGGTTACTCGGTCTCCCATTTGGTCAGTGTACACTGCATTACTGAAGGGCACGCACAAATGTATTAGTGCGTGCACTACCATGGTCATTGTTTTCTGGGGAACGGGTGGATGGCATTTTAACAGAGATATTTTTTATGAACTTCATTTGGTAGAATGTACCTTTAACCACCTCCGTGTTTGTGCATAGAGACCAAAGCCAGTCTCCTCCCACGTTACTCCGGGATGACATTTGCTGTGATGGGGATGATGTCTAGGAAGAATAAAGGGGCTAAACAATATTTATTTTGTTGAATAGGCGAGACAGGCCTAGGTTAAAAATTTCTATTTTTGCTCACTGTGCTATCAGGGTGCATCCATGTTTCTATAGCTTAAGACAGTGCTTTCCAAACTTTCCGCAGCCAGATGCAATATGTAAAAAATAAGTCAACGACACAATGCAAAGCTGGGGGGCGTGTCCGAGCCGCCGACCAAAATGGCCGCGCGGCATTGAAGCTCCGCCAGCCGGCCCAATACATACACGATTTCCCCCTCATCCGGGGCAGTTTGTGCTACGATCGCTGCACCGCTGTGCCCCTGATGTCCTGCTGCACGCGGTGATATGCTTGCACTTCGGAGAGACGATTACATAGCAGCGCTTCGGTGACCTTGCTCCACGGAGCTGAGCGCGAGGTGCTTGTGGCCTACTTCATTAGAGGCGGCGGAGGGAGAGAGCGCCGAGCGCCGGAGGCCGCAGCCTTCCAGACACGGGAACCTTTGTTGCAGGTGAGTGCTCCGGGTGCCGGTTTGGTTGGCCTCCGCCCCCCCCCCCCACTTATTTGGGCTCCAGATCGACTCATGAGGGGCTGGGCCTGCTCTGATGACCCCAAGTCACAGCTCGTGCTTCCACCTCGTCCCTAAGGCCCAGCGGGGACAGGGCCTGGGGGTGAGCCCGGGAGGCGGCCGCCTGGTCATCGCGGGTAGCACGATGGGAGGAAGGGTTGGAGGCTGCCTGATACCCTCCGGCACCAAGGGACACTGCCCCGAGACATCGCGCTGAGACTGCATTTGATTTGGAGTGCAGCTTCTCCGGTGTATTTCTGGTCCTCTACTATCAGTTGCTCCCAGCCCCGGACATCTGTCGCGCCATTCCTCGTTGCATAGGGGTTGCAGCGCTTCCATGTCAACCCTCAAGTTGCAAGCCACAGCAGCATAACATGATCTTCTGTCTAACCCGGATACCCCATTAGCAGTAACCGCAACTCATTCCCACATCACCCAAAGGACTGGATTTGTGGACTGGTGGGTTGGCATGGCGCGGAGGGAACATCGTGCGCTGATTGCGCTCTCGTAGGCCTGTATACTTGCTGCGGTGCGCCGTGGCTATCTCCGCCCTAGGCCCTACCCAACTCCCCCTCCGCGTATAATTCAGCGGTCGCGACTTGGCGGCCTGACTCGTCTTGCTGCACAGCGGAATGGGCCGCAAGGATCCGAAACAGAAGACTCTCCCATTCGAGAAAATACATGAGAAGGTCGCTGAGGAGAGTTCCAACATGGCAGAGGGTGGCCAGAGTTCGACCCGCGCTGATGCCTCCTCTGCCCATTCGGCTGCATTTCTCCAGGAGATTAGGGCGGGCTTTAGAGCCTTGGATGGGCGCTTTGACGCCCTCGACAGGAATCTAGAGTCATTGGGGGCCAAGATCCAAGTCAATGACAGGCGCTTAGATGTGGCAGAGGCGCGTATCTCTGATATTGAAGACGGCACCGCTCAATCTGTTAAACGGCTGGAAAGGGTGGAGCGTATACTGAAGGAGGTAGCCATCAAAAACGAGGACCTCGAGGCACGCAGTCAGTGCAACAACATCCGCATCCTGGGGGTGCCGGAGTCCACCGCCACTGGCCGACTTGACCTCTTCGTTGAGACCCTGCTATCTGATCTGTTTGGGTAGGAGTCCTTCACACCAGGCTTTGTGTTGAGTGCGCCCATCGCACCTTGGGGCCTCGGCCCAACCCGGGCTGCCCCCCACGCCCGCTCATTACTCGTAATATGAACTTCTGTGATTGTGACACTATACTGCGCCTGGCCAGAGAACGCGGGGACACCACATGGCAAGGTTCCAAACTAGCTTTATATCCAGACTTTACTGTCATGGTGCAGGAGATATAATAGGGTGAAGGCCACCCTTAGAAACCTAGGACTGAAGTACGGCATGCCGTATCCTTCCAGACTTATGTTGGTGGCCGGGTGCACATCTTCGACAATCCGAACGACGTGCAGTACTTCTGTCGTACATATAAGCACAATAACGATCAGGGACTGCTGGTGGGAGCAGGCCCTCCCCCCCGCATAGTGGGTCGGATGCGAGCATGAAACTTTTCTCAGGCTCCGGAGTTGGTTGACATTGCTGAGCTGCTGTTTCTTACCTTAGCTAGACTGCATGGGGATTTCACTACACACCAGTTTAATATGTTACATACAGTTGGTCGACTGGTGTGGCGTTGCCACTCCTCTTGGTGTACGCCTTCGGTTTGTTTATGACGTTTCTAATGTGCCGATTTGAGGTAATTTTGTTCCACTTTAAAGACAATTGGTACTATGTCTCTTGTTCTCACTCATGGGTTTGCCTTGCCTTTATTGTAGTAAGGTTGGGTGGGGGGGGGGATTGTTGTTCCTGCGTTAGAATGGTTGATTATCTTTCACATTGCTCACTGTCGCGGTCTATTTTTCCACAATGGCGCTCGATTCTATCATGCACTTCACGCCATCTAGATGGCTCAGCCGGATGTGATTGACGGCCCCTCTAATCTGTTCTTGATGTCCTGGAATGTCCGGGGTCTCAATGATAATCGTAAAAGGCGACAGGTTGTTCATTATCTACTCCGACACAACGTAGACATTGCCTTCCTACAATAAACCCATTTGCCTACATCAGACCCTGCTCGCTTTGCTTCTAATTCGAGCACACATAGATATTTTGCGAATTTTAGTAACTACGCGAGAGGAACGGCTATTCTTATATATAAGACGGTCCCATTTAGCTGTCAGTCGGTCATCAATGACGGAGAGGGTAGATACACCATGGTAGTTGGGTTGTTAATGGGTCACAAGGTTACATTACTATGTGTTTATCCCCCGAACACTGATTCCCCTGAATTTTTCCACTCTTTGCACGCACAACTCTCCAAACTGGAGCCCAATTTATTGCTGGTAGGCAGGGACTTCAATCTCCTTCTTAATACCGACCCAGATAGCACTGCCAATTCCCCGGACACTAAACCTTGAGCGCGTCGCGCTCTCCTTGAACTGTGCGACCAATTTTCTCTCATTGATATTTGGCGCAGGCGTAACCCTTCCCTTACTGACTTCACACATTATGCGGGTCAACACAATACTTGGACAAGAATTGACTATTGGTTTCTTTCTCCTGGTGTGTCCTCCTGGTATCACACGCTGAAGACGCTACCCAGGACATACTCCGACCATTCTCCGGTCCAGCTCTTTCCCCGAGTTTCACGGCCAGACGGGTTTGAGAGGCAATGGCGCTTCCCTGGTCACATCCTCCTGTTATGTTATGTTATAGTGTATTTATACAGCGCACAAATACTCATAGGTGTCCTGGCGCACAAAGTGAACGTGATCAAGTGGAACAAAGAATTTATATAAAGGAAAGTTTTAAGTTGTTTTTTAAAAAGTCTGAAGTCCTGAATATACCGTAGTTCCGAGGGAAGGGAATTCCATGCTATAGCTGCTGTAACGGAGAGCGACTGACCCCCCAGTCGCGTCCTGCGGAATCGGGGGATCACCATCCGTCGTTGTGTGGCTGAGCGCAAAGATCTGCTGGGGACATAGAAAGCAAAACGCTTTCTGATATACATTGGTCCAAGACAATGCAGGGCTCTATGAGCCAGAGTGAGGGCTTTAAATTGCACTCTGTGGGCCACAGGAAGCCAATGCAGGTCTCGTAGATATTGTCTTATGCTTGATCTTCCAGAGATGTTAAACAGAAGTCTAGCTGCGATATTCTGTATGGTTTACAATTTTTTTAGCAGGTAACCAGGTATGCCAATGTACAAAGCATTGACATAGTCAATACGGGAGAGAATGAGAGCATGGGTGACCATTTCCTTGGCTGGCCTCGGTAGCAAGGGGAAGAACCTTCTAAGTGATTTAAGAGTGCCAAAGTAGACTCCGGTGAATTTCTTGATTTGCACCGAAAACCGAAGGTCTTCTCCAAACCAGACCCCCAAGTTCTTTGCTGGATCGCCCTCTGAGTTGGGTCGTGGAAAGTCTAGTGGCCACAGGGTTTCTCCAAAGGCAGGCAGAAACTGACCGTACAGAAGGACCTCTGACTTGTCCTCATTGCACTTCAGTTAAGCATGTGCAAGCCACTTAAACACAGATGAGAGACATTTCTGGGCAGTTTCTGTAGACAAGTCGGAGTCCTTCCAGGTAAATAGGAGCTGATTATCATCAGCATAAGCTATTATTGTTGCTCCCAGCTCCTCTGCCAGGAAAATCAAAGGAGTCAGATAAATATTAAAGAGCAGGGGGCTCAAAGTAGAACCCTGTGGAACTCCTGTAGACATTTTCCTGGCAGCCGATGAAAAAGGTGGGATCCAGACCTGCTGAGTGCGCTCTTCCAGAAAGGATTTCAACCAATCCCAGGCGGGGCCAGCGATGCCAATGTTTGAAAGTCAGGCGAGGAGTTGATGATGGGGCACCGTATCGAAGGCGGCAGAGAGGTCAAGCAAAATCAAGGCCGCCCTGCCGCTCGCGTCCAGGCACTCCCTAATCGCCTCTGCCATTTCCACCAGTGCGGTCTCGGTGCTAAATGGCACCCTAAAACCGGATTGCGTCGGGTGAAGAGCACCGGATGCCTCAACATAGGCCTCAAGCTGTTGGAAGACCACCTTTTCACAAACCTTTGTCAATGCCGGTAGGAGAGAGATGGGGCGATAGCTAGCGAGTTTGAAAGGATCTAAGGAAGGTTTTTTTTAAAAGTGGCAAAAGCTTGGCCTGTTTTCAATTCAGAGGTACAGTAGCATTCTGGATAAATCACCTCAGCAACCCCAACCAGAACTCAAGCTGGACACGGGTCTGTCGGAGAGCCCGACTTAAGTGATTTATGGATGGCCAATGTTTCCTACCCAGCTATGGGCAGAAACTTCATAAATGGAGGAGCTGATGGAATGGGAGCTGAAAGAGGCAAAGGGGGGAATCCCTCTACACCAGGGTACCCGTCCCTAGGCTATTTTGGATGTTCTGTATTTTTTCAATAAAGAAAGAAGACAGCTCCTCGCACCATTGAGATGAAACTGGAAGGGCAGGGTGCCAGGAAGCTTCTGACAATGGAGAAAATCTCCTTACTATTGTTATTAGCTTTAGCAATCCGCTCCGCATAAAAACTACTTTTTGCCTCCCAAATGGCTGCATAGTAGTCTCTCTGAGCTTTGCCAAGAGCGATTTTACCAAGGGACAGTACTCCCGCCGCCAGCATCGTTCCAGTTTTTTACAACCCAGTTTAAGCTCTCTGAGAGTGCCCGAATACCATGGTTGAGATGGAATATGTCTCAGTCGCTTGTGGGAAAGGGGTTTAGAAGCAGAGCCAGCCCCTTGACTGATCCAGGTGGCAAAACTATCTACCGCTCTTTCAAGATCAAGGGCGGCCGACGGCCTTTTCTGCCATGAGATCCGCGAGGCCATCGAAGACTACTTTACTATTAACACCGGCTCGGTTGACACCTGGGCAGTACTGTGGGAGGGGTTTAAGGCGCACATTCGAGGTGTATGCATTTCCAAACATGCGGGAGTGCTTAAGGCTCTCCGTACCACATTGACTAGATTGGAAGGTGAGCTCACAGAGCTTGACAACGAGGCTCGACACACCCCTACATCTACTCTGGCAGACCGGAGGCTAGCCCTTACAGAGACGCAGCCGATCGTGAGATCCTATTTTTGGGCAAATACCAAACTGAAAGACGATATGGCGAGGGCGACCGCCCTGGTCGAACTCTGGCTCAGATGCTTCGGCCCCCCTACAACAAAGCATACATCACCAAGGTTCGCTCTTCCACGAATACAATACTTACTTCCACGGCGGACATTCTTGATGAATTTCGGTCCTATTAAACTACTCTCTACGCCTCGAAACTGGGCCGGGACCCAACTGCTCAGGAAGCTTATCTCTCTGAGTTTGCTCTAGTGTATCTAGAAAAAGATATGCAGGACTTCCTGGCGGAGCCGATCACCGAGACCGAGGTCCTTGGAGCTATCAAAGTTCTTTGCGGTTCGTCCGCCCCAGGGCTGGATGGCTTCACAGGGGAATTCTACTAGACCTTCCAGGACCTCTTAGCGCCACATTTGATCGAAGTGTATGCTGAGGCCCTAGAGAAGCAGGTCCTTCCCCCACACTACGAGAAGCTGTTATTATTCTTCTCCCCAAAGCCGGCATGGATCCCTCCCTCTGCGGATAGTACAGGCCTCTGTCCCTACTCAATTTAGATTATAAAATCCTCGCAAAAATAATTGGCAATCGCCTATCTCAATTGATGGATTTCATTATCTCCCCAGCGCAGTCCGGCTTCGTCCCTCACCGCTCGACCTCTTTGAATCTTAGAACGTTGTTCGCGGTCCTTCAGATACCGCTGCTGCAATAATCCTCAATACGGAAAAGGCCTTTGACATGCTGGAATGGCCATTCTTCATGTCTATCATGCACCGCATGGGTATGCCGGTTGGCTTTATGGCCACCATGGCTCTGCTCTACAGCCACCCCACGGCAAGACTTCGTCTGAATGGCACGCACTCCCGCCCATTCTCTCTATCTGGCTGCACACGCCAAGGGTGCTCTTTATCACCCCTTTTATTCATTCTAGCCCTGGACCCTTTAATTCGATATTTCCAGGATAGACACCTACAAAGAGGGCTACAATTTAACACTGGCCCCCTCTTGGTTTCATTGTATGCTGATGATACTGTTCTGTATGTCAGAGAACCCCAACTAAACTTAGACCCGCTCATTCGAGGGATCCTTCGTTTTGGCCAACACTCCGGTCTCGGCATAAACTTGCACAACTCTGTTATCTTTCCATTGACTCCCAGCACGACCCCCTAGCCCTGTGAATTCCCTCTTGAATGGTGCTCAGACTCAGTCAAATATTTGGGCATACACGTCGACATGGACACGTACCAGATTATCCACCTTAATTATGGGCAGGCAGTTGGGGCACTGGAGACCCAGGTGGAGAAATGGCTGCGACTCCCGATGTCCATTGCAGGCAGAGTTGCCTTTATTAAAATGGTGGTTCTCCCTAAATTTTTATATATTTTTAATAATATCCCCATTCCCCTCCCGAACAGGTTCTTTTTAAAACTACAGTCGCATCTCACAAGGCTGGTCTGGGTTGGTAAACAGGCGCACGTCCGATGGCAGGTTCTCACCTTACCATATGACAGAGGCGGGTTTGGGGCCCCGGATTTCCACTTATATTATCTCATAGCTCAATGCAGTTACGCCTTCGTGTGGTACCACCCGGAAGCCAGGATTCTGTTTCTGCGCCCGGAGGCGGATTTTGTTCTTCCTGAGCGGCTGGCTACTGTCCTACCTAGAGGCATGCCTCGGGACCCTACCGATGTACAAACAGTTTGGACTACTAGCTGGTCATGGAATAAGCTTCAGCGACACACAGGCGATCTGGTGCTATACTCTTCGACTCTTCCTCTCCCGAATGCCCGCTGGCTTTCTATCACAGGCGAAAAGCTTGTGCCACGCACAATGACCAAGTTCTCCATCTCTACATTGGGTGACTTGTATCTCGGCTGTCACATTTGTTCGGCAACAGAGGATGCCCGCTTTCACAAAGCCACGTTCATGTACAGCTTTGTACTTAAGCGGCTACACTCTGCATTACTGGCAACGATCCCTGGGTTCCCTCTGGAGCCAGACTCATTCGCTCCTCATTGAAAGTGAGAGCAGAGTACACCTTATATCCAATCTCTACAAGACTTGCTCCACAATGATCCCAATCATAGATGACAAGGTCCGTGGGGATTGGGAAACTGATCTGGGTCGCCCTATCACAGATGACCAATGGGCCAAATGCTGTAAAGTCATGAAAGACGTCTCATTGAACAGCCGACATAAATTGCTACATTTAAGTTTTTATGCAGAATTTACGTTACCTTACGTTACGTGAGCTAAGGTTCACAGACTTGACCCTAGTAGACCGCACACATGCAGGAAATGCTGTGCCCCACACACAGATTTTGCTCATCTCACCTGGACCTGCCCCACTATACAATCATTCTGGGAGGCAGTTCACAAAGCGCTAGGTGACATGTCAGCTCTCCCTCGTCCCCACTCCGGAAGTGGCACTCTTGGGTTTCATGGTAAATCTCCCCAAAACTGTTCGGAAATTCGCATCCCTTAGCCTGCTGTTGGCCAATAGAGAAATCACACTTCACTGAGGTCGTAGCACTTCCCCCTCCTCAAAAGCTGGTTGAACTGTCTAGCCTACTGCAACACCAATAGCGAAGTTTACTCCAGCACGCTGACTTGTTCCTCTCGTCCCAAGGACATCTGGGGACCCTACAAGATATACGTTAACGCTCTTCACAATTCCTCTGCCTCTCCGATGGACTCGGGAATAGTCCCCACAGGTATAGGGTAGATGGTCAAAGCGCACACCAACATGTCCTCATAGGCAGCATTGCACCTTGTGGAGGGGTGCACCGACCCTCCTGAAGACTCCACACACTGAGACTGAGCAGGGGTGGGAACAATGCCTTACTGTTAGACGGCGACTGTACAAATACTGGACACGGGGGTGCCTTGGAAATTGTATTAACCATCAAATTGTTATCTACCTGGCTGCTATTGTTTTTCCTTTTGATATCGAGCTGTGACAGACTCTTTGTTGTATTTTAATACTATGTTTCTTTTCTTGATGGCAATACTACGCCCTGAGCATCTGCGATTGTATTGATTTGCTGTGTTTTGCTAATCAATAAAAAAGAGTGGGAAAAAAAACGACAGAATGCAAAGTCCATAATATGATTGTTCATCTTTATTTACACATGGCTTAATTTATTTGCACATTCTAGTAGTACTGGTTATGTGCAATAGTTGCTTTGCCTGCACGCCTCTGCGTGCCTGTCATTACACCTGCAAGACCGCCCCTCGTCCACTCCTAGCAGGGTACCCCTCCTGAAAGAATCTACCTCTCCTGCCCATCTCTCTCTGGCCCCACCCCTATGTATAATCAGACCTGGATCTCTGACCTCCCCCCTCCTGTCACTGCCCCTGTCAGTCCCTCCTGTCTTCAGAATCCCTGACCCCCCTCATGTCGCTGCCCCTGTCAGTCAACCTCCTCCTGTCAGTCACATTCCTGACCCCTTCATGTCAGTCAGCCTATTTTTAGAAATATGAATGAAAGGTTTTCGTGAGATATGTTGTGTCCCTATACATTTTGTTATTAACAATTTCTATGACAGATATGTATTTGTCCTTATCTCTTACATGCAATTAATTTAACCTCCGGTTTGCTAGTAAAACTGAATTACTGTGTTGCGAAATGATGCATGTCTAAAAATGCAGTTAATTTAACCTTCGGTTTGCTAGTAAAACTAAATTACAGTGTCGCGAAATGATGCATGTCTAAAAAGTGTGTCACCAACATGAAAGTTTGGAAAGCACTGCATTACTCGTTCTCTCATTTGGCCAGTGTACACTGCATTACTGAAGGGCACGCACAAATGTATTAGTGCGTGCACTACCATGGTCATTGTTTTTCTGGGGAACGGGTGGATGGCGTTCAAGAGAGATATTTTTTATGAACTTCATTTGGTAGAATGTACCTATAACCACCTCTGTATTTGTGCATAGAGACCAAAGCCAGTCTCCTCCCACATTACTCTGAGATGACATTTGCTGTGATGGTGATGATGTCTATGAAGAATAAAGGGGGTTGGGGTGGTGCACCACCAATTTGCTTGTAAGTATATTACACCAAGTGGTCAGTAGTTGGTACACAAAAAGTCTTTATTTTAAATTAATTGTCCAAACAAAGCCTCAGCCAACGCGTTTCGTTCAGATTGAACTTCGTCAGGGCATGCGTAGAAGTGCGAGTGCAATCGACACTCGGAGGGGAGAGCACGGACTACCTTTTCGTTACAGAAACGTGTACAGTGCCCTTATCAAGGTGGCACTGAAAATACAATCAGGACTGCTTACCTTATAAAATACAACGTGATTCACAGTTCTTCGCGAGACGGACACTGGTCTACATAGACTTCGGTCATATTATTGGATTGCACTCGCACTTCTACGCATGCCCTGACGAAGTTCAATCTGAACGAAACGCGTTGGCTGAGGCTTTGTTTGGACAATTAATTTAAAATAAAGACTTTTTGTGTACCAACTACTGACCACTTGGTGTAATATACTTACAAGCAAATTGGTGGTGCACCACCCCAACCCCCTCTTGGAAATTCATTGATCTGCCTGGCAGTTGGCATCTACTAACGGCGGATGCAGGGGTGCTAGTATGCACACCATCATCAACTATACTATTTTAAACACACTGGGAACACAGTAAGGAGGTGCAGTCATTGGAGTCCGCCGTTAACCCCGCTTTCTTCTCAAGAATAAAGGGGGTGTATAATATTTATTTTGTTGAATAGGCGAGACAGGCCTAGGTTAAAGATTTCTATTTTTGATCCATGTGTGTTGGACAGGCCTCACGGACGGCTTGCTCCCTCCCCGCTCGACAGGGCCCGAACTCCGGCCCACCTGGCATATCCCCGCAACAAGCACCTGTACTCCGTCTCCCGACGGACCCTCTGCCCTCGGACCCCTACTCATCATGGGGTCCAGCCCCACCGGCTTTCCCGGCCGGGTCAAGCCGCCATCTTGGGCCCTGCACCACGCGGCCGCATGGCCTCCCCTCGACCCTAACCCCGGGCCTGGCCGGCCCCGACATCCCGGCACCACCATCCACCCAGGAGGTGAGCGGACCACTTGGCAGGTCAATGGGAGAACGAAGTGTCAAGGGCTCTCCCCCGCCAGGTGCCGATCGCCCCCAGCTCCCCCAGGCACTGGCTCCACCCCCTGCTGGGTGTCTGGACACCTTCATCCCGGACCCTCCGACCTCCAAGTGCGAGGGTCCGGACATCAAAGGGCACCAGCCCTATAACTGAGGCAGCTCCGGAGCAGGAAGGCAGTTGTATCCTGGAGTCGAGAGACACCGAGTGAACTCAACCCTGACGGTCTACTGGCGCTGCCGTAGCCCGCTCTTGTGAAACATCGTCCTGCCTGCTGGCGCTGCCGCGGCCTTCTGCAACAGTCATCTTCCTGGGACCTGCTGGCGCTGCCGCGGCCCGTTGTAACGACCATCTTCACCGGGACCTGCTGGCGCTGCCGCGGACCGTATATCTTCCGGGGACCTGCTGGCGCTGCCGCGGCCCGTTGTATCGACCATCCACACCGGGACCTGCTGGCGCTGCCGCGGCCCATACCACCTAACCACCAAGCTCGAGGATTGTGAGCTCATCATCATCTCATCCGAACTACCTGATTGGTAAATAGACTGTCCCGCTACCCCCTTCCCTACCTTGCGAGACTCTAATCGAGGGGACCCCTGAGTCCAGACCTCCTTGTACCATTTAATCGTACCTTAAATAAGTGCTTATAAAGAACACTGAACCTTATCCGTGTGTGATATCTGTCTGTGGGGGGGAAGTTACTTGTCTGTACGATCGCTGGAGACGGCTCTCCCCGGAGACCTCTCCTCCTGACCCCGGCCGACCCTCCCGGTCCGTCTACCTTTTCTAACATTGGTGGCCAGCGGCGCGATCCGAATCAACGCGTAATCGTACAGAGAGTAGCTCACCCCACGACAAAGCACGATGTCGACCAAAGATAGCAGCTCCACCGAGAAGTTCCAAATGGAGAAATTAGAAGAATACAACCACCGCGAACTGAGACAATTTTGCATAGAACTTGGCATTGCTACCACCGGCCTGAGTACCAAGGATGATCTAAAGCGCGCTCTTGAGTCATGGACAGAAACTGGGGTCGCAGGACCCTCCGACCAAAACAGCGTCACACCAGACCAAAACAGCATCACACCAGAGGGGAACGCCACGGCTCCCGAGGAGCGGGGAACGGGCCTCTCACAGGAGGAGATACGAGAAAGAGACAGAGTCAGATTACACGAATTAGAGATGGCACGACTCAAGATGGATGGGGAACTTAAGTTAGCTGAACAGAAAATCAACCTCGAGCATATGCGGATTCGAGAGGAACGAGAAGAAAAGCAGAGACAAAGAGAGCTGGAAGAGAAAAAAATAACGCTCGAGCACGAGCGCCGACTGGCGGAAATAGAACTGCGCAAACAGAATAAGGAACTGGGGGTGCCTGAGCGACCACACACCCCGGGGCCTATTGAGAAAAAAGTTCACATCCCCAAGGATGTGGTCCGCGAGTATGTCCGAGAAGACGACATACAACAGTGGTTTAAAGCCTATGAGATCGCAATGACCTCCCACCGGATCGACCGGAGTGATTGGGGAGCCGGACTTTGGGGGAGATTCATCAACGAGGGTCGCGATGCCCTGCTGCAGCTCCCCGATCACCAAATGTCGTCCTACGACCACATGAAGGCTGCCCTCCTCACCCGCTACGGCCTCACGCCCGAGATGTACCGCCAGAGGTTCAGAGATTGCACCCGGATCCCAGGTACAACTTGGGTGGAATACGTGAACTATTTCAGCCGGGCCTTCGAGGGTTGGATCAAGGGAAATCAGGTCACCACCTACGAACAACTCTTCAACCTTATGGTATGGGAGCACCTGTCAAACAACTGTTTCGTCGAGCTCAGGCAGCACCTACTCGACAGTAAGCTGACTGACCCCCGGCAGCTCGCCGCCGAAGCTGACCGGTGGGAAAGCACCCGAGTGGGCCGGAAAGGGCCACACGACCAGAACAGAAGCAACCAAGGCCAGCACCGTCCTCGGGGAGGAGGAGGGGGCCAGGGGCGAGGGAGAGACGCCTTACCAGCAACACCCGTGGCCAGCACCCCACCTCCGGCCGGCAGGGGCAACCCCCCGTTTCGGCCTGGGTACCGAGCCAACGTCACGTGCCACCGGTGCCAGCGACTAGGCCACTACGCCAACGATCCGAACTGCCCGCTAAACCAACCACCCAAGCCCCGCCAGGTAGCTGCCGCTGCCCTGGGGGAAGAGCAATCCTCGGAGGGACCCGAGGAGTATGAGCCGGACCAGCAAGGGTGGGAACCGGCCGCCATGGTCCTGGCATGCTTAGGGGGAAGGGACCTGATTCCGCGGGCTCCCCTACCCGCCAACACCAGAAAATACGGTCAGTGGGTGACCATTAATGGACAGAGAGCCGAGGCCTTGCGTGACACCGGCGCCAGCGTGACGGCCGTCCGCTGTCACCTGGTGAAGCCCGAGCAGATCCTGCCGAACATTCTCTGCCCCGTCCGCTCGGCAGATAACTCTGAGAGCATGTGTAAGATGGCCTGCGTCCCGTTTGAATGGGGAGGGGTCTCCGGCCTACTGAAGGTGACGGTCCGGGACGATGCCCCCGTGGACTGCCTCCTGGGGAATGACCTCGAGAGTTCCCCGTGGGCCACCGTCGAGAGAAGAGAGCACTTGGGGATGCTGGGCCTCCCGGACTGGGCCTGCATAACCACCCGATCCATGGCCGCCCGTGCCGCCCCCCGATCAGAAGAAACCGAATGGCCAGCACCTCCGCCCCCGGTTGCCCCCGTAGAGGACAACGGCGAGTCCGACCTCCCGGACCCGACTACCGAAGAAGACGCGCAACACCAGGACCTTCCGGATCTGGCTCAGTGGCGGCAAGAAGGGGGGCCCACCCAAGAACAGTTCCGCCAGGAACAAAAGACCTGTCCCTCCCTCGAGGGACTCCGCCAACAAGCCAGCACCCAAACCGCCGGGGACACCACCGGAACCCACTGGGTCTACTGGGATAACGACCTGCTCTACAGCGAGCAAAGAATCGCCGAGCTGGGGGCCGGTCGAGTTCTGGTGGTACCTCTCCGCTTCAGAGACTTTCTGCTCAACTTAGCCCACAATGTCCCCCTGGCTGGACACCTGGGCCAGGACAAAACGTACAGTCGCCTGGTGACCCATTTTTTTTGGCCAAAAATGAGGAATGACGTCCTGAACCACTGCCGATCGTGCCCCACATGCCAAGCCAGCGGGAAGAGTGGCCGGAAGCTGAAGGCCCCTCTACAACCCTTCCCGGTGGTCACCACCCCGTTCGAGAGGGTGGGGATAGACATTGTGGGACCTCTGGACCCCCGCACGGCACAAGGACACAGGTTCATCTTGGTACTAGTGGACCATGCCACCCGCTACCCCGAGGCGGTGCCCCTACGGACAGTGACCGCTCCAGTGGTTGGCCGGGCCCTGATGGGGATCTTCTCCCGGGTAGGCTTCCCCCGAGAAGTCGTCAGCGACCGAGGCACGAATTTCATATCAAAATACATGAAGTCCCTCTGGCAACAATGCGGGGTCACCTACAGATTCACGACCCCCTATCACCCCCAAGGGAACGGACTAGTGGAGCATTTTAACCGCACTCTCAAAGGGATGATTGGGGGATTGGAAGAACCTCTCCGTCGCCAGTGGGATGTACTGCTCCCGTGCCTCCTCTTCGCCTACCGGGAAGTTCCCCAGAAGTCCCTGGGTTTTAGCCCCTTTGAACTCCTATACGGACACCCTGTGCGAGGGCCCCTCAGCCTAGTCAAGGAAGGTTGGGAGATGGCCCCCCTAACGACCCCTCCAGACGTCTTCAAATACATCCTGGCCTTATGAAACCAGACCCGGCGCCTCAGGGAGATGGCCAAGGCGAACCTCGAGGCCAGCCAGGAGGACATGAAGAGGTGGTATGATCACAATGCCTCCTCCGTTGAATTCGAGCCTGGGCAACAAGTATGGGTGATGTCCCCCACCGAACCATGTGCCCTGCAAGATAAGTGGACGGGGCCCTTCAAAGTGGTCGAGCGCAAAAGCCCCGTCACTTACCTCATCGACATGGGGTCCTCCCGGAACCCCCTTCGGGTCCTCCACACCAACCGGCTCAAACCGCACTTTGTGCGCTCCGAACTAAGCCTCTTGATGGCTACGGACAGTGGCACAGAAGAAGACTCCGAGCCCCTCCCGGATCTCCTGAAGACTCAGGAGAAGGACGGCTCCGTGGACGGGGTCCGGCTCTCTGACGCCCTCACTTCGGAGCAACGCCAGGACTGCCGGAACCTCCTGCTGCAGTTCGCTGCCCTGTTCTCCCTCACCCCCGGGGTCACCCCCTGGTGTTTGCACGACGTAGACACCGGGGACAGTCCCCCTGTCCGGCACCGGGCATACCGCGTACCAGATCGGGTACGGGCCTGCATACAGGAGGAAGTGGCCAAGATGCTCACGATCGGGGTCATCGAGCCCTCGGACAGTCCCTGGGCCAGTCCGGTCGTATTAGTTCCCAAGGCCGCTGCCCCCGGCTCCGCCCCTGAACTGAGATTCTGCGTCGACTACCGGGGCTTGAACGCTGTCACCCGGACCGACGCTCATCCCATCCCCCGAGCAGACGAGCTGATCGACCGGCTGGGGGCCGCCCGCTACCTTAGTATCTTCGACCTAACGGCGGGCTACTGGCAGATCGGCCTCGCACCCAGGGCTCAGGAACGGTCAGCCTTCTCTACCCCCGATGGCCACTATCAATTTAAGGTCATGCCCTTTGGCATGAAGAATGCCCCCGCCACGTTCCAACGCCTTGTGAACCAGGTCTTGGCAGGGCTTGAAGAATTCAGCGCTGCCTACCTGGACGATATCGCTGTATACAGCCGCCACTGGTCCGACCACCTCCGTCACCTCCAAGAGGTCCTACAAGCCCTCCAGCGAGCCGGCCTCACCATTAAGGCCGGCAAGTGCCAGATTGGCCAAGGGTCTGTGACCTACCTTGGGCACCAAGTGGGGAGCGGGCTGGTGGCCCCACTACAACTGAAGATTGCTGCCATCCAGTCCTGGCAGCCCCCCGTCACCCAGACCGAGGTCCGAGCCTTCTTGGGGCTCACCGGCTACTACCGGCGGTTCGTGAAGGACTACGGCAGCATCGTGGGGCCCCTCACGGGTCTCACATCCAAGAACCAGCCGAAGCGGGTCAACTGGACTCCTGATTGTCAAGCGGCCTTCGAGGAGCTGAAGGCCGCCCTGTGCACCGCCCCGGTGCTCCAGGCCCCCGATTACAGTCGGGAATTTGTGGTGCAGACCGACGCCTCCGACCACGGCATCGGGGCCGTCCTCTCTCAGTTGAACCCCGAAGGTCATGACCAGCCGGTGGCCTTCATCAGCCGACGTCTCCTGGCCCGAGAACAGCGTTGGAGCACCATCGAGAGGGAGGCATTTGCAGTAGTGTGGGCCCTCAAAAAGCTCCGACCCTATCTCTTCGGTACCCACTTCCGGGTACAAACCGACCATCGACCCCTGCAATGGCTGATGCAGATGCGGGGGGAGAACCCAAAACTCTTGCGCTGGTCCATTTCCCTGCAGGGAATGGACTTCACCGTGGAGCACCGACCAGGCCAAGACCACGCCAACGCAGATGGCCTGTCCCGCTTTTTCCGCCTCGACGAAGAGAGTCCCCAAGGAGATGGGTGACTCTCCCCGCCTTCAGCTGGGGGGGACGCATGTTGGACAGGCCTCACGGACGGCTTGCTCCCTCCCCGCTCGACAGGGCCCGAACTCCGGCCCACCTGGCATATCCCCGCAACAAGCACCTGTACTCCGTCTCCCGACGGACCCTCTGCCCTCGGACCCCTACTCATCACGGGGTCCAGCCCCACCGGCTTTCCCGGCCGGGTCAAGCCGCCATCTTGGGCCCTGCACCACGCGGCCGCATGGCCTCCCCTCGACCCTAACCCCGGGCCTGGCCGGCCCCGACATCCCGGCACCACCATCCACCCAGGAGGTGAGCGGACCACTTGGCAGGTCAATGGGAGAACGAAGTGTCAAGGGCTCTCCCCCGCCAGGTGCCGATCGCCCCCAGCTCCCCCAGGCACTGGCTCCACCCCCTGCTGGGTGTCTGGACACCTTCATCCCGGACCCTCCGACCTCCAAGTGCGAGGGTCCGGACATCAAAGGGCACCAGCCCTATAACTGAGGCAGCTCCGGAGCAGGAAGGCAGTTGTATCCTGGAGTCGAGAGACACCGAGTGAACTCAACCCTGACGGTCTACTGGCGCTGCCGTAGCCCGCTCTTGTGAAACATCGTCCTGCCTGCTGGCGCTGCCGCGGCCTTCTGCAACAGTCATCTTCCTGGGACCTGCTGGCGCTGCCGCGGCCCGTTGTAACGACCATCTTCACCGGGACCTGCTGGCGCTGCCGCGGACCGTATATCTTCCGGGGACCTGCTGGCGCTGCCGCGGCCCGTTGTATCGACCATCCACACCGGGACCTGCTGGCGCTGCCGCGGCCCATACCACCTAACCACCAAGCTCGAGGATTGTGAGCTCATCATCATCTCATCCGAACTACCTGATTGGTAAATAGACTGTCCCGCTACCCCCTTCCCTACCTTGCGAGACTCTAATCGAGGGGACCCCTGAGTCCAGACCTCCTTGTACCATTTAATCGTACCTTAAATAAGTGCTTATAAAGAACACTGAACCTTATCCGTGTGTGATATCTGTCTGTGGGGGGGAAGTTACTTGTCTGTACGATCGCTGGAGACGGCTCTCCCCGGAGACCTCTCCTCCTGACCCCGGCCGACCCTCCCGGTCCGTCTACCTTTTCTAACAATGTGCTATCTGGGCGCATCCATGTTTCTATAGCTTAAGGCAGTGCTTTCCAAACTTTCAGCAGCCGGATGCAATATGTAAAAAATAAGTCAACGACAGAATGCAAAGGCCATAATATGATTGCTCATCTTTATTTACACATGGCTTAATTTATTTGCACATTCTAGTAGTATTGGTTATGTGCAATAGTTGCTTTGCCTGCACCCTTCTGCATGCCTGTCATTACACCTGCAAGACTGCCTCTCACCCACTCCTAGCAGGAATACCCCTCCTGTCAGAATCTACCTCTCCTGCCCAACTCTCTCTGGCCCACCCCTGTCTAAAATGAGCGATAAGGATGTGCAAAGTTGGCCCAGTGAGGTGGAGGATGAATGTCGCTAGGTCCCGGCACACATCCGTCAGAGTGGTCAGGCTAGGTGAGCAGATATAACACACCAGGGTGCAAGAGGCTCCTTTCATCCCTACCACCATTAACATATTTTTGGGACTATGAACATATGATACTTTCTGAGTGGTGCCTATATTTGTATGTCTCAAAACTTCTCTATTCATACTTATATGTGTCACCATGGTTTACCCTGAGGCCAACGATCGTACCCATTCAGGCCAGTTACGGACTTCCCGCTATTCTCCTTGAGCTGTAATACAGTTTTTCTGCTGACCACTCTCCTATTGTCGGCAGGCTTTTTCTCCCCTTTTGACCACTGTAAGATGGTCGCTTCCTATCCCTCCTAGGTGAATCAACCTTCTCATGACGCGGCGGGATGACGTCATCACCCGCCTCCCGCCACCCGTCCGCCAGCGGTACTTATCCCGCCAGCTCCTTCTAAGCGATGTCACCGGCGGCACTGCAGGATGGGTAGGTTCCCCGATACGTGAGGAAGGACCACTAGTAAGTACACTTACCCTGATCTTACTAGCATTGTCTAAGGCAGCACTACTGTGTTACGATACCGCTCATTGTTGTCTACCCCCCCTTTTCATATGTAGCCTCACTCCGAGGTACGGCTGACGGAGTCCATCTTCGTTTCGGGGAGGGTAGGCTTGTATTTCGTTATTCAGCATGGATGTATTTTAGCATGGGATTACAATATATACCATGGTTTCCACTCTGTATCCCCCCACACACACTATATATATTATTGATTATATATTTTGTTTATATACGCAACAGCTGCACTGCTTATCTGCCTTCAGCACACCGGTTGGCTTTCTCGCCTCCTCTCCCCTTAGGGGTAGGCGCAGTTACCATGACAATATCTAGTCATAGGTGAACCAGCATTTTAATACGCCCTGGTTCCCCTTTCTGATATTGTTCCATTTGGTTTTTACAAACCAGGCTCGTTAAAGCAACCGCTACCATCTGGAACGTCCACTCGGCATACGGTCCTACACCTGAGCGCTGCACCATTTCTATAGCGCTCACCACCATTTCCGATCTCACGTGCACGTTAAAAAAAATGTTGGACCCCTATGCTACCACTACTTGGCGGCGGCATAGGACACTGTCAGAAACTATGATCACAACTGCACCCTCTAGCATTTGCGTGTGTTCACCTGCAGCACCAGCATCGTGACGCATGACCATAGGGGAGTGTGCATGTCCACTGAATTTTTCATGCACACGGTACTTGGGCACATAATTGTGCGCTCGTCGATCCATTTTTGTAAACGAGTACCATATAGATTTGATATGTTACTTTGTTGCTTGTCTTTTGTTCTTGTTTCCCCCCCCCCTTATTTTTGTCTCCTTTTAGGCTTTGGACAGGACTTACGTATAATAACGTGTCCCAAGACATTACTTGTCAAACGCACCTGACTATAGGTTATGTATGGGAATATAGGGTGCCTTTCCCTGATTCCCCTTTTTTCAGTTTTCTATATGGTCCTGATGAAGCGCTCTAGGATCCACCAGGGACCACCTCACAGCGCGAAACATGTCGACCCTTTTCTAAACACTCTAGATATACACTACACGGGTTGAGAGAAGTGGGACTCTATTTGGTCTTGTTTCCCCTCTCAAAGTGGCACTACGGTGCATCTCTATCCCCGTGAATGTTTTACTCTGAACCAGGGGACCTCTGAATAAACTATTTAGGCCCTCCTGGCTCATTCTTAACTTGCACTCACTATCACCCACATACCCTCATACACAAATGCGGCAACTCCTGAAAAGATCTCCGCCAGAGTGCCCCTGAACAGGGCCCGTGAGGGACTGCAGCGCCACCCCCACGAGGAGCAATTTGCCCAATGATGATGCTATACACTCGCAAGGGTGTGTGAGGGAACCACGAATCATACATAGGAGTACTTTCTCTCCTCTTTGCATACTCACCTATCCTATGGAGACATTCCCTGTAATTTACAGCCTATCTGCTTGCTGTATTCCCCTTTTTTTGAAGGAACTGATACCATCCATTGTGATCATGCAAGAGAGCACCAACAGCAGACGGCTCCCGGCTGGAAGATCCTCACACAAGGCAGTAGGTGGGCAAATAAAGAGATCCAGAGGGCCATACAAACGCCTGAGTACTACAGGCCTAGGTGAATGGGCTAGCCAGCACCTATAGGTCCCCGCAGGCTATCCAGACACGCTGTACCCACACAAAGAAGCTCTGCGAGGAAGGGGCAGGCGGCGAGATCAGATCCTAGTAGAGGGAGAAGAAATCAATCACTGTGCTGGGCTCCGGGGCTGGCCGCCAGCGACAACCGGAGGGCAACAATAATGGTTCGCAATAAGGGCACAGGACCAGGCCAGGCCAATCAACTGGCAAGTACACTGTGGCGGTGGGCCGTGAAGGAGGTGCGACCAGAACCACAATGCCAGCCGGAGAAGAAGACCAAACCCCAGACCGTTTACTAAAAGACATATTGCTGGCAATCAGAGACCTAAGGGGCACCCTGGAACCAAAACTTGACTCCGTAACAGAGGAAGTCAATGTACTCAGGGCAGACTTTTGGAAGCTCGCAGACAAAATGTCGGCAGCCGAACTAAGCATAGGGGGTCCACAATCCAAAATGAAGCGCCTGGAGGAACAAGTGTCATCGCTAACTAAAAACCAAACAGAAATCGTGGCCAGGCTGGAAGATCAGGAAGGCATAGCGCGCCGCAACAACATCCGGGTGGTAGGTGTCCCGGTGGGCATGGAGGGACAGTCAGTGGACATCTACTTTGAAGACTTAATCCTCAACAAGCGTAAACCTAAGCACCTGTACATCTTTTTCTCTGTGGAACAAACACACTGGGCACTGGGACTCGGCCCGCGCCCTGGAGCTCTCCCCCGCACAATCATAGCCCTCCTTTTAAACTATAGGTACAGGGGGGTGATCCTGCAGGTGGCATTTACACATGGCGACCTGCAACATGAAAATTGCCACCATCCAATTCTTCCCCGACTTCACGCTTCAAGTGAAGCGAAAACAACGCACCTTTGACGCAGTGAAACAGACCCTCCTGGAGCAAAATGTGAATTACATGAAGCTATTCCCAGCAAAACGTAAGGTTCTTTCCGAAGGGAAATCCTACTTCTTCACAAAGCCGGAAGAGGCATGGAAGGCTGGCGGATGGTCAGGCAGAAAGGAGGCAGAGCCCGGTCACCATCCATGAAGGAACGAGACTCGACGAGATACCGACTCCCCGCCTGGGACACTCAGCAGTGAATAGTTAACCACTGAAACAAAGACTTGTGACTTTTTTCACAGAATGTCTTCATACATATAAAGACTGTTAACAGATATACTCTCACGGGAAAGTATTGGGGTACTACTGCCTCCATCACCAAAATAATCCCATTGGTGCTGGCGGCTTGTTCACTACCCCTCAACAATTGTTATCATAGCACAGTTCAGGCAACAGGCACTCTGCATGTTGGGGAGGTGGGGGATTTTTAACTCACCTAGCAGGGATGCAGGGTGGGGGGAGTTGGGGAAACTGTTCAAATTAGTTTTTAGTATTCTAACTGTTGCTCAAGACAGAAATAGCTGCTATAGGATGCATGTGGACACCAGGTTAACCAAAGGGGAGGGGGCACCTCACAACAATAAACCACCATTTCCAAGACAAAAGGTGAAACCACCAGTATCTGAGCTTGGACCTGGAATGTAAATGAGTTGGGGAACAAAATTAAACGCACACTTGTTCTGCAACATATCAATTGGCATGCCCCAGACGTGGTAATGCTACAAGAGACCCACCTGAAAGGGAACCACTACAAGGCCCTAGACCGTTTCGGATATAAACTGGTACCTAATTCGGGATATTCAACAGATGCCCTTGGAGTGGGCATTCTGATGCGTAAAACACATTGCCCCGACCCATAGACAAAACCTGGTGTGACAATGCTGGCTGCCGCGTAGCTGTAGTTGGTAGATGGGAGGGAAGCCCGCTTGCACTCTGCTCGTTCTACATACCAAAGAGACTACACTCAATCATCCTCCCGAAAATTAGCGAGCTTTTGGTGGGCCTTTCTACAGGCCCCTCTTAGCTGGAGGAGATGCCAATGCAGTGGCGGAACCCGAACTTGACCGCTTCCATGCGTAGGTAGGCCATAGGAGAGAGCAGATCTTTTTGAGCTTTTTGGCGTCCAAGGGCTTCGCAGACCTCTGGAGAGCACACAACCCCCAGGAACGACAATACACATACTATTCGGCACAACATGGTTCCTTCTCAAGAATTGATTACTTACTCACATCCCACAAACAAAGTGGGGGGCTTCACACAACTTACACATATGGCAAGGGGCATATCAGATCATTCCCCACTGAGCGCCTCTTTCCGGGGACCGACCATTAGCAGAGCAGCATTCCTGAGAATCGACCCCTGGCAATTAAAAGACCCAGCTTTATGAAACAAGCTTCTTGAAGGAACCGAGCTGTACTTCAAAGAAAATATAGGATACGTCAAATCACATCAGATTATATGGGAGGCCTTCAAAACCATGCTGAGAGGCCAAGCCCAGGCGCTGATAAATATATTTTTCTATACTAGTTTTCAACACTAATCCTTGATGGGTTCCGGAGTAGCATGCAAGTCACCAGAAAAACACTTCAACACCCATCAGGGGTAACAGGTGCTATATGAATGCAAACCTTTCTTCCTCTTCAATCCCTCCGCTATCCTTATCACTCCAAACAACTTACTAATATCCACCACTCCAAATTACTTTCATATTTCACCACTAATCCTTTACGGGTTTCCGGAGTAGCTTGCTACTCGCCCAAAAAACCGCTTCAACACCCCATCAGGGGTAACAAGCGCTATATAAATACAACCCTTTTTTTCCACTTCTATCCTTCTGCTATCTTTCCGAATCCAAAATACTGACTAACCTATCCACCACTTAAAATTACTTTCATATTTCACTATACTAATTCAACACTAATCCTCTATGGGTCCCAGAGTAGCGTGCTACTCGCCGAAAAAACGCTTCAACGCCTCATCAGAGGTAGTGAGCGCTATATAAATGCAATTACAATACAATACAATACAACTCGGTGATGCAGCGCACGCAAGGTAAATTGTTTTATTTATTTATTTATTTACTTTCCTCCGTTCTGTCATATGTCCGAGTCCACTACTACCCCACCCTGCACCTCACCGCCCAGCAGTACTCCCTATGCGAGCCACCACTGCAATTAATAAGGACAATTTGCCGGACAGGGTGCAGGATAACTTTAATACATCAAGAAGCCTGTTGGATAGAAAGAAAGCTCAAAGACTGCCCAGCCGATCACTAGACAGAGTTGGCGTACAGGAGGTAATAACAGAGCGCATTGTGGGTCAAGTGAGGAGGGACCCAAAGCTTGCGAATCGCTGCCCACGACATAAGGCCAACCCAACTACACTACACCAATGGCGACAACGGCCAGGGTCCAGAAGGATCGCTCGGTGAAGAATATGCTGACGAAACAACCACTGGCGGGCACCCCCCACAGGCTGCTCGGCGGGAGTAGAAGATCACAAAGATGGGGTCGACACAGCTGAGGGCCTGGCGACCAAGGCCTTTATGACCTCGCTCTTCTCCGTGTGCGATGATCTCCTGGCGGTGTAGACCCAGTTCTCAGGGGACCTCAAAGAAGTATGAAAAGACCTAGACGAAGTTGGAGACCGGGTTGCGAACGTTAGAAGAAAAAGAAAATAGCAGGGACGAGGAACTGGAGGTGATGCAACAGGAGATACTGGGATTAAGGGAGCAACATATTGATCTACAGGCGGCCACTGAGGACTTAGAAATCCACTCGAGAAGAAACAACACACATATCTGGGGAGCAGCATCACAGTCTGAAGGAGACGATATCCGAGCATATGTCCTCGTTCTCTTCAAACTTGTAATCGGTGATGAAAGCACACTGGACATTCAAATCGATAGAGTGCACAGAGTGGGTTTTCCCAGAGGCACTAAAGCTCCTCCACCATACATCCTAGTGTGCGTACATGATTTCCAGATCAAGGAGTCCATCATTCGAGAGGCAAGGAAAGCGCTCCTAGTGCAATTTAGAGGACATACATTGCTCTTCTTTCAGGATCTCTCCTTAACCACATTGTTCAAACGCAGAGAATTTCGACCTGTCACCACACACCTTAGAGAAAAAGGGATTTCATATTCTTGGGGCCAACCTTTCCGCATCATATTCCGACTTGATGATAAACTATGGCAGATTAACTCTCTAAAAGAAGCATGTGAGGTTATAGAAATCAACTCAAAATCTGCCCAGGAAGAGCGGGGCAGATATCTGCGGAGAGAAAATACAAAGGTCTCCAGCTGGCGCAGAGTCGGGGGCCACACCGCCAACCACACACTAGACCTCGAAACAATAGCAAGTGAAGGTAAAGCTGTAATCTGAAAGAAACACGTTAGTTAGATTCCTCACCTTAGAATATCCCCAGGCATCAGACTGGATCCGGAAGATTTTTCGCCAGCAATACCCCTTGCGCGTCGCTAGGCATCGTCTGCGGCTCCGCATCCGTCATCGGCGTCGTGCGCCGGAATGACGTCGTCGGAGTACTTAGACGCCGCCCTCGCGCGCTGACGTCAGTGCTTCTTTTTTCCACGCCAGTAAGCGCCGATCCGGGAGAGCTACCCCTTTAGTCAATTTCTGAGTAACTTTTTCGACTCTTTTTGGTCACTTTTCGACTCTGGTGCCGGTAGGATGCCTGGTTTCAAGGCCTGCGACGACTGTCATCGACTGATGTCGGTGACCGATCATCACCGCCGGTGCCTGTACTGCTTGGGCCTCAACCACGACGCGGAGTCGTGCTCCGATTGTATGGCCCTGACCTCGAAAGCTAGGCGGGAGCGGTCCCGCAAGCTTCTCGAGCTCCGCCACTCGGCTCCGCGCCCCTCTCGATCCCGGTCCAGAAGGAGGTCCAAGGATCGGTCGCGGAGCCGCACTCGACATCGTCGCTCGTCTGGCTCGAAGTCTTCGGGTAAGTCGAAGCACTCTAAGAAGTCCAAGAGGCGACACCGGTCTTCGGACTCCCCTCGCCGGTCGCGCGACTCGGCCGAGGGTCCGGGTGGTTCCACCCCCGCGGCTCCGCGGGAGCCGCAGGCGCCGCGCAAGTCCCCATACCCGCCGGTCCCTGGGACTGACGCGACGCCGGCGGAGGTCAGTGCCTTCCTCTCGGCCATGAGGAGCCTGGCCCTGCCGTCGACGCCCGCTGGCGCGCCTTCGGGCCCCGCGGACTCGACTGGGCGACCTCGCGTGCCGGCGGCTCCGGCCCCGGCGCCGTTGGAGGCTCCGGCCCCGACGCCGCAGGTCCCCGAGGGCCCGGGCCTGGGCCCCCGTCGACGCCGGTCGACCTCGTTACGCCTCCTCTGCCGGCGTCGACTCCGGTGCCACCTCTGACGCCGACTCCGGTCGACGTCGATCCCCGGTTCAGCCCCTGTCCTGTCCCGACGCCGCTGCGGCGCCGCCCGACGCCGCATCCGATGCCGCTAGAGACACAAATTGTCTATCGACTGGCTCCGATCATTCCTCCTGTTTACCAGGAATCGGATGACGGGGGCGAATGGGAGGGGTCTGAGGACCCTATGGCCCTTCAGGGGCAGCTTTCTCAGGACTGGGCAGATGAACTGGGGGAGGCCAGTGGATTGGATACCTCACCGGACACTGGATTCATCTCTCCTCCGACTGTGGCTTCGGAGGAGGGTGCAGCTTTTTCTGTGGTGCTGCGCAAGGCGGCCGCGGCCCTTGGGCTTGAGCTGCCTGCCGTGGCTGTGAGGACTAACATCCTCACTGAGGTGCTTCAGTCTGCCGCATGCTCCACTGAGCCTCTGCTGCAATTCAATGAGGCCCTCACTGACGTTCTGCAGGGCACCTGGTCCAAGCCCTCCACAGTCCCTCCTGTGGATAGGAACGTTGCCAGGCGCCACCGCCCTGCTCCGGGCGACCCCAGTTTTCTGTCCCAACACCCCACCCCGAGAGTCTGGTTATCCAGGCCTCTACCTCCCAATCCTCCTTCCCGTCCGCTCCTCCGGACTGGGATTCCAAGAGACTGGAACAGTTCGGTAAGAAGCTGTTCTCCTTGCTCAGTTTGGGCCTGCGGTCTTTGAACACCGCCTGTCTCTTGGACCGTTATTCCCACTCTCTGTGGGATGCGGTGGAGGACGTGCTGCCACTGTGCCCGGAGGAGGCCCGGGCGCGGCTTTCCTCGGCTCTGGCCGATGGGAGAGATGCAGCGCGCCATGCAATCCGATGTGGACTTGACACTACGGACTCACTGGGTAGGGCGATTTCTACCACGGTGGCGCTTCGACGTCACGCCTGGCTGCGGTCCACGTCCTTTTCAGGGGATGTCCAGAGTACACTCATGGACATGCCTTTTGATGGCGCTCGCCTTTTTGGTGAGAAAGCGGACAGTGCGCTGGCTCGCTTCAAGGACTCCCAGGCTACGGCCACGTCCTTGGGCCTCTCGGCCCCGCGGCCACAAACTTCCGCTTTTCGCTCCTTTCATGGCCAAGGAAGGGGCACCTCCTCATGTCCGCCTAGCCACCGGCCGCAGAACCAGCCTGCACGCGGTCGCGGACGTGGTTTCCGCCGAGGGTTCTGGAGGACGACGCGGTCAGTCCACATCCACTCCGGCAGCATCCGCCTCAAAGCCTTCCTAGTCCGAGCTTTCAGGCCCAGTCCTCGCCAGTGGGAGGCCGGGTTCGCCATCACCTGCTCCACTGGCGTACCATTACTTCGGACAGGTGGGTGCTGCAAATCGTCCGAAGGGGCTACTCCTTCCCCTTCGAGACGACCCCTCCAGCCATGCCACCGCAGCACTACCGTATCTCGGAGGATCATTTGAATCTTCTGCGAGAGGAGTTTCAGCACTCTTGGCCAAAGAGGCCGTCGAGCGCGTTCCGAGCCCAGAAGTGGGTCGTGGTTGTTATTCCCACTACTTTCTGGTTCCCAAGAAGGGCAAAGGAGGCCTACGCCCTATCTTGGACCTCAGGAACGTCAATGCCTTCCTCCGGAAGGAACGGTTCAAAATGTTGACTTTGGCTCAGGTTCCAGCTGCCCTAGACCCTGGAGACTGGATGGTAGCGTTGGACTTGCAGGACGCATATTTCCATATCCTCGTCCTGCCGGCCCACCGGCGTTACCTGCGGTTCACGGTGGGTCAGGAGCACTTTCAGTTCACCGTGCTCCCCTTCGGCCTTACCAGCGCCCCTCGGGTGTTCACGAAAGTGATGGCGGTAGTCGCAGCTCATCTGCGCAGATCAGGGGTTCCAGTCTTCCCCTATCTCGACGACTGGTTGTTGAAGGCGGGCTCGCCCCAGACAGTCGTCTCCCACCTCCAGACTACGGCGGATCTCCTGCATTTGCTAGGGTTTTCCATCAACGTGCCGAAGTCACACCTGAGCCCTCTCAGAAGCTCCTCTTCATCGGAGCGGTTCTCGATTCGGCGCAGTTCCGGGTTCATCCACCGGAACAGCGGGTCCGGGATATACAGGCCCTGATTCCCATCTTTCGGCCTCTATTCTGGGTTTCGGTCAGGCTAGTGTTGCGGCTTCTGGGGCTGATGGCCTCCTGCATCCTACTAGTGCATCACGCCAGGCGGCGCATGCGGGCTCTGCAGTGGGACCTGAAGTTTCAGTGGGCCCAGCATCACGGCAACCTGTTCGACCATGTCTTGATCTCGGAAGGCACTGCACAGCAGTTGCAGTGGTGGCTCACGGACCGCGATTGGGTCACGGGCAAGAGCCTCTCCCTACCCCTACCGGAGCATGTTGTAGTGACGAATGCGTCCCTCCTGGGATGGGGTGGCCATCTGGGAGAGGCGGAGATCAGAGGCCTCTGGTCTCCGGCGGAGTCTCGCCTCCACATCAACTTGTTGGAGCTGAGAGCGATCCGACTTGCACTGAAAGCCTTCCTTCCCTCTGTCCGGGGAAGTGTCGTGCAGGTGTTCACGGACAACACCACCGCCATGTGGTATTACAACAAACAGGGCGGGGTGGGGTCGTGGACCCTTTGTCAGGAGGCTCTGCGCCTCTGGACATGGCTGGAACACCAGGGCATCACCCTGGTGGTTCAACATCTGGCGGGCTCTCTGAACGCCAGAGAAGACGAACTCAGCCGCCGGTGCATAATGGATCACGAATGGCGTCTGAACTCCGAGGTGGCGCAAGGTCTCTTTCAGCAGTGGGGAGAGCCTTGGTTAGATCTATTCGCCACTGACGAGAATGCGCAATGTCAGCAGTTCTGCGCGTTGGAATTTCCAAGGCGGCACTCGCTCGGCGACGCTTTTCGTCGCAAGTGGAGTTGCGGTCTGTTGTACGCCTTTCCGCCTATACCACTTCTGCCCAGAGTGCTGAAGAAGATCAGGCGCGACCGGGCCCAAGTCATCTTGGTGGCTCCGGATTGGGCACGAAGGTACTGGTATCCCGAGCTACTCAGTATGTTGACCGATCCTCCGATACGTCTGCCCCTTCGGGAGGATCTTCTGTCGCAGCAGCAGGGGACAGTCCTCCACCCGAACCTGTCCAGCCTCCACCTCCATGCGTGGAGATTGAGCGGCGGCAGTTGATGCCATTTGACTTGCCTCCTGAAGTCTGTGATGTCATTCTGGCAGCCAGGCGTCCCTCCACAAAGACGGTATACGCCTGCCGGTGGAACAAATTTGTGGCATGTTGCACAGCAAAGGCTGTGGATCCCCTTACCGCCCCTCTTTCTGAGGTTCTCCTCTTTCTTCTTTCTTTGGCCCGGCAGGGCTCTGCCCTGGGCACACTGAAAGGTTATCTTGCTGCCATCTCTGCCTTCTTACGGCTTCCTGATCAGCCCTCTCTTTTCAAGTCCCCTGTAGTGTCACGCTTTCTTAAAGGCATTAAGCACACGTTCCCTCCTTTCCCTTTCATAATGCCTCAGTGGGACTTGAATCTTGTCTTAACATTCCTGATGTGCGCTCCCTTTGAGCCTCTTCACAGTTGTCCTCTTCGTCTTCTAACTCTTAAGACTGCTTTCGTGGTAGCCATCACCTCGGCTAGACGGGTGAGTGAGCTCCAGGCTCTATCGTCCAAGCCTCCTTTTCTATCTGTTCATCCGGACAAGGTTGTCCTTCGGCCTCGTCCTTCCTTTCTACCGAAAGTGGTGACCCCCTTTCATCTTGGGTAATCTGTCACCTTGCCCACCTTCTTTCCGTCTCCGCATCCTTCCAAAGAGGAAGAGCGGCTCCACCGTCTGGACCCAAAACGTGCACTCTCCTTTTATTTGGTCCGCACAAAACAGTTCCGAGTGGACGACCAGCTTTTCATTGGCTACGTGGGTGCAAAGAAGGGAAAAGCTGTGCACAAATGGACCATCTCCCGGTGGGTCGTTTTGTGTATAAAAATCTGTTATTCCTTGGCGAAAAAGGACCCTCCTGTTGGGCTGCGAGCCCATTCTACTCTGGCCACGGCGGCTACTACTGCTTTGGGACGGGGAGTCCCTTTGCAGGACATCTGTCAGGCGGCGACGTGGGCTTCGCTGCACACGTTTGCCAGGCATTATTGCCTAGACAGCCAAGTCCGGAGGGATGGCTTCTTTGGCCGTTCTGTCCTCCAGGACTTTCTGGTGTGATCTTGGTTCGCAGACCCACCACCGGGGTTGGTATTGCTTGGGTATCTATTCTAAGGTGAGGAATCTAACTAACGTGTTTCTTTCAGATGAACAAGTTACTTACCTTCGGTAACGATGTATCTGTAAGAAACATTAGTTAGTTAGAGTCCTCACCGACCCACCCATCCTCCCCGTTCTGCGAACTGACATCTAGGGTTAAGGCTATCCCTTTCAGGGCCCTAGATTTTTTGGCACCAGTGTCGGTCTCTTGCATGGCTCTGCGTTCCTGGCGCGGAAAGCTATGTACAAGAACTGACGTCAGCGCGCGAGGGCGGCGTCTAAGTACTCCGACGACGTCATTCCGGCGCACGACACCGACGACGGACGCGGAGCCGCAGACGACGCCTAGCGACGCGCGAGGGGTATTGCTGACGAAAAATCTTCCGGATCCAGTCTGACGCCTGGGGATATTCTAAGGTGAGGAATCTAACTAACTAATGTTTCTTACAGATACATCGTTACCGAAGGTAAGTAACTTGTTCATCAATGCTCTGGCCAGCTCCCCGAAACATCCGGTTTTCTCCCTGAACAATTCCAAGATGGCCCCGGGACTTTTTGGGAAGGTTGGCGCTGAAGGACACCTCACAAGCAGAACAGCTCCTCTCCTCTCTTCGGAGTCACCCAGGTAACTCGAGACACCAACCCACCGTGCAGACGACAAAGCCGACGCACTACCCCCATACTAGTTACTCTTGACAAACTGTTGTTAATTGTTGTGAGAACAATGGTTATTAGTTTAAGTTGTGTTTTGATTTATTGGGGATTGTGTGATGTGGGATTTTCTTTGGGGTTACATTCTCCTCCGTACCAAAGTCCAGTAAAATGTCACAAAAAGTATGATCATCACTGCGGCACCCCAATCAAAGTGAACAAAGAGCAGGCCACTGAGGTACCAAATGTTTGCCCCCCCCCCCCCCCACACTTGACTTATAGGTAGGAACCTGAAGATTATAAGCCTAAACGTCCGAGGCCTTAACCACCCGGCAAAGCGCTCAGCGATCCTGTCCCTTTTAAAAAACTCAGGCGGAGACATCTGTCTCCTACAGTAAACACACATCCTGCAGCGAGACACACACCGCATGCGCTCCCAAAGATTTCCATGCCAATTCTATGTCGGGACTGGAGGCTTCGGATTATGCTGTGCTTTCAATGCTTTATTCCAACAGCAGCCATTTTTTTAAACTTGAACTGAGACCACATTTCCCAAACACCCTCGGGAAAAAGTGGTCAGCAAAAAACACAAAGAAGGGACACCATATACCTCAGTCCAAATAGCCAATCATGATCCAGGAACCACAGCCCAGTTCGTCGTCATCCCCTTGCTCATTCTCTTTCTTTGCTGCTCGGCAGCCATAGATGAGTGTTTTTCTTTTTCTATACATAATTGTGTGGAAATTTGATTGTGTTCGGCATCCGCGGGACCGCATTCCGCGCCTGCCGTTACTTCCTGATTGTCATATTATTGATTTAAGGCTGTTTCAGCATTTTTCAACTGTTTTAGTGACACGCTAATTTCAGTGCGGCGCTGGTAACCTGTAGCAGCTAACCTCAGTCTACTATAGTTGACTCGCTGAGGGGCCGCTCCAGCACACTACCGCATGCTCCGGGGCTTAGGGATGCCCAGTTTGGTGTGTCTGTGTGATGCTGAGGCATCTAGAACTTAACATTCGTTTGTCGCGGTCCGCGGGTCCGTTGTCGGGCCTACGCGGGTCCGCTGATTTCTGCTGTGAGGCGTGGTCCTCACCCCGACCGCTAGGGGCGCTGTTGCGCGTGTCAAGCGCGTCAGCTCCTCTCGCTGGTAACGGCGCGCGGACTTTGGAAACGGTCAAGTTCCTGACATTCCGCCTGCCGTTGCCTGGCTGCCTCACAACCCCTGGAGATTAACGCCCTCATCAAGGGTCTGTAGAGCTTTTGCTCTGGCCAACTTGACGCTCGGCTCTGTCGAGTAGGTGTGCGTGTGTGTGTGCCTTGCTTTGACGCCCGCTGGGTGTATAATTACTTTGGCTTTTTATCAGGCTGAATTGGGGCCTGCAGGGACACGTCCCAGGGTTGATACTATCATTCCCTGCTTTTAATACTTTTATGGAGGGTGTCCCGGAAGCTCTTCACGGTGCCTCTTTCATTTAATTGGGGTTTTACCCTGTTTAAGTTTGCTGGTCCCTAGCAAGTGAATAATCAGTCAATTGACTGTGGGGCTGCCACTAGGCTTGCAGCTTCAGGGCCCGTGGGTTGAGTCATTGTACTCTGGTCATGTCACAGCAGGGAGACATGCACTGGGAGGAGAATCCCCTTGATCAGCTACCCTGGGATGACGATTTCTACGACGCGGTGGAAGAGTCCATCTACTGTGCCTTAGAAGAGGTCATTGCTCCCATGGAGGAGCGTTTATGCCAAAAGTTGGAGCAGTTTTGTTCTAAATGGGCCCCACCTGTGACCCTGTGCCCGCTAAGCGTCCTAAGGTGGATGGCGTAGAGCAAGACACTTTTGAGCGTTTGAGAGAAGCCTTTCTAGCACACAACCCTCAGCAACCCCCTCCCTTAGCCCCCTCTCCTTCCTCTGCTCCTATTGATCCACCCAGTCCCTCCCAGGGGTTTGAGGATGACGGTCACGGGAATACTGACGAGGAGCCAGGTCCCTCTAGGACGTGGCGGGGGACTCCATCCCCCGCCCTTCGGATCCGTAGGGTACCAATGGAGAATCCGATATCTGGATCCTGAGCTGTTAATGCACCGAAAGTCCTCTGAATGGACACCTTCAACCAAGTTGGCTGGTTATGTTGCAAGCAGGATCCGCATGCCGATGGGCAAGGAGGCTCGCAGCCGCCTTCGCTCAGAATGGCTTCGCCCCTCTCTGGATGGGAAAGTTGAGCAAACACCGGAGCTCGATCCTGGGATGGCGACCTTTTTTCGCGAAATTCATCAAAGATCCTAAGAAAGTGATAGATCGGTCCTGGAGGGCATGCCAGGATAAACTCCTGGATGCCCTGGGCCCCATCACCATGAAATTGGACATGGCGGAGGACGCTAAGTCTACAGGAGCAGTAATCTCTCCAGACGCTCTTTCCAAATGGGCGCAAAGGGTAGTAGTCTTTCTGGGGAACGCCAATTGTGCGCTCTCAACTGAGCATAGGAGGTCTTTTTTGATAAAAGTGGACCCCAAGCTAAGAGTCTTGGCTGACTCTGAGGCCGGGGCGGTTGCCCAGGGAGGTTTGTTTGGTGAACCATTTATAAAGGAGCTGGGTAAGTTTGTGAACACGTTCACATCTTTGGATAGGGCCCAGTCTTCCATTAAGAAAGTTTTTCCCTCCCGGGTTTTCCGCGGGCCCGGTTGAGGAAGGGGCCGCTCGACTGGCCAGGCCCCCAACAACAACTTCAGGGGGCAAGGCTCCAGGCAGGGGAATTACCAAAACCAGGCACAGTATTCCAACTTTTATCCGTCCCGAGGGCACCGTCCCAGAGGCCGAGGTTTCCGTGGTGGAGACAACACCTCTAACTCGGGTAAGTGTTTCCACAAGTTCTCTGGTGCGAGTGGGGGGCCTTCTGGCCGAATTTCTGAATGTGTGGAGGACAGTCACGTCCGATGCTTGGGTTCTGCAGACGGTGCAAGGTTTTCAAATAGAGTTCTGTGGCGATCCCAAGCAAATGTTTCGGCCCCACCCTATTCGGTTTTCCCAACACGAGGAGGCGTTGATCGACGCGGAGGTCTCCGCTCTCTTAGACAAAGGCGCTATTTGTCCCACTGTCTTGCATCCACAGGGATTTCTAAGCAATATGTTCATGGTGGACAAGACGGATGGGGGAAGCGGTCGGTTCTCAACCTGAGCAATTTCAACAAATGGCTGGTGTACCTCCTTTGAGACGTTCTCAGACCGGCAGATTGGATGGTCCGCTTGGATTTAAGGGATGCCTACCTGGCCATTCCTATTCCCCCCCACCTCCACAGAAGGTTCCTGCAGTTTCTCTGGCACGGACAAGCGTATCACTAAACGACTCTTCCCTTCGGTCTTTCATCCGCCCCATGGTGCTTCGCGAAGGTTCTCAAACCGGTGGTGGAATACCTGAGGGTGAGAGGGACGCGTCTCATCGTTTACCTAGTGTTAGACCTGTCAGCCCTTTTGGCTGTTCCCTCCCCTTTTTATTTTTTTTCCTTTTCCTTCTCATTTTTTTCCTGTCCACTAACTACTTTTTGGGTGTTGATGTAGAGGCTCTGGGCGCCTCATTCTCAATAGCTGAGGGAGAGGCGCAAGGTGCTTCACTGAAGAAACAGGAAGAGGGAGGTTAGTCTCACAAAATGGTGGTTCCAACTGTCACCTCAGCACCTGGGCCATAGACTGCCATGAGAGGTTCCGGAACCTTCTGGGCCACTCTGGCCAGTCAGGCCCCAGGTGATAAATAGAGGTGAGGGCAGGGCGGCCATTTTAGGACTTAGTTGAGCTGTGAGGTAGACAGGAGTAAGGCACCTGTGTGGGGAGGTGGCTGCGCTAGATAGGGAATTGACAGGTCTTAGGCTCTGCGTGACTTCCCTCATCAGTTGACACCACCCTCAACCTTCTGACCGGTCCCTGAGCACAGCCAATGACTTGGGGGGTCATCGTTACCCTGGGAGCCTCCATGTGTTCAGAATCCTTGAAGGTCTGGACCAGGGAAAGAATCGCCGTCTGGAACTACCTTCCTCTCATCCCTGTTGTTCCCTGGGGTTTCTAGTCAAACTGGCCCTAGCGACTGTCCACTGTCCCTGGCTATAGGGGAGGTGCCTGGGCCCTATTCTGCAGAGATTGGCTGGCTTACTCATCGGCTCTGAGGTGAGCCCTGCATCCTTAATTTCAGCCCCCCCCCGTCACGAATCCTTGCCTGGAGTACTCACCGCCGCGACCCCGGGGTTGAGAGATTGACTGAGATCACCAGGGAGTGGCCTGTAATCACCAGGAGGTCTGGGGAAGTGTCGGGACTCCTTGGTGTGGGCCAGCGCACAGCCGTCGCGTCTGATAGCTGAGGAGAAATTGCATCCCGGAAGCCGGGGACGTGACAGGCCCTGAAGCCGCCGTCCCGGTGTCACGTGAGAGGGGCCAAAGCACCGCCCCACTGTTGCCGGTAGAGGTTGAAGGCCGCGCCCCCGCAAGCCGCGCTGCTCCTGGAGGCTGCGGGCGCGCCTTCCCAGCAGACGCGGAGTTACCTTGAGACAGCGCCTGGCCTTCGGAGTCCATTAGGAACTTGTTGTCCATTAGGGAGTGAGACCAGCGGACTGAGGGGAGCGGAAGAGCAAGGCTTCTACCAGCGGAGGAGACCCACCAGCAGGGTAGTCCTTGGGGGAGGTGGTCAAGGGGGTGTGCCCTGTGTTTCGCCCTCCCCTACTTGAAGAGATCTCCTTGCCAGCGCGGTGAGCTCCGTCTGTCCCAACGACGAGGGAACTCAGCTCCTGGCTCTGCTGAATTCCCCAACGGAGGACACCCTGAATATACAGTAAGCTGGGCATAAAAAGAAGGGGGGAGAGCCCAGGAGAGCACGCAGTTGCGGACGGTTGATGTCCTGTCATACCCGATTGCCGGTCCCTGGAAAAGCCAGGTTCTAGGTTAATTAAATGGGTACACTGACATAATCACACGTGAGACTGAAGTCTACGTACTAAGAATCTTAAGTATAGTGTTGGAAATAGCAGTTTAATCTCTAGTAACAGCCAGAGTTCATGTACAATGCCTAAATGTAATGCATTAATGTCTAGTGCTAAAGTAATTTACATGTACACTGCCTAGAGGTCACCGATTGTTTGCCAGTAACAGAGTGAATCTCCCGCTTAGTTCCTAAATGTAATAGTTTGATTATTTGCGACAGCGTAAGGTCCAAGAAGTATAGCGGTTAGGGAAACCATCTGTCAGAAGAGCATTGTGTAGTCTAAATAACCAGCTGAAATCCAGAGAGATGTAAATGTTATGGGGAGTGCTTCTGTGAGGATTTAAAGTGGCGCTCCAGAGTCAAGGTGCTGGGTTGTAACAGCAGAGGGGGTGTAGGTATCTGCTATACTGAAGTAACGAAGGGAATGGTACTGTCGATTTAAATGTAATTAAATGTTTTACTCTGAGATGTGAACCTGATTAACCACGTTTGAGAAGGGAAGATAAAGATTTCTGGTAAACTTTATAATTATTCGGTGTAGCATCATTTTTCAGTGGTGTATCGCTAGAGTGTGAGTTGGGTGTGATGCAAGCACGATATGCGCTTCTGAGTAAAAGCCTTTTTACCGGAGCCAAGCTACCTCTAGGATGTTAGGTCCAACACCTAGACAATATGTTGTTGCTGGCCCAGGCTCTTCACGATCAGCTGCAACTAGCGGTCAGTCTGTTGGAGAGTTTGGGGTTTGTCATAAATTCCAAAAAGTTCCTGTTGGTGCCGGCCCAGTGAGTCACCTTTTTGGGTTTTGTGATCAATTCCACGGCCACGACCCCCAGTCTCCCAGCACGAAAGTTGGTGAAGATTCGCCACAAGCTCAGACACACCCTGGCCTAAGGCACGGTTCTGCTTTGACAGATCGCCTGCATTGTGGGGTTGCTCTCAGCCTCGATCCAGGCAATATTTCCGGGACCGCTACGCTATCGGGCCTTGCAACGCCTGAAGGCCAAACATCTGCACAAAGGGCTCCCATACTCCCATCCGGTCTCCCTGTCGGACGAGGTTCTAGAAGAACTTCACTAGTGGCTCTCTCACATGGAGGCCTGGAATGGAAGAGCGATTTTCGGCTCCTCCCCAGACCTACTTATAGAGTCAGACGCCAGCAGATCAGGCTGGGGCGCAAGGTGTGGAGAATTCTCCATAGGCGGTTTATGGTTCCCGCAGGAGCAGGAACTTCACATCAATTGCCTGGAGCTTCTGGCGGGTTCCTTCGCCGTGCGTTGTTGGACCAAAGACAAAGTCCAGTCCGGTGTCCTCCTAAAAATGGACAACGTATTGGCGGTCCGATACATCAATCACCTTGGGGGCACCTGCTCGAAGGTGCTTTCGGACCTGGCAACAAATCTTTGGCAGTTCTGCCTCAATCCATCATGTCTCGGTGACGGCGGAATATCCCCCGGGTCCAGAGAATCTGGTCGCAAACTGGCAGTTGCGACACTTCAAAGATTCCAGTCTGTGGAAATTGCATCCGGACGTTTTTTTCTCAGGCGCAGGACCTTTGGGGTCCTTTTTCCGTGGATCTTTTTGCCTCCAGGTTGGATCATCAGCTACCTTGCTTATTCAGCTGGAGGCTGGATCCCCTGGCTCTGGCCACGGATGCGTTCCTGCAGGATTGGACGCAGGAATGGCCTTATGCGTTCCCGCCCTTCGCCATGATCACCAGAGTGTCAGCTCAGATCAGGCGTCAGCAGGCCAGCATGGTTCTCATTACCCCATTTGAAGGTCACAAGTTTGGTTCCCAGTTCTTCTGGAACTTTCTTGGGATTTTCCAATCCCGTTCCCCCACTTTCCAGAGCTTCTTCTCAATCTTGACAACCATCCTCATCAGATGGTCCTCAACGGCTCTCTTCGCCTTATGGTTTGAAGATTACATGGGTAGATGGTCTCTCCCATGCCTTTCGGAGTTCGCTGAGAGCCCCTTGTCCAAGGCCTGGTCGGACAGTACCGTCAAGCGTTATCACTCGGCCTGGGGACGATGGTGTCGTTGGTGTGTGCGACGGGTTGCGATCCCGTGGGCACAGATTTAGTCCATGTTTTGAATTTCTTGGCGAATCTGGCCGGCAGGGTTTGGCTTACTGGTCGGTCAACATTTTCCGCTCGGCAATCTCAGCAGGGCATGTCCCGCTGGGCGGCAAGCCGGTGGGAGAACTTCCTTTCGTATGCAGACTCTTGAAAAGCCTCCGCTTGTCACTTCCTCCGGAACCCCGGTACTCGGAGCTGTGGGATGTTAACAGAGTGCTTAATTTGTTTCTTTCATGGCAACCTGATGAGTTTTTATTCTGCAAAGAGCTCTCTGCGAAACTAGCGATGCTTCTTTGTTTGATTTTGTGCCGCTGAGTGTAGGACGTACGGGCCTTAGACATCACGGGCAGAGTTTTTTCCCCTTCGGGTGTGTCGTTTACTATCAGTCGCAGGACCAAGAGTCATACGTGTGTCATTGAGAACCCAGCATTTCCAGACTCTGTGTGGTGCGCTGTTTGAAAGCTTATGAGGAGATGTCTTTGGAGCTCAGACCTCCTGGGGAGAGACAGCTATTGATTGCTCTCCGGAAGCCACACAAGGCGGTGTCATCACCCACTATTGCACGCTGGGTGAGGTGGGTTATGCAGGAGGCAGGCATTAGCCTTCGTCAATTTGGAGCTCATTCCACACGCGGCGCGATGGCCTCCAAGGCATTCTCCCTGGGAGCTCGTCTGGAGGACATTATGAATGCAGCGGATTGGTCCTCAGATTCAACCTTTAAGCGGTTCTATTTTAAGCCTATTATCGATATGGCGCATTTGGTGGTAAATGAGCTTTGAACTAGCATAATCCGAAGCCTCCAGTCCTGACATAGAATGAGGAATTTCCTAGCTAACGTAACGGAAAGTTTCAATTCTATTAAGGACTCGCAGGCGAGGATTATCCCACCCACGGGTCTCTGTGAGATATCCCACCCGTTGGGAGTAAGTACTTTCTTTATGATTTTTACTGTGCATTTTGCTTGTGTATAATTTTTGGCTTAGGTATTTTGGTCATTGCCTGGTTTGATGTTTCATTTGCCTTTAGCATTGTGCTGACTCCTTTGGTTTTCTCTTGTCGATACCCTTGTTTGCTAGTTTTTGCCTTCACCTCTGACAATTCGAGTCCTGATGTTGTTCTTTGGTTTCTAGGAGCAGACACCGGTAAACAGGACAACTAGAGAAGGATTAATGGCGTACTCACGCAAAGAAAGAGGATGAGCAATGGGATGACGACGGGGTGGGCTATGTTTCCTGGATCGTGATTGGCTATTTGGACTGAGGGATGTGGTGTCCCTTCTTTGTTTTTTTGTTGACCACTTTTCCCGAGGTTGTTTGGGAAATGTAGTTTCAGTTCAAGTTTTTAAAATGGCTGCTGTTGGAATAAAGCATTGAAAGTACAGCATAATCCTCGCCTCCGAGTCCTTAATAGAATTGAAACTTTCCGTTACGTTAGCTAGGAAATTTCTCATTATGGTCCTCTAACACATCCCCAAAAAACAACAGAGTGGCAATTCTCTTTAGTGCACGGTTTAGTGGTAAAGTAATCACCACTCTCGCAGAAATTAGGGGACGGCTGTTGGCAGTCAGGCTACGATGGGAATCTATGCACTTTACACTCACAACCATTTACACCCCGAACACCCAGCAGGAGTCCTTTATACGCAAAGCCTTAGGAGAGGTTATAACATCCCCAGATGCAGCTATCCTCATAGGAGGAGACCTCAACCTGGTCATGATTGACACGCTAGATAGATCGGGGCAGTGCCATGTACAGACAGAATCCTTCTCTGCAGAGGGCCTGCATTGTGTAGCAGATCACCGAATCTATAATATATGGCACATTCATCACCCGGGCGTAAAATACTACACATACTACTCAGCATCCCATAAAACCTACGCATGCATAGATCATTTCTTAACCACACTGGCCTTAACCCCAAGCCTCTCTGACCCTACCATGGAGTTGCGCTTTCTCTCGGACCATGCCATGATCACGGTATCAATACATCAGAACGCACCCCCCCCTAACCCTGCGGGCTGGCGCCTGAGGCGATAGTCTCTTACAGTCCAAAGAGGTAGAGAAAAAGGTTTGCGCACAGATATTGAATACCTGAGCATTAATGATGTAGGCACAGCATCCTTATCATCCATCTGGGAAGCACTTAAATTAGTGATCAGAGGGGAATGCATCGCAATCTCAGCGGGAGAAAACAAACGTCGCCGGGAAAAATGCCAGAGCATAGAACAGGAAGTGGTAGAACTGGAAACGATAAACGGACGGGCGCTCCCAGACTATGGAGGGCACAAAAAAATAAAAGACCGCCTGTGGCGTCTCTATTTAGACAGAGCGGAGTATGCTCTCCTAAGATTACACCATACATTTTTCTTAAGCAGTGATAAATGTGGGACGATGCTAGCACAGAGACTTGGGGCAAAGACGATGGCGATGTCAATACACACAATAAAAGATGCCACCAGTAGCACAGTGACTGCTGACCATGATATAGCTAGAGTGTTCCAGACTTTTTACCAAACACTGTACTCTAAACCGAGCGCACATTAGACACCACCTGAGAGTTATTACGAGACATACCAGTGTCCAAACTCACAGAGACTCTTAGACCAAGAAATTTGCATAGAAGAGGTAATAACAGCAATTGCACGCCTCCAACTACATAAATCACCGGGTCCTGATGGGTTTACAGCACAATTCTATAAAAAATTCTGCCCAGAGATTGCGCCTCTACTGACCCGTTTATTTAATTCCTTATTAAATAACGGCTCGTTAACTAATTCCATGCTAGAGGCCTCAATATCAGTCATCCTTAAACCAACAAAGGATACCTCAGAGTGTGGTTCGTATCGCCCTATTTCCTTATTAAATATTGGCGCCAAAATATTTGGAGGCATATTAGGAATATGTGATGTTACAACGCGATCAAAATGATCGCGGTATGTAACATCGCAGTTTTTACAACGCAAGTCGTTACAACGACTTGTGCTGGAGGGTGCTGGACTTAGGAGTAGTAAGATTTACTATTCCAACACTAGTCTACGTACAGTAGGGAAGGTGTTGGAATAGTAAATCTTACTATCTATCAATCAATCAATCAATCAGCTTTATTCGATTAAAAGAAATAATCATAAAAGCACAATACAATTACGGGCACAATAAATACTAATATTAGCTTATAAATTCATAAAATAGCAATGCGAATCAATTCCAGAAAAGATCAGAAAAGGAATGAATTACATCATGATTGAATTTCTACATTTTAAAACTAATTATAAAAACATTAAAATTGATGCGGCCAGTTGTTCTTCTCCTAATGTTTGTAGAAACAGAAAAGCAGGACGACATTGTCTTAGTTCCTTATTTTTTAAAATTGGCAAAATCCGCCTGTGCCTATTATAAGAGTAAAATTTACAAAAGAATAGAACATGAATAGTTGATTGAAAAGAAACATCATCACATGGACATTTACATAACTCCTTCGACCAGTTGTTTTCAGTGGGAAAAGAGACAAGCCTGTGAAAAATGTTCAATCTCAAACGGGTCAACAAAAATCTGTCATGCTCTCTTGTAAACTTGCTTAAGTAGGGCTGGAGTTTATCGGTGACCATTATTAACTGATGCGCCTGTACAGAGACTTTTTGGGATTCTATATCTCTTCTCTTATTATCTAAGTAGGATAGAAAGATAATTTTTTATTCTTTCCTGTTTACAGCTAAAAGAGTAAGGGGGTTCGAAAAATATTCAGGGTGGCCAAGGTAACCAACAACATTTTTAATGTACTCTAGCCAACTAATCTTCCGTGCCCCATCCAGTTTACCACAGTCTGTAAGTAGCTGTCTATTGAGCTCCAGCAAATCGGATGTCCATATTCTATGCCACTGGAATACAGGTTGAATTTTACAAATGCCCATAATATATGGCAAGCCCAATTCAGTATGACAAACATAGGTAGAAGTGCTGTCCGGGACAATCAATAAAAATCTTAAAAACCTGTTCTCAATACATTGACGTGAATTAACATTCTCATAACCCCAGATGCCTGCCCCATAGGTGGCTATTGTGATGCATTTCGCCTTATATATCTCTAATAGGACCTCTGGAGCTCGTTTCCCCAGCTTCTTACTAAAATTAAAGAGTGCGGCTACCGCTTTAGAAAACAGTAGCCTCCTAGTCCTAATGGCCTGGGTCCATGTCCCCCTCTTATCAAAGAGTATACCCAGATAAGAGAAGGTTTTGCAGCACTCAATCGGTTTCTTACCTACTAAAATGCGTCTGAAATGTGTATTCCCTCCCCCACATTTCATCACAAAAGTTTTAGAAATATTCACTTCTAATCCCAGTTTAGCCATATAATCAGCGAAACAATCAACTAACCTCTGCATCCCTACAGCTGTGCGTGACATCAAAACCGCATCGTCGGCATACATTAATGTGGGAATAGGTCTCTTCCCCACTTGTGGGAGGTCCTGGCACTTTTTCCCCAGCTTATTTCCCAAGTCATTAATATATAATATAAATAGGAAGGGTGCCAGGACGCATCCCAGTCTCACACACCTTCTTACCCTAAAGTGCTTAGTGCATTCCCCTTCCATCCCAGAACGAATCCTAGCATTTGCTCCCGCATATAATTGTCTTAAAAATAAAACTATCGAACTTTCCACCCCATATTAGTTAAGATTCTCCAGAGTTCCTCATGGATTACAGAATCAAACGCAGCAGTCAAATCTACGAACGTTAAATACAACCTACCCCTTTTGGCTTTAGTGTATTTGCCGATCATCATATTCAAAATTAACCCCTGGTCAATTGTACCCATGCCTTTGCAGAAACCATACTGAAGGTCACTAAGTATCGAATGGTCAGCCGCCCAATCTTGTAACCTTAATAACAAAACTTTGCCGATAATCTTAATTGTTGAATCGAGTAGTGATATCGGCCTATAGCAGGCAGGGTCCGACCTGTTATCTTTTTTGAAAATGGGGACCACGGTCGATTCATACCAGGAAGAAAGAGGACCGATTGTGCTACAAGCGTTTAAAACTTGAGTTAAAAGAGGACCCCACAATAAAATATTATGTTTAAAAAGATCTACCGGGATGCCATCTGGTCCCGGTGCCTTACCTCCCAGGCTTGATTCAATGGCTAAGTTAACCTCACTCAGCTCAAATTTCAGATTCATGTCCTCTGTACCTTGACTAAGAACCAAATTGGCTACAGGCTCCATCTCTACCCTTATTGTATGAGCTGTATTGCTATATAATTTTCCAAAATGCTCCAGCCACTCAACCTCGTTAATAGCTATCTCAATCGTGGCCCTGTCCTTCTCCAACAAAAAGGGCGCATTGACCGCCTTCCAAAAGGCAGAGTGGTCTTTTAGCTTTGAAGCTATCTGCAAGTCCCGCCACGCTTCATTTTTAATAGTGGTTTTCCTTAACTTTAAGGCCACATTATATTCCCTGCGTGCCAGCCTGACATCCTCCACAACTCTAGGCTCTGTATGCAGTGCTCTCTTTAACTTGGCATGGGCCTTAGAACATGTTGCATCAAACCAACCATGTTTAGGTTTATTAGATTTATTGAGTTTCAAAGACATTTCCTGTTTGATGTATTTTGAAATTGTCTGGAACCCACTTATAATGTCTTTGGTCATAGTATTTACATCTAAACAGGCCTTGACCTCCTCTTTGCAATTGGTAATAACCTTCCTTATGAAAGTATCAGGGTTCAGCTTATCCCATTTTAGGGCATATCCAATTTGCCTAGATATATTGAGATTCCCCATAAATGTAGATGTATGATCTATTATATTTCTCTTAGACCTAATGGAGATGCTCAAAGGAAAGTGATCACTCACCGATATGTCATGTGTGACAAAATCTTTGATTCTAGTAGTGTACCTGCTTGACATCAAAATAAAATCTATTGTTGATGACTTTCCCTGCCCATTATAGGTGGGATTAAAAGGCACGGGGTTGGGACATAACATATTGGCAAAGCCCAAATCTGTGTCAAACATAATTTCATTTAGAATGCCCCCGGATTTATTATGTGCAAAGTGATGAAAGGTATGGTCCTTATCCCACGACAAACCATAGCACCCGTTATCTACATAACCACAAATATTACAATTAAAATCACCCCCCAAAGGATGCACACTTCTCTGGTTGATGCAGCCTGAAGGTTCTGTACAATGGTGTTAATAGATCTCACTACCTCCTCAAATCTACTGGTAGGAATATTGTTGTAAAAGTTAACCACCAGCAGACAAAATATCCTGTCTATGTGAAGCGACATGACCTGATAGTAAACATCGCTACCAATTAGAACAGATTTTTCCAAATTCAGGAGATTCGACACATAAAGACATAATCCCCCCTTAGCTCTCCCATAAACTGATGGAGTAGCAGGGGTATGAAAAGTTCTAAAACCATTTAAATGTATAGGTTCGCAAATCCAGGTCTCTTGGACAGCTAATACATCGAACTCCTTAACAAAATCAATCCAGGTATGATCTATCACCGATCATAGGCACTCCAGCAGTGGGATGTGGGGACTGTTCATGCGATGGATTAACAAATATTTCTTTGTTGGTGGGGCTAAAAGTTCCCACTCCCTCCACCGCATCCTCCTTATTACCATGAATCAGTCCAGTGCTAGCCCTATTTAAGTGTTCTCTGTTGTTAACGAACTGGGGTTCAAAAGACCTTTCAGGGATAAAACTGATGGAAATAGGCAGAGATGCGTGGTTCCTAGGTATATGAGTCGTTAGTCAATCTACCTCTTCTAAATTATGAAGAGCCTCAAATCTATTATGAACCTGAACGTTAAACTGTTGTTTGTGGTTTGCTAGATAGGGGACTGAATATACCATTGGGTGGGGATCACATGTTGGTTGATAAAAATAGCCCATGGGGAGGATGTTTATGCTGGCTTGTGTTATAGCCTGCTCGCTACCTCTAGACAGAATCATTTGCACAAACTGAGGATTGCCAAATGTATGAACCACACAGTCACCACTTAACCTTTTTTGTCCACGTCCTACCCAGCTTATCCTTCTCACCATCTTAAATTCGGCAAATAATTTCTCGGAGTGGCCTAGCTTTGTGCCTAGCCAACCTAAACTTTTATTTCTCAATGACACCCAGGATTCTTCAGTCCCCTGTGGAAGTGTCGGTACATTAGCTAAAATCACAGTATAGGGGGTAGCTGCCGGTGGGAGGTCCAATATGCTAGCTTTATGGGGAATTGCCTGGTTAGACCAATTAAGATGCACTTCAGAGTTGCCCTTGTCCGCAGCTACCAGAGGTTGTGGGCCATGGCCAAATCTTTTTAATGGTGAATACCTTTGATAGGGATTTGGCACGCCAGAGCTCTGACAATTAAAACAGGGTGGTGATGCAAGCGTATGGGGTTTGGACTGTGCAGGGCTATCGCTTGTCATGCCATTACCTACAGAGGCCCTCTTAGCCATAGTCCCCCCTGGTACGGCAGACCTCTTTAAGGGGCCCGCATCATCAGGAGATTCCGTTCGCTTAGACATTGAAGATACTAAAACGTCTAGCTTAGTGGCAATGGTAGACATGAATTCTTAGAGGGGACAACAGTAGCTTTTGCATTCCTTGGACGGTTATCTGGGGGCTGAGTCGCACTATCCTGCTCACAACCCGAGATATGATCAGAAATATCCAGAATGCACCCATTTACTTTACCTTCATTTCTTATTGGGCTTGTAGGAGGAGATGGTACAGTGGGTAGACATAATAGCGGGCCTACTACTGTGGCTTCCGCCTCTTTCTCACCCTCTGTACTTAGTTTTTCTATATTAATAACTTCCTCCACTGTGCTGATTTGCTTTTCTATAGCCCCCATCGCTCCAGTCAAATAATTTAACAGGATCTGCCTGGGGCCTTCAACCCTACTAGTTTTAGATATACCCTGAGCGTTCCTTTTCCCCATATCAAGGAAATTAAATGGGGCACAGCACAAATAAAATTCGAGGTGCAAAAGTCAATAAAACGCAAATATACACGTCACGCCTCCCTCCCAGACAAAGCAGCTCAGTGCTTACAACTTACAAACTTTGCTACTGCTGGGATTCACCGGGCTAATGTCCATGAAAACAGTCTTGGCCGCCCCACATGCATAAACCAAATATACGTAAAGTTTTGGTAGTTTCTTACTGCACCGAAAGGCCAAGAAATGTGGCCCGGCCCGGCCTCATCCGGTCTATGACGGGTGCAGACGGGCCCGTCTTGGCCCGGCCTTCGCCCGGGCGCCGTCCGCTCGCGTCCCGCATTGCGTGACTGGGTTCGTCTAAAATAGACTACTGCAGGGACTGGGCAGAAAGTGCGGCGTGCCGGTAGCCCAGGCAGGGGCTCTCAGTAAAGTGCAGGGTGCAAAGCAGCAAAATAGGTCCGTTATGGAGCAGTCTCCCACCTTCCTTGACCGGCTCCGCCTCAAGTAGAATACTGCATGAACCGGGCAGAAAGTGCGGCGTGCCGGTAGCCCAGGCAGGGGCTCTCAGTAAAGTGCAGGGTGCAAAGCAGCAAAATAGGTCTCTTATGGAGCAGTCTCCCACCTTCCTTGACCGGCTCCGCCTCAAGTAGAATACTGCAGGGACCGGGCAGAAAGTACGGCATGCAGGTAGCCCAGGCAGGGGCTCTCAGTAAAGTGCAGGGTGCAAAGCAGCAAATAGGTCAGTTATGGAGCAGTCTCCCACCTTCCTTGACCGGCTCTGCCTCAAGTAGAATACTGCAGGGACCGGGCAGAAAGTGTGTCGTGCCGGTAGCCCAGGCAGGGGCTCTCAGTACAGTGCAGGGTGCAAATCAGCAAAATAGGTCCGTTATGGAGCAGTCTCCCTTACTATTCCTTAGGTTATAGCGCCCTCCAGTGCAAGTCGATGTAACGCTTGCGTTGTAATGGCAGCGTTCTAAATGCATCGCGGTGTAATCACTGCGATGTAAAGGATGTTTCCCGCATATTAGCGGCCCGTCTAAATCCACTGATGGCTGGGCTGATCGATTCAGATCAATCCGGTTTCATCCCCACCCGGCAATGAGCAGACAACACAAAACGACTACTCCATCTCACGGATGTCATACACTGATCGCAAAGGGAGGCGCTATTCCTCTCTATCGATGTGGAAAAAGCATTTGATCGAGTCCGATCGTCCTACCTTTTTGACACGCTACAGCACTTTGGGTTCAGAGAAGGCTTTATTGAATGGATTAGTGCATATATAAAGCTCCATGAGTCTTTGTAGGCGTTAATGGAGTGTCCTCAAACAGATTTCCTGTAGCAAGAGGCACCCGGCAAGGCTGCCTACTATCACCTCTCCTCTTTGCACTATATCTAGAGCCATTTGTACAAAGAATCCATGACGAACCACAGATTATAGGCATCAAATTTGGAGCAGAGACTCATGCTATCAGTTTACATGCGGATGACATGATTCTCTCTCTCACGAGCCCGCAGACATCTCTCCCGGCTCTCTTGATAGCATTAGAAAGTTTTGGAAAAGTGTCGGAATCTAAATAAATCACAGATTTTAAATCTTTTGATCGCTCCTCCCCAGAAAGACTTGCTGCAAAAAGTATTCCCATTGACATGGGCGGAGTGGTCAATACCTTACCTGGGTATCACCCTGGCCCCCACTGTGTCTAAGACAGTTGTCTTAAATTACACTACTCTTGTGGACCAGACGGTGCAGGCCCTGAACAACTGGCACCACCTGGGACTGGCGTGGTTCAGTAGAATTGCGGCTGTTAAAATGACAGTCTTACCGCACATTCTGTATACCTTTCAAATATTACCTCTAGCTCCGCTCCCGAAAGTAATGCGTTCTCTATAATTAGCCATTAACAGGTTTCTATGGGATGGGAAAAAACACACATAGCAATGGCACATATTGCTAGGTCAACGCGAGATGTGGGGGTGGGGCTGCCTTTACTTCATAGGTACCAACAGGCGCCACATCTATGTTATATCCTGGAATGGAACCGGCCATTACCACAGAAACATTGGTCCTTTATGGACCAAACAGTTGCGGGGGTCAACATCTGGTGGGAAATCTGGCTGCTGCGTAGACACGGAGCGTGGGGATTATATTCCTCTCCACTACAATGAGAGCATGGGACAAATTGGCATGCTCTAGGAAATGGACGTCATTTCCGTCCCCGATGACTCCAATCACTGGGAATCCTGGGGCATATTATCAAGCACGGCGTTACAATTATCGCCGCTTTAGCAGCAGAAAACTGCCACTAAAGCGGCGATAATGGGATTGGAGAATTCCAATAGAAACCCATGTTGACACCAGAACATGGGCTTCTATGGGAATTCTTAAGGGCATATTATCAAGTCCATTATCACCACTTTAGCGGCAGTTTTCTGCCGCTAAAGCGGCGATAATTTTAACGCCGTTTCTTGATAATATGCCCCCCTGATTTCCCACCAGGACGTAACTCAACAATTTTTGATAGATGGCGAGAACAAGGGGGTAAACGCATTGGGTTTTTGTTTGACTTGGAAGGCTTGATTCCATTTGATCAATTAAGACAGGATTACGATCTCCCTCCAACAGATACATTTCAGTATTTGCAGCTTTGCCATTGTATCATGGGGCCAACACATCAGGAGGCAGCCTCCAGAAAGCTAACAGGGTTTGAGAAGTGGCTGGTGCAAAAGCAGGACAATAAACCCCTTATATCGGAACTCTATGTGTGGTTGACAGGGGTTGAGAAAAGTGAAAGGAGCAAAGGGCAGAAGCGGAGGAAAGAAGAATTAGGGCGCGCTATGTCCGACAAAGAATGGGAAGACACTCACTACAGACCCAGACACGTAGCACATAAGACAGCAGGTGCAGAGTCGGCATACAAAGTGCTATCTTATTGGTACCTTACCCCGGCTCTCATACACTCCTGGGATAAGAGTCGATCCGAGAAATGCTGGCGGGGGTGCGGTCAGACAGGTTCCCTGGTTCACCTACTTTGGCACTGCCCCAAACTAGAACGCTTCTGTGAGACAGTCCTTGACGATATAGATATAGATAAAGCGTTTGAGACATCAATCCCGTGCTTCCCAGCCTATACACTTCTGGGCCTATCAAGCTCTCTGACATTCCCCTTACCGCTCCCTGAAGGGCAGACAAGTAGCTCTCGCAGTACTATCTGCGCAACAGGCAAACCTGACTAGATGGGGCACACCAGAGGCTCCGAATCAGTTGGCATGGCTACCGAGATTGTGGCTAATCTTAGCATTGGAGCGAATGTCATTGGTGGCAGACCATAAAGACGAGAAAGACAAGGAACTCTGGCCCGTTCATTCAGATAGTTTCTACTGAATTTTGTGTAGTCACCTGCCCATAATATCTACGAATCCTGCATCTCCTTCTGTCTGAGAGGAAGTCACTACAGTCCACCTTTGCCGACTACTTACTTAGATTTTGAACTGCACTCTTTTGTAGATATTGTTCTTCTATGTTTTCCTCTGTAAAACGATCTCTCAACGCTGCCGGCCCCTGGGTTGTAGGCATACAGCTGTGTTTCCAAAGACTACTGAATACCGCTGCGGGCCCCCAGGGTTGCGGGCACATAGCTGTTTATGAGCTATTGATCGATAAATAAACAGAAGGGTTCCATAAAAATCAATCAGCAATTCACTTTCAACACATAGAATAATAAAAACAGATATTTAAAACAAGCAAGTTAAAATAGCCCCTCACCTACACTTGTTCTACCTTATCCCACAGCAAACGATGGCTATTATATTAAACATCCTTACAACAGTTATTTAGACAATAAATAATCCGCAATTTGGACTAATCCAATAAAACTACCCCCCTCTTAGAAGAACCTTTCCTGGTTTGCAAAACTGAATATATAAAATTGGCAGTCATAAGACAGACAAACGGGGTTTCCAAAGTATTGATAACTGCAAGGGCTGAGGAATGAGAGGTTAAACTCAATTTTGTTATCATTGGTAGAATAAACTTTTTCATTTCTGATTTATAGAAACAGCAAGAAAATAAAATGTGCGATTTTGTGGAGATCGGTCGTCACATGGGCATAGATTGAGCTGGATAGCCTACCATTAAAGGTAAAAAATGTTGTCTCATCCTTGTTAGTAAATATCGATGCGTGGTATTTGAAACAAAAGAGAGATAAGAATCATGACCTAAAGCCACACTAGGCAAGGTTTGATAAAATAACACTGTAACTTTACTTTGATCACGGTTCCATCTTTCTACTTCGCAGTATTAACAAAGGCCTCTCTTAACTTGGATTTAGGGGAAGACAGACATTTTGAGGGTGATGTATACAAAAAAGCTAAGCCGAGGTCTGTGAGGGTCTGCTTAACATATGCTAACCATGGGATGCAGTTGGCTCGTCATAACAGACGAGTTTAGTTTGGAATCAAAAAGAATACCTAAATACATAAGAGACTCTACACATTCCAGAGAGCCCCTATCCAATTGGAGCAAAACTGCCTTTTTTCTTCCCAACCCCGCTGACATGACAAAGGTTTTTTATTTGTTGACAGACAAACCCAGATCAGCCATATAATTTGAGTAATTCCCAACCCATTACTGTATGGCTAGCAGTGTTCTGGCCATCAAGACCACATCATCTGCATAGAGAAAGGCTGGCAGCGAATAGCCACCTGCAGATGGAACGTCTCTACACTGTGTGGTCAGGACTTCACTAAGATAGTTGGTATACCGGGAGAGAAGAAAAGGGGCTAGAACACAGCCCTGTCGGACCCCCTTTTCAATTCTAAACATTTTTGTACATTCCCCCTGTTGTCCAAACCCCTGCCTCTCTCTACAACTCTCTAATAAAAGAGTTATGGAGTTGTCCACGCCCATCACCTCTAGAAGTGCCCACAGTTTTGTGTGGCCCACGCAGTCGAAGACCGCGGACAAGTCCATAAAAGCCATATAGAACTGACTCTTTTTTGCATGGACATATTTTGCTTCCAGTAAAGCTAGATTAAGTGCTTGATCAATTGTGCTCCTTCCATTTCTAAACCCATATTGGGCCTCAGCTAAAACATTGTTTTCAGATGCCCACTCCTCCAATCTATTTAAAAGCAATCTCCCCATTAATTTAGCAGTACTATCCAGCAAGGAAATTGGGCGATAATTTGCGGGGTGTGAGGAATCCCCCTTCTTATATATAGGAATATCACTGATTGTTTCCAGGATGCCGGGGGACTTGGGTCAGGAGTGGGGCCCACAAATGTTTATGAACAAGGGAAATATCCAATGGGACCCCATCTGAACCTGCTGCCTTCAAGGCAGGTGATTGTGAAAGTGCAAGCTCAATTAACTCTCAGGAAAATGTCATCCCCAGTTGGTCCACCATCAGATCCTCTAGTTCTCTTGTGGTACTATCCCTTTCAACCTGAAAAATGTTCTGAAAGTGAGCCTGGCAGGTGGCTTCATCTGTGTGAAGATCAAGAGAGGGGCCGCCCTGTTCCTGGAATAAAGTCGCATTTACCACCCTCCAAAATACTTTGCTGTCTTTGCTCCTAGAGGCCTCACACACATGTTTCCATGCTTTATCCCTCAACTGCTTCTTTCTCACCTACCTAGCTGTCTTGTAGTCAGCACATAACTTCCTTATCAGGGCTTTATTTCTGGGGTGTATTTTGAGAGCAGTGTGGAGTTGTTTAGAGGCCTTCGAGCAACTTGCCTCGAAGCATCTTGTTACCGGTGGAGTATTTCTTGTTGCTGGGCATGAGATATTATCACTTATAGATGTTAAAATACTTTTAAATGGTGTTACTACTTGGTAGCTATCGGAGTAGGGGTCTAAACAAGAATTTATCTCAAGTAACACCTCCTTTACAACCTTTGGGAGAAAGAAAGTTGAATCAATTTTCTCCCATTTAAGGGTGAATCAATTTTTTCTGCTTAAAATAGGTTTTGGAGCAAATAGCGGGTTAATCTTAGGAAAAAGAGGCCAAACAAAGCAGAAAAGGAGGAAAGCATGATCACTGAATTCTGTCAACTCAGTCATAGAGGACTTAATACATCTCTTAAAGATAGCTTCAATAATTGTGAAAACAATTGTCGAAAAAGCCCCAGATCGTTGAAAGGTAGGGAGAGACTGACCTGAAGCAGGGAGAGACAGGTTTATTATTACTAGGTCCCAGGTTAATAATACACTGTTTAGAACATTTCCATAATTAAAATGATTAAAATAAACCAACGGTGACTCATTAGTGTCAGTTACCTCACAGATACGAGTGTCTGTTTTAGTACAACAGTGCGCATTAAAATCACCAGCCCAAATTATAAAAATTGAATGGGGTGGTGAGTTAACAGAGCTTCTATCCCCCCCCCCCCCCCCCCAACTCCTCTATCACATGAGTGGGATTCTGGAAGTCATTACTATAAGTTTATCAATAACAAATCAATTTTCCCAGAACCCTCAGCTAAAATAATGTGACAGTATGGCGAATTATTAATAAAAGTCACCTTACCTAGGGGGGTCGTATTTGCTACCAATGTAAGTAGTCCCCCTTTAGATCTACCTCCTACTGAAGAAAGTGCTGGTGTAACAAAAGAACTATAGCCATTTACATAGATAGGCTGCTCTGCCCATGTTTCCTGGAAACAAATAATATCAGAATTCACAAACACGTTATACCAACTTTTGATCTCTATTTTGTTTTCATAGCCGGCTATGTTCTATGAAAGGAACAATATATCCCTTGAGTACTCTTGATTGCCGATTAACATTGGTTCCGGTAAAGAAGACGATATGGGGTCAATTGAAAGAAGCGTATTACTACTTTGCGAGACTGGAGCAGCCGTCTGTGCACTCTCAGTGGGTACAAAAGTGGAGTCCATTAGATATTCGTGATGGAGAACTAATTGAAGAGGCGAGTGGTTGAAAGATAAACTGAGTCAATCTCAGGCCTCCATATCTTCTAACGGAGAGTTCCTATTCGAGGAGAGGGGAATATCAGAGGACATCTGGTCTGGGTAGTGACCAATACTCGTTGAAAAGTGGCCCTGGACGCATATGGTAGAACTGTGTACTAATGTAGACATATAAAAGAAACCCAAGGGATCTGCATAAATCTGAGATTGAGATGTAGGTGCAACTGGTAAATTCCCCAATAGGTCTCTCACAAGCCTTACATTGTCGAAATTCAAGATGATACAATCATTACTAGTTATTTTTACATCAGACCCAATCCAAGGCGTTCTTCTGGCCTTAATCATGTGATTTTGAATGAGATGACCACTACTTACATTTTCTGTCATCCAGTGCCGAGCCATGGCCATAAGCTGGAGTGTAGACTCTCTTTGGTTTGGGCGGAGTAGAGGCACATTAACTAAAATTAAGACATAACTATAAACTGCAGGAGGAAGATTCATGAATTCCTGATTGAATCTGCAATGGGCATTTGATTGAACATGTAACCTTGATGAGTTTTGTAATTTCCCCCTACCCTCAGTATCTTAAGGGGACTCTTGTGGTGGACAGTACCTAGGGACCAAACCTACGTGGGCTGGACCAAGAGGATCCAGGCTAGGAACCATCTTATTTACAGCACAAGGAAGGCCAGAAGGAGTGGAGGATGGTTTATCTAACTCACGGCCAGTAAGCCTATTTTTACAGGCCTCCAAATTTTAACATTCAGAATTACAATTTTTGTCTAATATACAAATAAATGTTACAGGCAACAGAGGAATTAACCCTAGTAGGAGGTTGGAGACTAGAATTGGCAGAGCTGCTATTAGCATCTACTGCCGTATATTGCACTTGATTGTCCGCTAGCAAACTTTGTAGAGTACGATCTATGGAGTCTAAACGGGCATAGATCGGTTCCAGGAGTTGTTTGAAATTATCAAAAAGATTGCCGCAATTAGGGGGGGATGTAGTCTCTGGATGTATTTGAACAATACTACTTATGGGTGCCGCTGATGTGGTGGCCTTTCTGGTCTTCTTGGCAGGGCAGTTAAAAGGTGGTTTTGCTGGCCCTCTTTTCCTTTTCAGAACTTAGGTACTTGAAACTAAAGAATTCCCACTTAATACAGAGGAAGTATGTAGAGTTGTGGAAAGCGACTGAATAACCACAGATGGATTTGAAGAAACACTCCCATAACCCTCCATTCCCCCCCCCCCCCCCCCCGGGGTTGAAGTGACAGCAGTATTGGAAACCTGCCCTGCCCCTCCCCCATCGAGAGTCTCTTTTCAGTAAGGTAATTTCTTTTTCTAAGGCCGATGTTGCCTTGACCAAAAAAGTATCTTAAGAGGTCACAGTTACCTCCTCTATTGCAGGCTAGAGCTAGAAGGTTCAAAGTTTCAATGTGGGGATGAAAGCGGGGGGGCCCAGCCCAGCCTCCTCCAGGCTCCGTCAGCCGTGGATGGGCCCGCCCTGAGCCCAGGCGCGTCCCGCGCTGTGGGGACCGACACGCTTTAGAGCGCTTCCCTCTCGCACGGGGGTGACGTGAGACGTAGTCCCCCCTGCGCAGTCTGTGGTGTGTCCTCTCTCCTCCTCCAGGCAGGCTTGGAAACAGGCTGTTGGTGGCTATAGCTGCCGTGGGGAAGCGACGCTCTTTAGAGTGCTTCTCCTCTCGCATGGGGTGACAGGAGACGTAGTCGCCCCTGCGATTCTGTGGCGTGTCCTCTCTCCCTCCAGGCAGGCAGGAAAACAGGCTGTTGGCAGCTACCATATTCCATTGCTCCTACTACCCATGCACACTCCTTGAAAAATGGGGAATGCACAAACAGCGCTATGTGTCAGAGGATGCCAGCAGGAGGGACTTTTTTTCACATCCTATGGGAATGCCCCAAGATCAGCTCACTCTGGCAAAGCGTTACGACAATAATGTCAAAGGTAACGGGGTGGAGGTCTCGATGGATGCCAGATGGCTCCTTCTAATGATTCAGGGGGAGGAAGACTGGCGGAGACACACTAGGCTCTGGCAGCGGTTGTCGCAAAACGGAATATCGCAAGGCGCTGGGGGGGCACCCCTCCCCCTGTCAGCAACATAATGGGAAAAGGATTAAGACTGGTGTCAGTGAGCGGAAGAAGTAGTATACAAAAGTAGGGTGTGTGAAAAAATGAGAAAAAATATGGTCTCCATGGTAAAGATACAGAAATGCATAGAGAAGCCTGGGACCTGCGATATTGTTCCATTTACTTTGTAATGTATTACAATGTATCTGCTGTAAATCTTCTCCTGGAAAGAACTGCTAATTTATACCATGCTTTTTCCTACGAAGATTGAGGTTGTCCCAACGCCCCCACTCACGTTCTACTCTCACTATCAATCAATCAAATGGGGTAGATGCATATATGTTTTATAATGTACTATCTTATGAGCTTGTTTAATAAAAAGAATACAAAAATAAAAATAAACTACAATTAAAATCACCTGCCACTATTCTGAATATACCAGGGGAGAGGCATGATAAGTGAGCATTAATTAGATCTTTAATGGCTAAGTTAGCCTTAAGATCTCATGTCTGCAGTACACATTATATAAACACAATGAAAACCCAGAAGAGAATTGCAGGATAATACATAATACATAAGGGGAACCAAGATCAACCTCTGTTGATGAGCAAGCCAAAGTGGTTTTAATCCAAATTTCAAGGCCTCCCGATGGGCCACCTTTCTCACACGAGACTGCTGGCCAATGAAAACTAGCAAACCCAGAACGAAATTGAGGAGTAACAGCCCAAGTCTCTTGGAAGATTCAAATATCAAAGTGGCCCCCCAAAGAAGTTCGTTCATAATGCCTGCAAGGTTCCAGGAGACAAGCTTGTTGTTTACTGCAACATTAATTGAAGGGCTACTACTGACACTCATACTAAGGTCATCAATAGCCGGTGGTTGTTGACTTTCAACTGTAGCCAATTTTACCATATGACCAATGTCAAGAGGATTCCGAGTAGGGGCTAGATGAAAAGGACCATCAGTTCCAAGGGCATTCTCCTATTTCCGTGGCCCCTATTAAGCAGAGGCCCTATTAGGAACCTGGGTAGAAGAATGTCAATTGTTAGCATCCAAGCCTGAAAGAGGTAAACATCTATTATGAGTAGAATCAGAACAATCTCCTGTAACGTCTGATTGATATCATGGAATCTTTTCCCCTCTCAACTGGCTGGGGGAGGGGGAGGGTTAGGTCTATAAGAAGCCAAGTGGGACAATACTAACAGATGCACTTAGATCGCGAGACCTACAACCAGATTTAATCAGCCAAAAAGCCATGTCTGGGTACCTACAATTTATAACCACACTGGCTCCCTCTATGGATTTGGCTAATTGACCTATCCACCCAATCCTCCTCACCAATAAAATATTGTCATATTCAGATATGGAAAATGTGGTGTTCTGAGAAAACCGGACCTTGTTCTTCATTTCCAGATAGCATTGTTCCCTATCATATGGTAGCGGTGATACTCAAACCAAAACCGCTACATAGGGACAGCAGTCATGTGGAAAAGCCAAACACGTCTGGGGGCCTTAGAAATAAGACTGAAGCTTTTGCTCCTCGAAAAGGGGCCTGCCAGCACGATTAGCGCCTACTTGACCTTGCTTCTCTGGACCAACTGTACTACTGTTTGCTGCGGACAAAGACCTATCCCTCATAGCTAGATTGGATGGGTCGGCAGTGAAAGCATGTGGCTCAATGGGTAATAAAGGCCTCTGTTCAACGTGGTTATTGGTGACAATGTAGCAGTTTCTTTCTGCTTTTTCCTGGCTGTTGGTTCTCAGGGACTAGCAATCACAGGCTCATTCATGGAAGTCACTCTATATGTGGTCAGCAGAGAAATATGTCCAGTGTCCAGTGACCTCAGGGGTTGGTGGTCTACAACAACAACAACAACCCCAAGTCCCCTCAGGGGAACCTGACAGCGATCGTGCCCCACTCAGTCTTGGAATGCTATATTCCAACCCCATATCAAGGGATAAGCGCCTCTCTGCCAAGTCAATTTCTTTGGCAACTACACTTACTGTTTGTGCCAGGAATGGGTCCAGTGTAGTGCCACTATGTGGTTTATCAGTAGTACTGCCCTTCCCTTCAGCCATTTTTCTCTTACCCATGACTCCTGCCCAGATAGGGTCAGAACAGCATCCAGTGCCTTACAATTCAAATGGACTCACCAATGTTGCTGAGAATCATCAGCCAAGAGGGCAAAGGGGGGTGGTCAGCCCAGCATCTTCTAGGCGATGACGGGTGAAGACAGACCCGTCTTAGCTCGGTCTTCGCCTGGGCGCATGTTCAGGCATGACCCATATACGTCCCGCACTGCAGGAATTGTAATGCGCTTGAGTGTGAAGTCCCCTCTCTAACCCGCTCTGCCACTGAGACAACAGGGGTATGTAGTCCCACCCCAGTCCAGGGCAGAAAGTTCAGGCATGGCATATTGCTGGCAGGGGAACCTCTGAATGAGATCCGCACTGCGGGATCGGTAATGCTCTGAAGAGCATGAAGTCCCCTCTCTGGCCCCGTCCTGCCACTGAGACGACTGGGGGACATAGTCCCACCTCAGTCCAGTGCAGAAAGTTTAGGTGTGGCGGATTGTGGGAAACTGTCAGATGCGACCGGCGCTGCGGGATCAGTAATGCTTTTAAGAGCACGAAGTTCCCTCCCTGGTCCCACCCTGCCGCTGACATGACTGGGGGACGTAGTCCTACCCCAGTCCAGTGCACAAAGTTCAGGCATGTTGGATTGTGGGCAGGAAAACTGCCAGATGAGACCTGTGCTATGGGATTGGCTAATGCACTTATGAGCGTGCAGTCCCGTCTCTGGCCTCACCTGCCACTGAGATGACTGGGGGACGTAGTCTCACCCCAGTCCAGTACAGAAAGTTCAGGCGTGGTGGACTGCAGGCAGGGAAACCACCAGATGAGACTCGTCCTGGGGGTTCAGTAATGCGTTTAAGAGCACAAAGTTCCTTCTCTGGCCCCTCCCTGCCACTGAGACGGCTGGGGGACTTAGTCCCATCCCAGTTGAGTACAGAAAGTTCAGGCATGGCAGAGTGTGGGCAGGGAAACAGCCAGACGAGACCCTCAGGTTTTTCTTCTTTGGCAATTGAGAGATCTTGCACAAGAACAATCTGAATAGTTGTAAATAAACTGCCTATAGAAATTGGCAAATCTGAGGAAACTCTGGGTTTCCTTAACAAAAGAAGTAGAGGGCCACTTTAGTACTGCTTGAATCTTTTTATGATCCATTGATTTCGCACTAGGAGAAATAATGAACCCTAGATACTCTACTTCATTTTGTTCAAATAAACATTTCTCTAGTTTGCATGCTAAGCAATGGTCTCTTATTTATTGCAGAACATTCCGGACATGTAGACGATGTTCTTCCAAAGACCTTGAAAGATCAAGATATCATCTAGGTAGACAATCACATTTAGAATCAATAAGTCTGAAAAAATGTTATCCATGAAACGTTTAAAAATGGAAGGGACATTGCACAACCCAAAGAGCTCCATCCTATATTCAAAATATCCATTTGGAGTCTGAAATGCCATCTTCCATTTGTCCCCAGGCTTTATTTTTGGTAAGTGATAGGCTCCTCTAAGTTCTAACTTTGTATACACTTGGGCTCCTCTTACTGATTCCAGAATATCTTTAATCAATGGAAGAGGATATCAATCTTTAATCGTGATTTCGTTGAGCCCTCTGTAGTCTATACAGGGTCTTAATTCCTTTGACTTTTTTTGTGCACAGAGAAAAGATGAGCTCCAGCAGGAGATGTAGAGGGAATGTTTAGACAATCAGCCAGTTTGTCATCCAAATACTGTCTTAACACTTTCTTCTCTGATTCAGAAAGCAGGTACATCCTACCATAAGGCAGTGTGATCCTGGTACTACATTTATGGCACAGTCACAATTGCAGTGCGGACGCAAGGTTTCAGTCTTTTCTTCCTCAAACACGTTACTGAATGCTTGGTACTGTTCAGGAACTGCTGATGAGTTTGCCACTGTCGTCACAGATTTTCTTATAAGGTATTAGGGCTCTGTGCTCTTCACTTAATTTAGGGCTTAAACAGTTTTGGGCACAAGATTCCGCACTTAAGAATAACACCCTAGTAACCCATTTAATGTAAGGGTTGTGCATGACTAACCATGGAACTCTAAAAATCACAGGATGATTGGGAAATGTCATTAAATCAAATTCTGAACATTCCTGATGATTAAATAACTTTACTTGAAGGCGCTCTGTGCAATGAGTGACAATACCAGAAAATATAGGAGTTCAAGCCACTGTTTGAATAATGTCTGCACATGCCTTAGCTCGTATGAGAAAGTGGTTTTTGAGAGCCCAACCCTTATCTATGAACATACCAGTAGCTCCAGAATCTAGTAAAGCAAAAAATTAATTTAAGGGGATCTTATTTCCTATGGAGATTGGTAGCAAAAACAATGGAACATGTTCAGGAGTCTCTGAAGATCCAGAAGATATTATTCGAAGAAGAGATGCGTCATCCAAACCTTCCTTCATCTTATGGGAGGGGCTTGTTTCCCGATGACTTGGCAAGGCTAACTGGACATTGGCATACAAGATGCCCATTCTCTCTATAATATAGGCATAAACCCTTTATCTGACATCTGTGCCTTTCTTCTTCAGATATTGGGGCTCGGGTGATTCTGATTTGCATTGGTTCTTCTGCAGTCGACATCTGAGTGGGGCTCTCAGTTTTTCGTATTGGAGGCATTTTATGAGTTGAGATTGACTATAATCTCCCTTCTTTTCTTTTCTCCTCTTATTCAATCAGTGTTCCATGTATAAGGCTGATTATTGCCTCATTAAAAAAAGTGGGTTGAGGAATGCAAATAAATTAATCCTTGATTTTATCTTCCAACCCTCTACGTAACAAAGTTCCCTCCTCCTATGTTGTTTCAGCAGACAAACAATTAAAACGTGCCACATAGGACAAAACATCCTGAGTGCCTTGTTGAATTTTACAAAGAGCCTCCTCTGCATAACTCTCTAAGGGAGGACTTTCAAGCATTTGGTGGAAGGCTTACACGAAGGTGGAATAATCATCCAGACTAGGGAATGATGCAGTTCTCAAAGTCTTAGCCAAGACTAAGGTTGCTCCTGTCAGACCACTAATTAGATAATCCACCATAATCCTATTTTAGGAGAGCTGGGTAGGTCGGAAGAGTCCAGGTCCTCTTTTAACTTACTCGGGTCTCCTTCGAAATGTTGGGCCCCTGCAGGAACTGCTGGTAACTCAGAAGGTATTCTGAATGGCAAGGCTTGGCGTAATATTGTATTTTCAGTGTGGAAAGAGTCTAATTCTGCAGACTGTTGCTGTGTGGCATCCGGCAAGGCCTGTGTGGTATCCATCTTCACCTGGGTATGTTGGCGTTGCAATCTCTCAAGAGCTTGACGCAAGGCTTGACTTCTAGGTTTGGAAGTTCTGGATATGAAGTTTGGGCGCTTGCCTCCGGAAGCCACCTTGCCAGCCAGTGATGGAAACACAAAGCTGGAATGTGCACTCTAAGGAAATCGCCAGGAGGAAAAAGCATGAAGCAGAAACAACCTCTGGAATCGCATTGCAATGCATCAAAAGGTCTTTTCGGGAGGGTTATATAGGAAAGAGTGACCTGGAAGGGAAGCAGGAAACAAGGAAGTAGGTAGAGAAAACTCTATAGGAATCAATTGGAAGGTGGCCATGATGGACTGAGCTAAGAAAAAAGGAAGTTCCACCCAATGGCGCCATCACTCCCTGCCAAGACCTTCCTTGCAGAAAGCATGGTGCTCCCAGGAACCTAACCCCATACCATGAATGGCTGCCAAGAAGAGGGACCCAGAGGCAACCCTGACCATAGAAGGTAATGAGGAATGCGTGGGCATTTGAATAGTTCATCCGCTCCTGCGGATAGGACACTCTTGGCGGGTGCACCCAGCTCTTTGATAAGGTCATGTCCTGCGAGCGCACCTGACAGGGCCATGCTACAGTTTGGTAAGAGAAGATCCACTCAACAATTCCACTGAACGTCCATAAGTCAACCTTAGCCCCCAGTAGGGATGGAGACCACCTAGAGGCCAAGATTGAACCCAAAGCTCAGCAGTGATTAGAGCGGCAGAGTCCTGTACAACCAGTGTCAGCTAAAAACTGAATGATGAGGTGCAGAGCGCATTACCTGAATTCTCAGCATTTAAAATGAGTTTCTTGAATTGGAGGTGGGATACCTCATAAGCAAGAACTGGGACAAAGAAGACAGATGTATGAAAATGGGGTCCATTGACACCAGAACAAAATGCTTTGAGTTATGTCGCAAACAAATCTTCAAACTCATCAATGGATTACATGTGCGATGCAATAAAAACCCTAATGTTGGGATCATTTGAATAACTTTTGTAATATTTTATTAGAGGTCATCATGAACAATGTGGTACGAAAATGCAAAGAAGCAACACAGTTACAGTATAAAAATGGATTAGGAACTCAAAATGATGCCCCCCTGCAGAATGTGATAAGGGGCTCTGGGGTCAGCCCTATCTTCCAGATATTAATTGGACTTTGGCTGAATGGGGGGAGGGGGGGTACCCTGAAGGGTTGGGGACCCCAGCACCACTGGGGCTGCGGAGGCCTGTGTCGGGCTTCTGGCTGAGAAAACATCTTTAGAGGACGATCGTGCCTGAAAAGTGAGTCGTGGGTAGTATTCAGTAGTACTGTGCGTTCAGGACTTTCTAGATGGCTTCCTAATACTGCGGGCCTCATTCTTAAATCGGGTATTCTGACTAACTATTGCAAAAAGAATTTTGTGTCACAAACATATCATGTTTAAAATATCGTGATCTTAAAATATCGTGGTATGTAATATCGAAGTCAAAATATATGGAAATTAGGCGTTGTATTAAATATCGCTGTCAAAAATATCGATGTTAAAAATATTGTTGTGTGTAATATCGATTTGTTTAGTTAAAAATTGTTTGAATAATGTATTTTATGTATTGTTATTAATAGTAAAATAATACAAATATGTATTCTTTTTGGGTGTAATTTTATATGCTGTAATTAATTTAATCTGTAGAATTGTTTTGTTTTGGTGTTTATTAATATTTTTTAGGAGGGGGATGTTGGGTTTATGGGAGATAACTGTGGAGAGTAATTGAAAAAAATTGTGATAAAAATGTGTAATAGTATTTTTGGGGTTTATTATTGAGATAAAAATAATAGAATTTGAGAAGATTTAGGAGCAGGATGTTGGGTTCATAGGGGATAAGGATGGGGAGTAATTAAGGGGCCTATTAGGATATCTGGCGGATCGCCGGCCCGGCGGTGGCGATCTGTCCGGCAAATATCAATTTTCACCATCAATTTTCACCCCCCCCCGCCATATTAGCATGGCGAGGGGCACCGCGGCGGACTGAAAGACCGTCCGCTGCTTTTCCGCCGGTCGGATTGCCGTCCGGGCGGAATAGGCAGACAATATGGTGGCGGTGCCTTGCAGGCACTGCCATCCATATTAGCATGCCTGCGGTGACATGCCTTTCCATGGCGGAGACTCTGCCATGGAAAGGCATGCAGAGAATGCCTTCGGGGGCCCGTTGCAGGCCCCCGGGGGTGTGGGGGGTTGATGCCTGCACTTGGGGGGTACCCATGGTACCTCCCTTCATTGGCATGCACAAGGTGGCAGGCACCACGCGGTGCCTGTCACGTTGTGCATGCCAATGCACAACATGCATATTTTGCATTGCGGGGGGGGTGGTCGCATCCAGCATATATTACATAGCGGCGGGCGGTACTGTAAGCAGCACCCGCCACAATGCAATATATGCATGTTGTGCATTGGCATGCTCAATGTGGCAGGCCCCGCGTGGAGCCTGCCACCCTGTGTATGCCAATGTAGGTACCCCCCAGTGCAATCACCAACCCCGTAACCCCCTCGGGGGCCCACAACTGGCCCCCAATGCCCATCTCCACATGCCTTTCCATGGCAGAGTCTCCGCCATGGAAAGGCAGGCATACCACCATATTGACTCCCTTTTCCGCCCGGCCGGCAATCTGACCGGCTGAAAAGCGGCGGACGGTCTTTCCGTCCTCCGCGGTGCCCCTCACCATACTAATATGGCGGGGGTTGAACCAGGGTCATTTGGTGGGTGGATCGCCACCGCCAGGCTGGCGGCGGCCACCGCTGTCCCGGCGGTGGCGATCCGCCCGCCATCCAAATAGACCCCTTAGTTATGTGTAACTTATTTTTAATAAATAGGTGATTATTATGAAATATGTTTTAATATTTATTGTAAATGTAAGATTAATTTAAATGATTAAAATATTTTACATTTTTTGTTAATAAGATGTGTAAAGAATCTATATAATATAGTACAAATTTTGCAATAAATATAAAAAATATGTTAAATATATTTTTAAGTTATTTAATTATTATCTACATTGAAACATTTGTGTTCAATTATTTATATTCCCTTTATACATTTTTATATTTATGAATTGTTGTGTAGTTTTTTTAATTTAAGTAATGTTGTGTTTTGGGGCCTCATTAGGATGGCGGTCGGACTTACGTTCGACCGGCATCCTTTCGGAAATGGGACTGCCCAACTACAAGTCGGCGGTCCCGACAGCCCATTTAGGATGCACCGCCACCAGCACGGTCACAATGTCTATCTTTTGTATTGCAGCAAGTGCTGCAGTCTGCAGCACACGCCTCAATACAAAACATGGACATCCCACATATACCTGCAGCAAGTGGAAGGCACCATGCGGTACCTGCGACATGGTGCAGGAATATGTAGGGGGGCACTATAGGTGCCCCCCCCCCAAGACCCAAAGCTGAGGCCCAGAGGTGAAGGGGGCCTGCTACAGGCCCCCAGTGTTCCTTTCCACCAGCCTTTTCATGGCGGGATCACCCCCATTAATGGCCAGTGGAGAGGAACATTGTAATACCTACGGCGGTGCCTGCAGTGTAGGTATTACTGCTGATCCAACGGACCGAAGGGCTCAAGGAGGCCGTCAGATTCCATGGCAGTCGGTCTCTCCGACCGCTATACATCCACTCGTCATCATTATGAGGTGGGCGGTAATCCTCTGTGGCCGGTCTCTGACCCCCATACATCCACCCGCCATCATTATGAGGTGGACGGGAATCCTCATTCTGATGGCGTTGGGACTGCCATCGACGGGCTGTTATTTTTGTTGTTTTTAATATACAGCACTTTTCTGGAATCGATTTATGATTGGAGTGGGTTTTTTTTTTGTAATGTTTACTGTTTAACACCTTTGTTAAATATTTTATGTTTGGAGCTTGATTTTTTTTTTCTTTTCTGTTTAGTGTGTAGTTAATTCCTTGATTCAAATTATAGTGGAGTGGTAATAGTATATTTTTTAGGTTAAGTGTACAGCATTTTCTCAGAATTAATTTATATTTGGAGTGGGAATAGGTATTTTTTTATGTTTAGTGGCCAGCCCCTTCCTTGATTTGATTTATTTTGGAGTGGTAATAGTAAATTACGTATGTTTAATGTGCAGCAGTTTTCCCTGGATTTATTTGTGTTTGGAGTGAGAGTTATAAATATTTTTAAGTTTAGAGTACAGCACCTTCTCTTAGTTAAGTTATTTTGAAGTGGGAATAGTAAATTATGTATGTTCCGTGTCCAGCACCTTCCCTGACTTAAGTTATCTTGGAGTGGGAATAGTAAATTATGTATATTTAGTGTTCAGCACCTTCCTTGACTTAAGTTATCTTGAAGTGGGTGTTACAAAGTAGCACACATGCTTACTGGGAATAGAAAACTACAAAGCCCAGAATGCAACACTTGAGAGGAGGTGGTTGTGTGCACTCCTAGACCCTGTCACATGACCTTCGATATAAAAGAAATCTGCTCCCGAACACAGGTGCTTGGCAACTGACTTCAGTGGACCACGCCTTTCAAACCTTATTCTGCATACCGAATTCTGTTTGGAGCCTCGTTTCTATTTGGATCCCTTATTTTTATTTTGGATATCTGAATCGGACTCTTCCCTCCAGTTGAGGTGATTTGTTTTGTATTATTATTTGCTTAGTGTCCTGCTCCTACTATTGTTCTCTGATGAGTTCACTGGGAGCCCTTTTATTTGCTGACTCGTCCTTCCATTTTTTGGGTGTTGCGCGTGTACCACTATTTTGCTTAAAGCAATTTTTTATGGTCGCTTCTATGTGCGATATTTCATTTTTTTGTGTGAATTCCTGCCGCTTTACCGCTGCCCCGTGACGGCGGTTACCTTTTGATCATTTTCCGCTTTCCCGCGGCGGCGGCTGTTTTCTTTGAATTTTGACGCTTCACACTGCGACGCGAGCTTTCCCTTGGGTGTTGCAGCTCCCGCGCGCAGTTACATTTACTTTAGCAGGGCACATGGACACTCTGTATCGTGCCTGTATTTCTTCGAGCAGCTCCCTCCCTTCTGGTGCCTCGGTGCAAGGATCATCTTCTCTCCTCGGTGGACAATTTACATTTTGAGCCAATAACGCTTGGATTAATAGGACTGTTACCTGATAGTAGTTTAGGAGCATTAAACATAACACCAGAGATGGTTATGTTAGTTGTAATCTGAATATTTATTTTGTTTGTTTCCTATTAGGTTTTGGCGTAAACACCTAAACACTCCTGAGTACTTGTGTATACCGAACTTGTCCTTCACCTTGGTGGTTCTGAGCTGACTCTTCTCTCCTTTAGGGGTGGATACTAGCAATCCGGTAATTAAGACGGATCTGGTGGTACCCACAGGGAGAGTTGAGATCCCTCTTCGCTCCCGAGGAATTGGCTATCCGCCTAGCGGACCTAGAAACCGCAACAGAGGGACTAGTAAATTATGTATGTTTAGTGTCCAGCACCTTCACTAACTTAAGTTATATTGGTGTGGGAATAGTAAATTACGTATGTTTAGTTTCCAGCAACTTCCCTGACTTAAGATATATTGGAGTGGTACTAGTACATTTTTAAAGTATAGTGTCCAGCACCTTCCCTGACTTAAATTATTTTGGAGTGGGAATAGCAAATTATGTATGTTTAATGTCCAGCACCTTTCCAGACTTAAGTTATATTAGAGTGGGAATAGTAAATGTTGCATGTTTAGGTGCCGATCACGATCCGGTAAAAACCGGGTACGAACCGTCGGACGGAGCATATTCTCCGTCCGACGCGTACCCGGTCGTCAAAATATACAAACATGGAATTACGATTCGCACGGAAACATCATTTCCGTACGAATCGTACAAAACCCCGACCGACGAAAATAAACGTACAAATGGGATCCGGGAAAGCGCCGACGTGACGTCGGGACGCACGCGGCCTGCCATTCACGAACCAGGAATTACGATTTGCACTGACGTCATCCCGCACGGTGAATATTTTCCGGCTGCCAAAAACTGCCGGGAAATCAGGACGACGCGAACAAGGAGTACCGGTACGTGACGGACAGACAGGACGACGCGAACAAGGAGTACCCGTACGCGACGGACAGATATGGACCCGAACCTACGTGTCATCCCGGCCCTCATAGCAGTCGACCTCCTCTACAGGTTCCGACGCAGACGCCGCAGAAGGTCAGAGCAACTAAGGGAGGGGGGAAAGGGGGGGGGTGGCAGGACCAGGGCAGGCCACAAAACCCCCACCAAAGTCACACAGCACACATGCCCTGGACATACCTGACCCTCAGGCCCTGGTCACTACGAGGGGGTGGGGGCGTGTCCAGCTAAGCCAGCGACCGCCACACCGGAAGTTCTTGATGACGCGAACCGGCAACACAACCAGACAGGTACGTCCCGTACCCACGCCTTAAGAGCGTGGGTACGAGTCGTACCACGCCCACACCTACGTCACCCCAACAACGGCGGGACGGCTCGTACCCACGTGGCAAAGGCCTGGGTACGGCCCGCACAAGCATCACATAGCGTGGGGACGGATATATACGGACCGTACCCCCACCCCGTATGCATGGAGCGTACCCCCAACCGTGTAAGTACGACATGTACCCCCACCCGCGTATGCAAGGAGCGTACTCCCCCATGCCAACAGTGTAAGTACGACACGTACCCCCACCCGCGTATGCAAGGAGCGTACCCCCATGCCAACAGTGTAAGTACGACACGTACCCCCACCCGCGTACGTATGGAGCGTACCCCCCACCCCAACAGTGTAAGTACGACACGTACCCCCACCCGCGTATGCAAGGAGCGTACCCCCCACCCCAACAGTGTAAGTACGACACGTACCCCCACCCGCGTATGCAAGGAGCGTACCCCCCACCCCAACAGTGTAAGTACGACACGTACCCCCACCCGCGTATGCATGGAGCGTACCCCCCACCCCAACAGTGTAAGTACGACACGTACCCCCACCCGCGTATGCAAGGAGCGTACCCCCATGCCAACAGTGTAAGTATGACACGTACCCCCACCCGCGTATGCAAGGAGCGTACCCCCCATGCCAACAGTGTAAGTACGACACGTACCCCCACCCGCGTATGCAAGGAGCGTACCCCCCAACCCAACAGTGTAAGTACGACACGTACCCCCACCCGCGTATGCAAGGAGCGTACCCCCCATGCCAACAGTGTACGTACGACACGTCCCCCCACCCGCGTATGCATGGAGCGTACCCCCCACCCCAACAGTGTAAGTACGACACGTACCCCCACCCGCGTATGCATGGAGCGTACCCCCCACCCCAACAGTGTAAGTACGACACGTACCCCCACCCGCGTATGCAAGGAGCGTACCCCCCATGCCAACAGTGTAAGTACGACACGTACCCCCACCCGCGTACGTATGGAGCGTACCCCCCACCCCAACAGTGTAAGTACGACATGTCCCCCCACCCGCGTATGCAAGGAGCGTACCCCCCATGCCAACAGTGTAAGTACGACACGTACCCCCACCTCGTATGCATGGAGCGAACCCACACACGTGTATGTTCTAAGCATACATATTGTGAAACAGGAGGGGTGTGTGCAGAGTCCTCCCAGCAGTGCCCAGAGACAGGAGGGGTGGGTGACTATCACTCCCAGCAGTGCCCAGAGACAGGAGGGGTGGGTGCCTATCACTCCCAGCAGTGCCCAGTCACAAGAGTGGTGGGTGCAGAGTCCTCCCAGCAGTGCCCAGAGACAGGAGGGGTGGGTGCCTATCACTCCCAGCAGTGCCCAGAGACAGGAGGGGTGTGTGCAGAGTCCTCCCAGCAGTGCCCAGACACAGGAGGGGTGGGTGCCTATCACTCCCAGCAGTGCCCAGAGACAGGAGGGGTGGGTGCCTATCGCTCCCAGCAGTGCCCAGAGACAGGAGGGGTGTGTGCAGAGTCCTCCCAGCAGTGCCCAGACACAGGAGTGGTGTGTGCAGAGTCCTCCCAGCAGTGCCCAGACACAGGAGGGGTGTGTGCAGAGTCCTCCAGCAGTGCCCAGACACAGGAGGGGTGTGTGCAGAGTCCTCCCAGCAGTGCCCAGAGACAGGAGAGGTGGGTGCCTATCACTCCCAGCAGTGCCCAGAGACAGGAGGGGTGGGTGCAGAGTCCTCCCATCAGTGCCCAGAGACAGGAGGGGTGGGTGCCTATCACTCCCAGCAGTGCCCAGAGACAGGACGGGTGTGTGCAGAGTCCTCCCAGCAGTGCCCAGAGTCAGGAGGGGTGGGTGCCAATCACTCCCAGCAGTGCCCAGAGACAGGAGGGGTGTGTGCAGAGTCCTCCCAGCAGTGCCCAGACACAGGAGGGGTGTGTGCAGAGTCCTCCCAGCAGTGCCCAGACACAGGAGGGGTGTGTGCAGAGTCCTCCCAGCAGTGCCCAGAGGCAGGAGGGGTGTGTGCAGAGTCCTCCCAGCAGTGCCCAGAGTCAGGAGGGGTGTGTGCCTAACACTCATAGCAGTGCCCATGAAACGCAAAGGGTGGAGTAGCCACAGATACCATGCCCACAAATTTCAGTCAGTTGCACAAAGACCCTGCAGTACATATACCACATGTGTGCGAGGCTGGGAGTATACGCATGCATAGCGCAGAAAATAAAACATGTACACATGAAGTCATGTCAATAGTCCACATACACAAGTACAATGACTACCAAGAATGCCACGAATGATGCAGGGGGAGACATCACTCAGCATGCATGTGCAAAGTAGAAGGAGTCCGTCACACACCCAGCTAATGTACACACAGCTCTGCGCTAAATATTGGGAACACCCTGCAGGGAAGATGTCAGGGTACACAGAGGAAGGAATACACCTTTGGACAATTTCACCATGCAGCAACTGCTTACATGAACACAGAAACCTAGCTAACACCGTGTGATGGCACACAGATCCCAGGGTCCCCCCTATGACCAGCACACGATTGGCCAGGTATTGGCAGCTAGTAACAGCTCTTGCGCAGCGTGGTGAGCGCGTTCTGTTTTTAAAAAGCCCGTTTTGTACTTTTGTTCGTTTATTTTATTTTTCCCCTGATTTTAATAGGCAGTACTCCTGGGGCTCACCCCTTACTTGCACTGTAATTGGTAAGAACACCGCCGCTTGTGCGGGCCCGGTTTCGGGGTTGTGGAGGGTTTCTTTTTACTTCCTAGCGGGCGCCATCTTGAGAAGGGCTTTGACGCTCTTCCAGCGCCATCTTGGGTGTACCGGAGGGTCGTTTTGCTCCCCACCTGGAGGGACTATTTAAGGCGGTCCTTGGGCACTGAACACATTGATAGAAACGATCGGCTAGGTATTGGCAGCTAGTAACAGCTCTTGCGCAGCGTGGTGAGCGCGTTCTGTTTTTAAAAAGCCCGTTTTGTACTTTTGTTCGTTTATTTTATTTTTCCCCTGATTTTAATAGGCAGTACTCCTGGGGCTCACCCCTTACTTGCACTGTAATTGGTAAGAACACCGCCGCTTGTGCGGGCCCAGTTTCGGGGTTGTGGAGGGTTTCTTTTTACTTCCTAGCGGGCGCCATCTTGAGAAGGGCTTTGACGCTCTTCCAGCGCCATCTTGGGTGTACCGGAGGGTCGTTTTGCTCCCCACCTGGAGGGACTATTTAAACCAGTCCTCCGAGCGCAGCGGGATCGCGCAGCGGGTCGGCCTCCGCTTTGCCGGAGTCTTGCCAGAGTCTTGCCAGAGTCTTGCCAGAGTCTTGCCAGAGTCTTGCCAGAGTCTTGCCAGAGTCCTGCCCGTCTGCGCCCGTCAGCGTCTCGGCAGCGGCCGGAGCTGGACGGTGGGTTGCCTATTTTTGTATTTGCTTGTAGTACTTCTGTGTTATCTCACAGATATGTTTTGCTATATTTCGGCAGACTTACTTGCCTTACGCCCCCCTAGTGGCCAATGTAATTCTTTCTTTCCTGGCAGCCGGGCCTTAAGAAAAGGTTGTCCAACTTGCGGTTGGCGTCTTCCAACGTCTATCGGAACTGCGCTGGACAATATTCCGGCCCCTTATCAATGTCTTCTTCTTAATACTAGATCCTTGACCTGTCACTCCCTTGATATCTGGAATTTATTACAGAATTCCAATATATCATGCCTATTTCTTACTGAGACCTGGCTGAGTGACTGCTCTGCACCTGATTTAGCCAACGCCATCCCTCCGGAATACAACATCTTTAGGAGGGATAGAATATCAGGCAGAGGGGGAGGTGTAGCTCTTGTGGTAAATAAAAACATTCCCTGCTCTCCCCCCTCCAGGCTTGTACCGGGATTCTTCTGTATAGAGCCCCGGGACTTGCAGGGCCGTTCTTTGATGAACTACAAGTAGCTCTCTCAGTCCCTTGTCTCAGATCTGAGCATTGTATTCTTCTTGGGGATCTCAATGTTCACATGGATAATACAGCGGACCTCGATGCAATGAAACTCAGTGACATCACAGTTCCATTAGGATTGTCTCCATTTCTGCAGAAACCGACGCACAACAAAGGCCATACTCTTGACCAGATTTTTTCAACAAAATCTATTACGATAACGTCTATACAACCAGTATTATGGTCTGATCATTTTTTGATCTCCTTTTTTGTGCCTGCCACTGCTCTTACTCGGGTGAGAGAATCAATAGAGACCACGCGAACTTCGCGCCCTTTCCATCTGCTTTCGTGGATATGTTATCTGAGGCCCTTACCACCTTTCCATGTCCTCTTTTGGGCAATTTGGAAGAGAATCTTAGTCTCTTTCAGAATTGGCTGACAGCCAGATTTCAGACCTTAATCCCCGAAAAAAAGTTTAAATCAGGCGAACGTAGAGCGTCGGCCCCATGGTTCACTCCCCAGGTAAGGGAGCAGCGGCAGGGTTGTAAAAGGGCTGAGAGAGTTTGGAGACGGACCTATGATATGACTGAGAAATCAGTCAATCTGGAATGAAAAAAAGGCCTATTTTGAGCGTCGAATTGATGAGGCTGAAAATGGCTGTAAAGAAATTTTTTAAGTTGTTCTGGATTTCACCTCTCCAGCTATCTGTACACCATCTCATACTCATTCAGAAGTATGGATAAAACAGCTTGCAACTTTCTTCACCAGTAAAATCACAACCATTCAAGCCTCTCTTTTCCACCCTAGCTCTCAGTCGGTCGTGGGTCCCTCATCCCCCCCTTCATGTAGGGAGAGTCTAGGCCCTTTTCTTTTACAATTTCCACATCTATGCCTTGACACTTCTCTCGAGCTTTTGTCAAGCTTGAAATCAGGTTCTCCACTTGATCCGTGCCCGGCTAAACATCTGGGGAAGGTGGCACCCGCTTTAAATGCCTTGCTGAACCCCCTTCTGAATTCTTCGCTGTCAACGGGAGTGGTCCCGCAGGCATGGAAACATGCTCTGATCCTGCCATTGATCAAGAAGCCTACCTTGGACCCCCTCATCCATGCCAACTATAGGCCTATTTCCCTTCTCCCTGCCCTGGCGAAAGTGGCCGAGAAATTTGCACATCGGACGATTTCCAATTTCATCGAAGGAAACGACCTGTTGCATGACACGCAATCTGGGTTCCGTGCAAATTTCAGCACGGAGTCGGCTCTTCTCGAGGTCACGGATGCCATCAGGGAAGTACTCGACTCTGGAGGAAGGGCCATGTTGGTAATGTTAGATCTGTCGGCGGCCTTCGACACCGTCCCTCATGATCGCCTCCTTGTAAGACTCTGGGAGAGCGGCATTCGGGGAACGGTGTGGAATTGGCTTAAATCTTTTCTGGCCGGCCGCCGGCAAACGATCTGGGCGCCCCCTTTCTCCGCTGATATGGCTCCACTAGAGGTAGGGGTACCGCAGGGTTCCATTCTTAGCCCCATGCTATTTAACATCTTTATGGCCCCTCTGGCGGTAGTCGCGGAGTCTTTTGGCGCCCAGATCGTATCTTACGCCGATGACACCCAGATCCTGTTCACTTGTGATAGGGGCGGGTCATTCGACGGCGTACAGATCAGGGATTGCCTTGGTGCGGTTTTTGAGTGGTTCAGGTGTAATGGATTAAAGTGCAATTCCGATAAGTCGGAGCTGCTCTTTTTTGGTTGCACCTGTGAACCAGACTGGAAAGCTTGGTGGCCACAAGATCTGTTTCCACCTGACAACGTGTCTCTCAAGGCTAAAAATTTGGGAGTGATTGTGGACAGTGAATTGTCCTTTGGGCCACATGTTTCGTGCCTCTCAGGTAAATGCTTTGGCATTTTACGGATGCTGAGGAAGTTTCTTCCTCTAGTGTCTTTCCAGCATAGGAAGATTATTGTTCAGGCCTTGATCGGATCTCGACTGGACTACGCAAACGCCCTTTTCTTGGGTCTACCAAAATATCTTTTGACCCGTTTGCAAGTGGTCCAGAGCTCGGCAGCCCGTGCTATTTACCGGCTCCCGAGAAGAGCAGGTGCCACGGCTTTACTGAATTCTTTACACTGGCTACCGATCGCTAAAAGAATTCTTTTTAAGTGCCTGACTTTTGCCTTCAAAGCTTTACAAGGATCTAGCCCTAAGTACATAAGGAAACGTCTCTCCCGATATGTACCCAGCAGGTCTTTGAGATCATCTTGTCTATCCAAAATGACAGTCCCGGTTATCAGGCGTGCAAGGATGGGAGGTCGATCGTTCCGCTACCTAGCCCCGAAGGAGTGGAATGAACTACCACTTTCTCTCAGACAGGCTCCCAGTCTCCTTGCTTTTAGAAAAGAGCTTAAAACGTGGCTTTTTACTAAATAAACTTTTTACTAAATAAACTTGATCCTTCTCTTCTGTCTGCTTTTTTAGTTGTTATGTCTTGTTTTGCCTGCCGATATTCTTCATCAAAGCGCCGGGATGCTCCTCGGAGTAGCCGAGCGCTATAGAAGAAATAAATTAACATAACATAACATAACACATTACTACATTTCCCACACAACCAACACATGATCACCACCCAAAATCATGTAGCAGCCCCACCAACAGCAATATCAGAAAAGCAGTAGTGTTCAAAGGAAACAAAAATGGCTTTAATCAGCATGATCAAAAATTGTATGTTCGTAGAAAGTTCAATATTTACAAAGCCCATAGGGCAGTCCAGAAGTCACAGCTGGATGGGGGACACAGTGGGATGCGTGTCCCCTAGCTTGCCTGCACAGTTACATTCCGTCGTCTTCCACAGGGGTGAGGGCATCATGTAGGGGGGAAGAAACAGGCACCGCAGGGACAGGAGGGTGAAGGGTAGGCGTCGTGGGTGCAGGGATGGAGGACTCCACCACAGGGGGTGGGGCAGGGCCAAAGGTGGAGGCCAGGATCTCGCTGCACACCTTAGCAAGGTCCTCCAGGGTATCCCCTGCACCCGAAGGAACCACAGGCCCCAAGGAGGGGGGGGGGGGTCAGAGGGATGGGTCGCAGCGCCACTGGCGGAGGGTGTAGACAGGGGGGGGGGAATCCACCACCCTGACCGAGGACTTCCTTGACCGCTTGCGTGGTGGCGTCACTGTGGGGCTCAGGGACAGAGCGGCCATGAAGGAGTCTTTGGGGGAGATGTGGCCAGGAGAGCTGAGGGGAGTGGATTTGGAGGGAGTGGATTGGGTGGAATGCGGACTCCCACTCTGGCTGCGTGTCACACGTTTGCCCCCCGACCCAGTGAGTGTGCCTACTTCACCCTGTGTGTGCGTGTCAGGAGGTGTGCGGTGGACCTTCCCTGCTGGTGTGGTGCCTGTGTGTGTTGTGGTGGGTGCATGCTAACGTCTGGGTGTACGTGGGACAGGCATGGGAGTGGGAAGTGTGGATGGGGCAGGGGTAGGGGGTGGGACGTAGCGCTGCAGGAGACCCACTGCTGCAGTCAGTGTCGAGTCTATCGACCTCAGCAAGCTGTGTTGGTCAGCCTGCGATGAATGAATGCCCTCCAAGTATGCCTCCATGTTGTGCAGCACTTGGCTGTGGCCATGGAGGACATTAAGGATTGCAGCCTGACCAACCTGCAACTGCCGCTGGATGTCCACAGACTCGGCATTGGCGGCAGCAGTGGAGACAGGGGCAGGGGGTGCGGTGCCTGGCAGGAAGCAGACATGTGGTGACCGGGCACGTTGGGAAGGGACACGAGCAAGTGGGAGGCGGCTGATGGCAATGGAGGGGGCGGGGCGAGATGTAGTGCCGCTGTCAGCTGCTGGTGCAGCCGCCGCCCACTCGGAGAGATCATCCTCGGACCCGTCAGCTTCATACTCTGTTGTGCCAGTCGACAGGTCCCCGGCTTCACTCTCCTCCGCCTCAGTCCCACTTGATGTGCCAGCCCCGATGTCACCGCTGGCACTGGTGCTCGGTCCCTCTGCTCCGTCAGTGCCCATGTCTCCCTCCGTGTCCCCCGACGATGCTGTGGGCAGGGTGAAGAGACAGAAATTAATCATACACCTGTATACATATGTCACATGAGTCCAATCTACATAGGTCACAGTGCATAGCCTGAAACAAAAGAAGAGTTACATCTACAAAACAAGGTACATATGTAGGGCATGCAAGACACAGTTGTTTGACCCACCATGCCACCGATAAACTATGGAGAGCATGACACAATAGCAAATGAGATGGAATGGAATTTTGACTGAGGAGCAAGGCCCTGGGGACAATCCAGCACTGCATCTGCACCACACAGCGTGGCAGGAAATAGGGATGAGCAGGGACCATATCCAGGAACAAGAGGCACATGCAGCATAGGTTATACTGAAAACATGCCCACCATCACTGGCCCACTGCACCTTGAGTGCATGTCCAGACAAACATCACACCCTGGCCAGTCCTAGCAAGGAGATATCAGGTTGTGACATGAAGGCCATGCCCGCACCACCCACCCCCTACATGAGACTATTATTTGGAGACACAGGTAGCACTTACATCCCTTAGTCTGGGTGAAATACACATGGGATGCAACAAATCAAGGTTGCACACAAAATACCCAAGGTGCGCCTGTCCAAATAATCATGTACAAATGGCCATCATCAGATGATTGTAACAAGACACACAGGCAATGTCCACCGTGAGTATGAACAAGGAAAATCAGGTCAGTCTGTACAGTGGACACTTGTACTACATTTCACGTCAATATACATTTGGCCAGGGGACAATGGCACAGAGCACAACCTATGCTGTAGACACAGAGATTGTCAACATATTCGGATTACACACATGATACCTAGGAAAATCTGCCCCTGGGGACAGTAGTGGCCACACAACTCCATGCTCCTGAATGGGAATGACTGCAACACACGCTACCATCCCCGCACTATGCGTACCGCACACTCATGCACATCATGTCACAGGCCACCACATAGGACATGCGTGCTGTAAGGCCTCACACTTGAGAGACTAACTCCCATGTCTGGACTCAGCATTAGTGCCAACTGACATGGAACCCACAAGACCAGAACTGGACAGGGCACAGGCAAGGTCCCAAAACCTGTTACACACCACCCCCACACATGATGCTGCAGGCATTGTACACTTGGAGAAGGTGCCAGGCTACATAACCTTGTGACGGAGTGACTTCACACAGACCAGGGAACACATTGCAAGGAGGGGAAGGGAGGCAGGAGAGCACTGCAATACTGTGGGTAACAGGATCTGCACAGCACCATTAAACCCTGGCAGTGCATCCATGGAACAGTGCACTTACAAATGCTGGTGAAACACAACAAACACACATGTATCTACCCCCCTCCTGCTGCTGCATCTCCTGTAAGCGCCTGTCCAAGTCTGGAAAGACCACCGCCAGCACACGCTTGTGGATGTGGGAGAGACGGCGGCGCCCGCGGTTCTTATGGCTCTCAGGTGAGTCCCCCAGCAGGACCCGTGCGATCCTCCGCGTCCAGCACCGGATATCCTGCCAGCGTTTCCTCACCTGGGACAGGCGCCGCTTCCGACTATCCGCACTCCTCACGGCACTGACGGCGGTCAGCCAGATCTTCTCCTTGGCAGAGGCGCCTACCTGTGAGGATGAACAAGTGACACTACATCAATACACCTGCAACATGTCACAGAGACACATATGGGAACAAATTAGCTGGTTACAACAAGGCATGTCATGAAGCCAACGCATTGCACCTTTGCCATAGGGACATACTCCTCTGGGGAAGGGCAAAAGCAGTACATGCCAGCGAAAGTACACAGGTGGAATGAGGGCAAAGACACAATCAATTATCAAGGCTCACACTGTGCATCACACCCACCCCTCCTGACTCTGGGCACTGCTGGGAGGACTCTGCACACACCCCTCCTGTCTCTGGGCACTGCTGGGAGGACTCTGCACACACCCCTCCTGCCTCTGGGCACTGCTGGGAGGACTCTGCACACACCCCTCCTGTCTCTGGGCACTGCTGGGAGGACTCTGCACCCACCCCTCCTGTCTCTGGGCACTGCTGGGAGTGATAGGCACCCACCCCTCCTGACTCTGGGCACTGCTGGGAGGACTCTGCACACACCCCTCCTGTCTCTGGGCACTGCTGGGAGGACTCTGCACACACCCCTCCTGTCTCTGGGCACTGCTGGGAGTGATAGGCACCCACCCCTCCTGACTCTGGGCACTGCTGGGAGGACTCTGCACACACCCCTCCTGTCTCTGGGCACTGCTGGGAGTGATAGGCACACACCCCTCCTGTCTCTGGGCACTGCTGGGAGGACTCTGCACACACCCCTCCTGTCTCTGGGCACTGCTGGGAGTGATAGGCACCCACCCCTCCTGACTCTGGGCACTGCTGGGAGGACTCTGCACACACCCCTCCTGTCTCTGGGCACTGCTGGGAGGACTCTGCATACACCCCTCCTGTCTCTGGGCACTGCTGGGAGGACTCTGCACACACCCCTCCTGTCTCTGGGCACTGCTGGGAGACATCAGGCATCCCCCCCCCCCCGGGACCCCCCCTACAGTACATAGCATATGTGTCACACTTGGACACAATGGCAGAAGTCACAGTCACAAAAAAGGGACACAGTCTGTGCTAGTAGCTCTGCACTCACCTGATACCCTGGTCGCCCATACAGCAGGGGGTACTGTGGGAGGATCACATCCAGCAATGCCAGATTCTCCTCCAGGGTGAATGGCTGTGACCTCTCCACAGACCTTGACATGGTTCCAGGGAATCAGGAGCAGCAGCAGTGTGGTAGAATCGAAATATGTGCAGGCAAGTGCTCCCTCATGGGACCTGGCTGCCTTATATCTGCCTTGCTGGCCTGTTTCATGCACAGGAGTACAGAGTGATTGGTCACTCACCTTTGCATCCTATGTTTCCTCCAATCCCTTCAAACCTAGCACAGTCAGTGGGTTCTTATTGTGTTTTTTTCTTCAGCATGATGTCAACTCCACAAACACATTGCAACAAAGTAGATTCATTCCAACTGACTTCTGCTGTGCACCTTCCAGAAGAAATTCAAACTTAAAACTTGGTCTCCATGACAACCAGCATGCATGTAGGCCTTAATACTTGTCCCTCATGTGTCCCCTATGTAAAATTGAGCTTCACCCACAGGTACGGTGCGTTCCGGGCCCCTAGGGCACCCCAAATGCATAGCAACGGCCCGTACACGCGTGCGTACGTTCACTATCACTATGGGTGTCCTCGCGTATGCGTACTCGTAGTGATAGTGAGCGTACAGGCGTGTGTACGGTCCGTACCACTATGGGTGTTCTCGCGTATGCGTACTCGTAGTGATAGTGAACGTACAGGCGTGTGTACGGGCCGTACCACTACGAGTACGCATACGCGAGGACACCCATGGTGATAGTGAACGTACAGGCGTGTGTACGGTCCGTACCACTATGGGTGTTCTCGCGTATGCGTACTCGTAGTGATAGTGAACGTACAGGCGTGTGTACGGGCCGTACCACTACGAGTACGCATACGCGAGGACACCCATGGTGATAGTGAACGTACAGGCGTGTGTACGGTCCGTACCACTATGGGTGTCCTCGCGTATGCGTACTCGTAGTGATAGTGAGCGTACAGGCGTGTGTACGGTCCGTACCACTACGAGTACGCATACGCGAGGACACCCATGGTGATAGTGAACGTACACACGCGTGTACGGGCCGTACCACTATGGGTGTTCTTGCGTATGTGTACTTACTGACCGTACACATGCCTGTACGCTCACCATCACTATGGGTACACATACGGCAGCACTCCCATAGTGATATGGGAACGTACACAGGCCCTCTTAGCAGCAGTACGGTGGTTTTCACACATCACAGTGGTGACAGGCAGCACACAGGAAGGAATAGGGCGGACATACTTGTCCATGGATGGACATCAAGGCATTGTCTGGGCAGTACTACATGTGTGGGGCACAGGTGTGACAGGCTGTGATGTGGCACATTACTCCTGAGTCGAGAAGGCACCAGATGTATGATGAGATGTGTACAGATGTAATGTGTGACGGTGCAATGTGTGCCAGGCATGCCCTTGACTCCTTTGACATGCGTGCATGTCGTACTGCACACTTGGGATGACCGACACTGGCATGGCACGGACACCAACACACGGAAGTGTCCCCTGATGCCCGGTACAGGGGTTACCACACCTGACTTGTCACTACCCACGGTGCACGATGTGACTATGTCATGTATGTGTGGGGGGTTCCCATTAGATTGATGTTGGAGCACCCTCAAAAGCTGCAGCTGTTGCAGCAACCAACATGTGTCTGTGTGTAGATTGACATTGCACACTGTTCCGCACACCATGCCACATGTGGTATCGGATGTGAGGTGCGTATGTATGCATGGGACACGGAGTAGCGTAACAAGGACATGTCTGCATCCTCTCTATGAATGTGTGGTGAGTCATGACATGTGCACCTTCATGGCAAGGTGTGTGGGCTGTCCTAGTGTAATGTCATGTGACCTGTGGCTCTAGTGTTCCGCTACCAGTCTCTGAAATCGACATCCTACTTCTGCTGATGTGTGGGTGTATGTCACTCCTGTCTTGCGTCTGGCTGTTCACTTGCACTGGGACACAGCTAATCCCATGCCATGGCATGTGGAGGTTCTCAATCTCCCTGTGTAGCTGGGTCTTGGTAGGAGTGTCACCTGCCAGCCATACGTGTCCAGGGCATGTGGCACATACCTGACTCCATATGTAGCATATGTGTATAGACAGATTAACATGTGCTCAGTACAAATTAATTGTTGTTGTTGTGCACTCACTCTTCCTTGTCACTTCCAAATTACTGCAGAGCGCCGCCTCTCCCCCGACCAATTCCGGACTTGGCTGCCATGCGGGAGAATGACTGTATCCGGTGCTACCGCTTCCCCCAACGGTTGATTCTGGATTTGACGGCGAGACTGGCACCACACCTGCAACCACTGCACAGGTATCCTACGGCACTGACACCCAAGCTGAAGGTAATGGCAGCCCTACATTTTCTAGCCACGGGTACCTTTCAAAATACCATAGCTCATGTTGGTGGCATGTCCCAGAGCATGTTCTGCCGTGTGCTGCATGATTTCTTAGAGGCCATGTTGATTCACCTGGATGACTTCATACATTTTCCTACCCCTGAAATGTTGACTGGGGTCAAGCGTGGATTCTATGCCCTGGGAGGGATGCCCCATGTCATTGGGTCCATATATGGGACACATGTTGCTTTGGTACCACCACAGGCACAGGAGGTAGCGTACCGGAATCGCAAGCACTACCACTCCATCAATGCCCTTGTGGTGTGTCTGTCCAACATGGTGATTTCACATGTCTGTGCTCGTTTTCCAGGATCAGCACACGATGCCTACATCATGAGGCGTAGCAGGGTGCCTGAAATGATGACGCAGCTGCGCAACGAACGAGCATGTGTTGTTGGTGGGTACAGTCTGTCTGTCCTGTATTTTGCGTAGACTTCCAGCACGACCGCTTCTCCTGTTCTAACGATGTCCATGTGCTTTCCATGTAGGGGACGCTGGCTATTCCAACATGCCATGGCTGATCACACCTCTCCGCAACCCCATCACGCCAGCCCAGCTCCGCTACAACACCGCCCATGGCCGGACAAGGCGAGTGATAGAGAGGACGTTTGGCCTGCTGAAGAGCCGATTCAGGTGCCTACACAAGACCGGCGGCGCACTCCCATATGCCCCGGCGAAGGTCTGCAAAATCTTCATGGTCTGCTGCATGTTGCACAACATGGCAGTTGAGAAAGCTGTGCCACTCATCCTGGATCAAGATGACAAGGACCATCCACCCGTGGAGGACGAAGGGCTTGGCAATGGGGCTAGTGATGTGGAGGATGTGGAGCCGCAAGATGACATCCGGACTCGGCTCATACGCGACTTCTTTGCTTAGTGGTGAGTACCAGTGTCTGAGTGTGCACACATTGGTCCCCGTGTGGCATGTGTTGTGATGTGTGTCTCCACCTGCATGTATGGCACGTGAGTCAGAGGTGTGTGTGGGTGTGTCACTGGAGTGATGGTGCCAGTGATGGTTGTATTTCCCCAGTCATAATTGTGACCTAGCATGTTGTCATCCATACATGTGTCGAGTAAATGCACATGCAAGTGGCTGTGCTTTTTGTGGCTGACTTCTTGTGTGTCTCTCTTCCCCAGGTACTTGCGCATGCCGTCTGCTGCTTGCATTGTTGTGGCACTGCTATTCCTCATGGACACGTCATCGTGTGCTGACTCAGCGTTACAGGCACGGACACGTTTGGAAGTCTCCTTAGGGTAAGGGATGCATCAGGGGTGTATTTGGTGTGGCAGTTGTTCACGATGTATGCACACTGCCCCTGTCGATGTTTGGTTCCTCTGCAGACATGTTGCATCACCATGGTACACATGACATGCAGCTGGGTACACCTGAATAGATGGTCAGACTTGTTGACAGTCATCAGTGATGGGATAGTGGATTGTGATGATGGCATCAATGTGTGTAACACTGCCCTCGGACACATACGGTTTGCATTGGCTTGACATGCTGTGGGACTTCCACATCAGCGGATCAATGGTGTATGGCAGGCTCTCCGTGAGCAGCTGGGGGTGTTTAGCTGTTAGCCGACACTTGTGTGCCACTTCCATGGCTATCACGCATTTGTGCTGCAGAAGGGGGGTGCCAGTGTTGGACCCACATGTTACTCCACATGAAGTGTTCATGTGTACTTCAAGTTGCCTCTGCAATCCCGAAAACATGACTAATAAAGGTGTCCCTATGCCTCCAAGGTGCCTCTTCTCAGTCAATGCTGGTGTGTTGCCACGGTGCATCCAGCATGTTTGGCATGGTTTTCCCTGATAGTGGCTATCTGTCTATGTGTCAAGTAGCAAGATGCAAGCTGTGTGTGTGGGATGAGACTGTGTATTGTGCATGATGTCCATGACTGTGTGGGTATTGTAACATGTGCCATCCCCATGCATCCAACGTTGGCCAGGCCCCCATTATCTGCATCCACCGGACTCAAGCTTGCAGGACATGGTTCTGCCACCTGTCTACCCATACCTGGGTGCCCCCCAGGACACTGGACATGATCCCTGACCTCTGCGCATGACTGTTGCTGTACTCAATATGTCTGTCGGCACGGTTGTGCGGCCACCCCCTCAGCTGGTTGGGCCCATCACGGGTGTGTATGGTGCTCCATGTCTGTCTTGCCTAATACACTGTGACCCGTGTGTCCTGTGCCAGACTCAGGCCCCAGGGTGTGGATGGTTGAAGTCAAAAGAGAACTCAGGCATGTTTAGACTTTACAAGACACATGTAAGGTAATAATGGAACCAGCAGGCATCTTCTCTTCATGGTGTGACTTTTTATGTTTGTGGGGGGGGGGGGGGGGGGTATGACATGAGGGGCTTTCCAGGTGTTTGGAATCCAAAGTTCAGTAGGGGAGTTGGTGTCCTTGCCATTTGAAATCCTCAGAGTCCATGCCACAGTCTTTGTCAACATTGGTCAGACAGTGACCAGCAAGGCCATGTGGCAGAGAATGTCTTTTGATGCTGTGCTGCTGTTGCTCCAGTAGGCCAGGTGCCAGGCCAGGTGTCCTGGGAGATGGTGCTGTAGCGCCGACCCTCACGGTCTTTTCCGTGGACGACCCGCCCTCCTGCGGGGACCCTCAGAAGCAGGCCGTGACGATGTTTGGGATGCTCCATCGGATGTTTCCTCCTCCTCCTCCTGATCCTTCCCTGTGGGTGGTGATGTTCTACGCCTTCTGGCACAGGGAGGGTTGCCCATGTTGTCGGCCATCCGACGGAGTGTGCTGTGAATTCCCGTGTACACCGTCACAAGCTCAGCCTGTCCGTCCTCCATCCTCCGTTGGTGTTGCAGTAGACAGGCATGTAGCTCCGCATGTTGCTGGGCCTGCTGGGTCTTGATCCCCTCGAGGACGGACACAACCTGGGCCATGCCCGTGGTGTCCTGCCGGTATGTGTCCAGGATGTTTCGGACATGGGAATATACCGGATCCCCAGCCAACTGGTCAGGCTGGCGCCTCCGCCGTCCTCCACTCCCACCACCCCTGCCCACTTGCACCTGGCCTGCCCTTGTGGGCACATCGGGTCTCCGGGACCCCTGAGGGGTGGCATTGGCGTTGTCGCCTGCCTCCTCCTGGGTGCCCGGGACACCGTGTCCCTCCTGGCCAGCCTGGCTGCTTTGTGGTGGTGGGGCAGGGATCCTGGGTGTCTCCTGGGATGTGGCAGGAGTGGGGGTGGTGGTTGGCCCGGTTGTACCTGACGCAGGTGCTGCAGGTCGTTGGACACCAGAGGGGCCAGGTTGGTCGGGGTCGTCCACAGAGTGGTGAGATTCGTCGCTGCCGGTGGGATCGGCCTCCCGCAGAGCCGGGTCCTGTGAGTCTTCCCCCCCAGTGTTGGGGGGTGAACCACGAGGTTGACCTGTGTGTGAGAGAGACAATGTTAATTTTGGTCCATGCAACATCCATGTTTCATCAGTTTCAAAGTTGGAACATTTCCTCTGGGAATTTGGATCTGTCTTGCATTCCACTCACAGTGCACTTGTGCATGGGTGTGTCCCTTGGGCACAGCTTTGGCGCCTTTAACTATGTGTGGCACAGTCTTTGTTGCTGCGTCAAGTGTGACTGCAGTCAGCAGTGGAGTGGGCAGGTGTGGCGAGCCGTGCATTGGCGCCTTCCGTGTTGCACTGTACGTGGGCACATGAAGTTGTTCCACACACTTATATGATGCAGGTAGCTGTCGTTGTGCTCGTGCACAGGTTGTGACATGGCCCTGTGTTTTGCCATAGAGGAGAGGGGGGGTGCTGGCACTGGCCACCCTTGTCTACATGCACACAGTCCACCTGCTGACGAGCAGACATTCCCACACACCACATGGCTGATTTGCTCTCCCTGTGTCTCCCTCCCTCTCTGTCCCCCTCTCCCTCCCTCTGTGTGTCAGCCTACTCCCTCTGTCCGTCTTCCTGTGTCTCCCTCCCTCTCTGTCCCCCTCTCCCTCCCTCTCTGTCCCCCTCTCCCTCCCTCTGAGTGTCAGCCTCCTCCCTCTGTCCGTCTTCCTGTGTCTCCCTCCCTCTCTGTCCCCCTCTCCCTCCCTCTCTGTCCCCCTCTCCCTCCCTCTGTGTGTCAGCCTCCTCCCTCTGTCCGTCTCCCTGTGTCTCCCTCCCTCTCTGTCCCCCTCTCCCTCCCTCTCTGTCCCCCTCTCCCTCCCTCTGTGTGTCAGCCTCCTCCCTCTGTCCGTCTTTCTGTGTCTCCCTCCCTCTCTGTCCCCCTCTCCCTCCCTCTCTGTCCTTCTCTCCCTCCCTCTGTGTGTCAGCCTCCTCCCTCTGTCCGTCTCCCTGTGTCTCCCTCCCTCTCTGTCCCCCTCTCCCTCCCTCTCTGTCCCCCTCTCCCTCCCTCTGTGTGTCAGCCTCCTCCCTCTGTCCGTCTTCCTGTGTCTCCCTCCCTCTCTGTCCCCCTCTCCCTCCCTCTGTGTGTCAGCCTCCTCCCTCTGTCCGTCTTCCTGTGTCTCCCTCCCTCTCTGTCCCCCTCTCCCTCCCTCTCTGTCCCCCTCTCCCTCCCTCTGTGTGTCAGCCTCCTCCCTCTATCCGTCTCCCTGTGTCTCCCTCCCTCTCTGTCCCCTTCTCCCTCCCTCTCTGTCCCCCTCTCCCTCCCTCTGTGTGTCAGCCTCCTCCCTCTGTCCGTCTTCCTGTGTCTCCCTCCCTCTCTGTCCCCCTCTCCCTCCCTCTCTGTCCCCCTCTCCCTCCCTCTGTGTGTCAGCCTCCTCCCTCTGTCCGTCTTCCTGAGTCTCCCTCCCTCTCTGTCCCCCTCTCCCTCCCTCTCTGTCCCCCTCTCCCTCCCTCTGTGTGTCAGCCTCCTCCCTCTGTCCGTCTCCCTGTGTCTCCCTCCCTCTCTGTCCCCCTCTCCCTCCCTCTCTGTCCCCCTCTCCCTCCCTCTGTGTGTCAGCCTCCTCCCTCTGTCCGTCTTCCTGAGTCTCCCTCCCTCTCTGTCCCCCTCTCCCTCCCTCTCTGTCCCCCTCTCCCTCCCTCTGTGTGTCAGCCTCCTCCCTCTGTCCGTCTTCCTGTGTCTCCCTCCCTCTCTGTCCCCCTCTCCCTCCCTCTCTGTCCTCCTCTCCCTCCCTCTGTGTGTCAGCCTCCTCCCTCTGTCCGTCTTCCTGAGTCTCCCTCCCTCTCTGTCCCCCCTCTCCCTCCCTCTCTGTCCCCCTCTCCCTCCCTCTGTGTGTCAGCCTCCTCCCTCTGTCCGTCTTCCTGAGTCTCCCTCCCTCTCTGTCCCCCTCTCCCTCCCTCTCTGTCCCCCTCTCCCTCCCTCTGTGTGTCAGCCTCCTCCCTCTGTCCGTCTTCCTGTGTCTCCCTCCCTCTCTGTCCCCCTCTCCCTCCCTCTCTGTCCCCCTCTCCCTCCATCTGTGTGTCAGCCTCCTCCCTCTGTCCGTCTTCCTGTGTCTCCCTCCCTCTCTGTCCCCCTCTCCCTCCCTCTCTGTCCCCCTCTCCCTCCCTCTGTGTGTCAGCCTCCTCCCTCTGTCCGTCTTCCTGTGTCTCCCTCCCTCTCTGTCCCCCTCTCCCTCCCTCTTTGTGTCACCCTCTGTCACCTCAGCCCAGCTTCCTGGGCACACACTGTTAGCAGATCTTTGAATGGCCCTTGGCTTGTTGATGTGAGTTTGTTTCTGATCTCCAGGCACCCATTGGGTGTAGTGTGTGTGTCTGCGCTGCTGCTGTGGTGGTGTGTGCTGCCACTCTTTCACAGTGTTGGCTGTTCATTAGCTGCTGTCATGTGCAAAACAGTGCCTTCACCCCCATGTGTTAATGCAAGGCGTCCGCCATTTGCTGGCGAGTCTTTCCTGTGTGGGGACACACTGTTTGTCTGGCTGTGACCTAGGCCATATGGGCAGAGGGCATTGTTGTCTGCTAATGAGTTGCACTATGTGATTTTTTGGGCCCACCCTCCCGCCATCCGGGTTACCGTGTCATGTGTTGGTGTCTTCTGTGGCCTGTGACTTGACATTGTCCAGCTGGGTGCATGGGGCATGGTGGCGCCAGTGGCATGTGCGTGTTCCTGGAGTGTGGTTGAGTCATGCGATAGCTTGGGGTGGTTGCGTGCCTGTTTGTGAGTTTGTTTGTGGATGACGTTCCCCCCATGTGAGGTGCGTTGTTTGTGTACTCACCCGGGTCTCGGAGTCCTCCTAATCCTTCGACTGCCTCCACCGGCAGTATGGCCATCACCCTCTCCTCCCAGGGATGGTAGTGTACGGGTCTGCGGGACGGCCCTCCTCCAGTGACGTTGGCCTGGTTGTGTTCATCCGTCATCTTGGCTCGGACCCTCCTCCGCAGATCGTACCACCTGGCTTGGCATTCCTGCTTGTTCCTTCTGGTGTCCGCAACAGCATTCACAGCATCGACGATGGTCTGCCACATGGCTGTTTTTTCTGAAATGGTGGTCTGTCTGACCAATGTTCCAAAGAGGTGTGGCTCGACTCTGAGGATTTCATCGACAAGGACCTCCAACTCTCGGTTACTGAACTTTGGATTCTTGTTAGTGGGCATGGTGAGGGGTGTGGGTGTGGATGGTGGGGGGGGTGTGTGGATGGTTGTGGGTGTGTGGGTGTGGTTGTGCAGGTGTGTGTGTGAATGTGATGAGGGGGTGTTTGTGAAGGTGGTTGTGTGAAGGTGTGCAAGTGTAAGGTGTGGTAAAGCTTCTAGTTTGGTGCTGTAGGTTGTCTGTGGGGTCTGGCAGCAGTGAGTCTGTTGCAAAGGCTCATGGTTTGTGTGTGTGGGCCCTTTTTATTGGTCCATTGGTGGGTGTGGCTGTGTTTGAAGTTTGGGTGGGTGTGTTATAAGGAGTGGTGGTGTTTTGGGCCTCTGTTTGTTTTTGGCAGTTGCAGGTCAGTGAATGTGTTGTTTTAGTGGTTGTTGGACATGTTTAGTGGCTTTGTGCCATTCGAATGGAGTATTCTTGTGTTGTTTTGTTTAGTCCTGGTTTTGTACGTGCGTTTTTAGCGTGTGTACGGGGTGTACATGGGCCATTTTGTTGTACAGTGCTGTCCTTGTGTGTGGCTTGGTACGACTTGTACATGCGGTTGTGATGTTGGGGCCTGGGGTGCGCTCCGTACTTAGGAGGTTGTGGTGGGGGTACGACTCTGACGTACACGGGTGTACATACACGGGTGGGGGTACGACTCTAATGTACACGGGTGCACATACACGGGTGGGGGTACGACACGTACAGGGGTGTACATACACGGAGGGGTACGACACGTACAGGGGTGTACATACATGGGTGGGGGTATGACACGTACACGGGTGGGGGTACGACTCTAATGTACACGGGTGCACATACACGGGTGGGGGTACGACACGTACAGGGGTGTACATACACGGGGGTACGACACGTACAGGGGTGTACATACAGGGGGGGTACGACACGTACAGGGGTGTACATACACGGAGGGGTACGACACGTACACGGGTGTACATACACGGGTGGGGGTACGACTCTAATGTACACGGGTGCACATACACGGGTGGGGGTACGACACGTACAGGGGTGTACATACACGGGGGGTACGACACGTACAGGGGTGTACATACACGGGGGTACGACACGTACAGGGGTGTAGATACACGGAGGGGTACGACACGTACAGGGGTGTACATACACGGAGGGGTACGACACATACAGGGGTGTACATACATGGGTGGGGGTACGACACGTACACGGGTGGGGGTACGACTCTAATGTACACGGGTGCACATACACGGGTGGGGGTACGACACGTACAGGGGTGCACATACACGGGGGTACGACACGTACAGGGGTGTACATACACGGGGGGTACGACACGTACAGGGGTGTACATACACGGGGGGTACGACAAGTACAGGGGTGTACATACAGGGGGGTATGACACGTACAGGGGTGTACATACACGGGGGGTACGACACGTACAGGGGTGTACATACAGGGGGGTACGACACGTACAGGGGTGTACATACACAGGGGTACGACACGTACAGGGGTGTACATACAGGGGGGTACGACACGTACAGGGGTGTACATACACCGAGGGGTACGACACGTACAGGGGTGTACATACACGGAGGGGTACGACACGTACACGGGTGTACATACACGGGTGGGGGTACGATTCTAATGTACACGGGTGCACATACACGGGTGGGGGTACGACACGTACAGGGGTGTACATACACGGGGGTACGACACGTACAGGGGTGTACATACACGGGGGCGCGTACGCACGGGGGCTGGGGGTGGTCGGCGCGTATGCGGGCACATGTCTCCATGGTTGCTATGGGTGTTCGGTGCGGACGGTCTTTTTTCCATACGGTTGTAACTTCTGACGCACGGGATGGATCGTGATTCCGCGGTCGGACTTCACTTTTCACATTTGTACGGTGATTCGTCCGAGGACGTGTCGGACACTTTTTCCGACCCCAGGACGTGTGGGGAATGATTCCCAATGCGATTCGTATGGTCTTTTTGCCATGCGAATCGTAATTGGCAGTTTGTACGGCACTTGTACGATTCGTACGGTAAAAAGACCGGATACGAGTCGTACGGTCTTTTTTTTTACCGGATCGTAATCGGCACCTTAGTGTCCAGAACCTTCTCTGACTAAAGTTATATTGGAGTGGGAATAGTAAAATATGTCTGTTTAGTATTAAGTACTTTCCCTGAGTGAATTTATATTTGGAGTTGGAAGAGTATATTTTGTATGTGTTTTAGGTGAGTACTTTCCCTTTGGAATTTGAATTTTACGTAGAATAAATAATTGTTTTTATTTTTTTATTGGTATAATAAATTGACTGATTAGATTGTTGTAGTTAATAGTCTATAGTAGTGTAATGTATATACTAACTATGGTATTGTTGTACTTTATTTACTTTTCCATTATATTTATACATTTAGATATATAGCCCTTTTCCCCCCGGCCCTCTGCATTTGGGCATTGGGGGCAGCTTTGGTGCCTGCCACACAGTGCAGGGATATTTTTAAACCTCCATTTCTCAGTGGAAGGTTGTACTGTGGGTCTTTTCCGTCTGCTGCTCAAGCTTCCATTAGGAAATGGAAGTTTGCCCTATGGGCGGTCGCATCGTTTTATAGCAGTCAGAACGGCTGACCTAAGGTTGGGCGTTTCCTTTTCCGCAACGGTGTCGGGGCAGACGTAAGCCCTCCCGACATTGTAATCAGGCCCATAGAAATGAAAAACCCACATGCATCTATTTTTTATTTAGCTCATATAAGCATTCAATGCATGTTTTCAGAAGTTGTTAAAAATAATATTAATGAGAAAATATTTATTTATTAAAACATATAACACATTTTATATGTATATGTTTGCATTAATTGTATGGATTTCTTTTTTATATTTTTTAACATTTTAATCAGAAAATAGATTTTAAAATATGTTTAATATACAGTATATACAAGTAGTTTATATTTGAAGTAAACATTAACATATATTTATAACTTTTTAGCAAGACATATTGTATTAACATTTATTAAATAATTTCTTTGTTATAATATTAATTTTCTGTTTTTTAGTCACAATATTTATTTGTACACAAAAATATATATTTTGCATATTTCATACAAACATGTTTTTGTTGATATTGCATGTTAACATACATTTTGATATCATTTTTAACATGTTTTGTAATGAAAATGTTTCACTGAGTAGTATAGTTTTAATATATATTAAATAATGTTATAGATTCTTTATTATTTAATATATTTTACAAACGTTTATATGCAGAATACTGATTTTTTCTATATGTGTAATTTTTTTTATCTATGTTAATATATATTTGTATAATAGGAGTTAATATTTTCTTGTGTTTTAAATCTTAATAATACATTAAAGAAAACATTTTTAGTGCAATATATTTAAATAATACATTGTTACATTTTGTATGTAATGGATAATTCATTAAACGTATTTTATACTGCTGTACAAATATTTTTTACTTGCAATTAACAAAATAAATGTTAAAATATAGTGAATATTATTACATATCATAATATTATTTACTATATATTGTAAAAAAAAATCTAATTATATTTCAATTTTTGAAATATTTTACATCATTTTTATTCACATTTTTCTTTTATTTATTTTTTACATTCTGTTCGAAGGGGAAATAGTCCTTTCTCCAGATTATTTTGGCAGCCATTTTTGTTTGGAGTAAGTGTATTTTGCATTCTGTCGCTATTGTTATTTGGTCGGTATTGGAGAAGGAAGTTTGCGGTTGGGAGCTGTGTTGGACCGGCTAAGGTAAATTTGATTTAACATATTTCTAAGGTAGTTTAAGGATAGGGGGAGGTAGTTAGGTGTTATATAGGGTATGTAGTGTGTTATTTTTGAGGTTGTGTAGTGTAGCGTGTTTGTACTAGTATATGGAGTATTAGTGTGTTGTATCTATTAAGATAAACAGTTTTGTCGTTTATTAGTTATGTGTATTTGAATATGTATTGTGTAGTTGTGGGTGTTGTGTTAAATGTTAAGTATTGCAATGCATATGTTTGTGCGGGAGGGATTTGTTTTTCTTTTTTACAGGTGCTTTTGTTCCCAATTTGGAGTTGGTCAGAGGATGCATTCTACTTTTTAAAAAAAAAGGAAATGTGTGTTGCTTCAATAAAAACGTATTATTATTAAACATTTCCTTTATTTTTTGGGTTTCCTGGAGCGTTTTTTTTACTCTATTTTTAGTTTTTTTTATGGTTCTAAGCTACAGAGGAATATTTCAGAGTATTTGGGTTGCATTATGATGGCCGTCAGACTTACGTCTGACTGCCATCATATCGGAGATGGGACCGCCCCACTTGCTGTTGGCGGTCCTGCCAATGGTATTACAAGGCGGTCGCAAAGTTTATCTTTGTATTGCGGCATGTGCTGCGGGCTGCAGCACACGCCGCAGTACATAAATACACTTTTAGCATATCCCTGCACTTTGTGGCAGGCACCATGTGGTGCCTGCCACTTGGTCCAGGGATATGTAGGGGGTCACCTTATGTGCCTGCCAAAACCCAAAACTGAGGGCCAGGGATAAAGGAGGGCTCGCTACGGGCCCCAAATGCCCCTTTCGGCCAGCATTTTCATGGCGGCCGGCGGGGAGGGACATCATAATCTCTACAGCGGTGTGTGGCAGGCACCGCCACCATTGTAGGGATTCCAGTTCCCTCCGATGGTCCGACGGGCTCCTTGAGCCAGTTGGATACTGTTGGTCGGTCTCTCCGACCACCAACCATTCGCCACCCATCCTAATGTGGTAAGCGGAAAACATGGTTACGATGGCAGTGAGACCGCCACCGACAGGCTGTCGGTAGCAGTCCGACCGTCATCGTAATCAGGCCCGTGATTTTTTCACAGTTGTATTTCTCCATTTTTGGGGCGTTCTTAACTTCTTTAAAATGGATTTGGAAGGATTTCTGTTAGATTATAATGTTTGGGATAATGATCTGCAGCTGCACCACTGTAAGTATTTTTAATATTTACAAAATGGGTGGGAAATGTTATCTATTTGTTTGTATTTTGATGTTTGAATCTGAAATGTATTGTTTTATTTAATGTTTGGTCAAAATTATATTAGCTTTGGTTGGTTATTTTCTATTGATTTTAATTTCATTAATTTGTATTATTTTTTAAATGTTAAAAATATTTTTATTATGTCAAATAATTTTGAAATATATTTGTTTAACATAATATTAATATGTTTATATTTTAATGTATAGAAATTAAGTTGGTGTTTTTTTTTATGTTTTGTAAATTATGTATTTGTTGCAGGTTAGGTTTAGAGTATAGATTTTGCTATGGTTTGTAGGTTTTCAAGACCTTTAGTACTTGGATATAGTCTAACTTTGTATTGTAGATGTTTGTACATTGTTTTAGTTTGTTTAGGGCATAGTTGTGTTACTGATTGTTCTAGTCTTAGGGGCTGATTATAACTTTGGCGCAATTGCGCCAGCTCTCCGTTGGGTTGACTTCTTCCCATTGTGGATTGGAAGGCATTATGCCATTCTTCTACTGCGTTGTTGGTTTTGGCTTGTTCGGGTAAGGACTGTCGTACACATTCCACCAGAGAATGTGGAATTTTTGTTGGCGTCTGTGTGAAGATCTATGTAGTCTTCGTACCCAGGTAGCTTCAAAATAGTCCAATAGGGGAGATACATTATTTTTGTTGGTTTGGTAGTAGGGGCTTTCGATTAATAGGTTATAGTGATTTGCCACTCAGGTATGGGGACGTAGGCTGGAGCTATACATTTTTTTTATCTCATATGCCAAGTAGCTATTCATTGCATATTATACACTTAGGATAGCTTTTTGTAGGTATCTCCATAGGCTCTGGTTAAAATTGTAATAGCATCCTTGCATGGCTGTGTGTGGGAACATTTTAAGAATGGCTTGTATCATTGATTGCTCAAAATCAATGATAATCTTTCGAGGATATTGTTAGTTTGTTGCTTTATTTGGGTTAGAAGTTCTATATAGAAAGCTGTTTGTTTATTTGGCAAGAGTGTATAGATGATAGGGATGTTACTGTTGTGAAATTACCCAGGGATTGTATTGAGTTGGTAAAATGGTTTGGGACATATTTTTAATGCCCCATCCATAATCCATGTTTTGCATTGCTTTAGTTTTAAAAGGGTTGTAGGTGTAGCAAAGATATTAATTCTTTTTTCATGACATTTATGGTCATATAAACGAAATTGTTCCTGTTTGTGTGTTATTGCGAGTTCAGGTGGAATTCCTACCTCAGTGAATGTTTTTGGGGTAGGTGGTGTATGAGTGGTGGCCTTTTTGGTTCTGGAAATTAGTCATTTTATAGTTGGTATGGCAGGTAACTGCCCAGTTACGTACTCTAGTTTATGGGGCAAAAAAGTCTTTCAGAATTTCAGTTGTTGGTTTTTGGGACTAGTGCTTTCTTCTTTAATATTTTCCAGCACATCACATTAGGGGGTGGTTATGTTCTTTAACACATATTTTTTTAAACAGATTTTATTGATTTTGTTGCATACACATCATGGCTGGTGGACATTGCACATCATGGCTTGTGACCCACCATGTCAAGTTAGTCTTTTACATCACTCTTTCACATTCCTTCTGTATAAACTTGTGATCGCATTGTTAATTCTTAACTTAACTCTATCCCTTTCCCCCTCCCCCCTTATGAGTCAGCTATCTGTAATTCTTATGTTTTGAGTGCTTGTTCGGTGCAGCCAGTATCAATGTTGGGTATTGGTAAGGGACTGGGGTAGGTCTAAATCCCTCTACTAATCTATTGGTTATGATGGGGGAAGACCTGTGCAGTAAGATCTTGATCCTAGTGTAGTGTACTTCTCATGGAGTGCTTGTTAATCTCTCGCAGGGGTTCCGTCTCTGGTCTCCGGGTCAGGGTGAGATAATGTGTCGACCAGGTCCTCCCAGGCTCTAGCGATTTCCATGTTCCTCAGTCCTCTCTGGGCCTCCCTTATTAGGATTTGCACCTCACAGCCCGCCCACTTCGTCAGCTCGTTCTTCCATGTGGCCAGTCTTGGATCCCCCGCTATTTTCCAGTTTCTAGCTATTTCGTGCTTGGCTAGGATAAATGCTAGGTCTTGGAATTTGGTAGTTACTTTGGACTACCAGGTACATGGAACTATCCAGTCGGCAATAGGCCGGGGGGGGTGGGGGAGCTCTTTTTCAATGATCTCTTCTAGTAGGTGTAAGACCTCCTCCCACAACTCACGCAGTCTCTGGCAGGAACGGAACATATAGAGAATGTGAACCCTTTCCTCTTTACATCTGAGGCAGGTCGCCTCCTCCACCTGGAAGTATCTGTGTATCCTCTCCGGGGTCAGATATGCAGTACGTAATAGTTAATAAGTTTAAAGTGTGATTTACTGGATTCTCTGGGTACTCCGGACAAAATATTATCCCACTCCTTCAGTGGGAATGGGGACATGCAAATCTGTCTCCCATTGTACTCGTAGTCTCTCCCACGGGCTCTGCTGGTCTACCCGTAGAACTTTGTACAGACAAGATACTGCTTTAGTAGTACCTGCTGATAGAACCATGTAGCAGCAGCTCTGTTGCGGTGGGGGCTCTGCAGAGCCCATCTGCCAGTGCTTATGAACTGCTGATGTGATCGCTCTATGTAGGGGTCAATTCCGGCCGCATAACGAACCGACCGACACGGACCCGGACCGAATACCGACTAACACGGACCAGCGCCGTACGACCAGTGCAGTACGCTGCAACGCAAGTGAATTACAACCGACACGTAAGGAATTCAAGCCGTACGACCGAGCCGGAGGGAAAATAGTGATCCGGCCGGAAAACCGACGCGATTTTCACCGACTGACACAAACCCAGAATGAGCCCGACCGACCCGTACCCGCGATGTACGATTAGCGCAGTACGATGCAATGCGTGTAAAACCAGACCGACTCGCACGGAGACCAAGCCGCACGACCGACACGCACAGACAACCCGGCACACAATCAATAGAGACCGCCGCGAACGACACGTACCAAACACAGAAGACAGGCAGCGTGAACGAGGGGGAAAAGCCCGCACGAGACAACAGCAGCGTCCGTTTCCGTCACATGAACGTCTCCTTCATGCCTACAAAACGCAAGGGAAAAAACACAAAAAAGGACCAAACAAGCAATGACTAAGCCAATAAATACCCTAAAAAAATTAATTGGACAAAGACACACCCACAACTCCAACTATATAAATGACTACAATCACTACCATCATCCCTTGCAAACAGGAGACACAGCCAGCAGCAAACACCAGTACCCAGCAACCACACACACACTCACAACTCACCCATCACACAACTCACGCACCATCAGCACCTCATACAAAAGCACACACACATACACACAGCAAAACCAACACCAACCCAACATCACTTGCACCCTCACACACACATCCCCCACCACCACCACTCATCACCATGCCTCCAAAGAAGAATCCAAAGTTCACAGATAGTGAGTTAGAAGTGCTGGTAGACGAGATCATCAGAGTAGAGCCACATTTGTTTGGTACATTGGTTCAAAGGACCCCCATCTCACAGAAAACCAAGATGTGGGCGAGGATTGTGGACAATGTGAACGCACAAGCACCAACGTTGCGCACAAAGGACGATATCCAGAACCGGTGGTATGACGTGCGCAGGAGGGTCAAGAAACTCATCGAGAAAGATCACGCCTTGAGTCAGTGCACCGGCGGTGGCCCTCCTGCCAAACCAGTCTACTTCAGGACCTGGGAGGAGAAGGTGCGGGACATCCTACCACCAGAGAGCGTCCATGGCCTAACAGACATCCCAGAGACTGGTGAGTACACAAACAACATACCCAAGATTGTGTGGCAAGGGGACAGTGAAACCATGCACCCCAAGCAAAGCTACACTAACCAATAGATAATCAACCCAAGATGTGTATGCCAGTCACACAAACACAATACCTGCCATCCCAGAGTGACTGGGGACTGTGTCATGACATGTACCAACCTACAAACAAATAGAGCAAGCCAGTGGCACTAAGCCAAATACACCCAGCCAGACAGTTTGCCACCACAAACACACCACCTCACAGTGCAGCTGACTGTCAGGAAGGAATAGTGGGAATGCAGGTGAAGTGAGTGTAGACAAAAGCATGATGGGGTCTGTAGTCACAGATAGTGCTCCCCCTGCTGATTGGCCCATCAAGACCCCTCTGAAACATGCCCACATCACAGGGAGTGGAAAATGACTGACAAGATGGCTGACACTGGCTCCTGCTGTGGGGAGCACAAGGCCCTGCTAGGGCTTGTGTGCAAATCAGAAGCAGGACACCACTGACTGACATCCTGATAGACAACTTGCACGCCCTACAATGGAAGCACGTTTCATGATGGGAAGGAGGACTGACAGCCCTGACCATACTAATCAGCATGGGGAGACACCCCCCCAACACAAACTCCACACAACTCACCGGGTACAATGCATTGACACACACGTCATTGAAATAGCAGCAAAAGATACCCCGTACTGGGTGCTGCTGTGTGAAGCACAGGGGCTCACTTGGACTTGTAGCCAAACAAACACCAGGATTTCACAGTCAGCCTTCTTGCCACTGATGTCACACCCCCTCACAGGGAAACAGAGTCAAGAGGGAGGAATCATGGGCATGCTGGGAAGGGGGGTGTAGCCAAGAGTATGATGGGACTTGCAGTCTCAGACAACCTACACCCACCCACGTGGCCCTGCAAGATCAACCTGAACCATACTCGCCTCACAGGGAGTGGGAAGGGACTGACAAGATGTCTGACACTGGGCTCTGTTGTGGGGAGCACAAGGCCATGCTGGCAAATGGCCATCAACTCTGTCTGTGACAAGCTGGGAAAAAGCAGCGTACAGGCAGGCATCTGTTTGAAAAGTAGAAAATGTCATGTTTGTGAACCAACGATGCATGTAGAAACATAAATCACATTGTGTGTGTCTTCCAACCACAGGTCGTGCTGGGCACCCAGCGCCAAATGACGAGGATACCCAGTCCCAGACTCTGGTGGACACTGAGCTCTCTCGTCTGACTCTCTCACTGTCCTCTTCGGATGACGACGACTAACAACCTGTACCCACGCCTCCAGCATCTGGACACCGACAGGGCACTCCCGCCAACACGGACAGACCAAGGACAATGAACACCCACAGTACAGGGACACAGGACCCCCCGGAAGCTACAGCCAACACCACCAGCAACACCACCCAAAGGGTCCCAGTGTCACCTGTGCGTACCGCCGCTGGTCCTGCCCGTGTGGGGAGGGGTGCTGGGAGGGGTGGGAGGCACAGGGCACGCCTTGCAGAGGGGTCTGGACTGCATGATGACCCCCAACTGGCACGCATCTTAGATGCGTACCAGGATAGCACCGGAGGATTTGGCCAGGTAGTGGGGATCCTCAAGGACCAACAGGAGCAGGTCACCCACCATGCCCGCATGGAGGAAAAGTGCATCAGGACATACTACAATGCCTCCGCCATATCAACACCAACCTGTCCCCACCCCCCTGTGTGCCCACAACATCTGTCGCAACACCATCTGCCAGTGCCACAGGGAGGGAGGAGGACTCTGGCGGAGAGTCCCCTGCACCGCAGAGGCCTGCACATGAGGATCCCCCCACCCCCACCGAAAGAAGAGGGGTCGTCCGAAGAAGGACATGTGAGAGGCAGATGTCCCAGCACATCCCCCAGGGCCTACAAACCTATTCTGGACAATGTTCTTTGTGCGCAACCCGTTTACCTTGTCCAATCGCACACAACTCGCCCACATGACATGGAGGGTTCATGTTGGGCCAATGTAGCAGACGACTGTGGGCTTTACTCTGGACATTTCATCTACCAGCACTTCCAACTCCAATGTGAACTTTGGATTCCCAAACCAATGTACAGCACCCACCATCCTGTGCACTTCACTCACACATGTTTGTAAATAAACTCACCAGTACACCATACTTGCCTCTGTTGTGATTCCAACTTGTCATGTTCAGGGCGAAGTGGATCTGCTACACAACACAGTGCATGCCAAATACTGCAACAATGTGACCAACGTAAGGTGAGTCATGGGGATGTGACACATGTGAGGGAGACACACCACTATGGCAACACAAAACATACTCACCATGGCCATGTCACTCATCACACACAATGATGTTGACCTGAAACACATTGGCATGCACAGACACAACACCAAGCACAGTCAGTGGTAGCAAGTCCACAGGTGAGGTAAGCAGATATCACTCAGATGTGGGAAGACAGACAACGCACATAACAAAGCGTAGCACAGGTTCATTACACATCAGCAAAACGTTTATTCCACAATAGTTGCACGGTAATTCTTTGTAACAGTGGATACACGCTCACAATGTGTTGGAGAATGGAAGTCCAGGGATGTGGGGTACATCAGTTGATGGGAATTGTCAACTTCCACACTGGTGTTGGCTTCTGGGTGTTGGGGGTCAGTGTTGACCACACAACAGGCAAAGGACCCTGGGAAGGACAGACAAGATACAGTCAACAGCACAGACGAACAGGAGAGAAATGCAATACACATGCACAAAACATGTTGCAAAACACCTACACAAACACTAGTTAGCAGTACTACCCTATTGTGGAGTACACACCACCTGAATGGACACATCACAGCACACATCTAGTCAAGTGGCACACAGACACACTCAGACAGCAACAGAGCTGCCTCAACACATTCCAGGCTAACTCCATACATTCACATAACAACACTGGAAACTCACATTCAGGTGAAGAAGTTGTTGATGAGCTGGGAGCGGACGTCACCATCATCTTCATCATCACTGGCATCTTGGCCCAGGCCGGGATCCTCCACAGGTGCCGGACGTTGGTCATCGTCATCGTCATCCTGGATGAGAGGCACCTCCTTCCGCACCGCCATGTTGTGTAGCATGCAGCAGACCAGTATTATTTTGCACACCTTTGCAGGCTCATATGGGAGGGCCCCTCTGGTCTTGTCCAGGCAGCGAAAGCGGCTTTTCAGGAGGCCGAATGTCCGCTCAATCACCCTCCTGCTCCAACCATGTGCCTCATTGTAGCGCAGCTCGGCTGGTGTCACTGGGTTCCTGAGGGGTGTCAGCAACCACGGCATGTTGGGGTATCCAGAGTCACCTAAACACAAAAAAAAAACAGATAGCTGAGTTTTGTAGGAGTGCGGAATACAACACTGACAAACACACACAATGAGAAACAGTCAGTACACACCGACAAGCCAGGCACGCTGAGCTGGCATCTGTGACATCAGCGTTGCAATGTGACTACTTCTCATAATGTAGGCATTGTGTGCCGAACCAGGGAACCGTGCACACACGTGTGATCAACATGTCAGCAAGACAGACCACCAGAGCATTGATCGAATGGTAGTGCTTCCTGTTCCGGTATGCCTGCTCATGTGCCTGTGGTGGTATCAGGGCAACATGTGTCCCGTCAATGGATCCAATGACGTTTGGCATCCTCCCCAGTGTATAAAAGGCATCCTTAATTTCAGGGAGTTCATCTTGGCTCGGGAACTTGATATACAGGTCGAGGAATTGCAACATCCCCTCCAAGACATCGCGTAGCACCTGACTAAACATCGTTTGCGACATACCACCAGCAGTAGCCACAGTGTACTGGAAGGTACCGGTAGCAAAGAAGTGCAGGGCTGCCATCACCTTCACCTCTGGGGTCAGTGCTGTAGGGTATGTCCGGCCCGGTAGCAGATGTGGTGCCAACTGCTCCGACAACTCCTCAATCAGTGGCCTGGTGAAGCGGTACCGTCTGATGCTGTCACGTTCCTGCATGATTGCAAGGTCTGGGATCGGCCGATGGACAGCTGGTGCCCTGTAGTACAGAGATGCACAAAGGAAGATTGTCAGTACATCCACCCATGTGGCCATGACCACGATCACTATCACATGCTAGTTCATGACATTACACAATGTACTGAGGTGTGTGCTGTTGGTCATGGACACATATGTCACCTACAAGACCACCACCTCACATCTCAATTCCACATGTCCACATGAGTGCCATGTAGTGCAATGGGCTAATCATCTGGCTGTGTCACCCAACCTATGTGCTGCTGCAATGTTCAAAATACCCACCCCAGTGACAAATGAGGACTCATGTCTCCCAGGCATCACAGATCTTTGCCATGCAGAAACTCAGGGTCCCTGTATTGCCACATCAACACAGCAATGGACATGGCGTAGCACGTACACACCACAAGGCAAGCGTAAGTCCCACAGGTAGTGGCCACTGTTGTTCATGCCGGCCCTACATGTACGTCTCTTAGACACACACCCCATCAAGGTTGAAGCATATACCACATGGATGTGGAGACTGTCACCTATTGGTAACATGTGATCAGACACATCTGAGACACAACATGCACACAGACTGTGGGTGCACATCAGTATTGGGGCTACAGGTCTCACTGTGATGTACATGCCATCACCCCCAGGACTCAGGGTGTATGTGACATGTCTTAAACATATCCAACCTGACACTGTGGCCTTCACTCATGCCCATTACTGTCCAATTGCACATCACAGTGCTAATGTGCACAACACACAAAGGACTCTGCCCCCATGTACAAGATAACAGCCTGGGAGTGGCTGCACAAAGTGCCAGACAAAAAAAAAAGCTGTGGCCCCCTCAAACACCCAGGAAATGCAGCCTCACATGCCATGGGACACTGTGTGGCCAATGCTATAGTGTGGCAGGTGTGTGCAGGTGTCCATGGCCAGTATATGTGTGTTGCATCCGTCTAATAGTCACACTAATGAGGTCCGACGCGGGTGACAATGCATACGCATTGCACGGGTCATGACCGAGCCGTGCGTACGCCTTGTCATTGAATGCAATGAGGTCCGACGCGGGTGACAGTGCGTACGCATTGCACGGGTCATGACCGAGCCGTGCGTACGCTTTTAATTGAATGCAATGAGGTCCGACGCGGGTGACAATCCGTACGCATTGCACGGGTCATGACCGAGCCGTGCGTACACCTTGTCATTGAATCCAATGAGGTCCGACGCGGGTGACAATGCGTACGCATTGCACGGGTCATGACCGAGCCGTGCGTACGCCTTGTCATTGAATCCAATGAGGTCCGACGCAGGTGACTATCATGCATACGCGTCGGACAGGCATGGTCCGAGACAGGCGTACTCCTTGGCCATTGAATCGTATGGAGACGGGTGCATGTGTATATTCAAAATACACGTTGTACAGTCAGTTGAACGGGCCGGACGCACCCATTGGGTCAGGACTGTCATGGAGACGGATGTGGATTCAAAACTTGTACGAGTTGTGCACTGGAAATTCAGTTGGATGCCTACAACAATGTTGCAATTTCAAGGGAGGGGCCTCATCTGATTCTATTGGGGAGTTCTTAGAGCAATTGCCAATACCGAAATTAGATGATGGGGGCAAGAAATACCTCACAGAGGAATTCTCAGTGTTAGAATTAGTTGAGGTGATTAGTTCTCTCCCCAACGGTAAGGCTAACGGTGATGATGGTCTTCCTATTGAATTTTTAAAAAAATTTGGAGGAATCTTACAAAAAGAATTTTTACTTTTACTGAATGACCTACTCCAAGGAGGCTCCCCGCCAGACTCTTTCCATTTAGCTGTGGTGGTTAGCATTTTAGAAAATGGAAAGGACAAGGAGAATATAAATTCATATAGACCATAAGTCTACTGAATACAGACTATAACATTTTTACAAAACTTTTAGCAAACCGATTGAATAAAATAGTGGGATGTCTGGTAGCTAACGATCAGTGTGGTTTTATTGCAGGCAGGTATCTCTATTCAAATACAAAGTTTGTATTGGAGGCACTAGATTTTTTTAAATCAAATAAAGTGAAGGCTCAAATCTGGCTTTTAGACGCGGAGAAGGCCTTCGATCTAGTGTCATGGGACTGCCTTTTTGCTATTTTGCACAGTTTTAATTTCCCGGAGGTTTTTATCATTATTTTAAAACATCTATATATGAATTCTAGGGCACAGATTATCATCAATAATTCTAATATCGGGACATGTCTGGTCACTAGAGGCACGCGACAGGGATGTCCCCTGTCGGCAATTCTATTCGCGTTATTTATCGAACCTTTGGCGATTGCGATTAGGAATATACGGACCGAAACAGTCCCAGTAGCAGGCATGACTAATATAAAATTATATGCCGATGATATTGCCCTTTTTTTAAACTCTAAACCCTCTAGCCAATTGAAAATTTTAAAAATATTCTCGGTTTTCCAAAAACTAGGGGGTTATAAAATTAATGTTAACAAGACGGAAATTATTCTAGTAGACTGCACTGTAGACACTTTAATACCAGAATTTAGGCAAATATATAACCCATCCCCAAAGAGGTATTTGGGAATATTCATATCGGACAATCTGGAAGATCTGTTTTCATTGAACTTTTCACCTCTGTTAAAAAAGGTTGGGTCTCTTTTAGAGCGTTGGAATTTATTACCCCTGTCTTTAATGGGGCGAGCAGCACTAATACGAATGTCGGTTCTACCTCTTTTTGATTTTTTATTCGATGCTATACCTTGTGTAATTCAGGTCTCTTTTTTTTTTAAAAGTGGTGCCCTGATTTCCTCTTTTCTCTGGGCCAAAAAATCTCCTAGGCTTGCATGTAACATTTTATACCTTCCTTCTGTACAAGGAGGGTTGTCCCTTCCAAATATTAGAGAATATTACTTTGCATCCTTTGCACATCACAGTTTTAGGTTTTTTTTCTCCGACACTAACGAGGCAGACAATTTTTTTATGAAGAAGATGCTGTTAGAAGTAAAAATAACCGACCCGATTAGAACCACGAAATATCCAAAGAAAGTTCGTTACAAATCCCTCCAGTGGATTTTCAAACAGAAAATTAAGTTTTTGAAATTTTACTCTATTCCTAGAATAAGTAATACAACAGATTTGAACAACTTTAATTTGGGAGAAGAGGGAGGTATGGACAGTAAAACAATAAATCTCTGGAAAGAAAATGGCTTTGTAAAGATTGAAAACTTCCTTACCGGAAATAGGTGGAAGTCATGGGATGAAATCTCCAGACAGATACATCTCTCTTATTCCACCTTGAATTGGTCTTTCTGTATGCTAAATCCAAGGCTTAAAGAGTTGGATATAGGAAATCTATACCACAAAGAAATTATCTCGACAGCTTTGAATAATAAAATTTAAAAAAAGATGAGTATTTGGATCAAATTATTAAAAGAGGACAAAGGTCTGGAATCCTCCAGTAGGATCATTGAGAGGTGGAAGAAGAGGGAAAATATTGAAATCAACCAGTATGTATGGGATAAAATAAATAAATTTAATAAAACAATTTTTCGCGTCGCTAATTTTAGACGCATGCAATTTTATAATAAATGGTTGATCTATAGAACTGCCTCCTATCTCCACAGTATCTTCCCCCTAGTTGCTGATAAATGTTTCCGGTGTGAGGAGAAAGGGAACTGGAAACATATTGTCTGGGAATGTCTTAAAATTCAGCCATTCTGGAAGGAAATTGAAAAATACCTCTCCCTGGAGCTTAAAGCCACTATAATGTTTGACGATTTAGTTCCTGTACTAGGCTGCTCTATGAGCCAAACTCCATATGATGAGTCCCTTTTCATAGCCTCCCTAATACCCAAATCCCTTATTTTGCAGTCCTGGAAAAACGATAAAGTACAAACCTTTCAGGCTTGGAAGGCAAAACTACTACGAATCCAGGGCAGGGAAAGGAAATATGCACTGAGATCAGGGGCACTTAAGAAATATGAGAAGTTTTGGAGTGTGTTCTAAACCTAGTCTTTTCTATCATATGTTCTGACAGCATTTATTCTTAACTATATCATCTTAACTAACAGTCTGCTAGATTGTTCCTTCTTATGCACCTTGCACTTTACAATTAAGTTCTGAATAGTTGAAACTTTATTATGCTTTTTATTTTTACACTCTGCACTTTATAATCAAGTTTCGAATTGATGCAATTTGAAAATGTTTTTGCACCAACGTGCCCTGTACCGTATTAATTCTAATATAAATGTGTTCTGTATCATTGATTTTGTCTTTATGAACTCTCAATAAAAAGAATAATTAAAAAAAAATGTTGCAATTTCAAGTGTTCCATGAAGGTGAAGATTTGAACGATGCGGAAGGCGTGTATGAGTCGTACTTTTGAATGGATTGGCCAGATTCATAAGATGCAACCGTGTTGGACCTATCACTTGGGACACATGGCACAGAGTCTGCCTCTGCAGCACAGATATGAGGCTGGCTGGCCCCCAGGGAGCTCACTTGCCTGCACTACATGCTACTGGACCACATCCCTGCTACCACTGCTGCTGTCTATGCATCCTCTGGCTCCTGCTATGGCACGTACACTGGAGAGGGTCCCAGCCTTCACTGAGGAGGAGAACCAGGCCCTGCTGGACGGGCTCCTTCCAGAGTATAGAAAGCTCTGGGGGACACCAGGAGAGCAGGTGAGTGTGCTGTCCACTGCCTTCCTAATTATGCATGTTGTCTGACTAGCAATACTAGCAGTGTGTACACCAGTGGCAAGCATTCTCACTGACTACTTTCATCCACCAAAGTGTGTAGGTACATGTAATGAATAGTTTTCATGCTGCTAAAGTGCATTGTTGCAAGCTTAAACTATCCAGGCATTGTTAACATGTCAGACATGCATGTGAGTTTTCATTCCCCATGGTTGCACTACCTGTGTAATGTATTTCCCTTTGTGATGATGACATGTATATCCAATTGTGTGCTGCACAAATCTGGGGCATGTGTGTTAATGTACTTTTAACTTGGTCATCCTCACAGGTTGATGCCCACCAGAAGCAGGAGATCTGGCTTACCATCGCCCGGGCTGTTCGTTCTGTGGGGGTCTACAAGCGCCGCATCCGCAACTGCCAGAAGAGGTGGCAGGACCTTTGGGGCTGGACCCGGAGGATAGCTAGAGTCCAGCTGAAGCTGTCACCTCCAAGCAGGAGGGGCGGACACCGGACCCTGACTCCCCACATGCTCCTGATACTGGCGGTGGTCTTCCCGGACCTGGATAGGCAGCTGAAGGCCAGACAGCAGCAGGAAGGGGGTAAGTCCATGCCTGATCTGTGTACTATGTCTGACATGCAAATAGCAGTCTTTTGTCCTGATCACACTTCCACATTACGTAGGTCTTGTAGTCCCAAAATCAGGTCCCTCATCTGTGCGATGCACCCTCCTCATCTGTTCCACAGGTGTGGCCCCTACAGTCTGTTGCTTGTGTCACTAGGGCACTGTGTCCCTGCAGTCAGCTATGTTTCAGGTACCAGTCAGCATCAGTTCCCGTGACTCTGTTGTGTGTTTCATGGGTGGTTCAATTGTTTACACAATGCCTGAGATCTGACATGTGAACTGTGTGTGCCCTTGAGATGTGTACCAATTGCTGGTCTGACTCGCAACATGTTTCTGGGGTATTCAAAACAAAACCATGCAGCAGGGGACTCCAGTTTTTGGGCATCAGGAGTATGTATATCAAGTATGTCACAATTGCTTAGCCACCTGACTACTGTCCGGGGCAAAACACTGTTTCACTTAGTCCTGCCCAGTCATGCCCCCTCAAGGGCATTCAGAAACACAGAAATCCCACTCCTGTGTATGAAATTGCAGGTTGTGCTAGTGACATGTGCCCTCAGGTGTGTGCCTCTGTGTCATTAGGGTGTGGCTTATTGCTACGTGCAACTCGGGTGTCCATGATTCAGAGGGTCAGCATGACATCTGCGATGTGACTGTGAGAGACAAGACCTGTGTGGCATATAGGTGTGTGATCATCTGACAGCGCACAATGGTGTATGCAACTGTGTCCCTCATGCAGCTGGGTTATATGCATGGCAGACTGTGATATGTTAATGTACATGGATTTGTGTTTGCTGAGACTCATATGAATGATTTTCATGATGTGGGGTCGTCTGGGTCCTGGATATGTTGTTTGCATGGGATGGGCAAGTGCGCAGGTCATCTGCAGAGTTAGATTTTCCCCATTGAGCTAGGATTGTGAGTCAGTGCATATTGTTGTTGTCTGGATGCCCTGCCCCTGTGACAGGAGACAGTGTTTACTGACTTTCAGGGCATCCCAGTGCCATGGCATTGAACTTGCTATGAGTGAGCCTGCGTTGTGTTCAAGTGTGCACCATGCACCCATTGTGGCCTTGCCCATCAGGACATGACTACATCATAGTGTGTGTTGCTGGCATGCATCCCAAGCATGTGAAATGAGTCTCTGCCCATCCCTTCATCCGGACACCTGTACTGAGTCAGTCGCAAGAGATGTGCTGTGTGTCTAGTGACATACTCCTACATGTTCACTTGCATGTGCAACTAATGTGTGGTGGTGCATGTTGGCACATTGGTGTGTTAGCATCCAACATGCAACGGACATATGTGTGAAAGTCAAGGAGGGATATGTGTGCCATGCTTGATGTTGAGAATGACATTTGTCTCATCCTAAACAGTGTTGGGACTTTGAGCTGTGTTCAGCTGATGATGCCAGGGCTTGCCCTGTGATGTGATGTACTCACTGTGGTGTGTGCAGTTGGTGCAGGTGACTGATGTTGTTCTGTTACTTCCTATTCCTATCCAGATACATCCACGGCCACAGGAGGGAACAGCTCCACTGACCAGGAGGAGCCACGGAGCCTTACAGGGACAGAAGGAGAGGAGTCAGGTGGACCCAGTGGCACGGAGGGCGAGTTGAGCTACACAGAGGAGTCGTCAGCACCATCCTCCCCAGCTGAAGGCCACAGCAGCTCTGAGCATGACTCCCCTGTGGAGGCGGGTGTCAGCAGCCACCAAACACCAGCTAGTGAGGCTGTCTCCGCCACCACCACCACCACCCCCCTCCCATCGGCTCCCATCCCAGAGGTCCCTGTGGGCTTCCGTGTTCGTGAGCATGTCTCCTTTGTGCCAGGCACCGCTCCCCCTGCCCCTGTGTCCCCTACTGCCCTGAGTGAGGAGACTGTGGACTTACTTAGACAGATCCATGTAGGGCAGACGTCGATGCTGAAGGTCCATCATGCACACACAGGTCTGTTGACACAACTGGTGTCATTCATAGAGGGCATTTCCTCGGGCATGTCTACCCTACAGAGGACCAACCAGTCCGGGGCCTCCTCCCTGACGGTAGCAGTGTCCCTCCTCCAACAGTCCCACACCCCTCCTACCCCTGCACCACCCACGATTCCTAGCACCCTACCTGTCCCAAGCACAGAAACCCCCAAACCAAGGGCTAGACGTGCACCCAAGCAAGCGCAGGGGACTGATTCCACACTCACAGGGGCTGATTTGCTGACACACACACAGTCATCCACAACCACTCCACAGTCCTCCGAGACCTCTCCCTCCCAGCCCCCTTCCCTTGCCTCACCTGGAACCCCATCCCCCCAGAAGCTCTTCCTCTGTGACCTTGGCCTCTTCCCCACTGACCCAGCAGATCCTGATTACAAGAGGAAAAGGAAGTCCCCACACACAGAAGGGAGTGCCCCTCACACCTGGACACCCTCCCCCAGGCGCAGTCACACCGAGACGCCCACCCGCAAGTCCCTCCGGCGCAAGAAGAGCAAGACCCCCCCGCCACCACGCAGCTCCAAGGCAAAGTCTCCGTCCTCCATCCCCCAGGCCACCACTCCAGAGGTTCCCCCGCCACTCCCTGCCCCAGGTTCCCCCACCCACAGATACACCATCCCCAAAATGCCAGGGCCATCCCCCCTAGCACTTGCTCCTCCACACCTGGTCAAACAGTTGGTGCCACTGATGTGGTGGTGTCCCTCCCCCTGCCCCGCCGACCTCACCTGTCCCCCATTCCGCTCCCATGGATGTAGGCACTGCTTTGGAGTCCACGACCACCCCGTCTGACTTGGGCACTGCAGTGGTGAGCCAATCTACTCCATCTGACCTGCCCACTGGAGTTGTGCCGGCACCCACCCCATCTGACTTGTGCCCCACAGTTGTGACAGCACCCACCACTTCAGTCAGCTCCACTGCAGTTGCAAGTGTCTCGCCTGCATCCCCCACCTCTTCACTGCCTCCTTCTGCTGCGCCCTGATCCTGTCCCTGCGGTGCCTGGCCTGCCCCCATGTATGCCCCTCTGAGGGGATGACCCCGGTCCTTAGCAGGTCAGGCAAGCAAGATGTGACAGTTGTCACTCTAGTTCACTCCTTGGCATTTTGACATGGACTGGCCATTGGCCTTTTGGTTGCACAGACGTTTAGCATTTCATATACTGAATTTGTCACTCTAGTTCACTCCTTGCCATTTGGACATGGACTGGCCATTGGCCTTTTGTTGGAACAGACATTTCACTTTTCATATGCTGAATAAAGCTTTTTACTTTGTCCCTGTGAACTTGATTTAGCTGTACATCATGTTGATGTTGTTTTACATGCCCTTGCACCTGTAATGCTTGGTTTACAATGTTGCATATTGATGATTTGATGTGAGGTACTCCCTGTGGTCGATGAGATATGTATCCTATTCTGGTGGGTATCCATGTCATCCTTTGCAGCTACCTGGGTGTGTCTGGATCTACTATTTATGTGCATTTCTCTGTGGGCATTTCATTGGCATGGTCACATCTGTGGCTTGCACCCCTGCACATATGATGTGCTTACCATTGTCCAAATTGTCATTTCCACATACTTTGTGCTCATCACTACAGGCCCTGCAGGTGTGGGCATCATTGTAATAGGAGCAACTGGGTCCTCTGTGCAACTTGCTAGACATATGTTTTGGGTATGTGCAGCTGACTTAGGGGAGACTCCCATACCCTGGCTGTTGTGACCAGAGCCTTCATTGTGTGGTAACTGATGGCTGACTGACCAAGTGTTCTGCAGACATGAGTGGGACTTGCAGTGAATATGTTTGACACAGCTGGGCCCCCACAGGAGTTGTGTCCCCTCAAGTTAGTGTGTTGTCCAGTGACATGGCCTGGGCCCATGGTGTGTGTTGTATGTGCATGTGTGTGTGTCCACATCCCTGTTCATACACAGACAGGGTTCCCTTGATATGTTCCTGTTGTTGATGCTTGCTGAGTGGTACTAGGTTCATCCCACTACTTTTCCAGTGAGCTACCAGATGTGTGGGTGCATGACACACTACTGTTAATTGGTGTATCATCATTGTGATTTGTCAGTTCTGAGTGGTGATGATGTTGTCAGACACAGATGGGACACAGTCAGGGTTCCTCAAGGCACTTGTTTGTTCGCAATATCATGTAGTTGTCCCTAGGTGGTAGTTTTCAGTGATTGAGACATTTGTATGTGTGTGTGACTGCTCCCACTTGTCGGGTTCACGGCAGCGATGCTGGCAGGTGTCAGCATGGGTGCCTTGTGTTCCTCCTTGGCATCTGCATAGTCCTGGAACTGTGGCAGGGATTCTGAAGCTTACATGACCTTTGAGGTCATGGCCATGTACCGCATACTGTGCAGTGTGTCTGTCATTCCCCAGGGTTGTAAACAGTCCTTGTGTGATGTGTGTGTGCACCTTAGTTCCTGGCAACATTCCTGTGTTTGTCATGGGTGCATGTGCAATGTCACCTGTCCATGTGGACTTCACAGATACACATTGTTGCAGTTCAGGTGTGTGGTGTTGATGGTGGACTGATGTGAATGTTTGCATGGTTGGTCCCCTAGCTCCCGTTTGTCCATGGATGAGGGGCCATGCTGAGTGATTTGTGTTTGTGTATGTGTGATGTACGTTTGTGGCACAGGACATATGTCTGGGTTTCCCAGTTTGTACGACATCTGCCTTTGTCATCACAGTGGAGGTGTCATGCATGCTTGTGTCACCCCACTGTCTGTTCCCTAGGGGTAGTGGTGTTGTGTGTCAGTCTCTTGCTGTGTTAGTTGGTGTTCATTCCAGCTTGTGTCACATGTGTCTGTTGTGCTTCCTCTCATCTCCCAACGCCTGATTGGCCACTGAGGGTGTCCCAATGATGGTTTACTTTTGTATGGCACTGTGTCCACATCTGTGTCACTGTGGTTCAGCCCCCCTCATGTGTTGTGTAGTTGCCTGGGGATACTGTGACACACACACACGTGTTGTGTCCGATGTGCAGTGTGAGTTTGCCTGTTTGTGCATCTGCAACAGTGCATTGGTATTGCTGTTGTGGGCCTTGGTCTGGATGCTGTTTCTGTGATTTTGCATGCTGTCCCTGTGAGTCATTTCACATCATTGTACACATTCATCATGGTTGTTGGGTGCCATTGCTAGCATGGAATGTGAGTTTGTGAGCTGACACCTACAGTCTACACATGTTGTTTTGATTGGTGTGTCTATTTTCGAGATGTGTGCATGCTTGGTGATGCTCACTTCTGCTGTTGTGTCATTGTACGCTGTGTGCATTGTCAGCCCCCATGGGTGGTGCTTGTCTGCACGTGGCCGAGAGTGTTATGTTTTCACAGCACCGTTAGCCTCACCACATCTCTGTGTGTATGGGACACAACCACTAGTTTGCCCCAGAAGTGTTTGATGTGTTGGGAGCAGGGATCATACATGCTGTTTGTTATTTGCAGCTTTGACCATGATGACACTTACCTTTTGGTCACTGTGTTGAGGGGGGTTTGGTCCCCATCACCACAATGCTCGACATCTGCTGCATTTTGTGAGCCCCCACTTAACTTCTGCTCTACACAGTGAGGGGGTGTTCTTTTTACATTGCCACAGTGCTATGGTGATGCTTGCCTTGTGTATGTCACACTCATGTGTTGGTCACACATGTGCTGTTACTTACATTGTATGCTCGTAGCCATAATCACTGTTGTGGGCATTTGTCACAGACTACACACTGTTGTGATGATGTCATGGGGGATGTATTTTGCGGACATACCTGATGTTTGCGTATGCTGGATGTGTTGCGCATCACCCATCCTATGGGTGTGGGTGGCAGGGGTGATGGGCAACAGGTCCCCTGTGAGTGGGGGTGGCAGGGGTGATGGGCAATAGAGTCCCTATGGGTGGGGGTGGCAGAAGTGATGGGCAACATAGTCCCTATGGGTGGGGGTGGCAGTAGTGATGGGCAACAGGTCCCTATGGGTGGGAGTGGCAGGAGTGATGGGCAACAGGTCCCCTGTGAGTGGGGGTGGCAGGGGTGATGGGCAACATAGTCCCTATGGGTGGGGGTGGCAGTAGTGATGGACGACATAGTCCCTATGGGTGGGGGTGGCAGTAGTGATGGGCAATAGGTCCCCTGTGAGTGGGGGTGGCAGTAGTGATGGGCAACATAGTCCCTATGGGTGGGGGTGGCAGGGGTGATGGGCAACAGGTCCCCTGTGAGTGGGGGTGGCAGGGGTGATGGGCAACATAAGCCCTATGGCTGGGGGTGGCAGGGGTGATGGGCAACATAAGCACTAGGGGTGTGGGTGGCAGGGGTGATGGGCAACATTGTCCCTATTGGTGGGGGTGGCAGTAGTGATGAGCAACAGGTCCCCTGTGAGTGGGGTGGCAGGGGTGATGATCAACAGGTCCCCTATGGGTGGGGGTGTTAGTGGTGCTGGCTATGCAACCCCTATGGTGGGCTGTTGTTAGTGGCCAGGATATGGATCTCCTGTGTGTGTGTGCCATTTTGCGGGTGCGTGTTTTTTAATTTGGTAGGTATCTGACTTACCACCTGTGCCGTTGGCGTCGGTTCCTGAGCCGGTCATAGATGTAGAGTACTGGTATGACCTGCGCGATGGGATTCATGATGTTTTCGTGTCGTACACGCTGCTTGTTGCTCCGTCTCGTACCAGCTGCAAGCTGGTCCGTCTCGTAGCCCTGTATTGATTTGTGGCGCAAATCGTAGCTGATATGCTTGTTTTCCGGATGCTGTGACGTGCCGTACGTGACGACCCGTCCGGCGCGTAGGAAGTACGCATCGTACTTGTCATGCCGGAAACCGCTATGGATACTGCTTCCGGGCGACACGGTTCCTCTTTGGGAGTTACGGCTTAGACAGAGAATGGGTCTTGATTCACAGCCTACGTGTCGGTCGTGCTTTTGGCAGTTATGCGCATCGTACTTACTCTACAGGACGGACCGGCTCCGGGTACGTGTCGGTCGCAGGGTAAGGCTACGGACAGCTGTCCGACCGGCCATCGGAATCGGCCCCGAAGTAGAAAGTGACCACGGGGCCGATTAAAATCTGCTCTGAACTCCTCAAAGGGGAGCAGCCCTGCATTTCTGTAAAAATCTACCATCTTTGAGACGAAGAGAGGAAGAGTGAAAGCAGTGGCGGCTCTGGCAGCTCCGGTATAGCAACTGAGCACTACGAGCACTGCATTGTGTGCTTGAGCTGCTCGAGCTGCTTGAGATGCGGGAAACATGGTGGTGAATGGTGCCTAGTGCATGCTGGTGTACGGTGTTATTTAAGTCACACCAACGCACTTCCCACAGCCCACAGCCCACTCTCCCTGTCTCTTTGCCTCCCTGATTGGCACCGAGCAAGCACAGTGCCCAATAAAGGCCGTGAGGGGAACGGCTTTCATCGATGGAGCCCTGTCTGGTGGTGTCCCGTGCTGCAGCTTGTTTTCCGCTGCCGTGAGAGGAGCAGCTGTAGTGAACTTCATTGCCCAGCATCCCCTGCCCCGGGCGCCTGCCACATACGCAATCAGGCAGCGCCAGGCCAGGGCTAACTTTCTAATACTTCGCTCGCCAACACCAACTGGAACATTCAACTGAGCCCAGCTGAAAAAGGATCTGACTTTGCTTGAAGGTACTTCTTTGCTTGGGAAAATTAGTTCATTTGCTGTTTTTCTCCCTAGTTGGTTCAATCATGGGCAAACGAAAAACCACGGAGGGGCTGGGGGGAGGGGCTCAGGAACGAACGCTATGCATGGCCCTAAGAGAGCCAAAAAAGTCAGGAAAAGTTATAAGAAGGTGACCAAAAGTAATACGATGGACCGTATCGAAGCTTTAGCTGAAGACTGTGAAAATATTTTGATGGGGGTTCCGGCAGTAGATCAGGAGGCAATTGTATTAGAGAAGGGGGAATTGGGAAATTCTCACAAAATAAATCCTGTACATATACCAGAGATGTTTGGCAAGCCTTCCGGCCAAAGAGGCGTGCAGAATACCCCTTCCTCGGAAATTATTTCTCTTTCCCAAACACCGACCCAGCTTTTTTCCCAGCACAAGCCAAACCATTCGGAGCCCACTGTAATAGTGTGCACCAATAGGTTTGCGGCCTCAGCAAATGAACCAGCCCCCCACGAAATTTTGATAGCTAATAGCCCTGTGGAAACTGCCTCGGGGGCCCAAGTAGACGATGGCTTGGACACAGATAGTGACTCCACAGACTTGAAATTGTCTATTAACTTACTAACAGCAGAAGTAAAGGACTTAAAAGCCCTAGTTAAAAATCTGAAAGCCTCCCTAGAACTGTTAATATCGCACCATACCTCCCTAAACCCAGTTGCCCCACAGTGCGTAATACAAACGACAAATAAAATGCAAAGTTACTATAAAAATAATGATGGGGCACGCTCTCAGCCCATTCAACCAGAGCTCCCCATTTCAAACCATAAGGTAGGGCTGCACACCGTATCTGCGATAACGACACAGTGTAGGAGGCCATTTGGTGTTTCGCCGGCCTCAACCCCTTTGAGATCTCAGGCAACTACGCACGATAGAGGCACACTAGGTGTCCCATCTAGCGGCCTCTTGCCTTCTTTTACTTCCTTAAAGCGGTCAGTCCTTATGATCAACATCCCTAAGGTGGTGGGTAAGGAACATGAGGACTCACTGATCAATAAGTCTACACATTGGATTAGGCACGTTAGAGGCTGCTATTCAGTAGTAAGAGAGGACATAGTGAAGGCTACTAGACACTCACATCCGGCCCAGCAATTGGACACTATTGAGCTCATCTTGACATCCCCGCATTTAGCAGAGGGACTTTTGACTTTGGATTACAGATCTTGCCCCCCTGCTACTTCGAACATCCAATTTAGACATCCTTCTATGATAGGCATTACAGCTTTGGGGGATAAAATTATGAGGCCTCCTTGGGGATCACCTCATGGGAACGACTGACTGATGAAAATTTCTAAATTGCCGGCCTTTCCCACATGTGACCCCGACTTATCATTCGCTCATGGTGTTCTTACTACCATTTCCATCCCTCAATGCCTAAATACCCGGGTTTTTGCCTCAGGGATTGTAACAACGAGTCCTAATACTAAAACTCCCCCCCTACAACCCGACTGTGCCTATACTCAATCACCTAGTGAAAAGGGGCCTGCAGAAATGAACAGCGCAGGCTTGAAGATCCTCTCTTGGAATATAGCTGGCCTCTTTAGGAAGCTTTCTCTTCCAGATTGGAATAACTTTATTGATGATTACAATATATGCATATTCCAAGAGACGTGGTGCAAGATTGAGCACCATAAAGTAGGATTTGCATCTTATTTTGCCCCAGCAGTATTACCACAAACAGGAAAGGGACGGCAATCGGGTGGGCTTTTGGTATGGATAAGCATATCCTTGAACTGGTCACTTAAACAGGTCCAATGCATTTCCCCAGACCTCCTAAAATTGACCATCCGGGAGAACCAAGGAGGAAGAACCCTTGTAATCTTCAATGTATATGTTCGGGGAACTAAGGGAGGTGCTGAGTCACCAATAATTGCATCTTTGGAAACCGAGCTCTCTCATGATTCACATATCCTAATAGCAAGCGACTTCAACTGCACTTTCGAGCCTCTTGCTATTGAGGATATGTTAGGTACCGAGGAGGACGATGCAAAACGAGGAATTCCTCTATTAAGCATCCCACCTATAAAAAGATGGACTAAGCTTGCTGTTCAATTGAATTCCTTGGCCATTGAATATGGGCTAAGAGCAACTAATGGTAGGTCTCTTTCAGATGCAAACGGGGCACAACGAGTCCTAATACTAAAACTCCCCCCCTACAACCCGACTGTGCCTATACTCAATCACCTAGTGAAAAGGGGCCTGCAGAAATGAACAGCGCAGGCTTGAAGATCCTCTCTTGGAATATAGCTGGCCTCTTTAGGAAGCTTTCTCTTCCAGATTGGAATAACTTTATTGATGATTACAATATATGCATATTCCAAGAGACGTGGTGCAAGATTGAGCACCATAAAGTAGGATTTGCATCTTATTTTGCCCCAGCAGTATTACCACAAACAGGAAAGGGACGGCAATCGGGTGGGCTTTTGGTATGGATAAGCATATCTTTGAACTGGTCACTTAAACAGGTCCAATGCATTTCCCCAGACCTCCTAAAATTGACCATCCGGGAGAACCAAGGAGGAAGAACCCTTGTAATCTTCAATGTATATGTTCGGGGAACTAAGGGAGGTGCTGAGTCACCAATAATTGCATCTTTGGAAACCGAGCTCTCTCATGATTCACATATCCTAATAGCAAGCGACTTCAACTGCACTTTCGAGCCTCTTGCTATTGAGGATATGTTAGGTACCGAGGAGGACGATGCAAAACGAGGAATTCCTCTATTAAGCATCCCACCTATAAAAAGATGGACTAAGCTTGCTGTTCAATTGAATTCCTTGGCCATTGAATATGGTCTAAGAGCAACTAATGGTAGGTCTCTTTCAGATGCAAACGGGGCACATATCTACAATAGGCTGGGCTGCTCGTCGCGGATTGATTATATTTTTCTAAATTTCAACCTGTGGCAGTATTTAATAGATATGGAGATAATACCAACAGTTGACAGCGATCATAACCCACTCTCTTTAACTCTAAAATCCGTGTGGTTACTCGAATCTGGAGGTTTGTTACTAGAAGATCTAATGCCAACAAGGGAAGTAATTCCCTCTAACTGCAACAGGTACTTGAAATGGAACAGGGTCCTCCTAGACGAAGGGAGGCTATGCGCCATTAATAGAACTGTTGCAGAGGCACTGGAAGAATTGGGAGGCAATTCCTTGGATCATGATGTTGCTGTCAAAATTCCTGAAATTTACGACAAAACAATTAGCACTCTCCAGAATCTTTTTTGCACAACAACTAGAGCAGGACATCGGCCCGTGCCCTCAAAAACAAATAGTGCCAATTTATGGTATTCGAAATCTTGTAGGCAAAAAAAGACGGCTTTAGTTGCTGCAGTTAGAAGAGATCGCACTCTAACATTAAGCAAGCAAGGAAGGACTACAAGAAGGCAGTACTTAGTGCTTAAAAAGAATGGGAAGAGCGGTATTGGCAGGATCTGAAAAAGGCTAGTCTAGAAAAGGATGCCTGCCGGTTTTGGAATATCATTAGGACAAAGATGTGCCCTGAAAGTGACATAATTACTTGTAACATCTCAAGCTCCATTTGGTATGAACACTTCCTGAAGCTTTACTCTGCCCCTGATGATCCTCCACTAATGGGTTCATCAATAGAATTAAGATCAACTACAGGGGCACCAAATAGCCATCCCTTTTCCGAAATGGAAGTGGAAACTGCCATCCGGCGCATAGTTCCAGCAAAGGCAGCCGGTCCAGATGGCATACCTGGAGATCTTTTTCGTACGGACCCTGCAAACTGGGCAAAATTCATTTCCATCCTAATCAATGCTATTGTTACTGGCAGCCAGATACCAGACTCCTGGAAAGGTGCTGAGGTCGTCCCTATATATAAAAAGGGAAAAACGGACGATCCAGCAAATTATCGCCCAATAAGCTTAATTGACTCCATGCAGAAGACTATTGGGAGGGTGGTGTTGGAGAGAATCCTGGAATGGGCAGATGAAAAGAAGATTCTCTCTGACTACCAAGCAGGCTTTAGGGCAGGTACGGGGACAATTGAGCAGGTGTTCAGACTACTTCTCTTGTATTGGAAGGTGGTCAAGATTGGCAAAGGCAGTCTTTATCTTGCATTTATAGATCTAAAGACTGCCTTTGACCTGGTTCCTCGAGGGTGCCTTTGGAAGGTCTTATCTGATCAGGGACTCCCGACGTACATCTTAAACCTTTTGGTATGCCTTCACGAGGGAAACTATGCCCAGGTCAGATGGGGCCCGAAGGGGCAGAGAACGGACAGAATATCGGTGAACAGGGGCGTCCGCCAGGCCCCCACCCTATTTTCCTTGTATATAAATGGGGTGGTGGAGCACTTGCAGCAAATACCATCTGACGCACCGGCACTGGCGGGCGAAAAAATTCCTACTCTCCTGTTCGCCGATGACACCCTCCTTATCTCTAAGACCCCGAGGGGCCTACAGCGCCTGTTGGATGGTTTCCAATCCTTTTGTACCATCAGAGGATTGGTTATCAACACAGAAAAAACTAAGTATACGGTGCTGAACTCTCCTGCTAAACTAAGAATTTCACCTGTCCTAAACAACGCCCAGCTTGAGAGGGTCACTGTATTGAACTATCTAGGCATCCGCATTTTAGACTCCATGTGCTGGAGCTCACACATTCAAAAATTGCTCCTGAATCACAAAAGAGTTACTGGAGCTATATTTAAAGAACATCGTATGTCAGTTAGCAAGCCCATAGCTCCAGCAATTGATATATATAAGGCGAGAGGAGAAAATTCGGCCCTTTATGGAGCCGAATTGTGTGGCTTTTCCAATTTAGATCAAATTGTGAAGTCTGAAAATAAATTCCTAAAAGATCTTATGATGTTGCCTGTAAGGACTCCTACCAGACCTCTGTTACAAGATCTAGGGTGCCATTCACTCAGAGACTTGGCTAGACTTCGCCCTCTTTTATTATGGGCTTGCTTGTGGCGAACCCCTGAGCTAACCAAGTATGCTGCAGGCCTAAATGAAGTTATGAACATGGATGGCTGGCATAAAATCAACTGGCTTACTACCTTGAAATCACTGCTCTACGATCTGGGCCTCAAAGAGATGTGGACAACTAGATCTTCTCCACCCAAGGCAGAACTCAAGAAAGCTTACTGACTTGGATTCATAACAAGGTTTGTTTGGACCATAAACTAGGTAGGCTCACCGAGGAATTTATACAGCACAAATTTACCATCTATTATGAACCTTACCTAGATGCTATTCAAAAACCTTATGATAGAGCCCTATACTTTGCGTTCAGGGTTGGCTCACTCCTTACCTGTGTAATGTCTGCCCAATGGAATGTTCCTTACAAAACATTAGCCTCTTGCCCAAATTGTACGGTAGAGCATGAGACAATAGCCCATATCATGTTCGTATGCCCAGCCTACAAAAACCCAAGGAAATGCTGGCTTAAACCACTCTGTAGGGAGCTGGGTACTCGCAGCCACTCTGTGGCATTGCGCATGCTAAGATCTGATTCACAAACTTTTTATGCTTGTAGCGTGGCAAAATTCTTGAGCTGGGCATGGAATATTAGATCGAGAAATTTAATAGCCAATTCTTGAATACTTCTACTGTTAAGAGCCAATTTGTGCCCTGCAAATGATTTTATTACATTTTATGCTATTAACTCAATTAGCTTGTTTTTTCTTATTGTCTTCTTAACCTTGATGAAATGTTTTGTATTTTGTAAAATGCAGATTTTTCTTTTAAAAAGCTTTTATGATATGTCTTTTATCGAAATAAAGCTAATATGACTGACTGACTGACTGACTGAAGAAAGTGACCACGGGGCCGATTAAAATCTGCTCTGAAGTCCTCAAGGGGGAGCAGCCCTGCATTTCTGTAAAAATCTACCATCTTTGTCGCCCCAGCCTCTGTCCACGCTTCTTAGTCCCGCCAGGTACTTCCATGCGGTAGTGCCCTCAGCATGTCCAATGGCATGTCCAGAGAGTATGGGGCCGTGGCCCTCATTTACTGTAGAGCTTGACTCCAGTACCGGGACTGTACTTTAAATTTGTGCAAGCTTCCCTGGGTCACCCGTGCTATCCCAAGGAGTACCCGCAAGAGATCAGAAAGCGTTGGCACCGCTGTGCGCAGTTCACCATCAGGTTTTCATCTTTGCACAACACCTGTGACCAGCCATTGTAACTGAGCTGCCATGTAATAGGTCTCAAAGTTGAGGACTGCTAGTCCGCCCTCCTTTACAGGTTGTTGTGTTGTTGTAAGCGCCACTCTGCGTTGCCCCGCCCCCCCCCATTTAAAAGACCAGATCACCGCTTCTAGTTTCTTGAAAAATGTCGCGAGGATCCAATGGGGAAGAGTGTTAAAATAGTATAATAGGCGGGAAAGTGCCACCATTTTGAGAAGTGCGATCCTACTGATCACTGAAAGCGGCAGTGTCCACCAAAAGGCTATGGACATCCACAATTCTCGCAGCTCACATCCTATATTTCCCTTGTATATGTGTGGGAAGGAGTGGTATATTCTGATTCCCAGGTAGGGCAGACAGCCCGGTTCCGATTGCAGTTGCACTAGGTCAGCTGGCAGTTGCCCAGTGGACATCACTTGGAAGAGCCTTGACTTCTGCCAGTTCACTTTTAGTCCAGAAAAGGAGCTAAACTCCTCCAGTAGGGAGTGGGTGCCAGTAGGTCCTCCCCCCTCTTGTGCAGGGAGAGGAATAGGTTGTCAGCATAAAGTGCTATTTGATGAATAGTGTGTCCTGTGCTAAGTCCCCTATAATGCTGCCTCGTCCTGCCAGCATTCACAAGTGGCTCCATGGCGATCGCGAATAATATCGGGGAGAGCGGGCATTCCTGTCTGGTGCCTCGCTCCACCTGCCATCTCCGTGATATAGTTCGTCCCGTACGTACTCTAGCTGTGGGTCCTTTACACAGCAGCCGGGTCCATCTAATAAAGTCTTTACCCAGTCCCATACATCTCATTACCTCGTACAGAGATCTCCAATCTAGGCTGTCAAATGCCTTTTCTATGTCTACAGCGAATATTGCTGCATTTCCTCGGTCCTCCCTGTCCGTCCTCTTGATATGCAACAGTTGCCTAATATTTCTGACTGTTCTGCGGCTCGGGATAAAGACGGTTTGGTATGGGTGTTATTAGTGGTAATAATCGAGTGGGTGAGATTCGACTTAGTATTTTATAGATGTTGAGCATCAAGAGTGGGCGGTATGCTGTTCTGTCTTGGGCTGGTTTATTAGGGTTTAGGATGGGGACTTAGTCTGTTTCCCTCATGGTGTCCGGAATGCAGCCAACTTCTTTAGCTGTCTTATATAGTCCTGCGAGTTGTGGTGTCAACTCAGCAGAGTATGTAGCATAAAATTCCACCGGTAGACCATCCGTACTTGGGGTTTTCCTGCGCGCCATGTGTTTGATGGTGGCCGCTATCTCGTGTGTCGTACTATCGCTTCCTAAGTCCCCTGCAGCATCCCCCGTGATTCCCGATAGCAGGAGGGCAACCAAGTATTCTCGTGTCTCTTGCAGGTCTCTGGTGGGGAAGCTAGCATAGAGCTCCGAGTGGTAGCTACAAATGTCTGATAGATCCCCTCTTGTGTATATATCCAAACGCCCTCCATATCTTCTAATCTTACGACTGGTGAACCCCGCTTCTCCAGATTTGTGAGCCAAGCCAGCAAAGAGCCTGACTTGTCCCTTTCTGCATGTGTCTTCTCTATGTATTGTTTATAATCAAAACATCGCAGCCGTTCTACCTGCGTCGCTACTGCCTCTTTAGCTGCCAGGAGGTCAGGTTTGAGCTCAGGTCGACCCGGTCGTTGGATCTCTATGGTTCTCAGGTGGTTTTCAGCTATGTCTATATCTCGCAGCAGCGTTTGTCTAACTCCCTTAGCCTCAACTATGTAGTGTCCCCGTGCCACTATCTTAAAAGCATCCCACTCTATGTGGGTGGTGGTCGCCATGCCTGTGTTGTCAAGAAAATATTGGGTGTTTTTTGTTCTAATGGACTCCCGGAAGACCTGGTCCTCCAATAAGTCTGGTTGGATCCGCCACATAGGTATTGAAGGTCTAAACTGGGCCCATTGTAATTGCAGCAAAACAGGGTTATGATCTGAGATAGTGTGTGATAGATATTCTATAGTTGTTATCTGGCTATGCACGCAGGGGTAGAAAGGAAAAGGTCCAACCAGACATGCCCCTCGTGGAGTCTCGAGTAAAAGGAGTAGTCTTTCGAGTGCTGGTTTAGGCGTCTCCAGAAGTCTATCATACCCCAATGCTGCTGCCAACCTGTGAACATTTTAACCGTGCAAACTGTCTGGGAAGCACGCATGGGAGGGTGCGAGCGGTCCAGTAGGACATCGGCCACGCAGTTAAAGTCTCCTCCAAAGATAGTCGCCGTCGTTAAAAGCGTTGCCAATTTTGGTGATAGATTGGCGAAGAATTCACTCTGTTCAATGTTTGTGGCATATATATTGAATATCGTTAGGTCTCTGCCCTTCAGTCTTCCCCATATCTCTATGTACCTGCCCTCAGTGTCTATCACTGTGTCGTTGAGTTGGAATGGGGTCCCAGCACGGATCCATATGAGGACCCCTCTGGCATGTGCAGAATACGTGGTGTAATAGGTCTGGCCCCTCTATCTTCATCACAGCGCTATTCCTTCCTTGTCAGTGAGGTGCGTTCCTTGTAACAACGCTAATTTGTACCACTCTTCTTTGGAGCAACGAGAATACTTTATAGCGCTTCGCCATAGTGTGCATGCCCCTAATGTTCCATGTCAGGCACTTGTATGTTGGGTATCCAGTCATATTAGATCACAGAGGGGATATTGGGCCCTCTCGTCTCCCAGTGCAATACCCTGCGTCCCCTTCCCAATCTGTGTAATGTAAGCACATAGTCTCATAAAGTGTGACTCATCGAATCTCAACTTCAAAAACTGTCCTAAACTATCCCAACTCCCCCTTCCTGGGATGAGTAGAACACCATCCTTCCAAATCACATTAACAGTTAATAACTTTTGTGGAGGTGGGTTCACGATGCTTAGTAGAGAGAGAGAGAAAAAAAGGAGGAGGGGGAACTCCGTGAGTCCCCCCGACATGCAGGCCCAAATCTAGCTTAAGTAAGTACGGATGTCGTGCACTGCATGGTATTGGAGCTTATTATTGGGAGCAATACTTAGCCGATGTGTCCAACTATGCTGTTCTCCTGCCCACTACTAATGCTCTGAGTGTCTCAGATGATGTCATCCGCTGTTCTTGGTGTGACCTTGGGCAGTTCCAGGCTCGAGGTCTCCAATGCGTTAGACTCTGGATCCGAGTCTGCGCTTGGGTGGTGGGGCCCCGGCTCCAGAACCCCCCGGCCCATCTGGCTTCCACTGAGTTAGGCCACCACCTTCATCACCCGGCGTTGCCCCAGCTTTGCCTCAGTCTGTGAGGGCGCTGCCAGGCTCTGCTGTCGATGCCTACATCTTGAGCTTCGCTGCTGTTGTTGCCACTCCTCTCCGCCTGCAGCTGCTCCCGGTTCAGGTTGACTCTCCAGCCAGTCCCATACTTTCAGCGGGGAGTGAAAGAACCGCGTCCCATCCGGGGCTATTACTCTCAGTTTTACTGGGAACAACATGGCTTACTTGACGTTCTGTTGTTGTATCTTCTTCTTGATCTCCTGGTAGGAGGCTCATTGTCTCTGGACTTCCCTGGAGAAATCCGGAAAAATGCACACAGTGGCATCGTCCACTCTGAGCGCATCTTTCTTCCGTTCCTGCGCCAATATGCAATCTTGGTCTTTATAGTAAATCAATCTCACCACCATCAGTCTTGGAGGGGCTCTAGGTTGGGGGTGGTCTTGCCAGCACCCGGTGTGCTCTTTCTATTGCAAAGAATCCAGAGAGTTCATCAGGAGCTACTTCCATTCGCAGCCAATGCTCCATATATTTTACCGCATCCAGGCACTTGCTCTTCTCCGGAAGGCCCACTACCGAATATTGTTACAGTGCGACCCATTTTCAGCATCTTCCGCCCTAATCTCCAAAGTTCTCACTTTGGCATCCATTACTTGCAGTCGTTTTTCCGTCGCTGTCGCAGTCGGGTGGAGTTCTTCATGGGAGCGTTCCTTGGCTGTTACTCACTCCGCAGGTTGCTTATGGTCATTCCTAAGAAGGTTGAGGCCAGTAACAGTGGTGTCAATTTTGAGTTCTAGCGCTTCCTGCAAGGCAGTAATGGCTTGGAGAATGTCCTGGACCGTGGGACAACCAGGTGAACCCGCCATAGCAGGTGCCGCTGTCTACCCTCCTGCCCCTGGTCCTTCTTTCACAATGATTTGCCTGTCTTCTGCTGGACCCTGTTAGCATTTAGGTGTGGCAAATGGCAGGGCGTGCGTCTGCCTGCCCTTCCTTGGTACCGTGCCCCCTCTGGAGAGCTCAGTGTCCTAGCTTCTGCTACTCTTGGGGGGTGGAGGGTCGCGTCAGTGGTTCCCCCAGTCACGTCAGTGTTCCCCCAATGGGCTCTGGGCAAAGGAACCGGGCTTAAGAGGGTGTAGTTCTGTGCCGACGAGGTAATCCCAAGTTGTAAAAGCAGGGGACTAGGTCCAGCCGCGCAGCTTTGTGTGGTTTTATTCTTGTTAGGAATTATAAGAGTATGAGATAGCCCTCCTCAGGTAATCAGCCTGCTTTGGTGGGTGAGCAAGCCAAACATGCAGCTCCCGGTGCTCCTGGGGTACTAGTCCTGCCGATGAATAACACGGGCGGTCAGCCGAGCCTTCCCCCATCAGGTCTCTGCGCACCGTCTTGTAGGCCCAGCAGGCACGGCTGCATTCTCTGGGTCTATCCCGGTCAGTCATGCAGGGATTGGGGGGGTGGCTCCGTCCGTCTCCACTATGCGTCCCCCCTTCTCACCTGTGGATGTGGTCGCTGCCGGGCATTCGGCCTTCCTCTCTCCGTCCGTGTCTTCCCAGGTGGGCGTAGCTTCGGGCGTGCACTCTCTGCCACCATGTTTGTCCTCTCCGGGGTGCCAGTAGTGGTCGTTGGGGTCCGCCAACAGGCACCTTCCACGTCACAGCATGCCCAGCAGCAGGGGCGGTAGCAAAGCTGCGTCCTCCGCTGGCTGCGCCCTCTCCATACAATCACCTGAGCTTGACCCATGGGCCCCAGCAATTCTGGATTTTGTGCGCCACAGCCACCCATTCGGGCCAGCAAGACTCTCGTTGGCTCCTTGGGCAGTCCCGCCGGCTACAGATCTCAGTGTGGGCCGACTCAGGGCAGAGTCCCAAGTCTGCTGCTTTCCTCTTCTCTACCTCTGCTCCGCGCCAGGTCCGCTCGAGCCTGATGTCACCATCTTGGGTATCGGTGCCCTTGATCGGCTCTGGGCTCGTCAGATGAGCAGAATAAAGCCTATGTTGTACGTCGCTCTGCTCTGCTAGAGTCTTAGAGTAGTGCTCTGTTGGGGTTCAGGCCCCTAGACTACTGTCCAGGGGTCAAGATGGCGCTAGATTGGACCCAGGCGAGAGGAGCTAAAAACTACGCTGCCTCCACCATCGGCGTTAGGCCACGCCCCCTGTTCTTTAACACATATAACAGTTGTTTCTCTAGTTGTTGCCCTCCCATAGCAAGCATTTGAGTAATATTTGGTACATTTCCAATTAATGTGGTTAGTGGATGTTTTCTCTTAGCTGTATGTGTACCCCATATAGCAAAGTAAACATGAACCTTTTTTTGTCGAGATATACTTTGCACCTTCTGTCATTTTGTTAATTGTACTTCAGTTAAATATATATGTAGGAATAGATCAACATTTGTTGAATTAATTGTTTGCATGTTAACATTTTACATTTGTTAATAAACTTACACATCTGATGTGCGTTGAATTTCTTGATTTGTTGAAAATGTTTCTGTTGTTTGTTCTTGTTTTCAGTTTGTTGTTAATTCCTGTTGAAGTAAAACATTTTTTTTAGTTATTTTGTTTAGAAATAGTTTGTTATTTTAGGGGGGTAAGGGTGTGAGTGGGATTGTTTTAGATTTTTTAATTGTGTGTTAACTTGTATTTAAAGTATTCTCACGATATTATATATTTAGTTGATTTTATTTGTTCTGTGAAGTTGGGTTGATTGAAGTTGGGATAGTTTGTAGAGAAGACAAAATGTATAGAAGCAAAAATATTACTTATGTTATATTGTAATGAATTTTAATTTATTTAGATGTAATAAATCAGAGAGTATACTTACTTTGTTGAGTTGGTGTGTGATATTTTTATTTGAAGTTTCTGCATTCTGGTAGAAATCTGGCAGAGTTTTGTTCTTCAGTGTTTGTGGTTTTGGAGGTAGTTTGTAACTTTTAGGGGTCCATTAGGATGTAGGGCGGTGGGACCACCGCTGCGCTGGCGGTGCGGAAAAATGACTTTTTCCGCCCGCTAGTAGCGGACATCATGCCCGTCATATTAGTATGGTCAAACATAGGCCAATTTCCGACCGCCGCGGTGCGACGCACACCGCCATCAAAGTGCGCCCGCCACTGCGGCGGTGGGAGCCAATGGAGACCCTCCGCCGTGCGAAATGACGTCCGCCCCGGTCCACAAATTAGGATGACTCAAGCAAGCAGACGCACTGCAGCGGAGACACCGCCCAACCAGAGACGGCGGAAACTCGACAGCGGAGCGCGAAACCAGAGTCCCGGTCCACACCACCCAGACATGACCGCAATGGACCCAGCTCTACACGTCTTTCCGGTGCTGTACCTGCTACATCACTAGGAACTCATGGACCGCCGCGGACGCCGCCGCAGGTACGGAATAACACAACACACAACCCACGGCCTGACACAGGGTCCAAATCCACATCCGACACCCTAGGGGTTTAGGCACACATCCCCAAGGGCACCCACACATCACCCACCTGACACAAATTCACACCGCTGCATCCTGGACACACAGCTACCGCCACCATGCAGCAATGTCCCGGTCACGTCACCGCAGCGACGAACACAAGCAAATACATGCGCAATGCAGAAGGCACGGCCAGTGCCAGGCATGGGCAGGGCACAAAGACCACAGGGCCACACCCACACATTAGCACACCCCATGAGGGCACATGCCATGTGCCCCCCTGTGCACCCCATGCACAACAACAAGCCAGGGCAATACATACCCTGCACCCCACAACAAACAATCGTGGAGACACACAATGCAGGAGTGGCTGCACAGGAACACACAACACACAGCACAGTAGCACAGGGCCAGGGAAACACACACAACACCACACTCACGGAAAAAGCAATGAGGACAAGCAACAAATGAACACACGCAAGGAATCAACATCTAAATGGCCACACAGCCTGCACAGTCACACATACATATCACAGACTGACACACAGACACATACACACCCCACATGCCAACAGCAATGGAGCACAACAAATAGGGAAACCAAAGTGGGCTGGACACAAATGGAAGGCTATGGAGACACACAAAAAGCATGTGTACATCACATCGACACAAGGGACAGAGCATACCATCAAAGCACACATGGCTGGCACAGTCAGTGAAATCAAACCACAGACAGCTCAGTGCAACAACACAGGGATACAGCAAGGCAAACCATGTATAGACACAAGGATGAAAGGAAGGCCTTGAAGTCAAACTGGGAACAGCCACATATCCATACAACTACTTCACTGGAGTACACGAGCAGCACTACACACAGGGCCCATCTACACACCTCAGGACTGACAAACACCAGTAAGAATCTACACACATACCCCCCTCACACCAGCAGCACACAACACTAGTGCCAAACACACTGAAGGCTGGCAGTACTTGACAGGCAATGCACACACAAACAACCACACACCCTGGGCTCAGCCACAGACATCACACACACACACACACACACACACACACACACACACATACACACACGCACACAGAGATGCCACCACAAATGTGGAAACAAATACAACAGACAAACACATAACCCAACTGAAACACACACAGAGCCACAACAACAGACATGCCCTGTGCAGCTAAACTGGGGAAAGGCAATGGGAGCACAGACACAACAGGAGTGCACAACCTCATCACTCAGGAACAATGCACAGACAACATTCCACAACATACACAAGAAGTGCACCATCACAGAACAACACAGCCACAGCAAACAAACAACAGATGCACAGGCAGAACATTCACATAGCAAACATAGCACAACATTATGGGGATGCACACCAGGCAATCACAAGGCAACATACACACAGCACAGCAAGCACAACAAGCTGTGTGTGCACACCAAGCATACCAGACACACACAGACATCAGTGACAGAACAGCAACCCACACAACACCATTCAGGACAGCACAGCATAAAGACAACAGCACACCCAGGAAGTGAAGCAATAACACAAACAACACACATACATCCAACACAACACCCAATAGATGCACAAGTCTGGGACACAAAGGTGGAAACAATTTGACCACAGGACTGGGCAGCACACACAGTTGAACTGCATAGCAGCAATCATGACTGACAAACAGCACCAGAACATCACACATGACCCATTGTGGAAATGCACCGAGTGACACATTGACCCTGCACAAAGAACTGTACCACAATGCACAGTGGCACAAATTAAGTCATGGGGAGGCACACACACATACAAACCAAGGGGACAGCTCACACCAAAGTGAAGTGTACTGCATGTCAGTAGGGGACATGGCAGCAGTGCACCATACACAAAGAGAGGGAGTGCAGACCCACAATGGGTAGGCAGCTGAAGCACAGATAGGGGATGGCATGACAACACACACAACATGCCACACTGGAGGCAAGACGGCACCATGGGACAGCAAGGCATGAGAAAACACAACCACAATGACAGTGTGGAGCAGCAGGTCCGAACAGACCCCACAAACAGCCACCAGACACAGGGGTGTGCAACAAAACACAACCCTGAATTGCCAGTAACACCCTCTGCATAGTCACAAGTGACAAAAACAACAAGTAGGAGTCAGATAGAACTGCAAGGACACACCAACACACTGCACAGTGCACAACATAAACTCACACATGGGCATACAACCACATCCACAGGGATGAACAATCAAAACAACAGGCACACAACTCCTGGGTGACACATGTGTGTAGTTGACATTGCATAGGCATGCACACATCAACACTCCCCACAAACTCACCCCCTTCACACTGCACAATACCTGGCCATCCAAGAGCACACATGGAAAGTAAGCCATGGGACTAGGATGACTGGCCATCACAAGATGACCACACACATACACCACTGGGCACACATATAGGAAGAACACACACATGATGACTCTGGACAGCCTGCCTGCAATACTGTGTGCAGAAACCCACCCTGTGCTGGCAGTGCCCCCAACCTGACATGTGTGCAATAGAGCCAACATGAACTAATCAAGTAAAAGACTACTGCTAACCATTCAAAATTGACACCATTGCCACCACAAGTATCTGGGCCAAGAAGAACTGAAGACCCTGTCACCCCTGAAAAAAATAGAGCAACTGAGCACAAAGATTGACCATGTTGAAGTGCCACACAGTCCATGTGGCACAGTAAACCATTTACACACAGCAAACGAACTTTATTCTGTAAGGACACTGACAAAATAGACAACTGGAGCAATAGTCTTTATTCACAAATTGCACAGATAGGCACCATGAGAAGAGAAGAGTAAGGCACAAAATGCAGAGCATGTCCACGAGAAGCTGCACAGGCAAGGGCAAAACAGCAGTGAACAACAAGGCCAGTGGCCTGGGCAGAGTGCAGAGTATGTCCATGAGAAGCTGCACAGGCAAGGGCAAAACAGCAGTGAACAACAAGGCCAGTGGCCAGGGCAGAGTGCAGAGCATGTCCATGAGAAGCTGCACAGGCAAGGGCAAAACAGCAAGGCCAGTGGCCAGGGCAGAGTACAGAGTATGTCCATGAGAAGCTGCACAGGCAAGGGCAAAACAGCAAGGCCAGTGGCCAGGGCAGAGTAAGTCCATGAGAAGCTGCACAGGCAAGGAAAAAACAGCAAGGCCAGTGGCCAGGGCAGAGTGCAGAGCATGTCCATGAGAAGCTGCAAAGGCAAGGACAAAACAGCAGTGAACAACAAGGCCAGTGGCCAGGGCAGAGTGCAGAGCATGTCCATGAGAAGCTGCACAGGCAAGGGCAAAACAGCAGTGAACAACAGGGCCAGCTGCCAGGGCAGAGTGCAGAGCATGTCCATGAGAAGCTGCACAGGGAAGGGTCCAACACAGCAGTGAACGGCAAGGCCAGTGGGCATGACAAACTGCAGACTGAGTCCATGAGAAGCTGCACAGAGAATGTGTGCGACTGTACCTTTCCATGGCCAGCAACACAGTCAGGGGCAAGAATGTACAGTACAGGCCCTCCTGTGTGAGACACAGGTGTGTGAGGGTGACTAACACTCAGACTTGGCTGTCAGGTGGACTGGGAGCTAGCTGTGCCTCGGGGACTGTCGGGCACTTAAAGGGGGCGAGAGCGGAACAGCTGAGGTAGAGCGATCAGTGTCTTGGCAAGCTGGAGGGCTGCTTGGACCAGGTGGTGTAGTGGCACGTGGAGATGGAGTCATGCAGACGGGAGTCACAGTGTGGCTGGGAGATTGTGGAGGGGTGCCCTTTCACTTCTTGGGGATCCTAAATGGCTTGACTGACTGTGAATCAATGGGAAGTGGTGTCTGCACAACAGGCACACTCACCACCATTGCTGCAGCAGGTGCAGGCAGCCCCTCTGGTGATGTGCTGGACCCAGCGGAACGCTTTGCCTTGCTTCACCTCTGCCCCCCCCTTCCCCTGTTTACTAGGTGTCACCCCTACAGTCCCCTCTGGCCCCTGCTTCACTGGGCTTGGAATGGGAGTCGAGGTGGTTGGTGATACTGCCTTTGAGCCCTTCCTAGGTGTACCCCCGGCATGCACCATCTCCTTGGTTGGCACAGACACTGTACGATTATCTTTGCGCGATGCTTTAGGGGCAGGAGAGTCCTTGGATGGGGATGCCACTGAGGCATGTGTGCCTGAGGTCTGCTGCTTTGTTAATTGTCCACTGATGTCGCCTGACGGGCTTTTCTCCCTGTGCTCTGGGGTGCCTTTGGTCTTCTGTGGGGATGGTGTCTGTGCCCGGGACCGCTTGGGTTGCTGCTGCTGTGTGCTCCGTGTGCTGTATCGTGACTTTGATGTATGTGGACCGTGGTCACTATCGTCAGACGTGGCCACTGCCTGGGTGGTGGACAAAGGGACTGGAGCTGGACTGTGAGAATGTGCCTGTTGCATGGCAGACATCACTGTTGATGACAAAGCCTGGACTGTCCGGTGCAGCCCACCCACTTTGGAATGTATGCCCTCCATGAAAGCAACCACCTAGGCCAATTTCTTGTAGTGGTCAATGAAGGCCTTTAGGAGAGCTGTCTGGCCTACACACAGCTGGCGCAAAAGTTCCACAGACTCAGCACTGATGGCAGCAGGGGGGACAGAGGCAGGGGCAGCGGTGCCAGGGGTCAATGACACTCTCCCCTCTTACTGAGGCGGACACGGGCAGCACCAGAGGAAGTGGCTGGGAGGGTGGGCAATGGCCGCTGTGTGGTGGAAGTCGACGCAGAGTCCCTGTTCCCTGTGCCCTCCAACATGGATACATCCCCGCTGGCATCGGATGATGTGGTGCTTTGCATCTCAGGCTGGGACTCCTCCAGCAGACTCCTGTCCCCCTCTGATGCGCTGGTGACATCTGTGTCACTGGGCTCCTGCGCAGCTGTGGTGCTAGTTTCACCCCCACTGGTGTCCGTCTCCTGTCCCTCCGTAACCACAGGTGATGCTGCATGGGAGAGAGAGATGTAGTGTCAGTGGCAAAAACAGAACAAACATATGCAAGCAATGCATGACAAAAGTTGAGCAAATCAAATCTACATGTTGCACACCACCCTGTGCAATCACATCGTGCCAACTCACTACATAGACTCAAGCAGTGCATGGAAACTGGAAACTCAGGCATGAGTGAGCCATGTGATGACCACACAGCACAACACCCTGCTTGTGGCTCTGTTCAACCAGACACACAACTAGTTCTGAGCACACCTAGGGACATAATGGGGGCACACAACTTGTTGTCAATGACAGAACTAGATGTAACAGGAGGGGACAACACAGACCACAACATGACAGTCCACAATGGGCATTAGCCCATGCCACCCACCATGTCGTACCTTGGGGACAATAGAATGCTGCACATTGCTGTGAGATATCTAGCCCTCCCCAATATGGGTGCATGCAATGGACGCATTGATGTATGCACAGTCAGATTGGGCACACTGCCGTTCCCTCCCATGGGATTCCCAAGACTACACCAATGCAGAAGAAACCTGAAGAGCACAACTCAGAATGTAATGTGAAGGCACAGCTTCCAAATCAACTTTGTAAGTACTGGTAGGGCAAATGCATGCCAATTACATGCCACAGCATCACACTACCAACATCACAGAGGCCAGCGCTGGCACAGGTTCTGTACACATGCAGCCACTCCCATCCAAAGTCAGACTCCCCAAATGCTCACCCCTGGCTTGCTTCTGATGCTCCTTCAAACGTGCATCCAGCTCAGGCAGTGTCACCGCCAAGATGCGCCCCATTAGTGGTGTCATGCTGCGCCGTGCCAGACGCCCAGTGTGAGGAAGCAGCCCCAGGGTCATCTCCACGACATTCTTTGACAGCCGGCTGATGTCATCCCATCTCTTGTGGCAGTGGGTGCGCCGTCAGTTTGAAACCCCCAGGGCTCGCACCTTCGTTGCAATGGCCCTCCACATGGCCTTACGCTGGTGTACCTTGAGCTGCAGGCATGGGAGACAAGAGGGAGAAATGATCAGGTACACAGTGCCATGTACCGACATCTATCAGTATAGTAGCAAGATACAACAAAATCACATATCCAACGATAGATTACTCAGAGACTATAGTACAGCCCACATGTGACCCCCTGCATAGGAAAAGCTGATGTTAAAGCATTCAGGTGTGAGGGGGAAAAACACAGGCCCTGCACATCTCTCACATGCAGGATGCCAGCACTGAAACCTGCCTGCCCACATCTCCAGTCAATTGTTGGGTTGAGCAACACCTACATCACATATCAACCTGTGTTTGGGGGTGACCCACTGTGTCCAAGACTGCGCAGCCCTCAATGTCCCTGACCTGTGAATAGATAACTGTGTCATGGATGTAACATTGAGGGACATGATCTCACAAATACAAAATGCCCTTCACAAGGGCGGTTGTGTGCAATCTACAGTGCTGAGATGGCCCATAGCTGGAGTGCAATGTGAAAAGACTGATGTCATACTCTGTAAGTGAAGTGATGTGTCCTTGTCTTTGTAGATGGGGACTGTGCTGTCCAGCTGGGCTCACACTGAGATGGACTACAGGGGCACACACAGCCATCCAGCTAAGCAATCACTGTCCTGACTACAGCATGAACAACCTTCTGTGTCACTGTATGGCTGACAACACAACACAGGTCACTCATACTTACATGTGCAGGGAGGGAAAGCTGTGGCATTGGGTACACACACCCTCCCACTGGAGACAGCATGTCGGGCAGTGCATGACACTACCCCACACTCCCAGGCACATACTGCATCAGTCCACTACATGTGTGGCCCCCCTGCCCTACCACAACACTGTTTAAGACTCACCACGACATTTGGGGCACCATATAGCCTTGGGTACTGTGTGAGTACCTCGTCCACCAGGACCTCCAGCTCCTCACTCGTGAAGGGACTGGCACAGATCTTCTCTGTCCTTGCCATCACTGTGGACGTGAGACAACAGCAGGGGATTTTGGTGGCGAGGGTCCCCAGGCAGCAGACCCTGGAGGCAGCAGCAGGTGAGGGGTGTCAGGCAGCAGTCCCTGGAGGCAGCAGCAGGTGAGGGGTGTCAGGCAGCAGTTCCTGGAGGCAGCAGCACGTGAGGGGTATCAGGCAGCAGTCCCTGGAGGCAGCAGCAGGTGAGGGGTGTCAGGCAGCAGTCCCTGGAGGCAGCAGCAGGTGAGGGGTGTCAGGCAGCAGTCCCTGAAGGCAGCAGCACGTGAGGGGTGTCAGGCAGCAGTCCCTGGAGGCAGCAGCACGTGAGGGGTGTCAGGCAGCAGTCCCTGGAGGCAGTAGTAGGTGAGGGGTCTCAGGCAGCAGGCTCTGTGAGCAGTGGCAATGTGAGGCTCACTCCCCCCCTGGGTTCGTTTAAAAGGTGCCAAGCTGCAGCAATTGGTGGCCCATGTCTGCCTCTTTCAAATGCATCCAATGACCGCCTCCGTAGTGGCGGAGGACGCCTACCGCGACCTTCAAAATTGCATCATGCCACCGCTATCGAGCTTCGCATTGGCTCTAGGGCGAGCTCCATGGCGTTGTAACACTGCTGGGGTCCAGGGTGTGCTACCGCAATGGTACATCTTTCAAATGCAGCCAATGACCCCCTCCGTGGTGGCGGAGCACGCCTACCGCGACCTTCAAAATTGCATCATGCCACCGCTATCGAGCTTCGCATTGGCTCTAGGGCGAGTTCCATGGCGGTGTAACACCACTGGGGCCGGGGTGCGCTACCGCGATGGTGCATCTTTCAAATGCAGCCAATGACCCCCTCCGTGGTGGCGGAGCATGCCTACCGTGACCTTCAAAATTGCATCATGCCACCACTATCGAGCTTCGCATTGGCTCTCGGGCGAGCTCCATGGTGGTGTAACACCGCTGGGGCCCGGGGTGCGCTACCGCGATTTTAGTGGCGGAGCATGCCAACCGCCATTTCCACATGTCTCCATGCCTATGACTACTGCACTGGTGTGAATGGGGGTGCTGGTGACACACCGCCGGTGCCAGGCGGTAGCTACCGCGATATGGGTGCCATGCATTGACACGAAGCACCGCCATTCTGGCGGCGGAGCATGCCAACCGCCATTTCCACATGTCTCCATGCCTATGACTACTGCACTGGTGTGGTTGGGGGTGCTGGCGACACACCGCCGATGCCAGGCGGTAGCTACCGCGATATGGGTGCCATGCAATGGCGATGGCCATCTGTCAAACATCAACAGTGCATATTGCCAGCATGTTCAATGGCACATCATTGTGCACACTATGCCAATGTTCAATTTACTCCACTGATGGCTACACATGCCATGTTTGTGTGTGTGTAACGTACATTTGTCTGTACCCACTCACATGTCACTTGAGGATTTGATGTTGGTGTAGGCAGGACAGTGTGGTCCTGGACTGTACAATGTGTACACATGTCAATGTGTTAAGGTCCAGTGACAATCACAGCAATGCTCGTTTCGATGAATGTTGATCTAATTAGTATTGCCTCTCATGTCTGCTCATGAACACATTCATCATTCCAGCGCCGACTATGGTAATTGTGTGGTGGGTGTGTGCCAGGTTGTAATGACGCATCAAGGTGTGACCGGTACAGCAGCTAGGTAGGAGACAGTGGTTTTGATTAGTTACACATATGCTGGATGCTAGACTCCCAGGCGTGCAAATGTGTACTGCGGCCATATCCCTATATACATTCACATAGCAAAAGGTGGTGTTTGAGGTACTTGTCTTGTGTAAGTTGACACGTGTGCCATTTGTGTAACTGAAGGTGTCCCTCCATGTAAGCTGGTCTGTTAGTCACTCTAGATGTCAGTCATTGTTGTCGTTGTGTCATCCAGAACGTGATATGCTGTGCACATCTCTTGGTGTATTGTATTGACATGTGTCCACTATCATCTCCAATAGGAGGAGGCCAAATTTGATTTGTCACTTGATGGTGCTGGAGGACATGGAGGATGTTACGATCATACGCAAATGCCGCCTGGACAGAGCCACCCTGAAAACCCTTTGTGATCTGTTGGAGCCCCACCTGCAGCCACGCAGGACATATCCAACAGCTTTCACCCCTACTTATAAGGTGATGGCAGCCCTGCAATTTTTTCCACAGGATTGTTCCAGGAGACTGTGACCAGCGCTGGTGGGATGTCACAACCGATGTTCAGCATGGTGCTGCATGATGTACTGTCCGCCATGATGCTATACAAGGACAGATACATCCATTTCCCCAGGGGTGCTGAATTGCCAGCTGTGAAGGGAGACTTCTATCCCCTTGGACACATCCCCATTGTTGTTGGGGCCATTGATTGCACCCATGTCGCTCTTGTGCCACCACAGGCAAGTGAGCACATTTACCGCAATCGCAAGCATTACCACTCCATCAATGTGCAGGTGGTGTGCCTGGCAGATATGACCATCTCGCAGCTGTGTGCCAAATTCCCGGGCTCGGCCCACGACTCCTACTTCCTGTGGAACAGCACAGTGCCCCAGCTGATGGCTAATCTTCTTCCAGAGCATGCATGGATTGTGGGTGAGTATGCCTAGTTGTGTGGCGTGCTGTGTGTGTGACCTGCTCCCCTGAGACTCTGCGACATTGCAATGTCTATCTGTGTTTGTCATACCTAGGTGACTCTGCATATCACAACCGTCCCTGGTTGCTGAACCCATTGCGGAATCCCAGGTCCCTGGCTGAAGTCCGCTACAATGAGGCCCATGGGAGGACACGTCGTGTGGTGGAGCGCACTTTTGGCCTGCTCAAGTCACGTTTCCGGTGACTGGACAAGACCGGCGGTGCACTGGCATACTCGCACGGGAAGGTGTATCAGATTGTTGTTGCATTCTGCATGCTCCATAACCTAGCCATTCACAGGGAGATTCCCCTGCTCCTGGATGATGGTGAGGACCCAAGGCCCCAGCCTGCAAACCAAGCCATTTCCAGTGATGAGGACAGTGGAGAGGAGGAAGGTGTTGACTTGCGTGAACAGCTCATCACCCGCTACTTCACTTGACGGTGGGTGGCAATATGCAACATACCCATTGTCTGATGAGATTGCTGTTGTCGTGAAGGGGCATGTGAGAATTGTAGCGTGAGCCAGTTGTAGACTCACTGGTGGTTGGAAATATTTCTAGGACATGTCATTTGGAATCATCAACGGGACGTGTATGTTGACACTTGGGGGCCATTGTGACATGTTCATGTTGGGTTATCCTGGTGTTAGGGCTTGTGTGATGTCTGTGATGCCACACCCAGACCAGTGACAGTTGTTCTGTTGTATTTCCCTATTGCCTTCGACTTCTCCTTGCCTACATACAGCCCATGGTCCTGGTACATTGTGATCATGTTGAAGACTGTACACCCTGCAATAAAGACGGAGCAGACACAACAACATGTGTGTGAGGATATTTTATTTACTATGGTGAGATGCTAGGGGGGTGTACATTTCCATTGGGGGGAGGAGTGAGTTGACAGTCGTGGTAGAAGAGATGGTCGAGTAGTCACCACATTGCTGTGGTGACCCAGTCCAACAGGCAGATGCCATTCACAAGGCAGTGTGGGGAAGGACAGTCCAAAGAGTCAGTGCAGTGGTGGAGAGGGTTGCCATCCTGGCTGGCTCTGTGACTTGCGTCTGGCAGGTGCTTGACCTCCAGATACTCCCAGGGTCTTCTTGGGACGGCCCTTCCTCGTTTGGCAGGGGGGGCCCAGCTGCAGGGCCAGTGGGGTCTGAGGACTCACCCCTCTCTGTCGGCGCAGGGGAGGATGGTGAACTGTCATTGTGCAGCCCACCAGAGGGAGGCGGAGGTGTTGTCTGGGACGCATGCCTGTCCCTCAGTACCGCCATTTGCTGGCCCAAGAGGTCCATGATTTGTCCCATGCGTCTGTCGATGGACCTCATCAGCAGGATGAGCTCGTGCAACAGATCTTCCGACCGGCCCGTTCGTCCCTGGGCCTGTTTGTATGTGCCCAGGACTCTGGTGATGTGTTCCAGGGAGTGGGTCCCAGCCTCCTGGTGTCCCTGGGTGACCCTGCCCCTCCCACCTGCCCTGCTGCCACTGACCTGTTGCCTCACCACTGTGGGCACCCGCATCCTCTCCCTGCCCTTCTCCATGGGTGGTGTGTGCGTGGCATCCTCTGGGACAGGGAGGGTGTTGCAAGCAGCACTGGTGGTGGTGGTGGCCGCACAGGCCATGACAGCAGGGGTCTGCTGTGGAGTTGTTGTTGCCGCAGATGTGGTGGGGGGGACGCTGGGGTCCTGGGACCTGTTGCTCCCTGGCACACCAGATGGGCCGGCCTCGAGCTCATCGTCCACGGAATCCTGGGTGTCAACATCCGAGAGTCCTTGTACCGGGGGTGGAGACTGGCTCTGCAGGTTGCTGGTGTTGTCCTCGGCAGTGAGTTCTTGGTCACCTGTGGGTCAGATGGGAAATGGTCATTGAAGGGCATCTGGCAAGCTTTGGGTTAGCTGTGTGTCATTCACTTTTTGTACACTGCACAATTGACATATCATCAGATTGTTGACTGTGTGCAGTACTGTGCTCCCTGACATGATACAGTGGTACAAGCATTACTTGTCCATGGTGCGAGGTGTCAGGGCAAACCATGCGAACCGTGTCCAATTGAGGTTTACTGGAACTTGTTGCCATCTAGGGCCTGGCACAACATGTGTTTAATTGTGGACTCATGGTTTAGTTGTCTGACCTAGCAGACGTCACATCTGTCCATGGATTGGCCATTGTCATCTCCTGCATCCCTTTGTCCTGTCATGTGCGTATCTTGATTTGTGCCACCACACATGCTTTCATATTTTGAGAATGGTCCTTGTTGCACTTGCCCCATGGTGATGCACATGTAACTAGTTGCTGTGCATGAATGTGCCCAGGCTTTTTTCTACTTGTGCATTGGTGTGTCACACTTTGGTGGTTGTGACAGTTTCCTTCGCTTACCTGTGTGCACACTGAGCTTGGCAATGGGGTAGGTATGGCTCTTTGTGCAATGTGAGGGCTGGTGTTGTCATATGGCACAATTTAATTTGGGGAAAATGGTTGGGTGCACGTACTGGCTACCTACCTGTAAGTTTGTTTGGTGTGCTGCAATGGCTTCCAACTGCTCCTGGGTGGGGTGGGGTGGGGGAGGTATCCACCCTGCTCAGGTGTGTGACAGGGGGCATGGTGGGAGTAGTCGTGCAGGCCCCCCACCCCCAGACACCCTCATTGTGAAGATGGCTACCTACCTGTAAGTTTGTTTGGTGTACTGCAATGGCTTCCAACTGCTCCTGGGTGGGGTGGAGGAGGGATCCATCCTGCTCAGGTATGGGACAGGGGGCATTGTGGGAGTAGTAGTGCAGGCCCCCCACCCCGAGACACCCTCATTATGAAGATGGCTACCTACCTGTAAGTTTGTTTGGTGTACTGCAATGGCTTCCAACTGCTCCTGGGTGGGGTGGGGGAGAGATCCATCCTGCTCAGGTGTGGGACAGGGGGCATGGTGGGAGTAGTAATGCAGCCCTCCCTGACACAAACACCCTTATTGTGAAGATGGCTACCTACCTGTAAGTTTGTTTGGTGTACTGCAATGGCTTCCAACTGCTCCTGGGTGGGGTGGGGGAGGGATCCATCCTGCTCAGGTGTGGGCCAGGGGGTCTGGTGGTTGTTGTAGTGCTGTCTGCCTGTAAACATTCCCCCATGATTATGTTGTTAGCTATGTTTGGGGTGAATGCGAGTGGGTGAATGTTGGATCTGTGAGCCATGTTTTTGTGAGTGTGTGATGCAGATGGATGGTGTGTGTCCTAGGTGGTAAAGCTTTGTAGTTGTGCAAGGCAGTACATAGCAGAGTGGCGGTAGTCATTTGTTTGACCACCCTCTTCAGAACATGCCACCGCTTCATGATCTCCTTTTTTGATCTTGGGGTGGTCCCTACTGCATTGACCCTTTGGACTATCCAGCCCACATTTGTGTCCTTGTGGCTAATGGTGTTTGTTGGACCAGGGTACCAAAAAGCTGTGGTTCCACTCTGACTATCTCATCTACCATGACCTTCAACTCACTCTCAGTGAATTTGGGCATTTTCTGTGTGGCCATGGTGTGTGGTGTGCAAAGTGATTGTGGGTGCAGGAGTGTGAGTGGTGGTTGTGGTTGTGCTGTGTATGGTGTGTGTTGTGCAGGGGGGTTAGTTGTGCTGGTTTGGAGGTGATGGTGGTGCTGTGTGGTGTGGCTGGTGATGTTGTGTCCTTTGCCTCTCCTGTCATCTGGGGTATGTGTCCCTTCTCGCCTGGAGTTTTGCAAGGGATTGTGGTCAGTGAAGGGGCTGGTTTTATACACAGCTATGTGGGTGTGTCCAATTGGGGTGTTGCTGACAGGTGTGTTGTCCTGGGATTTGTTTTTTTCGTTTTGCTATGTGGTTGTGTCATTAGGGTGTGTTTTGTGTATTTGAAGGCATGTCTAGTTTTCTGTGTGCACTTTTTGGCCTTCTTGTGGGGTTTTGGCTTCGGCCGCCATATTTTTGACGGTTCGTCCGCTGCGGTGGCTGTGCTTCAGCTCTTCCGCTGGCTATCCCATTGTGCGACCGCGGCGGTCGGAGACGGTGGTACGTACCGCGGGACCATCAGGGATATACTAATTTCCGGGGCGGTGTCTCCGCTATACTTGCGGCGAGTCGTTGTTTTTCTGCCGCGATTCCGACCGCCGCGGACGGATTTTGGCCATCTCCGCCCGCTACCGGCGGTTATTCTGGACCTCGTACCGCCGCGGTCGGATTTTTTTGGAGGTTAGTGCTAATTTGGCCGCCGGTTTTCCCACGGGGCCAGCAGGCGGTTGTTTTCTGCTTCCATGGCGGTCGGGGTGTTTTTCCGCCCTACATCGTAAATGGACCTCTTATCGTCTTTAATATTGTTTATTTTATTGGAAGAAGACTTTTACTGGTTGTTGTTGTTAGTTATTAGTTTTATTTTATTGTTTTTTATAGTGTCTGTTCAATTGTTGTGTCAGCTATGTCTTTATGTTTAACGCTAATAAATTTCGTTTGAAAGAAAATGTGGCTTTAAATGTTATTTATTAAAATATACGTATCTATTTTATGTGGAATATAACTTAATTAATTTAAGAAATATATTTAATTATTTTCGTGATTGTTAATACATTCTATTTAATTTTTGGTAAGTAGTGTCGTTTTAGTAAATTTGTAATGCTTTTTTAGAATTGTAAAAATATGATTTATTTAAGGATAATGATTGATTTATATGTTTGATTTTTTTATATTTGTATTTATGTTGTAAATGTGAAATGTAATGCTTTGTAGGGGTCCTTTTATGTGTTTGTATATATTTAAGTAGTCAATATTTTTAGTTCAAGTGTTTTTGGTATGTGTTATATTTAATTCATGTTGACTATATTTTGGTACATGAAATTTGTGTGTTTGATATTAGTGATATCGATGTTTTTTATGACAATATTTTTTCGGCGATATTTGTATTTTTTTTTAAATTAAATATAGGTTGATATTTTTGTTCTGGATCTTTGTGTGACGATAATTTTGTAGGTCAATATTAACAGTAACATAATGATGTCAGTGAACCCTTAAAACGCACATGGTAAAACCAAAGTGCTGGGTCCGTTGTGGAACAGAAGTTTATCGACTTAGTTGCAGGTAATTGGTAAAGTCAAGGAAACGTTTGCATATGTCCCACCAGGCTCTAGCATTCCTACTGAACCATCTTTGGCCAACAACTGCCTTTATTGCAAAACATCTCCGTTCACATACTTAGGTGTGACATAAGGATATAAAACATCTACTTCCTTAAATAAAAACAAGGAACACACAGTGGTCCGCATGGCACAACACACCTCCTTCTCATTCAAAAATCCCAGCTGGTAGCAGATTCCCCCAAACAGTCTTACTCTTATATGACGTACCATCTCTCCTGACAAAGAAAAACCTAGAAAAGAAAACATGAAACCCCCTGAATATTAACAGATGGAAGTACATTCTTTGTTCTGAATGAATGTCTCAAATCTGTAAGACTAAAACATCGTCAATACTGGTCACATCTTCCTACAGATTACTCTTATAGGTATTCCCAGGTGTCACACTGGATCTGAAAGCTGCTGTGCAGTGCAGCCAACTGGCACCAGATGGAGCCCAAGCAGGTCCAGCAGGGAGTCGCTAGATGTTTTGATTGTATAAAGGAGCAGCAAAAATCCTGCGACATCCGTTCGCCATTTTTCTAAGTCTTGGACGCTTGGAGTTGGAGCTCCTTATGCATTTCCACTCTGATTTTCTCTTCTATGTTTTCCTTAATGGTTGCTACTGAGTGATTTGGTCAAAATAAAGTAACCCCCAAATCCCTTGGGGACAGATTTTCAAGCCATTTGCACATTTATATGCCCATAAGGCCTAATTGTAACCAATCTATATCCATGTTTAGTATTCTCAAAAGTGGATTTTTAGTTGAAAAAAAGATTTCAATCTGCTTCTAGGGAGTGGGAGTTACACAGCTGGAATGTTTGTGCACATACCTTCCTAGAATGTGAATTTTAAGATGTTTTTCTTTTCTACTTATAAGAATTTCTAAAGGTTGCTGAAGTTTGAAACCTCCAATGACCTTCCTTAGAAAAAACAGTCCAACTTGCTCATGGCAGTACTGCCCCCTCGTAAAAAATAATTCGAACTGGTACTGCCATTTAATAAAACTCTGCTAGATCCTGTTTTTAACCTAGGACCCTCATGAGTATGGTGGAATTTGGTGTTTTGATACTCGGGGCTGAGAATCTCAGATTGTGACTAGTGTGCCCACATCAAAGTCAGCAATTACTAGTTTTTCTCACTGGAATGGGGAATAACTGCATGGACCCAGTAATACTGGGTCAATTTCTGTGCAGTTTTCTTTGTTACCAAGGAGAAACCTGCTGAAATTTTCCACCCGCTCAATTTATTTGTAGGGGGCCATACCTTCGTACCACTGATGATGGAATTCCTTCCGATTTCTGCTGTGATCTCATCGCACTGTCAGTAAATGTGGCCATTTCTACCACCCATATTTGGTGATAGGTGGGGCATGTGTTCTGATCCATGCATTTTTCATGTGAATGTTTCACACATGAGAGCGCGTGCGTGCATTTCATATGTATGTGTGTGATGCACGTGCCTGAGTGCAATAGAGTAACCAGAAAATTAAAATACCCCCACTTTGAATTAAAGCTCTGATGCCACCCAGCAAGCGAAGCAAGTGAGCCCGCCCTCCCTTGTCTCTTCCATCCATTCATCCTTTCATCCTTCCATCAACCGCTAATATCCACCATTTCACCTCTACATTTTGTCATCCATGCATTCTCTCATCCATCATACAATAAAGCATTATTCCATCCATCCTTTGGTTATTCCATCCATCCGTCCACACATCCCTCATCTATGCATGCATCCATCCATCCCTACATCCATCCTTTGACTTACCCATCAATAAAGTCTTTCATCCATCCCCTCGGATTGCCATTTACGCTGCCATTTTTTCATCTGTCAGTCCACCTATTCACTCACCCATCCTTTCACCCACTGCTCAATCCACCCATCCACCCACTTATTCTTCCATTCATGTACCCACTCATTCATCCATCCTTCCTTTCTCCTTTTCTTCCTTTCAACCTTCCATCCTTCTTTCCTTTTTCTGTCTTCCAATCACTCTTTCTTCTTTATAGCATTAACTAAGAGCTTTTGTCTGCCGAGTTGCAGACATAAGAGACCCATAACAAAATACACCACCCCACTGTAGCTGCTAAAGCAAGGGGTTCTTTGTGTGTCTGTGTGTCCACCAGTCATGTTGCAGCAAACTTGTGGCTGCACATTAGCGTGGCATGAAATATATAGAGTGATGTGGGAGAGATAGAATCACCTTTTCATATATTTACCATACTTACCACAGTATTCCTTAAATCAAGTGCATCAGAAGCTATCAATGTGTTCAGCCAGTAAGTGCTGGCTTTGTAGCCTGGAGGAGGGTTCAACAAGAATTGGAGAGCTGCAGTCTTCAAATAATTGCTGAGATACTTGACATTTATGGACCCAGAAGTACTGACACGTGCAATACTTCGTAATTTTTACATTTTCTCGAGCCATCCTTCTTATTAGAAATGTCCCAAAACCTCATGATTCGCTATATTTTGTTGCAGTATTAACACCCACAGGCCTTCGATCCGATGGCCAGTGGCAGGGTTGTAATTGTTTTAGAAAGAAGGCACAAAGACATGAAGAGTTCCACACTTTGAGCATTCGCCCATGAAACTCAACATATATATAGAAATGAATGTTTGGACAAGCAAGCACAAACAAATGGACATTTGATGTTCATACATGTATGCAAATGCATACAACAGTATGGATAATAGCACATGCTCATAAGACGAAAGTATAGAAAAAGTATAGATTTAGCTGTGCCTATATTCGTACCACTGTAAATACATATAAGTAACTGTCAAATACATATAGATAACTGTATGGATATATCCTTAGCCATAGGCCACTGCACAAACTCCCATGCGTACAGACACCAACAGATTTGTTCACGTTTCACTCCATGAAATCTCTCCCTGAACTTTGGCATCTGATTAGCAGTGTGCCGTTAGCACTGGCCTAAAACTGTCGTGATATTTATGTGCATTCTGAGGCTCAGGCCTGAACACGCCCAATAGGAAGGGGAAGAGGGCTGGAATGTGAACCTACTGGTCCCGGCAGCGAGCCTGGGAAAATGCATGTTTATCAGAAGTTCTCACGCGGCCCACCAAGACCCGCTGCCCAAGGTGGAGCACGCCTGCGAGGGGGCTCGAGCCTTTATTGCACTGCCTGCTGCCGTCTGCGGTGCGCGAGGAAGCGCTGTGGGTTTACAGGGTGACTGCCAATATGGACTCGCAGAAAGGTCCTCCCTCAGCTGTCTGCGTGTGAGAATCAGGCACCTATGACATGAGGAAGCAGTGCTTTAAATGGGCCGGCACTGTTCAGTACTGAGTACCAGCACTTTTTTATTTTGAGATGGAGAGTACCGGCACTTTTCAATAATGACGTAATGCTTTTGGCACTTCTCAGAAACAAGCAGGTACTCTGGTTCAGAGTACCTGCACTTCTGTTTTTCCATTTCAAGCACTGTGAGGAAGTACCATATGTTGTGGCGCTATACCGAGGTGGGCAGGAACAGCTACAATGATACAGCATTCCCTGCATCACCCGCTGCTACATCGTCAGTGTAGATGTATAAATATTACCTTTACCTCTGCATCTCCTTACCTATGCTTGCCTTTCAATGGGGTGGATGTAATAAGTCTTATCACATAAAGAGGGGGGGACCGGGAGCGTAATTAGAGAATAGGTCCAGTACCCGTGCTCCCTCAGAATCACTTAAATATTATGAGAGGGTAACTGTTCCTAAGAAAAAATGATTGTGTGTGCTCTCACGATGTGGTGTGGGGAATTTCTCCTTTGGTATATAGTGCCCTCACACACCCTTTCGGGTGTCTTGCTTCATCATGGGGCGTTGCTCCTCGTGGGGGTGGCGCTGCAGTCCCCCACGGGCCCCGCAAGAGGGCTCTTTGGCGGAGATCTTTTGGTTGGAGACGCCGCAGTTGTGCATGGGGGTGTGTGGGCCTATCAGAAGGAAAGTGGGTGGTGCGTTTAAAAATTGCTGGGTAGAGTTCAAGACCTTTATTCACGGCCCTACCTGGCAAAAGGTTAAAATTAATAATCCTGGAGCTACTCTTAGAGAAAGAAATAAAAGAGGGCAGATTCTGGAAAGTAACTGCTGCTCTCAGGAAAGTGAGTGGGGATCCTACTGGTGGGGGGTCAACATGTTTCGCGCTTACGGGTGGGTCCTTAAGGGATCCCAAATGCGCTTCGTCAGGACCTAAAACAATTAAAAAGTGAGTGAAAGTGTTTGTGGATATTCAAAAGAACAGGTTTCTAAAAAGTGTGGTTCTGTAAACCTGTTGTACCTCAGTAATAAGGTTGAACAGCGTCCTCGCGCTGATAGGTTTTTCCTTCTTTTGTGGAAACCTTTACCCAACCTGGTATGGTAGAGGAAAAATGGAGAGACACACACATGGACAGGGGAGAGGGAGAAAAATACGCAAAGAAAAATAACATCAAAGTAATCATTTGTACATTGTATGTCAAAAACACCATATAGGCAGCACAAGATAGTTTCAATGCAAGCCATGCTTCTACAAATAACATGCACGTGTGGTGAACTCGTTTGTGAGGAGTCTCACAACAATGTGCCTCGAATCCGTTATTGTGCAGTGAGAGTGTCGTCGTATTCGAGTGCCTCACTTGTCCAGCTGTTCATGTGAGGTAAACAACATCATTTGCACCGTGGGAACTGCTGCTGTCATTATCGTGGCTATAACAAGAGACGAGCAGTATCTCTACAGTGGTGTATTCGTTTTTGTGAAGAAAATACAAATACTCGTATTCGTGAAAAAATAATAAATAAAAGGAAAAAACTAAGTTTCTAGTTGAAGCCTACCCTCAAGTTGTAGGGATTAGGGCTCCATCAGCAGTGTGGAGTCGGCATAAGGAGAGACTGACAGAGGGGGAAACAGAGCGGAATGTCATGGTCATCGGTATCTATATCGGACTTCAAAACAGAGCGTCTTGGCTCACCTCTTTGGTCTGGAAATACTCACATGTGCTCCTTTGCCCGGGACGTAGTAACCTACCCCTCCTCCGTCTATCGCTGGAATGGATAGCGATAGTGCAAAGACGTTCTGCTTAAATGCGATCTCATGTGCTGCAGTGTTCCGATTGGGGGTGGTCCCTGGGTGCAGAAAAATGACGTCACGACGTTGCGTGAATGGGTGTTAAGGTAACTATGTCAACAACTAGGACGCTATTCGATGACGTAGTAGCGTCTCGGGAGTGACTGTCAATGTATTCGTTGTGTGGTTGGTTGTCATGGTGACTCTGGCGAAACTGAGACGCTTCTTGGTAAAAGAGGAGCGTCAAGTAAGTATTGGTCTATGTCATCGTCGAGTGTGGTTCCTGCCGGAGTCTGAGCTCCGTTTATTGTGGGAATCGGTAGTGTTATTCACGTTGGGGTGACTCAACGCGTTAATGAAAAATCGCTCGTGTGTTTTCATTGAAAGTCAATAAAGTTTTCAGTGTTGAAAGACAATGTTCGTGATAAAGGGAGCACATAGGGGGCTTCTATGGAGAGCTAGTATCAGATGGTAACTATGGGGAAATTGAAGCCGTTGTCGTGTCCCATCATTCAAAAGATAGCGTAAATACACTACGTGTTTTTTAAAATAAAAAGGGGTTTTCAGACCGTTATGTGAGTATTATAATACCCTTCATTATCCGCTAGTTGATCGCATTGAAGAGTGTATCACGTGTATGACAGAGAAGGACTTATCAGTAAAATCCCTAGCTGGGGGTATGCAATAACAGTAGTCAGATTCCCTAATGAACACAGTCTGAGTTGGTGTGTAGATGTTATGTCAACTCAACCCAAGGAATTTCATCGTTCAGACCTATTGTGTCGCATCTCAGTCTATGGACCCATCGTTGTTCCTGTTTGAACAGACTTTGTTTTGTCCAGTGAGGATTGGAGACAATGATGGTCCATCTTAGACTATTCGCTGTGTGTCCTTCCTCTGCAAAGTGTGTCAACAGTTTAGTGTTAGTCTTGCCTCGTCTGATGGTACTTTTATGTTCCCCCATGCGGATCTTAACTGCTCTAGTAGTCATTCCTACGTACCTTTTGTTACACGGGCAGACTATGGTGTAGACACAATTGGTTGTGTTACAATTAGTGTGTCTTATTTGACGCCACGGTGTACTGAGGCCCAAATCGATTTCCTTTGAGTTTCTGCACAGCTCGAACAAGAGCCGCAGGGGTAATGGCCTACTACTGGTGGTAAAGACCAGAGTGTAGGTTGGTGTGTGGTTAGTGGTTTCGGCCTTGTATGTACTAGATGGTCTTTCAGATTCATTGTGCGCTTGAATGCGAAAAGGGGTGGCGGGCCTGGTTCAAATGAACCTGAGTTTAGTATTGGCCAATGTTTTCTGATTGCTCTTTGAACACTGTTCGAGCTTGGAGTAAATGTGGTGACACAGGTCATTGTGTCTAATACAGGTTTTTCTTTTGTCTCAAGCAGAGCTGCCCTAGTGCTGTTTCTGGCTCTCTTGTGTGCCTGACGAATAATGTTCTTCGGGTAATGTCGTTTTTCCAGATTATCTCTGAGGAGATCTGACTGTATTTCAAATTCCTTGGTGGTGTCACAATTCCTCCGGAGGCGTAAAAATTGGCCAACCGGAAGGTTGTTCCTGAGTGCCCTAGGGTGGTGACTGTCATAGATAAGGAGATTGTTCCTATCCGTTGGTTTTCTGTAATTGGTAGTGTGAAGACACCCATTCTCCAATGAGATGAGAAGGTCCAAAAATGGGATGGTTTGACGCGACCTGGTGCTGGTGAATTTCAAGTATGGGTTCAAAGTATTCACCCAGTCGCAGAATTCAATGCATTGGTCTTCATTCCCTCGCCAGAACAAAATAACATCGTCTATGTAACGACGCCATAGAAGAATGTGCTCCTTAAATGGGTTGTTATCTCCTAAAATGTGTCTTTCTTCAAAGTGGGCCATGTAAAGACAGGCCAGACTCGGCGCGAAAGTGCTTCCCATGCTCGTGCCTTGTATTTGATGGAATAGTTGTGTTTTAAAGGCGAAGAAATTTTCTTTGAGAGCCAGGGAAGCACAGTCGCAAATGAAGGAGATAGGATACCGATGACCATGACATTCCGCTCTGTTTCCCCCTCTGTCAGTCTCTCCTTATGCCGACTCCACACTGCTGATGGAGCCCTAATCCCTACAACTTGAGGGTAGGCTTCAACTAGAAACTTAGTTTTTTCCTTTTATTTATTATTTTTTCACGAATACGAGTATTTGTATTTTCTTCACAAAAACGAATACACCACTGTAGAGATACTGCTCGTCTCTTGTTATAGCCACGATAATGACAGCAGCAGTTCCCACGGTGCAAATGATGTTGTTTACCTCACATGAACAGCTGGACAAGTGAGGCACTCGAATACGACGACACTCTCACTGCACAATAACGGATTCGAGGCACATTGTTGTGAGACTCCTCACAAACGAGTTCACCACACGTGCATGTTATTTGTAGAAGCATGGCTTGCATTGAAACTATCTTGTGCTGCCTATATGGTGTTTTTGACATACAATGTACAAATGATTACTTTGATGTTATTTTTCTTTGCGTATTTTTCTCCCTCTCCCCTGTCCATGTGTGTGTCTCTCCATTTTTCCTCTACCATACCAGGTTGGGTAAAGGTTTCCACAAAAGAAGGAAAAACCTATCAGCGCGAGGACGCTGTTCAACCTTATTACTGAGGTACAACAGGTTTACAGAACCACACTTATTAGAAACCTGTTCTTTTGAATATCCACAAACACTTTCACTCACTTTTTAATTGTTTTAGGTCCTGACGAAGCGCATTTGGGATCCCTTAAGGACCCACCCGTAAGCGCGAAACATGTTGACCCCCCACCAGTAGGATCCCCACTCACTTTCCTGAGAGCAGCAGTTACTTTCCAGAATCTGCCCTCTTTTATTTCTTTCTCTAAGAGTAGCTCCAGGATTATTAATTTTAACCTTTTGCCAGGTAGGGCCGTGAATAAAGGTCTTGAACTCTACCCAGCAATTTTTAAACGCACCACCCACTTTCCTTCTGATAGGCCCACACACCCCCATGCACAACTGCGGCGTCTCCAACCAAAAGATCTCCGCCAAAGAGCCCTCTTGCGGGGCCCGTGGGGGACTGCAGCGCCACCCCCACGAGGAGCAACGCCCCATGATGAAGCAAGACACCCGAAAGGGTGTGTGAGGGCACTATATACCAAAGGAGAAATTCCCCACACCACATCGTGAGAGCACACACAATCATATTGGATGTAATAAGTGTCATGCGTTAAAATGCGTGCGATATAGAGAGAGTATACCGCACATATAGTTAGCTATACACAAGACATGACAGAAGGCAATACCACGTACACGCTTTACTGAACATGTTAAATAACCAAGCATGTAGTTTCGTCCTCCATATGGTTAATGTAGCATCATTTCCCCTTGTATCACTACGGCCACGTTTTCGTCAAAAGATCCAATGCAACCAAAGTCAAAAGTCCCCATCACAAGCTTGCCAGTAAAGTGGGGTGCTATTACTGGGTGAATGGTTACTGATCCAGCCGCTATCACCACTCAAATTATGGGGATTAACATAAGGAACCAGGAATTACCGAATTTATAAAAACGTGTGTCCCGGAGATTATGAGCCCTTTTCTGCTCACATTTTCCAAATCCTGACAGTAGTTGAGAAGTGTGACCACAGATGCAGCAGGCTTTAATGGGAGAGCTTCTGTTCCAGGTTAAAAAAAAAACTTGTAATTGTTTTAGGTGGTAATTTCAGGTACTGTCCTTCCTCATATCAGAGCAGTAAAATGTTGTTAGTATTCCTATTTGTGACAGCGAGGCAACATTTCAATGTCCTCCTTCAGTTCATGCTTCTTGTTTTATTAAGACTTGGCTAGACAGCGCGTGCGCTGTATGGAGGAGACGTGTTGTGTTCTGTCTGGGCTGACAGTTTGCCCACCTCCTACCATTGGTAAGCTTCAGCGTCGCTCTCATTTTCTTTGATGCCATTTGTCATTGCATGTGAGCGTCATGCCCTCTTCTTGTGTTTGGCCCTCTCATAGCGCATGGATCAAGTACATGTCTCCTTACACTGCTTCCGGTTTGTAGAGCTCTTTTTTCTTTGTATTTAAGCACTTCATAGGAGTACTTGTGTTTTCAGGCCATCTCCATTGTACACATAGCACTAAACTGGATGCGTGTGTACATAAATGAATGCAATTCTTAAAAAGTTTTTAAAACATGAACAGCACGTGTTTCTTTTTTTATGCACGATCTTACCATAGTGCAAACATAAACCAATGATATTGGAGCACTTTAAGTGCCCACCAGTTACATTACACAATGACACATTAATTTTTGTCGTTGATCCTGCTTCAATTAAGGTTTTTTGTTATTCTGTTGTTGCTTTCCCATCCCCCCTCACCTCCTGCTACCATGAGTGACCCGTCCCCCTACTATCTCCCTCGTGGCTGCTAGTTTATTTTATTTTTTGCACAATCCAATGGTAATAGAGCGCTTGTTCCAACCCCCATCTTGCCATAGTTCTGACATTTAGCCAATGGTATTGGAGTGCTTTCAGTGCTCACCAGTTACATTACACAATGACACATTAATTGTCGTAGGGAGGAGAAAGCGTAACAAGAATCACAAATTGTTCATCCCAAGATTCGAACCTGGTTCCCCTGTTGGCAGCTCTGGCCTTTACGCCACATCCTCACTTCACTTCAAAGCTCCACTACTGTTTCCCACTATCACTTCCACATTTTTTCAGCAAGACCCCCATCGACCCAGAACAAGCATTGGCAAAGCTAATAGATATCGGCAACGCCCAAGCTATTGGCCTTTTCAATGTGAATGTCTGTTAGCCATGCTGTCTAGCAGAACATCTGCTGTTCAGCATGGCTGAAAGTCACTGAAAAAAGCGCTATGATGTGGCCAGCACAGGCCACGTCATAGCAATTTTTTGTGTTAGGAGGGGCAGGACAATAAACTGAACATGGGGGAGGGGGTCGAAGAGACTAGGCTTTGGCTCAACATCCTGTGATTCTGGGCTTTCAGTAATTTCAGCCATGCTGAACAGCAGATGTGCTGCTAGACAGCATGGCTAAAAGACAGTCACATTGAAAAGGCCAATAGCTTGTGCATTGCCGAGACCTATTGGCTTTGCCAATGCTTCCTTCAGTTTGGTAACATTTCAGGTGCTGCTCTTCCTCAGGTCACTTTAGTAACATCTCTGGGATAGTTCTTCTCAGATCAAGGTACTACAATTTTAGCTATTGCAGTACTGTGCTTTCTGATGTCAATCTAAAAACCTTTTAGGTTCTCTCCTTTCTTAGATGAGTGCAGTAACATTTCTAGCATTGTGCTAGCAGGCCAGTCTAATGATATTTCAGGCTTTGACCTTCCTTAAGTGAATGTGATAAAATGTTAGGACTTCTCGTCCCTCACATCAGTTTGGTACCACTTCAGTCATAGCTCATTGATCAATGTGGTAATATCTGTATGTATGCCTTACTTAGCACAAACCTAGTTACAAAGCAAGGAAGCTCTGTACATGATAGAGGTAAGGAACAGAGTTAGGGGGTGAGGACAGGTATACAGCATGAAGGTCAGGAGTTTAAGTGGAGAAGAAATATGTACTTGGTGGAAGCTTAGACAAAGGGTTGGACATTAAGTGGCGTATCAGAGCTGTGTGTGGGAAAACTGGCTTAGCTGCTGGCTCTTCCCTTCATAGGCTGGGCCGTCCTTTAGCATGTGCGAGCTGGTGTCACGCCATGGCCGCTGACTTCCAGAGGGGCGCTGGAGCTCCCTGGAGCAGTCTCCCTAGGACTTAGTTCCAAAGAAACTTGTGTTTTAACACTTTTTCTAAATGCTGCTGGCACCTTTGTTTGCTTTTTGTTTGTTTTTATTGTCATGACGCTACTGAATCCTGCTCCCCTTACCTTCCTCCTACAACTTCCAAATTTTCAACACAAACAATTAGAGTTGATGAGTAAGGGGCAGTGGCCAATTTAGTTTCACCCAGGGTGCTCTCTGAGCAAAGGGCAGCTCTGTCCATAGGTGATAATTTCTTAGGGCCCGATTCCGATGCAGGTAGGAATGGCTCTGACCCTCAGTCGTAGCCATCTTCACCGCATCAGACCTGCCCGTTCGGATTCCTTTCCCGCCGATCCATTCGGATGGGCTCGGTCGGAAAGGAATATGACTCTGTTTTCCGGATGGCTTCCTACGGGCTCGCAGAGCCGATCCGCCTTCCGGAAACTCTTCATTACTCCCCCCGTCGGCTCTTTCCGCCCGAGGGATTATGATGGCAGTTTCCCACAGCCTTTCTGTGCCAACCTTTCCGACACAGAAAGGCAGTGGGAAACTGTCTTTGAGGGCCCCCAACAGGGCCCCCATGGGTGCACAGCCGCCGAAAGGCAGCCTAGGGGACACCAATGTTGCCCCCTGTTGATCCCTGCACCTGGCCAAGGTGCCTGCCATGGGGTGCAGGGATAAAGTGCACCTCTTCACTTAACGATGCGAGCATGCATTCCGTTCGGAATGCATGCTCCCATCGTCCTACTTACAGGTCTGGAACCAACGACAAGAGGTAGTTCTGTTCCAGTTCCTGCTCGAGTCCGTCCAACATCGGAATCAGCCCCTTAGTGTATGAATGGAGCCTTGCTTTTGCAAAGCAGTGAGGAGCCTCTGGGCCAGTGATCCTGCAAGGAGCTTCCTTTATTTCTCCTGCGCGCACATACACTGGATTACTTCTCCTACTCTTGTAATGTCTTACACTTAGTTATCCCTTCCTTACCACCAGAATGTGTTCAAAATCCGACATGCATGTCAGGTGAAGTTTAAGAGATACATAAATCTTAAATGTGTCAGTGAGGTTAATAAGCCACCTGAGGGCCAGACTGCTATTTCAAATACTCTGACAGCAGTCACGCACAAACGTTCCAATGTCAATGGAATGTTCATTGTAAAGGGCCAGGGCACAGCATAGTAAACACAAATAAATCCTATAGACTGAATCAGTGATCTTCAAATTTGTTTTTTCATGCCACGCCCCACAATTGGAGAAAATAATTATTGAGCCCACCTCAGTATTTTTCACAATTTTTCTAATAAATTGCCAATGTAAATATGTCTATACTTATTTAAACATTTCAGTTAAGTTCTATTATCGTTTTAAAAATGCAGTCAAATACATGATTGCCAACCATACTATTCTGGTTAGGCAGGCCTTACCAACGTGTAAAGGTACCCACAGTGTGATTATTAGATTTGAGGATTCTGAAGAAAATTTGGAGTCCCTTCCTTTTTGACACATACTCCCAGCTAGGATATAAATGGCAAAAGATGTTAGTGATGGCCCATTACAGAGCTGCTTATTGCAGCTCATTTTTGTACGCTTAAAACAAACCACTGTCATCAGCATAATGCGTCTTTTGGCCAGAGCCTGGCTCCCCCCACCTTCTGGATCACTTGAATCCCCCTCAAGTGGGGCTCGCCCCCCAGTTTGAAGACCCCTGGACGAAGTCCTCCCTAAAGGTGCCCTGAACCTTCTCTCTATGAAATTATCTTTTAAGAATTGAGAGTTCTCAGGGTGTACTGTTTTGAGTTCCACAGTGGTCATAATGGAGGGTTTTTAAAATGCATCATTTATGCACATGTTAAACAAAACCTTGCTTGGGGACTCCCACCAAGCTACTGTAAAGTTGTGAATTAATGCTAGCGACCAAAGGGTTGAGGCAGAAGCAATCCGCACTTGCCAATCTACTGTATGGACAGTCGGTGCTGGTGCAGGAAACCAAGAAGTACACCCCTCTCTACTCCATAATTGGAAAAATCTAAATAAACATAAAACATTAAGAGTGGTTACTCACACAATAATATAGTTGAGCTAAATACAAAAACAGAGGGCAGTCTTAATGTGCACACAGAAGGATTTCGGATTCCACGATGTATCTTTTTCCATGAAGAGTTCTTTATTGTGTTTTTACAAAGATAAAATCCAGTAGCCGACGCGTTTCGTCCCAAAAGCGACTTCTCTAGGGCTCCACAGTATGAAAGCGTCTTATTCCATTCCAGATTTCTTTAAAAATGATTTCTGTCCAGTAGGTACACAAATATGATGTATTTCTATCTTGTTACGGCTTGATAACCGAAGAGCTGTCGGTTCGTCGATGCGTCTGCTTCAAAAAGTTGAATTATTATGTTATGGTTTACTGTAAAGTTGTATTTAAGTTAGATTCTGTTTTGGTCGATGTTCCATTCCTACCAAGCATTGGCAAACCCAATATTTCTTGTTGGCTGCCAGTCTTTTGGCAAAGTTAGATCTACTGGTTTTGTCAAGGGTTGTTTTGTATCACATTGCTTTTACAAAATGCTATTTTTGGTGGTCCTTTTCAATCCGCCGCCAATGTTAAAAAAATCCCTAATATCCCAAATATTTTTGTAGTTTCGAAAAGCACACATTGCGATAGTAGCCACTAGTATGAAGGAAACTACTCTGTCTCTGCATGTGAATTAACAGAATACCATCACTTACAGTGAAGTTAGCCAATGGCTGACGTAGGCTGACCAACTTTCCCATCCTGTATGCTCTAGTAGGTGGAACAAAAATGTGAATGGCAGAACAACAGACGAATGGATTAAGAGAGGTGGCTGTAAGTCCCTATAACTATTGTATGTATATACTTTTAGTCAAATCAAAATGTCTTTGTGAACACTCACCTAAAAGTGTCCTAGGACAAGTAGTCAGCCCCCTGTAAATCAGCATTATAACTAATGTCACTGGACTAAGGTGTTTTGTAATGCATGATGTGCCGCACATTTCATAGAAATTACAAGCAGAAGATCCACACTAACCCAATAAAACCATTGAACGAGTTTCAACCAATGTTCCTGGCCTAGTGTGCTTAAAAGGGAGTCTTTATCAACTAAATTTCCAAATATTCGATGGGTTAAATAACAACAATAATATAAACAATGCCAAGAAATGCACTGTGCTTTTTAGATTCTGCCAATACTGTAACAAGTCTTTCAGCAGTTTTTCAAGCGTGAACCTCTTCAACCATGTTACCCTTGTGTGACGAAGGGCTGATTAAGGACCCTACCTCCTCAGACTTATTGCACGAACAATTGCCCCCTTACCTGTCTCCATGTCCCCACCTCTGTTATCAGACACCAGCTTTTGGTCCTGTCGAAAACTGTCCCTTTAAGGCTTCTACCAGCCACTTCCTTTGCCGACCATGTGACGTGGTCACATGATCTCGTCTGCTTCAAAGTGGAAGAGACGGGAGGTATGGTGTGCTAGCTTGAAAGACGCTCGAGAGAAGTATCTGATGAGTTTGCAGGAGAGCGGGATGTCCAGACCTTCATCATCGCACCGGGACTCAGAGAACCGCCGACCTTCCCCGACACAGAAGAGGAACTCCAGCCCGTTTGGAAGACACCATCTGAGGACGACAAAAAGGGGGAGCCGGACCCTTCCCGGCACCGCGCTGAAGCGGCCACGGCCCAGGAGGGTCATGGCTCCACAAAGTACGGGGCCAACTGGGGCCTGTGTGGGGTAAGGGAAGACCGGGGGTAAGGGGCGGATGAACCAGGGCACCAGAGTAGGCTGAGCACGCTGAGAAAAGCCCAAAGCATCATAGCGCATAAAGCCTCGGAAAGGAAATAGCACGAATCACTGTGTTGGTCGGGTGAATAGTCCCTCACTCCCTCTCCCTGACTGGTTGTGAAGCCCAGAAACGCTCCCCTGACCAAACCTTCCTTCTTTTTCTTTAATGTCTGTTCCCGGACCTTGGCATCACTGCACGGCGGGTTCAACCCTTCCTCGGGAGCCTGAAACCCGGACGACCCCTGCTCTCTGACGAAAGAGAGTGAAGACCGCCTGTTCAAAACTCTAATTCTCCAGTATTGGAGTGTCTTTCATAGATTCACATGCTTGACTATTCCCCGTCGTCGAAGTGGGAGTCCCACGGTACATAATATAGCAATATAGTAATAACATAAGCCTATTAGGCATAAAAGAAAGTAAAACCATAGAGTTTTCATGGATAGACAACTTGTCCCCTCTATAACATATTACTGTCGTTCTGTTCCAGTCCAAATCCAGCCAATCAGGTGTCCGCACCCTCTAGAACCCTCTCCCCAGAGACTCAGGCTCTCGGATTTTCTACCGCACGTCGTGTGAAGGGAGTCTCCCTGATCTTGCTCAGTTTTTCTTCTCATATTTCATCAGAAGATTGAATCTATCATGAGTACTACCAAGAAATCCCTCTTCAGACCTTGTGGGAGTTGTGCTAAACTGAGACTTCATTCTGAAGATCCTCACAAGAAATGTATTTATTGTTTATATCCTGAACATCAGGTAAAGGACTATAAAATTTGTAGAACCTTCTCACAAAAAACTTTAAAAGATAGAGAAGGGCGTCTCCTTCTGTGGCTACAGAAGTTGAAGACTTCGGAGAATCCTCTTTCAGATGTGGAGAGTGTCTCTTCCATACAAACTGCTCCCTCTTTGAAAAGGTCCAGTGACTCTCAAAAGGTTTCTCCTAGACCTAAAGTGGTGAAGAAACATCATGGAGAGAAGACTGCTACTCAACCTTCTACTTCAAGAGGGGTGATTCCCCCCCCAGGAGTCTCTCTGTATCCTGTACGCCCCCGAGATCTGATTCTCAGGCGTCTAAGACTCCATCTGCGCAGTTTTTACCTCAGAAACTGCCTCCCTTGTCGACGAGCTCATCAACGCTTCCTCCGTCGACGAGAGCTGCCGTCGCATCTACATCGACGACTTCGGCATCTATGTCTATGAAGCCAACGATGATCATGTCGTCGGCGTCTTCACCGTCGAAGTTGGTATCAGTTAAGGTGAGACCCATTTCATCGACGCTGCCTTTAACGTCGTCGTCGACGGCAATCAAGCATAGAAAGAAGCAGACGTCGTCGACGGGTGCTTCGACGTCGACGGGTGCTTCATCATCAACGGTGGCATCGTCGTCGACGGTGGCTTCGTCGTCGACGGTGGCTTCGTCGTCGACGGTGGCTCCGTCGTCGACGGTGGCTTCGTCGTCGACAGTGGCTTCGTCGTCGACGGTGGTTCAACCACGAATTTCAGCATCGGCAACAACGGCTATGACTCCAACTCTAGACTTGCTACCACTAGGGGCTTCAGGCTCTCTGCTTCAGCGACGGCATTCGTCTCTGGATACCCTGATGCCACTTAAAACTCCTGTGCAGCCTCCTGAACTGCTTTTTTCATCTGATAATGAGGAATACGAGGATGATAGGTTTCGGGCTGCTCGCAGTCCTTCAGAACTTCTAATTAAATGTCAGGACTCAGATGATGATGAGGAGGACTTGCAACAAGATGATTTCTCAACTTATGACACGCATCCAGTTCAAGAACTTCCTATGGCACAATTGCCTTTAAGTCTTATTTCCAACCTACAGTACATGCTGGATGATTATAATCGCCGTTTTCCACGGTCTGGGCATACTACTTCAACGCCGCAGACACCTCAACAACCTATTTTAAATAGGGAAACAGTAGTCACACCTACATCAGTGACAGGAGATAAAGGTCTTGCGGTTCCTCAAATCATACTGGAAGATATTGTTGAGGAACAGGATGATGACGCTGACAAAGAGAAGGGTGAGCTGGATGATGCTTCCCTCTTTTCTGATTGGGACAACTATCAGATACAAACACCTTCTCCTGCTGATCCAGCTCCTTTGGATTCTCCACCAGTTGACATTGGTGGTTTTCATTTGCTCATGGAAAGAGCAGCTAAAAGATTTCACCTCCCTATGACAACCAGAGAGGAGGATTGTTTCTTATATGATTTCAAGGATCAACCTCAAAAGCAGGTCCGTTGTATTCCGATCATTGATTTTATTTGGCAAGAGGGCCTTAAGTTGATGCAAACTCCTAATTCCATTCCAGCTATCCTTCCTAGGATAGACAAAAAATACAAAGCTCCTCCAAATTCTCCCAACGCCGATCTAGAAACCCTTCATCCCCTTTGTCGGCACCTCCAGATCGAGAAGGTCAACGGCTGGATGGTATAGGGAAAACATTTTCCACTATGGCAGCAGCTACAGTACGAGCGGCCAATCCTTTGGCCATCCTGGGCCACTACGATCGCCAAATGTGATCGGACATTTCATCTCTCATTAATCTTATTCCTGAAGCATCTAGACCAGAGGCTTTAAAGATTCTCCAAGAGGGAGAAAGAATTTCTCCGGAAATTATAGATTGCGCCATTGATGTGTACTCTTCTGGCTTCCGTCTTTTGGCTGGTGCAGCAGTCCTCCGGCGTCAGGGCTGGTTACAGGCCACGTCTTTCCGTCAAGAGGTACAAACAAAGATACTGGACATGCCTTACGACGGTGAATCACTTTTTGGCCAGCATATAGATGATGCCCTTCAAGCAATTAAGAAGGACACTGACACAGCTCGTGCTCTGAGATCTCTGCAATTCAAAAAGCAACCTTTTCGAGGCGCAAGAGGTCGTGGTTCCTCTTCTTCCTTTCGAGGCCATTCAAACCAATACAGGCAAGGACAGAGCCGCTACTCCTCTCAAAATCAGCAATCTTATCGGCAGCAACATTCTTCCAACTACAGACAATACATAGGCAAATCTTCTTATAGAGGAAAGGATTCCTCTAAGAAACAATGACTCTCACTACCCTCAGTCGCGAACTCCTCAAAGACTTGGAGGTCGAATCTCCCGCTTCTACTCCAAATGGTCACAAATTACTACCGATCAATGGGTTCTCGATATTGTACGCAGGGGACACGCTTTGGAATTTGTAAAGATTCCTCCAAATACTCCACCAAGAGGTCCCCTTCCTGCCCACTTAAAAGAGCTTCTGAGTCAGCTCAATATTTTATTGAGAAAAGGCGCGATCGAAGTGGTGCCAAAACTACAGAGGGGCAGGGGGTTCTATTCAAGGTTCTTCCTCATACAGAAAAAGTCCGGAGAATGGCGTCCCATTTTGGATCTACGAGCCTTGAACAAGTATATAAAGACACAAACTTTTTGTATGTTGTCCCTTCAAGAAGTACTCCCTTTTCTCTCCCAAGGAGAATTTATGACAACTTTAGATCTCCAAGACGCTTATTTTCATCTTCCCATATTATCAAGACACAGAAAATTCCTCAGATTCAGGGTGGCCGGAAGAGATTTTCAATTCAAGGTTCTGCCATTCGGCCTTCGTTCTGCTCCCCGAGTGTTCACGAAAGTCCTTGCACCGGTGGCAGCTTCCCTTCGTCTTCAGGGAGTACAAATCTTTCCCTACTTAGACGACTGCCTTCTGAAGGCAAAGTCTTTCGAACTAGCGTCCAAACAAACTCTATTATGCAGATCCCTCTTCCAATCTCTGGGCCTCACACTGAACATAACAAAATCTCAGTTGCGCCCGGCTCAAACCAGATTGTTCTTGGGAGCCATTCTGGATACCAGTCTAGGGAAAGCTTTTGTGTCGCACGAACGACGACAACGTCTTCGCGATCTAGCGGCTTCTATCCATCAAAAAGAGTTAGTTTCTGTCCGACAGTTGAAATCTTTCCTAGGGATGTTGTCCTCCTGCATTCCTCTAGTCCCTCACTGCCGCCTGAAGATGAGACCCGTCCAGGAAGAACTGGACAAGCAATGGGCTCAGGTCTCAGGGACTTTCAACGACCTACTCAGAGTCACCCATCGTCTAAAAAGAGCTCTTCTATGGTGGACTCACGAAAAAAATGTCTCCTCGGGGCGCCCTTTTCTGGCGGACACTCCACAATTCACCCTCACCACCGACGCATCTCTCGAGGGGTGGGGCGCCCACTTGCAGGGTTTAACTGTGAAAGGCAAGTGGTCTGTTCATCAAAAGACAAAACACATCAACCTTTTAGAATTACTGGCCATTTTTCTGGCTCTGAAAGCTTTCCGAACCATCATCTACGGAAGCACGGTGTTGATCCGGACGGACAACATAACGTGCATGCACTACCTCAACAAGCAAGGGGGTACGAGGTCAGTTTTGTTGTCCCTTCAGGCTAAAAAAAATTGGGATTGGGCGATTCAGCATCGCATCCTTCTTGCAGCAGTCCATGTTCCGGGAGCGTCAAACAATCTTGCAGATTCCCTAAGCAGATCGTCCACAACCAATCACGAATGGGAATTACACCAACCCATTCTGGATCACATCTTTCAGCTATGGGGTCCCCCAGATCTGGATCTTTTCGCAACTTATTTGAACCGAAAATGCCAGTTCTACGCAAGTTGGCTTCCCCAACCAAAGTCATGCGGGAATGCTTTTTTGATGAACTGGTCCAAAATTTATGCTTACGCTTTTCCACCAATACCTCTAGTCCCCAAGGTTCTACGGAAAATGAGGAAAGAACCCTGTCAGCTAATCCTTATAGCCCCCCGATGGCCTCGACAAATCTGGTTCACGGAACTGCTGCTCCTGTCTCAGTGCGAACCGATCATGCTTCGTCCTCTTCCGAATCTTTTGACCATGGAACACGGTCAGATTTGTCATCCCGACCCTGCATCTCTACACTTAGCGGCTTGGAACCTGAGCACTTTGAATTTGGACATCCCTTTAGATTGCAGAGAAGTCTTGGCAAAAGCTAGAGCTCTACTGTGAAAGCATATAAACTCAAATGGAAACGATTTTGTTTATGGTGCAGTGATGCCAAAATTCATCCTATACATTCCAAGCCAGAACAACTTTTGCCTTTCTCTTTGCACCTAGCGAAATCAGGCCTCTCATACTCTACCCTTAAAGTCTTTCTAGCGGCAATCTCACGATTCCGACAAGATGGCTCTAACTCCCTTTACTCGTCAAGAGTAATTCAACAATTTTTCAAAGGGCTTTTTCGGATGTTTCCTCCGATACGTCGGCCTCCTCCACCTGGCATCTAAACATTGTATTGGCGCAGCTCATGAAATCACCATTTGAGCCAATCCATAAGGTCAGTCTCAAATATGTCACTTGGAAGACTTCTCTCCTCCTGGCTCTCACATCCTCACGCCGGGTTAGTGACCTGCAAGAATTTACCATTAACCCACCTTTTCTTCAATTTACTAAAGACTCTGTCCTGCTTCGCACCAATCCGGCCTTTTTCCCTAAGGTACCATCTGATTTCCACCTCAATGAGCCGGTTGTTTTAAAAACATTTTTTTCCAAATCCTCAGACTACTGCAGAAAAGACTCTTCATTCTTTAGATGTCAAAAGATGTCTCAAATTTTATCTTCAGAAAACCGATGCTATTCGCAAGAATGACCAACTCTTTGTGGCCTACGGACGGATGCGACAAGGTCATCCGGTCACCAAACAATCTATAGCACGCTGGATATCTTCTACTATTGCCTTTTGCCATCAACAAGCAGGAAAACCTCTTGCTGCTGCTGTTAAAGCGCATTCCACCAGGAAGGTTTCTTCTTCTACGGCGCTATTTGCTGGGGTGCCTCTTCAATCCATCTGCAGAGTGGCAACATGGTCCAGCAGACACACCTTTACGAGACACTACTGTCTGGATGCTGCAGACAACACGGACACAGCCGTGGGACAAGCAGTCCTTCGTAATCTTTTTAAATAAGTTGAGCCTCTGATGCTTCCCTCCTCCTGTATACAAGGTATTTTTCTTTCTTTCTTTATTTATCTATAGCTATATATATATATATATATATATATACATATTGTCTTTTGCACTGTATTTGCTATTGCTTTGCTTCTTATGTACCTTGTATTGTTCTGATATCACTGCTCACTACTCTTATTCAAGCATGTGAATCTATGAAAGACACCCCAATACTGGAGAAGAACAAAAGTTACTTACCTGTAAACTGTGGTTCTCCAGTATTGGTGTCTTTCATAGATTCACATGCGACCCACCCACCTCCCCTCAGAGGCTCTAATCATGTATTTGACTATTATGTCACTCTTGTGCTACGAAAATCTGAGAGCCTGAGTCTCTGGGGAGAGGGTTCTAGAGGGTGCGGACACCTGATTGGCTGGATTTGGACTGGAACATAACGACAGTAATATGTTATAGAGGGGACAAGTTGTCTATCCATGAAAACTCTATGGTTTTACTTTCTTTTATGCCTAATAGGCTTATGTTATTACTATATTGCTATAATATGTACCGTGGGACTCCCACTTCGACGACGGGGAATATTCAAGCATGTGAATCTATGAAAGACACCAATACTGGAGAACCACAGTTTACAGGTAAGTAACTTTTGTTCTTTTCTGTTGTACTGGGACATCGTCCTATATTGTTAAACTCACAAATAAAACACTACAGCAAACCACTCCCTGTCTTGCTATCTCCTTCTCCTCCACGCCACACCTTGACATCCATTTTCTTATTATGTAATGACAGTGGCCCATGCTCCTGAAAACCAATACATCTTGTAGCGTCATTTGGTCCTTTATATGCTTTTTAGGACAGATAACACAAATGTGATGTGTGGGATTTGCATGCCTCTGAACTGCCCTGCTAGGGAATAATGTACACCATTTGAGGCAGTGCTGGAAAGTAGAAGAAGACCGCTGGATCCTAGTTCCGGCAGCTATGTCTGAGCCAGATCTGGGATCCGGTAAGCCCACGGAAACATGCTCAATTTGTCCTGGTGTTGTTTTCTGACACTGAGACATTTTAATAACCGTCTCACATTATCTGCATTCCATCTGGAGTAGGACCCTGTGGTCAACAGAGCGGCTTTCTGATTTAAGATTCCAGCTGGGCCCAAAACAAATGCCTAATTAAAAAAGGCCATCAGCCCTCCTTCTGTTCGAGAATCATCCTGACTGGAAGCCATCCGGAGCCAACACAAGAGAAGGAAACAAAGGTGCACAGTTTGTTATCACTTCACACATACTTAAGAGAAACTATGATTTGGAGGCAGGTTTGTTAACTTTGTTTAACTCTGTATGTAAGAGATGTGCTTACCCTGTAAGAATGCACGATTTATTTTTACGAATATTTGCACAAATATTTATTTAAATGGCACCCACTGATTTCTTGTATTTCATTCTTTTATACTTACCTTAGTGTACAGAGCGCTTGACATCACACACAGAAGCACAATAAATCACACAAATGTGGAAATCAATGTACATGAAATTTACATAAGGCACAGAGGAATCACATATCACTCATACTTGTAGACATTATGGATCTTATTATTACAATGGTGGTTGGTAAGCCACCGACCTTTGGTCGGAGTCTTTCCTACCCCCGTAGTCGGTTTCGATTAAAACCGGCCAGTCATTCCGGCTGGCTTCCGACAGGCTCAAGGAGCCCATCAGCCAGTCGGAGACCAGCCCGTAATCCCAAAGGGCAGTCTTTCTGCCCTTGGGATTATGAAGCACGATTTCAGGCAGGCTTGCCATGCCAACCTTTCCGAGATGGAAGTCCAGTCGAAAAGTGTGTTCAGGGGCCCCTAGCAGGGCCCCCTTGTGTGCACATTCTCCGGTTGGGGGCCGAGGGGGCAGCTAGGGTGCTTCCTGTCAATCCCTGCACCCGTGATGTGCTTTCCACAGGGGGCAGAGATTTAACACCTCCCATTTCCCTATGGCAGCATGTACCACGGCCAGTTCACGGCCATAACCATGCTCCCATAGGGAAATGTCGAAATGCGGCTGAACAGTGTTCGGTTGCATCCAATTCAGGCGGTCGGGACTGCCGACCAGAGGTCGGTCTGTCCTGTTTACGAGACCCCGCCCGACATTGTAATCGGCCCCTATATGTTATGAGTGAATGAGTGGGAGAAATGTGGTCAGGATATAAAACATAACACAATGATTGTGGGTGTTTGCACTAACAGAATGGTCTTATTATGAAAAGCAGTAGCCCATTTACCTATCTAAATGAAATACAAATCTGTGGTCTGCATGTTACACAATGTGGTTTGCAGCAGGCACATTAACGCTCTATACTACTTTATAAATCAGAACTGTGACTGGACAGAGCTCTCCCACAACTGCGTTAACCACTACAGTTATCTTACCGTTCTAATCTTCTCAAAATTGCTGGGCACACAATGATCTCTGCAGAAAGTGTCTTAACCCAAGTGGTGGCTGGCATGTCCCAAGAGTGGTGTGGCGGTGTGACATTAAAAAAAATATTAATAATTAAAAGCTTTTACCTGCAAGTATGACGTCCTCCTCGATGGTCTTCTCTCCTCAAGGCAGCCTCCAAACTCCCAAGCCAGTCCTGGTGCTGCTCTTACCAGCATGAAAGCAGCGCTAAGATTGGTGGGAATGGCCTCGATCAGCACTCAAAAGAGCGCTGGAGCCCTTTGCTTTCTCTAACCCAGCTGTCTTAGGACAGTTGGGTTAGAGAGGTTTAAAGCATGCATGTGTGGCTGGCTATCGGAAGACGGCCGGCCAAAAAGACATGCGCACTTTAAACTGAAAGTGCCCTGCTCTCTCTGCTGCTGCCAGTCAGCAGCAGCCCCACCCTTGTCCTGACTCTTCGTTCAAAACGGGGTGCCGAAAAATAAAATGATAATGAATTAACTTCATTACCGTTTTATTTTTCGGCTCCGGGGGCATTACATTCGGGCGAGCTCTGCTCAAACGGAGGAGCAGCCCCTTCTTAACCGTGTAAGGCAGTTTAAAATGCATCCTGTTTGTGACCAATTAAGTAATCGAGAACAGATTTGCTGTTGTATATGCCCTTGTTGTAAATTTCTTTGCAGCGTTTAAAGAATATATCTAAGTTGACTGTCAGACCCAGCTTTTTAAGCACTGCCCCTCGTGACTCCTTCCCATTTCCTTTGCCACACCTTGACCCCCCCCCCAATTTTTGAGTTCCCGGAGAAAACGTGCTCCCATTCCAGCACTGATCTGAGGTATAGAACGGATATTCCCGCACTTTGAATTATTATTTTATGAAAAATTACATAGTTGCTATGCAAAGGAAATCCACGTGTCTTGTTTTCCTAATGCGCTTTGGCTGTTGGTTTAAGCCTCTAGGCTACTTTGGCTTGGTTAGGAAACACCTACATCTTTTCGCGTGTCGAGCCACATACATTCAAATGGCGCCTTTAATGTCTCACTGGATAAGCAATCTGGGGCCCAGACACACAGACCACAGGAGTACTGCACTTTCAGGCAATCTTGGTTTTTTCCTGGGGTTTTTCCTGCTTCTCTTCAGAGCTATTTGAATGAACCTCTTCCAAGTCTGTGGGTGGGAGTGTGATGGGACGGTCAGTCCTCTGCTTATATAATTCTTCGAGTTTCCCATTTTAGAAAAGTTCTTGGGCCTGCAAAACGTCTCACTTCAGAAACTTTCATTCTTAATTTGGCCTGATTCTTCAGTCGCATGTTCATAGCCAATTTCCTTCTCAGCTTGAAGTTTCTCGAAACTGTGCGTCGAGGTTTGGCTACCATTCTCATGTCATGAGGTGAAATCATGGAACAAGTTAAAAAACCCAATACATTAAAAGTAATTCTTCAGATTTAAAACGGGATGGTCAGGGTCACATAAAAACTCTTTGAAACCCTCAGTGGATATACCTTGCCACCAAGCTCTTCTTTCTCTACCTCTTGCAGAGGAGAGACATTTTTAATTAGGACTGGGCAAAGTTTAAATTAAGCCAGAGTAATTAACGCAAATTCGTAATTCCCTGTTCTGCCTGTTACACAACATTCCCTTAAATTATGCATTAAGCCACGTTTCATAACTGCACTGCCGTTTGTGACAAAATATAATGTGAGAGCAATGCAAACAGCAAGAAAACAAGCAGCTGTTGTTGGTGGTTCTTGTGTTTTTTCGTGCTATTTTTTCTAGCTTGAAATGCATCCTCGTTTCAGGATGCATTTTGTGCTAAATAATGGATTAGCATTTTGTATAATAACGCATAATTTCGTGTAATTTTCCTGAAATTTCACATAAATACACGAAAGCAAAATATGAGAATTTTGCAGACTCCTACATTTAATATAGTTGAAATGTTGTTTTCTTTCTTAGGGCCCGATTTAGACTAAAAGGCAGTCAGGGTGGTGGAGGACTTTACGTCCAGTGCCCTGTATTTACTCTGCCTGACAAATTTTAGGGTTCATTGCAGGCCCTGCATTTTAAAACTCTGGGTTGATGTGAACCGCCGTCACAGCAATTTGAACAAAGCCATTTAAAACTTTGATGTTTGTCCACTTTTGGTGAAGGAGGCTTAAACAACACTTTTGAAAGTTTTTTTCTTTTCCAAAATAAAACTTTGAAGCAATAGTTTGTTATTGGAATGGAAAAAAAGGCATGACCCTGGCAGCATAGATTTTTTTGTCTTGTCTTGTGGGGGTAATTTTTTATGTTTCTGCACCGTGCTTGCGAAATATTTAAAAAATACCTTTGGTTGGCTTCCACATCACTCTTGTTTCCTTTCTTCCTGTTGGTCAGCGCCTCGTCCTGCCTCCAGCTTCCTGCTCGACTTCACATCTTCGTCCTGCTGTGGAGCTTGGACCAAGTACTGGGTCTGGCGGCCAGTGTCCTACCTGTGGCCGCACACTTGTAACATACTTTTTTTTTCCTTTCCAGCACCTGCATTTTGTTTGTTGCTTGTCCATCCCTACCACCACCTCACTTCCGTAGCTGAATGCCCCTTCCCTGTTGGTTGCTGGCCTGTGCCTCCCACCACCTCACTCCTGTCACAGCATGCCTCTTCAACACCCCATCGTTAGTCATAGATTGTTTTATATAGCGCAAAGGACTTAATATGCTTTACATGAGCACTAGTTACATTACACAAGGACACATTAATTTTTACAGGCACAGAGAGATAAGTGATTTGACCTGAATCACAGGATGTTGAGCCAGCGCTGAGATTCAAACCTGGTTCCCCAGCTCCAAAGTCAGCAGCTCTAGCTGTAACAGCACAGCCTTTCCATGCTCAGTCTTCCGGCTAGCTACACTTTGACACGATGGTAACTGCAATGGGCATTTGTTCAAGAATATAAACTGCATATTAAGTTTAGGGAAACTAAATAATTTTAACATGTTGGTACATGCAGTGCTTTTTTTTTTTACTTTCCAGCGCCCGTATGCTGTTCATTGCTTGCCCGTCCCTACCACCACCTCAATTCGACTGCTGCATGCCCCTTCCCCGTTCTTGCTGGCCTTTCCCTCCCACATCTCACTACGTTACTGCATGCCCTTTCCCCACCCCCCATAGGTTGCTTTATATAGAGTAAAGTTGACCGGAAGGACTTGTTCGCTTTACAGGAGCCCAGGTTACATTACACAAAGACTCTTACATTTTTACAGGCATGGGCAGATTAAGTGATTTGCGCAGAACCACAGGAGATTGAGCCGGCGCCAAGAGTTGAACTTTGTTCCCCAGCTCCAAAGTCAGTGACTGTAGCTCCACAGCCTCTCTGTGCTCAATGCTCCAGCTAGTTACACTCTGACATTCTGGTAATTGCAATGGGAATTTTTTCACGAATATAAACTGCATGTTAAGTATAGGGAAAATAACAATTTTAACTTTTTTGTACGTGCATACCTTAAAGTAAAATGAAAAAGAGCTATGATGCTGTCAGGCCATGTCATATTGCTTTTATTTTACTTTAAGCTATTTAGCACAGCAGCTTGCACTGTTCAATAAAGTACTTTTATTATTTTTAAGTGAAAGTACTGGGTGTACAGTGATTTATTTATTGCTTGTTGTTTGTTGTATTTCTGCGGAGTGGGGTACTAGCCCACACTAATTCTATTTACTAGGTCTTGGAGTGCTCTGCCTAGCTAACCTGAGAAAATCGAGTGCTACAGTGGTATACTTGGCTCCCAGTAAACGGAAGGTTGCGGACTTATTAATCGAGAAGGACTCGCATTCTTCCCAACTTATAACCAGTTTTCTGACATTAGTGGGAGTTGAGTGCAGGGCCTGGCCAAAGGGCACGCATAGTGCCAGTCTTCCGCAGCGGGGGATGGGGGCCACAGAGAGATGGGCACAGGGCTCAAGAAGAGGCTAAGCCCTGCACCCAGTCCACTGTTGTGCGCAGTCAAAGGGCGTGTGCAGCAGGGTGCCCTTGAGTGTTAGGCGCTGGGCTTGCCAGGCGCAATAGGAGGGTTGGGTGTAAGTTGCCTGAGGGGGTTGAGCGTATGCTGAACTTTGAATACGATAAAAATAAAAGCTGAAATTCACTGAAAAAACAAAGGTAAAAGTAACATTACAGTTAGGTGTGGTAATAAGACCTTGGAGCCAAAAAAATGGCAGTGGTTGCAAAACGTGATCGTTTCCAATTTAACTACCATATGAGTTTTTTGCTGTCTAATACATAAAAGTACAGCTGAACGAAAATACAGCAAACTTGGCTTGAAAGTAGAACTTTACTAAAGGAAGTGACTATGCCCTTTTAGTGTAAATCTGTTAAGTAGTTTTAAAGAAATTAGTATTTACATTTATTTTGGTCGGCCTTGAAGGGGGTAAAAGATAGAGGTATATGGGCTGTTATTTTACAGATATCACAGATGCTGCGTGGGTTCATGAAGCCAGGCAACATTTGCAAATCCAATTAAAAATGTAGAGGGACGCCGTTGAATGAAGTATCTTTTTCTCCTCTTGTCCATTGCAGATTCACACATCCAGCTGCAGAATTGAGAATCTATTATGATCCAATTGGCTGCTCGTCATAAATAAAGTCTGTTGCAGCTGTGCACCAAGCACTCTTCTAGGGATAAAAAAACAACAAGCATTGGCATAGCCAATAGGTCTCGCCTATTAGGACCTTATAAGTGTTTAGCCATGCAACAGTTGCTTAACTAAATACTTATAAGGTCCCAAAAGCGAGACCTATTTGCTATGCCAAGCGACCCTGCGGCCGTGAAAGTGATCGCGATCAAACATAAAGCGGCCGTGCGGCCGCGAATGTAATCCCGGTAAAGCGCACATGCACTGTAGCTCTAGGCTGGCCTGGTAGCGCTTTTTGGAGCCCTCTCAATAAGTCTCGCCAGACAAGCGCATGCGCTGGGTCAGGCGAGACCTAAAAAGGGCATAAGGAGGTATGCAGAGCTGACCCTGCCATTACACCCATATGGAGCGCCCCAAATGGACCCCTGCAAAATTAAAATAAATATTAACAAACTATTTTTATCTCTGGATTCTTGAGTCCTGTGCCCTTCCTAGGTTCTGCGAATCCTCTTGGGGTCACAAGAACTGTTCATCCTGAAAAAAATATATAATAATTATTAAGTGTACCACAGTTGCAATTAGCCAAAGGCCTCACACTGCCTTGACCATACATGGTGGTTGGCTTATATTAGAACAGAAACTGGGTCCTGCTTGTTCCTGGAAGGAACCGGATCGTGAAAAAAAATTATTAGATTCTACTCATCAATCATCATTTGCTTGAGAATTTTAATAGAATGAGGGTCAGGTGTCGACAACCACTTTTGGCACAATTTACCCTAACTACAGAGGGTGACATGTACAGACAAACGGCTAAGACCAGGTTTGTTGACTAATGCAACAGGGATCTTAGGCAAGAACCACACTTCTTTCTTTGAATTAGCCAGAGGGTCACACCATTTGAGGCTTATGATGATGCTTTTAAACTGTCATTTTTAAGAATTGCCTTAATGTCATCAGAATTGGGCCCTTTCCCATTTGCGGTCCGGGAGTGTGTGTGTAATTAACTCAAGGAGTTTATGGTGCCCACACATCCTTATGCGTAGCAACCTCAGTCACATTGCTAATTGAACTGCATTATTAAGAAAGATACATTCTCTATGGTCAAGATATCTAGGAAATAATGCGTCAGAACCCTACATTTGTAATGCTTGTGTATCCCAAATACAATACACTGAAATGGAAGCATCTCATTACTTTTAATCTTGTTCTAAAAAGAATTCAAGGAACTGAGGTCAATATATAGCTTTATTTCGCTTTACCAGAACAGCTGGCAACAATTCAAGGTCCTGTAAATAAAAATAAGTACATTTATCAGGTCTAAGTTTCAAATCAAATTGCACACTTTTTTCTTGGACAGCCCTTGGGCTGTCTGCATGGGGTGTCCAACAGTGTCCTCATTTTGTGAAATTGGAGAGTTCTTCTTGTCCACTGGAGCTATAAATGTGGTGGTGGCCATAATGGTGGATACAATGTATTGCTTGATAATTCTCTGCATCGAGATAAGGATTATCATTATTAAGTGACGAAAACTCAATATACACTTCAACGGGTCAAATGACCCCTACTTTTCAGTGGGCAGGTACTACCTCGACTATAATTTTTATAATTATCCCTGCCAATTTTAACAGCTGCTCCAAGAAGCTTGAGGTGCAGATGACTGAATTTAGTGACCATGCCTCAATTTATTTTATCTTTCAGTGGGGTACCCTTAATAAATCTGGATCCCAATATGCCCCCAAACCGTTTCTAACTCGGAAAAACGGTGACGTTTTAAAATGGAAGAAAATTGAGCCACATTCTATATTGTCTAAAGCTGTCATCAACCTCTCAGGAGGTATATTTATGTATAGACCCACAAACTAATAGCAACCAGGTTGTGATAGCCCTTATTAAAATTCTAACAGCAATTTCAGCTAATTTATCTCCCCCTGTAATGCAAAACAGTCCTTCACCTATCAGGTGGTTTAAGAAAAATTGCTCTAAGGCGTCCATCAATCATGGGAAGGCACTCAAAAAGTAGGCTAGAAATCAAGTTCTTTTACAAATCTGAGGGCCATATATAAATCGGTAAGGGAGGAGAGGAAAAGGTGGCTATGTGCAGAAGCATGGGAAAATCTGAGTCAATCCTCACTTTGTAAAGATAGTAAGAATTTTTGTGAAAGTGGCCAATTCTCCCTTTTTACTGGGGGCCATCTCTGGATCTCCATATTGATGAGAACACGTGGTTAAGTAATTTCCAGAACATTTTTCAATTCCAAGCTGATATCAATGTGGCGCCCTTAGAGGTATCCTCTTGTGTTTCCCTGGCGTTGGAGTTCTCTATTGATTAAATAGACCTGATCCTATCTCAATTGTCTGCTTTGAAATCTGCAGGCCTGGATGGAGTCCCGTTGGATATCTTTCTTTCTAATAAACCTTCGTAGGTTCCACTTTTGACCTTAGCTTTCAATGCAATAGCCAAAGTTGGCCCTTTGTCATCTTGGAAACAATCGTTGATAATTCCAATCTATAAGAAGTGAGACCCCTCCAATCCTGCCAATTACCGTCCAATCTTCCTATTGGATAGCACAGCTAAACTAGTGGGGAGATTACTACTCAACAGTCTGGAGGACTGGACGATAGAGAACAATGTCCTTGCGGAGGCTCAATATGACTTTAGGAAGGGAGGCTGACAGTAGACCAAGCGCCTCAATCTAGACCTAATTGCAGCCAAATATGCCCTTTCAAAGAAAGGCCAGTTTTACATGGCCTTTATGGATTTATCCGTGCCTTTGACTTTGTGTCCCACAGTAAACTGTGGGCTATCATGGAAACAATGGGCGTGGATTCTTCCATAATTTTCTTTATCAGAGAACTCTATAGAAATGTGGGGCAGTAATTAGATATTAAGAAACAGGGGGAATGCTCAAAAGCCTTTAGGATTGAAATAGGTGTGAGACAGGGTTGCGTCCCTGCTCCTTTTCTTTTCTCCTTTGTTAGAATCCGGGTTCTCTGGTTGGCACAGGTAGGTACTTGTGACAAGCAGGGAACCTTTCCTCTAGTCAGGGTAAGGGGTTACACTCCTAAAATAACCCCTGCTCACCCTCTAGGTAGCTTGGCGCGAGCAGACAAGGCTTATCTGAGAGCGTTATAGGTTAAGCATTTGTGAACACATACAGTAACCAACTGGCACATGCATCAACAAAGACTTTTGCGATTCCTTAATTGCGATTTTTAAGGAATCGCAATTAAGGAATTGCAAAAGCCTATGCATGTAGGAATCGCTATAAAAATAGCGATTCCTACAAATTCCTTAATTGCGACTCGCAAATTGCGAGTCGCAATTAAGGAATGCCGTCCCATTCATTCCTATGGGCCTCCAGGCCCATAGGAATGTATGGGAGATTGCATGAGCAATTTGCGAGTACCAGTAGGTACTCGCAAATTGCTCATGCAATTTCAAGGGTGCAAGGGTGTCAAAATGACACCCTATTGCACCCCTGAAATTGATCTGTGCACATATGTTGCACACACACATGCTCTAAGGGCATGTGTGTGCGCAACATGAAACTTTGAAAAATGCACAAAAGTGCATTTTTCAAAGTTTTTGCAAATTACCATGAAGTTCAACTTCATGGTAATATGCTCCCCCTATTAGCGAAATCGCTAATTTTTTCACTTTCATGCATTGCATTTAAGGAATCTCAATTTGGGATTCCTTAAATGCAATCGCAATTTAAGGAATCGCAATTTAGAGATTCCTTAAATTGCGATTTTTGCATTTGGGATGATGCATCCCAAATGCAAAAAAACCGGTCGCAAAGGGACAGATTCTGAGAATCTGCCCGTTTGCGACCGGTTTTTACATTGATGCATGTGCCAACAAGTGACAACACTACAAATGGACACCACACAGGTTTTTATATTAAAAATAAGGATTCTTTATATAGAGTTACCACAAGACCATTAAATAACAAAAATACACAATACTGTTACTTTAGATGGTAAAAGTTTGCTTAGTTCTCTTAAGTTCTTAAATGCGACACTTTAAGTCAATGTACCTTTTAAATGCGACACGCAGGGCAACAAAAGTGTTGCAACGATGCTGATGCGATTAAGTTTTTGGTGCAAAGAAATAAAGACGTGAAGATCTTCCAGATGCGTTACGCTTCTCCGATGTTGCAAGAAGACTCGACTCGATGCGTCAGCTGCAGCGGTGTCACCCTTTACGCGATGCGACGACAGCGGCCTTGGCAGCGGCACTCTTCTCCGACGTTTGCGAGACGCTTTCGCTCGATGCGATGTTGCAGCGGCGACACCCCTTTACGCGATGCTCCGACAGCAGCTCCGACGGCGGCACGCTTCTCCGTAGATGCGAGGCGCTTTTCTTGATGTGGTGCAATGCGACAGCTACGATGGCTGCGATGGCGACACGCTTCTTTCTCGATGCGAGACTCTTCTCTTGATGCGGTGCGATGCGTCAGCTACGATGGCTGCGATGGCGACACGCTTCTTCGGCGTTGCGAGACACTTCTTGGATGATGCGAGACGCTTCCGCTCGATGCGATGCTGCAGCGGCGACACCCTTTACGTGATGCGACGACAGCAGTTCCGACGGCGGCACGCTTTTCCTTCTTGAGTCGCGCTTCCAGCTCCTTGCGACACGCAGTCCCTCAGAAGGCCCAACAACAGCAGCAGGCACTTCCCAAAGAACTCTGGGGAGATGGGGGGTGAAGTCTGTTGTTCCTGAGACTTCAGCAGGAGGCAAGCTCTATTCCAAGCCCTTGGAGATCTTTTGAAGCACAAGTTGAAATAAAGTCTTTGTAGTCTTTCTCCTCTCCTTTCAGCAGCAAGGCAACCACTGCAGGCCAATCCCCCAGGTCAGGGACAGTACTCCTCCTTACAGCTTTCCCGGTTCCTTCTCCTCAGGCAGAGGTTCTTCTTGTGAAGCAGGATCTAATTTCTTGGGAGCAGGGTCCCAATACTTATACCCCTAATTCCTTTGTTCCTCTGGGGTAGAGGGGCCCTTGCCCAGTTCAAACCAGTTCCTGAGCACTTTGTTGACATGACTCTGACTTTCTATTCAGGGTGCAAGGCAGAGACATCAACCTCTCCACAGGAGGTGGAGCCAGCATTGTGGTGGCAGAGCACAGCCCTATTCAGAGTCCAGGTGCACTCCTCCCACCCATCTGGATGTCAATCTCTCTATTCACCACCAGGCTACCTAGCCCTGCCCCTCTGGGTTTCCCCAGCCCTGTCACTCACACAAACCAGACAGGCAGATACACATCATAGCAGAGGCGGGCTGAAATGGTTAGGCAAGCAAATACCAACTTTCTAAAAGTGGTATTTGCAAACACAGAATATTAAAATAAACTTTACTAAAAGATGTATATTATAATTCTGAGTTCAGGCATACTAAACTCGATTTTCTACCATGTTCCCTGGGTCTGTTAGGATCATAGGATGTAACAATTCTAACAGCCCATTCTGGCCTATGGGAACAGGTAGCCTTGCAATAGTGAAAAACGAAAATGGCTGTAATTCACTATTAGGACATGCCACACACATCAGGGCTTGTCCTTCCTTATGCTTACAATGCACCCTGCCCTTGGGCCTACCATAGGGGTGACTAATATGAAGTTAAGGAAAGGTTTAGGGACTGGTAAGTGGGTGCACTTGCCCAGTCAGCATGACAGTACCAGACTGCACGCAGGTTCTGCAATGGCAGACCTTAGACACATCTTACTAGGCCGCTTCTTGGGTGGCACAACCAGTGCTGCAAGCCCACCAGCAGCATTTGTATTTACAAGCCCTGGGCACTCCTGGTGCACTTTACTGGGGTCTGACAGTAAACCAAATAAGCCAATCATGGAATCCAACCAAAATATACATTTTACAGTAGGGAGAGCATATACACTTTAGCACTGATCAGCAGTGGTAAAGTGCCCAGAGTCATAGAACAGCCAACAACAGGTCGGAAAAAATACAAGAGGAAGGAACACATTTCAGGGATGACCCTGCAAAAAGGGCCAAGTCCAACATCCTTATACACAAACAAACTAAATGAGGTCCTGAGCGATAAATCCAAGCATGTCCCAGCTTTAAGTGCATTACCTTTGCCCGTCCTACTTTGCGCAGATGATGCAGTTTTACTGGCTAGGACTCCAGTGGCCCTACAGCGTTCCATAGGTATGTAATCGGCCTATATGGCGGAGTTAGGCCTTTATGTAAATAAATCTAAGACCTTTGTGATAACTGTGGCCAGTGATCAGAAAAAACTACTGAGGCTCCAAATAGACGGCAAAAGCTTGGAAAGAGTGGATAATTTTATGTTATTTTGGGATCATTTTTTATGCCAAATTAAATTGGTCAGGCATGGTGAGCAACAGAATGAATCTTATGTCTAAGAGATTAGCTGCCCTGTGGAAGTTTGCTTCAAACTTAGGAAACAAACCGATTGAGGAAATGGTGGAAATCTACTTGGCGAAATCAGTATCTATAGCTACCATTGTTGCAGCAATCTGGGGAACAACTCAAGTGGATGCCCTACAAGTTATTGAAGATACATTTATTAAAAGACTATTGTCTATCTCAGGTTCATGCCCGAATATTATTGTTCACAAAGAACTAGGTCTACTTTTTATAATTGATACCATTAAAATGGCTCTTCCACTACTATGGTTATCATTACGGAAAAGGAACTCTGTCCAATTAAATCCATTTGTGTTAAAGTACATCCTAACTCTTGATCAAGTTTCCTCTACTCCCTGGCTAGCATATGTGAAACTGGGTCTGACAACATTGTATGAATCACCGACCCAGTGTGTGTCTTTTCCCAAATCTAGACTAAAATAACTTGTTATTGCTAAGTGTGCTCAAGATAGATGGCAGAAATATGATCTTAAATGTTTGGTGTCAAGCTATCAGGCATTGCCCCCTGTGGCAACTGGGCATTCTTCTTATCTTTCCTTTGTCTCTAATAACGTGCATCATTTTTTGTTGACATGATTTCGATTGATTTTGTTTCCTCTAATGGTTGGCTCCGTCACAAGCATATTCGGTTAATCACTTGTCTCTAGGTCCTTGCGACGATCAGTCTATTAAATCTAATGCTCACATTTTATTTTTTTGTCTGTTCTGTAAAGCTGAGAGGAAAAACGTAATTATTCCACTGCTGAGAAAACTGAGCTTACGCTCCTATTTACAAGCTCCCACAGTAATACAAAAATTGGAATACCAATTTATATGTTTTACGACAGCGTGTTTTTTACAACCGGCCTTAAAGACTAGAAAGGTGTCTTCCTCCAGAGAGGTCGTTTTAACTGAATTTTAATTCCTTGTCTATGGATTCATATGCAAGTTAAATGATTGATAGAGTGTTTGTTATCCACTTCTATTTGTGTGCCTTATCTAATACTGATATTGACTAGGTTATAGTCATTTTCTCTTAACATCTAACCTGATAATTTTAATTCTAATTACTGATTTATATCAATATTTCTATTGCTGGTTTGTACTTTTTGTACATTGATGAATTGGTAGTGGTAGATTTTATTTTGATGTATAATCTTAACTACTATGTACTTTTATGCATTTTAATGCAAAATAAAGTGGACTGACTTGACTCGAGTGACGTATAGGTTTTGAAGTAATGCAAGAGCTGCTTGTCTGTGTTGATGTCCCAAAGGCTGGGAAAATGCGGCGAAATACCTCAACCATATTCTATATGAACCTTTTCAATCAGACTCACAACCTGGGACGATATCCCAAAAGATTGTGTAAGACGATGGATAAGTGCTCATGTTGACAAAATGTACGTGCCATACACTGGGAGGATGTCTGTGGCTGAAACTCTCATACCAAAGGAGACAGTGGAAGATATTCAGGGATATATGCCCTTTATCGCATATATGTGATAGAGACATCTAGCAGCAGATTTCTTACCCTAGAATATCCCAGGTGTCAGGCTGGATCAAGCAGTTTTTTTGCTTGAGCAACACCCTTGCAGGCCGGTAGGTGGCATCGGTTGACTTCACATGATGTCTTCAGCGACGTCCATGCTGGTAGTGACGTCTGCATCACCTATATAGGCGCCACCTCGGCGAGCTGACATCAGTTCTTTACTTTACGAGCCAGCTAGCACGGATCCATTAAGTTCCATGAAGATAGCTACATGCTGTCACTTTTTTTTTCAAACAGATTTTATTTGTCAAATAACACATATAGAGCGGAGCTCTGTACCCCAGAGACTTCTGCAGCATCAACATACATCATTTGGATTTTGACTATTTTCATGTAAATACGGGAAAGAATGAAAAGCAATACAAATGAAACAGAACAAAAGGACAATAACCCCCCCAAACCCCCCCATCCCACTGTCATCCAATCCAGAGCAATAAAGCAAGCAAAGACTTTAAGCATATATTTACTATGTGTCATTACCCAGGAGGCAGCTTTCCCACCACACACACATAGAAGAGAACACAAGGAGAGAAGGTAGAGGTTAAGCCGGGTCGAGGCGCTGGGTCAGCGAAGCAGGCTCTAGCTCCAGGCCACAATAGTCCGCCCAGTGCTTCCAAATTTTGAAGTGCTTACATGAGCACCCCCTTGCCACAAAGATAGGAGCCTCCAATCCATTTTTCCATGCAGAGACGGAGGGTGCCACCGTTGGCTTCCAGGCCCTGGCAATATCCCTTTTGATAGATGGCGTTTATAAATATTGCCCCCAATTTCATCCATAGCGTGTAGGAGCACCAATTTCAGTGAACAGGGAAGGTCCCAACCCACAACTTCAGAAAGGCAGGCCATTACCCCCCTCCAGAACCGTGTCAGTGTGGAACAGTGCCATACAGTATGTAGCAAGGTACCCTCCTCATGTGCACATCGAAGACACACCGGGGAAGCCACGAAACCTGCTCTCCACAGCCGGACCCTGGTATAGTATACCTAGGCTTTCCTGTTTTCAGTTTCCATTTTTGGTAAATATCTGGTGGGGTTTTTTCAGTGTTTTCAAGTGATTTCAATACCTTAAAAAATAGTTGTTATCAGTGGTTACACATTTTCACGCCACTAAAAACAACAGAAAAAGTGTTTTTCCGGTGTTTATGGAGCTTTTTACTTTTAATATTGATTGCTTTCTGCACTGATAGAACATGGTATATAGACAGTGTATGTATAGTGTATATGAGATCCAAATAGATGTTTGCAAATTAAACTTATTGTAGTACACCACACAATACTTCTTCGGTGAGTCTTTGGACATGTGCGCTCTCTCTTTCCTTCCCATGTAAACCTCTGTGAAAAGGCCCTCTCAACATTGGGACTTGAGAAGGGCAATTCCAAAACATCCAGTACACAATTTGTTAACTCTGGTGACTGACATAGCTTTCCATGCCAATATGGGGGAACTTGAAGATTGCGATTCTCAGGGCAGGTTCTGCAACATTTGCATTGAGCTCACCGCTTATGCACTCAGAGTTATTGAAGCAGTCAAAAGTGAAGCAGCCCTTTTTAAACTACGGAGGAAATTCCCCTTTACTGAAGGTGTTCCATGGATTCTGCTCATGCACAGAACTATGGGCAGGAAACCAGGACCTCAGTGAATTGTGGTGTACCCAAAAACTCACCTCAGAACCCAGAATCCCTATCCGACTAGTATCAGTGTCTCATTCGTTCTCCGTACTACAGCGAAGCTACCAATGATTAGACAGCACAGAAAAAGCGACTTAGGTTACTCTCAGGAATGGTGGGAATCAAGAACACTCTTTCGTTTTTATTCTCATATCAGTCCACAACGTGAGCAATCAGAGACACAGGAAAAGTTTAAAATGTTTATTTTAACTACGTGCTCTAAGATGCAGTATTTTGGCTAACATGAGCAGGCAAATGATTAGAAATAAAACAGGAAAAAGCAAATTTTTACAACAAACTACACGTTGGGAGACAGTTACAATGTACGGGATCCCTGCTAGCATCCCGCAACATGCTTCATTATTTAAAAGCAAATAATTACCGTTAGCTAGTAATGTGAAAGTATGTGTAATAGCTGGCACTGGATTTCCATTTAAAATGCAAGCCAAATTTTGCGCGTGAACGTTGCACGTGCCATGCAATTGTATATTCTTGCAAACTAAGGAGTGATCTGGAGTAGAAGTGCACTCTTCTCCTTTTAAATTAACTTCTCTAACCTCTCTCAGGCACCTGTATGTGAATGGGAGTGGCTAAACTTCATGAAGAAAAGCGCTACCTAATGGTTCATATCTGCCTAAGGCATAGTGTTTCATACATGAACTGCATTTAAACAAGGGAAAAGGCAGTGTGATTAACCCATGAATAAGCCACACAGCCGAGTTGATTCGGCCACAGAAAATGGTAAAGGTTCCAACTTTTCAATATGCAAAAGCGAATATGTAGCATCCTTCATGGACATGCACTGTTGTTTATCAGTCAAATTAAATGGAAAAAATAAAGATGATGTATTCATGTAGTCCCAGAGAACTTTCCCAGCTTTCAATGTTTGTAAAGTCCATGCAAACTGCACTATAGAACGCAATTGATTTTGACCATGGTATAAAACAGACATGTCATCCTGTACAATATCCACAACAGATGAAACAATTTTATCTAATGTGTAAATTCTGGAAGATAGAGTATTAATGCTATTATCAATGACAGCAAGCACTTTTTCCAAATTAGCATGATAAATAGCCCTCAATCTAGAAGCAGCTTCAATTTGAGATAATTTCCAAACTTCGTTGTAAATAGCATATATCCATCTTTTGGACCTGCCTCCTACAGGGCCTCTAACAAAGTCATTCAATTCAACATCGTCAGTCAATTGGGACAAATGAAGTTTAACTGATGCTAAGTGAAACCGATGGAGCTATTTGAACTGGTTAAGCCGAAGGCTCATCGCAATAGCTGCCCCACGTGGGGAGGCCAGAGCCTCTGTCCAATCTTCCTCCTCCATCGGTCCTACATCTCCCTCCCAGGTCTCCCTAAGATGCTGCAGCGAAGGGGAGTTTCGCGTGACCAGGGACTGGTAGATCTTGGAGATCCCCCATGAATACCTTTGCCTCCACCGAACTGAACTCTGACAGTGCCTCCAACCCCTCCAAGCTAGGGGAAATGGCATGTCGGAACTGCAAATATTTGAAAAATTGGGTTTTTGGCATTAGGAAATCTTTTTGCATATCTTGGAAGGATTTCAACACTATCCCCCGCATAACATCCCCCAAAGTAGAGATCCCGATAGTGTCCCTGTCGCGAAAGAGCCGCCAGCTGCGGCAGGCGCCCATTATGCCATAGAGGGGTCTCCCGAGTCAACCTATTCCACCAACCTATCCTCCGTAGCGCCTGCCTCCAGACCTGGAAAACAGTCCTCGTGGCAGACGTCAGGGAGCGTCTCAACGGCGCAGAGTAAAGAATCATGTGTAGGGTGTGGTCCCCCATGCATCTCCATTCGACAGCATACGCCGGATCAGTCCTATCCCCATACCACCATTCGTTAAGGACCAGTAAATGCAAGGCCATGTAGTACAAAGAATATCAGAGGTTGCCAACACACGACAGTACGTGGACAGAATTTGTTCGGGAAACCGTTCTGTTCCAGGGCTTTCCCAGGGTGCAAGTCCCCCAGGGCGGCACCCAGTTCGTCATCTGTGATCGGGCGATCTAACTCCACACTCGCTTCGTCTGAAAGGGCCTGAGGCGGGAGGTCATCTAAGAAGCATCCTATCACCTCTGCCGATAAGCATTCCTTAGGGGCATAGAGATTGGCGTAGTATGTCGCAAACCTCTCGGCAATATCTGAGGGTTCTAAAATAGGCGACCCATCCATTCCCACAATACCCAGAAGAGCCTGGGGGCTAAGTGACCCCTGACACAGTCTGTGCAGCAGCTTGCTAGATTTATCCCCCCACTGATAGATCCTGCTCCGAGTTGCCAACCAAGCCTGGCGGGCCTTGTCTAGCAGGAGATGGGAATAGCCCTGTTGCGTGAGCAGCAATTGGCAGCGGACCAGCCGACCCCCATCCTCCCTACTTCACGCCTCCAGGCCAAGAATGTCATCTTCCGGTCGTATGAGAGATTCTCTGCGCGTTCTACGAGCCGCTGCACAGAAGGAAATGTCCACCCCATGAAGTGTGGGCTTCATTGCCTCCCAAAGAGGTTTGACCCCCTTTACCAGACCGATATTAAACGACAAATATTGATCAATGGCCTCTTCCATGCGTTCTCTGTAGTCCTCCTTCTGGAGGTTCCAGGCCGAGAGGCGCCACCTAAAGGGCCCAAGCGCCATCCCTGCACGTAGGGTGATAGTCACCGGCGAATGGTCCGAGAGCCCACGCGGAAGAATATTGGCTGCCACCACCCTGCTATTTGCCGCTCGGGAAACAAGTATGTAGTCGATGCGGGAAAATGAGTCATGTACCGCCTATGTTGTGCCATGTAATCTACGCCTGGGGTCCACCCAGTCTAAGCCCATCACAAGGGAATGAAGTTTGGTTGGGTGTTGGGCCTCTGATGGACCCCCGGGTCTGTACTGATCTCTGACCACATCCATCACATCATTCCAATCCCCACCCACCACTGCCAGGCCATCTGGTAGATCCACCCACAGGGTCACAAGTCTCTCCACCAACCCCCAGGACAGTGGCGGGGGGCGTATACACTCCCCAGTACCACAGATTTGTCACCCACTGTACCCTGCAAGAACAGATACCTGCCCTGAGTGTCCCCCCATGTCTTAACATGTGTGTATCAAACCCAGCGATGAATCAGAACTGCAACCCCCGAGACCCCGCACAAACCCCGAGTGGAAGACATGTACATAGCCAAAGCGTTGAAAGCACAGCGCCTTTGTCCTGTCCCCATGAGGTGTGTCTCCTGCAGCATTAGTATGTCTGCACAGGCGCGCTTAGCCTGTTTAAGGATGGCCCTGCGTTTAACCTTGTCAAGCGCCCCTCTGATGTTCCAGCTGATTATCCGAAGGGACCCTGGGGGATCTAGTGAACTACCCAAAATATCCGCCATTGGGGGACTCCAGAGAGGCTAAAGACACAGATGACATCAAAGAGAAAGCACTAGCTGACTCCAAAATAGTACAAGACAGTGCGATCAAGGAACAGAAACTACCCAAAACATCCCAACAAGTCCCCACCCCCACCCTATACCTCAATAACAGTTAAGTACCTGTCACAGGAGGCAGAGCCGGCTGACCCCAACGGGAGGTCCCACCCCTCACCCGCCACTGGATTCCCAACTTACAGCCCATTGTCTGCTGGCCCTCTCTCTGTTCGGTAGGGTCCCACAGAGATACTGGCCTTCTTTTGTTTTTCTCCGACCAATGCAGTATACCTAAGTCCCTGAAACCAAAGTCCCATCTATCAGCTAGTCCGCTGACGCAGGCTGTTGTGAGGCCGACCCAGCCCGAGAGGAGGCACCGCAGGATCGGGATCGCCGTCTGGACCTAGAGCGCCCAGAGCCTCTCCCCTTCCCTTTGGGCTGATTCCGGGCCACCCCACTCGAGGAAGAATCAGAGTCCCTCCCGGGTGGCGAATGGGAAGACGGCCGCACCGTCTCATCGGTCCACTGGAACACCTCCTCCGGTGAGTCAAAAGAATGAGTGCGAGATCGATACACTACCCGTAGTCTGGCTGGGTAAAGTAGAGCATAAGGAAGTTTGAGCTCTCGGAGGCGGGCTTTGGCCGCTAGGATGGACTGCCTCCGCTGCTGAACTAATTTGGTGTAGTCGGGAAAGATCAGAATGCGGGCATTGTCATACAACAGCGGTTCCTTGGCTCTAGCCTGCTTCAGGATAGCGTCCTCATCATGATTATTGAGTAGCTTTGCAATAATGGGCTGCGGGCGAGCTCCCGGAGGGGGTTTTTGTATTAAGGCCCTGTGGGCGTGCTCCACAACAAAACATTTGGATAAGGACTCCGGGGAAAGCCAGCTCTCCAACCACTGAGTAAGGAACTTCTTCATGTCTCCAGTCTCGCATCCCACCGGAAATCCAACAAAGCATAGATTGTTGCGCTGCGCACTCCCCTTGGCGTCCTCCACCCTCGATGATAGACCCCGTTTGGCAGTCTCCAAAGAAATCACTCGCTGCTGCAGGGTGGTAACTACATCTTCCACTCCAGAGATTCTTGTTTCGGTCTCGGTGATATGCGCAACCGCATTCCGTAGGTCCTGCCGCAACAGCATCATGTCAGAACCTACCGCCCCAATCTTGGCATCCAGGATGTCCCTGGACTGTGTGATGGCAGCCATGAGAGCAGCGTTGTCGGGCACGTCTCCATGCGTCCTCCCGATGTCGCCGCGGAGGCCCCCGGGCCCGTGAATTTGTCGATCGTGCTCTGCTTTGCCGATTCACCCCCTGGCTTATCTCTCGTCATGGCGGGCAGTGCACCTCTCCTTGCCCCAGATAACATACTGTTCGTAGCCGGCGTAACGCCGTCCAGACAGGGGAGTCCGCCTGGTCAGATAAGGGGCTTTACAAGTATAGGACCAGGGCTCCAGCTGCCAGACCCGACCGCCGAACACACCACTATGGACGTGGAGCACAAGGAGAGGGGCACGGAATACAGGACCAACACAGGCACCCCAAGGAGTGCAGCGATCCAGGCCCTCCGCCAGGTGTCTCAGGAGGTGCTCAGGCAGCCCACAAATACAGGCGCTCTGCACAGCAGGAGGGAGGGAGCACCGCACCGGCCACTCACTGGGCAACAAGATGTGTGGGCGGGCATGTCCGCTCCCTTGCCCGGTCCTTAGAACACCCGTCGTCACCCCACAGTACCTTCAGGCAGCACCCCGTGGCCCGGCAAGGCCGCCGAACCCCCGGTTCAACCCGTGCAGGGGGGGAGGGGAGGCTGAGGCATCCGAAGAGCAGAGGGGGCGCCTGTGGAGGAGAAGCCCTGATCCCCCAGGGTCCCAGAGGTTGCTTGCGCAGCTCGAACAGCCACCGACGAGAGGATGTTGCCAGGCAGAAGGGAAGGGAGGCACAGCCAAAGCCTGCAGGGAGGCACACGGCTCTATGGGCCACCGATGTTAGCGCTCCACAGAGCGAGAGGAGGGAAGCACGACTCTGGCCCTGTGTGCCCCCCACAGGACCTCCAAGCGGCACCCCCGCGGCCCGACAATGCCGCCGAACCCCCGAATCGATCTGTGCAGGGGGGGTAGGGCGGAGGGACCCAAATAGCAAGATGGGCGCCAGTCCGTGCGAGGCCCCGATCCCCAAGGGCCCTGGATGTTACTCATGGGCGCCGATGGAAGGATGCCGCCGGGTGAAGGGGGGGCAGGCACACGCAGTTATCCAGAGGGGCGTCTGGCACCAACATGGCTCGAGGCCCAGCCAAGGGCCAGAGATTCCCCGGTCCCGCCGTGTGTACCCTCAGCGCCTCTCCCTCGCAGCCCGACACGACCACTGATCGAAGGAGGTCCGTCTTGCAGCTCACCAGAGGCGGGGAGGCAGCTAACCCCAGTAGGAGACACCCGGCTGAGAGTCACCCTCCAGAAGCGGCCCGACTCAGCGCGCCAATCCAGCCACCACGGCTCTGCCGGGGAGCCCAGGCAGCGCCGTACTCAAGGTCCCGGCTCCCACGCCACCTGTAGGCCCCTTCCAGATTGCGTCACCCCCGGGCAGCCTTACAGCGTCTAGGCGGGCCGGAGAAGCAGGATATGTGCAGGAGAAAGATCGAGGCTGGACGGAGCTCACTTAGCACACGTCCGCTATGATGGCTCCCAAAGCCAAGCCACGCCGCCCTGCTGTCACTTTTTGACAGACTTTTTTCTATGATTTATCGCTGATATCCGGTGTATAGCTTTTATTCTCAATGTCGAAGAAGGCTACTGGCGCCTGCCATTGCTCCACGTCGGTGATGGATCCAAACTTAATTTGCCTGGAGTGTGACCACGACTCGAAGTTGTGCTCCAACTGCCCGCCATGGCTCCGAAGTCTCTAAGGGAATGGCCCCTAAAGCTGTTTGCGGCCCAGCGCTCGGTTCCACACCGCTCACCCCGGAGGTCTAGGTCCCACTCAAGAGGAAGATCTAGGCACTCCTCTGCGAGTTCTAAGTCCTCGTCCACCTGTTCGAAGTCATCGGTCGGTCAGGTAAGAGGCATAAGAAACACAAGAAGTTGAAGAGTGCTTCCACGTCCCCCCATCTTTCGGCCGACGCGTCGGAGGAGGCTCAACACTCTATGCCTCGTTTTGCAGAAATTGTGCCTGGGTCGGCTCCGCTCTTTCCTGGCTTTCCAGGAACCAGAGTGACACCCGTCCAGTTTAAAGAATTCTATGACACCATATGCCGCATGTTTGCATGGCCTGACCCTCCCGGCATGCCTTCGGGTCCCAGAGGCTCAGAGGGGGCTCCATCGGGTTCTGCACCAGCTCAGGCACAGGAGCAGGGGTAGAGACTTTTTTAGCCCAGAGTCTTAAGCAACGAGAGGCTAGACAACAAGCCCTTGGAGATCACTCAAGTTGCAAGGCAGAATCCAGCTCTCCCTCAGCAGAGTCAGAGAGCAGCAGGGCAGCACCTTCAGGCGGCACCCATTTCTTGATGCAGCACCGCAGTCCTTCTGACGGAGTTCAGTTACAGGTCCAGAAGTGTCTGATCTGGTGGGGTCAGAGACCCAGTGCTTGTACCCAGCTGTGCTTTTGAAGTGGAGGTGATTTCAAAGAAGGGTCTTTGAAATGCACAGAAGCCCTTTTTTCCGAGCCCTGGCTCCAGACTAGCTGTGCGGGGCAATCAGCCCTGTGTGTGGGGACAGGACCCTGCCAGCGGTAGCCGGCATGGCAAGCGAGTGGGGGGCAGGTGTGTGGGTTGCGAGGGGGGCCGTAGGGGTGTGTTTTGGGGGGGCATAAACATACCTATATGCCGGGTCCCCCGTCTCTGCTGCTGCTCCCCTGTCTCCAACTCCAGGAACAGGAAGCAGGCAGTCAGGCTCCCTCCCCTAAGCCAATCACAATGCTGAAATGCAGCGTTGTGATTGGTCTGAGCACCCGGGGCTGAAGGGGTAGGCATGTTTTCCATGCAGGCTGTAATGCATCCTGCATCGAGAACGTGGAAAGGGCACATGACTGGTTTGTGTGGCCCAAGTGGGCCGAGCAAACAGTCATTGTGCACTAAGGAGTGGGCAAAACCACTCCTCCCCTCCTCCGAAAGCAGAGCAGAGCCCCCCCCCCCCCGCAAAGCAGCAGGACACGAAGCATAAAATGATAATAAGTTAGTTATTCTCATTTTATGTTTTTTCTTCACACTGCTTAAAAGAAGTAGGGCGAAGCTACTCCACCATAGCGGAGGAGTCGCTACTGGACCCTGCTTATTCAGGTGTACGTATCAGCTCAGGAAGCCATCACAATGCAGATGAGCACACCTAACCTTCCTGTGTTTGTGGCTGTCTAGAGAGAATGCAGAAAGTGTAGTTGTCACCCACCACAAACGTGTAGTGGAGACAAGCTGCAGGTACACAGATCTGTAAAAACAAAGAAATTCCCACTTTAGAAAAGTTTTTTTTTTTTTTTTTTAAACCTAAAAAGGGTTCGGTCCTTAATCAGTAAGCCTAGGCCATGTATACTTCATAATCAACAAAACAAATGCCAGTACTGATAATCATTCAATCAACCATTCACGTTAAAGATCACACACTCAAATTACTATGACCATTTGAATTTATTCAAACAATATTTTCCAATTTTCAAATTTTGTATCCACTTTCTAAAAGGTGCATTTCTAAAATAGTAATTTCAAATCCAACTTTACCAGTAAAGAGGATTTATCATTACCATTTCAGAAATATAAAACATGAAATCACTTTTTCTTTCTAATCAGGAACTGCAGCATAAAAGGGTATTAAGGAATTCCCAATGTTAACCTATGAGAGGAGTAGGCTTCACACTAGTGAAAAACGAATTCCTGTGTTTTTCACTACCAGGAGATGCAAAGCTTAAAAGTACATATCCCACCTTTTACTTGCATAGCACCCTGCCCTTTGGGCTACCTAGGGCCTACCTAATGGCTGACTTATGTGTAATAAAAGGGTAGTTTATGGCTCATCAAAGGATTTTAAATGCCATGTTGAAGTGTCAGTAAAACCGCACAAACAGGCTCTGCAGTGGCAGCCTGAGACATGTTTTAAGGGCCACTTGTGTGGGTAGCACAATCAGTGCTGCAGGTCCACTAGTAACATTTAATTTACAGGCCCTGGGTATATGGCGTATACCCAGGGTCTGTTACAAGGGACTTACAAGTAAATTAAATATGTGAATTGTGTATACATCAATGTTACTATGCTTAAGGGAGAAGCAGATTCACTTTAGCACTGGTCAGCAGTGGTAAAGTGCGCAGAGTCCTAAGTCCAACAAAAAGGTCGGAAAAATAGGAAGACAAAAGGTTTGGGGCGACCCCTCCTGTATTTAACTTTGTGTATAGCTTGTTTCGCTTACATGGTGTCCCACTAACAGATAGTGCAACCCTTTGGAGTTGGGCCCTAAGTAATATCCCTCAAATTCTGGAGCCTCCATTCCACTTCTCTGTCGACAGCTTTAACTTGGTAACTTGTCCAATGCTATTCTGCATCTACTCATTCTATACTTGTAAGTCTCTAGTAATGGGACACTATCAGTGCCCATGGGCAGGAAATTAAATGCTACAATGAGCCTACAGCACTGATTGTGGCAACCACTTAAGTAGCACTTTTAAAATGTATCAGGCCTGCCATTCCAGCCTGAGTGGGCATTTTTAAACTGCCACTTCGACCTAGCAAAATAATACCATATAAGTCACCCCTAGGGTAGGCCCGGGACAGCACAGAGGGCAGAAGGCAGTGTATTTAAAAAGTTGGGCATGCACTTTTATGTTTCACATGTCCTGGTAGTGAAAAACTTTTACATTCGTGTTTCACTACTGCAAGGCCTACTTCTTTCATAGAAGAATATTGGATTTACCTTATTAAATTTAAAAAGCTATAATTTCCAAATCGCACAGCTGAAAATCCAGCTCAGTTACTCCGCCTGTGCAGTAGATACTGGCTGCGTGTACCATTTGAATCCCGGAGCACTGCCAATCACTGAGAACTGAGATAGCCTGGAACAAATATCATTGTTGAGCAGCTGCTCTTGCTGCCCTAATACGGGGCTTAAGACTCCATAACCTATTCCCCAGTAGGCGACTGGTGGACCAAAACAACTGAAATTCAGATCAGTACAAGTATAGTGACAACCTGACAACTGGGGACCTATTGGTGCATACTGGATTACCAGATTTTCAGAAATGTGGTACGAAACCTGGGACCATCATAGTCACCACAAACTAAGCTGAGGAAGCAAATCACAGCCAGAAATGCCATCACCAGCATTCTGGAAGACCAAAAATCGGCCATTGAAATGGCAACTGTCCTTTGAACAAGAGATACTGTAAAAAATTGGGTTACTGATTGACTGGGGTGTGAGTGCTGGTCAAGCAGCCACCTCAATCCTTGTCAGGGTAAGGCACAAGCAAACCCGATATTAACCTGTGCTGAACCCCCTGGTAGCTTGGCACAGAACAGGATTAACTAAGAGGCAAAGTGTAAAGTATTTGTGCAATACTTCAAACAGTAAAACTGTGAAAACACCACACAAGATTGCACACCATTTTGAGAAAAATAGAGCTGAAATTAATAACCAGGGGCTGGTGTAGTATGTTGAGCCTTTTATGTCCCTGACGCTCAGATTTTTTTAATAAACCTTTTTATTGGATTTTAACACGTTACAAGTCATACAGTAATCAGCTTAATCATTTCAGTAGCACAAATTACCAATATCAGCTTTATGACAAGGGTAGCGGAGTAAGCAGTCTCATAGTGGATTCGTTGATGGAGGAGGGGTATCCCTCCCATCTTCTCCGCCGGAGGTGCCGGAAGGCATAGGGCGGCAGTTAGTAGTAGAATTACCGCCGTTCTACGACCCGTATGCTCACCTCTGATCCAAAACCCCTGTGTAGGGTATCATTCATAGATAATCCAGTTTTCAAACTAAACTTGGGGGTGTGTAACTCGGGAACTATGGGGTCAGGGGGGGAGGGGAGGAGCCGGGGGCCGCAGAAAGCATGGGTCAGTGTAGAGGGGTCCCATATCAGTACGCTAGCATTGTGCACTTTCCTTACTCTTGGCCAATGCTATGATTCCGGGGGATGACCTGGGTGGAACTGTCGTCACATGGAGGAGGGGGGATGGAAGACCGGACGCATGCTCGGACTGTGATGCAGGTGAATCTGGTGTCGTCTGGGGTTTTTGCGCGTGCTCTGTGTCATTTGTGTGCACTTGTCTAAAGTCTTGTAGGAGTGTCGCCCATTCTAATGAGATAGGTCGCCACCGCATACCACGGGCCTCCTCATTCCGAATAAGATCTTCCTCGGCTGCGGCCCACTTCTGCACCGCCCCCCACCATGCAGCTATTGGTGGTCCCTCTGCCGCTCGCCAATGCATGGCCACACCGCGCTTGGCCAACAGCACGGCTAGCAGGGCAAATTTGGTCTCTACTTTCTTCCGTCTGTTGCATTTAAAAATGCCTAGGGCACATGCCTCCCATGTATGGAAGTCTGTGAGACCTGTGAATGTCTGCATGGTGGTGTGCACCGTCGTCCAGAGGGTTTGTATCACTGGGCATGTTCAAAACATATGAGCAAATGTGGCTTCCGGGGTGTGACATCGGGGGCAGTCAAAGTGGAATGTCGGGTAGAAGCGTTTGAGACGCGCCGTTGTGAGATAGGCTCGGTGTAATATGTTGAACTGGATGTTTTTGAATCTCTGATTGCGGGTCACTTTTTTGTGGTGCTCTAGGGCCATCCGCTATTCACGATCATGAAGGGCGCGTCCGAAATCCTCCTCCCAGCGGAGCGGTAAGCGGGTTAGCGGCACCTGTGTGAGTTCCATAATGTATTTGTAGATCCATGTGATGTGCTGCCCGCCGCCATGCGTAATAGTGTGTGCAGCACCGGGTGAGTATTGGGTTCCCCGTTCCCGAGATCCCAGGTCCGCTCACAGTCCGCTATCAGCTGCCTATGCAACAGGAAGTCCCTGACGCTCAGATAAGGAGGCCAGACGACTAGCTGTTGGAGCCACTTTGGGGTCCTGGGTTCAAGATAAAGTTGATGGTCTAGTTCTTCCAGAGGCAAGAGGGCAGAAGACAGCAAGTCAGCACATTAGGGTAGCAATTCCTTTCGAGCAGCAGTCCAGCAGAGTGGCAGTCCTTGTATCAGCACAGCAGTCCTTCTTCCTAGCAGGGTATCCACAGGTCCAGAAGTGTACTGAAGGGTTGGTGTCTGAGGGCCAGTATTTATACCCATTTGTGCCGCTAAGGTGAGGAGAAGTTTCTAGAGACATGCATTTGAAGTGCACAGATGCCCTACCTTCCTGGCCCTTGATCTAGATTAACTACAGGAGGTATCTGAAAGAAACACGTTACTTAGATTCCTTACCTTAGAATATCCCCAGGCGTCAGGCTGGATCCGGAAAGACTTTTTGTCAGCAGTACCCCTGCGCGTCGGTAGGCGTTGTCTGCGGCTCCGCGTCCGCTGTCGGCGTCGTGATCGCCGGGATGACGTCGTCGGAGTACTTAGACGCCGTCCTCATGCGCTGATGTCAGTTCTTCTTTTTTTCGCGCCAGCAACCGCAGATCCGGGAAGAGCGTACCCTTAGTCATTTTTAGACTAACTTTTTGGACATTTTGTCTATCTTTTTCGAGTCGAGGATGCCCGGGTTCAAGCAGTGTGACGTCTGTCACCGACTGATGTCGGTTACCGACCCCCACCATCGGTGTCTCTATTGTCTTGGGGCCGACCACGATGACAAGTCATGCCCCGACTGCTGGGCCTTGGTGTTGAAAGCTAGATGGGAGCGGTCCCGCAAGCTCCTCGAGATCCGGCAGTTGGCTCCGCGCCGCTCGAGGTCCCGGTCGAGGAGGAAGTCGAGGGCAGTCGAGGGACCGGTCGCAGAGCCGCAGTCATCACCGTTCGTCGGGATCCAAGTCCTCGCACTCAGGTAAGTCGAGGCATGGCAAAAAGAAGTCGAAGAAGCGACATCGCTCTTCTGACTCCCCTTGCAGGTTGCGCGACTCGGCCGAGGGTTCGGGTGGCACCACCCGCGCAGCTCCACCGGAGCCGCAGGAGTCGCATCCTGCCCCACACCCTCCGGTCCCTGGGCTTCATGCAACTCCGGGCAAGATTCGAGACTTCCTCGTGGCCATGAGGACTCTCTTCCCGCCTTGGAGGCATGCCGGCGCGGCTTCGGCCCCGGCGCCGTCGTCGACTTCGGTCCTGATGTCGCAGGCCCCCGTGGGATCCAGGCCTGGATCCCGGTCGACGCCAATTGACCTCACGACTCCTCCGCTGGCGCCGACCCCCATGGTTTCGCTCCCGGCACCGTCCTCCGACAACGCCGTCCCTGGTTTCAGCCCCGGTCTGGGTCCGGCGTCAGAGCGACGCCACTCGGCGCCGTCTCCGGCGTCGATGGGTGGGGAATTCACCTATGACCCGGCTCCCTCATTTCTGCCTGTTTATCAGGACACGGATGAAGGGGAGGACTGGGAGGGGTCTGAGGACCCTCTGGCACAGCAGTGCCAGTTAAGTCAGGACTGGGCAGATGAGCTGGGGGAGGCCAGTGGTCTAGACATTTCGCCTGACACTGGTTTCATCTCTCCTCCTTCCGTGTCTACGGAAGAGGGTGCTACTTGTGCTGTGGTGCTGCGCAAGGCGGCCAAGGCCTTGCGCCTGGAGCTCCCTGCAGCGGCCGTGAGGACTAACCTCCTCACTGTGGTGCTTCAACCACCAGTAAGCTCTTCGGAGCCTCTGCTGCAGTCTAATGAGGCCCTCACCGACGTTCTAATGGGCACTTGGTCCAAGCCCTACACAGTCTCTCCTGTGGATCGGAATGTGGCCCGGCGCCACCGCTCAGCTCCGGGCGACCCCTGCTTTCTGTACCGAAACCCCACCCCTGAGAGTCTGGTTATCCAGGCCTCCACGTCCCAAACCGCCTTCCCGTCCGCACCTCCGGACCGGGAATCCAAAAGGATGGAACAGTTTGGTAAGAAACTGTTTTCCTCACTCAGTCTTGGGTTGCGGTCCATTAATACTCCATGCCTTTTGGACCGTTACACCCACTCTCTGTGGGATACGGTGGCGGATGTGCTGCCCCAGTGTCCAGAAGCGGCCAGGACACGGCTCGCCCAGGCTCTTGCTGAGGGGCATGATGCAGCACGGTATTCCATTAGATGTGGACTTGACACCACGGACTCGCTGGGCAGAGCAATTGCAACGACGGTGGCGATTCATCGTCACGCCTGGCTGAGGTCCACAAACTTTTCAGGGGATGTCCAGAGCACTCTCATGGACATACCCTTTGATGGCCGTCGCCTTTTTGGTGACAAAGCAGATAAGTCCTTGGGTCTGTCGGCCCAGCGCCAGCAAACTTCTGCTTTTCGCCCCTTTGGTGGCAAAGGAAGGGGCACCCCCGCACGTTCGTCCAGCCACAAGCCGCAGAACTAGCCTCAATGCGGTTGCAGACGTGGATTCCGCCGTGGCGGAGCAGGGGGACAGAGAGACGGTCAGTCCACATCTGCTCCCGCAGCATCTGCCTCAAAGCCTTCCTAGTCCGAGCTTTCAGGCCCATTCCACGCTAGTGGGAGGCAGAGTTCGCCATCACCTGCTCCACTGGCGTACCATCACTTCGGACAGGTGGGTGCTGCAAATCGTCCGAAGGGGCTACTCCCTCCCCTTCGAGGCGACCCCTCCAGCCATGCCACTGCAGTACCACCGCATGTCGGGGGATCACTTGCAACTTCTGCAGGAGGAAGTTACGGCCCTCTTGGCCAAGGGGGCCATCGAGCGCGTTCCTGGCCCAGAAGTAGGACAGGGTTGTTACTCCCACTACTTTCTGGTTCCCAAGAAGGGAGAAAGGGGGCCTACGCCCTTTCTTGGACCTCAGGAGCATCAACGCCTTCCTCCGGAAGGAGAAGTTCAAGATGCTGACATTAGCTCAGGTTCTGGCTGCCCTAGACCCTGGAGACTGGATGGTAGCGTTGGACTTGCAGGACGCTTATTTCCACATCCCCGTCCTGCCAGCCCACCGGCGTTACGGTAGGCCACGAGCACTTCCAGTTTACTGTGCTCCCCTTCGGCCTCACCAGTGCCCCTCGGGTGTTCACGAAAGTGATGGCGGTGGTCGCTGCTCATCTGCGCAGATTAGGGGTTACAGTCTTCCCCTATCTCGACGACTGGTTGTTGTAGGCGGGCTCGCCCCGAACAGTCGTCTCCCACCTCCAGACTACGGCCGACCTTCTGCATTTGCTGGGGTTCTCCATCAATGTGCCGAAGTCACATCTGAGTCCCTCCCAGAAGCTCCTCTTCATCGGAGCAGTTCTGGACTCAGCGCAGTTTCGGGTCTATCCTCCCAAACAGCGGGTTCGGGATATAAAGGCTCTGATTCCGATCTTTCAGCCTTTATCCAGAGTTTCGGTCAGGATGGCCCTACGGCTGCTGGGTCTGATGGCCTCCTGCATCCTGCTGGTACATCACGCCAGATGGCGGATGCGGGCTCTGCAGTGGGACCTGAAGTTCCAGTGGGCTCAACATCAGGGCAACCTGTCCGACCACATCCTGATCTCGGAGGGCACTGCAAGACAGTTGCAGTGGTGGCTCACGGACCGCGATTGGGTCAGTGGCAGATCCCTCTCCCTACCCCAACCGGAGCATGTAGTGGTAACGAATGCGTCCCTCCTGGGATGGGGGGGCCACATGGGAGAGGCGTAGATCAGAGGCCTCTGGTCTCCGGCGGAGTCCCGGCTCCATATCAACCTGTTGGAGCTGCCGGCGATCCGGCTTGCACTGAAGGCATTCCTTCCCTCTGTCTGGGGAAGTGTAGTGCAGGTGTTCACGGACATCACCACCGCCATGTGGTATTACAACAAATAGGGCTGGGTGGGGTCGTGGACCCTTTGTCAGGAGGCTCTGCGCCTCTGGGCATGGCTGGAACATCAGGTCATCACCCTGGTGGTTCAACACCTGGCGGGCTCTCTGAACGCCAGGGTGGACAAACTCAGCCGCCGGTGCATGATGGATCACGAGTGGCGTCTGAACTCAGACATGGCGCAAGGTCTCTTTCGGCATTGGGGAGAGCCTTGGTTAGATCTATTCGCCACCGAAGAGAACGCGCAATGTCATCAGTTCTGCGCGTTGGAATTTCCAAGGCGGTACTCGCTCGGAGACGCTTTTCGTCGCGAGAGGAGTTGCGGTCTGTTGTACGCCTTTCCGCCTATACCACTTCTGCCCAGAGTGCTAAAGAAGATCAGGCGCGACCGGGCCCAAGTCATCCTTGTGGCTCCAGATTGGGCACGAAGATACTGGTATCCCGAGCTAATCAGTCTGTCAATCGATCCCCCGATTCGACTGCCTCTTTAGGAGGACCTTCTGTCGCAGCAGCAGGGGACGGTCCTCCACCCGAACCTGTCCAGCGTCCACCTCCATGCGTGGAGATTGAGCGGCGGCAGTTGATGCCATTTGACTTGCCTCCTGAAGTCTGTGATGTCATTCTGGCAGCCAGGCGTCCCTCCACTAAAACGGTATACACCTGCAGGTGGAACAAATTTGTGGCATGGTGCACAGTAAAGGCTGTGGATCCCCTTTCCGCCCCTCTTTCTGAGGTTCTCCTCTTTCTTCTTTCCCTGACCCAGCAGGGCTCTGCTCTGGGCACCGTCAAGAGATATCTTTTAGCTGTTTCAGCCTTCTTGAGGCTTCATGATCAGCCTTCTCTTTTCAAGTCCCCTGTTGTCAATAGATTCTTGAAAGGCATTACTCACATGTTTCCTCCTGTTGCCTTTGTAATGCCTCAGTGGAACTTGAATCTGGTGTTAACTTATCTGATGTGCGCTCCCTTTGAGCCACTTCATAACTGTCCTCTTCGTCTTCTGACTCTCAAGATTGCTTTCCTGGTTGCCATCACCTCTGCTAGAAGAGTGAGTGAGCTCCAGGCTCTTTCTTCTAAACCTCCTTTCCTTCTGTCCATCCGGACAAGGTTGTTCTGAGGACTCGTCCTTCTTTTCTTCCTAAGGTGGTTACTGCCTTTCACATCGGGCAGTCCATTACCTTGCCCACCTTCTTTCCGCATCCCTTGAAAGAGGAAGAGAGGCTCCACCGTCTGGACCTAAAACGTGCGCTCTCCTTTTATCTGGACCGCACAAAACAGTTCCGGGTGGACGACCAACTCTTTGTTGGCTACGTGGGCGCTAAGAAGGGACGGGCGATGAACAAGCGAACCATCTCTCGGTGGGTCGTTTTGTGCATTAAGGTCTGTTATTCCTTGGCTAAAAAGGATCCTCCTGTGCGGCTGCGCTCCCATCCCACTCGGGCCACAGCGGCTACTACTGGCTTGGGGCGGGGAGTCCCTTTGCAGACATTTGTCAGGCAGCTACGTGGGCCTCGCTGCACACGTTTGCCAAGCATTACTGCCTGGACAGCCAAGTCAGAAGCTATGGTTTCTTTGGCCGTTCCGTCCTCCAGGACTTCCTGGTGTAATCTTGGTTTGCAGGCCCACCACTGGGGTTGGTATTGCTGGGGTATCTATTCTAAGGAGAGGAATCTAACTAACGTGTTTCTTTCAGATGCACAAGTTACTTACCTTCGGTAACGTTATATCTGTAAGAAACATTAGTTAGTTAGATTCCTTAACACCCCACCCATCCTCCCCGTTCTGCAAACCGATATCTAGGGTTAAGGTCATCCCTTTCAGGGCCCTAGTTTCATGGCAACAGTGTCGGTTTCTTGTATGGCTCTGCATTCCTGGTGCGGAAAAGCTATGTACAGAACTGACGTCAGCGCGCAAGGGCGGCGTCTAAGTACTCCGACGACGTCATCCCGGCGATCACGACGCCGACGACGGACGCGGAGCCACAGACGACGCCTACCGATGCGCAGGGGTACTGCTGACGAAAAATCTTTCCGGATCCAGCCTGACGCCTGGGGATATTCTAAGGTAAGAATCTAACTTTAACGAAGGTAAGTAACTTGTGCATACAGCCCTTTGTGTGGAGACAGGACACATCCTGTTCAAGTGTAAGTGGGGCTGGGTCCAGCTCCTCCCACCCATCCTGTCAGTGAAGGTCCATCCAGGCACACCTAAGCTCCCTATTGTGTGTGGCTGTTTAGGGGGACTACACAAAGCCCAACTGTAAACGACACACAGTCATGTGACACAGAGACAGGATGCAGGCACCAAATGGCTAAGACAGGAAAATGTCAACATTCTAAAAGTAAGAGACACACAATTGCCACTGGAGTCAAGCTATCCTGGCTGATGAGGGGTAAAACCTCGAAACCGGTCCTAGGATGCTTGTTTCCAGTCCAGGGAGGACCTGACTTGGCAGTTCGGGCTGGACTGTTCCCATGGGGCGCAGGGTCAAGACTGATTTACATATGGCTGGGTTCAAACTGGAATGGCATGGGGAGCAAAAAAACGATGGATTCACGCCCAGATCTTTGTACTGGGGTGAATGTATGTCATTGTTCTGCATTCTGTCCATCAATTGGTTTTTTTTTGCATTTGTCACCCTGAGTGGGATGGGTATGCCCAGACGTCGGTCCTGTGCTCTCCGGGTCACTGGAGTCAAGTTATCCTGGCTGATGAGGGGTGAAACCCCGAAACTGGTTCTAGGATGCTTGTTTCCAGTCCAGGGCAGACCTGGCCTGACAGTTCGGACTGGACTGTTCCCATGGGGCGCAGGGTCAAAACTGATTTGCATATGGCTGGATTCAATTTGGAATGGCATGGGGAGCACAAAAGCGATGGATTTAGGCCCAGATCTCTGTACTGGAGTGAATGTATGACATTGTTCTGCATTCTGCCCCTCAATTGTTGTTTTTGCATATGTCACCCAGAGTGGGATGAGCATGCCCAGACGTGGGTCCTGTGCTCTCCATGCCACTGGAGTCAAGCTATCCTTGCTGATGAGGGGTGAAACCCCGAAACCGGTCTTAGGATGCTTGTTTCCAGTCCAAGGAGGACCTGGCCTGGCTGTTCGGGCTGGACTGTTCCCATGGGGTGCAGGGTCAAGACTAATTTGCATGTGACTGGGTTCAAACTTGAATGGCATGGGGAGCAAAAAAACGATGGATTTAGGCCCAGATCTCTGTACTGGGGTGAATGTATAAGACAAACAACTCCTCAAGGACCTCTATTTCTTTTTTTCAAGAGTTAATCTAAGCATGTGTCACTTTATATGAATACACAAATGCATGCGCCCTGATTTGTTTAGGTTGTTACCATCTATAAACCAAACACTGGAGACTTTGCCAAATTCTGATGCTCCCTGCACCCTTTAAGTACATGTGTTATGTATGAGTGTGAATAAGTAAGAATGGTTAGTATGTTTGTGTATTGAGTGTGTCATGTCGAGTAGGTTATAGTTGTTCTTTTATATATAAATTGTATAAAAAAACTCTTTTTCAAAAAAATACCTGTGTTCTTTAAAGTGAAATGAATTGTACTGTTTTTCAGAAAAAAATGCAAATTAATGCTCAATGGTCATATAAAAAGCACAATTTATGATCAATTAACAAAATAAAAGGAAGATTTTTTACCAATGTAAAGACCATGCATTTGTGTATTCATATAAAGTGATTAACCCATGCTTAGATTAACTCTTGAAAAAAAGAAATAGAGGTCCTTGAGGAGTTGTTTGTCTTATTCATTGTTGTGCTTTCCCCTCTGACTCCTGGACCTTATATGCCCGTAGAGGGGGTCCCTTTATTTACAACTGGGGTGAATGTATGACATTGTTTTGCATTCTGTCCATCAATTGTTCTTTTAACATTCTAAAAGTGGCATTTCAGAATTTGAAATCTGACTTCACTACAAATTAGGATTTAAATTGTTATTCCAGAGACACCAAACATGAAAGTGTTGCATGTTCCCATTTGAAAATTACACTTCTAAGATGAAATAAGGTAATTCCAGTGTTATACTATGGGAGAGGTTTGCAGTAGTGAAATGGTTTTTCAAACGTTTTCACTACAAAAACATGTAAAACTTAAAACTATATGTCTGACTTTTTAAATACATTGTACCCTGCCCTTTGGGTGACTTAAATGTATTAAAAAGGAAGGTTTTGGTCTGGCAAAAGGTTTATTTTGCCAGTTTGACATGGCAGTTCAAAACTGCACACACAGACTCTGCAATAGCAGGCCTGAGACATGTTTAAAGTGCTATTTAAGAGGGTGGGACAATCAGTGCGGCAGACCCACTAGTAGCATTTAATTTACAGGCCCTAGGCACACGTAGAGCCACTTTACTAAGGACATATAAGTAAATTTAGTATGCCAATTTTGAATAACCCAATCTAATATGTTTTAAGTGGAACGTACAAACACTTTAGCACTGGTTAGCCATGGTGAAGTGCACAGTGTCCTAAGGCCAACAAAAACATATTCAGTCCAACACCATTGCACACAAACTGATAATTTTACATTGGCTAATCAGCAAAAATTCATAACCGACTGTTCTGTGACCACAGCACAACTATAAGTAATTCCAACAACTTATCCCGACTTTTTGGATGTCTTACTAAGGGTAATGTAAAATAATCGTTGACTGATAGACCTTTCAGTTATTCAATTAAATTAGTACCTGATGTGGTTGTTCCTTTAGGAAGGATCTTCTCCTTGTCAGTGCAGAAGAAGGTGGCTTTTTGAAAATATCTACAAGGTAATCTAAAAGTAGCCCTATGTCTCCAGCTTGGACATCATTTTTTTCATTCCTGGGAAGGATTCTTCAGATGTTTGTCCATGTATAGAAAATGGGGGATTAAAGCATTCAACCATAACATACTTTCCTCCTTTGTCTCTAACTTTCGATATTTTGAAAGTTGTACATAATGTAAATATTCACACGAAGTTAGATCTAAGAAAAGCTTGTCACATATTCTGAGTAAAATATGGTGATGGGTGGAGATTTGCGATTAGAACACAATTTAGTCACTTTGAATATTAGGTGATACCCTTTGTTCCCAATAATGCCCCTGCATTTTTTCAACAGTTCAAAAATACATTTGTTTTCAGATTTTCTTATACACACAATAGTCATATATTTAGATGATATTCTCATACTTTCTAAATATCTAAGTGAACACAAAAGACATGTGAATGACATTTTACTCACATTAAGTGAACATTATTGTTTGCCAATCTTGAAAAGTGCATGCTTAATGAATCCACTGTGAAGGTCCTGGGCTATGTTCTTACATCTACCAAAATTGTTAAGCATAATTGTAATGATAAAACAATTTTAGATTGGCCCATTCTATCAAATCTTAATGAAACTCAGAGTTTTCTAGGATTCCTTAACTATTATAGAAAGTTAATTTGAAATTATTTAACAGTTATCTGAATGACAGACCTATTGAAAAACAATACACAAATTACATGGTTTCCACAAGCTGGCCTCACATTTAAAATATTAAAGAAATAATTTATAGAAGTACCAATTTACAACATCCTATGGCTCCAGACCTTTGTACTGGAAACCAATAAAACGGATGGTGCTTTTGGGTCAGTCTTATTGCAAGAAGGAATCCTTGGAATTGAACATCCCGCTGCCTTTTTTCACGCATGTTTTCAGCCATTGAATTAAAATATATGCACTGGAGAACTGCTAGCTTAAAGAAGATGATTTTATTGAATGGCGAAACGTTTTGCTGGGATCACAACACACAATTATTTTTCATAATGGTCCCCAGAAATTGAAAATTTTACAAGTGGAATGTAAGACAACAGATAGACAAGATGGACTTTCTTTTTCCACAAGTACAACTTCTTAATAACCTACATAAAAGCCACTGAAATGTATGATTTTGTGGCTGAGGCATTTTCCAGATGATTATAAATTTGCCACATTTGGCGTGTAATTCATCATCTGCTGCATAATCTGCAATGTGTAGCTAAAAAAATTGTTTCAAGCATAAAGGGATAAAACATCAATAAAAACACAGCAACACGTCTTGCAAATATCCACTGTTCCCTTTTCTTAGTCTTCTCTTTAGCTTATTGCTATATTTGGCTAGTAAAATGTTTCTAATGAAGTGAAAACTTTGCCTTTGCCTACACAGTGTTAACCTGTGTAAAATGTCAAAATAGGTATGCAATACTACAGGGAAATAATACTGTAAAAAAAAAAGGGCCACATTACGCCTCATAATTCACCTTTTCTTGATGCATAATTTAGCACACCCTGCTACATCATTTGGTCCTACCCTGCCACACAATTCTAATGGCACTGCCTAAATACCAGGTAATCAAAATACTGTGGCCAATATCCTGAAAGAGATTTTCCTGAACAAAAAGAAAATATGCATCCAGCTGAGAGCATCCTACCAATCATGTCATTATTTTTTGGACCAAGTGTGAGGAGTACCAAATATCAACATTATACTCGGAATAAATAATACCTTTGGTCTGGTTTTAAACAATCTGATAGAGTTCTATTATTTTCGAAGAAATCATTCATTCTTCTCGTCAAAGATCTGTCATGATATTATGCCATGATAATCAAACTGCAGCACAAAAGAATTGTAAGACAGTATTTTAGAAGCTTTCGTTTTGAAAAGGTGTTCCTCATTGTGCCATGTTCTTCATTTATTGATCTTCATGCTCAACACAAGAGTAGTAGTCAATAGAAACCTTGATTACTTTTGAACCCAGAATTGGCATCTAAACCTTGTGAGATTATTTCAACAGATGCCAAATAAATATTTTACAGACATCTTTAGATTACATGTACCATCCATAAAGATAATTTCTGAACAAGGGCCACAAAATACTTCAAAATCCTGGAGTTACTTGGGTAAAAAAATAATTTGGCCTTCAGCAAACTCTCACGGGATTTCACTTGCAAACCAGTAGGCAAATCTAAAGGTTAAACAAAACCCTTGAAAAATATTTTCAATGCTATGCCATGCCCAATCAAGATAATTAGGATGTTTTATTACTCACTGCAGAATGCATCTGCAATAGTTCTGGACACTCATCTACAGGTTTCAGTCCATTTGGCTTTTTTTATATCATCCTCCAATGTATGCTTTAATTGCTGCTATTGAAGATGCTGGTAGAGAACTAATTTGAGAGATAGATCAGGTTAGAATGATTCAACAATTTTATATTTGGCTCACATGAGACCAAGTGAACCGGCCAATCGGCACAGAAGATCGGCCTGGTACTACAATGTTGGTGATAAGGTATGGTTATCAGCTGCTAAATTTCCAACCTCTGTTCACCTTCTTTGGATTGGAACATGAAAATAAATGGATCTATACTTGTCAATGGTCAACCATAGTTTAAAGTTAAAGAAAGTTGTGAGTCTGGTTAGTTCAGTTGTTAGCTTCCATTTCTTGTTTATTCAACAGGTTTTCTTCCCTCAGATCAATCGTGGGAGTCAGCTGACACAATCATGCCCCCTTTTTAATAAGGTACATTGTAATTTCTCACCTTAAAAAGCCAGGCACTCTGTAGAAAGAGTGTTAAGTTTTTACTGCATACCAACCGTCATCACAAACCTGGTGTGCATTCTTGAGCGCTGCCTGTGGCTCTCGTTTTTTTTTTAAGCCGTTTGGGCACAGTGTTTTCTGCCTGGGTGTTCACATCTTCAGAGCCGCTCTTGCGCCCTGGTCTCCAAAATTGTCCTTATGTGAACATTGCAGACCGGATGCCAAATCCCTGAAGACTTCCAGCATAGCTGTTACTCCGGGGCTTGTCGTATCTGAGCAGCTCCTATGTGGTGATTTATTTCTGCACTTCAGACATCGCTTACATGCTGGAAACATTTTTACCTGCATCCAGAAGCACATGTGGGAATCATCTTAGTTCATCATATTATTCCTCCAGGGAGTCTAACCTTGGATTTGAAGGTAAAAAAATGTTCTTTGGAGATCATTCTTTTTTCTATACTGTCCCAAATCACGAACGTGTGAGTTTACGTCATTTTTATTTCTGATTTACTTTCAGATCCTTTTTATTAGAATGAAGCTGAATTGGGTGCTTTATGTAATACAATTTTGCATGTTTATCTCGTTGCTTGCTCCAAGGACCTTCTTTCTCCTCCTAAACTCCTACTCCTGTTCTAGAAGGCTCTCCAGACTTCATAATTGTCTGAGAACTATTATTCTTCTGATTTGAGATTTTTTTTTCTGAATCTTTATTTTTTCCCTTCCAAATTTAGATTCTGCATCTTGTATTCTCTCTTCGCTAAAATATAGAATCTCAGGAGTAGGTTTGTCGAGAATGTGTGCTGCCACAGTCACATAAAGTGACTCAAAGTGGTGCTGGAAAGTTGCCCTCTTTGTAGCACAAATAGCGCGTTGCAATGCTTTGCGCTACATTGCGTTAAGGCTTAAAGGGAAAGGGCAAACCCGTATTCCCCTTGTGGGCTAGGGTATAGGCTACAAAAAGGGATTGAAGACCAACAAGGGTATCATTTATGTATAATGATTTGAAAAATGATCTACTCAAATAATCTGTCCAAAAAATGATGGAGCGCACACCACATTTTTTATTGAAAATAAATATTTGTATTCATTACGTATAAATCAAGGTTTCAAATCAAATAATTCCAAACAAAAATGAAAACTTGTCAATCAAGTCAAAGTATCTCAGAACACGATTAGACCGAAATCCACTCTCATATCATCAACATATTTTCACCATGAGTTAAACAATTAATAGGTGAAGTTCCAGAAGATTCCTTTAGAGAAAGTTTGACGCTGCGTCCACGTTTCCGTCTCTTTTGTGCTAAATCCAAGAGACCATCCTCAGTATCAACAATCAGTTAGAAATTAAATGATGACCCATCATGAACTAAACCCTGAGTTAATCCTATAGTAGAGTTAGAAGAGGCACCATAACGAGTTAAAGGGGGCAAATTCTGAATACAGTGGTTATATCTGTGTGCAGGTAGGCTCACTCGCGCAGACACTAATGTCTACATGAGTGAGTCTCCCGGCACGCGAATTTAATAACTGGAGCATTATTCAGGATTTGCTTTCGTATTCAGAATTTACCTCCCTTTAACTCGTATGGTAGGTGCTCATTCTACGTGTTGTGTGTGGAATATGGGGAGTGTGGAGTGTATCTGTAAGTCTTTACTATGTGGGGACAATAACAAACTTTTAAATATTTTGAGTGTGTTTGGTATAGACAAGAGAAAATGAAGAGGGCCTGTCAAACAGTGATGTCTAGTGTTGGAGTATTCCTGAGATCCTTTGAAGTCGACCAAGCATCTGTGAAAGGAAGGAGAAAGACAGATACCCAGTTGAAGTGAAGGGACATTCCTTAGCCCTTTCTTGCTTAATTCTTCCCCTATCATTGCCATCCCCAACAGTTTCAGTGGTAACTGGGTGAGGAAGTCTCACCCTCTTTTCTGACTTTTTTGTGTTTTACTTAAACAGTGATGTTATAAGCCCATCTGTCCTTCCTGCTGACAAAGATTCAGCTCTTGACAAGTGTGGAAGGGATTCTCAAAGTTTCAGGAGCTGTCTGAAACTGGTGCCATAGGTGAGCCAGTGAAACACATATTGTTGCAATGCACAGTTACAAGAGATACTGGGAAGAAACATATGTAAACATACTACTGTTTTCATGGACCAGTGATGGGACTCACCCAGCCGGGTAGTCATTGCATGAATGCTGGGATGCCTGATTGCAGTTTCCTTCCTAGTGGGACACCTTTTGCAAGAACCTATCACAAAAAGATGTAGACTACTTGGAGAAGAGGAAGCTGCTGGAGAAAGGGAACAGCTGAACTGTATCCCAAAGAGAAGCCTTCTTTGTAGAGTTGTTTATTCAGCTGCTGATGACTGAAGGAGCTGTGCAAAGGGCATGGGTCATAACTCTAATGGAGGAACTGAATCTGCTTTGAGGGAAGATGCTCACCTTACTGTGGAAACAGGCACAACCAGAGTGCCCTGCAGAAAGACACTGTCTAGAAAAAGAGAGACCAGCTTTGCAAGAAGGAAATCCCACATTATAGGGTTCATGAGGGCCCTGGAGAGTGGTACTGGTGGTTTGAGCCCACCACCAGGAGTAAAATGCTACAATCCCATGTAGAGCTTTGCACATGGAACCTAGATGTCCTAAATTCAGCTTTTGGGGAGGGCTCTCTGATTCTTCCCCACCCATGCCTATAGGACAGAGGACTCTAGAGTGTGCAGAAAGAGATGAAAGTTATAATGAGCGTCAGGACAGTGAGCAGAACAAACAGTTCCACCATTGTGCTGAACAACATATTTATGCAAGCATATACAATAATATAGCAATTCTGCGTACTCCTTCTATGCAGACCCTAACCTACGTGTCTAGAGTGTATGTGTATGCTGTGCTAAGAAACCCCTTAATGGAAGTTCCAACCCCATTACCTGGTGGGTAAGAATGTAGGATCCTGTCTTAGTCATAAACTGGACACCCCTCACGGGATGTCAGTCAGCTGCTGGGCTATAGCTTCAACATGTAGGGACCTCTCAAAGTCAATAGAAATGCCTCTTCTACTTGTACCCTGAAACAAATGTTTATTTAATGAAAAGGGCATCCTTGCCTTAGGCCAAGATTGTGATCAGGCTACCATTGTTTGTATGCTACAGATAGCTGTGTAAACATTTGGATGTAAATAACAAACACATTTGCACAACATACGTTTAGGCCTCGTACACAATGCCAAGGCATTATGATAGTGTTCTTGTGAAGTTAATTCGTGTAAGCAAGGTCGGTGTTTCCAGGAAACTAACCCAAAGTGTCACGAATGCAAATGTGTGTCAAAAGTCGATGTGAAAAGTGAAGGCAAGTTTAAGAAAGATCTGTGTACATGTAAAAATGGCAACGTTTCCTACTAGGCCAACCTGGGACACGTGACAGTACAATAAAGCTCCATCCATGAGCGACCCAAATGATGTCCTATCCTTTATGCCAACTGTACATGTATTCACACCAATACATTCTATATCCCTGGCAACAGTTGTTCCAAACCATCCTGATCAGCTGTCACTGCAGGCACCTGGCATATACCACATAACATGTCTAGGATACCACAACGACCCTCTTAATTACTACTTAACAACAAAATATTAGTTCTAGATACACAGAATCACATAAGAAGTACAAACTGATTGCAACACATGTTTGCAGCACTTTATGCTAAATTACACATAATCATTGAAATGTTGTGGTTTCTTTACCACTCTAGTACTTTCCTTCCTCTCTATCTGAGGTACATTCTTTGCAGCATGGGTGGCACCCACACCTTCCTTGCATGCACCTGGCACTGCAATTCTACCCAAATTCCAAATGCGATGGTCACAGGTCATTACTGCATTTTTAGGTCTCGCCTAGCGACGCAGCGCATGCGCTGCTCGCTCTTGGCGAGATCTATTGTCGTCGCTTTAGCTTGCACAGCAAGGGTGGAAGCTCCACCCATGCTTCTTATTGGAGCGGCTTCCAAATGCATGCTTTTTATTGGGAGGGAAACATGTTTTGTTCCCTCCCTGTCTTCGTTTGGCGTGCCTGCCCCGACTCGACATGTGCACGCGCCCGGACAGGAGATATGCACGCGTATGCTGTGCGAGCACAGCGCGCCGCTTTGCATTGCATTCTGCAGAGTTCCCCGGCTGTCTCTTGTAATTACAGAGTCTTAGTAGAACGCGCGCATGGCTCACTTTCACTTTCTTTACTCCCCTCTTCCCCTTTATTTTGCATTGGCTGCTCCTATTTATATTTATCCCCTTCGCCCTCTGCTCCTTTTGAACTCCCATTGCTGTATATACGAATACTACCCACATGCTAATAGCCTACTACACCTTTCATTTTGTTTTCCATACTTCCCACGGGCAAGACACACGTTCTAAAGCACTTTTCGCTACCTCACAGGTTAATTTGTAGCACTAATACACGGATTACTGTTCGCTCCTTGCTCCTTTTCTTTCGACGTCGGGCCCGTCCTCCCTTTATTATATGTTGCTGGTGGTTACTACACAAGCAGCCATCTTCAACCACCGGCAGCTAAAACAATACTCTTAGGACATAGCATTCCCCCACGGACTAGCGTACTACCCATTTGCTAATACGCTTCTGCACTTTCCTCTTTTGGCATTATAAATAATTGGGGCTTACGTACTTTACACGGCCCAGACGCATGCCCATGCACTTTTTGATGTACCTTGCACGATATTTTAAAACAGCTTAGGACACACACTTTAAATCGCCCTCCATACTTTGCGCAGGCCCCCCACATGTACTAAATCACTTTGCCTACCTTACAGGTAAATTTGTAGCGCTCATACATGGACTCCCGTTTGCCCCTCACTCCTTCCCTCCCCCCGTCGGGCCCCTCCTACTTCTATTATATGTTGCTGGTGGTTATAGCCCCGCATAACTATAAATGTACGCTATACAACTTACAAGCTTCTGCCACAACAATCCAATAATGTTTATAACGCGTGCTCTGTCACTGTACAAGCGAGCATGTTTAGCGTAGCTGCAGCTACACGATCTTTGTCTAAACAGCCCATTACTACACAAAGAACCATATTCCCGATTTGCTCACACACTACTGCACATTAAATCCTGCTCTTAATACATTATTTCGTTAGACAAACTTTTCGCGGCCCACAACCATGCCTTTTAGCACTTTCATTTTACATCACAAGCTCATTTGTTACCACACGTATTCCCGTTTGCCTCCCGCTTGCTTCTCCCTTCCCTGCCGGGCCCTTCTAGCCATCTTCAACTATCGGCAGCTAAAACAATACTCTTAGAACATAGCAATCCCCCACGGACTACCGTACTACCCATTTGTTAATACGCTTGTTCACTTTCCACTTTCAGCATAATAAATAATTGGGGCTTACGTACTTTACACGCCCCACACGCATGTCCAAGCACTTTTTTGATGTACATCACACGTTAATTTAAAACAACTTACCACACACACTTTAAATCTCCCTTCGTTCGCTTCTTCCCTCCCATCCACTCCTTCCACCCTCCATTCTGTGCCCGTGCTGGTTACATTTCAACGTGACTATTGACAAACGGTGTAACGGTATTAAGCCGCTATCCAAAAACCAATGCATTATACACATAGCACGCGCCCAATTTTGCATCTAGCCAAAGTGCTACCGCAATAATCTCGAACCACAGCATTATCCCACAGCCTACCACTACCCATTTACTAATAGGCTCTTGCACCTTGTATTTGCCCTTACTAACTAATTTTGTCTTACAAACTGTTTGTAATCTCGGGTTCTTCATTTTGACCCAATCACCAATGCACACTTTGTTTTCCCTTACTGCCTTCCTTTTGTCAAAAGTTTCCTTCCTTTTGCTCAACGCTTCAACTTCTTTGTTCTCCCAACTCCCACTACCTATGGGCTGAACACCACCCCGATGATCTCAACTTGTTCAACAATGAGGGATCCACTTGATTGTTAGGAGATCTGTTCTGCAATAGAAAAATGGTGTAACACTATGGTGGAGTGTGATGTCATCCTGTAAACATATACCTTAGTCTTGAGTTCCTTCAGCCAGCCAAGCTTCACATCTTATGATAAAAACTATCATTATGCATGTAGTTGATTTAAAACCAGATAGAAAGAAAAAGGGGAAAGGTAAGGGGAGTAATTCATATAGTGCCTGCAATAGGGTGAGAGGGAAAAGTTTAACTTATTTGATCATTCCTCTTTTTAACTGCTCCTATATCTTCCGATTGAAAGTATTGTCCCCAGAGTTTCTCAACTTTCCTAATTCCCACGGTTCGTATTGCATATAGCTGTTCACTTGTTCTAACTCGTCTCATTTTTTTTTAGCCAATCCTTAATTGAAGGGATTATCTGTGTTCGCCCGTTTTAGAGTAAGAGGGATCGAGCTAAAGCTGTTGCAATATATATCTTAATTTTACCCACTTGTCAGGCAGGCCCAGTCCTGGGTCATACCCCAAGACTCTGAGCCAAGTGGTTGGGCCAAATTAACCTTCCCTACATCTACAAGTTACTGAAATATTTCAGTCCAGAATCCCTGTATGGATGAGCAGTAGCTGATCACATGTGTCAAGTTTGCTGGAGAGTGCCCTATACAGCGGGGACAGTAACCTGGGAGAGCGGCATTAATATATGTTAAAAAGGCTGGGGTTCTATATAAAAGCCATTTAGAAAAAAAAGGCATTTGTCGCCATTTAGCCCCTCTTAGCATACTAAAATTTAATTTATTGACTTCTTTCCACATTTTGTCTGTTTTTTCAAGCCTTTCATATTTGTCCCGTTTTTAATCACTTTTTGGGTGGATACCATACCATTACATATTAAAGCATTCTTTTCCATTCCCCTGGCCTTTTCAAAGCCTCATCACTACGCCGCTTCCCTGGGGTTAAGGATCTGGCCCAAATCCAAATCCAGACAAACTTTACTAAGTATTCTAAATGACCCCAGAAGGAGAATGTTCTCTTGTATACACTGTCTTACTTCCCATAAGTTTTGCCATCTATCTCCCCTGAGGAAGTTCGATATTTTCCAATATCCTACTTTACGTCAAACAAAAAACTGAGGTCGGAGAGATGCCACGGGGGGGGGGGGGGTTTGGTGGACTCCCAGCAGAGTTCTAACAGAAATTTGCTCCGCAGCTAGTTAATCGCATACTAGATGTATATAATGAAGCCCTAACCCGCAAGCTGTTGGCCACATCTATGCTTGAGGTGACAGTGTCCATGATCCCCAAGTCTGACAGATATCCTCTTTATCCAGGCTCCTATCGGCCGATTTCCCTCCTACAGACGCAAAGATACTGAGTAGAATTCTAGCTGCCCGTCTTTTACCCTATATACCTTGGCTAATCCACCCGGATCAGGCTGCATTCATCCTAGGATGAAATACCACCCATAATCTGCGTAGACTGGCACAGGTGTGGCACGCGCCAGTCCTAGAAAAGGAGAACTAGGTGTTGAGCGTGCTGGATATACAGCAGGCCTTTGATTCAGTGGAATGGGACTACATCTGGGCGATACTAGAGGGGATGGGACTCGGAGAGAAATATATAGCATGGATAAAGCTCCTCTACACAGGGCAAACAGTGAGGGTACGCCTATGAGACCAAGTGTCGAATAGTTTCGTACTACAGAGAGGTACCAGACAGGGTTGCCCCCTGTCCCCGCTTCTGTTCACTATTGCAATGGAGCCGTTAGCAAATACTCTCAAGAACAAAATGGAGGGCTGGGGGATCCACCTGGGGGCCACCACCCATGTATTATCTATGTATGCCGACGACACGCTGGTGTACATGTGCCACCCTGAAGAAGCAGTGCCGGCACTTATCGCGGAACTAGAGAGATTCGGTGAGATGTCCGGATACACCTTAACCTGGGGAAATCCAAGCTTTTTCCCATGGGCAGCCTGACAGGAAAAAGTGAAGCTGAACTACCTCTGGTGGGGATGAAATGGGACCGTGACGAGGTACGATACCTGGGGATCAGGCTGGCGCGCACACACACAGCTTACTTGGAGAAGAACATGGGGAGGAGCGTAGAGAGTATTATGAAATCGATTGCATTTTGGAAGGAGTTGCCACTGTCACTAATGGGCAGAATAGCATTGACTAAAAAGAGCATCCTACCACGCTGTTTATATGCCCTTCAAAACACCTTTTACAGAATCCCAGTTGGGTATGTCTTGCAATTGGAGCGCCTGATGGTGGAGCTTCTATGGGGATCAAAAATAAAACGGATAAGATAAAATTGGGCACCCTACAGAAAAAATGGGAACAGGGGCGACTGGAAGTCCCTCGTCTGGACCTATACTACATGGCCATGAGATGGCCTGGCTTGACAGTTTGGAATGAACTGTTCCCATGAGGCACAGGGTCAGGACTGATTTGCTTATAGCTGATTCTGAACTGGAGAGGCGAAGTGAGCTAAAGAGAAATGAAGGATTCAACCCAGATCTGTGAATGGGGGTGAGTGTCTGAAAAGTTTCAGCGATCCGTCCATCATCTCCTTGTGTTTGCTTTGTTTGCCCAGATGTCGGTCCCTTGTTTACTGTGCCTCTGGAGTCAAGCTAGCCTGGCTGATGAGGGATGTTACCCATAAACCAGTCCCAGGATGCTTGTTTCTGGTCCAGGGAAGATTTGTCTTGGCAATTCGGGCTGGAATGTTCCCATGATGCACAGGATCAATATTGATTTGCATATAGGTGGGTCTGAACTTGGGTAATGAAGTGAGCTAAAGAACGATGATGGATTCAGCCCAGATCTGTGACTGGGGGTGAGTGTCTGAAAAGTTTCAGCGCTCCGTCCATCATCTCCTTGTGTTTTCTTAAAAAGATGAAGCATCTTTACGAATTCTTTCTTCCTCCTAGCTGCTACAGCACACATATCAGAGAATATGCGTCAAAGAGGGATTTCAGGAGTGCTAAACTGTTTCTCTTTGATAGCTTTGGATAGTACTAACTCCTTCACCCTATAATCTCAGAAATTCACCAGGATTGTGCGTGGGTGCGTGGCTATTTTAGATTTGGAGGGAGATGCACGGTACACGTGAGCTCTTGTAAGTGTGAGATCACCGGAATGTTCCAGAAGGACATGTTTTTTGATGAAAGTATTTGCCCATTGCAGCGTTTTCTGTCCCTCCAGCCCTTCCGGGACTCCCAGAATGCGAAAATTGGTTTGACTTGAGTGATTTTCTAACTCCTCCAACTTATATTCCAATGAGGATTTCTGTTTCTGCATCATGGCTGTCTTCTCCTGTAGACTCACTACCTGATCCTCTAACTGAGAGATCCTTCCTTCTGCCTCTCCTAACCACTCCGGGATCTGGGCCACAGTCTCCTCAATTTTCATAAGATGTTCATGTAGGGCAGCGATCTCCATGATCTGTGAGGCTTTCAAATCCCGAATTTCCTCTAGGATGACATTCAGCATGGTCTTAGAATCCCATTGCATCATAGACGGCTGGCTGCCCTGGGATATCTCACAGTCTGGGGAAAGTGATGGGACCTGTTGCGTCCTTTTCCCTCCTGAATCTTCCTGCTCAGGAATTGATATGGCTTGAGTTGTAGTTGACTCAAAGGACTATGTCAGGGGTTGGAGCCCCATCAGCCTATCTCCGGAAGCAAAAGTGGGAAGATGAGCCTGTGACTGCGGCAAGTGAGGAGACTGTGGAGGCTGCTAAGTCTGCATCTTATCAAGCTGATTAGTCATGGTGATTACATTAGGTCCAAGGCTTGATTCGCCTTTGTGAAGAGGGGGTATTTCATTACTTCTTTTAGGGTACCAGTCCTTAGTTTTGGAACAGTATCACTTAAATCTTGCATTAAAGTCTTAGTGAGCATAGCTGCTATAAATTCTGTGCTGCTATTGCTCTGCTCAGGAGTTGAAATGATTGCTTCCATGCCCCCCAACATGGGATGATGGTCCTCACTAAAATTTGCACCTTCTTCGCCACCTCCTAGCTTGCTAGAGAGATAAAAAAAAATTGAGCCTACGCGGTGCGAATTGCTTGTGCTGTGGCTTGCCTCTCTGTTTTTTTATTCCGTTGGTTGGGTGCGGGGATCTCAAAATGAGTTGTTGCAGAGCCAGAGATCTTGGATTGACTTCACATTTTTTATTACTCAGCCCAAACCCCACTGATTTAGTTCTTTAAAAAAAAATCTGCTTTTTAACGTCTGTCGATAGTGCCTTGAACAAAATGCTCCTGTGGCCTGCCCCAGCGACCCTCTACCGGGAAGCGCTACATCCTTGCCAAAAAAATTAAGCAGAGCACGCGCACTTACCCCCCGGTGAGACACCTGGAGGCTGTCCTTGATGCAGATTAATCTCTGCCTCCTGGGTCTGGGTGCTGCTCGTATCCTGCTGGAGGCACAAACAAGCCTGGTTTCCCCGCGTTGCCGCATTATCTTTCATCTGTGTCCTTCCAAGAGTCACACTGCAAATGCATTCTCCTTTCTGTCAGCGCCACAAAGAAGATTTGCTGACAAGCTCATACTGTATCTTTGAAGTGTGCGCCATTTTTCTTGTAGTTTAGAGGCATGTTTATATGTTTAAAAAAAAAATACTAGACCATGAGCTCAGTTTGTGAGTGGCTCTACTTTCCTCCAGCGTCAGTGTAAACTGCTCCTTCTGAAAGAAAAATGCGCAAGCACCTTAAGCCTTTTATCTGCCCCCATGAAACTAGCGTCCATTAAGCAGCCTTCAAGGATTTCTGCGAGGTCCCATTTGGGGAGACTCTGCAGTTTGGTCCCTGTGATCCGTGGTCCGTTTCCCAGGACGCAGATCTTCACAGGAACTTATTCAGAGCAAACATCAGGCTGCAGAGAGCCGGAGAGACGTGGGGAAGCCGGTAACTCGACCGTCATGGTGGCGTCCTGGTGTGACAGGGAGGTGGGACGTTAGCGCTTCTTCCGCACGCCATCCGGAATCAATAGTTGATGTGATACTCTGTGTATTTATTGTATCTAAATTGTATTTATATAATATGAAATGAAATCGGTATTGGAGACTCTTATCTATAATTTATGATGAATGTTCACTGTAAATTATATCTATGACATCATAACATCTGGATCCTACAAAAATTTATATATATAAAAAAAGTTTAAAAAAATAAAAGTAAACAGCCAAGCTTATATACTAAAGAATGTTGAATGCTCTCTTTTACCACTTTGTTAAAGTCCTCAATTGCTTCTGGGTGATAAAGAGACGTTTTCTTGTGTTTTATGCCTTTTTCCTACAAGAGAGTCTCCATGAACTTGGAAGTTAACTCAATTCCATTGCCCGTCAACAGGGACTCCGGGAAACCTTCCCTTGCAAAAATCTCTTCCAAGAAACTCACAATCACACTGGTTTCTTTTGAGTTTACAACCTTAACTTCAGGCCACAGAGAAAACATGTCTGTGCAAGTGATAATGTATTTGTTGGCACTAGAGATTCTGAATGGTCCAATTATATTTAATGCAACCTCAACTCATGGACCAAGTGCTCTGCCCCTAACTGTCAAGGGTTAAGTCGTACATTTGGGTACTTTGTCACTTTTCTTGCACTCAATGCACTCTCGCACAAGCCCTTTCTATCCTGAGACCCATACCCAGCCACCAGTAACTTTCTCTCACAAGTTCTTTGTTTTTACAAATACCAGGGTAAACCTCATGTGCACATTCAATCAGCCTTCCCCTGAGGCTGCAAGGTGACACAACTACTGCCCCTCATGATCATACCATTTGCCACCGAATGTTCATCCTTGACATTATAGTAACCTTTGAGTGAATCGTAGACTTTACCTCTGACAAACCAACCATCCTTCACTCTGCCCTTTACAGCCTGTAAGACTTCATCTTTATCCAGTTCAGTCCTCAATTCTTCTTCTTGCACTATCCCACATGAAATCAAGCACACCTTAACCTTTTCATTCCCAAACACATCATCACCTTCTCCTTGATTCTCACTCTCTTCCTTCTCAACATAACAGCCTTGAACAACAATCTGCCACTATTTTTCTCACACCAGGTAAATATGACACTGCAAATTCAAATTCTTATAGTGCCGCAACCCACCTTCTTATTCTATTGGATACTGCGTCTATCCCTTTCTTGCCATACAATTCCACCAGGGTTTGTGATTGGTAACACAACAGACCAACAGCGAACCAGGAAAGCCGCTCCTCACTGCTGTGTTCCTTTTGTAATGGTGAGTTGAATGATCTCAAAAAGCTTACAAATACACCTGCTGCACCTGCCGTTGTTGGGTGTAAGCTGTGAAGCAGATCAGAAACTAGATGATCGTGGAGAGGTGCACCACTCAAATTTGTGTTTCCAATCAAATAGACTGACAGAGTTCCATTTGTGTATAGATTCCTTTATTTCAATAACATCATAAAATAGACTCCAGCCAATGCGTTTCGTTCAATTACGATGGTTTTTATGTACCTGGTCCGATGATTTAACGCTGACACTATACGTGTGCGAGATACGGAGGTCGGCCCTTATCAGGGAGCCCCAGCATTTTTTATTTGATATGTACAGACTGATATTGCATCCCATTTACAGAACATTGGGATATCATTGTATTGTGTACCGCACTATGAATTGCTGATCGACTATTTCTTCTTAAATTGGATCATTCGCTGTCCTCATAAAATACAAGCCCTGATGAAGTTCAATCGTAACTGACCGGAACGCGTTGGCTGGAGTCTATTTTATGATGTTATTGAAATAAAGGAATCTATACACAAAAGAAACTCTGACAATCTATTTGATTGGAAACACAAATTAGAGTGGTGCTCCTCTCCACGACCATCTAGGTTGTGATTGGTCTTCACCTCGAATGGACTACCCCAGACATATTTCCTCAGTTTCCTGATCGCCCAATAGACTGCTAACACTTCCTTCTGAATAACTGAGTAGTTCACCTCAGCTCTGCGCAGCCCTCTTGAAATAAGTAATATAGTGTTGTTTTCTTTTCCAAACACCTATTCTAGAACTGCCCCCAAACACTTGGCACTTGCATCAGTCCTCAGGATGGACTTAGCCCTTGGTTCAAAACTGCACAAGTCAGAGGCACCTTCAAGGTCCTCTTTTACACCTTGAAATTCTTCTTCTCAGGCATTAGACCACACTAATGTAGTCCCTTTCTTTAATAACCCCCTTATGTTACAGCACCTCTCTGCCAAGTTGTGCACAAACTTACTGTAATTCACAAGAAAATCAGCCGATGCAGCACACCCATAGACAATATAATAGATCCTACGCACAACCCAATTTTCAAGGACCAATATCACTAAAGTAAATAGTTCTCAAAAGTCCTTATATAATGCAGGATATCCAAAGGTTCCAAATGATGAGATGAACAGTCCACAAAGCTTCAATGTGTGGTGTTGCTTTTATTGTTCCTCCAACACATACTCGATATAGATAACAGCCAACACGTGTTTCGTCTGTACCAAGTAAGTACAATGACTTTCTCAAGGCAAATGGTTGGTTAAAGATAAGGTCAAAAATTCCAATAAATATAACCGATGAACTGTAAAATTAGCGAAGAATCTCCAATTTGTAAAGACTCAATTCAGGTATGTTCCACACTATGGTGCATGCTCTAATGTACATGCTTCAATGTAAATTACCTTTCAGAAACCGTGCTTATAAACAACCGTTAGGTGTGTAATGTTACCAATGTGCGTCTTTCCAAAGTCCTGAAAAAACAGTCAAGTTAGCTGAACGCGGTTTGCACCAAACCTCCTGAAGCACTGTCCTTCCTAATGGCAACAAGAGGTCACGCAATAATGGGCAAGCACACCGTAGAGTGTAACTTTCGTGTCTCTAAGCAGGTTCACAGAGAACAGTCCACGCGCATGATAACGCTAGATACAAACGCTGGAAACAATCCTTCCGTTATATTTATTGGAATTTTTGACCTTATCTTTAACCAACCATTTGCCTTGAGAAAGTCATTGTACTTACTAGGTACAGACGTAACATGTGTTGGCTGTTATCTATATTGAGTATGTGTTGAAGGAACAATAAAAGCAACACCACACATTGAAGCTTTGTGGACTGTTCATCTCATCATTTGGAACCTTTGGATATCCTGCATTATATAAGGACTTTTGAGAATTATTTACTTTAGTGATATTGGTCCTTGAAAATTGGGATGTGCGTGGGACCCATTATATTGTCTATGGGCGTGCTGCATCAGCTGATTTTCTTGTGAATTTTCCAGCAGATTGCTTTCTCAATCTGCTTACGGCACTTCTGGGTAGTAAGTGCTCACAGCCCACCTAGCACCCCGCTGTACATACAGCTATTGCTTACTACACACGCCTTTCACTTGACTTTTAGATATTTGTTCTCTTGTTTGTTGTGCGGTCCTTTCCCAAGTTGGGAACACTACTACCTTCTTGTATAAAAACTTACTGTAATATTCTGCTGACCCCAGCAATTTCACAAATTCTTCTTTGTTTGTGGGTTTCAGCATGTGAACAATTGGTTTTACTAACTCGGACTTTGGTCAAATGCCATCACCAGTAAATGTGTGTTCAAAATAGTCAATTTCCGTCACTTCAAACTTAAATTTCTTGCGTTTCAGCCTCAGGCCACTAGCACTGAGCTTCTTTAACACCTCCATTAACTTTGCATCATGTTCACTACTCATCTTCCCATACAACAGGATATCGTCCTGATATATTTATATCCCTTTAACACCTTCCAATACCCGTTTCATAGCCCTTTGAAACACTGCAGCCGCCAAGATCAACCCAAATGGCATGCAAAGGAATTTAAAATTCACAAAACGGAGTTATGAAAGCTGGGAGGTCCTGAGATGACAGGTGTAGAGGAATCTGATGGTAAACAGAGGTTAGGTCTAGGGAAGAAAAAACCTTTGCCCCATCCAAACTGCACAACATTTCTGTAATGTTTGGTAAGGGGTTATGGTTCACAACCACATCCTTGTTCAGTTCCCTCAAATCCACGCACAATCTCAACTCCCCATTTGCCTTCCTATCCATCGCTTCCGAGGACAACCACTCTGTACCTTCAGCCTCTTGAATAAATTCCTCCTTCAGCAATCTCTCCAACTTGTCCTTCATAGCTTCCTTCACCACGATGGGCACACTCCTCACTTTGCATACCTTGGGTACTGATTCCTGTCTTAACCTTATATGGTAATTGTATTGCACCAAGCATACTAGACTCTCCTCAAAATCTTTGGAAATTGCTGCTTGATATCCAAAACATCCTTTGAGACCACACACACTAACAACAATCACAACTCTCTTTTTAAGCTTAACAGACAGGGTATCATTTGGCTCTTAGATCCTCACTAAGTGTAGGATTGTTTTTCAATCAGATAGCCTTCTTCACTTCGTCAAGATTGCACTCCAGCGGATGTCCACTGTCCCCAGTGTTATTTGCACTAGCATTAGAGCCTCTGGTGGTGTGGGTGCGGGCAGACCCAGTGGCCTCTGGAATTACTGGGGTGGGTAGTGGGAAGAGAAAATCTCCCTATATGCCGATGACATTCTTTTGTATGCGTCTAGACCCCGCTTCACCATCAGTAGACTCTTGCAAATCTTTCACTTATTCAGGGGGTACTCTGGATATCGAATTAACTGGGCTAAGTCCTTACTATTTATGCTCTCGGGTAGTCCACCATCCGTTCCCCTTGAGGGGATCCAGCTTCAGGTGCATGATCACTTTAAATATTTGGGTATTGTTGTCACTAAGACAGAGACAGAATTCATGGCTCGGAATCTGCTAGCCCAACTTGAACGCCTGAGAAGAGACGTGGCGCATTGGAGGACGTTGCCAATCTCCCTGATGGGAAGAGCCGTCCTATTTAAAATGATGTCGCTGCCGCGACTGGTGTACACACTCCAGAATACCCCGTATAGAATACCCGACAGTTTTTTTAAAGAGGTTGATAGTGAACTACGGAAGCTGGTGTGGGATTGGGGTGGCGCACGAATAGCACTGGTCAAACTGCAAAGAGGCATTTATGAGGGAGGCTTGGCAGTCCCAGACCTCAGAAAGTACTATTGGGCGTCGCAACTAATGGTGATAAATGACTGTGTCTTCAGGGACAGAGACGACCCAGCATATTGTGTTGACCACCTAGTAATGGGCACGGGCGGCTACCCTGCCGCTCTGTATCGTAAATGAGCGGGGAAAACTAGGCCTCCCCACACAAAGGCAGTGTTGGACACATGGAATGGGACTAATAGATTCCTGAGGTGGGACAGTAGATTGATGGAACGCACGTCGTTGTGGGACAGTGATATGCTAGAAGAGGTTGGGAAGTTGCGGGGCTTTGGCAAATGAAAATTGTTGGATATTGCCCGCTTGGGGGATGTATGGTGGGGCCTGGCGGTCATATCGTTCGAAAGTCTACAGTTTGAGTTCAAGTTGGCAGACACAGAGTGATATAAGTACATGCAGCTAGGACATGCACTCAGTGCACACATCCATGAGGGGGAACGTATCCCGGAATATAGTCCACTGGAAGATCGGCTTCTGTTAGATCCGATTCCCTGAAAAGCATTATCCATCACATACAAGAAGATCGTCAGTAACTCGCCTGATCCATTTGCCTTGAGAAAGTCATTGTACTTACTAGGTACAGACGTAACATGTGTTGGCTGTTATCTATATTGAGTATGTGTTGAAGGAACAATAAAAGCAACACCACACATTGAAGCTTTGTGGACTGTTCATCTCATCATTTGGAACCTTTGGATATCCTGCATTATATAAGGACTTTTGAGAATTATTTACTTTAGTGATATTGGTCCTTGAAAATTGGGATGTGCGTGGGACCCATTATATTGTCTATGGGCGTGCTGCATCAGCTGATTGTCTTGTGAATTTTCCAGCAGATTGCTTTCTCAATCTGCTTACGGCACTTCTGGGTAGTAAGTGCTCACAGCCCACCTAGCACCCCGCTGTACATACAGCTATTGCTTACTACACACGCCTTTCACTTGACTTTTAGATATTTGTTCTCTTGTTTGTTGTGCGGTCCTTTCCCAAGTTGGGAACACTACTACCTTCTTGTATAAAAACTTACTGTAATATTCTGCTGACCCCAGCAATTTCACAAATTCTTCTTTGTTTGTGGGTTTCAGCATGTGAACAATTGGTTTTACTAACTCGGACTTTGGTCAAATGCCATCACCAGTAAATGTGTGTTCAAAATAGTCAATTTCCGTCACTTCAAACTTAAATTTCTTGCGTTTCAGCCTCAGGCCACTAGCACTGAGCTTCTTTAACACCTCCATTAACTTTGCATCATGTTCACTACTCATCTTCCCATACAACAGGATATCGTCCTGATATATTTATATCCCTTTAACACCTTCCAATACCCGTTTCATAGCCCTTTGAAACACTGCAGCCGCCAAGATCAACCCAAATGGCATGCAAAGGAATTTAAAATTCACAAAACGGAGTTATGAAAGCTGGGAGGTCCTGAGATGACAGGTGTAGAGGAATCTGATGGTAAACAGAGGTTATGTCTAGGGAAGAAAAAACCTTTGCCCCATCCAAACTGCACAACATTTCTGTAATGTTTGGTAAGGGGTTATGGTTCACAACCACATCCTTGTTCAGTTCCCTCAAATCCACGCACAATCTCAACTCCCCATTTGCCTTCCTATCCATCGCTTCCGAGGACAACCACTCTGTACCTTCAGCCTCTTGAATAAATTCCTCCTTCAGCAATCTCTCCAACTTGTCCTTCATAGCTTCCTTCACCACGATGGGCACACTCCTCACTTTGCATACCTTGGGTACTGATTCCTGTCTTAACCTTATATGGTAATTGTATTGCACCAAGCATACTAGACTCTCCTCAAAATCTTTGGAAATTGCTGCTTGATATCCAAAACATCCTTTGAGACCACACACACTAACAACAATCACAACTCTCTTTTTAAGCTTAACAGACAGGGTATCATTTGGCTCTTAGATCCTCACTAAGTGTAGGATTGTTTTTCAATCAGATAGCCTTCTTCACTTCGTCAAGATTGCACTCCAGCGGATGTCCACTGTCCCCAGTGTTATTTGCACTAGCATTAGAGCCTCTGGTGGTGTGGGTGCGGGCAGACCCAGTGGCCTCTGGAATTACTGGGGTGGGTAGTGGGAAGAGAAAATCTCCCTATATGCCGATGACATTCTTTTGTATGCGTCTAGACCCCGCTTCACCATCAGTAGACTCTTGCAAATCTTTCACTTATTCAGGGGGTACTCTGGATATCGAATTAACTGGGCTAAGTCCTTACTATTTATGCTCTCGGGTAGTCCACCATCCGTTCCCCTTGAGGGGATCCAGCTTCAGGTGCATGATCACTTTAAATATTTGGGTATTGTTGTCACTAAGACAGAGACAGAATTCATGGCTCGGAATCTGCTAGCCCAACTTGAACGCCTGAGAAGAGACGTGGCGCATTGGAGGACGTTGCCAATCTCCCTGATGGGAAGAGCCGTCCTATTTAAAATGATGTCGCTGCCGCGACTGGTGTACACACTCCAGAATACCCCGTATAGAATACCCGACAGTTTTTTTAAAGAGGTTGATAGTGAACTACGGAAGCTGGTGTGGGATTGGGGTGGCGCACGAATAGCACTGGTCAAACTGCAAAGAGGCATTTATGAGGGAGGCTTGGCAGTCCCAGACCTCAGAAAGTACTATTGGGCGTCGCAACTAATGGTGATAAATGACTGTGTCTTCAGGGACAGAGACGACCCAGCATATTGTGTTGACCACCTAGTAATGGGCACGGGCGGCTACCCTGCCGCTCTGTATCGTAAATGAGCGGGGAAAACTAGGCCTCCCCACACAAAGGCAGTGTTGGACACATGGAATGGGACTAATAGATTCCTGAGGTGGGACAGTAGATTGATGGAACGCACGTCGTTGTGGGACAGTGATATGCTAGAAGAGGTTGGGAAGTTGCGGGGCTTTGGCAAATGAAAATTGTTGGATATTGCCCGCTTGGGGGATGTATGGTGGGGCCTGGCGGTCATATCGTTCGAAAGTCTACAGTTTGAGTTCAAGTTGGCAGACACAGAGTGATATAAGTACATGCAGCTAGGACATGCACTCAGTGCACACATCCATGAGGGGGAACGTATCCCGGAATATAGTCCACTGGAAGATCGGCTTCTGTTAGATCCGATTCCCTGAAAAGCATTATCCATCACATACAAGAAGATCGTCAGTAACTCGCCTGATCCATTTGCCTTGAGAAAGTCATTGTACTTACTAGGTACAGACGTAACATGTGTTGGCTGTTATCTATATTGAGTATGTGTTGAAGGAACAATAAAAGCAACACCACACATTGAAGCTTTGTGGACTGTTCATCTCATCATTTGGAACCTTTGGATATCCTGCATTATATAAGGACTTTTGAGAATTATTTACTTTAGTGATATTGGTCCTTGAAAATTGGGATGTGCGTGGGACCCATTATATTGTCTATGGGCGTGCTGCATCAGCTGATTTTCTTGTGAATTTTCCAGCAGATTGCTTTCTCAATCTGCTTACGGCACTTCTGGGTAGTAAGTGCTCACAGCCCACCTAGCACCCCGCTGTACATACAGCTATTGCTTACTACACACGCCTTTCACTTGACTTTTAGATATTTGTTCTCTTGTTTGTTGTGCGGTCCTTTCCCAAGTTGGGAACACTACTACCTTCTTGTATAAAAACTTACTGTAATATTCTGCTGACCCCAGCAATTTCACAAATTCTTCTTTGTTTGTGGGTTTCAGCATGTGAACAATTGGTTTTACTAACTCGGACTTTGGTCAAATGCCATCACCAGTAAATGTGTGTTCAAAATAGTCAATTTCCGTCACTTCAAACTTAAATTTCTTGCGTTTCAGCCTCAGGCCACTAGCACTGAGCTTCTTTAACACCTCCATTAACTTTGCATCATGTTCACTACTCATCTTCCCATACAACAGGATATCGTCCTGATATATTTATATCCCTTTAACACCTTCCAATACCCGTTTCATAGCCCTTTGAAACACTGCAGCCGCCAAGATCAACCCAAATGGCATGCAAAGGAATTTAAAATTCACAAAACGGAGTTATGAAAGCTGGGAGGTCCTGAGATGACAGGTGTAGAGGAATCTGATGGTAAACAGAGGTTAGGTCTAGGGAAGAAAAAACCTTTGCCCCATCCAAACTGCACAACATTTCTGTAATGTTTGGTAAGGGGTTATGGTTCACAACCACATCCTTGTTCAGTTCCCTCAAATCCACGCACAATCTCAACTCCCCATTTGCCTTCCTATCCATCGCTTCCGAGGACAACCACTCTGTACCTTCAGCCTCTTGAATAAATTCCTCCTTCAGCAATCTCTCCAACTTGTCCTTCATAGCTTCCTTCACCACGATGGGCACACTCCTCACTTTGCATACCTTGGGTACTGATTCCTGTCTTAACCTTATATGGTAATTGTATTGCACCAAGCATACTAGACTCTCCTCAAAATCTTTGGAAATTGCTGCTTGATATCCAAAACATCCTTTGAGACCACACACACTAACAACAATCACAACTCTCTTTTTAAGCTTAACAGACAGGGTATCATTTGGCTCTAAGTACACTTAAAGATCCTTCTGGTGAAATCAGCTTTTTAAGGAGTCATCCCTTTGTGACACATATATCTTCCCAGGAATCAACCTGTCTTGCAGCTCAATTGTGCCTACAAAGTATCTCAACAACTTAATTGGTCTACCACCTGACCTTTTAGGTTTAAAATCAGTTTTTGTTTATACGTTCACTGCTTCTTTAAGTTTCTCCTCAAAATCATTCCTTGATATAAATGTAATTTTTGCACTTGAGTCAAAGAGCATCCTGACAGCAGGAGCCCCATTGATGTTTACCGTGTCGTATGGATGTAAAACAAACTTTCCTCAATCTGCAACTCATATTCATCATCCTCCTTATCTGAACCACACAATATGTCTCTCACTTTCTTTGCACCCTTGGTGGTTCTACAACATGAAGTGAAATGTCCCTTCTTTCCACATGACTTGCATGTAGCTTTCCACCAAGGACATTCCTTGTAGTTAGCCAAGTGACCCAAGTTTCCACACCTGAAGCACTTCCCTTGAAATTTGTTCACATCCTTCTCACTCTTCACCTTGTGTTTAGTGTTTGAGAATCCACTTACTGACGGACCTGCAGATATCTGTGGCCCCTTTTTTACTACCTGAACTTTGTCACTTTTGTCCTCAGAACGTGTGTTTCTCCTCATTACATCCATGCATGCTTGCGTGTGCTCTGTCGCCTCAGTAATGGTTAGATCCTCACTAAGTGTAGGATTGTTTTTCAATCAGATAGCCTTCTTCACTTCGTCAAGATTGCACTCCAGCGGATGTCCACTGTCCCCAGTGTTATTTGCACTAGCATTAGAGCCTCTGGTGGTGTGGGTGCGGGCAGACCCAGTGGCCTCTGGAATTACTGGGGTGGGTAGTGGGAAGAGAAAATCTCCCTATATGCCGATGACATTCTTTTGTATGCGTCTAGACCCCGCTTCACCATCAGTAGACTTTTGCAAATCTTTCACTTATTCAGGGGGTACTCTGGATATCGAATTAACTGGGCTAAGTCCTTACTATTTATGCTCTCGGGTAGTCCACCATCCGTTCCCCTTGAGGGGATCCAGCTTCAGGTGCATGATCACTTTAAATATTTGGGTATTGTTGTCACTAAGACAGAGACAGAATTCATGGCTCGGAATCTGCTAGCCCAACTTGAACGCCTGAGAAGAGACGTGGCGCATTGGAGGACGTTGCCAATCTCCCTGATGGGAAGAGCCGTCCTATTTAAAATGATGTCGCTGCCGCGACTGGTGTACACACTCCAGAATACCCCGTATAGAATACCCGACAGTTTTTTTAAAGAGGTTGATAGTGAACTACGGAAGCTGGTGTGGGATTGGGGTGGCGCACGAATAGCACTGGTCAAACTGCAAAGAGGCATTTATGAGGGAGGCTTGGCAGTCCCAGACCTCAGAAAGTACTATTGGGCGTCGCAACTAATGGTGATAAATGACTGTGTCTTCAGGGACAGAGACGACCCAGCATATTGTGTTGACCACCTAGTAATGGGCACGGGCGGCTACCCTGCCGCTCTGTATCGTAAATGAGCGGGGAAAACTAGGCCTCCCCACACAAAGGCAGTGTTGGACACATGGAATGGGACTAATAGATTCCTGAGGTGGGACAGTAGATTGATGGAACGCACGTCGTTGTGGGACAGTGATATGCTAGAAGAGGTTGGGAAGTTGCGGGGCTTTGGCAAATGAAAATTGTTGGATATTGCCCGCTTGGGGGATGTATGGTGGGGCCTGGCGGTCATATCGTTCGAAAGTCTACAGTTTGAGTTCAAGTTGGCAGACACAGAGTGATATAAGTACATGCAGCTAGGACATGCACTCAGTGCACACATCCATGAGGGGGAACGTATCCCGGAATATAGTCCACTGGAAGATCGGCTTCTGTTAGATCCGATTCCCTGAAAAGCATTATCCATCACATACAAGAAGATCGTCAGTAACTCGCCTGATCCTTTGGGGGCGCTCAGGGAGCCTGGGAGGCTGACATCGGGTTACTGGAGGACGATGATTGGGTAGAAGCCGTACAAAGCCTGCGAGAAGTGGCAATTAGGGCATGATTTAGATTAGTACAGCTGCGGATCCTCCATAGGTCCTCCTCCACGAGCACGCTCATGCACAAACTCGGGCGCAGCCCTACAGATTCCTGCATTTGAGGCTGCGACAGTAAAGGCACCTTTTTCCATTTCCTCTGGGAGTGCCCTCTTGTACACCACTACTGGGAACAGGTGACACGAGTGATGTCGGAGGTCCTGGGATTAGACATTCCCTTAGATGCCAGATGGTATATACTGTGTGTGACGGGGGATCAGTCGTGGCCAACATACCAGAATCTCTGGTTGATGGTGGCAAAAAGAAATATATCTCAGGCGTGGGGGGCTGTCCTGCCACCGAGAGTGAGTCAATGGAAGCTTGACTTAGACTGGTGTTGTGAGCAGAAAAAGTGGTGTATAAAGGTAGGGGTTGCCCTAAGAAATGGGAGAAAATGTGGCAACAATGGGTCGTATATAGGGGTCTATAAGTTGAAACAGAGGGGGCGGGCGGGTGTGTCATTGGTTGTGCAAGATTCCCACATGTCAAGGTTGCAATGCAAATCCTGTGATCTAATGAGCTAATTGTTTTTGAAACAGAGCTGTGTTATACAGAGTTTCTATCACTCATTTTCTATGACCACTGTGCGGTACACTACTTAAGTTTTATATTTAATTAAAAGACCTGTTTAAAAAAAAAGGTTGCACTCCAGCATGAATTGGTCCCACAATCTCTCATACAACGTCCTCCTGAAATTACAAGTTGAGGCAAGTTTTCTCAAGACTGAAATATATTCCTCTACTGACTCACCCACATGTTGCATCCTCCTACCGAAGTGGTACCTCTCCATAACTGTACTCACTTTCGATAAGTAGTGCAAATCAAGTTTACGTAAACGTGCTTCATACTCATTGAGATTATTGACCTCATAATTTGTTAAGTCAGGCAAGTGTTCAAACACTTCCTGTTCCTCTGAACTAGGGCAATTCAACAACAAAGAGGTCTTTTATTCTGCACTCAATGAGGTACCCCATACTCCAGTGGCGGTGCATCCTTTGGGGGCGTTGGGGTGTTGCCCCACTAGCCATATGGAAGACCGTCACGCTAACATTCAATTTAGGATTCAAAATAAATAATCTGAGCGCACTCGCAGTCTGCGGCAACGCTCTAGCTCAGAGAGCTCTACCGGGACAAGCCCGACTGAATCGGACATCGCGGAAGGCTGTGGGGGCGGGTCTGCGGCAGTGAGTGACAGCGCAGCAGAAATAGCACAGCTGCAGTGTGCGCATGTCAATTTTTGGGCTAGTCATTTTTATGACTGGCCCGCGCATGCGCACACGCAGTAGTGCCTTCCCTCCTCCTCCCCTATAGCGACTCAGACTGGCGGGTCTCATTATGGGCAGGCAGTAACCCTGCTCTTAGCCAATCCTGGCGCAGTGGCGCTGCTAATGCAGCACCAGGATTGGCTGAGACACCGCGCAGCCTGCAGGATGGTGCCGCACGTAGGTGGTGGGCGGCACTGTCTAGTGCCGCATTTGTATGGCCAATCACACTGTGGCTTATGTGAAGCCATGCAGTGGTGATTGAACGTTTCCTCTACGCTGTCGGCACGTCACCGCACCGATGAATCAGAGTCATGAGAGTCGTCATCGTCGTACCTCACACCCTGTGTCACAGACTGTAGACCTCGTGTCTTGTCTACACAGTCAGTCGAATGAGTCAGTCTACACACTTCCTCATTAGATAACGTAAGTTTTTAACACAAACTGTCAGTGACTGTGTACAGTGCGTGTGCGTGGCATGATTGATGTGAGTGTGTCAGGGGCCCAATTGTCTGCATATAAGCCTGCCTCAGTTAGGCCTTGGGATACGGGATGCTGATTGATGTAGAATCCCTACAGTTACTTGACTCGCTGAATTGAACCTGGTAATATTTTAAAAGCACGCGCGCTCCTAATGCCTTTCCACCCATCTATTTTATGTGACCCGGGCCGGCGCTGCAGCGCAGCCTCTAGCCGGCCCTCGTAATTTGCAGATTGTTGTGTTTTCGATTCAAATGTAAGGTTTGGAATATTACAGCTTGTTTTCCTTTTCAAAGCCTTTTGCTTTCCATTTCAGGCGTGCATTGAATGACTTGTGATTCTCGAACCCACACGCTGTACCGCGGTCCGGAACACACAGTCCTCTGAAACAAGTGACCACGATTTGCGAGTCTTAGTTGCATTTGTGTGAGGTGGGCGAGTTTTGATTCTGATCCATAGATTTGTTTCTGCAGAGCTGCTCTTAATGCTTCTCACGCAACTTGGTTTAGCGTGTTCGGGAGTGCCAGTCCCAACAGCTGACTCAGAAGTCTCAGTGGAAGGCATACTCTTACCCCTCATATAACATTTTAGGAAAAAAACACTTTTTTAGCGTCTACTGGAGTACAGTAAAGGCGGAGGGCAAAGGGTGGGCAGGGTGAATGCCTTTACATACCAAATATTAAATATGTAATTCAAGGACCATTGAGCTATATAGCCCGAATTAGATGTATCTGAGGTTTGACTCTGTAGTATGTGTGCCTCCTGTGAGATGTCTCTTTCTGTTCTAAGTCAATTGTATCTGTTTAGCCTGTGTTCTATTTATTGTCCAAACTAAAACGGAAAGGTAATGGGCAGAATTCTTGCAAATGTGTCAGTGTTTGCAAATTGCTCAGGTCGTCTTCCAGTTCCTTGTTTTTTTCTCTGCTTTTCTATTGCTTATGAGCAGCAGCTCTATACAGAGCACACTTGTTTGTGCCCCTGTAGGAGCATTTCAGTTCAAACTACCAAAGAGGTGATGATTTAATGCTTGCCACTTCTAATCGCTCTGGGCCTCCTACCAGTCCATTATTTTTCCACTCACAGACAGTGCCTCACCAGAGTGGGATCAGTCAGATGCAAATGAGAATTGTTTCTTCTGCCCAAAGCCATAGCTCTTAATATAGTAGAGTTGTTGTACAGTCTTAGGCCTGAGCATTTGCTGTTTCTAGTACAGTTGTTGGACAGCCTTAGGCCTGACTGAGCATGGAAGATAGCTTTGCTGTTTCAAGATATGTGATAAGGCAGTGCATAATGTTTCAAGAAGAGATATTATGATAAAACTGCAGATTAATGACTCGACTTGTAGAAAGGAGTACACTGGGATCCATACATTTTGGCATTTTCCCCTTGCTTGCTCTAAATGTACTAATTTGAAATGCTATCTAGTTGACTTGTTGAATATACAGAATATAACCCTGCCTGCCCCCTCAGTGCGTTGTTGCGGTTTCTTAGGATGATTCACTCCGGCGTTCAAAAAAGGTGCATATGTTGAATGGTGCTAGTTTGCGACCTGTTTAGTTGTTTGTTAAATAAAAAACATCTGTGAGGTACTCAGAAATGCATTATATCTCAAAGTCTGTTATGAAGCTCTGTGGTTATACTGAATAAGCAGCTACCTATGTTATATTACATCTCTTTAATAATGTAATAACCGCACTTTCACAATTGCTGTATTAACCTTCCTGCTTTCACAGATCTGCTTAAAAATGCACAATTTTCCCACTCTTTTTTCAAAATTTTCTCGGGGGGAGAACCCCATCCCCCCCGAACCACCCTTAGGTTGTTCGGGCTCGCTAGCTACGCTCACTCGCTACGGTGAAGTATGACAATCATTTTACGCCTCCCCACTTTCAAATGTCACCGTCCGCCACTGCCATACTCTGACATAATGTCTGAATACCTTCTTTCACTTCTGCCATGGTATTATTGGCTCACCAGGTGATGATAAGAAAAGTGGTGGAGCTGGTATATTCTGCATTTCACCACTTTCAAATGTCACTGTCCGCCACTGCCAAACTCTGACATAATGGCGGAATACCTTCTTTCACTTCTGCCATGGTATTATTGGCTCACCAGGTGATGATAAGAAAAATGGTGGAGCTGGTATATTGTGCATTTCTGTAGAAGAGCGGATACACAGTAAATTCTGTGAAGAAAACAACAAAACTTTCTTTAAAAGAAATACTTCTGGTAATTGTCTCATCCACACACACCCAAAGGGACATTGTGCACTTTTATGTTTAAATTTGTTATATCGTTACTGCTTCAATAAAGACAATACATGAAGCATCTGAAAATGTCTGTCAGCTTGGCATCAACATTCAGCCCTAGCTGGCTTTGCAGCAACGTTTATATGAACCCCACAAACACCCCCGAACGCCCCCTCCCTCTCTCCCCCACCTGGGTGCCTAACCAGCTGAGTTTTGGTTACAGATCAAGTGCCTGAAATAATCATGAGAGGTAATTTGGGCCCTATTGTGCTATTGGCTCATTCAGGCGCAACAATTTCAAGTGTTTAGGGCAGGTCAGTTCCGTAAATTCCTGGTAAAGCATAGCTATGAATGGGCGTCTGGACGACCTAAATGCCCCACCTTGCTCTCTGAGCATTGTCGAAAGTCTTTCCATTCCCAAGAGGCGCCATATACGATGCAACCAGTGTATGCATGACAGAACCTTTCCCGTTCCCTACAGCGCTAGGATCACTTGATGTGCTGCCCCCAATGCCAAAGCTATGTGTTTGTCACGTTTAAATTTAAGTGGATAGGTGAGGGTGTTGGGACGACCAAGGACCATGTATGAGGGGAATCTAAGGGGCTGAGTGTCAAAGTTTGTGTCAATATCTGATAGGATGTCCTCCCAATACACAGTCAACTTGGGACACTCTCAAAAAATATGGACTAAGTTCCCCTGACCGCCGCATCCCCTCCAGCATTCGTCCCCCATTCAGGGTTCCCTTCCTTCAGGCGTACCAGGATGAGATACCAATATGTGGCTATCTTTGTCACTGTTTCTATGCTAGATGTGTTTGAAGTGGTGTGTCTCGCTCTATAGTATATGTCTCACCATTCTTTCTGTGATAGTTGCCTTCCCAAATTCCATCTCCCAGTGGAGTTGGGAGGGTATCTTCTTTCCCACCTCTCCACCTAGGAGCCCATACAGATCAGAAGTGAGGCTCTTGTCTGAGTCCCTTAGGAGAAGCCATTTCTCTAATCTGGTGAGGTGTCTGTGTGCCGCCTCCCTTACTATTGGCTGCATTTGCCAGTGTCGTATATGGGTGTATCTGTAGCGCTCCCCCTCCGGGATTGAGTATTCAGTTTTCAAGTGCTCCAACGACTTGGGCCCCTCTTGGTCAAAGAAGTGACCAATAGATCTTCACCCCGACTTCCACCATGCCGAGAATGCAGAGCTGTCCATACCTGGAGTGAAGTCCCTATTTTCCACTATCGCGGTGATGGGGTACGGAAACGATGACAGATCCACTCGCGCCGCCATGTTTAGCGATGTAATTGCTAACAAATAGAGGTGGCTGGTGGGCACTAGCCAAAAAGGGGACTTCCCAGAGCGCCCCACCTGCTAACGCTCTGTCCATGATTAGCCATAATTTTCCAGATTCTGGCCTAGACCATTCCACTAGGGATCGAAGTTGTGACGCTTGAAAATAGCATGCCATATATGGGATGCATAAAACTCCCTCCTCAGGTGGTCGCCAGCTATGGGCACGGTTCATCCGGGAGCACTGACTGGCCCTTACAAAGTATTGAAAAGCCTTCTGCAAGGACTGTAGTGTCCCCGATGGAGGCCAGATCAGTAGTGTTCGGAATGTGTACAAGATCCTGGGGAGGATAGTCATCTTCAGGGCCACGACCCTACCAATCCACGAGAGTGGATACCGCTGCCAGCGAGCTAAGTCCGATTTTACTCTAGCAAGCAGCTCATGGTAATTGAGTGGCCACTTCTTGAATTTCAGGAGCCAGCAAAATGCCAAGGTATGCGATAAGGCCTAATGGCCATTGTATTGAGTGGACTTGGGTTAAGAGTTCCTTAGTATCTGGTGTCGCCGTGAGACCTAGGGCCTGAGATTTAGCCAAGTTGATGTGAAAGCCTGATACAACTCCGAATTGTTCTACTTCCGCTAAGAAGGCCGGTAGAGCCTCCCTCGGATTCCCAAGGGCCGCAATAACATTGTCGGCATATAACGTTATTAGATGTTCTTCTCCCCCGATTTGTATACCCATGATCTCCCGGTCGTCCCGACCCCTCTGTACAAAGGGCTTCATATATAGGGCAAAGGGGAGAGGGGGCATCCTTGCCGTGTACCCCTTCTGATCGGAAAGTTCTCTGAGTTTGTGCCATTTACTCAGACAGATGCTCTCGGGAGCTATATCCACTAAGAATCCACGAGCAGAAGCGGTCGCCAAAGTGTCTTAGCACTGCGCCAGAGTATGGCCAATGTACTCAATCAAACGCTTTTTCAGCGTCGATAGAGAAAAGCATAGTCTCCTATTGAAAGCAGGTAGCTTTATCGATTAGGTGTATGATTTTCATAGTGTTGTTAAAGCATTGTCTGTTTGGGATAAATCCCGCTTGATCAGGACCAACCAGTCCCTGTAGCAAGGGCACTAGTCGTGCCACTAAGACTCCTGTAAATAGCTTCATATCAACATTTACATTGGCGCTTATCTTTGCCTGGTTTTGCAATAACTATTTCCGAGGCCTCCTTCATCGAGGGGGGAAGCGTCTCCGCATTTACTATTGAGTTGAAAACCCTATTGGGGAGGGGAGGGGGCGAGGATGCCACAAAGCATTGCCGGAAAGCCATCTGGTCCGGGGGCCTTATGTGGCTATCATCTGGATATCACTGAGATTACCTCTTCAATCCGAATCTGTTTCCCATGTTCTGCCGCTTGTGTCTCAGTCAAACGTTCAACATGTGCCTCCTCAAAGTATCTTAAAATATCTCTATCAGGGAGATCTTGTGCTGAATGAAGCTCTCTATAGAAAGTTCTGAATCGAGTTGTGACGGCCTCGTCCCCCTCGATTCAGCCCAGTCCGGTGACAGGAGAGCCTCCACTGCGTTAGCCTGTTGCATCCCTCTAAGTTTGTTCATGAGCATCCTACCTCATTTATTTCCCCCCCTCATAGGAGTGTTTGAGACGGAAGATTGAGTATTCCATGCTGTCAAGGTCTAACCCTGCCAGCTGTCACCATACTCTAGGAGCCCTGGTTCGGTGGTGTATGCGCTCAAATTCCATTACTTGTTGTTTCAGCTGTGCTCGCGTGTCCCGTCTTATTTTGTTATCTGCCGAGGCTATTGCAATAAGTTTCCCTCTCAGGACTGCTTTCATGGTGTCCCATACTATAGGCAAAAGGACCTCAGTACTATTGTTAATTGCTAAATAGTCTTCTATCTCTTACTCAAGCTGCGCAGTCACCTAAGGTCTGCGGAGAAGGGTTTCTCAGAGCCGCATTGTGCGAGAAGTCTGGGTATGTGTCGGTAGTGAAAGGTCCTGTAGCACTGCAGAGTGGTCTGAAAATGAATGGGGTTCAATCTCCACCGCCTGTATGGCCGAATGCACCTCGCGGGAGCCAAGAAGTAATCTAGCCTAGCGTGGGATTTATGTGCGTGGGAGTAGAAAGTATAATCTTGCATGCATGGGTGTGACACCCTCCATAGGTCCCGAAGGCCCATCTCCTGTAGCCATAGCGCCTTCCCTGGGCTAACAGCCCCAACCGAGCCATGTCTGAGTGCTGAGTGGTCTATTTCGTTGTTAAAAACCATATTCAAGTCTCCCACTATAACCACCCATCGATCCTGTGCAGTCACTACCTCCGCTACCGCCCATGTAAAAATTATTCCTGGCCTTCTTTGGGGGCATAAATTGATCCCAGTGCTATGGAGTGTAGGTCTAAGTGTATACAATAGCTCAGCAGGTAGCCCTTAATTTCAGATACCTTGGGGCCTATCTTCCACGGAATGTTCAGGAGAACAGTATTGCCATCCTTCCCACTTTGCGTGGTAGGGAGAAGGAGTACTGCTGGGGGAATGCCCTGGACTTGGGTCTATGCCAGTCCCTAGCTTGGAGGTGTGTTTCTTGTAGGAGACAATTTGCCTGTGAGTGTTCTAAGTATGACGATGTAGCTCTCCTGTTAATCGGGTTATTTAGGCCTTTTACATTGAGGGTGAGGACCTTCATGCTAGGCATTGTAAAGGCCTTCTGGTATTGCTAGCATAGTGCCCAATTGTGATGTAGACACTCTTTTCTTTCTCCACACCCCTTTCGCTGGTAGCATGGTTGCCACCCAAACCCCTCCTCCACTCCCCCCCATATGAAGAAAGCAAACTCCCATAGTCCCTGGGACAGGCAAGGACAAACAATATCCTTTCCCCACTCAGTGGTACAGTCATCGAAGGGAACGTGACCAAGTCCTCGGTAAACAACCTTGACCTCTCCCAGCACCGGCTGCCCCCCCGACCGTCCGCAAAGGTAACATGCAAATCCTTAAGCGAGCTCATTGGAGGCCGCGCCCTCTGTGAGCTTCTCGATTAAAGCCTTTCTTTTAAAGGCCATTGTCGCCTGGTCCGGGCCAGACACTCTCTGAGTTATGGGAACTTTCCTCCATCTCCATCTGTCCGCTGGTTTCTGGGTTCCTTTCTGCGTTTTCGATTGATCACCTCCTTGAACATCAATTTGTAGTAGCTCGCATGCCACTGCCAAGGGGTGGATCTGGTGTAGTTGGTTGCACCTGCGAAAAATTAGCCCGAAGGGGTGACCCCAGGAGTATGACACATTTTGGTCTCTTAAGAATGATGTGACTGGGCGGAACTCCCTCCTCTTCTGGAGATTGAACGCAGCGAGATCTTGATACAGATGTAGAGTATGGCCTTCGAACGTGACTGGTGATGAAGTCCGGGCTGCTTTCAGGATCCGTTCTTTAGGGAGAAATTATGAACACAAGTCAAAATGTCCAGTGTGTGTTGAGAACCCAGGCCCATCTACCCACTCTGTGGGTTCTATCAAGGCAGATCTCTCCCACCGGCGTGTTTCCCAGGATGTGGGCAAAGAGTGCTGCTATGTAGACCTCAATGTCCTCTCCCTCTGTTTCCCGCGGGGCTCCTCTTATGCATTTGTTATTTCTACGAGAACGGTTTCTAGATCCTCTGCATAAGTTTGTAGGTCGAGTTGCTGGTCTGATAACCGGATGATTTTCAGCTGTAGTTGTTCTATCTTTTCGTCTCGAGAAGTCTCCCTGCCCCCCGAGTGCATCAACTCTAGCCCCTATATCAGTGACCTCCTTTCGTACTGCTTTTAGTTCATGTGTCAGGTCTCTTTTAACTGCTAGGAGGCCATCTCGAAGGGCTGGGAACGACGACTCCAGATATGGGTGGGTGACCAGGGCCTCCATCTCTTCCCTGGTGGGGGAGTTAGGGCGACTCGAGCCAGCCTGGGGGGTCCCCTCCTGCAGGTTTTGTTTAGTCAACATGTCTTTGATAGTGGCCCCCTTCTTGGTCCTTGCTGACGCCATCTCTCTGGTTGAGGTTAGTGCCTAATGTGAGGGCCAACCTCAATCCTGGGACAATGGGTCAGTAACGTCGGCCCCAGATCCCAAAACCAAGCCTGCCTTGCCGACATTTCACCAGTTCTCCAAAAACCTATGTGGGTTAGGGCTCCATAGAGGCCGGCTGTGGCAGTTTTGCCTTCTCTCCCCCCCCCGGTCTAAGTCCCTCTTCGATGTTATTGGCGGGGCCTCAACCTACTAGCCTCCCAGCTTCAAAGCTAGATCACAATTGCTTGGCCGGGTGCTCCACAGACCCCACGTATGCCTGTCTCCGGTCTGCCTCCCGGAGTCCTCCCCTGCAGGGGCATGCTCTGCCGGTCTTGTCTCAATAAATCTCTGGGGGCCGGGTCCAATGGAGCTCTTTATCCCCCTCGTTTAAGGGTTTGCGACGCGGGATGCTGATCTCAAGGATGCCCTGATAGCTCTTGCCCACAGCCTGGAGCGGTGCGTCTTGAACAGACACAATGTGTATGGGGGCCCTTCTTTGCAGCGCGGATTGAGGGGGGGCAACTCTGTCTCACCTGGAGGAGGCTGCTGTCGCTCCCATCTTCTGCGCCCTGCAATCTCTGCAGCCGACTGGAACTTCTCGCCCCCCTTGCTCTTCAGCCGCGGGAGTGCGCCAGATGGGTCTCTCTTACCTCGGTGTCTCTGCCAGGGATCTGTGGCACTATCAAAGCCCCAGGGTCATCTTCTATTCGTTGCTGCTGCCGGTCTAGATGGTGCTTCTCGGGGGGGGCTCCTGCTTCAGTCCTCGTGCAGCTCTGAATCGGCAAGCAAGGCCCGTCCAATCACTCCACCGCTCCGTTCGGGCCCCTTGGCTGCCCACGCGGGTCACAGTATGGCTCGATCCCCGGTAGACTCACAGGGGCTGGTTGGAATGTGCGGTCTAGCCCCTGTGATCCAGGACTTGTCGTGAGGAGCAGGGCCCGGGCCTCACGAGCCCCAAGGCTGGCTGTCTCCAAGGTCCAGCCCAACCAGGCTCTCTATGCAGTTGCTTGGCGGTGAGCTTTCCGATAGAGGCGGGATCTCTCTTACGCCATCAATGGCCCCTTTCCTCCTCTCTGGTCACTCCAGCAGCCTCTTGCTCCGCTATGGCTATTCTGGCTACAGAGGGGCCCAGGCCGCACCCGTGCAGGAGAGGCCAATGCACACGTCCTATCCGGACGCCATCTTGGCAACTCCCCGCTCACATTGTGCACTTTTTAATGCTCCTTAACCACCATGATTTTCCTGGCGGTGACAGGCATTCAAAATGGCTGTATGTCCTCCCATCTAAATTAGGCTGGTGGACATATAGCCAAACCTCCAACAGCCCTCATTCCAATGGGCCATCTGAGAAGTTTGACTGAGCCAGAGTAGTCTCCACCATTGTCAAACTATTTTCCGTCTGTATTTAGATCGGTTTGGCAGACCATAATGTCGACGGGGAGAAAACTCCTTTGCTGTTGTGATGGTGTTCCTTCTCCACTAAGATTTAAGTGAGGCCTTTTATTTGCAGAGCTCCACTTTAGCGCTCCTGCCTCCCACTCTGGCCTGTCGCCAACCTTGCAACTTCTTACCCACCTGTGTTAACTGTTGTCTTCCAGATGTGGGGCTGGGGCCAGGCACCACTCCTGTCTGGGTGGGGCTGAGGTAATGCGACTGCTGGCAAGCTTATCTCAACCTGACTCCACCTTCCCTGTAATTCTGCTCTGTCTGGCCTTCCAACGTTCTCCTGCTCAGTTCCTCCCCTCTAAACAGACGCTCTCTCCCGATGCCTCTGTCTGTAAGCTGGCCGAACACTGACCCCAACTCTTCCTTCTCCTGCACCTGTTTCTTGTATTTGTTTTATGTTCTTGGGTTGTAGTTCTCTTTCTGTTCTTACTACAATTATTTTTTCTTGCAGGTCGTGTTGAAGACAAATTGATTCAAAAGTAAGTGTTTATTTTGTTCAGCCTATTTTTCACACCTCACCATACTACTCTCTTAAAAACTGAATATTGCACTTTTATGATGCTCATATTTATTTGCAAGTATATCATGGCACTGAATACTAATTCAAGAAAACATCATAATCATAAATGTTAATATGCTGACAGTTCCTTCACCATAGGGAACCAAAGCACTCTCCAAAAATTGTTGTAATGTCCAGACAGTATGACCTCCTATTTAATAGGTAAGATTCTGTTTATAGTTTGTATATAGTCACAATAATACGTCAGTACAGTTAAAAAAGCACAGGGGTTGTCGTTCACAAAAGATTATCTTGTTTACAATCTTTGTTAACGTTGATTGATCCAGAAGGAACCCAGCCAACACGTGTTTTGTCAACCTTTGACTTTTTCAAGGCTGTAAAGACATTACCAAATTCATGTTCTTTTAGTGGTATAAACATGTCACAAATAGGAACACAAGCAAGGAAGATTGTATTGTAATAAAAAAGAAAAAACGCAAGAATGTCTTCATAAGTATTAAGAATAGATATAGGGCAGGTGAAACCATGTGACACTCAAAACAATAGTGATTCACACTCTAAAAGAATCCCAGAAGTGAAGGCCAAGCAATGATCTAGACCCCTAGATATATATTGATAAGAAAAGAAGCTATAACAGCAAGTGCAAGAGTACAGAAGCACCAACCAAAATAACCAGTGAGAAAACGTGCATATGTCACCCATGTACAAAAACCACATATCAGATATGTGTGAAATACTGTATAACCCACCTAAATATGTGGCAAGGTAGTCCGTCTAATCCTGTTTTTTTTCTAACAGTATGCCGTGATAGTAATATCCAAATAAGCCACAGTTCCAAAGAGACCCTTCATCATGAGAAAAAAACTGGGGAACCTCAAGAGTCTAGAATATTTGTTAAAGACAATAGTCATCCTGAAGATAAGAAACACTATATTGATCTTAAAGACAATAGACCAATTGAAAACCAAGTGAAATGGTGACCTAATACTCACTATCAGTAACACAAGCACAGCCGCCCCTGGATACTGTATAAAGTATCGCAATGAAGTCCCTCCAGAAGTTAACTAGTCTGGAATAGAATGAAAAATGTATTTCCAAACCACATTATCAATGCTGTATTGATAGACTCTACATTTGAAATCTTTTAATGAAAGACCCTGTGTGAGTTGTTATTGCCCCAATTTGAATAACCAGCAAATCAAAAAGCTAAAGAATCTGGTGAAAAGAAATAGTAACTACTACTATAAAAAACACCTGTGACATACAGTCTCAGAAACATGCCAGCAGATAAAACTTAAGTACAAGCGTACGAAAAGTTAGTCGTATCAACGAACAATTTAACCGCCTTGTAATCGACCGGATGGCAGCATAGTCAAGCGTATAAGATTGAGTCCATGATAAGCTCCCACACTGAAAGGGTTAAACAAACAAGTAATAAGATTACCAATAAACCCTAGAAGTAACCACATGATCCCCTAACGGGATCACCTAGAGAGAGAGTTGCCATATAAAATACATTCTCTATCGCCAACAATGAAAGAAGGGGGTCTGCGGTAACCGTCTTAAATACAAGTCTTTATGTATGCCGCGAGTAATAGAGAGTGAAAAGGATGCAACCAGAGTGTAAGTATTAAGTTTGAAAAAATACACGGGTGCCATCTTGGAGTGTTACCTCTTGTTAGTAATAAAAGCCTTAGACAATTAGAATGATGTTATAATTTTAGAGGAAGAAATTGAGAGAATGATGTACCCAAGAAAATAAATAGAGGAAAAAGTACCTACAGGCACAAGATCCAGTTTGATGTAATGATTATCACCAATATAAACATGTTATTATCCATTGGCATAGCAAATATAAGCCTGTTAACAATAGTTGCATTATGGACAATATTATCAAAAATAGAAATTGTATGTGCATCAATTCAGCATGTAGATGTTGCCTAACATGTCTATATTTGTACACATACATTGAGGATACCAACAATCAGAAGTAATTGTATCCCAGTGCTTGTTGTCAATTGTACCTAGTATATGCGCTCCTCATAAAATTTTCAAAAATATATAATATATAACATAGCATATTGCTAGCTAAGGATGGTATGTACATGAGTTCCTGCATATTCAAATCTACTTGTTCAACCAATACTACGAAGTGTATTGATTGGCACATATACATAATGTTGTCACCCATACAAGTTGTACATAGGGTACCTAAACAGTAATTGCAAAATAGTACACATTCAGCATTAAACAATGTAACATGTTAAGATCTAGACACGTCACAACAGTGGCAATACATGTGGCACTTAATCATGTTACAGAGACAAGATGAATATTTACGATCGTCGCTTAAATCAGTCAGTTAGAAAAACATGCAACTCCCTGTCAGTGTTGAGGCTCATATCCACAGTCCTCAATTTTATCAGCCATTTAGTTACTAGTTTCCTCAAAGCTAATGTCCTATCACCCCCTCTGGGATTCTCCTTTGCTAGGGTAATGCCATGAAATTTCAGTCGGATCAGCTCTGATTTCGCATGTACTGTGTTAAAATGTAGGGGTGGGCGGAATTTGCGAAATCCACTTTTGCAAATTATCGCGAAAATGTTTAAAATTATCGCAAACAAGCGGAAATATCGCGAAGATGCGGAATTTTTTCCCCCGCATGTTTGCGAGATTTTCGCATGGTTGCGGGTCGCCAACTTACCCATGTGGTTGCTCGCGGGCGCGGCCATCTTGTTTTGAGTTGTCCCGCGGTGCATGATCGCAAGAAGAAAGACGTGATCGCACGACACATGACGTCACAGCGGGCGCGAACTGTCGCAAGACAGCGCAAATGGCTAAAAACAATCCAACATCTCATGGAGAACGTGACCGGATCAAGAAAACTTGTCGGCGAACGCAGGGAATCAGGTAAGGCGATCGCGCGCGCGCGTGCGAGAATGTATTATTTTACAGTGCGAGCAAGAAACAAATTATCGCCAAGCTGCGGAAAGCGGAAATTTTGACATTTTCGCGCTCTCCGCGGAACTCGAAAATGTCAAATTATCGCAATTTCTGCGAATGGAATGAAATTTTTGCCCAGGCCTATTAAAATGTACTGCAAGAGGATCGGGTTCCCGTTTCTAATTGCCCTGATGTGTTTTTGAATTCGCTCTTTCAATGGTCTAATCGTGCTACCCACATAAACTAGGCCAGAATGACAGATAATACAGTAGACAACACATTTTTTATTACAGTTGATAAATTGTTGTATGTGCTGGACCTGTGTAGTATTGTATCGAAAGCTGTGGTTTTGTCATCAGCATATTGGCATACATTGCAGAGAGTACATCTGAAAAAACCTTTAGGTTTTTGTTAAGGCCACGTCGTGCCTTGGCAAGAGGTTTTGGGAGATTTGTAACTTAGACATAAAAGATTTCTGGGAGTAGTGCCCCTACTGTAAATTATTTTTGGTTTGCCTGCAATATATTTGGATAGACCCTGGTCCAGAGTTAATAGTTGCCAATGTTTCTGCAACATCTTGTAAAGAACCTGAATATTAAAGTCTGTTATCAGTGCAAAAGTTTGCGGTTGTGGCTTGTTCTTGGCCGTTTCTTTCAAGATTGATTGGCATGATTTTCTAGCAATCTTATGTTCAGCTTGGTCTAGGAACTCTTTCTTGTAGCTCCTAGTTGTAAGGCCGGCTCTCAGACGTTGTTATTCTTGCATAATAATAGTATAGTTACTAAAATTATTTCTTAGACTTGTCATTTCCCCTGAAGGGATGGGCTTAGTCTGTACCCTGGGATGACCGCTATTCGCATGTAAGATGGAATTACATGCAGTTGGCTTGCGAAATAGCTGTGAGGCAATCCTGTTGTCCTCTAAATAGAGGGTCACATACAAAAAGTCAATTTCAGTGACACTCAATTGATATGAGAATCTCAGATTAAACAAATTGTTGTTAAGATGAGTCAAAACTTTTAAAGTATTTGTGTACCTCCATTCCAAATCATGAATATATCATCGATATATCGTCCCCAATATATGATATGTTCTGTGATGTTGAGCAGGCAAATAGCCCAAATATGCTGTCACTCAAAATAGCCCATGTAAATGTTCACATAAGAGGGCGAAAAATTAGAAAACATAGCTACCCCAATTGCTTGTCTAAACCAGGTGCCATTGTGTAGAAAGAAATTGTTCTCCAGGATAAGATGTGTAATAAATCCAAGACGAAGCGATAATTCTCAGGAAGCTTTAATAACTTTATCTCTCTAACGTCTCCTTTGCCAGAATGCCCATCTCATTCAGAACCATGAGATCCACATTCTGTCGCTAGGACAACTACTAGATTCTAAAACAACACATTAAGCAAACAAGCAAATTACAACACATCCCCTTTACAACAAAACAAAAACTTAAAACATACACAAAATAAATGATACAACTTTATGCAGAAGAAACAACATACCCATAATCCCACACAATTCCAAGACTTAAGAAATTTGAGGTAGTAGATGTTAATATAAAATAAAATCCTCAAATTTTGAAGGTATGGATCTCTGTCTACATGACCTTGCAACACAACCACCCCTTCCCTCTGGGACACAACTAGGAACACTGGCTGCACCCAGATTCATACCATCCAACTTAACCAACCTAGACATACTCCAAGTACAACCATTATTCAAAGTTACAACATTTTTTTTTATCCTTGTGATGACAAAAGGACCAGAAAAATTTGTCAACCCTTTATGGCAATGTTTCACTTTCTTCACCCAAACTTTATCACCTACATTCCACACCTTCTCCTTCACAGACCTTTTGTCATCATAACGTACTTTGTATCTTCTTTGATACTCAAGAAGCTTAGATTTTTTTTCTTCCGCACTCACACCCTTGCTCACCCACCTGGGAAGCCAAACAGGATTTAACTTAGAACTCGCCAATCTTCCTCTCAACGCCTCAAAAGGAGACTTTTGAGAAATCACATTGGGAGCTGTACGATGTGCCCACCAAGTCTCTCTCAACACCTCTCCCAAAGGAACCTTAGTATCCAAAGCTCTCTGGACACAACTTTTGACCACCCTATTCATCCTTTCCGTGAGACCATTCGCTTGTGGGGAATACAACACAGTCTTTTGATGCACAATGCCTAAACCCTCAAGAAAATCTTGCATTTCCTGGGAGACAAATTGTACCCCGTTGTCAGTCACCAGGAACCTAGGTACACCTTCTGAAACAAAAACATCCTTCAGAAACTCGATCACCGTCTTAGAATTCACTGTGCCCATGCACTTAGTGACCACCCACTTAGAGGTATAGTCCACCAATAATACAACAAACCTCTCCTGGCATGGCATCAACTCCAAAGGGCCCATGATATCCAACCCCAACTTAGTCCAAACTGCATCTGGAACTTCCACTGGCGACAGGGGAACTTGATTGGTCACATGAGACTTGTCATTGTTAGCACACAAATGACAATCCTTCACCACTGACTCCACCATGCTATCCATCCCTGGCCACCAGTACCTTTCCCTGACCCTTCCTTTCGTGAGATTCCTACCAAGATGCCCTTCATGAGCCAAATTGATTACTTTATCTCTGAGAGTAACAGGTGGAACCAACCTATCACCTCTCAATAACTTGTCCTCACAAAAAGTCAAATCATCCCTAACACACCAAAATGGCTTTAATATAGGATCAAGATCTTGAAAATTAGGCCAACCTTTAGCTACAACCCCTCTCAAAAGCAGAAAAACTTCATCTTGAGCAGCACTTGACAACCACTCTTCCTCAGAAATTGTCTCCTCCACCACCCAATTCACACATGGTGGCTCCTCCCAAACCTCATTCCCACCTACCGGTAACCTAGACAGACAATCAGCTGACTTGTTGTTCAAACCAGGTATATAATGAACACGAAAATTGAATTCCTGTAGTCCTTCACTCCACCTTTTAAGTCTGGGAGTCAAATGATCACCGTGGTGACTAGAGTATATTTGAACAAGAGGACGATGATCACACTTCACCTCAAACGGAATCCCCCACAATTAAAACTTAAAATGGTGTATCGCCCAATATACACTCAACGCCTCCCTTTCAATACACGAGTAGTTAGCCTCCGCATCCCTAAGAGCTCTGGAAGCAAATGCCACAACCTTCTCCTCCCCATTCTCCACCTGCGAAAGCACCGCCCCCAAACCCTTAAGACTGGCATCAGTCGTAAGAATGGTTTTTAACCTAGCATCAAAGTGCCCCAAAGTTGGCATGGATCCAATCTCTGACTTAACCAGCTCAAAAGACTTCTCACACTCCGGCGACCAAACAAAATGCGCTCCTTTCTTTAACAAAACCCTAATCGGTTCCACCACACTGGCAAACCCCTTCACAAACTTGGAGTAAAACTCCGCCATACCAAGAAAAGATCTGACCTGTTCCTTGTTCTCTGGAGCAGGAGCTTTCATAATACTCTCAGCCAACTTAAACTTCGGTTGTATCCCATCACCAGAAATAACATGACCTAGATATGTTACAGATTTCAATCCAACCCTACACTTTTCCTTCTTGAGGGTGAGACCTCTATCTCTCAGCTTACTCAACACCAACCTCAACACTTTTTCATGCTCACTTCCACATTTCCCGTAGACCAAAATATCGTCTTGAAAAAACAAGACATTGGGAAGATCTCCTAGCACCATCTTCATAATCCTCTGAAAACATGCTGCTGCCGAAGCTAGCCCAAAAGGCATTCGCAAAAATCGGTAAGCCCCTAAAGGAGTAACAAAAGATGTTAGGTGTCTCGAACTTTCATGAAGCTTAACTTGATGGTACGCAGACGACAAGTCCAACACACTAAAGATCTTTGCCCCCTTCAACAAACTAATACACTCAGAAATGTTTGGCAAAGGCTGTCGATCCACCCAAATCCATTCATTTAATCCACGCAAGTCCACACACATCCTCACAGCAGACCCACCATCCTTGGGTGCTAAAACTATCGGAGACAACCACTCCGATGCCTCGATCTCTTAAATCACCCCCAAATCCAGTAACCTCTTCAACTCTAGTTTTAACGGCTCCACCATCAGGTTCGATACTCTGCGCACCTTATGTACACAAGGTCTGGCCTTATTCTTCAAAATAATTCGGTGCTCAAAACCACTCAAACATCCTAAGGCATCAGAAAACACATCCGGAAAATCCTTGATCAATTCCTCACTGACATCCCCACCATCAATTGACGAAATTTTCCCACATGAACACATCTCATCCATCAGCATGACTTGGTTTCTCGGATTGGTGGCATTGGGATTGTTTTAAGCAAACAAGCAAATTACAACAATGTGTCAAATCCAGGATTATCTGGGTATGTTCATAAAGAGTGGCATCTCTAGTAGAAAGAAAATAAGTCAAAGCTTGTATGCCTTTGTCAATATGGATACATGTTTAAATTGCATTTACATCTAAGGTGACAATTGTAAAATCATCTGCCCACTACAGATCCTCTAGTTTGTTTAGAAGATCCTTCGTGTGTCTGATGTATGACGGCAGGTTTTGCACTATGAGTTGTAAGAAGATGTCGATGTATTCTGAAATATGTTCTGTGGGTAATCCAATACCTGAAATTATAGGTATAACAGGAGGGAAGGCACTATTCTTTTTTTTTTTATATATTTATTTTATTGTCATCTCAAAATTATACAATGTATAAACAAAGAAAACAAAACCCCCCAGACTGTCGCACAACAACATCCATCATCCAGTGATCACTTAGTGTACAAGTTGCCAGTAGTTAATATTTACTGGTATATTACAATGTTCAACTAATCCATTGGATTTGTTTGTAAATAGTCAATCAGGTAGGACCAGTAGTCTCTTGGCTTGGCGCCAGTGGATAGTTCCTCCTCGTATGTATGCAAAGCCTCTCGACAATACGTCAGATCTTGTAGCCATTGTCTAATCGTTGGAAAAACGTTACTATCCCAGCACAGCGAAATTCTACGTTTTGCTAGCAACAAAGCTACTACACAGAACTTGCGTTTCCTGGAGCGCACATCCCGAACCAGACCCAACAAGCAGGTACGGATGGTATATTCAATATGTGTTCCCACCATTTTTCACAATTCCCTCGTAACATTTGTCCAGTACTCATTTACTCTCGCGCAGGACCAGGCAAGATGTGGGAAAACGGCCGTATCCGCCTTGCAGCGCTTACAGTGTGCATCTGGTCTTAGGCCATAAGCGTATAACCTTGCTGGGGTATAATACGTTTGGTGTAAGTATTTGTAATGCACCATCCGCAAATTGCCGTTTGGCGTAAGCACACCAGTGAGCGCACATGCCATGCCTCATTCCTCCTCCGTAAGCGGAGTCTCCAGTACCACATTCCACTTTGTCATTGCATGGACCGTCGTCGCGGCTATATCCTCCTGCAACTTAACGTATAATTTAGATACCATGTGTGCATTGGTAGGTGTAGTGAGTATCCACTGCAAGGCTGACAGTTGAGGTGGTTCTGCAGGATAGGAGGGATAGAGCTTTTTAATCGCATGCTGCAATCTATAATATGTGAACCGAAACAGTAGTGTTTGGTTACTGATGTATATAAGGTCACTGGGCGTCCTAAATTTACCATTGTGATACAAGTCCCCCATTTTAGCTATACCCACATGCTTTAATTGGTCCAGGCCTACTTTTTCTTGAGTGACTGATAATTCTGGATGATGTGCTAATGGTAATGCCGGAGCATATAGCGGTAGTTTGCCTGCTAATTTCCCCATTTTGAGCCAGGCCGCATTTGTCGTGTCTATAGTATTTATATCTCGATTATGAAGAGGGGGCCGACGATGAGTAATGATAGCTGATAGCGGGATAGGGAGCGCATCGCCTTCCTCGATTGCTACATGTGTAACATAGGGGATCGTATGATACCAATAGCGTGCAAATTGCGCCTGAGCACATAAGAAGTAAAGTAAAAAATCTGGAACCGTAAATCCCCCACGCGAGTATGGTAACGTAAGTGTGTGTAGTTTAATACGGGTCTGTGTGCCAGCCCATATCAACCTCGTCACTAGTGCAGTTAATCGTCTAAAAATCACAGAAGGGGGAGTGATCGGTATATTATTAAAAAGATATAGGAATTTAGGCAGGACCACCATTTTTACAATCGCTAGTCGATCGGCCAATGATAACCGTAATTGTATCCATCAGTCGATTTTGCCCTCCATGGAATCTAGCGCTTTGCCGTAGTTGGTACGAATTACAACCTCCGGGTCACGGTGAAACCAGACTCCCAGATACTTGACAGGGTCTGATTGCCATTCCAGAGGGAATTCAGTTTGGTGTGGGATCGTTGAGTCCGTTAGCGGAATTATGAGGGACTTGGACCAGTTAATTTGTAGCCCTGAGTGATGACCAAAGCGAATATATTCCCTGAGTAGTGGGGCTAGATGCTGCTCCGGGTCACGCACATGTTGCATCATGTCATCCGCATACAAAGATATGTGCAATGGACGTTGTTGAAATTGGAGTGCCGAATAGTGATGACCCTGCCTTATTTTACAGGCAAGCGGTTCAAGTGCTAACGCGAATAGCAAGGGGGACAGCGGGCAGCCTTGCCTCGTCCCCCATTCTATCGGAATGGTCTCTGATATATAGTTGTTAACTTTAATACGAGCCGTAGGGGCCGTATATAATGTTTGTACCCAGCGTAAAAAGATCGGTGGAAATCCCATGCGCTTCAGCACGGTGTGTAGATATGGCCATTCAATAGAATTGAATATTTTCGCAGCATCCAATAGAATCGCAGCAGCCTTGGTACTAGGAATTAAGTAATGTGATAATGCAAATAACGTTCTGGTGTTGTGAGTCGTTGATCTAGTTGGGATAAATCCAGCTTGATCTGGCAATACCAGCCTGGTCATTAGGGGTTGCAACCTGGAAGCCAATAACTTAGCTAATATCTTGGTATCAACATTTATGAGAGACAGCGGCCGATAAGATTCACAACATTCAGGATCTTTGTGTGGTTTCAAGAGGGCAACTAGCACATCTTCTCGCAGTGTGGGCGGTAATAATAGATCGTGTGCATCTCCGTACATCTCAACCAGATGTGGCGCCAATTGATCTACAAATCGTTTATAGAATTCACAGGTGAACCCTTCAGGGCCAGGCGCTTTTCCATTTGGCAGTGACTTAATAATTCCCGTGACCTCCTCTACCGTGATGGGCAAGGACAAATATTCCCTATGCGTGTCAGATAACCAAGCAATCGCCACATCTTCCAAGTAGTCCATGACCTCAGATGGTGTAGCCGTGTTACGTGCAGTATATAATTCGCCATATGTACTCATAAATTCGCTCAATATACCCTTTGTGTCGTGGTGTAATCCCCCCTGTGCATCTCTGATCGTTAGGACCGCCTGTGGCGGGCGACCTGTACAAATCTTGGATGCCAATACTCTTCCAGGCCTACCTCCTTCCCCGTATGATCGTGCCACTTGATGCTTCGACACATACTTCAATTCATCCTCCGTGTATGTTTGATATTCCGTCAGCACCCTCCGAATGTCACCTAGTGTTTTCACATTTTGCGTGTTTTCATACTCCCGTTCTAGTGTGTCTAGCATGCTCTCCCGCTTGCTAAGCTGTTGGCGTATGTCTTTTAATATACCAGCGCTAGTACTGATACAGACCTCCCTGATCGTTGCTTTACAAGCTTCCAAAGTAAACCCGGGTCTTCTGTACTGGGCTTATTCAAAGTGAAAAATTCAGTGATAGCTTGACTGATAGCGTCGGTATACACCGAATCCAGTAGTGCTTTCGAATTAAATCTCCAAGTGTAAGGGGGTGGTGTGTAGTGTGGTATGTTAATAGATAGCAACACTGGGTTGTGGTCCGAAAACGTTCTGGGTATGTGTCTCACCTCACACGTCCATAATAGTAACTCACCAGTACCCAACCAGTAGTCTATACGAGACCAGCTGTTGTGTGCCGCTGTGGTATGTGTGGCCTCCCTTCTACCTGGATTGCGAGATCTCCAGATATCATGGAGATGCACTTCGCTCATAATATTACGCACCATTGTCACTGCCCTTCGATGCGGTTCTTTAGATGCTGTTGATCTATCTAAGTCATCACACAGTGCAACATTGAAATCACCTCCCCAGCATATAGCCATGTCCGTCAGATCATTTAGTTTACGCCAAATTTCGTTATAGAATTCCGGGTCATCTACATTCGGACCATAGGTGTTGATAAAGGCAATTCTCTGACCCCGTAATTTCCCCTTGATAATGACGTAGCGCCCTAGCTCATCCTGTATCGTACTATCAACTTGCAGCTGCGTCCCTTTTTTGACCAAGATGATAACACCCCTGGAATAGGAGGAGTATGATGAACTATACACTGCTTCTGCCCATTTGTGCCCAATCTGAGTCGTAGACCTAGAAGCAAGGTGTGTTTCCTGAAGAAACGCTATGTCAATGTGGAGTCTGTCGAAATAAGCAAAGAGTTGTCAGATCTTTTTCGGGTTATTTAGCCCCCTGACATTTCAAGTTATCATATTTAAATGTGCAGGTCTTAGCCTATCTGCAAACATTGTTAGGGAAAGATATGTTTCTTGAAACGTGTAGCATTACCCCTACTTGTACAGCTTATGTGATTGAGTGGAAGTCTGGCAACATCAAGCCTGAAACCATATAGCTGGATATCCGCGATGTTTCTCAAGTACAACAGTCCGCAAAACATTGTCCCCCCCGCCCGCCCCCTCCACCCACTTCAGCACCCCAACCATACCAAAGACAATCCCCTAATATAGTAAATATCATAACAAAACCACTTCGTGGGGATCACCCGCTAGGGGGTACCGCCGAGTGCACACAACTCCACCCACCAAGAGTGGATGTGGTCCGGTAAACGTTATATACACAGGTCTGCTTCTGACCATCAGGTTATCCAGTGGTGTTAAAGCAACAGTTGGCTATGAATATCAGAACGACACATGTTATAGAGCAAATATTCCTCTCTCTCTACTGCGGGTGATATAGATCGTAGCTCCTACTTATTATTACTCTATAGGGCCACCAACCCTATCTTCGCTTAGGGATAAAAGCATAGTAGTGTATCCTGTAATATAGAAAAACCTATCCGGCAATATCACCAATCGCATTATCACATGTGCACAATACGTGTATCTCCCTCTGCTGTCTACAGCGTCTATTGTGCACTCTTAGGAAAATAGTGTCTCGTCTCTTGCTACTCTACCCTTGGTTATGCGATTGCTTCAATATCTCGGAGGTCCACTTAGTGAGAAGGAGAGCCATATGGACCCTTTAGGTGGTGACATCGCAGATTACCTGTCCGCCTACACCACATAATCAGGACTCCGTTGTGTCGCAGGGTATACAGTGTACCTCCATTTCCCACCTTGCTGTGAGCAACAACAAGACCGCTCTTATTCAGATTCAGGGTTCTGTCCAGCCTTCTTACGCTCCCGGCGCTGACCCAGCAATTTTTTAATAAAGTCGTTTGCTGCTTTCGGAGAGTGGAGGACTGTGGAGTGGCCATCGTGTGTCACCTTCAGCTGGGCCGGATAGAGCATCTCATATTGCACTCCCATATCTCGCGATTTCTGTTTTACAGGATTGAATTCCTTTCGTGCTAGTTGTACTGTCATGGTGAAATCCGGATAGAATGCTAAAGTATTGCCCTGGTAGGTCACCTGCTGTTTTTCTCGCGCCATGCGTAATATGGCATCCCTATAATTTAGGATCTTGGCCACTATAGGTCTCGGAGTGGTACCTGGCGGGGGTCTGGGCGCCAAAGACCTATGTGTGCGCTCCACTATAAGGGCAGTCGAAAAATTACTAGCACCAAATACTTTACGGAGCATGTCCTCTACGTAGGTCTCCATCCGTCCTGTATTTGTGGATTCTGGAATTCCCGCGATTCTGATGTTATTGCGACGGGACCTGGCTTCCAAGTCCTCCACTTTGTGTTTAAGGCCTTCCACCACCTTCTCCATGTCCTTACACTTACGAGTTGTGGTTTGCGATTCATCCTCTACGGTTGTTATACACCTCTCAGCTTCGTCGAGTCGCTCCCCTTGTTTATCCAGTTTTGCCGACATATTGTCAACCCTATGTGTAATGGAATCCAGTTTGGCGTTTATGTCCTGTAAGCTCTGTTGTTTCGCCTTGAGGACATGTTCCATTGCATTGTTCATCTCGTTCCCCCTTCCAATTCTGTGTCCGACAGCGCCGCGGCACCTATGGTTTGTCGTTTTGTTTCGAATGAAAGTTTGGGTTGTTGCTTGTTCGGCTTCCCCATGCTGCCAATATCAAGCCCCGAAGATGGCGTCACTCCCTTCACTTTATCGCCAATCACAGGGAGGTAGTGTGAACTGCGCGTCACCTGGTAGCTTCCTGGGCCCCCAGACTTCCACACGGCCCGATTAAATCAAGCATACAGATGTGCCACGCAATATTTACTTCCGTGGAGAACACCCGGTAGTTGCAGCCGGTGCTGTAGTGCCTCTCGTGCAAATCGGCCACGCAGTTATGGCAGGCATCCAGCAGGGAACAGATCACACTATTTGGAAGGCACCGTATCACCACGCGCTGTCATGTCCCACTTCTTCATGCGTTGCGACATACGCTAGTATCGCCAGGCCTCAGGATACATTTCACCAGGCGCTACACAGCCATTCCGCCATCCTGGAGAACACTGACCTCGTGGTACGTGCCTGTGTCCAGCGTCAGTTACCGCACAGTCTCCGGGGATCCTGCACCCTACAATTTATATAGGACCGATTTGTAAAGTGATTGCAAGTCTCTAGAACCCCTGCTGCTCAACCGTGCGGTCCCTGCGAGCGCCTCCGCGGTTCTTCCAGCCGCAGTCCAGCTATCGCACACAGCAAAGCAGGCACCCTTGGTATGCGCGATGCTGACCGTCCCGTTAGATGAGGCTCAGCTCCTCAAGCAGGTATTACCACTAACCTACACAACGGCAGATAATTCTCATTGGCATTGGGGCATATCCGAGCTATGCAGGTCACAGCCGCGGGCCGCCATTTTGTGCTGGTGCACCGATGTGTTTTACATGCAGCAATCGGAGTCGCGTGGTACCCTTACTCACTGCGTGTCGTCACTTGGTAGGCTGTTAGTCTCTCCCCCTCGGACGCACCCTCCAGGAGCCAGAATCAATCATCAGATAGCCTGCTACACAGCCGGGAACAGGATCTGAATTGGAGCGGACGCAGTGTCGGGCGCCGCCATCTTGTGCCGTCCACGCGCCTCTCCGCCGCAGAATCACTGAAGAAATTTAGTGTGGGCAAATGGTGAGTCTTCAGCCTCGAACCCCACGAGTGCTTCCAACATTGGCAGCAGCTGTTTTCAGTCAGTTACAGCCCCGCATGCTGGCCGTTTACGCCGTTATCTGTCCCGGACCAGCGGAGCTGTCTCAGGAGCCAGCCATTCCGCTGTGCGCCCTCTAGCACCCCCAGGGAAGGCACTATTCTTATGTATCTTAGGTAGACCGTATATACATGGAGCTCTACTTGATGGATTAAACATATACCCTGTACTCAAGCGCCGTCAGAAGGCAAATGTCCCGCCAGTGACCAAGTCTGCATTCAATCAGTGTAGTCACTTCCTTTAAGGAATTGTACTGTAGCTTAATGTAAGCATTCGGTATCTGCTATTTGACTATCAATTTCATTAATATAGTTATCATTGTCCATCAATACTATATTACCCCCCCTTGTCTGCTTCTTTGATCGTGATGCTAGGAAGGTTAGATAGTGTGTGTAAAGTTATACGTTCATTCTTGGTGAGATTGTCCATAAGAATGCTTCGTCTTTCTGATACCCTGTCTTCCAACCCATATAGATCATGCGTGACTGCCTTTTAAAACAAATCTGTTAGATTGTCTGGTGGTAATGTGGGGACAAAGGTGGATTTGGGCTTCAGTCCACTGTCAATGTTTAGATTGGAGGTTATAGTTTTAAGCGGGGTACAAATTTAAATAGGTCAATGTGAGTCTGGGCAAAATTGGGTTTGACATGGGACAAAAGATCAAACCTTTTCATAATGCATTGGTTTCCACTGAGGACAGTTTGTATTAAGACAAGTTAACAATAGAAACATCTTTGGATACAGTATAATTTCCAGGGAGGGAGATATCAATCTCATTTAATGGATTAATGGGGGACCGCTCTCAGTTCTTTTGGTTGCGTGATGTTGATCTTGGTGTCACTCCCTCCCGTTGGTTGGTATTTGTTCTTATGTCTGCCCCTTCTAGGTTTTTTGCATTTGAATTGGGTTTGTTGAAATTTGACCTGGTTCTCTTCCTGTAACGCTCTAGTTCCACTAAAAAAGACAATGCCATTGTATTAGCAGTGGTACCTGTCGTGAGAGAAGCTGTTTCTCGTATGTAACTTAGATGACTAGCCAAACTGGATAAGTCGGACTCACTGGCTGAAGTGGAGGTACCAGCAGTCTTATCAATAGTGGTGACCTAAATTGGTTGTGGTTTTAAATCATCAAATTACTTAGCAAATGTAAAAATCCTACCACTGCCGTAGTCCTTATCATTCCTCTTAATTTTTCCGATTTTTTGTTATCTCTTATATAAGTTTCATGTGCACTAAGTACCTCCTTCAAGATTTAATCATTTTTGTCTGTGGCCTCTGTCAAATTAAGTGATTTAATTTCTTCCTCTATCTGTTCAATTTTACGTAGCAAAATACATCTTTTCCTATCGGCATGTCTTATCAACATATCCATCAACCAAAGGATGAAGATAATATTAGATTCTCCCATTCACCCAGTAGATCACTATCTTGATCCTCTAATGAAGAAAAATAATCACTCGAAGGCCCCTTGGTACCCGTTTCAGTTCGATATACTTTCTCAAAACTCTTAGATCCCACCATCAGGCTAGTTCTTGTTTTTTTAAACGCTCAAGTTTAATTAACTTTTGTTTCAGCCCTTGTGGTCTCTCCACTGAGGGAATGCTTCTATGCAGGGCCATCTGTCCCGAGAAGAGTTCTGAAAACATCTTATCTCTATCATCATTGAAATTGGACATATTTGTCAAATTCAAATTACTCTGATATTAATGATATCAGATCCCACAACCAAAAGAACCCGAGTGCAGAAAAACGCAAATATTTACTTAATACAAATTGGGGTAGTAGCCCCCAGAAGTATTGCACCTCGTATTGGCACTGTAAAAATTCACAAACAATTGTGTGGGATAAAGAGATTCAAACATCAGGCTAGTGAAATAGAAAACCAAGGTGCTATTATGGTTCACGCACCCTACTACCAAAGATTACACATAACATTATCCAATGATTAACATATAAGATAATTCACCATAGGGAACCAAAGCACTATCCAAAAATTGTTGTAATGTCCAGACAGTATGGACTCCTATTTAATAGGTAAGGTTCTGTTTAATGTTCCATATAGTCACAATAATACGTCAATACAGTTAAAAAAGCACAGGGGTTGTCCTTCACAAAAGATGATCTGTTTTACAACTTTGTTCACGTTGATTGATCCAGAAGGAACACAGTCAACACCTGTTTCGTAAACCTTTGACGTTTTCAAGGCTGTAAAGACATTACAGAATTGATGTTCTTTTCGTAGTATAAACATGTCACAAATATGAATTCAAGCAAGGAAGCTTGTATTGTAATAAAAAAGAAAAGATGCAAGAATGTCTTCATAAGTATCAAGAATAGATATTGGACAGATGAAACCATGTGATACTCAAAACAATAGTGATTCAAGCTCTAAAAGAATCCCAGAAGTGAAGGTCAAGCAATAACCTAGAGCCCTAGATATAAATTGATCAGAAAAGAAGCTATAACAGCAAGTGCAAGAGTACAGAAGCGCCAACCAGTATACAAAACGTGCACCTCACTCGTGTACAAAAACCACATATCAGATATGGTTGAAATATTTTATCACCCACCTAAATGGGTGGTAACGTAGTCGCTCTAATCCGGTACGTTGGTATAAAGGGGCTCAATATCCAGGCTCACAATATGTATTATTCGGGTTCAAAATGTATTCCAGCAAACATGTTGGTAAAATTCATGGAGTTCCTCACACATGCTGAGTCTTATGTACATGTGGTTGAAGTAGGAATGGATTGTATTGAGATAGAAGTTGCAAAATTGAGCCGCAGCCGAAAACTGTTGGTGCCCTGCTCGTTTCTCCATATTTCTATCTATATTGGGTAGCACACAAAAAGAACTTGGATTATGAATCTGTGTGTTTTTTAAAAATCAAAAGTCTAGTTATCTCTTACTAATCCATCCTTCTTCTAAACTTGTTTTGTGTGATTTATGATATTTGTTCCTTTAGGTCTATTGAGGGATCACTTTGCAATTCCCTGTAGTGATATTCATTGCTTATTTGTCTAGCGACTGCATTGTCAAACTCATCAGTGTTGGTTAGATTGTTTCTCACTGCTTTCACAGTTCTATCATGATTTCGATAACAATAGGTATTTTTACTTGTATTCCTATTGGACTGTATTTGACCTTGTGTACATTTTCTTTTTGTTTATTTTGTCAAATTCTTAAAGTACTGTACCTTCAAATGCAACAACCTCTGGTGGCATTTTTGTGAGTGAGGGACAAAAAGTTGGTTTACTATGGAGGGCAGTGATATCGCAGTCTTAGGGCTGATTAAAATTAGAGAACTAAACCTTAAGACTGCTATTTCTGAGGAACTGCAAGTTTTTTGTTTTATTGTCGTGGGTTCTGTTTCTGGTATAGTTTCAAATTGCAATCCTTCATTGAATAATTAATTTTCTGTGTCTGAAAGTTCATATTTAGAAATATTGTAGATATACATGTTAGAAAAATGTATCATATATTCACTTGTTTGCATATTATTACAGTTTTTGAATTGTACGTTTGCCTACTCCTCACTCTTTTGTTGCCTCGTTTTGAAAAATGGCTGCTGTTGTTAATTTTGATTACATTTCCCTTGTGTGGATGAGTCAGGGCTTTCTGGCAGGGAATCAGAAAATGCTTCTAAAAATGTAAAGTATACAAAAAAGTGATGGATGGAATGCTTGAATTCATCTCAGTCACTGGTAGTTACTCAGGGCCGCATCCCAATCCATCGTTATTTTGCACACCAAGTCACCTTAGTTTGGATCCAGCTGTATACAAGTCAGTCTTGTCCCTGCTCCATCCGGAGCAGTCCAGCCTGAACAACCAAGCCAGGTCCCCCCTGAACCAGAACTCAAGCAACCCAGGACTGGTTTTGCCCCAAGTAATGGGTTCATCAGCCGGGTTTCAGTGACACAGTGTGCACGAGACCAACATCTTGGGCATCCTGTCCCACTTAGGGTGACAAACTAAAGTATAAAAAAAAGTGATGGACAGAATACTTGAATTAATCTCACGCGCTGGTAACTAATCAGGACCACTTCCCAATCTATCATCATTTTGCACACCATGCCACCGCAGTTTGGACCCAGCTATATTCATTCAAGCAACACAAGTCTCCCTAGTTATGGGATCATCAGCCTGGTACAGCTACACAGTACAGCTTGGTTCCAGTAACACAGTGTGCACTGGACCCACGTCTGGGCATACCTGTCTCACTTATGGTGACAAACTAAAGTATGCAAAAAAACGATGGATGAAATGTTTGAAATAATCTAAATCACTGGTAATTACTCAGGTCGCATTCTAATCTGTCATTATTTTGCATACCATGTCACCTCAGTTTGGACCCAGCTATCTGTAAATCAGCCTTGAGCCTGCTCCAATCAGAATCAGAAGATGCTTTTGAAAATGTAGTCACATTAAAACTGTTCTTTGTGATAGGGATAAGTGACTTCATTATTATAATTTTTATACATTTTTCAAATGTGCTTTTCTGATTTTGTGCAAAGGTTACTCTTTCTGCGTGTTCCCTTTTCAATTAATTGTTGAGCATCTTTTATATTAGCATTTCCCAAAATGTTCTGCTGTAATTTTTTTGTTTCTTTTAATTCCTCCTCACGCCTTCTGAGCAATGTTTCAATTGCTAGATCTAACCGACCCCTTGAGCATTTAGGTCCCATTAACTAAAATCTGTGAGGTACTCTTTACTCTCTGTGAAGATACCTATGGGCATATTATCTATAATCTGCGATAATCATCGCAAACCGAGGCTAGCGCGTTTTATTGTATCACCGCATATCGCTGGATTTTCTCACCCTGTTAGCGGTGTATTATCAACGCGTCGCTCACAGGCGATGCAAAATCCAGCGAAATCGGTGGAAACCAGCGATAGCAGTCTGAATCCTGCGATAAACTACCTGCGATATTGGAATGCTTGCTGATACACAAGTGTGTACTTAAGCTGACATCCACCTTCCATTGAAGAGATGGGTAAGTCAGCTTTTTTCAGGTGTAAATTTCTAGCGATAACCGCGATTAGCAGGACTTTTTTGATCGCTTCACGGGTCCAGGGCCGCGTTGCTAATACAGCGAAGTTGTGTTTGCGACTTATTTAATGGAGTTCTTGTAAGGAACGCCTACTTCGCATCTAATTAGCGATACATATTGCTGGCCTGTGATGCGTCCCAAAACCGGCTTATATCGCAAGATAACATGCGCTAATGTATTTTAACGAGGCCTTGATGATAGCGCGATAATAAAATCGCCGCTTTAGCGCCAAAAAGGGCCGCTAAAGTGGCGAAAATACGCTTGCTAATATGCCCCCTAGTATCCTTAACTATTATTTTTATTACTTATTCGCTGTAAATCCCTATGGGATTGCACTCTTCTTAAGATGTACAAGATGTGCTTGTGCGTGTACAAAGGTACAGAAGGGCACTTGTTTGCTCACATCTGCTGGGGAAAGCTGCCTTGGGTTTTGCTACCACAACTCGGGACTGGCTACTTGTCCCACAATCCCTTATTCCTCATCACCTGAGCCTGATCAACTGAGCTGGGCCACCCCCCTTGATTTTTCCATTTGTCATCTGGTATATACTTTTTGTGACGTAAGGAGACCACTAGGCCCATGATACAGTAGTGAAAAGAGGAGGAGCCCCGCGGTGCTGCTGCAATAACTGCTAGTTCTCGTGGATGCAACCGGAGCCCCACCACCCGGGAGCTTACACAATGTGGGCTGAACAGTGGCATTGGAAGAGAACTTTTGGGAATTGCACGACCTGACCATCAGCAAGTGGCAACCTCTTGAACCACCACTAACTCTTGGTTAGAGGGCAGACAACATCCACATACTAGGGGTTTACAAGCGGTGCGGCACCAAGGAGGATTGTAGTGGTTTTGGTCACCTCAGAAGTAGTGGTGGCACCATAGTGAAGTGGGATTTTGCTATGATTTGCAGTCTTGTGTTGGCTGGAGAAATCCTTTCCGTTCCCTGTGTACACTTTGAGGGGGGGTGGGGGCTAGTCTGTTGAAATCTGCTGACCGAGTGCAGTCATTTTTAGTTTAAGACGGGCTAGAGAAAAGCCACGGACCATCACCCTACTAGTATGCCACCGGCTGAGACCACTTCCATTGATAGAATTCTTTATAGAGCCATTGGGGTTATAAGCACAGAGATTGAGTTTACTGAATGGTAGATGGCTCTCCACTCAGAGACATCAGCCAAGTTGGAGGTCACTAGGGATATACCTCCCCCCTCCATTGCCTGAACCCGTACCCTCGCCTGTATGCCCACCCCCTGCTGTGACAGAAATTCAACATCTGAGCACCTCAGAGATATATATGAAAGGTGCTGGCCAATCTATATTAAGAGCTAAAAAAAATAGCAAACCCATACGTCGTAGGAACCAAGAGGCACTTTGCACACCAGCTCCCACTTGGTCATTTCGCAGGAAAGGTCTCACCAATGTATCACCTGCGGAGTCCAGCAATGTGACCCTGCCTGAATGCTTCACAGAATTTATGGATAAATGTTTAAAAAAGGTTAGGGAGCTCCTAGTCAAGCAATTAACTCCAATATGTGCCCGTCTTGTATCCATGGAGAAGGTGGTAGCCGCTATGAGACAGGCGCAGGTTACACTCGATTTAACTAGACTCAATACTTCTAGGGAACAAAAGAGTGGTGTCAGGAACCGAGAGTAAGGAGCAGCCACTTCAGCGCACTCTAGAGCCATCCCTAGAAGCACCACTCCCTGAGATCAGAACCTCGAGTGATCTCCCCCTGTCTAGTCCAGGGGTGGAGTGGTCTGAACTGTAATACCCATAGTCCCCCTGCATGGTTGGGCACCACAGGTCATAGCAAGACAGAGCACCCTACTAATGGTCTATTTTGTTCCGGCAATTCCAGATTAAATATTCTTGGGGGTAATTCCAATATGCTAGTATTAAACTCCCTCAGGCATCTTGTCCAAATAAAGTTGTCCTAACAGGAGTTTCTCATTTGCGGGAAGGACAAAGCAAGACTTTTGATGAGGCTTTCCCTATACAATAAAACAATATTTTGTTTACCAGAAGAGGGGCGTGGATTGGGCCCAATACGATGGACTGTGTTGGTAACTGCATTACCATCAACTTTAGATTCCCATTCTTGGCTCAAAGTGTCTTATTTGGCAGTGCCATTAACTCACAGGAGGGACCTGCACCCCTAGACTACTTTTACCCTTTTACCACCCCTTTACCTGGCAACATTCTAAACCTCCACATCAAGCACTGAAGGAGTATTCACCTTTCCCGGTGGCAGTGCCCTATCCCCAACAGAGGAAGCCTACTAACTCCTTTTCTTTACCTTTACACAATCTTTTTCATTGTCTGGCAGGGATAGATTGACCATTAGAAGACAGGCAGTGTTTAGCCCCCGGCCATACTCCGAAGAGAATCGAAGACGTGGGTCCCATCCACCCTAGTGTGGGGAGGGGCTTAAGTATGGACTCCATGCCCCTTATTGGTACCATTTGGGGTGGACAGGCCTCATCCTGTATGAGTGAGAATCAGTATCTAGAGGACAAGGGCCAGTGCCGGTGGGGGGGGGGGGCAAATGTCAGGACAGAATGAACGATCGCACCATAAAACACACAACCGTGGCAAGGCAGCTACCGGAGAACCAGAAGAATAGGCAACCTCCCGCAGAGGGTCATAGCATTAGAGGGGTTGGCATAAATGATAAGGGGGCACCAATGCCGTTGTTCTGCCATTTAATGCAGGAGGTGTCATTGGGGAACCATGCACCACTCCCAAACCTAATATCATCGGTCTGGAGAGAGGGGCTCCAGTCACCATTCTGGAAACACAGACCAAGCTCATCTCTTGGAATCTAGCAGGCCTGGCTTCCAAATTAGTCCACCCGGAACGGTGCGAGTATATAGAGCAGTTTGACTTTTGTCTGTTTTAAGAGACTTGATCTCTGCAAACCCAGTACCATGCAGGCTATGTATATTTCTCTAATCAATCAATCAATCAATCATGGAATTTGTATAGCGCACTACTCACCCGTAGGGTCTCAAGGAGCTGGGGTGGGGGGGGGGGGGAACGTTACTGCTCGAACAGCCAGGTCTTGAGTTGAAGGCGAGGTGGTCCTGGGTTGTCCGGAGGTGGATGGGGAGGGAGTTCCATGTCTTGGCAGCCAGGTAGGAGAAGGATCTTCCTCCGGCGGTGGTTAGCGGATGCGTGGAACGGCGGCGAGGGCGAGGCTGGCGGAGCGGAGCTGGCGGGTGGGCGTGTGGAAGGTCAGGCGGGTGTTGATGAGCTTGGGGCCCAGGTCGTGGAGGGCCTTGTGTGCGTGGGTGAGGAGTCTGAACGTGATCCTCTTGCTGACAGGGAGCCAGTGCAGGGGGATGTCCAGGACGAGTCGTGCTGAGGCGTTCTGGATTCGTTGGAGTTTCCTCTGGAGTTTGGCAGTGGTGCCGGCGTAGAGGGTGTTTCCGTAGTCCAGCCGGCTGGTGACGAGTGCCTGGGTGACCGTCTTCCTAGTCTCGGTGGGGATCCACCGGAAGATCTTTCGAAGCATGCGCAAGGTGTTGAAGCATGAAGATGAGACGGCATTGACTTGTCTGGTCATCGACAGGGAGGAGTCCAGGATGAAGCCCAGGTTGCGTGCGTGGTCCGTTGGCTTGGGGGTGGTGCCCAGGGCAGGGGGCCACCAGGAGTCGTCCCAGGCTGAGGAGGATGATCCCAGGATGAGGACCTCCGTCTTGTCAAAGTTCAGTTTCAGGCGGCTGTTCTTCATCCATTCGGCGACGTCTTTCATCCCTTCGTGTAGGCTGGCTCTGGCGGTGGCCGGGTCGTTGGTGAGGGAGAGGATCAGCTGGGTGTCGTCGGCGTAGGTGATGATCTTGAGGTTGTGTTGGCGTGCGATGGTTGCGAGGGGGCGCATGTAAACGTTGAAGAGGGTGGGGCTGAGCGATGATCCCTGTGGAACGCCGCAGATGACTTCGGTGGCCGCTGACTGGAACGGGGGGAGGCGGACTCTTTGGGTTCTTCCGGCGAGGAATGAGATGATCCACGTCAGGGCCTTCTCCTGGATTCCAGTGTTGTTCAGGCGTTGCACTAGGGTGCGGTGGCAGACAGTGTCGAATGCTGCGGAGAGGTCCAAGAGGATGAGGGCCGCTGTTTCCCCGTTGTCCAGTAGGGCTCTGATGACGTCTGTGGCCGCGATGAGGGCGGTCTCCGTGCTGTGGTTGGCTCAGAAGCCGGACTGCGAGTGGTCGAGGGATCCGTTCGTCTCGAGGAAGTCGGCTAGCTGTTTGTTGACGGTCTTCTCGATGACTTTGGCAGGGAACGGGAGGAGCGAGATGGGGCGGAAGTTCTTGAGGTCGGTGGGGTCTGCTGAAGGTTTCTTCAGCAGGGCGCTGATCTCGGCGTGTTTTCAGCACTCGGGGTAGGTGGTGGTGTCGAAGGAGGCGTTGATGATGTCGCGAAGGTGGGGTGCGATGATGCTGTTGGCCTTGTTGAAAATGTGGTGTGGGCAGGGGTCCGTGGGGGATCCGGAGTGGATAGTGTTCATCGTCCGGGTTGTGTCTTCGGTGCTGACCGGGGTCCAGGTGCGGAGGGTGGAGGTGGGGGGCGTTGGTTCGGTGGTGGGGTTCGTGGTTGGAGGGCCGAAGCTGCTGTGTATGTTGGTGATCTTGTCGTGGAAGAAGGCGGCGAGTGAGTTGCAGAGGTCTTGCGAGGAAGTGATGTCGTTGTTTCCGGCGTCGGGGTTGGAGAGCTCTTTGACGATGTTGAAGAGTTCCTTGCTGTTGTGGGTGTTGTTGTCCAGACGTTCCTTGAAGACTGTCTTCTTCGTGGCGCGGATCAGTTGGTGGTGTTTGCGGGTGGCGTGCTTGACGGCAATCATGTTGTCTGTGGTCTGGTTGGTACGCCAGGTAACCTCCAGGGAGCGGCAGTTCTTCTTGGAGGTGATGAGTTCGTCGGTGAACCAAGATGCTTTCTTGCTGCTGTGTCTGCTGGGCGGGTTCTTCAGTGGTGCTAGGACGTCAGCGCAGTTGGTGATCCACTGTGTGAGGTAGTTGGCGGCTTCGTTGGGGTCCGTTGAGCTGGCGGGGGGGTTCTGGCTGAGGGAGGCGGTGAGCTGCTCGTCGGTGATCTTGTTCCAGCTCCTGCGAGGGGCCTGTTGTGTGCGGTGGTGGGTCGTAGTCCTTCTGAAGCTGAAGTGGACGCAGCTGTGGTCGGTCCACTGGAGTTTGGTGGAGTGGCTGAAGGCGACGTACTTGCTGGATGAGAAGATTGGGTCGAGCGTGTGGCCGGCGTAGTGGGTGGGGGTGGTAACCAGTTGCTTGAGTCCGAGGTTGGCAAGGTTGTCCAGCAGGGTGACGGTGTTGTGGTCCTTGCTGTTCTCCAGGTGGAAGTTGAGGTCCCCCAGGAGGATGTAGTCGATGGAGTTGATGGCGTGCGGGCTGACGAAGTCTGTGATGTCTTCGCTAAATCGTGTGTGTGGTCCCTGTGGTCTGTAGATGAGGGTGCCTCTGAGCGTGGTCTTGGGGTCGATGTGTATCTGGAAGTGAAGGTGTTCGGCGGAGGTGAAGGGGTCATCCGAGTTGGTCGTGATGCGGATGGTGTTCTTGTGGATGATGGCGATGCCACCTCCCGTCTGGTTGATGCGGTCCCTCCTAGTGATCTTGTAGCCGTCTGGGATGGCGATGGCGACGTCGGGTGTAGTGAAATAAACTCCTAGGCAATTACATATCATAAATGAACATCTATCGTATTTCGTTATAGGGAAACAAGAAAGGAATTTTTACATAAAAATATATTGTCAATATTATAAATTTTATTTTTTCATTGTTCATGTCAAGAATTCCTGTCATACAAGGGAAACACGCCCTTATGTAAACAGGAGAGCTGTTACATAACTCAAGGAAAACACGCCCTTATGTAAACAGGAGAGCTGTTACATAACGCAAGGGAAACACGTCCTTATGTAAACAGGAGAGCTGTTACATAACTCAAGGGAAACACGCCCTTATGTAAACAGGAGAGCTGTTACATAACTCAAGGAAACACGCCCTTATGTAAACAGGAGAGCTGTTACATAACTCAAGGAAAACACGCCCTATAAAGGGAGGAACCGGGAGGTACAAGGCTGTCGGATATTGTGTTCACACCGACGTACCTGCTTCGTGAAGAGCAGTGTTCCGGAGTGGTGCTCCAGTAAGGCAAGAACGGAGGTAGGTCGAGTCGTTACTCCCTGGGCCGTGTCTTGCCCCATCGTCACCTGTGAAGGACCCGGAAGCTCTACCGGTCAACCATTGAGCTTCGCTTTTTGACTCGGCTGAGTCCAAGCGCAGTGGCGCTTTTGCTGGTTGGAGTCGTAACTCCCAGCCCGACCAGAGACACAGGGACTGCCAGCTGTAACGCACACCAGGAGGTGTTTGCCGCGTTACAGACTCGGAAGTCCACAGGATCGATCGAGCGGCTGCTCTCGGTTCAGTCTTCTTGCTTGTGATTGGGGTATCGGTGACGCATCACCAGGAGGTGACTCCGCGTCCCGGTGCAGTCTGAGGAAGAGGTTGAGCGGCTGCTCCCTTCAGGTAGAGACCCCGGCTGGGTGTTTCCCTGACTCCTCGATTCTCCCCAACACTCTTCGTGCCCCTCACAGCCTACCGATTGGCATTGTCGGCCATTTCATTTCTGCCCTCTGTTGGCATACGCCGGGACCGGCGTATATGCAGAGGACGGTTAGGACCATCCGTGCTGTGGGCTGGTAACGTACTTAGCCTGGAGGATTCCAGTGACTATAACTTGTTTATTCTTTGTATTATATTTGCCTTCATTAAAACAACTAACCCTTCACTAGTGGTTGCGTCCTCATTGTCGTGTCTGTTAAACGATCCTGAGACGTTCAGGGCGTTACAGTTCATTTGATAAAAAAGAGAATCATGTCACACATTACATACAATTCTAGTTAAAAGAGATGGATCAACAATCGTAAAAACCCATACAACATGAAATATAAAATCGGTGGCAGCTTATTTTGAGTAATCGACGCGCGTTTCGGCGTTCACGACGCCTTCATCAGGAGTAGCCACAAAAAGTATCTACAATAGTAAAAAAACATATAATCATAAATAACAATCAAATATTTATATTTTATCAACATTTTCTTAAAAGCATCTTATTACAATCTCTGTACAATAAACATATTCAGTTAAATTCTATTCTCAGATTCCCTATGTGAGCAAATTTATTCATATCGAGATATGTCTGTAATAATAGAATGCTAATATAAGCTAATCTACATAAAGCTACAAAGTTTTTCTGTTGTGAATTGAAACTGAGGAGAATCGAAAAGGGAAAGAAAAGATAAATAGTGACAAAAGAAAAGAAACTAGATAGAATAGGGTGAATAGTATTGCAAGAAGGACTTACTTATAGTATCATAAATCAGTCATTTAAAGGAAGACTGCACTTCAGATGTTGTCTTTCCGATTTTGATAATTGCTGTAAGTATAACAATGACATAAACACCTTGTTATTCATATACGCATACGTATGCCTATGGTCTAAACTATGGTAGTACAGAAAGACCCACAAAATATTCATGGAACTTAGTATTATTCTATATTACGATAACATGACTTACTTCCACGAATAATTGGATCACGGAATCTTCTAAAGAGCAACCTTATTTTGCCGTGAATTTGTTAAAGACTCTAAAATCAAAACATCATAGTTATATATTCTGTTAATAATAGTTATAAATACTGATGTTAATGTAAATAGTTTACAGATGACGTGAAAAAACTACCTTTGTATATCCCTTCTGGTTAAAAGGAGAACGCTGGTCCGAACTGAACACTAATCAGCATACTTGTGTGCTTTAATTATCTGAATTATACGAGATTGAAGCAGGATTTCTAAGGAAGAAGAAAGCAGTTATCATAAAATTAAGATAACTAACCTTCGTACATATAACCGATTTTAAGGAAAAAACGGACTAACCATAACTCGAGGGCGTAGTTGTGAAGATAAACGCTGTTATTATGATATAGTTGAATTTCAAAAAGTATTTCAAGAACGACTATTCTGAAACACAAAATATACGTATATGAGAGACAAAATTCAAAATAGTGTCTCAACTAAATGGTTCAAGTAAAGAGGGTAATGATAAGGAGCTAAATTTAGCTGGTTCTGTTCTGGTCAGGCTGAAAATGGCCTCCGGCGTATCGCGCACAGAAAGGAAAGCGGGATAACACGGTATACCAGCTGGCCATAGGAATAAATACTCGTTGGTATATCATGTGACGAATCACGTGATACCTCTTTTTTACTAGTAGTGAAATCATGTGACGAGTCACGTGTCATTCTTTACTAGCGTATGTTTATCCTTTAGAAAGAACTATGAAGGTTAATATATAAGGGTAAACGCTAAATTATCATTGCCTCCATATTTTAAATAAGGGTTATGACTGAAAAATAATAATCACCAACCCTAAAAGAAAATATAGAAAGAAAACTATTTATTATGAGCGTTCAACCATGTTTTTGGAGGAAAGAACCTTGCTATAATAGTGAGGGAGCAAGCAAGATCGTAGAAGGACTATTCACCTGAATCTACGAATTTTTCAACAAACTTTATAGATACACACGCGCAACAGTTAGCTCAGAAGATCGTTATTTCAGCAAACCGAGAAGCGATATTATTGAGAGATCCATTATCGAACTCTAATGTGTACGATGAGATAGAAGTAAACAATGTATTAATACCTAGTTTTCTGAATAAGAAAATAATCAATAGGAAATTATTAAATGATGGCATTTTCCCAGGGTATCTCATTATTTAATCCTTTCTTAAAGGTGTTAAGAGAAAAAATCCAAAAAACCTCACGTTTTCTGCGTATTTTCTCGCCACCTTTAGTATTAGGAGTTCTGATTTTTTCCAAAATTCTCCACCGGAGATCTTCTGGTTTGTGATTCATTTCAATGAAATGCTTCACTAGAGGTGCCGTGAGTTTAGCTGTCCTAATGGCAGAGCGGTGTTCAGTGATCCTAGTATGGATGGCTCTAGATGTTTCTCCAACATATCCAAGATGACATGGACAGAGAATGAAATATACAGTATTCTGTGTTCTACAATTCCACATTTCTGTCGCTTGTATGGTAAAACCATTATGGACAAATGTTTCTCCATCTAGAATTGAGTCACAAGATTTACATGACGAACATTTAACTGTTCCTTTAATAGGCAAATTGCCATCAATAGATTTCTGAATAAAAGCTGGGCTATGTGACTTTTTGTCAAACCTAGAATGGACAATTAAATCCTTAATGTTTTTATTTCGTCTATGGGCGAACAAAGGTTTTGCTAATTTTTGATGTTCAGGATTACTGTTAAGAATATGCCAATTGGCATTAATGATTTGTTTTACTTTACAATCCAAAGTTGAGTGTCTAGTAATACATACCAGTTGTGTTTTTTCACTATTATCTCTAGATTTAAGGAGATGATCCCGATCATAAAACCTTGCACGTTTGTAAGAGTCCCTTACCAAACGGTGGGGATAGCCTCTATCTAAAAGAAAAATTCTCATAACAGCTGCTTGTCTATCAAAATCATTCAAATTCGTGCAGTTTCTTCGAACTCTCAAAAATTGTGAAAACAGAATACTTTGTTTTTGGCTCCGCGGATGAAAACTATTAAAATGCAACAAAGTGTTCCTTGTTGTTGGTTTTACAAATAGATCTATTTCTAATTTACCTTGTGCATGTCTTATTATAATGTCCAAAATTTCTACTTTTTCGAAACTCTTTTGAGCTGTGAATCTTAGATTTTTATCTACAGGATTAAGCCATTTCAAAAATTCGGATAGTGAGTCTTCTCCATCAGTCCAGATAAAAAAGATATCATCTATATATCTGGACCAAAGGGAGATAGACTCAAAAAAAGGTGCAATTTCATTATATATGAATTTAGTTTCAAAGGCGGCCATACAGATATTAGCTATCGATGGTGCAACCTATGCACCCATACTGACGCCTTTCACTTGTCGAAATAAGGTGTCACCAAATTCAAAGATGTTTTCAGTCAGTATTATATCAAGACATGCAAGAATAAATGTTTTGGAACAAGGTATAGCAAATTCGTCAATGAACAACATCGGGTGCAGAGGAGGCGTTCATCCAGGTTTCCGTCAGGAAGGCGATGTCTGGTGCTGTCGAGTCGAGGAGGTTCCAGAGTTCGACGGCATGCCTGTGGACGGAGCGGGTGTTGAGCAGGATGCACATCAGATGGTTGTTGCTGGGGCTCGGTTTGGCTGGTGCAGTGCGGGTTCGGAGGCAGGTGAAGCGGCAGGTTTGGCAGGTGAATGGTCCGTGGGTGCGTTTCGGGGTGGCTCGGTAGCAGGCGGTGTTTCTTCCGGCGTTGAGTGCGTGGAGGGTTGTGGTGTCGTAGGTGAGTCGGGTGCGCTGGCGCCGGTGAGGGCCAGGGGGTCTGGCGTTGGGCACGGTCCAGGCGCGGTCCAGGCGCGGACGGGCACAGACGGGCTTGCCTTAGGCGCGTATTCGGCACACCAGCAGCACGCCCGCTGCACGCGTCTGCTGCGCAGCCGCTGCGCGGCCTCCATATAAAGGGGAGAGGGAGGGAGGAGTAGCTGGGAGGTGGGAGCAGGGAGGCCAATGGGAGAGGAGGGGGCGGGGCCGCAGTGGTCAGCGGCGGGAAAAAACGGGAAAACGGCGGGAGAAACCGGCGAGGGACACGGGGGGAGGGGGGGATACAGAAGAGAAGGGGAGAGAGGGGGCACAAGGGGAACAAGGCTGGGAGCTGGGAGCAAGAAAAGGGGGTACAGAAGAGATGGGTTAGGGGTACAGCAGAGAGGCAGGAACCACAGAGGAGCAGGCAGCCAGCGGGGGTGACCGGGCAGCAGCAGGCAGCTGACACGGGTGCAGGAGCAGCAGGGTCACAGACACACAGGGGGCTGCGTGGCGGTGAGGGGAGCAACCTGCCTGGTGACAGGGTCAAGGGTCACAGGGTCTAAGGAAGCTGTTAAACAGGAGGGAAGGGTAGGCCCTTAGGGGGCCTTACGATATGGGTGAAAACAACAGTGATGGGCGTGCTGAGAGAGGTTGCATGTCTCTCAATCCCTCTGGGTGAAACCTACTACATTTACAATGTGTACTTTAGGCCTACTGGGTGCAATGGGGAATCAGTTGTTTTAGATGAATTAAGCACACCCTTAGCCCTACAGCCACCTAATGTTAGGAACATTTTGGGGGTGATTTTAATTGCCAATTCGAACCATTGATTTCCGAAATCACAACCCTGTTGGCAGATGAGGATGACCTTTGGTCATTTCCAGCCCTTGAGATTCCACCAATTAAGAAGTGGTCCTCGACTGCATATAAAATTAATGCGCTTACTTTTTTTTTTTTTTTTATTATTGAGATTTACTGGTGTCGTACACAAATGTTTACAAATTCATTGAGTAGATATTCCTGTTAAACCATACAAGAACACGTTTAGACTATACTAACCATTGTAGATACAAATAAAACAAGGACAAACTATTAATAATAATAGGGCAGTAGTTCTAAACCATTCGTTATCATGAAATACATAAATAAATAAATAAAGCAGTATTTAGGCGCTCAAGCTCCTCCAGATAGCAAGTGGTGCCCAAATATTTCTTCCTAATTCCCTTAATGTTTTACCTTTTAACTCATATAGGCAAGCCTCAATATTATGCACTCCCAGCAACCTTGCAATCCACATTTGAAATGTGGGAGGGGAGGAATCTTTCCAACCTGCTGAAATAAGGATGCGTAGCACTGCAGTTGCTATAAAGACCAGAGCTTCAGCCGCCCTACCTAACTCCACGTTCCTATCTACACCTAGCAACATCATCGTGGGGGATAGCCTAATCCTACGATCTAGCAGCCCCTCCAAAAACTTAGAGATTTCCATTAGTACCATAGAGAGCTTATCGCACTGGTGGAACATGTGGATTAGATCCGCTGGACCATTATTACATCTAGGACACTTATCATTCTCCACCAGACCCCAGGCATACAGCTTCGCCGGAGTAAAATACAGATTAAACAGCGTTTTGTAATGCTGAGCCCGTAGGTTAGAAGATCGAAATAATCTCTTATTTAATACAAGTGCTAGATCTAAATCCACGTCGGGGTCGCCTAATTTCCCTGCAATTGCCGATTCTGTCTTCTCCAAATCGTCCTGAATACCCGTCATTAAGTGGTTATAGACAAATGTTATTTTATTACCCCCGTTCCATAAATAATCGATCAAGGGGAAACGTCTTGTTTCAAGTATCCTCGGTCTAAAAGCCTTCAACGTTTGGACTAACTGTCCATACGTAAACCAATGATTAGATGAAATCCCAAACTTGTGTTGGATCACTTCGAACCTGAGGACCTCCCCCCCCTCCATAATATCCCCAATAGAACTAATTCCATGTTCTTTCCAAGCCGCGCAGTTCCTGTCCATACCCATATAGGGAAATAGGTTAGAGTTCCAGAGAAGGAGGTGCGCATTAATCTTAGGAATTTCAAGCAGCTTTTGGACGGCTATCCATGACCCCCAAACCCCACCCATGATCTTAAGCCGGGCCCTCTTATAAAATCTCCGATCCACCTCGCTCAAGAGTAGCCCAACAGCCTTCTTCCCCACTAACAGCTCAAAAATAGATGGGGGATCCTGACTCTCTGCCTGGGCCGCTACCGAGCTGGGAGCTGATTGAAAAAGTATTGACATTTGAGCCAGAAGGCAAGATAAATGATATAGACGAAGGTTTGGTAAAGCCATGCCCCCCCTTACAAACGGGAGCGACATAAGGTTCATGGAGCGCCTAGTCTTCCCATATTGCCAGATAAACTGGTTAAATATTGACTCCAGATTTTTTAATAGTTTTTCCTCCAGCAATAATGGGATGGCTCGAAACAAGTAAAGGACCTTCGGAAATATTGACATTTTAAGGACGTTTACCCGTCCTACCAGGGAAAGATGTAATACGTCCAGCCTCTTTAATTCTGCTTCAATCGATCCCATTAGGGGGCAATAATTTTCTGTAATGATCTTATCTACTGAGGCATTAATTCTGACCCCTAAATAGACCGCTGAGTCTACGTATCTACTGTCCGACTTATTAATGTTCTTAGTACAAATAATCTTCGTCTTCCCCTCATTTAGCAGATACCCAGACCTGCTACCAAAGTCTTCCGCCAGCTCTGCAAGTGCAGACATCGCCTGCTGGGGGTCGGTAGTAAGAACCGCCAGATCGTCAGCGTATGCTAGCAGTTTGGTTGTATACCCGTTCAACATCACTGGACTAATCTGAGGGCAGCCCAAAATTCTTTGAATCAGGGGGTCTATATATAGAGAAAAGAGGATCGGAGAACAAGGACAACCCTGACGCGTTCCTCTCTTAATCACAATTTTCTCCGAACTCTCCCCCATTACTGACACCCTGGCCACCGGATCTTTATACATAGCTCTAAGAGCCCTGATGACCTTGGGACCAAATCCCCTGCCTACAAGAATACCCCATAAATACTCCCAGACCACGCGGTCAAACGCTTTCTCCGCATCTAGGAGGATCATGGCCATCTCACCCCCCCCCAGCAGCATGAGCATCGAACAGTGCGATAGCACGGCGTGTGTGGTCCGTCGTTCCACGCCCGGGCACAAACCCATGCTGCCAAGGAGAGACAAGACCGCCAATGACCCTCCCTAGCCTTTTGGCCCATATTTTCGAGTACAGTTTAGTATCCGCGTTGATGAGCGAGATAGGTCGGTAAGAACCTGGGTTCTCCTTGGGTTTATCCTTTTTGTGAAAGACAATTATATTGGTCTCTTTCCATGAATCTGGAATGTCCCCTGTACACAGTATACCATTAAAGAGATCCAGCAAGATAGGCACTATCTCAGATTCAATGCTTTTGTACACTTCCAGGGGGATTCCGTCGGGTCCTGCTGCCTTACCAGCAGCAAGTTCCCGTAGGGAGGCCAGAATCTCACTTCCAGTCAGGTCCCTATCTAGCTCTTCTCTAGATAGATCATCCAGCATTGGACCCCAGCTATCATTCTCCTCCATTTGTGGTCCTTGGCGGCTCTCTTCATCGTACAATTTTTGATAGAAATTTTTAAACACCCTTAAAATTTCCTTTGTCTCCGAATAAGTCTTACCGTCCTCATGTATGCTAGAAATGATGTTCCTCGATTTACCCTGTCTGATACGAAGTGCCAGAACCCTACCTGCCTGCTCCCCTGTCTCATACCGCTTAGCCCTTGATGCCTGATAATCCCCTACTGCCTTCTGTGTGACCAATTTTTGAAGTTCGGCTTTAATGATCCCCAACCTTCTTTGGCTCTCTGTCCCATCTACACCGCTGCCAATGTCCCTAATGTGCAGTTCCTCCGCCTTCGCTAAATGGCCCATAAGCCTATCTAGCTCTCCCCTGTCCGCCTTCCTTATTCTCGCTGAACAACTAATGGTTTCCCCTCTGAGGGCCGCCTTAAAAGCTTCCCAAACGCTATTCCTAGAGGTACTATAGCGGTTTGCGTCAAAGAATTCCACTGTCCATTTTTTAATATGATCTAAAAATCTTTGATCCGATAATAACCTTCTTTCAAAAGTCCAGCTAGTATGACTTTTCTCTGCTAAATCTATTCTACAAGATAGAATCAGCGGGTTGTGGTCAGAAATTATTCTAGGGAGTTTCTTTATGCTAACTCTATTCAGTTCCGACATCGATATAAAGAAGTAATCTAATTTGGAGTATTTTTGGAACGGGTGCGAAAAATACGTGTACCCTGGGTTCTGTGTCTCCTTCTCACCCCAAACATCCTTAAGCCCATGTGAGCTCATGAGGGAGGACATAGCCCGAAACACCCTAGGTTTCCGTCCTGAATACTTAAGTACATTATGCCAGTCAGTGGATATATTTAGATCACCGCAGACTATCAAGGGGGTTGGCCAGCCCGCTAGCTCCTCTTCCAGAAAGTTAAAAACCTCTGGATCATCGCAATTTGACCCATAGATCGAACAGATTGTATATCCTAAGTTCAGCTCTGCGATGACCCACCTACCCAGGCTATCACTTTTAGCCCGCTTCACCCCCCCTAAAGAAGATCTGCCAAGGATTGCAACCCCCCTAGTTACAGATGTCTGTGATGTACAGACTATCAAATCAAACCCCCTAATACAGAGTAAATTCCGTTTGGCCCACGGTAAGTGGGTCTCTTGCAAACAAAGTACATCTATCCCATTGTGTTTAACAAAATACTCCAGCTTTTGAAGTTTTTTCCAGTCATTCAGTCCGCTAACATTGACGGTACATATTTTAATATTCATCATTATATAAACTTCTGATCATCAATGCATCTGTGTGCCCTATTTGTCTCAGAATTCTCTGTAACATTATCCCAACTAACGCTCTTGCAACACTGAACCAACCGACTTCATAGCTACCAAACTCCTTGCAACACCAGATTATCTCATTTTTCACTTTTTCCCCCCACACCCAGTTCCCCCACCCCTCTCCCATCTCACCCCCTCTACACCCCAACCCCCCCCGCACCCTCCCCTGTACCCCCTCAGACGAGGCGCTCAGACCTAGTCTGTGCATGGGATGAAAAGCAGTGGACGCAATGAGGAAAAAAAAAATTAAAAAAAAAAAACAATAACTGTAACCTAAGATCGCGCCCCCGGGGACGGACATACATTAAGAATGAGATGGCAACACCATATAACCCCCTGAGCAACTTAGGAGCCTGACAACCGCTGAGAAAAAAAAAAAAAAAAAAAAGAGAAAACAACCCTGTGACCCTCAGGAAATACCCTAGACAGACAAAATATCCGGCTGATAATCTTTCCTGCAAAAAACCTAATTGCCCAAAGAGTCTAGGTACTCCTTCGCCTTTATCTCAGATGAAAAATAGAGGGTCTTCCCTTCATTGATAACCTTTAACTGAGCGGGGTTTATCAGGTAGACCTGTAGTTTTTTCCCTGAAAGGGTTTGATGAGCTGCTGAAGCCTCCACCTCCTTTCTACCGTGGCATGGCAGAAATCTGGCCGAACGAAGAATGACATTCCCTCACTAGTCCTCCTTGCGTCCGGTCTTGCCTTCTCTGCGATTAATTGCCTCAGTACGAAATTGCCCAGAAAAATTAGAATAGCCCTCGGCTTGTCCCCTTCCCTCGCGTTTTTCCGTACTTTAAAGGGAGTGCGATGTACCCTCTGAATTTCACAGGGCCAGTTCCAGCCAGAGAGCTCTGGGAATGCCCGGTCGAATAACTTGATGGTGTACGCTCTGATGTCAGAGCCTTCGACCCCCTCCGGAATCCCAAGGACCCTGAGATTGTTACGTCTCAGTCTATTTTCCATGTCCTCGAGTTTCCATTGGATATCTACCACTTGTGAGCAGTGGGCATCCACTTTAGATACTGCGGCTGCTGCCTCGGCCTCGGTTGATACGACCCTCTCCTCCAAGTTCGACACTCTGTCGCCCAGAGTCGTACAAGCCTTAGACAACTTCCTCACAGCCCCCTGCATTTTCCTCATAGCGGCTTGTGACTTCTTACTGTCTTGGCGTGTCTCCTCTCGATGAGAGACAATTTCCTGATGTATCAATTCCAGGAGCGACAACTGAGATGCCTCCGTGCTAGGGCTCCCTTGGAATGGCATGGCAGATGAATGGTCCCAGCTTAGCTCATAGCGATCTTTCGGACCTGCCGCAGGTCTGACCGCTGTTGTAGGGGGTACTTGCTCCTGATCACTATCTGTGTCCTGCATACTGCCTTCCAGAAAGGAGCTATGTTCGTCCTCGTCTGACCACTCTGCGTTCTCAGACACCGAGAAGAAACATTCGCTAGGGACTTTTTCCGCCAAGCCCCCCACCGCTCCTGGAATAGCCTCACTAACAGTTGGGTCATGCCTGCCAGTCCCTTGGGCTACACCCAACTCAGGCTGTTCTTCACCCTTCTCATTTTGAGGGCCACTGCTGATATATTGGCCTACCTTAGAAGACGTGCCAGTCTTGTTACCCAGGGTTACCTGGCTTTCCGGTGTTCTTCCTGCTACAGGGTCCCCCCCAATAACGGGTGCCGGGATAGTAGTAGCCACTTGCCCGCTACCGGACTGAGGAACTTCATCCAAAACTTCTTCGGAGACTTCCACGGCAACTACCGCTTCTGCACTCTCTTCGATGCCAACAAGACCAGTGGGTAGTACCAAATGGTCCCCACCTTCCTGTGCTGCCCCTGCTGCTACTTGCGATGTAGCCTCCTTTGCCCCACACTCCTTACTGCTTTTTGAAAATATTATTTTGGATAGAGAGAGGCAAGATGGCGGTCGTGTAACATCGACCGGCAGCAGCTCCACGCAATGAGGATTCGGTCCTAAGCCCCAGCGCGGCATACGCAGGGATCAAGGCTGCCCGCTGGTCCCCGCTGGCCCCCCGAGGATTAAACAGTAAACAATGCTCGTTCAGCTTACCTGCTACGGTTCAGGTAGACCTTTTCTCCGGGCTCTGGCGCTGACCGCTGAGGTTGTTGCGGCTCTCGCTCCCTGCTGCCGGCGATCGGCGAATGTCGGTGGGCGGGGCTTGCGGTTGAGTCAGCGGAGCAGTGTGGGACTTCGTGTAGTGCGGAGCGGTGTGAGAGACCGCGATTTGGATTTGGTTCTTGGCAATCTCTGCTTTAGGACAAGGAGAAGAGGCAGCCTGAAGAGGTCGGCTGCAATGGCCCCTAAAACAATTAATTCCAAATCGGCAGCGTCTAAGAAGAAAGGAGGTGCTGAGGGGGCAGCAGCGAAATTGGAGCAGGCAGACGCACGGCTGAAGCATCAATCGCCCGCTGCAAGGAAACATCAGCAGCTGGCTGTAAAGACACGTCAAGTAACTGCCTCAATTGCTGATATAATTAATGCGCTTACTCTAAATCAGGGGCTAAAAGCCTGTAATGATAAAACCAAGTTCAATCGGACAGGGTCTCTTACATTTAATCTCACCAATTCCACCGGCCTATTTGATTATATTCTTCTGACCGTAAGTTATGGCCATACATGGAGGACATGTTAGTAGTGCCACACCAGGATAGTGATCACAATGCCTTGGCTCTCAAGCTCAATCTAAATGGTAAAGATCGATCTGGTAATATTAGAGAGCCATTGGATAGAAGATTGAGAAACACTAGTAATAAGCGTAGGGTCAAATGGTGCAGCTTTGAGAACTCGCAGGAGGCCCTTAGCCAGATTTTCAGTTTGCTGGCAGACAGTTTTGAGGGAATGGTGTCCCTGCTCTGAATAGGGGACCCAGAAGAATCGCTAGGGGCATTCTTTGACATTCATATAGGGTTGTTTGGAAAACTGAGGAACCTATTTTTTGTTGAGGCCAGGCGAGCGCTTGAGAGGAAGCATCCACTGACCTGGTACAATAAACTCTGTAAGGATGCTAAGATCAAAATGGTCGAAGCAATAAAAAAACACGATGGGGCCCTGATTCAAGCTGCTAGGTGGGAGAGCCTCTTAGTTGCAATAAAATGTAAAGACCACCAGACATTCTGGAACATAGTATCAACTGGCAATAGGGAAGGGTTCAGGTCAAGGGAAGCTAACATCCCAACCAATGACTGGGTGGCTCATTTTTTGAGCTTGTATGCGCATAAAGGTGAACTGTTTTCTGTCGTTATTGATCCTACAAGTACGGGGATTTGGGAGCAAAGAACCCAGGACCCAAACGAGGTGGAGGAAGGCGTTGCAGCACCTTTCCTAGAGGGTGTTTTTAATGGTCAGGGAATTCTAGCCCAGGAAATATGCTTAGCTATTCTGGGTACTGTACCCAATTTAATGCTTGACTTAGATAAAATCCCTGGGGATGTGTTTCAGAGGGAGACATATATTTGGAGTGCCGATTTTGCACCACTATTCACAGTCTTCCTGAAAGGGGCTCCCCTGCCCCGTAGGAGGGAAGGGGCTGGAAATGTTCCCATGTATAAAAAGGACCCTTGTGAATCACCAGACTGCTATAGACCCATAAGTCTTATTATTTCCTCTCAAAAGCTGGTTTTTACAGGCATACTTGGTAGACTTCAGGAGTGGATGGGTGGAAATGAAATTATGTATCCCCTGCAGGCAGGCCTTGGAGAATCAACAAGTTCTATTTACCAGGTGTTACAGCTCCTGATGGTGTACTGGAAGGTGATCACATTGAGGGGTGGACGCCTTTACATCGTATTCGCAGACTTACGCTTCACCTTTGATCTAGTCCCCAGGTCGACCCTGTGGCGGGTACTGCAGAAGCTGGAGGTACCTAGTTACTTGCTTGATGTCATTGTGAGGTTGCATAAAAACAACTACGCATAGGTCAGGTGCGGCCAGGCTGGTGGCCCAACACTTTTCCTCTCTTTTATAAATGAACTCATAGGCTTCCTGGGACAGAATGATAATGATGACCCTAGGTTGCCTAACACGAGGATCTCTGCCCTCATGTTCGCTGACAATATCATTTTATTGTCCCATGGGTCTGCAAAAACTCTTGGAGCGCTTCGAACACTTCTGTAAGGTGTAGGGCCTTGAAATCAACGTGGGCAAGTACATGGTTCTAAATCCAGGGCATTCGACTAGGGCCAATCTGTTACTAGCAGGGACTCCACTTGAAGGAATACATACCTTTACTTACCTGGCCATAACATTAATAGAACATCTGGGGTGGCGGGTACACATTATACAGCGCAGGCTATGACTGGAGCAAGTTGCAGGAGGCATATTGAATATGGTACATGGCTCGCTTTTTCAACCTTCCCAGTCGTCCCTACAGGTATACCAGCTGCAAGCCCTGTGGACAGCATTGTGGGGTGCTGAATTGTGGGGTAATTTGGATGCATCTACTCTAGATTTAGGGGAAAACTGGTTCATTTGTCAGCTAGTAGGTGTTCCTATAAACACTCCCCTACTCCTCCATAGACTCGTTCTCAGGTTGAGAGAACCATCAGACAGAATTGGCCTATGCCCTAGTCTTTATTGGAGGAAGAGCTGGGTTACGTCCGAGATCCATCAGTATCGGGCAGGTCTAGAAGAAATACTTAGTTTTGTGGGTTCCTGTAAAATACCCTGGGTGCAGTATTTGAAAGCCATTTTGGGGGTGATTGGGTTTATAACCTTGTCGATCACCCCTGTCGACCTAGGGGAGATATCTAAGAACAACATTAAGATAGCCTACTGGCAACACAAAGATTCTACATCACATTCCCAGCTAAGCCAAGGTTCCCTGACAGGTGCATTTCTCACAGTCAAAGACGTTTTGGTCAGAAAAGACTTTCTGGATGAGATTAAACCTCCCTTGGCTAGGCACTTGTTTATGCAATTTCGATATGGAACTCTACCCATTCACTCCTTTACTGCTAGGTGGGCAAAAGTTACCAGGGATAAAGACTGGCAGTGCCCGGCCTGTGGTGTTCCCAAGGAAACCTTACAACATGCTCTATTCTTCTGTCCAGGCTTATGAGATCAGGAGGCGCTGCTGAATACTACCGATTTGCTGGAATTTTGCCACCAGAGAGTATAAAGTTGCACTTAGGATACTAAGTACGGATCTTAACAAGCCCCTGATTTTTGCCCTTACCAGTTACTTGATGGCCATGTGAAGAGTTAGGGGACAAATCTACCCCCTTCTGGCATGCAACCTACAGTGATGTTGTGACGTGAAATATTGTGGCATCTTATGTTTAGGCATCTCCTGTTCCGGTCTTGGAAGTTCAAACTTGACTGCCACTGCCCACCCTCGTCTCCGACAATTTGACTGTGAATAGTGTACTTTTCTGTCCATTGCCAACCGTTGTAAATAAGATTATTGTGTTATCAGGTTGTAATAATATGGTATGGTAGTTTTATCTGTATATTTAATATCTATAAGTTTATTTATATTTTATTATGTTTTATTTGCATTTATGGCCAGGAGCCGAAATAAAGATTGGACTGACTGACACATCTATTTTACAACCAATTAGTCTCTGTATCTAAAACAGAGAGAACTTGCATCTTCTTTTGAGCAACATACATATCATCTTTGGTGTATGTGTTGCTATTGCAAGGCAAGTTATTCAAACAATCCAATGATAATTTTATTTAACTAACTCAAAATCTGACCACATTTTTATCCTTCTATTACAAAACTGAATGCCCTGGTTACTTATTGGTAATCTTCATTACTCTGAGAATTGTTTTCCTCGCTAAATGAGTTAAGTAGTGAGCTTTAGCTCCATATCAGAACCCTCCGGAGCAAATTAGCATCCCATGCCTCCCATGCCTCCCATCCCTCCCCAACATGGCCGACCCCGTCACCCTTGACCCAGTATAAGGGGAGGGTGGACCCATCCCACTTCCTGTAGAACTACCAAGCCCCAAGAACCACCTGAAGCCGATAGCCAAACAGGAAGGGAGGTATGGGAACTCGTGGCGAGGAAGACAATACTCGGAGTAATGAAGATATCTGAAAGAAACACGTAGTGATAGATTCCTTACCTTAGAATTACCCCCAGGCGTCAGACTGGATCTGGAAAGTTTTCGTCAGCAGTACCCCTGCGCGTTGGTAGGCATCGTCGTGCGGCTCCGTGTGCGTCGTTGGCGTTGTCGGCACAGAGATGACGTCGCTGCAGCTACTTAGATGCTTTCACGCACGCTGATGTCAGTTCTTTTTTTTTCCGCGCCAGCAAGCGCAGATCTGGGAAAAGCAAGTACCCCTAGTCATTTTTTGACTGCGTTTTTCGAGGCCTTTTTTCTCAATTTCTTCAAGTCGATCGACTCCTGGTGTCGTAGGCATACCCGGCTTCAAGAACTGTGGGGACTGTCACCACATGATGTCGGTGATGGACCCACACTGCATGTGTCTCTACTGCCTGGGGCGTGACCACGACTCCAAGTCGTGCCCCGACTGGTGGGCCATGGCGCCGAAAACTTTGCTGGAGCTGTCCCGAAAGTTGCTGGAAAACCGGCAGTCGACTCCGCGCAGTTCAAGGTCCCGTGGCAGGTCGAGGGACTGATCGCGGAGCCGTCACCATCGTTCTTCTGGATCTAAGTCTTCGCACTCGGGGTCAGGTAAGTCGAAGCATTCCGAAAAGAAGTCGAAGAAGCATTGTCACTCCTCGACTTCCCCTCGCCCGTAGAGCTCAAGAAATCAAAAACCTTCTCAGGGGCTTCACTGATACACCTGGTCCTTTTTAACCAACAAAGAAGAGATTGGCACAGAAGCTGTAATATAAAAGACATCTTTTTTATTAACCTCAGATGAGGGAGATTGCGTCACACAGTAATCTCAAGTCACTGTAAGAGGCATTCTAAGGAGTACAGAGAACAGGGGCCTTATATACCCACACAGGGGCTCAAAAGAAGGCGGTACAAGTACACATGAGAAGAGTTACACACATAGATGGTCATACAGTAAATGCACAGTCAACAAGTAGGAGGAATAATAAGTTGCTGACGTCAGTTAGAACAGCCTGACAGTTCTATACTAGGAGCAGGTGCAGTCTACTAGCTAGGCCCTTCTGAGCACGTGCAAGGCTCTGGAAGAGGGAGAAAGCAAATGGCTAGCACATAGCTAACTAAAATGGCTGCCAAGTACAAAATGGCTTTCAGTTCATGCTAACAGAGCCCCGTAATCTTAACAGTGCAACGCGGCTGTGGGTGCGGGTGGTGCCACCCCCGCGGCTCCGGCGGAGCCTGCGACATCGCCGCCAGCCTATCCACCCTTTCTGGGTCCGTCGGCGACACCTGCTCAGGTGCAAGAGTTTCTTGCTGCCATGGCCCGACTCTTTGAGCCATCTGGCCCCACTGGTGCGCCTACGGGCCACGCGGACCCGACTGGAGTTCCTGTCCTTCCATCGCCGGCGGCTCCGGCGCCGCCGACCGCTCTGGCCCCGGCGCCGCAGGACCTCCCGGTCGATGCCGGTTGACCTCGTAACACCTCCACCGCCGCAGGACCTCCCAGGATCCGGGATCGGACCCGGTCGATGCCGGTTGACCTCGTAACACCTCCACCGCCGTCGACCCCACCGGCACCTCCGACGTCGTCCGCTCCTCGGGACCGTCCCCAGTTTCAGCCCGGACACGGTGCCGGATCGACGCCGTGCAGCGCCGATCCCAACGCCGATGGGGCTCTTTTTCCCCTATGTCCGACCTCCTTATTTTCAGCCTGTTTCTCAGACTTCAGAGGAAGGGGAGGACTGGGAGGAGTCAGAGGACCCTCTCAAACAACATTGTGATTATGATCCGGACTGGGCAGAGGATTTGGGGGAGGCCTCACCTGACCTTGGCATGCTGTCTCCTTCTACCGTGGCTACAGAGGAGGGAGCCAGTTACGCAGTGGTAGTAAATAGGGCAGCCAAGGCCCTCCACCTCGAACTCCGTACTGTGGCCGTCAGGACTAACCTCCTGACAGAAGTGCTTCAGCCGGCGGCAACCTCTGCGGAGCCCTTGCTGCCTTTTAATGACGCACTTTCTGACGTCATTTTGGGCACTTGGTCCAGGCCCAACACAGGGGCTCCTGTGGACAGGAACGTGGCCCGCCACCATCGCCAGGCTCCGAGCGACCCCCTCTTTCTCTCCCAACACCCCACTCCCGAGAGCTTGTTTGTCCAAGCCTCTGCTTCCCAGAGTGCGTTCCCTTCTGCACCTCCGGATTGGGAATCCAAGAAGCCGGAACAGCTTGGCAAGAAGCTGTTTTCATCTACCAGCTTAGGGCTGCGGTCGGTGAACACCGCATGCCTCTTGGGCCGTTATTCCCACTCTCTGTGGGATACAGTTGCGCAGGTGCTGCCCAACTGTCCGGAGGAGGCATGGACAGTACTCTCCCAAGCTATAGCAGCTGGCAGAGATGCAGCAAAGTTCACCATTCGTTGTGGGCTTGATACTGCCGACTCGCTGGGCAGGACGATTTCCACGACGGTGGCGCTTCGGCACCACGCCTGGCTGAGAACAACTGGCTTCTCAGGGGATATCCAGAACACCTTATGGACATGCCCTTTGATGGCATTCGCCTTTTTGGCAATAAGGCGGATAGTGCGTTGGAGCGGTTTAAGGTCTAACGGGCTACGGCCAAGTCCTTGGGCCTGTCGGCCACTCGCCCTCCTCCGCCTTTCGCTCCTTTCGTGGCCATGGAAGGAGTGCCCCAACACGTTAGTTCCAGAGCCACTGACCTGCCCAGCAACATTCTCAGCGCGGCTGCGGACGTGGGAACCGTCGAGGCGGTTCTGGGGGCCAGCGGCCGGGTCAGTCCACCTCCACCCCCGCAGCATCCACTGCAAAGCCTTCCTAGTCTGACCTTTCAGGCCCATCAAACGCCAGTGGGCGGCAGAATTCACCATCATTTCCCCCACTGGCGCAACATCACATCGGACAAGTGGATGCTGCAAATTGTCCGAAGGGGCTACTCCCTCCCCTTCGAGACTTCCCCTCCAGCCATGCCACCTCAATACCACTGCATGTCGGGAGACCATCTTGAACTTCTTCAGCAGGAAGTCACGGCCCTCTTGGCCAAGGGGGCCATCGAGCGCGTTCCTGGGCCAAAATTAGGTTGTGGTTTTTATTCCCACTACCTTCTGGTCCCCAAGAAGTTAAAAGGGGCTGCGTCCTATCTTAGACCTTCGGAACGTCAATTGCTTCCTCCGGAAGGAGTAGTTCAAGATGCTCACACTTGCTCAGGTCTTGTCTGTCCTAGACCCGCAAGATTGGATAGTAGCGTTGGATTTGCAGGACGCTTACTTTCATATTCCCGTCCTGCCGGCCCACCGGCGTTACCTGTGGTTCACGGTAGGCCACGAGCACTTTCAGTTCACCGTGCTCTCTTTTGGCCTTACCAGCGCCCCTCGGGTGTTCACAAAAGTGATGGCGGTGGTCGCAGCTCATCTGCGCAGATCAGGGGTCTCTGTCTTCCCCTATCTCGATGACTGGTTATTGAAGGCGGGCTCGCCCCAGGCAGTCGTCTCCCACCTCCAGACTACGGCCGACCTCCTGCATTTGCTGGGGTTCTCCATCAACGTGCCGAAGTCTCACCTGATTCCCTCTCAGTTTCGGGTTTATCCTCCCGAGCAGCGAGTCTGGGATATTCAGGCTATGATTCTGACCTTTCAGCCCTTGTCCCAGGGTTTCGGTCAGGATGACCCTCTGGCTACTGGGCCTGATGGCCTCCTGCATCCTGTTGGTGGATCATGCCAGATGGCATATGCGGGGTCTGCAGTGGGACCTGAAGTTCCAGTGGGAACAGCATCAGGGCAACCTTTCCGATCACATCCAGATCTCGGAGGGCACTGCACAACAATTGCAGTGGTGGCTCACGAATCGCGATTGGGTCAATGGCAGATCCCTCTCACTTCTCTAACCGGAACACACAGGGGTGACGGACGCGTCCCTTCTGGGATGGGGCTGCCACATGGGAGAGGCGGAGATCAGAGGACTCTGGTCTCCGGCGGAGTCCCGGCTCCATATCAGCCTTCTGGAGCTTCGGGCGATCCGACTTGCACTGAAAGCATTCCTTCCCTCTGTCAAGGGGAGAGAAGTGCAGGTGATCACGGACAGCACCACCGCCATGTGGTATTGCAACAAACAGGGCGGGGTGGGGTCGTGGACCCTATGTCAGGAGGCTATGCGTCTCTGGACATGGCTGGAACATCAGGGCATTTTCCTGGTGGTTCAACACTTGGCAGGTTCTCTGAATGCCAGAGCGGACGAACTCAGCCGCCGGGACATGATGTCACGAATGGCGTATGTACTTGGACGTGGCGCAAGGTCTCTTTCAGCAGTGGGGAGAGCCTTGGTTAGATCTATTCGCCACAGAAGAGAATGCGCAATGTCATCAGTTCTGCGCGTTGGAGTTTCCAAGGCGGCACTCGCTAGGCGACGCTTTTCATCGCGAGTGTAGTTGCGGTCTACTATCTGCCTTTCCGCCTATACCACTTCTACCCAGAGTGCTGAAGAAGATCAAGCGCAACCGGGCCCAAGTCATGCTTGTGGCTCCGGACTGGGCTCGAAGAGTATGGTATCCCGAGCTACTCAGCATGGCTATCGATCTCCCTATCTGACTGCCTCTTCGGGAGGATCTTCTGTCGCAGCAACAGGGAACGGTCCTCCACCCGAACCTGTCCAGTCTCCACCTCCTTGAGTGGAGATTGAGCGGCGGCAGTTGACATCTTTTGACCTGCCTACCGAAGTTTGTGATGTAATCTTGGCAGCCAGGCGTCCCCCCACTAAGATGGTATACGCCTGCCGGTGGAACAAGTTTGTGGCATGGTGTACAGTAAAGGTTGTGGATCCCCTTTCTGCCCCACTTTCAGAGGTCCTTTTAGTCCTTTTAGCCCGGCAGGGCTCTGCTCTGGGCACTATCAAGGGCTATCTCTTGGCCATTTCAGCCTTTTTACGGCTTCCAGATCTGCCTTCCCTTTTCAAGTCTCCGGTTGTAAATATATTCTTAAATGGCATTACTCATCTTTTCCCTCCTGTACCTTTCAAAATGCCTGAGTGGGACTTGAACCTGGTTCTGACATATCTGATGTGTGCTCCCTTTGAGCCACTTCACAACTGTCCTCTTTGTCTTCTCACTTTAAAGACAGCTTTCCTGGTGGCCATCACCTCTGCCAGAAGAGTGAGTGAGCTCCAGGCTCTTTTTTCTAAACCTCCTTTTCTCTCTGTCCATCCGGACAAGGTGGTGGTTCTGAGGACACGTCCATCTTTTCTGCCAAAGGTTGTCATCGCCTTTCATATCGGGCAGACCATCACTTTGCCCACCTTCTTTCCTCCTCCGCATCCCTCAACAGAGGAAGAGAGGCTCCACCGTCTGGACCCAAAACGTGCGCTCTCATTCTACCTGAACCGCACACAACAGTTCCGGGTCTATGACCAGCTCTTTGTTGGCTACGTGGGCGCCAAGAAAGGTCGGGCCGTGCACAAGTGGACCATCTCTCGGTGGGTCGTTCTGTGCATAAAGGCTTGTTATTCTTTGGCTAAAAAGGAGCCTCTGGTGGGGCTGCGTGCCCATTCTACCAGGGCGACGGCAGCTACTACTGCTTTGAGACGGGGAGTTCCCTTGCATGACATCTGTCAGGCAGCTACGTGGGCCTTGCTGCACACATTTACCAAGCATTATTGCCTGGACAGCCAAGTCCGGAGAGATGGCTTCTTTGGCCGTTCTGTTCTCCAGGATTTTCTGGTGTGATCTTGGTACGCAGACCCACCACCGGGGTTGGTATTGCTGGGGTATCTATTCTAAGGTAAGGAATATATCACTATGTGTTTCTTTCAGATGCACAAGTTACTTACCTTCGGTAACGATAAATCTGTAAGAAACATTAGTAGTGATAGATTCCTTACCGCCCCACTCATCCTCCCCCGTTCTGCGAACTGATTTCTAGTGTTAAGGTCATCCCTTTCAGGGCCCTCGTTTCATGGAACCAGTGGTCAGTTTCTTGCATAGCTCTGCGTTCCTGGCGTGGAAAGTCGTGTACAGAACTGACATCAGCGTCTAAGTAGCTCCAGCGACGTCATTTCGGCGCCAACGATGCACGCGGAGCGCACGATGGCACCTACCGACGCGCAGGGGTACTGCTGACGAAAACTTTCCGGATCCAGTCTGACGCCTGGGGGTAATTCTAAGGTAAGGAATCTATCACTACTAATGTTTCTTACAGATATATCGTTACCGAAGGTAAGTAACTTGTGCTTCCGGTAAGTAACCGGGGCATTACCTCCTCGTAAGTCTTCCTTGCCACCAAAGTTACGTAGTGAGAACATACCCAAGCCCAGCGGCTTCATGGAAACTGACAAGAAATCACAGACAACGGGAAAATGCAAAACAGTAGGTTGAATTAAAAAAAAACAGTCGTACAACAACCAAGAAAAAGCACAGAAGGTGCTATGAACAAGAGCCGGATGAACCAGCCCGAGAACCACCTGAGCAAAGCCTCCCGCAGAAGAACCACTCAGCACCACCCAGAAGTGAACGATGAACATGTGTGGGAACGACCAGGTAGAGGCCATATAGATGTCCCAGTAGAGAACCCCTTGAACGAGACCCAGGAGACAAACAGACCTCGGGAGACAGACCCTGTACCTGGACAGAAACCTCAGAACCCTGTGCACCATAGGCCAGCAAGACAGTCAGCCAAATCCAACCACTCAGGGTGGAGGGAGAAGGCGTATGACCAGACTGGACAGGACCCAAAAGTGACAAACAAGATGACACAGCAGCAAAAAGATGCAGTCCATTCCAAATACACCAACCCCGCTCGTCAGACAACCAACAGCGAGAGAGCAGAATCCACCACAGACTCAACGACTGGGGGGAAAGACGGCAACACAACCATCCAGGAATGGAGGAAATCGAGGGGACTGTGTGGCGAAGCTTGGGATCCAGACACAACACCATACGGTCTGACAGGACCCGCAAGAATGTAGGAGAGAGACGAAAGGACCCCAGCTCCCCAATCTGACCCGCAGTCACAATGGCCACCAAAAATACCATCCTCAGGGTGAGGAACCTGACAGTCACGGACCCCCTAACCCCCCCTCCCAGAACGGCCCGCAACACCAACGGAAGAATCCAGGATGGCGCAAGGCAAATAGCCCAGGACGCTGCAGGAAACAAATCCGAAGCAACCCCGCCACCAAAAGATCCAAACCAACAAACAGAGGCCTGCGGAACTCCTGCAAGGCCTCCAACTGAGCACGAAGAGTAGAAGGGGCCAGGCCCAAGGCAATGCCAACAGAAAGGAAAGCTAACACCTGCCTTGGGGCCACAGAAACTGAGTCAAAATCCTTAGAAACACACAATCGAGAAAACGTCCCACAATGGGAAGAATAAGACAGAAGAGGAGCCAGGCGACGAGAGTCCTGAAGCAACGCCACCACCTCTAGGGAGCAACCCCGAGACAGCAGGCTCAACAATACAAGAGTCAGGCCTGAAGGTGAAGAAGATGCAGAACCCCCACAGGAAGCGCAGTGCCCCACAATGGGTAAGGAAGATCCGGGACTGGCCAGCACTCCAGGGCAGCCAATTCCCTCAGCTGAGGAAACCATGGGCAGTGAACCCAGGCGAGTACCACCAACAGAACAAACGCCCTGTCCAGGCCAATCATGCATAGAACAAGCGCAAACAAAGGAAACAGAGGAAAGGCGTAAAGCAGGGAGCACCAGCCAACGGAATGACAGTGCATTCAGCCGCCACGCCCCCGTGCACGGGAGGACAGTGCAGAAGCGAGGCAAGGGAGCAGTGAACTTGTAAGCAAACTGAGCCACTGTCGGGTACCCAAACCGTGCCTGCAACAGATAGGACACCACTACCCTCAGTGAGACAGAAGCCATGGGAGGAAAGACCCTGCTCAAGTGAACAGCCATGCAGTTTTCCTTCCACGGGAGATAAACCGCCCTGAGTGACAACACCGTCACCCCTGCCCAGGACAGAATCACCTGTGCAAGGAGCCAAAGGGAGAGAACCCAGCAACCACCCCAGGTGAATTAGGCAGCCCATCACCACCTTAATGGCTGTCCGGCCTAGAAACAGGATGCCCCTGGAGGGCTGGGGCATAGTACAGACAGGCCAAAGGAACGGCCTACATGTCCCAGAAGCCGGACGACCAACCTGCCTGCAGGCCGTCCTTCCGACCCTGCACAACCCGGGAATCCAATGTCACCTCCAGCACCACAGACAGACAATGGTCGTAACCACCCGGGAAGGGGACACAAGAAAAGGATGACCTCAGGAAAGATTGGACGCCACCAACCACCAACCCAGACCAGACCAAATCTGTGGAGACACAACCACCGGCAGAACGGAATCCGCCGAACAAGGTGCCCACCGAGACAAGAGATGGATCACCAACGGAAACAGATGAAGACGAGCCCAGGAATCACACTGACAGCCGCAGATATCAACCCCTGCACCCTCAACCACTGACGGACAGGGGAGTTATCCAAGGCCAGGAGACAATCCAGGTCCCCCCTCAAGGTCGCCCTCCGCCACCATCCCCTTGACCATGTCCAGGGTACCCCCAATGAACACAAAGACCTGGATTAGGATCCAGATGGGACTACATGTGAACGGACCTGAACCCATGATAGTCCAGGACCTCGCAGACCCACCGCATTATACCCAAGAGTGTCATAGCACTAGCCGTAAAAGAAGAAGCTGCAACTTGAGAAAATTAAAATCCAGCCCAATATTTACAAGAAGAGAAAAAAGCTATTTTTTCTTTTTTTTTTGCGAAAATCAGCATGAGAAGTGGTACTGGTAATACAGGGGGTAACATATTCCACAGTTTAGCTGCAGCTACCAAAAAAGTTCGCCCTCCCCATCTGGCTTTCCGAAATCTTGGTGTGTTCACCTTCCTGAGCGAGGACGACCTCAACATTCTGTTGGGAGTATACCATTGAAAGGCAGTTCGCAGGACAAGCTGTCCCTTCAGATGCAGGGCAGAGTGAACCAAACTAGGGCTTTGAAGGTCACACATTTCCTGACCGACAACCAATACAGGGCCCAAATGCGCTCCTTAACCGTCAAGCGTTTACGGTCCTACAAAATCAAATGAGTGGCTGATTTTTGAGCAATCTCAAGCCTTTTGAGAGTAGATTTATTAATGTATGAATACAGGGAATTGCAGTAACCCAGCCATGAAGTGATAAGTGCAATAACCACAACCACTCTAAGCTCGACAGGAATGAAAGGGAAGATTGTTTTGGGATTCTAATTTTTAAAAAAGTGCACACAGTCGTCTTGGCCTAGGAATAGAGAGGGTACTATAAAAAATGACACCTAAATTCTTAGGTTCAATGATTGAACAAGGTAAGGGTCCACAGGTCTCTGCCACCACACCTCCGACCACAATGACATTTAATCCCCAAATATCAGGATCTCTGTCTGTTTTGTTGACATTTAGTTTTAACCAATTCTCGTTCATCCAGATATTTATATCAATCATGCAGCATTTGAATCTAACCGCTACCTCATGAATGTCATCTGTAATAGAGACAATAATTTGCGTATCATTTGCATACTATAATACTTGAAAACCAAAAGACTTTATCAGTTTTGCCAGGAGGGCTAGATACAGATTAAACAAAGTAGGGCTGAGAGTTGAGCCTTGTGGAACCCCACAAGACAGCTGAAACGATTCTACCCTGAAATGCCCATAGCTCACTGTATGGTTCCTATTCGTAAGGAAGGACTCCAACAGGGCTAAAGCAGAGTCCCTCATACACGCCTGGCACTATCTATGAACCAAGCGGGAAGGGGACACCACATTGAATGCTGCTGAGAGGTCCACCAGTACCAATATGGCAGACCCTCCCTGATCTACCTGACGGCAGATAGCATCACTTGCCAGGGCCGTACTGGCCACCGGGTTTTTCCCCAGTGGGCCGCCAGGGTGGGAGCCAGTTTTGGACCGCTGGGGGGCAGTTTTTTTTACCGTGGGACAGTTTTAATCACTCATACAAAGTGCATAATTTTCATTTCCTTTCAAGATCCCCTAAACTTGCTTTAGGGAGTGGGTTTGGTTGAGAGAAGCATCTCATTAATGTTTTTTTACTAATAGTCTTTTCTATCTGTCTGGTCTTTTATCGTCTTGTCTTGGAAAGTGCCATAGTGGCTTGAAGTAGCCTGATGTATCTTAAGTTGAGCCATGGTCTTACGTTCTGTAATGTTTGTCATCCTGTAAGGTGTGTTCAATGTTCATTATTCCACTGAGTAATGCTAACCATTTTATGCTTTTGTAGGGACAGACACAATCTGTTTCGCTGGCACCATTAAAATATCTGTTAGTTGATTCTGTATCAACCAATATTATATCATCCTAGGAGTATAGATGTAGGCCTCAAATCCCTCATTCTGTTACTCACAATAGAGTGGTGAAGCACATGGTGAAATGAGGAAAGACCATAGGAAGGAATCTGCATGACTGCATGCAATAGGTACAAAATTAGTTTCTACTCATAATCAAGACATCACTAACTCCGGGAGAATCTAGTTATTACAGGAGAAACAGGAAGCACTGAGTTTGCCAATTAAAGCCTAAACATATTCAGAAGTATGTATCTGAAAGAAACAGTTAGTTATAGATTCCTTACCTTAGAATTACCCCCAGGCGTCAGACTGGATCCGGAAAGTATTTAATCAGCAGTACCCCTGCGCGTCGAAAGGTGGCATCGGTCAACTCCGCCCTCGCACGCTTACGTTTGTTCTTTCTTTTTCCGCGCCAGCAAGTGCAGATCCGGAGAGAACGGTACCCCCAGCATTTTTTTACTGAGTTTTTGCGACTTTTGTAGACTTCATTTTTGAGTCTCAACCTACTCCTGGTGCATGAGGGATGCCCGGTTTCAAGGCTCCTGGTTCCTGTACCCGACTGATGTCAGTGATGAATCCGCACCACGTGTGCCTCTACTGCCTGGAGCACGACCATGACCCCAAGTCGTGCTCCGACTGTCCTACCATAGCTCTGAAGTCTTTGCAGGAGCGGTCCAGAAAGCTCCTCAAGGCCCAGCAGTCGGCTCCGCGTCTCTCAAGGTCACGGTCGTGTGGGAGGTCGAGGGACCGATCGCTGAGTCTTCATCGCTCCTCTTCTAAGTCTTCGCACTCGGGGTCAGGTAAGTCGAAGCACAGGAAGAAGTCGAAGAAGCATCGTCGCTCTTCGACTTCCCCTTGTCCGTCGGCCGACGCAACAAAGGGTGCGGGTGGTACTCCGCGTGCGGAGCCTTCAGGGTCGACTCCGGCCTTCCCTTCTTTCCCGGGACCGGGAGCAACCTCTGCCCAGCTTCGTCAATTTTACGAAGCGATGCACGCCATCTTTTGGCAGCCCGACTCCGACGGCATGCCCTCGGGCCCCGCAGACTCGGCTGGGGGCCCGAGGCCTTTGATGCCAGCGTCTCCGGCCTTGGCATTGCAGGGCCCCCTTGGATCCAGGCCTGGATCCAGATCGGTGCCGGTCGACCGTGTTACACCTCCACCGGCGCCCATTTCACCAGCACCACGTGTGCAGCCGACACGGGCTGGACCGCCAGCCGCTGTCGACCCCGGCTTCTGTCCTGATGTGGACACGGAGCCAGACCAGCATCGGCCAACGCCGTATCCGGCGCCGATGGGTACGTTTGTCCCTGTGTTCCACCATGGCCATTTTCAGCCAGATTGGCAGCCAGAGGAGGGTGAGGCAGACTGGGAGGGGTCTGGTGACCCTTTGACAGACCAGTTGGAGTATGAGCCGGACTGGAGAGAGGAACTTGGGGATGCCAGTGGTCTGGATATCTCCCCAGACCTAGGCATGTTGTCTCCTCCTACCGTGGCTACGGAGGTGGGAGCGTCATACGCAGCAGTGTTGCGTAGCGCGGTCGAGGCTCTCAACCTCAAGCTTCCTACGGTGGCAGTCAGGATTAACCTCCTGACAGAGGTGCTTCAGCCGGCAGCAAGCTTTTCGGAGCCCCTGCTCCCGTTTAATGAAGCCCTCACGGACATCCTTTTGGGCACCTGGTCCAGGCCCAACACAGGGGCTCCTGTGGACAGGATGGTTGCCCGACGCCACCGCTGGACCCCGGGCAATCCCACTTTCCTCTCCCAACACCCCACGCCTGAGAGCTTGGTGGTTTAAGCCTCCATTTCTATAGGTGCCTTCCCTACCCTACCACCGGAAAGGGAATCCAAAACCTGGACCACCTTGGGAAGAAAATGTTTTCCTCCGCCAGCTTAGGACTGCGGTCCGTAAACACTGCATGTCTGTTGGCCGGTTACACCCACTCTGTGTGGGATACGATGGCCCAGGTGCTGCTTCAGTGCCCAGAGGAGGCCCGAGCCATACTCTCCCGTGCAGTTGCCAAGGGGAGAGATGCAGCGAAGTTTAACATCCGCTGTGGGCTTGATACCGTCGACGCACTTGGCAGGAACATTTCAACGTCAGTAGCCCTTCGACGCTACGCCTGGTTGTGTTTGACTGTTTTTTCCGGGGATGTCCAATCCACCCTTATGGACATCCCCTTTGATAGCCACCGCCTTTTCGGCGACAAGGCGGACAATGCGCTTAGGTGCTTTAAGGACTCTCGGGCTACGGCCAGGGACTTGGGCTTCTCCCCCATCGGCCCTGCGCAGTCTGCCTTTCACCCCTTTTGTGGCTACGGAAGGGGTGCCCGCTACGTCCCGCCCAGGGCCACAGGCCAGTGCAAGCTTTTCAGGCTCAGCGCAGCCGGGGACGTGGGAACCACCGGCGTGGTTCTGGGATCCAGCGGGCGGGCCAGTCCACCACAGCCCCTTCCGCAGCAGCCTCCAAACCTTCCTAGTCTGACCTTTCAGGGCCACCAAACACCAGTGGGAGGCAGGATCCGCCATCACTTCCCCCACTGGCGCACCATCACGTTAGACAGGTGGGTTTGCAAATAGTCTGAAGGGGATACTCCCTCCCCTTCAAGACTACCCCTCCCTCCATACCACCTCAGTACCATCACATGTCGGAGGATCACTTGGCCCTTCTCCAACGGGAAGTTTTGGCACTCTTGGCTAAGGGTGTTATCAAGCGCGTTCCTGCCCCAGAAGTAGGTTGTGGATGTTATTCCCACTACTTTCTGGTACCCAAGAAGGAAAAAGGCCTGCGTCCTATCTTGGATCTCAAGAACGTCAACCGCTTCCTCCGGAAGAAGGAGTTCAAGATGTTGACGCTCGCTCAGGTATTGTCTGCCTTCGACCCTGGAGACTGGATGGTAGTGTTGGACTTGCAGGACGCTTACTTTCACATCCTTGTCCTGCCGACCCACCGGCATTACCTGCGGTTCATAGTAGGCCACGAGCACTTTCAGTTTACCGTGCTCCCCTTTGGCCTTACCAGCTCCCCTCGGATGTTCACAAAAAGTGATGGCGGTGGTCGCAGCTCATCTGCACAGATCAGGGGTTCCAGTCTGCCCCTATCTCAACAACTGGCTGTTGAAGGCGGGCTCGCCCCAGGCTGTCATCTCCCACCTCCAGACTATGACCAACCTCCTGCATTCGCTGGGGTTCTCCATCAACGTGCCAAAGTCACACCTGACTACCTCTCAGAAGCGCCTCTTCATCGGAGCGTTTCTGGACATGACGCAGTTTCGGGTTTATCCTCCCGAACAGCGAGTCCGGCATATTCAGGCTATGATTCCGATCTTTCAGCCCCTATCCCGGGTTTTGGTCAGGATGACCCTGAGGCTGCTGGGCCTCATGGCCTCCTGCATCCTGCTGGTCGATCATGCCAGATGGATTATACGGGCTCTGCAGTAGGACCTGAAGTTCCAGTGGGTGCAGCATCAGGGAAACCTGTCCGATTAGGTCCAGATCTCGGAGGGTACTGCACGCCAATTGCAGTGGTGGCTCACGAATCAGGATTGGGTCAAAAGCAGATTCCTCTCCCTTCTCCAACCGGAACACACAGTGGTGACAGACACATCCTTTCTGGGATGGGGCGGCCACATGGGAGAGGCGGAGATCAGAGGCCTCTTGTATCCGGCGGAGTCCGGGCACCACATCAACCTTCTGGAGCTTCGGGCGATTCGTCTTGCACTCAAAGAATTCCTTTCCTCTGTCCTGGGAAGAGTAGTGCAGGTGTTCACGGACAACACCACTGCCATGTGGTACTGCAACAAACAAGGCGGGTGGGGTTGTGGACCCCATATCAAGAGGCCCGCACCTCTAGACATGGCTGGAACATCAAGGCATATCCCTGGTCGTTCAACACCTGGCAGGTTCTCTGAACGCCAGGGCGGACAAACTCAGCCACAGGTGCATGATGTAACACGAATGGCATCTTCACTCAGAGGTCGTGCAAGGTCTCTTTCAGCAGTGGGGAGAGCCTTGGTTAGTTCTATTCGCCACCGAAGAGAACGCGCAATGTCAGCAATTCTGCACGTTGGAATTTCCAAGGCGGCACTCGCTAGGGGGCGCTTTTCATCACAAGTGGAGTTGCGGTCTTCTGTACACCATTCCGCCTATACCACTTCTTCCCAGAGTGCTGAAAAAGATCAAGCGCGACCGGGCCCAAGTTATTCTTGTGGCTCCGGATTGAACAAGAGGAGTCTGGTATCCCGAGCTGCTCAGCATGGCCATCGATCCTCCGATCCGACTGCCTCTTCGGGAGGATCTTCTGTCGCAGCAGCAGGGGATGGTCCTCCTCCCGAACCTGTCCAGCCTCCACCTCCTTGCGTGGAGATTTAGGGGCGGCAGTTGACGTCGTTTGACCTGCCTCCCGAAATCTGTGATGTAATCTTGGCAACCAGGCGTCCCTCCACTAAGATGGTATACGCCTGCAGATGGAATAAGTTTGTGACATGGTGCACAGCACAGGCTGTGGATCCCCTTTCTGCCCCTCTTTCTGAGGTTCTCTTGTTCCTCCTTTCTTGGGCCCAGCAGGGTTTTGCTGTGGGCACTCTTAAAGGCTATCTCTCGGCCATTTCAGTCCTCCTCAGGCTCCCTGATCAGCCTTCTCTTTTCAAGTCCCCTGTTGTAAATAGATTTTTAAGGGCATTACTCACCTTTCTCCTCCTGTTTCCTTCATAATGCCCCAGTGGGACTTGAACCTAGTTATGACATATCGTATGTGCGCTCCCTTTGAGCCACTGCATAACTGTCCTCTCAGACTTCTTACTTTGAAAACTGCTTTTCTGGTGGCCATCACCTCTGCGCGCAGGGTGAGTGAGCTGCAAGCTCTAGCTTCCAAGCCTCCTTTTCTGGCTGTCCATCCAGACAGGGTCGTCCTTAGAACTAGACCTTCCTTTCTTCCCAAGGTGGTTACTTCTTTCCACATTGGCCAAACCATCACTTTGCCCACCTTCTTTCCGCCTCCGCATCCTTCGAAAGAGAAAGAGAGGCTCCACCTCCTGGATCCAAAATGTACGCTTTCTTTCTACATGGATCGCACCAAACAATTCCGGGTGGACGGCCAGCTCTTTGTTGGTTTTGTGGGCGCTAAGAAAGGTCGGGCCGTGCACAAATGGACCAACGCCAGGTGGGTCGTTCTGTGCATCAAAGCCTGTTATTCTTTGGCTATTCTTTCCACCAGGGCGAAGGCAGCTACTACTGCTTTAGGAGGAGGAGTGCCCCTGAATTACATCTGTCACGCAGCCACGTGGGCGTCGCTGCACACGTTTATGAAACACTACTGCCTGGACAGTCAAGTCTGAAGAGATAGCTTCTTTGACCGTTCTGTTCTCCAGGACTTTCTGGTGTGAACTTGGTTCCCAGACCCACCTCCGGGGTTGGTATTGCTGGGGTATCTATTTTAAGGTAAGGAATCTATAACTAACTGTTTCTTTCAGATGAACAAGTTACTTACCTTCGGTAACGATATATCTGTAAGAAACATAGGTCAGTTATTGATTCATCACCGCTCCACCCATCCTCCCCGTTCTGCGAACTAACTTCTAGGGTTAGGGACATCCTTTCAGGGCCCTAGTTTTGTGCACCAGTGGTCAGTGTCTTGCATGGCTCTGTGCTTCTGGTGTGGAAAGTCATGTACAGAACTAACGTCAGCGTGCTAGGGCGGCGTCTATGTAGCTACCGCGACGTCATCCCGGCGACTACGACGGATGCGGAGTCAACAGACGCCTCCTTCTGACGCGCAGGGGCACTGCTGACGAAAAACTTTCCGGATCCAGTCTGACACCTGGGGGTAATTCTCATGTAAGGAAGCTATAACTAACCTATGTTTCTTACAGATATATCGTTACCGAAGGTAAGTAGCTTGTTCATCTGTGCAAGGTTGTCCTGTCGGGTTTGAAAAGGGTTGTTTGTCAGAATAATGTGCACGGAAAAATTGCCTAACCTAAATACTTTGTCCTAAATATAATTTACACAACTTTCATCCTATTGGGTGTTGATTTTCCATTAATAACTCAAATGGGGTAACATTTTTATACACAACATTTAAGATACAATATTTATGTCCTACAATGTTCTGGTACTTCAGACAAAAGAGGTCATCAACAGTAAAAAGACCACACTTAGGTACAGGAAATGTTTCTTCCTAAGACAAGATATATTCACCCAACAAGTTCTTTAGATAGACAGCAACTGCTGCTGGGGGAACCCAGAGCATTCTTCCCACCAAATGATTACATTTTATTCCAAATACTCCATTTCTAAACCCATGACTGAAGACCTCATGACCCAATGTTTCTGTCATTCAAGACTACGCTTAGTACTTGAATAAGTGATTGAACAGACAAGTTAAATGTGACTAACATGTAAAGACCTCAAAGACATAACAACTGCCGACAACAAAGTGTCCTTCGTTGCGAACAGCAAAATTTCTCTACTAAGAGACTTCATAAAAAAGAGCGTGAGGTCTCTGTTTTTACATACTTGAAGGTCCGCCTTACCTGATTTAGAAAGCTGCTGTATCTTGCTAATTTGCACATATATTCTTCTTTCAATTTTAATGGCCACATACTTGCACCTTAAAAACGTTGATGTGATATGTTTTTAACCACATACTGTCCTGAAATATAACTGTCTTCGCCTATTCGAGGGGTTGATTGGTGAGTGGACTCGCTACTAGACTTCCTGCGCTTCCGTGTTGCCGCGAGAGCCGCCATTTCCTGTTAGGTGGCGGTCTAGCTCTCTGGCACACGGGATTATTTAAAGCGCGAGGTTCAGACGCGCAGCGCTTGAAGGTCAGCCTTACCTGATTTAGAAAGCTGCTGTATCTTGCTAATTTGCACATACATTCTTCTTTCAATTTTAATGGCCACATACTTGCACCTTAAAAACGTTGATGTGATATGTTTTTAACCACATACTATCCTGAATTATAACTGTCTTCGCCTATTCGAGGGGTTGATTGGTGAGGGGACTCGCTACTAGACTTCCTGCGCTTCCGTGTTGCCGCGAGAGCCGCCATTTCCTGTTAGGTGGCGGTCTAGCTCTCTGGCACACGGGATTATTTAAAGCGCGAGGTTCAGATGTGCAGCGCTTGAAGGTCCGCCTTACCTGATTTAGAAAGCTGCTGTATCTTGCTAATTTGCACATATATTCTTCTTTCAATTTTAATGGCCACTTACTTGCACCTTAAAAACGTTGATGTGATATGTTTTTAACCACATACTGTCCTGAAATATAACTGTCTTCGCCTATTCAAGGGGTTGATTGGTGAGGGGACTCGCTACTAGACTTCCTGCGCTTCCGTGTTGCCGCGAGAGCCACCATTTCCTGTTAGGTGGCGGTCTAGCTCTCTGGCACACAGGATTATTTAATGCGCGAGGCTCGGACGCGCAGCGGATGCGTGCAGCGGGCGCGCCTTGTGCGCGCCTAAGGCATGCACAAGTCAAGCCCTTCTGCGCCCGTCAGCGTCCCGAAAGCGCCTTGCGCCAGGTATGCTGTCCGTAGTCTTGGGGTGCCGGTTGGCATCATTTGCTACACTCGGGGGGGAATTGCTGTCATTGAGACCCGCTAGCTGCTCTGCACCGCCCAGCTGAGATGTCGGCTGTGGTCGGCGCCCCACCTGTCCAGAATGCAATTTTCATCTTGGCGTTGGTGTGGAGGGATCTGAGTTCGGGTCTGCCTCCTTACAGAAAACTAAAGAGTGCACTCTGATTAGAGCTGGCTTGATTAATAGTAGGTCGCTGGTGCGACACTATCAGGACATTTTTGATCTTATTTTAGACCATCAGCTGGACCTCCTTTTCATCACTGAGACCTGGTTGAATACTTTTTCTAACCCCATTGTCCAAATGGCTGTCCCAGCAGGCTATCGAATCTCTCGGGCTGATCGTTCTACTGGGAGGGTGGGTGGCGTTGCCATTGTATATAGAGATGTGTGGGAGGTTTCCCAAGAGTCTAGTATCATATTGGGACAAGCTGAATTGTTGGATTTCACTATTGTCTTTTCGGCCCACTTCACGTTGGGTGGGACATTGGTGTACAGACCACCCGGCCCTGTGGGTCCTTTTCTTAATGGCTTGGAGGAAGTTATTGTTCCCCGAGCCCTGCGTTTTTACTACTATCTTTTTTTAGGCGACCTTAACATTCACCTTGATCAGACTGATCTGGCTCATACCCAGTCTCTGCTGGTTTCTTTAGATCTGGCCCAGCTTTCTCAATGGGTTAAATACCCAACCCATAGCGGTGGCCATATTCTAGATCCCATCTGCTCCAATTTTTCCATCCATTTGGAGAGTCCTCTTCCAGTTTCCTGGTCAGATCACTTTTTCTCTTGCTTCACGTGGCCTTTGGGAGGTGAGGCGGTGGAGTGTCAGGCTAATGCAGGGCCTGCCACTGCTAAAATCAATCCGGCTGCCTTCTCCAATCTCCTCAATTCAAAAGCTGTTCTCCCGGTAGATCTGAGCGGGGCTTTGGCCTGCTTTACTGGCTGGATAGAGCGGGCTGTGGATACCCTGTCCCCCCCCTCTTGTCGCCATCGCGTGAGGACTACCCCCTCTAAACCTTGGTTCTCGGTCGAACTTAGACTGCTCAAACAACAATGTAAAAAGCTGGAACGCAGTTGGCGTGCTGATTTCTGCGCTTCGGCAAAAAAGGTCCTTAGAGAAGGTCAGAAGGGGTACTACCAGGCCATCAGAAAGGCCAAAAGTCTCTATTATGCTGATCGTATTGAGTTGGCTCATAATAATTCAAGCAAAATCTTCTCTATCGTTCAGAGCTTTATGGCCCCTAAGGCCATGCTGTCCAAACTCCCGACTTCTGCCACCTGGTGTGAAACACTTTCTAATTTCTTTATTGATAAAATACGGACCATACAGGGGTCATTTGCTGGCCAGAACCTGGATGTGGACGTGGCCCCTATTGCTGGCCCTACGCTTTCTGCCTTTGCCTCTGTCGACCCGTCGGAAACCCTGAAAATTTTGAAATCTATGAAATCGGGGTCCCGGCGGATCCTTGCACAGCTAGACTTCTGGCCTCCACTGCCGAGGTAGTGAATAATGAGGTTAACTTTCTTATTAACCTCTCCCTTCAAGAGGCAGTTGTTCCCCTAGAGTGGAAACAAGCTAAAATCCTCCCACTGTTAAAAAAACCCTCATTGGACCCGGGAGTCCCAGGGAATTATCGTCCTATCTCTTTGCTTCCCTGCCTTGCAAAAATCTGTGAAAAAGCTGTTAATAAACAGCTTACTGACTTTGTTGAGGGCTTTAGTCTCTTGCATCCTGCCCAGTCGGGCTTTAGAGCTGCCTATATTACGGAATCTGCCTTGTTAGAGGTCTCGGAAGCTATTCGCGAGTGATTAGACTCGGGAGAGAGTGCAGCCCTCATAATGCTGGACCTATCGGCAACATTAGATACCGTCCCTCATGCCCTGCTCTTGACTCGGCTTGCAAATATCGGTGTTACCGGAAGAGCCCTTAAGTGGCTGGAGTCTTTTTTGGAAGGACGGTCGCAACAGGTCTGGTTGCCGCCGTTTTCATCTCTTCCGCAGCCAGTTACCCCGGGTGTTCCACAGGGGTCCTCTTTGAGTCCCCTGTTGTTCAATATATATGTCACCCCTCTAGTCCTTTTGGCAGAGGCATGGGGCGCAAAGGTTGTGGCATATGCTGATGACACCCAGCTTTTGTTTACCTGGGGTAAATCGGATTTCTCCACCACAAAGGTGCAGGACTGCCTGACAGCCGTCTTTCATTGGCTTATGGCGGCTCAACTTAAATGCAATGAGGAAAAGACTGAGATCCTTCTCTATGGTAACTTTCCTCCTCGTTTCCGGGAATCCCTCTGGCCTTCTGATTTTCCCCTTCCCCTGTGCTCAGGACTCCCAGCAAAAAATCTAGGGGTCTGGTTCGATGAGCAGCTGTCTTTCTCAACCCAGATTAAAAGACTGGCGGGGAGCTGCTTTGGGATACTTAAGTCCCTGAAGAAGTTTCTCCCTCTGCTGCCAAGACCAGCGAAGGAATCAGTGGCTCGGGCGTTGATTCTCTCCCGGGTGGACTATGCCAATGGGCTGTATCTGGGCCTCCCTGAATATATTTTTTAAAAATTGCAGGTAGTCCAGAATGCGGCAGCCCGATTGGTTTTGAACATCCCGGTGAGGTCAAGCATGGCCCATCATCTGCGCACGCTTCATTGGCTCCCGGTAAGGAAGCGCGTGGAGTTCAAGGCTTTGGTGATAGCTCACCGCGCCCTATATGCTGGGGGGCCCCCATATCTCAGGAAACGTTTTGCTTTTTATGTGCCAACTAGGCATCTAAGATCATCTTCCCTGCTGCTTGCAAGAATTCCTCGGGTGCGCCTTCAGAGAATGGGGGGCAGATCCTTCGCCGTTAAGGCAGCGATGGCCTGGAACTCACTTTCCGTCCCTCTACGGGCCATCAAAGAGATTAATCAGTTTAAAAAGCAGCTTAAAACCTTCCTATTTTAACTCTTCTCCCTTTCTGGATCCTCACAGGCTCGCGCCGGGACACTCCTAGGCGTAGCTGTGCGCGCTACAAAAACCCATTAGCATAACATAACATAACATATACTCTTTTGGCATGTTAAGTAATCCAGAGGAAGATTGTCACCTCCTTTTAAATGGCTATATTGTAACTTCTCTTCGGAATTTCAGCAGATGACCTTTGCCCTAATTTCTCATTTCTAATGTCTAATGGTTGCAAATGCTGTGTTAGCGAAGTAGATTGACTTTACTTCTGCAGAGTAGTGTTCTATATATTATAATTTCAAGAGGAGAATAGATCAAATCAATGATCTATGTTTTCATACTTGAACTGGCCCTCTAAAGAATAGCTTCGCTTGTTTGTATGGGAGAAATGCCCTATCAAGTTAACAGACCTTGTGTTTTATTTCACACTGGATGCAATAAAGTGGATGATAAGCTCCAAATATCTCTTCCTTTCTGCTTTTTCCGCAATGCCATACCCTCAGAATAGAATTGCACTACGTCACCGTTTACATTTAATCTCTGGTCTCCCGTTATATGTCCTGCATAATTATTGGTCATGTGGCCATGCCTTGTCCCTGTCTTTGCACCATCATATCATGTCATGGTATATTTGAAATCTTAATACGAGTCTTTTTATAAGCAGGAACAGGGATAGTTACTTTAGTAGCTTCGCAATTCTTATTTTCAACAAATTTAAATACGTGTACTTGCAGTCAGAGGACCTTGGAATTTTAGAGCATTTAATGAACAGATTCCATACTCACTGATAATTCAAGGACATTTTACAGATCTTCTGTTCTTTTCTTATGATAAAACGTTCCATTATATAATTGTCAGAATCATCTCTGTTATATAAGGTTACTTCAGCGTGCTGGCCTATATTTTGTGGCTAAACTGCTTTGGTTTCACAAACGTTTCAATTTACAAAGGTAGTTACATAAATCTGTGCACCGGGGCCTCGTGTCTCATACATGCATCATAGTATGCTACATATCCAGAGTTCTCTGCATACAATTACCGAAAAGTAAAGTGGCAAGAGCCATTGACAGGAAAATGGAGAGTATGCTTCCAAAATTGGAGGTAAGGGGGAAAATCAAGGAGGAGCATGGGGAAGGCCATGCTACTACAAACCGCCCCTACAAAAGAAAGAACTTTAAGAAAATCACAAAGAAATCAATGAAAGCAGACATTTCACGACCAGAGCAAAGCGTGTAATAATTTAAACTAGCACTGCACACAGCACAATGATAAGCAAGGTACAACACATGCCCGGTTATAAACATTTGAAAATCATTTTCAGGGTCTGATTTTCGAATTTGGCGATCTTAACGCCATACCACCGTGACAGCAAGACAACTCCGCCATGCTGAAGGCATTCCCGCCAGCTGTATTATAATGTTGCGGCTGGCAACATCTGACAGCACTCCGCGGCTGCCTGTGTTGGCGGGATACCGCTGAGCAGATTACAATGTTCCCGAAGGGCTCACGGTCTCCCTGACGGCGGGGGACCAGTGCAGGACACGGACAGCGATTCACAATATATAGTTCCATATCTGTCAAGGCAGGTGTGTGACGTACACATATGCATGTGGAAAAATATATTGTATGAGCACTTTTCCGTTGCTGGAGTCCAGACCATATGTGTACAGTCAAATCAATGGGAGTAAAGGGAAAAAAAGGACTTATACCTAGATTTAAGCAATGGCGGGGTCGTTTTCTTCATGGCCAAGTTGCTGCTGTAAAGTGGGGACCTGGACGAAGGGTCCCATGTCGAAGACTGAAGAAAAAAAGAAGGAAAGGGGTGAGCTTGCACCCCATTTCCTTAATTTCCGCGAACTCGAAGCAGGCAGTCTCTCTGCCACAGCCGACTCGACGGAAAGCCACTTCATAATTCGGACCTCAGAATCGTTTGTTTGGTACATTGGTTCAAAGGACCCCCATCTCACAGAAAATAAAGATGTGGGCGAGGATTGTGGACAAGGTGAACGCACAAGCACCAATGTTGCGCACAAAGGACGATATCCAGAACAGGTGGTATGACGTGCGCAGGAGGGTCAAGAAACTCATCGAGAAAGATCACACCTTGAGTCAGCGCACCGGCGGTGGCCCTCCTGCCAAACCAGTCTACTTCAGGACCTGGGAGGAGAAGGTGCGGGACATCCTACCACCAGAGAGTGTCCATGGCCTAACAGACATCCCAGAGACTGGTGAGTACACAAACAACAAACCCAAGATTGTGTGGCAAGGGGACAGTGTAACCATGCACCCCAAGCAAACCTACACTAACCAATAGATAATCAACCCAAGATGTGTATGCCAGTCACACAAACACAACACCTGCCATCTCATAGTGACTGGGGACTGAGTCATGACATGCACCAACCTACAAACAAATAGAGCAAGCCACTGGCACTATGCCAAATACATCCAGCAAGACAGTTTGCCACCAGAAACACACCACCTCACAGTGCAGCTGACTGTCAGGAAGGAAGAGTGGGGATGCAGGTGAAGTGAGTGTAGCCAAAAGAATAATGGGGCCCGTAGTCACAGATAATACCCCCCCCTCCTCATTGGCCCATCAAGACCTCTCTGAAACATGCCCACATCACAGGGAGTGGAAAATGACTGACAAGATGGCTGACACTGGCTCCTGCTAGGGGTTGTGTGCAAATCAGAAGCAGGACACCACTGACTGACATCCTGAAAGACAACTTGCACGCCCTACAATGGAAGCACGTGTCATGATAGGAAGGAGGACTGACAGCCCTCACCATACTAATCAGCATGGGGAGACACCCCCCCAACACAAACTCCACACAACTCACCGGGTACAATGCTTTGACACACACCTCATTGAAATATCAGCAAAAGATCCCCCGTACTGGCTGCTGCTATGTGAAGCACAGGGGCTCACTTGGGACTTGTAGCCAAACAAACACCAGGATTTCACTGTCAGCCATCTTGCCATTGCTGTCACACCCCCTCACAGGGAAGCAGAGTCAAGAGAGAGTAAGCATTGGCATGCTGGGAAGGGGGGTGTAGCCAAGAGTATGATGGGACTTGCAAGTCAAGTCAAAAGTGCTTTATTCGAGTATTACTCATAAAAGCAGACATACAAACATATAATAAAAAAACAATTAAATCTGAGATGTCATATTGACATACGCACATTTCTAAAAAGAATACAGATTATTTTCAGAATAAAAAATATACATAATCACAGAAGTAAAATTCATTAATGTTGGTAATGCAATTAAGTACAGTTTATAAAATCTTTATACTAAAAAAAAGAACCATTTAGAATTTCATTTCACAGGTGTAAAGTTCATGATGTTGATGATACAATTGAATATAATTTGTAAAATCTTTATACTAAAAAAGAATCGTTTAAAATTTTTCCAGATGACACGATAAATTACACTAAACAGAGAATAGACAGTACTCTAGCAGTCTCTGAGCGTCTAGGCAGAGAGTAGTCACCGAACTAGCAATCTCTGCCTGATTATCCATGCCCACCCCAGGTACTTAGCGGTGGCAATTATAATCCAAGTTAAAGTAGTCGATCTAACTATGCGCAAAGCCACCATACTACTTTTAGTACCCAGGTTCCTACACATAGGTGCCAACCAAACACGCCTTGGAGTAGAGTATGGTTTGCAGGAGAACAAAAAATGTCCAAGTGTTTCGTTACCTTCCCCACAAGCTGGGCATATAGCAGGGCCTCCTTCCCTCCACTTAGATGTTAGGTTACGAAGAGGAAGAGAGCCCGCCCTAAGTTGGAAAAGCAGTTTCCTATCCAAAGGTTTGGATATATAATCCCAATACAGTTCATACATGGGGTACAGTTTAACCTCAAGAAAACTAGCAGTCATGGACCCATAGTTGATACTGAGCAAACTCTTGTTAGCAACATTTTCCCAAAAAACGTTTTTTAGGGTTGTCTTATTAGGAAATGATGCCCCAGCTGGGTCGGACCACAGTGCATTTAGACCTAGTTCAGATAGTGCAAGTTTTAATAATTTGAACCATCTAATTCTATTAAAGCAATCTGCTTTAATGACGTCAGTGAACCCGGCCGCATAGTGAGTGAGCTCAGGTGTGGTCCATAATCTACGCCAATATAAAATTGGTCGTAGTTTGCCCATTTCCGAGATTCCTTTCCTGCCAAGCTCGTATCTCAGAGGCAATAACGGACTACTCTGTGGAGTACCCGTTAGTTTCCTAAAAAATTTGTTCTCTGAGATTTGTAGCTCCTGTAGATTTTCTTGCCCCCATAGCTCAGCCCCATATAATGCTGACCCAATAGCTTTCGCCTCATATATAATCAGGGGTGGTTTGATCGGTTTAGTCAATGATTTCCTATGCTCCTTTATGATGGTTCCAGCTAATTGCTTATGCCTTAGAATTGCAATATTTAAATGCTGGTTCCACCTATTATCATTAGAAATGAGGATCCCCAGGTATGTAAATGATGATACAACCTCAAGAGTGCGTCCACTCATGGTAATGTTAGGTTTAAAATTTCGATATGGATTAAAAACCATGAGTTTTGTTTTAGACGCATTCACCTCCAGTCCGTGATCCCCACAAAACTTATCGAAAATGTCCAATGCTTTTTGCAGTCCACTTGGAGTTTTAGATAAAATTAACGTGTCATCGGCGAACATTAAAATCGGAACTTTTACACCTGCAAGAGAGGGAGCATCCACTGCCTGTGATTGAATGCGGGGAACAATGCCATTAATAAAAAGGGTGAACAAAGTTGGTGCCATTGAGCACCCTTGCCGAACCCCACGCTCAACAGGAAATTCGGCTGTGTCTTTACCGTATCCACCCCATTGGATTTTAGCATAGGTGCCTTCATGTAATCTCATGATCAGAGTCAACAAGACTCCTGGGACCCCTAGGGCCACAAGTACTTCCCACAGTTTCGCCCTTGGTACCAGGTCGAAGGCAGCCCGCAAATCGACAAAAGCCGCATAAAGACTGCCCCCACCTAGCACCACAGTCCTCCACTGGATCAGCTGGAACCGAAACACTTGATCCACAGTACTAGTGGCCCTGTGAAACCCAGCCTGAAAGGGAGATAGAATATTAAATTCTTCCGCCCAATCGAGCAATCGATTAACAATCACTCGCCCAACGATTTTTTGCACTATCGATTAGGCTAATTGGGCGGTAGTTACAAGGCTGGGAACGATCACCCTTTTTGTACACAGGGATAATAACAGCACCCCGCCATGATACCGGGATAGCTGCACCCCTAGCTATGTGGTTTATTAACAAGTGAATATATTTACACCACCTCCCAGTGTCATTTAAGAAAACGTCCGCTGGGACTCCATCAATGCCAGGAGCACGTCCACTATGTACGGTTCTGAGGGCCAACAGAATTTCACCCTTCGTGAAGTCATTGTCCTCAGAAGTTGTATAGATAGGGCAGGTGTTATTTGCAATCTGATCCCTGATAGCATACTGATCACTAAAAAAATTTATCCAGGCGTCCTGTGGGACATTATTATTACAAGCCTCTTCAGACCTTTCTTGCCCCCATTTGACAATATGCCAAAATAATCTAGAATCTTTTCGATCACTAGCACACTTCAACTTGTCCCAATGGGCTTCGTCCCAATCTTTTTTCGCCTTGGCAATACAAATTTTGTATAACTTTCTGGCAGAGCGGATGGCCCCCAGGTTTTTGCTCTTGATTGCAACTCCCAAAGAAATTCGTGCCACCTTGCAAGCGTTGTTATACCATTTAGCTGCTCTATGAACACGTGTCATCTTAGAATTCACTGGTTTCAGAAAGTAGCTTTTAATTTCTTGGAAAAGAGACTCATGTACTTCAATAGTGTTGACTTGACCTGAAGAGATCCCTGCTTCATCGTCTAGGGCCATAATGGCCTTATCGGTCGCAACTCCTATATTTTCTATAGCTTGCTGGTCCGTCCTAACACTTGTCCATCTTAACCTACGCATATCATTTGTTGGTACAATAAGCGGGGTTAGGGAATCATCCAGAGGAGTAGAAGCATTAGATTCAGACGACCACCATTTGTGAGTAACACATAGCGGATTATGGTCACTCTCTAGCATTTCTGTTACAACCATATCTCTAACTGTTGGCCAAAGGGAAAGGCTACAAATAATATAGTCGATACGACTTTTGCTTCTCCCATTGTTAAAGGTCATAGCTGGTACTCTATCTGACTTTGTCCTTCCATTCAAAGCTCTTAACCCTTGTTCAAGGCACATTGTATTCAAACCCAGAATATCCTCAGTCCAACGAGTTACTGGGATAGTATCTAGTAAGGGGATGTCCCATTGTTTGTCTTCCTCTGCACCTAAAAAGGCTTCGCCTGTATCTAGAGGTTCAAACGTACGGTTTAAATCCCCTGCAATTATTATGTTTTTCCCGCTAGAATGTGTCTCAAGGAGATTATACAGGGTAAGAAGAACCTCAGATTTTCCTGCATTTCCACCTCTGGCATAAATATTATAAATATCGATGGATAAGGATAAATTACTCGTAAGTCTAATGAGCGGAATATCTTTTTGATCAGTCTCCACACTTTTTACAACAATCTTTAAAGATTGTTTGACCCATATAGTAAGGCCCCCCATCGGACGCCCTTTAGGGCCCTTGGAAGCTGGTACGTGAAAATGTAGGTACCCCAAAGCAAAAACGGGGTCACAGGCCCATGTTTCCTGAAAAATACAAACGTCAAACTTGCTAACAAACCTAAACCAATCACCACAATCCAGCTTGGAACATAGCCCGGCCACATTCCAGGATAATAAGTTCCCAATGTCATGTGCCATTACAGGTTTGGGGCTAGAGTCAAGCCCTTGCAGTCACACACAACCTACACCCACCCACATGGCCCAGCAAGATCAACCTGAACCATACTCGCCTCACAGGGAGTGGGAAGGGACCGACAAGATGTTTGACACTGGGCTCTATTGTAGGGAGCACAAGGCCATGCTGGGACTGCTAGCCAAACAAACACCAGGATTCCACAGTCAGCCATCTTGCCATTGCTGTCACACCCCCTCACAGGGAAGCTGAATCCAAGAGAGAGGAAGCATGGGCATGCTGGGTTGGGGGGGTGTTGCCAAGAGTATGATGGGACTCGCAGTCACACACAACCTACACCCACCCACATGGCCCAGCAAGATCAACCTGAACCATACTTGCCTCACAGGGAGTGGGAAGGGACCGACAAGATGTCTGACACTGGGCGTTGTGGGGAGCACAGGGCCTTGCTGGCAAATGGCCAACAACAAGATCAAACTCTGTCCGTGACAAGCTGGGAAAAAGCAGTGTACAGGCAGGCATCTGTTATAAAAGTAGGAAATGTCATGTTTGTGAACCAACGATGCATGTAGAAACATAAATCACATTGTGTGTCTCTTCCAAACACAGGTCGTGCTGGGCACCCACTGACAAATGACGAGGATACACAGTCCCAGACTCTGTTGGACACTGAGCTCTCTGGTCTGACTCTCTCACTGACCTCTTCAGATGACGAAGACCAACCTAGCCCCTCCGGTGTGAGCCATCATGCAGCACCAGCAGCAGCAATATCTGCCCCCCCTGTACCCACGCCTCCAGCATCTGGACACCGACAGGGCACCCCCGCCAACACGGACAGACCAAGGACAATCAACACCCACAGCACAGCACAGGGACACAGGACCCCCGGAAGCTACAGCCAACACCACCAGCAACACCACCCAAGGGGTCCCAGGGTCACCTGTGCGTACCGCCGCTGGTCCTGCCCGTGTGGAGAGGGGTGCTGGGAGGGGTGGGAGGCACAGGGCACGCCTTGCAGAGGGGTCTGGACTGCATGATGACCCCCAACTGGCATGCATCATAGATGTGTACCAGGATAGCACCGGAGGATTTGGCCAGGTAGTGGGGATCCTCAAGGACATGCAACACGAGCAGGTCGCCCACCATGCCCGCATGGAGGCAAAGTGGGATGCCCTTACTACGGTGCATCGGGACATACTACAATGCCTCTGCCAGATCAACACCAACCTGTCCCCACCCCCCTGTGTGCCCACAACATCTGTCGCAACACCATCTGCCAGCACCACAGGGAGGGAGGAGGAATCTGGCGGAGAGTCCCCTGCACCGCAGAGGCCTGCACATGAGGTTTCCCCCCCCCCCCCCGGAAGAAGAGGGGTCATCCGAAGAAGGACATGTGAGAGGTAGATGTCCCAGCACATCCCCCAGGGCTTCTAAACCTGTTCTGGACAATGTTCTTTGTGCGCAACCCGTTCACCTTGTCCATTCGCACACAACTCGCCCACATAACATGGAGGGTTCATGTTGGGCCAATGTATCAGATGACTGTGGACTTTACTCTGGACATTTCATCTACCAGCACATCCAACTCAAATGTGAACTTTGGATTCCCAAACCACTGTACAGCACCCAACATCCTGTGCACCTCACTCACACATGTTTGTAAATAAACTCACCAGTACACCATACTTGCCTCTGTTGTGATTCAAACTTGTCATGTTCAGGGCGAAGTCGATCTGCTACACAACACAGTGCATGCCAAATACTGCAACAATGTGACCAACGTAAGGTCAGTCATGGGGGTGTGACACATGTGAGGGAGAGACACCACTATGGCAACACAAAACATACTCATCATGGCCATGTGACTCATCACACACAATGATGTTGACCTGAAACACATTGGCCTGCACAGACACAACACCAAGCACAGTCAGTGGTAACAAGTCCACAGATGAGGTAAGCAGATGTCACTCAGATGTGGGAAGACAGACAACGCACATAACAAAGGGTAGCACAGGTTCATTACACACCAGCAACACGTTTATTCCACAATAGTTGCACGGTAATTCTACGTAACAGTGGACACACGGTCACAATGTTTTGGAGAATGGAAGTCCAGGGATGTGTGGTACATCAGTTGATGGGAATTCTCAACTTCCACACTGGTGTTGGCTTCTGGGTGTTGGGGGTCAGTGTTGACCACACAACAGGCAAAGGACCCTGGGAAGGACAGACAAGATTCAGTCAAAAGCACAGACGAACAGGAGAGAAATGCAATACACATGCACAAAACATGTTGTAAAACACCTACACAAACACTAGTTAGCAGTACTACCCTATTGTGGAGTACACACCACCTGAATGGACACATCACAGCACGCATCCAGTCAAGTGGCACACAGACACACTCAGACAGCAACAGACCTGGCTCAACACATTCCTGGAAACTCACTTTCAGGTGAAGAAGTTGTTGATGAGCTGGGAGCGGACGTCACCATCATCTTCATCATCACTGGCATCCTGGCCCAGGCCGGGATCCTCCACAGGTGCCGGACGTTGGTCGTCATCATCCTCATCCAGGATGAGAGGCACCTCCTTCCGCACCGCCATGTTGTGTAGCATGCAGCAGACCGGTATTATTTTGCACACCTTTGCAGGCTCATATGGGAGGGCCCCTCCGGTCTTGTCCAGGCAGCGAAAGCGGCTTTTCAGGAGGCCGAATGTCCGCTCAATCACCCTCCTGCTCCGACCATGTGTCTCATTGTAGCGCAGCTTGGCTAGTGTCACAGGGTTCCTGAGGGGTGTCAGCAACCACGGCATGTTGGGGTATCCGGAGTCACCTACACACACAAAAATGAACAAGTAGATGAGTTTGTAGGAGTGTGGAATACAACAATGACAAACACACACAATGAGAAACAGTCAGTACACACCGACAAGCCAGGCACGCTGAGCTGGCATCTGTGACATCAGCATTGCAATGTGACTACTCCTCATTATGTAGGCATCGTGCGCCGAACCAGGGAACTGTGCACACACATGTGTGATCAACATGTCAGCAAGACAGACCACCAGAGCATTGATGGAATGGTAGTGCTTCCTGTTACAGTATGCCTGCCCATGTGCCTGTGGTGGTATTAGGGCAACATGTGTCCCGTCAATGGATCCTATGACGTTTGGCATCCTCCCCAGTGTATAAAAGGCATCCTTAATTTCAGGGAGTTCATCTTGGCTCGAGAACTTGATATACAGGTCGAGGAATTGCAACATCCCCTACAAGACATCGCGTAGCACCCGACTAAACATCGTTTGCGACATACCACCAGCTGTAGCCACAGTGTACTGGAAGGTACCAGTAGCAAAGAAGTGCAGGGCTGCCATCACCTTCACCTCTGGGGTCAGTGCTGTAGGGTATGTCCGGCCAGGTAGCAGATGTGGCGCCAACTGCTCCGCCAACTCCTCAATCAGTGGCCTGGTGAAGCGGTACCGTCTGATGCTGTCGCGTTCCTGCATGGTTGCAAGGTCTGGGATCAGACGATGCACAGCTGGTGCCCTGCAGTACAGAGATGCACAAAGGAAGATTGTCAGTACATCCCCCCATGTGGCCATGACCACGATCACTCTCACATGCTAGTTCATGACATTACACAATGTACTGAGGTGTGTGCTGTTGGTCATGGACACATATGTCACCTACAAGACCACCACCTCACATCTCAATTCCACATGTCCACATGAGTCCCATGTAGTGCAATGGGCTAATCATCTGGCTGTGTGACCCAACCTATGTGCTGCTGCAACGTTAAAAAAAAACACCCCAGTGACTAATGAGGACTCATGTCTCCCAGGCATCACAGATCTTTGCCATGCAGAAACCCAGGCTCCCTGTATTGCCACATCAACACAGAAATGGACATGGCGTAGCACGTACACACCACAAGGCAAGCGTAAGTCCCGAAGGTAATGGCCACTGTTGTCCATGCCCGCCCTACATGTACGTCTCTTAGACACACACCCCATCAAGGTTGATGCATATACCACATGGATGTGGAGACTGTCACCCATTGGTAACATGTGATCAGACACATCTGAGACACAACATGCACACAGACTGTGGGTGCACATCAGTATTGGGGCTACAGGTCTCACTGTGACATACATGCCATCACCCCCAGGACTCAGGGTGTAGGTGACATGCCCCAAACATATCCAACCTGACACTGTGGCCTTCACTCATGCCAATTACTGTCCAATTGCACATCACAGTGCAAATGTGCACAACACACAAAGGACTCTCCCCCCATGTACAAGATAACATCCTTGGAGTGGCTGCACAAAGTGCCAGACAAAAAAACTGCTGTGGCCCCCTCAAACACCCAGGGAATGCAGCCTCACATGCCATGGGACACTGTGTGGCCAATGCTATAGTGTGGCAGGTGTGTGCAGGTGTCCATGGCCAGTATATGTGTGTTGCATCCGTCTAATAGTCACACTAATGCGGTCAGACGCGGGTGACAATGTGTACGCATTGCACGGGTCATGTCTGAGCCGTGCGTAGGCCTTGTCATTGAATGCAATGAGGTCCGACGCAGGTGACAATGCGTACGCATTGCACGGGTCATGTCCAAGCCGTGCGTAGGCCTTGTCATTGAATGCAATGAGGTCCGACGCGGGTGACAATGCGTACGCATTGCACGGGTCATGTCCGATCCGTGCGTAGGCCTTGTCATTGAATGCAATGAGGTCCGACGCGGGTGACAATGCGTACGCATTGCACGGGTCATGTCCAAGCCGTGCGTAGGCCTTGTCATTGAATGCAATGAGGTCCGACGCGGGTGACAATGCGTACGCATTGCACGGGTCATGTCCGAGCCGTGCGTAGGCCTTGTCATTGAATGCAATGAGGTCCGACGCGGGTGACAATGCGTACGCATTGCACGGGTCATGTCCGAGCCATGCGTACGCCTTGTCATTGAATCGTATGGAGGCGGGTGCATGTGTACATTCAAAATACGTGTTGTACAATCAGTTGAACGAGCCGGGCGCACCCATTGGCTCAGGACTGTCATGGAGATGGATGCGGATTCAAAACTTGTACGAGTTGTGCACTGGAAATTCAGTTGGATGCCTACAACAATGTTGCAATTTCAAGTCTTCCATGAAGGTGAAAATTTGAACGATGCGGAAGGCATGTACGAGTCGTACTTTTAAATGGATTGGCCAGATTCATAGAGTGCAACCGTGTTGGACCTATCACTTTGGACACATGGCACAGAGTCTGCCTCTGCAGCACAGATATGAGGCTGGCTGGACCCCAGGGAGCTCACTTGCCTGCACTACATGCTACTGGACCACATCCCTGCTACCACTGCTGCTGTCTCTGCATCCTCTGGCTCCTGCTATGGCATGTACACTGGAGAGGGCCCCAGCCTTCACTGAGGAGGAGAACCAGGCCCTGCTGGACGGGCTCCTTCCAGAGTACAGAAAGCTCTATGGGACCTAGGCGAACTCGAAAAAAAGAAACCATTCATCAAATGGAACCTCACAATAGAAGAAAAAAACGCTCTAGAAAACCTGTCACTGAACAAGAGCCTCATAATAAAGCCAGCCGATAAAGGAGGAGGAATTGTAATATGGCCCAGGGATAAATACGTACAACGACAACTGGCAGACAGCAAATACTATCGGAAGACCAACGAAGATTGGAACAAACTAATCAAAGAGAAGTTACTGCCTATCATACAAATTGGAAAGAATGAAGGTTGGTTAACAAATAAAGAGTCCCAGTATTTGATCAATGACAACCCACGGACACCAATAATGTATGTCCTCCCCAAAGTTCATAAGGACTTCAACAACCCACCGGGGAGACCCATTATTTCGGGAGTAAACTCGATTCTAGAAAGACCAGCAAAGTATGTAGACACTTTCTTAAAACCACTAGTCTGCAACACACCGAGTTACATTAAAGACACTATGCAAGCCATCACCCTTTTGGAACACTTTCCATTCAACGAAGAAAATGAACTCCTAGTGACTCTCGACATCGTAAGTCTTTATTCTAACATTCCACAGGATGCAGCGTTAGAAGCTCTACAAGTTTTTTTGGACAACCGTATGCGTCCACACAATGTACCTACTATCTTTTTAATACAGATGGCTGAAATCTGCCTGAAATACAATTTCTTCACCTTCAATGAAACCCAGTTTCTACAAGTCATGGGTACAGCGATGGGTTGTCCATTTGCCCCAGAAATGGCCATCATGTTTATGGCCCTCTATGAGGACAAATGGATATACAACAACAACCCTTATGACGGACACATAAAAATTTGGCGTTGCTACATCGACGATGTGTTCCTACTGTGGAGAGGCGATGAACAACAACTTAGAACTTTCGTCAGTTGGCTGAACAATAGAAACCTGAATATTCAATTCACGATGAACAGCAGCAATGTGGAAATGAATTTTTTGGACCTCCTTATCAAACATGAAGAAGGTCATCTATATACCACACTCTATACAAAAAAGACGGACAGAAACACATTTTTACACTATTCAAGTTTTCACCAACGAAATCTGCGTGAAAATTTACCCTTCAGCCAGTTTTTGAGGATAAGGCGGAACTGTTCAAAGAAAGAGGATTATTTCACTAATGCGACAGAATTACGTGAAAAATTGGTAAAGAGAAATTACCCCAAAAAACTTCTCAAGAAAGCTTTGAAACGGGCTTGGTACACCCCGCGAGACTCCCTTCTCACTCCGAAGACAGAGAAGACAAGTCCACCGTTGGTATGTGTCACTACGTTTTCAAGACACACAACAGAGGTTCAAAAAATCATCCGAAAAAATTGGAACACAATCAAAAGTATACCAACGTTCAGAAAAGTCCAATATTCGCGCTGAAAAAGAACACAAGCATCCGAGAGAAACTCGTAAGAGCAGATACATTCATCAGAAAACCAGTAACAACTCTGAGATCTATGCTCTCTTTACCACCGATCAAAGGACACCGAAAATGTGGAACCTGTGTGTCATATACCAGCACCATAGAAGGCACCAAATTTGTGTACGGACCAAAATACATGATTCACGACGACTTCACGAATTGCAACACCCACAACGTGATATACTGTATTGTTTGCCCTTGTCCACTGGCCTACATTGGAAAAACCACACAACCCATAAAAAATCGCATTTCCCAACACCGTTCCAGAATCAAGTGCAAAACTCTAAATGCTCCCATGGTTACTCACTTTATTGAAAAAAACCATGGCCCAAACGACTTAAAATGGACTGTCCTCCGTCATATCCAAGGCAAAAACACGGACGCCATATTATCAAAACACGAAGCCAAAACAATCATGTTTTTAGGTACTATCGAAAACGGATTAAATGAAATGACAGAACTGTCTCATATGGTATAAATCAAAAATAAAAAGAGTTCCATCTATCCTCCCATGAAGCCGAGAATATGAAGGCAGTAAGATCACCGAAGGTCCTTCACTATCTATCAAGACAGAAATAAATATACGAAACCAATCCCAGTGGTACGGATGTTTCTGGAGAATCACACAGAAAGACTAATGTTACACCATGAGGTATAAAGATTAGGGGCAACAGGCATATAAAAAGTAATTTGATACCGAGGAGTGAGTGGTAAAACCATGCAAACTCATAAACAACCCCCCTTCTCCTTCTTTCAACAATAACTTTATTGACCGTGGCAAACGTATGCCGAATAAACCGCAACATGAATAAAGCCACAGGACATAAGATAATGCCACATCACTTCCGAGGGTAATAAAGAGCAAAAGTATTCAATTACCTTTCCCCAAAAACAAATATATGTTGCAAGATACAACACGGAAGAACTCTAAACAAACAACTACAATAACGGTTGCCACAGCAACGCAACGTGACGTACATCAGACGCAACGACGTCGGGAAATGATATTAACCAATCACCACGCATCTGGGAAATGGAAAGATTTCCAGTGGCAGAAGATACAGCTAAGGGAAAGACCGACCAGGAAGCGGGAGAAGCAGCCGAGGGAAAACAGAACAAAAGACGATTTGGTCCTCACGAGCGAACAAATTAATAAGGTATGGAAAATGCGGAGATACAGCCCGTCTAACAGGCGAGAACACTCGGCAAAACGTTCATGCATGTTAAACTAACATCGGCCGCCTCTTCAAACGAGCACCCGATCACCGCTAGGAAACCCAGTCATGAAAAGTACCCGACGCGCTCGGCGCCCTAGGTTCACCCTCAACGTAAAAAAGAACGTCAACCCACGAGACACGGTGACCAAAGCTGATTCCAAACTTAACTGCATGTCACAGAGGTGTTTCTTGGGATCGGTATAACCACGAGCACCTTCGGGCACAACGCTCACGATTTCATTCAATCACTGCCTGCAAGGTTCACACAAGGTTCACTAGAGACAAGAACCGGCCCTTAGTCAAGTAAACCCACAAGGGTGTCAATTAGTAGCGATTCGTTTCCATTTGATTAAATTGTTGCACTCCATTTGCATCCACAGGGACCCCAACAACCCACAACAGGAAGGGACCAGAACCAGATTACAGTTTCCCCTTCCCCTTCGAATTGAGCCAATAGGTATGTAAAAAGGACTTACATATAAGCTCAGCTCCATAAAGCTTTGAAACGCATAGCTTACTAGTTAATTCTACACCTTACAGAATGTTCCCATTTGTGTATTATAGGCAAAAGAAGACGCCAGTAATCCACAACTGGTAGTACGTAAGTTTCCCCACTTAAAGTTTTTAGCAAAAGCAAAAACAGTATTTTAACACACACTAAAACAAGGCACATTGTTACCCCTACAGGAGACAGATGTCCATTCGGAACCACATAAAAGCCCTGATGAAGACCTCTTGAATAAAACACAGGTCCACTTTTACCACAGGTCGAAACGCGTCGGCTAACAGACAACTAGATTTACTTGGGACAGTAATCAGACACCTTCGTCCCCAGGAGAACAAAAGCAATACATCTAGTCAATGCCCTGCATAACTGACTTTGAACACTGTTCTCTGACCCTGCATAGGACCAGAAATTAATTTACGTAGAGGCAAAAATAAGTATGAGTTCCCACGTTTAACAAAAAATTGGGATATCTGAGTGCTGTGGAGATATAATTTCCTCTTGTTTTTTCTATATTCGTAGATTCATTATTTAGTTTATGTATCATATGTAAAGTAATCTCTCAATGTTTTGCATAAAGTTTTGTGTATGTTTTATGTAAAGGACATGTTTTATCATCATTCAAAAAGTCTTTATTTATGATTATTCATCTTAAAAGACATACTATACAAATCAATTTAAAAAGCAGCAATCAAGTTAATACATCATGATTAAAATGTGGTGACACAATTCATAAAATGTAAAATGGTCATAAAATCAGCTTTATAAGTAAAAATGGAGGGAAGCAAGTTGGGCTACAATCCTCCGCTCCTTTCCCTGATTGCCCAAGACCAACTAAGAAATTTGGCTACTCCAACAATAATTAAGTCTTTGTCACCAATTTTTAACAACCTTTTGGCAGACAGGGCAGAGGCTGTGCCCAGTGAGCGACACAGGGGTTTAAGCCATGTGTTCCTAGGTAATTGGTAAGCTGGGCAGACATAGAGGAGATGGCTTATGTTTTCAGAATGCTCAGGGCAGAACGGACACCTGTCTCCCAGGCCTGTTTTCCATTTTCTGGTAAAATCCCTTAAAGGGAGCGTTTCCACCCTGAACTGGTGAAACAGCCTACGATCTCTGGGCTTTGTGATCAGGTCCCAATAAGCTTCAAGAGAGGGTTCGTCTTTAAAATCCAAAAAGGCTCTGGTCAAAGGAGAGTCCAATAGTATGTTGATCCTTCTTGATTTGACCAAACTCCAGAAAGCCACTCTTAAGTCCGATTTTGATGGGATTACAGTAGATGACGGGGAAAACCAGAGGTCTCTCATGCCCATATCTATAAGGAGGTTTTTGATGGTTTTTAGCCATGAAATCTTATTGGAATAGTCCAACCCCCTTACTTCGAGTAGGGCCTTAGAGAATTGGACTAATTCCTGATTCGACCACAGCCTTCTCCAGAAATATAACATTTTTAACTTGACGACTTCCTCAATTGGGTTGCAACCAAGATCAAACAATAAGGGAATTCGTGGGGTCGATTGTGGGAGTCCTACTAGCGATCTAAAGAATTTGTTCTGGGCCAGTATTAGGTCTGACAAGTTGCAATTCCCCCAGATTTCTGCACCGTATAGAACGGCTGGGGCGATTTTCGTTGAATACAACTTGATTACTGGGGCTATAGGTTTGGTGATGGATAGCCTGTGTTCTCTTAATAAAGCTCCCGCCAACTGTGAATGTTTTAAAGCCAGAAGCTTCATCTGGGGGGCCCAGCTCATTTTCTCACCAATGGTTATGCCCAGATAAGTGAAGACCTTGGCCTGTTCTAGTGGCTTCCCCCCCATAGACACTTTTGCTGCAACATCACCTGCCCCATGAAGGACCATAAATTTAGTTTTGTCCACATTAATCTCTAACTCATGTTCGCTGCAAAAAGCCTCAAATCGATGTAACGCCCGTTGTAGTCCCTGACGGGTTTTAGATAATATCAGGGTGTCATCAGCGAACATGAGTAGAGGGACCCTTTGTCCATCTAGTTTAGGTGCGTCAGTGGGATGGTCCTCAAAGTAGTGTACTACACCGTTAATAAATAACGAAAACAGTGTGGGTGCCAGGACGCACCCCTGCCGGACTCCCTTCTCGACCTTAAATCTATTAGTGACTTCGCCAGGGTTCCCCCACCGAACCTGAGCATAGTTAGAGCTGTGGAGCTTAACCACGAAGTCGACTAACTCCCTGGGCATCCCTAACCTAAGTAGGACTTCCCATAGTTTGAATCTTGGGACGAGGTCAAATGCGGATTTTAGGTCCACAAAAGCTGCAAAGATAAGACCCTTGCCCAACAAGACCTCCTTCCAGTAAATTAAAACAAATTTAAAAACCTGATCCAGTGTCCCCATGCGTGCACGAAACCCTACTTGGAGGATAGATAAAATCTTATTATCGTCAATCCAGCTGTGTATTCTACCTAGAATGACACGGGCGATAATTTTTTGCAGTGCATCAATGAGGCTTATTGGCCTGTAATTCCCTGGGGCAGCACGATCTCCTTTTTTATAGATCGGTATTATTTCTGCGCCCGACCAGGATTCGGGGAAAGAAGTTCCCCCGGCCAGGGAATTCATTAAGTTGGTGATGTAGGGGACCCAAAGATCTTTATCCTGTCTAAACAGGTCTGCTGGAATGCAGTCAGGACCAGGGGCCTTGCCGCTAGGTATATTTTTTAAAACCGCTTCAATCTCCTTTGTGCTAAATCTTAATGGAACCTCTATTTTAGTTTGTAAAATTGCTGGACAAGGAGTTCGAACTGGGCCCTGTTGGTATTGTGCCTTGAAGTGGGCAACCCAACTGTCAGGTTCCACATTATTGTTTGGGGCTTGAGTCCTTCGGCCATCTCCCCGCCTTATTAGGTCCCAAAAATGGGACATATTCCTGCCTTTACAGGCTTCCAGCAGGTCCTTCCAACGTCCCTCATCCCACTCTTTTTTAGCGTGTTTTATGGTGGATTTGTAATTGATCCGTGCCTGCTTAATCAAAACATAAGACCTAGATTTAATAGCAGACAAGAGGGCTTTGTGGGTGGACCTACAGTGAGCGTTATACCATGTGATGGGCTCATGTTTCTTTTTACTCCCCATGGGTTTTATGTTAATGAAATATGTCTGAAGCCTATTTATGAGGTCCGAGTGGATTTTTGGTAGTTTATCGTTAAGGGACTCTTGTGTGTTGCAGGTGTTTATTTCGCCCAATGCACTTGATATCAGGGCCCTTATACCTAGCACCTTGGTCTCGTCCAGTGCCACCTTGTCCCATTTAACTCGTCTGAAGTCGTTGCCAATTATTAATGGGGCACCACTTTTTATTGGATTACCACTGGTCTGTTGTGCAAATCCCTGGATATCCACTGTCAAAATCAGTGGATTGTGATCACTTTCTGGCCTAGTTTGTATAACCATGTCAGACACGATATACCAGATTTCCAGGTTGACTAGAATGTAGTCGATTCTGCTTTTCGTTCGACCGTTGTTAAAGGTCGGTGCACCCTGGGCATCAGATTTTGTTCTTCCATTTACTGCCCTAAGACCCCTTTCCAGACACATTCCTTTAAGCTGGAGCGCTGCCTCGGTCCATTTGTTTATTGGTTTGGAGGTTAGCAAGGGGATGCCCCAAAGGGCATCCTCCTCCTCACTCAACTTACCATCATCGCCATCCAGGGGTTCAAAACATGTATTAAAATCCCCCAGGATGATCAAGTTATTTTTAATGGAGCCTTCCGCTAAAAGGGATTCCAATACTGTAATGGTCTGGGAGCTCTTTCCACCCGCTTGTCCCCTGGCATAAACATTGACTAGGGATAGTGCTGGCCCATTCTGGAATTTTAAATTAATAGCCAGGATGTCCGGGTTATCTATTGGAATTACTTCAATAGAGACCCCAGGAATTTGTCTAACCCAAAACGTCAAGCCCCCTACCGGTCTTCCCCTAGGCCCCTTTCTCGCGGGACTTGAAAAATTCAAGTATCCAACGTTATGTATATTCTCTACAGCCCATGTTTCCTGAAAGGCCCATATATCCACATCATTAACTAAGGTTGCCCAGTCATCTATGTCGACCTTGGATTCCAGGCCAGCGATGTTCCAAGAGGCAATGGCCATGGAATCGTTTGTGGCTGGGTTGGTCGAGTTCCCTGCATCATATGGATGCACAACAGGGAGTCTATCGGGAATTGGTTGTATTATGTGAAATGCCCTGGATTGGGCAACGGGCTTTGGCTGTGGAGGTTGGTTGCTTATCGGGGCCTCTGGGGTAGTGATGAATGCACCTTCCCTGTATGCTCTTAGGCCCCCTGTTCTTTGTCAATCTATGTCTCCAAGAGAAGACATGTTTTATGTAAAGGACATGTACTCGACACAGTGAAGAAATGTTATTCTTGCTTTAAAGAATTCAAGTTTTGTACAAAAGAGATTAATACTCGCAGTCAATAAATAGGCTTGCTGAGACAAGTAAAAAGTGTGATCAATGGTGTCAGAGGTTTTTGCTTTACAAAAAACTGGCTCCTGCTATGGCACGTACACTGGAGAGGGCCCCAGCCTTCACTGAGGAGGAGAACAAGGCCCTGCTGGACGGGCTCCTTCCAGATTACAGAAAATTCTATGGGACACCAGGGGAGCAGGTGAGTGTGCTGTCCACTGCCTTCCTAATTAAGCATGTTGTCTGACTAGTGGTACTAGCAGTGTGTACAGCAGTGGCAAGCATTATCACTGACTACTTTCATCCCCCAAAGTGTGTAGGGACATGTACTGAATATTTGTCCTGCTGCTAAAGTGCATTTTTGCCAGCTTAAACTATCCATGCATTGTTAACATGTCAGACATGCTCGTGAGTTTTCATTCCCCATGGTTGCACTACCTGTGTAATTATTTTCCCTTTGTGATGATGACATGTATATCTAATTGTGTGCAGCACAAATCTGGGGCATGTGTGTTAATGTAATTTTCACTTTGTCCTCCTCACAGGTTGATGCCCACCTGAAGCAGGAGATCTGGCTGACCATCGCCCGGGCTGTTCGTTCTGTGGGGGTCTACAAGCGCCGCATCCGCAACTGCCAGAAGAGGTGGCAGGACCTTCGGGGCTGGATCCGGAGGATAGCTAGAGTCCAGCTGAAGCTGTCACCTCCATGCAGGAGGGGCGGACACCGGACCCTGACTCCCCACATGCTCCGGATACTGGCGGTGGTCTTCCCGGACCTAGATAGGCAGCTGAAGGCCAGACAGCAGCAGGAAGGGGGTAAGTCCATGCCTGATCTGTGTACTATGTCTGACATGCAAATAGCAGTCTTTTGTCCGGGTCACACTTCCACATTACGTAGGTCTTGTAGTCCCCAAATCAGGTCCCTCATCTGTGTGATGCACCCTCCTCATCTGTTCCACAGGTGTGGCCCCTACAGTCTGTGGATTGTGTCACTAGGGCACTGGGGCACTGTGTCCCTGCAGTCAGCTATGTATCAGGTACCAGTCAGCATCAGTTCCCGTGTTGTGTGTGTCATGGGTGGGTCAATTGTTTACACAATGCCTGAGATCTGACATGTGAACTGTGTGTGCCCTTGAGATGTGTACCAATTGCTTGTCTGACTCGCAACATGTTTCTGGGGTATTCAATACAAAACCATGCAGCAGGGTTCTCCAATTTTTAGGCATCAGGAGTAGGTATGGCAAGTATGCCACAATTGCTTAGCCACCTGACTACTGTCCGGGGCAAAACACTGTTTCACTTAGTCCTGCCCAGTCCTGCCCCCTCAAGGGCATTCAGAAACACTCTGTAATCCCACTCCTGTGTGTGAAATTACAGGTTGTGCTTCGTGACATGTGCCCTCAGGTGTGTGCCTCTGTGTCATTAGGGTGTGGCTTGTTGCTACGTACAACTGGGGTGTCCATGAGTCCGAGGGTCAGCATGACATCTGCAATGTGACTGTGAGAGACAAGACCTGTGTGACATATAGGTGTGTGAGCATCTGACAGTGCACAATGGTGTATGCAACTCTGTCCCTCATGCAGGTTCTATGCATGGCAGACTGTGATGTGTTAATGTACATGGAGTCGTGTTTGCTGGGACTCATATGTCTGATTTTCATGATGTGGGGTCTTCTGGGTCCTGGATATGTTGTTTGCATGGGATGGGCAAGTGCGCCGGTCATCTGCAGAGTCAGATTTGCCCCTGAGCTAGGATTGTGAGTCAGTGCATATTGTTGTTGTCTGGATGCCCTGCCCCTGTGACAGGAGACAGTGTTGTCTGACTTTCAGGGCATCCCAGTGCCATCGCATTGAACTTCCTATGAGTGAGCCTGCGTTGTGTTCAAGTGTGCACCATGCATCCCATTGTGTCCTTGCCCATCAGGACATGAGTACATCATAGTGTGTGTTGCTGGCATGCATCCCAAGCATGTGAAATGAGTCTCTGCCCATCCTTTCATCCGGACACCTGTGCTGAGTCAGTCGCAAGAGATGTGCTGTGTGTATAGTGACATACTCCTACATGTTCACTTGCATGTACAACTAATGTGTGGGTGGTGCATGTTGGCACATTGGGGTATTAGCATCCAACATGCAACAGACATATGTGTGCAAATCAAGGAGGGATATGTGTGCCATGGTTGATGTTGGAAATGACAATTGTCTTATTCTAAACTGTGTTGGCACTTTGAGCTGTGTTTAGCTGATGATGTCAGGGCTTGCCCTGTGATGTGATGTACTCACTGTGGTATGTGGAGTCGGTGCAGGTGACTGATGTTGTTCTGTTACTTCCTATTCCTATCCAGATACATCCACGGCCACAGGAGGGGACAGCTCCACGGATCAGGAGGAGCCACAGAGCCTTACAGGGACAGAAGGAGAGGAGTCAGGTGGACCCAGTGGCACGGAGGGCAATTTCAGCCACACAGAGGAGTCGTCAGCACCATCCCCCCCAGCTGAAGGCCACAGCAGCTCTGAGGATGACTCCCCTGTGGAGGCGGGTGTCAGCAGCCACCAAACCCCAGCTAGTGAGGCAGTCTACACCACCACCACCCCCCTCCCATCGGCTCCCATCCCAGAGGTCCCTGTGGGCTCCTGTGTTCGTGAGCATGTCTCCTTTGTGCCAGGCACCGCACCCCCTGCCCCTGTGTCCCCTGCTGCCCTGAGTGAGGAGTCTGTGGACTTGCTTAGACAGATGCATGTGGGGCAGACGTCGATCTTGAAGGTCCACCAAGCACACACAGGTCTGTTGACACAACTGGTGTCATTCATGGAGGGCATTTCCTCTGGCATGTCTGCCCTACAGAGGACCAACCAGTCCGTGGCCTCCTCCCTGACGGCAGCAGTGTCCCTCCTCCAACAGTCCCACACCCCTCCCACCCCTGCAGCACCCACAATTCCTAGCACACTACCTGTCCAAAGCCCCGAAACCCCCAAACCAAGGTCTAGACGTGCACACAAGCAAGCGCAGGGGACTGATTCCACACTCACAGGGGCTGGTTTGCTGACACACACACAGTCATCAACAACCACTCCACAGTCCTCCGAGACCTCTCCCTCCCAGCCCCCTTCCCTTGCCTCACCTGCAACCCCATCCCCCCAGAAGCTCTTTCTCTGTGACCTTGGCCTCTTCCCCACCGACCCAGCAGATCCTGGTTACAAGGGGAAGAGGAAGTCCCCACACACAGAAGGGAGTGCCCCTCACACCCGGACACCCTCCCCCAGGCGCACTCAGACCGAGACACCCACCCGCAAGTCCCCCCAGCGCAAGAAGAGCAAGACCCCCCCGCCAGCACGCAGCTCCAAGGCAAAGTCTCCGTCCTCCATCCCCCAGGCAACCACTCCAGAGGTTCCCCCGCCACTCCCTTGACCGGGTTCCCCCACACACAGATGCACCATCCCCAAAATGCTAAGGCCATCCCCCCCTAGCACTTGCTCCTCCACACCTGGTCAGACAGTTGCTGCCACTGATGTGGGGACCGTGTCACCACCCCCTGCCCTGCAGACCTCACCTGTCCCCCATTGCGCTCCCATGGATGTAGGCAACGCTTTGGAGTCCACGCCCACCCCGTCTGACTTGGGCACTTATGTGGTGAGCCAATCCACTCCATATGCCCTGCCCACTGTGTAGTGTTCATACTCTGAATGCTCACGCGGCATTGGGGAATGTTATTGCTCATGCTGGGTTCTATGTTCTATGGTGGGGCGGTTGGGAGATGTGCTGCTGGGAACGGACTGATGTGGATGTGTAAGCTGTCTTCTCTGCTTTGAATAAACACTGGAACCTATAGTGTGTCACTTCAAGTTACTTCACATTTTGGCGACGACCGGGATTTTAAAGAAGACAGCGCTCACGTGTGGAAGAGTTTTCAAGGTATTTATTGTGCACGTATGCACCTGCGGCTGTTTTTAACTAACGTGCTTCTGATTGCACCTGCGGCTGTAACGCGACTTGAACGCGACTGGGAAATTGCTTAAAAGCACATTGGCTCATTGAGCATATGAAGGAGCATAAAAGTAATTTGAGCTTCTTCATTTTGATTGACTTGATGAGGAATGGTGTTGCGCTGTGATTGCGCCAGCGGCAGCTGTCTGGGGGAATACCTCTGAGATGAAATGCGCTTTGATTGCGGCCGCGGGAGATCCCTGAAGCATTGATTTAGTTGCGGTGAAGTCGAGCGAAATTTCAAAAAATACACTTACCAACGTTCTCGGAGTGCCATTTTCGCACAGACTCAACGTTCCGCTGCCGAAGCTTCATCGCACCATTTCCTGCTGATCGCAAGGCATGCTGGGAGTGTGACAATCGCAAGGCATGCTGGGAATGTGATGATGTCACGCGTGGTGCGGACATCTTAGATTGGGACAGTTTGGGAGATCGTTTTTTTGTTTTGATCCTACAGGTGTAGAGACTTCTAATTGGGCATCCCACATTCCTAAAACAATATGTACAATTTGTTACAGTGAGGAATATTATTAGTTGCATTTGTGTAATTTTTATTTTATTTTTAAATCTGTTTAATTATATATATATTTTTTTTCTCTTCTATTTTCTTTGTCAATTGGCTCATAAAGGAAAGGAATATAAGTGGGAAATATGTCAAATATTTCAGCACCCCCACATTTTTTACCTTCTGCAGGGGAACCTAAGATGGAGTGGGATTTATGGTATCCCATGTTTTTAGCATATGTTGAAGTCTTAGAAGAAGATGGATGTTCTCCTAAAAGGAAATTAGATCTTCTAAGGCATTGTCTAGGTGGCCAAGGAATTAAAGAATTTGACAACCTTCCTCCTCTTGAAAGCACAGAGGGAGTGAATGTGTTTGAAGTGGCTGTCAAAAAAATGAGTGTCAGATTTGGAAAAAAAATAAATATAGTAATGGAGAGATTCAAGTTCTATTCTCGTGCTCAAAGAGAGGATGAATCCATTGAGAACTATGTATCGGCTTTACGCTCACTAGCGGGGTCATGCGCATTTGATACTATTAATTATGAACAAGTTCTCAGAGATCAAATAATGATGAAAACTAAAAGTAAAAAGATACAAGAGAGGTTATGGTTAGGCACTGAATCATCATTGAGCGCAGTAGTGAACATCGCGAAGGGAATCGAACAATCTGAAAAATTTGTGAGCGAGATTAGGGGCCAATCCCAAACTATTAACGTGAAAGTTCAAGATCCTGTAGCAGAGGTGTCGCTTGTAAAACCTCAGTTTACACCCAGGAAAACACCTTTCTTTAGCAAGAAAGATTCAGCTCTCAAAGAGAATAAATTTGCCAACTGCAGAAATCCCATAATTTGCTATAGATGTGGAAGTTTTGAACATGTTGGAAATTATAAGGGTTGTCCAGCATGGAACAAAATTTGTGTGAAATGTAAAAAGACGGGCCATTTTGGAAAGATGTGCAGATCCTCACAAAAAGTTAATTGTGTCACTGGTGAAGAGGAGGACATTTCTACAGAATTCAATGAATTTAATTGTATTTCGTGTGTAGGTGAGAATAATTGTAAAGGTTTTCCATCCGGGTCGATAGTAATAGATGGCAAGGAAGTTACTATGATGATAGATTCTTGCGCTTGGTATTCTATCATCGGCAAAGATGTATTCACTAAATTGTGGGAGAATAGGAAATTGTTACCCCCTGACATTAGGCCTGGTAGTTATTATGGGCATAAACTTGATTTGGAAGGATTTATATGGGCTGATTTGACCTTCAAAGGGAAGAAAATCAAAGGGAAATTGTACGTAGCCACTAAGGGTATATCCATACTTGATTGGCCACACCAACAAGAGTTGGGTATTAAATTGGATCCCAACGCTTCCCCACCCGTTTACAGTGTTTTTACAGATGGTGAAGAGTTGGTAACAAATATAAAAAACATGTTTCCTAGTGTATTTAATGATGAGCTTGGGAAATATGTGGATTTCACACATAAAATCATCCTTAAAGATTCGGCTATCCCTGTGAGACATAGGGTGCGTAATGTTCCTTTAGCGTATCGCAACAAATTAAAGGAGATGCTAAATGACTTGGTCTCTCGGAACATCATTGAACCAATTGAATCCTCTCCGTGGGTTTCTCCAGTGGTTCTTTCCCTTAAGAGCAATGGGGAACTCCGTTTGTGTGTTGATCTTCGCAGCTTGAACAAAGAAATTTGGATTGACAGGCATCCGCTACCTAATATACATGAATTAATTTCAACCTTGTCTGGTGCATGTGTATTTTCCACAGTAGATCTGGCTAGTGCATATCACCAAGTCATGCTACACGAACAATCCAAGTGTTTAACAGCTTTTGTTACACCTGAGGGTATGTACCAATTTTTGCGAATGCCATTTGGGTTAGCCAGTGCTGCTTCTGTTTTTCAAAGACTTATGAAAGAAGTATTGGAGGGTTGTCCTGGGGCAATAGCTTTCCAAGATGACATTCTGATTTTTGGGAAAGATGTTGAGGAACATGATAAAAATTTAAAGATGGTATTGAGCAAGATACAAGGAAAAGGTTTAACGCTAAAATTTTCAAAGTGCAAATTTAGAAAAGATAGTGTTGAGTATTTAGGTCATGAGATATCTCATGAGGGTATTAAACCTAAGTTAGACCATGTTGCTAGTATTTCAAAAGCTCCAGCTCCCACAACCAAAGAACAATTGTTGTCATTTTTAGGTCTCACAGAATTTTATAGCAAATTTGTTAAGAATTATTCTGAAAAAGTTTTTCCCCTACGCATTTTATTGAAAAAGAATGCTAAGTTTGCTTGGGGTGTAGAGCAAGGCCAAGCTTTTGAAGTTCTTAAAAAAGAAATTTGTACAGCCCCGTGTTTGAGACCTTTTGTGATTGGTGGGGAATGTATTGTTGCAGTGGATGCCAGTAGTACTGGATTGGGTGCTGTGCTCATGCAAAAGAAGTTTGGAGAAGAGTATGTTGTGTCTTATGCTTCTAGAGCTTTGCGCGGAGCTGAATTCAACTACTCCACAATAGAGAGGGAATTGCTGGCGTGCACCTGGGCTGCACAGCATTTTAGACAATTTCTGTGGGGGACAAAATTTCAATTGAGAACTGATCATAAACCGCTCATAAATATGTTGGCAGCTGGTGGTGGAAGAACACTTACAGCTCGTTTGGCCAGGTTAGCGGCTAAATTACAAGAGTATCAGTGTTCAGTAGTGTACATTCCTGGCCGTATGAATGTCCACGCTGATTGTATGTCTCGTTTATCTTACTGTGAGAGTCTAAATCCTATTGATATTGCAGACGAGTGCGATATAGCGGACACCATTAATGATGTACAGCATAGTATAAGTTCGGATGCCATTTCAGAAGAGGTTTGGGCAAAGGCAATGTCTGAGGATGACGTTTTGTTAGAGGTGGTAAAATATCTAAATGGTAGCTGGCCTGAAGAGAGGAAGTTGAGTGGGGAAATGGGATCATTCTGCAGAATCAAAGATGAGCTCATGTTTTCACATGGATTTGTAATTAGAGGTGATAAAATTGTTCCGCCTCGTAAAATTAGAGAACAATTGGTGAATTTATCCCATGAAGGACACTTAGGCATGTCTTCTACTAAGCGACGTTTGAGGGAATTTTATTGGTGGCCTAGTATTGACAGCATGGTAGACAGGTGGGTGAGAGACTGTGTTCAATGTGCAAAGAGTGATAAGTCTGTTAAACCGTTGTCTGGGGAAATTTCTCCCATTGAGTATTCACAGGGACCTTGGAGGAAACTTGGCATTGATATTATTGGTCCTTTAAATTTGCCTGCAGCTAAACATGTTTTTGCCCTGGTACTAGTGGATTATTTTTCAAAATGGCCGGAGGTCATGGTGGTTGACAAAGTTACGTCTAATCAAGTTATTGAATTTTTGGATAATGTTTTTAGTCGTGAAGGTATTCCTTCTGAGCTAGTTTCAGACAATGGGCCACAATTTATCAGTAGCAAGTTTGAAATGTTTTTACATAAATGTGGCATTATTCATAAAAGAGTTTCCAAATATAACCCGATGGCCAATGGTCAGGTTGAACGTTTTAACAAAGTTGTAAAAGAGTCAATACAACTTGCTGTGAAGAGCAATTTGAATTGGAGGAAAGCTTTACGAGCCACTTTACACACATATCGCATGTCTCCTAATTCAGTCACAGGTTGTTCTCCATTTGAAATGTTGAGAGGGAGAAGACCGTGTTCTAAACTTATGCCATGGTGGTTGAAAAAGAACAATATTTGTGATCCTATGTTGGATCTTAAGGTGGTCAGACAGCGTGTTCAAAATTATCAAGATAAGATGCGAAGGGTCAACTGCAAAAATCGTTCTCTGAATTGTAAAATCAATGTGGGTGATTTTGTGCGGGTCAAATATGGAGGTTTTGACAAAAGATGGTCTAAATGGTCTGATCTAGTCAAAGTAATTGAAGTTTTCAGCAAAGCTGTCAGAGTACAAGGGTGGAAAATTTGGAATTTTAGACGAATATCCATGTTTAGATCCAAAAATGTGGGTGGTGAATCATATGTTTTCCCACGAAATGAGCCACCAGTTAGAGATGAGAGTGAAGATTGTCAAAATTTTCTAGATTTTGAAATTGACTGTGAATCGGGGAAGTTACTTCCGAGTTCTAATGTCCAGTTTTTGGTACTGGTGATAACAGTGTGGTACCTACTTTAACTCCGGGTGCTGTTATAACATCCAGCGAAACTCCTGAAATGAATCAAAATATTGAAGATGTATCTGTTGAATGTTCAGAAATACCGGCTCTAAGGAAAAGTTCTCGTATTAGGAAACCTCCTGTAAAAACGAATGATTTTGTTAGTTTTTGAAAGCTATGCATATAGAATCCTGTTTTTGTTTAAGATTGTATTTTTTTTTTTTTGTGTGTTTTTTTAAGAGGGGGAAGGTGTGTAGTGTTCATACTCTGAATGCTCACGCGGCATTGGGGAATGTTATTGCTCATGCTGGGTTCTATGTTCTATGGTGGGGCGGTTGGGAGATGTGCTGCTGGGAACGGACTGATGTGGATGTGTAAGCTGTCTTCTCTGCTTTGAATAAACACTGGAACCTATAGTGTGTCACTTCAAGTTACTTCACACTGGAGTTGTGCCGGCACCCACCCCATCTGACTTGTGCCACACAGTTGTGATAGCACCCACCACTTCAGTCATCTCCACTGTAGTTGCAAGTGTCTCGCCTGCATCCTCCACCTCTTCACTGCCTCCTTCTGCTGCGCCCTGATCCTGTCCCTGCGGTGCCTGGCCTGCCCCCATGTATGCCCCTCCGAGGGGAGGACCCCAGTCCGTAGCAGTGCAGGCAAGCAAGGTGTGACAGTTGTCACTCTAGTTCACTCCTTGGCAATTTGACATGGACTGGCCATTGGCCTTTTGGTTGCACAGACGTTTCGATTTTCATATACTGAATTTGTGACTCTAGTTCACTCCTTGCCCTTTGGACATGGACTGGCCATTGGCCTTTTGTTGGAACAGACGTTTCTATTTTCATATGCTGAATAAAGCTTTTTACTTTGTCCCTGTGAACTTGATTTAGCTGTACATCATGTTGAGGTTGTTTTAGATGCCCTTGCACCTGTAATGCTTGGTTTACAATGTTGCATACTGATGTGTTGATGTGAGGTACTCCCTGTGGTCCATGAGATATGTATCCTATTCTGGTGGGTATCCATGTCATCCTTTGCAGCTACCTGGGTGTGTCTGGATCAACCATTTGTGTACATCTCTCAGTGAGCATTTAATTGCCATGGTCACATCTGTGGCTTGCACCCCTGCACATATGATGTGCTTCCCATTGTCCAAATTGTCACTTCCACATACTTCGTGCTCATCACTACTGGCCCTACAGGTGTGGGCATCATTGGTATAGTAGCAACTGGGTCCTCTGTGCAACTTGCTGTACATATGTATTGAGTATGTGCAGATGACTTAAGGGAGACTCACGTACCCAGGCTATTGTGACCAGAGCCTTCATTGTGCGGTAACTGATGGCTGACTGAGCAAGTGTTCTGCAGACATGAGTGGGACTTGCGGTGAATATGTTTGGCACAGCTGGGCTCCCACAGGAGTTGTGTCCCCTCAAGTTAGTGTGTTGTCCAGTGACATGACCTGGGCCCATGGTGTGTATTGTATGTGCATGTGTGTGTGTCCACATCCCTGTGCATACACAGACAGTTTTCCCTTGATATGTTCGTGTTGTTGATGCTTGCTGAGTGGTACTGGGTTAATCCCACTACTTTTCCAATGGGCTACCAGATGTGTGGGTGCATGACTCACTCCTGGTAATTGGTGTATCATCATTGTGATTTGTCAGTTCTGAGTGTTGATGATGTTGTCAGACACAGATGGGACACAGTGAGGGTTCCTCAAGGCCCTTGTTTGTTCGCAATATCATGTAGTTGTCCCTAGGTGGTAGTTTTCAGTGATTGAGACATTTGTATGTGTGTGTGACTGCTCCCACTTGTCGGGTTCACGGCAGCGATGCTGGCAGGTGTCAGCATGGGTGCCTTGTGTTCCTCCTTGGCATCTGCATGGTCCTGGGACAGTGGCAGGGATTGTGAAGGTCACATGAGCTTTGAGGTCATGGTCATGTTCCGCATACTGTGCAGTGTGTCTGTCATCCCCCAGGGTTGTAAACAGTCCTTGTGTGATGTGTGTGTGCACCTTAGTTCCTTCCAACATTCCTGTGTTTGTCATGTGGGCATGTGCAATGTCATCTGTCCATGTGGGCTTCACAGATACACATTGTTGCAGTTCAGGTGTTGGTGTTGATGGTGGACTGATGTGAATATTTGCATGGATGGTCCCTTAGCTCCCGTTTGTCCATGGATGAGTGCCATGCTGAGTGATTTGTGTTTGTGTATGTGTGATGTACGTTTGTGGCAAAGGACACATGTCTGGGTTTCCCATTTTGTACGACATCTGCCTTTGTCATGACAGTGGAGGTGTCATGCATGCTTGTGTCACACCAATGTCTTGTCCCTGGTGATTGTGCGGTTGTGTGTCAGTCTCTTGCTGTGTTAGTTGTTGTTCATTCCAGCTAGTGTCACATGTGTCTGTTGTGCTCCCTCTCATCTCCCAACGCCTGATTGCCCACTGAGGGTGTCCCAATGATGGTTTACTTTTGTATGGCACTGTGTCCACATCTGTGTCACTGTGGTTCAGCCCCTCTCATGTGTTGTGTAGTTGCCTGTGGATACTGTGACACACATACACACATGTTGTGTCCGATGTGCAGTGTGAGTTTGCCTGTTTGTGTTTGTGCATCTGCACCAGTGCATTGGTATTGCTGTTGTGGGCCTTTGTCTGGATGCTGTTTCTGTGATTTTGCATGCTGTCCCTGTGAGTCATTTCCCATCATTGTGCACATTCATCCTGGTTGTTGGGTGCCATTGCTGGCATGGAATATGAGTTAGTGAGCTGACACCTACAGTCTACACATGTTGTTTTGGTTGGTGTGTCTATTTTGGAGATGTGTGCATGCTTGGTGATGGTCACTTCTGCTGTTGTGTCATTGTACGCTGTGTGCATTGTCAGCCCCCATGTGTGGTGCTTGTCTGCACATGACCGAGAGTGTTATGTTTTCACACCACTGTTTGCCTCAACACATCTCTGTGTGTATGGGACACAACCACTATTTTCCCCCAGAAGTGTTTGATGTGTTGGGAGCATGGATCATACATGCTGTTAGTTATTTGCAGCTTTGACCATGATGACACTTACCTTTTGGTCACTGTGTTGAGGGGGGTTTGGTCCCCATCACCACAATGCTCCACATCTGCTGCATTTTGTGAGCCCCCACTTGACTTCTGTTCTACACAGTGAGGGGGTGTTTTTTTTTACATTGCCACAGTGCTATGGTGATGCTTGCCATGTGTATGTCACACTCATGTGTTGGTCACACATGTGCTGTTATTTACATTGTATGCTCGTAGCCATATTCACTGTTGTGGGCATTTGTCACAGACTACACACTGTTGTCGTGGGGGATGTATTTTGCGGACATACCTGATGTTTGCATATACTGGATGTGTTGCGCATCACCCATCCTATGGCTGGTGGTGGCAGGGGTGATGGGCAACAGGTCCCCTATGGCTGGGGGTGGCAGGGGTGGTGGGCAACAGGTCCCCTATGGCTGGGGGTGGCAGGGGTGATAGGCAACATAAGCCCTGTGAGTGGGGGTGGGAGGGATGATGGGCAACAGGTCCCCTATGGCTGGGGGTGGCAGGGGTGATTGGCAACAGGTCCCCTATGAGTGGGGGTGGCAGGGGTAATGGGAAACATAAGCCCTGTGAGTGGGGGTGGCAAGGGTGATGGGAAACATAAGCCCTGTGAGTGGGGGTGGTAGGGGTGATGGGAAACATAAGCCCTGTGAGTGGGGGTGGCAGGGGTGATGAGCAACAGGTCCCCTGTGAGTGGGGGTTGCAGGGGTGATGGGAAACATAAGCCCTGTGAGTGGGGGTGGCAGAGGTGATGGGAAACATAAGCCCTGTGAGTGGGGGTGGCAGGGGTGATGGGCAACATAAGCCCTGTGAGTGGGGGTGGCAGGGGTGATGGGCAACTGGTCCCCTATGGCTGGGGGTGGCAGGGATGATGGGCAACATAGGCCCTGTGAGTGGGGTGGCAGGGGTGATGGGCAACAGGTCCCCTATGGCTGGGGGTGGCAGCGGTGATGGGCAACAGGTCCCCTATGGCTGGGGGTGGCAGGGGTGATGGGCAACAGGTCCCCTAAGAGTGGGGGTGGCAGGGGTGATGGGAAACATAAGCCCTGTGAGTGGGGGTGGCAGGGGTGATGGGCAACAGGTCCCCTGTAAGTGGGAGTGGCAGGGGTGATGGGAAACATAACCCCTGTGAGTGGGGGTGGCAGGGGTGATGGGAAACATAAGCCCTGTGAGTGGGGGTGGCAGGGGTGATGGGCAACAGGTCCCCTGTGAGTGGGGGTGGCAGGGGTGATGGGAAACATAAGCCCTGTGAGTGGGGATGGCAGGGGTGATGGGAAACATAAGCCCTGTGAGTGGGGGTGGCAGGGGTGATGGGCAACATAAGCCCTGTGAGTGGGGTTGGCAGGGGTGATGGGCAACAGGTCCCCTATGGCTAGGGGTGGCAGGGGTGATGGGCAACAGGTCCCCTATGGCTGGGGGTGGCAGGGGTGATGGGCAACAGGTCCCCTAAGAGTGGGGGTGGCAGGGGTGATGGGAAACATAAGCCCTGTGAGTGGGGGTGGCAGGGGTGATGGGCAACAGGTCCCCTGTGAGTGGGGGTGGCAGGGGTGATGGGAAACATAAGCCCTGTGAGTGGGGGTGGAGGGGTGATGAGCAACATAAGCCCTGTGAGTGGGGGTTGCAGGGGTGATGGGCAACATAAGCCCTGTGAGTGGGGGTGGCAGGGGTGATGGGCAACAGGTCCCCTGTGAATGGGGGTGGCAGGGGTGATGGGAAACATAAGCCCTGTGAGTGGGGGTGGCAGGGGTGATGGGCAACATGTCCCCTGTGAGTGGGGGTGGCAGGGGTGATGGGCAACAGGTCCCTGTGAGTGGGGGTGGCAGGTGTGATGGGCAACATAAGCCCTGTGAGTGGGGGTGGCAGGGGTGATGGGCAACAGGCCCCCTATGGGTGGGGGTGTTAGTGGTGCTGGCCATGCAGCCCCTATGGTGGGCTGTTGTTAGTGGCCAGGATATGGATCCCCTGTGTGTGTGTACCATTTTGCGGGTATGTGTCGTTTGTTTATGTGGTAGGTGTTTGACTTACCGTCTGCGCCGTCGGCGTCGGTCCCTGATCCGGTCATAGATGTAGAGGACTGGTATGACCTGCACGATGGGATTCATGATGTGTTCGTGTCGTACACGCTGCTTGTTGCTCCGTCTCGTACCCACTGCAAGCTGTTCCGTCTCGTAGCCGTGTCTTGATTTGTGGCGCCAATCGTAGCTGATATGCTTGTTTTCCGGATGCTGGGACGTGCCGTACGTGACGACCCGTCCGGCACATAGGAAGTACGCATCGTACTTGTCATGCCGGAAACTGCTATGGATACTGCTTCTGGGCGACACGGTTCCTCTTTGGGAGTTACGACTCGGACGGAGAATGGGTCTTAATTCACAGCCTACGTGTCGGTCGTGTTTTTGGCAGTTATGCGCATCGTACTTCCTATACAGGACGGACTGGCTCCGGGTACGTGTCGGTCGCAGGGTAAGGCTACGGACAGCTGTCCAACCGGCCATCGGAATCAGCCCCTCTGGGTCATATCACCAAAAGCCATCAGCTGCACATACAACATCAATCTCTGTTAATACTGGGGGTCTCTAGTTAGCAGGGGTAGGTACCTTTGACCAAATAGGGACCCTTGCTTCTAGTCAGGGTAAGGGAGAACACTCCTAAAATAACCTCTGGTCATCCCCTTGTTAGCTTGGAATGAGCAGACAGGCTTATCTCAGAGGCAGTGTGTAAAGCATTTGTGAACACATACAGTAACCCAGTGACAACACTACAGATGGACACCACACAAGTTGTAGTATGAAAATAAGTATCTTTTATATAGACTTAACACAAGCCCACAAATGACAAAAGTTCACAATACTGTACTTTAAAAATTGTAGGATTAGCTTAGCTCTCTTAAGATGTAAAATGCGACACTTTGAGTTCAATGTACCTTAGGATGCGTAATGCTATACAACGAAAGTGGTGCAGGGAAGGTGATGCGTCGGTTCCTTACATGCAAGAACGGTCATGCATCGGGTCCCTACTGATGCGTAGGGTATGCGTCGGTCCTTCTCTGCAAGGGGAGGTGATGGGTCGGTTTCTTACTGCGCTTCCATGGCGTTTTGCGGCCCGCAACGCCGTGATGCAATGAAGATCCGGTGCGATGAAACAAAGATGGCGTCTTCTTCTTGATGCGACACGATGCGTGCACGCCCGACTGCCATGCGGTGACTCAACGATTCTTCTGTGCCGCAACAGGCCCTGCGACACGCTTCCCGGTGATGTGGCGGCATCTGATGTGATCCTCTTCTCCGGCGATGCCAGGCGCTTCGGCAACGATGCGACAACTGCTGCGGCGACACGCTTTCCCAGCGATGCGACGACAGCGGCTGCGACACACTTCTCTGATGATGCGGCGGCATCTGATGCGACGTAGATCCTCTTCTCTGGTGATGCGAGGCGCTTTCACGTTGTGAAGCTTCTTCTTCATGCGTCGCGCTTCCAGCTCCTTGCGACACGCAGTCTCTTAGAAAGCCCAACACAACTGTAGGCACTTCCAAAAAACTCTTGGGGAGCTGGTGGGTGAAGTCTGTTGTTACTGAGACTTCAGCAGGAGGCAAGCTCTATCTCAAGCCCTTGGAGATCCTTCACAAGTTGATGAAAGTACACACAAAGTTCCTCTCTCCTTTCAGGCAGGCCACTCCCTCATGCTTAGGGATAGTCTCTCCTCAGTCTCTCTGGTTCCTCTCCTCAGCAAAGGTTTCTTCTTGTTTACCAAAAGTGATCTAAAGTTCTGGGTCCTCCTTTTTATACACAGTTTCTCTTTGTTCTCTGAAGGCAGAGAGGCCTTTGCCTACTCCAAACCAGTTCTGGTCAGTCCTGGAGCACTCTGTTTACATGACTCCTTCTATCCTTTCACAGTGCAGGGCAGGGACATCAGACACACCACAGGAGGTGGAGCCAGCATTTTGGAGGGAAGGCACAGCCCTATTCAGGTCCCAGGTGCAACTCCTCCCTCCCTTCTACATGCAGATCTCTCTATTCAGCCCTGTGCTGACTCACCCTGTCTCCTGGAATCGCCCAGCCCCTGTCACTCAAACTCCAGACAAGGAATACACAACCTAGCAGAGGCAGGCTAGGATAGGAGGCAGATGCACAAGGTAAGAGTGACCCACAGATCACTGCAACCTCTACAGCTCCGATAGGTCATACTTGTGGTCCACATGCTGTCTTCATCTTCTGTTGAAAACATGATGGATGTTCTATCAAGAAAGAAAATACCTACTTTCTAAAAGTGATATTTTCATACACTTAGGTGCCGATTCCGATCCTGTAAAACCCGGGTACAAATGGTCGTACGGAGCGTTTTCTCCGTACGACTCGTACCCGGGAAATCCACCGTACAAACCAGCAAGTACGATTCGTACAGAAATACCATTTCCGTACGGATCGTAAAAAACACCGTGCGGCTAAAAAATACATACAATTCCGATCCTGGACAGCGCGTACGTGACATCCGCATGGAGTCAGGCAGCGTTTTACGGACCAGCAAGTATGATTCGTACCCACAGCACTCCGCACGGCTATATTTTTACAGGAGCCAAAAAGTGCCAGAAAAGCTAAGTACGCCGCGATGCACGAGGAAAAGGGGGCCTGGTACGCGCCGTACCCTCCCTCCCCCCGTAGGTACGCGCCGTCCCCCCACCCCCGTAGGTACGCGCCGTCCCCCCACCCCCGTAGGTACGCGCCGTACCCCCACCCCCGTAGGTACGTGCCATACCCCCACCCCGTAGGTACGCGCCGTCCCCCCAGCGCATAGCCCTGGGGTTACGGCGCGTACCTACGGAGGTGGGGTGACGGTGCGTACCTACGGGGGTGGGGGGATGGAGCATACCTACGGGGGGGACGGCGCGTACCTACGGGGGTGGGTGGACGGCGTGTACCCACAGGGGTGGGGGGACGGCGCGTGCCTAGGGGGGTGGGGGGACAGCGCCTACCTACGGGGGGTGGGGGTACGGTGCGTACAGGTACGGGGCTGTGCTACGGTGTTGGGGTACGGTGCGTACAGGTACGGGGCTGGGCTACGGGCCTGGGGTGCGGCGCGTACAGGTACGGGACTGGGCTACGGGCCTGGGGTGCGGCACGTACAGGTGCGGGGCTGGGAGACGGGCCTGGGGTGCGGCGCGTACAGGTGGGGGGGATGTGCTACGGTGTTGGGGTACGGTACGAAGGGGGGGTACGGTGCTGACATACGGGGGGTACGGTGCTGACATGTGCGGGGTGAGGGTGGCTGTACGACTCGTATCCGGGCACAAGTTTACCCGTGTACATGTAGGCTACAGCGTTCGCTCCGTACGGGGCCTTTTACATTCGGTTGTGTATTAGGACGGGCGGTACGGATCGTACTTGCGCGCTCGGACTTCTGTTTTTGTCCGGCTCCCTATCGGACACTTTTCCCGACGCTATTCGGACGTAAAAATTTACGGCTCCCTCTCGAACGATTTTCCAGATGCAATTCGTATGTATTTTTCACGTACGAATCGTACTTCGCAGTTTGTACGGTACTTGTACGATTCGTACGTAAAAAAATACGGATACGATTCGGACGGTAAATTTTTTTGACGGATCGGAATCGACACCAGAATGTTAAAACCAACTTCACTAAAAGATGCATTTTATCATTCTGAGTTCAGGCATACTAAACTCGAATTTCTACCTAGTTCCCTGGGTCAGTTAGGACTATAAGATGTAATAATCAAACTGCCCATTCTCGCCTATGGGGAACAGGTAGCCTTGCCATAATGAAAAACGAAAATGGCTGTAATGTACTATTAGGACATGCCACACACACCAGGGCATGTCCTACCTTATACTTACAATGCACCCTGCCTTTGGGCCTACCATAGGGGTGTCTCATATGAAGAAAGGGGAAGGTTTAGGGACTGGCAAGTGGGTGCACTTGCCCAGTCAACATGGCAGTACCAGACTGCACACAGGCTCTGCAATGGCAGACCATAGACACACTTTTACAGGCTGCTTCTGTGGGTGGCACAACCAGTGCTGCAAGCCCACTAGCAGCATTTGGTTTACAAGCCCTGGGCACACTCAGTGCACTGTACTAGGGTCTGACAAGTAAACCAAACCAACCAATCATGGAATCACTAATCTATACATGAATTTACCATAGGGAGAGCATATGCACTTTAGCACTGATCAGCAGTGGTAAAGTGCCCAGAGTCATAAAACCAACAAAAACAGGTCAGACAAAATACAGGAGGAAGGCAAAAAGTTCAGGGATGACCCTGCAAAAGGGCCAAGTCCAACACAACCCCCTTCCAGCCAAAACGCAAGGGAGACCGATCACTACCCTGATGGACTTCTCCGCTTTGGGCGATAGAACATGGACCCAGGCTCGCAACAACAGGGGCATATTCCAGTTCTACGCCAATCTGAACCAATTTCAATCCTTCTGTCCATACTCTCAGGGCCCACCAAGCTAATCCATGGGGAACCCTTCTCCTCACCTGTGGACACCACCTGTGCAGCACCTAACCTTAGCTTGCTTACAGGTGTGTCCCAACAGACAGACAGCAAACCACAGTGGCCACTGACCGTAATCAGTGATGAGACCCAGGCCTTATGCCTCTCAGGGCTCTCAAACCTCTGTGGTGTCAGAGAGTGGGGGGCAGTAACCCCAGGTGCTTGGCACCCTTTGTCCACTCTCCCTCTTGTCAGGTCAGGTATGACATCCTGGCACTGACCCACCAGGCCCGGGCCTGTACCCGGCGGCTGGACAAGAGACTGGGGTAGGCTCTCCCATATCCGGTCCTCTTCCTTGGAGCTCGGTACCCTCCCACCTGGAGCGGTACCCCCTTCCAAAATCCTGCACAATTCGCCCACCAGTTCAGGGGTTCTATCCTGCAACTGGGCCTCCAGGTCAGGGGGGACACCCTGAACCTATCCCTCCAACCTAGGGTCTAAACTCTCCAGTTGAACCGGGGTCAGAGGCGAGGACTCCCTCCCTCTACACCCGCTTCCAGTGTGCTGTACCCTTCCACCTGGAGTGGTACACCTATAAGACCAACCGGTCAGGGCACTGTTTACAGTTGTCCCTTCCTCCAGGTCAGACAACACCTGAACCTCGGTCTCCAACCCAGGGTCTGTACCCGGTGGTTGAACTCTTGTCCGGTGCACCAGAACTTCCTTGGGAGCACGCATGCCCCCACTGAGGGTAACACATACCTCATGTGTTGTGTGATAGTCCGCCTGGCGCAGACCTCCCGACCCCTGTCCATTTGACAGTGCGTGAAGATCCCCCAGGACAGAAGTGGCGTCACCATTGTCATTCACTGGTGACGCAGCCCTTCTGGCTGGCCCCTGACCCACTGTTAATTCCACTAGGGACTCTTTCCCTCTCTTACCCCTCAGTCTGGACTTCTGCACCCTCCACTTAGGAGTGGCACTGCCAGACACCATAACTGATGGAGGCCTGCTTTCAGACACTCCCAGTTCACCAGACACTAGAGGATCCGTCAGGACAGCCTAGGCTCCCCACCTGGTGTTCCCTTAAAGAACCATCCAGGCTCTGAGACCGGGTTTCGGGCGACTTGGGACACGCAGCCCCACACTGACTCCGTCCCCACCGAGAGTGGATGTGAGCCCCTACACCCCTCCCACTACACTGGGACCTAGCTGGGCTACTCTGAACCTCTTCCACCACTCTGGGTTGGAAGATACCTGAGCTACTCCCCTCAATGTCATTCCCCAATGCCTCTCAAGATCCTCTGGAATCCACCAAAAGGTCTGCCTCCAATGTGAGCTCCTTGGGGTCAGAGAACTCACTCTCCAACAGGTGTTGGCACAGCTCTGGAAAACAGGGACTTACAATATGCCCTCCCACAATTGGATCACACAGTCCCCTACAAGGGTTAACCAAACTATCCTTCACCTCTCCATCCAGTGCCTCACACATGTACTCCACACCACTCTCTTGAAATTGGCAAGACAGTATCTGACTGTCTCTGTCACTCAACCAACACTCTTCTGGGTGGTCTTCATACTCACATACCAGGACTTCAACCTTGGGGGAACCCCTCTCCCTGCATACCTCATCTAGAGTCAGTAGAGTGTCCCGCCCACCACTAGGACCATGAACCCCTGCGTCAGTTTCGCAATTCTCCTCAGGGACACTGCGCACTACTGGAGCTACCTCATGTCCTTGAACCTCCTGGTGTATGTTAACCCCCTTCTTCAAGTCAGCCGCCACATCTCTGGGTGTGTGTACTGCTCCCTCAGCACTCAATATTGCTGCCACCATCTAAGCTGGATTCCACCTCCAACTCAGCAAAGCTCACTTCCTGAGCTACACACGTTTCTTGTTGCTGGGCTGAGACACACATGGCCTCAAGCCTCTCGAGCTCCAAAATCAAGCTCCCTCATTCTCAAATCATGTTCCATTTGCATCCTCTTTTCCTCTAGGGCCAATTTCCTATTCTCTAACTCCAGTTGCCCACCCACCTTGAGCTTGGCCAGCTCCATTTCATGCATCCTACATTCCTTCCTGTCCTCTAACTCTTCTGGGGACAGGCCTTTGGCATAAACACTGCTACCTACTGGGGAGGTTGCTCTCCTCCCCCCTGGCCAAATGGCCCCTCCAGCTGCTCATCTGCATTCTCATCCCCTTCCTCATTCTCAGGGGTATTCCTTGCTTCGATCCAGACCCTCAGCGCCTTTTTGAACTCATCCTTATTGGTGAGACCGGTCAAAGCAACTTTAAATTTCCTGCAGAAGTGCTTTCACTGTCTCACATTGTAGCATTCTAGTTTCTCCTCTTCCCAATTGAAATCAACAGATGCTATGGATGCTGCTTTACTCATGGAGGCCAAACTTGGCAGTTCTTTGCAAAAATAGAAAATCCCAGGAAAACAATCTACCAGAAGTATGTGGTTGCGTTTGGTCTGCACTCACTAGTAGTGTTCACCAATCACTGTATATGAGTCACAAATGCAAGTCCAAATCCTCACTGCTGACCACCAATGTTAGAACTGGGGGTCTCTAGTTGGCAGAGGTAGGTACCTTTGACCAAATAGGGACCCTTGCTTCTAGTCATGGTAAGGGGGTACACTCCTAAAATAACCCCTGCTCACCCCCTTGTTAGCTTGGCACGAGCAGACAGGCTTATCTCAGAGGCAATGTGTAAAGCATTTGTGAACACATACAGTAACCCAGTGACAACACTACAGATGGACATTTCACAAGTTGTAGTATGAAAATAAGTATCTTTTATATAGACTTAACACAAGACCACAAAAATCAACAATACTGTACTTTAAAAATGGTAGGATTAGCTTAGTTCTCTTAAGATGTAAAATGTGACACTTTGAGTTCAATGTACCTTAGGATGCGTAACACTATACAACGAAAGTGGTGCAGGGAAGGTGATGCGTCGATTCCTTACACACAAGAACGGTGATGCGTCGGGTCCCTACTGATGCATAGGGGATGCGTCGGTTCTTCTCTGCAAGGGGAGGTGATGCGTCTGTTTTTAACTGTGCTTCCGTGGCGATGCGGCCCACAACGCTGGGATGCGATGAAGATCCGGTGCAATTAAACAAAGATGGCGTCTTCTTCTTGATGCGACACGATGCGTGCATGCCTGGCGGTCGTGACGTGACTCGATTCTTCTGAGCCGCGACAGGCCCTGGGACACGCTTACAGGTGATGCGGCGGCGTCTGATGCGACGTCGATCGTCTTCTCCGGCGAGGCGCTACGGCAACAATGCGACAACTGCAGCGGTGACATGCTTTCCTAGTATTGCGACGACAGCGGCTGCGACACGCTTCTCCGATGATGCGGCGGCGTATGATGCGACGTCGATCCTCTTCTCCGGTGATGCGAGGCGCTTTCGCGTTGTGAAGCGGCAGTTTGGCGACACGCTTCTTCTTCGTGTGTCGCGCTTCCAGCTCCTTATGACACGCAGTCCCTCAGAAAGCCCAACACAACTGCAGGCACTTCCAAAGAACTCTTGGGGAGCTGGTGGGTGAAGTCTGTTGTCCCTGAGACTTCAGCAGGATGCAAGCTCTATCTCAAGCCCTTGGAGATCCTTCACAAGTTGATGAAAGTATACACAAAGTTCCTCTCTCCTTTCTTTGGCAACCACTGCAGGCCAATCCCTCAAGCTTAGTGATAGTCTCTCCTCAGTCTCTCTGATTCCTCTCCTCAGCATGCTTTCTTCTTGTTTCCGAAAAGTGATCTAAAATTCTGGGGTCTGGGTCCCCGTTTTTATACACAGTTTCTCCTTCTTCTCTGAAGGCAGAGAGGCCTTTGCCTAGTCCAAACCAGTTCTGGTCAGTCCTGAAGCACTCTGTTTACATGACTCCTTCTTTCCTTTCACAGTGCAGGGCAGGGACATCAGACGCACCACAGGAGGTGGAGCCGGCATTGTGGAGGGAAGGCACAGCCCTATTCAGGTCCCAGGTACAACTCCTCCCTCCCATCTACATGCAGATCTCTCTATTCAGCCCTGTGCTGACTCACCCTGTCTCCTGGAATCCCCCAGCCCCTGTCACTCAAACTCCAGACAAGGAATACATAACCTAGCAGAGGCAGATGTGGATAGTTAGACAAGAAAATACCTACTTTCTAAAAGTGGTATTTTCAAACACAGAGGGGCTGATTCCGATCTGGGTCGGAAGGGCTCCGAACGCGATCTGGCGGGAAAAGGTACGAGTCGGACGAGTGTTTCCTGACCGACTCAGACACCTGTACAAGCGAGCAGGTATGATGCGACTGTACGCGTGTATTTCGACCGAACCGTTCTGGATCCGACCCAATCCGACTGACTCGTACGGACACGATTCGCACCGTGCAATGGAGACGTTTTACGACCGAGCGAGTACGAAGTACGCCTCGGACAGCCGGATCGAGCCGAAGTTTCCGGCACGCAAAACGTCCGGGAAGCTGCCTTTGGGGGTCCGCGTCGGAACCCCCATCACCCACAGCCTTATGACTCGGACACAGGGGGAGACCCAAAGGTCTCCCCAACACAGGCATGAACGGTGCGGATGGCACCGACGCGTACCCACTGTAGGGGGCGCCCTTGTGCGAGACCTACCCATTCAGTCAATGGGAGCCCATGTATGCGTCGTACGACCGGCTCCCGTTGACTTCTATGGGAGTCCGACTGAACCGAGTCCAGCAGCATGCGGCCGCATCGTACTCGCTCGGTCGGACTGCAGGAGTCCGGCTCGGTCGGAAAACACTTCGGATCCGGCTCGGTCGGAGAGCTTTCCGACCCAGATCGAATCGGCCCCAGAATGTTAAAACCAACTTCACTAAAAGATGCATTTTATCATTCTGAGTTCAGGCATACTAAACTCGAATTTCTACCTAGTTCGCTGGGTCAGTTAGGATTATAAGATGTAATAATCAAACTGCCCATTCTGGCCTATGGAGAACCGGTAGCCTTGCCATAGTGAAAAACTAAAATGGCTGTAATTCACTATTAGGACATGCCACACACACCAGGGCATGTCCTACCTTATACTTAGAATGCACCCTGCCCTTGGGCCTACCATAGGGTTGTCTGATATGAAGAAAAGGGAATGTTTAGGCATTGGCACGTAGGTGCTCTTGCCCAGTCAACATGGCAGTACCAGACTACACACAAGCGCTGCAATGGCAGACCATAGACACACTTTTACAGGCTGCTTCTGTGGGTGGCACAACCAGTGCTGCAAGCCCACCAGCAGCATTTTGTTTACAAACCCTGGGCATACTCAGTGCACTGTCCTAGGGTCTGACAAGTAAACCAAACCAACCAATCATGGAATCACTAATCCATACATGAATTTACCATAGGGAGAGCATATGCACTTTAGCACTGATCAGCAGTGGTAAAGTGCCCAGAGTCATAAAACCACCAAAAACAGGTCAGACAAAATACAGACGGAAGGCAAAAAGTTCAGGGATGACCCTGCAAAAGGGCCAAGTCCAACAATCTCCATTACATAAATGAACGGAGAAATATACCTAACATGCATACTTCTATGCCTTAGACATGCCAGGCTTTTTACTAGTAGCATATTTGTTTGATTCGAATGTGTGTTACCGTCGTTTTCGTACAACGTACAATTTTGATTTAATTTGTAAGGATGTACATTTTAGTTCTATTGGTACTATAAATATGATGTATTGCTTTGGTTTATAGGTGCTTTGGCTACTTCCTGCTGTCTTTTCTTCCACATTGTAGATGAATTCTATGATAGGAGTTGATCTATATGTTGGATTTTGTAAATCAATGTTTCATTCAGATTAAAAATAAAGTGAATAATTATATTGCATTGAGCTGTATGTGTGCTTCCTGATGGTGCTTGCGGATATACTTTCATTTGCTCCTGCTCTTACAAATTAAATATAGCCAATAGAAGTTATTGTTGATCTTGGGTGTTGCAGGAAAAATGTCCAGTGTATTTTCTACTATCCACTAAGGGCCTGATTACAAGTCTTTTGCTCCACGGACCGCCAGACTTGCGGTGGCACGGCGGTGGCGGTCTTCCGACTGCCCTATTACAACTAGGGTGGTCGGATGGCCATTGCATTGCTGAAGCGGCGGTCTTGAGGCTTCAATATGCTTGGCGGGACCGCTACGGTCCCTCTAAGCATATTAGGAGTTTCCTCTCTGCCATGGTTTTCTCTGCAGTTCCTCCTCCATGAAAACCGTTGCTGAGAAGAAACAAAGGGGGCCCCCCTGTTGCCTCTGGGTAATGGGGTTCATGCAGGGGAGACACATGTTGTGCCACCGTGTGTGCGTGCAACCCAGTACCTGCACGGCATGGACTGCGCCAGACCATGCTGTGCAGGTACTGCCTTTGATGTTCTCATTGCGGTGCCTATTTGATAGGCACCGCCTTGGGAATGCCAAAGGACTGCCGGCCAGTGACTGAAAAAGTCATAATTGGGCGGGAGGTGCACACCCGGGTTTGGCGGTGGGGCGGTCCCGCTCCCGCACTGCCAAACTTGTAATCAAGCCCTAAGTCAGGTATTGAGGAAGCAGACATGAGTTGTAAATGTTTTAGTACTTTCACTGATCTGACAAATTACAGCACTGAGAATCTGTTGGTTGTTTTTGGTCATAAATTCATGAACTAAGCGCCTGATTACGATCTTGGTGGATAGGATACTCTGACACAAACGTGACAGACATCCCGTCAGCCATATTACAAGTTACGTAGGACATAATAGAATTGTAATTTGGCGACCGGGATATCCGTCACATGTTGGAATAACCCTGTCCACCAAGATCGAAATCAGGCCTTAAATTTGTCATTTCAAAGACTAATGTTAATGTCACATTAGCCTAGCAGTCTTTAATTACCAAATGAATTATGGATTGTTCTCCATTTCATAGAGTTTATGCTTTAGATGGTTCGGGGTTGGCTTCGATGCTAAGTCAAAATTTATTGTGCTATTGCAGTGTTTTCCTTTTTGAAACCACCTGGTTATGTTAAACATATGTAAATCAGGTATGTAATGACTTCTCTATCTGTTATATTCGCACAAGCTTAAAATAAGAAAATGTTTCATTTCTTTCATCAACTGCAATGAGAAATAATCCACTTAGATTGCGTCCTCGTAACAGTGCTACTTAACGCATGCCTTCTTTAAATACCTTGTGACCTACATCTAAACTAAGTCCATGTTGGCACACGATTGTAACTTTTGTTTTCTAATCCCATTGTTTATGAAAGTGATTTGTCTAGTTTTTTAGTTTTCAGTAGCTTGTTTTCCAAGTGGAGCTACACAAGCCCTTGAACATCTAATTAGTTTGTTGAAAGTAAAAAGATGATAACGTCTAGCTCTCTTCATTGAAGGCTGTATAATTCTAAAAAGAAGCCAAAAGGTAAACAACATTTTTCATTTCAGCAGTGATAGTTTCTAAGACGTTAGGACCAAAAATATTTATTAAAATAAGTTTGAAAAATCATTGATTCAAGTGTGTTTGTTAATGATGCTGTTAACGTGCCAATCTGTATGTCTTGTAAAATGTTTTCACACCCTACATCTGTGGATTTACTTGTGTATTCAGTAAATTCCCAGTGAAGTACGTCATCCAATGAAAATTACCTATGCTTCTTAGTAAATTGCTTATTTTTTATTACTTAACATTTGAAATAGATGACTTTTTACTGAAGTTATTTGTAAGTTATCACCTGATACAAGTCCTGCTTTCTTCCCGAAGGCGTATTGTAGTCTACTTGCAGTGCATTTTGCAATCTTAGATCTCAAAATGTACTATTTTATTTTCCTTATTATGCAACATACAATTATGTATTAGGAGTGATGTGCGATTGTTTTCTTTTAGATTATGACTGTTGGGAAAAGTATTATTTCATGTTAGTTTGGGTTCTCATGATAATCAGTATAGGAAGTGTATGTTTGCAATTGTAATGTAGTTTGGGTTCTCATGATAATCAGTATATGAAGTGTATGTTTGCAATTGTAATGCAGCTTTATACAGTCAGTGCACGATTTGTTTAAAGGGCAGTAGATGACAATAATTCATATGCATGGAGAGCGTGTTGTTTTTTGGATTTTGTTCTAATGTGCCAGTCTTGAGGGACATCTCTGCAGACTTCCACACTATGGGGTCTATTACGATAGCGGTCGGATGCCCGCCGGCGGTGGCAACCGCCGGGCCAGCGGTGGTCATCCACCCGCGATCGCAACCCAGAAAACCGCCGGTCCCATTAGCATGGCGGTGACGACCGCGGCGGTGAGATATACCACCCGCCACTTTTCCACCAGTAGCAGTCCGCACGCTTGCCTGGGGGGTGGAGCTGGACCGCTAAAATGGGGCCGGTACAGGGTCAGGCTCCGCCGGCATGATTATGATGCCGGCGGTAGCCAGCCTTTCCGTGGCGGAGGAACCGCCATGGAAAGGTATGCGGAGAATTTCTCCGGGGGCCCGTTGCGGGCCCCCAATGTGTTGGGGGGGTGTGGGCGCACTGGGAAATGTCCCTCTACCAGGTGACAGACACGCAGTGCAGGGATATGCTGGACATGCTTTTTTGGACATCGCGGCGGTGCTGCTGGCAGCAGCAACCGCCGCAATGTTAAATTCCGCGATCGTACTGTCGCGGTCGGATTTCGACTGCGGAGCATACTAATTGGCCTGGCGATTATGCCGCGGTCCTAGCGGGTGGTATTTTTCCGCTACCATGGTGGTCAGAGTGGTTTTCCGACCGCCATCCTAATAGATCCCTATGTACCACCAAGTTCATTTTCTCACCCTGATCCTCAGAATGTGATTTAATAGTTTGAATCTTACCTGAAGAACAGAGCCCAATCAAAAAGATGAGCACCTTCAGGTACCAGAATCTTCCAGTCATTTAGTTTGTGCCACAAAGTTCCATCACCTCACTGATGATCTTCAGTATATAAATAGAGACCTGGGGGGCCTGGGGAGTCTAATTGGCCACCAAAGAAATAAGCATTCATCAATAAGTAGATTATATTCTGCTCTACCATAAGGTACTATCCAGCACAGAAATGAACCGCCAAAAGTTCTGCCACATAACCACCCAAACTTGGTTGTCCAAGGCCTATCTGATACTCAACCTGACAGAACAAAATGAATACTCATTACAAATGCCAGCAAGCAACTCAAAGTTCAAAAACGGCCTTCCAAGATTCATATCAACGGTTACATACCACAGTTTGTATCAAATTGTGTGGCTTCCAAATTGGCATCAGCCATTCTTGTCTTTTAGATTGCAGTGATCTCTCGATGAAGAAGACTTCAGTATTGTCATCCAGGCACTAGGTCTGTGTCACCTTGAAAAATGCTCTGGTATGCTCGATAACATCCCAGAGTCATATTTGAAAGCCCCAGAGAAGCTTCCTCCATTCAGAAACTGTTAGAAATTGTGTTTTTGGTTGGTAGAGGTATGCACCTTGTCCAAGCTGGAACCATAATCCTAGTCAGGGTATGCTAGAGGTATTCAGACAGAATATCGAATTGGAAATGTCGACTTACACAAATATCGATGTTGGAAATATCGTGAAACAGAAATATCGACAGGAAGAATATCGTGGTCAAGAATATCGAATTTGAGGTAAGACATATCGTTTTCAAAAATATAGAAGTCATTAATATCATTTGCAAAAATATAGCTGTTTAAAATATCAATTTTTTAATTAGTGTTATGTATTTTAGTTTATATTTTAAATGCATGTGATGTATGTTTTTTTGAATAAGTATTGTATATGTTTTTTAATATATGTGTTACATTTTTAGTAATTATCAATTTTATTTTAATTTCATTTTGCGTTTTTTAGTTCTGTAGCGGGTTTTGGGTTTATAGGGGAATAGGGTGGGAAATAATTTAATTATAGTAAGCTAAAGATTCTTTTTTTATTAATATTTATTTAATTCAGATTTTATAGTGTTAATTGTGAGAAGTAATTTATCTGTAATTATCTATCAATTGGTTGTTGATTAATATTAATTAATTAATTGATTATGAATTATGGTAATTGTGTCATTTGTTTTAGGTGCAGGTTGTGGGGCTTATAGGGGTAAAGGGTGGGAAGTAATTTATTTGTAATTATTTATTAATTAGTTATTAATTAATTGGTAATTAGTTGTGTTAATTGTGTAAAGAAAATTAGGTGCAGGTTGTGCGGTTTATAGGGTAAAGGGTGGCAAGTAATTTATTTTTGAATAATTAATAATTAGTTGTTAATTTAAATTAATTGATCAAAAATTAATTATGGAAATTGTGTAATTAATTTTAGGTGCTGGTTGTGGGGTTTATAGGGATAAAGGGTGGGAAGTAATTTATGTTTAATTAATTAATAATCAGTTGTTAATTTGTATTAATAATTGATTGTAAATTAATTTTGAAAATTATTTAATTAATTTTAGGTGCTGGTTTATAGGGGTAAAGGGTGGAAGTACTTTATGTTTATTTCATTAATAATTAGTTGTTATTTATTATTAATTAATTAATTGAAAATAGAGGTGCCGATTCCGATAAGGTAAAAAAATTCCCCGTACGAATCGTATCCGGATTTTTTTACGTACGAATCGTACAAGTCCCGTACAAACTGGAAAAAATCCCTACGAATCGCATAGGGAAAATTCCCCGACACGTCCTCGGGTCGGAAAAAGTGTCCGACACGTCCCCGGACAGTTTCACGTACGAATCGGGAAACTGAAGTCCGAGCGCGCAAGTACGATCCGTCCCGTCCGTCCGAATGCACAACCGTATGGAAAAAACACCGTACGGAGCGAACTCCCATAGCAACCATGGAGACGTCCAAACATGTGCCCGCATACTCGCCGAACACCCCCCAGCCCACCCCCCCAAGTACGCGCCGTACCCCCAGCCCCCCATGTACGCGCCGTACCCCCAGCCCCCCATGTACGTGCCGTACCCCCACCCCCGTAGGCACGGAGCATACCCCCACCCCGTGTAGGTACAGAGCGTACCCCCACCCCGTAGGTACGGAGCATACCCCCACCCCCATATGTACTGTGCGGACCCCCAGCGCATAGCGCTGGGGGTCCGCACCGTACCTACGGGGGTGGGGGTACGCTCCATACCTACGGGGTGGGGGTATGCCGCGTACATACGGGGGGCTGGGGTTACGCTCCATACCTACGGGGGGTGGGGGTCCGCACCGTACCTACGTGGGCGGGGGTACGCTCCATACCTATGGGGTGGGGATACGCACCGTCCATAGGGGGGGCTGGGAGTATGGCGCGTACATACGGGGGGCTGGGGGTACGGCACGTACATACGGGGGGCGGGGGTACTGCGCGTACATACGGGGGGCTGGAGGTATGTGCTGGGGACGGTGCTTACATACGGGGGCTGGGGGTACGCACCGTCCATATGGAGGTGGGGGTACGCACCGTCCATAAGGGGGTGAGGGTACACACCGTACCCCCAGCACCCCGTATGTACGCGCCGTACCCCCAGCCCCCCCGTATGTACGCTCCGTACCCTCGGTACCCGTATGTACGGCATGTACCCCCAGGCCACTACACCCTGCCCGTGCCTGTATGCACCCTACCCCAGGCCCCTACACCAGCACCCTCACCCAGCATTGCGCATGTACGAGTCGTACCAAGCCACAGCAAATGTGAGCACTGTACAACAACATGGCCGATGTACGCACCGTACAGACGCGAAAAACACACGTACAGAACCAGGACACTGCAAAACACCACAAGGAGAGTCAATTCGAATCGCACAACACCACAAAACACGTCCAACAAGCCCAAATACATCCAATACACTGACCTGCAACAGCCAAACCGGTAAACAGAGGCCCAAAACACAACCACTCCTTATAACACACCCACCCAAAGTTCAAACGCAGCCACACCCACAAATGGACCAATAAAAAGGGCCCACACACACAAACCATGAGCCTTTGCAACAGACCCACTGCTGCCAGACACCACAGACAACCCACAGCACCATACTTGAACCTTCACTAAACCTTATACTTGCACACCTTCACACAACCACCTTCACAAACACCCCCTCATCACATTCACACACACACCTTCACAACCACAAACACACACCCACAACCATCCACACCCACACCCCACACCATGCCCACAGACAAGAATCCAAAGTTCACAACAGCGGAGCTGGAGATCCTTGTCAACGAAATCATCAGAGTCGAGCCACAGCTCTTTGGAACAATGGTCAGACAGACCAGCATAGCAGAAAAATCAGCCATGTGGCAGAGGATCGTCGACAGGGTGATTGCTGTTGCGGCCATCATGATTGCCAAGCCAGGTGGTACGATCTGCGGAGGACGGTCCGCCGCAAAATGTCTGACGAATACAACCAGGGGAACATCACTGAAGGTGGCCCGCCCCGCACACCGGTACACCACCATGCCTGGGAGGAGAAGGTGATGAGCACGCTGCCGCCGGTGGGAGTACAAGGAGTAGAAGGAGTCGCCGAGCCTGGTGAGTACACAAACAACTCACCTCACATGGGGGAACCGCATCAACAACCCAACTCCCAATTATGCACGTAACTACCCCAAAGCCATCACCGGACACAACCACACTCCAAAAACACGCACATGCCACTAGCGGCTACATGCACCAAGCAAGGCCATGCCAAGTCACAGGCCACACAAAACACCAACACAAGACAGGATGTCCGTGATGCCGGGAGGGTGAGCCTCCAAAAAAACATTGTGCAACTCAGAAGCAGACACCAATGCCCTCAGCCCATATGGCCTAGGGCAGAGCTATACAAACAGTGTGTCCCGACACTCTACTGTGTCGCCTGCAAATGGTGGCCGCGTCGCAGGATGACATGGGTATGAAGGGCCAATTTGCACATAACAGCAGCTAATGAAGAGGCACCACTGTGAAAGAGTGTCAGCACACACCGCCGCAGCAGCGCAGAATCAGGGACACTATGCCCAATGGGGGCCGGGAGATTCTAAACAAAGCCACATGAACAAGCCAAAGGCCTGTGAAAGACATGCAAAGTGTGTGTGCCCAGGAAGCTGGGCTGAGGTGACAGAGGGTGACAGACAGACGGAGGGAGAGGGAGAGAGAGGGAGGGAGACAGAGGCCGACAGAGGGAGACAGACAGAGGAAGGAGGGTGACAGAGGGAGGGAGAGAGGAAGACAGAGGGAGACTAAATCACCCTTGGGTGGTGTGGGCATGTCCGCTCGTCAGCAGGTGGACTGTGTGCATGTTGACAAGGTCTGGCAGTGCGTAAAACACCCGGTTTTCGTTAGGAACTCACTGGGCCATGTGTCAAACTGTGCACGAGTAGATCCTTGCTGCAGACAGAAACCTAACCTTACACCCAGTATACCCACTCACTGTGTTACAACCCAGTCACAAATGCATAAGTTACCTACCTGCATTCTCCAATAGATATGAAAAAACACCATTTGCCCACGTACAGTGCAACACGTAAGCCGGTTCTGCATCGCTCGCTAAGCACGCTCGCTACACTGCTCACTGCATTAAAAAATGATGCAACAACAAAGAGTGTGTCACACATAGGAAAATTGTTGAAAGCTGTGGCCAAGGGACATACCCATGCACCATGCACAATGCACAGGGACTTGCCAAGTACAGACAAGGTAGATGACACTTGGCCCCGCTGTAGACAGCACAAGGCAATCCTGTAACCACTGTACACTCAAACACCAACTCCACATGCCACCTACCTACCACAGGAACTCAGATTCACTGTCATGCCAGCATGCACCATGAGGGGATAGACACATCACTTGGTAGACCCAATGGCAAATCACACCACACCCAACAGCATGCTCGGTCAGACACCCCCCCCCCCCTTACACAAGCACACACCCCGGGGCAGCCAACGCAAATTGGCACTCCCACAATGGATATGTGACACAAGACCAATCTATAGCCAAATAAGCATCCCAACACTCATGAGACAGGCCAAATAACAAGGAGTACATACCAATCTGTCCCCCGCAACATACCCATCCACAAGTGCACTGTGAGAGGAATGCTAGACATATCCAACTACCCAGAGGAACTGTGCCAACTTGAGTATGTATGAAACATGGATGTCGCATGAAACACCATTAACATTGTCTCTCTCTCACACACAGGGCAACGTCGTCGATCTCCCCCCAACACTGGGGGGGGAAGAATCACAGGACCAGGCTCGGCGTGACGATGATCCCACCGGCAGCGACGACTCTCACCACACCGTGGATGACCCCGACCAACCTGGCCCCTCTGGTGCCCAAGCACCTGCAGCACCTGCGTCAGGTACAACTGTGCCAGCCACCACCCCCATTCCTGCCACATCCCAGGATACACACAGGAGCCCTGCTCGCACACAACGCAGCCAGTCTGACCAGGAGGGACAAGGTACTGCGGGCACCCAGGAGGAGGCAGGCGACCCCGCAAATGCCATCCCTCAGGGGTCCCGGAGACCCGATGTGCCCACAACGGCAGGCCAGGCTCAAGTGGGCAGGGGTGGTGGGAGTGGAGGACGGCGGAGGTGCGAACCTGACCAGACAGCTGAGGAACCAGTTATGTCACACGTCCGCAACATCCTGGACACATACCGGCGTGCCACCAGGGGCATCAGCCAGGCCGTGGAGGCCCTCAATGAGATCAAGAACCTGCAGGCCGAGCAATATGCCAGTCAACAGCAACACCAAGGATGGATGGAGGCAAGAATGGCTGAGCTCGTGGCGGTGCAAACGGACATGACCCGTGTACTCCGTCAGATTGCCGAAAACATGGGCAACCCTCCCTGTGCCACCAGGCGTAGATCACCACCAGCCACAGGGAGGGATCAGGAGGAGGAGGATTCGTCCGACGGAGCATCACAGACATCGTCACGGCCTGCTTCTGAGGGTCCCCGGAGGAAGGTGGGTCGTCCACGCAAAAGACCGTGAGAGTCAGCGGACCATCACCATCTCCCAGGTCACCTGGCCCTCTGGCGCAACAGCAGCACCTCATCCAATGACATTCTCTGCCACATGGACTTGCTGGTCACTGTCTGACCAATGTTGACAAAGACTGTGGCATGGACTCTGATGACTTCCAATGGCAAGGATCCCAACTCCCCCTGTGAACTTTGGATTACAGACACCCGGCGAGCACCACTTTACATCCCCCCAAACACGTACCCCACCACTAATAAAAATCATAGAAATCACGAGATGATGCCGTCATTTTGCATTATTCCATAACATGTGTGTGTTGGAAAGTCAAACCATGCCTGAGTCTTGAAGTAACTCCAACCATGCATACCCTGGGGTCTGAGTCTGGCACAGGACACACATGGGTCACAATGTATCATGCAATACAGACATGGAGCACCATACTCACCCGTGATGGGCCCAACCAGCTGAGGGGGTGCCTGCACAACTGTGCGGACAGACCTATTTCGAAGAGCAACAGTCATGCGCAGAGGTCAGGGATCATGTGGAGTGTCCTGGGGTGGGAGTCCCAGGTATGTGTAGCCAGGTGGGAGAACTATGTCCTGCAGGCAGGAGTCAGGTGGATGTGGAGAATGGTGGCCAGGCCAAGGTTGGATGCATGGAGATGGCACAATGGGGTCTTGGATGACAGTGCCACAAGGTTGTGTTGGGGTCGTGGTCGTGGGCTGCATCCTGAGTGTGGGCGTGGATTGTGAAGGTCATCCTGCAGCTGACAGTGATCCATTGCAGCTATCTCTTTTGGACGGTGATGTGGCTGGGTCGCCGGATGTTGAAGCAGAGCTGTGTAGATGCACCCTGGATGTGGACAAGTCTCATGGGAGTTGTAACGTACTTATCCGTAGAGTGCAGGGTAGGATTAGACACGGATGTTGTAGTTGACCTGGGGGATGGTCTGGCTTGCCTTGAGGTGGATTGAACTGTGGATCTTGTGCATAATGCAGAGTGTGCTGAAGCCTGAGGTACAGATGCTGGTGATCAGCATAGCACATGTGAGCAAGCAATCCATGATGCACACCAGCTCGTGTGCGTGGACACTGTGTGCCTGTGCAGGGCCCTTGCGGGGGACACACAAGCAGTTGACCCAGCTGTAAGGGGACAATCCGCAGATGAACACCTCAGTCGTGTACAAGTCCAGCATCAGGTAGCCGACGTTCAGCCATCTGCCAATGGATACCATGCATTATTCAATATGAAAACTGGCAAGGACTGCGTCTTTGGGGAGGGTGATGAGCACCTGGCTGTCAATGGGACACCAGATGATGATGAGATGCAGTGCGCATGTCATGGTGTAGAGGGGGATCCTGGACACATTGTAGACTGACACGCTGAGACATGATACCTGTGCCATGTGTCCCACAACGACACCATACTACATGCAGAGGCCTGGAGTACCACTCACATGGCCATGTTGGGGTACAGAGCCGGTGGGGAGTAGGAGGGACATGACTTGGTTGGTGTGACAGGGCCTGGAAGGCGTGCCAGCGCTGTGTAGGCAGTTGGAGTTGCACACTCATTATGCAAAGGTGTTGTGTGGGGATTAGTGCATGCCTGAGTGCATGCAACAGAAGTATTGGATGGATATTGCTTGGTGGGTGGCCTCAACATCATGGTGTAGCGTGATGTGGCACATGCAAGGACATGAGGCACGTGCAATGTGCACGTAGCATGTGCAGACGGTCCAGCCTTTGCCACCGCAACTGTGTCACACACCAGCAGATTGCACCAAAATGAATGGGTGGAGGGAGGAAGGAGGGTGTGTCTTAGAGGCGTGTGTGTGAGGCCAAATATAGAAACTCTGTGTGCCCTTGCTGCAGGGCCTGCAGCAGCATGGGCCATGTCCTGAAAACCATGCCACAAGTTGCACACAAACACAAGCATGTCAGAAAGGACTACTGCAAAAGGTGTATGAGAAGGAAGGAGTGTCTGGTTCAACATGGCACAAACACAGACAATGGATGCACATGCAGCAAAGTGGCCGTTGTGGGGACTGAGATGCCAAAATACCTACATAGCCATGTACATCATGCACAATACATATCATAATCCCGGACAAACAGCTTGCATCTTGCTACTCTACACATAGACTCATATGCACAATCTGTGATAACTATGCCAGACATGCCGCATGCACAGTGGCAAGAGACCTGCATTGACAGAGATGAGGCACCTTGGAGGCTGAGGGACACCTTTATTAGTCATGTTTGCCGGAAGGCAAATGTATCCATATTAACAGATGCACAGGTCATGTGGATGAACATGTGGGACCTACACTGGCACCCTCCTTTGCACCACAGATGCAGCAAATCCATAGAACTGGCCCACAAGTGAGGGGTTTGAGGCAAACACAGGCTGCTCACAGAGAGGCTGCTATTCACCATTGAGCCTCTAATGGGGATGTCCCACACTATGTCAACCGGGTGCATCCCGTATGTTTCCGAGGGCAGTGTTACACACATTGATGCCTTCATCACAATCCACAATCACATTACAGATGACTGTCACAAGTGTGACTATCAATTCAGGTGAATCCAGCTCCATGTCATGTGCCCCATGGTGATTCTACATGTATGCAAAGTAACCAAACATGAACAGGAGCAGTGCACACACATTCTAAACAAATAGCACACCCAAAAAGCCGTGCTGCATCCCTTACCCTAAGGTGAATTTTCGACATGTCCTTGCATGTTACGCTGATTCAGCACATGTTGCTGTATTCATGAGGAATAGCAGGAACACAACAATGCCACCAGCAGACAGCATGCGCAAATACCTGGGGATGAGAGACACACAAGAAGTGGGCCAAAAGAAGCACATCTGCATGCATGGCCATGTACTCGACACATATTAGGTTGTCAACATGCTAGGTGAAAATAGTGTCTCAGGAAATACATTCTTTTATTACACCATCACTCGAGTGACACATCCAAACACACCTCTGACTCACTTGCCATACATGCAGATGGACCCACACATTGCAACACATGCCACACAAGGCTCAATGCGTGCACAATCAGACACTGCAACTCACCACTAAGCAAAGAAGTTGCGTATGAGCCGACTCAGGATGTCCTCTTCCTCCTCCTCCTCAACATCACTTGCCTCGTCACCAAGGCCCTCATCCTCCACGGGTGGATGTTCCTGCTCATCCGGATCCAGGATGAGTGGCACAGCTTTCTCCACTGCCATGTTGTGCAGCATGCAGCACACGGTGAAGATTTTGCAGACCTTCACCGGTGCATATGGGAATGCGCCGCCGGTCTTGTGGAGGCACCGGAATCGGCTCTTCAGGAGGCCAAAGGTCCTCTCTATCGCTCGCCTGGTCTGCCCATGGGCGTTGTACCGGTGATCGTCAGCCGTTCTGGGGTTGCGGAGAGGCGTGATCAGCCATGGCATGTTGGGATAGCCAGAGTCCCTGTAGGAAGGTGGAATCTGACTAATGGTTGCCCCCAACTTTTTGCCTGGTATTTGAATGGTTTTTGACTAGTCTGGCTGGGATCCTGCTATCCAGGACCCCAGCCTATCTGCTTTCTCCCTAAAACTAATGTGAAGTACCCTAGGTACAAACTAATTGGATGCTGAGGATGCCCTGACAGTCCCTTGTAGATGGTACCCTAGGTACCCAGGGCATGGGTCCCTCAGTAGGCCTACCAGGGCTGTAGCACTTATTGTGCCACCCTGGGACACCCATACAAACTGACACCACCAGACCACTACTGTAGTCTGGGTAAGGTGGTGCTAGCACCCCTTACAGGGATATAGGTACCCTGTATCCCACCCCATTACAACACATATGCTCTCATAGGTCACCCCTATAGCAGGCCCTGCTAATCCTACAGGGCAGGGTGCAGGGTGCTGAGGTGTGTGTGAGGGGGGACCCCTACATGAGTAGGGCCTCTCTGCAACCTTCGTAAATCCTTGCTTGTTTGTAGTGTAACCATACCATATACCCTTAACCGCATTATAAGTAAATCGCGACATCGCGATAACTTGGGAATGCTTACACAGAACCATATCGTGTTTGGTGTCAAACATGGAGGAATCATACCCCCAGTCCAGCCATGGGTATGAGGGTACGATTCCCCCCTGCTAGAGGGGCGATATGGGAAAAGCGGTAGAATTTAGACACCAATTAAAAAGTGCACTAGTAGTACAAAATGGCTACTGCCCGCCACCCACACGACTCTGGCTGGCTGTTGCTGGGAAAAACCCCAGCCTCGCCAGCTGGACAATAGGGCTCCTGTGGCAGGGAGGTGCTAGCATCTCCCCAGACAGGATTATGTGGATTGGAACTGGGTGGGTGCACCAAATGTCCTTTCAGAGTTGCACGTAGGCAGCTGCGGAAGCCTCATTCTGCATAAACCGCTTGGAACCGGTTCATGGGCATCCTGCCCCTCGCCCAGGCGGGAAACACACAAAGGGGAGAGGGTGTAGCCACCCTTTCCCGCCTCACCAGCCATTGGTGGACACTACTCTGGACACTCCCCTAATCTTGGGGATAAAGGTGAATAACGTGGCCCCAGAGCCTCAGATTAATCTTGTACTTCAAAGACTTGACCTTCGACGAGCTGCTGCCCAGCTGACTGAAGAAATCTCCCTTGGGATAAAGGAGTTATCCCCCTGCTTGGCAGGCACCTGAAACACTGCAAGTGACCCGGTTGGAACTTCGCTGCTCTAACGATCTTCGACGACCTCCAGCTCCCTTGAGGTGGGTTTCCAGCGCATCCCAGAGGCCAGTGAGTGTGCTCAACGAGTTTGGGCACCGTGGACCCCGTAGGTGCCGAGATCCCCGATACCCCAGGACACCGGCCACTTCTTGTGTAGCACACGACCCTGACCAGTGGGGAAGTCGTGCTTTGGCCCATTTCTGAGCCAACCACCAAGCAGCATCCGTGCCAAAGACCAGCGCCCCAGCACCTTCCGGTGGCCCGTGGGCGTCCTTTTACGCACTCCATTTTGCTGCCTTCCGCGGTCCCTTGTCGCTTGACTTGTGGGCCCTAGCGGCGGACAATCTTGGTTTTAAAGAGTTCCCCTGGTTGCTCCAGGCCTGCTCTACAGTCTCCCCAAAGGAGACCTCTCTCAGATCTCGTGGGTTTGCAACAGTAGCAGATTTGTGCATCTTGCGTGGGTTGTGGTTGCCAAGGCTTAGTGGATCCAATCCGGACACTAACACTGCAGTGACCCTCATCTGACGTAGGACAGTCGCCCTCCCGAAGCTGGCCTTCCTTGAAGCCTCCCGGAGCCCGTGACTGCAGATCCAAGCTACACCACTTTCAACTTGAAGCACCCGACATCGAAGGGCTCTTTGCTTTGAGCCTCCTGGTCACTTTGCCGTGACCCAGACTCTGTCTCCTCTGCTTTCAGGTTCTTCTCTACAATCTTCACATCTTTGATCTTCACGGAATCATCAACGCTTTTGGCTAGCAGAACTTTTGACTCTTTTTCCATTGAAAAGCAGCCCGCGACCCGACACCAGAATCGACCTATGCACCCGGCTTCCCTGGGGCAGGTAACAGTGGTACTACGGTACTCTCGGGGTAGTGGGCTCCTCAAAAGCTTAACTCCGAAGTCTTAACTTTGTATTACTGCTAGAAGTGTATTTAATTGCTTTATTTCCAACCGCAACATTCTCCATAGACTTCAATAGAGATCCCGATAGCAGCTACTTCCACTGCACGCGCCTCCCGTGGGTCCCCTTCCTCATAACCAAGGGTGGATTCTTAAGGGGCCAGCGATCCTAAGTGCTCTAGGCATTGTCTGCAGAATTGTCGTGGTTCTTATACCACTATTTTAGTATATGGTTTGGGCCCCCCCTGGGGCCCAATGTTAACAGTGTTATTTATTTGTATCTATCAATGCTTGTTTGATGTATAACTTTGCCTAAGCCTCATAAAGAGACTTGGGGATTCTGTCTAGAATAAATACATATATTTTATATATATACCTGTGTGGAATACTCTTTCATTTGGTCATTCAAGAGGTTATCTATGGTAAAACAATAAGCTTAACACTCCTTCAAGACTTAGCCTGAAGGCTGCTCTCCACAGCTATCACTAGGATAGCTTTCTTTAAAGGTTGTCTTTTAAACCTAACATCATAAGAGTCGAATTGGACTGGTGCAAGGTGGCCACTATAACTAGTGACCAGCATATGCCAGGCCAACTTCTCACAGTCCCCTACATGGAAACATCATGGACAGAAGTGGGTCAGGAGAAGCAGTAAGACAGAAAGATGACGCTAAATACAGGACTAACAGAGTATACCCACCAACAAGACATGCTCGTTCGTTGCGCAGCTGCAGCATCATTTCAGGCACCCTGCTACGCCTCATGATGTAGGCATTGTGTGCTGATCCTGGAAAACGAGCACAGACATGGGAAATCACCATGTTAGCAAGACACACCACAAGGGCATTAATGGAGTGGTAATGTTTGCCATTACGAAAGGCTACCTCCTGTGCCTGTGGTGGTACCAAAGCCACATGTGTCCCATCAATAGACCCAATGACATGGGGCATCCCTCCCAGGGCATAGAAGTCACCCTTGACACCTGTCAACTGCTCAGGAGTTGGGAAATGAATAAACTCATCCAGGTGAACCAACATGGCCTCTAAAAAATCATGCAGGACACGGCTGAACATGGTCTGGGACATACCACCAACATGAGCTATGGTATATTGAAACGTACCCGTGGCAAAGAAATGTAGGGATGCCATCACCTTCATCATGGGTGTCAGTGCAGTAGGATACCTGTGTAGCGGTTGGAGGTGTGGTGCCAGCCTTGCGGTCAAGTTCGCAATCAACCGTTGGGTGAAGCGGTAGCGGCGTATACAGTCATGTTCCCTCAGGGCAGCCAAGTCTGGCATTGGTCGGGGGAGAGGCGGAGCCCTGCAGTAATTTGGAAGGGACAACGAAGAATGAATACAGTACAACAACGATGTCAATGTACTGAGCACATGTCAAACAGCCAATACACATATGCTACATACAGAGTCAGGTCTGTGCAATATATCCTGGACACGTATGCCAGGCAGGTGACACTCCTACCAAGAGCCAGCTACAAACGTGGATTCTCAAGCTCAACATGACATGGCATGAAACTAGCTGTGGGCCAGTGTAAGTGAACAGGCAGACACATTACAGGAGTGACAGACATTCACATCTGTGCAGAAGAAGGATGTTTATCATACAGACAGGTTGCGGAACACTAGAGGCACAGGTCACATGTCCCTGATAAAAGGACAGACCACACACCTTGCCATGAAGGGGTACATGTCAAGACTAATCACACATACATTGAAACTACGCAGATATGTCCTTGTCTCGCAAGTCCATGTTCGATGCATACATACACATGTTACGACTGATTCCACATGTGTCCTGGTGTGCACAATAGTGTGCCATGCCCATCTGCACACAGGCACATGTTGGATGCAGCAACTGCAGATGCATTTGACGGCACACCAACAGGAAGCTTAGGGGAACACATGACACACACATGACATACTCACATCGTGCAACGCCGGTAGTCACATGTCAGGTGCAATAATCCGTGTACCTGGCATCAGGGGACAGTTGCGGGTGTTGGCGACTGTGCCATGCCAGTGACGCATTGCTCAACAAGTCTGTACTACATGCACACATGTCAAAGGTGTGAAGGGGATGTGTGGCACATAGTGCACCATCACACATGACATGTGTACACAGCTCATCACACATCTATTGGGTTCAAACATGAGGGGATATGTGCCACATCACAGCCTGACACACCTAGGCCCAGGACATGTAGGACTGCACTGACAATGACTTGATGTCCAGCCTTGGCCAAGTATGAAAGCTCAATTCCTTTCTGTGTGCCGCCTGTCACCAGTGTAAGGTGTGAAACGCACCGTACACACGCTCTGAGGGGGTGTGTAGGGTCCGTATCACTATGGTAGTGTCGCCGTAGGTGTACGCCATGGTGATACGGTCCGTACATGCGTGTGTAGGGTCCGTATCACTATGGTAGTGTAGCCGTACGCCATGGTGATACGGTCCGTACACGCGTGTGTAGGTTCCGTATCACTACGGTAGTGTAGCCGTACGCGTACGCCATGGTGATACGGTCCGTACACGCGTGTGTAGGGTCCGTATCACTATCGTAGTGTAGCCGTACGCGTACGCCATGGTGATACGGTCCGTACACACGTGTGTAGAGATCTCTTGCCGCCATTCGTCTCCAAGCCCACAGGCCACGCCCACGGCCGTGAGGCCACGCCCCCTGGACCACTATTTAAGGCGCGCTGACGCACAGAGCCCGCATTAGAGGTTACCAACTCCTGAGGCGGAAGCCGGGAGTACGCTCGTCTTTTTAAAAATTGTAAATATTGGAACTGACTGTTTTCATCTGTGTGCACTTTTCCCTGAGCACTACCCCCGCCCTTATTTACTTCAGAAATCCCCGCGCAGCCGATCTAAACGCTGCCGCGGGTCCGAGATCTCTTGCCGCCATTCGTCTCCAAGCCCACAGGCCACACCCACGGCCGTGAGGCCACGCCCCCTGGAGCACTATTTAAGGCGCGCTGATGCACAGAGCCCGCATTAGAGGTTACCAACTCCTGAGGCGGAAGCCGGGAGTACGCTCGTCTTTTTAAAAATTGTAAATATTGGAACTGACTGTTTTCATCTGTGTGCACTTTTCCCTGAGCACTCCCCCCGCCCTTATTTACTTCAGAAATCCCCGCGCTGCCGATCTAAACGCTGCCGTGGGTCCGAGATCTCTCGCCGCCATTCGTCTCCAAGCCCACAGGCCACGCCCACGGCTGTGAGGCCACGTCCCTTTCCCACACTAAAAATGTGCCTTCCCCGGATGCGCAGAGGGCCGCCTGCGCGCCAAAGGCGCGCCCGTCCGCGCCAGGCCGGGTCCAGGGGCCAGCCATGCCGGTTATCCCACCTCATACTCGGCCAACTCCCTCAGAGAATTGCAACTCTCATACCCTCCACTCTCTCCTGCCACCACCAGACGAATCACTACAGCTGGCCTCGCGCGCTCAGACTCACACCTCCCAAGTCGGAGCATACCCCCCGCTAAACCGGTCAGGAGTGACACTTCCATCCGGGTGTTGTATTTGAACACCCGTTCCCTGGTAAAACACCAAGCCGATATCTATATCCTCCTGTCTAATGAGAAACCAGACGTACTTCTGCTCACAGAAACCTGGCTGACTACAGATTCTCTCCCTGACATTCTGGCCCCCTCCCCCCAGACTACTACATCCTCCATGCCGACCGCACTGGAAATCGCCCCGGGGGTGGGGTGGCAGCCATCATATCAAAACACCTTAACTTCATCTCCACATCTTCCCTTATCCTCCCGGAAGTAGACAACCTAATCATCAGTCTAAAAACCGACGTAGGAGCCCTAACACTCCTTCTCTTATACCGGCCTCCACACCTTATGCCGTCCTTTGCTACCACCTTGATCGAACAGCTGTCTGACCTACTGACACTGCACTCCAGACTAGCTCTCTTTGGTGACCTTAATTACTGGTTCAATTACATCAACGCCGGGCCCCATGCCACAGAACTCTTTGAAGCCCTCAACAGCCTTAACCTGACCCAACAAATCTCATCGTCCACCCATATCAAGGGCCACATCCTGGATCAGATTTGGACCCAAAATTTAGCACTCTCCCAGCCATCTGTCTCCCCCTGCGTTTGGTCAGACCATCACCTAGTCGACACCACCCTCACTGTCACTGGCAGGACCTCCGCCCCTCTGATGGCTGGCGGCCTCTCACGCAAATGGAACTCCCACGACTCCCAAGGCTTTCTCGCGACCTTAGCCAACACCCGCCCAACTATTAACACACCAGCCAATATCGACACGATGGAAAGTGATATTGGCACCTAGCTAATGTCGGCCAGTGACCAATTCGCCCCCCTTACCAAGTTCCCCCACACCAGACACCACAACTCCCACAGATGGTTCTCTGGCGAACTTAAGAAACACAAACTGAAGGTGCGCCAGCTGGAACGGACGTGGAGACGCAATTACTCTGAGCCAGATAGACTACAATACACTACAGCTCGCAGAGAATACAAAAACGCAATCTCCTTAGCCAAATCGGAACATTTTCAAACAGAATCTCTTCCGCGGACAATAAATCAAAGGAGGTCTTCAGGATGTATGTCGTTACAACGCACACTTTTACAACGCATGCACTTACAACGCACAATCCATTACAACGCATGACATTACAACGCATGACACTACAACGCATTTTTAAAAACTACCTTTACAACGCATTCCATTACAACGCATACTACCATTACAACGCATACCATTACAACGCATAATATTACATTGCATTTAAGGTAAGTATTAGATAGTATAGGGGTAAAAATTACTTTTCTAACTCCAGGGGGTGCAACAGTAGGGTAAGTGTTGGATAGTATAGGGGTAAAAATTACTATTCTAACTCCAGGGGGTGCAACAGTAGGGAAAGTGTTGGATAGTATAGGGGTTAAAATTACTATTCTAACTCCAGGGGGTGCAACAGTAGGGTAAGTGTTGGATAGTATAGGGGTTAAAATTACTATTCTAACTCCAGGGGGTGCAACAGTAGGGTAAGTGTTGGATAGTATAGGGGTAAAAATTACTATTCTAACTCCAGGGGGTGCAACAGTAGGGTAAGTGTTTGATAGTATAGGGGTAAAAATTACTATTCTAACTCCAGGGGGTGCAACAGTAGGGTAAGTGTTGGATAGTATAGGGGTAAAAATTACTATTCTAACTCCAGGGGGTGCAACAGTAGGGTAAGTGTTGGATAGTATAGGGGTAAAAATTATTATTCTAACTCCAGGGGGTGCAACAGTAGGGTAAGTGTTGGATAGTAAAGGGGTAAAAATTACTATTCTAACTCCAGGGGGTGCAACAGTAGGGTAAGTGTTGGATAGTATAGGGGTAAAAATTACTATTCTAACTCCAGGGGGTGCAACAGTAGAGTAAGTGTTGGATAGTATAGGGGTAAAAATTACTATTCTAACTCCAGGGGGTGCAACAGTAGGGTAAGTGTTGGATAGTGTAGTGTAATATTATGCGTTGTAATGGTATGCGTTGTAATGGTAGTATGCGTTGTAATGGAATGCGTTGTAAAGGTAGTTTTTAAAAATGCGTTGTAGTGTCATGCGTTGTAATGTCATGCGTTGTAATGGATTGTGCGTTGTAAAAAATGCGTTGTAAGCGTAGTGCGTTGTAAAAGTTGCGTTGTAAAGGTTGTTCCCCAGGTCTTCAAAATCATGAACGAACTCACCTCAGACGACAGAACTCTCCCGGGTCAGATCCCCACCCAAGAGACCTGCGATGCTCCTAATCTTTTCTTTATCGAGAAAATCGATAAAATCAAGGACTCCATCCCCCCCTCCCTCAGATACTCTCCCCAGACACCCCTCCGAACAACTTATCGACCTTCACTCACTTTCCCACCCTCAACCCCAACTCACTAGCTGAACTTGCGACCTGGGTAATATCAGGCTCTCCGAACGACTGCTGCCCTCCTTCGGTCCTACGGGACGTCTGTCTCAAACTACCCGACTGCATTCTACCCCTACTGAATGGCTCTCTCAGCACCGGTATTGTCCCCAGCTCCTTCAAGGAGGCCATTTTAGTGCCTCTCCTAAAGAAACCTGGTGTGGGCCCAGCGGAACTCTCTAACTACCGTCCCATATCGCTTTTGCCCTACTTTTCCAAATTAATGGAGGCCCACGTCACCCGGTGTCTCTCCAACTTCATCGAGACCTCCTGCCACCTGGAGCCTAATCAGGCCGGCTTTAGACCAGCGCATTCCACCGAGGCCGTTATCCTAGCAGTCTTGGACACGCTGAGGAGGAATGCTGACACAGGGATCCCCCAGGCCCTCGTATTCCTGGATCTGTCGGCCGCGTTCGACACGGCTGACCACAACATCCTCCTTCACCGGGTCGAGCGGGCAGGCATCCAGGGTCCTGCCCTCAAATGGACCCAGTCCTTTCTGACCGGCAGAACACAAGCCGTCCGCTTGGGCCCCTACACAGCGTCCAAAACCCCCACGACCTGTGGAGTCCCTCAGGGTTCTTCCCTGTCACCCCTATTATTCAACCTCTACCTCCGTCCCCTGATTCACTCGCTTCAGAGCTGGGACATCACAGTGTACAACTACGCTGACGACCTGCAGATCATCTTCCCACTCAACTCCTTGGACGCTGTGAACAACTTCCATTCCGCCATGATACACATCCAGGAGTGGATGAACTACAACCAATTAAAATTAAATCCTGGTAAAACTGAGCTCCTTCTCCCCGGCTCCAGCCCCTCCCACTGGGGTCCGCAGTTCTGGCCTAATAAACTAGGCCCCCCCCCCCCCGGTCCCTGTGAAATCAGTAAAAAGTCTTGGTGTGACCATCGATACCGAACTCTCCCTCAGATCTCATGTGGGCGCTGTGATCTCCTCATGTACGTTCCAGCTTCGCAAAATCCGTAAAGTCAGTCACCTACTACCACCAGCCGCTCTGGTCCAGGTTATCATCTCCCTGGTACTATCCCGCCTGGACTTTTCCAACTCCCTGTACTACGGACTCCCAAAATCATTGCTGCATTGCCTTCAGGCCGTGCAGAACCAAGCAGCCCGTCTCATCTACAAACTCCCAAATGGCAGTCGGCCAAACCTCTGCTACACAAACTGCACTGGCTACCTATAGAACAAAGGGCGGCCTTCAAGCTGGCTGCCTCACGTTCAAATCCCTCCACTGTTCCAACCCCGCCTGTCTGACAACACTCATCAATCCACACTGTCCAACGCGCAATCTTCGTTCAGCTCTCCTCAACCTGCTTGCTGTCCCCAAAACCAACAAATTCGGCGGCCGTCGGTTTGCCCACCTTGCCTTCAAATTTTGGAATCCTCTTCCCCTGACCATCAAATCCAGTAGCTCCCTCCTTCATTTCAGAAAACTGCTCAAAACCTTCCTTTTTCCCCCACTCGGCTAAATTCCGCCTCCTCTGACCCCAGACTCACCTCTGTCTTACAGCGCCAGGAAACCCACGGTGTCAGTGCGCTCTATAAATTCCACTTAACATAACATAACGTAGGGTCCGTATCACTATGGTAGTGTAGCCGTAGGCGTACGCCATGGTGATACGGTCCGTACACGCGTGTGTAGGGTTCGTATCACTACGGTAGTGTAGCCGTACGCGTACGCCATGGTGATATGGTCCGTACACGCGTGTGTAGGGTCCGTATCACTATTGTAGTGTAGCCGTAGGCGTACGCCATGGTGATACGGTCCGTACACGCGTGTGTAGGGTCCGTATCACTATGGTAGTGTAGCCGTACACGTACGCCATAGTGATACGGCCCCTACACACGCGTGTACGGACCATATCACCATGGCGTACGCCTACGGCTACACTACCATAGTGATACGGACCCTACACACGCGTGTACAGACCGTATCCCTATGGCGTACGCCTACGGCAACACTACCATAGTGATACGGACCCTACACACGCATGTACGGATCGTATCCCTTTGGCGTACGCCTACGGCAACACTACCATAGTGATACGGACCCTACACACGCGTGTACGGACCGTATCACTGGAGTAGTGGTGCACTAGGGGCGTGGAATGCACCGTATCTGTGTGTGTATAGTGAAATTACATAGGGGACACATGAGGGACAAGTATAAGGGCCTAAATGCATGCTGGTTGTCATGGAGACCGAGTTTCCAGTTCAAAGTATTCATCAGGTGGGCAGCAAAAGTCGGTTGGAGACAATATACAATGTTGCCAAGTGGTTGTTGACTTGACATCATGCTCAATTTTTGAATCATGCAAAGGCCCTCACTGGGGAAGGTTTAAAGGGATTGGAGGAAACGTAGGATGCAAATGAGACTGACCAATCACTCTGTACTCCTGTATCTGAAACAGGCCAGCAAGGCCAATATAAGGCAGCCAGGTCCCATGAGAGAGCACTTGCCTGCACAACCTTTCATTCCACACCACTGCTGCTGCTTGTGATTCCTCTGGCACCATGTCCAGGTCTGTGGAGAGGGCCCAGCCATTCACCCTGGAGGAGAATGTGGCATTGCTGGATGTCATCCTCCCACAGTACCCCAGCCTGTATGGGAGACCAGGGGAGCAGGTGAGTGCTGACTCCACTAGCTTAGACAGTGCCCCTTTTTTGTGACTGTCACTTCTGGCATTGTGTCCAGGTGTGACAGACATGCAATGTTGTTTAGAGTGGGTCCCGGGGGGGGGAATGCGTCATGTCTCCCATGCAGAGCATGCTGTAGTGCGTGTCTGCACTCCTCACTTGCATAGTGCTTACTGTGGCAATCACTGCATGGTGCATGCCACAATCAGCCTGGCTAATCCTCTTGGGAATGTTGTTTCTACAGCCCTGATGTGATTCTGTGTTCCCCCCAGTGTGACAGGTGACTGTACCCACAGATGTGTGTGAGTTGAGTGTACCTGTGGTGAGAGTGTCCAAATGATGTGTTCGTCCCCTGGACATTGGTGTGTGTGTGTAAGTCCCCTGTCATGTGGGTGAGTGTCTATGTGGAGTGTTGCAGCCCAGATGCATGAGGGATGCATATACCCTACCCATCTGATGTGAGCAGGGAGCAGTGCTGTGTGTCTGACGTGCTGGGCTAGTCCAACACCTGTGACACCCCCCAGTCAAGTGGCACATGTGCAGAGTGAGGTTTGTACCGGCAGTTGCCAATGGCAGGTGATTGTCCTGTGCCTGTGTGTGTCTGTGTACTCTGCTGAGGTTTCGTCAGTGGCCTGGGGCATGTGACTGCTGTGAGGTGCTGTACATAATCCTGGTGTAGCTTGTGATGCACAGTGTGAGCCAGGATCATTGATTGTGTGGCACCCCTCATTCCACCTGTGTACTTTCAATGCCACGTAGTGCATTTGGCCTTCCCCAGAGGATAATGTCCCTATGACAAAGGTGCAATGAGTTGGGACCTTGCCTGTGCCCTGGCCAGTTCAGTCATTGTGGGGTCCATGTTAGTTGCCACTGATGCAGAGTCCCGACATAGGAGTGTGTCTTACAAGTGTACTGCCTTACAGCATGCATGACCAATGTTGTGCCCTCAGACATGATGTGCATGAGTGGGAGATGTGCATAGTGCAGGGACGGTCGCTTCTGTTGCTGTCATATCCATACAGGACCATGGAGGAGTGTGGCCACTACAGTCCCCTGGGGCACCTTTTCCTAGGTATCATGTGTGTCATCCAACAATGTGGACATTCTCAGTGTCTTCGGCATAGGTTGGGCTCTGTGGCATTGTACCCTGGCCTAATTTGTCTTTCCGTAAAGTGTGCTACATGTGTCCACTGTACAGTGTGACCCAATTTGGCTTGTGCATACTCACAGTGGCCAGTGCCTGTGTGTCTTGGTACAACTATCTGATGATGGTTGTTTGTCAATTATATGTGTGGACAGGCTCACGAGGAGTACTTTGTGTACACTCAGGATTTATTGAAGGGCATGTTTGTAATCCCCGAGTAGGAGGTGTAAGTACTTCCTCTGTCTCAATCACATTGTCTCAGGTGGGGGGGTTAGTGCGGGAAAGGCCTACATGTCCAAACCTTATGTCTCCTTGCCAGGTCTGGCCTGTGTGTGATGCTTGTCTAAACATACACTCAACATGCAGTGACCCAGTCATGTTGGGCATGGTTTAATGTATTTGCTAAGCAGCATGTGCCACAAGTTAGAAGACATGGTTCCTGCTCATCCCGTTTTTGACAACGGTGTGTGGTCCAGATGCTGTGCTCGACAATCCCCAGAGACTGGCTCCTCTGTCTAATTTGATATCAAGTTATTTGCTGTTGTGTCATGCTCTCCATTGTTTCCCAGTGGCATGGTGGGTCAACCAACTGTGTGGTGCAGGGCCTACATATGTGCATAGTATTGTAGATGTTACTCATGTTGTTTTTCATGCTATGCACTGTGACCTATGTATTTGAATCATGTGTCATATGTATACAGGTGTCTAATTTTTCCTGCCTCTTCACCTTGCCCACAGCATCGTCGGGGGAAACCGAGGGAGACACTGGCACGGACCTTGAGGAAGGATCGAGCACCAGTGCCACCAGTGCTGGGGAGTCTGGCGCAGCGAGTGGCACGGAGGCCGAGGGGAGTGAGGCGGAGGACCTGTCCAGTCCCACCACCGACTATGACGCTGACGGGTCCGAGGCTGAGCTCCCAGAGGGGGCGGAGGCTGCTCCCAGAGCTGAAAGCAGCACTCCATCTGTCACCGCCCCCTCCATTCCCATCACCGGCCTCCCACTTGCTCGGGTCCCTTCCCTCCGTGCTAGGCGACAACATGTCTCCTTCGTGCCAGGCACCGCACCCCCTGCCCCTGTCTCCCCTGCTGCCGTCAATGCCGAGTCTGTGGATATTCTACGGCAGTTGCAGGTTGGTCAGACATCACTGCTTAATGTCCTCCATGGCCACACCAGACTGCTGACACAGATGGTGTCGTACATGGAGGGCATGTCAGCAGCAATGTCTGATCAACGGATGTTGCTGAAGTCCATAGACTTGTCACTGACTGCAGCAGTGGATCTCCAGCAGCGCTCCGTCCCCCCCTACCCCTGCACCATCCACACTTCCCACTCCCATGCCTGTCCCACGCACACCCAGACGTCCCCGTGCACGCACCTCACCAGACACAGGCAGCACACCACCAGGGAAGGCCAAGCGCACTCCTCCAGTCACGCACACACAGGGGGAAGTCACCCACTGGATCGGGGGGCAAACGGCAGCCACGCAGCCACAGTGGGAGTCCACTTCCTCCAAAACCACTCCCCATAGCTCTCCTGGCCAACTGTCAGATAAAGAGTCCTTTGTGGCCAGTGTGTCCCTCAGCCCCAGTGTGGCACCACCCCGCAGGCGGTGGAGGCAGTGCCCGGCCAGGGTAGTTGAGTCCCCCCCTGTCCACATCCTCCCCCAGTAGCGCTGCAACCCATCCCTCCGACCCTCCCCCCCCTCCTTGGGGCCTGTGGTTCATTCGGGTGCAGGGGAGACACTGGAAGATCTTGCAACTGTGTTCAGCGCCCTGCTAACCACCACCTTTGGCGCTGCCCCACCCCCTGTGGTGGAGTTGTGCGTCCCTGCACCCACAACACCTACCCTTGCCCCTCCTGTCCCTGCGGTGCCTGGTCCTTCCCCCCCCCCACATGATGCCCCCCCTTCTGTGGATGATATGGTAGAGTAAACTGTGCAGGCAAGCTAGGTGAGACGCGTCCCAAAGTGTCCCCCACCAGGACTTCACACATGGCCTGGCCTATGGGCCCTGTATATAGTGGACATTTCTTTTTCTATGATTTTTTATGCTGAATAAAGCATTTTGTTTTTCATTTGTACACAAATGCTTTTCTGGTCTTGCTGTTGGTGGTGCTGCTCCATGATTTGGGGTGGTGATAATGTGTTAGGTGTCTGGGAAATGTTGTAGTGTGCTGCTCATGGGGTGGATCCTGGTATGTGTGTGCCATCACAAGGTATCTGCAAATAATCTTTGGTCATGTAAGCTCTTACTATATGGTGACATTGTCCCAAGGTGTGTTTCTTCCTCTGTGGACCCTGACATCTTCCCTGCAGGGTGTTTCACAATTGTTGTGCTGAGCTCTGTACGCGAACCGGCAACACAACAATTGTGGTACGCACCGTACCCACGCCTTGAGAGCGTGGGTACGGGTCGTACCACGCCCACCCCTACGTCACCCCAACAATGGCAGTACGACCCGTACCCACATCCCATAGGCATGGGTACGGGCCGTACCACCATTGTTGGGTTGACGTAGGGTTGGGCGTGGTACGACCTGTACCCACGCTCTCAAGGCGTGGGTACGGTGCGTACCACAATTGTTGTGTTGCCGGTTCGCGTCCATGTCGACTTCCGTTGTGGCGGACGCTGGCCTTGGTGGACACGCCCCCGCCCCCCGAAGTGACCAGGCCCTGGGGGTCAGGTATGTACAGGGCATGTATGATTTTTAACTTGGGTGGGGGTTATGTTTCCTGCCCCTGCCCCCCCCTTTGCACCTGGGTGTTGTTCTGACCTTCTGCGGCGTCTGCTTCGGTTCCTGTACACCAGGTAGACTGCTATGAGGGCCGGGATGACACGTAGGTTGGGGTCCATGGCTGTCCGTCGCGTACAGGTGCTCCTTCTGCGCGTCGTCCTGATTTCCCGGCAGTTTTTGGCTGCCGTAAAATATAATCCGTGCGGAGTGACGTGGGCACAGATCGTACTTGCTGGTTCGTGAAACGCTGCCTGACTCCGTCCGGACGTCACGTCCGCGGTGTCCCGGATCCGATTCGTATGTATTTTTTTGCCGGTCGGTGTTTTGTACGATTCGTACGGAAATGGTGTTTCTGTACGAATCGTACTAGCGGGTTTGTAAGGTGTTTTTCCCGGTTACGAGTCGGACAGAGAAAACGCTCCGTCCGACGGTTCGTACCCGGGTTTTACAGGATCGGAATCGGCACCTAAGTATGAAAATGGTGTCATTAATTTTATGTCTGGGTTGTGGGGTTTATATGGGTAAAGGGAGAGCAGTAATTTAGGTTTAATTAATAATTAGTTGATCATTAATATTAATTAATTAATTAATATTTAATTAGAGTTGTTGTTTATATTTTGTTGTGTGTGGGTTTTCCTTTTATAGGGCTAAAGGGTGGGGAGTAAACTAATTTTACTTACTTTATAATTAGTTGTTAAATACTATTAGTTTTTTAATTGTAAATACGTTTTAATTGTGTAATTCATTTTTACAGTTTAATTTTAGCTGTAGGTTGTGGGGATTATAGGGGTAAAGTGGGGGAAGTTAATTCATTTTTATGAGTTTTAATTTGTTTTTTAATTAATAATATTTCTTTAATTGGTAAATAATTATGTCAGTTATCGAAATATTTTTTATAACTTGGAGGGTGTGAATTGTGTGGTGTTATAGCATAAAAAAAGTAAATTTATGTAATAATTTATGTTTTTTTTCTACATAATTTCTAATTAAAAATATTTCTTTGTTTGTAAATAATTTTTCATTTTATGTAATGTAATATTTGTAGGTATTTGTCATATGTGTTTAACATTATAATATATATATATTTATTTTTAATATATTTGTATTTTAATTTTTAACATATTTATAGTCCTATTTATTTATTTTGTTTTTAAATATTTTGTTTGTTTTTAATTTTGAACTGACTGGAGTGAGAATATTAATTGATAACCCTCCGCAAACCAACACTTTCCCTACTGTTGCTCTCATTGGAGTGGAAATAGTAAATTTTATCCTGCCACTATCCAACACTTTCCCTATTTTTGCACTCACTGAAGTGGGAATAGTAATTTTTACCTCTCCGCTATCCAACACTTTCCCTACTGTTTCACTCACTGGAGAGGCAATAGTAATTTTTACCCCTCCGCTATCCAACACTTTTCCTACTGTTCCACTCACTGGAGTGGGAATAGTCATTTTTACCCCTCCGCTATCCAACACTCTCCCTACTGTTGCACTCACTGGAGTGGGAATAGTCATTTTTACCCCTCCGCTATCCAACACTTTCCCTACTGTTGAACTCACTGGAGTGGGAATAGTCATTTTTACCCCTCCGCTATCCAACACTTTCCCTACTGTTACACTCACTGGAGTGGGAATAGTCATTTTTACCTCTCCGCTATCCAACACTTTCCCTACTGTTACACTCACTGGAGTGGTAATAATAATTTTTAACCCTCCCCTTTCCAACACTTTCCCTACTGTTACACTCACTGGAGTGGGAATAGTAATTTTTACCCCTCTGCTATCCAACACTTTCCCTGCTGTTGCACTCAGTGGAGTGGAAAATGTAAGTTTAAAGATTTTTAAATAGTTTAATGTTTTAATTTGTAATAGAATGTTTTTTTTTATTAGATTTCATGTTATTGGTACATATATCTATATATATATCTACATATATTCACTGATAAAAACCATAGGTTTCACACACGTTATAGTTAGGAATTAGCATTTAAAAAACCTTGTAAATTCACTGAAAAAACCATAGGTTTCACACATGTTATAGTTAGCTGGACATTTCACTCGTAAAAAACCATTGAAATTCCCCCGTTATAGTTAGTGCAGGCAACTATAACTCACGCGACCGCAATCCTCTGCTGATGCTAATACTGTATTTAGACACTTATTTGCCCATGTCTTCTTCCATTAAATTTTAGCTATACATATATTGCAAATATTTTTTTTTCATAAAGACACATATGTCATCAGCAGAGGATTGCGGTCGCGTGAGTTATAGTTGCCTGCACTAACTATAACGGGGGAATTTCAATGTTTTTTTACGAGTGAAATGTCCAGATAACTATAACATGTGTGAAACCTATGGTTTTTTCAGTGAATTTACAAGGTTTTTTAAATGCTAATTCCTAACTATAACGTGTGTGAAACCTATGGTTTTTTCAGTGAATTTGTACGGTTTTTTAAATGCTAAGTTACTTTACGCCGTTCGTGGCGTGCGCGCCCACTTCACGCAGTTCGTTCCGTGCGCGTACACCATAACCAGGGTTAGGTGGTTAGGCGCTGTCTAGCATGCCCCTTTTCATGTTATCCGATTTTGTTTTTCCTCCCCCCCTCAGAGTGCGAGAGAGAAAATGGCGGCTGACACTTCTTGGTTTCGACCGATTTGAATGTTTACTAAGATCTAACAGCCAATCAGAATCGCGCCCGCGCACGGCACCGTACGCGTACGGTAAGCTTACCGTAAGCGCACGGTAAGCTGCCACAGATATATATATTGATTTAAATGCTATTTTCTCAGGAACTACTGAACAGATTTACACCAGACCTACAAAAGGCACTTCCTTGACCTGTAGACTACCTCTCTGCCAAATTTCAAGTAACTCTGTTCAGCCGTTCGGGCTGTAGCTGTGTCTAAAGGTCCTATGGAAAAATGCATGGGGAAAACGCGTTTTGGGACCCCCCTTTTTTCTCAGCTCCCGCTTGACGAATCCCCCCGAGACTTTCAGGGTAGGAGCGGAGCGTAGCGCCCCATTAGTTTTGAAAATTTCGCGAGGATTCGTCGACCGGCGCCAAAGTTATTCCAAATAGAATGTTGCGGATTTCCTATGGAAACAGGGTCCTAACTATAACTATCTACTGGCGACCGCCAGTAGATAATATATATATATATATATATATATACACATATATTTGTAAATTTTAAAATAAATATATATATATTAAATATTATGTATGTGTCTTTATCTTTTTCTAATTAACTGTATTTGTTATATTTATTAAAATGTATTTTAAATCTACTTTATTTTTTTATTTGTATTTTATTATTTAACATATTTAGGTGCCGATTCCGATCCGGGTAAAAAAATTTGCGTACGACTCGTATCCGTATATTTTCACGTACGAATCGTACAAGTACCGTACAAACTGCGAAGTACGATTCGTACGTGAAAAATACATACGAATTGCGTCGGGAAAATGGTCCGAGAGGGAGCCGTAAATTTTTATGTTCAAATAGCGTCGGGAAAAGTGTCCGATAGGGAGCCGGACATTTTTACGTGCAAGTCGTAAAATAGAAGTCCGAGCGCGCAAGTACGATCTGTACCGCCCGTCCGAATACACAACCGCATGTAAAAGGCACCGTACGGAGCGAACGCTGTAGCACACATGTACACGGCTAAACTTGTGCCCGGATACGAGTCGTACAGCCCCCCTCACCCCGCACATGTCAGCACCGTACCCCCGTATGTCAGCACTGTACCCCCTCCACACCGTACCCCAACACTGTAGCACAGCCCCGCACCTGTACGCGCCGCACCCCAGGCTCGTCTCCCAGCCCCGCACCTGTACGCCCCGTACCCCAGGACCGTACCCCAGCCCCCCACCTGTACGCGCCGCACCCCAGGCCCGTCTCCCAGCCCCGTACCTGTACGCACCGTACCCCAACACCGTAGCCCAGCCCCGTACCTGTACGCACCGTACCCCAACACCGTAGCACATCCCCGCACCAGTACGCACCGTACCCCAACACCGTAGCACAGCCCCGCACCTGTACACACCGTACCCCAACACCGTAGCACAGCCCCGCACCTGTACGCACCCTACCCCAACACCCTAGCACATCCCCGCACCTGTACGCACCGTACCCCAACACCGTAGCACAGCCCCGCACCTGTACGCACCGTACCCCAACACCATAGCACATCCCCGCACCTGTACGCACCGTACCCCAACACCGTAGCACATCCCCGCACCAGTACGCACCGTACCCCAACACCCTAGCACATCCCCGCACCTGTACGCACCATACCCCATCACCGTTGCACAGCCCCGCACCTGTACGCACCGTACACCAACACCGTAGCACAGCCCCCCACCTGTACGCGATGCACCCCAGGCTCGTACCCCAGCCCCGTACCTGTAGGCACCGTACCCCAACACCGTACCCCAGCACCCCACCCAGCATCGCGTATGTACAGACCTTACCTACGCCAAAAATACTTGTACAGAACCAGGACACTGTAAAACAGCACAAGGAGGGTCAATTCGACTCGCACAACACCACAAAACACGTCAACATGACAAAATACATCTCCATGACTGACCTGGCACATCCAAACAGGCAAACAGAGGCCCTAAATCACAACCACCTCTTATAACACACCCACCACAAATTCAAACCCAGCCACACCCACAAATGGACCAATAAAAAGGGCCCACACACACAACCCATGAGCCTTTGCAACAGACCCACTGCTGACAGACCCCACAGACAAACAACTGCACCTTACTTACACCTTAACTACACCTTCACTTACACTCCTTCACACAACCTCATTCACAAACACCCCCTCTTCACATTCACACACACACCGTCACATTCACACCCACACACCCACAACCATCCACACCCACACCCCACACCATGCCCACAGACAAGAATCCAAAGTTCACAAGGGCGGAGCTGGACCTCCTCGTCAACAAAGTCATCAGAGTCGAGCCACAGCTGTTTGGAACATTGGTCAGACAGACCAGCATGGCCCAAAAAACAAGCCTGTGGCAGAGGATTGTCGATAAGGTGAATGCTGTTGCGCCCATCCGAAGGACCAGGCATGAATGCCAAGCCAGGTGGTACGATCTGCGCAGGGCAGTCAAGAGGAAAATGAACGAGGAATACGCCCAGAGTAACATCACTGGAGGCGGGCTGCCCCGCAGACCCGTACATTACCATCCCTGGGAGGAGAAGGTGATGGCCATGCTTCCGCCGGTGGGAGTACACGGAGTCGAAGGAGTCGCAGAGCCTGGTGAGTACACGAACAACTCACGTAACATGGGGGGAATGCCATCCACACCACAAATACACAAAATGCACGCAACTTCCCCCAAACCCTCACCGCACACAACCACACTCAAAAACCACGCTCATGCCACTAACGTCTCCATGCCCAATTCACAAATAAAGGCAATGCCATGTCCCAGGCCACACCAACCACAAAGCCAAGACTGGATGTCCGGGATGCTGGGAGGGTGGGGCTCACACAACACATTGTGCAACTCAGAAGCAGACACCAATGCCCTCAGCCCATATGGCCTAGGTACATACCCATGCACCATGCCCAATGCACAGGGACAGGCAAAGTACTGACAAGGTAGCTGACACTTGGCCCTGCTGTATGCAGCACAAGGCCCTCATGTGACCACTGTACACTCAAACACCAACTACACAAGCTCAGATATCTAGCACAGGCACTCAAACTCACTGTCATGCCAGCATGCACCATGAGGGGACAGACACATCACCTGGGAGACCCAATGACAAATCACACTACACCCAACAGCAGGCCCGGTCACACACCTCCCCTCACACAAGCACACACCCCCGGGGCAGGCAATGGATTTACCCACTCTCACAATGGACATGTGACACGACAAGACCAATCCATCGCCAAATAAGCATCCGAGCCAAAAATCGACTCGTCAAACACTCAGGAGAACATACCAATCTGTCCCCCGCAACATACCCATCCCCAAGTGTACATTGAGAGGAATGCTAGGCACATCCAACTACCTGAAGGATCTGTGACAACTTGAATATGTATGAAACATGGATGTGGCATGAAACAGCATTAACATTGTCTCTCTCTCACACACAGGGCAATGTCATCGACCTCCCCCCAACAATGGGGGGGAACAATCACAGTCCCAGGCTCAGCGTGAAGATGATCCCACCGGCAGCGATGACTCTCACCACTCCGTGGATGACCCCGACCAACCTGGCCCCTCTGGTGCCCAAGCCCTTGCAGCACCTGCGTCAGGTACATCTGTGCCAACCCCCACCCCCATTCCTGCCACATCCCAGGAGACACCCAGGAGCCCTGCACGCACTGAACAACAGAGCCAGTCTGACCAGGAGGGACAAGGTTCTCCGGGCACCCAGGAGGAGGCAGACAATCCCGCAATGCCATCCCTCAGGGGTCCCGTAGACCCGATGTGCCCACAACGGCAGGCCAGGCTCGTGTCGGCAGGGGTGGTGGGAGTGGAGGCAGGCGGAGGTGCGAACTTGACCAGCCAGCTGAGGGAACCGGTATGTCACACATATGCCACATCCTGCACACATACCGGCGTGACACCAGGGGCATCAGCCAGGTAGTGTCGAGCCTCACAGAGGTGAAGGGGACCCTCGACGAGATGAAGAACCTGCAGGCGGAGCAACATGCCAGTCAACAACAACACCAAGGACGGATGGAGGCAAGACTGGATGAGCTCCTGGCAGTGCAAACGGACATGAGCCGTTCACTCCGTCGGATCGCCGACAACATGGGCACCCCTTCCTGTGCCACCAGGCGAAGACCACCACCAGCCCACAGGGAGGGAGGAGGAGGAGGATTCGTCCGACGGAGCATCACAAGCATCGTCAAGGCCTGCATCTGAGGGTCCCCCCAGGAAGGTGGGTCGTCGACGGAAAAGACCGTGAGAGTCAGCGGACCATCCACATCTCCCAGGTCACCTGGCCTGGCACCTGGCCCTCTGGCGCAACAGCAGCACCTCATCCAATGACATTCCCTGCCATATGGACTTGCTGGTGACAGTCTGACCAATGATGACCAATACTGTGGTCTGGACTCTGATGACTCCAACTGACAAGGATGCCATCTCCCCCTGTGAACTTTGGATTCTATGCACCCGGTAGAGCACCTTAGTACATCTACCAAAAGACTTACCCCACCAAAAATAAAAATAATTTTTTTTCATGAGATGTTGCTGTCATTTGGCATTAGTCCACAACAAATGTGTGTGTAAATGTCAAACTGTGCCTGAGTGTTGAACTAACTCCATCCATACTCTGGGATCTGAGTCTGGTACAGGACACACATGGGTCACAATTTATCAGTCAAGGCAGACATGGAGCACAATACTCACCTGTGATGGCCTCAAGCTGCTGAGGGGTTGCTTGCAATACTGTGCGGACAGATCTATTTGGAAGAGTATCATTAAGGCGTAGAGGTCATGCCTCATTTGGAGGTTCCCGGGGAGGGAGTCCCAGGTATGTGTTCCCAGGTGGGAGAACTATGTCCTGCATGCTGGAGTACGGTGGATCTGAAGAATGGTGGCCAGGTCAAGGTTGGATGCACGGAAATGGCACTACGGGGTCTCGGATGACAGTGGTACAAGGTTGGTGTTGGGTCGTGGTTGTGGCCTGCCTCCTGAGTGTGGGTGGGGAGTCGGAAGGTCATCCTGCAGCACACAGTGATCCATTGCAGCTATCTCTGCTGGACGGTGATGTGGCTGGGGCGCGGGATGTTGCAGCTGAGGTGTGCAGATGCAGCCTGGATGTGGACAAGTGTCCTGGGAGTTTAGATGTGGCTGCCCCGTAGAGGGCAGGGCAGTATTTGACACGGATGTTGTCGTGGACCTGGGGGATGGTCCGTCTTTCCTTGGAGTGGATCTATCTGGAGATCATGTGCATAATGCAGAGGGTGTTGCAGTCTGAGGCACAGATGCTGGTGATTACCATGGCAAATGTGAGCAAGCAATCCATGATGCACACCATCTTGTGTGCATGGACACTGGGTGCTTGTGCGGGGCTTCTGCGGGTGGGACACAAGCAGTTGACCCAGCTGTAAGGGGACAATCCTCAGATGTTGACCTCAGTCCTGTACAAGTCCAGGCTCAGGTGGCTGCTGTTCTGCCATTCATCAATGGATCTCATGCAATCTAGAATATTGGAACTGGCAACGTCTGCGTCCTTGGTGAGGGTGAGGAGCACCTGGCTTTCAATGGCATACGAGTTGATGATGAGGTTGTGTGCGCATGTGATGGTGGAGAGGGGGGTCCTGGACACATTGTAGATTGACACGCTGAGAGATGATACCTGTGCCATGTGCCTCACAACGACAGCATACTACATGCAGAAGCCTTGAGTCCCACTCCCATGGCCTTGCCGGGGTACAGAGCCGGTGGGGAGTAGGAGGGACATGACCTGGTGGGTGTGACAGGGCCTGGAAGGCGTGGCAGCGCTGTGTAGGCAGTCGGAGTTGCACACTCATCATGCAAAGGTGTTGTGTGTGCGCTTAGTGTATGCCTGAGAGCTGGCGGCAGATGTGTGGATGGACATTGCTTGGAGGGTGGCTTCAACATCAGACTGTAGTGTGATGTGGGTCATGCAAGGACATGAGGCTCGTGCAATGTGCACGTTGCATGTGCAGACGGTCCAGCCTTTGGCACCATGTGGCCGCAACTGTGGCACAGACAAGCTGATGACAGCCAAATGAATGGGTTGATGGAGGAAGGGAGGAGCATCTTTGATGTGTGTGTGTTGCCAAATCAGGACACTTCGTGTGCCCTTGCTGCAGTGGCTGCAACAGCAGGCGGCATGTCCTGGGAACTATGCCACAATTTCCACACAAACACCAGGATGTCAGAAAGGACTACTGCAACAGGTGTATGTCAAGGAAGGAGTGACCGGTTTTCAATGGCACACCCAGAGACAAAGGATGCACAATCCCCAAAGATGACTGACACCGGATCATGAAACTGAAGGCCAAGCTGCGCCCAGGAAACACACCCCAGAAGGTGTTGACGGACCATTGTGGGGACCAACATACCAAAACACATACACAGCCATGGACTTCATGCACAATAGAGAATCAAAAACAGCATGCAGGTTGCTAATCTACACTTAGACTCATATGCACAATCCTTGACAACCATGCCAGAGATGGCGCATGCACAGTGGCAAGAGACCTGCATTGAAATGAGGCCCCTTGGAGGCTGAGGAACACCTTTATTACTCAGGCTCACACCTATGGAAATGCATCAATATTAACAGACTCACAGGTCTTTTGGATTAACATGTGGGACCTACACTGGACACCCCCTTCGCACCACAGATGCTGTAAATCCATGGGAGTGGCACACAAGTGAAGGGGGTGAGCCAAACATCCCCTGCTGCACATGGAGAGGCTGCAATTCCCCATTGAGCCTCTTATGGGGATGTCCCGCAATATGTCCACCCGTAGCCTCCAGTATGTTTCCGAGGGAAGTTGTACACACATTGATGCCTTCATCAAAAACCACAATCCCATCACAGATGACTGTCACGAACTGTGACTATCAATTCATGTGAGTCATGCTACATGTCATGTGCCCCATGGTGAGTCGACATGTATGCATAGTAACAAAACCTGCACAGGAGCAGTGCCCACACATTACAAACAACTACCGCACCCAAAATGCCTTGCTGCAATCCTTACCCAAAGGAGAATTTTCACCACGTCCGTGCATGTAACGCTGATTCAGCACACGTTGCATTACTCATGAGGAATAGCAGGAGCACAACGATGCCACGAGCAGACAGCATGCGCAACTACCTGGGGATGAGAGACACACAAGAAGTCAGGAAAAACATAGTCATCCGCATGCATGGTCATGTACTCTACATCAATAAGGTTGACACCATGCTAGTTGTCAATTGAGTGTGTCAGCTAAAATGTGTGGAATGACATCAGCACTCGAGTGACATATCAGCACACACCTCAAAGTCACTTAGCATAAAGTCAGCTGGACACACACATTGCAACACATGCCACACAAGGCTCCAAGCGTGCACAACCAGACCCAGGGACTCACCATTATGAGAAGAAGTTGACTCCGGATGTCCTCCTCCTCCTCCTCCTCCTCCTCACTTGCCTCGTGACCAAGGCCATCATCCTCCACGGGTGGATGTTCCTGCTCATCGGGATCCAGGATGAGTGGCACAGCTTTCTCCACTGCCATGTTGTGCAGCATGCAGCACACGAGGAAGATTTTGCAGACATTCACCGGTGCATATGGGAGGGACCCGTCGGTCTTGTGGACGCAACGGAATCGGTCTGCCCATGGGCGTTGTTGTAACGGTGATCTGCAGCTGTTCTCGGGTAGCGGAGAGGCGTCACCAGCCATGGCATGTTGGGATAGCCAGAGTCCCCTACATGGAAACATCATGTAAAGAAGTGGGTCAGGAGATGCCGTCACATACTAAGATACCGCTGAATACTGGACAAACAGAGTTTACCCACCAACAAGACATGCTCGCTTGTTGTGCAGCTGCAGCATCATTTCTGGCACCCTGCTACGCCTCATGATGTAGGCATCGTGTGCTGACCCTGGAAAACGTGCACAGACATGGGAAATCACCATGTTAGCAAGACACACCACAAGGGCATTAATGGAGTGGTAATGTTTATGGTTATGAAAGGCTACCTCCTGTGCCTGTGGTGGTACCAAAGCCACATGTGTCCTTACAATGGACCCAATTACATGGGGCATCCCTCCCAGGGCATAGAACTCACCCTTGATACCTGTCAACTGCTCAGGAGTTGGAAATGAATGAATTCATCCAGGTGCTCCAAAATGGCTTCTAAAACATCATGCAGGACACGGCTGAACATGGTCTGGGACATGCCACCCACATCAGCTATGGTCAATTGAAACGTACCGGTGGCAAAGAAATGTACGGCTGACATCACCTTCATCTTGGGGGTCAGCGCAGTCGGATAACTGTGTCGCGGTTGGAGGTGTGGTGCCAGCCTGTTTGTCAGGTCCACAATTAACTGTTGGGGGAATCTGTAGCGGCGTATGCAGTCACGTTCCCTCATGGCAGCCAAGTCTTGCATTGGTCGGGGGAGAGGCGGTGCCCTGCGGAAATTTGGAAGGAATAACGAAGATTGAGTACATTACTACACCAATGTCAATGAACTGAGCACATGTTCAACAGCTAATACACATATGCTACATACAGAGTCTGGTCTGTGCAGTACATCCTGCACACGTATGCCAGCCAGGTGATACTCCTACCAAGAGCCAGCTACAAACGTGGATTGTCAAGGTCTACATGACATGCCATGAAAGTAGCTATGGTCCAGTGTGAGTGAACAGCCAGACACATTACAGGACTGACATACATCCATTCCATTCCATTCTTTATCTTTATTTCGGTCTCTCGGACCATAAAAGGGTTACAACATAAAACTCTTAAGAATAAATGCAGTAATAATTTACAAACAATCAATTGACCAGAGTATAAAACAATCATTCAATTAGTGATGACTTAATGCATTGGTTACGGCTGTGCCACATTCCTGTTAAAAATTTTGCAACTGCAAATACAATTGGGACCGACAAGTCTCTTTTCAAAATCCTATATGCGGGAAGATAGCGCCTAAAACCCAGGTTTTTAAGTATTGGAACAAGCCAATAATTTCTTGCTCTTCTGTATGCTGGACAGAAGAATATTATGTGCAAGTCACACTCCCTCGGGTAGGCGCAGGCTGGACATTGTAAAGAAGTCGCGGTACTTGTCCAGCAAGCAGTGTGCACTTTGAGAGGAAGGGTACTGTACCGCCATTGCATAAAAAGCTTCCTAGTAAGCGGGGGGCTAATATTGTCGTATACAAACTCTTGAAGATATGAGTCTTTTGACCCCAAGAATTTACTCGTTAGGGACCTCTCCTCTGTATTATTGATTAGAGCGCGTAAATGGTATTCATAGTAGGCTTTGGAAAGAGACTTTCGTGATGTTCTGGGGCAAGTGTTTTCTGGATCAGACCATAGATTCTGCCTGCCTAGTGCCTCACATGTTTGTTTGATATACCTGAGCCAAGGAAACCGTGCAGGGTTACAAAGTCTCATGATTTCCTGAAGCTCAGATCTATAATTGGACAGTTCTGGTGTAGACCATAATTTTCGCCAATACAATAGGGGTTTAAGGCCCAGCTCTTCTGAAATTGGTCTAAGGCCTAGATCGAGTCTCAGTGGTAAGAGGGGGGTACTAGGCGGAAGGCCTGTTAGTTGCCTGAGAAAATTGTTCTCAGTGACCTGCATGGTCTGGGTGACAGTATGCCCCCATAGTTCAGCTCCGTAAGTCACTGCCCCTTTTGCCTGTGTTTTGTAGATTTGTAAACGAGGGGAAAACGGCTGGTAGGTCAATCCTCGGGACATCCTTGCCAGTCCTCCTATCATTTGAGTTAATTTCAGATTCGCCTTGGTACGATGCGAATCCCAGGTCATAGACTCGTTTAGTGTTATCCCCAAGTACTCAAATGTGAAGACCCTCTCCAGCCTGGAGGGCCCAAGAGAAGGACTGGCGCGAGTTTTCGGGGGGGGGGGGGGGGGGGGGGGGTTGAAGATCATATACTTAGTTTTAGAAGCATTGATCTCCAAACCCCGAATTGCACAAACATTTGCGAATCCGTCAAGGATCCGTTGAATGCCATGGGGGACTTGGAGAGCAACAAGGTGTCGTCCGCGAAAAGGATAGCGGGTACCCTCGTGCCTCCAAGCCTGGGAGCATCAATATTTTCCAGTGCATTCAGATGGCTAATCACCCCGTTGACAAAGAGGCAGAAAAGAGTTGGTGCCAGCACACAACCCTGTCTGACCCCCCTGTCAACGGGGAAACGATCAGTAAGGGTGCCCCCTCTTCCGCACCTCACCCTTGCAAAATTCCCCAGGTGCAGTCTTCTTAAAATAACTAATATATCGTTTGGGAGGCCAAGATCGTCCAAGACGGCCCACAGTTTATCCCTGGGCACTAGGTCAAACGCAGCGCGTAAATCAACAAAGACCGTATACAGGGTGCCACCCTCTATTAAAACGGTCTTCCAGTGGATAAAATTTAAGCGAAAAATCTGGTCAATGGTAGAAACACTTCTTCTAAAACCAGCCTGATATGTGCTCATAGTACTTGATTCCTCAATCCAGTCTTGTAAATGGTTGAGAATGAGTCTACCAAATAATTTTTGGGGGACATCAATAAGACTAATTGGTCTATAATTGGCAGGGAGCAGAGGCGAGCCCTTTTTAAAAATTGGGACAATCTCTGCGCCCAGCCAAGTGTCAGGTAACTCCATGCCCTCTAGAATAGAATTAAATAGAAGTGTAAAATAGGGTGCCCACACTTCGGGTTCCTGCTTGAATAGGTCTCCCGGAAGGCCATCCAGACCCGGTGCCTTTCCTGACGCCAGACCCATGATAGCTGCTCTGACTTCTTTGAATGAAAATGACAAACCCGATGAAGTATTAGTTTCTGCCTGGGGAGGATCAGCACCAGTCCCCTCAGGTGACATATATAGGGACTGGAAGTGGTCCTGCCAGGTCGTGGCTGAGATGTTAGGTTCAACCGCGGAGACCAGCTCCTCTGAGCCTGTGTTTACACAGCGCCAGAATTTTCGTGAATCTCCGCATGCCAGAAATTTCGTTATTTTCTCCCATTTGTCGTGTTCCCATTCAAGTTTTGCATTCTTGATTAGGGATTTGTATGCCAGTCTTCTCTCTCTGATTTCTACCCGACCCTGCCCTGTCTTGATTGTGGAAAGAAGATCACTTTTAGCCTTCCTGCATGCAGAATTATACCAAGAGGGACCGGGAATAGAGCCACAGGCCCTTTTGAGTTTACTGGTTAAAATTTCTGATGTAGATATGATAAAATCTGCATGTAGCTGCCCCAACTTGTTGAATAATCCCGGCGTGCTAGGTTGAATGTTTAGGACTTTAGCCTTCTCTAACATGGGAATAAGTAGGGCATATAACTTAGGTAGCAGCCCTTGTTTAGCTACTAGATTCTCCCACTTTATTCTGCGTCTGTTATTTGAGAGAAGTAGCCCCGCATCGGGAGACTCCCTGTTCTTCTCCCTAGGTTCCAGACCAGAATAATATAGCACGAGCTCCAGAGCATTGTGGTCACTATCTTCTCTTAGCAATACCCGGAAATCACTTATTTGTGACCACAGGGCCAGAGGGACCAGAATATAATCAAGTCTTGATGTTTTATCCTCTCTATGGAAGGTACATTTTGGGGGAATATCTGATGGTAACCTTCCATTAGAGGCCCTGAGCCCATGTTTAAGAGTAAGAGATGTGATTTGTACCGCCAGAGGGGACCACACTCTTGGGGCCGGTAGATGGGACGATGGTATGGACCAGGCGAGATCCTCCTCCTGAGCCAAACCATCCAATGGGCCCAGGAGTGGCTCGAAGTGGCAATTCAAATCTCCACCTATTATGTAAGGGGTGCCCTCAGGAATTGTATTTAGGGCGAGGTCAAGCTCATCAATAGTACAGGATTCTTGCGAGATACTAACTGGCCTCGAATAGACATTTATTACCAAGAGACAGTGCGGACCTGGCCACTCCAATAGTACAGCCAGAATATCCTCCGAATTTACTAGCAGAGGGGCAGCCCTACAGCCTAAGTCTGAGGCTATCCAGATTACAAGACCACCGGAAGGGCAGCCTTTGCCACTCCATTTGGCATTCTTAGAAAAGACGGCGAAGCCAGTGCGGGTAAAATCTTCCCTCATCCAGGTTTCTTGGAACAGACATATGTCCTTATTCTCCATGAAGCTGTTCCAAGCCGGGCAGTTTAATTTATTTGACAAGCCCGCCACATTCCAAGATAGAATATTTAGAAGGGGGGCTTGAGTCCTCTCGGGCTTAAGAGATGGAGGAACAGTGACCATAGAATGGACCTTCGGATTTGCGGACAATTCATCCTGTGGTGGGCTCTCCAGTACTGCAATAGTAGAAAAAGTGGGAACCACCACACAGGAATCCGAATTGATTTGTATCTGCTTGGATCCAACGTTCTGTGTGGAAATATCTAGCTGTACATCATATAGTGAGGGCCTTTTATAGCCCCGAGCCTCGCCTAGGCCTTGCCTACCCAGTCAATCCACCCTATCTAGGTAACTGAACCTGTTATATGTGGGAAAGTAATTATCCGCAGTAGTTCTAGAGTTAGGGTGTACTTTATTTGCATTGGGTCTCCACCTCCGGTCCCTTCTAGGCACGAGTTCCCAACCCTCCCCTTCCCCCTCGCATCCTGCCAAGGGGTAGAAGAAAGACAGGGGGAGGGTTTGAATGGGCGACTCGTGCATATTCCGGGGCCAGCTACAGATATACTTAACAGTGGCGGGGTCCCTGAAGTTGATCACAACGCAATCACCCTGAAAAGACTTCCTAGCGGTGCCTACCCAGGGGACTCTTCTCACCATAAGGACCTCGCTATGTGTGCCCTCGGGCAGGGGTCTATTGTTGGACAGCCAATGAATAATCTTGTTTTTTAGTGCACCCACTGGTTCTCTGGCAGAAGGGTTTAGTTCAGGAATGCCAGCTAGAATCACTACATATGGAATGGCCTGGGGTGGAAGGTTGACTATCTTGTGCTGTGGGTCCATCACCGGTGCCTCAACTGGGGGTACGGCCAAGGCTTCTTGGGGATTTGTGTTTGCACATGTTGGGTTACGTAATGATGGATTCTCTATTGCAAGTGTAGGGGATTCTTGTGATGAAATAGGCTGAGATAAAAGTGAGCCTTTTTTAGAGAGAGACACAGATTTATTCTCGCTCTCCTTACTGGTCTTAGTACTAGATATCTCCTTCCCCTCCGCTATATGTAAGAGACCCATGTGAATTTTCAATAAAAGTGACTCTATCTTGGAAATACGATCCTCCAAAGGATTAAGAATTTTCCTTAGGAGGGCTCGGATGTCCAAGAGGGTGGGGGGCTCATTCCCTGCTATGAGATTTAGGCTGGGGGTTGGCTCAGACGCATTTAAGGCAGATGGTAGGCTATTTTTCCCAAATTGGTTCAATGACTTGTTTTTAGAGATCTGGTGAGTGGGCTCGTTTTTAGAATTAGGTTTGGAGGCATTCGCCTTACGCCCTCCAGTGAGGCCAACCTTTGTTTTTCTTTTGGGGATGGCTCCTTCCCTCGTCCTCCGTGGTGACTCACTATTAGAGATGGGTCTCTCGGTACTTGCATCGCCAATAGGGAGGGTTTTGATAGCGCTCGAGGGGAGTGAAAGGGGCCTGGCGCAGGGGAGGGGTAAAATGCTTAGGTCCGTGATAGCAGACATCTCGCATTCAGTGGTAATCGCTGTAGGACTGCACAGGTCAGCTAATTCAGGAGTAACATTTATCCCCCTAAAATCTACCATTTTAGGAGCACCAGTTTGCTCAGGCGTGGTAACGAGTGCAAGAGGACCTAATGAAGATCTTCTAACCCAGTCAATCTCTTGAGATATTCGCCTTTCAAGAATCGATATTTCGTCGATTATAAGTGAACCAGCTTCGGCAAAGTAAGTGTCTAAAGTACCTTTAGCCGCTCCTGTAGCCCGCAAGGATCTGCTTCTTGTTTCTCTGGCCGACATTGTCAAGTGTTTCTTCCGTTACTATATGCCGGAGTTGGCGACAATGTAGTGCCTTGGCCTTGCCTCGGCCGTCCTCGAACGGCCTCAAACGGCCCGCTCTTTGCCCGGTCTTCGCACCGCTCTTCGTTCCGCGCGCGTTCCACTAGCGCGAATGCAGTGGCAGTATACGTAAAGAGGAGTGACCAGGGGAGTGGCTAGGAAGAGGACCCAGCTGCGCCGATGGTGCTCCGGGCGCTGGGGAAGCTGGTCCTCGCAGTCCCGCCCTCCTCTGTGTACAAAGTCTCTATCAGGCTTGGAGGTAGGAAGCAGCAATCAGGACACGCAGAGTTGAAGTATCAGCAGAAATTTATAACTACGAGCGGCTCCCGCGAAGCGGGGGCTGCGAGTCGCTGCTGATCAGGGGGAGTGGCTGGAAGAGGACCCAGCTGCGCCGATGGTGCTCCGGGCGCTGGGGAAGCTGGTCCTCGCAGTCCCGCCCTCCTCTGTGTACAAAGTCTCTATCAGGCTTGGAGGTAGGAAGCAGCAATCAGGACAACATATGTGCATTTGAAGGATGTTATCTCATACAGACAGCTGCCGGCAAGCTAGACGCACAGGTCACATGTCATGGAAAAAGGACAGACCACACACCTTGCCATGAAGGGGTACATGTAAAAAATGATCACACAGACATTGAGACTACGCAGATGTCCTAAGCTCGCAAGTCCCTGTTCGATGCATACAGACACACGTTACGTGTTATTCCACATGTGTCCTGGTGTGCGTAATAGTGTGACATGGCATCTACACACAGACACATGTTGGATGCAGCTACAGCAGATGCCGTTGACGGAACACCAACAGCAAGATCATGGGAACACATGACACACACATGACATAGTCACATCGTGGCACGCTGGTAGTGAGATGTCAGGTGTCATCATCCGTGTACCTGGCATCAGGGGACAGTTGCGGGTGTTGGGGACTGTGCCATGCCAGTGATGCAGTGCTTGACAAGTTTGAACTACATGCACACATGTAAAAGGTGTGAAGGGGAAGTGCGCCACATAGTGCCCCATCACACATGACATGTGTACACAGGTCATCACACAACTATTGGGTTAAAACATGAGGAGACATGTGCCAGCTCACTGCCTGACACACCTAGGCCCTACACATGAAGCACTGCACTGACAATGACTTGATGTCCATCCTTGTGCGAGTCAGACACCTATCACCAGTGTAAGCTGTGAAACGCACCGTACACACGCTCTGAGGGCGTGTGTACGGTCGTATCACTATATGGGGTTTGGGTAGGAGTATGCGTGTGTGTACAGACCGTACACACGTACGTGTACACACTGGTCCTATCCCTATGGGAGTGTCGCCGTAGGCGTACGCCATGGAGATACTGCCCGTACCCGCGTGTGTACGGCCCGTAGCACTATGGCGTATGCCTACGCCAACACTACCATAGTGCTACGGGCCGTACACACGCGGGTACAGCCCGTAGCACTATGGCGTACTCCTACGCCAACACTACCATAGTGCTACGGGCCGTACACACGCGGGTACAGGCCGTATCACTAGAGTAGTGGTGCCCTAGGGGTACGTGTGAAACGCACCGTACCTGTGTGGGGATTTGAAAATTACAATGGGGACACATAAGGGACAAGTATTAGGGCCTACATGCATGCTGGTTGTCATGGATACCCAGTTTAAAGATCAAATTTTTCCATCATGTGGCCTGGAAAAAGCAGTTGGCCACATTATACATTGTTGCAAAGTGGTTGTTGACGTGACATGATGCTGCAATTTAGAAAAAATGCTAATGCTGTCACTGGTGTATGTTTAAAGGGATTGGAGGAAACGTAGGATGCAAATGAGTCTGACTAATCACTCTGTACTCCTGTTACTGAAATAGGCCAGCAAGGCAGATATAAGTCAGCCAGAACCCATGAGAGGGCACTTGCCTGCACAACCTTTGATTCGACACCACTGCTTCTGCTTGTGATTCCTCTGGCACCATGTCGCGGACTGTGGAGAGGGCCCAGCCATTCACACAGGAATAGAATGAGGCGTTGCTGGACGTCATCCTCCCACAGTTCCCCAGCCTGTATGGGAGACCAGGGAAGCAGGTGAGTGCTGACTACGCTACCTTTGACTGTGCCCCTTCTTTTTGTGACTGGCACTTCTGGCATTGTGTCCAGGTGTGACAGACATGATATGTTCTTTAGAGTGGGTCCCGGGGGGGGGGGGGGGGGATGGCTCATGTCTGTCATGAAGAGCATGATGTAGTTCATGTGTGAACTCCTCACTTGCATTGTGCTTACTGTGACATTCACTGCATGCTGCATGGCACACTCAGCATAGCTAATCCTCTTGGCCCTTCTTGTTCTATAGTCCTGAGGTGATTCAGTGTTCCCCCCCGTGTGACAGGCGACTGTACCCACAGATGTGTGTGAGTTGAGTTGAGCTGTGGTGAGAGTGTCCAAATGATCTGGACATTGATGTGTGTGAATGTTCCTTGTCATGTGGGTGAGTGTCTATGTGGAGTGTTGCACCGCAGCTGCATGGAGGAGGCAACAGCTCTACCCATCTGATGTGAGAAGTGATCCGTGCTGTGTGTCTGACTTGCTGGGCTAGCCCCACGCCTGTGACACCCCCCCAGGCAAGTGGCACATGTGCAGAGTGAGGTTTGTATCGGCTGTTGCCACTGGCAGGTGAATGATCTGTGCCTGTGTGTGTCTGTGTTGTCTGCTGATGTTGGGTCAGTGGCATGGGGCATGTGACTGCTTGGAGGTGCTGGCCATCAGCTTTGTGTTGCTTGTGATGTACAGTGTGTGCCATGATCAGGGAGTGTGTCGCACCCCTCATGCCACCTGTGTACTTCCAATGCCATGTAGTGCATTGGGCCTTACACAGAGGCCAATGTCCCTATGACAAAGGTGCTATTATTTTGCAGCATACTATGCCCTGTTCAACAAATTAAATATGTTCTAATGTGTGTCTCTGTGACATGGAGCAGGTGTAGGGATCTATTCTCACTTTGGCATCCTCACAGGTAACCGCCTACGAGAAGGGGAAGATATGGAAGCGGGCCGTCAGGGCCGTGATCTCCGTGGAGGGTCGCAGTCGGCGCCTGGCACAGGTGAGGAAACGCTGGCAGGACATCCGGTGCTGGACCAGGAGGGTCGCCCGGGTCCTGCTGGGGGACTCACCAGAAGGCAAGAACTGCGGGCGCCGGCGCCTGACCCACCAAATGAAGCGTGTCCTGGCGGTGGTCTTCCCTGACATGGATAGGCGGTTACAGGCGAAGCAGCAGCAGCAAGGGGGTAGGTACATGTGTGTTTGTTGTGTGTCACTAGCTTTGGGAAGTGCTCAGTCGCATGGATACACTGCCAGGGTTAATATGTGCATTGCATTTTCTGTTCCCCAAAGTCATCCGCTGCTGTTCTTCCTCCTTTCCCCTCCTTGACATGTGTTCCCTGGTCTGTGTGTAATCACTATTGCACATGGTCATCTAGGCTGGCAGTTAATCCAAGTGCACATTGCTGTCTGCATCATGTGGGGGTGGGGTCGGAGACATGTGTTGTTACCTTGCCTGTGCCCTGTCCTGTTCAGTCATTTCCGGGTCCATATCAGTTGGCACTGATACTGAGTCTCAACATAGGAGTGTGAGTGTTCAAATGAACAGACTTGCAGCATGCATGACCGATGTGTGGCCTCAGACAAGATGTGCATGAGTGAGAGATATGCATAGTGCCGGGACGGCAGCTCATGTTACAGTCAGATAATTCCAGGACCATGGAGCAGTGTGCCCACTACAGTACCCTATGACACCCTTGCCTCAGTATAATATGTGTCATCCAACACTGTGCCCATTCTCAATGTGTTCAGCATAGTTTTGCCTCTGTGGCATTGTTCCCTGGCCTCATTTGTATTTATCTAAAGTGTGCTACATGTGCCCATTGTACAGGCTGACCCCATTTTGCTTCTGCATCCTCACACTGGCCAGTGCCTGTGTGTCTATGTACAACAATCTGTTGAGGTTTTTTGTCACAAATATGTGTTGGCAGCCTCACGAGGTGATGTGGAGTACATTTAGAATTTCCTGATGCACTTTTTATTAAACCCAGATTGAGACGTGTCACTTCTTGAACTGTCTCAATCACATTGTCTCAGGTATGGGGTGTTTTTGCGGGCAAGGACTGCATGTCCAAACCTTATGTCTCCTTGCCAGGTCTGACCAGTGTGTGTGATGATTGTCTGGACAGGCAGTCAACGTGCAGTGACCCAGGCATGTTGTGCAGGGTGTCATGTTTGTGCTTTGCAGCATGTGTCACAAGTTAAAAAACATGTTTCCTGCTCATCCATTATTGGCACGGGTGTGTGCTCCAGATGCTATGTGGTTTGGTCTGTGTGTGCTGACATCTGTGTGGACATTCTTCGTTCACATCAGGGTGTCTCCTCAGTGCAGGTGCTCCTTATTCCAACACAATTTCAGGGCCATTTGCTAATGCATTGTCCTGTGTCTGGACATGTGTGCCACTCCACATGACAGGTAGTGTGTCAGATGTGTTGCCAACTAAGTCATCATGGTACGGATGGCCATGTGACAGGTGGCATGTTTTAAGTTGTTATTCAAGAAGTCATGTGCCCTGGCACTCACTACACTTGTCAACATGTCCCAATAGTTTATATGCTTCACTTTGATTTTTGTGAAGGACAGTGATGTACCTGTATGGCAGATGTCTCCCAAGGGAGTGCACAAGTACCACTTTTACACTTTTGTGGAACACGCTGGCACAATTACAACATGGGCACATTTCTGTCCAAAATCTTTTGGGGAATTATACATATCTATGTTCCCACAGTGTGTTAGCATTTGGGTTAGTCCTTGGTTGTTGCTGATCCCAACTTACCTGTGTCAAGTCATCCCGACCACCGTGGTGCCATGTATATGTACTTCCTGATACCACATTTCTTCTTAACATTGGCTTCTTGGCATTAGGCGGCCAGCTCATACAATGACTGTGTAAATGTAGTTTTGTGTGCACCTCCTTGTGTGACTTTTGATATTCATGCACATGTGTGTTCTGTTCCACAGGTGGGACATTCACACATTCCAAATATGTCAATTGTGTAAAGTTTTGTGCTTCCCAATGGATCAGATAGTATTACTTGTGCTTTTCTACAGTACTCACAGGTCTATGAGTGTGGGGACCCCTTCAGCATTGGTGTCTGTTATTTGCAATTGGGTGCACCAATACTATTTTGTTCACAGTGACCAGGAGGTGGCATGCCGTCATGGTCTGCCTGTGCTCCACTGTCACAGACACTAGCTTCTCTGTATAATTGGATATCCAGTTATTTGCTGTGGTGTCCTGATTTTCATTATTTCAGGGGGCATGTTGGGAGAACCAACTGGGGAGTGCAGGGCTTACATATGTGCTGGGTATTCTAGATGTTCCTCATGATGCTTTTCATGATATGCACTGTGACCTATTTAGTTTGGACTCATGTGTCAGATGTACACAGGTGACTGATTATTTCCTGTCTCTTCACCTTGCCCACAGCATCATCGGGGGACATCGAGGGAGACACCTGCATGGACGTGGAGGAGGGATCCAGCACCTGGCGAGTCGGCAGCATCAAGTGGCACGGAGGGCGAGGGGAGTGCGGCGGAGGACCTGGGTAGTACCACCACCGACTACGACGCAGACGGGTCCGAGGCTGAACTCCCTGAGGGGGGGAGGCTGCTCCAACAGCTGGCAGCAGCACTACAACTGTCACCGCCCCCTCCATTCCCATCACCGCCCTCCCAGTTGCTCGGGTCCCTTCCTTCCGTGTAGGCCAACAACGTGTCTCCTTCGTGCCAGGCACCGCACCCCCTGCCCCTGTCTCCCCTGCTGCCCTCACTTCCGAGTCTGTGGACATTCAGCGGCAGTTGCAGGTTGGGCAGACATCGATCCTGACTGTCCTCCATGGCCACACCAGACTGCTGACACAGATGGTGTTGTACATGGAGGGCATGTCATCAGCGCTGTCTGACCAACGGATGTTGCTGAGGTCCATGGACTCGTCACTGACGGCAGCAGTGAGTCTCCTGTAGCGCTTCGTCCCCCCACCTACCCCTGCGCCATCCACACTTCCCACTCCCATTCCTGTCCCAAGCACACACACACCTTCCCAGGCAGGCACCACACCAGACACAGGCAGCACACCAACAGGGAAGGGCAAGCGCACACCTCCTGTCACGCACACTCGGGGTGAAGAAGGCACACCCACTGTGTCTAGGGCACACAGGCAGACATGCAGCCACAGTGGGAGTCCGCATGCCTCACTCCCCAGTCCCTCCAATGTCACTCCCCTCGGCTCCCCTGCCCCACAGTCTGAGAAGGAGACCTACTTGGCTGTGCTGGGCCTCAGCCCCACTGTTTCACCTGTGCGCAAACGGGCAAGGCACTCCATGGGTAGGGGAGTTGAGTTCCCCCCCCCCGTCCACCACCTCCCCAGTAGCGCTGCAACCCATCCCTCGGACCCCCCCCCGACCCCTCCTTGGGGCCTGTGGTTCCTTCGGGTGCAGGGAAGACACTGGACGAGCTTGCGGACGTGTGCAGCGCAATACTGACCTCCACCTTTGGCGCTGCCCCACCCCCTTTGGTGGAGTCGTCCGTCCCTGCACCCCCAACTCCTGCCCTACCCCCACTTGTCCCTGCGGTGCCTGGTCCTTTCCCACATGATGCCCCCACCCCAGTCGATCAACAAGAGGTATCTAATGTGCAGGCAAGCTAGGGAAGACGCGTGGCCATGTGTTCCCCCCCCCCCCCCCCCCTCCCCAGGACTTCGTGTCTGGACGCGCCTATGGCCTTTGTAAATAGTGTCCTTTTCTACTTTTTGTTTTCATGCTGAATAAAGCATTTTGTTTTTACTTTGCACACGATTGCTTTTCCGGTATTGATGTTGGTGCTGATGCTCCATGAGTTGGGGTGGTGATCATGTGTTGGGTATCTGGGAAATGTAGTAGTCTGCTGCTCATGGGGTGGCCCTGGTATCTGCGTGGCATCACAAGGTCTCTGCAATGATTCTTTGGTCGTGTATGCTCTTTGTGTTTTGAGACATTGTCCCAAGGAGTGTTCCTTCCTCTGTAGCACCTGACATCTTCCCTGCAGGGAGTTGCACCATTGTTGTGCTGATCTGTGTCTACATTCCCTCGGTGGCTGATGGATCCCTTCAACTATGTCCATGCCTGCTCACCAATGTGTCCGGCTGCATCGTCTGTGCCATCCTTGGTAGTCACTGTACTTGTCTATAGAGTATGTTGCCATGCCTCCATGGGGAAATGGTCCCTTTTCCGCACTATGCATGTGTGTACTCCCAGCCTAGCACACATATGGTACTTGTTCTGCAGGGTATTTGGTCACCTGACTGACAATTGTGGGCATTGTATCTGTGGGAAGTCCACCCTATTCCTTCCATGGGAGACAACAACTTGGTGGCTGTGCCAGCACCTGTACATTCCTATCAGTCCTGGAAGGTGCGTGACAGTGTGTGTTCCCTTTGGCTCTCTTAGTTTAGTGGGTTTCACATAACTATACAGTCTTGTGACATGATCTCAGTGTGTGTATTGTGCTGCATCCGCCAGGGGTGGGTATGCATGCGTCAATTGTCATCGCACACACATGTGGTGTGTCATGCAGTGGGGGAATGACATCCATCCTCATGGGAGTGGGACACTGCTGTCAGTGATGTGTTGATATGGCACTCTCAACATAGTCGCACATTGGGGATGCGTTCATGGACCCATGGAGTTGTGGTCATCTGAGGATGATGCACCCACCCCTCATATGTCTGGGCACTGCTGGGAGTCCTCTGCACCCACCCCTCATATGTCTGGGCACTGCTGGGAGTGATATGCACCCACCCCTCATATGTCTGGGCACTGCTGGGAGTGATTGGCACCCACCCCTCATATGTCTGGGCACTGCTGGGAGTGATATGCACCCACCCCTCATATGTCTGGGCACTGCTGGGCGGCCTCTGCATCCACCCCTCATATGTCTGGGCACTTCTGGGAGTGATATGAACCCACCCCTCATATGTCTGGGCACTGCTGGGAGGCCTCTGCACCCAAACCTCAAATGTCTGGGCACTACTGGGAGGCCTCTGCACCCACCCCTCATATGTCTGGGCACTACTGGGAGTGATTGGCACCCACCCCTCATATGTCTGGGCACTGCTGGGAGTGATATGCACCCACCCCTCATATGTCTGGGAACTGCTGGGAGGCCTCTGCACCCACCCCTTATATGTCTGGGCACTACTGGGAGTGATATGCACCCACCCCTCATATGTCTGGGCACTGCTGGGAGGCCTCTGCACCCACCCCTCATATGTCTGGGCACTGCTGGGAGTGATATGCACCCACCCCTCATATGTCTGGGCACTGCTGGGAGGCCTCTGCACCCACCCCTCATATGTCTGGGCACTACTGGGAGGCCTCTGCACCCACCCCTCATATGTCTGGGCACTGCTGGGAGGGATTGGCACCCACCCCTCATATGTCTGGGCACTGCTGGGAGGCCTCTGCACCCACCCCTCATATGTCTGGGCACTGCTGGGAGTGATATGCACCCACCCCTCATATGTCTGGGCACTGCTGGGAGGCCCCTGCACCCACCCCTCATATGTCTGGGCACTACTGGGAGTGATATGCACCCACCCCTCATATGTCTGGGCACTGCTGGGAGGCCTCTGCACCCACCCCTCATATGTCTGGGCACTGCTGGGAGTGATATGCACCCACCCCTCATATGTCTGGGCACTACTGGGAGGCCTCTGCACCCACCCCTCATATGTCTGGGCACTGCTGGGAGTGATTGGCACCCACCCCTCATATGTCTGGGCACTGCTGGGAGTGATATGCACCCATCCCTCATATGTCTGGGCACTGCTGGGAGGCCTCTGCACCCACCCCTCATATGTCTGGGCACTGCTGGGAGTGATATGCACCCACCCCTCATATGTCTGGGCACTGCTGGGAGGCCTCTGCACCCAGCCCTCATATGTCTGGGCACTACTGGGAAGCCTCGGCACCCACCCCACATATGTCTGGGCACTGCTGGGAGGCCTCTGCACCCACCCCTCATATGTCTGGGCACTGCTGGGAGTGATTGGCATCCACCCCTCATATGTCTGGGCACTGCTGGGAGTGATTGGCACCCACCCCTCATATGTCTGGGCACTGCTGGGAGTGATATGCACCCACCCCTCATATGTCTGGGCACTGCTGGGAGGCCTCTGCACCCACCCCTCATATGTCTGGGCACTACTGGGAGGCCTCTGCACCCACCCCTCATATGTCTGGGCACTGCTGGGAGTGATTGGCACCCACCCCTCATATGTCTGGGCACTGCTGGGAGTGATATGCACCCACCCCTCATATATCTGGGCACTGCTGGGAGGCCTCTGCACCCACCCCTCATATGTCTGGGCACTGCTGGGAGGCCTCTGCACCCACCCCTCATATGTCTGGGCACTGCTGGGAGTGATATGTACCCACCACTCATATGTCTGGGCACTGCTGGGAGGCCTCTGCACCCACCCCTCATATGTCTGGGCACTACTGGGAGGCCTCTGCACCCACCCCTCATATGTCTGGGCTCTGCTGGGAGTGATATGCACCCACCCCTCATATGTCTGGGCACTGCTGGGAGGCCCCTGCACCCACCCCTCATATGTCTGGGCACTGCTGGGAGTGATATGCACCCACCCCTCATATGTCTGGGCACTGCTGTGAGTGATATGCACCCACCCCTCATATGTCTGGGCACTGCAGGGAGGCCTCTGCACCCACCCCTCATATGTCTGGGCACTACTGGGAGGCCTCTGCACCCACCCCTCATATGTCTGGGCACTGCTGGGAGTGATATGCACCCACCCCTCATATGTCTGGGCACTGCTGGGAGGCCCCTGCACCCACCCCTCATATGTCTGGGCACTGCTGGGAGTGATATGCACCCACACCTCATATGTCTGGGCACTGCTGTGAGTGATATGCACCCACCCCTCATATGTCTGGGCACTGCAGGGAGGCCTCTGCACCCACCCCTCATATGTCCGGGCACTGCTGGGAGTGATATGCACCCACCCCTCATATGTCTGGGCACTGCTGGGAGGCCTCTGCACCCACCCCTCATATGTCTGGGCACTGCTGGGAGGCCTCTGCACCCACCCCTCATATGTCTGGGTACTGCTGGGAGTGATTGGCACCCATCCCTCATATGTCTGGGCACTGCTGGGAGTGATATGCACCCACCCCTCATATGTCTGGGCACTGCTGGGAGGCCTCTGCACCCACCCCTCATATGTCTGGCAACTACTGGGAGGCCTCTGCACCCACCCCTCATATGTCTGGGCACTGCTGGGAGGTATATGCACCCACCCCTCAAATGTCTGGGCACTGCTGTGGGGCCTCTGCTCCCACCCCTCATATGTCTGGGCACTACTGGGAGGCCTCTGCACCCACCCCTCATATGTCTGGGCACTGCTGGGAGTGATATGCACCCACCCCTCATATGTGTGGGCACTGCTGGGAGGCCTCTGCACCCACCCCTCATATGTCTGGGCACTGCTGGGAGTCCTGGGCACCCACCCCCATGTCTCTGTCCACTGCTGGGAGTCCTCTGCAGCCACCCACCCACCATCCCACCCGCCCCCTTGGTGCAGTACACTGCTGTCCTGTGCATACACACACACCAATATACTGCTTATATGCTGCACCAGGCCCTATGCCAACATTCATGGCATGTGTACGCCTTGTATCCATTCTGTACTGGTTTCCGTAGGGGTATGGGTGGGACGAACCCTAACCCCGCATTCATAGGGTGTACGGGCCGTACCCACGCTCTGAGGGCGTGGGTACGGCGTGTACCACCATTGGAGTGGTGATGGAGGTGTTCGCGCCGTAACCAGAGCCAGGAGGTCATGTATGTACAGGACATATTTACAATTTAACTTGGGTGGGGGTTATGTTTACTGCCCCTGGTCCCCCCCCCCCTTTGCCCCTGGGTGTTGTTCTGACCTTCTGCGGCATCTGCGTGGGTTTCTGTGCACCAGGTCGTAGGCTAGGAGGGCCGGGATGACACGTAGGATGGGGTCCATGGCTGTCCGTCGCGTACCTGTGCTCGTTCTTCACTTCGTCCTCAATTTCCTGGCACTTTTTGGCTGCCGTAAAAAATGGTCCGTGCGGAGTGACGTAGGCACGAATCGTACTTGCTGGTCCGTAAAACGCTGCCTGACTCCGTCCGGACGTCACGTACGCGATGTTCCGGATTGGAATTGTGGGTATTTTTTCGCCGCACGTACTTTTGTACGAATCGTACGGAAATGGTATTTCTGTGCGATTCGTACTTGCTGGTTTGTAAGGAGGATTTCCCGGGTACGAGTCATAGGGAGAAAACGCTACGTACGACCATTCGTACCCGGGTTTTACAGGATCGGAATCGGCACCCAAATATTTATTATTTTATATATATAAAAATCAATATTTTGTACAACTATATTTTTACATCGATATTTTTGTTTCAATATTTTTGTACTTACGTGTTTAAGTATAGGGAATTGATATTTTTCCATTCTATATTTTTTCATCAATATTGTTTACTTCTATATTTTTTACATCAATATTTTATCAGTGAACCATGCAAGATGCACACTAAAAGATAACCTCAGCTCACCCTCTGGCAGCTTGGCACAGAGCAGGCTTATCTAAAGAGGCACTGTGTAAAGTATTTGTGCAACACACTAATACAGTAACACAAGGAAAACACCACAAAAAGACTCCACACCGGTTTAGAAAAATAGACAATAATTTTATAAATAAATCAAGGCCAAAAAATCAAGTAAGTAGAAAATGAGTTATGAATTTTTAAAGAATGAAAAGAGTTCTAACGCTTAGGGGCCTATTAGGATGGCGGGCGGACTTACGTCTGCCCGTCACCCTAGCGGTGCTGGGACAGGCCGCCAGTGGTGTGGCGGTCTTGCACCGGCAATTAGTATGCCACCGCCATGGTGGCGGTGGCATCCCCCATCCACATCATTGTGGCGGCGGTGCACACAGCACCGCCCGCCACAATGCTGTGGCTAGACACTGTGCGTTTGCATGCACAACGTAGCAGACACCGCGCGGTGCCTGCCACGTTGTGCATGCAAATGCAGGGGGGTACCATAGGTACCCCCCAAGTGCCCCCCACCACCCCAACATCCTAGGGGCCCGCAACGGGCCCCCAACTGCGAAATCCGCATGCCTTGCCACCACGGAAAGGCTGGATCCCGCATGCAAGACACCGCCACCATATTCAACCCTTTTTTCACCCGGTCAACTCATCGACCGTGCGGAAAAACAGCAGACGGTCTTCCCATCCGCCGCGGTACCCCCCGCCATCATAATATGGCGGGGGGGAGATGGGAGGCAGGCGAGAGTCAATGTCGGTCGGATGGCGGTGGCGATCTGCCCGACATTGTAATAGACCCCTTAGAAGTAATACACGCCTATGGGGGGTTATCTGGTCGTGCTGGGCTGGGGCAAAGTTAACAGTTAAAGGCGACTGCGATAGAGCGCAGGCAGGGGACAACAGCCATGCAGGCACGGTGAACAGAGTACCTTGTCGCAACAGCAAGATGTGGGGTGCAGACAAGAGATACGTCGATGTCGAGCCCACAGTCGAGATGATGCTTTGATTTTCTTTATGCAGTGGTAGCGATTTGTTAGTTCTGATTCAGTGGTTCTGGATGCAGTGCAGCGTTTCCGAGTGCGATGGGCTGATTCTACTCCCGCAACAGGGTCGATGCGCCGGCTCTGCTACACACAGACTGGAGATGCGTCGCTTTCTCTGGTGCAAGTATCTGGGTCCACTTCTAGTGACCATATACAACAAGGAGCTTAGGGGGTAAATGAGCAGGTCGCCCCCCACTCATCAATCAATAACAACAGAAGACCTGCTCAAAATGTCCAGTGATAAACTTTCATCAGTGGTCCCTTCAAACTTCAAAACATTTTTGTATTTAATTGTCATGACCATATAGCGGCTATCTTTGTACCGTCTGAACTAAGAAGGGGTCCTGGATCACTTAAACCTTCATAAAACAAAGTTGTGTCTATGTGTAATGCCTCCCCTACGTTCTCCCTACCAACTATGTACAAGAAAGAAAAACATTTGAAAAAAAATTTTGAAAAAAATATTTAGTGAAAAAGGATGGCAGTGCCTCACGGAAGTAACACCATGGGAGTTTAGCAGACAGGTACTCGCCTGCTTCCACAGGTTCTCATCATTAGCAACTGCCACCCTGAAAAAAAGATTTGAAAAAATAATGTGAAAAAAATACATACAGTGCTATGTGTGAACACTGGGCATCGGTGTGCACATCTGAGCCCAAAATAATGTCAACCCTAAAAGGAGTGACGGGGTCTGTTCAGAACCCACGTCAATCCTGGTTAAAACGAGCTAAACACCACTATCTATCTAACTTTTTATTTCATGCTGTGTGTTTTCTCACTTAAAAACCAACATGTTTCATTGCCTCAAGAAGCTTGCGGCAATTTCATCAGGGCAAGGGTCAACTAGCCACACTGCACCATTTATTTATCCATTTTTTATTTTATCTGCACCACATGGTCGCTCTCCATTTGCATACCTGTACCCTTCTAACTTATGGGTACCATTTGTGTCTGAGTGTACCCGTCCACTCTTTCACTTGCCGCCCGGTAAACTGCAAATATGTTAATCTGGTCAGCCCGTAAGCCCGGCCTTAGCTCAGCCTCACAATGCTACTTCAGCTACATCCTTTTTCACTAAAATTTGTTCAAAATTTTTTTCAAATGTTTTTCTTTCTTGTACACAGTTGGTAGGGAGAAAGTAGTGGAGACATTACACATAAACACAACGTTGTTTTATAAAGGGTTAAGTGATCCAGGACCCCTTCTTCAGACGGTACAAAGATGGCCGCTATATGGTCATGACAATTTAAAACAAAAATGTTTTGAAGTTTGAAGGGGCCACTGATGAAAGTTTATCACTGGACATTTTGAGCAGGTCTTCTGTTGTTATTGATCCACTTCTAGTGAACCAGGCACAGGATCAGGGGTACAAACTTTGATAGCCCTGAGTCTCAACCAACAGGAGACAAGCCAACAAGCCCTTGGAGATCACTTTGGTGCAGGGCAGAGTCCAGCTCTCCCCAGCAGGGTCAGAGAGCAGCACACAGCAGGGCAGCACAAGAGAAAATCAGGCCTTCTAGACCATCCGTTCAGCAGAATGTCAGTCCTTGATGCAGCCCAGCAGTCCACTTGTATGTCCAGAAGTGTCTGATTTGGTGGGGTCAGTCATGCCTGCTAGCAGGCACCCCTTCCTCCAGGTCAGGGGAGACACCCTAAACCTGGCCTTTCAACCCAGGGTATGTACCCTTAGGCTGGACCTGTGCCTGGCAAGTCATGACTTACAGGGGAGTACACCCACCCCTCCAAGGGAAACGCACTCCTCATGAGCTGTGGAAAAGTCTGCCTGACGTAGATCTCCAGCGTCCTGTACACCTGACAGTGCATAAAGACCCCCCAGTGCAGATGTGGCCTCACCAGGGTCAGTCCTGTGGTGCTCTGACCTCAGAGCTGGCAACCCCTGATCCACTGGTCCTTCCACTGGGGAATGCCTTCCCCCTCTCACCTTTTCGCTGGACTCATGCACCCTCCCAACTGGAGTGGTGCTGCCAGACACCAGAACTGGTGGGACGCTTGTTACCGCAACCCCCCCAGCTCACCTGAAACCTTGGGATCCGCCTCAGTGGATGGCCTCCTAGTACAGGCTAGGGTCCCCTCCTGGTGTTCACTGATACAACCAACCAGGCTCTGGGACTGGGTTTCTGATATCTTGGGACTCAGCCCACCCCCACTCCCTCTACTCAGAGACAGGACATGGGACTCCTCACCCACCCCACTGCAATGGGACCCATCTGGGTTTCTCCAAACCTCCTCTACCTCACCTGTTTGGGGAAAACCTGGGCCACCTCCTTCAGGATCACTCCCAAAGCCTCATCAGACCCTCTGGAATCCACCACAAGGTCTGCCTCCAGTGCAAGCTCCCTGGAATCAGGGAACTCACACTCCACCAGGAGTTGGCATAGCTCTGGAAAACAGGGACTTAAAAATATGCTCTCCAACAATTGAGTCACACAGCCCCTCACATGTGTTAACCAAGCTATCCTTCGCCTCACCAGCCAGTGCCTCGCAAACAAACCTCACATCACCCTCCTGAGACTGGTAAGACTGGTTCTGTCATCCAACCCGCACTATTCTGGGCGGTCTCCAAACACATGTACCAGGTCTTCTACCATGGGGGAACCCCTCTCTCTGCACCTCTTATCTAGAGTCATTAGAACCTTGCCAGGAAAAATGACTATACTCTAAAGTGGGACAAAGTAGATTTGTCAATATCGATTCCCTCAGTCTAGACATCTAACCTTTGTAAGGTGATGATCTGCTTGGATGACGAGGCTACCCCAAGACGGGTGATAGACACATTTCAAGTCATCTTGAGTGGCTTTAACCAGCAACTAACCCGCCCCCATTAGCAAAAAAGTCCCCACAATTGTGCTGGTTTGATATTGCCTGCTTTAAGGCGTTATCACACCTCCGCATAGCCCTTAAAGAGGTCCCGAGAAATATACAGCTGGTACGGTCTTTGCGGGTAAGCTATAAATTAGCAAGGATGACAAGACTGACAAATTTGAAAGAAGAAGCTTGGGAAAATCTACTCCAAGCTTCGGAAAGAAATGATAACATTTGATTTTGGAAATTTTGGAAAGCTCCCTTTTTTTGAAGATTCAGACGACCCATCCCTAGAGGTACATATTGAAGAAGAGGGTTGGGTTAACTATTTCCAAAAAACCTTTCAGAGTAATAAAGGGTCTAGTAATCAAGCAGATTACCACTCATCAGTCCGCACCTCTAGTACGATTTTCGAGGTAACAGAAGCAAATCTAGCCTTGCAGCAGTCAAAAGTCCTGAAGGCTCCGGGTTCTTGATATTTTTCGAACTAACACTTCACTATGGGGTCCCCTATTAACAAATGTTGTTAATTCAATAGTTAAAGCCGGGCCTCCAAATTCTTGGAAGCACTCAGTAATTGTCCCAATTTTTAAGAAGGGAGATAGTGCCGATCTTAAGAGCTATAGGCCTATTTCTTTAATAGACAGCACGGCTAAAATCATCGGACGCCTTTTCCTAAATAGGCTAGAAGACTGGGTAGTAGTAAAACAAGGGCAACTCTGTATGGCTTTTATGGACCTCTCAGCAGCTTTTGACTTCATTGTCCACAGTAAGCTGTGGTCTATTATGGAGAGTATGGGCGTTGAGGCTCTGATTATCACTTTTGTTAGGCAGCTATATGGTGGAGCTACAGCCAGCTTGAAACACTGGAAACAAGGGGAGTGCACAACATATTTTAATATAGAAAGGGGTGTAAAACAGGGCTGTGTCCTTGCCCCCTTTCTATTCGCCCTTTATACGAATAATCTTGAAGCCGTAGTAGCGGAGAGCACAAAGGATGTTCCTTATGTGGAGGCAGCCCCCCTGCCTCTACTCTTCTATGCTGATGACTGTGCTTATGATGAGAACCTTTGCAGAGACTCATAGAGGAGTATATATGCTTTATGGGTACCCTGGACTTACATGTCAATGAGTCAAAAACTTTTGTCCTTACTATTGGGGCTGGTCAGAAAAACCCTCAAGGTATTTTATAGGGGCAACTAGAATAGAATTGGTAGATCATTTTAATTATTTGGGTGTTCTCTTTGACTGCAAATGAAACTGGAAGGATATGGTTACAAACAGAGCCAATTTTATGGAAAGATACATTGCCGGGATTTTTAGATTTTCAAAAAAACTAGGCTCCAAACCAATTCCGTAAATGTTGAAGATGTATTCAGAAAAGGCAAAAGCTATTACTACATACGGGGCTGCATTGAGGGGTAATGTGAATATAGAAGTGATACAACGCAGGGAGGATGCTTTCTGTAAAAGACTATTAGCAGCACCAAGCGCTTGTTCAAACTCTAGCTGTCACGCTGAATTGGGTCTTCCTTTCATTAGTGCCGTGATTAAATTGGCCCCTATATTAATGTTGCATTCGATATGGAAAAGGGATAGCATAATAATTAACCAGTCAGTGGTAAGCGATATTTTAAAAATGGACCACCCTTTGAGAATACCATGGTTAGGTTACATAGAGTCTGTTTTGACATCATTGGGTTTATGTGAATTGTATGATTCCCCATCTCTCTATGTTACCTTCCCATGGGCTAAAATTAAAGAACTCTTTTTAAATGAAATGGTTAGTGATAGAGCGGCCTTAGACAGGGACAAAACCAGTCACTTTATATCAAGCACTACCCTCTGTGATTCACAATACGTTTTTCTATTTGGGTAAGGTATACAATCCACTACTCCGGTTTCTCTTGGTACGTTTTTGCTTAAACCTTATCCCGCTTATGATAGGTATTCCGGCAAATATTTATTCATTAAATCATCTCCTACCTTGTATATGAGACAGTAGGTCTACACAATTTAATATGCACTTTTTATTTTTTTGTTCTTTTTATAGCCAAGAAAGGAAAAAATATATTATCCCACTGCTGCGCAAATGTGGCCTCAGTCACCTTGTTCAAGTGCTAAATCATATTCAGTAGTTAAGTGACTTTTATCTTTGTTTTAGCCCTGCATCTTTTCTTTGGGCAGTTATACTATATCGGGGTTCTCTTTCATTATGGCGATTTAGTATTAGGACCTCCGTTCATACTATTGTACCTTTCAGTTGTAGAACTTGACCATAAGTCCCTTGCGGTAGCTGGCTTGGATACATATGTATATTGTGCATTTTATATATTCTGTCTGTGTTTTTTAAACGTTTTGTTTTTAGCTCCATACGTATTTTGTGGATTGCTTATTACGCTTATCAATTCTGTGAACTTATGTTTAAGGGATTGGAAATGATTCTTCTTTTTTTTTTTTTTAATTCTTTTTATTATGTTCATTATAAAAAAGGCACAACTCGCTCAAATTCCGTACAGTTACATTTCAACAGTGGGCATTCCCTTAACACTGGCTCATAGACATTCTTCCCAGCATAGTGATTTTCATCGCCCCCATTTTACTCCCCCGTCCCAACCTCATTTTCCTTATTATGTGCTCTCTTCCTCCTGCATCCCTGGCGGCTCACATATGTATCCCCTGAATTTATTCCAGTTCCCCCACACCCTGCTCCACTGTCGAGGACAACCACAATTGATGTACACTGCTCTTTCAGTCACCATGGCTGTGTCCATATCCTTGCACCATACGGCGAGTGTTGGCAATTCTGCTGAGCCCCCTTTTTGTGCGATATTACGTTTTGCGAGCATTATCCCTAACGTGACCCAATTCTGCGCTGTATGAGTAAGGTCATTTGGTTCCCAAACATCTAGCAAACATCTCCTGGGTTCAGGCACCAATGACACTTCCTCTGCCTGTGCTATTGTTCTCATCACCTTTATCCAGTACTCTATGACCTTTGGGCATTGCCACAGTGTATGGTAAAATGTACCCTCCTCCCCACATCGTCTTAGGCAATATGGGTGTGATGTTGTACCTATCTTGTAGAGGGTGCGTCTAGTGTAGTAGGTACGGTGCAGTATTTTGAGCTGAACCAACCTAAGTTTTGAAGGTATTCCCAGCTCCCGCGGGGAAGCTATTGCCTCCTGCCAGTCGGTGTCGTCAAGTTCCCCCACATCACGGTACCATTTTTCCCTGAGTGTCACATTAGGATCAGGCAAGTTGTTAATTAGTTTTCGATAGGTGAGAGAGGTAGCCCGTTTGTGCATGCAGCCAGTCAGTATCCTGCCTTCTAGGGGAGTGGCCTCCGGGATTTCGGTATCAGGTGTTAAGACAGCTTGGAGTGCGTGTTTTACCAGCATATATCGAAAGATTTTGCAGGGTGTCAGCTCATACTGTTGTTGAAGACGTTCGAATGTGATTACTTTTCCTTGCCACATGTCTCCCACTGTAGAAATGCCAATTGTGTCCCATTGAGCGAACCCCTTACAAGTCCTGAGCCTTCCCAATTGTTGCTTATCACAAAGAGGAGTGAGTAGGGTTATAACTCCACACCAGCCCAATTTAGTATGTGCTGTATGCCATATGTTAACCGTATGTTTTGTGGGCCCTAGTAACGAGGTGGCTTGCTTCTTGTTCTAAAGGGCGGACAGCATACCTTTTGCTCCTAGTCCTGATCTGTCTGCTTTGAATGCAGGGTCCGCTTGTGGGACATGTATCCATTGATTAACGACTTTTAACTGAGCTGCCCAATAGTATAATTGTATGTTTGGAAGTGCTATACCTCCGTCATACCATCCCTTGACCAACTTGTCCTGCGCTTTGCGTGCTGGTCTGTTCCCCCACAATAGACTAGAGACCTGAGCTGCTATCAATTTGAAGTAACTTGGTGGCACCGAGAATGGTGTATTTTCCAGTGCGTACAGGAATCTGGGGAGCGCCATCATTTTAAAAAGAGCAGCCTTACCCAGCAGTGCCAGTGGTAATGTTCCCCAATGTATCGCATCTCTTTTTAAACGTTCCAATGGGGGCAAGAGATTTCTTTTGAAGAAGTTATCAGGGTTGGGTGTTATGTATATGCCTAAATATTTAAACGCGTCTTCTGTGATCTGTAGTGGGAAATCTGCTGGGAGTTGAGGTGGTGGGCCATTTAGTACAAACAGGATCGATTTGGACCAGTTTATGGTGTATCCAGATGCCCGATCAAAAAGTTTGCATATACTTAAGAATACCAGTATGGAGCGTCTAGGGGAGGTCATATACAGTAATACATCATCCGCATATAGTGAGATGCGGTCTTCCCAACCTTCCGCCCATCTAAGTCCTCGGATCATCGGCTCCCACCTAATCCACGCTGCCAGTGGCTCCAGCACAAGGGCAAAAAGCAGTGGTGACAGAGGGCAGCCTTGGCGTGTGCCACGTGTTAGTGGAAAATTCTCGGAAATATGACCATTTGCCGTAACATGTGCCAACGGCTTAGTATATAATAAACGTATCCATGCGCAGAATTTAGGGCCAAAGCCCAAGTGAGTAAGCACAGCAAACAGGAAGGACCATTCAACCATATTGAAAGCCATTCGTGCGTCCAGGGAGAGTATGACAGACGGTTCCTGAATATATGGGATACGGGCCATCACACCGTGCAAGCGTCTCAGGTTAAGAGCCATGTTTCTGCCCGGCATGAAACCGGACTGGTCTGGATGTATCGTGGTCGCCAAGTGTGGCGTCTGTCTGATCGTAAGGAGTTTCGCAAGAATTTTAGCCTCTGCATTGATTAAAGATATTGGTCTATACGAGGTGCATTCTTCAGGGGTGTTAGAGTCGGGGATCTCTGGTTGGCGCAAGGTTGCCCTTGTGTCAAGCAGGAACCCTCTCCTCCACGTCAGGGCGCAGGATAACCCCTCGCGAATGACCCTTGCTCACCCTCTAGGTGCGTGGCGTGAGCAGCCAAGGCGATTCCTCAGGCGTTGTTGGTTAAGCACTTACAATCATACACACAGTAAATACATCAATCCCCCCAGAAACGGACACCAGACTTGGATATATATAAAAATACGCTTCTTTATGTCAAAATAGGTATATATATCTCAGCAGACTTATTCACAAGACCAATAACGTTTTCGCTAGGCCACCAGGTTGTAAAGCAGGCAAATGTTCTTTGTTCGTAGCTTCAAATGGAGACCTTGTAGTCTCTCGCAAATGTTACTTGTGGTTCCAGTACTCACAGAGGTCGGCTCCTGCGAACGGGGAAATAAGGCGTTGCGGGCCCCGAGCCCGATACTGGAACTTCTTTCTTGATGTGGAGAGTCGGCACAGGTCGGTGCGACTCTCAACTTGGGAAGTGGTCTTGGGTCCTCAATCAGCAGGTGTGGGCACGTAGGCAGGCGCGGCCAGCGACCCTTTAGCACGGCGGTGCAGGAGGGTCTCCACAGCGGGGGCGGCGCGGCCTGAGATGTCCGGGGATAGCGAAGCGGGGTCGCAGGGCACGGTCAGTGCAGCTGGATGACCCGGCGTAGATCACAGTCGTCGGACGGCTTCCGGCGGGAGGGGTGATAGCGCGGTCAGCGCGCTCCAGTAGCAGGCGGTGACAGGGATGCAGGCGGCCTGGCCCGGGGACAGAGAGCGGCTCTGGACGGAGCGGGGCTCTCACGGGTTTGAGGCAGGCAAGCTTCTGAGTGTCACGGCCCTAGGAGGGGCGATGAGGGGCGCAGTCTCTTTCCAGCGGGATGCGCACACGGCTCGAATTGGAGGACGAGCAAAAGCACAGAGAACCCACTGGTCCTGGGGTTCAGTTCAGGGAGCAAGCTCAGATCAAGCCCTTGGAGAATGTTCAAGCACAAAGTAGCAAAGTCTTTTCAGTAGTCTCTTCCTCTCCTTTCTCAGCAAGGCAAGCAGCAGGCCAGCTCCTCCAGCGTCTTCTTCTCCTTCTAGTCGGGCAGAGGTTCTTTGTGGTAAACAGGATTCTGATTTCTTAGGAGCCAGGCTCCTACTTTTATACCATGATTCTTTTGTTCTTTAGCGCCAGGGGGCCTAGGCCTGGCTCAGTCCAGTTCTGGAGCACTTTGTTATGGTGACTCTGCTCTTTCCTTTCAGCAGCAGGGCAGAGACATCAGCCGCCCCACAGGGGGTGGCGCCGGCTTTGTGGTGGCAGAGCACAGGTCTATTCAAGAGTCAAGGTGTACTCCTCCCACCCATCCAGGTGTCACCTCTCTACCCACCACCTGGCAGCCAACCTGTCTCTGGGGATTCCCCAACCCTGCTCCTTACTGTTGCCAGGCAGAACACATACACACAGCAGAGGCGGACTGAGATGGTTAGGTCAGTAAATACTAACTTTCTAAAAGTAGTATTTACAAACCCAGGATATTAAAATAAACTTGACTACAAGAAGTATTTTATTATTCTGAGTTCAGGCATGCTAAACTTGACACTTCTACCATGCTCTCTGAGTCCACTGGGGTCACAGCGTTGGCGTGATCCCGGCAGCCCATTCTGGCCTATGGAGAGCAGGTAGCCTTCAATAGTGAAAAACGGAAAGGGCTGTAATTCACTACTAAGACATGCCACACACATCAGGGCATGTCCTACCTTATGCCTACAATGCACCCTGCCCTTGGGCCTACCAGAGGGGTGGCTAATATGTAGGTAAGGGAAGGTTTAGGGACTGGCAAGTGGGGGCCCTTGCGCAGTCAGCGCGACGGTCCCGGACCGCGCACAGGGTCTGCGGTGGCAGACCCTAGACACACTTTACAAGGCCGCTTCCGTGGGTGGCGCAACCAGCGCTGCAAGCCCACCAGCAGCATTGGCATTCACAAGCCCTGGCACCCCTGGTGCACTTTACTGGGGACTGACAGTGAATCCAATAAACCAATCATGGACATCAATTACAGGTACACTTTACTTAGGGAGCACTTGCACTGCGGCACGGATTAGCCGTGGCGCAGTGCCCTGAGCGGACAACACCAGCAAAACAATCGAGGCACACCATCAGAAAGTGGAAGGGAAACTCACGCCAAGGTGCCAGGTCTAACACGTGTCCCCTCCAGCTGAAATGTGGGGAGAACTACCCTTGCCCAGGGGGTTCCTCGTCACTAAGGCGGAAATACCTGGACAGACCGTCAGCGTTGGCGTGATCTGTACCAGGACGGTGTTCCACCGTAAAGTCCATACCCTGTAGAGAGATGGACCACCTCAACAGCTTCGGGTTTTCACCCCTCATTTGCATCAACCATCTGAGGGGCCTGTGGTCCGTCTGAACCCGGAAGTGAGACCCAAACAAGTAGGGTCTTAGCTTCTTCAGCGCCCAGACCACAGCAAATGCTTCTCGCTCAATTGCACTCCACCTACTTTCCCGTGGAAGTAACCTCCTACTGATGAAGGCTACGGGTTGGTCCCAGCCCTCCTCAGTCATCTGTGAGAGAACAGCCCCTACACCATGCTCTGAAGCGTCTGTCTGTACTAGGAATTCCTTGGAGAAGTCAGGGGCCAAGAGCACGGGCGCCGTGCACATGGCAGTCTTCAGGGTGTCGAAAGCTTTCTGACAGGTGTCAGTCCAAATCACGTTCCTGGGCTGCTTCTTGGAAGTCAGCTCTGTCAAGGGGGCAACGATCGTTCCATAGCCCTTGACAAACCTCCTGTAGTACCCAGTGAGCCCCAGGAAGGCCCTCACTGCGGTCTGCGTCTTGGGGGGTTCCCAAGCCAGGATGGTCTCAATTTTGGGTTGCAAGGGTGCCACCTTGCCACTCCCCACTTGGTGTCCCAAGTACACCACGGAACCCTGCCCGATCTGGCACTTGCTTGCCTTGATCGTGAGGCCTGCTCGGCGCAGAGCCATCAACACTTCCCAGAGGTGGCGCAGGTGTTCGGGCCAGGTGGCACGGAACACTGCGATGTCATCCAGGTAGGCGGCACTGAACGCATCCAGCCCAACCAGTACCTGGTTGACCAACCTCTGAAAGGTGGCAGGGGCATTCTTCATTCCAAATGGCATGACTCGGAACTGGAAGTGCCCATCTGGAGTAGAGAATGCTGACCTCTCTTTGGCCCCATCGGTCAAGGCGATCTGCCAGTACCCAGACGTTAAATCAAACGTGCTGAGGAACCGGGCAGCCCCCAGCCGATCAATGAGCTCATCAGCTCTGGGGATGGGGTGCGCGTCAGTCTTCGTTACTGAATTGAGTCCTCTGTAGTCCACACAGAACCGGAGTTCAGGTGTGGCTCCCGGCGCAGCAGCTTTGGGGACCAAGACCACGGGGCTGGACCAAGGACTGCTGGAGGACTCAACCACCCCTAGCGCAAGCATTTTGGAGACCTCCTCCTTAATGCAAGCTCTGACCCTGTCAGTTACCCTGTAAGCCTTGTGCTTTACAGGTAAGCTGTCTCCTGTGTCCACATCATGGACGCACCAATCTGTGACACCAGGAACCAGGGAGAATCGGTCGGAAAACTGTCCCAGCAAGTGGCGGCAATCTTCCTGTTGTTCGGGCGTCAGGGTGGGTGAGAGGTTAACTCCATCCACTGACCCATCTTTCTCAGAGGCCACTAAGAGGTCAGGAAGAGGCTCGGTCTCCTCTTCCATTCCATCATCAGTGGCCAGCAGCATGCCCACTTCGGTCCTCTCTAAGTGGGGCTTAAGGCGGTTAACATGTAGGACCCTCAAAGGGTTCCTGGGAGTCTGCATGTCCACCAAGTAGGTGATAGGACTTTTGCGCTCCACAACCTCAAATGGACCTGTCCACTTATCCTGAAGTGCACACGGCTCCACTGGGGCCAAGACCCACACCTTTTGTCCAGGTTGAAGCTCTACCAGAGTGGCATTCCGGTCGTACCACCGCTTCATCTCCTCCTGGCTGGCTTCCAGATTTGCCTCAGCAAGTTGCCTGAAACGCCGAGTCTGATTTCGGAAGGCCAGCGTGTAACTATATACATTCTGGGGAGGTTTCCTGGGAGATTGCTCCCAGCCTTCCTTTACCAAACTCAGAGGTCCTCTTACCGGGTGACCATACAGAAGCTCAAAGGGGCTGAACCCTAGAGACTTCTGCGGCACCTCTCGGTAAGCGAAGAGCAGGCATGGCAAGAGGACGTCCCACTTACGCCTCATTGGGCCGTCCAGGCCCATGATCATGCCTTTGAGGGTTCGGTTGAATCTCTCAACCAACCCATTTCCTTGGGGATGGTAAGGAGTGGTGAACTTGTAAGTTACCCCACACTCCTTCCACAGGGATTTCATATATGTGGATATGAAATTGGTCCCCCTGTCGCTCACCACCTCTAGAGGGAATCCCACTCGGGAGAAAATTCCCATCAGTGCCCGTCCCACCACGGGGGCCGTCACTGTCCTCAGAGGGATGGCTTCAGGGTACCGGGTGGCATGGTCCACCAAGACCAGGATGAACCTGTTGCCCAGGGCTGTCTTGGGATCCAGAGGCCCCACAATATCAATACCCACTCGTTGGAATGGCGTACCGACCACAGGGAAAGGTTGCAGAGGAGCCTTGTGCTTCCCTCCGCTCTTACCACTTGCCTGGCAAGTCTGACAGGTTCTGCAGTAGGAATCTGAATTCTTATGCATTTGGGGCCAGTAAAAGTGGGTGACAAGCCTGTCATAGGTCTTGTCCATCCCCAAATGTCCTGCTAAAGGCACATCGTGAGCCAGCCCCAGTAGGAAGGTTCTGAACTTCTGGGGTACCACCAGCACACGGGCTGACCCAGGTTCAGCAGCCTTAGGCTCGGAATACAGGAGGTCACTCTCCCAGTACACGTAGTGTGTTTTGGCCTGAACACCATTGGCCTGGTCTGCAGCCTGTTGCCGCATACCCACGAGAGAAGGGCATTCTTTCTGCTCCCTGCAGAATTCCTCCCTGGAGGGACCTCCTTCTTGCTGCCAATGGGTCAGCTCAGGCAGATCTCCCAGTTCGGCAATCTGTTCCCCGGTAGGCTCCAGAGCATCCCCCTCAGGGTCTACTTCCTCCTGGGCCGTGGGAACTTCGGGGGCCGGTTTCCCGCGCCTCCTGCGCCTTCTCCCTAAGGCCGGTTCCTGGACCTCTCCCTCAGGCTCCAGGATCCTCTCAACACCCCTACTGGCTGCCATGGACCGGGTGGTCACGCACGCCCAGTCGGGTAGACCCACCATCCTCAGATGCGTGGTCTTCTCCACCTTTTCCCAAGGGGAGCTCTCCAGGTCGTTCCCTAGCAGACAGTCTACAGGCATGTCAGTTCTCACAGCGACTTGTAGAGTACCAGAGACCTCCCCCCACTCAAAGGGAACTTGAGCCATTGGACAACGACTCTCTATGTTGTCAGCATTGACAACCCTACAGTAGGCATTGGGTACAATCTGCTCTTGAGACACCAGGTGTTGCCTCACCGAGGTCACGCTGGCTCCTGTATCTCTAAGAGCCTCAACCTTCTTTCCATTGATGGTCACTACTTGCCCATATTTCTTAGGGTTAGAGGGCAAGTAAGTTTCGGGGACCATCTCACTGTCTCCTAGCGAGACTAGGGTCATCTGCCCGGGACCCCCACCCTCCTGGACTGCTACCTCCTCCCCAAAGTTAACACTAGCTACTTGCCGGGGTGGAGCACCAGTGGGTGCGGTCTTACCAAACAGGCGACACTTAGGATCAGAGGCAATGTGACCCGGGTCACCACACCTATAACAATTGAAGGGCCCCTTTGGAACAGGTCTACCTGTCGGGGCCCCGTTCTGCTGCGGGGGTGGGGGAGGCTGAGAACCCTTCTGCTGGTTCCCTTGGGAATTACTTTGGGGGCCTTTTTGGAACCCCTTCTGTTTACCCTTGTCCCCCCCACTCTTCTGCTGGGGACCCTGCTCACCTTTGGCGGAGTCTCCCACTTGACCCTTGTGGACCCTGGTGCTGAGCCAGCGGTCCGCCTCCTCAGCAAGCTTCCTCGGGTTGGACAGCTTGCTATCTATCAGGTGCTGGCGTAGCTCAGGAAAACATTGACTGGACAAGTGCTCCCATGCAATTAAATCAAGCAGCCCTTGATAATCATTCACTTTGCTACCCTTCACCCAACCATCCAGCGCTCTGCAGAAAAAGGTCACATACTCCACATACGTACTCTCAGGGATCTTCTTGGTCTCCCTGAACCTCTGTCTATATAGCTCAGGAGTTAACCCATACCTGGTCATTAAAGCTTCCTTCATATGGGGGTATGAGGTCTGGACTTCTAAGGGCAAATCTAACAGTGTGTCCCGCCCTTCCGCAGGGAACCTTCCCCACAACCCCGCTCCCCAGTCTTTCTCAGGGACCCGGTGTGAGGACATGGCCACCTCGTAGGCTCTAAACCACTGCCCTATGTCATCCTTTCTAAAATACTTGGACTCTACCTGCACCGGTGGAGTGCTGCCACCAGAAGGAGCGGTGTCCAAACTTTTCGCCTTCAGCTCCAACTCCTTCAATCTTATATCGTGATCCATTTGGCGTTGTTGTGCCTCCAGGGCCAACTTCTGCTTTTCCATTTCCATTTGTCCTGCCAACTTTGCCATCTCCATTGCATGCGCCCTGTCTGCTGCCCTGTCTGCCAGCTCCTCTGGCGACCGGACTCTGCTGGGTTCCTCAAGGTTGTCGGGTGGAACGATGTCCCCCGCATTCCGTGGGTCTCGTGACTCCTTCCAGGCTCTCAGCGCCTTGAGGTACTGGTTCTTCTTCCTGAATCCAGCATGGGGAACTCTGAATTTTACACTGTAGCCTTTCAATTGCTCCGTTGTGTAACCTTCCAGTCTCTCCCAATCCACCTCATCTATTCCAGAAATCACGGAGAGCGCTCTTCCAGCAGAGAGTGAGCCAGGCATGGTTGCAGTAATGGCAGATGTCTCAAAAAACCTGTGGCTGCGTTATTTGGTCTGCTCTCACTATCTGGTGATTAATAATTCACTGTATGCAAATTACAAGTGCAAATCCGAAATCCCAACCGCTGCCAACAATGTTAGAGTCGGGGATCTCTGGTTGGCGCAAGGTTGCCCTTGTGTCAAGCAGGAACCCTCTCCACCACGTCAGGGAGCAGGATAACCCCTCGCGAATGACCCTTGCTCACCCTCTAGGTGCGTGGCGTGAGCAGCCAAGGCGATTCCTCAGGCGTTGTTGGTTAAGCACTTACAATCATACACACAGTAAATACATCAATCCCCCCAGAAACGGACACCAGACTTGGATATATATAAAAATACGCTTCTTTATGTCAAAATAGGTATATATATCTCAGCAGACTTATTCACAAGACCAATAACGTTTTCGCTAGGCCACCAGGTTGTAAAGCAGGCAAATGTTCTTTGTTCGTAGCTTCAAATGGAGACCTTGTAATCTCTCGCAAATGTTACTTGTGGTTCCAGTACTCACAGAGGTCGGCTCCTGCGAACGGGGAAATAAGGCGTTGCGGGCCCCGAGCCCGATACTGGAACTTCTTTCTTGATGTGGAGAGTCGGCACAGGTCGGTGCGACTCTCAACTTGGGAAGTGGTCTTGGGTCCTCACTCAGCAGGTGTGGGCACGTAGGCAGGCGCGGCCAGCGACCCTTTAGCACGGCGGTGCAGGAGGGTCTCCACAGCGGGGGCGGCGCGGCCTGAGATGTCCGGGGATAGCGAAGCGGGGTCGCAGGGCACGGTCAGTGCAGCTGGATGACCCGGCGTAGATCACAGTCGTCGGACGGCTTCCGGCGGGAGGGGTGATAGCGCGGTCAGCGCGCTCCAGTAGCAGGCGGTGACAGGGATGCAGGCGGCCTGGCCCGGGGACAGAGAGCGGCTCTGGACGGAGCGGGGCTCTCACGGGTTTGAGGCAGGCAAGCTTCTGAGTGTCACGGCCCTAGGAGGGGCGATGAGGGGCGCAGTCTCTTTCCAGCGGGATGCGCACACGGCTCGAATTGGAGGACGAGCAAAAGCACAGAGAACCCACTGGTCCTGGGGTTCAGTTCAGGGGGCAAGCTCAGATCAAGCCCTTGGAGAATGTTCAAGCACAAAGTAGCAAAGTCTTTTCAGTAGTCTCTTCCTCTCCTTTCTCAGCAAGGCAAGCAGCAGGCCAGCTCCTCCAGCGTCTTCTTCTCCTTCTAGTCGGGCAGAGGTTCTTTGTGGTAAACAGGATTCTGATTTCTTAGGAGCCAGGCTCCTACTTTTATACCATGATTCTTTTGTTCTTTAGCGCCAGGGGGCCTAGGCCTGGCTCAGTCCAGTTCTGGAGCACTTTGTTATGGTGACTCTGCTCTTTCCTTTCAGCAGCAGGGCAGAGACATCAGCCGCCCCACAGGGGGTGGCGCCGGCTTTGTGGTGGCAGAGCACAGGTCTATTCAAGAGTCAAGGTGTACTCCTCCCACCCATCCAGGTGTCACCTCTCTACCCACCACCTGGCAGCCAACCTGTCTCTGGGGATTCCCCAACCCTGCTCCTTACTGTTGCCAGGCAGAACACATACACACAGCAGAGGCGGACTGAGATGGTTAGGTCAGTAAATACTAACTTTCTAAAAGTAGTATTTACAAACCCAGGATATTAAAATAAACTTGACTACAAGAAGTATTTTATTATTCTGAGTTCAGGCATGCTAAACTTGACACTTCTACCATGCTCTCTGAGTCCACTGGGGTCACAGCGTTGGCGTGATCCCGGCAGCCCATTCTGGCCTATGGAGAGCAGGTAGCCTTCAATAGTGAAAAACGGAAAGGGCTGTAATTCACTACTAAGACATGCCACACACATCAGGGCATGTCCTACCTTATGCCTACAATGCACCCTGCCCTTGGGCCTACCAGAGGGGTGGCTAATATGTAGGTAAGGGAAGGTTTAGGGACTGGCAAGTGGGGGCCCTTGCGCAGTCAGCGCGACGGTCCCGGACCGCGCACAGGGTCTGCGGTGGCAGACCCTAGACACACTTTACAAGGCCGCTTCCGTGGGTGGCGCAACTAGCGCTGCAAGCCCACCAGCAGCATTGGCATTCACAAGCCCTGGCACCCCTGGTGCACTTTACTGGGGACTGACAGTGAATCCAATAAACCAATCATGGACATCAATTACAGGTACACTTTACTTAGGGAGCACTTGCACTGCGGCACGGATTAGCCGTGGCGCAGTGCCCTGAGCGGACAACACCAGCAAAACAATCGAGGCACACCATCAGCAAGTGGAAGGGAAACTCACGCCAAGGTGCCAGGTCTAACACGGGGGCTTTCCGGGCTTTGGGATCGCCACTATGGTGGCTAATCGTTGATTTAGTGGGAGTTCACCCGTCTGTAGACTATCAGAGTACTTATTTAACAAATGTGGGGCAATGATCCCAGCCTCTTTTTATAGAGTTCAATCGGCACCCCATTAGGTCCAACAGCCTTCCCAGATTGCAGTGAGCTGATCGCCACTTGTATCTCTTCGATGGTAAGATCAGCCTCAAGCGTAAAGGCCGCCTCCGCTGTGAGTCTGGGCATATTAATATCCTTTATGTAAGTCAGTGCCTCATCCACAGTCACAGCGGATAACAACATATATACCAGCTGAAAGTGTTGCGCTAGTGTGTGTACTATTGTCCGTGGGTCAGTCGTCTCCTGACCTTCCCTTGTCAGAATTTGTGCTATCCATTTTTTCCCTTGCTCCCTTTAATCGAGCCATGCCAGAAGTTTTCCGGCCTTATCGCTTGTGTCGTATATCCTATGTTGTGCATCCGTCAGTCGCTGCTTAGTTGCTTCCCTAAGATATTCCCTATGCTGTTGTTGTACAAGACGCAAATGCTGGGATGTAGCCGGTGTTGGATTGTTGGTGTGTTGAGTGCCAGCGTTATGTAGTTCTAACTCTATCGTGCAGGACCTGTTGTTTTCTCAGTTTATGACCTGTAATAGAAGCGATGGCCTGCCATCTGAGAACAGTTTTGTAAGCCTCCCACAGGGTAGTTGGGGAGTGGACCGATAGAACATTCTCTTGAAAGTAGTGTTGTGTCGCCTTACTAATAGCTTTCTTGATCTTTGGGACCTGCAAATAACCAGGGTGTATGGGATAAACCCGCTGTCGCATTCTATGGCGGTATGTGTATGTTAGCAGCACTGGAGAGTGGTCAGAGATACCCCTAGGCCTAATCTCTATATTTTCAACATTTCTCAAACTATCTGCGGAGGCGAGAAAGTAATCTATTCTAGATAAACTATTATGAACCCCAGAGTGGAAAGTGAATTGTCGTGCTGTGGGGTGGAGACTTCTCCATATGTCAGTGAGCCCCAGTGCCTCTAGAAAGCTCTCAAGGCAAGAAACGCCAGTCGTGTGCATCCTTGCGGGGTACCGGTCTAGGGCTCCATCTATTATAGCATTAAAGTCTCCCCCAATCAACAGTTCCCCCTCCGGGAGGTCAAGCAGGAAGTCACTCAGATCTGGGAGTGTTACAGCATGTAGGGCTGGGGGAATATAGACTGATACTATATTAATAGCTCCCATTGACATGCAACGGCCGCGAAGCGACCATATGCGTCTGTCTTTGTTTTATGGACTATTAATGGTGACTGTTTACTGACTAAGATACCCACAACCCTTAAGCCAGAAGAGAACTCCGGGTGTGCAATCATTTTAAACCCCCACCTGTCTAACGCCTTACACGTGGTACCGGTGAGGTGCGTCTCTTGCAACAGGGCCACCATCGGGGAGTACCTTTTTAAACTTTGCAAAACCAAGCCTCTCTTAATTTTGTCCCCAGGCCGTGTACGTTCCACGTAATCAAGGACAAGGGAGCTACTTGGGTCATGGGAAACGATCTTGGATCAGTGTCTAGTGGGCCCCAATCCGCCATGGCTGGCATAGTGTAGAAGTAGTGTTCCGGATTTTGTTGCGTAATGTGATTGGCAACCAGTGTCTAAAAATGTCCTATACATGTGTGCCTTTCTAGAGACTAACATAAAGAAAAAACAGAACCACATAAACAATCCCAACCCTTCCACCCCCCTCCCTGCCTCCCTGCTAGACAGAATCATAACTACACGCCACACCAACTTTGCAGAGTGCTTAATACCCAATCCCATGAACAGTACTTGCGTGTAGGGGGGAGAAGTTTGCAGGAGGCCGTAGTCTATCCCCACCCCAAAGAAAATCTTTCAACAAAGTTCCATTGTAGCTATTTCGGCAATTCCACTGCCGTGGTCTGTGGTTCCTCCCCCGGCAGGGGGGGACTAACAGGTTTTTTTTAAGCCCCGTCTGTGATGAAGTCCTCTTCACATGTATGCCCAAGTTGCGTATTCGTCACCTGGTTTTGGTAAGTCTCGATTGCGTACTATCCCTGGTCAGCATTCCTTGACCTCTGATCGTTGCGCATTATCTTCCTCCGGCTCGATTCTTTGGTCTCCGGAGTCAGTTTCCTCCCTTCGCTGCTGTTGGCGTCTCTCAAACCGTCTGGACCCCTCCACTCATCGCCATCCCTCGAGCCAGTCGTGGGCCTCCTCCGGTGTGTCGAAGAACCATGTCTTACCATCCGCAACCACCCGCACCATCGCCAGAAATAGCATGGAGTAAGACAGCTCCCTCCGTCTAAGTTCTTTCTTTATTTCAAGGAAGCTCCTGCGACGTTTAGTGACCGCCGCCGTGTAGTCTAGGAAGAAGGATACCACTGAGTTTTGAATGCGCAGCGGTGGAGCCACTCTCGCTGTTTGTAGTATGGCATCCCTATTGCGGAAATTGAAAATGCGGGCCAGGATTGGTCTGTGGGGCGCCCCAGACTTGGGCCTAACCCCCGGTACCCTGTGTGCTCTTTCCACTGAGAAAAAGGTGGCGAGTCCTCTTGGTTGGAGTCTAGTTTTTATGAGATCGTCTCTGGGGCATGATAAATATGCAGATAACTTGCCGGATAGTCTGGGGAGTCTACGTTTCCTACGGAGCTTCTCTAAGTTGCGGCCATTAGGATCGGCTGCAAGCCACGCCACCCCGATTCTTCTTTTTTTAGTGTATGGATATGGATTGTACCTAAACTACTTTTGAATATATTTCATAAGATATTTATTTGCTGTACTATTCTACTTTTATGCACTTAATTGATGTGAAAATAAAGTTGCTTGACTGACTGACTGCTTTGAAGGGCTTTCCTATCATCTCCCAGCAGATATAGAAAAATATGTATTATAAACCTTCCTAGTGTTTCCCAATAGAAAATGTTGCTGGATTCACACAGTGAATTAGCTTTCAGACCTTCGATGACTAAGTGCACACTTATTAAATTGTGAGCGTGTCGTGTGTTTATATATAATAGGCAACCCCCGTGGGCTTCAAGAAACACGTTGTGGTTAGTTTATAAATATATAAAACTAGTTCTTCCTACATGGCAAAGGCACCTTTCCATGTCATGTGTTACTGTGGTGCATTTAGCCTGCAGCCCAGCCAGAGCACATTGGTGCTCCTGGCAGCCATACATGTGTGTTGTATACTTGGACTGAGTAAATACACACTGCAAACCACATATGCCATTTAACTCCTGTGCCAGTGGTGCATTGACTACAACATTTACTATGGCCTTACATGAAAGTTAAATGGAGCAAATGGATGAAAACAATTGAACCAATAATGGTTTCAGGGAATTAGCACATACGTTGTGGCACTGATCAGCAGTGTTACAGACCCAAACTATTACCAGAAAAAAGAGTGTCCAGAATAAGGCAAATCTGCCTCACCATCTGCCTCCCCGCCGTCAGACGGACACTTGTCAGGTACTACTAATTTATTTCAATTGACTGGGGCTGGACGGAGCTAGCCTTCTAGCCTCGCATCTTTACCTTGACTTTGTTATTCCTGCACCTCTCTGACTTTGTTTTGCCCTCCTTTTTCCCTCTCTACGTGGGGGGAATAGCTGGGCCGTGGGCTGGCTCCACCTCTTTCCAGAAGTGGTTTGTGGTCCGGAGTCTGTTGCCGGCTCTGGAGGTTGCCTCGAATGCTTATTTTCTCCTATGACTTTTGAGTCGGTGGGGGCAGACTGGATTTCCCTCCCCAGACTTTCACAGGGCACTTATCTGCATGTAGTTGGATGCCTTTGGATCTGCGGCCTCCTGCTGTGGAGGAGATGACTGTGGAGGGTCGAAACTGACATTGGCTGGCTTGCCCTCCCTTGGGGGGGGCCGTCGGGGGCAGGGCCCATCTCCAACTCTTAAGGCTATCGCCTGCTGGGTGTATCTTCGATGACTGCATCTTCCTCTGCCAATGTTCGTTGTCAGGCACCAGATCCTTATATATCGGTGCACGAGAGCCACGGACGATTTCCCCGATTTCAGCTGTTGTGGGTTGCTCTTTGTGGGTGACAGATTCTTCCTGGGGTAAAGTGTGGGGTGGGGGGTGTTGGGAGGGGGTGTTCCAGTTGGGCCTTCAGGCCTTGTTTACTGTTTTATTTGTACTTAATGGTGTTTGCTTTTCAGGTTGTCTACGTCTAACACACACGTCATTACTAACACATAAGTATGGCATGGCAATGCTGTAGACAACCTGAAAAGGAAACACCATTAGTACAAATAAAACAGTAAACAAGGCCCGAGGGCCCAACTGGAACACCCCCTCCTAGCACCATCTACCCTGCAGAGGCAAAGCATTGTTGGATGGCCTCTACGCAGAGGGTATATGCATCCAGGGATAAGTTGTGTAAGTTACTGTACTGGCTGGTGAATCGCAGTATCTTGGACCGGGTGGTCCCGGTGATTTGGGACTTCACTGGAGGCATACAGGAGGAACTTCCAGCCATTGTTCAGATGTTTGCTGATTTCTACTGGGGTTTGTATTCATGACATCCCTCGCCACCCACCGAGGTCACAAACCCTCTTCTGGATAGCATACCGTTGCCGTCCATTCCCAGTGCTCTAGCTCAAGAGTTGGACCAGGATCTCACTCTGGAGGAGGTTAGCTCCGTGGTGTCGGAACCACAAGCTGGCAAGACGGCTGGCCCAGATGGGTATCCTATTGAATACTTAAAGCGATTCCGAGATATTCTATGTCTCCATCGTCTGAATTTCAATGTAGCCGTGCTGGAGCAGGGGTCCTTTTCACCGAGTTAGATTGTGTCATAATTGTTATCCTGCCCAATGATCGCTTTCCTAGAGACCAGTGTTCAAAGTATCGTCCAATCTCCCTAATAATGTTGACATTTAGATCTACACGAAAGTTCTGGCGATGTGGCTGGGTTGGGCATTGCTGCACCTGGTCCATCCAGATCAGTGTGGGTTTATGCCAGGTCGCATCACGCATCACTGTATCAGCAGGGTCCACACGGCGCTGTCTCGGACGCACGGCCTGGATGGCACCCTGGCCCTTTTGTTGGTAGATTTCACCAAGGATTTTGACTGTGGCGTGGGATTTTATGGAAAGAGTTATCCAACGGATGGGTATGGGAGAGGGGTTCTGTTGCATGACCCGTCTTCTCTACCAGGCCCCCACCGCTCAGGTCCGTGTAAATGATGTTCTGTCCCCCACATTTTCTATTGAACATGGTACGCACCAGGGGTGTCCGCTGTCCCCATTGCTATTTGCCTTGATGATAGAGCCCCTAGTGCTACTTGTATGCTGCGACGCCTAGATCTGGAGCTGGCAGTGGCAAAGAAGATTTGAGGACCACATAGCGTTATACGCGGATGATCTCCTTCTGTTTCTGGGCCCCGATGTCTAACCCTGCTTCGGCTGTACGGTTAACGAAGGCAAGTCCTGCCTGGTTGAGGTGAGGGGGGATGCCCTTTGGCAGGTTTGGTGTCCCAAGATTCCCACCCAACACAACTGCTTCAAGTACTTAGGAATCCGCATGTCCCCCCTCTAAGACCTAGCCTGGGCTCTTAACTTCCGGGAATTGGCTCTTAGGCTCGAATGGAAACTCAGCCACTGGGCCGCCCTGGCACTGAATCCTATGGGGCATACTGACCTCTTTAAAATGGTGTGTCTGCTGTGTTATTTGTACATTCTGGGCAACTAAATGTACCCCATCCCACGCAAGTGTTTTGGCTACGTGAATGCCAAGATCACTAATTATATATGGGCAGTTGGCAAGCACAAGGTAGCCTTTCCGTCCCCGTGTAACTCCCCCTTTGATGGAGACTTAGGTTTGTCTGACATTTGCCTATACTACCTCGCAGCCCACCTGGTGCTGGTTAATGACTGGTTTACGGGTGGGTGGGATGACCCGGCATACCGTCAGGGGATTCACTCACTGGGTCTGGGTGGTATGCTTGAGTTGCTGTACGGGGCGCTGCTGCCCACCACACTACCTTCTTGCACACAAGTGTCCCTTACCTGCTGGAGGGCAGCTCTTCTGCAAATTGGTCGGTACCGCCATCTCACTGAGATGACCCCCCCTATGGCGGGGAACTTGGCTTGGTCAGCTCTCGGCCCTGGAGAGTTTCATCTACTGGGACCAAATCGGGATTTCCTATCCGGGGGATGTCTATAGGGGAGGTAGTCATTGTGACATTTCAGGACCTACAGGTCAGATACAGAGTGGCCAACTTGCAGTTCTTTCGTTACCTCCAGCTACACCACGCCCTGCAGGCTCACAACCTCCCAGACGACTCCCTGCCCGAGTTTAGTCCGCTAGAGGTGAAGGTTTTCTTTGGGCGTTTGGGTAAAGGGACAGTCTCTATGATTTAGCACTCGCTGGTAAACCATGCCCCAGATGGCCTCGGGCGGGCAAGGCAGAATGGGAGGCCTGAGTGAGAATACCGGAAGAATAGGAATGGAGGGAAGCTTGTATTGTGCCCCGAGAATCTGCGATCTCACCGCTGCTTTGTATGGTGCAATTGCACCTCGTGGTGCCTACAGCACTCGCACACCAATGTACAAGCAATGTGTGCACGATGTGCGCTCGCTGAGGCAGACTTCTTTCAAGTGGCATGGGAATGCCCGGTGTTGAGGCCCTTCTGGGACGGGGTAGGTAATTTGCTTTCCTCTGTTTTGGGCCACACCCTGGATCTGACATCCTGCATTGTGCTGCTGGGGTTGGTGGAGAAGGTTGGAGGACCCCAGGCTGAGCGGATCTTTGTGGGGGTTGACTGTCTGGTCACCAAACAGGATGTAACTCATACCTGGAAAGAAGCAAAACCCTCCTACTGTTAAATGCTGGTGCAAGGGGGTGGACTGGTGCGCGCTCCAGGAGAAAACGATTTTTGAGGCTCGTGGTTGTCCACAGAAACATGGACGAATATGGGAAGTGCACATTGCAAACTCAAATAGTTTAACGGAAAAAGCCAATTGACAGTGCTATGTTAAATGTATGTGAAAACCAAACAGCTCACTCACATTTGAGCATCCATACATCCTTACCAGGGTAAAAATGTACTTTCATACTGAATCTGAATATCTCCTCTCATATTAAAGGATGCTTACTCCAGTCTGGTATCCTGCACATATTGATTTTTCTTGACGCTTAATCTAGTCCACACTCGATTATAATTGTGTCCTCCTTTGCCACTTAATTCCTTTGGCTCTCTTAAGTCTTCAGCATTCTAAGATTTTACCATTAAACAACCGCACCTGGCAGTTTGATAGACTAAAGGTGCAATATGTATTGTTCTATTGTAAGAAAAAGTTCTCGTAAAATTTCCACTGACTGAGTCTATGGCGCTTACAATCAAGTTGTCACGCTTAGTTTCGTAATTATGTAAATGTGACAAATTACAGTACACACATACCACCATGGTGGCTGCGTTTTTGCCGGAAGGTGGGTGACTTGCCAGCAGCAGGGTACACACAGTGACATTCACAGCCGAACCCACACGGTCCGCTACCAGAATATCGTGGCCTGAATATCATCTCTAAAAAATATTGAAGTTACCCCATTGAAGATAATAATAGAAAATCAACCAATATGGTGCTTTTTTGGGAAACAATCTTTAAGCCGCTTAATTGTCAGAGGATATGTGTGCTATAAATATTCTGTCATACTACCCCTTCACCCCTTTGCAGTGCCTGTAACAGATGTGGGCCTTTTTTAATTTCAAAGTACTTTATTGGGTTTTATACAAAAAATAAACTTGCCATGATACAGCAATGCAGAACACATGTTGTAAAAGGCAGGTAAAGTGAATTAATATCTTGTACAAAAATGCTTAACGCTGTATACGGGAAAGAAGGCGAGAAAAAAGCATAAGGTAAAACAAATCCTGAGAATCATATCAAACATAAGGGAAAAAAGTAAGTCAACATATTACAATAGTAGGCATAACAATCCAGGAACTGAAATTGGCAGCAAACCCATTTTCAGTGAGACAACAGTCTGGCGACAGGAAGAGAGGGTATCGTGGAACGTAATAACTATGACACCACTACAAGGTGTGTTGAGGGATTCTTGGTGGTCAGATGTGGGCCTTTAGGGCTCAGGTCGTCCAGAAAACGTTGTCCTTTCCTTTGGATCACTCTCCCCTACCAACAAAGAGGCACTACCTTCCTCACCAAGTGTAAAACGTGTCTTAAGTCCCAGCTCTTTAATGTGTGGAAAAGCCTGCCACATTAAACAGGCCAAATCTAACCCTTCAGCCACCCCCTCCAATGTGCCGTTATGGCTGCACTGTTGATCATACATGTCTAAGCAGGGATTGACTGGAATGCTTTGAACGGCACGGCCAGGATGTCCTTCACCCAGCCCTACACTCTGCGAACATGAGCAGTGCAGGCGTGCCTGTGAGTGGGTAGCATTTGTTAACACAGTGACTGGGAGGGAGGTACTGGAGCACTGCCCTTGCCCTCCAGAACAGGCCAGTAAAAAGGTGTTTACCTCAGTGATGCTAATAGGGAGAAACGTGATCCTCTGCACCGAAGCCTTAAACAAACAGGGGCCCAGTTTGGGCAATGTCGTGCTTAAGTTAATCACCAGACAGGCCAGACAAGCCCTGTCTGAGAGCAATGTGTGCATCTTGTTTACTGTTGATGCCTTCCCACTGAAAACAAACATTTATGTAACCACTCCCAATATAAATGTTTTTTGTGTGCAGTTTTATATAGTGCAAACTCGACCCGAAAGTATTGAAGCGCTTTACATGCGCACCAGTCACGTATCACAAGGACACAATCATTTTTAGTAATCACAAAGAGATTTGGGAGCACATGCATCAAAGTAGGGAATTGCGAATCCTTAATAGCGATTTTTTCATGCATCCTGCATTGCATTTAGGGAATCCCAAATTGTGATTCCCTAAATGCATTTGCAAAATAGGTCATCTCAAAGATTGCGATTCCCAATTTTGCGATTTGCTTTGGGCTTAATGCATCCCAAATGGCAAAATTCTGCAAATCGGCCCGTTTGCGACCGGTATTTTGCTTGATGCATGTGCCCCTAAGTGATTTGCCCAGATGCCACATACAGCACGTTAGAAAGGCTACATATCTTCAGTAAGTACAGATGTAATGCCAACAGCTCTGTTTCATTGACGGACGTCCCCAAAGCCTTCTTAGTTTGAAATAATCACCAAGCAGGTAGTTGTGCTGCAGGTGCAGTGTCACTGGGACCCGGACTGCGAGAGGCCTGGTGAACCCTAATTACGGGTGTCTTTGTCTTATTTAGGAGTGGACGGTGAGTTGTGGAGATTACACCCTTGCTATGCCACTGCGCACAGGCCTACTGGGAATATATAGCGCTGACGTACCTATTCATGCACAATTAAACTCTATGGTGCATGCATTTTTAAATAAAGAACTTATAAAATAGTGTGGAGTAATAATAGCAGAAAGGAATATGACTACGTGTATAGAAAAATGCTTTTACTGAATGCCATCTGCATGGAAATGCTTTGGAATTATTCAATTTGCAATGCTTTGCTGTGGGTATGTATTCATTATGGCAGCCCTGTCTTATTGGATTTCGCTGTCCTTGGCCTACAAAGGAAAACGTGTTCCATAAAAAAAGTATTGCTATATTTAAAAGCAATCACAGTCATGGTGGTCTGCTGACCCCAGCAGGCCACCATCCCTGTGATAACCAAAGGAAATGATGGACGGAGTGTTGAACATTGCAAACACTCACCCCCAATCAACTGATCTGGGTTTAATCCATCACCGTTCTTTAGCCCACTCTGCCACCCCAGTTCAGACATGGCCATATGCAAATCAGTCTGACCCTGTGCCTCATGGGAACAGTCCAGCCCTAACTGCCAAGCCATGTCTTCCCTGGACCGGAAACAAGCTTCCTAGGACCGGTTTCTGGCATTTCAGCTGTCTTCAGCCAGGCTTGCTTGAATCCAGTGGCAAAGTGAGCAAGGGACTCACATCTGAGCATACCCTGCCAACTTATGGCGAACAAAGCAAAAACCAAAGGAAATGATGGACGGAGTGTTGAACATTGCAAACACTCCCCCCCAGTCAACTGATCTGGGTTTAATCCATCACCGTTCTTTAGCCCACTCTGCCACCCCAGTTCAGACATGGCCATATGCAAATCAGTCTGACCCTGTGCCTCATGGGAACAGTCCAGCCCGAACTGCAAAGCCATGTCTTCCCTGGACCAGAAACAAGCTTCCTAGGACCGGTTTCTGGCATTTCAGCCGTCTTCAGCCAGGCTTGCTTGAATCCAGTGGCAAAGTGAGCAAGGGACTCACGTCTGAGCATACCCTGCCAACTTATGGCGAACAAAGCAAAAACCAAAGGAAATGATGGACGGAGTGTTGAACATTGCAAACACTCCCCCCCAGTCAACTGATCTGGGTTTAATCCATCACCGCTCTTTAGCCAACTCTGCCACCCCAGTTCAGACATGGCCATATGCAAATCAGTCTGACCCTGTGCCTCATGGAAACAGTCCAGCCCGAACTGCCAAGCCATGTCTTCCCTGGACCGGAAACAAGCTTCCTAGGACCGGTTTCTGGCATTTCAGCCGTTTTCAGCCAGGCTTGCTTGAATCCAGTGGCAAAGTGAGCAAGGGACTCACGTCTGAACATACCCTGCCAACTTATGGCGAACAAAGCAAAAACCAAAGGAAATGATGGACGAAGTGTTGAACATTGCAAACACTCGCCCCCAGTCAACTGATCTGGGTTTAATCCATCACCGTTCTTTAGCCCACTCTGCCACCCCAGTTCAGACATGGCCATATGCAAATCAGTCTGACCCTGTGCCTCATGGGAACAGTCCAACTCGAACTGCCAAGCCATGTCTTCCCTGGACCGGAAACAAGCTTCCTAGGACCGGTTTCTGGCATTTCAGCCGTCTTCAGCCAGGCTTGCTTGAATCCAGTGGCAAAGTGAGCAAGGGACTCACGTATGAGCATACCCTGCCAACTTATGTCGAACAAAGCAAAAACCAAAGGAAATGATGGACGGAGTGTTGAACATTGCAAACACTCGCCCCCAGTCAACTGATCTGGGTTTAATCCATCACCGTTCTTTAGCCCACTCTGCCACCCCAGTTCAGACATGGCCATATGCAAATCAGTCTGACCCTGTGCCTCATGGGAACAGTCCAGCCCGAACTGCCAAGCCATGTCTTCCCTGGACCGGAAACAAGCTTCCTAGGACCGGTTTCTGGCATTTCAGCCGTCTTCAGCCAGGCTTGCTTGAATCCAGTGGCAAAGTGAGCAAGGGACTTACGTCTGAGCATACCCTGCCAACTTATGTCGAACAAAGCAAAAACCAAAGGAAATGATGGACGGAGTGTTGAACATTGCAAACACTCGCCCCCAGTCAACTGATCTGGGTTTAATCCATCACCGTTCTTTAGCCCACTCTGCCACCCCAGTTCAGACATGGCCATATGCAAATCAGTCTGACCCTGTGCCTCATGGGAACAGTCCAGCCCGAACTGCCAAGCCATGTCTTCCCTGGACCGGAAACAAGCTTCCTAGGACCGGTTTCTGGCATTTCAGCCGTCTTCAGCCAGGCTTGCTTGAATTCAGTGGCAAAGTGAGCAAGGGACTCACGTCTGAGCATACCCTGCCAACTTATGTCGAACAAAGCAAAAACCAAAGGAAATGATGGACGGAGTGTTGAACATTGCAAACACTCGCCCCCAGTCAACTGACCTGGGTTTAATCCATCACCGTTCTTTAGTCCACTCTGCCACCCCAGTTCAGACATGGCCATATGCAAATCAGTCTGACCCTGTGCCTCATGGGAACAGTCCAGCCTGAACTGCCAAGCCATGTCTTCCCTGGACCGAAAACAAGCTTCCTAGGACCGGTTTCTGGCATTTCAGCCGTCTTCAGCCAGGCTTGCTTGAATCCAGTGGCAAAGTGAGCAAGGGACTCACGTCTGAACTTACCTTGCCAACTTATGGCGAACAAAGCAACAACCGAAGGAAATGATGGACGGAGTGTTGAGCATTGCAAACACTCGCCCCCAGTCAACTGATCTGGGTTTAATCCATCACGGTTCTTTAGCCCACTCTGCCACCCCAGTTCAGACATGGCCATATGCAAATCAGTCTGACCCTGTGTCTCATGGGAACAGTCCAGCCCGAACTGCCAAGCCATGTCTTCCCTGGACCGGAAACAAGCTTCCTAGGACCGGTTTCTGGCATTTCAGCCGTCTTCAGCCAGGCTTGCTTGAATCCAGTGGCAAAGTGAGCAAGGGACTCACGTCTGAGCATACCCTTCCAACTTATGGCAAACACCAAAGGAAATGATGGACGGAGTGTTGAACATTGCAAACACTCGCCCCCAGTCAACTGAGCTGGGTTTAATCCATCACCGTTCTTTAGCCCACTTTGCCACCCCAGTTCAGACATGGCCATATGTAAATCAGTCTGACCCTGTGCCTCATGGGAACAGTCCGGCCCGAACTGCCAAGCCATGTCTTCCCTGGACCGGAAACAAGCTTCCTAGGACCGGTTTCTGGCATTTCAGCCGTCTTCAGCCAGGCTTGCTTGAATCCAGTGGCAAAGTGAGCAAGGGACTCACGTCTGAGCATACCCTGCCAACTTATGGCGAACAAAGCAAAAACCAAAGGAAATGATGGACGGAGTGTTGAACATTGCAAACACTCGCCCCCAGTCAACTGATCTGGGTTTAAACCATCACCGTTGTTTAGCCCACTCTGCCACCCCAGTTCAGACATGGCCATATGCAAATCAGTCTGACCCTGTGCCTCATGGGAACAGCCCAGCCTGAACTGCCAAGCCATGTCTTCCCTGGACCGGAAACAAGCTTCCTAGGACCGGTTTCTGGCATTTCAGCCGTCTTCAGCCAGGCTTGCTTGAATCCAGCGGCAAAGTGAGCAAGGGACTCACGTCTGAACATACCTTGCCAACTTATGGCGAACAAAGCAACAACCGAAGGAAATGATGGACGGAGTGTTGAACATTGCAAACACTCGCCCCCAGTCAACTGATCTGGGTTTAATCCATCACCGTTCTTTAGCCCACTCTGCCACCCCAGTTCAGACATGGCCATATGCAAATCAGTCTGACCCTGTGGCTCATGGGAACAGTCCAGCCCGAACTGCCAAGCCATGTCTTCCCTGGACCGGAAACAAGCTTCCTAGGACCGGTTTCTGGCATTTCAGCCGTCTTCAGCCAGGCTTGCTTGAATCCAGTGGCAAAGTGAGCAAGGGACTCACGTCTGAGCATACCCTGCCAACTTATGTCGAACAAAGCAAAAACCAAAGGAAATGATGGACGGAGTGTTGAACATTGCAAACACTCGCCCCCAGTCAACTGAGCTGGGTTTAATCCATCACCGTTCTTTAGCCCACTCTGCCACCCCAGTTCAGACATGGCCATATGCAAATCAGTCTGACCCTGTGCCTCATGGGAACAGTCCGGCCCGAACTGCCAAGCCATGCCTTCCCTGGACCGGAAACAAGCTTCCTAGGACCGGTTTCTGGCATTTCAGCCGTCTTCAGCCAGGCTTGCTTGAATCCAGTGGCAAAGTGAGCAAGGGACTCACGTCTGAGCATACCCTGCCAACTTATGGCGAACAAAGCAAAAACCAAAGGAAATGATGGACGGAGTGTTGAACATTGCAAACACTCGCCCCCAGTCAGCTGATCTGGGTTTAATCCATCACCGTTCTTTAGCCCACTCTGCCACCCCAGTTCAGACATGGCCATATGCAAATCAGTCTGACCCTGTGCCTCATGGGAACAGTCCAGCCTGAACTGCCAAGCCATGTCTTCCCTGGACCGGAAACAAGCTTCCTAGGACCGGTTTCTGGCATTAGGGCATTTCCCTGTGATGGCAGCAAATCCTAGTCCGTCAAAAATTGCGACCTACCTTATCAATATTCATGAGGTAGGTCGAATTGCGAGTCGACCCACTACAAATCGGTAATTTTCTAAACAGCCTGTTAGTACATAGGTCGCTTTGCAAATTACCACACTGGTCAGAAAAATACTGATTGCAAATAGCGACGGGTAATTTGCGACCAGTTGTACGTACATCGAGCCCAAAATTCCGCCCCAGCCAGTTTTTGTGTGGAGAGGAATTATGTGCTTTAGACCACGACGTATAAATGCAACAATATCTCAGCAGGAATTATTGAGACTATTTAAACTTGTATGTGCAAGACATTACGATAAACGAACACACGACAAGAGGCTTCAAATAATTCAATCAATGCGCCTGTAGGCGTCATATATTTTAAGAAGATCAGAAAATACACTAAACAGTTGTTAAAGCACTGTTGGGTATAGATACCAAGGCAACCCTAAAGGAAAGTGTACAAAGTGCTCGTGACAGTGAAGTGACGGCGCAGGTGACAACGTGAAAAAACACCACAGCATACGGCGCACGGGAAATTACAATATATATACAGGATAAAAAGGTTCAAACGTCAAGTTATTCAAATAAACAATTGGTCATTTTCGTTATGTTAAAGAACCAAAGGTCAAGGTGCGCCTAAGGCGTTTGAGCTGGTGGGCAGGGGTCGACGGCGTTTCGATCCTATTTAATTAGGATCATCTTCAGGACCTCGGTCGCCTATTCGAGGAGTGCTGAAGCGCGTTGAATAAAGCACTGGCGCAGAGGAGGGAGCAATGAAAACGTGAAGAATGGCCGCTGAGTGGTCGAAATTCAAATTAAGCTGTACGGCAGGGATAAATCAGCCATTGAGTCTCGCTGTAAGATGTGAAACGGGGGAAGGACAGAGCAGTTGCAGGGATACCACCCTGATCGTGATGGTGAGGTTCAGGACAATGCCTGTTTTGAGGGTCAAGGGATCGAACGCTGGAATTAATCCAAAAATCCAAGGAGCGCGAGGATGCCACAGTCGTGTGCAGTCCACGGTCAATGCCTGACCTTTCATAGGAAACAACTGAGAACTGCTTCTGTGACTGTATAGTGACCTCCTCTTTCTCTCTCTTCCTCCCCATAGTATGATCCATGCTTGAGCTCGGTTTTACCTCATTTCATGATGCTGCTTGTGCATTTATTAAGATACCTTCCTTCGGTTTCGCCTGTGAAGCATAACAAAATCTCTATACTTTGCTGGAACGAGATCCAAAGTAATAAAATGACTTCCTCAGTATCAAAGCAAATAAAAGCAGTAAAGGCTCCCTGTGTCAAGTTAGTAGGGATTCAGCAATGGGGCACCTTTCCCTTAAGGAGAGAGTTGAAATCCTTAGCTACCTACATTTCCATTTGAAGCGATCTGGACAATCTTGTTGAGAAACCTTAAATTTGCTTCATTTTACATTTTTTGTATGTGGAAGATACCGTTCGTATGCGTCAACTACCAGATGAATGAATACGAGCAGAGGTACGGGAGCATTGTCTCACCCCACAGCAAGGAGTATATGAGTGGACGTGCATATCTCGAAGTCCCAATTGTCCTGAGCAGTTTTATTAATTTCTGTAAGAGCAGTTTTATTAATTTCTGTAAAGAAAGAATGTATGTTTGCATGATTACAATTTACTCAGTCTAAAAAAACGATGTTATTATTCCGTGACCTCTCCATCCATTTACACATTCATTCATTTATACATTTATTCATTCACTCCGTTGTATGTTTCTTCGTAGGTTCTTCTATCCCTGCATTTATTCCTGCAAGCATAAATGTGTTTACTCCTTCCTTCGTTCGTTCTTTTATTCCTCCTTTCGTTCGTTCCTTCACCCATTCCTTCTTTCCATCACGCACCCTCCACCCAGGGGAGGCCGCTCAGTTCTGCTCTGTGGAGAGCACGTGCCCGAAGACCATACATACTTCAAAGGCCCGGGCCTGTCCCAGTGGCTTCTGGACCTGCGCTAATCTAAGTAGCTGCGGTTTTTACAGCATTTCCAGCTCTCCAAACTGAAACCGTCTGGCAGACCTTTGGATGGAGGATTATTTGATTTGGGGCGGAGAGGAGGAGGAAATGGGGGCGAGGGAGGGGTACTTCTGTAACGAGCGCGGGGTGAGTCCAAAATGAAACCACTGCAGGGCTTCCCCAGATTGGATTTTTGCGAGTTTCCCAAGGGAATTTCAGAAAACGCTGCCCCAGAATAGACCCGGTGCTGCATTTATTTTAAGATTCTTTCAGTGCCTTCCTAGTACCACCCTAAATTAAAGTTTTGTATTACCTCTTCTGTTACTGACATCTCCAAAATGTCTGTTCATCTGAAAAGTGAACAAATAATAGGTGACGTAAAAAAGGTAACGTAAAAAATAGAAAATAAAAACACCAAAAGTGAAGTACAGTAAACTCACATTCCTCATCATAGCCTGGGGGTGTAGGTCTTTGTCCATACGAAAACCAAGACAGGACAAAGGTAATAATACTCGGACATCTGGGCAACTCCCTGCGCACATCTGTCACAGCAGGTGTGGACATTTCCCATAATGTAATTATGCAAAATTTCCACATTTTTTGCATAATTTTGTGAAATGCATCTTGGGCACCGGGCGTTATCAAATGATGTCGAAGACACATTTCGTGTTAAAAAAGTAGTGCAAATGGCAAGCTTTATTGCACAAGTAGGTGGCCATTTTGTTCACTCCTTCCTGCTCCTGCCTTTTGTAGTCGTGTTTCGCTGTTTCTTAGGCCCATCCACCTCATTCTTTTTCATCTCTCGCCTTTTTTCAAATGTATTTTCACCTTTTGTTATTTTTTCTGAATGCCTCATGCTTTTATCTTTCATTTTTTGTCCGTAGACTGTCAATTTTTGTCTATCTTTCCTCTTTTTTAGGGTCAAGCCTGGGAGTACATGCGCTAGCGCATGCGTCTCACTTGCAAGACGTTGTATACAGAAAAGGGCTTGGAGCCCTCCCATGTTTACCATTTGTGTGCTGCAGCGTCTTTCTTGATTCCAGGATCCCTAATTGGGTAATTCGGCTGAAACTTCACTTCTGGTGCTTGCAGTTGAGCACGGCCCAAGCACAGATTGATTAAACTTAAACAGTGCACGTCCGCTGTTCCTGATGCAATTGAGATACTAGCTCTTCCTCCTCCCACTCCTGCTGCTCCCTCTTTACTGTTTTTTGTCTTGTTTTCCCATTGTAGACTGACCAGATTTTGAGAACCAAAAAGTGGGCCAGGACAGAAATAAAAGTAGGTCTAAATCCTTTGGTCTTACTTCAGCTGTCTCAGAGCTGTGGATCAATGGATGACGTTGAGTCATCTCAAATTGAATGCTTCTAAAATTGAAATACTCATTTGTGGCAATTGGAAACATTATGACACTGACTAACATATCCACCTCTCAAATTACTTTCATATTTTCACTATACTAATTCACCACTAATCCTTTATGGGTTCCGGAGCAGCGTGCTACTCGCCGAAAAAGCTCTTCGATGCCTTGTCAGGGGTAGTAAGTGCTATATAAATGCAATTACAATTCATCTGGCCTGTGTGGAAATGTGGATTTTTCTGGTCAGTTATGTCCCCTATCTTGGACCCCAACGGTTCTATGTGCATGTTACAAGTACATGTATGTTCCCTCCAGTTCCAGTTATGAAGACGCAAATACATGTGCGTCCACCGTTAACATGTCCTCTGTTGATCCGCCATGAATGGGCCGGATATTCCATTCCTAAGTACGAAAGGCCACCGCCTTTATATGGTTCACTTATGCCATTTTACAGTCCAGGCAAGTAGGCCCTGATTCTGTCATCAAGCTTTTCTTGCTTTCTGTCTCTGAAAGCTCCAGTCTGAGCCTGCATCTGTGACCATGAACTTTGTCTTATTATCTGCGCGGCTCACGAAGCCTGACATCAGCCTATTCTCTGCCAAGAACTGTATTTCACCTTCGAATTATCTGCTTCCCCCTCAGCCGATGCATTCCTGCCTAGTAGTTTAAGTAAACATTCTTCCAGTTACCAAGCAAAAGGCCCGGCTTCTCTGTCTTTATGCAAGTAATTCATAGCCCTGTTACCATGAAATATTCCTACCCCCTCGCATTTAGTGTAGACACTTAGACGCTTGTACACGCACTCACAGTCAATATAGTCAGTATAGAATAAGGTTCTACTCTGAGAGACCTTTCTTTTGGATAACATAGTTCTTTAAACATAGGATGTTAGATATGATTTGGGATTAGGTTGACATAACCCCAGACTTTTGTCTCCACATGTAGAGCTAAATGTCAAGTCCCTTTCTCCCTCTAGTTGCACGTCAATCACACGTCATGCGACTGTGCACGCATCTCTGCCAAATATTTCTGCTGACATTGCAGGATTCTCCAGGTATCCACCCACACATGACAAATTACCCATTATCATCAAGTGGACGCCCACATGGACGCCCACCTTCACGCCTACTTACACGCCCACATGCTCTTATCTCATTCTCTCTTGCTCTTTTGCTTACGTACAATTGAGAAATGTATATATACTGTACTCTGTGAATAATGGTTTGAGAATATTGAGAATACTTTTCAGCCCCGTCCAGATCCAATTTTGGTGATGGAAATATTCTCCCTTTGACTCGAGTTATTGGAATAAAGCCCTTTATGAATCTGATACCACAGACTCAGCCTCTTGCTTTATGCATGATCTTATTGATATCTGAAAAATTATGACAGCGTGATATTTTATTTACCACACCTGTCCCGGTTAACCCTGTAAATGTGTGCCATTTTATATATATTTATATACTGTAGACTTGTAAATAGAGGCACACATTTACAAGGCTAAATTGACTAAACATTATCTACGGAGGACCTCCACCATGAGCCCCTGCCCGTCTCTCCACCATGTCTCTCCTCAGCTAGGAGCATGCAGCCAAACTCCTACTGTGCTCCCTGTTAGAAATAGAATACATCAATTTTTTTCAGTCTGCTGAGGCGCCCATGAAAGGAGAGCATACTTTAAATTCTACTTACAGTTACCTGACCTTTGTACAAAAAAGCGGGACATGTATTTGAAAAAGTTGAATATAGGCCATGCGTTTCGGCCGTAGCCTTCTACAGGGTCATATAAACATGTGTACATAGTGTCCTTTTAAAGGAGACCTCAGGCTCCAACTGTCACCACGTGAAAACATAGTTTACTCTAACAGGAACTGGACCTTGAAAGTTTACATCATAGTTAGTGTGTTCATAGATAGGCAAACTGTATAAAAACTGTAAAAGTGCAAAGCATTGATATGGATTTTTAATATAGATTTTCTTTGTCACTATTATTTCACAATTTGTGCAACCAATTTCAGAGACTCTTACCCTATTGAATATAAATCAAGTATTGCTATGAAGTATTCCAATTCACATAGTGGAATACATATATTATAAATACTATTCAAAGTGATCTCCTTACATAGGGGACTATAGTCCAAGGGCATTTCACTGGGACCAATGATCAAAAGATTTAAAATCAAAACTCCAGCGTGATTGTTAATGTACCATTGTTCTAATGTTTTCCATATTCAGGGGATCCTTGTTGTCCCTCAGATTCCACCTACTTGTTATTGTAGACCTGCAAAATATAAATAGAGTCTACTGCCTCTCTCTGATTACTATTTAAATCAGTTTTCTATATTCTCACAAATGTTAGTACACTGTTACAGTGGCCGATAACCCATTGCCTTTCTTTACCTATCAGATCATCTCAAAGGGCTATATTGACTTTTATTTTATATTTTCTACTTTTTATCATACACCCCATCACTCCCCTCTTTGTGGGTTCTACTTCTGTCATTTTTGTTTTTTCATTTTGTTATTTTAGATTTGTTGTAAATCTATGCTCTGTCCAGCCTGCTATCATGTTTACAGTGTTGGGATTGCAGTATATGTTAGTTATGATTTTGTCAACCTTCCTCCACTAAGAAGTATCCATTACTGGCATCTAACTTGTAATCATGATGATCATTGTATCAAACATTTACTAATCATTCCTTCTGTACAATTTCCCACTAGGTATCCTCGCTTAGATTGGTTTGATATCTATGTTACGATGTCTATTGGGATATCAACACAATAGTGCATCATGCTTATATATGTGAACTTGTTCACCTCTGAATCTAGAAAGTCTCTCATCTATAATCATAAACCAAATATAGCAAATATAAAGTACTTTGTGCTTGTAAACATAGAATGGATTACAGATATTAAGCCTCAATGTTCTCAATCATCAGTTCATGAGCGGTACACTCCTTATTCAGAAATAAATCAACCTTATAAACATTTCACCTATATGTGCAAAAAATGCACATGGACTAAAATGTTGAGCCATTATTTTCTCTACAGTTCCTATTATGGAAACTGCAAAGATCAACATGAACTGATAAATGAAACATACTCTCTGTGCCAAACCTGTTGTAAACGTTATACACGTTAAATTAATTTATGCTGACTCTATTAACCTTGTAAACATTTTACCCATATGTGCAAAGCATAAGCATGGGCTAATCCGTGAACCAATGTTTTCTGCACAGATCCTATTGTGGATAGTGCAAGGGTCAACATGGACTAGTAGGTAAAATACATTCTCTGTGCAAATCCTATTGTAAACAATATACACATTCAATTCATTTTTTGCATACGTAAACATAGACTGGATAACAAATAAATATTCTCAGTGCAAAATCTTGATATGAACATTGTGCAACTTCAGTTCATATTTACAAGCGTTAACATAAGCTAGTTGGTAATCAAATTTTTTCTGTGCAAACCCTACTTGTCACTAAAACAACCATAATCAGTTGAACATTTTTGCTCTCAAACTTTAAAACTGGGTTCAGGCCAAGATGGCCGCGGTGTAGCGCGACTCCCTGGAGATCCGCTCGCCAAAGCCAAGTAAAGCATATATTTGGGCTCCCCGGGACCCCAACCCGGCCTAAAGGAACCCTGTACCGTAGTTAATACCCAGCGAAGCCTGGAAGGTGCCACGATCGTGGTTCCGGCGAGGTGCCGTGTGACAGAACGGGCGGTCGGCCGCTGGCTGCATTGGCGCCTCTCCGCTGTCTGGAGGAGGTTGAGGCCGCCGAGAAGTTGGCCGGCAGTCACTACGACACTGAAATACCAGCATCCTAGCTAGAGAAGACGCGGAGGAGTCGCGTAGCGAGAACAGGCCGCGCAGAAAGAGCGGAAGTGCGGGCCGACACGACGGAGGAGCTCAGAGGGGAAACAGCCTTTACCACGAAGCATTTTCTACACGTTACGTTTAGAACGGTACACTTACCTCGTAAGCGTCTTCACAACGCGTATTGCTTCAACGACCGTCTTAACCACGCAAGCAACGTCATCAAGGAACAACGTCTACCTCATCCGAAAAAATGCGTCAGTCCTTTTTTAGTGTCGGCAAAGACCTAAGAAACAGGCAAAAAAAAGAAGAAAGGGGGCTTGGGGGAGTCTCCCCCCCCAAAAAAGAAAAAGCGGGGTAAAGGAAAAATCGAGGAAAAGGCAATGCGTAGAAAAAACATTCCGTTGTAACGCATGCGTGGTAAAGGCATGCGTTGCAACGGAATGTGTAGTAACGACATATATTCGCTCAGAGCAGTGGAGCGAAGCCACGGACCGAGAGCGGTGGGCCCGTCCAGGAGGCCCCGCGCAGTCAAGTAAGGCCGCCGCGGCGGTGGGAGGCGCAGCAACAGGTCCTCAAAGCTTTAAAGAGTCCAGGACGCAGGTACGCTGGGATCAGGACTTTAGAGACTGTCCTAGTGGGAAGGCACCCGCGGGAGGCCGCACGGGGAAGTGTGAGGCACAACACCCACGGGAGGTCTGAGAGGCTGACATCTGGATCCTGCGCACTTGGCAGTGAGTGGGGCGGATTGTGGTATCACCCCCGAGCTGGCATACGCTTGACTCAGTGACAGCCGCCCTGGTACACAGAGGGGGACTCCCTGAATTATGATCCTCTGGTAACGCCCAAGCCGGATTGGTAAAGCAGGACGGGCCACGTCTGGCCCTGATTGAGCGGGGAAGCGGCGGCCGCCATTTTTAGGTCCCCTGAAGTGCAGAAGTGAAGCGGCAAGAGTACCTGCCCGGCGCCGGAGGGGGGGAAAGCGCCATGCCAGAGTGCAGCTGCAGGAGAGTCTGGGAGAAACAGAGGGGCTGGGAGCTTGATGCAGCCAGGGGCCATATAGACAGTGGGAGACAGCTAAGATCAATTGGGCCTGGGAAAACCGGAAGACCTAAGAAGTCAGAGCTTCCACTAGGACTCCCCCCCTTTTGGTGCAGCGTAGATCTGGAATGCCTTAGAGGACAACACAAGAGGGGCCAGGTCAGCGGGGCCAGGCTTGTGGTGGTATTCAAAAGTAGTGAGGCCTACTGGGGCCATCTGGTCGACTGCACCTGAGAGCCAACATACTCCAAGGTCTAGGTGTGATCTTGGTGTTCCATAGAATTTACCGGTCGCAGCCATCAGAATTACGTCCACCCGCCCTAAAAAAGAGGGCAACATTGGGGACAAGCGACCGGATGGACAAGCAGCGGAGTTACCATCATCTCAAACCCGGGACTGGGACCTCGGTCACGCTGAACAAGGAAAAGAGGAACGGACCACGTGGCGCTTCATGGAACAACTGTTCAACTCGCTGCGGTACGATTTTTCGGCATGGCGCCAGGAGGTCTCCACGGACTTGAAACAGATCAGAACGGACATCACTGAGCTTGGAGACCACGTGGATACCTTGGCAAGGGCAGGCGACGGTAGGGAGGAAGAACTTCACTTGCATGCACAGGAGTTGATAGATTTACGAGACCATAACGAAGAGCTATACCTCTGCCTCAAAGACTTGGAAAATAGATCCCGGCACTTGAATATACATATCAAGGGAGACCCTCTTCGCGCAGATGCAGGGAAACTGGAGGAATTGGTGACTCCACTTTTTCGATACGTCGCCCCGGCATTGGAAGATCAAGAGATTGTTTTAGATCGCACGCAGAGGGAGGGTCGCCCGGCAAAGAACCCAGGCCAGCCCTAGGACATTCTCACGTGCCTCCAATTCTATCGTCAAAAAGAAGTTATTATGGCGGCCACCCAGGACAAGGAGACCATCCAATTGGAAGGCCTGCAGGTGGGCATTTACCAGGATCTCTCCCAGTTAACGCTCCACCGCCACAGGGCCCTGCTTCCTGTCACTACTTTCTTGCGCGACTCTTGTGCGCTCTTTGTGTGGGATAAAGAAACGCATGCAGTGAGGTCCCTTCAGGAGGCGCTGAATGCCCTGGGAGTTGACTTTGTGGCAGGAGAGTCGGAGGAACAACAACAGAGTGAGGATGGTGCTGAACAAGCAGTGAAACGGGGAGGAGGATGCCGTGCTGGGACGGTCTCACACACATGACCCTCAGAAAAAGAAAGCCAGAAGGAACAAGCAGCACTTATCATACAACTGCTAACGGGCTAACACAACCAGGGATGGGGGCGTACCACTCACTATGCGTCACAAGGGCACGGACAAACACTATTTTGTCCCATAGCTGGGAACCACCCAACTAGGAAGATTAAGGCTGCGCGCTCCATCAGGAGGTCACCAAGCGGAAGGAACCAAAGAATGCTGGGAGGGAGGGGACACCTGACCTGACGGACATACACCTACAATGCCTCCATGGTGCCCCTTAACACTTTAATAGTAAGTCTCAATGCACGGGGCCTTAACTCCCCGGCAAAACGAAGGGCACTCCTGTCATACCTCAAAGAAATTCAATGCGATGTCTGCCTTCTGCAGGAGACTTACCTGAAACGCGCAGACTGGACGCGCCTACGGTCACGCTGGTTTGACCGCCAATTTCTTTCATCAATGCCGGGGAAGAAGGCAGGGGTAGCAGTGCTATTTGCAACACACTTCCCCGGGAAGATACTAGGGATGCAGAGAGACATACCGGGACCAGTGCTGGCACGTCGGGTGGTTATGGGTAGCCACACCTACACATTGGCATCACTCTATGGGCCCAATGAGGGACAGGAGGGGTTCCTTAAGGACACAATTGGCTCGATTCTGGAAGGCTCCGGTGTGAATCTCAGTATAGGGGGAGACTATAACATAGTACAAGACCCTGCTCTTGATAGAACCACGCAACGGGTGGGCCACCTGGGTGCGTTATCGGCATCCATGCAACTTTGGCTGGCAAAAAGTGGGACTTACGGATGCCTGGCGGCAACGTAACCCTAAGGCCCGTGATTACACCTTCTTCTCAGTGGCGCATGAGTCCTACACCTGGCTGGATTTTTTTTTAACCACACCACGAGTTACCCTGGGGATATTGGACACCACTATAGGCACGGCATCTCTCTCAGACCATGCACCCATTAGCCTTTCATGGCGTCTAGAGGGGGACTACCAGAGACATAGGGTATGGAGACTTAACCACAAACTGCTTACGTACGATGCTAACATTAAAGAGGTTCAATAGGCCATACAAATCTTTTTAGATACCAATGATGATAGCCATATGCACATACATTTACTGTGGGACACACTTAAAGCGGTCTTCAAGGGACAGTTTCTCGCGATAGCAGCCAGACTGAACAGGGATAGGAGGAAAAAAAGGGACTGACTGGACGGGCATGTTAAGGAGCTGGAGATGGTGCATCGTAATACGGGAGCAGTTCGGGTGCGCCGCCAGTTTACCACTGCTCGCAAGCAGCTGAAAGCATTGGACCTCGATAGGGCTGAATACTATCTCCTCCGCACCTGGCAACGCTTTTATGAGGGAGGGAATAAGGCCCGGAAGCTGTTGGCGTGCCAGATACGATCCCAAGCACTCCAACGCTATATAGCTGAGATAGAGACTGCACAAGGACACACAGTACAAGGGGATGACCTAATAGCCCTTGAATTTGAAAACTTCTACACAACGCTCTACACGGCTGACCCCTCCGATGAAGCAGCTGTGGTGGCTTATGTTGCTCAAGCGCGGGTCGCTTCTCTCCCAACCATAGACACAGACAAACTAGATGCGGATATCATGCCAGACGAAGTGCTGCATGCGATTCAGGGACTGGCGTCAGGCAAGGCCCCAGGGGAAGATGGGTTTTCCTCAGATTCTTATAGGATCCTGGCCCGAGCTTAATCCCGACACTAGCGCGACTCTTTAATTCCTTCAGTACTGAAGAAACGATACCCACTTCTATGTGCATGGCCACGGTGGTGGTCTTGCCTAAGCCAGGAAAGGATCCTAAGGAATGCACATCATACCGCCCCATCTCGCTGCTGATTATGGATCTCAGAATTTTCACCAGCATCCACACATGCAGAGGCTGGTGGACCCTGATCAGTCGGATTCATACCGAGAGAGGTTGTAGCAACAGCCACAGACAACTATGCCACCTTATCGACAGGACCCAACGTTCTCAGAAGTCGACCTTGCTTCCATCAGTAGATGCCGAGAAGGCTTTAGACCGGGTCCAGTGGCCCTACCTGCGCCTGGTCTTGGCGAGATTCGGTCTTGGACCACGGTTCCTGCGGTGGGTCAATAGCACATATAAGGCTCCTGAGGCAAGAATTAATGTGAATGGGATTAGGTCTCAACCCTTTAAAATCAGGAGAGGCACCCGCCAGGGGTGTCCTCTATCACCCCTCTTGTTTGCTGTTAGACGGCGACCTCAGAGGAGCCCGGAAAGGGGGTCCTGACTACCCTGAGACCCACCCTCAAGTATCGTAGCCGGGCACTGGCGGGAGACTCCTCAGGAGGAGAAGTCTCGGATCGAGGATCGTACTTCGGGCACCACACGACACAGAAACACCACACCGTGCGTTCTCAGGAACCAATCTTTATCAAACAGGTTAGCACTGCAAATATGTACAAGGAGAGCGCGAGCTCAATGAGTCTTGGAAGGGATAGGGGGTAGCGGGACAGTCTTTGGCACAAAGGTTCAAGGTAAGGATGTACCCGGCGCACAGCTCTCAATCCTCGAGCTGGGGGGTAGGCTGGTTGTCGTGGGGTCCGGCGGGACCAGTGGAGTCCGTGGAAGCCGCGAGTCACTCAGCGGGCTCTGGTACAAGTTCGGAGGTCTTACGATCTGCGGGGAACCGCGAGTCACTCAGCAGGCTCGAGTACAAGTTCGGAGGTCTTACGATCTTCGGGGAGCCGCGAGTCACTCAGCAGGGCTCAGGTACAAGTTCGGAGGTCTTACGATCTTCAGGGAGCCGCGAGTCACTCAGCAGGGCTCAGGTACAGTTCGGAGGTCTTACGATCTTCAGGGAGCCGCGAGTCACTCAGCAGGGCTCAGGTACAGTTCGGAGGTCTTACGATCTTCAGGGAGCCGCGAGTCACTCAGCAGGGCTCAGGTACAGTTCGGAGGTCTTACGATCTTCAGGGAGCCGCGAGTCACTCAGCAGGGCTCAGGTGGTTCTACGTTCCAGGAGCCGCGACCGCGTCAGCAGGCTCTCGTTGTTCCAGCGTCGAATCTCCGGACAGTCCCAGAGCACCCCTTGTTATAGGTCGACCCCTCTTTGATGTCCGGAGTCTGTGCAGGCAGGGGTCTTGTCACCTGGGGGTCGCTTGTCGGGTTTTCCTGCCATTGTCTTTTGATCCTTTCAGGGCCGGGAGGAGTCCCAGACACCCAGCAGGCGTGGAGCCAGCCTTCAGGGAGGCCGGAGGGCCGATCGAAACCCATCGTCCCAGGGGAGTTCAGAGGTGCGATAGAAACTGCTCCTCCCTCTCTCAACCCCTGGAAGCGTGATGTCCTCCAGCCGGAGTGGCGCCTCTAGGCCCGGGTCGCACTGGGGCCGGGCGGCCATCTTGGTGCATGAAGTGGGCACGCGGGCCCGGGGTGGCCGAAAGGAGAGAGGCCATGGTCGAGGATGTCCGGGTCGAGTGCGTGTGTTCGGGTGGAAAGGCTTGGTGAGGCCGGGGGATTGGGGCTGCCGGCACCAGGTTAGGTGGTGTGGGGACCAGTAGAGCCAGGTTATGAGGCCGGGTCCAACACGCGTCCCCCCCAGCTGAAAGCCGGAGAGAACTGCCCATCATCTTGGGGGGTTCTCTTCGCTGAGGCGGAAGAACCGGGAGAGGCCATCGGCGTTGGCGTGGTCCGTCCCAGGGCGGTGTTCCACGGTGAAGTCCATCCCCTGAAGGGAGATTGACCACCGCAGTAGCTTGGGGTTTTCTCCCCGCATCTGCATGAGCCATCGCAAGGGCCGATGATCGGTTTGGACTTTGAAGTGTGTGCCGAACAGGTAAGGGCGTAGTTTCTTGAGTGCCCAGACCACGGCAAAGGCTTCGCGCTCAATGGTACTCCATCGCTGTTCTCTGGGCAACAGCCGCCGACTGAGGAAGGCGACGGGCTGGTCCAGGCCTTGGTCATTCATCTGGGACAGGACGGCACCAATGCCATGCTCGGAGGCATCGGTCTGGACTACAAACTCCTTGGAGTAGTCGGGAGCCTGGAGGACGGGGGCCGTGCACATGGCCTTCTTTAGGGCATCGAACGCCTCCTGGCAGGCGGTTGTCCACTGAACCCTTTTTGGCTGTTTTTTGGATGTGAGTTCTGTGAGGGGGCCGACAAGGCTGCCATACCCCTTGATGAATCTGCGGTAGTAGCCAGTGAGGCCCAGAAAGGCTCGGACCTCCGTTTGGATGGTGGGGGGTTCCCAGGCCACGATGGCATCGATCTTTGGTTGTAGGGGGGCGACCTGGCCACTCCCGACCTGGTGCCCCAGGTAGACTACTGATCCTTGCCCAATTTGGCACTTGCTGGCTTTTACTGTCAGGCCTGCCTGGTGCAGGGCGGTTAGCACCCTCCGTAGGTGCTGGAGGTGCTCACTCCATCCGGAACTGAAAACGGCGAGGTCGTCCAGATAGGCCGCGCTGAACTGTTCTAGCCCGGCCAGGACTCTATTCACCAGTCGCTGGAAGGTGGCCGGGGCATTTTTCATTCCGAAGGGCATTACGCGGAATCGGTAATGCCCATCTGGGGTGGAGAAGGCAGACCGCTCCTTGGCCCCCTCGGTGAGCGCAATCTGCCAGTATCCGCAGGTGAGGTCGAAGGTGCTGAGGAACCGGGCTGCCCCGAGTCGGTCAATGAGCTCGTCGGCTCGTGGAATGGGGTGGGCATCGGCTCGGGTGACGTCATTGAGCCCCCGGTAGTCCACACAGAACCGGAGCTCGGGGGCGACACCGGGGGCCGCTGCCTTCGGGACCAGGACCACGGGGCTGGCCCAGGGACTGTCAGATGGCTCGATCACTCCCATGGTCAACATCTTTGAGACTTCAGCTTGAATGCAGGACCGGACCCGGTCGGGGACCCGGTAGGCTCGGTGTCTCACCGGCGGGCTGTCCCCGGTGTCCACGTCATGGACACACCAGTCGGTGACTCGGGGGATCAGGGAGAAGAGGTCGGCAAATTGTCCTAGTAGCTGGCGGCAGTCCTCTTGTTGCTGGGCAGTGAGAGCTGGGGAGAGATTCACTCCCTCCACGGAGCCATCCTGCTCCTTGACACCCAGGAGGTCCGGGAGGGGATCGGACTCATCTTCGGCCCCGTCATCGGTGGCCAGCAGGAGGCTTAGTTCTGTCCGCACGAAGTGAGGCTTGAGGCAGTTCACGTGAAGGACCCGGAGGGGATCCCGAGGCGACTGGACGTCCACCAAGTATGTGACTGGACTCTTCCGCTCAATCACTTTGTAGGGCCCGGTCCACCTGTCCTGGAGGGCGCCTGGCTTCACGGGAGCCATGACCCATACTTGTTGGCCCGGCTGGAACTCGACCAGAGTGGCATTCTGGTCGTACCAGCGCTTCATCTCTTCTTGGCTTGTCTCTAGGTTGGCCTCGGCCAGTGCCCGGAACTTCCTGGTCTGGTTCCGGAGGGTCAGAACATAGTGGAACACATCTCGTGGGGTGGTCTGGGGTGCCGCCTCCCACCCTTCCTTAACCAAGCTGAGGGGACCTCGGACGGGGTGTCCATAGAGCAACTCAAACGGGCTGAACCCTAGGGACTTCTGGGGGACCTCTCGGTAAGCGAACAAGAGGCAGGGGAGCAGGACGTCCCACTTACGCCGGAGGGGCTCTTCTAGGCCGGTGATCATCCCTTTCAGAGTCCGGTTAAACCTCTCTACTAGGCCGTTCCCTTGGGGATGGTACGGGGTAGTGAATTTGTAGGACACTCCACATTGTTGCCACAGGGACGTCATGTACCTCGAGATAAAATTAGTTCCGCGATCGCTCACGACCTCGCGGGGGAACCCTACCCGGGAAAAGATCCCCATCAGAGCCCGGCCCACTACGGGGGCCGTGACGGTGCGTAGGGGGATCGCCTCAGGGTATCGGGTGGCGTGATCCACCAGGACCAGGATGAAACGGTGACCTTGGGAGGTGGGGGGGTCCAGGGGCCCCACGATGTCGATCCCGACTCGTTCAAAGGGGGTACTGACGACCGGGAAGGGTTGGAGGGGAGCCTTGTGCTTCCCCCCACTCTTCCCGCTAGCTTGGCACGTGGGACAGGACTTGCAGTGGGCTTCTACGGCTGCTCTCATCTTAGGCCAGTAAAAATGGGTCACGAGACGGTTGTAGGTCTTGTCTTGACCCAGGTGGCCGGCAAGGGGGACGTCGTGGGCTAAGCCCAGGAGGAAGTCTCGGAAGCGGAGGGGTACCACCAGCACCCGTCCGGATCCCAGCTCCACCGACTTCTGCTCACTATACAAAATGCTATTCTCCCAATAAATTCGGTGCGTGCCAGTTTGGTCGCCTGCGGCTTGGCCCTCGGCCTAGCGCCGCTGTCCGACCAGGGAAGGACAGGTGGCTTGCTCCCGGCAAAACTCCTCCCGGGTGCGGGTGGGCCCACCCGGGTGGGCCCACCCTCGTGGCGCCATTGGGCTAACTCGGGTAGATCGCCTACCTCAGGGACCGGGGCGGTGTCGGACAGGGAGGGCTCGTCGCTGGCGACGGGCCCCTCCGATGGGGGGACGGGAGGACCCTCGGGGTTACTGCTCTGACTTCTTCGGTCGGGGCGTCTTCGACTTCTCCCAGGGGAGTGAGCCGGGCTGACATAGATCGGGTGGTGGCGCACACCCACTCGGGGAGCCCCATCATCTCTAGGTGGGCCTTGCGTTCGACGTGCTTCCAGGGAGAACTCTCCAGGTCGTTCCCTAGGAGGCAGTCGACCGGCTGGGAGGTTCTTACGGCAACCCTCAGTTTACCTATCACTCCACCCCACTCAAACGGCACCAGAGCTACCTGACACATACTCTCTCTATTATCGGCGGAAATGACTGGGAAAAAGACGTTGGGGAGGATCTGCTCCTCGGGGACTAAGTGCCTGAGGACACCGGTGATGCTGGCCCCGGTGTCCCGCAGGGCCTCTATTTGGTGGCCATTGATCTTAATGAGCTGCCCGTATTTCTTCGTGTTGGAGGGCAGGAGGCTACCAGGGACCATCTCCCTATCTCCCAGGGATACTAGGGCCATGGCTGCGGGTTCCCACTCCCCGGTTTCCTCAACCTCCTCCCCCAGAGCTACGTTGGCTATCTGTCTTGCAGGGGTGTTTTGGGTGGCCATGGGGCACTCTGGGTCATTGGCGTAGTGCCCGGGCTTCTGGCAACGGAAACAAGTGACGGTTACCCTGTGTCCCCGTCTCCCGGGGGGTCCGGTTACTGGCGGGGGGGGCGCTGGGAAAGGTGGAGATTGGGTCTTCGGGGGACTAGGCTGGGACTCTCTCTGGCCTCCCTGGTTCCCCCCTCCTCTTCGGCGGGGTGGTCCCTGACTGGCTCGGGGGTATTCTCCTACCATGCCCCGGGTGACCCGGGTGTTGGTCCAGCGGTCTGCTTCCACCGCCAGCTTCCTGGGATCGGTGAGTTTGCTGTCAAGCAGATGCTGGCGTAGTTCCACAAAGCAGTTCGCAGCCAGGTGTTCCCACAATAGGAGGTCGGTGAGTTCCTCAAGGGTGGTGACTTTGCTGCCCTTGACCCACCCATCGAAGGCCCGACTAAAAAAGTTTACATATTCCACCCAGGTGGTGCCCGGGATTTTCCTGCAGTCCCGGAATTGCTGACGGTACATCTCGGGGGTGAGACCGTACCTTGTGAGTAGAGCCTCTTTCATGTGGCTGTAGGAGGTCTGCAGAGAGAGGGGTAGGTCGAGCAGGGTGTCTCTTCCTTCGCTCAGAAACCGTCCCCACAACCCTGCCCCCCAGTCCTTCTGCGGGACCCGATGGGAGGTCATGGCGACCTCGTAGGCCCTGAACCATTGCTGAATGTCATCGTTTTTATAATATTCCTTGACCACATCCTTGGGGATGTGGACCTTCTGTTCCGCTGGGGAGGTCGCCTCTCGGTTTCCCGGGGGCCTCCCTTCCTCACTTCTGGCCTTCAGTTCGATTTCCTTCAAGCTGCGTTCGTGCTCCAGTTGGAGCTTCCTTCCTTCGTGTTCCCGTTAGAGCTTCTTCTCTTCTAGCTCGCCTTGCACGCGCATTTGCTCTACTGCTAGCTTTTTCTCTGCTAACTTTAATTCGCCTTCGATTTTGAGTTTAGCTAACTCGAGTTCGTGATTGCGGCTTCTCTCTCTGTCCGCGAGTTCCTCCGGGGATAGGCCCCCGTCTGGTACGATGCTTCGCACCTGATTGCTGCTGCTTTCGCCTTGGGGGGGTTCGGCCTCGTCGGGGCGCTCCCCCATGTCTTCCGGGCGGGAGGCCCCGGTATCCACCCAGGCTTTCAGTGCTTTCTGCAAATCTTCCTTGGTGTTGAGACCGGTGGTAGCGATTCTAAGTTCTTTGCAGAATTGCTTTAGTTCTTTGTGTGTGTATTCTTCTAGTTGTTCCACCTGGAACACCCTGTTGGCGTTGATTTCTGCGGGGATCATGGTGTTTCCTTCTGCCATCTTTGTTGGTAGTGCGTCCGTCGTTCACAGTACGATCTCTCGGTGATGGGCCCGAATCCCGTCGCTTGCCACCAATGTTAGACGGCGACCTCAGAGGAGCCCGGAAAGGGGGTCCTGACTACCCTGAGACCCACCCTCAAGTATCGTAGCCGGGCACTGGCGGGAGACTCCTCAGGAGGAGAAGTCTCGGATCGAGGATCGTACTTCGGGCACCACACGACACAGAAACACCACACCGTGCGTTCTCAGGAACCAATCTTTATCAAACAGGTTAGCACTGCAAATATGTACAAGGAGAGCGCGAGCTCAATGAGTCTTGGAAGGGATAGGGGGTAGCGGGACAGTCTTTGGCACAAAGGTTCAAGGTAAGGATGTACCCGGCGCACAGCTCACAATCCTCGAGCTGGGGGGTAGGCTGGTTGTCGTGGGGTCCGGCGGGACCAGTGGAGTCCGTGGAAGCCGCGAGTCACTCAGCGGGCTCTGGTACAAGTTCGGAGGTCTTACGATCTTCGGGGAACCGCGAGTCACTCAGCAGGGCTCAGGTACAAGTTCGGAGGTCTTACGATCTTCAGGGAGCCGCGAGTCACTCAGCAGGGCTCAGGTACAGTTCGGAGGTCTTACGATCTTCAGGGAGCCGCGAGTCACTCAGCAGGGCTCAGGTACAGTTCGGAGGTCTTACGATCTTCAGGGAGCCGCGAGTCACTCAGCAGGGCTCAGGTACAGTTCGGAGGTCTTACGATCTTCAGGGAGCCGCGAGTCACTCAGCAGGGCTCAGGTGGTTCTACGTTCCAGGAGCCGCGACCGCGTCAGCAGGCTCTCGTTGTTCCAGCGTCGAATCTCCGGACAGTCCCAGAGCACCCCTTGTTATAGGTCGACCCCTCTTTGATGTCCGGAGTCTGTGCAGGCAGGGGTCTTGTCACCTGGGGGTCGCTTGTCGGGTTTTCCTGCCATTGTCTTTTGATCCTTTCAGGGCCGGGAGGAGTCCCAGACACCCAGCAGGCGTGGAGCCAGCCTTCAGGGAGGCCGGAGGGCCGATCGAAACCCATCGTCCCAGGGGAGTTCAGAGGTGCGATAGAAACTGCTCCTCCCTCTCTCAACCCCTGGAAGCGTGATGTCCTCCAGCCGGAGTGGCGCCTCTAGGCCCGGGTCGCGCTGGGTCGGGCGGCCATCTTGGTACATGAAGTGGGCACGCGGGCCCGGGGTGGCCGAAAGGAGAGAGGCCATGGTCGAAGATGTCCGGGTCGAGTGCGTGTGTTCGGGTGGAAAGGCTTGGTGAGGCCGGGGGATTGGGGCTGCCGGCACCAGGTTAGGTGGTGTGGGGACCAGTAGAGCCAGGTTATGAGGCCGGGTCCAACATTTGCTCTATATAAAGAGCCATTTGCAGAGCGTATCCGCAGCACTGGAATTTATATGGGAGATAGTGAACATAAGATCTCCCTCTATGCAGATGATGTGGTGCTCTTTCTAACTCAACCAGACACCTCCTTACCCCCACTAATGCAGACATTTTCCAACTTTGGCCGGATCTCAGGCTTTAAAATTACCATCCCCAAAACACAAGCTCTTTGCCTCACCATACCGCGCGTTGATCTAGAGCGACTAAAAGCGGACTTTCCTTTTTGGTGGGCCGATTCGGGTGTCACCTATTTGGGCCTCCAAATATTCTCTACGGTTGAGCGCATGGTGGGTGAGAACTATGACACCCTACTGACCAACACTCGGGCCACTCTCCAACGTTGGAGACAACTTATACTGTCGTGGCTGGGTCGGCTGGCCGCCGTCCAGATGACTATATTTACCCATATACTGTATGTAATGCAAACTCTCCCGCTGTAACCCCCCAGGCACTCGCCAAACTGCACAAGGTCTATCCACCCCCACATCCTGTTGACCCCTTTCATAGGCTACCCAGAGTTTCCGCCGGCGCGACATGGGCAAAGCCACCTCACATGTCAAGAAGCCAACTGTAAGAGGGTGGGGAGACCTCTTTGATGAGAATGGGATAATGGACTTCCCCCAGCTGTCTGCGGGATATGATCTAAGACACTGGGTGACACAGCCGAACGTTAGTACACACACTGGGCGTCCCTTAACGAAATTTGAGAAATGGCTGATCACTAGAACCTCGGACAAACATTTATTATCAGACATATATGCCTTTTTAATTGCACCCATACAGCGAAGTAAAACACCAGTGCAGCGCAGGTGGGCTACAGAATGCGAACTGGAATGTTCCCCAAAAGAATGGCGGGACATCGTACACAGTGCCAGAGCCTCCTCTTGTAGCATGGCAGGCAAGGAGATGTTACTCAAAATAGGGCATTATTGGTACTATACCCCTGACAGGGTGGCGTGTTGGAAACCAAGGGCAGATGCTCAGTACTGGCGCCATTGCGGCCACATAGGCACCTTGACCCATTTGCTGTGGGAATGCCCTAAGACACAGCCCTTTTGGGACGCCATACTACTTGACACAAACACTACATACGACACGGACCTGCCACGATTTCCAAGTTACATATTACTAGGCCTTCCAAACGCCTTAACATATCCCCTTAGATCATGCCAGGAAAGAGCTATTTGTTAGACCCGGCCTTGTGGCATGGCCATCCCTGACCCCGAGCCACACCCCATGACCCGTACACCTCATTCAGTCCCGCAGTACACAACCTAGCCGGTCCTGCCCGCCAGGACCCACACACACCCGACCCGGACTTCCCTGTCCGTGCCCTCCATCTTCCCAGCACCACAGGGCCTGCGTGCCCACTTCATGCACCTACGATGGCCGCCCGGGCCCAGCACAACCCAGACCTAGAGGCGCCGCCCCGGCTGGGGAACATCGCGCTCCCATGGAGTGAGAGAGGGAGGAGCAGTTTCCATCGCACCTCTGGCCTCCCCTCGGGAGATGGGTTTCGATCTGCCCTCCGGCCTCCCTGAGGGCTGGCTCCACGCCTGCTGGGTGTCTGGGACTCCTCCCGACCCGGCCCTGAAAAGGATCAAAGGACTACATGGCAGGAAACTCCAGCGAGTGGCCCTCAGGCGCTAAGACCCCTGCCTACACGGACCCCGGACATCAAAGAGGAGTTGACCTATAACAAGGGGTGCTCTGGGATTATCTGGCAGATTCGACTCTGGAACGACGAGAGCCCTGCTGACGTGGTCGCAGCTCCTTTGCAACCTTGGAACACCTGAGCCCTGCTGAGTGACTCGCGGCTCCCCTGAAGATCGTAAGACCTCCGAACTTGTGCTTGAGCCCTGCTGAGTGACTCGCGGCTCCCCTGAAGATAGTAAGACCTCCGAACTTGTGCTTGAGCCCTGCTGAGTGACTCGCGGCTCCCCTGAAGATCGTAAGACCTCCGAACTTGTGCTTGAGCCCTGCTGAGTGACTCGCGGCTCCCCTGAAGATCGTAAGACCTCCGAACTCGTGCTTGAGCCCTGCTGAGTGACTCGCGGCTCCCCTGAAGATCGTAAGACCTCCGACCTTGTGCTTGAGCCCTGCTGAGTGACTCGCGGCTCTTAAAGACTCCCTCGGTCCGGCTGGACCGCAGCGTATCCCCCCGGCTCGAGGATTGTGAGCTGTGCGTTGGGTGCGCCCCTGCATTTGATCCGGATCCCCAAAGACTGTCCCGCTACCCCCTTTTCCCTACCGAGACTCTCTGAGCCCGTGCTCTATGTGTACATATCCATCTTGGTGATCATAAAGATCCGACGTAGCTGAGTAGATAAAGGATCTGTTCCCAAGAACCTACTGTGTGGTGTCTCTTTGTCGTGTGGTGCCGTGTGTACGATCCTAGATACGAGACTCTTCCTCTGAGGAGTCTCCCGCCAGTGCCCGGCTACATTACCCCGAGGGTCGGTCTCAAGGTGGTCAGGTAACCTCCCTGTCTCCCCCTGGGATCACCTTCTAACATTGGTGGCAAGCGACGGGATTCGGGCCCATCATCTAGAGATCGTACCGTAAGCAGCTGACGCGCTACCGGCAAAAACGGCAGAAGGAAACGCCATGAGTCTCACAGAAACCAACGCGAGTGCTGTGTTCCAGGCGGAACAACTGGAAGAGTACACGCACAAAGAACTGAAGCAATTCTGCAAAGAACTAAAAATCGCTACCACTGGTCTCAACACCAAAGAAGATATGCAGAAGGCACTGAAAGCTTGGGTGGAATCCGGAGCCCCCCGCCCAGAAGGAGCGATGGAGCTCCACGACTAAGCTGGACTCTCCCCAAGAGAAAGCAGCAGCAACCAGGTACGAAGCTTCGTACCAGACGGGGGTCTATCCCCGGAAGAACTCGCAGACAGAGAGAGAAGTCGTAATCACAAACTCGAACTGGCCAAACTGAAAATTGAGGGCGAGTTGAAATTAGCTGAGAAGAAGCTAGTAGTGAAACAGATGCGAGTACAAGGCGAACTAGAAGAGAAGAAACTCCAACGAGAGCACGAGGGCCAAAGACTTCAACTGGAGCATGAACGAAGCTTGAAAGAAATCGAGCTCAAGGCAAGGAGCGAAGAGGCTCGACCCCCGGAGAACCGGGGGGCACCACCACCGGCGGAACCGAAGGTCCACATCCCCAAAGATGTGGTCAAGGAATATTACAAAAACGATGACATCCAACAATGGTTCAGGGCCTACGAGGTCGCCATGACCTCCCACCGAGTCCTGCAGAAAGATTGGGGGGCTGGGTTGTGGGGCCGATTTTTGAGCGAGGGGAGAGACACCCTGCTCGACCTACCATCCTCCATGCAGACCTCCTACAGCCACATGAAGGAGGCCCTCCTCACAAGGTACGACCTCACCCCGGAGATGTACCGCCAGCGGTTCCGGGACTGCAAGAAGATCCCCGGTACCACATGGGTGGAGTATGTGAACTTTTTAAGCCGTGCATTCGACGGGTGGATTAAGGGCAGCAAAGTAACCACCCTGGACGAACTAACCGACCTCATGTTATGGGAACACCAGGCGGCGAACTGCTTTGTGGAGCTACGCCAGCATCTGCTCGACAGCAAGCTCACGGATCCGAGGAAGCTGGCTGTCGAGGCGGATCGCTGGACCAACACCCGGGTCTCCCGGGGCCCTGTAGGAGAATACCCCCGAGCCAGTCAGGGACCACCCCGCCAGAGAGGGGGGAAACCAGGGAGGGCAGAGGGAATCCCAGTCCAGTCCCCCGAAAAGCCAACCTCCGCACTTCCCGGCACCCCCACCAGCTGTATCCGGTCCACCCGTGAGACGGGGGCACCGGGTGACCATCACTTGTTTCCGTTGCCAGAAGCCCGGGCATTACGCCAATGACCCCGAATGCCCCATGGCCCTGCACATCCCCACTACAGCCCCCCCAGCCAGACAGATAGCCAATGTAGCCCTAGGGGAGGAGATTGAGGAGACCGTAGAATGGGAACCCGCCGCCATGGCCTTGGTATCATTAGGAGACAGAGAAATGGTCCCTGGGAGCCTCCTGCCCTCCAACACGAAGAAATACGGGCAGCTAGTGACGATCAATGGCCAACAGGTAGAGGCCATTCGTGACACCGGGGCGAGCATCACCGGTGTCCTCAGCCACTTAGTACACGAAGACCAGATCCTCCCCAATATATTTTGCCCTGTAATTGCAGCTGACAACACTGAGAGTCTCTGTAAGGTAGCCCTGGTGCCTTTTGAATGGGGCGGAGTGGTCGGTAAATTGAAAGTAGCAGTAAGAACCTCCCAGCCGGTCGACTGTCTCCTGGGGAACGACCTGGAAAGTTCCCCCTGGAAGCAAGTCGAGCGCAAGGCCCACCTAGGGATGATGGGTCTCCCCGAGTGGGTGTGCGCCACCACCCGATCTATGGTGGCCCGACTGCCCCCCCTTGGGGAAGTCGAGGACGAACCTGCCAACGAGGACAGGATTGTCCCAGCAGAGGTCCCCCACACCTCCCCATGTGGAGAATCTGTCGTCAGCGACGAACCCCTACCGTCCGACCCCGCACAGATCGCAGAGTTAGGCGATCTGCCCGAGTTGGCCCAGTGGCACCATGAGGGGGGGCCCCTCCAGAGAGGAGTTCTGCCAGGAGCAAGCTACCTGTCCCTCCCTAGTCGGACCCCGGCGGCAAGCAGAGACCCAAGCCGCGGGCGACCAATCTGGAACACACCAGCTATATTGGGAAAATGACCTTTTGTACAGCGAGCAGAAGTCGGTGGAGCTAGGATCAGCCCGGGTGCTGGTGGTACCCCTACACTTCCGACGCTTCCTCCTGGGCCTGGCCCACGATGTCCCCCTCGCAGGCCACTTGGGCCAAGACAAAACCTACAGTCGCCTAGTGACTCACTTTTACTGGCCTAAAATGAAAGCAGATGTAGAGACCCACTGCAAGTCCTGTCCCACGTGCCAGGCTAGTGGGAAAAGTGGAGGAAAGCGCAAGGCTCCCCTCCAACCCTTCCCTGTCGTCAATACCCCGTTCGAACGGGTCGGGATCGACATCGTGGGGCCCCTGGACCCCCCAACCTCCCAAGGTCATCGCTTCATCCTCGTCCTAGTGGACCATGCCACCCGATACCCGGAGGCCATTCCCCTACGCACCATCACCGCCCCCGTGGTGGGCCTGGCGTTTGATTGGGATCTTTTCCCGTGTGGGTTTCCCCCGCGAGGTCGTAAGCGATCGCGGGGGAAATTTTATCTCTAAATACATGACGTCCCTGTGGCAACAATGTGGAGTGTCCTATAAGTTCACCACACCGTATCCCCCCCAAGGAAATGGCCTAGTAGAGCGGTTTAACCGGACTCTGAAGGGAATGATCGCGGACCTGGAAGAGCCCCTCCGGCGCAAGTGGGACGTCCTGCTCCCCTGCCTTTTGTTCGCCTACCGGGAAGTTCCTCAGAAATCCTTGGGGTTCAGCCCCTTTGAGTTACTCTACGGGCACCCTGTCCGGGGGCCCCTCAGCCTGGTCAAGGAAGGGTGGGAGGCGTCGCCCCGAGGGCCCCCCCCCGAGATGTGTTCCGATACGTTCTGACCCTCCAAACCAGACTAGGAAGTTTCGAGAACTGGCCGAGGCCAACCTGGAGGCGAGCCAGGAGGAAATGAAGCGCTGGTACGACCAGAATGCCACTCTGGTCGAGTTCCAGCCGGGCCAGCAGGTATGGGTAATGGCCCCCGTGAAACCTTGCGCCCTCCAGGATAAATGGACCGGGCCCTCCAAAGTCGTTGAGCGGAAGAGCCAGGTCACGTACTTGGTGGACGTCCAGTCACCTCGGGACCCCCTTCGGGTCCTTCACGTAAACCGCCTCAAGCCCCACTTCGTGCGGACGGAGCTGAGTCTGCTGCTGGCCACCGATGACGGGGCCGAGGAGGAGTCCGATCCCCTCCCTGACCTCCTGTGTACCAAGGAGAAGGATGGCTCCGTGAAAGGAGTGAACATCTCTCCATCCCTCACTTACCAGCAACGCGAGGACTGCCGCCAGCTCTTAGGGCAGTTCCCGACTTATTTTCTCTCGTCCCCAAAGTCACCGACTGGTGTGTCCATGACGTGGACACCGGAGACAGCCCGCCGGTGAAGCAACGAGCCTACCGAGTCCCTGATCGAGTCCGGTCCTGCATTCAGGCCGAGGTCTCGAAGATGTTGACCTTGGGGGTGATCGAACCCTCAGATAGCCCCTGGGCCAGCCCCGTGGTACTGGTCCCGAAAGCAGCGGCCCCCGGTGTCGCCCCAGAGCTCCGATTCTGTGTGGACTACCGGGGACTCAATGAAGTCACCCGAGCCGACGCTCACCCCATTCCCCGAGCAGACGAGCTCATTGACCGTCTCGGGTCGGCTCATTTCCTCAGCACCTTCGATCTAACCTGCGGGTACTGGCAAATTGCGCTCACAGAAGGAGCCAAGGAGCGGTCCGCCTTCTCCACCCCGGATGGGCACTATCGCTTTCGCGTGATGCCCTTCGGGATGAAAAATGCCCCGGCCACCTTCCAGCGACTGGTAAATAGAGTCCTGGCCGGGCTGGAAAAGTTCAGCGCCGCATATCTAGACGATATCGCGGTTTTCAGTTCTGAATGGAATGAGCACCTCCAGAGGGTGCTAACGGCCCTGCGCCAGGCAGGCCTCACAGTAAAAGCCAGCAAGTGTCAGATTGGGCAAGGTTCGGTGGTCTACCTAGGGCACCAAGTCAGAAGCGGGCAGGTCGCCCCTCTGCAGCCTAAGGTCGACGCCATCCTAGCCTGGGAACCACCCATTACCCAAACGGAGGTCCGAGCATTTCTGGGCCTCACCGGCTACTACCGGCGATTCATCCGGGGGTACGGCAGCCTTGTCGGTCCCCTCACAGAACTCACATCCAAAAAACAGCCCAAGATAGTGCAGTGGACCTCTGCCTGCCAGGAGGCATTCGATGCCCTGAAAGTGGCCATGTGTACTGCCCCCGTGCTCCAGGCCCCCGACTACTCCAAGGAGTTTGTGGTACAAACTGATGCCTCCGAGCATGGCATTGGGGCAGTCCTGTCACAGGTGAATGACCAAGGCCTAGACCAGCCCTTAGCCTTCCTCAGCCGAAGGCTGTTACCCAGAGAACAGAAGTGGAGCACCATTGAGCACGAGGCGTTCGCCGTAGTCTGGGCCCTCAAGAAATTACGACCCTATCTGTTCGGCACCCATTTCAAAGTCCAAACCGACCATCGCCCCCTGCGATGGCTAATGCAGATGAGAGGGGAAAACCCCAAACTATTGCGGTCGTCAATCTCCCTCCAGGGGATGGATTTCACCGTAGAGCACCGCCCTGGCACTGACCACGCCAACGCTGACGGCCTCTCCCGGTTCTTCTGCCTCAGCGAAGAGAACCCCCAAGAGGATGGGTAGTTCCCTTCGGCTTTCAGCTGGGGGGACGCGTGTTAGACCCGGCCTTGTGGCATGGTCATCCCTGACCCCGAGCCACACCCCCTGACCCGTACACCTCATTCAGTCCCGCAGTACACGACCTAGCCGGTCCTGCCCGCCAGGACCCACACACACCTGACCCGGACTTCCCTGTCCGTGCCCTCCATCTTCCCAGCACCACAGGGCCCGCGTGCCCACTTCATGCACCTACGATGGCCGCCCGGGCCCAGCACAACCCAGACCTAGAGGCGCCACCCCGGCTGGGGAACATCGCGCTCCCATGGAGTGAGAGAGGGAGGAGCAGTTTCCATCACACCTCTGGCCTCCCCTCGGGAGATGGGTTTCGATCGGCCCTCCGGCCTCCCTGAGGGCTGGCTCCACGCCTGCTGGGTGTCTGGGACTCCTCCCGACCCGGCCCTGAAAAGGATCAAAGGACTACATGGCAGGAAACTCCAGCGAGCGGCCCCCAGGCGCTAAGACCCCTGCCTACACGGACCCCGGACATCAAAGAGGAGTTGACCTATAACAAGGGGTGCTCTGGGACTATCTGGCAGATTCGACTCTGGAACGACGAGAGCCCTGCTGACGTGGTCGTGGCTCCATTGCAAACTTGGAACACCTGAACCCTGCTGAGTGACTCGCGGCTCCCCTGAAGATCGTAAGACCTCCAAACTTGTGCTTGAGCCCTGCTGAGTGACTCGCGGCTCCCCTGAAGATCGTAAGACCTCCGAACTTGTGCTTGAGCCCTGCTGAGTTACTCGCGGCTCCCCTGAAGATCGTAAGACCTCCAAACTTGTGCTTGAGCCCTGCTGAGTCACTTGCGGCTCCCCTGAAGATCGTAAGACCTCCGAACTCGTGCTTGAGCCCTGCTGAGTGACTCGCGGCTCACCTGAAGATCGTAAGACCTCCGACCTTGTGCTTGAGCCCGGCTGAGTGACTCGCGGCTCTTAAAGACTCCCTCGGTCCGGCTGGACCGCAGCGTATCCCCCCGGCTCGAGGATTGTGAGCTGTGCGTTGGGTGCGCCCCTGCATTTGATCCGGATCCCCAAAGACTGTCCCGCTACCCCCTTTTCCCTACCGAGACTCTCTGAGCCCGTGCTCTATGTGTACATATCCATCTTGGTGATCATAAAGATCCGACGTAGCTGAGTAGATAAAGGATCTGTTCCCAAGAACCTACTGTGTGGTGTCTCTTTGTCGTGTGGTGCCGTGTGTACGATCCTAGATACGAGACTCTTCCTCTGAGGAGTCTCCCGCCAGTGCCTATATTACCCCGAGGGTCGGTCTCAAGGTGGTCAGGTAACCTCCCTGTCTCCCCTTGGATCGCCTTCTAACACTATTACGCTGGCTTTGGGGGTGGCTAAGCAAGTTCTACTAGCCAGGAGGGGTAAAGAGGACGTCTCAACCAGGTTAGATTGGCTACATAAGTTATGGGAAGTGGTGGGAATGGAAAAGATAACAGCGAGCATATCAAAAAGACTCCCCCGATTTGACAAGACCTGGAAATCCACATTGGAATTCTTATCCACTGAAATTAAAGAACTTACATGCCCCATGTATCTACGTGTGCTCGGACTTACCAGAGATCCCCCAGGATTCGAAGACAACCTGAAGCAGGAATGCAAGCCACAAAAAGATGCCCATTAGAGACATATAATAATAGCCAGTGCTGGTCTCCTCGTTCCCACTTATTCTCTTCTTCTCTCCTTCCTTCCTAGTCAATCTCCTCTCTTTAATTTCTTACTCTAAGATGTTTTCCCACCGGCGTGTAGGATGTAGGTGGTGATTTTTGTTCTGAAAATACAATAAACAGATGTTAACCATAAAACTGATTTCAATTTGTGCTTTCCATCATACTGTTCTACAGATATGTTCCCTAAGGGTTGGATCAAATATTATAATCAATCCAAAGTCGATCATAAAAATACCGACTCAATTAAAAAAGTTGACTAAATAAGAAAAAGACTCCACAATATAAAACATTCATGAAAAATATTTCTAAAAGATCATTCCAGAGGACCACTGAATGCAATTATCTATCACATATGCCTCATCTTCATCTCTATTATCTATTGATCAGTTCAAATTTCTGAAAGGAAGGACAATTGTTTCTGTCATCTGGTGGCTTTGCAAACTAAAGGTGGACATGGAATTCAGCATCTGTATTTAAACCCCCATAGATATTATGTGCCAATCATTATAATCCACTTTGAGTCTGATCTTAGTAGATTCAATTCATGGTCACCACCTCTTGGTTTCATGACTATTTGCTGGATGTTTTAAAACACAAATGTACTCCTGTCACCATTGTGTGTTCCACATGTGCTTTGCAATAGCATAAGTAAAATCTTTATTCATAATTGCCCTTATTTGTTGCAGAATCCGAAGCTTCAATTTATTGATAGTGCTTCCTATGTATTTCTCTCCGCATTAACTTTCTAGTATGTAAATCGCATGTGTGCTTCCACAATGTGTGTCTTCCTTGATATCTTTAGTCCTTCCATCTACTAAATTAATTGTGGTTCTGTTGTCACCCCATTTGCGGGCGTTGCATTTTTTTACAATTGTGTAAAAGCCAGGTTTCTTGGGGGTAACCAATTAGATGTTTTCCTCTGGTTGGTCATGAAGATTGGAACCAAAATGTCTCCCAATGATGCCATTTTTCGATATGTTATATTTGGATGATTCTGATGGTGATTTTTTAGATCTTGAACCTGTTCAAATATCTTCCAGTTGTTCTTAATCAGTGTTTTTATCTCCTTTTCAGATACATTGAAATCCATGATGTATTTTCTATTTTCCTTTGAGTCCTTTTTCTTTTTTGGTATCAAACGATCATGTCTGTTCTTTTGTTTTGCTCTTTTTAGGGCATCAACTAGAACTGAAATAGGGCAGCCACATCTTATGAACCTTTGTGTCATCTCTCCTGACTGTTCATCAAAGTCTTTTTCCTCTGAGCAATTCATTTTTACTCTTAAGAATTGTCCATGCGGTATGCTCCGTTTCAAGGCAGCTGGGTGTACACTGTTCGCAAAAAAAAAAGCTATATCCACTTGGAGGCTTTCTAAAGATTTGTGTACAGATCTTATCTTCCTCAATATATAGGTCAATGTCTAAAACATTAAGGCCACTTTTGCTCATTATATATATAAAACTAAAATGTTGGGTATTTTCATTCAATGACTGTAAAAAAAACCCTTCCAATTCATCTTGAACTACCGCCCAGATTAAAAACAAATCATCAATGAATCGTAGTCATAGAACTACTTTTTTCAATCTTTTAGCATTTCTTGCAGTCCAAATAGTTTTGGGTTCCCAGAAGCCGATGGCTAAATTAGCATAAGTTGGGGCGTACGATGTGCCTATGGTTGTTCCTTGTTCCTGAACATAGAATTTGCCATCAAATATAAAGATGTTGTTTTTGTTGAGACAGAATTCCATGATCTCAACCAACATTTCTGAATGTTCCATCAGGCTTAAAGATCTTGAGCTCAAATAATGTCTGCTTGCTGCCAGTCCATCTTCATATTTTATAAATGTGTATAGAGATACAACATCTACAGTTGCCATGATATAGTCTTGTTTCCAAGCGATGTCATTTATTCTGTTTAAATAGTCCATTGAATCTCGAATATAGGACGGAAAGCTGGTCATGTATGGAAATAACACATCCACAGATCTGGAGGCGTTCTCTAACAGTGATTCACAGGAGCTAACAATGGAGCGCCCCGGCGGATTGTTGATGTTCTTATGTACTTTCAGAAGAAAGTAAGTGGTAAGAAATATCGAATTCTCATTTCTTTGATACTGATATTCATCATCATCAAGGAGTTCCCGATCCCGCCATTCTCTTAATCTGACATAAAAAATCTGCATTATTGCTTTTGTTGGATCTTTTGTTAACCTTTCATGATCGTGATTGTTTAACTGCCTTTTTGCCTCTACTATATACTTGTTCTTATCCATAATCACAATATTCCCACCTCTTAAGAATTGTCCATGCGGTATGCTCCGTTTCAAGGCAGCTGGGTGTACACTGTTCGCAAAAAAAAAAGCTATATCCACTTGGAGGCTTTCTAAAGATTTGTGTACAGATCTTATCTTCCTCAATATATAGGTCAATGTCTAAAACATTAAGGCCACTTTTGCTCATTATATATATAAAACTAAAATGTTGGGTATTTTCATTCAATGACTGTAAAAAAAACCCTTCCAATTCATCTTGAACTACCGCCCAGATTAAAAACAAATCATCAATGAATCGTAGTCATAGAACTACTTTTTTCAATCTTTTAGCATTTCTTGCAGTCCAAATAGTTTTGGGTTCCCAGAAGCCGATGGCTAAATTAGCATAAGTTGGGGCGTACGATGTGCCTATGGCTGTTCCTTGTTCCTGAACATAGAATTTGCCATCAAATATAAAGATGTTGTTTTTGTTGAGACAGAATTCCATGATCTCAACCAACATTTCTGAATGTTCCATCAGGCTTAAAGATCTTGAGCTCAAATAATGTCTGCTTGCTGCCAGTCCATCTTCATATTTTATAAATGTGTATAGAGATACAACATCTACAGTTGCCATGATATAGTCTTGTTTCCAAGGAATGTCATTTATTCTGTTTAAATAGTCCATTGAATCTCGAATATAGGACGGAAAGCTGGTCATGTATGGAAATAACACATCCACAGATCTGGAGGCGTTCTCTAACAGTGATTCACAGGAGCTAACAATGGAGCGCCCCGGCGGATTGTTGATGTTCTTATGTACTTTCAGAAGAAAGTAAGTGGTAAGAAATATCGAATTCTCATTTCTTTGATACTGATATTCATCATCATAAAGGAGTTCCCGATCCCGCCATTCTCTTAATCTGACATAAAAAATCTGCATTATTGCTTTTGTTGGATCTTTTGTTAACCTTTCATGATCGTGATTGTTTAACTGCCTTTTTGCCTCTACTATATACTTGTTCTTATCCATAATCACAATATTCCCACCTTTAGCTGAAGGTTTGACTATTATATCCTGATTTCCTTGTAGCGCCTTCAAAACAGACCAGTCATTCTTGGTCATGTTTCCATTGTGTCCATGGTAGCGTGCCTTGTTTACTTTTATTGCTATACTCCTAAAGTCATCAGAAACTAGCTCTTGAAAGAGATCAATTTTGTTACCAGGTGGTAGTTGGCGGCAGTATCTAGATTTATTTTTCCTTCCACCTCTAACAGATAAACCTGTATCTATATTCATTTGCATGCACAATTCTTAATCGGTTGAGTGGTTGGTGTTGCCTTCTTCTCCTTCAATACTAGATTCATCCACTAGATCTGTGAGTGCACTTAAGTGCGGTATATCGTGCCTTGTTAATATAGACAATGCTTGTGATTTGTACACTTTGATCTTTTGGTATTTTCTTGTTTCAAAGTGCTTCCTTAATTTCAATTTCCAACAACATTTATAAAGATCGATCATTGCACTTGCCAAATCCATCCCAGTATTCGGACAAGAAAGACCTTTGTTGAGCAGTTCCTTATGTTTTATTTCCAAGGGCATACTTGAAAGGTTAATCACTAAATCATCTTCCATTGTAATGTTGTGCTTCCTCAAATTTTCTTTCCTCCTCTGCCACGTTTTACGCTTACTCTTCCTACTCCTTCTTGGTTTTTTTGGTCTGGTTATTTGTTGATCCACTGCCTCGCCCCCTTGTTGTCATGTGGAGGAGATGTACGCCCCCGGAAAAATCCAGTTTCGGAAGGGTTGAGGAGGTGCCTTCATTTCTGGAGCTAACTTCTGAGCTCTCCACACTTGATGGTGGTTCTGCTCTGTCTCTCATTTGGTCCATTCTTTGTCTGTTGTGGAGTGCATCATATTGTATCGCAAAAGTGTAGATTCTCCCCATTGAAGTCTGTTTTATCCCTGTTAAACATTTTCAATTTCTTCATTTGTACCTCCTTTTCATGCTTATCCATTCTTTTCTCAAGTTATTCAAATGCTTTTTTACCTTCTTCTGTTTTGCCATACTTTTCCAAATTCTTTTCCAGATCTTTTATTCTTTCAGAGGTTTTTGACAATTTAGGTCCCGCATGAATAATTAAGGTATTGATTAATTTCATGGAGCATTCCGTGGTGTCTGGCAGATCTGGATCCATTTTATTGAGATTGGGTAGCACCAATATTTGTAAATCTCTGGGAATCCGTTGACATTCAATGTATCTTTTTAGGGTCGCATTTTCCCACCATTTGTTTGTTTCCCTCACTCTAATTTTTTCAAGTTCTTTCATTGTGCTTTTTGGTTCGCAATTTTGTTCCACATATAGGTCATGCGGATTCTTCATTATTTGTGTACAAACATTGTTGTTGGAGAACACTTCTTTTGCTGTTTGTTCACGTTTGTTAAATCTGTTAGTATTTCAGATTGCTCTTATTATTCGATTCCAAGTATAATCGGTCACGTTTCCTGAAATCTGTTTACTGTTGATGCATCATTTAAAAGTTACGTGGATGCCCACCGGTACCTGTTTAGAAAAATCAGACCCTATTGCCATAGAGCAAATGCAACCGGTTATTAATTCATTCCTGGTACTCGCATTTGCCCAAAACAATTGTTTTACGCAATGTGTCAGGCCAGAAAAAGAAATACCCTTTTCAAAGACCTCCCAGGTTCCCATGTTTACTTTTAGTTCAGTCAGTGCTTCGTCTCTCGGCCGTCTGCCGCGGGGTGAGCCGTGCAACCGGGAAGAAAGGGGAAGGTGAAGCTTCTCACTGTGTCTCCTCCGGAACGGTACTGAAAACCCCCAACCCCACCCAGCCAATACACCACTCACCGATTCAAAAGCGCCACAATTTCTGATTTTCTCAACAATAGTGCTGATTCCTCGTTCCTTGAGGTCAAAGGCAGCAGCTGGAGGTTTCGCACTCACAACACTTCTCCGGATCTTTCCTCGGTCTCACTTCCCGCTGCTCGCTTTTGCGGATCAGTCGCTGCATACAAATTCGTAGTGAGTCTGTTTTTCTCAAACTATATCTTCAACGCCGCTTCAAATTAGTTCCAAAGCAGTACGTAGCACATCTGAAGTTAAGCTTTATCCGCTTCGTTTATTTGTATATATTCCACCAAGTGCATCAAAACAGTGTAGTATAGCCCAGGCGTTTTGGCCGTGTCCTTCCACAGGGACATCGAAACGTGTGTACAGAATGTCCTTTTAAAGGAGACCTCAGCCTCCAACCAATTTCAGAGACTCTTATCCTATTGAATATAAATCAAATATTGCTATAACGTATTCCAATTCTCATGGTGGAATACATATATAATAAATAGTATTCAAAGTGATCTCCTTACAAAGGGGACTATAGTCCAAGGACATCTCTCTGGGACCAATGAGCAAAAGATCCAAAATCATACTATCATAACATAACATACTGGCAGTCGCAAGTTGGTAGTTATAGTTAGGACCTAGTTTCCATAGGAAAAGCGTTTTTTGACTTGCTTGAAACTTTGGCACAATTTGACGAATCTTCATGAAATTTTCCCCCAATAAGTGCCCCATTCTGCCTAGTTGTACATGGAAAGTTTTGGGGTGATCCATCAAGCGAGGGCCGAGAAAAAGGGGGGATAAAAAAGTGTGTTTCCCATGTAAGTTCCCATAGAGATTTTAGAGACAACTACAGCCCGAACCGCTGAAAGGGATTACACCAAATTTGGTATAAAGCTGGATCTTTGTCTAGAAAGAGCCCTTTTTAGGTCTTGCCTAGGCAGTGCATGTGATGCATCGAGTCATGCTGCATCTCCTCTGTGGGCTTTGAAAGTCCCCCCTTGCTTGCCATTTGTTCCTGCGTGTGCTTTTCAAAATTCCTTTCCTTTCCGTAGCTGGTTCTTGCCCCTGTTACATGTATTTCACCATGACTGCCCCTGATACATGTATTATTTCTCGTTTGCCTATTTCTGTTTGTTTCCTAGCACTCCTTTTTACGTTTGCTTTGGTTAGTTTTTTAGTAGGCGTTGGGAGAACCAATATAGAGCGGCGACTCGACCCGGTTCCCCAGTTCCAAAGTCGGCAGCTCTACATGTTACAGCACATCTTCTCTCCAAAAATTGCTGGTTTTCTTTCTAAATGCCTCCTCTGAAATTTGGACTGCTTGGTTATGTATTTATCTTCTTGTGGTACAATGACTCCTGTTGGGCAGTGTTCATCAATGTTCTTTACTCGCACAGAAGAGAAAGAAGTCTCTAATCTTGTTATAAATGAACTAATAATTGCTAATAACATATGTCTGTTTTTCGGGAAGTAATCACTGTAGCAGCTAACATTCAGTAATCAACTGATATCTTTATGTGGGCTGGAACATGCTTGAAGTCTTTTTCCAGAAGCATTAGTCTTATTGTTCAGGTGGGGCCTGGTTGTAACACAGCTATCCGAAAAACTCCTGACTTCACTTTGCCAGTGCTGTGGCCAGAAGATGGGATAGCTAGTGGTAATTTTGGCTGTTCATGTTAATAATAATGCGTTGATATTACATTGAAGACTAAGTGCCGTGTCAGAGTGCTGCAAAAGAAACAAGGTCCTATTCAATACGGATGGGTATAGTATCATAATTTTCCAGTCAAAAATTGGAATATACACGTTCTTAAATCGAGAAATAAATGTGATTTAATAACAATACGACGAAAAAACAAATAGTATGTGGTGGAATAAGTGAGCAACCCGTGAGTAGGTTAAAAGGAAATCAGCCGATTTCCTTAGCGCAGGCAAGTGACTTTAAAATGTGACTTTTAGTGTTTGCAGAGTAGAAAATATAGAAAGTCACAATTAGTTAACATCTCATACTCGAATATAAAATACAACGTATAGTTAAGAGTTTAGAGACGTGAGTCGACGACGTTTCGATCCCCATAGAAGTGGTGGGATCTCTTCAGGACTAACCGATGGATAAGATGCCTGGGAAAGTTTGCCTGGGTAGGTGTAGGAGAAAGGGAGAGGGGGAAAGGGAAGGATGGGTACAGAGGGGGGAGAGAGGGATGGGGAAGAAAGGGGAGACATTAGTAAAATGCATGGAAAATAAATGCATGACAGGATGCAGTTTGCAGGTGCAAGATATGGGTTAGGGTAGCGCTGAAGAGAGGAGGAAGGTTTAATTGCTAGGAGTGGGGAGACCATAAGTGGCAAGGGGGTAGGGCGTGATGGTAAGTATAGAACGTGTGTAGTACAATTATAAGGTGTAGATTAAGAACTAAGGGGGTGGGGTTGAAGAGGAGTGAGCGGTGAAAAGAGAGAACGGAGATACGTAGCTGTGATGCTCAAGGTAGGTATGAGCGGTGAAAAGAGAAATCGGAGATACGTAGCTGTGATGGTCAAGGTAGGTATGAAGGTAGAGTTAGACAGGGTGAGACAGAGGGGACGAGCCAGGAGTGTCAAGTGTAGGGTGAGAATAGTAATAACCGTTGAGGCAGGAGAGTGCACTCAAGGAGACGGAGATAAAAGTGCTCAATGACGATATGAGAACAAGGAGCAACCATGGGGACTTACTGTTCGTGGACAGCGAGGTGAAAAAAGGGGGGCGACAGAGCGCTCCTCGACCCTCAACCCGTTTAAGGGAAAAACCAAATAATGATCCGTCGGAAATTAATGGAAGAGTGGACGCTGGTGGGTCCGGTAGGGCGTCGGTGGCGCGTAATTTAGTGCAAATACAATCTCCCAGCTGAATTGGAGGTGGAGAGATGCGTCCTCAGCACGGCAGAATCTGCATCTAAGGGGCGGGAAAGTAAGGTTAGGCCGGCAAGGTGCATAACGCGGAGGAGCAGAAGTGCCGAGGGAATGGAGGAGAGTTGAACCATACCTGAGAAGTGGTATCCAGGGAGGGAGAGAGGGTCCGACGGGGTCTAAGGAGAAACGGCGGTGCCCGTTGTAACCTCCATGATCGGATTCGAGTGGAGACGTCGGAAGGGGCGGGCACTATATGTGCAACCCACCGGAGGGAATGAGTGGAAAGAGAAGAGGGGTGAGAGGCAAGGGGTGAATAGTCGCGGCCATGTTGGAAGGGGGAACTGGAATGGAGGTTACCTGAAATTGCGAGTAAGTTAGGAGACCGGAAAATTAAGTGGAGTGTCAGAGTGCAGCATTTGTTTACCTACTTTTGAAATTTAAACTTTGCATCTGATTAGAACCCATTGTGCCTTTGGGTCCTTTCTAACATTTCTGTCAGGATAAGATGAACAGGGTTTATTTAAGAGCAAACAAAGCGCTTATGATCTCACATTCGCCACAACAAACTGACTCCAAAAACTGGCGAGGCATGCCTCCTTCAGATGCAGTTTGACTCTGTGGTCACTCTGGTAAGATGCTCCTATCCTCTTCCAGCCCCAAAGGGGCTCGCACTTTCCAGGTTGTACACTTTTCCAGCCTTGAGGGGCTCGCACTACCCAGTCGGTGTACTGCACCCATTCTAAACTATATATTCACAAGCAATTTGTTAAACTGTTGCAGTGAGACCTGGGTATCCTGGGTGGAACACTAAGCAAACACATTTCCTATTGCACCACTGTACATGCAATTTGCAATAAAATGGTACAGCCACTTCTGCTGTGCGTATGTAGGAGATGCCCCCGCACAGGCAGGTAGGCACATGAACCATACCAAATAGAGCACTGGTGCCCGGTGTCAGCAAATGAGGTAGCCACACCACTCTCATAACTTCTCACCCTCAGCTGGTGTGGAGGCATTGCACAAATAGTGAATTGAAATAACTGTAGTTGAAAGGGGTATTGATGCATCCAGTACCAGAAGAATTGCTATCTTCACCCACAGAGCAAGCCATTACTGGGCACCATGCTGCTGGAAATCTTGCATTTTGCTATGCTCCGGTTTGACTTAAAAGGTCTCTATCGACTAATCTGGCTAATTTCAGGAGAAAGTGAGGCACAAGTTTATCAAAATATTTAAATTGTTTATAGTTGGTAAACTTTGTCCTAATCAGCTTTTTAAATGCATTAAAAAGTTAATTTCCTGTTATTAGAAATCCCACATGCCACTCCATCTCAGCATCAGCACAGCACCACCACCTCATCAGTGCACCACCACAAGGGCAGCACAGTACCACCTCTGCTCCAGTGCAGCACCACCTTACTGACAGCGCAGCACTAACTCAGCATCAGTGCAGCATCACCTCCTCAGCATTTGCACAGTACCAGCACAGCATCACTCAGCACCACCTCAACACCACCTCATCACCAGCACAGCATCTTCTCAGCACCACTCAACACCACCACAGCACCACACCTTCCGCATTCGCAAAGCATCACCTCTGCATCAGTGCAACGCCACCAACACCAGTGTTGCACCAGCTCAGCCCCGCAACAGCATCAGTGCAGCACCACCTCAGCAACAGCATCACCTCAGAACCAACTCAACAGCAACTCAGCACAACTTCAACATTAGAGCAGCACCAGCTCAGCACCAGTGCAGCATCAAATCAGCACCAGCTCACCATCACTTAGCACCACCTGAGACCCAGTATAGCATCACCTGAGCACCACCAAAGCATCACTGAGCACCACCTCTGCATCACTCCGCACCACCTCACTATCATTCAGCACAACCTGAGCACCACCTCCTCACAAGCACACCACCACCTCAGCATCACTCAGTACCACCTCAGCACCAGTGCAGCATCACCACAGATTTCAATCAGCGCAGCACTACCTCAGCATCAGTGCAGCACCACTAACTGAGCACCACTTCGGCATCAGCACAGCATCATCTCAGCATCAGCACAGCACAACATCCTAATGAGTGCACCACCACTACTGCAGCACCACCCTAGCATCAGCGCAGCATCATCTCAACACAGCACCAACTCAGCATCACCTGAGCACCAGCTCAGAACCACTTGAGCACCTGCGCATCACCAGCACCTCAGCATGACTCAACAACCCCACAAAATTACTCAGCACCACCACAGCATCACTCACCACCACCTAAGTAACATTTGGCGCGAACTCAGCATCAGCGCAGCACCACTTCAGCATCAGCACATCACCACTTCAGCATCAGCACATCACCACTTCATCATCAGCACAGCACCACCTGAGCACCAGTGCAGCACCACCTCAACATCGGCACAGCAAAATCCCAGCATCAGCAGAGCAACACTCTGCATCAGTGCACCACCACCAGTGCAGCTCCACCGCAGCACCAGTGCAGCCACACCTCAGCAGCAACTCCACTCCAACACAGCACCACTTCAGCATCAGCACCAACTCAGCATCACTCAGCACCAGCAGATCATCACTCAGCATAACCTCAGCATCACTCAGCACCACTTGAGCAATGCACCAACTGAGCACTATCACACCCCCGGTGTTTAGCCAAAATATCGAGGTTTTAAATTTCGACCTACAATAATATCGTGTTTTTAATATCGTAGGTACAGAATATCGAAGTCAAGAATATCGACGGACAGAATATCGATCCCAAGGTAAGTAATATCGAAGTTAATAATATCGAAGTAATTAATATCGATGTAAGTAATATCGTAAGCAAAAATTTCGATGTCAATAATATCGATATTTATTTAGTGTAATGTAATTTAATATGTATTTTATTTGTATGTTAAAGATTATTGTAATGTATTTTAATACATTTAAAAATAAATGTTTAGAGATTAATAATTATTTTAAATTTAATTTAGCGTTTTAGTATCAGAGCGGGTTGTGGGTTTATAGGGGAATAGGATGGGAAGTAATTTAATTATAATTAATGAATTAATATGTATTGTTTAATTGGTATTTATGAATAATTAATTGGTAATTAATTAATAATTGGTAATTAATTGATTAATTAATTGTTAATTAATTATTAATTGTAAAATTATTTTATTAATTGGTTAATTATATACATTATAATTAGTTTATTATTAATATTTATTTATTGTTATTGTTAATTAATTATTTGTTAATTAGTAATTAATTGGTGATTTAATTTTATTAAGTGATTAATTGATAATTAAATTAATTATGTGAATTTTTATGTGTAGTGGGTTGTGGGTTTATAGGGGAATAGGGTGGGAAGTAATTTAATTATAATTAATGAATTAATATGTATTGTTTAATTGGTATTTATGATTAATTAATTGGTAATTAATTATTAATTGGTAATTAATTTTATTAATAGATTAATTAATTGTTAATTAATTATTAATTGTAAAATTATTTTATTATTTGGTTAATTATATACATTATAATTAGTTTATTAATAATATTTATTTATTGTTATAGTTAATTAATTAATTGTTAATTAGTAATTAATTGGTGATTTAATTTTATTAAGTGATTAATTCATAATTAAATTAATTATGTGAATTTTTATGTGTAGTGGGTTGTGGCTTTATAGGGGAATAGGGTGGGATGTAATTAAAATAAAATAAATAATGATATTTTTTATTTATTTGTAATTATTATTAATTAATTGTTATTAGTTAGTTAAATATAGTAAATATAAATAATGTATTATTGTATTTTATTTGTTGTTATTGGTAATTAATGTATTGTTAATTAATAATTTAGTAGGTGAATATTTGTAATTTCGTAGTTAATATGTATTAATTAGTCAATTAATAACTATATTAATTATAAAGAATGTATTATTAATTGTAAATAAGAGATAAATTGATATTTAAATCTATTGTGTATTTTGTATGTGTAGTGTGTTGTGTGTTAAAGGGGAAATAGTGTGGGATGTAATTTAAATTTATTTATTTAAATATTTATTTTACATAATTGGTATTTATTAATAATTTTGTTTTAAAAACATTGTTAACATGCAATTTTTTTATAAGAAATTATTGAATTGGTTATAATGTTCATAGAATCACTATGCTATCTAGTGCTTTCCCAACTGTTTTACTATCTGGAGTGGGAATAGTAATTTTTACCCCTACGCTATCCAGCGCTTTCCCTACTGTTGCACTCTCTGGAGTTGGAATAGTAATTTTTACCCCTACGCTATCCAGCGCTTTCCCTACTGTTGCACTCTTTGGAGTTGGAATAGTAATTTATACCCCTACGCTATCCAACCTTTTCTCTACTGTTGCACTGTCTGGAGTGGGAAGAGTAATTTTTACCCTTACGCTATCCAACACTTTCCCTACTATTGCACTCTCGGGAGTTGGAATAGTAATTTTTACCCCTATGCTATCCAACGTTTTCCCTACTGTTGCACTCTTTGGAGTTGGAATAGTTATTTTTACCCCTACGCTATCCAACGTTTTCTCTACTGTTGCACTGTCTGGAGTGGGAATAGTAATTTTTACCCTTACGCTATCCAACACTTTCCCTACTATTGCACTCTCTGGAGTGGGAATAGTAAATTTGACCCTTACGCTATCCAACACGTTCCCTACTATTGCACTCTCTGGAGTTGGAATAGTAATTTTTACCCCTACGCTATCCAACGTTTTCCCTACTGTTGCACTCTTTGGAGTTGGAATAGTTATTTGTACCCCTACGCTATCCAACGTTTTCCCTACTGTTGCACTCTCTGGAGTGGGAATAGTAATTTTTACCCTTACACTATCCAACACTTTCCCTACTATTGCACTCTCTGGAGTGGGAATAGTAATTTTTACCATTGCGCTATCCAACACTTTCCCTACTATTGCACTCTCTGGAGTTGGAATAGTAATTTTTACCCCTACGCTATCCAACGCTTTCCTTACTGTTGCACTCTTTGGAGTTGGAATAGTAATTTTTACCCCTACGCTCTCCAACGCTTTCCCTACTGTTGCACTCTTTGGAGTTGGAATAGTAATTTTTACCCCTACGCTATCCAATGTTTTCCCTACTGTTGCACTCTCGGGAGTTGGAATAGTTATTTTTACCCCTACGCTATCCAACATTTTCCTTAATGTTGTTTTTGTTGAAGTTGGACTAGTAGTTTTATTGTGTCTGATATTTAATATGTTTTGTAATATTTTAGCTATTGTAATATATAATTAATAATAAAAATTATTCAAATTAAAAATATTGATTATTGTTTGCTATATGTAATTATTTAATATGTATTAATGTTATTGTTTTATGTGTATAGATGTATTGGTAATTTAAATAAATATTTAATAATTTATATGTTACAGAAATTATTATTAAAAGTAATTATTAAGTAAGTGTATATATTATATATTATATATATATGTTTAATTAAAGTTTTATTTAATTATATATATTTATTATAAATTTTACATATTATAAAATATATTTAATTATGTTTCTTTGATTTATAAGTATTATTTGGTTTATTTTACATATATTTTTTAAGTTAAAAAAACCCGATATTTTTGAATTACGATATTTTTGACATCGATATTAAATTATCGATATTTTTGTACTTACCATGTTGTAGATAGGATGTCAATATTCTTGACCACGATATTTTTGTTGCGATATTTTTGTAGGTCGAATTTTTGTCTTTCGAAATTATGTCATACAACCCACACCCCCATCTCAGCATTAGCACAGCACACCTCCTCATCAGTGCACTGCCACCAATGCAGCAACAACTCAGCATCAGCGCAGCCCCACCTTGGCACAAGCGCAGCACCACCTCAGCATCAACACAGCACTACCTGAGCACAAACCACAGCACTGCATCAGCACAGCACCATCTCAGTATAAGCATACACAAACTCAGCATGACTCAGCGCCACCTGAGTACCAGCGCAGCACCACCACCTCAGCATGACTCAGCAACACCACAGCACTACTTAGCACCACACCAGCACCACTTGAGTATCATTTAGCATCACCTCCACACCAGCACACCACCACCTCAGCACCATCTCAGTCTGTCCTCAGAATAAGACATCTGTTGATTCTCCCCCAGTGTCTCTCCGCTGCACGTGTTGTAAATCAGATACTATTTCCTAATCTCCACCCTCCCGTTTTTAGGTCTCGCCTGATCCAGCGCATGTGTTGGTCTGGTCAAGACATTATGGTGCCGATCACGATCCGGTAAAAAAATTCCCCGTACGACTCGTATCCGGTCTTTTTACCGTACGAATCGTACAAGTGCCGTACAAACTGCCAATCACGATTCGCATGGTAAAAAGTCCATACAAACCGCATTGGGAATTATTCCCCACACGTCCTCGGGTTGGAAAATGTGTCCGACACGTCCTCGGACGATTTACCGTACAAATGTGAAAAGTGAAGTCCGACCGCGGAATTACGATCCATCCCGTGCGTCCGATGTTACAACCGTATGGAAAAAACACCGTCCGCACCGAACTCCCATAGCAACCATGGAGATATGTGCCCGCATACGCGCCCAACACCCCCCCAGCCCTCCTATGTACGAGTCGAATCCCCACCCGTGTATGTACACCCGTGTATGTACGAGACGTACCCCCACCCGTGAATGCATGGAGCGTACCCCCACCCCAACCGTGTATGTACGACCCGTACCCTCACCCGCGTACGTATGGAGCGTACCCCCACCCCAACCGTGTATGTACGACCCGTACCCTCACCCGCGTATGCATGGAGCGTACCCCCACCCCAACTGTGTATGTACGACCGGTCCCCCCACCCCAACCGTGTATGTACGACCCGTACCCTCACCCGCGTACGTATGGAGCGTACCCTCACCCCAACCGTGTATGTACGACCGGTCCCCCCACCCCAACCGTGTATGTACGATCCGTACCCTCACCCGCGTACGTATGGAGCATACCCCCAGCCCAACCGTGTATGTACGACCCGTACCCTCACCCGCGTATGCATGGAGCGTACCCCCACCCCAACCGTGTATGTACGATCCGTACCCTCAACTGCGTACGTTTGCAGCGTACACCCACCCCAACCGTGTATGTTCGACCCGTACCCTCACCCGCGTATGCATGGAGCGTACCCCCACCCCAACCGTGTATGTACGACCCGTACCCTCACCCGCGTACGTTTGGAGCGTACCCCCACCCCAACCGTGTATGTACGATCCGTACCCTCACCCGCGTACGTATGGAGCGTACCCCACCCCAACAGTGTATGTACGAGCCGTACCCTCACCCGCATACGTATGGAGCGTACCCCCACCCCAACCGTGTATGTACGACCCGTACCCTCACCCGCGTATGCATGGAGCGTACCCCCACCCCAACCGTGTATGTACGACCCGTACCCTCACCCGCGTACGTATGGAGCGTACCCCCACCCCAACCGTGTATGTACGACCGGTCCCCCCACCCCAACGTGTATGTACGACCCGTACCCTCACCCGCGTACGTATGGAGCGTACCCCCACCCCAACCGTGTATGTACGACCGGTCCCACCACCCCAACCGTGTATGTACGATCCGTACCCTCACCCGCGTACGTATGGAGCGTACCCCCACCCCAACCGTGTATGTACGACCCATACCCTCACCCGCGTATGCATGGAGCGTACCCCCACCCCAACCGTGTATGTACGACCCGTACCCTCACCCGCGTACGTATGGAGCGTACCCCCACCCCAACCGTGTACAACCGGTCCCCCCACCCCAACCGTGTATGTACGATCCGTACCCTCACCCGCGTACGTATGGAGCGTACCCCCACCCCAACCGTGTATGTACCACCCGTACCCTCACCCGCGTATGCATGGAGCGTACCCCCACCCCAACCGTGTATGTACGATCCGTACCCTCACCCGCGTACGTATGGAGCGTACCCCCACCCCAACCGTGTATGTACGACCCGTACCCTCACCCGCGTATGCATGGAGCGTACCCCCACCCCAACCGTGTATGTACGATCCGTACCCTCACCCGCGTACGTATGGAGCGTACCCCCACCCCAACCGTGTATGTACGACCCGTACCCTCACCTGCGTATGCATGGAGCGTACCCACACCCCAACCGTGTATGTACGACCCGTACCCTCACCCGCGTACATATGGAGCGTACCCCCACCCCAACCGTGTATGTACGACCCGTACCCCCACCCCAACCGTGTATGTACGACCCGTACCCCCACCCCAACCGTGTATGTACGACGCGTACCCCCACCCCAACCGTGTATGTACGACCCGTACCCTCACCCGCGTACGTATGGAGCATACCCCCACCCCAACCGTGTATGTACGACCGGTCCCCCCACCCCAACCGTGTATGTACGACCCGTACCCTCACCCGCGTATGTATGGAGCATACCCCCACCCCAACCGTGTATGTACGACCGGTCCCCTCACCCCAACCGTGTATGTACGATCCGTACCCTCACCCGCGTACGTATGGAGCGTACCCCCACCCCAACAGTGTATGTACGAGCCGTACCCTCACCCGCGTACGTATGGAGCGTACCCCCACCCCAACCGTGTATGTACGACCCATACCCTCACCCGCGTATGCATGGAGCGTACCCCCACCCCAACCGTGTATGTACGACCCGTACCCCCACCCCAACCGTGTATGTACGACGCGTACCCCCACCCGCGTATGCATGGAGCGTACCCCCACCCCAACATTCTAAGTACGGAGCGCACCCCAGGCCCCAACACCAGCACCTTCACACAACATCGCGCATGTACGAGTCGTACCAAGCCAGACACAAGGACAGATCTGCACAACAAAATGCCCGAAGTACACACCGTACACACGTTAAAAACGCACGTACACAACCAGGACAAAGCAAAACAACACAAGAATACACCATTCGAATGGCACAAAGCCACAAAACATGTCCAACAAGCACAAAAACAACACATTCACTGACCTGCAACTGCCACAATCCCAAACAGAGGCCCAAAACACAACCACTCCTTATAACACACCCACCCAAACTTCAAACACAGCCACACCCACCAATGGACCAATAAAAAGGGCCCACACACACAAACCATGAGCCTTTGCAACAGACTCACTGCTGCCAGACCCCACAGACAACCTACAGCACCATACTAGAACCTTTACTACACCTTACACTTGCACACCTTCACACACACACCTTCACAAACACCCCCTCATCACATTCACACACACACCTGCACAACCACACCCACACACCCACAACCATCCACACACACCCCTCCCCCCATCCACACCCACACCCCTCACCATGCCCACTAACAAGAATCCAAAGTTCACTAGCCGAGAGTTGGAGGTCCTTGTCGATGAAATCCTCAGAGTCGAGCCACACCTCTTTGGAACATTGGTCAGACAGACCACCATTTCAGAAAAAACAGCCATGTGGCAGACCATTGTCGATGCTATGAATGCTGTTGCGGACACCAGAAGGACCAGGCATGAATGCCAAGCCAGGTGGTACGATCTGCGGAGGAGGGTCCGAGCTAAAATGACCGACGAACACAACCAGGCCAACGTCACTGGAGGAGGGCCGCCCCGCAGACGCGTAGAATACCATCACTGGGAGGAGAGGGTGATGGCCATACTGCCGGTGGTGGCAGTGGACGGATTAGATGGACTCCGAGACCCGGGTGAGTACACAAACAACTCACCTCACATGGGGGGAACGTCATCCACAACCAAACTCACAAACAGGCACGCAACCACCCCAAGCTATCGCATGACTCAACCACACTCCATGAACACGCACATGCCACTGGCGCCACCATGCCCCATGCACCCAGCTGGACAATGCCAAGTCACAGGCTACAGAAAACACCAACACAAGACACGGTAAGCCGGATGGCGGGAGTGTGGGCCCCAAAAATCACATAGTGCAACTCAGAAGCAGACAACAATGCCCCCTGCCCATATGGCCTAGGTCACAGCCAGACAAACAGTGTGTCCCCACACAGGAAAGACTTGCCAGCAAATGGCGGACGCCTTGCATTAACACATGGGGGTGACGGCACGTTCTTGCACATGACAGCGGCTAATGAACAGCCAACACTGTGAAAGAGTGGCAGCACACACCACCACAGCAGCAGCGCAGAAACAGACACTACACCCAATGGGTGCCTGCAGATCAGAAACAAACTCACATCAACAATCCAAGGGCCATTCAAAGATCTGCTAACAGTGTGTGCCCAGGAAGCTGGGCTGAGGTGACAGAGGGTGACACACAGAGGGAGGGAGAGGGGGACAGAGAGGGAGCGAGAAAGGGACACACAGGGAGAGCAAATCAGCCTTGTGGGGTGTGGGAATGTCTTCTCGTCAGCAGGTGGACTGCGTGCATGTAGACAAGGGTGGCCAGTGCCAGAACCCCCCCTCTTCTCCATGGCAAAACACAGGGCCATGTCACAACCTGTGCACGAGCACAACGACAGCTACCTGCATTATCTAAGTGTGTGGAACCACTCCATGTGCCCACGTACAGTGCAACACGGAAGGCGCCAATGCATGGCTCGCCACATCTGCCCACTCCACTGCTGACTGCAGTCACAATTGACGCAGCAAGTAAGACTGTGCCACACATAGGTAAAGTCGCAAAAGCTGTGGCCAAGGGACATACCCATGCACAAGTGCACTGTGAGTGGAATGCAAGACATATCCAAATTCCCAGAGGAAATGTGCCAACTCAGAAACCAATGAAACATGGATGTTGCATGGAACAAAATTAACATTGTCTCTCTCACACACAGGTCAACGTCGTGGATCACCCCCCAACACTGGGGGGGAAGACTCACAGGACCCGGGTCGGCGGGATGACGGACCCACCGGCAGCGACGACTCTCACCACTCTGTGGACGAACCCGACCCCGACCAACCTGGCCCCTCTGGTGTCCAACCACCTGCAGCACCTGCGTCAGGTACAACTGGGCCAACCACCACCCCCACTCCTGCCACATCCCAGGAGACACCCAGGATCCCTGCCCCACCACCACGACGCAGCCAGGCTGACCAGGAGGAACACGGTGTACCGGGCACCCAGGAGGAGGCAGGCGACAACGCCAATGCCACCCCTCAGGGGTCCCGGAGACCCGATGTGCCCACAAGGGCAGGCCAGGTGCAAGTGGGCAGGGGTGGTGGGAGTGGAGGACGGCGGAGGCGCGAGCCTGACCAGTTGGCTGCGGAACCGGTATATTCCCATGTCCGAAACATCCTGGACACATACCGGCAGGACACCACGGGCATGGCCCAGGTTGTGTCCACCCTCAACGAGATGAAGGGGACCCTCGATGAGATCAAGACCCAGCAGGCCCAGCAACATGCGGAGCAACATGCCTGTCTACTGCGACACCAAGGGCGGATGGAGGACAGACAGGCTGAGCTCGTGACGGTGTTCACGGGAATTCACAGTACACTCCGTCGGATAGCCGACAACATGGGCAACCCTCCCTGTGCCATCAGGCGTAGAACATCACCACCCACAGGGAGGGACCAGGAGTCGGAGGAGGAGACATCCGACGGAGCATCCCAAACATCGTCACGGCCTGCTTCTGAGGGTCCCCGCAGGAGGGCGGGTCGTCCACGGAAAAGACCGTGAGGGTCGGCGCAACAGCACCATCTCCCAGGACACCTGGCCTGGCACCTGGCCCACTGGAGCAACAGCAGCAAAAGACATTCTCTGCCACATGGACTTGCTGGTCACTGTCTGAGCAATGTTGACAAAGACTGTGGCATGGACTCTGAGGATTTCAAATGGCAAGGACACCAACTCCCCTAGTGAACTTTGGATTCCACACAGCCGGAAAGCCCCTCATGTCAACCCCCCCCCCCCCAACCCCAACCAAAATAATAAGTCACACCATAAAGAGAAGATGCCTACTTTTTGCATTATTACCTTACATGTGTCTTGTAAAGTCTAACCATGCCTGAATTCTCATTTGACTTCAACCATCCACACCCTGGGGCCTGAGTCTGGCACAGGACACACATGGGTCACATTGTATTAGGCAAGACAGACATGGAGCACCATACACACCCGTGATGGGCCCAACCAGCTGAGGGGGTGGCCGCACAACCGTGCCGACAGACATTTTGAGTACAGCGACAGCCATGCGCAGAGGTCAGGGATCATGTGGAGTGTCCTGGGGGGCACCCAGGTATGTGTGGACAGGTGGCAGAACCATGTCCTGCAAGCTTGAGTCAGGTGGATGCAGAGAATGGTGGCCTGGCCAACGTTGGATGCATGGGGATGGCACATGTCACAATACCCACACAGTCATGGACATCATGCACAATACACAGTCTATTCCCACACAAACAGCTTGCATCTTGCTACTCTACACATAGACACATAGCCACTATCACGGAAAACCATGCCAGACATGCCGGATGCACCGTGGCAACACACCAGCATTGACTGGGAAGAGGCACCTTGGAGGCATAGGGACACCTTTATTAGTCATGTATTCGGGATTGCAGAGGCAACTCGGAGTACACATGAACGGGTCATGTGGAGTAACATGTGGGTCCAACACTGGAACCCCCCTTCTGCAGCACAAATGCGTGATAGCCATGGAACTGGCACACAAGTGTCGGCTAACAGCTAAACACCCCCTGCTGCTCACGGAGAGACTGCCATACACCATTGATCCGCTGATGTGGAAGTCCCACACCATGTCAAGCCAATGCAAACCGTATGTGTCCGAGGGCAGTGTAACACACATTGATGCCATCATCACATTCCACAATCCCATCACTGATGACTGTCAACAAGTCTGACCATCTATTCAGGTGTACCCAGCTGCATGTCATGTGTACCATGGTGATGCGACATGTCTGCAGAGGAACCAAACATCGACAGGGGCAGTGTGCATACATCAAACAACTGCCACACCCAATACACCCCTGATGCATCCCTTACCCTAAGGAGACTTCCAAACTTGTCCGTGCGTGTAACGCTGAGTCAGCACACGATGACGTGTCCATGAGGAATAGCAGTGCCACAACAATGCAAGCAGCAGACGGCATGCGCAAGTACCTGGGGAAGAGAGACACACAAGAAGTCAGCCACAAAAAGCACAGCCACTTGCATGTGCATGTACTCAACACATGTAAGGATGACAACATGCTAGGTCACAATTATGACTGGGGAAATACACATCACTGGCACCATCACTCCAGTGACACATCCACACACACCTCTGACTCACGTGCCATACATGCAGATGGACACACACATCGCAACACATGCCACACAGGGACCAATGCGTGCACTCACAGACACTGGTACTCACCACTAAGCAAAGAAGTCGCGTATGAGCCGAGTCCGGATGTCCTCTTGCGGAACCACATCCTCCACATCACTAGCCCCATTGCCAAGACCTTGGTCCTCCACGGGTGGATGGTCCTGATCATCTTGATCCAGGATGAGTGGCACAGCTTTCTCAACTGCCATGTTGTGCAGCATGCAGCAGACCATGAAGATTTTGCAGACCTTCGCCGGGGCATATGGGAGGGCGCCGCCGGTCTTGTGGAGGCATCGGAATCGGCTCTTCAGGAGGCCAAATGTCCTCTCTATCACTCGCCTTGTCCGGCCATGGGCGGTGTTGTAGCGGAGCTGGGCCGGCGTGATGGGGTTGCGGAGAGGTGTGATCAGCCATGGCATGTTGGGATAGCCAGCGTCCCCTGCATGGAAAGCACATGGACATGAGTAGGGCAGGAGAAGCGGTCGTGCTGGAAGTCTACGCAAAATACAGGACAGAGTGTACCCACCAACAACACATGCTCGTTCGTTGCGCAGCTGCCTCATCATTTCAGGCACCCTGCTACGCCTCATGATGGAGGCATCGTGTGCTGATCCTGGAAAACGAGCACAGACATGTGAAATCACCATGTTGGACAGACACACCACAAGGGCATTGATGGAGTGATAGTGTTTGCGATTCCTGTACGCTACCTCCTGTGCCTGTGGTGGTACCAAAGCCACATGTGTCCCATCTATGGACCCAATGACATGGGGCATCCCTCCCAGGGCATAGAATCCACGCTTGACCCTAGTCAACATTTCAGGGGATGGGAAATGGATGAACTCATCCAGGTGAAGCAACATAGCCTCTAAGAAATCATGCAGCACATGGCAGAACATGCTCTGGGACATGCCACCAACATGAGCAATGGTATTTTGAAAGGTACCCGTGGCAAGAAAATGTAGGGCTGCCATTACCTTCAGCTTGGGTGTCAGTGCCGTAGGATACCTGTGCAGCGGTTGCAGGTGTGGTGCCAGCCTCGCCGTCAACTCCAGAATCAACGGTTGGGGGAAGCAGTAGCACCGGATACAGTCATTCTCCCGCATGTCAGCCAAGTCCGGAATTGCTCGGGGAAGAGGCGGCGCTCTGCAGTAATTTGGAAGTGACAAGGAAGAGTGAGTGCACTACTACAACAATTTTTGGGTGCTGAGCACATGTTAATCTGTCAATACACATATGCGACATACGGAGTGAGGTATGTGCCACATGCCCTGGACACGTATGGCTGCCAGGTGACACTCCTACCAAGACCCAGCTACACACGGAGATTGTGAACCTCCACATGCCATGGCATGGGATTAGCTGTGTCCCAGTGTAAGTGAACAGCCAGACGCAACACAGGAGTGACATACATCAACACATCAGCAGAAGTAGGATGTAGATTGCAGAGACTGGTAGCGGAACACTAGAGCCACAGGTCACATGACATTACACTAGGACAGCCCACACACCTTGCCAATAAGGTGTACATGTAATGACTCACCACACATTCATGGAGAGGATGCAGACATGTCCTTGTTACGCTACTCCGTGTCCCATGCATACATACGCACCTCACATCCGATACCACATGTGGCCTGGTGTGCGGAACAGTGTGCCATGTCCATCTACACACAGACACATGTTGGTTGCTGCAACAGCTGATGCTTTTGAGGGAGCTCCAACATCAAGCAAATGGGCACCCCCCACACATACATGACATAGTCACATCGTGCACCGTGGGTAGTCACTTGTCTGGTGTGGTAACCCCAGTAGCGGGCATCAGGGGACACTTGCGTGTGTTGTTGACTGTGCCATGCCAGTGACGCTCATCCCAAGTGTGCAGTACGACATGCACACATGTCAAAGGAGTTAAGGGCATGCCTGGCACACATTGCACCGTCACACATAACATCTGTACACATCTCATCATACATCTGGTGCCTTCTCCACTCAGGAGTAATGTGCCACATCACAGCCTTTCACACCTGTGCCCCACACATGTAGTACTGCCCAGACAATGCCTTGATGCTTGATGTCCATCCATGGACAAGTATGTCAGCCCTATTCCTTCCTGTGTGCTGCCTGTCACCACTGTGATGTGTGAAAGGCACCGTACTTTCGCTCAGAGGGCCTGTGTACGTTCCCTATCACTATGGGAGTGCTGCCGTATGTGTACCCATAGTGATGGTGAGCGTACAGGCGTGTGTATGGTCCGTACCACTATGAGTACGCATACGCGAGAACACCCATAGTGATAGTGAGCGTACAGGCGTGTGTACGGTCCGTACCACTATGAGTACGCATACGCGAGAACACACATAGTGATAGTGAGCGTACAGGCATGTGTACGGTCCGTATCACTATGGGTGTGCTTGCGTATGCGTACCCATAGTGAAAGTGAGCGTACGCACGCGTGTACGGTCCGTACCACTATGGGTACACATACGCGAGAACACCCATAGTGATAGTGAGCGTACAGGCGTGTGTACGGTCCGTATCACTATGGGTGTGCTTGCGTATGCGTACCCATAGTGAAAGTGAGCGTACGCACGCGTGTACGGTCCGTACCACTATGGGTACACATACGCGAGAACACCCATAGTGATAGTGAGCGTACAGGCGTGTGTACGGTCCGTATCACTATGGGTGTGCTTGCGTATGCGTACCCATAGTGAAAGTGAGCGTACGCACGCGTGTACGGTCCGTACCACTATGGGTACACATACGCGAGAACACCCATAGTGATAGTTAGCGTACAGGCGTGTGTACGGTCCGTACCACTATGAGTAGGCATACGCGAGAACACCCATAGTGATAGTGAGCGTACAGGCGTGTGTACAGTCTGTACCACTATGAGTACGCATACGCGAGAACACCCATAGTGATAGTGAGCGTACAGGCGTGTGTACGGTCCGTATCACTATGGGTGTGCTTGCGTATGCGTACCCATAGTGAAAGTGAGCGTACGCACGCGTGTACGGTCCGTACCACTATGGGTACACAGACGCGAGAACACCCATAGTGATAGTGAGCGTACAGGCGTGTGTACGGTCCGTACCACTATGAGTACGCATACGCGAGAACACCCATAGTGATAGTGAGCGTACAGGCGTGTGTACGGTCCGTACCACTATGAGTACGCATACGCGAGAACACCCATAGTGATAGTGAGCGTACAGGCGTGTGTACGGTCTGTATCACTATGGGTGTGCTTGCGTATGCGTACCCATAGTGAAAGTGAACTACGCACGCGTGTACGGTCCGTACCACTATGGGTACACATACGCGAGAACACCCATAGTGATAGTGAGCGTACAGGCGTGTGTACGGTCCGTACCACTATGAGTACGCATACGCGAGAACACCCATAGTGATACGGACCGTACACACGCCTGTACGGGCCGTTGCTATGCATTTGTGGTGCCCTAGGGCCCCGGTACGCACCGTACCTGTGTGTGAAACTCCAAATTACACAGGGGACACATGAGGGACAAGTAGAAAGGCCTACATGCATGCTGGTTGTCATGGAGACCAAGTTTACAGTTTGAATTTTTTCAAGCAGGTGCACAGCAGTAGTCAGTTTGAATGAATCTACTTTGTTGCAATGTGGTTCTGGAGTTGACATCATGCTCAAGAAAAAAACACAATAACTGTGCTAGGTTTGAAGGGATTGGAGGAAACATAGGATGCAAATGTGAGTGACCAATCACTCTGTACTCCTGTGCATGAAACAGGCCAGCAAGGCAGATATAAGGCAGCCAGGTCCCATGAGGGAGCACTTGCTGCACATCTTTGGATTCGACGACCCAGCTGCTGCTACTGATTCCCTGGAACCATGTCAAGGTCTGTGGAGAAGTCACAGCCTTTCACCCTGGAGGAGAACCTGGCTTTGCTTTTGCTGGATGTGATCCTCCCACAGTACCCCCTGCTGTATGGGCGACCAGGGTATCAGGTGAGTGCAGAGTCTACTAGCACAGACTGTGTCCCTTGTTTGTGACTGTGACTTCTGGCATTGTGTCCAGGTGTGACACACATGCTATGTACTGTAGGGGGGGTCCCAGGGGGGGGAATGCCTGATGTCTCCCAGCCAGTGCATGCTGTGGTGCATGTCTGCCGTCATCACTTGCATTGTGTTTACTGTGACAATCACTGCATGGTGCATGCCACATTCTGCCTGTCTTTTCCTCCTGGGAATGTAGCCTCTACAGTCCTCATTTGATTATGTGGTCAGCCCAGTGTGACAGGTGACTGTACCCACAGATGTGTGTTAGTTCTGTGTAACTGTGCTGAGAGTGTCCACATGATGTGTTCGTACCCTGGACATGGGGGTGTGTGTGTAAGTCCCCTGTCATGTGGGTGGGTGCATATGTGGAGTGTGGCACCCGGGATGCATGAGGGATGGATATACCCTGGCCATGTGATGTGAGCAGGGAGCAGTGCTGTGTGTCTGACGTGCAGAGCCAGCCCCACACCTGTGAGCCCCCCCCCGTCTAGTGGCACATGTGCAGAGTGAGGTTTGTCGCTGCATTTGGCAATGGCAGGTGAATGTCCTGTGCCTGTGTGTGTCTGTGTACTCTGCTGAGGTAGCGTCAGTGGCCTGTGGCATGTGACTGCTTAGAGGTGCTGCACATAATCCTGGTGTAGCTTGTGATGCACAGTGTGAGCCTGGATCATTGATTGTGTCGTTGCCCTCATTCCACCTGTGTACTTTCAATGGCACGTACTGCTTTTGCCCTTCCCCAGAGTATCATGTCCCTATGACAAAGGTGCAATGCGTTGGATGCATACTATGCCTTGTTGTAAACAGCAAAATTGTTCTAATATGTCTCTCTGTGACATGTGCCTGGTGTATTGATGTAGTGTCACTTGTTCATCCTCACAGGTAGGCGCCTCTGCCAAGAAGCAGATATAGATGACCGCCGTCAGTGCCGTGAGGAAGACGGATGGTCGCAAGCGGCGCCTGGCCCAGGTGAGGAAACGCTGGCAGGATATCCGGTGCTGGACGCGGAGGATCGCACGGGTCCTGCTGGGGGACTCACCTGAGACCCATAAGAACCGCGGGCGCCGCCGTCTGACCCACATCCACAAGCGTGTGCTGTCGGTGGTCTTTCCAGACTTGGACAGGCGCTTACAGGAGAAGCAGCAGCAGGAAGGGGGTAGGTACATGTGTGTTTGTTGTGTGTAACCAGCATTTGTAAGTGCACAGTTGCATGGATACACTTCCAGGGTTTAACGGTGCTGTGCAGATCCAGTTACCCACAGTATAGCGGTGCTCTCCTGCCTCCCTTCCCCTCCTTGCAATGTGTTCCCTGGTCTGTGTGTAGTCACTCCTTCACAAGGTAATGTAGGCTGGCGCTTTCTCCACGTGAACTATGCCTGTAGCATCATGTGTGGGGGTGGTGTGTAACAGGTTTTGGGACCTTGCCTGTGCCCTGTCCAGTTCAGTACATGTGGGTTCCATGTCAGTTGGCACTGATGCTGAGTCCAGACATGGGAGTTAGTCTCTCAAATGTCATGCCTTACAGCACGCATGTCCTATGTTGTGGCCTGTGACATGATGTGCATGAGTGTGCGATACGCATAGTGCAGGGATGGTGGCGTGTGTTGCAGTCACTCCCATTCAGGACCATGGAGTTGTGTGGCCACTACTGTCCCCTGGGGCATATTTTCCTAGGTGTCATGTGTGTCATCACAAAACGTGGACACTCTCAGTGTCTACAGCATAGGTTGTGCTCTGTGCCATTGTCCCCTGGCACCATGTATATTGACGTAAAATGTAGTACAAGTGTCCACTGTACAGCCTGACCTGATTGTCCTTGTTCATACTCATGGTGGCCAGTGCCTGTGTGTCTTGTTACAATCATCTGATGATGACCATTTGTACATGATTATTTGGACAGGCGCACCTTGGGTATTTGGCGTCCAATCTGGCATTTATGCAGCCCCTGTGTATTTCACCCAGACTAAGAGATGTAAGTGCTTCCTGTGTCTCAACAAATTGTCTCATGTAGGGGGTGGTTGGTGCGGGCAAAGCCTACATGTCAAAACCTGAAATCTCCTTGCTAGGTCTGGCCAGTGTGTGATGTTTGTTTGGACATACACTCAAGGTGCAGTGAGCCAGTCATGTTGGGCATGTTTTCAGTATTACCTATGCAGCATGTGCCTCAAGTTCATGGATATGGTCCCTGCTCATCCCTATTTTCGGCAACGCTGTGTGGTGCAGATGCAGTGCTGGATTGTCCCCAGTGCCTGGCTCCTATGTCAAACTCCATTTCATGTCATTTGCAATTGTGTCATGCTCTCCATGGATTTTCAGTGGCATGGTGGGTCAACCAACTGTGTGTAGCATGCCCTACATCTGTACCTTGTTTTGTAGATGTTACTGATCTTTCTTTTCAGGCTATGCACTGTAACCTATGTAGATTGGACTCATGTGACATATGTATACAGGTGTGTGATTAATTGCTGTCTCTTCACCTTGCCCACAGCATCGTCGGGGGACACGGAGGGAGACATGAGCACAGACGGAGCGGAGGGACCGAGCACCAGTGCCAGCGTTGACATCGTGGCTGGCACATTGAGTGGAACTGAGGCGGAGGAGAGTGAGGCCGAGGACCTGTCCACTGGCACGACAGAATATGAAGCTGACGGGTCCGAGGATGATCTCTCCGAGTGGGCGGAGGCTGCACCAGCATCCGACAGCGGCACAACATCTCACCCCGCCCCCTCCATTGCCATCAGCCGCCTCCCACTTGCTCGTGTCCCTTTCCAGCGTGCCCGGTCACCACATGTCTCCTTCCTGCCAGGCACCGCACCCCCTGCCCCTGTCTCCACTGCTGCCGCCAATGCCGAGTCTGTGGACATCCAGCGGCAGTTGCAGGTTGGTCAGGCTGCGATGCTTAATGTCCTCCATGGCCACAGCCAAGTGCTGAACAACATGGAGGCATACTTGGAGGGCATTTTTTCATCGCAGGCTGACCAACGCAACTTGCTGAGGTCCATTGACTCGACACTGACTGCAGCAGTGGGTCTCCTGCAGCGCTACGTCCAACCCCCTACCCCTGACCCTTCCACACTTCCCACTCCCATGCCTGTCCCACGTACACCCAGACGTCAGCATGCACCCACCACAACAGACACAGGCACCACACCAGCAGGGAAGGTCATACGCACACCTCCTGGCAGGCACACACAGGGTGAAGTAGGCACACCCACTGGGTCGGGGGGCAAACGTAAGTCACGCAGCCAGAGTGGGAGTCCGCATTCCACCCAATCCACTCCCTCCAAATCCCCTCCCCTCAGCTCTCCTGGCCACATATCCGGCAAAGACTCCTTCATGGCCGCTCTGTCCCTGAGCCCCACTGTGACACCACCCCGCAAGCGGTCAAGGGAGTCCCCGGTCAGGGTGGTTGAGTCCCCCCCCCTGTCCACACCCTCCCCCAGTGGCGCTGCGACCCATCCCTCTGACCCCCCCCCCCCCCCCCACTCCTTGGGGCCTGTGGTTCCTTCGGGTGCAGGGGAGTCTCTGGAGGACCTTGCTAAGGTGTGCAGCGACATCCTGGCCTCCGCCTTTGGCCCTGCCCCACCCCTGTGGTGGAGTCCTCCATCCCTGCACTCACGACGCCTACCCTTCGCCCTCATGTCCCTGCGGTGCCTGGTCCTTCCCCCCCACATGATGCCCTCCCCGCTCTGGAAGACGATGGAGTCTGACTGTGCAGGCAAGCTAGGGGACACGCGTCCCACTGTGTCCCCCACCTGGATTGGAACTTTGGATTGCCCTATGGGCGTTGTACTTTTTGAACTGTCAAGGGACTAACATATTTTGGATGCTGATTAAAGCAATTTATTTTTTCTTAGTACACTACTGTCTGTCTGGTATTGCTGTTGGTCGACCTGCCCCATTATTTAGGGTGGTGATTATGTGTTGGGTGTGTGGGAATTGTCGTCTTGTGCTGGTCATAGGGTGGGTCCTGGTATCTGTGTGCCATCACAAGCTGTTGGCTACATAACTTTGTTCATGTAAGCAGTTACTGCATGGTGACATCGTCCCAAGGTGTGTTCCTTCCTCTGTGTAACCTGACTTCTTCCCTGCAGGGTCATTCCAATATGTGGTGCTGAGCTGTGTCTACATTGGCTGGGTGTGTGACGGACTTGTTAGACTTGGCCCATGCATGCTGAGCGATGTCTCCACCTGCATCATTCGTGGCGTCCTTGGTGGTCACTGTACTTGTGTATGTAGACTGTTGCCATGACTTCATGTGTACATGTATTCTTTTAGGCGCCATGCATATGTATACTTCCAGCCTCGCACACATGAGGTACATGTGCTGCAGTATCTTTGTGCACATGACTGACATTTGTGGGCGTTGGATCTGTGGGTACTCCACCCTTTTCTTTGCAGGGGCACTGCTGTGAGTGTTGGGCACCCACCCCTCCTGTGTCTGGGCACTGCTGGGAGTGATAGGCACCCACCCCTCCTATGTCTGGGCACTGCTGGGAGGACTCTGCACCCACCCCTCCTGTCTCTGGGCACTGCTGGGAGGACTCTGCACCCACCCCTCCTGCGTCTGGGCACTGCTGGGAGGACTCTGCACCCACCCCTCCTGTCTCTGGGCACTGCTGGGGGGACTCTGCACACACCCCTCCTGCGTCTGGGCACTGCTGGGAGGACTCTGCACACACCCCTCTTGTGACTGGGCACTGATGGGAGGACTCTGCACCCACCCCTCCTGTGTCTGGGCACTGCTGGGAGGACTCTGCACACACCCCTCCTGCGTCTGGGCACTGCTGGGAGGGCTCTGCACACACCACTCTTGTGACTGGGCACTGCTGGGAGGACTCTGCACCCACCCCTCCTGTGTCTGGGCACTGCTGGGAGGACTCTGCACACACCCCTCCTGCGCCTGGGCACTGCTGGGAGGACTCTGCACACACCCCTCCTGTGTCTGGGCACTGCTGGGAGGACTCTGCACACACCCCTCCTGCGTCTGGGCACTGCTGGGAGGACTCTGCACACACCACTCTTGTGACTGGGCACTGCTGGGAGGACTCTGCACCCACCCCTCCTGTGTCTGGGCACTGCTGGGAGTGATAGGCACCCACCCCTCCTGTGTCTGGGCACTGCTGGGAGGACTCTGCACACACCCCTCCTGCGTCTGGGCACTGCTGGGAGTTATAGGCACCCACCCCTCCTGTCTCTGGGCACTGCTGGGAGGACTCTGCACACACCCCTCCAGCGTCTGGGCACTGCTGGGAGGACTCTGCACCCACCCCTCCTGTCTCTGGGCACTGCTGGGAGGACTCTGCACACACCCCTCCTGCGTCTGGGCACTGCTGGGAGGACTCTGCACACACCCCTCCTGTGTCTGGGCACTGCTGGGAGGACTCTGCACACACCCCTCCTGCGTCTGGGCACTGCTGGGAGGACTCTGCACACACCCCTCTTGTGACTGGGCACTGCTGGAAGGGCTCTGCACCCACCCCTCCTGGGTCTGGGCACTGCTGGGAGGACTCTGCACACACCCCTCCTGCGTCTGGGCACTGCTGGGAGGACTCTGCACACACCACTCTTGTGACTGGGCACTGCTGGGAGGACTTTGCACCCACCCCTCCTGTGTCTGGGCACTGCTGGGAGGACTCTGCACACACCCCTCCTGCGTCTGGGCACTGCTGGGAGGACTCTGCACACACCCCTCCTGCGTCTGGGCACTGCTGGGAGGACTCTGCACACACCACTCTTGTGACTGGGCACTGCTGGGAGGACTCTGCACCCACCCCTCCTGTGTCTGGGCACTGCTGGGAGGACTCTGCACACACCCCTCCTGCGTCTGGGCACTGCTGGGAGGACTCTGCACCCACCCCTCCTGTCTCTGGGCACTGCTGGGAGGACTCTGCACACACCCCTCCTGTCTCTGGGCACTGCTGGGAGGACTCTGCACACACCCCTCCTGCGTCTGGGCACTGCTGGGAGGACTCTGCACCCACCCCTTCTGTCTCTGGGCACTGCTGGGAGGACTCTGCACACACCCCTCCTGCGTCTGGGCACTGCTGGGAGGACTCTGCACACACCCCTCCTGTCTCTGGGCACTGCTGGGAGGACTCTGCACACACCCCTCCTGCGTCTGGGCACTGCTGGGAGGACTCTGCACACACCCCTCTTGTGACTGGGCACTGCTGGGAGGACTCTGCACCCACCCCTCCTGCGTCTGGGCACTGCTGGGAGGACTCTGCACACACCACTCTTGTGACTGGGCACTGCTGGGAGGACTTTGCACCCACCCCTCCTGTGTCTGGGCACTGCTGGGAGGACTCTGCACACACCCCTCCTGCGTCTGGGCACTGCTGGGAGGACTCTGCACACACCCCTCCTGTGTCTGGGCACTGCTGGGAGGACTCTGCACACACCCCTCCTGCGTCTGGGCACTGCTGGGAGGACTCTGCACACACCACTCTTCTGACTGGGCACTGCTGGGAGGACTCTGCACCCACCCCTCCTGTGTCTGGGCACTGCTGGGAGTGATAGGCACCCACCCCTCCTGTGTCTGGGCACTGCTGGGAGGACTCTGCACACACCCCTCCTGCGTCTGGGCACTGCTGGGAGTGATAGGCACCCACCCCTCCTGTCTCTGGGCACTGCGGGGAGGACTCTGCACCCACCCCTCCTGTGTCTGGGCACTGCTGGGAGGACTCTGCACACACCCCTCCTGCGTCTGGGCACTGCTGGGAGGACTCTGCACACACCACTCTTGTGACTGGGCACTGCTGGGAGGACTCTGCACCCACCCCTCCTGTGTCTGGGCACTGCTGGGAGGACTCTGCACACACCCCTCCTGCGTCTGGGCACTGCTGGGAGGACTCTGCACCCACCCCTCCTGTGTCTGGGCACTGCTGGGAGGACTCTGTACACACCCCTCCTGCGTCTGGGCACTGCTGGCAGGACTCTGCACACACCACTCTTGTGACTGGGCACTGCTGGGAGGACTCTGCACCCACCCCTCCTGTGTCTGGGCACTGCTGGGAGGACTCGGCACACACCCCTCCTGCTTCTGGGCACTGCTGGGAGGACTCTGCACACACCCCTCCTGTGTCTGGGCACTGCTGGGAGGACTCTGCACACACCCCTCCTGCATCTGGGCACTGCTGGGAGGACTCTGCACACACCACTCTTGTGACTGGGCACTGCTGGGAGGACACTGCACCCACCCCTCCTGTGTCTGGGCACTGCTGGGAGTGATAGGCACCCACCCCTCCTGTGTCTGGGCACTGCTGGGAGTGATAGGCACCCACCCCTCCTGTGTCTGGGCACTGCTGGGAGTGATAGGCACCCACCCCTCCTATGTCTGGGCACTGCTGGGAGGACTCTGCACCCACCCCTCCTGTCTCTGGGCACTGCTGGGAGGACTCTGCACACACCACTCCTATTTCAGGATATGTACGCTTAGAACATACACGGGTGTGGGTTCGCTCCATGCATACGAGGTGGGGGTAGGGTCCGTACATACACGGTTGGGGTGGGGGTACGCTCCATACGTACGCAGGTGAGGGTACGGGTCGTACATACACGGTTGGGGTGGGGGTACGGTCCGTACATACACTGTTGGGGTGGGGGTATGCTCCATACGTACGCGGGTGAGGGTACGGGTCGTACTTACACTGTTGGGGTGGGGGGTACGCTCCATACGTACGCGGGTGAGGGTACGGGTCGTACATACACAGTTGGGGTGGGGGTACGCTCCATACGTACGCGGGTGAGGGTACTGGTCGTACTTACACTGTTGGGGTGGGGGGTACGCTCCATACGTACGCGGGTGAGGGTACGGGTCGTACATACACGGTTGGGGTGGGGGTACGGTCCGTACATACACTGTTGGGGTTGGGGGTACGTTCCATAGGTACGCGGGAGTGGGTAGGGGTCGTACTTACACTGTTGGGGTGGGGGGTACGCTCCATACGTACGCGGGTGAGGGTACGGGTCGTACTTACACTGTTGGGGTGGGGGGTACGCTCCATATGTACGCGGGTGAGGGTACGGGTCGTACTTACACTGTTGGGGTTGGGGGTACGCTCCATACGTACGCGGGTGTGGGTAGGGGTCGTACTTACACTGTTGGGGTGGGGGGTATGCTCCATACGTACGCGGGTGAGGGTACGGGTCGTACTTACACTGTTGGGGTGGGGGGTACGCTCCATACGTACGCGGGTGAGGGTACGGGTCGTACTTACACTGTTGGGGTGGGGGGTACGCTCCATACATACGCGGGTGAGGGTACGGGTCGTACTTACGCTGTTGGGGTTGGGGGTACGCTCCATAGGTACGCGGGTGTGGGTAGGGGTCGTACTTACACTGTTGGGGTGGGGGGTACGCTCCATACGTACGTGGGTGAGGGTACGGGTCGTACTTACACTGTTGGGGTGGGGGGTACGCTCCATACGTACGCGGGTGAGGGTACGGGTCGTACTTACACTGTTGGGGTTGGGGGTACGCTCCATACGTACGCGGGTGTGGGTAGAGGTCGTACTTACACTGTTGGGGTTGGGGGTACGCTCCATACGTACGCGGGTGTGGGTAGGGGTCGTACTTACACTGTTGGAGTGGGGGGTATGCTCCATACGTACGCGGGTGAGGGTACGGGTCGTACTTACACTCTTGGGGTGGGGGGTACGCTCCATGCATGCGGGGGTGGGGGTACGGTCCGTACATACCCGTCCCCACGCTATGTGATGCTTGTGCGGCCCGTACTCAGGCCTTTGCCACGTGGGTACAGCCGTGCCGCCATTGTTGGGATGACGTAGGTGTGGGCGTGGTACGACTCGTACCCACGCTCTTAAGGCGTGGGTACGGGACGTACCTGTATTGTTGTGTTGCCGGTTCGCGTCGTCAAGCACTTCCGTTGTGGCGGACGCTGGCTTTGCTGGACACGCCCCCACCCCCTCGTAGTGACCAGGGCCTGGGGGTCAGGTATGTCCAGGGCATGTGTGCTGTGTGACTTTGGTGGGGGTTTGGTGGCCTGCCCCTGGTCCTGCCCCCCCCCTTTCCCCCCTCCCTTTGTTGTTCTGACCTTCTGCGGCGTCTGCGTCATAACCTGTAGAGGAGGTCGACTGCTATGAGGGCCGGGATGACACATAGGTTCGGGTCCATGTCTGTCCGTCGCGTGCAGGTACTCCTTGTTCGCGTCGTCCTGATTTCCCGGCAGTTTTTGGCTCCGGAAAATATTCACCGTGCGGGATGACGTCGGTGCGAATTCCTGGTTCGTGAATGGCAGGCTGCGTGCGTCCCGACGTCACGTCGGCGCTTTCCCGGATCACATTTGTATGTTTATTTTCGTCGGTCGGGGTTTTGTACGATTCGTACGGAAATGGTATTTCCGTGCGAATCGTAATTCCATGTTTGTATATTTTTTCGACCGGGTACGCGTCGGACGGAGAATATGCTCCGTCCGACGGTTCGTACCCGGTTTTTACCGGATCGTGATCGGCACCTATGTATGTGGGTTTTCCAAGTGCTGCCTGTTGCCTAAAGCCTGCGTGCACGTGAGCGTGCATGCGCGCAGCCGCCATGTGTACCTCCGCCGTGCTTGATCGCGTCCGCGATCACCTTCACTTTCGCGGGCCGCGCAGCCGTGTCAATTTCACGGCCGCGCGGCCGATGCTTGCTTTAAATGTGTTCTTTACCAATCACTCTTACCATACCTGTCTCTTGAACTGCATCCCCGGAAGGTCACTTTCTGACTCTTAGCGCATCTTTTCACTCTGTCTCTTTAGCGTGTTCTTTCCAATCACTCTCCTCTTCCTGCACAACTTCGCCCATTGTCTTCCCATATCTTTCTTCCTATTGCACGCAAAGTCTGTCTCTTCCCGTCTCTTGCTTTAGTACTATTATCTATCTTCCCAACCCTGCCCACCTCTGCTGCTCGCTTTGTAGCCCTATTCCTCCTCAAACTGCCTCTTTCTGCGACCCTTTCCCACCACCTCGGTTTCTAGGTTGCCTTTTACGATCCTGACTTGTCCCTTACGGTTCCAACCGTCTCTTGCTGCAGCGCCTTTCCTCCCTAGTGTGTTTTCCGGTTTCTTTTGTCATTTCCGGAACCTTCCCTCTTTAACTCCCAGCGTGTCCCATCCTCTCTCCCTCTCGCTTCTCTTCCTCCTAAGTCTGCCTCTTTACTCTCCCCTTTGGGATGCCCTGCCTTCTTCCCTGCGTCTCACCTGTGCACGCCGGGGTTGGCCGTCTCTCTGGTTTGCGCTCTCTGAAGGGATGTCTGGTCTCGCCCTCATGGAGGGTCCACGGGCGGGTTTAGGGAGTCCTGGAGCTGTGATTGGCTGGCGTTGCTGACTCAGTGTTTCTAGGATACTGGCGTACGGGCAAGGACGTCAGCAGGCAGGCACTCTGCTAGCAGGAGACATCCCGGGAACACCTGGCACTGCCGCACCGAGAGACACACCCACCGCTCTGCAGATGCACTTCATCCCTTACCTGTTATAGCCCTGCTCTCCCAGTACTGACCCCGTTACCCGAGAATTGGGAGAGGATGTGGCCACACGGCCAGAGCTGCCGATTTTGGAGCTGGGGAACCAGGTTCGAGCCTCGGTGTCAGCTCAACATTCTGTGAATCACTTAATCTCCCCATGCCTCCCAAAAAACGGACGTGTCCCTGTGTAACGTATCTGGTGCTCATTTAAAGCGCTCCAATACCTTCTGGTCGAGTTCGCGCTATATAAATCTGCAAAAAATAAATAAACGAAAAGCACCGCCATAGCACTCCGATCACTCGGGAACCCTGCAATACCAGACCGGTCAACCTCTCATTCATTTCAAAACTTTATTTGATTGTTTAAAAACAGTCATAAAAGCACATGTCATCAGTAATACAATACAATACATAAAATGATAAAATAACAATACATTCGGTTAACGATAAGAAAAATGGAGCAGGAAAGGAGGGTAAGCCAGATGGACAACATCTACGAGTGTCATTTCACATGTAATTTCAGTAAATCATACTTTTCCTGACGGACACAGATTGCAAAATAAAGGTCGCTGTAAAAAAGCATACATCCGGTTCGTCAAGTGCAAAAAGAAGGCTCATCGCAGATCCGACATTAGACGCTGAATATTTTTTAAAAAGTGGTGTGAGGTAGGCAATTCGGAGATATAAATACAGAGGGCAAAGAAGCAAAAAGTGCTCGGTACTCTGCTTCGTAGTCCCATCACAGGGACAGGGCATTGCCGTGTAATTATTAATCAACGGAAAGGCCACTAAAAAGTGGGCAATACCTAGACGTAGTCTGGTGAGGACAAACTGATGAGATTGTTTGGTGACCACTTTTAGGTACTTGGCGAAACCTAAACTTGCCTGGTTAAGGGAGTAGTAAAATTGGTGAGTAGCCATCGAGCGGGTTATGTCTCTAAGCACTTTGGATTTAATCCCCAAGTAAATACGTTTTAGCTCCTTTTTTGAGGAATCTACAGCCCTGGCAGGGTCCACAAAAACATTCACATCGAATATCTCTCTATAGGATAAGATCACGTAATTAAGCCATGGGATCTGGTTATGTTTATCCAAACGGAGGCAGTCTTGGATAATTTTCCTAGTGAAGCCAGTTTCCTCCTTTGCCCAAATCGATCTCCAGGTCATTAGTGGGCCTAGCCCCGTAAGGTCAGTCAGGTATTCCAGCCCAACCTCAAGGTGGGACAGTCCAGTGGAGGCTGAAGTTGGAAGGCAAAGAAGCCTCTTTAAAAAGCTATTTTCCTCCACCTGGAGGTCTCCATGGCGACAATGACCCCAAACCCCTGATCCATAGAGGGCCACAGAAGCACATCTAAGGCGGTAAATGTGCAACATATCACAAAGACGCCAGCTTCCTAATTTTGAGGCGAATTTAAAAACACCAGAAATGGCTTTGCCCATCTTGGCCTTAACGTTACAAATCTCCTGTGCCCACATGCCATTACTACTGAGAGTGATGCCTAAATAGCAAAATGTATCCACCACTTGTATCTTTTGGTCCACAAACTGGAAGGATCTCAGGTTTTTTATTTTCTTACCACAAGCCATAATAAACGTCTTGGAGTTATTGATTTTTAATTTCCTCCCCTGGATAAAACTAAAAAAACGATCCATTAATCTCTGCAGACCCACTGGAGTTCTAGACAATAAAACAGTATCGTCTGCGTAGAGCAGTACAGGAATGGCTTGGCCCTCGGCTTGTGGTGCATCAGCGGGGACCAATCTCAATTCAGAGTCCATGTCATTAATAAAAAGAGAGAAGAGCAGTGGGGCAAGGACGCAGCCTTGTCTAATACCTGATTTGACCTCAATATCATCAGTGCATTCACCCGCTTGGCCAAAACGAATCCTGGCCGATAGTTTACTGTATAGTCTGGCCAGAAAATAAATAATTGCGGGTGGGGCGCCCATATTTAATAACGTGGTCCACAGAAGGGCATGGTTCACCAAATCGAAAGCGCTGGACAAATCAGCAAAGCAGAGGAATAAGGAGCCCTGTTTGGCTCAGGTGTATTTACCTATGATAAGATCTAAATTAACACACTGCTCAACGGTACCAAGGACCCTACGGAACCCAAATTGGGAGTCAGCCAAGATACCATTGACCTCTGCCCATTCCTCCAGACGCTGTAGGAGCACCCTACTCATAATTTTTAGGGAGGAGTCCAGAAGGGAGATAGGGCGGTAGTTCTTTGCCTCGCTCCCATCGCCCTTCTTGTAGATTGGTATAATAATTCATTCACCCCATGTAAGAGGGGTGCTTACCATAACTGCCGCGTTGAAGACTTTGGTCAAAAGGGGGCCCCACAAAAGAGTGTCAGCTTTGTAAAGGTCTATCGGCACCCCATCAGGCCCTGGGGCCTTTCCTCCTTTGCTGTTTTGGATGGCAGTAACTACCTCGTCAGTTGTAATATTTAGGGGAAGGTTTGGACCAAGGGCTGCTGCTCTAGGGCACGTACTAGTTTCCCCCCCTGGATTAAAAATGCTATTATAAAACGCAACCCAGTTTTCTTCACTAACCTGGGCTGACAATACTGGGTAAGCCTCCTTCTGATGCAAAAAAGGACTATTCACAGTGCTCCAGAAGAGTTTACTGTCCCGCAATTCGGCTGCTTTGGAGAAATTATCCCAGGCTTCCTCCCGTAATTCATGCTTCCTGCGGGACAATTGGTCCTTATAGTTTGCTCTGAGGGATTTAACAACACACTTGTCCCTGGGGTGATTACATAGGGCTTTCTTTAGTTCCTGCAAGGACTTCGTACAAGCCCTATCAAACCATCCCACGTTAGCCCTGGGCCTGTTGGGGGCAGTAAGTATTTTTTTAGTTATGGCATTAATTTCCTCGAAGTCAACGATAATGCTTGCCGCACTTGTATTATCATCTAAACAGCGCTGCAGCTCAGGGAGACTTACAGCCACAATTTTTGACATCAGCTTCTCAGAATTGTCACTGCACCATTTTATTCTACATCCATTAGGCCTATGAGGGATTAATTCAGCAACTGTCCTATGGGCAACTTGGACCTTCCTCCCCCAAATCAAGGTGGTAAAAGTAATTCCGTTATGATCACTAAGGGACAGGTCTACAATTTGCGGGACAGAACAGAGAGAGCTGATGTTCTCCGAAACCAACAGGTGATCAATAACAGAGGCTGAGTTTCTCCCTACGAAAGTTGGGACCGGGTTGCCCTCCCTATCATTAGCGGGCACATAAACAAGTAGATCCAATTTTAACAATAAGGCATTTAATGACTCTCCGTAAGGTGTATGTACAAAATGAGCCCGGTCGGCCCCTCGGACCCCATCAAATCCGCAGGCATTAGAAAAAGAGAAAGTACATGTGGGAATATTAAAATCACCCCCCCCCCCAGATAATAACAAATGGAACTGGGTTAGCCCTACATAGTTTATCAATTACAGTTGCAAGTTCATTGACTACAAATGAGCTCGAGGAATCAAACATGTTGTTATAGTGGTTAATCAGCAGGACATCACGGCCCCCACTTTGCTGCAGCCAGAGGGCCTGTGAATGGGATCCTACAATGGTATGAGATTTAACTTGCACCGGGAAACTTACGGACAAAAGGATCACAAGACCGCCTTTGGCCCTACCCATGGTAGATGCCTGCGCCGGGCAGTTAAAAGAGACAAAGCCATCAAAGAGAATCTCTTCTGTGGACCAGGTCTCTTGGAGGCAGAGTATATCTTGGCCGTTAACAGTCTCCCTCCACCCTAGGGCCTCCTCCTTTTTACGCCAGCCTGCGATGTTCCAATTCAAGATTTTAAACCCTGCACCATAATCCACAGCATCAGATACAGGGATGTCCCCCACGGGACTACTGGGGGATGTCAAATCCTTAGTGGCCGCCAAGCTGCTAAGTTGACTGGCACACACGGAGGGAAATTGGGACTGGGTGTTTGGCCCTAGCCGAGCACCAGCCGTTGGCAGATACTCCACACGGGCCAATTCTAACTGATCGGTTCTTCCTATTAAAGCTTCTACACTCGGGGGTGTGCTCCCCTCCCCAAGAGATGGCTGTGTTTCCTGGGGTAGTCAGTCGACTGCATCAAGGCAGCTAAAACGGTTGTAATCGCAAAACGTGGCTCTAGATGGCATAGGGCCTGGAACGCCGTGATAGCTCCTATTTCTGCCCCTATAGTTGACCCAGGCCCACTCATTACTGCCACTCCCATAGGTCGTCGGGGATGGGGGGTAAAAGAAAGAAAGCGGCAGGGTCTGGATAGTGGAGTCAAAAGACCTATTAAAACCGGCACAAATATGGTGGACTGTTCTGGGGTCCCTAAAATTAATTGTTATACAGTCCCCATTTATAGTTTTTGCCAGCTTTCCCACCCAAGGTACCCTTCTTAGCATTACAATCTCACTAGATAGCTGGGCTGGCAGGGGTCTGTTCCAATTAAGCCATTTGACAACCTTGCTTTTAAGTGAGGTAAATGATTCATCTTCCCCTTCTTCTAGGGCTGGGACACCCGCCAAGACCACCATAAAGCGGTTATTTTCAGGGGGGAGGTCCGGGATTCGGGGTTTACTAGCCCTGATATCTTTCACTGACGTTGGAGGTGCACTATTACCCCTGTCTGTAACTGTAACCCCCGGGTTGTCATTGCCTCTGGCACCTGCCAGGGAGCAGGCCGGCAACTGCCTAGGAGGTACCAAGGGAAGAGGGTTAGAGCCCATTGGTTCAGACAATCTGCAGCTGGGGGTAGGCATACTACTAGCTGAGGGGGGGAGAGCACCCTCAGGAATAATTGTACTGGAAATATTGGCATGAGTAGGTCTTGCTGCTAAAGTGGACGTTACTCTGTCAATGTTAGCCAATCTAGTTTCAATCTGTTCCAATTTGGCCTCTAGGGGATATAAAATAGATTTAAATAGCGCTCCCAAATTTTCAAGGGTCAGTGCAGTACCATGCTGGCCTGGAATATAAGTAACGGGAGGGGGCAAAGTCAAGTCTACCAATCCACTGCCCGAATCTTGTAGCCCTGCAGCAGGCCTTCCTGGTTTGATATTACTACTATTTTGCCTGGCAACCTTCGCTAGGCTTCCCTCTATCTTGTTATATACTCTTTTCCCTTAGTCCCTTCTCTAGGCCCTAGATGCATAATATTATTATTGGGGGAAGCCCCTGGAGTGATGGGTGAGTTCACATCGTTGTCGAGGATTAAGTCAATTTCTGGCATTATTTCGTTAACCAAAAGGTCCAGATCCTGAGAGTTGTTCTCCTCCCCTCCAGGGGTGCTATCTTGCTCGATTATACAGGGTGCAGTATCCGCCGTATGCAAGTGTCTATCCGGCGTTATGGCATTAGCGATTGGTCTTAGTGAAGATCTTTTAGTTGCAGTAAGTTCTTGCGACATGCGTTTTTCCAGTACTAAGATTTCTTTGGACACTATTGAATTTGGTCTAGTTAATAATTTTTCCATGCCTCCCGCAATGGAACCCCCAACAATCGAGGACTTACTTCTAAGTTCCCTGCCAGACATAGTTCAGATGGAGATGAGAGACCTGGAGCCCAGAGGCAAGGAGGAGTGGCCCGGTCCGGTCAGAGACGGGCCCGCCCTTGGCCCGGGCTTCGCGCTTCTCCCGCGCGCGGGGATAAGGGCTTGTTAAAGTAGGAAGAAAAAATGGGCGGGTGGGCGGGGCAAGCAGGGAGAGCGGCCCGGGTGAAACAATTGGGCTCACAGGGGCTCCTGGGAGATGGAGTCCCTGCTTCCACGCTCGCAGCCCAGCTTCCACTTGACACACCCCAAGTCCTCCTACAGGTCACAGCCCCTCTCCGTATTCTGGCTCCCGCTGATGGTAGGTGCGCTGCGGGACCCGCGTAGCGGGTCCGGCGAGCCGTGGGTGAGAAATGGGGCAGGAAGGCAACAGCAACAATCCGGCGGCACGATCCTCACAAGGCAGTTAAAGTCACCAAGGCGTGATTTAACGGGGAAGGCCAGTTCCACAGAATGCCCCCCGACTGCCGCCCAGCGCCGGGGGAACTGCCACCTCCTGAATCCACGCCAGCGCCGAGCCACGTCCGCCGCGTCTGCCACGGAGTCAACAGAGTCAAAACAGGGAGGTCAGAAAGCAAAAAGACAGGGGAAACACCCCAAAAGATGCCAAGGCTGCGGAGTCTTGTAGTGCCACCCCGGCGCCTTCAGGGGGTCTGCCAGACTCGGTTAAAGTGAGCTGGCCCTCAGATGCAGGCCCTACAGCAAGCTCGACGTTTTAAGTTTTCCCCTCCATTGGGCAGAAGATATTAGATATTAGGGGCTGAGAGCTGAGCGTTTCAGTAATATCAACAGGCTTGTTTTTTTTTTACTTGCAGTCTCTTTACTTGCTTAGCCGTTCGATCAGTTCTGTCTGCAGAGTTCCCACTTCCTACCTGCACCCTGCTTTTCGCCCCCCCCCCCCCGAGTTTCCGGGCGTCTCTGAGGAATTTCTAATGTTCCGGGGTGACTTGGCTGTGTAGCCGCAGCTTCGGATATGACAGGGGATGACTTGTCATTATTTTTACTTTAGACAGTTTTCGCCCCCTGCCCCGTCATCCTTACTTGCTTGCCTTCTGTATCCGGGGGACAACGTATCCTCTGTCCCCAGTTTCTGTGCTGGGACCGGCTGCAATGCCGAGAACTTCTCTCTGTGCCTGTACTGATCAGGATCTGGTGTAAAGTCGATAGAGTTACGTCGAAGTTGCGCGTCGTTGCGAGCCGCCGCAGGGCAATACGGGACGAGGATGCTAGAGCTGAGCAGTTCTCCGTCAGTAATTCGGCAGTGCACTCTACTATATCAATCTCTCACTCTCCTGTCCTCAAGCAGGGCAGAACCTTCTCGTTCTTTGTGCTCACTGTATTAGGCGTATGCTTCAGCACTCGTTCTGTCCCGGTGTAGCCCTCAATGTGTCGAGTCAGAAGTGACTGTTTAGTCAGGTCTGTGGCGCAACGGTCTAGTTTATTCACCTAGCTGGTGTGAAATCAAATTGGTAAAGGATCGAGCAAATTACATGTACATGGCCAGTCCATTACCTGCTTGTCATCCCAAAAGTGATGAGGGATTAGTTCTAATTTTTACCATTAGCTTTTGCAATCTACTTTTTTTTTTAAAAAGCTCAGTCATTGCAAACTCATTTTACCTTGTTTCTCTGAGCCATGCAGAATCTTACCATTCTCTCCCACCCAACAACCGACCAACTTTTAGCAGGGATCAGGAATCCTGATGATGATGTACCTCACCCTCTTATCCCTAGCGTCAATGAATTACATATGTTGTTTCCCCCATCTCATATGCTTTCTTATACTAGCAAAAGGTCTCACAATTCTGATAATTCATACCACACTGTTCCTTTGTAAAAAAAAATGTCATTCTATTCGCCTCCTAATTCTACAACATCATCTTCTTTGCCATTCTTCACATACAATCTGAAGGTTATGTTGAGCAATGTGAGATCAGTGGCAAAACATATCCTTCAAATTGCTTATCTCTGTGAATCTCCAAGTCTTGAACTCTGTTGCTTAGCTGATACTTGGGTACAGGGATATTCAGATTACATATTGCATGAACTATTACCAGTTTAGCTAACTATTAGATCTTGAGAGGTGCATAAGCTAATAAACCCAGAAACCCAAAGGCAGGGCATCCGTTCTTTATAAGAACACAGATATTAACCCAAAACGTTTTCAAAGAAGATTTGAAGGAGAGGTTTGTGCATGCAAATGCAAAACTGGGTACATAACAATAAATTTGCTTTGATTTTATCGCCTCTTCCCCACACCACACACAATTTTCTGCCTTAGTCTCCACTTCCAATAAAGAAGGTATAGCATACCACCCTTGATAATGATCATTCTATTGTTCTGGGCAACTTCAACTATCATTTAGAAAGCCCAGTTGAAATAGAGAATTGTATTTTAAAAAGCTCAAGATTTGCAATCTAACACTTATGAACAAAGGACCACTTACCTTCCAGTACATTTAGATGCAATTTTTGCCTCTTCTGACCTAGGGTGCACCATAGACCTTTGTATATTGTTACCAAGCTAGACCATCACAAAGTCTTTTTCACTCTCAAAACATATATACCAATGAAAACCAAAGGAAGGAAGGTCCTAACAACAGATGCTTCCCTAACCATGGAGCAAGTGATTTAATTACATATATCCTTGCCACCAACTCCACTGCAGTCAATCCAAGTGACCTAAATTATGCTCAATCAATCAATCAATCAATCAAAGACATTTATAGAGCGCACTACTTACCCGTAGGGTCTCAAGGCGCTTAGGGGGGGGGGGGGGGCGGGGTGCCGTTACTGCTCGAACAGCCAGGTCTTGAGCTTCTTCCTGAAGGAGAGGTGGTCTTGGGTCAGGCGCAGGTCGGCCGGGAGGGAGTTCCAGGTCTTGGCGGCCAGGTAGGAGAAGGACCTTCCTCCTGTTGTCGCTCTACGGATGCGTGGGACGGCGGCGAGGGCGTGGCTGGCTGATCGGAGGTGGCGTTTGGGAGCGTAGAAGTTGATTCGGTTGTTGAGGTAGCTCGGGCCTTGATCGTGTAGGGCTTTGTGTGCGTGGGTGAGGAGCCGGAAGGTGATTCTTTTGTTGACGGGGAGCCAGTGCAGGTCTCTCAGGTGTCCGGAGATGTGGCTGTTTTGTGGGATGTCGAGGATGAGTCTGGCTGAGGTGTTCTGGATCCGCTGGAGTCTCTTCTGGAGCTTGGCGGTGGTTCCGGCGTAGAGGGCGTTGCCGTAGTCCAGTCGGCTGGTGACGAGGGCCTGGGTGACTGTCTTCCTGGTCTCCGTGGGGATCCACCAGAAGATCTTCCGAAGCATGCGCAGGATGTTGAAGCAAGACGAGGAGACGGCGTTGACTTGCCTGGTCATGGAGAGGGAGGAGTCCAGGATGAAGCCCAGGTTGCGTGCGTGGCTCGTCGGTTTGGGTGCGGTGCCCAGGGCGGGGGGCCACCAGGAGTCGTCCCAGGCGGAGGGCGAGGAGCCCAGGATGAGGACCTCCGTCTTGTCTGAGTTCAGTTTCAGGCGGCTGGTCGTCATCCACTCGGCTACCTCTTTCATCCCTTCGTGCAGGTTGGCTCTGGCGGGGTTGTTGGTCAGGGAGAGGATCAGCTGGGTGTCGTCGGCGTAGGAGATTATGTTGAGGTTGTGTTGGCGTGCGATAGCCGCGAGGGGGCTCATGTAGAAGTTGAAGAGGGTAGGGCTCAGCGAGGATCCTTGAGGGACGCCGCAGATGACTTCGGTGGCCTCTGACTTGTACGGAGGTAGGCGGACTCTCTGCGTTCTTCCGTCGAGGAAGGAGACGATCCATTCCAATGCCTTCTCCTGGATTCCGACGTTGCTGAGGCGCTGCACTAGGGTGTGGTGGCAGACCGTGTCGAAAGCCGCGGAGAGCTTTAATTGCTTTTAATACAAATCTAACAAATTACTTTGACAAGACATTACCCATTAAGTCCTGTGGATACATCAGAAATCTTTCTTACACGAGCACCCCTTGGTTTACACTTGAACTTAACACCTGTTAACTAAAAGTCAGGACAGCAGAAAGAAAATAATGCCCAAATTACACCAATGAGGAAAAACAACTTTATCTCATGGCAATAGCCTCATACAAACAACACATTTATTTGGCCAGATAAAACTACTATTCCTACCACCTTATGCAAGCAACCAACACATGGAAAGTGTTGGACCCGGCCTCGTAGTATGGCCCTACGTGCCCCCGCACCACCGAAACCTGGTACCTGCAGCCCCAAGCACACGGCCCAGCCGACCCTCCCCACCAGGACACACGCACCCGACCCGGACATCCCCGTCCATGGCCTCTCTCCTTTCGGCCACCCCGGGCCCGCGTGCCCACTTCATGCACCAAGATGGCCGCCCGGCCCCCAGCGCGACCCGGGCCTAGAGGCGCCACTCCGGCTGGAGGACATCACGCTTCCAGGGGATGAGAGAGGGAGGAGCAGTTTCTATCGCACCTCTGAACTCCCCTGGGACGATGGGTTTCGATCGGCCCTCCGGCCTCCCTGAGGGCTGGCTCCATGCCTGCTGGGTGTCTGGGGCTCCTCCCGACCCGGCCCTGAAAGGATCAAAAGACAATGACAGGAAATCCCGACAAGCGACCCCCAGGTGACAAGACCCCTGCCTGCACAGACTCCGGACATCAAAGAGGGGTCGACCTATAACAAGGGGTGCTCTGGGTCTGTCCAGCAGATTCGACGCTGGAACAACGAGAGCCTGCCGACGTGTTCGCGGCTCCTGGAACTTGGACCCTCCTGAGCCCTGCTGAGTGACTCGCGGCTCCCTGAAGATCGTAAGACCTCCGAACTTGTACCTGAGCCTGCTGAGTGACTCGCGGCTCCTTGAAGATCGTAAGACCTCCGAACTCGCGCCTGAGCCTGCTGAGTGACTCGCGGCTCCTTGAAGATCGTAAGACCTCCGAACTTGTACCTGAGCCTGCTGAGTGACTCGCGGCTCCTTGAAGATCGTAAGACCTCCGAACCTGTACCTGAGCCTGCTGAGTGACTCGCGGCTCCTTGAAGATCGTAAGACCTCCGAACTTGTACCTGAGCCCGCTGAGTGACTCGCGGCTCCAACAGACTCTCACGGTCCCGCCAGACCCCGACTACAACAACGTATCCCCCAGCTCGAGGATTGTGAGCTGTGCGCCGGATACGTCCCTGCCTTGAACCTTTGCCAGAGACTGTCCCGCTACCCCCTACCCCTTCCGAGACTCATTGAGCCCGTGCTCTCCTTGTACATATTTGCAGTGATAACCTACTTGATAAAGATTGATTTCTAAGAACACACGGTGTGGTCACTCTGTGTCGTGTGGTACCAGAAGTACGATCCTAGGGACGAGATTCCTCCCCCTGGGGAGTCTCCCGCCAGTGCCCGGCTACGATACTTCGAGGGTGGGTCTCAGGGTAGTCAGGACCCCCTTCCGGGCTCCTCTGAGGTCGCCGTCTAACAGTGGTGGCAAGCGACGGGATTCGGGCCCATCACCTAGAGATCGTACCGTGAACGACGGACGCACTACCGACAAAGATGGCAGAAGGAAGCGCCATGAGCCCCGCAGAAACCAACGCCAACAGGGTGTTCCAGGTGGAGCATCTAGAAGAATACACACACAAAGAGCTAAAGCAATTTTGCAAAGAACTTAAAATCGCTACCACCGGTCTCAACACTAAAGAAGATTTGCAGAAAGCACTGAAAACTTGGGTGGATACCGGGGCCTCCCGCCCGGAAGGCACGGGGGAGCGCCCCGACGAAGCCGAACCCCCCCAAAGTGAAAGCAGCAGCAATCAGGTGCGAGGCATCGTACCAGACGGGGGCCTATCCCCGGAAGAACTCGCGGACAGAGAGAGAAGTCGCAATCATGAACTCGAGTTAGCCAAACTCAAAATCGAAGGCGAATTGAAGTTAGCGGAAAAAAAGCTAGCAGTAGAGCAAATGCGTGTACAAGGCGAACTGGAAGAAAAGAAGCTCCAACGGGAGCACGAAGGAAGGAAACTCCAACTGGAGCACGAACGCAGCTTGAAGGAACTCGAGCTCAAGGCCAGAAACGAGGAAGGGAGGCCCCCGGGAAACCGAGAGACGGCCTCCCCAGCGGAACAGAAGGTCCACATCCCCAAGGACGTGGTCAAAGAATATTATAAAAACAATGACATTCAACAATGGTTCAGGGCCTACGAGGTCGCCATGACCTCCCATCGGGTCCCGCAGAAGGACTGGGGGGCGGGGTTGTGGGGGCGGTTTCTGAGCGAAGGAAGGAATACCCTGCTCGACCTACCCCTCTCCCTGCAGACCTCCTACAGCCACATGAAAGAGGCTCTACTCACAAGATACGGCCTCACCCCAGAAATGTACCGTCAGCGATTCCGGGACTGCAGGAAGATCCCGGGCACCACCTGGGTAGAGTATGTAAACGTTTTCAGTCGGGCCTTCGATGGGTGGATCAAGGGCAGCAAAGTCACCACCCTGGCCGAACTCACTGACCTCATGTTGTGGGAACACCTGGCTGCGAACTGCTTCATAGAACTACGTCAGCATCTGCTTGACAGCAAGCTCACAGATCCCAGGAAACTGGCTGTGGAGGCCGACCGCTGGACCAACACCCGGGTCTCCCGGGGCATGGTAGGAGAGTACCCCCGAGCCAGTCAGGGACCACCCCGCCAGAGAGGGGGAGGGAACCAGGGAGGGCCGAGAGAGTCCCAGCCTAGCCCCCCGAAAACACAACCTCCACCTTTCCCGGCGCCCCCCCCACCAGTGACAGGGCCCCCTGGGAGACGGGGACACCGGGTGACCGTCACGTGTTTCCGTTGCCAGAAACCCGGGCACTACGCCAATGACCCAGAGTGCCCCATGGCCACCCAAGTCTCCCCTACCACCCCTGCGAGACAGATAGCCAACGTAGCCCTGGGGGAGGAGGTTGAGGAAACCGAGGAGTGGGAACCCGCAGCGATGGCCCTAGTATCCCTGGGAGATAGGGAGATGATCCCTGGTAGCCTCCTACACAAAGAAATACGGGCAGCTAGTCAAGATCAATGGCCACCAAGTAGAGGCCCTGCGGGACACCGGGGCCAGTATCACCGGTGTCCTCAGGCACCTAGTCCCCGAGGAGCAGATCCTCCCCAACGTCTTTTGCCCCGTAATTTCCGCAGACAATAGAGAAAGTATGTGTCAGGTAGCCCTGGTGCCGTTTGAGTGGGGAGGGGTGATAGGTAAACTCAAGGTTGCCGTAAGAATCTCCCAGCCGGTCGACTGCCTCTTGGGGAACGACCTGGAGAGTTCTCCCTGGAAGCACGTCGAGCGCAAGGCCCACCTAGGAATGATGGGACTCCCCGAGTGGGTGTGCGCCACCACCCGATCTATGTCAGCCCGACTCACTCCCCGGAGAGAAGTCGAAAGCACCCCGATCGAAGAGACCAGAACAGTCCCCGCCGAGGGTCCATCCGTCCACCCATCAGAAGGGTCCGTCGCCAGCGACGAACCCGCACCATCCGACCCCGCCCCGGTCCCCGAGTTGGGAGACCTACCCGAATTGGCCCAGTGGCACCACGAGGGCGGGCCCACCCGGGAAGAATTTTGCCCGGAGCAAGCCACTTGTCCTTCCCTGGTAGGGCTACGGCGCCAGGCAGAGGGCCAAGACACAGGTGACCAGACCGGGACGCACCGAATCTATTGCGAAAATAACATCTTGTACAGTGAGCAGAAGTCGGTGGAGCTGGGATCCGGACGGGTACTGGTGGTACCCCTCCGCTTCCGAGACTTCCTCCTGGGCTTAGCCCACGACATCCCCCTCGCCGGCCACCTGGGTCAGGACAAGACCTACAGCCGTCTCGTGACCCATTTTTACTGGCCTAGAATGAGAGCAGCGGTAGAAGCCCACTGCAAGTCCTGCCCCACGTGCCAGGCTAGTGGGAAGAGTGGGGGGAAGCGCAAGGCTCCCCTCCAACCCTTCCCGGTCGTCAGTACACCTTTCGAACGAGTCGGAATGGACATCGTGGGACCACTGGACCCCCCCACCTCCCAAGGTCACCGTTTCATCTTGGTCCTAGTGGATCACGCCACCCGCTATCCTGAGGCTATTCCCCTACGCACCATCACGGCCCCCGTGGTGGGCCGGGCCCTGATGGGGATCTTTTCCAGGGTGGGTTTTCCCCGCGAGGTCGTGAGCGATCGCGGCACTAATTTTATCTCGAAATATATGACGTCCCTGTGGCAACAATGTGGGGTGTCCTATAAGTTCACCACCCCGTACCATCCCCAAGGGAACGGCCTAGTAGAAAGGTTTAATAGGACTTTGAAAGGGATGATCGCTGGCCTAGAAGAGCCCCTCCGGCGTAAGTGGGACGTCCTGCTCCCCTGCCTCTTGTTTGCTTACCGGGAGGTCCCCCAGAAGTCCTTAGGGTTCAGCCCATTTGAATTACTCTATGGACACCCGTCCGAGGTCCCCTCAGTTTGGTTAAGGAAGGGTGGGAGGCAGCACCCCAGACCACCCCCCGAGATGTGTTCCAGTACGTCCTGGCCCTCCGGAACCAGACCAGGAAGTTCCGAGAACTGGCCGAGGCCAACCTGGAGGCAAGCCAAGAAGAGATGAAGCGCTGGTACGACCAGAATGCCACTCTGGTCGAGTTCCAGCCGGGCCAGCAGGTGTGGGTCATGGCCCCCGTGAAGCCTGGCGCCCTCCAGGACAGGTGGACTGGGCCCTACAAAGTGGTTGAGCGGAAGAGTCAAGTCACATACTTGGTGGACGTCCAGTCGCCTCGGGATCCCCTCCGGGTCCTTCACGTGAACCGCCTCAAGCCTCACTTCGTGCGGACAGAACTGAGCCTCCTGCTGGCCACCGATGACGGGGCCGAAGATGAGTCTGATCCCCTCCCGGACCTCCTGTGTGTCAAGGAGCAGGATGGCTCCGTGGAAGGAGTGAACCTCTCCCCAGCCCTCACTGCCCAGCAACAAGCGGACTGCCGCCAGCCCCTAAGACAATTTTCCGACCTCTTCTCCCTGACCCCCCGGGTCACCGACTGGTGTGTTCATGACGTGGACACCGGGGACAGCCCGCCGGTGAGACACCGAGCCTACCGAGTTCCTGATCGGGTCCGGTCCTGCATTCAAGCGGAAGTCTCGAAGATGTTGACCCTGGGGGTGATCGAGCCATCTGACAGTCCCTGGGCCAGCCCCGTGGTCCTGGTCCCGAAGGCAGCGGCCCCCGGTGTCGCCCCCGAGCTCCGATTCTGCGTGGACTACCGGGGGCTCAATGACGTTACCCGAGCCGATGCCCACCCCATTCCACGAGCCGACGAACTCATTGACCGACTAGGGGCAGCCCGGTTCCTCAGCACATTCGACCTCACCTGCGGATACTGGCAGATTGCGCTCACCGAGGGGGCCAAGAAGCGGTCCGCTTTCTCCACGCCCGATGGGCACTACCGCTTCCGCGTAATGCCCTTCGGAATGAAAAATGCCCCGGCCACTTTCCAGCGACTGGTGAATAGAGTCCTGGCCGGGCTAGAGCAGTTCAGCGCGGCATATCTGGACGACATCGCTGTTTTCAGTTCAGAATGGAGTGAGCACCTCCAGCACCTCCGGAGGGTGCTAACCGCCCTGCGCCAGGCAGGCCTCACAGTAAAAGCCAGCAAGTGCCAGATCGGACAAGGCTCCGTAGTCTACCTGGGGCACCAGGTCGGGAGCGGCCAGGTCGCCCCTCTACAGCCAAAGATCGACGCCATCCTGGCCTGGAAACCACCCATCACCCAAACGGAGGTCCGAGCCTTTCTGGGACTCACTGGCTACTACCGAAGATTCATTCGGGGGTATGGCAGCCTTGTCAGCCCCCTCACAGAACTCACGTCTAAAAAACAGCCAAAGAAAGTGCAGTGGACGGCTGCCTGCCAGGAAGCTTTCGATGCCCTAAAGAAAGCCATGTGTACTGCCCCCGTCCTCCAGGCTCCTGACTACTCCAAGGAGTTTATAGTCCAGACTGATGCCTCCGAGCATGGCATTGGGGCCGTCCTGTCCCAAGTGAATGACCAAGGCCTAGACCAGCCCGTCGCCTTCCTCAGTCGGCGGCTGTTGCCCCGAGAACAGAGATGGAGCACAATAGAGCGCGAAGCCTTTGCCGTGGTCTGGGCACTCAAAAAACTACGACCCTACCTGTTCGGCACCCATTTCAGAGTCCAAACTGACCATCGGCCCTTGCGATGGCTCATGCAGATGCGAGGAGAAAACCCCAAGCTACTGCGGTGGTCAATCTCCCTCCAGGGGATGGATTTCACCGTAGAACATCGCCCTGGTACGGACCACGCCAACGCTGACGGCCTCTCCCGGTTCTTCCGCCTCAGCGAAGAGAACCCCCCAAGATGATGGGCAGTTCTCTCCGGCTTTCAGCTGGGGGGGACGCGTGTTGGACCCGGCCTCGTAGTATGGCCCTACGTGCCCCCGCACCACCGAAACCTGGTACCTGCAGCCCCAAGCACACGGCCCAGCCGGCCCTCCCCACCAGGACACACGCACCCGACCCGGACATCCCCGTCCATGGCCTCTCTCCTTTCGGCCACCCCGGGCCCGCGTGCCCACTTCATGCACCAAGATGGCCGCCCGGCCCCCAGCGCGACCCGGGCCTAGAGGCGCCACTCCGGCTGGAGGACATCACGCTTCCAGGGGATGAGAGAGGGAGGAGCAGTTTCTATCGCACCTCTGAACTCCCCTGGGACGATGGGTTTCGATCGGCCCTCCGGCCTCCCTGAGGGCTGGCTCCATGCCTGCTGGGTGTCTGGGGCTCCTCCCGACCCGGCCCTGAAAGGATCAAAAGACAATGACAGGAAATCCCGACAAGCGACCCCCAGGTGACAAGACCCCTGCCTGCACAGACTCCGGACATCAAAGAGGGGTCGACCTATAACAAGGGGTGCTCTGGGTCTGTCCAGCAGATTCGACGCTGGAACAACGAGAGCCTGCCGACGTGGTCGCGGCTCCTGGAACTTGGACCCTCCTGAGCCCTGCTGAGTGACTCGCGGCTCCCTGAAGATCGTAAGACCTCCGAACTTGTACCTGAGCCTGCTGAGTGACTCGCGGCTCCTTGAAGATCGTAAGACCTCCGAACTCGCGCCTGAGCCTGCTGAGTGACTCGCGGCTCCTTGAAGATCGTAAGACCTCCGAACTTGTACCTGAGCCTGCTGAGTGACTCGCGGCTCCTTGAAGATCGTAAGACCTCCGAACCTGTACCTGAGCCTGCTGAGTGACTCGCGGCTCCTTGAAGATCGTAAGACCTCCGAACTTGTACCTGAGCCCGCTGAGTGACTCGCGGCTCCAACAGACTCTCACGGTCCCGCCAGACCCCGACTACAACAACGTATCCCCCAGCTCGAGGATTGTGAGCTGTGCGCCGGATACGTCCCTGCCTTGAACCTTTGCCAGAGACTGTCCCGCTACCCCCTACCCCTTCCGAGACTCATTGAGCCCGTGCTCTCCTTGTACATATTTGCAGTGATAACCTACTTGATAAAGATTGATTTCTAAGAACACACGGTGTGGTCACTCTGTGTCGTGTGGTACCAGAAGTACGATCCTAGGGACGAGATTCCTCCCCCTGGGGAGTCTCCCGCCAGTGCCCGGCTACGATACTTCGAGGGTGGGTCTCAGGGTAGTCAGGACCCCCTTCGGGGCTCCTCTGAGGTCGCCGTCTAACAGAAAGAGAGCTTCAGTACGATTGTAAAATTGGTGTCCTCTCTAAACATGATAATGGATTAGAGCCATGGCAAGCTCTGTGTGATAAGCTGCCACAGTTTCTTGCCACCAAGACAGAGACCAATAATATTTTGAAACACCTTCAAGCATGCTTCAGAATGATCTGGTCATGGCACATACCTGGCACTTACTTTGGCCCTGGATGATCTCTGGAGGCTTGTGGACCATAGTTTGCAAGGGACTGTGGTCCTTTTGAACATTTCTATAGCCTTAGATACCATTGACCAATCACTGTTGCATTCTAGATTGGAAGATATTAGCCTCAATAAGCTGACCCAAAAATAGCCCGCTGATTTTTGACAGATTATGCCCAGACAATTTTCTGCTTTCAAGCCAGCTTCAAGTTGGGTTAAATATGGAGTGCCCTAGGATCTGTACTTTCCCCTCTATTTTTAATATTCATATGTTACTGTTACTGTTAGTCTTTTGCTATATACTAAGAGAGTACATTTTTCATCTAAGCAGATGACACCCCAACTAACAGCTGCACAGGCAACCCTTTTTAGATCTCGCCTGACCCAGCGCATGCGCTGGTCTGGCGAGACTTTTTGTGAGGGCTCCAAAAAACGCTACCATGGCCAGCCTAGAGCTACAGTGAATGTGCGCGGGCGCGCGCTTAGGAGCAGAGGCTGGCAAACCTCGTCATGCTCATTAAGCGCCCGCGATCTCTTTCACTTTCGTCAGCGATCCCTTTCGCGGCGCCCCTTTGATGTTCTCGTTCAAAGAACATCAAACATCAAAGAACATGTTGTGTTAATGCTTTGCTGCGCCCGTTTGACTTACAATGTGCTTTTTCTTTCCACAAACTCGATGTTTGAGTTCCTTTATTTTGAGATGCTTTTAGTATTACTGTTTTGTGACTTAAACAACATTAAGGAAATGTTACTGTGAAACTGGACAACGTTCACAGTGTTTATTTCTGATCGCAGCGGCTGCTTCATGTCCGTTGCACCATTCAGGGAGTCATTTCGTTGGCGCTTTCATGAGGACATGATAAAGAAGCTGGAAACTTTTGGCACATTCTCTTTAAAACCACAGCATGTTGGCGACTGGTTAATCGATTAGACCTATGTAGCGCTTTAGATCTCAAAGCGCTATGGTGGGTGCAGCAGTTACATCTCATGAAATATGGGGTGCAACTCACAGGAAGGGGGCAGGTTTGAGTGCACATTGGCTGCAATCGAACTCTTGAGATGATGGGCTGTGTGTATCCATTATCAGCACTCAGTCTTCCCTAAGTGATCTTGTTTGTTTTGTTGTTGTGTTAATGCTTTGCTTCGCCCTTTTGACTTACAACGTGCTTTCTCTTTCCACAAACTCGATGTTTGTGTTCATTTATTTTGAGATGCTTTTAGTATTACTGTCACACACACAACTACAACCACACACACAACCACAACCACACACACAACCACACACACAACCACACACACACACAACCACACACACACACAACCACAGACACAACCACACACACAACCACACCCACAACCATACACACACACACACACACACAACCACAACCACACATACACAACAACCACACACACAGCCACACACACAACCACACACAACCAAACACACAACCACATACAACCACACACACATAACCACACACACACAACCACAACCAACCACACACACTACCACACACACACAATCACACACACACAACCACACACACAACCACATACACAACCACACACACACAACCACACACACAACCACACACACACAACCACCCACACAACCACACACAACCACACACACAACACACACAACCACACACACACAACTACAACCACACGTGCAACCACACACAACCACACACACAACCACACACAACCACACACACAACACACACAACCACACACACAACCACACACACACAACCAACCACACACACACACAACCAACCACACACACAACCACACACACGCCCACACACACAAACACACACACACAACCACACACACAACCACACACAAAACCACCCACAACCACCCACACAACCACAGACACACATAACCACAACCACACACACACAACCACACACACACAACCACATCCAACCACACACACACCCACAACCACACCCACAACCACACCCACACACACAACCACACACAACCACACCCACAACCGCACACACAACCACACACACAACCACACACGCACAACCACACACAATCACACACACACACAACCACACACACACAACCACACACACACACTAACACACACAAACACACACACACAACCACACACACAACCACACCCACACCCACAACCACACACACACAGCCATACACACAACCACACACACAACCACACCAAGCATTGGCATAGCCAATAGGTTGCGCCTTTGGGACCTTATAAGTGTTTAGCCACGCAACAGTTGATGTGGTTGCACCAAGGATATTGAGCTGCATAACTAAATACTTAGAAGGTCCCAAAAGCGAGACCTATTGGCTATGCCAATGCTTGTTTATTTTTCCCCATAGCTAAAAAAACTATAACAAACAAGCATTAAAACAGGCAGGAAGACATTGCCAGCATTACAAGGACAAAAAAACTACAAAACATTTTTTATGTTAATTTTTTTTTTAAAAGGTTCGTTCAGTTATACATGATGTTTTCTTGGTCATTTATAAGGTAATAAAAATGCTTATTACACTCCTATCATAACTTTTCAACATGCTGCACAGCAGCCATATTGCTCTACAGCATAGTTCAAAGACAATGCCAAAGCCAGTAGCTGTGGCTAAACACGTATAAGGTCTGAAAGATAAGACCTATTGGCTATGTCGATGCTTGTTGTGATTTGGTTTAATCCGTTCAGTAGTTTTCGGCATAATTAAGGAAAAATTGTATTTCTAGAGTGTGGAGCCTTCGTAAATCCAACAGATCTCATGCTGAGATCTGATTGGCTTCCAACACTTCAACCAGGAAGTGTTGGCAGCCATTTTGAAACTCAGACTCAACCGAGTCTCAAGGATAAAGGTAAAAAAAGAGAAGGGGACAGGTTAGGAATGCCCTGACCCCCTAGGCCTGGTGGTGGCCAGGGCCAGGACCAAAAAGCATTTTTTTGTACACTTTTGCTGCGATTGTGCAGCAAAACTGAAAAAAAAACAAGTGCGGTCTTCTGCACTTGGTTCTAGTTGAGCCCCGGGGTGGGCCAAGTCCCAGGGCATATTTAAATAAATATTTTGAAGAGGGGGTGCACGCGGCCTCCCTCCCATGGCCGATATCCGCCCCACTGACCGCCACCTCCTTAGGGCCAGGCCTACATGAGGTGAAGAGGGGTGGGCATGTGCCCTCCCTCCTTAGGCCATTCTCGGCCCTGGGGACCACCATCTCTCTGGGGCAAGGCCAATAAATTAATTAGTATTATAGAGGGGCCGTGCAGACCCTTTACGGTCATTGGACTACCACATCTTTAGAGCCAGCAAGATTTTATAAAAAGTGTGGGGAGCACCGCACTGCCCCCCTCCCAGGCCATTAACGGCCCGCGTACCACCACCTCCCCAGGACTTTGCTAACATTTGAAAGGGGTGGGGGACTTTGTCCCCCCCCCCCTTCCAGACCGTTTTTGGCTCTGGGGACAACCATCTCCCTGGGCAGGCCCAGAAATAAGAAAGATGGGGTGTTGCATGGCCCCTTCCTGGATCCATTAATGGCCATGGGGCTGCCACCCCCCACGTCCCGCTCCCTATGTCCCAGGGTGCCAACCCCTAGGACATAGCTGGTTGCTCTTTCTTGGCAGAGCTTTGACAGCTCCCATCAAGTGAGAGCAAACAGTGAGTCCACTCGCAGTGAAGGGGTGGCAGTGCGGCCCCCTCCCTTTCTTTAAAGGACTTCCTTGTTGGAAGTGAATGTTTTGTTGATCTATTGGAGTGCAATCTGTAGTGACTGTGACAAGTGGGTTCTTTCTTGTCCTCTCCTAATGAGAGCAGAGTCCAAGGTTCTCCTTTTAAATTACTTCCGTATGCAAATGTGCAAAACCATCCTGGAAGCCTGGCCTGTTTGGCCCCGCCCCGTCCACCTTAGTACTATGCAAAGGTCTTCCCACCTTGTGGCGGGATGATAGACAGCTTACCAAAAGGCCCCCCCCCCAGCGCATATCCCCACCAATTTTAGCCATGCGAAGAATATGAGGCCATCTCCACCACACAAAGAAGTACTTGCTTCATATAGGTAAGAGGAAGTACCCTTGTTCGGTGGAGATCTACCTGTTTGTAGTCTTGTCATCTTCTCTATATGAGGATTCATGTTATCACAGATTTCTGGATGAAGACGCATGAGGAACAATCACAATGCCGAAACGCACACAAGGTCACTCTACACAATTCCTCGTGGTCCATTAGACAGCTGTAGTGTAGAATATGCACTAGACATTTAACCGAGGTAGCGCTTACTAATTAACCAATAGAAAGTACTCCAGTTGGGTAGACATTTTGTGCAGAACTGTGGATAAAGGGGCAGTTAAGGTTCCATTCTGGCCCAGTCACTCACACAGCTACTGATACTCCCACACAGACACTCAGACACCCACTCACACATCCACTCACAGACCCACACAGCAACTTACACACACACTCACTTGCCCATACAGTCACTCACACATCCACAAAACCACTCACAGACCCATACAGATACTCACACACACACAACCATGCATACACCCACTCACAGGCCCATACAGCCACTCACACAACTACTCACTGACTCAAACACCCACTCACACACCCTCAAAACTACTCACACACCCACTTATGCACCCATAAAGATAAACACACCCACTCATGGACCCATACAGCCACTCACTCACCCAGTCACTGACCCATACAGCCACTCACACACCCATGCAGCCACTCACCAACACACCCACACAGACACCAAACCACTCACAGACCCACGCAGCCACTCCCAGTTCTACTCACAGACCCATACAGCCACTCAGACACCCACTCACAAATCGATACAGCATCTCACACACTCACTCTCAAAGGTTACAGGTTGCAGTTAGGAACTTACATTTAAAAAAACCTCGGATATTCTCCCCCCAAAAAAAGTTAGAGCGACTTTATAGTTAGGAAATACAATTTTTCAAAACTTAAAAATTCACTTAAAAAACGACAGTTACAGGGACAATATAGTTTGGAAATAAAATTTTCAAAACCTTAAAATTCCCCCAAATAAACAAAGGTTGCAAAAACATTATAGTTAGGCACAGATTTTACACGTACAAAACCATAGAAATTCATCAGTTATAGTTACTTGAGCTAACTATAACTTAGCCCCTGCAATGCATTGCTTATGATCCCACATACTGCATCATTCATGACATGGTCAGTAACATCACTGATGACAAAATTGAGAACGTTTTTAGTGGGACGGAAGTTATTACTTAATGTTATAGTTGACTTTTTAATTTCTAAGGTTTGTGTAGTTTTCTTTTTTTGTATAGAAATAATAAATTACGCTTTCCTAACTATAACTTATCCTCAACCTTTGGTTTTATCATTGAATATGTGTGTGTGTTTTATTTATTATATATATGTAGTAAAGTGTGTAGAATTACAATCCAATATATGAGTTAATATGTAGCACTTAAAAAAAAACACAGAAATTCACATCCCTGTTCCCAATGCTGTAACATATGTGTGTTGTCGCTCACTCTGTTTGCCACCCTCTGCATTGAGCAGCTCTAATGACGGCTGCGCTTGTGCCTTCCAACCCTGACCTCGGTAGATGGTTTCCTATCTGGATCCCTTTGGATTGCCACTGTAGTTCCCCGGAATTTGTTCTTGCCAGCTTGATCCGGTGCCTGGTCAGTCTCCATTGCACCAAATGATGGAGTTTATTTTGACCTGGTGGAACTACACAATACCTGTGCTGTGAGAGGGGTCCTCAATTGGAGGGTGTGCTCAAAAGGTGTGATCCGGATCCCTCAACCAGCATCTCTGAGTTAGCCCCGTGTTGGCTCTCTGTCCTGGGAAGCCAGGTGGTAGGGCTCTGTACAGGCCACTCATAACGTTTCATTTTCAACAACGCTATTGGTGAAGCACCAACTCGCCCCACTGGAAATATGGACATTGCGAAGGACTTCTCTTGCATTAGCCTGTTCTCTTATTGCTTGATATAGGCTCAACATCAGCAGAGAAGCATTCCCCCTTTCTCCTTAAAACAGTGTGGTGATTCAATATTTTCATTCATGGAAAATGATCATTTGTAAACTGTGTAATAGGACAATCAAAACTAAGAAAATAAGTCTATCTTACCCAGCAAATAATGCACTCTGGCACACAATTCTTATTTCCACTGCAACTTTGCTTAATCCGACTAGCCTTAAATTTGTTTCCAAATGTAAAGTTATTGGAAGAAAAAGGGGCATATCATCAACGGCCAGCGATGATCATCGCTGGCCGCGTTTAGTGTGCACAAACTTAACGCCGCCTATCGCCGGATTCTATCGCCCGGTGAGCGCACTATCAGCAAGGCGCATCACCGAGGCGATAGAATTCACGGCAATAGCGGCGATAAGGAGCAATAACGCAGGATAACCTGCGATTAAAAATCAGCGATAATCAAAAAAACGGCGATAGGGAGATGTGGACTCAGCATGAAGATCCACCTCCGATGTTAAACATGGCTAACTCACAGATTTAGCAGGCGTAAGGAACCGGCGATAAAGCCGGTTAGCGCTACATTTAATGTCGCTAGGCAGGTTAGCGTTTCCCTTGTTAATAGGGAGATCCTTCATTAGCGATTATTTTCGCTGTATTTCTCACGGGAACGCCTATCTTGCATCTCATTAGCGATGCGAGGCAGGCGATAAGAAATGGGCGCTAAAGCATGGAATCACGCGTTAGCGTGTCCATGCTAATAGGGCGATAAAATTATCGCCGCTTTTCGTCCACAAACGGACGCAAAAGCGGCGATAATTTTTTTTCGCCGGCTTGTTGATATTCCCCAGAGTCCCACAAAAGAGGAAATACCAAAAAAGGCAAGTATAAATGAAAATGCAGAAAATGTTGAACATCATGATCATATTGAAAAATCTTAGTAGGAAGAAAGCCCCAAATTAATTTCAGGATTAAAAGCCAAAGCCAGCATGGACATTGGAATTATGGTGGGAAAAGGGGAAGAGTTAAATCAGATTACTACTGGTTAAATTAATTTTACACTTCTACACATTTACTAACAACTATTCCCTTAGAAGAAAACTCAACAAATGCTCTTCTTTTTCCAGTTTTCCTCAACAAGAAGAATAAAAAGCCACCTTCTTAGAAGAAAGAGTGACTAACCGAGGATAACAACTCAGCTGAAAAAAATAAATCACCAAAAGCAACAGAAGAAGCGCTAAAGGCCTATTGAGCAATTGCCAATTCAACAAATTGGTCAAATATTAAAGACAAGTTAAAGCAAGGTAAGAAGAGGTGTACAGTTCACAGACAAAAGAAAAAAATCCCCAAGTTAGGTGAAAATCCAGCTCTCACTGGAGACATACCTACCATTGTCCAAGAATCAAATTTGAAACTTCTGGCAGACGAGTATCAAATAGAGCACAAAATCGATTGAGAATTACACCACACAAGGGCTCTGATACGAAGGGACCCACTGGAAGGATTAATATTTGATATGGAAGAGGTTCAAATAACTGAGCTTTTGCATCTCTTTGGTTCAAGTGATGGGTACTTAAATCTGTGTAGTATTTTAACTTTACTGTGCTGTGTCCCATAGCTACAGAAGATATAACCAGGAAAGATTAAACTAGTTAAAATCTTTAACGATTCTGGACTTCCCATACGAAAAGTAACATTTCACTTTAATTTCATCCAATTGATGATCTTGTGAGCAAGTGTCAAAGTCATTGACTCTTTCCAAAGCAAGTGACACTCAGGTTCAACAAAAATCAACCCCATTAAGTAATCTCTGAGAAACACGTCTAAGGCTGTATCTGGGAGTCCACATTCCACTGGATCATTGTCTTCATGAAAGAAATCAGTGATGATTCTCACAATGACCTGTAGTCAGAATAAATGTATATTTTTACACCAATGGTAACCCCCACACGATTCACAGGGGGGTGGAGTAAAATCTCTGATCATGGGTGGCCCATTGCAATAAATTGTAGGACTCACTCCAATACTACCCAGCTGCAACTTTAGCCCTTATTTATCTCTTTGCCCAGGAATGTGGCATTTCTTCTCACTAACCCTGAAAAACAGCAGCAAATCCAATGAGGACATACTTTGCCTCCAAGAAAAGTGGATTGTAGAGGAAAGGATCATAGTAGATATTTATGATGTGATTTCTAACCCGGATTCATCTACTACCAAGGGGCATTCAAGTGGAAGACTCTCAACCTTTCTTTCAACAATATACACATGGAACTTTCAAACCATTTTACTTTTTGACAAAACTATTCAGGGTTTGAAGCTAAATTTCGCAAATCTTTGTTTAATTGTAAATGCTTATTGGCTCCCTGGAAGTAGAAATGATGAAAAGATCTGGCAGATTTTTTATTTTTTCTTATTTCTTTTACTCTTTTACTCAGGGATGCCCAAGAATGGATATTATTAATAGATTTTACTGTAAAAATGTCAAACTTCCTCATTGATTTATTTCCGCAGAAGGGATCAGAGAAATCCTTGATAATTCCACTGATCATTTGTCCAACATAAGGGAAGACAGACAAGAAAGGATCTATCTTGCTGTTCGAACTAAGGGAATTAGGTTGCATAATTAATAATTGTTGTTTAGATGAAGATTTTTAGCAAAACCAACCAGACTTATTCTTCCACAAGTGATTATATGATCTGTAAGTATGCTCTAGTCTGTTGACTTTCAGCCAGGAATCCAGAGTACATTAAGCTAACCTGCTATACTCACAGTAAAGTTACATTGGCGTTTATTAAAGAATAATATCTGGAATCTCAATGGCCGTTTTGGTGGAAGTGGCAAAAAACAACAGGTTATTTTGGAATGTCAATGACATTACTCAAATTGCGAAGTAGATTCCCGGCTTCTTAGTGAGGTGGCACAATCAACAGACAATACCATGATTAAAACCTCCAAGTGTTGGATACAAACAATAACCTTGGCTGCCTCCAGCTCAAGAATATGTAATTATACTCACAGGCCAAAAAGATTCCAGGATTCTCCAGAGCGTAGCATCTCTAGGGAGTCAAATTATTTGATACGTAAATAATTTTTATGTCCTTGGCCTGCAAGGGCAATCAACATTAAACATCTAAAAAGGCAATGAAGGAAAGCATGATTAAAGCAAGAACAAGCACATTCTGTGACTGGCACTGATATTCTTAACTGTTGTGTTACATTTTTGTCTAACTAGAACCATTAACAACTCCAGACTTCTGCGGTGGACAATCCTGGTGTGGGAGTACAATCGGCTGTCAGGACGGGTGGTGAGTTACTCTCCTTTATGAATGACAACTGCTGTATTTGTCAAGGTATTCCTTCCTTGCTTTCAATGCCGGATACTAATCCTCCTTCCTATGTTTCTGTCTCAGCCTCTCTTCCATTGAAAATAATCGAGAGAATTAAAGTTGCATTGCCCAGCACCCACTCAGGTTAGGACGAACAGTTGAGGACAGGGTTGGTAGGTAGTTAAGTTTGTAGCTTAATTTAGTGGGTTTTTGAAGATTTAGGGACAGGGGACGGACTGGGTGAAGATGAGAATTTAGATTTCAATTTGTCTGTAAATTAATTCCTTTTTTTTTTAACTATCATTTTTTACTTAATTTACTACTGAACATTACTGGTTCACTTAGCATACCCGTTAATTAAACAGGAAGCTCCACCAGCATAGTAACAACAGACAGTAAACCCCACACCTGTCTTATCATGAATCAGTTGTTTTTTTGAACAATTATGTCCATTCCCTTCATTCTCTCTTTCGTTTCTCTCTACCTGAGCTTCCTTGCTAGGTTAGGTAGGTTGCCCTACCTTATTTCCTCTAACCCATTCACCTGTAATTAATGTTGGAAAACAGATTGTTAGCATGCCCAACCAGTCCCCTTTAATCTCTCAATCAGGCTGAGCAGCCCTCACCCTCCCATCTGTAATACTTGTAAATATACTGCCCTTGCTTTGAGCTCTGTAACTAATAGTATTGACCACTGTCTGCCAATAGAGAGCCAAAACAACAATCCCTCCTTCCTGTTCTTAGAACATCTTATCTTGCCTGAGTGGGAAAAGTGCTGTCTGCTACCTCCCCCAATCTACCCAATACCTTAATAAAAGGTTTTTTCCTGAGGGTCTTCCACTATCACAGAAAACATTACGAAAAAAACAATGGTGTCACTGTTCTGAATGATCTTGGAGAACAAGCCAAAGGATTCTCATTAATCATCACAGATAACTAGAATAAAGGAAAATCCAGGCTAGAGACATCATGCTCAACAGCTAGCAAAATAGTGTGGAGTAAGTCACGCATAATGAGAAGGTCACTTCAGTAGAATCATAGATAGTGGATAAAAGGCGCAATACGTACCCTTGGTGACTATTGTTGTAATTTATTCTCTTCACTATGATGTCTCTTTCTGGCCTTGGTAGAAGAAGGTGGCGTGGTTAAATGTGCAAATTTGGTAACCTCCTCCTGTAACAATTGGCGCAGCTTTACCCACATCTTCCATGCCAAGAGGGAGATCTGTTGATGGTGGAACATAACAGCTCAACACATCACACAACTTAGGGGAAGAGTGTTAAGAATTTAATAAGTGCATGGGTAGGGGTAATTAGGAAAAGATGAGAGATAGACAAAAACAACATTCATCAAGTCCATGAGCACCTCACATCTGTCGTGGATGGAAGATGGCAGTTCAAGTTACCAAATCCAAAAAGTCTTTCAGCCTGATCTCCCCAGTCAGCTGATGACAGACCAAGTGCCTACATCCATAGAAGTGTCTTCTGTAGCATGATAATTTTTTGATACAAAATATTTTTTTTTCTAATCATTTTCAGGGTCTCCATGCTTCATGAGCAGAGGCTGGTCCTATCCATGACAACTGCCTCACTTGCCCTGAACACACACTCGGAACACACACTGGTAATCTGACATGCTAGATTTTTTATTTCCTGCATGCTGAGGTATGTTCATTGTTCATTCTTCCCATGCCACCAGGCCAATGGGTCTTGATCAAGGTACATCTCTGTTGGGCCATCCAGATATTCTTGGACCATCTTCTCAATTGTTAGTGGTGTTGCCACTTGCCCTACCTTTGTTCCCTCCTCCTGTGCCTTTGATTTAAGTCCTGCCATATGAAATCAACCCATTGCAGATGTTGGAAGTGAAGCCATTCCTGCTGTAGTTTTAGTAGTAGCCGACAGGGTGTTGCAACATGCTCCTGGAGAATTGAGATACAGCACCACCACACTCTCAGGAGGTTGAATTCTGCACTACACTTCTGCCCTGGCCTTATATTAGCAATCGTTCTTCTTCTGGATCACCCTCCTACCTAATAACCACATTCTTGTAAATTGAGACATTCAATGTTGAGAAAGAAATTAAAGTTGCCAGTGCCTTTTGTGCACAGCGGATTCAGTATTGTGGCACAGATGTACTCTTGGAAGGACAGAATCTCGTTTTGTAGCCTTTGATTTGTTGCCAAGTGAAGGATTAAGCTGTTGACCAAAGCAGATGCTGTGTTTTTTTACAGTGCTAAATGTTTGTTCCACCTTTTGCAAATGTTCCTGCAGCAGGTGCAACAATAGGATCTCTTGGCTCATGGTACCCTTCGCCTTGCTGAGTTGCATTCTCAAAATAGAAATAGCATTTGAATTAGGCACTCCACCACCCTTCATTTGTCCACCTCCATTGTCATGATGACTTTGGTAGTTGCATCCCCACTCCTTTGAAGTACATAATCATTGATAGGCCTGTACTACTTAAACAGGCATTGCAGCACGTAGTAGGTAGAATTCCAACAATGAATAATCTTCAACTACTTTGAACAAATGGCTACATGAATGCACATTTAGGTTTATATAATGTGCTGAGCACAGGACTCTTGTATTCCATGCCATTAACGACTTTGACTTTATTACTGCCATTGTCAGAGGCAAGGAATCCAATGCTGAGACCTCTGTATTGAAGCCATTTATAGAGTTTGGTGTTAAATTTGTCCAAGATGTTGGCAACTGTATGTTGTTTCTCCATTACGAAAATGGCAATTGTTGCATGCCACCGAATGCCCTGACAAGAATCATCATTGGTGAGACCAGCAGATAGCTGTTGCTTCACTTCCTTCAAGGAGATCCAGTGCGCAGTGATGCACAGGTAATCTGTTACTTGGTAACTGGTCCAAATGGCTGTCTTGATGGATAGAAAACCACTCTTCTTCAAAGCTTCTCCAACCAATTGCTGCACTTGATGGTGTAGCACGGGCACAGCAACAGCTGAAAAAGTAGGACTAGCTTGTAACCTTCTGTTCTGGGCAGGAGATATCATCTAATTCAAGAAACCAATCTCCTTCCATGAAAGAACAAGCATTTGTAATGCAATAGGTCTCACATTTGCAAGTGTTTGAGCTATCGGTATTGTAAAACGACAATGTCGTTTACCCATGTGTTATTTTTGGGACTGGAGTGGATGCAAGTGGTGTGGAGTGGAATTATGTGGGTTGAATATTGGAATTGTTAGTTGAGGAATTGTGTGGTGTGTAGTGTATTTGTGTAGTGGTATTGTGTGGCATGGTGAATTGACAGGGGTGAGAGCTGCACAGAGTAGGTAGAAATGAAGATAGAGAAGGATAGGTAGTGTGTGCACAAAGTGGTGAATGAACTGCAGACAGAGGAGCAGAAAGAGTATGTGAGAAAGAGGGAAAGAAGAGGATAGCAGGCCATAGACGCATAAAGAGGGAGATTCTGTGTATGCAGAAGACACCCTAGGAAGATGAGGAGAGCGTAGGTTTGACAGACAGAAATGTTGAAAAGCTACGGTAAAGAAAGTGTGCTGTGGAATTATGTAGATAGTAATTAAATGGTATCAACTGTAATGGACATTTGTAGAGTGATATTGTGTGTGATGGACTTAATTATATGGAATGGTATTGTGCATTGTGGAGTGGTGCAGGGTGGAGAGGAGAGGTGCAGGGTAGGAAGGAGTGGTGCAGGGTAGAGTGCAGAGGTGTAGAGTGCAGTGGGGTGGTGTGCAGTGATTCAGAATAGATTTGAGTAGCGTAGAGGAAAGTGATGCAGAGTGCTGTAGAGTGGCTTAGAGTTGATAGCAGTGGCGCAAAAGCGTGCACTGCGCTGAGACATGAAACAAAAGAATAAAAAAGTAGTCCCCAAAGGAGCACATAAACACTTAAAGTGTAAGGATACAGTACTTGGCCGGTGCTCCGTGCGAGAGAAAAAACAACAAGTGATATCCCAATACAATGCCTTGTCTTGTCAATGCGTATCTTTAAATGAGTGCATCTATTGCCTAGTAAATCACAGTTCAAAAAGTCTAATAAATCATTTGTCAGCCTCCCAAAACAAAGGATGGGCTTGTTACCCTCCACTTGATTCGCTTCTTCCAACTCTATCAAGCTGTGCAACTTAAAAATCACATTATTTGTTTGTATTTGGCAGGTAAGCATCCATCCTAACCCTTATGTTGCCTTGTATTAACACAGTGACTTAACAGTTAAGCTGACATCACTAATCAAACGGCAGTCACACTGGCTATACAGTGAAATCGCTCAGAAACGTTTTTTAAAGAAGGTAGGGTGTTAAAGCAACGTGAGTTGTTCCTAACAGATGCATTGTGTTTTTAGGGTGGAGAAGTTACACTATAGGTCAGGGGAGGCTCCTTCATGTGGGCGGAGGAGCGTCGCCCCACTGTTTTCTCGCAGTGCAAGAAGCAGTAACATAAAATGGTATGAATACCATTTTATGTTACTGCTTCTCGCACTACAAGAAAGCAGAAGGGTTTGGTTGGGGGCTGGCAGGTGGGCGGTCCTGCAACAGGGCACGGGAAGAGTGATTTTCCCAATGCTGTGGCTGCTGGCTGTTTGGTCGGCCCTCTGGGGCCGATGAAACCATACGCACTCTGCAATTTTCTCCATGTAGGCTGAAAATGGCCTCCTCATAGGCGCCTGGCTGGGTGCCGTCCCCACCAATCACAGCGCTGCCATTACAGCATTGTGATTGGCTTAGGGGAGGGGAGGGACCGGGCAAGGTAAGTTTTATATGTTTTATTTTTTTTAATTAAAATTACCCCCCCCTGCTTGTGACCCCCCTCCCTTCGCGACTCTTCCCCGCCCCCTCACTTGTGAGTCATGCCGGCCACGACTGCTATAGGCTGGCAAGAGAAAAGACACATTCAAATGGACAGGGGCACGCCATCGTGTGCCGAATTGTTTGTAGATGACACATGTTTACGCGAGTAACTATGGTTAAAATAGATCTTGAGATTTAACTATTTGCAGGTGTGATGTGGAAATCACAAACACCATAGATAATGCTTCGACACATAACCTTCCAGTGAAGTTATCGTGAAACGTAGTAATGAAATCTGAAAAACACCTTTGTTTGTTGCTTTCTGGTGTGTTTCACATACGAGACAGGGAGCAGGCCTTTTTAGTTGAACTATATACTTCAGTGAATTGACTTCATGTTTTCGCACAATCGGTTTGACCTACTCACTTACTACTGCACTATTTTTAAGACAGCAGTTTCCAAAAGATCAATGTTATAGACTTTTTTTGCATCCACCACAAGTCTATTACATCTCACATCATTGAACCGGAGCGGCATATCACCATACAATAGACCACGGTATAATTAAAAAAAATAATCTCTAAACATACTATAGCTACGCTGACCTTCGAAACACAAGGCTTGTGTTTCTAATGTCGCTCAGCACTTTACGCTGTTAATAGACACAGACCGTAATAAAATTATTGATCTGATAATATAACGGCAGTACAAAAAAGCAGTAGCATTGAAAAACTGCAGTAACTACAGCCTGGGTCGGCCACAGAATAACATGTGTCTAAAAGTTAGCCAATACTTGCCAGTTGTTGGCTAATGCTACAGTGATGGCCAGCACGGATCTGGTGTGTCAGGGGCAGGGGTCTTGGCGAGGGGGTAAGGAGGTATAATTATAATAAAAAAGGATAATTCACTTACCTCTTTGTTACTCTGTCCCATGAGCAGCTATTTTGAGACCCATTTTCAAGACTAGAAGATGCATTCAAGAGTGCACTTTTGTTATTTTTTTTTTTTTTTTTTTTTTTTTTTTTTAAGAGTCATGGACTTTTGGAACAATGAGGAGGGCGTGATGACAGTGGTGCCACTGGCAACAGTCGTCTTCTCATTGACCACTTTCTTATCAGACACCTCCTTTGTGGCCATCCTCTTTACTTTTTGTATAGGTTACCACTTAGCAGAAGCACTTAGCAGAGGACTCTGATGTTACTGTCAGCTAATTCACAGACTTTTCTCCATCTCAGTATCATGCCTGACGTCTCGTGTACCTAAAGGCAATAAAAGTGAAACAGGGCGTCAGTAAAATATCCTGCTATCTGGTCAACGTAATACAAGTCAACATCAATCATCACAAACGCTTAACAATAATCTACCCATGTATAAATTAACTTTATTTTTTCTAAATATTACACAGGTAGAGCTAAGTTGATGTTCATCCAGAGCCCATGGGACAACTTGGAGATGAAAGAGGCGGCAGGCAAAAATCGAACAATTTAATTAAACAATAGCGGGTAGGGCCCTCCAGGGCCCATGGAACCCTATTGGAGCTAAGGCGAGGCAGGGGAAACATTTAATAAATGAATTAAATAATGTCTGCTGTCCCTCCTGGGCCCATGAGATCCCTATGGGAGGCAAACAAAAATAAAAAACATTATTGAAAATAATACCTGGTATCATATCCCTTAACGCAAGCAAAAATCCAACTATAACCATGTACCATAGTTTAACTACAAGCAGCCACAAGCACAAATGAATATATCGGGACAAGGGCATCTTCTATCAGTGCTACTTGAAAATAGCTTTTAAACGTGAAACAAATGATTGAAACACACAAAGGCTGTACAAAATGGTGGTGGCTCATCACCACTGCATGCCCAGCAAAGACGCGAGGAACAAAACAAATACAAAATACTACCATATACATGGCCTGATTAACAAAGGTAAACACATAAACAGATAGGACAGTCTTATTTTTTTTGTGCAGAGACTCCACAGTTATAAAGATACTACTAGTAAAATACCTTTGTGAATAGCAAATAATTGTAAACTTACACAAAAGTGTAAGTATACCTTTGGAAATTAGGTTCAATGAATCTCACTATCTCTATTAAATGATGGTCGACACATGGCCAGCAAAGAAGGAGGCTGAAGAACAAAGACAAAATTACTCACACTCGCAAGCTCCACAAAATGGTGGTCGCCGGATGACCAGCAAAGAAGGAGGCAGGGAAAACAAAGAAAAAGATTGCCCTAGCCTGCCTGGAGTGCCTCAGCTGTCAAAACAAATCATGTAGCATTGCAGGAAAAGAATTGCGCAGTTATATATACTCTTACCTGTTTTGGGCCCACACCTAGGACCTTACCCATCACAGTAAATGAGAATTGCCAGATATGAAAATACATTCTAAAAATGCCCCAAACACAAACTGCCCAAAACAACATCTCTTAGCTTTCCAAAATACTTTTAAACATTGCAGAACAAAAACACAATAATTAACCATCTCACTCGTGCTCAAACTCACAAAAAATACTGGTCAAGCACGCAGAGATAAAAAAAAATATAACCTACATTTTGCATGAATACAAGTTAATCCACAAACACAAACCCATAAAATGATTAAGAAACCTTCAGCACAGTAGCAGTGAGAATGTGGAAATGCATTAAATACACATTGAAGGCCTATCTGCAGGGGAAACCAGGCCCCAAACAGTAAAACAACAATATAGTAAAATAATTAACAAAGCTGTACAAAAATTTCCAAAATAAGGAAATGGAGAAAATGTATATCATAACCCCGGGCCTACAACCAAACGTAATCCTTCAAGGGCTCTACTCCAAACTCCAGGCCATCTAAAAACAAAGAAACAAACGAAAAGAAAGCCCCAAAAAAGGAACTTTGCAAAACGTTTGTTGTTTGAAGAAGAACACTTCTTCAAACAAAAAATGTTTTGCTAAGTACTACTTTCAACATTTCCCAAAACGTTAAGATTCTAAAGGTATGGATGCAGCATCTATTGCAGAGAAAAAGAGAGTGATGTTTTCCCTCAAAAATGCATATTTAAATCACCATGCGCTGAACAAAGCAGAGGGTGAAGTCCTCAGGACAGAAAGATAAACATTAGAGACTAAACAAATTACTTGAACTGTCCACTCCCTAAAAATTCAGCTCGAAAATGCATGTTGACTGCCCACATTAAACTACAGCTGTTCACGTTGAAAACTGCAGTTTCACACTCAAAAGATTTACCCGCACGATCCAGTAGGTTAAAACAAGCATTTGCAATGCAATAGGCCTCGCATTTAGGAGAGTTTGAGCTATTGGCATTGTAAATGACAATGCTTTTTTATTCATGTGTTGTTTTTAAAACATAAACAAAAGGCATTGCCGTTTACAATGCCAATAGCTTAAACTCTCGCAGATGCGAGACCTACTGAATTGCAAATGCGTTTGTGCATACAATTTATTTTTCAAAAGTGTTAGTAGAGAGCATGTCCTGCCTGCAATAGCAGGCAGGACAAAGCTATTTTAGAAAATAGTGCTTGAAGGCTGTAATTAAAGCCTACTGAGTAACAACACACATAATGGGGTATCGCCATGGGAGGTTACAAAATGAGACAAGGTGGTACTAAGGAGGGACTACTAAGCCTATTGACCAATGAACAGCCACAGTTTACAGTGGACAATGACACAAGCCAATGAAAATATGGACAGAGAGTGGGCAGAGCTTCAAGTCCTTACCTGAATACAGTATGTCTCGCAGAGCAGCGCATGCGCTGCCCAGGCTCGACCTAAAAAATCAACCTGAAATGTATTTTGACCTCTCTAATTAAATAGAACTGCTGTTCATGTTCAGAAAATACTGTTTGTGCTGATTGCATTGTTTATATGCTTTTGCGTTGGAATTATTCCCCAAATGGAATTCTCATAATGTGACATCATGTAGATCGAGTATTCTGCACTTTGCCTACAGGCCCTGGACTGAGCACTACACACTTTATTACGGACCCCTGCCGGCCCTGTGAGGAGGGGCTACGTCACGCTAGAGGAGCAGGAACGCCATAAATTAAGTCCGGCAGTCCCACAGCCCGGGAGATTGAGTATTCTGCACTTTGCCTACGGGCCCTGGGCTTAGCATTACGCACTTTATTACGGACCCCTGCCGGATTACAGACCCATGCCGGCCCTGTGAGGAGGGGCTGCGTCACGATAGAGGAGCAGGAACGCTATAAATTAATTCCGGCAGTCTTGCAGCGCGGGAGATCAAGTATTCTCACTTTGCCTACGGGCCCTGGACTAAGCACTACGCACTTGATTACGGACCCCTGCTGGCCCAGTGAGGAGGGGTTAGGTCACGCGAGAGGATCAGAAATGCCATAAATTTATTCCAGCAGTCTCGCAGTGCGGGGAGGGCCCGGCCAAGACTGGCCTGTCTTAGACCGGACGAGGCCGGGTTGGGCCACCCCCTTGACCAGTCTTCTCTGGAACATTGAGTGTACAGGGGTAAGTCCCTTATTTTTAGGTCTCGCTGAGCCCAGCGCATACGCTGGCTCGGAGAGACATTTTGTATGTGGCTTTTTTAAGTGCTGCTGGCTGGCCTAGCGCTTGCGTGCACGTGAGCATGCACGCGCGCTGCCGCCATGCGCTAGGTCAGCCAGCAGCACTCAGGAACGCCATTAGCGCGTCATCGCGATCACTTTCGCTTTCACAGCGATCGTGATCGTGATGACTTTCGTAGCATTGGCCGCGCGCGCACACAACTCCCGCTTCTCCCCCTCCCCCACCACATATCGCGTCTCCCGGCCCGCGCGCGGCCAATGCTTGTTGTAAATTAGGCCCTCGATTTCAATCTTCTCTGAAATCTCTGAGCAGTCAACGCTGCATGGAGCAGCAGGCTTCACAGAAGGGACTATGTCCCAATGCCTCTGAGCAACACCACAAATAGTTAACATCTCGAACACAAGCAGTACCTGTGGTGAAAGTCTCGTGAAGTTTCTTCAGTATAAAGGGTAACCAGTGCTCGTCTGAAACATATCCACCTTCAGCCCCATAATACATTTTCAAATATTCGCTTGAATCAAAATCGGTGAGAAACCTCTGCTGCGCCACATTTTCAGACTCCATGGCAGCGTCAAACTGTTGTCACTAAATCGAGTACAAACTCTGGCGTCGGCAGCTATAGAAGAACCTCTTGTGCAATGTGAATGTCCTGCCAAGAAGCAGTTGCTGATAAACTCGAATCTCTCGGATTGAGTCAGTCGAAAACCTCTGGCATAAGACATCGCAGGGGTGGTGGCGAGTGCAAGAATTTTATTTGCTGGTGTTTGGACGTGGGACTTGTTTTGCTCTCCGGTAATAGGCAGCCACACCCATGCCCGAGTGAGGTACAGCGGCTTAACGCGTTGCGATGAGAAACATGAGGTCTAGAAATGCAAAATGCTGACAAATGTAAATGGAATATGCGAGCCATATGATAGTAATGCACTCTGAACCGTTTAAAAGTCCAACTGAAACAACAAACAGTAACATGGAAAACTCGAATGACTGGTCTTGTTTTTCACTTACACATTTGAGAAGGACAGCATTGCAGAAACTAGTCGTCTGAATCTCCGACTGCACTATTTCAGAACTGTTTGTGTACGGGTACCCAACTCACAGAGCTATTTGCGAGTCTAAGGTTTGCTTATAGACCCAAATTGTTCTTTTACGAGTGCCAACCAATTTTCCAGTTCAGAAGAGCTAGTTTTACACTGGCGAAAACATTTACATTTATGGATGTTCTCTTTTTCTTTTTCTACACTTAAAAGAAACCTGGCTATTACTTGTGCAGGATGTGAGGCCAGCAGAGATAAAAGGTTCACAATACCTTATCACTGGGAACCAAGCACCTCATTGACTCTATTAGGGTAAGGAAGCAGAGCAGTGCAAGGCCTACTCAGTGGAGGATGTGTGGACTATTAATCACCTTTTACTGGCATGTAATATTAGTATTCAATAAATGATTGTCCAGGCTGTGGTTGTTCTTTAGAAAAGGGTGTACATTGATTACACACTACTAAATATTACGCAGTAATTTACAAATATATATATAAGACTGGTGGAAATACCTTGTATGACATTGCGTTTGACCCTTTAGAGTCAGGTCGCCCCACACCATAGAGCACATTATCATATAGGAAGGAGAATGTCGTTCTAAGTAAAGCAAGCCTACAGGCTTTATCAAGGTTACCAAATTTGAAGACCAGAATCACATGTTGACTAAACCATCTTTCCCTCACATACATCAATAAGGTATTTCATCACAATCATTAAAATGAATAAAGCTTTGCACGTTTATGAAACATTAGTGTCAGCCAGGGCATTAAGGGAGTCCCGCCAGGTCTCAGAGCAAGCAGTAATTGTAAACAGACATTGAAAGAGGTCCTTTTTGAGTCCTACAGTCATGTTCTTAATTTTACAAAAACACATCGATTTTCCAAACAATAAATATAACAAAACTTAAGGTAATTCTTCTTGTCTATTTTTCACATGCTTTACTTAATTTTGCATCCCCTGTGAGTGTTACCTTTTTCCAGCATGTCTTTCTGTATTTTTTTCTTGCAGTGAATTGCTTGTGTGTAGTGCATACTTTGATCTAAGTGACATCGAGGTGTTGATAACGCCCACAAATGAGTTATGTCTAAAGGCAGTGCGATTCTATGCAAAAGTGTGGCTAGGGTTGCACTCTATGGGGATTTGAATTTAAGCCAAGCCTTTAACTGTATAGGGCACTCCCTTTTACGGCCCCACCCCACACTTTTTTATCTCACTGAAAGCCCTGCTCTCAGCAATATATCTTTCAAATAATACATCATGAAACAACATTGGATGTGTCAGTATCTTTCTTTGTTCCCTTTAGGCCACAAAACATGTAGCCCTAGGACTGACCATTAGAGGTCAGCCAGGTGGCAGAAAAAAAGTTCCAGCCTTGTCATTGCTTAAACGTAGGCTGACAAGCCGGGAGGGTCATCATTTCCATCATCCTGGAAACTTAGGGTCACTTTTGAAACATGGGGGAGGGTTGCAATGAGTCTTGTAGTTCCCCTCAACTCTCTTTGAAACCATTGGTGGTGCCCCTGCCATCCTGAGGCCACTAAATGCAACAGAAATTTGAGCCAATGCCAGCTCACAGGGCATTATGAGGCGCTACCTCCTAGGTGATCGCATATTTATTTGTGGCTCTGGAAACGGCTTTCCATTGGTTTCACAGTGCTCCTGGCCCGCTTCTTCTTTTCTTTAACTTTTTAGGTCTTGCCTAGGCAGTGCATGCATTGTATGCACTGTCTCAAAGAGACATGCTGTATCTAGGATATGGGCTTCCAAAAATGCCCATCTTTTTCATTGGCTTCCTTTACTGTCTTTTAGAAATGCTGGCTTTTTATCGGTGAATATACATATTCTATGCGCTGACACTGGTGCTACCTGCTATAATCTTGGACCCCTCCTGAGGCTTGAGCCGGGAGGTAGAATTTTAACTGTTGTGCCTATTGTATGACTTTCGCTGTGTGTGCAATTGTCGCTGACTACAAACGCTTTGCATTACAACACGAGCTGCATATTTTAGACGCCGATATTTTTATAAAATCACAAATTGCGTAAATCACTTTGGAATTACTCTAGCACTTACCCCACCCCTGCTAATTACTCCCCGCGCACTTGCCGCCAGTAATAGCCGATTTTAGGGCTGTTTTACCGAGCAGAAGGGCAGTAGCGCTCCCTCACGGCAGACATCTTTGTGGGAGGCGGAGCTGGTTGAGCGCTCTAGCCTTTACTACAAAAGGATACGGATATCCTCCGCGTTAGCGGACGTGTGTAGTGGACGCGCCTCGCCAGCGCCGGAGTCACGCCAGAGTCAGCCCGTCCGCGCCTCGGACGCGCCACGCACCATGGCACCTCTCCATTCAGGTATCAAGGATTTAGTTACATGCCCCCCTATAACTGAGGCACAAAGTGACACGATCAGCCACTTAGGCCTAAATTACTCTTCGGAATGTTTACTAGCCCTTCGGCCCTCTCGACATCCTGCTTGCAGGACAATAGATCCTTATTTACAGAAAACTACATGCCAATGCTGTCATTTATCCACCAACCATGTACAAATTAAAGCCTTACAGGTTAGAAACCCTATAAACAATAACAAGATGCCTTCAGAACAGTTTCTATTTCTTAGCATTAACTGTCGCTCACTACCTAAGCATAGAACTGAAGTCTTCAATTTACTCTTGGACGAGGTTCCAGATGCTGTTTTTTTAACTGAAACATGGCTTCAAGACAGCTCTGGACCAGACTTAGCTATGGCACTCCCTGAAACTTATGCAATTGTTAGACTTGACCGAGAAAAACCACCAGGAGGAGGAATAGCAATCATTTTTAAAAAACGCTATAATTGCGAATTTACTAAACTCCCATGTGAGGGCTGTGAAGGCGCAATTTATAAACTTTCACTCACACCGAACTTTACTTTCTCGGGAGCACTCATTTATAGGCCACCGGGATCTGCCTCGAAATGGATATCTCATCTTGTAGAACTTCTTGGACCCCTAATTATGAAAATGGATAACTTCACTATTCTAGGAGACATGAATTTACATTTGGAGAAAGATGATTGCCCAATAGTGAATGATTTCAAAACGGATCTTGCATCCCTCAACCTGACCTTAAAGAACTCTGGCCCTACACATAGAGCCGGTCATTTGTTGGATCCTATCCTCTCCAACCTAAACGACATATCGAAACCCACGGCCATTCCTGTGCCTTGGTCTGACCACTTCCTGATTAAATTTTCCCTTCTTGTAAAAAACTATAATGGGATGAGAACACCAATTCCTATACAATTAATCAGGAAATGGAAAAAACTCGATCTAGAAAAACTTAACTTCTTTCTCGAGGGCCATCTCCCTTGTACAAAATCAACAGCACAAGAGTTTTCTACATCAGTCCAAACTTGGCTCCTAGAAGCCATCGACTCCACTTTGCCTAAAACTATATTAAAACAAAATTCCCACCGTCCCCCTGCTCCATGGTTCATTGAGACCTTGAAACAAGAAAAAAGTATATGCAAAACTGCAGAACGTCATTGGAGGAAATCCTATTGCCCTGAGTCCAAATTGGCCTATAAACATAAACTCTCAAATTATCAGAGGCTCTGTGCCAAAACCAAAGCTGAACATGCCTGCACGAAAATCACTGAAGCCCTATGTCAGTCCAAAACACTTTTTAAAACTGTAAGAGAACTAGCTGGTTCCCTTACATTACAATCTCCCCCAGATTTAAACAAATTACAAAGTGATGCCCTTGCAACTTTTTTTGTAGAAAAAGTCGACAAAATCTATCAGGGTATAGAACAAACTACAAAGGAAATTGCCGAGTCCAGAGCAACCCCTCCTTCTATTAATATTGGCCCTGAAATCAACACTTCAGTCCCCATCACTCCCATGAAAACAGAGATGTCCTCCTATATATCCCCACTTGATGTAACACCACCAGCCATTTTAGATAAATGGCCGTTGCTTGATTTAGACTTGGTTCGAAAACTTTTGAATTCCATCAAATCTGGCTCACCAAACGATCCATTACCGTGTTCTATCCTGAAAAAATTAAATGATAAAACCCTAGGGACTATTACCAACCTTCTTAATAAATCGCTACAGGAAGAAATCGTTCCAAAGGAATGGAAACATGCAATGATCCACCCTCTACTGAAAAAAGCTGGAACTGACCCCAACTTGCCATCCAACTTTAGGCCTATCTCTTTGCTACCTACCTTTGCAAAGATATTGGAAAAACATGTTCACAGAGTCCTCACTGATTTCATTACCACCCATGATCTTCTACCTCTTCATCAGTCAGGATTCCGCACAGGATTCTCTACGGAAACGACTCTGTTGGGCGTAACTGAGAATATCCGTCTACTGTTGGACCGCGGAGAAACGGTTGCCTTGCTGTTACTGGATCTCAGTGCAGCATTTGATACTGTGTCACATGCTGTACTTGAGCAAACCCTCCACGCCACCGGTATCAGGGGCGCCGCTTGCAACTGGATTAAATCACTGCTAGAACAACGCACCTTCCAGGTTTTCTCCCAATCAGCATGCTCTGACACTATGACCCTTAAACATGGAGTGCCGCAGGGCTCTATGTTGAGCCCACTGCTTTTCAATGTTTACATGAGTCCATTGGCCAAAATGATAGAAGAGTCTGGCCTACTCATGTTCTCGTATGCTGATGATTCCCAGCTTATTTTCTCTCTATCATCTTCGGATCCAAATAACATCTCGTCATTAAAAATCGGCCTCACTAACATCGCAGACTGGATGAGAAAACATTTTCTCAAACTTAATGGCGAGAAAACAGAGTTACTTGTTTTGGGCAAAAACAAAGAACTCTGGGGACCCCAGCACTGGCCTGATGTGATGGGCACACCCCCGGTCCCAGTCAAATCAGCACGCAATCTCGGAGTCATCATTGATGAATCACTAAGTCTTAATCAGCAAGCTACTAAGACATTGTAGGAAGGTGGATATCTGACTATGGTTACCCCCAACTTTTTGCCTAGTGTCTAGCTGGTTTTTCGACTTAGTTGGCCTGAGATCCTGCCATTCAGGGTCTCAGGCTGTCTGCTCTCTCTGTAAAATGGACTCCATGTACCCTAGGTACATAACCAATTGGTAAGGATCACCTTATTGGACCCTGTACAGTGTACCCTAGGTACCCAGGGCATAGGTGTACCCTAGGCCTCCCAGGGGCTGCAGCATGTATTATGCCACCCCTGGTCTGGCCTTCCAATCAGACACAACTGGCTGATCACTCAGCTGGGGCAAGGTCGTGTAATCACCCCTTGCTTAGGTGTAGTATTCCTATACCTACCTTATTTATAGACACATGTGTACCTATCAGTCACTCCTATGGCAGGCCTTAACAATCCTGGAGGCAGAGTGCTTGGTAACATGTGAGATGGTGCTCTAGCATGAGCTGAGCCTGTCTGCAGCTTTCGGAACCAAGTCCTTATAGCTGTTCTATGATATAGCCTACCATACACTCTTAAAGTGCCGTATAATCTTAAACGGTTATGGTAACTATGGTTTGGCTTTATCAAAACATGTCGTGTAAGGTGTCTAACACTTTGGAATAATACCCCCATACCATTTCTGGTGATGAGGATATTATTCCTCCCTTCTAGAGGGAGAGACATGTTAAAATCCTACTTTGCTGTTTAACTCTAACCAAAGCCTCAGCATCACAAAATGGATGCTGCTGCCACAGACACAAGTCTGACCTCCTGCTGCTGGGAGTGATCCCAGCCAGGGAGGCCTGGACAATAGGTTTCCTGCTTGGGGAGGTGCTAGCACCTCCCCAGACAGCCTTTAGTGTATTGGGGCAGGGTGGGCTGAAAGGAATGAGACATGCCTGGGGCACACAAGGTGTTCCTTGCATAGTCCAGTTCAAACCGGTGCTGGGGCACTCCAGCCCCAGCTCTGGCGCGAAACTGGACAAAGGGAAGTGGGTGTAACCACCCCCTCCCAGGTCCCACCCATAAGGCGTGACCTAGCAGGTATCCCAGCCCCCCAGATTAGTATAAGAGTGGGAGTTGGGCCTCAAGACTTCAGATTATCCTGAACCTGCAAAACTGAACAGAAACTCTGGACCTTCGACATTCGACGAAAGAAGAAGACTGAAGAATCTCCCTTGTAGCCAAGGAGTGGCTACCCTGGTCAAACAGGCACCATCAAGTGACTACCCTTTGCTTTGTGAAACGTTCGACGAGGAACCGACTGCAGAGCCCGACCAGAGCCTTGATTTCCAGACTTCTCCGACCCTCATCCACATCTGCAGCAGAGCTGAGATCCGTGGAGGCGACGAGCGACGTGGGACCGGCTACCTGGGAAAAGTGGCTAGTAACTTACAGCGCAGCTTCTGAGGTACCCTCGAAGTTGTGCACCGGGGATTGAGAAGCCCCAACCCCAAGCACCATCTGCACCGAAGACCAGCCCCCCACACTCCACGAGTCCTGCGTGGGGCCCTTCAGCATTTTCCTGCTTGCCGCGTCTGTCCGGTTGCTTGGCCGCTGGCTAGTGGCCTTTGTGACGACGCACCCTGAAATCTTCTGCGCTGGTTTGGCTCCTCCAGACTGGCTCCCACTTCTCTGCAAAGAAGAAGCACCCCAGACCTTCCTGGTCTGCACCAGAAGCAAGTCCCTTGTTCTTCGTGGGTTCCGCTTGCCAAGGCTTGGTGAGTCCTAGTCCAACTTCGACGCCGCCGACAGCAAGAGCCTTCGTGGGACAGCTCGCCTCCTGGTCCTGGTCGTCCTCGACGCTTCCTGGTCCTCCTGGCTGCAGCGACAAGCTTCACCTTCACCTGCAACTCTTCACGACATCGCCTGGTTCCTTCCTGGTTCCACGTGGTCACTGGCTAGTGACCTTGACTCTGTCCCTTCTGCTTGCAGGTTGCTTCTCTTCTTGACCCCAGCCTTGGGATCCACCGGACACTCTTCACTGACTGCCTGTCAGCATCTTTCTTCAGGCATCCATAGGAGTCGACGACGAAAACGACGCATCTTCACCCCTATGCACCCGCAGCCTGTGGGCTAGGTAACTTGGGTACTCCGGTGCTCATCAGGATAGTGACTATCCTAGTGTCTAGTTTTCAAGTCTCAACTTCCTAGCTACTCCGGAAGTGTCCTAAATCTATCTATTTCTAAACTATAACATTGCTATTGACTTTTACGCATTACGCGTGAGTGTTTCCACTCTGCACACGAATCCCGTGGGCCTCCCACTTCCTAACTAACGCTAGTGTAGTGCAGCCCCAGCGATTCCCTAGGCCTAGGCCTATTCTATTTCCGTGACAGTGGTTCTTATACCACTTATTTAGTATATGGTTTGCGTGGCCCCTAGGGCCTAACTGTATTACTTACCTGTGTGACTTACTGTATGCATTAATAAGACTGTGTTGTACTTACCTCTAAACTCATAAAGAGTGCTGAGGGTTTGCTTAGAATAAATACACTTTATTTTATATATATATCTGTTGTGGTGTCCTTTCATTTGGTATTCAAGGGATTATATATGGTATCACAGCTGGCTTCACATGCCATTCAGAGTTTAGCCTAAGACTGCTCTTGTCCATGCTACCGCTAGGATAGCTGGTCTATAAGGTTGACTTTACAACCAATCACCATAAGGGTATTTGGACTGATATAAGGTGTACACTATAACTAGTGACATCATACATCAGGCCAACTTCTCACATTGGTGGCAGCGGTTGGGATCTGAGCTTGCTGTTGTAATACCATTGTAATCTTGAGATACTAAATTGAAAGATCACACAGATATTGTCTAGGTACATATAACATAGATTATAATACTTAAGTCCTACTGGACTTTGTAGTTGTAGGTTGAAGGGAGTAACACACCCTGACTACAACTACTAGAGAGGTTTAGTAGAAACAACTAGTGTAGGTAGGTGCACACACCACACCCTCACTAGATCATGTCTCTGAGAGGAGATCAAGTGGATGCTCTCTCAGGAGGATCAGGTCTGCAAAAGACCCCCTCTAGATATGATACCTTAACATTCCAAGAGATGAGACACTTGTGTACCTCCAGAGGAATAAAACAGGGTGCAAACCCTACCCTCCTTCAGTTAAGACAACTCCTAGAGGAGTATGACATTCTTAAGGCATCTCAGGCAGGTGCCCTAGGCACAGAGGAGGGTCTACCCACCACAGATGAGTCAGATGAGACTTCAGATGAAGAGGTAGACAGCCAGGGCCAAGTAGGAAGACTTAGCCAGGCTAACCTAAGCTTACATGGGAGTTTGCATGGGGTCCCCCCTTACAGACCCCCAAGTAGGCTTACACAGAGAAGCAGGAGGGACAGATCCCCTTCAAGGGAATCCATCCACTCCCATGTCTCTAACATCTCTAATGCTTCCTCTCACAGGGGAATGACTTCCCCTGAGAGAAAGGAGCATGAAGCCAGAATGAGGGAAGCTAATCTGAGGATTCAGAGGGAAGAACTTGCCCTTGCCAAAGAGAAGCTTGCTCTGGCTAGAGAACAAAAGTTAAGTGGGTTAGAACCCACTGGTGGCAGCAACATTCCTAGAGATAGGGATAGGTCTTATGACCATAGAAACCTAAGCAAGATAGTCCCCCCATATCAGAATGGGGATGACATCCACAAGTGGATGACTGCTTTGGAGAGGGCCTGCAAAGTACAGCAGGTTCCCCAGAGTCAGTGGGCAGCTATCTTGTGGCTCTCCTTTTCTGACAAAGGTAGAGACAAGCTCCTCACAGTCAGTGATGAGGATGCAAACAATTACAAAGTCCTGAAGAGTGCTCTGATAGATGGGTTTGGCTTAACCACTGAGCAATATAGGTTGTTGTTCAGAGACACCCAGAAGACACAGACACAGGACTGGTCTGATTTTGTGGATTGTGCCACTAAGGCTTTGGAAGGTTGGTTAAATGGCAGCAAGGTGCAGGACTATACAGGATTGTACAACTTGATTATGAGGGAGCAGATCCTTAGTAATTGTCAGAACCAGCTTCTCCATCAACACCTGGTAGACTCAGATTTGACCTCTCCCCAAGAATTGGGAAAGAGGGCAGATAAATGGGTCAGGACCAGGATTAGGCCTAAAAATCAGGGTGGTGACCAAAAGAAAGATACCACCAAGCCTCAAGAGAAGGGTGGGGATAAAACAAAAGAGAAATCTTCCTCAGGGCCCCAAAACTCCACACAGGGTGGTGGGTCCCAAGCTCCCTCCTCTACCACAGTTAAAAAGCCTTACTGCCATGTGTGTAAAACACCTGGGCATTGGAAAACTGACAGCAGTTGCCCACAGGCTAAAAACAAAACTGTTCCTCCAACTACTCCTGTCACACCACCTATTACTGTCAGCAGTAATCCCCCAGGTGGTGGGAGTGCCCCCAAAAATTTGGTTGGGTTTTCTTGGGGAACACAGGGGGACTCTGGTTTAGCCAATTCCCCTACAGCAGCTACTCTTGTCTGTGATGGTGGCATGGGGTTTGCCAACTTCACTGCCTGTCCCAACACTTTGGGTAGGTACAGACAGGAACCCTACATCAATGGTAGAAAAGCTGAGGCCTACAGAGACACTGGAGCTAGCATCACTATGGTGGCCCATAGGCTAGTTCCCTCTGAGCAGCTTTTGCCTGGTTTCTCATACCAGGTAACTAACATTGATGGCAAACAGAACAGTCATCCCATGGCAGAGGTATGTCTCAGCTGGGGAGGGGTCACTGGCCCTAAAAGGGTGGCAGTGTCTCCAACCTTGCCTGTGGACTGCTTACTGGGGAATGACTTAGAACTCTCAGCTTGGGCTGGAGTTGAACAAGACACCCATTCTAAAATGGTAGGCCTTTCCAAAAAGGGTAGTGGGGTTGTGCCAGTCACAACCCCTGTCCAAGTAGCTTTCCTCCCTGAAAAGGTTGGAAGGGCAGTGGTAGCCACAGCCCAGGCACAGACAGACTTCCCTGTAGAAATTGGCAGAGCTGTGACAGTCACAGCTCAAACACAAACTGAGTGCCTTCCTGAAAAGGTTGGCAAGGCTGTAATGGTCTCAGCCCACACTCAGACTGATATAGGTGCAGTGAAGCCTGAAACTATGGATCACTCCACACAAACAGAGAGTAGTGGGGAGGAAGAAAAGTCTCCCTCTCCCCAGACATTAGGAAAAGGTCAGCCTCCTCAGGGATCTGACCTCACCCCTTGTGAAGGAACTGCCCCAGAGGTAGCCAGGCCTGGCCTGGCAGAGCCTCTGATGTCAGTGGCCCCTTCCAAGGTGGGACCCAGTCTGGTGCAGGTAGCCTGCCTCTCTCTACCCTGCCTCAGTCAGCCCAGGGCTGCAGAGGTCAGGGAGGCCAGTGGACCCCAAGAGGGCCCCTGTCCACAAGAACCCCCCCATCAAAAGAATGAGGATTGCCTGGTTAGTTGCCCTAGCCAGGTGATGGGTAAAAACATTCCTGAGGGATCCCCTTTACAGGTAGTTAGGGACCTCCCCCAGAGGGATTCTGTTGGGCACAGGCAAACATGGGACCTTAGGGCCCCAAACCTGACCTGTCCCTCCAGTAAGCCCACTAAAGGGACCCAGCCTCCAGCTTTAGGTAGCCAGAGGCTGACCCTGAGAGCACAGTGCAACTCAGTTAGAGAAAGAAAGGCATCCATGGTGGAGGATGATTGGAGGAAGCTGAGGCCTCCCTTTAAGGACACTCACTTCAGTACTCCATCTCAACACCAGCCTTTTACTTTGCAAAGACACACCAAAGGTAGAGATTCCCTATGGTGGAGACCCTATGATATCCTTAGGATGAGGGATTGCTTAGTGGACCATGAGACAGGGGGTAACCATGCCAGTGCTGGTTCTTCCTTATATGGCCACTCAGGCAATAGAGGCTTACCTTGTCAAGGCCAGCCTTATCTCCTTTCGTTTGGGGGGGGGGTTGTGTAGGAAGGTGGATATCTGACTATGGTTACCCCCAACTTTTTGCCTAGTGTCTAGCTGGTTTTTCGACTTAGTTGGCCTGAGATCCTGCCATTCAGGGTCTCAGGCTGTCTGCTCTCTCTGTAAAATGGACTCCATGTACCCTAGGTACATAACCAATTGGTAAGGATCACCTTATTGGACCCTGTACAGTGTACCCTAGGTACCCAGGGCATAGGTGTACCCTAGGCCTCCCAGGGGCTGCAGCATGTATTATGCCACCCCTGGTCTGGCCTTCCAATCAGACACAACTGGCTGATCACTCAGCTGGGGCAAGGTCGTGTAATCACCCCTTGCTTAGGTGTAGTATTCCTATACCTACCTTATTTATAGACACATGTGTACCTATCAGTCACTCCTATGGCAGGCCTTAACAATCCTGGAGGCAGAGTGCTTGGTAACATGTGAGATGGTGCTCTAGCATGAGCTGAGCCTGTCTGCAGCTTTCGGAACCAAGTCCTTATAGCTGTTCTATGATATAGCCTACCATATACTCTTAAAGTGCCGTATAATCTTAAACGGTTATGGTAACTATGGTTTGGCTTTATCAAAACATGTCGTGTAAGGTGTCTAACACTTTGGAATAATACCCCCATACCATTTCTGGTGATGAGGATATTATTCCTCCCTTCTAGAGGGAGAGACATGTTAAAATCCTACTTTGCTGTTTAACTCTAACCAAAGCCTCAGCATCACAAAATGGATGCTGCTGCCACAGACACAAGTCTGACCTCCTGCTGCTGGGAGTGATCCCAGCCAGGGAGGCCTGGACAATAGGTTTCCTGCTTGGGGAGGTGCTAGCACCTCCCCAGACAGCCTTTAGTGTATTGGGGCAGGGTGGGCTGAAAGGAATGAGACATGCCTGGGGCACACAAGGTGTTCCTTGCATAGTCCAGTTCAAACCGGTGCTGGGGCACTCCAGCCCCAGCTCTGGCGCGAAACTGGACAAAGGGAAGTGGGTGTAACCACCCCCTCCCAGGTCCCACCCATAAGGCGTGACCTAGCAGGTATCCCAGCCCCCCAGATTAGTATAAGAGTGGGAGTTGGGCCTCAAGACTTCAGATTATCCTGAACCTGCAAAACTGAACAGAAACTCTGGACCTTCGACATTCGACGAAAGAAGAAGACTGAAGAATCTCCCTTGTAGCCAAGGAGTGGCTACCCTGTGCAAACAGGCACCATCAAGTGACTACCCTTTGCTTTGTGAAACGTTCGACGAGGAACCGACTGCAGAGCCCGACCAGAGCCTTGATTTCCAGACTTCTCCGACCCTCATCCACATCTGCAGCAGAGCTGAGATCCGTGGAGGCGACGAGCGACGTGGGACCGGCTACCTGGGAAAAGTGGCTAGTAACTTACAGCGCAGCTTCTGAGGTACCCTCGAAGTTGTGCACCGGGGATTGAGAAGCCCCAACCCCAAGCACCATCTGCACCGAAGACCAGCCCCCCACACTCCACGAGTCCTGCGTGGGGCCCTTCAGCATTTTCCTGCTTGCCGCGTCTGTCCGGTTGCTTGGCCGCTGGCTAGTGGCCTTTGTGACGACGCACCCTGAAATCTTCTGCGCTGGTTTGGCTCCTCCAGACTGGCTCCCGCTTCTCTGCAAAGAAGAAGCACCCCAGACCTTCCTGGTCTGCACCAGAAGCAAGTCCCTTGTTCTTCGTGGGTTCCGCTTGCCAAGGCTTGGTGAGTCCTAGTCCAACTTCGACGCCGCCGACAGCAAGAGCCTTCGTGGGACAGCTCGCCTCCTGGTCCTGGTCGTCCTCGACGCTTCCTGGTCCTCCTGGCTGCAGCGACAAGCTTCACCTTCACCTGCAACTCTTCACGACATCGCCTGGTTCCTTCCTGGTTCCACGTGGTCACTGGCTAGTGACCTTGACTCTGTCCCTTCTGCTTGCAGGTTGCTTCTCTTCTTGACCCCAGCCTTGGGATCCACCGGACACTCTTCACTGACTGCCTGTCAGCATCTTTCTTCAGGCATCCATAGGAGTCGACGACGAAAACGACGCATCTTCACCCCTATGCACCCGCAGCCTGTGGGCTAGGTAACTTGGGTACTCCGGTGCTCATCAGGATAGTGACTATCCTAGTGTCTAGTTTTCAAGTCTCAACTTCCTAGCTACTCCGGAAGTGTCCTAAATCTATCTATTTCTAAACTATAACATTGCTATTGACTTTTACGCATTACGCGTGAGTGTTTCCACTCTGCACACGAATCCCGTGGGCCTCCCACTTCCTAACTAACGCTAGTGTAGTGCAGCCCCAGCGATTCCCTAGGCCTAGGCCTATTCTATTTCCGTGACAGTGGTTCTTATACCACTTATTTAGTATATGGTTTGCGTGGCCCCTAGGGCCTAACTGTATTACTTACCTGTGTGACTTACTGTATGCATTAATAAGACTGTGTTGTACTTACCTCTAAACTCATAAAGAGTGCTGAGGGTTTGCTTAGAATAAATACACTTTATTTTATATATATATCTGTTGTGGTGTCCTTTCATTTGGTATTCAAGAGATTATATATGGTATCACAGCTGGCTTCACATGCCATTCAGAGTTTAGCCTAAGACTGCTCTTGTCCATGCTACCGCTAGGATAGCTGGTCTATAAGGTTGACTTTACAACCAATCACCATAAGGGTATTTGGACTGATATAAGGTGTACACTATAACTAGTGACATCATACATCAGGCCAACTTCTCACAGACATCATCCACTTGCTTTGCGATTCTAAAGTGGCTGAAGAAAATCTGTTGGATGTTACCCAAAAACACCCAAAAATCGGTCATCAATGCTTTGATAACCTCCAGGCTCGATTACGCCAACGTGCTTTATCCAGGGGCCAACAAGGCCATAACCCGACGACTACAGACAGTGCAAAATGCCGCCGCAAGATTGCTGTGGAAAATTCCCATCTCCACACCTACCACCGAGTATATCCGCGAATTGCACTGGCTGAAAATCGAGAATCGGGTAAAATTTAAATCCTTATGTCTTATGCATAGGATCTCAATCAACAAGGCACCCAAATATCTTCAAAACCTTATTCAGCCCTACCGTCCATCCCGCACCCTTCGTTCAGCTACAGCCAACCAATTTGTGATCCCTAAAATCAGGCTGGCGAGAATGGGCGGCAAATCTTTTTCATACCTGGGACCCTCCCTCTGGAATACTCTTCCATTGATTCTTAGGCAGGAAACGAATCACCTGAAATTCAGGAAAGCCATAAAAACCTGGCTGTTTAACATCTAAAAATCCTGATTTTCCCAATGCACGGAATCATCAGCGCCGGGAAACCCTTTGTTGGGTAGCTGTAGCGCTTTAGAAATGTAATAAATAAATAAAATAAATAAATAAATAAATACACATAGTAGTCCCTCTTTTTGGAATTTTGTATCCTCTCATGAGGAATGCCCCTGTTACATGTGTTTTTACTCTTTATGTTAGTTATTCTTTGGTAACACTCTTTTATTGTTTGGTAGGTCTGCCTCTGCGTATTAGGTGTTCTGTTTACTTGTGCTCTTCAGTCCACTTGCCGTCCATTAATCTCCTCGTGCCTGGGGGCGTGGCTAGCCGAGCAGCGAGATGGCCGCTCTTTGAGTGAGCTCCGCCGGCTACTCCGATTGATCCTTGCATAATCCTGTTCCTGGCGACTGCGGAACCCCACACCTCCCGGGTTCTGCTACCTACACCCTGGTGATCCTCCGACCCGAGTTGGGAGCGCGGGGACAGTTCCCCTTCGAAGCGGAGACGGACGACTTTTTTGCCGGCTGGCGGGCTGGTCCTGACCCGCGCCGGAAGTGCCTCTCGCTGGAAGCCGCGAGACACGGTGGGCCGCGGCTGTAGAGGCCCCAGCTGATTGAGCGGTACTTGCTGTGGGCACCTCGCTGTTAAACCCCCACTGCTGCCGACGGAGAGTTACCCTGGCGGAAGGCTGCGGGGAGATAGAGGAGACCGGCGCGGCTTGGCAGAACAGCCGCGCCGTGGTGCGGTGATCCTGCAGCCGCCGAAGGCGGCGCTGGCCGGTGTCGAGCCCGGTGGAGATCGGAGAAGTTGGCCTGCGCCAGCTACATCAAGGCGACGACCGGAGAGGAGGTGAGAGGGTGCCATGGAGGGACGAGGAGCCCTGTCGATCCTGCCGCTTCGCAGCAGCGCCGGGACCTCCCGCTGATCTTCAGCTCGGCGGGACACACAATTGCACGCACGGAGAAGCACCTTGCAGCCCTGAATCCCCTGAGCCCCGGTGCTGCGCTTTTCTAGTGGTGTGAGCGGACCCCTCATTGCACTGCGGGAGCCCGCCACTTTGAATCCGGAGAAGGCCCTAGTTAAACGCTGAAGCTTGCTGAGCTCACTGGGCACCTACAGAGGTCACTAACGCGGCTGGCCCTACTTGCCGCGTGTTAATAGTCACGCCTGGCGCGCACTGGCACCGCCTGGACAGTCACGTTCATACGGGGCACTTGCTAGCGGTGGCACAGAGGGGTGCTGCCCCATTGCTTGGCCGGTGGATATCTCTTGACTGCTGAGATGGGGAAAAATGACGCCAAACAACCTAAGCTGACTTTTGACAGTAGAAAGCCTCCGAAGAACGCGACAATGGAGCCGGATGTTGGCGCATCGGCATCGCAGGGTGCTGCCCCGGACATAGACTTTGGGGCCCTCATCATGGAGGTGAGGACCAGCCTGAAGAGCATAGATGCAAAACTTGATACCATGACGGCGTAACTCGAAACCGTGAAGGCTAAGGTGGACACCCACGAGAAGAGACTGGACTGTCTCGAAAATAGGCAAACTGAATGTTGCGAATTCCAGCAACAGGCTAAGCGGCACATCACGACGCTGGAGCGTGAACTCGACAATTTGCGCGCCAAGTCGGACGATTTGGAAGCGCGCTCCAGAAGATCCAACATCCGCATTACGGGCATTCCAGAGACTACAAACACGGGAAAGATGGAATCGTTTGTGTCGAGCCTCCTGCATGAACTGTTCGACCCGGACTTGTCCCCGGTGTTCACGGTGGAGAGGGCACACAGGTCCCTGGGGAAGAAACCCCCGGTGGGAGCCCCACCGCGTCCGATCCTGGCTAAACTACTTAACTACCAAGATAGGGACGTCATTCTACGTTTGGCGAGAGAGAAGGGTAAGATCACGCATCAGGGTAATCACATCTCCTTCTACCCAGATTTCACCCCTCTGGTGCAAGCGGCCCGGAAGGAATTCTTACCAGCGAAGAAAGTTCTACTACAAGCCGGCGTGCCCTACTCTCTCCTATACCCGGCAAAGCTGAAGGTCCACCACGAAAACACCTCTCACTTCTTCACTGACGCCAAATCAGCCCTCAAATTCGCTAAACACATTTGTGCTGGGGCCAGGAGAAAATCGCCAAGACTCGAGGAAGCTTCGGAGCACCTGAGTGACAACGACTGAGGTCTCTGATATGCTCACCCTGCAAGGCTGCAAATTTACTCTTTGTGTCACAGTTGAAAGCCGGATTGAACTCTCGCACAGGTTTGCTCCTCCCGAACTGACTAATTGGGGGTAAGTTACTGAGACGCCATTGTGCACCGGCTTGTGCTGCCGTCTCCGCGCTCCCACTGGGACACTGGTTGGCTGCGGACCTTGAGGACTACGGGGTGGGGTCACTGCCAGAACCCAGGACCACTAAAGTTTGATAGTAGCCACCCCGCGTATACGGGGGTGTTAGCCGAGCGCACCACGCCTCATGGGGTGCCTCCCTTTGTTGTTGATGTTGGGGTATATCTACGCATTGCGTACATGTTACTGGGATATGTCACGACCTGATTGGGGGGTTGCTGAGGGAAGGGGGTGGAGGGGGGGTTTTAATATGTTGCGAGTTTTGGTTCGTATTGGGTGCAATGTACTACTACACATGCCTATATTTCTGTGCGCTGGGTCTGCGGCTATGGTGTCTAGGTGCCAGGATGGCTTCCGGGGGCGGGGTTATGAGATGGGGGTTCGGGGCTGTCAAATGCTTTAATGGGAGGTATCAAAATCTGGACTTGGAACATTAGAGGCCTTGGGGACTTCAAAAAAGCCCGTTTGCTGCATGGCGTGTTGTCAAGACACAATGTAGATATTTGCTTCCTACAAGAAACACATCTGAATGTCACCCCCTCAGCTAGATTGAAGAATTCAAGATGGGCGCACGTTTATTCTTCCATTTACTCAAATTATGCGAGGGGCGTAGCTATACTCATTCGCAGAGGGTTGGATTGGCGGGAGTACTCCCATGTGAGGGATGCGGAGGGAAGATATGTCCTGCTCCATGGGGCTTTACAGGGGCGACCCATTGTCCTAGCTGCAATCTATGGCCCGAATGTGGATGATCCTGACTTTTTTAGAAATGTTTGGGCGAAAATTGTGTTGCTGGATTGCCAGGCGGTTGTGTTGGGGGGGGATTTCAACGTTGTGTTAAATGATGACACGGATCGCAGAGGTGTGAGCAGACCGCAGCACACTAGAGCGCGCCAAGCGATCTCTGATATCATGAGTGAGGGTCTACTTTCAGATGTGTGGCGAGTTAGAAATCCGGGTGCAAAAGTAGGGACCTGCTACACCTATCATAAGGCTGCTTGGTCGCGACTAGATTTCTGGTTGGTGTCTCCTGAGGTTGCGACATGGGTGTCAAATGTTGATATTATGGCTAGATCACTATCAGACCATGCTCCGTGTATGTTGGTATTGCATCCCCCCGACGCTGCACATAGGGCGTTCCAATGGCGCCTTCCCCCACACGCGCTCACAGACCCTGTGTTTGTAGAGGAGATAAGAGAGGATATCACTAATTACTTTGCTGAGAATGCTGGGTCTGCCACTTCTGAAGCCATTGTGTGGGATGCATTTAAAGCTGTTATAAGGGGTCAATGTATTGCACGAAAAGCAGGGGTCCTACGCACCATAAGAGACGCGTTAGCTAAACTTGAGGGGGAACTGAAGGACCTAGATGTTGCTTTTAGCTCCGGCCCATCGTTGGCGACTGCTGGCGCTCTGAAAGCTAAACTGTTGGCATTTAATGAGGAGGCGGAGCGAGAGGTGCGGTTTCTAGGGAGGCAGGCAGAGGCGCGCAGGTATGGGGAGGGAGATAGGCCAAGCAGGACTCTTGCCAGACTGATTGCTCCTCGCACACAGTCGAACTACATACACACTATCTATGATAACACCGGACGTCTAGTAGTAGGCCAAGAGGCGGTGTTAGGCGCCTTCGCAGACTTCTATGCTGCCCTGTACACCTCAAGACAGCCCACGACACCGGCGTCACTGCGGGACTTCCTTGACTCCATAGCACTCGTGTGGTTCAACAACAACCACAGACAATACATGGACCTCACCGTTACAGTGCAAGATATCGCCCAGGTGATTAAAAGCATGCCGGCCAATAAAGCTCCTGGCCCAGATGGCCTGACCACCTCCTTTTATAAAACCTACGTGGCTGAACTAGCGCCGAGACTACACTCTGTGTTTGTCGAGGCTCTCGAGTCAAATTCCCTCCCAGACTCCATGCGTGAGGCTCTCATTGTCACGCTCCTCAAGCCAGACAAAGATGACCAACAGCTGGACTCTTACAGGCCCCTGTCCCTTATAAACGTAGATGCCAAGATATACGCAAAAGTAATTGCCGATAGATTACAACCGATGTTGCCGATGATAGCGCTCCCAGATCAATCGGGATTCATCCCTGGCCGAGCAACATCACATAATCTCAGAACGATCTTTTCGGTCCTTCACTATTTACACCCGTCAGTACAGGCAGCGGTGGTGTTTTTGGACGCCACCAAAGCCTTCGACTCCTTAGAATGGCCCTACCTCTTCAGTGTACTGAGGCGGATGGGATTCAGCCAAAACTTCCTGACCCTTATCAAGCTCATCTACACGAAACCCAGAGCCCGAGTGAGCGTTAATGGTCTCGTCTCCAAGCCATTCGATGTCTCGAGGGGTACTAGGCAGGGCTGCCCTCTGTCCCCGCTCCTCTTTGCGATTGCGATGGAGCCAATTGCGGCTCGAGTTCGGCAGCACCACACTGCCAGGGGCATCGGATTTAGTGCTAGAAGCTTACTGATCTCGCTGTACGCGGACGATGTCACCTTGTACGTCCTGAACCCTAAAGACAACCTGAGCCCACTACTTCGAGAATTTGTGAGATTTGAGGGTTTGGCAGGGATATCCATTAATTGGTCGAAGTCAGTGGCCTTCCCCCTGACGGAGAGCACTGTTAGACCTGCCCCTGACTACCCCCTCAGGTGGGAGACGGAAGCTGTCAAGTATTTGGGCATCTGGATCAGCCGAGATGTGCAGGAGTTGTGGTCGCTGAATTTTGGTAGGGCGGTGGACTGGTTGGAAGGAAAGGTCGAAGTCTGGAATAGGCTACCGCTGTCCCTGGTCGCTAGAATTGCACTGGCCAAAATGGTGGTCCTTCCCAAATTCTTGTACTTGTTCGTCAACGTACCACTACCTATGACAACGCACTTCCACACCCGGGTCCGCTCACTACTGCTGAAACTGGTGTGGGCCGGCGGCCAAGCCAGAGTCTCCTGGGACCTACTCACGCTTCCGCTCCGACAGGGAGGCCTGGGGGCCCCGGACTTGAAGCTCTATTCACTCTGTGCACAAGCTCAGTTCCTGCATTTCTGGGCCTACCCCACCCCCTACCAGCCGCATGTGGCGGTGGAACTGGCAGTGGTCGCCCCCTTGCCATTACGAGTGGCACTATATGGAGAGGTTACGTGCCCGTCGCGTGGTGTAGACACAGTGGAAATGGTCCGCTGGTCCTGGCGTGAACTTCGGAAACGAGCTGGTCTCTCCCTGCTTTATGCGCCGGCGGTTCCTCTGAGGGGCAACCCGATGCTGCCTTGTTTGACGGCAAGAGGTGACGTCCTCACTATCCGTGGGAATCGACTTCTCACCTTCGCTGACCTATATCCAGATGGCTCATTTTTCGAGATGCCTGCGGATGGGGATGACCAGCCCTGCACGTTTGCTGACAAATTACTATATCATTCCCTTAGGGAATCTTGCAAGAAGATAGGACCGTGCTTCCCGGAAGAGCCTTGCGCACTAGCCGCCCTCCAAAACTTGCTCTCACGACCTTCCCCTAAGAAGCTGGTGTCCAGATTATATAACTGCATGCAGGAACAAGCCCCGGTGACAGTAGCCACGGCCGAGACCGCTTGGGCTGAGGACCTGGGGGACCAGCTGCCGGATGACGCATGGGAGTATTGCTGCGCGCAACTCACAGCTCTATCCCCTAGTTACCGACTGCGGCTTATCCACTTCAAATTCCTACACAGATACTACCGCACTCCGACACTACTACGCCGTATGGGTATCCGTGAGGATGCCTCTTGCTGGAAATGTGGGGGTGACGATGCCACCTTTATTCATGTGGCTTGGAGCTGCCCCAAGCTGAGGGCATACTGGTCAGGGATCTTCAATGCCATCAATCAAATCACACAAAGGAGTGACTCACCGTCTCCACTGCTGGGATTGCTGGGGTATGTTAAGCACACTGAGCCCTGCGACAGGAAACTACATGCATTACTCCTGTTATATGCCAAACGACAGATCGCTATACACTGGGGCAGGCCGGCCCTCCCCACGCTTGAGAGCTGGATCAGGGATGTGACTTACGGCCACACACAACTGACGCACTATTGGGAGACCATGCCCACCGCTTCCAGACCCACTGACATATGGGGCCCGTTTGTACAGTGGACTACAGAACGCACGGCCCCTGACTCCACAGGTACCTCACGTGCTACGAGTATTTCAGACGACATGGGCTAAAGGTACGCGCTGCGTAGGTTAATGATAGGGGTCCCGCTGTCCCGCGCTTACACTGACAGGAACTGCCCAGACGCAAGTTTTGCATTTACTGCCTCCACTGACCCGGATGGAGTCCCCTGCCCCCCCCCCGTCCTACTGGTCCTCCTGTGGACAATTCACTGCCCCTCCCCCCCACCCCATACGTCCTTCGCTAAGTCGTACACAGCCAAGATGCCTTTCCGTGCCCGCCCTGAACATGGCTGGCCCTCTATCTGGACAACCTGTGGCGGGCCCGCGCGACCCCTTTGTGAACTGGAGTGTTGTATGGATGCTGTTTCCAAGTACTTGCACCTATGTTTGAAGTTTCTGGTTTAGCTTGTTGGGGGGTCCTGTTGGGAGAAAAATGGTGCTGACAGACACATCCTTTTTATAGGCTGCTGCAGCGGGTGGTTGACTGCTGCTTACTCGGGGGCGGCTTCATTGATTTTCGCTATCTTTCAATTGTCAGCAGCACTGTAAGAAAAGTAAGACCGTTTACTCGCTAGAGATGCACTGTAAACACTGAAGATTTTATTGTATCTTAAGTTTACCTCTGAATGATCAACCCGGCCGGATGATGGCCTCTGAGATATTTTTATGTCATCTTTGTATAACCTACCTGATAGCGGCCGGCCTCCGGGTTGTTGGCGTGACGCAGTGTGCATCATCTATTTCATTTGTTCATAATAAATGTCTGACAAAAAAAAAAAAAAAAAAAAAAATCTCCTCGTGCCTCCTTGTCACTCCTCCCACAACACTGCTCATAGGCCCCTTGCAGTCCCTTGATCTCCCCATGCCTCCCCTCACACAATGCTCATTTTACATTCTGAATAGCTCTTCACACATATGATCAACATGCGTGCCTTTTTAAAAACAATTATGCATGACATCCGTGCGCTGCACAGCAGCAAAACTAATATCTTTCCTACTTTCAACGTTGCCCCATGTGCGAGCCCGCTGACGCTGCCACAACTAACCCCCTACATTTCAGGAGTCACACCCTACGAGCTCTGCGCAGCTCACCAACAGCTCCCATGTCAGGTACTGTGCCACATTCTACATTTGTCATCCATTTCACCATTGTTTTATTTTCTTATCATATATTTCATTTTTTTTACTAGGCATGGGGAGAACAAACGCCTAGACTCAAACCTGGTTGCACAGTGCCTACGTTGGCAGCTCTGGATATTATGCCACGTCATCACTGCACAAGTTGCTGGGCATAGGTCAGTGTGTTTTTGGTGGGAGTGGCCAAGTTACTTTTTTCAGGTCGAGTGGAGCGCTGCAAAGCGCATGAGCCATTGTAGCCCCTCCTGCTCCCAGTTGTTTCTTACAGTTGGTGTTTGTGGTATGCAGTAATGCAGGCCATCAGCTGATTCCAGCTCATGCAGTTCCTTGAAGGGTACCATGCAAGGCCTGAGCCTATCACACAAAGAGAAGATGATCTCATTATCAGACTGCCACTCATTAGCCTGAAAGTGATCATTAATCAAATGCCCCAGCCAATCAGAGCCAGGTATCTTCTACAGCAGGATAATTGTTCATGAACTGTACATGAAACATGAACGTGGCATTATTCAGTGATATATATGTTATTCACTGTATGCACTGTGGAATTACCCATTACTGTCTTGAATGTTACATGACAAAATGCCAATAAAATGTTGTTAAAAAAAAAAAATGAATGTGGCATTTCTATGCGCTTTGTGTTAAGGCACAAGCATGTCTTCTGCACCAAATGCTTATACACCCTGTGAAACGTACTCGAACCCTGCCTCTTCCTTGTAAGTAGTGCACCTGGAGCTGCAAGAGACATGTAATATGTGGGCTGCATTTCAAAAATCTGCTTGCCGGTGGGGAGTGAACACGAACAGTTAAAACAAACATAATGTACAACACACATCGTCTCCCTCAGGAGGTCCAGCTCACACACAGTCAGGCTCAAAACAAACCTATCTGTAAGCAAGACCACATGACATTCTGTCAGACCCCATGTTATTAGCAGTACTCACTACAGATAACGAGAACACATTTCAAGTCTGAGCTGCAACTATTATCACAGCGTACCCTCTGCAGCAATATCATTCTTTTTAATAACTTATAAAAATAATAGTTTAAATATAGCTTACAAAAGTAATAGCTCTTCTGATAAAAAAACGAGGCTACAGAGTGCATACGTTTCTTTTATGTTGCTCTTGGAATAACATTTTTATTTGCATTTCTTACTTACTTACATCCCAGTAGAACCACCACTGGCCCCCAGCTGCAGACAATGTGCTGCATGGTTAAATACTTATGAGGCCCCAAGGGCGAGACCAATTGCATTGCAAATGCTTGTGTTTGATCGCGATCACTTTCGCGGCCGAAATTCTTTACCTGAAAAAAACAGTTTTCCATTTGAAGAAAATACTTTACAGCCTTTTTCACTCCAAGTGTGCAAGTGCAGATTTTCTGCTATGCCCTTGTCCACACTCAAAGTTTGAGCTGAAGGCATATGCAAAGATACCATGCCTCTTGCGTTTGTGAATCACAGAAATATAGTAAAGCAAGACAAAACAACTCATTATTTAATTGGTTCTAATCGGGTTACAGCTCATTGGTCCAAAGCATGCTAACACATACACTTACGACATTCATGGACACAGACCCCCACATTCTGTGAACAAAAACACACATGAAGACGCACCCACACACATGCATGTGATGCAGCGCAGAACGTCAAATTCCCCCTTCGGCACAAACCAACCACCTCGTCATCCAATTTACTTACATACATTCATTGGTGGGGCCCATAACACCAATATACTTACACTCGGTTGACCTGTTTTCTGAGGGAAAATACGTTTCACAACGCTGACATGAGAGAAATACCTTTACTTTGCCCTAGACACATTGACATTTAAACCTAAGATATCCCTCCCATACGGAGATGGATCATTCAGTTGAATTGGTAATTGATGATTTACTCATCTACCTTTGCTCTATTACTTTTCTCTTAATCTTCTTCTTCAAATAATCAACACAACACATTTGTCAATTAATCAATTAATCTTTATCTAAGAAATATTGAAAGAAATGTTAGAAATCATCATTAGCATTTCAGAGCATCATATTTACCTATTCTGGCTAAAGTTGTCCTCTAAGTCAGTCAGTCAAAGAGAATTTATTCAGCAAAGCTAGGCCGCAATTCAGTCTCTCATAGATTCAGTATAACAGCTGTCCAGCAGTGTCACCGTCCTCTTCGTCAGCATAACGTCAGGAAATCGAGTTCGTCAAGAATAGCGAGCCGGTCGTAGCGTTACTACCCTAATTCCCTACCTACTTTTATAATGAAAATAATAACAAAAATGTAACAAGATTGGGTTTAGAGACTTCTCATTGGTCAATTTCGACTTGTGATGAATAGTTCTCAGGGTGTTGAATGATGAAGTCATCAAACTTGCTTGTTCCGGCTTTTGTCTCTTAGTCTTGGACGGGTTCCCGGAATGACCTTGGAGGGTACATGTTCTCCCGGGGTCAGGTCCAGGCCACTGTTGCTGGCGGTGACGCATGCGCACTTCACCCAGAACCTCGTTTTGTCAAGGCAGTCACGTTTAATGTCTCGTTCAGCCATCTTGTATAGGCCGAAATGGTCAACTTAAGCAAAAGAAACATAAAAACGCAATTAAAAGATGGAAGTGACTAATAAAATGTTATCCCCTTACTAATACCCATATGTGTGTGTATTTATCTAGCAGAAGCAACACTCAGAGCGGTTTATACTTACTAAATAAAGCACAAATTACAAATACATCACTTAAAGCAACATATAACATATAATATTCTAATTTTCTACTATTAATATGCGTACACTAGTTAATTCACAATTAATATAGCCATGCAAAGTGCAATTCCCACGTGTAATTCTCTTGTTAATAATGTTGGTGAGTTATCACTTCAGACAAATTAATAATATTACAATTAATTGATTATTCAGATTAATATAAACATGCAGAATGGGGGGGGGGGTATACAAAATTTTGTACTACCCGCTCCAGCAATCCCCCCTTTGGTGATTATATCACCACACTAACATAAAATGTTGTATTCCTTTTACGGAAATTTCGAATTGATTTCTTGTTTCATTCATATTTCAGTTTCCCCTGTTTCTTCTCTTTTTGCTGTTTTATACATACTATCCTTTAATTCTTCCAGTTCTATTTCTTCAAATTCTCTTTCTTGTTTCTTATCCCTTCTACTTAAGTTTTCTCTTTTTATTCATTTCTGGTTTTTATTCTTTCTACAACAAATACAACCTAGTCTGATTATTAATACTAAGGAAATCACACAAGTTAATGGAAATAATATCTTACCTATAAATGTACTACCTAGTTTCACTACAAAGTCTTTAATGGCTGTTATTTTCTTACCGATCTTCTCCCAAACACCTTCAACCTCCAGTGGTGCAATTTCGTCATGCAATTCTGTAATATTCTTAATATAAATTTTCAAATCTTTACTTTCGTCAGGAATGTAAGTACAACAATGTTGAACTTTCAGCATTCCACAGACTCCACCCTCTTTTGCCAATATAATATCAAGGGCAAGTCGTTTTTGCATTACCATAGCACGCATGGCAACCATTTCAGTATTTACCAATAAGAATCCTCCAGCGGTGCTTGTTGACAAGCGATCCACTACTGTTGAAAGTTTTCTAATTTTGTTCGCATTCAGAGATATTCCCACTGCGGGTATTAGTGCTCCAAAAATGTCACCTACAATTTCAGCCCAAGATTCTCTCTTACTACGTGCTAAATGATTACCTAAACTATGTACACCATCTTCTCCTCTATCCATGTGAAAAATCTTTGGAAAAACCAGGCCAACTTAACGTGCCATACCAATGGTCTGGCAACGGTAATATGCCCTGTTCCCACAAATGAAATACAGTCCTGGAAAGACTGGATCTCTTCCACCTTTAAATCCTCATCCTCCCATGATCCGGTATGTATCATGGCATTCACTCTTCCCTAGAAAATAATTGTCATAAGCCGTCTGATTCCTTCTTATACACAATTTCCCTTTCTGAGGCCAATCTAAAGCCATAGTTGGACTCGATTCTCCTCTTAAATGTTTCTCAGTTTCTACATCCCAAACCGTTTTCTCCACTTTTCCTTCTGAAACCTTCTTTTGCATTCTCAATCTCCTTTCTTCAACCATATCCAAAAATGTCTTCTCCTCTTTCTTTAAACTGCAAGTCAAGTTATTTCTAAATATATATTCTAAGGTTAGTTCATTTGTCTCTAAGAAAAAGTCACCTAATAACTTTGCAGGTTTTACTTTGTTTAGTTTGTTAATTGCGGGTACTTGTGAAAATATAGTATCTACATCTGAGAAATAATACTCTAATTTACCTGTTTGATAAAATAAACTAGCTATTACACTACATGTTATTCCATATGTTACAGGAAGGTGATGATAAGTCACTCCTTCAGATACAGATGCAGGTAATTGCATACATACGTAGCAATCCCTTGCGTTCATTGTTTTTACATATTCATACAACAATTTTGAAAACACATTGTTAGAAAAATCTGTTATTGACCTGTCTTTATGCAAATAGCTTTTATCTATTCTAGTTGGAACTACCTTTTGAACTTTCCCTATATTAGTTATGTTATCACTATGTCCTTCTAATGTATCTACAGTAACTTTAAATGAAATTAGTAGAGCAAGAACACTCCAAAGAAGCATTAATAATCCTGTACAAAAACAACACATTTTGCACCATCTTCTAAGAAAGGTACATCTACTTTTGCTACTTTCTATGTTTGCTATCTTTCTAAAATGAGCCGTGTCTTTTGACTTAGCCTCTTCTACTTCACAACTCGTTTCTAACCCTAGGCTTCTAAGCACCTACGTGGTTCTACCAGTTTTTATCTTTTTCAGTATTTTATTGTTTTTCCATCAGTAATTTTCTGACAAGATAACTCTCAGGATTTCCGATTCTACGTCTTCCTCAACCACTTCCGGTACAACCACCTCTGGATTTCCTTGGCTATCCGCCTCTTCCTTCACTTCAGGCAGGGCCACATATGTCCATTCTGGTGATTTATACTTCTGGTTAGGTTTTCTTGTTAGTTTGTTTTCTTTGACTACTGTCTGTTCTTCTTCTTTCGATTTTTCCTGACTCGTTACTTCATTCACCTGTTCAGCTCTTGGCGAATTTACTCGTGTCAGTTGATATCTCAGCCTCTTTATTTTGTTTGGCCACACCTCGTCTTTTGCCACTCTTTTCAATTTACTCCCTTTATCATTCTTTTCAGTTCTCCAAGCTCTTTTTCTCAGAACTCGGCCTTCTGGTATTTCATCTTCGCTTTCCTCAGATTCTGTTTCAACTTGCTTTTTACCTTCAACGAGTTCTTTTTCCACCTCTTTTGTTTTCCCTACTTCTGTCCCTCCTCGAATCTCCTTCACGCAATCTTCCTGCTGACTACTTGTCCCTGCTTCTAACTGGATGTTGGAGTTCCCTACACCTCCTCTGGGGTCTTCCGCAATAATCTTTCCCTCTCTATCTGTATCTGGCACCTGTCCATCTAAAGGTGTGGTTTCGGGTGGAATTTCTCTCAATCTTTCATCTGGTACTTCCTTCTCACAGATTTCTTTAATCGTTTCTCCACTGTTCTTTTCTTTGTTCTTTCTTGGATGTATGGGCTCTTTGTTCTGTTTCTGAGTCTGAACTGGATTCAGAAATCTGCAATCTTTTCTTTAAGGAGTTACTTCTGGGGACCAAAGTTAACCTTGAATCTGTCTCCCCCCTTTCAGAGTTTTCTCCTTCTTTATCTTTTGGCTCTCCGTCATCTGACAGTACTGGATTCTGATTCATCACAATACCTCTTTTCTTTACAGTCAACTGGATTTGGAATTTTCAAGGTATGACTTGCATGGATCCAGTTCTTCAATCCAGCACACTTCACAGCTGTTGTTGTAGTCAAGATGACTTGCCTTGGTTTTCCCCACCTGGGAACCAAACAGTTTCTTCTTCTGTGTACTTTTATCCTTACCCAGTCCCCTGCGCTTAGATCATGAGCTGGCTTCTTTTCAAGAGTGGTGGCATCCGCTCCAACCTGATGAAACACAGAATGAACTGTGTCAGCCAGGCTTTTACAGTATTCCAATACCATGTCATCAGTTATTGTCATCAGCTTGTTGACTGGTATAAATACATGTCTCATTGCGTGTCCCATGAGGATTTCATGAGGACTCAAACCAGTAGTTCTGTCTGGTATTGATCTAATAGTCATGAGTACTAGAGGCAAGACATCGGGCCATTTCATACCTGTGGCTAAACACATTTTCCCTATTCTGTTTTTGATAGTACCATTCATTTGGTCTACTACACCAGAAGCCTCTGGTCGGTTACCACAATGCAGTTTTTGACGTACATTCAATGCTTTACAAATCAGTTTTATGATCTCATTATGAAAATGTCCTCCTCTGTCTGATTCAATTGTTATTGGGAACCCAAACCTAGGTATAAATTCCCTCAACAATAATTTTGCCACTGTCATTCCATCATTTCTTCTTGTTGGGAACGCGTCTACCCACCTAGAGAATAGGCATACCATTACCAAAACATACCTCAATCTTTTACAAGGAGGCATCTCAATGAAATCTACTTGCATTCTGATAAAAGGCCCTCCCTCTCAGCCTATTGTTCCTAGACTCACCACTGTCTTTCTTCCTGGATTGTATTGCTGACAAATTAGACATCTTTGACAGATACTTTCCGCCACAAGCCTGAACTTGGCATTATACCAAGTTTGTTTAAAGGACCTAATCATGGCGTCTTCCTATATGTCCCTGTCTATGATACATCCGTGCCATGGCAGACATCATGCTATCAGGCACTACTGGTCTTCCATCTCGATAGACCCACACATGATCTTTCTCTCTTGGTGCACATCCTGCTTTTACCCACTGTTTTACTTCTTCCTCTCCTGCTTCTTCCTGCAATTGTTTTACCTCATCCCATGTTCCCACAGTGTTAGTAAACATTGGGAAACAAGAAACCAATTCTCTTTCCTTTGCCCGATTGATTGAATTCAGATTTTGTGCACAATACTGTGCCATGTCATTGGCAAATTTATTTCCAGTGGCAATATAATCACCACTGCGACTATGAGCAGCACATTTTACCACAGCTAATTGCCTGGGCAGCTGTATTGCCTCAAGCAACCTTCCAACCACTTCAGCATTCTTAATGGGAGTCCCACTTGAGGTCAGGAAACCTCTTTGCAGCCAAATTTGGCCGTAATCATGGACCACCCCGTAGCCATACTGGCTATCAGTTATCACAGTCAGTCACTCTCACACTTTTCCCAATCTTACATGCTCTGGTCAGGGCGATAAGTTCAGCTACTTGGGCCGACCTTACTCCTTTCAAATAGGATGCTTCCATCACTGCTGCAACTGTACATACTGCATATGCTGCACTTAGCACTCCATCATCTGTTCGCAAACAGTATCCATCAACAAACATGACATAATCACTTTCTGGTAAAGGGTCATCTTTTATGTCAGGCCTTGGTTTTGTACAAAAATCAAGTACATCCAAACAATCATAATCTGCTTCATCTCTTACCTCTACATGCTCCACATCAGGCAACAATGTTGAAGGATTCACATTCACGCATCTCACAAGACTCACATTTGTTGCGCCCAAAATGACCTTTTCATACTTAGTCAGTCGGCTGTGCGTCATATATTGAGTACGACTCCTTGTTAAAAGAATCGCCACATCATGAGGCACAAACACTTTCACAGGATATCCCATCACAATTCCTTCACTCTGTTCCAAACTTCGACATGTAGCAGCTACTGCTTTCAGACACCCAGGAAGGGCTACAGCTACTGGGTCCAACATGGATGAAAAATATGCAATTGGTTTCCTCAGTTTTCCATGCTTCTGTACTAGAACAGAGAGTGTACATCCATTTCTCTCACTACAATACAACTCAAACTCCTTATCATAATCAGGCATACCCAATGCAGGTGCTTCACACAATCCTTCTCTCAATTTCTTGAATGCTGCCAACTCCTCTTTGTTCAAATCAATTGGATCTCTCACATCACTTCTTGTCAGTCGTATCAAAGGTTTTGCAATCAAAGAAAAATGTCCTATCCATTGACGACAATATCCAACCATTCCCAGGAACATTCTCACTTCTCTTTGGGTCATTGGTGGACTCATTCTTTTTATGATCCTGATTCTATCTATGGTTATTTTCCTGTGTCCTTTCTCAATGCTGTGTCCCAAATATTGGTCTTCTCTTTTACAAAATTGTAGTTTTGATGGTGACACTTTCAGCCCTCCATCTGCCAAATGATTTAACAAAGCAACCGTGTCTACCTCACAAGCTTCACGAGTTTTCGATGCCACAAGTAGGTCATCGATATACTGGACTAGTACTGAATTTTCAGGCATTTCCAGACTCTCCAAAGACTTCTTCAATAGCTGATTAAATATTGAGGGGCTTTCTGTATACCCCTGTGGAATTCGGCAACACCCCAAAATACGCTTGCCGAAACGAAATGCAAAAATTTGATGACTGTCATGGTGCAATGGGATGGAAAAGAATGCATGGTTCAAGTCAATCACTGTGTACCATTCTACGTCATGAGGAATCTGATATAAAATCACAAATGGATTCGGTACAATGGGACAACATGGTACAACAATTTTGTTTATCTTTCTCAGATCTTGCACTATTCTGAACCTCCCACTAGGCTTTTTCAGTCCCATTATTGGTGAATTACATGGGCTACTCATTATTTCTCTCAAAATCCCTTGCCTTATCAGTTTCTCAATCACAGGAGTAACTCCTTCGATTATTTCCGGAGTCAATTTATATTGTGGAACATTTGGATAACTTACTCCTTCTTTTACAGTTATCTTTACTGGATCTATATTCCTCATCAATCTTACATCTTCTCCTGTGAAGTCCCAAACTTCTGCTTTTACTGATTGTTTCAATTCTTTTGGTAGTTCGTCAGGATTGAATACAGCATAGGCTCCTGTAATCTCTTTTTCTATATATTGCCAATGTCATCTTATATAACACATCATCATCAGGTGTTTCAAAGGCTATTCCATCTGGGGTACAAAATATAGTGCAATTCATCTTGCACAATAAATCCCTACCTAACAAGTTCACAGGACTAGTGTCACACACTACGAATCTGTGCATTTCAGAAAATGTCCCTATACTAACTTTAACTGGTTCCGTAAGGTAAGTTTTAATCTGTCTGTTGGAGACCCCAACTACTTGGATCGTTTCATCCGAGAGAGGAAGATTCTTAACATCAGCTGATCTAACAGTTGATCGAGTAGCGCCAGTATCAACTAGGAAAGTAATATTTTCATTATTAACTTTTCCATCTACAAATGGGCCTGTCTGGTCTACTTCTAGAGTTGCGCCAAGTACGCACTCTTCTTCCTCCCCTCGGCACCGTCAATAACCCTCTTCTGAATCGCTTTCATCGCGTTGCAGCCAATACTGCGAAGCAGCGCTAGCTCGTTGCGGCTTATTTACCTGTTCTTCGTTGTAGAATCTATTCTCCTTACTATACTTCTGGCAATTTTTGTTCTGTGGAAAAGGTGGTTTTGGCACCTGATTCTGTTGTGTTACACCCTGCTGTTGTCGTTGCTGTTGACCACTCACCTCATTCTGCACCTGTGGATTCAATGATGGATTTTTATCGTTAGTACTTGGTGGAAATTTACACTCGGATTTCCAATGCCCTATCCTACTGCAGTTATGACATGGAAACTTCTTCTTAGCTTCCTCAATATTCCCTTTATTTTTCCCAGAATTAAATCTTTGTTTTGACCCTGCTTGTTCTACTAATTGTGCTTCCTGTCTCTCTGCTACTTTTACCTGTGCCCACATTGCCTTCTCTTTTAGTTTTCGCTGTTTTGCTTCAATTTCATCACTGAAATATTTAGCATATCTCAATACTTTGTCTATTTTCTTATTTTGCCAATCTACCGTATGCTGTTTTATCATTTCACTAATTTCTGGACAAAGACCATATACAAACCTGTATACGAAATGACTCAAATCCTTGTCACTCAAATTCTCATCTCCACTGAATTGTTTAAAGGCTAAAATTAACCTCTCATAATAGGCATGTACTGATTCTTTGCTTTCTTGATGTGTTCTGTCAATTTTCACCCAATCTGTCTCCTTAGGGGGTACTTTGTTCTTCAAAAATGCCATAACCTGTTCGTATTTCTTCATTACCTCAGGGTCTGGAGCTCCTGTCTTAGGATCCCTTGGGTGTTCCTGTGTTGGCCAATCTATTACTATTTTGCATTCTGTCCATAAATCGGCTGGTACAATTATATCAAACAGGCTATTCAAATCAATCCACAATACTTTGGATAATTTCACAAACCTGTCTACCTGTCTATACCACTCGACGGGCTTTTCACGCAGTCGAGGGAAGTCATTCGTAAATGACAAAATATCCTGTCTAGTCCATGGGACATGCACATATCCTCCTCCTGGAATCTCTCTCATAGGGTATTCTGTCGCAACCTTCTCTTTTTCTCTCATAGGATAGGCTGAAAACGTTTTGTCTGAAACTTCGTCTCGCTTACGATACCATCTGCTCTTCCATTTGTCCACATCTCCCCATTTTCTCAACAAAATAATTATATCCTTAATCTGACCTATTCGTCCTGTGGTATTCATGTTTTCAATGTCTTTTTCAGTGAAATCTACTCGATAGGGTTTCTGTAAGGCTTTTACCTTTTCAATATCAATACCCATTTCATTTGCAACTTCTTCTAATCTTTCATGAAGATTTTTCGCTCTCCATGTTACGCTTTTGCACAGAAATAACAATTCCTCATCTTGGTACGTTTTTAACTTCTCTGTCGGGATAGCACCTTCTATTAATTCTTCCAATACCATTCGTAATGTTGCTACATCTATTGACTGGGATTCCTTGTCTTTCTTTTGCAAGCTTCTCAACCATTCACTCAACTCCTCTGTAGATGGTCCTACTGGCTTCTCTACATTTCCTTGTCCAGAATCTTTTTGTGTTTCTGACATGGTCTCTATCATTGTTATACGTTTCTCTGCACCGTTCTGACCTGCAAACGGGTTGTTTGAAAAATTCGGTTCAATCATACTCATAGTCTGTCTCCATGGATTCTCACTCTGACTCACTCTTGGTTGTTAAACCGATTTATTACTTTTATAAGGAACTGTCAAACAATGTTCACTGTCTTTCTGCTTGTCAAAAATAGGCATTACTGGACCTATCGTTACTGGTACAGTTACCGCTTCCAGATTCTTAGTTGATTCTCTTATTTTCTCTGTTAATTCTAGGGTTGTTTTTGCTAATTCTGCTGAATTTTCTCCATCCAATTTTCCTCCAGATTTCTTTTCTACCTCTCTAATAGGGTTATTTCTTCCCAAATCTTGGAACTCTGGTTCCGATTTTATGATTCGTACTGTTTCTTTCATTGGGGCACTTGGAGTTAATATTTCTGGTTCTGGTCGGTATGGTGGTGGATTCTTATAGAACATATCATCAAGAACATCATCCTCGGACTCATTCATTCCACACCCTCTCGATTCTACGTTATGCCTCTTTTCTACACACTTTCGTCCTTCATTCTCTCCTGCAATTCTTACGGGAAACAAACCCTCAGTCATACTCGCATTCCGCCACCTTCTCATTTGATCATCATGCGTCTCATGTCCGTACGATCTGCCAAACAAGTACCTATATCCTCTACCATTTCTCTGTCTTTCTCGGTCATGCATTTAGTCTTCCCATTCCATCAAAGCCTCAAATTGAGTCGGTCTAGTTCTCGGTTCTAAATTCATCATTTTCTCTCTCAAATTTCTCAAAACAGCCAAATTAAATGAACCATGTTCTGGAAAAGCTAACACTCCGTCCTCCTTTGTATACTTAACCCAGTCGTCTAACCAAATACAGGTGTGATATCCATATTTTGCAATCATTAAAGATGCAGGGGTTTTTGGTGGAGGAAGTAACTGTCCTTCCCTAGTTTTGACCGGTTTGTCTTTCTTAAACCACTTCTTAATTTTTCCAAACCATGACTTTTTCTCTTTTTCTGGTGGATCATAATACATTTTCTTTTCTTTTCGTGTCTTACTAGTTTCTCCCTACAACTGTACCGCTATTCTATCTAATTGCAGCGCGACTCACACTAACGCACCAATCCGGTGCGTCTATGTCACTGTCACAATCCTCAAATCCCAGCGCGACTCATACTAACGCTCCAATCCGGAGCATCTACGTCACCCTGTATTTCTCCAATCGCAGCGCGGCGCACTCTTAACGCACCAATCCGGAACGTTTTGCAGTTCTGACCGACTGTCCAATCCCAGCGCGGTCGTTCTGACGTCAGCAGCCGCTGCGGCAGCTCCTGCTCCTGTCTACCCCTCCTTTACAAATCTGCTCAGTAAGTTTTGTTTCAATTTCTACAATTCTGTTAGTAACAACGTAAAAACATCTCCATTGTCCGCTTCGCTAACCAAAGAATAGCAATAGACCTTTCTCACGAGAATTCCGTCTTTCCCGAGAGCAGCGCTTACCTCTGCCCTACTACGGAATCGTTACTTCCATTGATGAAGTAGCACATCCCTCTACTTCACCCTTCTAACAAGCATTAGCTAACTGTTTCTCTAGTATTTAAAAAACCTATGGTGTCGATTCCGATCCGGTAAAACCCGGGTACAAATGGTCGGACGGAGCGTTTTTTCCGTCCGACTCGTACCCGGGAAAAACACCTTACAAACTCGCAAGTACGATTCGCACAGAAATACCATTACCGCCCGAGTCGTAAAAAACACCGACCGGCAAAAAATTACATACAAATCCCCGTCTGGACGGCGCACACGCGACGTCCGGACGGAGTCAGGCAGCGTTTCACGGACCAGCAAGTACGATTCGTGCCGACGTCACTCCGCACGCAGCAGTTTTTACGGGAGCCAGAAACTCCCTGGAAAGTGAGGACGACGCAAACAAGGAGCCCCGGCACGCCACGGACAGTGATGGACCCCAACCTACGCGTCATCCCGGCCCTCATAGCCTACCACCTCGTATACAGAAACCGACGCAGACGAGGCAGAAGGTCAGAACAACCCCCAGGGGCAAAGGGGGGTGTGTGTGTGTGCAAGGGTCAGGAAACATAACCCACACCCCACAAATTACTAAAACATCATGTACAGTAATTACCACCATGGACTGGTCACTTCGGGGGGCGTGTCCACCAATCCCACGTCCCGCCACAACGGAAGTGGACGTGGACGCGTACCCGTCACCACCACAATGGTGGTACGGCACATACCACGCCCACCCCTACGTCACACCAACTACGCCGGTACGGCCTGTACCCACGTTCCAAAGGCATGGGTACGGGCCGCACCCCCAAAGTTGGGGTGCCCTAGGGGTACGGGCCCTACCCATGCCAACAGCGCGTGTGTACGGCACATACCACGCCAACCCCTAGGTCACACCAACTACGCCGGTACGGCCTGTACCCACGTCCCAAAGGCATGGGTAGGGGCAGCACCCCCAAAGTTGGGGTGCCCTAGGGGTACGGGCCCTACCCATGCCAACAGCGCGTGTGTACGGCACATACCACGCCCACCCCTACGTCACACCAACTACGCCGGTACGGCCTGTACCCACGTCCAAAAGGCATGGGTACGGGCCGCACCCCCAAAGTTGGGGTGCCCTAGGGGTACGGGCCCTACCCATGCCAACAGCGCGTGTGTACGGCACATACCACGCCCACCCCTACGTAACACCAACTACGCCGATACGGCCTGTACCCACGTCCCAAAGGCATGGGTACGGGCCGCACCCCCAATGTTGGGGTGCCCTAGGGGTACGGGCCCCACCCAGGCCATCAGCGTGTGGGTACGGCTCGTACCACAACAGTGGACAGATACATAGGGGTGTGTGCCTATCACTCCCAGCAGTGGCCAGACATATGAGGGGTGGGTGTCTATCACTCCCAGCAGTGGCCAGACATATGAGAGGTGGGTGTCTATCACTCCCAGCAGTGGCCAGACATATGAGGGGTGGGTGCCCATCACTCCCAGCAGTGCCCAGACATATGAGGGGTGGGTGCAGAGGACTCCCAGCAGTGCCCAGACATATGAGGGGTGGGTGCCCATCACTCCCAGCAGTGCCCAGACATATGAGGGGTGGGTGCCCATCACTCCCAGCAGTCCCCAGACATATGAGGGGTGGGTGCAGAGGACCCCCAGCAGTGCCCAGACATATGAGGGGTGGGTGCAGAGGACCCCCAGCAGTGGACAGAGACATGGGGGTGTGTATATCACCCTCCGATGAGCAAAACTCCATGGGTGCATGAAGGCATCCACAATGTGCGACAATGTTGAGAGTGCCATGACAACACATCACTGACAGCAGTGTCCCACGCCCATGAGGATGGACGTCCTTCCCCCACTGCATGACACACCACATGTGGGTGTGATGACAAATTACACATGCATACCCACCCCTGGCGGAGGCAGCACAATACACACACTGAGATCATGCCACAAGACTGCATCCTCATGTCAAACACCAATAAACTACAGAGCCAATGGGAACACACACTGTCACCCACATTCCAGGAATGATAGGAATGTACAGGTGCCGGGGCAGCCAACAAGTCGTTGCCTCCCATGGAAGTAAAAGGGTGGACACTACAACATAAATCCATGGGACAGTGGGTCAGCCCACATTAGTCATTAGCTAACTTCACTGTGAGCAATGCATTCTGCCTTTGACAAGGAGCACACCCACACACAAAGTAGTTCCCTTCAGTGCCAAAGGTTACTGTGGCCATGAGTGTTTATGAGACCACAAAAATATGTATGCTTTTATCCTGTGCTTTTTAAAAATAATGTGGGTCTGACAGCATCACCAACAATGAAGATTTGGAAAAGTAATGACAAAACAAGCATTGATCAAACCAAAAGGCTAGTGGCCTGTGCAAGACCTTTTGTATTTGCCAATGCATCCTAAAGTGTGAAACTTGCTACGTTAGTGCATCAGTCCCAACGCTGCAAGCCAAGTATGACAACATGAATGATGCATTCGGAGTTTGTCAGCATGTGTGTTGTACCACCATTTTGATTTGGTGGTAGCTTACCTGTGTACCAAAGAGGTGTGCTGCCTTTGTAAACAGAATGCCCCCCTTCTAGTGTGGCAAGTAAAAGTGTTGCACCTCAGTAATGTACCTTGAATGGTGCCACTACATTATTGTAGTGGATGCCAACAGAAACACCTGAATGTCATTATCCCAACATGGTAAACTGGATAGTGCTCTCCTGCTTGGAAGTATGGATAGATGTGTCTCACTGTAGCAGCAGTGTTATACTTTCACTAGGTCAGCAATGACAACCTCATATGGCCTTGAGGTTGTTGGGAATGCATTTATAACGCACAATAATAAACAAAGGATTTGACTTTAAAAGAAATAACACTTTAATGAAAACCTTAATATTATAGGTTAGTAAAAAATTAAGGCAAACTACAGTGTCTCTGTAACCCCGGGCATAGTGTGCGTAGGGGGGCTACACGGAGGTCCACGAAGTTGTGAACAAACTCCGTGGACCTCCGCTATGCTACGCCACCCGCCTCCACCCCCCCTATATTAACAATTACTTCTACATGTTTTAAAATTAAAATTAAAATCACTTACCTGGCATGTGACGTCCCTGGGCGGCCCTCCTCCTCTTCGTCCAATTGTACAATTGTACAAATGTACAATTAATTGTTAATATAGGATGGGGTGGAAGAAGAACTACTCGTTCTCCGCGGAACACAGAGGAGGCAAATCTCCACTCACTCCACGGGCGGAGGTCTCTGCCCGGGGTATGTCCTAACCATTTACGAAATAACTTGAAAATTACTTTAGGGTCATACCCTATGCCGGGATTCAGACCAGTTCAGGTTCCTATTTCGCAGTTTGTTTCAGCGGAACAACAGCACCAGGGCTGTCCAAAGTGCTGAACATCTTTTACATTCAGGTATATGAAGATGCCCCTGGGGTACAGTTGAGAGAATACACAAAACTCGGTCTTGTGGCTAACTCACTGCTAAGCATATCCAAAATGTCGTATTATTCATGACTGTTAATCAAGAAATAAGTAGAGTGAAATCAAATAGAAGTTAAATAAAGGTTAATTTATCTCAGTCTCTGCTAATCGTGGTTGTAATAGTTTAGCCTCCTCTCCTCCCGCTTTAGGCACATGGGCCTCCTAAGTACTTTGTAGTTGGTGTTAGTGTTCACCGTTGACTGCTAGGATTGATGTATCATGGTCTACTACTGAAAATTCCAGTTTCCCTCTGTGATGGGATACCGGGCTAGCCTACCTAGCACGTTTTCCTGCTCCAAATTTGAAAATGATTATTATGTGGTCAAGCCATTGTTATAAATCCGAATCATGCAGGGACCTGGCTGTCGTGCTGTAAAGAGAAGAGACACAACGGAGCATGCAACCCAGATGACACAGGTGCTTGCCACTCAGTGTCACTGGTATTGATGGAAGGGACTGGCTCCAACAAAAAAGAAAATTGGTGGATTGGCCTTTATAATGGGAGTGCTGGGCCGTTGGCATTGGCAATTTTGGCCGTAAAGTATTGTTTTAAAACAAAATGAAAGAAATAAACATTTAAAAATACTGGAGAAAAAGGCAAACAAATATTGGATGGTATCTCATAACTGTACATTGAATGCAATGTGTTCAACCTTTATATATGGCATGGCTTATTTTTCTAATGCTTTTTACTGAGGAAACTCTAAATTGAATTAAAAAAGAATAAGGAAGTCTCAGATTCTAAAAGGAAATGCTTGTCAAGGTCTAGTTTATGCTCTGCAGTATTTAACTATTTGGTCTTCTGCGGTAGCCCAAGGAGCAGATTCATGGACCATCAGAAATGCATGTATCAGATGGCACTTCCACCTGCGCCATAAAAGCCTTTATTTACCAAAGCATGTGTTTTCATGCAATATGGGGAATGCAGAAGATAAAACAAAAACAACCATTATAGCCTGCTCTTTAGCCATATACCAGGAAAAATATCGCGGTTGCTGTGCTTTTATAGGCAAACTGGGAGGACTAGGGAGCAATACTTTATGAAGGGAGGGTGTTTGACGGAGGGAAGCAGCATAGGAGGGAGAGAGCTGGAAAACATGCTCTTTCATGTGCTTCTGAATACATAATAGAAAAGTAGTTCACTAAATGTTAGCAATGGAAGTAAACAAATCAGCCAATCAAAAGGATCATAAAAAGGCCTTTGCTCCAGGGAGGGACAAACACATGAAGAGGAAGACAAGCCATTCAAAGAGAAGCAATCAAATGAGAGTGATAAAGCCAACCAAGGGTAAGCTATGAGAGGTCTCTAAGCCCACTGTAAGTTCACAGTAGATTTTTCTCAACCAGACAGCTTGCGCTTGCTGGTAGGCAAGCCATAAAATGGAGATGTTTGTTACACAAACCTGTTTGGAAAACCTTGCTGAATGAGTCTCATAATCTAAGTCAAAAACTGATGATCGAGGGGCAGAGGGACCAGACCTTTTCTGGAAATCTGGTCTGCCCAACAGGGTAACAGGGGACACTGAGTGTGGCTTACGGACGTCTTTTGCCCACCAAGCCCAAAACTTGGAGAGTGAAGAGTACTGATCACTCAATAAAACACCTGAAAATGGCAAAGCATCCCTGTCTATATTAAAAAGAGAATAAAGCTCTCAAACAACTCCTAAGGCAAAATAATGATCATCTTCCACAAATACAAGAACTCAGATGGTTTGATAGCAAAGCCACACATTCCATTTATAAATTCTGCAAGTTCAGCACACCATGACCATGGCGAGGATCGCATTTGACAAATCAGAAACAACAACATAATAAGTTAAAACTATACAATTATTTAAACACTAACCCATTTCCTAGGATAAAATAAATCTTCCATTGCTTCCTCAGCAACTGCACTCCAGAGATGTATAACACAAATGAAACATTTCTCGAACAATAGCTTATATGAATCACAAGTATGCAGAAGTCCTTGAAAATGATACTTTGGGTGCATCATAAAGGCCTCATTCACAATACACCCTTTATAACAGGATATTATACAATACTAGTTCATGTAATGTCCTCTGCATGACTCTCTGTGGAAAAAGAGTGAGAGGTGGCTTTGCTGCGGGACACTGATTGGAAGGGGGAATGAACAGGACCAAGTTGAGTAGAACACAAAAGACAGCATCCAGTTTAAATGTAATGGTGTATATCACAAAAACCTGGTCTAACTATTCTTAGCATAATCTAGTCTTCTATATGACCTGACTATCTTATTTCAGAAGCAATCTCCTTAATTCTTTTGTTCCGACTCTATATACAGGGCCACTGGAATTATGTGATTGTGTGGCCGCAGTATTGTTTGCATAATTGTACATTTAATAATAATAAACAATCTTTATTCGGCAGTAATACCGCAATAAAAGACATCATACATTCTGTACATTAAAACACATTTCATCACACAATAAAATATACACGTATCACTATCAATTTGAAAGGAATCTAAACAATCCTAGTCTTTCAGTTACTCATGGGAGTGTATCGAGTCAACACTTAATCGTTACATTAAACTTCCTGTGGCATAAAATGTATTCATATCAACCTTCATATAAAATCAATCATATTGTACTTCATGTACATTTTCATTCTGTTATCTACCAAACCAATTTCCATAGTATCCCTCCTGAGCTCAGTCCATTCTGGATTTTCTTGATCTCATCATTGCTCTTAGTAAATGTGAAACAACATACAGTGTACAAGCGTTTTTGCATAAGTTGCAGATGCAAGAGAGCAACACGTGCCTGTCTGAATCCCATTTCTTTTAAATAAGATTTAAGAAATTGTCATCTGGTATGCTTAAAATATTTACATAAAAATCAAAGGGGGATATTCTCAAGAATGTGTGATAACTATCGCAAAAGTTACTCAACGCAACCTTCAACATCGCAGTCTATCGCGGGAAATTTATGTATTCACAACACGGCGGTACCATGCGATAGTCACCAGATATCGCGTCAAACGGCTGCATTAAAACCAACGCCATGCCGCAAAAATGCAAAACACGAATGCAAAAAAAGGTGCGATGAGGCCAAGCGCGATACAAAAAGCTGCGAAAACCAGCCACAGGCCTGCAAATCCCACGCGTCTGGCGGGAAAATGCACTATAAAAGCAGAACAAGAAAAACACACCAAAAACAATCAAAAGTGCGTAGCAACATGGATGCACCCTGACCGAGCGCAGAGGCCAACGCGAACCCCACACGCCACGAGCAAGGAACAACAGGGTCGGGGAAGGCCAAGGAGAAGAGGTAGAGGAAGACAGGGTGCAGTCCGCAGGAAAACAAGAACAGCATCACGGAGGTGACAGAACACTACCAGCAACTGACCCACAATCAGACTACCTTGAATGCAGCCGGAGTGTCGAGGAGGCCAATGGAGGAGGCCAAGAGGCGCTGGCATTATGTGAAAACCCAAACCAGGCCCAAGGCCACTGCTAGCAGGAAGGCAGCAACAGCGACAGGAGGTGGGAGTCCTGCGCCACAGGAGGAGCTGGAGGAAATGGAGGCCAGTCATCAGTGTGGAGACGGTGCAAGGAGGTGGGAGTACGGACACAGCATGAGATGACCTCATACAACAACAACAGGGTGAGTAACGACCAGCGACTGGGGGGATGGGGGGAGATGGGCACAATGGCACACATGCACAACGATGTGTAGCACATTGCACACCCACAAATACCCAGGACCATGTCCCTCATCCCTGTCGCACACTGCAGCACACACACAGAGCAATAACAGCACATCCACATTGATGACAATGTGGTACAATGTGCACCCCCAACACTGCAGAACAGAGGACGCAACTGGCTCCGCACATGCGCAGAAACAGGCCTACTACATCTGACAGAGCTGGATACAAATACAAGAACTCAGATGGTTTGATAGCAAAGCCACACATTCCATTTATAAATTCTGCAAGTTCAGCACACCATGACCATGGCGAGGATCGCATTTGACAAATCAGAAACAACAACATAATAAGTTAAAACTATACAATTATTTAAACACTAACCCATTTCCTAGGATAAAATAAATCTTCCATTGCTTCCTCAGCAACTGCACTCCAGAGATGTATAACACAAATGAAACATTTCTCGAACAATAGCTTATATGAATCACAAGTATGCAGAAGTCCTTGAAAATGATACTTTGGGTGCATCATAAAGGCCTCATTCACAATACACCCTTTATAACAGGATATTATACAATACTAGTTCATGTAATGTCCTCTGCATGACTCTCTGTGGAAAAAGAGTGAGAGGTGGCTTTGCTGCGGGACACTGATTGGAAGGGGGAATGAACAGGACCAAGTTGAGTAGAACACAAAAGACAGCATCCAGTTTAAATGTAATGGTGTATATCACAAAAACCTGGTCTAACTATTCTTAGCATAATCTAGTCTTCTATATGACCTGACTATCTTATTTCAGAAGCAATCTCCTTAATTCTTTTGTTCCGACTCTATATACAGGGCCACTGGAATTATGTGATTGTGTGGCCGCAGTATTGTTTGCATAATTGTACATTTAATAATAATAAACAATCTTTATTCGGCAGTAATACCGCAATAAAAGACATCATACATTCTGTACATTAAAACACATTTCATCACACAATAAAATATACACGTATCACTATCAATTTGAAAGGAATCTAAACAATCCTAGTCTTTCAGTTACTCATGGGAGTGTATCGAGTCAACACTTAATCGTTACATTAAACTTCCTGTGGCATAAAATGTATTCATATCAACCTTCATATAAAATCAATCATATTGTACTTCATGTACATTTTCATTCTGTTATCTACCAAACCAATTTCCATAGTATCCCTCCTGAGCTCAGTCCATTCTGGATTTTCTTGATCTCATCATTGCTCTTAGTAAATGTGAAACAACATACAGTGTACAAGCGTTTTTGCATAAGTTGCAGATGCAAGAGAGCAACACGTGCCTGTCTGAATCCCATTTCTTTTAAATAAGATTTAAGAAATTGTCATCTGGTATGCTTAAAATATTTACATAAAAATCAAAGGGGGATATTCTCAAGAATGTGTGATAACTATCGCAAAAGTTACTCAACGCAACCTTCAACATCGCAGTCTATCGCGGGAAATTTATGTATTCACAACACGGCGGTACCATGCGATAGTCACCAGATATCGCGTCAAACGGCTGCATTAAAACCAACGCCATGCCGCAAAAATGCAAAACACGAATGCAAAAAAAGGTGCGATGAGGCCAAGCGCGATACAAAAAGCTGCGAAAACCAGCCACAGGCCTGCAAATCCCACGCGTCTGGCGGGAAAATGCACTATAAAAGCAGAACAAGAAAAACACACCAAAAACAATCAAAAGTGCGTAGCAACATGGATGCACCCTGACCGAGCGCAGAGGCCAACGCGAACCCCACACGCCACGAGCAAGGAACAACAGGGTCGGGGAAGGCCAAGGAGAAGAGGTAGAGGAAGACAGGGTGCAGTCCGCAGGAAAACAAGAACAGCATCACGGAGGTGACAGAACACTACCAGCAACTGACCCACAATCAGACTACCTTGAATGCAGCCGGAGTGTCGAGGAGGCCAATGGAGGAGGCCAAGAGGCGCTGGCATTATGTGAAAACCCAAACCAGGCCCAAGGCCACTGCTAGCAGGAAGGCAGCAACAGCGACAGGAGGTGGGAGTCCTGCGCCACAGGAGGAGCTGGAGGAAATGGAGGCCAGTCATCAGTGTGGAGACGGTGCAAGGAGGTGGGAGTACGGACACAGCATGAGATGACCTCATACAACAACAACAGGGTGAGTAACGACCAGCGACTGGGGGGATGGGGGGAGATGGGCACAATGGCACACATGCACAACGATGTGTAGCACATTGCACACCCACAAATACCCAGGACCATGTCCCTCATCCCTGTCGCACACTGCAGCACACACACAGAGCAATAACAGCACATCCACATTGATGACAATGTGGTACAATGTGCACCCCCAACACTGCAGAACAGAGGACGCAACTGGCTCCGCACATGCGCAGAAACAGGCCTACTACATCTGACAGAGCTGGAAACTGTGAAATGGAAATGTTCGCTGTCCACACATCAAAATCCTGCACCTCCAAAACAGTCAAAATGTACATTGTCATACAGTCTACATGTAAACAAGAACAATGCACCAACATACATGTCAACACAATGTCAACATGCATCTCCCCTTCACATTGCAGAGGGACAAACAACACCTCCAGCAGAGCACAGAAGACCAAACATCAGTGATGCCGGAGAGGACCACCACACCTCCGACATTGACACTCTACAACAGCCCATGGAAATCCCACCAGGACCAGGGCAGCCAAGCCTCTTAGAGGAGAACTCAGCCCCTGCAACAGACCACACAGCATGAAGCACACGCAAGCACAGCTGGCTCACAACACTTCACCGACCCACACATGGCACCCCAATGCCAGGTGTCAGAACGCCAAAAGGAGGTGGCCGAACAGGTGCGGGTGTGGTCCGAACCCATGGAAGGCGAACTAGATCACATACGTGGGTGTCTATTACCCTTCAGGGACCACCTACACCAAACAAAGGAGACCCACACTGCCATAGAGACACATGCAGATGAACATTCCCAGTACAGAACCACGCCCAGGGGCACGCACATATCAGTCACACACCCACGTTGGCTCTGCGTACGACGGCCCAGTCCCCTCCCCTTACGAGTGGGTGACGACAAAGCTACATGTCCAAGCTCTGACCCGTTGCCTGCGGTGAAATGTATGCGTCCGCTGTACACAGCACAATGTAATGTCGTAGGGCCCAGGGCCCTCATGCATACAACAAGACCACAGGGACACACGCAGATATTATGTTGAACTGGCTACGGGCACGCGCGCCCGGCCCTTTTATTGGCAGGGCCACATGTACAGTGACGCCTGTGCTGGATGTGTGTGGGGTGAGTATAAGCCATCCCGCGCGGAGTGCTCGGTGTTGGCAACAACTTGAACAGTGGACACCAGTGCAATGGAAACAGAAAACACCTGCATAACAGAGTCAACTGCTGAGCAACATGAAGGGAGCCGGAGCAAGTACAGAGGTCACCCAACATACAAACAGAAGTGTCCGTGAGTTGCAGTGCACTGAGGTTGGGGCACTAGAGATGAGCGTGCTCATGTGAAGAAAATGTCTAAGATTGTGTTCCTTCGGGTTATTCCTGATGCAGATGCAGTGCTGTGTGTCAGACCTGCAACAACTTCCTCATCAACGTTCCAGGTCTCCCACACTGCCTAAGGTGACATTGCTGCGCAACCTCTCCACAGCACAATACTCAATCAGTAACGGTCCATGGGTTGCAGTGCACTGAGTCGGTGGCACCTGGAGTGCTGAGCAGGGTATCAAGGCAGATGATGGCATCCACGACAGGTCTGAGCAACTCCGTTAGTGTACCAGTACCACTGTTTCGACTCTGGCAGGTGGGGGTTGGAGTTGGCCCTGGCGATGGTGGTGTGTGCCTCCTGCGGTGATGCGACGTCCGGGCCGGTGAGGACTCGCTTTGATGTGTGAGCCCTGGTGGTCCGCAGTTGAGGCCGGAGGCAGCGGACAGCGCAGGGCCACATGCACATGGCGTCGATGACCCCAAGACCACCGTAACAGAGGTCACCCAATATTCATTCAGACAGGGTCCCTGACTTGAGCTGCACAGAGTTAGTAGCCCCGGATGCACAGCGGCCGGCACAGGCACACCGCCACAAGTACGACCAGAGAGTGTCCATGAATATCGGGTACCAGACTAAGTGGCACCGGGGGTGAGAGGGGATGCAGTCTGCGATGATGCCGGTACACTGATATGAACTCCGGCATTGCCAAATCAAAACTCTGTGACCTACTGGACCGTAGCGTAGGCCAGAGGCAGCAGTCAGCAGTGGGCCACAGCCACGTGTCGTAGGTTCGCAATGCACAAAGTCAGTGACACCAGGGCAGTTGTCGGTAGTGTTTGATCACCTCCGTAACAATTATCCTTTTTTCCTCCCAAATACAACGCATCATCCTCTCACGCCTCTCCTTGCGTGCAATGATATGTACTCTGCCTTTGGATAATCGATGTTCAGTTCCAATTCTGTGACCTACTCGAGCGCAGCGTAGGCCGATAGCAGTAGTCTGCATGGGCCCACAGAATCTTGCAGCTGTGATGTACTACTAAGACCTGGTGGCACCACATCGAAGGGTGTATAGTGACATACACTTAGACTTAATTAATGTGCTCTGCCATGGTGTAATCAAGACTCAGTTCCAAATGTGTGACCTACTTGTCCGCTGTGCATGCCGTTGGGGTACGTCAATGGGAAAGGAGGCCGTGATGGTCTGAGGTGGCTGCCAAGGTTGCAGCCCTCGGGCTTGGAGATTGCACTGGCATGTGGTGGGCCCTCTTCGACACACGGTGGTGTCGGCAGGTGGGCATTGAGGCCTGGGTGCGCAGGGGCGTGCAGGACTGGTTCGGGGACCAGCGTCCCGGGGTGCAGCAGGCGCACAGGATCGCTGGCAACACCGCTCACGGCGACGGCGGCGGCCTCGTGGCTTGGTGAGAGGCGCCGCCCTGGCAGAGACATTGGACATTCCGGAAGAGGACCCCGCCCAGAGTTACATGTCTTTTATTCACACCCCTACGCTGGCCTGGCGTACATCGGACCAGCCCACTCCGCTTACGCTTAAGGGCGGGACATCACAAGCTACATTTACGCGATCTTCCCCACTGGCTGGGGTGACATGGTTGTGTCCACTGTCCACTACACTCCAAACACCAGCGGTGTGTGTCGACATGGATGTGTGTGTGGTCTGCATACTGCAGTCTGCCCAGCACATCCACGCCACACTTGGCATTGTGTACAGTCTCATTCATCGGTCACTTGCCTCCTTCGCACATGCCTGGTACCCATCTCTTCTGACATTCTGCTATTGTGTGGCAGAGGTGCCATGCCGTTGATGGCTAATGTACATGGCTGGCCCATGTTCCCACAGTGAGTTGTGCTGTCGTTTCTGGTGGGTGTGCATGTTGTATGTGAGCTTGTGACGTGTGCATTTCCTGTGTTGTGTGTTGCATGATTGTGGAGTTGAGATGTGTGGTGTGTGCATTTGGTATTGGCCAGTGAGCAGTGCATTTCCGTAGGTGCCATCCTCGTGGCGCAGGTTGATGATGGACTGTCGGAAGGTGTAGGAATCATGCACACTGCCTGGGTGGTTTGCGTTGGCGGAGATTCCCCGGTGGTCCACTATTGCCTGCACATTGGTAGGATATGTGCGCTTTCTGTTGCGCTTATTGTGTACAGTTTTGCCAGGGGCCACTAGTAGGACATGTGTGTAGTCAATTGCCCCCTGACACGTGCGGGAAGCCAGCTGTGGCGTACCCGCCTTGCTTGGTCTCCGGCTGTTCCTGCGCAGTGTGTGGGAAGTATAGATAGTGGGGTACCAAGCTGATTGTGTCATCCATGACCGTTGTGAGGGACTTGGATTGGCCTGGCTATGTGACTCCTCCGTCTCAGGCGGATGTTGGTTGGAGGGTACCAGAGGCCAACACGTGCCCCACGGCCATCAGCTTTGTCTCAGGTGGGATGTTGGTTGTCTGCTGTGTTGGTACCGTCAGCCTGTGGGCAATGGTGGTCAGGATGCGGAGGATGGTTGTCCCTTTGAGCATGTAGTGGGCAATGACATTCTCTTGTGTTGGGTCTGTGAGGTTGGTGCGTTTTCAGGGGGTCGCTGTCTTTGCCTGCGCTGCCTCAGTGTTAGTTCAAGGGGGTGCAGTGGAGGTCCTGGGGGGGTGGGGTGTGGCCCTTGGGGTGGTGGTGGTGGGTGTTGTGGCCCTCTTGGGTGTCCGGGCCGCATGATCAGTGGCTCCAAGGCATCTGTTGGACTTCATGTGTGGCTGTGGGCTGGGCTCCCTTTAGTGGTGCGGGCTGTCGTCCGACTTTGCGCCAGGTCGGAGCAGGTGTTAATTTCCTGCAGCTAACGCACCTTATCGCATATTTTGTGGACTTATCGCCGATCTGGCTGGTCATTGTGAATGTTGCGAAGTGGTGTAGATGCGGCTTTTTGCATGGGAACGCCTACTCTGCATCTCATTAGCGATAGTTGCCGGGGTCATCTGTGGCGATGTTTTTTGCGGCTGCTATCGCAGGTAAACTGGTGCTATGGGGTGTTAGTACCGGCTTGTGAATGGGGTGATAAATGTATTGCAACTTTGGCTGCGATAAAGTGCCGATAACTCAGCAATAACTCTTTGAGAATATGCCCCAAAGTGTAAAATATCCTGTAGAGACCTATTGTCACAGCCACAGGGCCCTCTATCCTCGGTTCATACTATAAAACCAGGAAAGGCAACCAAGTGGTGAAACGTATTAATTCAAAAACGTGTGATTAAAAAACGCTCATGGGGGCTGGTTAAAATGGAAAGGTAAGGTTCCATGCCCAACACTGATTTAACTAGAGCATGGGCTCTTAGCATAAGCTTATTAAGCTCCTTTCCTTCACGCTCAGCACTACTTGTTTTAAAAAATAGGTCTTTGTTTAATTTTTTGTCCACCTTCTTTACTGACTCAGATTAATAAAAATATCAGGTCTTCCCAGAGCACTGAATGATTCTTTAATGTATTTAAACCAGGGGATTTTCAGAGTGTGGTCCAGGGAAAGACAATCCCAAATTACTGCTTGATTAAAAGAAGCCTCTTTGTTGGACCATACATTCACCCAGCAGAGCAGGGGCTTGACTGCAGCTAAATCTATAATATATTTAACCCCCAGCTTCTCATGTACACCTTAAGTGGGTGTCCCCTGTGGCACTTTTAAAATTTGTCTTAACAATGTATTTTGGCAGATTTGGAGCTTGTCAACTGCCTTATAGCCCCAAATCTCACTCCCGTACAAGGCCTTGGAAATACGAAATGACTGATATAATTTTTAAATCACCCCCGGGGCCATGTGCCTAATCTATGGACATAATTTGCAATGGCTCCCAGAGCTTTATTCAGGACCTTTGCATTTTACTCCTTCAGGTTATTCCAATTCAGTTTATTGTCAAATAAAACACCCAAATATGTAAAAGTCAGAACTTTAGCTAGGCTAGCAGTGCCTGCCTTGTAGGACTTTGTGCTAGTCCCCTGGCACCCTAATTCCATTACAAATGATGTATTAAAATTGGGTGATAAATCCAACGTATTCATGAAGGAGACAAACCCATCGATTAACGCTTGCAATGTCTTGGGTGTTCGTGCACTAAGCACCACCTCGTCTGCATATAGCAAGACTGGTACTGGTCTGGTGCCTACTCTCGGGGTATCCCACTAAGAGCAAGAAGTGTCCTAGCTGTCACCTTTCAAATGCTGCTACATTCATTTAACAGACTATGAACCAACAATTCAATTGATATTGGCTTGAGGCATTTATTTGCTTCTTATTTCTATGTACTTTACTCCACATTTGAATCATGGGTCAGAGAAGTTAGATACGTTTCAGTCTAGAACAGATTACACTTATTTTTGCCACAGATCCAACAAAAACATACAAACTTCGTGGTGAAGTAGTGTGATGTAAAAAACAATACATGAACAAGTGATACAAAACAACAAATTATACAAACATTATGTCACCAGTCTTAATTCACAAACAAAGCAGCTACTTGGATATCCTTTCACATCCACATTGTATAACTGAGTTAAGTAACTGCTATCACGGGGAACAAAACAATCAAACCTAGTAGTGAGGCATTTCCACTGGGCGGAAAAATTTAATCAAATACAGCAGTTCCCGTGTTGTGTAATGCCAATGCGTTTCGATTCCCAGAGTGGCTTATGGGATTCTCTTTAGGGTGTGGATTGGTTTATCTAAAAAACAAAGGGGGCATAAGTTGAACCTGTGAAGGAGCTCTACACTTCCAATTTACTCAATCTACAAATAATGTTTTATAAGTACCTGATCGATTTGAGTAAGCAATTTGCGTGTTGCAGGCAAAACGATGCAAGTTAAAATGTAAGTATCACAACCTAAAATAGGAAGGGATCTACCATCAGTCACATGTTGGGTTTTAGTGGTTTTCATTATTTTATGGCTGGAAGGAAAAAAGAAGGAAGGGGCGCTTACTTGTGCCAATTGGACGTTACTTCTACCAATGCTGTAGTTATGCTTGTTGGTGGTAAATGGAAGCTTAGTTGAGCTTTCATGGGGCGATCTATGAAAGGAAATGAGCGCCACATCATTGCATTGCATATACGGTAATATGGCACATTGTTGCTTTTTAAGTTAAAGGCAACACTTACTTTTGCCATGCTGGCGATGTCGGATATTTTTTTGTAGGCTGTTCCGGAGCTTGTTTTGTCAGCGGTGGCTCTGAGCCATATTACCATCAATCCAAGCTGTTTAGATCTGACAATGGGGCATAGAAATTTGAAGATGTTACTATCCCCTCACATGCGGGATCTCCCCCCTTCCGACCATAGACAGGGTCCTTTGCTGAGTATTTGGTAGGGGTTTATAGAAGAATCTAGAGGGAGAGTTTTAATCTCTGAGACATAGAAAGGGAACTCAGCAGAGTTCTCAGGATGCTATGTGCCAGTACTGGAAATCACCCCCTAAAAAGATTTATTTGCACTACCAATCCAGGCTACCTTCTTGCCATCAGAATGTTATTGTGGTCTGAAACATTGAACCTGCTGTGTGTCCCTAGCCAGTGCGCCACAATGTTAATCAAGTTATCTGTGGTTTCACTACTATGCATACCCAGACCTTGGACCCCAGCCAAGACCACAGTATAGGGGCCACATTCAGGGGGCAAATCAATTATCGGCAGGCCTGTAGTGTTTAAGATGTCTCGATTGGCCCTGGCCTGCTCGTGCTCATCTATTTTAGTGTATTGCGCCACCCCTTCCACTGACATCCCTTGTCAGGCTACCCCTATGGGGAGTGGAATTACCATGTGGCCTCCTGCTTGGAACAGTTACTTGATTTAGTGGCCCTTTCTCTACCGGGAGCTTTTTACGTGTACTTCCAATTATATTACCAGCTGCCTGTGGTTGCACAATTGGGGGAGGGGGTATTATGGTGGCTTTTTTCATCAGGCACTCTACTTTTTTAAGTGTTTCATTGGCAGTTGATAAACCTTTGTCCAATTTATCCCAGAGCTGCAAAATTAATCAGCCAGCACATCCGTGAGTGTGTTTTTTCAAAGTATTCCAGAATTCCCCCATGTCTGTCAAGCTAGTTTGTAGCAATGACGCCTCTCCTCTCCGTAAGGCCTCGTTTTTCCTTCTTGTTTTGTGCAGTCTTTTAGGTGCCGGGGAAACAACTGGCGTCGCCCCTTCTTTATTAGTAACTACGGGGGAGCTAGAACACTCCTCTCCCCCTCTTGCACTGGATCGCCAATGGCTGGGGCATGTGAATTGTCAGGGTTACTAGCCAGGTGGATCCTATCTGATGTGTCAGCTACTTCATCAGGCATAAGTGCAGGTGCTGGAAGACCAACCGAACCCATAGAAAGTCTCCTCTCTGCTTTACCAGGTAAGTTTATCAGTAAATTACACCCCTTTCGAATTTTCACTGATCTGCTTGGCAGTTAGCATCCATCAACGGCGGATGCAGGGGTGTTAGTATGCACACCATCATCTAATACCATTCTATTTACATTGGGAACTCAGTAAGGAGGTGCAGTCATTGGAGTCCGCCGTTTATCCTGTTTGCTTAAAGTCTCCTCTCTGCTTTATCTATCTCTTTTGAAATGGGTCCCACAGCTTTGGCCAAAAAGGAGTCAATAGTCGCCCTCTTGTTACTATTAAGATGGTCAGTGTGCACAGCCTTTCTCTTCCCCATAGTTGATGTATACAGGAAACTCCTGGTATTAGGATGTTAAAATAGGTCTCCGCCTCACAGCAGTATTTGCAAAGTTTATGGGGAACCAAGAATTACACTGACCAGCAACGCTGCAACCAAATCTTCTCCGCGATGCACTCCTAGGCTACTGTGTCCCTCGAGCTGCAGTTGTGTCAAAATCACCAGCCAAGTGAGTAGGCCCAGCCTGGCCTCGTACGGCCACAGACGGGCGCAGATGGGCCTGCACTTGGCCCGGGCTTTGCCCAGGCATGGCCCAGGCACGCCTGCCCTTGTCTCGCACTGCGGGAACCCCAGGCACTTCTTATGCGCCTCCGGGCGCGATCGCTGGCGTCGGCGCATCCTGGCACTAGGTACGCTGGGGTTTGAAGCTCCCCTGATGCGGCAACTGGTGGACGACTTGAACGGGCTCCCGCGCTGCAGGAGCCCCGAGCACTTCTTAGGCATCTCCGAGCGCGGTCGCTGGTGTCGGCGTCTCCTGGCGCTAGGGACACTGGGTTTGAAGTTCCCCTGATGCGGCAACTGGTGGACGGCTTGAACGGGCTCCCGTGCTGCGGGAGCCCTCAGCACTTCCAATGTGCCTCCGGGCGCAATCGCTGGCATCGGCGCCTCCTGGTGCTAGGGACGCTGGGATTTGAAGTTCCCCATATGCGGCAACAGGTGCACTTCTTGAACATTTGCTGCCTTTTCCATCATCATCATATCCTGCATAATCTACTGATTTTAACCAAGCAAAATGGTTTCTAGCTCAAATGGTTCAAAAGTTAATATAATGCAGCAACACATTTTGGTGCCGATCACGATCCGGTAAAAAAATTCCCCGTACGACTCGTATCCGGTCTTTTTACCGTACGAATCGCACAAGTGCCGTACAAACTGCCAATTACGATTCGCATGGTAAAAAGTCCATACGAATCGCATTGGGAAGTATTCCCCACACGTCCTCGGGTCGGAAAATGTGTCCGACACGTCCACGGACGATTTACCGTACAAATGTGAAAAGTGAAGTCCGACCGAGGAATTACGATCCATCCCGTGCGTCCGATGTTACAACCGGATGGAAAAAACACCGTCCGCACCGAACTCCCATAGCAACCATGGAGACGTGCCCGCATACGCGCCGACCCCCCCCCAGCGCCCGGACGTACGCGCCGCCCCCCCCCCCGCCCCCGTACGTACGCGCCGACCCCCCCCAGCCCCCGTCCGTCCGAGTCGTACCCCCCCAGCCCCCGTACGTTCGAGTCGTACCCCCCCCAGCCCCCGTACGTTCGAGTCGTACCCCCCGTGTATGTACACCCTTGTACGTGTCGAACCCCCCGTGTATGTACACCCTTGTACGTGTCGAACCCCCCCGTGTATGTACACCCGTGTACGTGTCGAACCCCCGTGTATGTACACCCGTGTACGTGTCGAACCCACCCGTGTACGTGTCGAACCCCCCGTGTATGTACACCCTTGTACGTGTACGTACACGGGTGTACATACACGGGGGGTTCGACACGTACAAGGGTGTACATACACGGGGGGTTCGACACGTACAAGGGTGTACATACACGGGTGGGGGTATGACTCGAACGTACACGGGTGTACATACACGGGGTGGTTCGACACGTACAAGGGTGTACATACACGGGGCGTACAACTCGAACGTACGGGGGCTGGGGCGGGGGTACGACTCGAACGTACGGGGGCTGGAGGGGGGTACGACTCGAACGTACGGGGGCTGGGGGGGGTCGGCGCATTCTTACGGGGGCTGGGGGGGTCGGCGCGTACGTACGGGGGCTGGGGGGGTCGGCGCGTACGTACGGGGGCTGGGGGGGGTCGGCGCATACGTACGGGGGCTGGGGGGGGGGTCGGCGCGTACGTACGGGGGCTGGGGGGGGTACGGCGCGTACCGGGCCACCTACTCTGGTCGTTTCGCGACGTACTTCGCTTTTCCGGCACTTTTTTGGTCCAGTGAAAATATTGCCGTCCGGACTGCTGTCGGTTCGAATCGTGGTTCCTGGGTCGTGAAACGCTGCCTGACAGCGTACCGACGTCACGTCGCAGCATTCCCGGAGCACATTCGTATGTATATTTTCGTCAGTCGGTGTTTTTTACGATTCGTACGGAAATGGTGGTTCCGTGCGAATCGTAATTCCATGTTTGTGAAGTTTTACGACCGGGTACGAGTCGGACGGAGAAAACACTCCGACTGACGGTTCGTACCCGGTTTTTGCCGGATCGTAATCGGCACCTTTGGCTCGCAGTGGAGGCCCTTTGCAAAGGATGACTGGTCAAATTTCTGTATCTTATTGCTATATTTGGATGTTAAACTGGTACTAATGAGGTAGAACCTGTTAATATCGGTGAATGTGATGTCGATGTACACCATGAAATGTGCAAGCCCAACAGCAGTAATACCAGTAAATGCAATGTCGATGTGCGCCGTAAACTATGCACGTATAGCAATGGTAAAACGAGTAAAAGCAATGTTGATGTACGCTAAGGCAACTGTACACATAATAATGAGAATGTCGGTAAATATGATATCAATGACCGCCATTTTTTATGCACATGTAACAATGAGCTCATATCATTGCTGTTAAATTCCCCCAAAATGACCTCACCATCAACCCGGTGTTGAGACAAAATATGGAGTTGGAAATATCGATCTGCAGACATATCAAGTCAAAAATATAATGAAATGGAAATATCAGGAAGAATATTGTTGTGAAGAATATCGATTTTAAGGTAATATCGATTGCTAAAATATTGAAATCATTAATATTGATTACAAAAATATAGTTGTTTATAATATTGTTTTTTAATTATTGTTATGTATTTTGGTGTATACTTTAAATATATGTATATGATGTTATTTTTGGTGCAATTATTGGTTATGTTTTTAATGTATTTATAAAAGTTTTAGTAGTTGTTAAATTTAATGTAAGTCATTTTTGTTATTTTTTGTACCGTTGTGGGTGTTTGGGAGCACAGCTTGGGAAGTAATTTAATTAATAAACACCCCATCAGGGTTACAAGCGCTATATAGATGCAAACCTTTTTCCCTTTTCTACCCCTCTCCAACCCTTCTCAATCCAAATAACTGACTAACATATCCACCACTCAAATTAATTTCATGTTTCACCATACTAATTCAACACTAATCCTTATGGGTTTCAGAGTGGCATGCTACTCTCAAAAAAAGCGCTTCAAAACCCCATCAGGGGTAGCAAGCGCTATATAAATACAAATCTCTTTCCCTCTTCTATCCCGCCACCTACCCTTCTCTATCCAAATAACTGAATAACATATCCACCACTCAAATTACTTCATATTTCACTATACTAATTTTCAACACTAATCCTTTATGGGTTCCGGAGTAGCGTGCTACTTGCCAAAAAAGCGCTTCAACACCCATCAGGGGTAACAGGTGCTATATAAATGGAAACCTTTCTTCCCCTTCTATCCCTCCGCTATCCTTCTCACTCCAAATAACTGACTAATATCCACCACTCAAATTACTTTCATATTTCACCATACTAATTCACCACTAATTCATTATGGGTTTCCGGAGTAGCGTGCTTCAACACCACATCAGGGGTAACAAGTGCTATATAAATGCAAACCTTTTTTCCTCTTCTATCCTTCTGCTATCCTTCCGAATCCAAATAACTGACTAACCTAGCCACCACTTAAAATATACTTGCATGTTTCACTATACTAATTCAACACTAATCCTCTATGGGCCCCGGAGTAGCGTGCTACTCGCCAAAAAAGCTATTCGACGCCTCGTCAGGGGTAGTAAGCGCTATACAAATACAATTACAATAATAAATTAATGATTAATTTGTAACTAATATTATTTTTTTATCAATAATTAAATATGTTAATAGTGTAATTAATTTGTTTTAATTTGAATGTTATATGCGGGTTGTAGGGTTTATATGGGTACAGAATAGGAAATATTTTTAGTTCATTTATTTATTAATTAATTGTTAATTAATTTTAATTATTTAATTGGTAATTCATTTTATTAATAGTGTTAAATATGTTTTTTAAATATAAATGTTATGTGCAGGTTTTGGGTTTTATAGGGGTATAGGGTGGGAAGTAATTTAATTTTGATTAATAATCAATTGTTAATTCTTATTAATTATTTGATTGTTAATTAATTATGGTAATTGTGTAATTCTTTTATTGTAGATGTGGTTTGTCGGGTTTATAGGGGTACGGGGTGGGAAGTAAACTAATTCTAACTCAATTAATAATATTATATGTTTTTAATAATGATTATTTAATTTATAATTGATTATGTTAGTTGTGTAATGAAATTTTCTAACTGACATTTTAAGTGTGGGTTCGGGTTTTTTGGGGTATATAGTAGGAAGTAAATTACATTTTAATTAAGTTACAATTATTTTTTTAATTGATAATCATGAAAATTAAAATGTATCATATTAATTGTGTAATACATTTTTAATTAAATTTCAGGAGTGTGTATATTTTGTGGAGGTATATTGTGGAAAGTAAATTAAATTTAATTAAATAATAATCATTTTTATTAGTTGATAATTAATTTGATAAATATGTATGTTAATAGTGTAAATAATTAGCTTTTAAAGTTAATTTTAGGTGTTGCTTGTACGTTTTGTAGGGGTATATGGTGGGTGGTAACTAAAAGAAAAATTATTTGATAAATTAGTGTCTGAAAGAAGTGAGGGGGTGGATATTTTCGCTTGGGCCACTGAATAGTACAGCAGAGGTATGCACAACCCCAAGGTGTGATATAGGGTGTAATTCGGACGTTGGGTAATATTCGGACCTTGGGGAAGAAGGTGTAGCTTGTATCTGACCACAGAGGGCTGATAGGTGTCAGGTTGTTCCTTTCTCTCTATACAAATCATTGCTATTTTTTGTCCCAGTGCCGATATGACAGGCTATTGAGCTCACTTAGCTTGGTGTACCACACAGAGTATCCACTCTCCTCAGGCAATAGGCGCTAGTAGGGGGCTAAGATTGGTTTTGGCCAAATGATAATGTTTTCTTTCGATCTTTTCTCTTCTAGTTTCTTTTAGGCTTTCTATTTATGCATAATTGATGTTGTGGTGCTGTTAAACTTGTGCAATTGTGTTTCATGTTTGAATGTTATGTCATGTTAGTAAGTTTATGTGCTTTTGAAATAATAACTATTTTTTCCCACAAATCACAATTCTACATTTGCTATATCTGAAAGAAACAGTTAGTTATAGATTCCTTACCTTAGAATTACCCCCAGGCGTCAGACTGGATCTGGAAAGTTTTTCATCAGCTGTACCTCTGCGCGTCGAAAGGTGGCGTTGGTCGGCTCCGCCTCCATTGTTGGCGTCGTGGTCGCTGGAATGACGTCGCGGTAGCTACTTAGACGCCGCCCACGCACGCTGACGTCAGTTCTTTCTTTTTCCGCGCCTACCAGCGCAGATCCGTAGAGAGCGGTACCTCCAGTCACTTTGTTACTGATCTTTTTGAGCGACTTTTGTCAACATCTTTTTGAGTCCTACCGACTCCTGGTGCATGTAGGGATGCCCGGCTTCAAGGCTTGCGGTTCCTGTACCCGATTGATGTTGGTGACCGATCCCCACCGCGTGTGCCTCTTTTGCCTGGAGCGAGAGCACGACCCCAAGTTGTGCTCCGACTGCCGGACCATGGCCCTGAAGTCTTTGCAGGAGCGGTCCCGAAAGCTTCTTGAGCTTGAGGTCCCGGTCACGAGGAAGGTCAAGGGACCGGTCCTGGAGCCACGCCACTTGTCATCCAAGTCTTCGCACTAGGGTCAGCTAAGTCGAAGCACATAAAGAAGTTGAAGAAGCATCATCGCTCTTCGACTTCTCCCTGTCGGTCGGCTGACGCAACGAGGAATGCAGGCGGTGCTGAAGGGTCGACTCTGAGTTTCCTTCCCTTCCCGGGAGCGACCCCTGCCCAGCCTCGTCAGTTTAACGAGGTGATGCATGCCATCTTTAGGCAACCTGATTCTGCCGGCGTGCCTTCAGGCCCCGCAGACTCGGTTGGGTTCCGAGGCCTTCCCTGCCGGCCGCTACGGCCCTGGCGCCAAAGGGCCCCCATGGATCCAGGCCTGGATCCGGATCAGCACTGGTCAACCTCACTACGCCTTCCCTGGTGCACCGCAACCGCACTCAACGCCGGTTGTGCCCCCAGCCGGTGTCGACCCCGGCCTCCATCCTGATGTGGACACGGAGCCGGACAGGCGTCGCCTGTCGCCAGATCCGGCGCCTAGTGGTGTCTTTGTGCCCCTTTTCACTCCTGGGGTCCCTTTCAGGTCAGATTGGCACCCAGAGGACGAGGTGGAGGACTGGGAGGGGTCAGGTGACCTGGATTATGATCCAGATTGGCGAGAGGACCTGGGAATGCCAGTGGTCTCGGTAGCTCCCCAGACCTTGGCATGTTGTCTCCTCCTACCGTGGCTACGGAGGAGGGAGCTTCCTATGCAGTGGTGTTGCGTAGGGTGGCTGAGGCTCGCCACCTCGAGCTCTCTACAGTGCCGGTCAGGACTAACCTCCTGACAGAGGTGCTTCAACCGCAAGCGAGCTTTTCGGAGCCCCTGCTGCCATTTAATGAAGCCCTAACCGACATCCTTTTGGGCACCTGGTCCAGGCTCAACACGGGGGCTCCCATGGATAGTATGATTGCCCGACTACACCGCCCGGCCCCGGGCAACCCCACTTTCCTCTCCCAACACCCCACCCCTGAGAGCTTGGTGGTCCAAGCCTCTACTTCCAAGAGCGCATTCCCTAACGCTCCACCATATATGAAATCCAAGAAGCTGGATCATCTTGGGAAGAAGATTTTCTCTTCCGCCAGCTTGGGACTGCGGTCAGTAAACACTGCCTGTCTGTTGGGCCGTTATTCCCACTCTGTGTGGGATACGGTTGTACAAGTGCTGCCTCAGTGTCCGGAGGAGGCCCGGACCGTACTTTCCCAGGCTATTGCCGCTGGGAGGGACTCTGCAAAGTTTACCATCTGCTGTGGGCTGGATACTTCCGACTCTCTAGGCAGGACGATTTCCACGTCTGTAGCCCTTCGACGCTACGCCTGGATGAGATCGACTGGCTTTTCTGGGGATGTCCAGAGCACCCTTATGAACATGCCTTTTACTGGCTGTCGCCTTTTTGGCGACAAAGCAGACAGCGCTCTAGAGCGTTTCAAGGACACACGGCCTACGGCCAAGTCCTTGTGCCTCTACAACTGCCCTGCGCAGTCTGCTTTTCGCCCCTTTTGTGGCTACGGAAGGGGTGCCCCTCTATGTCCCACCCAGAGCCACAGACCGATGCAAGTTCCACAACCTTCGCGCGGCCAGGGACGTGGGAACCACTGTCGTGGTTCTGGGGGCCAGCAAGCGGGCCAGTCCACCAACACCCCCTCTGCTTCCGCCTCCAAACCTTCCTAGTCCGACATTTCAGGCCCATCAAAGACCAGTGGGCGGCAGCATCCGGCATCACCTCCCCCACTGGTGCACCATCACATCGGACAGGTGGATTTTGCAGATAGTCCGAAGGGGCTACTCCCTCCCCTTCGAGGCAGTCCGAAGGGGCTACTCCCTCTCCTTCGAGGCTAACCCCCCAACCATGGCACCTCAGTACCATCATATGTCGGAGGATCATCTGGGCCTTCTCCAACAGGAAGTCACGGCTCTCTTGGCTAAAGGAGCCATTGAGCGCGTTCCTGCCCCAGAAATAGGTTGTGGTTGCTATTCCCACTACTTTCTGGTACCCAAGAAGGACAAGGGCCTGCATCCTATCTTGGATCTCAGAAACGTCAACTCCTTCCTCCGGAAGGAGAAGTTCAAGAAGTTGACACTCGCTCAGGTCTTGTCTGCCCTAGACCCTGGAGACTGGATGGTAGCGTTGGACTTGCAGGACACTTACTTCCACATCCCCATCCTGCTGGCCCACCGGCGTTACCTGCGATTCACGATAGGTCACGAGCACTTTCAGTTTACCGTGCTCCCCTTTGGCCTTACCAACGGCCCTCAGGTGTTCACGAAAGTGATGGTGGTGGTCGCAGCTCATCTGCACAGATCTTACCCTATCTCGACGACTAGCTGTTGAAGGCGGGCTCGCCCCAGGCTGTCGTCTCCCACCTCCAGGCTACAGCTGACCTCCTACATTCGCTGAGGTGCTCCATCAACGTGCGGAAGTCAAACCTGACCCCCTCTCAGAAGCTCCTCTTCATTGAAGCGGTTCTGGACACAATGCAGTTTCGGGTTTATCTTCAGGAACAGCGAATCAGGGATATTTGGGCTATGATTCCGATCTTTCAGCCTCTATCCCGGGTTTCGGTCAGGATGACCCTGAGGCTGCTGGGCTTCATGGCCTCCTGCATCCTGCTGGTCAATCATGCCAGGTGGCATACGCAGGCTCTGCAGTGGGACCTGAAGTTCCAGTGGGCGCAGCATCAGGGGAATCTGTCCAATTGCGTCCAGATCTCGGAGGGCACTGAATGACAATTGCAGTGGTGGCTCATGAACCAGGATTGAGTCAACTGCAGATCCCTCTCCCTTCCCCAACCAGATCACACAGTGGTGACAGACGCATCCCTTTGGGATGGGGCAGCCACATGGGAGAGGCAGAGATCAGAGGCCTCTGGCCTCCGGCGGAGGTCGGGCTCCACATCAACCTTCGGGAGCTTCGGGCGATCAGTCTTGCACTCAAAGCCTTCCTTCCCTCTGTTCGGGGAAGAGTAGTGCAGGTGTTCACGGACAACACCGCCGCCATGTGGTACTGCAACAAACAAGGCGCGGTGAGGTCGTGGACCCTATTTCAGGAGGCCCTCCGCCTCTGGACATGGCTGGAACATCAGGGCATATCCCTGGTGGTTCAACACCTGGCAGGTTCACTGAACGAACTCAGCCGCAGGTGCATGATGGATCACGAATATTCACTCGGCGGTGGTGCAAGGTCTCTTTCAGCAATGGGGAGAGCCTTGGTTAGATCTATTCGCCACCGAAGAGAATGCACAATATCAGCAATTCTGCATGTTGGAATTTCCAAGGCGGCACTCTCTAGGCGACGCTTTTCGTCAAAAGTGGAGTTGCGGTCTTCTTTACACCTTTCCGCCTATCCCACTTCTGCCCAGAGTGCTGAAGAAGATCAAGCGCGACCGGGCCCAAGTCATTCTTGTGGCTCCGAATTGGGCACGAAGAGTCTGGTATCCCGAGCTGCTCAACGTGGCCATCGATCCTCCGCTCAGACTGCCTCTTCGGGAGGATCTTCTGTTGCAGCAGCAGGGGACAGTCCTCCTCCCAAACCTGTCCAGCCTCCACCTCCTTGCGTGGAGATTGAGCGATGGCAGTTGACGTCATTCGACTTGCCTCACGAAGTCTGTGATGTAATCTTGGCAGCAAGGCGTCCCTCCACTAATACGGTATACGCCTGCCGGTGGAACAAATTTTTGGCATGGTGCGCAGCAAAGGCTGTGGATCCCCTTTTTGCCCCTCTTTCTGAGGTTCTCTTGTCCCTCCTTTCTTTGGCCCAGCAGGACTCTGCTCTGGGCATTATCAAGGGCTATCTCTCTGCCATTTCTGCCTTTCTTAGGCTTCCTGATCAGCCTTCTCTCTTCAAGTCCCCAGTTGTAAATCGTTCCTTTAAAGGCATTACTCATCTCTTCCTCCCATCCCTTTCGTAATGCCTCAGTGGGACTTGAATTTGGTCTTGGCCTATTTGATGTGCGCTTCCTTTGAGCTGCTTCACAACTGTCCTCTCAGACTCTTAACTCTTAAGACTGCATTCCTGGTAGCCATCAAATCTGCCAGAAGAGTGAGTGAGCTGCAGGCTCTTTCATCCAAGCCTCCTTTTCTGGCTGTACATCCGGACAAGGTGGTCCTAAGAACTCCTCCATCCTTCCTTCCCAAGGTGGTCACCTCATTTCATATTGGTCAAACCATCACTTTGCCCACCTTCTTTCCACCACCCCATCCTTCTAAAGAGGAAGAGGCTCCACCGTCTGGACCCAAAACGTGCGCTTTCCTTCTATCTGGATCGCACCAAACAGTTCCGGGTGGATGACCAGCTCTTTGTTGGCTACGTGGGCACCAAGAAAGATCGGGCCGTACACAAGCGTGCCATCTCCAGATGAGTCATTTTGTGTATTAAAGCCTGCTATTCTCTAGCAGAAAAGGAGCCTCCAGTTGGGCTACGCGCCCATTCCACCAGGGCAACAGCAGCCACAACTGCTTTGGGATGAAGAGTCCCTCTGAATGACATCTGTCAGGCAGCTACGTGGGCATCGCTGCACATGTTTACAAAACACAACTGCCTGGACAGCCAAGTCCGGAGAGACAGCTTCTTTGGCCGTTCTGTTTGCCAGTACTTTCTGGTGTGAACTTGGTTTGCAGACCCACCTCCGGGGTTGGTATTGCTGGGGTATCTCTTCTAAAGTAAGGAATCTATAACTAACTGTTTCTATCAGCTGAACAAGTTACTTACTTTCGGTAACAATTTATCTGTGAGAAACATAGGTTAGTTATAGATTCCCTACCGCCCCACCCATCCTCCCCGTTCTACGAACTGATATCTAGGGTTAAGGACATCCTTTCAGGGCCCTAGTTTTGTGCAACAGTGGTCAGTGTCTTGCATGGCTCTGCGTTTCTGGCGCAAAAAGTTGTGTACAGAACTGACGTCAGCTCGCGAGGGCGGCGTCTACGTAGCTTCCGTGACGTCATTCCGGTGACCACGACACAAACAACGGACGTGGAACCGACCGACGCCACCTTTCGACACGCAGAGGTACTAGTGATGAAATATCTTCCAGATCCAGTCTGACGCCTGGGGGTAATTCTAAGGTAAGGAATCTCTAACTAACCTATGTTTCTTACAGATATATCGTTACTGAAGGTAAGTAATTTGTTCTTCACTGCTAAAAATCGACTTGTACTGTTCTGAAATGACCATTGCACTTTGTTACAGGTTGGTACTATTTCATTGCATTTATCTTTGTTAGTTGTCAAGCGCTTTCATGATGCATCATTCTTATGGAGTTCGCAACCAATAGATTGTTGCCGGTGCAGTCCCGTGTAAACAGTTTTCCCACTATCAATGTAGAATTTGTGTAATTACTTAACAAACTTTTGCCTGTTTGAAGGTTTTAACACCTAAACAAGTTTCCTAATCCATCATGGACACACCACTAGACTGCATGCTAGCTAGGTTCCCCACACAGGCTCGGAAATCAGAGGAACACTGCCACAAGTGACAAGCCTATACTAGGGTGCACTCTTTTCCCTGGCCTCTTCGACACCAACATAATAGAACACACCAGGACACACATACAGACCAGCTATGCTGGTCAGAAGTGGGCTAAACGAGAGGCCCTACTAGAGCTATGGGCCATCTTTGAGGTGGCCTCGTCCTGCAAGACTATCCTCGAGCGCACACACACGAGGCGTCCACACCTCCCCCTCCATACACCGGCAGGGAAGTGCTTTCTTTGATGCCTGTCATCCCAGCCACCCCTGTGCCGGTGTATACCAATCTACCAGTTGAAGGGGCCGGTATGCCTGCGACTGGACAGCGAGCCACCAAACCCTAGGTACAGAGACCAGACCGTCTTGCCCAGGCAAAGCCAGCCCTCTCCCAGTCCGGTTCTAGGCTCTCCGAAGTTCAACCCCCCTCCCATCGGTCATGGCCCATCAAGCCCCAGCGGGATGTGGAGCCTATGCTCCTAACTGCCCCTTCGAATGCCCTTGAGTCAGAAGGAGGTTCATAGCGATTCTGTAGGAGGATACCACCAGTGGAGGGGAATATGGGGTCCCAGCCCTCTGAGGTCCAACACTGAGAGAGGAGCTCAAGGGTATGCCCCCCAAGGCATGCTCATGCTGCGGGGGAAGTATCAGGGAGTGAACTTGAGGTCAAAACTCTACCCAGAAGACCAGCAGGCAGCACTGAGCGAAGAAGGCACCCCAGGTGGGAGTTAGAAGAAAGGCACGAGCAAAGGTTAGAAAGAGAAAGAGCTCTCGCCTGGGAAGCCCAACAGGAAAGGAGAACAACACACCCTCCCTTCTGAGGAAGCCAAAGCAGGACCGTGGGCTCCCCTTGAGGTTAAGTCTGTGGTGGAGTCAGAAGAGAGATCCCTAGCGGAAACTCGCACTACACCCAGCCGTCGATGTAGGAGAGGGGCTGATCAAGAGATAAGAAATCAGGAGAGCCTGACTGAAACCCAATTACGACATAGGAGGGGCAGAATGGCACCTTTCCGCATGCACGATGAGAGCGACAATGAGGACGACCCTCAAAAGCGTCAATCAGGCACACTGCCCCTTAGAGACATAGAGGCCCATTAGGATGTAGGGCGGATCGCCACCGCCCTCATGGTGGTGGCGATCCGCCCTACATCCTTCTCAGCCCGTCACCCATTTCCCCCCGCCATATTAGTATGGTGGGGGAGACCGCGGCAGACGAGAAGACCGTCCGCCGCTTTTCCACGTGGTGCCTGCCACGTTGTGCATGCATATGCACGACATGCACTTTTGGCATTGCGGCGGGTGCTGCTGAAAGCACCGCCCGCCGCAATGTTAAAAATGCGTGATGCGCCCGCCAGTGTGGCGGGCGCATCCTAATATCCCCCACGGGACCGCCGCACATATGGCGGGCGGTCCCGCTTTCTGTCAGGATGGCGGGCGGGCAAAGTCTGCCCGCCATCCTAATGATGCCCAGAGTGTCCAGAGAAAAAGGCGACATCTTGAACTACCCTTTTGCCATCTACTGGCCTGCTGGACCGAAAGGAGTGCCAGAAAAATACATCTTGGCAGGAGGAGTGGCCCTTCAAACTGGAGGACATGGCCATCACGGAAGATGGCCTCAGGCACAGAGGAGGTGATCCGCGATGGAACTACCCCTACATGCAGGATTGCCTGAGAAGGTGGCAGCACTAAATTGAAGAGAAACCGATAGAGCTACTCCACTCCAAAATATTCCTGGTGCTACAGAAGGGTGTGTCAGGGACCATGTATGTGCCATGGGCACAGATGGACAAAGAAGGGCTCAGGAACACAGTGCCCCCATTGATGGATGGGGCAGGAACGTTTATCTCATGATTTGAGAAGAACACTGTGAAAATCAACTTAGCTATAGGTGATGACAAGACAAAAGCCTGCTTAGCAGCTTCATCGGAGAGCAGACCGACACAGTGTTTCCTTAGCCTGCAGTTTAGACACCAAATTAGGGAGATATTCCCCGACTGCCCAGACATTGGAAGACTAATGGCAAAAGGCATGAAATGTGGGGAGACCGTGACTGACTTCCTAGCTAGAATGAGGGAACGGTGGTTACAAGAGACAGATCAGCCCTGGATCAACAAGGTTGCATTCTTCTACAACATCCTCAAAAAGGGACTACCTGCTAAGATACAGATGGGACTAGGCAGAGTAGTAGGACTGGACATAAAGCCTTAGCAGGAAATATAGGCCCACATATTACAATACTATTGGAAAAGACAGGAGAAGGACAAGGAAAAGCAGTAGATGGGCCAGTGAGACACCACCAGATTTGTCCAACAGAAGTTGAAAAAGCCTGCCCTTGAGTGGGCAGCTTTGGCCACAGCCGTGCAGATGGCACCAGTCTTTAAGGAAGCTCCACCTCAGGATCCCAGTGGATATCCAAATAGTCCTAGTGGCCGAGGCTAGGGAAGCGTGCTACAGCCCTGCCTCATAGAGTGTCACTATTTACACAGAATGGGCTACATGGCCAGCCGATGCTGCCTAAAACATATCACGAGCAGAAAGGGATAGTACCCAAACAGCCCCACAGAATATCCATCTCCAAAACCAAACTCAGAGGAACAAAAATGTATTGTACAATCAGTTTTATGGAAAATTTAGGCTACAGCTACCCCGCTGCAGCAGGGTCTAAGCGGTTTTCCAAACACATGGCAACTGCAGCAGGCAGGGAATCCAGCCCAACAAACAATGGGGCCACAGCCGCGGCAGGGAGGGTTAATTGTCTGGGGTGGTTATCCCTGTACGCATTTGCCCAATCCAAATACATAGTAAGTCCAAACCCTCAATATGACCTAGCGACTTCACCCCACTTCAATATACATTTCCTTACCTACATTTTCTTCCACCTTAGGACTGCTGTACTATAGTGATCGGGAATCCACGCTGAATCACTAGGGTGCGCCCCAGATCAAAGGGGCCCCATACTTCAATGTTTTTAGGCCTCCAGCCAATGGAGGCCACATTTTAGTTCCAAAACGAGGTGACTCTCCAGTGCCGGATGCCAGAATTCCGTAATCCATGCACAAATTTGACACCAAGCCAATAGGGAAATCCCCCCCGCCCGCTCAGGGCAATCATCCATTTCAGTTTGTTACTCGCAGTACTACAAGTCCTAGTCACGCATCTGACCACCACTGTAAGCTGGACACTCTGCCTCCTCCTCTCACCTGATGCTTCCAAAGTCTGCTCATCGGACCATGCCCCTCCAGAGCTGCAGGAGTAGCATTTCACTGGGTAGGTAGTCCCTGATTCCCGCCGAGGGCAGCAGACCAGTTTCCTACAAATGGGGGTTTCCTTCAGTAGAAATGCAGTCCTCAAATTAGGTGGTATGCAGATAGCTGAGAAAGAATAGCAGACACTACAGCAACACACACTGTATCGAAAAATGTGACTGTCGTGGCTTACGAGGAAAATGATGTAGTTGAAAATTCAACTAGAGGTGGGGAATGTTAATATCGGTGAATGTGATGACAATGTACACCATGAAATCTATGGGCCCAACAGCGGCAATACCCGTAAATGCAATGTCGAAGTGCGTCATAAACTATGCACCCATAACTATGTCAAAATTAGTAAAAGCAATGTCGATGTACGCTATGACAACTATACGTATAATAATGAGAATGTCGGTAAATATGATACAAATGACCACCATGTTCTATGCACAGGCAACAATGAGCTCATATCATTGCTGTCGAGTTCACCCAAGATGACCTCCCCATCAACCCCGAGTCAGAGATATGTGGTCCGACAGGCCCTGCGACCAGAAACCAAGGCATACTTATTGATAGTCACAGGTGGGGTTACACTCAGCCCGAAGACAAACGCAGAACCAGGGAAAAAACCCTAATCGATCCCATGGATAGGCAGCTACACCACAAACATGTCCGAGGAAATTGGCCCGATAAAAATTTTTTTGCCAATAACTCACGTTCCCAAAATACCACAAATTTAGATGCCACTTGTGGTAAGGAACATTCAGCCAATCAGGATAGTGCACGCACACCACACATAGTTATCAAACGCTCCATATTACAAACATCTGGACACATACACACTGGCCCACACTAGCTCTCCCTGAGGTCGAGAGCCACCTGTGTTCCCGCCATCAGATGGTTGTACTTATAATTTATGACTAGTCTCGGACCCACATGATCTCTACAAATATGAAATTGGTTTATTTTACCTCACAAACTGTATATATATATTCGCTCAAAACTTCTGTACATTGAGATTCAGACGCTACTCTGTCCATGCTCTCCTGGCCGCTTCATTTAATTAAACCAACTTGTTCCTGTTTTGCCAAACGCTGCTTGTCTTTTCATTATTCAAGGTACATTCATATCCGAGCAACAAACCAATGCTTAGACAGTGTTAACAGGTGTAAAAATGAAAAAATAATGAAGTAATTCTAATAGAAAATGTGACGCATCATGCCACATAATTTGCTTTTTCTTGCCGCATAATTTACTCAACCCTCCCGCATAATTTGGCATCCCCTGCTGCATTATTCAAGTGGCCTTGTGTATACATCATTAAAACGAAAACATTTCAGAAACAGTTTCACCACAATACGTGCATATTTTTATTTTTTTGAAAGTGCTACCACTAGTGATCATGTGGATACACCTAAGCGGCGGTAATGGCGGGTTGTGGGACGGGGCTCGCAGTTGTGAATACCGGTCTAACAGGCAGCATCGGCGCTGCTAGCTGGAGCTGCTGCGCGTTTAATAGCTGCTCAGGGCTGCTGCACTTAACAGGACAGGAGCGACAGCACCGCGCACCCCCTGCCCTTTTACTGCCACTTTAGATTTAGGATAAGTTAAACCCGCCTACAAACTGTCATAAAAAGATTTTAGCATCAAGCTGGGCGGTGCATTAACGAATTTCAACTAATGTAATTTCACCATCTTGTACCTAGCAATATTTTTAAATAAACGTACTTCTCAGTGGAGAAAAGGCACACAATTTGAAGCACAATCATAGAGAGGCTTTTTCTACAAGGAATGCAAGCGTTAGTCAACCAATTATTCTGTTTTAATACCAGCGTACACTGGTGAATAATTCGGCCCCGCTGAAGCGCAGCATTTTCAGTGTCTGCTCTGAAGTGTCAGAGAGGAATGTTTCCGATCCATACGGAGTCCAAGGCAGCTTCAGGAAACATTGTCGCAGCCGCAGCCGCAGCCATGCCTCCTTGGACCTAGTCCCAGCGGGCCAGCGACAGAAAGCTGTAAAGACGCTATCTTCGGAAATAATATGCCTTGCAGCTGCACCATTAACTGTTTTCAGCACTGTCCTATTCCGTCCACTGTCCTATTCGATCCATGGTGCATAGGCACTCTATGCGACTCTGAAGCTGTACACACAGCGGAAGCGCTGTAGCTGCCAAGGGTTAGTGTCCGCTGTACTTTTAGTGGGTCAGCGCTGGCACTTCTCCGCAGGCGTTTTACCGGAGCTTTAAGTGGGATGAAAAAAGTGTGTGGGGGGCTATAAAAAGGGGCGCGGCCTATTTCATTAAGGGCGTGGCGTAAATACTTAAACTAAATTTCGCAGATTTCCCCAGTGTGTCACCTGACAATTATGTTTTTTCCACTCTGAGCTTTCTATTAATGCATTCCTATGTATAACACAACAACTGACATAGACGTGAAACCAGGCAGGTCTACAGGCTTTGTTAGTGGTTGTTAGATGCTTACGAGTAACAACGATTGTGCTGTAAATTATGAATATTGTAAATCTTTCAGCTCTGAAATTGTGAGACAATGAGTTACACATTACTGAGGCCTGTGGAAGGGGAAGTGATCCTCAGTTGTCTCAATCACTCCTGTACCTGTATGTGAGACATGCACCTTTCTCTCTCCATATCTTGGCCATCTGCCCTTCTTACACCTCATCTCTTTCCTCTTCCACACTCTGACTTCACTCTTTCTTTACTGCCCTTCCTCGCAGCTCCTTCAGTGTACCAACTCCCAAACACGCAACGCTCCCACTGACTTGTAAGACTGCATTATGTTCTAATTTCGCCCTGTCGTTATTTTGACAACTATGAACCTCCTTCTCAAATGTGAACAGAATCACAATTGCAGCTTAAATACATCGCCATAGCCCTGTACTCTCAATAGCGGCTGCACAGGATCCGAAGGAGGGGGGTGGGGAGGTACAGACAAAATACAAAATAAAATAGAGAACTTACCTGCTGCATTGCTCCTCTCTCGATCCGGTCCCGGGCTGAACACACTGCGCAGGCTCCCAGAGGGCAATTCCCGATGCTGCTCTTAGGCTGGAATGCTGTTCTCAGCATGAGAGCGGCGCTGGATCGGTCCTCAGCCCTCAGACTGTGCCTGGGAGCCTTTGGCTTATCTCCACCCGGCTGTACAATGCAGCCGGGTGGGGAAATGCTAAGTGTGCATGACGGTGTGGCAAGCCTAAGACGGCTGGCCAAACAGTCATGCGCACTTAGTAGTGCCCATCACCCTGCCTCCCCAATGCATGGCCCCGCCCTATGACGTGCCGATGGCAGCTGCAGGTAAGAAGAAAAATATAATCATAAAACTGGTTTATCATTTTATTTTTCAAGTGTTTACCTCTGCTGCCATCTAGTAGGGCTATGCTCCTCTGCCATAACGGAGGAGCCGCCCTTGTGTACTCTCTGCACAGAGGCCAAGGATCGGATGGCCTCGTATTCTGAACATCTCTCTGACTCACTGGCACGCACTGTGAGAAATTCAAATTGCCTTCAGCCTCAACTCCAGAGCTCTCAATTGTGGTCCATTATAAACACCAGGAGACGATTCAGTTCAAAGTATGCACTGTACGAAATAAAAAATACAGAAACACAACATACTGGAAATAGCTAACACTCTTAAGGAATGCAAGATTAAGTAAAACGTGAAACATAAACAGGAGCTAGTCATAATGTTTGTTTGATCATTTAAAAGCAGATCATAAGAGACACAATATAAATATGTAAATTCATAAATAGTTATAACAAGAATAAAAAAGATAAAAAGAAATAGAATGCTAAACATGGTCAAAGGCATTTGTCAGACACTGGGGTCTGCAAAATCATTGAAAAGTACAAACATGATAAAAAGCAGATGCCGAATTTTAGGTTTTGCAAAACCACATTTTAGAACATCAATAAGTTTTGCAATGATCGTAATGCACATTTTAAGAGGGAGCCTCTGCTGTGTATACATCTGGCCAGTATATTTGTTGCATGTAAATCTGCGCCACTCAATACTTGCTAAATGAAAAATTTTGTAGCACGGAATAAATAACGTTTTGTAAGAGGGAGAAAAATTTTCACAAAAAAAGACCAAATGCAACTAGGTCTGGGGAGACATCTCATCACACGGAGATACATGTCAAAGGAAGCAAATTGTCCTTGTGGAAAACAAAGTAACCACCTTATTGAGCCTAACCTAAACCGGGACAACGACAAACGATCCCAAGTACCCGGACCAGGCACAAGTAAGATGCCGCCCCCAGTGAAGTATGTAAGAGACCCTGTCAGAGGGTTTCTACCCTCCCTCTGAGCCCTTCTGTGGGATAAAAAACCCTCTCTGGCCCACCCTCCGTCCTTCTAATGAATATCGGTTGGTTTCTGATCAATGGAAAGACAGCCGGGGCCAGGAGTTGTCTCCCAGATGTGTTTAAGCCAGGGGATTCTGTACTCGTAACAACAAGAAAGACAATGTGGACTGAGTTCCCTGTTTAGACTGGCTTCCTCATTATGCCAGACTGAGCACCAAGGCAGCATAGGATTCATCTGGTCCTCAATGTACTCCTAGCTCAGTTCCTGATGGATTGCAAAGGAAGCCCCAATATACGCCGGCACACTCTATGTTCCTCACTTTGAATACCGCCCACATCTCTATAACCCCATACTCCTGCTCCATAGGATAAGATAGAAGACATCTCCTCCTATAAATCTCGAGTACCTATAGAGGAGGCGACAGAGAAGATTGAACCAGGAACTAAATTGCTGACATGGATTACCTTAACGTTTTTTACATTCTTTGTACAGAAATAGATCGGTGTTTTTGCCAATAAAGTCAAGAACATGAATCTTGAGCCGGATAGGGACCCATGTCAATGTTTTTCATTACTACTGGGTCTGAAACACTGAGGGACCCAGCCCACTTAAGGCCCAGGGTGTTTGTTACACTTTTATTAGGGCAAATCTGGCATTGGACGTGTGAATGGTTAGAATCTGCTGTGCTCTTAATACGGCAGCGTTGGCACTTCTCAGCAGCGGTGTTACACTTTTATTAGGACAATGCTACACTTTTAGTATTTCAGCTATACATTCCTCTGGGCACAGCTAACCCTTTTTAGGTCTCGGCTAGCGAAGGCTGCGCTTGCGCAGTCTCACTCGCGAGATTTAATGACTTGGAGAAGAGGGGCTTGCACCCGCCCCTCTTCTCCCCTGTTCTCCATTGGCTGGCCTCTTGAATGCTGGCCAGCCACTGGAGAAGAGGTCAGACATTCCGATTAGGCCCCGTCCTTTTCGGATCAGGGGGCGTGTTTTTTGCAGAAAGTCTAATTATCTCCTCCAGCCAATGGCTGGAGGAGATAACAGCAAAACACGCCCCCGAATCCGAAAAGGACGCTGCGTTTCTCCGAGGCATTTCTGCTCTGCCTCGGAGAAAGGCAGTGGTGTGCTTGCCTTTTGCTCTGCCTTGTTATCCCTTACAGTTAGAGATACGCCGGCCACTACTCCGCGGGTATATCGTACCCTTCTTGCATTTATACCCAACTCTGGTTCTAATCACAACAGCCGACCCAGCAAGATTTTCCCGTTGTACTTCCGGCTGCACCGACCGTACATCGTTCCACCACATGTATTTCCGGGTTGATCTGAAAATAATAGCGTTACCGTACAGTGGCTCGCTCACCTGCCTGAAGAAGATATCTGTTCTAGTGCTTTAAAAAGGCGTTCATGAGACATTATTATTGAGATTGGGTAATTTATAAAAAGCGTAACGACGCTATACTTTTTTTTTTATAAAAGAATGTGACTAAAAGCTAACAACAATTAGCTCATTATTTTTAAACTACAAAAGAAATGCTGAAAAACAAGATTATCATGTGCGACAAGATTACCATGTACATCATTGAATTAAAATTTGAAAAAGCTTCCATCAATAAAAAAGCCTGCCTACTCCTGAAATCGAATGCAGAAGGCTTCTCATTCCAACATGGCTACTGCATTAACTACAAACATACTGTAATAGCAGAGAGGCGGACTAACTGAAAATTGTACCAATCAGCAAAGTCTTGCAAGAGTAGCCTGTGTGCGGCCTCACGTGATTGGTCCGTAAAAGTGAAGACGCCTACAAAGCTAAGTGTAGAAGAGGAAAGCTTTCTTTGATTGGACTCTTAGTATAGGATCGTATTCGAGACTTTTCGCAATAAAATAATGTACTCTTTCATGACTAATCGCGTAAAGTAGCGCCTGAATGTTTTTAGTTCAGTAAAACGTGAGTCACGGTGTTTCGTACTAGGTTGGATATGGCTAGGCTGCTCAGGCGACTTATTGGACAACAGGATCGCGCGTCTCCGGAGGACCGACCCTGCCTCTTGTTGGGGGAAGTTAGTTCCGGAAAGACCTCGCTACTGCTGGCGGCCGCTCTCAGCTCGTCGGCGGAAGAGGGTCGACGGACAGTGTTTATTTCGTGAAGACCACTGCAGAGGCTTCCAGAGAGCGCGCGAGACCCTCTTATTTTGAAGGTGCGAAGGAGTACTTTAAATTACAGTCCCTTAGTTTAATGAGCTATTGAAATTGGCAGGAAGGAAAGAGGTCACTTCGTATTTTGAATAAAGTGTGTATCTGGGTGGCACTGCCGTTAATACATCCCGTCCTTTGGAGGAGCAGGTGCAGTAGTATTGGTGGTCACCGAACGATGGTTATCGCTGTATTCAGAGTTTACAAAGCGTGCAGTGGGGCACGGTGCTTTCCTTCTAGGGAATATGACACACTGGCATGCCACTGCGTGAAAAGGCTACTATATCTTTATATATCAGGCGCGCAACACCCAATGGACACAAAGGGCTTCAGCTCCCCCCCCTGTCGTGTGTGGCAGTCCGGGAAGAGACAGCTTCCCGGGTACACACACAGCCGCACCGAGCACTTCACAGGTCTTTAAAAGACCATTTGCATGTTAATGAGGCCTTGCTGTTGTTTCACTCCTTCTAAGAACCCCTGCAGCTCCACTCTGCCTCTCGCTTAAAGATTCAGCGACCCCCCCCCCCCGAACTTTGCCTCTAGTTGCGCCTCTGAGAGATATATATACGTACAGCTGTGTGGTAACAAGGATGGTTATTTCTGTTTTTTTGTTAATTGCTTTTTCATTGTATCAAACGACTAAACCAAGTCAAATAACGAACTTCTGGGTCATCACAAGCAGTAGGTTTATGATGAAATATTTTACTTCTGAGACTACTGTACCACTTTATCGGGGAAGCAAATGTGTAGGTCACATTAATAATGAAGCAATGCAGATTAGGGAAAAAAAAGTGAAAAAACACTTTTACCAATTTATATGAAATATACGCAGTAAAATAACATAGCAAATCATCTGTATTTTTACTTTATGCATTCTAACATTTTGAAATAATATATTCTAATAACATATTTGTTAACGTTTGTGATTAAAAAAAAAGTGTGCATATTTGCACAGTAATAAAACGCCATATGTGAGTCCTATCCAAGAAAATATTATATATTTGTCCATTTTAAAGCACTGGCGGCCAATCGCAATTCTCTGAACGGATGTATAAAGGTCGCTTTAACAAACCGGTCTTTCCCATGGATTAGTGTGTAAATTGTGCACAATGGTTTACTTTAAATCACATTGGAAATATATAGTAAAAGTTCAGTAGGCGCGCTCTCAGGATACAGCACAAATAGACCCAGTTATTGCAGGAAATTGTTTAATCACACAACACGTTTCGGTTGCGCTGTATTCTGAGAGCGTGCTTACTGAACTTTTACAATAATGATGGCAAGCCGGTATGCTCTGCCGGCACGCGCGCCTCTTTCCACGGGTCCTACAGTCCCAAAAGGAGAAACACGTTTGGGATATATATTTATAATTAATGACAAATGGTGTATATGCTGAAGGGAGTGAAAGGCTCAATTAGCCCGGCAGGAATGAGAGCCCGTGTGACTTGCAGGATAAATACATATCTCAGAATCAACTGCTTAACCGATTTAACTACTGGATCAGGCGAGGTTTGTATGGGTGCCAAAATTGGAATAGGAGACATTTGCTTTGTTAAACCTTTAAACCTCTTGCCTCAGAAATGAGGGTGAAGTCAAGTGTTTGAGGGTGGTCCGATAAAGGTCAAGAGTGAATTAACACTTTTTTTGTGGGTGATATGTTTGGAAAGCTGATGACTCAGTTAAAGTCAGTGGAGGCATTTTGTTTGCTGTCGGAACAGAAGTAACAAGCATTTACAATGCAACGGTCTCGGCATTGTTAAAGTTAGAGCTATTGGCATTGCTCATGACATTATTTTTGTTTATGTTTTTGTTTTTAAAACATGTAGAGAAACGGCATTGTTATTTACAATGTCAATAGCTTAATCAGTGTGTGTGTAGGTGGCTCTGTGTGTGGGTGCAAATGCAATAGGTCTCGCATTTGAGAGTGATTAAGCTATTGACATTGACATTGTAAATAACAATACCGTTTCTTTAAATGTTTTAAAAACAAAAACATAAACAAAAATAATGTCATGAGCAATGCCAATAGCTCTAACTTTACCAATGCCGAGACCATTGCATTGTAAATGCTTGTTATTGAGGTTACTGAACATTTAATAAGAGAACGCTGGCCCTTCGCAGAAGGATTTCTATACTCTCACCATGAAGTGCTGTGACTTCTCACCAGAGTTGTTATACTTTGATTAGGCCAGTACTCACACTTTTCCGCAAGGCTACTATACTTCTACTGTTAGCAGAATAGTCCTGCTCGTCTCAGCAGGCCTGCCATGCTTTTAATAGGGCAGTGTTAGCATTGCTCAGCGGGACTGCTATTCTTTCAATGAGACAGTATCAGCACTTTCAGTAGGTCTGAATACATACTTGTAATGGGACACTTGTTGACATATTTGAAATAGGTTAGTGCCAGCACTACTCAGCAACTGTAGTGCACCTCAGTAATATTTACTACTTCTTGGAAGGCCTGCTATACTTCTGGCAGCACTGTGCATATTTCTCAGCAGGGCTGCTGCACTTTTAATTCAACAGACCTGGCATTTATCGGCCAGCCTGCTTCACTTTTAATAGGACAGTGGCATTACTGGCTAGAAGAGAACTGCAGTTGCCAGAACTTTGCAGCAAGAAGCAGTAACTGGCCTAGAGAAATTTTCATTTTATTGGCGCTGTGTAATTAAAACAACTTATATTTTTTTCCTTAAAACATGTGTACATCAATAGAGGGACTTTGAGCCACCCCTCTGCATTTGTAGTATGTGAATTAAAACTAAAAATGGATTCTATACCTTTGCTAAGTACACCTGCCTGCTAAGAAGCAGCTGCCATGTTCTATTAAATTATAGTCAATACTTATTTTCAGTGCTTAATTTGAGCCAGTGTTTTCCGGTGCTCGGCCGGCACTTAATTGTCAACACCAGCGCTTGTGACAGTCTGGCACAAGGTGGCACTGTCTGGCTAATTTAGAAATCACTGCAACAGTTAATTATTAATGAAATTACATTAAAAATGACTATTGCCTGCCACACAAGCCATTCTTACAGCTTTGAGGGCCTGAAATAGTCCGAATTGTCACTTTTGTAGGAATGTGATGGGTAATAGGTGTATTGTTGCTATCATTGGCAGCATTGCAGGGGCAATGTGTGATGCAAGCTGCAGTGACCTCCTGACGAGAGCCCTGGCGCCTATTATTATAATTATTTTATTTTGTTTACAAATTAAGCACAATTATTTTGTGGCATAATCTTGCAATAGTTTAACAACAAAAAAATTAAAAAATGCACCCATCACAGGAGCTTGCCACTACTTGTTTCCGTTACAGGCACCGGTTCTGATCACCAGCTCCTTCAGCCATAAACAACCAGAACAAGCACAGACGATCCGCGGAACTAACTACGCAAATACCGTATATATAATTTATTATGTGTGTGTGTGTGTGTGTGTGAGTCTGTGTCTGTGCGTCTGTCTGCGCCTCTGAGTGCTGCCCGCTCCGGGAGCTGGCAGCGCCGAGGCATCCTCGCGGGAGCTGGCAGCGCTCTCCCAGCAGCCTCGGCGGGCCCTCCCCCTCCGCCCACCTCTTTGATGTGCTTTATTAACAGGAGGCCATGCTAATCACCGCCTTCTCCCAATTACCTGCAGTTTCCACCGTCCACCCCCACCCGGTGAAACTCGATGTACCCGCGGCCGCCCCCGCCTGGAGCTTTGCCTCGAGCTCGCCGGGTCCTTCCTTCATCGGGGGTGCGTTTGCCACGCGTACACCGTGTACACAGGTCTTGCAGGGTACACTTATCCCCCCCCCCTTGTTTCTCCCACACTCCACCCCGTTGTCTCATCCTGCGCGGTTACTCTCCCTTCCTGTCATTTCTACTTGGCTCCGGCCCATCTCACTCTTTTACTTCCCCATTCCCAAATCAGGTATTCCCCGTTCTCTCACCTATAATCATTATCTTACTACCATTCTATATCATTGTTTCTCTCTCTTTTGTTTTATTTCTCCTTCACCTATTTTTTTTATATTGGCTCTGTTTTGAGCGCCCTCTCTCTCTACCTCTATTTCTCTCCAACCTGTCTCTCGTTCTCTCTGTTCCTCCCTTATTCGCTTCCTCAGTATATCTTTCTCCTGCTCTCTTTCGTCTATCCTTACTCTCGAATATGTATTTTTCTTTTCTTCTTCTGTATTTACTGTTAAGTCCTCTCTCCTTCCTTCTCTCCCCTCCTCTCTAATATGTTTATTCTGCTATTTGCTGTTTTTCTGCCCTTCCCTAAATTAGTTATGGTTTTGTCCTTCTCTCTGGTATGTTTAGCTCTGCCGCACTTTGCCCTTCTCTGTGCTGCACATTCTCTCTGCTCTCCTATATTGTTTCTTCACATTTCTATCACCCTGTCCTTCGTCCCTCCTCTTCAATATTTTTCTTCTGTCCGCTTTCTATCTGACATAACATTATGATTTTTCCCTGCCAGTATTTCTCGTTGGCCCCTCTCTATCTTCTGTACTTTCTCGCCTCCAGACTAATTCTTGCTCTGAAGCTCACACCACCATATTTTGTTCTGGTATCTATCTATCTATCTATCTATCTATCTATCTATCTATCTATCTATCTATCTATCTATCTATCTATCTATCTATCTATCTATCTATCTATCTATCTATCTATCTATCTATCTATCTATCTATCTATCTATCTATCTATCTATCTATCTATCTATCTATCTATCTATCTATCTATCTATCTATCTATCTATCTATCTATCTATCTATCTATCTATCTATCATTTCTTGGCTTGACACTCCCGCCAGCACTCTTTCCGCTATTGCTCACTTAACTTATTTCTGTATTTCTTTCCCCTCCTACTGCTAAATTCCAGATAGATGTGTCCTTAACCACATGTTTGGCCTAGCCTTATTCCTATCCTCCCTTCTCTCTCGCTCTACTCTTTTTACTGCAGCTGTCTCGCTACAATTTCATTTTCGAGCCTCATCTCACCTGCCATTCTCTCTCCCTCGTCCTTGCACTGTGCTCTTTCCGTATCTCCTCTGCCTACTCTCTCCGCTTGTCGCCCCTTCCCCCTTTCTCCTCGCCACGGTTTGAGTTGATATTAAACAATGCTTCCAGTCCGTTGCCTCCAGTAAAGCTGCACGCGCACGGATTGCTATAGCTTTGCAAGTTACAGGTGCTGCAATAGTTTTAAATGTGAGCTTTTGGGTCCACGCGGCTCTCACAAAATCACAGATAGTCAGTCTGTTGCCCAGTTTGAGTTGTATTTGAGGTGAATACGTGGACTGAGAGCCCCTTCGTGTTCTCTGAATCCCCCATAGTAGTAGTTTCACATCCCTCATGTTTAGGACAGTGCATGAGATAGTGTGTTTTGTTTTCTGTGAGACGCAGGTCACGTAGTTTAACAATTTGGTCTTGCATTGCCTTAGTGTGCTATCTTTCTTGCGTCTCGAAAGTCCAGTCACTGTGGTCTTGCGACGCTTTAGTGTGCTATCCTTCTCCGGTCTCCAGCCTCTGGTTGCCAAGGTCTTGTGTTGCCTTGGTGTGCTATCCTTCTCTGGTCTCCAACCACCAGTCACAGAGGTCTTGCGATGCTTTAGTGTGCTATCTTTCATGGGTCTCCAGCCTATGGTCGCTGAGGCCTTTCACTGCCTTTGTGTGCTATCCTTCTTGGGTCCAGCCTCTGGTCGCTGTCTGAGGTCTTGTGTTGCCTTAGTGTGCTATCCTTCTCTGGTCTCCAACCACCAGTCACAGAGGTCTTGCGACGCTTTAGTGTGCTATCTTTCATGGGTCTCCAGCCTCCGGTCGCTGAGGCCTTGCAATACTTTAGTGTGCTATCCTTCTCGGGTCTCCAAAGTCCAGTCGCCAAGGTCTTTCGCTGCTTTAGTGTACTATCCTTCTTGGGTCTCCAGCCTCCGGTCACTGAGGTCTTGCGCTGCTTTAGTGTGATATCCTTCTTGAGTCTCCAGACTCTGGTCAATGAGGTCTTGTGCTCCTTTAGTGTGCTATCCTACTTGGGTCTCCAAAGTCCAGTCACCGAGGTCTTTCGCTGCTTTAGTGTACTATCATTCTTGGGTCTCCAGCCTCCGGTCGCTGAGGTCTTGCGCTGCTTTAGTGTGATATCCTTCTTGAGTCTCCAGACTCTGGTCAATGAGGTCTTGTGCTCCTTTAGTGTGCTATCCTACTTGGGTCTCCAAAGTCCAGTCACCGAGGTCTTTCGCTGCTTTAGTGTACTATCCTTCTTGGGTCTCCAGCCTCCGGTCGCTGAGGCCTTGCAATGGGTTTAGTGTGCTATTCTTCTCGGGTCTCCAGCCTCTGGTCACTGAGGTGTTGCGTTGCTTTAGTGTGCTATCCTTCTCCGGTGGCTGACATATTGCGTTGCCTTAGTGTGCTATCCTACTATGGTCTTCAGCTTCCGGTAACTGATGTCTTGTGATGCTTTAGTGTGCTATCCTTCTCAGCTCTCTAGTCTCTGGTCGCAGAGGTCTTGTGACACTTTAGTGTGCTATCCTACTACGGTCTTCAGCCTCCAGTCGCGGAGGTCTTGCGCTGCTTTACTGTGCTTTCCTTCTCGGACCTCCAGCCTCCATTCACACATGTCTTGCGATACTTTAGTGTGTTATCCTTCTCAAGTCTCCAGCTTCCGGTCTCTGACATCTTGCGATGCTTTAGTGTGGTATCTGTCGCTGGTCTCCAGCCTCCGGTAGCTGAGGTCTTGCACTGCTTTAGAGTGGTATCCTTCTCTGGGCTCCAGCCTCTCATTGCTGAGATATTTCGCTGCTTTAGTGTACTATCCGTCTCTAGTCTCCAGTTTCCGGTCGCTGAGGTCTTGCGCTGCTTTAGTGGACTTTCCTTCTCCAGTCTCCAGCCTCTTGTCTCTGAGGTCTTGCGATGCTGCAGTGTGCTATCCTTCTCCCGTCTCCAGCCTCCGGTCGCTGAGATCTTGCAATTCTTTAGTGTGCTATTCTTCTCAGGTCTCCGGCCTCCCGTCGCTGAGGTCTGGCGATACTTTAGTGTTGCTATCCTTCTACGGTTTCCAGTCTCCAGTCGCTGAGGCCTTACAGTGCTGTAGTGTGCTAACTTCCTGTCTCCAGCCTTTGGTCGCTGAGGTCTTGCGATGCTTTAGTGTGTTATCCTTCTCTGATCTCCAGCCTCCGGTTGCTGAGGTCTTGCACTGCTTTAGTGGACTTTCCTTCTCTAGTCTCCAGCCTCTTGTCTCTGAAGTATTGCGATGCTGTAGTGTGCTATCCTTCTCCCGTCTCTTGCATCCGGTCGCTGAGATCTTGCGCTGCTTTAGTATGCTATCCTTCTGGGTCTCCAGCCTACGGTCGCTGAGCCTGGTCTTGATCCATAATGGCTGATGTTTAGGATTTTACAGTATGAACAGAAGTCCTATAGGATATAGTTCTTGTGCAGTTTTAGTTCTAAATTCCTGCCAATTTTCCTGTTTCTTTTGATAGTGGAGTCAATAATTTGTCTTTTTTGTGCTTTTCTGATGTTTCCTGGCGAGTTGAGCATTTTATTTTCAAGTATTCATCGCCAGCTACCTGGGAGCTTGTTGTCTTTTGTTGCACATATTTCTTTGTGTTTTTTAAAGCACACTTGTGTAGTTTTTAGGTCGAGCCTAGAGGCAGCGCGCATGCACTGCTCGCTCTGCAAGGCATGCAGTAGCAGAGTATGCTGTGTAAGCTTCGCCCACTCTCCGCCCGTACTTTTTATTGGCTGGTCTCATTGTCCTTGGTAAATGCTGGCTTCCGATTCATTATGACGCTTGTTAGTCCCTCCTTGTTACCGCCTTGTTTCCATTTGTTAGGGACTCGATCTTTTACTGTGTACTAACTCCGGAGCCTTCATTACCAGTTCTGAGAACTATGTACTTCATTAAGGGACACAGCACACACGGGGTGCCAGCTTCGGTAACGGTGGCCGCTTCCTAATGTAATTTGCATTTCGTTTTCTGTTTTTGTTTTTAATTTCAAACTTTAATACGAAGAGTGGCGCCCGCTTCAGGGACACCGCGCTCAGCTTATTATAATTTTTTTATTGTATTTAATACCAAGCGCGGTGCCCAGTCCAGGGACACCGTGCTCGGTTTATTTTATTGTTTTTTAAAATGTAATTCCAAGTGCAGCGCCCGCTTCAGGGACACCACGCTTGGGTTCATTTTTTAAAAATTAACGTTAGTCATGATCGCGGCGCCCACTTCAGGGACACCACTCTCTTTCTTTTTTTTTTTTTTACTTTAATGAGCGCAGTGCCCGCTTTACGGATATTGTGCTCTGCAATGCAATAGGTGTTGCTTTTGGTATTGTAAATGACAATGCCTTTTAATTTTTTATAAAAGGCATTGCCATTTACAATGCCAATAGCTCCAAAACTTGCAGTTGCGAGACCTATTGCATTGTAAATGCTTGTTGTGTTATGTTTTGTGGATGCGTTATCTGAGGTGTTCATCTTCTACTGTTGGGACCTTTTTAACTCGTTTTATTATTGCATTTCCTTGGACTTTCACTGGAAAGAGTTGTTGCCACGTTTCACCCAGCAGTATCCAGAATTCAGCTGTTTGTTTTTCAACTACAAACAGCAGATGTTGCCCTTATTCTGCTTGGAGTATTTGCCTTGAGAAACTTTGTGTCTGTTTCCCTTTGGACTGCATTCCCCTGTGCTGTGATCTTTGGTGGATTCTGTTTCCAGATGACTCTGTCTTAGAGAAGTATAGGTTTGATGTCTCTATCTAATCAATAAATCTTGCTCTTCGTGGTGGGGGATTCCTAGCTTGGGGCTTGTTTTGATAACATATAATGTACAATTTTTTTAGTGTATGGTGCCCAACTCTTGCGTTGCCTTAGTGTACTATCCTTCTCCGGGCGCTTATGGATTGCGTTGCCTTAGTGTGCTATCCTTTTCTGGTCTCCAGCTTCTGGTTGCTGAGGTCTTCAGTACTTTAGTGTGATATCCTTCTTGGATCTCCAGCCTCTGGTCGCTGATGTCTTGCGATGCTTTAGTGTGCTATCCTTCTAGGGTCTCTGGTCGCTGAGGTCTTGTGCTGCTTTAGTGTGCTATCCTTCTCAGGTCTCTAGCCTCTGGTTGCTGAGTGTTTGCACTGCTCACTGAGTTCATGCAATGCTTTAGTGTGCTATCCTTCTTGGGTCTCCAGCCTCTGGTCGCTGATGTCTTGCGATGCTTTAGTGTGCTATCCTTCTCGGGTCTCTGGTCGCTGAGGTCTTGTGCTGCTTTAGTGTGCTATTGTTTTCAGGTCTCTAGCCTCAGGTTGCTGAGTGTTTGCGCTGCTCACTGAGTTCATGCAATGCTTAAGTGTGCTATCCTTCTTGGGTCTCCAGCCTCTGGTTGCTGATATCTTGAGATGCTTTAGTGTGCTATCCTTCTCGGGTCTCCGGTCGCTGAGGGCTTGTGCTGCTTTAGTGTGCTATCCTTCTCAGGTCTCTAGCCTCTGGTTGCTGAGTGTTTGCGCTGCTTTAGTGTGCTATCTTTCTCTGGTCTTCAGAATCCCGTCACTGAGTTCTTGCAATGCTTTAGTGTGCTATCCTTCTTGGGTCTCCAGCCTCTGGTCACTGATGTCTTGCGATGCTTTAGTGTGCTATTCTTCTCGGGTCTCCGGTTGCTGAGGTCTTGTGCTGCTTTAGTGTGCTATCCTTCTTCGGTCCCTAGCCTCTGGTTGCTGAGTGTTTGAGCTGCTTTAGTATGGTATCTTTCTCTGGTCTGCAGCATCCGGTCACTGAGATCTTGCAATGCTTTAGTGTGGTACCCTTCTCTGGTTTCTAGCCTCCGGTCGTTGAGGTCTTGCAATGCTTTAGTGTGCTATCCTCCTTCGGTCTCCAGCCTCCGGTCACTGAGGTCTTGCAATGCTTTAGTGTAGTATCCTTCTCTGGTCTCCAGCCTCTGGTGGCTGAGATCTTGTGATGCTTTAGTGTACTAATCTTCTTTGGTTTCCAGCCTCCGGTTGCTGATGTTTTGCGATGCTTTAGTGTATTATCCTCCTCCAGTCTCTGGTTGCTGAGGTCTTGCGATGTATTAGGGTACAATCCTTCTCGGGTCTCCAACCTCTGGTCGCTGATGTCTTGCAATGCTTTAGTGTACTATCCTTCTGGGTCTCCTGCCTCTGGTTGCTGAGGTCTTGCTAAGCAGTAGTGTGCCATCTGTCTCCAGCCTCTGGTTACTGAGGTCTTGCGATGTATTAGGGCACAATCCATCTCGGGTCTCCAACCTCTGGTCGCTGATGTCTAGCGATGCTTTAGTGTGCTATCCTTCTGGGTCTCCCGCCTCTGGTTGCTGAGGTCTTGCGATGCTTGAGTGTGCTATCCTTTTCCGGTCTCCAGCCTCTGGTTGCCGAGGTCTTGCGCTGCTGTAGTGTGCTATCCTTCTGGGGCCCCAGCCTCTGGTCGCTGAGGCCTTGCACTGCTTTAGTATGCTATCCTTCTGGGTCTCAATCCTCTGGTTGTTGAGTCCGTACTTGATCTATACTGGCTTATGTTTAGGGATTTTCGGTATTAACAGATGTACTATAGGATATAGTTCTTGTATAGCTGTTTGTAGAGTTTCATTTTCGTCTGTTTTTGTGTTTTCTAATTTCCTGCCCATTTTTAATAATTTGTTTTTTATGTTTTTCTGATGTTTCTTGGTGAGTTGTGTATTTCATTATCAAGTATTCATCCAGCTGCCTGGGAGTCTGTTGTCTTTTTTAAGTTTACCATTTTGTTGCTCATATTTTTTTATGTTTTTTAAAGCACACTCGTGTAGTTTTTGTGTTATGTTTTGTGGACGCGTTATCTGAGATGTTCATCTTCTACTGTAGGGACTTTTTAAACTCTTTTTATTATTGAGTTTCCTTGGACTTGCACTGGAAAGAGTTCTTGCCACGTTTCACCCAGCAGTATCCAGCATTCTGCTTTTGATTTTCTACTACAAACAGTGGATGTTGACCGTGTTCTGCTTGGGGTAGTTGCCTTGCGATACTTTGTGTCTGTTTTCCCGTTGGACTGGACTCCCCTGTACTGTGTTGTTTGGTAGATTCTGGTTCCGGATGACTCTGTCATAAAAAAGTATAGGTTTGACGTCTCCAGCAAATCAATCAATCAATTAATCAGGGGTTTATAAAGTGCACTACTCACTTGTGAGGGTCTGAAAGCACTGGGGGTGGGTGTGAGCATCTACGTTTGGGTCATTCGAAGAGCCAGGTCTTGAGATCCTTCCTGAATTGAGGCAGTGTTGGGCTCCGTCGGAGGGGAAGGGGGAGTTTGTTCCAGGTCTTGGCTGTGAGGTAAAGGAAGGATCTTCTACCTGCGCTGGTCCTGTAGAAGCTTGGAACGGTGGCTAGGGAGAGGTCGACTGAGAGGAGGTTTCTCTTGGGGGCATGGTAGGAGATTCGGTCGTTGAGGTATTGGGGTCCAGTGTTGTGTAGGGCTTTGGAGGCGTGTGTGAGCAGCTTGAAAGTTATTCTTCTTTTGACAGGGAGCCAGTGGAGGTTGCGTAGGTGTTGGGTGATATGGTTGTGCCATGGGATATTGAGGATAAGTCTGGCTGTGGCGTTCTGGATGGTCTGGTGTTTGCGGAGGAGTTTTTTGTTGATTCTGGCGTAGTGGGCATTGCCATAGTTCAGTCTGCTGGTGATGAGTGCATGAGTGACAGTTTTCCTGGAGTCGGGGGATCCACTTGAAAGTCTTGCGAAGTATGCGGAGGATGTTGAAGCATGGGGAGGATATGGCGTTGATCTGGCATTTCATGGTGAGCGATGAGTTGAGTATGATGCTGAGGTTGTGTGCATGGTCCGTTGGTGTGGGTGGGTCTCTGATGGCAGGGGGCCACCAGGTGTCGTGTCCTACCCAGAGGGGGTGGAGCCGAGGAGGAGGACTTCTGTTTTCTCCAAGTTGAGTTTCAGGCAGCTATTCCTCATCCAGGTCGGCTTTCGTCCCTTTTGGGGAGTGGTTCCTGGTGATGTCTGGTTCCTTGCTGAGGGAGAGGATGAGCTGGGTGTCATCGGCATAGGAGACGATGTTGAGCCCGTGGTTTCTGACAAGGGTTGCGAGGAGGGCCATGTAGACGTTGAAGAGTGTGGGGCTGAGAGAGGATCTGTGGTGTACTCTGCATCTGATCTCTGTCGGTTCAGAGAGGAAAGGCGGGAGTCTTTCTCTGTGTTCTGCCTGAGAGGAATGATCGTATCCAGTCTAAGGTCTTTCGTTGGATGCCGGTGTCTTGGAGCCTGGTGGCTAGTGTGCGGTGGGAGACAGTGTTGAAGGCTGCTGATAGATCCAGGAGGATGAGAGCTGCAGTATGGCCTTGGTCGAGGAAGGCCCGAATTTCATCGGTGGCGCCGAGGAGGACGGTCTCGGTGCTGTGGTCGCTGCGAAATTCGGATTGAGAGGTGTCTAAGATTTTGCCTTTTCAATGACTTTGGTTGCAGAAGGAGACAGTGAGATGGGCCTGAAGTTCTTGAGGTCCATCAGGTCTGCGGAGGGCTTCTTTAGGTGGGGGTTGACTTCAGCGCACTTCCAGTTGTCGGGGAATCTGGTTGTCTTGAGGGAGCAGTTGATAGTTCAGCGTAGCTCAGGTGCATGGCAGTGGCGGGCCTGTGGAAGATGTGCAGCGGGTGCTCCAGAGTGGGTGCTCTTCATTGTCTTTAGGGTGACTTCTGTAGTAAGAGGGGCCCAGGTGAGAAGGGTCTGTTGGGTGGCGTTGTTGGCAGTGCGGGTTGGTCATCGAAGTTGTCGTAGAGCGTCTTGATCTTGAGGTAAAAGAAGGAACTGAGTTTGTTGCAGAGGTCTTGGGAGGGAGGTACTTTGGTTGTTTCGCTGTTGGCTTTGGCAAATTCATGTATGATGGCGAACAGTTCCTTGGAGTTGTGGGTGTTGGAGAGGATTCTGTCTTGGATGAAGTTTTTCTCTGTTCATTTGATGAGTTGGTGGTGTGCTATGATGGCTGTTTTGTAGGCTGAGCGTGCGTCTTGGGTTTTGCAGTTCCTCCACGTCTTTTCCAGTCGTTGGCAGGAGCGCTTGGATTCTTGGAGAGCCAGGGTGAACCAGTTGGCTCTCTTGTTGTGTCATCTCGAGGTGTTCTGGAGCGGAATGAGAGTTTTGGCGCAGTTGGCGATCCATTGGTGGAGGTTTCTTGCTGCTGTGTTGGCGTCTGTCATAATTGGGGGTGGAGTGCAGGTGAGGGTGGAGGTGAGGTGTTCTTCGGACACTTTGTTCCAGCTTCTGCATGGGAGGCTGCGCGTGTGCTTGTGTGCGGTGGGCTTCGTAAAGGAGAAATGGATGAAGTGATGGTCGGTCCAGAGCAGTTCTGTTGTGTGGCTGAAGCGAATGTTGTTTCCTCCGGTGAAGATGGGGCTGAGTGTGTGTCCTACTGTGTGATTGGGGGTGGAGAAGTTGCTGAAGACCTATGTTGGTGAGGTTCTCTAGGAGGGGCAGTGGAGTTGGGGTCACTGTGGTTGTCCAGGTGGAAGTTCAGGTCTCTGAGTAGTATGTAGAGGTGAGGGTGTGGGATGCAATGAAGTTGCTTTGACGTTGGTGAAGGGGTGCGGGGTCCAGGGGGTCTGTAGGCGAGTGTTCCACGTAGCGTAGTTCTGGGGTTGGGCTGGATCTGGAACTGGATGTGTTTCATGGGGGGAGGGGGAGGCGGCATCTGAGTAAGTGGTTGTCAATCAGAGGGAGCTCTTTATCCATTATCAATTAATCTAGCTCTTCGTGGTAGAGGATTCATAGCTCGGAGCTTTTTTTTTATAACATATCATATATTAAAAAAATGTGCTCCATATGGTGGCCAACTCTTTCCAGGTCATTATGGTCACGAGCTTTGTACATACAGATCAGTGTTCGTTTAATGAGCCAGTTCACAACACCCAGAATGCTTTAGGCTGCCCCACTGAAGTCCGGGGCAGGACACTGTGCCCCTAATGAGCTTCCAGGAGGTTGGCACTCTATTTAAGTGGAGCAGGTCCTGGATTTCATGACGTTTCCCAGGGTGTAGAACTATGTTCTCCAGTAGATATATTCATTTGTGAGTTCAGCGAGCTGCCGGTTTTTGTTAAATTGGTGTTTCTAATTAAGTTGGAATGTCCTCTAAGATTCCGGACTTTAGTTTAAGTGCGTCCTCCATGGGCCACATAGGTTTAGCAGCTATTGGGGGATCTCTTGCAGGCCTCGTCGGGAGCACACATGTCAACTGTTCGAAATCAGACCTGAAAAAATCGGAACGAAATTTTCCTTACAGACTTTCATTGTAGCAGAGGCAATTTCCTGCGGTCGAAAGCTAAAATAAAGCCGTTTTGGCTTAAAGATGGGGAGTCTCCGGCCTGACTAGGCCTGTTGGCAGGTGTGCAGGGGGAGCCGAGACTCTGCACAGAGCGGGCCGCAATGATGGGGGCCTGAGCCCTCTTCTGCTGATGCTCTCTGGTCGTTGGGTTACATGTGGGAATAAACTGGCCTCTCCCCTTCTTCCGTCGTGTGGGCTCCAGCCCGGGTGGTTTGCTTTAGCGCTGTTACAATGACAGCACTGAATACCTGCTCCTGTCCACGTTCGCAGAGTTTGGAAAGCCCTGGGTACCAGACTGAGTTCAGGGTCTGTAGGGATCCTAAGAACTCGCACCTGTGTTACCCCGAAGACGTGTCTACGTTCATGCGAGAGAGGGGGGCACCCGGCCGCTTTTGCTGTGATTGCTGACGCGTCCTTCTGTTCATATTTCACTTTCAGCTCTCCTCACTCTGTCTTTCTTCTAATCTCTCTTGCCATCACTCTCTGTAATTTCTTAGATTCTTTCTCTTCACTAATATTTGTGCACTTTCCCTCTCCTCTATTGCTAAGTTTCTACTTTCCAGTAAGTCATGCTTTCTCCCCCTCATCTTTAATATTTCTTGTTCTCTCTCTCCGTTGTAATATTTCTCTCATATTGAATACTTTATCTCTTTTTCCTCACTAATATTTTTGTTCCATTTCTCCGTTATTTCCCCTGGTAAGTCTCCCACTCCTCTGTGATATTTCCTACCCTCTCCTCTGCAATATGGCTTGTTCTGTCTCTCCTCTCGCATTTCTCTCAGCCCCCCCCCCCAATATCTAACACTCTTGTTCTCTCTCGTTTCTTACATTTTTGTTCGCATTTCTGCATCTCATCTCTAGTCCAGTGCGCCTATCTCTCTCGTGTATGTGTAACTCCCTGCCTCCACTCTAATGCTTCTCTCGTCCATCACTCTCTTTTTCTCTTGGGATGCCTGTGGGTCCAGCTCTTTCTCTCTCGCACTTCCCTCTGTACCTGTCCCGTCACCTCTCTTGTCTCTGTCACGAGCCTGGCTCTCTCTCACCCCAGTGATAGCGCTCCGTTGCCAGTCCCGCGCCCTCCCCACCCCCTCTTTTACGAGTCTCGGGGAAGTGCAGAGAGGGTTTAAGAGACTGGCCGGCTCGGGGTGGTAATTAGAGGGCGGGCCCTGCGGGGGAGGAGGGAGGGAGGGAGGGGTGGCGGCGAGGAGAGGCCTCAGCCGCCGGCCCGGCCCATTCGCCCATTGCAGCTTGAGGTGAGCGGAGCAGCGCGGCGGCGGCAGAGCGGAGCCCCGGGACCGGCATGGCCTCATCGATGCTCGAGGCAGGTAACTCTCCCGCGCCTCTTACTCCTTCCTTCTCCTGCGCTGTGGGGTGCTGGGCTGGGCAGGACAGCAGCTTCAGGGACACGCGCGCCACTACCAGCGCCTGAGCGCGGCGCTTTATGCACACTTCTTGTTTCTGCCTGTCGTGGTGATCTGCGCTAAAGTGGAGTAGCAAGTGCGGCTTCTTTCAGTACTTGAGAGGTTGGAGTACTCTCTCTAGGTATCAACAGGTGCTGTTACTGGGAGCCCATGGTACTCGCAGCTGACCCAGCTGTTTGAAGCACTTTATGCACACTTCTGCCTGTCGTGGTGATCTGCGCTAAAGTGGAGTAGCAAGTGCGGCTTCTTTCAGTGCTTGAGAGGTTGGAGTACTCTCTCTAGGTATCAACAGGTGCTGTTACTGGGAGCCCATGGTACTCGCAGCTGACCCAGCTGTTTGAAGCACTTTATGCACACTTCTTGTTTCTGCCTGTTGTGGTGATCTGCGCTAAAGTGGAGTAGCAAGTGCGGCTTCTTTCAGTACTTGAGAGGTTGGAGTACTCTCTCTAGGTATCAACAGGTGCTGTTACTGGCAGCCCAGGGGGACTCGCATCTGACCCAGTTGTTTGAAGCACTTTATGCACACCTCTTGTTTCTGCCTGTCGTGGTGATCTGCGCTAAAGTGGAGTAGCAAGTGCGCTTCTTTCAGTGCTTGAGACGTTGGAGTACTCTGTAGGTATCAACAGGTGCTGTTACTGGGAGCCTAGGGGGACTCGCAGCTGCCCCAGCTGTTCGAAGCACTTTATGCACACCTCTTGTTTCTGCCTGTCGTGGTGATCTGCGCTAAAGTGGAGTAGCAAGTGCGGCTTCTTTCAGTGCTTGAGACGTTGGAGTACTCTCTCTAGGTATCAACAGGTGCTGTTACTGGGAGCCTAGGGGGACTCGCAGCTGCCCCAGCTGTTTGAAGCACTTTATGCACACCTCTTGTTTCTGCCTGTTGTGGTGATCTGCGCTAAAGTGGAGTAGCAAGTGCGGCTTCTTTCAGGACATGAGAGGTTGGAGTACTCTCTCTAGGTATCAACAGGTGCTGTTACTGGCAGCGTAGGGGGACTCGCAGCTGCCCCAGCTGTTCGAAGCACTTTATGCACACCTCTTGTTTCTGCCTGTCGTGGTGATCTGCGCTAAAGTGGAGTAGCAAGTGTGGCTTCTTTCAGTACTTGAGAGGTTGGGTACTCTCTCTAGGTATCAACAGGTGCTGTTACTGGGAGCCTAGGGGGACTCGCAGCTGACCCAGCTGTTTGAAGCACTTTATGCACACCTCTTGTTTCTGCCTGTCGTGGTGATCTGCGCTAAAGTGGAGTAGCAAGTGCGGCTTCTTTCAGTACTTGAGAGGTTGGAGTACTCTCTCTAGGTATCAACAGGTGCTGTTACTGGGAGCCTAGGGGGACTCGCAGCTGCCCCAGCTGTTCGAAGCACTTTATGCACACCTCTTTATTGAATTGTGTCATTTTGATCAGTGATAAAGTGGGCGTATGAAGTGCAGAGTGTCCCAGTACTTGAGAGGTCGAAGTACCCGGAGTCTTGAGTAGGAAGTGCGGTGTCCTCCGTATTTGAGGGGTAGAAGTACTCTCTAAGTAGTAAGTACCAACAAGTGATGTTAGGGAGAGGAGAGCCCCGCTGTACCTGCCCCGGCGGTGTGCAGCACTTTGTGTACACTACTTGCTTCTGTCTGTCACGCTGCCCGCTGCTAATGTGGGGCAGGAAGGGCGGATTCTCTCAGTACTTGGCAGGTAGCGGTACTCAGTACCAAGGAGAGCTGGAACTGAGAGTTCTGCGGTACCCGAGCCTCATGCAGCACTGTATCCGCACTTCTTGCATGTGATGTGAATCAGCTCTGCGGTGAGGGCAGGGAGTGCAGCATCTCTCGGTACCTTCGAGGTGCATACACTCATAGATGCCCAAACTGGAAGCAGCGATTCATGCAGCCGCTCGCCCTGTCCCTTATTGGCTCCTTCTCTGGGCACCGCTGCGCACTGAGAAAGGGATTGCCCAGGATCACAGTGCGCTCATAGGGGGAAGCCGGGATCAGAGGTGAGTTCCCATGACACCGCAGCGCGCAGATGAGCCAACGGGTCTCACCTCTTCCCAGTCAGTGATGTGAAGCATGCAAAGAACTCGCCGTGTCTTTGGGGCAAGGATACCCCTGAGATTTGGAATTGCCCTATAAAGTGGGATGCATGGGTTGAGGACCGCACGAGGGAAGCCTTCTCGCGTGTTTAATGTTCTAGGTAGAGTATAGAGACTTTACAGTAACGGAGAGCAGACTTCTCGGGACTTTGGAGACAAATAGGAATGTCACGGCCCAGTTTTCTTATGTAACTCCTAATACTGTGCGGCTGACTGTTTCTAAAAACTCGCCCTGTCGGCAGATAAGGGGCGCCTGTCGCAGTTCAATAAAGTGATTTATCCGGGATCACCCTCCTCCACCAATGTAGGACGCCGGCGAGGTCAGAAGCCGGTAACTCGTGCGCTAGGCGGCCCCTGGCGCCCCTGTCCGGCGACGCTCCTCGCAGGTGCTGCCCCGCAGGGAGGGCCACACTGGCAGCGCTAGGCGCTCTGTACTGCGTACACACCGCGAGGGGGTGCGGGGAGCCGTAGCTGGCTAAGAGGGGGCCCCTGCTGGCCCTGCTGTGGAAGGGGCCTCTTCACGGGCTGATTTAGAAGAGACATTCACTCCATGGGAATGCCCGGCTACTCACCCATAATCCCCATGTACTGCACGCAGGTGTATATCTCGAGTCTAGAGTGTCACCCATCACTGAGTGCCGGTAATACGTGTAGAGATGACAGAGGGGAAAGACGCTTTCTCAGAGTCCGGTGATGCTCCTGGCACTGTTTCTAAGGCGGGGGGCACTGGCAGCACAGGAGGCCTGAGATGAGACTATTGTACAGTAGTATTTACATAGCGCCCATCGCCCTTGGGTGGAACGCTGAGCTCCTTACTGTTCCAGCTGCAGCCTACACAGCGCGGGCTGTCTTGTTGGGAGTGGGTCCTTTCCGAAAAGAGAACTTGCATTTCTGACTGAAATACCATTGGCTGGCAGTGGAAGGACGTGTTTTCTATGCAGTAGAATACCACAGACTTCCGCTTGCCCTATCCTACTTTTCACTGCCTTCCATCTCATCCATTCCATGCTCCTTCACACTTCCTCTCACCTGTTTAACAGAAGAGTTACAACAACCCTACATGTATGTGTTTCTTTGAAAGCACTGCACTGTGCGCTTTCCCGTCTCGGCACTTTCGAGAGCAGGGTTTGTCCAGTCTGCCCGTGTTGCACCAGTGTGCAGCCTCAGTGAGCCATGGCAAAGGGAGTGCGCCAAACGAGTTCACGTCTTTGCTTGCACCATTAGATGACCGACATCAGAGGCCTGCCTGTGGCGTCGGACTGACTACTGGGCCTCGACTGAAGACGGTGCTCGAGCTTTCAGAGCCAGGACTGATACGAAATAACCCAGGTCTGAATGGAAACGGCGTCTCTTTACACGTGATGTTTACAGTGCTTTGAAGCAGAGAACCCGTGGCAGGAATTGCTACATACATTATGAAACCGCGAGGCCCGGGGCACAGGATGGGCGCTGGACAGATGTTCAGGGCTGATCACCTGAGAACTTTATTGGCACTGGGTCCCGGGGGCAGACAGTAGGATGCATTCCTGACGAACCGACCGTTTTTTATTCATCTCAGTGTGTTCTGGGCTGTCGAGGGAGGACAGCGGGGACTTGTAGGGATGCTTCTCTTGTGGTGATGCTGTCACAAGGTGGGCACCGCGGAGCGCGTGGACACCAGAGCCGTCCTGTCCGAGAGAGGTCTTCGTCCAACTGTCCGTGAGATGCTTCCTTGCTGAGGCCGAGGGCTGGAGGCGGCGCCCAGACACGGGGAGTGTGCTCACTACGTGCGTGCCCCGGTACTGAGACACACACACTCCTCATCGATGGATAGCGGGGATGCTACTGACTTCCACTGCCGGCGGAAACCTATTCCCGCCACTTTTCTTTTTGCGGATTTATACATCGCGAACTCGACCCGAAGGTATTGGAGCGCTTCACATGAGCACCGGCTACGTTACACAAGGGCACATTCATTTTTTTTGCTTGGCACTTTACTGAGGAACTTTACTGAGGGCCAGCCATTCCTCCTAAGGCGGGCCCTTTCCTTGTTCCTTATACAGGGCTCGCAGGGCAGCCGATGACTTGCCTCTGTTCCCCGCGTCCCTTGCGTGTCAGGACACGGGGTGGGCCCGGCCTCTCTCTCTGGCTGCGGTCGGTGAAGTCAGCGAGACACAGAGGGCATCTGCTCATTACTGTGCCAGGAAGGGGCTTTGAGTTCATTAACTCGCCCTTGAAACCCTAATGAGAGCATCACAACGGACCCGGAGTTTAACCGAGCTGCTTCCGCTGCCCCAGGGCCTCGGAACGGTCTTGACAACTAGGACCCTCCTTGCAGACTGCTGTCCCTCTTTGCAAGCATCCCGGCTCTGTCTCTGCTAACACCTTCTCAGACTCTGCAGACACCTTCTCAGACTCTGCAGACACCTTCTGCAGACACCTTCTCAGACTCTGCAGACACCTTCTCAGACTCTGCTGACACCTCCTCAGACTCGGCAGACACCTCCTCAGACTCTGCAAACACATCCTGAGTCTCTGCAGACACCTCAGACTCTGTGTGACTCAGGAGGTGTCTGCAGACTCAGGAGGTGTCTGCAGACTCAGGAGGTGTCTGCAGAGACGGTGGAGGTGTCTGCAGGGACGGTGGATGTGTCTGCAGAGACTCAGGAGGTGTTTGCAGAGACTCAGGAGGTGTTTGCAACCACCTCCATAGTCTCTACAGACACCTTAGTCTCTTCAAACACCCGGCCGTAGTCTCTTTAGACACCTCCTCAGTCTCTTTAGACACCTCCTCAGTCTCTTTAGACTCCTCTTTAGACACCTCCTCAGTCTCTTTAGACTCCTCCTCAGTCTCTTTAGACTCCTCCTCAGTCTCTTTAGACTCATCCTCAGTCTCTTTAGACTCATCCTCCTTCTCTTTAGACTCATCCTTAGTCTCTTTAGACACCTCCCGGGTCTCTGCAGACACCTCCCAGGTCTCTGCAGACACCTCCCAGGTCTCTGCAGACACCTCCCAGGTCTCTGCAGACACCTCCCGGGTCTCTGCAGACACCTCCCGGGTCTCTGCAGACACCTCCTCGGACTCTGCAGACACCTCCTCGGACTCTGCAGACACCTCCTCGGACTCTGCAGACACCTCCTCAGTCTCTGCAGACACCTCCTCAGTCTCTGCAGACACCTCCTCAGTCTCTGCAGACACCTCCTCAGTCTCTGCGAATGCCTCCTCAGTCTGCAGACCCTACTCAGTCTCTGCAGACACCTCCTCAGCCTCTGCAGACAACTCCTTAGTCTGTGCAAGCACATCGTCAGTCTGTGCAAGCACATCAGTCTGTGCAAGCACATCAGTCTGTGCAGACACCGCCTCAGTCTGTGCAGACACCGCCTCAGTCTGTGCAGACACCACCTCAGTCTGTGCAGACACCACCTCAGTCTCTGCACACCATCCTCAGTCTCTGTACACACCTCCCCAGCCTCTGCAGGCACCTCCTCAGTCTCTGCAGGCACCTCCTGAGTCTCTGTAGACCTCTCCTCAGATTCTGCAGACACCTCTTCGGTCTCTGCAGACACCTCTTCAGTCTCTGCAGACACCTCTTCGGTCTCTGCAGACACCTCTTCAGTCTCTGCAGACACCTCTTCGGTCTCTGCAGACACCTCTTCAGTCTCTGCAGAAACCTCTTCGGTCTCTGCAGACACCTCTTCGGTCTCTGCAGACACCTCCCAGGTCTCTGCAGACACCTCTTCGGTCTCTGCAGACACCTCTTCGGTCTCTGCAGACACCTCTTCGGTCTCTGCAGACACCTCTTCGGTCTCTGCAGACACCTCTTCGGTCTCTGCAGACACCTCTTCGGTCTCTGCAGACATCTCTTCAGTCTCTGCAGACATCTCTTCAGTCTCTGCAGACACCTCTTCAGTCTCTGCAGACACCTCTTCAGTCTCTGCAGACACCTCTTCAGTCTCTGCAGACACCTCTTCAGTCTCTGCAGACACCTCTTCAGTCTCTGCAGACACCTCTTCAGTCTTTGCAGACACCGCTTCAGTCTTTGCAGACACCTCTTCAGTCTCTGCAGGCACCTCCTTAGTCTCTGCAGACACCTCCCCAGTCTCTACAGACACCTACTCACCTCCTCAGTCTCTGCACACCCTCCTCAGTCTCTGTACACACCTCCCCAGCCTCTGCAAAAACCTCAGTCTCTGCAGGCACCTCCTGAGTCTCTGCAGACACCTCAGACTCTGTGTGACTCAGGAGGTGTCTGCAGACTCAGGAGGTGTCTACAGACTCAGGAGGTGTCTGCAGAGACGGTGGAGGTGTCTGCAGGGACGGTGGATGTGTCTGCAGAGACTCAGGAGGTGTTTGCAGAGACTCAGGAGGTGTTTGCAACCACCTCCATAGTCTCTACAGACACCTTAGTCTCTTCAAACACCCGGCCGTAGTCTCTTTAGACACCTCCTCAGTCTCTTTAGACACCTCCTCAGTCTCTTTAGACTCCTCTTTAGACACCTCCTCAGTCTCTTTAGACTCCTCCTCAGTCTCTTTAGACTCCTCCTCAGTCTCTTTAGACTCCTCCTCAGTCTCTTTAGACTCATCCTCAGTCTCTTTAGACTCATCCTCCGTCTCTTTAGACTCATCCTTAGTCTCTTTAGACACCTCCCGGGTCTCTGCAGACACCTCCCAGGTCTCTGCAGACACCTCCCAGGTCTCTGCAGACACCTCCTCGGACTCTGCAGACACCTCCTCGGTCTCTGCAGACACCTCCTCGGTCTCTGCAGACACCTCTTCTGTCTCTGCAGACACCTCCTCAGTCTCTGCAGACACCTCCTCAGTCTCTGCAGACACCTCCTCGGTCTCTGCGAATGCCTCCTCAGTCTGCAGACCTACTCAGTCTCTGCAGACACCTCCTCAGCCTCTGCAGAGAACTCCTTAGTCTGTGCAAGCACATCGTCAGTCTGTGCAAGCACATCAGTCTGTGCAAGCACATCAGTCTGTGCAGACACCGCCTCAGTCTGTGCAGACACCGCCTCAGTCTGTGCAGACACCACCTCAGTCTGTGCAGACACCACCTCAGTCTCTGCACACCATCCTCAGTCTCTGTACACACCTCCCCAGCCTCTGCAGGCACCTCCTCAGTCTCTGCAGGCACCTCCTGAGTCTCTGTAGACCTCTCCTCAGATTCTGCAGACACCTCTTCGGTCTCTGCAGACACCTCTTCAGTCTCTGCAGACACCTCTTCGGTCTCTGCAGACACCTCTTCGGTCTCTGCAGACACCTCTTCGGTCTCTGCAGACACCTCTTCAGTCTCTGCAGACACCTCTTCGGTCTCTGCAGACACCTCTTCGGTCTCTGCAGACACCTCTTCGGTCTCTGCAGACACCTCTTCGGTCTCTGCAGACACCTCTTCGGTCTCTGCAGACACCTCTTCGGTCTCTGCAGACACCTCTTCGGTCTCTGCAGACACCTCTTCGGTCTCTGCAGACACCTCTTCGGTCTCTGCAGACACCTCTTCGGTCTCTGCAGACATCTCTTCAGTCTCTGCAGACACCTCTTCAGTCTCTGCAGACACCTCTTCAGTCTTTGCAGACACCTCTTCAGTCTCTGCAGGCACCTCCTTAGTCTCTGCAGACACCTCCCCAGTCTCTACAGACACCTACTCACCTCCTCAGTCTCTGCACACCCTCCTCAGTCTCTGTACACACCTCCCCAGCCTCTGCAAAAACCTCAGTCTCTGCAGGCACCTCCTGAGTCTCTGCAGGCACCTCCTGAGTCTCTGCAAACACCTCCTGAGTCTCTGCAAACACCTCCTGAGTCTCTGCAGACACCTTCTTAGTCTCTGCAGACACCTACTTAGTCTCTGCAAACACCTAGGCCCAGTCTCTGCAAACACCTAGGCCCAGTCTCTGCAGACACCTCCACAGTTTCTGTAAACATCCGGCCCCAGTCTCTGCAGACACTTCCTCAGACTCTGCAAACACCTCCTCATTCTCCGCAGACCCTCCTCAGATTCTCCGCAGACCCTCCTTATTCTCTGCAGACCCTCCTTATTCTCTGCAGACCCTCCCCAGCCTCTGCAGACACCTCCCCAGCCTCTGCAGACACCTCCCCAGCCTCTGCAGACACCTCCCCAGCCTCTGCAGACACCTCCCCAGCCTCTGTAGACACCTCCCCAGCCTCTGTAGACACCTCCCCAGCCTCTTCAATCACCTCCTCAGCCTCTTCAAACACCCGACCCCAGTCTCTGCAAACACCTCCCCAGTCTCTTCAGTCACCTCCTTAGTCTCTCCAATTACCTCCTCAGTCTCTGCAGACCATCCCCACTCTCTGCAGACACCTAATCAGTCTCTTCAATCACCTCCTCGGTCTCTGCAGACCCTCTTCGGTCTCTGCATCTCTGCAGACACCTCCTCAGTCTGTGCAGACACCTCCTAAGTGTCTGCAGACCCCCCTCAGTGTCTGCAGACCCCCCTCAGTGTCTGCAGACCCCCCCTCAGTGTAGTGTCAGTGTCTGCAGACCCCCCCCCCCCCCCCCCCAGTGTCTGCAGACAACTCCTCAGTGTCTGCAGACAACTCCCAGTCTCTGCCGACACCTCCTTAGTCTCTTCAATCACCTCCTCGGTCTCTGCAGACCATCCCCACTCTCTGCAGACACCTAATCAGTCTCTTCAGTCACCTCCTTAGTCTCTGCAAACACCCGACCCCAGTCTATACAGGCATGTCCTCAGTGTCTGCAAATACCCCGCAGTCTGTGCAAGCACCCTTGTAATCTCTCAGCTTTTTCTGTACTTTGCCTCCGGGAGCTCTTGTCTAAGGGCACCAGAGGTGATTTTCCATGTTCTATTACATTCAGGGCAGGAGGGTGGGGTCACCTGCCGGACAGGCAGGGAGCCCACTTCAAAGAGGGCAGGAGCCGAGGGACGGAGCGGGCAGGAGTGAACGGCCCAGCAGGCCTCTGGAGCAGCTGCTGAAAGGCGGCAGAGGCGCGTTTCCTTCCTTCTAAAACGGGCTTGCAGACGACGGTAGGTGAGCTAATGAGGCCTTGTCCCCCTCGAGTCCAGGATAAACGTCCCTGCGTGTACCGGGCACCGGAAGTGTTGCACAACAGCACTCCGGGCGAGGCTTATTTGAGGCAGATGCTGTGTGTGAGTAACTGCGACATCTTTACTGCATGAAAGCTGCGGCACCTTTTATGTGCTTCTTCGTGGTTATTAGGGAAGGTATTCCTTGTACAACATAAGTACAGCGCCACTGCTTGGGAGCCCCTGCTGAATACCAATCCATGCTGTATGTAGCGCTTCCTAGCTCTATTCCGCAGTTTGTAAGCGCTGTGTCGCACAGACTCGCCCGGGGGTGCTGTGCACATGCTGTGTGAGCACTCGTAAAGATTCTTTCTTTACATTGTGTTTTACTCATTGGTGTGGGCCTCTATTTATGTACTTCTACGCGTGTAGTAGTGCATCGGGCCTGCGTTGGAAGGAGTGATGTGTCTGCTTTGGCACCAGAACCATTCATTCCAGCGCCTAGATACAGTTTTTGTATTACTGGCTAGGTAAATGTTTTTTCCTTTTAATTATGCAGTGTCAGGGCCAAGTGTGTAATGTGTGTGAGCGCTCTTGGCGAGAGAGGTATTAACGTGCCACGAGGCGATGATCCGTCTGCTCCGATGGTGGGGGAGATGGCGATGGAAGCGCTTCGCTCTTAGCCTGGTGTCGGGTGAAGTCTGCTCTGGTTGTGCCGTAGCTGGGCGAGGACGGTCTCAGGGTACCGTCAGCGGCGGTGTTCCTGCTGTGAGGGTGGGAGGGATATTAAAGGCGGGGGTCAGAGAGAGCTCGGTGGGTTCTGTAGTTGATAGCGAGTTGTGGACAGTGGACACTCCGGGGGCACTGCGGATGGATCAACTCAGGTTGGGTTTCCTCTGTGCTGCTGCAGGTGTGCAGAAATATTGAGTTTGCTGGGGTTGGTGCAGTGTACGAGAGATGTGTGAACTCCAAGAGTGGGTGAGATGCCCAAGGGAGTACTTCTGGTTTTTGTCCATATCTGAGCGACATACTTGAGTTCTTGATTGGATGAGGCTGGAGCTTAGCAAGGGAGGGAATACTCAAGCTGTTTCCGGGCTGTTTTCCTGTGTGTCACACATAGTGCTTGCACTACCGGGACAGTATGAACGTCAGATCTGTATATCCCGAGTGAGCGACATGTTAAGAGGAAGCATTTCAATGTTAGAAGGGTGCCAGGGGGAGGTCTCTTAACGAAGGGCAAGTGGCAGGGTGAAATCTGCTCGGATGGGCAGGAAGCTATCCGATCCGTTGTTTCTGTTTGAGGGCAGAGGAAGGGGGGATCTGAGCCCACTGCAGTGGAGCAGTGCCTTCTTAAGGCATGGGCACGCTGGTCAGTCGCCCACGGGCCCCACGAGCATAGGGGCCCCATTCTAATCTATGCAACATTTTTTTATTCCTGTGAGTGGCTGTGTAGGCAGGGCCCAGTGCACTGCTTTGCCCAGGGGCCTATAATGCTAGGGAGTGGAAGAGGCCGGAGGTTGTAGTGCAGTTATACTCAAAGTACAGCCCAGGGGCCGCGGGCCCTCATGACCTTTACATGCGACCTCCTGGGCAGCCGCAGCAGCACTGGGATGTTGTTTTCTCAACTCAGCACTATCATGAAAAAAAAAGTTAATTATACAGCAAGCACTTAAAGTTAATTGCAGTTAGGCAAAGGAAGAAACTAAGCCCTTAACTTTAGGATCACCTTTATTTCTAAAGACAGCCACTAGATATATATGCCTTGCTTCCCCTACACTCACTTTACACCCCCCCGCTGGCATCAGTGCGGCCCTCGGTCACACCATAGGCCAAACTTTGCGGCCCCCGGGAAAATGTTTGTGAGTACCCATGTTGTAGTGGAAGGGCCATAGTGCCCCACGGCTGATCTCGGGTTGTGTTTGGTGTACATCGTCTTTCCGTATAGAGACAGGGTGCTTGCATTCTGCAGGGCAGTTGTGGGTGAGATCTGTCAGCTCTGAGGGTCCGTGATATTTTAGGGGTTCTTCAGTATTCGCGCAGAAGCAGGTGAGATCTGTCTGATCTGAGAGTGGGTGAGATGCCAGAGGGCGTGCCTTGATATATATAGGTTCTGAAGTGGGTGAGACTGAATCTTCTACAGGAGCCCCCACCCCCAGTCTTACCAAGAGCATCTTACGTTGAGTGTGTACCGAGGGGTCAACTGCCTGGTATCAGACACTCTCAGGGTGAGATCTCTCTTGCAGGAGGTTGGGTGAGAGTTAATCTAAGAGGAGAAATATTACAGCGTTAAACCGGATGAAAAGGATTAATCTTTTCAGTTCCCACTACTGAGTGAGTTTCTATCAGATAATCAGTGGTACAGAAGGGGCGCTTTAAATGCCTGGAATGCATAACATATCACCATGGTTCACATTCTGTTAACAGTAGTGCACCGGCCCCTTTCCACATAGACCTCAAACCACCTGGCAAAACTGATAAAACCCTGCAGGCAATTGTCCCTCCCATATTCAATGACCAATAGGACCCTAACACCACTGAGAATATGCAGAAATGCTCAAGGAGAGCACCCGTTCTCACACCTCTGGCAGTGGACATGGAACAAGGATATCCTGAACACCAGTCTATTGAAATACAGTAGCGTCAAGTAAATCCTCAGAAATCGCCTAGTTTAAGAGACCCACAGCACCTAGAGGCAGAAGACAAACCAAAGACCACCAGGAGAAACTCAAAGAGCGTCACCCCACAGAGCAGGTCAAAAAGGAAAAATGTAAATTATAATAACTCATTGTTATTATGATTTTATTTTTGCGTTGTTGCACAGCTGGGTTGGGGCGGGGCAGGGCTCTCACAGAGGAGCTGGAGGAGGAGGGGTTACCACTCTCTTAAGTGCGCATGAGGGTTTGGCGGCCGTCTCGGGATGGCCGAACCAGCATGCACACTTTGCATGTTCTCCACCCAGGCTGTGGTGAAGACCATGTCCACGCTCCCTGTCCCCATCTGAGCGCCGAACCACGCCGCTCAGACCAATCACAATGCTGCATTGTGATTGGCTTAGGAGAACCTGGAAGTCTGGGTGTTTCCTGCTCCTGCTTCCTGCCCTGGAATCCTGGCGGCGGGACGCAGGCAAAGAGGACCGAGAGGCAGCTGCGGCGGCACACAGGTAAGTGATTGTTTAATATTTTTTTTATTCTCACCCCCTTACCACGCCATTAAATAGAAGCCACCACCGGCATCAACTAGAGACAGAGGAGCCTCCATTACACCCAAAATTAACTGTAATACTCTCTGGTTGGGGAACAAACATTATTAAGAGCAGAAGGACCACCTGGCTCAGGAAGAAGAGATCGCCAAAGATAATCAAGAAACCTCACTGCTCAGTAGCAGAGAACAACGAAATACCGCCAGCAGAAACCTCAAAATCTTCCAAATGGAAGATTGAACGGCACAGGCAGAAGGGAGACCACCGCACAGCACCAGAAAAAAGAACTACACAAGGCCAAACAGGAGGATGGAATCTAACTTTTCCCGTTGAGTATGAAACCCGTCATCCATTAGAAATAGTGGGCCACCATATATTACCAGAAGGAGCATCGAATCCTCCAGTTGTATGTAATCCAGTAGTGATCAGAGAAGGTGAACAACTAGATAGCACTGTATGTAGTATTATACCCTTCTAGTCTAGTGTAGGAAACCAGCAGCACTCGGGGAGTAGACACCATATTTCATGAAGAGAAACATCGCACCCACGCGTTCTAGGAAATCCGGCACAGAGAAAAAGGAGGTTCACCCATAGATTTAAATGGATGTCCCTTTTTTTCCATTATATTGAATTTAAAAGGGGTCCCTTATACTCAGTAATTTCCCCATTCAAGGTCCATATTTGAACTTCGGATCCCAACCTTGCTGAATTAATACCACCAACAACTGTTAATACCACCAACTTATAGCTTGCCTTTCAGATGTTAAAGAAAACATGACCAACAGCTGCCTTGACTTAAAAAAGAAAAAGATATGTGCTATTCCTTTTTGGTTTTCCATAATAGCCGTGATGTTTTCACGTACTGCCGCAGCCCAAGGCCATCACCCTCACGCCTATTCCCTTTGTAAATCTGGGCTTCCCATTTAACTGAACCTTTAGCTCCTGCCACAAAATGTTCTTTGTAGGTTTGATTTATTACTATAAGAAAATTCAACGTCGGTGCCTGATGCGGAACTGTAAGTTTTATGACTGGAGCAGGGAATGCATGAGACTTAAAGTTTAGCTGTTACACCATGATGATGCGAGGGCTGAATTTTCAAAAATGGACCTTTAAAAATATATATATATTATAGAAACCATTTGGAAACTTCACTTTTTCTGAAATAGCTGGTGTGCATGTAATATCGCAGTGCCTGGCCTAAATAAGCCATCAGTTTCAAAGGCCTCAGCTTATCTTTGTCCCATTTAAACAATTTATCGCATGGGACCGACTCATTGTCTGCTAGAAAAAGTAAACTCAGGCTAATGAAAACAATCGCAAGCCAAGCAGAAAAAACTGTATCTGTAGTCAGGCCTACTGGAATATATATAACTATTTGAAATCTGGAAAACAGAACGTAGTGAACTTGTAAGTTTATTAACACCAAACGAATGTATTCTACTGAGTATTAAACCTGGTAAAGTCAATGCATCGATGCTATATTCCCCCATAAGCACAAATACCTTACATTGGAATGCGTTTCACTTAACAAATTAGTGTTATCTGGGCGCCATAGTCTTTGTTTACATTGAATGAATTGTGTTAAAACACCCGATATTGAGTTGCAAAAGGGAAGAATATGGCTGGATAGATGATGCCCAGTGTACACTGCGGGCTCTGGAAACATTCATTGTGTCGGTACTGAAATACATCTTTGCGTCTGTGTGAGTATACATACTAACGTGGCTAGAGGTGGACTGAGTTTGCAGGCCACACTGTCGCCTGAAGGGTCAGTGTTAGACTGAAAGGGTTGGCTGGGCATTGTGGCTCGTGTATATCACTACCCAGTGAATGCCATGTCTTCAAGGACATGCCAAGACGGAATGTCAGTACACACTCCAATCCTATACAGAACCAGAATTCCTCTGCAGGTTGAGCTAAAGATTAATTGGTCATGATGCCTGCATCCATCTGTCCAGCATCTGTCCATCTATATGTCTGTCTCACCATCTATTTGATCCTGTGTGTGTTAGTGCCACTGTAAGTGTGTTGTCTGTCTGTGCGTATGTCCCATTGCGTATGGGTGGCTTTGTTTGCTGTGGTGCTTGTAAGCCAGTTGATCTGTGCTCAAAAGAGGGTGCTTGTCGACTTGTACCCCCATTTGTTTTTTGGCCCCACTCTGCCATACGTGCCTGTATGTATTGATTGTGACTATATGTTTTATCTGAGTGTAAAGTGCAAGGTTGCAAAAAGACTAAAAGAAAAACGTGCAACTTCTCAGCACCCACCGTACACCTTATCCATTACTCGGTCATCCTTGGCCTTTTATTCTTCCCATTGTCTATGTTTACCTGCATGTGTGTTGCCTGTGAGTGTAGGTTTTTCTATATGGTTATCTGTGACCGAGTTTGTCTTTTTTTGTATGTGTGTATATGCAGCTTTATATAAATAGGTGCTTGTCAGCTCTCATTGTGCATGCATGCCAGAAAATCTGTTTACCTGTGTTGATCGGTAATTAGACGTCTCCTATTATTATGTGTTCTCCGTGTGTGATTTTGGCCAATGTACATTCGTGGGTGGCCTATTTCTATGGTGCCCACATGCCTATTGATCAATGTGCAAGGGTACCTGTATTTCTATTTGTATGTGTAGCTGGTTGCCTACAGGTCTGTGTGCCTGGCTGCCTTTGTGTTAGGGTGTCAGCGTACACTTGAGTGCCTTTCGATCAGTGAGTGTAGGAGAGAGTAAGTCTCGCGACCTCTGTACTTGGGTGCCTGTGTGTTAGCGAGTGTGCCCTTGTGCGCCTGTTGATCTGTGAGCTGGGGAGAGTGTAAGAATGGTGACCCCTGTTCCATTGTGTCTGTGGTTTAAATGTGAGTGTACACTGTGCGACTGTTGGTCTTTGAGCATAGCAAGGGTCACTGGAATTAGAAGGCCAAATTAGTGTAAATGTGGTAGCCCCTGTGCTTGGGTGCCTATGTGTGTTTGCATCTGAGTGTACACTTGTACACCTCTTGATCTGTTATTGTAGGAGAGTGTAAGTCTGGTGACACCTGGGCCTGTGTATTAGGAGTGAGTGTATACTTGTGCAACTGTTGATCTGTAAGTGGAGGAGAGTGTACGGCTGGTGAGCTCTGTGCTTGAGTTTCTGCGTGTTAGGGGTGAGCGTACTCTTGTGCAACTGTTGATCTGTGAGCCCAAGAAAGTGTAAGGCTGGTGACATCTGTGCTTGGGTGTCTGTGTGCTAGGAGTGAGCATACACTTGTGCGAGTGTGGATCTGTTTTTGGTGGAGAGTGTAAGGCTGCTGACATCTGTGCTATCGAGTCTGTGTGCTAAATGTGAATGTACACTTGTGCGATTGTTGGTCTTTGAGCATAGCGAGGGCTACTGGAATTATGCGGCGGAAGAAGGCCAAAGTATGTGTCATGGTTGGCTAAATTATGCGGCAAGAAAAGTAAAATTATACAGCGTAATGCACATTTACTGATGGTATTACTCAATTAGTTTGTAATTTTTACACTTGGCAATACTGTCTGGGCATAGGTTGTATCTCATTAGTACCAGTTTAACACCCAAACATAGCAATAAGCAACACAAAGGTGACCAGTCAACTTCTCCAGAGAACTTCCACGGTGCGGCGAGACTAGTCGCTGCCGCATCGTTTAGTAACTTTTGTACTGTTTGGGTTAGAAGCTATTTTTCTGTTAAAATCTGCAGATTATGCAGCCGATAACGGATTATGTAGCAAATGCGGCAAATCCATAATTTTGCAAAAACCGCTGCAGCCGCACACTCGCATAATTCCAGTGGCCCTGCAGAGGGACCGTAATTTTAATGGTCTCTGTGCTTGGGTGCCTGCATGTAGGCAGTGCTTGAAATTGAAAAATAGAAGTGCAGGTACTCTGTACCAGGGTACCTACTTGTTTTTGAGAAGTGCCGGTACTCTCCAATTAAAAGTATAGCATCTCTCTTGAGAGGTGCCGGCACTCTCCCTCTCAAAATAACAAAGTGCCGGCAGTCCGTACCGGCCCAGTTAAAGCACTGCATGTAGGTCTGTGTGGTAATGTGTGCCCCTGAGCTTTATGGTTCTGTGTTCATGCACTATACAAGTGAAAAAACTATCGGCTTTGTCACTTCTTGTTACAGCTGCACTTGTTTCAGCTCCACAGTCTCCTTCCATCCCCAGTACTCTTCGGTACACCATCCTCCGTGCCCTCTTCACCTCTCGCTCTGTGTATGTCAGGCTGCCGTTATCACCTACAGCTCGCCCAAAGAAAGTAAATAATTGGTCTCTCTTTCCCTGTTGGGAAATTGGCTCTCTTGATCCATGTGCACACTGACTTTGAGCCTTATCCATAAAATAATTAAAGCCAACTCTTCCCCCTTACTTTCCAAGTCTTGCCCTAGCTTCTGTTCCTAGCCTCACTCTGAGTTCGACAAGAGGCTCTTCGTCCCACTCCCCGGTGAGCACAAGACCCCGGGTGGGACAGAGTCTGTCCCAAGATGGCGTCCTAGTCACCCTCTGCTGAGACAGGAAGGAGAATAACCGGCAGTACACAGGGACAGCGTCCAGAGGCGTTTAAGTCCCCGCCGAGCCTATGCGTACTTTAACCCACTCACCTAATCCTTATAGGTCAGCAGAAAGTAACTATTTAATGTGATCTGTACACCAGCACTCTTCCTCCAGACTTTACCCAATGGCAAAGCCTTTGAAATGATATGCTCCGAAGATCACATCGCGTCAAAGACATGACCTCGTCGGCCAAAGAGGTATTCTCAGAAAAAGTTCAGAATCACGGACACGTTTTTCCAGGGAGGTTGACATCAGTTTATGTTAATTGCTTCCAAGAGCCAGCCTGAGGTAAGACTGTTTCTCCAAAGTCCCCGCACCACGCAGCTTAACATATCTGTGCATGAAAGGGCGCTAAGGTTGCCGCCTCATGGGCAAGATTTATGTGGTGGGACGAGCACTTGCCACAGGGCCCTCAGGCGGCGCTCTCCGCTCTGCCCGTCTCACTCACGTACAGTGCGTGCACCGTTCCTCGTCACCCCATAATCACAGGATCAGACTCAGAAAGTTACCTGGACGCCCACACAGGCACCTTGTGCAATCAATCACAGGCATTCCGGAAATGCTCCCTCCCATTCCGTCACGTCACATTCCAGGCGTGCAGAACCTACCCGGAGGCACTGTAGCTGGACCCGGCGGGGCATGCATGCGGCTGGACGCGGTGATACTGTGGGATCCTGAGAGGCGCATCTTTGGCTGATGGTACTTACTGCGCACTTCAAAACAAGCCACGTTTCACATTTGTATAGTAACCGCCACAAAACGACCTCTCGTCGATAGAAGTAGAAGTCGCGTAATTAACGAGCGCAGTGGTACTCCTTTCATCGAGCTTGGATGGAAGAAAGACCTCACTCGGTAGCCAGTAGTGGAACAAGGTGCATGTCTCGCCTCCATTCCTCTTGCTTCCTCTGTCTCACCTGGAGTGCAGAGGTTGTGAAGTTACCACTGCCGGTGCGGCATCTATGATCTCCTTATAGAAGACCCTACAGGGACGGACACCGGGTCAGAGGTGCCGTTCAGTTTTGGACAGCCCCCAAATGCCATTCCAGCAGGCGTCCCCCTAATTACAGGTATGGCAGAACAAGACCCCAAACGCCCCCCAGGCTCCGAGAGGAAACTCCCTAGTGTGGGAACATTATTTATTTTTGAAGATGGGCCTGCCATTGAGAGACCTATCTTCAGAAATAATGTACGTGGGAATAAGTGCACCAACCACACAGGCACGACGTGGCCGACCGTGGCCTAGTTTGTATTTCTGCCATGTATATAGGTCAAGTGACAGCACAGCATTATAAAATGTCGTGTAAACCAAGGACTGGTCACCAGACTGGATAATCATATGTTCCCACGGACCTAAAGTCCTTTGAAGTGCCAGAACAAATCTGGTTACATAAACCATGCAAAGTCTCACGAATGAACAACCTACAGTGAGCAAGCAGGAAGGGCCTTGAAAAGTAACCGAGTCTTACTCCTGAGTTCTTCCACGAGAACAGCATGTCACCGTAAAGCACATTTTGCTGCATGCTTTGTCAATAAGAAATAATCACACAATCAATATTATGAATGCTCCAAAAAACAGAATGGAGGTGAGGCCTAGTAGAAGCCTAGTGTGACCTATGCTTGGAAAACATTGTTGTGTCCATCACAGCATTATTGTTTCGATTTAAAAAAGGTCTGCATTAATAAGGAAATATGATTTTAATCAGAAATTGGCATTAACAATGGTCTGGGAGTGTTCAAAGCATTTTGTAAAACCCGATAAATGCTCAAATAAATCTCTGTTTTGTGTTTACAAAATCACATTAAAAAAGTCCGTCTCAAGATTGAGATCTTATTTTAAGCCTCTGCTAAAAGGTCGTGCATGTTAGTGAAATTATTACAGTGGAGGACGTTGAGCTGATAAAGTAGTTGGTTTCTGGCACTAAACTTTTTTGCGCTGGAAAATAGTCATTAAAGTAACATAAATAGTTCTTTGCACTGCTTTCTGCTACAAGTTGTGTGAAGAGGGGCTTTCTTTGCATGGTACATGGGCATTCCAACGCTACCACCCATGGTTTTTGACACTAAGCCATATCCACTGAAATTAATTTACTGAATTAAAATCCCAGTCTGTAAGGTTCTGCTGCTAGGAATGGTTGGTTAGTGGTAGAGTTGCTCCCCACTTCTGCGTGATTCAGACATGCTGCATTACACTCTGGGGGTTCGATTGGTTTGTTACTGAATTAAAGTCCCAGTCTGTAAGGTTCTGCTGCTAGGAATGGTTGGTTAGTGGTGGAGTTGCTCCCCACTTCTGCGTGATTCAGACATGCTGCATTACACTCTGGGGGTTCGATTGGTTTGTTACTGAATTAAAGTCCCAGTCTGTAAGGTTCTGCTGCTAGGAATGGTTGGTTAGTGGTAGTGTTGCTCCCCACTTCTGCGTGATTCAGACATGCTGCATTACACTCTGGGGGTTCGATTGGTTTGTTACTGAATTAAAGTCCCAGTCTGTAAGGTTCTGCTGCTAGGAATGGTTGGTTAGTAGTAAAGTTGCTCCCCACTTCTGCGTGATTCAGACATGCTGCATTACACTCTGGGGGTTCGATTGGTTTGTTACTGAATTAAAGTCCCAGTCTGTAAGGTTCTGCTGCTAGGAATGGTTGGTTAGTAGTAAAGTTGCTCCCCACTTCTGCGTGATTCAGACATGCTGCATTACACTCTGGGGGTTCGATTGGTTTGTTACTGAATTAAAGTCCCAGTCTGTAAGGTTCTGCTGCTAGGAATGGTTGGTTAGTGGTAGAGTTGCTCCCCACTTCTGCGTGATTCAGACATGCTGCATTACACTCTGGGGGTTCGATTGGTTTGTTACTGAATTAAAGTCCCAGTCTGTAAGGTTCTGCTGCTAGGAATGGTTGGTTAGTGGTAGAGTTGCTCCCCACTTCTGCGTGATTCAGACATGCTGCATTACACTCTGGGGGTTCGATTGGTTTGTTACTGAATTAAAGTCCCAGTCTGTAAGGTTCTGCTGCTAGGAATGGTTGGTTAGTGGTAGAGTTGCTCCCCACTTCTGCGTGATTCAGACATGCTGCATTACACTCTGGGGGTTCGATTGGTTTGTTACTGAATTAAAGTCCCAGTCTGTAAGGTTCTGCTGCTAGGAATGGTTGGTTAGTGGTAGAGTTGCTCCCCACTTCTGCGTGATTCAGACATGCTGCATTACACTCTGGGGGTTCGATTGGTTTGTTACTGAATTAAAGTCCCAGTCTGTAAGGTTCTGCTGCTAGGAATGGTTGGTTAGTGGTAGAGTTGCTCCCCACTTCTGCGTGATTCAGACATGCTGCATTACACTCTGGGGGTTCGATTGGTTTGTTACTGAATTAAAGTCCCAGTCTGTAAGGTTCTGCTGCTAGGAATGGTTGGTTAGTGGTAGAGTTGCTCCCCACTTCTGCGTGATTCAGACATGCTACATTACACTCTGGGGGTTCGATTGGTTTGTTACTGAATTAAAGTCCCAGTCTGTAAGGTTTGCTGTGCTGCCTGAGCTTCTGGTGCTAGGAATGGGTGGTTCGTAGTAGTGTGGCTTCCTGCTTGTACGGAGTTTGGATGTATGTATTGCACTCTCCGGGTTTGAATAGTGTGTTACTGAATTATGATTAGTCTGTAGGGTTTGCTGTGCTGGCCGAGGTTCTGGTGCTAGGAATGGTTGGTTCGTAGTAGTGTGGCTTCCTGCTTGTACGGGATTCGGATGTATGTATTGCACTCTCCGGGTTTGAATAGTGTGTTACTGAATTATGATTAGTCTGTAAGGTTTGCTGTGCTGCCTGAGGTTCTGGTGCTAGGAATGGGGTGGTTCGTAGTAGTGTGACTTCCTGCTTGTAAGGGATTCGGATGTATGTATTGCACTCTCCGGGTTTGAATAGTGTGTTACTGAGTTATGATTAGTCTGTAGGGTTTGCTGTGCTGGCCGAGGTTCTGGTGCTAGGAATGGTTGGTTCGTAGTAGTGTGGCTTCCTGCTTGTACGGGATTCGGATGTATGTATTGCACTCTCCGGGTTTGAATAGTGTGTTACTGAGTTATGATTAGTCTGTAGGGTTTGCTGTGCTGGCCGAGGTTCTGGTGCTAGGAATGGTTGGTTCGTAGTAGTGTGGCTTCCTGCTTGTACGGGATTCGGATGTATGTATTGCACTCTCCGGGTTTGAATAGTGTGTTACTGAATTATGATTAGTCTGTAGGGTTTGCTGTGCTGCCCGAGGTTCTGGTGCTAGGAATGGGGTGGTTCGTAGTAGTGTGACTTCCTGCTTGTACGGGATTCGGATGTATGTATTGCACTCTCCGGGTTTGAATAGTGTGTTACTGAATTATGATTAGTCTGTAAGGTTTGCTGTGCTGCCTGAGCTTCTGGTGCTAGGAATGGTTGGTTCGTAGTAGTGTGGCTTCCTGCTTGTACGGGATTCGGATGTATGTATTGCACTCTCCGGGTTTGAATAGTGTGTTACTGAATTATGATTAGTCTGTAGGGTTTGCTGTGCTGCCCGAGGTTCTGGTGCTAGGAATGGGGTGGTTCGTAGTAGTGTGGCTTCCTGCTTGTACGGGATTCGGATGTATGTATTGCACTCTCCGGGTTTGAATAGTGTGTTACTGAATTATGATTAGTCTGTAAGGTTTGCTGTGCTGCCTGAGCTTCTGGTGCTAGGAATGGTTGGTTCGTAGTAGTGTGGCTTCCTGCTTGTACGGGATTCGGATGTATGTATTGCACTCTCCGGGTTTGAATAGTGTGTTACTGAATTATGATTAAGGCTCCCTTTTTTCCCTTTTTACTGACTTTTACAGATAAATACAGACCGAAAACATTTATTTTCTTGTCTGTATTTATTTTTAAATGTGTATAAAAACGGAAATTGGGTTGCTTTTTGAGGTATTCTAAATACTGTCTGCCATGACTGCCAGGCCAATATATGTGTGGATTGATGGGTAAGGGGGTTAAAAGAAGAAAGGCATTTTAGTAAAGAGGCTTTAACAGCAGTTGATATGCAAAAGGCTGATTCAGAAATTTGCATATTTTCATATAAGTGCACTGATTTTTCTTCTGCGGGTGCTCACAGCACTGAAACCTGGCAGACATTCAAGCATGAGCGCATATTTATTGGTTAAAATAAATGTGGAAATATACTAATTTCAACTTAATTTTTCTACAAAACCAAAAATAAATATGGATAAATACAGATGGAAATGGCAAAAAAATAAATACCATAAAACTGGGAGCCCTAATTATGATTAGTCTGTAAGGTTTGCAGTGCTGCCTGAGATCCTGGTGCTAGGAATGGGTGGTTAGTGGTAGAGCTCCTCCCTTTATTTATGGAGTTCAGGCACGCTAAGGTGTGAAACACTGCCTTAGCTTCTAGGACAGTAATGTTTGCCACATGCAAACCCTGTCCCCAGTTCCCTTCTTCTACGATACAGACACTGTCTACACCATGTAAGATTTTCTCTTCATCAGATCCCTGCATTGCTTAATTTGTAAAAGAATAAGTACCAGGCCCTAAAGTTTTGCTCCGAAGTCATTAGGAAGTGCTAGGGAATGGCAGAGGAGCCGAATACCAATGCTGTCTACTCTCGATTCCACCATATGCTTCTTACATCCACCACCAGACACTCCCTGTCTCTTTATCTCACTCCTGCAGGTTCTTTTTCATCCCTGCAGATGTTTTTCTCCTCTTTCTTCTTTGTGTGTTTTTCTCTCTCATGCTCTGGGTCAAAGTTTGATGATGAAAAATAGGTGTTGGTCTCCAAGAATCGGTGTCAGTGGACCCCACCTGCAACCACCGACTCAAATTAAGCCCTGGATACTCAGTCTTCCTGGCTACCTCCCTTTTCTGTATCCCTCTCTGTCTTCCATAATCTCTCTTTACTGTCTTCCTCTGTTCAAACAGACAAGGGCTTTCTCCTTCATGTCTCCCACATGCTGGCCTCTCTCACTATCATGTAAACTAAGTCACTCACGCTATTGTCTCCCTCATTATCTGTCGTTTGTTTTTCTGGTCTCTCCTTTTCTCACATGGGCATTGGGACTCTCCCATCTCTGTCTCCCAATTTCCCCCAATTACACAGATACCAGGGCTGTATTTGAATTAGTTAATTAATGAATTGAATAGTTAGGTAATGTGCTTTTATAGCACAAACTAGTCCCAGAAAAGAGGATCAGAGGTCTGTTCATGGCATAGTATTCATAAAGAGTTAAAACGTTTTTAGAACCATGTATACGTAAATTTAAAATTGTCCGATATCTGGAGGAAATTCTAAAAACAGTCTCCAAGTCCTCCCTTGAATAGCCTTCTCAATAGTATCCCTACGGTGGAGAAAGTACAACTGAGCATTTTACTCTGTATTTCGACTTTCCACCAGAAATCAGAGCATTTTCAGTTCCCTATAAACTGTAATGAAGCCCGGACTCCTAATCTAGAATATGTGACTATGTTGCTAGTCCAATTTATTCTTTACCTTCCTTCATGTAAAGCACTCTGATACCCGCTAGTATCATGTTCGCGCTATACAAAACTTTATAAATACATAAATAAACTTTCTCCCTGTCTTACTTATTTGTTCCTCCAATATTTTCTTTGTCTCTCCTCGCACATTGGTGAATGTGGGACCATTCAAGATTGCCCATCAATAGACACCACCAGGCCCATCTCTATTGCCTGTTTAATGTACTGCCCCAGTTATGAAGTTACTTGCACTTTATCTAGGAGAGGCTTCACGATGAAGGGCACTTGGACGCAGAGATCTGATCAACGTTTGGAATTAGGACGTTATTGCATATCTAGAGAACTTCATTGACCATGAGAAAAGTCTTTTTTTTGCAATTGTTACACTCCCTTTTTGTTTCAGAATGTTTCAGGCCCCCTTCAAGGTGCAATGCAACACTAGAAACGTGGAAGCCTATTGCGCCAACTTAAAATGGCACCAGATTGTTGGCCCTATGACATTGTGGTGGTGTTAATAAAGTGCTCCTTTGAGGAGGGTAGCAACAAATCTTCACCAGCCCTGCTTATATTAGAAGCAGCTCCAAGAAGTGCCAGGTGGTGCAGAACGACAAAAACGTAATGGGTAGGATGTGGGAAGCTAAACATATCAACTGTGACTTTCTTTGGGAATATAGATGGCTTGTAAAATGTGTGGAGCACAGTGGGAGGCAGGGAAGACGGGAGGAAGATGTTTATGTATAGCGCATTCGGCAAACTAGGCCAACTATGGACTGGTTACAATAGGACATGGCCCCCCAGGTTGCTCCCGGCCCCGCCCTCATCCGAACCCACAAATCAATACTTGACAACCAGAGCTGTGAGTAAAAGAGGCCATGTTTATTACAAACCATCACACAAACATGACAATATATAATTAATACAATTCCATATGATATGGATTTATCAAATTCAATTGCTAAACAATATTTACATTTAAGTTGATCATAAAATCATAATCCATCAGCAAGTCTGACAGAACTCAATTTATATACACAAAGAATGTTTGTCTATTGCTCCAGCACTAAGGGGCCTTCTGTCTCGCGTCCCCCAACCAACTGAGAACCACGCAAGGTGCATCCCACCTGCGTCCTTGAGAGGTGAGCCCCTGCCATCTGGTCCTTGTCCACCACTTGAGGGGCCCACCCCTCCACCACCAGGCTGCCCATCAGGGCTCGTAGGGAATAACCAGGGGCGGATGCCCCATGTCCTAGTTTGTAAACTGGCGCCCTTGCCCCAGCAGGTGTCCCCGTTCTCTCTGGGGAGAGCTTACTGTATCTCCCCCTCAGTGCTGGCCTAGTGAGTATACAGGAGGACTCCCCTTAACAATGTAAGGCAATTTATGTGGCCTCCTTACCGCCACAAGGGCGACCAGGGCCAACCGCCCTTCGCCCTCCCCACCACCAGGCCACTCCTGAACCCTCAAGTTCCCATCATTCTTCAGGCTCGGAGCCATGTCGTATTCCAATGCCCGGATCAACCAGTCTGGGTCCCAGGTACCCATGTGCCCACCATTGCGGTGCAACCACACTATCCCAATGCCTGATTTTTTGTGGTGCATTACCAAGCAGGCCCCTGCCTTTAGGCACCGCTAGGCCATTCCGGCCCCCAAGGCCCTCGGCCGAAACATTAAAAGGCAACTGACCGTAGTCCTGGCCCCCAATTACACCCCGGCACTGTGAGACCACAATTATCCAGGGAATGTCCAATCCCAAATGGGCGAATCTAGACATGGCCCCCCTCGAGGTCCCTTGTCCCGGCCAAAATATATCCATACTTCCTAAAGTATAACTAACTAGGGGAACTGCAGTACCCCCTGGCATAAGGAGTCTTCCACACGCTGGCGAATGTGTGTGCTCTGACGGTCCTCGTCCTCCATTAAACAAAAGGGGGACACTCTGAGCCCCCCAGCTACAAGGCCCTGTGTCCAAACCTACACCGGACCTAACCCTCTTGATAAAGGATAACCAACTCTGGGAACTGTAGTCCCACATGGCACCTGGTATCTTTCACCTGCCCGTGAATGTGTGTTTAGTTTAGCTTAGGGAGTGTTTTTGGATACGTGCGATCTGAAAGGCCCTGAAATCCATCCAACCATACAAGAGAGACACTCTCGAAGCCCACCAGCCTCAACTCCGGCAGCTGTTGTAGACAGCAAGTGGCCTGTTGCACGACCAAGTGACTCAGCACCCACCCCATTATGGAAGACATACCACCGTAATTTCTTTGGGCGAAATATCTGGCATGCAGCGCCTGTCGCAGCACCTATCCTGTTCGAGTAATTGACTATCTCACTCCCCTCGCTGCGGTAGGTAGACCCCAATATGCTATGAACATCCGTGCATGAGTTTGACCCTGAGGACGGGTGGACAATCAGGACATATACGCCCCCCATAAGCATCACAAGCCTACTCTATCCCTTTTTCGCTTTACGCCCCATTACCATCCCCTTACAAAAGGATCAGGTATGATCCCTCTTGAGTAAGCCTGACTGCATGTATCCCAATGACCGTGAACTGCAGACTACACCAGTATGCCCAGTCGCGCTGCCCCTACCAATCTGACCCCTCGGAAAAACCCCTAACACTGCCACAAGCAGGCAGTCGAAAATATGGCATTTCCCACGGAGAACTGCCCCCTAAGTGGTTGATAGCTCACATGTATACAACTCAAATCTAAATCACGCATAGGAATTGCCCTCCTTCTGCATCCCCTCAACTTGCTGATGCAACCGAACACTGTCCGATGCTGCGTCAGGCACCCTGTTGTTTCGTTATCTCAACCTTTGCAAGCGGCCCTGCACGAGCCCTCGGTGAACAAGAGCATAAGTTCTTTCGCATGCCTTCTGAATGTGCTCGCAGAGCGGGCCCCCCTGACTGTGCTAGGGCCAGACCCCAAACCCGCAAAAGTGGTGTTGAGAACCTATCCATCTAATCCCATCTGACATTATTGCCCAGCACAAACCGCAAAGGGTGTCCGTGCAGCTAACATTCCTCCATGTCCGAAACCATCATCAGGACAAGTAAGTTCTGCCTATTCTGTGGTGCGTAAGTGCTATACCGCATAGAGAAAGGATGGGGCTAATCCCCTGAATTAACTAAATGCTTAGATACGTGGCCGAGCAGAACACCTTCCTTAACCCTAATTATCTTCAGAACGGCAGCACAGCAATGGAATCAAGCAATGAACCGCTGAAGTTACAAGAAACGGCAAAGATGAGACTACTCGCAAGGAATTAGATGATGCTTTGGTAGGTGAAGCAAGACACTTTTCTTAACCCTAATTATCAGAAGGAAGGTCATCTGACCCACTGGTATCCCAAAGGTGAACACCTGGACTCTTGTAACCTGAACATACTGCCCAGGGAGTCCCCATTCTAAGATGGCATGCTAACTGTCTGTCCACTGCTGCCACTGGAAGAACAAGCATTGAAAATGCAATAGGTCTCGCCTTTGATTAAGTTAAAGCCATTTGCTTTGCTAATGGTATTGTATAGCAAAGCAAATGGCTTTAACTGAATGAAAGGCGAGACCTATTGCATTTTTAATGCTTGTTAATCTTGGAGTAGGGAGATGCCACTTCAAAATCCTTAGCTACCCCACACTCAATTTTCGTTTAGGTCAGAGTGTAACAAAGGGCGAACATAATTGTCGACTACAGGGACATAACCTGAGCCAAACTAGGAAACCCCTAAGTAGGAGACTGTACAACCAGTGAAAATGCGTACTTACGGATGCTTCCAGTGCTAGAGGTGGTTAAATCATACCATACTAAGTAGGCAAGGGTTCAGCGCCCTACAGGACCACATTCAGCGGTACTTGTAGAACAATATTCTCCGAATTCGGCAGTATACAGACTCCGAAATAAGGCAGTAGAGACAGACAGACCACACACACCCCTTGAATGTTATTCTATCTAACTGTGTGCCATGTTGCTACGCAGCCGTCTTGCCCTGTTCTTTTAATCAACGCTTTGCATACCGAGACTCGTAGGGCGTTACTTTGATCCGAGAACGTAGAACTCCAAGTCCCAGCATGCCCCTGCTGCTGACTAAAGCCACATTTGGAAGAAGGCAACCCCTCCCATGACATGCTATCAACTATTAGCTACGCTTCAATGAATCAATGGCTAGCTTTCAAGAAGTGCCTTGTGTCGTGCAACATTTTAAAGGCACTGTGTTTTGAACGCCGAGGTTCAGCCCCTGCATGTTAGCTGTGATGTTATTCATGCTCCGATCTAAGGATCAGCGCACGGCTGACCGGGTGAGAACAAGCACATGGCCTTGGGGTGAGGTGAGGGCTGGGGCACTGCAAAGGTCTCAACCGGTCCAAACAGGTCATGCCTCGTACAGTGATGAGGCAAAACTGACCATAACACTGCTGGGGGCAATTCCCATGCTATCGAGGATGCAATACTCTGTATGCGTTCCACTTCCAACCAACAAAAGGCCACAAACAACCCAAATATAACTACTCTAAAAGTATGCAACCACATTGCAGCACCGAGCTCCCAGAAGCACAAAAACACTAATTAGCAGAGCCTACTTAGCAAAAATTACAACAGCCATTAGCCCGACAAGATGCGGCTCATCGTGCCATTTTTCCACATTGTGTATAGTTTTATGATCTTGCCGCATCTAGGACGGCTGCTAATTGCTTTTCCAACAGTTCTGAGGAAATTAATTTGCGCAGTGCCTCGAACGTCACCTTGGCGTGGCAGCTGGGGTGACGGGTGCCGACGGGAGCCGAGATGTACCCGAGAACTGGATCCGAGGGTGGAGACCGGCAGAGAGAAGTACAACAAGAGACGAGCCCCCCGCCCCTCCACTGCCTGCTAGGCAACCTGCGACGCTGGGCCAATCCCAGCACGGCTTGCGGTGACGTAGGAGCTTACAGCAGATGAAGCTCCCGGCGGTGATCTCTTGTCTTTATGGGGCCATGTGTTTGAAACACATGGCCCCATAAAGATAAGAAACCTTTTACCACACACGTAAGTCAAGCGAGCCAGTCCAACTGGGACGGCTCTAAAACAGAAAAGTGTACGTCACTGGAAGCTCTTTTCCAATGGCTGGCCACCGTTTAGCATAAACGGTGACGCCAGCCAATGGAAAAGAGGGGCGGGGCTTAAAGCCCTTTACAGAAGTTACTCTAAATCTTTAAATCTCACCAGCGAGACTGCGCATGTCTGCGCAGCCTACGCCAGGCGAGACCTAAAAAGGGGGACTCTGCGTGCTCCAAGCCAGCGTGCGTACATGTGTAAGACCCCCATCGCACGTGAACGCTCCACCCTTAGGGGAGTAATGCCGCAGATGGTACTAATAAACCCAAACCCCCAGACCTGAGCACTATGTAGGTCTTGCTAAGAAGCTACCTTGAGAAGTAAATACCCTGACAATATTGCCCATACTGAGAAGAATACTGACTACCGATCATTGAAATGGGAAAAACCTGCTAGCACCTATCAAAATACACTGCTAATACTAAGGTCTCCATCGACAGTAAACGCTGATAATACTTGATACCCCGAGCAGTGAGTACATCTGTGAGACTGCAGGGACTACCGGCAATGGGCAGTAACAGTATGGCAACAATAAACCCTAACTACAGAGTAAGTACTGCTAGCCCCCGGCAATGAACCCACTTCAATGCTGTTACTGGCCATACTGATACCACTAGCTTTGAGCAGTATACCCACTGCTACTGCAGACTACCCTACAAAGCACCAACAATGCCAATACTTCTAGCCCTGAGCAGTACCTACAATGTTCACACTGTGAGCCAAGACTACTAGCTCTCCGCAGTAAATAAACTGCTAATACTGGCAGAAAAACAGCTTCTCCATGCTGCGCCAACCCGCAAGCATCACTCTATTACTGCCCAGTCTGTTCAGTCAGCGCATCAAAGGAGCCGTAGAAAAAAACCCTGTGACATAAATCACAGTACCGAGCGGTAGACGTATCGCTGATAAAGCACTAAGCCGTAACACACAACTAGTGCTTGCCTACATCTAGTAGTGAGCCCCCTGCCTGCCCTGGCTGTAAACATGCTGCCCAAATGGCCCGTCCCCAGCAACAAACCTGTAGCCAGTACCATCCTGCCCTCCACCATGGCCCATCTGACACGCTGTGACGATGCAGCTAAGTTACACCGCCCTCACAGCACCGAGCCTCAAGCAGCCCGCTGGGGCACCACCACCTCAGTGTCCCATTCCAACTTCCTCCACAGGAAACCCTGCCCATTTTCCACAACTAAAACGATTAGCCATGTAGGCACCGGAGCACCCTCCCTGAACGCCAATAGAGCCACAGCAGGGCACACAAAACGCAGAATTCCGTGATTTCAAGGACCGGAAAAAATTGTGCTTTCTGCCGACCCTCTAACCCGGCTCATCGACTTCACGGCCAAAAGAACCGCCCCTAAATTGCGTGTCGGGGTCACCGGTCCAACACGCCTCACGTTACCCGGTACCCTTCACCGGTATCACCAATTGCTAACTAACAGCTACCAACATAAGCGACCCACCGCCCTATTACTGCGGGGGCCGGCCGCACATTTCACTCCTCGAGCCCGTTGGCGCCACCACCAGTACTATCCAAAGCTAGCGAACCGGCAGCGCCCTGTAACGTGCACGGCCCCCCTCCGCTCCACGGAATGGGCACAATGCCTTTATGCCTGAGCCAGCAAACCTTACGAGTTCAGGAGCGGTGTATTTATGACATTTATCTTTCACCTGCATGGCTGCCCAGTCTCCTACCCTATTACCCTTTGTGGTACGGGTGGTCTGCTCCCCTTTGGGGTCCAACACAGCTATATTCTATCACTAAAGTGACAAACAGCATCAGGGTAAATATGGCTCGCGAGAGGGATAACCACCCTGTTGCGCCGTGGAAGTTTCCCATGAACCTCCCTAAAAGTACTCGCTCTCCCATACCACAGCTATCATAGCAGTTAAAATGGCCATACCATGCATGAAACAAGAATACATTACACTGCATTACTGTGCGGTAATCAGTCATCTATGTAAGTGCCAAACATAAGCACTAAAGTACTACAACATCCATCGATCGTCTGTGCCCCCAAACCCAGAAATCGTCATTCAAACTTACAGGCAGTGTCCCGGTGGCCTACCATACCCTCGGTCGCAACCACCGAGGCCACTGTGGGAAGACGCAAATCACAGTACCGCGCCCTGGCAGGAGGTTGCCCTCACGCTGGTCTGAAACTGGGACGCCCTTACCGGAGTCCCACACTTGGAAGTCCCAGGAACACGCCCCCTATGACCGACTGCACCACATGCGACCATCTCACCAGGAATCCCCTACAAGAATCACCTTTTCTCAGATCCATGTGTGATTCTGTGCCTAACCAGGAGGCGCATAGATACCTTTGAATAAGCGGAGCTGCGCTGCACTGGACTCAACACCTTAAATACAAACTGATGAACAGTTGTCCTTTTGAAAGTACTTTATTTCAGATTGTGAAAGGCTAACGCACTGGGCCAATTCAGGCTCCCTGTCCTTCCTTTTCTCATTTCGCTCGGCATAATTTCCCAACACACTCTCGGCCATTGGCGGGATAAATCAAACCCAAATACCAGGAAGTGCCGATACACCACAATAATCACCACCCCTTCGCGCTGCTATCAGACAGGGGCAAGCTTATGTTAACTTGGCTGAGGATTAATCGCAATGCGCTCTGGCCACCTTAACCATCAGGCGGTTAATCGTGTGACGAGGAAGAGGGGGAACGGGGGACTAGCGACTTCCACCGCGTACACTGTTAAAGTGCGTTCATCCGCTCTCTGTACCGGGCAGCCGAAGGAACAAGCATTTGCAATGCAATAGGTCTCGCATTACTGAAATTTGAGATATTGGCATTGCATTATTATTTGCAACACCAATAGCTCAAACTTTCACTCAGTAAGATACCTGCAGTGCTTTGGCTATACACAGCAGCCCGTTATGCCCTTCACATTGGTGCTCAAAGAGTTAATTTTAGTCCCCTCTCCGCTTTTGCACCCTGCTGGAAGCACTAGCAGGGTATGACGTGCTTTACAAAAACAACACACTAAAGTAAATAGGAACAGAAATATATTGTGTGTGTTTATAAAGTAAAAATGTCAAAAGATAACCGTGTCACAGTGGGAAATTCCAAAATACCTACAATCCTCTAATATATGACAACAGACACTGCCAGCGACCCATGCCCACACTACTCCCATGGGCAAACCGTTTAGTGATCTAAACGCTGTACAGTAGGAGGCCTTATGCTAAGAACAGATTACATTTTAGAAACGAGGTGTTGGCTGGTGAACTAAATTCAAACAGGAACGAGGTAAGGTGTGGTGTGCAAAGAACTAGATCACCTTGCATTGGGAAAGAACCTCCTTAAAGGAGGTCCACTGAAATTATACTGCAGAGAACAACCACACCTTCCCGTCAGCCTTCATGAAGGGCCACCCGCACGCCTATGAATGCATCAGGAATACCAAATGTTTTCACGAGTGGGCTCGCCTACTCCTTCTGATCCTAGGCAATCAGGGGTGAGTTTTAACAGCACAGAGGAGATGGCGGTGAAGAAACAGCAGGAGAAGGCCTGTCAGCCCGAGAATACCAGTGAAGTTACCGGCCTCGGGCAAACACAAGACTGCTGTAGCGTCAAGAAGAGAAAAATACAGGCTTCCATTTCTACTCACCGTGTACTCTGAAAGAGAAAAATAAATACAGTCCTAAAACAGAAGACAAGGAGGGAATAACAAGCTGCAGAGCACTCGCAGCCCTGCCTTAAAGTTCCCGCGATGATTAACCAAGAAAAAATGCATTGGCATAGCCAATAGTATATAAGTATTTAGTTATGCAGCACAATATCCTTGGTGCAACAACATCAAATGTTGCATGGCTAAACACGTATAAGGTCCCAAAAGCGAGATCTATTGGCTATGCCAATGCTTGTGACTATTGTGTCAGTGCAGAATAAGCCAAATGCGCTCAACCACCTCACTACCGGATGTCTAGGTGGCCGAAAAACAGCATCCAGGTATGCCCTGCAGTGTTCTGCAAAACACACAAACTTGTATCAGCAGGACCCGCCTGACGAGTCATGCTGGGAGCTTGTGATCCGCAGACCCCCCTGCCTGTCTCCTGTTCTGACAGCACCCGGAGGGGGCCAGGCTGACGGACACAAGGCCTCCTCTAGGGGGCCTGCAAGCACAACCGAGCACGCCTGATCTTCTATGTACGCACACAGGCAGTAATTGTGTGCACTGACGGCCAAGTGTGGTCATGTTACTGTCAGGACGTCCTCTCCTGCGTCGGAGTAAATGGTTAATATTGTACGGTGTGCACAGTGGACCACTGTTCGCCAGCCCTTGGAGTTCGGGAGAAAGGATTCCTCAAAATGTGTAAATAGTCCACACGAACAACTAGGATGTCAGTAATGTGAGGGTATGCCGGGTAGAAACTGTCTCCATCCTCAGCAGGACTGGAGTAGAGGGAGGCAGGAGCCCCCAACAGATGCCCCCACCCCACTGACCACCTTATGCCCCTCCTGGCATTTTTGGGGTCTGCAGGGCGAGACCCCTGACCTCTCAAAGTACACCCACCAGGGCAGGAAGGAGAAATGTGTTAAGAAGCAGAAACAGGTGGATCGAGGAGCCTCAAATTAGATCAATAGTGCGCTTTTTATCGATTTACATTAGGAGTAAAGATAAGAATAGGAAAGATGGGGGAGGGAGCGAGGGAAAGTGGATTCAGAGAAGGGAGAGGGGACAATGGGACAGGAGAGGGGCAAGGGTAGAGGAGAGAAGCCAGGGGATGAGAGATGGGAATAAGGGGAGCGAGGAACGAGTGTGGTGGAGAGAGGGGCACACACACACAGAGTGGAACCGAGGGGAGCAGAAACACGGAGCGGCAGGCAAGGCCCAGAAACAAAGAGTAGACACGAAGAAACAATCGGAAAACTGGAAAAGAGTGGGCGATAGAGAGCAAGAAACAGAAGTGAAGAAAGAGTGAAGAATGCCAGAGAGGACCACGAGCCGGGGGGGGGGCTGGGTGGAGGGGGTTGTAGAGAGAGGCAGACAGAATTAAGAAATCGAGTGCCAGGCCAGGCATATCCCGCATAAAGCGCCTAGAAATGCCTGCAGGGGGTACATCAAGTACCAGCCCTGCTGCTCACACTCGATTATCAGGGCGCAATTGGTAGCATTCCCTCTGGTTCTGTCACTAAAATGGGAATAAGGAGTCCACCCTAAACACTTTATTTCTGAGACGGGTCAACGGTTGTGTGCTAAATGTCACAATGTGGTATTTTATTGCAGAGTACTTTGTGTGAGGTGCAGACTGCAGCACAACAGAGTGTGCCTGAAAACAAATTTAACGGACTAGTTCGGATTTTACGGACACAGACGCCGTACCGAGGAGTCGGACTACGTATAAAAATGTTTATCAGATTAACAGAGGTGCGTGTTTAAAGTACACTCTGGCGTTTAGCAAAAGGCCAAAGGTTATACCAGATAACTGAGTAGAATGTGCACATGGAACCTTTGTTGTTAGGAGTTATGCTATTGGAGCAATATGCGATGTGTAATAGAATCTAAACTTCTGATTTATGTTGGGAAATCTATAAATAAAGGTTTAACAAGCAGGAAGTGGGATAAGGGAGGGGGTGGCAAATGGTGAGCACTTTCGCGGCCGCTTTGATGTTCTCAATGACCGCGCGGCTCACTGAGAACATCAAAGCGGCCTCGAAATGATCACGCAGGCTGCCAAATGGTGCGCGCGCCCGGCGCACATGCACTGTAGTTGGCGGCCTGAAAGCACTAGTTTGCACTTTCAAATCCCCCGTTTACAAAAGCTCTCGCGAGAGCAGCGCTAAAGCGCTGGCTCAGGCGAGACCTAAAAAGGAGGCGCAAGGGGTCACCGTGTTATAGCTCCCCTTTGTTCCTAACAACTTATTTAACGCACCTCCCCCGCGACTGCCCACCACAAAGACCAAAGACCCCCGCCCCTAACCTCCGTGCACCGGAAAGCAACACCCCGACAGCCTGCCTGAGTGGGGAATCCCACTGCTACAGAAGATCACCACAAGACGCTCCACTAATAAGGCCTTGCTCTCTCTAATCCGTGAAGCACACAATCCCGACCGCATGTGCCACGACTATCGCCGGCCCCAGACCTTCTCCAAACACCGTCCACCAGCTGCAGGGGGAATAAAGAAAGGACAAGAAAGACGACTCTGCGTTGCGAGAAGATTCACAAAGTCCCCTGCACACATGGGCCGGTGCCGTAAGGAAGAGAGGGCGAGGACCTGGGCAAGTTGTCCTAAATAGGCCCTCGCCCTCTCCTCCCCCCTCGTTGCCTGCCCCAGCCGGAAGGGACGTCACGACGTTGCCCCAGAAGTAATTCCTGCTGTATTCCGGCCTGATCCCTCGATGAGGAGCCACGAGGGCGTGGCCGGGTTCCCGGGGACTGTGTCCTAATGGCGCGCTCCCCTATAGTACGCGCTTTTCCAGACTGCGTTCACTGCAGGCAGTTCCTTATTATTTGTAATTAAAATAGATCCCAAGATGGGCCCTGGGATCCAAAAGCTAATGCATTGTACTTCTACCAAATTTTATTTCAGCTACTCCAAAAAGCTACAAAAAAACTGGTGTTTTTTATATCATTCTAGAAAAGAAGGGACGAGTAAAGAAGCTTTAACGTTTTAAACCTCTCCTCTTTAGCCCACCTCCAAATCGTAGCCATAATGCGGGGAGCGACAGAAAGACATGCATTGATTAAATGTAAGAAAGAGCTCAAGACGCACTTCTTTAAAGAGCACTACGTGGTGGCAAAGTAACTGTCAGCTTCAACTCTCAGACCCCAGCTACCCCTCCAATTACTTGTTAACATTATCTCTGCCAGTGGAGTTATGAAACTTACCCGGGCCACCCCTGCAAGGCACATGGGCTTGACCCAGTCAGGAGCTCTCAGGCCAGGGTCCCACTGCCCGTGAACAGTCTTGGAGGGGACCCCTTGGAGATCGGGGTACCCCCCTGCACCGCGGGGTCTGCCGGGGCTGTTGTCACACCACTGATATCCCCTTTAACCCTTTCGGCTAGGTTACCGTTATATAACTGCGACACACATAGGCAAACATGCAATATGCTTACTCTCAAAGCAAGGAAGAGAATTATGAGATATATGAGTGTCACTGTAGAAGGGGCAGGATTGAGAGCCATCCTCTTGGAAAACGTTGGCCCTCATTACAAACTATGCAGAAAAGGGTGGCGTATTTCCTACATTACCCCGGAGCTGAAGTGTTTACTGTTGTGCCTCAAACTTTGATTTGCCAATCTGAAAATGAGGCGCAAAGTGCTGAATCTGTTTTAACACACTACATTCTGCATGTTTTGCCATATTTTCCAGACATCTACCCCCTGGTTAAATTTTGGCAGGTTTGAAGTGCTGATCAGGGGAAAATGGCGAGGCACAAGTGTCTGCCACGGGACTGGACGTTAGCCCTGAACTTGTTATGAGGGTCTTATTTTCCTTCAGCGTTAGGTATGTTTGGGCAGTGCTGTGTCAACCCCTAGTGGTTGAGGAAAAGAAATGGCAGTGCGCCCGCATCATCCTAAATGTTCCCCTGATTTGTCCTTATGCCGTAGCTCTCCTCAGAGTGGGGTAACTTGAGTGTTATGTTATGCAGTGCTTTAAATGGACCTGTACTGAGTACATGCACTTGATTTTGAGAGGGAGAGTACCTGCACTTCTCAAGAAAAACGTAATACTTTTAATTGGAGAGTACCGGCACTTCTCAGAAACAAGCAGGTACTCTGTGAGTGCCTGAACTTCTCTTTTTCCATTTCAAGCACTGATGTTATGTCACTGAGTATTTATAAAGAGCAGCATTCGCCAATCACTTAGCCTGCGCGTGGCCAGCTTACTCCAACGATGGAGGAGTTGCCAGAATACCATTTTCTAAGCCCAGTCCTATTTCCAATTGTGGTCCGTTTTTGTCTCCTCCGCGCCAGGAGCTCCTGGTCTCTGCTGAGGCATTAATGGATATTTATTGTTCCACAAAATACCCGGCCCACCTAGGCGCTGTGGTTTGCCGCTGCAGCTGACCTTGAACGCGTTCGGGGCTCTAAGCTTTCTCTTTCCATTGCCATCACCGCAAGCATTAACGAGAGACCCGTAAAACACGCTCCAAGGACAGAGCCTCCCCTCCTGCACATTCCTGCCTCGGCCCTGTGTTTAGTTCGTGTGATAATGCGCGCCCTCTCTCTTGGGTAGTGCCAGCGGCTGTAGCTGCTGGGTAGAATGGCCGGATTGTTCTTCTCTGTTTATTGCTCAAGGTTGTGCATCGGAGGCCTCTGTTTTCATTCACCCTTGTCCTGGTTTGTTGAAGAGGGGCTCCTCTCTTGATATTACTTGTTTTATATTAAGAGAGGGTTTTTAATGAAAGTCGAAGTGTAGAGCAGTGATAGCTTCAATATTTTGGGGTTCCCTGTTTGGAACAACTTTAAATTGTGTTGTTCTTTTTTGCCGATTCATCCCCTATGTTGCCCAATAATATTGAACGCAAAACAGGGGGAGGAATAACAGGCAGGAAAGTGTGTTTTCCATCATTCTAACGTTATTACCATCAAGGAAGAAAAGCAAATAAAAGCAGCACTGAAAAAACCCAAATCATACCGGCCTCAATTAGACTGAGCGAGCCTAGCAAAGGCGCCCAAACCCTCCAAAGAGGATGTTTGGGGAAAAGAGGGCACCAAAGGATGAATTTAACCTTAAACTGTGCAATCTTTTCACAGTATCTGAGAACTATTGGTTTTAAAGGTTGTTCTGAAGGGAAAAGTAACAAAATATTCTAAAATTTCAGCCTGTCGTCTCATGCCAGTTTCCACACTTCCCCATATTTAAAGCACTGTTGTCATGCCAAACTCTACATCACCTCTCCGCGATATGTAACGTACTGTTGCCATACTGATCTCCACATTGCTCGATATTTAAAGCATCAGTACCATGGCAATTATCTCCTGGTTGGTGGCTGGGACGCTTTGCTAGCAGGCTTTTTCTGCAAGATGAGGAGCTACATTCCTCCAGGCCTAAAGCGCCTGGAGGGATGGCCTTCTCAATGTCCTGCAAGCCAGCCCTACCGCACCAAAACCCAAGAAGTCAAAGGAATGAAGTTGGAATTTTGGCACACCGAATATTGGCTACGCTACTAATACCTAAGCTCCTCGAATGCTCTAGAAGAGGGAATCATGGGATAGTGGTCGACTGCAAGGATTAACTATCTCGAACTGATGGGTCCTTTTACACCCCTTGGGAAACAACTTCATTTTTAGTTCCTCCTCATGAATTATCTGCATCTACTCATTTAAAAGCGGTTAACTTGATCACATTGTTGTCTCTTTTAAAAAAGATGCCATGGCTTGCCATTTGGGGACTCTCAGCAACAATAAGTGCATCACAAGCTGCAGCTCAGAACATTTTATCATAAAAGATCCATCATTGTGCATGCGTAACGTGAGGAAATTTGCATTAATCTCGTGGTGTATGCTTTGATAATGTAAGAGCGATTTCGGTAAAATTGTAAGTTTTTTACCTAGGATGTTTTCATTGCATCCCTTAATTTATATGTCAAATGACTATAGGCACAAAAGCAATTTCTGTAAATTTTTGTAGAAAATGCAATTTTTAATGGCACGTGCATGAGAAGCTCAATATTGAGATGTTTTCCAATCGTCAAGAGTAGAATCCAGGGATCCTTTGGTCACCAAATTATGTGCAAAGCTGGAGTGGAATTGGTTTAAGGGAGAACACATAAGGTAATCACCAGTTGGGGGAAATGTTACAAGAGATCCTTTAAAATGAGCCACTTTGCCAAAGAGGTGTTATTCTTGGTTTACTACTTTTCTCTAATGGACTGTGGTTTTTTGATGAGTTGTTTTAACCCTGATGCCTTTGAATACCGGATCTTAAAGTTACCTCCAGTTAAACTTTGACTTGACGGTGTCTTCACATGAGGGAACTCCTACCAGCTCATCTGCCCTTGAGTGGGCAGTGGTACAAGAATAACCATCCATCTTTTAATGCTTCATTAATAAAACTCCCTGGACACTCAAGGCTTTGTTCTGCAATACTAATAACTTTTGCATAAATGACAAAAAAATCTGCAGCACTCATCCTGGTGCCAACTATCTGTTTTTTAGTCTTGCTCATAAGTTGGTGATGCCCTTCTATTGAACAATCGGTATACTTGACAATACCTCCTTGGATAGAGGTGCAAAGAGCCAATGCCTTTTAGGACGGTGTGCGTGTCTTGCGACTTTGAACTCGCCTATCAGGGTCAATGGTTGGGGTATTTTGTTGCTGAAAAGCAAATTCAATTTGAATGAAAAATTGAGCAGGCAGAAAAGCCCACCACTGAACCAAATACCTCATATTTGAAGAATTGTTGGACCTTTGGTCTTATAAGACAGGAGTACCAGGCAATATTATACAAGGCTTGAAAAAGGTCTCTTTGTGGAGAAAAAAAAAAGTCCCTGGTAAAGGAAGGGGTGTTATTCACTCTTGGGCCGTGGTTTTAGCGATGTGCCGCGTCAGCTTGGACGAGTTTGCCCTGTTTTGTTACCTGTGGACATAAGTGTCTCTCAGAAGGGCAGGGCACACTGCCCACAGGGCTACTTGGAGTGCAGCTGCAGCCTGCCCCGCTCACCGACCTGTGGTGAACGGCCACACACGCAGCTTTCCTAAATTATGCTACCTCCTTCATTTTTTTTTTTATACACGTGTACATTTTATTTTTAGTTTTGGCCTGCCCACCTAGGCTGTCGGTCCTAAGCTAACAACTGACCTTCAAGCCTGAGGGGGCTTTCAGTTGGAGTAATCCCCAACAAAAAGTGCTGACAAGGAAATTTAGGGCTGCCAAGCAACCCTGGCTTTTAAAAATAGTTTGAGGGATAGTAGCTGTTTGTGGGTAATCTCTGGTGTCAGCAACATGGCAAGGCAGTATAATCAGTACAATGTGCTGTTAATATTGAAGTTTTGATTGCATCCTGCCTTCTAATGTTCCATATCCCATTACATCCGAGGGCAGACCTGCAGTTCTAAAGAAGGGCATGCACTTTTTAGCTTTGCTTTAGAGCTAATCAGCACAACTGTCTTTTTCTCTACTTCGCCATTCTTTCTGTGCCTTCTTTATCTTGTTTTCTTTATATAGTTTCATTTCATTTTATTTATATGCTTTTCATACCTTCAATCAAACATTGTATCATATTCTCATTTGCTTCTTTCTCTTCCTCTCGTCTTCCTCCCCTCATAAGTGTCATTCTGCATGCCTGCGTTTTAGTATGAGTCTCTCGTGTTTCTTGACAGGAGGTTTTCTCTCTAGTTATCACCTGTTCTTACTTTTAAGTATGGCCAGTGTCCCCTCTTCATCCCTGTATGCTGGTTCCTTTCGTTCCATTTGTATTTTCCTTTTTCGCAGTCTTTTTCGTCCTGCTGCTATAGCCCTCTGCAGTCATGCTTCACATCATTTTTCACACTTACTTTTCATACTTGTCCATCTTTCGTGTTTTTCATCTTGCCTTTTTTCTTTTTTCAATAATTATTTTCTCTTGTTTCCTTTCTTAACTGTTGTCTTTTCTCTCATTTATATTCACTTTCATAGACTTCTGTCTCCTATCCATGTGCCTTGTCTTTCCATCCCTTTATTGTCCATTAACCTCCAATGTATTTTTCTACTTTAGGCATACATATTTTCATCATCAGTTAGTTCCTTTCTTTATTTGAGTTGCCCCATTCTTTCTTTCCGTATTTTGTATTTTATCCTGAACTTCCTCCTACCCCTTGAGATATTTTCAGTGATTACTTCTAAGCACGTTCGCTCCGTTGGCACCGACCGTTTTCCCTTCTGTTCCTCGAGCTCTATCCCAAACCCTGTTCTTCGCGGTCTCACCTGAGCGTGTTCCCGCGCCTCCCTCGAGGCGCCGCCGCGCGCTCCTCTTCGGCTCCCAGCTCTATCTGTCCCGGACATCATCCCGCGAGATCTGCCGGCCATCGGCAGGCCGGAGTCGCAGCTAATCAGCCTGTCTGAGACCCGGGGCCCTCCGCCTCCCTGTCTGCAGAGAGCTGCAGGCAGACGGGCCTTTTCACCTAGTCACCTGCTGGGACGTGCCCGAGCAGCGCCTCGACTGCCTGGTTTGTGGAATCAGCGCATTGTGACAACACGTCGCCTGTCCTGCTTTGCGCTGCTCGAGCTTGGCCTTGTGGTCTGGCGAAGGGGACAATTCTTCCCCCAGTCAGTTGTGGGCAAAATCTTCTAGGAAGCTGTAGGACAGTTTCTATTTATTTATTTAATTTGGAAAATACATTGCTGGCCGCCTATACAAGGGAAGCAATCTCTTCAGCCATATTATTCCGATGATTTTCGGATTAGTCCAGGGTGAAATTCTAATCACGACGCCAGTGAAATTAGTCATATTCCCATTACTTGATTTCGTGTGCTTTTTTAAAGTGACACAGCACCTCATATGGGCATGTCGAAGACTGTTTTGTATAGAAAATCTCTAGCCGAGAGATATTTCCTGTCAACCTAGCCTTAGGCTGGTATTACTTGAAATATTTTTACACACGCTTGTTCGCTTAAAAACATCACCTTAGATACTGTTAAGCAAAATGGTGCTATGAAAGTGCAGTTTCACCAACTTTTCTTCAAATTTCACTCGAAAAAAGTAAGCAGTTTCCTAGATTTTCGAAAAGTGCAACATTCACTGTAACCCCTAAAAACTTAGTTGGACTGGGGTATTGAAACTTCAGAATCATCTGGACTGAGGCTGTGATGGGAAAGGGCAGTCCTCCCAAGAGGAACAAATCTCTGATTAGAAATTATTGTGCAATGAGGGATATACTTGGGCATTCTCTGGACTATCGCCTTTTTCATCTGTCCCCTTAACCATTAATATTTACATTTACAAAGTTGCTGAGCTAATAAAAAAACAGCACATGGATTGGTGCTTGTGATTAGGTACCACACCCAAGCTCCTCATACAGATCGTAGAGGAACAGCATGTCACTGCTTTGAGTATCTAAATCATCTATTGAAATGACATTTGAGGTCCCTGTAAGGAATGTAGAGAATCAGTTATTCAGGAAATGTTGGCCCTTATCAGGCTGTAAGAAGCATATGCTGCCCTTCAAGTGAAGAGCCAAGGGAATTTGTTGTGGTAAAGTAGTTCCCAGAAATGCTTCAAGCATCTTCCAAAGAAAAGGGATTTGTCCAGGCTGTGCAAAAAGGAAAATATTATGTTGGCCTCAATGCAGATCAAATCAAGTTTAGAACAGATCTACGTTTTGGCTTCCCTAAGATAAACTGTGGTCCTGCACTGTGATCAAACAAACAATTCATTTGGTTTAGACCATGCTTTTCATCCAGGTCACGGATGCCAACTAAGGTCACACAAGTAATTGAGTACTCGTATTTCATCCTTTCTGGCTCTTTTGAGGATCCCATTTCATCTTCCACTGCTTATAACACATTTGGTTCTGGACCCATTTTTACAATTTAAGATTTGGTTTCTCAAAATCTCAGACGCGAAAGGAAAATCTGGAGCAGTCTTGGATCTCAGACCGAGACTGATCTCTCAGTGTCACAGGTGAGTCATATTTTTCAAGATCCTTCTCATTTTAGGGAAATCTCCCTAACAAATGTGTGGCATTTTCAATACACTCTTTACACTGGTGGCCACTTGTGCTCGGGTAGTTCTTCTAGCCTTGGAATGGGGGCATTGCAACTCAGTCGTCCCTCTGAGTCAGTCCCATGAACTATTTCTTCCTGATAACCCATGTCTATGGTTATTGGCCTTGGATTATCCTGATGCCCTTTCAGCATTACTCCCTTCAGGCCCAAGTCTCCAAAGGATTCTCAGAGTAAAGAAGTGGTGTGCTCTTTGACTCTCCATGCTCTCGCTCACAGAGAAGGATAGTCCATTCAGGCAAGGGGTGTCTGAGGAGAAATAATTGTGAAATTGGAAATATTCTTAGGAGTTCTCTAAACTCCTGTGTGTCACTTTCATCCATTCTTGCATTTTACTCCAAATTCCCTAGGTAAACTTTTCTAAGACAAGGCGACCTCAACGTCCTCCCTGAAGAGAGAAGAGGCAGTATTTTAGGCACTAACTGTGAAGCAGAGCTGGATTGGTCATTCCAGACTCTGGTATTTCCCTGCTTGTCTACAGGCCACAGAGTTGCTTTTCCAGCAGAATGGATGCCATGTTAGTCTATAGCTTTTAGGAAGGGTGCTCGTGCACAACCTGTTCTTGTTCTGGACTCATCTAATGGAAAAAGGTTATCTTCCATGTGGTCACCGCCTTCTTCACAAGCAGTGTCTCGACCCCTCTATCACTTTGTGAATACCTCACATTCTGGTAATGCACAGATGGACATGTTTCACACTCATAACAATTCCTAAGGTAGATATATTCATAAACTATGTTTCCATTAATTCCTAACAGGGTTTCATGGTGTTCCAAAATGGATATGTGGTTATCGCATTATACAAGCCCCTGCATGTGTGGTGTGGGTTGCATATATTGTGCAATGGGCTGCTGTTTATGCAGCACTCTCTTGTGGCTATAAATCATGGTTCAGGTTGAGTGCAGTACATTCAGGCTGCCATTGTTCTTTCTTTTAAAAAGAGGATGGGCTAAATAAGGGAACATTTTGCTTATTACCTGTGAGCTGTAATGGCACCATTTTTTGGTTGAGCTTGGGCAGCGCATGCACTGCTCTGCGAGGCATGATGTATTTGATTATGGCCTTGAAGCCCCGCCCACTCCCCGTCCATATTTGTCATTGGCTTGTGTCATTGTCCTTTGTAAATGCTGGCTTCTGATTCCTTAATATGCTTGCTAGTCCCGCCTAAATACCAACTTGTCTTCTTTTGTAACTTCTCATGAGGACTGGCCCTTTTACTTCTGTTGTTACACCGTAAGTCTTAATTTGTCTGTAAACACTATCGTCTTTAATGAGTTTCTCGTCCTGCAAGCACGACATGCTTTCCTGCATCATTCGGCCCGCCACTCCTGCTTTCAATTTCCAAGCAGCCCGGGACAATGGTGGCCGCTTCTTTGAAGTGAAATAGGTCTCGTATTGTGAAATGGGTCTCATATTTACAAGAGTTTGAGCTATTGGCATTGTAAATGGCAATGCCTTTTATTTATGTGGTACTTATCAAAACAGATAAATAAAATGCATTGTCATTTACAATGCCAATAGCTTAAACTCTCACAAATGTGAGACCTATTGCATTGCAAATGCTTGTTCTGTTTTGTTCCCCTGGTTCCCATAACGTGAACCATCCACCTTTGATATGCAATGCACAAAGCATCAGAGCTTTTTATGTTATTTGTTTCACCATTCACATTTTTTTAAATCATATAATTATATATTTCCCATGCTGTATAACTTTAACTTTTTTAACTTATTTTCTAGACTTGAGTTTTTTACTGTTTTTTTTAAAGTCAGGGTTATGTTTAATTTTCTGACTTTTTCCCGGGGAGAAAACGATACCCAATTCTGTCTTAGGGCTGCCTTCCATGTCAGAAAAATGACCATGACAGACCGGTGTTTGTCTGCACCCTCTTTTACCAGCTATTTGCAACACATCCAGGTGTGCTTTTGTCTTAAGGTGCTGAAGCTCATGTCTCTCAGAAAAAGAACAAGGGAAATGTTAGCCCAGAGTCCCCTCCCCTTTTCTTGTTCAGATTAGCAAGGATAAGTGGAGCATTGTTAAAAAAACAATTAGCGCCGGGCAGGTTTCAAATGATAAAGTCCGGCTCTGAAAACTCAATTTTGTCTCATTCAAACAGCACCCTTTTCTTTTGTAAGCCTTATATTGCCCGATGGCATGAATGCCATTTGCACTGGCGATCTTTAGATACATACTCAGTGTTGTAGCCTATTTATCCTCCTTTCGACACCCCTACGATCCATCCTTTGATAGTCTTGTGTATAGCTGACAAAATAGACTAAATTAAAAATATAGGGATGATTACTTAAAATAGTTCTAACGTATACAGCAAATAGAAAACAACTTTTTAAAATTTCAAAACAGTTTATCCTTCTTTAAACCTTAAAAGATTGTTAACTTTTTTAATGATGTGTTCTCTACCAAGTACATAAACAATTGGTTGCAGGGTAAGGACAAAATGTAATGAATCCAGTTAGTTTCGCGGGACGTGCATGACTAGATGCGATTCATTTAGTGGCGGCTCCTCCGCTAAGGTGGAGGAGCGTCGCAACACTGGTTCACAGCAGTGAAGTAAAGGAACCATAGAATGATAATAACTCGCGTTATTATCATTTTCTATTACTTTCTGCTGCAGCAGCTTTCGGGGCGGACTGCTCCGACTACAGAGGAGCAGGGGAGGAGTGGTTTGCCCACTCCTAAGTGCACATGACTGTTTGGCCTGCCCTCTCGAGCCGGCCAAACATTTATGTGCACTTCGCATCTTCTCCACGCAGGCTTAATTACAGCCTGCGTGGAGAACATGCCATGACCATCATTACCTGGCTGAGCGCCGATCCACGGCGCTTAAATCAATCGCAACGTTGCATTGCAGCGTTGTGATTGGCTATTAGGAGGAGTGCTTCCTGCATCCTGATGCTGACCGGAGACAGGAAGAAGAGGACGGAAGAGAGGCGGCGGCCGGCCGGCCTGCCTTCATGGCTAAGTGTTTTGTTTTAAAAAAAACTTTTTTCGTCAACCCTCCCCCAAAGGGTCCGTTAGCAGCCACTACTGGATTCATTCTGTAATCGCCTTCTGCGCTTTTCTTTGGAGCTTGAGGCAAATATTTTAAGTCTTCAACTTAGTATCAATTTTTAGGGGCAGTGGCTACTTTCTTGTGTGCAGTGTGTTAAAAAGAAACACAGCTGTGTATTTTGCTCTGTTAAAGATACAATTTTTTTGGAAGGCTTGGGATCTGATCCCAAATTTGCTACAAGTTTAGTCGCATGTCGACACTCTACAAGAACGAGTATTGTGAATTTAGTTCAGTACCTGTCTCAGTCGAAGGATACTCTTTTCATTCCTATGGAGCCTACACTTGGGCACATCTAATAACCCGCTTAAACTGTTTTGTTTTGCGTCCCTTGATGGTATTGACAAGAGCAGGTGTAATTTTGTGACACTGCCTGATACTAAGACAACTGATAACTCTACATCCTGAAATTGAGTATTAATTTCACGCTAGTCAATATTTATTGGGAATATATTTCTCTTATCCACCTCCAAGAGACAACTATTTTAATTTCCATCCTCGTGCTCCACAGCCTTTGTTTTTGTATTCTCACTATTCAAGGATTTTCTCATTTGACTAGATATTTACCCTTCTATTTGTGGGAGAAATAGTATCATGGTAACCAATTAGTTTCCTCCTATACGCATTTGCATGTGATTGTAGATACAAGTTTCCTGGGATAGTGAAGCAGGGCTTAGAATTAGTCCACAATCTAATGAGCTTCCATTTCAGCAAATTGACCTAGAAGAGAACAACTTAACGGTTGTGAACTAATGCTGTGGATACGCTAGAAAGATGTATTTTTGCATTACTTGGACAGTGGTGTATATTATAAGAATATAAAGGTATACAAAAATGGCCACAACCTGTATCATTTTTTGTTTGGTTTTGTTCCGTGCATCTTAATCCAAATATTGTCAATCCCCTCTCTAAAGATGGAAGCCTTTTGTTACTGTATATGAGGAGAATTATTGGATGCATATGTGAAAATGCTGTGCCCCAGGATTTTGTTTACTAATACCACTATCTTTACATCTTCTAGGAAGAAGTTAGGTATGGTTCCAGCCCGCTTGCTATGCTGACAGCTGCCTGCAACAAGTTTGGAGGTTCTAGTCCAATTCAGGATACAACCACTTTCAGTAAAACAGTGTCTGATACGTCGAAAAAGCTTTACAACCTTAGCTCTGACTTTTGTACCCCAAGGAACCACGTCTCTGACGGGATGGGGGAATCTTATGCTGCTGCATACCCCAATGGCAATGGCCTTTTGTCACCCTCCTCCAGTCCCCAGGCTTCTACCGCCTACAGTACAGACTATAGCCCTTTTTCTCACTCCTTCGCCTCATCATCTGTAAACCAAGAATCCTCTATTCTGGCCTCCAAGAGCCACACAACCGCAGATTGCCTTCCCAGCGTCTACACATCTTTGGACTTGGCACACTCCTATGGATCCTGGTACAAGACAGGCATTCACCCAAGCATATCTACCAGCTCAAGTAATGCAACTGCATCATGGTGGGACATGCATTCCAACTCTAACTGGTTGAGTGCTCAGTCTCAATCAGACAGCCTGCAATCTTCAGTACCATCACAGATGCCCATCAACTCACAACTTTCCAGCTACAGTCCGGAGTTCACAACCTTGAGCCCTGCCTCCTATCCAGGAGTTGGCATTACTTCAAGCCAGCACATGCTGTCTCAGGACATGTATAAACCCAAGCCAGTGTCCAACAACTCTCTAATGGAGGGATCCATTGGGATAAAAACTCCTCGGGGGAGCTCCTATGGCGCAGCAAATGGTCGGTCAACATGTGATTGTCCAAACTGTCAGGAGCTGGAACGATTAGGTGCTTCAGCAGCTAGCCTCAGGAAGAAGCCCATTCATAGCTGTCACATCCCAGGTTGTGGTAAGGTATACGGCAAAGCCTCCCACTTAAAGGCTCACCTACGCTGGCACACAGGTGAGAGGCCCTTCGTCTGCAACTGGTTGTTTTGTGGCAAGAGGTTTACTCGGTCCGACGAGCTGGAGAGGCATGTCCGGACGCACACCCGGGAGAAGAAGTTCACCTGCCTTTTATGCAACAAGCGATTTACTCGCAGCGACCACCTCAGTAAACACCAGAAGACACACACTGAGGCAGATGTGGCAGGCAAGCCTGTAGAGGGAGGTGATGGGGCACCCACTAATGCCTCATCGCCTAATGGCCTGCAGGACAATTTGGCCCTAAGTGAAGACAAGGCTTCCAGGAGCCCAGAGCAAGGAAACTTGTTGGAGATTTAAGACATTTGTCCGCTCCTCCTTCCCAAGCCAAAGACTGGATAAAAGGATCGATCCAGTACGGGTGGCTCTTTCCATTGAGGAACCTGTTATTAATCAACTTTCTATAGCAAAAATCTATTAAGAAGGGAAAATGCAATCACATTTTGTTGGTTGTATGTTCTCTGCATAGAAGCTAATGGTCACTAATTGTCCTTTGTGTTGGTTGCTAGGATCTCTACCCTTGGAACAGAAGGGGAAGAGTGTAAAGACAATTTGTTACTGATTAATTCTGAATGTCATTAGCGTGATGGACATACGCCACTGGTTTGATTTGCTCCAGCATCTGCAAATCCCCTTGTAATATCACTGCTGGATGCAAGGCACCAGAGACAATTTAGAAAACGGTCACAGGACTTGAAACATTTTCGACATGTGCCCATAGAGATACCCATTTTGGGACGAATATTAAATGCCTGAAGAGGGACTCCAAACATGGTGTCCTGGATCTAAAAGATATTATGTTGTCCCATTTTAGAATTGTATTTAATCTATTACAAGAAGTCCGTAATCTATTTATGTGTTTTAAGTTATGACGATAAGTTAAGTAGACCTCCTCCGCCTCACAGAATTATCTGTACTGTCTGGGAAGCTTATGATAAAGAACTTCCTTGGAATTTCTTTAAATTCATATATTATGATCGGAGTACTATTTTATAAAACATGGATAATGAAGAACCCTAGAGGGGCCCATCTATCTCCCTGGCAGCACACATTCAAACTTAGCCGTGAATCTGCTTAACATTGGTCTTGTTTTAATGTAATAATTTTCTATGCAAAGTCTTCTTTTTACATCTTTCTTTGTTCGATTTATAGGTGAATCAATCAAAAGATTGAGTAAAACATATGCTTTTTCATTTTGCTGACTGTTTTGATGATGTTGATGCTAAAAGTTAGAAAAGACTCATTCATTGCACTTTTTTTGAGAGTGTCTTTTGATAGAATATTTTAGAAGTTGCCAAGCTGGGCATCTTTCAGGATTGTTGAACATGCAATTGATGCAGAGCTCCGGTAGTCTTCAAAGCCCACCCTTTCTTTTCAAACTTAAATCCAAAGGAATATTGGGAATTTAGCAATAAAAGAGGCTTGCTTATCCTTTGGTGGAAGTAGAAAGCAGGTGAGACATCCAATCTTACTAAAGCATAAGGACATTCTAAACTGGGCTGTTACCCATCAATTATGTCCCACCTAAGGGAAGATATCTCCATCTATTGCTAATGTCTACTCTTGATGTCTACCACCACGCAATCGCAAATGGATAATAGAAGGTTGAAAAGTTGTTTTGCAGGCAATTCTGGTACTCAGATGCCGCTCTACATCAGCCTATCAGAGAAGCGTCATTAAGTGAAGGATAGGAAGTATTAGTTGTAGATCTGGTACAATAACTGTGTACAAAGTGAGGAAGTTGCATTTTTCAATTAGAAAATGCATACACCACTTTTGTTGTGCACATCTGCTGCTCTAAGAGATCATAACACATTATGTCCCACCCCCCTCAGGGGCAGGCCCAGTTTCAGCTGTTGAAGTTAAAAACAAGGACAGCCAGTGTAGGTACAAGATTACAAAGAGGGTGCAAATAGGGATTGGAAGAATTTAAAAATAGAAATTGACAGAATGTTGAAAGTATTATTAACAACACAACCTCTTTAAGTGGTTTTGACCAATTACTGCTCTTGGTCCAGTTGGCAACAGCTTTTAGACTGGCACATGAGTCCAGTTTTCTCCTATGCCATTATTATTAGATAGGTACTTACCTAATGGATGTGCGCCAGATTCTGGGAGCATATAATCATGTTTGATTGCATTTCTTCTGCTTGTGCGTGTTCTTGATAACTCTAATAGATCTGGCTTTGTTGGCTGTATAGATAACTGGCCTCCTTTCATTGAGATTCCCTCTAGCTCTAGCCATCTTGATGCGAGTAAGAAAGTGGCACAGGCCATACAGCGGAATACTTTTTGTGTGGAACAAAAGCAATGATGTAGGTGTCGCTTGTAAAAGGGAAACTTGCAATGTAGACCACGAGTCCATCTATCCTCTCAGAGTCTATCTTTTTCAGTTTTTCTGACGTGATGATCAGCTAAAAAGCTATTGTGTTATGCTTCACTCTGACAAGGTTGAATAAACGTTGAACACTCAAACAGGACACCCCAGGAGCATGGGAAGGGATTTAGGCCCTGGTTTATATCTTGGCAGTAGAGGCACTCTGTTGCAATGGCGACAGAGTACTGATACCTCCAAGATAACGGTCAGCCCGCTCGATTTTGATGTGAGCCGACAATAGGTTTGGCTACAGCGGTTTCTACTCAGTCACCGCCATAGTCAAGCCTTTCCAATGGCCTAATAGAGTAAGGGTCGTCAAAAAAATAGCTGTATGTCTCTCAGCCACCCCCGCCCCCCAATTATGATGGGCGGATATATAGCCATTTTTTACAGCCCGTCACCGCCAGGCAAACGGTAGGCGGTGAGGGTCCGTAAAACAGAAATAAGGCGCATTGCAAAAGGGACATTTTTTTATTTTCAGAAACATTTTCTTTTTGAAAATGAAACTGCTTGGTGCAGGATTCCATCCTGGTGATGGAACCCTGCACCAAGCAGCGAAATCCATTGGCAGGAACCGCTGTGACAATGCAGCGGTCCCTCCAACAGGGGGATAGAGTAAATTACTCCGTCCCCCCCCCGTCCCCCCCCCGTGGGAGAATGGGTTGTCGTCCCATTTTTACATCAGGCCCTAAGTTCGTAGGTGTTTTTGAACAATCTAGCAGAGGAGCTCAGACTGTCCACCCTAGTGGAGTCTGCCTGCTGCATATTCAGCCCAGTGCTTCATTTGTAAAGAGTGCTGGAGTCCCAAGCAGACAGGGGCACTTTCTAAAAAATAAATTGGTTTTTTTTCTGGCTCGCACCATAAAGCATTGTGCCATTTTTACAATACTAGTCCATTATGTATAGCACGTAACAAAGGCATAGGGGTCTCAGTGGTCACTCACTCTGATTGGATCTAAAAAGTGGATCGTTCACAGTATGTTTAAAAAGAACCCAGAATCACAGCCATTTCAAATATTCTTTCTGTAATTGATGAATTGTTTTTTTGGAATTTTTTTATTTATTACTATTTGTTTAATAAAGAGTAAGGACTTTCACATTGAATAAGTGTCTTCTTTTTCGATCGATACATTGATGGCTTATACTCTCTGGCCGGCTATTACTTATAGTGGGCCTATGGAAGGATTCTGCTGACAAAATCTGTTATCTGCATTCCACTCAAAATGTTAATGTTAATCACAACTTCAATCCTGGGAACAAGGGATTAGCCTGCCCGTTGGACAGTTTGTTTTATACAGAGGAGTGAGCTTAGTTCTAAGAATTAAGAAGCAAGAGGTGGAAGACATTGTATATGGCGGAAGGCATCAATATTATAATATTATTATTATATCCCAACTCAGGCTAATTCCGTAGACGACGTGCTGTGCAGACTAGAGGCTGTGCCGTGGTAATGTTCTATGTGGACATTCCGCATGAGATTGAGTGTATGGAGGTAGGGAAGGAGTGTGCTGTCTTTTTAAAATTGAAGAGATCCCGCCTCTCCGTCCTTTCTGATGCAATCCTCATATTTAGGTTTTTTTCTCCAAAAATTTCTTCCAGGAAGGAGTGTGCTGTCTTTTTAAAATTGAAGAGATCCCGCCTCTCCGTCCTTTCTGATGCAATCCTCATATTTAGGTTTTTTTCTCCAAAAATTTCTTCCATGCGATTCCTCTTTGTCTAACAGTTTTTGTGATTTGTGTACCATTTCCCTGCCTCCTCTGCTTCTGCACTCCAGCAGTGAAAATACGATTTTCCCCTCTATTGTATTGTAGTTGTATTTAAATAATATAGTTCTTCATAGTCCACTGACGCGGCACCAAAGGCCATTAACAGAGGGGTATCAAGATGCAGCAGGGGTGAGTGCTTAGTTTTAAGAGTTGGGCACAGTGTGGACGTGTTTCGGTGTGGTGCATTAATGATCGGAGTGATGCTCCTATCTTGTCATAGGTCGCTGGTCCTGGCAGAATAAAGTAGTGAGAGAGAGAGATGGCGTTGCTCTCACTGATTGTCTATTGCTATATCTCTACCCATGAGCAACAAAGGTGCAATCCACTGCATGCGCTGAATACACCTAGTCACAGGACAACATCGATCTAATCCAGCTGTACTGGGAGGAGAGCAACCCACAGGGGTGGATTGCGCAGAGCCAACCACAAAAGATAATCTCACGAGTCCCTTCAGAAAACGTGGGGTCTAAGTCACTGTCAGGCAGAGCGGATGCAATCATAGTAAGATATCTTTAGGGACTACCCAGGGGTGATTGCTTAAGTGACCCACGGGATTTTGAGTAGAGATACTCAAGGCCGCTTCCTGGAGACTAGCCACATAGAAGCCCTATGTGGTCCTCTCAGGGGTGCGAGAAGACCGGTCCACGGCATGTGAAGGATACAGCCAGCCATTGCAGATCTGGAGTCCATCAGGTCATGGTGCAAGCAACAAGTACTCAGGAAAAAGTAGCCATAGTTGATATCCTATAGAGAATATCCAGGACCGAATGGGGAATCTGCAGACATATACATATATTGGTTACATGCATCCAGGATCCCAAGGTCACCATCGGGCGTTTAAAGCCTCCGGACAGCCAGATGAAGCCGTTCTCAAACCAGGGTGTTAGCCTGGTGCCTGGCTTGTCTGATATTCGTCCATTTTTCATGAACATTTTGTAGTGCAAAGCAGATTATAGATGTGCTTGCTAGAGTCCGTTTGGAGCAACTGTGTAGAATTTGCTGGCCAGCATCCAATTGGGAGTAAGAATGGCAAAACTATGGATGAGCCCTGGTAAAAGGCAGCTGGGACAATTGTCCTATAGTGTCCATGCTGGCTCGACAGAAGGCCACCCTACAGTGACTGCTGGTTACTGGCATCCGCCATTAGTTGCATCCATAAGGCCTGTTTGATTTTTAATATGATCAATCCAATAGCGAGAGACAAAGGGCACATGGGCACACAGTGGATGCTGGCAACGTGAGGGAAGGCCATTATGGCAGTCTTTGCTACAAAGACAACCATTTATTGAAAAGTCCGTTTTTTTATTACTCTGAATTATTTTTTTCTCAGTATCGCGTCTCTTTACCCAATTACCATAGACATAGAAAAGAGCACTGACACATGGTATTATGAGTAGTGATATTTCAGGTGGGTTCAAGGGTTCCATATATATTTGGATAGAGAAATGTCAATACTTAATGTATCGTTGTCAACCCAAATCAAGTATATGTCGAGAATACTGGCCGTCTTTGTAACTATGTGGTGGAAACATGGCCAACAATGAGCATTTATGACCCATGTTGGAAACATCACCTGAACTGTTTACATGTTTACATGTTTTTTGGCAAAGGTGCGGTAATACCATTAATTGATTATTGCATTACCACACCCATAACCAAAGTGCACATTTTTGCTTTGAAGTTTCCGCCAGTACTTTTGCATCTATTAGTGGATCGTTACAACAACCTTTTTGCATCTCCTGAGGGGCACTGCATGCTTGTACTGTAATGTGGTACATCTGCAGACATGCTACAAAACATTAAATAGCAAAAACTGTACTTGCAGTATTTACCTTACTGCACCACCAACAGTGCTTTTGCGCTCATCTGCCCTTCTCTGATCGAGATCCTGTTATTCCTTTGATTGCTCCATCTTAAAACATTACTCAATGGCTTAACCATGCAAGAACACTAGAATGCACATTTTCCTTGTGCTTTCGTTTGTTTTAATGATAGCTTCTTCTGAACCAATAATATTACGTTAAGGTTATGCCAGACTCTTGATTCCTGAATGTAGCTTCAGCATACAGATTTTAAATTTAAAAAACTGGACTCGGAGGAGAAGATATTCAAATGTTGTCGACACAGTCAAACAATAAGACACACTTTTATTTTCATCACTTGCATACTTCCGTAGAATGGCTTTGGATCTCATAAACATGTTTTCAACTACAGGTATTGTTAGTCATCATCAAAGTAACTATTTAGTCTGAATTGGACATAAAAGTGCATAATAACATCATTACATACTTAAATCAGTCAATAAACAGAATGCATCAGCATTATTCAGATAAAATCAATAAAAAACTGAATACAGGTTAATGCATCAGGTAAAATATCACCAGTTCCATCCTGGAATATACATAAAAAAAGAATATTGACATAATCAAAAAAGTTAGCTAAAAATATAAACCATCCAGGCAATTCTAGCCAACACATCACATACTTACTAGAGCCTCAAAACACTTAACATGAAAGCAACAAATCACAATAAAGTATATTACATTCATAGCCAACCAACGACGGCTCCTCCACTATGGCGAAAGAGCGTCACCCCACTGCTTTTGAGCAGTGCAAAGTAAAGGCAATATAAAATGATAATAACTTTGTGTTATTATCATTTTATGTTTCCTTTTTGGGCAGGTAGGTATGAGGGGCTGTTGTGCTCCCAGAGCATGGCAGGAGTGGTTTGCCCACTCCTAAGTGCAGATGACTGTTTGGCCGGCCCTCTCGGGCCGCCCAAAACAGTCATGCGCACTTTTCCTGTTCTCCGTGCAGGCTGCATTACAGTCTGTATGGAGAACATGCCCAGGCCCCCATTCCCTGGTTGAGCTTCGAACCAGGAAGCTCAAAACCAATCACATTGCAGCGTTGTGATTGGTCAGCGGAGCCTGGCTGTTCCTCCTCAATTCCTGTTCCTCGAGTCCCACGAGGAGAGCAGAAGTAGAGACGCGGGACCTGTCGGCAAGGTAAGTGTATATATTTTATTTATTTTTGCATTGCACAGCCCTGCACCCACTCCCGCCTCACAACCCGCGAGTCATGCCGGCCGCTACTGGAGCCAACTAGTCCTATAGGCATCAGATGTTCCTAAAAAATATCAAACAATAATAAAGTTCATACTGCACAATGGATCATTCCAGCTCTAAACTCGTATCTAGCGTCTTCCCCAAGCTCAATGATGCGGCCAGAAAACATGCAACAACATAGGTTGTAGAAACATCCAATAGTAACTGAAGGTGCATAAGAGTGGGTTTGACCTGGACAAAATTCAAATATTTCAGCAGGGGTAATAAAATAGTTCTACAAGGGACATCATAAAAACCACAGAAAAACATAAAATGCATAATGTCCTTCGCAAAGAAATTATCAGACTCCAACGGCATGTTCCAGGTGTCAGGCTTAGGAAAAGCCAGCAACCAGTGAGATTGACTAAACCAGAATCTGGTAAGAAGAAACCAATGGTTACTATTGGACATGTTAAGCAGATAGGGTGTAACAGCTGTTTCAGTTAGAAACTGCATGTCCTCGCACCAATGTGTTCTCGAGTTCTACACCCTCTCAGCAGTTTCCCATGATAGGTAACTATTCTGTGACCAATAAATATCTGCCTTCAGAATATTATGTGGCGAGTTATACAGAGCTGGTCTGTCTAGCTTAACAAAGGTCTCCTGTATGTATGCCAGCCATATAATTGACCTCGAACGCTTCAAGCTGCATACAATCCATACGTATCTCTCTGTTAAAGTGATTTGCAGGCCTCACCCTTATGGTGAACCATCTAAGCAGGGGGCACAGAGCAATGACCTGACAAGTAGGGCAGCCCTAACTCATCTTGACCCATAAAGGTGGGAGAAGATATGGGCACTGCCAAAAGACGTTTACAGAATCCATTTGTCTCCACTTGAAGCTCCCTCGAGCCTATATATCCCCAGACGTCACTGCCAACTGTGGCCACAGAGACCGATTTAGCCTGGTAAATTATAATCAAAGCACCCAGAGGCTTACTATCGCTTCTGAGGAGAAAACTGCCCCTACAGAACGGTACAGGGATAAACTCTTAGATCTTATCAAAGGGGCCCAGGTCGATCGTTTATAAAAAAAACACTCCTAAATATGGGTATGTCTGAACCCTAGTTAACGTGTGGCCCTGAACATGAAAGGATCTTGACTTCATCCGTCTAAGGCCCACAATCATCATCTGAGATTTACTGTAGTTGGTAGAGAGGCCAAGGCTGTTCATATACGTGACCAAATCATCAAGCAGTATCTGAAGATCCAAGGCAGTTCTTACTAGCAAAACAGTTTCATCCACATTTAACAGCACGGTGATGTGACGAGCATCTGCTCTAGGACAATCCACCTGCCTGTCTTAACAGCCTCTCCCTTCAAGTCATTCACATACAAGGTAAACAAAAAAGGAACCAATATACATCCCTGTCTTACCCCACTCTTTAAGGGAAAGGAACTGGTACAGGAACCATTTGAGTTATATCAGACGGCTTCTGTCATATCCCTGTGCAGCTTGCTGAGGAAATAAACTATATCTATGTCCATTCCCATGTGCAGCAAAATGGGCCATAACTTGGATCTGTTTACTCTGTCAAAGGCAGAGGGCAGATCCATAAATGCAACATAAAGTGGCGCTGATGTAAACACAGTATACATTTTGATTAGTAGAAAACGTTTTAGGCATTGGTAACACGTACCTAAACCCGGGGAAACCCAAACTGTAGATCTGAAAGAATGGAGCCATCCTCCGCCCATGACATTGCCCTCTCCAAAATAACCCAGCCCATCACCTTGACTACCAAATCAATCAGAGAGATGGGCCTGTAACAGCTCGACTGGTCTCTGGAGCCCATTGTATACTGGGATAATGACGGACTGTGACCAGGAAAGTGGGAGGCCTCTACGTACTGCCAAGTTAAACATACGGTTTAGAATCAGGACCCAGAGCTCAGGTGATCTCTTAAACAAGTCAGCAGGGATCTGGTACAGTCCAGGAGCCTTATGACCAGTCATGCGTCCTGTGGCGAGCATAACCGCATCAACATTAAATATTAACATTAAATATGACATTGCGTTGATGCCTAGTTAACAAAGATGGTTCATCTTAAACACCAATGGCCAGAGAGTTATAGGTAACCTCAAAATGCTCAATCCACTTCTCCGGAATGATATGTGAGGAAGTGGTGTGGACCCTCTTAGCATTAAATAATGGACAATTATCAACCTCCCAGAATTAACTGCTGTCGGCCGTAAGAGAAGCCTCCGTGAGATCTGCCCAAGCTTCCTCCTTAACTGCTCTCTTCCTTGAGTCTAGCACCTTTTTGTGGGCAATGCATTTACTGTCTATTTGTCACCGATGTTTGGGCTGAGCTTTAAGTGTGGAAATTAATAAATTATGAGCTTTCGAAAAATCTTTGTCAAAGCAATGGGGATAACTATTTGCTACTGGTTTAGAGTAGAGTGATAGCCTAATTTTGACATCTGCCTCAATCACTGAATAAGCATTTAGTAAAAAGCTATGTCTTCGCATAGGTTCCCCAAACACAGATCAAATTCTTTTTGCTTAGGTTTCAGAAGGCCTTTCAAAAAATCCCCTGCACAGTCTTCGACCACCTCAGTCCCTGATCAGTGGCTATGCCCTCCAAATGGTTAAAAACAAGCTGAGCCAGGGCTCAAATAAACAAGTTGGTAACACTAACAGAGATACAATAGTGATCACTAAAACCAAAGACTCTTATGTCAAAATGATCCTAAGAATCCCGCAAAGATACAGAGGCAAAAATAAAATCTATGGTGGATTACAAGCCTCTTTCTCTAAAAGTAGGGGCAAAACTACCATCTGCTCTTTAGAACGTTTTTGTCGCTGCGCGTTCTAGGTTAAATTCTAAAAGGAAGTTATTCAGAAAGTTGCCTGTTCGACTGTGTTCCAGGTGCAAGAAATCTTCATTATACATGGGGCAAAGGAGTGGGTCAGGGGGTGAGTATTAAAATCTCCCACTAAAATAAATCCCACTTTTACATTGCTCTATGTATCCGTGTTCAACAACTGATCCCTAAGAGTGGGAGTGTGTTTCAAAAGGAGGGACCAATAGTTGTGTTATAAAAGTTTAGCAAAACAAGCTCACCCACCGCCGGGGAGATCTGATAGAGACATCTAGGGGAGGCTAACATGAATACTTGCAATTGGCATGAACTAACTGCCATGTCCTTGATCCTACAGTTTAGGGAAAGAGAGACCAAAGTCAACTAAACCCCCTTTTGGGTGTCCCTTTAGTTCAGGCACGGCAAGACTGAAATATGATTTATAGCCTTCCAGAAAAAATAAGCCCTCCACATCCCACATCTTCTGTGGGCATATTATGGTGAATAAGCTGAGAAACGCCAACCAATCGGGGTAATTTTGTTTACTATTTATGCCTGCCACTTTCTAGGAGGCTAACCTGCGGGGTTCTAATAACAGTGGTGTCTGCCTTAGTTAGTCCTACAGCCACCATTCCCTACTTTGGTGAGATTTACAGCATTTGATGGGCTCCACCTAGCATCTAGCATGGCACCATTCCCAAGTTTGTGCAGGTACCCCTGCACAAGCCTCCCTACTGATGCAACTTACTTTCTGGCCACCAAGACGTTCCCCTTTGTTGAGGCAATCATCAGAGTTATTACTAATCAGAATATTGGGGCCACACTCATCTGGATCACAAAGTACTTCATTCTGCAGAGCCCCTTGTTCAACTAACTAGGTCAACATCCTACTAACCCCAATCCAGGAGCTCTCCAAAGTGGTAGGCATCTCAAGGTTTAAACCTTGCAGTCATTTGAGTGCATCAGCTCCCAGTACCTCAAATGTATTAGAGGTGTGTATAACCAAGTCACTGACCTTGGGTGGCCTTATAGCCCCAGTACAGGTACTATTGGTTCTATCCCCCAGACAGGATTGAGTTTGAACTGCTAGCGGGTGATAAAAGTATCCAAGAGGAAAAGCCTGAATAATTGAGGCAAGGACAGACTGCCTAGCAAGATTTAACATCATTAAGACCGCTCTCTAGGACAGTCAAAATTAATGACTACACAATCCCCATCAAAGGTTTTGGGAGTTAGTCCAACTCAGTCCAGCCTCTGGGCTATGATAAGCCTATTGACCAAAGTTCATCATTCGTCACCCATTTGGGAAAGCCGGTGGCTAACTTTATTTCTTAGGCTGGAATAGTCTTTCCAACCCCTTGTTGTAATGGGGGAACACCAGTAAGTACCACAAAATAGGGGGGGCTGAGGCAGGAGGAAGACTGAGAACTACTCAGGAGGGTCCCAGACTGGCTATGCTACTTGCAACATCTGACTCCCCACTGAGATAACTGGTTTACTAGGTTGCTTCTGCGACTGCCCAAATAGGCCACCGACTTTGTGTGCCCTAAAACATATGGCCACGAGGACTGGGTGGGCCAATTTCAGTCAGATATGAGTAAACTGGGAGAAGACAACTTGGAGAGCAATATAATTTCATCATTAGGTAAACCAGATGCACCTGTGGAACCCTGAATAGGTTCCCTCACAATCTTTGATCCTTTCTGCTCCGTCCCCCCAGATACATGGCCCACGGGGCCAGACACTGTATCTGGCATTGACATGGTGGCTGCACAAAACAAGATTAGGTTGTTTACACTGTTCTCAATAGATGACAATTTCTCAAGACGCATACCAACTGCTGCGCCTATCAATAACTGGACCTTGGGAGTGAAATCCTCAAAATTAACATTAACAGTGTGATCATTAGTCGATTTATGACCATTGTCCTTTATGGAAGATGAAAGTGCAGGTCTGCCCTTGGGTTTGTCCCCAGTCAACACCCCAACTGCGAGGGTTATACAATAATGGGGTAAACCCAAACAGTCACTGGGACCTGGGTGTACTACGGTACAATAAGGGGGATGGGCCCAGTGGAAGCACAACAATTGTACCAAATAACAACCTGATAAATTCCATCACTCACTTTCACTTTTGCACCTCGATGCACTGAATCCTCTTTCGCCGCCCTCCTCTAGTGGACCTACACACTAAATTGTTTTGACCAATGTACTGTTCTCAGAACATGATGCATCATATGTTCAGTATGATTAAAATACTCTGAGTATGCTTAAATACTGTCTGTAATTAATTTATCAGGTGATGTTGATATTTGTTACAATTGTTGTGTTTCCACTAGGCCCATCCCCCTTATTGTACCAACATCCCAACTGCATCAGGCTTTCTACCCATTTTCCTTTTAGATGCTGGGGGACCACAGTCAACTGGGGAATTCCTGATCACTATCACAGACTCAGACTCAGATCAGTGAACATCTGCAATAACGATAGCATCCGCGGCCCCATCTAACCAAGTCGCACCACTTGTCCCTGTGGCAACATTTCTTATGAGTTGAGAACTGGGTAAAGGGGCAACTGCAGACTCCATAAGGGCAGAGCGAATACCCAGCCTCCCCTCCACTGTACTGATTTCATTGTTGATTGCCCCCACAGCTGCTGTTAGGTATGAGAGAATTGATGACTTGGAAAGGCCCTTAGTGACTAGATCCTTCAGGACTGCAGCAGACGTTAGGCCACTTGTGTCTATTGAGGTGTTTTTACGTTTGCCCATCTTGGGAGAGAACAATTACAGAGGGTGGGGAGGAAGGGGGTGGGGACTGACAGTGCCTGCAAGGCAGGGGAGAAAAATAAGTGGAATGTCCACTACAAAGTATATTGTTTGCAAGTTGTGGGGAGCAAAAGATCAAAACACACCCCAACTGCACCAGGAGACAGTCACACAACGCACAAAGTTCCCTTGACAAATACCATTGCTTATATCAATTAGATGTACAGTGGAACACACAAATACCTTCTGGCCTTGAAGTTGCCAGAGGGTTGGCCGAGCCCAGCCTAGCTTCCTCCAGTTGATGAGAGGCACAAGACGGGCCTGGCCTTGCCCGGGTGCATCCCACATGGTGGGACTGCAGCAGCGCTTAATAGCATGATTAAGCCCAGGGCTTTACGTGGGATGAAAAAACTGGCAGGTGGGGGCTCTCAAAGGAGCGTTGCCAGTGTAATTAAGGGCGTGGCTTAAAACACTTAATCTAAAAATCTGTGCTGAGCATAGTGTCCCACCGGGCTTGTATTTTGCTGTTGCTGTCATTGCATCTAGATATATAATACAACAAGTAGCATCATATCTACAAGAAGTCAGGACTATTTGCTTTGTCAATGGTTGTTAGTTGCATAAGATAAATAAGCAGCAACTATGGAACTATGCTTGTATATATTATTGAAAATACTTCCACAAACAACCCCCCCTCCGTCGTGTGTGGCAGCCCGGCTGAGACAGCTTCCCGGGCACACACAAAGCCGCACCAGAGTACTTCACAGGTCTTTAAAAGACCATTTACGTGTTAATGAGGCTTTGTTGTTTTTCACCCCCTTCTTAGAGCCCCTGCAGCTCCATTCTACGTATTGCTGGTAGAGTCAGCCCACCCACCCCCCCTGAAAGTTTTAGTAGCCCCCCCCCCCTCGAAATTTGGCTTTAGGTGGGCCTCTGCCTGACATGATGTCATGCCTTTTTGACTTCTGCACTAGTGAGAAGTGAGCAGTGTGAGCAGCGCACATCAATGTGCCTGCTGTCACTGCAGTCCGCAAAAAAATGCCAGGGCACAAAACAGAGCCCGATAGAGACCCGTTTCAATGCCTCCTTAAACAAGCATTAGCATAGCCAATAGGTCTCGCCTTTGGGACCTTATAAGTGTTTAGTTATCCAGCACAATATCCTTGGTGCAAAAACCTCAACTGTTGCATGGCTAAACACTTGTAAGGTCCCAAAAGTGAGACCTATTGGCTATGCCAATGCTTGTTTGTTTTGAGAATCTGGTCACCCTAGTGTATGAGCATGCGTGCATATGAAAGTCATTCGGTGTTTGAACTTTGTCAGGAGTATGGCATTTTGTTTGAATATTATAGGAATCAATAAGGCAAAGGGGTGTCTCTGTGAGTAGGATATTAACCGATTTGGTGATCAAAGCAGGATTAGCCATTCTTGGTGTGGGGCAGTCCCTCAAAGAGGACGAGAGACATGGATGGCAAGCACTCAGTACCAGAATGCAAAGAAAAATACGGACTAGTTCAGCTACTCACCTGTTATGACTTCAAGTTTCACTGGCCAGTTACAGACACCCGCCTACAAGGACCGGGATGTTTGGTGGTGTTTGTTGAAAAGAACAAAACAGCCTGAAAGTCACTCTCAAGACGTGAATCAGCCCTGCACCATTCTAGTATGCCATGACGAGAGAGAGAGTGCGTGTGTGTGTGTTGCAGTTAGCAACAGTATGAACATTTCCAATAGGTCGGTATATTCATCCATTCAGAACTCAAACTAGTCTCTCTCAGGCACATAACTAGGGATACTTCTCAGCTATGTCTGTTCGTACAGCAAGGTAAGCGCCATACGACTTTGTTAATATAGCAACATAAGTAGATGACAATATTAAGACAGAAGGGCAAAGGGAGGCATGCTTGACACTACAATTTAATAGATGGGCCATTTGCTCCTCATACAGCTGTGTATTATATTTAGGTGTGGTGCTGTCTTGCCAGCCTCATGTAATCCTAAAAACTAATAATGCAATCATATATACAGAGGGACTTTGGAGAAACCCTCTTTATTCATTGGTTCCTCCAACTGTAATTCCTTTTTAGTTTCTACCCACTACAGCAAAGAGCAATGGATCAGCCCACTCCAGCCACTGGTCTCTTACACGCTGATTAAGGGACAAACTTTTGAACCACATGTGCGCATCCGCCTAAAACCTTCTTTTTCTTAGTCCTTTTGATGTGTTTAAACTATATGTTCAGGTTATATTAATTGAAATGTCATATTTAATTGTATTTGTAATAATAAGAATCATATTTCACTATGATGTTCATTTAAACTGTTAGGGGTTTCTATACTTGCTCTGAGTACATCTGTCTGCTGGGCAGCACCTAGTCGTATTACCATTATATGAAATGGTTATTATGTTTTAATTAAACTTAATAAAAATGTATTGCGAGCGTAGGGCTACCACGTGTAGGTCAGATTTTTTTTTCTTGTTTGTGACATACTCGACCAACAGAAAAAAAATAAACTTTAACAACTGCACCAGCTTACCAAGGCCAGACATTTTAGTTTTGCCAATTCTTGTTCAATTTGTATTCCACATAACACTTAAAACTGTTCAACGTGTGTTCATAGTGGGTTTGCAGCACCCTTTCCGAAATCTATGTTGATCTTACAGTACCACACAAATTATCACACCATAAGACACCTTGGGAATGTCAACATAAGAATCTTTTAGGAAAACAATGTCAGTACGAAATGCTAGATCACAAACCAAGTAATATGGGCAAATAGAACGTGATGCACAAGGTAACTGCATGAAAACTAGTACTCATAATCCTTGTGTTTCTCACATGTACAACCGATTGGAGTCTTCCACCGCCTAGCGGTGGAGCCAGAAACTGCTAACCAAAAACAAAGCTGGGTCCAGTCGCTTGCGCACATGTGCGTGATAAGTGAGGGAGCCTTAACGCCTGATGAAAAGGAGACGTAACGTAACCCTCCAGACCCTGGCTGTTCGGCACACTGTTCGACGGAATCTCACGCCGGTTAGAGAGTGACTTCACTAAGAAGGAGAGCGGGCATGCAAAACAGGCACTCGGTTGATACAACCTGACGAGGTGGTCCCGGCGCACTGTCTACGACTTCACAGTCATGCAATTAATAAAGAACATACTGCTAGAGTTTTGCAGCTACAGCAATTAAAATCCCGAGTGCAATAATAGCATAAAAACTCAGTAGCGGACATGGAGCTCTTCTGAAGAATCGAAGGCTATTGCAACAGGTGAGATTGTAGAACACACAGAATCACGTGTTGCAAGATGTGACAAACATACTACACAAGCACAGCACTGAGCTATGACTTTGGAGCCTGCCATGTGAGGCTGGGGCAGAGTCAGTCACATAGGCAGGCCTGGTTTGAATCAAAGAACTCTATCTTTATTCAAATAACGCGTTTTTGCAGCGGGGAAACAACAAGCCTTCTGCGTATTCAATACTAGACTGCGTCTTCATGTTACACATAGTTGTAATTCCTCGAATTTGATGCATATGCAGCAAGTGTCTTCAGATGCCGGTACTCCAGCCTCTCTGTGAGGACCCGCTAATAGGACAAGAGGTAGCAGAAGCAACAGATCCCAGCATCCCAAGTAAATCCCGTTTTTGACCATATAAGTATTTATGAATGACACGACCAGCAGACTCAACACAGACCTCTGCTGAGCCATCTCATCAGACCAGCTAAACACATTTTCCAACTCTTTAAATCGTTATAGAAGAGTTTCAAAACTTTTTATAAGTATGCTTACTTTTGCTATAATCGCGGCACCCGCGCTTCACTTTTAACATTAAAAGTGAAGCGTGGGTGCAGCGATTATAGCAAAAGTAAAGAAATAGATGTTTTTTTCTATTTCTTTACTTTTGCTATAATTGCAGCACCCGCGCTTCACTTTTAATGTTAAAAGTGAAGCGTGGGTGCCGCAATTATAGCAAAAGTAAAGAAATAGATCTTTTGCTATAATCGTGGCACCCGCGCTTTACTTTTAACATTAAAAGTGAAGCGCGGGTGCCGCGATTATAATGATCCGTGGTGGCTGCGTGCGTGCACGCTTATGTGAACGCAAGCGCTAGGCCAGCCAAAGCGTGGGGTAGCAGCACTTTTAAAACCCACCTACAAAATGTCTCGCAGAGCAGCGCATGCGCTGACTCGGCGAGACCTAAAAAACTGCCGGTGCTCAGACCCAGTGAGACCTGGCCCAATTAAAGCCCTGATTAAGCAATGCCTCCTTCCTCACAGGCGTTAGCAAACACGCCTCCTGGTGCGATGGGCATGGAGTCCCATACCTTCAGGTCAGTCTGTGGTGTCAGGAACCCCCTTTCCAGAAAGGCAAATGTCCCACAGGCTGCATAAGATTTTTGTAGCGTGATTAGACCACGCCCCCTTCCTAACAAGTGTCAACAAACACACCTCCTGGCACGATGTGAGATGGAGTCCCCTGGCTTCAGGGGTGTCTCTGGGGTCCAGGAACCCCCTTTCCAAAAAGGCAAATGTTATTGTTAGTAAATGCATAAATTATAGCAAAGTACCGAATTTACAACAGGTTTTCAGGATGTGTAACTTAGTTGCACAAGACTTTTTCGATTCAAAACTTTAAAGTCCTTATTTATTGAAGGGGGAAAAGTGGAATTTTAAAATCAGAAGGTGCACTTTCAAGGCATGAAATCCAGGATCATGGTGACCTTTCCACAGTTGTACCGTTTAGCGTTAGGGGTAGGAAAGGAGAAGTGCCTTACCATTTCTATTATCTGGTAGAGGACCAGTCCTTACTAGACATATTGCTGCTGTCCCTGGAAACACAAACACAAGGCACTACCGAGAACTCTCTTCTTTATTTTATTGTAAAAAATAAAGAAAAAAATTTAAACAAATTACAAGGATCATATAAGCTGTAAATATAAGCTGTATAAATTTATATGGAATGGTCACAACACAGCGTCTGCTTAAGCTAGGCATGCCCCAACATGATCAGTATATTGGTACAGTAGTTCTTTTTAATATCCTTGTAGTGCCATTGTGAAGTACAGCAATTTACTGGCTGGACAACTGCTGAGGGCTCTCTGAAATGTCAAGAACACCCTTTTTAGGTCTCGCCTACAGAGCACATGCACTGTGCTGCAAGACGTATTGTTTACAATTCAGTGAGCTTAGAACTGCCAACAGCATACCATTAGTTGTTTTCGTTATCACTCTCATTTGCAATTTTTCGATTGCTTAGCTCCTGTGGGATACTTCCATTCCTTTCTTGTGTTAGCTGCGCACTGGAGCATGGACCAAGTACATGTTTTCTTCCTCGTCGTTTTGCAACGCACTTTTTAAAAATGTTATATGCATTTCAGTACTTTTTTGGACGTGCAAAGTGCTTTCCAACTTTTAACACAGGTATTTGGCTTCTTATTTAAGTTTCTTTCACCATATCTGCTGTCTCTATTTGATGCTTTAGTTACTTACACCCACAACTCTGCTACTCAGTGCCACTCTACACTACTCCAGTCTTCGCCACTCTACACCATTCCACTCTATTGTATCTACTCCACTCTACGCCACTCCTCTCTATGCCACCCCACTCTACTCCACTCTACACCACTCCGCTCCCCTCTACTGTACACCATTCCACTATACACCACTCTACTCCACTCTATTCTATGCCACTCCACTCTATTCTATGCCACTCCACTCTATGCAACTGCACTCTCCTCCCCTCTACTCCACTCCACTCTACATCACTTCATGCCATTCTACTCTACCCAGATCTTCTCTATGCCACTCCACTCTACTCTACACCACTCGACTTTATTCTGCGCCACTCCACTTCAAAGAGTGCTGTACTACACTATGCCACTCTACTGTAACCCACTCTAGTTTATGCCACTGTACACCACTCTACTCCACACCATTCCACTTTACTCCATGCCACTCTACTCTGTGCCACTCCTCTCCACTCCACTTTACTCCACACCATGCCACTCAACACCACTCCACTCTATGCCATTCCACTCTTTGCTATGTAACTATACTCTAAGTCACTCCCCTCCACACAGTGCCACTCTACACCTATGCCACTGTACTCTACAATGCTCTACTTAATGCCACTCTGCTTTACACCACTTTAAGCCACAACACTCCACTATACATCCCTCTACTCCACACCTCTTAGCACCACTCTACACCAGTCTACTCTACACCACTCTACTCTATGCTACTGCCCTCAAACACAATGCAAATCTACACTACACCACTGTACTCTATGCCACGCTACTTTATGCTACTCTACACAATGTCACTCCACTCCATGTCACTCTCCTCAAGTCCACTCTACAGCACTTTACACCATTCCTCTCTATGCCACTCTGCTCTACACCACTCTACACTGTTCCATTCTGTGCCTCTCCACAGTATGCCTTGCTACTCTACACCACTGTATACCACTCCACTCTCTGCCACTCTACTTTACGCCTCTCTCTGTCTATGGCACTCTTCTCTACGGCACTCTACTCTGCCATTGCCACTTTACTTTATACCAGTCTACTTGGTGCCACTCTACGCCATTGTACTGTATTCTACTCTACTGTATGCCACTCTGCTCTTTGCCACTCTACTCTATGCCACTCTACACCACTGTACTGTACACCACTCTACTGTAAGCCACTGTACTGTACGCCACTCCACTCTATGCCACACCACTCCACTCTATCCCACACCAAACCACTCCACTGGATGCCACTCCACCCTATGCTACTCCACTCTACATCACTCCCCTTCATGCCACTCCACTCTGTCACTCTACTCCATTCTAAGCCACTGTACGCCACTCCACTCAACACCACGCCATTCTACCCAACTCTTCTGTATGCCAATCTACTCTAAGCCATGCCACTAACTTTTAGCCTTGCTGTCCAGCAACCACCCTGCTGTACAACATGGTCCAAAGATATTGGCAAAACCAATAGCTCCCACATAGGTGAAACCTATTGGCTTTGCCAATGCTTTTTAGCTGTTGACTTTCATTGATATTGAAGTGGAACACTCAAGGCTTACTTTTGGAAACTGCTATGGGTAAACATGTTTTAATGCAACACATTTATCACTCACAATTAATGTAATGTCCAATTAGTGTTATTCCTTTTTAAAAAGATATGACTTTTAATTACAGTTATGAAAATATGCACAGCAATTTTAACAAGTTGTAATGCCTTTTACCATTTTTATGAATTGGCATTTCGACAACTCTTTACTACACTACTGCTTTATGCCTAGTCACACTGGGCACACTTAGTGGTAAATCCCCTTCTGGTGCCCAAAGCACAATGTCTGCTGTGGAGAGTCTTTGATCACACAGTTCAGTACCTGATTTCAGACCATGAATAACTACAATAATGTTTCACTAAAGCTGGGAACGGGTTCTGCACTCCTCGAGCGACTTTGGTATGAGCGGGCGAACAAGTTTGTAACAGCCTGGTACTTTGGTTGAAGAAAAAGCTGCAGCAGTTCTGCAAGTTTTTTTAATTTTATTCATACTCAGCTGATAAAAGCCATTGCAAGCTTGTGATGAGAACCGTTACAAAAATGTATAAAACATTTCAAACTAGGAAAGGGAACGACCAGCCTAGATCTAGTGGCCAGGTAGTTATAAAATGTTCGGTTTTATGATAAAATACAAGTTTCAAATGCATCTCGCACAGCAGTAGTTAATAAAATAAACACTATAAAAACAAATTCATCGTTATTAAAAATAGTTCAGACAACCTTCGATTAATGTTACCCCAAACATTTTAGTCTCTGTAATAAAATAAGCTGTGGGTAATTTTTCTCATTTGGAGCTCGGTCAGGGCTGCAAGTCTCAGTCACATGATCCCACCCGGCTTATCACCCTTCTTGGAAAAAAGACATTGTCATGGAGCAAATCGCAGACTCAAATGCCAGTTGGGTCCTCATGTCACAAGAAGAAAAGGTGTAGCAGTAATGCATCATACCTGTGTTGTCAGTGTCACTTGGGAGTAGGTGGGCTCCTATCGAGGATGCAGGCTAACGAGCCTCAAGGTGCCAGCTGCGCATACAAAGGAAGGGTACCACAATCCTTTCTCAAGGTTTGTCTTCTTTGCATGACTGTGCAGATCTGCGGGTGTGAAAAGTAAACACCAGATAGGCTAATGTGGCCAGCGTATATCTGTCTTGAGAACAGTTGCCATTCCCAAGTTTTCAATTGAAGTCAAATCTTCTCCCAAATATTTGGGGTGAATGAATCAAAAGAGCCCATTTTCCTTACAGTCTGGAGCTGCACGGCACCAAGTGGGAGGCAACTGCAATTCAGTGTTATTAACCCTGAAATCAACATGATCATTAACACCTCCCTGCGGGATTCTCTGGTCCCGGCGAGCTGGAAACAGGCTAAAATTCTGCCCCTCCTAAAGAAGCCCTCCCTGGATCCCTCGACTCCCAGTAATTACCGCCCGATTTCGCTCCTGCCCAGTCTGGCTAAGGTGTGAGAGAAGGTGGTTACTAACCAACTGACCGAGTATGTCGAGGCTATGGGTTTGCTCCATCCAGCTCAATCTAGGTTCCGTGCTTCATATAGCACGGAGTCAGCACTATTGGAGGTGTCAGAGACGTATTGTGAGTGTCTGGATGCCGGCGGTAGGGTGGCATTGGTTATGCTGGACCTATCGGCGGCATTCAATACGGTGCCCCACTCCTTGCTTCTTGATCGTCTCTTGGAGATTGGCATATCTGGATCTGTCTGGGGCTGGATCAGGTCCTTCTTGGAAGGCCGGTCGCAGCAGGTCTGGCTGCCACCCTGTGCCTCTGCTTCCCAGCCGGTGGTTACGGGTGTCCCGTAGGGGTCGTCCCTTAGCCCCGTTCTTTTTAACATCTATGTCACCCCAATGGTCTACTTGGCAGAGACATTAGGGGCTAAGGGGATAGCCTATGCTGAAGACATCCAGCTTCTGTTTTCATGGGAAAGGGATGATGATTCTGTCCTCTCTGCCCAACACTGTCTGTCCTCTGTCTTTCACTGGCTCGCTCAGGCGCAGCTTAAGTGTAATGAGGAAAAGTCCGAGATCCTTCTGTATGGCAAATTTCCTGCAAACTTCAGAGAGAAGCTGTGGCCTCCGGGTTTCCCCCTGCCTAGCTCCAAGGGTAACCATGCCAAGAATCTGGGGGTGTGGTTCGAGGAGAACTTGACCTTTTCGACCCAGGTCAAGAGGCTGGCAGGGACCTGCTTTGGCATTCTGAAATCTCTGAGGAAGTTTCTTCCTAGATCTGCTAAGGAAACTGTTGTCCGGGCTCTGATCCTCTCCCGCCTTGATTACGCCAATGCACTATACGCTGGCATTCCGGGCTACCTCTTGAACAAACTGCAGGTAGTTCAAAACTAGGCTGCCAGACTCCTGCTGGGTCATTCCTGCAGGAGCAGTGTGCGCTGTCATCTACGAACTCTTCACTGGCTGCCTGTGGAGGCGCGAATACAATTCAAAATTTTGACTATTGCCCACAGCGCTCTTCATGACCTAGGACCTATATACTTACAGAAGACATTCGACTTTTACGTCCCTGTGAGACAGCTGCGTTCTTCCTCGCAACTCCTGGCTCAGATCCCTCGGTTTAACCGTCAAAGGCGTGGTGGGAGCTCCTTCGCCCTTAGGGCTGCCCTGGCATGAAATGCCCTGCCGCTATATTTGCGCGGCATTCAAGATCCTGCGACTTTTAAGAAAAAGTTAAAAACCTTTCTCTTTAACTCCATCTCTGTTCTGGTCCCTTTTCAGGTTCACGCCGGGACACTCTGTTGAGTATCTGTGCGCGCTACAAATTCATATAACATAACAGTGTAAATGTATTCCATGTAGACTATTCTTATCCTAAGCACAAAGCACATGATGTAGGGTAGGGCAAGTAGCTCAGGATTATGAAATGGTTTCCCAATGGTCAGATAACAAGACCAAAGTCTTTGTCCAAGTGTTGCTTACTTTCAGGTCACATATTGACATCCTGGAACTGGTTTGTCACTTCAATCAGAGTGAGAAATATCTTTGCTTGGATGCAGTATTGGAAGTCTAATAGTGTACTTGGTCTCAGGATAAATTAATGAGGAACAGGAAAGCCCAATGGAGTAGCACAGGCTAACTTTCTGGAAAGGGAGACAGTTACCTCTGACTGGCACTTTCCCTAAGGAGCTTACTAAAACTTTTGAGGGCTGCATACACATGAGCTTGCCCAACCAGGGAACCGCTGTCACTTGTACCTAAGCACTGACATGTGCACACAGCAGGTACTCTGGGGGAATAAAGAGTTCCGATTACGACTTCGTATATAGGTTTTACCACAGAAAATTAATAGGTAACCTCTCCACTGAGATCTAGGTAAAATTCCCCTGCTTCACAATTAAAATTAGATGCCCCCAAACGTATGAAGATGGTTGTCTAGTAAGCAACCACGCAATAGAAGCACCAAGATAGTACAACACTCTGTGGAGACCTCACATAGAAAACATGTCCAGAGAATTGTTATACAAGCTTCCTGTACATGAAAATATACTTGGTTTGCCAGAATGTTAAAAAGAGGAGGACATTGTATTGTGTTCAGTGCATCAAAGATCCTTTAACCCAACAGCCAGAGTCCAGGAATCATTCTGCAAAATTTACCCACACCTCAGACGTTTGTGGATATTCACAATAGTTTGATGATCATTCCCCCTGAAAGCCTTTGTAAAGTTACTTGTAGATTGTAGAAAAGGTTTGAATAATTATATTTCCATGGAGGTGAGAAGAGAACCTCCGAAAGTTCTCGGAGTTTTAATGGAAGGAGTATCTTCAAAGGGAATAATATTTTCCTGTTTGAGAAAAAACTGTTAAATTTTCAAAATTCACATTTCCACCTTATTTATTCATCCAAATGTTCCTGGAGAATCATCAGGAGATGTTATTGGCTAATACTCCTGAAAATGATTTTTCACAACAGTTGAAGATTTCTGGGGGTACTCCTGTAGGTAGCTGAGAAACCTTCTCCAAAAACAGGACATCTACTTGAGTTGATTTCTAACATTATAAAGCTCAGCTTTGGGAAGCAACCTACAATGGATGTGCTACCTTTAAGTCCAAGCACCGCATCGGGAGTATTTCTATCGCAGGCACCATATAAGAACTATTTACATAGCAGGCTGTACATCAGGAGTCTTTACATCACAGGCAGTATGTCAGTCTTTACATGACAGACAGCATATCAGGAGTACATTGTACGTAAGACAACACCAACAGGTTAAACGAAAGTGGCAGCTCCCCATTATGGTAGACCATCACCCATCAGCTTCTAACTTCAAAAACATAATGAAAAAACATTTCTCTTATTGCCCACCTGTGGAAAACTGCAAAAGGCTTTTCCAAAACCACCCAATCTTTGCTTATAACAGAGCTTCCAATATATAAGCTTGGGTTGTGACAGTTTAAAACAAACAATTTGTAACAAATGTAATGGCTTATTTCTGCGATTGTGAAAGGTGCTTCACAATTGGATATCTTTAACAAACAACATCAGTAAGAAGCTCTGTTACACGAATGGCCAATGGAATAAGACAGAATCTTACATGCCTTTCAACATGTGTCATTATGTGGGCAGTGCCAGAGCCAAACCTGTAAAAAACTACATGTCGGCCAAACGGTAAAATGACCTCCATACATGCTTCAGGACTCAAAAATCAGCAATAATTAATAAGATACTTGACCTGACTGCAGCCAATCACTTTAACCTCGAGGACCATTTACTATCAGATTTGATAATTTTCATTGTGGTGCAAGTCTTTAATGCAGAACTGCAGGACTTAAAAGAAAACTTTTGGATGTACCATTTAAATCATTGTATGTAGGTAGACTGAACATTAGTGACAATGCCACCCAATTACAGCATATCTCAGGGGAGATCTCAGGACTGCATTGATTCACCATTCCAAATGGAATCTTCACTCATTTTGCTTTCTAAAAATCTGGATTTGGCCATAACGTATTGTGTTTTCACTAGAAAAAAAACAAAGGTTAAGGTGATGTTATAGTTAGGTGAAAATTTCAGTTTAAAGATTTAAAACTAAAAAAACAAATCTTTGAAATGTACCAGTTGTAGGTACTTAAAGCAACTATAATTCACACTCTGCCATACACACTTGTCATCAATGATGTAATTTCAGATGTCATCAGTGATGTTATCAATGATATCATAGAACATGCCATGAGTGATGTAATATGTGCGGTCATAAGCACTGCATGGCAAGGGCATGTGTTATAGTTACTTGAGTTAACTATAACTAGTGAATTTTAGTGACTTTTTTAAAGTCAATTTGTTTTGTTTTTCACCTAACTAAAAAATCACTTGAAAATGTGTTTTTTCCAATGAATTTCAGAGATTTTGTTTTTAACGTAACGTACAATATTATTACCGTACCTAACTATAACATCACTGTAAACTTTGTTTTTACAGTGACTTTCTAATGTTTTTTATTACTCCCCCTAGCTATAACTTGTCACTTCAACCTTTGGTGCTTTCCGTGAATTGCATTATTTTTTGTAATGTAACGTAACCTCAATAAATAAAAGGCGGATTATTTGCTTTTTCAAGGGGTGACTACAGCAATATACAAGACATCAATTTTTAAAGATAAGCCTATTGACTTTGTCAAGAACCAGGCCAACAGTGTAAGAAGGTAAGCCTATTTGTTTTATCAAAACAACTTTGACATGTGAACAATCATAATTGGACCCAATAGACTCCAAGACCATACTCAAAGATGATCATCATTAATAACAAGCATTACAATTCTTGCTAATAAACATTCAAATTAAGTATTTATATTCAAAACAATTTTAAACAGTCAGTATAGTCCATCTTTTACACTCCTCTGGTCAATAATGCAGCCATAAGACCAACCACAAGGAATCCCTGCATTCCGAAGCTGAAGAGCAAAAGCTACAGCTCTGGGAATTCTTGGAAATGTCAAAACCATTTACAGAGGCCATATTATATAGACGACAAGAAACATAGGGTTAACTTTTGAAAATTACTCCTAGGAGCAGCTGCTCCCCACAACACTTGAATAACATGCTAGTGGTGCCCCTGTCCAGATTTTGACACCAACGTAAATGCTATTATTGGCCACTCCTTGCAAGGAGCAGTGAATAATAAATGAGCAGCACCTGATGCTCATTTATTATTCTTTCCCTGTTTTTTTGTGTATTTTCTTAGGATGTCCTGGGATATCCACAGCTTGCTTTTTTTTTGGGGGGGGGGCAGCAACTCCTGTGCCTCTTGTGGGAAGGGAACAACAGTATCTCTGGGAATGAGGTTCCTGGGACACCATAATGCTGCATGCCCCGGGGATGGGTCCCTGGGGCCTTTAGAGGACTTGAGAAGGGGGGCACCATGCTCCCCACCCCAAATATGTAAGAGGCAAACCTTGGGGGATGCGGTGCGAGGCCATAAAATGGCTCAGAGAGGTGGGCCTCACGCCACCCTTCCCTAATAAATAGGTGTGGCGGCCCTCGGGGATGAGGTCCCCGGGACATTTTCTTACTTGAAGAGGGGGGGACATGCCTGGCCCACACTCCTTTATTAAATAATGATCAATGAGAGTACCTCTTCCACCGGCCCTTGCCCACCTAGGTTTTTTTTCATATTAAAAAGGGCAGAGCCCCCCTAGGGGGCAGGGTATTCCTACCCTCAATCTTATATGTTTTTTGCAGGACAGGAGACCGGGTCCCTGAGTTCTAAAATGGCTGCCACAACATCTTTGTTGATGTTGACAGCAGCTATTCAGAACTAATGTTTTGATCTGTTGGGCCCATGGTTCCTTCCTCCCTTTCACATTTGTCTTTTTCTGTGAATGTCTATGTATTTATAATGTAAAGTAAGATATTATTACAATTCCTAACTTTAACGTGACTTTAACCTTTGTTTTTTTCCAGTAAATATATATATTTATATAGCTATACACATATATATCAATCAATCAATCAATGAAAACTTTATTCGGATCATTGACAATCCATAAAAGTACGAAAGAAACAATAATAAAATCATACAATAAGATAAAATACTGTTTACACATGGGGAATAGTCCATCTAAACTTTAAGACATTGTGGACAGGGCACGAACCGCAGTTTTTAAAAAAGAGCTCACACGAAAAACAAGTTCATCATCATCCAGGGACAAAATCATTGAAAATGCAAGTTCCAGGCTAATTGGTTTTGATTTTTTAAAATACAGAGTTAAAAACCATTTAATATACTTCATATAAAATGTACAAAAAAATAAAAATGTAGAGTTGTTTGCCTACTCTGGGAGTCACAGGGGCATGGCTCAACACATTGGTCATTAAAATTCCATAAAGGGAAGCTAAGTGCATGTTTAATGGTGCCTGCCCTAAGGCGAAATATAAGGCCTCGCTCCCAATGACTCAGCGGAAGAGTTAAATATCTGGGTGTGGGATATATTATAAAATTACAGGCTAAATAACCAGAAACACTAGATTTCAAGGACTCCCTTGCTACCCTTTTGACATCAAACAACGTATAAAGTGCTTTTTTAAGTTCGCATTTAGTGGGGTGCTTAGTGGTGGAGGGATTGAGAAAAATGTCTTCAAAATTCACGCTGCGAAGAATGCTATGCACCCCTGATAGCCAGGGGATGGTCATGCCCCTATCACAGCGGAGACAATCCTCAATGATGTCCCTAGTCAATTTGGCGGCGGGATTTTTCCAGATCGACAGCCAAAAAAGGGCTGGACGGGCACGAATAAAATCCCCTATAAAATGCAAACCCAATTCTCTATGGCATATAAAATGTGGGGAAGTAATGGGGACATAGAGAAGTTTCCTACAAAATCTATGTTCCTCGGTAGTTATGTCTGAGCAACTGGCAGTACCCCAAACCTCAGCGCCGTAAGTAGCAACCGGGACGCATTGAGTTTTGTATATTTTTAGGATAGCAGGCAATGCCCCGGTCAGTTTTGGACGGGGGAGGCTCAAAATTGAATTAATGGACTTTGAGAACTTACTCCTGGCATGGGCACATATATAGATACATACATGGATTTAGGGCATCAGTAGTAGCAAAATACGCAGACACATTCACACAGAAATCTAAATATATAATGGTACAGGGTATATTAGTGCATAGTAAAAGAAAAGCGGTTTGAGGATATACCGCCATTGAAGAATAAAAAGGGTGTTGGTGTAAATTCCATAAAAACAAAAGGCAAGAATGTAGAAAACTAAAAAGGGCTGCTGGGGATTAAAGTCCTATTTGAAATCTATATAAATATTTATGAGCATTTTAATAATAGAAACGTATAAGGTAAGAGTGTTATAAAAATTATGCTAAAAGACTCCAAATGCCCTTTAGTTCCATTATATACCCTAGATGATCCTTTTATGCTGCTTAAACTAAAAACAGAATAAAAAAATATATGTATACATGCATTTATATTTCTTTGTTTGAATACAAACAAAATATATATACAGACATATATATGCCAACTTAGGAACTCGGGAACCAGGTTCAAGCCCTGGACTTGGTTCAAAATACTGTGATTTTGGCTATTCACTTAATCTCCCAGTCCTCCACTTTGTAATGTGCTCTAGTGCTCGTATAACGTGCTCTAATGCCCTTGTCTCAAATTTGTGCTATGTAAGGCTGCAAAATTTTATATATAATATATGCAGATAAGACTTTGTTCCTTTCTATTTCGGCGTGGATGGCACTGGCTATTCCTATGCTTAAAGTCTTTGATAGGAAAGCAGACATTTGAGATGAGAAAATGTAAGAGTGTCGGTGGTGTTGAGGGTGCTCTATACAGGAGCTGCTTTCCACTAAACTTGAGAACTACCCAGAGTTCTCTGCCTCTTTTTTGCATAATTTATGTTTCACTATGCCTGAAAGGGTATTGATTTGACTTACTCTGGGTGTCTGGACAAAGCTATACCTCTCTGAAGAGCTCTAATGAGAGTGAAACACGTGTCAGGGGTTGCCTTTATTCATTTCAGGTTGGCTTTGTTGGTATTTTACTGATTCAAAGCTGTAATACTGTGCCTGGAGTGGTAAATGGCTTTTGTTATTTTACAGCTCGGAATGGACAGTCCTATGCTTTAATACTTTGCTGTACAAATGGCAAAATACTTTTTCCTTTTCCATCTCAGCGTGGATGGTACTGGCTAATCCTATGCTTAAAGACTTTGCTAGAAAAGCAGACATTTGAGGTGAGTAAATTTATAGATTCACATGTTTGAATCTTCCCTGTTGTCATGGTGGGAGTCCCAGGGTAACAATAAAATAGCAGTATGAAAATTTCAACATTGAAATGCCCATAACAATTCACTAGCTTTAGCAATCTATTACTATTGTTATAAAACATCCAAACTTCAGTCAATCAGAGTGTAGACCATAGAGTCTCTTCCCCCTGCAGGGCCACTATACCTCAGATTTCTTACCACACATCGTGTGTTAGGGAGACAGGCCAGGAGTGTGAGTACCTAATTTTTCTTCATAATGTCAGAGTCTAAAAAAGAGTTGTTTAGACCCTGTAAGACTTTTGGGAAATCCAGACTATATTCTGAACACCCACATAAGGAGTGTCTTTACTGTCTGTATCCAGACCACAAGCCCAGAGAATGCAAGTACTGCCGACTTTCTCCACAAACACTCTCAAAGACCATGAGGGTAGGCTGCTTCTCTGGCTGCAAAGGAAAAAAAGCAGCATAATAGACTCTGAGGATGAGGAGAAACCACATACCTCCTCCAGGAAGAAAAAGGAAGAAGGGTCTTCCTCATTGCTAAAGGACCCTAGAAAACCAAGATCCCAGAGTAAAGAGAGGATTGAGTAGAAAGGAGCCAAGGAAATCCAGTCTGGTTCTTCATCTTCTCACCAGAGATCTGGTTCTGCTCCTCCTTCCTCTGCAGCTGCTACTACGCTGACGGTCAAGACAACGATGGCAGCTGTGTCGACCTCTGCAGTGGTGATGTCACTGTCATCAGCTGCCGTCAGACCGTCTCTGTCGGTGTGGGCTTCTCCATCGACGGCTCAGCAGGTTCGGTCACCGTTGACACTCTTCAACCGCCGCAGTCCATTTCCCCGTCGATGATCCCGTAGATGAGGGAAAAAGTCAGTCTGCTTCTGAAGCCGACGCCTTCCCTTCTAAAGCACTTTTCAAAAATATCGCCATTGCCTCCTACTCGTCTTCTGGATTTCCAGGAGTCTCAAGATGATGGTCTTTATGGTCCGGCTAACAGCCCTTCTCCACTCAGAGGTAAGTGCCAGGACTCAGAGGAAGAAGAGACAATTGATGATCCGTCTACTTATTTGGAGGGGGACTATTCTTTCTTGGATATGGGGCGTCCAAGTTCTCAGCAATTTGACGCATTTCAAGAGCATTATCTGTATGAGGAACAAAAAGAACTAACTCAAGAGCCCTCCATAAACATCCCTGTGTCATTGGTAACTCATCTTCGGTTAATGCTGAACAATTATTATAAAAGGTTCTCTGATGTGACTTTTTCTCCACAACCGCCTCCCGTTCAGGAGGTTTCTGCTCCTGTGTCGCTGGCTGTACCTCATTGCAGAAGAGCAAGACTGTTCCGCCACCTGTCAAAATCCCTGTGCAAAGGCAGGATGAAGACGACCAGCAACTAGAGGAAGGGAAACTGCAGTTGGATCAGGATGTTCATGATGAGTGGGACGACTACGTGGCTCCTACTCCACCATCTCCTACTCCACCTTCCTACTCCGCCTCTTGCTGACTCTCCGCCTGCTGATATCGGCAGGTTCTACGATTTGCTTAAACGCGCCTCTAGGCACTTTGACCTTCCTATGCCTGCTAAACATACACATTTTTTTATGAGTTTAAGCCCACTATGCAGCACTCCTCTCCATCCATTCCTATTGTAGACTTTTTATGACAAGAGGGCCTGAAGTTGATGAAAACGCCAACTTCCATACCTGCTGTGGTGCCGAAACTAAATAATAAATACAGAGTGCCCAAGGACTCTCCTGCGTGCCTGATTGGTCACCCCGACCTAATTCAGTCAATATGCAGCCGGCACAAAGGAGATCAAAGAACCATTCTTCTCCGTGTGCGGCTCCACCTGACAATGAAGGGCACCGATTGGACAACATCGGAAAAAGATTCTCCGCTTTGGCGGCCACTGCCATCATGGCCTCCAATGCTATGGCTATCCTTTGGCCTATGACCGCTAGATGTGGTACGACATCCAGCCTTGATGGATTTCCTTCCTGAGGATAAGAAGAAAGAAGCAAAGGAGGTGCAGTCGGAAGAAGAGAGAGCCTCTTCTGAAATAATTGATGTGGCTCTGGATATTTCACCGACAGCCTTCAGGCAGATGGTGGGAGCGGCGGTATTGAGATGGCAGGGGTAGCTGAAAAGTGCAACGTTCCATCCGGAGGTCCAGGCCAAAGTATTAGATATGCCATTCAACAGCGAATTTCTCTTTGGTAAGCAAGTGGATGAAGCGTTGCTGTCGATCAAATCGGATACTGAGATGGCTAAGTCTTTAACGAATCTGTAGCAGAAAAAGTTTGTATCCTTCCGGGGCAGAGGAAGATGCCAGTATCTCTCTCTCCCCCAGCTTCAGCAGCGTTTCCAGCCATATATCAACAAGGGTTTTGTGCTCAGTACGCTTTGCAGCCCTTTCTGCAAACCTCAACACCAGCCTACCTTAGAGCAGCGCCACGATCGACGGCCGCCATCAGGGGGAAGGGCTCAAAAATCTAATAAGCGGCAATGGGGATCCGCAGGCCCCTGCTACCGTAGTCCCACTTCAATTCTGCCCGCTTGCTCCAAATTCTTCAATCAATGGAAGCTCATATCTTCCAACAAATGGGTGTTAGACATTTTCCACCATGGTCACACCCTGGAATTTGTTCAACAGACCCTGAATTTGCCTCCACAAACACCTCCCCTCGTCATCTCCAAGTCCTGAAGAGGGAAATTCAAGTGCTTCTCACCAAGCAGGCAATCGAAGAGGTGCCATCCGATCAGCTCAATCTGGGATTCTATTCTCACTTCTTTTTTATAAAGAAAAAGACAAGAAAATGGAGGTAGATAATGGATCTCAGGTTGTTGAACAATTCATCAAATTTCAACCTTTCAGAATGTTGTCGCTCTAGGAAATTCTGCTTCTCGTGCATGCGGGGGGACTATATGTCCTCTCTGGATCTTCGGGATGTGTATTTCCATGTTCCCATCCACCCAAAACATCGTCGTTTTTTCAGGTTCGTGGTGGCAGGGTGCCATTATCAATTCAGAGTGCTGCCCTCCGGGTTAAATTCAGCTCCAAGAGTCTTCACCAAGTGCTTGGCTCCAATGGCGGCCTTTCTACGGTGAGCCGGTCACCAGTTATTCCCTTATCTGGATGACTGGTTAATCAAGGCCCCTTTGCTCCAGGCCGCCAAAAGATCGACAAATGCCTGTATTCAGCTATTTCGCTCCCTGGGGCTTCGAATCAACCGGGAAAAGTCCTCTCTGGCCAGCAACTCTGGACACCATGCTTTTGAAAGCTTTCCCCACTAAGGAAAGGATCTTACGACTCCAGAAGACAGTGCGGGGTCTCTCCACAGAAAAGTGCGCATCAGTAAGGACATACAAGTCAATGCTGGGAATTATGTCATCCTGTATTCGCTGATTCCACATAGTCGCCTACGAACGAGGCATCTTCAGGAGCAGTTTGACGCTCAATGAATGCAAGCTTGAGGCTCATTCATGGACATCATTTCAATCACACCGATGATGGTTTCAGCAATGGCTTGGTGGAAACTCACAGACATTCTCTCTCAAGGTCTTTCTTTCCTCACAACAAAGCTAAAGTTGGTTATGATGTCAGCCGCTTCCATGGATGGGTGGGGTGCCCAACTGAAAGAACTACAGATCGACGGAAGGTGGTCGGCTCAGGAAGCACAGTGTCCCATAAACCTTTTGGAACTGAAAGCAGTTTTTCTGGGCCTCAAGGCATTACTGCAAATAATCAGGAAGTCATTGATCCTGATTCGCACGGACAACACCATCACCATGTTCTATCTGTTGAAGCAAGGTAGGACTAGATCTCAGGCTCTCTCAATCCTGGCTCGGCATATCTGGGAATGGCTGATAGTCCACAGCATCTCAATGCAGGTTAAACATGAGCTAGGAGACCAAAACAATAGGGCCGATTCTCCCAGCAGGGACACAAAGCAGTGTCACGAGTGGGAGCTAAATTACGAACAGCTACAGAAGTTTTTTCCCTGCTGGGGGTATCCAAACCTAGATCTGTTTGCTACGTTACTCAACAAAAAATGCAGATTCTACGCCAGCAGGTTTCCTCAGCCAGGCTCTCTAGGAAATGCCTTCCACTTCTCATTGGATGGAATGTTTACCTACGCATTCGCTCCATTTCCTCTCATTCCAAAGATTCTGCAAAAGATCATATGAAAGCCTTGCCATGTCATTCTATTCGCCCCGGCGTGGGCGTGACAGTACTGGTTCACAGAGCTGTGTCTCCTATCAAGGTCTTCTCCAATCCTGTTCCAGCCAAAAGAAAAACATCTCTCCATGAACAAAGGCCAAGTGGCCCATCCTCAAATCCGCACACTACACTTATCAGCTTGGCTCCTCATCACACAGAATTCAGACAATCAGCAATTTCTGAGGAATGTCAGGCAATACTGCAGGAAGCCAAGCTCCTTCTACAATCAAATGCTACTCGGCCTAGTGGAAGAGATTCTGTATATGGCGTGCCGCGCACTCTTGCGATCCTCTCTCATCGCCGCCTGAGGATGGTTTGTCTTATCTCTTGTCTCTTGCCAAAGCTGGTCTGGCACATGCGTCCATCAAAGTGCACTTAGCGGCAATCTCCAGATACAGACGCCTTTCTGGTTTCTTATCTTTGTGGTCTAACAGACTGATAAAAGAGTTCATGAAAGGAGTTTTCAGGGTCTACCCTCCAGTAAGACCTTCTCCAGTACTATGGCAATAAAATACTGTCCTGTCACATTTTGAGCCAATTCACAAGTGCGCCTTGAAGTACCTTTCCTGGAAGGTGGCCTTGCTGTTGGCCATCACGTCAGCTAGACACATTAGTGAAATTCAGGCCTTCACACCAATGGAGCCTTATCTGCAATTCTTTCCAGTTAAATTGATTCTTTGTACCAATCCATCTTTTATTCCCAAGGTACCTTCTGCATTTTATCTAAATGAGCCAGTGGTTTTGCCCTCCTTCTTTTCAGCTCCATCTTCGTCAGCTGAGAGAGCACTCCATTCTCTGGACATTAAACGATGTTTAAAGTTTTACTTGCAAAAGACTCAGCCCTTCCGAAAATCTACACAGTTACTCATTGTCTTCTCTGCCCCTAGGAAGGGTCAGGCTTTCACGCGGGCGTCTATCGCTCGCTGGGTCTCATTGACTATTCTCTTCTGTCATGAGAGGGCTGGTCGCCCTCTGGTTTCTAAGGTTGCAGCGCACTCAACACGCAAGGTGGCAGCTTCCTCTGCCCTATTTGCTGGAGTGTCCTTGCCTGATATCTGCAGGGCAGCGACATGGACGAACGTTCATACCTTCACAAAGCATTACTGCCTGGATGCCTGGCAGAAGGCGGATGTAGTAGTTGGTCAAGCTACACAGCGACGTCTACTCGCATAAGGTATGATCTTCTTAATGTCTTTTCTTCTAGATAAGTCTACTATTTTATAATAAGTCATTAATATGTTATTTCAAATTCTGTCTAATTCATGTTTGTTTATCTGCATAGATGTATATGTATATATTACTATGAGCTTATGTTATATGCTCATTATGATTATCCTTTGTATTTTGGTTTCAGGGTCGCATGGAAGGATCGTTCACCTTACCCACCGCCTCTGACCTTTTGCTACTGCTTGCTATTCTGATTCAAGCATGTGAATCTATAAAAGATACAATACTGGAGAAAAAACATGTTACTTACCTGTATAAATTGCTGAACGGAATTACGTCAAATTTGGTAGAAAGCTAGCTCTGAGCCCAGAAAGAGTGCTTTTTGTAATTTGGTGTACGTTGAGCTCCTGAACCTTTTCGGGGGTGAGGGTCCAAGAAAGACCCTCCAGGGTCAAATGTAAGAAATATGTTTTTTTGTGTGTTTCAGCAATCCTACAGGAGCTAGCCTGGCCCCCGTTTTCACTGTGGAGTCCCTCGGAGATGCAAGGGCACGCCGCCTCCTCTGAAAGTCTCACAGGATCTGATTTTTTTGTTTTTTTTAAAAGGGGACGGAGTGTCTGGGGTGGATTTTCACGAACAGGCGAAGACCGTGTGGTCTTCGCTTTGGGTACCCTAAGGAATTGGAGGCAGGCCCTGTGGAAAACCCTATGCTGTTCACCGTGGGTGGGTTGGCTGCCCATGTGGGGCTGGACGCAGGGCCTGGCCTCAGAAGTGGCGGTTAGCCTCACAAATTATAATAAAATATTGCTTTACATAAAAAAAAAACTAGAGATTCACTGACAAAAAAAGGTTAAAGTGACGTTATAGTTAGGTTAGAAAATAAAATCTTACTTTGAATTAAAAAATATTTTGTTTCTTAGAAATTCACTACAAATGGCAAAAATGAAGGTTAAGTTATAGTTAGGTGAAAAAGTATGTTTAAACATCACATTTTAAACTAAAAAAAACACTGAAATTCACCCAAGTAACTATAACTCACGCCCTCATCATGCTCTGCGTATGACCATACATATTACAAAACTGATGACATGTTCTGTCAAATCATACAGATAACAACTGAACGAGCATCATTGACAATAACACTGTGCATGGCAGGGGTGCAAGTTATAGATTCTTGAAAATAACCATAACTGTTGAATTTCAGTGCTTTTTTGTTTAAAATGTTATGTTAAAACAAATGTTTACCTAACTATAACATAATTTTAGGCTTTGTTTTTTTTCTGTTAATTTCCGATTTTCTTTTTTTTTTATTGTGTATTCCCAACACTTAGAGCACCCAGAGGAAGCTGAGAATCCAAGAGAGTGATCCCGGAGTGGCTCCTGCTGCAAGGGTTCCCTTGAGTGAACTTTATCAGTTCCTCAGTGAACTGAATCAGAATTGTACCAGAGCTTGCCCAGCAGTCTATAACAAGCTTGAGACATTGGTACTCTCACTGCAGGCAGAGAAATGAAAGCCGCACTGGTGCAAAAGCTGGAAGGCAGGATCAGCCTCTCAGTCCCCAATGCCACAGAGACATTACTGTAGAGAACTCAGACTGGACGTCACAATTGCTATGTCCAATTACCAGTCTGCACAAGCCACAAAGGCTGCTGAAGATTGGTGAGACAGTGCAGATCTGCCCACTGAGTCTGCTCCAGGAACCCTGACCTAAACAGGCTACTGCTGTGCCCCGCAAAGAAAAGATGAGGGTGAGAAGGGTAGGAGCCCATTGCGCGACCACTGTAAGCATAAACTGCATTTACAAGACCAGATAAACGTAGGGCTGATCCTGTACATAAGCAAGGCATCTACATCACTTTGGAATTTTTAACAAAGGGTTGAAAAAGATTTTAAACCGAGTTGCTCCACTGCCAACAGAAAGCAAAGAGTTTTAAAGGAGACTCTTTCCTCTTTGTAAATCAGATACCATCTCATTTGAGATGTTGGTATTTGATCAATGGTTTGCTGCTGCAATTGTGGGCCCAACCCATTGATGCATTCCTGTAGGAAATATGCCTTTTCTGTGTTCAAAGTCTACCATTGCAGCCTGACTGTAGCAGAGTAAAAACTACAATTTGTCCTATCATAATAACCCCTTTAGACAGGTAAAAACATCCCTTTTTAACATCAACAAGTCACTCCCATGTAGGCCTTGTAGCCCACAGGGCAGGGTGCATGGTATTTAAAAGCACCACATGTAAAAATGTAATGTTAACATATACTTATAGTGACAAGCATCCAAAAGCTATTTTTCACTGTGGCAGGCCTAACTGTCCAGTGACAAGATCAGCTAGAAAAATAACTAAACAACTATTTTTAATAGTAAAAATCCAGTTCAATGAGTAGATCTTACTTGTAATAAATATTAAGGAAAAGTAGTTTTTAAAAAGTTGCCTTTTTCCCTGCCTTAATTTCCTGGATGATAACATGTACTGGCTCTTTACTTCTCCTAGGCAAAAATTAACCTTAGTGTGAATAGGTTTGAAATGGCCCCCAGGAGCAAACAATAGGCTGACATGAATGGGCAAAGAAAACTTCCCTGAATATGCCGGGAGGAGGGTTTGGTCATACTTTTGGTACTGCAGTGTCAAACCATGCTTGATGACACATCCTGCTTGACAGGTCGTCTGGGTTCACATATAAAACTTGGGGCACACTTGTTATGTTATGTTATTTATATTTATATCTAGGCGCAACAGCTATCCAAACGGGTTTCCTGGCGCCCTGCGGAAACGACAGAGAAGAAAGTAAACTTACTTATTAAAAAGCCAGGTTTTAAGAGACTTACGGGAAAGAGTAACATTCATCTGTGTACGAAGAGACAACGGTAGAGCATTCCACAGAACAGGGCCCAAATAGGGAAAAGAACGTCCACCCATACGGGATAGTCTGATCTGTGGTACCTGAAATTTGGCCTGAGTGGTAGATCTTAGAGTGCGTGAAGGCAAGTAAGGGTGGACTAGATTTTGCACGCACATGGGTGCAATGCTGTGCTTGATTCTGAACATATAGTTCAAAGCTTTAAACTTAATCCAATTTTCAACTCTTAACCAAGGAAGGTCCCTCAAGGAAGCGGAAATAGAAGCTGTTCTTGGAGTTTGGCATAGCAATCTGGCAGCGGAGTTATGTACTCTCTGTAGCTTTCGTGTCACATCTTTCTTAGCTCCAAGATAGAGGATGTTACCGTAGTCCAACCGAGAAGTAACAAGAGCCTGGACTACAGTTCTCTGAGTAGGGCTAGGAAGCATCCACACGATTTTTCTCAGCCACTTCAGAATGGTGAAGCATGTTGCAGCAACCTTCATGGCCTGTTGACGCATAGATAGTGAGTCGTCAATAATAAAGCCAAGGTTGCGAACATGATGGGAAGGCTGCGGTACTGCACCCATTTCTGTGGGCCATGGTTGTGGACCCCAGAGTTCTTTGTCTTTCCCTAATACCAGAACCTCCTTTTTTTTCACCATTCAGCTTGAGAAAGTTGGCATGCATCCAAGATGCCACCTTACACAGCCCAGCCCGAAGAGCAGAAGGCTCTGAATTTTTAGCCGCAGAGAGTGAGAAGATAATCTGCGTGTCATCGGCGTAGGAAAATAACGACAACCCAGCTTCTTCAACGATCGTTGCCAGGGGTCTAACATAATGTTAAACAGCAGAGGACTAAGGAAAGTTGAGAACAGGATACCAAGGCAATTCTTGAGTATCCACTGTCTGGTTTCTTCACAATTTTTCTTTTGGACTACCAGACCTTCGTCTCTCGGTTTACATATCCATGGGGTACACTTGAAAGGGGAGAGAACAGGATCCTAAGACAATTCCTGTGGATCCGCTGTCTGGTTGCTGAAGGGCTCTGCTTTTGTCCAACCAGACTGGGTGCCTGAGTTTATTGTGGGCACAGTGACTGCCTCAAACTAGATTTAATGTTAGATGTGGGAAGAAACTATGATTACCATAGTACGCTCTCCTCACACACACCCAACCCCCACAGCCCAAGTTCAGTTTTGCTGAAAACTTTTACCATCTTGAAACTGCCCAAAGTGGGCTGGGTCGGCCCTTGGAACTTTTACCCCATTGGTTAGTGCCAAGGAGTCATTCCCACCCACTAGCTCCTGTCGGCATAAATGTGGCATCTTTAGACACATTCTTAAGAGCACTTCTTGGACTTGCCCAAGATCACAGGAGGACTGCTATCTGTGACCTGGGAGGAGCCCTGAATGACTGAACCTGCCCTATCTTGTACCCAGGACAATCTTGGGTTTCCTTTATTATATTCTTTTCATTTTGATGTCATTTTGTTTAGTACATTTTATTTTACTCTTTTTTTCTATTTCAGTTTATGATTTTTGTTTTTATTAATTTGCATTTTGACTTTATTACTGTTTTTGTACTCCATAAATATCTTACAGATTATCCTATGTTAAGCCTGCCTGCTCTGTGGCATAGTCACCTGGGGAGGTGAGCTCAGGTTATTTTAGTCACTTTGAGAAGTCACCCTGACAAGGGTAGTGATTGTTCATTGAGGTGGGTAGCGACCCACCCAAATATTAATCTAATTTCTTACAATGCCTCTCTGAATCATAAATAGGATGAGGCACACTTTTCACCCCCCTTTTATTTGCGATTCAGAATGGGTCGCCAAAACCCTTTTACAATTCTGAAAAATATTTCCAGCTCGTAAAAGGGCTTTTGTACATAAAGAAAATCCATCTTGTGACCACAAATGTTATGTTATGTTATGTCATGTTAAGGGGTTTTATTAAGCGCTCAATTGCCCAACAGGCGTCTTGGCACTGGCTGAAAGGACCACAATGAAAATTGACCTTTAAGAGAAAATTAGCAGGACCTGAAAAGCCTGGTTTTTAATGCTTTCCTGAAAGCCAGCAGATTTGGCATTGATTTAATAGAACAAGCGAGTTTGTTCCAGGCTTTGGAGGTGCTCACAACAAAGTCTCTTCCACCCCAGGAGGCACACCTGTAACTGGGAATGGAAACAAGCTTTGCCGAAGCAGAACTTGAAGATCTGGAAGGTAAGTTCCATCTGAAGCTGTTTTTGAAGAAATCAGGACCTTGATTGTGCAAAGCCTTGTAAGCAACGCAGAGAGCCTTAAAAAGCACTCTCTGCCTCACTGGAAGCCAGTGTAGCTTATTGATGGAAACTGCTACTGAAAGAAATCTAGGAATTTTCAATAGAGTCCGAGCCACCGTATTCTGTAGTGTCTGCAGTTTATTCAACACTTGCTGGTGGGCGTTTAGGTACAGGCCATTCGCATAGCCAATTCTAGACATAAAAGAAGTGACTACTGTTTTCTGTAGATGGATGGGTATAAAAGGAAGGATCTTTTTAATTAATCTCAAAGTAAGAAAAGCAGCTGAAGTTACTGATTTGGCATGAGCTAAGAAGGAAAGAGAATGGTTAATGATTACTTAGAATTTTTTGTTTTTCTTAACCGGCAGAGGGAGAGGGCCTTACTCTGCTGGCCCCCATTTCGGAGACCAGAAAAATGGTGAAGGAACGAAGATGAGCACCTCCTTCTTTCCTGAGTTTAGTTTCAGACAGTTCTTCAACCTCAAACTCACCGCTTGCATACAATTACAAAAACTTGAGCCATCTACTACAGCGCCACCCTCTAATGAGATGACAATCTGAATGTCGTCCGCACAGGAGGTAAGGGTGAAGCCGAAAGATCTAATGAGGACATTGATGTTAAAAATTGTGGGGCGATTTGCCGATCCCTGGGGTACACCACAGGGCAGCGAGAATTCCTTAGACGAAAAGTCACCCAGACGAACTGACTGAACACGTCCATTAAGCAACGAGTCCAGCAACTTACATGCACCCTGTGTCACCCCTATCCTGCTCAACCTCTCCTGTGATTTTGTTTATTGTGTCGTTTCTGATTGCAAATGTGTTTTGTACTTGAGGTCCAAAATCATTTACATTTCTAGAATGTGATTCGCAGGGAATCTTTTCTGGAAGCATTTGTGGCTCAAAGGATCCATTTGTTGCAGATCAAGCCCCAGGGTAATGTTCTATGCCATCCTCCCCATCCCCAGCTAAACTCATAAAATATCCAAACCAGGCAGAACCTCAAACCATCGATAAGCCATTACCTGATCAAAAAGAATGACCAAGCTGGCATCTTACAACCCTAAAATACCTCTCATATCCCTTAATCTCCCTACAAGCCCAAACCTTTTTTTAGATCATAGAAACCTGCATGGTGTCTTTTGTTAATCAGGAGGCGTCCCTTTCCCCTCTTTAGACTTTCTCCTGAATATAGTAGTCACATAATTTTGTTGCTTTCAGTATAGTGAGAATGATCCATTCTTTTGTTAAGGACACGTGTACTGACAAAGAGGAAACTGCAAAGAAGGAACAGATGGGCTCCTCAAATGGTAAGATATCTCCATCATCTTATGACTTTTTTTATTTGAATTAAAGGCTAAGAGTATTTCTAGGTGACAGTGGTAGCCATGTGAACATGGAACTGAAGAGATCTGTGTGGAGCGGTACAGTGCAATGTGAGGAAATGACAGTGCGCGTCTAACTCGCAGAGGTGAGGGGGGAGAAAGAGGAGAAAGCAGATAAATAATAAGAGAGCGTGAGACATGACACGGTATGGGAAAGACTGCGACTGGAAAACAGAGCGAGAGAGGGCCGGTGCAAGAGCTGGTGGACAGAGAGAGAACGGGAAAGGAGGGGGAAGCAGGGTTTTGAGTCATTGACCACACTGCCAACACGTGACTGATGTGTCCGTGTCACCTGCCTCTCAGGGACGAGCCTAAAATATGACTCACTCTTCCCTATCTCAGCTGGTCGTTTTGAGGTGAGCTGTCTCAGCGGTACCTGCAGGACCTTGCTTTGTGTGCACCTTGCTGTCTGTGATTCTCATGTTGTGACATGAAGTGTCTGCATATGCACGGGCTGAGCGGGCATACTTGAATCACCAGCCTAATGAAGCTTGAGGAGGCCCTCTGCAGACTACATCGAGCCCCCCCCCCCCCCCTGTCAGGCGCTCTCAGGCCAGGATACTGTGCTGGCCGAGGCCTCCCTACATCGCAGGGGCCTCTGTTGCGCCAAAGACTTGAATGGCTCCAGATTCTTGTATGAAGACCCTGCACTCTAACTCCACCAGCCAGCCTTCCACTGGAGGGAGGAAATGTCATCCCAAGATTTTTTTTTGCTCATGATGACCTGCCTACACGCTGGGTTAGTTGAGTTCAGTTGCATCTTCGGTGTCTTGACTCCCTGTGCAGCAGAGAGCCACCTCCAGATATACCACACAATTATCACAGATATCACCTCGTTTTACCTGTCACTCATGAATCTTCCTCTAACGCGGAAGACATTGATTGGCCATAGCGTTTGAGGAGCATCGCACATAAAATGCACTTTCATCCCTTATATGCAAACTTTGTTTTGGGAGTAGGGCTTCTTCTTTAGACAGATGCTGTCCTCCTCTGTCATTATATGAAAGTTTATGCATACCATAAATCACCAATTAAGGCTTCTTTCATCCCTTGGTGAGCTGGCAGGGCAACTGGAATTATGCCATTCTCAGGCCGCTGCAGGGTTATTTTATTTCTGGATTTGCCCCATACTCTTTCATCTGCTGAATAATTTGCATATTTTAACATTAAAAATTGTTTCTAGATCAAATGGATCAAAAGTTACTAAAAACGTGGCGACACTGGTTTTCACACAGTGTAAAGCCCTTCGCGAATGCTGACTGATCAGCTTTCAGTTGCTTAGTACTGTAGTTGGGTGTTAAACTGAAACTAATGAGATGAAGCCTTTGTCCAGACAGTGTTAACATGTAAAATGACGTGATTTAGAGATACTACAACAAAATGTGCCGTATTACACCACATCATTTGCATTTTCTTGACACATAATGTAGTCAGTTCTAAGACATAATTTGGTCCCCTGCAGCATAATTCAAGTGGCATTGGCTACAGGCTTCCTTAATATAACAAGGAAGGAATAAGACCATTCTGAGGATGGGGATGGTGAGCGAGGCTACATGCTAGACGTATCGGAGAGGGGACTATGGTGAACAGAGCTGGTTCCTGCCGGTTCTCAACGGATCCCTATTGGGCTCTGTTTCTATACCCATGACACACTTGGTATGTCACTGCATGCCGGTGCCTTTGCAGCGCTGTGATTCAGTAAAGACATTCAACAAGGCCCATCACGTGAAGGCACTCAGCCCAGACCGAAAGGATGGAGGTGGTGTCCATCTGCTGCCTCTCCGGGTGCCCAGGAGTGGGCAGCAAGGGGCAGGGAGTGGGCAGCAATCGGCAGCTCAGGCTTGGAAGTGGAACATACAAGCTCATGTCATGGAATGTGTGTCACTCCGCCCTAATCTAGGGACACCGGCTCTTCCATTCCCACGCTTGCACAAGCACGCTTAGCACCTTTGCTGTGCCACTGGGCACTTACATGATAACTGCTGCCTTTACTCATCTCATCCGTCTTTGTTGATCAAACTCAGAAGGACGATAGGATAAGTTAAGGTTGAACCTTGAAAGTTACACAGCGACAGCAGCAACCCTAAAGCAACATTCTCACAGTATTGAGTGCCTGCTGTCGGTCTGTAAAACTCTTGGGGCCATACTTTACAATGTGACGCATTTTCCTTGTTAGCGCCCAGTGCACCTTTCAAAAGGTGTGCTTGGTGCTAACAAGGAGAGTGCGCTGTAAAAGATTGATTGCGCTTCCCCCAGGGCAGCTGCAAACTCATGCTGCCCTGGGGGCAGTGCATTCAAGTGAAATACGGAGCAGCTTTGAAGCAGTGTCTCCATGTTTCACTGTGCAGGCCTGCACCTTTTAGGAGATGTGAGAGGTCCTCTTGCAGGCGAGTGTAGAGAGTGACGGCACCCGCCTCCAAGGGGATGTTTAGGGGGATATATAGGACCACCTTTTAGGTAGCGCACTGTCAGTGCGCCTCCTGACAGCTTATTTGCCTCCGCATCTATAATACAGCTCAGCTGCAGAAGGAAAATGATTCCCTCGTTTGCATGGGGCCACACCCCCATGTAACTGAGGGAATGCCCTCTGATGATAGCGATGGTGCTATATGTACCTCAGTGCTATCTGTTTTACAGAAGGGGCATCATAAGTGTATGCGGCCTCTTCTGTAATACCAAAGTGCCCCGGGGCGCTCAAAGTGGGCACAAATGCCCGTTGTGGCCCTTTGTATAATGCGGCCCCAGATCTATTTGCTCTGCTTACTTCTCACTTCATGGGCTATGGGTGAGCCAGGCCTCTGGGATCAGTAGTGTGGTATAAAGTGGTAACACACTGCTCCTCAATAAAGGATTTGTAATTACTGTAATGTCAGTGTTGGAATTATTCTGTGCATAAAATCTAATTATTTGTGTCTGTCATTGCAATGACAGAACATACAATATTCTCCCCTTAGTCGTAAAGTGATTTACACAGATTGCAACAAACATATTATCCCCAAATTATCACATATTTAAAAATACAGCCAATTGTTAACATTTTTTAATCGGGGCGGAGGTCCGGAGATCATGCTAATTAGAAGTTTAATCAAAATAATCTGTTTTCATGTTTAAAGTTGCCTCACAGGCTAGGGTGCAGGTGCACAGGATCATATACTGCCTATGCAGAGAAAATTCAGGCCTACCTTTGAAAGGGTGCCTGTAACACCATGTGGGGGTTGCTAGTGCCCTCAGTGATTATACTCCCCAGTAAGCATTCATTGCAAAGTCAAATCGACCACAGACCCCTTTCCCCGAGTCCCAAGAGCATCCAGAGGGAACACGCTAATTTTGTCATTTACTCAGTGGTGTAAAGCAGGGGAGTTCTAAGTTGGTAAGCGTGACATATTACAACTTCATGCATTTTTCCAAGCTACAGAAAATGTCTTAATAGCCATCATTTAGGCCGCACCCCCAATTGTGTTGGCCACGCCCCTTTGACAGGTTTGCCATGCCTCCTTTAGAGACATCCTAGGTTTGTCATGCCACTTAAAGTCCACAGAATGGAAATGTGGAGATGGACAGGAAACGCATGGGAGGAGGTGGCGGAGGTGCAAAAGACCCTCACTAGAGACAGCCTGTGGTACCTATTTCACATTTAAAAGCTTTCTGATGTGAAATCCCTGCCTGTCCCTTCCGAGAACCTGTAAAATGAACCTATAATCAGGTGGGAAGCACTGGGCAGGGGGCGCTGCTCTGCTCCTATTAGACAGGCTCTGTTGGAGATAAGACATCAACGGTTCAGAAGCTGTCAGCAAGAGGGAGACAGGAAACGCAGACACTGCACGGGGCTTTTCTAAAGCCCTTCCCCTGGACTTTGTTTAAGGGGAAAGGGGCGGATTAACATAATGACGCCAGCTGGGCCGAAGAGAGGCACGCGCACCTGGCATCTCTGATTCCAGAATAATATTGATGGATCCAGTAATAATTCTCCCCGTGGTAACTCGGAAAGCACCCACATTTTCAGTCTGATTATTCCTCTTGATGGTGTAAGTAGGTGTTATCGGTTGCTGTGTCCAGACCTCTGTTCCCAGAATAGTTTATCTCTTTCCATGTGACTGGCTACTTTTCTCTAAGTTACACAGTTTAACTGAAACATAAACTCTGTTTTTTGAGTGTTGTGGCCTGGCTGTTACCTAAACAGTTTATCTCTTAGGCAATGTCCCTGGTTATTGCTGGCGGGCACGTGCCTGATTTAATTGGACCTACTCCGTGCTTAATTTGTAAAATACTAAGTGCCAGGGCTCTGACCAGGAGGCCACTGCAGCTTGCATCACCCATTGCCCTTGTCATCGCTGGCAAAACAACTACTAACAGGCCCGGCTCCAGGAATTTTTATTTGGGTGGGCCAAGGGTGCATTCGGGTGGGCCACTGCGGGCTCGATTTGTCGCATATATGTCTGGGCAGGCCTGCTTCAGGGCCCTCCTTTATCTCTTCTTAGTCTTATAAGGCCCAGTAAAACGCACTCTTTTCCTAATCTCTTTCTAAATATTATCACTCTCAAAAAGTGTTTTTTCCATGTAATGTTCCTTTGATGGAAAGAGGAGATTTCTGAGGTGGGAGTATCAGGCAAGTGACACTTCTTGGGCTCCCTCTGTGCGAGCCTTCAGGGAGAATCCCTCTTCATTACTACCTCCACCTGACCCCTGATTCTGTAGTGCAATCCCTTACAGGCTTGATTATGCGCTACTCCTCTCCAGTGCACCTTATCTCACTGCTGACCTTGGGCCCCAGCCCCATATCAGGCACCATCGGGCTCCACTTTCATTTTTCCCGGTAAAAACATTAGTAAAATCACCTTCAGACTTAAAACATTGAATATAGCAGTAAATATAATTAGCACGCACTTTAAAGTAAGTTCCACAGTAGCCCTTACGACCAGACTGCTAATTAAATAAACAAAAACAGAAAGACCATGACAGGGCCGGCTTCAGCGCTGATGCGAAAGATTTTTTTGGCGGCGCCCCAATAACCTCTTTCTCCGTAAATACCTTTACTACCACCTTCCAACAGTGCCCCTCATCCCTCCATGGCCCCCCTATTGACGACCTCCTCGGATTCCCTCACTGCCACACGCCACAAGTGCCCCTCATCTCCCCATAGCCCCTCTCCCTTATGACCTCCTCCTCGGATTCCCTCACTGCCACCCTCCACCACTGCCCCTCATCTCTGTAGCCCCTCCCCCTCATGACCTCCTCCTCAGACTCCCTCACTACCACCCTCCACCAGTGCCCCTCATCTCTCCCTAGCTCCCCCCTCCACCCCATGACCTCTTCCTCGGATTCCCTCACTGCCACCCTCCAACAGTGCCCCTCATCTCGTCATGCGTTACAACAAACAAATGAAGGACGGAATGCTGACAATGCAGACATTCTCCCCCAGTCAAGAGATCTGGGTTAAATCCATTGTTCTTTTTCCCACTACACCACCCCAGTTTAGACATGGCCATATGCAAATCAGTCTTGACCCTGTGCCTCATGGGAACAGTCCAGCCCGAACTGCCAAGCCATGTCTTCCCTGGACCGGAATCAAGCATCTAGGACCGGTTTCTGGCTATCAGCCATCATCAGCCAGGATAGCTTGACTCCAGTGGCGTAGTGAGCACGGGTCCCACGTCTGGGAATACCCATCCCACTTAGGGCGAAAAGCGTTACAACAAACAAATGATGGACGGAATGCTGACAATGCAGACATTCTCCCCCAGTCAAGAGATCTGGGTTAAATCCATCGTTCTTTTGCCCACTACACCACCCCAGTTTAGACATGGCCATATGCAAATAAGTCTTGACCCTGTGCCTCATGGGAACAGTCCAGCCCGAACTGCCAAGCCATGTCTTCCCTGGACCAGAATCAAGCATCCTAGGACCGGTTTCTGGCTATCAGCCATCATCAGCCAGGATAGCTTGACTCCAGTGGCGTAGTGAGCACGGGTCCCACGTCTGGGAATACCCATCCCACTTAGGGCGAAAAGCGTTACAACAAACAAATGATGGACGGAATGCTGACAATGCAGACATTCTCCCCCAGTCAAGAGATCTGGGTTAAATCCATCGTTCTTTTGCCCACTACACCACCCCAGTTTAGACATGGCCATATGCAAATCAGTCTTGACCCTGTGCCTCATGGGAACAGTCCAGCCCGAACTGCCAAGCCATGTCTTCCCTGGACCGGAATCAAGCATCCTAGGACCGGTTTCTGGCTATCAGCCATCATCAGCCAGGATAGCTTGACTCCAGTGGCGTAGTGAGCACGGGTCCCACGTCTGGGAATACCCATCCCACTTAGGGCGAAAAGCGTTACAACAAACAAATGATGGACGGAATGCTGACAATGCAGACATTCTCCCCCAGTCAAGACATCTGGGTTAAATCCATAGATCTTTTGCCCACTACACCACCCCAGTTTAGACATGGCCATATGCAAATCAGTCTTGACCCTGTGCCTCATGGGAACAGTCCAGCCCGAACTGCCAAGCCATGTCTTCCCTGGACCGGAATCAAGCATCCTAGGACCGGTTTCTGGCTATCAGCCATCATCAGCCAGGATAGCTTGACTCCAGTGGCGTAGTGAGCACGGGTCCCACGTCTGGGAATACCCATCCCACTTAGGGCGAAAAGCGTTACAACAAACAAATGATGGACGGAATGCTGACAATGCAGACATTCTCCCCCAGTCAAGACATCTGGGTTAAATCCATCGATCTTTTGCCCACTACACCACCCCAGTTTAGACATGGCCATATGCAAATCAGTCTTGACCCTGTGCCTCATGGGAACAGTCCAGCCCGAACTGCCAAGCCATGTCTTCCCTGGACCGGAATCAAGCATCCTAGGACCGGTTTCTGGCTATCAGCCATCATCAGCCAGGATAGCTTGACTCCAGTGGCGTAGTGAGCACGGGTCCCACGTCTGGGAATACCCATCCCACTTAGGGCGAAAAGCGTTACATCAAACAAATGATGGACGGAATGCTGACAATGCAGACATTCTCCCCCAGTCAAGAGATCTGGGTTAAATCCATCGTTCTTTTGCCCACTACACCACCCCAGTTTAGACATGGCCATATGCAAATCAGTCTTGACCCTGTGCCTCATGGGAACAGTCCAGCCCGAACTGCCAAGCCATGTCTTCCCTGGACCGGAATCAAGCATCCTAGGACCGGTTTCTGGCTATCAGCCATCATCAGCCAGGATAGCTTGACTCCAGTGGCGTAGTGAGCACGGGTCCCACGTCTGGGAATACCCATCCCACTTAGGGCGAAAAGCGTTACAACAAACAAATGATGGACGGAATGCTGACAATGCAGACATTCTCCCCCAGTCAAGAGATCTGGGTTAAATCCATCGTTCTTTTGCCCACTACACCACCCCAGTTTAGACATGGCCATATGCAAATCAGTCTTGACCCTGTGCCTCATGCGAACAGTCCAGCCCAAACTGCCAAGCCATGTCTTCCCTGGACCGGAATCAAGCATCCTAGGACAGGTTTCTGGCTATCAGCCATCATCAGCCAGGATAGCTTGACTCCAGTGGCGTAGTGAGCACGGGTCCCACGTCTGGGAATACCCATCCCACTTAGGGCGAAAAGCGTTACAACAAACAAATGATGGACGGAATGCTGACAATGCAGACATTCTCCCCCAGTCAAGAGATCTGGGTTAAATCCATCGTTCTTTTGCCCACTACACCACCCCAGTTTAGACATGGCCATATGCAAATCAGTCTTGACCCTGTGCCTCATGGGAACAGTCCAGCCCGAACTGCCAAGCCATGTCTTCCCTGGACCGGAATCAAGCATCCTAGGACCGGTTTCTGGCTATCAGCCATCATCAGCCAGGATAGCTTGACTCCAGTGGCGTAGTGAGCACGGGTCCCACGTCTGGGAATGCCCATCCCACTTAGGGCAAAAAGCGTTAAAACAAACAAATGATGGACGGAATGCTGACAATGCAGCCATTCTCCCCCAGTCAAGAGATCTGTGTTAAATCCATCGTTCTTTTGCCCACTACACCACCCCAGTTTAGACATGGCCATATGCAAATCAGTCTTGACCCTGTGCCTCATGGGAACAGTCCAGCCCGAACTGCCAAGCCATGTCTTCCCTGGACCGGAATCAAGCATCCTAGGACCGGTTTCTGGCTACCAGCCATCATCAGCCAGGATAGCTTGACTCCAGTGGCGTAGTGAGCACGGGTCCCACGTCTGGGAATACCCATCCCACTTAGGGCGAAAAGCGTTACAACAAACAAATGATGGACGGAATGCTGACAATGCAGACATTCTCCCCCAGTCAAGACATCTGGGTTAAATCCATCGTTCTTTTGCCCACTACACCACCCCAGTTTAGACATGGCCATATGCAAATCAGTCTTGACCCTGTGCCTCATGGGAACAGTCCAGCCCGAACTGCCAAGCCATGTCTTCCCTGGACCAGAATCAAGCATCCTAGGACCGGTTTCTGGCTATCAGCCATCATCAGCCAGGATAGCTTGACTCCAGTGGCGTAGTGAGCACGGGTCCCACGTCTGGGAATACCCATCCCACTTAGGGCGAAAAGCGTTACAACAAACAAATGATGGACGGAATGCTGACAATGCAGACATTCTCCCCCAGTCAAGAGATCTGGGTTAAATCCATCAATTCAAATTCAAATGATCTTTATTCGGATATATTTAAAAACATCCATAAAAGTACATACAAGTTGCTTCATACATTCCTATACAGCCAAGTGAGTACAAAATCAGTGTGCAAATAATGCAAAGATACTTCTAAATCTAATCTAACAGGCCATATCCATTTTGTTCACATCAAAAAGCTCTATAAAATGCACCCGTTAAAATATATAAAAATCATCCCAATGAACAATAAAAACGGGTCTTATTAGTCAGCACATCTGAGGGTACACCCAATGTACAAAAATGCAATGTGCAAGTAATGAACAAACTGTCAAGCCAGATTCATTATAATATATGAACACCCATTGTGCAAAAGTGCAATGTGTAAAGTGTGCAAGATAATAGACATGCTTCAGGTCATATTCATTGAGGCCCGGGAACGGACAGCGATTTGCAGAAAGTGACTAACTCTGTAAATTACATCGTCAGTACTTAGCATCCATAAGACTCTAAGAGCCTCGTTAAAATCCGTCAGGGCATTGGCTCTAAAATAGGGAATCAGAAAGTGCTTGGTATATTTTACATAAAAGCCGCAAAACAGTGTGAAATGTAGCAAACTTTGCTTTCCACCCTGGTTACATGGACAAAGTAAGTTTCCCAAATTGTGGATGTAACCTAAGGGGAAACAGAGTAAATTCACCACACTCCCATCCCTAAATCTAAACAGCAAACTCCTGTTCCATCTGCCCAGTTTCTTGCGCAGATAGCCTTGGGGCATGTTAGGTGGCCTAGTACAGGGTTCTTGTATGGGTATATACCCAAGAATTACTGGCTTTGTAAATTCAATATTTTCTCTGTTCACACGATACAGATCAAATAAGGCCCTTTTCACTATAATCTTATGTGATGAATCTATTGTTTCGGGTGCTAAAAAAAGGTGCCCCATTTCTACGCTTACTAGGCTCATTTGTACCGCTTTAAGCCAAGGAATACAATTTGCCCGCTCACTTTTTAGGCAATCTGAAATTATGTCGCGAGTCAGTGAAGCAGCTGGGTTACGCCAGATTTTTAACCAAAACAAGGCGGGTCTTGATTTTATAAAATCCTCTATATAGGGGAGATTCAGTTCTCTATGGCACACGTATGACGGTGCCGAAATAACCCCCCCCCCAGGACCTTCCTACAGAATTTATTTTCTTCTATCTGAATATTGGTGCAACTCGAATATCCCCACACCTCGGCACCGTAAGTTCCTGTAGGGACGCACTGGGTTTTATAAATTTGTAGAAGTGATGAAATGACCTCGGTGTGCTTTGGTTGGCGTAAAGTGATTATAGAATTAATGGCTTTGCCCAGTTTGTTCCTCCCTCTGGCAACATGAGGTTGCCAGGATCCAAAATCAGAAAACAGCAGGCCTAAATAGGGGAAAGTGCAAGTGCTGTTTAAAACATTGTTCCCTGACATAATATGGCGAATTTTATGTTTCTTTGGCCCGCAAGACATTATATAAGATTTTTTAAAATTTGTGCATAGGTCAAGGTCAGACATATAGGAAACAAAGCCTGAAATTAAAGTGCGGAGTGCATTAGGTGTACGACCTATAAGTACCGCATCGTCGGCATAAAGAAGTACGGGGAGGGGGTTGCCATTGACGAGCGGGACATCGGTAGCTAATTTACCCAAAGATGAGCTTAATTCATTTATGTATGGGTTAAAAAGCAGGGGAGCCAGGACACAACCCTGTCTTACACCCCTGCCGATTAAAATCTCGCCCGAAACCTCACCATCGTTATTAATACGAACACAGGCTTTTAAATCACTGTGTAGATGGGCCAGGAATTGGACCAGGGGTTCATCCAGACCATATCTCAGCAAGGCTGTCCATAGGCGTGATCGGTTGACAAAATCAAATGCAGAGCTTAAATCCATAAAACCTAAGTAAAGTGGGGATTTTTTTGCTATGATATATTTATCTAAAACTAAGTTTAGGTTTAAGCACTGCTCAACCGTCCCTACATTATTTCTAAAACCTAACTGACATGGGTGTAAAATTTTGTTTTCTGCGGCCCAAGTATTGATCTTATTAAAAATGACCCTGCCTAAAATCTTCAATGTGTTATCAATTAGTGATATTGGGCGATAACTGCCAGGGTCAAGTCTATTGCCTTTTTTAAAAATAGGTACGATGGTGCTATTAGACCAGGAATCGGGCAATGAGGTAGTAGATAAATTGTTAAAAACATTGCACAGTAGTGGGGACCATAGGTCAGGCTCTGATTTTATTAAATCAATGGATACTCCATCAGGCCCTGGCGCTTTGTTTCCTGCGCTTTGGAGAATTGCATCCTCCACTTCTGTTATAGAAATGTTCGGAAACTTAAATGGTTGGCAGTTTTCAATAGGAAGAGTCGATGCCGTATAAATATTTGTGAAGTGCTTCACCCATACATCCCCTGATATGCTGCAGTTTATGGGAGTGATGTTGGAGCCAAGTAATTTCAGGTTCTTGACCTCGCTCCAGAACCAAACTTTCCAACATTTCTGCAAGGGAGACAGGCCTCTCTATCCAGGTGCAAGGAGAACTCCTCCCACTACTCTTAAATGCATCCAAGTTCTATTCAGCTCAGCTCTGAATTATCCAGGAAGGACCAGGTACACCTCAACCTCCCCCCAGTGGCTGTCTACAGTGAATGCACATCCCCAGCCCCTGTTACTCCAAAACCAGACAGTCAGTCCACAAACACTTCTTGCCCTTAGGGCCCAGCGGTGATGGTGGGAAGCTAATGAGTCCCCGCCGCGATAGAGGTCACAGTCTGTTGCGGTGAGGGGTATTACCCTGTGCTCTGATTGGTGTGGTGTCTCCAGCTTGTGCAAGATATCGGTTTAAGAGCATCTTGGATGGAGGGGGTCCCTCATCTAGGCCCTCCTGGAAGGGATTCAGCATGGTTTGCTTCTCAGCTGATTGTGGTACATCTTTTCCGGCTTCTAACCTTGGGGACCTCGATGCAACACATCACCAGGTCGTCTGTTCTTCTTTGATCACCCTAATCTTCCGACCTCCGCGGTAGGTTCAGCCATGGTATCCCTTTTGAGAACTGCTGTTGTTAGCGCTTTTTATGACTTCTTGGTGAGTCGGGGCTGCATGGGGGGTGAGTCTCTTAGCAGTGCCCACTTCTTTCCTTTCGCAGACTGGTGGTAGTGCTTAGGTATCAGGGTCAGAGTCCGCGAGTGTGTGGTCGGGTTTAGAGCCTTAAAGAGGCCTACTTGGCTCATCCTGTAAGTGTCCTGCCTCCTTGTTGTATCTCAGTTATTTCTGGGCCTAGGAGTCGCAGTGGGTGGGAGAACCTCCTTTTCTCTGCCTGTAGTGTAGTTCCTATATCCCTGATAGGCTCTGCACATTGGAATAATATACACTATAGTTTTGACATAGGACTGAGGTCAGTATGTACATTAAACGTAAGTACTTGTGTGTGCCAGCTAACTCAGAGGTCACTAGAAAACTTCTCGAATAAACAAGAAGGGATTCGTTTCTGACAACCACATAAACATGACAACTTTGTTTCCCTTAGAATCGGAACAATCTCAGAATTGTGGTAACAATAGATAACAGTTTCACTCAGTCAATCGTGCATGCGTTGTTTCTACAGAGTCACACAGAAATAGATAGACGGGCGTTTCAATATAAAGGGTTTATTGAACAGTTATTTCTCATGCAAGAGATATGAACTGCTACAATCGTTAGACAGAATGCGAAGTATAATATGTACAGCGTTAGCAGTAAGATAAAATAATACTGTAATAGCATGGTTTGTAGCTATGACAAAAATTTTATAAAAATACATACATAAATAACACAGGCTAAAATGTTAATACTCATCTGATGCTTCTAGCTAGTTCTACCCCAGTGTACCTAACCTAAGTGTAGTACGAGGTAAGAAGTAGGTGCTGTTTGCCTATAGTCTAGTTTAACTATAGTTGCCAAGATTTGCCAAAAGTCCCTCTAGGTTCTAGTCCGCTCCACACCTTAGAATGAGCGAGGTTGGAATCTCTTACTGTGTCTCGATCTCTAACACCCCGTAAGGGGAGTCAAAAACACTGGAGCTGTATTCTCTGCGAGGAGGATGACAGCGTCTGGTCAGTGCGTAAGGTGGGGTCTTGACTTCCTTCCGAACTTGCCGCGGCGAGCCGCATCGTGCAAGTAGGCAGCCGAACCGTGGTTTGCCATGGTAAGTGAAGGTATATTTATACCTTGAAGGTGTTTAGGAATGCCAGTATTGATGTAAAAGTTGGGCAGAAGAACGTCATGAATGAACCCCTAAGGAATAGATGTTCATGCATAATAAATGAGTTCTTGGCGAAATCAATATCCAAGCAAGGGGAAGTCCTAAAGGCTTAAGAGTCTGGTTTTCTAAGAACTCGTTGTGACGTAGATGAACGGATGTAGGTGGGCATGCCTGTATTTGGTTAGCATGGATAATGCCTAAATAAGGGTAGGATTTCTATGTCTAAATATGGGCAATGCGAATTGTGCCTATATAAGGACATAAATAGTAAAACCTATATACGGTATCTAAATCAACACACAACACCCACTCCACTTTCGTATGAACGACATTACTAAATCCTAAACATGCTAAACATATCTAAAATATAGCTACATATGGATGGCTAAGAACATGTCTAAATATACATTGTAAAATGCATAAAAACTGTTGCCATGGATAAAAATGCACTGGTGCTGTACATATTAAAGCAATGATTAATTCTTAGCATATATTTACATTGAATGCTAAATGAATGAACATACATATATATACACATTATGAAATGGCTCGTAAATACAGAAGAAAACAAGGCTGAAACCATTTCATGCTAAGGTACATAAATCAATTGGTATTGACAAGGTGACATATTGTCTCTGAAAGTGTATCAAAGAATTCCGTTCTCTATGAATATTTCTACTACAAACAGATTACTGTGCCATAAAAAGAAAAATTCAAATTTGGAAAAAAAAAATTATTATAGGAAAAAGTTCCAAGTTTAGTCTTTGTATTGAAAAATGAAGGCCAAATTCCGAGTCTTCCCGGTACACTGTGTGCTGAATCAAAAGGCAGTGTATGGGGATGGAGAAAACATGAAATCTTCTAACCCTGTAGACAAAAAGTCGCCTACCGTTGTATGTGAAAGTTGGATTACCTCTTTTAGAAGACTAACCGCACATAGATGAGAAGCATCGCCGTCAGCATTGGTCGCATCAGCAATGTTCGTATCGGATGTCACCTGTGTGCCTGTTGTTTCCTCTCGTACCTCAGCAGTAGCAATTTGCGTCTGTGATATCTCAATGAATGCCGTCATCAGGATTGGTAGCCGCTGGGGACAACACACAGCATGGGCCGTTACCGAGTCCAGCAGAGTATCGATATCCGTAGGCATGACTGATGGGAGTGTTAGACAGATGTCTGGCACCCATTCTTCACCGCAAAGCAGGCAGCGTAGAACAGGTAAGATGCAATCTTGCCAGATTGGTCTGAATGACAGAAACCATGTGGTATTATATTCTCGTAGACAGGTAAACCTAAAATTTAGACAATGCGCTCACGACACTTCATCTCCAATAGAGCTCTCTTTTTGGTGCTCGGAGTGACGCTGATGATTTGGCTTGCCATATCGGAGCAGTAGGAGCAAAAATAGGATCCCTGCAACGAGTCCAAAAAGTAGTGGCAGTCCGCCAAACACAGAGTGCACGAAGTCGGGAATTATTCTGAGGATTGCTTGAAAAGGTGCTAACAGTCCTGAACACACGGTCTTAAATACATGTACAATACCTCTTGTATCAGACATGTTTAAGAAACTTTCCAACATTTCTGAGAAATGTATAGGGCAGTTTGTATTCAAAAGGGCTTGTATCTCGGCAGAAGTCCTTGCGACTTGTAGATCATAGGTTTCTTTGGCCGAGGTCAGTGGCACAGTTTGTTGTAAAAGAATGGCTTTCATTCTGCTTAGAGTATCAATAAGTATAGAAGAGATGTTTAGTGAAGGCCATAGAGGCGACTCCCTAACTGTCTGTATTTGTGGAAACAAGACTTGCATACAGCAAGTGACCCTGGATGTAACCGTTACTAGATATGGGATACCTGGCAACATGCCACACCAGCTGTGATCACTCAACATGAGGTACCTTCCATTTGAAAGTAGTCCAAAAATTGGATTAATCACTGCAGCTGGTGAGCCTTGCAGGTGACAGGATAAGTTTGTAGTGGAACCATCGCAGGCCCTGTGTAAATTAATACCCTGACAAAGGAGAGAACCGCTTAGTGCGTTTTCACAGTTTGTACCGCTAAGAAACACTTCACGCCCCCCACTCCAACATCTATGTGTGTAAGGTAAATCCCAAGATGTCTTGATGTATTCTTTACCCAACCTTTCATATTTGTCTGCTCGTATATGTTTTAGGCAATATTGAAAATGGAAAGTTGTAACAGGCAGAGTAATTTTCCCATGTATGATCCACTCAGTAGCTGGTTTTTCTGCCACAGTGAATGGTAATTTTTCCAGTTTTTCAATGCTCAGCACCGTATAGTCTGCTCACCTTTGTGCCAGTTTGATTTGTTTATCAGTGAGACTGAATTCTGAAAACAGTGGCGTAGTGTTGATTAAATGCCAAGGCACATAGCCTGAACGCAAGTTTTGGAGCATCCAGCCTAATAGCATTAAAGAACGTAATTGAGACTGACCATGTTGCAGCATGACCAAGTCTTGTTCCATGATGTCACTGGCAGAAGACACAATGCTGTCCAATGAATATATCCTGGACGACAGAGTCGTTAACCCATTGTCTACTACAGAGAGAGATGTCTCTAAATTAATATGATCAATTTCTCGTATTCGTTCTGCAATCTCTGCTTGGGTAATCTTCCATATTTCATTATAAGCAGCGTAGATACGGGCATATATGAAACGTTTTTGACAAGGTTTTCTTAGTCCTAGCAAGAAATCCCTAAGGTCTGTGCCTTTATTAAGTAAAGATAAGTGTTGTTTTACATCCTGCAGTGTGGCTCTCTGTAGCCAATCAAGGCAAAGTTTCCCTACACTGTATGTTGTTACTACCCCTGGATGCTGTCTTTGAACATAGCGTGGGTCTGGCCTATTGATAGTGAAACCCTGTGTTTTGTTCAGGAATCGATCTTGACAGTTGTTTGTGTCTGTGGGCCAGAGCAACCATTTTTTCCATTCCGGATATGATTTGTTGTGATGCAAAATTGTATGTACGTCAACCTCCCCCCGTGTAGTGCTATTACTTGCAGGTATAGGTATGGTCGGTGTGTTCCTGTCTTTGATCTTGGCTAACCCAAGGCAAGATGTTTGTTGGACGGTGTCATTCAAAAACATAATTTGCTCAGGGATGACACAGGCTCTAAACAAAGCTTCTACCCCCTGCACTTGCCAATCTTTTGTACCCCAGACAGATTTTGTCTCAATGTTGTCTTTCCAAAAGTCAAAACCCTGTCTAGACAGTTGGGCAATAAAGGCTGCAGAATAAATCTGTTTCATATTGGTTAACACATTTTTCGTTCCTGTCTTGTTCATATTCTTAAAATAAAACGATTCTGGATTTGATAAGTTGAACCCTGAAACATATGTAAATTTAATTGCAAAAGTTTTTGAGCTGCCCTTTGGAGGTGTAGGACAATGTTCCCATTGGTTATACATAAATACATTTCTAGGTGATGCAGTTTCATGCAAGTAATGATGACCATAGTGGTTATAACAATACATTTGTTCCTAGTCTGATGAACCCTCTAAATATTCATGATTTGTGAATACTGCAGACCTCTCTAGATCAGACATCATGTTATTAACAGTCTCTAAGTCCCAATCATCAGAAAAGGTACTAGAGGTAATAAAGTCACTTAACAACATTTTAAATAAGTGTGGAATCTTCAAATGTTCCGATGGGCCAAAAATGTCATATTCAGTTCTGTCCAAAACTATATCATCTGGTAAAGGAACAGCTGTGATGTTCACTGCTGACAAGTCTCTTGCTTCACGATGGGATGATTAGAGTGGCTGGAGAAGTAAGTTCAGTCTTTTACTTGCTGTGTCCATTTTAATATATCTTCCATTTATCAGCATACCCAGAGTTATTACCAGAGCTAACCAAAGTAGAAAGAAGAATTTTCCCAAAACAATTCATAGTTCAACCCATGGTGAAACCAGATAAGTCTTTTTCAGGAGATGAAAAAAGTCTGTTGCTTGTTCTTTGAAAGTTCTTTGTGCTGGCGTCGTTTCAGGCTCGCTGAGATCCTCAGAAAACGTATCAAAGTTAATGAAATAGCCAGAGGCAGTTCTGTCAATAGTTGGAAATGCATCAGGATTCGTTGAAATCGCTGGAACCAGTTGATCACTTGTCACTTCGCTGTAGACAGGTGTATCAGGACGAACTCGTCCCTCTTGAGACCCAAATTATTTGGGTCTCAAGAGGGACGAGTTCAATAGCTTTGTTGCTTAGTCCTTCATTTCTCACTGTAGAATCTTCAAAGGTGATGAGACTCTCAGTTTCAACCTCTTGGATTGTAGCTAGCGGAGTGCGCCTGCTACATTGTCGGAGTCCACTTGGCCTACTGCTTAGTATCGGCCACATAGTGTGGTTTGATCAGGTCGATGGACACAAATTTTTTCTCCTTTTTACCAGCAAAGGGCAGCAGTAGTACTGTTCTTGATCCGTGGATTGCTAGGACAGGTACTGGTTGTCTGTAAGAAGGCCCAAATTCCTTCCTGTCTGCGATCTTTACTCTGACTAGATCACCAAGCTTTGGGATCCAGACAGGCCTTGCTGGGACGGTTGTTTTTTCCCCAGTGGTGGTTGGCTTCAGGAACACATTGCTTTGTTTCGATCTTAGTTCATTTAAGTCCTGTAAAACAGCCAAACGATCTTTGATATGAAACATTTCCACCACTGTGCCTTTCATGTCAAGGTCCGGAATCAACATTCTAGTTCAAAATAGGACTTCATATGGAGTGACACTCCCTAGAGAACTTCTTGACAAATTGTTTAATGAGCGTTTAACCCCATAAAGATGTTTAACCCACCCATCACCCGAACCTAATACCCTAGCTGTTATAGACTGCTTTATGTCCAGGTTTTTCAGAATGTAGTGTGCCAATTGCATATGTGCCGATAAAATCTTTTATAACAGTTCGAGCGTCAGCCGTGTGCTGAGGCCACATCCAAAGGAACCTTGAACACGAATCCACTGCGACCATGATATATTTATAGTTACCATCCATTTGTAAGGGACTGCAGTGGTCCAGGTAAACACATGCTAATGGTTTATCTGAAATTAATAGGGGCGTCTGCGCAGGACATTTCACAGTAGAGACTTTCATCTTCTGGCATATTTCGCAGTCCAAAACATAATTCCTGGTCTGTTTCCTAATGCCTGGCCACCAGTATCTCTGTCTTAATAAAGATACTGTGGTGGAAACACCTGCATGGGCAGAGGCGATACCATCATGTGCTGCTAGGATTAGTCCTAATCTGTGTTCTATGTTTGGTATTACCCTATCCCCCACTCCAGGGATTCGAGCAAACGGAATGCTGTTCGCATCAATTATATATGAGTATTTGAGTGTAAACATTTTAGGTACGCTGCACCACTGCCTTTGCTTGAAGCATTGACAGAAAGTACTATTTCACTGTCTATTTACGTTTTTGAACAAGTGATTGCAGCTACGGAAGCCGTTTGCACAGCCCCTTTCGCGGCTTCATCAGCCAATGAATTCCCTTCAACGTGAACGCCATCACGTTGATGACTCAGCGTGTGTATCACGTGAGTGTTTTGTAGTCCGTTTCGCAACTGAACTACTTGTTCCCAAAGCGTTTTATGCTTGATTGTGCCACTTTTTGCATCTTTGAAACCATTTTGAAGCCAATTCTGTAAATATTCATTGTATGATTGAACACAATTAAAAGAATCGCACACTATGAGTGCGAGGAATTCGCGCTCCATATTTTCAAGTGCCATTTTAAATGCTTGTAGTTCAGCTCGCTGAGCAGTACAATCTCCTAGAGATTGCGTTTTTGTGACAGTTGGTCTAAATTTGCCATCGAGCATACGACCTTTAACGATCGCGCATGCTGCACTATAAGCTTGCTTACCCACCGTAGCGGGTTGTGCAGATCGGTCAGTATAAATGATAAATTCGTACTGGTCAAGAGGGAGAATTTCAGTAGGCAGAGGAATTTCGTATTCGTATTGCAGGAATGCTTGTGTTTGTGTTTTTAAATAAGGATCAAATACATATTCAACATCAGTTACAGCAAGAGAATTAACCCACTGTATCCATCTTGGATGTAAAGCTTTTGCATTTGGAATACTCGCTTTTGTAACTGCCTCTAAGGCTGGTACAGGGGTTACGACCATAATGCGTTTCCCCTGTGCTAGGGCTCTTTCTTTTGCTACAGCGGTTTGAACTGCTGCCAGAATTTTTTCTGTCGATGTAAATTTCATTTCTGCTTGCGTATACAAATGTGATTTGTATGCATTTAGTACTTTTTCACCTTCGTTAAAAGTTAAGTAGGTGAATCCGCATTGACCCGGATTGATTCGGATCACTAAGTTGCATACGTTTACACGTGTTTCTAAGTGTTTTGTTGCTAAAATGTCAGCTTGAAGTGAACGCAGGATATCTGTGTGTTCCTGTGTCCAATGTGTGATTTTAAAATCAGGTTTGATTAATTTGTAGAGAGCTTTAACCCTTTCTGCATGGTTTAGAATGTATCTTCTTCCAAAATCTAGAAAACCTAGAATCAACTGTAAGTTTTTCATTGTTTTTGGAGTTTGTAGCAGCGCACACTTTTCTAAAAAGTTGGCTGCCAGGCTTTCGCCTTCACTTGATAGTTCATATCCTAGGAAAAGGACGTTGAGATGGGCAATTCTTGATTTTTTTAATTTGAATTTATAACTTTCAGAGGTGAAGCCCAGTACAATGGTATTCACCCTGTTCAAGTGCCTGTTCAGATCATCGTCTGTCAGATAGATATCATCGACATATGACAATGCCTTGTCATCATAAATTTGTAGTAACTCTGTTACCCTTGCTGAGAATAACCCTGGACTATTCTTGAAACCCTGAGGGAGACGACCGAATTGACGCTGAGTCCCCATTATTGAGAAAGCTGTCGAATACCTACTTTCAGGTGCTATGTTTTGACAAAAGAAATCATTAGAAATATCTAATGTGGTTTTATATTTTTTACGCACAATGTTATTCATTAATGCTGTACTATGTGCATTTTGCACTGCAAATGTTTACAACAAGAGTTTAGGTGTCTGTAATCCAAAACTAGACGATATGTATTGTCTGGTTTAGAAACAAAGGATTGTTCATTGAGGAGGTGCATGTTTCAGTCACCCCTTGGTAATCAAGTTGATCTAAGATTTCCCTGACCTGTTTTTTAGCTTCTTGCTTAATTGGATACTGCCTTTGTGCAGTTGGTTGATTTTTTAACTGGATCTTATGGTGAGGTGAGTCCTCATCCCATCCTACATGATTTTTGTACAATGCTGGGGCTTGGGCCACTGCCCATTTCCTGGCATAAGTATATTTTAAATGTACTGGAACATGGTTAGAGAAGGCTGGCATAATGATGTCTTCGCCATGTGGGCACTCTCAATTCTGGTGGCCAGTCCCGTTCTGCTAGAAGTATATCATAACCCTTTGAAAGTCGCGGGGCGTGGCCAAGCCGGCTACTATGGCGGTCGCAGTCTGCTAGGGCTCTCCAGTCGGGCCGGCCAAATGACCGACTCCAGGCGTTGCTCCCCCTAGAAAATGCAACCCTGGGTGTCGGAACGGCTCTGGCGTCTGCTGCCCTGAGGAGGCACAACGTAGAGAAGGAGAAGTGCACCGGCGGCGTGGTGAGCCGCCGCACCGAGACCCAGCGACACAAGATGGCGGCGAGCGGTCCCGGAGCTTCGGGACGGTGACCCTGGGGGAGGACTGTACCGGAGCAGGCGCGTTTCCCTGAGGGTCCCAGTCGGGGTGATCCCGGTGAGGTGCCTGCGGCAAATCGAGGACTCGATCACCCCCCTACCAGCAGCGGTGCGAGAAGGCAGGGCGGCCATGACTCCAGCGGCGCGCGCTCTACGCGTTGGCCGGCCCCGCAGGTGAGCGGACGCGCCGGTGCAGACTAGAGCCGCTACATCCCCCTGGGGGCACCCGGGGGCAACGATACCTACGGTGGGAGCGGAGCAGCGGGGGAAGCCCTGGCATATATCAACGCTGGGCCGGGACGCCTGACCTCAAAATGGCGCCCGGCGAGACATCGCTGTAGAGGAGCCTGAGACCAGCACCAGTGGGACGCCCTGCCTCACCGGGAAGCACACAAATGGATGGCACTCGGAGTGCGAAGTGTACACCGAACCCGTGACTGCCAGCAGCGAGGGGAGAAGCGCGTGGGGACAGAGCCTGTCACTTGCTCTGACTACTGACCCCCAAGATTGACGGCCGGTGGCTCCTTGGTGGCGAAGGCAGGATAGCGAAGTGTCTCCTAGACCTATAGCAGCACTCGGAGGCTACGGCCAAAGACGCGGATCGTTGGGTGCGGTGTCGCTCCTGGGGAAGCCCCCCTGCCTCCCCGGGGAGAGAGGAAGCCCGCGTCTTCAGCTGACGGACGCGACGCACGGAGGTGCTCCAGCCGCGACGATGGGGAAGCCCAAGGGGACACAACAGACGACGGTCCCCGAGACGGCCCCGGAGAGGATGCCCAGAGCCCGGACCTGGGTGGGCGCAGTGGAGACGCAGCCTGACTCCTCGGTCTCCGTCAAGCTCGACCAGGTCTTGGCTGCCATTGAGCATTCCAGAGTCGCAATGGAGGAGCGACTCGGAACGCTGGCGACGGACGTCAGCCTTATCCGTGATGACCATCGGAAACTGGTGGATAGAGTGAAGGACGGGGAGAAGAAAATGGAGGACGTACAGCCAACGCTCGACAAACACCAGCAAACTCTCCAGGAGGTGCTGCATCGCCTCACCATTATGGAGGAACGGGCGGACGATTTAGAAGGGCGCTCCCGGCGCTGCAACATTCGCGTTATAGGGCTGCCTGAAGGAATCGAAGGCACGAACCCCCTGCAATATCTGGAGACATGGGTGAAGTCCTTCACTCCGGAAAAGGATCGCTCCGCATTCTTCTCTGTGGAAAGAGCCCACAGGGTCCCGGCTCGCAGACCGCCTCCAGGGGCGCCCCCAAGGCCGCTGATAGCAAAGTTCCTCCACTTCCGGGATAGAGATGCGATACTACGCGCGGCGCGTGTGGCGGGCACCCTGCGGGTCGACAACCAACGAATAATGGTGTTCCCGGACTATGCTAGAGCAGTTCAACAACAAAGGGCCTCCTTTCTGAATGTAAAACGCAGGCTGCGTGAGAACAATATTCAATACTCTTTGCTTTTCCCAGCTCGCCTCAGGGTGGTCCACGCCGATTCTAATTTTTTTTTTTCGCCAACGCCGCGGAAGCCCAAGATTGGGCGGACCTGCATTGCACACGACAGTCTAGAGCGGAGATCGCAAGAGACCCATACCCTAAACCTTCACGATCCGGAAAGCGATCACAACGGCGCCCACGGGGTGGAATGAGTGGCAGAGATCGCGCACACACGCAGGACTCTCCTGACCTAGAGCAAATTGTGAAGGAACGAAGAGAGGCTCTACAAGCGGTGATCGACTTACAGGCATCCCCCCTGCCGGACGACATCGACCGGCCACCGCATATCTTTACGTCAGAGGGGGAGAATGACAGTGACGACACACTATCGGGGGAGAACTCCGTGACGCCCCCCCATGGTCACTCCGCAGACAGCGGACCTCATTCTAGATGAACAATCCGACTCCCGAGCAAAATGAGAGGGGACTGCAGACACTAACATCGAGCTAAGTACACTTCCTTTCCCACAGGCCGAACTTCGACCCCAGTTTCGTTACTTGCTATAACAGGAGCAACGTCCATTTCCCCTGATCACGGCCCGATTCGCAGCCAGCCCGGCACGCATGCTCCGCCGCCCCCTTCTTATATTGTTGTACCTCCCTTAATTGGGTAAACCAGTTTGGACGCATCGTTCCTGACGATGGGCCCTAGGCATTGGGAATGTTCCCCGACCCTGTTTGTTCAGTTACATGTCCCAGTTCAACACTTTCCCACCCCTCACATGGAAGGATACAGACCCCGACATTCCCCGCTTATGCTTACACGGCGTTGGAGGACACAGACACCCGCAACCAGCTGGGGCGACCGCGCTTTGTGCACTGCAATGGGCATAACTCCCGCGCATGGCGTACAGATGTGTAAACACGACACCTCATACGACACACACTGATGTTACCATCCTTACCCTGAATGTTAGGGGGCTTCATACTCCACGCAAAAGGTATACGGTGTACTCCTATGCAAAACGGCACAGCGCCCCGATAGTCTTTCTACAAGAGACGCATCTCATTGCAAAAGAGGTGGGGAAACTGCAGTCGAAATGGAGGGGGCTCATCTGCGCCACAACATACTCTGCGTTTGCGCGGGGGGCGTTGATCTGTGTGCGACCGGGAACCCCCTTCCAGGAGCTTCGGAGGGTGGTCGACAAAGAAGGTAGATATGCGCTGCTGGAGGGGCTGTTGGACGGACAGGTAGTGCTTCTCGGCAGTATTTACGCCCCCACTGTGGACCAAGACAAGTTTTGGGACCATCTCACGGGGGTTCTTGCCCCATTCGCTTCCGTACCGTGGGTTCTGGGAGGAGACTATAACTGCACGCTTGACTGGAACCTTGACCGCTCCCACCCGCCCCCACTGCACTCCCCGGCATATAAGCAAACTGACCGATTCCGGGCTTGGATCGCCCACTGGGCACTCACCGATGCTTGGCGAATGCGCCACCCTCTGGTGCGATTGTACTCCTTCCACTCCATCCCCCACAATCTACGCGTCCGTCTTGACCGCTTCTTATGCTCGGCGACTATCTTGCCCACGATTACCCACACGGATTACTTGAGCAGGATCATATCCGACCACGATGCCCACATTCTCCAGTTACACTGGTGACCCCCACACCCGCCGGTCCCCACGTGGCGCTTACCACGGGACTGTCTGTCGGACCAGGTCTTCCGACACGATCAGGAGAATAGCATCCAAGACTATTTCGCACGCAACTCGGGTACGGCATCCTCCAAGTTAGTGGAATGGGATGCATTTAAGGTGGTGGCCCGGGGTGAGTGCTTGAAGCAAATAACGGGAGTTAAGCGCGTACTAGAACAGGCCCTAACCGTTGCGGAGCGCCGTCTGGCGACCCTCACGAAACAGGATGCCACATCCGCAGAGGAGGTGCGAAGTGTCACCGAGGCAAAAACTGCCTACCAAACTGCCTCCACGGACTTACGGAAGTACAACTTCCGATCTTACGCTACACGGATGCATAGGGAGAGGGATAAGACGGGCACTCTATTGGCGTGGTTAGCCAGACAGGACACGGATGTCAAACCCATCACTGAGGTACTGGACCCTGGAGGGATGGTCATACGTTCTCAGGCGGGGATTCTGGGCGCCTTCCGCGATTACTATGCGGAAACTTACAGTGACCCAACTTCTACCCCGCAACCTGTAGTGGATCGATTCCTCGATCCCCTACCCCTTCCAACGATCACGAGGACAGAGAGGGAGGCTCTGGACACGGTGATAGCCTCGGCGGATGTGACACGGGCCCTGCGTGCCCTAGCCCGAAATAAGGCTCCGGGATTAGATGGGTTCCCCCTAGAATATTACACGACATTCTCCGTTCACCTGGTCCCTCGATTAGTGGAGGTGTTTGCGGCAGCGCTGAAGAAGGGAGAGCTGCCGAGATCCATGCGAGAATCCGTAATTGTGACGTTCCTGAAACCGCACAGGGACCCACAACAAATGGCCTCCTATCGTCCCATATCGCTGTTGTCCGCCGATTGCAAACTCCTCGGGAAGACCCTTGCGGATAGATACGTACAAATCATACGCTCCCTGATCCACCCGGATCAATGCGGTTTTATACCAGGCAGATGCACCTCACAGAACATACGTCGGGTTTTCCACATCCAGGATCAAGTACAGGGGATATACCCTCGAGCGGCCTGTCTCATCCTAGACCTTGAAAAGGCCTTTGACTCCCTCACATGGCGGTTCTTGTTTTCGGTGCTGCAGCGAGCAGGCATTGGGCCCACCCTCCTGGCTTATACGCGCCTACTGTACACCGGGCTGACCTCGCGGGTGCGCCTGGGCTGGTACATCTCGACGGAGTTCGCGGTTCAGAGGGGCACGCGACAGGGCTGCCCATTATCCCCTCTGCTTTTTGCTCTGGCGGTGGAGCCTCTCGCCATCCGACTCCGACGGGAGGGGGAGAGCTGGGGTATCCCGATAGCGGGCACAGTGCATAGTGTATCTTTGTACGCTGATGACCTGCTGATCTATGTACGAGACATTACAGACGATCTGACCCCCCTCTGGGAAACCTTGACGGAATTTGCCGCGGCCTCGGGGCTACGGGTGAACTGGGATAAATCCACGATATATCCGCTGCATCCGGACCTACCCCCACAGGAAGTTCGCCTTGGGGCTCAGCAGGTGCCTTGGAGCGCGGAGGCCCCCCGATATCTCGGAATCCGTCTTTACCATTCCTCCACGGATATGTTCGAGGGCAACCACGGTAGGGCGTTGGCGAGTCTTAGGGCCTCGGTCGGATTTTGGAAGAGCCTCCCACTGGCGCCTATTGGGAGAGTGGCATTGGCCAAGATGATCATGGTTCCAAGACTGCTGTATTTCTTTACCAATCTGCCAGTAATCCCGCCCAAGGCCTTCTTCCGGGACCTCGACTCCCTCCTCAGTGCGCTCATTTGGGGGTCTGCCAGGCACAGAATAGCCCTGACAAAACTGCAGCTGCCCACTACACAGGGTGGCTTGGGAGCCCCCTCATTTGAAGCCTACTTCCTGGCAGCACAGCTGCAATGGCTGTCCCATTGGACGGCAGACAGGTACACGGTGGAAACTTGTACTGCTGCAGGACGGATATCGATTCCGGAGATCCGTCGCCTGCTCCTCCCTGGCACTCAGCCAAAACGCACATACCCTCTACAGGTGTCAGTGGCACGTAAGTGCATGCTACGGATACACCGCATGTCCCCGGGGACCCCGTTGTATTCCCCCCTACTCACCCTGGTGGGGTGGCCCAAACAGGAACGCTACTACACAAATAATGCGCTCCGCATGTGGACGTCGTGCGGCTTAACGGAGGTGGAGTCCTTTTTCGAGGATGGGCGACTAAGACCATTCCATAGCCTGATGGAGGAGTACGATCTCCCCCCGGGACAATTTCTGCTGCACCGCCAACTCCTAGATAGCTACCGACCATATCAAGACCTAAGTAAAGGGGAACCACGCACGCACCCCGTTATCCACACGATCCTACACATGGGAGCTGGGCGCCATCTCACTACATGGCTTTATAAGGCCATACGGGAACTGGTTAGCAAGCCACTAGATTCCCTGCGAGCCACCTGGGAGGCTGAAATTGGGCGGGCACTCCATGACGGGGAATGGGGGAAAGCTCTGAAATACCCTAAGAAGGTCTCTAGGAACGCACGCTTTAAAAACATTCAATATCACATCCTACACAGGGCCTATCTAACCCCCGCACGCCTCCAGCGATTCTATCCTGACACTCAGTTCCTGTGCCCCAGATGTCAAGCGCGGAATGCAGACTTCCGACACATGTTCTGGAGCTGCCCCATCATAAAAGTTTTCTGGCACCACGTTCACACTGCTCTGGGTACTCTCACGGGGCTAACTTGTATGAACACTTGGGAGGCTAGCGCCATAGGCATCTTTCGCACAGGTAAACAGCACAGGGTGCAGACTCGTTTCCTCTCCCTAGCGGTACTCTTAGCTAAGCGCAGCATCGCTATGCATTGGCGTTCTCCCACTGGTCCACCGTTGGCGGCGTGGGTGGGAGCTACCCACAAGTGGGTGGCGGCTGAGGAGGAGACATTACGGGAGGAGGAGGTAAAGGGGACCCGCAAGCACCCTATATCGATGGAATGGGCCATGCTATTGTATCAATTTCGACAGCTTTCCCCGGGCGCTGACCCGAGTGGCAGCCCCCCTACGTCGTCAGCCCCACGCACACAGTCACAGGCCCTACCCAACTGATCTCTCGGAACCCCACCCACACAAGCCCATCGCAAGCCCTGGCGCCTGGAATGCGGTCGCAGCCCTCGGCCGCACCCACTAGGATAAGTACACACGAGTCGCAGAGGTGTCCTGCCCAAACAACGCTGTATACCATCGCTAATGTAACTGGATATATTCTTCCATACCCCTTCCTTAGTTTATGCCCGTGTTCCGCCCCAGTTTCTATGCCATATCTGGAACCCGGACAACAGGATATAAACATCATGCTCTCTCTATACCCTGTGTATGCTCCTTGTTTATGTACAAGCGATATACACAGCCATTTGGTCCCACTACTGGATGTATACTCTGCTATGTCTATCTGAGGGTTGTGTATGATGGTCAATGTCTGAAATATGTACATGGCAATAAAAATAAGTTTAAAAAAAAAAAAAAACCCTTTGAAAGTCGCTCCCAAAAGAGTGCTTTCATTTTTCTTGGTATGTCTCCCTCCATTTGGAGTGTTATTTCATATAACCTTTGTGGAGAACTAACCCTGCTGTCTGCAGTTTCAACTCGAATGTCTTCATTCAGGTCCACTGTCTCCAGAAGTCCCTTCAGGTTCTGGTGAGCTATCGATACTTCTGCTGTGCTGTCCAACATTGTCTGAGCCCATTCTCCGTTCTTGAGTTGTGTTCTCAGAATCCTCAGCATGTCTGATCTTCAGGCCTGCTACTTTATTCTTGGAGAATTGAGGTTTTGATTTGTTTTTCTGAACGTGTTGATCGTCTTTGGCCTTCATGCGTTCTTCTTTTTGATCTGACCGTCCTCTTCTTTCGGATGTCTGTGACGATATCTGAAAGGTACGTGAGGAGCGTATATCAGTATCTTGATACCTGTCAGGTTTTCTCAAATTATCCCTATTCCTGAGGTTATACCTCCTTTCAGAGGGCTCCTTTTGAGGAGACCTACCTCGGGATGGAGAATCTCTCTCTTTTGAATGTTGTTTGGTATTTTCCCACTTCTTTTTAGAAGAGGTAGGATTGTTTTTAGTAAAGGCCTTTTCAGGACTTTCAAACAGTTGTGGTTTAACTGGTTTCTCTCCCAAACTGTCTCGGCCTAATTCTTCATAGGATTTTTCAATTATTCTGGCTAGTTCTTGTGGTTGTTCTGTTACATCAAATTCCCTTAATTTCTTGTGGATTGCCACTGATGCTGCTTCTCCTTTAATATTAGATAATATTATTGTTGAGACCTGGTCGAAATTTTTCAGTAACTTCATACCTAAATTCAGAGCAGGTTCTGCCCCGTATTCGTTTTGAATTTGTTTCAGGACATTAGGTATTACCGCCATAGACGGAACACCATGTGTTTTAGTGTAGATAGCAGCAAAGACTGTGCCCCAAGTGGTGCAGTCTTCCAGATGTGGTGTTACCCACATTGGTAAACAAATTGTTAGAATTCTATGTTTCTCATAAGGGCAGGAATTAGGAAATACCGCTTCGATTTGAGTCATTTTTTAAGCTATCCAGAACAGAATTTGTTCACGTTTTGTGGCCATTTTACCCATGACTGCATATAAAGTCTGTGGTGTGATTTTTAGCGCATTCCCCTGGTGAGAGGTTTGTCTTGGAATGGCTATTGTTGGTTGGACTGTGAAAGTCCGCATGACATATTGAACCAATTGTCTATATATTTTGATTAACTCCTTGAGTTGAGCAAGTAATTCTTCATTTGACATTTCTTCAAAGTCCGGATGAGGTGTGTAGCCGGTTAAAATTGGCCATGTTGCTCCTGGTCTACCTAGTGGACCGAGCCCGGTAATGTGATTGTAATCTTTTAGGGTGCCTTTAAACCAGACATCATGCTCCTGGTATGTGAGTGGAATTTCAATATCCTCGAAAGGAATATATTCCTCAGGTGATTCATCTTCTCTGTAGAAGTGAAACGTTTTAGTTACTGGATTTGATTCTGGGAATATTATCCATGAATAGAATACCTCTGTTTGGTGAGATTCATGTGCCTCTATCACAAAAACTGCTCTACCACCTCTTGGTGTTAGGCCATGTTTTATAAGTTTTAGAGTGATGGCTTTCCTTAAATTTGGAGCGATGATTTTCACATTTTCCTCGGTTTCATTAAAACCTGTATAGTTAAAAGCTGCTGCGACATCGTCGGGTACAGCTCCACCGGTTCCGGTGTTATTATCCCCGTTTTGGGACATTTATTTAATGAAAATTGCAGAGCAACTTTCAAGGGAACAAAGATAAGGTGCACAATAGTTTGGAACACTGTATCCTTCAATGTTGAACAAACCAAACAGCTAATACATAGGATTTTTGTCCTACTCAGCTATGGCGGATATTATCCCTACCCACTCCAGACGTCTTATGGAGTATTATGAGTAGGGGTCTCTGAGAAAAGCATGACTTAGTTACTTCAGTATCTAGCGTTAAATTAGTGCCTTACCAAGCCTTTTGGGCGCCATGTAGTGTAGTTCCTATATCCCCGATAGGCTCTGCCCATTGGACTAATATACACTATAGTTTTGACATAGGACTGAGGTCAGTATGTCTCTATCGAGTACATTAAACTTAATTACTTGTGTGTGCCAGATAACTCAGAACTCACTAGAAAACCTCACGAATAAACAAGAAGGGATTCGTTTCTGACAACCACATAAACATGACAACTTTGTTTCCCTTAGAGTCGGAACAATCTCAGAACCGTGGAAACAATAGATGACAGTTTCACTCAGTCAATCGTGCATGCTTTGTTTCTACAGAGTTACACAGAAATAGATGGGCATTTCAATATAAAGGGTTTATTGAACAGTCTTATTTCTCATGCAAGAGATATGAACTGCTACAATCGTAAGACAGAATGTGAACTATAATATGTACAGCGTTAGCAGTAAGATAAAATAATACTGCAATAGCATGGTTTGTAGCTATGACAGATATTTCATATAAATACATACATAAATAACACAGGCTAAAATGTTAATACTCATCTGATGCTTCTAGCTAGTTCTACCCTAGTGTACCTAACCTAAGTGTAGTACGAGGTAAGAAGTAGGTGCTGTTTGTCTATAGTCTAGTTTAGCTATAGTTGCCAAGATTTGCCAAAAGTCCCTGTAGATTCTAGTCCGCTCCATACCTTAGAATGTGTGAGGTTGCAATCTCTTTCCGAGTCTCGATCTCTAACACTCCGCAAGGGGAGTCAGAAACCCTGGAGCTGTATTCTCTGCGAGGAGGGTGACAGCTTCTGGTCAGTGCGTCAGACGGGGACTTGACTTCCTTCCGAACTTGCCGTGGCGAGCCGCGATGTGCAAGTCGGCAGCCGAACTGTGGTTTGCCATGGTAAGTGAAGGTATATTTATACGTTGAAGGTGTTTAGGAATGCCAGTATTGACGTAAAAGTCGGGCAGAAGAACGTCATGAATGAACCCCTAAGCAATAGATGTTCATGCATAATAAATGAGTCATTGGAGAAATCAATATCCAAGCAAGGGGAAGTCCTAAAGGCTTAAGAGTCTGGTTTTCCAATAACTTGTTGTGACGTAGATGAACGGATGTAGGTGGCCATGCCCGTATTTGCTTAGCATGGATAATGCCTAAATAAGGGTAGGATTTCTATGCCTAAATATGGGCAATGCGAATTGTGCCTATAAAAGGACATAAATCGGGAAACCTATATACGGTATCTAAATCGACACACAACATGCCGCTGCCGGCCCATGCTGTCACAGTCCAGTTGCCGCAGCGGGCCCACCCGAGCAAGTATAGGCCACTGCTCACTGGTCCAAGTACTCGGCCCTGCCGCAGCTCCCGTGGGCTGCGGCGCCCCACGTGCTGGAGATCTCCTCCATCTGGGCCCACCCTGTCTCCAGCTGCTCCAAGTGCAAAGGCCCGGACCAGCTCCCTTGGTCCTGTGGTAAATAAAATATATTTATCCATTATCGATCGGAATTTCATGCTAGGACTTTAAACAAATAGCTCAGAATAATGAGAGGCAGAATCCGTGGTAATAGAGGTTTCTGATTGGGCTTTATTCCAAAATGGCCTACTCGAGTAGCGGCCTTCAGGTTCCGTCACCAAGAAGGTTCAGGAAGTGAAGTACAATAATTTATTGACATACATACATTTTTATAGTTATTACATTATAATGAAAACGAATGTAGGAGGCGTAACATTTGATAAGAAAAGTGACATATTGATTGCGTAAACGAAACTAGGCGTAATAAGGAGTAAAAAGAAACATAATTGGTTAACGTTATCAAATATAGGTGGTTCTATAAGATAATACTTGACATAGATGCGCGCGCGGCAGCATGACGTGTAATTGACGTGTAACTAGGGGGGTGAAGGGGACTTGACACTGACTCTACGTGTGGAGACGAAAAGTCTAGGGGGTCAAGTCAACCTAATCCTAAATCATATCTAACATCTTATGTTTAAAGAACTATGTTATCCACAAGGAAGGACTCTCGGACAGAATCTATTCTATACTGACTGTGTGCGTGTACAAGCGTCTAAGTGTCTATATGAGATGCAAGGGGCAGAAAACTTTCCATGGCAACAGGGCTATGAATTACTTGCATGAAGACAGAGAAGCCGGGCCTTTTGCTTGGTAACTGGGAGAATGTTTACTTAAGCTACTAGGCAGGAATGCATCGGCTGAAGAGCAAAATAGATAATTCGAAGGTGAAATACAGCTTCTTGGCAGGCATGTGAAAACTGGCCGAGGCAGGCACCGTTAGCTGCACAGGGAGTAGGACAAAGTTCATGGATACAGATGCGAGCTCAAGCTGAAGCTGTCAAAGACAGAGAGCAGGGAAAGGCTTTGAGGACAGAATCGGGCCTACTTGCCTGAACTGTAAAAATGGAGTAATTTAGCCATATAAAGTCGGTGGCCTTTCATGCTTAGGAATCGAATATCCAGCCCATTGATGGCGGATCTGACAGAGAACATGTTGGCGGTAGACACACATATGTTTGCGTCTTAGAAACTGGAACTGGAGGGAACATACATGTACTTGTAACATGCATATAGAACCGTTGGGGTCCAAGATAGGGGACATAACTGATCAGGAAAATCCACATTTCCACATTCCCTCCTTGTCCCCTTCTTGCCCTTCAAGAGATATCAATCTTCATCATTCCATCGATTTGCTCATGAAGCATCATTTCTTCTTCCTTCTTCTTCCGGCATTTTGAACGAGAACTGTGATACGGAATGCATGATGTGGCACACAGACCACAAATCGCTGGTCCACATTGCAGACATAAACAACAACTGAAGAGCATAAGAAGGCCAATACCTAGGAAGGATAGAACTCTCCATCCCCAGGCTGATATCACATTCCAAAACCACCCGGACCACGTCCAAGTGCCTGGATTCTCGTGTATCTGGCTTACAATCTTATGAAGTCGTGTTATAGCTTTATATACAGATGGCGAATTTTCTGGTATGAATATGCAGCAGCTGGATCCGATGACCCTACAAGCTCCGCCCCTATCGGCCAGGATGACGTCAAGGACAAGACGATTCTGGAGAACAACAATTCTCATCACTGATTGTTCCTCTGTCAGATTGCCTAGGGCGGCTATAGTCTCGTTTACTACAGCTTCAAGAGTCTTGGTGAGTCTACGTATCAGCTTACTATTTGATATTGTACCTATATAGGGAAAGATACCTTTATTGAAATCTACATACTTGTCCCACGCCGTCTCAGTATAATCGACAACTGGGAGATCTCTTCGCTCTCTATTGTGTACTAAATGAACATTTCGATAATAATCAGGGGGAGCTAGAAAAACAGGTGGCAGAAGGAATGCAATGTAACAGGTACCATCCCAATCTAGAGGCAGACGCATGTATGCCGTCTGACCACATATAAAGTAGGAATGGCGAGAAGCTCTAAATGAAGATTTACCTTGATCACTATATTCTACTGTAGTAACGCATTGGCTATGGCCCATATGTATGGAACCAACTTTTCTTACACATAATTCACCCTTAACTGGAAATACTGACATAGTGGGCAGAATTAGTTCAACTTCGGATTTGACATTCAAAATCATGAGATTAGGCGTAAAATTACCTAATTTATACACTTCATTTTCTAAATCAGTTCCTGTTCTACTGGGGTGACCCTCCTTATTAGGGTAACAGACTTTGAATAAAACTAGATTCAGATTTCCCCATATCCAATGTTGTTGATAAACTGCTGTGTCTGGGTCTATGGAATTCAACAAACTAAACCATGCTCCACAGGAGCCATTGTGTGTGAACGGATGTGGAAAGAAAGGCAGAACTCCTTTGTTATTCTGATAGGGAGGGAGTCGGCCACACACCCAACAATTGGTGGCATTACTAGTCTGATGGGAATGATGTAACATACTAATGAATGTATTATTGCGCAGCGCAAGTCTATAGGACAACTCATGTGGGGGTAATTCACTAAAAGAATGTTCATCAGTTATATTAATAGCACGTCTGGAAACAGGATAATACACATGCAACAATATACTTGTAGTAACTATTAAAAAACTCAAGGAAAACAAAATTAATAAAGTCACAATACAGTGGTTACGCAGTGATTTACAATACGCCTGTCGTTTCATTATGGTTCTGGACTCTACATGATTCAGACCTAAGGGATACATGTCGGGACAGATTCAACCGCTTCACCTTGGAGAGGACTTAAACAATCAAATCGTCCGACAGCTTTAGGTCTGGACCTAAGTCTTTGCTTATAGAGTTCGGAGCTACTGGCCTCAGCCAAAGGTAGCTTTGAGTCAATGGGAGAAGATGCACGGGAAGTATTGTTCATATCAGGAGGAAGTCCATGAAATTTTTTGACGTGACTTGAATGAATCCACCCTTTGCGTCCCTCGATCTTCACGGCTGTTCTTGTGGTCAACAGGACCAACTTGGGTGCTTTCCACCTGGGCTCCAGTTGACTTTTCCTGTCGAAATTTCTCACAAAGACAAGATTACCCGGAACAACGTCATGGGGTTTCGCCTCAGTGTTGTCGGGAAAGGCTGCAGCTACCTGTGAACGAGAAGATTGTAGTGCAGACATCAAGGAAGCCAAGTAATCTGTCAGCATGTTACAGTTAATGTCAGTTATTTTGCGTGGTATAGGCGTCCCCCACATATTCGGTGGTCTACCAAAAGATCACCTCATACGGGGATAGCCCTGTTCTAGAGTGTGCTACCATTCTCATGTAAAAGAGTGCAACTGGTAATGCTACTATCCAGTCGACACCTTTCTCTCTACATATTTTGGACAGTCTGATTTTCAGTGTCTGGTTATGTCTTTCTACGAGACCTGCTGCCTCGGGGTGTCGGACACAGTGGAATTTCCACTGATATCCCAACAAGAGTGAGACATGTTTCATTAATTCGGATGAGAAAGGCTGACCGTTATCTGAATATACAACACGTGGTAAACCGTACCGTGGGAAGAATTCTCGAACTAGCTGCTTGGCAGTAGTCGGGGCAGTGTAATCTGATACGGGATACGCCTCTGTCCAACGGGAGAGAGCGCAGACAACTACGAGAACATATTTGAATCCTCGACAACGTTCCATCTGAATATAATCCATCTGGAGGACTTCAAAAGGATGGTCAGGAGGCTGAAATCCACCCTGCTCTACGGGAACACTCTTTCCTGGATTAAACTGACAACATATCATACAGGTACGAACTTTTTGTTTAGCTGCTGCTCGTAAATGTTTGTTGAACCAGATGTGCTGAATGCTGTCTAGCATAGCCTTCTCTCCTAAATGTGCGGGACTGTGAACTGTAGCTATAATGGCTTGAACCATGGAATCAGGGAGAAACCACACAGATTTTCCCTTCGTCATCCATCCTTGATCTGTCTGAATCCCTCCTAGTTCAGTCCACTTCTTTATTTCTTCTGCTGTGGCATGTGTCTGTATGTCAATTACGTCAAGTGCGGGATCCTTAATTGTCATACACTGTGTTGGTGTCTGAACTATTGGCTTTGTCATGTCTAATGTGCGATTCTGAGCAGTCTGTTTTGCTGTTCTATCAGCTAAATCATTGCCTTGAGAAATGGTATCAGTAACCTTCGTGTGTGCTTTACATTTCATAATCGATATAGCAGTGGGTAGATGTATTGCGTCTAACAAAGCATGAATGAGGGGTCCGTGCTGAATGTGGGTTCCATGAGAAGTCAAATAACCTCTCTCTCTCCAAAGCACCCCGAAGTCATGTACGACTCCAAATGCATAACGTGAGTCAGTGTATACATTAACTTTCTTATTTGTGGCTTGAATACAGGCTTGTGTTAGAGCAATAAGTTCTGCTGCTTGGGCTGACAAAGTATCTATACAGTTTGTTTCAATAACTTCGGTGTCTGTAGTGACTGCGTATGCGGCAACTAAATTTCCTGTACTTGTTCTCATACACGAACCGTCTACATACAACGTCAGGTCTGGATCTAACAACGGAACGTCTGTCAAGTCTTGTCTAGGTTTCGTCTTTATTTCAATGATTTCAACACAATCATGAGCTAGTGGGTCTGTTCCAATTACAGGTAATAGTGTAGCAGGATTCAATGTATTACACCGTCGGATCTCTATGTGTGGTTGAAACAATGTCAGTTCATAACCGGTAAGTCTTGCTATGGTCAAGTGTTGTGTTTGGGTTCGGTTCACAAGAACCTCTACTGCATGTGGTACTTGTACTGTCAATGGGTGTCCTAATACTATGGCATCGCTTTGTCTGATTGCTAAAGCTGTCGCTGCCACTGATTTCAGACATGCAGTCAAGGCCTGAGCTACGGGATCTAATGTGCTGGAAAAATAAGCACATGGCTTGCGTGATCCTGCTTGATCCTGAGTGAGTACTGACAAGGCAGTACCTTCGCGTTCTGTAACAAAAAGTGTAAAATGTTTGCTATAACATGGTGTTGCTAAAACAGGTGCTTGACATAAAGCTTCCTTTAAGCTTTCAAAAGCTTGTGTATGTTCCTGAGTCCAAGGGAGAACAGTCGATGTGGCTGCCTCCTGTGTGGTTAACTGAATGAGTGGTTTTGCTAGAAATGCGTACTGAGGGATCCACTGCCTACAATATGAAGTGAGGCCTATGAAAGCTCGCACCTCCTTTTGTGTCTGGGGTATTGACATGTTAGCAATTAACTGGATGCGGTCTGGTGTAAGCTGCCTTCCCTCCTTGGACAGCGAGTGACCAAGATAAATAACTCGCTGGACACAGAATTGCAGCTTAGAAGGAGACACCTTGTGCCCCTTGTCGGCTAGAAAATGTAAAACTGTCAGAGAAGCTTTTTCACATTCTGGCTCGCTTCTCGCGGTGATCAGCAGATCATCGACATATTGAAGCAGTGCAGTATTGACTGGCATGTGGATACTGTCCAGTTCTCGTTTCAGTGCTTGGCTGTAGATGCTGGGGCTTTCTGTGAATCCTTGGGGAGCGCGTGAGAATTTAAAGCTGCGCCCATTTAAACTGAATCCGAACAAGTATTGGCTTTCCGGATCTATTGGGACGCTGAAAAAGGCATTCTTGAGATCAATTACTGTAAAGAATGTTGCTTCGGAATCAATTGCTGTTAACAATGATGATATATCAGGGACCACAGGAAATTGTGGTACAATGCACTTGTTTAGTTCACGCAAATCAATAACCAATCGGTACACTGGTGGAGCAGTAGGATCAGTTCGTTTAAGAATCGGAATTATCGGTGAATTACATATATTGGAGTCTGTTTCTACAACTACTCCCTGGGCAATTAGCTCATCAATGATTTTCAGTAAAGCCACTACAGCATCATGCGGTAACTTGTATTGTCGCATTCGTGGTAGTACCACTCCTGCTTTCAATGTGACTCGATAGGGTGTAATGTTCATGCAGCCAACATCCGTAGGGCCTTGTGCCCATAGATGTACTGGTAAATTCTGTAATCGGGAATCCATGTCTCTGGATACATAATGACCTTTAAAATCACGTAAAAACAACCTTACTCCTTCCGGAGAACAACATATTATGGCTCCTAGTGCTTTCAGAGTTTTAATTCCTAACAGATTTTCTGGGCATGATTTAGTAAGCAATAAATCTGTAGTTCGTGTCAAAGGTCCTATCGTAAGTGGTAGAGGCTGTGATACTTCATTAACAATAGGTTTTCCTGAAAAACCAAGGGAAACATTTTGAGAGCCTGAGAGGGGTGCCCCTGGAACTTCACTACGTTTTATCGTTGTTCGACTTGCCCCTGTATCGAGTAAGAATTTTCTATCCTGACCTAATAATTCACTATGTACATAAGGTCCTTCTTGATCTACAGGAATCTCGATAAGCGGTAAGTCAACTTCCCTCTCTAGGCTGGTTCATGCGTAACGCTGATACTCAGGGTATTCATACTGTGCAGTCTGATACATTTGTCGTGTTGTGGTTTGTGTGGCAGTAGCAGGCAACGGTGGTGCAGCTGGCACAAACTGTATGGGTTGCTGTGAGGCTGGCATGGACTGTTGCTGAACTGGCATGGACTGTCCATGCTGCATAGCTCCTTGTTCATTCTGATCTTGTCTAATTAATCGTGGTTTCTCTTTTGTAATACCTGTAGCTATATTACGTTTTAGGACTGGACAATCGTGTACATAATGGCCTAATTGTTTACAGTAATTGCAGGTTCCTTTTACAGGAACTGCAGAATCACCAGAATGTGTCACACCCTTTTTGTGACCATCTGCTGGTACTGTCTGAGAAACTAGCATTTTCATTTTTGTATCCTTCATGCGTCTATGCTCGTGTTCTTGTTCATCCCTAATTCTATTGTGATGATACTGTAACATTTGTAGCATTTGCGACGGAGTGTTACTTTGCCAGGTACTCTCGAATTTCAATATTCTATTCTTTACTGGAGGTAATGCATTTTCCACTAATTTTGTCACAAATAGATGTGGATATGAGTCACTACTTGCTTTTATACCACTATTTATACCAAAACATTTTTCAAATCGAGCATAATAATCGCTTGTGTCTTCATCTTGTTTTTGTTTACAGGCTGTGATTGCACCCCAATCTTCCTTTTTTGTAGTTAATAAACGTGGCAGTACCTGTACTAGTAAACCTGGTAACAGTTTAACTTTATCCCCGAGCCCCGAACCTGCAGTTCGGCCCCTTTCTTCCTCTGCTAATGCTGTCCAGTCTATCTTTTGGTCACCCACTTCCCACTCTTTTTCTTTCAGTTTTTCATAAATGCCAGCAGGCAAAAGCACCTTTAATATCGTCATAATATCAGGAAAGGTGTACTCTCCCATTAGTAACATGTCTTTAATTTCTCGGTGGAAACCCGCTGGGTCCTTGTCGTGACTAGGTACTACTTTCTTCATTTCTAATAATTCCATTTTTGATATGGGTGTGTAAACAAATACACGGTGAAACTCATTGTCTTCGCCTTTTATTGGGTGCACTTCTCGTAAAGGATTTTGTCTATCCATATAGTACGGTGCTCTTTCTCTGCGGGGCAGGGAGAGAGAATCTGGATTTACAAAAAGGACATACTGCTTACGTGACACTAATATCTCTTTAATTAGCTTGTTACTAGAACCTCTCCATCTGTTTGTGAGTAGTTCCGTTAATATATCAGGTAAAGGACCAGGATCAGCATGTTGGCTTTTATATAATATAAGGAGTTGCTGAATCATATAGATTCCAGCTAAACGTTGTTCATCTGTACTGAGATTGAGAAACGTGTGTGCTACGGTCTCATCACCGTATTTTTCAGGACTAACAATCCAGTGAACGGCTGATCTGGCTAATTCTTGCTCATCCATGGAATCGAGGAGGTGGTAACCCCTTCGTTCTCGTAGTATCTTATCTGCGGCTTGAAACGAATGTTCAGGAGATTTCAGATTTATTGCAGGCGTCGGATACGTTCTGCTATTATTTGGGCATACAGAGTGTATGGGATCAGAAAAACATCTGGTATTTTCACCGGATCTTCCTCTGCCTACATAGGCTATGGTTTCTGACTGTCTTGCGGAATTCCCTGATTCGGACACTTCATCTTGCTCAAACTCGTCTGTTCCCAATCTTTCTTCATGAATACGCTCTATTTCTTTACGGATTTTTCGGCACATGGCTATTATACAATTTTGTTTATCGTGTCTCCCTTCTGATATATTCTGACTCCATCTTGTAAGAATAAGCATTGCATTCGGGTCTACCCCCGGACGATCTTGATTTCTGATCACACAGTTTATGAGGAAACGTAACAGTTCCCCCTGTATTTCTACTTTCTGGAATTCCATAGCTCTGTTAATACATCCTGGATCTCGTCCTGTTTGAACAAAATGATATATGTTATCTAGATGCGTAGTCATCCCTGGTAACCTTGCTAAATACTCTGCGGCTCGCCTGATACGTAATGATGCCAGGACCATTTCGTCCTCTTTACCAACCACTGGGTCATATCTACAATTAACAAGGAGTTCCTTAAGCGTACGTTCACTTACGAATTTAGGTGTACGTGAATGCGCTGACTCTTGAAAAACAAGTTTATTTATTCTGGGTGGTGTAAAGGTACTGCTAGCACCTCCCGTGGCCCTATCTGGGGCGTCGGGTGTGAATGGATTCGTTGAACGTGACACAGCAACTATGGGTGTCGATACCTCTGTAGAGTCGACTGCGGAGACAGATGCGGAAACAGATGTGCTTGCCGAAGCTTGTATCGGGACTTGCTGTTGCACGGGGACAGATACCTGATCCTGACGTTGAACCCCTACACCAGACGGTCTATGTGGTGTGGCGTTAGCATACTCGGGAGCTGCGTCGTCTAGATATGAGGAAAGAAAAACATCTTCTGCGGTTCTGGGATGCCCTTTTGGATGTACCTTAATTGGAAATAATGGGGGTGGCAAGTCTTTTGGCATCTCTGGAGCAGCCTTAGGTAGTCCTTCGGCTAGAAGGGGATACATACCATTCATAAGAGCATTTCTTTGTCTATTTACTTGTTCTGATTTCACTCGGATACCTTCCTCAATTAATATATTTTCTTGAACTTTATTTGAACTTTCTTTACTCCTCTCTTCTTGTCTACGTGCTTTTTCTGTTCGTCTATGAGATTCTTTACGCCATAACTCAACAGCGTCTTTCTGTGACTGTCTGACCTTTCTTTTCCATAACTCTTCCTCCACTTTCATGATGCACTCTGCATCCCAGGTTCCCGCTGCGGGCCACCTTTGACTTTCTGGTAATCCCTTGGTATAATCTACCCATAGATCAAGAAACAATATGGCATCTAAGCCATGTTTATGGTACATGAAATGTCCTGGAGTGTCTCTAGGAGGAATAGGAACTGCTTCTTCAAGCACCCCTTTTCTGGTAGTAATCTGTCTTAACTTCGAGAAGAGCGGCATATTGACAACTGATCTGATACTTACTCTTGAACTTACTTAATATGAAAAACACAATAATGAACAGTGAACAATGAACAATCATTCATACCACAATATTTGAACACTTTAAACATTAAACATTAAACATTTTAACAATGATCGACAATGATGACAGTCTGCCTAACTAATCACCACGCTGAATTCTTGACAATAACTGAATACTTCGGAATACTTGATATACTGCTAAATAGTACATATACACTGCTAAACAGTGCAGACCGGATTTGTGTACCCAAATCCGTCTTGACCGGCACAACCCATGTGCGCGTCAACACGCCTCCCCGGCGATGGTACTCACCGAGTAGCTCCTTGAAACGAAAGGCCTCAGAGAATGGACAGGACTCGATGACTGCGGACAGCGGACCCTCTGGACATCGGGCTTTCGGAAAACCTGGTGGGTCTCTGTATACCTCGGATCTTGCTCTCTCAGCTAGGCTCTGGTCGGGATACTTCGCACTTCTCACCGCCTCGTCTGGGTTGATCGCAGCCTCAGTCGCCCCCGCTTGACCGGAGGGAGCTTACAGGAAATCCTGCTGGTACGCGTTTATGGTCCGTCCAGCTGTGGCAGGAGACCGGGCCTGCAACGCACCGCCGGCGCGTGAGTTGAGAAAGTGTCCCTATTCGGGCGCCATTATGTGGTAAATAAAATATATTTATCCATTATCGATCGGAATTTCATGCTAGGACTTTAAACAAATAGCTCAGAATAATGAGAGGCAGAATCCGTGGTAATAGAGGTTTCTGATTGGGCTTTATTCCAAAATGGCCTACTCGAGTAGCGGCCTTCAGGTTCCGTCACCAAGAAGGTTCAGGAAGTGAAGTACAATAATTTATTGACATACATACATTTTTATAGTTATTACATTATAATGAAAACGAATGTAGGAGGCGTAACATTTGATAAGAAAAGTGACATATTGATTGCGTAAACGAAACTAGGCGTAATAAGGAGTAAAAAGAAACATAATTGGTTAACGTTATCAAATATAGGTGGTTCTATAAGATAATACTTGACATAGATGCGCGCGCGGCAGCATGACGTGTAATTGACGTGTAACTAGGGGGGTGAAGGGGACTTGACACTGACTCTACGTGTGGAGACGAAAAGTCTAGGGGGTCAAGTCAACCTAATCCTAAATCATATCTAACATCTTATGTTTAAAGAACTATGTTATCCACAAGGAAGGACTCTCGGACAGAATCTATTCTATACTGACTGTGTGCGTGTACAAGCGTCTAAGTGTCTATATGAGATGCAAGGGGCAGAAAACTTTCCATGGCAACAGGGCTATGAATTACTTGCATGAAGACAGAGAAGCCGGGCCTTTTGCTTGGTAACTGGGAGAATGTTTACTTAAGCTACTAGGCAGGAATGCATCGGCTGAAGAGCAAAATAGATAATTCGAAGGTGAAATACAGCTTCTTGGCAGGCATGTGAAAACTGGCCGAGGCAGGCACCGTTAGCTGCACAGGGAGTAGGACAAAGTTCATGGATACAGATGCGAGCTCAAGCTGAAGCTGTCAAAGACAGAGAGCAGGGAAAGGCTTTGAGGACAGAATCGGGCCTACTTGCCTGAACTGTAAAAATGGAGTAATTTAGCCATATAAAGTCGGTGGCCTTTCATGCTTAGGAATCGAATATCCAGCCCATTGATGGCGGATCTGACAGAGAACATGTTGGCGGTAGACACACATATGTTTGCGTCTTAGAAACTGGAACTGGAGGGAACATACATGTACTTGTAACATGCATATAGAACCGTTGGGGTCCAAGATAGGGGACATAACTGATCAGGAAAATCCACATTTCCACAGTCCCCAGGGCCTGTGTAAGTATCGCTGGTGTGTGCTCTCTACGGTCTTCTGTGGGTGTCCATTTTCTCCCTCTCTGCGTGGCTGTTCTGCTCACTGGCTGTCCAGGTCTCCGGGATGTCTCTCTGCTCCGGACCGCAGGCCCCTCCTCCGGCTCTCCGACAATTTGCCTCAGGCCGCCATCGGTGATCGGCTCTCTCCTTTCTGAGCTGTCTGCACCGCTTGTCGGTTGCTTTGTTAGCTGGCGCTAGGTCCGGATTCGCCAACTCCTCTGGTGCGGTGTATCAGACCAGGCTGCAGGTCGCTGTGTCTACGCTCCGGAATCTCTTCTCGGTCCACTGCTCTGCTCACCAGGGGCTCCACTCACCGTCACCCGGTTCCGGGGCGTCTTCCGGCTCCGGGCCTCAGGCTTCTCTACCACCTGTCCAACAGTTTTTCTCAGATCGCTATGAGCGATCTCTTCACGCCCCTCTAGGCTGTACTCTGCTCGTCGGCTGCCTAGCCTGTTGAAGTCAGGTCCGGGTTTGTCGGCTCCTCTGGTGTGATTTGTGGGCCGCAGGCTGCTCCATCGCTGCTCCAGGGACTTGCCTCTATCTGCTGCGGGTACTCACCTTGTCCCTATCGAGGCGGCTGTCGCGTTCACCGGGGCCAGAAACAGGGTCGCTAACACCTCCGCTGTGGTGATCCGCACTCACAGGGATATATATGGCCTATAAAAACGGGCAAATTACCGACGGGGATGGAGGGACAGGATCAAGACGTCTTACCCATCCGCCATCTTGGCCACGCCCCTACGTGCTAGTTTAAAAAGTAAAATATTATCAATTAAATTCCACATTATGGGCCATATGTAGGTAGCCGCACATTTACAGATTCATACATACCGAATTTTACCGATTCGGTATTTATGAATCGGTAAATCTGATGTAGGTAATGATTCGGTAAAGTTTACCGAATCGGTAAAATTCGGAAATTATGAATCGGTATTTACCGATTCGGAAATGAGGTATACCTTCCCATTGATTCCTATGGGCCTGGAGGCCCATAGGAATCAATGGGAAGGTATGCCTCATTACCGATTCGGTAAATACCCATTCGGTAATGGGGGGAGCATATACAAGGGTGACAGGGTGTCACATTGACACCCTGTTGCACCCCTGAATCTTGCATGTGTGCACATGTGGCGCACATACATGCCCTAAGGGCATGTATGTCTGCCACATGGCACTCTTAAATCAGAAAAATATTTTTGCAAGGTATTCGTTATTTATCACCAACCTGTATTTGGTGGTAAATAACGAATTCTTAATACTGATTTTCACTCTTTAGAGTGCTCCCTACATTGCATTTCTGGATTCGGTATTTACCGAATCGGTATTTTACCGATTTCTTAATTTCCGATTCGGTAAATACCGAATCCAGAAATCAGCCCCATACATAGCAAATGCCTAAATACCAGTCGGTAACGGGATATTTACCGAATTTCGGCCGTTACCGACCGGTATTTGGCTTCCTACATGAGGACCTATGTGTGTAAATTAATATTCCTAGCTACCCACCTAATCTCCCAAAAAAACGAAAGTCATATTCTAAGTTTTACAATTTATAAAATATAAATAAATTAACCTTGATATTCATTAAATAATGTAAAATATGTTCTAATTTACTAAGTAGGATAATAAACATGTTAGTTGATTACATGATTTGATATTTATTAATTTCATATTCATTAATATATCAATACCTCCAACACTACCTCCCTAACCCAACTCTAAACTCCACAGCCGGAAAACATAGAAAAAGTAATGTTATCATTGATGAATAAATTAACATATTATGTACATACATTTTAAATACAAAATATATGTAAGGTCATATTTTTAATAAAGCTCTACTCACCCCAAGCCGCAACAAACCCAACAAGTTGTAAATAATACAATTAAATAACAATAATTAAACTATGTTTATATATACAAATACGAAATAATATAGTACACAATATGATGTTATGTACAGCAACATTCTAATATCCCATATTTTAAACATTGAAATAATTTAAAATATATCACAAATCCTTAGCGTTGATGCTCTGTTCTACAATATTTTTTGTTCTGATGATATTTTGACCACAGCATTATGATCAAACGATATTTTGGAGCCAGAATCCAGGTACCATACCCTGCAGATGGTAGAGAGGGTTCTCCTTTTAGAATCAAATCAGATATCTTCCCAGCAGCTACAATGGCTACTCTCATATGTATTTGATGACACTATGCTCTTGAGGTTTCATCTAGACTCCAGAGCAATAAAAGTTTTGGTCAGGAAATTCTGCACAACCCCTTGCCTAGGCCTGTGCGCTTCAAAACTGTCTTTTTGTTATGTTAGTCTCATTTTAATTTATTGTGGAATCTATCAGAGAGGTTGAGAATGGGAATGAGTCTGAAATATAAAAAAAGATATAGGGCCTTATTTATGTTTTAGTGAGCCAGTCCCATCAGCTAGGCTGCCAGCAGTTTCACCTTTTTTGCCACAGCCCACTCACCAAAGTTCATGTTCCATGCCGGATGGGAGTGAAAAGGATACTAAACGTGCTTCTGTTGACACACTGGACCATTTTCAGTGAGACTGCTCTAGGTTGCCCACTATGCCATTACAGGGCAAACATGGAAGGGCACGTGTTTAAAAAAAATGTCTTGGTTTTATTTTTAGAAAACCAAAAATTAGTGTCCCTCAGGAACTGGGACTTTTCTCCTGAGAGTCATAGATTGTTATTTGCTGCCTCGGACAATTTTGACATACAAGGTAGTCCTAGCACAAAAGTTCATGGTGGACATGGCATAGGAAGGCCCACCATTCAGGACAGACATTCAGCTGCCATTTCCATTGGTGTACGTCCATTGGCAATGGTCTTTAGGATGGCAGAGATGATGGTGGCTGTGCCAGGAGGAGAACAGTGGTTTCCCTCTAAACGAGGCAGGAAAACCATAAGATTGGCAAATGAGACATCTCCCTATTTTTAGTGGGTGTCCCATGACTGTCAATCTCTAAATAAGGCCCATGATTGGGATTAACATTTTCAAAACCCCGAATAAAGTGGTTGGAAAGAGCTGAGTTCATAGTGAATAGGAATACAGATTCTTTCAGGGTTCTTCTAGGCAACCAACCACCTGTCTCTACAACTTTTAAGTCTGCACTCCTTGTCTGCACTCCCTACTACTATTTTAATTTCTCTGTCTTTGAAATGTTTATTGCTCGTACTAGTGAAAAATAATCTTTGGTTCGACCAACCGCACCGACATAATATTTATTCATGTATTTATTTATTTGAGTGTTTTAGACAGCTGTGTTTGTTTTCTTCTGATTACTTGAAAGGCCTCGATAAAGTGGAATTCAGTTTTGCTAATTTGAAAAGGTTGTCAGAGTATGTCTGATGTTTTCAGTGCTACCTCTTTGGTGCCCTGGACTCCCAGGGATCACTCTTCCCTTTGAAGCTATTTGAAAGATTTGTAGGGGATGAGGTGGGCAGGTTAGAGAAACCGGGATTCCTGGTTGTGGAGTAGTGGGGTTCTATGGATTTCAAATATTTTCAGCCTATCACCCACTATGCTTCGTTGACTATGCAGAGGATCATTAATTATTGACGCCAGTGATTTAATTTCAGTGCTGGTGTTTGCGTTTATACAGATTCAGGCACATTCCTGCAACCTGAGTTCGCAGTCTATGGAGCCTGCCAACTAGTTTCATTGGGAACATTGAATCAATGCTATTGCTTCATCAAAGTATCCAAGAACCAGCACTGTAATGATATCCACAAGATGATTGGTGAAGAGAAGAGGAAGAATTTTATGAAAGCTCTTGAGTTGCATGTTTACTCTCTAACCACCATATTGATTTGGGCCTCAAGAGAACTCATCATTCAAAAGAAATTCCCTGGGCACTCTAAGACCCAGGATCCAAGTGAATGGCATCAGAACGAGTTTGGTTTTGGCTCTGTTCAAACAGAGGAAACTCTTCTTAATCAAGTAATAAGTATAAGATAGACAAGAAGAGATATTTAAAGCACACAGTATGGGAGCACATGTGTTGTGATACAGAGACATTAGCCTCGGTTTCTGGGTTCTCCAATTGAAAGTGGATTTGGTTATCATTGACAGGTGTTTGGGTATTCACCTGATATTGCTTGAAAGGTTGCACCAGCAGGCATAAATAAGTATTGAAAAGCACGCAAGGGGTACTCTGCATGACACCAACCACCAAGATGACTCCAATTAACCATATATTATTTTCTGTGCTCAATTGGAAACAAAGTATTGGACACAGAGCAGAGACGTTTGCTTAGTTATTCATTCTTTCCTGAATGATTTCTTAGTCTAGTGAATTATTGTCTGCAAAGATGTTGAGGAGTACTAAGGCAAGTCTTTTATCTTCATCTAAGGAGAGTATTGTACTAGAATATCATGTGTTAGTACCGATAAATTCAACTACCACAATATGGAAAAGACATGTATATATAGGTAAGCAATTTACTATTCCTCAACTCCACATATGTACTTTGAAGATATATATAATTTCAAGATATGTGGATATAGGGTTATGAATAGTAAAGTTATATTTACCTATATACCAACTTTCTCCATATTGTGGTAGTCAAGATTCAGTCTACGATTGTCAGGGTCAGTGACACACTCTTCCTCAGTCACCTATATGATACCCCATAGAAGCAGAAAGCAACCACTTAACAAAGATGGAGAGGCTTCAGCCGATCTGGTGAATATCAAGCACATGTTCCTATCCTGTACATAGAAGACTACCAGCGGAATAACAATAGTGTCAGATATGAAGGACCATTCTTTGGTGGCTAGGGAGGCTCACAGAGGCAGGGCTTGGGCCTGCAGCCTTCACGTATTGCAATGCACTTGCAAGGCAGCAGAGGCAGATGCAGTACAAGTAGCAGGTGCATAAAACCCAGCATCTGGCAAACATTTTTTGTATCTAGGAAACTTCACTGTTAGTGACCTATTTTGCACCTACATTGTTCTAATGAACCCAGACCATCTTTGGTTCTCCTCATTTCCTTACCTCGTTAACCCATACTAGACTTGTGTATCTGTGCCCCCTGTACCCTACCTATTTTGAAGTAAAGAGTGGGGCTTCCTGTTGGATGACGAGTAGCTGTCTCCAATATTCTCTCATCCGCTTCATCCTTTCCACATATTTGCCCAAAGGTCTACCTCAGCCTGTTTCTCATTCAGGTTAAGGGCAGAGTTTAGGGCTCTTCAGGATTGATGATGGACTCCTCTACTGATCCTTAGGGCTTCACAACCATATGAAAGTTAACGGATCGAACGCCAGACCATATACTACAAGCTGCGACTACCATAATAAGAGAACAAATGAAATTGAAGTGGAAGGTGATCTTTTGGTACCACCTTTTTTTAAAACATGTGAGCAATCAAGATATTTTCGAATTCCCTGAAGACGTTCCAGTAATGGTAACGAAACGCATTGGCTATTAAATGTGCTTTGTATAAAATGAATAAAGAAGGAAAGAGGTATCACTAAGTGGACAGTTATCATTCTAAATCATTGAACACTGGAAAGAGGATGTGGTCCCCCATGGTAAATTTGAATTTGCTGCAGAAATTGCAATCAGAGCTACCTTCTGCCGCTTGGTACCGAGAGAGCACCTCCATGCAGGATTAATTTCAGGGAATAATGTGAAGGGTGCTGACCTCTACAGTTGTGGCCTCAGCTGCCCATGGTCTTCACAAGAATATGTTTGCAGGACAATATTCTTTTCACACAATCTTCTCTCTATCAACCCTACATTGAGGATGAGAGGTTCCCTTATATTGGATAAGGCAGAATCTGTGCCCTCGTCTGGTCTACATTCATAGAGGTGATCATGGAGGTGGTGGTTCTGTTACATTTATTCTTGGGGATGTTGCATCACTTCTCTTTATGTGATGAGGCTGGGGGGGGGGCAAGCTAAGAAATTGGTTGATAGTTGTTTCTAGAGTGGGGTGGTGAGGTTTTAGATGCTTAGGAAAAACTCCCTTGTACAGACAGTCATTTGTCATTTTAGTAATACCCCCTACAGGTGTAAGGAGGAATTGTTTGGTGTATGTGACTGGTCATGATTCTCAATGTACTTTAGATGCTTTCGTCTCGTGTTCCAATTCCTGCAAAACTCTGGTCTCCAGCTGACTTAAAGATATGTGAGTTGAGTTAGTGGTGAAAAGCTTGACTAGTAGAGAGACGGTAAAGGATAGTTGGAGATTGTGTTTTGGATGTTCCTTAATTTTGGCTCGATTAAATCAAGAAGGCTGTTCCAAGGAGAGGTTTTTGAAGGTGTTAAATAATTCTTTATAGAGGCTGAACATCTATCTAATTTACTTGAAGGCTGATGGATGTGTTTTGCAAAATATTCTTTTTGGAAGGCTCAGTTTTCAAGGCATTGTAAATTGCACAGAGTTTTTTCAGTACTGATGGTTCTTGGCTGTCTGATTGGAAAGGTGTGGTGGTTTGTTTCTGATTTGGGGGTCGTGGGATCAGATTAAAGGTGCAGACAGAAATCCAATAGTGGTCTGTAAAGTTCTGTGATGGAAGCAACATGTTGGAAGTGTCTAGTTAGTAACATTCTTGAAGATATGGCTGCTGTGAATTTACTTATCATGTGAACATTCCACCGCATCACAAGACAACTTAGATCGCCCTTTCTCCTCAGAATTTGTTAGACTTGGAAAATCCATCATGTTAAGGCGTTCGCCCCATTTTGATATTTATTTCAAGATTTCAATCAGTGCAACAGTACTTCAAACGTGTTAGAGGAGTTGTGAATTACGGAATAAACTTGAAATCTGATTAAAAACAGCATTCTGGCAATTTATAGCAGTTAGTGAATAACATTACAAATGCAAGAGTATTAGAAATATTGTAAGAATATAATCAGGTCCCTAAATCAAATGAATATAGGAGGCATTCTTCCTAGAGAAGAAGTGCAAACCGAGAGAGAGAACAACAAAGTCCAATGGCTCACTAAGGAGCTCAGACCTTCAGGCTTAAAGTACAGCAGGCTCAATGGGCTCGGAGAAGGAAGCATATGCAGGAAGAAAAATGTAAATATCTCGAGCTCCTGGCGAGTTTTATAACACCAATCAAAGCAGAAAACATAATTATATATTTAAGAACCTATTACCTTTGCCTAAAATAACAAAATAATTCTTTACAATTGGAGCTGCTCCTTCTACAGTCTTCAGTCTGTCTTACTATGTCTACGTGAGAAACTGAAGGATATCTCGTTACATAAAGTAAATTAAAGATGGCATTGTTATTGAAACTATCCCTTCTCTGAACGCCCATGAAGTTACCAACTAATGTTAGTCCGGCCTGCCTCATTCACACTCTTCCACTGATGCAGCCCTCAGTATACTCAGGATTTGGGTCTTCCTAAATGAGACAAGATGTGGCAGAGGCTGTGGGTCAGCACTTGACGGTCTACCCTTTAATTGTAAGGGCCAGTCAGTCCCCGAGTCCTTGACATTAGTGGCTACCTGGGCTCTGCTGAAAATATGCCCAGACGCTTTACACCTGGGTAACTATCATTCCATCCTGCAACTTCCATTTGCTTCTAAATTGTTGGACACTTTGCGACCTACCAATTACAAGCCAATGCAGAAAACACTCACACCCAGGAATCATTGCAACTGTTTTGTGACCAGATATGAGCAGTAAAGCAGCTGTTCTTTCAGTCCTGGACGAGCTACAGATGGAGGATGGTGACAGAGACCTCAAGGTCAGCAACCTTGTAAATCTTTCACCATCTTCCAATGCAGGATGTCACGCCCTCAAATGAAAATAACAAGGACCCCCTGCAAAATCGATCCAACAATTCCTAGGGCAGGGCACATATGCAATAGAGAAAAAACCCTAGGCAATGAACAATCTACAACACAAACAGACCATTTGATTCAAACAGATTGATGTTTTTGAACCCAGTGTACCTACACAATTATTGTTTAAAAATTCATAGTTTTAATTCGTATTTGTTAAAATTGTAATGAAGACATAAAAATGAACATGTATCAATAAAATACAAATCTGAAAGCAACACGTTAGTTAGATTCCTTACCTTAGAATATCCCCAGGCATCAGGCTGGATCCGGAAAGATTTTTCGTCAGCAATACCCTTGCGCGTCGCTAGGCGTCATCTGTAGCTCCGCGTACGTCGTCGGCTTCATGATCGCCGGGATGATGTCGCCAGAGTACTTAGACGCCGCCCTCGCGTGCTGACGTCAGTTCTTCTTTTTTCTGCGCCAGTAAGCGCAGATCCGGGAAGAGCATACCCTTTAGTCACTTTTTGAATAAACTTTTTGAACTTTTTTGGTTCCTATTTCGAGTCGACCTCAACTCCTGGTGCCGGTAGGGATGCCCGGGTTCAAGCCATGTGACGCCTGTCACCGCCTGATGTCGGCCACGGATCACCACCGCCGGTGTCTCTACTGCCTTGGGGCCGACCACGATGCCGAGTCGTGCCTCGACTCTCGGGCCTTGACCTCAAAGGCTAGGCGGGAGCGGTCCCGCAAGCTGCTTGAGATCCGGCAGTCGGCTCCGCACCGCTCAAGGTCCTGGTCGAGGAGGAGGTCGAGGGACCGGTCGCGGAGCCACAGCCATCACCGCTCGTCGGGGTCGAAGTCCTTGCATTCCGGGAAGGTCGAGGTACAGCAAGAAGTCGAAGAGACGACATCGCTCTTCTGACTACCCTCGCCGGTCGCGTGACTCGCATCCGGCCCCATACCCTCCGGTCCCTGGGCCCGATGCAACTCCGACGGAGATCCGAGACTTCCTCGTGGCCATGAGGAGTCTCGCTCCGCCGTCGAGGCCTGCTGGCGCGCCTTCGGGCCCGCAGGTCCGACTGGGGGGGTCTAGCGATCCGGCGGCTCCGGCCCCGGTGCCGTCGTTGACTTCGATCCCGACGCCGCAGGCCCCCGGGGGATCCAGGCCTGGATCCCGGTCGGCCTTACGACCCCTCCGCCGGCACCGACCCCCTTCGGTGCCGCCCCCGGCACCGTCTTCGGACGACGTCGTCCCCAGGTTTAGTCCCGGTCCGGGCCCGGCAGCGGAGCGGTGCCGATGGATGACAGATTCATCTACCGCCCGGCCCCGACCTTTCCACCTGTCCACCAGGAGTCGGATGACGGGGACCACTGGGAGGGGTCTGAGGACCCTCTGGCACAGCAGTGCCAGTTATCTCAGGACTGGGCAGAAGAGCTGGGGGATGCCAGTGGTATTGACACCTCCCCTGACACTGGCTTCATCTCTCCTCCCTCCGTGGCTATGGAGGAGGGTGCTACCTATTCTGTGGTGCTGCGCAGGGCTGCCGAAGCCCTTCAGCTGGAGCTCCCTGTAGTGGCCGTGAGGACTAACATCCTCACTGAAGTGCTTCAACCTCCGGTAAGCTCCTCGGAGCCTCTGCTGCAGTTCAATGAAGCACTGACGGACGTTCTGATGGGCACCTGGTCCAAGCCCTCCACAGTCCCTCCTGTGGACCAGAACGTGGCCCGGCGCCACCGCCCCGCACCGGGCGACCCCAGCTTTCTGTCGGTGCACCCCACGCCTGAGAGCCTGGTTATCCAGGCCTCTACCTCCCAGACCACCTTCCCGTCCGCTCCCCCAGATCGGGATTCAAAAAGGTTGGAACAGTTTGGAAAGAAACTGTTCTCCTCCCTTAGTTTGGGGTTGCGGTACCTTTTGGACCGTTACACCCACTCTCTGTGGGATACGGTGGTGGACGTGCCGCCCCAGTGTCCGGAGGAGGCCCAGACACGGCTCGCCCAGGCTCTTGCCGAGGGGCGGGATGCGGCACGGTACTCGATACGCTGTGGCTTTGACACAACGGACTCTCTAGGAAGGGCAATTGCGACCACGGGGGCGATTCGTCGCCACGCCTGGCTGAGGTCCACGAATTTCTCTGGGGATGTCCAGAGCACTCTCATGGACATGCCCTTCGATGGCCGTCGCCTCTTTGGCGACAAAGCGGATAGTGCGCTGGAGCGCTTTAATGACTACAGAGCTACGGCCAAGTCCTTGGGCCTCTTGGCCCGCGACCGCAAACGTACGCTATTTGCCCCTTTCGTGGCCAAGGAAGGGGCGCCCCCACACGTCCGTCTAGCCACAGGCCGCAGAACCAGCCTCAATGCGGACGTGGATTCTGCCGAGGCGGAGCGGGGGGACAGAGAGCCGGTCAGCCCACATCTACCCCCAGCACCATCTGCCTCAAAGCCTTCCTAGTCCGAGCTTTCAGGCCCATTCCACGCCAGTGGGAGGCAGAGTTCGCCATCACCTGCTCCACTGGCGTACTATCACATCGGACAGGTGGATGCTGCAAATCGTCCGAAGGGGCTACTCCCTCCCCTTTGAGGTGACCCCTCCAGCCATGCCACCGCAGTACCACCGCATGTCGGGGATCACTTGCAACTTCTGCAGGAGGAAGTTACAGCCCTCTTGGCCAAGGGGGCCATCGAGCGCGTTCCTGGCCCAGAAGTAGGTCGGGTTGTTATTCCCACTACTTTCTGGTACCCAAGATGGGCAAAGGAGGCCTACGCACTATCTTGGACCTCAGGAGCGTCAACGCCTTCCTCTGGAAGGAGAATTTCAAGATGCTCACCTTAGCTCAGGTTCTGGCTGCCCTAGACCCTGGAGACTGGATGGTAGCGTTGGACTTGCAGGACGCTTATTTCCACATCCCCGTCCTGCCAGCCCACCGGCGTTACCTGCAGTTCACGGAAGGCCAGGAGCACTTTAAGTTTACCATGCTCCCCTTCGGCCTCACCAGTGCCCCTCGGGTGTTCACGAAAGTGATGGCGGTGGTCAGAGTTCATCTGCGCAGATTAGGGGTTCCAGTCTTCCCCCATCTCGACGACTGGCTGTTGAAGGCGGGCTCGCCCCAGGCAGTCGTCTCCCGCCTCCAGACTACGGCCGACCTCCTGCATTTGCTGAGGTTCTCCATCAACGTGCCGAAGTCGCATCTAAGTCCCTCCCAGAAGCTCCTTTTCATCGGAGCGGTTCTGGACTCGGCGCAGTTCCGGGTCTGTCCTCCCGAACAGTGGGTTCGGGATATTCAGGCTCTGATTCCGTTCTTTCAGCCTTTATCCCGGGTTTCGGTCAGATTGGTACTGCGGCTACTGGGTCTGATGGCCTCCTGCATCCTGCTGGTACATCATGCCAGGTGGCGGATGCGGTCTCTGCAGTGGGACCTGAAGTTTCAGTGGGCCCAGCATCGGGGCAACCTGTCCGACCATGTCTTGATCTCAGAGGGCACTGCAAGACACCGCAGCACATAGTGGTGACGGATGCGTCCCTCCTGGGATGGGGGGGCTACATGGGAGAGGCGGAGATCAGAGGCCTCTGGTCTCCGGCGGAGTCCCGGCTCCATATCAACCTGTTGGAGCTGCGGGCGATCCGACTTGCACTGAAGGCATTCCTTCCCTCTGTTCGGGGAAGTGTAGTGCAGGTGTTCACGGACAACACCACCGCCATGTGGTATTGCAACAAACAGGGCGGGGTGGGGTCGTGGACCCTTTGTCAGGAGGCTCTGCGCCTCTGGACATGGCTGGAACATCAGGGCATCACCCCGGTGGTTCAACACCTGGCGGGCTCTCTGAACGCCAGGGCGGACGAACTCAGCCGCCGGTGCATGATGGATCACGAATGGCGTCTGAACTCGGATGTGGCGCAAGGACTCTTTCGACAGTGGGGAGAGCCTTGGTTAGATCTATTCGCCACCGAAGAGAACGCGCAATGTCATCAGTTCTGCGCGTTGCAATTTCCAAGGCGGCACTCGCTCGGAGACGCTTTTCATCGCGAGTGGAGTTGCGGTCTGTTGTACGCCTTTCCGCCTATACCACTTCTGCCCAGAGTGCTGAAGAAGATCAGGCGCGACCGGGCCCAAGTCATCCTTGTGGCTCCGGATTGGGCACGAAGATACTGGTATCCCGAGCTACTCAGTCTATCACTCGATCCCCCGATTCGACTGCCTCGCAGCAGAAGGGGACGGTCCGCCACCCGAACCTGTCCAGCCTCCACCTTCATCCGGTGAGATTGAGCGGTGACAGTTGAGGCCATTTGACTTGCCTCCTGAAGTCTGTGATGTCATTCTGGCAGCCAGGCGTCCCTCCACTAAAACAGTATAAGCCTGCAGGTGGAACAAATTTGTGGCATGGTGCACAGCAAAGGCTGTGGTTCCCCTTTCCGCCCCTCTTTCTGAGTTTCTCCTCTTTCTTCGTTCCCTGGCCCAGCAGGGCTCTGCTCTGGGCACCCTCAAGGGATATCTTTCAGCTATTTCTGCTTTCTTACGGCTTCCTGATCAGCCTTCTCTTTTCAAATCCCCTGTTGTTGCTCGATTCTTTAAAGGCATTACTCATATGTTTCCTCCTGTCCCTTTCGTAATGCCTCAGTGGGATTTGAATCTGGTGTTAACCTTTCTGATGTGCGCTCCCTTTGAGCCCCTTCATAATTGTCCTCTTCGTCTTCTGACTATTAAGACTGCTTTCCTGGTTGCCATCACCTCTGCTAGACGGGTGAGTGAGCTCCATGCTCTTTCTTCTAAGCCTCCTTTCCTTTCTGTCCATCCGGACAAGGTTGTTCTCAGGACTCGTCCTTCCTTTCTCCCTAAGGTGGTAACTGCCTTTCACATCGGCCAGTCTGTTACACTGCCCACCTTCTTTCCGCCTCCGCATCCCTCGAAAGAGGAAGAGAGGCTCCACCGTCTGGACCCAAAACGGGCGCTGTCCTTCTATCCGGACCGCACGAAACAGTTCCAGGCGGACGACCAACTCTTTGTTGGCTACGTGGGCACTAAGAAGGGGCGGGCAGTGCACAAGCGAACCATTTCTCGGTGGGTCATTTTGTGCATTAAGGCATGTTATTCCCTGGCTAAGAAGGATCCTCATGTGGGGCTGAGAGCCCATTCCACCCGGGCCACGGCAGCTACTACTGCCCTGGGACGGGGAGTCCCTCTGCAGGACATTTGTCAGGCAGCAACGTGGGCCTCGCTGCACATGTTTGCCAAGCATTACTGCCTGGACAGCCAAGTCCGGAGAGACGGCTTCTTTGGCCGTTCCGTTGTCCAGGACTTCCTGGTGTGATCTTGGTTCGCAGACCCACCACCGGGGTTGGTATTGCTGGGGTATCTATTCTAAGGTAAGGAATCTAACTAACGTGTTTCTTTCAGATGAACAAGTTACTTACCTTCGGTAACGATATCTGTAAGGTATCTGTAAGAAACATTAGTTAGTTAGATTCCTTACCGCCCCACCCATCCTCCCCGTTCTGCGAACTGATATCTAGGGTTAAGGTCATCCCTTTCAGGACCCTAGATTCATGGCACCAGTGTCAGTCTCTTGCATGGCTCTGCGTTCCTGGCACGGAAAGCTATGTACAAGAACTGACGTCAGCGCGCGAGGGCGGAGTCTAAGTACTCCGACGACGTCATCCCGGTGATCACGACGCCGACGACGGACGCGTAGCCGCAGATGACGCCTAGCGACACGCAAGGGTATTGCTGACGCAAAATCTTTCCGGATCCAGCCTGACGCCTGGGGATATTCTAAGGTAAGGAATCTAACTAATTAATGTTTCTTACAGATATATTGTTACCGAAGGTAAGTAACTTGTTCATAAAGTTGACACTCAAGGGTACACAATGTATACAACATATATAATGACTCAAAACCATAATAAACTGTCCTAAACACAATGTTAAAAAAACACACAATGCATATAATACATAAACACACAGTGGCAGTGAGATGGGTCTTCTACGCGTGTTTCGGCGCACTGTTTACCTTCATCAGGAATGCCACACAAATACCTAAAAAATAATTAAAATAAAGTACACTGAGATTCATGATCATTACATCGTTGATCAACTCAATACCTTCACCCTAAATATACAAGTAGCAATAACCAAATAGAAGATAGAAGACAAAAGGAAGTCAGATTTGATGCTCAGACCACACCTTAGGGTTGTCAAAAATGAGTTAAGAGACTGAAAAAGAGTAAAGTTAAAATACAATTTTTCTGAGACTTCTTTTGATAAAAAACGTACAAAGAGTGCAAGAATACAAATAGTCCCACTCTCAGGGTGCATAAATAAAGGGAAGAGACCTGAAAAGTGCATAAGTCCAGTTCTAGGTTTGATATCAACGCTTACTGTAATCTAGAATAATAGTCTTGAATTGATTCTGGCTATTATATGGTCAGAAGCGATACTCTAACCCAGCAGTATGAGGACTTCAGTATGTGGGTGGGATTAAATCACGACAATAGTCATCACGCATAAAATAAAGATAAGTCCTTTTATTTGGTTCCTAAGAGGGAATATTTACCCTTTTTAAAGTAGTACACGGAAATGTATACTTCAAAGAGCAGTGATGAACATGCACTTTCTTGTATTTCCGTTGAAACTCTAAAAAAGCAATGGATTATGGGAATTAGAGACATGACCCTAAAACACAAAAAAATTATTTAATTAGATAAAATATAAAGGCAAAATGTGAGACCTGATAAATGCGGCTATAAAGAATGATATAACATGCCAATGATTTCAAACACCGAATAGTTCCCGTTCTTGCATATGATATGATGTCATCGGGCAGAAAACATGTGATCACATTATTAAAATCCCAAGCTTCGAACGCTCTGTTTTTAAAAATAAACATCTGTGTAATATGCGAGCGGGTTTGTTGCGTACATATACACGGTGGATAAGGAATTAATAGAAGTGGAGTCGGAATAGTAAAACATATAGAATCCATGATTTACTTGTTTGGAATTTTAAAAATAAACACTCTGGCGCATTTGGTATTCTGTTTGGCACTATTATAGGTGCCTTAAGTGAAGGTTCAAGTATACATGAATGAAGTTATTGAAAGCTTGTCATTTAAGGGCCCGCATTTTTTAAATATTCACCCATGTATAAAGTATAATTGAAGGTTAGCGATTTATAGTTTTATTTTTTAAGTATAGCTCGGTGCTTACTTATCTTTATTTTGAGGGTAATGACTAATGTCGTGATTTAATCCCTCCACAGACTGAAGGCCTCATACTGCGGAGTTAGAGTATTGCTTCTGACCATATAATAGCCGGAATCAATTCAAGACTATTATTCTAGATTACAGTAAGCGTTAATATCAAACCTAGAACTGGTCTTATGCACTTTTCGGTTCTCTTCTCTTTATTTAGGCACCCTGAGAATGGGACTATTTGTATTCTTGCACTCTTTGCATGTTTTTTATCAAAAGAAGTCAATACCTTCACCCTAAATATACAAGTAGCAATAACCAAATAGAAGATAGAAGACAAAAGGAAGTCAGATTTGATGCTCAGACCACACCTTAGGGTTGTCAAAAATGAGTTAAGAGACTGAAAAAGAGTAAAGTTAAAATACAATTTTTCTGAGACTTCTTTTGATAAAAAACGTACAAAGAGTGCAAGAATACAAATAGTCCCACTCTCAGGGTGCATAAATAAAGGGAAGAGACCTGAAAAGTGCATAAGTCCAGTTCTAGGTTTGATATCAACGCTTACTGTAATCTAGAATAATAGTCTTGAATTGATTCTGGCTATTATATGGTCAGAAGCGATACTCTAACCCAGCAGTATGAGGACTTCAGTATGTGGGTGGGATTAAATCACGACAATAGTCATCACGCATAAAATAAAGATAAGTCCTTTTATTTGGTTCCTAAGAGGGAATATTTACCCTTTTTAAAGTAGTACACGGAAATGTATACTTCAAAGAGCAGTGATGAACATGCACTTTCTTGTATTTCCGTTGAAACTCTAAAAAAGCAATGGATTATGGGAATTAGAGACATGACCCTAAAACACAAAAAAATTATTTAATTAGATAAAATATAAAGGCAAAATGTGAGACCTGATAAATGCGGCTATAAAGAATGATATAACATGCCAATGATTTCAAACACCGAATAGTTCCCGCTCTTGCATATGATATGATGTCATCGGGCAGAAAACATGTGATCACATTATTAAAATCCCAAGCTTCGAACGCTCTGTTTTTAAAAATAAACATCTGTGTAATATGCGAGCGGGTTTGTTGCGTACATATACACGGTGGATAAGGAATTAATAGAAGTGGAGTCGGAATAGTAAAACATATAGAATCCATGATTTACTTGTTTGGAATTTTAAAAATAAACACTCTGGCGCATTTGGTATTCTGTTTGGCACTATTATAGGTGCCTTAAGTGAAGGTTCAAGTATACATGAATGAAGTTATTGAAAGCTTGTCATTTAAGGGCCCGCATTTTTTAAATATTCACCCATGTATAAAGTATAATTGAAGGTTAGCGATTTATAGTTTTATTTTTTAAGTATAGCTCGGTGCTTACTTATCTTTATTTTGAGGGTAATGACTAATGTCGTGATTTAATCCCTCCACAGACTGAAGGCCTCATACTGCGGAGTTAGAGTATTGCTTCTAACCATATAATAGCCGGAATCAATTCAAGACTATTATTCTAGATTACAGTAAGCGTTAATATCAAACCTAGAACTGGTCTTATGCACTTTTCGGTTCTCTTCTCTTTATTTAGGCACCCTGAGAATGGGACTATTTGTATTCTTGCACTCTTTGCATGTTTTTTATCAAAAGAAGTCTCAGTAAATTTGTATTTTATCTTTACTCTTTTTCAGTCTCTGAACTCATTTTTGACAATCCGAAACGCGCGTAGATGCCCATCTCACTGCCACTGTGTGTTTATGAATTATATGTAATGTGTGTCTTTTTAACATTGTGTTTAGGACAGTTTATTATGGTTTTGAATCATTATATATGTTGTATACATTGTATTTCTTTGAGTATCAACTTTATTTGTATTTTATAGATACATGTTCATTTTTATGTCTTTATTACAATTTTAACAAATACGAATTAAAACTATGAATTTTTAAATAATAATTGTCTGGGTACACTGAGTTCAAAGACATCAATCTGTTTGAATGACACGCCCTCCCCATTCAGAGGACTCGACTGTGATGTTAAAGGCAGCTTTAGAAAGGGTTGAAAGTATCTATGGTTTCCAGTTTCAGCGTCCATTTTTAAAAGAAGCTGTGAGTATTTTTCAGTCTTTTCCCAAGTTTTGTAAATCATTCGTTGTCAGTTTGTATACAGGTTGAGGCCACAAAAATCTGCCGCGGATGATGCTAGCCCATTGTTTAAAAAATACAGTCACTGCCAACATATTTATTATAGCAGTGCCATCGCTGAAATGAGGTGATTTTCACATGGGTTTTTACTTTTTAGGTCTTGCCTACATGCAGCTTTTTCGCTGTTTGTTGTGAGAGGCCTAATGTGGGCAATATAAATACTTCTAGTGAGCTTTGTTCCAGCACATTACTTGAAATTGGTTACCTTTTCAACACTCGAATTGGCTTGCTTCTTATTTGAGTTCATTACTTCCTCTGTTTGTGTTTGTCCCTCTTCTGCAGCATAGCTTCTTTACCAATCTTTTGTTTGTATCCTTTCACTGCTCACAATCAGAGAACTGCTTTTTAGGTCTCGTCTGGCGTAGGCTGCGCAGACATGCGCAGTCTCACTGGCGAGATTTAATGAGTTAGGGTAGATTTCACTAGCGGGGTTTAAGCCAGCCCTTGGCTGGCGTCACCGTTTATGCTAAATGGTGGCCAGTAATTGGAAAAGACCTTCCAGTGACGTACAGTTTTCTCTTTTAGAGCTGTCCCATTTGGACTGGCTCGCTTGGTTTACGTTTGTGGTAAAAGCTTTTCTTATCTTTATGGGGCCATGTGTTTCAAACACATGGCCCCATAAAGACAAGAAACCTTTCATGGCAAAAGGAAAGCAGGCCGCATGTTTATTTTTGCATCGTGCTTAAAGTGACGGCGCAATGCAAAAACAAACAGTGGCTGACTGGCGAGCGCTTTTTTGCGTGTGTTTTTTCCTTGTTTTTCATTCGTTTTTCCAACGTTCTCAAGCGGATTTTGAGATCCACTATTCCTCCGACATGGACACTGCTGGTCAAATGCTTAGATAAATCTACATTAGGTGGGATTTCAAATATTACATCTGCAGCTGCTTCTCCTTCCGGTAAGGTGTTGGAGATCATGGACTCAACTGCTTAAATATTTCTATGCTGTGCTTGTAAATTGGTGTCTTGCTCAGTCGATCGTGTCCTCCGACCCGGACTCCGAAGCTGCACTGTTGGTTTTCTTCTCATAACAGGGGGATGCCGCAGCTATCTTGGTTTAAAGATCCTGCTTTCGTTCTTGACTTAAGTTGATATGGCTATTCGCCGTGCGGCCACTTTCAGTGAGGGGTTCTGTGTATGCGAAGGCAGCAGTCTTCGTATTTCACTCCTTCCCAAAATCTTGCGATGCTTTCGTTTCGTTATCATAGCAACGAAAATGCCGCTTCCTGTACGCAGCTTGTTTGTTTTACAATCGCGATCGCTTTCACTGCCTCGATCGCTTTCACTGCCTCTTGTTATATACTGCTGCAACATATTCCCGAGTGGTCTTGAAAGTGTAATGTGAAGAGGGGGGTGAGCTGACTGGAAAAAGTCTATGATCCGAGTATTAAGAATGTCAGGGAAAGCGAAATGTCGTTTTCAGTGTTTTTAGAGCAGGCGTGTCCAACAACTTCCTAGATAACAATTGGGTATGCAAATCATGTTTATTGGCATTCATGGTTTGTAAATTTATGTCGTGGTTATCTTCAAAGGGGGGCATCTTTGCAGCTCTCTTGGACCTTTGTTGTGCACCCCAGATTTAGCGGCTTGCCAGAAAAGGCGAGTTAGGTCACAAATGCTAATAATAACCGCCTGCTGTCGAAGTAGCTACTGTGGTGTATTCTATTGTATTTGCATTGATAAAGTGCTTACTACCCCTGACGAGGCAGTGAGGCGCTTTTTTCGGCGAGTGGCGCGCTACTCCAGAACCCATAAGGGATTGGTGTTGGATTGGTACGGTGAAATATTTAACGCTGAAGTCGACGTGGCTTTTCTCTGTTGCCTGGATTAGTTTTGCTTTTTCTTGCTCTGCTGATTTCCAGACCACATCCAGTTCCTCCCGATTCTGCAGGCGGGGCCTGAGGCCTAGAGCCCGGTGTGTGTCTGTGCACTTGGGCGTGTGCGCTGCCGGCGGCGGGGGTGTTGACAGCGTTACCCCCAGGCTTCAGTGCCCACACACGCTGCAGCCTGGCACACGGCGCTACATGGACATAAACACACCCACCTCGGCGCAGAGCCTGCCAGGCTCAATGCTTTCTATTTTAGAATGGGGGCATGTTGTGGAAATATTTGCGCCGGTTTCCGCAAACATTAAATTTTGTGTGTGGAGAGAGGAAGGGAGGCATGCAATCTTTAAGCGCAACGGCGTCACTGGTGAAATATTTCACAATATTTCTTTCTCGGTTACCGTTCTCTTTCAATGTATTTCTCTCTCTTGTTCCTTTCTCTCCCTCTGTCTTCACCTCCACCCTTGACCTCTACACTCCACCCTCTGGCTCTGTCTTACCACCGCCCCTCAGATTGACGCCTTTTCTCGGGTTGGCACCTCGCCCACCGTTTTAAGTATTTCACTGCATGTATTAAGGAAAGAGAAAGAGAGGGTGCAACCCCTAGAAGTACAACCCAGCATTTACTGTGCTCACTCTCTACTGCGCTCACTCTCTACTGCGCTCACTCAGCTACTCTCTCCTACTCACTCTCCTACTCACTCTCCTACTCACACTCCTACTCTCTACCTCTCCATCTGAATAAATACAAATATATACATGCATAGCATACATGCATACATATGCATGTTATGTACATGAAAGTTTAAAAAACACTAATAAAAGCAAAGCTAAAAAGCTGCCTAATTACAAACAGAATTGATTTAACTTAAACGAGGACGAGACCTATTGCATTTTCAATGCTTTTTTCTTTTGCCTTTAGCACCTGATGGGAGTGGATGTCTTTCTCGCACTTTTCCCCATGTGCTACTTTTCCCATCAAATCCTCGCCTGTGCTCTCCGTGTTGCCCTCACCCAAGCTAATCCATTGCTTCCCTCAGCTTTTTTGGTTATTTTTACCATGACAGATTTTTTTTATTTCCTTTTTTCATTTACTTTAATGTAAACCCAACCCCACCTCCTTGTTTGGTGCACCTTCCCTTTATTCTGGTCACTCTGTGACTTTTACTTCCTCCAGATAGTACCCACACCACCACTGCACTCCTCCCCTTCACATCACTTACTTCTGGGTTGCTCCATCTTGAAAATGAGCTTTTTTATTTACATCTCCAAGATTGGTGTCTGCCATTTTGAAATGGTTAATTTTAAAAAACTGCAGCCGCCTCATGCCATATGCACGTGCATGCATTCATCATGCTGCAAGCACGCACCCACATCATCATCACACTTTTTTTAACAGATGCTACACAGCATCAGCAGAAATCTATTTTTACTTTTTGCTGATGGCGAACAGTAACACCAATGTGTTGGACCACTAATTCGTCCCCTGGAGACTTTACTGGATTGCAACTATTATATTGCGAAAATTGGGACAGTCACATATGGGAACACTCCCAGTACTTTAATGCATATGGTTCCTTGGATTGTGGGACTGATTCGACGTAAACCCACTGGATCTCAGCTGTGTCATTTACAGTCCAGTGTTGGCGCTATCTTATCTGATTGGATGGAACTCTGCCTTTCAGTTTAAAAGTATAAAAGATTGGCGAACATTCAGGAAGATACCATCTTTGTTTTCCGTTATAATTCAGTGCCCTGAAGAAGTCCTGGTTCAGGACGAAACGCGTCGGCTGGTCTATCTGTAAATAAAAAAATGAAAATAAAATGAATACAAGGAATGATTTCTGAAGAAATTTTGTAATTGGAAATTAACTCTGTGTTCTTAAGTGTTTCGTGTGGTGCACCTCTTGTTTGTTGTTATATATTTTTAAATTTAGTATGTGTGTGCTACCACGTATATATTTGTTTATATGTGCTGCATACTTACGCTTTCGGTGTATGCATAAGTGCGCAGACGGCATGCAGTAATATACTGCTATAACCGCCATCTTGGGATGGTAACACACCTAGGCCATCCTAAAATTATAACAGATGTCATAATAGTGAAGTACTACTGTCCAGATACAATAAGACCAATTCCTGCAGCAATAAAGATGTGGAAAAACCTTGTATGCGCCACAGGATAAGCATTAGTTTTGCTTAATTATAGAGAGTATATACCAAAACAAGGTGTGGCACTCTAATAGGAATTCATAGTGCCTCAGATGTTTAATCTTAGTATTGAACTACCCGTAGGTCCAAAACATATATCCTGTTGGACACTACCTGGCTTTATGTAATGTCTGATACCATTAACCATCCTCATCTGGGAAGATTTTGGAAAAGAGGGGTGGATAACGCCATTATGGATGAAGATGAGAATGAAAACTGCACTGCAAAGGTGTTTATTCTGAAAAAGGTATTTACAAATAGTAAACAGAAGTATGGCAAAAGGTGCCTATAGCCAACCTGTGTGGATCATCCTGTAACTAACCAGATGATTTCCTCATTCAGGTCTTTGTGTACAGTGTCAAGACAGAAAATCCAAAATGTTTCCCGTTGTTTCCTAGTTTTTGTTGGGTCCTTTCCTGGTATTACTTTGACCTTTTCTAGAATCAGCCATTTCATTTCTGTTTCCATATGTTGATGGTCTCGATAATGGCTGACCAATGGTGCCTGTTGTTTGCCAGTTCTTATAGCCGATTTGTGTTCTGAGAGTTTCGTCCGAAATTCTCTCGAAGTTTCCCCTATGTAACCCAAGCCATAAAGACATAGGATCAAATAGATGATATTAGAGCTCCTACAATTTGCCATCTGTTGTAGTTTTCCTGATTTTTCTCCATATGTCCAAGTTTGGGAAACTATAGCAGAATCACAGGCATGGTAATTGCCACATCTGTGATTGCCTAGGGGTGGTGGTGTGCCGTCCAAGGTGGTTTGCCTGATCTTATTCTGAGGTAGAAACCTACTATGCACTAATTTGTCTTTTAAGTTAGGGTTTCTTCTGAATGCTACTATTGGTTTATGTATTGGGTTTGTATCTTCATTAATGTTCAAGATTTTCCAGTTTTTGTCCAGTATCTGTTTGATTTTATAATTAATACTGGAATGGTCCACCACACACACAAGTTTGTCTAAGGTTTCCTTAGAACTGTTACTGATAAGGGCATCTCAGTTGTAATATTTGGCCAGTTTAACTGACTGGTGTATTAGTCTCCTTGGATAGCCTCTAAGTAAGAGACGTTCCTGGAGTTCTTTGGCATGTATCATGAAATCTGCGATATTGGTGCAGTTTCTCCTAATTCTTAAAAATTCTCCTAAAGGGATGGAGTCTTTTTGGCATAGTGGGTGATAGCTACTATGTTCCAAGATGGTATTTTTGGCTGTGGGCTTTCTGAACAAACTGACTTCCAATTGCCCTTGTGTGCCCATAATCCATATATCCAAAAATTCCACTTTATCCGCAGAATACTTGCCAGTGAACCTCAGATTGTTGTCATTCAAGCTGAGCCATGATATGAAATCCAAAAGGTCGGACTCAGAGCCCGTCCAGATGAAAAATATGTCATCTATGAAACAATGCCATTGGGCTACGTTTTCATAGAAGGGGGCCAACTCATTAAATATGTGTTTGCACTCAAACTCACCCATAAAGATGTTGGCTACACTTGGGGCACAAGACACCCCCATACTTGTACCCTTGATCTGATGGTACAGATCCTGCTTAAATTCAAAATAGTTATGTTGCAATACGATCTTAAGGCAATCTAAGATGAACCTATCAGGTCTATCCCCAGGGGTCCTAGCCAAGAGGGCTGCCACCGCCTCAATGGCCAGGTCCTGGGGAATGTTGGTATATAAGGACTCTATGTCGAGGGTGACAAGTAATTGTGTGTTATGATTAAAAGGTTTATGTTCTAGTGTAGCTATCAGATGGCCTGACAATCTAATTCTTTCTGACAGATACAACCATCAACAAAGGCTTTAGTTGTTGTAGTGTCTATTAATGCCTTGAGCTGTTCTAGGGCCCTCGTGTTGGACTGTTGGTAATGTTCTGGTACTTGGAACATGGAATTGATTTTATCGATATATTTAATTGTATCCATCACTACAATTCCACCTGCTTTGTCACATGGTTTAATTGTAATATGTGGATTATTCTGTAAAGTTTTTAATGCATCCCTTTCAGTGATAGTCAAGTTAGAATTTGGTTTGGGAATGAACTTAGTTATTTTCTGAAGTTCTTTAATGATGGTCTTTTCAAAGATATTCACTTCAGGACCCACCATATCTAAGGTTGGCGTAAAAGTAGATTGGAGTTTACAGCCTGAGTGATTAATATCTTGTTCATTCATTACTGTTGAAGAAGAGTATTTAGCCAATCTAATTTTACAGAAAAAGGAGAACATGTCATGGTTGAGTCGAAACCGGTTGAGCTGGGTACTCGGGACAAAGGAGAGTCCTCTACTGAGGAGTTTGATCTCATCTGAAGATAATTTGTGCTTTGATAAATTAAAAATAGGTATCTGATCATCATTGTTAGATGATGTACTTATGCCTTCCAATACTGCTGGTTCCTCGTGCGCATATAAGGCTGTGGATGTAGAGGCTCTATCGGTTGGAAAAAGTTTCGGTCTGGCCTCGAATATCTTACTCTGGCTCTCCGTCTGCCCCTGGGTAAAAAAGAGGAATGCGACTGAGCTCTTTGGTATTGATTAGTGAAGTGTCCTCTCTGATTCCTTTCATTATAACTAGGTCCATCTCCTGTCCCTTGTCCTTCAACATCTGAGTCAGATGAGTTAGTATCTGAGAATGTTACTATTTTGCCTCGCCTAGCCGATCGCGGATTATATTGATCTTGTTCTGATGGTCCTTCCTGATAGTAGTTGCTAGTCAAATAAGGATATATCTTTTCTTGAGAGAACCACCTTATATCTTTTCTAAGTTTGTCTGTTTTTTTCTTTATAAGGTATTCTTCAAATTCCTGAATCTCTTGATTTATGTTAAGCAACTTTACCTTTGCATCATCCAAGGCTGAACTTGCCTTAAGTTTGTCTTCTAAATGAGCAATCTCCTGATTAAGGATCATTATCATTTCTCGTACCGTTTCAACAATAAGTAGCATCCAATCTCTGGAGCATCGGTTAGCAATGTGTGACCAACGCTCCAGAAATTTACGCACTTCCACAAATAATGCCGGTACATTTCTAACTCTTAGGCCAGATGGTATTGTTCCTGCCTTAAGATATTCTAACATAAAAAAGGCATGGGACTCCATCCTTTTGGCTTTTTCTCTTAGGTTTAGTAGTTTGGTTCATTCACTGTTATTACTATCAAAGGTACCTATTTTTGTATTGTTGCTACCTGCTATTTGTCCAATCATAGTTGCCACGTCATCGTCAGAAAAGCCAAAAGTTTTAAAGCCCTCCATAATGTGAGAGTAGTGAGAAAAAGGGAAAAAGGAGAAAGTGAAAAAGAGATATTTATGATAGAAAAGAGTATTCTAAACGGACCAAAATCCGCTAGCCAATATCAGAGATGGAGAATGATGCTGGGCTGCATCAAAACATCAATACAACTTAAGAGACACAAATGAACCTGCGGTAAAAACCGCCAAGAGTCTGTGTGTGTAGAAAAGGGTTCCCCTAATTACTTTTAGGCCCAAGAGGAGAGGAGAGAGTACATACAAAAGAAGAACCTCTTATCTGACCTTTCTAATTTTTCAATAGTAGTCACTTATATGTAAACATTCCCCAGAACAACATTACATTGCAAAAACAACTTGCTCTTTCATCTTTTTATTGTTTTATTTTTTATAGCAAAACATTCATATAATCTTTTTTGCATATGATTTATATATCATTTAAATATATTTCCATTAAAATATTAACACATTGAATTGGATTGCAACAATCTATAAAATTGAGAGACAGAGAAAATTGCTCAACTCCTAAGTTTGAGAAAACAATTTAAAGAAACATTAGAAACCCCCCCCACAGAAAAAACCATCACACTGTCATTCTCACCTATCACTCTACTCTTGCATACCATCAATCATACCACAAAATAGTTTTTTAGCTGAGAAACAGATCTGATATGAGATCCTGCTTGAATTCTAGTCCATACATTTTTAGGAGTCTTGAAAGTTCATAAAACGTCTTAATCAATACATTGACATGTGGTTCTTCTATGGATCTCTCAGATGTGTCGTCACTGGTCTACGCACGTTTCGGAGACTGAATACAAATTTCGTGTCTCGTTCGTCAGGACCAAAACGTTTTTAGGAATGTCTTTATCGTCTGTGCAGCAATGAACAGGGGTTCTCTGTAATAATGTGATAATAAAAGATATGAGACTGGGGAATGTCAATGGAATAGTTTTAGTTATAACTTTTATATTTTGGTGCTCATAGTTAATTAGAGCTCCTGCAGCCAAAAAGAAATTTCATATATTTAAATAGCTTCATTTTCTCCAATAAGAATATTTAAAAAGTCTGAAAATGAAGCAAAGTAGTTCCCAAGATTTGAGTAGTCCGATTGTGTTCTAAAGAGAAAAAAGTGTCATGTACAAAGCCAATCTTTTAATAAGGTGCACAGTGAGAATCAGAAACAGATTTAGGAATTACCCATAGTTTCTCAGACGAGAACATGCACAGGATCAAAAGAAGAAAAAGAATATTTAGGTAAACATTGCCTACATGCGTGATGTAACGTAGGATACTATCTGGTTCAAGAAAAACTAATCCGTATTTCGACTTGCGTCAAGCAGACAAATACTTTTTGGCTATAATTCTGTTATCGAAAATAGAAATTAGATTTAATTTTCTATATATAGTCTTTTATTTTTACCAAACTGACTTCAGAAAAAGATAATATCTTACCCTCTATTTAGTTGGCCTATAGAGGGAACAATATGTCCTGGCCATTTGGACGTCTGAGTATTCTTTTTTTCTTTTTTCTTTTCCTTTAAGAGAAAAAGGCCACGCTTTCTAAGAGACTGTCATGATTCCATCTGAAACAAACAGTTTCAGCAATGTTTTTATCAAAAGTCAGAAAAATGCGAAGATCATTGGACATTATTTGTTCTAAGTTCCCGCTAGGATCTTACCTAGATGGTTTATGTACATAATTCCACAAGGAAAATGAATAAAGGCTTCTTATTTTCTCATATAAGGGATCCCAATTAAGGGGATTTCAATACATAAGAATTCATTCTGTAATAGAGAGATCAAAAACCTAATCATTTAGATCCTGTGCATGTTTCTTCTGAGAAACTATGGGTAATTCCTAAATCTGTTTCTGATTCTCACTGAGCACCTTAGTAAAAGATTGGCTTTGTACATGGCACTTTTTTCTCTTTAGAACACAATCGGACTACTCAAATCTTGGGAACTACTTTGCTTCATTTTCAGACTTTTTAAATATTCTTATTGGAGAAAATGATGCTATTTAAATATATGAGAATTCTTTTTGGCTGCAGGAGCTCTAATTAACTATGAGCACCAAAATATAAAAGTTATAACTAAAACGATTCCATTGACATTCCCCAGTCTCATATCTTTTATTATCACATTATTACAGAAAACCCCTGTTCAGTGCCGCACAGACGATAAAGAAATTCCTAAAAACTTTTTGGTCCTGAGGAAGGAGACACGAAATTTGTATTCAGTCTCCGAAACGTGCGTAGACCAGTGACAACACATCTGAGAGATCCAAAGAAGAACCACATGTCAATGTATTGATTAAGACGTTTTATGACCTTTCAAGACTCCTAAAAATGTATGGACTAGAATTCAAGCAGGATCTCATATCAGATCTGTTTCTCAGCTAAAAAACTATTTTGTGGTATGATTGATGGTATGCAAGAGTAGAGTGATAGGTGAGAATGACAGTGTGATGGTTTTTTTCTGTGGGTTTTTTTTTAAATGTTTCTTTAAATTGTTTTCTCAAACTTAGGAGTTGAGCAATTTTCTCTGTCTCTCAATTTTATAGATTGTTGCAATCCAATTCAATGTGTTAATATTTTAATGGAAATATATTTAAATGATATATAAATCATATGCAAAAAAGATTATATGAATGTTTTGCTATAAAAAATAAAACAATAAAAAGATGAAAGAGCAAGTTGTTTTTGCAATGTAATGTTTCTCTGGGGAATGTTTACATATAAGTGACTACTATTGAAAAATTAGAAAGGTCAGATAAGAGGTTCTTCTTTTGTATGTGCTCTCTCCCCTCCTCTTGGGCCTAAAAGTAAATAGGGGAACCCTTTTCTACACACACAGGCGGAGGCTGCTACAACACCTGGCAGCAGCCCAACATCTGTCCCCGCCTCCTTCATTCCCATCACCGCCCTCCCAGTTGCTCCGGTCCCTTCTGTCCGTGCAGGACACCACCATGTCTCCTTCGGAACAGGCACCGCACCCCCTGCCCCTGTCACCCCTGCTGCCCTCAGTGCAGAGTCTGTTGACATACTGCGGCAGTTGCAGGTTGGGCAGGCATCGGTGCTGACTGTCCTCCATGGCCACACCACACTGCTGACACAGATGGTGTCGTTCATGGAGGGCATGTCAGCATCGATGTCTGTGGTCCATGGACTCTTCCCTGACGGCAGCAGTGAGTCTCCTGCAGCGCTTCGTCCCCCCCCTACCCCAGCCCCATCCACACTTCCCTTCTCCCATACCTGTCCCATGCACACCCAGACATTCCCAAGCACGCACCCCACCAGACACAGGCAGAACACCACCTAGTAAGGGCAAGCGCACACCTCCTGTCACGCACACTCAGGGGGATGTAGGCACACCCACTGGGTCTGGGGCAAAAAGACATACACGCAGCCACAGTCTGAGTCCGCAGGCCTCACAACCCAGTCCCTCCAAAAGCACTCCCCTTGGCTCCCCTGCCAAACTGACACCCAAAGAGGTCGACATGGGTGAGCTGCCCATCACCCCCACAGTGACACCACCCCGCAAGCGGGTGAGGAAGTCCACCCCCTCCCCCAAGAGCGCTGCACCCCATCCCTCACCCCCCCCCCCCCTCCGTTGGCCCTGGGGTTTCTTCCGGTGCAGGGCTTACCCTGGACGCCCTGGCAGCTGTGTGCAGCAACGTGCTCACATCCACCTTTGCCGCTGTCCCACCCCCTGTGGTGGAGACGTCCACCCCTGCACCCACCACACCTGCCCTTCCCCCTCCTGTCCCTGCGGTGCCTGGTCCTTCCCCACATGTTGCCCCCCTCCCCGGTCGATGACCCTGAGGGTTCCACTGTGCAGGCAAGCTAGGGGAGACGCGTGCCCATGTGTCCCCCCAAGGACTTCTATTATGGACTGGCTATTGGCCTTTGTATATAGTGTCATTTCATTATTTGTTTTTTATGCTGAATAAAACATTTTATTTTTACTTTGCACACTATTGCATTTCAGGTATTGATGTTGGTGCTGAGGCTCCTGGAGTTGGTGTTGTGGTAATGTGTTATGGTTCAGAGAAATGTTCTAGTCTGATGGTCATGAGGTGGACCATGGTATCTGCGTGCCATCACAAGGTCTCTGCAAAGAATTATTGGTAGTGTGTGTTATTTTGGTTTTAAGACATTGTCCCAAGGAGTTTTCCTTCCTCTGTGGCACCTGACATCTTCCCTGCAAAGAGTTGCACAATTGTTGTGCTGACCTGTGTCTACATTTCCTTTGTTGGTGACGGAGCCCTTCAACTATGGCCATGCCTGCTCAGCAATGTCTCCGGCTGCATCGTCTGTGCCATCCTTGCTAGTCACTGTACTTGTGTATTGAGTATGTCGAAATGCCTTCATGGAGACATTCTCCCTTTTCAGCACTATGCATGTGTGTACTCCCGGCCTAGCACACATATGGTACTTGTTCTGCAGGGTATTTGGGCACCTGACTCACAATTGTGGGCATTGTATCTGTGGGAACTCCACCCTAGTCCTTCCATGAGAGACAACATCTTGGTGGCTGGCCCAGCACCTGAACATTCCTATCAGTCCTGGGATGTGCGTGACAGTGTGTGTTCCCTTTGGCTCTCTTAGTTTAGTAGGCAGTGACATGACTATACAGTCTTGTGGCATGATCTCAGTGTGTGTATTGTGCTGCATCCATCAGGGGTGGGTATGCATGTGTTATTTGTCCTCACACCCACATGTGGTGTGTCATGCAGTGGGGGAAAGACATCCATCCTCCTGGGAGTGGGACACTGCTGTCAGTGATGTGTTGTTATGGCACTATCATCATTGTCCAAAGTTAGGTATGCGTACATACACCCATGGAGTTGTGGTCATCTGATAATGATGTACACCCCCCCATGTCTCTGTCCACTGCTGGGAGTCCTTTGCACCCACCCATATATGTCTGTCCAGTGCTGGGAGTCCTCTGCATCCAGCCCTCACATGTCTGTCCACTGCTGGGAGTGATTTGCACCCACCCCCACGTCTCTGTCCACTGCTGGGAGTGATATGCACCCACCCCCATGTCTCTGTCCACTGCTGGGAGTCCTCTGCACACACCCCCATGTCTCTGTCCACTGCTGGGAGTCCTCTGCACCCACCCCTCACATATCTGTCCACTGCTGGGAGTGATATGCACCCACCCCTCAGATGTTTGTCCACTGCTGGGAGTGATATGCACCCACCCCCATGTCTCTGTCCACTGCTGGGAGTGATATGCACCCGCCCCCATGTCTCTGTCCACTTCTGGGAGTCCTCTGCACCCACCCCCATGTCTCTGTCCACTGCAGGGAGTCCTCTGCACCCACCCATATATGTCTGTCCACTGCTGGGAGTCCTCTGCACCCACCCCTCACGTCTGTCCACTGCTGGGAGTGATATGCACCCGCCCCCATGTCTCTGTCCACTTCTGAGAGTCCTCTGCACCCACCCCCATGTCTCTGTCCACTGCTGGGAGTCCTCTGCACCCACCCATAGAGGTCTGTCCACTGCTGGGAGTCCTCTGCACCCACCCCTCACATGTCTGTCCACTGCCGGGAGTGATATGCACCCACCCCCATGTCTCTGTCCACTGCTGGGAGTCCTCTGCACCCACCCCCATGTCTCTGTCCACTGCTGGACCAAGCACAGACACTCTCTGCCTGTGAGAACAAAGGAATTTTGAGTATAAATATTGGGGCCGAGACCCCAACATTTTAGAACTCGCTGGAATCAAGGAACCTGCTAAGTAGAAGAGCTGCCAGGAGGAGTACTGCCCCTTTGTTGTGTTGTTGCTTTGTTGAGTTGGCCTGCAGTTGCTGCTTCTGACTTGGGCGTGAAAGGACTGGACCGAACTTTCTTTACGTGTGCTGAGTGTCTCCAACGGCTTGAAGTAGAGCTTTCCTCCTATTTTGAAGTCTCTGGGACTTCACCAACCTCTGGGTACCGCTTCTGGAACTGCTGTTTCAGTTGCCACACCGAAGGGAAAAGCAACCGACTCTTTTGCTGTCTCTGTGTCCTGACGGCACCGCAGAAGGCACCGTCCACATCTCGCACCGCAACCCTGGTCCCACCGACGACGACGGAAGCCACCGCCACCGAGCAGCTGCTTGCACCGTGACCTGTGGGCACCGCACTCTGGACCACCTTGCTTCACTTCTCCATCCTGGTCTCACCGACGCCGTCGCTGCTGCTAACTTCGACACCCGTGACCGCATCGTAGCTGGGGGCACCGCTCGTAAGTTTCACAAAGCACCATCTCGTCCCACACAGCCGTCTGGGCTGACCGACGCCAGCTCCCGCTAACTGGCTCTTGTGCTTGCACCGCAACCTGCCAGCACCGCATCGAGCACCACCTCACCCTGCACCGTAAGCCTTGGTCTCACCGATGCCGTCTAGACAATCGTCACCGAGCCGCTGCCTGCACCACATCAGGAGGGCACCGCACCCTGCACCGCTTCCATTTTGCAACGTAACCGTGACAGTTGCCATAACTGGCACACACCAATGTGCCACCCGCAATGAGAAAGGTACTGTTACCGAGTCTGTCCATGATTTTGCTGGCCCGTACTAACGCAATACGCTTGAAAATGTTAGACTGTTGTTTTCTGCATCGACGTAGTCCCAGACGGAGCTATCGACTCGTACGAACTGTGGGGCATATGTACAAGTCCCTATCGCCACCACAATGTTACTTTTACTGACGGTGTGGTGGTGATAGGGACTGCGCCTTATGTACAAGGCAGTGTTAAGCCACTTAACGTGGCTTAACGCTGCCTTGTACATAAGGCCCCCTTTCAAGCTATGGTTAGCGTGAAAGGGGTGGGCAGTGGGTGTTGCGGTGGACGTTCCACCACCACACCCATACATTTTGACGCTGCCCCCTATGTACAAGGGTGGCGTACATAGGAGGCAGCACCAAAATGAAGACCAGGTAAGTCCTGGTCTTAAGTTGGCGAAACAAGGAGAAATGCATTATTTCTCCCTGTTTTTGATTTTTTTATGTGTACTGCCTTGTGCAGCACACATAGAAAATGTAAAATGCCATGGTTTCTTTATGTACAGGAAGGTGTCCCTTTCTGTACATAAACAAACCTTTTTAAAAAATGCAAGAAGCAGCACACATGAAAGTGACAGAATGACATTTTAGGATTGTTTATGTGCAGGAAGGGACACCTTCCTACACATAAACAATCCTCCCCTGCACGCAGTCACCCTTGCACTATGGTGCAAGGTTGCCTGATTTGGCGTTAAGTTGCGAAACTTAGCGCCATAACGCAAGGCTGCACCACATTTTTGTAAATATGGGGCAGCCTTGCGTTTCAGAAGTGGCGGAGCGGGGCGGTAAGCCAAGGAGGCTAACGTGCACTCCGCCACTTCCTTGTACATATCCCCCTGTGTTTTTTAGGTATTTCTGCAACTTTAAGGATATCTTGAAAAGTATATATTTTTAAGTACTGTATGTTGGATTCTTATCGTTTTGGTCTTGTTTTAGATGTATAAAAATATTTGATATTTTTCTAATCTGGTGTGGTGTCCTTTTGTAGTGTTAAAAGAAGAAAGAGCAATAGGGGTATTAGGCTGTGCACGATGATGTGACTATAAGTAAACAAACCAAATATATCTGTTGCATATACGATAGTGCTCCAAGGAGTTTGAACAACGACCGCCCCTCGTTGTTAAATGGGTGCAAACAACGTCCACACTCATATAGCACAAAACAAAGTCCTGAGCCACAGTTGTATTGTTAGTATCACAATCAGTCCAAGAAATGGTCTTCTCGAGTGGTTATTCTCGATGTTTATTCTCCTTTTTGATAAAATTGTACTTCAATTCTTCAACATTACAGGTAGCCACAGATTGAGCCAACACGTGTTTCGACTCTAGGTATTAACGTAAGACTTCCTCAGGGCTACAACAAATAGATACATAAATTATCATTATAGAACAACGAATAATGTATTACTTTAAAGTGAAAGGACCTACCACTAAGTCTAATTCAGAAATAACAACCACCTCTTGTGCATGCACCATCAATTTAGCAACTTGGTAAAGAGAAACATAGAGAAAAAGTGCATTATATAAAGGGATGGGACAATGAGAAATCAAGTCACCAAGGAAATAAGTGCCAAAGCACAGCCAGTAGAAATCCCACAAAAAGAAAACCAAAAGTTTATAGAATTTAAAAGCGCCCGAGTGACTAAACGTCAGTACTACTAAATCTAACAAGAAGGCTCTCCGCAATCAACAGGTATCTGTAGGTGAATCAAATAGGTAAAGTGTCCTTCGGCACTTACAAATATTGTCGTTCTTAAAGTTAGCAGATTATCCTATGCTCCACCATATACGTGAAAGCTAAAAGATACCAATCAGAATTCAAAATATTAGCGCAATTGCTTGCTGTAGTGGAACTCAGCATGAGAAAATAATAATGCAGTCCAGACTCACCACTAAGTAGCAAGGCTACTGGGTCAAGCAGTACGATGTCCAGAAGTTTTAAAATAAATACACGATCTTCAATACTCCAAATAGCAGTCTATATAAAAGAGACAATGAACCGGAAGGCTTGTGTTACTAGTCCGGTCGCTATTATTAATTCCAATAAAATATCTGAATCCCAGCACAGTCCAGCAAAAAGTATATAACAAATGTACCTGAATATGTAAAGATTCGTGTAGAAACTTGCGTTGGAGAGTACTCCGAAGCCGCATCCAAGTCCCAGCGTGGTGCATCCGTACCATCTTGGAATGGCTATTTAACCATACTAAAGTTGTAAACAGAGAAAAAGTTCCATTCAAAATACACTCTGTTACTAAAGAGCTGTTACCTATTTGATTCACCTACAGATACCTGTTGATTGCGGAGAGCCTTCTTGTTAGATTTAGTAGTACTGACGTTTAGTCACTCGGGCGCTTTTAAATTCTATAAACTTTTGATTTTCTTTTTGTGGGATTTCTACTGGCTGTGCTTTGGCACTTATTTCCTTAGTGACTTGATTTCTCATTGTCCCATCCCTTTATATAATGCACTTTTTCTCTATGTTTCTCTTTAAAAAGTTGCAGAACTGATGGTGCATGCACAAGAGGTAGTTCTTATTTCTGAATTAGACTTGTTGGTAGGTCCTTTCACTTTACAGTAATACATTATTCGTTGTATTATAATGGTAATTTATGTATCTACTTGTTGTAGCCCTGAGGAAGTCTTACGTTAATACCTAGAGACGAAACACGTGTTGGCTCAACCTGTGGTACCTGTAATGTTGAAGAACTGAAGTACAATTTTATCAAAAAGGAGAATAAACATCGAGAATAACCACTTGAGAAGACCATTTTTTGGACTGATTGTGATACTAACAATATGACTCTGACTCAGGACTTAGAATTCGTTTTGTCCTTTTGTAGTGTTTTCATTGTATTACTGTTGGTTATGTGTAGGGCTGCCGGTTTTGAGTTTAAACTGATTTTTACATATAAATACAGACGAAAAACAAGTTTTTCTTTGTCTGTATTTATATTTTAAAATGGGAAAATACTAGCACATTTTGCGGCGCTGCCGTGCTCCAGCAGAGAGTTGCAAAACAGGTTGGTATGGTAATTGCTCACAGAGTAAGTATCGCCTCTGGTGTTATCAGTATTTATGGGATGAGAAATTTCCATTCAAGATATTGAGTCATTTAGTATAGCCGAGTACAGCTTCTAATTAATGGATGTTCTCTTAAAAAATAGACACAAAAACTGCCTTACTTCTGCATATTTCCACTTGAACATGCCTATTTTACCTTTGAATATCGTAAAAGAAAGCTCATAAGCCATGCTAAAGATAGAGTCATCTTAAACGTGAAATAGCTATTTCTCAACTATGTTTTAATAATCACAAACACATTGCATCACACACACATATTTTGGGGGATTTTCTATGTTGAAGAATCAGACAAGCAAATTCCTACTGATGGGCTTCCTTCACTACAAAAAAAAGACAGAATAAAGTCAGAACCTAAGCACTTTAAAATATAGTTTGTCAGACAAGGAAAGATACCTCTGATTGATGCAAAACACAGAGGCTATAATTTTACTTTTACAAAGCTCATGAAATGCCCAAAGGAGAGGCAGGTCGCTTGAACTTATTTAGTTCCAATTCTAAAAAGTAGAATATCATCCAAAAACAGTGTGGTTCAGGCCCAAGCGTTAAGAGATTTGAAAGCCACCAAATACCGCTATACCAGGCTGATCTGATATTGCTACCAAAGCGGATTGATGGGCGGTTTCCTGATCTTCTGGACTTAGAGGTAGGGAACTGATAAGAAAATATAGTAAACACAGCTGAGCTACTGCAATGTTGACATTTCGGGTGCACAAACTGATCATTATGCTTATTAAGGCAAACACTGCTCATGATATGCATCCTGGATAGTTAACCTTCTCTTACACCTGCTTTTGTTCCTACTAAATTATGGTGTTTAAATACTCAGCATCTTTGGATTGTTTTTCGACCCTACCTCCCACATCCCAGCTTCCCCTGAAAGACTGTGGAATCTCAACCTGGTAGATGGCATTACAATAAAGGCTTCAAGTGCTTTGCACTTGAAACAAAACATTCATATTTTAGGCAAGAGAGCACTAGTATAGTATAGTTTATTACACTTCATTTAATTCTAAATGCTAAAACGTTATTCGCCTAAAATAATTAGATGGAAACAGCAGTGATTTCACTGGTGAATCTAAATCACCTTAGACGGTGTCAATAATTATGATTGTGCTGAGATCAGACTTCCTGCTAAATTAGATTAGAGTCCCTAGTCCATTTGTACCTAATACTTTGAATTGCTGTTAATGTGGAGGTTTGCTTGGATCCTGAAAGAACCTCTCAATCTCTGAGATACCAGTCTAACTAGGTGCATTTTCATGTCAAGTAAACAAATGAAAATTACCTAATGTGTTTCTTCCTGTACCTTTTGTTTTGGAATTTGGGTTTTTTATACTCTACGGTGAACAGGGTTCAGTCAAACCTGTACTGTTAAAATGGTGTTTCTCAGGGGCGGCTGGTGACATTTGGAAGTGGTAGGGCGTAAAAGTTCGGGAACAGTGACCTGTAGCGAGCAAGCTCGACTGTCATAATGAGGGTCTGAGAGGATTATCCCCCTGTAAAAAAAATAAAAAAGCTTGAGCAAATTGTGCATTTTAAAGCATATTTGAGCAAGCAAGAAGGTTAATAAGACAATTGTGAAAGTTTAGTTCTGACATCAGTAGAGATTTCATTTGATGACGTACATAGCTGCTTATTCAGTATAGCCCGGGCCTACTTTTGATCACAATACAATCCTGCAGTGACCGGTTATTGAAAAGTGTGTGTGGAAGCATTGGGAATGCTTTTTTGTTTCGGTGCACACTGTCTGTTATGTTTGTGGGACGGTGGGTCTTCGTATAAGGCTGTTGTGTAACCCAATTCTAGCGCCTTGAAACCAGTGGAGCGCTATGAAAATCATGCTTTAACTGATAGTGTTCTCAGCCCGGTTTAATCACCTCGTTAGCAAATCATAGGGGCCCATGGTATTCTATAAACACCGAGTGGAGAGAGTGCCTTTCAGTCACACTGCAGAGCTCCGTCGGCACCCATTGGCCTGGCTTCTTCAACACACTTCATTGCGGACAGGGACGGCTTTAGCACTAGTGGCGCCCTGTGCGACAATTTGGTTGGTGCCCCCCCAAATGACCACCTCCGCTATGGAATCCCTCACTACCACCATTTGACAGTGCCACTCAAGTCTCCATAACCACTGTCTCTTAGATTTATATAGTTTTATAGCGCCACTCATAAAAGTTTAAGATGTCAGCATACACTTTACATCACACACACATTGCACAGAAACAATCAATCATTGGTGTGTAATCAGTGTATAGGAAACATTACATAAGACAGAGGCCTACAAAGAGTAAGAGTCACATGTCATCCATACTGGTAGGCAGTATAGTTTAAGAGTGATTGGACTGAAAAAGCACACATTCAGAATTTAAAATGTAACACCATTATTAGGGGTTTTCTTTAATAATAAGAATTGATTTCTACCCAAATGAACCCCTTTTGCAATATTAGGACAATGAAAGACTGGGCAAAAAATAATTCGCTCAAATATTTCCTTGCAGTTTGAATGAAGCTCTTTGGTGGCAGTTAATAGCTCACTGTTAGGATTTTAACTTATTAACTGAAAATAACAAAAGGATCTCTAACAAAAGCGGTAACCCAATGATTTATTTATATGCACTTTGTGATGTGAATGGGACACGTTCTTTGCAGCAGGCATATAAACCCTCTGCGCTATGAATGAGTCGAATCTCTCACTAGACAAAGCTCCGGTCTCTCCAGGAAGAACATTAATCACCGCAGTTGTCATTTTTATTGATGCTGGAAAACTGCTTATTATGTACACGGCATCAGCTGCTTTTAAAAAGATGAACATGACACCCCCACCCCAAGTCAGCGCCCGGTGCGGTGGCACCGATCGCACTGCCCTAGAGCCGGCCCTGATTGCGGAACAGCAATCCTCCAGGACTGCTTCTGAACAGTGTGCCAACAGACTAGTGCCAATCTTATTTAACAAGGCACAGCCTCTCTCTCTGGCTGCCTCTCTTGCCCGCTACACTCTCTCTCTGCCCCCATCTCTTTCCTCTCTCCCTCTCGTGCCCTCTACAATCTCTCTCGCTCTCTTGCTCTCTCTTTGTCTCTATCCCCAACTCTCCCAGTCTGTCTACCTCTCTCCTGCCCTGTACTCTCTCTCTCTTCTGTATCTCTCTCTCTCTCTCAATGTTTTTCCCTGGCTCCCTCACTCCTGCCCTTTAGTCTCGCCCCCACCTCTCTCTCTTTCTCTCTCTGTCTCTATCCCCAACTCTCCCAGTCTGTCTACCTCTCTCCTGCCCTGTACTCTCTCTCTCTTCTGTATCTCTCTCTCTCTCTCAATGTTTTTCCCTGGCTCCCTCACTCCTGCCCTTTAGTCTCGCCCCCACCTCTCTCTCTTTCTCTCTCTGTCTCTATCCCCAACTCTCCCAGTCTGTCTACCTCTCTCCTGCCCTGTACTCTCTCTCTCTTCTGTATCTCTCTCTCTCTCTCAATGTTTTTCCCTGGCTCCCTCACTCCTGCCCTTTAGTCTCACCCCCACCTCTCTCGCTTTCTCTCAATCATTCACCCTCCTCACTCTGCTGCCTCACACACACAAGCATACAAGCGTGCTCTCCCTTCCATTTTATCGCAGCCAATCCCCACATACTCTGCCTCTAGCTGGTGAGGCCCTCCCTTCCTGCCCTATGCGGTAGGCCTCTCTGTATACAAATTCCCGCAGCTGGGTTGCAGCAGTGAGGTGCACACACAGTTATTCACGCAAACATCTTGTGCACCACTGAACCCTCGTGCTGCTGCTTGAGACGGGCCCACGTTTCCTGATGGTGTTCAGATCCCAAAAGCCCTGGGTGCCCTTAGAACCCATATACAGTGTACACCCACGCACGGCGCACCGCCCCGTTACAGGTCACACATCAGATGGCTCACACGTTTATACGAACATGATTCAATTAACTTTCATTTAGTGAAGCTATGCGAACACTCCTTTAATTAAAAAAAATATGTAGCACAATAAATTGAGTAAACGTAACTGTAATAAAACATACCTTTAATGTGCAGGATGATTTGGGGGGGGGGGGGGGGGGTCGGCTAGAGGTGCGTTTTAGCGTTGGCTCCTGTTTGAATTCGGAAGGTCCGGACCGTTACTCTCTAATCTGTGTTAGCTCCTGTGGCAGAGCAGCTCAGGCCGGCACTTCAGAACGAGGCTGGCAAGACAGAGAGCTTGGAAGCTCCGGGCAGTGATCCATGATGCTCAGTTCAGGGTGAGCCAACTAGCGTGCCGTTCTTGGCCATTGATTTAGTAAAATCTGCTGCTTGGTTCTTTTTTTCGATTCCTAACACACGTAAAAGAACAGTACACGCTGCTGCGACGTGGTTGTTCATTCAGTAGGCCCCAGCCCGCCAATCAAAGTGAGCAACAGCAGTGTCAGAGGCCAGTGACACGCCCAGCCTTTCGTTCTCTCCATAGACCTACTCCGCCCCTTGCCATTTACTTAATGGCACTGCTCCAGACACGCCCTGGGCCATTGCGAAGTACGCCCAAATTGGTTTCTGCATCTCGCAATGAACAATCACCACTCCCATCACTATTGACGTCATATTTCAAGCTTATGCTTGCAGGTCGAGCAAGACCTCGCCCTGGCCCCCGACAAAGTGCGGGATCGTCCGGGCACAGGCCATTCGTTCGGACCCTCACCCGGCCCTCAGAAAAACATAGAAACAAATAAAATTAAATGCAAATTTACATTTTATTTTAAGATGCCCAGTATTATTTATTTTTCATCCTCTTCTTTTTTCTCCTAAAAGTTGGGAGGGCAGCGCCCATTTCGACCATTAATACCAGCCGCCCCTGGTGTTTCTTTATCCTCTTAGTGAATCCTTTGCCCCTGTGTGTCTGGCCAGAATTGCTGTCAGGATCTCAAGCTGACAATGGCAAAAACTAAAATATTAATAACCATGGAATTATAAGGAAACAGCAAAGTGCAAGCCACCCTCACTGTGCAATCTATGTCAGGGTATGGAAAATCCTGATATTTTTCCCAATTCAAAAACAATAACATGCAGTTTAGAAAGCAGTGATGGGCACAGACAGACATGCTTTTTCAGGCAGCATATTACTCTCGTCTAGTGCATAATTTGAATTGAGTTGCTTCCAGGTGTTTATAGCAGGGCACAATTGGGTTGTAGCTGAAGGCAGTGTGAGTTTTCTCTCAGTGGCGCAGTATGGTGTTCAGTGTGGGAGAGGTTGTGGCACTCTGTGCCGATGACAGAAACTGCAAGGTTCTGAGACAAATGGCTTTTGATAGCACTTTTAGGCGTATTTGGGACATTCTGAGAATAGCAAAGTTTTCAGATGAATGTATTGTGTTGACCAATAACAAACAAGTGCATGTGTGCATTGTCCATTTAAATAAATGTGGAAAAATACTAGCTGCAGTGTCGTCTTTTACTTGTGTCAAAAATAAATGTGGATAAATACAGATAAAATGCCAAAAAAATAAATATGGATAAATACAGATGGAAATGGGAAAAAATATAAATACCACAAAACCGGAACCCCTAGTTATGTGCAAATGCTTTACACACTGCATCTGAGATAAGCCTGACTACTCGTGCCAAGCTACCTAGGGGGTTAGCAGGGGTTATTTAGGAGTGTACCTCCCTTGCTCTGACTAGGAAGAAGGGTCCCTACTTGGACAACGGTACCTACATCTGCCAACTAGGGACCCCCATTTCTAACACTAAGGCTTCCATTTATTTTCTTTGCTAGAACTATTGGATAAATTCACTCTGATGATTCAGCTTCTTCAATGACATAATTGTGTATCATTTGATCAAATAGATTTTGTATTCCTTTCTCATACTAATGGCAGTCCTCTAACTTTTTGTCTGACCGGTTCAGCCCCTTGCTTGAGCTTTATTGTGTTCAAACCCTTGTAGTTTTCAGAGTTTTTTACAAAACTTCAGGAAAGGCTGAGACGATCTGTTCTTCGTGTCCATTTCCATGCCCACCAAAACCAGGTCATGGGCACTAAGGTCCAGCTTTATATTCAGGCTTTTCTGATCCATCCACCCTAGGACATCTGTGCCCTATTGCGCTCTAAAATCTTTAAACATGCAGTTATTCCCTTGAACTTTGTTTTAGCGGTGAAATGTCCTAAGTAATGAATCTGTCGAATGTGACAGGTCAAATATTTGGTGGGAGCAGCTCTTTAACCGTACTTCCTAGCTGTGTTTCAAAATAGGACCTTGAAATAATGGTGAAAGAGGAACCGGAATCAGCCTTTAGAGACAAGTCCTTGTCATGTAGTCTTATGAAACACATTGGAGAATTCACATCCTCATCAGTACTTCCACTATTATCCACTTGCACCATGAGTACCTTTTCTTCTATAGTATCACCCATTTCAATATCACCTTCCTCCTTTGGTGCATCTTCTTTCACTTGGGCAACACAAGGCATGTTTGGTTTATTTGCCTCCCAGCACATTTTGGGAAAATTATCTTTCCGTTTGCAATTATTGCACTTCTTGTTCATAGCTGGCCAATTCTTAGAGGACGCTACATGCAATGGATCACCACATCTATAACAACTTATTTTATTCTCCTTCCACCAGCTTTTTGAAGCATGAGAATTGCCAGGTTTGCTATTAACATGACATAAATCATCTTCTTTCTTATCGGTACGAGACAAATTAGCCTCCTTTACCCAGTTCATGGATTGCTTGATTGCCTTATCTGAGACCACTACTTCATCCAGAGCAGGATCATCCATAATCCATAACCTTTCATAGATATGCTTGTTATTCGTGTTAACGATGAGTTGAGCACTCATCATTTCATTTGTTGTATTGCCAAAATGACATGTATTGGATAAACATCTAAGTTCAGTGAGAAATTCATCAAATGTTTCCCCATTCTTTTGCTTTCTTGCATAACAATTATACTTTCAATTGTTATACTAATTGTTGGCTTCAACCTGGGTTCAAACTCTGCATGGCTTCTTTCAATTCATCAAAGACATCAACCGCCACTGGTGCCTCTACTTTAGGCAAGGATCTTAATATATCTTGCCCTTTTAAGCCCAGGGAATGTAGTAGTATGCATTTACTCCTTTCTGCTGACTGACATCTTATGACCTTCAATTACCATTAAATAGGTACAGAATGTCTCCTTCGATCTCTTGCACTGTATCGCCCATCATTTGTAGAAACATTAATAGAGGATCCAATTGCATCATTTATATGTATTTGTGAATATTATCAATGTCTCCAAATGCTTGTAGGGAATAAAGTGGAAAAACTGTTTGTTTTTTCAAGGAACTGGTAGACGTTATATTTCAATGTTCTCCTAGTCATTGCAACCTATTTTGTTGCACAGGCATTAATGTCTCAGAGCACCTTGCAAAATCGTCACTCACTTCACTGGAAAGCACAATTTGTATAATAATCAATAGGAAAAAACAAAATGGCAGTGACCTCAAAACGAGGCTTGCACCACAGCAACAATCCTCACGGACGCTTGATGCTTCTCCTCCCAGGATTCACTCAGGGAGGCATATCTTGTGGAGGCGGAGACGCCGAGCTGTGGACCTGTCCCAACGTGTGCAGGCGAAGCTGCTGTCTGGCACTAGTCTGCGGTGATAGTACCACAGGTCTGAACTCGCCTCCTCAGATGGAGGCACCAAAAGTTCGAAACCCACAAATGGCCTCTGCGGAGATTCTGGTACAGCGTGCAAGGACGTATATCTCCTTCGTCCTCACCACATTGCGTTATAGAGGGATGGGACAACCAAGGGACTAGTAGTGAGTTGTATGGAGAAAGCTTTATTAGAGCACCCACCTTCCGAGTAAAGTCCAAGCAACAATACCTTCAAACTGCCATTCCCTGAACTTTACATCGGTCGAGTGCTAAGAGCGAGACAACAGCAACCAAAGAGGAACAATGGAGGGGGGAGGGGATAAATGAAAGAAAGAACAAGGGAACAATATGCAGCATAACAAATACATAATAATAATATAGCACTCCACTTGAAACAACATGTCCCCCTCAGAGCTTCTCCGTGTAAAACAGCACCAAGCTTCTCTTTGGATGGCATTTTCTACCCAGGCTGCAATTTTCACATCCCCTGTCTAAGAGCCCCTCATTGAAGAACATTCCTGAATAAGACTCCATCTTTGAGGAACCCTCCCTGACTCTGAGCTCCTCTATGAAGAACAGTTGTTGTCTCGCATCTCCTCTTTGAAGACCCTTCCCTATAACAAAGCTCCTCTTTTAAAAAAAAATCTTTTCAGAACTTCTCTCCGCTAAGAACTCCAATTGCAAAAAATACATTTCTGAAAATGCGTATTTAAAAAGCTTGCCCCAAACACCTGTGATTAGAACTTTCTTCTCTTCTCTTAAGAACTGGAATCATAGGAGCTTTCTCCCAACTTTCCGTCAGAGGAATGCACCGTCAGATTTACATTCACATTCCGCTGCGAAGCCATTCTTCTAAGCACTCCTCTTTTCAGGAAGTTCACAGTTCACGTCAATCTTTTTTACTTTTCTATAGCTTTTCGATTACAATCCATCAACAGCGCCTGTCGCAGGTCGCAGGATGAGTGGAATGAATGGAGCGACCACAGTCCAGTGCCTACAGTGGTTTTAGTCCCGAGTGTCTGTGCTTATTCAGGAGGGCCATGCCCCTGTGGATGGTTTGTTTAATAAGAGAGGTCGCCGAGTTGTCCGTGCAATCACTGTCACTTAACTCTCGCGCCCACGAGTGCCAGGCACAAAGGCCTTCTCTCAACGCCGCCTTCCCCTTCGAACAATGAAGTCTTTGAGCGGCGCAGAGCGGGCGGGTGTCCTCCCTCTGAGGCCTGGAGCCTGCCTGTCACACACGACGACCTTGAGGTACTTGGAGAGTGACAGGTCATCCCTTCAGCAGCCGGCCTCCCTCCACCTGTACCCATCGGTACTTGCGCCTCTTTTCTGCCACGTCTCGCCTGAGTGTGCCCAAAGGCCAGGCGGCTGTTCGTCCAGTGGCATGGACGCCGAGAGCGAGACAGGCACATCTTAAAGCCCTCCTGTCATCACTTCTTCGGGCAGGAAGCGCCTAGAGGTGCAGATATGCTCCAATTTGTCTTCCTGCTGGTTCATTCACTATCGAAACCCTCTAAATCAGAGACCTAGAACACAGTTTGTGAAAAGGACACTGTGATGTTGTGTTAAGTAATGTTAATCGATGCTTGTAAGATTAACATACATACCTAGGGTATACCACCAACCAACTGGAAACATACTGCGAAGGGCGGGAAGGTGGGATGATGGAGGGAGTATTGAGAGAGGGCCTTTTGGAGGGACGGCAGATGACAGGGGTGTAGGTGGGAGTGCAGACAATATTCCGAAGAGGAAACAGACATTCTTATCTACCCATGTTTTGATGCCTCTGTGTATTGTGCAAATGGATTGGCGAGTCCAGCACGAGTCATGGAAACAATGAAACATAAAGTTAAGGTCTCCAGTACCTATGAGATAGCTCAGGAGATTGAGTGCCCACTACAGTGGTGTGGGGAGAACCCGCAGATCAGAGGTGACAAAGACAGGAAAACAGATTAGTGAGTTAAAGCCCTTGCTGCCCATAGAGTGACCACAGTTGTTTATGTTTGGTATTTCACGTATATATATATATTGTTGGGTGGCCCGGTCGGACTCTGGTGAACGGGACAGAACATTGGGGACCCAAGGAAGACTCGGATTGACTTAATTAGGATTCACCTTCAACTAAAAAAAACCCTTTTGCCAGGTATTTCAGCGCTCACAGATCATGGACCCCATCAAGGGTACTTACCATTGTGGTGCATGATGGGGGCTGCAGTCTCTATCCATCTGACGGCAGCTGCAAGTAACCCAGAGGAGCCACCTGACTTCCTGCCCAGGGGGAGGACTTTAGCAGCACAAAAGGAAGGTGGAGGTAAAATCCTTGTCTTATGAAGGGCGTCTGATGAAGGCACACTCAACGCCAAAATGCATTAAATATATATATATATTTTTTCCATATGGGGAAATAGTGAGATTAAGATGCAACTGTTCCACAGATGAAGAATTTAAGAAATCATGAAATGAGGCATTCAACAGGTTCAGAGAGCGAGGATACACTGAAGGAGTGTTGAGGGAGGCAGAGAGAAAATCAGATAATTTACAAAGAAAAGATCTGTTAATGACAACAGGTGAGAACTCAGGACAGAAACATAACGGAAAAGGAGTAATCAGAATGATAACAGAGTATACTACCAGTTCTTCGGAGGTTTTCCAAATCTTCCGGAAAAATTGGAGGATTTCAAAGCCGGACAGCATCATAGGGCCACATATCTCACAAAATCCTCTCATGACATATAGGAGAGGTCCAGCTTAAAAAGATCAGTTGGTGAGAGGCCATTTTACGAAAGGACCCAAAAAGAGAGACATGGTAAGAACAGCAAAAAAATGAAAGAATTTCAGATCCCAGGCAGGAAAACCAAACGGAACATCAGTAGATTAATGAATTGTAATTCTGACTACACCGTATACTGTTTAACCTGCCTCTGTAAAATGAATTATGTTGGGAGCACGATTCACCCAACAAAATAACGAATCCTTGATCATATGCATGCAATAAAAAAACGGTATGCAACATATCCGGTGGCACGCCATTTCCAAGAAAAACACAATTCGAGTCAGAATCTTTAAAAATTCTTTTACATAGATCAGGTCCCAAAGGAGGAAAGGGGAGGGGACAGAACTAAGAAACTGAGAAAGTTGGAATCTAAATATATTATAGAGTTACAAACGAAAACACCAATAGGCCTCAATAGTGAGGAAGAGTCATGGGTTCACATTCCATAATTATGCAACAGATTAGGGAATAGTGGAAGTACTTGAGACACATCCCAGCTAGGCATTTAGAATCACAACATTTATGTAATTAAAACAAATCTTTCAACAGTGACATAACATGAGTTGACCAGTCACAGAGTGTAATGATTATGGGTAATGCATAGGGTTTGAATAATTCTAGGAGGTCTAGAATATAATTTTGAATTCATCTCTAGAATAGATGTTTTGAAGAGATTGTCCATTCAGGGCCTAATTAAACAGTGATGAAGAGACTGTGAATTGATTTGATTCCTGTAACAAGCATGGTGTAAAGCATATATTGCATTCAATGAATTATAGAAATGATTGGACAGAATCATGCAATCTTGAGAAGTTGTGGAGCAACGCTTGTCTGTTCATATAAATCAACATGCAATATATATATATATATATATATATATATATATATTTATATATTATCTACTGGCGGTCGCCAGTAGATAGTTATAGTTAGGACCGTGTTTCCATAGGAAATCCGCAGCATTCTATTTGGAATAACTTTGGCGCCGATTGACGAATCCTCGCAAAATTTTCAAAATAGGTGGGGTGCTCCGCTCCTTCCCTGAAAGTCTCGGGGGGATTCGTCAAGCGGGGGCTGAGAAAAAGGGGGGGTCCCAAAACGCGTTATCCCCATGCATTTTTCCATAGGACCTTTAGTCCAAGCTACAGCCCGAACGGCTGAACAGAATTACTTGAAATTTGGCAGAGAGGTAGTCCTCAGGTCAGGGATGTGCCTTTTGCAGGTCTGGTGTAAATCTGTTCAGTAGTTCCTGAGAAAATAGCATTTAAATCAATATATATATCTATAGGCGCGCTCTGTGCGCGTACGGTAAAACTTACCGTACGCGCACGCTGCCGTGCGCGAGCGCGATTCTGATTGGTTGTTAGATCTTAGTAAACATTCGAATCGGTCGAAACCAGGAAGTGTCGGCCGCCATTTTGTCTCTCGCAGTCTGAGGGGGTGAAAAACAAAGGTGGAGAACGTGAAAAGGGGGCATGGTGGACAGTTCCTGACCCCCTAGCCTTTGTCAGGGGGTCCCAGAAGGATCCCCAAGGGCCAAAATTTCCTTTAATTTTTTTGCGAAAAATCGCGGAGTACGTGTAGCGTGCGCGTACGGTAGAAACGGAAAAATTCCGCGAACTGCGTAGCAACGTACAAATTCACTGAAAAAACCATAGGTTTCACACACGTTATAGTTAGGAATTAGCATTTAAAAAAACCTTGCAAATTCACTTAGAAAACCATAGGTTTCACACATGTTATAGTTAGCTGGACATTTCACTCGTGAAAAACCATTGAAATTCCCCCGTTATAGTTAGTGCAGGCAACTATAACTCACGCGACCGCAATCCTCTGCTGATGACGTCAGATATTACATCACTGATGTCATATGTGTCTTTCTGAAAAAAAAATATTTGTAATATATGTATAGCTGAAAATTAATGGAAGAAGACATGGGTAAATAAGTGTCTAAATACAGTGACGAGTGAGAACTGGTGTACCCTAGCGCGATTTATGGGTGCTAAAACGTTCATGGTGAGTAAGCTGCCAACCAAGTAGAAAATCTATTCCAGTGGCATCTGCTGCTGACACGAAGAGGCGGGCAGCATATGTTCAGCGAGGGAGAAAACAATAACAAAAGAAGAAAAAAAGTACTCTTACCTTCCTGCTGCCGGCCACCTCCTCTGCGATCCTCTTCTCCCGCACCTTGCCTCGGTGCTCTTCTGGTCCAGGAACTGCAAACTACAGTTCCCATAAGCACAAGTTTCTAGAGAAGCGAGATGATTGGCCTGAGCCGGCTTGTTTACTGCTCCAAAGGGGACTGGAAGCCTGTGCCTGCTGTTCTCTCCACCCAGCAATGCAGCTCGGGTTGGGGAGAAGTCAGTGCACATGTTGGTTTAGCCATCCTGAGACGGCCAGTCAAACCCATGTGCGCACTGACAGCAGTAACAAGTGCCCACCACTCCTGCAGCTGCATGCCCCAACCCCAGAACTCGGGTGATGGCTGCGGTGTTCTATCCGGCTCCTACAGGTAAAACAAAATGATAATCAAGCAGTTTTGATAATTGCTTTATTATCATTTTATTTTATGTTTTCACCTTTTCCTTCCAGCAGTGGGGCGATGCTCCTCAGCCATAACAGAGAAGCTGCTAAGAAGCAGCACTCTCTGATGCACCACCTGGTGCTGTTCATGCTTATTTTACAGCGCAGAACAAGCTCCTGGCGCCAAGAATCAGCAGCGTAATGTACTGATTTCCAGCCGCTCGCAGAACTCCACGTAATCTCGCTGAGTTTTTATGTAACTCTGCAGAATTCTGCAGACTGAAACTCTGCGAGTTCCGCCAACACCTAGTGATCACCTCTGAGAAGGATTCAGTTTTGTCTGCATATGTCTTATTAGTTTCTCACACGTACAGGCTTCTGCAGCTAACAGGCTGTCCCTGGCAAGTCCCAAGTCGAGATCCATTATCCAGGGTCTCAAATATGTAGAGGATACTAAGGCCCAGTATATATGTTGCATTGTGTACAAATATAGTCCAGTTCTAGCAGGTTTGGTTGAGCTTCTACCAACCCTGGCCCTCACAAACACAATGATCTTTTCATATTTCTTCGTGGAAGTGCAACATGCACCCTTTTGTGTGCCCCTCATTAAAGGAATTTACTATGTAAATATCCATTAAATACTTGATGCAGCGTTCATACACCATTGGGTCTTGACGCTGGCTAAACAAGTGAGAATGCCTGCACTTAAAGCGAGTAAGGTTGTTTGAATAGCCAGGTCTTCAAGGAGCATCTTAAAGAGATCAGATCAGAGTGTTCCAGAGTTTGGGGCTGCAGACTTAAAACCTTCACCTCTTTCTCTTGTTTTGGCAAATTTAGGCACTGTCAGACGGTGTGCAAAATAACAGTGCAAAAATCAGAGAATGGAGCATAACACAATACTCACCTAGTACCAGAAACTGGGACTAGTCTATGAAGTGCCTTTAACACAATACACAAGGTCTTAAATTGGATTTTGAACATCACTGGCAGCAATGAAGATGTTTTGCGAGGGCATTGCATGGAATCTTCTAGGTACCTTAGAGATCAAACAGGCCGCAACATTTTGGACAAGTAATCTGAGAAGGAGAGAGCCTTGGAGACCCATATAGAATTAGCTGGCCAAGCTCAGTCTTAAGTCTGTCAAAGCTACAACTACTGTCTTTTAGAGCATACAATGTCAAGAATGGAGATATTTTCCTGAGCATCCTGAGTAGGAAAAAACACTTGAAGGCTACTGGGAAGATCTAGGATTTCAACATCAAACTATTTCTCTGTGACCACTCCCAGGCTTTTTGCAGAAGGTCGACCCAGAGGTCTGTTTGGCTAATAACAGCAACCTCTTTTTTTCAGCATTCAATTTTAACCAATTTTTGCCCATCCAGTTCAGAATATAGCGCCAAATACAGTGCATCATGTTCTGGAATACCAGCTGAGAGGTCAGGTTTTCTTCAAGTTGCAGCAATATCTGGGTGTCATCAATGTATAGGTACAGCTTCCATCCTTTACAAGGTAGCTTCTTCGCCAAGGGACCAAGAAGACCCTTGCGGTGCTTTACAGGGAACTGGAACCTTCTCATCTGAAAAGGGTGACAGCTAAACTGCTTATGAACAATCAGATAGGAATGGTTCCATCCACTTTAAGGCAGATCCCTCGAATCCATTAGTCTCAATACAGTCCAAGAAGATGTTATGGTCCACGGTGTTGAATGCAGCCAAAAGATCCAAGAGCACAAGGGTACTGGTATGGGACTTGTCACAATCCACCCTTAAATCACTCATGGCCACAAGCATCACTGAGTCAGTGTGTTGTGGTTGGGATGAAATTCAGCATAAAATGAATCCCAAAAAATTGGACACCTGAAAAGGTTTGCTTAAAATATGGGCAACACAAGTTATAGGATGGTAGCAGAGAACGGCAACACAGAAATTGACTGAAAATTCTTTAAAACAGGTTTATTAATCTGTTCCTTCAGATGCGTGAGGACCATGTCCTCTGTAAAGGGTTGTGGCATGATGCCTTGCTATAAGGAAGTATTTTAAAGTGCCATAAGTGATCCACCAATGACAGGAGTACACTTCATCAGAGAAGAAAGGCAAGGATATAATCGGGATCCATATTTGATTCTCTTAGCCAATTTGGTGAGGGATGCCGTATTTACTGGATGAAATACTGATAATGATATGTCATTTGGCAATAGGTGACAATAGAAAATCTTCTTTGGTCATCCCGCTTCTTACGTCAATCATTTTATCCAGAAAAGATGTATTTAAATGATCACAGAACAATTCCAAAAAAGATTCTGTTCAGATTAGATAGTTTTTTTACTACATTGGGCAGTTCATTTTGAGCATTCAAAGTGTTAGTTATCTTGTCAATATTATATGGTGTCTTGAGTGCAAAAGAGATTCTGCCACTCTTCCGGTGTCTATAGGAGAAAAGAAGATGAACTTCCCTAACTGCTAATATCCAGATGGAGGCACCAGATTAATGTGTGTCCATGGCAAGGGGGCATCGTAAGCTGTCATCACCACATTCGGGCATTATCGGCCTGTTCTTATTTGTTAGCATGTATTGACCACTTTTTGTCCCACTTAGGGGATAGGGGATTACACCAGGCCCGGTTCTAGCGGTTGGGCCGGGTGGGCCAGGCCCACCCAAACATGGGCCTGGCCCACCCAAACATAAACCTTGGCCCTGGCCGTGACGTCAGCAAGGCCAACAGAAAATGGCCACTGCAATTTAAACCGTTCTCTGAACGTTATTTTTCTTCTTTCTTTAGGAGTTGCGTGTTTGGGCTGGGCTCGCACTCCAATCACGCATCTCCTATTAGAAAGGTGGGCTGTGTCCCCGCCCACTCGTGCAGGTACAATAGGGGCATGGCGAAGGGTACAAATCCTTTCCTTGGCACTGGATGTGTGTACCTTCCTGCTGCATGGATATTTCATTATTTTCAGCTGGTGAAGAGGAGTTTGTTTTTGCCGATTCATTTTCCTGGCCTTCCTGACCCCTTGAGCTGTTTATCAGATGGGCTGTGACAGAGTTCCCAAGGAGCAGGTAAGAGAATGTGTGGCTATTGTTGCGTTTTTTTAATCTGTGAGCAAGACATACTTTGTGTGCTGTGTATATTTAATTTAAATCGTTTGTATCATTATCATGACTGGTTCTGCCAAGGATGCATGACAACTAAATGTCCAGATAACTCTGGGGATTAATGATCCTGCTGGAGGGCAATCTTTTGTCTGTTTGTAGTTTTAAATGCAGATAAACTGTAGTTAACGTGGATAGCTCAGTGGGTTACTGCCTTTGTCACAGAGATCCTTTGATTACTTGCAGTTCAGAAGTTACAATCCTAACATAGGACAGTGACCTATGGACTGTCATCAAAGACCTGCATACAAACCAGAATGGTATAATTAGATTTTTTTTCTATTGCTAGTTAGTTCGAATTTTCCCAGTCTTTCATTATTCTAATGTTGCAATAAAGAGTTTGGGCAGCTATACATTCTAATCAGTAAAGCCAACCACTGGGGTATGCTCTAAATACTGTGTATGCGCTTCTCCAGACCCAACCCTCTTAAAACCTATTGCCCAGCAGCATGGATGACATGGGATTCCTACACCTGGTAATCCTCATTAGCTTATGTGACATTCCTTGTAGGCTGATTTATATACTTGTATGATTCATTGTCTCTGCATAATGTGTGCGTGATGTACAGTACTGTGACACCCTACACTACGAGTAGCGCTATACAACAAATAAAATGCATATGAGAGAGGGGCTACGGAGAGATGATGGGCACTGTTGGAGGGTGGCAATGAGGGAATCCGAGGGGGACATCATGGGGGAGGGGCTATGGAGCGATGAGGGCACTGGTGGAGGGTGGCAATGAAGTAATCCGAGGAGGAGGTCATGGGGGTTGGAGATACGGAGAGATGAGGGGCACTGGTGGAGGTTGTTTGTGAGGGAGTCTGTGGAGGAGGTCATGGGGGTTGGAGATACGGAGAGATGAGGGGCATTGGTGGAGGTTGTTTGTGAGGGAGTCTGTGGAGGAGGTCATGGGGGTTGGAGATACGGAGAGATGAGGGGCACTGGTGGAGGTTGTTTGTGAGGGAGTCTGTGGAGGAGGTCATGGGGGTTGGAGATACGGAGAGATGAGGGGCACTGGTGGAGGTTGTTTGTGAGGGAGTCTGTGGAGGAGGTCATGGGGGTTGGAGATACGTAGAGATGAGGGGCATTGGTGGAGGTTGTTTGTGAGGGAGTCTGTGGAGGAGGTCATGGGGGTTGGAGATACGGAGAGATGAGGGGCACTGGTGGAGGTTGTTTGTGAGGGAGTCTGTGGAGGAGGTCATGGGGGTTGGAGATACGGAGAGATGAGGGGCACTGGTGGAGGTTGTTTGTGAGGGAGTCTGTGGAGGAGGTCATGGGGGTTGGAGATACGTAGAGATGAGGGGCATTGGTGGAGGTTGTTTGTGAGGGAGTCTGTGGAGGAGGTCATGGGGGTTGGAGATACGGAGAGATGAGGTGCACTGGTGGAGGTTGTTTGTGAGGGAGTATGTGGAGGAGGTCATGGGGAGAGGCGTTGGAGTGATGAGAGGCACTGGTTGGAGGGTGGTAGGGAGGGAGTCTGAGGAGGAGGTAATGTGGAGGGGCTACGAAGAGATGAGGGGCACTGGTGGAGGGTGGTAGTGGGGGAGTATGGGAGGAGGGTGGCAATGAGGGAATCCGATGAGGTCATGAGGGGGAGGTGCTTTGGAGCGATGAGGGGCACTGGTGGACGGTGGCAGTGAGGGAATCAGAGGAGGAGGTCAATGGGGGAGGGCTATGGAGCGATGAGGGGCACTGGTGGAGGGTATTTGTAAGGGAGTCTGAGGAGGAGGTCATGGGGAGGGGCTATGGAGCAATTAGGGGCACTGGTGGAGGGTGGCAGTGAGGAAATCCGAGGAGGAGGTGGTCATGTGGGGGAGGGGCTTTGGAGCGATGAGGTGCACTGGTGGAAGGTGGTAGGGAGGGAGTCTTGAGGAGGAGGTCATGAGGGGAAGAGGCTACTGAGAGATGAAGGGCCGTGTTGGAGGATGGCAATGAAGGAATACGAGGAGGAGGTCATGAGGGGGAGGTCATGGGGGAGGAGCTACGGAGAGATGAGGGGCACTGGTGGAGGGTATTTGTGAGGGAGTCTGAGGAGGAGGTCATGGGGGGCTTTGGAGTGATGAGGTGCACTGGTGGAGAGTGGTAGGGAGGGAGTCTGAGGAGGAGGTCATGTGGAGGGGATACGAAGAGATGAGGGGCACTGGTGGAGGGTGGTAGTGCGGGAGTATGGGAGGAGGGTGGCAATGAGGGAATCCGATGAGGTCATGAGGGGGAGGTGCTTTGAAGCGATGAGGGGCACTGGTGGACGGTGGCAGTGAGGGAATCAGAGGAGGAGGTCAATGGGGGAGGGCTATGGAGCGATGAGGGGCACTGGTGGAGGGTATTTGTGAGGGAGTCTGAGGAGGAGGTCATGGGGAGGGGCTTTGGAATGATGAGGGGCACTGGTGGAGGGTGGTAGGGAGGGAGTCTTAGGAGGAGGTCATGACTGAAAGTGGCTAAGGAGAGATGAAGTGCACTATTGGATGGTGGTAGTAAAGGTGTCTACCGAGAAAGAGGTCAGTGGTGGGACGCCAACAAATACTTACACACCAGCGCTAAAATAAACCCTGTAATGGCCTTTCTGTTTTTGCTTATTTAATTAGCAGTTGGGTCATTAGGGCCACTGTGTAACATATTTTAAAGTGTGTGCTAATTATATTTACTGTTATATTCAGGGTTTTGAGTTTGAAGGTGATTTTGCTAATGTTTTTTTAGTGGGAATAAGGATAATGAAGCCGGGTGGTGGCTGATATGGGGCTGGGAACCAATGTCAGCTGTGAGATAAGGTGCACGGTAGAGGGATGGTAGAAAATTGATAATCAGGCCTGGAAGGGAGTGTGCTGCAGAGTCCGGGGTCCGGTGGAGGTATTAATGAAGAGAGATTCTCTCTGAAGGCTGGCAACGAGGGAGGCTGAGTAGTGTTACTTGCCTGATACTCCCACCTTAGAAACCTCCTCTTCCCAGCAAAGGGACCTTACATGTGGAACAAAACACTTTTTGAGAGTGTTAACGATTAGAAAGAGATTTGGAAAATAATGTGTTTTACTGGGCCTTGTAAGACTAAGGAGAGATACAGGAGGGCCCTGAAGTAGGCCTTGCTAGATATATGGGCCCATCTCTAGGGGTGGGTGGGACAACAAATTAACAGGAATAGCCGAGGCAGTTGAGCCATCTGTTTGTCTTGGTTCAAAGACCCTGGCAACAAGCCGAGAACTTTCTCATCAGCAAGTGCTCAGGCAGCCCATCTTGAACATTCTGGACACAGCAATAGCTGAAATGGATACCAGATTCTCCCAGAAGAACATTGAACCTATCGAAGCCATTTCTATCTTGGTTCCCTCATCACCTCATTTTCTTGATATGAACAAGTGTGAACCCCTCCTTGACGTAACTAATGTAATCAAAGCTACTCTTGCAGCAGAACTAACTGTTGCAAAACCATTGTTAGAAAAAAAAGGTCCCAGGTGGTGCAGCTGTTGCCACCATTTGTGAACTGGTACGTGATTATGCTGAAGCTTTCCCAGCACTTCATGAAATGTATGTATCTGCGCCGGTTATAGGGGTTTTAACCGCAGCCTGTGAGAGCTCCTTTTCAACCCTATCCCACGTTCTCACACCTTTCCAACGCACAACGAATCATGATCGGAAACAGAATTTGACAATTTTAGCACATGAGAAAGAGCTCACGGCAAACCTATGTATGGATGATTTTTTTTTAAGGGAGTTTTCAAAGAACAATAGAAGGTTACCTCTATAAATGGAACTGCTAGTTTTGAAATGATCGGTGTGAAAACTGCTGTCAGTTTTCAAAAATACTCCTTTCTCTTTTTTCAAATATGTTACTGTTTTTCAAGAATTTTTATCTATGAAAGTACTTTGCAAAAAAATGACAAGAAAATAAAATATATAAAGTTACATTTGTGCAGAGAAATAAGTGTTGGGCAAATTGCAACGAGTAAATAGCCAGCCTTTCTATTGCAATGGTGTCAACGCTTTCATGTAGTAATAGGGACTTCCTTAATCTTGAATGCTTTGTAATAGGCTTAGCATTCAAGTACTTGTGTTGAAGCCGGGGAGATGGAATTCGAGGGTTTGCAGTTAGGTCCAGACATTGCTCTTACTGCCTGGCCAGCTGGAATTCGAGGGTTTGCAGTTAGGTCCAGACATTGGTCTTACTTTCAAATAACCCTCCACATGCTCTGTGTACACACAGAAGCAATCTGTTGTATCATGCTGCCTGTTTGCAAGTACATATGATGTAATCTAGGGCTTGTAGGCTACCTCCAGAAGCGACAAATTGGGCCCACAGTGGCCCACCCGAATGCGCCCTTGGCCCACCCAAATAAAAATTCCTGCAGCCTGGCCTGGATTTCACCCTGCCCCCAGTTCATTTAGCAGCACGTGAAGGTAACCTGGCTATAGATGTCATGTGGAATGCAAATTTAATGTAACTATAGCAAGGAGTGAACTAATGATATTCCCCAGTGTAAAAATAGCCAATTAACACATCTTAGATGGATGAAAGGCTGAACTGGCTGTGCCTGGCCATCCCAAGAAGGTGAGAACAGATGTCAGGGGGCAAGTGTTTAATTTTGTGAGCTATCGTATTGGTTTGGACTTTCTCCTCCCCCAGGGGTGCTGAGAGACAACAGTGCCTCGTGCCTGGGGATAGACACGCTGGACACTCCAAAAAATTAGTTCTTATGGATCCGAGGGTTGCCTTGGAACAACAGAGCAAGATTTAGGGGCGCAAGATGCCCAATGAGGACCATATCCCAGAAACCTTCATTAGCAGTAGAGTGCATCTCACTCTTCAGTATGCTCTGGACCCTTGACGGCACGCGGTGAGGGATAGGGGGAGGAGTCTTGCCTCTGGACACTCATGGATTGGGTCTTCTTGTACCCTTCCTGGTCTCTCCTGCCTCTGTGGCCTTACAGCTTGCTCAGTTGGCTAGGGATATGGTGACCGCAGGGTTGTGATGGCAGATGAAGAAGGCAATGGATGGAGATTGATGTAGTCAGATCATGACAGTGATGGTGGGCCACAAAAAAATCTGGTTTTGTTTTTTTCAGTACTTTGCCGTTATTGGTTTTATGGACATAACCACTGCTATTAGCACTGGTCTGACCTTTTGAACTGGCTTGCTAGTACGAATTGGTGTTTTTTGCTCTGAAACATCAAGGGCTGGTTATTTGCACTCAAAACGTAGCTATCGAGAACTTAAAATTACTATATCTCAAAATAATTAACCAGATACGGTATTTAATTGTGGATAATCTATTGTCAAAATCCTACCTGGAAACAAATCTCCTCACGCGTTGGCGCACTACTCACGTTTGTGAGATCCTCTACGATTTTTTTTACCTAAGAAAGTTAGATTTCCAGCAGAGAAGATGCCTTTGGCTTCACTAAAGGGACCGGCCTACGTAGGCATTCTTTGGTTTCCAATACCCTGTGGAGATACGAAGTATAACTGATCTTGCCCAGCCCTACCGGCCTTGAATGTCAGCCTGCCTCGAAATTTCCGAATGGTCCTCTCTAGGCCAGCCCACCTCTGCACGTTTGAACTTTGGTTGGGCCTCTTTCCGATGCGAGTGTTTGCCCCCAGGGCCTCTGGAGACATGGTACAGCCGGGACAAAGCAGGGCGCACAATGGCTGTAATTGGCTCTTAGACGCTTTTCTTCCCCCTCTCCAGGTGACTGTTTTGAACTACGGGGCTCTTTTGAGGCCGAACGTAGGCGGGGAGGCGGCCATGCCCTCCTCATTAACTGGTCAGTGGCATTCCGGGCCCAGCCCCACCCCTGTCCAGAGGGAAGGCCCGGGCCCATTCATCAACTCCAGCCGAAAAACAAAGGAACAGGTGTGCTTAGGGGCCGGGAATGCAGGGAGGGACATCAAAGAGGGTCCCTGGGGGGAAGAAGAGTGTGTTCGGGGCAGCAGCACCATGTATAACATGCCCCTGGAGAAGGGGGTCCAGAGAGCCAGTGGAAGCGAGCTGAGTATCCCACATTGTGCCACATCGTGCAGTGCGGCCGAGGCGATGTCGAATTGGGGCTGTAGCAGGGCCGGGGCGGTGATCTTAATGCTCTGTCCACTCTGAACAAACACGAGACATAACGACAACCCCAGTTCCTCCAAAAGTCTCAGGCTTCCAGCGCATTCAGCTGAAAAGTGGGAAAAACCGTAGGTGTCAGGGCAGTTTTCTGGAGTGAATTTAGGGCACCTGCGCAGCCCTAGCCAGCATCGGCAGGTGCAGTGCCTTGTCTTTAGGGAAAATGCAGAAAGTTCTGTGGCGGTGTTTTCCAAAATCTAACTGTTATTGTTTATGGACAACCATTTACGTGTTAATTTCTGATGCAGATTTGGAGCAAGCACTCAGAGGCCTTCCTTGAGCAACAACAATATGCGCCAAAGCTGACTGTCTCTAATGTGTTGGGGAAAACACAAAAAGTAGAAAGTACCGGGGTGGGGACTCGTTGGGGCATATTATCAAGCCAGGCGATAAAATTATCGCCGCTTTAGCGGCAGAAAACTGCCGCTAAAACGGCAATAATGGGCTTGATAATATGCTCTATGGAATTCCAATTGAAGCCCATGTTAGAGATCCTTCACATCTAACATGGGCTTCAATTTGAATTCCATAGAGCAAATTATCAAGCCCATTATCGCCGTTTTAGCGGCGATAATTTTATTGCATGGCTTGATAATATGTCCCTTAATGTTTAAGGATGAAATCCTCACCCACACAGTAAGTGGCACATAGGCCTGGGCGGAGCTCATGGAGTTCCGCTATGCCGAACTCCGTGAAGTGACCCAAAAACTCTGCTGCGCTACACAGACTTATGCAAACGGCAGAGTGCGTTATGTCGTGCCGTTCGTGCTGATTTTCAGTGCCGGGTGTTTGTCCAGCACGAACGGACCCACGCACAGAACAAGAGGGTGCAGCTATTTTCTGCCGCTCGAGTAGATGTTCTACTCGAGCGGCAGTTTCCTCAACGCAAACAGAGGGTTTCTCAGTGTGAGCAGTAGTGACCATCTGCGCCTGCCTGCGTTGAGAAATCTTGCTAGGAGGTGGTCTGGGGTAAGATTTCCCTCGCTCACGCTCGCCAACAATGGCGAGCGAGGAAAAAACTCTGCTCCACAGAGTTTTTTGGAACTCCGTGTGCTACGCAGAGCGCAGAGTGGGAAAAACACTGCAAACTCTGTAAGCGGAGCGGAACTCCATGCCCAGGCCTAGTGGCATGCTCCACCTTCCGGCCCCTCCTGGCACTCTGCCTATGGACTTAGGTGCAGGCTCCTACCCATCTACTGTTATGGGGCACTTGGGGGGGTCATTTTCAGAGGTGTATTGCTATGCCACGCATGTGGTCTCTCTAGTTGTGACGGATACATGTGAGAATTATGTGTAGAGGGGGTTAGTATTTTGGATAATAAAACAGCCTCCTCGGTGGAGTCAACAATTTTTTTGGGTTTCCCAGTGGCAGAATTAAAAGAAAGCGGGGAATAGTACTACCACTAGCGGAGGTCAACATTTCTGCCTACCTTTGATGAGGTGTCAGTGGCATTCCTCAGGACCCTTATGCTGTAGATGGTGGTAAATGATAAAGGTATGAAAGTAATGCTAGAATTAATCCAATCCGCTTCTGATTTTAGTTCTTTGATGTCAGGTAACTAAATCTATAATGTAGGTCACATGGGTAACAAAGATTCTTGACATCCCAATGTTTCTGTTTGTAGGTCTCGACTCCCAGCCTTTGCCTTTCTTGAGCAGTCACACGGATGCACAGGGCAGCTTAGGGAAACACAAAGTAGGATGAATTTGTGGGCGCGGGAATTCAATGGTCCAGTGGGTGGGTCATCTTCTGGGGCACTAGAGGGTGGGAGTGCAAAGTCTGTAACTTTTCAGTCAACACAAAAAAATCCTACAGTAGTCTGGGGCATAAGCGAGTCTGTGGCTAGCGGGGCAATGGATCACCTCTGAGGTAACTGAACTCTCCGCGTGTTAAATGCAGTCGGCACAGGAGGCCTTTTGCTTCTCTTTCAATTGACGAAGAGCTCCACTCTAGCGATACTATTCTTTGTGTTGGCCTGAGTTGCGTCACATGTCTCTTGTCTCAGCAACACTTGATGTTTCTGCCAGGGATCCTCACAGAAGTTTTCAAACAGTTGCGCCTTGTGGTCTTGAGCTGTAGGGCATGTTTTCCGCACAAATGACAATGTACCTACTTATCTCTTGCGTATCACAATAAACCAAGCCTTTTCCTCAATATTTTGATCCAGGTCAGTAGTCATGCGAAGTTCCCCAAGTTATCTGCCCCTGATGCAAGCATTCCTCTTATTTGGCACAAATCTTCCTCTAGAAATCAAGGTGAACACATTTCCTGGCTCACCGGCCCATCATATGTGCTTAAGTGGCAGTTGGGGGGAGCTTTCAGAGAGAAACTCAAGATTAGTACATCCCCTGAATTATGTGAATAATCGAATTAGGTTCAAATTAATCTTGCTCAAAGTTCAGTTGGGTCTCTTGGGAGCAAACATCCCATAATGTCCTCAGTTTTGGTTCCATGGTAATGGACATTTCCTGTAACATCCCAATTGGCATTGCGGGCCTGTTGAGGCATCTTGCTTGAATATAGGTTTGCGGTCTGCAGGTTACACACCATGGTCTGCATTAACCCTCAAGCTATTTTCTGATCTAAATCTGGGACTGCACACTGATCTCTGCAGCAAATGCATTCATCACCTGAGTTATCTTACCACAACTGCACCCTGTGCCATGCTGGAGGCCCGCAGACATGTAAAGTAGGCGCCTTAAGCTACCTTGCATTACAGTTTCTTGGTTGCCAGCAAACCAATAAATTAGGCGAGGACAGTGTTCCTGCATTTGCCATTGCTATCAAAGTCCTTGATGGAAGTGTTTTATGTAAAAAAGAAAGCACACTATTTGCAGATCATGTGCTAAATGCCGCTCGCGCTGCTCCTCGTGGCCCTGCCGTTCACGATGCGGCCTCCACAACATCACTCTCCACCCCGCCACCGCGACCTCATGCCTCCTATTTGTTGGTTCCCAGAATAACTTTTTCCTTTCCCAGCACTAGGTGTGAAGGCAATAGTCGGAACTATTCTGGGAAGTTTCCCACAGGGACTTGTAGGTTGTTGTGTGCTTCAACGTGTATTTTATTTTTTGTAGAATTCCCAATATTTTTCATGGTTACATCAGGGAAGCTGCACCAGCTGCACGTTTAGTGCAATGGCTTAACGAAATGTGAGTGCCCCCCCTGCAAAGTACATGGAGGGTTCCCTCTCTGTGCGCAATCGGGAGCTCTCAGGCCAGGTACTGTGCTTGTGCCCCCCCACGCACTGCAGGGGCCTTTGTTACATCACCAGTTTACTGACATGTTCCCGGGAAAGTTGTTTCCGTTTTTGCTGCAGGTGCTGCTGTTTCAGCAGTTTGAGTTATAGGCATTGTTAAATTGCAATTCTGTATTTTTATTTTTACTTTATTTCTTCATGGGAAAAATATTTTTCCCTGTGGCGAAACTCCTCCTCCCGTACTCACATGACGTTTGGAGGTGTTGCATTCCCTTTCCCACCCTAAAATGGGCTTTATTGTAGAACGTGGCAGGAGCAAAACTTTGATTATTCCAGAGGGAGGAATGGTTGGAGGAAAGTTTGTGAATGGCGACAAACTGACAAGTTTGTGGGCGTTCACCAACGGTCTAGGCATATCAAGCCGCAACCAGCCACTCCACAGAGATTGAACAGAATCTACTCCTGCATAATACTCAGCTGTTGTGTGGCTATATTAAGCAGAGGAAAACAAGATTTATCAGAGCACTAGTAAACCAGTACGTAGTTGTAGAGAGCCATCCGGCTGCTCCACAACAATGTATCCCCGCAGCACCCCTTATGACTGGGTTGGTCCGAGGGTATAAATAAATGGGCCCAGGTCGCACGTGACCTTCGGCCGAGACGAGTACTGGTGTGCGTGTATGCCTCCTTAGTGCACTGCACTAGGCCGCTAGACGAACCTGGCCCCCACCCGCTACACTGGCGATGAGGGGAGTAGGGACATTCGTGTTCCCCCGCTCGGCTGCAGCATTGGTCCGGTGTGCTGCAACTGCTATAAGCACCTGTCGGAAGATCGGCGTCACCGGAACTCCCCGCTAGCACAGCCGCCTTGACCACACTCCCTGCTGCGGTGTGCCGCAGCGGCAACGAGGAACCACAAGTTTTTCTACCTGTGCCGCGTTGTGACGTGCCCTCAATTCGGAGCTTAAGAGCTCCGCAACATGTAGTGGATATCCCCCAAGGCCTGGCCCGTGCAAGACGCACAGCGCAAGGGCGGGGCTTGAGGCCTTGCAACACAGCCCAGTTCCGAGCTGATCAGAAGCCAGTGAACAGACGTGGGGCCCCACCCTGCCAGCCTCAACGAGGTGAGAGGAGTAAAAAAAAGAAAAAGGGGGGAGAAAGAAATAACACCAAGTTGACACGGTGCAGCAGGCAGAAGGCAATAAGGGCATACAGTGATCAGCAGCCAGTGCCAGGTGCCCATACCGTACAGATACACATAACAAGGACAAAGGAGCACCAGCAGGAAGCCCAACCCCAGCAACCAACAGGTCAGTCTCAAGGCCCAAGGGAGGAGTGCCACAGGTCCCTGGAGGTGGCGCAAGTCAGACACAGGAAAAGAGCAGGCTCATATTTCCAGGGGAATAGAGTCGCAGCAACACTTCATGCACTGCACACGTCGTCACACCCACCGCAGGAAGGGACACATTTCTGCGCACCATGGGAGACCCACAGCTACAAGCACAAGCGCCAACAGCACCATACTCACACATGTCGGTGATGCCAATACCCCCGTTCAGCCAGCTTGCCAACCCCGCCATGGCCATGCCCAGATGGAAGCTCTGGGTAGGTCACCTAAACCAGTATTTTACAGGGACCAGAGAGACAGATGGGACTTTAAAACGCTTCCTGTTGATGCATTTCGGGGGCGACGAATTTTATGAGCTGTTCGAGACGCTGCCAGACACCGGGGCGGCCCATGAGTATGACACAGCCATCACTGCACTCAACAGATTGTTCGACCCGCAAATGAACCCATATTATGAGTGGTTCAAGCTGCGCCAGGCCCAGCAAACCTAGGCTGAAACGGTAGACATGTTCTACGGCCGGCTGAGGAAGTTGGCACGCACATGCACGAACATTGACCTGACGGAGGAAATCAGGGTGCAGCTCAAGGATGCAAGTCCATCACGCTGAGGCGCCAGATGCTTTGCCAACCCGGGATATCCCTGGATGAGGTCCTCATCCTAGCCCACTCTCACGAGTTGTCAGACAACCGGATGGAAGAGACGGAGGCCGTGCGAGTTCGCAATACTCCAGCCGCTCCGACTCAGAAAATGGTCCACGTCAAGGAGGAGACGGTGGAGGTAGTGCAAAGGCGCCCCAGACCTGGACAAGGGCGAGCCACCGGGAGCCAGCCTGGTGGGAAGTGTGGACATAGCAGGTTCGACCACAAAGTGCAAGACTGATGCCCAGCGAGAGGACAGACCTGCTCAAAATGCGGCAAGGCCAATCACTACGCCAGCGTCTGCCGAAGTGGAGGAGGACGCTCCCGAGAAGGCACATCCAGAGGATGCCCTACGACCATTCGACACATAGCGCTCGAAGAGGTCAACACCACAGAAACACCAAAAGAACAAGGTGCCACCGCCTACTGTGAAGATGATGACAACACTTTTGTCATCTAATTTGCAGGAAGGCCCGGCCACAAGAAGCACCCCCGCGATGTGCGATGTACAAGTCAATGGGACCTCCGTGCACTCACTGATAGATATGGGTGCGTCAGTAAATGTAATGGACTCCAACCAACGCGAAAGACTGTCGCCCAAACCACCCCTTGGACCTAGTTCGGCAAAAATGTACACCTACCGATGTACGGAACCCATACTGCTACGTGTAGTGATTGAGGTCGAGGTCTCAAGTTCTGAACACTCTGTGAAGACCAGGTTCCACGTGACTGATGGGAAGAAGGGAACGCTGCTGGGGTGCCACACCACAGAAGACCTACAGTTGGTGTTTTTCGCCTAGCAGGTTCACGACACACATGCAGAGGACATTTTGAGTGCATTCACACAGCTCTTCCAAGGCCTGGGCAAACTGAAGGGACACCAAGTGAAGCTGCACATAGACAAAGCAATCCAGCTGAGAGTGCTCTAACACCGACGCATTCCTTTTCATCTCGGGCCCCTTGTGGAAAAAGAGCTGCAAGATCTGGAAGACTTCAGGGTCATCGAAAAGGTGTCGGGACCCACCCTATGGGTGTCCCTGCTGGTAGTCGCACCGAAGCCGAAACAACTATGTGTCGACATGAGGCTTCCTCATCAGTCCATCTGGAGAGTGATACACGTGACTCCAACGATGGATGACATTGTGGCTGACCTCAATGGGGCACAATGGGTCTACAAGCTGGATTTGAACTCTGGATACCACCAGTTAGAGTTGGCGCTAGAAAGCCGCTACATAACCACATTCTCCACGCACGTCGGCCTCCAACGGTATACCCGGCTCAGCTTTGGTGTGCCCTCCGCTGCAGAGGTGTTTCAAAACACCATCAAGGAAACCCTCTCGGGCCTGGTTGGAGTGATAAATCTGAGTGATGACATCTTAATATACTCACCGAGCCTGGAGGAACACACGTCCTGCTCAGAGCGACCCAGCAAAGATTGGCAGACTGCGGGCTTACCCTACACAAAAGGAAATGTGCCTTCTACCAAGGGTCAATAGACTTTTTCGGCTATGTCTTCTCACCAGACAAACTTTGCGTCGACCCACGCAAAGCAGAGGCCATCAGGAACGCCCCAGTCCCACATTTCCTACTGAAATCCGGAGCTTCCACGGGATGGTGACATACTGCGGGAGATTTATCCCGAACCTAGCCACGATCTTGGAACCCCTGCGCCAGCTGACAAAGACCGGCACACCGTGGGAATGGAGTCCCAGAGAAGAATCGCCACTCCAGGACATCAAGAAGGCTCTTCTGGACCAGACAACCATGGCGTACTTTCACCCCAAGAGGAAAACTGAGCTCGTGGTGGACGCCAGTCCCATAGGGCTCGGGTGGTACTTCTGCAAGAGGACACCAGGGGAGTCTGCGTTCCCGTCACCTGCGCTAGTTGGGCGTTATCCCGAACAGAAACACGATACGCACAAATAGAGCGTGAGGCTTTTTCTATAAGGTGGGCATGCGAACACTTCCACCTATACCTCTGCGGTCATCCATTCAAAGTGGTAACGGATCACAAACCCCTCCTGCCACTATTTAATGGATCATAACGCTTATCACCCCCAAGAATAGAGAAGTGGGCAATCTAGCTGCAGGCGTACTCGTTCCAGCTGCTCTACAGACCAGAGGCGGTAAACCCAGCTGACTTCCTGTCCAGACACCCCACCCAAAGGGACGGCGAAACAACGCTGGATGACGCCGCAAAAACTGAAGTGTTCTTGAACATGGTCGAGACCAACGCTGCCCCGTGGCCGTGACAAAGGAAGATCTTCGAGATGCCACCGACACTGATTACACCTTGGGAAAGGTGCAGGAGGCCCTGGGAAAGGGGCAATGGCATTGGTTCCTCAACGGTCCAACCTGCTCACAGCGGAAGAACAAAATTCCCCACGCCAACTCTGGAGAGTACGTCACAAGCTAAGTGTCAGCGGGTCAGGATTGGTGCTACGGGGCAACGGACTGTTGTCCCAAAAAGCCTATGCCAGCGAATGGTCACGCTCGCCCATCAAGGCCATCAAGGGACCACCAGAACGAGATTGCACACAAAGGTGTGGTTCCCCAACATGGACGAAATGGTGGACGAAGAGGTCAAGCACTGTCACCTGTGCACCATCGCAGGTGTCGACCCCACTCCGGCGCCTGTACTGACGGAAGAACCCTGCCTCACACCACAGACGAAGATTAGTATTGACTTTGGGAGCTTCCCGGATGGGAGGCACACCATGGTAATCCTGGACTCATTTTCAAAGTTTCCCATTGTCAAGCTGGTACCGTCCACGGCATTCAGCCACGCCCAACCAGCCTTGGAGAACATGTTCGCCATGTTTGGGCTTCCGGAAGAACTCAAATCAGACAACAGGCCACCTTTCCAGGGTCAAGACTTCCTGGCGCGAAGAGTTGTCAGACATCGCCGAATCACCCCTCAATGGCCTCAAGCCAATGGCGAGGTGGAACAATTCATGAGGACGCTCAACAGGGCCCTTAGGATTGGAGTGGACCAGCACCAAGACCCTGAAGTATGCCTGCATCAGTTCCTACTTGCGTACAGGCAAACGCCACACTTGAAGACTGGATGTGCCCCTGCCTCGCTCCTGCTCAAGCGATCGCCGAGGGACCTAATCCCAGAGGACCCAGGGTGGACGCCGCCCTGCTTGGATGTTGAAAGGGCTCAGCAGAGATGGCAGCCGACCTACGAGAAAGCGACCGAAAGCTGCAGAGCAAGAGTTCCGACACTGCGGGTTGGGTCCAAGGTAGTCCTCAAAGACCGTCACCCTGGCTGGAAATTTCGTACGCCATATGAGCCTGAGGTATGTACTGTAACTCGAGTGGATGGCACCATTATCACGGCACAACGAGGCAGACACACTGTGATGAGGGATGTGTCCTGGTTTAAAGAACTGACCAGTAGCCCAACCCTTGATGACTCATCTCGAGAGGAAGATGAAGAGCCCGTGGACGCTCATGTGATACCCCCTCCAATAGAGACCAAAGTACAGCATCCCCTGCAACGCAATCAGAGTCCATTACACCCAGAAGCAACCAAGATGAAAGAGTATCACAAGAGGCGTCCGTGGGGTGTCCCGAGAATACAACAGGCGGCTCAGGAGGGGAAAATCACCAGTCAACGGTATCTGCTACGACCAAATTCAGTGCCCAGCCAAAGATTGAGAGACTTTGTGTTGAACGATCCTTGCACCAACAGACGTCATGCTGGTGATCACAGACAATGTTTCTCTCTAAGATGTGACTTTATATCGTTCTTTCTTTTGTTCTTTTGTTCTTCTATTTTCTTTCTCCAGTTGTTAGTACACATCTAAGGGAAAGGAGGGATGTAGAGAGCCATCTGGCTGCTCCACAACAATGTATCCCCGCAGCACCCTTCGTGACCGGGCTCAGTCCGAGGGTATAAATAAATGGGCCCAGGTCGCATGTGACCTTCGACCGAGACGAGTACTAGTGTGCGTGTATGCCTCCTTAGCATGCTGCACTAGGCCGCAAGACGAACCTGGCCCCCGCACACTACAATAGTGTGTCTCTCTCTACATGGCTTTGTGAACTGGGCAAAAAGTTTTGAATGTGATCTTTTTAACTTAGGGAGCAAGTGGAGGTCCGTCGCTGCATTTATATCACGCTTTTTACAAGGGTTAACTGGAGCAGCAGCAGTTTAAAACTCATCCAAGAGGGTGCTCCTGCTACTTTCCTAAAGTGCGACCCTGGTGGAGGAAACTAGAACTGCAGGCCCTTGCAACTTTTCACAACAGTGGTAAGATACCACAGTCCTAGAGTGTCTCCTGCTGGAGTGAGCTGAGACTGCAAATCTTAGGAACTCCATGAAGCTGGTGCTTTCGTTACATTCCTATTGTTTTCTACTGGTGTCAGCCGGACATCAAGAGTTTGGAGCTTCCCATAGCAAGTCTTCCAGTTGTATTCCTACAGTTTGTCTTGCAGAAGGAACCATAACTACAGACACAGGGATCTCCCCACAGCTGGTGCATGCACTGTATAGCTACACTGCTTCCTGGTGGAGAGAAAGAGTACTGCAAGTCCAAAGAGCTCCCTGTAGTTCTAGAGTGCCATAGTCCAATCAGAAGCAGTGTAGCTGTATATGTTTCTATGTTTCTAACTTTGTGCACAATCATGGGGTGTGAGAATATATGTGATGGAATATAAATGGTGCCATCTATTATTAGCAAGGCTACGGAGGTAACCGAAACACGTCTAGTCCAAGCTTAAAAATAAATTGCACTTTAAACAGCCTCACAGTGTCACGGCATCTTCTACTCACAAGAAAGACGTTGTGACAATTTAAGTTCTAGTGAGGCATCCCTTGAGGAAAGCCGCACATTGCTTCAGTTCTGGAGTATGTCAATAGTAAATCCACCTTTTTTGCATGGTCATCCAATACTTTACACCTTTTGCTGGACCATATATTTTTGCTGCCATTAGACCTCTGTGCATTTTAACCCTGCTAAACAAAAGTAAAGTACCTCTGCTTCCACTTTAAACATGGTCGAATTGGCATATTCCTAATTGGTATATATAATGTATCTATAAGTCTCTATTATATGGTACAAAAAGTACCAAGGACTTGAAAGTTAAGTGTCAGTAGTGGATTGCAGCATCAATTGTGCCATTCGCTACAGTGAGTGTACAATGTGGCTTCAGGCCCACCAGTGTAGCCTGACCTTAGCAGCGTAAAACGGAGGTGGGTGCAGAGTAGTAATTCACAAAGCAGTGGTGTATTTCCTGACATCAGTGATTTGCTCTAATGTCCCCAAGATGAACACAAGTTTCAACATTAGCTGTTGTTTACGTTGCACTTTGTGTGTATGCTCTAAGTTCCTGTGTTCAACACTGAAGACACAAATGTGTTGCCGGAGGTAAGTGAGGCTTAGAAAGAGCAAATATTCAACGTACTGTGGGATTAGCGCATGAATGAGTGTGTGTGTCTAATGTTGGGGTCCCAGAGGAACGTATCTGTGCCCCTTCGGTATTTAGACAGAAAATCGGAAACAGAAATATCGTGAACCAAAATATCGTGTCAAGATTATCGAGGAAAGAAATATTGTGAAGGTAAGTTTCCATAGGTAAGCTCTATGTATAACTCCACATATATATACCTTGATGATTTATATGTCTTCAATGTACGTAGACGTGGAGTTAAGAATAGTAAATCTATACTTACCTATTTCCACTTACCATCTTGATATTTTGGTCCTTGATATTTTTTACACAATATTTTGTCCACACGATATTTCTGTTTCTGATATTGTGTCGGTGGTCCGCCTCCTTCAAAGCCTTGGTTTGAATCAAATGCGAAGCAGTTTGTGCTCTGCTTGAGATTAGTCTAATAATAAAGACAATCCCCAAGGCCCCCCAAAGTGTGGGAGGGATGGATCGTGTCTGAGACGTAGGAGAATCTGGGTGTCATCGCATAAGAATAGCGTTCTCATGCTTTGTCAGTGCGGGCGAAAGCGCCTTGTGGTTTTCCAGACGGAAGGGGAAAGAGAACATTTGGAGCCCTCCCTTCAATAAAAGATCCGAGCCATTCAAGGGCAGCACTGTGAATCCCAGCGACTGCAGGTGTACAGTGGGCATCGTCACTGACTGGTAGCAGAAACTTCGGATCAGTGCCAGATGAAACCCTCTAGCGGCCCCTAGGCAGTCGAAATTTCAGGGCCCCCCTTCTCAAATTATCTCCTAATACTTTTTAATTTTACCAACCGACTGTTTTAATAAACCAAATTTATTACACAAAACTAAATACTCCTTTCAGGGGACTCGCGACAACGGATCAAAATAATAATGATTTGATCTTGAAGGAAAATTACAATCAAGGTTTCTTAAATTATTTAAGAAAGCTTGATTGTAATTTTCTTTCAAGATCAAATCAATATATTTTTTAATCCGTTGTCGCAGGGCCCCTAAAAAGAGTGTGGCACATAGGCCGGTGCCTACTTTACATATTTGGTAATCTGGAAATGCATTGTTGGCATTGGACATTTAGTGGTTGAGCCACTGGCTAGAGGCTTACGAGGATGGAGGCCCCACCGTCAAAAACCAGGCACGTCACCAAATCTAATGAAGGCAGCAAACAGTGGGTTTACCTCAGAGGGACATTTGCTGGTTAACAGCGGTTACCCTACATCCGCCAAACAGAAACCAACACCACAGTTGTGGAGGGCGGTATTTGCTTGCATAAGGTGGAGTTGCAGTGAGAGGAATTATGCCTGCGGTGTTTCCCTTCGTGGTTTTGTTGGTGATGGTTGTCACCTTACACAGAGCTCCTGGGAAAAGTTTATCCTGGGAAAGCAGATCTTGTAAACATGTAGTCCCTAAAAAGAGTTTGTGAGGGGAGTTGGTGGTCTTGATCATTCTGGATCTTTGGCTCTCTCATTTATGATGAGCACTGAGAGATTGAGAGAGGCACAAGTGAGGGAACCAGATCTTGGGTTACATTTCAGTTTTCATAGTGGAGATAGGATAGAAGTACCGACCAACCAAAGGTGCTAGTCCAGAACTCTAAACCTTGGTAAGCTCTTCAGGGTCATTAGGACTCTGGGCCTTCATGGTATCTGCCAGGGTATACATACCTCACTAGGCCTCAGTTCTGTACTCTACACTCATATCTCCAGTATCATGATCCACGTGCACAAGATCTCTGCAGGCCTGACCTGCCTATAGCTGTCTGTGTGCGCAAGAAATGTATCTTATAGTTCATCGGAGTGCATGATCTGGTGTAAATGATCTCTGTGTACCTGGCCTAGGTATACATTCCACCGGTGTACATCAAACGTGAGCATCTGAGCGGTATGCACCTCACTTGTCTTTCTTTGATGTGTGTTTACCTGGTCCTTGCGTGCCTCCCATGACTGTACATGACCTGCATGCACAGCTGACGTGTGTACACCAGATGGAGAAAGACTACAGACAATCCAGGGACACTAAAGCACTTCTCCAGCTGGAGCCTGGGGCAGCAGCTTATGACCCAGGCCCAGAAACCTGTCATGCGACTTTTAGAGACACTTCAAAGGACACAACCTTCAGCAGAGGGGAAAGGTCACCACCACCTCAGGCCAGCCATTCATCATCTCTTGCCACAGGACGTCGGGCGTTCCCCGCCTCTGCCTTCCCGGAAACAGATCGGAGAATGCTTTCCTAGATCTGGTCATTCCCTGCCCCAGATGAAGACTGCCCTGCCCGATACCAGGACATTCCCGAAACTTGTCCAGAGCAGGGCATTCTTCGTTCCCGACAATAACCTTCCCTGCTGTGGATTCTAAGCGTTCGCAGCTTACCTGTCTCAGATCGAGACATTCACCTGCCCAAGACCAAGACATTCACTAATTCAAATATCAGGGCATTTTCTGTGCCACTTCATGGCATCACCCTGCCCAGAACGGGCATTCCGGCTCCAAATTCTAACATCAGCTGCACACAGAAGGGCATGCCCTTAATTTCATATCGCACATTGGTCGCCCCTGATCAGTGCGCTCCACTCCGCCTGCCGAGGGCAGTTTCTTCTGACCCTGTCTGTAATGAGGACCGAGGTCAGTACTTTCCCTCGGCACACCAAAATATACTACACTTTCGGCTTTGTGCACAACCCTGGTTGCACTGCGCCATTGAATGTGATTCTAGCAACCCTGCTACGCTGCACCATTGGCTGTGTGTAGCACAACCTTTTAATTAGGCCTGGCCTTTTGACTTTACAAACAATATACGTATAATATGTATAGTTACTCTAGCTGTCAGCTATTATGCTTTATCATTCTTTACTGTCTTCAATATCGGGCCATTAAGTGAAAATCTACCCTAGAGCTCCATGAGAACGGCCTGCCTCACATCTGAAGCTCTCAACTGCCAAAGTACCAACGCCCTTAGAGGATGGCACGCCCTCCCTCTCCATAAGAAACATGGCCCTTCTTTTCAAAGCTTCAAATCCCTCTGCAAGAGCTTGCTTCAGCCAGGGTTAACCACATCTCCAGCTGGACCCCACATGCTCTTGATACTGTCAATGCTGTGTCTACCTACCGCATTATTTACCCTTGTGCACAACGTCATGAAATTCCCCCAGTTTAACCAACTCCTAGGCCGCTGACCCTCACCTTCTAACTCTTGAGTCCTCTTTGCACATTTTTTGGCTCCCTATATGAACAGTAGCGCTTTATGCATATTGCTTCATTAATCCATCTTCACTGTCTAATGGTGTCCTACTTTTATTACTAAATCCTTATACTCATCCCAAACCTCATCTTACCACTATGACCTCCCAATAAACACTTTCTAGACTCTTCCCTCTTCTATCCTTCCATTATCCTTTTCAATACAGCTAACAGACTCACACGTCTACTGCTCAAATTAACTCAATTTTCACTGTACTAATCCTTTTTAGGTTTACGAAGTAGCTTGCAACTCGCCGAAAAGGGCTGCAACGCCTCATCTGGGGTAGTAAGTGATATATAAATAGAATTACAATATAATACAAATATTACCTAATGCAAATCGCTGCTTAACTGGACCCTTGTATTTGTTTGCTATTTATCCTTTTACATTTTGAATTGCTAAATTCGGTCAGATCTGCAGTGCCAGCTAATACACAGTTACCTAAACAATTACCTAATCTTTACCCTTTTGTACTGTAAATCTATTTAACTCTCAAATGTTGCTCTTTAACCAGATTAATACACCAGTTCCCAAATTATTCTACAATCCTATGGAAATCCCTATCCTACACCATGTTGTAAAAAGTCATTTTTATGGATAATTCCTGCCTGGGTTTCCCACACACTCCTTTTGTGCAGTGCTCTGAAGCCTTGCACAATATAAAACAAAAAGTACCGAAAGAAATTTCTATGAAACTACAAACTTGGTTAACAAGCATGAGTTGTTGCCTAAAGTAGCACGCTACATGCTGGCTATGCTGCACAGACCTCTTGATAGGGAGTGCAGGAACCCTCTCTAACCTGACCACCCATTTAAGTGAGGTTGCAATCACACCCAAACCAGATGATAAAATGATTACCTGCATGGGGAACTTGGCCAAAGACCCCAAGTGGTGGATGGAATGGTACTGGCTAGGCCTGGGCGTAGTTCGTGGAGTTTTGCTACGTGGCACTCTGCGAAGTTACAAAAACCCCGCCAAGTTTCGCCAGTGGCTAAGTGTAGTGCGAACTGCAGTTTGTGCTGATATTCCTGCCGCTCGGGTAGAAATTCTACCCGAGCGGCAGTTCGCACTCGCAAACTTACCGTTTGCGAACTTACTGTTCGCAATCGCGAGCGGGGAAAAAACTCCGCTGCACATCGCAAAGTGGAGTTTTCTGCACTCTGCGAGCTCCGCGGAGTGCAGAAAACTCCGCGAACGGAGCGAAGTTCACCGCCCAGGCCTAGTACTGGCATGCCTGCCAAGTCAAGAATGTCTCTAAGGGTTCATCACTAAAATTGAAGAAAATGCCAAGACTGCCAAGGAAAGTGTGGTGTTTCCACAGATCTTCCTGCTTCTACAAGTTCAGTAGAACTTGGAACGTTAGTTGATGGGGATTCTTTGTGTGTCAGTTACTCCAAGGTAGCTGATGGATGAGGTGTTATTAATAAATCTCTCTTCCAACTACATTCCGGTTTCTGTGGTATTTAACGAACTTTTCACTGGCGACGAGGATGAGATACATAGAAGAGGATTTTAACACCTCAACATCGTGCTAAGGAAGAAGAAATGGATGGTGCAGCGGAGAATGCTTTCTGCTATTGGAATATTTGAAGCGTATTTAAGCTGCGAGAAGTTTTAAAAGAAGTAGTGACGGTTTTTGAAACAAGTAAGAAATTACTTACGTGTCCTATCTTCTTCAGCGACTGTCTGTTCCTGAGGTGAAGTTGGTATCCAGCGGAAATTGGTGCCGTTGTTTATTAACAAAGAGACTCGGTGAGGAGATCAGCAGGAGGAGTTGGTGACTGCGTTTGGCTGTCGTATCGCAGAGAGGTATGAATTGGTGACTTTCTCTGTTGAGAGTCTGCGGTCGGCGCATAACGCTCGGTGGAGTTCGTTGGGATCTCAATACACGCTTGGAGGTCTTCACTCTTGAGCTGTTCCTGGTGACTGATGACGTATTCGAATTCTGCATGGGGATTCGGTGACTAGCCAGCGTAACATACATCGTCATTGGAATGCATGCTGAAGGGAGAGGTTTGGAAGCAAGAACAAGCCGATAGCCACCCGGGACACGTTTTTAAGCGTAACGCCATCTTGGAATTGGCGTGGGTATATGTTTTAGCTGCATTCTCGAATTGGTTTTTTCAACGTGACGATGCCAATCACGTTTTTTTGTGTGCGTTAAAAAAAAAAGGAAAATTAAGTTCAGGAATACGACGTTTGCTGCGGAAGCTGTCTGGTGAAAGTCTGAGGAAATTTGAAAGAGGCAAGAGCGAACGGAGTAGTAGCATATTGGTATTTAAATGTGTTTAGAAGAAATAAAACAGTAAAGGGTTTGGAAAACTAAGCAAGTCATCTGAGGAAGTGATATACATGTGACACAATTTTAATTTGTAGTATTATTTTGTTTCAAGGAACATCTACTGTTTAATATTATTTTTTTTTTTGTGTAGTAGTAGTTAAGGATTATAACAAGACACATAAGAAAAGAAAGTGGAAAATGCAGAATGTAACCACACCACCATTTTTTTTGAGTGATCCAGGTGAGCCGAATGTTAAATGGAGCAAATGGAAGAAAATATTTGCGCATTATGCAAAGGTCTGTGGAACAAATCTAAGTGCGGAAAGCAAATGCTCACTTTTGTTGCATTGTTTAGGTGGAGAAGGGCAAGAAGTTTTGGAAAATTTGCCAGCTTTATCTGCACAAGAACAACGAGGTTTAGATGAATATGAAATATGTTTATTGCAATTAGATAAGCATTGTTTACCTCGTGTAAGCACAATAATGGAGAGATATCATTTTGGATTAAGAGAGCAAGGTAAAGAGGAATCTGTTGAGGAATATTTAACTGTTTTAAGAAAGTTAGCTTCTAGTTGTAAATTTGGAGCTGCTAATGAAGAAAGAATTAGGGATCAATTTGTTCTCAAATGTAGGGAAGATAAAATAAGAGAGGAACTTTGGTTAAAAGATGAGCCACCATTAGAAGAAGTGGTAGGAATTGCTAAAAAGGTAGAACACATGTTAAAATGTGTAAATGAGCTAAAGGGTGATAAAGTAAAAAGTCAACCTGTAGTGGAGGAAGTACAAAATGTTGTATGTCAAGTAAAAGATGTGAAAATTCCTGTGAAGGAGTCAGGTAAAGATGACGCATCAAACGCAGCTGTAGTGTGTTTTAGATGTGGTAAATCAGGACATAAAGCGAACTCAAAAATGTGTCCTGCTTTGAGTTTTGTGTGTCATGGTTGTGGGAAGAAAGGGCATTTCATAAAGTTTTGTAAGTCAAAAGAGAAAAAATTGGCAAATAAAGATATAAAAGAGGTTATATGTCAGGTAAAAGATAAGAAATGTCATGATCACCCGGTTGGTAAGGTAAAGATTGATGGTATAGAATTGGAAATAAAATTTGACTCTTGCTCGCATATTTCCATTATCTCAAAACAGTCTTTTGAGAAATGGTTTCAGAAGAAGAACAAATTGAATAGGATGGATATAAATCCAGGTGGGTATGGAGGGCATTCCATAAGTATGTTTGGATATTTTAATGCTTGTATTGAAATGGAAAAGAAAATGATTGTTGGGAAAATTTATGTATCAAAAGTTGGGGATGATTTAATTGGTTGGCCACATCAACGTTTATTGGGTGTCATGTTAAATCCAAATATGGATCCTCAGGTACAAATTCAGGAAATTAGAGCTGAGACTAATGATTTTGTGAGTGAATTCCCTCAATTGTTTAAGAAAGATTTAGGGTGTCTTAAAGGTTATAAGCATTGTATCAAATTAAAAAATAATGCTGTGCCAGTAGTAGCCAAGGTAAGAAGAATTCCTATTGCTGTACAAGGAAAAGTTGAACAGGAACTAAAGAAACTTGAGGAACAGGGCATCATTACTTCTGTAGAGGCATCAGAATGGTTGGCGCCAATTGTCGTTGCCAACAAACCTAATGGTGACATTAGGCTTTGTTGTGACTTAAGATCTCTAAACAAAGAGGTAATAGTGGATAAGTTTCCTCTTCCGAATATTGATGAATTATTGTCTTCTTTGGGTGATGCAAAGGTTTTTACAACATTAGACCTTACGCAGGCATATCATCAAATTGAACTTACACGTGAGTCTCAAGATCTGACGGCTTTCATCACTCCCATGGGTGCATGTAAATATAAAAGAATGCCTTTTGGTCTTGTATCTGCGGCCTCGGTTTTTCAAAGGGTGATGGCTTCAATTTTAAAAGGAATAAAGTCGGTGAAATGTTATCAAGATGATTTACTTGTTTTTGGTGCAAATCAAGAAGAACATGACAAAACCCTGAGATCAGTTTTGAAGAGGTTAGAGTGTGCTGGTCTCACTTTGAAATTTGAGAAATGTACATTTTCTGTAAAAGAGGTAAATTATTTGGAGCATTGTATTTCTGCCTCAGGAATTGTTCCAAAAAAGGATTTGGTGAATACTATTTTAAATTTGGCTTCTCCAAAGAATAAATAGGAAGTTGTTTCGTATTATGGGAAATTTGTAAGAAATTTGGCAGGTAAATCTAGTAATATGAGAAATCTACTTGGGAAAAGTAAGGAATTTATTTGGACAGATGTCTGTCAAAATGAATTTGTTGAAATAAAGAAAGATCTTGTAAATGCGCCTAACTTACAAGCCTTTATTCCAACTGATGAAACATGTATAGTAACTGATGCCAGTTCAAAAGGGTTAGGTGCTATATTGAAACAGAAAAGAGGTGGACAGGAGAAATTGATTGCATGTGCATCTAGAAGTCTAAGGGGTGCAGAAATCAATTATTCAGTGATTGAAAAGGAGGCTTTGGCGATTTTTTGGGCACTTAAAAAATTTAGACATTTTGTTTGGGGTTTGAATTTCAAGGTTTGTTCAGATCATAAGCCGTTAAAAGAAATTTTTATGAAGAAAGGTTTGGATTCTATTTCCTCACGGATAAGAAAATGGGTTATTGGTTTGCAGGATTTTAATTTTACAATTGAACATATACCTGGTGTTGATAATGTGACTGCGGATTGTCTTTCGCGCTTAGTTTGTGATGTTAGTGAAGAAGAGTATGAGGAAGAGTTTTATGAAGAGGAGGTTAGAGTATGTGAAATTACCTCGGGTGCCATACAGGAAGAAGAGTGGAAGGATGGTCTTAAAAATGACAGTGAAATTAAGAAGGTCATTACTATGATCTCAAGTAAGTCTAATTTTGATAACTCTTTGTCTAAAGTGTGGCACTTGATTGCAGATGAGTTATCTGTGGATAATGAGATTTTGTTAAGGGGTAGCAAATTGATTCCTCCTAATTCTCTCAGGAAAAGACTGGTTGAAGAGGCTCATCAGGGACATTTAGGAATTGTAAAAACTAAAGAAAGACTTAGAACTTCATTTTGGTGGCCTGGAATGGATATTGAAATTGAACGTGAGGTGAGAGAATGTATACAATGCAGATCTAGTGATAAAATTCTCACTCCTCGTACTCCTCCCATGGTTTGTCGTAAGTTACCTAGTGGTCCATGGGAGGATATTGCTATTGACATTGTGGGCCCTCTTAAGGGTGAACATCGTACTCCTTATCTCATTGTCTTGATTGATTTATATTCAAGATGGGTGGAAATATGTTCTGTTTCTGAGGTCACTTCTTTTTGTGTGATTTCTTTTCTGAAAGACATATTTAGGAGAGAAGGGTACCCTAAAACAATTTTATCAGATAATGGTCCGCAGTTTTGTTCAGTTTTGATGTCAGAATTTTTGTTATCCTGTGGTATTATACATAAAAGATCTTCTGTGTATCATCCGGAAACTAATGGAGCTGTGGAAAGGTTTAATAGAGTGATCAAGGAAAATATTCAGCTGTCAAGGGTAAATTCTTTGGATTGGAAGGAGGAATTACAGAAATGCATTTTGGCTCATAGATTTTCTCCTCATATGTCTACACATAAGACACCTTTTGAATTGTTCAAAGGTAGAACTCCCAATACAAGTTTATGTCCTGGTTGGATGATTTGGGGTAAAGGTGTAAAAGATAACAGCATTGGTACATGGAGACTTAGAGAAGAAAAACTACAACTTAAAAACAAATTAAGTTATGATGAAAGGAAAAGAGTCAAAGAAATTGTTGTCAATACAGGGGATGTGGTGCGGGTAAAAGCTCCTGTAGGAGCTTTATCTTGGTCAAAATATACTTCACCTATGCGTGTCATTAAATGTTTCAAAAATTCTGTGAAATTGGAAAATGGTAAAATCTGGAATTTAAACCGTGTTGTTATCATGAAGAAAGATAATTCCAACTGTGAGATTGATCAAAGTGTTGTTGCTAATGCAAGTGATTCTGTCAATTCTCATCAGAGGATTAGTGTTCGTAAAAAAATTGTACCAAGATATTTGAAAGAATATGTTAAGTAAAAAAAAAAAAGATTTTTGTACTCAGATATTTGAAAGAGTATGTAAAGTTTTATTTAATGTGTATTTGGTTTTATTATTCACTTTCCGTGAATTTTGTAGATGAAGATGTTTAATGTAGTACTCCTGTTTCTATGAACTGTAAGGTTTATCCTTTTGTTATAAGAACGGAGATGTGTGGTGTTTCCACAGGTCTTCCTGCTTCTACAAGTTCAGTAGAACTTGGAACGTTAGTTGATGGGGATTCTTTGTGTGTCAGTTACTCCAAGGTAGCTGATGGATGAGGTGTTATTAATAAATCTCTCTTCCAACTACATTCCGGTTTCTGTGGTATTTAACAAACTTTTCAGAAAGGATAAAAGCATTGATCTGAAAGTGTTGTCTGGTTGGGTGCAAATGTCCCTAAGCCTCCTGAAAAATACACACAGTGCTGTTGGTCCGGTCTCCTTTTGGTGGACATTAAACTTTAGGACCTGGCCTCTTCAGGGGACTGCCCTGACACCCAAGTTTGCCTGTCTGCCAGTGATTTTGTTAAAGCTGTGGAGATTCTTCACATTTTCACTGTCCCTGACAATGCACATGCCTCCCGAAAAGTTTTCACTGCTAAGAAATTTGGAGGAACAAGATATGGCGGGGGCTCTAGTTAGGCCAGGCCTACTTCAAAGATCCAATGAAGCATCAAGCAAGGGAGATAGTACACTAGACCAGTGCTGGTTCCTCTTCTTCCCATTGTAGGGTAGATCCAATTGGGGGTCACATTTAACAAAAGAGGTAGAATAGGCTTTGAATCCATTACAGTTGATTTCTCTTCTTCTCACATAAGTACTGGGAGCAGGGTCTTGTGTCAGGAGAAATGGAGAGAAATAACGTGATGCTTTGGTCCTTCAGATTGTACATAAGTTCAGGATATAATTTAAGGGAATATCAGTACCGCCCTTATGACCATGACCCATACATTTCATACAGAAGCTGGCTTAATTGATAGACGAGAAGGCTGTGATTTAATAGTCTTTTTCACTTTTGAAGGTATTTTGCGTAGCATCTTCGTAGTGATGAAACTGAAAAGGGCCATGAACCTTTGCTGGTCTATCGATATATTTTGATGAAATGTATCCATCTGGTGAAAGATCTGCTGCTGGAAATCAATTGGCTGTTAAGGGTCAACCTGAAGGATGTATAGCTGTGGGTGCCCACATCTAGATGCCAACAAAGAATCATCCAGTTCATTTGGTGTCACAACTGTGAGAGCTCAAGTAACTTCAGTTCCATCTGCCATGCCTTTGGTGTTTTTCAGAACTAAAGAGACCAGTGGCTTTCTGGCTTTGGACTTTGACAGCATCATAAACTTCTGGAAAGTCAATTCTGCCTAATAAATCTGTAAAAAAAAAAAAAGGTCTGATTCCTTTCAGGCAAATTGAGTTCTTGGGATTTCTGAGGGATTCTAAGCTGTTGAGTGTCAACTCCCGCAGGACAAGATAATTTCAACAATAAAGGAACTGAAGTAGGTGCTCTCCTTGGACAAGGTGATCCTGAGACTGACAGCCAGGATCATGGGCCATTTGGCCTTTACCACTGAAGCAATCTTTTTGTGCCACTGCATTGCCAGGCACTTCAAGGCCCATTTTTCTACATCTCCAGAAATGCCATTATAGAATCGGAGGCTAGTTGCCTGTGCATGGAAATTTATACCAGAGGAAGGTGGTCGGAAGTAGAGTTGCGCCTGCATAGTAATTGTCTTTTGCTTTTTATGGGTCCTCTGTGATCTGCTGCCTCTCTAAAGGTTTGAGCTCATGTTAAGTCTTGCTCAGAACGGACAATATGTTATCTATTCCCTATTTCACAGGCTCAGAGAAAACACATCCAGGAGGCTGGCAGAAGTAGCCAAGGACTTTTGGCACTTTTGCCCAGAGAAGGGTGTCTTGGTAAAAGAAAAGTACCTTCCCTAGAGGACCAATGAGATAGATGATTGGAGTTCTGGACTCCCAAAACTGTAAGCTTGATAAACAAAACACTCCTTACAACGGCTGACCTAAGGTTCAGCACCTCAATCCCTATTTATACAAATTAAGAGTTCTGTGCATCTGCTTCCGGCACTTGCCGCTGTTAAACGCCACTGGTATCCAGAGTAAAAAAGGGCCATCAGCTGATGGCCATTTTTACTTCTATCGCCAATAAAGCGAACCATTGGACTAAATCACACAATTCTGACTTCATTCCTGGTGCACCTTCCATTTCTAAAGAAAACATGTTCTTGATGTTCACGGCTATGTGGTAGATCCCACTAGAGCATGGGTACTCACAAACTTTCTCTCGGGGGCCAAATTTACAGTGTGGTTTGTGGCCGAGGGCCGCACCAGTGGGGGCGGGGTCAGAGGGGGAGGGCGGGGCTAAAGCAAAAAAAAATTGTGACCATGAGGTTGAACACAGGTCCCTACAGCAGACGCCTTCGTCCACTGATCCACCAGACCCGGCATACACACATCTCTCTCTCCCTCTCCCCCTCCCTCCCCCTCTCCTCCCCCTCCCCCTCCCTCTCCCTCCTGCCCTCCCTCTCTCTCTCCCCCTGTCTCTCTGCCTGTCTCCCTCCCTCTGTCTCCCTCCCTCTGTCGCCCTCCCTCCGTCTCTCTCTCTGTCTCCCTCCCTCTATCTCTCCCTGTCTCTCTCCCTCCCTCTATCTCCCTCTCTCTTCCTCTGTCTCTCTCCCTCTGTCTCTCTCCCTCTGTCTCTCTCCCTCCCTCTGTCTCCCTCCCTCTGTCTCCCTCCCTCTGTCCCCTCCCTCTGTCTCTGTCTCTCTCCCTCCGTCTCCCTCCCTCCCTCCGTCTCCCTCCCTCCGCTCTCTCTCTGTCTCCCTCCCTCTATCTCTCCCTGTCTCTCTCTCTGTCCTTCTCCCTGTCTCTCTCCCTCCCTCTGTCTCCCTCCCTCTGTCTCCCTCCCTCTGTCTCTCTCCCTCTGTCTCCCTCTCCCTCCCTCTGTCACCCTCCGTCTCCCTCCCTCTGTCTCCCTCTCTCTGTCTCTCTCTGTCTTCCTTCCTCTCCCTTCCTCTGCCTCCCTCCCTCTGTCTCACTCCCTCTGTCTCCCCCAGACTGCGCCTCTCTGTCTCCCTCTCTGTCACCCTCTGTCTCCAATCCCTCTCCCTCTGTCTCCCTCTCCCTCCCTCCGTCACCCTCTGTCATCTCACCCCGTGTGTGTGTCAGCCCTCAGCCCGGGCTGAGACAGCTTCCCAGCGCGCGCACACAGCCACACTGAGACAGCTTCCCAGCGTGCACACACAGCCGCACCCCCGTACTTCACAGTTCTTTAAAAGACTATTTCCATGTTAATAAAGCTTTGTTGTATTTCACCTCTCAGGGCCCTGCATCTCCACTTTGACAATCACTGGAATCCCCCGGCCCCCACAGAGCAGAGTCTCAGAGTCCGGGCTGCTGCACCCAGCAGTGTTTGCTAACACTATTTTTTTTTTTTTTTAAACACAGGTAGGATGTCTGCAAGGTCCGCGGGCTGCCAAGGAAGGCTTGCCGGGCCGCTGGCGGCCTGCTGACCGTACTATGAGTAACCGTGCACTAGAGGATATGTTTGTATCCAGGCTGGCTAGGTTCCAATTGTTTTCAGCTGAAAGGCAGATCCAAACGCTTAGTGCTCAATATATATTCATCCAGGACTGTAGAACGGTACTGACCTAGACCTTTTCTTATTCATTATGATTCCGAGGATTGTGGCTCAAGTCAAGAGACAGTTGGTTATTTTGATTTTGGTGATGTCAATTTGGAGGTCCCAGGCAAGCCTTCATGTGCTCCCGAACTCATGATGTGGCCAGGCAAGCATTGCCTGCACCCTCTTCCTGTCTTTCTGAACCTTTTACTTGTTTCTCAGGGAGAAATGCACCTGATGATTCAGGACAGCTTCTTTTGACATATGGCAAGTGAGTTTTGGGGACCATTGGCAGGTGTTGGGAACTCTGCAACAGGTTGCTTTCTTCTTCTAGCAAACCAGTGTGGCCGGCACACAGTTTGAATCAGTCTGCAGTTTCAGAAGGCCGTGCTCTGGCTGCAATAAACTGATGGGCAAGCACCTGTTGGTTTGTAAGTTGAGGAATGGGCTGTGGATGATGAAACCCCCATCTGGCCAAATGATGTGTATTTTTTGCACAATTTGTCAAGCTCACATTCCACTGTACCTGATTTCCTGTCAGAGGCTTTCAGGCAGGGCCAGATTGGCCTTAGCGGGCATTGGGCATTTTCCCGGGAGGCTGGAAGGGTGGGGCCTGTTTTGCAGAAGTGGGGGGCATTTGTTTGTTACTGGGGGCCGGTTTTGCAGCGTTGATGCAATATCGGTCTCCATTAACAAAAGCAGCAGTGCTTTACACTAACACCCCTACCCGTACCCTCAATGCCCTCCCTCTGTAGGGGGAGGGGGGTATTGGTCCTACAAAATTGCCAGGGCTGCTTTGGGTTCCCAGTCCGGCCCTGGTGTCAGGGTCTAGGGGGAGCGGCACTAGAGTTGATTTCTATCTGAAAGCCGTCTTAACTGACTCTGGTGACATACGTGAAATAGACAATAGAAAAAGCTGGCATGCATCGGTTGCGTTTCAGAACCCTCTCATTTAGGGAAGTGATGGCCTTTAAGGCTTTTCCCTGGGTACTGGTCTCAAATACATTGAAAGGGTGACAGACTGACCATCTGAGTCATTTCAGAAAGTTTCATTTTAAACCAGTCTCTAGGAAACTTGGTGCATGATCCTTGCCTCTGGCCCTGGCTTAGAATCTAACCTTTCCAAGCTGCTGTGAAGGAAAATTATGAGTCTTTTAAGGAAACAGAGATGAGAATGGTCTAATCCGCAGACATAGTTTGAGGAAGTATTGAGGCTCCACCAGGGCTGTGGTAGACCTGGCAATACCAGATGAAACCCAACATTTTACTTGTGAGGTGGAAGGCATATCAGAAGCTTTCATTGGAAGGGATTGGTTAACTGACCTAACATGTAATTATAATTGGTTAAAATGTACAGAGAGAAAATTCTGCGCTGTATTTAAAGTAAGACAGTTTGTCCTCATCCATAGCTGAATTCTCACTGTGTATGTTGTGCACTCCGATGAACTATAAGATACATTTCTGCTGAATCCTTGTATAAGTGAAACTGCACACCAGGAAGTCTTAGCAGTTTGCACAATAGTTACACGTACATTTTACACATCGTGGGCAAGAGAAAGGACACCTGGAGGACACCACATGTTGTTGGCGGCCATTCAGACTGCGCCACTTCCAATGCAAAACAGCTATGGCGGTTTGCAAGAAACAAAGGAACGCTTCTTTGGGTGACTCCGACACACCTTTCACTTTCTCCAAAGAACCTTATAGAGATTAAAGGAGAGGATGCCAAAGGTGGTGGAGGGCTGAAACAATACCGGAGCGACAGCCTGCGCCTCACCCAAAACTTTCAAGAGTTAAGTGTGTATTAATTATTGATGTTTGTGTCCCTCGGTCACCCCATCCTAAATCTGCACTGAAGATTTCCTTCTTGTTCTTTACAGCACCTTCGGAAGCTCCGTCCATATAGTTTTTGTTGCACCAATGACACGAACAAGATCATTCTTATCAAATCACTCTAAAGTAGAAGTGCTTCTCAGACCTAAGGAGACCCAGCAGGAATGATGGATGAATGGATTACCCAGTCCATTTATAGACACAAGGAGAGGTTGGCGATATCTTTAACCATGGACCCCTACAAATTACCAGCCAATCTTCCCATGAAGCCAGCTAGAGCCAGGATCTCATTTTGCGAATCCTAGATCTGACAATATCAGACAATCCCTCATGTAGCCTGGCCTAATTATACCCTTATCAGTTTCTCAGCTAAAGAAATCCTCTAATATGCATGATTTAACCATCTTTGGTCCATTAGCTTGAGAGACATTACTCCAGACACCATGCTCTAAAATCTCCTAGACTTAGCGGCTGGTTCATTGACAGAGTGGCGGGGGAGGTGGGGAACAGGTGGGGTGAATGAAGGGGGAAATACATAAAAAAAATAAAACACTTACCTGCTCGCCGCATCGCGCTCCTCTCTTCTGCAAGCACAGGCTCCCAGAGTGCACTGCGGCCAATCCTGATGCTGCTTTCATGCTACTGAAAGCAGCGTCAGCACTGGCCTGATCACCAATGATTTGCAATCCCAGTTAGACTGGGAGCCTGTGCCTGCTCTCTCCAATCTGAGACGGCCGGCCAGACCGTCATGCACACTGAACAGGGCCAGACCAGCCGTACTGGGTATCGGGTATTTCCCCGAGAGGCTGGAAGGGTGGGGGCAGTTTTGTAGCAGTGGAGGTCGGTTTTGTTACTGGGGGCTGGTTTGCAGTGGTACTGCAATGTTGGCCCCTAGTAACAAAAGCAGCAAGCAAGCTTTTCCAGCCTCACAAGGCCAGGCAGTGCATCCCCAGGGGCTGGTCCCAAAAATTTGCTATGGCTGCTTTGGGTTCCCAGTCTGGCGCTGGCACTGAATAGCAGTGCCCAACACTCCCCTTGAGCCTGTCATCACCCTGGCCCCACCCCCAAGCCTCGTCTGCTAGAGAAAAATAAAATGATGATAAACAAGGGTTTATTATTTTTTCTTTTTCATTTTTTCTGCTGCTGGCAGGTGGGGCGACACTCCTCCGCCATAGCGGAGGAGCAGCCACTGCATCTACAACTGCTCCCTTTAAGTAACTATGTCCTCATAAGTGAAAACATGACTGAAGACCCCGACTAATTGGTACGATTCACTCGCTAGGCCAAGTGAGCAGCCTCCCAGAAAAATAAATGATTTTCAGGAGAACTTTGTCTCTTAAAGAATCGGGAAAGGCTGTAGGAAAGACAGTCAAAAAAGTTAATATTTCAAGCTACATGGAATGCCTTTCGGACTAGCATTATTACCAGTGGTGGAAAATAGCAGGCAGCTATTTTCGGGACAGGATCCGGCTGACCAAAGTAAATAAGCTGAATTTGTCCTGGTGTCCTTTTCCAACACCTTGACACAATTCAGCAGCACCCACACGTTGTCTGCATTCTGCTCAGAACAGCAACCTGCAGACAGCGAATATGCTTTCTTATATTGACTTCTAGCTGGGCACAAACAAAGGCTTGATTTAAAATGCCATCAGCCCTTGTTTTCATCAAGAATCATCCTGGGTAGGAACCATCTGGAGCCTAACACCTAGATGCCAATGCAATGGAAGGAAACAAAGGCACAAAGCTTATCACTTCACAATTACTTAAGACAAACTGTAACTTGGAGGCAGGTTTTATTCAACCCTCCATATGTAAGAGATGTGCAAGCCCCTTAAGAATGCAAGATTTATCTGTGTGCATAAGTAATTACACTAATAATGATTCAAAAGATGCTTATTATTTTTTTTTATTTAGTTCTATTATAGCGCTCCTCATCAAAGAGTAGGCTGTCAGAGCACTTTACATCACTCGGAGACACAATAAATCATAGAAGCTTGTAAATCAGTGTAAGGAAATGTTAGTTAAAACAATGAGGATCTTAAGGTGTACGAATCACACATCGTCCATACGTCTAGATATTATGGGCCTCATTTATGAGGCCGTTTGTGGTGCAAGAGTGATGCAAACCTTAAGACAGATTTTTGAAGCCATGCAAAGCCACGTTGTATTGCTCTGAGTGGTTCCAAACATCTGGAGTAATGCAACACAGAGCAAATCGCTGTATTGCGTTACTCTGCCCCAAAAAGGCGTTGCATGGGCATTGCGTGGGTGTTACCATGCAACTCTCATGGATTTTGACACATCCAAGATTTACAAGAACCTGGGGAGGTGCCAAAATCTTACACCTTCCCAGGGGAGACATAACTAGGAGAAAAACCTCTATTTCTCCTTATTTCTTCCACTTTCTATGTATGCTGCATTATGCAGCATACATAGAAAGAGGAATACGCCTCCCAAGATTGTTTTTGTTTTCCTGCTCAAAACAAATGGTGCAAGGGTGCCTGTGTCAGAGCTAGGCAGTCCATTGTGCGCTAGTGTGTGGGAAAGAACAGGACCAGGAACGCGCCATATTCCATGAAATATGGCACATTCCTGCCCTTTCCCTGTTATGCAGTGCAGCGCAGCAAGGCGACCTGCTGCACTGCACTGCTCACAAAGCTCATAAATTATCCCCTATATGTTAAGAGTGAATGGTCGCAAGAACCATAGAGACAGGATTTAAAACATAATGCAGTGATTTGGGATGCCTGAACTAACCAAACATGATTAATTCTGAGAGGAGCTCTTCTTTGCAATCTTAGAATAACAACAGATTGGAAAAAAAACCTATTCAAATCTAATCCCATGACTTACAGTTTCTTAGCAGCTCCTTGGTGCTGGTAAATAGATCACAGTGTTATAGTAGAAGGATTGTAACTTATGAACTGGAAGTAATAAAATGATCTCAGTGTCAAAAGCAGTAGTGCACTTACCTAGCTACATAAAATACACATTGGTGATCTGATTGTTACGTGATGTTCCTTGCAGCAGGGTCAATTGCCCTCTACTCTATTTTGTGAGTCAAAACTGTGGCTGGCCAAAACCCAGAACTCTCCCAGAGCTGCATCACCAACTAGATTTTTCTTACCTCTATTATAATTCGCTAAAAATTGATGGGCACACAAAGATCTCTGCAGCGGGTGTCATAACCCTATAGGATATTTGAAAATGTAGCCTCTTTGTGATCAATTTAGAAGTGAGAACCGATTTGCTGTCACATTTGCCCTTGATGACAATTTCTTTGCAACAGTTTTTTTAATTAAATGTGCAAGTTGACTGTCCGACTCTGCTTTTCAAGCTCCGGCCCTCGTGACCCCACCCCCGTTCCTCTGCCAAACACTGACCCCCAATGTATGGGTTCTTAGAGTAAAATGTTTTCCAATTCCAGCACTGATTGTTCTAATCATATTCTGTTTCTCTGCAGTGTGGCTGTGTGCTACTAACTGTTAATTTTGTTATAAACTAAAGCTACACTGGTTTCTCTCTGTTGTTAGATGTCAATAGCACAATCTATTTCTCAGCATTTTTGGTTGTTCTACCAGGTCTCTCCCCCTCCCCGTTTACTTGTGCCCTGGCATATTTTCCCATATATTTGACTTCACGTAAAGCAGCATCAGTGAATTCAGTCATTAAAGCAGAACGATGTCGGAGAACTTTCAATGTCGGGGTGTTTTGCATGAGAACATCAATATCTTTTAGTTTCTGCTCAATTTTTTTCAGTTCATCCCGTATGGAGTGCAAGACTCCGGCACGTTTCGAAATACAAACACCTCGGATAAATGCCTTAAAGGCATCCCAAAGTATAAGTTGTGACTCTATGCATCCTTCGTTCAATTCAAAGAATTCTGCAATAGCGTCCCTCACTTCACTGTGGAATACTGAGTCTAGCAGAGTATTTGCAGGGAACCCCCACAAGGGACGTTGTGTGGGGATCGATGGAAAAGCCACTATCAGCAAAACTGGGGAATGATCAGAAAAAGTGCGTGTGAAATATTCAACCTTCTGTACCTCTAACAGAAGCTGTGGCTTGAGATACCAATGGTCGATTCGGGACCAAGTTCTATGTGGAGACCCAGGGTAGTAAATGAACCAAGGGTCCGCTAATTATGCTGAACGGAGTAATGCGAGAAGGTCCCTAGTGGCCTGTGGTTTTGTGACACGACCCGGTCCAGTAGTGTCAATGGTAGGGTCCAATGTGAGATTGAAATCCCCTCCCATTAGTATAGTGTCCGAGTTAAGTCAGTCAATGTGTGAGGCTGTCGTGGAGAAGAAATCGAGTGTGTCCACATTTGGAACGTATATGTTAGCAAGCAGTACATGCATACCCCCAAGAGATCCCTGAACTAATAGGAATATCCCTTCCGGGTCCGTCACCACTGAAATGGTTCGAATGGGAAGAGAGCGGTGAACTAGGATACACACCCCGCATGAGTAGGTACTGTAGCAGGAAAAAAAACGATTCTGTCCCCACGATGCGGCAAACCCGTGAGTTGGAAGGAGCGCGTAGTGCGTCTCCTGAAGGAAAGCTATCTGAATGGATTGTCTCGTTAGATATGCCAACACCTGTCTACTCTTTTTTAGACACGATAGATCTCTCACATTCTAGTACAAGCATCTAATGTGTAAGTCAGTAGTGGTGAATTCCCTCGTACTCATTTTATCACCAATATTCGTTGAATGTAACTGGCAAAAGTGTACTGCTGCTTGTCATGCTGTACATAGTAATATGCGCTGAACAAATGAAACTGCTAAGGAAAAACAAACGAGAATAAACATCCCATTGCAACCCCCTCCCCCCCCTCCACCACCATCGGATACTCAGATATGCGGCACCCAGTGAATCCCAAAGAGATAACAATGAACACAAGAAAAAAAGGGGGGAAGGTATAGAAAAGAGTATAGGAAATTATCCTGAGGGGAATAGCAACGCTCCGACGGAGCCATCACAGATCAGGATAGTCACTGCTAAAGAGATATCCACTCGACCAGGCTCCACAACTAAAAGTTAGGTCCGCGCTATCAGAAAAAGAGGTGAAAAGGCGATGACGGTCTGATTGCATGTAAGGCCACTGGGATTTGCAGTTCAGGTAGGACAGGCCATACGCCGAACTGGCGGAAGAAGCATAGTTCCATGATCACGGCATGTCAGCAGATTCCAAATAACCTCAAGCGTCAGGATTGAGCCGGCCATCTTTATCTTGTCGCTGCGTCGTCTGCTGGTGGATTTTCCTGAATTTGGCTGCTGCGTCAGGCGTGTCGAAAATATGCAATTTGTTTCCAATCTGCACCCGGAGTCTGGCCGGGTATAGCATAGCATATCTAATGTTAGCTTTCTGACGCGAGCGTTTCACATCAGTGTATGCGCGGCGGGCTTCCTGTACCAAGGGTGTAAAGTCAGGGAACAGTGAGATATTGGAGCCCTGATAAGTGAGTGAACCACACTCTCTGGACAGTCGAAGCGCAGTGTCCCCGTCGTTGTAATTGAGGAGTTTGGCGATGATTATCCTAGGGGTCGCCCCGGGTGGCGGCGGAGAGCCCAGCGATCGATGTGCCCATTCAACAGCGAATGTAGTTGAAAAAGATTCCCTTCCAAACAGTTCAACCAGAATGGTTTCTATGAACTTGGGCATGGGGACTGTGTTAGTCGATTCCGCAATTCCAGCTACGCGCAGGTTATTACTGCGTGAGCGCGCTTCTAAGTCTTCTGCCTTAGTTGCAAGTTGTTAGAGTAGGCCTTCTGTCCTATCCAGTTTTTTCTGTATAGAGGGATGACTGTCCTCCAGGTCTGAAATTCGTTGCTCTGCTTTGTCGATCCGGGTATCCTTTGCCTCTAGGCGTCCATTAATATAATCTAGGCGGCTGGTAAGAGTGTCCAAGCGGGCGTCAATAGATTGAAAACCTGCCCTGAGCTCGGCCATAATGGCCGCTGCTCCCTCAAGCGGACTCTGTTCTGGGTCGGTGGCCCCGTCGGTGTCCTCTCGGATAGGGTTCTTCCCCCCATCAAAGTTCAATTCTCGCTGCTTTGGGTCGGTACGGCCCATTTTGTTAACACAGTGGAAGGAGAGAGGCACTGGTGGATTATTGCCTGCTAAAGGGTCTGCTATGTGTGGTATGGAAGGCAGTCAGCACCAGTACGCAGTTCATAGATCCAGACCATCGCAGCCCTTCGGATGGGATCAGGATGTGCGTAGAGGTCGCGAGCAAACCAATCCAATATTACAGCGTGATATACCTCCTGGGCCAGTAATCAATGATCAGACGGCAATACAGTGATGCACTCAAACTTGGTGGCAGTAAGCGTGAGCCCACGAGCATGTAAAAGGGAAAGGCCAGCTACTGGGGCACATTACATGTAATTCGGCACACGCCTAGTGTATGCCTCGGAGTGAGCAATGGTCAAGTACATCACACCGTGGTATGGGCCGGTGCATGCTTAATTTACTATTCCGCTATGTTCCCCGCGCATCTCGGCCCTTACTGCCATCATGTGGAGTATAAATGTGCCATCCCCACTGCCGTTGCGGTGTAGCGTGCCACCCGCTGTCTGCCGGACATAGGCGCCGATGCAGGCATCAAGGTAGCCGGGGTCACTTTTCAGTGAGCGCCGCCATTCATTGAGTCGTTGCGAGCCCAAGGTCTGTCAGCACGTCTGTGCCTTCTGAGTCCCTTGTTGACTCAGGACCTCCGAGGGCTGCGCCAGGCTCAGATACGCCGTGCTCGGATCTCCGCCACACGGGCACCTCCAGTCACTGCTGACGGGGCCAGCGCTTCCTCGTACCACAGGCATCTTTGTTGCATCGCGAATGGTCGCCTTACAGCACAAATATGCTGGCTGGTGGCATTTGAGATGCGACGGCTCCGGAGCTTTCGAGTCAGGCGGCCATCTTAGTCGCTGGCTCAGCCACGCCCCAGCATTTTTGGTTGTTTATTCCACATCCTGTTTCTCTGCACTCTTGGTTGTACGTGCCTCACCCGCTTATGCCCTACTGTTGCCTTTCTATACTAGCTCTTTATTCTATTCCATTGGTGGCTTTGTTTGCAACATCTTGCTACTCTGTACTGTTGCCTGTGTGTGTTACATGTTGTTTCTGTGCACTCTTTGCTGAGTGTGCCATATGACATCATTCTGCAGTACTAGCCATGTGTACTGTACCCTTTTTCTTTGGGCTAGTGGATGTGTGCTCCAGTGCTTAATTTGAGCTGGTGGTTTCTGGTGTTCGGCACTGGCACTTAATTGTCAACTCGAGCTCTTATGACAATTTGCCACATGGTGGTGTTGTTTTTCTGATTTAGAGATAGCACAACAACAGTTGTATATAAATTCAATATACATTAAAAATGGCTAACACCTGTTACCCAAGGCATTCTTGGAGCTTTAGCGGCCTGGAACCATTTAAAATGACACATTTGTAGTTGTATGATTGTTAGTAGTTGTGTTGGTACTGTCATTGGGAGTGCTGTCAGGAACATTGGGTGGTGCAAGCAGCAGTGACCTCCTGACGAGGGCCCTAATGCTTATTTAGTCTGAAAGAAACAGTTAGTTATAGATTCCTTACCTTAGTATTACCCCCAGGCGTCAGACTGGATCCGGAAAGTTTTTTCGTCAGCAGTACCTCTGCGCATCGGAAGGTGGCATCGGTCGGCTCCGCGTTCGTCATTGTAGTCGTGGTCGCCGGGATGACATCGCAGTAGCTACTTAGACGCCGCCCTCGCATGCTGACGTCAGTTCTTTTTATAGAGAGCGGTACCTCCAGTCACTTTTTGACTGAACTTTTTGAGCGACTTTTGTCGATGTCTTTTTGAGTCCTACGACTCCTGGTGCCCGTAGGGATGCCCGCCTTCTGTTCTCGACTGATGTCGCTTATGGATCCGCACCGCGTGTGCCTCTTTTGCCTTGAGCGCGACCGCGACCCCAAGTCATGCTCCGACTGCCGGTCTATGGCTCTGAAGGCTTTGCGGGAGCGGTCCCCAAAACTTCTTGAGCACCGGCAATCGGCTTCGTGCCGTTCGAGATCTCGGTTACGAGGGAGGTCGAGGGACAGGTCGCAGAGCCATCAGCACTCTTCTAAGTCTTCTAAGTCTTCGCACTCGGGGTCAGGTAAGTCGAAGCACAAGTAGAAGTCGAAGAAGCATCGTCGCTCTTCAACTTCTCCCTGTCGGTCGGCTGACGCGACGAGGGATGCGGGCGGTGCCCCTCCTGCAGCTCCGCATGTGGAGCCTGAAGAGTGGACTCCGAGTTCACCTCCCTCCCTGGGACCCGGAGCGACTCCTGCCCAGCTTCGTAAGGTTTACGAGGCGATGCACGCCATCTTTGGGCAGCCCGAACTGCCCGGCACTTGTTAGGGCCACAGACTCAGTTGAGGGGCCTAGGCCTTCTCTATCGGAGGCTCCGGCCCCAGCACCGCAGGCCCCCCTTGGATCCAGGCCTGGATCCAGGTCGGCGCCGGTTGACGTTATTACGCCTCCATCGGCGCCGTTTCCTCCGGCACCGCTTCCGCATTTGATGCCGGTTGGCCCCCCAGCCGGCGTCGACCCCGGCTTCCATCCCGATGTTGACCCGGACCGGCGTTGTCCGACGCCGTATACGGCGCCAATAGGGGTTTTTGTGCCGCTGTTCACTCCTGGGGTCCCTTTTAGGCCAGATTGGCACCCAGAGTACGAGAAGGAGGACTGGGCGGGGTCAGGTGACACTCTGACTGACCAGTTGGACAGTGAACAGGACTAGAGAGAGGAAGTGGGGGATGCCAGGGGTTTGGACACCTCCCCTGACCTTGGCATGTTGTCTCTTCCTACCGTGGCTACTGAAGAGGGAGCGTCATACGCAGTGGTGTTTCATATGGCGGCCGAGGCTCTCGACCTCGAGCTCCCTATAGTGGCGGTCAGGACTAACCTCCTGACAGAGGTGCTTCAACCGCAAGCGAGCTCTTCAGAGCCCCTGCTGCCGTTCAATGAAGCCCTCACCAATGTCCTTTTGGGCACCTGGTCAAGGCCCAACACGGGGGCTCCCGTGGACAAGATGCTTGCCCGACATCACCGCCCGGCTCCGGGCTACCCCACTTTCCTCTCCCAACTCCCCACCCTTGAGAGCTTGGTGGTCCAAGCCTCTACTCCCAAGAGCGCATTCCCTACTTCTCCACCAGATAGGGAATCCAAGAAGCTGGATCATTTTGGGAAGAAGATTTTCTCTTTTGCCAGCTTGGGACTGAGGTCGGTAAACGCTGCATGTTTATTGGGCCATTATTCCCACACCGTGTGGGATACGGTTGCGCAAGTGATGCCTCAGTGTCCGGAGGAAGCCCAGACAGTGCTCTTCCAGGCTATTGATGAAGAGATGAGGCAAAGTTTACCATCTGTTGTGGGCTGGATACCGCCGACTCTCTAGGCAGGACAATTTCCACGTCGGTAGCCCTTCGTCGCTATGCCTGGATGAGAGCGACTGGCTTTTCTGGGGATGTCTAGAATACCCTCAAGAACATGCCTTTTGATGGCAGTCACCTTTTTGGCGACAAAGCGGACAACACTCTAGAGCGTTTCAAGGACTCACGGGCTAGAGCTCAGTCTGCTTTTCGCCCCTTTTGTGACTACCGAAGGGGTGCCCCACTACGTCCCGCCCAGAGCCACAGGCCGGCGCAAGTTGCCCAACCTTCGCGGGGACGTGGGAACCACCGCCATGGTTCAGGGGGCCAGTCCACCAACCCCCCTCTGCAGCAGCCTCCAAACCTTCCTAGTCGGACATTTCAGGCCCATCAAACGCCAGTGGGTGGCAGGATCCGCCATCACCTCCCCCACCGGCGCACCATCACATCGGACAGGTGGTTTTTGCATATAGTCCGAAGGGGCTACTCCCTCTCCTTCGAGAAAACCCCTCCAGCCATGCCACCTCGGTACCACCGTATGTCGGAGGGCCACCTGGGCAGGAAGTCACAGCTCTCTTGGCCAAGGGAGCCATCAAGTGCGTTCCTGCCCCAGAAGTAGGTCGCGGTTGTTACTTCCACTACTTTCTGGTACCCAAGAAGGACAAGGTCCTCCTGTGTCCTCAAGAACGTCAACCGCTTCCTCCGGAAGAAGAAGTTCAATATGTAGACGCTCGCTCAGGTCTTGTCTGCCCTCGACCCTGGAGACTGGTTGATAGCGTTGGACTTGCAGGACGCTTATTTTCACATCCCCATCTTGCCGGCCCACCGGCATTACCTGCGGTTCACGGTAGGCTACGAGCACTTTCAGTTTACCGTGCTCCCCTTTGGCCTCACCAGCGCCCCTCGGGTGTTCAAGAAAGTGATGGCAGTGGTCGCAGCTCATCTGCACAGATCGGGGTTTCAGTCTTCCCCTATCTAGAGGACTGGCTATTGAAGGCGGGCTCGCCCCAGACTGTCGTCTCCCACCTCCAGACTAAGGCCGACGTCCTGCACTCGCTGGGCTTCTCCATCAATGTGCCGAAGTCACACCTGATTCCCTCTCAGAAGCTCCTCTTCATCGTGCATGATGGAACACGAATGGCGTCTTCACTCAGAGGTGGTGCAAGGTCTCTTTCAGCAGTGGGGAGAGCCTTGGTTAAATCTATTCGCCACCGAAGAGAACGCGCAATGTCAGCAATTCTATGCATTGGAATTTTCAAGGCGGCACTCGCTAGGCTACGCTTTTCGTTGCGAGTGGATTTGCAGTCTATTGTATGCCTTTCCGCCGATACCACTTCTACCCAGAGTGCCGAAGAAGATCAGACGCGACCGGGCCCAAGTCATCCTTGTGGCTCCGGATTGGGCAGGAAGAGTCTGGTATCCCAAGCTGCTCAACATGGCCATTGATACTCCAACCCGACTGCCTCTTCGGGAGGATCTTCTGTCACAGCAGCAGGGGACGGTCCTCCACCCGAACCTGTCCAGGCTCTACCTCCTTGCGTGGAGATTGAGCGGTGGCAGTTGACATAATTTGACTTGCCTCCCGAAGTTTGTGATGTAATCTTGGCAGCCAGGCGTCCCTCCACTAAGACGGTATACGCCTGACGGTAGAACAAATTTGTGGTATGGTGCACAGCAAAGGCTGTGGATCCCCTTTCTGTCCCTCTTTCTGAGGTTCTCTTGTTCCTCCTTTCTTTGGCCCAGCAGGGCTCTGCTCTGGACACTCTTAAGGGCTATCTTTCAGCCATTTCTGCCTTTCTTCGGCTTCCTGATTGGCCTTCTCTTTTCAAGTCCCCGGTTGTAAATCGTTTTTTAAAAGGCATAACTCATCTCTTTACTCCTATTCCTTTCGTTATGCCTCAGTTGGACTTGAATCTGGTCTTGACATATTTAATGTGCGTTTCCTTTGAGCCGCATCACAACTGTCCCTTAAGACTCTTAACTCTTAAGACTGCATTCCTGGTGGCCATCACATCTGCCAGAAGAGTGAGTGAGCTACAGGCTCTTTCATCTAAGCCTCCTTTTATGTCTGGCCATCCGCACAAGGTTGTCCTCAGGACCCGTCCATCCTTCCTTCCCAAGGTGGTCACCTCCTTTCACATTGGGCAAACCATCACTTTGCCCACCTTCTTTCTGCCTCCGCATCCTTCAAAATAGGAAGAGCGGCTTCACCGTCTGGACCCAAAATGGGTGCTTTCCTTTTATCTGGATTGCACCACAGTTCCGGGTGGATGAGAGGCTCTTTGTTGGCTATGTGGGCGCCAAGAAAGGTCGGGCTGTACATAAGCAGAATATCTCCAGATAGGTAATTTTGTGTATTAAAGCCTGCTATTCTCTAGCAAAAAAGGAGCCTCCAGTGGGACTGCGCGCCCACTCCACCAGGGCGACGGCAGCCACTACTGCTTTGGGACGGGGAGTCCCTCTGAATGACATATGTCAGGCAGCTACGTGGGCATGGCTGCACACGTTTACGAGACACTACTGCCTCGACAGCCAAGTCCGGAGAGACAGCTTCTTTGGCCGTTCTGTTCTCCAGGTCTTTCTGGTGTGGACTTGGTTCGCAGACCCACCACCGGGGTTGGTATTGCTGGGGTATCTATTCTAAGGTAAGGAATCTATAACTAACTGTTTCTTTCAGATGAACCAGTTACTTACCTTCCTTAACGATATATCTGTAAGAAACATAGGTTAGTTATAGATTCCTTACTGCCCCACCCATCCTCCTCGTTCTGCGAACTGATTTCTAGGGTTAAGGACATCCTTTCAGGGCCCTAGTTTTGTGCACCAGTGGTCAGTGTCTTGCATTGCTTTGCATTTCTGGCTTGGAAAGTCATGTACAGAACTGATGTCAGCGCGCGAGGGTGGCGTCTAAGTAGCTACCGCGAGGTCATCCCGGCGACCACGACACCAATGATGAACGCGGAGCCGACTGATGCCACCTTCCGACGCGCAGAGGTACTGCTGACGAAAAAACTTTACGGATCCAGTGTGACGCCTGGGGGTAATTCTAAGGTAAGGAGTCTATAACTAACCTATGTTTCTTACAGATGTATCGTTAACGAAGGTAAGTAACTTGTTCTTTACAAATAACATCTTGTTCCAGAGCATTTTTGGATGAGAGTGCCACGCCCTGTTTCTCTGTGCTACTGTTTCTTTTTATGCTGCATCCTGTTTCTCTACATTGTTGGCTGATGTGTGCCACATCCCGTTACTCGACATGTTTGGTTGTATGTGTCACATCTTATTTCTCTTTACTTTTTTGCCTCTGTGTGCCACATCCATTTTCTCTGCATTGTTAGTTTTAAGTACAACATCCTTTTTGCTGTACTGTTGATTATGCATGCAGCATCCTCTTTCTTTGCATTGTTGATTGTGTGTACTTCATCCGTTTTACCTGCACCGATGATTCTTTGTCTCATCCAGTTTCTCTGCACTGTTGGTTTTGTGAGCCACATCCTGTTTCTAATCACAGTTGGTTTTAGGTGCCACTCCTTGTTTTTCTGCACGGCTGGTCGTGGAAGCTGCATCCATTTTCTCTGCATTGTTGGTTTTAAGTACAACATCCTTTTTGCTGTACTGTTGATTATGCATGCTGCATCCTCTTTCTTTGCAATGTTGATTGTGTGTACTTCATCCTTTTTCCTTGCACCGATGATTCTTGGTTTCATCCAGTTTCTCTGCACTGTTGGTGTTGTGAACCACATCCTGTTTCTAATCGCAGTTGATTGTAGGGGCCACTCCTTGTTTCTCTGCATTGATGGTCACGAGGGTCACATCCATTTTCTCTGCACTTTAGCTTTTACGGTCCACATTTTATTCTGCAGCATATGTTGGTCGTAAAGGCTATCATTTTTTTTTCTTTGAGTTGTTGTCTGATTGTGCCACACCCATTGTCTCTGCACTGTTGTTTGTGCATGCTGCAAGAGTGTGCCACATCCTATGTTTCTGCCCTGTTGGTTGCTCGTACCAATTCCACTTAATTTGCAGTGTTGTGGGGGTGTACCAGCCGTTATTTCTCTGTGTGGATACATCACTCCCTGTCCTCGGAGCATGAACGTTACTTATTCCATATCCCAGAAAGACTTATGAAGGAAAATGTGCGAGAAAAAGGGAAAAAGTTGTCAAAAATAAGAAAGATCCGATCTGAGCTCCACCCAGGCAGATGGTTACGATTTGAGGATTTGTGTTTCCAGTTGTTGACATTTGGTTCTGGCAGAACGCGGGGTGGTTCTTGTCTCTGAGGGCGCGAGAAGCGCCTCTCGTGCTTGTTTGGAGAAGGCCGCGATGAAACTGGAGTCAGGGAAGAAGCCACAGACCGGGGAAAGAGAAGGCCCTAGGAAGACGAGGGGCTCGGAAGGGGAGTCCCCACAGTGCCGAGGCAGCCCACGGGCACGGGGGGCCAGGGGCGCGTGGGTCCAGCTGGCTGTGATGTCTCCTGTGCGGTGGGAGCCTGCAGACCGCAAGGGCCTCTCTGCCCACGTCCGTCGGGTGAAGAGGAAATGGTTGTATGACTTGGGGTCTACAGACGGCTGTAGACACACAGGCACCCGGAAACGTACACAGGATCAAATCAGCGCGGGTCCTTGGAGGGAGGGGAAATATACCAACATAGCAAGTCAATAAGGTCATCTTCCAATACTGGGACTCTGCGTTCTTTTGCATACCCGGTGCAGTCACCAGCACTCCCTGCTCGAGCTGACACCAACTGCTACAGTTTTCACAACCCTGCCTGCTGCAGTCCAAGGGATCGTGTAATGCCCACCCAGACTGGCAAACGCATGCACATCACTTCTGCCCCTCTCTCCAATTGCTCAGAGCAGGGCGGACAATGTCAGTTGTTTTCACCAAAATAGCGACAAACCACTCGGAAAGGCAGTGGCACCCGTGAATCTGAGTTCGAGCAGTTATTCCTCATTTTAAGGGGAAAAATCTTAATGGCCGGAGACTGGCCTGTAAACTTAATTCCGGCCCTCCATTATCTTTCCTACAAACAACCACCGACTTGTAATCAGATCCCAAGCAGAAAAAGCTGAAAGTACACTGGCAGAGCAGAATGCGCTTTCCTAAATATTGGCACACACGCTTCAAACCCTCTCTAAACATAGATGCTGAACACAGACATACACAACCTCGAGCGAACCTAGCTTGCAACCATTCGACTGTATAAAAATGTGTCTGACTAGCCACTAGCCCAAATTGTATTTGTATTACGTCACAAGAGCTGCCTAAATTCATCCTATTGATCTAAGTTACAACATGGACTCACTGTATCAGCACTGCAGGGCCACTGGCATTATGCGGCATAATGTGGCACATTTAGTTGTTGTTATTACTTCATTATTTTGTAATTTTTACGTATGGTAGTACTGTCTGGGCAAAGATTTCCCCTCATTAGTACCAGTTTAAAAACCATAAGCAAATGAAAAATGACAATTTAGCCTTTGCCAAGGGTTTTCCTATGCGCGCAAACACATATCGCAATGTTTTTAATAACTTTTGATCCATTTCAGCTAGAAACAATTTTTTTGTTAAAATCTGCAGTCTATGCAACAGATTATGGAGTATGTGGCAAATGCAGTAAATCCGCCATTATTTGAAAAAAGCAGCGGCAGCAGAATAACATAAATACAGTGGCCCTGCGAATCAGTTACCAGCTCCATTGAAATTATGAGTCCCACAGAAGCACTGCTGGTCCAGTGTCTTTAAAACCTCTGTGTGAAATCGTGGTCATAAATTATAAACAACCAGAGTGATCACAACGGAAATTATGGACTCCTCTGGTCATTTCTCACCATCGGGGTCTGAGTTATAAGGAAGGCCTTTAGAACTATGCGATTCTGCGGCAATGGCATTTCACACATCATGATGGAATTGAAACATTTACAACATAATTCACCATCTTCTGCATAATTTGCAAATTTGACCCAAAAAAGATTTTTGGCTCAAACAGGTCGAAAATCATAAGAAAAAGTACTAAAATGTGGTTTTGAACAATTACAGACACTTTGCAAAAATTAACTGAAGACCTTTCAGTTGCTAATTGCAGCACTATGGAATATCGAAACACCCCAATACTGTGCACAGAACGTAGAGGCACAGAATATTGAAAGGTAGGTGCATATAGGGAAGTATAGATTTATTCATAATCGTAACACACACACACGTTGTCAAGGTACAGATATGTGGATTTAGGTGCAGAAAATCTATCTATATTTACTTACCCCATGATATTTTTCCCTTTGGTAGTGTGTTGACGATATTTAGTGCCCTCAATATTCTGGGGGCACAACCTGTACCTAGAGGCTAAACTGGTATTATTGAGGTGCAACTTTGCCCAGACAATATTAAAAATTATTCAAATGACAAAATAAAAAAAAAATACTGTTACAGATCATCCCACATTACTTCGCATGATTTGCCTTTACTTGCTGCATAATTATTTCAACCCTGCTGAATAAATTGGCCATCCATTATAGCATAATTCCAGTGGACCAATTTATAAATAGGCTCCCGGTTTTATGGCCTTTATTTTTTTGACATTTCCTCTGTATTTACCCATATTTATTTTTTGCTAACTTTATCTTTATTTATCCATATTTATTTTGTTTTGTGTAAAAATGAAGCTGAAATTTGTATTTTTTCAACTTTTACTTAACCAATAAATGTGCCTGCCAGGATTCAATCGTATGAACATCTGCAGATGATAAATCAATGCACTTATATGAAAACATTCAACTTTCAGTATCAAGCTTATTCATATCTACTGCTTCCTCAGCCTTTTTAGTTTAATTATTTTCTTTACCCCCTTAGCTGTCAATCTGCAAGCTAATGGCCTGGCAGTCATGGCTGACAGCATTTAAAATCACTCAAAAACCAACTCAATATCCGTTTTTATCTACATTTAAAAATAACTGCAGGCCCGAAAATAAATAGTTTTCTGTCTGTATTGATCTGAAAAAAACAGTAAATACGGAAAACAGGGAACCTTATTTATAATCCCCATAACTCTGCCACCCCTCGTAGTGAAGCCCTTAATATCGAACCATATGTACTCTCTCGCCCTGACCACATATATACCAAGAATATGACTAACAATATCACCAGTCTGAACTGAACCAGTTACCTTATGAGTCACATATACACCTTATAGGTAAAGTACAACAATTGGTGCTGTTAATAACGCAACTCAGTTTATTTCCCAACAAATCCACCCACCAAAAAAACCCTTCCACTTTCAACGCCTCCACCTGCCAAAACGCACTCTAAACTCACAGAACATGCAATGGACAATGTAACAAGGCTGTACGTGGCGGAACCGACAACAATGGAGTAACTAAGAAGTAAACATGCCTGTGTCTAAATCAGGCACATGTTGCGTTTGGTCGTAACCAAGGAGCAGTAACTCCCTGATAACAATATGTTAAAAGATGTTTTAAACATCTGAGAGTGTCATTTTTAAAGGTTATCTTAAGGATCATCCATTTGTTGTAAGATGGAATTTCCCATTGTCTAAGTTACATGTATAGGTGTGTGCATAATCGCAACTTCCCCACGCTATGTAAGGCTGATCTGGAAAACCAAGGAAACTGACACCAAGCTTCCTTGACACAAAGATTTGAAATATCATATATAGTAGGTGGTATGAGATATTTAATGAATAATTAGACCATTAAATTGAACTTTTGTGCTGCCTTGACCAACCAAATTGCATTGAAAGTGGATTGTAACTGTGAATACCTAGTTTTTAGGTCTAGCCTGAGATAGCGTTCATGCGCTGTTTCTTGCAATGATCTATTGTCTTTAAAAGGAAAACAAAAACTCTAAAAGGGGGCTTTTAGCCGGGGTCGGACTGAGAACGCAAACCAGCCCTGGCAGTTAAGTCGGACTGACCCGGGTAGTGGGGGATGGGGGGTGGGAAACACTGCTGCTGCTTTTGTTACAGGGGGTCAATATTCTGCAAAACTGGCCCCCAGTATTAAAAACGCCCCCCACCCTTCTGGCCCACAGGGAAAACACTCGGTGCCCGCTACGGCCAGTCCGGCCCTGATTTTAGTCCACCTGTTACTTACCGTTGATTGGCTTTTCTGTCACTCTTATTTTCCTTCTGTTTAATGGTGAGCACGTGTCTGGGCGTGTCAGATTCACTTCGTCCCTGTGTTTTTGTTTTCTTTCCTAGAGCACGGACCATGTTCTGATTGATTTCTTGATTAGTGTTCTTTCGCACTGCTTGTGCTCATATTGTGGTACTTTTTTGGGGAGTGTGTATTGTTTGTTTTTTCTCTTAGCATGCTCCTATGCCGCTCTATCTTGTTTTTTATCTGCTTTTATGTCCCTTCATTTTTGCTTTTCTGTCTTGGGCCCACCGCTTCCCTCATGTGTTGTTTGTTTTCCAATTTTCTCAATACTTCACTTTATAGTGAGATGCTTTTCTCCAGCCAGTCTTGACTAAGTCGCATAACAACACTATTTATTAAATTTTAATAGTTACATGTTGCAGCATTTACTAAGGGTGCGTTTGTTTATGATTCATCCTCGTTTTGGTCATTTTCCATGTAATGCTGCCTTCCATCTCAACTTGATAAAACTAACGTAAGTTAAATGTTTTTAAATTGTACCAACTGGTGATATCAGCACTTACTTAAATGCATGTGTATGCATGCTGTTAGTTTATAAGTTGTAAACCTCAATAATATGCCAGACCATACTCATACCATAATACACTATACAATAACAGGCCATGACATACCATGAATGAAATACAACTTATAGAGCGCTAACTAAGCCCAAGGGCATCAAGGCGCTGGATACAGAAACAATATGCAGATAGACGAGGAAACGCTCAAACCACACCACACCACACCACACCATGCAATAAAAGACCATAACATATCATACTATACAATAACAAATCATACCAAACATGCCAAACTGTGTATGTAAAATAAGCCATACCGTACAATACAATGACAGTCCATATCATATTGTAACATACTACACAATAACAGGTAATACCATAACATACCATACAATAAAGCACATATAATACCATACTATAAAATGACAGGCCATACCATTTCATACTACCCAACCAAGCTACCCTCATTTCTGTTTAGCTAATGTATAACCCGGAGCTCTCAAGTCATGTTCACCTCCCTTTAACTCTACCATCACTGTTCTCTCCAGTGACGCTCACCTCCCTTTACCTCTACCCACCCTTTTGCCCTCAAGTCACCCTCCCTTTACCTCTACCCACCCCAGAGCCCTCATGCCACCCTCCCCTCCCCTCCCTTTAAATATTCCCACATCTGAGCCCTTAAGCCACTCATGCCCTCCTTTACATTTACCCACTCTTGAGCTTTCAAGACACACTTGTCTCCCTTTTTTTTCACCCACCCCTGAGCTCTATAACCACCCTTGCCTTCTCTTACCTCTACCCATACCGGAACCCTCAAGTCACCCCTACCTCTTGTAGTGAAGATCGTTATCTATATATGTACATTGCTAAGTTAGCACAACCGCGTTAGATGTTAGAAAGCCATCTTGCCGCTTTTGCTGCTTTTGCACACGACACTGTAGTCACATGTTATTAAATTGAGAAATGCTTGCTCGACTTTGCTTCACATGAGAACTGTCTGTTGTTCACATCCCAAACAGTGAGCAGCGACCTTGGTCTGTACATAGTGTAAAGAAACAGTCTGGGTCGCTAGACGGTGCATGTTGTTGGGTTCAGGTTGATCGGCCCACTATTTAGCCATAACACGCACGCAGCTGCAAATACCTGAAAGTCGGGTGCTTTTAATATTGCAGTGTTACATGTTTTCATTACATTCGGAAGAAGAGCTTTCCCAGGAGCAGAGCCTAGCTGATCCTGTGATGTGATCTCACTGAGCTGATCTTTACGGTATGGGGTTCCCCATTCAAGCCTAGAGACCTTTTACTAGTCTAATAATAATAAAATTAGTTTGCTAGCGAAAGGAAGGTGGCTTAGATCCACTGTCATTTTAATATGATTACTCCTTTCATTTTCTATGGTATTGTAACTATGCTGATGGTTATGATTTTAATCGTTTGTCTGCTTATGTTAGCCAAACTCCTGCATCTTAGGACACGAGGTTTATAAAATAAACTCTTTAAACTTTACCGTGTCTCTGTTTATTCTGTTGTGGATTTATATGAGAATAATTACGAACAGGTATTTCTGATTCCCAGCATTCCTGAGAAATACACTAAGTCGCTTGTTCTGGGTTGTCTATACATTGGGACCGCCGAGCTAAACCTCGGATAACGAATGGGACACTGATGCTGGTCGGATAAGGGGTTCTGGGTTCTGAGGTGAGTTTTTGGTACACCACAATTCACGGAGATCCTGGTTTCCTGCGCATAGTTCTGTGCATAAGCAGAATCCCTGCAACATGGCACACCTAACGTTTGGTCTATTGATTTGAAACGCCTTAGTAGTGCTTATATTAGTCCACAACACCCTCACTCTGGTTTCCGGTTGACGGGAGTGACGGTTTAACCTACCTGTGTTTCGACTAATAGGTTCCTTCAAGCTTGATCATTAAAAAGGTTATTTTTTCTGAACCCCAGTGCTACTGTTGATATCGTTGATACTCTTTACTGTGTCCTTATGGCGGTTGACATAGCCGCGCATAGTCGTGCATCTCTACGCCGTCATTTGACGACGTATGGGGTGCCAGATGATGGATGGCTGTTATTTTTGTGGTGAGCGCTGATGCGTCATACCCGTATGAGTTGTTTTACTCATGGGTGACTTTTACGGCGGTGGATGACGATGATACGTTTCATACCTATACAGCCACACTGCTGCCTGCGGTCTATACCCCGTATAGGACACAAGAAATTCCAATCTCTGCCTGGTAGCATACTATTTGGATTAATGGCGCCCTTCCCCATTCGGTTGCACCAGCAAGAATGGGCCCGTTGTCTATTGCAGGGGCCACATGGCCGGTGCTGGCTGGTTTTACGCCTCATCCCCGTTATCTCACGGTGGCGGTGGCTGAGTTGCGGGTACTACACACAGCCCTGATTACAGTACATAGGGCTTTAGTGCAGTACGTGTCACGCAACGTACAGGTGGGGGCACCTGCTGTTGCGGGACAACCAACGGATCACCACGTGGTGGTTATTAGTCCTGTTATGGTTAATTCGGTTGTCGGCAAGCGCCCCCAAAATAAGGATTAATTTCCTTATTGGCTTGCTGAGAAATTAGACCAACTGGAGGCGGTTTTTCCGCATACCACTCCTGTGGAGAAACACAGGATCCTCACCATTACTTTGCCTAAAGACATGGTCCCGGATATGGCCGATTGTGACAACTGGGGTAAGGTCTTTGCCGCGACGTATTCTTAGTGCTATGGCACTCCGTCTATGTCTGTGCTACCATCCGTCATCAAAAAGGTTCAAGAGAATCATGGTGCGGAGGCTGCTATTGAATTGGGAATGAGGCTTGTTGACAGCTTCGATGTGGTATGCTCCATAGTAATGGGCAACCTCAAAGGAGATGCCATGCAGTTCCAAGTTGCAAATATGATGGACCGCGTGGATGACGCCGACAAGCCCAAGGAGTTCGCTAAAATAATTGCGAAGGCATATAGGACCTTGGGTCGTAGTGCCTTAGGTGTAAAACCGACTGTGATCATTCCTGATATAGTACAGCAAACTAAGGTGAGCTCGTCTACAAAAGACGAACGCCCCAATTTTCCTAAACAAAGTTGGAGAGCTAAGAAACAGGGGAAGCAGCAACAGAAACAGGGGTCACGTCCTGCCTCACCCGTACAGTCGTCTACCGAACGCACCTATGATCTGCGCGATCGATCTCGTATTAAGTCGCCTGATAGATTTCAGGTTTCTGAACAACGGTCTCCTCGTTCTTCACAGGAAACATCGGCTTCACAATCCGGTGGCGGAGACCGTGGAAAAGGAAGGGGTGCCCAAGGTCGTGAGCAACCCCGCCAGTCAGACGGCAAAGGCAAGCAGGACGAGTCTGCGCGTCAGCGACCCCCGTTTCAGAAGAAGAAAGTTGCTGCGCTGACAGCGAGGTATGCCTCAGATGGTACGGACGCAGCTTCAGAACCTGACGTGGGCACTAATGCTGCTAGACAGCGCGGCGGAAGTTACAGTAGTGCGACGAGCACTGCGTCCATATCTGGTGGCAACAGCAACTGATACATTCGTGAATATTGAAACTGCTGATACTCGAGTGTCTCCCCCTGATAGACTGTATAATATAGTCCTTCTAATTGAAGGTGACATACAACGTACAATTCAAGGTTTTTTTTGGGATCATCTGACCACTTCCTATGATATTCTGTTGGCGGAGGCAGATTGGCCCCCGGCTTTCGTTTTAGATGCTCCTAGAGGGGAGGAGGTGATCCTCCCGTCCTTTGCGCACACAGTGCCGAAGGTCCAAGCTAAAAAGTACGCAGAGGAATGGGCTCAGGTGCTCGCACCTGCGTTATATCGAAATCAGGTTGGCTGGGATAAATTGTCTCCCAGCCATGAGATTCCGTTACGGACTACGCCCCAACCACAACCCCAATACCCCATGCGTCGCGAAGCTAGACCTCACGTTGCGTCAATCCTTGAACAATTGGAATATCAAGGAGTAATCGAAACATGTGTGTCACCGATGAATAATCCTTTGTTCACTGTGACGAAGCCTGACGGGTCGTACCGCCTGGTTTTGGATTACCGGCATCTAAACTCTCATTGCTGGACATGTGCAGTACAAAACACCCACAGTTCGGCTCTCGTCGATAGTCTCGTGAGAAAAAGGTTTAAAACCACACTTGACATTTCCAATGGCTTTTATAGCCATAACCTGTCCTCTCTTAGTAGTGAGTGGACGGCTTTCACCTCGGGTGGCAAACAAAAACAATTCAAAAGATTACCAATGGGCTATAAGAACAGCCCTGGTGTCTTCGCTGCTCGCGTGGTCTCTTTGTTAGAGAGCATAGACCCAGATGCGTACTCGTATGTGGATGATATTTATCTCACAGATGACGAGTTGGAACCGCATCTCCGTCGCGTTGATCGCCTTATTGTTTTGTTTGCAGACTTCGGTTACAAATTCAACTTTGCAAAGTCTCACATTGCGGAATATACAGTGTTGTTCTTGGGGTACGAACTCAACAATGAAGGTCGAGGGTTGGCTCCGCACTTCCTAGAGAAATGCGCATGCCTACGTGCTCCCACGACACTGAAGAAATTACAATCTCTGCTGAGCTTTCTGAATTTCAGTCGAACTTACATTCCGGATTATGCCCAGCGTATCAAGCCACTTTATGCCTTGGTACAACCTACTTTTTCCAAATCTTGTTGGCTGCCAGAGCATTCAGCTATATTGCAGTCATTGCAAGCTGATCTTCTTGCTTCAAAATACTTACTGACGCGTGATAACCACACTAACCTGGTCATAAGAATTGTGCCAGGCGCAGTTGGTTTCACATACTTAACGTTCAATGAGGGCGACACCGTCCCCATTGCCTACAAATCTCACTTGTACACTTCGGCTGAACTGCGATTTTCCGCTGTCGAGAAAGTTCTGACGGCAGTGCAGATGGCGATTCTGAAAGAACGAGCGCTATCGCAAGGTAAATGCATGTTGGTGGTAACTCCGTATCCTGCCCTTGAGGCGGTGACGAAGGCTAGTGTACCAAATTCTAAGGCTTTGCATCCAAGGTGGATACAATGGGCCACTTCCTTGACATCGCCTGACGTCACATATATATTTGACGCGGCACTTCAGACTCAGGAATTTTTGCAGTATGAATTCGTTCATCCGGCTCCTCTGTCTTTGCGCCCGCTCGAGGATTACCATTGTGTCATTTACACTGACGGTTCTTGCCAACCGGCAACTGGATCAAAGCACGCCTATTCAGCGGCTTGCGCAATTGTGGTCGGTACTTTCGTAAATGGTGAATTCCAGTCCGATGTCGTGCATACGCAGTCATTGGGTGATTGTACGGTGCAGTTGGCGGAGCTTCGTGCTCTGGTGCTAGCGCTAGAGTTTGCTGATCCCCGAGTCACTACCCTTATAGTGAGTGACTCATTTTATTGTGTCCAATCTTACAACGACAATCTACATTTTTGGTCTCAGAACGACTACCATGATTCCAAAGGTAGCACGATTAAGCATAAAATGCTTTGGGTTCGAGTGGCAGATCTTAAAGAACGTCTGCCTCTCGTGAATGTGATTCACACTCTTGGTCACCAATGAGGTGGTGTCCATGCTGTCGGCAACAGCCTGGCTGACGAGGCAGCAAAAACAGCAGTGGCAACATACTTAGTAGCAGCAGTTACAAGATCCAAAAGTAAGATCGATGATGACATCTTCGCAGCTATTGCTGCTTCAGCGCAGGGAACGAAATTTCTAAGAGGTTTCCCTTGTCGTTACCATTATCGCTTAAGTCCTGATAACGTCCCATTAGTGAGGATTAATGACGTTGGTGACAGATTGATTCCCAAAGCGGACTGCAGACCATCTTTGATATTAGCGGCTCACGAGGGCATGGCGTCCGCGCATGCCGGAGTTGCAGCTACTGTATCTCTGCTACAACAACGTTACTGGTGGTGCGGTTTGTATAAACAAGCCCGAGCTTATGTTCTTAATTGTGACATTTGCCAGCAGATTAAACCTTAAACTGCGGCGCGCCCACTACAAACTCAGTTGTACATATCTAATAAACAAATGGGTTGTGTTTATTTAGATCATTGCGGTCCATTTACCTCTGATACTGCGTACAAATACATCTTGGTTGCAGTAGAGTCGTGCACACGTTTTCTGTGGGTGTGGCCACAAAGGAGTGCTGATTCCCGTATTGTCATAAAGGATTTGCGTGTCTTTGTTGGAAGTTTTGCATGTGGTACCTTTCATTCTGATCAGGGTCCTGCGTTCGCCTCTAAGGCGTACAAAGAAGCCATGAGAAATTTGGGGGTCCAAGTCAAATTTTCGTCTCCATACCGACCTGAGGGTAATAGTGTAGTGGAGCGAATGAACCGTGACTTAAAGCAATCTTTGACAGCCAGGGTTTTAGGTACTGGCCGGAACTGGCTAGCCCACTTATATGACGTGCAACGTGCACTTAATAATCTCCCTAGAAGGTCTCTGGGTGGGCGGACCCCATACATGATGCTCTTTGGCATGCGAATGTTTGTCCCGGACCTTGATGGTCTAGACATGGCGGCGTCAGCCGCACCCTTTGACGTAGATGATCACTGTGCTGTATTGCAGAATCTTCAAGAAGCCAGAGACAGTCTAGCGAAAGACCACATACCCTCCTCATCTGATGCTGCGCTTCAGGTTCCGGTAGTCGGCTGGCTACCTCGAGTTGGTGATCTGGTCCGTGAGAAGGTGGAGAACAAGAAGGAGTTTGGCTCCTCTTATCGTGCACCAGTTCCAGTGCTTGGAGTACAGGGTACACGAACAGTCATTTTACCTCCACTTCCTGGTCGCAAGGATAACAGGTACATCTCTATTGACAATGTCAAGCTACAGCGAGTTGTTGATTCTTCTTAGTATGACTCCGGCAGTTTCTTGCCTTTCGATGCTGAGAAATTCTGTTGTGGCCCGAGCTTCTAACACCGTGCCTGATGTTGCCGTCGAGATGCATACAGTTACTGGTCCCTTATTGCCACCGACACCTGGTGGTCTGCCTGAAGATGTTGAATATGCTTATCCTGCGGATGTTACATTGCCTGTTTTACAATCCACCACGGTTGCCCACTCACGAGACTCTTTTGACTCTAATTCAATGACTTCCTTTGCCCCGTCCAAAGTTTCGATTTTTGTGGCCTGGTTTAAAAGACACTTTTTAATTCCCCCTTGGACTTACATTTGGCTGGTGCTCATATGTATTTTTTTGTTCATGTCCATTGGCTTTGTGGTAGTGTTTTTTAGACTTATCAATGGACACTACCTGAAAGAAAGATCTACAATTCGACTAATTGATGGAACTTTGGCCCCCCACTCCTCATCACATATTATGAAAAGGGACCAGACTTTTGTGAACATTACTGCCTGGCCTGTACGTGATGGGATCGCTTGGGATGCTGTAAAATTTCAAATTCATGGCCCCACTGAAGTAATTAATGTGCCAAATGTATTTCGTGTTTCTATGGGTGATGTCGTTAAGCAGAACATCCGCTCAGATGACTGGGATGTTCAAGCCATAGAAGCACTGTTTTCTGATTTGAAATATTATGCTGCATTTGATGCTGAGGATTTGTATTTAGATACTGCTAATTATGATGAGCAATTTTGCTATCAACATTATGGCACGCATTTCCTACACAAAGCAAATACGTTTAGAAATTTTGTAAATTATACACAATGGGAACACTGTCCCGCCCCTAGGCTGGGCAGTTCTGCCACGTTAGTGGACAAATTCACCTATTTTACTGATTTTAGTGTGTCAAATCCGGCCTCTTTTTATTTTAAGGTTGCGCCTGAGTCTGCTTCTAAAGTTAGACTGACACACACCAAATTGTTGTATTCCAAGTCCTTTATGGACGAGTTGGCAATTGGAGGGTATGATCTATGGAAAGCTACTATCGATCTTAAATCAGTTTGGGGTTCTAAACCATGGCAGGTACAGGGAACAGAAGCTTTGCATCGTGCCTGTCTTATCCCGAATCACATGTTATTTTTAAATTCGTCAATTTTTCAGACTACCTGTTTTGGATTGGCTACTTCTAAAAAATTAAATTCTCCCCCCATTCCGGGTCTGGGTGCTTATCCTAATTGGGGTAATCATACGGATCTGTTCCTTGCTACGTTGCAGACATATGTTTCCAACACATCCTTCAATATTTCTGAATTAAATCCAGAAGGGTGGTTGGTGTGGCAGACGAGTTCGGATTCCTGTCAACATCGGTTTCTAGATTTAGCGCAGGGGTATACACAAGTTTGTGTAGACCCCCGTTTTGAATCTTCTCACACTGTAACTACCTACTCAGTAGGGAAGTTATGCCAATCTTGGCTGCAACATTCCACTTTAGCGTCTGTTAAACTTCATTTATCAAGATTGAACGACAAAATAGATTTGAATGATTTTGTTAAGGGTCCTGCGGTTGGCAGGTCCAAGAGATGGGTGTATGCTATTTACAACGAAGTTTGGAAGTTGTCGCAAATTGAGGCTGCTTCCCGATTACGAGCTATTGACCAAGCCAATATGGAGAAAGTATTGGCTGTAATAAATAATAGCATTAACACCCTGTCTTCCAGAATTTATACCTTAGATAATATTATATCATCTGTGGTGGACATTGTGCAGGATGATTTGTCTGTATTGTATCATGGTCAAAATCAATTGCGTTCTATGATGCAGTTTGCATGGACGTTGCAAACGTTAAAGGCAGGGAAAGTCCCTTGGGATTGCATGAACACTTCATCTTTGTTCCTTCCTTTTAATGTAACTGCTAAACAACAGTTCATGTCCATGAAGGATGCTACATACTCATTACTGCACATTGAAAAGTTAGAACCTTTACCTTTCTCTGTTGCTGAATTAAATTCCGCTGTGTGGCTTATACATGGGTTGATCACATTACCGTTCCCTCTGTTTAAGTTCAGTTCGTGCATGAAACATTATGCCCTAGGCAGATATGAACAACTTGGTACTGCCTTCCTGCACGAAGTTTGGTCACTCCCATTCACGTATAGATGTGTGAGAGACGGAAAAGAGGTATACTTGAAAGTCGAAGAGTGCACTTCCACTCCGGATCACTCTGTAGTGTGTAGGCACATTCAATTGCATGGTGCATGTAATGTGCACGCTCCTAATTTAGCTTGCGTCCTGAAAGGGATCCCTGTGCCAGTTATAACACCGTCTGTTACGCTGCTTGCTAACGGTAGTTATTTGCTATTGAATAATGAAGCTTGCTGTGGGATGTTAGTGGGAATTCCCTACATAGTGACTGTATCACAGAGAGTAGTTTGCTGTAATAACGTCCTTTTCCCACCCCAGCATGGACGGCTCGATGTATCCATCTGGCCTTCCATTCCAACCTTGAAAGCAGAGTTCAATAAGATGAGCAGAATAAGGGCTCTATTGTCGCAAAAAGAAGTCGCGTTGACTTCATCCCTGGAAACATTTGTCCTTCACGTAGCAAACACGCGCACTGAGGTGCAAGCGCTTTTGAATACTGATCTCCCACTTCATTTTGGGACCCTGATTCAGACTATCTTTAATGCCTCGTCAACAAGTGGCCTGGCTCATTTTTTAAAAATTGTGGGCTCCGGCCTCGTGACCTCCTTTCAAACTATTTTTGGTGTGATCCCGGCATTTTTTCATTCTATTTTTTCCAGCGTCTTCGGAGGTCTCCCTTTGCTTCTCGCCCTCGTAGCTGGGGTACTTTTGTTGATCTGCGCACTACGCTATGGATGCACAACTTGTGTCTCACGACAGCAGGTCCCGGCTGTTACATCTTCGTAACCAGATGCTTGAATACTATGGCACTTTACCACTGGCGACCTTAAGCATAGCCTATGGATTGTCCTTCCGGTTTCCCTATTTTACTTGTGTCCAGCCTGTCTTTCATTGCCTAGATTGTCCATTCCAATGGGCTCTGGATTTGTGCCTGTCGAACTCGGTGTCTCCTGCCCCGGATTATGATCGGCTAATGAGCCCCTTAGTGGCTCATGAGTTGGACTGTTCTGGCGTCGGGATTATGGCCTGTGGAGCAGCACATGGAGTCCTTGGGAATTGGGACATCGGAACGGCTGCAACTGAATTCTTAGCGAGAAGTCATCTTGAAGAGCACGCCAGTTGTCCTCAAATGGTGCTGGAGGCTCCGGTGGTCGAGGAGCATGTATGTTCCTTCCCCGTGCTGAACTGGATGGCAGATAATTTTGCAGAACGTTCCAATGATATCCTCTTGGAAGCTGTTGCAACTTATTGTGCTTATACATTGATGGATTGTCTTTTTTTGCACCTTCATTTCGTCATACGTCCTTCAATTATGTTTTTTTTTTATCCCTTAAATGGTTTTTTTCAATCCTTTTTAATTTTTTTCTTTGTTTTTTCTCTTTGAACTTTATCACTTACCTTATATGGACTTACTGTTCATGCCCTTGGTTCCGTTCTATCAAACTTAAACTCTGCGTTCTTGCAAGTGCGCCCCTACTGGTTAGTGGTCCGATCCAGGGGGGGGTGTAGTGAAGATCGTTATCTATATATGTACATTGCTAAGTTAGCACAACCGCGTTAGATGTTAGAAAGCCATCTTGCCGCTTTTGCTGCTTTTGCACACTACACTGTAGTCACATGTTATTAAATTGAGAAATGCTTGCTCGACTTTGCTTCACATGAGAACTGTCTGTTGTTCACATCCCAAACAGTGAGCAGCGACCTTGGTCTGTACATAGTGTAAAGAAACAGTCTGGGTCGCTAGACAGTGCATGTTGTTGGGTTCAGGTTGATCGGCCCACTATTTAGCCATAACACGCACGCAGCTGCAAATACCTGAAAGTCGGGTGCTTTTAATATTGCAGTGTTACATGTATTCATTACATTCGGAAGAAGAGCTTTCCCAGGAGCAGAGCCTAGCTGATCCTGTGATGTGATCTCACTGAGCTGATCTTTACGGTATGGGGTTCCCCATTCAAGCCTAGAGACCTTTTACTAGTCTAATAATAATAATATTAGTTTGCTAGCGAAAGGAAGGTGGCTTAGATCCACTGTCATTTTAGTATGATTACTCCTTTCATTTTCTATGGTATTGTAACTATGCTGATGGTTATGATTTTAATTGTTTGTCTGCTTATGTTAGCCAAACTACTCCATCTTAGGACACGAGGTTTATAAAATAAACTCTTTAAACTTTACCGTGTCTCTGTTTATTCTGTTGTGGATTGATATGAGAATAATTACGAAGAGGTATTTCTGATTCCCATCATTCCTTAGAAATACACTAAGTCGCTTGTTCTGGGTTGTCTATACATTGGGACCGCCGAGCTAAACCTCGGATAACGAATGGGACACTGATGCTGGTCGGATAAGGGGTTCTGGGTTCTGAGGGGAGTTTTTGGTACACCACAATTCACTGAGGTCCTGGTTTCCTGCGCATAGTTCTGTGCATAAGCAGAATCCCTGCAACACTCTCTTTACCTCTACCCATGCTTAAATACTCAAGTAACCTTCACCTCCCTACCTCTATTCATCCCTGAGATCTCAAGTCACCCCACCTACCTTTACCTTACCCACACCTGAACTCTTAAGTCACCCTTGCCTCCCTTTACCTCCACCCACTCCTGAGCTCTCAAGTCACCCTTCCCTCTCCTTACCTCTACCCATCCCAGAACCCACAAGTAACCCCACCTTCCTTTACCTCCTCCCACCCTTGATCCCTCAAGACACCCGCACCACCTTTTACCATATCACAGAGAATCTGAAAGTATTGCTGGCGGTTTGCTGCAGGGTTGTCGACACCCCGCCATTTGGTGAACCAACATTCATACCATCACTGCCCCCCTAAGTCTTTTTCCTTAAATTCGTAGACCAGTTGCAATGATGATCTCTATGGAAAACCACAGGTATCTTGCACGTAAGATCCAGAAGAAATAACCCTAAAAGGGTGGCACGTTGGAATCGACGGGACAGTGGTTCTATCTGTAGTGTCACAAACAACTGATGCAGAGTCAATGTGTACTGAAGCACCAAGTGAAACAGGGATGTTCTAAACCTAACAGAGGATAACATAAATGCTCTGTGAATGCATCTTTAGTTCCTAGTCTTTTTTTTCATGTGGTTCTTTAGTGCATTTTTCTGTTTTCAACAAAACACAACAAAATATGCCACTTGGGAGCTTTTGCATTTGAGCATATAACAACCAGTAATAAACAAACATGAGTCCCACCAGTGCCTAATTTGAGCCAGTGGTTTCCAGTGCTCAGCACCGGCACTTAATTGTCAACACTGGAGCTTGTGACAATCTTCCACAGGTGGCACTGTCTGGCTAATTTTGAGATGACCAAAACAACACTTAATTATTAATTCATTATACATTAAAAATGACTATTACCTGCGGCCCAAGCCATTCTTATAGCGTTGGGGCCTTGAAAAGTCTGCATTGTCACACTTGTAGTACTGAGATAGTTAGTAGTTGTGTTGTTACCATTATTGGCAGCATTGCAGGGGCAATATGTGGTGCAAGCTGCAGTGTTCTCCTGACTATAGCCCTGGCACTTGTATTATTTTACAAATTAAGCACTCGGTTCCACTAGTTGATGTCTTATTGAGAGGCTGAGTGCCATCATAAGCTTGCATGGTGGCTACCCTGACGTTTACTAGCCCATGACTATCGCAATCAAGATATCCCGATGCACCGACCCTACCAATGCTTGGGCTACCCATGGTATGGTTTGGCATCGTGGCAGGAACCAGGACATCCCTTACAATCTACTGGTGGCAGGAGGATAGGCTAGTATAGGATAGGAAAAGGATTTATGAAGCGCACTAATACCTGTAGGTGCCAAGGTGCTGGACGGTCGAGGAGAGAAAGGAGAACACAGAGCTCCCGACTATGTTGAGAAAAGCCATGTCTTCAGCAGCTTTCTAAACATGCGAATCTGCATGAGAGATAGAGGGGGGCAGGGTATTCCAAAGTTTGGCGGCCGCCACAGGGAAGGAGCGTCCGCCCCATCTGACGAGAACCTAGGAGAACCTAGCTGGTAGCTGCTGCTTCCATAACTTCTTGGTCAGAGTCTGGGCAAAGGATGAAGCACAAAAGTCCATCTGTCTGATTCAGTCAGTGCTGCAAAGGATCCCCTCCTCCTCTGGTGCTTCTTCATGGATAACTTCTGGAGAATACCTTTTACATGTAGAAAGTGAATGGGAAATGTGCATAAGCATGCACTGAAAAGGAAAATATGTTCTAAAAACGCTCCCACACCTCGATGGATTTGTTGTGGACGTTTGGTCACATAGTTTGTCGCCAAGCTGCTGTCAGTGTTCTCTTTAGTCCACATGGAACCCTGAAAAGCAGAAGACCTAGAATGTTCGACCTGAAGAAAAATTGTATTCCGAAAGGGATGGCTAAACACCTTTGCAATATTTGGATTGTTAATTATGTTACTATCAGGAAATAAAAAGTCGTTTTCCCTTATGGTTAATGACAAAAACACACCCACAAATGATTTTAAAAACACGTTGAATATTTGAAAAACTGAAAAATTCGGCAATTCTTTAAAAAATGTGGAATTCTTTAAAACATGAGCAAAGCTTCTTGAAAAGTGTGCAGAGAATTAATTAAACAAGTGAGCATGAGTCTTTTAAAAATTAGTAAAGTTCTTTATAGAAGGGGAGCTGTGTTCTTCAAAAATTACTTTAAGAAAATGTGCTAAATGGTTCTAAGAGTGACCAGCATTCTCTGAAAAGTCGTTTGTGTGTGCAGGTATACTAGGCTGCAGAGTTATTTTAAAACACGGAGAGAGTCTTGCTCCCGAATGCTCTGGATTTCAGGAGGAAATCAAGTTTGTCGAGCGATGTCAGCACTATCATTCCTACCGTGTTCTGCATCTGTCTTCATGCACCACCTAGTGGCAGGAAGACGGTTGCAGGGTTTAAATGTACCAGGCACATACTGATGCTCGCTGAACTTGCCTTCAGTGCTTTATTAGAGCAGGTGGCTTCAAGTGGTGGGCACTTCCCTCATTTTTTGGAAACCGGGAATTATTTTTTTATCATCAGACGTTGAGCAAAAGAGAGAAAGGAAGTAAAAGGAGAAGGAAAAAAGAGGAGAAAGATAGAAAAATAGTGGGAATGGGAGAAAGCAGGAACCAAAATCAAACTGCAAGAGTGAAATATGGAGACAGGAAGTGTAGGATAGTGGAAAATAACACGCATGAGGTGGAATCAAGACCAGGTTTCCTTGGTATTTGGTGACCCCAGCCTTTGGCTGCACTTATAGTGGGTGCAATGTGTGTGCACAGGCACACCAGGGCACCTATTTATTGGTTCCCGGGATGTAGGGGTGCGTGTTACTTGTGAAGTGTGTTTGTGACACACTACATGCCTCTCCAACTTTAGCTAAGAGCTTATAACAACCTTTCAGAAATTATAACAACGGTATAACTTAAAATCTTTTGGTAGTAAAATGCGGTCCTTAGCAGACAGAGGTTCTCATTACGAGTTCAGGACTAAGGGCCTGATTACTAGGCTGGTGGATTTGCGACCGCCAGACTCATGGTAGTGCAGGGTGGTGGTCTACCGTTTTGCCTATTACGACGTTCATTGTCGTATCGGAGGTCGACCGCCAACTGCGCCGGCGAACAGTCGTTCCCTGGCGGTGGAGCAGTCCTGCTCAGCATATTACGAGTTCGTCCACCACCAGCATTTCATGGCGGGAGCCCCGCCATGAACAGGCTATTCATGGAGGAAAAAGGGGGCCCTACAGGGCCTCCTTGCCCCCCCCCCGCCATAGGGATACATTCAGGGGGGTCACATCATGAGCCCCCTGTCTGTATTCCCACAAAGTTCCATTCCGGCATGGACTTCCACGTCCATGCTGTGCTGGTACATTTTTGCCATTCCCATTGCGGTGTCTGTTTTCGAGGCACTGCCATGGGAAAGGCAAACGACTCCCGGCTGTATTACGAGTTGAACTCGTGTAACACGAGTTCAACTTGTAATGCGGCCGGCTGTCGTGCGGGTTTGGCGCAGCTGTGCCGGCGGTGCACTGGCGCAACTGCGCCAAACTCGTAATCAGGCCCTAAATTCCGATCCCTGTGCAAAACACGAGGGAATGGAATTACGGGTGGTGTGATAAATACCACAAATGACACCTGCTGAAATTTATTGGGGAAAGGGACTAGAAAAAAAGGAACACATGCAGAATTCTGTGTGTTATAACCCGATTCTGAGTGTTATGCCTCATTTTCCTGCTGAGAACTCAGAATAGGATATATTTACCATACCTCGTAAATAGCTCATCCTGGGATAATGGTATTTATAGCGTGTTTTAAATACCTTACTCTAGTCCGACCAATTTGTAATAGTCTCAGAGATATTGGGGTAGTGAAGGCTTCGATCCCACATGATAGTGGCCAGCTTGCCGCCTTATGGTATGTTCATGTGCATAAGTGGTTCGGAAACTATTTGTCCAGTATTACTAGCACATGCTCCCCTTTGGGGAGGGATCCAAAATCCACAATAATGTTCTGCTACAGGCCTCCACTTAGATCATCCTTGATCAGCGGCGCCAGTCTGTTCGGGAGACTCCCTGCAAAGGGTAGAGGTTCAGGAATGATCAGAGCATATCAAAAGTGGCCTTTGCTCATTACATGCACTGATGACCCAGTGGCTATTTAGGCCATAAGCAGGACGCCATGAACCTTGATTTGCCATGTTGGATGATGTTATTTTTGTTAATGCTGTCATCTTTTGTGAACGACATCGGGAATACCTTGTCGTCATCCTCATCGGCGAGTCAAGGGTTGCTTGCGGGAGTGCTTGCAAAGTTGCTTGTGCTTTCTTCAGTGATCAAATGTACATTGCATTATGGAGGTCGTGTGAGAGTAGTCCATTATACTCCTCCACATACTCTTGCAAATTGGTAGCATTTATTACAGCCCGCGCAGAAGTTGCACTAGAAGACCTCAGTACCCAGAGACGTTGATTTATCCTGCCTCTGCCTTCAGTGGTTTTGAGGTTGGTTGGGTGGGGTGCTGTCATCTCAAGATGTTGCAGTATTTTGATTCCTTTGTGTTTTTGAGCTCCTATTTGACCATGATTTTGCTAAGGGCTGACTCCTTCTGATGGATACATCTGCCAGTGGATTCCTCACCTTGTGAATATCCCCTGCGCCAGCATTCCACGGAACTTTTTTCCCCAGCTCTCTACGCCGACGTGGACGTCATAATACTTCAGCTCCGCTCGCGACTCCATATGACGTCACCGGAGCCATAAGAGAGCCACGTCGGCGTGATGACGTCAGTTCCCTTTTTTCCGCGCCGTCGATGCGTAACGGTTTTCCAGCACTCTCCTGCTACTTTGTAGTCTTGTAGTGGGTTATTGTTTCTGGATTCACCATGTCTTCGACGAGGAAGTCAGGTTTCAAACCTTGTAGGGAATGTGGGGGCCACATGTCAATGACTGACCCCCATGAGGATTGTTTGTGGTGTCTTTTTTCTGACCACGACGTGGAGGACTGTTCCAGCTGCAGAAGAATGAACCCCAAGGCCCTGAAGGAGAGAGAGAGGCAAAACTCTTCATGGCCAAAGCTAAGAAGGAAAGAAGAGGTAGAAGAAGCAGAAATCGAGGCCGGAGTCGTCGACTTCGCACTCTTCGAGGTCGAAGAAACATAACAAGAAGAGGAAGCATAGCTCTCGGCGCCGGTCCTCGAGGAGTAAGATTTCGAGATCGCCGTCGCCTCGATGTCGAAGTAAGGATGTTGTATCTCCTTCTCCATCTCCTAGGAGGACTCCAGAGAGGTCGCCTTCGCCAAAGCGGACTCCGGCGCGGTCCCCGGCGCGGTCCCAGGCGCAGTCTCCGGCGCAGTCACCGGCGCAGTGACCGGCGCCAGTGGAGTCTTCTGCTTCTGACGCTGAACAGGAACAAGAGAAAGAGCTTTCTCCAGGACCAGCTGATTCTGCGGCGCCTGTTGAGGACACTTCGGCTCCGGTTCCGGATACTCCTCGACTGGATTCAGAATCAATCCCTTATCTGCAGTTCCCGGCGCCGGGTGCAGATTCAACGCATTTCCTTAATGTGATGTATGGGATTTTTCAACGGGCTGCCTTCCCATCCGGCGCAACATCTTGTCCCGTGGGTCCTATGGCATACACTTTGGGAGTGCCGCAGCCTTATGCTCAGGCCCCATTTATGCCCTTTTTGCCGATGGCTCCTTCATGGCAGTTTCCGGCACCGTCTGGTGATCCATCTCGGCTTCGTCTGGAGCAGCCTTCTTCGGAGCCTTCCTCGATGCCGTTGCCGACTCCATCGGCTCCGCGCCCGACGCGCGGACTCCACGTTCGGTTCCACCGACTCTGCGTACGGCGCCGCCGACGCCGGTTCCTCGGATCCGTTCAAGGAGAGAGGCCCAGAGAGTCTTGGAAGAGGAGCGTTATAGGGAGGAAGTGGAAGAAGGTGAGGTGGATGCATCTTCTGATGACTTTGAAGGCATTCAGGATGCTAGTGGTCTTGATACCACTCCGGAGTGGGAGCATTCTTCGACTAGGTCTTCGCCACCACAAGAATTGGCCCCCTATCATTCAGTCATCAAGAAGGCCGCAGAGTTGCTGGACTTGCAGTTACCCTCTGCTGAATATAAGCCAAACCTCCTAACTGAAGTCCTGCATTCACCAACTTCGAATGTTGAACCCTTGTTGCCTTTTAATGAGGCTATCTTAGAGCCTGTAATGGAAGTTTGGCGTAAGCCACTCTCTTCGCTTGCAGTCTTCAGACAGGTGGCAAGGAGGTATAGGGTGGCTCCGGGAGATCCAAGCTTTCTTTCTTCCCACCCTTCTCCAGAAAGCCTTGTGGTGCAAGCTTCATGTTCGAAGCATTTTTCAGGCGCCTTTCCTCAGACTGCTGCGGATAGGGATTCTAAAAATACTGATCAAGCAGCCAGAAAGGTCTTTTCTTCAGGGAGCATGGCGCTTAAATCTACTAATGCCACTTGTTTACTAGGGCGCTACGTTCATGCACTGATGGACTCTATGAAATTATTAGCCCCTAAGCTGCCAGAAGGAGAGAAAGCTTCTTTTATGGAGGTGGTCACTGACACTCAGGCTGCTGCAAGGCAGGTAATTCAGTCGGGACTAGACACGGCTGATTCTGTGGCAAGGATAATGGGGTCTTCGATAGCCATTAGGAGGCAAGCATGGCTTCGTTCTTCTGGCTTCTCTACTGATGTTCAAGCCACTTTGGTAGACTTGCCTTTTGATGGAGAAAAACTTTTTGGCGAGAAGGCTGATTCTGCCTTGCAAAGATTTAAAGATAGCAGGGTTACGGCGAAATCTTTGGGACTACAGACTCCTGCTAAGGGGTTTGGTCTTAGGAAATTTAGAGACTTTGGGAGATCCTCATTTCGTTCCTTCCGGCAACCTCAGCAGCAGCACCAACAGCAGCAGCAGAATCCCCTCTATAGGTCGTATAGAGGAAGGCAAAGGGGACGGAGAGGTTCTGGCCGCTACTCATCTTCATCTTCTCCCTCCTCTGCACCCAATGAAGCTTCAGGGAAGCAGCCCTAGATCCCCCATCCTAGATCATGTGAGACCTGTCGGGGGTCGGGTGTCCCACTTTCTGCGAGGTTGGAAATCTGTTACGACCGACCTTTGGGTTTTAAACCTCGTAGAGACTGGGTACACCCTTCCCTTTCGGGAGTTTCCTCCCCCTTATCCTCCTTGCCATGGTTTTTGCTCAGAAGACCATCTGCTTCTTCTGCTTTGTTACAAAAAGGTGCGATAGAGGTGGTTCCGGAGCAGGAAAGGGGTCAGGGATGCTACTCCCGGTATTTCCTGATTCCCAAGAAAGACGGCAGATTGCGTCCAATCCTGGACCTCAGAGTCTTGAATTTTTACCTGAAACAGGAGAAATTCAAGATGCTGACCCTTGCGCAGGTTCTTCAAGCATTGCAGCAAGGAGACTGGATGGTGTCGATCGACTTGCAGAATGCGTATTTCCACATCCCAATCCTGAAGTCGCACAGGAAGTATCTCCGTTTTATGGTTGGGTCGCAACACTACCAGTTTGCGGTCCTCCTGTTTAGTCTTACTACCGCACCTCGAGTCTTCACGAAGGTGATGGCAGTGGTGGCTGCTCATCTCAGGAGGTCGGGGATTCCAGTTTTTCCATACCTGGACGACTGGCTTCTGAAAGCAAAGTCCCCAGAGATGGTGCAGAATCATCTGCAGGTAACATCTCAGCTGTTATTCGACTTGGGCTTTTCAATCAATGTGCCCAAATCTCACCTGGTGCCCTCTCAACGCAACCTGTTCATAGGGGCGGTACTGGACACTACTGTGTGTCGACCATTTCCTCCTCCTCAAAGAATTCTCGACATTCAGGAGATGATCCCTTTATTCCAAAATGGAGCAGTTGTTCCAGTTCTGAAGGTCCTTCATCTGCTCGGTCTGTTCGTCTCTTGCATTCTGTTGGTCAACCATGCACGCTGGCACATGAGGGCGCTCCAGTGGTGCCTCCGCAGGCAGTGCTATCAGCACAAAGGAGATCTCAGGGAGTCGATCAGGATCTCCAGAGAAGCTGCAGCGGATCTATCTTGGTGGAGCGTGGGGGGCAATCTGTATCAAGGAAAGCCCTTCCATCTGCCTCCATCGATGGCCACGGTGATAACGGATGCCTCCACCCTGGGGTGGGGTGCTCATCTGGGGGATCTGGAGATCAAGGGTCTTTGGTCTCCAGAGGAAAGGTTGCTTCACATCAACCTTCTGGAATTGCGGGCGATTCGTTTGGCGCTCAAGGCCTTCCTCCCGACCAGTCGGTTCAAGTCCTGACGAACAATACTACCGCGATGTGGTATGTCAACAAGCAGGGAGGAGTAGGGTCGTTTCGTCTCTGCAGGGAGGCGTTACGGCTTTGGTCCTGGGTTCAGGATCATCGGATTTGCTCGATGGCAAATCATCTGGCCGGGGTGCTGAACGTTCGTGCGGACAGTCTCAGTCGGCAGTTCTCCGCCGACCACGAGTGGAGGCTTCATCTGGAAGTGGTTCGTCACGTCTTTCGGACGTGGGGAACTCCTCGGATGGACCTATTTGCCACCCGCGAGAATGCGCATTGCCCGTCATTCTGCAGTCTCCAGTATCCGATGCAGGGGGCGTTGGGGGATGTGTTTCAGTTGAGTTGGAGCTCACAACTCCTTTACGCGTTTCCTCCCATACCCTTGATTCCTCGGGTTCTGAGGAAGATTCGCCAAGACCGGGCCCAAGTTATTTTGGTCGCCCCGGATTGGCCAAGAAGGGAGTGGTACACAGATCTTCTCCACCTCTCCTCGTGCCCTCCGCTCCGTCTCCCTCTGAGGGCAGACCTCCTCTCGCAGTTGGAGGGGCAGGTTCTATACCCCCACCTCCAGAGCTTACACCTTCATGCCTGGAGATTGAACGGGGCAACCTGAATTCCTTCTCTCTCCCACCTGATGTGGTGGATGTTATTTTATCGGCCAGACGATACTCCACCAAGTCCATTTACTCCTATAGGTGGTCTAAGTTTATTAAATGGTGTGGAGAGAGATCCGTTGACCCTTTAAAAGCCAATCTTTCCAATGTGCTTCAGTTTGCTCTTACCTTGGCTCAACAGGGCTGTGCTGTGGCCACGGTTAAGGGCTATCTATCGGCCTTATCGGCTTTTCTGTGTCTTCCAGATCAGCCGTCTTTATTTAAATCTCCTATTGTATTAAGATTTATCAAAGGCCTTACTAATAGGTTCCCACCTACTCCTTTTGTAATGCCACAGTGGGACCTTAACCGTGTCTTGATGGGGTCCCCTTTTGAGCCCCTTCATAGTTGCCCTTTGAGGCTGTTGTCTTTTAAGACGGTCTTTCTTGTAGCTATAACCTCGGCAAGGAGGGTTAGTGAGCTTCAAGCTCTTAGTTCAAAACCCCCTTTTTTATCCTTTGATGCTGAAAGGATGGTACTCAGGACCAGGGCGGCTTTCCTACCTAAGGTAGTTACTCCCTTTCATCTGGGGCAGTCTATTACTCTCCCTGTTTTTAATCCACCTCCTCATCCCTCCAAGGAGGAGGAAAGACTCCATCGTCTGGACCCAAAAAGAGCTGTGAGCTTTTACTTGGACAGAACAAAAGACTTTCGTTTAGACGATCAGCTCTTCGTGGGCTATGTTGGACATTCTAAAGGAAAAGCTGTGCACAAGCGCACTCTGTCCAGATGGATCATCCTGGCCATCAAGATCTGCTACGCCCTTGCTAGTAAGGTTGCTCCCGAGGGCATTAGAGCTCATTCAACTAGAGCTAAGTCTGCTACCTTTGCTTTGGCTAGGGGTGTTCCTGTGGCAGACATTTGTAAAGCCGTGACTTGGGCCTTCCTCCATACTTTATTGCTTGGACTCTGAGATGAGGAGGGAGGGCCAATTTGCGCGCTCTGTCTTGCAAGATTTTTTGGTATAGGAAGGTGGACACCCTCCTCCGGGAGTGGGACTGCTGTGGGAATCTATTCACAAGGTGAGGAATCCACTGGCAGATGTATCCATCAGAAGAACAAGTTACTTACCTTCAGTAACGCTTTTTCTGGTGGATACAGTATCTGCCTGTGGATTCCTCACCGGCCCACCCGCCTCCCCGTTGTCCACCTTTGTATACCTTAAAAGATGTCTTGCTTGAGATGTTGTTATACTTTGTAGCGGTATAAAGATAGAATATCGACGGGAAAATATCGACTAGCATTAATATCGTGGTAAGAATATCGACTGTGAAAAATATCGTAATAGAAAATATCTTTGTAAAAAATATCGTTTTGTTCACCAAATTAAATTTGTAATTAAATTTTAAACTTCCCCCAAAAAATTTTAGGAGCGGGTTTTTGGTATTATAGGGGATTAGGGTGGGTAGTAATTTAAAAATGTCGTGTTTTAAAAGTGTAGAAAATATTAATAAATTAGAAATTTATCATGAAATCAAAATTTAACTTCGAAATTTTAAATTTTACATGAAATTTATTTTTTAATATTAATAAAAAATATTAAATTAATATTGAAGAAGCGTTATTTTGGTATTATAGGGTAATAGGGTATAAAAAATAATTTAGATAGAAAAATGTATATTGTTTACTAACCTGCACATTTCCTGACTTATGTTGGATTGGAGTTAGAATAGTAATTTGTTATGGTTTACTATCCAGCACTTTCCCTGACTTATGTTGGATTGGAATTAGAATAGTAATTTATTATGGTTTACTATCCAGCACTCTCCCTGACTTATGTTATGTTTGGAGTTAGAATAGTAATTTATTATGGTTTACTATCCAGCACTCTCCCTGACTTATGTTATGTTTGGAGTTAGAATAGTAATTTTTTATGGTTTACTATCCAGCACTTTCCCTGACTTATGTTGGATTGGGGTTAGAATAGTAATTTATTATGGTTTACTATCCAGCACTCTCCCTGACTTATGTTATGTTTGGAGTTAGAATAGTAATTTATTATGGTTTACTATCCAGCACTTTCTCTGACTTATGTTGGATTGGAGTTTGAATAGTAATTTATTATGGTTTACTATCCAGCACTCTCTCTGACTTATGTTATGTTTGGAGTTAGAATAGTAATTTATTATGGTTTACTATCCAGCACTTTCCCTGACTTATGTTGGATTGGAGTTTGAATAGTAATTTATTATGGTTTACTATCCAGCACTCTCTCTGACTTATGTTGGATTGGAGTTTGAATAGTAATTTATTATGGTTTACTATCCAGCACTTTCCCTGAGTTATGTTATGTTTGGAGTTAGATTAGTAATTTATTATGGTTTACTATCCAGCACTTTCCCTGACTTATGTTGGATTGGACTTTGAATAGTAAATTATTATGGTTTACAATCCAGCACTTTCCCTGATTTATGTTGGATTGGAGTTAGAATAGTAAATTATTATGGTTTACAATCCAGCACTTTCCCTGACTTATGTTGGATTGGAGTTAGAATAGTAATTTAATATGGTTTACTATCCAGCACTCTCCCTGACTTATGTTATGTTTGGAGGTAGAATAGTAATTTATTATGGTTTACTATCCAGCACTTTCCCTGACTTATGTTGGATTGGAGTTAGAATAGTAATTTATTATGGTTTACTATCCAGCACTTTCCCTGAGTTATGTTATGTTTGGAGTTAGAATAGTAATTTATTATGGTTTACTATCCAGCATTTTCCCTGACTTATGTTGGATTGGAGTTAGAATAGTAAATTATTATGGTTTACAATCCAGCACTTTCCCTGACTTATGTTGGATTGGAGTTAGAATAGTAATTTAATATGGTTTACTATCCAGCACTCTCCCTGACTTATGTTATGTTTGGAGTTAGAATAGTAATTTATTATGGTTTACTATCCAGCACTTTCCCTGACTTATGTTGGATTGGAGTTAGAATAGTAATTTATTATGGTTTACTATCCAGCACTTTCCCTGAGTTATGTTATGTTTGGAGTTAGAATAGTAATTTATTATGGTTTACTATCCAGCATTTTCCCTGACTTATGTTGGATTGGAGTTAGAATAGTAAATTATTATGGTTTACAATCCAGCACTTTCCCTGACTTATGTTGGATTGGAGTTAGATTAGTAAATTATTATGGTTTACAATCCAGCACTTTCCTTGACTTATGTTTTGTTTGGAGTTAGAATAGTTAATTATAATGGTTTACTATCCACCATTTACCCTGACTTACGTAGGATTTGAGTTAGAATAGTTAATTATTATGGTTTATTATCCAGCATTATCTATTTACTATTTTTAATAAGAATATTATATGTCATGTTGTAATATTCATTTCAACAATATGAATTAAAAACATTTTTATAACATTTTTACATACATATGACAAGTTTCTAAATTAAGAAATAACAATTTTTAGATCTTTTTTTTATTCATAGTTTAATTTGTTACTGCAAAGATTTTGAACATTTTATAAAACATTTAACATAATTTTTGTTAACAAATTATATTGCAGTTTTGTACATAAATACAGTTTCAATTATGCATACATTAGTATATTAAATTTTTATATTTTTTATAAAAATTTAATATATTACATATTTTTTATGACATTGATTTTATCACGATATGTACATAACATAAATTTACATTTTTTAACATCTGAGAAAAATATTTAACAGTGAAAAACATTTTTTAATATACAATAAACAATTAATATATAATTCTATTGAACATATTAATGTATATTTTACAATATTCATTTGTTTTTTAAGAATAAAAAGTAAATTTTTACTAAACATGGTAAATTTATATTTAAAGGATGGATTTAGCTATTAGGTCTAAGTATGCTAGACCTTCTATACTTGGGTACAGTCTAGTTTTTTGCTGGAGATATTCGTACATATTTAATGTTTGTTTACTTAGTTTAGGGCCAATTTTAGAAAGGGATTGCTCTATTCTGAGTTCTTGGTAGCTTTGTTCTTTTTTAATGCTTTGGATTAGTTTGTGAAGTGTTGGTTGACTTCTTCCTAAAGTGGCTTGGAAGGCATTATGCCATCCTTCAACTGCGTTGTTAGTTTTAGCTTTCTGTGCTATTGTACTAGCATACACATTCCACCATGGAATTTGAAATTTAGGTTGTCTACGGTGGCCTGAACGATGTAATCTTCCAACCCAGGTATCTTCAAAATAGTCCAAGAAGGGAGTTAGTATTTTCTCATTGGTGTGGTAGAAAGGGCTGTCAATTAATAAATTGTAGTAGTTAGCTACTTCTGTTGTTGGTACATATGCCAATGCAATCAACTTTTTTATTTGATAAGCAAAGTGACTGTTTGTACAATATTCAATGCTTAAGGTAGATTTTTGTAAGTGCCTCCATATACTTTGGTTGTAGTGATAATAACAACCTTGTATTGAGGTATGGGGATATATCTTAAGGATAGCTTGAATCATGGCTATTTCAAAGTCAATTATAATTCTTTGAGGATAGTAATTATCTGTTAATTCTTTGATCTTTGTTAAAAGTTCAACGTAGGTAGTATTTGTTTTGTTTGGCAGCAGAGTATAAATTAGAGGGATATTTGTATCTTGGTATTCCCCATGGATGGTGTAAAGTTGATAGAAAGGTTTGGGACAAACTTTAAAAGTCCCGTCCATCATCCATGTTTCACATGATTTAAGTTTTTGCAAATTACTATTAGTAGCAAAAAGTAAAACTCGTTTGTCATGACTCTGGTTGTCATACATTAGGAATTTATCCTCATTATGTGTAATGGTATATTCAGGATATATTTTTATATCCTTAAAACTTTCTGGCGTTGGTGGAGTTGGATCTGAAGCACGTTTAGTTTTTGAAATTAATCTTTTTAAGTTGGGAATAGAAGGTAGCTGTCCTGTCACATGTTCTGGCACTTTGCTTAAAACATTTTTCAAAATACTAGTGCTTGTTTCTTGTGATCCTTTACTAGCATCTTTCAATGTTTCCAGTGCTTCTCTAACTTCCACTTCTGTTACATTTGGTGGGTGGTTATGCTCACGTACATTTACCACATTGTTATCAACAGTTGTTGCTCTACCATAGCATGCACTTGAGTAATATTTGCTACATTTCCAATGGGTCTTATTCGCTTTTACTCTTTCTTGGGTGTAGGTGTAACCCATGTAGTTCAGCATTAGTTTCCCTTTTTGCGAAGTAATGAAAGTAGCTCCAGTTGCCATGTCTAAGGTAGATCTGTGGAAAATATATATATGTATTTTTAAGAACATTGAAGACGATTTACAGAGATGTGTATAAGAGCAGGAAAAAGCGTGAACATATACTTACTATGTGGCTTCACTGGTAATTCTTTTATTCTTATTTCTCTTTCTGAATTTTCTTATTTTTAAGTTCTGTAGTAGTGTTAAAGAATAATTGAAAGACATGATTTAGTGTTATAGGTGTTTGATTTTACTTTCAGAATTGTTATACATACAGTGACTATACTTACTTGATGTAGTAGAAGATGTTGGTAGTGTAGTTGTAGATAGGTAAATAATTTTGTAGAGTCTGTGGAAAAAATAATCATTGTGTTACTTATAGTATTTGGATGATAGTAGTTGTTAACATATGAAGTAAATAGTACATTTACTTAGCAAGTTTAAATAATTTTTATCAGCTATCTAAGTAGACATGGATAAGGTAGTTTATAAATGTTTTTACATCTAATTTTTGGGTCGTTGTTGATAAGTTCAACATGTTTTGTTTTCACTCTAAAGAAGAACAGTTTTTAAATTAGGGAGTTTATCTACTTTTTGCTAAGTTCGAATGAAAAAAGCAATGGGATTTTACTTACTTGAAGTGTAGTATGACGTTTTGTAGTTGTAGTCGTAGGTTGGTATTCTCTTCTCTCAGCAAGGTAACCGTTTTTCTCCAAGTTTGTGCCAAAAATGGTAAATTACGTTAAGTGTATAATTGTTTTTATATTAGTGAGTTAATTAATGGTAGCTTTTGATTGGTTCAATTAGTGAAATTTCAAAATCATTGGTCGAGAACGTAATTTCGAATTAGAAAACCGTTATTTTCGTAAGAGTTTGTTGCATCACTATTTGTTTGTTAAAGTACATTGTAAAAAGTTTTATATGTGCTTTTTTGTTTTATATGTAAATAGTTTATATGTAGAAAATAATGAAATGTGTTTCACATTTAGGCCATCGGAGTGTATGATAGTATCAGTAAATGTAATTTTTTTTAACATATATTATATATTTTTATATTAATAAGTATTAGGAAAACTAAATAATTATATGTGTGAATAGTTTTGTAAAGTAAAATAGTAAAAACAAGTGAGTAAAATAAAAGAATCGTGCATATCGAGTTGGTAATAAAAAGACGATATTTTTTGTATATTTCTATTAGCAGATAGGTCGTCGATGTTAGTGTAGTCGATATAAATGTCTAAGGTAATGATATTTAAAATAAAGTCGATAATGTAGTAGTCGATATTTATGTTGTAGATATTAGTGTGAACGATATTAGGGTTGTCGATAAAAAAAAATCGATATTTGTGTGAATTCTTGTTTAAGTATAGGATGACGATATTAATGTAAGCGATATTTTAGTGACGATATTTATTTCTGACGATATTTATGTTAACGATATTCCATCATGGAACCCTTTGTAGCTTCTTTCTTTCTGGTACATTGGTAGGAAATGCTTGTTTTCTTTAGCTTTCATTTTGAATATGTACTATGTATATTTGATTCAATATTGTATACTGTGTATACTTTGAATCTGTCGTTGGTTCATCTGTTCGCCTCACAGGCACGGAAAAAATGGGTGGAACTGACGTCATCACACCGACGTGGCACTCTTATGGCTCCGGTGACGTCATACGGAGTCGCGAGCGGAGCCGAAGTATTATGACGTCCACGTTGGCGTAGAGAGCTGGGGAAAAAAGTTCCGTGGAATGCTGGCGCAGGGGATATTCACAAGGTGAGGAATCCACAGGCAGATACTGTATCCACCAGAAAAAGCGTTACCGAAGGTAAGTAACTTGTTCATCTGTTCTACTCTGGTATTCAAGAGTTCATGCGATCTTGCCAGGGTATCTTCTGTAGCGACATCCCTGGTTTGCAGAGAAAGTTCCTCCCCCTAACTGTTGAACTGCAGCCCTAGATCATCTGGGCTCTCACCTCCTTATTTGGATCATCCTCCCTGCACGCGTTGATGAGTCCTCCTTATCTGGCAGAGGACATGTCGATTGACTCTGCTTCACATTGGCGGGCTTCATGCAGTTTCAGTCTCTCAAAGTCAAGGTTCATTTGCAGCTCAAGGTGTAGGTTGGGGGCAGTGATGGCGCTGTCATAATCTTGCTCACTGAAAGGTTTTAGGAGGTTGCTGAAAAATGTATCTATTTCTTCTCCAGCATAGTGGATGAGTATACAGTTTTACTTTATCAGTTTCTTTTGTCGCCTTTAAGTAGTTAATGAGGCTAGTAACCCAGACACTCTATCTTGGCGCAACTGTCACAGGGTCGCTGAGTTTGCTAAAAGCCAACTCGGTGTTCCAGCCTACATGCATTTCCTGGGCCTGGCTCATGATAAGAATTCACACTCTGTAGAAAAGCTGACAGTGGCGGCTGCAAACTATCGGTGTTGTGGGGCGGGGGTGAGCGGAATGAAAAAAAATACTTACCTGGAAACCACCGCTGTCTCTTTTCCGTCCGCGAATCAGGAAGCACACAGGCTCCCAGACTCCCCTAGCCAATCACGATGCTGCGTGACAGCAGTGTTCTGCTTGGTCTGAGCGCCGTGGTTTGGCACTCAGATGGGCTGGGAGGCTGTGCATGTTCTCCACCCAGGCTGTGCAATACAGCCTGGTGGAGAACATGCTAAGTGCGCATGACTGCTTGGCTGGCTCAAGACGGACGGCCAAACTGTCATGCACACTTACAAAGTGTCCACCACTCCTCCCCCTGCTCTGGCACGCCCGCTTGCCCCCCTACCTAAGTCAGTACAGAAAAATAAAATTATAATAACATTGCATTATTATCATTTTATTGTTTCTTCTTGAACTGCTCAGAGAGCAGTGGGGCGACGTTCCTCCATCTCAGCGGAGGAGCTGCCGCTTAAAACTGCTTTTGCAGCATGATTTTCTCAAGCAGTTGCGCAGAGGATAAGCAAGACATGAGTTCACGCAGCAGCCATCTTTGTGCATACTAAATACTCTTTGTTGGAGGCCATACAAGCCTGGCACAACGGTACGCCATTTTTGCTCCGTTTCACCAGTGAGTATTGCGCTAGTGGGAGGTGACAGTGGCAGACTGCTTTGCTTCATTTCACCAAACTGGAGCAGTATGCGGCAGCACGAGGAATTATTCAGAGTTGAAACTATTGCACATGCTCCGAAGTAAGACTGCACTGTTACAGCCCTTCAACTTTAAAAAAATGTTCATTGTTTGAGAGGAGGGGCAGGAGTATGAGCCAGGAACTGCCTAAGATGCACTTCTGCCCTCTCCACTACTAACTTCTAACGCACCCCAAAAAAACTTGCTGTGACTGCCACCAATGTCCTGGGGTGTTTTTAAAGCATGCAATAGACATCCGTTGTTTAGAATCTAAATGAGCTGGAAACTCACACAATGCAGAGGTTCCCAGCTCTCCTTTCCTTTCCCTGTGTATCATAGAGGCTCTTCACTCGGTGACTGTGTGATAGAAGACCATATCGAGTGATATGGTGAGACTGTGAGAGGTGGCAGGTCTGCTATTCAAATGTAACTAAACACTCTTAGCCTGGTATTTTGGTATAGAATAGGCTTCATCGTGTACAACGTGCAGTTTTACTCAGATTAAATAAACTCACATCAATTATTTGGGACATGGGAGGGGCGTGGCCCCGACCGGCACTAAAATGGCCTCAACCTTGTGAGGCTCAGGTGCAGCAGGTGTGTAAACGGTTGTGTCACTGTTAATTCTATTCTGGCAAGTGCGGTCAAACTGCCCGCGGTGGCCTGGAGGCCCGAGATACCTGGGCCGTGACCTGGTGGACCACCAAGGTCCTGCGGCCACACTTCGAACCAGCACCGAGTGTGGCCTACCTCGCCTCAGAGGCCCCGCGCCAGCAAGGGCCATGGGCCTGCCCGAGGCCAGGACCACCCGGTCCTGCTGGTGCCGCCTTGGTGCTGGCCACATGATGCCGGCCTGGCAGAGGACCCCGAGAACACGCCACACACTGTGGAGAGAGGAAGGGGACGCGGGTGGGGCCTGCTGAAGATTGCTCCATACCTGCAGGAGTAGGTCTGGAGGCCTGACTGGCAGCAGCAGGTGCAGCCATTACATGTGGGCCCGGCCCCTCCTGGCGGGACCTTGCTGAGCCTCGGACTACGGAGTGAGTAGGTACCTCGGCGCGTGGTATGGGTGTGCGGGGGTCCCACTGGGATGCTCATGGGTTACTTTAGGGCCGGCCTGCATTGCCGGCACCCCTGAGCCTTGCTACCTGTGGCAACTCTTGAAGACATCACCTATGGGCCCTCCATTGATTACCCTATGCTGCTATCAGCTCTCCCCCTTTCACCAGTGCTCTAGGGGTTTAGACCCAGACATTCCTGCCTACTGTTTGCGCCTCTACCTGCCCCTGCTCCCCTATACGGTACCATGTGGCTTGCCATATGTGGGGGTGCGGAATACCGTTGACTGGGCACAGACCCATACCACGCGGAGAGGTACCTCTCAAGGCATAGTCTGCAACAATGGGCTGGACAGACCGGAAGCAGCGCAAGCTGCAATTTGACCAGGCTGGCCTGCCCAGGGGTGGTGGGGTAAACTCAGACACTGAAGGCGCTGCTGGTGCTCCCACAGAGACGGTCCCTGCTACTGACACTGCAGCCATTATGCAAGAGCTCAGGGCTGGCTTCCGGGCCATGGATGCACAGTTTAACACCCTGACGAACCACATGGACAAGCTGGGGGAACGCCTTTATTACCAGGGGATACGACTGGATTGCCGAGAGTAAAGAATATCGAGCCTGGAAAACACGTCATCCAAAGTCCAAAAGTGCCTAGACAAGGCAGAGTGTATACTCAAACAAGTAGCTATAAAAAATGAGGACTTAGAGGCCAGATTGAGACGCAATAATATCTGTATCTCTAGTTTTCACAAACATGGGCTGATCTGACTCCTACATTGACCAACTGCTAATTGACGTGTTTGCTCAATCCAGTTTCTCCCCAAGATTCTCAGTGGAAAGGGCTCACTGCAATCTTGGCCCACGGCCTCCTGCCGGCGTCCCGCCACGGTTTCTCAATGCGTGACTTCTAAACTACAAGGGCAGGGACACTGCCCTCCACCTGGCTCGAGAGTGTGGAGAATTACAACATCAGGGGTCATTAGTCATCTCTATCTATCTAGATTTCACCCCCACAGTCCAGGAGACCAGACGTAAATTCAGCGATGTTTAAAAATACCCTCCGTAAATTGAACATCCGATATGCAATGTTGTACCCGGCCCGCCTGAAAATCGACCCTTAATGGGAAATCCAGGATCTTCGAGACCCCTGCAGAAGTGATCAATTTTTGTAAGAAACTGTCCAGTGGCTCCCCTCTTCGCTCCCAGGGCTCTCCAGTGCCTGACGACTAATTGACAGGGTCTGTTCCGCTGCACATTCAACCTCGACAAGCCGATATGTTGAGACCACACGTGCCAGAGCCCAGATGCTAGGCATGAACTTGACCGCTTTGACCTTCAGTTGCCCCATCTTTCACTGTCTTTGGTGACATTGACCACCTAACCTGCTATTTACCTCCTTCATGACCAGGCCGCTGCTAGCTGGGTCGCCTCTGCACCCCATTGGTGTATACCAGAACCACAAGTTTGGGACTTTTCATTTTTTTGCTGTTTGTTTTTGAGAATTAGGCTTCACTGTATGTTTTTGAATCTAGCGTGGGACGTGGAGGGGTGTATCCAAGTTTCTCAGGAGGAATGATGTTTGTATGTTTATTCTTGAATTTGTCATGCAACCTTCTGAAGCCAATAGTTAGTCTTTTTAACAATTGCTGTCGTCCAGGTAATCGGACATGCCCTTTGTTCCTAATCACGCTCTCATACTGACAAGTGACGTAACCAAACCCTTAGAGATATCCTGTTATACATGGACTGTTCGCAGTATTAATAAACTGTGAAAAGGCAAGCAAGTCCTGGTGTACTTGAACAGAGAATGCGTCAAAATTGCCTATCTGCAAGAAACCCACCCACCCCCTGGCTCCAGCTTCAGCTCCATATTTGCTAAGTCCTGGGGTACACATGAATACTTCACCTCCTACAGCACATGCTCACAGGGCACCTTCATACTCATCCCCAAGGGTGTCCCTTTGCACTTATAGACATCCCATGCTGTCCCAGAAAGTCATTATATTGTCCTTCATGGTCTCCTCGCTGACAGACAGGTCCTTTTGGTGGATATATACGGCCCCACGGCGGACGATCAGACTTTTTTTTAAGGCATATATAACCTTATGAGCCATGTAGATATTGACCAGATAATCATTGGGGGTGATTTCAATCTGACCCAGTGTCCACGGTTGGATTCTACTAGCACAAGCCCCAGCGATAAGCCGAAATCCAGGGCTTTACTTTGCTAAATCTTGGACACATACGTGCTGTGTGATCCCTGGCGTTCCCACCATCCCACAGACCCAGGCTTCACATTTTATTAATCTCCTCATGCAGTATGAACGAGATTAGACTATTGGCTTCTCTCAGCCAATATTCTACATTGGGCGGCAGAGGTCCATATACTGCTGCGCACCCTGATCGTAGCCCGGTATTGCTACGCCTAGCCATTCCATATGACTGCGACACCGAATGGCAATGGCAATTCCCTGATGATGCTCTTAGTGACCAAGTGTTCAGAAGTTAAATGCTATCAGCAGTGATGGAATACTTTTTGATAAACACTGGTTCCCTCACTACACAGTCCACACTCTGTGAGGCCTTTAGGCCTACATTTGGGGGATTAGTATATCCAAGCAATCTGGCGTCCTAGGCAACATACGTTGCCAAATTAAACGCATTGAATCTGAACTACAAGCCATGGATGCAGCAGCAATAGCGGGTGGAAATGCGCGACTCAATAACCGGGCGTTTTTTATGACGTAATTCTGTGCACTACCCGATCAAGAAACCCATACTTGGGAAAATACGCTATGGCACACAGATATGGAGAGGGTGAGTGACCAGGCCGTACGTTGGCAAGGATGCTACGACCCAATCGAGAGGCAGATTACATCACAACGATTCAAACCACTGCAGACGTGCGAGTATTAGTCACTAGGGGCTTGAGGGCAGCGTTTCTGGAATACTATTAACATTTATACACCTCCCGTATCCCAGTGGCCCCTCCAGAACTCTCCACCTACTTGGAGGACATATCGATGGTATGGCTCGCTGATAATCAACAGCAGTTTCTCCGCAAACCCCTCACGCTGGACGAAATCAAAGAAGCCATTGATGTGCTTGATGGCTCCAAAGCCCCTTGGCTCGATGGCCTTACCAGCGCTTTTTACAAAGCCTTTAAAGAGCAATTAGTCCTACAACTTTTAGCGCTGTATAATGAAGCGCTAACTACTGGTCTATTGCCACACACTTTACGAGAAGCAGTACTTACTCTATTAATAAAACCTGGTAAGCACCCCACCCTCTGCACCTCGTACAGACCCCTCTCCCTTCTTAATCTAGATAATGAAATATTAGCCAAAGCTCTAGTGACCAGGTGGCCCTTGTAATGGAGCAAATTATTTCACCAGTGCAGTCTGGCTTTGTCCCACATAGATCAACCTCATTTAACCTCCACACAATTTTTCTGGTTCTCCATAGGATATTCCTGACTACGCATGTAGCGGTAGGCCTGTTGGACGCTGAGAAGGCATTTGATTCCCTTGAATGGCATTTCCTGATGGTAGTTCTGCAGAAACTCGACATCCCCCCACTTTTTCTATCTGTGGTCCAGCTGTTATATTCTAAACCACTGGCCCGTATACGGGTTAACTGATCGCTATCCAAATTTTTCCCAATTGCCAGGGGAACGAGGCAAGGTTGCTCCTTGTCCTTGTCCCCCTTACTCGTTATCATAGGTATGGACCCTCTGGTTCGTCACATGCAGGCTAGGCACCTTCATCGAGTGCTCCAACTTGAACGGAGGCCATTGCATCTTTCCTTATACGCTGACAATATACTCCTCTTCATTAGATATCCCACAGACAACCTCTCCCTCTTAGTGGAGGTAATAGCGCGTTTTGTGGACCTTTCAGGACCTAAAGGCCTACCTCTTGATACCGCAGATATCACGCATGGCGAACACTGCGCCGTAGGGCTGCCCTCTCTACTCCCCATCACTCCCTCTGAAGAACAACCCCAGGCTCCCTCTGACTTGTGAACCACTCACACAGCGCATATTACGCCACTACAACATCCATACTATAGGAGATTTGTTCCCCAACAGCCATGTATTTCAGATCACAGATGACCCCTGATTACAAGGTATAACATGCATCCACCGCTTTTGCATTCCAGCCCTTTATGCAACCCTACGCTCCCAAGTGCCCAACTACCCCCTTGTCCTGGAGGAATTTTCACCACTTAAACTTGTAGTATCCAACCCAGATGGCACCCACCTCACTTCAAAACTATCTCGAACATGCCTGGCCCTGAAACCTATTTAAATTATAGTAACAATGGGGTAACCCAGTATCCCTCAGAACCTGGGCGATCATATATCAAACAAACAATGGTTCTGTCGGGTATGCACTATTTCTTAAAACATTGAATCAATCAAAGGTTAATTTCATGAAAGACAAATTCTCATAAGCAACACACATAGAGACCAAAAGAGGGGGTATATGAAAAGTTTTATAAATTACTTCATTTATAAATCCCCACATTCAATTTGTATGGCTGTCACTATAAAAAGTAAACTGTAAGTAAACTGTAATTTGTGACAAAGTGAAGAGTGGTGCTCAGTGCTATAGTGAGGTGCGTAATATATACAAAGTGACTTTCGTGATAACGACGTTTTAAAAGGCCAGAATACAACGGCTGTTTGAATAGGTCTGTAGACTGAATAAATGAGTCTTTATACAGAGTCTTTCAGCTGGTCCAGGGGATATGTCGACGTTTCAACCCAGGGGGGCATTACTGTCTTAGTCAATGCGGGTCTTCATCAGGACAAGGAAATGGGGGACAGCCTGGAGAATAATAATGTATGGTCAGGTGTGTTGACGCGAGAGGCTGAATAAATCACGGTATGTAGGGTTATAGGGTAAAGGACTCACCTACTGGGGCCCGTGGTGATTCAGAGGGCTGGTGTGTATGCAGTAGCAAAGGGGTACTGCAGGTGTTCTTCCAAAGTGGGTATCCTAATTGGGAAAATTCGCATAATAAGATCTCTAATTGTTAAAATTCGGTGATTTACTGAAACTTAATATCGAGGTTGCGGTCGACTTACCCAGTGAAGGGAATCGACCACTGTCTTCCGATTTCTAAAGACCTCGATGTGGTGGAAGGTTACGGGCAATCGTCCTGTCTCTTGTGATCACTCTATGATTCTGCGAAAAAGGGGGGGAGGGGATTAGTCACCTATTGTGAGGATCGCATCTGAGCGATTGCGCCATTAGCTGTTATACTACAGCGCTTACCTCAATGAAAATGGTGCCGGGAAAAAATGAATTAATTCCGGTCCGTGGGTGCAGGCTAACGTCCTATCTGCTCGAGCTCCGACACCAAGTGTGCCGCTGGGCGTCTATTTCATGGTAGGACAGAGCGCGTGTACGTAGCGTGTGTGGTCGCCTCCAGGGCTCGTTGCTAAGCAACACGCTAAACGTATGACGTACCTCCGTCATATGAGTCAAAGGAAAAGCGTCCCGGTCTTGTTGCTAGGCAACCGGCTACGTGGTGCATGCGACTCAATATGCGTCTATGGTAGGGCAGAGCGCGTAGACTCGGTGCATTCAACTATGTAAGGGGCATTACAATAGAATCTCATCATGAACAGTGAATGGACAGGTGAACTGGGCGCATTCAAGAGTATACGTGGGGCTCAGAGAGGTGTAGAATCATATAGTTAGAATCCCACCCGATGGAGGTCAGGTCAGCGGTTTAGAGCCAGCATGGTTGATTCGAAACCTGACATCACCACCAGGGTGCGTGAGGCACGGGCACAGGACCTTGGCACTCCAATACTGGACAAAATGCGGTCCTATTGCTGTGCACAAATCCAGAAAATATCCCTTATCCACAGACACAAATGATTGCATTTTAAGTTCCTCTATCGGGCATACCTTATCCCATTGGACATTGCCAAATATGGCGCAAATAGGCCAAATTGCTGCCCCAAATGCCAGGCCCCAGCGGCAGATTTCGCCCATCTCACATGGACTTGCCCTGTTATATCCACACACTGGACCTCTATATATTCACATATCACAACAATGTGAGGAGCTACTATGCAACCTGATCCAGCGGTGGTTCTTCTCGTTCACTGCCAGCCTCCCCAGATCGGTGCGCAGGCTTGCATCTACGTCTTTTCTATTAGCCAAGCGTGAGATTGCGGTTCATTGGGGAAATGCGATGCCTCCCTCCCCTGCCACTTGCCTCAAACACATGTATCACTGTGATAGCATTAGCGCAGACTACGCCACTCTTCAGCCCCCGACGTCGCGCCCCATCGATTTTTGGCAACCCCTGCCTGAGTATCTTCAAACCCTTGAGCAAGGGTTTGAGCCGCCCCCCCCCCTCTCCACTTATCCCCATACTTCCACTTCCACCACACTGCTTGAACTCTCCTTCCATAGGTTACTTCATGTAACAAATCATGCATGTCAGGATATCTCCGTCATTTTTTTAAGCTTCTGTTAATTATAATACTTTACAGACGTGTTTGAAAACGGTACCACTGCGATATAAAATGTAGGCATGTATATTGTGCTTTATTGGTGCATGTAATATCCTGTGTTTGAGAAAAATCAATAAAAACATTTTTTTTAAAGTGTGGGACATTTGTGCAACAATTTAGAGGAACTGTGTAGTCGTTTGATACGTATGATGGAGAGATTTAAGTTCTACTCAAGAACACTGAGAGCTGATGAAACCACTGAGAAATATGTAGCTGCATTAAGAGCTTTCACAGTGACTTGTGAATGTGAAACCATTTGCTATGATCAGGTTCTTAGGGATCAGATCTTTATGAAAAACAAAAGTAAAAAGATTCAGGAGATGTTATGGGTGGGCTTTGATGGGACACCTAAATATGGCCATCAATATTGCCAGAGGAATTTAACAATCTCCAGAACCAAGGTGTAAAACAAGCTGCTGCCATGTACAAAATGCCCCTGTGCTTTTTTAAAATATTTTTGTGTTTGAGCAAATTCATTAGGTTCACCTCAAAAGTACATACATTAAAATCAATTAGAGAATAGAGAGAATGTGGTGGGGCTAGTCCTTCTGCAGAGCTCCAGTGCAACTTCTTGATCTCAGGGCACTGAACATAGCTGGAGAATGGATGGGCGATGGTTCTCCAGTACAGAACTGGAGGCTCCTTCTAGGCTTGCCGATTTTGATTATTTTAGTGCCTCCCCACTCACAAAGACTGGAAAAAAGTGTGGGCTCCCTCACACCAGTATCTTCTCAAGGTGGAGGCGGCCATGCTATTGGACTGCTGCAGAGGGAGTGGAAGGCTGAGGGCGGCCGCCTGAGGAGAGGCCCTCTAAAGGCTCTACTCACCAGGAGTTGAGCCGTAACAGTACATCAGTTGACCAGTAGTTTACTTGGCTCATGTTGGAGTGCCTCTGACGCCTGAAGAAGGTTAAGGCACAGTCTTGGAGGAAAGGAGAGAAGAGGTGTTGCTCAAGGAGCTAGCAGTGACCTTGTCTTAAGAGACCCTGTGAAAGTGCAGCTGCTGCATGATTAATAATCCTGGGGACCTTGATATGCCCAGTAGGTCTCTCTCATTGCAGACGTTTGTGACCTCGCTTCCACTGTTACACCTTCCTGGACCCTTTGGCAATCCAAAACATGCCCCCCAAAAAAGGACAATACTGTATGCGAGAGGAAGAAGGACTTCTTCCTTAGACGTTGAAGGTTTTTTTCATATTAACTATTTTTGCATTTGATAAAAAATACTGTGTAAATACGCAATTCCTAATACCTGTGTATTTTTCACATTAGATTCACCATACCTAATGTAGGCCTGTATTTAAAATGGTTACAGTTTGGGTGCCATCTTGCTTCATTCATGATGTTTGCATTTTTTATCTAGGAGAAGCTGAAATCTCAATTAACAAAAGCAATGTGACTTTGTTTTTTTTCCCATGTGAAAGTTTTCTGTTACATGATAACTGTAGATTGGCATAATTAATTGCAACAGTTCACCTGAAGAGTACAGGTTGTCCAATGTATCACATTTTGTTGCAGATAACTGAATGTATGAAGGACGCTTAGAGAACTTGTTTTGTGGACGATCCTGACTAATGAGTTTGACACGCATCATTATACTACAACCTGATTGTAGCGTTTATGTGAACTATCTCTAGGTGCTGCCGATCGGAACATATAAATTCTCCCTATTTCCACGGACAGAGTAATTCCACAGTCATACGCACATACACTCATCATACGCTAGGGCCCATCACACTAACATTCATTCTATTACTGAAGTACTGGGTATTTTAGACCCAGCGGTGCAGGGGCACACACCCTATGACTTCTGGGTTCACCCTGTTCCAGACCTACAGAAACACAGAGTCTTCTAGGTGAAGTCAAAGATTCATTTATTGGCTGCAGACCAATTACAGGTGTCCTAGAAGTACAACAGCGTGTATGTTCTCAGGAGACTGCTGAAAATCATAGAAACGGACTTCATCTTAAATGCACTTTTTCCTGCCTCAAGCATACATTCCTAGGTTTTATTATACGGCAATATACACGTGTACATTACAAACGAAAAGGCAGAGTCATGATGACCATCCCACATTCCAGCTAAACCAGCCCACAATTATTTACACAGCAAGGTTCAGATCCCACATTAGATAATCGATAGGCCCCAATAAACATGAACATCTCCTGTTTTGGGAAACAAGCCATAAAGCAGGAACAAGCAGGTGCGAAAGTGATTAGCCGGAGGCTTGTGTGTGATGAAAGGACTTTATGGTGCGCTGAGCCCTGATGCTAATCATGTGTGGCCAGAGGAAGGGGAGCTCGTGAGACCAGTTTGACCTGGGGCAGTAGAACCGAGCCGCCCAGGTCACAGAAGAGTCATGGAAAGGCACATGGATTGCAAGGCCCCTAGTTGCTTCATTATAGCCTATGTGAGGGCAATCACAAGATGGCCACTGCCTCCAAAATGGAACCCGCGTAGTGAAGTAGAATAACGTGTACACAGTGCATTCATAGCTAGAACGATATATAAAGCACTCGTACATACCGCATTAACCATTTGCGGTTTGCTAATACCAGGATAGACAGGGGTGGGGCCCTGTCCCCTACGCGGTCACAGAGATTAAAGTACGACAGACCCTCCTTTTGCCCTTACATAGGCAATCACTATACTCATCTTAATCCGAGTCTAGGTCAATGTTCACAAAGTCATGGAGATGTTGCTGTAGCATCATCCTATTACTTAGCTCGTCCCTCGATACAGGTTTCCTTACACATAAGGTAGCACAGAGGCCACACATCGCAGGAGCACACTGTATGCACAGACAGAACAGGAAAAGAATGGCTAAGATCATTCCAATGACCATTAGAACTTTCCAACCCCAGGCAGATATCAGTTCCCAGAACCACCCCACCAGTGACCAGTCTCCCTTATCCACGTGTATGGTTTCAGATATTTTATGGAGTTTGGAGATGGCTTGATAGACTGTTGGAGCGTTATCTGGTATGAAAATGCAACAACTGGATTGGATAACCTTACATACCCCACCGCGGTCTGCAAGAATAACGTCTAGAACCATGCGGTTCTGCAAAGTCATAAGGCGATCCGCTTGGAGCTCAGCGGTCAGATTACCAAGGGCACCAGCCGTTACATTGACAGTGGATTCAACCACACGAGTCAGTTGTCTCAGGTTCCTACTATTTACCATAGGTCCCCAAAACGGCAGGAAACCCAAGAAGAAGTCTCCTGCTTCCTGACCGGCAGTATCCTCCTTACTAATCACGCCCCTCACAACTCTGGTCTTGTGATAGTCAGCGGCAGCAGTAAATGTTGGCGGTAGCAAGTTCGCAATATAACATGTGCCCGAGAAATCAGGGGGCAACCATGTGTATGCTCGGTCATTGCAGATGAAATATGTACCCTTGGCAGCCAAAAACGCAGGGGAAAACTGTGACGGGAAAGTGTACGTTTCAGTACAGTCACTTCTTCCCAGTTGGGCTTTAGGATTCTGACCATTACCCTGTAAGCAGAACCGACCTATGTGGGGTACGACCCAGATTGGAGATGAGATTTTTCGCTGTCTTTCACCCAGACTAATACTATACCCCGTCGCGTTCCACCCTACATAAGCTCTCAGCTCTTCTTTGGGAATGGATGAGTATGCATCAATATCCCTACTCATATCGGCAATTCCTCTCACTAAAGCTTTATTATTTGTACTAGGTCTGATGGAACGCGGTTGTCGCGGGGAGTAGGCATCTAGAGCGTAGAGGAACATGGTCTGGAATGCCCATGACAATCCATTGTAACTAAAGGGCAGCACCAAATAGGGAATACCCTTGTTAATGGTATGTGGCATTAACCCACAGACCCAGCAATTGGTTGTATTCATTACTAGTTGGTGTTGGTGCAAGAGCTGAATAAACGAGTTATTTACAAACTCTGATCGTCTGGTCTGTTCATGTTCAGGCAGAGGGTGAAAAGAGTGTGAGGAGGCAGTAGAAAGAGGTATAGGCTGTACAGTGGGTGCAATGGGCTCCTGGGAGGAGAAAAACACAAATCCCACAGTAAACATTATCATACTACACAGTATAAATAGGCACAGAAATACAAAACATTTACTTTTTACAATTCTACACATCCTTGCTTTAAAGTTCATTTCCTCAACGGGTCTCTCCATCTTAAAAAACTCCATCCTCTAATCGGGCCGCTCGCGGCAGATGAGTTTCTTCTGCTAAGGAGTACGCCTGTCAGTCCAGGGAAACGCCCTAGACCAACCAGAACCGTTGACCTAACGTCTTCGGCCTGTACCCCAAAGTCTTGGCACCGCGACCCTGCGGCTGAACCCGGATGGTGGTTCGAAAAACAAAAATCAAGAAAGTCCTTCAGATGGGAGAGCTAAAATGTCAAAAAGGAAATAGTAAGGAAGTCTTTATTTGTCCATAGGCCTTGGTCTCAAATTATAGCGGAGACGGCCAGGTGCTGTTTGGTCTTGGAACAAAAGTTCAGGCTCTGTGGTGTCCAATCGATTTGACAGTGGCACAGCCTCTTGCAGAATATTGTCACTCTCTTGGTCTGAAACTGTGCCTTTTATGCGTGCATCACTGAATGATACAAAACGAGGTACAGTGTCTGTCTCAGAGTCGGCGATACCCTCCTGGACCCACCGGTCATATGGCAGGGGCAAGGGAACTACCTTGCAGTGGGTGCCGTGGATCCAGTGTTTCTTCCCCTTCACTCGCACCGCTGATCTTGTTGATAAAAGGACAAGGTGAGGGCCGATCCAGCGAGGCTCGTCGTTGCTCTTGCGCTGGAAGTTTCTAATCAGCACCCATGTGCCAGGGTCGATAGGGTGTCCAGGAGTTTCAGAAGCTTGAGGAAGAGTATCATGCACCTGTTGATGTAAAACACGCAGTTTAACAGTCAAATCATACAAGTAATCGAGTAGTACTGGATGCTCGATCTCACTAAATTTCGCCGGTCTTGGCACGCCCCATACATTAGCCGGGCGGCCAAAGACGACCTCATAGGGACTAAGTCCCACTCGTGAGTGTATGGTCATTCTGGTGGACAGGAGTGCTAAAGGCAGAGCATCAGGCCATTTAAGACCGGTGCTCGCCTGGATTTTGGCCAGCTTAAGTTTTAGAGCACCGTTGTAGCGCTCTACTAATCCAGCTGATTGGGGGTGATTTGCAGCATGGAACTTTTGCTTTATACCTAGCCCTTCACACACATTCTTCATCACTTTACCCACGAACTCACTTCCATTATCACACCACACCATTCTTGGCATTCCAAACCTGGGAAAAAACTCCTTCACAAGAGCTTTGGCTGTGGACAGGGCAGTGTTATCTTTCAGAGGATAAGCCTCTACCCATTTGGAGAAAGCACAAACAACCACCAACACATATTTCAGGTTGTTGCACCTTTCCATGTGAATACAGTCCAGCTGCAAAACTTCAAATGGGTATGATGGGGGTGCAAAATGACCAGCTGGAGTTGGGGTTCCCCTACCAGGGTTGTATTTCAAGCATACCATGCAATTCTTAACCACATTCTCTGCACACTTGGGAATCCCAGCATTCTGCCATACTGGAGCCAACAACTTACAAATTCCTTTCGTACTGATATGTGCCATCCCATGTGCCATTGTAACTACTGGAAGCACATATGCATCGGGCAACAACCATCGCCTATGTTCTGTCAGATCAATCCAACAACCATTCTCATCTAACTTACCCATACTTTCTCTCCACTTGCTTAATTCTTTCTCTGTAGCTTCAGCTTGAAGCGACTTCACACTCTCTATTGTGTTTTCACACATCCCAACATCATTAACCCATCTTGCGGGGCCTGCAACATACATTCTAGTCTTTACATTCTGTGCTGTTTCTTTCGCGATCTCATCAGCAAACGCATTCCCACGTCCAACATCATCTGTGATTTTCCTGTGCGCACTGCATTTCATAATCGCAACTTGTAATGGTAGGGTCAGTGATTCAAGGAGATCATTCACCAACTTGCCATTCTGAATTTTAGCTCCATGCGACGTCAGGAACCCACGTTCTTTCCACAGTCGTCCAAAATTGTGAGCCACGCCAAAGGCGTACTGGCTATCAGTATATATATTCACTCTCATTCCTTCAGACAACACGCACGCTCTCGTGAGGGCGATTAATTCTGCTGCTTGGGCTGAATTATGTGGCACTCGTGCAGTTTCCACGACCGTGTGTAACGTCGTGATAGCATATGCAGCAGTCGTATCACCATTAGGGAGCTTGAAACACGAACCATCCACCCATAAAGTACCATCACACTCAGTCAGGGGAGTATCTTTTAGATCTACTCTCCCTTTCGTCTCTTCTTCTGTTCTGAACAGACAGTCATGTTGCTCATTCTCATCTAGGTCTGCTGGATTTGGCAATAACGTAGCTGGATTCAGCGTGTTGCATCTCTTTATGTGTATGTGATTTGCTAACAGTGTGAGCTCATAGCCTGATAATCGCGCACTAGTCAAGTGTTGTGTCTTGGTTCTGTTCAATAATGTGTCTACAGCATGTGGAACCATAACGATCAATGTGTTGTCCATTACCAAACCAGCAGATTGTCGCATAGACATAGCTGCAGCAGCTGTCGCTCTCAGACAGCTTGGCAATGCCCTCGCTACAGGGTCCAAGGTTGATGAAAAATATGCGCATGGGCGCGGTCTGTCACCAAAAGGCTGTGTTAACACTGATAATGCGCAACCATCTTTCTCGTGAACATACAATGTAAAAGGCTTGCTGTAGTCAGGAGTACCCAACACAGGTGCTGAACACAATGCATTGCGCAATTCCACAAAACTTTTCTGGCACTCTTCAGACCATGGGATAGGATTCGGTGTGTCTTTGCATGTTAAGGCTAACAAAGGTTTTGCCAACAAGGAAAAATTTGGGATCCAGTGCCTACAGTATGAGGTAATGCCCAAGAAAGCACGCACTTCTCTCTATGTTCTTGGCACACTCAACTGCGCAATGGCTTGAATTCTTTCTGGGGTCAGTTTCCTTCCCTCCTTCGATAAGAGATGACCTAAGTAGGTCACTTCTTGTCGACAATATTGCAGCTTGGAGAGAGACACTTTATGATGGAAAGCAGATAAATGGCGCAACAATGACAATGTGGCTTCTTTGCAGATCTTTTCAGTATCCGCGGCGATTAGTAAATCGTCCACGTACTGAATCAGAATAGCGCCACTAGGTAAAACAAGTGCATCAAGCTGCGCTTTCAAAGCTTGACTGTATATGGATGGACTCTCACAGTAGCCCTGGGGAGCGCGTTTGAAGCGGAAGCTTCGGCCTCCCAGACTAAAGCCAAAAATATCTCTGCTCTCTTCTGCAATTGGGATGCTAAAGAAAGCATTCTTTAAATCGATCACTGAAAACCATGCAGCAGAGGCTGGAATCATCGTTAACAAGGCAGTTATATCAGGACAACTGGAAACTGTGGCACAACAATCTTATTAACCTCTCTAAGATCAATCACAAATCTGTAAACAGGTGGCTGTGAAGGGTCCGTTCGTTTTAAGACAGGTAAAATCGGGCTGTTGCAAACGTTGCCTCTTGTCTCTTCAATTACACCCTTCTTAATCAAATCGCTGACAATGTCTAACAATGCTTTCTGGCCTTCATTAGAGATCTTGTACTGGGGAATACGTGGCGGTCTGACATTAGCCTTTAAAGTTACCACGTATGGCGGTATCTCCAAGAGGCCCACATCATTGGGACCAGTAGCCCAAAGGACATCCGGAAGGGATGACAATTCAGGTGGCATTGTATTTTTAGACAAGTACATCGGGGAAATCACTTTCCTGCCTAATGTAAGTTGTACCCCTGACGGTGAATAATACAGTGTAGCATGTAATCTTTTCAACAAATCTAACCCTAGCAAATTCTCACCACAACCTGTTGTTAGAATCAGGGGTGCTTTCAGCTCGCAAGGTCCAATAGAAAGTGACATGGGACTAGAAATCGGGTTTCTAACTGGGGCGCCAGAAAAACCTACTGAAACATTTATATCGCCAGACAAAGGTGCGCCAGGGAGTTTTGAATGCATAATTGAACTCTTTGCAGCACCAGTGTCTAGCAGAAAGGGCTCCGTTACATTTGCTGTAGTCACCTCAACATACGGTCCGCTCTGATCCACTGGCACTGAAACAACTCCCTCTCTCTGTCTACGGCTGTCCTAGTAACCATTATTTTCTGCATCGCCGTCCTCTGCATAATAATCATTATTGTAGTACTGAGCTGTATTACTAGTTGTGTTAGCTTGCTGGTCAAAACTATTGATGGTATTTTGAGGCGGCAGAGGACGCGCGATCTGGGGAGCATTTCCACGCCCTCTGCCTCTAGGAGCTTGCTGACCACCCCTACCTCTTGCGCCATATGCATTACCGTTCCGCTGCATTAATTTAGGGCAACTATATTTAAAATGACCTTCCTCTTTGCAGTATGAACATTGGTTGGGACCTACAGGGACACGTGGTTGATAATACCCATTCATTTGCTGATTGTTCTGAAATTGTTGGGGTCGGTGATAGACACCTTGGGGTTGCCTATAATTATTCTGACCTCCACGTGGCGGATAGGCCTCCCGCAAAAGGACCTTTGTCTTTAGTTCCTTCGTTTTCTTATCTGTTCTATCTTTTTCATCTTTATCTCTGTTCTCGTAATACTGTGCAGTAGCCAGTATTTGCGCTGAAGAGGAAACAGCCCAAGAACTTTCTGAATCTTTTAACTTTTTACACAGGTCAGGAAGTAAATTCTGCACAAATTTATCCACAAATAACCGTTGGCCACCCTCAGTACTCATATCTTGCCCACTGTGATCAATAAACGTTTCTTCAAACCTGGTAAAGAAGTCTGACACTGTTTCATCTTTCTTCTGCTTGCATGCAGATAGCTTGTCCCAATTTACGCGCATCGCGGGCATTATTGTCTTCATATATGTGATGATTCTACCAGGGAGTTCTGCTATTAAAGGCTCTGGTTTCGCGCCACCAATCTGTCTAGCGTCAGCAGCGATGATGTTAGCCCATGTGTCCCCTAGTTTTGCAGCATGATCCATATTACGAATGGATCCCCACAAAGGCTGTGGAACCACATTCCCAAACAGCATATCTATATCAGCCAGATTCATTACACAGGATTCTGCAGTTTGTGACAACTCCTTATAATAACCGGTAGGGTTTTTACGGGGATCAGGCAATGTCTGCTTAAGTGCTAACACCTCAGATCTTTTCCATGGAACATGTACCCAAATACGCTGAAAATGTGCTACGACAGGTGGATTAGCATTTGGTTCAGCAGGTCTCCAAACTGGGGGAACCTCACGCATCGGATATTGGCGTGCTTTTACCCTTTTTCCCACATGGACATCAGGTTCAAACAACGACTGTTGACAATCATCATTCCTGAAGGATAATACAACCGCAACTGCTTTATCTACCTCGCGATCCACAATTGTACCAGTTCCAAAATCGAACCTCACTCTACACAACTCCTGCGGGCTCGGGTCTTTACCACTATCCTCCAATTCTTCACAGAGAATTTCGCACATTTTCTCAAACACATATCTCTGTTTTGGGGCATCCCATTGATGGAAAACGTTGACAACTGATTCCACATCATACAGTGAAGGGAAAACAATCCATCTACACGCCATGCGATCTATTACCTTTTTCTCATCGGGGTTAGGCAATTGACTGCGCAATTGCTTACGCTGTAAACCAGGAGTCGCACCAGATGACTCAAAGAGAGGAGACATTAATGTAGTAACCACATTAGCTAAGCGCTGTCGCGCTGAAGGAGAAGCTGAGGCGAAAACAGGGGGATAAACAGAGGGGAGAAAAGAGGATGCAGAAACAGGTACTGGAGTGGTGCAAGGAAGAGTGTCAGGGGAGGCAGTCAATATGCTAGGCAAAGTCGCAGGAAGCGCGGGGGCAGTTGGAAGCACAACTGGCGGCCCTTGAGAAGGCTGCGCTATAGGGATAGGAGCCGGCTGCAAAGCGGCTGGCGGCTGTGGCAAGGCTTGCAGCACATTAACTGGGGGTGGCATATTCACAAGCTGGGGAGGTACCGTGGCATTTTGAGCATACGGGGGTGGCGAACTCAACAAATGCGACATCAGGGGATCTTTCTCCTTTTCTTCTAACTCATTCTGCTTAGAGTGTGGTAAAGCTGGGTAACATTTGTCGATCCCTAACTTACGCTGCCTGTGCAATTGCTCATTCATCTGCTCCTCCTCATTGTCTTTGAATTGTACAGCTGCTTGCATTACCGTCATACCTTTCTCTCTTTTATTCTTTTTCGCTAGCTTAATTTCCTTCTGTTTGGCTTCCTTTCGCCATAAGCGGAAAGAATCAAACATCGCCGGCCGGGCTTTCTTCTTAAATAATTTAATTTCCAAATTGTCTAAAATATCGGTATCGAAACTACCATTTTGGGGCCATTTTAAAACACCGTCTTTTCTGGTGTAGTGGATCCACACTTCGTTATATGCAATAGGGCCTACGCCATGTTTTACATAGAGCTCATAAGTTGGAGTTCCAACCGGAGGAACCGGACATGATTCCTCCAGCTGGAAATCTCTTCCACAACCCAAACAAAATATTCTACCAAATCTTCTAGAACCAGGCATCTTCGCTCACTAGTCTAGATCTAAACGTCAGAGGATTATCGATTACGATAGTCTCGTGAATACACGAGTCCTCTGGCTTTGGCGTTTGCAAACTCCAAATTTCCAAATCAAAACGATCCCGAGGGATACCAAACAAATGGGAGACGCTCCACTTATACTTAACTGAATATTGCTGATCGATGGCGTCACCAGAAGACTCTCTCGATTGTTTCGCTCTCTCAAAACTCGTCAAGGGTCCAAAACAGGTCGATTAATCAGGGCAGCAGTCCTTCGTAGCCGTCGGGACGCGGAGAACCTCGCAGAAAAGACTTTCGGACCACGTCGACATGCAGGGGTCGATGAAGTGGCGGCCTTCCTCCAGAATTTCCACACGAAGCTCCTCACGAACCTCTGGCTTGGACTGGTACCGCTGAAATCGTCCCAAGTTGGGCGCCAAACTGAAGTACTGGGTATTTTAGACCCAGCGGTGCAGGGGCACACACCCTATGACTTCTGGGTTCACCCTGTTCCAGACCTACAGAAACACAGAGTCTTCTAGGTGAAGTCAAAGATTCATTTATTGGCTGCAGACCAATTACAGGTATCCTAGAAGTACAACAGCGTGTATGTTCTCAGGAGACTGCTGAAAATCATAGAAACGGACTTCATCTTAAATACACTTTTTCCTGCCTCAAGCATACATTCCTAGGTTTTATGATACGGCAATATACACGTGTACATTACAAACGAAAAGGCAGAGTCATAATGACCATCCCACATTCCAGCTAAACCAGCCCACAATTATTTACACAGCAAGGTTCAGATCCCACATTAGATAATCGATAGGCCCCAATAAACATGAACATCTCCTGTTTTGGGAAACAAGCCATAAAGCAGGAACAAGCAGGTGCGAAAGTGATTAGCCGGAGGCTTGTGTGTGATGAAAGGACTTTATGGTGCGCTGAGCCCTGATGCTAATCATGTGTGGCCAGAGGAAGGGGAGCTCGTGAGACCAGTTTGACCTGGGGCAGTAGAACCGAGCCGCCCAGGTCACAGAAGAGTCATGGAAAGGCACATGGATTGCAAGGCCCGTAGTTGCTTCATTATAGCCTATGTGAGGGCAATCACAAGATGGCCACTGCCTCCAAAATGGAACCCGCGTAGTGAAGTAGAATAACGTGTACACAGTGCATTCATAGCTAGAACGATATATAAAGCACTCGTACATACCGCATTAACCATTTGCGGTTTGCTAATACCGGGATAGACAGGGGTGGGGCCCTGTCCCCTACGCGGTCACAGAGATTAAAGTACGACATTACTCTATCCACACTGAATATATGAGAGAAATCCTAAACAATCTGCGTCTAAAGCGAGGTCAATGCAACCTAAAGAAACTGTCTTGAGTCATGATTTTTTAGCATTAGAAATACATTTGAAACTCAATAAATGACAAAGAAATAACCACCCGACACTGTAATTCAAACAAAGGTTATCTTTATCTAAATTAGTTCAAATGAAAGTCAATCAATAGCAATATCATTATTCTCATAGTTACCTATTCTAGCTAAATGTCATAAATGGGTCAGGACAGGTCTCTCAGTAAAGTCTCCCGAGTCGCCGTCCTCTCAATCAGCGTCGATCCTCTCGAGCATAGGTTCAAGAAGAAGTGGCCTTAGACCCTCTAGTCTAACAATATTTATAGGGAAACTAACAAATTAAAAGTAACAAACAAACTCTAAACGTCCGTTGAGCCATTGAGCAGAGCTAGCAGGAAAGGATGTCGACTTGCAACATTTAGAAAACCTCCGCTCTCGAAAATCACAAAAATAAAAACACGGAAGAAGGAAGCACAAACTAAAAAAATGAAACATCCATGAATGCTCTTCCTCGGAACCATAGTGAAGCCACCGCAAGTTTATCAAAGTTCATTGTGGCTTTATTCTTCTCCAAGGGCAACTGGCAGCATGCCTGGAGCTGCTGTCCTCACGGAAACTTTTAATACAGTCAGAGGCCGAGGTCAGGTGGTTTCCAACCATATTCAGCGAGGCCTCTCGTCGTATTTCATCTACTCAAATGCAGGCTGTAAATATCGGCCATCTTGGATTAGGCCAAAATGGACCATCTTAATTAAAAGAAATACAGAACAACGTTACTACATCGTAATGATTAAACAGTGTTAATTTCCACTAATACCCTTATGTGTATGTAATTATCTAACCATCTGTAACATAAAGAAGCATTAAAAGCAAGTTGTTTAAAAGCGCAAACACATTACAAACAGCACTTTAGCCACACATATTTAATTAATTCGCTCACCAACTTTGTTCACGTATTAATAAAGCAACATAAATGCATTCCCGCGTGTAATTCTTTCATTAGTAATGTTGGTTAATCAGAAACTTCAACAAAATTAATAATTAATAATTAATTATCAGTAATTTTAATTATGACATATAAACATAAACTGGAGTTTAAATCTAAATAAATTTTCAATAGAAAACCCCGCTCCAGCAATCCCCCCTTTGACCCCAAAAAAAAAATTTTGTCCCCATTTCTTAGGAGAAATTGAAATGTCTTTTTATGACACTACACACCAGACTCTCTTTCATCATCCCTCTTCAACTCCAAGTAAACACTCTCCCTCAATTCTTCTAATTCTATTTCTTGTGGGTCTCTCTTTGACCTCTTTTGTTTCTTTTCAGTATTTTCTAATATTATTTTATTTTTCCCTACCCTGTTTTTACAACACAAACACCCTAATCTAAGCATCAATAAAGCAACAATTACACATGTCAAAGGAAATAATATCTTACCAATAATGGTACTACCTATCTTAGAAATAAAACTCTTAACAGCAAGTAGCTTATAGTCCAGATACTTTCAGCTTCCAGTGGTACTAATTCTTCATGCAAATCAGTAATATTTTTGATATAGACCTTTAAATCTTTGCTTTCGTCAGGAATGTAAGTGCAACAATGTTGAACCTTCAGCATTCCACAGACTCCACCCTCTTTGGCCAATAGAATATCAAGGGCAAGTCGATTTTGCATAGACATGGCGCGTACGGCAATCATCTCCGTATTTACCAAAAGAAACCCTCCAGCGGTACTTGTCGATAAACGATCCACCACTGTTGACAGTTTCCGAATTCCATATGCATTTAATGAAAGTCCCACTGCTGGAATTAAAGCTCCAAAAATATCACCTACAATTTCTGACCAAGTTTCTCTCTTAAAGCATGTTAGTAGATTAATTTGTTCTACATCTCCTATCTTATCTATATGAAAAATCTTTGGAAAGACCAGGCCAACATAACACGTGCCATACCAATGATCAGGCAACCTGTAATAAGCCTTATTCCCACAAATATAATACACTCCCGGGAAAACTGGATCTTCTCCACCTTTAAATCCCCATCCTGTTGCAATAAAGTATGTATCATGACACTCACTAGTCCCAACGAAATAATTATCATATTGGGATTTCCTTCTAGTAAAACAAAGTTTACCCTTCTGTGGTGCATCTATAGCCAAAGTTGGACTGGCCCCATTCCTCAATTCCTTTCCCATCTCAATATCCCATATTGTCTCACCCACTTCATATTTCCCTGCCTTTTCATGCATGCTCACTCTCCTTTTCTCTACCATGTCTAGAAAAGCTTTTTCTTCTTCTTTCAAACTACAAGTTAAATTGTTTCTAAAAATATAATCTAATGTTAATTCTTCTGTTTCAATAAAAATCTCACCAAAAATGTTAGCTTCTTTAGCTGGATTCAGCTTCTTATTCATAGGTAATTGCCCAAAAATGTTATCTTTGTTAGACATCTCATAATCTATTTTCCCTAACAAATAAAAAACACTACTTAGCACACTACATGAAATCCCATACGTGGCTGGTAAATGATGATAAGTAACACCCTCTGAAACGGATGCAGGCAATTGCATACAGACGTAGCAATCCCTAACTTCCATTGTCTTTACGTATTCGTACAACAACTTTGAAAAAACATTGCTAGAAAAATCATTAATCGATCTATCTTTATGTATGTAAATGTTACTACTTCTAGTTGGCACTATTTTCTTTGAACTCTTCCCTATATTAGTCATATTCTCAGTATGTATTCCAAAAGTGTCTATTGTAACCCTAAAGGTAACTAATAAAGCTAGTACACTCCATAATAGCATTAATCCTGTACAGGAGCAGCACATTCTACACCATCTTTTCAAGAAGGCACATCTACTTTTATTATTTTCTGTGTTAGCCATTTTACTACTTTGGCAGTGTCTTTTGACTTAGCCTCTTCTACTCCACTACTGAAACACTAGAACACTAGATTATTTCAAACAGCTAATTTAGATTTTCTTCTTTTCACTCTTCTCCAAGTGATTCCTTCAGTTCACTCAATTTGGATTTTCATCACTTTTCACTTCTTCTTCAGCAACATCAAATTGTATCAGATCTTCAATATCCTGAGCATCTGACTCTTCTCCAATGTCAGTCAAGATAACTTTCAGGACTCCGACTGTTTTCTCCTCCTCAACCACTTCTCGTAAGGTCCCCTCTGGATTTCCTTGACTCTCTGCCTCTTCACCTTCAGACAGTGCCACGTACGTCCATTCCGGTGACCTATACTTCTGGTTAGGTTTTCTGATTCTCTTGATCTCCTCTGGTTCTTTTGAGACCTTTTGTTTATCACCCTTTGCTTGATTCTGACTCGACACCTCGTTCACCTGTTCAGCTTTCGATGAACTTGAACTTGCACTTGCCCGTGTCGGTCTGTACCTTAGCCTCTTTATCTTGTTAGGCCAAAGATCTCCTCTTACACTCTTTTTTGGTCTCACTTCTTTATTATTTCTTTCTCCGATCCAAGTTCTCTTTCTCAGAACTCGACCCTCTGATTTTCCATTCTCACTCTCATCCGATTCTGTCTCATTTGCCTCTTGTTCATCAACAATTCTCTTTTGCTCCACAGATTTCTTCTCCACCACCGTTTGAGATTTCCCTACTACTGTCCCTCCTCGGGTCTCCGACACGCAATCTTCTTGCTGTCTACTTGTCCCTTCACCTAGCTTATCAGGAATGTTCCCTACACCTCCTCGGGGGTGTTCCGCAATCTGTCCCTCTCTATCTTCTTCTGACCCTACTTCTTCAGGAGTAATCTCAGGTGGATCTTCAATCTCTTCATCTGATTCAGGTGTAGTCTCTGTGGAATTGCTCTTTTCTTTCCTTTTTCCTCCTTTATTTTCTCCACTGCTTGTTAGAACAACTTCAGGCACTCTTACAGAATCTGAACTCTCCTCTGAAGCTCTCAATGTTTCTCTTGAAGCTTCTCTCGGTAAGAAAAAAGAATCACCTGACTCTCTTTCCAACTCTTCCCCCCTTTCAGGATTCTTTTTTCTTCTCACTGTTTCAGTGTCTGGATCATCACTGGAATCTGACTCTTCAAAATACTCTTTACCAGTCCCATCCTTTGGATTCGGAACTCTCAGAGTATGACTTGCATGAACCCAGTTTTTCACACCAGCACACTTCACAGCAGTTGTCGTAGTCAAAATGACTTGTCTTGGCCTTCCCCACCTTGGAACCAAGCAATTTCTTCTTCCGTGCACTTTTATCCTCACCCAGTCCCCTGGACTCAGATCTTGGGCTTGCTTCTTTTCAAGTGTGGTGGCGTCTCCTCCAACCTGGTGAAACACAGAATGAACTGCGTCAGCCAGGCCTTTACAGTAATCCAAAATCATGTCATCAGTTACTGTCATCAACTTGTTGACAGGCACAAAAGCATGTCTCATCGCACGTCCCATCAATATTTCATGTGGACTCAACCCTGTGGTTCTATCTGGAGTAGACCTAATAGTCATTAGCACTAGAGGCAAGACATCAGGCCATTTCATTCCAGTGGCTAAACACATCTTACCAATTCTGTTTTTGATTGTGCCATTCATCTGTTCAACAACACCAGAAGCCTCTGGTCTGTATGCACAATGTAGCTTCTGCTGTATGCTCAATGCTTCACAAATTAAACCCATCAGGTCATTGTAGAAATGTCCCCCTCTGTCAGACTCAATTGTCACTGGGAACCCATACCTAGGAATCAACTCTCTTAACAGCAACTTTGCCACTGTTATTCCATCATTTCTCCTAGTCGGATAGGCCTCCACCCATCTTGAGAACAAACAGACTATCACTAGGACATACCTCAATCTATTCACTTGGGGCATTTCAATGAAATCTATTTGCATTCTGGTAAAAGGACCTCCTTCTCTGCCTATTGTTCCTAAGCTTACCACTGTCTTCTTTCCTGTATTAAACTGCTGACAAATCAAACATCTTTGACAGATGCTCTCTGCAATCAGCCTGAACTTTGCATTGTACCAGGTTTGTTTAAAGGACCTAATCATAGCGTCCCTTCCCAGATGTCCCTGGCCATGATACATTCTTGCCATTGTTGACAGCATCGAGTTAGGCATGACTGGTCTTCCATCTCTATAGATCCAAACATGATCTGTCTCTCTTGGGGCACAACCTGCCTTGATCCAATCTCTCATTTCCTCATCTCCTGCTTCATCCTGCAACTGTTTCACTTCATCCCACGTCTCCAGGACATTAGTAAACATCACAGAACAAAAAGACATTTCCCTTTCTCGTCCCCTATTAATCGAATGATTGTTCTTTGCACAATACTGTGCTATGTCATTAGCAAAACGATTACCAAGAGTAACAAAATCATCTCCTTGTCCATGAGCAGCACATTTTACAACTGCTAGTTCTTTAGGCAGCTGTATCGCCTCAAGCAACTTCCCAATCACTTCAGCATTCTTTATTGGAGTCCCACTCGACGTCAAGAAACCTCTCTGAAGCCAAAGTTGGCCAAAATCATGAACCACTCCAAATCCATACTGACTATCAGTCATCACAGTCACTCTCAAATTTTTCCCAATCTTGCAAGCTTTTGTCAATGCCACCAATTCAGCCACCTGAGCAGATCTAACTCCCTTCAAAGGCAAAGCTTCCATAACTTCTGAAACTTTGCACACTGCATATGCTGCACTCAGCACACCATCATCAGTTCTCAAACATGATCCATCCACAAACAGCACATGATCACTCTCAGGTAGTGGCAGATCTCTTATGTCTGGTCTCGGTTTTGTGCAGTAATCAAGCACATCCAAGCAATCATGATCAACATCATCTCCCACACTCACATTTTCAGCATCTGGCAAGAGTGTTGCTGGATTCACATTCACACATCTCTCAAGAGTCACATTTGATGCTCCCAGAATGATTTTCTCATATTTAGTCAATCGACTATGTGACATATATTGAGTCCTGCTTCTTGTAAATAGAATTGCCACATCATGAGGTACGAATACCCGTACAGGATATCCCATTATTATACCCTCACTCTGTTCCAAGCTTCTGCATGTAGCAGCTACTGCTTTCAGGCAACCTGGTAAACCCACAGCTACGGGGTCAAGTGTTGATGAGAAGTACGCAATTGGCCTTCTCAGTCGTCCATGTTTCTGAATTAACACTGAAAGTGCACATCCATTTCTCTCACTGCAGTACAACTCAAACTCTTTCTCATAGTCTGGCATTCCCAAAGCAGGAGCTTCACACATTCTGCTCTTCAATTCTTCAAATGCTGCCATCTGTTCTGCATTCAGTTCCAATGGGTCTTTCACTTCACTTTTGGTTAATTTAATCAGTGGCTTTGCTATCAGGGAGAAATTACTTATCCACTGACGACAATAACCCACCATTCCCAGAAACATCCTCACTTCTCTCTGGGTCATTGGGGCTCTCATTCCTCTGATAATTTTGATCCTGTCATCGGTCACCTTTCTCAGACCCTTTTCAATATTGTGTCCAAGATAATGCACCTCTTTCTTGCAAAATTGCAATTTGGCTGGAGATACCTTTAACCCTCCATCTGCCAGATGATTCAGTAAAGCTATGGTATCTACTTCACAAGCTTCACGTGTCTTCGATGCCACAAGTAGGTCATCGATATACTGCACTAGTACTGAGCTTTCAGGCATGATCAAACTCTCCAATGATTTCTTCAACAACTGATTGAATATCGAAGGACTCTCTGTATACCCCTGTGGGATACGGCACCATGCCAAAATACGCTGTCCAAACCGAAATGCAAAAATCGGCTGGCTGTCATGATGCAATGGAATTGAAAAGAAAGCATGACACAAATCAATTACCGTGTACCATTCAGCATCATGAGGAATCTGATACAAAATCACTGACGGATTTGGCACAATGGGACAACATGCCACCACAATTTTGTTAACTTTTCTCAAATCTTGTACAATCCTGAACTTTCCATTAGGTTTCTTTAGCCCCATTATCGGTGAATTACACGGGCTACTCAGTAACTCTCTCAAAACACCCTGTTGAATCATCTTATCAATTATAGGGGTTATTCCCTCAATTATCTCTGGTGTCAATCTGTACTGTGGGATATTAGGATAAACGATTCCCTCTTTCACTGAAATCTTCACTGGATCTACATTATTCATCAATCCCACATCTTCTCCAGTAAAATCCCAAACCGCTGTTTTTACTGTGTGTCTCAACTCTTGAGGCAAATCATCCGGATTGAACACAGCATACGTACCAACAATCTCACTCTCTCTATTATCTAGAGTCATCCTGTACAGAACATCCTCATCTGGTGTCTCAAAAGCTATTCCATCCGGAGTACAAAAAATCGTGCAGTTCATTTTACACAATAAATCCCTACCTAACAAGTTCACTGGACTAGTGTCGCAGACTACAAATCTGTGCATGTCTGAAAATTTCCCTATTCTTACCCTTACTGGTTCAGTAAGACGAGTCTTAATCTGTGTATTAGCTACACCAACCACTTGGATTGCTTCGTCCGAGAGAGGAAGATTTCTTATATCTGCTGACCTGACAGTTGATCTCGTCGCTCCTGTGTCTACCAAAAAAGTAACACTCTCCCATTTATTTTCCCATCTACAAATGGTCCTGCCTGGTCTATTTCTAGAGTTGCACCAAGTATGCACTCTTCCTCCTCTCTTCGGCACCGTCAATAGTCCCCTTCAGACTCACTCCCTTCATTCTTTAACCAGTACTGCTGTACCGGGTTAGTACGTCTCGGTTTGTTTACCTGCTCATCATTGTAGAATCCTAAGTCCTGGTTATACTTTTGGGACCCTCTATTCTGCGGCAAGGGCGGTTTTGGCTCTTGACTCTGCTGTCTGACAACCTTCTGCTGTTGTTGCTGATGATTACACCCCTCGTTCTGCACCTGTTGATTCAATGATTTATTCTCATTACTCACTAATGGTGGATTGGTACACTCGGATCTCCAATGCCCCAATTGTCCACAGTTGTGACATGGGAACTTCTTCTTGGCCTCTTCTAAATTCCCCTTTCCTTTTCCTGCACCATATCTGGGCCTATTTCCTGGATTATTTGCTTGTTCCACCATCTGTGCTTCTTGTCTTTCAGCAACCTTCACCTGTGCCCACATTGCTTTCTCTTTCAGCTTCCTCTGTTTTGCTTCAATCTCATCACTGAAGTACTTTGCATGTCTCAAGATTTCATCAATCTTTTTACTCTGCCAATCAACTGTGTGCTCTCGAATCCTTTCACTGATTTCAGGTCTGAAGCCATATACAAATCTGTATACAAAATGACTCAAATCCTTATCACCCAGGTGTTCATCTCCACTGAACTGTTTAAAAGCCAGTATCAGCCTTTCATAAAAAGCATGAACTGATTCTTTTGCTTCCTGATGTGTTCGATCTATTTTAACCCAATCTGTCTCTTTCGGGGGTACCTTATTTTTCAGGAACACAATAACCTGCTCGTACTTCCTCATAACCTCCGGGTCTGGACCTCCCGTTTTCGGATCTCTTGGATACTCCTTAGCAGGCCAATCTACAACTATCTTACACTCTGCCTACAAGTCTGCTGGAACAATTATATCAAACAGACTATTCTGGTCAATCTACAGCACCTTTGACAATTTCACAAACCTATCTACCTGCCTATACCACTCGACGGGCTTTTCTCTCAATCGAGGAAAATCATTTGTAAATGATAAAATATCCTGTCTAGTCCATGGGACATGTACATATCCTCCTCCAGGAATCTCTCTCATAGGATAAGCATCCACTGTTTTTTCTTTTTCTCTCATAGGGAAAGCTGAATAAGTCCTGTCCACTGAATCTTCCCTTTTCTTGTACCACCTATCCTTCCATTTTTCCACATCACCCCATTTTCGTAATAAGGAAATCATTTCCTTAATCTGCCCTGTTCTGCCAACATCATTTAGATTCTCAATGTCCTTATCAGAGAAATCCACCCTGTAAGGCTTCTGCAAAGCTTTCACTTTATCCATGTCAACTCCTAGTTCACTCGCTATTCCTTTTAACCTGTCATGTGTACTCTTAGCCCTCCAGGTGATACTCTTGCACATGAATAACAACTCTCCATCATGATGATTTTTCAACATTTCTGTAGGAATTGTTCCTGCGATGAGCTCTTCCAATTCTATGCGCAACCTGGCTACATCAATTGCCTGTGCATCTTTATCCTTCTTTTGAAGAACTTTCAACCAATCATTCAAATCCTCAGCTGTTATTTCCGTAGATCTTTTCACTGCACCCACTTGTTCTGCCATCCTCTGTGGTTCCAAAATTGTTCCTCCCATACAACCAGTATTCAATCCTGAACTAGGCTGTACATCTGATCCTCCACTACATGTGTCATGTCTCAACTGTCTCAAATTATTTTCTCCCGTCCTCATTCCTGATTCCTCCAAAGAACAAGAACCAACCAAACCATTTCCTACATAGGGAACTGTCAAACCATTTTCACCCATTCTTTGCTTATCAAAAATAGGCATAACCGGACCTATGGTTACAGGCACTGTAACAGCTTCTAGATTTTTCGTCAGCTCTCTAATTTTCTCAGTCAGCTCAGATGTGGTTCTGGCTAATTCTCTTGTTTTCTCATCACCGATTTGATTCTCTCTCTCTCGCTCTCTCTCTCTCCCTTTCCGTGAAAGAACTACCACTTTTCAAATCAGGTGTCACAATCTCAGTTTTAACAATTCGTAAAGTATCTCTTATGGGAGTAGCAACCGGCGTTCTCTCTTCTGGTTCTGGTCTATATGGAGGTGGTCTCTTATAAATCATGTCATCCAAGACCTCATCCTCATAATCATTAGCCCCATACCTTCTCACTTCTGCATCAGGCAGCACCTTTTCCGTACCCTTCCTCCCTTCCTTCTCTTCAACAGTTCTCATAGGATATAATCCCTCTGACATACTAGCATCTCGCCATCTCCTCATTCGATCATGATGAGTTTCACAATCATATTTCCTCCCAAATATACATCTATAATTGCCTCCACTCCTCTGCTTTTCTCGCTCATGCACCTCATCTCCCCATTCCACCAACGCCTCAAACTGTGTCGGCCTTGGTCTAGGCTCTAGACACATCATCTTTTCCCGTAAATTTCTCAACACGGCCAGATTAAATGAACCATGTTCCGGGAACGCTAAAACACCATCCTCCTTAGTGTACTTAGCCCAGTTGTCTAACCAAATACAGGTATGATACCCATATTTCGCAACCATGAAGGATGCAGGAGTTCTTGTCGGAGGTAACAATTCACCTTCTCTAGTTATTATGTCCTTATCCTTGTCGAACCATCTTTTAATTTTACCGAACAAGGATTTCTTCTTCTTTTCCTCCGGTTGATAATACATTTTCGCGTTCACCACTATTCTCTAGTCCTTTGTCCTTTCCGCAACTGTACGATCTTTTGTCCAATAACAGCGCGACTCACACTAACGCACCAATCCTGGAGCGTCTACGTCACCCTGTACTCCTTCCAATCCCTGCGCGGCTCACACCAACGCACCAATCCCAGCGCGAGCACTGTTCTAATCCACTGTCCAATCACAGCGCGGTTTGTCTGACGTCAGTAGTCGCTGGAGTCGCTTCTACTCTGTCTCCTGTCACTCATCTATCCCTCCTTTACAAAACCTTCTTAATAGGCTTCGTTTCAGATTCTACAAAATCTATTAGTTACAACATATAAACATCTCCATTGTCTGCTTCGCTAACCACAGAATAGTAAAGAAAAGTCTTTTTCACAAGAATCCCACTTCTCTCTAGAACAGCGCTTACCTCTGCTCCACTACGGAATAATTACTCTCGTTGACACAGTAGCACATCCCTCTATTCTGCCCTTCTAACATGCATCCAATAACTGTTTCCTCCAGGAATGCTCCAAAGAGTCTCACAATCAACTAAATGCTCATACATTCACGCACTTTCACACCAGAAAATGTAGTACATCCACAAAGAATCCTGCCTTTCCCGAGAACAGCAAACAGTCTGTCCCACTACAGAATTATAACACACGTTAACAAAGCAGCGCTTACCTCTGCCCAGTCCTTCAAACAAGCTCAGAGAATACCTATTACTTCTCCAGCAGTAAGCTTTAACGGCAAACCTTACGGATCCCTGGGACTTAAGACCAGAGTTTCACAGATAACCTTCGCTACCATACACACTCCTCTTATACAGAAAATATGTCTCTAGTAGTAACACACGGCGGTGTCACTGATTCCGAACCCAGACAATGCGACGCGCAACTTCAATTGTCACACGCTTTTCCCTGCATACGTACAGGGCCAACAATCCCGTCTTTCCCGAGAGCAGCACTCACTTCCCTCTGCCCTACTACGGAACCGTCACCAGCTCCCTACGTTCCAGAAGCCGTACACACTACATATAACTCAATACTATGACTTCAACATATAGTATTAGTACATATACCAACATCAATCAATAAATCAATGACTCCAAAAGCCTGTGTACAAGCAATCTATCAGATCAAGACAATAATCTAACCATCATACTGCTACGAGGAAACTGCTGCAGATCGGAACATATAAATTCTCCCTACTTCCACGGACAGAGTAATTCCACAGTCATACGCACATACACTCATCATACGCTAGGGCCCATCACACTAACATTCATTCTATTACTCTATCCACACTGAATTTATGAGAGAAATTCTAAACAATCTGCGTCTAAAGCGAGGTCAATGCAACCTAAAGAAACTGTCTTGAGTCATGATTTTTTAGCATTAGAAATACATTTGAAACTCAATAAATGACAAAGAAATAACCACCCGACACTGTAATTCAAACAAAGGTTATCTTTATCTAAATTAGTTCAAATGAAAGTCAATCAATAGCAAAATCATTATTCTCATAGTTACCTATTCTAGCTAAATGTCATAAATGGGTCAGGACAGGTCTCTCAGTAAAGTCTTCCGAGTCGCCGTCCTCTCAATCAGCGTCGATCCTCTCGAGCATAGGTTCAAGAAGAAGTGGCCTTAGACCCTCTCTAGTCTAACAATATTTATAGGGAAACTAACAAATTAAAAGTAACAAACAAACTCTAAACATCCGTTGAGCCATTGAGCAGAGCTAGCAGGAAAGGATGTCGACTTGCAACATTTAGAAATCCTCCGCTCTCGAAAATCACAAAAATAAAAACACGGACGAAGGAAGCACAAACTAAAAAAATGAAACATCCATGAATGCTCTTCCTCGGAACCATAGTGAAGCCACCGCAAGTTTATCAAAGTTCATTGTGGCTTTATTCTTCTCCAAGGGCAACTGGCAGCATGCCTGGAGCTGCTGTCCTCACGGAAACTTTTAATACAGTCAGAGGCCGAGGTCAGGTGGTTTCCAACCATATTCAGCGAGGTCTCTCGTTGTATTTCATCTACTCAAATGCAGGCTGTAAATATCGGCCATCTTGGATTAGGCCAAAACGGACCATCATAATTAAAAGAAATACAAAACAACGTTACTACATCGTAATGATTAAACAGTGTTAATTCCCACTAATACCCTTATGTGTATGTAATTATCTAGCCATCTGTAACATAAAGAAGCATTAAAAGCAAGTTGTTTAAAAGCGCAAACACATTACAAACAGCACTTTAGCCACACATATTTAATTAATTCGCTCACCAACTTAGTTCACGTATTAATAAAGCAACATAAATGCATTCCCGCGTGTAATTCTTTCATTAGTAATGTTGGTTAATCAGAAACGTCAACAAAATTAATAATTAATAATTAATTATCAGTAATTTTAATTATGACATATAAACATAAACTGAAGTTTAAATCTAAATACATTTTCAATAGAAAACCCCGCTCCAGCACTGCAACTGTTAAATTTGTGAGATTTAAGCTAGTGCCGAGTAGTTTACAGTTCTGACATGCTATGTCCACTTGTGAGACATTCAAGGACAGGGTAGGGTACCCTCTTTTTGGAAGAACTGAGTGTTACTTAAGTGTTCCCTTTGAGGTGACTTTCTGATAGGTCGGAAATGTAACCATTCTTTGTTTTTCTTGTGGAACCTAATGTGGTTTGTTTTACTTTAATCTATTGATTTGCTGTCTAGCCTCAATTGTGAACTTTGATCCATCAACTAGCGCTTTATGTGCCCCAGAACTGTACAAATAAAAGAGGTAACAGTTCTTTCAAAGAGAAAATATTGAGATTGTAGGCACACCCGAGGAAAGTGAATATGGGGCATACCGGGATGAAACACAGAATTGAGATGTTTGTAGGGAACCCCAAGAATATTAGCCAAAGAACCCATATTTGAGGCCACCACGGTCTAGATCGATCAGCAGTTACATAAAATGGATGGAGAAATTCTGGAAAAGGTAATAAGGCCTCTGTGGTGGCATTACAACAGGACAGTAAGGACCACATGCATTTTAAAGAGTGTGTTGTCCTAGTCTTGGTTCTCATGGTGTCTCAATTGAAGTTAATAGTAGATCAGATCTGTGCAGTCAACATTCACCTGCTGGGGTGCCGAAGCACCTTTCTAAATTCAGAGGTTCTCCCTATTGATGAGTCCCCAAGAGTTATGGTGCGAAATGCAAAACAGGTGCCTACGAAAGGTGTGAGCGGCAACAAGAACTCTGTGGGTACCACTACTGTGGAACTGGGGAATGAACAAGACAGACAGCATATCCTGATAGGGTCGTCTAACAATCAAGGAGCTGCCTTTGAAGGCAGGTTGATCCAAACTTTCTTGATTACTGTCAATCTGCACAGAAGAGAAGTTGAAAAATGCAGGCCATTAATAGAGAACAGCTTCACCTAAGGTTGAAAGTATCTCATGGCATTCTGCAAAACTAAGAGTACCTCACAAGGGTAGGCCAAAGTGCCAGCTGTTGGCCAAGTCTGCCAACGGTCTACACGTCACTGTTACTAACAGAGACCGAAGCCTGCAGTTTCCCAGCGATATAACGTCTTCAAACTTTTAATTATTACAGTGTTATCCCTTGAGAAACTCACTTTAATATTAGTTGCTGGTCTGGTTTGTTATATTTTAGAAGGAATGTTTTGTCTCCTAATAGAGGAGAGGATGTGGCATAACTGCCAAAGCTGCTGACTTTAGAACTGGGGAACCAGGTTCGAGTCTCAGCAGTCGGCTCAATAGCCTGTGATTCTAGGCAAATCACATAATCTCCCCGTGCCTATAAAAAGCAAAATGAATGTAACCTTGTGTAATGTAGCTGGTGCTAATGTGCTTATGTAACACACTCCAATACCTTCGGGTTGAGTTACAACTGCATAAAACTGCAAAATAAAACAAGCATTTGCAATGCAATAGGTCTCGCAGTTACACGAGTTAAAGCTATTGGCATTGTAAATGACAATGCCAATAGGCATTGTTATTTGCAATGTCAATAGCTCAAACTCGCGTAAATGCGAGACCTAATGCATTGCAAATGCTTGTTTATTAAAGCTGTGCTGGGGACTGGTGACGTTAGCTGTGTTACTTGTTTTTGTATAAAATCGGGCATAGCTCGGCTTCGGGTGTTCGGTCGGTCAGCTGTATCTCGCTCTTAAAGGAACCCTTTACTTTATTTCTATGAGCATGTTAATTCGGGTTGCTGTCATTTTAGCCCAACAGAGAGACAGACCCCTTCTTTATACACGCTCATGGGGCGAGGTACTTGACGGTACGGTCCTTGTCACTCACGGAAAGTTCCGGTGCGCTAGTGCAGACTCTAGGCATCTGTTCACCGATATCTGCACCCTCTCGGCGGGCACCAGACATAATAATCGTGCCAACACACTTGAGCACACACATCAGCGGCACTCGCTGCTACGCACGAGACCGGACACTAGGAAAATACGTGGTTTCAAAATGCATACACCTTTATCATTGTGTTCTCGTAATATTAACCCATTTCAGGTACGACATACTTCCCCTGCGTTTGGGCGGGCAGCAGACTCCCCACCTCCACATTAATTTTTGTGTGTATTGCACTAACTTTCAACCATTGGGATATGTTCACTAGTATATTAAACTGTCAGTCTGCACTCTTAAGAATACACTGAGTAAGAAACAGTGCGAGCATGTTTCTGAACTAAGATTCCCGCCTGGTAGTTTTTATTTTTTTAACTGGAAGCAGTGCTTTAAAAAAATGGACAGGGACTTATTCTGTTTACAGTTTCGGTTAAGGCTTGGCTTGGCTACAGAGACTAACGTTATCGGCTTCCGTAACCCAACCCAATCCCTGCACCGTCTATGGAAAGACGAGGAAGTGGTGGAGTGATGCAAACCTTGAAAAGGCAGCCGGCGGATCCCGGGGAACCTGCACTGGCTTTGAGCGCTTTGGCGTGTTTCTTATTCAGGCTTGAAGCTCAATGCGACGGTGGAGGGAACCCTACCGTTTAAATTTGGATACTGCTTTTGTATGCACATGAACACTTTCCATAGTGGCAGCCCCCGGATACTTTTTACCCCAGAGGCTGCCGTACCAGGCAAGCTGAAGGCTTCAAGTCCGCCTCACATCGGCCGCCGCCCCGGGTGCACATGTGAAGAGTGATTCCCTCTCACAGCTCGGCAATGGGGGTCCTCGAAGAGCGCGCACTCACTGAAGACCCGAAGCACGTGACCGTGAACGGGGCCTGCACCCAGTGTTCAACATTAACAAGCTACAAACTAAAAAAAAGCCAATCACAGGTGGTGATCCCATAAAAGGTAATCACAAATGCGGCACAGGCTAGACTTCCACGGTTGCTATTCATAAACGAGGGTAAAGAGAATGTCTCCGTGAGCCTTGTGCTCGGCTGGCGCCTCGGGCATGTTTACTACTGGAACACATGGGAATGCAAAGCCATTAATCAAGCAGGATGGCTCTGTCTCCCTTCACGCCCAGGGAGGAGGGAGATGCGAGCAGAGCATCAAAGGGATGGGTGAGAAGGGAGGGGGGAATGCAAGGGTCAAAGCGGCGAAAGTGAAAGTAATGGAGCAGAGCCTCAAAGGGCTGGGTGAGAAGGGAGGGGGGAATGCAATGAGCAGAGGAGCAGCTGTGCACGTGCATGTGATCTCGTGCACTCAAGGTTTAGGCCAGCCAAAAGACTGGGTAGCACTTTGAAAATCCCACATATAAAATGTCTCTTCGAGCCTTTGGCTCGCGAGACCTAAATATGGACTCCTCCATTCTGCCACCAGCTAGCAGTTTGAAAGCCCCTCCGAAGTGTGACTCAACCCATCTTATATACTAAAGAAGACCGCCTGTTCTGGCAGTGCGGGGGTTACTAATTAAAGTATGGGTGCATCAGTGATATAATACAAAATGATGCACCCCTTGCAGAATGTGATGAGGAGCCCCTGCATCCCCCATATCTCACAGATATTCATTAGCCTTGGCATGAATGGGGGCCCCTTGAATGGTTGCTCACCTATGCGTTGCAGGGGCTGCGGGGGCCAGCATTATGCCCCTGGTGATCATGCCTCTTTATCAGTAAGGGCCTCCTGCACAGGCTAGGCAGGGGCATAGCTTCATTGAGGATGTTTGGAGTGTAACACCCCCCCCCCTTAATAAATGGATTCTTAGTTTGGTTGTTGGACCTGGGGGCTCTGAGTCAGTTCTGCTGTCTCAGTGTCGGTTTTTTTGGTCATGAACTTCCAAATATGAAACCAGATAACCTAGAATGATTCCATTTTTCCTGCTTCTCTATATTGTGTGATGCTAGGCAAATATTGTATTTCACAGAGCCTCCCTTTTTCTTATTATCCCATATAAGCACACTTTTAAATACTTGAGTTCAGGATATGTGCTGAACAAGCTCTTCTTATGTTTGATTTAATAGACTTTAATGTTGATCTATCTATAATGGGAATCAATAGATTCGCATGACTACTGACTTGCCTCTTAGTTCCCTAATGGCATTGTGGTTGGGGGGTGATCCGTAAATGTTTATAAAAATTATCACGTTTAATAAATGTCTGTCTATGTAGTGATGTAATATGTTGTACTAAGGTGAAACAATTCCATGGTTTAAAGAAATACACTTTTTTGAATTATGAAGAGATGTCATCATATTTTTACATTGTTTATTGGAAGATATACATGTCAAACATTGGCATGACTAATCTTGTGCACAGGCCATCAGAGCCACGCCAGACCCATAGTTGGCTCTGGCCAGCTCACCCTATTAATTTGACATCACACTCTCTTCTATTTGCCACTCAGGCGTAGTACATTGGGCTATCATTCACTTGATAAAGTGATTTGTAAAAGGTGAGGACTAGAAAAATGGACCCCTGCCCACATGCACCGATTTGATAACTCTACCATCAAGGCTTCTTGTGGCTGAGATGAAGAAGAGTTTGTGCATTGGAAATACCTTTAAATTGGGTGATCCCAGGGCAAGGGCTCTAGGCCATTGTGTTGTATGTGACTGTAGTCATGAGTTCCCAAGGAGAACTTCTAGGCCCTGGTGGGTCGGGTAGGGGTGTAGCTTCAGCGGGGTGTTTGGGTTGTGACACCTCTGAAATGCATTAGTGGTTTCGTAGTTGGGACTGGGGTACTGAGTTGATGAAGCAAGGACTCATAGAAAAGAGACTTGCTTGGAAGAAATCCGCTCCTTTAACTCACTAACAAGTTACTAAAAGTGTTTTGTGTAAAACTAATGCACACCACATGAACACGCGGGTTAGTGAAGCTTGCTTATGTGTTTAATAACGTGGATAACATGAACGAAGGACTAAAACTGCTTTAAACGGGGAATCTTTACTGCGCATGCGTCAACTACATCTACGTAGTGTGACGAGCTGTCGCTTTGAGGGAAATTCTTGCGCATGAGCAGAAGGCACTAAAATGGAGTCTTGAAGACTCGCGTGCATGGCATCTGCTTAGCTGAAATGAAAACAAGCTATTATACTAATGCTAATGCTGGAAAAGTATAATATATAAAGGGGAATAGAGTAGAAGTCGTTGGTACACAGTGTGACCACTTTATTTGTGAAATTAATATTTGTCTTTCTGACTTTATCACTAGTGGGCACTTGGGCCCCTCGTGTATAACTGAAGTAAGCTGAGTAAGAGAAAGACTGCGCATGTCTATTGAATGAAGCCATGACGGTCAATGACAGAACACTTGAATGGAAGCCAATTTGAGCGCCATACCCTGGGAACGGATGGTGAAAAGTTGAACGAAGAAGAAGTCTCATTCAAATTGTTATAATAATGTTTCAACTAAAACTTTAATGCGTGTGTGAAAACACAATGATGAATAAAAATTAAGGGGATGGGTTTGCGAACAATGGTTAAATAGAATTTAATGTAATGTAAGCATGGTGTGATGAAGCTTCCCCCTTGCCTGACCAATCATAGTTTGTATTTTTACGATATTGAAACTTTAGTGAGTGGAACATAGAAAGCGAAGGGTATAATTAAGATAGCTTTAGTTAGTTAGCACAGAAGATGAAGATTTGCTGAATGCTGCAGAGCTCGGGATGCTGTCGGTGTAGCGTGGTGCTGATGCTGGGAGAGATGCTGTGAGATGCTGATGAAGAAGCGAATGCAGAGCCTGAAGCAGAACATTCTATCCTAACTTTAATTGAGTTAGATCAGAAGATCGCGGAAGAATCTCGAGGAGGAAGTGAGTGTCAGAGAGGGGTGTGGCGCAATCGTCGGTATTCTAGAGAGTTCAACTATCCTGTCCAGAAACCTGTCCTGAATTCTTTGTCGCCTGACCTATCCCGGGAGACCCTTACCAGCTCCTTGGTCAGGGGGATGGTCTTTCACACCATTCTTGGTAATTATAATTTCACGTTATTTGCAGATGTTCTTTTCTCTCTGTCCTCACCCTTTCTGAGTATTGATCATTGTATGAATCCGAAGTATAAGTTTGGTGTTTAATCGATTGAATTTTCTCTCTTAATGAATAATGGTGACAGTACTGTAGTTTTGAAGTGGTGCACATGCATTTAATTTAGATTAAGATTTAAAACTTTCCAGAGTCTGTGGTTATTTACTCTAAGGTATAGAAAAGTTAGAATTATGTTAATTGTCACCATCAATTAGTTCAACTAATGGTCCATCGACCAGAGGAAATAACTTTTTGATCCGTGAAGGGTTAGTTAAAGGTAAATAGAGGTATTTTAGACTAATCCTAAACCTTGTGAAGAAATTTATAAAACCAGTCCAGCGGTTTACTCGACATTGTGTGTGTGTTTATGGGCCCAGGTGAGTATATGGTAATACAGTATCTGTTGTTGGTACGCCGCTGGATCAGAGTCAGGTCTGCTATGACTTTGTCGGGTTTTCTTGTCATTTTCAAGTTTTAACTTGTTCATTTTATGCTTTAGGATTCTATATATATATATACTGACTGCTTAAAGCCCTGGAGGAAGGGAGTATCCCTAAACGCGCCGGGCTGCCGTCAGGTGTTTTAGTTGACTGGTAAACGCATCTGTACATACCAATAAAGGCGTTGGGGAAAGCAGACCTTGACTCGAGTGCGGCTTAGTACGTTGGACAACCCCACCGAGCAGAATATATATATATATATATATATATATATATATATATATATATATATATATATATATATATATATCAACCAAAGTTGCCCTCAAGCTTAGGGACGCCACTCCACGAGAAACAGATTTGCAAAACCAATTTATTCATGAGATCGGCTCCGGCTTTTCGATGATTTTCATCCCGACTCGTTTCAAAGCTCACGCTTCTTCTTCAAAGGGAAACACCATCTGTCAGCCACGGAAACGCGCAGCACACCCTCCATCCTTATTTGCATTTCATTCATTGGTTAATCCCTCCAGTGGGCCTCACCCTCCCAGGTGAGTAATTCCCAATGCATTGTGGGAATGGAAGTATTTGTGCTGAACCAATTCTTCCCCTTTATTTTTAGATGGATTTTATGGTAATTTTTAATTTTTTTAAATGAATTGTTGTTGTGTATGACATAAATACCCTGTGTTATTTAATTCATGATCGTGGTATTTTATATTGTTTTATTGTACATTATGTCTTTTAAGATGAATAATCATAATAAAGACTTCTTTGACTGACTGACTGACTATTGGTGTATATAAGTGAGTATATGTGAGAGTGAGAGATTGAAAGAGTTCCTGTATGAATAAGTATGTGTTTCTATAAGTGATTGTTTAAAAGACTAAGTATGTGTAAGTTTCCGTAGAAGTAAGTGTGGTGGTGTGTGTATAACTGTATATGCAAGTAAATGTATGTTTGATTCTTTATTAGCATGAGTGACTATGTGTGTGAGTAACTCTATGGATGAGTGGCATTGTGTAACAGGATGTATAGGTGCATGAGTACATATGATGAGTGAGTACATGTATGAGTGACTGTATAGGACTGTTGGTGAATGAGTGGATGTGTATGTGGATCTTAGAATTACTGAAGAGGTTGTTGTAACTGGTATTGGTATGTCCATTGTTTTGAAAATTGTAGTCTCTATTTTTGAATGTGGGTATCAAAGGTTATATTAGGGTGAGAGGAGGTCTGCCACTCTATCACAAGGACGATGTCATGAGTGATGTCATCAGTGATGTCATTTGAGATGTCATCAGTGATGTCATGAGTGATGTCACTGACCATGTCATGAGTGATGTAATATGTGACGTCATCAGCAGTGCATTGCGGGCGCGCGAGTTATAGTTAGCTGAACTAACTATAACGGGGGAATTTCAATGGTTTTGTACAAGTGAAAAGTCCAGCTAACTATAACACCCCTGAAACCTATGGTTTTTTCAGTGAATTTCTGAGGTTTTTTAAATGCTAATTCCTAACTATAACGTGCCTGAAACCTATGGTTTTTTCTGTGAATTTCAAAGGTTTTTTAAATGCTAATTTCTAACTATGCCTACAGAGATAGGACATGTGAAGAAAGAACAAAAAATGCACAGAAAGAAAAAAAAGAAGTGCAGAAAGAAGCAACAGAAGTCCTCGAAGACGAAGAAAAGTGCAGGAAGAAGGATAACGTGCAGAAAGAACAAAAAGAAGAGCAGAAAGAAGCCTTGTTGCAAAATCATCCTGTACCCTCAACTTTTTCAGACGGATACTGGTGGTAACTGAGTCTGACTAACCAGTCCTAGAGCCAGTGCTATGTTAAAAGACACTTAGAATACAGTGAAAACACCTACATACACTAGGGAACATTATGCGTTGGGGTCCCCCTGTGATTAGCATGACCTCCTCTGTAAGCCCCTAGTATATAATAGGGCAGGGGGATTAAAACTACCTCTTAAAACAGGCCAAAGGGCGTTTTTGCACACGTTAACTCAGGCCCCGTCCCCTCCCTTCACCACTGTGTAAACACGCCCTGTGTCCGTTTTTAGTTGGGAGATTAAGTTCATTTGAATCCTGAGGGACCCTAGGGTCCAACTAGCCCACTAGGTACCTCCAGTAAGTGCCACAGAGCTGCGTTGCAGAGAGTTGTAAAAAGTGGCACGGCCTGGACCACCTCTCTGCAATGCAGCTCAGTGGCGCTTACTGGAAGCACTTGGTGGGCTAGTTAGCCCCCAGGGGCCCTCAGAATTGAAGGGAAATTATATCCCCAATTTAAAACGTGCCATAGTGCGTGTTTGCACACGTCACCTCAGGCCCCGTCCCCTCCCTTCACCACTGTGTAAACGCGCCCTGTGGCTGTTCTAAGTTGAGAGATTAAGTCCCCTTGAATCCTAAGGGTCCCTAGGGTCAAACTAGACCACTAGGTACCTCCAGTAAGCGCCACAGAGCTGCGTTGCAGAGAGGTGTAAAAAGGGGCTTGGCTGTCTGCAGCGCAGCTCCCTGGCGCATACTGGAGATGCCTGTTGGGCTAGTTGGCCCTCAGGGACCCTCAGTATTGAAGAGGAATTAATTCCCCAACTTACAACTCGCCAGGGGGCGCGTTTGCAGAGTGCTGCAAGGAGGGGGCGTCGCCTCTGGCACGATGCCAGTCTTTTATTTATTTTAATTTTTTAAGAAGGGGGGCTGTGTGGTTCCCCTTCTTATTCTAATGTATTGGCCCTGATGACCCCATCCCCCAGGGCCTGTTTCCTAATTATATTTTTTTGACCCCAATCCCCAGGGCCGGCCACTGTTTTTTATTATTTTAAAAAAATATATATTTATAGACACACCTAGGACATGCTGGACAAACCGTACGTACCTATCACCATGACGATTTGCGTGATATTCATTAAAAGGCGACTATGCATACAATGAATCCACGTGGAATGTATTTACACCACTAGTGAAGCTCTGACATGTCTGATGCCCTACCGTGCCTAATCCCGGTTGACACCCTTGTCGTTTATTTATACAAACATGGGTAGCTATTGACGGGCACATTTAATAGACATGCACACCAAGCCATTCAAAGGGGATTCGACAAAAATTCGACCAAAACTATGCAAGAAACCCCCCTCACGATTAATAATACACACATCCACTGCCGGATGTGTAATACTTTTTATTTTACTCTCTGGAAAGGGGACGAACATCACTTGAGAGTCACAGCGCGCTCCTGGCAGAGCCCAATGCTGTGTTACACCCACCATTGCCTGCCGAGTGCCACACACCTCTGTGTTGTATTCCACTAGCTAGTGCATATGCTATGACACTCTCTAGCCCATGTGCACTGTAACACCACCCCGTGAATATGTCATGCCACACTTGTCTTCGCACGGGTTATATTGCCCCATCTAACGTGCCTTCCTCGATGCCTATGTTATAACGCACAGTGCTATGCCATACATATTACAATCTGGGATCCATATCTTTGTCACAGTGCATATGCCGTCATGTTTGCATTATCACTGGAGTGGATGGTGCAAAGGGTTCTGCAGTTCACAACTGACATTTAACTTACAGGCCCTGGATACACTTTGTCCCATGTACTAGGGGCTTACAGCTAAGTCAAATAAGCAATTGGGGTATAACAAATTAATCACGTTAAAAAGGGAGCACAGGCCCTTTACCACTGGTTAGTAGGGGTAAAGTTCACAGAATTCTACAACCAGCAAAAAATGGGATTCAGCAAAAGCCAAAATATCCAGGGTGACTCTGCAGAAAGGGCAAATTTCCAGCAGTGGCATCCCAAATGAGATTTATAAAATAAATGCAGTTATCCTGATACCACTTTTGACACTGGTTTTCAATATAATCGGCAAAGGTCACATTCCACTCCTAAAAAGGTATTTTAATTCTATTTCTGAAACCCGTAAAAGACCCTAAGGGGAGTGGGTCTTATTTGCCTATGACAATGCTACATGCAGACTATAAAACGTTTATAAAAATATTTGCAGTGAAAATACAGAGAATGATGAGTCCGCTCATTCGGCCAAATCAAACAAGCTTTATTTCAGGCTATCTTCTGTCCTCCAATCTAAAATATGTTTGCAAGTCAACTGATGTTGCTGTGATTGATTCTGAGAATCAATAGCCATGGCTTATGGTCTGGCGTGACAGCCCAGCTGCCACCAGATAATGATCAGAGCTTCACCAAAGAGGGGCTTTGGCTCTGTCTACATGATAGGAGCCAGGAGTACATGTTTTGATTGGACAGACGTTGTGTGCTGCCACAAAAAAAGTGCTTGCCCTCCACATAGCTCTGATGTGATCATTTTGTGTATTTATACACCTGTCCAAGCTTAACCTTTCAAGGGCACGCACATGCCATTAGAGTGCTATTAGGGTGTCTTAGTTCATTTATGTTATTTTTCTCTGGCAGCAGCACAGATGGGAGGAGGGCAGTAATTATCCTACATACATGGCTTGATAGTCCAACTGTCACCTGACCTTTTAACCATATGTTAATATTATTCTCCAGTTCTTTGCTTCTGCACAAATACATGTCTATTCCCATGTTTTGTTTACTTGTAATGCTTCACATTACCATTCAACATTCCTTTAAAGCCAGACCTATTGCCACTGCCAAAGCTTGTTATAAAGTGCACTTGATGTGGTGGGCATTCACTATGATTCCACCAGGCTACTCTGTACAAGGGAGCTCAGTCAGCTCTAATAGATGGAGCTTCGATGGGAAAAATTAAAATTGAAAGGGCGACCAGACATGACTGCCCATTAACACCATTATTATTTGCTGTAATCATAGACCAAGTACTGTATTCCAAAACTAGAAAGCAAAAGATAAGAGCTAGACCTGATATTCTTTAAAGAATTAAGATACAGATACTTTTTGCGCTTATGATGTGGTTATGTTCCTCTCCGCAGATCCCAGTTGTTTAGAGAATGCATTATCTAAATTGAAAGACTTTCTATAATATCTGGATATAAAACAAATAAAGCTAAACCTGAAGGAAATGTAATAAACTATTCTAAAACAGATATCACGAGAGATGCAATCAACCGGTTACCAACTGGACTGTAAGGCATTTATGGGTATTGTAAACAGACAGCCACCTGCAACATGTAAGAATGGATTCCTGCACTTTTATTGGTGTAAATCGCAAAGGATTTTCAGATCTGTTGGCACATTGCAGATACTCATGTCAGGAGGATGAGTTTGATAAAAATTATAAACCTGCCCAGGTGCCTATTTTTATTCCAATGTCTTTCCTGCAGTTTTGATAAGAATGTTATCGCCAAGCGCAGTTAATTGTCTCATTCATATGGTTCTGCAAAACATTCCAAATTTCATGAACTAAACTGTGCTGTTCACATTTACTAGTTCATGGCAGATGGTTTCTGTCACAAATTGAATTTTATTATTTAGCATCCCAAGCCCAATTTCTTAATAAAATTGCTGTCCCCATATTTAAAAAGCTGCATTATATTAAATATATAGACTACACGGTGGGCAAACAAGAGGCCCAATGGTTAGCCGCTAAGTTTAACAGCCCAAATGTTTTCCCAAAATATAGATTTAAATCACATAGAGAGCTGTGTGCAGCATATATAATATATGGACATTGAGGTTCAAATCAGTAAATAAAAGAAATTGTATCTTACAGTGGTGTAATCCGTGGCTCCCCTGCACTTTACAAACTGCCATTGTGAATGGTAACTCAAACTCCTAATCATACAATTCCTGAGGTGATGATCCAGGTACAAACAGAACACTTGAAAAATGGTTGGTTTTCAAAATGACCACACATTTGCTACTAGTAAGGTTAGAACCTCAGGCAAATTCATTACTTGGGTCTCCTTTCTTTTATTTTGATAACTGTCGTGTGTACATGGAAAAACACTCTGTGAGAAGTTGACCTGGTATATGCTCTCCACTAATTAAAGTGAGCACCTTGCACCAGTTCAAACAAACCTTATGATGATTTAAGAGGTCAAAGATAACCTTAGAAAGCTATCCAAGTGGTAGCTGTGGAGAACAGCCATCTTGAAGGAATGTTAAGCAGCTTGTTTTACCAGAATGCAACCTTATAGTATTGGTTAAATGAAAGGAGAACCACACAGTAGTTATAAAAATATGTATTTATTAATATAACACTATCTAGTACGACACAGTATCTCCTACACATAGATAATCACAAAGCACACAATACTTAAGCACAAAAATTATAGTAAATAGCACTAATACATAGCGGGCCCCAGGTAGGAGACCAAACCGTATACGAAAATAATGGTATAAGAACCACTACTTGAGTCAAGACAGTGTCGAGAGGTTGTAGAATCGCTGGGACCCCAAGGAATCACCCAAGGTGAGTAAGTAGGGACCCCACGGAGGACGGGTGCAGTGTGGGAACACGACCGCGTGCTCCATACAATTCTATTGGAAAGTAGCGGGTGAAGTTTTAGAGTTTAAGGACCCTTCCCAGTGGACTTCAAAGATACCTCGTGGAAGTTGGGAGTTACCTATCCCGGGAAGCCGGGTGCATAGGTCTGAAGTGGCATCATAAACCACCGTCGAACCCAATGGAGGACTTTGAAGAAGAGCCGCTGCTGGAAGAGAGAAAAGTGTCCGTTGGAATCCAATGGTGGATTCTTGTCGAGGAGTACCTGAAAGCAGAGGAGACAGAGTCTGGGTCAATCAGGAGTGACCAGGGGCTCGGTAGACGAATGCCCACCGATTTCAGGTGCGTTGAGGGAGTTCTTGACTCTGCAGCTACGGGGACCAGGAGACACTGAGGACATCCAGGAGCCGGATTCGAGCTGTCCCACGAAGGATGTCGAGTACTGAGGGGTCGGTGTCCAGCGGGAGCACCAACAAGCCTTGGCAAGAGCAACCCAGGTAGAAGGTCAAGGATGTGTACGGTTCGAACCAGCAAGGTCCAGGAGACTCACCACAGCAAGGGGAGTCAGGGCAGGCCTGGAGCAACCATGGGAGCCCAAGAAAAGTAAAAATGACCCTATAGTGAACCCACAGGCCTGAGACACAGGAGTCGCAAAAGGACCTCGAGCGATTTCACCAAACAGCAGCCCACGGAGCACTCGGAGTGAGGAGGCCGGAGTACTTGGTAGAAACCGGTGCCAGAGGTTGGGGCTACTTGGAGCCCAATGCACTTGTTCGGGAAATGCCAACAACCATATGCACTTGCAAATGTACACATTGCACAGGGGTTCAGGTTTTGCAGCCCCCACAATGGATTCTGGTCACAAACTTGGTGAGAGGGCAGTTCGAACCTCGTGGGAAGTAGAAACCCATCTCCTGTGTTGCTGAAGTCTTGGGAGTCCGTAGGAGCTCAGGGTCAGCAGACCGGACAGCAGTGTTGCGGTGCCTGCAAATGCAGGGGAGTGACTTCTTCACTCCAAGGGAGATATCTTCAGTTGTCCTTGATGCTTCACAGGTCCTTGAAGTACTGGGTTTTTAGAACCCAGCGGTGCAGGGGAACACACCCTAAGACTTCGAGTTCTTCCTGTTTCAGACCCACAGAAACACAGAGTCTTCTAGGTGAAGTCAAAGATCGTATTTATTGCCTGCAGACCAATCACAGGTATCCGAGAAGTACAACAGCATGTATGTTCTCAGGAGACTGCTCCCGAACCAAAAACCAGTCTTCTCTTTTATACATAATATTACGCTTCTGGGCAACACCGCCCCTATTTTACAAGTGGTCATTCACATATTTTCGTTTCAAAGGAACAGCAGAGCCATAATGACAATCCCACATTTCAATTAGTTAAGCACACAATCATTTTACCCAGCAAGGCTCAGAAGTCTCATCAGATAACAGCGGACCCCAATAAAACGGGCACCTCCTGCTCGTAAAACAAGCCATAAAGTAGGAAACATAGTCAGGTGTGAAATAGCTTAGTCAGAGAGCGTGTGGGAACAAGGACTTTATGATGGGTCGAGCCCTGATGCTAATCACATTAGGCCGCGGGGAAGGAACTGGCCGGACAGGATTGACCTCGGGCAGTGGAGTCAGTTTGCACAGGTCACAGAGGAGTCACAGAAGGTGTACGTGTCCTTTAGGCCTAGGCATGGCCTCAATCCGCAGCCTATGTGAGGGCAACCTTAAAATGGCTACTGTTCTAAAATGGAACCCACGGATACCATATGTAGTGTCATATACACGGTGAATTCATCAGCGAAACATGACGAAAACACTCATATATACCGCATTAGTCATTTGCGGTTCGCTGATACTAAAATCGGCATGGTAGGGCCATGCTTCCAACATGGTTCCACAATTTACAGTACCACATCTTGCACGGATCCTGTATGGTGCACGGGCACAGACGATGCGTCAGACTGAGAGGGAGATGAAGTCGGGCCCAAACGATGTCCAGCGAAGTCCAGAGTGTCCAGACGGTCAAAGTTCAGTGGTTTCTGGTTCAGCATCTTGTCCACATCGAGTCTAGGGTCCTACAGCCAGGGAAGCCCTTTTGTACACACAGGAGAAGGTTGGACAGAGTTAGGGGGAGGGTCTGGACAGTGGGGAGGTTACCCCCATGTTCTTTGTCAGTTTTGCGCCAGAGCAGGAGCCAACGGCTCCCAGGACTGGTTTGAACTGGACTCTGCACAGGAACACCAAATGTGCCCCTCATGCAGACTTACGGTCACTGGCAAGAGCACCCACCCAGCCCTATTACACTAAATCCTGTCTGGGAGATGGTCACAGTTCCCTGTGACAGGATGCCTAGTGTTCTGCCTTCCCTTGCTTGAGCTTGGCTCAGCAGCAGGAGGGCAGAAATGTGTCTCTGGTCGGCAGCACCCATTTTGTGTTGCTCAGGACTAGAAGGCTGGTACCGGGAACACCAGGGATCCAACAAAACTTGCTTCTGGGGGTGGAGTCATTCCTCCCACACTGTTTACCGGTGTGGGGGTATGATTCCAACATGTTTGATACCAAACACAATAGGGTTAGTTTCAGCCGTTTTAGAGTTGGTCATCATGCGGTCCCGTAATGCCCCTCTATATATCGTGTATGGCTGCTTCACTGACAACCCGGGAGAATGGACTCCGTAGACTGCAGTGGTGTCCTGCTCTTTCAGTGGCACCCTCTCACTCAGAACCAAGCACCCTGCCTTCAGGAATGTAAAGGCCTGCTATTGGGGTGACTGATAGTTTTAAGTGCAGTGACCCTTAGATATAATAAACCTGTATCCTAAGTAAGTGGTGCATGCACCAACTTACACAGGCTGCAATGGCAGACCCGTAGGTTCCATTTTGCATGGCCTCTCATGGGTGGCATAATACATGCTTCAGCCCCTGGGAGGCCTCTGTGGTACCTATGTCCTGGGTACATGGGTTCCATATACTAGGGACTGACAAGGGTACCCCAGTATCCAATCTGGAGTGTACCGAAGTACATAGCATAACAATTTAGGGATAAGGCAGATAGACTGGGGTCCTGATTAGCAGGATTCCAGTCAGACTAGTTGAAAACCAGCTTAGCACCAGGCAAAAAGTGGGGGTACACATGTAGAAGGATCCTACCTTCCTACACACTCCAATAATTGAAACAGTGAAAGGGGCACCTGGGTGGTTCAGATGTCTCATTCATTTGTGAGAAACCAGGCTACATGGCCATTACTCCTGATAATTTCAGAAGCAGGAACAATGTTATCTTGTGGATTTTTAGCGCCTCAGTCAAGAAATATTTAGGGTTACCGTTCGGAACTGTTTTGAATGTTAGTACTCATTTTCTGCTAATTTTGCTAATTCTAGCCCACGATGCAATCTATATTGCCATTTATGTGTAAGTTGAGATAGTGAAATAGAAATAAGATAGAGAAAAACTTCACTTTCTCAGAATCCCTTCGAAGGTAGGGGCCCTGGGGAATTGCCTACTTTGCTCATGCCTTAAAACGTCTCTGCAAAAAGAACAATTGATGGACAGAATGCAGAACAATATACATTCACCCCAGTACAGAAATCTGGGCCTAAATCCATCCTTTTCTTGTTCACCATGCCATTCCAGTTTGGACCCAGCCATATGCAAATCAGTCTTGACCCTGCGCCCAATGGAATCAGTCCAACCTGAACTGCCAGGCCAGGTCCTCCCTGGATTGGAAACAAGCATCCTAGGACCGGTTTCAGGCTTTCAGCCCTGGTCAGCCACGATAGCTTGACTCCAGTGACATGGAGAGCATGGGACCCACGTCTGGGCATACCTGTCCCACTCGGGTGACAAATGCAAAAAGAACAATTGATGGACAGAATGCAGAACAATGTCATACATTCACCCCCGTACAGCGATCTGGGCCTAAATCCATCGGTTTTTTGCTCACCATGCCATTGGTGCCACTGGAATCAAGCTATCCTGGCTGAAGAGGAGTGAAACACCGAAACCGGTCCTAGGATGCTTGTTTCCGGTCCAGGGAGGACCAGGCTTGGCAGTTCGGGCTGGACTGTTCCCATGAGGCACAGGGTCAAGACTGATTTGTATATGGCCAGGTCTAAACTGGGGTGGCATGGTGAGCAAAAGAATGATTGATTTAACCCAGATCTCTTGACGGGGGGTGAATGTTTTGATTTGTTCTGCATTCCGTCCATCAATTGTGTGTCTTTTGCTTTCTCGCCCTAAGTGTGCCAGGTATGCCCAGACGTGGGTCCTGGGCTCACTGTGCTACTGGAATCAAGCTATCCTAGCTGAAGAGGGGTGAAACACCAAAACCGGTCCTAGGATGCTTGTTTCCAGTCCAGGGTGGACCTGGCTTGGCAGTTCAGTCTGGACTGTTCCCATGAGGCACAGGGTCAAGACTTAATTGCTTATAGCCAGGTCTAAACTGGGGTGGCATGGTGAACAAAAGAATAATTGATTTAACCCAGATCTCTTGACTGGGGGTGAATGTTTTGATTTGTTCTGCATTCCGTCCATCAATTGTGTGTCTTTTGCTTTCTCGCCCTAAGTGCGCCAGGTATGCCCAGATGTGGGTCCTGGGCTCACTGTGCTACTGGAATCAAGCTATCCTAGCTGAAGAGGGGTAAAACTCCAAAACCGGTCCTAGGATGCTTGTTTCCGGTCCAGGGTGGACCTGGCTTGGCAGTTCAGGCTGGACTGTTCCCATGAGGCACAGGGTCAAGACTGATTTCCATATGGCCAGGTCTAAACTGGTGTGGCACGGTGAGCAAAAGAATGATGGATTTAACCCAGATCTCTTGACTGGCGGTGAATGTTTTGATTTGTTCTGCATTCCATCTATCAATTGTGTGTCTTTTGCTTTCTCGGCCTAAGTGCGCCAGGTATACCCAGACGTGGGTCCTGGGCTCACTATGCCACTGGAATCAAGCTATCCTGGCTGAAGAGGGGTGAAACCCCGAAACCGGTCCTAGGATGCTTGTTTCCGGTCCAGGGAGGACCTGGCTTGGCAGTTTGGGCTGGACTGTTCCCATGCAGCACAGGGTCAAGACTGATTTGCATATGGCCAGGTCTAAACTGGTGTGGCATGGTGAGCAAAAGAATGATGGATTTAACCCAGATCTCTTGACTGGGGGTGAATGTTTTGATTTGTTCTGCATTCCGTCTATCAATTGTGTGTCTTTTGCTTTCTCGCCCTAAGTGTGCCAGCTATGCCCAGACGTGGGTCCTGGGCTCACTGTGCCACTGGAATCAAGCTATCCTGGCTGAAGAGGGGTGAAACCCCGAAACCGGTCCTAGGATGCTTGTTTCCGGTCCAGGGAGGACCTGGCTTGGCAGTTCGGGCTGGACTGTTCCCATGAGGCACAGGGTCAAGACTGATTTGCATATGGCCAGGTCTAAACTAGGGTGGCATGTGAGAAAAAGAATGATGGATTTAACCCACATCTCTTGACTGGAGGTGAATGTTTTGATTTGTTCTGCAGTTTGTCCATCAATTGTGTGTCTTTTGCTTAAAACGTCTCTGAGCATGAAAGGGATACAGGAGTGCAGCATGGAACATTGCCAAACCGAGGAAAATAAGGATGTAATGAAAGTGTTAATGTTTTTCAAACTGAGGTGGCCACAACAGCGCAGCAATGGTGCCATCGGGCCAACAGAAAGCAAGTAAATACCCTTCTTTGGTAATTAAGACAGCAACAACTGGGGTGCAGTGAGCACCTCGGGCACCGGCGAAACTGCACCTGCTGCACTAATGATAGCTGCGACTCAGGGCAGCCCTACTTTGAAGCGAGTGAGTAGATACCCAAGAAACGGATGCAATTCTACTTTAAGTAACAAGTTAAATATAATACTTAAGAGCAGAAGCTCTAAATGCGTCCCAGGCCTCCCACGGTCCGCGCGGACCCTGTCGCTTCTGCTCACGCCCAGCAAGTGGCGGGCGTCCCGTTCCTCCCGCCCACGCCTGGCAGGGCGGAGGGCGCGCTGGTGCCGTGGGGTCTGCGCCGAGCTGGGGTTAGCCCGCCGCAGGCCTACTGGGCCCACCGCCTCGCTCGACAACCGAGCCTTTCATCTGGCGGAGCGCGCCGTTCTGGGGCTCTTTTGGTTTCTGGCAGAGGAGGCCTACCTCGAAACCCGTCAGAAATACTTTTTGCCAGAACAAATAAGAGGCATGGGGATGAGGGGGGGGGGCGCTGTGGCGATGGGAAGAGGTTGAGGGGACGAGCCTGTGGTGGGTGAGGAAGGAGGAGAGCTTTCCGAGGCTGGGACATCTGCACATGGTTAAAGCGCGAGGGCAAAGCAGGGTGGGAGGAAACTGTGAAGATCCCACAAAAAGGGATCACAACCCTCTCTACCGCAAGGGCTGTGGGGAGTGAAAAGGAACACTTACAGAAACGCGGAGGGAGGCAGCCATGGGCAAATTCAATACCCAGCAGCGCTACTCTCCTCAAGGCGCTTTACTTTCCATTGTATCTGCCGGCGACCGTCGCTGTACGTGTTTTGTTGTGTACAGGGTTGAAGGCGCTTGTTTCTTCCATCCCGCAGGTTCACCGCTGTATTCTGCTCTATACAAGTCCATGCGGGCACCCTGCATTACAAGTGGCTTGTGCGAGCACTATCAAGAAGTCACGTGCGAGCCCCGTGTAGCGTTCCGCTCTAAGACTGTCTCTCCTCCCGATGCTCCCGTGCCGTGATGGGAGGGGATGCACGACGCCTTCCCAGTGGCCTGTACAGCCGTGGAGTCATAGCCCTATCCCTGCGATGGACCTAGGAACTCATCAAGAGGCTATCCTGCTGTAAAGGTAAACAGGCTTCACATATGTTCATTTGGAAGAAGTTTAATGAGCATAATTCAACTCGACCTGCAGGGCGGCAGGATAGCCGTGACTGCCTTAATATTATTCAAAATACAACATTCCAACTTCCTTACAGCTTCTCCTCAACAATCTAGAACCAAGACTCAACACATCTTTTCCCCTTCACATACAAATAATGCCCAATCTATAATAAACACAAAAGAAACAAAATATGCATGCAAAAACACCTTAAGGTTACAAGAGAAAAACTGTACTAGATACCATAGATGTCCCACTGGCGAGGAAAGCAAAATGCAACCACAATGCCTTACTCCCATACATAATCCCAACAATTTAGAACCAAGACCCAACACATGCCCACGTGAGGATCCAGTTCACTGATGCCCCTCTCATCTGAACTTTGGGGAGCTCAGCGTTACTAGAATTATGTGATTTTGTGTGCGTGGGGTTTCCTGAATAATGATGGCTTTGCTGCATTTGCCACATGATTCATCATCCGCTGCATAATCTACAGATTTTAACCCCAAAAATTGTTTCCAGCTCAAACGGCTCAAAAGTTACTAAAAACACAGTGACACGTTTCCTGCTGAAGACCCTTCACAAAGGTTGACTGGTCACCTTTCTGCTGATTATTGCTGTGTTTGGATGTCAGACTGGACTGACACTTCAGGACCCCGCAGTTGATGTCATATGCATTTGATAAATGCGGGATTCTGTATTGCAAATGCGTCTATTGCATCTACGTAGTATACGTTCTATCGCTTGGGGGAAAATCTTTGCGGCTGCGCAGTTGCTTCCAATATGGCCGCTTGAAACCCACATGATAATGCGCATGCTTTGCTGGAACTAAACTATGCAAGTTTTACTAAAATGCTAATGCGAAAGATTTTTATAAGTAAATGGGATTAGAGTAGAGATAGGTGGTATACAGTGAAAATATTTTATTTTGATTTCTAACATGTCTCTTTCTGACTTTACTATTAGTTCGTATTTGGGCCTCTGAGGGTGACTGAAATCCACACCCTACGTGACTACTGCACTTGCGCAGTTGCAACCCGCCCGGAACCATGATGAAGCTCTTGAACCACAGCCAAGGCCGCGAATGATGCATTGTCCTGGGAACCTAACTGTTTTACACAGAACTGGAGGAAGCTGAATATTAAATTGTATACATTCCATTGATTAACTTGTGAATACGGGTGGGAAATAAAGCATGGGAAAGTAAATTAGGGGGTAGAAATATTGAACAATAAGCTTAAAGAAAAGTATTAAACTTAGCATGGTGTGATGATCATCTCCCCTTGCTTGTCCAATCAGAATTAGACGTTTCATGAACATTGAAACATTTGGGGTGGGTTTTTCCCTTAGAAGAGTATAATTGAGGTAGGTTAGTTAGGCAGTTGCAGATGCTGAGAGACCGCTCATGCTGCAGAGATGCTGAGAGACTGAGATGCTGTCCGAGAATTGAGCCAATTCTAAAGAAGATTCGAACTACAGAACCTAGAACCAAACTAAATAGAGAACATCGCAGACGAATTGAGGAGGCACATAATAGAGAACATCGCGGAAGAATCGAGGAGGCACATAATATAGAACATCGAGGAAGAATCGAGGAGGAAGATAGAGTCAGAGAGGGGTGTGACGCAGGCGTCGTATCTAGAAGAGGTCACCTTTCCTGTCCTGAATCCTATCCTGAATCATGTCCTGAAGGCTTCGGTCTCCTAACCTGTCCCAGGGGACCCTTTCCAGCTCCTAGGCCAAGGGGTTGATTTCCACACCATCCTAGGTAAATGTAACTCTGTGTAGAATGTCATTGTACTTGATTTTCTTCCTTTCCAGGTACTGTCATTTCCTAATTTAGTTCAAAGTTTCTTAATAATCTGATTTTCCTTCCTTGAAAGAAAACTGTATACGAACTGTACTTTATCCTTCTGGTTTCACATGAAATGTATTATATAAACATTTAAACCTTCTCGAGTTTGTGGTCATTTAAAGGTATTTACTTGATGGTATTTACACCTAAACTGCTAACAACTAGGTCCATTGATCAGAGAAAATTATATTCGGACAGAAGGAATGGTAAGAATTGGTGAGGTAAATTTATCTCGCAGGCATTAACACACAAAATTGATCCAAGCGGCGCTTACTAGCTTAAGTATGAATGGTTATGGGCCCAGGTGAGTATGTGGATAGTGTGTATCATTTAGCTGGTAACCCTCCGCTCCATCAGTTTTTCTGGTAGCAGAGCTATGGTTAGTTTTAGTTAGGTAGGTGTAAATATTGAGACTTGAATTTATGTATTAACACACCCGTTTTGTACCTTGTTCTATGTTGTCTAGAAATTCCCGGGAATATTGTATAGCGGGTGGTAAATTGAAGCCACACTGTAGTGAGGTTACTTGTTTGCAGAAGGTAGTGCTGAGAATTTATGCAGGGCTGACAGTGCTGAGTTAGGGATTCATTTGTATAAAAGTAAGAGTGATTGTACCTAAATCCTCCTGAGGCGGAAGCCGGGAGTTCTGTCTCGCTCAAATTGAAATCACTGCTTTTAAAAAACTGTATCTCTGTACTTTTAAAAAGCACTTAGCACCCACTCCCTAGCGCTCACCTGCTAACCCCAATCAGCCGATCCAAGCGCTGGCAGGGACAGGAAACGCCTGCTCGCCGCCATCACTCACCTCGAGGAGCCACGGGACACGCCCACTCCTGTTGGCCACGCCCACCCCTCGCCAGTACAAAAGCGCACCCTGATTGTTGGGACCGCATTGTACCTAAATCCTCCTGAGGCGGAAGCCGGGAGTTCTGTCTCGCTCAAATTGAAATCACTGCATTTAAAAAACTGTATCTCTGTACTTTTAAAAAGCACTTAGCACCCACTCCCTAGCGCTCACCTGCTAACCCCAATCAGCCGATCCAAGCGCTGTCAGGGACAGGAAACGCCTGCTTGCCGCCATCACGCACCTCGAGGAGCCACGGGACACGCCCACTCCTGTTGGCCACGCCCACCCCTCGCCAGTACAAAAGCGCACCCTGATTGTTGGGACCGCATTGTACCTAAATCCTCCTGAGGCGGAAGCCGGGAGTTCTGTCTCGCTCAAATTGAAATCACTGCTTTTAAAAAACTGTATCTCTGTACTTTTAAAAAGCACTTAGCACCCACTCCCTAGCGCTCACCTGCTAACCCCAATCAGCCGATCCAAGCGCTGTCAGGGACAGGAAACGCCTGCTCGCCGCCATCACTCACCTCGAGGAGCCACGGGACACGCCCACTCCTGTTGGCCACGCCCACCCCTCACCAGTACAAAAGCGCACCCTGATTGTTGGGACCGCATTGTACCTAAATCCTCCTGAGGCGGAAGCCGGGAGTTCTGTCTCGCTCAAATTGAAATCACTGCTTTTAAAAAACTGTATCTCTGTACTTTTAAAAAGCACTTAGCACCCACTCCCTAGCGCTCACCTGCTAACCCCAATCAGCCGATCCAAGCGCTGTCAGGGACAGGAAACGCCTGCTCGCCGCCATCACTCACCTCGAGGAGCCACGGGACACGCCCACTCCTGTTGGCCACGCCCACCCCTCGCCAGTACAAAAGCGCACCCTGATTGTTGGGACCGCATTGTACCTAAATCCTCCTGAGGCGGAAGCCGGGAGTTCTGTCTCGCTCAAATTGAAATCACTGCTTTTAAAAAACTGTATCTCTGTACTTTTAAAAAGCACTTAGCACCCACTCCCTAGCGCTCACCTGCTAACCCCAATCAGCCGATCCAAGCGCTGTCAGGGACAGGAAACGCCTGCTCGCCGCCATCACTCACCTCGAGGAGCCACGGGACACGCCCACTCCTGTTGGCCACGCCCACCCCTCGCCAGTACAAAAGCGCACCCTGATTGTTGGGACCGCATTGTACCTAAATCCTCCTGAGGCGGAAGCCGGGAGTTCTGTCTCGCTCAAATTGAAATCACTGCTTTTAAAAAACTGTATCTCTGTACTTTTAAAAAGCACTTAGCACCCACTCCCTAGCGCTCACCTGCTAACCCCAATCAGCCGATCCAAGCGCTGTCAGGGACAGGAAACGCCTGCTCGCCGCCATCACTCACCTCGAGGAGCCACGGGACACGCCCACTCCTGTTGGCCACGCCCACCCCTCGCCAGTACAAAAGCGCACCCTGATTGTTGGGACCGCATTGTACCTAAATCCTCCTGAGGCGGAAGCCGGGAGTTCTGTCTCGCTCAAATTGAAATCACTGCTTTTAAAAAACTGTATCTCTGTACTTTTAAAAAGCACTTAGCACCCACTCCGTAGCGCTCACCTGCTAACCCCAATCAGCCGATCCAAGCGCTGTCAGGGAGAGGAAACGCCTGCTCGCCGTCATCACTCACCTCGAGGAGCCACGGGACACGCCCACTCCTGTTGGCCACGCCCACCCCTCGCCAGTACAAAAGCGCACCCTGATTGTTGGGACCGCATTGTACCTAAATCCTCCTGAGGCGGAAGCCGGGAGTTCTGTCTCGCTCAAATTGAAATCACTGCTTTTAAAAAACTGTATCTCTGTACTTTTAAAAAGCACTTAGCACCCACTCCCTAGCGCTCACCTGCTAACCCCAATCAGCCGATCCAAGCGCTGTCAGGGACAGGAAACACCTGCTCGCCGCCATCACTCACCTCGAGGAGCCACGGGACACGCCCACTCCTGTTGGCCACGCCCACCCCTGCAACGCCCCTAACCTCCCCCATAAAACATGTGCCAGCATAGGGAGCGCAGCGGACGGGCGCAGCGGGCGCGCCGTCAGCGAGCCGAAGGCGCGCCAAAGGCAAGCCCGTCTGGGCCCGTCCGGGCCCAGCCGGCCCTAGGCCCAGCCACTCTACCCTTTGCAGCCCGTAACGACAGGACTTACACTCGCGCGGACTTATTAGCTTTAAACCCCAACAAACAACCCTCCTGCCCGCGCATCCTGATTGGAGATACCCAATTCTCCGGCTGTGACCTCTGCGACCCCGCCAATCAGAACACGGCACCCAAGGGCTTGCACCTAGGCCTACTCAACTGCAGGTCACTCGTGAAACACTCACACGAAGTGAACCTCTTAATCACAAACAATGCCTTAGACATTCTGTTTCTAACAGAAACCTGGCTCACCCCCAGTAGCGGCCCAGACATCGTTCTAGCACTCCCCCCCGGGTACGTTATGTGCTCACTGAACAGGCCAGAGGGGAGGGGAGGTGGACTAGCGATAATTCACAAAGACACCCTCACCTGTAGAACATCTGATGGCAACATCAAGGGATACGAAAGCTGCCACTATACAATACAAATCTCCCCAGTTACCTCGCTGTCAGGAACGCTGGTTTATCGCCCGCCAGGCAATCTAGGAGATTTCCCAAATAAAATTATTGACCAGACGTCCACTAAATGCACTTCCACCACCAACTACCTATTACTAGGAGACTTGAATGTACATTTCTTGGACCCAGATGACAAGCAGGCCAGTGAACTACTTCAGGATTTCACTTCAATGGGCCTTGACCTCAAAAACCCACAGGCCACTCATGAAAGAGGGCAACTGCTTGATCCTATTCTCTCCAATATCCCCAATCTGAGAACTCTTGACCATATCCCCCTTCCCTGGACGGACCACTTTCTGGTCTCCCTAGTATGGAACTTCATCACTCCGCCCCCCTCACCTCCCAAAACCAGAACGTATACCAGACGATGGCAGAAATTGGAACCAGACGTTTGGGCAGCCAAACTTAGGGAAAACGCTCCCTACCCCCCCCCACGACACCGTAGCAGGGGATAAAGAATTCAGTACCTGGATTACCCAATCGCTCGACGCTATTCTGCCTAAAACCCACTCCCTGAAACACACTAAGAAAGTTAATCCCTCACCCTGGTATACCCCCGAACTCAACCTTCTGCGTAAGGCCTGCAAAAGGAATGAACGCATCTGGAGGAAGGAAAAAATCAAGGAACAAAAAGAATCATTCCGTACCTCTGTAAAAACCTACAAAAAAGAGCTCCGTAACACCAAAACTAGCTTCTACGAGAACAGAATTAAAAATGCTGCCTGCTCGGCCCATGAAACCTATTCAGTTCTTAAAGAACTCCTCCACGCCCCTGACCCCCCACTTAAACCCCTCGATCCCAAAGAAGCTGAAATTAAATGTAACAACTTAGCCACCTTCTTTGACGAGAAGATTCAAAAAATTCTTCTTACCATACCCCCCCCCCGATCAGGCCCACACAGAGCAGGATCGCACTACCACCACCACCTATCCTCCTCCGCTGTTAGCCCACCCCCAACCTTCCCTGGACGCCTTCGGCCCCGTAACAACAGAAGAAGTAGGAGCAACGCTGGCCTCAATCAAAAGTGGCTCACCCCTCGACCCTGCACCCCTCCATGTTCTAAAAAAAGTGTCGAGCACTATCATCCCTCCCCTCACGGCCCTGATCAACTCCTCTCTCTCGGAGGGCATAGTCCCCCCCAGCTGGAAAACGGCCGCAGTCAAAGGTCTATTAAAAAAACCCTCCTTAGATCCGCAGGACTTCACCAATTATAGGCCCATATCCCTTCTCCCTGGAAATAGCAAGATCGCAGAGAAGCTGGTAAACAAGCAATTATCGCTTTTCCTAGAAAGTAACAACCTCTTAGCGGTCTCCCAAACAGGGTTCCGTCCAGGTCATGGCACGGACATCGCCCTCCTGGCAGCGGTGGAGAAGGCCAGAAGCATTCTGGACACAGGAGGATCAGTGGCAGTGATCCTCCTGGATCTCAGTGCGGCCTTCGACACTGTAGACCATCCCACCCTAATCCACCGTCTGGGAGAGATCGGACTAAAGGGTACGGCCTTGAAATGGCTAGAATCCTTCTTATCAGGACGCTCCTTCCAGGTGCGGGAAAACGACAGCTGCTCATCCACCTTCCCCCTCCGGTGCGGAGTACCACAGGGCTCACCCCTTAGCCCTACGTTATTTAACGTGTACATGGCCCCACTGGAGAAGAGGGTCAGCTCGTTCGGCGTGTCAGTTATCAACTACGCCGACGACACTCAGCTAGTCATAACCCTTTCACACCCCCACCACGCCCCATCCGATCTCCACAGCTGCCTCTCCGAAGTACACCGATGGATGAATCTCTCCTCACTGAAACTGAATGGGTCCAAGACTGAGATCCTCTTGATGGGCCACAAGGGGCCCTCTCTACCATCTCACCTTTGGCCCAGTTGCCTAGGTGACCCTCCCGCACCCAAGGAAGAGGTCAAGAGCCTTGGTGTATGGATTGAAAAGGACATGAGCTTCAATACCCAGGCTAAAAGAACGGCAGGGACATGTTTTGGGCTTCTCAGAGCATGCAGGAAGATCTTCCCCCTGCTCCCCGATACCGCTAGGAGGCTCCTCATTCAGGGTCTAATCCTGGCAAGATTAGACTACTGTAACGCCATCTACCTGGGAGCCCCCGAAGCCACCCTGAACTCGCTGCAAAAAGTCCAAAACGCCGCCGCCCGCCTACTCACGGGCACACCTGGAAGATCCTCCGCCAGGCCGGCTCTTAAATCCCTCCACTGGCTCCCAGTCAGAGAAAGGGTTGTCTCCAAGGCCCTCTGTCTGGCCCATAAAACCCTCAACAATAACGGCCCCCCTCTTCTCAAAGAACTCCTTACCCCATACAAAGCGGAGAGAGACCTGCGGTCTAGCGTAGAAAATCTTATAATAGTTCCTAGAGTCAGAAAAGCCAAGACCGGTGGCCGTCGCTTCTCGGTTCACACGGCCAAACATTGGAACCATCTACCACAAAGACTCAGGACAGAACCAAACTACCTCCAGTTCAGAAAAACTCTAAAGACCCTCCTTTTCCCGCAGACATAATTCCATCAGACGGCTGAAACCCCTGGAGAAACAGGTCAGCGCTGGGATGCTCCTTGAGTTACTACGCGCTTTATAAAACCATTAAATAAATAAATTAAATAAATTGATAGCAAAGAGTTCGCTGGTGAAACTTTGGTCTTATATTTCCTAGAAAGGGTAATTCCGAAGGAATAGCAGGTTCATCAGTGCTTGAGTGAAGAGTAAGCGGAAGGTTTTACTCGTAGTGTGTGAAGAGTAAGCAGAATAGTTTTACTCGCAGCAATTGTAAATCGATTTTTAACAGAGTAGCAAATGTTTTTATGTTGTCATTTAATTAATTTTGCATGAAAATTGTAAGAAAAGAAGTCATTTGTGTTACCTTGTAAAGTAGGGGTCAGTTGCGAGTGCTGCATTGACATCACAGAGGGCCGCGCTGGGATCAGTTGGAACAGCGGGCGTGTGACTAACGTGAAAATTGTGAAGGAGGGGTCAGTAGTAAGGAGTGATACTGATGTCACTGAGAGCCGCGCTAGTATTGGCTAAACGCATAGCGTAAAACAGAATCTGATTGGTTAGAAGAATAAAAGCCGTGCTGGTATTGGTCAATTATTTAAGTAAAAGCGAGCATTTGATTGGTTAGGAAAATAGAAGCCATAATAATAATTGATAGTGGGTATTGCGTGTGGAAACACAATCCTACTTTGATAGGGAATCACCCAGACAGAAGGTACTTAGGATATGCAAGAGAACAGTATATAAAAGGATCGACAACAAAAATGTACGGAGAAAAGAGAAAAATGACATTTATGCAGAAAATTAAAAATTATTTTAAGAAGGATAAACCCCTTAAGGCTAGAGAGGGAATTCTTATCCCTCCCCCAAAAACGCCCGCATCATACATGATGATGGAAAGAGGCTATCGTACCTGTGTATGGTTAGAAAATTGGATAGAATATACAAAGAGTGATGGAGTGCTAGCTTTTCCAGAACATGGTACATTTAATGGTAGAGTTTTACATAAACTGAGATTGAGAATGAATGAATTAGAACCCAGACCAAGATTAACTCAATACGAGGCATTAGAAGAGTGGGAAACTGAAGCATTTGAACATGACAGATCTAGAAGTAGCAGAAACCTTAGTGGATTTTATCCCAGACTAAAGCGTGAAACTCGAGATAATCAGATGAAACAATGGAGACCAGCAATGGTGGCTGAAGGATTGTATCCTGTATTGATGACAGAGGAACAGTCAGGAGGCAAGTGTACCGAGAAGACAAAACATTTAGGAATGACAGGAAGTGGGGAATCAGAAGATGATTTTTTGGAGGATATATTAATGAAAAACCCTCCACCATATCATGCTGAAGTTAGTAGAACTATTCCTAGTGCCCCAGGTTTGGGAATACCATTGGTTCCACAAGTTATATATGATCCAACAAATGGGAGGGCGCTGCAGGAAAAGCAAAGAGAGGCAATGAATAAGAACAGAGAAGAATTAATACAGAAAATAACCCAATTGAATACCCATCCTGAAGCACTAACCATACCCGTGACTATGGGTCCGGTTGTTCCCCTATATGGGGATTAGGTGATCGGCCCTAAACCTCCAGTAATGTCCACACCTGTAATAGAACCCAAAAAAGAAAAAATAATAATTGATGACCAAGGCAGTGAATGTGAGTCAGTGATATCATTGATGGATTTACCAATAAGAGGACAGATAAATGAAACCCAGAGAAGAGTTATACCTAGCAGTTCAAGGGAAGTTAAAATAGAGACTTCAACAGGAGTCAAGAGTGCCACAATAGTATCACCAGAAGAAATAGAAAGGTGGGCACAAGAAATAGAGAAGCCAAGACAGCCTCTGAAAGTTCTAGATATTTACAAATTAAAAATAGAATTAGAGGAACTGATAGCTGGAAATGTGGGATTAGACAGGCTAAATACTTACAGTGAAGAAGAATTACTGTTCATTTGTAGGAGAATCACTAGAAATACAAAGGTATTCCATGAGAAATTGACAGATTTAGCCCATGAAATGGGAATTGAAATAGGGAAATCCAAGGTATTACAAAAACCATACAGAGCAGAATTTAGTGATAAAGACTTAGAAAATTTGAATGTGTCCGGAAGGAAGTTACAGGTTAAAGAATTAATGATCATTCTGCAAAAATTGGGTGATCTAGACAAATGGAAAGCTAGATGAATGAGGAAAAAGGAAGAAGCACGGGCAATTAGAACAGCTTCTGAATATCTGTTAAAAGAAACAGGAAAGGTTGAGAGATTATGTCCCATGAAAGAGGTACCAGGAGGAGGACATGTACATGTTCCATGGACTCGACAGGATATTTTGTCTTTTACTAATAATTTTCCAAAGTTAAGAGAAAAAACAGTTGAATGGTACCAGCAAGTTGAAAGATTTGTGAAAGTTTCAAAGGTTCTGCTAAAAGATTTGGATGGTTTGTTTGACATAGTGGTACCTGCAGATTTGTGGACGGAATGTAAAATTACTGTTAATTGGCCTAGTGATGAGTACCCACGAGATGAGAAAACAGGAGCTCCATCAGAAGAGGTAATGAAGGAATATCATCAGGTGATCACTTTCTTGAAAGGAAAAATTCCTCAGAAAGAAAGAGATTGGGTAAAAATAAACAGAACAACCCAGGATAGAAATGAGTCAGTACATACTTATTATGAATGACTGTTACAAGTATTCAAGCAGTATAGCGGATTTGAGAATATCGGGGATAAAGATATGGGACATTTTGTGTATCGATTTGTGACAGAATTAAACCCAGAAATTGGAGACATGATTCGTCAACACATGTTGTGTTGGCAGGCAAGGCCAATAGATGATATCCTCAAGTACGCAAAGTACTGTGGAGATAGATGAAAAAAGTTAGAAGAAAAGGTGATGTGGGCTCAAGTGAAACTAGCAGAACAGCAGGAACACCAACTAAATAGTCAGACAGAAAGTCAAGGGAAGGGGCAAGGTCCAGGAGAAAATAATGGGGGAAAACAAAGGGCAAGAATGAGTAGAGAAGAAGCGAAGAAAAAGTTTTCCTGTCATGGGTGCGGAAAAATGAGGCATTGGAAAAATGAGTGTAAAAGTATTCAGACTAATAATAACCCAAATACAAATCTAAATCCACAGACGCAGAATGAGTGGATGATGAGTCAACTGCAGCAGGTTGCAAATCCACAGAGTCTGTTGCACCTGCCCCTATGCCAAATTTTGTGAACCAGGCCAAGGATAGTGCGGATACTGGATTTCAAGGAGGAAATGGTAAGAACAATTCTGTAACATCACAATTTCTTTTGCAGGATAATTATTTCCAGGATAATGATTAATGACGGTGCCTGAGATCGGAGGAAAAGGAGTGCGTACTTGGCAAATCCTTACCGGTAGATCAGTCAGGTCCATATATTGATGGTAAAGTAGAAGGAAAGGATATTACCTTTTTATTGGACACTGGTGCTACCCGTTCTACTGTGAGAACAGCAGACATTCCAAACCTACCCCTCTCTGGAGATTCAATCCAGGTAGTTGGTGTCTCGAACAAACAGATTAGAACTCCTATTACAGAACCAATGGAGGTACGAATTGGCAATTTCAGGGAAATGCACAAATTTGTGGTGTGTGACTCCAGTCCTGTAAATCTATTAGGCAGAGACCTACTGTACAAAATGAACTGTACAATATTTTGCACACCAGATGGTGTTGCAATTTAAACCCCAGATGAAGACGGAATATATAAAATTATGTTAGCTAAACAAGGCACAGAGGTAGATGAGCTGCATTCTATGATGACAACAGATGATTTACCAGATGAGGTCATATTGACAGTGAATCCAGAGGTGTGGGATTTCACAGGAAAAGAAGTAGGATTAATTGCAAATGTAGATCAAGCAAAAGTAACCGTAAAGGAAGGTGCAGTTTATCCAAACACTCGACAATATAAAATGAGTCCCGAAGTTAAAGCTGGTGTTTCAGCAGAAATTAATCGGATGGTTGAACAAGGCATTTTAAAAGAAATAATGAGCAGTCCATGCAATTCACCTATAATTGCCATTAAGAAACCTAATGGAAAATATAGGGCGGTGTAAGATTTACAAAAGATTAACAAGATTGTTGTACCATGTTGCCCTGTGGTGCCAAACCCAGCAGTAATCATGTACCAGATATCGTGGAAAGCTGGATGGTTTACTGTAATTGATTTATGTCATGCTTTCTTTTCCATCCCGCTGCATCCTGATAGCCAATATTTGTTTTCTTTCAAATTTGAGGAGCGCGTTTACGTTTGGAATCGTGTTCCTCAAGGGTATACTGAAAGTCCTTCAATTTTTAACCACATTTTGAAAAAGTGTCTTGAAACCTTAGTGCTGCCTAGGAAGGCAGTCCTGGTGCAGTATATTGATGACCTATTGGTTGCATCAAAAACAAGAGATGACTGTGTTACTGATTCAATTGCCTTGTTGAACCATTTGGCTGATGGTGGTCATAAAGTGTCCCCTGAAAAGTTGCAGTTTTGCAGAACCGGAGTCAAATATCTTGGACACCAAATAGAACGTGGAGTGAGGAAAGTGACTCCTGAAAGAATAGAAATAATAAGACAGATGAAATTGCCTGAAACACAAAGAGAAATAAGAATGTTCCTTAGAGTCGTGGGATATTGTAGGCAGTGGATTGTAGGGTTTTCCTTATAAGCCAAACCCCTAATACAAATGACCAAGAAACGAGCAAAAGATCCAATAGAATGGGACAATGAAAGTATGGAAGCCTTTGTAAAATTACGAAAATGTCTATGTGAAGCACCTGGTTTTGGTATGCCAAATTACTCGAAAGAATTTGCGCTGTTTTGTTGTGAAAGAAATAGTTGTGCACTTTCAGTTTTAACTCAAAGACATGGCTTAATGAGACGTCCAGTGGCATATTTTTCTGCCACTTTGGACCCCGTGGCCTCCGCTTTGCCTGGTTGTTTAAAAGCGGTAGCTGCCACTGCACGAGTTTAGAACAAATTGAGTCATTTGTGATGGGACATCCGGTAAAGGTACATGTTCCACATTCAGTTGAAATTCTGCTGACAAGAACTCAAACTCAGTCTCTTACCCCTAGTCGGGTGACCAAATATGAAAGAATAATATTGGGTGCTAAGAATGTGACACTAGTCAGATGTACCGTTTTAAATCCAGCCACTTTGTTGCCAGATGTATACGGAGAGGAAGTGAAAGATAAAGTCGAGCACATCTGTTTGGACGTGACCGAACTTTGCACCAAACCCCGACCAGCTATACAGGAAGATCCCTTGAAAAATGCTGAACATGAGCTCTTTGTAGATGGCTCGTGTATGCGCCATGAGAAGGGAGGACTAAGTGCTGCTTACGCTGTGTGTACATTGGCTGGAATAGTCGAAGCATCCTATTTACCTGGAGTCAAATCTGCACAGGTAGCTGAATTAGTGGCTTTAATTAAAGCATGCCAAATTGGGAAAAATTGGAAAGTAACCATATTTACTGATAGCCAGTATGGTTACAGGGTTGTGCATGATTTTGGCCAACTCTGGATGCAAAGGGATTTCTTGACTTCTTCAGGATCCCCAATTAAAAATGGAAATTTTGTAAAAGAATTGCTTGAAGCAATACAATTGACAAAAGAAGTGGCAGTGGTCAAGTGTGCCATACATCAGTCAGGAAATGACTATGTGAAAGCTGGGAATAGGTATGCTGACCAGGTTGCCCAACACGGTGCAAAATATAAAATAGCAGTGAACAAAAAGATTGAGACATGCTGAATCAGATGCCAACTTATGCTACTCTCAGGATTAGAAACATGGGAAGAAGTAAAGCAATTACAAGAGGTGGTAGACTTGAAAGAAAAGGAAGAATGGGTGAAAGAAGGATGCAAAAAAAGGTCCCCAGACGATGTGTGGGTTTACCAAGATGGGCGGCCAGTAATGCCAAATTGTTTGCTTTCTCAATTTGCAAGGATGTACCACGGAGACACCCATGTAGGCAGGGATGCCATGATCAGACTTTTTAAACAGGATTGGTATAACCCAAGGTTCGGGAATGTAGCAGAAAGTCTATGCTGGAGGTAATCAAGTAATCAATGATACAATCGCTGGCGCGCGGAAACAGCTCCTCGGCCTCACCAGCAAGTCAATTCGATGAAGTTGAATAGTAGTAAAGGAGGAAGCAGCACTAAGGTTGCTCGATTCTGTGGGACTCAATGGCAGAAAAATATAGGCTGATCTGTGAAGTGGCCTCAAGTAATGGGGGACCAATACTATCCTTTGCCCAATCCATGTTCATGACTTAATACAGTGTTGGTTCGATCAGCACACAACTCAGTAGACTAATGCTGTCCAGTTGGCACAGCGAGGAACTAATAATACTAATACTTAATTGTTTTAACATTTTCAGAAAACCATTTACAATAATACAACAATAAAGTGAAAGCACATATCAGTGCCTCATTAAAATTATGTTGAAATAATAATAGTAATGTTAGGGTTGGTGCAAAGCTCACATAAACAGATATGAACAAGTTACTAGAAAATGTATGTTTGCAATGTTACACTGTTCATTTACAAGGAAAGACAAAATCTGATCATTTCAGGATGGATATACCTGTTTGGCCTCCTCAAGTGAAACTATAACTAGCTATCTCTGTAGAGGCATAAGTTAATGTTTGACATTTTTGTTAAGCTAGCGAGTTTCTTTTTGTGCATTTATTGATAAACTGGGGCTCAATGTAGGTGGGGGAAAGGGAATGGAGTGTTATTGTCACTAAAATTGAGTGCACAACCACCAAGCTAGCACTAAAGCCCCGCGATGGAAGAAGAGAGACTGCAATGAAGAGGCATCTGAATCAACCACCTGCCCCAACACGCCTCAACATATAAATTACATTTCCTCAACTGGAACATGCGTGGGGTCAATGATCACCCCAAAGCTCGCCAAATAGTAGCTTATCTAAAACAACACATAATGGGTATTGCTCTAGTTAAAAAAAAAACTCTTGCCCACCAGTGACAGGGGCTTTGCAGGTAGTTGGAGTACCTACCACTACTTTTCTTCACTCTCCACCTACTTCAGAGGGACCACCATTCTGATTAGAAGGAGTGGGCAGTTTAGAGCCACACATATGAAGCTAGACAAACATGGGCGCTTATTCTGGTCCAGGGAGTCTTAGGTCTTATACACATCACAATAAGACATGTATATGGTCCCAACTTTGATGACCTTGCCTTCTTCTCAGAAGTCACATCTAAGCTAATATCGTTTAATATAAGCACTATATTATGGGCTGGCAATTTTAATATCACTGTGCATCCTGAAATAGATAGAAGAAATGTATTGTCTCAGGGCACAATTCAGCGTGAACAGAGTTAAAATATTCAAAACAACCGCTTGTACTCGTGGGTATTTCCATGCAATTCTCCCCACAACAAAGGAATACTCCTTTCATTGGACAGTACAAGCTTGCTTCTCACGATTGGGCAACTGGTTGGTGGGGACATTGTGGTATAGATAGAGGGCCAGATGTACGACTAGTTTTTGTGCACGTTTGCACACGCAAAAACCTACATGGCCATGTACAAACACTATTTTGCGACTCACAAAATAGTGTTTTGCGACTCTCTATTAGGAAGGGGAGTTAATAGCGACTCTCTAGCCATGTATGAATGTTTTGCGACCGCAATTGTGGTCGCAAAACACTCGCAATTTACCTCCCTCTTCCCCTTTGTGACTGGTTCTAAAAACATTTTTTAAGGGCCGGCAGTGGTCCCCGGGACCACTACCTGCCCTTAAAAAATTGAAACGGAAAAGTTAAATTTTTTAAAAAAATGCATCCCGTTTTCCTTTAAGGAAAGTGGGCTGCATTAAAAAAACAAAACTGCTTTATTGACAAGCAGTCCCAGACATGGAGGTCTGCTGAGCCCAGCAAGCCATCATCCCTGGGATGGCCAGCCATTCCCAATGTGGTCATAAATTGCGAGTGACTCATTAATATTCATGAGCCTCGCATTTTGCGACTCCATTGGGAATCGCAATCAGTGTCTCTGACTCTGTGGTACATTCTAAATTGCGACTCGCAATTGAGCGCAATTTGCGACTCGCAATTTGGAATGGTCGTACATCTGGCCCAGAATCTATTTAACTCTTCCTACAAACTTTATCGGACCACTCGCCAGCTCTATTTAAACGTATCATTCCAGTCTGTAAACCCCCATAAAGACTGGAGGCTGGTCCTGGAGGAACATCTGGGCTTGGTGTTTCCTTATGAAATACGCCAGACTATGAATTCATATTTCATAGACAATAAAGACTCAATGGCAATGGATGCAGTCCCATGGGAGGCATGCAAGGTTATTACCACAAGTGAAAGCATATCCAAGAATCACAGTAATCTGAGTGTGCTCTCCAAGTCACCATGTGAGCTCAGTCTTAAAAGACCTGAATTCCAGAAGGCAATGGACCGAGAGATTGCATTTCTTGGCAAACATGCCACAGCAAGAAGATAAGGCGAGGGAGAATGCCCAGGGCACAATCTGGCAGGATGGATTCAGCTGTCTTGGGGGCATCACCTGGTGTGATATAGATCGAAACACAAAATGATGGAATGGTACATAGCCAGTCAGATATCCTTAAGGCCTTCAATGAGTTCTACTTGGACCTTCACTTTATCAGAAGTAAAGCGCCCAAGACTAATACTCAAGAGTACCTAAAGAGGGCAACTGGCATGGTGGAAGGACAGTCAGCGTGAGCATCTCTGTGCTTCTATGACATTACAGGAGATCAGAGAAGTGATTGTGTCCCTGAGGAATGGGTCAGCACCAAGTGGGGACTGACTCCATGCAAAGATGTATAAAGAGTAATCTAAAGAATTGGATCCCTTCCTACTGGAATTTAAAATGAGTTGTTTCAAAACAGCATACTCCCTCCATCATTGTGTGAAGCAATAGTGATCGATCACATGGGTAAAGCCCACAGCCGCCACACACATGCAACTCATAACGCTCCCTTTCTTTAAAAAGAATAAACAACAAGACTATGGACAGAATTGCAGCAAATGGATTACTCCCATTCCTACCCACACTGGTCCACCCAGACGAGTCTGGTTTTATTCCTGGCTGATCAACATCAGACAACCCAGCACACTTTTCACCATCTTTAATCAAATAGACCCCAAACATGAGGTGATGGCTGCATTCTTGGACCCAGCAAAAGCCTTTGATTCCATCAAGTGACATTCCTGTTGATGAACCTCAAGCCTATGGGAGTGGGTAAGGCTTTATTAAAATGGGTGCCACTCTTATACACAAAACCTACTGCTAGAATAAAAGTAAATAACTTGCTCTTCATCACCAACATCTATACAAAGGGGCAGCACTGTCTCCAATTCTTTCTGCCCTGGAAGTGGAGCCATTAGCCTGTGCATTGAAAGAATTCCACCCCCATAGAGGAGCCTAATTCGGGTGATGTAGGATCATTCGGTCAATGTACGCAGACAATATCCACCTAATTGTGAAAAAAACTACCCTCAAAAGTTATTGAGGTCTAAAATAACATTTGGCACATCGCCAGGTCTTAACACAAATTGGCCTACATGAGTGCCAGTACCGTTACCTACAACTATGAAGGCTCCAGTCATACTTAGGTGTAAGGAAAAGCCTCTTCTTGCATGTTCCCTCCCACATTTGTGAACTAGTGATGTGTGTTTTTTCGATTCTGAGAGTGCACTGAGGCCTGCTTATCAGACCTCAGTGCGTGTGTTCTAACCCCTTACAAAGTGTATGTCGAATTGGTTATCACCAATTGGCAAGAACTGACTTACTTATAAGTCTCTAGTGTATGGTACCCAGGGTGTCAAGGATATGTAAGGCAGAGTGTACACCCAGGGATGCAGCACTGATTGTGCCACCCTGTGTGTGACAAAGTACAAAATGGTTCCCAGCCTGCCACTGCAGACTGGAAGGACAGCGTTTACACTGCCAGTTCGACTTTGCCATTCAAACCAATGGCAAAGTCACCACCTCCCACAATAATATATGTAAGTCTTCCCTAAGGAAGGCCAGGAGAACCATAAGGCAGGGAGCTATTTATTATTAAGTGGGACATGTATGCTTATATATGTCCTTGCAGCAAAACCCCTCAAATTGTTGTTTTGCTGTGGAAAAGTTAGTAGCCCTATTGGCTAACGTAGGGTTACTGGCTGGCACAACAGCCTGATTAACTTCTGAATGGGACTACCTAACTGGGTAAGGTATCAAATTAATCCTGACATTAAACCCGCCCTGATGCCCAGGTCGAGTTTAATGTCACTATTGAAGTAAGGCAACTTTTAGAAAGTTACCCACTCTGTGCCCTAGTGGTGCAGTAGCCTCACACAGGCTACAACTCACAGACAGATTTCTGCCTGCCTGGGGAGTGGTGTGAATGACTTCCAGGCTTAGGATCAAACAGCCTGCCACAGGGGGAGGTGTTACTTCCCCTTTGCAGGAAGCCAGTCGGGGTGTTAACTTCAAACGAGAAGCCACCTTTGACAAGCATATGGCGATAACACTCCCAAGGGGCTGCCCTTTGTTCCCATAGACTAGCTGAAGACAGGGCCAGAGAGGAAAAACCTAGGTAGCCACACCTCTAGGGTGGGCAACTGAGCTCCCAACAACAGAGGAAGGGTCCCGACATCTTGAGACTGGGAATGGTGCACTTTGGGTTTGCCAGAAGCCACACATAGCTGGAAAGTCATCACCAAGAGAGAGAGGACCTGGTAGCCCATTGGCTAGTAACCGTATGGTCCCCTCAGGGCACTTTAGCAGGATAAATAGGGCCCCCTGGCACCCGGGACCCTTAGACCATGCTGGATTTGGAACTACTGCACTTTAGGCTACTGAAGTTTGGACTGTGCCTGTGGCTTCTAGCTCAGTGAAAAGTTAATACCCGGCTCCAGACCATGGCAGTGACTCAAAGAGTCAGTCTGCTGATTTCCTTGAACCAGCTCCAGAGGCAAAAGAGCTGAAGAAGCCGGAACCGGCAAGTTGCTAGCCCCTGAAGAAGATTCACTGCTAGCTGCCTCTGGGCACCAGCAAGAGACAACAGCCAAAAGTTGCAGCAGAGTAATTCGGACCTAGGAGTGCTATCAGAGTCCAGATTGGTCACCCAGGAGGGACACTAGCAGCCACTAAAGGATTTGTCTCCAACCGCTGTATCCGGAGATCCAAAGCTCAGTAGTCACTGTACTCCTACCCACCCCCCGAAAGAGGACTTCGTGGGGCTCTGACCTCTGTGGGCCAAGTCACCCCACATCACCGGTGGACCAAGGAACCACCACAAAAGGCACTCCTGTCGACCACGCTGAAACTGGAGCATCTTTGAACATCTTTTCATCCTGCATCACCAGCACCAGGACCACCCCATTGAAGTCATGCCGTAAAGGCTGGAACTAGACTGGAAAATTTTGTAGCGGCCAGGGAATTGTCCATAGTATCCCTACTGGCTCCCCCGGACTTCATCCTGTTGGATTTGGTCGCCTAAGCCGGGACGGAGTAGCCAAACTAACTTTCACAAACTTTTGAAAAGTTCACAAAGTTTTTGTTGGCCAGTGCTTGTTTCCAGTCGAAATTAAAAGTGCTGAAATTTGAAACTCTCCGATCGATTTTGCTCATCAAGGGCTCTAAAAATCCATAAAACTATACTCAGTTTTTATGAATGGGTATTGTGTTTGTTTCTTGTAGTGTGTCTTTCTTATTTTGTTGTTTGGGAGTGTTAAATACTTTACACTAAATTTCTTTGTTCCAGCCAGGCTGCTCAAAGTTATCTACCCAGGATTGAGTTTAAGATTGTTCAAACGAGTGTGACTGGACTCAATAAAGGTTTTTGGGAGTGTATCCCACAATAAGGCTACCTAGCCATTTCATACACTACACCCAAATCCTCACATTAATTATTCAGTATCATTGGGACCTTGGCACACTAATTAACGAAAATTATGAAAAATGCATGACTGAACTAGTAGAAGACTGGATTAAACTGACCCGAGCCTGGGATGATCAAATACCTAAGGAGAGGCAGATTATAATCTTTTGGGGATCTTTTGGACGAGCCCCCTCAGTGGGCATTTCTCACTCCTATTGCAAATCACAGCAAGGCTCACTTGTTCACAAGGATGTATAACTGTGCAATCAATTGCACTGAAACATGGTGAATTGAGAATGAAAGACAAATGGGAATAAAATCTTGGGCACACTATTCCGGATGCGCAATGGATATTTTGCTGTAAACAGATTGGAGAGGTTCCCCTAACAGCAAATTTAGATTAATTAATGTACATTTTAGTCACAGAGGTTACCACATGCCTTACAGTCTGCTCCTTTATTACCTGGCTACCAACACAAATTGCTGGAGATGCAACACATCACAAGCTGATCCTCTTTACATCGTATGGTTATGCCCACCAACCTAAGTCTACTGGAAGAAGGTATGGGATATACTGTGGGAAATTACAAGGGTTTGGTTCCAGATATCCCCCAAGTTGCAATATTAGGACATCTAATAGACAGTCCCAAAATATCTCATAAATTGGTTGTGATTGCGCTATTACAGCGCAAACATAGAATAACTATGAGATAGCAGAACAAAACTGCCTCTACTTAAGAGACATGACCACCCATAGTGAGTACTCAGATTTTTATGGCAACCACACACATCAAGACACAGACATATGGGCCCCTCTGTGTGCATACCTTGAAGGACTTTGTAGTATCTTAATGTTATATTATTAGTGTTTCCCTTTACCTTCTAACTAGCTGCTCAGCCAGTGTGAGTGTTCTGTGTGGAATGTTGACATGAGTGGAATCTTTGGGTGCCTGGGTGTGTGTGAGACAGTTGGGAAGATGGGCTGAGCAGCTAGCAGGCTGCTCCTGGTGGGGTTGTTATCCTTATTACCTTTGATGTTAAAGACTTGAATAAATAACTTAAAATAAACCACCTGGCTATGTCTGCTGTGTCACCTCTACACATGGAACCAGCTTACTTCAGACATACACCATAACCATGTCCTTTCACAAGACGAATGTTCAGGATCTGGTAGTTTAACACTGAATTATGTACGATATACCTTGTTAGATTCATGTAATTACATCAAGATATATTGTCATGAGCACTAATGCCATGTACTATGCCATTTTACTAATGCTGGAAACTGAAAATAAAGTAATGAAAAGTGCTCTTTTTAGGAGTACCTACTAATAACTATGTGTCCTCCTTTTTATCTTTTCTTGTTTCAGATCAGCCCACCGCTGCCACTTCTCCCACTTGACCCATGGGCAGGCACAGCCTCCGTACCTACACCCACTCCTGCTGGTGCTGCAGGTAGGTCATGTTTAATATTTCCTAATTTTCAGCTACTATGCATTATGCATTACGGTCTTCAGTATTTTCTCCAATATCACCTTATCTACTTATGTGTCCGCATTTACCATGCATACCTGCATCCTTGTGTAATCCTTTCTTTTATAGTTCATCATTTTCTGTTGCTGGCTTCTGTCTGTAGCTTTTTCTGCCTCACTTTATTAGTATCTTTTCCTCGCCCCTGTTTTAAATCTCTTGTGTTGTTAACAGCAGATTATTGGTAACCTAGAGAAATGCAGGCCTAAGGAATGACAGCATGTAGGTTGACAGAAAGTTTTATTGAGCAAACATTCAAAAGTACAGGAACAGAGTTGGTCACCAGGGACACCCAACATAATGTCATACAAGGTTCCATGATGTTAGTGCCACTCGGCAGGATGCCACCAATATCATGTGTCCTTTCCATTCTCTTCCATTCTCTTCCATCTATCCATTGTTTTTTAGATCCGTTCATTGCCATGTCCCTCCATTATGAGAAAAAATCATTTACAACATTGAATGGTTAACTACTTGTTTTTTGAAATGTCAAGTAAACCTTTCAAAGTGATACTCTTTATATAGAAAATAGATAAGGATAACCTAACATTAGTGAGGCATTGTTTTTTAAACTTGTGCAAATGATTAAAAGTATCTAAATATGTGCATTATGTTCTTGTCTAGATCGGGATCAGTTCCAGGCTCCTGAGGAGGAGGAGGAGGGCGGAGGAGACCACCATCTTGTGAAGGGGGCCGGAGTGGCTTTTGGGACAAGTGGTAAGTCACTTTTCTTTCACAAAGCTACTACTGAATTTGTTGAACAATCCATTTATAAATTATCCAGCCTCCTATATCCCTGGCTCACCCGCTCTTGAATTGGTGCCCAGTGCCCACTCACCTACCACTTCTCTATTATTTCTATCCCAGTCAGCTTCAAATTTACAATCTCATCTCGGCATGTGCCACATTTTTTGCACAGTTTCTGCCTAAGTGACTACTTCTCATGGCTTCCATTACTGACTGTCCTATCTTCTACTGTCCGTTGACCATGTGACTAAGCCTATTAGTATATGATGAGCCTGACAACCAACGAGTCCATAGCCAAACCTTTACCTAGCCTAAGAGATTTAATGTAACTGGTCTTACCCTACAATCCTGTGCACCCTTTGCCAAGGAAAAAAGCTTTTCTATAACATTATCTGGGGTGAAGGGTGTAGTGTAGGATTCAGTGCGGCACCCAGGCACGAGCAGGTTGAGAGCAGGGCCTTTGAATTTATGATGACACACCATTAGCTGTCCCAAAACATGCTACCCTGCTAGAATGGCTCCATTATTGTTACATATAAGCAAATACCTTTTACAGCATACATTTAACGTGCCATATCAGTGCCAATATATATTTACTTGGCAGCTAATTTATTTATTACAGTAACACACATTAACTCCTTCGGTGCTCATGGCGAGCTGGGCTCGTCATGGCACACAGTCGCCGTGTGCTCATGACGAGCCCAGCTCGTCTTGACACCCACCCACGGGGGAAGCGCTGGCGCTCCCCCCGTGTGCGGCCGTGGATCCCCCAACGTTTCCTTACCCAGAATCCCCTGCAAACCTCAATTTTAGCTGAAAAAAGCACTTTTTTCACACATTTTTGTGTGGGAAAGTTGTGGCATCACCAGGCTCACTCAAATTTCCCACCACCCAGCGTTCCCCCGGGTCTCCCGGTAAAAATGGTGCCTCACTTGTATGGGAGGCCCAAGTGCCCGCGACAGGCAAGGGCCCAAAACGTAGTGAGGCGACATCAAAATTGCCTATCTCAAAACCACCTGGTTTTCCAAGGGGGGTCACTTGGGTTTTTGGCCGGGTGCTCGGCTGCCATCTAGGGAAACCTACCAAACCCATACATTTCTGAAAACTAGACACCCGGGGGCTTCCAGGGAGGTATGGCTTGCGTGGATCCCCCAACGTTTCCTTACCCAGAATCCAATTTTAGCTGAAAAAATCACTTTTTTCACACATTTTTGTGTGGGAATGTTGTGGCATCACCGGGCTCACTCAAATTTCCCACCACCCAGCGTTCCCCCGGGTCTCCCGGTAAAAATGGTGCCTCACTTGTGGGGGAGGCCCAAGTGCCCGCGACAGGCAAGGGCCCAAAACGTAGTGAGGCGACATCAAAATTGCCTATCTCAACACCACCTGGTTTTGCAAGGGCGGTCACTTGGGTTTTTGGCCCGGTGCTCGGCGGCCATCTAGGGAAACCTACCAAACCCATACATTTCTGAAAAGTAGACACCCGGGGGCTTCCAGGGAGGTATGGCTTGCATGGATCCCCCAACATTTCCTTACCCAGAATCCCCTGCAAACCTCAATTTTAGCTGAAAAAATCACTTTTTTCACACATTTTTGTGTGGGAAAGTTGTGGCTTCACTGGGCTCACTCAAATTTCCCACCACCCAGCGTTCCCCCGGGTCTCCCGGTAAAAATGGTGCCTCACTTGTGTGGGAGGCCCAAGTACCCACGACAGGCAACGGCCCTTGAGGAACCATTTTTACCGGGAGACCCGGGGGAACGCTGGCCGACCCGCACAAGTGAGGTAGCATTTTTCTCGTAAGACTTTGGGGAACGCGGGGTGGGTGGAAATTTGTGGATCCACGCAGATTCCGGAACTTTCCACCACAGAAATGTGGGGAAAATGTGTTTTTTTTAATCATCTTTTAGGTTTGCAAAGGATTCTGGGTAACAGACCCTGGTGGGAGGCAGTCAAGTCCCCCCATCCTGGATTCTCCTGGGTGTCTAGTTTTAAAAAATGTATAGGTTTGCTAGGTTTCCCAAGGTGCCTGCAGAGCTAGGGTTCAAAAACTACAGCTAGGCACTTTTCCAAAAAAGGGTCATTTTTTTCTGCTAAATTGAGGTGTGACCACGTCGCGTTTTGCACCGTCTCCTGTTGCGGGCACTAGGCCGACCCGCACAAGTGAGGTACCATTTTTCTCGTAAGAAATTGGGGAACACGGGGTGGGTGGAAATTTGGGGATCTACACAGATTCTGCAACTTTCCACCACAGAAATATGGGGGAAATGTGTTTTTTTTGACAATTTTTAGGTTTGCAAGGGATTCTGGGTAACAGACCCTGGTGGGAGGCAGTCAAGTCACCCCCATCCTGGATTCCCCTGGGTGTCTAGGTTTCAAAAATGTATAGGTTTGCTAGTTTTCCCAAGGTGCCCGCAGAGCTAGGGTTCAAAAACTACAGCTAGGCACTTTGCCAAAAAAGGGTCATTTTTCACTGCGAAATTGAGATGTGACCACGTTGCGTTATGCGTCATTTTCTGTCGCGGGCACTAGGCTGACCTGCACAAGTGAGGTACCGTTTTTCTTGTAAGACTTTGGGGAACGCGGGGTGGGTGGAAATTTGGGGATCTACACAGATTCTGCAACTTTCCACCACAGAAATGTGGGGGAAATGTGTTTTTTTTGACAATTTTTAGCTTTGCAAGGGATTCTGGGTAACAGACCCTGGTGGGAGGCAGTCAAGTCACCCCATCTTGGATTCCCCTGGGTGTCTAGTTTTAGAAAATGTATAGGTTTGCTAGGTTTCCCAAGGAGCCCGCAGAGCTAGGGTTCAAAAACTACAGCTAGGCACTTTGCAAAAAAGGGTAATTTTTCACTGCGAAATTGAGGTGTGACCACGTTGCATTTTGCGCCATTTCCTGTTGCGGGCACTTGGCCGACCCGTACAAGTGAGGTACCATTTTTCTCGTAAGACTTTGGGGAACGCGGGGTGGGTGGAAATTTGTGGATCCACGCAGATTCCGGAACTTTCCACCACAGAAATGTGGGGAAAATGTGTTTTTTTGACAATTGTTTAGGTTTCCAAGGGATTCTGGTTAACAGACCCTGTATGGGAGGCAGTCAAGTCACCCCATCCTGGATTCCCCTGGGTGTCTAGTTTTGAAAAAAGTATAGGTTTTCTAGGTTTCCCAAGGTGCCCGCAGAGCTAAGGTTCAAAAACTACAGCTAGGCACTTTGCCAAAAAAGGGTAATTTTTCACTGCGAAATTGAGATGTGACCACGTTGCGTTTTGCGTCGTTTCCTGTCCCGGCACTAGGCTGACCCGCACAAGTGAGGTACTGTTTTTCTCGTAAGACATTGGGGGACGCGGGGTGGGTGGAAATTTGTGGATCCACGCAGATTCCAGAACTTTCCACCACAGAAATGTGTGGAAAATGTGTTTTGTTTGACAATTGTTTAGGTTTGCAAGGGATTCTGGGTAACAGACCCTGGTGGGAGGCAGTCAAGTCACCCCATCCTGTATTCCCCTGGGTGTCTAGTTTTAAAAAATGTATAGGTTTGCTAGGTTTCCCAAGGTGCCCGCAGAGCTAGTGTTCAAAAACTACAGCTAGGCACTTTGCCAAAAAAGGGTCATTTTTCACTGCGAAATTGAGGTGTGACCACGTTCTATTTTGCGCCATTTCCTGTCGCGGGCACTAGGCCGACCCGCACAAGTGAGGTACCATTTTTCTCATAAGACTTTGGGGAACGCGGGGTGGGTGGAAATTTGTGGATCCATCCAGATTCCGGAACTTTCCACCACAGAAATGTGGGGAAAATGTGTTTTTTTTGACAATGGTTTAGGTTTGCAAGGGATTCTGGGTAACAGACCCTGGTGGGAGGCAGTCAAGTCACCCCATCCTGTATTCCCCTGGGTGTCTAGTTTTAAAAAATGTATAGGTTTGCTAGGTTTCCCAAGGTGCCCGCAGAGCTAGTGTTCAAAAACTACAGCTAGGCACTTTGCCAAAAAAGGGTCATTTTTCACTGCGAAATTGAGGTGTGACCACGTTCTATTTTGCGCCATTTCCTGTCGCGGGCACTAGGCCGACCCGCACAAGTGAGGTACCATTTTTCTCGTAAGACTTTGGGGAACGCGGGGTGGGTGGAAATTTGTGGATCCATCCAGATTCCGGAACTTTCCACCACAGAAATGTGGGGAAAATGTGTTTATTTTGACAATTGTTTAGGTTTGCAAGGGATTCTGGGTAATAGACCCTGATGGGAGGCAGTCAAGTCACCCCATCCTGGATTCCCCTGGGTGTCTAGTTTTCAAAAATGTATAGGTTTGCTAGGTTTCCCAAGGTGCCCGCAGAGTTAGGGTTCAAAAACTACAACTAGGCACATTGCCAAAAAAGGGTCATTTTTTACTGCGAAATTGAGGTGTGACCACGTTGCGTTTTGCGCCGTTTCCTGTCGCGGGCACTAGGCCGACCCGCACAAGTGAGGTACCATTTTTCTCGTAAGACTTTGGGCAACGCGGGGTGGGTGGAAATATGTGGATCCACGCAGATTCCAGAACTTTCCACCACAGAAATGTGGGGAAAATGTGGTTTTTTTTACAATGTTTTAGGTTTGCAAGGGATTTTGGGTAACAGAACCTGGTGGGAGGCAGTCAAGTCACCCCATCCTGGATTCCCCTGGGTGTCTAGTTTTCAAAAATGTATAGGTTTGCAACATTTCACTAGGTGCCGGCAGAGCTAGTGTTAAAAAACTACAGCTAGACACTTCGCAAAAAAAGGGTACATTTTCATTGTGAAAATGTGGTGTGTTCACATTGGGTTTTGAGCCATTTCCTGTCGCGGGCACTATGCCTACCCACATAAGTGAGGTACTATTTTTATTGGGAGACTTGGAGTAATTCAGATTTGTAAAGCAACTGTTATTACCTATTGTTTTTTGATGCATTTCTGCCTTCCAAATGAAAGACTTTGTGTAAAAAAGAAGACCCGCACAAGTGAGGTACCATTTTTCTCGTAAGGAAACGTTGGGGGATCAAAGCAAGCCATACCTCCCTGGAAGCCCCCGGGTGTCTAGTTTTCAGAAATGTATGGGTTTGGTAGGTTTCCCTACATGGCCGCCGAGCACTGGGCCAAAAACCCAAGTGACCCCCCTTGCAAAACCTGGTGGTTTTGAGATGGGCAATTTTGATGTCGCCTCACTACGTTTTGGGCCCTTGCCTGTCGCGGGTACTTGGGCCTCCCACACAAGTGAGACATCATTTTTACCGGGAGACCCGGGGGAACGCTGGGTGGTGGGAAATTTGAGTGAGCCCGGTGATGCCACAACTTTCCCACACAAAAATGTGTGAAAAAAGTGATTTTTGTCAGCCAAAATTGAGGTTTGCAGGGGATTCTGGGTAGGGAAACGTTGGGGGATCCATGCAAGCCATACCTCCCTGGAAGCCCCCGGATGTCTAGTTTTCAGAAATGTATGGGTTTGGTAGGTTTCCCTAGATGGCCCCCGAGCACCGGGCCAAAAACCCAAGTGACCCCCCTTGCAAAACCAGGTGGTTTTGAGATGGGCAATTTTGATGTCGCCTCACTACGTTTTGGGCCCTTGCCTGTAGCGGGTACTTGGGCCTCCCACACAAGTGAGGCACCATTTTTACCGGGAGACCCGGGGGAATGCTGGGTGGTGGGAAATTTGAGTGAGCCCGGTGATGCCACAACTTTCCCACACAAAAATGTGTGAAAAAAGTGATTCTTTCAGCTAAAATTGAGGTTTGCAGAGGATTCTGGGTAAGGAAACGTTGGGGGATCCACGAAAGCCATACCTCCTTGGAAGCCCCCGGGTGTCTAGTTTTCAGAAATGTATGGGGTTGGTAGGTTTCCCTATATGGCCGCCGAGCACGGAGCCAAAAACCCAGGTGACCCCCGTTGCACAACCAGGTGGTTTTGAGATAGGCAATTTTGATGTCGCATCACTATGTTCTGGGCCCTTGCCTGTCGCGGGTACTTGGGACTCCCACACAAGTGAGGCACCATTTTTACCGGTAGACCTGGGGGAACGCTGGGTGGTGGGAAATTTGTATGAGCCCGGTGATGCCACAACTTTCCCACACAAAAATGTGTGAAAAATGTGATTTTTTCAGCTAAAATTGAGGTTTGCAGGGGAATCTGGGTAAGGAAACATTGGGGGATCCGTGCAAGCCATACCTCCCAGGAAGCCCACGGGTGTCTAGTTTTCAGAAATGTATAAGTTTGCTAGGTTTCCCAAGGTGCCCGCAGAGCCAGGGTTCAAAAACTACAGCTAGGCACTGTGCCAAAAAAAGGGTAATTTTTCACTGCGAAATTGAGGTGTGACCACATTGCGTTTTGCTCTGTTTCCTGTCGCGGGCACTAGGCCGACTCACACAAGTGAGGTACCATTTTTCTCGTAAGACTTTGGGGAACGCAGGGTGGGTGGAAGTTTGTGGATCCACGCAAATTCCAGAACTTTCCACCACAGAAATGTGGGGAAAATGTATTTTTTTAACACTTTTTTAGGTTTGCAAGGGATTCTGGGTAACAGACCCTGGTGGGAAGCAGTCAAGTCACCCCATCCTGGATTCCCCTGGGTGTCTAGTTTTCAAAAATGTATAGGTTTGCTAGGTTTCCCAAGGTGCCCGCAGAGCTTGGGTTCAAAAACTACAGCTAGGCACTTTGCCAAAAAAGGGTCATTTTTCACTGCGAAATTGAGGTGTGACCACGTTGCGTTTTGCGCCGTTTCCTGTCGCGGACACTAGGCCGACCCGCACAAGTGAGGTACCATTTTTCTCGTAAGACTTTGGGGAACGCAGGATGTGTGGAAATTTGTGGATCCACGCAGATTCCAGAACTTTCCACCACAGAAATGTGGGGAAAATGTGTTTTTTCTTACAATGTTTTAGGTTTGCAAGGGATTTTGGGTAACAGAACCTGGTGGGAGGCAGTCAAGTCACCCCATCCTGGATTCCCCTGGGTGTCTAGTTTCCAAAAATGTATAGGTTTGCAACATTTCACTAGGTGCCCGCAAAGCTAGTGTTCAAAAACTACAGCTAGACACTTCGCAAAAAAAGGGTACATTTTCATTGTGAAAATGTGGTGTGTTCACATTGGGTTTTGAGCCATTTCCTGTTGCGGGCACTATGCCTACCCACACAAGTGAGGTACCATTTTAATTGGGAGACTTGGAGTAATTCAGATTTGTAAAGCAACTGTTATTACCTATTTTTTTTTATGCATTTCTGCCTTCCAAATGAAAGACTTTGTGTAAAAAATGACCGATAATTCCCGTGCTAGTATGAGTATTCCCAATTTTGAAAATGTGCAAATATGTACTGTTTCTAAACTCTATAATTTTTTTCCCATTTCAGAAATACATAGGTGTCTTTCATACCAATTATTCCATGTATACATTTTCCCACAATAATAGCTATATACCCGGAACATAATAAAAAACCATTGCAAATTGCTGCTCAGTTTTTGACTCTGGGTTCGTCGGGTTCTTGGTGAACCTACAAGTCCTATATATCCCCGCAACCAGGAAGGTCCAGCGGATGTACAGGTATATTTCTTTCTAAGAGCTGTCATAATTAGAAGAAGTTACAGGTAAAGACGTTGACACAAAAGGCTGTTTTTTTCAACTAAATTTCATTTCTTCCTATATTTAACTGTTAGTTTCTATAAAGAAACCTTGATGGAGCTACACAAATGACCCCTTGCTGAATTCAGAATTTTGTCTACTTTTCAAAAATGTATAGCTTTCCAGGATCCATTATTGCTTTCAGACTATTTCTACCATTAACTGTAAGGAGGTTGAAAGCACAAAAAATAGCAAAAATAGGCTATGTCCCAGAAAAATGCCAAAACTGTGTAAAAAATGTTGGTTTTCTGAAAAAAGTCTGTCATTCCCTAAAAGCTGTGAAAATGGTGATTTCAGCCCCACAACCCCTTTTTTGATACCATTTGCAGAGAAAACCCCAGACGCTTTCATTTGCAGCCCTTTTTTCCCATTTTTCCAAAAAACAATTTGTTTTGCTGTATTTTGGCTAATTTCTGGGACCCCTCCAGGAGAATCCACAAACCCTGGGTACCTTTAGAATCCCCATGATGTTGCAAGAAAAGGACGCAAATTTGGCATGGATACCTTATGTTGTCAAAAAGTTACAGGGGCCTAAGCGCGCACTACCCCAAATAGCCCAAAAAAGGCTAAGCACGGGGGGAAAAGGACTAGCAGCGAAGGGGTTACGTGTGTGTTGAAATCACTTCAACTTTTCATCAGTTTTATAAAAAACAAATCTATTTTTGATTTGTTGGTGGCCCAGGAGTAATTCCCACCATGCACTGCTACTGCCTTATGTGACGTATACATGGAAAAAAATCTTGTAGCTGTGACCAAAAATCACAGCAAAACAAATTCCAATGGCTCTAGGTGACCAGCAGGGTTCTGCCACTGTAGGACAGTATATAGACAAGTGTTTGCGTTGAGTACTACAATTCATGTTCTTTTTTTCTTTCTTTGTATCATCTAGCTATTCCTGCTGGAGGACCTGCCCCGGAGGCCCACTCCTGATGGCAGACAGCAGCTCGGCTGTGCCTCCACAAAATGGAAGCAATTGCAGCTGAGTACCAACAGCTGGTGGTCCTGGAGAAGGAGAAAGAAGAGGCAGCTGCTACCATTGCCTCCGGAGAGGTTGGGAGTTTATTTATTTTTTAAGAATAAATGGGGTACTTTTTTACCTGAATATCTGCCTTTGCTTTACCAATTAGTGTAACATTACTGTTAATTACCCAGTAATCCCTACTAATATAGTGACAAAAACATGTCCACACCTCTTCCATCACAAAGCAAGTGTCGTACAGAAATGACTGACCACACAAGCCTCCCACCCTTTATGGGTTGGCCATACTGTTCTTTACCCATCCTCCAATCAGGAATAGTAGTATACAATTTACTTACTACCCTTGCCCTAATCTCTCAAACTAGTGACCACTAATTGGCGTCTGTCAGCATACACAAAAACAACAATCGCTCCTTCCAGAGGGCTTATTTCTTACCAGTGTAGATTAAGCGATGTCTGCTACCCCTCCCAATTGGCAGACATCTCACTTCATGGTTTTCCAAATGACCTTCTTATTGGTAGTGTTGGTGTCCCAACACTAACAGGGAAGATATCACAGGAAAAACAAGCTTATTCTTATTCCAAATGATGCTGATGTGGTGAAATAGGCAAAAGATTCTTATTATGTATCCCAGGCAACAACAACAAAAAATGGAGTGAGACTGAGACAGCCATGACAGCGCAACGACTGGACAACATAGGGTTACGTTATTTACTAAAGTAAGCATAATGAAGCCCTCAAGTCTCAGGAGTCAAAACTCAGGAGAGGGTTAACTCACTGTAATCCACTGGGCATAGATTGTGTAACATTGTTTTAATTAAGTCTCTGCACTATGATGTCCATTTCATGCCTGGGTAGGAGGGGTGAGTTGGGAAAATGTGTAAACTTTGGTAACCACCTTCTGTAATAGTTGGCGTTGCTTTAACCACATCTGCCCTGCCAAGTGTGAGATCTGTTGATGGTGGAAATTAATAGAAATTTCAGCCGATCAAACACAACCTGCGGGAAGAGGCTTAGAGGTTTTTATGAATGGATGGGTAGGGGGAATTTGGAAAAGGAGAGAGATAAACAAACACAACAATCATCAAGTCGATGAGCACATCACATCCGTTGTGTAAGGAAAATGACAGTTGAGTACCAAATGCAAACAGTGCTTTTCCCCCCAGATTCCCAAGTTATCTAATCAATTTGTTACTTAGGCTCAAAAAATGCAGTAATGGGACGACTCGCACCCTTCTGAAAATAGTTACAGTTAGGAAAATAAAAATTATACTGTATACAAATAGACAGTTCATCTTCATTTTACTGGCATTGTCCGTCTTCGGTGCAGAAATGAACCACAAAACTGGGGCACTATGGAGCATTCTTCTTACAGGAGAGATGGCCCGTGGAATGCAAAAATAAAATGTCAATATTGGAGAGTCAAGGTAAGAATCATGGTGCATAAGAAGCAAGGGGGCGGAGCATAGGCAGTGTTGTGCCATTGTAGGAAAGTAGGATCTGCTTTTATGGTTACCCCCATTTTTGGCTGGTGTCAGTATTGTTTTTTGACTAGTCTGACTGGGATCTTGCTAAGCAGGACCCCAGTCACTGTGCTTCCTCCCTAAATTTGACTTAAGTACTTCTGTACCTCCATAATTGGCTACTGGTGTACCGCTGTAAGTCCCTAGTATATGGTAGTACGGTACCCAGGACATAGGTACACCAGGGATCTCCAATGGACTGCATTTTCATACATATAGTGGCCATGCGTCATTTTGCAATGGCTAACTATATAATGGCTGTGCTGAACCTGGGCAGGTTTGGTATCAAACATAATGGAATCATACCCCAACAACGCTACCTGTGTTGGAGGTATGATTCCCACCCCCAGTACTCCCAGTAACAGCCTTCAAGGGTCTGCCAGCAAACTAGTGCTGCCTCTGACCCCAGTCATGATTCTGCCATCCTCAATTGGTTTCCTGTCACAGGAAGGGGTGACCTCCTCCCAGACAGGACTTAGTGTATTGGTCTGGGGTGTGGGCGCCTGCCAGTGACACCAGACTGCTTTGAAGGGCATATTTGGTACCTTCCTTGCATACTTTAGTTAGAACCAGTTCTGGGAGCCCTTGTCTCCAACTCTGGCGCAAAATTGGACAAAGGACATGGAAGTATCCCTCCCTCTCTCCTGCCTCTCCTTTGGGAGGGACCCCTAAGTGGTGGTTGCAGGCCACGCCGCCTTTCTCCACCACTCTGCAAATGCACCCCCTGGCACGCTCTTGGTTGGGTGATGAAGTCCCCTTGCCTCTTGAGGGTCCCTGGGGGCCAACTATCCCTACTGTTACCTCTAGTAAGCCCCACACAGTTGGATTGCTGAGAGGTGGTCAGAGAACACGCCCCCTGTCTCCGCCACTTTACAAAAGTGCCTCCTAGCGCACTGCTGCTTGGGGGATTAAGTCTACTTTACTCCTGAGGCCCTCAGGAGGCAAGGGGACCTCATTACCCCACCAGCAGTGCACCGAGATGCCCGTTTGCAGAGTGGTGGAAAAAGCGGTGTGCCCTCTGACCACCTCTCAGCAATCGCACTGTGTGGGGCTTACTTGAGGTAACAGGTGGGATAGCTGGCCTCTAAGGACCCTCGGTACAAAAGGGGGTGGTGATGGATGGAGCATCAGAACCAATCAAACACTCACACCCAGTCAACAGATCTGGGTTTGATCCATCACCGTTCTTTAGCCCACTCAGCCACCCCAGTTCAGACATGGCCATATGCAAATCAGTCTGACCCTGTGCCTCATGGGAACAGTCCAGCCCGAACTGCCAAGCCTTGCCTTCCCTGGACCGGAAACAAGCTTCCTAGGACCGGTTTCTGGCATTTCAGCCGTCTTCAGCCAGGCTTGCTTGAATCCAGTGGCCCCTGCGCGGGGCCACGTAAAAGATGGAGTCCTCACTTGCGGTACCAAATGGAGACAAGGCGGTAACAAGTAGGGACTTACAAGCCTCATAATGAATCAGAAGCCAGCATTTACCAAGGACAATGACACCAGCCAATGAAAAGTATGGGCGGAGAGTGGGCGAGGCTTACACAGCATACTCTACCACTGCATTCTGCCGCTAGGCTCGACCCAAAAAGAGTGCACTCTGGACCAAGAACTACCTTTCTGCCAAATGTGGTGTCATTCCGTTCAGCAGTTCGGTCTGTAGCTGCATCAACAGTTTCCTATGGAAATTAACATAGAGAAAAAGCTTTATGGGACCCCCCTTTTTCTTGGCCCCCACTTGATGGATCACCCCAAAATTGTCAACACAGCAGCTAAAGTGAGTGGGCCATTCGTTTTGAAAATTTTGTGAAGATTTGTCAAACGCGCCAAAGATATTGGTGAAAGAAAAATTGCTTTTTGAATAGAAGAAACAGAGTCCTAACTAAAACTCCCCACTGGCACCCGCCAGTAGGTAAGTACATACATACACACATATATATATATATATATATATTCACTGAAAAAACCATAGGTTTCACACATGTTATAGTTAGCGGAAATTTTACTGATAAAAAACCAATGAAATTCCCCCGTTATAGTTAGTGCAGGCAACTATAACTCACGCGACCGCAATCCTCTGCTGATGCTAATACTGTATTTAGACACTTATTTGCCCATGTCTTCTTCCATACATTTTTAGCTATACATATATTACAAATATTTTTTTTTCATAAAGACACATATGTCATCAGCAGAAGATTGCGGTCGCGTGAGTTATAGTTGCCTGCACTAACTATAACGGGGGAATTTCATTGGTTTTTTATCAGTAAATTTTCCGCTAACTATAACATGTGTGAAACCTATGGTTTTTTCAGTGAATTTGCAAGGCTTTTTAAATGCTAATTCCTAACTATAACGTGTGTGAAACCTATGGTTTTTTCAGTGAATTTGTACGGTTTTTTAAATGCTAAGTTACTTTACGCCATTCGTGGCGTGCGCGCCCACTTAACGCAGTTCGTTCCGTGCGCGCACGGTGCGCTTCGCGCACCGTGCGCGCACAGTGAGCACGCGGTGTGCTTCGCGCACCGCGCGCCCACTTTACGCAGTTAGTGCCGTGCACGCACGGTGGGCACGCGGTGCGATGACAAAGCAAGAAAGCATGTCAACAAATCTGTTTCTGCTTTCCTCCGTGACTATGGTATGGGTGCCATTTACCACAACAACTTGCGTTATGACATGCAAGACATTTATAAAGGAGATGGTGTGCACTTCAATGATGAAGGGAACAGAGTCTTCCTCTTGAACCTTAGACTCTGCATCGGTACTTACTTGTAGGTACCACTAAAAAATCATTTCATAAACACAACGGCTCTTTTTAGAGCCCCCTAATATCTAAACACTTAAATCTGATTTTCATTTTTTTTTTTTTTTTTTCTACCGTACGCTTACCGTAAGCTTACCGTACGCGTACCCCGTGATTTTTTTTAAAATCAATAAATGTTTTCTTTGTACTTTACAGTCCTTCTTTGACCCCCTCACAAATGTAAGGGGGTCTGTAACTCTCCTCATTGCCCCCTTTTCTTGTTTTCACTCTTTTTTTTCTGAGTGAAATACACAAAATGGCGGCCGCCGCTTCCTGGTTTCGGCCGATTCGAATGTTTACTAAGATCTAAGAGCCAATCAGAATCGCGCTCGCGCACGCCACCGTACGCTTACGGTAAGCGTACGGTAAGCGTACCGTAAGCGGGCTCAGATATATATATTGATTTAAAGGCTATTTTCTCAGAATCTACTGAACAGATTTACACCAAACCTACAAAAGGCACTTCCTTGACCTAGGAACTACCTCTCTGCCAAATTTCGAGTAATTCTGTTCAGCCGTTCGGGCTGTAGCTCGTTCTAAAGGTCCTATGGAAAAATGCATGGGGAAAACGCGTTTTGGGACCCCCCTTTTATCTCAGCCCCCGCTTGACGGATCCCCCCGAGACTTTCAGGGTAGGAGCGGAGCGTAGCGCCCCACCTATTTTGAGAAATTCGCGAGGATTCATCGACCGGCGCCAAAGTTATTCAAAATAGAATGTTGAGGTTTTCCTATGGAAAAGGGGTCCTAACTATAACTACCTACTGGCGACCGCCAGTAGGTAATATATATATATATATATATATATATATATATATATATATATATATATATATATATATATATATATATATATATATATATATATATATATATATTATCTACTGGCGGTCGCCAGTAGATAGTTATAGTTAGGATCGTGTTTCCATAGGAAATCCGCAACATTCTATTTGGAATAACTTTGGCGCCGATTGACGAATCCTCGCGAAATTTTCAAAATAGGTGGGGCGCTCCGCTCCGCTCCTTCCCTGAAAGTCTCGGGGGGATTCGTCAAGCGGGGGCTGAGAAAAAGGGGGGGTCCCAAAACGCATTTTCCCCATGCATTTTTCCATAGGACCTTTAGTCCAAGCTACAGCCCGAACGGCTGAACAGAATTACTTGAAATTTGGCAGAGAGGTAGTCCTCAGGTCAGGGATGTGCCTTTTGCAGGTCTGGTGTAAATCTGTTCAGTAGTTCCTGAGAAAATAGCATTTAAATCAATATATATATCTGTAAGCGCGCACCGTGCGCGTACGGTAAAACTTACCGTACGCGCACGCTGCCGTGCGCGAGCGCGATTCTGATTGGTTGTTAGATCTTAGTAAACATTCAAATCGGTCGAAACCAGGAAGTGTCGGCCGCCATTTTGTCTCTCGCAGTCTGAGGGGGTGAAAAACAAAGGTGGAGAACGTGAAAAGGGGGCAGGGTGGACAGTTCCTGACCCCCTAGCCTTTGTCAGGGGGTCTCAGAAGGACCCCCAAGGGCAAAAAAAAAATTCCGAAAAATCGCGGAGTACGCGTAGCGTGCGCGTACGGTAGAAACGGAAAAATTCCACGAACTGCGTAATGTGGGGGCGCAGTGCGCGAAGCGCACCTTGCGCCCAAAGCGCGCGCACGCTGTGCGAAGCGCACCGTGCGCGTACGGTACGCGCACGGTGAAAAACCTTAAAAAAAAAAAACCATAACTTAGCATTTAAAAAACCGCACAAATTCACTGAAAAAACCATAGGTTTCACACACGTCATAGTTAGGAATTAGCATTTAAAAAACCTTGCAAATTCACTTAAAAAACCATAGGTTTCACACATGTGATAGTTAGCTGGACATTTCACTCGTGAAAAACCATTGAAATTCCCCCGTTGTAGTTAGTGCAGGCAACTATAACTCACGCGACCGCAATCCTCTGCTGATGACGTCAGATATTACCTCACTGATGACATATGTGTCTTTCTGAAAAAAAAATATTTGTAATATATGTATAGCTAAAAATTAATGGAAGAAGACATGGGTAAATAAGTGTCTAAATACAGTGATGTAATATCTGACGTCATCAGCAGAGTATTGCGGTCGCGTGAGTTATAGTTGCCTGCACTAACTATAACGGGGGAATTTCAATGGTTTTTCACGAGTGAAATGTCCAGCTAACTATAACATGTGTGAAAGCTATGGTTTTTTAAAGTGAATATATATATATATTTTTTATATATTTATATAACTTACCTACTGGCAGTTGCCGGTAGGTAGTTAAAGTTAGGACCATGTTTCAATAGGAAAAATCTTTTTTTGACTTGCCTATAACTTTGGCACCTGTTGACGAATCTTCCCTAAATTTCCCCCCAAAAAGTGTCCCATTGATTCCAGTTGTACATGGAAAGTTTCAGGGCGATTCATCAATAAGGGTGGGCGTCAAATTCCGTTCCGCTCGCGGAATTTGCAAAATTTAGGCATTTTCGCGTTCCGCAGAGAACACGGAGATGTCGAAATTGCCGCGATCTGCGGCGTAGCGGAGAAGATTTTTTTCATGTTTGAGCTTTAAAAATACGTTCTCGCACGCGCAGTCGACTTACCGGGATCCCTGCGTTCGCCGGTGAGTTTTCCGATCCATTCGCGTGCGCCACGAGATGTTGGTAGCCGGTCGTGCTATCCCGCGAGAGTTTGCGATCGCGAACACGTCATTCGCTGCACCATCGGACACCGCAAGATGTCTGCAATCGCGAACACATCATTCACCACCGCAAGAGTGAGCGTGCGATTGCGAACACGTAATTTGGACGCGCCATCCGACATCCGGCGGAAGTGTGGTGAAGCTTGCGATCCCGAACACGCAAAATTTTCAATCTGGAGAAGAATAATATCTTGAGCAGCATAAAACCTTCTGTAAATAATGATTTGGATGAAGAAATCTCCTCAGATTGACATTTGGCTGTCCTTTTTTGCGCAAAGGGTCCTTTTTAAAAAAAAGAAATTGGGGGGGGGAGAGGGAGGAAGTGCCACAGAGTCTCCAACTTCCTGTTCCTGTCCAGCAGGCTCCTCCCAGTGCTTTGTCCATCTCCTGTTCATTCTGCCTTTGGATTTTGAGCTGGAAGGATCACTCTTTGTGTCTGCTGCATCATTATCATTGGATTTGAGGACTTTTGAATTTGATATTTTACAAGTAAGTTGGTGTGGTTGTTGTTTGATTGGGGCATTGCAGTTGCTGCAACTACAATTTTAGTACTTATCATTTTTTTGTTATTGTTGTGGGTAGCCAGTAGGCCCAGAGCTAGTCATGGGTGGGTGCATGATGAAGCAACTATTCCTTTGGTGTGTGTTGAATGTATTTCAAACATCATTTAGGGCATGGATGGCATTGGATTGATGTGCAAAATGTGTATTTTTGGGGGTATTTCTGTTCTTTTTGGGTGTGTGTTAAATAAATGCCTTTGTTGTGTATGGTGTGTTGTTGTGTACCTTGCAGACCTGGTTTAGCCTTGTGGAATTTCGTTTTTGGATTTTATTGCATTAAAGGCAAAGCAGTGTGGTTTAGCAGCATGTATCTTTTGCCTGGCTATTATAGGCCTTTTGTCAGTACATTGTTTTCCAGGCCTCCTGCTTGTTGCTTGTGATTTTGTGAGTGTCCATGTGGATGGTGGCCATTTCTGGTGGGAGTTATTAGTGTGATGCTTTTGCCATATAGGCCTGAATGTTGTTCCTTTGTGGCCTAGGCTTGTTGTTGAAGTGGGCCTGGCCATGAGGCTGGCATCCATTTTGAAGCCATGCTGTGTGCTTTTTGCTATACGCCTGCATTGTCTGTCTTCAGTTTCTTGTAGTGTGTGGGCCTGGCCATGTGGCTGGTGGCCATTTTGAAGGCCGGTAGTGTGCTTTTGCCATAGGCCTGCAAGCTTGTGGCCTAGTCTGCCAACAGGCCTTTCATCCAGTAGGCTCACAAGTAGTCACAGGTGCAGATACAGCTGTTTCTGTGTGGTCTGTTGAATTTAAACACCATTTAGGGCATGGATGGCATTGGATTGAATTGCAAAATGTGTATTTTTGGGGGTATCTCTGTTCTTTTTGGGTGTGAGTTAGATAAATGCCTGTGTGGTGTGTACCTTGCAGACCTTGTTTAGCCCTGTGGATTTTCCTTTTTGCATTTTATTGCATTAAAGGCAAAGCAGTGTGGTTTAGCAGCATGTATCCTTTGCCTGGCTATTAAGGCCTTTTGTCAGTACATTGTTTTCCAGGCCTCCTGCTTGTTGCTTGTGATTTTGTGAGTGTCCCTGTGGATGGTGGCTATTTCTGGTGGGAGTTATTAGTGTGATGCTTTTGCCATATAGGCCTGAATGTTATTCCTTTGTGGCCTAGGCTTCTTCTTGTTGTGGGCCTGGCCATGAGGCTGGCGGCCATTTTGAAGCCAGGCCGTGTGCTTTTTGCTATAGGCCTGCAGTGTCTGTCTTCAGTTTCTTGTAGTGTGTGGGCCTGGCGATGTGGCTGGTGGCCATTTTGAATGCCGGTAGTGTGCTTTTGCCATAGGCCTGCAAGCTTGTGGCCTGGTCTACCAACAGGCCTTTCATCCAGTAGGCTCACAGGTAGTCACGGGTGCATGATACAGCTGTTTCTGTATGTTCTGTTGAATTTAAACAGCATTTAGGGCATGGATGGCATTGGATTGAATTGCAAAATGTGTATTTTTGGGGTATCTCTGTTCTTTTTGGGTGTGTGTTAAATAAATGCCTGTGTGGTGTGTACCTTGCAGACCTTGTTTAGCCCTGTGGATTTTCGTTTTTTCATTTTATTGCATTAAAGGAAAAGCATTGTGGTTTAGCATGCATCCTTTGCCTGGCTATTATAGACCTTTTGTCAGTACATTGTTTTCCAGGCCTCCTGCTTGGTGCTTGTGAATTTCTGGTGGGAGTTATATAAGTGTGCTGCTTTTGACGTACAGTAATCTACAACTGGTAGTACGTAAGTTTCCCCATTTAAAGTTTTTAGCAAAAGTAAAAACAGTATTTTAACACACATTAAAATAAGGCACATTGTTACCCCTACAGGAGACAGATGTCCATTTGGAACCATATAAGAGCCTTGATGAAGACCTCTTGAATAAAACACAGGTCCACTTTCATCACAGGTCGAAACGCGCCGGCTAACAGACAACTAGATTCATTTGGGATAGTAATCAGACACCTTCGTCCCCAGGAGAACAAAAGCAAGATATCTAGTCAATGCCCTGCATAACTAACTTTGAATACTACTCTCTGACCCTGCATAGGACCAGAAAGTAATTTACGTAGAGGCAAAAATAAGTTTGAGTTCCCACGTTTTGATAAAAAAGAGGGATATCTGAATGCTGTGGAGATATAATTGCCTCATGTTTTGTCTATATTTGTAGATTCGTCATTTAGTTTATGTATCATTTGTTAAGTAATTTCTCAATGTTTGCATAAAGTTTTTTGTGTATGTTTTATGTAAAGGACATGTACTTGACACAGTGAAGAAATGTTATTTTTGCTTTAAAGGATTTAAGTCTTGTACAAAAGAGATAAATACTCGCAGTCATTAAATAGGCTTGCTGAGACAAGTAAAAAGTGTGATCAATGGTATCAGAGGTTTTTGCTTTACAAAAAAGCTTTTGACATATAGGCCTGCATGGTTTTCCTCTTGGCTTACTGCTTCCATCCATCCCCTTTGCCAGCAGTAGCTCCCTGAATGATGTGATAAGATGACGAGCAAATAATTTAATGCCAAACTGGGTCCACTTCCATTGCATTTTTACTTTTGTTGTTGTTCTTCTTCTTTCCTATCCTTCCTGAGAGTGTACACAGTATACCATGAAAGCCCTTTTTGACAAAGTCTCACAAATGGCTCCACTAAGTTATATCTTTTATTTGTTTGTTTGTACTAGTAGAAATTGAACCACAACAACAAATGCAACATTTCACTGATGTTCTTCTCATGGCTTCTTTGCTTTTAGGTGCACAAAAAGACAGAGGAGGAGGTGTCATCCTCATCACCTGTTGTACTGCCAGACAGAAGTCCTGCTGCGTACCACGTCACGTCCACGTGTGACCACAGACATCTCCGCAACTTGTACACCTGCGTCCTGCTGACATCTGAAGAAGATGGCCCCAAAGAAAGGTAGCAGGTCATCCAGTACCAAGAAAGTTGTCGGTGATAAGGAACAGAAAAAGGAAGGGGCACTTACCAAGACTGGTGTGCCGCCCCAGATGTTTTTTGGGAAACAAAAAATTACGCCTGCAGCAGCGTTGTCCGGGGACCAAGCTGGGAGCAGCACCTCCGCATCATCGGGCCTGACCCACCAACCTAGGCCCAAGCCCATGAGTGTCTCAGGGGTAGCCAGTCTACTAACGAGCAGTGATGTTGAAATGTCATTATGGCAAAGTAGTACACAATCAACGCAGGCGGAAACTCAGCAGATAAGTGGGCAGCAGCAGGCGCCGCATCAGGCGCAGCAGCAGCCGCAAGAACAGCAGCAGCCGCAGCCCACAATAGTAGTTGTTCCTTCTGAAGTAGGGGCATTTCAGGAGATCGAGCTTCCTGCAGACAAAGTGAGGCAAGCCACTGTTTCAGAAGATCCATTGTCTTCCAGACCCCTAGCAAGGAAAAGGAGGGTTAGTCCATCATCTTCTTCTTCAAGCCCCGCTTCTTATGATCTTGATGCCACTTGGAAGCCACCAGCTCAGTCTGAGAGTGATGCACGTCACAAGACAAGGCTAGTGAAAAGGAAGGTTCCAGAAAGCCTTACAGTTATGGAGGTAGATGTACAAGAGGGGGATGATGATGACGAGCCAGTCATCATGAGCATCACTCCCGGCCCCGAGGAGATGGAGACCAACATTATTACCCTATCCAAAATCGCTGCGAGGGATGTAGCACGGATACCTCCAACACAGGTAACAACAACACGACCTCCAGCTTCCATATTTGCAAAGGCCCAGCAGGGACCTACATCCACCTCAACCACCACCTCAGTAGGTAGTGGTAGTGTAACTGCACAGAGTCAAATTCCAGGCACACCCTCCAGTTCATCTGGTATTGAAAGTGACACATCCAGCAACGCCAGAAAGTTCTCCTCCCCAGTTTGGGACTTCTTTTCGGTTAGCAGTAAGGAGGAGAACATTGCTATATGCTCAATTTGTCGACAGTCTGTTAGGCGGGGTAAGCTTGGTACAAACTATGGTACCGGAGGCAAAACAAGTCATTTCAAAATACACCACAGTATCCAGTGGGAGGATCACCTACTTCGCTTAGAAAAAAGTAAAACTGAACCCATTGCTGTTGTTGGGGATGAAGTATTAGGGAACGATATGATCGCGGTGGAAGGTGAACAAGAGGGAGACATTTCTAGCCCTGTTCCCAGCAGTGTAGAGGTATCGCCCACATCCTCAGAAACATCTCAGTGGCACTGCAGTAAGAGTCATATTCAGAGTCAGACTGAGACACCAAGGCGACCGAGTACTGCAATGAAAAAAAGTGCGTCGTTGAGCCTAACTGGGTTCAAGAAAACAGCTGCCCCACAAAGTAAAAAAATCCAGCCTACCATTCTCTGCATGTTTAGGTCGGAGGGGCAGTATGAACGCAACCACCCAACAGCACTGTTGTACAATGCGAAGCTGGCTAAAATGTTAGCGCTGGACCTTCTCCCTTTTTCATTTGTGGAAGGGGTAGGTTTCCTTGAATTTGTGTCAGCCATCTGCCCTAAATGGAAGGTTCCCAGCCGGTCCTATTTCGCAAGAGTTGCTGTTCCAGCACTACATCACGATGTGCTGGAATTGGTTGGAAAAGCTTTGCAGCAGAGTGCTGTTCACAATATCCACCTGACAACAGACATGTGGACCAGTTGCCAAGCCACTGATTACATGTGCATCACTGCACACTGGGTATCTTTTGTGGGGGTTAGAGATAAGCTATCTGAAGTAGGTGCTGTTGATACAGCTGAGATCTTTAATGCTACTCAGAAACAAGCAACTGTAGCCATGTTCGCCATGGAGAAATATCATACTGCTGTAAACATTTTGGAAGAGTTTCAGAGCAAGGTCTTTGAATGGCTGCGCCCAAGAGGGCTTAAGATTGGTTTTGTTTCCACAGATAATGGCAGTAATGTACTTAAGGACATGCAGCTTGGTTCCTATTTCAGGGTGCCGTGTTTGGCGCACTGCATTAACATTATAGTTTAAGACTTTCTGAAAAAAGAAGCCATAGTCAGCAACTTACCGACCACCTGCCGAAGAATATGCACTCATTTCAGCCATTCTTTTAAAGCTCGGAAGCAGCTGAGGATCATTCAACGTGACTATAGAATGCCAGTCAAAGCACTCATCCAAGGGCAAGATGGCGGCCGCAACGGTGGCCGGTTAAGCTAGTGCCTTCCACCTCTACAGCGGTTACTGGGTCTATGTCGGCGTTTAACTAACCACTCGATCCCTGCTTCGGAGGTTCTGGTCTCATATCGGTCTTATATCGGCCTCACATCCCTCGATGGTTTTTCAGACTTCTTGCGGCTGCATTGGTGTGGAAAAAGCGGCACTTCAAACTCCTCCGGCTTCCATTACGGTGCTATCTCGCAGACTTTGGCGATAGCGGCGCTGACACTGCTACCCTAGGAGAAAGTATGCCGGGAAAGAGCACTACGTCAAGAGCTGGCCGTGGCAGAGGGACTGGTCACTCTGCGGGTTTCCAGAGAACGAGGCAGATGCCGGCGGAGAAGGTAGCTGACAAAATTATTAAATTTAATCGGCACGATGAAGCTAATGCGCGGCAGTCGCTACAGCCTTCGCAGTCTGCCCAGCCTGGAATCACTGTTCCCGCGGTGTCGGAGAGGGATGTAGTTCATAGCATGCCGGCGATCCCAGCAATGTGTAAAATCAATAAACCACGAGATGAGGGGATTTCTGCCAGTATATCAAGTAATACTGGGGAGGAGGTCCCCCGGAATCTGGTACAGGACAGAACACAAGTCACACAGGAAACTCCGGTAAGCCTTGGTTTGCCAAATCTGGAGAAGGGGATTCTGGGTGATGTAGTTGACGGAGGTTTGGTGCAATTTAAACTGGTAGATGAATATACTCTGCAACAACGACAGCATCAGGTGCAGGACACTGAGGACACTGAGGGGGGTGCAGTCGCTCTGGATCAGCCCGGTGCCAGTCTCTCTACTCTAGAATTTAATGCTAAATCTGGGAGTGCAGAGGCAATAAGTGCAGAGGCAATAAGAGAGGTGCATGATCTGCCAGATAAGGCTTCGATAGTTGAGGATTTTTTCTCACTGTCTGATAGGTCTTCGGTAGACAGTGTGGTACAGGACTGGCTAGAGGGGGGCAGTATGGGTGGAGAGGTGGAACACCTGGATCACTTGGAACTGTCTATGGACGCTTCAGGTCAAGGCGATCATGCACCTAGGGGAGGGACAGGGGGGCGGTCAGTAACTTCCTCCGCCTGGGATGAACAGAACTCCCCTAATTATGCCGCCTCTGCCGCATCGGGTGGAATTACCCTACATGATCAATTAGTGCGAAGAAGCTCCATCTTATAACCAGCACCAGTACTAGCACCAGCTCCAGAGGAGATCACGCTGGCTACTATCTACGACTTGATAATGACCCACAGAGCGGAGACACAGGCTGGACTTTTACGTACTCAAAATGCTTGTAAGCGATTGCAGAACGCTGTGAGACGAGTGGCTAAAAATTGCTCAGAGGTGGTTACAAGGGTGGATGAGGCCGAAACAAGGATCTCTACATTGGAAGACGAACTATGCACACAGAAGGAGACAATAGGATCCCTTAAGACTTATAGGGATGAGCTCCATTGGAAAATAACTGATCTTGAAAATAGGTCCAGACGAAACAACCTAAGAGTTTTGGGTGTTCCGGAGGGGAAAGAGGGGGCTGACCCGTTACGGTTTATGGTGGAACTCTTTTCAGAGGCATTTCCGGAGCTGGGGCACTGGGACTGGCAAAGGGAAGTTCAAAGGGCACATAGATTTCCATTTGTGTAAAAGAGGGGACAGAGCTTGGAATTTCCTAGGGCTATTTTGATATCATTGTGTAATTTCAGGGCGAGAGAGGAGATCTATGATTTAGCACGGCCAAACAAAAAGAGAAGTGCTAAGGGATGTGAGTTTTTTGTCCGTCCAGATTTCTGTCAGGACACGGTTGGGCAGCGATGGAGGCTCAGGCAGCTTATACCGGAGTTTCAGGCTAAGGGGGCTCAGGTTTTCTTGCAGAACCCGGCTAAACTGAAGGTTGTGAAGGCCGGTCGGAGTCAGTTTTTTATCTCAGAGATAAAAGCAAAAGAGTACCTTCAGTCTATCTGAGAAAATTGGATAAGGAGATGAGGGGGGTAACCCTCTTTGGTGGATGGCCTACATTAGTTTTTAGCCTACAGTAGCTGCCTCATAGGTTATGATGTGGCAGTGTGCTATTAGGTATGATGCCAGGCACGATATTAGGTTTCTGTTCGAGGTATTATGTTTAGGGCCATCGGTGTAGTACAGTGTAGCACAGAGGGGTTATAGGCTAGTTTTGAGGGCCAGCGAATAGAGCAGAGTAGGTCGAAGGAGGTGGGATATTGAGCTACATGTTATTTTTGGGTTATAGGGATCTGGTGGTTGGCTGGACAATAGCTTGTTCTTCTTCATGATGAAGGTAGCTGTTGGGAGGTGGAGTTAGGGCATTAGGCTTTGTCATCAATAAGGGAAGGAACTCCCAATGCTCCACATGGGTGGTGTGGGGGGGGGATGGGTGGAGGGGGGATGGAGGGGTGTTCGGGATGTTGGGAGGGGGGGGAGGGGGATGGAGGGTGCAGGGGTTAATGGGTTCAGCAGAAAGCACAATTTTTACTTTGTGTAGTCTTTTTCAGATCGTCTCAGTCAAATATACAGATTTACAGGTGTCAAGATTAAAAACAGTTTTACTGTGTAAAAGGGAATTTGCTGTATCAATTGTATTAATCATGCGGGATGTATTAGACATCAAAAGCCATGCAAGATACCATGTAAGAAGCTGTGGAAAACAAAACAAATCCGATGTTCGATGGGGCAGAATGTATAATGGTAGGTCTTTGGCATCAAAACGGTTAAGGATGCAGGATGAGGAAATTAATTTGCTGCTCACTTAATATCTGTGGGCTGAATGACCCGGGGAAAAGAAGAGTTTTGTCCAGAATCATATACTCAAGTTCATGGGATCTTTTATTTCTGCAGGAGACGCATATTGCATGGGCAAATAGGGTATGGCTCAGCTCTTTAGGGCTTGAGCTAGTGGCCTGTACTACGCAGACAGTTAATGTCAAGGGTGTTGCGGTTCTTGCTAAAAAGGGATTAATTAAAGTCAAGAAGTATAAAGCTGATAATTTGGGACGCTGGGTAATGATAGAGGCGCTGGTGTCACAGCAAGTTATTACATTATGTTCTGTATATGCCCCAAACACGGATGACCCAGACGTCTTTCAATCAATTAATACAGAATTGTCATTTTTTCCACATCCTATGATTGTTTGTGGCGATTTAAATATACATCTTCAGTCACAGGTAAATCTAAGGAAAGCCGAGGTGTACATTGGCAGGAAGCCGCGAGGATTTAGGAGTCTGCAGACATTGGTTCAGGATCAAGGGTTATATGATGTATGGGCAGAACTTAATGCTGGCCAGGATGGATTTACGTATTTCTCTGCCCCACACGCGAAAATGGCACGGCTAGATTATTTTTTGGTATCAGGCGATGTTTTATCGAGGGCTTCAATTAGGATACTTCCCAAAATTATATCAGATCACAACCCGGTAGTCCTGGAGGTCGACTTTTCAAGCTTAACGGTCAGGTCCAAAAAATGGACATTTGATAGAAAGCTCCTGCTTAGTGAGGATTATTGTAAGTGGATGGCAAAATGGATCCCCGAATTTGTCCAGACGAATATAGGAACAGCAAGGATAGATATCGTCTGGGATGCGCTGAAGGCGGGGATAAGAGGTGAGACATTAAGATTTGCTGCAAGGAAGCGTAAGATAGAGCGCCTAAAGGTTTTAGATGATTTAGGGACTCTTTCTCAGCTGGAGCAGAAACTGGTGCGAGAGATAAAGATTGGCGGGAGGGTAAAGGATGCTTAAGCGGAGGTGGCAGCCTGTCGGGGGAAAATATTTCAAGGCTATGCAGATGGGGCGGCTGCCAGTTACCAAATACATAGGAGAGAGCTCTATGAGTATGGCGAAAAGGTTGGTAAGGTCCTTGCCAATAGATTACGTCAAAGGGAGGTGGATTCTAGGATAGATAAGATAAAAGATCTTGAGGGAAATATGGTGGAGACTCCTTCCCTGATCCAGGAGGCTTTTAGAAAATACTATGAAAAATTATATACATCTGAGTTAGTCGCAAGTGCTGAGGGGTATTTAGCAGAAGTGGCCTGCGTTGGGGTAAGGGAACAGGATAAAGGGGCTCTAACGGAGGAGCTTTCTCCAGAGGAGATCGAAAAGGCAATGATGTCACTAGCAGTGGGGAAGGCTATGGGATCAGACTCGATCCCTCTGGAGTTCTATGTCAAATTTAAGAGGGAACTTGAGAGGATAATGATCTTAGTTTTTCAATCAGCATTTGCTGGGATACCACCGGCCTCTTGGTCTCAAACTATAATAGTAGTTTTTTAAAAAAAAAGGGGAAGGATCCTCATGAGCTCTCCTCATATAGACCGATCTCGTTAATTAATGCTGATAATAAGATCTATTCAAAGTGTTTGGCAACGAGACTGGGAGATGTGATCAGCCCCCTTGTCTCATTGCAACAACATGGGTTTATAGCTGGGAGGGGGACCACGGACCATATCAGGCGACTCATCACGATATTCGACTGGGCTCAGGCAATGAATGTCCCTGTTGGGGTGGCCCTGTTGGATGCTGAAAAAGCATTCGACAGGGTCTCCTGGGAGTTCTTATGGGCCGTAATGAGATGGAAGTCGTTTCCTAGCAGATATATACGGGCAATACAGTCAATGTATCTAACTCCGAGAGCAAGGGTTCGACTGGGAGGGGAGGAGACACAGTTTTTTTTGATTACTAGGGGCACACGTCAGGGGTGCCCCTGCTCGCCCTTTTTGTTTGCTCTGTTTATTGATCCTCTTATTGCAATGCTAGAGTCGGACCCAGCCATTCTACCGGTAACCTCGAGTCCATATTCAGCTAAAGTCCTGGCATATGCTGATGATCTTGCGGTATTGTCATCAGATATGAGCAGTGCTATGCCTAGAATTGAGATTATCACTGGAAATTTCGGAATAGTATCTGGCTATAAATTAAATTTGGGGAAGACCCAAGTATTGCACTCAGAAGTTGGGTCTCCAGTGGATTTAGGGGTGGGTGTGGCCACAGAGGCTATGTATTTGGTTATAATTGTTTCATCTAAAATTCAAAACATCCCGAGGATTAATGTAGAGCCGATACTTCCTTCTTCAAATAAAACTTTGGAGCGAATTAATCGGCTGCATCTCTCCCTATATGGAAGGGCTAATGTCTTGAAAATGTCTATCTTTCCTAAATTGCTGTATTTGTTTCGGGCTATCCCTATCCTCTTTCCAAAAGAATTATTTGATAGAATAGAACGGATGTGTTCACGATTTCTTTGGGGATACCATCGCTCCAGAAGGGCAATTAAATGGCTTTACTTGCCATCGGAACGTGGCGGTCTGGCTCTCCCAAATTTCTATTTGTATTACACAGCCTCGCTGTTCCAATCAATGGGTGTTCTGATTTGGGGTAGGATGACGGTGTCGGATCCTGCTTTCTTTCCATCTATTTATGAGTGGTGCTTGGGAAATTCAGCACAAGGGTTACTGTTGAAAGTATTAGAGCCAAGTTACTACAAAAAGACTAGGTTTAAAATCATTCAGGCGGCCTATGCAGTTTGGAAGAGGCTTCGCAAATTATTCTCTATTCCCTGCATTATATGGTGTACACCATTAGATTCGGCAGTCTTACCCTATGTGGTGTTTCAAGATTCCGTTATGCGTAGGTGGTCACAGCTTGGGATTAGGTTAGTAGGTGATTTGCTGGAGCAGGGCGAGATCGTATCTTTCTCAACTCTACAAAGTAGATTCGGGATTGGAAAGGCGGATTTCTTTAAGTATTTGCAATTAAAAAGTGCCCTACAGCCCACAATTGTGGGGGGAAAGTGTCACCCCTTGCAGATCCGTGTCTTGGATTTAATAAAAGGAAAATGTAAAATGGGGCAACTATATGCAGAGTTTATGCTAATACAGGCTGATGACTTAGGAAGGCAGAAGGCAATATGGGAGGAGAAAGTGGCGATAGTTAATTTAGATTTACAATTGGTAATGCGAACGGCTAGTTCTATCTTGCTTTCTGGTAGCCTAAGAAGCCAATCATACATGGCCACGTTTAATTTATATTATACGCCAGGAAGGATAGCAAAGTGGAAGGCTGGGGACCAGCTGCTCAAGGTGTGGACTTTATGCAGCAGATGCGCTGCACATGTTTTTCTCCTGTCCGGCCTAACAGCCACTCCTGTTAGATATTCAACGGTTCCTGTCACAATCTCTGGGAATACCAATATCTATTACGGCCTCTTTGGTTCTGTTTGGAATAGAATTCAGCACAGATATGGGTAGGCAGTCGTCATCCGATAGAGGATTTAAATGTATCTGTATGTCAGTTTTGAGGTCTTGTATAACATCACAGTGGTTTGATTCTGAGCCTCCTGCCTTCACAAGTTGGAGGGCAAAACTTATTGCTATATATAATATGGAATGGGCATTATATAAATTGAAAGGGATTACAAAGAAAAAGTTGGGGGTGGCTATTTGGGAACCGATCAGAATTTGGATACAGCAATGATATATTCAGTAATGCATTATTGTTTTGATTGCTTTGTTTTTTCTGTTTTTATGTATGGGTTTTGTTCGTTGGTCGTTTATTTCTCTGTTACAAATAATGGTCTGTAAATTATGAATTGTGCTGCTGAATCGAGAAAAAAAAAATTAATTAAAAAACAAAAACAAAGCACTCATCCAGGAGGTGGCAACACGTTGGTACTCAACTTATTACATGCTTGACCGTCTGTTTGAGCAGTACAAACCAATCAATGAATATGTCATGTGAAGAGGGGATGCTACTGTGAAAGGCATGACCATTCAGATGGACCAATGGTGCCTAGTTAAATGCCTGACTGAGATGCTTCTTCCTTTCGAGGTCTTCACAAGTGAAGTCAGCAAGGTGGACTGTACTATGGGCCAAGCTATCCCATTGTTGCAAATGCTAGAGCAACAGCTGAAGGAGGTGTCTGAAGTGTACAAAGGTGTAGATGAAAAAAAAGAAGCATATGAGTTGGTGGAGAGCTTATCCCGTCGCTTAGCTGACAATACAAGGGTCCACGGTACAAATCGTCACTGAAAAGTAAGACATTAATCCTTTTTCTGAAGTGGATGTTGCCCAGTACAAAACCTGGATAGCTGAGGCAGCCAGTAAGTTGGAAAATGAACGGCTAATTAAAAGCCCGCTCCATACACCCACAACCACAACAAGTACTGCAGCAGTGCATCCGGCGTCAAGTTCAACTTCGGAGCCTGAGGGCAGTGCGTTTGGCTCAGAACACTCACCAACATTATCGACAACAGCAAGAACCGGATCATCATCCCCAGTAAAATCATTAAAGGATTGGTATTTACAGCAAGGACTTGCTAGGTCCAGTGCTGATGCTAAGACAAAAGAGGGCGAACAAAGTGTAGCACCCCTGAACATTGAGCGGATGGTCCAGGCCTATCTGGATGACCCGACAGAGGAGCTCATTGATCAAAACCCATTGCGGTATTGGTATGGGAAAAGGGGCCAATGGCCACAGCTCAGCAGGCTGGCGATAAACTTTCTGGCTTGCCCTGTCGCAAGTGTCTCTTCTGAACGTGTTTTCAGTGCTGCTGGTTCCATTGTAACAGTGAGAAGAACCAGTCTCTCACCCAAAAACTTGGAGAGGTTAACCATGATCAAAATGAATCAGCACTTTATACCACCAAATTACACAATACATGAATCAACGCAGGAAGATGAGGACATCGGCTCAGGTGACGGAAGTAGCGACTTAGATGATGATTACCTATTTCTGGTTGAACCCTCAGAGTTTGAAGACGAGCTATACTTCCCTGACAACTAGACCTCCACTTCTTACTGTCTTTCTCCCTTATTGACTTTTATTTGTGTGTCTGTCTTTCTGGTTGGAAACTTCGAATCACAACAAATCCATCACCACCGTATTCTAGTCTTTTATTGCCATATATGAGTTTCAGCTTTCTGCATTTCAGTCCACTCCTCCGAGTCCTGCTCCTCCATCCTTCTGAATCGCCCTAAATATATTGCCCTCAAGCAAGATGATTAGCATAATAGAAGAAAATCTTGCCTCGTTGAGTCCCTCCAAAAGAAGTGGAACATGATGATGACTACTATAGTTATCCTCCTTTCCGAGCAGAGAGAGACTGCCCATTAACTGAAGATGAGAAGGAACAGGTAATGAACCTAATGATGACATGCATTTGACGCTGACTGAGTGATTTGTGTTGTTGTTGTTTGTAGTGCATGAAGTTATTCATTGTGTACTATTATGTAATCTACACACTAAAAGTAACTCAAGGCAATGTTTGTTTCCCTTCTCATTTTTTAATAACAGATTTGTACTTGTACTGCAGGCCGATCCATTGCATTTTGAATATGGAAAGGGGACTCAATCTGTACAATGCACACTGGACAACACCATGATGATGACCACTGTGACATAATATCTTCTCAGTCACTCAGTAGGATCCAAGATGATTGATGGAATAACTCAGGGTGTTTCATGAGTGGAATAGAAGGTAAAAAAGTCAACAACAACCACTGCAGACCTACATGTCTGTGTAGTGGTGGAGTCGAGTGTGGTGGTATGACTGAGAGTGGTGCATTGATTTAGTCACTTAATTTGTAAAATGCTATTTTGCTGTATATTATGTGCTTTGTCTGCCTCTGTCCCCCCAAAAAAGTATGTTAAATGGAGGAGGGGTCACGGCGGGTGCCATGGGCCTGCTCTGTCCTGTTGTTGTTGGAGGTTAATAGGTTAATGCTGGAAACAGACTAGAGTAGACATGATGTATCCATGCCACCTCTGAAAGTGTTCTTGTTGCACTCCACCGTAATTTATTCATTTTTTTTCTACTTGATCTTCAATATGCCTTTTGTTTTTCCATCAACATTTACAGGCCGGCCCTTACCCTGTGCTATACTGGGAAAAACAACTCACACTTACCTGACCAATAAATCTACATCTGCCAGGCAGGCAGTGGCGTCACGCAAAATTGATGGCCGGAGCGTCCATGGAAGGGAGGACCAAGAGGAATGCCGAGATGCACCTCCCCATTTTGACCAGGATAACATACAGTAACAGTATCAACTTTCATCATCTTTAAAATAATGTGATTCATTGTTAGATTACCCTGACCAGTGACCCCACCAATATATGCTTTAATTTTTCGCGGTATATTTTGTATTTTTTACCATTCTTCTACCATTAATACAGTATTTTTTCACTATGGGTTCTTTGCGCTCTCTTCCAAGATGGCGGCACCATCTATCTCGTTTTTAGTCACCTCGTTTATTTTCAGTTTAGCAGCACAGTATGCACGCGAGCATTACCCCCATCTTGTTTCAGGCTTACGCGTTTAGTCACCTCGTTCATTTTCAATAGAGGAGTTAGCCTTAACCTCGATTAGAGCCTGCGTATTTTTAGTCACCTTGTTTATTTTCATTGTAGTTTTCTTTCTCGTGATAGTTTCACCCATCGTTGTTTAGTCACCTCGTTCATGTCTAATATGCTCTGATATAAGCGCATGCTCCCATCATGCCGCTATGAGTTTCACCTGGTGATTTTTTGAACCAGCAGTCGGATAGGTTTCCTCTTCACTGAATCGACCACGTTGTACTGTGTCGGTAAGATTTTTCATTTGATTTTTCATCTTATCGCTTTTGTCAGTTTCTTTCTCTTTGTTTAGAAACGACATTTCAGTGTGTTCTGTTTTCAGATTGAATTCTTCGTTTTGAACAGCGATTTTTCATTGATCTACAAGGTAACAGTTTCATTGGGTTTTTTTCGTTTTTTTCGCTTTCTTCACTATTTACACAACTTTATTCAAACATTTCCTGGTGATGGTCATTTTGGGTCATTATTCGGTCATTGAACTTACTACCCAGTCGTGTTTCAGCATGGAATGTTGTTATGAAATTTTGAGTTTGATCATGTATTTGCAAACTGATGTTTTGCCATCATTGTAACGTTTATCGTGTAAATATATACTGTTTATTTATTTCTTTAGATACTTAGCCCCTGACGAAGAGCCGGTTGGCTCGAAATGCATTGGGCATTTACAAAAAGTGAACTTCTTGTAAGAGTGTAATTTGGATTTGTACGAAGAAATGAATGAAGATTTAATCAACAATTACTTTTGCAATGAATAAATTGCTATAATCATTGAGATATTGCTTCGAAATGTTTTTCACTTATTCACCACAATGTTGGATTGAGTCTGTTTAAGAATAACTACAGTTTTGAGAAGTTTCAAGGTATCCACCTGAACGCAACTGTGCGTGGAGATTAGGGCCTCACCGGTCCTAGTATTGAATGTTGGGAAAGAAAACCATCATCACCATGCAGCCATCGCTGTGCCTAAGTTAAACATCAAGCACAGGTAAGAGAAGAAGTTTGGGGGAGGCATAATTAATAATGGGAATTTTTTCATTAATTCAATTTCACACACCCCTTTGAGTCCAGTTGCAGAATGCATAGACTAGGAGGAGAGACTGACAGTACTAGTAGGACAAGTCACTCAGTGAGGAGTACCACATCTATCTGTTTCTGTCTTACAAAGTCAGCCAATTATTTAAATCAAACACTGGCTGTGGCCCTGCACCAGCAAGGAAACAGTGTGATGTAAAACATTAACCCTACCCACAAAACATTAACAACATCATATGTAAAGTATAAATATATAATTTAATCCCCTAACAAAATCAAACTATGTAAAAAACCCACAACAACACCTGACCTACCCCTCTCCCTAACCCCAACCAATGTCCGGAACGAAAAAGTCCAATTGTCCAACGAAAGTTATCCCCAATGCCACCAAAAGAAGAAATAAAAAAGGGCAATTAACTGGGTCTTATTTTCGGCGGGCTCGCCTCTCCAGGAGGACACGGACTTGCTTCTCTAGCCGAGCGACACGGCGCTTCAACGCGCGGCAATTGCATCCGGGAAGGGCAGCATTGATGTAAGATGGGCGGCGGCGGGCGGCTGCCAGACGGTGGTGCCGTAACGCTGGAGGGGGTGGCTGGGGCCCGGGGCATTGGAGGAGGCTGCAGCTGCTGCTGCCTCCTCCTCCTCCGCCACAACGACCAGCCGCGGGTATTCCCTTAGTATGGCCTCCAGCTTCCGGTGTCGGGCCTTGGCTGCCAACTCCTTCCTGTTGGGGTTCCCTTTGGAAGGAGCAGCTATATCAAGAAAAAAAACTAGACTATTTTAAAATATACTCTTAGCAAAGCACTGCAGTAAGACAAATTAATTCTACACATAGTGGCACAGTAGCACTAGCAAGCACAGTACATAACATTTGTGGTATGTATCTATCCTCCCACTTCCTCGGCCTCTAACATTTGTGGGAGTTTCAGGCATTCAACCACCCATGCATCTGATTCCTATCAGCCACCTATGCATGCATGCATCCCACGTATCCTTCTCTGCCAGTCATAAATATTACCTCTCGCCCGTCCTTCTTCCTTCCACCCTTCTTTCCCTTTTCGTTCAACCCATCCATCAAGGTCAATTGATCTGACTTTTAGTCTTCTACATAAAACTTTCACAGCTGAGTTGAAGTCAGATAGAAGAGGCCATTGGTTACTCAACACTCCCGCCGCTAATGCTTTTACTAATGCTAAGTAAAGGGTGTCTTCAACCGTTCACAACAACATCTTACTTAATATGTCTCAACAGTACAGTATACAGTACACCATTGTAGTGAGTGTAATGCATTGTCAATAAGTAAGGATTAGGAATATAACTTACCACCGCCTGCCACTGCTGCTGGCTCCCCCCCTGCAGCTCCTCCTGCAACTGCCGCCTTTTCTCCTCCCTCAGCAGCAGCGTCGCCTTCGCCGCTGGCCTCGGCACTGGTGGGCGGTAGTACGCCTAGAAAAAACATAACACATTTTTTAGATGCCATATATACCTCCCCCTATTTTTCAGTACCAAGATTGAAAAAAAAGTTAATACATACATATACAACAGACATCACTAGTACAAATCAGGTAGTAGAGTAGACACTAGTAGTGTTACATGGTCCCTAGGGTCATTCTAGTCTTTGCTTAGCTAGCCCTGAGCCATGCAACCATTTTACCTTTGTGTCTTTTATTTTTGCGCATGTTACCTCGCAGCTTGTAGCGTAAGACGCCTTTGAGCCCACATGAGCTCATACTGCTACTGTATGAATGCTGCGTACAAGGTCGAAAAACAAGCAACTTTCTTATGGAGTTCTGGTGTTAGTCCATATTGCTTATCCATAAAAATGCTACACTTTTTGGCACAACTGAGAAATGCTTGCAATATAGTACTAACGCGCACCATTTTTCTCATAACAGACAGAAGATTCCCTTCTACGAACCAGAGCTTTGCAGAGCTTATGATGTAACCAGTACTAGGTTCTTCTAAGGTGAGGGGTCCCCAGAATTCGCTCAGAGATCTTCATTTATAATTTTATATAAACTATATTCCTAGCAAGGGGAGGGTGGTGCTTCCACCACTGTTCAGTTATCATGATTTCGCCTTTTGTCTTCTACTTGTAGTTGTTGTAACTAAGTGTAACAAACTGTAACAATGTTTATTGTTTTAATCTTATGCATTTTGCTGCTGGTGCTGCATTATAGAACAATGTACAGAGCTTGTCAGTTAATAATAAACCTTTTGAACTTACATAGACTCGGTGGTATGTGGTGTGGACTTACACGAGTGAGCGAGTGAGCGAGTGAGCGAAAGGGTGTGCAATGTGCTTGTGCATTGCTTCCGCAACTGAGAGGTCGGGAGTGTTCTAAACTGGGTTGTCTACTCATTGGGTATGGGGGTTCGGAGAGCTAATACTAATGAGACACTGTCTATAACTAGCCGGGTGTGGTGGGTTTTCTGATTGAGGTGTGAGTAAGGTCCAACCTCCCATCACCAACATCCTATTTTCTTGTGCAAAGTTCTGTATGTGCAGAATCCCTACAACAGTAGTAGTATGTCCTGTCCTATCAAAAATAGTAAACTCTGGTTGGGCATTTTGTTGGTGGGAATTGTCAAAGCCTCAAGATTTAGAAAACCTCAAGATTCAGAAGACTTGAAGTAGTAGAAGAGGACAACCCAAAGGACTGGACTCAATGGCTAGAGCTATTGGTAAATCTGAGTTTTATTTAAAACCTTTCAAATAAAGAGAGGCCAACTGGGCAAGCTTAGCTACAGACAGAAAAGAAGTAGTACAGAGAGTCATAGCAGAGGCAGTTAGAGGCAGGGATAACAAGAATTTAGAAACAGATAGTCTAGATCGAAGAAGAATTGGCAAAAAAAATAGCATTAGGAAACGGAAACAATAGTTCGGAAAAAATAAGGTGCAGTAAAAGTTAGGGAATAATAATTATTAATATTAACAACAGGAAGACTTACTGGAGCCAGCAGCAGAACCCTCGATAGAGGAGCGGTCCTGGTCCCGTTCCTCCTGTGCCTGGTGTCCTTGGCCAGCTGCTCCCGCCGACTCCCACCCAGTCTTGTTGCCCCTGGATGCTGATCATGAAAGATATAAGAAAGAAAGAGACAAACATTGATGATTGGTGTGAAACAAATAAAATATTTGTAAAAACGGTCAAATAAAGTATGGAAACGACAATTGCAATAGAATTGAGCTATCTAATCTGGTCTACTAGTAGTATGGGGGGATTTGCGGACCGACTAGTTATTATTTATCAACACTAATCCAACACTAATCCAGTGTTCCATTCTAATTCCAGAATACCAACTAAGCCTAAGTACCACCTGACCTAGCCCACCTCTTCCAGGCGGCACAATTTTCCACTAAGTCTGCATTTCCAGTTATTTTAGTCCTCACAAATGCATAAATGGAGGACAAATTGTTGATTGGTTGCTGCTGATGTTCTGCTAGTGCTAAGCCTCTATTACCACTCACTAAACAAACTACAAAAGGTTCTACTAAGGACTGGGGTAAGCAGCACGTGACGTAACAGAGGGTGCGTCATGAAGACCAGTAAAAAATTACCAACTCATACTAATAAGTAACTAAACCTAAGTATCAATCCACCACTATCTCTTAGTGACCGGAGGACAAAGGAAGGACTAGTCTCTCTAGCGTTACCTAACTTAAGTGCTCTAAAAGAAACTCTTACATAATCACGCTAAGTGAGCGCAAAGTTGCAAACAAGTAAGATTAGTAGCGCCTAGCACCTGTGTCATAACAATCACAGAAGATTTTTTAACGTAATTTACCTGCAATGTAAGCAGCAGCATTCTTGCTGGTTGGTAAAAAAATATATTCGCAATATATAACACAGAGCAGAAGAACAGACACAAAGTAGTAATATTAAATAGCTACTCACCAAGCCCCGGGACCTCCACTCCTAGCAGGTCCAGCAGGTCCTGCTTCCGGTCCAGGTTATCGGACCACCGGTGCGTCAACTGGTTTTGGGTGCACTGGACACCAGAGCAGCGAAACACTGCCTGGCGCACCTTTCCCCAACGCTGCCGACGCTCCCGGGGGCCCGTACCTGGACCCAGGACTGCCGCCTGCTGCCAGGGTTAAGGGGAGGTGGCGCTGCACAAAAAAAAACAGTGCAGCCACTTCGGCCTCACCGAATAAGACCCGTCGCTGCACCCGGGTTGGCGCTACCTTCCGCAAGGAAGGCGGTTGCTACTGTGGCTACGGCTATGAGCCCTGTGGCCCTATGCCATGGTTCTGGTTAGCAGGACGGGGCGGAAAAGAAAAGGTAGGAATGAAAAAAGTAAGTAAAAGATATGAAAAAAGCAGGTAATACAAAAAGAGTGAAAAAGTTTTGAAAAATACACAAAGAGTTGGAAAAAACTCAAAATATAGAATCAGGAAAATAGAGAGATAGATAATAAATAAAAAAAGTTCAAAAAAAGTTTCCACAAACAAAGGATTGAAAAGATACAGGGAGGATTGAAAAGCAGGCCCAGAACCATAGCAATAGAGTGAAAAACAAGATGGCCGCGCCCATTGCGACTGCGTGGGCAAGTTTGCGCGATATTTCCCCCGCGAACACACACAAAGCATCGCTAACACGTAATACGCATTCCCGAACAGGAAACACTTATCGTGAACGGGCGGGAGCATGCAGTACGTGACCCGGAACAGGAAATAAGCATCGTGAGCATGCATTACGCGACCCGGAACAGGAAATAACCATCGCGAGTACGCGGCACAAGTGAAAAACAAGATGGCCGTGCCCATTAGCGACCTCATGGGCAAGTTGGTGATCGCGAGCACGCAAAACACATCGTGAACGGGCGGGAAAAGCAATCTCCGCGTCTTCGCGAAAGTTCCACATGCTCGCGAAGATTTAGCGCAATTTCACGATAATTTGCATAGGACAACTACGAAAATTCCGCCCACCCCTATCCATCAAGCGGGGGCCGGGAAAAAGAAGGGTTAATAAAGTGCATTTCCCATGTTAATTGCCATAGAGTCTTTAGACACTCCTGTAGCCAGAACCACTGGACGAAATTTCACTGAATTTGGTAGAAAGGTAGCTGTTAGTTCACAGATTACGCATTGTGTTATTTGGAGTAAATCTATTCAGTAGTTTGTGAGAAATTAAAGGAAATCCAAATTGTATATCTATGACCTTAACTAAATTGCAATTATTCAGCGATTATTCGCGAATACATGTGCATACAGATATGCCATGATTGGCTTGCTGAAATCTGAGCAGAAAGTTGCAGCTGCCATTTTAGCTTATTGGCAAAGTCCCCGGGGCAACACCAAAATGGCAGAAAGTGGCATATGGGATCAGGTTGGTGTACCCTGACCCCATGGGTGGGGTATAGGGGTGTTTCTGGAATATAGTTTGGGCAGAAAACGTCAAAGAAACGTTTATCTGCACCACAGATGATATTCGAGAATCCACAGCAACACTAAGCATGGCCCTTTGTAACTCTGCGACAAATTAGAACAGATTGCAGTGGATGGGATATCCATCAGCGTTGTGATGGAGTCACCTGTCCGCAATTACTAAATCAGGCCCTCAGACATTCACACAGCTTTTCACAGACCTACTCAGACACTCACATACCCATTCACAGATTACCTAGGCACTCACAGACCCACCCACAGACCAACTCTGACACTCATACACCCATTTACAGACCCACTGAGAGACACACGCACCCACTCACAGACCAACTCAGACACTTATACACCAACTTACAGACACTGTCAGACACTCACACACCCACTCACAGACCCACTCAGACACTTATGTATCTAGTCACAGACCCACTCATGTACCCACTCACAAACCCACTCAAACACTCATGCACCCACTCATGTACCCATTCAGACACTCATGTACCCATTAACAGACCCACTCAAATACTCTCACCCACTCACAGACCACCTCACACATTTACACAGCTACTCACAGACCTACTCACACTCATGCACCCACTCACAGACCACCTCAAACACTTGTGCACCCACTCAGAGACCCACTCAGAGACTCATTCACCCACTTACAGACCCACTCAGACACTCATGCACCCACTCACAGACTCACTGAGACTCACACACCCACTCACAGACCTACATAGACACTCATTTACCTGTTCACATACTCACTGAGACTCTGCATACCCACTCACAGACCGACTCCGACATTCAAGTAGCTACTCACAGACCCACTCAGACACTCATGCACATACTCACAGACCCACTCAGACTCTCATACACCCACTTAAAGACTCACTCAGACACTCAAGGACCCACTCACAGACCAACTCCCCTTAGACACTTACATACCCACTCACAGACCCAGTCAGATACTCTTGCACTCATTCACAGACCCTCTCAGACACTTATGCATCCACTCACACACTCATGTACCCTTTCATTCATTATTCATGAATCTTTATTTCGGTTTTGCTTGAACCATAAAAGATACATAATAACAATTCATACACATTAGTTGATAAAACACAATCAAAATACACAACATTCCACAGGTACCGCTTTAGACAAATGCAAATGCTAAAAAAATCACAATTTGAATAAAAAGGGATACACCGTCAATCGATCTAACAAGTTAAAATATGATAAAAAATGCTAAACTTACAGTCTGATATAATTAAAACGTTGACAAGAATATAAAGTCCAGGTTGGGTTGGAAAGAAGCGACTACTAGAAGGGTACGTATGATGAGTGCAGTCTTCGTACATAAAATCTGAACAGCAACAAAAGTGCAAGTGCTTATGGTCTACCATAATCGGGACATAGCATACCCAACAATACATTCTTCCTGGGCTCTGGGCAGTTCTAAAGTGCAAATGCAAAAAAGTACAGATTGGAATTTAAAATTACACATAGAATTCAGAATGTTAAAGTTTCAGACCTCTTTTTCCTCTTATTATGCCCACGGCAAACAAATATCTGCTAACACTAAAAACGATTTTCTGGGAAGTGTCAGTTTTTAAGATTCTTTCTGCCTCAAAACACGACCTAGTTCCCAGATTTCGACAGATTAGTTTAATCCATTTTTGCCTGGGCATGGCATAGGCTGAGCAAAAGAGTAATAAGTGTAAATCATTTTCTTGTGCATCAGATTGGCATAGTCCACAACAATCCTCATTGCTCTCATCTGCGTTTCAACCCATTTCGATGTGTTCAAGTTAGTTTGTAAAACACCATAGCGAAATTTCATGTATAAAGATTTTGCCAACTGGGGCTGCACTTCATCCAGATATTGCTAAAAAAAACCAGGGTCTGTTTCATAAGAAGGAACTGGGCTATTAGTCTACCAATATCTGGACTATGGGACACACTATTTTGTATATAGGCCCAAAAAGTAGCTTTCAATTTTTTTTGGAAGCTGATGTCAATAGGATAGGTGTTTCCCAGAAGTGCTTCAGCCCAAGTTTGCAAAACCATGAGTGCACATGCTTGACCCATTGGAGGCTAGTACCTCGGTCAAACCTTAAGATCTCTTCTAGCCCTTCTTTATAACAAGCTAGTTCTGTTGCGGACCACAATCACACCCAGAACAACAATGATCTTAATATAGACTGGTGATCGATGCGTTTAATATTTAAGTCCATAACGATAAGAATTACAGGTGTGTGCACAGGGAGACGTAGCAACTTCCTAAAGAATTAATTTTCTTCCCCCGCAAAAGTATTCCTACATGAAGGTCCCCATAGTTCCGCACCATAAAGGTCTTGTGCCTTGATGCCCTTTGGGCTAAGTTTCTGCGCATTATAAATTTTATTTCATTCATTCATTGTGGCTGAGGTACAGGGATGAATTGGGGTCCAAAATCGGCCCGGGGAACGTAAAAGAAATGTCCTACGTTTGCATATTTTACCTTGTCGGGAAATACCGGGGGGGGGGCTTTACAAGACACATGTTTTATTAACTTCAGGGAGATTTAAAAAAAATTAAATGTTGCCTGTACACCTGGTGCACGGGTTTGCTCACACTCGTGAAGCACTTGTGAATATAAGTAAAGGTAATTGTCAGGCTTCCTGCTCGTGCTGAATCTGCGTACATCAGAGAGCCGGCAGATCGAGAGACTGGGAATGACACACCCCTTGAGCCCCTCCTCTCCCTCCCTAATGCTTCCTGTCCCCCGGTTTGTAAAAGGAAGGTAACAGAGGCCCATCTGCTCTGAAAAATACCACTTAGACCCTCACTGGGCTGCTGGCGGCATCTGACCAGCACAGAGAAAGACCCAATCAGCTTTTATGCTACACAAAATAGCCGCACACAGTTGCAACTTACATACCGACCCAATTTACATTACTCGAGTGTTCGTCTTAACAGTTTGACTTTGCTGCGGTATGTCTATGCTTCTACATGTATTGTCACACGTGTTATGCATCGGAAGATCCTAAACCTTCATCTATTTGTATGTTACTTTTAAGTATGATGCCACTAGGGAAAGGCACAGACAGATGCCTGCATGCTTTCTGTAATATGGTTTGACTTACAACTATGACATGGAATGGGTTACTGCTTTGCATTTGGCTAGGCCCAACACTATTAGTAGTTGCTGAGTAGTGAAGATGCAAACGACAAATGAGGTCAAAGACATGCTGGCAAAGGGATTAGTGATTATGGTACTTTGTATGAGTCTTTGGGACTATATTGTTGAAGTATGCCGTATATATTTAAGTGAATTGAGTAGTGTTTTGATATTTGAAGTAATGAGAATAGCAATGTAAATAATTGCTTACTAGTTAATATCAGTAATCATATGTAAGTATTTTAAAATATTGAATTGCTGTAAGAAACTATTGAAGCTGTTGTTTGTTTTTCAGAAAATTGTTTTGTTTGGATCATAAATTCAAGATGGCAAAAAAAAGAAAAGAGAAAAAAACAAAAAAGACAGACCTACTTACAGAAAAGTAAAAAGCCTGTGTTACAAACAGATGATAATATTACTAAGGATAAAGTTTGTTCTGGTAAGAGCACTAAACATTTTCTTAAAAGAGTTGTCAAGAAATTACATGAACACAATAGGAATGTAAGTAAAAAGTTTTTCAACAAAGCAGAAGGAGAATGACATTTCAAATGGGAAAACAACAGATGTTACACGAAGACAAAAACAATTTCAAGAGATTCGACGACTCTTTCAAAGTATAGTAATTCAAAATGCATTAAAAGATTGTAAGAAGTAAAAAAGAAGATTACTAGCGTATAAGAAGAAGCAACACATTGAAAGTGTAGTAGATACTGCTTTTGAATTGAAACGGAAAAAAATTATATTAATATTGTGGAGAATAAAAACATTGGATAAAATAATGAAGTTTCTGATAGACAAAAAGAAAAGAAAAAGACTTGTTAATAGAAGTAACTTTTGTAAAACGTTCACTGGTGAATGGAAGCACACCTCTACTACTGAGCCTTTCTTTAATGACGAAAGCTACTTTCAACAGAACACATTAGCATTTTCAGTTGATACTAGGGGTCGATGCTACCAAATGATAGATCGTTGTCCCATTGCAAAAGAAGTAATGGTTGTTAGGAGTGCAGAAGAAGTAATAGCTGAAGAAGTGCAATGGAAGCGTACACAAGATCCTGTATATCAGTGGGATTGTAGCAGTATTTGCGGTATTCGACAGGAGTCTATTGACATATTGCGAAATGTTTTATGACAGTATGCAAAAGAAAGTGTTAAACAGAAGATTAGACTGTTACAAGGACTAGATCCATGTAATGTAAGAGAATATAGTAAGTTATGCGGACATTCTCTGGCTTGTCTTCCAAGAAAGTGTGTAAAAGTAGTTTTCATCACTTGAGAATGTTAGCAGTACACCACTCAGGAATTGGGAAGTTAGTAAGGAACGTGTACTATGTAAAAACTCCTGCATTATGTTTAAGTGAACTGAACACAGCTCTTTTACACGGTTGTTTATCAGTTGTACAAAACATTTGTGATGATATACAGTTTTGTTTTTTTGGTTCAGAACAGCAGTGTGTAAAAAGTGAGAGCTTGATAACTGCAGATGTTGAAGAACATGGGAAAGAGATTAGCATTGATGAGTTTGTAGAAGAAATTACAAAGTTTAAGACAGTGTCTTCTGAAAAATCAAACTATGTTTGTATTTATTGTCGACGTACCCATTATAAAAGTCAAATTAGGAATGTTAATTTAAATTTAAAAAGTGAAAAGGAGAACAATGATAAGTGGCAGCAATATGGAGCTTACTTGGTGGAAGGTCGACTTGAGTGGGGTACTGATCAACGTATTTGTTAATATTGTTACAACAAATTAGAAGCAAACAAAATTCCAGCTAGAGCAGTACATAACAACTTAGAGTTAGTAGCTATTGCAGAGGAATTGGCAGATTTGAATACATATGAGTCAGTTCTTATTCAATCTGTTCACCCATTTCAAACTATAATTCGTATGGAGCCTAAAACAGGTAGACTGCCACCAACAGATTTACAAAGAGGTCTGAAAGGAAGAGTTGTGTGCTTACCTTTAGATTTTAAGGACAATCTTGAAATTATTAGTGGGGACAAAGACGAAAAAGAGCCAGTAGTTATTCTAGTAAACGGTGTGCCAACAAAGAGTTGAAAAATATGGCAAACCATAGGTTTCAAACTATGATGTCTTTTATCTGCAATAAAAATAAGTTTTCCCTTGGAGAAGTTATTGATTTTTTTAGGGCGAAAAGAGTACCAAGTCAGAGGTGCTCCACATATACACATGCTATTATGGATAAAGAACGCTCCAAAATTTGGAACGGATACTGATAAATCAGTATTGTCTTTTATCGAACAGTTATTACCTGTGACATTCCAAGAGAAGGAGGAGAAAATAGCTTGAGACAACAAGTTTTACGTTTCCCAAGTCACAAAAATACAAGTCTAAAGGAGAATTTTATACCAAGTGTTGGTTTGGATTCCCACGTCCAGTAATTTCTAAAGGAAGAATAAATTATTTTTTGTCAGCAGTAAGGCATACAATAACTCGGAAATCTCCCAAGAATATATACAACTTAAAAAGAACATATATATTAATGACTACAATCCAGTTATTTTGAAAATGTGGAATGCAAACATGGACATTCAATATGTTGTAGATAACTCAATTGCTGTTGCACACTATATTACATCATATATAACTAAATCAGAAAAGACAGAGATGAAAGAAATGTGGGAAGAAATTTCACAAGAGAAGAGTCTTAGCAAAAAATTGTACAGCTTTAGCTTGAAAATGCTTTTGCACCGAGAAATTGGATCCTATGAATGTTCGGATCGCTTGTGCTCTTCCAGTTTATAGTCAAAGTCAAGAGGAATCATTTGGGGTAAGTTTAGGTCTTGCCTACACACAAAATAGAGTATTGAAAACATTAGAAGAAATCGAATACTTAGCACTGAATGAACCAGAAAGTATAGAAATTCCTAAAACTAATATGTTGGATACATACTATCCCAAAACAAGTCCACATCTGAAAGAGCTATGTCTGTACGAAATACTTCAACATTACAGCTTTAAAAGAAATGTTACAGAAAATATAAAACAAGGAAAATATGCAGTAATTGGATGTGACGGATGTTTAGTAAAACAAGCCAAAGGAAATCTTATTAACTACAGAAAACTCAGTTGTGAAACTCCAGATAAGAGAGAATTGTTCTATTTACCACTTCTGCGAATGTTCAAGCCATGGCGTAGCGAAACTGAATTACTTGGAGATTTTGACTGCTACAAAGATTCTTTTAATGCATGTAAAGATAGTATCCAATGCACAATTTTCCCTACATATCCACAAATGATAAATGATGAAATTGAACAAGAAAACACTATTGCAGATGAAATAGCTAAAGACAGTTCTCAAGATAGTCAAAGTTCTGGTCCACTGAGTCAAGATCCACTGGGACAACCAATAATCGAAAATGAAGCAGCAATAGCCATGAATGAAGTAGAAATTGCAATGCAACAAGCACAATAGGATAATATTACGTTGGAAACTTAGAAGAACAGCTAAATATTGAAAAAAAAGAAATATATCTACAAGTGACAGAACAGATACAGCATGGTTTGTTGCATGAAAAAAAGAATGTCAATGTTCATCATTTAAACCTATTCTTATGTACATCAGTGGTCAAGCTGGAACAGATAAACGTTTTTTAATTAAAGTTTTGACCAGTTATCTACAGAAAACTACAGATTCACATTTATCTTGTGTTGTAACAGCTCCAACTGGATTAGCAGCACACAATATTAAAGGGATTACTTTACATAGATTACTTATGCTACCAGTTGAACATGATAATAAATTGGAGTATCAGAAGCTGTCTGGAGATGCTTGTTATGAAATGTCGAGTGCTGAAGAAAATGAAACTTTTAATCATTGATGAGGTGAGCATGGTTTCAAACTTAATGCTTGCCTTTGTACACTTGAGAATGCAACAGGATTTAAAAACAGATCATAATGTTCTGTTTGGAGCGAAACACATAATTGTTTTTGGAGATCTACTACAACTAACTCCTGTAAAAAGACATCCAGTTTTTAAAACACTTGTGCATGAAGACACTAGGAAATCTTTGGGAAGTATTGGAAATGTAAACATTTGGTTAAATTTTGAATATAAAGAACTTATAAAGACTATGCGACAATCAAGTGATGAAGATTATGGAAATATTCTTAAAGATATAAGAATTGGTGTGCTAACGAAACATGGTAAAGAAGCTTTAGAAAGTCGGCTACTAAGGAACTTGTTTGCAACTGAAAACACAGCAGCTGGAGTAATGTACAAGAAGATTGGAGAAAGCAAGTCTATAGTTTGACTAATGCCTACACTACAAGAGTGTCTCACAGATTGTGGTCTTGTTGGAGCAGGAAGGATGCACAAATTGCTACCTTTGTAGTGGTAAAAAGCTACTGCACTTAGCAAGAGTTAAGTAGCATGAGCACGGTGGTGGCAGCATACCGTTTTTGTAATAGTAATCAGTAGAGTGAATGGGCCTTTTACTTGTGTCACTTTACTTAGCTCACCCTTGGCCTACATCATGTTAGTATTTAACACTGAGCAGTGCGCATATGTTTGCATGTGCATGCTGTAATGTATATGTGCTTATGTGTGGTACAGAACATGGAGACCTTTGAAAAAAGCATAGGGAGGTGGAGGAGCTATCGCCGACACATTTGTGAATTGTCTATATTCCTGAGAGCTGGGTTGTTGTAGGGGACCATTGTTGCTTTATGGGTTGGAATATTTGTGGTTGGAATGCTGTGGCTATGTAAGGGGTGGAGAAGAACGTTAATGAGGCAGTTTGAACTCGGTGGGTGTTTAGCTGCTTTATTGGTTATTTTTTAATAAATGTCCAACAATAACCAACGGGAGGATTATGACTTATTTATTACATATTGTTGCAACGAGCTGCAAAGATAGTTGATGAGAAAAGTTTACTGTAAAACTAGCGGTGGAAACTACATGTACTGTGGTGATTCCAATGAGCGACACCTTTGCATGCATTTTCAATGCCACTATCCGGAGCTAAATTGAAACAGGTGCTGGATATCTACACTGATGAGTGTCATAGATACTTTAACTTTTCATCAGTTCAAAGGCATTGTTCAAAAGGCTACTCATGTGCTGAATGTAGCCTCGCACCAGTGCTCACTTCGTCTGTGTCTATGACATTCCAATAGATTTATTCCACTATTCCCATGCTGCAACAGGACAGCACACGGCATCACATATAATCAGCAATTTTGGACTCGGCAACTTTCTTTGAAAACCAATGGATGCAGATTAAACAAGTGATCCTCATATGCCAGTGGCCATTTTGAATTGGGGAATTTCTTTTATTAACCTCAAGTGCATGCCAAATTGCTTGTTTTGGTATTTTCAATACCATTATTGTACTAAACTTCCTTTCAACTGTGTCTTACCCGGACCAATATAGCTGCACCACCTACTTTTTTACAAACAATGGGAGAACCTTCAATGAAATGGGAACTCTAGTATCCAGTTTTCATGCCATATATTGAAGTTTTAGAGGGCGAATACTGTTCAGTACAAATAACTCTAGCCTTACTAAAGCATTGCTTAGGAGGGGTTGGTTTAGAATAATTAAAAAATGTACGTCCTTTTCTATCATAACGGTAACCTGGATGTATTTGCACAAGAATAAAATTAATACTGTAGTACAAATATTTCAATTCTATTTCCAGTCACAAAAGAAAGATGAATCAATAGAAGACTATGTTTCAGCTTTACAAACATTGGCAGGATTTTGCGAATTCGAGAATATCACTTAAGATTAAGGGCCATATGTATGAAGCAGTTTCGCGATCGCAAACACTGCGAATCGCAAAAAAAGGTGTTTGCGATCGCAAAACACAGCTTCCATATGTAGGAGACACATTTTGCATGCAAAATTGCGATTAGCAAGTTTGCGATTCCCACACATTAGCGATTTTTTTGCGAATCCGCAAAATGTGACTCAACAATTGCGAAAATCGCAATTGTTGACCTCGCATTTAGCGAATTCCCAAAACGTAATGTAAGAAAATATCGCTATTAGCGATTTGATGAAATTCGCAATTTAGAGAATCGCAATTACCACCAAGTATGAGCAGGTGGTAACCAGGTGCAAACTATTTAAGGCAGCCCACAATGCAACAGATGTCTTCCACAATGACTGGGCTGTACGTGATAGCCAGGAGGCTGCGACTCAGAGCTGCTGCACAGATAAGGAGACGCCAGGAAAGGATCTTTAGAGCGCGCATAACCCTGTTCCAGCGGACTGAGGAGGAGATCCATACAAACTACAGGCTGGATGAGGATTGCATCCTGGATTTAATTGATGAGCTGAAACCTTTTCTTGAACACCCCACACGCAGGACACACACCATCCCCACCCACATCCAGGTCCTGTGCTCACTGCAACTCTTGGCATCAGGTAGCTTCCAGGGGGTGATAGCCTCAGCAGGAGGGGTCTCCCAGAGTGCATTGTCACGCTTTTTCCACGCGTTCCTTGATGCCTTGGTACAGAGGCTGCCCCACCACATATACTTCCCCAGCACACCACAGGCACTAGACCAGACGAAGCAGGACTTCTACCAAATTGCCTAGTTTCCCCACGTCATTGGATGCATAGATGGGACACATGTCGCCATATCCCCCCCTCCCAGGACAAGTATGTGTTCAGGAATCGGAAATCATACCATTCCCTGAACATACAGGTGGTGTGTAATGCCAAACACATTATCACCGACATCGTTGCTAAATACCCAGGCAGCATGCATGATGCATTCATCTTCCGCCACAGTGGGATACACCACAGACTCACAAATGGGGGGTTTGGTGAGGGATACCTACTAGGTAATTGCATGTGTACAAAGGAGAGACTAGTAAAGAACAGCATTGCCAGTACAGTGTTTAACCATATTTCTCCCACCCCACAGGTGACAGTGCGTATGCGGTCCGGGAATTCATACTGACGCCGTACCTGAATCCTGCCAATGCTGCTGAGCGGAGGTACAACAGTGCCCACATAGCAACCAGAGGTACCATCGAACGGACCTTTGGGATTCTCAAGAGCAGATTCAGATGCCTACATAAGAGTGGAGGGGCACTCCAATACAGCCCCCAGACCTGCTGCAAGATAGTGGTAGCATGTGCCATGCTGCATAACATTGCCACCAGGAAAGGCACACCGGTGGAACTCAGTGAATCTGATTCATCAGATGAGGAGGGCCCAGCGCAAGGACGCATGCCAGCTGGTGCAGTTGGTGCAGCTGCTGGGCGCCAGAGGCGTGAAGAGGTCAAACAGAACTATTTCTAGGTAAGAAAATATGACACCATGCGATATATCAATTAGGAGACTGTGTTTTATTTCCTTAAATGCAGGATTAATATTGTCACACAGCCTGTGTAGCACACAATGTTATGTCCATTTGTCAGCACATGTTCAGATCACAGTGCGAAGTAACAATCTGGCCCAAGTGTCCGTGTGCACTGGGTTGATTCACCCATCTTCTTGTACAAGTCTGTGCACCTCAACTGCGGCGCTGTCGGCCCGTGGCCCCTGGCTGTGGGTGCACAGTGCCCTCCTCACCTGTCCCAGAAGCCCCTCTGTGACGCACACTACGGCCCCTATCCGGGGGTGGTGGGGGTGTAATGCTGCTCCTTGTAGATTGAGCATCCTCGTCTGTTGGAGTGAGAACTCCTGGGCCAGTCGTGCGAGCTGCCCGCAGCTCATCCACAGCACATGTCACCTGTACGAGGACCCTTGCCACGTCCTGGCTGTTGTGTGCCACCTCACGCTGCATACTGATGCTGCGCCTTGACATCACATTGGTTGCTGAGGTGAGGTGGTTGACCGCCCTGGTGTAGAGGTCTAGGCGCTGCTTCTCCCTGCGCCTAGCAGCACGATCCGCCCTTAGTTCAGCGCAGAGTGCCTTCAGGGCACCCGTCATGCCCATGAAGCCAGCCCTGATTTGTCTCTGAACTGCCCTGATATTTCTTGCCTTCAGGTGCTGGACCTCCAACATTTGCCCCTCCAGCCCTCTGAAGACTGTGTCCTCTCCTGTGTCTGCTGAACTGGTGGATGCACGTGCCCTGCGCCTGGATGGAATTGGCGGGATTGAATCTGCACGTGCTCGAGCACGGTGTCATGGCTCTGACGGTCCACGGACTGGCTGGACATCGCCATCAGTGTCCTGGGCTTCATCCTCCAGCGGGGGCAATGGTGGCACTGCATGCCTCCTGCTGCGTGTCTGATGGATTACTGGGCTGCCCTCCTCCTCCATTCCCTCCTCCTCCTCTAGCCCTGTTGCCTCTGCGTCAGGGGATTCTTCCTCGCCTCCACTGGCAGTTCCCTGTGTTTCAGATGGTGCTGTGGACGTAAATGCACACATTAATTTTCTGTCCTGACTTGCATCTGACATGCATTAAAATGCACTGTTTGTAGTTGCATGGGTCCTGTCTATCTGTATTTTACCTTTCATGTTGCGCACATACTGTTTGGGACTGGCTGGGTGTCAATGCTCCACTGTTACATGCATGTGACTACATCTCCCATAATGCATTGCTGTGTGTGCCTGTGTACCTGCACTGGACTTTTTGTTCTGTCGTGCCCCTTAGTCCCTCCTGGGGGTGTGGGGGTAGTAGGGGGGTATCAGGGGTGTGATGGAATGCTTGGCAACAAGCTTGCTTAATCTCCACAACGGCCCCCCGCGGCGGGATGCCTGGCTTTCACCTTGGGGATGCCCAGTACGGGTTATCTCACAGGGAAAAACCAGGACGGGTTCCCAATGCAAGCGCCGAGATGCCCAAGGGTAATTTGAGCGCTATATAAGACTGCACATACATACATACATACATACATACATACATACCTTGCCTTGGTTCTGGGGGGTCGGAGCTGTCCAGGTCGGCGACGCCCATTATGCTCTCCGGATGAAGAGTCCCGGCCACCATTTCCTCCAGTGGTGTTGAGGCGGTGGCAGTAGAGGTCCCACCACCAGTCTTCTTGGCTTGCTCCAACCTTTTTGCAACCCTCTCCTTGGAGAGCTGGCGCAGGTCGTACCAGCGCTTCCTGAGGTCTTCAACGTTTCTGTGGGTGACGCCTATTGCATTAACTTTGTGCTGGATATCCGCCCAAATCCTCCGCTTGCATGTCTCAGGCACTCGTAGGGACTTTTTCCCGAAGAGGAGCTCATGGCTGACAACCATTTCCTGGATCAGGACCTCCAGCTCACTCTCAGAAAACTTTTGTTTTCTCCTTCTTTGTTTCTCCCCCTGCTGCTGGTTGTCCTTGCTGGCCATGTCTCCAGTCTCTGCCATTCTTTCTAGCACTGCAGTGATCCCTCACCTCCACTCCTGCTCTCTCACTGTGCTTCAGAAACTCAGGTGCAGCATGGGTAGTCACACTTCCTGGTTGTGATGTCACCATGCAGCACCTGAGTTTCCGATTAGGTATTTTGCGATTTTCGCAAAATTGCGAATTTCGCAAATATGCGATTTTCTGTAATAAGGAATCGCAATTTCGGTTATCTCAATGACAATAGCGATTTTTATGGAATCGCTATTTATTTGCGATTGTTTGAGTACATACCGTTTTGCGAATCTCAATTTGCGATTCGGAAAATATCGCAAATTGAGAATCGCAAAACGGGAGTTTGATACATATGGCCCTAAGTCCTTCATGACCAAATAATGATGAAAATGAAAATCAAAAAAATACAATAGAAATTGTGAGCTGGAACTGAAACTACCTTGAGTGCCATTATCAGTATTGCTAATGGTAAAAGAATAGTCAGAAAAATTTGTGAATGCGATTAGGGATCAAAACATCGAAACAGTTGAAGTGGGTAATGAAGTCAATGTAGTGTAAAACAAATCTAATGTTAAATAAAGAAAAGATTTTGAGAATAAAAACTTTGAAAAGAGCGAGGGTTGGTGTGTTTTAAATGAGTATGTTCATACCACGTTGGAAATTTCAAGGGATGTCCAACAGTGGACAAAGTGTGCGTTAAGTGCAAAAAGAAAGGACATTTTGGGAGTGTGTATAAAGCCAGCTCATCCAACAAAGTCAATTGTATAATGAGTGATGAGTTTCAAAGTGAAGTGGAAAGTTCTCGTTCTATCCTTTGTATAACTGACAAACAATATAAGGGTTTCCTGAAGTGTGTTCTTATGAGCAATGGGGAGCTCATTTCTGTGACGGTAGATTCTTAAGCATGGGATAGTATATTGGTAAAACGTTGTTTCACAAAATGTGGGCAGAATGAACATCTGGGTCATGAGATTTCAGTGAGTGGAATAAAAACTAACCAACATTTTGTGAAAGCTTTGCAAATGTAATGTTCCTAATTTCAAAGATCAGTTATTATAATTTCTTGGTCTCACAGAATTGTATGCCAAGTTTGTGCAAGACTACACCACCAAAGTTGATCTATTAAGGCAGCTATTGAAGAAAAATGTGAGATTTAAATAGGGAAAAAGTTAACCAACAGATTTTGAACTCTAGAAGAGAGAAATTGTTATGGCTCCTAATTTAAAATGATATGTGGTAGGGAAAGAATGTGTGGTGCCTGTTTATGTCAGTAATGTGGGTCTTGGTGCAGTATTGACGCAAATGGATAATGGAAAAGAATGCATAGTACTATATGGTTCTCGTACATTGAGGGCTTCTTAGAGGAGTTATGCAGTGATTGAAAAGGAGTTGTTCACTTGTTTGACTGTGCAAAATTTTAGGCAATTCCTCTGGGATACTCACAATCCTCTTGTGAATATGTGATCATCTGGTGGTGGAAGAACTTTGACTGCACGATTAGCTCAGTTTGCTGCAAAACGACAAGAGAATAAATGTTTTGCGCAGTATGTTCCTGGACTTGATAATGTTCGTACTGATTGTATGACCTGTTTTCCTTTAGAGAGTTGAGAGGAATCCGTGGACAAGCGGGAGTGTGATGAGACATATATGGTAAATTATCCTAATGAAGGATATGAGAGTATGGCAGCATAGTGAGTAATTTCCAAGGATGCATAGAGAGATTTTTTCAAACATGATGAAAAATTGGCTTTAGTTCACAAATACTTGATTGATGGGTGGCCTGAGGAATGGAAGTGGAGTGGAGATTGAGCACCACTTTTCAAAGTCAGAGAAGAACTGATGAGCTGATAAGTTGAGATAAGGTTGCTCTTCCTCAGGATTTACAGAAAAAAGTCTTCTTATTGGCACACAAGGGACATCCTGGTATGTCATGCACTAAGAGAAGAATACCTGAATTGTATTGGAGGCTCAAAGTTAATGATATGATTGATCACTGGGTAAGGGAGTGTGTACCCTGTGCCTCTTTGTAATAAATCTGCAAAAACACATGTTGTTGAGACAGAAGTTATAGAATGTGCCAGGGAGCCATGTAGAAGAGTAGGGGTTGACATTTTGGGACCATGGGTTGTTTTCACAAGGAAATCAGCTTCTTGTCATTGTATTGGTAGATTATTTTACTAAATGGCCTGAGATGATAATGGTGGAGGAAGTAGATGTGAATTTCGATGTTAAGAAGAAAGTTTGAAAATGAGAAAAGGCGTGTGTTAGATAAAGATGGCGAAAAAAATTGGGGGGTTTTGGAAGAGACCCATCTGAGGGAAATGAAGGTGATATGATGTCTTGAGTTGTCGAATAATTGATACAATTTGAGACAAAACAATGACAGAAAGAATTTATCCCATGATTCACATCAAAATTTGTCTCAGACCTCTTACTAGATCTCATCCAGAATTCCAAGTGAAGGGGTCAACAATGATGTTGACAATTTCCAAATGGATGGTCCTTCTTTGGATGGCCATTGTCAATGCAGAAGTTCAAAAGTAAGACGATGCCCTGAGAAGTTTACAGACTCTATGAAATATTAGTTGCATGTAATGCAGAAGGAAAATATTGGGGAATATCTGTGAAATAATTTCTATTAGTTGCATTCTATAAGAGGTTTTGTTAGTACAAGCATATGGGGAACTTGGGCCCATATGTATGCAAGCAAAAATTATTTGCAAACGCTGCGAATCGCAAAAAGCAGCGTTTGCGACTGATTTTGCGCTAATCCATATGTATGACACACATCTTAAGAGAAAATTAAGAAATTGCTAAATTAGCGCTTTCTTAGTCTGCGAAACAAGAAATCTGCGATTATCCTTGCGATTCCTTAAATTGCGATTTCCTAACATTGCGAAATTCGCAAGAAGGATATCGCAAAATAAGAAATCGCTGACACATGTAAGAAAAATTCGCTAATTGCGATTTCACGAAATTCGCAAATTAAGAAATCGGTATTAACACCAATTGCATGCAGGTGGTAAACTGGTGCAAGGTATTTAAACCACCCCACAATGCAACAGACCCACCCACAATGGCAGGAATGTTCGTGATAGCCAGGAGGCTGCGTATTCGGGCTCTTGCACAGAGGAGAATGAGACAGGAGCGTATATTCAGGCTGCGCATCACTCTGTTCCAGCACACTGAAGAGGACATCTATGACAAGTACAGACTGCACCCACATACCATATTGGACCTGATTGAGGAGCTGAAACCCTACTTGGAACACCCTACATGCAGGACACAAACAATTCCCACACAAGTGCAGGTCCTGTGCTCCCTGCACCTCCTGGCATCAGGGAGTTTTCAACGGGTAATAGCGGAGGTTGGTGGGGTGTCACAGAGTGCACTTTCGCGCTTCTTCCATGCCTTCCTAGATGCAATGCTACAGAGGCTCTCACATCACATTTACTTCCCCACCACCCAACAGGCATTACAGCAAACAAAACTGGACTTCTACCAGATTGCACGTTTCCCCCACGTCATTGGCTGCATCGATGGGACCCATGTGGCCATCACACCCCCATCAGCAACTGAATATGTCTACAGAAATCGGAAATGCTACCATTCCCTCAACATACAGATTGTGTGCAACGCAAAATATATCATCACTGACATCGTACCCAAATACCCCGGCAGTACACATGACTCCTTCATCTTTAGACACAGTGGTATACACAGACGTCTGAGTGCTGGAGAGTTTGGGGAGGGGTACCTGCTAGGTAAATACATGGCACACATCAATACATACACTACATCACTTGAGGGGGGGGACATTGACTTACCTATTGTGTTTGTCCATACAGGTGACAGTGCCTATGCAGTGCGCAACTTCATCCTGACCCCATATCTGGATCCTGCAAATGCAAGTGAGAGGAGCTACAACAGGGCACACAGATCTACACGCTGCGTCATTGAGCGTACCTTTGGAATCCTGAAGAGCCGCTTCAGGTGCCTGCATAAAAGCGGAGGCGCACTGCAATACTGCCCTGAGACCTGCTGTAAAATCGCGGCAAGCTGTGCAATGCTACATAACATGGCAATGAGGAAAGGCACCACAATTGATGTGACCGATACAGACACATCGGATGACGAGCGCCCTGCTCCCCCTGCCAGACCTGCAGCAGGAGTTGGGGCAGCTGCTGGACGCCAGAGACGGACTGAGATCACACAAAACTACTTCTAGGTGAGTAATGATGAAAAGAGACAAAAAAGCTTGATAATGTGTTAAGTGTTTATTCACACTTCACATTGAAGAAATTCTAGCTGACCCCAGCACATGTTGTGCACACAGTGCAGGTAAGGCACAAGTAATTGTGCAAACAGCATTTTCGGGTTCATGCACCCGTGTTGCACTGAGTGTCACCGCACATGTTCACCTCCTTCGGTGACGTCCAGGCTGAGTGCCCCCCATGGTGTTCCCTTGGCCTGCACCCTGTCTGGCACTGCGGCGTCTTTCCCCTGGCAAGGTGGGAGTGATGGTGCTCCGACTTGAGGTGTCCTCACTGTCGGCAGAGGCCATGAGTGCGCTGCCACCAGCATTGGCTGTCTGCAGCTGCTCCACAGCAGTGGTTATCTGCGCAAGTCCTCGGGCAATATCCTGGCAGCAGTTTGCCATCTCGACCTGCATTGTTACGCTTCTGCGTGTGAGGGTGGTGGTGCAGAGGCGGTTCACGGCCTTCGTGTAATTGTGTAGGCGTGCATTGGCACGTCGGCCAGCCCTGTCATTGGCGGCTTGGGTGTGCCTCAAAGTGTCACAGAGCTCATGGATCGCCCCTGCCATGGCCACGAAGCCCTCCCCCATGTTCTTCTGGTCCTTGTGTATGCGGCATAGCTGCCGATTAATTGACCGCAGTGCTTTGCTTTGCAGGCGCTGTTCCTGCAGCATGCTCTGTTCCAGGCCTGAGAACACGGATCCTTCTGCTTCAGTCGCAGTGCTGCTCCTGGGCCTTGATCTGCATGTCTCCTGTGGTCTGCTCCTTGGCGTTTGTGTGTCATGATTGGGCATGTGTGACACACCCTGACTCCCCTCTCTCCTGTCGGTGTCATCCCCTGTGGCAGGTAATTCGTCCTCAAATGGAGGCAGTGGGGGCACATGTGCGTGCTTCCTGCGCTGGATTGGCTGCTGCTCAGTGTCATCGCTGGAGTCCGCAGGGTGTGCAGGCTCCTCTCCCTCTGGGCTGTCTTCTTGTGCCCTGCCATGTGCTGTGGATGTAAAGGGGACTACATGAGTTTGTGTTATTGTCTGCATGTGGCAATCAATAAAGTTCCTACATTTTTTTTGGCTAACCTCTGACACTGTATCATTCACTTATCCCCAACCCACATGTTGCATTTAATTTCCTTAGTCTCATGGACACACAGTCAGACACAGTACTACGAGTCCCATGATGCATTGCTGGGTGTGCTGTAAGACCTGGGCTGGATTGATATTTTGGGAGTTTACTATGCGCATTTGGGGAAGTGTGCATGGGATGGGGAGGAGTGCAGATTGATTTTGCATGCATCTTACCTTGACTGCTGGATGCAGGGTCGGAGCTGTCTATGTCAGCCACACCACCAACGATCTCAGGCAGGAGAGTAGACTCCACGAGCTCCTCATGGGGGGTTGGCTGCTCTGCAGTGGATGGTCCTCCTCCAGTCTGATTTGCGTCCTTCAGTCTGGCTGCCACCCTCTCCTTGGACCTCTGGCGCATGTCGTACCACCGCTTGCGCAGCTCTTCGATGGTACGTGTGGTGACTCCCACTGCATTCACCTTATTCTGTATTTCTAGCCAGATTTTCCTCTTCCTCGCCTCTGGGACACGCAGTGCCTTCTTGCCGAAGAGGAGCTCATGGCTGCAGACCATCTCCTCAATGAGGACCTCCTGCTCCTTTTCAGAGAACTTATGCTTTCTCTTCCTTTTCTCTGCATCCTTGCCCTGCTGTTGTTTGGTGGAATCCATTGCTGGTTGCACTCTCCTGGGATGCCTCCTCACACTCCCCAAGCAGCCTCTAGGTGTGGCTCAGGTGAGCAGGTGCAGGAAATCACTCCAGTTTCCTGTTTGTGATGTCATCAGGCTGCACCTGGATTGCAGATTCCCGTTTTTGCGATTTCTTAATTAGCGAATTTCGCTATTAAGAAATCGCAAAACGGGTGTCTGAGAATAATTTGCGAATTTTAAGAACTCGCAATCTATTTGCGATTAATTTTTTACATCCTGCTTAGCGAATCTCAATTTGCGAATCGCAAAATATCGCAAATTAGGATTCGCTAAACGGGAGTTTGATACATATGCCCCCAAGTTCTTCAACAAAAAAAGGGGCAAGATGTTTGGTAGGTGACCCTAGTCACCCTTGTTTGGGGTTGGAATGCTGTGGATATGTAAGGAATGAAGAAGAATGTTAATGGCACAGTTTGTTGTTCCCTATGAACTGGGTGGTTGTTAAGCTGCTTTTTTGGTTATTATTATGTTGTAATAAACTTCCAACAAGAACCAGCGCAAGAATTACGAATTCATTATTACATGGGTTACACACACTCATTAAAGAAAGGGGGCAGCAAGCTCTCCTGTGCACCTCAAAAGGGCTCTTTGATTGTGGAAAGATCACTGGTCAGAGGGGCTTTGGCAAATGTCAGAGAGATGACAGGGTTTATAAGGGAAGCACTGCAGAAACAGGAATTCATACAGAGCAGTGGTATCATAAAGAGCTTGGTATCCTTTTGTTAGGCACATATCAGTGAAGCTGACATACATATGTGATCCTCTAATCACTTCCATTGCCTGTGTTGTTGGATGCCAAGACTGGAGTCCTTCCTACTGTGACAAATAGGTACCTGGACAAAGGGCAGGACAGATGAGTGGGAACCTCAAATGAGGCAAAACCCACAGCACGAATTTCAAAAACTGAGAAACGAAATTACATTTGTGTCTGGAAACAGATTATAAAAAGGGGAGCTTGAGTCTCCAAAATTTTCAAAGTGTAGCTTACTTCAGAACGGAGAAGTTTTGCATGACTTCTGCCTGTTGTGACCAGGACTGGCAACCAAGGTTCACTAGTCTCTCGGCTGGGTGAGGGGACATCACCCAGGAGAATCAAGCCTTGTACACCATCATCTGCCTGCCGAGACCAAAGCACAATGTGAGAAGGAGGAGAGTGCCTGGAGGGAGCAAGGTCCGGTTGGGGATCCTGTTGATCCTGTTGTGTGATCCCTTTAGCGAAGTGAGATATTCACAGTCCATTTGGGACCGCCACACAGATCTGACCATATGCCTGTGTGCCGCTCAAGACAGAGACCTTGTATGCCAGGGGAGCGGTTGTGAAGATTAAAGGCCAATGCCCTGGTACTACGCTGTGACCGTGGAGGCCCATCGTTCCGTGCAGAACTATGACCTGAAAGGGCTGTTGTTCTGTGTGCCACTGTTTGCAACCCCTGTATGCTAGGTGGGGGACTCAGAAAAGAGAGGGTGCCCTTGCCCCTGTGAGGTGAGTTAAAATGAGGTGTAGTGGGTTGTGGCCTTTGTAACCAGGGCATCAATTTTCCCATCGTAAACAAGAAGCTGCTCGACACCTGCAGCCCATGGGGAGGACTTATCCCACAACCAAAGGAGCGCCGTTGGCGTTCAGCTGCTTTGCCTGCAGCGACACTGCTACCACTCATCGCCCTGCATCTGCTCATGTTGACTGCAAAGCCAAATCGTGGGATGGCTGTGGGTAGCTGATACGAGAGAACGGGTAAGACTGATCCCGGAGCCGCAGTCATGTTGACTTTAAAAGCTATTGTGGAACTTCTAAGCCTCGTACTCACTTGTGGGGTCTAGACTGAATGTTGCTTCACATAAATGGAGAATTACTACAATCAATAGACAGGGATGTGGGACTCAAGATCTTGCCTGGACAATGCTAGTGTGTCGGTCTTATGATGATTGTGCATATTATTTGTTGTGTGCTGTATTTTACTTTGTGTTTGTATATAAATTCCACCTTTTTTCATGAAAGCAAGTATTTAGCAGAACATTAATTTATAGAGGTTGCTGTGGGTATTTTGAGCCCTGTACCCGTGTAAACCTTGCACCTGCCTCCCCCAAGAAACCTTGAACTGCTCGAATCGCGCTTCCACTGAATATCAAGTGCTGAAGAGGTAGTATTTGACCCAGTTACTCAGGCCCCATAGCTGGTCAGGCCCCGGGAAGTCAGGAGTGAAAGGTTTCAACCCCCAAGGTTGGGCCCAATAGCAACTGCTTGCCCCTTGGCCATCTGACATGGGTTATGGCAATGAGTGACACATCTTCATATATTAGTCTTACATTGTGGAAATGATAAATTCTTTGATGGAGAAGCCATCCACTTAAGGATCTTATAGGGATGTCAAACAGAATGTCTGCAAAGTCGGAGGATCGTCACATCACTGGTCCAGCCAGCGTGTCCAGGGAGGGGCGTGTCACGGGAGGGGGAGGAGGAGTGGTTGGTGCACTTTTTAAGGGCCCATGTTAGTTTGGCCGGCCGTCTCAGGTCTGCCAAACTGACATGCGCATTTAGTCTGCCTGAGCGAGCGTTAATCCAGCCCGCTCAGGCCAACCCCCACACTGCTCTCATGCTTGAGAGTAGCGCGGGGATTGGATGGGGAGTCCGTGATGCTGTCCCAGGGATTGATCGGACCAGGAACAGAGGAGCCCGAGGCACTGGCAGCACTAGGTAAGTCTTTTTTTTTTAAACCTCCCCAGCCGCTGCGCGCTCCCCCAGGCCCTCTATCCTTATCTCTGTCGGACGCTACTGATTTTCGTGTATGCCTTTAATTTTGATATTGTGCACAGCATAAGGGTGCGCTCTCTCAATTGGCCCCAGTTGAGGTGAGCAGGCCACCTGAAACCGTGTAGACCACCACGCACGGCCAAGGGGAGCGCTCCTGCGCCAAGGGTGAATCGTGCCGCTGGGGAAGGTGCGGTCGATGCTGCAAAACGTGAGGTGAGTTGGGATACTCGTTGCCAGTGTAGAGTGCTGGTGGCGCCGCTGGTATTAAATAAAGGACACACGCGCACTTGTATTTCATGGTCTTTGAACTGGACATGCCCAGTACTCCCCGGGCTTTTAATTAACTGTCTGACCTGTTCTTCAGACTGCGCCAACACACAATATGCCCATGGGGGAATCATCCGTTTTAAGGCATAGGCAAAGTTGGCATTGCCCAGGGCTTCCACTTTCCAAAGGGCCCCCTGAAAAGTGAATTTTCTATTTTTTTTTCTCCATTTAAACTCTGCTTATCCTATTTTTCTATCTAAACCTCTCTCCCTATCTCCCCATCTTTACCTCAGACGTTGTTTCTCCACCTTGTATCATTTTAAGGATTTTTGGGTTCATGGGCAAGACATATTTCAGCTTTTTGTGTGGCTGCGTTAAATGATAACATATAATTTAGTACTGTTTAGCATTGTGCAGGCTCGAATTAGCATGGAATGGCTAATAAAATAAAAATGTGTTCTGTATAGGGGCCCTCAAATTTGTCTTGCCCAGGGCCCCCTAAATCCTTAAGATGACAGTGCCCGGATCCCCCTCCCTTGGGCGTCTTATTTGGTGCGCCTCAAAGTAACAACACTACAATCAAGAGTCGCCAGCCCTCGTGTAACAGAGTCACAATAGTGCTAACTGTTATTCTTTGCTCTCCTGCCCCCTGTTAAAAGTGATCATATTTGCGTTATTCGCAAACAATTTCATGAACGTTTTAGGTCAGACACCTTTCTCCCATGAGGCCGCTGAAAATATTCTGTGAATCACCAAAGACTGCTTGTGCCACAGCCAACCGCGCAGGTATTTATCTCGGGTGACATTTGACATCTAAAAGCTCGTTCCTCTGCGGACTGCCCGGATCTGCTGCTCGCAGCCCTTGGGTGCTGCCCGTGCCGGCACAGGGACCTCCCTGGTCTTCACACTCTGAAGTGATGCATTCAAGCAGCAGCTCACAAGGCCAGTGGAAAAGGCGCTTCCTTTCAGCACGACAGAAAGCAGATTTGCTCTGCGGGCTGCTCCCTGGCACAGATCCTCCGCTTTCATCTAAAAAAAAACTTGTGGGAGCGGCTGTCTGACTCCAGCCTGCGGTGCTCGGGGTGCTGGGCCCGCTGGTCTGTCCTTGTGGGGAACAGTTTCTCTGGGCGCAGGCCCGCCAGCAGCCGCAGCAGGTAAAAATAGCAGCAGCCGTTTACCAAGCTCGGAATGAAAACCGCGGCCAGGAAGTACACACAGCTGGAGTCCTGCACAGTGGCAGGTACTGCTGGGCACGGCTCGAGCTGCTGAGCACTGCTGGGCAGCGCTGGGGCAAGTTCACCGTGAAGGGGGCGGTCGCAGTGAGGCGCTGCTGGATAGCGCCAGTCTAGCGGGGCCCGATAGCGCCAACAGGCAGTGAGGCGGATGTTTACACTGCTCGGTCGTGGTCCACTGGCTGGCAGGCACTGCTGAATAATACAAGTCTAGTGGGTCCCTGTATCACCAAGGCTTTGAGTGGGCTGTTTACTGCTCCGGCCTTGTACCACTGACATGCACTGCTGAATGACACCAGTCTAATGTGGCCTTGTACTACTGACAGACGCTGCTGAATAACACCAGTCTAATGGGGCCCTGCATCACTAACAGGCACTGAGGAGGATGCTTGCACTGCTCCATCCTTGTTCCACTGACAGGCACTGCTGAACAATACAAGTCTAGTGGGGCATTGTATCACTAACAGGCACTGAGTGGGCTGTTTACACTGCTCCGGCCTTGTACCACTGACAGACACTGCTGAATGACACCAGTTTAATATGGCCTTGTACCACTGGCAGGCCCTGCTGAATAACACCAGTCTAATGTGTCCCTGCATCACTGACAGGCACTGAGGAGGATGTTCACACTGCTCCTACCTTGTACCACTGACAGGCACTGTTGAACAACACAAGTCTAATGGGGCCCTGTGTCACTAACAGGCACTGAGTGGGCTGTTTACACTGCTCCGGCCTTTTACCACTGACAGACACTGCTGAATGACACCAGTTTAATATGGCCTTGTACCACTGACAGGCACTTCTGAATGACACCAGTCTAATGTGGCCTTGTACCACTAACAAAAAAGTGGTGTAGACTATGCACACCTCACTTAACCATTTTCTGCCTTAAATTACAAAATTCTAACGATCTGTGTGCTGCACTTGACTGTGCGTACCTCCCGCACCTCTTTGAATGAAAAGGCCTGCAGCCAGCTAGCCTGCTGGACACAAGTGCGCACAACTAGAAATGATATATATCACATAAAACATGAAAACATGACATTCAAAACATTTCTCTTAGAGTTTTAATCTGGATTCTTGAAGTTCAAATCATGCAAAATTATTTTGCGATTTGGAATAACAATGCATACAGATCAGTGGTGAATTAACACTGTCAAGATTCTAGCAAATAATTCTAGAACAATGTCATTTCATCATGGTATAAACATAAGCATAAAAACCAAGCCCAATGCATTTCGGGACTGCTGTCCCTCCTTTAGGGGCGTTTTTTGGAATATGCTGTAATTTCACGAATAGCAGTCAAAACCGACCCACAATAATAGATTCAACTCTTTAAAATTCCGTGGAATATAAGACACCTGTCTTATTCCTGACGTACAAACTTCCCATCAAGATCTCAAGTCAACAAACACTGCTGCTCCCGGATGCGAGTATTTTATGACACTTTCATGACGCAATAAAACATCGAACCTCATCAGAGCCGAACGCCATGTTTCATGTTTTATGTGATGTATATCATTTCTAGTTGTGCGCACTTGTGTCCAGCAGGCTAGTTGGCTGCAGGCCTTCCTTCATTGTACCACTAACAGGCATTGCTAAATGACTCCAGTCTAATGTGGCCTTGTACCACTGGCAGGCCCTGCTGAATAACACCAGTCTAATGTGTCCCTGCATCACTGACAGGCACTGAGGAGGATGTTCACACTGCTCCTACCTTGTACCACTGACAGGCACTGTTGAACCATACAAGTCTAATGGGGCCCTGTGTCACTAACAGGCACTAAGTGGGCTGTTTACACTGCTGCGGCCTTGTACCACTGACAGACACTGCTGAATGACACCAGTTTAATATGGCCTTGTACCACTGGCAGGCCCTGCTGAATAACACCAGTCTAATGTTTCCCTGCATCACTGACAGGCACTGAGGAGGATGTTCACACTGCTCCTACCTTGTACCACTGACAGGCACTGTTGAACAATACAAGTCTAATGGGGCCCTGTGTCACTAACAGGCACTGAGTGGGCTGTTTACATTGCTCCGGCCTTGTACCACTGACAGACACTGCTGAATGACACCAGTTTAATATGGCCTTGTACCACTGGCAGGCCCTGCTGAATAACACCAGTCTAATGTGTCCCTGCATCACTGACAGGCACTGAGGAGGATGTTCACACTGCTCCTACCTTGTACCACTGACAGGCACTGTTGAACAATACAAGTCTAATGGGGCCCTGTGTCACTAACAGGCACTGAGTGGGCTGTTTACACTGCTCCGGCCTTGTACCACTGACAGACACTGCTGAATGACACCAGTTTAATATGGCCTTGTACCACTGGCAGGCACTGCTGAATAACTCCAGTCTAATGTGGCCTTGTACCACTAACAAAAAAAGTGGTGTAGACTATGCACACCTCACAGTAACTATTTTCTGCCGTAAATGACAAAATTCTAATGATCTGTATGCTGCACTTGACTGTACGTACCTCCCGCACCTATTTGAAGGTAAAGAAGGCCTGCAGCTAACTAGCCTGCTGGACACAAGTGCGCACAACTAGAAATAATATACATCACATAAAACATGAAAACATGACATTCAAAAAATTTCTCTTAGAGTTTTAAACTGCATTCTTGAAGTTCAAATATTGCAAAATTATTTTGCGATTTGGAATAACAATGCATACAGATCAATGTTGAATTAACACTGTCAAAATTCTAACAAATAATTCTAGAACAATGTCATTTCATCATGGTATAAACATAAGCATAAAAACCAGGCCCAATGCATTTCGGGACTGCTGTCCCTTCTTCAGGGGAGTTTTTTGGAATATGCTGTAATTTCATGAATAGGAGTCAAAACCGACCCACACTAATAGCTTTAACTCTTCAAAATTCCGTGGAATATAAGACACCTGTCCTATTCCTGACGTGCAAACTTCCCATCAAGATCTCAAGTCGACAAACACTGCTGCTCCCGGATGCGAGTATTTTATGCCACTTTCCGGACGCCATGAAACATCGAACCTCATCAGAGCCGAACGCCATGTTTCATGTTTTATGTGATGTATATCATTTCTAGTTGTGCGCACTTGTGTCCAACAGGCTAGTTGGCTGCAGGCCTTCCTTCCTTGTACCACTAACAGGCATTGCTAAATAACTCCAGTCTAATGTGGCCTTGTACCACTGGCAGGCCCTGCAAAATAACACCAGTCTAAGGTGTCCCACTATCACTGACAGGCCCTGAGGAGGATGTTCACACTGCTCCTACCTTGTACCACTGACAGGCACTGTTGAACAATACAAGTCTAATGGGGCCCTGTGTCACTAACAGGCACTGAGTGGGCTGTTTACACTGCTCCGTCCTCGTACCACTGACAGGCACTGCTGAATGACACCAGTCTAATGGGGCCCTGCATTTCTAACGGGCACTGAGGAGGATGTTCCCACTGCTCCGGCCTTGTACCACTGGCAGACACTGCTGATTGCTGAATAATACAAGTCTAGTGGGGCCCTGCATCACTAACAGACACTGAGGGGGATGTTCACACTGCTCCGGCCTTGTACCACTGACAGACACTGCTGGAGTAAGCTCACACTCCTGGGTCCTTAGTACTGATAACGCACAGCTGGTGGAGGCCTGTGCTAAGTCCTACATGACTGACGGTCACTGCCAGGGACTGTTCACACTGCTTGGTCCTTTAGCAATAACAGGATATACCCGAGAAGAGTTTCTAATGCAGTGCCCTACAGCACTGTTAGGGTTTTGCTATTAGAAGCTGACATTGCTGTAGGAGGCTAACAGTACAAGGCTCGTGTAATGCTCCCAGGTCAGTGCTCGAGGAAACTCACATTACTGGATCCCTCTGGATAATCTCCAGAGCTCCAGTGAAGAGCCTGTGTGCATGTGTTCGGGTCACCTAAACCCCATGTGGAGTGAAAGTGACATCAGCCACCCTCCAACCTCGTATAGCAACACAGGACTGAAGCCCCCGCCCACTTCTCAACAGCTCCACTTTGCTGCTGATTGTCTGGGGAAGGCAAAAGGTGGACACTTCAAAAAGTGAACATGGCCAAGCGGCCCTGCTTCCTCAATTTTTTGGGCACTATCTTAATGAACCCCGAGACCAGGGATAGCAAGAGTAGTACCACACGACAGCCAGTTTTCTGTGGGGCACAGTTCATCTCAATGGCTGTTAGGAAAACCTGGTATGGCAGGTCAAAGTGCACAGGCGTCTTACACTCCAAGTCTCATGAAGAAACTACAAAGTTGCTGGTATGGGGACACAGGCCTCTCACAGCTTCGGTCTCTTGAAGAAGTAGGATGGTGCAGGACGTTGGCATACTGGCACCTCGTGATCATTGGCACACAGTTGGCTGTGGCGATGCAGTCGCACAGACCTCTCACGAACGATTCACTGCAGAAATACCCAGTCAGGGTCGGTACTAGGACAGACAATTGGCCTGGGCAGCTAAATAAAAGTGTCCCTCATTAGTGAGTCAGATAGCCAAAAAAGTGGCCCACTTTTGCAGATAAGGCAGTTTTGAACTTGTAAAGAAACCTTATATAGGTATTCTTCAAGGTACTGGAAGCTGCATGCATTTGTACCTTATACAGGCAAAGTTTTAGGTAACATGAGGCAAATCAACAACAAAACCCGGCCTCACAGACCACAAAATAGGCCCACGAGCCTACAAAAAAAGGCCCACACACTGACTTATCAGACCAGCCCCTCAGGCACTGCCTGATTGCCCTACAAGCCAGTCCCACCCTGTACCCGGTCAGATAACATAGAATTCTGTCAAGAAATACATATCCGCGCTCATCTGTCAACTAAATCCACGAGTTAACCAGATATTTCCACATTTTGCTCAATTCCTGGGCAGACAATCTTCCAGAAGATATATTTGTTCATTTGGCATGAGGCCAAGTGGGCATTTTGTCAGTTCAGGGGTGTTGGCGCGGCCTCTGCTTGTCCTGCTGCCCACCACAGAGCGGCGCCATCCATATCCCCAGCCTCTCCTTCGGTAGCCAGTACGGCTGGCACCAGAGGGAACATGCGGGTTCGTCCCGAAGTTTACTTAATATCCTGAAGAAATCAAAATAGCTCCTGTGGCCACGCAAAAAAATGTAATCTAGTCAAGCAAAGGAGAGGAAAATAAAATAAAACAGTGGCTTGTCTTCCATCCAAATCTTGGGCCTCCAAGGTCCCGGGTGCAACCTGAAACCAGCGAGGGAGAAACCTCTCTTTCAAGCCACCACAGGAAAGAAACATGCATATATGAGATCAGATTATTCCAAAGAAAAGAGGGCACGGGGAGGGCCTGGAAGAAAAGTATGCCGAGCCTTCCACAGTGCAAAGGATCAAGAGAAGAGCACGTGCCAGAGAATGTAGATTGTGCAAGACAACAGAGGAGATTGCACGTTCAGCCCGAAGTAATTCTGATTGGTGGCCTTTCTCACTGAGCCATAGACAACTAAAAAAGGTTGGTTTTCTAATTGAATTCGTAGCAAGCCTGTTTCTAGGGTGCTCGTGGGCTCTGCCGTCATTTCTCGCTTGGTAGGTAATGGTCAGGAGTTGGTTCGAACTTGCTGAGTTGGGTGAGGCAACTACTTAGGGGGGAAAATCATATCCACTTACGATGGTGCCCCGTAAATCTGAAAGAAGGCGTATTGATTGTTGTAGCTGCTGGCGAAAGCCTGTAGTAGGTATAAGAGGATTCTGAATTCATGTAAAATCTGTAGACGTAGTACACTCAGATAATAAAAGAAAGTGGTTAACCAAGTTAGGGGCTCTGGTCCCGATTCACAGAGATTTTCATGTCGCTAATTGCTGGCTTACTCATGGTATTCAGGAGTAAATTAAGGCGCTCCCTATTAACTCCTAACTTACTCCTGGAATTCAGTAAACCAGATGTAGAAGGTTAATTCAGACCTGTATGAAGCAAAATATTTGTTAATCAGACCTTCTGACTTCAATTTATCTCTCTATCTAACTAGGCCAGTCAGTTAGTCGGTCTGTCCGTCCATCCATCCTCTCTACGTAAGGCTATGGATGAAGGACACTCACATTTATCCGGGCCAGCTCAGCATGCCCACATGATATATGAATACCCGTAGAAAAAGATTTTGTCCGTGCAGGAGTAGTGCGGATGGGTAGGGTGGACATGCAGTGGGACTTGTTAGAGGGATTCATCAAGCAACACTTGGGGCACTCCCGGGCACTTGGCATTATAGTAATGCACCTAGGTGACAATGACGCCACTGCGAAAGGCACAGGTACACTGCTGCACAAGATGAGATGCTCCCTGGTGGTGGTTATGAGCAGATTACTTGGTATCATAGAATTATTGTGCTCCAGGATTATCCCTACTCAGTAATTGAATGGGGCAAACTCACAAGAAAAAGTTGAGGAGTCCAGGAGAAAGTTAGACGAGCGTGTGATTAAATTCCTAAACAGTGTGGATTTGAGTTACGTAAGACATAGCCTAACTAACTTCAGTGCCCTTTTAAACAAAGGCCATAATGTACTTTTCCTCTCCAAGGTGGTTATGGCCCTGTCTATCAAGAATGTGTATCGTGTTCTAGCCACAATAAATCGTTAATAGACTTTGGAAGAGTAAAAGGCAGCATGGGGGCCTTGCTGGCTGTGGAAGCCACCAGCAAGACATGTCAAATCTTACACGTCATTCCACTGCAGTCGCAAGCTCAGCCATCAGCCCAGGTGGGAAAGACAGCACCAAGGAAGCCCAGCCTTACAAAGAGTCTCAAGGGGGTAATGAAAGGAATTATAGGGCAAGGGTAATGCCGGCATTGAACGTTCAGCTGTAATGGCTAGCTTAGATCGGGAGTGGTAAGTCCATAGAGTACCACTGTTCGAAGTGAAGGTGCATTGCAACAGGAAGGGAAGGCGCACCCATTGTGCCTGTCTGACTGAGGCATGGCTACCAGAAGTGGACGGCCATCTGACAAGCCTCATTAACTGAAGGTGCATGACATTTCCCTGTGTGAAAACTATGACCACATTTTGTGGTTGCTTTGTCATGAATGATTAAGCACAGGTATGGTATGGTCACAACTACACAGCCCCTTGATATGCCTGATCGGATGAAGTGTTCCGTGGCACTAGTGCTGTGGTCAGCCGGTAGAGAAGGAAGTGCCTGGCAAGGAATGTTCACAGAAAGGAAATAATACAAAGCTATCTTCTATTTAAATACGGAACATAAAATGAATTTGAAAAGATCACTTGTAAGGGAAAGCAGCCAATAAACTGCAGCCTTAACGCCTCCAGACAAACAAGTGTGATCTTCTTTCTTGGGATTCAGGTGGGTGACCTCCTCAGGGTACCACCGCTGACTTTCAGTCTGTCAGCAGTTTCATCTATTACTATTGTGACAGACAGAATAGTACTGAAGGCGCCAGGCGCTGTCACGGCAGCCATTCTCTGAACCATGGGCATTAAAGTTTTGCAGAGCTTGCACATCAGATCTGATGTAATGTCACTGGAGTTAAGAAGTTCCGATTTAAAAAAAATAAACCCTGGTTTAAATTCACTTATGGTTTTGACTTGCACCAATACTGATTAAAAAAGGGGGAAACGTTGAAACAGCTTTGCTTTTTATTTAAAACAGACTTGCCACAAATCTGAGGGTTGGAGAATTGAAAAGAAAACCTTTCCAGGGGATGTGTATCCTTATTGCGGGGAAGGGTAGCTGCATGGAGGGGGGATGGTGCCTGGAGTGGTTACTACCTCAGGATGCTTGACATTGTGTCTCTTTTTTGGAGCTTTCTTGACTGCCCTTGTGTGTTTTTTTACTTGCCTAGTGACCTCACATCAGAAGAACAATACGAGATATTTCATGTTTGCTTATGTGATCATCTTCAAAATGCTCAGAAACTGAACTAAATACTATTTTATAATATTTTCAGGGACATCAGAAACTGAACTGAATACAATTTTAAAAGTGGTTATCACTTCTACCCTTCACAAATATCAACCTTGACAATGTGGTAAATGACCTATAGATGGAGGCCTTGCACAAATGATTGCTCTGCTTCTGACAATTATTTTATTTTTTATTTTCTCCAGCAAGGCTCCAAGACAAAAGCAGAATGCCTTGCCGTTGTCTGATGCAGGAGAAGGCACACCACATGCTGTCACTACAATAGGGCCCATTGTCATTTTACATGTGATAATCAGCTGCAGTCTCAGAATGACAATGGGCCGGTCCACAGTGTTTGCGGGGTCTGGGAGGGGCTGCTGCAGGTAGCCTTTACAGTTTAAATAAGGAGTGCAAGAGGCCCCAAGTGAAAACTTTTAAACTCATGGGGCCTCTCACAGGGGAACAGCATGCCTTCCAGAAATTCCCAAAATTACGGACTCCTACGGACATCATACTAAAATAACAGACGGTCCGTGAAATTTACGGACAGTTGGTCACCCTAGTCTGAAGGGATCCTCTTTGAGAACACCCTGCTTATCACACAAGATGGCAGTTTCCTGCATCAGGGTCCCATCATAGTTTATCAATGGTGCTTTCTGAGCTGCTATCCGCATGCGACCCAGAGATCGTCTCTATATCAACATCTATATGAATCCAGTTTGCAGGAACAGCGGAATGGGTTTTAGCATTCTAGAACAGCCAGAAATGTACTTACTGGAGTTTTCCACATGCACTTAAATAAGCCAGTAGTTCAGGTCTTTCACAATTATTATGTGGTGCCTTGAAGTCCATAAGGCTATTATTCACCTTGATGGAAGGAGGTGCCTGCCATGTTGGTTTGGGTACCCAGACAGTCCTGCATCTGAATGTACCCAGCAACAACCGAAAGGAGCATGGGATGTCTGGCATATATGTCATGAGTATGCATCATATTAACAATTGATTCCTCCACACCCTCTACTGTAGTCCAGCATAAGACAATTTATGACGATTCCTGCTATGGTCAGCTGGGATTATAACATTTGAAGGCAGCTTACTTATTGATAATCTTCTGACTTCCTTCATGACTTCATGAATAAGTAAATGCGCTTGGACGTATTTACCTTGATTTAGCCATGAAGCTGTGAAACTGGGAGGATGAAGATGTACCAGGATTAGAGAAGCCCATGTTGCTCTGCCATCTGTATCATAGGACCACAGAGATGCTCTATTCATGCAAGATGGTTAACTGAACTGCTTGGGAAGGAGAGGGGCTGCCATGGCCTTGAGGACACGCCCAAGACCCAGCTGACCAATGGGGACTCAGAGAACCTACCCTAGGAGCCAAGAAGATCTGTAGCTGGGGTGGCTTAGACCCAAGCTGTTAAAGAAGAATACCATTTGTGTCATGAGAGGGTCAAGAACATATTGGAGACACCAAAAATCCGACCGCCCCCAGGCCAGCCTGCCATACACCCTGGCATTGAGCATGATGGCCTATCATTCAGTGATGCCAAGGAAGTATAGCCTGAAGAAGATGACAGAACCTTCTTATTTTGTTCGTGAGAGTCTGAAAACTAATCTTCATTAACCCTTGATAAATGTTAGGATTCCCCACTTTCACTGTAGCCCATTGAGGGGGGTTACGTTTGGTTAGGTTGGTCAAGTTGAAATCAAAATTTTTGGGATGATTCTTAAATGACTTAGGATCCTCAGTTGGCATTGCATGCATGTTTGGTAGCCTAACTCTTACCCTAGATACATAGAATACAATGTTGTCCTTATGTCTGTCTAGGAATGCCTAGACCACCACGAAATCTGGACTGTAATCCGCTGTTTCTAAAAGATGGGCACTCTAGGTGGCAAACATGAAATCTCATTCCTTTTCCCAGGACACTACACTGGAACAGGTTGGAGGCATAGCTGTTTCCCAGATCCGTGTCCGGCAAGCCTCCTGCCATCCTACTGGAGCCTCTTTCCAGTTCCCCTTTGCCATCAGAGGTGGAGAAGTGTAGCTCACTGGTTAGAGGAGGCATACCCTGAAGCAGAGGTCAGACCCGGGACCAGGGTTCGATTCCCGACGCGGCAGGGTTCGGAGCCCAATTGTCCACGGACTTGATAATTCTCGCTTCGGTGCCCACTCTAAGCACGAGTTCACACTATGCAGCTCTGGGCAACAAGCTTGCTTAATCTCCACAACGGCCCCCCGCGGCGGGATGCCTGGCTTTCACCTTGGGGATACCCAGTACGGGTTATCTCTCAGGGAAAAACCAGGACGGGTTCCCAATGCAAGCGCCGAGATGCCCAAGGGTAAGTCGAGCGCTATATAAGACATACATACATACATACATACATACATACATACATCAAGTTGCTCCTTTTAGGCTCAGATGGGAATTGTAAGTCCTCTGTTGGCTGGATGGTTTGTAGGGTTTGACATGGGTCTCATAAACTGCCGCAAGCTCAATGAGCAGCCTTCCTTGAAACTTGGACAAATGGTAGATGGGTTGAAGGAACTTATTTGCAATCTGTCCAGCACTCACGTTACATAGACTAGAGTAAGGGAACCGACCCTTGCTGGCCATGTCATTAGAACTGGGAGAAATGGAAGACTATTGAGGCTTTGCGACTTCTGCCTGTAGCCTAACATTGTCTGAAGGCCGTATATGAAGCAATAGGGCAACATATATAATGTGCGCAGTCCCACTTCACTAGTCAGGGTCATATCACAGCCCAGGAGAACACAGTCACTATGAGTGGCACAATTACACGTTTGCAGTTTTGCAGATGCCATAGTAGTTGATTGTGTTAAAGTAGAAACAAGCATGCAGGCACGTCACATTCCCCAAGGGAAATGCAAATGTAAAAATTGAAAACAAAAAATTAATCTCAATCATAGGGGTTCCCAAAGTCATAGGGTGAGTGTTTGAATAAAAGTTGCACACTAATGCTCTCATTATTTTTTGCCCAGCAACTTGTGCGATATATATCGAACCCTACGAAATCCATATCTGCTGGGTCGATTTCATTGCGTACCATAATTAGCATCCAATTTCGAGTGTTTCCATGATAATGGGAAATAACGTGTATTTTGGTACACCAAAATCTGAATGTCCCATTATCTACTGGGCATTTTTTACCCCTGATAAATATTGTTAAATTCGATTTGCCGAAATGTATTTATAAATCACACCTCAACTATTCTACTGCTTCTTCCCCCATTAATACTACTAATATGTAGCAAATAGCAGTGGAACAATATCCTCTCAACAACCTCTGGGGCATATTCTCAAGGAGCTATCGCCGAGTTATCCGCACTTTATCTCAGCCAAAGTCGCGATAAAATTACCACCCCATTCACAAGCTGGTGCAAACAGCCGATACCACCAGTTTTCCGGCGATAGCATCCTCAAAAAACATCGCCACAGATGACCCCGGCAACTATCGGTAATGAGATGCAGAGTAGGCATTCCCGAGCAAAAAGCCGCGACAACACCACTCCACAACATTCACAACGACCAGCCAGATCTGCGATAAGAACACAAAACAGCCGATAAGACGCGTTAGCAGCAGGAAACTAACACCTGCTCTGACCTGGTGCAAAGTCGGACGACAACTGGCAGCAGCCAAGGGAGCACAGCCCATAGCCAAACATGAAGAACAACAGATCCCCCGAGCAACTGAACATGCAGCCCGGAGCTCCAAGTGGGCAACAACACACACCGCCACCCTCCCCCCGGACCTCAACACCCTCCCCTTCTGACAAAAGAGAATGCACATCAACTCCACGAAACCATGACCCAAACAAATCGCCTGAAGTCGCACAACCACAACACCTAACATACAGGTGTGTCCATAAAAATGGAAACACACATCCACATCATATAACCAAAAAAAAACATTTATTACAGATGAAACAAAAAAAAAACAATCATGAAGAAGCACGGCGGGTCTTCTCCGGGCATTCCGTAAGTCACAGCCTACAAGACAGAAAGACGGTGTGACATGCGCACATCAAAGGACAGAGAGGGAGAGCGACAGACAGAGAGAGGGGGAGAGAGGGCTAGAGAAAGAGAGAGGGAGAGAGAAAGAGAGCGGGAGAGAGGGAGAGAGAAAGACAGCGACAGAGAGGGAACGAGAAAGAGAGCGGGAGAGAGAGTGCCGACACTGCGGACCCAGGCCCCACTGCTCACCTGCAGCCACCGGTGTGACTCCAACCACGTGCCAGTACACACTGCAGTCCCCCAGGTCACTCATCTGAAACAGTTGCCAGAGATATGAATGGCAGAGTCCATACAGTAGGACACGCCATAATCGCATGCCCGCCCCTGCGCACACAGGCTGCTGCACCTCAGCCCCTCCCGCCGTCCAGCGGAGACTGCCCGACACTGCGCGACCAGGCCTCACGGCTCACCTTCCGCCACTGGCGTGTCTCCAAGAGGGCACACCACGTGCAGGTGGGAGCTCCAAGCACGTGGCCCGCGATCATGGCACCCTCCACATCATGCAGCCACGCACTGTTGGCCACCAGGTCACACACCTGATTCTGGGTCTTGATTTCGCAATGGCAGAGAACACATCAGCGCACAGGGCATCATCGCAGGCTGCACACCCGCTCAGCCAAATAGGTGCCACCAACTCTGTGAACCGTGAGGCAACGCCACATGGCGGGAGGCCCGCACTGCCCGCTGGCTTAGGCCTACACTGCGGTCCTGCAGGGCTCACACCAATGCCACCATTCCGGACCGCCCGGACGGTGCATCATCGCAGGCTGCACACCCGCTCAGCACTGAAGGTGCCACTATCTCAGTGCACTGAAAGACACCGTCCCTGCCGCAGTGCATCCGGTGCCACCAAGTCTGTGCACCGCTAGCCATGGACCCTTTATGATTGAGTTCCGTGGTGCAGACGCCATCATGTCACCACCGGCACTGGGCAATGTGACGTGGCTGGGCCCTAGACCCTCATGCATAACGGACAACCACACGGAGACACCCATTTGGAGAGTGGAAATGGCATCTAGCATGTGCGCCAGGCCCTTTTTATTAGCAGGGTCACATGTCCTGTGATGCCGGTGCCGAATGGGTGTGGTGTGGGTGTGAACCAGCCATGAGGGAGTGGCTGTGGCATGCGGACAACTAGACCTGTGAGCAGCAGATCCTACAGAGAAGACCTGGGACATGTAGCATTGTCGTTTTCCCCTGTGAGCGGAGTGGGCTGGCCTGGCGTATGCCAGTCCAGCGTAAGAGTGTGAATAATGACCCCGGGGCTGTGTGCGTGCTCCCGTTCTGGCCTGGACAAGGAAGTTATGAATGTGTGTTTCCCCTTTCTAGTGTTGGCGCCACCCGGCGCGCAATCGGCAATGTGTCACCCTGTGACCCAAGTCCCACAACATAAACAACATGGACGTAAGGTGAAATCATTGACCCTACATGCATCCATACCTCCACACTTGCAAGATCATAGACATGACACGCCGTTGTGTAAATGAATGTTTAATGCACATTCAATGGAGTGTTGTAGCTGGAGTAGTACAGGGCCATGCAAACCCCACCTTGCAGCGTTGGCCCGTGGAGGGCCAGCCAGAGTCCTTCAGGGAATGACATGTACATCAGAAAGTGGAGGAGTTCAGTCCGCAGTCTGATATCTGTGTCATTGGTGCACATACAGAATATGGCAGTCCATGTCGAGGTCCAAGGTGAGTGTCGCATAGTTCATTGGGGGACAGTCGAAGGGGATGATTCTGAGGGCAAAACTAAGCAGAAACAGGCCATATAGCGGACATGAATGCTACCGCTTCCTTCTGACCACGGGGGCAGATTCATCCACATCTTTGTCCTCTGCTGTTTCATGTGCCGCACATGTGGGTGGTGGTGTTCTGTCTCCAGCACTGTGTGGCAGTGACACATCAGGGGCCGGAGATGTGGATGGAGTGGTAGCAGCAGAATGCATCAGCTCCAGGCCTTGTGGCAGCAATGCCATGAGGATAGTCTTTATGGCATTGAGGGACCCAGCTAACTCTCGCTGGTGTGCAGCCGTGTCAGCCGCTTTTTCCGCACGCTTACGCTACCTATCGTCCATGAGCCTCCGCATGAGTCCCAACTCCAGAGCGAGCTCGCTGGAGCCACTTTGACTGGCCAGTCGTTCTTGCCTCTGAGTCAGGACCCTGGCGATGTCAGCCATGGTTCGTTGGAGAGCATGGAGTGGACTGTTGGTGTCCGTTAGGGACTGTGAGTGGTCCCTGATAGGACTTAGACATCCACGTATGGCGTTTAGTTTGCCTGCCATGCGGTCGAACCCCACCTGCACCTGTTCGGCCAGCTTCTGGCACCCCAACACTCGCAGTTGGAAGGCCATGCGTTCGTCATGGGGATCCTGGGAGGCAGCCGTGGTGGTGGGTGCTGCCTGCTGTGTGTACTGTGCAGGGGGTGGATTCTCCTCGTAGCAGCTGGGCTGGCCTGCTCCTGGAAGTGGGCTTGGGAGGCTGTCCACGAGCTGTTGGAGGGTGTCGGAGTCGAAGGTCTGGTTGTCTTCTTCATCATCAGAGAAGAGAGGTTGGGACTGTTGTGCAGGAGGTTTTGAATTTACCTCTGCAATGTGAAGGGGAGATGCAGTGTAACATTGTGTTCACATGTATGTTGACGCATTGTACATGTCGCGCCGGGACACTTTCGAGTAGCCGTGCGCGTTATAAATGGAGGTTAACATAACATAACATAACATGTTTACATGCAGACTGAATGACAGTGTATATTGTTACTGTTTGTTGGGAGCTGCCTATGTGATGTGGGACAGTGGACATTTCGACAACTTCACGGATGTGTGTTTGTACTTGTACATTGTCAACTCACATTTCCCTGCGATGCTATATGTGATTGGCCATATAGTGCACACAAGCGGGACCAATTGTGCCCCCTGTTCTGTTGTGGACGTGTTGCGGATTGTTCCACATCGTTGTCAATGTTGATGTGGTCTGCATGTGATGTGTGTGCCGCTTTTTGGGGAGTCGCACCTGCAGCTCTGATTTGGCTGCCTCTGATCCCTTACATGCGGTGTGCCTCTGACTTCTGTGCTTCTACAGTGCTGGGATGTTGCATTCTTGGGTGCATTGGTATATTGGTGGGAGTTTGGGGTCTGGGGCATGGTTTGTCTGAAGATATGCTATGCTTACTTGTTCATGTGTGCTATTGTGCCCATCTCCCCCTTCCCCCCAGTCCCTGGTTGTTACTCACCCTGTTGCTGTTGTGTCCGGTCCTGTTGAGCAGTGTCTGGCCCCCAACTCCTGCCACCGTCTCCCCACTGATGACTGTGGACCCCATTTCCTCCATCTCGTCCAGCTCCTCCTGTGGCGCTGGACTCCCACCTCCAGGCTGCATTGCTGCCTTCCGGTTGTTTGCGAGCTTCTGCTTGGTTTTGCGCTTGACATCATTCCAGCGTCTTTTGACCTCGTCCATTGCCCTCTTCAGCACTTCGACTGCATTCACCTTGTCCACGATGGTCTGCCATATTCTATTTTTGGCTCCCAGTGACACAGTGGAGGTGACGAACAGTAGTTGATGGTGTTCTATCACCTCCGTTATCAGGATCCTGTTTTCCTGCGGACTGAGCCTTTTCTTCCTTCTCTTCTTCTCCTTGCCCTTCCCTGACCCCGAAGTCCCAGGCTGGTCCTCCGGGGTGCTTGTGTGGTTCTGGTTGTCTTCTGCACTTGCTCCAGCTGACTTCATTGTGCTTCGCTGTTGTTTGGCTTTTGTATGTGTTTTTTTCACCTTTTGTAGTGCATTTTCCTGCATGTGAATTGCAGGCCGGGCTGGTTTTCGCTGATTTTTGTATCGCGATTGGCGTCATCGGCGCTTTTTTCGCGTTGGTGTATCGCATTTTTGCGTAGTCGTGTTGATTTTAATGCGTTGGTTTGACACGTTGTCGTGGGATTATCGCATGGTGCCGCCGGCTTGGGAATACCACGTTGACACAGTTATTTTCCCGCGATGGACTGCGATGTAAAGAGTTGCGTTATGCTACTTTTGCGGTAGTTATCACATGTTCTTGAGAATATCCCCCTCTGTGTCATTTGGTTAAAGAGCTTCTCTAAAAGCGTTTCAAGTTGGCTGACCCAAAAGGAAAAGAACACAAGGAAGTCAAAGACCAAAAAGAACAAAAAAGTCAGAAAAGGTCCAAACAGGAACCTCCTGTCCCTGACTCTGCTATAAAATAAAAATCTTACTCTTCATACAATATGGACCTTATTCTACAATGCATCAACGTTCTACATGAAAAAAGAACCTGCCAGGCCAGGTCCTCTCTGGACTGAAAATAAGCATTCTAGGACCAATTTCGGGGTGTCACCCCTCATCAGCCAGGATAGCTTGCTCCAGTGGCATAGAGAGCATGGGACCCACGTCTGGGCATACCCGTCCCCCTCTGGGTGAAAAATGCAAAAAGAACAATTGATGGACAGAATGCCGAACAATGTCGTACACTCAACCCAGTACAGAGATCTGGGCCTAAATCCATTGTTTTCTAGCTCCCCATACCATTCCAGTTTAGACCCAGCCATATTCATATGCATGTAAATACAGTGACCATTTGCAGTTGCAATGTGTACACATCATGACCCATTACAGAGCAGTCTCCCCTCATATGATACAGATTTATGGTATCTTCTCCAGTGGATAATCACATTTCTAGCCCAAAGTCCACGTCTCCCTGCCTGCTCCCTTCATAACAGTTAGCTTCACTAGCGTTGTCTTACATAACAGGTCAGCATATGAAAGGGCCCTCAGTTATTTTGCAGTGCATCATCCATTTTGCCGTATTTAAATAGGGTCTCCACCCTCAGCCTCCCCCGTTTCTTTTCCAACAAAGTACTTCTGGTACAGTCCCCAGAAACTTCAAGGGTGGCTCTGGGGTGGTATCAAATCATTACACAATTCAGATTGTGTGTTACAATATACCACATCTTTGGACCAATCAGTTATGGTAGGCACAGGTCCCCACGCCATCGCATAGCAATCCTTCACTTGACAAGCAACAATCCCATACCTATGAGTTTTCACTTTTCCCAGTATATCCCAGCATCAGCAGAGGATTCGTCGTAAGTGCTAAACCGGTGATTTCGTTCAATGTTTTGAATATCTGTTCCCAGAACTTCGCTATCCCTGGGCACATCCAGGCAATGTGTAGAAACCCTGCTGAGGCTCCACATCTTTCACAGTCTGCAGATTCCCGTAAGCCATAACAAAACAATCGTACTGGCATATAGTGGATTCAATTTAGATATTTAAAATAAATCAGACGATGCCTGCCATTCAGAGACACTTGTTGTGTAACCTCACAGCAATACTGCCAAACAGTGTCTTCAAGTGCTACCCCCAGATCAGTTTGCCATTCCAATCTAGCCATAGTATAGTGATTTCTTCGATAATCCTGCATTATATCGTAAGCAATAGAAACGGTCCTTCTGGGAGTCGTGCAGTGCAATAGGTGAGAAAGTGCCCCAGCTCGGGCGGCTCCAACATGTCATCTCCCAGCAATTCTTGCAACGCGTGTCTCACTCTATTAAATTGAAAGCGGGCAAGAGGGGTATATTCGCGGCCTTCAATTTCAAACCCATCCCAATTCTGCGCCTTGCTCTCTGAGAACAGGTCCCCCACCTTGGTGACATCAAGCGTCGCAAGAGCCTGTACCACCCCCTTCTCTTTGCTTATCGGCAACCTGTTACACCACTCAATCGGGGTCAAGGGAGAATATAAAATCGTGCCCGTCTGCCTTTTCAGCAGATTTTGCCACGCATGTGCCACCGAATTAACAGAGTCCAGGACACTGGTCCTTCTGAGGGGTGCCTGAAACAGCACCATTGCCATTGAATCAGGAGCTGCAGCCACTTTTTCGATTAGTAAATGAGGAGGACACATTTCCTCTTGGAGCCAGTGGAAAGCATGAGATCCCTGTGCCATTCTATAATGTAGCTCCAGGTCCGGAGCCCCCAGTCCTCCCATAAAATATGGTAGTGTGAGAATGTCCCACTTAATACGTGACTGTTTCCCTGTTCAAGCCAATCTCATCAGTAGTGAGCGAATTGTCTTAAAAATCTGCGCAGGTAACACGATCGGGATGTTCAGAAACGAAAACAAGAATCTGGGTAGTACCACCATCTTCATTAAAGACATGCGTCCTAACAGGGGGAGTCGGATCCACCTATCCACTTCTTCCCCTAGTCTGGTGATTGCTCTACCGTAGTTTTCGCTGATCAACAAGGCCAAATCCATATGTACTTGTATGCCTAGGTAACGGATCGGGTCCAATGTCCACAGTAGAGGGTAGTCTAGGCCAACAGGTGTCATAGCGGGAGACAAAGGGAAGATTGTCGACTTGGCCAAGTTGATTTTAAGTCCGTTCATTTCCCCGGACCGCACAACCTCATCTAAGATCGGGGTCAGGTTGATCTCCGGATCCCTAACAATCAACAGCGTGTCATCTGCGTACGCTGAGACAATGAGGTTATATTGTGGAAATCTAATCACTCTATGGATGTGATATTCCCTTAAAGCACATGCAAGGGTTTCAGCCACTAAGGCATAAAGCAAAGGGGACAGCAGGCATCCCTGCTGAGTGCCTCTCGATATTGTAAGAGCGGATGTGACCATGTCACCAATTTGTGTTCGAGCCGTAGGAGAGCTATAGAGCACCTCTACCAAACTGAGGAAGATTTTCCCTACTCCCAGTTTTTGCCCTTGTACTAATACCTTTCGACTGAAAGTGCACTGGGTTACGGCTAACCAGGCCAAGTGCCAGTACTCTTTCCCCTATAACATGACACATGTCTAACTGTAGCACAATTGGCAAGGACTTTATCACACTTGTAAGCCCCCAGTAAATGACACCCCTGGTACCTAGGGCATGGGTACCAAAGAGGGCCCCTAAGGGCTGCAGCATGTATTATGTCACCCTACGGGACCTACACACAAATTCAATGCAGACTGCCATTGCAGGATGCGTGAAGTTGTGCAAAACCATTTTGTAAACACGACGTGGCACACTCCCTGTGTGCCATGCACACTGCATATACTATATGGAAGTCACTAATAGAACAGGCCTTAAGGCCCTAAGGCAGGGTGCATTATACTAAATGTGAGTACACATCTGCATGAGCATATATGAGCATATATGCCCCTGTGATGTCTGGTTCCATTGTCACAACATTGTAATGGTTCAGGAAGCCACCTTAAGTATATGTACGGGGCACTGGTCATTACGAGTTACCCAGCTACATGATGAGTGCACTGAAAATAATGGTGTTTGGTATCAAACACCTGATCTTGGCAAATCCATACTGATGCCAGTTTAGGATTTGTCCTGACATGCACCCAGAGGGCACCTTATAGCTGCCCCCTGAAACCCCTATTCTCTTAGTGTGCTGGCTGGATGGTATCATTCAGCCTGCCGCCACAGACAAATTTCTGACCCCTTGCAGGTGAGAGTCTGCGCTCTCTGAGGTCAGAAACAATGCCTGCTCCAGAGGAAGGTGTTCACACCTTCTCCATCAGGATGCCTAGTATTTTATCATATCGAGGCCAGAGGCTTCAAAGCCTCCACCATCTTTAACATGCGACCCCGGCTTCTCCCAGACCTGGGAGATGCCATCCCTTGCCCTGAGGCCCATTTGGCACCAAGACAGGTGGGAAAACTAGCTAGTCAGAAGGCGTGTTCACTCTCAGGCTTGTCACAACCCTAAGATGGGTTACCTGAAGTGAACATCGAAAGAAAGGTTCCACCATCTTGTTTTTAGAGGAAATAGGAACTCTGGGTCAGGTTTATGTCCACTGTCCACCGTAGAGGAGGTGTAGTCACCCCAGGGGTTGGTAGCCCATTGGCTACTGCCTTACACTCCCCATACCACCCCTAAATTCAGTATTTAGGTGGCTCACTGACACCAGGAACTCAGATTACTCTACTGGGAACAGAAGAAGGATCAAGAGGAGCTGAAAACACAAGAACTTTGGGCCAGCCCTGGATTTGGCGCAAAACCCTGACAATTGCAAAGACCTGACTCAACCTTCAGCTGTGCATCCTCCTATAGCCGTGGACAGCTGCCAGCACTTCGCCAACCAGTCAGCATCTCCCTTGAAGTAAAGGAGCCACTTCCCTGCAGTCCACAGACACCAACCACATCTGCCCGGTACACCGTTATGCTGACAACTGGGTCCACCGAGAAAACAGCACCCAGGGAGAAGACTTGTTGGCTCAGAGAGGTCATCCCCATCTCCAGCATCAATACCCTGGGTGCCAGAGCCCTTGCAGCAGCCAAGGATTGTTAAGTGTCTGGTCGTGACACCAACTCGAGCTGCTAGACCCTCCAGGAGCACTCCAGCATCAATACTCAGGGTACCAGAACCCCTGAAGAAGCCAAGGCATGTTAAGTGTCCAGTCCAGACACCAACCCTACCAAGGCCGACCTACGGATGAGGGACGTCGTCATCACTGAGGCCAGCATTGAGAGTGGCCCTGCTGACCTGTTTCACCCCATCACCAGGTCAAAACCAAGAAGTGGGAGCCTCCAACACAAGCGACCTGCTGGGCAAAAACACCTCTGCACCCGAGCACCACAACCCGAGTCCAAGCCAACCAACTGTGCCCTCTTGACCCATAGACCCTCAAGAAGGAAGCCCCCCTTTGGGTTCTGCCTATCTTGTCCCAAAGTCCCCACTTGCAGCCGTTTTCTTGTGACAGGTTTCCCCATGACTTTAACGGGTAGCGTTTGAGTCTACAATCACGGATAGCAACTCTACACCCGGACACACCAGAGCAGGTAAATCTAAACTGCTGGTGGTTCTTTGGACCTTGGCCCCTAAGCACCTTAAGTAGAGAAGAGTGACCCTGAGAATCATTTGTAAGTGCACCTATGCAGTGAATGTTTCTCCCATAGGATAACATTACCACGTTTTAGGCACAAGCCTCAAATCTGACAGCTGAGATTTTCCACTGTTTTTCCTGTAAAAATCTACATCTAAAGTACTTACCTGATTACAATGATCTAAGTGTCAAAATTTTTATAACAATCTGTGTTATTTTCTAAATTGTTCTCGAGTTTCTTCTTGAGTACGTGTCTCATTTATTGACTCTGTGTGTACAACAAATGCTTAACACTACCACAAAGAGAGCATTCTGGATTATTAATTTAAGCCCTGTAAACCAATAAGGGTCATCTGGACTTTCTACATAGTGTTCCTCATTTTGGTGCACTACATAAAAAGTCAGCTTCCTACACTGTGGACAGACTGCCATGTCCTTTAGGATACTCCCGTCATGTATACCCCATTTTTACATACATTGTCCCATCCAAACGGCAATAACGATTCTAAACAGGTAACCTTTTACCTAGTAGCTTGATCCTGTCTCCTCAACACCAGGCTCTAAGTATTCTATCATAATCCCTGTACCTGACATGCATAAACATGCTCCCAGGCAAGGCAGATTTATTCTGTATAAGGGTCACCAATCTTTTAATCCTTGGCCAATAGCCAGCTGTACATGCTCACACTTGTTTAGCATAGCATTGGTGATTGTTTTCAAAACATTTGTAATTGTTTTCAAAACTTCCACGATTGTATTAAAAACATATTGATTCTAGAAAAAACCCTGGAGTGACCACTTTAGTTTAAAAGACCCTCACTCCCCCCTACAAATTAGAGGAGAATTCCTTCCAAGCTGAGACGGGGGTCCTGAATGCCGAGTCTCCGACAAGCAGCGGTCTGACATCCCATGCGGGTTGTCATCCTCGATGTAGAGACGGGGTCCTTCATGTCAAACCTTCAGGTGAGGGGGATGGTTCTTCCCTAGGGATTTCTTGGCTACAGATACACATAGCTATACGCATATACACCTACACATCCAGGTTAGGCTAGGTACATTTTAGAAAATGACTTAGGGCGTGCATTTTAGGAATATGCAAGTGCTACTGTTTTTATCTGAACTGTTTCTGTTCATCTTATTAGCACTATGGTAGAAATGTATCTACTATTTACGATATTGGTACTAGCAATCTCTTTCGTATGCTTCTGTGGTTTCTGATTGTTGCAGCACATATGTTTTTACACAAGCCTGTCGCTGGACCAATAAATTCTTATTGAAACGTCCTAATCGCCATCCTGTGTGTTTTCTGAAACAAAGCAAGCAGGAGTGTCTGAGCGAAATGTACTGTACTGTTTTCCACGATGCCTGAGGAATCAGGGTTATCATGTTCAGTGGTTACCAGGGACTATCTACACCACTGTAGAATACAGGGGGTGGTAGTGGCACTGTAGAACTAGCTGGTCTAACGGCTGACATATCCTGTGAGGGTGTATGGAAGCGGTTGGGACACTAAACCCTCAGTTTAGGTCATCCAAAATGCGCAGGTCCTTGGGGACTCCTAGGAACTACATGACAAGACTCCACATGTAATTATAAGGCAAACACATCACACGCCCTAATGGAAAAACTATGTGAAGACACTCACATATGGTGTTTTTTTAATTCAACAGAAAGTGAATTTACCTTTTTTCTCATCCACACAATATTTTTTCTAGAATAGACTAGCTCCAATGTAGCCAGCTGCTTATCTCGCATTCAACCAACCCTTATATAGAACCTATACTCATCTCAGACCAGGCCTGCATATGCCTAGACATCGCTTTCTCCAAACCAAAACCTAACAATGGTTCATGGAGAATGACTGATTATATCCTAAGTGGCCCAAAATTTACACAAAAATGATGCCATTCTTATGTTTTTCAAAGAAAATGAATCCCCAGATCAATCTCCAGAAAACATCTGGGGCACAATGAAAGCCACCATCAGAGGCTAAATAATAAAAACAATTACCAGAAACAAGAAAACAAATCACAAATTTAACAGGCTAGAATCTCAAATTGCAAAAACAACAATGTGATCGGTGAATGCTTGAATTAATCTCAGCCACTAGCAATCTTCCGGGCCACATCCCAATCCATTGTTTTTCACCCACCATGCCATCTCAGTTTGGACCCACCCATATGCAAATCAGTCCTGACCCTGCTACTCATGGGAACAGTCTTGCCTGAACACCCCCACCCGAAGCCTCCGCTCAGCCAACCTCGCCCTCGCCACAGTCCCCCGCATCCGGAAAACCACCGCCAGCGGCAGATCCTTCTCCTACCTCGCTGCCAAGACCTGGAACACTCTCCCCACCATCCTACGACAGACCCACGACCTGCTGGCCTTCAGAAAACTCCTCAAGACCTGGCTCTTCGATCAGTAGCGGCCCCCCTCCCCAGCGCCTTGAGACCCTCTCGGGTATGTAGAGCGCTTTACGAATGCAGTGATTGATTGATTGATTGAACAGCAAGGTCAAGTCCTCCCTGAACCGAAACACAAGCAACACAGGACTGATTTCACCCTTATAAGGGCTCTTCAGCCAGGCATAGCTTGATTCCAGTGGCATAGTTATTCCAGGATCCACATCTGGGTATACTCTGCGAACGTAGGGTGTCAAATGCGAAAAACAAGAAGGTGATGGATAGAATGCTCAAATTAATCTTAGCCACTGTCAATCACTCAGGCCACATCCCAATCCATCAAGCAGATTGTCAACACTCATCTCCGCAAAAATAACTGGACAGTTTTAATATTACAGTGCTCTCTGACAAGGCGAACAAAGACCTAAAACAAAAAAAGAAAGACAACGCAGAAATAATTGAAGCTAGCAAATCGTTCAAGTACAGAAGTACAGAAAGTCCCCAGGTACCGACAACTTTACAGCATCCCTTTATAAAACCTTCAATACTTCCCTTTTGATCCACCCAGAAGAACTATTAGAGCATGGCACATCATCCAGGAATATTACTCAAACTGCCTCTGAAGCTTTATTGTATTTATCGCCAAGGAGGGCAAAGATCCCCTAGACTATAAAAATTATGGACCAATATCACTCTTAAACACGGACTATGAGATATATATCAAAATCTTTACCTTAAGACTGGAGCGTATTCTTCCCACCCTTATTAACCCAACATAGGCACCGATGTCGTTAGGAAGGCCTCCAGACAGGTTCTGGAACGTGCAAATCCGATTCGGAGCCTATGTTTCCGACCAAATCGTCCCCTGGTCCGAATGACCAAGTACGATGCGAAGATCTCGTCCGCATCGACCTAATCGTTTCCGAACCTGATCCTTTCCGTCCGACTCATTCGCAGCCGAATCAAGCCGCGCAATGGAGTCGGATTCCGAACAAGCGAGGACGATGCACGATTCAGACAGTCGTATCTCAGCAAGATGAATCGGCTGTGGGAATCGGACTTCGGGGGGCTGTAGCAGGCCCCTTTTCACCCGGGGCCCTCCAAATCGATCACGCGGGTGTTCATGGGTCCCCCGATCCAAGAATGCATAGTGTGGTGCCCGCCACAGGGTGTATGCTTTTCCACACCCACCCCTTTTTGCTATGGGAGCCTGTTTACACGTTCGGTGTACAGGCTCCCATAGAGTTCAATAGGAGTCCGATCGTACCGAGTCCGTCACCATACGGATGCATCGTACTCATTCAGTCGGACCCTCACAGCACGAGTCGCTAGGAAAGCCTTCCGGATCCGAGTCGTATGGAGGGCTTTCCTAGTGAGATCGGAATCGGCCCCGTAGACAGGTTGCATGTAAGAAAGGTTAGAGGCGAACAATATCAGACTATTTTTTCATGTCATTGAAAAAGCCAAACTCATTTCATCCCATGCGATGACCATGGCACTTGATGCAGAAAAGCCCTTTGACAAGATCTCATGGCCTTCCCTTTGGTGACCCTCGGAAAATTCAGTATTTTCCCAGTTTTAATCCACATGGCCATGTCACTTTACTCCTAGTGCTCGGCGAGAATTAAAATGAATGGGCCATCCTCAAAGAGCACCCACCTGACTCAAGGCACTAGCAAGGTTGTTCACTATTCCCACTCTTATTCCTCCTTATGATTGAAACTCCTACTCCATGATATCATACATAACTCATGTTCAAGGGAATCCCTTTCCCTCTGGCTGCCAAAAATTAGCAGCATACGCAGATCACATTCTAATAGTCTCTAGAGACACTGAAGTGGCCATGCCAGGAATTTGAAAAATAGTAGATAAATATGCTTCAGTATCAGGACATACCCTTAACTGAGAAAAAACAAAAAATGGCCCCTTAAATAGCCCAAATCTCTTCTATATGGCCTTTCGCTTGAACTTCAAATAGCAATCTAATTGCTTAAATTACTTAGGCATTGAGTTCAAAAACAATCTGTATACGTCTAGGGTCAAAATTGAATCTTCATTTTTTAACAAAATCAAAGACCTGTTAGAATCCTGGTCACCTAGATATATCACATGGTGGGGTCCGATAAGAACTGTTAAAATGATTGTGGCTCTACTAATAAACTTTATACCATGGATGTTCACGCTACTCCTTTTGTTAAACGTCCATAAATCCATAAACAAACTGTTATCAAATTTCATTTGGAAAGTTAGGTCATAGAATTTCCCTTAAGAAACTCATAATTGGGGGGGCGCTAGAGGGCGCACAGCGGAATGGCTGCCTCTTGAGACAGCTCCGCCGGACGAGGACTGAAAATGGCGAAAAAAGCATGACCGGGGACGTTTTGCAACCAGGAAATGTCCCTGCACTGATCGGAAGCTGCCCGCAACAGAAGGGGAGCATGTAAACAGCCCAGCTGCCCTGCAACTCCTAAAAACACGGGCTAAGGTGGTCTGGGATGCGAGAGACTAACGGCTCCCAAGATGGCGGCACCCGCTGAAGCGAAGACGCGATCGTGCAGGTAGCGGCCCAGCCACTGACGAGCGCTCAATGTGGGCGCTGCTGCCACGGAATTGCCCTCAGCTCACCTTTGCTGGCGAGTCGCGGTGGCCCTGAAAGTTCGGACGGCGACCGGAGAGCGCTGCGGTGGCGCTGCGGACGGACGCTGCCCTGGACGGAGCGAAATGCTGATTGACGATCAGAGATGAGGACTGGGCCATGGTGAGGCAGCGCGGCTGGAACAAATGCGTAACGCTGGGCTGCGGTAGCGATCGTAGGAACGGAGGGATGCTGCGGGAAGCCGGAGTGGAAGGATACTACAGACTGCCTGCCTGATATTGTGCAGCCCGGACACTGGTGAGAGACATAGGGGGCTGGGGCGGCGCTGCTCCCGCGAACATCACACGGAGCGCGCCCTGGGGGCTGCCGACTACGCAGGCCTGCCGGTGTGCCGGTGAGAGCTGGGCCGCGCGACGATCGCTGTGGTGCTGAAGGGCGGCGCTGGATCCCAGAGTGCCGCAACACAGTGAGAGCCTGAACAGCGGCCATACTACCACGACACCCCCTACCTCGGTGACGGTGTCGGCTGGCCCCGGAGACCCAAGGGCGCCAGTGGGCACAATGGGGAAACCAGAGAAGACCCAGTCAAAGCTTCCATTTGAGACTAAGCGCCAGACTAAAGGCGCTGTAATGCCACCAGATGAAGTACCAGGCGCTGAGGAATCGACACCACAGGGAATGGCGGAGACGCTGAAGGCCATCCAGAGGAGCCTACAAGATGTCCATGGCAAACTAGACACTATCACGCTACGTGTCGACAACATGGCGGCAAAACTGGACGCGCACGGAGAACGCCTGACAGAAGCGGAGACCCGAATTGGGGCGCTGGAGGACGTTTCGCAAACCACGACTCAAAAGTTCACGGAGGCTGAGAGACTGATGGAGGTGCTGAGAAACAAGGCAGAAGATTTAGAGGCGCGCTCACGACGCAACAACGTTAGAATCACGGGGGTTCCGGAGTCAACCAACACTGGACGGATGGAGACGTACGTCGAAGAGCTAATTAAGGAAGTTGTGGGCGCGGAGCACCTCTCCCCGATGTTCCTCATTGAGCGGGCACACAGGTCACTGGCCCCGAGGCCGAAGCCCGGGGCGCCCCCGCGGCCTATAGTAGCCAGAGTCCTCAATTACAGGGATCGCGATGCTGTCCTCCGCATAGCGCGTGAAAAACAACAAATCACGCACCAAGGGAACACTCTGGCGTTCTATCCGGACTTTACAATTGCAGTTCAACAAGCACGGAAAGAGTTTAACCCGGCGAAAAAGAAACTTCGAGAGATGGGGGTTGACTATGCCATGCTGTATCCCGCCCGGCTTCGAATAACACACGAGGGACATGCGGCACTGTGCCACTCGCCACGGGAGGCGCATGACCTGATCAAAAAAATCGGTATTAAGCGAAAGGACAAGAGGAGAATCGAGCCACACGAAGACGCTGACTGAACGCCTGTGCAAAAACAAAATGCCAAAAGAACGCCTAAGTGACTCCATACCGTGGGATGCGCCTATGGCCCTGACGGACTGGGCTGCGAAGGGCACAATGGCCGGTAAAACGACTTATGGCAAAGCACAGACGGAAGCTGCAACTGCTGCGTACATACACGCTGGGGACTGTGAGGAACGGATGGACGATGGCGGGGCCGATATGTCCGTCTTGGTGATATAGACCTCCCTAATGCCTGCGGGCCACCGGTGGTGGGACTCCATTGCCGGATGGGACCTGCGTGGCGTGGGGATCAGCCGATCCATGCTGGGAGAGCATAGGGGATTTTACAGGGACTGCGGATGGCCCCGCCAGAGGAGCAGCAGCAGAGACAATTCCTGCCTCCCAGGACTAGATCATAAATGCATAGGTAAGCTGCGGGAGGAGGGCCACCCTAAAGACTGGCGAGAACTAGTTGGCCAGCAGGACAGTAAAACTGTAAATGGGATATTATGAACGCTGCTGCAGCTGCGATGAGCCCTGGGGAAAGTCACTCGGATGCTTACACGGAGATGGGGCCCACTGGGGTCTGATCAAGTAGCTGTCCTTGTCCACATCCATTGAATTGGATGGAGTGGTGTGTTCTCGGCGGTCCCCCCGAAAAGAAGGGAGATCCCCGTATTCAGTTACTTTAATGTTTAAACTTAGTTATGGGGTATGTCTTTGGCATGGTTGGGGTGCTGAAGTGGGTGGGGGGGAGAGGGATCTGGTTGGGCAGTTGAAATGTTGGTCACGGTACAAGAGGCGCACTGCTGAAATCCAAGTACGTTTGCTGAGACAAAAAAACAGGAGGTCACTACCCGCTACGCAAATGATAGGGAAGCGCGCTGGAGGGGGGGGTACATGGGACATACATGCTGACACGAGGGAATGACTGATACAGGTCTGAAGGCGGGATATATTCGTTTATTAACATGGAATGTCCGGGGACTTGGTAACCCCAAAAAAATAAGGCACACGTTGGCATATCTAGACAGGCAGCGCGTAGACATTGCACTACTGCAGGAAACCCACTGCGCACCGTCACGCCGAATACCTGTGGGCCGTCGATGGGCTGAATCAGTGCACTATTCATCTTACTCCTCATATGCGCGGGGGGTGATGGTGCTCATCAGAAAAGGACTTAAATATACAATTGAGAAGGTTGAGAGAGATGACGTGGGGAGGTATGTCATTTTAACTGGTCTCCTGCGGGGGCAACGGCTGGCTGTGGTAAATTGGTATGGGCCTAATGTGGACGATCCACAATTTTACCAAACATTGTGGAGCAAACTGCGCGACATGCAGACTTCGCACGTGGTGTGGGGGGGAGACTTTAATATTGCACTCTGCGACGCCATTGACCGATCAGGGGCGACTACAGAACCCCATAAGCGCGCACTCCATGTCCTTCAGGACATAATGGCAGATAGAACACTCACTGACATTTGGAGGAGTAGACACCCGGCTGAGCTGGCTGCTACTCATGTGACTACGTCGCGAGGTAGCTGGTCCCGTATTGATTACTGGTTGGTCTCAGGGGAGGTTGCACTGTGGACGAGGGAGATTTGTCACCTCCCTAGAACACTTTCCGATCACAACCCGGTGCTCCTCACCTTGGAGCTCCCAAACTACACGCCACCTCCATTTAGCTGGAGATTTAATGCTAAGGCTCTCATAGACCCCCTATACGCTGATACCATTGGGCAGGCGATACAGGACTACTTTGAAAATAATGCGTCCACTGCGCCTGACTCGGGAGTGTTATGGGAGGCCTGTAAGGCCACTATACGTGGCGTCTGCATCAGCACTAATGCGGGCATCCTTAAAGATATTCAAAAGCAAATCGGAGCCAAAGAGGACGAGCTCCGAGCACTGGAGCGTGAATACGAGCGCACTCAAAATGCTCGGACACTAGGGGACATTCGGACAGCTCTGACCGAGTTCCAAAAGCTTGCGGACGATGAAATTAAATATACCATGAAAAGGCAGGTGGCGAGGGCATACGGGGAGGGCGGCAGGCCAGGTAGGCGGTTGGCGACTAACATATGCGAGGGACGTGCACCGCAGAACATACAGGTGATACGCGGACAACTAGGAGAGCGGAAATATGGGGAGCGCGAAATATTAGGGGAATTTATGACTGCATACGGGGAGCTGTATACCTCCAGACCTACGGCCTCCGAGGCTGAAGTCGGGGAGTACCTCGACGATGTGGCGATAGCGTGGCTTTCGGATGCACATCGTGAATACCTATCCCAGCCCGTCACGGTGGAAGAGGTCACAGAAATAATTAAGTCGCTGCCGAATGGTAAGGCGCCGGGTCCTGATGGCTTCACGTGCGAATTTTATAAGGCGTTTGTGGACCAGCTGGCCCCCCGGTTGGTGGAAATGTATGGTAATGCCCACGAGCAACAGCGCCTGCCGCCAACCCTACGCGAAGCCTTACTATTGGCACTCCCCAAGCCACAGAAAGACCCGGAGTTCTGCGACTCATATAGACCACTGTCCCTCATAAACGTAGACAACAAAATATTGGCCAAGTTACTGGCTGCCCGATTGAACCCGCTGATGCCCAGACTGGTCTTACCTGACCAGTCTGGATTCATACCTGAGCGCTCCACAGCGCACAATACACGAACGCTGTTTGCGCTTTCCCATTACTTGACACCAGAGACGAAGGCCGCGGCGGTCTTTCTAGACGCGGCCAAAGCCTTTGACTCGTTAGAATGGACATATATGACTAAAGTGCTGAGAAGGATGGGCTTCCCGCTCATGTTTCTCCAGTGGATTCATCTATTGTATGATGCACCTGTGGCGAGGATTAAGGTAAATAATTATATCTCAGACACCATAGCTATCCGGAGGGGGACGAGGCAGGGATGCCCGCTATCCCCTCTCTTGTTCGCATTAGCACTGGAACCTCTTGCCTGCAGGATAAGGCAGGGACATCACTATTCGGCCCTGCAGTTTCCGCAAAGGCCATTGCACATATCATTATATGCAGACGATATGCTGCTATATGTGAGAGATCCGCAGACCAATCTGAACCCGCTGCTGCGGGAATACATAAAATTCGCGAGGCAGTCTGGTGTCACTATAAACTGGGCCAAATCACTGATTATTCCCTTGACCGACACCACGCACCCGCACCACATAGACTACCCATTGGAGTGGAAATCGGACCCGGTAAAATATTTGGGTGTATGGTTTCACAGGGACCCGGAAATTGTGATCAGGGCTAACTACGGGACGGTGATTGACACGCTGGAGGAGAAGGTGGGGAGATGGATTCAACTGCCTTTATCACTGGCAGATCGTATTGCTATAGTAAAGATGGTGGTACTGCCGAAGTTACTCTACCTATTCGTCAACATCCCCATACACCCCCCACGGGAGGTATTCCGCAGGATTGCTTCGATGGTCCACAGGCTTGTATGGGCGGGAAAGACAGCTAGGGTGGAGATGCGGACGCTCACATTACAATACAGTCAGGGAGGGTTCGGGGTTCCAGACCTCTATCTATACTACCTCTGTGCGCAGGCGCAATACGCACATTACTGGTACCATAGGATTCCATTTCTCACCCACACTGCGATTGAGGAGGGAGATGCATTGCCAATCCCACTTGAGGCGATCATTACTCACCGTAGGCCCCCTTTGCACGCGCGAGACATAAATACTGTTGACGCCACTAATAAAGCGTGGCACGCCATGGGCAAAATGGCCAATAAACTACCGCTGTATGCCCCGGCGCTCAGGCTTCAATGGCATCCGTCCATATCGGTAACGCAAGAAAAGTTGGGATTGGACCTCTTGCGCCAAGTAGGCATCGACACTGTAGGAGACTTGTTCGAAGAGGGGACGTTTAAAACACTAGCACAATTAACATACATTAGTAATATGTCTACACTTTTTTGTTTTAACTATCATAGGTTACAAAAAGCTGTAAAGCAGCTGTATCCAACGTACCCCCTAGAACCGCAGACGTTAACAGCGCTGCAATGGCTGATAACCACACCTGCAAAAAAACACCTAGTATCAACACTATATATAAAAATGCAGGAGGACATAGCGGGAAACACGCACGTTTCCATGGACAAGTGGAGCAGCTGCCTAGACACGCAGTTAACGGAGGAGGAGTGGACAACGGCCTGCACACTGACGGGGATGCTGACGCCCAATGGCAACCTCCGAATATTACATTTCAAATACCTACACCAGACATACTACACACCGGCTAGACTACACCGGTATGGGCTGCGTGGGGACTCTAGGTGTAAACGCTGTGGGTCTGAAGGGGCAGATTTCCTGCATCTGGCATGGTCCTGCGCAGCAGTGGGAGAATACTGGGAGCAGGTGACGAAAATCCTGGGGGCCATGGTGGGAGGTGGGGTGCGATGCGAGGCCAAAACCTGTTTGCTGGGGCTGCTGCCCGACTTGCGGGCCCTAAAGCGTAGATTCTGTGTGGTTGCGTTACTAATGGCCAAGCGAAGGGTCTCGCTATGCTGGAATGGGAGGAGGAGCCCGAAGCCGAAAGACTGGCTCATAGACTTAACGTACTGCAGAGATACCCTGAAAACTTACGAAGAGGAACTCCCTGCGGGGTCTGCGCCCAGAGACTACTGGGTATACCTAACCCAATATTTGCAAACTGTTTCCACAGAGTCTGCGAACGATTAGTGCGCAAGGGGGCGGAAGATGTGTATAACAGTCCTCTGACCAGGAAATGAAAAGGTGACATGGATGTAGGGTGCTGCTGTGCTGTGACCACCATGTTTTGATTGTTGTTTGTTTGTAAATTATAACAAATGCCAATAAAAAAAAAAAAAAAAAAAAAAAAGAAACTCATAATTAAAAAATCGAAAGATGGACTGGGACTACCAGATTCCTTGCGTGACAAGCAATCTGGTAGTTAAAGATCAAAGACTCACCTCGTCCTCCATGGGTTGATATCCAATTGGACTTAGTTAAGTCCCTTTCCCTAATGAACACACTTACACTAAAAACACTGAAAGTCCCACACCCACTCCTGATTATTACAGTTACAGTAGCCACTATTAAAAATCTGCGCAAATATTTTCTAAACAAAACAAAAGTTTCTGAGAGCTGTTTGCTGTGTTTTAACTTACAAATAGCAATAGACAGTAATTCAGTCTTTTGGAACAAATGAGCCTCTGCTTGCATTTTATTGTTTAAGGATCTTGGCACACTGGATCGTGTCTTTGGCCATGCTCCAACCAACTGACTTTTATAGCTTCCTCAAAGTGGGAAAACTCACCCATCTGATTGTATCCAAGGTTATTCAGAAAGTTGATGCAAAGATCACATACCTTCTAGAATATACAAATGTATAGACAAAAGCTCAACACCAAACAATATCCACGTTCAAGGAAAATGTGAAAGTTCTTGTGTAGCTAGTAATACCCCTTTCCCTCCTGAGATTGAGTGGGAGGACACGTGGAACTCCCTCTTCTAATATAAGATCTACCTACTCCTCTACCAGTTCAAATTCTGGACAATTCATAGATGTTTCTGGACCCCAAAAAGGCTTCACAAACTGGGAATAACAAACGCCCATAAATGTTGGCATTGCTCAGATGCCATAGGGGATTATGATTGCTTGCTGTTCCATCGCAAGGTCATCAAAGACTATTAGAATAACATTAAACACACACTTAACTTGATATTCCACACTCACTCCTAGTTACTCCAGACCCATATACCTCAAACCTACGATCTATACTCAGAAAATGGGACCTATATCTTCTGGACCTGTTATTAACCATAGTAGTCAAAACCATTCTGTCTGACTGGAAAACATGAATAATATCTCGCACCACATCTGCTGGGTTTGGGTCTGTTTCATAAGAAATGCTTACAACAATATGCATAATCATTACTTCTCCTTTAAATGGCCCACAGCCTTATGGAACAAACTAGACACTAACCTAGAAAAGATTAAACCCATCTGAACATGTAAGGACCTAGATATACATTACTTTTCCACATGCAATGATCTGGATATTAAACCCTTTATATTAGCACCTCTTCATCTCACCCACCCCGTCTTATCCCCCTCACTTTCCTTCCTCCCCTCTCTCCACCCCATCTACAAGCACATCACTCTATGTAGAATCTCTCAACAAACTCCACATACCATTAGATGCTGTCTGCCTTTTTGTTTCTTGTTGAAACTCATACTGACCAGGTACCTGCCTTTTTTATCATACAAGGTGCTGGTTTCTTTTTTCTGTATATAATACTAAATAAAAAGTTTCTGAACTTTAAAATAAAAGATTGCTGTAAAGGACTAACAGTGGTGGGAGCAACACTGTTTACAGTGGTAGAGCAGGCCTTTTTCACCTGTCTGTGCCAGAGAGAGTTGCCTACTGACCTCTGTCATTGTTTTTGTTGCTAATGCCCCTGTGCTGATAGAGTGTGACTCATCAATCTAGGCTTCTAGCCTTTTTGTAAAGTGGCCTACCAGTCCCTGCAACCAGGTGGTTTGCCCATCCATGTGGGACATGTGTGCTTTAGGTGTGTACCTTTCTATATGTATAAAGGATATGTTTATGGGGCATATGGGGTACATGTATCCATGTGTAATTCATCTTGTATGGGCAACATCCACATGGTATCTAAGGTGGAGAGCTGGTGAGAGCTCAGCCAGCAGATGTGAATTGCAAGGCTCATCCAGGAAATTTAGGGAATCCTTTGCACTGGGTCAAATATTTGGGCAGGGAATTAGGGGCCGATTACGATGGCTAGCGGACCAAGTCCGCCCGCCATCGCAGCTGCAAAAGGGACCGCCCTCCATAGTTGCAGCGGTCCCACCATACGAATTATGATGCACTCGCCAGTGTGGCGGGCGCATCCTGTATATTTTACATTGCAGCGGGCGGTGCTGCAAGCAGCACCCACCGCAATGTAAAAAATACATGTTGTGCTTTTACATGCACAATGTAACAGGCACCGCTCGATGCCTTCCACATTGTACATGCAAGCGCAGGAGGGTACGGTACCCCCCATGTGCTGACCCCCCACCCCCCTACACCCTGGGGGCCCACAACGGGCCCCCAACAGCAGGAACCGCCTGCCTTTCCATGGCGGCAATGCAGCCATGGAAAGGCTGATCACAGCCTTTATCGTAATATGGATGGCGGTGTCTGGAAGACACCGCCACATATTAAACCCGTTTTCTGCCGGTCGACAAGTCGACCGGCGGAAAAGCGGCAGACGGTCTTTCCATCCGCCGTGGACCCCCCAGCCATCATAATATGGCGGGAAGTCTATGCAGTCAGGATGGCGGGCGGATCACCCCCGCCGGGCCGGCGGTGACCACCGCCGGCCCGGCGGGGGCGATCCACCCGCCATCGTAATCGGCCCCTTAGATGCAGGGGGAGAGGTGTTTGGGGTGTGACACCACAAATAAATGTATTCTTGAACTGGTAGTTGGGATAAGGGGGCCCTGAGACAGGTCTGCTATGTCTGGGTTGGTTTTTCATTGTGGCCCAAGAAAAAAGACGAAAGAGTGACCTTTGCTGTAAGACAGGAAACAAAGACAGAGATGTAGGGCCACATGTATCAACCAATTTTGCCTTCGCAAATGGGACGATTAGGCTATTTACATGTATCAAACTCTATTTTGAGATTCGGTAACCTGTTATCGAATCCCAAAATTGGTGAGCTATTCGGTTTTTGGAAGGGGCATGTTTAGGGCGTCCCTTCCACATAGTGAATCGCAGTGGTATGTATGAATGTTTTGTGACTGTGAATGCAGTCGCAAAACATTCACAATTTACCACCAACTTCAAGCTGATGGTAACCCATTCACAAATGGGTTACCATCACCAAGGGACCCCCCTCCCTTTTGGGAATGGTGCTGAAACTAATGCCTGCTCTGAAAAATGAAAAGAAAACTTTTCATTTTTGTTTTTCAAACGCAACCTTTTTTTTTTTTTTTTTTAAATGGTCTGTATTTAAAAAAAAATGCATGCTTCATTTACAAGCAGTCATGGACATGGTAGTCTGCTGACCCCAGCAGGCCACCAGTGATTTTAAAGATCCCTAGGGGGTCGCTAATTGCGACCTACCTCATTAATATAAATAAGCTAGCTCGATTTGCGAGCCCCTACGAATTGCTAAATGAAACTCTTGAAGTTTTATACATTTGGAATAGTGATTACCTAATTGCGATTCGCTGAAAATCACAATTCGGTAATCGCTATTCCAAATCTTGATACATGTGGCCCGGTAAAGAGTCAGAATATCGAGTTGGAAATGTCGACTTGCACTAATATCGAGTGCAAAATATCGAGATACATAAATATCGACTGAAAGAATATCGTGGTCAAGAATATCGAGTTTAAGGTAAGCAATATTGTTTTCTAAAATATCGAACTCATTAATATCGTTTGCAAAAATATAGTTGTAAAAAATGTGGGGGTCTATTATAATGGCGGGCGGATCGGTGGCGATCCGCCCGCCATTATCCACCGCCCGCATGCAATTTACCCCCCGCCTGATTATGTTGGCGGGGGTACCGCAGCGGATGGGAAGACCGTCCGCCGCTTTTCCTCCCGGTCGATGAGTCGACTGGGCGGAAAAGGTTTGAATATGGTGGCGGTGTCTGTTAGACACCGCCATCCATATTACTATGCATGCGGGGATCAGCCTTTCCGTGGCGGCAAGGCATGCGGATTTAGCAGTTGGGGGCCTGTTGCGGGCCCCCAGGATGATGGGGGGGGTGAGGGGGCACATGGGGGGTACCTATGGTACCCCCTGCATTTGCATGCACAACGTGGCAGGAACTGCGCGGTGCCTGCCACATTCTGCAAGTAAATGAACAGAGTGCAGCCACAGCATTGTGTCAGGCGTTGCTGTATGCACCGCCCGCCACAATGATGTAGATGGGTGATGCCACCGCCACTTTGGCAGTGACATCCTAATTCCCGGTGTGGGACCGCCGCACCACTGGCGGCCGGTTCCAGCGCCGCCAGGGTTACGTCCGCCCGCCATCCTATTTTTTTGTCTAACTATTGCATTTGTTTTTTTATATATTTGTTACATTTTTAGACTTTATTAATTTTATTTTGAGTAAATTTTGCGTTTTAGTTATGTAGCGGGGTGTGGGTTTATAGGGGAATAGGGTGGGAAGTAATTTAATTATAATAAATTGAATATTAATTTTTATTTAACTATGTTGATTGTGTTATTTTTTTAGGAGCGGGTTGTGGGTTGATAGGGGAGTAGGGTGGGAATTATTTAAATTTTAATAAATTTATTAATATTTGTAATATCATTTTAAATTAATTTTATTTTATAGTGTTAATTGTGTGAATTAATTTATTAATAATTATTTGTATTTTGCTTGTTAATTGTTATTAATTAATTGATTGTTAATTAATTATGTTAATTGTGTCATGTTTTACGAAATTGGTGGTGGCATTTTTAGAGGAATATGGTGGGAGGTAATTCTTTTATAGTTAATTAATTATTTGTTAATTGATGCTAATTAATGAATTCAAATTTGAATATGCCAATTGTGTAATAATTTTGATGTGTGAGTTGCGGTGTTTATAGTGGTAAATGGTGGGAAGTAATTGTTTTCAAATTAATTAATGATTTGTTGTTAATTGATATTAATTTATTAACCGATTCAATGCGGCGCACATTTCCCCGCTGTGCGGGCAAATTCCACGTCTGTGCAAATCGGATGGCTCCAGGACGTCCGACGCACACGCCCACCGTGACGTCAGACGGCCGGGGGGTTGTCCGACACATGAAAGATGTTAATGTAAAATTAGTTATGGAAATTGTGTAAATATTTTTAGGTGTGTGCTTTGGTGTTTATTGAGGTAGAGGGTGGAAAGTAATTTAGTTTAAATACATTTTTATTTTGTTTCGGGATTTAGGTTCAATAGCTGTAACGTTTGGTTTGTACATTAATTTTTACATTTTTAAATGTGTTTTTATAATTATTATATTTGTTTAATTGATAATTAATTGTGTTAATTATGGAGGTACACTTTTTTGTGTACCTCCATGTAGATGTGTATTATAAATTGTGTGGTGTTATAGGGTAGGAAAGTAAATATTACATTTATGTCATTTTTAATTTTTTGATGAAAATTAATTTCTATTACAAAATATTTATTTGTTAGTAAATTTTTTGTTAAATTAAGAAAATGTATATTTTTGTCAATTTTAGATTTTTGCTACATTCAAATATTTGTATATGTTTTGTTAAGTTTTATATTTTTATGTATGTTTTGTTTTGGGGTTTTTGATTATATTTTGTATTGTAGTTGATATTTTGTTTGTTTTTAAATTAGAATTTTGTTCTGTGGAAATAGTAATCTTTACCCCTCCGCTATCCAACACTTTCCCAACTGTTGCATTCGCATGAGTGGGAGTAGTAATTTCTATCCCCTACGCCAATGCTGGAGCAGAGTTTTCTGTTTGAAAATTCGTTGGTTTTTGAAGCTCTGGTATGTCTATTTGTCATATTAATTTATTAATTACTAATAATTAATTAGTTACATCCTTTCTTTCTCGCTCTGCTCAGCGGTCCAGCGGACATTACAACTTTTCTATGTATCTTTCCTTTGTTCGATTCATTATAAGAATTGTTAGCCTAGAGAGGGTTCTTGCCACTTGCCATTTGCCTTTGCCGCGTACCGAATCTGCGTTGCTGAGGATTGATGCTGAAGGGACTTCGTCTTGAGAGACTTTACCGAGAGACTTGTCCTGACCCGTTCTGACATTAGCTAGAATAGGTAATTATGAGAAAAATGATTTATTCTGTTTGATTTCCATTTTGACTAATTTTAGATAAAGCAATATAATTTGAACATGGTGTTGGATATTATTTCTTGTCAATTATTGTGTATTATATTTTGATTATTGCCGTATAGGTTGTATAGATTATGTTTATGGACAGTCACAATAACCAGGTCTTATCGACCTCGATATAGATGCAGGGTGACTAGGAGTTTTCTTTCCACAGGTTTATTGCTGGTAGAGTATTTGAGCGTATGTTAGTGAAATGGGCCCTAGCGTATGATGAATGTATGTGCGTGTAACTGTGAGATTACTCTATCTGTGGTAGTGGGAATATTATACACACCCTGATCTCTATCAATTTCCTGGTAGCAGAGTAGGATGGTTATTGATGATTGTCTTGATCTGATAAGATTGCTTGTACATTAGCTTATTGATTATTGATTATTGGTTGATGTTGGTATATGTACTAATACTATATGTTGGAGTCGTAATGTTGAGTTATATGTAGTGCTTCTGGAACTTGGGAGCTGGTAGCAGTTCCGTAGTAGGGCAGAGGGAAGTATATGCTGCTCTCGGGAAAGACGGAATTGTAAGGAATAACGTGTGACAATTGAAGTTGCGCGTCACATTGTCTGGGTTCGGAATCAGTGACATCGTCGTATGTTACTATTAGATATTTCTGGTATATAAGGAGTGTGTATGATAGTGAAGGTTATCTGTGAAACTCTGGTCTTAAGTCCCAGGGATCCGTAAGGATTACCGTTAAAGCTTATCGCGGGAGAAGTAATAGGTATTCTCTGAGCTTGTTTGAGAAACTGGACAGAGGAAAGCTGTTTAGTTGATGTATGTTATAATTCTGTAGTGGAGCAGATTATCCGCTGTTCTCGGGAAGCAGGATTCTGTGTATGTACTATATTTTCTTGTATGAATGTGCGTAAATGTATACATATTTAATTGATTGTAAGACTCTTTGGATAAGTCCTAGAGGAAACAGTTAATGAATGTATGTTAGAAGGGCAGAGTAGAGGGATGTGCTACTGTGTCAACGAGAGGTTTCTTGTGAAATAGATTTTTTTTACTATTCTGTGGTTAGCGAAGCAGACAATGGAGATGTTTTTATGTTGTAACTAATAGATTTTGTAGAAATTTTGACACGAAGTCTACTGAAAAGATTTTGTAAAGGAGGGGTAGACGAGTGACAGAAGACAGGAGACAAGCGACTGCAGCGACTGTTGATGTCAGAAAGACCGCGCTCTGATTGGATAGTGGATCAGAATAGTGTTCGCGCTAGGATTGGTGCGTTGGTGTGAGCCGCGCAAGGATTGGAAGAGCTATTTAGTGACGTAGACGCTCCAGGATTGGTGCGTTGGTGTGAGTCGCGCTGCTATTGGTTGAAAATTCGTATTGTATATTTATAATACGGAAAGAGTAGAGAGTTTTTGGTAAACGCTAAAATGTATTACCAAGAAGAGAAAAAGAAGAAAACATTTTTTGGTAAAATTAAAAAGTGGTTTAACAAGGATAAAGATGTTAAAACGAGAGAGGGTGAGTTGTTACCTCCAACGAAAACACCTGCATCCTTCATGGCTGCGAAATATGGGTTTCATACCTGTATATGGTTGGAGAATTGGGTTAGGTATACTAAAGAAGATGGTGTTCTAGCATTTCCAGAACATGGTTCATTTAATCTGGCCGTGTTGAGAAATTTACGGGAAAAGATGTTATGTTTAGACCCGAAACCAAGACCTACACAGTTCGAGGCTTTAGTGGAATGGGAAGAGGAAGTACATGAGCGAGAAAAACAGAGATCTGGAGGGTACTACAGGTACATGTTTGGGAGGAGACATGATCGTGAGACTCATCATGATCGAATGAAAAGGTGGCGAGATGTTAGTATGTCAGAGGGATTATATCCGATGAGAACAGTTGAAGGAGGAGCAGAAAGGGTTCCTGAGTCAGAAATGAGAAAATATGGAGTTAATGAGTATGAGGATGAGGTCTTGAATGACATGATTTACAAGAGACCACCTCCATATAGACCAGAACCGGATAAGAGTACACCAGTTGTTTCTCCGATAAGAGATACAGTTTGTGTCAGTGAGACAGAAAATGAGACACCTGAGTTAAGAAGTGATCACTACCTTGATGAGAATACCAGACAATTAGCCAGAACTACAACAGAGTTGACTGAGAAGATTAGGGAGTTAACGAAGAATCTGGAAGCTGTTACGGTGCCTGTAACTATAGGTCCGGTTATGCCTGTGTTTGACAAACAGAGGACAGGTGAGAATGGACTGGTGATTCCATATGTTGGGAATAATTTGACAAATTCAGTTGGTCCTTCAGGAGATTCAGGCAAAAGAGCAGAAAGAAGTGACCTGAGACAATCAAGACATGACACATGTAGTGAAATATTAGATGCTAGTGAAGCTAGTTGTTCAGGGATGCCAATTTTAGAACCGCAGAAGAGAGTGGTTCCAGTGAGAAAAACTGCTGAAATAACAGTTGAAGATTTGAATGATTGGATGAAAGTTCTACAGAAAAAGGATAAAGATTCACAAGTAATTGACGTGGCTAGGTTGCGTGTAGAATTAGAAGAGCTTGTTACAGGAACAGTTCCAACAGAAATTCTGAAGAGTCATCATGATGGTGAATTAATGTTTATGTGCAAGAACATTACCTGGAGAGCAAGAAATACACATGACAGGCTAAGAGCAATAGCGAATGAGCAGGGAGTTGACATTGATAAAGTGAAAGCTTTACAAAAAACCTACAGGATGGATTTTACAGAGAAGGATATTGAAAATTTGAATGCTACTGGTAGAACAGGACAGATTAAGGAAATTGTAGCATTATTGCGAAGATGGGGTGATGTAGAAAAGTGGAAGGATAGGTGGTATAAGAAAAGAGAGGAATCTGAAGATAGAACAACTTATTCAGCATTTCCAGTGAGAGAAAAAGAGAAACCGGTGGATAATTATCCTATGAGAGAAATACCTGGAGGAGGATATGTACATGTTCCATGGACCAGACAGGATATTTTATCATTCACGAATGATTTCCCTCGATTGAGAGAAAAGCCCGTCGAGTGGTATAGGCAGATAGATAGGTTTGTGAAATTGTCAAAAGTGCTGTGGGTTGACCTGAATAGTCTGTTTGATATAATTGTTCCAGCAGACTTGTGGACTGAGTGTAAAATAGTTGTGAGTTGGCCTACTGAGGAATATCCAAGAGACCCAAGAACAGGGGCACCAGATCCAGAGGTAATGAGAAAGTATGATCAGGTGATGGTATACCTGAAGAGTAAAGTTCCTGCAAAAGAGACAGACTGGGTAAAGATAGATCGAACACAACAGGAAGCGAAAGAATCAGTTCATGCTTTTTACGAGAGGCTGATACTAGCATTTAAACAATTCAGTGGAGATGAACACCTGGGTGACAAAGATTTGAGTCATTTTGTATACAGATTTGTATATGGCCTTAGACCTGAAATTGGTGAGAGAATTCGTGAGCATACAGTGGATTGGCAGAGTAAGAAAGTAGATGAGATTCTGAGACATGCGAAATACTTCAGTGATGAAATTGAAGCGAAACAAAGAAAGCTGAAAGAGAAAGCAATGTGGGCACAAGTGAAAGTTGCGGAAAGACAGGAAGCACAGTTAGTGGAACAGGCGAATAATCCAGGAAACAATGCAGGGAATAGACCAAGATATGCAGGGAAAGGAAAAGGAAGTCTTGAGGAAGCGAAAAAAAAGTTTCCTTGTCACAACTGTGGCCAATTGGGGCATTGGAGATCGGAGTGTCCTAATCCACCATTAGTGAGTAATGAGAATAAATCCTTAAATCAACAGGTGCAGAATGAAGGAAATAATCAACAGCAGCAACAACAGAAAGTTGTGAGACAGCAGAGTCAAGAGCCAAAACCGCCCTTGCCGCAGAATAAAGGGTTACAAAAGTATAATCAGGATTCAGGATTCTACAATGATGAACAGGTAAACAAACCAAGACGTTCAAACAAGGTACAACAGTACTTGTTAAAGAGTGAAGGGAGTGAATCTGAGGGTGATTATTGACGGTGCCGAGGAGAGGAAGAAGAGTGCATACTTGGTGCAACTCTAGAAATAGACCAGGCAGGACCATTTGTGGATGGGAAAATAAATGAGGAGAGTGTTACTTTTTTGGTAGACACAGGTGCGACAAGATCAACTGTCAGGTCAACAGATGTTAGAAATCTTCCTCTCTCGGATGAAGCAATCCAAGTAGTTGGTGTAGCCAATACGCAAATCAGAACACGTCTTACTGAACCAGTAAGAGTACAGATAGGGAAATTTTCAGACATGCACAGATTCATTGTCTGTGACACGAGTCCAGTGAACCTGTTAGGTAGGGACTTGTTGTGCAAGATGAACTGCACAATTTTTTGTACACCGTATGGAATAGCCTTTGAGACACTAGATGAGGATGTTTTGTACCGAGTGACTCTAGAGAATAGAGAAAGTGAGTTAATTGGTGCATTTGCTGTGTTTAATCCGGAGGATTTGCCTCGAGAGCTGAGAGACACAGTGAAAAGGACAGTTTGGGATTTTACTGGAGAGGATGTGGGATTGATGAATAATGTAGATCCAGTGAAAATTGCAGTAAAAGAGGGAATTACATATCCTAACATTCCTCAATACAAAATGACACCAGAAATAATTGAAGGAATAACTCCTATAATTGAGAAAATGATTCAGCAGGGAGTCCTGAGAGAACTACTGAGTAGTCCGTGTAATTCACCGATAATGGGACTAAAAAAGCCTAATGGGAAATTTAGGATCGTACAGGATTTGAGAAAAGTTAATCAAATTGTGGTGGCATGTTGTCCTATCGTGCCAAATCCATCAGTGATCCTGTATCAAATTCCACATGATGCTGAGTGGTATACAGTAATTGATTTGTGTCATGCGTTCTTTTCAATTCCATTACATCATGATAGCCAGCCGATTTTTGCATTTAGGTTTGGCCAGCGTATCTTAGCATGGTGTCGTATCCCACAGGGGTATACGGAGAGTCCTTCGATATTCAATCAGTTATTGAAGAAATCGTTGGAGAGTTTGATCATGCCTGAGAGCTCAGTACTAGTGCAGTATATTGATGACCTACTTGTGGCATCAAAGACACGTGAAGCTTGTGAAGTAGATACCATAGCTTTACTGAATCATCTGGCCGATGGAGGGTTAAAGGTATCTCCAGCCAAATTGCAATTTTGCAAGAAAGAGGTGCATTATCTTTGACACAATATTGAAAAGGGTCTGAGAAAAGTGACGGATGACAGGATCAGAATAATCAGAGAAATGAAAGCCCCAAAAACTCAGAGGGAAGTGAGAATGTTCCTGGGTATGGTGGGTTATTGTCGTCAGTGGATAATTAATTTTTCTTTGATAGCAAAGCCACTGATTAAACTGACAAAAAGTGAGATGACAGATCCATTGGATCTAGATGCAGAACAAATGGCAGCATTTGAAGAGCTCAAAAGTAAAATGTGTGAGGCTCCAGCTTTGGGTATGCCTGACTATGAAAAGGAGTTTGAGTTGTACTGCAGTGAGAGAAATGGATGTGCACTTTCAGTGTTAATTCAGAAGCATGGATTACTGAGAAGGCCTATTGCGTACTTCTCATCGACACTTGACCCTGTAGCTGTAGGTTTACCAGGTTGTCTGAAATCTGTGGCTGCAACATGCAGAAGTCTGGAACAAAGTGAGGGAATCATAATGGGATATCCTGTAAGGGTATTCGTACCTCACAATGTGGCAATTCTTTTGACAAGAAGCAGAACCCAGTACATGTCACATAGTCGGTTGACTAAATATGAAAAAGTGATTCTGGGAGCATCAAATGTGACTCTTGAAAGATGTGTGAATGTGAATCCAGCGACACTCTTGCCGGATATTGAAAACGTGGGTGTAAAAATGGAAGATGATCATGATTGTTTGGATGTGCTTGAGTACTGTACAAAACCGAGACCAGACATAAGGGATCTTCCCTTGCATGAGAGTGATCATGTGTTGTTTGTGGATGGATCATGCCTGAGAAATGATGATGGTGTGCTATGTGCAGCATATGCGGTGTGCAAAGTTTCAGAGGTCATGGAAGCATCACCATTGAAAGGAGTGAGATCTGCGCAAGTTGCTGAATTGATAGCATTGACAAAAGCTTGCGAAATTGGGAAAGATTTGAGGACAACTGTGATGACTGATAGTCAGTATGGATTTGGAGTTGTGCATGACTTTGGCCAGCTTTGGCTACAAAGAGGTTTCTTGACATCGAGTGGAACTCCGATAAAGAATGCTGAAATGATTGGTAAATTGCTTGAGGCGATACAGCTGCCTAAGGAGTTAGCAGTTGTAAAATGTGCTGCCCATGGACAGGGAGAAGATTTTATAACGGTCGGAAACCGTTACGCAAATGATGTTGCGCAAAACTGCGCCAAGACAAATCAGTCCATTAATCGGGACCGAGAGGGGGAAATGTCTTTTCTCTCTGTGATGTTTACTAATGTCTTAGAAACCTGGGATGAAGTGAAACAGTTGCAAGATGAGGCAGGAGAGGAAGAGAAAAAAGATTGGATTAAGGCAGGATGTGCTCCAAGAGAAACAGACCATGTTTGGGTCTACAGAGATGGCAGACCAGTAATGCCTAACTCCATTTTGTTGTCAATGGCAAGAATGTATGATGGCCAGGGACATTTGGGGAGGGATGCGATGGTTAGGTCATTTAAACAAACCTGGTACAATGCAAAGTTCAGGACAATTGCAGAAAGCATCTGTCAAAGGTGTTTGGTTTGTCAGCAATTTAACACTGGGAAAAAGACAGTGGTGAGTCTGGGAACAATAGGCAGAGAAGGAGGTCCTTTTACAAGAATGCAGATTGATTTCATTGAAATGCCCCAAGTAAACAGACTGAGGTATGTTCTAGTGGTAGTCTGTTTGTTTTCAAGGTGGGTGGAAGCTTACCCGACTAGAAGAAATGATGGAATAACAGTGGCAAAGTTACTGTTAAGGGAGTTGATTCCTAGGTACGGGTTTCCAGTAACAGTTGAGTCTGATAGAGGTGGACACTTTCAAAATGAACTCATGGGTTTGATTTGTGAAGCATTGAAAATACAGCAGAAGCTACATTGTGCATACCGACCAGAGGCTTCTGGTGTGGTTGAGCAGATTAATGGCACAATCAAGAACAGGATTGGAAAAATGTGCTTAGCCACTGGCATGAAATGGCCAGATGTTTTACCTCTAGTGCTGATGACTATTAGATCTACTCCAGATAGAACTACTGGCTTGAGTCCGCACGAAATAATCATGGGACGTGCAATGCGCCATGCATTTGTGCCTGTCAATAAGTTGGTGACAATAACTGATGACATGATTTTGGATTACTGTAAAGGCCTGGCTGACGCAGTTCATTCTGTGTTTCACCAGGTTGGAGAAGAAGCTACCACACTTGAGAAGAAGCAAGCCCATGATCTGAGTCCAGGAGACTGGGTGAGGATTAAGGTACACAGAAGAAGAAATTGCTTGGTTCCAAGGTGGGGAAGGCCGAGACAAGTTATTCTGACTACGACAACTGCAGTAAAGTGTGCTGGAGTGAAACACTGGGTACATGCAAGTCATACTCTGAGAGTTCCAAACCCAAAAGAAGGGACTGGTAAAGAGTATTTTGAAGAGTCAGATTCCAGTGATGATGAAGATACAGAATCAGTGGGGAAAGAAGTAGGAAAAGCTTCGAATGAACCACTGCGAGTATCAGAGAACAGATCAGATTCTGTAAGAAAGCCTGAAGTTTCAAAAAGCAGTGAAGGAAAAAGAAAAGAAAAGAGAAATTTCACAGAGACTACTCCTGAATCAGAAGAGGAGGATATTGAGGAACCACTTAAGATTATACTTGAAGAAGTAGGGTCAGAAGAAGATAGAGAGGGAAAGATTGCGGAAGACCCCCGAGGAGGTGTAGGGAACATTCTTGATGAGCTAGGTGAAGGGACAAGTAGACAGCAAGAAGATTGCGTGTCGGAGACTCGAGGAGGGACAGAAGTAGGGAAATCTCAAACAGTGGTGAAAGAATCTGTGGAAAAGAAGAAAACTGCTAGAAAACGAAAACAGAAGGCACTTGAAGCAGAATTGGATGATGAGAATGAACAAACAGAGGGTCGAGTTCTGAGAAAGAGAACTTGGATTGGAGAAAGAAGTAATAAAGAAATAAAGCCGAAAAAGGTGATAAAAGGAGATCGTTGGCCTAACAACAGAGTTAAGAGGCTGAGATACAAAATAATAAGAGCAAATACATCAAAAGCTGAACAAGTGAATGAAGTATCGAGTCAAAGTTCAAAAGCTGAAGGAGAAGAATCAAAGGAATCAAAAGAACCAGTAGAAATAAAAAGAGTAAGAAGACCCAACCAAAAGTACAGATCACCGGAATGGTCTTATGTGGCACTGTCTGAAGAAGGAAAAGAAGAAACAGTGACTCGAGATAATCCGGAAGAGATCTTGAGAGAAGTGGTTGAGGAAGATACTGGTGAAATTCTGAAAGTACTCTTGACTGACATTGGAGAAGAGCCAAGTACTGAGGATTTTGATGTTGGAGATCTAATACAATTTGATGTTGAAGAAATTGAAGTGAAGAATGACAAGTATCCAAACTGAATAAAGGAAAGATTCACTTGGATTAAGTGAACGAAAGGATCATTTGGAAAGACTGAAGAAAAATTTGGAAAGAATTGTTGAAGAATTTAAGAGTTCCAATTTCAGTAGTGGAGTAGTAGAGGCTAAATTGAAGTAGTAAAATGGCTAACATAGAGGATAATCGAAATAGATGTGCCTTCTTTAAAAGGTGGTGTAGAATGTGCTGCTGCTGTACTGGATTATTAATGCTTCTATGGGGTGTTTTAGTTTTATTAGTTACTTTTAAAGTTGAGTTTGAAATGCATACAGAGAATGTGACAAATGTAGAGAAAAATTCGCAAAAAGTAGTTCCGATTAGAATTAGTAATACTTACATACACAAAGATAGGTCAATTAATAACTTTTCTAGTAATGTTTTTTCAAAATTGTTATATGAATATGTGAAAACAATGGAAGTGAGGGATTGCTACGTTTGTATGCAATTACCTGCATCCGTTTCAGAGGGTGTTACTTATCATTTACCAGCTACATATGGTATTTCTTGTAGTATTTTAAGTAGTGTTTTTTATTTGTTAGGGAAAGTAGATTATAAGATGTCTAACAGAGATAGTATTTTTGGGCATTTGCCAATGAACAAAGAGCTGAATCCAGCTAAAGAAGCTAACACTTTTGGTGAAATTTTTATTGAAGAAAAAGGATTAACATTAGATTACATTTTTAAGAATAATTTAACTTGCAGTTTGAAAGGAGAGGAGAAAGCTTTCCTGGATATGGTAGAGGAAAGGAGATTGAACATGCAGGAGAAAGCAGGAAAATATAAAGTGAGTGAGACAATTTGGGACATTGAGATGGGAAAAGAGTTGAAGAATGGGGCTAGTCCAACTTTAGCTTTAGATGCACCACAGAAGGGTAAACTTTGCATTACAAGAAGGAAATCCCAATATGATACATATTTTGTTGGGACTAGTGAGTGCCATGATACATACTTCATTGCAACAGGTTGGGGTTTCAGAGGTGGAGAAGATACAATTTTTCCAGGAGTATACTATGTTTGTGGGAACAAGGCTTATTACAAGTTGCCTGACCATTGGTATGGCACGTGTTATGTGGGCCTGGTTTTTCCAAAGATTTTTCATATAGATAAGATAAGAGATGTGGAACATATTAATTTACTAATGCGTTTTAAGAGAGAAACTTGGTCTGAAATAGTGGGTGATATTTTTGGAGTTTTGATTCCAGCAGTGGGAATTTCTTTGAATGCTTATGGAATTCGGAAACTGTCCACAGTGGTTGATCGCTTATCGACAAATACCGCTGGAGGGTTTCTTTTGGTGAATACGGAATTAAGTGCCGTACGTGCCATGTCTATGCAAAATCGACTTGCCCTTGATATTCTATTGGCCAAAGAGGGTGGAGTCTGTGGAATGCTGAAAGTTCAACATTGTTGCACTTACATTCCAGACGAAAGTAAAGACCTGAAGGTCTATATCAAAAATATTACTGATTTGCATGAAGAATTAGTACCACTTGAAGCTGAGAATTTATGGACTAAAATAGCTAATAAAATGATAGCTGTTAAGGATTTTATTGCAAAAATAGGTAGTACTATTATAGGTAGAATATTGTTTCCTTTAACTTGTATAATTGTTGCTTTATTGATACTGAGATTAGTGTGTGTGTGTTGTAAAACAGGGGAGGGAAGAAGAAATTGAATAAAGAGAAGAAAAAAAAGAGAAGAAAAACAAGAGGTTGAAAAGAGAACCGCAAGAAATTGAATTGGAAGAATTGAGGGAGAGTGTTTACTTAGAGACAAAAAGGGATGATGAAAGAGTGACTGGTGTGTAATGTTGTGTAAGGCGAAAAAGACATTTCCGATTTCTCCTAAAATGGGACTAAATTTTCACTAATTTTTTTTTTGGGTTTATTTGGTGATAAAATCACCAAAGGGGGGATTGCTGGAGCAGAGTTTTCTGTTTGAAAATTCGTTGGTTTTTGAAGCTCTGGTATGTCTATTTGTCATATTAATTTATTAATTACTAATAATTAATTATTTGTCTTGTGCAAGTGTGTTTATATTAATCAATCCGTTTGTCCTAATAAGAGAGAGTTACACGTGGGTACGCATAAATGTGCTGTTTAACAATAACGTGCGTGTTTTCATGTTTAAACGTTGCTATGTGCTGTTTATTTTTGAGCACAAAACGCTTTCCGAATTAATGCTTTTCTATGTTGCAAGTGCTAGATAGATGCATACACATAAGGGTATTAGTGGGGTTAACACTGTTTAATCACTATGCTGTGGTAACGTTGTTTTTGTTTCTTTTAATTAAGATGGTCTATTGTGGCCTATGGTGGCCTAGTCAAAGATGGCCGATTTTGTAAGCCTGGCCTCGATTTGAAAGTAGAAAACCGTGATGGGAGAGAGCCCTGCTGAATATGTTCCTGAAGTCAGCTAACCACAGTCCTTGCTTGCCTTGCTAAAATTTCCGTGAGGACAGCAGCAGCCTGGGTAATCTTCAAGTGAAATGGAACGTCCTTGGCAGCCTTGGGAAACAAAGGAGCCTTAGAGAAACACTCTGAACTGTGGTTTCATTGCCGAGGAGAAGTAGAACTAACAAGATACATTTGTGTTTCTTGGTTCCTGTTCCGTAGTCTTTATTTTGTGATTTTTCCTGAGCGGAGATTTTCAAATGTAGCAATGTTACATCCTTTCTTTCTTGCTCTGCTCAGCGGTCCAGCGGACATTACAACTTTTCTATGTATCTTTCCTTTGTTCGATTCATTATAAGAATTGTTAGCCTAGAGAGGGTTCTTGCCACTTGCCATTTGCCTTTGCCGCGTACCGAATCTGCGTTGCTGAGGATTGATGCTGAAGGGACTTCGTCTTGAGAGACTTTACCGAGAGACTTGTCCTGACCCGTTCTGACATTAGCTAGAATAGGTAATTATGAGAAAAATGATTTATTCTGTTTGATTTCCATTTTGACTAATTTTAGATAAAGCAATATAATTTGAACATGGTGTTGGATATTATTTCTTGTCAATTATTGTGTATTATATTTTGATTATTGCCGTATAGGTTGTATAGATTATGTTTATGGACAGTCACAATAACCAGGTCTTATCGACCTCGATATAGATGCAGGGTGACTAGGAGTTTTCTTTCCACAGGTTTATTGCTGGTAGAGTATTTGAGCGTATGTTAGTGAAATGGGCCCTAGCATATGATGAATGTATGTGCGTGTAACTGTGAGATTACTCTATCTGTGGTAGTGGGAATATTATACACACCCTGATCTCTATCACCAATGTTTCCCAAACTGTGATCCGCGGACGCCTAGGGGTCCGTGACACATTCTCAGGGGGTCCGCAGGCAGCAGTTTTAAAAGCACTACAAAGTATCTTGTATAATTAGCAGTTTTCAAACAACAATAAAAGTGACGAGATAACACCAGTGATTAATGTACTTGCTGGAGAGAGATGAGAGTTTTGTCCAGTGGCAGCTTTGACTTATCAAATGTAGAACAGAGGGTTAATATGCCTACTGCATAGAACATGTACCATGCTTTTTAAAAACCAGTATTTTATGTGAATAGGTCAGTGGGTTACTGCTTTTGTCACAGAGATAATTTTGTTACTGTGCAGTTCATAAGTGACAATCGTAATCTAGCACAGTAACCTATAAACTGTCATCAAAGAGCTGCTTGCAAACTGCAAGGTACAAGTTAGTGACATGTTTTTTCGCAGTCTTTCATTATCCTGATGCTGCTAAAAAGGTTTATTTGGGTGGAAATGCATTTTTATTGTTAAAGTCAATGCTAACCACTGTGTTATGTTCTGAATTCTGAGTTTGTGCTTCTCCAGACCAAGCACTTTTAAAAAATGCCTACCAGTATGAATGACATGTGAATTCTCCACCTTGTAGTCCCCTTTGCCTTAGTTGACATTTTGTATACACTGATTTACATGTATGATTCACTGTCTCTATATGTGTGTGATTTAAAGTGCTCTGACATCCTACAATGGTATGAGAGATGCTATAAAAAAATTATTACATGTGACAGAGGGGCTATGGAGAGATGAGAGGCACTGTTGGAGGGTGATAGTGGGGAAATCATTGAAGAACCCCAAAAAGATTGTCGTATTCTCATGCATAGTAGGGACTAAATTAACTTTTTTTTAAAAGCTAATACAATTCAATATGTAATGATAAATGTGTTGTAGATTGCACCATTGTTTCCTAATTTTTTTTGGGGGGAGAGCATCCCAAAGCCTCCTTTGTAGTAGTAAGGCTCACTTACTGCACTTGGGGGCCAATTCCGATCCTGTATTTTTTTTCCCGTACGACTCGTATCCGTAAGTCACGTCCGACCCGTGAAAGACGATTCGTACGGGAAAAAGTACATACGGATGGCCCGATCTGTACGAATCATAGCTGGAAAAGTTGTACGAGACGGACCCGGACACTTTTCCATACGAATCGTAAAAAGACAGTCCCAGCGTACAAGTACGATCCGGACCGGCTTTCCGATTTACGATTCGTACGGAAAACGTCCCGTACACGGGCAATGACTTGTGCAAATGCAATGTCGGTGTACGCACCGTACGAACGCAATGTCGGTGTACGCACAGTACATAGCAATGGCGGTGTACGCACCGTACATAGCAATGGCGGTGTACGCACCGTACATAGCAATGGCGGTGTACTCACCGTACATAGCAATGGCGGTGTACGCACCGTACATAGCAATGGCGGTGTACGCACCGTACATAAGCAATGGCGGTGTACGCACCGTACATAGCAATGGCGGTGTACGCACTGTGCATATGCAATGGCGGTGTACGCACCGTATATAGCAATGGCCGTGTACGCACCGTACATATGCAATGGCCGTGTACACACCGTACATACACAACGCATCGGGGGTGTGCGTGTTCCGCCAGTGGGAGTACATGGACTACAAGGACTTCCAGAGCCTGGTGAGTACACAAACAACTTACGTAACATGGGGGTAATGGCATCCACAACCCAACTACACAAAATGCACGCAACTACCCCCAAGCCCTCACCGGCAAGAACCACAGTCAAAAATAACGCTAATGCCACTAACATGTGTATGCTCCATTGAGAAAGCAAGGCCATGCTATGTCCCATGCTACATGAAGCAGCAACCCAAGAATGGATGTCCCGTATGCTGGGAGGGTGGGTGGCACAAAACACATTGTTGAACTCCAAATCAGATACAATTGCCCTCATCCCATATGGCCCAGGTACATACCCATGCACCATGCACAATGCACAGGGATTGGGAAAGTACTGACAAGATAGCTCACACTCGGCCCGGGTGTAGGCAGCACAAGGCCCTCCTGTGAACAGTGCAAACACAAACACCAAGACAACAAGGTCAGATATCTAGGACAGGAACTCAAACTCACTGTCATGGCAGCATGCTCCATGGGGGGACATCTACATCACCTGGGAGCCCCACTGCCAAATCACACTACACCCACCAGCAGGCCCTGTCACACACACCCCTTACACAAGCAGACACCCCCGGGACAGGCAATGGATTTACACACTGTCACAATGGACATGTAACACAACAACACCAATACATAGCCAAAGAAGCATCCAAGCCAAAAATCTACATGTCAAAGACTCAGGAGAACATATCAATCTGTCCCCCGCAACATACCCATCCACAAGTGAACCTTGAGGAGAATGCTAGGCACATACAACTACCTGGAGGAACAGTGCCAACTTGAATGTGTATGATACATGCATGTTGCATGAAACAGCATTAACATTGTCTGTCTCTCACACACAGGACAACGTGATGAATCTACCCCCAACAATGGGGGTGAAGATTCACAGTCCCTGGCCCGGGAGGACCCTGATCCCACCGGCAGCGACGCCTCTCAACATTCCGCGGATGACCCCGACCGACCTGGACCCTCAGGTGTCCAAGCCCCTGCAGAACCTGATTCAGGACCATCTGTGCCAACCACCACCCCCATTCCTGCCACATCCCAGGAGACACCAAGGAGCCCTACCCGCAGTGAACAACTGAGCCAGTCTGACCAGGAGGGACAAGGAGCACCGGGCACCCAGGAGGAGGCAGACAACACTGCCACTGTCATCCCTCAGGGGTCCCGTAGACCCGTTGTGCCCACAATGGCAGGTCAGGCTCGTGTGGGCAGGGGTGGTGGGAGTGGAGGCAGGCGGAGACGAGAACCTGACCAGCCAGCTGAAGGGACCGGTATGTCACACATACACAATATCATGGAGGCATACCGGCGTGACACCAGGGAGTTCAGCCAGGTAGTGCTGACCCTCACAGAGATCAAGAACCAGCAGGCCGAGCAACACGCCAGTCAACAAGAACACCAAGGACGGATGGAGGCAAGACTGGCTGAGCTCCTGGCGGTGCAAAGGGACATAAGCCATTCACTCAGTCGGATCGCCGACAACATGGGCAACCCTCCCTGTGCCACCAGGCGAAGACCACCACCAGCCACAGGGAGAGAGGAGGAGGAGGAGGATTCGTCCGACGGAGCGTCCCAAGCATCGTCAAGGCCTACATCTGAGGGTCCCCGGAGGAAGGTGGGTCGTCCACGGAAAAGACCGTGAGAGGCAGCGGACCATCCACATCTCCCAGGTCACCTGGCCTGGCACCTGGCCTTCATGTGCGACAGCATCACCTCATTGACTGACATCATCTGCCACATGGACCTGCTGGTCACAGTCTGACTAATGATGCCAAACACTGTGGTCTGGACTCTGATGACTTCAAATGGCAAGGATCCCATCTCCCCCTGTGAACTTTGGATTCTATGGTCCCTGCATTGCACCTTTTTCAGTGCACAAATCACGCCCCAGACCTATAATTAAATAATTAATACGTGAAATTTGATGTTGCAGTCATTTAGCATGAGTCCACAACATATGTGTGGGGATATGTCAAAGTATGCCTGAGTGTGGAACTAACTCCAGCCATCCATATACTTGGATCTGAGTCTGGTCGAGGACACACATGTGTCTCAATGTATCACCAAATACAGACATGGAGCCCAATACTCACCTGTGATGGCCTCAATCTGCTGAGGGGGGGCTTGCAATACTGCTCAGACAGACCAATTTGGAAGAGTATCATGAAGGTGTAGAGGTCATGGGTCATGTTGATGTGCCCGGGGAGGGAGTCCCAGGTCTGTTTGGCAAGGTGGGAGAACTATCTCCTGCATGCAGTGTTTATGTGGATGTGATGAATGGTGGCCAGGGCAAGGTGGGCTGCACGGAGTTGGGCCAACGGGGTGTTGGATGACAAACGTCCAAGGTTTGTTTTGGGTCTGGGGTTGTGGACTGCCTCCTGAGTGTGGTTGAGGAGTCTGAAGGTGATCCTGCAGCAGACAGTGAGCCATTCTAGCTATCTCAGGTGGACAGTGATGTGGCTGGGGCTGGGGATATTGAAGATGAGGTGTGCGGATGCACCCTGGATGTGGACAATTTCTCCTGCAGTTTTGCTGTTGTTCTACGTAGAGGCCGGTGCTGTAGTTGAGCCGGCTGGTGTCGTTGCCCTGGGGGACGGTCTGTCTTGCCTTGTAGTGGATCTATCTGTGGATCATTTGCAGCATGCGGAGGGTGTTGCAGCATGAGGTACAGAGGGTGGTGAGTTGCATGGTAATTGTCAGCGATGGGTCCATGATGAACACCAGCTTGCGTGCGTGGCCACTGGGTGCTGGTGCGGTGCCCAGACCAGTGGGATACAAGGAGTTGACACAGCTGTAAGGGGACAATCCTCAGATGATGACCTCAGTCCTGTCCAAGTCCAGCCTCAGGTGGCTGATGGTCAGCCATTCGTCAACGGATCTCATGCTTTCTTGAAGTTTGGATCTGGCAATGGCTGGCTTTTTGGTGAGTTTGAGGAGCAGCTGGGTGTCAATGGCGCATGTGTGCAGTGTGCACATGTGATGGTGGAGAAGGGGGTCATGAAGACATTGAAGATCGTCACGCTGAGAGAAGAGCCCTGGGGCATGTGCCACATGACCCCAGTGTACTACATGCTGCAGGGTGGTGGCAGACTCCCTGAGCCTTGCTGGTGAGCTACTTTCTGATTGAATCCTGGGCCCTCCTCTGGATACCAGTGTTGGAGCAGTGTGAGCTGACAGTGTGGTAGCACATGGTGTACAATGCCATTGAGGTCAAGGGGGGTGGTCTCACCAGTGTTGAGCAGGGCAAAGTTGTCATTGGTGGTGGCAATGATGACGGTTGCAGTGGTGTGATTACTGTGGAATATGTTCTGGTGCCGGTTGCCTGGAACTGGTTGCATGGAGGAAATATGTCAGTTGCTTGTTGAGTGTCTTCCAGATGACATTTGCTGGGTAGGGAAGCAGGGTGATGTACCAGGAGATCCTGCGGTACTGCCGTCCGTTGTTTAAGAAGGGCCTGGGTCTCTGCATGGAATGTGGCCAACTCAAAGGAGACATTCAGGACGCGCTGGATGTGGGTTTCAAGGATGGGGAATGATGTGGTTGAGATGTTGTGTGGGAAGGGGCCTGATGGATGGTGCACATGAGCCAGGTGGTGTACTTGCTGCTGACGGGAGTTCAGAACCTGAGGGGGGTTTGTCCTGCAGGTAATAGTGCTGTCTGCCTCTGTGTGCCAAGGCTGTTGTGTATGGCCATGAGCTAGCAGTGGTACAAAGTTGCAAGGGATGTGATCTGCCTTGTAAGGGTGGGGTGTCTTGGATGGAGATCTGCTGTCAGTTCACTCACAATGCTGATGAGCTCCTTGATGTCCTGTGTTTTGGTGTCTCAGCACTATCTGAAGGATATCCACTTGTCCTTGCTGATGATATGGTGGTGGCTGTGTGTGGTCTTTTCCAGGCCTGTAAGGTAAATGATGGCTCTTTGTGTTGCACGGTGTGCACAAGAGTCCGGCTACGTCTGTAGGAGTCCAGTAGGTCTGCCTTGTCCCAGGTGCCTTAACTATTGTTGTGCTTCACAGGAAAGTCCGTCAATGTGGAAAGATTGTTGGATCAGTTGCTGATCCAGTGCGTGAGGTTTCAGGGTGTTGCGTTGGTGTTGTTTTGAGTGTCCCACACAGCTTGTCTGTGGTGACTTACATCAAGCATCTTTGGGGGATCGTTAGCAGGGTGTGGGGCAGTGTGTTGCTTGTCGGAGACTTCGATTAAAATGTTGATGGACCAATGATGGATGGTGGTGTGGTTCTCCTCCAGCCAGAAGTTACTGGCCCCCAGCCACATGTAGCCTGTGGAGGTGAGGGCGTGCGTGCAGATTTACGTGTTGATGGCTTAGCGCAATTGTGGATGTAGGCCTGGATATCTGTAGATGAGTGTTACTCTGAGGGTTGCCAGGGAGTTGCTGCAAACCCGGATTGGTGACTCTGAGGGTGTACTTGTGAATCAATTGCAATTCATTCATTCAATTTCAGTTGGTGCCGTCCCTCAGGGCCGGACTGGGAACTGAAATCAGCCCTGGCAAAATTTGGCAGACCAGCCCCCCGTCAAATTTGGCAGACCAGCCCCCGTCCAGCGCGTTGCGAGCGAGCGCAGCGAGCATGCCCGACCGCTACTAGGGGGGTTTGGGGGTGTTCTCCCCCCAAGAAAATTTTGGAAAACAACCGACCAAAATGGTGAATTTTACAGCACATTTTTCATTACATATTCAATTGTATCAAATTTCAAACCACAGTAAATAGTAGATGATGACCTTCAAGAGCACCAGGTTACCCACCCAGTCATATGTACCCATAGACATTCTTTCAGAGAGCACCAAAAATAGGCATGAGTAGTAAATCAGAGAGAAATAAAAGTGAGACCAGCCCCCACATGGTGTGTAGTGAGCAAGCGCAGTGAGCAACCACTATTAGGGGGAGTTTGGGGGGGTTGAACTTGTCCCCCCACACAAGAAATTTGGGAGACAGAAAGGCCCCAAAAAACATTTTTCATTACATATTGGATTGTATTAACTTTTAAAGCATAGTAAATGATTACCTTAAGGAGCACCAAGATACACAGTCATAAAACACAGACATTCCTACAGAGAACACTAAAAAATGAAATGTCGAGCACAAAACATGAATTTAAATATAACCAATTTATTCTTCATATAAAATAGCATAAAGACATTTAAAAACGCACTTAACTTCAAACAATTGTGCAAAGGTTCAGAGTAAAAAGTGTACAAGACAATGTGCAAACATTAAATGATTTTTATATCCTGAGTTTTGTAAATAGTGCTAAAATAAAGCATCTTATGTAAAGTGCATTATGATTGTGTGCATATTGACATTGTAAACAGTTAACATGACCTGCCTGTAGTAGCAAATCCTTAATATGAAACACTGTAAAAACATAATAACGTACTTCTTCTCAAACAAGTGATATATTCAGTTGCACTTTGCATTAGTTTGTGTCAAGAGGGTGTTTCACAGATGAGATGTGGGAGCAAGTCCCCAAGCAACCACCCATGGGTTTTGATGTAAAGCCCTACCTACTAACAAAGGTAGACCTAGATTTAAGACAAAAGCTGACACCTTCTTGAAATGTTCCAAGAATGCATGTATGCTCTACACTACAGCATAAATACAGTACAGTAAACATTTAAAAGTTTTCCTAAGCATAGGATTTTGTAGTGGATGTATATTACTTGTTGTTTCAGTGCAAAACCTATGCTAAACGTAATGCTCACAGCCTTTCACTATGGTACAAAGGTGTGTGCGTGGTGCAAAGCAGGCTCAAAGAGAGCCAACGCAAGGAGGTCAACTCTGGTTATTGCACTGCGATGTTTAATATTTATAAATGGCCCTCAAAATGTTGAAGGTAACGTGCAAATGTCAAATGCTTTTCATGTCCAGAGTGCAACCGTCAAAGAAAATATTTTTTTTGAAGTGCTCAGCTTAGAAATGTGGTAACTTAAGCTCACATTTTAAAGTGTTAACATGCCTTGCATCAATTTGCTTTTGGAGGCAAAAAGATCAATGATTTTCTCATTGCTTATTCGCATTAAAGCATCTTTTTCCACAGACATAAGCATAAAGGCTTCCAAACGTGACTGAGAGAGAGAATTACGCAGCCTATTCAAGATGTACTTGAGCTTCGAAAAAGATCTTTCACAAGCCACCTGAGAGGAGGAAAGAGTCAATGCCAACTTATAGGCATTAAAGAGGGAAGAGTAGGTGTTACTGTACAGGTTATAACGCAATAACAAACTATAGCAGCAAGCAATACAGTCCTTGCAAGTCTTACACTTATACTTTTTTTGCCCAACATTAGCGTACTGTATCATCTCATCCTCAAAGTTGAGATAATGGGTGTCTAAGTCTTGCTCATCTTCAACTTCTTGGATGATACTGTACTCTTCCTCAATACTGCAAACTGTAATGGGAATGTTTTGTAATGTTAGGTAGAAACTACAATGTGGAAGGCCGGTGTTATTTGTACGAGACTGCGTGTTTTCTGCTACTGTACGGTACCTGTGCCAATCAAAGCCTCTTAAGTGATTAATGTGATCTGGCCTCAGGCTCTCCTCCTTACTGCAGCATGATGTTCTATTTATATCATTTTGTAGTGGCAGGCCACATGAATGAGTCAGTGTAAAATTGCTATAGATTTCGCATATTTGTGTGATTACATATTTGATTGCCGGCCTCAGCGAGGTAGCGTAGCAGTACTTGCGAGATAAAGAACACAGCGCGGAAATAGAAGCCACTGTTTCGGGGGAGGTCGCAGATTATCTTGTTGAATCAATGCGCTGCTTCAGAATGTACAACCGCATAAAAAGCTGCACCGTATAGAAGTGAACGATCCCGACTACTTGGAGAAGTGTCAAATAGCAATTGGTTTCATCATGACAAAGTAATACCTTTCCTGGAAAGGTATTACTTCTTTCCTCCCCTTCAACACTGAAGCAACCAATTTCGGCTTTTACTTGCTGGTATAGTCATGCCCTGCACCCCCCCCAAACCTCCCTCACTGCACCCACCAGCACGTCACCGCCTCCCTGAGTGTGTGTCTGTTTATGTGCGCCAGGGTCAGGAGGGAGAGTGTTGTTTGGCACATGGCTGCCAAGTGCTAACTCGCTACACAAGCGGAACTGATTGGGGCCGTTTCGGTTTCCTCACACAGCAAAAGAGCAGGCCCTAGCAGCAGGATGCGACTTTCAAAAGAGACACTAGCACTGAACACGCAAGTGCGCATTTTACCAGCGCAAACTCTTTTCTTGTGAAATCCGGCCTGAAATCCGGAAAATTAAACAAAATATAGGTCATGATTCATGAAGCAACTGAGCCAGGCAGCGCATAGGGAACGCACCGAGGGCGACCTTCAACAGATGGAACTGATACAAGGGTACAAAGGCCCATTAGAGGTCAAACGTTACATTGAAGAAGATGGTAGTAGCGCTAAGCCCTTTACTCTATAACCTGCACCATAAGATGTTAAATTACAATCCTATATCAGAATCGCGAATGATCCTGGAGCCCATAAGTCACTTCTTGTAGGCTAGCTTCAAATTCTGTTCGCATTAGTTGGTGAAAACTTTATTAATAAGAACGTGCACGAGGGGCACACTTTGGAGTGCTTTAATAAAATGCTGCTCTCCCGAGAGATGTGATTTGTCTAGTACTGTTTTTATTTAATGTATCCCCATAATGGTAGCGAGAGGAGAATGTTGCTGCAAGGGTGTGGCCCTAAAGTAAACACCATCTTAAAAGAAAAGCAGCTGCCACCTTTGACTTGCCTATGTCTGTGTTTCAATGCAATGCCCTCTTCTATGTTGAGGTCACTCGCCGATATTGTCGATGCGATGCTGAAATTACTGAGATAATTAAAGGCATGTAAATATTGTGCGCAGCTCATCATCTTGTCGCTGTGTGCCTTGAATATGAAGCACACTTCCTACAGCGAATACAAAATGAGGCACCGTGTTAGCAGCCGGTTAAAGGCGCTGTCTCTACATCGGTTATTTAGCGTGAATACTGACTGCACAATCACTATGACATCTAGATACAAGAAAAATCCATGTGCACCACACAATAATTTGACACCGAATTGAAACCTCTAACCTAATTCAGGAAACAATGCGGACTACACTACAACAACCACCCTGATGTAAGGATTGAACGCAGCGCCGACCAGGCTGACTGCCACGTGTTGGCAGTATGTTCTGTTAAACTCGGTAATCCACATGACTCGGACTCCTTCCCAAAAAAACAGACTTATCTTTCATGTTTAGGACAAAGCCTTTGTCCTGAACATGAGCTAAAAAAGGCCCCCCGCGTTAGCCTAAGCGGCGCAAGTGCCAGAGCCCGGTGGCAACACCAGGCAGTGGCCAGTGGAAAACAAAACAAAAAGACTCAGTCGTGTTAAAAAAAAAATAATAATAAATAAACTCTAGAAAGCCCTGTTGTCTGCTTCAAATATATTTTTCAGCACAAGCCCCAAGTTGGGGCTTGTGCTGAAAAATATATTTTAAGCAGACTTGCTGACCCCAACCTTCGCCCCAGTTACAGCCCCCCAAGAGTCAAGCAGCTCAACAGCGCCACCACAGGGAGCACAGTCACACATATCCACAGTGCTGCACTAGCATAGCCACTCTCGCAGGCACAGGCAGGCAGCCACCACCACCTCACTCCGGCAGCAGTGGACTCCGCCGGTGGAAGGAGGAACCAAAGGGTTGCCTGCAAAAGGGGGGGTGTAGGTAGCAGGCCTGGCTCCAGGAATTTTTGTTTGGGTGAGCCAAAGGTACATTCGGGTGGGCCACTGCTGGCCCGATTTATCGCTTATATATCTAGCCAGGCCTGCTTCTGGGCCCTCCTTTTATCTCTCCTTAGTCTTACAAGGTACAGTAAAACACACTCTCTTTCTAAATGTTATCACTCTAAAAAAGTGCTTTTCTTCCATGTAATGTCCCTTTGATGGGAAGAGGAGGTTTCTAAGGTGGGAGTATCTAGCAAGTGACTCTACTTGGGCTCCCTCTGTGCGAGCCTTCAGGGAGAAACCCTCTTCATTACTACCTCCACCTGACACATGACTGTGCAGCGCACTCCCTTACAGACTTGATGATCCACTTTTCTACCACCCCTCTACATTACACCTTATCTCACAGCTGACCTTGGGACCCAGCCCCATATCAGCCACCATTCAGTTCCACTTTCATTATTCCCAGTAAAAAACAAAAGTAAAATCACCTTCAAACTTGAAACATTGAATATAGCAGTAAATGTAATCAGCATGCATGTTAAAGTATGCTCTACAGTTGTCCTAATCATACGACTGTTAATTAAATAAACAAAAACAGAAAGGCCCTGACAGGGCCGGCTTTAGTGCTGGTACAAAAGTCTTTTTGACCTCTTTCTCTGTAGATAACTTACCAACCACCCTCTTCATCTCTCCGTAGCCACTCCCCCTCATGGCCTCCTCCTCAGACTCCCTAACTACCACCCTCCACCAGTACCCCTCATCTCGCCGTTGCTCCTACACACCCCATGACCTCCTCCTCAGATTCCCTCACTGCCACCCTCCACCAGCGCCCCTCATCGCTCCGTAGTTCCCCCACCCCATGACCCCCTCATCGGTGAAAACTCCCATACTTTAACTCTGTAGATATTCACTAACATTTGTCAGTAGAATTGCCATGCTCCCCTTCACGTCTAATCACATTAATCTGGAGCAGGAGTCGCAGGAACTATACGACAAAGTGTGCCAAATGAGGTGCAATTCATAAGGTAGGAAGACAAAGGGAAGACATTAAAGACTAGGGGTGGGCACAACTTGCAGTGTTTCACTCTGTAAAAATTCTGCGGCGTCACATAAAAAAATGCTATAACATTCTGCAGAGTTCTGTCACTTCACTGGGCGGGAAAATATGCACATATCGCTGCTTGCACTGCAATTTAGTGCTGTTAGCACGAGTAACGTCGGAAAAAAAGCAGCACAAACACCACATGTGGTGCACAAGAGCTTCTGCCATTCGAGTTGAACAAACAATTCTATGCATGCTTTAAAAGTCACATGTTTAATGTATTTGTCATTGGCTGTATTGCTTAGGAATTCCAGCACTTTGGGGTGTAAATGCCAGGACACCAGGCATTTCAGATGTCTTAAACTTTTGTGCTCAATGTTAATGTCCAGAGAGTACTTATGTCAAACTGCGGTCTCAGTCTAGGTACTTTCCCTTTAAAACAGCAAAAGAAGCGCCTAACAATCTCCTGCACTATCTATTCACTGGTACTACGACTATGTACGATGAAAAAAACGTTTCTGGATGACCCTGTGATGGGTGCCAGCTTTTGGGGCACATATTAGTAGACCTGAACCACGTCGAAGAGCACAGATTCGAAACTTTGAGGCATGACACAGTGAAACCCGAAAGAACCCAAATAACTAAACTGGAGGAAATGCACAGTGGACTCGCAAAACCAGCCGCTCAAGGCACTAGGAAGTCTGTTGCAGCCAGGCCTATGCCTGCTGCACTACTGTCTGAAGACACCATACTTTGGATCAAGCAAAAAGCAATCCTTAGATTAAAAGTGTCCGGAACACAGCAGATCGACTGCTTGGACGCAGCTACACACGGGGGGTCACGTGGCATGCTTCTCTAGAAACCTACACTGACCACTGAACAGATTATTTTGTCGAAGATTGATCTACCTTCGCCACATTAGCTTAACAATAACATATCTGTGTGTGACCCTCTAGAACCGGGCCTTGCCTGAGCCAGCCAGCCACCACCTCGCTCCGGCACCAGTTGGCAAATGGCATCGCCGCTGTGTTGTCCGCCCCCCTGGCCCCTGCTCTCGAACAGCAAGGAGGCCTGCCTGCTCAGTGACTCTAAATCCACAATCATTCCAGACTCAGGGCCCCCCAGGGTGCTAGTGCGCTGCGCAGAACCGGCCGGGCCGGCGGGGATCCGGTCAATAAAAAGGAATATGCGACGATAGGCCAAGGGCCTGGGCCGGGCCGCCGGGGGAAAGGCCCACAGTAGTACCAAACAATTAATGCCATTGCCAACCAATGCCATGCCATGTTGTCGAATTTATCATGTTTCTTCCAGTTCCAGTGATATAATTTGCTAAAGTAAGTCTAAAGACACACTGACTCTGACTCACCTCGGCGACGGGTCGACGGCGGACAGTCGGACGGTAGTAGTAGTACTGGGAGGGACTGGGACAGTCACAGGCAGCAGGCAGCAGGCAGAGGCTACAATTAGAAATAAATTATGGGGTGCCCTCCCGGGTGCCCCTGCCTCGTTCAGTAGTCTCTGTCTTCGTGGCTGGTTGTTGTTGTTGGTCTGGAAAATGCTCCTTGGTCGGGGTCACGCGCACTTTTATTGTTCTAACCCCAATGCGCATGTCACACAGCAGCCGCCCCACCCTGCCTAAGGTGCATGAACTGAGACCGCGGTCCGCGCAATGAAACCGGCCCCCTGACAAAAAACCGGCCCCCACCCCTGGCAGCCTACCGGGGGATTGCCCGGTGCCCGGCATTACCAGTCTGGGCCTGCCGTCCCTGTGGGTGATCTTGTATCCGTCTGAGATGGCAATGAAGAAGTCGTGTGCTGAGGATGCTTATGTCCAGGTTACTGTCATGAAGGTGATGTGTGGCCCTGTTGTGTTGAGGAGGTAACAGAGTCCAATGGCGTGCTGGTGGACGGAGCGGGTGTAGAGTAGGAGGCACATGACCTGGTTGTTCTGACAGGGTCTGTTAGGCTGGGCAGTGCTGTGTAGGCAGTTGGAGTTGCACACTCAGCATGCGAAGGTGTCGTGTGTGCGCTTAGGGGTTGCCTGATAGCAGGTGGATGATTGTGTGGAGGACATTGCTTGGAGGTTGGCTGCAGCATGAGCCTGTTGTGTGACGTGGGTCATGCAAAGACCAGAGGCTCGGGCACTGTGCACGATGCAGGCACACGCGGTCCTGCCTTTGGCACGGCGTTGGCGCAACGGTGGCACAGACAAGCTGCTGGCTGCATTAAGAATGGGTGGAGGGGGGAAGGAAGGAGCCTTTTGGAGGCGTGTGGGTTGCAGAATCAGGGCACTCGGCGGGGCAGTGCCGCAGGTGACGCAGCAGCAGGCGGAAGAGGTGAGAAACTAGGCAAAAAGTAGCACACAAAGACAAGGAGGTCAGAAAGGCACAGTGCAACAGGTGTATGTAAAGGAAGGAGTGTCAGGTAACTCATGGGTCACTACGAGAAAATGTATGACCAATCACCAAAAATGACGGTCACAGGGTCAGGCAACAAAATGCGGAGCTGCACACAGGAGACACACCATCAGCATGTGTTCACATCCCGTTGTGTGGAACAACCTGCACAAATACATACACAACCAGGGACTTCATGCACAATAGATATTATTAGCCATGAAGAACTGCATGCATGTTACTGAAGTAGACATACACATATGCTCAATATTTGACAAGTATGCCATAGATGACGCATGCAAACTGGCAAGAGAACTGCAGTGACAGAGATGAGGCACTTTGGATTGTGCTGAACACCTTTATTACACATACACACATAAAGGGAAATGCATCCATGTGAACAGACTCACAGGTCAGTTGACAGAACATGTGGGACATACACTGGACCTCCCCTTCACGACACGGATGATGTCAATCCCAATGAACTAAGCGGTACAAAAGGGGGTGGTGATGGACGGAGCAACAGAACCAATCAAACACTCACACCCAGTCAACAGATCCAGGTTTGATCTATCACCGTTCTTTAGCCCACTCTGCCACCCCAGTTCAGACATGGCCATATGCAAATCAGTCTGACCCTGTGCCTCATGGGAACTGTCCAGCCCGAACTGCCAAGCCATGCCTTCCCTGGACCGGAAATAAGCTTCCTAGGACCGGTTTCTGGCATTTCAGCCGTCTTCAGCCAGGCTTGCTTGAATCCAGTGGCAAAGTGAGCAAGGGACTCACGTCTGAGCATACCCTGCCAACTTATGGCGAACAAAGCGGTACAAAAGGGGGTGGCGATGGACGGAGCATCAGAATCAATCACACTCTCACACCCAGTCAACAGATCCAGGTTTGATCCATCACCGTTCTTTAGCCCACTCTGCCACCCCAGTTCAGACATGGCCATATGCAAATCAGTCTGACCCTGTGCCTCATGGGAACAGTCCAGCCCGAACTGCCAAGCCATGCCTTCCCTGGACCGGAAATAAGCTTCCTAGGACCGGTTTCTGACATTTCAGCCGTCTTCAGCCAGGCTTGCTTGAATCCAGTGGTAAAGTGAGCAAGGGACTCACGTCTGAGCATACCCTGCCAACTTATGGAGAACAAAGCGGTACAAAAGGGGGTGGTGATGGACGGAGCAGAACGGTGATGGATCAAACCCAGATCTGTTGACTGGGTGTGAGTGTTTGATTGGTTCTGATGCTCCGTCCATCACCACCCCCTTTTGTACCGCTTTAATCCCAATGAACTGGCACACAAGTCAAGGGGATGAGCCAAACAAATCCTGCTGCACACGGAGAGGCTGCAATTCCCCATAGAGTCTGTTGTTGTGATGTCCCACAATATGTCCACCCGTAGCATCCGCAATGTTTCCGAGGCAAGGTTTACACACATTGATGCCTTCATCAGACGCCACACTCCACTACAGATGACAGTCAAGAAGGGTGACTATCATGACATGGTAGTGATGCTACATGTTATATGCTCCATGATGAGAAGACATGTATGCATGGTACCACAACATGCACAGAAGCAGGCCCACACATTCCCAACCCGTACCACCACCAAAATGCCTTGCTGCTATCCTCACCCAAACTGACATTTCCACATATCCGTGCATGGAATGCTGATTCAGCCCACGTTGCAATCCTCATGAGGAATAGCAGCAGGACCAAGATGACACGAGCAGACAACAGGCGCAAAAACCTGGGAATGATAGACACACAAGAAGTCACCTAAAACAATTCCCGCCGCACACATGGACATTTACAAAACATGAACAATGTTGGACACATGTAAATTTAAAAGAAAGTCTCTCCGCAAAACTGTGTGGCATGACATCATCACTCGAGTGACACATCAGAACACACATCAAAGTCACTTTGCATTCAGTCATCTGGACACACACATTGCAACACATGCCACTCAATGCTACAAGCTTGCACACTCATACCCAGTGACTCACCATTATGAGAAGAAGTTGCGTATGAGCTGACTCCGGATATCATCCTCCTCCTTCTCCTCATCACTAGCCTCGTGAGCAAGCCCTTGATCCTCCACGGGTGGATGTTCCTGCTCATACGGATCCAGGACGAGTGGCACTGCCTTCTCAACTGCCATGTTGTGCAGCATGCAGCACACGAGGAAGATTCGGCAGACCTTCTCCGGGCCATAAGGAAGGGACCCGCCTGTCTTGTCCAGGCACCGGAATCGGCTATTCAGGAGGCCAAACGTCCTCTCAATCACTCGCCTGGTCTGCCCGTGTGCATTGTTGTACCTGTGATCTGCAGCTGTTCTTGGGTTGCGGAGAGGTGTCATTAGCCATGGCATGTTGGGATATCCGGAGTCCCCTACATGGAAACATCATGTAAAAAAGTGGGTCAGGAGATGCCGTAAGAGCCAAAGATACCGCAACACACAGGACCAACAGAGTATACCCACCAACAAGGCATGCTCATTCGTTGTGCAGCCGCAGCATCATTTGTGGCACCCTGCTACACCTCATGATGTAGGCATTGTGTGCTGATCCTGGAAAACGTGCACAGACATGGGAAATCAGCATGTTAGCAAGACACACCACAAGGGCATTTATCGAGTGGTAATGTTTTCTATTGCGATAGGCTTGTTCCTGTGCCTGTGGTGGTACCAAAGCCACATGTGTACCATCAATGGACCCAATGACATGGGGCATCCCTCCCAGGGCATAGAAATCACCCTTGACATCTGTCAACTCCTCAGGAGTAGGAAATGTGATGAATTTATCAAGGTGCTCCAACATGGCTGCTAAAACATCACGCAGGACACGGCTGAACATTGTATGTGACATGCCACCAACATCAGCTATGGTGAATTGAAACGTATCTGTGGCAAAAAAATGTAGGGCTGCCATCACCTTCATCTTTGGGGTCAGCGCAGTAGGATACCTGTGTCGCGGTTGGAGGTGTGGTGCCAGCCTGTCGGTCAAGTCCTCAATCAACTGTTGAGTGAATCTGTAACGTCGGATGCAGGCACGTTCCCTCATGGCACCCAAGTCTGGCATTGGTCTTGGGACAGGCGGTGCCCTGAAAGACATTGTTTGGAAGAATGAAGATTGAGAGTCTGCCAATATCAATGTCAATGAACATAGCACATGCTACACTGCTAATACACATCAGGTAACTATGGAGTCCAATACATACAGGACACATATGCCAGCTTGCTGGAACTCCTACAAAAAGCCAGATACACCTGTTGATTGTCAAGTCTACATGACATGCCCTGAAAGGAGTTGGTGGCCAGTCTGAGTGAAGAGCCACAGTAATCACCGGAGTGACACACAACCACATAGCTGCATTGGAAGGATGTCATCTCATCCACACAGCTGACTGCAAGGAACACGCACAGGTCACAAGGAATGTCAAAAGTACATATCAAACACATTGTGATGAAGGGGTACACGTGACAAGTGAAAGACAACGCAGACATGTATGACTGGGAAAATATGATGTCCGATGCACACAGACCCTACAGCCATGGGAATCCACATGTGGCATGGTGTGCGTAGATGTGTCCCATGCCCATCTCCACACAGACCCATGTTGGATGCACCAACAGCAGATGCAGTTGACGGAACACTGACATCCAGCTCATGGGAACACATGACACACACCTGACACAGTCACAAAGGGGCACGCAAATCGTGACATGTCAGTTGATAGAGTGTCCCTGTCCCTGGCATCAGGAGACAGGTGCGGCTGGTGCCATCCCACTGCTGCTGTACATGACACAGTTGGACTACAGACACACATGGGAAGTGTCAAGGTGATGTGTGCCACATAGTGCCCCATCACACATGACATGTGTCCACAGGTCATCACACATCAATTGTGCTACTAGATGAGATGACCTGTGCAATATCACAGGCTGACACACCTAGGGCCTGCACATAACAGTATGCAATGACAAGTACTTGATGGACATCCTTGTGCGACTCGTAGCCCTCCATTCCTGGCATGTGTGCACCTGTATTACCATTGTAAGCGTGTGAAATGCGTTGCATTGGGGAGTGTTGGGGGGCAGTGCATTGGTAGTTGGAAGTGGTCTACACTGTACTATGCAATGGTGTTTATTACTGGGAGAAGACCAAGGATATGCTGGTCGTTGCGGATGACAATTGTAATTGAATTATGCAATAAAAATTGTTTTTGCAAAAAAAAAAAAGTAAGCGTGTGAAATGCGTACCCGTAGGTGTCTAACGCACTGTACTACTAGTGCGTACCCGTACGTGTGAACTAGTGCGTACCCGTAGGTGTCTAATGCACTGTACTACTAGTGCGTACCCGTACGTGTGAACTAGTGCGTACCCGTATGTGTCTAACACACTGTACACCCGCTATCATCGCGTGTGTATGCTTCGTTTCACCATAGTACTTGTGCCGTAGGAGTACGTGTGAAACGCACGGGTACGTGTGAAACGCACCGTACACCCGCTATCATCACGTGTGTGTGCTTCATTTCACCATAGTACTTGTGCCGTAGGGGTACGTGTGAAACGCACAGGTACGTGTGAAACGCACCGTACACCCGCTATCATCGCGTGTGTACGCTTCGTTTCACCATAGTACTTGTGCCGTAGGGGTACGTGTGAAACGCACGGGTACGTGTGAAACGCACTGTACACCCGCTATCATCGCGGGTGTACGCTTTGTTTTACCATAGTACTTGTGCCGTAGGGGTACGTGTGAAACGCACCGTATACACCCGCTATCATCGTGTGTGTACGCTTCATTTCACCATAGTACTTGTGCCGTAGGGGCACGTGTGAAACGCACCGTACACCCGTAACCTACGCGTGTGTACGCTTCGTTTCACCATAGTACTTGTGCCGTAGGGGTACGTGTGAAACGCACCGTACACCCGCTATCATCGTGTGTATACGCTTCGTTTCACCATAGTACTTGTGCCGTAGGGGTACGTGTGAAACGCACCGTACACCCGCTATCATCACGTGTGTACGCTTCGTTTCACCATTGTACTGGTGCCGTAGGGGTACGTGTGAAACGCACCGTACCTGTGTGTGGATTTCAACATTACATAGTGGACATATAAGGGACAAGTATTAGGCCCTAAATGCATGCTGGTTGTCATGGAGACAGAGTTTTCAGTTGAAAAGTGTCGATCATGTGTCCTGGAACAGTCAGTTGGCCACAAAATACAATGTTGCAAAATGGTTGTTGACTTGACATGATGCTCAAAATTTGAACGATGCGAATGCTGTCATTGGTGTATGTTTAAAGTCATTGGTGTATGTTTAAAGGGATTGAAGTAAAAGTAGGATACGAATGAGTCTGACCAATCACTATGTACTCCTCTAAATGAATGCCCCTCAGCAAGACAGATATAAGGCAGCCAGAACCCATGAGAGGGCACTTGCCTGCACAACTTTCCTGTCGACCACACTGCTGCTGTCTCTGCTTCCTCTGGACCATGTCACGTACTGTGGAGAGGGCCCAGCCATTCACCCAGGAGGAGAATGAAGCCTTGCTGGACGTCCTCCTCCCACAGTATACCACGCTGTATGGGAGACCAGGGGAGCAGGTGAGTGCTGAGTCCACTAACTTTGCCTATGCACCTGTTGTGTGAGTGTCAATATTGTGTCCAGGTGGGACAGACATGCAATGTTGTTTAGAGTGGGTCCCAGGGGGGGGGCATGTTGATGTCTCTCATGCAGAGCATGATGTAGTTCCTGTGTGCACTCCTCACTTGCATTGTGCTTACTGTGACTTTCACTGCATAGTGCATGACACTTTCAGCCTGGCAAATCCTTGGTGGCTTTTTTTCCTATTGTCCTGAGGTGATTCAGTGGTCCCCCGGTGTGACAGGTGACTGTACCCACAGATGTGTATGAGTTGAGTGGCCCTGTGGTGAGAGTGTCCAAATGGTGTGTACGACCTCATGGACAGTGATGTGTGTGAATGTTGCTTGTCATGTGGGTGAGTGTCTATGTGAAGTGTTGCACCACAGCTGCATGGAGGAGGCAACAGATCAACCCATCGGATGTGACAAGTAAGCCGTGCTGTGTGTCTCACTTACAGAGCTAGCATGACACCTGTGACACCTCACTGGCAAGTGGCACATGTGCAGAGTGAGGGTTGTATCCGCTGTTGTCAAAGACAGGCGAGTGATCTGTGCTTGGGTGTGTCTGTCTAATATGCTGATGGTGCGTCAGTGGAGTGGGACATGTGACTGCTTGGCACGTGCTGCCCTTCAGCCTGCTGGTGCATGTGCTGCACAGTGTGTGGCATGATCAGTGAGTGTGTCGCACCCCTCATGCCAACCTGTTGACTTTCAATGCCATGTAGTGCATTGGGGCTTGCACACAGGCCAATTTCTTATTGTGTATGATGTAATTCCTGTCTGCATCCTATGCCCTGTGCAACATTTCAATGATGTTCAAATGTGTGTCTCTGGGACATGGAGCAGGTGTATTGATGTTGTGTCACTTTGTCATCCTGACAGGTAACTGCCTACGAGAAGGGCGTGATCTGGAAAGACATTGTCAGGGCCGTGAGATCTGAGGGGGAGTGTCGTCGGCAGTTGCCCCAGGTGCGCAAGAGGTGGCAGGACATCCGGTGCTGGACCCTCCACATGAAACGTGTCCTGGCGGTGGTATTCCCTGAGCTCGATAGGCAGTTACAGGAGAGACTGCAGCAAGGAGGGGGTAGGTACATGGCTGTTTGTCGTGTTATGTGTCGCCAGCTTTTGGAAGTGCTCTGTAGCCTGGATACACTCCCAGAGTTAATATGTGCAGTGCATTTTCGGTACCCCAATGTCACCTGGGGCTATTTCATCCCTTCCCCTCCTTGACATGTGTCCCCTGGTGTGTGTGTAATCACATTTGCACATGGTCATCTAGGGTGCCAGTAAATCTAAGTGCACATTGCTTTCGGCATCATGTGGGATGGTGGTCTGTGACTTGTGTTGGTACCTTGCCTGTGCCATGACCTGTTCCCTATGTTGGGGGTCCATATTTGTTGTCACTGATGATGATCCTCAACATAGGAGTGTGAGCTTTAAAATGAACACCCTTGCAGCATGCATGACCAATGTTGTGGCCTCAGACATGATGTGCATGAGTGGGAGATATGCATATTGCCATGACGGTTGAACACGGTACAGTCAGCTCATTCCAGGACCACGGAGCAGTGTGCCCACTACAGTCCCCTGAGACACCCTGGCCTCTTAATCATGTGTGTCATCCAACACTGTGCACATTCTCTGTGTGTTTAGCATAGGTCTGCCTCTGTGGCTTTGTTCCCTGGCCTAGTTAGTATTTAGCAAATATGTGCTACATGTGTCCACTGGAAAGGGATACACCATTTTGCTTGTGCATATTCACACTGGGCAGTGCCTGTGTGGCTATTCACAACAATCTGTTGATGGTTGTTTGTCACAAATATGTGTTGCCAGCCCCACGAGGTGATGTGTAAATTAAGCTATTTTTCCAGCACAGTTATTGTAACCCTGAATAAGAGGTGTCACTTCTTGATCTGTATCAATCACATTGACTCAGGCATGGGGTGGGGTGTGCAGGAGAGGCATACATGTGCAACCCTGATTTTCCATTGCCAAGTCTGACTTGTGTGTGATACTTGGCTGTACAAAGAATCACCGTGCAGTGCCCCTGTGATGCTGGCCAGTGCTTAATTTACCTGCTTTGCAGCCTGTGTCAGTTTTTTAAAAACATGATTCTTGCTCATACATTTTTGGCACCTGTGTGTGGTTCAGATGCAACGCTGTTTGGTCTTTGTGTGATGACATCTGTGTGTACATTCTGGCTTCTTAGAAAAGGTGCCAGCTTCTTCAATGACAGTGTCAATGTACTTTTGTGTGCACTGCTTTGTGCGACATATTTCATGCAGGCACATGAGTGTTCTTTTCACGAAATGGCGAATTGGCACATTCAAAACATGTAGATTGTGTAAAGTATTGTGAGTGCCAAGGTAGCTACATTTTTTGGTTTTGTGTTCCAAAGTACTTACAGGTCTCTGAGTGTGGTGACACCTTGAGTATTGAGGTGGGTCAGTTTACAATGGGTGCACCACTACTGTTTCTTTCAGGGTAAACAAGAGGTGGCATGACTTCATTGTATTGCTGTGCTCACCGGTTCACAGACACTAGCTTCTCAGTGTATTTCTTATTCAAGTTGTGGCCTTTTGTGTTATTTTTTTCCTGGTGTCCAAGTGGCATAGTGGGTCTACCAACTGGGCAGTGCAGGGCTTACATCTGTGCGGAGTTATCTAGCTGTTACTCATGATGCATTATTTTATTACTCACAACACAGGGAAGGGGGAGAAGGTGCAAACCCTACCTCAACCTCCTCAATAATTAAGTATACCACACAAAACAGGAGGTAGGGTGGAAGAACGGCTTCAATCAACTAGCACTTGCTGAATGTTTTAAAGAAAGCACACACGTTTTTTGAAAAATGCCCTCACCCACAACGAGTTGTGGCATGCTTCATCATCGGGCTACTACTAACGCCTCTGCGCAAGCCAACGCTAGAGGCAGAGCAATAGGGAGGGGTAGACAGTACAACAATGATACAAACAAAAACAAAAGAAGGCTGGATTCTTTAGTGCAGAAAAGATGAATCTTAAAACTGACCCAGGGGTATCTCTTTAATAATTTTATTCCTGGATTCCCCTGTCAGATTAAAAAGGTATATATATGTGAAAAGACTATATACCAAATGGATGGTGGTGGAGTGAGTTAGTTAGGTGCTCACCACCCCTCCATTCTGCATAGCAGCCGACATGTTTCTGCCGGTTCAAAAAACTAAATCTCCGGCATTCCTCAGGACAAATTAGATCCACATACCCTTTTGCCAAACCCCTGTTATTTTCCACTGTTGTGGGTTATACTCCACCTGTCAGTCTGGAGTTCCTCTTATAACTTACTCCTTCAAAGATTAGGAACTGAAAGAAAGAATACAAAAGTAACTTCCACATAAAACAAAAAATAAAATAAAATCTTAATCACGTGTGCTCTCAGACAAACAACAGAAATTGCCAATCACCCATTTGGTGTAGCCAGAATTATAGTCTATGTGGTATTAAATCTACCATCATAGTGTAACAGGCAAACAATAGCCCTCCCAGTGGTATCTTAGAAGCACACTCTTTTCTGTGCTAAATACCCATTCAGATAAAATTCCTTGTACATATAATTTTTGTGCATCACACACAAGGAGAAACATGCCAAAACACATGTGATAAAACATCTCTCATCACCCCCACATGTATTCCAAGGGTATTCAGGTTTTACTACCCTCATATTAGAAAGAAGATCTTAAATATATTCATCTGGGATCATGCGATATCCAGATTTTCCCATTGCTTACCAGAGTTTATTAAGCAATTTGCTTAAAAAGGCACTGGAGTAGAGAGCGACCCTCTGTAGTCAAACACTGCGGGAGGGAAACACAAAGTGTATTCAATTCCTAAAATTGTAATTCATACCGGCTGGCATACACCTACACACGATATTTCACTCGTGTTTCAAAATTCCCTCAATGTCGTGTATATGCCAAACCTCATATCTTGTTTGTTATTAGGAATATGCAACGTTACCCTGTTTCACATCCCGTTGGGGCCCCGATGACTCTTATGTGTCCGGATAAACATATTTTTATATATATCTATCCCCCCCACACACACACACATATAGTACAGGGGCAGAACTTCACTATCCATAATGAGGCCTCTATGTTATTACCGCATACTCGAGTGCAGAGATAGTATCCTCGAGTAACTCCGGCATAGATGTAGTTAGCCCCCCTCAATTACTGGCCAAATATCCCCTTACTTCATCAAGAGTGGTGCGCTGCCTCCTGACTCCGTCTCTCCTGGTGCCGTGTAGACTGCCTGGATATCGTGCCCTCCGTATTTACACTTCCGCTATCGATTCACGTGATGCGTGCGAGTGACGATGCACGCAACACGTGACCTAGCGGCAGAGCACGCAATCATCGGTGGGACTATACCGCTAACCTCCCTAGTATGAACCAATGTGGCGGAACAAGTCTTTGTCTGTAACGACCTCTTATCACGGAGTGAAAGAAGAAAAGATGAAAGCCTCGCATTTGGAAGTGAGCTCATAAATCATGGATCCTATCAAAGCACATATCACCTCAGAGATTAGACCAATATCCTTCCTAGTATGAACAAATGTAATTTCAAAATGCCTTTATGTGCATAAACCTATTGTCACAGGATGTCAATATAAACAACAGCCACACCTCCAGGGATGGGCTCATTAATCAAGTTATTGATTGCAGGGACAATCTTGCCAAGGCTCCTACTCACACATTATTTGATGGAATGTTTTTAATGATGTTAGTGCTTCTATTCAATCAAAAAGCCCATCACCTACTATTTCAGTACATTCTCACCAACATGTTCTCTACTCCACAGGTTCACCCAATGCATTATTTCCTGATCCTGGGTTATTTTCTCCCTAGGGTAGACCACGGTATATCGTCATTAAGTCCCGTTTCATGACTCCTAGTACGATATACCCACTTCTGCTCCCGTATGAAGAGGACTTGTGAGGGATCCCTTATCGAAGGTCTAATGGTGGGTTTATCCAATACAGTCCAAAATATGTCCTGTGTTGTGTGCCCCTTCTCCGCATAATGTAGAGTGAGACGTGTGTTGGTCCTGGAGCACCTGATGTTGCTCCTATGCTCCATGATTCTCACCTTGACCTTTCTGCAGGTCATCCCAATGTAGATGAAGTTACACGGGCACCTGATCATGTAAATAACATTTGATGAGTTACAGTTGGTATGTACTCGCTGTTGCCAAGGGTATTTTAAGCCCACGTCCACCTCTTTAGTATTAATGGTCAGGGAGCAGACATCACAAGATCCACATTGCGTATGTCCCGTGACCGGTGGTAGAAACCCGCCTACCCGGGGAACCCCCCGGGCACTGTTTTGTGGTCGAGAATGTACTAGTTGATCCCTAAGATTTTGGCCCCTCCTAAAAGCAAAGAGGGGTTTCTCAAGTTTCAGGCCACTGGAGTTCAATATCCGCCAGTGTTTCAGAATGATACGTTTGATAGCGGTGGAAGAGGTATTAAAAGTCGGCACACAGACTATCTTATCACTAGTTGGTTTTTCTACTTTGGTTAGTAGTGCCTCTCTAGGGCAGTTCCATGCTCGTTTACGAGCTCGCCTGATAATTTGTTTCGGATACCCTCTCTCATCCAATTTACCTGCTAGGTGTGCTGCCTCTGTCTTAAATTCATTAGGTTCAGAACAGGCAGGGGGAGGCAGAGAGGCAACCTGGGTGTCCAATGGGAAGATTTGAATCAAAGAGTCACCCGGAGCATGGCACGGGATCCAGTACCGGGAACCAGCAGGGAAACAACCTAGTTATGAACCTCACGGACCTTCCCCTCACATCAATACAAGAAAGGGTACTGAATAAGGGCCTGGGTTTTGTCCCCACGAATATTATGGACAGTTTCAGGGTACGCCAGGAACTTTCCGATTTTTTTCGCTCCGTGAGACTTAATGTCTTTTTTTCAGATCAGGAGGATAGATCAGAGAAAAGAGGGGACACGAACTTTCGCCCAAAGTCAACTTTCACACCTATGAATTCGGTATTACCGAATGAAATTACCACTTTTGAAAGGGCGGTTGTATTTGACATAAACAAATTGGGTGATACCCATAAACAACCTTTCAGGAATATCACAAGAGAAGAAAGGGAAGCCCTAGATGATCTTAAGAGAAATCAACATATCACTATAAAACCCGCCGATAAGGGGAGAGCAATAGTGATTCAACTGAAAGAGGTATACGAAAATGAATGTAAGAGATTATTGGGAGATGAGAGGAATTACAAAATTCTTCTGAGTGATCCTACCCCAGGACTAAAAAGAGAGATCGGAATGATGGTAGAAGAAGCCCTAAACAATGACTGGATAACGGAACATGAGGCAGGCTTTTTAACAAAGAAAGATCCTATGATACCAGCATTTTATACTCTGCCTAAAGTACACAAAGTAACTAGACCTCCACCAGGAAGACCAATTGTGGCAGGAATAAACTCCATATTGGAGCCCTTGTCACAATTTTGTGATTTTTACTTCAAACCTTTGGTGCAGAGTAGACGGGCATACCTCAAAGACACAACGGAAGTACTCAATCTTTTAACGGATATGACCTTTAACCCAGACGAGGAATTTTTGGTGGGATTGAACATTGAGTCCCTTTATACCAATATTCCGCAGCAAGAAACGTTGAGTATGATTGAGGAACTCTTATTTGACCTGGATTGGCAGTACCAGACCCCTAGACCATTCATTTTACATCTGGCTGAGTTAGCTTTAACCCGAAATTTTTTTGAGTTTAATGGAGTACTTTATTTGCAAACCCATGGTACTTCAATGGGTAGTGCCTTTTCACCCAGTCTAGCGGGTCTCTATGTGGCAACTTTTGAACAAAAATACATCTTCAACGCAGAAAATCCATGGACTAATAACATACGGGTCTGGAAACGGTTTATAGATGACGTCCTCCATATTTGGAGGGGGGACGAGTCATCTATAAAGGCATTCATGCAATGGTTAAATGCACAAAACCAGTTTTTACATTTTACCAAGACTATCACCAAGGAGAGTCTACCTTTTTTGGATCTGGTCATCTCCCCTTTGGAGGGCAAATTGTCTACAAAAGTCCATCATAAGATCACGGATAAGAACGGACCTTTGCATTTTGGGAGTTTTCATCCCAGAGCCCTACGGGAAAACCTTACGGTAGGTCAGTTCCTGCGACTTCGCAGGAACTGTTCTGAACCTAATGAATTTAAGACAGAGGCAGCACACCTAGCAGGTAAATTGGATGAGAGAGGGTATCCGAAACAAATTATCAGGCGAGCTCGTAAACGAGCATGGAACTGCCCTAGAGAGGCACTACTAACCAAAGTAGAAAAACCAACTAGTGATAAGATAGTCTGTGTGCCGACTTTTAATACCTCTTCCACGGCTATCAAACGTATCATTCTGAAACACTGGCGGATATTGAACTCCAGTGGCCTGAAACTTGAGAAACCCCTCTTTGCTTTTAGGAGGGGCCAAAATCTTAGGGATCAACTAGTACATTCTCGACCACAAAACAGTGCCCGGGGGGTTCCCCGGGTAGGCGGGTTTCTACCACCGGTCACGGGACATACGCAATGTGGATCTTGTGATGTCTGCTCCCTGACCAGAAATACTAAAGAGGTGGACGTGGGCTTAAAATACCCTTGGCAACAGCGAGTACATACCAACTGTAACTCATCAAATGTTATTTACATGATCAGGTGCCCGTGTAACCTCATCTACATTGGGATGACCTGCAGAAAGGTCAAGGTGAGAATCATGGAGCATAGGAGCAACATCAGGTGCTCCAGGACCAACACACGTCTCACTCTACATTATTCGGAGAAGGGGCACACGACACAGGACATATTTTGGACTGTATTGGATAAACCCACCATTAGACCTTCGATAAGGGATCCCTCACAAGTCCTCTTCATACGGGAGCAGAAGTGGGTATATCGTACTAGGAGTCATGAAACGGGACTTAATGACGATATACCGTGGTCTACCCTAGGGAGAAAATAACCCAGGATCAGGAAATAATGCATTGGGTGAACCTGTGGAGTAGAGAACATGTTGGTGAGAATGTACTGAAATAGTAGGTGATGGGCTTTTTGATTGAATAGAAGCACTAACATCTTTAAAAACATTCCATCAAATAATGTGTGAGTAGGAGCCTTGGCAAGATTGTCCCTGCAATCAATAACTTGATTAATGAGCCCATCCCTGGAGGTGTGGCTGTTGTTTATATTAACATCCTGTGACAATAGGTTTATGCACATAAAGGCATTTTGAAATTACATTTGTTCATACTAGGAAGGATATTGGTCTAATCTCTGAGGTGATATGTGCCTTGATAGGATCCATGATTTATGAGCTTACTTCCAAATGCGAGGCTTTCATCTTTTCTTCTTTCACTCCGTGATAAGAGGTCGTTACAGACAAAGACTTGTTCCGCCACATTGGTTCATACTAGGGAGGTTAGCGGTATAGTCCCACCGATTATTGCGTGCTCTGCCGCTAGGTCACGTGTTGCGTGCATCGTCACTCGCACGCATCACGTGATTCGATAGCGGAAGTGTAAATACGGAGGGCACGATATCCAGGCAGTCTACACGGCACCAGGAGAGACGGAGTCAGGAGGCAGCGCACCACTCTTGATGAAGTAAGGGGATATTTGGCCAGTAATTGAGGGGGGCTAACTACATCTATGCCGGAGTTACTCGAGGATACTATCTCTGCACTCGAGTATGCGGTAATAACATAGAGGCCTCATTATGGATAGTGAAGTTCTGCCCCTGTACTATATGTGTGTGCGTGTGGGGGGGGATAGATATATATAAAAATATGTTTATCCGGACACATAAGAGTCATCTGGGCCCCAACGGGATGTGAAACAGGGTAACGTTGCATATTCCTAATAACAAACAAGATATGAGGTTTGGCATATACACGACATTGAGGGAATTTTGAAACACGAGTGAAATATCGTGTGTAGGTGTATGCCAGCCGGTATGAATTACAATTTTAGGAATTGAATACACATTGTGTTTCCCTCCCGCAGTGTTTGACTACAGAGGGTCGCTCTCTACTCCAGTGCCTTTTTAAGCAAATTGCTTAATAAACTCTGGTAAGCAATGGGAAAATCTGGATATCGCATGATCCCAGATGAATATATTTAAGATCTTCTTTCTAATATGAGGGTAGTAAAACCTGAATACCCTTGGAATACATGTGGGGGTGATGAGAGATGTTTTATCACATGTGTTTCGGCATGTTTCTCCTTGTGTGTGATGCACAAAAATTATATATACAAGGAATTTTATCTGAATGGGTATTTAGCACAGAAAAGAGTGTGCTTCTAAGATACCACTGGGAGGGCTATTGTTTGCCTGTTACACTATGATGGTAGATTTAATACCACATAGACTATAATTCTGGCTACACCAAATGGGTGATTGGCAATTTCTGTTGTTTGTCTGAGAGCACACGTGATTAAGATTTTATTTTATTTTTCGTTTTATGTGGAAGTTACTTTTGTATTCTTTCTTTCAGTTCCTAATCTTTGAAGGAGTAAGTTATAAGAGGAACTCCAGACTGACAGGTGGAGTATAACCCACAACAGTGGGAAATAACAGGGGTTTGGCAAAAGGGTATGTGGATCTAATTTGTCCTGAGGAATGCCGGAGATTTAGTTTTTTGAACCGGCAGAAACATGTCGGCTGCTATGCAGAATGGAGGGGTGGTGAGCACCTAACTAACTCACTCCACCACCATCCATTTGGTATATAGTCTTTTCACATATATATACCTTTTTAATCTGACAGGGGAATCCAGGAATAAAATTATTAGAGAGATATCCCTGGGTCAGTTTTAAGATTCATCTTTTCTGCACTAAAGGATCCAGCCTTCTTTTGTTTTTGTTTGTATCATTGTTGTACTGTCTACCCCTCCCTATTGCTCCGCCTCTAGCGTTGGCTTACGCAGAGGCGTTAGTGGCAGCCCGATGATGAAGCATGCCACAACTCGTTGTGGGTGAGGGCAGTTTTCAAAAAACGTGTGTGCTTTCTTTAAAACATTCAGCAATTGCTAGTTGATTGAAGCCGTTCTTCCACCCTACCTCCTGTTTTGTGTGGTATACTCATGATGCATTGCCTGATATGCACTGTGACCAATTGTTCTTGTGCTCATGTGTCAGATGTATACAGGTGACTGATGCATTTCGGTTTCTTCTCCTTGCCCACAGCATCATCATCCGCAACCGAGGGAGACACCTGCATGGACCTGGATGAGGGACCCAGCGGTAGTGCCACCAGTGCTGGGCAGTCAGAAGGAGCCAGTGGCACGGAGGGCGAGGGGAGTTAGTCGGAGTACCTGTCTGGACACGATTCCAGCTACGACGCCGACGGGTCTGATGCTGACCTCCCTGAGGAGGCGGAGGCTGCAACACCAACTGGCAGAATCCCCACATGGGTCCCCGCCTCCTCCATTACCATCTCCGCCCTCCCAGTTGCTCCCGTCCCTTCTGTCCGTGCAGAGACCCACCATGTCTCCTTCGTCCCAGGCACCGCACCCCCTGCCCCTGTCACCCCTGCTGCCCTCAGTGAAGAGTCTGTGGACATACTGCGGCAGTTGCAGGTTGGGTAGGCATCGGTGCTGACTGTCCTCCATGGACACACTAAACTGCTCACACAGATGGTGTCGTTCATGGAGGGCATGTCAGCAACGATGTCTGACCAACGCAGGTTTCTGCGGTCCATGGACTCTTCCCTGACTCTTCCCTGACAGCAGCAGTTTCTCTCCTGCAGCGCTCCGTCCCCCCCCTACCCCACACCCATCCACACTGCCCTCTCCCATGCCTGCCCAACACACACCCAGACAGTCACGGGCACGCACCCCACCAGACACAGACACATCCAGCACACACCAAGTAAGGCACAGCGCACACCTCCTGGCACGCACACTCAGGGGGATGTAGGCACACCCACAGGGGCTGGGGGCAGACGACATACACGCAGCCACAGTCGCAGTCCGCAGTCCTCACAACCCTGTTCCTCCAAAACCACTCCCCTTAGCTCCCCTGCCACACTGTCACCTAAGGATACCTGTATGATGAGCTGGGCCTCGCCCCCACTGAGCCACCACCCCACAGTCCCCCACCATGTCCACCCCCTCCCCCAAGAGCGCTGCACCCCATCCCTTGGCCACCACACCCTCCGTTGGCCCTGGGGTATCTTCAGGTGCAGGGGTTAGGATGGAGGCCCTAGCAGCAGTGTGCAGTGCCGAGTTCACCTCAACCTTTGGCGCTGCCCCACCCCCTGTGGTGGAGACGTCCACCCCTGCACCCACCACACCTATCCCTCCCCCCCATGTCCCTGCGGTGCCTGGTCCTGCCACAGATGATACCCCCCCCCGGTCGACAAACCTTGAGGTTCCTTAGTGCAGGCAAGGTAGGGGTGGACGCGGTCCGCTACGTCCACCCTTGGACTTGAGAAATGGACTGCCCATTGGCCTTTGTACATAGTATCTTTTACATTAATTTATTTTTGGTGCTGAATAAAGCCTTTTCTTTTACTTTCAACACTATTGCATTTCAGGTACTTGATGTTGGTGATGAGGCTCCAGGAGTCGGTGTTCTGGTAATGTGTTAGGGTTCTGAGAAATGTTTTTGTATGATGGTCATGAGGTGTACCATGGTATCTGTGTGCCATCACAATGTCTCTGCAAAGAATCATTGGTAGTGTGTGTTCATTTAGTTTGGAGACATTGTCCCAAGGAGTGTTCCTTCCTCTGTGGCACCTGACATCTTCCCTGCAAATAGCTGCACAATTGTTGTGCTGACCTGTGTCCACATTTCCTTTGTTGGTGACGGATCCCTTCAACAACGGCCATGCCTGCTCACCGATGTCTCCTGCTGAATCGTCTGTGCCATCCTTGCTAGTCACTGTACTTGTGTTTTGGGTATGTAGGAATGCCTTCAGGGACAAATTGGCCCTTTTCAGCACTATGCATGTGTGTAATCACGGCCTACCACACACATGGTACTTCTTATGCAGGGTATTTGGGCACCTGACTCACCATTGTGGGCATTGTATCTGGTGGAATTGAACCCTATTGCTTCCATGAGAGACAACATCTTGGTGGCTGGACCAGCACCTGTACATTCCTTACACTCCTGGGATGTGCGTGACAGTGTGTGTTCACTTTGGCTATCTTAGTTTTGTATGCATGACTATACATGACTATACAGTCTGTTGACATGAAATCAGGGTGTGTATTGTGCTGCATCCGCCATGGGTGGGTATGCATGTGTTATATGTCCGCACACCCACATGTGGTATGTCATGCAGTGTGTGACAGACATCCATCGTCCTGGGAGTGGGACCCTGCTGTCAGTGATGTGTTGTAATAGCACTAAAATCATAGTCCAAAGTTAGGGATGCGTCCATACCACCATTTAGGTGTGGTCATCTGATGATGATGTACACCCCCCCATATCTCTGTCCACTGCTGGGAGTCCTCTGCACCCACCCCTCATAGGTCTGGACACTGCTGGGAGTCATATGCACCCACCCCTCATATTGCAGGCCACTGCTGGGAGTCCTCTGCACCCACCCCTCATAGGTCTGGACACTGCTAGGAGTCATATGCACCCACGCCTCATATTGCAGGCCACTGCTGGGAGTCATATGCACCCACCCCTCATATGTGTGGACACTGCTGGTAGTCATATGCACCCACCCCTCATATGTCTGGACACTGCTAGGAGTCATATGCTCCCACCCCTCATATCTTTGTCTACTGCTGGTAGTCATATGCACCCACCCCTCATATTGCAGGCCACTGCTAAGAGTCATATGCACCCACCCCTCATATTGCAGGCCACTGCTGGTAGTCATATGCACCCACCCCTCATATGTGTGGACACTGCTGATAGTCATATGCACCCACCCCTCATATTGCAGGCCACGGCTAGGAGTCATATGCACCCACCCCTCATATCTCTGACCACTGCTGGTAGTCATATGCACCCACCCCTCATATGTCTGGACACCGCTAGGAGTCATATGCAACCACCCCTCATATCTCTGTCCACTGCTGGTAGTCATATGCACCCACCCCTCATATGTCTGGACACTGCTAGGAGTCATAAGCACCCACCCCTCATATTGCAGGCCACTGCTGGTAGTCATATGCACCCACCCCTCATATTGCAGGCCACTGCTGGTAGTCATATGCACCCACCCCTCATATGTCTGGATACTGCTAGGAGTCATATACACCCACCCCTCATATCTCTGACCACTGCTGGTAGTCATATGCACCCACCCCTCATATTGCAGGCCGCTGTTAGGAGTCATATGCACCCACCCCTCATTTGTCTGGACACTGCTAGGAGTCATATGCACCCACCCCTCATATCTCTGTCCACTGCTGGTAGTCATATGCACCCACCCCTCATATGTCTGGACACTGCTAGGAGTCGTATGCACCCACTCCTCATATTGCAGGCTACTGCTGGTAGTCATATGCACCCACCCCTCATATTGCAGGCCACTGCTGGTAGTCATATGCACCCACCCCTCATATGTCTGGACACTGCTAGGAGTCATATGCACCCACCCCTCATATCTCTGACCACTGCTGGTAGTCATATGCACCCACCCCTCATATTGCAGGCCACTGCTAGGAGTCATATGCACACACCCCTCATATGTCTGGATACTGCTAGGAGTCATATGCACCCACCCCTCATATCTCTGTCCACTGCTGGTAGTCATATGCACCCACCCCTCAAATGTCTGGACACTGCTAGGAGTTATATGCACCCACCCCTCATATGTCTGGACACTGCTAGGAGTCATATGCACCCACCCCTCATATGTGTGGACACTGCTGGGAGTCATATGCACCCACCCACGCACTCCCTTGGAGCAGTACACTGCTGGCCTGGACCTACACACACACCAATATGAAGGTAACATGCTGGGCCAGTATTCTAAGCCCACATTCCTGGCGTGTGTACGCCTCGTATCCCAAATGTACTGGTGCCGTAACGGGGTACGTGTGACACGCACCGTACCCACGCATTAATTGCGTGTGTACGGTCCGTATGACTGTTCTACTGTGCCATAGGGGTATGTGTGGTACACACCGTACCCACGCATTCATTGCGTGTGTACGGTCCGTATCACTGTTCTAATGGTGCCATAGGGGTACGTGTGGTACGCACCGTACCCACGCATTCATTGCGTGTGTAAGGTCCGTATCACTGTTCTAATGGTGCCGTAGGGGTACGTGTGACATGCACCGTACCCACGCATTCATTGCGTGTGTACGGTCCGTATCACTGTTCTAATGGTGCCGTAGGGGTACTTGTGGTACGCACCGTACCCACGCATTCATTGCGTGTGTACGGTCCGTATCACTGTTCTAATGGTGCCGTAGGGGTACATGTGGAACGCACCGTACACGTCCACTTCCGTTGTTGCGGTACGCAGGGGTTGCTGGCCACACCCCCCAAGTGACCAGACCCTGGTGGTAATGTATGGCCTCCATATTATAGGTTTGGCTTTGAGTATGGGATTTGTTTCCTGCCCCTCACCCCCACCCTGGCCCCTGGGTGTTGTTCTCACCCTCTGCGGCGTGTGCGTCGGGTGCGGTGCACCAGGTCATAGGCCAAGAGGACCAGGATGACACGTGTGACAGGGTTCATGGCGTGTACGTCGCGTACCGGGGCTCCGTTGCGTAGCGGTTCCTGTCGGACTCTGCTTTTCCGGCTGTGTTTGACTCCCGTTAAAAAGGAGCCGTACGGAGTGATGTAGGGACGAATGGTACTTGCTGGGCTGGAAACCGCTGCCTGAATACGTCCGGACGTCGCATACAAGCTGTTCCTGATCAGAATCGTAGGTATTTTTTCCACGTTCTGTCTTTTGTACGATTCGTACGGAAACAGGCTTTCTGTACGAATCGTACTTCCTAGGTTGTAGGGACAGTTTACCGGGTACGAGTCGTACGGAGAAAACGCTCCGTACAACGATTCGTATGGCCTTTTTCCAGGATTGGAATCGGCTCCTTGGTGTGCACCGTATGGGGACTGGTCTGAAAACATTTGCAAGGATGCTTTGGGTTTCCACTCTGACCCTGGCAGGAGCAGGAGCCTAGTACTGCAAAATAAAACCAACCATTAAAAAGTTAGTCACGGAGATGCAACACCAACCTTCCCATTATTTGTTTTTCATTATTTGCAAATTCTTTCAATATAAAATACAACAGAAGTGGCGGAGAGTTTTGTTAGCCTCCTTGGCTTAACGGCACGCTCATCCACTTCAGAAACGCAGAGCTGCACCTATATTTACAAGAATATGATGCAGCGCTGCGTTTCCCCTGCGCTCATGCTACACTTAACCTTGTAGCGCCAACGCAGGCACCCTTGCACCATAGTGCAAGGGTGTCTGCGTGCAGGGGAAGATTGTTTATGTAATGCCGTCACTTCTATATGTGCTGCTTAATGCAGCACGCATGGAAGTTACAAAATGTCATTTTTTTAAAAGATTGTTTATGTGCAGGAAGGGTCACCTTTCTGAACATAAACCATCCAAGGCGTTTGGCAAAAACAAGGAGAAATAAAGCATTTCTCCTTGTTTCGCCAAGTTAAGACCAGGCTTTCCCTGGTCTTAATTTTGGCGCTACCTTCCATTTACGCTGCCCTTTGTTAATAGGAGGCAGTGTCAAAATCAATGGGTGTTGCGGTGGAACGCCCACCGCAACACCCACTGCCCACCCCTTTCACGCTAAGCATTGAGTGAAAGGGGGTCCTATTTACAAGGCAGTGTTAAGCCATGTTAAGGGATGTATGACGTAACAACGCGTGCTGTTACATCGCGTGCTGTTACATCGCAGCCGTTACAACGACTGCGATGTTACCACGCTATCCCATTACAACGCAAGTCTTTACATCGACTTGCACTAGATGGCGTGCTAACATTAGAAAAGTGTAATTTACTATTCCAACTCCAGTCCACTTAACAGTAGGGAAGGTGTTGGGATAGTAAACTACACTATTTTTAATGTTAGCACGCCATCTAGCACAAGTCGATGTAAAGACTTGCGTTGTCATGGCATAGCGTGGTTACATCGCGTTCGTTGTAACGATTGCGATGTAACCGCATCGCGGTGTAATAACCGCGTTGTAAAGGTGGTTCCCCCATGTTAAGTGGCTTAACGCTGCCTTGTAAATAAGGCGAAGCCCCTATCGCCACGGGAACATCGCAAAAAGAGACATTCTCAAGGTGATAGGGGCTTGTAAGTATGCTCCTAAAATCCTTAGTAATTCAAGTATTTGTTTTTTGTGCACAGGTGTGTTTATTTTTTTTCGAATTATTGTTTAAATGTTTGAAATTTAAATCCTACAAATTGCTTGGGGGTCCCCGGCTTCCAGTGGTGACTCAATGGGGGTCCTCAGGAGTCAAAGGTTTGGGAACCACTCCCCTCCTCTATCCAACACTTTCCCTACTGTTGCACTCATTGGAGTGGGACTAGTAAATGAACACCCTCCACTATCCAACACTTTCCCTACTGTTGCACTCATTGGGGTGGGAATAGTAATTTGTAACCTTCCGCAATCCAACACTTTCCCTACTGTTGCACTCCCTGGAGTGGGAATAGTAATTTTATCCCCTTTGCTATCCAACACTTTCCCTGCTGTTGCACTCGCTGGAGTGGGAATAGTAATTGTTATCACTCCGCTATCCAACACTTTCCCTACTGTTGCACTTCCTGGAGTGGGAATAGTAAATGATTCCCCTCCGCTATCCAACACTTTCCCTACTGTTGCACTCGCTGGAGTGGGAATAGTAATTTTTTACACTCCGCTATCTAACACTTGCCCTACTGTTGCACTCGCTGGAGTGGGAATAGTAATTTTTTCCCCTCCGCTATCCAACACTTTCCCTACTGTTGCACTCATTGGAGTCGGAATAGTAAAGTATTCCCCTCCGCTATCCAACACTTTCCCTACTGTTGCACTCGCTGGAGTGGCAATAGTAAATTATTCCCCTCCATTATCCAACACTTTCCCTACTGTTGTACTCGCTGGAGTGGGAATAGTAATTTTTTACCCTGCGCTATCCAACACTTTCCCTTCTGTTGCACTAAATGTAGTGTAAAATGTAGGTTTAAAAAATATTACATGCTTTAATATTTTCATTTATATTACAATTATTTTTTGTTTGTTACAGGTGTATGTATGTATATATATATATATATATATATATATTTATCTTTATTTGTAATATATTTCTAACATTTTATAATTAATTAAAATGAATATTTATTAATTATTTTTAAGTAAATATATAGAATATATTTCATATATGTATGTTTAATTTATTTTTAAATTAAATTTAATACTTATAATTGTTTACATTTAAAAATAAATCTAAATATTTTTTAAGTAACATTCATTATTTAATTTCTTTTACATAATTTTTTATACATATAAAAAAATCAATATTTTGTACTTCGATATTTTTAACAACGATATTTGTTTCCCGATATTTTTGTACTTACCATTATGAAGATAGGAAGTCGATATGTTTGACAACGATATTTATGTCCCCATATTTCTGTAGGTCGATTTTAGTGTTGTCGATATTCTGTCAGGGATCCATGTGGCCCATAGTCTGGTGGCAGATTTTCAGTAATCGCTATTCCAAATCTTGATACATGTTGCCCATAATCTGTTGGCGGAATTTCAAAGTGTGAAACCAGATAACCTGGGATCAATACCTCCTTCCCTGCTTGTTGGAATTGCATGATCCTATTCAGACATTTTTTCAAGGGATTCCGTTTACTTTATTATTACATATGAGAGCACTTTTAAATACTTGTGCTCAGGATGTGCGCTGTACAAGCACCTCTTAATATTGATTCAATAGACTATTATGTTACTCCATCTACAGTCAGATTCTAGGCCACGTTTAGAGCCTACATGACTAGTTTACAGTTAATATGAAGGGCTAGGGGCTATTCACTAACTGTATTTTGTAGTACATTTTATACTACTAAATTAGTAGTACAAACATACTACAAAATGCTATTCACAAACTGCACTTCTAAAGTACTACTGTTATTTATTGCAATAGCACTTCAGAAGTGCAGTTTGTGAATACTGTTTTCTAGTGTGTTTCTAGTACAATTGTAGTATTTCAAAACGTACTAAGAAGTACAGTTTGTGAATAGCCTCCAGGCCCTTCAATTTAGAGGAGACATGTAAGTTACACTTGATTTTGTGATTAGCCAAAAAGTAGTAAACTTACTCAAGAGTGTAAATTACTCAAAGTGTAAATTACATTTGAGAATCAGCCTCATACAGTGACTGCTTTACTAAAAAATAGTAAACCTTCACCCATTGAAGTACTTCTTGAATGGGTGCAAATGTACTACTTTGTAGAATTCACAAACATTGGAAGCAGTAGACTTGGAAAGTTGCGCCAGACTCAGATTTTGAGTCACACTACTGGCAATCAAACACCCTAAAGGTGATGGGGTGAATCCTTGCAAATAGCCTAGTGGCAATCGCTCAGGGTAACATTCCGATCCATCGCTTTTCACCCGCTGTGCCTCTTTAGACAGAGATCCACCTAATGCAAATCAGTACTGACCCTGTTCATCATGGAGACAGTCCATCTGAAATCTTTATCATCTCACCCCTGCTGCCCACTTTTTTTTATTTGGAGATTTGAGGTTCACACCCCCCCCCCCATCCTCAGAATCTCACTGACTAAGCTACCCCCCTTCTCCAGTGTTTACATGGAAGTGCTGTCAACATTTCATGTGTTTTCCTCACTGGCACAGTGCCAGCTTGCGGAACTGCATTGAGTGCTCAACCAGAGTCGAATATCTGGCAGGCTTTGCATTTATCTTGACTCCTGCACGCAAATTAAGAGCCAGACTCCCCTCTATCAACCTGACTGCCCTGTACACATAGGAAACGTTGTAGATGCAGCTGGAGGTCTCCCTTACAAGTGGTGCTGGGCCCACCGCTCACAACCAACTTTCCACCTAATCTTTGGAGATAATGTAGACTCCCCCGTCCATGACACTGCTCAGACCCTAATCTAAGTTTCTTCAGCAACACCACTCTAATTATCATAATCAGCTGTGGACCCATCTTCACATCATATCACCAACTACCTGTGTCTGTGGCTCTCCATTCTCAAACAGCTGTGCTAACCTCTTCTCCTGGCTCCAGGACCCCAATATTTGCAAATGACGATCTCACGTTTGGGGCGCTTTAGCTAGAACTGAAAGAATGTATTAGGAAACACTTGTTGCTAAGTGGCCAAAGTGGTCCAAAGTAGACGCGAAAATTGCATTAGAAATACATCAATATGCCTCAATTAAAGTGGACATATATGGTAAGTAATGACAAAGGAAGCAGCAAGGAAGTATGTTACCTATTTCTTACTTGCAAATATTCCATATGTATTTTCTCTTTTCCACATTAAACATAAGAAGTACCTCGATCCCATCCTAGCTACTTATACACTCTGGGGCCGATTCTGATCTGGGTCGGAAAGCTCTCCGAACCGGAGTGTTTTCCGACCGAGCCGGACTCCTGCAGTCCACCCGAGCGAGTACGATGCGGCCGCATGCTGCTGGACTCGGTTCGGTCGTGCTCCCATAGAAGTTAATGGGAGCCGGTCGTACAACGCGTACATGTGCTCGCATTGACCGAATGGGTACATCTCGCACAAAGGCGCCCCCTACTGTGGGTATGCGTTGGTGCCATCCGCACCATACATGCCTGTGTTGGGGAGACCCTTGAGTCTCCCCCTGTGTCCGAGTCATAAGGCTGCGGGTGACGGGGGGTCTGACGCAGACCCCCAAAGGCAGATTCCTGGACGTTTTGCGAGCCGGAAACTTCAGCTCGATCCAGCTGTCCAACGCGTGCATCATACTGGCTCGGTCGGAAATCGCCTCCATTTTACGGCACGGTTTGCTTACGGACGAGACGTACGGAGCAGTTCGGACCCGGAAACGATTCGGTCTGCGAATTTCGCGTTGCTCGCATCGTACTTGCTCGCTCATACAGCTGTACGAGTCGGGCGGAGAACACGCGTACGGCTCGTACTTTTTCCGGCCGGATCGCCTTTGGAGCCCTTCCGAGCAAGATCGGAATCGGCCCCTCTATGTCTACACCTGTTATTCCTACCTATACTGAGAAGTATATTGCTAGAATACTCAGCGGTCCCTCCTTGTTTCATACTACAGTTTCTACTATCACTACCCCCACAGATTTGGCCACCGAAAAATTAACGGCCTTAGACAGACTAAAGAAGAAACATATATGTACGGAACTGCATGCACGTATGCTAAGTAAATATCTGAAAGCAGATATCATCCCAGTAGGCTTGCAGGTTTGTAACATCCCAGCAATCTTTCCCCAAGATACAAAATTTAAGAACGGGTTTGCACACATTGGTAGCAAGTGCTCCCGCCATTGGATGGTGCTTGGGATTGACACTGCTTTGGAATAGAATTAGACAGCCTAGCGGATGCTAAAGCAGTCCAAGAGAAACTAGAACGCACCATACTTGATTTTCAAAGCTTTGAGCATCATACAAAATCAACAAAAGTGTTGAAAGACATAAAAAACTACAAGGAGAGAACCTATCCCAATTTACAGTAAGATTTTTTCACCGCCTCCCCACAAGAACATCAGAGAAACCCAACCTGGGGGAGATAAACCCAACCTGGGGGTGATAAACAAATAGACAACCTGTAACTTTCTCTGATTCTTCAGCTGACTCTGATTACTCTGACCCCGGAGCAGGTCCTACCTCTACCCACAACCCTAATTTTTTAGGGAGAGCCAACCGTTTGAAGGGGACCGAAGTAGGGGCAGAGGAAAAACCAGGTGCAAATTCCCACCGGAGGAGCGTCAGACTAGACGCAAGTTCTATCAATGAGGGTACCAGTATTAGACCTTGTGCCTTCCACGCCTACACCCAGCATGGAAGAAATCCCTATTTTCAACCTGACGAAACACCAGCTGGCTTCCACGGACTTTGCTCTTCTGAGCAGAGGGTTGTCCTATTTCATAACTGAAAAACTTAACTGGTTCCTTATGCAGACCAAAATCTTTCAGTTTTTTAGAAAAGTAAGATTTAGCTCCTTCTTCCATAACAAGACAACACCACCAAGACAGATGTTACCGGACTACGTCCTAAATTCACATTTAACCCTCTGAGTGGCTCTATCCCACCTGAGGTCATAAAATTTTAACACCTAGTCCTTAAAGACTTGGATAGACTTCAGAAAGAATGCAAGTTTACTCCATACAGTGTTAGCTTATAAGAGAAACAGAGCCCTACCAAAATGAAAGCACTTGACAAGATAGTCATTAAGCCCTGTGACAAAGGTGTAGGAATAGTCATACAGGATAAAACAGCCTACGATAATGATATTTTACGTCAGCTTGGCAACACTAAACATTATGAACACCTGACCCGTAATCCCCTCCAGGAGATCAGAGATCTCATCCTGAATGTCACGAAAAAAGCTGAAGAACAAGGCTTTATCAGCCAGAATGAATTCTTATTTCTTAACAATAAGACTCCACGGACCCCTGTATTGTATAAACTGCCCAAAATACATAAAAACATGGAAGCCCCAACACGTAGGCCCATCCTGTCAGGCTGCGGTTCTTTCCTTGAACCCCTGGGCAGATAGATTGACTTTTTTCATCCGTGACCTGGCCCAATGCACCACCACATATGTGAAGGACACAACTCATTTTATAAACCTTATTGAATCGGAAACCTTTGACCCTCAAAATGAACTACTTTTCACCCTAGACATTGAATCACTGTACACTAATATTCCCCAGGACAAGGGTATTGATGTCATTAGGAATCACCTCAACCAACACCCTGGTCCATACCAAGTCCCTACTGACTTAATTATCTCACTTCTCGAAATAGCCCTGAAAAGAAACTACTTTCTCTTCCAAGATAAATATTACAGACAGTGCAAAGGCACATCTATGGGGGCAGTTTTTGCCCCAAACTTTGCAATTCTGTTTGTTGACAATATAGAGACCTTCGTCATTCTCAACATACTCAATCCATACCTACCAAACATCTGGGTATGGCGAAGATACATAGATGACGTGTTCATGGTCTGGCTAGGGGACAGTACAGCATAACATTACTTTTGTGCCTGACCTTAGATTTACGTAAGGTCACAACAACACACAAATTGACTACTTAGATGTGACTGTCAAATGTTTGGATCGAGAACTATACACCACATTGTTCAGAAAACCAACTGAGCATAATACACTGCTCCAGTACAATAGTTCACACCCTAGAGCACTCAGAGACAGACTACCATACGGACAATTCCTCAGAATCCGCAGTAACTGGAAATTTAAAGAGGATTTCTTCAGAGAAGCTGAGACCCTTGGTAAAAAAACTTACTGACAGAGGCTATCCCAAACGTTTAGTCAAACGCTCCATGAAACGAGCATGGTACTCGCACCATGAATACCTGCTGCAACCTAAACAGAAAGCACCTACTTCTAAAATCACGTGTCACCACATACTGCCCCGTGAGCAATAAGCTGACCAAACTGATTAAAAAACATTGGTCAGTTCTTGCACCATTGGATTTGACAACAGGAGCCCCCTTTTTCCCTTCAAAAGAGGCCGTAATATCAAAAACCATTATGTTAGGGCTCACAAACCCACATGTAGAGACAATTCCCTTCAATCTTAGCTTAGCAGGCCACTACTACAGGGTCACTACAAATGTTATAATTGCAAGGCATGTGACTACGGAGAATACCAAAGTGCTTGAATATGGTGATGTAAAACACACACTAAAATTATTTTCCAATTGTAATTCACAGAATGTGATATACTACATTCCATGTCCATGCAAACTACTGTATATAGGACAGACGACCCATAAGATAAAAACCAGGATATCACAACACATGAGCCGGATTCGCTGCAGGATCACCACAGCACCACTTGTGGAACATTTTCTTGAAGAAGGACTTTTCTGAACTTGATTTCTCATGGCAAGTTATTGACAGTTTACGCACCAACTGCAGAGGTGGCAGTCAACAGCAGACTCTGAACAGATTGGAGTGCAAATGGATCTTTAACTGTTGCACTATTGAGCATGGACTAAACTCAATGGATAAATGGAACGCTATTATTTAACCACTGTTTATTCATCACAAACGTGAGATGTGCAGTAGACTTTGTCTTGTATAAAATTCCGCCATGAATGCTCCACTGAACCTTATTTAATAACCGTGCTCTCTCTGGAGCCAATATTATTATTTATTTTCATTAGTTATTATTATTTTTTGTTATCTTACTTGTGCTTAAATATGTCTCTCTGCCTTGACTCTTAATTCCTCTATAATGATCTTCACCCATATGTTCTATATCTACTCTGCTTCACTCAAATGCTGCTTTACCTTAATGATGATTCACCTAATTTCACCATAATTCTAGCTACCATTCCATCTGTGGCGATTGCCTTACTTAATTCTCTAACTCTGAGGCATTAACTTACAACAGTGCGCGCCCTGTTAGGCACACATGGGGTTATCTACAACACCCTGACCCATTTGACTAGGCTCAACAGCCTTTCAACACTGCATGCCTTTCCATGGAACATACAGGCTTAACTGACACCCTCCCGACCCAATCGAGCTGCTGCACGCCATGCGCGCTGTCGTGCTCTCCGGTCCGGTTTCCTCGGGGCTGTGTCGATGCTCAAATGGGGCCCACCTCTGAATTGGCCCAAGTCTGGATCGTAAGAACACACACAGACTTTTGGGGCAATTGAGCGGGGGGAGGAAAGGGTAGGGACAGCGGGGAGGGAGACCTGTGAGGGAAACAAGGAGAGACCATAAGTGGACGAACTGCAACACACTCTCTACTACTCGCTATTCCCCCTAAAACCCCCTCATTTACCCTTTCCTACCTGCAAAAGAAAAGAAGAGAAGTCCGCACACTGGAGGAGATCAAGACGCCACTAGTGCAACCTTTCACCAAGGAGGTTCTGGTTGATGCAGTGTGGGCCCAGTCTGGATTATGCTCTCGTGGTGTCCTAGACGCTCTGACTCCTGTGTGCAGTAACCAAACAGACAAACAAACACAAGAAACGTAGCAACACAAAGTACTGGCAATATTGCAGGATGTTGCTGGATAACAGGATCTTGCCTGTTAGCGAAAAGGAGAGTATAAAGGAATAACCAACTTGTTTCCTTCAATTGGTAATCATACCATCCTTTTGTATTCATGGTTTTGACTCTACCCAACACAGCGAACTAATCGGGTCGCTGTTGAACTGTGTTCCGTCACACAGATGAGTAGCCTGTAAGGTACCGGTTAGTTAATTGCGGTACTCCGCTAGAATATCGCTCTCGCTCGGAAAGCTCTAAATAGCAATGTCTCGTTTAGGGTATATACTACCAACTGTAATGCACGTCGCGTATCTTTGGCCCAATGTTATAGATACCCACACACATACCGGGTTACCTTATGGTAGTTGACTCTGCCTCGCGGGCGCTACAATCACCCTGCACAAAACCACGCTTGGTTTCTACCAACAGGGTGAATTCATGCCGCCCAAGCGTCGCTAAGTGCGCCGACACTCCCCTGCACGAGACCGCGGAAGTTGCCGGTCTCCGCCAACAGGGGAGTCAAAAGCTCACCAGGGAAATACGTCTCCGGGTGCCAGGGGATAGCGGTCCTTGAGTTGTGTCAGCCGACACTCTTACCGCTGTGGAGCTTCACCTGGAGGCGTCCAGAGAAGTCACGGACCTGGCGTGAATAATCGGCCGCGAGGGCCGGCGTCCTGGGTTTTTGTTCCGGTTTCTGACACTGACGCAGCCTGACGCACGGCGCGTCTCACTCGGCGTTCTGGGTAACATAGTTCTTCTCCCAGGGCTTCTCCGCTTCGATGCGCAGATAGCGTGATCGCCGCCCAGAAACCTGACACGCGCTCACCGGCAGCTCATTTAACCAGCACCTTGCACGCTGTTAACGCTATGATTCTTCAGCGTGCCTGGAATCTTGGAGCAACGGCCTGTCCAGCCAGCACAGACCGACTCATGCGGTCTTGCCTCAAGTATGTGTGGCCACTCTCTGGCTCTGCGCCCGCCCCTGCAATTTTCAGGATGCCTGCCACACTTTTGCCTTAATTATCACTCCCTACCTTTCAGATTCGGATACTAGGACTGAACGAGTTGACTTAAGAGTTGTCCCCTGCAGGTTATCTGCCGCAGCGATTAAGCTCCTAATTCGACCACCCTTCCAGGTTTCATTACCATGTAAGTTTGCTTATCATTAACCTCAGCTTGCGCTAATTATTCGTTTCCCCCCTAAGCCCTCATTAGTGATCTTTTTCTTTGCAGTCACCTGGGCCAGTCCGCCCTTTTTCAGACGCCCACCAAGGAGTCCACCTGTCATCGGCTAATTATCCTATATACCGCCAGAAGCTACTCACTTCGTCCACCTTGAATGAATTAATCTTCCGTAATACCGCCTTTGACTGGTTGTCTCAGTAAGGCGCTTGGTACTATTAATGAGCGCTTCCAACTGAATCATCCTGATCTTTTCTACTACAATCCGCTTCTTGCACGCGTTTGTATTTCTCACGCGGTTTTTACTACTATGCTATTCTTTTGCAAAATCTCTCCCTTTTCTAAAAGATTTTTCATATAAATTAATTTTTGCCTGATTCAGACTTTGAATGTCACTTAGCAGTAAATTTTCTAGCCAAGTTGTGCAGATTGTTTTCACTGGGAGCACAACATCACTTGATTAAAATAATGTACTATAATAGAACATGAACCCAGGGACCATAACTTAACATACTGTAAAGTTTTTTTATAGATTCTTCTTGCTCACATATGCTCTGTCCAGAAGATGATCTCAAGTCATTGAGATCAAAATGCCGTCGACCCCCTACAACAAGGAACTCCTTGCATTTTTTATAAGTTGCCAATTAAGAGCTTCCACCTTATGTTGTCAATGCGATGTATATACTTTAAAGTCACCCCCACTCACCACATCACACTTGCTGTCACTTTTATGTGAGCACCTGAACAATTTTTGCATATTGTTGAAAATAATTTGAGTGTGTCCCTGGCAACATACTTCCGTGATGCTCCCTTTGGCATTAATTACCATATGTGTCCACTTTAATTGAGTCATATTAATCAATTTCTAATGCAATTTTTGCATCTACTTCGGACCCCATTGGCCACTTAGCAACCAGTGTTTCCTAATACATTATATCACCCCAGGTTCAAGGATTAGGGTTCCCTTGTTTATCTTACTACAATGGAAAGAAAACAATGCAACTAGCCATCGGTCACACTCCTTTCTATGCTCCTTCCTATGTTCCTGCTGCATGGGAACCTCGGACACTCATCGACCTACAGCCTGCCTCTTTAAAGTATAGCCCCTAGATGCCTATGCTTTACAGTGCACCTCAAGTCTTGTTGAGTACACTAAATGGATATAACTGCCAATTCCAGATTATAGTGGATCACTCAATTTACCACTGCAGTCTTATTGTAACTCAAACTGTGCACCACTGCCTTTTTGTCTTGTTTCTGGTGTGCAGGACCTTATCTTTAATTTGCACAATGTTTGTTTGGCATTTTTTGTGTAATCTCCTGACTCCTTGGTTCTCTGATTTATCATTTTCACTCCCTCTATTAAAGGTTAAGTTTATCCATCAACCTTTGTTGTTTGCTTATGAGCTAGGGAAGCAGATCTTTTACTGTTTGCCTCACCTAGCCATCTTTCCTGGCTCTTTGTGATAACATGCACTGGTAATCCTTTGTTATACTATCCCCAGAAGTGTTTGTTACATTTGTGTTTTCAATCTTGGGAATGGGTGGTGGGGGGCAAAATCTGCAATATTTGTTTTGACGTTGAAAAACATTTTTACCACGAATTTGGATGTTTTTAGTACTTTATAATGTACAGCAGCCAAGTAGCACAAGAGCTTTTGTAATGTTATTATTATTTATTATTTTATTATTTTTTGTTTTGTATAGTGCTAGTAAGACCCGAAGGTATCAGAGAGCTTTACATGCTATGATAATGGTTTACTCGAAATGAACATGAGGGAATTTGCGTGGGTCAGGGTCAGTCATAAAAGGGGCACAAAAAAAACTTGCATAATAAAGGTATTAGAAGATTGTCACCAGGATATATAACAGTACAGCATTAAGGTAATCTCATTGAGACAGATGGGATACTGAGCAAGTCAGAAATGACTCGGAGGATCAAGTCGAAGGGGTTAGGGGACTGTATTTCAGTTTGTGCATGTGTTGAAGGAGTTGTTGAGCAACACAGATTTGAGGTCCTGTTTGAAGCAGGAGAAGGACGGTTGCAGCAGAGATCTTTAGGGAGTGAGTTCCAGATCCTAGGAGCATTGCCTGAGAAGAAGCATGCCTGGGAGGATTTCTTCATCAGATTAGCAGGGATGGGAAGAAGAGAATTGGAGCTTTTCAATTCCTGGCCTCCTCCTGCTCTGGAAAGTTTGGTTTCAAGGTATTTGGGGAATTGTTTTTTTTTGTATGAAGAGCTTTGTGAGTGATACAAGGTGTCTTGAAGATGCATCTTCCTTCAATGGTAAGCCAACTGAGGCTCTTGAGGGCAGGTGAGGCGTGATCAAACCCTTTAGTACCTGTGAGGAACCTGGCAGCCGCATTGAGGACTGCTCTTGGGGGGTGAGGTGGCATTTCAGGGTTCCTGTGATGATGGCATTACCGTAGTCAAGTTTTGAAAGGACTAGTGATTGTACTACCATTTTAAGATCGTCATCTTCAACAGACTCACCAACCAATACTGACTGCACCACTCGCCCTGTCTTCATGTTCTAGAAGCCAATCTATCGCCAAGTGAAATGGCCCAGAAGCAAATCTGTGAGGTGACACTTCAATAATACAGTCTGTTATTTATATCGTGATTTTATCCAAAGCACTTTTCATGGAACGTTTTTCCAAATTATTATTACTCAATAGAAATTTTACAGACTTTGAAAGATTGAGAGTCTAACTTCTCAGTCTCACAATTCAAACCTGCGACCTTCCGATCACACACAGATCTCAACAGTGAATGCTCCATTCGTTGAGCTATGTATTGGCTTGAGCTCAATTTAACAATCCTGTCATCTGTGCGAATTACAAAGCACAGGTGGGTCTTGAAGCAGGCCTACCGAAATGCACATCCTGGCATTGTAGTAGGCAAGGCTTGATTAGAGATGCGTACTCTTTCATTGTTGTCCTACACCTCAGCATGTTCACTTTGGTTAATTCTCTGGAGTCAAAGAGCAACAGCTGATTGTCAATGTACAGGAAGAATAATTTGCCCTCACCATGTAATGACCACGCAAGATGAGCCAATACAATTGTGAAGATCCAAGTTGTATATGTACTGAAGCCTAAGGGAAGAATCCTGAACTGAAGGTGAAAGTTCAAGAGACCAAGCATTAGGAATCGTTAACAAGACTGCTGAATCGGCACATGATACTCATCCTGCAAATCCTAGTAGGCATGCGCTCCACTCGTATGAGAGCAGGTCCAGGGGAAAATGAGAGCTGATTGAAGTTAACAAATCACTGCAAGACAAACTAAAACTGCACCTTTCTAAGAAACTGATGGGTGAGGGTGAATATAATCATCTCAACATCAAATTCCCTTGCATTCCAATAACTTGTTTCTTACCCAAAATTCACAAAGGGGGCATATTCTGCCCCTGTGACTTTATCATCTCTGGAACAGATCCATGCGCTGAAAGGATTTCTGAATATATTGCTATCCATTCCCTGGCATCTTTTGTCCCAAATCTTACATTCTACATAAAAGAAATTAAACATCTTCTTAAACTCATCTGTGATATCCCATAGGGAGATAGCTTTGTTTTAGTAAACATGGATGTGCAAAGCCTGTATACTATTATTGACCACAAACAAGGACGAGCAGCCACTAAATCTTTCCTGTATACTGGATCTGCAAGTTACTATAAACATGCTCAAATCTTAATGGACTTGGTCATCAGGAACACCTTGTTGTATCAATTGCAAATGTATCATCAGTTGACAGTTATGGCAATGTTTTCTAGGTTTGTTCCCTCTCATGCTTACCTATTCATGGGCTGTTTTAAGCATGCCTGGGAAGACTGAAGACACAGCACAGAATAAATAACGAATCTTGAATGATACTAAGAAACAATTATTGACTTACCATTAATGTCTTCATTAATTGACTATAATGCCCGATTTTCATTTGAGTTTTGAGCCAAAATATTGTCTTTCTAGATCCAGAACTATATGTGGAGAACAAAAGATTACAATGTAGAATCCATTAAAGAAGCAGCAAATTACAACACTTTGTGTACCAGTTCATTTCATTCTTCTTACTAGATCGCAAACAGAATTTCTGAGAATCAAAAGTAAGAAACTGTACTATCCAGGAAGAATATGATAAGGAAGAAGACAACATGATCCTTACATGTAGAGAGGGAGGCTACTGTGAACAAAATACTTAAGGATGCTAAAATGAAATGTAAAAAGGTTATTTGCTTTGAATTGCTTAAAGCTAAAGAATCCTAAGATACTAAAAAAAATGAAATCTTACGGTGTCTCATAGTTTATAGCATGGAAATGTATAAACAGTCCTCCATTTTAAGGAACGGTGTCTGTTGAAACTTGTCTCTGATTTAAGTTGAGGTATTACAAAAAAAACTATGATCACATAAAGAAAAAGTGATTCATTATCATGGATTTTAAGCCCTTGTGACACCCTTAAATATGGCAAAGAAAAATCTAGATGTTGGTTAACTATCAGTTCCAGTGGGTTCCACTAATGTGGAGGATGCATACGCTGTAGATTTACCAAAGACAAATAAAAAACCGTTTCTACAAAAGATTAATGTTAGACTTTCGAAATCGAAGAATTCATTTATTGCAAAACATATTTTTGTGTCTATATTATTTACTTTATATGCGAAAAATGCCTTTATGCTTCACCAAAAGAGTCCTGAAATTGACGGAGCATATTCGACCTCTTCTTAACAAGAATAAAAACTGTTTAGTGGCCAGACATTTCTATACAATACATGATGCACATAATCTTCCAAATGTAAAGTTTTGGGGGATACAGCACATGCACATCTTCCATCGAGGAGATGATAGAGAACTAAGGCTGAGATGGGCTGATCCAAAATGGATACACGCACAATGAATTAGGTATGGTTTAAATATTGATAAGGGATATTTAGGCACATGCATCAAGCTTAGATATAGCGAGTCCTTAATTGCGATTTTTAAGGAATCGCAAATAAAGAATCGCTATTTCCTAGTCAGTGCAGATCTTCATCAGGACGGGGGCAAAAAGATGACGGCCCAATTGTGATACAGGGTTAAGTGTGATGTGATCACACCTGAACCCTTCGAATAATTGCGAAACCCGGACATCCCTGCGGACGAGCCAGGACGTTTGCCTGCCGCCCGATGCTCAACGTTTGATTAAGATACAACGTTTGAGGCGCCCGAATCAGTAATGGCCAGCCGCCTCAGTGCATGCATTGAACAAAGACTGGAATACTCTATATGATGTCTACATTGGATGTTTTGATTTCACCGTGATTAGAAGGGTGTAGGTGTGAGACAGCCGCCTCCACATCTAAATTCAACAAAGACAGAACTGGAATGCCTCCATCTTGAGACTCACATCGGATGTCCAGGTTTCGCAATTATTCGAAGGGTTCAGGTGTGATCACATCACACTTAACCCTGTATCACAATTAGGCCGTCATCTTTTTGCCCCCGTCCTGATGAAGACCCGCACTGACTTTATAGTAGTGCAGTACCTGGGTTGAAACGTCGACACTATCCCCTGGACCAGTGACTAGAGCCTGCGCAAAACGAATTGATTTATTTCGCAGATCTACTATAAATACCTGTTTTCTGGCCACCAATATTTTTCCAACCTTTTAAAGCACTTTGTACATAGCATGCACTATATCACTGAGCACCAATTGTCACCTTGTCACTAATTGTTATCACTTTGTATCTTGACGGCTTTTCTAAATGCTTTTGGGTATATATATGAATGATGCAATTTATATCAAAATCGCTAATTACCCTATAAATTGTTTTGTTTTGTGTGTTGCCTATGAGTAATTGTAATTTTTTTAATAACGTATGATTCGTACTATTTGTACAAAAAGGTCTCTTTTCACCCAACAGAACCATTGTTTCTTTGACATAAGATTGCCCAGGTTCTGAGGGATACTGGGTTACCCCATTGTTTACCAATCCGTTGAACAGCTCCAGGCTGGTGCTGGTGGCCTCAGCAATGTCACTGGAGATGCGGGAAGTGAGGGGGCATCCAGCCTGAGCAGCATGTCAGCGCCAGTCAGCACTGGCAGGAGGTGTAGTACACGTCGCTCAACACCTACACTTGCACCCATGGGTGGGGATGCCGATACAGGCGAAAGACGTCTCGGTGTGCGTGGGAGGAAGCGCTAAGCACAAACATACCTCCGGACAATTAGCCATGGTGGCGTAACCATGTTCAGGACATACATAGGAAGTCCAAATGCTTATTTTATTTGTGCCTTGGTACATGCTGTGAATGTACCCTTAAGCTACGTCTATGTTTAGCCACACAACAGTACCTGGTCACGTGCTAATTAAAACTGTGCAGGTCAAGATAGCTAATTTTTGTCTCATTATTACGTACCTCTGAAGTAATGTTGGGTGAGGTCTGCACGTTTCCTCTGCCCCTCCGCTGAGCTTGCAGGATGCGGGTGTCGTGGGTGTACAGAGGGCTGGTTGTCCTCAATGTCGTACGCCTCTATGGGTATGCCCCTCCTGGTAGCTATGTTGTGCAACATTGCACATGCTGCCACTATCCTACAGCAGGTTTCCGGCTGGTACAGCATCGCACCACCAGTTTTGTGCAGGATGTGGAAGCGACTCTTGAGCAATCCAAATGTCCATTCAATCACATTACGTGTCCTGGTGTGTGCTGTGTTGTACCGCTGCTCTTGTGGGGAGCCTGGGTTCAAGTATGGAGTCATGATATAGTTCCTCACGGCGTATGCACTGTCACCTACAGGGTAGTATGCAATGTGTTAGTGTCAGGTATGCATTGCCATTTCAGAATGAATTAGTGTGCATAAGTATTTTGTCTTACCTAGCAGGTGTCCTTCGCCAAATTCCCACCTGAGCAGGCGTGTGTGTATGCCACTGTGTCGGAAGATGTATGATTCATGGGTGCTCCCAGGATATTGCGCTACGATGTCGGTTATGATGTTTTTCCCATTGCACACTGCTTGGACATTGATGGAGTGATACGATTTCCGGTTACCGAAGATATACTCATTGACCGCTGGCGGACATATGGCTACGTGGGTGCAATCTATGCATCCTATCACATTAGGGAACGGGGCTAATCGATATAAATCGAGTTTTGTTTGGTTCAATTCCCTTTGGGTTGTGGGGAAGGTGATGTGGTTGTGGATCAGAGTCATCATGGCAGCCAGGAAGGATCTAAAGAAACGTGAGAGGGAGCTTTGTGATACCCCTCCAGCTACTGCCACTACCCCCTGGAAACTTCCTGATGCCAGTAGGTGCAGGCAACATAACACCTGGACATGGGTAGGGATAGCATGGGTCCTACGTGTCTGGCGCTGCATTAGTGGTTCTAATTCAGCTATGAGGTAAAGTATCATAGCAGCGTTAATCCTGTACTTATCATATATGTCCTCATCAGTTTGTCCCAACAGAGTGATGCGCAGGCGGAATATCCTCTCCTGGATTCTCCTTCTGCCCTGGCCTGCTGCATGGATCCTCATCCTCCTCGCAAACACGTAGAGTGCCGCCATTGTGTGCGGCCTCTATGGCATCATTGGTCAGTTTAAATAGCCCTCAGCAGCTTATCAGCTTTAGTGAAATTTTTTATTTTTTTTACCACCTGCTTCTGATTCCCCTTAATCTGCACTTGCTAAATAGCGATTTTCTCGAAAATCCCTATTTGCGAGTTTTGATGCATCGAGTATCGAATTTTTTTTGCGATTCTTTATTTACTCGCGCTTTTCTTATTGTCGCTGATAACGATTCGCTATTTCTTGTTTCCCGGTATTAGCGAGTCGGTATTATTGCGAATTGTGGTTATTTGGTTGATGCATTGGGAAACGGTAAAATGCGCTCGCAAATTGCTATTCGCTAATTTTGCGAGCACATTTTGGCTTGATGCATGTGCCTGAATATGTATTGACCTACTAGGACTGTTGTGTTTTTCAGAGGCATTTGAGCCCTTGCTATTCTATTCCTGTAGTCCCAGTACACAATTTTCGACTTTTAAATAAGGTTAGAACTTTTCCAATATGGTGTCGCCTGATAAAACTTACAAATAAAATGCTTTTAATATGTGAGAAAATGTCAAATTTTTGCTTCATGTGGTATTTCATTTTCCTAATGAATGAAGACTTGGGATTTATGTTCAAATACTTTTTGAAATGCTTACCTTACACTGGTATTCTATGAATTAATAGGACTATGTGTAACTTTGAGCTCAAAATTATTTAATTACACATATGTGTCCCAATCATGAGTGATTGGTATGCTTTCTATGCTAGTGAACGTGTCTTTAGACTGGACACCAAGGTTTTGAACCCCTGTGTCAGACTTTATAAATTTGATTAATGGACATATGTTAAAATAAGGGATTTGAATTTGGAATGCTAATGGTGTTAACAATCTCTAAATTAGAGATGAGAGTTCAAGCTTGATGGGATTTTTTTCTAGGTTTTTTCTATCTTTTGGCAAAGCAATACATTTCTGTTTTCGTAATCTGAACCGGTGTTGGGAGTAAACAGTAAACTTATTTTCTGCATTCTGAAATCGGTTTTTACCCTATCCACATTTTGTTTTTGGATCAATTGAGCTTCCTTCTATTTAAACTTTTACTGTACAGCATATACATTTACGATGTTTTTTAACAGTAAGAACATGAAATCTGGAGATCTGAGTGAGACTCAAGTATAAGAGATTTTGTAAATTGATATATAAAAAGTGACTCTGTGATTAGTATAGTAGTGGCATCTTTGAGTAACCTAAATATGTTTCATTTGCATTAACGGGTTTCATGTTTGCATTTAGTTCTTTATTTAGTGTAAGCGGGTTGCAATGAGGACACTGACGCTGAAGTGTTTGCTGTGGTTGTTTATTGAGGGTTCACAGTGTTACAGGGTGTCTCCGGTCCCCAGGTGTCGGTATCTCGGGTCATGGCCCTCGGTTCTTCGTCCGTGACTTGTAGAACTTCATTCCCCTTAGGCGTCTGGCTCTTGGGTCGAGGTCTCCCTCCGGGCCATGCGAAACAAAGAGAGAGATGCGAGGGTTAGGACACTACTCTTCCTTGACTTTCTACTTGATGGACGGGGGTGAGGGAAACACACAGGTGCTGCAGTGCTCTCGACCGGCGTTCGTGACACAAAGGAGTGAGTGAAAGGGGGGGGGGTTTTAGTGGTCTTTTGAGGCGGTGAGCGTTGGCGTTCAGTGGCGAGCTCCCTTCTCCCGCCTCCCGACCCAACCCGCGAACCGTTCCCGTACCTGGGAAAGCCACGCACCTCCTCCTGGGGCGTGGCTCGGCGGAGCGTGAGGTCCGAGGTCTCCTGCCTCCGGTCTCCAATCCTCCTTGCGGTCTCTGTTTCTCCTCGGCTGTTCCTCTTCCTCGATCCCGTCTTCCTCCTCCGGTTCACCGTCGTGCTCCTTCTCCGTTCTCCCTCCGGTGTCGTCACACATCCTGGTTCTCTTCTCCCGTCCTCTTATTGGCGGTTGTTCCTCTACGTTGGAATAGAGGGCGGGACTGTCATGGAAGGCGTCCCAGTTAAAGGCACAGAGTCCCGTTTTCGAGGGGTCTGAATCCTCGGTGGTCCATGGATCCTGAGAGATAGAAAGCACATAACCGTTCAGATCTCGAGGAGACCACCAGTCACCCCCTTTACCGTCGTAGTCCCGGCTGTCCCCGTGACACTCCTCCACCCCTGGATTCTCCCGCTCAGGGAGAGGGGATGTCCGTGAGAGATAATCGGCGATGCCGTTTTCGGACCCCTTCCTATGCCTCAAGGTGAAGGAAAAGGGCTGGAGAGCGAGGAACCACCGTAGCACCCGGGGGTTGTTGGAGATGTTATGACTCATCCATTGAAGTGGGGCGTGATCTGTATATAGGGTAAAGTGCCTCCCCTCCAGATAATATCGGAGCTTGTCTACGGCCCACCTGATCGCGAGGCACTCCCTTTCAATTGTGGGGTATCTCATCTCCCTTGGGAACAGCTTTCTGCTAATGTACAACAGGGGATGTTCTATCCCATCTGTTGTCACTTGGGATAGAACTGCCCCTAGGCCGTGGTTTGATGCATCCGTGTGCAGGATGAATGGTCTGGCGAAATCAGGGGAGGCTAACATCGGGCTGGAAGTGATTATGTTTTTTAAGGCCCTGAATGCGTTTCTCATTTCTGGTGTGGGATTCTGGAAGATGTGTGGTTTTACTTGCTTCAGAAGGGTGTCTGTTAGGGGAGCAGCCTGTTCTGAAAAATTAGGGATGAATCGCCTGTAGTAGCCGATCAGACCCAGGAACGCCCTCATCTCTTTTTTGGTGGACGGGAAAGGGGTATCGCTAATTGCTTTAACCTTCTACGACTGGGGGGCAATGAGACCATGACCCAGGACATATCACAGGTAATTCACCTTCTGAAAGGCTACCCTTGATTTCTTTGCGTTTATATGAAGGCCCGCATTATGCAGGGCGAGAAATATGGTTTGTAGATGCTGGAGATGCGTTTTCCAATCAGGGCTAAACACCACGATATCGTCTAGATATGCTGACGAAAAGTTCTGATGTTCCCTCAAGATGGTATTCATCAGCCTCTGGAAGGTGGCCGGGGCTCCATGGAGGCCGAAGGGGAGGACCGTAAATTCGTAAAGGCCGTCTGGAGTTGAAAATGCGGTCTTCTTGCGGTCTGTTTCTCTTAAGGGCACCTGCCAGTAGCCCTTGGTAAGATCGAGTGTGGTGATATACACGGCCTCTCCTAGTTTCTCGATCAGCTCGTCAATACGAGGCATGGGATAGGCGTCGAAGGAGGAGATGTTGTTGAGAGCACGGAAGTCCATACAGAAACGCACGCTTCCATCCGGCTTCGGTACCATCACTATTGGCGAGGACCAATCACTGCGGGACGGCCGTATTACACCCAGTTGTAACATATCCCGGACTTCCTGACGTATCGCTTCTCTTCGGGCTGCAGGGACTCGATACGGCCTCAGTTTGATGATCTTCCCTGGGTCGGTTTCTATTTGATGTTCCGCGAGATGGGTCCTCCCCGGGATGTTGGAGAAGAGTGAGGCATGGGACTTCAAAACCTCGCTCAGTTCTCTGGCCTCGTCTGGGCTTATCTCGGGGTTGATGACCAGGTGGTGAAGGGTTGCCTGATCCTTCTGTTGCGTGGGTACCGTTAGGCTGGTTGTTTTGGGGGTTGGTCCTATCCATTTCTTTAATATATTGATATGGCATACTTGGGTCCGCCAGGGTGTAATCTGCAACTTGTATGTTGTTTTCCCGATGGTTTCTATCACTTTGTACGGACCTTTCCACTCTTTCTGAAACTTCGGGGAGGAGGTCGGCAACAGTATTAAGGCCCAGTCGCCCACGTTTAGGGTTCTCCATTTCTTCCCTCGATTGTAAAACAATGCCTGTTTTTCTTGCTGTTTCTCCAGGTTGGAGTATGCCAGGTCACAAAGTTTTCCCAGCTTTGATTGTAGGCCCTGGGTATATTCCAGCATCTCTCGGGACTCTTGGCTCTCTTCCTTTTCCCAGGCTTCTTTCGTCATGTCCATCAGACTTCGTGGCTGGCGAACGTACAGTAGCTCAAAAGATGAACAACCTAGGCTGCTTTGCACTTGGCTCCTTATGACATACAATGCCAATGGTCGTAGCTGGTCCCACTCTCTTCCTTCTACGTTGAGCATCTTCTTGAGGGTGGTTTTGAGGGTGCCATTGTAGCGTTCCACCAACCCGTCGGTTTGCGGGTGATACACCGAAGTTTTGATTTGTCGAACGTCGAGTAGCCGGCACACCTCCTTCATCAGGCGAGATACAAACGGTGTGCCTTGGTCCGTGAGTATTTCTTTCAGGAAACCGACTCTAGAAAATAGCTTCACAAGGCGGTCGGCGATGTTGCGGGTTGTGGGGGCTCCTAGCGGAAAAGCTTCGTGGAACCTCGTGGCGTAGTCCACCTCTACTAGGACATACATGTGGCCTTTTTTTGTCCAGGGCAGCGGTCCTATAAGGTCCATCCCTACTCTTTCGTATGGTGTTCCTATCACTGGGAGCGGTTGTAGGGGTACTGCTGGGGGTATCCGGGTGTTTCTTCTCTGACAGACCGTACAGGTCTGGCAGTGGGCTTTGGTATCCTTATATATGCCTGGCCAGTAGAAGTGTCTCAGTATGTTTTGCGTGGTTTTCTCAGAGCCTGAGTGACCTGCCGTGAGGTGGGTGTGTGCAAAGAACAGAATCTGCTCTCTGAAGGACTGGGGAACCAGAAGCTGATGTGGTTCTGAGGGACCTCCCTGGCGATAAAGCAAATCGTTTTTAATAAGAAAGCGGGGATATATACATGTGTCAGTGTCTAGAGTCCTATGGGCGTGTTCCCAGGCATTGAAGAGAGTGGCATCGTTGGCCTGTGCGAATTTAAAACTACGGTCCAACAGCCAGGGTTCAGGTGTGATCAGGGCCTTCACCGTTGGGTTCTCTCTGGTGCCCTGCTCCTTCTTCCCTCCCTGTAGACCCCCTAGAACTAGGCGAAACATATCTTGGAATGCCGGGTTATCGGTTCCGATGATGAGGTCTTCTGGGAGGTTATCCAGGACCCCTACTCTCACCAGACCCTGGGCCCCTGAGGGATGGACTACAGGGATGTCGGCCACGGGATAAGGTTTGACGTCTCCGTGAACGCACCGAATGTGTACCGAGGAATCTGGTACCAACTGATCCGGTGATACCCATATGCTTTGAACAACGGATTGCCTACATCCTGAATCTAGGAGTGCCTGGAGGGAAGTACCGTTTACCTGTACCTGTACATGATAGGCTGACCCCACCTCTGCGGTGTAGAGGATTGATTTGGACACTACTTCCATTGGTTCCTCCATTGTTCGTTTCTTGGGGCAGGCTCGGGCTATATGACCCCATTCCCCACAGTCGAAGCACTGAGGACCCTTCAGGATGGGGACTTCATATCTCTGGGGATGGGACTTTGGCTGTTCCTGTAGTTTCGTTTTTTTCTCTGTCCGGAAGGCGGTGATCCGCATTTTCTCCAAGTCCCCAACATATCCTTTCGGCTGGGCCCTGGAAAACGTGGTGGCCATCTCAATGGCCTGTTCCGCGGTTAGGTGCGTATGCTGCCTCAACCATCTCTGGGTGTGATAAGGTAAGGCTTCCAGGTATTGTTCTAAGTAAATCTTTTCCATGATCTCCTCCTTTGTGCTGGTACCTGGGCTCAGCCACTTATCTGCAGCCATTTTTAATCGGAAATACAGGGTCTTTGGGTTTTCCCCGGGTGCCCCCTTCTCTCTCCTGAATCTTACCCAGTAGGCCTCCGCATCAAGGCCCAGATGATCTAAGATAAGCGCCTTGATGGACCCATATGGGGCATCTCCGGTAGCGTTAGCCACCTGATAAGCTGCTTGTGCTTCTCCGGTCAGTAGAGGGGCTAGAAAGAAGGGCCACTTCTCCAGTGGCCAGCTACATGCCCTGGCGACCCTCTCGAAGTTTGTGAGGAAGGCGTCCGGGTCCTCCCCCGACACGTATTTCTGTAAAGAGATCCCGGCTGGTGTGGGGTGACTAGGGCTCCGTATCTCGCGTCCTGAGGCGCTAAGGGGGTCGGTTACCGCTTTTTGTAGTCCCTCAAGCTGCGCGGCTATCGTGTCCTTAAAGACTTCACGATCTGCGCTGGCGGAGGCCATTTGACGTTCCACGGCCCATTCCAGCTTCTCTTGCCCTTTAATCATATGCTGTATCAATGCGTCCATCTTCGGAGTTACAGATGGGTCCTCTATGCCGGCATTCTCCACCACTGTAAGCGGGTTGCAATGAGGACACTGACGCTGAAGTGTTTGCTGTGGTTGTTTATTGAGGATTCACAGTGTTACAGGGTGTCTCCGGTCCCCAGGTGTCGGTATCTCGGGTCTTGGCCCTCGGTTCTTCGTCCGTGACTTGTAGAACTTCGTTCCCCTTAGGCGTCTGGCTCTTGGGTCAAGGTCTCCCTCCGGGCCATGCGAAACAAAGAGAGAGATGCGAGGGTTAGGACACTACTCTTCCTTGACTTTCTACTTGAGGGACGGGGGTGAGGGAAACACACAGGTGCTGCAGTGCTCTCGACCAGCGTTCGTGACACAAAGGAGTGAGTGAAGGGGGGGGGGGGGTTTTAGTGGTCTTTTGAGGTGGTGAGCGTTGGCGTTCAGTGGCGAGCTCCCTTCTCCCGCCTCCCGACCCAACCCGCGTAGCGTTCCCGTACCTGGGAAAGCCACGCACCTCCTCCTGGGGCGTGGCTCGGCGGAGCGTGAGGTCCGAGGTCTCCTGCCTCCGGTCTCCAATCCTCTTTGCGGTCTCTGCTTCTCCTCGGCTGTTCCTCTTCCTCGATCCCGTCTTCCTCCTCCGGTTCACCGTCGTGCTCCTTCTCCGTTCTCCCTCCGGTGTCGTCACACATCCTGGTTCTCTTCTCCCGTCCTCTTATTGGCGGTTGTTCCTCTACGTTGGAATAGAGGGCGGGACTGTCATGGAAGGCGTCCCAGTTAAAGGCACAGAGTCCCGTTTTCGAGGGGTCTGAATCCTCGGTGGTCCACGGATCCTGGGAGATAGAAAGCACATGACCGTTCAGATCTCGAGGAGACCACCAGTCACCCCCTTTACTGACGTAGTCCCGGCTGTCCCTGTGACATTTAGTATATGCTATGTTTAGATTTTCCAGAGATATTGTAATAATCTGTTGCTCTGCATCGGCTGTGTTGGTGATATTCATAGTTAAAAGTTAGATTTCAATCCAGATAATTAGGGTTCAAATCTGTTGTCTGGTGTTGTTATAGTATGAAGCTTCACCATGTGTTTGTTTAAAAAAAAAAACAGTTGTGGGATTAATGTGTTTTGATTTTCAATGTAATTACAATCTGAATGGTTTATGTTTTTGTAATCTTTACTAACACTTTTTAAATTAAGACCCCCATCTGCCACTCTAAACTACAATCAGGGCTCTTTAGTTCCAGGACTTTTGACTTTTGGCACAATGCTCAGTGTATCCTGTAGGTATTAATAGTAGACACTTTCATTTTGATTGCATTGCTACTTTGTATCATATTGGGAAGCTCTTCCAGTATTAACCTGATGCTTTCTAATTGATCTTATTTACAGCATTGTTCAGCTGTAGAGTTTATGTTGCGTCTATATTTCTGTGTTCGATTATAGGACCGCGTGATAGGTGTTTCTGTGCTATTCTGAAATACATGCAAACTCCCTAAACAGGTTGAATAGGACTTTCTGAAATAAAGAGATTCAAATTATCTACTGATAAGTATCTTATGTTACAAATGTTTGGAAACTTAATTTAATAATGCAATTTATATATAACTGTTCTCACTGTAATTGATAAGCATTACTATATTGCAACTTCATATAAGTGTTTACCCTTGACTGATAATGAAAATGTATGTTGCTATTGCATAATTAGAGTCTATATTTGGCCACCAGAGTGCAACATGTAACATGCATATGCCATTACATCTGTAACCTTATTTGTTAATTAATACAGATCCAGAAAAAAAGTATCTACATTATTTAATCATGAGTGAGAATTGTGGCTAATTCATCAACGATAGGGACCATTGGTTGGATCTTACAAACAATGGTAGTGGATATGCAAAATCTAATGAAGAATATTACAGTTGCCACTTTTGATACCCTCAGTGACAACATGATGTAATTATTCCACTGCACATAATTAAGGTACATTGAATCATTATAATCTTTTAGTTTGTAAATACGAACATTTTACTATGAGAGTTCACAGTGCATATTGGCAATTGCTTCCTTTTCTTTATATTGCAGAATGGTCGAGTCATATGCTGTTGCATGGACATAATTTCATTTAAAGGCTGGCTCATTTTCTACACAGTACAGAAACTCTCATTTATGTCAATTCAGTGTTGCCACACACAGAGGTAAGCAATTGTTTGTTTTTCAATGGGAAAAATAATTAATGCTAACTCGCTGCAACTGTGCCATAGAAAAATAATGCCAAGGCCACTCACATGGTGGGGATGTTGACGTGCTGTGCCAAAGGTCTTCTGACTAAACCTACACCAAACATGCCTCAATAATTATACTGTTCGAACAACCAGTATATAAACATGGGTATTTTGTACGATGTTACCTCTGATGATATCTTTGTTCCTCTCTCCTCTCTTTGATCACTATTTCTTGTACTGCGACTTTAAATAAACATGTATTGAAGTAATCTCTCATCATTTTCAAATCTGTTCGAATTGGTAACAATGGAATGAAATATATCAGACATTTCCATATGATCTAGTTTGGTATTTTCAGCCTCGACAAAGCAGCCCATGAGCTGCAAAACACGTGTTGACTAGACCTCTGGATTTGCCCAAAAACCTCATCTAATTTGTGTCAATTGCTCAAGTTCTTAAAATCTGTAAGAATTGGTGAAGGGTTGTAGTACTATCCACCTATGGTTTAAAATTGTATATAAATATAGACCGTACCTTGACATTTATAACTTACAGTGTATAAATGTATTCATAAATAAGGATATAGGAATAGTTTCTGTGTTACTGGGTGCCACATGTTTCTGGCTTATGTGCAAGGGGACATATGACTTCCCCAGAAGACACATCTATCTAAATGTTACTAGGGCAAAATAAAATCACAGTGGTTCAACATCTCTCATACGTAGTCAGGCAACTACCTGTTTCACTGCACTTTACGTGGCAGTGATAAGGTAGTCCAAGCTAATTTTTGGAGGATATCCTGGGATCCAGATATCCCTACATTGAGTTAATAAAGTACAAAAAAAATGGTTCAATATTTCTCATTAGTCTAAGCAAGAAAGCAACGATGGCAATTCTCTACTCATCCAATTTTTTGGACAAGAATAAAAGAGTGGAGAGAAATACAATAGGCAGGTCAGGGTGTGTGATTTTGAAAGTCAAGAGACACAGACTCACATTAGCATCCATTCAATAACAATAGAAAAACACCATATGTGTTGTTTATAATATGCTTAATTTGTAAAAAGCGAAGTGCCAGGGCCTTTCTCAGAAGGCCACTGCAACTTGCTCCACCCATACCCTGCCAGCGCTGCCAATGGCAGTACCGACATAACACCTACCCTCACACTCCTACAAGTGTGACAATTCAGACTATTTCAGGCAACACTCAGCTATAATAATGTCAGGAGAGAGTAATATCATTAATTTCTAATGTATTGACTTAATAAACAGGGTTGTAATGCTCATCTCAAAATTTAAAAAGACAGCGCCACTATGTGGTGGACTGGCACTAGAGCCGGTGCTTACAATTAAGTGCTGGTGCCGAGCACCGGAAACCACCGGCACAAATTAAGCACTGATCCTAGCTGTAGCGGAGAGTGAAGTGATCAGAGGGGATTTCAACACTGTTATGGAAAATACCAAGGATAGACCAATCCTGATGCCGGGGTAGGGGGAACGTTCTCTCAGGCATTTACAGATTGGCTACTTACTATGGGTCTGACAGACACATGGATATCTATCGACCCTGAGGCCATAGACTACAGTTTCTACTCAGCAGTTCACAGCTCCTATGCCGGGGATGCCGCTTTCAGGTAAAAGACGAGTCAAGACAGTCTACTAGTGATTAATCAATATGACATACAGCGTTAACAGACCATGCCTTGATCTTATTCATCTTACAACTAGACATGGTCTCAGTCTGACTTAGGACATGGAGATTGAGCAGCAAACTCCTGCAGCCCTTCAGCAAGTTCTAAAGAATGCCATACAAGATTTCATAGGTGACAACGATAGAGACAGTACGTCAATGGCCACTTTGTGGGACACCCTGAAGGTTATCCTCAGGAGTAAATTAATTGAGGAAGAAGCCCACCATTTGCTGCTGAGGGCAGGTAAGAGAACACTGCTAGAATCCAAACTATGGGAATTTGAATCAACACAAAAACACACACTGTCCACCAGCCTCTCACATAAGATACAGGCCCTAAAGAAGCAATAGAGGACTAGCATAAGGACAAGGAGGAATATATATTAGGTTCCCCTAATCAAAAATATTATGTATCTGGAAACTGAGAGCCAGGCTCCTGGCTGCTCAGTAGAAGTCCCAAGTCATGGAGAGGGAGTTATGGAACTTAGAGATCCATATGGGGAAATAGTATGTGGTGATGAGGGCATCGTGGTCACAGCTGCTTCTACCAATACCTGCGCTTTGGAGACCCAGACCTTGGGATGGAAATAGAATTTATACAGGAGAACACTTAACATCTACAGTGACAGCAGACATTGCAAGTAGCCTGGACACCCTCTTATGATAGAGGGCATTTTCATAGGTATTAGGATGCTAAAGAAAGGCAACGATTCAAGTCCTGAAGTGTATTCAGCCATTTTATATAAGACATACTTCGGATCACTGACCCCAACCTTCACATGCTTCTTTCATCTATTTGGTGATCAGGGTTTCCTCAAGGAATCAACGCCAGATGTAGTAAATATATATGTCTCCGAACCTGTGGAAGAACCCAAGCACTGTAACTCAAGTCAACTGATTGAACCTGTATGCTAAATTATTTACTGTTATGTTAGTGAATTGTTTAGCATCCTTGAACCTCCCCCTCTTGTGAACCTGGACTAGTCGAGCTTCCCTGACATCTCCCAGGGGTAACCAAGTGGTGTTGGCTCTAGGGGTAGAGCTCCAAATGTGTCCTGCCCTGTGGGGGTGGTAAAGAGTGCCCTCGTGGCATGGCTGGACTGGAGTGAGACTGGGACTTCCTTAATATGGAGAAGATTACTCTCTCCCTGGAATACAGGGCCTTGTAGACAGACTAGGGTTCATTTCTGATGTGCCTGTCAGCTGCATTCAGGATTCTTAACTAACCTACACATATTACCTCACAATATTGCGATTAATCCGATCTGAGCTATCTCAGATAGGGGATGAGGGACAACAACACGCTTTCCAATAATGATTGACTACTCTACTCCATTCCCTGACCTTTCCATGTACAATGTCAGCACTTCATACTGCACTTTCTAAAGCAGCTGTAGCTTGTACTTCTTCTGCACAGAGTGGAACTCTGGACTCTTGTATGTCTTTCCGCCACTGTGTCTCCTGCCCCGAGTTCTGAAGAAAATCAGGAATGACCTGGCTTAAGTCATCCTAGGGCACTGGGTTGCATCGCCATAGTTGGAGATTGAGGGGTGACAGTTGTCCTCCTTTGACCTCCTTTGGGGTTGTCGATGTCATCTTGGCGGTGAGGTGTTCATCCACAAAATCAGTGTACACCATCAGTTGGGACAACTTTGTGGATTGGTGCGGCACCCGATAAACTGACCCTTTACTGGCAAAGTTGTCTGAAGTTTTATTGTTTATTCTGTCCCTAACCCAGCAAGGGCACTGTTAAGTGGTACTTATCGGCTCTTTGGACCTTCTTGTGGTTTCTGAATCAGTCTTTGTTATTCAAATCATCCGTTCTTATGAGGTTATTGAAAGATTTACATTTGTTTTCCACCAAACCCATTTCTGATGCCCCAGTGGGACTTGAATTTAGTCCTCACTTTCTTGATATGCAGCTCTTTTAAGCCACTGCAGAATTGTCAATTTTTTGTCCATTGAGACCTCTGAACTTAAACTTAGTCTTTCTCTTTGCCATAACATTGTCAAGACATGCCAATCCACCTAATACTATCTTTCTTGATATGTTGGCTTAATGAACCGGAATTCATATCTACCCAAAGTAGTCATTCCTTTTAATGTCGGTCAGACAACCACCCTTCTGGCATTCTTTGCTTCACCTCATTCCTCTAAGGAGGCAGCAAAACCAATGTTCCAAGCAGCACGATGATGCGAGGATGATTTGCCTATATTGGCCAGAGCCGGTGTGGTGAATGGGGCCAAAAGACAAGAACAGGCAGCACGGTCAATGCAACCTGCCTCAAAGCGACACGAGCAACTGCAGACCGTGGCATGCGGCGAAGCAAAGCAGAGGGGAATGCTCCTGGCGCCAGCAGCAGTGACGTACAGGGCACCAGTTGGTTCTGGTGGGAGGCAGCGTGCTGTGCCTGGCTAGGCCGTGGGAGACAACAAGAACACTCCCGGCCGCCAGAAGCGATACACAGGTCATAATCAGCTCCAGGAGCAGCGTAACAACAAGTGAGCCACTGGCCAGATCGGGTACATGAGCAGGGAATGAACAACACCCGCTCGTTGCCAATTTGTTGGGTTTGATAAGCGCGGCCTGTGTGTATAATCGCAGCGCTTATCTAGAATGAATGGACACCACCACATGTGCTGGTGTATACCAAATGACCATAAAGTGCGTGCCTCGGGTCCTTTTATTAACTACTCAATCACGTCATGGCCAATACCACTTGGGTCATGCATTACTTTTTCTCCCCTCAGTCCTTTGTGAGAATTGACATTCCATATCCCAACACAGCACTGTAAGGAAATGTGAATGTATTTATTTTATTTTATTTATTGAGTTATATATAGTGCGGACTTGACCCGAGGGCATCAGAGCTCTTCACAGAGTTCGCACAAGCAGCAAATATCTTAGATTAATTTGGAGTAAATACAGATACATAGCCACAGAAAGTGACGAGATATACAGAATTGCATATGCAGCAGTACGTAAGATACATTTGGAGTGAATATAGATACATGGTGACAGTATCTGACAAGATATACAAGAACATTAGGGAAAGATGCCAATATAATTTTGAGGTAGTTACGGTACACATAATTATATAGCGCTTTGCAGGGCATTGCAGCAATTGTACGATATTGCCGGAGGGGTAGGTAAAAGGAAAAGTACATAGTAACAGTAAAAACAGTTGAGCAAGAACGATCAGTCTTTGAGCTAGACGATGTAGCTCTGAGGTGGTTTGGGTAAGGCCTTGTGAGGGCAAGACGGATTACAGGCAGTTTTCCCTGAGGTAGTGTTACACAGATTTATTTAGAGGGTGTGGGTAGAGTGGTTCAAGGGGGTGGATTTAGGTATTTGTTGAAGATTAAAAGCTTCAGTTTCTTCTTGACGTGAGGGAGGGATTGATTTTCCGGCAGGTCCTGAGGCAGGGATTCCAGGTTCTAAGAGCATTCCCAGTAAGAAGCGGGTGTGAGATTTCTCTCTCTTAAATTTTGGGGGAATCAGGAGTAGACTGTTTGAGCTTTGTAGAGGGCTTTTTTGAACGGCTTTTGATAATTTACTTGTGAGGAAGATTGGTTTTTCAGAGTAGAGCACTTTGTGAGTTATGCAGGTAGTTTTTAGGATGGCCCTAGACTCAATTGGCAGCCAGTTGAGTTGCTTAAGGGTGGGAGTGATGTGGTCAAAGAGCCTTACAACTGATATACGTCTGGCTACAGCGTGGAGAGTAGCTTCCAATGGGGCTAGGTAGGATTTTGGGGTGTCCCTGACCATCGCGTTTCCATAGTCCAGCTTGGTTAGGACTAGTGATTGCACTGCCATCTTTAAATCTTCAATGGGGATAAAGGGTTTGACTTTTACAAAGTTTTTCAGCTGACAGAAAGCTCTTTTTGCAAAGGCCTTGATATGGTAATTCGTGCTTAGGTGGCAGTTAAATGTAATCCCCAGGGATTTATCAGAGTTGAAGTTAGACAGTTTGCAGTTTAATGCCGTGAAGTTGTCGAGCCAGGTGCCTAAGGGAAAGGTTTTATGAGAAGTTCAGTTTTGTTGGGGTTGAGTTTGAGGTGGTTGCTGGTCAGCCTGGCGTAACCTGCAATAAAAGTGTTATTTAGGTGCTGAATGTCTTTGAATGACAAGATTTTCATTTAGAGTTGGGTGTCATCGGCATATAGATGGTAGGCTATTCTGGCTTGCTTCAGGATCATTGCAAGGGGTTCTATATAAAGCATGAATAGGGTGGGAGACAGCATTGATCCTTGGGGTACTACTTATCAGACTGGAGTTGTTTTTGAGGTTGAGTTGTTGAGCTTGACAAGGTGCGAGCGTTGGCTTAGAAAGCAAGTAAACATTATCCTGACACAAACGGTGTTTGAAAGGTGGTCGGGTGGGGTCAGAGTCAGTCACATGATGTCAGGCTGTCTATGAGGTATGCTGGCACCTATGGACGCAAGGGTTCAAGCTCGCCGGCAGAGGGTCTTTGAGAGGGCTGAATAAAGTTTAGAGGCGGTGCTACAAAGTCCAAAAATGTATAGCACTTGACATTTTCCGATAGGATTGTTTGAGACCTTCTGTTTTCGAAATCATCTTGGAGTCCTGGCGAAAGGCGCGACATACAAATTTGCCTTTTAAGTGGTGAAATGATTGCTGACTCCTCAAAGGACACACGATTCATACGGTTTTAAGTCTTCAGAAGCACACAGGCATGCCTGTGCATGAGTCACAGTCCACGTGATGGCACATTCAGTCGGTTGAACGCCTGCTGCGTAGATCCGAGTGTAACCTGCAGAGTAACATGCCTCAGCTCCACTGAGTTGTTGAGATCTGTATGTAGCGTACATGTGATCTGTACCAATCCTAGTAGGGTTGCTCAGCAGGATAATACACCTGCTCCAAAGAAGTGTAGGAGAGATGCATTTCATATGTTCAAATCACACCAACATTAGTCAATGGGGTAATGTGCACTGGACACATCTGTGTAAAGCTTGCATTTCGAATTTCCCTGCCAGATAGCTCGGCATGTTAATGTTCATGCTCTAGTGATCTGTCATTCTCAAGTTTACAGGTCTAACGCCTGGCAGGTTCGAATCACTGTCCCGTCTTTCACAGCACTAGGCATTCAGTTGATTGTATTGGTCAATAGTAACACTAATATTCCTATCTCAAGAGACAAGTGCCTGCTGGAGCCTCGTGTATCGTAAATTATTATATTAAGAAGCGCAGTGTTGCTCTTAGATGTGCATTTCAAGTTTTGCATTTCAACTAATTCAGCAAACAGAATTTATTTTGGTGAAACAAATATGAGTGTGTTTTGGTCCAAAAACGCAACACGTCGACGGATTTGGTGTTGCGTCTAAGCCCGGGCGGAGACCTCCGCTCTGCCCGCGGAGTGTGCGGAGATTTGCCTCCTCCGGGTTCCGCAGAGAACGCGAAGAAGGCAAATCTCCACACACACTGCAGTGAAGCGGAGTTGGCCAGCCCCGCCTCCACCCCCCCTATATTAACAAGTAATTCTACATTACTTAAAAGTAAATTTAAACCACTTACCTGTACTGCGGCGTCCCTGGGCTGCCCTCCTCCTCTTCCTCGCCGTCTGGGTAATCCTTGAGAAAACTGCGCATGCGCAGGCGCCCGCGCATGCGCAATTTTCTCAAGCATTACCCAGATGGCAAGGAAGAGGAGGAGGGCAGCCTGGGGATGCCACAGTACAGGTAAGCGGTTTTAATTTCCTTTTAAGGGATGTAGAATGTTAATATAGGGGGTTGGAGGCAGCTGGCGTAGCGTAGCGGAGTTCCACAGTGTTTGTTCGCAACTCCGTGGACCTCCGCATAGCCCTGCTACGCCCACTACGCCCAGGGTTAGCTACGTCATAGTGTAGCACGGTTAAGCGTGACGCAGTAACATCATCGCCTGAGGCTGTGCGAGTGCAGGGGAGTGCGGGCAACAATGGATAACTTCTTCAGCGGAGTGAGTGTGGTGCGTGTCTGTCTACAAAAGAGCGGAGGGGACTTTTAAATGCTCTGGATGCCTTACATCAGGCTGTATTTACATAATTGAAACAATGCGAACGGAGTTTTTATTCCCTTGTACTTGAATGGAAGGATGTATAGCCAGGGCCACTGGAATTATGTGGCAGATGAGGATAAAAGTATTTGGCAGGGTTGACTAAATTATGTGCCAAGAAACAAATTACGCTCTGTAATGCGGCACATTTTGTAATAGTTTTACCTCATTGTTTTAGCATTTTTACAGATGGAAACACTAATTAGGAAAAGTTTTCAACTTACTAATAATACCCATTTAGCACCCAAATACAGCAATAAGTAAATGAAATATGACCGGGCCTTCCTGTACGCATGAACATAAGTCACCACATTTTTAGTAACTTTTGATACATTTGAACTACAAACACATTTTTTGTTAAAATATACAGATTATGCAGCAGATTATAGATTATGTGGCAAATGCAGCTAATCTATACTTTTACAAAAAACACAACAACCGCAGAATCGCAGAATTCAAGAGCCCCTGTGTATAGCTAATCCTGGTGTTTCACTGCTTTATACCATGCAGATTTCTGGTGCAAACTCAAGTACAAACAGAACTCAAGCGGATGGCCTTCTAGTTCTAGACTGAGGATCAATGCAATCAATTACATGTAAATAATGTGATGCACATTTTGCGTCACAAAAAAACATGAAGGTTTATTAGCAGATCAGCAAATTACAAATTCAGATTATTCAAATTATTTATAAATCAGTAATCAGTGCATGAATGCATTAGTCAATATGATTCAAATCAATTCAAAATCACAAATACGTACCCAGACTATTTTAAAGTTATCATAAAGTATATCAAAGCAGACTAGCCTTCCCATTAAGGGAAGTTCCCTATTTAGCTAAACTAGGAAAGTCAAGAAGTTTGGGGTGAAGTCAGGACAAAGTTGTCAGAATGAGAAGCTTCTAAAGGCAGAATCAAATCAATCACATAAAGATTCAGTCGAGTAAGCGGGAAAGGGATTTGCCCAGAAGTCTAACTCCTTTGGGCGAGAAGACAGGATATCATCTCTAAAGGGAGCAAGGAAAGCATCTCCTTTCTAACTCCACAGTTCATTAGTTTTAATCTTCCTCTCGTCAAAAATGTTACATCTACATCTTTGCACCTTTCCCATGAAGGGAACAATCAAGATCGAGCATGTCATAATAAAGAAAACTCAAGTTCATCTCCATGGCTAACACACAATGGAGTCTCTGCTGCAGGACCTTCAGATGATATCTGTAGCGAGATGGTACAATTCGGTCATGATGTTCTCACTCCCAGGTGCTTGCTCATTATTTCACTCTCCGAGGAACCTACACAGATAAATATTTACACAAAAACAAAAACAATGTGTACATTCAATTATCGTTGGGTGGTCCAGCTTGGTTCCTGTAATGAGAAAGAGAAAAACACACGACAGGCGGGAAACGTGGCAACTGATCATGAGCCATTTTAAATTGAGGCTTACATTAACTATGGTCAACTTTAACGTGAATATTACACAGTACATATAGTTGCGTGTTACAGATTCATGTAAATATATGCGCAAAGCATTTAATGAAAAATACATCCCTTTACTGACCTGGGACCTAAAGATCTGCCACAAAGACCTTACAGTTAAGTTGCTTATCTAGGGCCATTTTGCATTCTTGAGATGTAATAAATTATTGTAGTTTGTTTTTGTTATACTGGCTGCTTGCATACCATTTTTAAGTAGTGGTCCTGCGCAAACTGTTTTATGCGACCTATTGTGCATTCAATGTGTTCTTTCTGTTGTAATTTTTGTTTGTTTGTCACACAAGCAAGAAATGTTGAGGTCCCAGCAACAGAAGGGAACAGCCATAACAATATGAGGACAATGAAGTGGGAAATCTCTGTACTTGACTAGCATTAACATTTCTGAAGCAGCAATCAGGGGCAGACAAAGAACAAGCCAGGCTTAGAAACGTCGCCTTGAACAACAGAAAGTGTATTCCCACCACATGCCTTCATCTCTCAAACAGAGCTCAGAAAGTACCTATTTAGCAATACCTTGATAACTAATTTAACAGAACTGCTAAAAGTAGCCCTACTTCCTCCTCAATCAATGTCCGGGTCTCCACCCTCCAAGCACAAGAATGCAGGTAATACACTTGCACTGTCTGGGCAAGCTATCCATTCTGAGCAGCCATATGTTAATCAAGCTATACACCCTCCCATCTTAGGCTTTACCATAACCAGGGGAATTCAAAATGGACTCCACTTCACTATTATAAATAATACTCTGAGGGGGCCTGTTAGACGGCGACCTCAGAGGAGCCCGGAAAGGGGGTCCTGACTACCCTGAGACCCACCCTCAAAGTATCGTAGCCGGGCACTGGCGGGAGACTCCTCAGGAGGAGGAATCCCGTATCGAGGATCGTACTTCTGGCACCACACGACACAGAAACACCACACCGTGCGTTCTTAGGAATCACTCTTTATCAAACAGGTTAGCACTGCAAATATGTTCAAGGAGAGCGCGGGCTCAATGAGTCTCGGAAGGGATAGGGGGTAGCGGGACAGTTTCTGGTAAAAGGTTCAAGGCAAGGACGTACCCGGCGCACAGCTCACAATCCTCGAGCTGGGGGGTAGGCTTGTTGTCGTTGGGGTCCGGCGGGACCAGTGGAGTCTGTGGAAGCCGCGAGTCACTCAGCGGGCTCAGGTACAAGTTCGGAGGTCTTACGATCTTCAGGGAGCCGCGAGTCACTCAGCAGGGCTCAAGTACAAGTTCGGAGGTCTTACGATCTTCGGGGAGCCGCGAGTCACTCAGCAGGGCTCAGGTACAAGTTCGGAGGTCTTACGATCTTCAGGGAGCCGCGAGTCACTCAGCAGGGCTCAGGTACAGTTCGGAGGTCTTACGATCTTCAGGGAGCCGCGAGTCACTCAGCAGGGCTCAGGGGGTTCTAAGTTCCAGGAGCCGCGACCGCGTCAGCAGGCTCTCGTTGTTCCAGCGTCGAATCTGCCGGACAGTCTCAGAGCACCCCTTGTTATAGGTCGACCCCTCTTTGATGTCCGGAGTCTGGGCAGGCAGGGGTCTTGTCACCTGGGGGTCGCTTGTCGGGGTTTCCTGCCATTGTCTTTTGATCCTCTCAGGGCCGGGTCGGGAGGAGTCCCAGACACCCAGCAGGCGTGGAGCCAGCTCTCAGGGAGGCCGGAGGGCCGATCGAAACTCATCGTCCCAGGGGAGTTCAGAGGTGCGATAGAAACTGCTCCTCCCTCTCTCATCCCCTGGCAAGCGTGGTGTCCTCCAGCCGGAGTGGCGCCGCTAGGCCCGGGTCGCGCTGGGGCCGGGCGGCCATCTTGGTGCATGAAGTGGGCACGCGGGCCCGGGGTGGCCGAAGGGAGAGAGGCCATGGACGAGGATGTCCGGGTCGGGTGCGTGTGTTCTGGTGGAAAGGATCGGCTAGGCCGTGGGCTCGGGGCTGCAGGTACCAGGTTAGGTGGTGCGGGTACCAGTAGAGCCATGCTACGAGGCCGGGTCCAACACGCGTCCCCCCCAGCTGAAAGCCGGAGAGAACTGCCCATCATCTTGGGGGGTTCTCTTCGCTGAGGCGGAAGAACCGGGAGAGGCCGTCAGCGTTGGCGTGGTCCGTACCAGGGCGATGTTCTACGGTGAAATCCATCCCCTGGAGGGAGATTGACCACCGCAGTAACTTGGGGTTTTCTCCTCGCATCTGCATGAGCCATCGCAAGGGCCGATGGTCGGTTTGGACTTTGAAATGGGTGCCGAACAGGTAGGGGCGTAGTTTCTTGAGTGCCCAGACCACGGCAAAGGCTTCGCGCTCAATGGTGCTCCATCTCTGTTCTCTGGGCAACAGCCGCCGGCTGAGGAAGGCGATGGGCTGGTCTAGGCCTTGGTCATTCACCTGGGACAGGACGGCCCCAATGCCATGCTCGGAGGCATCGGTTTGGACTACAAACTCCTTGGAGTAGCCGGGAGCCTGGAGGACGGGGGCAGTACACATGGCCTTCTTTAGGGCATCGAACACCTCCTGGCAGGCAGTCGTCCACTGCACCTTCTTTGGCTGTTTTTTGGATGTGAGTTCTGTGAGGGGGCCGACAAGACTGCCATACCCCCGGATGAATCTTCGGTAGTAGCCAGTGAGGCCCAGAAAGGCTCGGACCTCCGTTTGGGTGGTGGGGGGTTCCCAGGCCAAGATGGCGTCGATCTTCGGCTGTAGAGGGGCGACCTGGCCACTCCCGACCTGGTGCCCCAGGTAGACTACTGATCCTTGCCCAATTTGGCACTTGCTGGCTTTTACTGTGAGGCCTGCCTGGCGCAGGGCGGTTAGCACCCTCCGGAGGTGCTGGAGGTGCTCACTCCATTCGGAACTGAAAACGGCGATGTCGTCTAGATAGGCCGCGCTGAACTGTTCCAGCCCGGCCAGGACTCTATTCACCAGTCGCTGGAAGGTGGCCGGGGCATTTTTCATTCCGAAGGGCATTACGCGGAAGCGGTAATGCCCATCTGGGGTGGAGAAAGCGGACCGCTCCTTGGCTCCCTCGGTGAGCGCAATCTGCCAGTATCCGCATGTGAGGTCGAATGTGCTGAGGAACCGGGCTGCCCCGAGTCGGTCAATGAGCTCGTCGGCCCGTGGAATGGGGTGGGCATCGGCTCAGGTGACGTCATTGAGCCCCCGGTAGTCCACACAGAATCGGAGCTCGGGGGCGACACCGGGGGCCGCTGCCTTCGGGACCAGGACCACGGGGCTGGTCCAGGGACTGTCAGATGGCTCGATTACCCCCATGGTCAACATCTTCGAGACTTCAGCTTGAATGCAGGACCGGACCCGGTCAGGGACCCGGTATGCTCGGTGTCGCACCGGCGGGCTGTCCCCGGTGTCCACGTCATGGACACACCAGTCGGTGACTCGGGGGATCAGGGAGAAGAGGTCGGCAAATTGTCCTAGGAGCTGGCGGCAGTCCTCTTGTTGCTGGGCAGTGAGAGCTGGGGAGAGGTTCACTCCTTCCACGGAGCCATCCTGCTCCTTGACACACAGGAGGTCCGGGAGGGGATCGGACTCATCTTCGGCCCCGTCATCGGTGGCCAGCAGGAGGCTCAGTTCTGTCCGCACGAAGTGAGGCTTGAGGCGGTTCACGTGAAGGACCCGAAGGGGATCCCGAGGCGACTGGACGTCCACCAAGTATGTGACTTGACTCTTCCGCTCAATCACTTTGTAGGGCCCGGTCCACCTGTCCTGGAGGGCGCCTGGCTTCACGGGGGCCATGACCCATACTTGTTGGCCCGGCTGGAACTTGACCAGAGTGGCATTCTGGTCGTACCAGCGCTTCATCTCTTCTTGGCTTGCCTCTAGGTTGGCCTCGGCCAGTGCTCTGAACTTCCTGGTCTGGTTCCGGAGGGTCAGAACATATTGGAACACATCTCGTGGGGTGGTCTGGGGTGCCGCCTCCCACCCTTCCTTAACCAAACTGAGGGGACCTCGGACGGGGTGTCCATAGAGCAACTCAAACGGGCTGAACCCTAGGGACTTCTGGGGGACTTCTCGGTAAGCGAACAAGAGGCAGGGGAGCAGGACGTCCCACTTACGCCGGAGGGGCTCTTCTAGGCCGGTGATCATCCCTTTCAGAGTCCTGTTAAACCTCTCTACTAGGCCGTTCCCTTGGGGATGGTACGGGGTGGTGAACTTATAGGACACTCCACATTGTTGCCACAGGGACGTCATGTACTTCGAGATAAAATTAGTGCCGCGATCGCTCACGACCTCGCGGGGAAAACCCACCCAGGAAAAGATCCCCATCAGGGCCCGGCCCACCACGGGGCCGTGACGGTGCGTAGGGGGATAGCCTCAGGGTATCGGGTGGCGTGATCCACTAGGACCAGGATGAAACGGTGACCTTGGGAGGTGGGGGGGTCCAGGGGCCCCACGATGTCGATCACGATTCGTTCGAAGGGGGTACTGACGACCGGGAAGGGTTGGAGGGGAGCCTTGCGCTTCCCCCCACTCTTCCCACTAGCTTGGCACGTGGGAAAGGACTGGCTTCTACAGCTGCTCTCATTCTAGGCCAGTAAAAATGGGTCACGAGACGGCTGTAGGTCTTGTCTTGACCCAGGTGGCCGGCGAGGGGGACGTCGTGGGCTAAGCCCAGGAGGAAGTCTCGGAAGCGGAGGGGTACCACCAGCACCCGTCCGGATCCCAGCTCCACCGACTTCTGCTCACTGTACAAAATGTTATTTTCCCAATAAATTCGGTGCGTTCCAGTTTGGTCGCCTGCGGCTTGGCCCTCGGCCTGGCGCCGCAGTCCGACCAGGGAAGGACAAGTGGCTTGTTCCCGGCAAAATTCCTCCCGGGTGGGCCCGCCCTCGTGGCGCCATTGGGCCAATTCGGGTAGATCGCCTAACTCGGGGACCGGGGCGGTGTCGGACGGTGAGGGTTCGTCACTGGCGACTGGTTCTTCCGATGGGGGGACGGGAGGACCCTCGGGGGTTACTGTTCTGACTTCTTCGGTCGGGGCGTCTTCGACTTCTCCCAGGGGGGGAAGTCGAGCTGACATAGATCGGGTGGTGGCGCACACCCACTCGGGGAGCCCCATCATTCCTAGGTGGGCCTTGCGCTCGACGTGCTTCCAGGGAGAACTCTCCAGGTCGTTCCCTAAGAGGCAGTCGACTGGCTGGGACGTTCTTACGGCAACCCTCAGTTTACCTGTCACCCCACCCCACTCAAACGGCACCAGGGCTACCTGACACATACTCTCTCTATTATCTGCGGAAATTACCGGGCAAAAGACGTTGGGGAGGATCTGCTCCTCGGGGACTAAGTGCCTGAGGACACCGGTGATGCTGCCTCGGTGTCCCGCAGGGCCTCTATTTGGTGGCCATTGATTTTGACGAGCTGCCCGTATTTCTTCGTGTTGGAGGGCAGGAGGCTACCAGGGACCATCTCTCTATCTCCCAGCGATACTAGGGCCATAGCTGCGGGTTCCCACTCCCCGGTTTCCTCAACCTCCTCCCCCAGAGCTATGTTGGCTATCTGTCTTGCAGGGGTGATTTGGGTGGCCATGGGGCACTCTGGGTCATTGGCGTAGTGCCCGGGCTTCTGGCAGCGAAAGCAAGTGACGGTTACCCGGTGTCCCCGTCTCCCGGGGGGTCCGGTTACTGGTGGGGGGGGCGCTGGAAAAGGTGGAGGTTGGGTCTTTGGGGGGCTAGGCTGGGACTCTCGCTGCCCTCCCTGGTTCCCTCCTCCTCTCTGGCGGGGTGGTCCCTGACTGGCTCGGGGGTATTCTCCTACCATGCCCCGGGGGACCCGGGTGTTGGTCCAGCGGTCTGCTTCCACCGCCAGCTTCCTGGGATCGGTGAGTTTGCTGTCAAGCAGGTGCTGGCGTAGTTCCACAAAGCAGTTCGCAGCCAGGTGTTCCCACAACATGAGGTTGGTGAGTTCCTCAAGGGTGGTGACTTTGCTGCCCTTGATCCACCCATCGAAGGCCCGACTGAAAAAGTTTACATATTCCACCCAGGTGGTGCCCGGGATTTTCCTGCAGTCCCGGAATCGCTGACAGTACATCTCAGGGGTGAGACCGTACCTTGTGAGTAGAGCCTATTTCATGTGGCTGTAGGAGGTCTGCAGAGAGATGGGTAGGTCGAGCAGGGTGTCTCTTCCTTCGCTCAGAAACCGTCCCCACAACCCCGCCCCCCAGTCCTTCTGCGGGACCCGATGGGAGGTCATGGCGACCTCGTAGGCCCTGAACCATTGTTGAATGTCATCGTTTTTATAATATTCTTTGACCACGTCCTTGGGGATGTGGACCTTCTGCTCCGCTGGGGAGGCCGCCTCTCGGTTTCCCGGGGGCCTCCCTTCCTCGCTTCTGGCCTTGAGCTCGATTTCCTTCAAGCTGCGTTCGTGCTCTAGTTGGAGCTTCCTTCCTTCGTGTTCCCGTTGGAGCTTCTTCTCTTCTAGCTCGCCTTGCACGCGCATTTGCTCTACTGCTAGCTTTTTTTCCGCTAACTTTAATTCGCCTTCGATTTTGAGTTTGGCTAACTCGAGTTCGTGATTGCGGCTTCTCTCTCTGTCCGCGAGTTCTTCCGGGGATAGGCCCCCGTCTGGTACGATGCCTCGCACCTGATTGCTGCTGCTTTCGCCTTGGGGGGGTTCGGCTTCGTCGGGGCGCTCCCCCGTGCCTTCCGGGCGGGAGGCCCCGGCATCCACCCAAGCTTTCAGTGCTTTCTGCAAATCTTCTTTGGTGTTGAGACCGGTGGTAGCGATTTTAAGTTCTTTGCAGAATTGCTTTAGTTCTTTGTGCGTGTATTCTTCTAGTTGTTCCACCTGGAACACCCTGTTGGCGTTGGTTTCTGCGGGGATCATGACGTTTCCTTCTACCATCTTTGTCGGTAGTGCGTCCGTCGTTCACGGTACGATCTCTAGGTGATGGGCCCGAATCCCGTCGCTTGCCAGGCAAGGACGTACCCGGCGCACAGCTCACAATCCTCGAGCTGGGGGGTAGGCTTGTTGTCGTTGGGGTCCGGCGGGACCAGTGGAGTCTGTGGAAGCCACGAGTCACTCAGCGGGCTCAGGTACAAGTTCGGAGGTCTTACGATCTTCAGGGAGCCGCGAGTCACTCAGCAGGGCTCAAGTACAAGTTCGGAGGTCTTACGATCTTCGGGGAGCCGCGAGTCACTCAGCAGGGCTCAGGTACAAGTTCGGAGGTCTTACGATCTTCAGGGAGCCGCGAGTCACTCAGCAGGGCTCAGGTACAGTTCGGAGGTCTTACGATCTTCAGGGAGCCGCGAGTCACTCAGCAGGGCTCAGGGGGTTCTAAGTTCCAGGAGCCGCGACCGCGTCAGCAGGCTCTCGTTGTTCCAGCGTCGAATCTGCCGGACAGTCTCAGAGCACCCCTTGTTATAGGTCGACCCCTCTTTGATGTCCGGAGTCTGTGCAGGCAGGGGTCTTGTCACCTGGGGGTCGCTTGTCGGGGTTTCCTGCCATTGTCTTTTGATCCTCTCAGGGCCGGGTCGGGAGGAGTCCCAGACACCCAGCAGGCGTGGAGCCAGCTCTCAGGGAGGCCGGAGGGCCGATCGAAACTCATCGTCCCAGGGGAGTTCAGAGGTGCGATAGAAACTGCTCCTCCCTCTCTCATCCCCTGGCAAGCGTGGTGTCCTCCAGCCGGAGTGGCGCCGCTAGGCCCGGGTCGCGCTGGGGCCGGGCGGCCATCTTGGTGCATGTAGTGGGCACGCGGGCCCGGGGTGGCCGAAGGGAGAGAGGCCATGGACGAGGATGTCCGGGTCGGGTGCGTGTGTTCTGGTGGAAAGGATCGGCTAGGCCGTGGGCTCGGGGCTGCAGGTACCAGGTTAGGTGGTGCGGGGACCAGTAGAGCCATGCTACGAGGCCGGGTCCAACAGGGCCTGGATTGAATGCCGATGAGGACGGTCGCGTGAGTAGAGGGCTCCGCGCCGACCTCACAGATTATCCTGCACGGGGGCGGGACTGGCTTCCCTGTGACCCGGGGGGCCTCCACCGGATGCGGGGACCTGCACTGCCCGTGATTAAGGGCTTTATTGCTGCCTGACACCGAGCCACGGCGATCGGAGGTGAGCGACCCGATCTGCGTAGTCGGAAATGGCGGCCATCTCAACAGTCGGACCTGTGAGGGGAACCCAGTGTGAGCGGTGTAGACGGAACCCCCGGAGGGGTGGGGACTTTCGCGTTTTGAGAGCATCAGTGCAGGACGGCCGCAGCGGGAGTCTGCTTCCCCTGTAAGCTAGAGGGACGGTGTGGCAGCTGCTGGTGGTGCGGCCCCTGGGGGGGTGCCGGGAGCGCCCGACTGCAGCAGAGCACAGAGTTACCAGTGGAGGAAAGGCGGGGAGGACCTCGCTCTGCCTAGCGGCCTGGCTTCGCGGGACGAATGAGGATTTCGGCTCTGGAAGCCCATGACCGGTAGTTACACTGATACCGGTGACGAGATGGGCCTCTATGATCGGCAGAGGCGAATGCAATAGTTGCTTCCTGGCCGTCTGACAGCAAACTGAGATCTGGGACCGGCTGCTGTGATGCCCCGCTCTGCCCTGCAAGCTGAGACAAGCGGTGAGGACCGCAGCACGGCACTGGGGGCCCCTGATCTCGTGAGCTCGGGGTGCCGCCCACAGCTTGGAAGGTGAACAGGAGTGCGGACCTGCTGGACACCCTAGTGTGCATGGACTATGGCACTGGCGATGCTTGGGAGCTGAGGGCTGACCTCTGAGGCCGACTGTGGGGACTGTGAGCGGCGCGGCTACCCGGCTGGCAGCACAGGAGTAGCCTGAGGTCCCAGGAGGTGCCCTGGGTCAGGGGGCGTGCCCGGCTGGGTGCGCCGTGGTGTCTGAGGGAGTGGCGACACTGCCGAGCAGGAGTGGTTACCCCCTCTGGCTTGAAGCGACCTCGAGCCACGAGTCATTGCTCAGGAGTTGATTGCAGGCAACTGGATCTGTAAACCGGAGAATTACGCTGAGCTACCTCGAGTGTGAGGAATTGCTGATAAGGCTGCTGTGGTCCTGTTAGGCCTGCTGCTCCCTCGTCTGGCGGCTGGAGGTTTCGCCTAAGAGTGGGCTGCCCGGCTGGGCCGCCTACTGGACGCAGGGACCGACTGTAGAACCCACGGGAATGCTACGGATGACTAGGGCTGGTGGCTGGGAGACCCTGTGCCCCCATCTGGCCGGAGGACCCGCATCACCGGACTCAGGAAGGTGTTGGAAGGTGATACTGGGGAAGAGGACCAGGTAGTTTGACTCCCATGGGGAAGCCGCGGTGCCGGCAGGGGGGTCTCCCCCGGAGCCAGGGGATGATGCGGTGGAGCAGCGGAAACGAGACGTTGTTGACCCGCCTCCGGAGGGGCTGCTGCAACAGCAGGTAGACCAGATCCTCCGAGCTATTACAGACACAAAAGAGGCGCTCCAACAGGACATTGCTCAGGTGTTGCTTGGGCTGGGACTCCTCCGGGCAGCTCATGGGAAGCTGGCCGACAGAGTGAAGCAAGCTGAGGCCACCCTGGAGGTTTTAGAACCGGCTCAGAAGGCGATGGATGTCCAACTGGGACCGATCACTCGCAGGCTCCAAGTGCTGGAAAGGAGGGCTGAAGATGCCAAAGGGCGTAATCGATGGAACATCATAAGGGTAGTGTGCCTTCCGGAATGCGTGGAAGGAGGCAGCATGATAGACTACCTGGAGCGGTGGCTGCGTACCGAGGTTGCGCCAGAGGGCTTGATGCCGTTTTACACCCTGAAGAGGACGCACAGGGTGCCTGCTCGTCCGTTGGCGCCTGGGAGACCACCCAGGCCTGTGGTGGCCCGCTTGCTCCATTACAAAGACAGGGATCTCCTGCTCCAGAAAGCACGCACGCAGGCCCCTATAGAGTGGACAATAATAACGTGTCACTGTTCCCAGATTACACTTTTGATGTACAACGCATTCGTGCCTCTTTTCTGGCGGTTAAGAAGGCCCTCCGAGACGAGGGCATTCAATACTCCCCGATGTTCCTGGCGCGCTTGCGAGTGACCCTGGATGGCAAAACATTATTCCATAATGACCCTGATGAGGCATGGAGCTGGTTGGAAGCCTACCGGGTGGGGACAGACGGAGCGGGGGGCGCTGGAAGGCCGACAACGGAGGCACCGCGACCGCGCCGTACAAGGCGTACCAGAAGACAACGTCCTGGGACACAGAAACCCTCCACGACACAAACGGAGAGAGAGAGGTCAGCAGCCCTGCAGGCTGTGACAGAGATCTCACAGGCGAGCGGCACAACATGGCTGGAGGTGACCGACTCGAAAAAAGGATCCGCAGGAACAGATTTTGATGGAACGGATGAGGGAAGTGTTGATCGACCACATGTCACACCGGGAACGGCGGACGAGATCGATGATGCCTGAACTTGTGAGGTGTCCTCAGTGACCAGTAAGGGGGGTTGATTGGTCTTGGTTCTGTAGCCTTTAGATGGGTTGATTGGGAGAAACTCGGTGTTAGGAGGGTTTGGGGGAGTGGTAATTTCCGCTGTGCAGTTGGCCGCCTCGACTAGGGGCCCTCCCAAGGGAGAGGGGAATTCCTTTTGTTAAAGTGGGTTTGGCGGTTGGACACAGTGAGGCTCCGGACCAGATCTTCTTGGCGATAGATCTCCCCCCTTAGTTTCACTCCTAGAGTGAATCCCTGGTGGCTACCAGAGGGACTGTTAGTGGATAGTTTGGATGGGTACTAGCTGTTTCATTGTTGGGAGGGAAGTTGGGGATGGTTTTTGGGGTAGTTAGAGCCACCGGTGAGCCAATGCTGCAAGTGCAATTCTGGAATAGAGATAATCCGAACAATGGGGACATCGCTTGAGTTCAAATGTATTACTTGGAATGTACGGGGGATGCATACGATGTTGAGACGCCACAGGGTTCATGCTTATTTAGTGCATAGAGGAGTACAGATAGCTTTCCTCCAAGAAACTCATATGGACCGAGTTGAAGGCCGGGCATTGCAGTGCCAGTGGAGGGGACAGCTTTTTTATACAACGTATTCTGCTTTTGCTAAGGGTGCACTAGTTTGGGGGAGGGCGGGGGTTCCCTTCCAGTCAACTCAGCAGGTCGTGGATCCTGAAGGGAGATTTGTGGCTGTTATGGGGAGGTTGGATGGGAGAGACGTGACTTTGTGCAGTGTGTATGCTCCTAATGTGGACCAGAAGGCTTATTTTGCCCGAATATCAGGGAAACTGGCGTAATTCCTGACCGGTTCAATGATTTTGGCAGGCGATTTCAACTCAGTCACAAATACTGAGATGGACAGGTCACATCCTCCACTTCCCCAGGCGCCCATACATAAGCTCTCGAAACTCCGGAGAGATTGGCAGACCGAATGGGGGCTGATAGATACATGGCGGGTGCACCATGTGGGGGAGCGGAACTATTTTTATTACTCTACCTTGCATGACTTGCATGTGCGGCTGGACGCAGTGTTGTGTTACCCGGACATTCATGCGCTGGTCCACCATAGTGAGTACCTGGCGAAGACAATATCGGATCATAATCCGCTACTCCTGGCGTTGAGATGGTCTCGGAGACGGCCCGCAATCCCTACCTGGCGCTTGCGCCCAGAGGCTTTGGAAGACCTGGTGTTCCGCGTAGAGGTGCAGGAGGGCATAGAGCATTATTTTCTCGAGAATGAGGGGACAGCTTCGACTCTGGGCCTAGAGTGGGACGCCTTTAAGGTGGTGGTACGGGGCTTATGTATCACTAAAACAGCAGGAGTGCGGAAGACGCTTTTGCAGGATATAGAGAGAGTGGAACTGCGGCTGCGTCGGGCAGAGATAGCCCATCCGGGGGACCCGGGAGCACGGGACGAATTCTTGGCTGCAAGAGAAGGAATGGCGACGCAGGTAGAGAGAATGCGCTGCTTTGACCATAAAGAGTATTTGGTACGGGCATATGCAGAGAGGGACAAGGTGGGTTCCCTCCTGGCGTGGCTGGCCAACCCGGCCCCGAGGGGTACGCCCATTTCGGCATTGACTACCCCAGCTGGAACACCGGAATATACCCAGCAAGGGATTAATGAGATGTTCTTGACATTTTATACGGACCTGTACGAGAGTACGTTGCGGGGAGCGGGTGATGGCTTGGATGAATTCTTGGCTGAAGTACGAATTCCGCATCTTGAGGCCGACCAGGGGGACGCGTTGGGGCAGGAGATCACAGTGTGGGAAATTCGTAGTGCAATACAACATATGGCGCGTAAGAAAACTTCGGGGGCAGATGGTCTACTGATTGAATTTTACTCGACATATGTTGATATCCTGGCCCCCAAATTGCTGGCGATTTATCGGGAAGCCTGGGATTTGGGAAGATTGCCAGTATCCACGTGCGAGGCTATCATTATCCCATTGTTGAAACCAGGCCAGGATTCGTTGTCAAGATCAGCTTATCGCCCACTATCAATGTTAACTGACTACAAGATTTTAAGTAAGATACTTGCGACTCGGCTTCTTCCCCATATGATGCACCTGGTACATCCTGACCAGGTGGGCTTTATCCCCAAGCGTAATACCGCAACTAATATACAGCGCCTTTTGCGGATTTTTGGTGAGGACCATAGCGAGACCCCGACTGCGGTGGTGCTCTCAGTTGACATTGAAAAGGCGTTCGACAGCTTAGAGTGGCAGTATTTGTACCGGGTCCTCCACGCGTTCGGACTTGGGGACTCCTTCGTGGGGTGGACGGAGCTCCTTTATAAGTCAGCGACGGCGCGAGTGCGGACGGGCGCGACGATTTCATCCGCGTGCCGGGTAGGGCGGGGCACGCGACAGGGATGCCCGCTCTCTCCATTGTTGTTTGCTTTGGCCATCGAGCCATTGGCCTCCCATGCCCGACTGGGGAGGCATTATCCTGGTTTATACCTCCGTGGGGATATGCAGTTTATCTCTCTCTATGCAGATGATTTGTTGATTTTTCTCGCTAGTACGAATACGGCTTTGGAGGGCGTACAACACTTGCTCAATGTGTTTGGGCAGTACTCGGGCTGAAGGTGAACTGGGCTAAGACTTGCTTGTTTCCGGTGGCCCCGGCTGCGCTGAACCCGTCGCAGGTGGCGGGCATCCGCTGGGAAACCCACTGTTTGCCCTACTTGGGCACCAACGTTTATCATACCACTGAGGATTTGCTGGAGGGTAATTTGGGTCGGGCCATACACGGACTTAAGGGTAGTTTTGAGTTTTGGAGTACGTTACCATTATCGGTAGCGGGTCGGGTGGCTCTCCTGAAGATGGTGGCGCACCCGCGCTTGTTGTACTGTTTTCGGACATTGCCAATCTGGGTGCTGGGATCCATCTTCCGACAACTCCGCTCTATGGCTGTAGGGTTAATCTGGGGGTCGGGCAGACGGAGGGTTGCTATGGCAACAATGACGCGCCCGAGAGCTGATGGAGGTATGGCGGTGCCGGACTTTGAGTGGTACTATTTGGCAGCGCAGTTGCAGTGGCTCACTCAGGCTGTAGCTCGGGAATTCCGGGGCCCAGATGGTCCCGAGGGGCGGGTGATCCCCCGCTATGTCTTGTCCTTTATAGTGCTTCAGCAGAAGATGCGTCTTGAGCTGCTCACCGCTGAAGAGAGGGCGCTGCGGCTGTGCTGGAATCGGAGCCAACGCCGAGCTGGATTCACTCGCCCGTATGCTCCGGAAATACCACTGGGTATGTGTACGGCCCTCCCACATGGTGGGGATTGGGCGGCACTGGCCAATTGGGAAGAGTTGGGAATACAAGTGCTAGGAGACCTCTACGAAAACTAAACCCTGTTGACATTCCAGACCCTTCAACATAACTATGAACTCCCGCGACGGGATTATTTGCTGCATTCAGCGCTTGTTTCGGCAATACAGCGATAATGGGGGACGGGCCTGTCAGAACCGCAGACCACACTGGTGTGCCAATATGTGGTAATGGCAGCAGGAACTGTTAAGGCCATAACGTGCCTTTACAGGCGCATGCTGACTGAGGCCCTGGAACCATTGCGCACGTTGCAGGGGAAGTGGTAAGTGGACCTTGGCAGGGAAATCCCTGAAAAAGCATGGACTCAGTTACCTTTGAAGAGCCTGGAAGAGCACGAGAAATGCTAGGTTTCAATTGATACAATTCTATGTCCTGCATACGGCATACTTGACACCAGCCAAGCTTAATCAATATTTCAATGGGGCGGCCGCTCAGTGCCCGAGATGTACATTGGAGGGAGCTGACTTCCGACATATGTTGTGGGGATGTACGAGGCTAGGAACGTATTGGACAGAAATGTTGGAACTACTGTGTAGTATAACTGATCGTACGTTAGAATTAGATCTGGGTACTTGTTTACTGCACTGGTTCCCACATACCGCTAAAACGAGAGTAACAAGTACATTTTTAGACCTGGGCCTCGTATTAGCCAAGAGGGAAATCACACTGCATTGGAAGTCAGAGAGGGGACCAGGAGTGCGGTGATGGCGGGCGGAATTACGCAAGTGGGCACGGAGTGAAGGTACACTTAGGTTACAACAGGCCCTACGCACCAATAGTGACAAAGCGCAAGAGGCGGCAAGGGCGTGGGAGGCCCTAGTTGCAACACTGCAGGCTCCAGAAATAGGTTCGGAGGAGGGATCGGACGTGGAGGACTGAAGGGGTCCGACTGGCGCCGAGGCGCAAGGAGAATGAACCAAGTTACGATTGGTGGGTAGTGATCGCTAATACAAATGTATGCCTTATAATGCATTCTATTGCTCATTATTGCTATTGTACTACATTTTGATGCAACCTAATTGTTTATGAATCTTGCTAGGGAGGCGCACCGATGGCGGAGGGCGGGAAGGGGGTGGGAACCACAATAAGAAGCGGCTTGTAATATGTTGCGCTGTCAGTTGTACGACTGGATATTGCGATGCTGCACTAGATGTTGAGTTGTTTGAAAATTAATAAAAAAATATTTAAAATAAATAAATAAATAATACTCTGAGCCAAACTTTTAAGGGGGAACATCAGAAAACTTCCAGTCCAGCGTTTGCAGAATCTCCTTTTCAATGTCTGCTTTATTTACCCCGTATACTGTCATCTTGATTTGACCATGAAGGTACTAATGCTTTGAGCACAACCTAAGCTTCCCAAGAATTCCCTATGTATGTGGCCAGCCATTACTTTACGCTTCAGCGCTGAAGCTTATCAGCTGTTCCTGCTGAAGCAGTAGTCTAGCGGTAGCCTTTCAGGTAATATAATGTTTCCCTGATCCTACTGCTTATTAAAAGTAATGAATACAGCACTGTCAAAATAATGCTGTTTCCTTTTACAGTTTTTGCATCCTCAGATTGCATACAGTCTTAAAAAAATCCTCCCCTGTATTGATAGGAAAATCGACCATTCCTTAAAATGTATAATTATTGTCTGTCATTTTCTTTTAAATGACCTTCTACTTACTTTCAATCCTCTGCATGCCTCCTCTGTCTGAGCACAGCGTACCCTTAATCGCATGCATGTTTGCCGTAATCCTTATTATTGTATTCTGCAAATTCCCTACACCTCATTCCCAAAGGTCAGACCTATCCTTCAAAAAGTCATACTCCTGCAACCTAACAGTAGGCTTGTGTTGCTCATCTATTAATGTCGCCAACCTGGAAGTAATTCATAAAAATGTTACATCTATTCAAGGAATAGGGGGCACAGGCCATGATTGCTCAACAGAGCAAGCTTAAAGTGTTAGTCAAAGGAAAGTTCCACATATTTCGTGATGTTTCAGAAGCACAGGAACTATTGCAACAGATCTCTATGAGCAATTCCTAAGTGCCAATACTTTTTTCAGTCTTAAGATATGATAGTATGTCAATATGTGTTTTTTTCTAGTTGCTCTTAAATGTTCCTGAATGTTTGGCCTCAGATGGGTTGGATCTTTATTTGGAGTTTTGCTTGTTTTCGCATATTTCTCTGGGGCAGGTTTGTCTTCCACTGTCTTTTTCTTGGCTTTGTTCAGCAGCATAGGTAAAGATGGTGTCCTTTATCTTCTTTTTTCTTGGGATGGGGGAAGCGGGGCAGATCCCCTAGCTGGTAGGGTTTTTAAAGTTCTGGTAGTTCTGGTAATTACTGTTCCAAAGCCAGATTTCACGATCCTGCAGATATTGACGGGTTGATATGGCTCAATGTAAATCAACATTGGTGGGCAGGCTCTCTGATTAGAGTTAAAAAAATAAATTAAAAAGACTTTTTGGGATAGGTTAAACAGGTTGGAAAGCCCCTTTCTATTTTGCCTGTTTACTGATTTGTTTAGCATCTTTTTTGTTGAGTTTTGTTTCTAGGAAGAGGGGGGAGGGGGATGTGAGGCCGGGGGCATTGGGCACCAAGTCATAGTGCCAGTAAATGGGGAGGGGTGAAGCATTCCAGAGGCGAGCAGTGGCGGCGTTCTGTTCTTTCTGGCTGCTAGGGGTGGGTGGGGTCACAAGGGTGGTAAAGGGAGCATAGGGGGAAAACAAAGTCCATTTTTTCAAATCCATACACATATACATCCATTTTATGTCAACAGATTCATATTCAGTAAGTTTGCAAATGGGGCCATTCTTCATTATTGTTTCCATAGTGCGGTGGTATACTGTATTTTAATGCTCTTAAGGTGGTCGAACATCATCTCTATTATCAATGGCTAGAAAGGAGATTTTTAAAGGGGCTTCCTTTAACGTTAATGGCCTTAACAACAAAAAGAAAATGAGGGCAATTGAGGCGTGTGTTAAAACCGAAATCCCAGCAGTTATTTTATTACAAGATACCCATATACAGGCAGCAAAAGTACCTGACTTCTCTATGTTTAGGTCTTGGGCATCCTATAAAGGGTTTTCTTCATCTTTAGCATCCCATTGGGACACAGCGATATTTCGAAATAAAAGATTCAGGCGGAAGTGGTCAATTCTGCAAAAGACCAGAACGGACGATGGTGCTGGGTCACTTGCAAAGAAGGGCATAGATTAATAACTTTTGCCAGCATATTTGCCCCAGTCGAGGATAATCCAACGCCGTATGAGGAATTTTTTCAATCACTAATTCTAGTACCCGGCAAATTGATCCTAGGGGGGAGATTTTAATCTTTTTATGAATCCTAAAATCGATTCCTCTGCTCTATCCAAAACACAGCTGAAACCTAAAACCTTAAAAATTATACAAAATTATGGCGCGATTCTAGACCTATTAGATCCCTGGATGGTGACATTTCCAACTAATATCACCTATACTTGTCTGTCAGGCAGATTTCATACCTCATCACGCATGGACTTCTTTCTTATATCTAGGAGATTGAGTTTCAGCCGTCAGCGATTCCTTCAGAATGGATTTTCAGACCATGCGATGCTGGTTCTCGAGTTACAGTTAAGGGATTATATTAGGACCCCTAAAAGATGGATGCTAAATAGACAATATCTATTAGAAAAGAATTGGGTGCTTTTTATTGAAACCGAGATTAGGGAATTCCTTGTACGCAACCATGAATCTGCTCCTTTAAATATGATTTGGGATTCACTCAAGGCCTTTATTCGGGGGCTGGCCATTGGAAAAGACACCAAACTTTTTAAGAAAGAAAAGCGACTTTTAGAGCAGACAGTATAAAGGTCTCTCGATGCATTTCTTAGCAGCGCTACAGTCTTCAACCAGCGGCAACTCAATCAGGCTCAACGTGACCTTAGTGAAAGATACTATCTTAAAGGCGAATCCTTCTACCAGAATCATAGACAAAAAATCTAGGAAGAAAGTCATTTTACTGGCAGGCAAGGGAGCAGGCTGCTACTAATCTAATAAATGCATTAAAATGCCCTTCAACTGCCTCCCTCACTGATGACCCATTAAAAATAGGCAATATAATGTTACAACATTATAGGCCTATATATGGCCAACAACAGATTGTCGATATTACATCTCTGAGAGGTTTCCTTCAGAGAAATGAATCACCGGCACTCTCGGATATTGAAAAAATCGCCATGGCAAGGCCTTTTACAAAAGACGAGCTGGAGGGGATCATAAAAAGTCTTACGATAGGAAAAGCCTGCGGCCCGGATGGCCGCCCGGCAGAATTTTTTAAAGTTTTTTGTAGTGCCATCTTGGATTTTTTTTTGTTGCTGGCTAATTCAATTTTAGAAGGAGGGGTGATACCAGAGTCATTCATATAGTCAGTTTTTAAAAAAAGGGAAAAGACAGTGAGGACCCAAATTCTTACCGCCCCATCACATTATTGAACTCTGGCTATAAAATAATCACCAAACTTTTAGCTAATCGTTTTAATCAAAACGCTTCGCATTTGATTCACCCTGACCAATATGGTTTTATAGCGGGTAGGCAGTTGGGCACAAATACGCACTATTTAACAGAAGCTTTAGACTATTTTGAGACTCAGAGGATGCCGGCACTGGTCCTCCTTTTAGATGCCGAAAAAGCATTTGACCTAGTCGTCTGGGAGACCCTATTTTTTATTGTGCTAAATTTCGTCATACCTCCTAAAATTACGGGGTTGGTTCAGAATTTATATCTTAACGCTGAAGCCAACGTAATTATTAACACCTCGGAGGCCGGCCAGGTCAAGGTTAAACGGGGGACTAGACAAGGCTGCCCATTGTCACCGGTATTATTTCCTTTTTTTATCGAGCCATTAGCAATTGCAATCAGGAATAGTATTGATTTCTGCCCCCCAGTTCCAACTATGGCAAAATTTAAATTAAACGCCGATGACATCATGTTTATTATAAAGCCCCTGAAGGAGGTCCAAGCAAAAACTTTTAAGATCTGGGAGGAATTTGAAACATTAGGTGGATATAAAATTAATAAAAAGAAAACCGAAATTATACAGTGTGGCAGAGCATCTTTGGATTTACACCCCAATATTCTTTCCTGCTTAAATACTAAACCTAAGAGGTATCTGGGTGTTTATTTCTCTGAGCAAATAACTGACTTATATAACCTTAACTTTGCCCCATTTCTACGAAAAGTTCAGGATTTATTTCTTCGATGGAGCTCTCTTCCATTTACCATCTTGGGTAGGATTGCACTAATTAAAATGTCTGTCCTTCCACTATTCAACTTCCTCTTTTCGGCAATCCCCTGCATTTTAATAAGCTCCTTTTTTACTAAAATAGAGTCTATGTTTCCGACCTTCCTTTGGGCAAAAAAGGTCCTGCGAATTGCACTTAGCACTTTATATGAAGAACAGGAACATGGAGGATTAGCTCTCCCGAATGTTAGGGATTATTACTTTGCATATTTTGCACAATATATAGCCAGATTTAAGCCGCAACAACAATCAAATATTTTTATTAACTATTTTATGAACTTAATTTGCAAGGAAAATCAGATCCACTCCCCATTAATAATTTTTAAATCACCCAAATTGGTACAATATAAGTGTTTACAGTGGTTTTTCCAAAAGCGACAGGCTCTCTATAGAAGATATTCCATCACCTTAATCAATTCCTCAACCCCGCTATCCGGCCCTATCCCATTATCTGGGATCAGAGAATCTTCAGTAGTAACAAAAAAATGGGCCAATGCTGGATTTCGGAAAATCTCAGACTTTTTGAGGAATGATAGATGGCTGAGCATAGCTGAAAGGTCTCATTTAATTGTTAATGACTTCCTTCTTCTTGGGTCATATAATATCTTTAGTAAATTCCTCAGTAAACTTGATCTGGCTCAGAAATGTTAACTGAAATACATAGTAGATTAATTATTAGGTGACACTGCATTTAAGAAACCTGGGGAATGGAAAAAGTGTTTAGCCTCAATCAAGGGTATTGATCTTGAGCAGAAGGCTATTATGAAATGGGCTAAACACGAGGAGCTGGATATTTCAGCAAGTTGTGGTCAGCAGTTAACAATCTTAACTTTCGTACATTAAGGGGAGCCAATTGGCGAAGGATGTTGTTTTTTTAGTAAATGGCAGCTCTATAGAACTCCCCTGTTCTTATCTAAAATGTATACCAACCAATCAGTGCAATGCTTCCGCTGCTCTAGCCATCCTTCAGCCAATTGGGCACACAGTATATTACAATGCCCTTTGATTCAGAGGTTTCAGAAGGATATTTTCTCTCATTAGGAACGTGAATGCAATATTTCAATAGGATTGAGCACTTGGCTAATAATAATTGGCTTTAACCCAGACCTCCTTCTTCCAGACAAGCTTGTTAAATTATTATATATTGCAATGGCCGTAGCTAGATCACTTCTGCTTCAGAGATGGAGATCAGATCTTATACCATCTATCCATGAATGGGCCCGGAAAATGAAACTAGTTAAAAAAAAGCGAACAAGCCTATCCTTCACAAATTGGGGGACTTAAGATGTTTGAGAGAATCTGGGCAGCCTATTTTGATTAAGATCTTTAAATTCAATGTAAAATCTTTTTAGGAAGTACCTCCATTATCCCTGATATTTAGGTCTAGTAACCTTAGGATTTTGATTTATTATGTAAACATCTGACAGGTTTTCTCTGAATCAGTTACATCATTATGCTCTACATACTCGCTGAGTTTTATTTATATGTTAAGATATCCAAGGTTTAATCCCTTATTCAGTTTTCATTTTCTTTTTTGTTGTCAAAATCTGTTTATTTGGTTTTAATATGACCACAGACAAGCAGCATAGACAATACATACAAACAGAGCAAATCGAGGGGGAGAGCCAGGAGTTACAGAAAGCTAGCATGAGTGTCATCTCGTCTCAAGGTCTGTGGCTCGAAAAAATCCCCATTCCAAGCATATACACAAAGTATTGTTATGTGCAAGTCTTGAACAGCATATCAATCACCCCCTCCCCCCCATGGGGGACGTTGCAGGTAATTTTGACAGATATAAAGAAACAGTAAAACAACATAACACAAGGGTGCCGTGATGCCATAAACTAAATATGTGTATTGGTGGGGTTAGGTGTCTGTGTTCTCCTTGTTAATTTTGGGTGGCGCACACAAGCGGCGGGGAAGCTATGCCCCTAGATAAGGAACAAGTTGAGGGCCCTAAGCCTTGGCGAGCAGGCCGTAATTGGAAGCCCTTCAGAGAGGTAGCCCACCAGCCGGGACCAGGTATATTCAAATTCCTTCCTTGTGTCATCCATAAAGTCCGCCATTCGCTCGAGGGCCACTGCCCTCCACAGCCTTGTGTGCCACTGAGTCAGTGAGGGTGCCTCTGGTCGCTTCCATGCAGCTGCTAGAACATAACCGAACGATCACTTCGCGTTTGACGCTTTAAACGGGGGTCTCGTATCCCTAACAGGGTGAGTTCTAGGGTCTGCGGGATTGGGTAACCTAAAATAGGCTTAATTTGAGAGAGGATCTCCTTCCAGAAGGGCTGGATATGTGGGCAGTCCCACCAGATATGTTTAAAGTCGCCCAGAAGGCCACACCCCCTCCAACATCTGTCTAAGGTATTGGGAAAAATCCTATGTAGTTTCTGAGGGTATAGATACCAGTCGTACACAACCTTGTAGTGCGCTTCCCGCAAGTACATTGATCGGTTAAATTTTGTAATGTCGTTGTGCAGGCGTTCCCATTGTTTTCTTTCGGGTGGAGTATCTACGAGGGTATCCCAGAAGCCTTTGTATCTTGGGGTGGTGTGGGGGCCTAAGGACTGAATAAGAGCGTAAAGGAAGGAGATGCACCTCTTAGAGCCACTGCCTGATTGGGCAAATTTTTCAATGGGAAGCAGATCCCTGGTGGCGGCTTGCCTCACCGAGGGCTGCATCACCCAGTGTTTGAGCTGTAAGTAGCAGAAGTGCTCCCTCCTTGTTAAGGCGAACTGTTGCTGACATTCACTAAAAGTGAGGAGCACTCCGTTGTGAAACAGATGTGAAATCATGCGGCACCCACCCTTCTTCCAAGCGTCAAAAGGACCCTTGTGCAGTGCTGGGGGGAAGGCCGCATTGTAATGGACGGGCGTGAAGGGGGAGGGGAAAGTGGTCAGTCGTAGCCGTGTAGTAAGCGTGTCCCAGACCCGGAGTGTGGTGGAGATGGGTGTGCTGATATACGCATTGGCCAACCTGTCAACTTTGGGCTTCCAGAGCAAGTCCCAGATAGAACGGCCGGTGAGCTGACGATCTATGTGAAGCCAATGCTTCTCTGACTCTCGAAGCGACCACTCCGTGATCACCCGAAGCTGAGCTGCTCTATAATACCCCTGGAAGTCTGGGAGGGCCAACCCTCCCTACCGACGGGGGCGCGTCAACAGGCAAGCCCTTTTCCCCTGCCAGATGAGCTTAATCACCATTCGTTTGAGTTCTGTGAAGAGGCCCCCGTCCACAGGGATAGGGAGACCCTGAAAAAGGTAAAGCAAATGAGGGAGTGCGTTCATTTTAATGGCGTTGATTCTACCCAACCATGTGATATAGGCTGTACTTCAACGGACCATATCATTCTTCAATTGGCGAAGCAGCGGAGGGAAATTGGCTTTATAAAGGTCAGAGATTCGTGGAGTGAGTCGAACCCCTAAGTATGTGATTTCCATGGTTACACAAGAGAATGGAGTGGCGCTCTCTATCTGACGCCAGACTTCGGCAGGAAGGGTTAAGTTAAGCAGAAAGGATTTGGTCAGATTAGTTTTGAATCCAGACGCACACTCAAACTGTGCCAGTTCTTCTTAGATGGCATGGAGAGAAATTTGCGGATTAGTGATTGGAAGGAGCACATCGTCAGCGAATAAGGAAAGCTTGTGATCATCCAGACCGAAGCACATCCCTGTAATAGCAGGGTTCTGCCTGATCTTATGTGCCAGTGGCTCAATGCATAAAGCAAAGAGAAGGGGGGATAGCGGGCACCCCTGCCTCGTCCCGCGAACCAGGGGGAACGGGGAAGATGCCACCCCATTGACTAGGACCCGCGAGGTTGGAGCATGATAATTGGCTCGAATCATCCCTATGAAGGCCTCTGGAAAGCCAAATCTCTGTAAAACTCTAAACAAGAAAGACCATTCAACCCGGTCAAAGGCCTTCTCAGCGTCCAGCGCGAGAAGCGCCGTTGGAATATGTTTCCTCTGAGACTTTTCTATAACATGAATAATGCGTCTCAAGTTATCGTGGGTTTGTCGGCCCTTAAAAAAGCCAGATTGATCCGGGGCAATGAGGGAAGGAGCACCGATTCAAGACGGGTGGCTAAAATTTTTGTATAAATCTTGGCGTCCAAATTTAGGAGGGCAATTGGGCGATATGAAGAGCAGGCCGTGGGCGTTTTACCTGGTTTGGGGATCACTGCTACTATCGCCTCTCTCATAGATGGAGTGGTCTGTTGTGTTGTGGCGATGTCATTAAATAGGGTAGTTAAAAATGGAGTCATTTCGGGAGCAAAGGTACGATAAAAATGAGCTGTGAATCCATCGAGCCCTGGCGATTTCGGAAGTTTAAGCGCATCAATCGCTTTCTGCACCTCCTCTGGAGTGATAGGAAGGGCCAGATCTTCAGTAACGGACTGGGGGACCTGGGGAAGATCCATGGAGTCCAGATAAGACTGTTGATCGTAGGGCCGTGGGTCGTCGGAGGTATATAGCTTGCGATAGAAGGTTTCAAAGGCTAGTGCCTTCTCTTCTTCCGTCTTGTGGGTGACGCCCGCATCATCCACAATCAGCTTAATATACTCATGTTTTTGTTTGATCCTCAATTGGCGTGTAAGAAGGGACCCCACTTTATTTCCCCCTGTGTAGTTCCCAGTTTGAAGCCGTAGGAAAGTCTTTTCCGCCTTGTTAGAATATATCGCTTGTAATTTCCCCTTTAACGCAGTGACTTTTCGCAGCGCAGGAGCTGAAGGGGAGGTTTTATGCGCCGTTTCTGCGGCTCGTAATTCAGTTTCCAATAGGAGACGTTCCTCTTTTTGTAGGGACTTCAGAGTGGAGGCCAACTCAATACATTTCCCCCGAATGACGGCCTTGAAGGCGTCCCAGGTTGTGGCGTGGGACGTGAGGGCGGGGTCATTTTGCTCAAAAAATTGTTTTATAGATGGTCTTATCTCATCCCGGAGTAATCGATCTCGACATAGGAAGTTGGGGAAATACCAGCGCACGTGTTTAGGGCGGGGGTTCGGCCAGGAAAGGGTCAGTTCAAGTGGGCCGTAGTCAGATAAGCAGATCGGGTGTATGTGTGTGTGCACTAGCGAGGGCAGCAGGGATTGGCTAAGGAATATATAGTCAATACGGGAGTATGTTCTATGGGAGTGAGAGAAAAAGGTGTAGTCGCGCACAGCGGGATTCTGTCCCTCCAAGTATCTATCAGTCCCAAGCGCTGCAGCTGTGCCTTAAGCGCCCTACCAACAATTCCCGCTGCCGTTCTGTTGGAATTGCAGGTGTCTAGAGCTGGATTCCATATACGGTTAAGGTCCCCAAAGATAAGGATATCCCCCTCCGCAAATTTTTCGAGGGTCCCAAGAAAGGAGAGTAGAAAGTCCTGTTGTCCTTGGTTGGGTGCGAATAGTGCCCCCCAGCTCCCCTCTGACTGGGATATATCGCCCCAATTTATCAGCTTTGGATTCTTGCATCTGAAATGGGACCCCCGTATGAAACAGCAATGCCACCCCATTATGTTTATTAATATGAGATGAACTAAATATTTGCGGGTAGGCCCTATGTTTTAATCGGTGTATTTCGGATTTTTTGAGGTGCGTCTCCTGCAAAGCAGCCACTTGAACATTGTGGTCTATCAAGTATTTCCACATGTGCTGACGTTTATGCGGGGAGTTAAGTCTCCTAACATTCCAAGTTATTGACTTAATAGCCATGTGTGACCTCCCCGATGTGTATACATTGTCCCTTGACCCCGCCCCAGCCCTGCCTCCTCCCTCTGGACTGCCCCCCTCCCCTGCAAAGTGGAAAAAAGGAGAAGAGAAAAATGAAAGAGAAAAAAAAAGAAAGAAAACGGCACCACGACACCCAACTAATTGAACAAAAATACTTAAACTATAAAAAACGAGTGTGGAGAGTTCCCATCATAGAGGGAAGACTCCGTGTATGCACACACTCGAAGAGCGTGACCATTCCCGTATCCCATGCCCCTTGAACAGTAAACGTATTAAGGCAAACAGGTAAAGAACATGATATATCTCATGTGCGGCAGTTCGTTTTGCCTCTCCCCCTTGGTTCCTGAGTAGTAGGAGGTATATGCCAGAATGTATCTCAGTCTGAGCGGCCCACCCCAGGTCATGCAACCTCCCCCCACGTCCCTTCCTTACCACACCTCCGGTAGCCCCCGGACGCCCCGCGCGTGTTGCGCCCTTCTCCCACACACGGGCCGTCGAGGGGAAACCACAGGTGTTCCCAAGGTACACACTTATAAGCGGGAAAGCTTAGGGGGGGAATCAATTTGAGAACAGTATTCTTTTCAGGTGTTCATTGCAAGTCCTCCGCTCCATCCATCCCTCCAGTCAATCAACCGTAATCCCCTCCCGTTGGAGAAAGATCTCCCCATGGGTCTCGCCGGCCTGCAGTTTATCTGGAATGTTTCGCAGGTTTCCTGCCCATCTGTTTCCACTGAGCCCCCTCCAGACGGTCGGGTCTTTTCTGGGCCCCCGAGTCGTCCGTTGAATTATCAGGTACCTCCAGACCTAGCATGTCTGCCGCCTCCGTCAACTCCTCGCAGTGGCAAGTGTCGTTGTTCCATTGAAATGTGATCCCAAAGGGGTAGGTCCAGCGTTATTTAATGTTCTTGCCCCGTAGAAAATTAGTGATCGGACGAAATTGCTGGCGCCTCAAGAGCGTAGCTGGGGCCACGTCTTGGTAGAGCATGCATGTGGTGTTTTGAAAGGAGATGGTGTCCAGTAATCTCGCCTTCTGTAAAACCCTCTCCTTTACTTTAAAAGAGCAAAATTTTGCTAAAATGTCTCTTGGTTTGTTAGACTCCCCTGGACTCTCTATGGACTCTCTCCAGCGTGACCTCTGAGCCATCTTCCCCCAGGACATTCGAGAAGAGCCCTACCATGAACGCCTCGAGATCTCTGCCTTCGCTTCCTTCCGCCAGGCCACGAACGCGGATATTGTCGCGCTGGGCGCGATTCTCCAAATCTTTGCATTTGGTTGTGGCCGCTCGGATCTGCCTACGTAGTTCCACTACTCCTCCTTCCAGAGGATTGAGGTGGTTCTCCACATCTTGGTATTTGGCTTCGAGGTCAAGCGTCTACGTCCCCGCCTGTAGAGACACCAGCTTCAACCGCACCTCTGTGTGAAATGCTTCAAATGAAGCTTCCATGTCTTCTTTAATATCTGCTCGGAGGTCCTGCCAAAATTCATGAAGGGAGGCCATAAGATCTTCCTGTGTTAACGCCATTGTCGAGGGTCGTGACGTCGCTCCTTTTTCAAGGGTCTTGGTGGCCGCCGTCTCGAAGTATTGTGAGACCTTATTGTGTGTGGTCTTTTTGGGCGGCATAAGGTGGGTGCCGCCGGGTCAGCCACCGGCCGCCTTGCGTTTCCAGCTGGGCAAAGGTGCTGCTGCTGAAGGGAGGGTCCGAGGTTGCCGGATGTTCCGCAAGGCTCCAGTGGTCAGAATTCTTGCGACCCGTCGCGCTAGTCCTTTGACTCCTGGGTTAGGTGCGGCGCTGTACTCCTCTGCTTCCGGCGCCACAAGCCAGCTGCTTGATAATGCGGTCGTTGTGCTATCCTCTGGCCCCACTCTGCGGTTTTCGGGAGGTTGAGGCCATATGCTGAAACCTAGGGTTTACCAGTATATTGAAAATGGAGCGTCCTGAATGGCGGCCATCTTAGGGTCAGGCAGTAAAGGGCAATAGATTAATACATCATGCAGGCCACAGAGAAACCAACCTTGCCACCTTCAGATAAAAGAGCCGGTGTAGATTAGGTGTAGTCTAGGTCAGGGGGTTCGCCGCAGTTCCTGTACCCCATCCCCGTGTGCATCACTTGCCTGGTTAGAAGGTATGAAGACAGCGGCCACGTGTCAGTTGGGATCCCACCGGCCCAAGAGCGATGTCCCCAGCTCTCCGTGCCAGGTTGCAGCCAGACTCTGTGAAGGGGAGAGAGACACCGCGCCAGAGCAGCTTCCAAAGGAGGAGACAGCTCGATATACAGAGCTCCTCGGTTACCGCGGGCCCGCCATTTTAATGAAGCAGAGCACCCGCTGCAGGCCGCCTCCCCGCCGCGCCCGCCATTAAGTTCCTGAGCAGTAATGTATTCAGAGCAGTATTGTCTTCCCCCCGGCCGGGGGGGGGCGCCCGCACCCGCTCCTACGAAGCCGGACGTTCTCCGGGTCCCGTATAGGTCGCAGCAAGACGCCGCCAGGGACCCGCCACAGCGGGAGGCGCCATCTCTCCCCCGCAGTTCTCCGGGTCGCCGCTACTGGCCAAAGCAGTTTTCGCCGCTCAGGAGCACTTCAAAGTGAAAGTCGGGCGATTCGCAGCATCCCGCTATCCGGGAGATCACCATCCGCTTCCTTGAAACCTGTAAGGTTGCCTCATAGAACGAAGTTGCGCAGGGCCTGGGAAGGAGCCGATCAGAGATCCGTCTGATCGGCCATGATGGTTGGCCACGCCCCCAGTTTTCAGTTTTACGATTGGAAGTGGATACTGGGTTCTTTGTCCTTCATATAATAATTTAAATGTTTATGCTGCTTATCTTTCTGGATTTTAAGATTTATTCCCTCTTGGTAAATTTGTGCTATTTATTAACTCTGTGGTATTATTAATGTATTTAATGAATTACTATGGGTGTATTTATGGATACTAAAATGTTTGTTTTATGGATTTCAATAAAAAAATGTAAAAAATCTTTTTTTTTAAATGCCGCCAACCATATGCATCAATTGACATCCATCCCTCCCAGTAAATGCCATGCCTAACTCCTATTCTATCTACAACATTGAAACTGGAGTAAATGTATGGAATAGTTTCCTTAAGAGCGCAAGACTAAATCCCAGGACCAACAATAACCACTGGAATAAATAAATAAATAACCTTGGGTTCAGGAGCAGAGTGCAGCCAAGCGTAAAGCATTTTAATGCCCATCAATGGTAGCAAGGGTTACAAAAATACAAGTAGATTGCAATACAATATATAACCCTCCTGGCCCACACTAATACCATAACACTCAACGGCCAGGCAGTTGGATCTATTCTATACAGGCTGCATGATCATTTGTGTATTCTTCTTGACAGCCTTACACTCAGATAAGACAAAATTACCATGGGTCCTCTCCATGGCCCAGTAGTGTTCCAGTCCACAGAGTTAACCCACCCATCAGCATTTAAACAAGCATGGAATAATTGAAGAGATCTGCTGCATGCTTCTGGCTGACAGAGGGATTTAATTTAGTTAACCACTGCAGGTCCAGACAAGTTGCACACTACGACTGCTTGTTCACACCTCATAATGACAATCAGATATGGGATACAATTACAAAAAACTCTATCCCAGCAGCTCTTCCCACCATTTCTCCCTCCAAACTGTGCCTGCTCAGGATCATAAACTTTAAAATATCTCTGAATGGACAACCTAGTGAAGTGACCATCTAAGTGGACTATGACCATAAGAAATACCTTTAAGGGGCCTGTAGAGCTGTTCAAAGCAGCCAGCATACGGAAAGCAATAAACTGCACATGTATCTCTCACACATCTTCATCCATCACACGGCTAGATCTGATAATTCGATGCCCGCACCTCGGTGGTCATCACGCATGACTTGGAAACACTTCCGACATAGGATCAAAACAAAGACAACCCCCTTTCAACCACACCCCTTACATGGTGTCGCTTGCTACCAAGTAGGCAACCGCCTAGGGGTAGTACGTGGTCCTATACAATAACATACAATGAAACTTGAAGTAGCTGTATAGATCCTCTTGGCTTTACATTGAGTCTCCTGGAAATGGAAGGTTCTGGATCCTGAAGTTAATCCTGAATGAATCAAATCAATTCTCCAATGTCAGATAACTGAAACCTATCAAAAGATGTGTTAAACTTACTCACTGCAGAGTTGAAGCCACTGTTCACATTTCATAGGACTCTTTTAGCAGGGTCGGACTGGCCAATGGGAATCATGCTGTGCCCGATAGGCTGCCTTGCAGATCAGGTGTGGGCCCATTTTTTAACGGTTTGTGGGCCTGTTTAATGGTGAGGCTGGCCGATTTTTTAATGTTGATTTCCTTGATATCACTACAAACATTCCCTGCAGCAAACACAAATTCATGAAGTCTCCCATACCTTCCAAAATACAGCATGTTCCAAACTGGGCTGGTTAGCAAATGTGGGCCACTTTTTAGCTAAATGGTTCGGCAATGGAGACCACTTTTATTTTGGAACCCCGGGTCTATTTTTTGCTCCTGTCTTTTAGTACCTTATTTATTCACCTAATGCAGAGATACATGTGCTTGCAGCACATGAAAATGCAACGTTTTGATGCTTTTTAGGCAGGCGCTACGTTAAATTTCACAGTCCTGGTCTCTGGCGACACCTACTGACCAAAGTACAGTATGGTACGAACGCTTGCTCAGTACATGTGAAGAAGAAATCCTAATAGAAAAGTGAGTCCAAAAGGTTAATCTTCACCATTTCAAGCTGTCAGTCTTTTAAAGTGTTATTGTTTCAAAAGTCTTCGATAATCTCTTCAGGAATGCTAAACATAAATTTCAAATTTAATTTCTTCCTCATTCCAAGAGACAAGATTCTTTTTCCTCCCAATACAGTAGCGAGTATGCCATGGGCCCTGGCGCAAGCAAGGACAATCACCTATTTGACTGCAAGTATCGGGGTTGAGTGCGCCTCACGTGGCTTGGTACCCCGGTGCCACTGCAACTGCTGCACCAAACTTGGCTACACCCGTTTCCTCCTCTAGTATTTCTGTCACGTCAGTAGCAAAAAGCCTCAAATCAGGAGGCATACTATTAAGTCATTAAAAAGCATTGTTAATGCCAGTAGGCGTGGCTTATTCATGAAAGTGCCTTCTATGGATTTAAACACAAGCCATCATACATGCACCCTGCCACTCATCTTTGACCTCATGCACCCATTCATCCATCCACTGACTCATTCCTGCATTCACCTTTTTAATACAATCACAATAAAATGCACACACTCTCAACTACATATGCAAGATAAATTAATAGAATACAAGTAGAAAAAAATGCTGCAGTCTACACACTGCAGGCATATGCTTGCAATAACAAAATTAATCATAACAGAGGGTGCCCATCTTGCAGAGGGATTGTACATACAGTATCATGGTTTTAAAGTTCCGGCATGGCCACAACATACAGAACCAATGTGTTGGCGATGTTGGAATTGTAAAAAAATGATACACTATGGACAACAGTATTTACAGTGGTCTTCTGGTCTAAACAAAGTTGCCTCGTGAGATGGAGTGCAGATGAATTGAGTTGGAAGCAAGTAACCCTTGAGCACCCCATGGAAAGTTGTAGTATCCTATTGAGACAATGTCAAATAAAACAAGCATTTACAATGCAATGGTCTCGGCATTGGTAAAGTTAGAGCTATTGGCATTGCTCATGACATTATTTTTGTTTTTAAAACATTTAAAGAAACGGCATTGTTATTTACAATGTCAATAGCTTAATCACTCTCAAATGCGAGACCTTTTGCATTTGTACTCACACACAGAGCCACACACACACAGCCACCCACACACAGAGCCACCCACACACACAGAGCCACTCACATAAAGCAACCCACACACAAATAGAGCCACCCACAGAGCCACCTACACACACAGTTACCCACACACAGACAGAGCCACCGTGCATAGAGCCACACACACAGAGCCACATACACAGAGCCACACACACAGTGGCTTCCACAAACCTTCCAGCACCTGTGACGAGATTAGCAATAAATCATCAAAATGCAAGTTGGGCGGCACACTTTTCTAAGCACAGCTGTTTAGCTTACGTGTTTTAAGCCACGCCCTTACTTACATTGACGACGCCCCTTTGAGACCCCCCCCCCACGCCCAATCTTTCATCCCACTTAAAGCCCTGCCTGTAACCCTTAGATTTCAACACTGGAGAATACAGGGTTACTTCCTCCTAGAACATAGACGTCACACAGAGTAGTCCAGCAGGCTCATGAAAGAACTTTTGACGGCACAAGTCGGAAAACAGAGGTAGTTGCTGTTTACGACTTGTCCTGTCTGCATTCATTAGGTTACATTTAAAGTTGTATGTGTATATTACCTTTAGACACCTCAAACGCAAAAATAATGGCTGAGTCAGCGTAGTTCTTCAAAAAGAGTAAACTGTATTTCTTTTTTTTATAAAAACGTAGAGTAGTTCCTGGAGCGCCGTGCGCATGTTCAAGCAACCGGCTGGCCGGTATGGCGGCTGTCTGTCGCTCCGCCTGTTTGCCTACCCCGGCTCGAGAGCTCGCGTCCGTGCAGCGACAGCTGCGGCCCCCGCGCTCCGCGTGTGTGTTGTAGAGGCTGGTGCAGCTGTCTCTCCTGTGTGCCAACACCCCCAGTCCTCGCGCGCAGAGACACGCACACGCGGCCTCCTCCGCTTCATGAATATTCATGCTTGGCTCCTGCCTTACACCGCCACTTTGGGCGGCAAATGGCCGCACAGCTGCTGGGAGCCCAGCATTGCAGGTCTGTAAGGGAGCGCGCTGCGGTACTGCAAGCGAGGAAATCGAATTAATTTGAAAGAATACTAAACAGATTGATTCTTCGTTAATGTCTTCCTCGGCAGAGTTTACCAAGGAGAATGGGATGTCAATAGGCGTGGCATAAGGGGTCTTTCTTTCGATTAAGAGCAGCAAAGAACAGTCCGCAGTTTCTGAATTCAGAAAAAGTGCGTCATTGCTGCCGCTTGTGGTGTCCCGTTACGTTCGTTGAGCCATTTAACATGTTATAAAATTTTAAAACGTAATTTCGTGTTAGCAGTAAAAAAATAATTTGCTGCGAATAGAAAAATAATAAACGACCCTTTGTTAAACTTTCGTGTTTTCGTCACAAGATGCTCGTAGCTCATTTCTGCAGGTCACAGACAGGTGCGGGGACTCGGGGAGTTATGCACATTACATCAAAGAGTGGCCCGTGGGGAAACGCGGATTCCGGATATTTAATATTAGTTTAACTTAACACTGAAACAATAAGACAGCAGTCGAGAAGAAGGAGGAACATAGAAAATGGTAGAGAAAGAGATATTCTATACCCCCTGACGTAAGAAACACTACCTTTTGAGATGACTAATAGCAGAAGTTATTAGAGCCCCTAGTGGATATTGCTATTGACAAGTTTAAAGTAGATTCTAGGGGTCGAGTGGTAGCACAACGTTTTTGTGTGTGTTTTTTTAGGCAAGGCAGCACTCGTACAGTGAAAAACAAGTAAAGAGGAACAAGCCGAGGGCACCGGAAGACACCACCGCCTTTCTCCGAGGCAGAGCAGAAATGCCTCGGAGAAACGCAGCGTCCTTTTCGGATTCGGGGGCGTGTTTTGCTGTTATCTCCTCCAGCCATTGGCTGGAGGAGATAATTAGACTTTCTGCAAAAAACACGCCCCCCGATCCGAAAAGGACGGGGCATGATCGGAGTGACGGGACCTCTTCTCCAATGGCTGGCCAGCATTGAAGAGGCCAGCCAATGGAGAACAGGGGAGAAGAGGGGCGGGTTCAAGCCCCTCTTCTCCAAGTCATTAAATCTCGGATCGAGACTGCGCAAGCGCAGCCTTCGAGCCGGGACCTAAAAAGGGGAAGCAAAGAAATGAAAAGGGAAATATAAAAGGAGAAAACTGGATACTGAAGGACTGGTCAATCAGCCCTGACACCAAAACAGACTCATATTCAGGTGGATGAGCAGTGCTTAATTTGAGCCAGTAGTTACCAGCGGGGGCCACCAGCACCTATTTTGGGGACCAGCACTTACTTTTCCTCACCACACATTTCCGACGAGAAAGAGGAAATACAAAAATCGAATGAAGGAGAAAGTGAAAGATGGAAACATCATTAGCAAAAGAGAATTCAGGAACCTGCAAGAGTGAGAAAATTGTGCAGGCAGTGACTGGCAATAGGTTAAAGAAGCTTTAGGTGGATTTAGGACTACACAGGTATTCGGTGTGCTGACAATAGTGCTGACAGAAGGCTTTTGAGCAGCGCTTTGGGCGCTGGCACTCATTCTTTTACAAATTAAGCACTGTGGATGGGCACATGTGATCAGAGAATGCTGTCATTTACAGGGCAAGAGAGCCAATGATTGATGTGATCTGAACCATTCCCCCATGCCATACAATTTGATGGAAACAGTATGTAAATGACACTCAGACGGACCGATGTTAGAAGAGAGTTCACTGAAAAGCCCTCTTTGCATTTATATGGATATACATTTTTTCATAGATTTATGTATTATTTATTGATTTATTTATTAGAAGATCATGGCAAGCAACTAAGCCTGTTGGGTCTTCCGAAGAGATTCTAGCAACAGTTATGAGAGTGCAACCTTCTACCCCTAGGATTTGCCAGAGGCAGTAACCAACACCTAAATCTTTCCCGACAAATGTAATCTGCGAGATTTCATGTAAGAAAATACTTTTTTGTAGGCTTTAATACAGAGAACAAACAATCTACCCTTAAATGCTAACTGAATTTATCCTGGGCTTTCTACAATCAATACGGCAGGCCTACTGTTGAACGTAACTTTTCATAATAAACAAATCACACCTAAGCCATCTGAAATATCTTTTCCTACTGAACCAATCAGGCCTCCAGCTGTTATCATTGATTACTTAGGACTCCTGTATTCAGACTAAGCTTTCCCACAAGGCACCCATCAGACATGCAGTCATAAAATTATACATAACTACAGTTGGAAAAGCTAAAATACCATCTCTCCTAAGAGGAGCTAACAGGGATTCTGGCAGTGCAAATCTTCTATACAAACGCTTTGTCAGAGGGAAGTAGCCAACACCAAAACTATTGCCTACCAATTTTATCTGAGAGACTCTATCTAACAAAAAAACTATTTCTAGGCTTTAATTTAGAATAAAAACAATCCACGATGAAACGGCTATAGCCCTTAGCATATGCTTTTCATAATCAATGTTTCAGACCTGTTGACTTTAGCATAACTTTTCATAATAAACAGAACTGAAGTTTTTATCATTGGATTTTACAATACCCAGTATGGCCCTACTGTATTTGGCATAAGCTTTCCCACAAGACAACCATTAGGTACAAGAAATAACAATACAAATATGAACAAAATTATAATTGTCAAAACAATATGAAAATCCCTGCTTATAGAACATATTATGGATTACCATAATGGAAATCTTCTGTCCTCATATTTTATTTGGATAGGTCACCAACACCAAAACCCTTGCTAATACTGTAATCTATGAGATTCCATGTAACAAAATACCTGCCTACAGGCTTATGAATAGTGCGATAAATCATCAAACTTTGAAAGGCTATTGCCTTTAATACATGCTTCTCAGAAAAAGTAAATCAGGTCTACTTCATTTGTCATAATTTTTCAAAATAATCAGATCACACCTAAGAAACCTGACATACATTTACCCTGCAAATACAAGGAGATGATGGACGGAACGCTGAAACGTTTCAGACACTCACTCCCAGTCACAGATCTGGGTTGAATCCATCATCGTTCTTTAGCCCACTTCATCACCCCAGTTCAGACCCAGCCATATGCAAACGAGTCTTGACCCTGTTCCTCATGCGAACAGTCTAGCCTGCACTGCCTAGCCAGGTCTTCCCTGGACCGGAAACAAGCATCCTGGGACCGGCTTCGGGGTAACACCCCTCATCAGCCATGCTAGCTGGAATCCAGTGGCCTAAAGTGCAAGGGACCCACGTCCGGGCATACCCTGCCAACTTAGAGCGAACAACACAAACACAAGGAGATGATGGAGGGTGCGCTGAAATCCTTATCTGTGACTGGGGGTGAGTGTCTGAAAAGTTTCAGCGCTCTTTCCATCATCTCCTGGCTGATGAGGGGTGTTACCCTGAAACTTGTCCCAGGATGCTTGTTTCCAGTCCAGGGAAGACCTTGCTTGGCAGTTCGGGCTTGACTGTTTCCAACAGAAACAGGTGACTAAGCAAAATACTATCTCTAGTAAAAGGGTCTAACAAGGATTTTCACAGAGCAAGTCTATATCCACAGTTTCTCACAGCGGGAAGGCTACACCAAAACCCATGTCTAAGACAGTAATCTGTGAGATTCCGTATAACAAAATACCTACCTGTAGGCTTTAATATAGAGGAATAACAACCCACCCTTAAATGCCTATTGACTTTCACAAATGCTTTTCACAATAAATATGCCTTTATCATAATATTTCATGATAACCAGATCAGCTCTATAGCCATTGTCATTGGCTTTCCACCATAACCAACTCAGTTCTGCTGTATTGAGTATAAGCTTTGCCACAAGACAAACCCAAACCATACATCACAGGCACTCTTTTAGAAAAAGCACACAAATGTAGCCCAGTCAAATGTGGGTGGAACCTAAGCTTCGCAGTCCATCTCAGTAGTGCTCTGAAAGCTATTTTTGTTGATCGCCTAAAGTCAGGCAACAGCTGTGCAGCCAAGCCAGACCTAAAAATCCATGTAGATTAGTGTATCCCTGGACATCCTATACTGCTCACAAATATACAACTGCACCCTGAAGTCTAAAGTTAATGATGGAAGAGCAGGGTGCTGGGACTGGGAGATAGAAATACATTCCTTATGACTGTCCTTCTCCCATCTGTACTGCTGCCTGAGAAAAACAGCACTGTACATTTTACACCTATTGTAGGAGGCTGGCTTAGTATATAGTGCACACTTATTTAAGTGATGCATCTTGCACTAATCCAGACAATCCTTATGGCGATTTTAGTGGTCTTTGATAACCATAGAAAGGTCTCAAAGTGGTAGCTGTGGAGAGCAGCCTTCAGGCTTATCTTGATAGAGTGTTAAGCAGCTTCTTTTACCAGTTTAATTATCTAGTGTAGGTTAAATGAAAAAGAACCACACAGTGTATATATAAAATACTTTTATTTCTTACACAACTCTCACTAGCACATTGGTATATCTCCTACCCGGAGATATCAACACAAATATACAATAATATTTCACTTGCAAAAAGGTAAGCAGCACAAAATACAATGGTCTCCTGGGGAGAACACACCACACATTCAGAAAATAGAATGCAAACTGCAAAGGAGGATGGTACTTAGACCAGAAGACCCACAGGAGCCGGGTACACAAGGAACCACCCAAGGTAAGTACCCAGGAGCCCCACGGAGGCTGTGTGCAGAGTGGGAACACAGCCGGTGCCCAATGGAAGTCAAAGAAGTCATGGTTGCAGTTTCGCAGAAGAAGGACCCTTCCCAGAGGATCCCGAAGAATTCCCTTGGAGGACGGAAGGTTGGAGAGCCACACCCACCCGTGGATGCCCCGGAGACCAGGTTACCTACACCGGGGAAGCTAGGTGCCTATGGGGTGAAGTCGGAGACCTCCGTAGACAACAATGGAAGACTGAGAGAAAAGTGCCTCTGGAGAAGAAGCTGAAGAGGTTGTGTGGAATCACAAGTTGGGTTCTTGAAGTGAAGAACCTACAAGCAGAGGGGACAGAGTCTATGCCACTTAGGAGTGACCAGGTGGAATGGAAGAGCAATGCCTGCTATGTCGGACGGTACAAAGGTGTTGATGGTCACCTTGTCACTGCAGCTGTGAGGACCAGGCAATGCCGAGGAAGACCTTGAGCAGTGCAGGAGCTGTTCCACGTCAGATATCGGTGACTAGGTGGTCAGTGTCTGGAGCACCAACATGCCTTGGTAGCCGCAACTGGCGTGGAGAGCGAAAAAGGAGCAACGTTGGGACCAGCATTGTCCAAGGGACTCACCAACAGTAGGGGATTTTGAGCAGGCCTCGAGCAAGCAGGGGAGCCCACTGAAGCAGGAGAAGACCCTGAGGAGGACCCAAAGAAGAAGGAAGACCTACGATGCAGAGGATGCGGTGAGGACGCTGCACTTGGCAGGAAGAGATGCTGGAGGCTGAAGCTTCTTGTAGCCTGAAGATTTCTGAAGTGCAGAGCCAACAAGCTTTGGCAACGGCAAGTCAATGCAGTGCACAGGGGTTTGGTCTCAGAGGTTCTGACGAGTGGTACTGACCTAAAAATTGCAGAGTGGATAGGTTAGGCCTCGAGGGAGTTGCAGAACCACCACCTGTGTAGCTAAACGTTACAAAGATGACAAAGAAGACTTTCAGAACAGCGAGACCAGGAGCCGCAGGAGTATTCGGTGATGCAGTCTCGGTTCCAGGTGAAGTACAGCGAAAGTCCAAGTGTCCAGATGGACGAAGAGTGACATGGTTTCAGTCTTGAGTCTTGTCCCATGATGAATCTGAGGACCCACCCACATGTAAGTCCTTAAGTACCCTAAGGGAAGGGTTGGAACAACTCAAGGGTCCTCCCAGAGGAGGGGCTGTACAGAGGGGAGACTACTCCCATGTCCTTTGTCCACTTTTGCACCAGAGCGGGAACCTTAACTAGCTCAAACCGGTGTATGCAAAGAGGGCACCAAATGTGCTCTTCAAAGCAGTCTGGTGGCACTGGCAAGAGCCCCCACCCTAGCCCAATACACTAAGTCCTGTTTGGGAGGTGGTCACACCTCCTTGTAACAGGAAACTTATTGTTCTACCTTCCCCTGCTGGAGCCTGGCTCAGCAACAGGAGGGCAGGATCATGTCTGTGGTCGGCAGCAGCACTAGCTTGCTGTCAGACCCTGAAAGACTGTAACCTCGAGTACAGGGGGATACCCCAAGGGAGCCCCCAGTGCATGGGATCAGACTTCCAACACTGGAATCGGTGCTCGGGTATGATTCCAACATGTTAGATCACAAACATGACAGGGATCGGTGCAGCCACTATATAGTTAGACATCTCATAATGACTGATATCCACTATATGTGTTAAAATGGCAGCCACACTTACAAAGCCTGGAAAATTGACTCTGAGGTTTGTAGGGGTGTCCTGCTCATGCAGGGGCGCCCTCACACTTATAACCAAGCACCCTGCCCTCAGGACTGAAGAGCCTGCCATAGGGGTGACTTATAGGTTTTAAGTACAGTGGCCTCAGCTATGAGAAAACATATATCTGTTGTGAGAGGTGCAAGCACCAACTCACACAAACTTCAGTGGCAGGCCTTTAGTCACAATTTAAGTGGACTACCATGGGTGGCACAATACATGCTGTAGCCCATGGGAGAACCCTGGTGTACCTATGCCCTCAGTACCTTAGTACCATATACTAGGTACTTACAAGGGTACACCAGTAGTCAATTGTGGATGTATACAAGTACCATGGTCAATTTAGGGAGAAAGCAGAGTGACTGGGGTCCTGATTAGCAGGATCCCAGTCAGACTAGGTCAAAAACATACTGCCATTAAGCAAAAAGTGAGGGTAATCATGAAAGCAGATCCTACTTTCCTACACTTATCTAAGACACTTTAATAGAAGAACAGTGCCACATGTTTGCCCTTGAAAGTCAAGGAAGCCATACTGCTGCTGGTTCCGCAGCTGGATAAACAAATAATATAATCACAGTTGTGCAGAGATAACGTACCTTTTTTGTGGAAATACACAACTTCTGCCAAATCAAATCATGGACTCCAGTCCACCAACATGTGAGCGGGGCCAAATCCTGTCTCTCTGGTACTCCTAAAGACTCTTTTTAGTATGTCAAAACAGACCTAAAAATGGACACCAGATGCATATACTGTACCTTGCTTTCCAATTTCTCAAAAGTGTGCTAATATTGTGACCTTACTATGTTGAGATTCAGTTTGCATCAAGAGCAAATGACTAGTGCACCTTTCCTTCCAGTCTGCTTCTAAAAAGGTGGTTGTATTAGCTGATACAGGCAGGGTGGGGTTGGCATTTTATTTCATAGGGCATTTTCATAGTGGGCTGGAACAAGTGGTGGCTGCTTGGGATCCGATGCTGTGGGGCAGCAGGGTGGGGTTCTGAAAATAAGCACAGACAACTACATTTAAAAAATAAATATAACAACTTACCTGTCACTGCGGTTGCCGCACTGCTCCTCTCCCTACCTCAACTCTAGGGCTGGTGGACACTGCGCAGGCTCCCAGATGCCAATCCTGATGCTGCTCTCATGCTAGGAACACTATTCCCAGCATGAGAGAGGAGCTGGGATTGGTCTGAGCAGCCTGGTTTGCCGTTCAGACAGTGCCTGGGAGCCTGTGGCTTTTCTCCACCCGGCTGTACAACACAGCCAGGTGGAGAAATGCTACGTGCGCCTGATGGTTTGTCCGGCCTAAGACGTCCAGCCAAACAATCATGCGCACTTAGTAGTGCCTACCACCCCTCCTCTCCACTGCTGTTGCACATAGAGTGCATGGCCCACTCTATGACTTGACTTGCTGACAGCCTGCAGGTTAAGAAGATAAATAAAATGATAATAAAATTGATTCATTATCATTTTATTTTTCACCTGTTTGACTCTGCTGCTGCATAGTGGGGATTATGCTCCTCGGCCGCAATGGTTTGAACCATTGGAGGCTGGTTTTGGAAGCCCACCCAGAGCTGCTTCTGCTGCCTCTGTCACTTTCCCCAACTCCTCGTAGTTTTAACTGCAGCAGGCACAGGGGAGGCTTCAAGAGAGAGGGAAGGAGAGGAATAGAACAGAGAGGGAGAAGAGGAAGAGGAGAAACGTATAGAGAAATTATGGAACAGATGAAAAGCGCAATAGAGTGAGAAAAGGAAGGGAACAGGGCTAGTTTGAACATTTTTTTGCCGGGACTGCTTTTGGTTCCCCAGTCTAGGCAGGATTTAGGGGTTTCATACAGTATTTTTGCTCTAAATCCCCAGCGCGGTAAGTAAAAACCGTGCAAATTCAAGAGAGCTATCACAGTACATTTGGTGGCTGTGGAGTTGCTTTCTTTTCTAGGAAGTCAGGCACTAAACATTTCCCTCATTAATATTAGTTATTCCAGAGCCTCAGCACTAAAACCCTAAAATATCTTCTGCTTGCTCTTGCTCATTATACCTGTGAAACCTTCAGCAACGGAGCTGAACCGGACCACATGCCTGGGACAATATGGAGACACCACTGCGGACAGAAGGAGGGTCTGGTCTTATAATAAGATCTAGGAATGAGACAGGGTGCCTTATTTCATATCCTGATAAAATAACATGAAATGCAATGTACACTCAAAGTGAACACGACACATCGGAAAATGTCCATGATGCAATTTAGTGTCCTGGCACGAGAGTAGGTTGGCCGATCTTTCCGTTGTTGGCTATGGTCCAGCCCTTGTGGTCTAGGCGGACTCCTTTCCGGTTTGTAATTAAGCTCAGATGCAGATTTCCTCACACTCTTGTGTTAGCACTCAGTCTTTTAAACTGAGTTCACTGGGCCTCGCTCAATGAGTGTCTTTCAGTCTGTAAATGGGCTGGCGCAACTCTTCCAGTGCTCGCTCACTCTCTTTCACGCTAAACACAAGCCTTTCAGCCTCCTCAGTGCTCGTGTTTGGGTGACACCACTGCAGCCACATACAGCTGTGTGGTGGCTTGGGCGCTAGGCCCACATGCTGGATAAATGACTGCACAGGCACACTGAGTAGGGTACTGCAACTGGCCACGAGCATATGCACCCCGGCCCTTTTATTAACAGGGTCACGTCACTCATAATGCATGTGATCGATGGGTGAGGGGTGCGTATGTGTCCACTCCCACGAGGGAGTGGCTGACTAACTAAGTGTCTGCTGAGACACTAGAACGTTATTCAAAATAAAACAAAGTCCAACCTCTGGAAACAAACTATTCACACAGGACACCACACAGTCTCTGGGTCCAAAGAGGCAGTCCATGGGACAAAAGTGGACAGGTGCAGCTGGGAGCACACGAGCATCTCGGCACACATCCATAATTTAACCAGAGTCTACTGGGCACAAACGATGCGTTGATGGAGCCCGGATTCCTTTGCAGCCTGTCTGTCAAATCAATGTCCTCTTACGCACTGCTGGATGAACTTGTGTGCTCTGGCGGTGATGCTGTTGGTGTCTGTCAACTAAACTATGGTGCATCAGGAGCATCGGTGGAGTCCTGCTGCAGATACTTCTCTTGAGGTGTCTGGGCACTACGATGATCAGTCTGCCAGGGCTGGAATGGGGTTGATGATGTTCAGGACATTATCCTCTGAGGCCGTGGTGCCTCCCATTACCTTGCCTGAGTATCCGCTTCTCGACCATCTCTCATACGAGGATCCCTGGGTGCAGGAATGTTCTTGAGGCCCTTGTGCAGGGCTGCGATGATACTGTGTGGACTGTGCAGGACTGCTTGTGGGCAGCCTGGGGGCCGTTGCAGGAACGCTGACAGGATCCGACGACGTTGTTCGGGCAACCGCCAAGGTGTGTGACTTAATGGTCGGTGGGCTTGCCAACTGAGCACAGGGACACACGGACTGTCGGATAACCCCTGGACTCTCATTTCAATGGGGGTGCCTCAGTCTCTTGGTTCTTCTGTAGGTGCAAGGCCCAGTGACTATGTTGCTCCTTGGTTGGATGGGGTGATGCACATGGCAATGATGTGTAATTCCCACAGAACTTGGACGATAGGTGGTGACGACTTGCTGGGAGAGAGGATGTCTGGAGGGACTTCGCAGCCACGTCTCTTTGGCTTGCTGAGGCTGTTCTCAACCCGTGGCATCTGTGGTCAGGAGCAGGGGTGCCATCCGACTTAGACTGACGATGTTCCAGACTGGACGGCCGCACTGGGAAACGCTGGAGAGAGACATGGTTTGCGCTAGCTTCAGTTTACATTTCGTTCTCCCATTGAGATGTCTCAGGGGACGTCAATCCACCTTGGTGGCTGTCTGGTGTCTCCTGGTGCGCCCTTGTCTTGGGGCAGTGCGAGTCCTCGTTCTTCTCTTCTTGGTCTCTCCAGCGCACCTGTGGTCGTCCAGTTCTTCATGGTGACGGGATTGTCACTCTTCTTTGCATGGACCTCTTGCCAGTCCTATCCCTTCCTCCGTGGTCTTCGCTGTGCTCCTCTACCAGGATGGCAGGTCACCTTCTTCACTCGAGGGTGTCGTGCTCACACCTCAAGCTTGCAGCTCGGGCCTGCGCCGTCATGGTGCCTGGTCCTGCCTCCATTCAGGCATGCTTGGCAGGGTCGGTCACTTTGTGTGACGTGCTCCTTGCTTGCGGTGCAATGTAGTGTCCGGCCACGTGCTGCGTGTCTTTGGAGCACATGTTGCGGTGGCAACTTGCCACGGGCAGTGTGTGAGTCTCCTCTTGCCTGTCTTAGGCCACTGGCGACTCCGTCTTGAGGCAGTGTAAGGGAGGACACTCTTTGCTGTCTTCGGCCCACTGCGGGACTTCGCTGGAGCAGTGGAGATGTAGAGGCTCTCTCTGCTGCCTTCAGCATTCCTTCTTCTCTGTGGAGAGGTGATGGAGCAGGGGAAACAAAATATTTTTGTACCCCTTTGAAATTGATGACCTCATAACTTTAATGATACTAATTGTTTGAACGCATGTACTAATCAACAAAATGCACCTTTATTAGACACTACATGTGGGAAAACTACCTGGCTTTGCAAAATCTAATTTATTTACAAATGTGGATTAAATAACATAGGTCTTGTCATTTACGTAATAAATAGAGTAAAAATTACATGGAATTTATTGTGTAGTAAAATTATACTGTGGTAAAGAATGCAGATGGTAAGTAAAATGGCTTTAAATGTCGCTTTTGCTAGGTAATATCTAACACAGGTTATTAAAATGGCAGGTAGTAAACAGAAAGGCTTATTTTCTATGTCTAATTTCTGTTGTGTTTGTTCTTATATTAGTTTTGTTCGGGCCTGGTAGGCCATGCCTGAAAATGGCTGCTGGAGAGGGATGAGATTGCGTGCGCCGAAAAAGATGGCCCCGCGCATGAGCAGAGTGAATGCTCCAGTCACGTGTATGCGGCCTTTGCCCGGAGTGAGAGATGTCAAGGCCAGCCTGACCTGAAACAAGAGTAGTGGCAAGAGTTCAGCATGTATGCATGGGAACGGATGGGAGAACTGAGGTGCAGAGGATGACCATCGGAGTTTGTTACAAATGTCATTAACAAGTTAAATTTCCGAGAACTACTGTATGCATTTATTGTTTGCAAACTGGTTCAAACAAGGAGGGCAATGAGGTGACCATCACCACCCCTCCAATGGACCAATTAAAATGAATTCAGCCCCTAAAGATTTTAATTTTGAGTGTAGCGAGTTAGAGGAAAAGGTATAAATTAGTCTGTGCTTACATTAAGAGAAGTCCTGAGGTTCGGTTAGGTTTGGTTCGATCAGATTCGATTTGATTCGACATTCCTTCATTTTTAGGTCTCGCTGAGTCAGCGCGCATGCGCTGCTCGGAGAGACATATTGTAGATGAGTTTTTAAAGTGCTGCTGGCTGGCCTAGCGCTTGAGTTCACGCGAGCGTGCACGCGCGCAGCGGGCCGCCAGCAGTCTTTCACTGGTCATGAGAACCGTGATGACTTTCACTTTCGCAAAAGTAAAGGAATAGAAAAAAACATCTATTTCTTTACTTTTGCTATAATCGTGGCATCCGCGCTTTACTTTTAATGTTCAAAGGAAAGCGCCGGTGTCGCAATGCTTGTTCTCGCACGCGCTTTGAAATGCCATGATTCACTAATAAGTCTTCTATTTGAGCAATTTAACTGTTTCAAGTTGGCCAAGTAAGTGCTAATAAACGATATATGTTAATGAGCAATATTTTTTGCAATTGCTCCATTTTGCCCTCTATGGGAAAACGAGCTGCTTCGTCTATTTTGAATACCGACTGGGTTTCTGACATTGCAGGGTAATTTACGCTCTTTTAGCCTATTTGTTAGACTCTGCAAGCTAAATTCAGCTTGTGGTAGTATCATTCCGTGCAGCCGAATTGTAACTGAGTTGCTTAGTCACGCGTTTACTCTAATACAGCTTTAAATCTACATACAATGGAGCAGACCGTCACGCCTCACCCATTACTCTCACTCCCAGACCTCTTACATGAACGAACTGCCTACACCCCGTCTTACACTATTTTTTTTGTAATTTCTCATCATTTTGCCCTTCTCCCCTAGACTTGCCCACTTTTTATCTGGCATAACTCACCCTCCTCTCTCTGATGTGGCTCTAAATAGTATGCATTTTTTCCTTCAACGGCATTTTAACGGTAGCGCCAAGAGGCCCTTTCCACGCCGATAAAGCGCTCTCTAAATTACTCCCTTTCTCTGTTTTTAGTTGTTTTTCAAATTCTGTATGATTTCTTTCACCTCCTCAGTCCACGCTCCTTCTCCTCTCTACCCAACATGCCCCATCCCTCCTTCATTCATTTACACTGCCCACCCCCTACTCCCCGATATGATCCTGGGCACATCTTCTCCATTCTCTCTTCATTACTCTTCACTGCAGAATGTTCGAGTGTCTTGAATCCGACAAAACCCGGAATAAAACACAGCATAAAACCCAGTGGTCTGTGCAGGGCCGAGCAATACTAACAATTTAAACCTTTAATGCGTCTGTCGAGCCTGTACACTCCGTTTACAGTGCAAGCACATAAACACAAAACCATACGTGCACAGTTCCTCCGATAGTTCGCGCTCAACTACAGGTTCTTGAATGTCCCGAGATTCAAATAAAAGTTGTTTGGGCATGTTTGCTGGCAGAAACTATTCCCTCTCCAGCCCGCTTTATTTTTAGCCGTCTTCTCGGTGACGCGCACATGCAGATAACAGCCTACGTTACTTCCTCTGCGCAGCAAACATTGTGCATTCACATATGAACAGATTTGGAAGTCAGCCATCAAGGTATATGCCCTGTGTAGTTCACTATAATAATGCACACGCGATAAAAGTGCACAGCAGTACATTCTTTTTATTATGCCGCTAAAATAAAAGCTATTGCGACTCAAGCTGCACGTACTGTATATTCCTTGCACGGAAGAAAGGGCAAGCTGGTTTGGGGGCTCGAATCTTTGAACTGATAGAATCACACGCAGATAACTGTAACAGGTGCATTAAATCACCGAGTTGTTTGTCTGGCCATGTAATCTGCCCCTTGAAGGTTACAGGGTTTACTTGAATTGGAACCTCTAATTCGAAGGTTACACAAAGACCCATATAACAGATACCTAAACCCAGTGAGCTATTTTATTAGCATCGGAACCTGGCACCCGTAATTTGCACCCTGCGAGCTGCAGCAGATTCATTAAGACGCTGAACTACCTCAAAGGAACAGGATTGTGTGACAGGCGATTTGTTTGTATGTCTCGCATGTTAATCCGCTCCAGTATGTTACTGGGACTGGAACCTGTGACCTACGGATTATACACAGATCTCCAAAACAGGCACTTAACCCACTCAGCTGGCAACAAGTCCCATATCCAATGTGTGACTCTTGCCAGGTTCTTCACCTAGTCCAATGGTGTTCCTCGCAGTGGCGCTGCTTTGAGGTAACGTGGCGCAGAGGGCAGGACAGTGGTAGGTGAGAACGCCCATTTATCGCTCACAGTTTTAACCACGCAGTGGTGGTGAGAGGAGGCATTGCTTGTTGGCATAGGTTTACCACAGTGTGTACTGTAGGTGTTTGTTATATAAGCTAGACAGTTCTGCTCAAATGTTTTTTTTCAAGCTACCGTGCATGGTTTTTATTTATTTGATTTACAAATATTTCCATATGTAATTATACATGGAAAATGTCTGTCCCCAAAAAAGGTTGCATAACCAGTCTGTTCTTCCCAAGGCGCCGAGGAGGGAGTTCAGTATGTATTTGAGCATCATCTTCAGATCTGAATTAATTAGGCATGCTAATTTTTGTAACCACAGTTCCAAATGCAAAATCTGAGATGACAAATTCCGACATGATTCTGAGCTGCACACTGAAAGCACAAGCGATTTGTCTCCGTGTTTGCTGGCACTAGCTCTCAAAATAAAGATCTTGACCCCTGAGCAGGGTCAAGGCTTGCTCCTAATATAGAGCTGCCCGAAATAGTGCCCGCCCATGAGGTCTTGCCATGACATGTATTCTGTGAGCAGCGTGGCCTCCGCCCAGCATGTCTGGCATCCCGCCACATCCAGGCAGGCAAGGCTAGCTTTTAAAACAAGCATTGGCATAGCCAATAGGTCACGCCTTTGGGACCTTATAAGTGTTTAGCCTTGCAACAGTTAATTTTGTTGCACCAAGGATATTGTGCTGCATTACTAAATACTTATAAGGTCCCAAAGGTGAGACCTATTGGCTATGCCAATGCTTGTTCTATCCTGATGCTACGAGAGACTCTGTCATTTTGGACTTCGAACTTTGATGGGGAGTAGGAACGAGACCGTCGCGGGAGTTGCCCCGGGAGGAGATTGCGTCCAAGGAGGTTAGAGGGACAGTCAGTCAGTATTGGGAGATCTATCCTGTGATCTGCGGTTCATTCTTCTTTCTGGTGAACCATTCTCTTCATCGCCCTATGGCCAAGGGTAATGAGTATTTTCCGTTTCTATTTTAATTTTACTTAAATGCTTACGGATAATGTTAAATGTATTTGTCTAATAAAATGTTACTTATTTACTTTCATTCAATTAATTCAGATAAATTCATATGCTAACTCTACGATTGAGTCTGTGTTTCTTAAATTAAACATGATCAATAAATGTTAAAGGTTTTAATCGTGATTGAGCTGGACTTAATCGCCATCAACTGATTCTACTAGTTGGTCCATCGACCGAATAGCGGAGTACCTTGATGTTTAGAACCGACAGTTTATAAGATTAATGTATATAATGTGTATAATGTACATTCGGTCATTTTAATAAGGTACCCCGTTCGTCCTGCAGCTCGTCTACTTATAATTAATCCAGAAAACTGAGTAGACTTGTGTATTCGGTGTCATGGGCCCCACCGACGTAGGTTTATATGAATAAATAGGTGTAGGGGTTTTCTTGGTTGATGTCATAAGGAAAAGGGTTTTTTAATAGCCGCGCTGCATCAGAGGTCTCTCTCTACTGGGCGCCTGCTCGTGCTGGCAATATTCTGGGTGCATACGTCAGCGCACCACGGATTCCGCGCTCTTGGTCCTTCTTCAAGACACCGTTATCTGGTGCTTGGCGTGTTTGCTCTTCTTTCTTGCGGTGGTGGCCGTTCACCACCAGGGGCATGTGATGCTATTTCCTTGCTTGCAGTGGCATTGGATAGCCACTGGGGGTTGCGTAGTGCTCACTTCTCACCTTGGGGATGTTTCTTCCTTGTTGTGTGGCCTCTTCTCTCAGGCCAGTATGCAGTGAGTCTTCACAGGGGAAGCAGATCTCTGGCTGCCAGCAGTGGCAGCGGAACTTGCGGGCGTTAACTGCCTGTTGAAAGGCTATTGCTTCCTCTGGGGATGGGGCAACTTTGCTGATGTTGCATGCTATGCTACTCCTTTTCTTCTTGGGTGTTCTTTTGTGCGTGGAGTTACAGTCTCTTGACCTGCAAAGAGTCGGCAACTCCCTTGAGTGTGAATGGCACTCTTTTGGTCAGTCTCTCTCCTGACTCCGCTGTGGCAGAGTGTCAGGACGCACATATTTTGTCAGTCCTACAGTGACAGTAGGATTCCGCTGGGAGGAGGGGGGGCGTACATTACAGTTCATGTCAGGCAAACTAGCTGCATAGTCCAGCTTGTATATGATTCCGCTTGCGCAGGCAATGTGAATGCTGTGCCCCTCTTTCATGGCCTGTGCTTAACAGTTTAGATGGGACAGTTGCATTGCTGATTGAGTCAGTGTAGTGCTTTCTTTCGTGCTGGGGTCGTGCTTATCTTGCTGGCTGATGGCCTGTGGGGCGGGCCCTTGCAGGGGTTGACTGTCTCTTTTGCAGAGGTACTCTTATCTGGTCAGTTTCTTCTCCCTTGCAGTTTCATTGAGCATGTTCCAGCAGGCAGTGGTGGCAATATTCCAATGAGGGGGGTGTGCAGCACTCCTCTCACTTATCTATTGATTGTCCTTGAGCCCTGGGGGTTTGATCCCTCCCGCGTAGATAGAGTATTTTGGGCCTGTGGGGCCTTTCTCAACGTCTCTCAGTACTGCTTATTGAGGTGGGGGCACCACAGGCTCTTTGTTACTCCGGGCAGTCGCGATGTGTTGATGTGGCAGCTAGGTGGTGCTGCAGGTGTTGCCTTCCTGTGTCCATTGCACCAGAGGCTGCCATGTAATGATCACTAGGCATCAGGACGGCTCTGTGCATGGCAGGAATGTTCATTTGGGGGCTTCTATGTGCAGGTTGTGTTCCGTGTTCAGGTGTGCTACCTGCAATGGCCATGAGGTGACACTGCAGCGCTGTTCTGTTACAGGCCATTGCAGTCTTTCTTGAAGCTGTGTGCCGTGCAGGTCTCACATGCCGAGGGGAGGCCACCCTCGGCGTTCCGATGAGGTATGAGTGTATGAGCGTGCACTGCGGGTATTGCACGGAGCAACAGGGCGGCTTGTGTACCCAAAGGCACGCCCGGTCAGGGCTGCAGCTTTCCGTCACCCAGAGCTGCTCAACGGGCAGTGCGTGGTGCAATAAACCACCACTAGGTGGCGATACGGTCACCTGCTCGACTCTTGCTTTTTGTCCATCCCAGCGGTGCATGGACTGGCTATTTTTGGGCTTGGAGGTGAGCAGGCTACCGCATGATGAGGCCTGCAGCATCGACCATGGAGGCCCTTCTTCCCACCAGATATGAAGATGCGATATTGGGCAGCCGCCCGAACTCCTCTGGTAGTGCCGGTCAGCTTGCTTGCAGATGGAGAGAGGGCTCATCTGCCAAGGCCCTCTGACTGAGTCCCCTCGCGCCGCACGAATTGCATACGCACTGACCCCACCTCATTTCTACTGCTTAGGCACTGTGTTGGGAACATGGTATGCTGACACGAGCAGACACGAGCGTGACTCTTTGCCCCAGCTCGTGACTGACTCGTGTCATTTTAATAATGTTATGTTTCAAAGTGTTTGGAAGGTTGGTGAATTGGTCTGGTGGGAGGTTGCGGCATTCTTCTCTTGAACTTGTTATGAGCAGACGTGTTATTAAATCACGTCGTTTCCACCTCTGTCCTTGTGTCTTCCTTTACGGATCTCTGAACTTCTAACACTGGCGACGAGCGGGATTTTCTTTTTATTTCGTGATAAAACTCATTTATGAATTTATTGGTTTTTTTTCTGGAAATAGCACACCTTGATTGAAAAACGGACGGAGATTTCAGTTCACTCTGTCTGCATTGGGACCGCTTTTCTGAAGGATTGCCTTTTTGTTTTTTGTTTTCTGAAGAAGAAAAGAGGATGGTGAACTTACTTTGCCATCTCTTTCATTGCCGCGTCTTTCAACCAGCTCAGGAATTCCAACCAGGCTTCGTAATCTCCGCCACGGTTTGGAACTCTGGAAGAGCTCTCTTCATACGGCAGCAATTACCTCAGACGCACGCTGACGTGAGTGTGTCGCATCACACGACGTAAAGCAACGTGGGCACCACCTTTGTTTTCATTGTATCCTGGCAACAGTTCCTGCTCACCGGAGCTTAATAAGAAGCTGCAGCATCGCAATCTCCAAGCATCAAGGATTTACTGCGGTAATACTTCATTCTTCGGTGACACGCACACCGTGTGTCATATATGTATTTATATATATATTATTTACATGACATTTGTACATTACATGTTTTCAGATCCTTTAGTTATTGAATTATCCTAATTTATATTCTACCTGCTTAATCCACCATGTCAGGTATTGTACCTCCTCCATCATTCCCATCTTCTCCTGGTGATCCTCCCATGCCTTGAGAAATATGGGAACCTGTTTTTTTGGCATATGTTAAGGTTTTGGAGGGTGAAGAATTTGAACCTGAGAGAGAACTTTCTCTTTTAAAACATTGTTTAGGTGGAATTGCATTGAAAGAATTCAAAACCTTACCTGCACTACTTAATCCTGGTAATATTAATGTATATGACTATGCATCCTCACAACTCAATCTACGGTATGGCAAAAAGAAAAACATTGTAATGTAAAGATTTATATTTTATTCACAAAAACAACGAGCTGATGAACCTATTAAAGACTTCGTATCGGCTCTTAGATCACTAGCCGTTACATGTGACTTCGAGCGCATATCATATGAGCAAGTTCTTAGAGATCAAATATTGATGAGGACAAATAACAAAAAAGTTCAAGAACGCCTTTGGACCACATCAGACATGTCATTGAACAATGCCATTGACGTAGCCAAATCCATTGAACACTCCGAAAAATTTGTGAAAGAAATTAGAGGAAATGATAAAAATGATGTTTTTAACATTTCTAAGGAGTCTGACAAACAAAGGAACATTTTTCCACAGAGAAACGACAACTCATCAAAAATTGATGGTAAACCTAGAAGTACAAAATATGAAAAAAAGAATTCTCAATTACTCTGCTACAGATGTGGAAGCGACGGACATTTAGCGGACTTTAAAAACTGTCCCGCTATCGGAAGAACTTGTTCAAAATGCAATAAGAAGGGTCATTTTGGGAAATTCTGTAAATCAATTCCTAAAAAAGTGAATTATATTCATGACGTTTGTGATAATGATAACCCATGTGATGACAATGAATACGAAGTCAACACTGTCATTAATATCTGTGACGGTGGAGAATGTACTAAATGTCCTTCATGTTTTATCACTGTTGATGATATTGACTTAGAATTTCTCAGGATTCATGTGCTTGGTACACTATTATTTCTTTAAGCATTTTTCATTACAAATGGCCTATGAAAACACTCTCTCCGCCTGATGTATCTCCTGGAGGATATACAGGACACAAAATTGACCTTGTTGGTTTCTTTTGCGCCAATTTGGTATTCTCTGGTCGTCATACTTTTGGGAAAATATATGTGGCAAGATCAGGATTGTCACTATTAGGGTGGCCGCACCAACAACAATTAGGAATTAAAATTGACCCTAGAGCTGACCCCCCTGTTTATGTTGTTGAGTCCAACAATATTACCCACAATGAGGATTCTCATTTTGTCAATAAATTAAAGAGATCATTTCCCGATGTTTTTAGTGGAAAGTTAGGAAGGTACCAAGGTTTTGAACATGTCATCAAATTACATGACAATGCTGTTCCTGTTCGTCATAAAGTAAGGAACGTTCCCCTCACTTACAGAAACAAATTGAAGGACATGCTTAAAGGCTTGTGTCAAAAAAACATCATAGAACCTATTGAGTCTTCGCCTTGGGTTTCTCCCATCGTGATTTCCATTAAATCTTCAGGTGAGCTTAGGTTATGTATGGACCTTCGCAGTGTGAATAATGCAATTTGGGTAGATGCTCACCCCTTACCCAATCTTCATGAGATGTTCTCTACTCTAGCTGGTGCACAAGTATTTTTTTGCATTGATTTGGCTAGTGCATACCACCAAGTTGTCCTTTCTGAGGAATCAAAAAACATTACTGCCTTCATTACTCCTGAAGGACTTTACAGGTATTGTCGTATGCCTTTTGGCCTTGCTAGTGCTGCCTCAGTGTTTCAAAGACTCATGAGAGACACTTTGGAAGGACTAAATGGTGCAATTGCATTTCAGGACGATATACTTGTTTATGGCAAAAATGATGAAGAACATGACTTAAATTTAGAGTGCGTAATTGCTGCTTTATCAAAGAAGGGTCTTACTCTTCGTCTTGATAAGTGCAAGATCAAGGAGAAGGAGGTAGAATATCTTGGGCATACTATTCGTGGAATGGGGATCAAACCTAAACGCAACCACATTGAAAGTATTGTAAATGCCCCCATACCTACTTCCAAAGAACAACTTGTAGCCTTCCTGGGTCTTATTGAATTTTACGCAAAATTCATACCAAATCTCTCTTCTAAGGTAGATCCTTTCAGATGTCTGTTAAAGAAAAATGCAAAATTTGTTTGGACTAATGAGATGTCTAAGGCATTTGGAAATCTGAAGGAGTTCATTGTGAACGCTCCATGTCTTAAGCCCTTTATCTGTGGGGAAAAGTGCATTATTATGGTTGATGCTAGTAGCACCAGGTTGGGTGGTGTTCTTTTACAGAGAGACAATGGAAAAGAGTGGATTGTAGCGTATGCTTCAAGAGCACTGAGAGATGCAGAAAAACACTACTCTGTTATAGAGAGAGAGTTATTAGCTTGTGTTTGGGGAGCTGAACATTTTAAGACCTTTTTGTGGGGTACCAAATTTATCATAAAAACCGACCATAAGCCTCTTGTTTTTTAATGGCCCCAGGTGGAGGGCGAACCATGTGCGCACGTCCTGGAAAACTTAGTTCCAGATTACAGTCTTTCCAATTTCAGATAGAATATGTTCAAGGCAAAGCTAATGTACATGCTGACTGTATGTCTAGATTGATTTCTCCTACTGAATTCCCAGATAAGATCAAAGATGATGATTGTGAAGTGGCATTTACCATGGGTGATGTTAATTTAGTGTTTGGTCAACAATCTAATTTACAAGAAGATGTTTGGTTTCTGGAAATGGAAAAGGATTTAGAGTTATGCAATGTCAAGAAGTGCTTGGCACAAGGTTGGCCTGAAAATTATCAGGTGACATGATGGTTTTTTTTAAAGTTCAAGAAGAACTTGCTGTTGAAAATGGTTTCGTTTTGAGGGTTGATAAGATTATCCCTCCCTTTTCTCTTAGAAACACAATTCTCGAAATCGCTCATGAAGGGCATTTAGGGATCTCTTTCACCAGGAGACGTGTCAAAGAATCCTTTTGGGGGCCAAGCATTGATACTTATGTCGATCATTATGTACGTTCATGCGTTCATTGTTCGAATAGTGACAAATCAGCTGTTGCTCTACGTCCGGAACCTCATCCTGTAGAGTTTCCTTTCTGCCCTTGGGGTAAACTTGGTTTAGATATCATTGGTACGTTCAGCATTTTACCTAAACATGAAGCATTTGGCATAGTGCTTATTGACTACTACTCCAAATGGCCTGAGGTCAGGATGGTCAAAGAAGTCACCTCACATAATGTTATTGAGTTCTTAGATGAGATTTTTTGCAGGGATTCCCCAAGAAATTGTAACTGATAATGGGCCCCAATTTGTTAGCAAAGAAATGGAGGATTTCCTAGGGAAATGTGGAATTACTCACAAGAGAATTGCTGTTTTCCATCCAGAGGCCAATGGCCAGGTTGAGCGATTCAACCGTGTTGTGAAAGAGGCTATTCAATTGTCTATTAAGGGTGGTTTAAATTGGCGTAATGCTTTACAATCCATGTTATTGGCATATAGGACCTCTCCCAATTCAATCACCTTGGTCAGTCCTTTTGAAGTTTTAAGAGGGCGGAAGCCTAGCACCAAATTGGCTCCTTGGTGGTTGAAGAAAAACATAAATGAGTCCAATGAATTCTTCAAAGTGGATTATGAGGCAGTCCAATGCAGAATTGAATTATACAAGAACAAAATGAAACATACTATGAAAAGAAAAATGGGTCCTGCAACTAAACACGTGATAAAGGTGGGCGATTTAATTTGCATTAAAAAGAAAGAAGGTGTTAGTAAGGGTTTTCCTGTATGGTCAAGTCCAAGAAAAGTAATTGAAATTTTCAAGAACGCTGTTAGAATTGAAGGTGGTTCTGTTTGGAATCTAAACAGAATTTCCTTATTTAAAGGTGCTACTAATTGTCATGAAGATCATAACAGTAATGTATTTTTAGATCTTGGGCAGGATAACGACCAAGAGAATCATTCTCCTCCCAGTTGCAGTTCTGGAAATTCTAGGATTGTGCGCACCCATCGCCTTCCTGCAAAGTATAAAGATTTTGTCATGAATTAATTTTGTATTCATTCTTAGTTATTCATTTATTTATTTATATATTTCTTTTTCTTATTTTGTTTCTTTTCTGTTTTCGTTCAAGGGGGGAAGGTGTGTTGGGAACATGGTATGCTGACACGAGCAGACACGAGCGTGACTCTTTGCCCCAGCTCGTGACTGACTCGTGTCATTTTAAGAATGTTATGTTTCAAAGTGTTTGGAAGGTTGGTGAATTGTTCTGGTGGGAGGTTGCGGCATTCTTCTATTGAACTTGTTATGAGCAGACGTGTTATTAAATCACGTCGTTTCCACCTCTGTCCTTGTGTCTTCCTTTACGGATCTCTGAACTTCTAACACACTGGTTTCCTGGGAGTGCTGTGTGCGCAAAGCTGGTGTGGGTCATTGGGCTGCCGCCTGGGGTGTTGCAGCGTTTCACCTGCTCTGCAGGCGGGCTCGGGCTCTTGGTCAGTCAGGCTGCATCAGGAGATTCCTTTTCTTCTTTGGGGTGGCAGTCTTTCAGTAACCACGGACCATGCTGGGGCTGAGGCTGAAGACTGGGGCTCGTGGGTGCGGCAGGGTGCCTCGTCGGGATTCTGCACTCTGACGGGGCCACTGACCACGATTTCCCCAAGTAAGTGTTGCGGCTACCTTAATTGCGGGGTCCAGAGCAGCTGACCCAGCGCTGAGGGCCGTGCCTTTTGTGCCGTCACTGTTGACTCGATGCAGTGGGTGATGCTCACCAGGGGATGCAGCCGGTGGGACGCTGTTCCCACGGGCACCTAGTCTGCATCGCTATCGCTGCAGTCACTTCGCCCACTCAAGCACTTTAAGGGTGCGCCATAGGGCCGGTCTGTATGGCCGGTGGCTGTAGGGGTACGAACATGTGGGTGGCTGCGAAGGCCTTACCGGTGAATGCCGGTGTACTTGTGGGTGACCTTCTTCCTGTTCTGTCACAGTTGTAGCCATGCTGCCAGGAGGTGCGGGGTGCCTTAGACCGGACGCAGGCTACACTCTCCTTTGAGGGACAAGAGAGATCCTGCCAGCACCCACGCGGGGTCAGACCCGCTCGTCGCCATTGTGGTGTCTTGGGCACTAGGCCCACATGCTGGATAAATGACTGCACAGACACACTGAGTAGGGTACTGAAACTGGCTGTGAGCACGTGCAACCAGGCCCTTTTAATAGCAGGGTCAGGTCACTCATGCCGCCTGTGATGGATGGGTGAGGGGTGCATGTGTGTCTACTCCCAGGAAGAGTGGCTGACTAAGTGTCTGCTGAGACACTAGAACATGTCCAGCGCGACACTACTGGCTGCTTAGAGGAGTGCTGTCCCTTCTCATGGCTGCACCCCCCGCCCCGCTGGCGCTTGGTGTAATCCAGCTCGTTCTGATTTGTATCAGTACAGTTTCTCACAGCCATGCTTGGACAGATGATGAGGCCTCGCTCAAGGCTCACTGATTTTATGGAGGACCATGGAAAAAGTTGTCTCTTCACATTTTAGCCCCCATAGCCAGGGCCGGCAATTGGGCAGTGCGACCGGTGCGGCCACACTAGAAGCTGACCTGGAGGCGGGCACTGACCTGGGGGGACAGGAGGGGCGCTGTGTTAGCAATAACTTAAGATTTAAAAATACCTGCTGCAGAGTTCCCTGTGCCTCCAGCTTTCATGCAGCAATAAACATCTCAAGGTAGCTCTTGTGATTAATCTTCCTGCTAGAGAGAGAGATCGGAGTTTAGTCAAGTAGCAGTTTTCACTCGCCATAAAGTAGTGCCTGCTGCAAAGAACAGAGCTGCATGTTATGTTGATAACTGAGTGGATTGGTGAAGCCTACCTTTACCAGAGCTTTAAATCAAATGAAATGTATGTAAGAGAAGGGCTATGGAGAGATGTAGGGCACTTTTGCTGGGTGGTAGTGAGGGAATCAGAGGAGGAGGTCACTGGGGTTGAGGCACCAAAAGAGATTATCGCACAGGGCGCCACTAGCATTAAAGCCGGCCCTGCCCATAGCCCATTAAAAAAAAAAAATAGAGCAAAAACTGCTGAAAGGATTTACACCAAAATTAACTTAGAAAGCATGCTTTTTTGTTTTAATGTAAATCCTTTCAGTAATTTTTGAGAAATGTATGTTTAAAAAACCTGCCAGCAGGATTTATACTGTTAACACGTTTGTATATCTTGTGAGTTGAAAAGCCATTTGTTAATTTGCCTATAACATTGGCTCTGTTTACAAATAAGCCTGAGATTTGATAGATTACTTTTGGTATTTGCAAATGTGTGCATATCTATAAACGGGGAGGGGAAGGGGGGGGCGCAAAAATGATGGGGGAGGTGACAAGAAAGTGTTCAGTGGCTAATATGTTTGGCACTGTGTGATGAATCTGCACAAAAAAATGGCAGAAGCTAGAAAGGATTAGTTTTCTATTGGTATGCCATAGTTTGTGCCAATCTATAAAGGGGGCGGGTTGGCATAGTTAAAGGGAACGGTCAATACAATTTTGATTTAGAACTTTGAAGCTGTTTGATCAATGTGTGTCAAGTGTGGAAAGTAGTTAGTAAGTGATACACAGGTATGTTATCACTTTGTGAAAATCCAATGGGGGCAAAATTAAAGGGGGGTGTCAAGAATGTTTTTGATTCAATAATGACTTTGGCACCGCTTGCTGGATCTGCATGACAGTTGGCAGGGACTTAGCACATTTCAGTTTTTTTTTTACTATTTGTAAGTTCATGCAGATCCACCAAAGGAAAGTACATTAAAATGTAGATTTAAAAAAGTGTTAATTTGATAATTCCATTGGCACAGTGTGAAAAATCTGCACAAAATTTGGCAGAGGCTTGGAAAGTTTGTTTTTTGTTTGGTATGTCAAGTTTTGAGAGAGTCCATCAAGAGGGTTAAAGTTATGTATGCATATATGTATAAATATGGTATTTCTTTAATGTGAACCTAGACAAAAGGTACCTGAGGACTGTACATGGTGAAAGACAAGCATAACATGAACGGTTTAGAGGAGAGGAAGTTGGGTTATGGATGGTTATTGCATTGTGATGTAGTGTACTTTAAAGAGATGAGTCTTTATCTTTTTCCTAAATTGGAGCAGCGTTGGGGCATTCCTGGTGAATATGGGGATGTTGTTCCAGATCCTGGGTGCATAGATGGAAAGGGCCTACAGTCTTCTTTTCTCTTTTTTACACTTCTTAGACTGCAGTCTGATGATAAGAGCTGTTACCAAGTCATCTTTGTTTTTTAGCAATGCATTACTGGAGGGTGAGATTGGTGTCCAGGGTGAATCCAAGTGACTTGGCATTCAGGGAAAGTTAGGGTCTGAGCCCGTCGAAGTTCATGTCACTGAGTCCGGTTTGTACAGTTTCTTATGGTTTTTTGCATGGCAAATAACAGGAATTTTGTCTTGGTTGGGTTGAGCTTCAGCTAGGCTTTAGACATCCATGATGATTTACAAGCAATGTTTGAGCATTGGATGTCTGAAGAAGAGGAGACTTCAAGTAGACTTGTGTATCATCTGCAGATTGGTGAATCTTGATGCTGTTATATTTGAGTTGAACACCAAGCAGTTCCATGTATGTTGAAGAAGACAGGATGTACAGCCCCAGTGTACTCCACAGGTGACAGTGATCTATTGTAACTAAGACATCCCCATGTGATCAAACTGGTTTTGGTTGAAAAGGTAAGGGAGAACCGGTGAAAGACATTGCTGGTGAATCCCATTCGAGTCTCGAAGGAGCGTATGTGTGTGTGATGATCGACTGTGTAAGGTAGCTGAGAGGTTGAGCAATATCAGAAGTCTGGGTTCTTCTTCACCTGTGGTTAAAAGAGCATCATCTAAGAGGTGTAACATGGATATTTTCCTTCTACAGCATAATCTGAAGCCAGATTGATAGTTGTGCAGGAGATGGTTAGCATTGGTGTGGTTTTGGAGTTTAACATAGTCAGCTTTATCAATGCTCCTGCCAATGAATCGTAGGTGAGTGATGAGTTGACAAAAGTCATCAGGGTCTAGTGTAAGTTTCTTTAGGAGTGGTTGAATCTGGCCTGCCTTGGGAGCTTCTATGCCTTGAGTGAGGGAGGCATTGAAAATGATAAACAGGGATAAAATAGCATCACCAGAGTGTTTTGTTGAAGGACAATGGTAAGACATCATCTTCATAAGAAATGACTTTGAGGGAGCAGAGTATGTCAGCGAGATCTGGATGAAATAGGGCTTTGGAGGCTGACCATTGTGGGATTCTATGGGAAGGGGTAGGTGTAAGACTTGAAGCAGGCTTGGTGTTGTCAATGCGCTGTCAGTTTTTCTGTATCTTTTTTTCGCAGAAGAAGAGGTTGATGCCATTGCACTTTTCAGTGGCGTGAGGAATAAGTGGGTTCGGCACATACATGATTCAGTGCTTGATTGCCTTTAACAGCATATTGCTTCTTTTGGTGGTTTCATTGATGGTGCTGGTAAAGTACTTTGCTTTGGTTGGGGTGATAAGCTGTCTGTTTGTTGAGCTTACAGATTTCTGTATCTAGAGTGCCTCAGTAGTTCCTTTTCTCCTGCCATTTTCTTTAATGTCCACTGATAGATCATTTATTGTCAGCAAGGTCTTTAGAATATCAGAGTGGTATGGCGCTGAATACTTTGGCTAGCATATGTGTGTTGTAATTGGGTTGTGGATGTTCACATAGCTTTTAAAAAGAAATAAGTTGTTTAAGAGGGTGTTGTCATTAGATGCGGAGTTGCTAAGGTGAGAGATGATTTCAAGCATTAGGTTGTCTAAGGAGAAGTCTTTGAAAGACCCAAAAGTTTGGGCTTCTCTTTTGTGGTGACCTTGATTTGTTGGTAGGACGCATGGAGAAAGGGATGGCAAAATGGTCAGTCCAGTCCAGGGGAGTGGGTGGTTTGCTTTTGATTGAGGGTGATGTTGAGAAGAAAAGGCTGAGTGTTAGACTTGGGGGTCTCTAGTTGGTACAGGTATGCACTTGTGACAAAATAGGGACCCTCTCCTCTAGTCAGGGTAAGGGGGTACACTCCTAAAATAACCCCTGCTCACCCCCTTGGTAGCTTGGCACGAGCAGACTGGCGTATCTCAGGGGCAGTGTGTAAAGCATTTGTGAACACATACAGTAATCAAGTGACAACACTACAGATGGACACCACACAGGTTTTATATAAAAAATAAGTATTCTTTATATAGATTTACCACAAGACCATTAAACGACAATGTGAGAAGTTGGCCTGATGTATGATGTCACTAGTTCTAGTGTACACCTTATATCAGTCCAAATACCCTTATGGTGATTGGTTGTAAAGTCAACCTTATAGACCAGCTATCCTAGTGGTAGCATGGACAAGAGCAGTCTTAGGCTAAACTCTGAATGGCATGTGAAGCCAGCTGTGATACCATATATAATCCCTTGAATACCAAATGAAAGGACACCACAACAGATATATATATAAAATAAAGTGTATTTATTCTAAGCAAACCCTCAGCACTCTTTATGAGATTAGAGGTAAGTACAACACAGTCTTATTTATGCATACATTAAGTCACACAGGTAAGTAATACAGTTAGGCCCTAGGGGCCACGCAAACCATATACTAAGTAAGTGGCATAAGAACCACTGTCACGGAAATAGAATAGGCCTAGGCCTAGGGAATCGCTGGGGCTACACTACACTAGCGTTAGTTAGGAAGTGGGAGGCCCACGGGATTCGTGTGCAGAGTGGAAACACTCACGCGTAATGCGTAAAAGTCAATAGCAATAGTACAGTTTAGAAAACGGTAGATTTAGGACACTTCCGGAGTAGCTAGGAAGTTGAGACTTGAAAACTAGACACTAGGATAGTCACTATCCTGATGAGCACCGGAGTACCCAAGTTACCTAGCCCACAGGCTGCGGGTGCATAGGGGTGAAGATGCGTCGTTTTCGTCGTCGACTCCTATGGATGCCTGAAGAAAGATGCTGACAGGCAGTCAGTGAAGAGTGTCCGGTGGATCCCAAGGCTGGGATCAAGAAGAGAAGAAACCTGCAAGCAGAAGGGACAGAGTCAAGGTCACTAGCCAGTGACCACGTGGAACCAGGAAGGAACCAGGCGATGTCGTGAAGATTGCAGGTGAAGGTGAAGCTTGTCGCTGCAGCCAGGAGGACCAGGAAGCGTCGAGGATGACCAGGACCAGGAGGCGAGCTGTCCCACGAAGGCTCTTGCTGTCGGCGGCGTCGAAGTTGGACTAGGACTCACCAGGCCTTGGCAAGCGGAACCCACGAAGAACGAAGGACTTGCTTCTGGTGCAGACCAGGAAGGTCTGGGGTGCTTCTTCTTTGCAGAGAAGCGGGAGCCAGTCTGGAGGAGCCAAACCAGCGCAGAAGATTTCAGGGTGCGCTGTCACAGAGGCCACTAGCCAGCGGGCAAGCAACCGGACAGACGCGGCAAGCAGGAAAATGCTGAAGGGCCCCACGCAGGACTCGTGGAGTGTGGGGGGCTGATCTTCGGTGCAGATGGTGCTTGGGGTTGGGGCTTCTCAATCCCCGGTGCACAACTTCGAGGGTACCTCAGAAGCTGCGCTGTAAGTTACTAGCCACTTTTTCCAGGTAGCCGGTCCCACGTCGCTCGTCGCCTCCACGGATCTCAGCTCTGCTGCAGATGTGGATGAGGGTCGGAGAAGTCTGAAAGTCAAGGCTCTGGTCGGGCTCTGCAGTCGGTTCCTCGTAGAACGGTCGCAAAGCAAAGGGTAGTCTCTTGATGGTGCCTGTTTGCACAGGGTAGCCACTCCTTGGCTACAAGGGAGATTCTTCAGTCTTCTTCTTTCGTCGAATGTCGAAGGTCCAGAGTTTCTGTTCAGTTTTGCAGGTTCAGGATAATCTAAAGTCTTGAGGCCCAACTCCCACTCTTATACTAATCTGGGGGGCTGGGATACCTGCTAGGTCACGCCTTATGGGTGGGACCTGGGAGGGGGTGGTTACACCCACTTCCCTTTGTCCAGTTTCGCGCCAGAGCTGGGGCTGGAGTGCCCCAGCGCCGGTTTGAACTGGACTATGCAAGGAACACCTTGTGTGCCCCAGGCATGTCTCATTCCTTTCAGCCCACCCTGCCCCAATACACTAAAGGCTGTCTGAGGAGGTGCTAGCACCTCCCCAAGCAGGAAACCTATTGTCCAGGCCTCCCTGGCTGGGATCACTCCCAGCTGCAGGAGGTCAGACTTGTGTCGTGGCAGCAGCATCCATTTTGTGATGCTGAGGCTTTGGTCAGAGGCTAACAGTTGAAGTATGATTTTAACATGTCTTTCCCTCTAGAAGGGGGGAATAATATTCTCATGTCCAGAAATGGCATGGGGGTATTATTCCACAGTGTTAGACACCTTACACGACATGTTTCGATAAAGCCAAACCATAGTTACCATAACCGTCTAAGATTATAAGGCACTTTAAGAGTATATGGTAGGCTATATCATAGAACAGCTATAAGGACAAGGTTCCGAAAGCTGCAGACAGGCTCAGCTCATGCTAGAGCACCATCTCACATGTTACCAAGCACTCTGCCTCCAGGATTGTCAAGGCCTGCCATAGGAGTGACTGATAGGTACACATGTGTCTATATGTAAGTTAGGTATAGGAATACTACACCTAAGCAAGGGGTGATTACACGACCTTGCCCCAGCTGAGTGATCAGCCAGTTGTGTCAAAATGGAAGGCCAGGCCAGGGGTGGCATAATACATGCTGCAGCCCCTGGTAGGCCTAGGGTACACCTATGCCCTGGGTACCTAGGGTACACTGTACAGGGGCCAATAAGGTGATCCTATCCAAATGGGTTATGCACCTAAAGTACATAGTATTAATTTAGAGAGAGAACAGCAGGGCTGTGGGTCTGATTAGCAGGCCCACAGCCACATCTAAGTCAAAAACCAGTAAAGCAAAAGCAAAAAGTGGGGGTGAACATAGAAAGCAGACCCTACTCTCCTACACAACCCCCCCCCCCAAACTTAGGGACATTAAACTAACCTTGACCAGTTGAGTCTTCATGTTCTAAGTGGAAATATCTGGAGAGTCCATCTGCATTGGCATGGTCAGTCCCAGGTCTATGTTCCACTGTGAAGTCCATCCCCTGTAGGGAAATGGACCACCTAAGAAGTTTGGGATTTTCACCCTTCATCTGATTTAGCCACAAGAGGGGCTTATGGTCTGTCTGAATCTTGAAGTGAGTGCCAAACAAGTATGGCCTCAACTTCTTCAGGGCCCAAACCACAGCAAAGGCCTCCCTCTCAATAGCTGACCAACGTTTCTCTCTAGGGGTCAGCCTTCTACTTATAAAAGCAATGGGCTGGTCTTGACCATCTACATTCAGTTGTGAAAGAACAGCTCCCACACCTAACTCAGAAACATCTGTCTGGACAATGAACTCTTTGGAGTAGTCTGGACTTTTCAGAATAGGTGCACTGCACATGGCCTGCTTCAGGTCATCAAATGCTTTTTGACAGCTTACTGTCCACTGAACTTTCTTTGGCATCTTCTTGGAGGTCAAGTCATTAAGTGGTGTCACTATGGACCCATAATTCTTAACAAACTTTCTGTAGTACCCAGTCAGGCCCAAGAAAGCTCTGACCTGAGTCTGGGTAGTTGGAGGAGCCCAGTCCTTTATGGTCTGGATCTTGCTCTCCAGTGGTTGAACCTGACCCCCACCAACTAGGTGGCCCAGGTATACAACCTTGCTCTGCCCTATCTGGCACTTAGTGGCCTTGATAGTGAGGCCTGCCTTTTGCAGGGCCTCTAAAACATTCCTCAGGTGGACCAGGTGATCCTCCCAGGTGGAGCTAAAGACAGCAATATCATCAAGATAAGCTGCACAATAATCATCCAACCCAGTAAGGACTTGATTCACCAACTTTTGGAAAGTGGCAGGTGCATTCTTCAAACCAAAGGGCATTACCACAAATTGATAATGTCCTCCTGGGGTCGAGAAAGCAGTTTTGGCCTTTGCACTCTCAGCTAGTCTGATTTGCCAGTAGCCTGCTGTTAGGTCAAATGTGCTCAAAAACTTAGCAGCTGCCAGTCTGTCAATGAGCTCATCTGCCCTAGGTATTGGGTGGGCATCTGTCCTAGTGACAGCATTGAGACCTCTGTAATCCACGCAAAACCTCATCTCTCTCTTACCATCTTGGGTGTGAAGTTTTGGCACAAGAACTACAGGACTAGCCCAAGGGCTCTCTGAAGGTTCAATGACTCCCAGCTCCAACATCTTTTGTACCTCAACTTTTATGCAGTCCCTGACATGGTCAGGTTGCCTGTAGATTTTACTCTTCACAGGCAGACTGTCACCAGTGTCCACCTCATGGGTGCACCAGTTTGTCTGACTTGGGGTCAGAGAGAACATATGTCTGTAGGATTGCAGAACCTGTCTGCAGTCCTGTTGCTGATGGACAGTGAGGCTGTCAGAAAAGACCACACCATCAACTGAGCCATCATCAGGGTTCTGAGTCAACAGGTCTGGGAGAGGGTCACTCTCTTCCTCCTGCCCCTCATCTGTAGCCATGAGTAGCCCCATGTCTGCCCTGTCAACATATGCCTTCAATCTGTTGACATGAAGCACCCTGTGGGGGCTTCTGGGAGTCCCAAGGTCCACCAAGTAGGTGACTTCTCCCTTTTTCTCAACAATAGTGTGGGGTCCAGACCATTTGTCTTGGAGTGCTGCTGGGGCCACTGGCTCCAACGCCCACACTTTCTGTCCTGGCTGGTAAACAGTCAGTACAGCCTTTTGGTCATGCCAAGCTTTTTGGAGTTCTTGGCTTGCCTCAAGGTTTTTAGAAGCCTTCTTCATATACTCTGCCATCCTGGAGCGGAGACCAAGTACATAATCCACTATGTCTAGTTTGGGTTGTCTGAGAGGTCTCTCCCATCCTTCCTTCACCAAACACAGGGGTCCTCTTACAGGATGCCCAAACAAAAGCTCAAAAGGGCTGTAGCCAACCCCCTTTTGTGGGACCTCTCTGTAAGCAAACAGAAGGCAGGGTAAAAGGATGTCCCATCTTCGCCTAAGCTTGTCTGGTAATCCTTTTATCATTCCCTTTAGGGTCTTGTTGAATCTCTCAACAAGCCCATTGCACTGTGGGTGATAGGGTGTGGTGAACTTATAGTTAACACCACACTCCTTCCACATTGCAGTCAAGTATCCTGACATGAAGTTGGTACCTCTGTCAGAAATGGCCTCCTTTGGAAAGCCCACTCTGGAGAATACTCCAAGCAGGGCCCTTGCCACAACAGGAGCTGTTGTGGTCCTCAGGGGAATTGCTTCTGGGTACCTGGTGGCATGGTCCACTATCACCAGTATGAATCTGTGCCCAGATGCTGTTTGTGGGTCCATTGGTCCTACAATATCTATGCCCACTCTTTCAAAGGGGACCCCCACCACAGGTAGTGGTATGAGGGGGGCCTTTGTGGTGCCACCTGATTTGCCACTGGCTTGGCAGGTGACACAGGAGCGACAAAACTCCTTAGTATCTTCTGACATATGGGGCCAGTGAAAGTGAGGGACAAGCCTGTCCCAAGTCTTGTTCTGGCCTAAATGTCCTGCAAGGGGAATATCATGGGCCAAGGTTAGAAGGAAGCCTCTGAACTTCAGTGGTATGACCAACCTCCTGGATGCACCAGGCTTGGGGTCTCTAGCCTCTGAATACAGTAGCCCTTCGTCCCAATACACTCTATGGGTACCTTGAGCATTCCCTGCAGCCTCAGCAGCAGCCAGCTGTCTGAGGGGTTCAAGAGAGGGGCAGTCTAATTGAGCCTGCCCCAGATCTGCCCTTGAAGGTCCCCCTGTCCCAAGAAACTCAACCTGATCAGGTTCAAGTTCTTCTAGGACAGTTCCTTCAGGGCTCTCAGAATCATCCTCCTGGGAGGGCTGATCCACCACCTGAGGCAGGGGGGAAGGCACAGCCTTAACCCTACTGCTCTTTCTCTTGGGTTGTGACTGGTCCATAGTTTCAGGATCCAGCACTTGTTCAGTGGTGCACTTTTTGGCCTGTGACCTGGTCACAGCAAGGACATGTGCATCTATCCCCAGCATTTCTGCATGGGTCCTATACTCCACTTCAGACCAAACTGAAGTTTCAAGATCATTGCCCAGTAAACACTCTACAGGAAGGTCTGAACTAACAACAACTTTCTTGAGGCCAGTTACCCCTCCCCAGGAGAAGTTAACAATAGCCACACTATGGGAGGTAGTGGCATTGCTAGCGTTGGTCACTAGGTAATTCTCACCTAGTATGATCTGTCCAGGGTCCACAAAAGCAGGTGTCACCATTGTGACACTAGCTCCAGTGTCCCTGTAGGCCTGAGCCATTCTTTGGTTGATAAAAGGTGTCTGTCTGTACTTGCCCAGGTTACTGGGGCCTACAGTAGAGGACAAAGCTAAGTCCCCATCACAGATCAGAACAGCCTGAGTAGGCACTCTGACTAGGCCAGAATCCTCCTCAGTTCCCAGGGTTAACCCTACTACACCCTTTTGCTGGGAACCACCACTTACAGCTGAACTAGGGGGTACAGTTGCCTTAGGGGCAATGGTGGCTGGGGGCTTATCCTTTTTGGTGCACTCACTAAACCAATGTGAGTTGGACTTACAATAGTTGCACCATGGTTTCTTTTGGCCATCTTTCTTTTTATCCTTTTTGGAACCACCCTCCCCCTGAGCCTTTTGGGGGCCTGGTGAAGACTTCTGGTCTTTTTGTTTCTGCTCATTACCCTTCTGGTCTGCCTTTTTCTGATCACCGCCCTGGTTCTGGTTTTTCTGCTTAACTCTAGTCCTGACCCATCTATCTGCCTTCTTTCCCAATTCTTGGGGAGAAGTCAGATCAGAATCAATCAGGTGTTGATGCAATAGCTGGTTTTGACAGTTGTTAAGTATTTGCTCTTTCATGATCAAATTATACAATCCTGTATAGTCCTTAACCTTACTTCCCATTAGCCAGCCTTCCAGAGCCTTAGTGGCACAATCTACAAAGTCAGTCCAGTCCTGAGTCTGTGTCTTCTGGGTATCCCTGAACAACAACCTGTATTGTTCAGTGGTTAGGCCAAACCCATCAATCAGAGCACTCTTCAGGACAGTGTAATTATCTGCATCCTCATCACTAACTGTGAGGAGCTTGTCTCTTCCTTTCTCAGAGAAGGAGAGCCACAAGATAGCTGCCCACTGACTTTGGGGTACCTGCTGTACTTTGCAAGCTCTCTCCAAAGCAGTTATCCATTTGTGGATGTCATCCCCACACTTGTAGGGAGGGACAATCTTGCTCAGGTTTCTATTATCATAGTGCCTGTCTCTATTTCTAGGAATGTTGCTGCCACCAGTGGGTTCTAACCCACTTAACTTTTGTTCTCTAGCCAGAGCAAGCTTCTCTTTGGCAAGGGCAAGTTCTTCCCTCTGAATCCTCAGATTAGCCTCCCTCATTCTGGCTGCATGCTCCTTTCTCTCAGGTGAAGTCATTCCCCTGTGAGAGGAAGCATTAGAGATGCTAGAGACATGGGAGTGGATGGATTCCCTTGAAGGGGATCTGTCCCTCCTGCTTCTCTGTGTAAGCCTACTTGTGGGTCTGTATGGGGGGACCCCATGCAAACTCCCATGTAAACTTAGGTTAGCCTGGCTAAGTCTTCCTACTTGGCCCTGGCTGTCTACCTCTCCATCTGAAGCCCCATCTGACTCCTCTGTGGTGGGTAGACCCTCCTCTGTGCCTAGGGCACCTGCCTGAGATGCCCTAAGAGCATCATACTCCTCTAGGAGTTGTCTTAACTGAAGGAGGGTAGGGTTTGCACCCTGTTTTATTCCTCTGGAGGTACACAAGTGTCTCATCTCCTGGAATGTTAAGGTATCATATCTAGAGGGGATCTTTTGCAGACCTGATCCTCCTGAGAGAGCATCTACTTGATCTCCTCTCAGAGACATGATCTAGTGAGGGTGTGGTGTGTGCACCTACCTACACTAGTTGTATCTACTAAACCTCTCTAGTAGTTGTAGTCAGGGTGTGTTACTCCCTTCAACCTACAACTACAAAGTCCAGTAGGACTTAAGTATAATAATCTATGTTATATGTACCTAGACGATATCTGTGTGATCTTTCAATTCAGTATCTCAAGATTACAATGGTATTACAACAGCAAGCTCAGATCCCAACCGCTGCTCACCAATGTGAGAAGTTGGCCTGATGTATGATGTCACTAGTTCTAGTGTACACCTTATATCAGTCCAAATACCCTTATGGTGATTGGTTGTAAAGTCAACCTTATAGACCAGCTATCCTAGTGGTAGCATGGACAAGAGCAGTCTTAGGCTAAACTCTGAATGGCATGTGAAGCCAGCTGTGATACCATATATAATCCCTTGAATACCAAATGAAAGGACACCACAACAGATATATATATAAAATAAAGTGTATTTATTCTAAGCAAACCTTCAGCACTCTTTATGAGATTAGAGGTAAGTACAACACAGTCTTATTTAGGCATACATTAAGTCACACAGGTAAGTAATACAGTTAGGCCCTAGGGGCCACGCAAACCATATACTAAGTAAGTGGCATAAAAACCACTGTCACGGAAATAGAATAGGCCTAGGCCTAGGGAATCGCTGGGGCTACACTACACTAGCGTTAGTTAGGAAGTGGGAGGCCCACGGGATTCGTGTGCAGAGTGGAAACACTCACGCGTAATGCGTAAAAGTCAATAGCAATAGTACAGTTTAGAAAACGGTAGATTTAGGACACTTCCGGAGTAGCTAGGAAGTTGAGACTTGAAAACTAGACACTAGGATAGTCACTATCCTGATGAGCACCGGAGTACCCAAGTTACCTAGCCCACAGGCTGCGGCTGCATAGGGGTGAAGATGCGTCGTTTTCGTCGTCGACTCCTATGGATGCCTGAAGAAAGATGCTGACAGGCAGTCAGTGAAGAGTGTCCGGTGGATCCCAAGGCTGGGATCAAGAAGAGAAGAAACCTGCAAGCAGAAGGGACAGAGTCAAGGTCACTAGCCAGTGACCACGTGGAACCAGGAAGGAACCAGGCGATGTCGTGAAGATTGCAGGTGAAGGTGAAGCTTGTCGCTGCAGCCAGGAGGACCAGGAAGCGTCGAGGACGACCAGGACCAGGAGGCGAGCTGTCCCACGAAGGCTCTTGCTGTCGGCGGCGTCGAAGTTGGACTAGGACTCACCAGGCCTTGGCAAGCGGAACCCACAAAGAACGAAGGACTTGCTTCTGGTGCAGACCAGGAAGGTCTGGGGTGCTTCTTCTTTGCAGAGAAGCGGGAGCCAGTCTGGAGGAGCCAAACCAGCGCAGAAGATTTCAGGGTGCGTCGTCACAGAGGCCACTAGCCAGCGGGCAAGCAACCGGACAGACGCGGCAAGCAGGAAAATGCTGAAGGGCCCCACGTAGGACTCGTGGAGTGTGGGGGGCTGATCTTCGGTGCAGATGGTGCTTGGGGTTGGAGCTTCTCAATCCCCGGTGCACAACTTCGAGGGTACCTCAGAAGCTGCGCTGTAAGTTACTAGCCACTTTTTCCAGGTAGCCGGTCCCACGTCGCTCGTCGCCTCCACGGATCTCAGCTCTGCTGCAGATGTGGATGAGGGTCGGAGAAGTCTGGAAGTCAAGGCTCTGGTCAGGCTCTGCAGTCGGTTCCTCGTAGAACGGTCGCAAAGCAAAGGGTAGTCTCTTGATGGTGCCTGTTTGCACAGGGTAGCCACTCCTTGGCTACAAGGGAGATTCTTCAGTCTTCTTCTTTCGTCGAATGTCGAAGGTCCAGAGTTTCTGTTCAGTTATGCAGGTTCAGGATAATCTAAAGTCTTGAGGCCCAACTCCCACTCTTATACTAATCTGGGGGGCTGGGATACCTGCTAGGTCACGCCTTATGGGTGGGACCTGGGAGGGGGTGGTTACACCCACTTCCCTTTGTCCAGTTTCGCGCCAGAGCTGGGGCTGGAGTGCCCCAGCGCCGGTTTGAACTGGACTATGCAAGGAACACCTTGTGTGCCCCAGGCATGTCTCATTCCTTTCAGCCCACCCTGCCCCAATACACTAAAGGCTGTCTGGGGAGGTGCTAGCACCTCCCCAAGCAGGAAACCTATTGTCCAGGCCTCCCTGGCTGGGATCACTCCCAGCTGCAGGAGGTCAGACTTGTGTCGTGGCAGCAGCATCCATTTTGTGATGCTGAGGCTTTGGTCAGAGGCTAACAGTTGAAGTATGATTTTAACATGTCTTTCCCTCTAGAAGGGGGGAATAATATTCTCATGTCCAGAAATGGCATGGGGGTATTATTCCACAGTGTTAGACACCTTACACGACATGTTTCGATAAAGCCAAACCATAGTTACCATAACCGTCTAAGATTATAAGGCACTTTAAGAGTATATGGTAGGCTATATCATAGAACAGCTATAAGGACAAGGTTCCGAAAGCTGCAGACAGGCTCAGCTCATGCTAGAGCACCATCTCACATGTTACCAAGCACTCTGCCTCCAGGATTGTCAAGGCCTGCCATAGGAGTGACTGATAGGTACACATGTGTCTATATGTAAGTTAGGTATAGGAATACTACACCTAAGCAAGGGGTGATTACACGACCTTGCCCCAGCTGAGTGATCAGCCAGTTGTGTCAAAATGGAAGGCCAGGCCAGGGGTGGCATAATACATGCTGCAGCCCCTGGTAGGCCTAGGGTACACCTATGCCCTGGGTACCTAGGGTACACTGTACAGGGGCCAATAAGGTGATCCTATCCAAATGGGTTATGCACCTAAAGTACATAGTATTAATTTAGAGAGAGAACAGCAGGGCTGTGGGTCTGATTAGCAGGCCCACAGCCACATCTAAGTCAAAAACCAGTAAAGCAAAAGCAAAAAGTGGGGGTGAACATAGAAAGCAGACCCTACTCTCCTACAGACAAAAACACACAACACTGTTACTTTAGATAGTAGAACTTTTGCTTAGTTCTCTTATGTTCTTAAAGGCGACCCTTTAAGTCAATGTACCTTTTAGATGCGACACGCAGGGCAACGAAAGTGTTGCAACAATGTTGATGCGATTAAGTTTTTGGTGCAAAGAAATAAAGACGTGTATATCTTGCAGATGCGATACGCTTCTCCGATGTTGCGAGAAGACTCGACTCGATGCTCCAGCTGCAGCGACGACACACTTTACGCGATGCGACGACAGCGGCCTTGGCAGCGACACTCTTCTCCGACATTTGCGAGACGCTTCCGCTCGATGCGATGTTGCAGCGGCGACACCTCTTTATGCGATGCGACGACAGCAGCTCCGACGGTGGCATGCTTCTCCGTGGATGCGAGGCGCTTTTCTTGATGCGGTGCAATGCAACAACTACGATGGCTGCGATGGCGACACGCTTCTTCCTCGATGCGAGACTCTTCTCTTGATGCGGTGCAATGCGTCAGCTATGATGGCTGCGATGGCGACACGCTTCTTCGGCGTTGCGAGACACTTCCTGGATGATGCGAGACGCTTCCGCTCGATGCGATGCTGCAGCGGCGACACACTTTGCGAGATGCGACGACAACAGCTCCGACGGCGGCACGCTTCTCCTTCTTGAGTCGCGCTTCCAGCTCCTTGCGACACGCAGTCCCTCAGAAGGCCCAACAACAGCAGCAGGCACTTCCAAAGAACTCTAGGGAGCTGGGGGTGAAGTCTGTTGTTCCTGAGACTTCAGCAGGAGGCAATCTCTTTTCCAAGCCCTTGGAGATCCTTCACAAGTTAAGCAAAAGTACACACAAAGTTCCTTTCTCCTCTCTTCGGCAGTAAGGCAACCACTGCAGGCCAATCCCCCAGGTTCAGGGATAGTTTCCTCCCCAGCTTCTTCTGGTTCCTCCCTCAGCAGAGGTTCTTCTTGTTTTCCCAAAGTGATCTAAATTCTTGGGATCAGGGTCCCAATATTTATACCCAGAAATCCTTTGTCCTCTGAAGGCAGAGGGGCCTTTGCCCAGTCCAAACCAGTTCCTGAGCACTTTGTTTACCAGACTTCTCCTTTCCTTTCACAGTGCAGGGCAGAAACATTAGACGCCCCGCAGGAGGTGGAGCCAGCATTGTGGAGGGAAAGCACAGCCCTGGAGCACTTTGTTGACGTGATTCATTCTCTCCTTTCACAGTGCAGGGCAGAGACATCAGACGCACCACGGGGGTGGAGCCAGCACTGTGGGGGGGGGGGCAGGCACTGTCCTATTCAGGTCCCAGGTGCAACTCCTCCCTCCCATCTAGATGCAGATCTCTCTATTCACCACTGGGCGGACTCACCCTGTCTCCTGGAATTCCCCGGCCCTGTCACTCAAACTCCAGACAGGGAATACACAGCCTAGCAGAGGCAGGTTTGAATGGTTAGACAAGAAAATGCCCACTTTCTAAAAGTGGTATTTTCAAACACAGAATGTTAAAACCAACTTCACTAAAAGATGTATTTTATCATTCGGAGTTTAGGCATACTAAATTCAAATTTCTACCATGTTCTCTGAGTCAGTTAGGATTATAAGATGTAATAACCAAACTGCCCATTCTGGCCTATCGAGAACAGGTAGCCTTGCAATAGTGAAAAACGAAAATGGCTGTAATTCACTATTAGAACATGCCACACACACCAGGGCATGTTCTACCTTATCCTTACAATGCACCCTGTCCTTGGGCCTACCATAGGGGTGTCTGATATGAAGAAAAGGGAAGGTTTAGGGACTGGCAAGTGGGTGCACTTGCCCAGTCAGCATGACAGTACCAGACTGCACGCAGGCTCTGCAATGGCAGGCCTTAGACACGTTTACAGGCTGCTTCTGTGGGTGGCAAACCAGTGCTGCAAGCCCACCAGCAGCATTTGGATTTACAAGCCCTGGGCACTCCTGGTACACTGTACTAGGGTCTGACAGGTAAACCAAATCAACCAATCATGGAATCACAAATCATACATTAATTTACCATAGAAAGAGCATATGCACTTTAGCACTGATCAGCAGTGGTAAAGTGCCCAGAGTCATAAAACAGCCAACAACAGGTCAGAAAAAATATAGGAGGAAGGCAAAAAGTTCAGGGATGACCCTGCAAAAAGGGCCAAGTCCAACACTGAGGATGTGTCCTTTGGTGTGTGTTGGGTGTGTGACATGCTGTACCATGTTGAGTGTATCGATGAGGTTGAAGCAAGGGTGTCTCATTTTGTTTGTTGAACTTGTGTGTCTAAGATGTTGAAGGCACCCAAGAGGGTGGTGTGGGTATGTCAGATGGATGAGGAGGTGAGGAGACCTGAGAATTCATCAATTAAGTCCTTGTTCTGTCTGGGAGTCTTGTAGATGAAATGAAGGTGGAGGTCAAAGTTGCAGAGAGTAGGAATGGCATGTCAGTACCTCCATGGAGCTGAGTGTTACTTGCTTGCCGAGGCTGTAGGACCAGGAGGACTTATGGAAGATAGCAAGGCCTCCTCACTTATTTTTTTTCTAATCACATTTTATTGTTTTTGAAAAACAAGAGCATGATGATTCATTACAATATATATCATGTAGCAGGTTCTCAAGTTCTCCCAAGTTATTACCCAATATAGACATTCTCGGGGTGCCCACCACACACACCCTGGTATCCACCTCTATTCGGGTACGGTCCCTTAATTTCGCCATTCCCAACCATTTGCCCCATACACAATCATACTTGGTAGGACATCCTCTCGCCACATACACTGGTTTTCCTGCATTGCGCACCAGTCCACTCCTCTGCGCCATTTTGAGACTGCCAGGAGGTCAGGATCCTTCCAGGTGGCCACTATGTCTCGTTTTGCTACCATAGTGGCCACCCCCAGGAGTGTTTTGTCAGCTCGGGAACCATCCAGCCCTTCCATAACTCCCAGTATCAGGACTACTGGATTAAGTGGGACCTCCTAGCCCAGCATGACACTCAACTCTGTCGCTATTGCCGACCAGTAGTGGGTAAGAGCAGTACAGGACCAGACCATGTCGTAAAAATCCGCGGGCTCTGTCGCACATCGTGGACATCTAGGGGCAGGAAGAGAGGTCGATAACGATGGACACGGGTGAGGTAAGCGCAGTGGAGGTAGTATATTTAAATTAGGCGAAGCCGAGCAGAAATAGTGATAGTTCGGGGAGCCATTAGGGCATCTCTCCAGTCCTCATCCTCCAGTAGTCCCAGCCATTGAGCCATATGAGGATATGATCTAAGTTGGAAGGGGAGTTGTTAACCAGTGAACGATAAATCTGAGACACCCCTCCCTTCTCCAGGTTCTCCATTAGGATTTTGGCTTCTGGTGAGCTAAACTCTTGAAATGTAGTGCCCGCTGGGATTAGGGAGGCTATGGAGTGCCGGAGCTGTAGGTATTTATAAAACTAGGTGGAGTGTAGTGAGTACATTTTTTGTAGTTCTTGGAAGTAGCGCATGTGCCCCCTTGCCCATATGTCTCCCAGGTGTGTTCTCTCAATCAAGTCCCATTTCCGAAATCCCTCCAGCGTCCCCACTCCACAGAGCCAAGTGCCATGCCACAGGGGTGTCTGTAGCATTAGTGTATCCTCCCAGCGTGTGTAGCATAGCACACAGTGCCATGCTAGTAGAGCCGGTAGAGTCACCCCGGGGAAAGTGTGATTGATCGGATCTCCATAAAGGATAGCCTGGATCCGGGAGAACCCAAGGCTTTCCAATTCCAGTTGGTAGGCTGGGTCAGACCATCCTCCAGTAAACCAATCATGTATTACTAGGAGGAAAGTGGCCATATAATACAAGAAGAGGTTCACCATTCCCATTCCCCCGTCGTATGGGGCCCGCTGACAGTGGGTGAGGGCCATGCTAGGCCTCGAACTCCCCCAGAGGAATGCTGTGATCATGCTATCTAATTTGCGGAACCATTTTCAGGGGGGTGGAGTGGGAGATTCTGGATTATTTATAGGAACCGAGGGAGCACCATCATTTTGAACAAGGCGATCTTACCCAGGGGGTTATGGAGAAGGGACTGCCACTGGTGGAGGTCCTCTTTTCTTCTCTTGGTGAGAGGGTTAATATTGAGTGACCAGGTGAGTTCCGGTAGAAGCACAACTCAAATGCCCAGGTATTTAAAGGTGAGCCGCCGTATTGGGATATCTGTTTGCCATTCCACACATTCCCTTGATATGTGGAGGGGCACCAGGGTTGACTTGGCTGGGTTCAGGCACAGGCCGGGCGCCGCTTCTAACCATCAGAGGACATGGAGGCATCGGGGACCAGAGCGTACCGGGTCTGTAAGGAAGAGTAACACATCATCTGCATATAGAGCAATATGGTCTTCATGGGTTCCCTGCCATCCCAATCCCTGTATTTGCCCATCAGCACGGGTGAGCCGGGCGAAAGGCTCTATTGCCAGAGTGAAGAGGAGGGAGACAGGGGGCAGCCCTGTCTCGTTTTCTTCTAATAGGGAAGACCTCAGAGAGAGCTCCACTCGTAAGGATCCTGGCTGATGGGTTGGAATAGAGTACTCGTACCAATTTTCAGAAGTGTGGGCTAAATTCAACACACTCCAGCACACCCTCCAAATATCGCCAATCAACCGTATTGTCACAACAAGTTCTTAGAAAACAGACCCTTGATTTCTCCAAGAACTCATTTATTATGCATGAACCGCTATACCCTAAGGGTTCATTCATGACGTCTTCCTCTGCCCGACTTTACGTCAATGCAAACATTCCTAAGCACCTTCCAGGTATAAATATAACTTCCCGTACCATGGTAAGCCACGGCTCGGCTGCAAGACTTGATACTGCTCGCCACAACGGCAAGCAAGGAGGAGACCTCGACTTAGAGGAGCCTGTGTCCCGGCCTGACGCACTGACATGACGCTGTCATCCCTGCTTGCAGAGAATCCAGCTTCCAGTGTTCTGACTCCCTTCGCGGGGTGTTAGAGTTCGAGAACCGGATAGAGATTCCAACCTCTCTCATTCTTTTTTATTTTTTTTATTTTTTTATTAGAAACCATTATTACACAATAAAATACATAGAAGGGCCTACAACTACCAAGGCCGGCCGCTACAGAGCCAGAGGGCCCGCAATGCAACGCCACACATTCAAATGAGCCAGAGGCAAGGCTCCCGGCAGTTCGTGAGCACATGCAACAGGCCGTGGCCATAGGCCAGGAGCAATCGGAAAAAACAGTTTCATTTTCTATTAAATATAAAACAAACTCAAGGCAATGAGAGTCCAAAATAGCAGCGTGCTCTTCCCAGGACGGGGAACAACGTACAGTGTCTAAAGCAGTTCTTGACAGGAAGCGGTAGTGGGGGGCAATGGGAAGACAAAGCATGGAACACACCTCACACAATCCCGCAGAATGTGTGGCTAGGGGGACAAAGCAATATCGACCTCTAATGGCAGAGGCGGAGTGCAGATACGTCCACGATATAAATTCCATGGACCCCATACCTTAGCCCATTTCCCTGGCTTGCCTCTCGCCACATACACCGTCTTTTCCCTAAACATACACCAGTCCATGTTCTCCTTCCATACCGTGATCGTGGGCGGCCTCGGTCGGGGAGCCCCACAGATGTGCAATGTTCCGCTTAGCTACCATGTACCCCAAAGTCACCCACTGCGTCTGTGCCGCATTATAGTCATTCGGTTCCCAGACATTCAACAGACACCTCCTAGCCTCTGGCAACAGAGCAACATGCGTGACCTCCTCCAGTACGGTGTGGATACCGTTCCAAAATCACACAACCTCCGAACATTCCCATAAGATATGAAGAAAGGTACCCGGCAGGCCACATCCACGCTTACACATTCCATCTCTCGAGTAACCCATACGTAGCAAACCGGGCCCCGTGACATACACTCTATGAAGGATCTTCAGCTGTACGAATCGTAAGCGGGCCGGGATCGCCACCTCTTTCGGGGAGGCCACCGCCGATACCCAGTCCTCATCGTCCAGTTCCAAGCCATCGCCCGTCCATGCCTCCCGCAGACGGAGCAGCAGGTCCGCGCGATCATTAATAAGTTTTTTGTAAATCAGAGAAATAGTGCTGTCGGGCACATAGCCATCCAACACTCTATCCTCCAGCGGGGAATACTCTGGGATGGCAGCAACGTCCGGAAAGACCGAACACAGCGCATGGTATACTTGTGCGTACCGGAAGTACTCTCTATCATTTAATTTGTATTCAGTTTTAAGCATTTCAAACATTTTGAAAGACCCCTTCGCCCAAAGATCACCCACCTTACATATACCAATCATATCCCATTTCTCAAAGCCTTTCGTTCTCCACAAACAACCCAGCCGCCCGGAGGCATACAACGGCGTCGCCCGAGTCAAGCGATCCTTCCACCCCATCGCAGCACTCGCCGCATGCCACACACGTACCGCAACCTGCGTGGGTCCTGTCAACCGTGCACCCGGGGTCACCGAGTACAGCGCCCTATTATAATCCCCACCCGGGAGCAGACATTTATCCATCTCGAAGGCCGGATTCAAGGCAGGACCGTATATCCCGTGGTTCACCGCCGCCAATTGAGACGCCCAATAGTATCGTTTAATATCGGGGAGGGCGACCCCCCCATCGTACCAAGGGAGCGTCAACTTGGCGAGAGCGATCCGCGGCCGCCCGTCCCAGAACAGTTGGCGCTGAAGACCCTCTACCTCCCGGAAATAACGGGCTGGCACGACATCTAGAGTATTTTGCAAAGCATACAAGAAGCGAGGTAGCGACATCATTTTAAACAATGCCGCCCGTCCGAGCGGCGAGAGCGGAAGTCGTCGCCACCTCTCGACGTCGGCCTTCAATCGCTGGAGGGGAGGGAGAAGGTTTCGCTCATAGCGGACCGCGGGATCCAGAGAAATAAAGATTCCCAAATATTTTAACCCCAGTGTAGCAATCTGGATAGGGCAATCCCGTGGCAGGAGGGGGGCCTCGCCCGAGAGGACGTAAACACATGACTTGGCCCAGTTGATAACCAGGCCAGAGTTGCGACCACAGGAACTCAATACGTCCACCAATACAATTAGCGACTGTCTGGGAGAGGTAAGATACAGAAAGATGTCATCTGCATAAAGGGAGACACGGTCTTCAAACTCCGGCGTCCATCTAATGCCCCGCAACGACGGCTCCCAACGCAACCAGGCGGCGAGAGGCTCCAAAGAAAGTGCAAAGAGAAGCGGTGATAACGGACATCCCTGCCTCGTACCTCTCCCCAGTGCGAAGGGAGCCGACACCCTACCATTCACCACAACCTGAGCCAATGGGTCAGCATATAGTAATTTTACCCAACCAATAAACTCAGGGCCGAACCCGAATTTCGCCAACACGGCCCAAATATACGGCCACTCCAAAGTGTTGAACGCCATAGTAGCATCTAAAGATGCCAAGATGGCCGGCTCACGTATAAACTCCGCTCTAGCAAGCACGCCGTGCAACCGCCTCAAATTCAGGGCGGTATTCCGATGGGGTATGAAACCGGACTGATCCTGATGAATCAAGTCGCCCACGACTCGAACCAGCCGATTAGCCAACACCTTAGCCAGAATTTTGGGTTCTGCGTTCAACAGCGAAATGGGCCTATAGGAGGCGCAGCGATCTCGCGGCTTCCCCTCTTTGTGTATCACAACTATGTTGGCGAGACGTTGGTCAGGAGGGAGGGAGCCCGCCGCACGTGCCGCAAAAAACATGTCCCGAAGAAATGGCGCTATCTTATCGGGACGCAACTTATATAGTTCAATGGGAAGACCATTAGGACCCACAGCCTTACCAGATGCGATCGAGCGAATGGCCAGAGCGATTTCATCTGACGACAACTTCGACTCCATCAATATTGCATCAGCCTCCGATAGGGTTGGCAATGCAATGTCTCTAAGCAACAGATGAGAATCCTCCTCCGAACGCACAGAAACCGGAGAGTATACCCCGCGGAAATAATCCACGAAGCAGTCAACGATCTCCACAGGGTCAATCACACGCACTCCGTCCATTCTCTCCACCACGGGCACCACCCTGCTCGCTCTCTCCTTCTTATCCAACCAGGCAATCAACTTCCATTTCAGCTATTTCAGTTTCCAGGCGAACCACCTCTGCTCTCTCACACCTCTTGGCATGGGAGATAAGGGACAAGGCCTGCCCCCTGATCACCACTTTATAAGCCTCCCATAGGGAGACGGCCGACGACACCGACCCCACATTATCATTGAAGTAGTGATCAGTGGACTTGACCAGTTCCGCGCGGATCTTAGGGTTACGTAGATACCAGGGGTTAATGGGTGCTACTCTCCCCTCTGCCCCAGGGACAACCTTCAGTTGCAACCATATGGGGGAATGGTCAGAGATACCTCGGGCTAAATGACGCAACTCCCCAATCATCCCAGCTTGGATCGCCAGCATAAGCATGTAATCAAGTCTCGAGAGACTCCCATGGGCCCCCGAGTGAAAGGTGTATTGCGCCTGTCCCGGGTGCATCAATCTCCAGCAATCTACAAGTCCCAAAGTGTCCAAAAAGCCACCCAACCAGGCCTGAGCCCTAGGGAGACCCCTGGGGGGGCAACGGTCCTCCAACCCGGAGACAACAGCATTAAAGTCGCCCCCCAACACCAGAACCCCCCCAGGGAGTCCCAGGACCAAACGCCCCAAATCAGCAAATGTAGCCGTCTGTAACCCCGGAGGCACATAAACAGCAACGAGGGAAACAGTCCTACCCTCCCATCTCCCCACCAGTGCCACATAGCGCCCCCTATCATCGTGAAACACCTCGTCCACCTCCAATGGGAGAGAGGCCCTAACCAAAATGCCCACTCCCCTCGAGCCAGAAGTGAAACCAGAGTGAGCGGCAAGGCGATAGCCCCTCCTATTTAGGGCATGGAAGGAGTTCCCAATCAAATGTGTCTCCTGCAGGAAAACAATGTCGGGCGAGATCCGGTTCAAAAACTGCAACACCACCCCGCGCTTGATCCTGTCCCCCAATCCATTCACATTCCACGAAAGGATTCTCAATCCCCTACCCCCCACCCCACTCCCGTGCATGATGCCCACATCCCGGAAAGCACAACCCGTACAAGTCAGCAGAGAACTTCACATTGCCTTGCGAAACAAACAGACAATCCCCAACAACCCCCCTCCCCCACAATCCCCAAACCACAACTCCCCCCTCCCTGCACCCCTGCTTGAGCCCAAACAGCCCCCCCAACTCGCAGTGTGCCTGTCGCCCTAACATATACCACGAAAAGAACCCCAGAAGGAGGAAAGGGCCCCAATAAGCTCCCCACAACCTCCAGGCATTTGAAGGGCATATTGTGTCAAACTAGGGTCCACTTGAGCTAAGGTACAAAACGTCACCAGTCTAGTCCATCACCAGGAACCAAGTTCTAATCTTGCTCCACCAAATCCTCTCCGCTCTTCTCCGTCCGAGTGTCTCGATCCTGTCCCCGAGGCAGGGCATCCAACCAGTCTCCAACCGCCTCCGGCCGGTCGAAGAAGTGCGAGCGACCCCTGAACTCAACCCGCAGCCTAGCCGGGAATAGCATTGCGTATTTCAGCTCCATGTCCCTCAAGCGCCGTTTGACGCCCGAGAATCCCAGCCGTTGTTTTTGGACCGCTTGCGTGAAGTCCGGGTAAAAGCTGACATTAGAGTTCTCGAACTTCAGCGGCCCGGCCACCCTCGACGCCTGAAGGATAGCATCCCTATCCCGAAAGTTAAAGAGTCGGGCGATTATAGGCCGCGGGGGAGCACCCACTTTGGGCGCACCACCCGGAATCCTGTGGGCCCGCTCCACCGCAAAGAACTTGCTCAGGCCCTTGGGCGCGAGACGGTTGATCACCAGATCCTCCACAAAAAGATCAGCAGCAGATTCCTCCGCTCTTTCCGGCACTCCAATGATACGAACATTGTTCCGTCTAGCCCTGCTTTCGGAGTCCTCAAGTCGACGGTCCGTCAGGTCACTGGCTAGCCGCAACCTACGGACCTCCGTCTGCAGGGTGGCCACATCCACAGTTAGGCTCGACGCCGCTTGAGTCAAGGAGTCGACCCGCTCGTTAGTTTTGGACAGGTCTGCCTTGACCAAATTCACATCGATCAGGACCGCGTCCAATTTATGAGCCAGGGTATCATACTGCTGACCCACAGCGGCCTTCATCTCCTCAATGGCGCCCATGACGTCCAGCAAAGTCAATTCTGACGATGGGCCTGAGACCTCTTTGGACCTCTCAGGCGATTTATGCGAGCCACTAGGGGATCCCTTCGTCTGCGCATACCGATCCATGTTATTGACCTGCGTATAGGCACCCCTCCGGGTTGACTTGGGTTTCGACTTGTCTCCTTCCAGTCTCGCCGCCATCGTCCGGAGGCCACCAAGGTTGGCACCCACCTGCACCAGGCAAAAGGGACCAGATGGCTAGTTCAATTGGACACCGCCGTCGCCGACAGTGAGCCCACGTATAGTCCGAGAGGCAGGCCAGACACTCCGCCGGCCGCGCCCCTCTGAAACACCAAAGTCCCTCAGCCGATATCAGAAAACAAGCTTGAAAACGAAAGTGAAAGTGCGGGGTCCATGGCAGGTCAAGCCCAGCCTGCCGCTGTTGTTCACTTCGTACCCGGGCACCTCATCAACTCGGGATCGGGACCAAGGCAAGAGCAGGCCGCAAACTTGGGAGTGCAACCATTCCGGTTCCCAGCGTCCGATCTGAATTTGGAAAACGGGTGGCACCTCAGCGCAAGTTCATCAGCAAAAGCCCGTCAAATAAATCAGGATTAAGTCAGGATAGACGTGGGAGGTTGCGGAGGCCCTCGAGAGCCGTAAGCCTACGCGGCCATCTTGGTTGCGCGCTAGGCTCCTCCTCCCTCTCTCATTCTTAAGGTATGGAGCTGACAAGAACCTAGAGGGACTCTTGGCATACAAACTTGGCATACAAACTATAGCATACCATACTATTGAATACAACACCTACTTCTTACCTTGTCCTACACTTAGCTACACTGTGGTAGAACTAGTTAGAGAACGCATCGTATGAGTACTCACATTTTTAGCCTGTGTTATTTGTGTATATGAATATATGTGTCATAGCTAAAAGATAATGCTAGCACGGTATTATTTCTTTCTACTGTTTACACTGTACATAATATATCTTGCATACTGTCTTATGATTGTAACAGCACATATCTCTTACACGAGAAATAAGACTGTTCAATAAATCCTTTTATTGAAACGTCCGTCTACTCTTTCTGTGTAAACGCTGCAGAATCTAAGCATGCACGATTAGCTGAGTGAAACTGTTATCTATTGTTTAGACGATTCTGAGAGTGTTCCGATTCTAAAAGGAAACAAAGTTGTCATGTTTATGCGGTTGCCATTAACTACTCCCTTCTTGTTTCACAAGGAGTTTCTAGGGGCCTCTGAGTTAGCTGGCACACAGAGTCATTAAGTTTAATATACTCGATAGGGGCATACTGACCTCAGTCCAATGCCAAAACTATAGTGTATATTATTCCAATGCGCAGAGCCTATTAGGGAAATAGGAACTACACTACAACTTGGGCTTCCTGAAAGGTCGGTATCATCTGATCCCACTGCTAGTGATGCAAGGAGATTCCAGTATCTACTTTACTGGCATTATTCCTGATCCATGGTAGATTCGATGCACCTTCCAGTTCCAGCGATCCGTTCGCGCTTTTGGGTGTGCCAGCAGGCAAGGTGGAGACTACTCTGTGGGCATTGCGTCATCTACGGGACTGGGTGCGTCGTCTGCAGGACCCAGTGTCTTTAGTTGTTGTCGACCCCACCAGGGGGACAGATGTGGAAGCGGCTACTCTTGAGTGGAATCGACGTTCCTCAGTTGCCCAAGTCCATGCCACCTCAGGAGTGGCAATGAAGTGGGTCTTGTTGTGGAAAACCACCCTGAGTTGGCCCAGAAATAGAAGTCGATATTGGAGGTTGAGGGCCCGCTGTATCTGCTTGACAGCAAAGTATGCTCTCCTTTTTGCCTGTACCTCTTTGGTGTAGTCTGGGAAGATCATCACCTTGCTTCCTTGATACGACAGGGTAGGATGAGTGCGGACTTTGAAATTGAGGAGTTTGGCGATGATCGGCCGGTGTGGGGCTCCGGGTGGTGGCCTAGGTGTCAGGGCACAATGAGCACATTCCACCACAAACCATGGTGAAAGAGTGGCCAATGGCATCCATGATTTGAGCCAGTTCTCCGCAAAGGTGGCCTCCTGTGTTGATTCTGCCACTTTGGGAATGCCCACCAAGTGGAGATTGTTGCAGCGTGAGTGGTTTTCTGCTTCCTCCGCATGCTTATGCAGGTCTCTCGTGTGGGTCAGAAGCTGCTTGACCTGCTCCTTCAGATGTGTTACATCATCCTCCACTGTGGATATTCGAGATTCAGCTTCCGTTATGCAGGCAGTGGCATTGCGACGTCTTGCTGTTTGAGGGCCATGTCTACATGTATCTCTCCTATGTTGTTTTCCACAGTCTTATGAAAACTTTATGGCCTGCAGTATTGTGGCGAGATCTCCATCTGGGAGAGGGGTCTTAGCCAGAGCGACGTCTTCAACACTCACCCCACTGGTAGAATACTGATCCATGCTGGTATGGAACGGGGTGGTTTTGTTCCTTTGCCTTTGCTTATCCTGGTATTGCTTCAGAAGGAGTGGTATTGAAATAAAGTATGCAGTCGCTTGCAGGTCCACCAGGCTGCTGATTCCACCTCAGTCCCTGCTTCGTGGCCGTGGCCGCATCGTCTCCTCGGTTCTCGAGTCACACTTGGGCATTCGGAAGAATTGTCGGGGTCGCCCCTCTCTGGGTCGTCGGGGTGGTGTCCAGTTTAGTCTCAGGACTGGTGGGTTAATGCGCTTCTTGGGGGTCAATCCAGTCACTGGTCCTGCAGCTCTGGCATAAACCTAGGCCAGCTCCACTACAGCCTGGACAGGAGACCAGAAGGGGCGGGGTGCCCCATGCCTGGTATCTGGGTGTCCCTGTTAGGTGTCAGGAGGCCTACGCAGCTAGCATTGCATGGGGATTGTGTGGCTCAACGTTGTGTCTCCAGAGCCCCTCTCCATCCACCAGGTCACCTTCGTTGACCCTCATCTGAGTGGTCTCCCCAGTCATCAGCAGGGGTAAGGACGATTCTGGGCCCCTGCAGGTTTACAGTAGTGGGTTTCTTCACAAGCTTTGGTCCGCTTGCTCGTTATTAGGTTCCGGGGACCTTAGTCAGGTTCCATTGGTTGCTACCCCCTCCCTCTCAGGAGTGGTGTGATTTGTCAGGGTGGCCTCCGGGGGGAGGGGGGTCCTCCGCTGCTGCCACTAGTTCTTAGGTTGCCTTTCCGGCCTGCCTGCCAATTATGAACCACCCTCTTCTTCAGGGGGTAAGGGGTGGTCCGCAACTTCTCCAAGGGACGGTATTCACAGGCCCCGTCCCTGTCACAGCCCCTGCCCGATTGCCTAGGGAGTTCAGTACGCTGCCCCCTTCTCCTAGGATGCTACTTGGTGCCCCTGTCGGACGTGCTGCCATGCGAGAGGCCTCAGGATGTCTGCCCCTGCCGTGGGAGTCTTCATGGGCCTCGTCCCTATCGTGGGCTCGTCCGACTGTAGAGCTGTATGCTGTGCCTTTCTGCCAGGACACCATCAGATATTTCCCTGGACGCTGCCCTTTTTGTTGTGGCGGCCATGCAGGCCGCACGGGAGGCCTTGGGGCATCCGCTGCTGCTGCTATCACTGCTGCCAGTATCCTCACAGGCCTCGTCTCTGCCGCTGGCCTGCCCGGCTGCCTAGGGAGTCCTGCACTTCACCTCTTCCTGCCAGGACACCAGCGGGCAGTTCCGCCGGTTGCCGCCCCATTTGCTGCGTAGGTCGTGTGGGAGGCCTCGGGATGTCCGCTGCGGTCGCTGCTGTCACAGCCAGCGCCCTTCCGGTCCGCAGGTCGACTGCTCGCTTGTCTCTGTGCGCCCTCCCCAGCCAGGGATCATGGTCTCAATAACCTCGTCTTGTGTCAGGGGGGGCTCTGGAGTCCCGGCCTGTGTCGGTCTCCCTCTCTAGGGTTATCACAGTGGCCAATGGAGGTCACAGGCCTCAATTGAGACCCCACTATCTTGTCTTCTCTTGTCCAGAGCTCACTGAAGGGGCCTTCTTCACAGGTTTGCAGAATGTGTGCCAGACCTGCTTAGAAACATCGCGGGACGCCCTTTCTCATACAAAGCGGTGCTGACATTTCTGTTCTCAGAGGGCTATTACGATGCGAGCGGATGACAGAGGGGTGCGGAGCGCTCTTAGAGTGCGACCGCCATCCTGACGCTCAAGCCTCTCTCGCCTCCTAACTTCTTATGTGCACAGTCCACACAATGGATGTTGTAGCCTGTGGGAAGAAGGCCATCTAGGATGTGCAGGAATGTGGGCACAAACCATGTTTCTGTGTGCAAGAGGGTGTCAAGTTTGTGATAGGTGGTGAGGACTGCGATGTCTGGGGTGTAAAGTACTGCAGATTGAGCATTGAGGGCATGAGGGCATGAGTTGGAATGTGTGTTGTTTAGTTTGATGGTGTGTGGTAGTTAGTGGAATGTGTAGAAAGTCCGGTCCATATGTTTTGCAAATGCTATGTGAGTGTCTGTGTCATCTAAAGCAAAGCCAACTATTTCTGCACTACGATCAGCAATGCCCCCAACAGTTCTAAAAGCATTTTTCAGATTCTCAAAAACCTTACCCACCCTGATTGTGCCATAACATCTACCCTTCCTACACAAGCCCTCTGCGATAACCTTGCGCTATTTTTCAAAAACAAAATCGACACCATTATTCTTAATCTGAACTCCTCCCCTCCCCTAGGTGGTCTCATTACCCCTAGAGCCTGTACTAGTGATCCTGTTTCGGTGCACTCTGATTCTCCTCTCATGGAAAAGCTGCGGGAGTTTCCCCCCATCCCAGAACCTGAATTTGAAAGGCTGGCACTTGGGATCACCTCCGGATCCCCTCTTGACCCGGTGCCTTCTAAAGTCTGTAAGAGTTTTGGTTCTGACCTCTTTGTCACCCTCTGCAGGATCTGCAATCAATCCTTACACTGCGGGCTTGTGCCATCCTCCTGGAAGGAGGCCCTCATCACCCCACTGTTAAAAAAACCTTCCTTGAACCCTGACTGTTTGTCCAATTACCGGCCTATATCCCTCCTGCCTTTCCCAGCAAAAATTGTAGAGCGCTGGGTTAGCACCTGTCTCTCCATTCATCTGGAGAAAAATCAGATTCTGGACGATTTTCAGTTTGGCTTTCGTCCTGCTCACGGGACTGAAACAGCTGTCCTGACAGCTCTGGAGGACCTTCGTATGCGGGCAGACAGGGGCCAGGCAGTAGCCTTGATCCTGTTGGACCTGTCTGCCGCTTTCGATACGGTCAACCATGGGGTCCTGTTGGGGCGACTCCGGACGGCTGGGGTAGACGGCACTGCCCTACTTTGGTTCCACTCCTTCCTACGGGACAGGAGACAGGCGGTGTCTCTCCCCCCTTATCAATCTATCTTCTCTTCTGTCCCCCACGGGGTGCCCCAGGGCTCCTCCATCAGCCCCATTCTTTTTAACGTGTACCTTAGACCTCTGATCACGTTGATAAAGGCGCACAGGTTAAAAACAATCAACTATGCGGATGACACCCAGCTCATCCTCTCTTGGGAGGGAGAAGACTCTACCCCCCTTGCAGCCTTTCACGACTGCTTAAGGGAGACGGCTGGGTGGCTACACACTAACTCGCTGCAATTTAATTCCTCCAAAATGGAGGTTCTGTATTGTGCAGGAAGTCGCATTCCTCGGCAATTCCCCTGCGACTTTTGGCCCCCGGAAACAGCAGATAAACCTCGGCCAGTTACATCGGTTCGCAACCTTGGGGCCACACTGAATGATAAAATGAACACTGAAACCCAAGTTGCTAAAACGGTGGGAATGTGCACAGCTATCCTGCGCTCCCTGCGCAAAATTATGCCATTGCTACCCGCACAAGCTCGGGAGCAGATAGTCAGGTGCACCATCCTCAGTCGCCTGGACTATTGCAACGCGCTGTTATTTGAGTCCCCAGTTGCCCTGCTTGACCGACTTCAAAGAGTTCAGTCGGCCGCAGCCAAATTAGTTCTGGGTTGGACTAGGAGATCTTCAGCCTCAGCGGCCCTAGCTGAACTACACTGGCTTCCGCTCAAACAACGTGTGGCCTTCAAGTCCCTCTGCCTTGTTTTTAAAGCGCTCCATGGAGCTGGACCTAAACCTCTGCAGGCCATGTTCACATGGTATACCCCTTCCAGAGCTCTACGCTCAGCCTCAGCCCGTCTGGTGATTGTTCCTAAATATTACAAAGTCAGGACGGGGGGCAGATCTTTCAGAGTCGCAGCGGCTAAACTGTGGAACAGTCTGCCTCCTGATATCCGTCAAATTTCACAGCTCCTCCCTTTCAGGAAACGCATCAAGACGTGGTTATTCCCTTAGAAACAACCCCTTCTTCCTGCTCCTCGCTATCTGTTCCCCTGAGTTAAGAGTATTCACCAGCGCCAGGAAACCTGCAAGGTGTCAGCCGCGCTTTATAAATGTTTAAAATAAATAATAATAATCTACATCTTTTGTAATTGTGGGGATTGACCGTATAGGGTCCTAAGTGAGGCTCATTATTACATATTTCCTTATATGTTTCAGTCGAAGAGGGGTTCTGGTTCAAGGCCCTTCCAAGGCCCTAACCTGGAACTGCCCTTTGCTAGAGACACTGGGCCATGGGACACCATGAAGAGTTGATTAAAGTAGGGAGAAGGCAGGAAGTGATGTCACTTTGTGTGCAGATGGATGATCGGAAACTTCCTGTGATGTCACTTCATGTGCCCAAATAGAGGGCAATTCAATTTTCAATTGCTAATAACTTTAGCACAGTTTGATGAATCTGCATCAAGTGTGCCTAGCAGTTAGCAAGTTACACTCAGTGCACGTATTTCAGGGTTAGTGCTGAAATAATGGGATTGGAGTTAAAGATGGGGCTCAAAACATGTTTGATTTAGTAATGATGTTTGGTTGATGATTCTGTGTGAACTTCAGTGGAGACTTAGCATGTTTAGATTACTCTGGGTTTTCTCTATTTTATACAGGCCCATCAATGGGGATTTGTAGTGTGGCGGGTGAAAGAAGTCTTCTAATTAATTTGGTACTGTTTGATGAATTCACATAAAATTTGGCAGGTGTTTAGACGTTTAGCTTATTGTTGGTTATTTCAAGTTTTAGGCACATCTGTCTAGGATGGCAAAGGTAAATGGGAGGGCAATTAGAGTTTCGTTGACTAACAATGTTGGGGTTGTTGAATTAATCTGCATAAAATTTGTCAACTGCTAAATTAAGTCTGGTGCTAGGTCAGGCAAACCATGCAACCATTCCCCATTTCACACAGCCAAAGGTGGTTGGGCAAATGGCCTGGCTGAAGGCTGTGCACAGCCCAGAATGGGTACATGGCAGGTTGTGTGCAGTGGAGTTTGGGCAGCTACAATGGGGTAAGCACATGACTTGGTTCTGCTGCCAACCCCTGCAACACACAGCCAAATATTATGCACAGTGTGGGTTAGGCTGCCACAGAAGGTTGAGAGCAGGGCCTACCAGTGGAGTGGTAAAGGAGCTCTCGGGTGACACTTGCCAACCCAAGCCCCCTGGCCTTAACTCTAAACAATGCAATGATTTGGCGACATTTTTTGTGGATAAAATCGACAAAATCTACTCCGAATTCCACAATCATTCCAATGTCACTACAAAACCTCAATCCACCTACTCCTCACCTTCTCATACCACACAGGAAATAGCCCAAGCAAAGAATGCCAATTTGCTTAATGAATGGTCTCCCATGGACATTTCTTCCTTTCATAATATTCTTACAAGCATCAAGTCTGGTTCCCCGCAGGATCCTATCCCCACTACTGTACTCCAAAAACTGGATCTCCCCATACTCCTCTCTAACATGCAGCTCCTAAATATATCACTCCTGGAAGCTTGTGTTCCTGCAACCTGGAACCATGCAATGGTCCTCCCCTTACTAAAAAAAGCCAACTCCGACCCTGAGATTCTCTCTAACTTCCGCCCTATTTCTCTGCTTCCCATTTTTTCAAAGATTTTGGAAAAACACATGAATCTTCAACTGACCAAGTTTGATGAAGCCGAAAAAATTCTACATCCTTCTCAATCGGGTTTTCGTGCCGGTTTTTCAACAGAGTCGACCTTACTGGGTGTGACTGAAAACATCCGTCAATTAATTGATAAAGGAGAAATGGTAGCACTTATCCTACTGGATTTAAGTGCAGCATTTGATACCGTTTCCCACTCCTCTCTCCTAAAAATCCTTAACTCTGAGGGCATCGGCGGCAATGCTCTCATGTGGCTGTCCAGCTTTCTATCCAATAGGACTTATCAGGTTTTCTCCTCTACAGCTCATTCCCAGACTCATATATCTTCGCATGGAGTCCCCAAGGGCTCCATTCTCAGTCCATTACTTTTCAACATATATGTTAGTCCTTTGGCTATGATAGCAGAACAAGCAGGCCTGACTATTTACTCCTACGCTGATGATACCCAGCTTATTTTTTCACTTTCCCCCAAGGAAACCTCTAACCCACCCTCTCTGCAAGCAGGGCTATTAAAGATAGCCGACTGGATGCACACTAACAAACTAAAGTTAAATGGAGGAAAAACCGAACTCCTCATCTTTGGAAATAAAAAATCGCTCTGGGGCCCCCAACATTGGCCCTCTGAGATGGGTGACCACCCCTCCCATCCCTTTCAGCACGCAACCTCGGCTTCGTCATTGATGACCAACTGACTATGAAGCAGCAGGTGATTAAAGTAGCTTCAACTTGTTTTGCTATTTTAAAGTGGCTTCGGAAAATTCTGTGGATGCTTCCTGCATCCACCCTAGGAACTGTCGTCCAGGCTCTGGTAATTTCCAGACTGGACTACGGAAACGTGCTCTATTTGGGTGCGAGCATGGGAGTGCTCCGCAGACTTCGGGTGGTCCAGAATTCTGCATCTAGACTGCTCTGCCAACTTCCCAGAACAGCCCCAACCTCTGATGCACTCCGTGAACTCCACTTTCTGAGAATTGACAATCGTACCAAATTTAAAGCCCTCTGTTACATGCACAGAATAAACACGGGCTCAGCTCCCCACTATGGTAATACCGTGCACAGAGTCCAGGGGTTCCCCAAAAGTGTACAGAGCTCAATGTAAAACTCAAAGTGCTCTGTTAGTGGTAGTGTGGGCGAGAGCCCTTAGACCAGACACAGAGGAGTATAAGACAATTATTGCACAACAGTAATCAATTATGGACACACGACTCAAGAAGGAGATTTAGACCAATTTTAGAAAATTCTACTTTTTTTGTACTTCATTTTAAGACCAAGATCTTCATAATAAGGTAAGTACGTTTTTAATTAAAATTACTGTTTTTGTGGTTAATCAGGTAAGCACACAACTTACAGTTCCACTCTTCTGGACCAAAAGGTCTGCAGTGGGCAAGGAGTAGGTAAGTTCCAACACTGCACCACCAGTGGCCCAGGGGCGGCCGGGTGCTGAGGTCAAACTCTGGTTCGGCCCAAAGCATTTCAATAGAGACTGGGGGACCTTGGAACCACGCTCCTTCCAGGCAAGTGGAATGGTAGCAGGGGCCAAGCTTTAGGGGTTAGGACTAGCAAAGCAGACCGGCGTCTTGTGTACGATTTGCCGCGATCTCAATGCCACTGAGCAGGCGCTGCGGGATCTGGATGCCCGGGTGTTGGCTGGGGCGACCCCCTCACTGCTGCATCAACGTGCGAAGCTGCTGAGCGAGTTCCAGGTACTTGCATTTCACAAGACAGCTTACTTGGGGAAGTACGCACACGCTCACGTGTACAGGGAGGGTGAGAGGCGGGACCCACTCTGTCACAGCTTCTTACTCCTCGGCAATACAACACTTACATCACCCAGTTTCAAGCAACTGACGGTTCCTGTGTCACACGCGGCGCGGATATACTCTCGACATTTTTGGCCTACTATACACGATTATACACCACATGTTCACCTCCGACTGGCACCGCTCCCGATTACCTGAATGAAATAGCGATGGTGTGGATTGAGAGGAGGCAACAACATTTCTTGTCCTCGCCTATAGGTGCCAATGAAATTATAGAAGCGATTGACAGCCTAGATGGCTCCCGCGCCCCAGGCACGGAGGGCCTCACTGGCTTGCCTTACAAGACATATAAAGCACTACTGGTTCCACATTTGTTGGAGGTCTATGCTGGAATCGGGTGAGTTGCCCTCCACCATGAGGGAGGCGATCGTGACATTGCTTCTTATGCCGGGCAAGCAGCCTGAGAACTGTGCCTCATACCGGCCCCTTTCTCTTTAAATCAAGACTATAAGATTTTGGCAAAAGTTTTCGCCACAGGAATATCACTCATAATATCTCCCCCCTTAAAACGGGATTTGTACCAAACCGCTCAACATCGGTGAATCTGCGCACGTTGTTCGCCGTTATTAATCAGATAAATCCTACTCTCCTGGCCAATGGGATATTGTTAGATGCCGAGAAGGCGTTTGGCTCCCTGGATTGGGAGTTTCTTCAGGCAACTCTTAGTAAACTTGGCTTCTCACAAAACCTTCACTCCTTGGTCCGCCTCTTGTACCCTAACCCTGTAGCACAGCTACAAATCAATGGGGTATTCTCACATAAATATTTCGCTGTTGCGCGGCACCAGGCAGGGATGCCCCCTATCTCCCCTGTTGTTCATCACAGTGATGGACCTGCTGGTGCGGCACCTGCAGGAGCGGCATCTTCAGCGGGGGATTGGGTTCCACCGTGGTCCTCTCCTAGCATCCTTATATGCAGATGATGTTCTTTAATTCGTCCGGGAACCAGCTTTAAATCTCCCTCCTATTATATGAGAGGTGGTGGTTTTGGTGTCTTTTCCGGACTAGTTATCAACTGGACCAGGTCTGAGGTCTTCCCTTTGACAGACGCCACTCTCCCGTTTTCGCTTGACTTCCCCTTGCGCTGGTGCAAGGACCCCCCCAGATACCTTGGGATGCTCCTGCACCACACGGCCTCGGAAGTCATTCGTCACAATTATGGTCCCGATATAGATCGCCTTGCAGGACAGATAGATCGTTGGATAACTTTCCCCCTTTCCATTGCCCGTCATATAACGATCATGAAGATGGTCATTTTGCCGCGGTTTTTATCTTTTTTCTTAAATATTCCAATTCTGCTTATGGTCCCCTGTTCTTGACACCCTTCATAGCATGCTCACGAGGCTGGTCTGGGCCGGTAGACAGGCGCAGGTGGGTTGGCAGACGCTCACTCAGCCTTTTGCACGCGGGCTTTGGCATACCTGATTTTTATTCATACTACTTGGTTTCACAAACACACTATGCCTATATTTGGTATCACCCAGACGCGCAACTGCAATTTTTGAAGCCTGCACACACACAGGCCCGCCCTTACCGCCTCGCCCCAGCGTGGGCTAACAAGAACCCCGACCGAGATCCACACCTTGCAAACCACTTGCTGGGCTTGGAGATGACTTTGCAGGTATTTGAAGGTTGACCACTTGCACTTCCCACATTTGGCACTCTCAAGATAATCCATGGCTGCCCCCTACCATTGTCACAACCTTTGACTGATAAAATGTGGACCTATTGCTCCTAGAAAACGCGCTTTATCTCTAATAATTATAAGCACAAGCTCTTACATTTTAAATAAATACATAGGGTTTACTTCACACCTGTGCTGCTTGCCAAGATGGACCGCAGTAAGCCCGATAACTGCCAGAGATGCGCTGTAGAGCATGCTGATTTTATACACTTGACGTGGAACTGCCCAGCGGTTTTGGCATTTTGGGAGGCGGTATTTGGACAACTAGAACTTATGGTTGAGACTGAGCCCGTGCCTTCGCCACTGCTGGCCCTGCTAGGGTATGTCTCTCCACTGGGTGCGGAGATCAGACTGTTTGCCGCATTTGCTTTGTTGATGGATAAGAGGCTGGTCTCCTTGCATTGGGGCGCTACTACGCCGCCGTTGGTGAAGGCCTGGTTGCGAGACCTGATGTACTGTGACACCACCAGCGATATATATGCTTCCCTTGCTGCCCCCTGCCTCCCGCCCTAAACACATTTGGCAGCCGCTCCGTTCTTATTTGCTGCTTCACCCTAAGCTCACTGATTGATGTGCCTTCTAAGGTAAAACCAACCACTGTGCCGGCTGACTGATTGTATCATATTCAATATTTGTGACTCATTATAGTGTGTACCTGCAATGTTGTTTAATGTTGGGTTATTATTTTTTATTTTTTTTGTCATTATTGTTCTATGCACATCTTGCATGTCAGTAACTGTCAAATCACATGTTTTACATTATATATGCTACAATTGTAGTTTACTTACCTGAAAATTTTATAAAAACAATTGAAAAAAAAAAGTTTTCCCACCGGTTTTCCTGCCTAAAGTGGGGGTGTAAACCGGCGGCTGCCATCTGCTGCTAGCAGTTGAGGCTGGTGGTCGCATTACAAATGTGGCAGGCCTTTGAAGCTCTCCTCTTTGAGCACTGGCCCTTCCTTGGGGGTTAGTTGTGACACCTCTGCCCAACATGTGCATTGTTTCTGGTGCCAGAGAGCAGGGGCTCTTTACCCAGGGGTCCAGAAACATGTCTGGTGGTGGCTGGCTGCCTTCAGCCCATCAGAGACCACACCAGGGTTGGCAGGATTTCAGGGGGCACTTTTGAGGTGCCCTCTAGGTACATGGTACAATAAATCTCACATTGGCATCAGTGTGGATCTATTGAAAGGAGTAGTTTGGTACCAAACACTCCTATGTTTAGTGAAGCCATCATGGTGCTATGGAACTTGAATGGTCCAGTTTCCAATCCATGTATTCTCTATGACTTCAATGGCACAATATTAAGAAATGGACCCCAATATTGTAGGGGCATGTCTGCTCATGCATATATACATTCACCGGTGACCAATGGCTTCAGGCAGTAGTAGTCGGGATGGCACCCCAGCAGGGTGCCATGTCGACTTTGTTGTTTTCTCCCTTACAGGGGGATGCACGCTGCAAGGACAGTGGTATGGTCCCAGTGAGGAGGGATCCCAAGGGACCCTCTTCATCTCCCAGGCCCTAGATACCCAGGGTACCATTCAATAGGGACTTACATGGAGTCAAAGTACCAATTGGGGATTTGTTTTTAGGGAAGAAGCACTGGCACAGGGGACCTGGTTGGTAGGGACCCTGTGCACAACAATTGAAACCACATCAAAAACCAGGCAAAAAGTGGAGGGCTAACCATGGAAAAGAGGCACTTTCTCACATGACCCCCCACCCCGTTCCAAAATGAAAGAGGATGAAACTAACCTTCCCATAGAGAGTCTTCATCTTCTAAGTGGAAGATCCTGGAAAGGACCTCTGTAGTGCATGGGCAGTCCCGGGGCTGTGTTCCACTGTAATGTCTATTCCCTGTTGGGATATGGACCACCTTAGCAGTTTTGGATTCTCAGCTTTCATCTGTTGCAACCACCTAAGATGCCTGTGGTCTGTCTGAACTAGGAGGTGAGCGTTAAACAGGTATGGCCTCAACTTCTTCAGGATACAGACCACAGCAAAGGCTTCCCTCTTTATGGCACTCCAACGCTGTTCTCTAGGGAGTAGTCTTCTACTTATAAAGGCAACAGGTTGGTCATGGCCATCATCATTTGTTTGGGCTCGGACTGCACCTATCCCATGCTCAGAGGCATCTGTCTGCACAATTAACTGCTTGGTATAGTCTGGAGCTTTTAGGACTGGGGCAGAGCACATTGCATCCTTCAGAGTGTCAAAAGTCTTTTGACAGATCACTGTCCAGCTTACTTACTTTGGCATCCTTTTGGAGGTGGGTTCTGTGAGTGGAGTCACTATGGACCCATAGTCCTTCACAAACCTCCTATAGTACCCAGTCAAGCCAAAGAATGCCCTTACTTGGGTCTGGGTTGTTGGAGCAACCCAGTCCAGAATTGTCTGGATCTTGGGTTGGTGTGTCTGAACTTTGCCTTCACCTACTAGGTAACCCATGTACACAACCTTTCCCCACCCTATCTGACATTTGCTTGCCTTGATAGTGAGGCCTGCACTTCTCAGAGCCTCCAGGACCTTGCCAAGGTGGATCAGGTGATCCTGCCTGGTGGAGCTGTAGACAGCAATATCATCCAGATAAGCTGCACTAAAGGATTCCGGCCCAGCAGGGACTTTGTCCTTCGACCGTTGGAAGGTGGCAGGGGCATTATTTAGTCCAAAGGGCATCACAGTAAATGGGAAGTGCCTATTTGGGGTGGAGAATGACGATTTTTCTTTCTCTCCAGGGGGTCAGACCTATCTGCCAGTACCCCGATATGAGATCAAAGGTACTGAGATATTTCGCTGCCCCTAACCTGTCAATTAGTCCATCTGCCCTAGGGACTGGGTGTGCATCTGTTTTTGTAACAGCATTGAGGCCCCTACAGTCCACACAAAACCTAATTTCTTTCTTTTCACCCTTTAGTGAGGTTTGGGGATTAAGACAACTGGGCTGGCCCAGGGGCTCTCTGAGGGTTCAATGACAGACAATTCTAGCATCTTGCTGACTTCAGCTTGGATGCTCTCTCTGACATTATCAGACTGCTTGTAGATTTTGTTTTTGACAGGTAGGCTGTCACCAGTGTCCACATCATGGGTACACCAGCTAGTCTGAGCAGGGGTCAGAGAGAAGACCTCGGCGTACTGACTTAGTGCCAGCCTGCAGTCAGCTTGCTGTTGGTCAGTGAGGGTGTTTGAAAAGACCACTCCACCAACAGACCCATCTTTGGGATTGCTGGAGAGGAGATCAGGGAGAGTTTCACCCTAATTTTCCTGTCCCTCATCTGTGACCAGGAGCATGGTCATGTCCGCTCTGTCATAATAGGGCTTCAGGCAGTTGGCATGTATCACTATTTTGGGGTGTTTGCAACTGCCAAAGGTCCACCAAATAGGTGACATCCCCTTTTCTTTCAAGGACAGGGTAGGGCCCAATCCACTTGTCTTGCAGGGCCCTAGGGGCCACAGGCTCCAATACTCATACCTTCTGCCCTGGTTTCAATTCAACCAGCTCAGCCTTTTGGTCATACCACTGCCTTTGAAGGTCTAGTCTGGCCTGAAGGTTTTGGATTGCTTTCTCCATGTACTCAGACATCCTGGAATGAAGGCCAAGCACATAGTCTACTACGGTTTTGGTTCTTTGAGAGGTTTTTCCCAACCTTCCCTTACCAGACTCAGAGGACCTCTAACAGGGTGCCCAAAAAAAAGTTAAAAGTATGAAAACCCGACTCCCTTCTGTTTTGCCACGCCTCCTATTAAGCCGATTATCAAAAGGGCTCGTCCCTGGCCCAAACGTCTGATAGACCAATGGATTGCAGAATTAGAAAAATCTAAGCCAGTCCCTGATCCAGATGCGATAATTGCCAATGAAAATTTTAACACATGGATAGAAGGTTCCTTAGACCAAGTCCTCCCTATAAAATCCACCCAGACGAAAATTGGAATCAATAGAAGGGCATGGTACTCCCCAAAGCTCTTGGCATTGAAGCAAACTTGCAAAAAAACTAGAAAGAACCTGGAGGAAGGACTTCTGGCCTAGTAAGAAACTAGAATATAGGGAAGCCATCAAATTATATAAGACAGAAATGAAATCTGCTCAAACGGCCTATTATGAAGAAAAAATATGCTTGGCGGGTAAATCCGCAAGCGAGATATTTCGCATAGCAAAAACCATGCTCAGTATCTCCCCTCCCCCCCCCCCCACCCCCTGTGACCTCTGATATTTCAGGCTCACGTTGTAATAAATTTAGCAGACTTCTTCCCTAATAAAATTCAAGACATCAACACGTCTTTTTCAATGATGGGCGGTCAAACAGGGGATCCCAGTCCCTTCAGCCTAGATTCCCATCTTGAGGTAATCTCCCCGATGAATCCCAAGGCGTTTGAAAGTATCTCCTCAAAGGTAAAGAATGGCTCGCCCAGAGACCCAGCACTGCTTCACATCCTGAAACAAGTTGCCACAAACATCTCCCTCACTATATTGGAACTGATCAATGCCTCTCTTGCCACTAGAGTGGTCCCCCCTCCTTGGAAGAAAGCGATGGTGAAGGCACTCCTAAAAAAACCTAACCTCCATCCTGACTTCCTGGGAAACTATCGCCCCATCTCACTCCTCCCACGGATCAGTAAAATAGCTGAAAAATATGTTAACTCGGTGCTGTCCACCTTCTTAGAGGCCCACAATCTCCTCCACCCGTCACAGACTGGCTTCCGACCACTCCAAGGAACTAAAACGACTCTACTATCTGTAGTCGAAGAGTTTAGAAAAATCTTGGACGCTGGAGGCACTACTGTTATCATCCTCTTAGTCTTTAGTGCCGCCTTCGACATGGTTAACCATCAAATCCTGGCCCACAGACTTACAAGATTGGGGGTGACCGGGGTTGTGTTGACATGGCTGCAGTCCTTCCTGGATGATAGATTCTTCCAGGTCTTCGATGTTGAAGTGACCTCAAAACATATGCCTCTCCGCTGCGGAGTGCCTCAGGGATCATCCCTGAGTCCCACCTTATTTAAAATTTACCTGAGCCCCCTAGCAGAGATTGTACTGCCTTTTGGGGTACATATAGTGACATATGCAGATGATACCCAACTCGTGGTGGGACTCAATCAAGCAGACAACTCCTCCCCCAGCCTTTCTCCCTGCCTGAAAGAAGTGGCCAAATGGACGAATAACTTCTTTTTTAAATTAAATGGAGACAAAACTGAGATGATGATTCTGGGGCATCCGTCCATATTTGATTCCAACATAATGTGGCCGGCCGACTTGGGCCCCGTTCCGGTCCCCAAGACCCAAATAAAAAGCCTGGTTGTTTGGTTGGATCATGATCTGACTTTCAAGGTCCAGGCACGCAATGTGGCAGCTTCATGCTATGGCATCTTAAAGATGTTCTGCAAAGTTCTCTCACTCCTCCCCTTCCAGGCAAGGAAGCTGATGGGTCAGGCACTTATTTTATCACGTCTGGACTATGGGAATGCCCTTTATCTTGGGGCCCCATGCACCACATTCGAAAAATTCCAGACAGTACAAAATTGGGCAGCCAGAATCTATTTGGACATCCCGAAATGCCAATCGGCAAAACCCGCCCTGAAACTTCCCCACTGGCTCCCCATTAGAAAGAGAGTTTATTTCAAGGCTATGTGCATAGTACATAAGTCCTTAGCAGGAAAGGGCCTTCTATTAATCGTTCGGTTGTTCGCCCTACCGTGCTAACAGACGCCTCTGTTCAGACGAACTACATCTTGCTGTAATTCCTAGGATTCAGAAAGCTAGAAGCGGGGCTCGTCTGTTCTCATACAGTGCCTCCAAATTCTGGAACACCCTCCCTCGAACCCAATCACCTTGCCTTTCGTAAGTCGTTAAAAACCTGGCTATTCCCCTAGTTTGGTCGGTTCTCTACTGCTTGCTGCTCCCAGCGCTGGGATGCCCTAGGGTAGCCATGCGCTTAATAAATGTATTTTTAATTTAATTTAATTTCATACTTCCCTGTAGGCAAAAAGCAGGCATGGAAGATGGACATACCATCTCCTTCTACGTTTTTCAGGGAGCCCATCAATCATTGCCTTACAATGTCTGGTTGAAACTTTCCACCAGGCCATTGGTTTGTGGATGATAGGGTGTGGTGAATCTGTAGTTCCCTCCACACTCATCCCATACCCATTTTAAGTATGCAGACATGAAGTTTGTACCTCTGTCTGATACCATCTCCTTTGGGAAACCAACCCTGGTAAGTACACCAAGGAGGGCTTTTGCCACCACTGGGGCAGTGGTGGCCTTAAGGGGAATAGCTTCAGGGTACTTGGTGGCATGATCCACAACCACCAGAATGTATTTGTTCCCTGAGGCTATTGGAGGGTCCAGATGAACAACAATGTTGACCCCTACACTTTCAAAGGGTACCCAACCACTGCAAGTGGAATTAAGGGGGTCTTTCGGCATCCTCCTGCCTTTCCACTGGCTTGGCAGGTGACACAGGACTGACAAAAATCCTTCACCTTCTGAGACATTCCTGGCCAGTAGAAGTGGTTGACTAACCTACTCCAAGTTTTATCCTGGACAATGTGCCCAGCTAGGGCGATATCATGAACCTAAGTAAGGAGGGACTCACTAAAACTGTGAGTACTAGCATTCTCCAGGTTGCACCAGGTTTGAGGTCTCTGGCCTCAGTGTACACAAGCCCATCCTCCCAATAGACCCTGTGGGTGCCACAGATATCACCCTTTTCCTGTGTAGCAGCTTGCTGCCTCAGACTTTCAAGAGTGGGAAAGGTTTCTTGTCCCTGGCACAGATCCATCCTAGAGGGTAACCCTGGGCCCAAGAGATCTGCCTGATTAGGCACAACGTCTTCAGGCTCAGTTCCCTCTGAGAATACCAAGTCCTCTTCCTGAGAAGAGGGGTTCTGACTTGGGATCTTCTTAGAAGCTGGTCCCCCAGTCTTCTTGCCCTTTCTCTTGGAGACCTGGTCAATTCTTCCAGGAGCTAGCACCTTTTTTTCACTTAGAGCTCTGCTCTGTGCTATGGTTGTAACACAACCCTATAACGAGAGAGGCTAGCATGGGTCCTTAGTTCAATTTCAGCCCAAGGAGAAGTCTCTGAATCATTGCCAAGCAGACAATCTACAGGAACATCAGGGGACACAACTGTTTTTTTGTCCAACTACTCACCCCCAGTCCAAAGTGACCATGACCATGGAATGGACTGTGGTGACATTGCTAGCATTGGTGACTGGATAGGTCCTTCCAATCAGGTACTGATCTGAGGGAACCAGTTACTGGGTCACCATGGTGACACTAGCCCCAGTATCTCTCAAGGCCTCTATCCTGGAGCCATTAATCTTGGGAAACTGTTTGTATTTTTTATGTTATCTGGCCAGGTAGCACAGACTAAGTCTACCTCTACCTCTCCCTCAAAGACTAATGTGGCCTCAGTGGGACTACTGACATGGTCAGGCCACACCTGGGATTCCATCTGGATGTCAGCAACTGCAGGTACTGCAGATGGCCTAGAGGCATTTGTCTTTGTTTTACAGCTAAGATCTCCAGTTCAATGTCCTACTGCTTTACAATCATGACACCAAGCCTTGGTGGATCCCAGCTCGTCCCCTGGTACCCACCAGTAGACTGTGTAGAGACTCTGAGTGGGTTTTTGGGGGGCCTGTAGAAGACTCAGTTATTTTTAAGGTTACCTTCTTTCCCTTGGGGGGCTTTTTGGACTCCTTCTTTTGTTCTTCCCATCAGTGTTAGTTTTGGTGACTCTTGATTTGACCTAGTGGTCTGCTGACAATATCTTAAAAGGTGCTCCTTCATAATTAAATTATACAACCCTTCAAAATCATGTCATTGTTACCATTCAACCAACCTGCCAGTGTTTTCACTGAGTAATCTACAAAATCTACCTAGGATTGGACTTGGGTTTTCTTGGCCTCCCTGAATCTGACCCTATACTAAAATCCAAAGCCCTCAATCAGGGTACCCTTCATGGGGTCATAGGATGTAGCATCTGTCTCATTAATTGTCAGGAGTCTATCCCTGCACTTTCCTTAGAACATTTCCCACGGGATAGCACTCACAAGTTCCCTGTGGACCTGTCTACTAAAGCAGCTCTCTCAAATGCAATGAACCACTTAGTTATATCATCACCCACAAAATATTTAGGGACAATCTCTTTGGGGAATTTGGAGTCTGCAGAGTCTACCTCTCTATTTATTATTTTGCTGCCACAAGAGATGGGTCCTAGGCCCATCTCAGCTCTCTCTTTTTCTATGGCTACGAGTTTAGCTTCTAGAGCTAACCTCTTGGCCAGTTTCCTGAGATCTGCCTGTATAATATCTACCTCAGCTGGGACAATACTGTGGTCACCTCCACCGGAAGTGTCGCTATCTGAGGGGGTAGTGATGGAGTCAGTATCTTGCCCTCTACCTCTTCTTCTTCTTCTTCCCCACTGGGAGAAGCCTTGTCATTATCTGCCAGCAACTGTTGGAGATGGACTTTATTGGGTTTAGGACCCATGGCAAGTTTCCATGCCTTGCACAAATCTTTACGATGAGAAACTTTAAGATGTGCATAGGGACCCAGGTTGAGCTCCTGGCTGGTCCCTGCAGTATCAATCATTGTTAGAAATGGGTTTTCTGGTTGGATAGGGTTTGCACCTAAGCCAAGAAGAATCCACCACTCTAGTCAGGATAAGGGGATTACACATCTAAAATAACCCCCGCTCATCCCCTTGGTAGCTTAGCAGGAGCAGTCAGGTTTATCTAAGAGGCAATGTGTAAAGCAGTTGCACATGAAAACAGTAGTACAGTGAAAACACTACAAAAGGACACAACACCAGTTTTAGAAAAATATCCAATATTTATCTGAGTAAAACAAGACCAAAACAATAAAAATCCAATATACAGTAATCCACAATACCAGTAAAGCAAAAATAGACTTTATATACAGTTCCTTGAAGTTGATAGCTCCATCTGGGGCTATCATGGCGTCGTGAGAAAACATATCCAACAGTTCCGGATAGTCATGGCATTGCAGGCCAGATACAGTGTGGGAAGACCCACAAGCCAGTACCTTTGGAGATGCAGGGCATCGGACCTTGCGGTAAGCTCTGGAGGTGCGACGTTGGCAGGCGTCAGTTCAGGAAGTTGCTGCCGGAGTCATCAGGCTCTTGAAGTCACAGGCGGTGTAGGTCAAATTCTGTAAGTTTGAAGTCAAGAGCGCAGGCAGTGAGGCTGTAGTGTGAAGTAGAGCGGTGCGACGTGCGGTGCCCTCAGGTCATGGTGCAGGCAGTGGCTCAGTGATGGTTGTCCAGTGACGTTGGTGAGGCCAGGGCTGCGGTGTGAAGTGGGGCGGTGCTAACAGGTCATGGTGCAAGCAGTATTGTCATTGTTGCCTAAGCGCTGTCATTGGTAGACCCAAGGCTGCTGTGCGAGATGGGGCAATGCGACGTGCAGGACCCACAGGTCACGGTGCAGGCAGCGGTATCAGTTGGCGCTGGCGTTGGTGGGCCAAGACTGTGGTGTGGGATGAGGCAGTACGTCATGTAACTTACAAGCAGTGCCCCCAAACCATAGTGCCCGCAGTGGCGTTGAGGTCTGTTTGGAGAGTCGTTGTCAGTGAGACCAGGGCTGCGGTGCAAAGCAGGACGATGCTCTGTGTTCTCCATGAGTGGTGCCCACAGGTCATGGTGCGATCTGCGGAGTCAGTGACAGTGTCACGGCATCGTCATGGATAGCAGTGTGACGGTGTGAAGCGACGTGGTGCGTTGCCTCATGTCACGGAGCTGGCAGCGGCATCGTTGTCGGCATAGGGTTACCTTTTCCTCTGTGGCAGCTGAAACATCCAGTTCTAGAAACCGGTACCCAGACGAAATTGAGGTCTGATTTTTCTAAGACTTCCAACAGGAGGCAAACTCTAGAATGCAGAAAGAACAGGCCAGTCCTGTTTCTGACCAAGACAGAAGCAGCAACTGCAGGCCAACCAAACAAAGCACATAGCACAGTAGCAGCCTCTCCTCACAGCTCTTCCAGCTCTTTTTCCTGGCAGGTTCCATAGTCCAGCAGTAATCTAGAGCTTTGGGTTCAGGGCCCCAATATTTATACCACATTTCCCTTTGAAGTTGGCACAAACAAAGTTCCTTTGGCATAAACCAGTTCAGTGTGGCTCTGGCAAGGTTCACCACAGGAGGTGGAGACAGCTTTGTGTGAGTCAGCCACAGTCCATTCAGGTGCAAGTGAAAACTCCTCCCACTACTCTAAACGTAGCCAGGTCTATTCAGCCTGGCTATGAGTCACCCAGGAAAGGCAGGACACACCTCAACCCCCAATTTGTGTCTGTCTTGTGTGAATGGACATCCCCTGCTCCTGTCTCTCTAAACCCAGACAGGGAATACACAAACAGCAGAGGCACACAGGATGGTAAAGCAAGGAAATGCCCACTTTCTAAAAGAACAGAACACAAAACAATGAACCCGGCTCCGTACTACCGTACACTCCTACTACTCATGGAGTAACGAACAGTCAACTCTTTTATCTGTCCGAATGGAATTTTTATTAGACCATTCCTGTTTCTTATTAATTTAAAAATTGATCAAAACTATTTTTTGGACTGAAAAAGAAACACAGTGGAAGCACTGTCAAATTTTAAAATAAGAAAAGCTTCCTTTCTCAATAATGCGGCATCAATATCAAACTAGCGTTTGGTTGTTTCAAAGCTTGACAAAGCCGTCCATTTAAAATCCTTCTCAGTATGGGAATTGGGTCTTGAAACGCATTGGCATTTTGGGAGGCATTAGTTAATTCTGAATGCGGCGAGAGTTGAAGGAAATTATTGGATAATGGATTGATATACTATTCAGACACTCTTTTGACGCTGGAGTTGGAATAACACATGTGGTTCATAACATTGGATATTTTCATGTTTATTACTAAATTTTGTAAATGATGTAAATTTTCCTAAAAATGTGTTTTTCATCAGATTAATGTATGAATTCACTTGCTGTTTTTGTCATGTTGCAAGCTGTTGCCAATCATTTTTTCACAGTGTCTAAGTCCATTTTTGTCTTTAAGTGTATGTTAATGTGAATTGTATATACGTGTAAGTTCATGTGTGAATTTGATAAGTCTGTGTTTCTTTTTCAGTCCAAAAAATAGTTTTGATCAATTTTTAAATTAATAAGAAACAGGAATGGTCTAAGAAAAATTCCATTCGGACAGATAAAAGAGTTGACTGTTCGTTACTCCATGAGTAGTAGGAGTGTACGGTAGTACGGAGCCGGGTTCATTGTTTTGTGTTCTGAATTTTGAATAGCCCTACCTGGCCCTGGTCCGTAGGGCTTAACCCCTATAGGTTTTTGCACTTTCTAAAAGTGGCATTTTCAAACACATAATATAAATATCTTCTTTACTAAAAGGTGTATTTTTAATTTCTAAGTTCAGGAAGTCTAACTTCCATTTCTCTATCTTGTCTCAATGGAATGTTAAGCACAACCAGTGCTGCAAGCCCACTAACAGAATTTGATTTACAGACCCTGGGCACTCACATGCACTTTATCAGGGACTTACTAGCACATCAAATATCCCACTCATGGAAAACCGATCATACACCATTTACATGGAGAGCATATGCTCTGAATAGTAGTGGTAAACCCAACAAAAACAAGGTCAAAAACAGGAGGCCTAAAAGCAAAATGTCTGGGGGCAAACCCTCTGAAAAGCCCACGTCTAACACAACCTCCTCCCAACCTAAAGCCAGGGTAGACTAATCAATCTCTTGATGGACTTCCCTGCTTGGGGCGATAGAACATAGACCTGGCCAACAACAGGGGGGCATGTTCTGGTTCTCTGACTTGTTGAACCCAGTTGGATCCCTCTGTCCATATTCTCAGGGCCCACTAAGCTAACCCATGGAGAAGCCTTCTCCTCACCTGTGGACACCATCTGTGCAGCACCTAACCTTAGCTTGCTCACAGGTGTGTCCCAGCAGGCAGACAGGACTACCACAGGCAACAAAGTGGTGTGGTCCAGTCCGCCCTCTGGTGTGACTCCTGCCCCCACTCGGGGGCAACTCTGGCCACCAGGATAGCAAGCCACAGAGGCCACTGACAGGTGTCATTGACGAGAACCAGGCATCATGCCTCTCAGGACTCTCTAACCTCTGTGGTATCCGAGACTGGGGGTGGTAGCCCCAGGTTCCTGGCACCCTTTGTCCACTCGCCCTCCTGCCAGGTCAAGGATGGCATCCTGACACTGGCCCACAGGTCCAGGGTCTGTACCCTGAGGCGTGACAGGGGTCTCTGCACACTCCCACCTGGAGTGGTAGCCCCAGACTCCAGAATTGTCAGGGCACCTGTCGCCGGTGTCCCACACAATTTTCACACCAGTTCAGGGTTGCTATTCTGTAACTCGACTCCCAGCCCAGGGACTGTACCCGTAGGCTGGACAGGAGCCAGGTGCAAGGCTTCCCTTCCCCTAAACCCACTCCTGGGGCTCTGCACCTTCCCATTCGGAGTGGCACCCCCAAAAGACAAACCGGTAGGAGCTCTGCTAGCAGTCGCCCCTTCCACCAGGTCAGGGGGGACACCCTGAACCCGCCCTCCAACCCAGTGTCTGTACTCTTAGGCTGGACCTGTGCCTGGCAAGCCATGACGTCTGGGGGAGTACACCAAGGAAACACACTCCTCACGAGTTGTGCAAGAGTCTGCCTGGTGCAGGTCTCCAGTCTCCTGCTCACCTGACACTGTGTGAAGACCCCCCAGGCCGGAAGTGACCTTTGGCCTCAGAGCTGTCAACCCCTGACCCAATCAATCAATCAATCAATCAGGGGGTTTATAGAGCATGCTACTCACCCGTGAGGGTCTCAAGGCGCTGGGGGGCAGCTCCTACTCAGGTGAAGAGCAGGGTCTTTAGGTCCTTCCTGAAGGCGTGCAGGTTCGGGGAGCATCTGGTGCTGCTTGGGAGCTCGTCCACTCGACCCACAGATCCTTCCACTCCCTCACCCCTTTCTCCGGACTCATTCACCGTCCCAACTGGAGTGGTGATACCAGACACCAGAACTGGTGGGATGCTTGTTACAGCAGCCCCCTTCCCACTCACCTGGGACCTTGGGATCCCCCTCAGGGGATGGCTTCCCGGTAGGGACTAGGCCCCCCTCCACATGTTCACTCATGGAACCAACCAGGCTCTGGGACTGGGGTTTTGGGTGCCTTGGGACTCAGCCCACCCTCAATCCCTCTACTCAGAGACAGGACATGAGACCCCTCACCCTTCCCACTACATTGGGACCTATCTGGGTCACTACCAACCTCCCCTACCTCACTTGGTTGGGGAAAACCTGAGCCACCTCCTTCAGGATCACACCCAAAAGCTTCTTCAGACCCTCTGAAGGGTTTACCTCCAGTGCAAGCTCCCTGAAGTCCGAGAAACCACACTCCCCCGGGTGCTGGCATAGGTCTGGAAAACAGGGACTGAATATATGTACTTCTGTATCCAAATAACACAGCCCCTCACATGTGTCAACCAAACTACTCATCACCCAACCATCCAGTGCCTCAGAAAAGTACCCCACGTCACTCTTGCAAGATCGGTAAGACAGTGCCTGACTGTTTCTGAACTTTGCCCATACTCTTCTGCGTGGTCTCCATACTCACTTACTAGGGCTTTTACCATGGGGGGAACCCTTTCCTTGCACCTCTCATCTAGAGTCAGTAGAGTGTCCCTCCCACCACTAGGAATATGATAACCTGCGCCAGTTCCCCAATCCACCTCACAGGCCCTCCTGGTGTATGTCAACCCCCTTCTTGAAGCTGGGCACCAAGTCTGTGTGTGTATTTCCCTTGTCAGTACTGGACATAAAACATTTGCTGCCATCATCTGAGCTGAACTCCACCTTCATGGCTTCCACTTCCAGCTTAGCCGAACTCAGTTCATGAGCTATACACATTTCCTTGTCTTGGGCTAAGGCCGTATTGGCCTCATCCCTCCTGAGTTCTTGGTCGAACTCTCTCAGCCTCCGATCACGAGCTTGGATCCTACTCTTTTCTTCAAGAGCCCATCTTTCCCTCAGTGTTTCCTTCTCAGGGCCACTGCTCTCCTGGTACTCTGAGTGGGGATCCCCCCCCTCAGACTCCTCCTCAAAGTCATCTGGTAGTGCTACTACCCAACATGTTTCCTCATAACAAAACAGGGCTGCCTCAAGATCCCACCTTGTGGATCTCCTCTTCACAGGCAACCTCCTTTCCTTGCAAAAGGTTTGTAGCTCCTTCTTGTGTAGATGTACAAATGCCAAAAGTTGATTTCCATTTTGTCAAGGCCTCAGAGGTACAATAACTAATCAGGTCTCAACAAGACATCAAGAAGGCAAATAGGGAAAAATAGTATGTGGTACGTGATGGTCTGCGATGTGGTAGTTGTGTACACCAATCACTGTAGGTCAACTGCAAATGCAAGTCCCATCCTCACAGCTGACAACCAATGTTAGAAATTGGTTTTCTGGTTGGCTAGGATTTGCACCTAAGCCAGGCAGAATCCACCACTCTAGTCAGTTTGGAATCCCTGTTGTTGAGGTTTTACCAGAATGGCAGTTAGGATTTAAGGCCTGATTTAGATCTTGGTAGATGGGTTACTTCATAATTTTTTATTTTTTTTTGGATTGATTTTATACAACAATCAGCCAGGCATTATAACGCACTATGAGAATCCTTGCGAGTCATTGCGTAGTAGTCTAAAATCGGTAACTGAATCTCCAATTGCAAACAAGTACGGGTAATTTCCAGCTTTTGTTCCTATACCAGGAGTCTAGTAAAACATACCGTGATTAATCAAATCTATCAATGCTCAATACATTTATAACAACTTAACTAAAACGTACCCACCCTTCCCTCCCCTCCATGCATGCCCGGCAATAAGTATTTATAGTAGCATTTTCACATTTCCATATCTGAATTTGTGTGTATCTCGGTTCCACAATCTGACTTAGGTACACTGTGCAGTCCTGTTAATTATACAATGTAACAACCCATGGATAATGTAGGGAGCCCATGCGTCACATAGCAGTGGTCCAAGCCCCCAATCTATAATAACAGTACACCCTAGTAGGATAATATATCTATCACAGCATATTCCTCCAGCATTGTATTCCAGCTCAGCGAGATAGGTGTTTTCCTTAGGCCTCTATATTCCTCTCTTTTTAGTTCAGCCCCCTCAGCCCTTCCCCATCTCACCACTTCCGCATGCCAGTCCTGTATGGACGGGGCTCTAGCGGCTTTCCATCGTGCGGTTATGGCTCTCTTAGCTAGAAGTAGTGCAAGGTTGGCAAATCGAGATGGGTTACTTCATCATAACGGTTACGGATATCCTGTCCTCCGAAATATAATTCCCATAGGATATAATGGGATTTATATTTCAACGGATGGGATATAGTCACCGTTGTGATGGAGTAACCCATCCGCCGAGATCTAAATCAAGCCCTTATTCTTCTCTCTCCTGATTAGGGGTTTCCCTGGTATCACAGGGGGAGGAATATGAAAAATAGGATTTGGTGAGTACAAAGTTCACAAGGTATGCTCTATGCACTACTAGTCATTAGTTAAAGTTTCTGATTATAGACTTTTAGCACTATGCATATAATGCATAAGAGGAGTTGGCCTAATGGCTAGGGCGCTCGACCTCGGACCTGGGGAACTGGGTTCGAGTCTTGGTAATGACGCTGAACATCCTGTGATTCTGGGCAAATCACTTAATCTCCCTGTGCCTAACAAAAAAATGAATGTGTGTCCTCATGTATCGTAACTGGTGCTATGTAAAGTGCTCTGATACCCGATTGGATTTGAGTCAAGTTCGTGCTATATAAAACTCTGCAACACTTCTATAACAACCCCTGCTCACCCCCTTGTTAGCTTGGCACAAGCAGTCAGGCTTATCTCATTGACAATGTGTAAAGCAGTTGCACATAACAAACAGTAATACAGTGAAAACACAACAAAAGGACACCACACCAGTTGTAGAAAAATATCCAATATTTATCTGTGTAAAACAAGACCAAAACGATAAAAATCCAACATACAGTAATCCACAATTCCAGTAATGCAAAAATAGACTTTTAATACAGCTCCTTGAAGTTGATAGCTCTGTCCGGGGCTATCACGGCGTCATGAGCAAGCACACCCAACAGTTCCGGCTGGTCATGGCATTGCAGGTCAGCTACAGTGTTGGGGAGAACCGTAATACAGTACCTTTGGAGATGCAGGGCGTCGGACCTTGCTGTGAGCTCTGGGGGAGGGGCGTCGGAAGGCATTGGTTCATAAATATGGTGCAGGAGTCGTCAGGCCCTTGAAATCACACATGTTCCATGTCGAACTCCGTGAGTTTGAAGTCAGGAGCGCCAGTGTCAGCAGGCTTCCGGGCTGCGGTGTGAAGTGGAGCGAGGCGATGTGGGGTGCCTTCATCTTGTGGTGCAGGTATCGGCGGTGAGATCAGGGCTACAGTGCAAAGTGGGGTGGGGCTCGTTGCAGTGCTAACAAGTCATGGTGCAAGCAACGGCAGCGGCGGTGCTGAAGGGCTGTCATCTGTAGACCCAAGTCTGTGGTACGAGATGGGGCAATGCGGTTTGTGGGAGGCCCAGAGGTCACGGTGCAGGTATAGGCGTCAGTGATGAAATGGAGCCGGCGCTGGAATTGGTGGGCCAAGGCTGCGGTGTGGGATAGGGCAGTGCGTCAGGTAACTTACAAGCGGTGCCCCCAAACCACAGTGCAGGCAGCGGCATCGAGGTCAGCTAGGAGCGTCGTCATTGATGAGACCTTGGCTGCATTGCGAAGCGGGATGGTGCTCCGTGTTCTCCATGGGTGGTGTCTACAGGCCATGGTGCAGGCAGCGGAGTCGGTGGTGGCGTTGCGTCAACATCAGGGATACCAGGGCAGCGGCGTGAAGTGAGGCAGTGCAGTGCCCACAGGTCACGGTGAAAGCAGCGGCTCAGTGGTGGCGTCAGACGGCGGTGTCGGTGAGACTAGGATTGTAGTGTAAAGTGTGACGATGCTCTCTGCCATGCCTTCAGGTCACGGAGCCGCAGCGGCGTCATTGAGGGCGTTGGGTAAACTTTTTGCTCTGTGGCAGCTGAAGCATTCAGTTCCAGAAGCCAGTCCCCAGAAGAAGTTGAAGGCTTTGATTTCCCTGAGACTTCGAACAGTAGGCAAACTCCACATCAAGCACTTGGAGATACTTAGAATGCAGAAAAAACAGTCCAGTCCTTTCCCTGCCCACGACAGAAGCAGCAACTGCAGGCCAACCCATCAAAGCACACAGCAAAGTGTCCAGCAGTAATCTAAAGTTCTGGGGTCAGGGCCCCAATATTTATACCACAATTCCCTTTGAAATTGGCACAAACAAAGTTCCTCTGGCACACATAAACCAGTTAAGTTCAGGACGCCTAACTTCCATTTCTCTATCTATTCTTAATGGAAACTTAAGCACAACCAGTGCTGCAAACCCACTAGTAGCATTTGATTTACAGTCCCTAGGCACCCACAGTGCACTTTACCAGGGACTTACTACTAAATCAAATATCTCAATCATGGATAACCAATCATACACACTTTACATGGAGTGCATATGTTGAGCACTGACACTGAATAGCAGTGGTAAAGTGCCAGAGTCCCAAACGCAACAAAAACAAGGTAAAAAACAGGAGGCCAAAAAGCAAAAAGTCTGAGGATAAACCCACTGAAAAGGTCAAGTCTAACAGTCATGGTGTTTAAAGTAAGTGGGATGAGTAGAGATTTAAAAAAAACTCTTAAGTATTTCCAAGGCCTAAGTACTTTACAGTTTATAACGTTTCTAAACAGTTGGGGACTTCCCTTAACCAAGGCCCTAACACTCTTTTTAATAAATTTGGAAAAAATTGACAATCAGTAAAATTCTATCTAAAGACAATTTTTGGATTCCCTCAGTGAAATCAATTATCAATCAAGTGGTACAACAAATGTCAAAGTCTTGTACCCCACTGCTGCACCACCAATGTAGGAATCTGGCTCCGTATATGATATTGCCACTAAGTGGCAATACCGTGCACAGAGTCCAGGGGTTTCCCAAAAGTGGATAGGGCTCAATGTAAAATCCAAAGTGCTCCATTGGTGGTAGTGTGGGCGAGTTTTCTTAAGCCTAACACAGAGGAGTGTAAGACATTTACTGCATAACAGTGATCACTAATGGACACATGACTCAAGAAGGTGATCCAGACCAATTTTAGAAAATTATACTTTGTTTGTACATTATTTTAAGATGAAGATCTTCATAATAAAGTAAGTACGTTTTTGATAAAAAATACTTTGCACTTTGAAAAATCGGCACTTATATTTTCAGACCAGTTCAATGATATCCTATGGGGAAAACGGTTTTGCGGTTAGTACATAACTGACAGTTCCAGTCTTCGGGACCAAAGGTCAGCAGTGGGCAAGGAGTAGGTAAGTACTAACACTGCACCACCAGCAGCACAGGGGCGGCTGAGTGCAGAGGTCAAACTCGAAGTTCGGCCCAATGCTTTATAATGGCGACTGGGGGTCCTTGAACCACGCTGCTTGCAGGTAAGTGAAACGGTTGCAGGGACTAAGCTTTGGGGGTGAGGACCAGCAAGAGGGGGGACACTAGGCAGCACCAAACATACACCACCAGCGGCACATGGGCAGCCAGGGGCAGGGTGCAAACACAGCACCGGGCTCCCAATGCAATCCTATGGAGTTTCTTCTTTTTTAAAGCAGCAGTTAAACCGGAGGGTCCAGACAGAACGCCAATGACAGTACAGGTAAGTTGAGGTGTTCAGGGTCACAGGGGCTTCATTGGTCGAGCTCCTCAAAGCCCGGGGGCTATGGGTGCAGGGGTGTCTACAGACGTCGGAAATCTTCTTACCGGGGTGCCATCGTGAGGTCAGGAGAGGTCAGCCAATGCTGGAGTCAGGATCCTGGTCACTGGGAGACTTCACTGGACAGTTTGGACAGTCAGACTCGGGCCATGGGCATCGGGTGCAGTGTGGGTACGAGACGCAGACTCACCTGGATCCAGAGTCTATGTTGTTGTTTTTTCCTGGTCATGTCCACTGTCCATGGGAGACTGGAGTCTTTGTTGAAGGCAGCAGTTCTCCCAGGGGTTTCTGAGGTCGCTGACTTCAAGACAGGTTGCAGGTTCGTCAAAGCTGGAGGCAGGCCGGTAGGGCTGGGGCCAAGGTAGTCGTCGTCTTCAGTCTTCTCTGCAGGGTCATCTTCTTTCTTCATCAATCGTCGCAGATCTAGTTTGCAGGCCTGGGGGAGCCACCTAAATACTAGATTTAGGGGCATTTTAGGGGAGTAGCAGGCAGGGTCAATGGACACCTTACCTGGGGTGACTACACCCTCTGTTATGCCATCTTCTTGTGGAAGGGGGCATAGACCTAGCCCTGATTGGAGGGGTCTCCCCATCTTCAATATGGCGGGGACTGAAAGTTGTGCTTCAACTGGCCTCCCCCACCTTAGGGGTGGAGTTGGAAGAGGTGGACACACCTCCTATTCTTCTGAAGTGTTCCCACCGGTTTACCTGCCAAAAGGGGGGGTGTAAACCGGGGGCTGCTATCTGCTGCTAGCAGCAGCGACTGGGGGTCACATTACAAAGGTGGCAGGCCTTTAAAGCTCCGTTCTTCGAACATTTACCCATCTGGGGGAGGAGGTGTGACACCTCTGCCCAGGATGTGCATTTTTTCTGGTCCCAGAGAGCAGGGGCTCTCTATCCAGGGGTCCAGAAACAGGTCTGGCGATGGCTGGCTACCTACAGCCAGTCAGCGACCACACCAGGGTTGGCAGGATTTCAGGGGGCACTTTGGAGGTGAGCTCTGGTTACATGGTACAATAAATCCCCCACCGGCATCAGTGTGGATTTATTGAAATGAGTAGTTTGGTACTAAACACTCCTATGTTCAGTGAAGCCATCATGGTGCTATGGAACTCAAGTTGTTGAATATCCAGCCCATGTACTCTCTATGGCTTCACTGGCACTTACAATATAAGGAAATAGACCCCAATATTGTAGGGGCATATCTGCTCATGCAGATATACCCTTGCCTGTAGTATAGTGCACCCTACCTTAGGGCTGGGAGTCCTGCTAGAAGGGGGGTCCTACCAATGGCTTTAGGCTTTGGTAGCTGGCATGGCACCAAGGCAGGGTGCCATGTCGACTTTGTCATTTTCTCCCTCACAGGGGCTGCAAGCAGCTAGGGCAATGGCATGGTCCCAGTGAGGGTGGTTCCAAGGGATCCTCTTTAGCCCCCAGGCCCTAGGGACCCAGGGTACCATTTACTAGGGATTTACAGGGGGTATAAGTACCAATTGGGGATTTATTTATAGGGAAGAAGCGCTGGCACAGGGGACCTGGTTGGCAGGGACCCTGAGCACTACAATTGAAACCACAGCAAAACCAGGCAAAAAGCGGGGGCTAACCATGCAATATAAGCACTTTCTCACAACAGGTTTAAGCCCAAAGTCCACCTTTACTCCTACGTCAAACCAGATGACACCAGAGGTAGTCACATTTGAAAAATGTGTACTCAAAGACTTGTACTCTCTGAAACAGGACTTTACGTTTGTCCAATATTACATCAGCCTGTCAGAAAGAAAAACCCTTCTTGAATTGAAAAATAATTATAACATCATAATCAAACCTTGTGACAAGGGAGGGGAATAGTTATTCAAGACAAGGTGAAGCAGGATAATGAGATTTATAGACAAATCCGTACTCCTGTACTGTACATGTTACCAAAAATCCATAAAAACCAGTAATTACCACTGGGCAGACCAATTATTTCTGGGTGTAGTTCTGCTTTACAACCCCTGAGGATATATATTGACTTTTCTTTATCAAAGAAAGGATCCCCTTGACAAAAACATATGTAAAGGACATTGCACAGCTTTGTTAATTTAATAGAAGACTAAGTATTTGACTACTGATGAATTGCTAGTAGCATTATATATAGAGTTGTTTTATACGAACATTCCCCAGGAAAGAGGAATTCTTATAATTAAAGAACTTCTAAACTCTAGACAAGTACCAATACCGGTACCCAATGAATTTATCATCTCCTTATTGGAGGTTGCTCTAACAAAGATTTATTTCCATTTTGACTGGAAATATTACCTAAAATGGAACGGATGCTTCAAAGAGCACTGTTTTAGCCCTAATTGTTGGGATTCTGTTTGTTGATAATCTAGAATCAATTTATATTTTGAACAGTCTTAATCCTTTTTATCAAAAGATTCTTCTGTGAAAAAGATGCTTAGATGATGTGTTTATTATCTGGTCAGGCAATGAAGATGAAATTGAACAATGTGTAATTTGGTTAAACAACTGTCATCCCAATCTGAAATTTACTTACCATGCGAGCAATGAAAAACTTGATTACTTAGATGTGACTGTGAAGAAATCAGACAACTGGCTCTATACTACGTTTTTCTTAAAACACACTGAAAAAAATACAGTAACACAATCCTCCAATTTTCACCTTCGAGCTCTATGAGATGACCTTCCTTATGGACAGTTTTTACACATTTTAAATAAACAAACGATTCCACAGCCGACTAATGTTGCGCACATCAGTATCACAGTCCCATAAGAGTGTAGATCCTGTGCCAATCAACTCCAAGACCTGCTGTGCTTAGATCTCACTGGAAAACCAGAGACGAAAATTGAAGAAAATTGGAGGTGGCACCAGGCATGAAGTCACAACTTCGTGAATACGAGTTAATTCAAAGTAATACTTTATTCTTCTTTGTATGCAACATAAAAGCAACAGCCAACGCGTTTCGTTCCTTTTTAACGGAACTTCATCAGGGCAGAATGTTGTCAGAAATATTCGTTATGAGTGTTTTCTCTGTTAATATCCAAGGTAAGGGTCATCAAGTATGATATAGTTTATTTCAGAGCAGCGTTACGATTGACGCCTCACGAGACGAGATTCCATACCCACAATCCGGGAGGGAAGCATACAAAGAAGAATAAAGTATTACTTTGAATTAACTCGTATTCACGAAGTTGTGACTTCATGCCTGGTGCCACCTCCAATTTTCTTCAGTTTTTACACATTTGTCGTGACTGTAAACTGAAAGATGATTTCTTTAGAAAAGCAAATGTCTTAGCATGCAAGCTCATTGAAAGTAACTATCCCAAAAAACTAGAAAGACGTTCTTTGAAAAGAGCCTGGTACTCCCATAGGGATTTTTTACTCTTTAAGGTGAGGTTGACAGTCATGTCATGCAAATTCAAGGTGCAATTTAAAACCATGACATAGATGGAAGGACCGTAATAGGACGCCAAGATGATATAGTTAAATGGAAGTTATTTTGCGCTAAAAGATCATTATAGTACAGAACTATTATTACAGCAATTCATTGAGAATAAAAGACACAGCTACTCAATTTATCTCTACTTGGAAGCGTCTTATTTTTTTAACCCGCTAATTACTTTCCTCTTCACTTTCCTCGCATGAGCCCTAAAGAAGCAGTTGGTGAGCCGCAAAACACATGTTGGCTGTGACTGTATCAGAGTGTCAAAGACTACTCATGGGACTTGTACTTTGTCGTAAATGTGATTTAAAAGTTATCACTGTAAAGAAATGTTGTATAAAATGCACTGATATAACAAGTAAAAAGATTTTTAGGAGGAGAATTTTAAAAGAAAATAGTTTTTCAATAAAAGAAAAAGCGAAAGGAGTGAAAATATATGGGTTAATTAATACATAGCGAGTTGATAATAGCGCCCGGCTGATGTGTGTATAAGCTTCCTTGCAACAATATCTATTTATTGGGTTACTGATAGAGTGGGTAGTAGCTGAATGCAGGGCTGTTCACATTTGTAACCCAGAATATAATTGAAATGTTTTACTCCAACCCAAATCAAGACCACCTCTTTAAAAAATCAGTTGTGTCATTAATTTCTGTCCTAAATACTGTACTGAATACTGGCGATCTATCAATAGAGATAGCTCTATTTTCCTTTAAACGGCAGTGTAACCTGAAGGACCACATGGTAAGGGCTTACAAGCCAAAACTCAATTACAACACCATCCAGTCCTTATTGAAGCTTTCACCCGTTCCAGGACATTACAAATGCTCCAACTGTGCTGCTTGTAATTACATTATCAACACCAAGGTGTCTCAACACCAGCACTTACAAAACGATTTGGATTTATTTTCCATCTGCAATTGGAATAATGAGATATATTGCATTTGTTGTACATGCGATTTAATTTACATTGGTCAGACCACACAAAAAGTGAAGGCTTGTATTTTCCAACAGAAAAGCGGAATTCGCTGTAGCATAACTACTGCACTACTGTGTGAACACTTCATAAGTGCCAAGCCCAGCGAGAATGATTTGACATGGCAAGTCAATCAGTCAATCAAATATACTTTATTCAGCTTACTGAGAGCCATAAAAGCAAAAATTAAAACATATAATAATAAGAATTGATAACTTGTGAAGATTAAAAAACCAAGAATTTAAAAGCAGCCAAATACGATCAACAAAGTGCGTCGTCATACAGACCCATATCTGTTTCTTATTTTCAGCGTATAGCGAACAAAATTAACCAGTGCAACACAACGTTCCAAATTACTGAGTTTTTGCAAAAAAATAAACACCTCTCTGTGAGACCCTATCTTATATTGGAGTAGAATTGGGGTCAAAACCCGCTTTCGGGTAAGGTAGCATAAGTTGCAAAAGAGAATAAAGTGCATGATGCTTTGTTTAGAGGCAATTTGGCATAATACTATTCCAGTCAACATCCCTGGGAAAGGGCACTAGTAAATGTAAGGTGTTAAAACAAAAACTAGGGGCGCTAGAGGGCGCCAAACCAAGATGGCCGCACCGTAGTGAGGCTCTGGATGCCCTACCCTGATATCCGTCAAATATCCGTGCTAAGACCCCTCGCCCGCGGCCGAAACCTGCGGAAATACTGACCCCCTGGGCTTCTGAAGACTCGTTGTGAGTTTCACGGAGCTGTAAAGCTGGGCGGCGGAGCTGTCGGACCTGGCGCTGTCCGGGGGAGGAGCCGCGTCCTGGAGGCAGAGGACTGGCGCGGCGACGGACACTACGCGAGTGCCGAGGCGGCCACGAGGGTGCGGGCCTGCGGACGAAGGACGGCATACTGGGTGCATTGCGGGGAGCACGCCTGCCGACGCAGCCTGGACCAACGCGCTCTGCAAGGGTGAGAGGAGACGCTGCTGTGGCCCCTGCATGCGGGTGTACCGCGATATTTCACCACCCGGGGGACACAGGGAGGCCTGAAGGTGCTGAATCTGCTTGTGCTGGCTGGGCGCGGGCTAGCGAAGCGCCCGATATCCGTGCGCTACCTCTGGGGGTGTGCCCGGGGTGCCTGCGGGGCACCGCTGCCGCCTGGAACAGGAAGTAGAACGGCGTTGGATACTTGCGCGGAAACGGCGCTGTGGGGCGTCAGGAGCCCCTGCAGGGCGGTGAGCCTTCTTACCGGTGCCCCCCCAGCTGCGCGGCGTTCGCGCCTGGGGGGCTGATTTGCTGACTTTTAACGCCTGACTGCTCACGCTGCCTGCCCACACCGGGCGCGCTGGGACGGAGCGCCCCCCTGTGCCTGGAGATCCTTGGAGACGCTGGCGGACCTTCGTGCGGTGGCCTGGGAGCCTGGATGCGGCATGAGTGGCCGTCCCTGGAGGGGATTGCGCTGAACAGTAGCCGGGGACGCACTGGGGAGCTCAGACGGCGAGGAACCCAGTATAAAAGCAGAAGGGGGCTCCTTATCGCGCTTGGCGACTGACACTTTGCTGCCATGGGGAAGGCGGAGGCACGCCAGGCCAAGCTCCTGTTCGACCAAAAGAAAACGGCCACCCGGCCTGCGACTGGAGATGCGGAGGCGTCTACACCTGGCCCATCTGCCCCCCCTACGACTGCCCCTACTGAGGAACTAAAAACAATGCTCGTCGCAATGCAGCAGAGCTTAAACACTCTCTCCGGGAAAATGGACACTATGAACACCAGGCTGGATTTTCTAGTGCTTAAGGTCGACAAGCATGACGAGCAGCTTAAGGAGGCGGAACGGCGCATATCGGCCACGGAGGACAGCTCCACTGACATGGCGCGCCAAATGGCCCACATGGACAAGATCCTCAAGGTGATAGCGGCTAAAAGCGAGGATTTGGAAGCGTGCAGTCGCCGGAACAACATCCGCCTGGTGGGCATACCGGAGTCTGCAGCCACTGGGAGACTGGAAGACTACGTGGAGCGGCTGCTGACGGGCTCGCTGGGCGCTGAATCCTTCTCTGAGCACCTCATCGTGGAGCGGGCGCACAGGGCGCTGGGTCCGCGGCCTCTGGTTGGCGCACCGCCGAGGCCCATAGTGGCGAGGCTGCTTAACTACAGAGACAGACATGTTGCACTCCGAAGGGCGAGAGAGATTCCGAACCTGCAGTACGAGGGCACCCCGTTTTCTATCTATCCGGACTTCACCCTGGCAGTACAGGAGGCTCGCCGGAAATTTCTAACTGTGAAGCAGAAATTGCGCCAAGCCAATGTGGAGTATGCCTTGCTCTACCCTGCCAAGCTGCGGATCCGACATCGCGACCGCACTGTTCTCTGTGCCAACCCGCAGCAGGCGGAGGACTTCCTCAAGACTTTGCGACGCTCATCCCCGGCGCACGACAACAATGCTGGGCCTTCGGGCTCTAGTTCGCCCATGGCTAAGGATTATTCGGTACGGGCGGGACCCTCCATGGCTCCGGCTTTGACCTCGTGGCCTACTACTGGGCCCGCTGGAGGCACTGTGTGCTATGACACTTTCAGAGATCTCGGAGACGGGGAAGTGGCTGGGACTGCCTTTAGACCCTCCGGCGACGGGCTTCGACCCATGGACTGGCTGCTGGGGGAGGAAGCCCACACCCGCCCATGGATGAGGGACGGACACTGCACCTGGAGAGTTCATTGCCTGTGCTGTCGGTGGCAGATGAGTACCTTCTATAATGTTTTATGTCAGACATTTCTGCGCTGCCGCACTGTTAGCGCCCTGGGCGCGGAGATGACTGTGCTTCTCTCGCCGCTCCTGGGGGGGCTTGATTGCTTGCCTGCGCTGGGCTTGAAGGGGTCTGTCTACTTGGGTGGGGCACCCTCGACTCTACCCTCCACCGCACTGCTCGTTCAGGGGCGGAGGTGAGAGGTCCTGCCACAAAGGGGGACACGAGGGAGCTGACGGCACTCTGGAGCCCCACTGCGGGTGATCCCCTACGTTCGAACGCCAAGGGTTAGACTGGGACTTAAGGGTGGACTAGTTGTTTTTTTTTGCGGACATTCTATTGTTTGTTTCTGTTTGATTCATGGTTGGGGAGGGGGTTAGGGTGGGGAGATTTGGAGATACCAGCGCGATTGGGGCACTGTTGTGGGAGGGAAGGGCGGGTGGGGGGAGGGAGGGTGGGTGTTGCGGGGGGGACGGGAAGGGGCACACTGCAGACAATGGAGGGACAGCTTCGGACACGCGGCTGCACTGCATAGCGGCGACTAACCTAGCACCATGCTACACTACGCAGGGGATTGATGCACTATTCACTGGGCCGAGGGAGGAGCACCGCCTGTGCACTGTTCTATGACGATGGAGGGAGATCGTAGAAATGGTTTGAAATTTCTGACGTGGAATGTGCTGGGGCTGCGGGATCCCAGGAAAAAACGACACCTACTTTCTTACTTGGACCGCCACGGCATAAGCATAGTGGCATTGCAGGAGACACACACTGACCCCAGGGCGTCCCCCACTTTTGGCAGCAGATGGGCTTCGGACAGGGTATTCTCTTCATATTCCACATACGCGCGGGGCACGGCCATTCTGGTCAATAGGGGCACCCCCTTTAGGTTTGCTGGGGCCCGGAGCGATGGGGAAGGCAGGTTTTGCATGCTGTGGGGCGCCCTGGGGCAGCAGCCGATTGTCATCGTCAGCTACTACGGCCCCAACATTGACAACCCGGATGTCCTGAAAATAGTGTGGGGACAGATACTGGCAGTCGGAGCCTCTCATGTGCTCTGGGCGGGCGACTTTAACACAGTCGTGGACCCGACCATGGACCGATCCACCCATATGCCTCACCACTACACGCGGAGTCAGGGTGCCTTCCGGGGCTTGTTGGAGGATGGCGGACTGGTGGACTTATGGCGGCACAGACACACCGAAAAGCGGGAGGGAACATTTCATTCAGCCATGCACGAGCCCTGGTCCCGATTAGACTACTGGCTTGGGTCTAGAGGGGTATGCCCCTGGATACGCAGTGTAACTCACTTGGCTCGCACTCTGTCTGATCACGCCCCGGTGTGTTTGACGGTTGAGGTCCCGACGCTGACGGCCGGCGCTTGGAGCTGGAGACTGGCCCCCGAGGCATTGTTGGACGAGGTATTCCGCACCGAACTTGGGGAGGCTATTACGGATTTCTTCGACCGCAACAGGGGATTGGTAGTGCAGATGGGTACTTGCTGGGAGGCGTTTAAGGTCACCATACACGGGGAGTGCATGGCCAAAAGTTTCGGAGTGCTGCGCGACCTTCGCAGGAGGTTGCATCAACTGGAGGTGACGATTAAGGGGCTCGAGACGGATGTCTGGGCTAGGGGCAATGGGGAGGGCAGAGCTAAGCTGAGGGACCTATTGACTGAATACACCAACGAGGCGAACAGAGAGATGAGGTTCAGAGGGAAATATGCCAAGGCGCGCCGATATGGGGAGAGCGGAAGACCTGGGAGGGCCTTGGCGCAGGACATCAGACAGCCGCGATACACCAACTACATTTTGGAGGTGGAGGATGGGGATGGTACTTGCCAGAAGGACGGTCCTCAGATACTGCAGGCCTTTACCGACTTTTATGCTGAACTCTACCGCTCTAAGGGGATTAACGAGGCGGATTTCCCACAGTTTTTTGGAGACATCGCGTTGGGCTATCTTGAAGACAGGCAGAGAGAGTTCCTCTGCGTCCCCTTCACGAACGAGGAACTTAGAGAGGCGATTCTCCAGCTGCCGGCTGGCAAGGCGCCGGGACCGGATGGGCTACCAAGTGACTTTTACAAGCTGTATGTGGACCAGCTGGCCCCCGTCCTTCTGGACGTGTATGCCGAGGCGCAGGAGATGCAGGCACTGCCGCCCACAATGCGGGAGGCCCTTATTCTGTCTATTCTGAAGCCTGGTAAGCCGGCTCACAAGTGTGACTCCTATCGGCCACTGTCCCTCATCAACGTCGACAGTAAGCTTCTCACAAAAATGATAGCTAACCGCCTGAATCTCCTGATGGACAAATTGGTCCTGCCGGACCAGGCGGGGTTCATCCCCGGGCGCTCCACCTCCCACAACCTGCGCACCCTCTTCTCGATTGTCCAGCAGGTGGCCCCGCACTTGCCGCTGGCGGCTGTCTTTCTGGATGCCACCAAGGCATTCGACTCGCTGGAATGGGGCTACCTGCACGCGGTACTTCGGTGTATGGGATTCCCAGTTGGCTTTTCTGCCCTGATTAACCTACTTTTCACTGCCCCGGTAGCCCGCGTGCAGATAAACGGCCAGCTGTCCCGGACGATCTCGCTGTCGCGGGGCACTAGACAAGGCTGCCCACTGTCGCCGCTGCTCTTCGCCTTGGCGATGGAGCCGCTGGCGGCCAGGGTGCATCAACATCATCAGGATAAGGCCCTTAGATGTCTGTTACGTCCCATCTTGATCTCATTGTATGCGGACGACGTGACGCTGTATGTGAAGGATCCGGTGCATAACCTTAACCCGCTCCTACGTGAATTTGTGCGCTTTGCGGGCCTTTCCGGCATACACATAAACTGGGCAAAGTCCCAGATCCTGCCCCTCACTCCGGCGGCCGTCCCATTTGAGGTGGATTTCCCCTTGGAGTGGTGTGACTCTACCGTCTGCTACTTGGGGGTGACTGTGGCCTTGAACAGGGAGGAGCTGATTCGTGAGAATTACGTCCGGGCCATAGATGCGTTGCGGGACTCCGTCTCGAGATGGACGGCTCTGCCATTGTCCATGATAGACAGAATCTCGCTGATTAAGATGACGGTACTACCTAAGTTTCTGTATTACTTCCTGAATATTCCCTATCATCCGGGCAAGGTTTTCTTCTCGACGCTGCGGACCGAACTCCTGCGTTTGGTCTGGGGCGGTAAGCAGCCTCGAGTCAGCTGGGAGACACTGACCAGTCCCTACGCACAGGGAGGTCTTGAGCTTCCCAACTTTGAACTCTACTATATCTGTGCGCAAGCGCATTATGCGCACTACTGGTTTAGCGGCCCCAAATACACGGCGCATGTGGCCACGGAGCATTGGCTGGTTGACCCGGTTCCGCTTGAGGGGGCACTCCTGCTGCCTGCGGTGGGGTGCGATCGGGAACCTACGACTGTGGATTGCACGGTGCGAGCCTGGTCCTGGATTGCGCGCAGGGTGCAGGCCCCGATGCTATACTCCCCGCGCCTGCCGCTGACGTTCCATCCCCAGCTGTCCCTCCTGCAGGAGGGTGTCTTCAAACAATTTCAGAGAATGCGGCATATAACCACATGGGGAGACCTATACAAGGAAGGGAGGTTCGCCACCCTTCAGCAGCTGTGTGCTGAGCCCCCCCCTACTGCAATGGAGACATTCGTCTATGCCCGACTGAGGGAGGGGATGCGGGCCTGTGCTCCGGCATATCCGGCTGAACCGCAGGTGCTGCCCCAGTTACACGCCTTGTTGGGAGCGCGAACGGCCTCTCACTTGGTATCCATACTGTACCGCTCGGTCTATGTCGAACTGAGCGGCCCGCATGGCTCTGCTCGGGCCGGCTGGGAGAGTGATCTGGGGCATGAAATCACGGACCGGGAATGGCACTATTGCTGTACCCAGATTGAGAAAGTGTCTGCTAGCGGCCGCCTTCGACTCACGCATTTCAAGTTCCTGCAAAGGTACTATTACACCCCTGCTAGGCTGCGTAGATTTGGATTGCGGGAGGACGCACGATGTTGCAGATGCCGGACAGATGGTGCTGACATGCTGCACCTAGCCTGGAGCTGCCCTGCCCTTCAGCTATACTGGGAGCAGGTCTTTGAAGCGGTGGGGAAAATGGTTGATGCCTCGCTCCCGCCTACCCCGTTGATGGGCGTTCTGGGGTACACGGAAAAACTCCCTGTGCTGCATAGGAGATTTGCTTCACTGTGCTTCCTGCTGGCCAAGTGGAGAGTGGCCTGCAGGTGGGGACGGGGGAGGGCACCTAAATTCAAAGACTGGCTAGAAACAATGATCCTCTGGCAGGATCAGCTTGCCCTCTACTCTGACCTCCTGCCGACTGGGTCCCGACCCGTAGACATATGGGGACCCCTGAAGACGTACCTGCTGCTGAACCCCATGCTGCCTGACGATGCGGCCCCTGCCTCCCTGACTGGGGCTGAGACTGGGTAGGCTGTGTGCTGGGATGATGGTCCTCTAGTCGTGCTGTGTGTGGCTGCGCTGCTGCGTTTCGGACGATGTGCTGCTGCGTAGATCAATCCTAGATCCCCCCTGATTGTTTTTCTTTTTTTTTATCCTTTCTCACTACTGTCCTTCTTGTCTCTTCCCGAACTGCTAGTTGGGAGAAGGGTATCTAGTTGCTGTTCATCTGTTATTGGATAACGATATCCTTGTTCTACTAGAATGTAAAAACCCATATCTACTGCTACGCGGCCGGCCCTTCAGGGTTGTGGACGTTCCGCTGTGTACCTCACTGCTGCTCTGTCTGTTATGTTTGCTGCCGGCCCGACGAGGTTGTAGGCGGAATGCCGTGTATTGACTCTGTCTGCTGAATAAAGGTTTTTGAAAAAAAAAAAATTATAAATAAATAAATAAAAGGTGTTAAAACAAAAACTAGGCATATAAAATCTACAATTTCACTCCGGTGATGTTTTAATTGGATTGTAATTAGTGCTACTACCCAGTTTGTCAAACTTTTCTGGATGAAGGATGCCCCGCCTTTCTCTAAATGCCGTTTTTACCTGGACCATTGCATCCTGCTTAATGTTTAATGGTTTAAAATATACCTCAGGTAAACCTAAGTCCCTGAAGACCTCCTTAATAAAATGTATCCACGGGATAGCCTGGGCATGATCCAGGGAGAGGCAATCTTCCAATATATTTTTGAGGGTGTGGGGCCTAGAGTACCCCAGATTCTAATCCCGAATAAGAGAGGGTCCAACTTGATCCTGTCGTCTATAGGAGGCAAACCAACCTCAGAATGACACTGATCTGGATTAAATCCATCTTTTTTTGCATGCTATGCCATTCCAGTTTAGATTCAGCCACATGCAAATTAGTCTTGACTTCGCTCCCCATAGGAGCAGTCTACCCCGAACTGCCAGGCCCGGTCCAAACAGGGGTGGCATGATGGGCAAAACAACAATGGATTAAACCCAGATCTGTTGGCTGGGGGTGAATGTTTGCATTGTTCAGTATTCCGTCCTTTTTGATTTTGTTGCCCTAAGTGGGAAGGGTATGCCTAGATGTGGGTCCCGTGCTCACTACACCACTGGATTCAAGCTAGCCTGGCTGATGAGGGGTGATACCCCGAAACTGGTCCCGGGATGCTTGTTTCCAGTCCAGGGAGGACCTGGCTTGGCAGTTCAGGCTGGATTGTTCCCAGGAGGAGCCAGTTCAAGACTGATTTGCATATGGCTGGGTCCAAACAGGTGTGGTGTGGGGGGCAAAAGACAATGGTCTAAGCCCAGATGTGTTGACTGGGTTGAATGTATGCCTTGTTCAGCATTCCGTCCATCATCTGTTCTTTTTACCTTTAGAAAGTTGGCATTTTCTTGTTTTACCATCCTGTGCCTCTGCCAGTTTGTGGAATCAACGTCTGGTTTAGACTGACAGGGGCCTGTTTGTGTATTCACTCTAGACAGTCACACAAAAGATAGTTGAGGTGTGCCCTGTATATCTTGATGGCCCATCAACAGGCTGATGGGGCTTCCTGAGCTAGAGTGGTGGGAGGAGTTGTCACATACACCTGAATGGTGCTGTGCCTGGCCTCTCACAATGCTATCTCCACCCCCCTGGAGTGTGTCTGGAGCCAGGACAGGGCAAGGCAGGATCTTTGCACTACAAAGACTATCCTTTGAAGTATGTCAAAAGGGGTATAAGTATGGGACCTATAACCCCACATTTTTAGAACACTTCTGGATTGAGGACTCTGCCAAGAAGAGCTGCAGTGCTATCAGGAGGAGTACTGCCCCTTTGCTGTGTGCTCCTTTGCTGGTTTGTCCTGCAGTTGCTGCTTCTGTCTATGAGCAAAGAAGGAACTGGACTTTGCTTTGATGCGACGTTCCAAATTTCTCAAAGCGTTAGTGTGAGCTTGCCCCTGGTAAGACGTCTCAGGGACATCAAGACTTCACCTTCATCTACAGCATCTGGACTCCATTGCTGGATGTCCTGAACCTGACAAGTGGTGCCAATTCTAGTTCTGGGCCATTGGAATTGTTTGCTGAGCTGTAACTTCAGGAAAAGCATTCCCGCTGCCGTCACTGACGCTGCTTCCTACACCGACGCTGTGGTCACCGCTCGCTGGGCGAGCGTAGCACCAACCTCAACGACACCGCAGCCCTGGTCTCACCGATGACGATACTCCACGTCATCATGGACATCGCTGCCTGTATCATGGCTGTGGACACCGACTTCGACAACAGCGCAGCCCTGGTCTCACTGACCATGACGCTTCACGCTGTCACCGACTCCACTTCCTGCACTGAAGCCACCGCCTTGTGAGGAGCATGAGACACCGACCGCGACAGCACCGCAGCCCCGGGTAGAACAATGACAGTGCTGCACCAATGCCATACCGCTGCCTGCATTGAAGTCGGTGACACAGCACCACAAAGTGCACGATGCACCGCCCACAATGATGCCCCTGCACAGCCGACGTCAGCGCTCCTAACTTCGATCTCATGGAGTTCGAATTGCAATGCGTGCAACTTCATGGATTCCCTGACTGCTGCACCGACTTGCAGCACAGACGCCCACGACACCTCACCGCTGCACTTCTCAGCAAGGTCCTTGAGGCCTCTTCAACTCCAAGGTACTGTTTGAGGGTCCTCCCCGACGCCGTAGCCGGCTTTTGACTCCACTGAGGTCAGACTGAACTGTTGGATTTTTTGGTCATGATGCCGCGATAGCCCCCGTTGGTGCTATTGACTTAAGAAACTGTATATTTTAGATATTCTTAAGAAATTCATATCTTTGCTTGTGTATGTTGGATGTTTGTCATTTTGGTCTTGTTTTGATTATATAAATAGTGGCTATTTTTCTAAAATGGTGTGGAGTTCTTTTGTGGTGTTTTTCGATGTGTTACTGTATGTTTATGTACAAATCCTTTCATATTGCCTCTGAGATATGCCTGACTACTTGTGCCAAGCTACACAGAGGGTGAGAAGGGTTTATCTTAGGTGTGTAATCCCCCTATCCTGACTGGAAGGAAGGGTCCCGACTTGGACAGGGTGCAAGCCACTGCCAACTAGAGACCTTCATTTCTAACAGGCCCCAACCTCCTTCGGGCCTACTTTCTTCAGAAGACTGCACGATACAGCACAAACTGTTCCTCTCTAAGTCGCCGGGAGACATTATATATCCTCTGTCGGCACTTCCCAGTTGAAACCTCTCCGGTAGCGCGTACAACTGCAACGCCGTATGGGGCTTTTTTGATTCAATCTGGGCGGACCTGAAATTGCTACGCCGACCCTTGGCAGCTAATCTCTTACATTCTTAAAGGATTAAGCGGGCACCATTGGACACCTGTCCCTGATATATTAAACAAGAATTTGCCACAATTTGGTTTGAGCCACATACTGGGAGGCTCCTTAAAGCACTGGTTGCCACCAGCCATAATCTTATGCTTGGATCTTTTAGTAGGTATGTGTTTTTTTTCTGATTGTTTTCCCCACTTTCATTCTCCCATCCTCCTTATTTTTTTTAGGGATTAAGTTTGTTTTAAACCAATTTTACAGCGTCTCACTTAGTAGAAGCCCCTGGTTTCTGCAGATTGATTCCTCCCCTTCAGAAACTTGACCCAAACAAGGAAAGTTCCCATTAATTTGCCACACCTGTCAGTGTTTCTTAAGCCCAGCTTTTCTTAATAATAATGTAGTTATTAATTCTTTAGATATTTGGAGCTCATTCTTCTGTCCTGATGATGACCATTAACGAGCGGTCAAAACGCCGTCAACTACAGACGTGTATAAACCTTACCTATAGAACCCAAGCCTAAAAATAATTCAAGGAGTCAAGAGGCATACGTCTTTTTATTTGTGATGAACTTTTTTCACTTGTAATTCACATTGGCACTTTCTTCCCTTTTGTGAGCACTGAATTACGTATAATTATTGTAATTTCGAAAACTAAATTGTGTTATCTTATTTATTTATTTATTTATTTATTTATTAAAATATCTTTATTGCATTTTACCTTTTGTGTTACATAAGTTTTGAGCATCGATACATATCATATTTAGAATAACATCACTTGCTCCATGACACTGTGCATATACATCAAAGCATTTCCTCCTCACCATCGTGATTTTGTTTGTATCTACAGTGCAAAATTGCTTGTGCGTTTCTAATGTACCTTGGGCACCAACGGCCCATACATTCTGTCATCTCCGATCGAGGGGCAGAGTGGGTCTGTTAAATACGCCTCCTCACGACAGTGGTCAGTAATGTGCAAATAAATCGACATATACAGAAGCATGGTATTCATATGTGACTCAGCTTTGGGTTTGCAACATATAACACTTCCTGGGCAAACAAAATCAATATATATTTAAGTGCCGTATCTGTTCACTAGATATCTTTTTTTTATAACCATTTAACCACATCTAATGAAGACAAATAATAAATCAAAACAAATGAGATATCAATTGTTCGAGGGAGCATGTAGCCAGTATCCAGCGCGCCATCTGGGTGTAGTCGTGACTAGGCTAATGTGCAAGTAGTGAATGTGGGCCGCTGCTCCTGCACTATATGCGGTTACGTGGACGCTACGGAATCACGTGGCAAGAGCCACGTCCATGTACTATCTTTAAGGAATGCGAGGTCTGTATCTAACCCAACAGCTGTGATTGGGGTAGCATGCAAATGTAGCTTGTCTTCTACTTCTAGGTGAAATGTCAGGCATTAGGTCCCGCCTGCTGTGCAGGAGGTGCCCGCAATGAGGCATTAGAGCGTGTAAGAGTTCTGAGCATATCATCCCAGGTCTGTGCAATGGGATACTTTCGCAACCCAGCCGTTTCTTCCCTGTGCAGGGTGGTACTCTCCGCCTGTGCCAAGACTTCTAGGGACTTAACCCAATGTAGTACCTCTGGTGGGTCCTTGTGTTTCCATCTCTTAGTTATAAGTCATTTCGCTGTTATGAGGCCTAGGTCACGAAATCTGGAGCTTACTTTATTGGCCTTAGTTCTTTTATAAAATCCCAGGATACAGACCTCCCACGTGGTAGGTACCTCAGTGTTAGTGCAATTTGCAAGTGTTTCTGATATCGTGCGCCAATAGGGTAAGGGCAGGGGGCAGAACCATAGCATATGTAATAGGCCGGCACCTAGGAGACGGCATCTCAGACATTCGGAAGTGTTGAAGTTAAAGTATTTATTAATCTTATCTGGTGAGAGATACGCCCTGTGTAATATATAGGTTTGTATAAGTTTGAATCGTGAATTGCGTGGTATGTGTGTTGCACTGGCTAGAACGCGTTCCCACTCTTTATCCATCCAGGGACGACCTCTGTCCTCAGTCCAACGTATGCAGAGTCTCTGTAGTGGTTTCAATACATGAATGACCAGGGCTTGTACCAGCCAGTGTATCACATGCGATCCCTCCCCCATTACATGCAATTACTGCAATAATTGATGTGTCGGCAGCTCATTAGTCATGTCTCCCTATGCTAGCGTAAAAGTCCGCACTATGGCTGCATATAAAAAGAATTGGCCCACCGGTAATCCAGTATCTGCTGCTAGTGTCGCAAAATGTAGTAGGGTACCATCTGCGTATAAGTCTCCTAGCGTCTCCACTCCCACCTCAATCCAGAGCGTCAATGCCATGTCTGTTATAGGGTAACTGCCTCTGGGCGTCCCGATGAGTGGCAGCATTGGGGCATAGGGGATCGTGCCTTTTGTGAGTTGAAGGCTTCTCCTATAACATCTGTGAGCTAACTCAACATGTATCTGTGTCGGGCGGGGAATTTTCGCCAGCGGGTGAATTAATCCGTATATCTGAGTCTGCGTCCACATTGTTGTCTCGGTCGCCGTATTTGCCAGATTCTTACCGCCCTCACGGAGGAGAGCCGCAAAAGGCTCCATAGCCAGGGAAAAGAACAACGGGGACAAAGGGCACCCCTGCCTGGTTCCTCGTCTAACCCTGATTGCGTCAGAGAGGAGCTTGCCCATGCGAGCCTGCACTGTGGGGCGTAGATACAGTAATTGCACCAGTTGTAGAAAGTCATCTCTCAACTCGTACTTACGCAAGACCGCCGCAAGATAGGGCCACTCCAACGAATCAAAGGCCTTCTCCAGGTCCAGTACTAGACAGCCAGATCTAGGCCAGTTCTCCGCTGCATATTTCTGGATTCTAAATAGTCTGCGAATATTCAGGGAGGTGCTCCTGGTAGGAACAAACCCGTTTTGATCAGTATGTATCAGGGTCGGCATAAACGGGGCAGTACGTTTGGCTAGGGTGGAGGCAAGGATTTTATAGTCTGTGTTCAACAGAGCCAGCGGGCGATAAGAGCCCAGGAGGTCAGGGTTTCTGCCCGGCTTTAACCCCTTCAGCGCGGCACGGATTTCCACGCCACGCTGAAGGTTTCGTGCGCGGGCGGGCCATGACGGAACGGTTCCGTCATGCGCACAGCGCAACCGACGTGCATGATGGAACCGTTCCGTCATGCGCGTCGAAGGGGTTAAGAGAGAGATCAGCGTTGCCTCATTTTGTTTGGGTGTGAGTGTGGAATATTCTAGAGCCGCTGCATATACCCGTAACAGTGCTTGTACCAGTATATCTGAGTATGCCTTGTAAAATTCAGCTGGTAGTCCATCAGGACCCGGCGTTTTACCATTCGATAGAGAATAAATACTATCCCTTATTTCCTCCGACAGCAGAGGAGCACCCAGTTCCCCTTATTGGTGTTCCGTCAGTTGTGGCAACGTTAGGGCGGAAAGGAAGTCCCGTGTGTCAGCGTCCGTAGCTGTCAAACAAGATCTGTATACTGTGGAGTAATATTCCACAAAAGGGCGGTGTATATTACTTTGGGTATGTACCATAACTCCCTGTGTATTTTGTATTGCTGTCACTGGCGCGGTGGCTACATCCTACCGTATCAGCCACGACAGCGACCTACCAGGTTTGTCTACCATATGGTGGGTGCGCGCAGAGTGTGCTGCATAATTTAGATTGTGGAGTCGGTCCAGCAATCTGGAGTGTTCTTCTCTAACGTGCTCTAAAGGCCCAGCATCTCCCTCCATCGCTTCTCCCTCCCTTCGGAGCAGGTCAGTTTCAAGGCATGTGAGGTCTGCTTCCAACTGTCTCCGCATACCAGCCTGCGCATCGAGGCAATCTCCCCTGATCACTACCTTAAATGCGTCCCATTCCACCTGAGGTGTTGTGGCTCTGCCAGTATTATCTTCAAAATATTGGGTGATGTTGGTGGCTAGTAGGTTACGAAAGGGTGCATCTAATAGTAAATCTGGTTATAGTCGCCAGGTCGGAAGTGGCGGACGGGGATGTTCCCACAACACCTCCAATATATGTGGGTTATGGTCAGAGTGCGTCCTGCCTAAATATTAAACCGCCGACACATGGGGGAGCAGCGCTTCCGAAAGCATATATCGGTCTAATCGCACATGTAAGTCATGAGCACCTGAATAATAGGAATATACCCTGTCATGGGGGTAACGGTGTCTCCAGGCATCTCTCAAGTGCCACTGTGTTGCCCAGTTAGTCAATGCCTTCATAGCATGGTGTGTGCTTGTACCCGGAAGGGGTAGAAAGGATCGGTCCAGTGATACATCAAGTACGCTGTTGTAGTCGCCCCCCCAGTAACATGGGAACATCGTGCCATGGCGCAAGGATGTGTGATACCTTGTCGAAGAAAGCAGCCTGCTCTGTGTTAGGAGCATACAGTGATGCAAGTACTATTTGTCGGCCATCCAGCGTGCCCCTAATACATACCTGCCCTCCGTGTCTACCAGTGACTGTGTAATTGGAAGTGGAACCCCTGACCTCACCCATATTAGAGCACCTCGCGCAAAACCCGAATACCCCGTAGCGTACAGTTGGCCGCGCCAGCAGCGGTGCAAGCGTTGTATTTCCGCTTTGGCCAGGTGAGTCTCTTGCAGTAAGGCTATTTGTATGTGATGTCGTTTGAGGTATGAATATATCTGATACCTACGTGATGGCGAATGCATGCCCCTCACTTTCCATGTACCAATTTTAAATGAAGACATAGACCCTACAACGCGTCAAGTGATCATGTGTCTGTAGCGGCCCAACAGACATGTGCATTACATATGACCCAGTGTTACACAACTTACCTAGCACGCTGACTCGTGGCATGTTATATTATATAAATCGACACATATTAGATGATATCTCGCAATAAAACCAAAACAAGAACATAATTATATGCAATACCAAAAGGGTGAAAATGCAACCAGCAATCGTCCAAACACTCAATGGAGATAACAGTCAAAACGATCCGGGTGGGTGCGCTGTGAGCTGCTCTTTGTTAGCTTACGGTCCGCGTATCCAGTGTCTCTGAGGCTCCCCGCTATCAGGCAAAATACAATATAGGTAAGGCAGATGGTATACATCGGCACAGGAACACTCATCAAGTGGGTGGAGTGTATTCGTGTCCACATGGCAGTAACAGAATAAGCGATTAAGGCCCGCCACCCCACCATGTAGCATGATGTCGATCCCAACTACATGCGAACAATCGGAATCATAGCAACGTCCATCACAGATGCTTCCAATGTTAGCGACAGCACGCCCCCACACATATACCCCAATACCTCAAGTCGTAGTCCATTCAAAGATAGAAGTCTGCAGTGTTCATACTATTAAGTCCGCTGTCTGCAGGGTGACATCCGGCTGTTCATTTGAGTCCTTGAGTTCTGCAGGCCGTATATCCGCTCATCGTCACTAGACAGGTTCCGTTGGCTGGAATTGGATGCATCTTCAGTCACCAAGGAACCGCTGATCTCTGCTACCGCCTGTAGGGCGTCCCGTTGTCCGCTGAGGATCAATTCTGAGTGTGGACCCACAGTTGGTGAAGGCGGTGTCCTCATCCCCGTGGATCTACGCTCCCTCCGCCGGCGGGAAAAAGGGCCTTTCAGCTTTGGTAGTGTTGCCGGCGCAGCAGTGTCTTGAGGCCTCGCATTAGTAAAGGTATCTAGCCAATCCTCTGCCTCTTCCGATGTGTTAAAGAAGTACGTTTTGTCGCTGGCAACCACTTGCAGGTGCGCTGGGAATAACAGAGAATATTTCAGGTCGTTTTGCTGAAGGCGTTTCTTCACTGCCATGAACAAAAACCTCTGACGCTGCACCTGGATAGTGTAGTCCGGAAAAAACATTATTTTGTGATTGTCAATGTGGATATCTTGGAGCTTTCTGGTTTCCTGTAGAATGGAGTCTCAATCTCGGTAATTGATGATTCGAAGGAGCAAGGGCTGCGAATTCGACCCCGTGGGGGGGGCCTCACTGGGACCCTATGCGCATGCTCTATGACAAAGTGCGGTGAGAGGGACCCCTCCGGCAGTAGATCTCTGAGCCAATTTTCCATGTGTAAGACGGGTTCCTTTCCTTCCCATTGTTCCGGTACACCTACTATGCGTACATTGTTGTGTTGTGTTGTGCCCGCCCTTCGGCATCCTCGGCTCTGTCTTCCAGGAACTCCACACGGTTCAGTAAATCTTGTACATGTGAGACCGGCCTCACGGCGTATGCCTCCCGATCATCCAGCCAACCTGCAACCACCCCCAAGACACGGCATCTCCGACTCCGGCCGCCCCAGCCACACAGACCCGAGGGCCGGCCAGAGCCCCCGACAGACTCAACACCCTAATACGCATGTCCGACCGAGGGAGCGGGAACCCCCGAGCCAGACCAAGAGGCGCCAGCCCAGTCACACCTCAGATCGCCTTCCCCCGGGAGGACTCGATCGGCCACCAGGCCCCTGGGGAGCAGGCGCCTTGCCTGCCGAGCGTCTGGGGTCCCTCCCAGACGGGGAACAACCTTTACAACGCAACTTTTACAACGCACTACCATTACAACGCATTTTTTACAACGCATAATCCATTACAACGCATGACATTACAACGCATGACACTACAACGCATTTTTAAAAACTACCTTTACAACGCATTCCATTACAACGCATACTACCATTACAACGCATACCATTACAACGCATAATATTACACTATACTATCCAACACTTACCCTACTGATGCACCCCCTGGAGTTAGAATAGTAATTTTTACCCCTATACTATCCAACACTTACCCTACTGATGCACCCCCTGGAGTTAGAATAGTAATTTTTACCCCTATACTATCCAACACTTACCCTACTGATGCACCCCCTGGAGTTAGAATAGTAATTTTTACCCCTATACTATCCAACACTTACCCTACTGATGCACCCCCTGGAGTTAGAATAGTAATTTTTACCCCTATACTATCCAACACTTACCCTACTGATGCACCCCTTGGAGTTAGAATAGTAATTTTTACCCCTATACTATCCAACACTTACCCTACTGATGCACCCCCTGGAGTTAGAATAGTAATTTTTACCCCTATACTATCCAACACTTACCCTACTGATGCACCCCCTGGAGTTAGAATAGTAATTTTTACCCCTATGCTATCCAACACTTACCCTACTGATGCACCCCTTGGAGTTAGAATAGTAATTTTTACCCCTATACTATCCAACACTTACCCTACTGATGCACCCCCTGGAGTTAGAATAGTAATTTTTACCCCTATACTATCCAACACTTACCCTACTGATGCACCCCTTGGAGTTAGAATAGTAATTTTTACCCCTATACTATCCAACACTTACCCTACTGATGCACCCCCTGGAGTTAGAATAGTAATTTTTACCCCTATACTATCCAACACTTACCCTACTGATGCACCCCCTGGAGTTAGAATAGTAATTTTTACCCCTATGCTATCCAACACTTACCCTACTGATGCACCCCTTGGAGTTAGAATAGTAATTTTTACCCCTATACTATCCAACACTTACCCTACTGATGCACCCCCTGGAGTTAGAATATTAATTTTTACCCCTATACTATCCAACACTTACCCTACTGTTGCACCCCCTGGAGTTAGAATAGTAATTTTTACCCCTATACTATCCAACACTTACCCTACTGTTGCACCCCCTGGAGTTAGAATAGTAATTTTTACCCCTACACTATCCAACACTTACCCTACTGTTGCACCCCCTGGAGTTAGAATAGTAAATTTTACCCCTATACTATCCAACACTTACCCTACTGTTGCACCCCCTGGAGTTAGAATAGTAATTTTTACCCCTATACTATCTAATACTTACCTTAAATGTAATTTAATATTATGCGTTGTAATGGTATGCGTTGTAAAGGTAGTATGCGTTGTAATGGTAGTGCGTTGTAAAGGTATTTTTTAAAAATGCGTTGTAGTGTCATGCGTTGTAATGTCATGCGTTGTAATGGATTATGCGTTGTAAAAAATGCGTTGTAAGTGCATGCGTTGTAAAAGTGTGCGTTGTAACGTCATACATCCCTCCCAGACCCACCTGAAAAGACCAAAGAAACGAGCGGCAGGAAATCCCGCCGAACCCCCTCAGTCACCAAAGGCCCCTCTCTGCGAGGACTCCGGACTTCAAAGGGCAGGGGGAGTATAATAGGGGGTGCCGGAGGAACGAATGGCAGAGAAGATCTGGAACCATCGAAGCCTGCTGACGCTGTCGCGGCTCCCGAATACCGAACCACCTGGGCCTGCTGAGTGACTCGCGGCCCCCAGCCATTGAACCATCTAAGCCCTGCTGACGAGATCGCGGCTCCCGAACTGCGAACCACCTGGGCCTGCTGAGTGACTCGCGGCCCCCAGCCATTGAACCATCTGAGCCCTGCTGACGAGATCGCGGCTCCCGAACTCCGACTACCTGTGCCTGCTGAGTGACTCGCGGCTCTCCCCTCGAGGACGAATTGGCAAGAGATCGCCCAGAGAAACAACACCCTCCAGCTCAAGGATTGTGAGCTATCCGCAGGGTACTTTGCAGAGACACTACATTCAAAGACTGTCCCGCTACCCCCATTCCCCCACCACCGATTGTAGTATCTTGTGCCGCTGATGTACTACTCACACCATGGATCATAAAGATCCCTTGAAACCTTCGATAAATGAACCTATCGTCCTACAAAGAATACGTGTGGTGTCACTCTGTTCGTAGTGTAAGCTCAGAGTGTGCGCGCCTGGTTCGGCCTACTTGGGAGAGGTGGGTCAAAGGGGTGGGCAAGACGTGTATCGAACCCCCCTCCGGCGAACGCCTTTCCAACATTTGGTGGCAGACGACGGGATCCGAGCCGACACCGAAAGAGAGCGTGCAGCGAACGACTGACGCACTACCAAACAGAGATGGAAGGAGAAACCTCCCTGGGTGCCGCAGGTACCGAAATGAGCTCGCCGTTCCGAGAGGATCAATTGGACTATTATACGCATAGAGAATTAAAACAATTTTGCAAAGACCTTGGAATCGCTACCACCGGATTAAGCACAAAGGAAGACTTCCAGAAAGTATTGAAGACCTGGGTCGAGACAGGGGCGCCCCCGACCCAAACGGAAGGAGACTCCGCCCATGAACCACAAAGCATCCCGGTGAGGAACAACGGGCCAGAGGGGAACCTGTCCCACGAGGAACTAGCAGACCGAGAGAGAAGCCGCAACCACGAACTTGAACTGGCCAAGCTGAAAATCGAGGGAGAAATAAAACTGGCCGAGAAAAAGTTAGCCGTCGAGCAGTTACGGCTACAAGGGGAACTCGAGGAAAAGAGACGCCAAAGAGAGCACGACGAAAAGAAACTCCAGCTGGAACATGAACGCAGCCTGAAAGAGATCGAGTTGAGGGCTAAAAGCGAAGATTCACGACCTTCCGGGAATCTACCATCCGCTCCCACCGTGGAAGCCAAAGTCCACATCCCCAAGGATGTGGTAAAGGAGTATTACAAAAACAACGACATCCAGCAGTGGTTTAAGGCCTACGAAGTCGCCATGACCTCTCACCGAGTCCCGCAGAAGGATTGGGGGGCTGGCCTATGGGGCCGGTTCTTAAGCGAAGGAAGAGATACCCTGCTGGATCTGCCCTCCACGGTCATGAACTCCTACAGCCACATGAAAGAAGCCCTCGTGGGCCGGTATGGACTCACCCCCGAGATGTACCGGCAACGGTTCCGAGATTGCAAAAAGATACCGGGCACCACATGGGTAGAATACGTGAACTTTTACAGCCGGGCCTTGGACGGGTGGATCAAGGGCAGCAAGGTCTCCACCTTCGAAGAGCTGTTTGATCTGATCGCCTGGGAACATTTAGCGGCCAATTGCTTTGTAGAGCTGCGCCAACATCTCCTGGACAGTAAACTCACCGACCCTCGAAAGCTGGCCGCCGAGGCTGACCGTTGGGTGAACACCCGGGCCACCCGAGGCCCCGTGGGAGACTACGGTCGCCACAGTCAAGGATCCCCCCGCCAGAGGGGCGGAGGAAACCACGGCCGACCGAGAGACTTCCAAGGGGGGCCCCCGCACAGCCCTCCCAGCAGCCCACCAGCGGCAGGTCCAGCCCCGTCCCCAGCCAGCACCGGAGCCCCGGGGCGGCTAGGGCCACGAACCAGGATCACCTGCTTCCGCTGCCAACAGCCCGGCCACTACGCCAATGACCCCCAGTGTTCCCAGTATCAACGAACTGCAACGACCAACCCCCCGGCCCGGCAGATGGCCTCCGTGGCCCTAGGGGAAGAGATAGAGGACTCCGAAGACTGGGAACCAGTTGCCATGGCCCTGGTCTCCCTTGGTGATCGAGAAATGGTCCCCGGGACACCCTTGCCCGCCAACACGAAGAAGTACCGACAGCAGGTGACCATCAACGGCCACCGAGTCGAGGGCCTCCGCGATACCGGGGCAAGTGTCACCGCGGTCCACCGCAACCTAATCTCTGAAGACCAGATCCTACCCGGTGCCCGCTGTCCGTTCATATCCTCCGACAATTCCGAGAGCCTCTGCCAGATGGCTCTGGTGCCTTTCGAGTGGGGAGGAGTCTCCGGAGAATTGAAGGTAGCCGTCCGAACATCACAGCCCGTAGACTGCCTCCTGGGCAACGACCTTGAGAGTTCCCCGTGGGGGCAAGTGGAACGAAGAGCCCATCTCGAGATGATGGGCCTACCCGAATGGGTCTGCGCCACCACGCGCTCCATGACCGCGAGATTGCCTCTCTCCGAGGGCGGTGGGGCCCCCCCCCCGAACACTGTCCCCGAGAACCGGGGCACCCTACCAGAAACGGACAACCCTCCTTCGGAGGGAGAAGAAGACACTAACCCGGGAGAAGGGCCGGAACCTTCCGCCCCTGAGGCACTGACTGAGCTCGGAGAACTGCCCGAGATGGCCCAGTGGCGCTGCGAGGGAGGGCCCTCCCGTGAAGAGTTCTGCCGGGAACAGGCCACCTGCCCTTCCCTCGTGGGACTCCGACAACAAGCCGAAGCCCAGACCGCCGGTGACCGGACCGGAACCCACTGGGTCTATTGGGACAATGGCCTCCTATACAGCGAACAAAAGTCAGCCGAGCTAGGCGCAGCGCGAGTACTGGTAGTACCCCTGCGCTTCCGAAGCCTCCTCCTGGGCCTGGCCCACGATGTATCCTTGGCAGGACACTTAGGCCAAGACAAAACATATCAGCGATTAGTTACCCACTTCTATTGGCCCCAGATGCGAGCAAATGTAGAAGTCCACTGTAAATCCTGCCTCACGTGCCAGGGCAGTGGGAAAAGTGGCGGAAAGCGCAAGGCTCCATTACAACCCTTTCCCGTTGTGAGTACCCCGTTTGAGCGGGTCGGCATCGACATCGTGGGACCCCTGGATCCGAAGACCGCCCAGGGCCACAGATTCATCCTCGTCCTGGTGGATCATGCCACCCGCTACCCCGAGGCTATTCCCCTCCGCACCGTGACGGCTCCCGTGGTGGGCCGGGCTCTCATGGGGATCTTCTCCCGTGTCGGATTCCCTCGCGAGGTTGTGAGTGATCGCGGCACTAACTTCATATCCCGCTACATGAAGTCCCTGTGGCAGCAGTGCGGAGTCACATATAAGTTCACGACCCCCTACCACCCCCAGGGCAACGGCCTGGTGGAACGCTTCAACCGAACCCTGAAGGGGATGATCCTGGGCCTCGAGGAGCCCCTGCGCCGAAGATGGGACGTCCTCCTCCCTTGCCTCCTGTTCGCGTACCGGGAGGTTCCCCAAAAGTCCCTGGGGTTCAGCCCATTCGAACTACTATGCGGACACCCCGTCCGGGGGCCCCTGAGCCTGGTCAAAGAGGGCTGGGAGACAAGCCCCCGGGGGACCCCCCCTGATGTGTTCCGCTACATCCTGGCGCTCCGCAACCAGACCCGGAAGTTCAGAGAACTCGCAGAGGCTAACCTCAAGGCCAGTCAGGAAGGAATGAAGCGCTGGTATGACCAGAACGCAACTCTGGTCGAGTTCCAGCCGGGCCAGCAGGTTTGGGTCATGGCCCCGGTGAAACCCTGAGCCCTACAGGACAAATGGACTGGCCCCTTCAAGGTGATCGAGCGGAAGAGTCAGGTCACGTACCTGATCGATGTACAGTCCCCACGGAACCCCCTCCGGGTTCTCCACGTGAACCGTCTCAAGCCCCACTTTGTGAGAACGGAGTTGAGTTTGCTACTGGCCACCGATGATGGGGCGGAAGAAGACACGGAACCCCTGCCCGACCCCCTGTGCGCTAAAGAACTGGATGGTTCCGTGGAGGGAGTGGAACTGTCAACCACCCTCACTCCCCAACAGTCCGACGACTGTCGCCAGCTGCTCAGACAATTCGCAGACCTCTTCTCCCTCATCCCAAGGGTCACCGACTGGTGTGTCCACGACGTGGACACCGGCGACAGCCCACCTGTGAGACACCGAGCCTACCGGGTGCCTGACCGGGTCCGCACCTGCATCAAGACCGAAGTACAGAAGATGTTAACCCTTGGAGTGATCGAACCCTCCGATAGCCCCTGGGCCAGCCCGGTAGTCCTGGTCCCGAAAGCGGCCGCCCCTGGGGTCGCCCCCGAACTAAGATTCTGTGTGGACTACCGGGGGCTCAATGCGGTCACCCGAGCGGACGCTCACCCTATTCCCCGCGCCGACGAGCTCATCGACCGCCTTGGGGCCGCACGCTTCCTCAGCACCTTCGACCTGACCTGCGGTTACTGGCAGATTGCGCTCACGGAGGGAGCAAAAGAACGCTCCGCCTTCTCCACACCCGATGGACACTACCGCTTCAGGGTCATGCCGTTCGGGATGAAAAATGCCCCGGCCACTTTCCAGCGGTTGGTAAACAAGGTCCTGGCCGGACTCGAGGAGTTCAGCGCGGCGTACCTTGACGACATAGCCGTATTCAGCTCTCAATGGCACGAGCATCTCCAGCACCTCCGGCAAGTACTGCTGGCCCTGCGCCAAGCCGGCCTAACAGTGAAGGCCAGCAAATGCCAGCTCGGGCAAGGCTCCGTGGTCTACCTGGGGCATCAGGTGGGCAGCGGGCAGGTCGCCCCCCTCCAACCAAAGATCGACGCCATCAAGTCCTGGGAGCCCCCCACCACTCAGACGGAAGTCCGGGCCTTCCTGAGCCTCACAGGATACTACCGGCGGTTCATTAAAAACTATGGTAGCCTCGCAGGGCCTCTCACGGAGTTGACCTCCAAAAAGCTCCCGAAGAAGGTGCAGTGGACTCCCCCGTGCCAGCAGGCGTTCAACGCCTTGAAAACCGCCATGTGCACCGCCCCAGTACTCAAGGCCCCCGACTACTCCCAAGAGTTTGTGGTCCAGACCGACGCATCCGAACACGGCATCGGAGCCGTCCTCTCGCAGTTCAACGACAAGGGCATAGATCAGCCCATAGCCTTCATCAGCCGAAGGCTGCTGCCTCGAGAACAGCGTTGGAGTACCATAGAACGAGAGACCTTCGCCGTAGTCTGGGCCCTCAAGAAACTACGGCCCTACTTGTTCGGAACCCACTTCCGAGTGCAGACGGACCACCGGCCCTTGCGGTGGCTGATGCAGATGAGGGGAGAGAACTGTGGTAAATAAAATAAATATTACCGGACTGAATTTCATGCGGAATCTTAAATTAAAGTAAATAGCTCAAAATAACAAGAGGCAGAATCCGTGGTATAAGAGGTTCTCTAATGGGCTTTATTCCATTCAAAATGGCCGACTCGAGTCGCGGCCCTCAGGTTCCGTCACCACGAAGGTTCAGGAAGTGAAGTACAATAATTTATTAACAGACATGTATTTTTATAATAAGTACATTACAATGAAACGAATGTAGAAGGCGTAACATTTGATAAGAAAAATGACGTGACAGTGACATAATCGAAACTAGGCGTAATAAGGAATAAAAGAAACATGATTGGTTAGAATTATCAGACATAGGTGGATCTATAAGATAATACTTGGCATAGATGCGCGCGCGGCAGCATGACGTGTAATTGACGTGCAACTAGGGGGTGAAGGGGACTTGACATTTAGCTCTACATGTGGAGACGAGAAGTCTGGGGTCAAGTCATCCTAATCCCAAATCATATCTAACATCCTATGTTTAAAGAACTATGTTATCCACAAGGAAGGACTCTCGGACGGAATCTATTCTATACTGACTGTGTGCGTGTACAAGCGTCTAAGTGTCTATATGAGATGCGAGGGGCAGAAAACTTTCCATAGCAACAGGACTATGAATCACTTGCAGGAGGACGGAAAGGCTGAGTCCTCTGCTTGTGAGCTAAAGGAAATGTTTACCTAAATCACTGGACAGGAATGCATCGGCTGGAGAGCAAAATAGATAATTCGAAGGTGAAATACAACTTCTTGGCAGACAGGCGAAAACTGGCCGAGGCAGGCACCGTTAGCTGCACAGGGAGTAGGACAAAGTTCATGGATACAGATGCGAGCTCAAGCTGAAGCTGTCAAAGACAGAGAGCAGGGAAAGGCTTTGAGGACAGAATCGGGCCTACTCGCCTGAACTGTAAAAATGGAGTAACTTAGCCATATAAAGTCGGTGGCCTTTCATACTTAGGAATCGAATATCCAGCCCATTGATGGCGGATCTGACAGAGAACATGTTGACGGTAGACACACATATGTTTGCGTCTTAGAAACTGGAACTGGAGGGAACATACATGTACTTGTAACATGCATATAGAACCGTTGGGGTCCAAGATAGGGGACATAACTGATCAGGAAAATCCATATTTCCACATTCCCTCCTTGTCCCCTTCTTGCCCTTCACGAGACATCAATCTTCATTATTCCATCGATTTGCTCATGGAGCATCATTTCTTCTTCTGTCTTCTTCCGGGATCTTGAGCCAAAACCTTGATGTGGAATACACGATGTGGCACACAGACCACAAATCGCTGGTCCACATTGCAGGCATAGACAACAACTGAAGAGCATAAGAAGGCCAATACCTAGGAAGGATAGAACTCTCCATCCCCAGGCTGATATCACACTCCAAAACCACCCGGACCACGTCCAAGTGCCTGGATTCTCGTGTATCTGGCTTACAATCTTATGAAGGCGTGTTATAGCTTTATATACAGATGGCGAATTTTCTGGTATGAATATACAGCAGCTGGATCCGATGACCCTGCAAGCTCCGCCCCTATCGGCCAGGATGACGTCAAGGACAAGACGATTCTGGAGAACAACAATTCTCATCACTGATTGTTCCTCTGTCAGATTGCCTAGGGCGGCTATAGTCTCGTTTACTACAGCTTCAAGAGTCTTGGTGAGTCTGCGTATCAGCTTACTATTTGATATAGTACCTATATAGGGAAAGATACCTTTATTGAAATCTACATACTTGTCCCATGCCGTCTCAGTATAATCGACAACTGGGAGATCTCTTTTCTCTCTATTGTGTACTAAATGAACATTTCGATAATAATCAGGGGGAGCTAGGAAAACAGGTGGCAAAAGGAATGCTATGTAACAGGTACCATCCCAATCTAGAGGCAGACGCATATATGCCGTTTGACCACATATAAAGTAAGAATGGCGAGAAGCTCTAAATGAAGATTTGCCTTGATCACTATATTCTACTGTAGTAACGCATTGGCTATGGCCCATATGTATGGAACCAACTTTTCTCACACATAATTCACCCTTAACTGGAAATACTGACATAGTGGGCAAAATTAGTTCAACTTCGGATTTGACATTCAAAATCATAAGATTAGGCGTAAAATTACCTAATTTATACACTTCATTTTCTAAATCAGTTCCTGTTCTACTGGGGTGACCCTCCTTATTAGGGTGACAGACTTTGAATAAAACTAGATTCAGATTTCCCCATATCCAATGTTGTTGATAAACTGCTGTGTCTAGGTCTATGGAATTTAATAAACTAAACCATGCTCCACAGGAGCCATTGCGTGTAAATGGATGTGGAAAGAAAGGCAGAACTCCTTTGTTATTCTGATAGGGAGGAAGTCGGCCACACACCCAACAATTGGTCGCATTACTAGTCTGATGGGAATGATGTAACATACTAATGAATGTGTTATTGCGCAGCGCAAGTCTATAGGATAATTCATGTGGCGGTAGGTCACTAAAAGAATGTTCATCAGTTATATTGAAAACACGTTTAGAAACAGGATGATATATGTGCAAAATCATACTCGTAATAATTACTAAAATACTCAATAAAAACAAAATTAATAATGTCACAATACAGTGGTTACGCAGTAATTTACAATAAGCATGTCGTTTCATTATGATTCTGGACTCTACATCATTCAGACCTAAGGGATACATGTCGGGACAGATTCAACCGCTTCACCTTGGAGAGGACTTAAACAATCAAATCGTCCGACAGTTTAGATCTGGACCTGAGTTTCTGTTTATAGCACTGAGAGTCATTCAGTTCAACAAAAGGAAGTTTTGAATCAGTCTGTGAGGGAGTGCAGGGCACAGTGTCTATATCTGAAGGTAGTCCATGAAATTTTTTTATATGGGTGGAATGCACCCATCCTTTCCGTCCTTCGATCTTCACAGCTGTTCTGGTCGTCAGCAGGACCTGCTTAGGCAACTTCCACCTAGGATCCAATTGGCTTTTCCTATCAAAATTCCGAACCAGGACAAAGTCCCCGGGGACCACGTCATGGGGTTTCGCCTCAGTGTTGTCGGGAAAGGCTGCAGCTACCTGTGAACGAGAAGATTGTAGTGCAGACATCAAGGAAGCCAGGTAATCTGTCAGCATATTACAGTCAACATCAGTTATTTTACGTGGTATAGGCGTCCCCCACATATTCGGCGGTCTACCAAAGATCACCTCATACGGGGATAGCCCTGTTCTAGAGTGTGCTACCATTCTCATGTAAAAGAGTGCAACTGGTAATGCTACTATCCAGTCGACACCTTTCTCTCTACATATTTTGGACAGTCTGATTTTCAGTGTCTGGTTATGTCTTTCTACGAGACCTGCTGCTTCGGGGTGTCGGACACAGTGGAATTTCCACTGATATCCCAACAGGAGTGAGACATGTTTCATTAATTCGGATGAGAAAGGCTGACCGTTATCTGAATATACAACACGTGGTAAACCGTACCGTGGGAAGAATTCTCGAACTAGCTGCTTGGCAGTAGTCGGGGCAGTGTAATCTGATACGGGATACGCCTCTGTCCAACGGGAGAGAGCGCAGACAACTACGAGGACATATTTGAATCCTCGACAACGTTCCATCTGAATATAATCCATCTGGAGGACTTCAAAAGGATGATCAGGAGGCTGAAATCCACCCTGCTCTACGGGAACACTCTTTCCTGGATTAAACTGACAACATATCATACAGGTACGAACTTTTTGTTTAGCTGCTGCTCGTAAATGTTTGTTGAACCAAATGTGCTGAATGCTGTCTAGCATAGCCTTCTCTCCTAAATGTGCTGGACTGTGAACTGTAGCTATAATGGCTTGAACCATGGAATCAGGGAGAAACCATACAGATTTCTCCTTCGTCATCCATCCTTGATCTGTCTGAATCCCTCCTAGTTCAGTCCACTTCTTTATTTCTTCTGCTGTGGCATGTGTCTGTATGTCAATTACGTCAAGTGCGGGATCCTTAATTGTCATACACTGTGTTGGGGTCTGAACTATTGGCTTTGTCATGTCTAATGTGCGATTCTGAGCAGTCTGTTTAGCTGTTCTGTCAGCTAAATCATTGCCTTGAGAAATGGTATCAGTAACCTTCGTGTGTGCTTTACATTTCATAATCGATATAGCAGTCGGTAAATGAATCGCGTCTAACAGAGCATGAATGAGGGACCCGTGTTGAATATGGGTTCCATGAGAAGTTAAATAACCCCTCTCCCGCCAAAGCACTCCGAAGTCATGTACGACTCCAAATGCATAACGTGAATCAGTATATATGTTGACTTTCTTGTCCGTGGCTTGAATACAGGCTTGTGTTAGAGCAACAAGTTCTGCTGCTTGGGCTGACAGAGTATCTATACAATGTGTCTCAATAACTTCAGTGTCTGTTGTGACTGCATACGCGGCCACTAAATCTCCTGTACTTGCTCTCATGCATGACCCGTCTACATACAACGTCAGGTCTGGATCTAACAATGGAACGTCTGTCAAGTCTTGTCTAGGTTTCGTCTTTATTTCAATGATTTCAACACAATCATGAGCTAGTGGGTCTGTTCCAATTACAGGTAATAGTGTAGCAGGATTCAATGTATTACACCGTCGGATCTCTATGTGTGGTTGAAACAATGTCAGTTCATAACCAGTAAGTCTTGCTATGGTCAAGTGTTGTGTTTGTGTTCGGTTCACAAGAACCTCTACTGCATGTGGTACTTGTACTGTCAATGGGTGTCCTAATACTATGGCATCGCTTTGTCTGATTGCTAAAGCTGTCGCTGCCACTGATTTCAGGCATGCAGGCAAAGCCTGAGCTACGGGATCTAATGTACTGGAGAAATAAGCACATGGCTTGCGTGATCCTGCTTGATCCTGAGTGAGTACTGACAAGGCAGTACCTTCGCGTTCTGTAACAAAGAGTGTAAAATGTTTGCTATAACATGGTGTTGCTAAAACAGGTGCTTGACATAAAGCTTCCTTTAGGCTTTCAAAAGCTTGTGTATGTTCCTGAGTCCAAGGGAGAACAGTCGATGTGGCTGCCTCCTGTGTGGTTAACTGAATGAGTGGTTTTGCTAGAAATGCGTACTGAGGGATCCACTGCCTACAATATGAAGTGAGGCCTATGAAAGCCCGCACCTCCTTCTGTGTCTGGGGTATTGACATGTTAGCAATTAACTGGATGCGATCTGGTGTAAGCTGCCTTCCCTCCTTGGACAGCGAGTGACCAAGATAAATAACTCGCTGAACACAGAATTGCAGCTTAGAAGGGGACACCTTGTGTCCTTTGTCTGCTAGAAAATGTAAGACTGTCAATGAGGCTTTTTCACATTCTGGCTCGCTTCTCGCGGTGATCAGCAGATCATCGACATATTGAAGCAGTGCAGTATTGACTGGCATGTGGATACTGTCAAGTTCTCGTTTCAGTGCTTGGCTATAGATGCTGGGGCTTTCTGTAAATCCTTGGGGAGCGCGTGAGAATTTAAAGCTGCGCCCATTTAAACTGAATCCGAACAAGTATTGGCTTTCCGGATCTATTGGGACGCTGAAAAAGGCATTCTTGAGATCAATTACAGTAAAAAATGTTGCTTCGGAATCAATTGCTGTCAACAATGATGATATATCAGGGACCACAGGGAATTGTGGTACAATACACTTGTTTAGTTCACGCAAATCAATAACCAATCGGTACACTGGGGGAGCAGTAGGATCAGTTCGTTTAAGAATCGGAATTATCGGTGAATTACATACATTGGAGTCTGTTTCTACAACTACTCCCTGGGCAATTAACTCATCAATGATTTTCAACAAAGCCACTACAGCATCATGCGGTAACTTGTATTGTCGCATTCGTGGTAATACCACTCCTGCTTTCAATGTAACTCGATAGGGTGTAATGTTCATGCAGCCAACATCCGTAGGGCCTTGTGCCCATAGATGTACTGGTAAAGTCTGTAGTCGGGGATCCATGTCTCTAGACACATAGTGACCTTTAAAATCACGTAAAAACAACCTTACTCCTTCCGGAGAACAACAAATAATAGCCCCTAGGGCTTTCAATGTCTTTATGCCTAACAAATTTTCCGGACATGATTTGGTAAGCAATAAGTCTGTAGTTCGTGTCAAGGGACCTATCGTAAGTGGAAGTGGCTGTGTTACTTCATTAACAATAGGCTTTCCTGAAAAACCAAGGGAAACATTTTTAGAGCCTGAGAGGGGTGCCCCTGGAACTTCACTACCTTTTATGGTTGTTCGACTTGCCCCTGTATCGAGTAAAAATTTTCTGTCATGACCTAATAATTCACTATGTACATAAGGTCCTTCTTGATCTACAGGAATCTCGATAAGTGGTAAGTCAACTTCCCTCTCTAGGCTGGTTCATGCGTAACGCTGATACTCAGGGTATTCATACTGTGCAGTCTGATACATTTGTTGTGTTGTGGTTTGTGTGGCAGTAGTAGGCAACGGTGGTGCAGCTGGCACAAACTGTATGGGTTGCTGTGAGGCTGGCATAGACTGTTGCTGAACTGGCACGGACTGTCCATGCTGCATAGCTCCTTTTTCATTCTGATCTTGTCTAACTAATCGTGGTCTCTCTTTTGCAATACCTGTAGCTATATTTCGTTTCAGGACTTGACAATCATGTACATAATGGCCTAGTTGTTTACAGTAATTGCAGGTTCCTTTTACAGGAACTGCAGAATCACCAGAATGTGTCACACCCTTTTTGTGACCATCTGCTGGTACTGTCTGAGAAACTAGCATTTTCATTTTTGTATCCTTCATGCGTCTATGCTCGTGTTCTTGTTCATCCCTAATTCTATTGTGATGATACTGTAACATTTGTAGCATTTGCGACGGAGTGTTACTTTGCCAGGTACTCTCGAATTTCAATATTCTATTCTTCACTGGAGGCAATGCATTTTCCACTAATTTTGTCACAAATAAATGTGGATATGAGTCACTACTTGCTTTTATACCACTATTTATACCAAAACATTTTTCAAATCGAGCATAATAATCGCTTGTGTCTTCATCTTGCTTTTGTTTACAGGCTGTGATTGCACCCCAATCTTCCTTTTTTGTAGTTAATAAACGTGGCAGTACCTGTACTAGTAAACCTGGTAATAGTTTAACTTTATCCCCGAGCCCTGAACCTGCGGCTCGGCCCCTTTCTTCCTCTGCTAATGCTGTCCAGTCTATCTTTTGGTCTCCCACTTCCCACTCTTTTTCTTTCAGTTTTTCATATATGCCAGCAGGCAAAAGCACCTTTAATATCGTCATAATATCAGGAAAGGTGTACTCTCCCATCAGTAACATGTCTTTAATTTCTCGGTGGAAACCCGCTGGGTCTTTGTCATGACTAGGTACTACTTTTTTCATTTCTAATAATTCCATTTTTGATATGGGTGTGTAAACAAATACACGGTGAAACTCATTGTCTTCGCCTTTTATTGGGTGCACTTCCCGTAAAGGATTTTGTCTATCCATGTAGTACGGTGCTCTTTCTCTGGGGGGCAAGGAGAGAGAATCCGGACTTACAAAAAGGGCATACTGTTTACGTGACACTAATATCTCTTTAATTAACTTGTTACTAGAACCTCTCCATCTGTACGTAAGTAGTTCCGTTAATATATCAGGTAAAGGACCAGGGTCAGCATGTTGGCCCTTATATAATATGAGGAGTTGCTGAATCATATAGATTCCAGCTAAACGTTGTTCATCTGTACTGAGGTTGAGAAACGTGTGTGCTACGGTCTCATCACCGTATTTTTCAGGACTAACGATCCAGTGAACGGCTGATCTGGCTAATTCTTGCTCATCCATGGAATCGAGGAGGTGGTAACCTCTTCGTTCTCGTAGTATTTTATCTGCGGCTTGAAACGAATGTTCAGGAGACTTCAGATTTATTACAGGCGTTGGATACGTTCTGCTATTATTTGGACATACAGAGTGTATTGGATCAGAAAAACATCTAGTATTTTCACAAGATCTTCCTCTGCCTACATAGGCTATGGTCTCTGACTGTCTTGCAGAGTCCCCTGATTCGGACACTTCATCTTGCTCAAACTCGTCTGTTCCCAATCTCTCTTCATGAATACGCTCTATTTCTTTACGTATTTTTCGGCACATGGCTATTATACAATTTTGCTTATCGTGTCTCCCTTCTGATATATTCTGACTTCATCTTGTAAGAGTAAGCATTGCATTCCGGTCTACCCCCGGACGATCTTGATTTCTGATCACACAGTTTATGAGGAAACGTAACAGTTCCCCTTGTATCTCTACTTTCTGGAATTCCATAGCTCTGTTAATACATCCTGGATCTCGTCCTGTTTGAACAAAATGATATATGTTATCTAGATGCGTAGCCATCCCTGGTAACCTTGCTAAATACTCTGCGGCTCGTCTGATACGTAATGATGCCAGGACCATTTCGTCCTCCTTACCAACCACCGGGTCATATCTACAATTTACAAGAAGTTCCTTAAGCGTACGTTCATTTACGAACTTAGGTGTACGTGAATGTGCTGACTCTTGAAAAACAAGTTTATTTATTCTAGGTGGTGTAAAAATACTGCTAGCACCTCCCGTGGCCCCATCTGGGGCGTCGGGTGTGAAAGGGTTCGTCGAACGTGATACAGCAACTATGGGTGTCGATACCCCTGTAGAGTCGACTGCGGAAACAGATGCGGAAACAGATGTGCTTGCCGATGCTTGTATCGGGACTTGCTGTTGCACGGGGACAGATACCTGATCCTGACGTTGAACCCCTCCGCCAGACGGTCTATGTGGTGTGGCGTTAGCATACTCGGGGGCTGCATCGTCTAGATATGAGGAAAGAAAAACATCTTCTGCGGTTCTGGGATGCCCCTTTGGATGTACCTTAATTGGAAATAACGGGGGTGGCAAGTCTTTTGGCACCTCCGTAACAGCCTTAGGTAGTCCTTCGGCTAGAAGGGGATACATACCATTCATAAGAGCATTTCTTTGTCTATTTACTTGTTCTGATTTCACTCGGATACCTTCCTCAATTAATAGATTTTCTTGAACTTTATTTGAACTTTCTTTACTCCTCTCTTCTTGTCTACGTGCTTTTTCTGTTCGTCTATGAGATTCTTTACGCCATAACTCAACGGCGTCTTTCTGTGACTGTCTGACCTTTCTTTTCCATAACTCTTCCTCCACTTTCATGATGCACTCTGCATCCCAGGTTCCCGCTATGGGCCACCTTTGACTTTCCGGTAATCCCTTGGTATAATCTACCCATAGATCAAGAAATAATATGGCATCTATGCCATGTTTATGGTACATGAAATGTCCTGGAGTGTCTCTAGGAGGAATAGGAACTGCTTCTTCAAGCACCCCTTTTCTGGTAGTAATCTGTCTTAACTTCGAGAAGAGCGGCATATTGACAACTGATCTGATACTTACTCTTGAACTTACTTAATACGAGAAACACAATAATGAACAGTGAACAATGAACAGTCATTCATACCACAATATGCAAGACATTTTCTGAATACTTTAAACATTAAACATTAAACATTATAACAATGATCGACAATGATGACAGTCTGCCTAACTAATCACCACGCTGAATTCTTGACAATAACTAAATACCTCGGAATACTTGATATACTGCTAAACAGTACATATACACTGCTAAACAGTGCAGACCGGATTTGTGTACCCAAATCCGTCTTGACCGGCACAACCTATGTGCGCGTCAACACGCCTCCCCGGCGATGGTACTCACCGAGTAGCTCCTTGAAACGGAAGGCCTCAGAGAATGGACAGGACTCGATAACTGCGGACATCGGACCCTCTGGACGTCGGAATTTCGGAAAACCTGGTGGGCCTCTGTATACCTCGGATCTTGCTCTCTCAGCTAGGCTCTGGTCGGGATACTTCGCACTTCTCACCGCCTCGTCTGGGTTGATCGCAGCCTCAGTCGCCCCCGCTTGACCGGAGGGAGCTTACAGGAAATCCTGCTGGTACGCGTTTATGGTCCGTCCAGCTGTGGCAGGAGACCGGGCCTGCAACGCACCGCCGGCGCGTGAGATGAGAAAGTGTCCCTGTTCGGGCGCCATTATGTGGTAAATAAAATAAATATTACCGGACTGAATTTCATGCGGAATCTTAAATTAAAGTAAATAGCTCAAAATAACAAGAGGCAGAATCCGTGGTATAAGAGGTTCTCTAATGGGCTTTATTCCATTCAAAATGGCCGACTCGAGTCGCGGCCCTCAGGTTCCGTCACCACGAAGGTTCAGGAAGTGAAGTACAATAATTTATTAACAGACATGTATTTTTATAATAAGTACATTACAATGAAACGAATGTAGAAGGCGTAACATTTGATAAGAAAAATGACGTGACAGTGACATAATCGAAACTAGGCGTAATAAGGAATAAAAGAAACATGATTGGTTAGAATTATCAGACATAGGTGGATCTATAAGATAATACTTGGCATAGATGCGCGCGCGGCAGCATGACGTGTAATTGACGTGCAACTAGGGGGTGAAGGGGACTTGACATTTAGCTCTACATGTGGAGACGAGAAGTCTGGGGTCAAGTCATCCTAATCCCAAATCATATCTAACATCCTATGTTTAAAGAACTATGTTATCCACAAGGAAGGACTCTCGGACGGAATCTATTCTATACTGACTGTGTGCGTGTACAAGCGTCTAAGTGTCTATATGAGATGCGAGGGGCAGAAAACTTTCCATAGCAACAGGACTATGAATCACTTGCAGGAGGACGGAAAGGCTGAGTCCTCTGCTTGTGAGCTAAAGGAAATGTTTACCTAAATCACTGGACAGGAATGCATCGGCTGGAGAGCAAAATAGATAATTCGAAGGTGAAATACAACTTCTTGGCAGACAGGCGAAAACTGGCCGAGGCAGGCACCGTTAGCTGCACAGGGAGTAGGACAAAGTTCATGGATACAGATGCGAGCTCAAGCTGAAGCTGTCAAAGACAGAGAGCAGGGAAAGGCTTTGAGGACAGAATCGGGCCTACTCGCCTGAACTGTAAAAATGGAGTAACTTAGCCATATAAAGTCGGTGGCCTTTCATACTTAGGAATCGAATATCCAGCCCATTGATGGCGGATCTGACAGAGAACATGTTGACGGTAGACACACATATGTTTGCGTCTTAGAAACTGGAACTGGAGGGAACATACATGTACTTGTAACATGCATATAGAACCGTTGGGGTCCAAGATAGGGGACATAACTGATCAGGAAAATCCATATTTCCACAGAACCCCAAGCTATTACGATGGTCCATCTCCCTCCAAGGGATGGACTTCACTGTCGAGCATCGCCCCGGGACGGATCATGCCAACGCCGACGGCCTGTCCCGGTTCTTCCGCTTCGGCGAGGAGAACCCCCCAGTGGATGGGTAGTTCTCCGCGCCTTTCAGCTGGCGGGGACGCGTGTGAGACCGGCCTCACGGCGTATGCCTCCCGATCATCCAGCCAACCTGCAACCACCCCCAAGACACGGCATCTCCGACTCCGGCCGCCCCAGCCACACAGACCCGAGGGCCGGCCAGAGCCCCCGACAGACTCGACACGCTACCACGCATGTCCGACCGAGGGAGCGGGAACCCCCGAGCCAGACCAAGAGGCGCCAGCCCAGTCACACCTCAGATCGCCTTCCCCCGGGAGGGCTCGATCGGCCACCAGGCCCCTGGGGAGCAGGCACCTTGCCTGCCGAGCGTCTGGGATCCCTCCCAGACCCACCTGAAAAGACCAAAGAAACGAGCGGCAGGAAATCCCGCCGAACCCCCTCAGTCACCAAAGGCCCCTCTCTGCGAGGACTCCGGACTTCAAAGGGCAGGGGGAGTATAATAGGGGGTGCCGGAGGAACGAATGGCAGAGAAGATCTGGAACCATCGAAGCCTGCTGACGCTGTCGCGGCTCCCGAATACCGAACCACCTGGGCCTGCTGAGTGACTCGCGGCCCCCAGCCATTGAACCATCTGAGCCCTGCTGACGAGATCGCGGCTCCCGAACTTCGAACCACCTGGGCCTGCTGAGTGACTCGCGGCCCCCAGCCATTGAACCATCTGAGCCCTGCTGACGAGATCGCGGCTCCCGAACTCCGACTACCTGTGCCTGCTGAGTGACTCGCGGCTCTCCCCTCGAGGACGAATTGGCAAGAGATCGCCCAGAGAAACAACACCCTCCGCTCGAGGATTGTGAGCTATCCGCAGGGTACTTTGCAGAGACACTACATTCAAAGACTGTCCCGCTACCCCCATTCCCCCACCACCGATTGTAGTATCTTGTGCCGCTGATGTACTACTCACACCTTGGATCATAAAGATCCCTTGAAACCTTCGATAAAAGAACCTATCGTCCTACAAAGAATACGTGTGGTGTCACTCTGTTCGTAGTGTAAGCTCAGAGTGTGCGTGCCTGGTTCGGCCTACTTGGGAGAGGTGGGTCAAAGGGGTGGGCAAGACGTGTATCGAACCCCCCTCCATCGAACGCCTTTCCAACAATGCTTATCTGACTGTGCCACCTGTGGTTTAATGTCAGCGAGTGTAGATTCCAGAACAGTAGTGCGGTCTGTCAGTTTCCGATGATCTGCATGCAAATGAGTGAGGTCAATAGCTACCTTGTCAATTTTAGATTCCAGGGAGGTGTGGGTCTGGTTAATGGTTTCCTCCAGCCGTTCCACTGCAGCGAGCACCGCATCCAGCTTGTTAGCAGTTTGATCTGTGAGTCCTTGCTTCGCCATCTTGTCCAATTTAAACTTGGCCGGCGGCGGTAAGGTCTGCGCTCCTCCCGCTCCGGTCCGTGCTCGGGTGCCACCCGACATTAGGCGCTGAGTCTATACACCTATGCTGCTTTGCGTCCAGTAAGATCTCAGCACGATGCCACCAGGGCGCAAGTGTCACTGCGGGTCTCGCCTCGATGCCAACAGGTCGCAACCAGCAGACACCCCATGGCTCGCAGCTGCAGTAGTAGGGCCTTTTCCGCCACTCACCAGTATCTTCCCCGCAGCTCGGTCGCCAACCACTTCACTCAGCTACTCAGGTCTCGTTAGGCAGAGGTTTACCAGTTCACCTCAACAGGAGGTCATTCTTGGCCAGTTTTGGTGGTGTATCCATCAGCGGGCATCAGCAATTTCACCCTCCGGGCATCACCCAGTTAGTCCATGCAGGGCGTGTCAAGTGCGATTTATCTGTGCAGCGATGTGCCCGTGCCAACCGTGCAGTGATCGCTAGAGTGGCGGAACGTGGCCCTCCGCTGCTCTAGGTTGCAGTGGTCTGGGCACCAGGACTACTCCCAGGCACCTACACGACGACAGCTGTGGAGAAGTAGCAGCTCCTCAGGTTTCATGCAGTTAATAGAACAAGGTTGGAGGACTTCCAGGTGTTATCACACAGCTCCCAACGAGGCATTAGCAGGGTGTTCCACCTAGGTCAGCCGCTGATGAAGCTCAGTATGCCTTCACATCTGGCAGCGCCACCCTCATTATCAGTACTATGGTGCCCGCAAGTTCAAGTGTTGACCGATGGTGCTCAGCAGGCAGTCTCTTAGGAGTAGGGCTCTCATCCCAGGATCGCGCCGTAGGGGCAATGGTGACCGTGGCAGCCTGAGCGGTGCCGCTGTACAGCGTCCTCCTCCCTTTACCATAGTGAGAAACAGGCATGCCGGTGGTTTCTCATGCCGCTACAACTCGCCGGCGGTACAGCAGGGGTTCCAGCCGCATCCCACACCACACCAGCAGGTGTGTGCGGGGGCAGCGGAGGGTGAACAGATGCTGTTTTCGGCCCGCTGGCGGGGGGTCCACCTACCACAATCACGCCTTGTGAGCAGCGGTAGTATAAGCGGTCCAGGTAGCGACTTCCGGTGTCGCGCCTCTATGGTCACTGCATCTGCCGATAGCCGAGCCGAGGGAGATCAAATCCCGGAGACACTCGGGCAGCATCGTAGGGGCTCCAGTCGCATCCCTTCTTCCATCAGCGGGCAATCGCACGGCAGGGAAGCGAACACCCACAGTTCTCCACCGTAGGATGAAAGTCGACCATTGCGGCCCCGCCGTGAGGGCAACGGCAACACAGGCCATCTGGGTGCCGCCGCCGTACACGGCCCACCTCTTACGCCACAGCAACCAGCAATCAGGTCAGGGTTTCACAGGCAGGAGCGGGTGGGCGGCACAGCAGGGGCCCCGATCGCAGCACGCCGTATATCAGCGAGTGTTAATGCAGGCAGAGGCAGGAGTCGCAGCCAAAGTGCGATTTTGTCGGCTCATTGTAGCTGCGCCATCTTTTGCGGCCTTGTGGGTGGAGCCAAGCCCCGGGCTCGCGTAGCTAGAGTCGACCTCACCAGGACCATGCAACGGGTAGCCCCTCCAGTCGGGAGTCGCGCAGCGGGGCTCGGGCGAGTCAAAATCAACAGCGCTGCTTTAGGATAGTGTCCTGTGTGAGTTCCGCTGAGTTAGAGCCTCCATGAGCGACTGCTTTCGGAGATAGCGGCCTGTTTAGGGGAGCCTCCGGCAGAGCTCTACCCAAACACGTCTGCCTCCATTGCAGTCGTAGCCACGCCCTCCATAAATTGTGTTATCTTATGGTTATGATTGGGCTTTGAATTCTTTATCGGAGTCACTAAATGACTACATAATGTGTATATATATATTCTTTTGTGATTTATGTATTCACCTGTAGAGAGCATTGATGTCCACAAGAATACCTGAACGTGGTCGGATACCAGGCAAGCGCAGTCCCATTAATGATTATATCCGTCACAGCCACGTGCCCACAGAAAGAGTAAGTGCCTGATTTAGCCCAGTTGACCCTAAGGCCCTGTTGGACCTGTCAGCCCTAGGGTGGTCTCCCCATCAATTTTTGATCGTGCCTCATTTTTTCCACCCTCATTTTGATGTTGGACTTAGGTCTCCGGGTGCCTTTTCATTGCCAACCAGTGTTAAGGTGCAGGTGCTCCCTTCTCCCAAGATGGCTGCCACTGACCCCTGCTACTGCAGAGTGGTCTTTCATAGTAGCACCCTAGCTGCCAGGAGCTGGCTGGAACCCCACAACAATGTTGCGACACCACCCCGCCTTTTTTGTCCCATAGGTAGAATGGGGAAGCTCCTGGAATGTGCTGGAACCTTCTAGAAGGGAGGTGTGGTTTTACTTTTGCCGCCTTGGCTAGAGGTCACCTGACCTAGGGATACATAAGTGAGGGGGGGAAATTTTTCTAGTCAGTTGGCCAGTGGGGTAAAGCAGAGCTAGAGAATCCACGCAGGAGTGTAGGCGGTAGGGCCTGCCAGGGACTTATGCCTCTGAGAGTGACAGGATTTAGGTGCTGCCTCTTAAGTGAGTGAGGGATCCTGTGAAACCCACTGATCTTGCCCAGCAGTAAGAGGACCCAGGGAACCTCTGCCCAGCCGGACTAGGAAGGACCTAGTCGCCAACTCACTCCCTACTCCCCTGTAACAGAACCCCTTAAGGGCGCCAGATACATCTGCGCCATCAAGACTTTCTAGAGCAACTGATTGCAGGAACTGAATGCTGAGACTTCGTGTCAAGACTGAACATCGAAACTACATGCCTAACCGATTGTGTTATCACTGAGGATCAACCAGGTCTTAGCGCTGTGACCCCTGCGCTCCCTGACCTGGCCTGGGATCCCCGGCAGCATGCTCCGTTGAGCGCGGAGCTCCCCAGCTTAATTTGAGCCCCCCCTGTGGCGTGGAGGCTGAAGCGCGCTCACCGCTGCGGCCCGGAGGCCGGAAGACTGCCCCTCATCGTCGCGAGGCCCGAGGAGAAGCCCGGGGCCCCGTCGCTGCCGTCGCAGCTGTGGTGAAGGTGCGTGAGGCCGTGGCCGGCCCCCGTCGCAACAGGATCGCCTGCGGACTTCGGAGCCGGTGTGGACGCCTCCCGACGTCGAGCAAGGTAAGCCCGGAGGCTTGGGACTGACCCCGGTGCGCCCCCTACAGGCTGGGAGCCACACCGCACCCTGAGCCCGGGTTCCCTCTCCGTGGGAGTCCCCTGGTCACCACGACAGAGAGACCCCTCCGAGGGATTCGCCCCTTGTTCCCCACTGACTATTCAGAACCTTTGTGTCTCACGAACTGCACCGGAGTGCGAGAGGCTCGCTCCGTACAACTCGTTGTGCTCCGTGAACTGCTCCGGTCTGAAGTGTTCATTGCTACTGATTACGAGTAGCGCTCTGTTCTAAATGCTCCGTTCTGAAGTGTTCGTTGCTATTGATTACGAGTAGCGCTCTGTTCTAAATGCTCCGTTCTGAAGTATTCATTGCTATTGATTACGAGTAGCGCTATGGTCTAAATGCTCAGTGTTGAAGTATTCACTGCTTACTGATTACGAGTAGCGTTATGTTCTAATGCTCAGTGCTGAAGTATTCACTGCTTACTGATTACGAGTAGCGTTATGTTCTAATGCTCAGTGCTGAGGTATTCACTGCTTACTGGTTACGAGTGGCGCTCTGTTCTAATGCTCTGCTCTGAAGTATGCACTGCGTGCTGGTTACGAGTGGCGCTATGTTCTAATGCTCTGCTCTGAAGGTGTTCGTCAGATTGGTCCCGAGGTGTACAAAGCCCGCTTAGCGCGTAGAGCGCGGTGATCGCCACTGAGGCGCTACAGGTAACCAAGGTAGCGGTAGGCCCGCGAGGTCTACCCTGGGTCCCTGCACGCCCCCAGGAGTGGCGCTCCAATCCCCAAACCCTACCACGGGGAGTAAGATATACAAGGGTGGCCTAGAGCCTGCAGGAAACCTACTGGTGAATATCCTACTGGTGAATATCAGGCTGGTGAATATGGTGCTAGCGAACCCAATGCTAATATAAGTGAAGCTTGCCATTGTCATCTCATTAACTGCATTTATATCTCATGAAGTGCATTTATATCTTATGAATTGCATTGTTATCTCATGAACTGCATTTATCTCGAATTGCTTGGATAAACTTGAGTTATTTGCTTAAATCTCTACAGTGTGGCGTCCCTTATTGTGTGCGTTCCTTGCTTCAGTGGATGCGTGTGTTGTATGGTCGCTTTACACACAAGCCTTTGGGTGCCCAGCCGCTCGTGTCACGTTACCCCCTTAGGGCCTGGAGACCCCAGGTCTTACATTGTTGGCGAGCGGTGGAATATTAGGACCTGTGACCATACAGCACCCTTCCGTGAAGCGGAGGGCGCCACAATTAAACGCCTGTTGTTTCAAAGCTCTGCAACTATTATTTGCTGCATTTATTGATTCCACTGTCCAGGCTGAGAGTGTAAAAGAATCCTGGTTAGCTGGTAACTGTCACCCATATCCTAGGAATTTCTTCCTTAGTATCTAGGTCCCCACCTGTCCAGATGGAATTCCGGTTAGCTGACCTCGAGGGGTACTCGGTGAAGCAACTGAGAGAGTTCGGGCAGGGGATGGGGGTGCTTGGGGTGCGGAGGGCCAAAGGACCGGAACTCCGTACCGCCATAAGGGCATGGGTAGAGGCCCACCCAGAAGGAAGAGAGGATGAGGGACAGGAGGCGCCAGATGCACCTCAGGAGGAGAGCGCCCAAGAAGTACTAGACATACTTAATGTGGATATGTCTGAAAATGTGCCCCCAGGGAGACGTTCTGGGGCCAGTAGTAGGACAGGGTCTAGGAGGAGCGCGTCTCCAGAGGAGTACGAGGACAGAAGGGAAGAGAGGCAATTAAAGTGGGAGCTAGCGAAATTGGAACATGAAAGAGAAAGAGAAAGAGAGAACAAGAGATGGGCAATGGAGGAAAAGAAGCTGGCGCACAAGCTTCAGCTGAAAGAGTTGGAGCTGCGCGCCCTCCAATTGAATGCGTCCAATAAGGACAATGGTGGCAGCATACCTAAAGCGTCTCACGAGTCAAAATTCTACCTACCTAAGGAAGTCATTGCCAATTACACAGTGGGGGACGACATTGCTAAATGGTTGGAGGCATACGAGGTAGCCTTGACTGCCCATGGGGTACCCGAGAGTAATTGGGGAGGTGGTTTATATCGGTATATACCTCCCAATGTCAGGGACACCCTGTTATATTTGGCCAAGGCGGATCAGGTCAGGTATGCCCCCATGAAAGAGGCTTTACTGAAAAAGTTTGGTCTTAACCCCGAGAGGTACAGGCAGAAGTTCCGTGGCAGCCATAAGCTGTCCACACAGACATGGGTGGATTTTTTTGATTATGCGAGAAAGGCACTAGATGGTTGGGTGCGGGCAGCGAGGTGCAGGACTACCAAGGGGTGTACAATCTTTTTTTACGGGAGCACCTCTTGGATAAGTGCTTTCCGGAGCTGCGCCAACATCTGGTGGACCGCAAGTTGATGGATCCCCGTGAGCTTGCGGAGGAGGCAGATATTTGGGTGAGCACCCGGGTGTCTCACAAGGGCCCCGGGGGGAGATGGCTCGAAAGGCGGACAGGGTTTCCCCCAGAAGAAAGAGGGAGGAGATAAAAAGGTGGAGTTCTCTAAAGGCCCCCAAAATAAGTTTGGGAAGGAAGTAGGAACCCCACCCCCGTCCAATTCCACAAGACCCACTTACCCTGACAGGAGTCAGCAGCCAAGGATTGTGCGGTGCTACGAATGTGGGGAGATTGGACACTACAAGGGAGATCCCAAGTGTCGCAAGCGACCCCCAGCCCCAACGGGCGGGAAAAGTCCCGGGGTGAGTAGTATAGCGCTTGGGGTGGAGCTGCCCTTAGATAGGGAAGGGGAGTGGACAGGCCTGACCCTGGTTTCACTCGGGGATAGAGAAGTGGTCCCCGTAGTGTCCATGCCCCCGAACACTGCTAAATATCAGCAGAGGGTGAGAATTAACGGGGAGGAGGTGTAGGCTCTGAGGGACACAGGTGCCAGCATGACCACCGTAGTGAGGCGGCTGGTGTCCCCAGACCAAGTAGTCCCCGAGGAGTTCCATCCGGCCGTATTGGCTGACGGCAGTGTGAGTCACTATCCCGTGGCTCGGGTTCCATTTGAGTGGGGAGGAGTCAAAGGCCTACTAAGAGTTGCGGTGAGCCCTGCCTTGCCTGTGGGGTGCTTGCTAGGGAAAGACCTGGAGCACACCAAGTGGAAAGATGTCGAGTTTCGAGCTCACACCGAGATGCTGGGATTACCAGGGTGGACTTGCGTAGTCACGCGGTCCATGGCTGCCCAGCATGGAACTCACCCGGGGTTGGAGCCTGGAATCATGGCCCAACCCAACACCAGAAGAGGAAAGAAGAAGGTGGTAGAGGACACGCCCCGTGAGATGGATGGGGAGGCCGCAGAGGTGCCCCAGGAGTCCGTGGAGGTGGATGTCGTTCTCGTGGAGGACTTGCCGACCCTTGCTGACTGGCATGTGGGAGGAGGGCCTACCCGGGAGGAATTTTGTCAGGCACAAAGGGCGTGCCCCACGCTTGAAGGCATGCGGCGACAGGCCGAAGCCCAAGTGGCCAGTCAGGAGATGGGAGGATATCATGTGTATTGGGAGGATGGTCTCCTATACAGTGAGCCCAGGGTGCCGGTACATGGATCTTCGAGGGCCATAGTGGTCCCCCAATGTTACCGGGCCTTCCTGCTGGAGTTAGCGCACGAGATACCCTTGGCCGGACATCTGGGTCAGGACAAAACCTTTGCACGGTTGGTCCCTCATTTTTATTGGCCCAGGATGAGGATTGCCTCAGACACCTTTTGGAAGACCTGTAAGTCTTGTCAGGCAAGTGGCAAGACTGGGACTAAATTGAAAGTCCCATTAGAACCGCTCCCCGTGGTCGGGACCCCGTTTGAGAGGGTCGGTATCGATATTGTTGGGCCATTGGACCCTCCGACCGCAGCGGGACACCGGTTCATTCTGGTTTTGGTGGACCACGCCACAAGGTACCCAGAGGCAATTCCTCTGAGGACCATCACTGCACCGGTGGTGGCGCGGGCACTATTGGGGATTTTTACCCGAGTGGGATTCCCCAAGGTCGTGGTGTCGGACAGGGGCACAAATTTCATGTCGGCCTACATGCAGGCCATGTGGAAGGAGTGTGGGGTGACCTACTGGTTCTCCACTCCTTACCACCCCCAGACTAACGGACTTGTAGAGCGCTTCAATAAGACATTGAAGGGTATGATCCGAAGCCTGCCAGAGGGCTTGAGGCGTAAATGGGACGTCCTCCTCCCCTGCTTGTTGTTCTCCTATCGGGAGGTACCGCAGAAGGGAGTCGGGTTCAGCCCGTTTGAGTTGCTCTATGGCCATCCCGTTAGGGGTCCCCTCAGTTTAGTGAAAGAGGGGTGGGAGAAGACTTCGCAGAAGCTTCCCCGGGACATTGACAGCTACATGCTGGCGTTCCGCAGCCAGATGGCCAAGCTGTGGAAGGCGGCCTCAGAGAACCTGGAGGCTAGCCAGACCGTGATGAAGGAATGGTATGACCGCAACGCTCGGACGGTCGAGTTGGACGTTGGACAGAAGGTGTGGGTCATGGAACCTGGGGAGCTTTGTGCCCTCCAGGACCGGTGGACTGGTCCGTACGACATTGTGGAGTGACGAGGCCAGACCACATACGTAGTGGATTTGAAGACACCCCGGCAGCCCCTCAGGGTGCTCCACGTCAACCGCCTGAAGCCGCACCATGAGTGATCAGAGCTTGCTCTCCTGATGGTGACAGATGAGAGCGAAGAGGAAGAGAGTGAAGCTCTTCCTGACCTTCTAGCGGTACAAGAGAAGGATGGTTCGGTGGAAGGTGTAGTCCTCTCCCCATCCTTGACCCCAGAGCAACAGAGGGACTGTCGCCATGTCCTGGGACGGTTCGCCTCGTTGTTCTCCCTCACGCCTGGAATCACTCATTTGTGTACCCATGATGTGGACACAGGAGACAGCCCCCCGGTGAAGAACAAGTCTTACCGGCTCTCTGACCGAGTGAAAGATAGCATCCAGCGTGAGGTGGCAAAGATGCTGGAGCTGGGGGTGATAGAACCTTCCAGCAGCCCGTGGGCTAGTCCAGTGGTGTTGGTGCCGAAAGCGGCCCCACCGGGTACGACGCCGGAGCTTCGGTTCTGTGTTGACTACCGGGGGTGGAACTCTGTCACGAAGACAGACGCTCACCCCATCCCACGTGCAGACGAGCTGGTGGACCGGCTGGGAGCAGCCAGGTACCTCAGCACCATTGATCTGACATCCGGATATTGGCAGATTGCCATGGCCGAAGGAGCAAGGGAGAAGACAGCGTTCTCCACCCCCGAGGGCCACTACCAGTTCCGAGTGATGCCCTTTGGGCTCAAAAATGCTCCGGCCACATTCCAGCGGTTAGTGAATCAGGTACTATCTGGCCTGGAGTCCTTCTCAGCGGCCTACCTGGATGACATAGCTGTCTTCAGTGGCACCTGGGAGGACCATCTGCAACACCTCCAGGAGGTATTGCAGGCGCTGCAACGTGCTGGCCTAACAATTAAAGCCAGCAAGTGCCAGATTGGACAGGGATCTGTCGTGTACCTGGGACACCTGGTGGGCAGAGGTAAGGTGCAACCCCTCCAGGCCAAAATAGAGACCATCTTGGCTTGGGAGCCCCCCCAAGACCCAAACAGAGGTCCGAGCTTTCCTCGGCCTCACTGGGTATTACCGCCGGTTCGTCAAGGGATATGGTACCATCGTAACCCCCTTGACGGAATTGACCTCGAAGAAGCAACCTCGCAGGGTCATATGGACAGCTGCATGCCAAGAAGCCTTTGACACGCTGAAACATGCGATGTGTACCGCTCCAGTACTAGCAACACCAGATTTCAGCAAGGAATTTATTGTGCAGACCGACGCCTCAGAGCACGGCATAGGTGCGGTGCTCTCGCAACTCAACACCGAGGGCCAAGATCAACCAGTGGCCTTCATATCCAGAAGACTCCTCCCTCGGGAACGGCGATGGAGCACCATTGAGAGAGAAGCCTTCGCGGTGGTCTGGGCTCTGAAGAAGTTGAGGCCATATCTCTTTGGAACTCACTTCTTCATTCAGACCGACCACCGCCCCCTTCGCTGGCTCATGCAAATGAGAGGCGAAAACCCCAAGTTGTTGAGGTGGTCCATTTCCCTACAGGGGATGGACTTTCGGGTGGAACATCGGCCCGGAGTTGACCACGCCAATGCTGACGGTCTCTCCAGGTTTTTCTGCCTTAGCGATGAGAACTCCCTAGAGGTTGGGTAGCTCTCCCCTCTTTCGGCTGGGGGGGATGCGTGTTGGACCTGTCAGCCCTAGGGTGGTCTCCCCATCAATTTTTGATCGTGCCTCATTTTTTCCACCCTCATTTTGATGTTGGACTTAGGTCTCCGGGCGCCTTTTCATTGCCAACCAGTGTTAAGGTGCAGGTGCTCCCTATGGCTGCCACAGACCCCTGCTACTGCAGAGTGGTCTTTCATAGTAGCACCCTAGCTACCAGGAGCTGGCTGGAACCCCACAACAATGTTGCGACACCAGCCCGCCTTTTTTGTCCCATAGGTAGAATGGGGAAGCTCCTGGAATGTGCTGGAATCTTCTAGAAGGGAGGTGTGGTTTTACTTTTGCCGCTTTGGCTAGAGGTCACCTGACCTAGGGATACATAAGTGAGGGGGGGAACTTTTTCTAGTCAGTTGGCCAGTGGGGTAAAGCAGAGCTGGAGAATCCACGCAGGAGTGTAGGCGGTAGGGCCTAGCCAGGGACTTATGCCTCTGAGAGTGACAGGATTTAGGTGGTGCCTCTTAAGTGAGTGAGGGATCCTGTGAAACCCACTGATCTTGCCCAGCAGTGGGAGGACCCAGGGAACCTCTGCCCAGCCTGACTAGGAAGGACCTAGTCGCCAACTCAATCCCTACCCCCCTGTAACAGAACCCCTTAGGGGCGCCAGATACATCTGCGCCATCAAGACTTTCTAGAGCAACTGATCGCAGGAACTGAATGCTGAGACTGCGTGTTAAGACTGAACATCGAAACTACATGCCTAACCGATTGTGTTATCGCTGAGGATCAACCAGGTCTTAGCGCTGTGACCCCTGCGCTCCCTGACCTGGCCTGGGATCCCCGGCAGCGTGCTCCGTTGAGCGCGGAGCTCCCCAGCTTAATTTGAGCCCCCCCTGTGGCGTGGAGGCTGAAGCGCGCTCACCACTGCGGCCCGGAGGCCGGAAGAGTGCCCCTCATTGTCGCGAGGCCCGAGGAGAAGCCCGGGGCCCCGTCGCTGCCGTCGCAGCTGTGGTGAAGGTGCGTGAGGCCGTGGCCGGCCCCCGTCGCAACAGGATCACCTGCGGACTTCGGAGCCCGTGTGGACGCCTCCCGACGTCGAGCAAGGTAAGCCCGGAGGCTTGGGACTGACCCCGGTGCGCCCCCTACAGGCTGGGAGCCACACCGCACCCTGAGCCCGGGTTCCCTCTCCGTGGGAGTCCCCTGGTCACCACGACAGAGAGACCCCTCCGAGGGATTCGCCCCTTGTTCCCCACTGACTATTCAGAACCTTTGTGTCTCACAAACTGCACCGGAGTGCGAGAGGCTCGCTCCATACAACTCGTTGTGCTCCGTGAACTGCTCCGGTCTGAAGTGTTCATTGCTATTGATTACGCTATGGTCTAAATGCTCAGTGCTGAAGTATTCACTGCTTACTGATTACGAGTAGCGTTATGTTCTAATGCTCAGTGCTGAAGTATTCACTGCTTACTGATTACGAGTAGCGTTATGTTCTAATGCTCAGTGCTGAAGTATTCACTGCTTACTGGTTACGAGTGGCACTATGTTCTAATGCTCTGCTCTGAAGTATGCACTGCGTGCTGGTTACGAGTGGCGCTATGTTCTAATGCTCTGCTCTGAAGGTGTTCGTCAGATTGGTCCCGAGGTGTACAAAGCCCGCTTAGCGCGGTGATCGCCACTGAGGCGCTACAGGTAACCAAGGTAGCGGTAGGCCCGCGAGGTCTACCCTGGGACCCTGCACGCCCCCAGGAGTGGCGCTCCAATCCCCAAACCCTACCACGGGGAGTAAGATATACAAGGGTGGCCTAGAGCCTGCAGGAAACCTACTGGTGAATATCCTACTGGTGAATATCAGGCTGGTGAATATGGTGCTAGCGAACCCAATGCTAATATAAGTGAAGCTTGCCATTGTCATCTCATTAACTGCATTTATATCTCATGAAGTGCATTTATATCTTATGAATTGCATTGTTATCTCATGAACTGCATTTATCTCGAACTGCTTGGATAAACTTGAGTTATTTGCTTAAATCTCTACAGTGTGGCGTCCCTTATTGTGTGCGTTCCTTGCTTCAGTGGATGCGTCTGTTGTATGGTCGCTTTACACACAAGCCTTTGGGTGCCCAGCCGCTCGTGTCACGTTACCCCCTTAGGGCCTGGAGACCCCAGGTCTTACAGGCCCGATACCACCTCAAAGCTACGGAACAATTCTGATATCGCCGGCGGCACGGCATGCAGGTCTCTTATGTACAATAACAGGTCGTCCGCATATAAGGACACTGTGTGAAGTCCATCACTCAAGGGGATGCCCTAATCCGTGCCGCCCTCACAAAGGAGAGCCGCTAAAGGCTCCATAGCCAGGGAAAAAAGCAATGGGGACAAAGGGCACCCCTGCCTGGTTCCTCGTCTAACCCTGATTGCGTCAGAGAGGAGCTTGCCCGTGCGAGCCTGCACAGAGGGGAGAATACACAGACGAGATTGCGACTACGCCTGAGATGTAGAACCTTCATCTGTGCATGCTAAGGTACGGGGTCTGCTGCAAACACCCAGAGATCATCTGATATATAATCACTTTGCATCTGTAGAAGGGGAGGGGGTTAGTTTACCTTATCTTATACATTGACAGCTCCTTTTATGATGTATTGATTACTTACTATGCTGATCGTATTTGTGTTAGGCATCTTCTTACTTGTTGTGGCATGTATACTGCATACTAGAACACTATAGTTAAAATAAATATTTTTAATTTTTCTCGTGTTACTGTCAGATCTTATTGTGGACTAGTACGAGTGTGAGAGCGAAAGGGTGTGTCCTGTCACCATGATTCCTGAGAGTGTTGTGTTCTGGGGCATCTAATCGCTTGTTCCTCTGTGATTGAGTAAGAGGGCAAGTGAGACACTATAGCTGGTCGGTCCTGGGCTTATGGGTGCTAAGGTGGTAGGATAACTCAGTCCCTGCCTACTAAGGTTCTATGGTCCCAAGCATAGTTCTGTGATTTCACAGAACTCCCTGCAACAATAAAAAAAACAATTGATCTCCTGCTTCATCAGAACTGCACTCTCTTTCAAAAGGCGATCTCTGTGCCAGGAACCTTCTAATGTTTTATTTGTACAAGAATTAGTGCTGGTGCCTAAAACTCTGCTCAGAAGGCCGCGGCTAGTGCAAGTAATTGTTCCAGTGCTCAATACCAAGGATGCGAAGTCTTAAGTCCACTTCATGCCTTTTAATTTACTACCAGACACTCCCTTCCCCCTTTAAATCACTCTTGTAAGTTTGTGCTTTCTTCCTATGTGACATTTTTTCCATCTTTCTCTTCTTCCATCTTTTGGCTTCATGTGTTTTCCTCTCTCTTATCTCAGTAAACATCTGATGAGTAAAAATAAGTGCCTGTCCTCAAAAGTGGGTGCAGGTGGCCCCCACTGGCAACCACCGGCTCAAATTAAGCACTGATACCTTCAAGTAACCATACACTTTATAAGCTGCATTTCAGTTCACGTTAAATAGAACCAACTCGCAGATGTCCGCAATATGGCTTATTGTGATCTATCACTGCCTACCGATATTACAACGGATGCCTGCTCAGTAGGAGTTTGTGCCATCCTCTCCCAATGGCAGCATGAACCGAAGGCACCATGGAAGATCACTGCACATGGTAGCCGCAGACTTACCAATCTCCAGAATGCCCATTCACATGTAGAAAATGGAACCCTGGCAGTCAAGTGGGCTACAGAGCATTTCTATGTATTTGTGAAAGGAATTTTTTTTACTGTTGTCACTGATCATCGGCCCCTCACCACCATTACAGAAATCCTTTCAGCGAAGATGCCCTCTCGGATTGAAAGATGTAGTCTCCATCTTCAGAATGACCGTTTCCAGATAGTTTACAAACCTAGAAAGGTTAACAAACTGGCTGACATTTTCTCTCCTTTTCCTTAGAAGATCACATGGCCACAACCATTGATTGCTGAGGAATACCTGGAATAGCTCATCAGACAGGCCAAGCCAGATGCGATAGGTCAGAAAAAAAGACACCAAGCCTTGCGTAAGGATCCCCAAATAGTGGCTGCCATTGAACTAATCAAAGTGCAGCGCTGGTGGGACCTTCAGCGTGTCAAAAAGGTGTAGTAGCACAGTCTGCTAAAGGAGCTTTGATACATGCACACAACACTAGTGTGACAAACAAGGGACTGCTTCTGAGGAGAACACATTTGCTTATCCCAAAGTTCTAATGCCATGGGGTAGTTGAATTATCTCATGAGAGAGGCTGATGCATAGTAATCCCAAAAAAGAAGTCACGCCAGAAACTTCTGTTTTGTTTCCTGTCCCAGTTAGTCGAAAGGATGCTTGAAAAGATTGTCAGCCAAAACCCAGATGAACCACTGCAATTTTCCACTCTGACTATGCAGCAGGAAGAGCAGAACCATTACATTTGCACCATCAGGTCAACATTTACTAGTAGTAGTTTATGAATCTGTCAGACGTCCTGCGGTGATGCCATTTACCAAATACAGCTGCTTAGTGGTCATTCCAGTCCGAAACAGAAAATCTCAATTTATGGATTACCAAGCTTCGTCACACCTGACAACAGACCTCCTTTCAGTGACACAGACTTCAAAGAGGTTCTAAATATATTGGGTTCGGGCATTGCAAAATCACACCACTTTGGTTTCAGGCCAGTGGTATGGTTGAACGTTTCATGGCCACTTTGAAGAAAGCCCTGCAAGTCGCCAAGCTGACCAAAATATTCAACAGTGTTGTGTCAAATTCAGAGGGATTACTGCAATATTCTAAACAACACACAAGAAAGTCTCCAGTTGAACTGGTTTTTTGGAGAAACCTTTGCACTTGCATTGCCATCAGGATGAGCATGGCAACAGAGATACAACTGTGTGGCTCAAAAGAGAAGAGTCAGCCCTTCTCATCTCTGGCTAAAGAGATATGGGGCTGGCCATATTACAAGCCTTACATATTGATGAGCAGAGTTTGATCCACAGAACGGCCTAAGGGCGACCCGTTGACATGAGAGTTCATTCTAATTCACCTGTATGCACTATCAGCATGCCTTATCCCAGTCCTCAACACTTTGTCCCATCCCCTGCCCTGTCATCTCCAGACGTTTTAACCTTATCTCATAATAAAGGCTGACCGAGCGCATGAACAAGCCAACTGAGGAACTCAACCCAGTCATGGACTAAGTGATGTGGATGTGCTGGAGCGGGTAGTACAACATTTTGTATACCACCCATTCTGCATGTTTACATTAATCCGAATAATCAATTAATTGTAATATTATTAATTTATTTGAAGTGATAACTCACCAACTATATTAACAAAAGAATTACACGTGGGAATTGCATCTTGCATGACTATATTAATTGTAAACTAACTTGAGTACGTATATTAATAGTAGAAAACTAGAATATTGCATGTTATATGTTGCTTTGGTGATGTATTTGTGATTTGTGCTTTATTCAGTGAGTATAAACCGCTTTGAGTGTTGCTTCTGCTAGATAAATACACACACATAAGGGTATTAGCAAGGGGATAACATTTTATTAGCCATTTCTATCTTTTAATTACGTTTTTGTGTTTCTTTTGCTTAAGTTGACCATTTCGGCCTATATAAGATGGCTGAACGAGACGTTAAACGTGACTGCCCTGACAACACGAGGTTCTGGGTGAAGTGCGCAGGCGTCACCGCCAGCAGCAGTGGCCTGGACCTGACCCCGGGAGAACATGTACCCTTCAAGGACGCTCCGGGAACCTATCCAAGACAAAAGACAATGCTTGATTTAAAAACAAGAACCAGCAAGTGCAATGACTTCATTTTGCGGACTATGTGAGAACTTCACCTCACGACCCCAAGTTGACCAATCCGGACTCTCTAAACCCCGATCTTGATACTTTTTGATATTATTTTCATTATAAAAGTAGGTAGGAAATTAGGATAGAGAGTTGATTCGCTGATGCTGAGGTCTTGCTCTTCTTTGACGAACTCAATTTCCTGACGTTATGCTGACGGAGAGGGCGATGACACTGCTGGACAGCTGTTATCCTGAATCTTTGAGAGACTGAATTGCGGCCTAACTTTGCTGAACAAATTCTTCTTTGACTGATTGACTTAGAGGACGACTTTAGCCAGAATAGGTAAATAGGTAAATATGATGCTCGGAAATGCTGATGATGACTTCTAAATTTTCTTGCAATATTTTTAGATAAAGAATATTTGATTAATTGACAAATGTGTTGTGTCGATTATTGGAATAAGAGAATAATGGTAAAGAAGTAATGTGTAGATAGACGAGCTTTATTCATTAAAATCATAGATAACAACTAAATGATCCATCTCCTTATGAGAGGGATATCTTAGAGACTGAGGGCAATGTGTTTAAGGGTAAGGTAAAGGTATTCCTCTCATGTCAGCGTTGGGAAGCGTATTTTCCCTCAGGAAAACAGATCAACGGAGTGTAAGTATATTGGTGTTATGGGCCCCACCAATGAATGTATTTGATTGAATTGGATGCCGAGGTAGTTGGTCCGTGCCACTACCTGCACATACACTAGGCACTGATGGTGAAGTGGATGTTTTTGGTGTGCACAATATGGCAAAATACCTGGAGATACATGCAGGAGCAAAGGGACGTCTAAAAACAAGTCACTTCGTAGCAGAACAGAGGGTTTCAAAGAGGCTCACATGAGATGCTACGATGATTCCCCTCTCCTGATAGCCTGTAAATATTTAGTATGAATTTCTGAAGTATCCAGGTTGGTATGTGTCTGTGTGTCAATGACTACATAGACAGTATAAAATCCATGCAGTCACTTATGAATTTTCACATCGGTTCCCTCTTCCAAGAACTCACTGACTCATCACATTTTCATCCAACCATTGATTAGTTTTTGCTTCCATCCACCCAACATGACATGAGCAAAGTTGTCAATAAATGAAGTACTTTCACTTAAAAAAATAAACTTTTCAATTAGCTTTTTCAAAGGTTCTTTTCATTGGTTTGCTTAAGTGTCATACACATTTTTTCTACCCATTGCAAAGCATAGCGCAATACCCACTTCAGCCATGACCATCCCTCACTACCCAGCACAGGCCCGGGTCCAGGAATTTTTGCTTGGGTGGGCCAAGGGGGCATTTGGGTGGGCCTCTACCGGCCCAATTTGTCGCTTCAGCAGGTAGTCTACAAGCCATAGATTACATCATATCTACTTGCAAACAGTCACTATGATACAAGTATTGCTTCTGTGTGTATACAGAGCATGTGGAGAGTTAATTATTGGTGCCCCACCTCTGACCTCTTTCTCTGTAGATACCTTTACTACCACCCTCCAACAGTTCACTCCATCTCTCCGTTGCCCCTCCCCCTCACGACCTCCTCCTCAGACTCCCTCCATACCACCCTCCAGCAGTGACCCTCATCTCTCTGTATCTCCCACCCTGCCCCCATGACCTCCTCCTCGGATTCCCTCACTACCACCCTCCAACAGTGCCCCTCATCGCTCCATAGCCTCTCCCCATATTGACCTCCTCCTCGGATTCCCTCATTGCCACCCTCCACCAGTGCCCCTCATCCCTCCGTAGCCCTTCGCTCAATGAGCTTCTTCTCAGATTCCCTCACTGCCACCCTCCAACAGTGCCCCTCATCTCTCCATAGCCTCTCCTCCTCAGACTCCCTCACTACCACCCTCCACCAGTGCCCCTCATCTCTCCGTATCTCCCACCCTGCCCCCATGACCTCCTCCTCGGATTCCCTCATTACCACCCTCCACCAGTGCCCCTTATCTCTCCATAGCCTTTCCCCCTCATCACTTCCTCCTCAGACTCCTTCAATCCACCCTCCAACAGTGCACTTCTTCTTTCCGTAGCCTCCCCATGACCTCCTCCTTGGATTCCCTCACTTCCATCCTCCAACAGTGTTCTTCATCTCTCTGTAGCCCCTCTCTCATATTCGAATTAATTTGTTGTATAGAGCTACTCATAGTGTAGGGTGTCACAGTACTTACATCATGCACACATTATGCAGAGACAATGAATCCTACAAGTATGTAAATCAGCCTATAGGGAATGTCACATAAGCCAATGAGGATTACAAGGTGTAGGAATCACATGTCATCCATACTGGTGGGCAGTATGTTTTAAGAGAGTTTGGTCTGGAGACGCACAAACGCAGGATTTAAAGCATACCTCAGTTGTTACGGGTTGGCTTTACTGATTAAAATGTATATCTGACAAAACAAACTCTTTATAGCAACATTAGAGTAATGAAAGACTGGGAAAATTCTAACTATATTGCAACACAAAAAAAATACCTTCTAATTATACCATTCAGGTTGGTATGCAGCTCTTTGATGTCAGTTCATAGGTCACTGTCCTATTTTAGGATTGTAACTTCTGTACTGCAAGTAACCCACTGAGCTATCCACATAAAATACAGTTTATCTGCATTTAAAAATTACGAACATACAACATATTGCTCTCCAGCAGGATCCTTAATCGCCAGAGTTATCTGGACATTTTAGTAGTTGTGTCTTGCATCCGTCATGATAACGATACAATGACATAAATTAAATATACACGGCATACACGAAGTATGTGTCTTGCTGGGCCCTCACAGATTTTTAAAATATTAACTAATATACACACATCCTCGAAGCATAAATGAAGTATGTATCTACGTGGGCCTGTGCAGATTTAAAAAAACAGAACAATAGCCACACGGCATACACGAAGTATGTGTCTTGCTGGGCCCTCACAGATTTTTAAAATATTAACTAATATACACACATCCTCGAAGCATAAACGAAGTATGTATCTACCTAGGCCTGTGCAAATTAAAAAAAACAGAACAATAGCCACAGCTACGTTCAAACTCTGTCACAGCCGGATCTGATAAACAGCTGAAGGGGTCTGGAAAGGTGAATCAGGAGCAACAAACTCTTTTTCTCCAGCTCTGAAAAGAAGGATATATCCACGCAGCAGGACGGTACGCACAGATTACAGCCTACCAAAGAGAATTTCTCCTATTCGCCATGTCCCTGACCTGCACCAGTGGGCGGAACATAACCCACCTTTCTAAAGGGGATGCGTGATTGGGGGTGCCTGTGAGAAAGAGCCCAGGCCCAATCACGCAGCTCCTAGAAAAATAGCGGTCAGAGGAACATTTTAAATTGCAGTGGCCATTTTCTGTTGGCCTTCCTGACGTCACTGCGAGGGCCACGGTTCATGTTTGGGTGGGCCAGGCTCATGTTGGGGTGGGCCAGGCCCATGTTGGGGTGGGCCCGGCCAACCCGCTAGAACCGGGCCTGACCCAGCATACCCTTCACTTTGTACACATCCACCTCACTACTCAAGAGATACCGTTTCCTTTGTACACATCCACCTAGAAAAATAGTTCACTTCCGTGCAAATGCTGGTTGGCCAACCGAACCAGTTTCGACTCAACCGCTTGTGATTCTAAATCACTTAAACTCCCTGTGTTTTAAATCAATAAATAAATCTGACTTTGTGTAATGTTATCTGGTAATCATGTAAATAAGCGCTGCATGTCCACAGGACCTTATATGTCCAAGACGTACTCTATATTACCAGACCGTTAGTTGTGTGTGCTCTTTTGAACATATGAATAAAAACAGTCCGCGCAAACCGTCTTCAGCAGCGATTATTTTTTTATCAGTCGTATTAATAAAAGCATTATGTTGTTGTAGTGCATAGAAGACGCGGGGAGGGTAACATTGAACTGTGAGATTGGCAGCCGTTTGTTCACCTCCTTCGGATCATGTGGCGGCCATCTTAGAACAGTAGAGTTCTGTTTCGAATATGTAGTGAACTAAGTAATCACGGCAAAATTAGCAACATATATCATCGCAAGCGAACGTGTTATGTCATTTTGGAAACATGTTTTTTAAACGACGGTGTTCTGGTTGCTAACAACACTTTAGGTCCATTGGATGTTGTGCAATTAGTAAAAACGTGTATTTAAAACAAAGCATTAGTAGATTCATTGCAACCTCCTAAAAAATTTTTGTTGTTGTTTTAGGAATATCGATTTTACTGAATTATCCAGTGGACAGGTAGTAACATTATTCTGCTCAATCGTCTGGTTTGCTGTTTTGCGCATGCGCTGTGAGTCTTGTTCCAGCGCGCGATCCGAATCCTGCCTGGCTGTCTAGGAGTCTGGAGCTAGAAGCAGAAACCCCCTGCCTCTTCAAGGTCTGTATCTCCATTGTTATTGTCACGCACCCTTCATTAGGCTGTGAGAAATGACGCTGACCGAAGGGGCAACATTCTTCCTAGAGGAGTGGGTTATAGTTGTCAGCCGTCCCTAGGAAGTATATTCCAAAGAGGGGGTATCGCAATTGTGAAACATATGTCTGAGAGAGGGTGTCACCAGTTCTCGTTCATGAAACTCTTAGGGAGAGAAGCTTAAGTAGGGGTGCACGTGCACCCCTAGCTCCTCGGGTGTTTTAGGGCTATGTACTTCTTGGGGCTGATGTCCAGTTACTGCTAACTCTACCTGAGCCTCGTGCCCTCTGTTTCTGCTCTGTTCAGTCCTGCCTTTTATTGAAAATGCTGGCAGCAGATGAAACGACAAGGGTGACTTTTCGATGTGCTCAAACCTCTTGTTTTCATTAGAGGCACTGCATCCTTTAGCCAGAACGCACGTACTCATCCGTACTTATGGGTGCCGCATGGACATCAGTTTAATTGCTTTTATATGTACAGAATTTATTCATGCTGTAGCATTGATATTTATTTGGCTTGCAAACTGCTGTTGAAATCATGAATATGAAGTAGCCGATGTCATGCATGACTTGGGTTTCAAGAAGGCTGAGTATTGAAAAATCGTATTTGTATCACCCAGATGCCTCGTGTCAATCCCCTAACTTAAGGAATCTCTGTTTAGTTGACACCAGTGGTCGAAGTGCATTAAAGAAAGTATGGGAACCGTGATGCTGCATGTGCTCCAGCGTGGAATTTCCTATCCTCCCTTCATCACAAACCAGATACCATACTAACGCTTTCACTCAATACATTCATTGGTGGGGCCCAAAACACCGACACTCACACACTCTAATTTGTTCTGCTCTAACAGGAGAGATAGATGTTCCAAACGCTGGCGTGAAAAGAATATTTTATAATCTAAAGAAAAACATACACTAAATATCCTTAATCCAACCCTGATCCTGAATCTCAAGATATTCCTTCCACTTAGTCGATGGATCAATTTAGTTGAATTTGGAAAAGTGATTCTAATCCTTTTCATTTATATTCAGGTGATAAATAACCCAACACATTTTCTTGTTAATCAATAATATTTTTATCTAATTAATGCAAATTTTTAGTAAGAAATTTAATCAATCCACAGAACATCATAGTTACCTAATCTGGCTATTAGTCGAACTCTTAAGTCAATCAGTTCGTCATGCAGCACGCTACAGTCCCAAAGATTGGGTATAGACCATAAGCGTGTACGCATCAAGCAATGCCCATCAGTCTAAGAGTCCTCAGTTCATCAGGAAAATGGGCAGCAATTTAGTCTGTCAAAGATTCAGGGAAACAGCTGTCCTGCAGTGTCACCGTCCTCTCTGTCAGCATAACGTCAGAAAAAAGAAAAAGGTCCGACACAACTCACTATTCTACCACCTTTTTATAATGAAATTAATGATAAAATGTAGCAAAAGTCAGTTTTAGGCACTTCTGATTTGATGGTTAAGATCGTCCGTTTCGGTTTCCCAAAGTCTATGATGTCACACTGTTAGACATGATCCATCCGGTTTTGTAAAAAATGTCCATTGTTAAAGCTCTTGGCAGTAGTCCAGTCATGACCTTGTTCTGGTACAGTCTGTGTGGGTCATCTTGAGGCCACTTGTTCAGGAGCCTGGCGCATGGTAGCTGTTTCGTCGTGTCCATGAGTCGGCCAGTTTATCATAGGCCAAATTGGTCAACTTAAGCAAAACAAACACAAAAAGTAATTAAAACATGGAAATAACGAATTAAATGTTTAACCCTCACTAATTCCCTTGTGTGTGTGTAATTATCTAGCATATTGGCGACATTTAAAGCGTTTATACTCACCCAATGATGTCATCTGGTGCAACTTACAATTACATCACAAAAGCAACATATACCATGTAATATTCTATTTTTCTAGTGTTAGCATGCATACGTATATTAGTTTACAAATTATTTTAGCCATGCAAATGCAAATCCCACGTGTAATTCATACATTAGTAGGGTTGATTAGATAGCAAACAAACACATTAATACTTATTATAATTAATTGATTATTCTCATTAGTGTAAACATGTAGAATGGGGGGGGGTATACAAAATTTTGTTTTACCCGCTCCATCACGTGCAGTGGGGGAGGGGTGAATGAGTGTAGGGTCGTGGTCACAGGTGTGGCTGAAAAAAAGAAAATATTCTGTAACTCTTTTCAGTCTTTCACGTTCAGGTAACTACATGTATAAAAACGCACAATCTCTCCTAACCCCCCCCCCCCCCCCCCGTCTGGTCTGTAACACAAAGAACATGTGAGTCAATATTTCAAACTTGCACTACTAACAATATAGGATAGGCTGCTACAAAATGCCTAAAAAGTTTTAAGATGAAAAAGTACTTTTAAAATAAAGATCTTAGTAATAATCAGACTGTGCATAGTGCGAAGTTTTTTTTATAATTGTGTTTTAAAAGCACACACTTCTCACCTTAGCTGATAGTTCCCTTACAGTAGCTCGCAAAAAGAATAAATGTGTGTCATCAGGAAGTGATTCCATCGATTGAAGCTAATTCTGGCTTCGGAGAACCCTTTAGATTTATAGATTGAGCAGTTGTGAACATTTACATTTCCTTCAGGCAGTAGGCACCCTGGCAAGAATGCTTCTTTAGCTGTCTGTGCCTCCCTCTGTTTCACAGCACAGGGGACTACATGCCTTACAGGCTGAAGCATTTTAACTGTCAGAATCAACTGTCCTGGAACAGTTGTCTTTTCACACAAAGTAGGGGAACTGATTTTTTCAAACTTAAAAAGTATGGGCACGGCGTGCACCTCAGATCCCCCCACTTTGACCACTATTTGAAACACATCTTTGTAAAAAGAAATATACTTTGGGGCATGGTAACATGAAGCCACCTGGCAGCCCTCTGTACAACATTTTCAACCTTACTTGGCTTTTAAAAATGTTGTGGTCGACACCTACCAGTCAGTGCAGCTGTTTGGTATGTGAAAGACATCTTGGGAACTTGCAGAATGTTGACCTGGGAATGCATTCCACTCGTGGCTTCCTATTGGCTTTGTGGTTTGTAACTCACATTTTCTGGCTTTCGATTTGATGGCTTTATTTGCTTTAGGCTGTGCAGCTTGATTTTCTACCTCCCCCTTCAAAAGCCACGTTTACAGTATTCTTCTGCCAACTTGTTTTGTGTAACAAATCTTGTTCTTATCTCGTCACATTTGCTGGGCATTCAAAAACGGAGGTCAAATATCAAGCTGTGTTTTCGTGGGAGCCTGGTGTTTGTTCTGCTTTCGTCTGACTTCAAAGTCAGACCGTTTATAGGAAAGAGGAATGCAGTGTACTTTCTGCATGGATCCTGCCTGTTCCCTTTTTTTAGACATAGCCATCTTAAAAAGTATTGCGTTCTTGATCTGTGGAGGAGTGTGGCTCAATGGTTAGAGCGGCAGACCCTGAAGCAGAGTTCTGGCCAGGGACCAGGGTTCGATTCCCGCCTCGGCGGGGCTTGGGCTCAATTTCCTCGGACCTGTCTATTCTCGCCTCGGTGCCTATTCTAATCACGGGCCCCACGCTGCAACTCTGGGCAATAGCTTGCTTAGCCTCCACACCGGCCCCAACAGCGCTAAAGATGCCTGGCTTCACCCTGGGGGTGCCCAGGAGTGGACACTTCACAGGGAAAGCCAGGAGGGGTTCCACAGCGGTATGAGTATTAGCGCCAGGAAACCGCAAAAGGCGACACCGCAAGGTGGCCGTCTGGTGACAGTGCGCTCTATAAGTACCTTGACATTTACATTTACATCTGCACAAGACATTTGCTCTTTTTTGCAAAATGCCTCATCTTTGGTGAGTCCATTTATTTTGTGAAGCAGCCTTTTTGGGAACAAAGTACGAAACTGCATTTCAGTCTCCATGTTAGCCTGACATATAGTGATCTTGAACAATTTACTCTGTTTTTTTGATAACCAAATTTTTATTGATTTTTTGCGACACAACAAAGGAAACATTGAGCCTGTCAAGCCGCCACTTTACAAACGCACAGCACCGTGCCACACCACCCCCCCGCCCCCACCCAAAGCCCCCCCCGCCTCCCCCCCCCCCCCCAGAACCACATCCTCATACGACATTGCCCAACCATTTCCCCCAGATCCTACGGTATTTCTTAAGGCAGCCCCTCGCCTGATAGAGTGTCCGTTCCTGAGCCGCACACCAGTCCACTCCATCACTCCATTTGGCCAGGCTGGGCGGTTGTGAATGCTTCCAGGCCGCCGCAATATCCCTTTTTGCCACCATTAATGCTGTCAAAAGGAACAGCTTCTCAGCACGTGTGCCATCGAGACCATCAGTGATGCTCAGAAGAGTGTGCCTAGGGTCATGTGGCACCGCCCAGCCCAAGACCTCCGTCAGGTCGGCTTCTATGCCCCTCCAGTAGCCCCCCCAAGTCCGGACACGACCACACCATATGAATAAAGTCGGCCGGGCCAAAACCGCAGCGGGGGCAGGCCGCGTCAGCGGAGAGGCCCGCACGGTGTAGGCGGGCCGGTGTGAGGTAGGCAGTATGAAGGTAGTAGATTTGAATAAGCCTCAATTTAGCGGAGGCCGTCACCAGCCTGGGAGCCATAAGGGCGTCCCGCCAGTCGACCTCGTCCAGGGGACCCACCCACACCTCCCACCGTTCCTTCAGGCCTTCCCGGGCCGTTGGGGTGTTATTAATAAGAGAACGGTGTATTCGGGATATGCCCCCCCTCCTCAGGTTGCCCAGCATAACCTGCGCCTCAGGGGGATTGTGGTCCGGTAGCCGAACGTCCAGAGGAGTGTAGGTGCGTATAGCGTGTCGCAGCTGGAGGTACTTATAAAATTGAGAAGAGTGGAGGGAAAAGCGCGCCTGCAGTTCCGAGTACGAGCACATGCGTCCCCCCCGCCAGACGTCCCCCAGCCGGGAGATGCCGAGCAGGTCCCATGATTTGAACCCCTCCAGAGCCGCAACGTCTCTCAGCCATGTCCCGTGCCAGAGTGGGGTGGCGCGAGTCAGCCTCCCAGTCCAGTGGGTATGGCGAAGCGCCGCTCGCCAGGCCAGGAAGACCGCTTTGGTGATGTCTGGGCAGGAGGCGGGGATGGGGGCGCCGTACAGGCGGTCTAGAATACAGGGGAAACCCAGGTCTTCCAATTCCACCCTATAGGCCGGATCGGACCATCCCCCTCCAAACCAATCGTGAATGACCAGGAGACGGGTGGCCAAATAGTAGAGGTAAAGGTTGGTCATGCCGAGCCCGCCATCAAAGGTGGGGAGGCGACACGTCGACAGGGCCAACCTCGGTCTCCCACCACCCCAGAGAAACCTAGTCGCCAACCCGTCCAGCTCGCGGAACCAAGGCCTCGGGAAGGACACGGGAGTGTTCTGCAACACATAAAGGAACCGGGGGAGAATCATCATTTTGTAAAGCGCCACCCTCCCCAGTGGGTTGAGCGGGAGCGACTGCCATCGCGCCAGGTCCACCTTGGCTTTCTTGACCAAGGGGGCCACATTGAGAGCCCAGCTCAGCTCCTGGAGAAGGGAGACCCAAATGCCCAGGTACTTGAAGGACAACCGACGTAGGGGAATACTGTCCTGCCAGTCGAAGCATTCCCGGGAGGGGTGTAGCGGCACCAGAACCGATTTTTTTCGGGTTTAAATAAAGGCCGGAGGCGCGGCCGAAGCGGCTCAAGATATGAAGTGCCCGGGGACCCGAGCGCGCCGGGTCACTAAGATACAGCAGAACGTCGTCCGCGTAAAGAGCTATCTTGTCCGACACACGGCCCGGCCATTCCCAGCCCCGGAGAAGAGGATCCGCGCGGACCAGGGCAGCAAGGGGCTCCATTGCAAGAGCAAACAGGAGGGGCGACAGAGGGCACCCCTGCCGCGTTCCTCGGCAAATCCGAAAGGGCCTCGACAGTGCCCCGTTAACCAGCACTCTGGCACGTGGGCGCGCGTAAAGGACCCGCACCATGCCAACGAACTTGGGGCCGAAGCCCATGTGGGTCAAGACCTCAAAGAGATAGGGCCACCCAACCGAGTCGAAGGCCTTCTCGAAATCTGCAAGGAGAAGGGTGAGATACGGAGAGATGCGCTGGCGGTGAGCCAGGGCCACGTGAAGACGACGAAGACAATGGCGAGTGCCGCGGTCCGGCATGAAACCGCATTGGTCCGGGTGTACCAAGGATGACAGGAAGGGCCGGAGCCTCTGGGCCAGAACCGCCGCGTAAAGTTTGATGTCAGTATTGATAAGGGAGATCGGTCGGTATGCCGAACGATCGCAAGAAGGCGGCGTAGACTTGGGCAGGACCACGATCGTGGCTATGTCGGCTTCCGGAGGGAAGGAGCCGTTCTTGATCGCCGCAGCATAGAGGGCACCCAACCGTGGGACCAGGTGGTCCTTGTAAGCGGCATAAAACTCCTGGGGGAAGCCATCCGGACCCGGAGTTTTCCCCGCGGACGTGCGCCCTATCGCATCCCCAATTTCCTCAGGGGTAATGGGCACCTCCATGCTCTCCCAGTCGCTGGACCGAAGACGGGGGAGCCGTAGGTTACTAGTGGCAAGCATTGAAGCCAGGGAGAGGTCCGACGCCCGGGCCCGGTATAGCTGCGAGTAATACTGAGCGAAGGCGTCTGCGATTGCCACGGAGGAAGATTGAAGCAGACCAGCAGAGTCAGCCACCGCCGGGATGATGCGCGAGGCCCTGGGGTACGTGGCTAGCCGATGCAGCAGCGCACCATTCTTGTCTCCCCACCCATATACCCTCGCCACCGAGGATCGCCAGAGGAGCTTAGCCGCGTCAAGCGACCGCTGACGGATCTCCTCCCTCAAAAGTCGCAGTTCCCTAGCCCCGGCCTGATCCCCGGTCCCAGAGAGGGATTGTTCCAGCCGTAGTGCCTGGGCCTCACAGGCGGTGAGCTGCTGGATCCGCACCACCTGTGCCTTGGCCGCCCCCCTGACGGTGGCCTTACAGGCCTCCCACAGGGTGCCCGCTGAGGAGACCGACCCATCGTTATCGGTAAAATACTGCGTCAGTGCGGACCCCACCTCCTTGCGGAGCTTCCCGTCCTGGAGGAACCAGGCGTTGAGGCGCCACATCTGGCGGGCCCCACGAGGGGGGGGCCCAGACCCAGGAGGACCGGAGAGTGATCGGAAATCCCCCGAGGAAGGATGCGGACATCCTGGATGCCTACACAGTCGGCAGGGGGGACAAAGATCGCATCAATACGTGCGTGGGTGTGGTGGGCGGCCGAGGTGTGAGTGTACTGCCGTGCGCGTGGGTGCCTGATCCGCCACGCATCGCATAAGCCCTGGGCCTCCGCCCAGCTCGCCATCTGCTTTGCTCGCGCGGGGCGCCGAGACCGGACCCGAAGAATCAAGCTGCGGAGCCGAGACAGCATTGAAATCCCCCCCCAGAACAAGAGCTCCCGGCGGGAGATTTGTCAATAACGATGCAGCATAAGATAAAGCCTGGGACAGCCCGGTAGGCGGCGCATAGAGTGACAGGAGACTGAGCGGCCGACCCTCAAGCGTGCCGCAAACGAGAATCCCAATCCCTTGGGGGTCGTGAATCGCCCGGGTGAACACAAAAGGGAAGGAGCGGCGCAATAGGACGGCAACCCCCCCCCCCCCCGCGATCCGCGCGAGAACCCCGAGTGCCATACCCGGTCGTACCCGTAGCGCGCCAGAAAGGGACATTTCTCGCCCAGCAGGTGAGTTTCCTGAAGTAAGAGCACATCAGCCTCCGCGCGCTGGGCGTACTTGAGGACAGCGGTGCGCTTGAGTCTATCTAGCAAGCCGGGACAGAATTCGCACCTGAGCCTTAGAGGCTAGTTCTTCCATGGTAGTGGTGGGAACGAAGCGCGCTGGGAATGGGGTGGCCAGGGGAAGCCAGGGCCATGGATCTCTCGCTAGGGGAGGCCCGCGGGCAGCGCAGGAGGGCAAGTGACGGCGGCGCGTGGGCTGGCGGTGGCATGAAGAAGCGCGGCGTCACGCTAAGTGAGATGCTGCAGAGGAGGCTCAAAGAAGGACAGACCCAAACCAAACAAAACAGTCCCCCGAGGAGGAACAACCCACAAACAACAAACCCCAACCCCCCACCCTCCACCCTACACTTCAAGAACGGAAGCATCTGTCGCCCTAACTAAACCAACAATTACAAGACCCCAAGCCTAAGTGCTCGGGTGTAAAGAGCGTGGTGGACCCCTCCTGAAGCACGGATTTCCAGTGTCTCGTCCCAGGTTGCTGCAGGAAAGCGTGAGGTTGCAGAGCCCCCCACCCCCGCCACCTGGCAAGGACGCCACCTCCCCCTGTAGGTGCATGAACAGACTGTAAGTCATATAGCAGGGCTGCGGGAAAGGTCTGACAAGTCAATTTGCACATTGAGGGGGGTTTGAGACCCGGCCGGACAAGGCGACAGACGGCGCCGGGACCCCCCAACCGCCTGGGATGATGTGCCGGAAGAGGCCGAAGATTCTCTCACCCGTCTCCCAGATGTACTCTCAGACCGGGTCCGGGTCGGCGCTGCGCCTCGGCGCTGTCGTGAGTGCGTGCGTTTCCTGCGCCGCGGTCGCTGCGACCCAGCTGCACCGTGGCCCCGGGGCACAGGATTGGAGGACGTCTCGCCGGGTTGGCGCAGGGGTCGTTCCTCAGTGAGCCATGTCCAAGCCGCCCTGGGAGTGTCAAAGAACAGTGTCGTGTTCTGGAAAACGACACGAAGGCGGGCCGGGAATTGGAGCTGGTATTGAAGGCCCAGGGAACGCAGCTTTTGCTTGACCTCCGTGTAGGAGCGGCGTTGCTCCTGGACCTCCCGGGTGTAGTCTGGGAAGACCATAATGGTGTGGTTGTTGAAAGTCAGAGGGCCACTCACCCGCGCCTCCCGCATGATAGCGTCTCTATCCCGAAAGTTGAGGATCCTAAGAATGAAGGGGCGCGGGGGGGCTCCCAACCGGAGGTTTGGCTGCCAGCGACCGGTGCGCCCGCTCCACCACAAACCAGGTCGATAGATCGGCCGCCGGCATCCAGGACTTGAACCACTTTTCGAGGAAGTCATCTGCTCGGCCGGACTCGACCCCCTCCGGAAAGCCCACCAGGCGAAGGTTGTTGCGACGGGCGCGATTTTCTGCGTCTTCTGCCCGCCTGTGCAGTTCCTTGGAGTGGGTCGTGAGCTCCCGGACCTGGTCCTGTAGCAAGCGAATGTCATCTTCTGCCGTAGAGATCCGGGATTCCGTTTCGGTAATGCGGGCCGTGGCGATGCGGAGGTCCTGCCGCAGGAGCGCAACATCGACCTTCACCTCCCCCACCATCCCCTCCAAGGATGTGCGGGAGGCCTCGATGGCCTGGAGGATGACCGCCAAGTCTTTGTTCGGGGCCGGTGCTCCCCCCCCACCCGCACCCGGTGGATCCGAGCTGGCGAATTGATCAATCCGTGTCTGGTGGGACGCCGCTGGTGGTTTGGAGCCTTTTTCTTTACCCATGGTGGATCCAGGGAGCACGTGCCGGCCCCGAGGGTGGGCGCAGTGGACCGGCAGGCGGCCCCCACCTGCCAAGCCGAGCCGCCCCCCACACCAGGCCAGAAGTGGGGGGATCCAAGGAGAAGGGGGAGGGCGAAGGCGCGTCTGTTCCCCAACAATGGAAGGCCCAGAGCCCGCTCGACATGCACCTCCTCCGGGTGATCCGGGCCGGGCCGTGCCGCACTCGCCGCGGGCCTCGCGCCCTGGTCTGCGATGGTCCTCCGTCTATGTCCAACGCGTAGGCCCAGGGCACCAGGGAACGCCGTGTCCACTCAAGGTCCGGCTCCGACGGATCAGGCCCAGTCAGGGTGCGGGAGGAGGGGGACCCCCCGGCCGGCAGCGGCTTCCGGGTAGCAGTGCAGGGCAGGAGAGGTCCGATACCTTAGTCCCCACGGGCCAGCACGGAGGCGCCAGGGAACGTCCCCGCTCCAGGCACAGCAGTCGGCCACCAGACCTGCGGGGCCACGTCACCCCGGGGCGACCAGAGAGGACAGAGCCAGGACCAAGTCAGCAGGGGTCGGGGGGGGGCCCGCCCCCCTCGAGGCAGTGTCGGCCCAGCACCAGGAGACAGCAGGCACCGACAGCGGCGGGGTCGAACTCAGCCCCTCGAGCCGTCCCACTCAGGCAGCCAATCAATCAATCAGCGCGGGCCGAGCCGCCCGCCGAACAGGATCACGTCACCACCGGGGGGTGCTCACCATACGCCGCCCCCCAAGCTCACCCGAGACCCGGCACCAGCCCAGGCTCCGCTCCGCTGGTCCTCTGGCCCCCGGCCGGCCTCCGGTGGCTCCGCGGCCTTCGCCCTCGTGGTGCGCCGGGGGCTCGATTAGGGGACACTACCGTCTTCGGGACCAGGTGGGCACGTCTCAGCTACCGGTGCAGCTCACGGGCTGTGTAGCTCGGCTCGCGCTGCAGGGAATCGGCCGAAAATCGCACCAGGGACGGGGCAGCAGCTCCTCAGCACTCGGCGGTCAGCAGGGGACACCTGGGACAGCCACAGCGGATAGAGGACGGATGCGAGGGGTTAAGCATCCAGGAGCCTCACCTAAGCGCGGCCATCTTGGCTAGCGCCACCTAGCGCTCCTTCCAATTTACTCTGTTTATGGACCATTTACTATCAAGCACAGGATAAGATCTTTTCACAGGAAAGAGCCAGCCACATTGTGACACAATTTAACCAGGTGTGGTTTTCACTTTGATGTGTAAAGCATATGCTTTATTTATGACATCTGTGGCGACTCGTTTTGGAGAGTTGGATACGTTTAAAGGGACTTTTTATGAAAGCTTTTGTGTTTTTTTAGCTACACAATAATTATGTTATCCGTCTGCAACTGTGCCTTTTTCGGATCCTATATCTTACTGGATATAAACGATTTCCTCATTTGTTCTTGCAGACAGTATGGTAATGATTTGAATGGTGCAGCAGGTGCAGTGGCACAGGCGCCAAAATGTCTAGGAAACCCACTGAACACCAATAATTGCTATATTTTACTACTAAACAAGCAGTCACAAGTGCAATTACCTTGCAGGCTCTAGGGTCATGATTTGAATGGTGCAGTGGCACAGGGGCCAAAAGGTCTAGGATTACCACTGAACACCGAATATTGCTATTCTGAACTACTAAACAAGCAGTCAGGAGTACTTTTTTGGTTCTTTTGTCACCATTGCTCCTATATCATATAGCCTTAAGCATCACTGTAATAAAAGCTGTAACCTATTGAACGTTTCTGTCTACCTACAACTTATGTTACATTCAGCGCAATTATATGGCCCATTTTCAGATTTTGTATGGTCCTAAAATGCTTCTGAATCTGGACACACTAACACCTTAGCAAGGGCATTCTCCATTCTAAAACATTAGCATGTTATAAACACTATATAAATACTTATAACTTACCATTTGGCATTCCCTACCAAGCATTGGCACAGCTAATAGGTCTTGCATATGTGAGATCTTTTGGCTTTGTAAATGTTTTTTAGCCATATTATACAGCAGCACTAGCTTCAGTGCATCATAACTGGAAAAAAAGCGCTATAACGCAGACAGAGCTGGCTGTGTCAAATAGCTTTTTTAACATGACTTTTAGCCATTTGCAACATAGCTAAAAACATTAGCAAAGCCAATACATTTCACATAGGCAAGACCTATTGGATTTGCGAAAGCTTCTCTTTAAAATACCAGACCTCCATTTAGGGCTTTGAGTCTTAGTGGGTATCAACCTTGAGCAGTCAAGGCAAGCTCTCAGGTGCTGATACAGGTTTAGAAACAAAGATACATGTAACCCCTTGCGTGCTGCGCACATTTTCGCGCTGTGCGGGCGATTTAAATAGTGGGTGGGATTCGGATGGCCCCCGGCCATCCTCCGCACACGCCCACCATGACGTATGATGGCTGGGGGCCGTCCGAAGCATGCAAAGGGTTAATAAATCTTCTGTCAGTTCCATTTCTTTATGTAAAACGAAGAAGACTTGTATTTACACGAGTTCAGTCAGTAAAATTATAGCTTCAATAAGTTAATATGCTTTCCACCAATCATGGGAGCAGGACCTAAATGCAGACATTATAAAGCAAGGTAGAATAATTGAAGGAAGTGGCCCAATTCGGGTCACCCGGGTCACTCACAACCACCTATATGCCTTCCCAATATTTGAAGGGTCTATCAGGCAGTAGAGAATACAAACCAGTTAGTTTATTGCTAGTACGCTGCAGCGGAGCCCAATCTGACCAGTCTCCTTAGATGACTGCCGAGGGGTCTGGTCTCTCTCCACACGGTAACACAAATTATACAATTCCAACACCTCTAGAGTCCTGCCCAGAATGGAATTTTCCAGCTCAGGCCATGATGAACAGAGGAGGCACACAGGATAAGTCATGCCACAGGGCTGGGAACAAGTTATCTCTACCCCAAGGCTGTTCAGCGGATGTCTACCATGCAAAGATGTGGGAACGAGTCTAGCTAATGCAACAATGGATAGTACATTCATTAGTGCAGCAAAGCTTCAACCTTAAGAAGTACAAGCTGGAGGCGCAGGGGCAGCCTTTCTGCTGAGGCAAGCATTATGAGACCGAGGCTTGCTCTTAGTTGCAGAACAAGATGGCGCCAATAAAGATGGTGCCATGGATGCTAATTTAGCACAGAATAGAGTTTAAGCATAGCAAAGGGAGCATTTCAACTCTGTGCATTACGGAAATAACATTTCAATTCTAACATAATGATGGGTTTTACTTCACAATACACCTACACAATGCATATCCTACTTTTGGCTTGAGAAAACCTGGAAACTTTTGGCAGCTATTTTTGAGTTTAGTCTCTGCTTATCTTCTGATGAGAACATGTGAACTGTTGCACCAGATGCAGAAGTGGCTGCAAGGAAAGCGGTCGTACTGAGGGTGTCAGGTTAGTGCGACAGGTTATGCAACTGGAAGTGATTGGGTTGTAATTGGCCTCAGACTGTGAAAACGCCCCTGTTACAACTGTTGAGGGTGGGAGATGGGGTGCAAAGCGTAAGGGATTTTCCAGAAGTTTGGACAGTCAGACGTTACTGGGCACAGATTGTATCAACTAGAGCCATTTACCACTGCAGTTGTGTGCTGGGGTGTATCCCTACCATTGAATGCAGAATCCAAGTACACCCATATAACACTGGTTACAGGGTCAACCATTCCAAGGCTTAATCTGATATGTTGTGTTATGTTAGAGATTCAGCACTTAATAAACAACAATAATCATTAAATTGCTGTCCAGTCAGTACTAAGCTAAGAAAACAAGAAGTGCTTTCACACTACACAAAATAGAAAAATATACTGTACACAAGACACAGACTACACTAATTACAGGGTACAAATGGGGAACAGTACCCGTGGTGATTAGATGACAGTCTCTTTAGAGAGTGATATTAGCGAAGTGAGCTAAAGAACGATGATGGATTCAACTCAGATCTGTGTCGGGGGTGTGTGTCTGAAAAGTCCATTGTCTCCTTGTGTTTCCTTTGTTTGACCTAAGTTGGCAGGGTATGCCCAGATGTGGGTGCCTTGCTCACTTTGCTACTGGATTCAAGCTAGCCTGGTTGAGGAGGGGTTTTACCCCCAAGCCGGTCCCCGGATGCTTGTTTCCAGTCCCGGGAAGACCTGGCTTGGTAGTTCGGGCTGGACTGTTTCCATGAGGCACAGGGTCAAGACTGATTTACATATATAGTTGGGTCTGAACTGGGGTGGCGAAGTGAGCTAAAGAATGATGAATATCGAACCCAGATCTGTGACTCGGGTGAGTGGCTGAAAAGTTTCAGCGCTCTGTCCATCCTCTCTTTGTGTTTGCTTTGTTCGCCCTAAGTTAGCAGGGTATGCCCAGACGTGGGTCCCTTGCTCACTTTGCCATTGGATTCAAGCTAGCCTGGCTGTTGAGGGGTTCCCATGAGGCACAGGTTCAAGCCTAATTTGCATATAGCTGGATCTGAACTAGGGTGGCAAAGTTCGCTAAAGAACGATGATGGATTCAACTCTGATCTGTGTCGGGGGTGTGTGCCTGAAAAGTCCATTGTCTCCTTGTGTTTGCTTTGTTTGCCCTAAGTTGGCAGGGTATGCCCAGATGTGGGTGCCTTGCTCACTTTGCTACTGGATTCAAGCTAGCCTGGTTGAGAAGGGGTTTTACCCCCAAGCCGGTCCCCGGATGCTTGTTTCCAGTCCAGGGAAGACCTGGCTTGGTAGTTCGGGCTGGACTGTTTCCATGAGGCACAGGGTCAAGACTGATTTACATATATAGTTGTGTCTGAACTGGGGTGGCGAAGTGAGCTAAAGAACGATGAGGATCGAACCCAGATCTGTGACTCGGGTGAGTGGCTGAAAAGTTTCAGCGCTCTGTCCATCCTCTCTTTGTGTTTGCTTTGTTCGCCCTAAGTTGGCAGGGTATGCCCAGACGTGGGTCCCTTGCTCACTTTGCCATTGGATTCAAGCTAGCCTGGCTGTTGAGGGGTTTTACCCTGAAACTAGTCCCAGGATGCTTGATTCTTCTCCAGGGAAGACCTGGCTTGGCAGTTAGGGCTTGACTGCGCCCATGAGGCATAGGGTCAAGACTGATATGCATATAGCTGGGTCTAAACTGGGATGTCGAAGTGTGCTAAAGAACCTGATGGATTCAACCCAGATCTGTGACTGGGGTGAGTGTCTGAAAAGTTCCAGCGCTCCGTCCATCGCTTTCTTGTGTTTGCTTTGTTCACCCTAAGTTGGCAGGGTATGCCCAAACGTGAGTGCCTTGCTCACTTTGCCACTGGATTCAAGCTAGCCTGGCTAATGAGAGGTTTTGCCCCAAAACCGGGCCCAGGATGCTTGTTTCCGGTCCAGGGAAGACCTGGCTTGGCAGTTCGGGCTGGACTGTTCCCATGAGGCACAGGGTCAAGACTGATTTGTATATAGCTGGGTCTGAACTGGGGTGGCGAAGTGAGCTAAAGTACGATGATGGATTCAACCCAGATCTGTGACTGTGTTTCAGCACTCTGTCCATTGTCTCCTTGTGTTTGATATTTGCTTTTGGCCTAGTGGGGGAGAGTCAAATTGGACTTAAGGGAATGAATCTTGTGGCGTTTGCTCTTGCCCTCAGTCATAGTCTTGATTCTCCTCCCCATCCAGTTCAATACATTGTTCCCACCTGTTGTGGGCACAATGCTACTGTACCTCGCTGTTTGTTGTAGAATAGTTCACATAGTCTTCTCATTCAGGCAGCTTCTGCATGCTCTTCCCCAGCCAATGGGATCTCTATTTATGATGAGCGCTGTACCTTCACTTTGGAAAGTCATGGCAGCACCAGTCAGTCAGAGGTGTGCTTGGAGTCGCAAGGCTTGCAGTCATGGAGATATTGGCAGTCCAACCATATCAGACGTTCAAGCTTATCCTAGTGCTTCGGAACTTTTTGCTGCCACATCGCTATTGAGAATTCTCCTCTTGGCAGATTTCCGGACACTTTCTGCACAGGCCTTTGCCTCTGCTGACCAGACATTTTGGGCCACTTCACCATCTCACAACTTCCCAAATATAGTAGATTGCTCCCTGTGTGTTTGTAGTGATGTTCATCTTGTCGAGCCTCTTCACAACCTTGGGGTCTCTTGAGCAATGTCTCTCTTGAGCAATGTCTTTTTTTATCCACTGGCACCTACAAAGCTGCTCCTGTTTAGTCAGTCAGTCATTTTTCTCTTTTAAAGATAGTTACAGGCAGCCCTTCCTGGAACACTAGTTGACTCCTCGCCTAGGTTATTTTTCCTGAACCTGACAAGGGGCACTGACGGTCAGGACACCTACTCTGAAGCTCAAAGGTATTTCCGGGGCACCACTGATGTGAGAGCATAGGCTTCTGGTCAGGTGATCTTGACATACTTACTGGAAGTTTCTGCCCCATCTTTATACTCTATTTGCAGCCAGTCCTTGGGGTTTCCAGAAGTGCTCTGGGAAGTACTGCACTTTGTGGATTTCCATGCAGACTATTTCAGTCATGGGCTTTGTGAGTGTGATCAGGAGAGTGCTGGGAGTCTCCCAAAAGGAGCAATCAACAATAAAACCACAAAAGAAAGTGAATCTCCCCACTTAACTGCTTGTTAATGTGTGGTGCGTAGGGTCTCCCAGTGAACAATGGGACAGAAATGGGTAGGAGGAGATCCCTAGCTGCATCACAATAGTCCTGATGAGACCTCTTTATTCTAACCAGGGGTTCGACATACTATTGTAACAGACAAACCGGCAATGTATTTTTTCATCTGTTTAAGAAATTTATTTGTAGCACATTTTACAGTTGTCTCTTACTGTGATAAATGCCGTATGTATCTTTGGATTGTAGTACACAAAATCTTTGACTTTGGCACTGGGGACACGTTGCACAATGTTAATTATTATTACTGTAATTATGTTTTTTTTTTATTGGTAGTATGTTTGAATACATATAGATAAAATAATTCTTTAACTACCAGAGGTGGTTTGTTGTGTCCTAATTTTCAAATTCATTGTTCCTGTTCTTAGCGATATAAGACTATTTAGTCCAGTGATTATTTAATTATTGTGCAAATAATACCAATGTACGCCTCTATCTCTGTTCTTCTCCATGTAGCACCATACTCTTTCTTGCTGCATATTTACAGACATCATTTTCTTCTTTTATTTAGGTGGGCCACCCTTTTCTCTCAGTTCATTGCTATGCATCTTTACGCTAGGACGAATGCTAGATCAAGGAAACTGTTGCCAGCTTTCTGCCTTAGGGAATAAGCCCAATAGACCAATTTCCGCTTCTTATAAGTTCTCCAACTGTCCTGTTATTCTTGTTCAGAAAGTTAGAATAACAGTACCACTTCAGACCACTCAAGAAAGTCTGCACTGATGAGATCAAATGTCTGACATTTTATAGAGCCAGCACCAAGTAACCGGTTTACTCTTTCGGTGGTCAATTACGCAGTGCAGAAGTAATTAAACTGAATATATTTAAGTCGTGTATTCCACGAAACCCTTTCTGTATATCCCATGGCCTCCCCCCACTCTCATCATTTAATTTCCTTCCTGTGGATTATTCTTAGTTCCTTCTGACCTTTTGCAAACTGTGCTAGCACATGTTCCAAAGTGATATCTAGAACCTTGACACTAATTTCCTCCCATGCCAAATAGTAAATAGTAATTGTGACATTTTCTGTGTTGGCGCTTTGGTAGAGCTCGTCCAATGCAATATCAATAGTGACACTAGCTCCCCTCCTTGGTGACAGTCCCCTGTTGTCTCAATACCAACTTCAGTCGAGAGTGCAAGCTGGGACGCTATCTTATGAAGCCTCTGAGATCCTAGTGAGCTCTTTAGTGATATGGTGGGAGCATACAAACGGATATTGTATTGTATTTGTATTTATATAGCGCTTACTATCCCATATGAGTCGTCAAAGCGCTTTTTCGGCGAGTAGCACGCTACTCCGGGACCCATAGAGGATTAGTGTTGAATTAGTATAGTGAAATATGAAAGTCATTTTAAGTGGTGGATGGGTTAGTCAGTTATTTGGATTCAGAAAGATAGCAGAAGGATTGAAGAGGAAAAAAGGTGTGTATTTATATAGTGCTTGTTACCCCTGATGGGGTGTTGAAGCGCTTTTTTTTTGGTGAGTAGCTCACCACTCCGGAATCCCATAAAGGATTAGTGGTGAATTAGTTTGGTGAAATATGAAAGTAATTTGAGTGGTGGATGGGTTAGTCAGTTATTTGGAGTGAGAAGGATTGCGGAGGGATAGAAGGGGAAGAAAGGTTTGCATTCATATAGCACCTGTTACCCCTGATGGGTGTTGAAGCGCTTTTCTGGCGAGTAGCGCGCTACTCCACAACCCATAAAGGATGAAAATTAACACTACTGAAATAAACTAATTACACAGCACTGTCTTCCTTACACATCTTTGCCAATATATGAGTGCTCTACTCACAATCTTAGTGTGCTTTGTGTCTTTCGAGTGTTGCTTGGTAGCGCATTTGGAACCTCCCTCTGACTATGGCTCACTCTCAACTTTCACAGTTCCTAAACTTGCCTTGCATCCAACCACCTCACATTCCATTGAATCTGGGCCGTTAAGTAATAAAGTTATAGGCCTGGTTCTCCCAGCCCCCACTCGATTATCGGTATTTTCAGAACATTTAGCCTCGCCCTATGTCTATTTTCACCCCATACGAAATGGTGCTTCCAGATCTATGAACCATATGGGTTGAACCCAGATCTCTACATTAAGAAAGAAATCCGAGTAATATCGCTATTTTAGTACGGGCTATCTGATCCATGACTAATAGTTTTAGAGAATTCCAAATAGTAAATGTTCTCAGATGAAACTCAATTTCCAGACACCTGTTGATGTGCCTCTCTCATTTAATATTCCAGTTTTGTAAAAGCCGGTGTTCAGTCATTAGATTTTAGTCTATACGTTTTTTGACCGCTTTACCCTGAGGACAGATGGAGTCCCATATTTCTTTAGCAGTCACACTATGGGGGTCTATGCTTGTGTTGCCATCTTTTCAAAACAATAACCTTGTCAGCATAGAGAAACACTGTATGAATTCCGTCTACCAGGACAAACCCCTGCTCTTTGTACACTTTTCGAGTTATCATAGTAAATGGCTCTATGGTAAAAACAAACCATATAGCAAGAGGGGGCATCCCTGCCTAAAGCGCCAGTAAATGTTATGTGATGATTAAATTAACTTACCTGCCCTTTCTATGGCCATCAGGTTTGTATATAGCAATGTTATCCATCGTGGCCATTCATATCTCAGGCTCTTCTGCTTAAGAACGACTTACATTAATTTCCAACTGAATGTGTGTGAAATGCGTTCTCAAGATGTACAGCTGTTACAATAGCCCATTTACGTAAATCCCTTGGTGTCTCTTCCTCGATGCTAAACAGCCTTCTAATGTTCATAGTGGCCTTTCATGTGGGGATGAACCCATTTTGATCAGGGTAGATGAGGTCTGTAAAAAGTAAGTAGTGTTGTCTCACCAAAACTTTATTTAATACTTTATAGTCAAAATCTAGCATTGATAGTGGCCTGTAAGAGGCTGTATCCATGCAATGTCCTATGCGGCTTTGGCAGACACACTATCAAGGCCTTTGTCACAGTTGCATTTAAACTACCTGTCTGCAATGCAGCTGCAAACATCTCAACTAGTTGAGTCTCCAGAATCTCTTTATAAGTAAGATCAAATTCATTGGGTAATCTCTCTGTCGCAGAAGCCTTTCCTTTAGCCACTTCTGTATTGGCTTCCTTAATTTCACCGTCATTTATCTGGGGACCAAATATTTCTTTTTATTTATCTGTCACATTCTTAAATCCAAACAGGCTTTAATTTCCTGCTTATTAGCTTCCTATGTTGGTGCCTCCTCATTATGCAAAAAAGGATTTATAAATCTCAGACTGCGTTACACTACATATCAACTACCACCTCCAATTTGAATTATAGGCGAGTCTTTAATTCTTGATTAGTCAACTGGTTTCCTCTCCCTCAGTATGCATCCATGGCAAATATTATCCATGATTATTCCACCTTAGTTTTTCCACTATTGTAGCATACCTCTCTCTCGTCCTGTGTGAGGTGTTTGCCCACCATTGGACACTTGCCGTTCTTCTTGTCTGTGCAAAGGTTTGGCTAGATGACAACTTTTATCCTTTAGGGTATTTCTCTCTCACAATTTTTAACCAATACATAGCCTTCTCACCACTGCTTGCCACTCAATAGAGGTTTCAGAAGCTGTTCCCTGATTCTCTCTAAATTAATTGTGAATCATCTCACTGAGATTTTCTCTAAATGTCCTCATATTCCCCAGCATGTCCTTTTGGAGTCTCCATCTGCCTCATCTAAATCCCAGTATCAGCACATTGTGATTTGAGAGGGAACCACTTGCGAGGAAAGTGAAGCGGAAGGTTTTGGATTTCATATAGTAAACTGGGCAGCACCATAATTTTGAATAGGTCAGTCTGGCTGAGGGGATTGAGGGGGAGGGACTCCTTTACTCGCTCCAGTAGGGGGTTAATGTTTAGGGACCAGGTAATTTCAGAATGGAGGGATACCCAGATGCCGAGGTATTTTTAGGAGTGGCGCCTCAGGAATAGTGGTCTGCCAGTCTATGCATTCACACGAAGTATGGAGGGTTATCAGAGTGGATTTAGCTGGATTGAGGCTCAACCCTGAGGCCTCGCCAAATAGCCGAAGGATATGGAGGCCATGTGGACCCGACCATGCCGGGTCTGTAAGGAAGAGCAGGACGTCATCCGCATATAGCGCAATGCGATCCTCTGGTGCCCCCTGCCAGCGCCAGCCTCGAATTTGCATATCCGCCCGGATAGCACACACTAACCGCTCTATTGCTAGAGCAAAGAGGAGGGGAGATAGAGGACATCCCTGTCGGGTTCCTCTTTCAACAGGGAACGCCTACGAGAGTGCTCCATTGACCAGGAACCTGGCGGACAGATTGGAGTAGAGCACCTTTACAAGCATCCTAAAATGTGGGCTCTCTCCAGTACATTATTGAGATATAGCCAATCAACTATGTCAAAGGCCTTTTCAAAGTCGATTAATAGTTAGGCTAAATACGGATTGAGACGGTGGTGATGAGAGAGCGCCACAAGCAGTGTCTCGTGCTTCGGTGCGACATGAAGCCACATTGATCAGAGTGTATTAAGCTGGCAAGCACTTGTTTGAGATGTGTGGCCAGGATGGTCACGAATATTTTGCATTCGGTATTGATCAGTGAAATAGGCTGATAGTCTGAGCAGGAGACCAACTGGGTCTGTTTTGGGTTTAACCACCACCATGGCCATATCAATGTCCGAGGAGAATGTGCCCTTTCCGCCACCTCCTCATACAGAACATGGAGATGTGGGACTAGAGTCTCCCTGAATGCAATGTAGTATTCCTCTGGGAAACAGTCTGAGCCAGTCGTCTTTCGAGTTGCAAGCGACGATATTGACCCATCAATTTCCATCCTCAGAATACAAGCATCAAGGCCCTGGGCCTTTACTGCTGGGATCCTTGGGAGAGAGATATCTTGCAGGTAGTGGGAGCCGGAGTCTAGTGAACTCGGACGATCTGCAGAATATAACTTCTTGTAGTAGTCAGCGAAGGTCTGTCCTATTGCTGCTGGAGTGTGAGACATGTGCCCTTGCTTATCCTTAATTTCAGTTACTATTCGGTTGGCCAAAGGATGACAGATGAGCCTGTGAATCAGCTTGTCATTTTTATCACCCATCCATAAACGCTGGCAGTGGAGAACCTCCACATGGATTTGGCAGATACAAGTGATATGTGTCTTATTACTTCCCTCAGCAGATGAAGTTGCCGGCGTTCATCTTCACCTTTCGCCGTGGCAGTGCATCGCTCAATGGCGAAGGGCCTGAGCCTCTAATCGGGAAAGGCTCAGTTCTTTGAGATGCCCTTTTGCGTAGCCCTGGATCGTGGCCTTACTTGTCATCCACAGTGTGCCCTGGGATTGTACGGTGCCCTCATTAGATTTGAAGTAATGTTTGAGTTAATCCCCAACTTCCTGCTTGTACTCCGGATCTTGGAGGACCAGGCATTGAGCCTCCAAATGGAGCGTAACGTGCCCATAGGGCCCCCAACCTGGCAGAGGAGAGGAGAGTGATCTGATATACCCTGCGCTAGGATTTGGACATTGGTGACCAAGCGGCAGCCAGGGGCAGGCATAAAGATTGGATCAATACAGGAGTGGATAGGATCTGCAGCAGAGGTGTAGGTTGACTGAAGCTCTCTAGGGTCCCAAATGCACCAGACATCTCAGAGGCTCAATTTAGTCTAGGCAGTAAAGGCAAAAGTTAATTTGTGTGTGTTCTCTGTATTTCCATGCCTGTATTCCTGAACTTCAAGTAAACTATAACAACCCTCACCCCTGAACTCCCTCCTGCCCCATACTTTGTCCCAAAAAGCATCTGTTGCTCTAGAAAACTAACTAGAACTTCCTAACCTGAATAAAGCAGTGGGGCCATCTGTGGCATGCCTAGTCCATGTTCAACCACCTGAGGAACTTATGTACATATCAAGATTGCCTTTTATAGCTAATATTGCAGATCAAACAACACACAGCCCTGGGTGAATCCACATCTCCAAGTTCACAGTTTTGAGAGTGTCAACAGTAGTCCACCCTGCTAACTTTTTCTCAGGGTGTGCTGCCATCTCCTCTCCTGGAGTGGAGTGCCTGGCAGTGTCTGGAGTTTAGGTCTACCAGGGTCCAACATCACAGTCTACTCAGAATTAGATGAGTCACTGAAGGATTTGTTACTGGTGGTGGTGTGTCCACTATCCACTGTACAGCCAGGGGCGTCCCTTGCAGCTGCTCCTTCGCACTCTGGAGTTCTCAGAGTCCTAAGCATGATCTGCCCCCCCTCCCCCAATGGTCCAGCTAGGAATATTGGTCTTGTTTATTGAAGTGTGTGTGTGTGTTGGGTGGGTAAAGGATTTGCTCCGTGATCCAGGCCTACGCTTTCTACAGTTGCTCAAAAAAGAAGATCTTATTCTGAAAAATCACTTTTACATTTTGCGGGGCACAAGCATCCCCCCCACAGGAGCATGCATTTCATGTTCATTGCTCTGAATTCCTCCTTTACATGCTGAAAGGATTTGTGCTGCAACTGTATGAATTTAGCATAATGTGCAAAAATTGAAATGTTATTTAAGTCAAATCTCACGATCTGTTTTTCCTGTGCAACCTTGATAATGGAGGAAATGGGCTATTAATGGACAAGGGGGTGCACCAGGCAAAAGATTTTGGGCAAAGGAGTGATGCGCCTGCTCAATCATTAAACAAGAGGTGATCCCATCTTTCTGGGTGAGCATCGCCAACCCTGAATCTAGGAAGGCCTCAGGATGCGTACAATTTGTCACCTAGGGTAGGCCCACAAACCTCAGATTATTGCAGTGGGAGCGGCCCTTTGCTAGTAGTTTGCTGTAGCTGCTGCACTGTCTTAGCAGTGTCACCTCAACACCCACTGCTCCTATCTCTGTCTTGATCGACAGTCTAGAGGCTTGGATACCCTGGAGGATTTGATCTGTGGATGTATTCGGTTGGGACTCTGGTGTTGCAGGAGAACTCTGCGAGGACTCCTACAATGCTCCCGCAGGGATGCAAAGCGCCTTAGTGTAGTTGTCTATTTTCCCTTGCTTGGTGATCTCCTTGTGTCATGACAGAAGAATGCGGACAGTACGGTTCTAGGAGGTTTTAGCCAATCCTGAGTGATAGCTTGTGTGTTCCTTCGTGGCTTACTGTAAAAGACCCAGCAGGTGCAATTGATTGCAACTTGGTATTCTGCTTCACACTGACAACTTCCTCTTAGGTTTTAAGATGCCTCTGTGTATTATGCACAAGGAATAGTACCAGGGTGTTAGGTGTATGGTCAAGTCGACCTATGAAGACTGGACCAGGTGAGCCGGAGATAACCTCCCTATGCAGTCTCTCACTTATTTGGATCAGCCACTACGATCCTGCGCCCTAGGGTCCCTGAGGAAGAGGTGTCCTGCCTCACGATCCGGGACGCAACTGTGCCCAGGCAGATGTGCATACATGGGCGCTAGAACATCCCAGGGAGAAATACAGCTCGCTCCCACGAGGCTAGGACTGGAGCTGTGCTGCGGTAGAGCTGCAGACACTTTAAACATGCCTATTTAAAAGTGGAATACTCTGCTAAAACATTTTCCATTGATTTCAAGCTGAAAATGAATCGTTAAGAGTAAAATAAAGTGCTGCAAAAATGGTGCTAAATTTCCATATTTGTGCTGCTAAATTTCTATATTTGTGCCGCAAAATTTGCTAATCCATGCCACAATATCCTGCTGGGTCTGACTATACTTGGTGTGTTGTCACAAGTAAAGCTAAGGATACCAACTGAGGACCTAAGTCACAAACTGCACTTTTGAGAATATTTACACTTTTGAGTAAGTTTACTACTTATATGTATTCACAAACTGCACTTTTGTATTATTTAACACTTTTGTAGCAACTTACACTTTTGTAGTAAGACTACACATGGCACTGCATAACTCTCCGATAGAAAATAATTGAGGTAGGGACTTAAAATAAAACTCCATAGGAAATGCTATTGTTAAATTATTTAATATAGTTAAAAATATATATAAATTCATGATAAAAAGAGAAAAATAGTACATACTTATTATTCAATTATAAAATATTTAACCTACAAATGATAAAATACAAAGAATATGCTTTTTTTATTATGAACTATTTAATAACCTATTGCATACGTTTTTAAATATTTTGTACTTGAATAATAAATACCTTCTATTTTTATATATTTTTTAACATTAATTTTAACTTAATTCAACATTTATTTCCTATAGGGTTTTATTTTAAGTACCTGCCTCGATTGTTTTGCATGCAAAAGTGTTGCAGTACCAATGGTTGGCCCTGTGTAGTCCTGAACCTACTGCAAAAGTGTATGGTACTAAAAAAAATTACGTTACAGCAAAAGTGCAGTTTGGGAATATAGAAAAGTAGTAAACTTACTCCCAAGTGTAAGTTACAAATTCCTTCATGTGTACTGCGGGTTTTAAAATTTTTAAGTATACATACATACAGACAGCAGAAAATAGAGAAGCAATTGGATAGTTACCTATCCCACCTCAGTTTTAACATGGTATCATTCTCTTTCGGCTCCAATCCATCTAATTTTATTAATGCTGCCTTACTCCTTTCTTTCCTGCTACTTGAGTGCAAAACCTATGTGTCCTCAAACATTGATGCTTTGGGTTCTCATTTAGAGTAGAAAGCTTTTCCTATTAGGCTTGAGGGAAAGAGGGTCTTTAGAGCAGCTTCTTTGCTGTTTCAGTTGCGTTGGTCTTTAGGACTGAGCTCATCTTTATTTGTTTTTTATTTCTCTGCAGTGATAGAGGAAACGGAGATGTGTACTTTGGATCTGTTCCGGCCTCCTGTACCTGAAGGAGAGGTTACTCTGTATGAATATAACAATGAACTGGTGCCTGGTGCAAGCTACATGAGTCCACCTGCTACGTTTCAAGCTCAAGTAAGAACCTTGGCCTCACATTATATTTTTGTGGCATCATAAGTTGTACTAAAATGCACAGAATGTCCATGTGGAGATGTATATTCAAGAAGAATTATTAAGTAGAGCTACTTAGAGTCACATACTTAAGTACTGTATGCTACCCTAACAGAAGGATTGTTTTAGGCTCAGCCCCTCAAAACAAGATTGGTTGCAAGTTAAGTCGTCAGCAGAGCACGGCATGATGAGCTATGGTGTTCAGGCTCCTCCCTTCATGTCTTATGGCTCTTAACTGAACATCCACCAAGCAGCCAGGTTCTATTCTATCGGGATTTGGTATAGAGCTAAATCTGTCATCTAGAAAGGTATCCTGGCACTGGTATGGGAGGACAGACTGAAATATCTATGTTAGTGGAATGAGACCAATTTCATTTTTTTATTTAAATAGTTTTTATTCACATTTGACATTTTAATACAATACATAACATACCCCCCCCCCTCCCCCCTAGGAGACCAAGGGCAAGAAGCACCTTCGGTTGAACCACCTTTAGTATATACGTTGAAGAAGTAGACTCTCGCAGCGTGCAGATTTGATAGCCCAGAAAAACAAAAAGGGAAAGAAAATAAGGAACAAAGAGAAAGAGATTCACACATCCACTTTCGCCTTAGGGTTATTCCCTTAAATATATTACCCTTAACTGTGATCTTCTATCCAGAGTAACAATGGTTCCCAAATCATCATTCCTCTTTGTTTTTTCTTAGATCCCTTGTTCTTATATATGGCCACCTCCACGCTACATATGGCAAGTAATCTAGCCCTCCATTGTGTGGAAGATGGCGGTTGAGGATCAAGCCATGCGGTGGCTATACACAATCTAAGAGCTGCCATTGCTAACAAAAATCAGCCCCTGTTGGTATATTGGGCGCTCAATTGCAGCCACTCCTAAGATCATTTCTTCACTGGAGATAGTAATTTCTACCTGCAATAAATCCGAAATGAAATTAGATACTTCTATCCTAAGGTTAGTAAGTGATGGGCACGTGGCGAACATGTGAATATCATTAGCTGCCGCCAATGAACAGCGTGGACAAGCAGTTCCCGAGCCGCTGGCCCATTTTATACGGTGTGTAGTAAAGGGCAAAAAATGTTTTGTAGAATTGTGCTTGCACTTTTATTGACATTAGCAATGTTTGTGCAAGCTCTAGCGCTCGCTCCGGTATTACTCGCTGTACAGATAGGTTAGTCTGCCATCTAATAAGATGTTCATCAAGATCATCCGGGAGAGTACTAATAAGGTCCTTATATATTTCCCCGATTCTAGGGGTAGTTTCCGAACATAATTTATCTATTGCTATGATATTTTGGAAATGACAGCGCCCCCCCATTTTCTTTGACAAGAAATCCCTAACCTGTAAGTACTTAAAAAAATCCCTATTGCTAACATAGTCATTACGAAGCTCTGAGAAACTTTTCAATCGGTTTTCGATATAGAAGCAACCTAGTTGGGTAATCCCTGCCCTGACCCACCTAGACATATAACCATCATGAAATATCTTAGAGAGATCAGAGTTGCCCCTAATTGGAGTATAGCATGAGAAGCGTCCCAACCCTAGGAGTTTACGGATATTGCTCGAAAAGGAATGAGACAAATTTCAAGTGCGTTGCGAAAAGCTATATGATCAACTAGGTGATGAATGTCCAATGGGAGTATACTCCGATGTATGTCTCCCAGGTAAGGAAAAGAGCGACCATCAGCCCTCATTTTCTTGATATTAGGATGTTTTACAAGAAAGTGGGATGCAGAACTCAGTGAGCTCCCTGGACCATAATGGTAAAATCAAGGTTAAAGTGATGGCTTGTATGCAAAAGGCAGAGACTATCTGGTTATAGGGTGCCAAACTAAGGTTAGGTTTAAAGGAGAAATATTGTCAGGGGTGTGGGATTTAATAAAATATCTACTTGTCCTTGGGGCAGGTTGCTTCATAAATCCACTTGTCCTGTTACAAAATCCACTTGTCTCTTTGGTGCCATGTAGTGCGTTGACAAATTATGGTAGCAATCTCATTATATAAGAGCTCTGATATATCCTCTCTGATTAGGCTAGGGCTCATACCATTTTAGAACATTAGAATGTGGAGCACTCTATTGAAGACAATGGAGTGCCCCGCGCTTCTACGGGCCAGTAAAGGCCCGCAAAGCAACATTCCAATGAGGTTTTCACAAAGGCCTCTCGGAGCCGGAGGGGATTTAAAACACCTCGAACTCTGAGATGCCTTAGTTTAATTTGTCAGAACATTCTGCCCTGTAGTGGCAGGATGTTCTAATAGCCTTATAGTCCTTCGTAGCTGGGCTATACCGGCTATTAAAGTCCCCCTCCCTTGTTAAAGTCCCTCACCTTCGGCCTGGGCCTTTAATCCTGGAGCAGGCCTTTAATAGCCGGTATAGCCCGCTACAGCGGGCTATAAGGCTATAGTAGTGTTTGAATACTTGCAATCCTCTTATGTTGCCACATTTCCGCAGATCTACATACTGGGGCTGAAGGTAGTGGTAAGCAATAGTTCCAGGTTTAGAATGCCCTTTGAGTCTGAGCAAACCTACTAACTTGCATGTTTTAAGGTTTTTCAACAACTCTTCTCTAATCTTTTCCCATACTGATAAATGTTGGAACTTTTCTCCTGACAATGGCAGACGTAAACCTTCTTCTAGAGTTGAGAAAAAAGTGGTTGAAGGGAAATGAACTTGCAAGCACTCCGATTTTTTGCAAAAACAAATCTACTCATGCATATTTGCTCATGCTAAAATGCAGTTCACAAATATTTTCTAGGAGTACTATTTCTTGCCCTAGTTCTGTAAATACTTGTGAATTCACAAAAGCGGGATAGCTGCACTTAATGCAAGGACATATACCATGGGTGCACTTTTAAAACTTCCTTTAATAATTGGGCCCTTAATTTGCTCTGGCATTGACAATAACCTTTTGCGTTAATTAAAATTCTGTCTCTCTCTCTGTATCGACTGGCTTCACTGTGAGTGACAGCATTCTGTTCTTTCACAAGGAGCATATCGGCACACAAAGTAGTTTTGTTCAGTGCCAGTAACTACTGTGGCAGTGTGTGCTTTTTGAGCCCAATAATTTTTTTTGCTTTTGCCAATGTTTGTTATAATGGTGAGGGCCCTGCAGCTCCCACACCAATAAGGTTTTACAAAAACCATGGCAAAACAATTCAAACATTGACAAAACTAAAAGCTGACCAACAATTTCAGACCTACTGGCTTTGCCAATGCTTGTTTATTTTTGTTTCCCATAATCTTATTGAAACTGGTTACACTGATTTTCCATTATGAATATTTTTGGGAAATACTAGCATGCATCAAGACATGTTACTAAATGATGCTGGCAAGAAATGGTACTTGAAATTGCACAGTAGTTTATCGAAATAGTTTTTTCCTGCTTTCATTTTTTTATGAACATTTTATTTTGAAAGCAAAGAATTATCAACCTTCCTTTCAAGCTTCTGCAAATATTTGCATCAAATCAGAGCGCATTCTGGGAGCATTATACATAGCCTCATATTGCTATACTTTGAAAATGTGTGTACACATTTTTATACTGGAACCACTGTCAGTAGTGCAGTCAGAGCTTACAACATTTACTTAGCGCTCACCCTAATAATAAAGGCTTTCAATGAATGAACCATAAATACAAGTTTGAACAGCCTTAACATATGGACAAAAATATTACCTTAACTGCGAACAGTGCCGTTCCCTGATCTATAATGTGGTACTGCAAACTGGCAGCCAAAGGGTTTGTGCTGCAGGGGGTTAGGCCTACTTGTCCCAAGGACACACACTTAAGAACTCCAAGGTAGAAAAAACAAGAAGCAGCTACATTGTTGATGTACATAGATAAAGAATTATCAAAGTAAAATGTTGTAAACATTTATCATCTGTAATGTACTTACCGATCTTCCTGTTATGTATTAGCACTTCCTTTGTGTCCTTTCCCCATTCTTCCTTTGGAACACTTGTGGTGTTCTAAGTGCTCGCGTGTAATCCAAGCTGGATTCTAGATGAGGCAGTTGGTGTTTTAGCCCTTCCTTTGTGTTCTTACCCCATTCTTCCTTTGGAACACTTGAGGTGTTCTAAGTGCTCGCGTGTAATCCAAGCTGGATTCTAGATGAGGCAGTTGGTGTCCGGTCAGCTGGTGTGGTGTACGCTTTGTCTGTGCTCCAGAAATAAATATCCTGTTTACGGTGGAAAGGCTCCAGTGTTGTTTATACAACCATCTACTTCATAAAACTCAAGCTTTTAAACCAAACTCACTGGAAGTGGGGAGAGAGGAGGTGTCAGTATCAGCAGGCCACCATCCCTTAGACTAAATCGGAGACTCTTCCAGAATAATTAAAACTTCTTGTCAGTGTTAATTTTTTCAAGAGTTGGCCTTCATCCACAAGATGGTCTTACATATAAATTGATGTAAGTGAGTTTTAGCTCTGGATTAATCAACATCCTTGCGAATAATAATCTAAGTGTCATCCCCATAGGTAGCGATGGAGAAACCAAAGGATATATTGAGTTTTACTATTGCAGGGTACGTGTAAATGAAAAGCTTATGGCTGAGTGGACAGAATCCTAAGGCCAACAAAATTAAGCTCTGCAAAATGGAGGAGGGGAGGTAAAAAGTTTGGGGGAAGACCACCCTAAGGCTGACAGATTTAACAAGAGTCATGTACATTCCGGCCTGTGATCCCGATGTTTGATCTCGGTCCTGGGTCTCAGTGAGGGTCACTCTAAGGCTTCTTGGTCTTTGGGCCTCCCTCATTCTGCTTATCGACTATGCCAGTTGGTATATGTGAGCTATTCAGTGGAATCTGAAGTTTCTGTGGGCACTGCACCAGGGTGACTTGTCATAATTCGTCAAGGCTGTGGAGGAGACTGCAAAAGATCTGCATATGTGGCTGCTCAGCCGCAATTGGATAAGCATCAGACTGCTCTCCCTACATCACGTAGAGCTGACTGTGGTGACGGACGCATCTCTGCGGGGATAGACAGGTCATATGGAAGAGGTGGACAGCAGAGGTCTTTGTCGGGGATACATCAACTTGTTCGCGTTGTGGGCCATTCGCTTGGTGTTAAAAGCGTTCCAACAATACATCAGTGGGAGGCAGGTTTTGGTCCTCATGGACAGCACCACCACCATGTGGTATTGCAACGAGCAGTGCAGGGCAGGGTGGGGTCCTGGGCCCTGAGCCTCAGGACTTGACTGAATCATCAGGGCATTTCTCTGATAGCTCACCACCTGACAGTGTCGTTAAGCGCCGGGTGGGGCAAACTCACACAGCGACACCTGGCAGATCACAAATGCCAGTTACACCTGGAAGTGGCGAAGGTCTTTGTAGTATCCTGTTCATGTTAATGTTCAGCCATTATCTCTCCCCCTGCTCAGCCAGTGTGAATGTGCGGTGTGCTGCATGGAATGTTGGAGTGATGATGCGTATTGGAAAGTTGGGTGCCTGAGAGGTGAAGTATGACCGTTGGAGAATGGTCTGAGCAGCAGGCAGGCTGCTCCTGGTGGGGCTGCTCTACAGAACTTAACTACCTGCTTCACTACAACTCCTCTGCATGTAACTTTCTTCAATAAAACTTCATGATCTACATCCTACCTGCTTGGACCTTCATTACTACATTATTTTGGCAACGAGTTGGTGACTACCTACGTGCTACAAACGGATTTCAAGGACCTGGTAAGGAAAAGATGACCTGAAGATAGAGTAAACTACAGAGCCTACCGATACTGCCAACACAAAGTACAAGACGAGGTATCCACAGAAAGGGAAAATCCAAAGAAGAAACAAGTAAGTGAACAAAGAATTTCCTCACAGAAAAGCAATAGTGCTCACATGAAACCAAGAAGTTCTTCACAGATCAACAGACGACCACAACTAAGTAACAAGTTCTCCACACAATACTCAAGATGTCAACAAGGTACAAGTGAAAATGAGGCGCAACGCATCCTCACCAGTGTCGTTCCATCAGACAGCCCCAATCTAAGTGTACTGCGCTCATTGACATTTCCATGGACTCTGGATGTACCACTCCAGTCTGTAGTACGCTCTCTACAACTTTCTGACAGCTGTTTATCTCTCCATGATTTTCAAACGGTGGTTAGAAGATGTGTCATGGAAGGTCTGTCTGCGTATTACTTTGAGCGCATATTGAAAGTTTTCTGTGTCTTAACGGGAACTTTGTGGCTGAGGCTGTGGACTGCGCTCACTACCTTGTGTGATCCTCTGCACAATCTACTTTATTCCCAGGGGTATTTTACAAGAAGTGGCTGCCGTGTCTGTTCATGTCGTGGTTCTGAGGTGGGAATTGTCTTCGCTGGTCAGGAGTTCAACTTTGCGGTGGACCTGGGAACTATTTGACGCTTGTATCCCACTATCTGTGGTGAGTGCCTGAACATTGTTTGTTCCCCACAGAATTCAACCTTTGGTCGTTTTAGCAACCGTTTAAACCGTTATGCGGTTGTTTGTCATTGCGCATGCCTTTTTCCTCACCTGCAGAGCTGTGCGGATCTCCTCGACGACGAGAATCTCTGTGACGACACGCCCTTCTTCACGTTATGGTTGTGCAACTCTGAGTGTCAAAGTTTGGCGTATGAGCGTGCCAGGAGCCTCCCGGCATTGCGCCATAAACGTGCCGCCATGTTCTTCATCAAAGAATCTTCTGCTGTAAGCCGTAGAGCTCAAACTATCTGTTCCAAGGAATGGTACAGCCAGCGCATGCCGGAATGCCTCTGTCGTACCGAAGATGTTTTATGTTTGCCCAGAAAACTTTCAGGCAAGCCAGAAGAATCTTGCAGGTGCCTAGCTACTTAGGACTCCCTTTTTATGAAACGTCTGTGATGCCTAACAAACGTGCTTAACTTAGAATATGAGCCATCCACCATGCGCGCTTCACATAATAGATCGCGCAGTGATGAATCTTCTACTGCGGCATCATTCTCTACTTGCCCTGGCCGTTTACAGATCTCCGTGGAACTAGTTTTTTGTGCACCATGCTATCGGCTGGAAAGGGCTCTCAAGTTTTGCTGCCCCACCACAAACTATTCAGGAGGCAGTAGAAATGATAAGTAAGCCTTGTGAAACAGCCACAAGTGTTTTTTTTTCCAATTTCCATTCACTGGCAACCTCAGTGACATTCTCTGTTTATGTGTCATCTGCTTATCATATCTAAAATGTTATACATAGCTCCAGACCTGCCTACTTATCTTGCATGGGATTGTTCAGGGGAATTTGGTGGCACATTGTCTTACATTTCTTGACATTGGGTACACACCTTCAGGGGCTCATTGTTCATTTTGCCTGTTTCTCATTACACTTTATTCTCCCTTATATCCGGGACGGGAATGGGTATCAGTCCCATTCTTTCTGAGTACATTTGCCTACATGGGCTACCTACGGTTTCCACCCTCACACAGGGCATCGCTGTATGGGTGTTAGTCCCATTTACATTAGCTAACCATCCCTATGCTTGGGGATAGGTTATGCGTTCAGTCCCATTTACAGTAGCTAACCTCCCTTACGCCTCGGGGTAATTCATGGGTTTCAGTCCCATCTTCTTGTACACTGTTACCCTCACACAGAGTGTGTCTTAATGGGATCAGTCCCATTCACATTAGCTTACGCCCTCATGCCAGGGGTAGGACATGGGTTCAGTCCCATTTACATTAGCTTTCGCCCTTATGTAGGGGGTAGGTTATGGGCTTTAGTTCCATCTTCACGTACTATTCGTACACTGTTACCCTCATACAGGGTGTGTCTTATTGGGTTAACTCCCATCATTTACATTATCTGTCCCCGTTTGGGGTACAATTTATTTACAGTCTACACTAAGACTTTGCTGTTACGTTCTCGCAATGTTTCGCTTATACTATGTTACATTGTCTATTTTGAAAACACAACGTTATTCTCATATCTTATTTCATTATCAATTTGAAAATGGGGGAGGATGAGTTATACTGCTTGTATTTCCTTCTCATCTTTTCTGCTTTCTGACCAGTTCAGTTCTCCTTGTGATGTTCCTAATTCTTTTCATCCTTGGATTCTGGACCACTACAATTGGTTGTTGTTCTTCCTTTGTCTCCAGTCTTTCCCTCATTGTAGTGTGATTCTTCCAGCAATGGGAAAAATCCAGGCTCAATCTCTTCACGACCGCAGAGAATGTGCAATGTCAACACTTTTGCATGCTGGAGTTCCCAAGATGGCCATCTCTCTAAGCCACGTTCTACCTAGAGTGGAGTAAGGGTTTCTGTTGGTCTTCCTTGCACTACCTCTCCTGCTCAGAGTTCCGAAGAAGATCAGGAAAGACCAGGCCCAAGTCATCCTAGCGGTTCCAGATTGGGTCAGGAGAGTATGTTAACCGGAACTTCTGGGGAAAAAGCATCCGTCCTTCGATCAAGCTGACGCTTTGGGATGTTGTTGAGCATTGGTGGGGTCTTCCACCCAGGCAATTTGCAATTTACACCTCCTAGGTGGAGACTGAGTGATAGCAGTTGAATGCATTCAATCTTTCTACCGAAGTAGTGGATGTCATCCTTGTGGTCAGACATCCTTCTATGAAATCGGTTTATGGCACAATTTTGTGGCTTGGTGTGGACCCATAGTTCCAACCTGTTGCTGGCCAGACTGTTAGATGTCTTGTTATTAGTGTTATCTTTAGCCCAGCAAGGACTTGTAGTGGGTGCGGTTAAAGGTCATCTGTTGGGCCTTTTTGCCTTTACTGGACCAACTGTCTTTATTCAAATCACCTGTTGTGATGTGAATTCTTAAAAGTTTAATCCATATTTCCTCCTAAACACTTCATGATCCTTCAGTGGGACCTTAATTTGGTTCTTACTTTTTTTTATGTGCACCGCTTTTGAGCTATTGCACAGCTGTCTTCTGCTTCTTCTGTTCCTGAAGTTAATCTTTTCTTTGCGATAACTTCAGCTTGTTGCATGAGTGGGTTTCAGCTCTGTCAGCACAGCTAGCCAACATAGCCTTCTTTCTGGACAAACTGGTGTTTAAGCTCTGAGATGCCATGCTACCAAAGTTTATCGGACAGTCCATCACATTTCCGATGATCTTTGATCTACCTCACCCCTCAAAAGAAGAGAGACTCCATCATTTGAACCACAAAAGAGTGTTGAGGTTTTACATCGATCATACCAAAGACGATCAGTGGACAATCAGCTCTTTGTGCTGTTCTCTGATACAAAGAAAGGCAAGGCAGTGCGGAAGAGTACTTTATCCAGGTAGATAGGCCTCTGCATTAAAATCTGCTACACAGTGGCCAAAAAGCATCCTCCAGAAGGATTGAGGACCAGTTTCACCAGGACCAAGGCAGATACCACTGTTCTGGCATGTGGAGGTCCTGTCCTCGTTATTTATCAGGCTGCATCATGGGCATCAGTGCACACGTTAATAAAGCATTATTGCCTTGATAGCCAGGTCCGACGGGAAGGGCATTTTGGCTGTTCGGTCCTGGTTGACTTTTTGGTCTGGGTCGTTCCACAGGCTCACAACATTGAGGAGGTACTGTTTTGGTATTTATTCTACAGATAAAGAATCTGTGGTTAGAAGTATCAATCGGGAGAATAAGTTACTTACCGTCGGTAATGCGGTTTCTGGTGAATACTGAAACAGCATATGTCTCAATGCGCACCCATCTCTCCATTTTGTGGAAAGGAGTCTTTTTCCCATCTAAAAATGTCCCAAATTAGACTTCTGCACAATGGCACGAATAATTGGCACGCTGAGCTCTACGTCTGACATTGTGGAGTGTGTCAAGAAAGAAAATGTCATTGTGTTTGGGTTACGATTACATGCTGCTCCGACCATCACTTCCGGGCGAGTGCGATTGATGTGGTGGCGCATGACGCCACTTACTGCCGGATGGAGAAATATTTTCTGGATCCAGATTGGCACATGGAAATATTTGTAAAGGTTTTTAAAGGGTAGGAATCCAGTAAAAGGAGCGTTACCGAAGGTAAGTAACTTGTTTGTTATATGCAGAATGTGGGGCTTTAAAAATGTCTTCTCGTGTCACTTTTGTAACACTGTGTAATAAACTTGAATTTGATCTTTTCATTTTTAGTAATAAATGTGTGAACATATTTATTTTGACATTGGCTCTCAATGTGATATTGATACACATTTATTTTCACTTCCATCGTACATACTAATTATTCATTTAGTTCAATTGCACAGAATTGTTTATTTGGCCCTCCCCTCACTCTTGGCTCTACATGACCGCTTATTAAATCCCCCTGCTGTGGCTGTACTCGGAGGTCTATTCTGGAATTAGATTTTTACTGCCCAAGAGCACTTTATATGAACATGCACCTCACAAATAACCAGTATGAACTAGATATTCTTACTGCGTCTTTTTTATTTACTATGGTGCTCAATTAGCTCTGGATAATAGTTTCTCACATCTGTGATTTCCCTCATAATCCTTGATCTATCCGTGTCTCTCAGTTGTTTCCAAATATTTCATCCTTTTCACAACGCAGTTAGTAAGAGCCAAGAATTTGAAGAAGCTTCTTGATTGTCCTAGACTGGGTCCCTAGGTACCAATCTGCACCAGGGCTTTTGGGCAATCTGCCACATGGTGTCGCTGTTTGTCTGATTATGAGACGAGCAACACCTTTGTAAACTAATTCAATGTACATTAAAAATGACTAATACCTGCTGCCCAAGCCATTGTTATGGGTTTGGTGGCCTGGAATAGTCTGAACTGTCACACTTGTAGGAGTGTGATGGTCAGTAGTTGTGTTGTAGGAGTGTGATGGTCAGTAGTTGTGTTGTAGGCGTGTGATGGTCAGTAGTTGTGTTGGTGCTGTCTTGGCAGAGGTGATGGTGCAGGCTGCAGCGGCCTCCTGACGCGGGCCGTAGCACTTACATTTTCTTTTGCAAATGAACATCTGCCGAGCAACTTCCCTATCGCTTTCTTCAAATGATGTGTGTCTGTTGTTTTGAAGGGTGTAAATTTGCCCGTTTTGATGATCCCCAAGGAAAGTCTGAAACCTCACGGGCGTCTGGAGCACAGCACGAAGGCAGCTTTCATCCACCACCGCGAGGCCATTTGGAAACGATGCCGCAATGCCTGGTGAGACGTTTTTTTATACTTAACATCTGAGATAGGAGATAGGAGGTAAGAGGGGTTTCCAAGAGTTGTGACTGAGCGTTTAAGAGATTGTAAGCCCATGAAATCGTTTGTCCCAGCTGCTCGACTGCAGAGCCTTGGCGGGACTGGCAGGATTGGATTGTGCAGTTCTAGTGACTGCAATGTTGTACCAAAAAGTAGCAGTGCATCGAAGGTATTGCAAGACCCTTTCTGTGGAGAGGAAGTACCAAGTGATCAGAGCTGAGGGGATTCGAATGAAACAAGAAAAAGCGTCACAACAAATAGTGCATGCTGCGGATTTATCTTTCTCGCCTCTGTACTGGATTCATGGTACATAAAGGCCCACGTGTACTGACGCATTTCCCCATAGACACAGAATGGGGAAACCCTTTGATACATCAGTAGGCCTGGGCGAAAATTTCGTTCCGTTCGCGGAAATTGCGATAATTTGACATATTCGCGTTCCGCGGAGAGCGCGAAAATGTCAAAATTTCCGGTTTCCGCAGCTTGGCGATAATTTGTTTCTTGCTCGCGCTGTAAAATAATACATTCTCGCGCGCGATCGCCTTACCTGAATCCCTGCGTTCGCCGACAAGTTTTCTTGATCCGGTCGCGTTCTCCATGAGATGTTGTATTGTTTTTAACCATTTGCGCTGTCTCGCGACAGTTTGCGCCCGCAGTGACGTCATGCGTCGCGCGATCACGTCTTTCTTCTCGCGATCATGCACCGCAAGACAACTCAAAACAAGATGGACGCGCCCGCAAGCAACCACATGGGTAAGTTGGCGACCCGCAACCATGCAGAAAATCTTGCGAACATGCCGGAAAAAAACTTCCGCATCTTCGCGATATTTCCGCTTGTTTGCGATAATTTTAAACATTTTCGCGATAATTTGCGAAAGTTAATTTCGCAAATTCCGCCCACCCCTATACATCAGGCCCTATAATTCTACAGGTTCTGACGTTTAAATGTGAAGAAAGTGCAATGGAGATGGCAGCAAGAGGATAGATAGGAAATGATCAGGTGACCCGCTTTAAAGATGCGGTGCTGCTGTGTAGTAAAGGTGCAACATATGCAGCTAGGCAAAGCTAACTAAGCAAGACACTTGGGCTTGTCTGCTTCAGTATAGAGGACAACAAAGACCATCCTTAGTGCCTATCATTATAGAGAAGCCTCGCACACTTTTTAACCAACATTGTTTTGTCTGCTTAAACAAATGTTTCTTAAACCTTTGTTGGGTGCAATGATTTTCTCTGTTGTGTTTTGCTTTCCTGACATAGTCAATGTAGCCGACAACACCTCAGTCTGTGATGTGTATGAATTTATTGTTCTTTTTCTTCTTGTATCCCCTTCATGCATTTTCCGGCGCTAATCCTTAATTGTTCAGAATCTTTTATGTACATTATTACTACATATTGCCCAGCCATTTGCTGTCCTTGATGTTGTTTTACCATTATTCTATGTACAGTTTTTCATTTCATTATTCGAATTATTGAGTAAAATGTTTCCGTGGTCGGCGGAAATAGCATGCCAGCTGCAGATGGACGTTTTGACTCCTCTTCTGGACCCACTATGAAAATGCTTGAAAAGTTATTTATTTCCTTGTCTCTTTAATTTTTGTGCTACAATGCTTTTTCATTTTTTTTGTTCTCTTAATGCAAACGTGTTTGACCATCATATAGAGATGGTAATATTTGCAAAGGGGTGGTTCTGCGTTCAACTCCACTGTATTGCCGCCGCAAGGTTATATATAACTTTAAGCTCAAAGCTTCATGAATTAATTCTTAAGCACTTTTTAAAATGCTGCACATGCATAAAAAAGTGGCTTCAGTTGCACATCACAACTGCTTATGGTGCCCATGAATGTCGTGCAATGCGGCTTCCAGATATTCACAACATGTGGCGCACAACATGGGTCCGGGCAAACTTCTCCAAACGTCATATGCAAGAGAACAGTTCTCTCGGATATATGTGGCCCTTTATAGTGCTCCTAACACAAGTTAATGCGAAACTTCTTATTACAGTTTATTAGAAAGGTCGGATGCCTCCTTCACCTGGCCATGAATTGACACTTTACGTATTATTTCTGTTAACGCCAAGCATTTCGCAATTATGAATTCCGAAGTGACATTTTCGCAAACGGATTTCATCCACGTTAGTTGTCCTCCACATGCACCATGAGAGAAATCCAGCACATATACGTTTACTTAAACTGCAGTCTACTAGTCACTGACACATAATGGCCAAGCCATCTAAGTCCTCTGCCACCTGAATGGAGCGAGTCACTAAAATGGTCTAGTTTTGCAAAGCATTCGATACTTGCACCTCTCTTTTATGGTGAAACAAAACTGGACATACTGGAGTGCAAAGAAAAGGTGCAATAATGCATAATCTGCTGACTACTGGCTTGGTTCAGTGTCGTAACATAAAACGGAGTCTGTTTCTCTTGCCATCTTAACTTACCCCGCCTTCTGGACATCAAGAATTTGAAGGTCTGAACGACCTTCTTCATTTCCACACAGGGCACCTTCCAGAAAGCTTGAGGCAAAAGTGTCATATTTCAGTATGTGAAAGGAAGAGTAATCCTTGCTTTGGTTTTAGATAGTTACCTTTCTGGAGTGGTTATCAAGTGAAATACACTTTGATAGTGACTGGTTTGGATCCAGTCTCTGCCTCATATAAGAATGTTCTTTTTAGATATTTATTTAAACAAGCATTTGCAATGCAATAGGTCTCACATTCACGCGAGTTTGAGCTATTAGCATTGTAAATGGCAATGCCTTTTTTATTTATGTTTTGGGTTTTGAAACATAAATAAAAGGCATTGCCATTTACAATACTAATAGCTCTAACTCTCGCAAATGCGAGGCCTATTGCATTGCAATAAAGGGCCTTCTCGACCGCTTGTTAGATTGTAAATATCAGTGGAAGAGACTGGCCTGTGACGTCTTCAGAGTATTTATATTTTATTTTTTAAATTTATAAGGCGCAACAGCTACCCAAGAAGGGTTTCCCGGCGCCGAGACACAGCATAATGATGGCAGGGGAATACTGGCTGTTCAAGTTATTGTTCGAATAGCCATGTCTTAACGTGCCTTCTAAACCTGGCATGATTTTCCTCCTTACGAATGAAAGGAGGGAGTGCGTTCCAAAGGGATGGTCCAAGGTGGGCGAAAGATCTGCCTCCCATTCTTGCCAGTTTGAATCTTGGAACGCAGAAGTTGGCAGCTGATTGCGAGCGAAGGTAGTGATAAATAGTGCAGTGAAGATGTGTAAGTGTTGTAAATTACACAGACGCAAAGTGTGAAATGATAGTTGCATATGAGCCGTGCTATAAACACTAACAAAGCGCTCCAATACCTTTTGCTCTGTGATTAAACTGTCGCAGCTCAGGAGGAAGAGCGGTAGGAGGGGGCTATTTCCTGCCCTATCCGTGATGTGTGTGCAGTGTGGCATTGCGTTGCATAATGTCATTGCTATCTTTGACCTAATAAAAAGCACTCCAGGTGTAGTAGGGCCCCAGCTTCAGCTCCTGTTGGAGGGCGGGCTGTGGCAGGTATGGAGAGAGGGAGGGAGGGATGGTCTCGGCTGCAGCTCTGGCCTCGTACAGTGCCCCTGCTATTACTAGTGAGCGTGAGGCGCTGATGTGGTGGTGGTGGTGGTGGTATTGGTATTGGTGGTGGGGGTATTGGTATTGGTGGTGGTGGTAGTATTGGTGGTGGTGCTGGTATTGGTGCTGCTAGTATTGGTGGTGCTGGTGGTGGTGTTGATAGTGGTGGCGGTATTGGTGGTATTGGTACTTGTGTTGGTGGTGGTATTGGTATTGTTTGTATTGGAGGTGGTGGTATTTGTGGTGGTGGGGTATTGGTGGTGGTATTGGGGATGGTATTGGTGGTGGTATTGGTGGTCCTGGTATTGCTGGTGGTGGTATTGGTTGTAGGGGTGGTGGTGGTATTGGTGCTGGTGGTATTGGTATTAGCAGTGGTATTGGTAGTGGTATTGGTGGTGGTGGTATTGATGATTGGTGGTGGTGGTATTGGTGGTGGTGGTGGTATTGGTGCTGGTGTTGTTAATAAAACAGGCTTTCGAAAACAACCCGTCAGGTGGCTTAGTGCAGATGACATGTAACACAGATGTGCTGTTGTCAGCTTCAGCCCATTCGCACACGATTATGTGCTACCTGGAATTCACATGTCTTAATTCGCTAATCCTTTCTAAATCCATTTTACTTGAGGGGGCTGGGGGTGTTGAAACAGACACAAGATAATGCCGGATTAAAGTGATAGAAAGCGGCCGCCTGTGTTACGGGGGCAGCCGTGCTGCTTAAAAAAATACCAGCGGTTTCAGCTGAAGCAGTGCATGTCCGGCCTGCAGTTAGAGAAACTAAGTAAAGTAAATAGTGCTTGCAGACTAAATAACAGTTCCCGTGTAACAACCGAAGTAAAAGAGCCAGTAGCCATTGGAGGTTACAAATGAATACAAGGCCGTATTAAGGAGGGACTAACAAGCCTATTAACGAATCCGAAGGCAGCATTTACGAAAGACAATGACACAAGCCAATGAAAAATATGGGCGGAGAGTGGGTGCTGCTTCTCTCCCATACTCTACTACAGCAGTCTCGCAGAGTGAGCAGAGTATGCGTGCTGCCGCTAGGCTAGGCGAAAAATGAGTATGCATGTATTTAAAAACACGTGCTGCTGCTAGGCTAGGCTAAAAATGAGTATGCATGGATTTAAAAATGTTTTTATATCCCCAAATGCGTAGAGATACTTCGCTTTTAATCAGTTCTGGAGGAAATACCCACGTTGGAGAATCCAAACTAGTCCCCTCAAAGTAGATTTGACTGAACAAATACATTCCATTCCAAAACCAAGACATCTGTTCTGTTCACCGTCCTGCCGGTACCCACTTGAACTATGTCTATATTGCATATGGTTTGGGAGAAATCCACTTTTAAAGACTCTCCTGGAGTCTAGCTTTAAAGCATTATTCTACAGTTGTTTTTGCTTCCTCGTCGCCCAAAAACTTACGCTTTGAGTAACCTTTCAGGAGATATCCGAATCCTGATTTGGTATCACAGGCAGAGCTGCTGTGGATGCTAAGTCCAATCCACTATTTGAACACTGTCCTCTGAGACCAGTTATAGCTGCAACTTCCATCGCTCAGGCCTCTGTCACAGCCACCCAGCCCTCCCTGGGCAGTTAGACAAGTAGCAGATCTTTGACTATGGAACCGTTTTCTTCGGCCATAACATTTTGGTATGTCGGGGATCCCTGCTCCAGTTTGCTTTCCGCCTATTGAGCTATGTTAGAATTGGGGGTCTCTAGTTGGCACAGGTAGGTACTTGTGACAAATAGGGACCCTCTCCTCTAGTCAGGGTAAAGGGGTACACTCCTAAAATAACCCCTGCTCACCCCCTTGGTAGCTTGGCACGAGCAGACCTGCTTATCTCAGAGGCAGTGTGTAAAGCTAAAGCATTTGTGAACACATACAGTAATCAAGCGACAGCACTACAGATCGACACTACACAGGTTTTATATCAGAAATAAGTATTCTTTATATAGATTTACCACAAGACCAGAAACAACAAAAATCCACAATACTGTTACTTAAGATGGTAGTTTTAGCTTAGTTCTCTTTCGTTCTTAAATGCGACACTTTAAGTTAATGTACCTTTAGATGCGACACGCAGGGCAACTAAAGTTTTGCAGCGAAGTTGATGCGATGAAAGTTTGGTGCAAAGAAATAAAGACGTGAAGATCTTCCGGATGCGGCACTCTTCTCCGATGTTGCGAGAGATCTCGGCTCGATGCGTCAGCTGCAGCGGCGACACCCTTGTCCAGTGATGCGACGACAGCGGCTTTGGCGGCGATACTCTTCTTCGACGTTGCGAGACGCTTCCGCTCGATGCGACAACTGCAGCGGCGACACCCTTGTTCCGTGATGCGACGACAGCAGCTCCGACGGCGGCACGCTTAAACAAGGATGCGAGGCGCTTTTCTTGATGCAGTGCCGGCGACATCCAAGATGCGACGGCAGCAGCAGCGACGGTGGCACGCTTGTTCCTCGATGCGAGACACTTCTCGTGATGCGGTGCAATGCGACAGCCCCAGCGACTGCGAAGGCGACACGCTTCTTCCTCTTCAGTCGCGCTTCCAGCTCCTTGCAACACGCAGTCCCTCAGAAGGCCCAAAACAGCAGCAGGCACTTCCAAAGAACTCTTGGGGAGTTGGTGGTTGAAGTCTGTTGTCCCTGAGACTTCAGCAGGAGGCAAGCTCTTCTCTCAAGCCCTTGGAGATCCTTACAAGTTGAGATACGCACACAAAGTCTCTTCTCCTTCGTTTGGCAGTCAGGCAAACCACTGCAGGCCAATTCCCCCAAGCAGCACTTCAGCTTAGGGATAGTCTCTCCTCAGTTTCTTCAGGTTCCGCTCCTCAGTAAAGGTTTCTTCTTGTTCCAAAAGTGATCTAAATTCTTGGGATCGGGGTCCCACTACTTATACCCTAAAATCCTTTGTCCTCTGGGGGCAGAGGGGCCTTTGCCTAGTCCAAACCAGTTCTGGTCAGTCCTGGAGCACTTTGTTTACCTGGCTCCTTCTTTCCTTTCAGAGTGCAGGGCCGAGACATCAGACGCACCACAGGAGGTGGAGCCAGCATTGTGGAGGGAAGGCACAGATCTTTTCAGGTCCCAGGTGCAACTCCTCCCTCTCATCTAGATGCAGATCTCTCTATTCACCACTGGGCTACCTCACCCTGTCTCCTGTAATTCCCCAGCCCTTTCACTCAAACTCCAGACAAGCAATACACAACCTAGCAGAGGCAGGCTTGGACAGTTAAGCAAGAATATACCTACTTTCTAAAAGTGGTATTTTCAAACACAGAATGTTAAAACCAATTTCACTAAAATATGTATTTTATCATTCTGAGTTCAGGCATGCTAAATTCGAATTTCTACCATGTTCCATTAGGATTATAAGATGTAATAATCAAACTGCCCATTCTGGCCTATGGAGAATAGGTAGCCTTGCAATAGTGAAAAACGAAAATGACTGTAATTCACTATTAGAACATGCCACACACACCAGGGCATGTCCTACCTTATCCTTACAATATACCCTGCCCTTGGGCCTACCATAGGGGTGTCTGATATGAAGGAAAGGGAAGGTTTAGGGACTGGCAAGTGGGTGCACTTGCCCAGTCAGCATGACAGTACCAGACTGCACACAGGCTCTGCAATGGCAGGCCTTAGACACACTTTTACAGGCTGCTTCTTTGGGTGGCACAATCAGTGCTGCAAGTCTACCGGCAGCATTTGGATTTATACGCCCTGGGCACTCCTGGTGCACTGTACTAGGGTCTGACAGGTTAACCAAACCAACCAATCATGAAATCACAAATTCAAACATCAATTTACAATAGAGAGGACTTTCACTGTGGCACTGGACAGCAGTGGCACAGTGCCCTGAGCATCTAACACCAGCAAAAACAGATGAGGCAACATCAAAAAGTGGAAGGGAGACCCACGCCAAAGTGCCAGGTCTAACAAGCTTTGTACGATTTATGCCTTCTCTGCAGCTACTTGGGCTGAAACCCTTCCACAGCTGCCGGTAAAGTAGAACACATGGCAGCGATATTATTGCGTTGTGCCTGGCACCTTTAGTTTTTTAACTGAGGATAGTAAACCATGCCCATGGTCAAAGACTGCGTCCCTAAGACTGCCGGAGATTGTTGAAGATGTGCAATCTAATGGCCCGTCAAAAAATGAATTGAATAAGCACTTTAAATATGTTTGAGGTTATCACCCCCAGTGTGTGGTAGTGACTCAGGTGTTTTTCTTAAATTTTAATTTTTTTCTATTATATTTTGTTGTAGTTTTAGATGGTCTTGTGGTCGCCTGTTAGACATTACAGATTCGAAATCAAACTTTAATAAACCAACTTGATTAACTTTGGTGATATATGGTCAAATTTCATATTTCCCCCTTTTCCTCCCCTTCCCAACCCCCTTGTCTTTCAAAATACATCACTTATTTTTTCCCCTATCCTCCTCAGAGCCAGTGCTGGGACCCCTGCAAAATGTTTGTTGGCTGCCCGGGTGGGTGAGATGTGTCTCTTCGAGGGGGGGCGGGATGTTGCATCCTCCTCATATCTTTTCAATTTTGGGTGGCATCCCCTACCATTCTTGGAGTGTCTGACACCTCTCACAGATTTCTCTTTTCCCTAGGAGGAGTCACAAATTAATCAACAGTTTCTTGTAGGATGTCCCATAATTTTCCCTCCATATACAGAGCATGTCACATCATATATATATATATGCTACCTTTCTGCCAAATTTGGTGTAATTCCGTTCAGCTGTTCGGGCCGTAGTCGTGTCTAAAATCCCTATCGAACATTTTGGGAACCCCCCCCCTTTTTCTTGGTCACCGCTTGACAAATCACCCAGTAACTTTCAAGACACTAGCTGAACCGACTGTTGTACAAATTCTGTACATTTTGTGAAGATTCGTCAAACAGCACCAAAGTTATTGGCAAACCAAAAAAAACTACTTTACCTATGGAAACTATGTCCTATCTCTTACTACCTACTGGCAACCCCACCCGTTTCTGTAGAAATCGAAGCTCCCGGTGCAGACACTAGATTGTTTCTCTGCATCTTATTTATTTAACAATGCTCCACCCTTACGACCAAAATGATTGGCCTGCTCACACACATTTGCAGCACCATTACCATTTCCTTTATGTATTACCCATGTGACTAATAGTGCTGGAAGAAAGACTGCAGTTTGAAAATCCATGGCATTGCCACAGTGTGAATCCACAGTACATTCATGACTTATTTACAAGAAAAATAAAATCCATTTTTTACAAGGAGAATCTCCCTCCTGAAATTAAGGTTATTAAAATGCATATAAATCATTTGCTTCATCTCAAGTATGGTGAACGCATTATTTTAATTCACCATATATTTCATCACTGTGAATTGTGGTTTCAAAATTAAGCCCAAGTGTCCAAATGACTGTGTGTATCCGGCATTGCCTCATTGTAAATCCACATTACATTCATGCGTTGTTTAAAAGCAAAAATTGATTTTGTACAAGGAGAATCTCACTCCCGACTTTAAAGTAATTGAAGTGCATATTAGTCATCTGCCTCATGTCGTATATTTGAGTACATTAAGCTTTTTCACCTTATATTTCATCACTGTCACTTCAACTTCAAATTGAGCCAAAATGGGTAAATTGCAATGTGTCCACATTTGACTCCGACACACTCTGCACTCAAATACATAGTTCATGGATAATTGTTCTTTCTGCACTACTTTGTACTCCATAATAAAAAATGTTCAAAGATTAAAGGTCTCTCTTTTAACCAAAATTGTGCATCACTTGAAACAATACAAAAACTAATAAACTCAATTCTACCTTTTAATGTCACTTCCAGGCCACTTGTACCATGTATTATATCCAGAAATTAAAGAGAATAATGAACTGCAGTTCCTAAGAGTTCGAGTCAGAACAGGCATTTAGAAAAGCGCTGAAAACAGCCAACTCTGACTTAGCGCCGGGACACCTCTGCTGGAGGTAGCCGTGTGCTGTAGAAATGTCTTATTATTATTAGTAAGAATTAATTTTACAGAAATGGATATAATTCTTCCTCAAGATTTGGGCCATTTGTTGACTTGGAATCGTGATTGATTATTGACCTTGTTTCGGTTTGTCTCAACCGCTCCCAGCTATTGTCTTGTGTATCAGAATCGCATCGCTAACATAGTACTTCAAGCACTTGACATCATTATTGTAGTGTTTATTTAAATGCCTAGCTACCGGATAGGTAAAGTCTTTATTTCTAATAGCTCTCAGGTGTTGCAGTAGTCTCTTATGGGCCTGCAGCTTGTTACTTCCCACATATCTCATATCTCAGCCCACACTCACATAATAATACTTACACTACAAATTCAGTCTTGCAGCTGTATGAGCCAGCTATTTTGATGGGTTTATTATGAAAAGAAGTTTCGTATTCTGTTGTGTTCACCCCCAAACCACAAGCTTTATGGCTTTTACATTTGAAAATCTTTCCCTTGTTGTAGACAGAGCTTCTTCTCAATTACCTCTGGACTGCTCTTAACCAGGGCATCTTTCATTGAGCATGCTCTCCTAAAAGGGATGGAAGGTAACCTAGGTGTACTCTGCCCTAAGATTGTATACTCCCGAATTAAGCGCCAGTGCTTCCACATAATGGTTCTTAGTTCCCTTTCTTGCTATATGTTGTGATCAGTCTAATTGTTGGCTCATTCTTCCTAGTATGTGCGCTTGTGAATAGTTCAGATTCTCTGCTCTTTTAGTTCACCAAAGCCTCTGTATTATTTAAGGATTCCTTTGAGTATCCTTGTTATAAGAATTTATTTAAGACTCTTCCTGGCATTTATTTAAGTCCTTGTCACAACTGATATGTCTTTTCAGTCTAAGCATCTCCCTTTAGGGGATGCTGGATTTCAGGTGGCTGGGGGGGGGGGTTGTAAGCTACGTGCATGCAACATGGAATTGCCTGCAGTTTGCTTTTTGAACCATCTTGTTTCAATTTTATTGTCATGCACAAACAGTGGAGGTCTAAAAAAATCTACTTGTGTCTTGCTAATGTGACCTGTGAAGTGCACGTTGATGCTGTTAGTTGATTGCCTCTATAAATGTCTCAGCTGTTTCTTGTGTGCCCTTCCACACCCCTAATAAATCATCAATGAAGCGCAACCGAACATATCCCCCCCCCATAGTGCCATTGTCCTTGATGTGCACCTGCTCCTCCCACCAGCCCATGTGCAAAGATACATAGCAGATGCCCATCGCCGTACCGCGTAATTGGTAAAAAAAAATATATCTCCTTATTAAAAAGGAAAAAGTTATTCTCGATGCACCATCTAGTCATTGACAATATCATCTTTGTATGTTTATACAGTCTGAGTGGTCTACCCCTCAGAAAATGTTCAACCACCTGTAATCCATCGCTGTGTTTGATACTCGTGTAATGAGGTCACATCGAGTGTCATTAAAAGGTAGTCATTGTTCCATGGCATGTCATAAATCCTTTTGACGAAATCACCTATAACCTTGATGAACGACGGTAGGTTACGTACGCGTTTCTGTAGAAAAAAGTCCATATACCTCAACGTGTTTTCAAAAAGGCTTTCTCTGGCTGAAATCATTGACCTTCCTGGTTTTTGGGACACATTTTTACGTGTTTTAGGAATTAGGTACATTATCGCTGTTTTCGGAAACCTATTCATCAAGAAAACATACTTGTCCTGATTAGCAAACTGGTGTTCCTCCATTCTGTCAATGCTGATTGGTACTGAATCTTTACTTGCCACATACCGTTCCAGTTGGCCCTTTTGTAACAGTCTCCAATATTTAGTTGCCTATATGCCTCTATTTTATACATCTCAAGAGGCTATAGGACAATGTTTCCTCCTTTGTCAGAATTGAGGATCCCAACTTGATCTTGAGACTGAAATTTCTTTCTCAAATCATGGTACATTTTTTGTTGGTAATCAAAGCAAATTAATCTTTATTTCGATATTTTTCAATCATAAAAGACACAATAAAATACAATACAAAGCATTGGTTCGACTGATACATACTATGGTATTAAAATAAGAAAATTAGGGTTAAAAAAATTCTTAAAACGTTAGTAGTTAAAAAAACGACTAAACAATCAGTGGTATTGCACATATAAGCCCTAATGTAATTTATGCAGCCTTAGCTATGTAGTATTCCGTACCTCGGCAGCTAGTGAACCACCGGTTTAGTATACCAATGAGGTGGAAATTTGGTTCCGAGCCATAGTTCCTAACAAACATTTTAAATAAGCATTTAGGTTAATGGAACAGGATTGAACTTCATAGCACCTAATTACTTCGTATTGTTCCTTCGAATGTCCCACATCCAGCTCAAAAGCTTGGCCATCGCTATTACTATATCTTCTTGCAAGTTAGTTTTTAGTATGCGGAGTGCAGTTTTACTTGATCTCGTGCCAAGATTGGAGCAGATCGGCTTTAACCATTTATCTCTGGGGCGTTTGTATGCGGAGCATACAAACAATATGTGCATTAAAGACTCATCCATCATTTGGCATGAAGGGCATTTGGTATCGTTCGCATCTTGCCATGTTAGCGTAAATATTTTTTTAGGGAGTGAGCCTACTCTGAATTGGTGAAACAGTTTCCTGTCACATGGTTTGGTGATAGTATTCCAATATGCTTCAAACCTTGTCTCAAACTTGTGCTCCATAAAGATACCGGTAAGTGAGGTGTTTAGGGTATATGACATCGACTTGATGTTAACCATATTCCAGTATGCTTCCTTATACTCTTTTTTTGTGTGGAAACAAGCTACCCACTGGATCCTCCCATAAATGGCCAAGCCCCATATCACCCAATGTGGACTTTATATCCTGTAGCCATTTGATCCGCCGAGACGAGTCTCTTTCTCTTACATATTTTAGCCCATTAGCATAGGGTAATAGCTCCGGCGTAGTCCAGAGCCTTCTCCAGTATGCTATGGGTCTAAAGCGAGCTGTCTCATCTAGTGCAGTGCAGCACAAGTCAAAGCAAAGGGGTTTGAGAGGAGTGGATTGAGGGAGACCTGTAAGGGATTTCATGAACTTATTCTGAGCTGTGGTTAAGGGTATTACATTTTCAAAGCCCCATAGCTCAGCACCATATAATATTGAGGCCCTGATCTTAGCATTATATATCGTTGTAGCCGCCAGGCCAACCGGCTTAGTTTGTGAAAGTCGATGCTCTTGTAGCAGGGCACCTGCTAGTTGGACGTGCCTAAGGGCCAATAGGTCTATCTGGGGTTTCCAATTTAGCCTCTTTCCCAGGGTGACTCCCAAGTATGTGAAGGTGTCAGTTTGTTCCAATAGGGCATTATCCATGACCACTCTCCCTTTCACTATTTTATGTCTATGTAGGACCATGAATTTCATTTTGTTGACATTTACTACTAACTCATGGTCATTGCAGAAAACCGTAAATCTATCGAGGGCTTGTTGCAGACCTGTTTGTGTCTTCGATAGAATTAAGGTATCATCTGCAAACATTAGTAAGGGTACCTTCATTCCTGCGAGTGTTGGTGCATCTGTTGGATATGTAGAAAAATAAGTGACGGCCCTATTGATGAACAATGAAAAGAGGGTGGGAGCCAGAACGCACCCTTTTCGTACCCATTTGGTTACTGGGAACCGGTCCGTAACCTTCCCCTGGGATCCCCAGCGGACCTGAGCATAAGTTGACTCATGCAATTTGACAATTAAATAGAGGAGTTCTGATGGCATCCCTGATTGTTTTAGTGATTCCCATAGTTTTTTCGAGGTTCTCCGTGATCCAGAGAGCTCTCTTACGTTGCTACCTCCAAGGCCGTCGGTGCAAGGGTACGAATATTTCGGCTTCCCTTCGATGCAGTGCCTCTATTATTATTATTATTATTATAGAGGCTTTTGTAGCGCGCTCTGTTACTAAAAAGTATAGTATCCTGGCGCGAAAGAAAAGGGAGACCGATCATATTACAAGCGGAGTTAGAGAGACATCCATTATGTAGTGATGTTAAAAAGGTGGGTTTTTAGGCCTTTCCTGAACGTCATGATGGATGGGGATGTTCTCAAGTGAAGCGGAAGGGTATTCCAAGCTCTCGCTGCTCTGACAGAGATGGATTGACCGCCGAGCCTGCTATATTTAAACTTTGGCACAGTCATTTGGTGGAGGTTGCTTGATCTAAGAGGGCGATTGGGAACATAAAGGGAAAATCTTTTCCTCAAATATGCTGGACCCGTTTGATGAAGTGCTCGGTATGCTAGCACGAGGATCTTAAATAAGATCCTTTGAGCAACTGGGAGCCAATGAAGATCTCTAAGGGGTTGGCGGACACTAGATCTTCTGGGTATGTTGAACAGCCTAACCGCGGCATTCTGAATGACCTGGAGGCGGTGGATCAAATAGGCTGGGAGTCCGCAGTAGAGGGCATTCGCATAATCCAATCTGGATAGTATAAGAGCGCGAATGACCGTCTCCTTGGCCTCTCTTGGGAGCAGAGGGAGAAATCTGCGCAGGGTTTTGAGGGTGGAAAAGCAGATTCCAGTAAGTTTTTTCAGGTGGTCCTCAAACCTGAGATTGTTATTAAACCAGACTCCTAAATTTTTTGCAGGTCCACCAATAGATTTGGGACATGGGAGATCGGTGGGCCAGAGGGAGTCGCTAAAGTTATCTGGAAAGGAGCCATACAGCAAGATTTCCGATTTACTCTCATTGCATTTAAGCTGGGCACACGCCAGCCAGCGGAAAACCGATGATAAACAGAATTGGACCCTCGACGTGTCCGAGTTGTTTTTGGGCCAGGTAAACAGAAGCTGAGTATCATCGGCATAAGCCATAATTTTGGCTCCTAGCTGTTCCGCAAGATAAATGAGGGGGGTCATATATATATTAAAAAGCAGGGGGCTTAGAGTGGACCCCTGTGGGACACCAGTAGAGAGTTTTTTGGGAGAGGAGGAGAAAGGTGGCATCCATACTTGCTGGGACCTGTTATCCAAGAAAGATGATAACCAGCCAAGAGCAGAGCCAGTTATGCCTATGGCTGCTAGTCTGGTGAGTAAGAGGGAGTGAGGGACCGTATCGAAGGCGGCAGAGAGGTCCAATAAGATCAGAACCGCTCTGCCACCTCCGTCCAGACATTCCCGAATGGCCTCAGAAACCTCGACTAGAGCCGTCTCTGTGCTGAAAGCAGCTCTGAAGCCTGATTGCGCAGGGTGAAGAGCTTGAGAGCTTTCCACAAATTTGTCTAACTGTGTGAATGCAACTTTTTCACATATCTTTGCCAGGGCCGGCAGTAATGATATGGGCCGAAAATTAGCAGGGGCCTTCGGGTCTAGGCCATTTTTTTTAAGAAGTGGAAGCAGTTTGGCCTGCTTCCAGCATGCCGGAACAGTGGCGGTGGAGAGAGAGAGGTTGACAATATGTGTCACCTCTTGGCCAACTGTATTAGCCAGGCCCGCAAGGACTCTGGCCGGGCAGGGGTCAGCGGGGGATCCTGATTGTAAAGTGGCCAGAATTTTAACAACCTCTGTTGTATCCACTGGAGTGAAGAGGGTAAACTGGTCCGTATAGATGGGCATAATGGGGGAAGGAATAGTCATTGAAGCTGGAAAATTGTTACATACAGTAAGCAAGTCATCTTGGATTTTTGTAATTTTGTCCACAAAAAACACAGAGAGTTCTTCACACCATTTTTCCGAAGAGGCTAGGAGAGGTTGAGTGGCGCAAGGGGAAACAAAGCTTTTGACAATAGCAAAGATTTCCCTGCTACTGTTGTTGGCCGTGGTTATGCGTCCGTTGTAGTATAAACTTTTTGCTGATTTAATTGCTGCATAATACCTCTTTTGAGCCGTTCTTAGTTCTTTCTTGGCCTCAGGGAGATAGGCTTGTCTCCAACGTCTTTCAAGTTTTTTACAACCTGATTTAAGATCGCGGAGAGTATTAGAGAACCACGGCTTAGAAGGGGTGGAGCGCACTCTACAGACACGACCTATTTTAGTTGAAGAAGCAACGCCGCCTTCAATCCATGAGTTGAATGAGCTAACGGCTGACTCAATTTCGGAGGGAAGTGTGGGGCGAGAGGAGTCAAGCTGATCACAGAGCATAGCTATGTTAATTTTCTGTGTGTGAGCAGCGGAGTGATTGGACTCAGTGGGGCGGGACAGGGGCCAGGTGAACCTTATCAGCATATGGTCAGACCAATTCACTATCTCAGGGTCAGACATATTTATGTCGAAGTTGGTACATAGTAGGTCGAGAACGTGACCCCCTGAATGGGTGGGAGCTTTAATCCACTGTTTTAGCTGGGCCATCGCCAGAGCATCGTTTAGCCGAACTGTGTCAGGTAGATCTGGCTGATCCACGTGAATATTAAAGTCTCCCAGAAGGAGATATGTGGGGTATTTCAGGGCACGTGGGACTATCATGTCCTCTAGTGCCTCTAGAAATTTTCCTGCGTGGCCAGGTGGCCGGTACACCAGAGATCCACCTAGGGTGAAATGTGCCCCTAGAGTGAGAGAGAAGTGGAGCACCTCTGCATCAACTGAGGGGCCCATAGGATCCAGAGACAGAGTCCATTTATCTCTGAAAATGGCTGCTATACCACCTCCTCTGCCTAAGGGGCGGTCTTGTCTAATGATTTTAAAGCCACGTGGAATAGCCAATTCAATCACTGGATTGCATGACTCATTAAGCCACGTTTCTGTGACAAAAAGGAGATCGAATTTATTGTCACTTAGCAATTCCAATATGTCATTGCAATGTTTGACCAGTGATCTAGCATTGATCAAACCGGCCCGAAGACATGTCGAATCGGTGGGAAGCTGGGTAGGAGCAGTTAGGGTAGGCTGAAAGCGAAATTTGCATGCCTGGCAAATACGCTGAGATAAATCAGCCAGGTCCCAACAATGCAAGCAGGGGCAAGAGTTAGCACTAAATGTTAATAGATACTCACGAGTGTAGGAGACACGCGACCGATCCGTGACTGGAGAAGCAGCAGCAGGGGGGCTGGCGCTGGCCACGTCCGGGACACGGACGGGCGCAGACGGGCTTGCCTTAGGCGCGCCTTCGGCGCGCAAACGGCGCTCCCGCTGCGCTCGTCCGCTGCGCTTGCGTGGGACACACATTTATGGAGAAAGAGGGTGGGCGTGGCCAATCGTGTGGGCGTGGCCTCGCGTTTCCTAGCGATGGCGTCCGTGAGCCGATTCCCTTCCCAACAGCGCTAAAATCCGCTGAAAGTGGATGTCTGCTTGGCAGGGGAAATAGTTGGAGTGGCTGGGGGGAGGTGCGCAAGTTTAAAACATACAAATTAATCACAGTTTTCAATTTAAAAAGCGAGCGTAAGGACACCTCCGGCTTCCGCCTCAGAGGTCAATCAATTCAATGGCCGGCGCTTTTGCTCAGCGCATACATAGAGTGGGCGGTGGGCGTGGCCAATCGTGTGGGCGTGGCCTCGCGTTTCCTAGTGATGGCGTCCGTGAGCCGATTCCCTTCCCAACAGCGCTAAAATCCTCTGAAAGTGGATGTCTGCTTGGCAGGGGAAATAGTTGGAGTGGCTGGGGGGAAGTGCGCAAGTTTAAAACATACAAATTAATCACAGTTTTCAATTTAAAAAGCGAGCGTAAGGACACCTCCGGCTTCCGCCTCAGAGGTCAATCAATTCAATGGCCGGCGCTTTTGCTCAGCGCATACATAGAGTGGGCGGTGGGCGTGGCCAATCGTGTGGGCGTGGCCTCGCGTTTCCTAGCGATGGCGTCCGTGAGCCGATTCCCTTCCCAACAGCGCTAAAATCCGCTGAAAGTGGATGTCTGCTTGGCAGGGGAAATAGTTGGAGTGGCTGGGGGGAAGTGCGCAAGTTTAAAACATACAAATTAATCACAGTTTTCAATTTAAAAAGCGAGCGTAAGGACACCTCCGGCTTCCGCCTCAGAGGTCAATCAATTCAATGGCCGGCGCTTTTGCTCAGCGCATACATAGAGTGGGCGGTGGGCGTGGCCAATCGTGTGGGCGTGGCCTCGCGTTTCCTAGCGATGGCGTCCGTGAGCCGATTCCCTTCCCAACAGCGCTAAAATCCGCTGAAAGTGGATGTCTGCTTGGCAGGGGAAATAGTTGGAGTGGCTGGGGGGAAGTGCGCAAGTTTAAAACATACAAATTAATCACAGTTTTCAATTTAAAAAGCGAGCGTAAGGACACCTCCGGCTTCCGCCTCAGAGGTCAATCAATTCAATGGCCGGCGCTTTTGCTCAGCGCATACATAGAGTGGGCGGTGGGCGTGGCCAATCGTGTGGGCGTGGCCTCGCGTTTCCTAGCGATGGCGTCCGTGAGCCGATTCCCTTCCTAACAGCGCTAAAATCCGCTGAAAGTGGATGTCTGCTTGGCAGGGGAAATAGTTGGAGTGGCTGGGGGGAATGGGGGGAAGTGCGCAAGTTTAAAACATACAAATTAATCACAGTTTTCAATTTAAAAAGCGAGCGTAAGGACACCTCCGGCTTCCGCCTCAGAGGCCTATGCGGGGCTATGTCGTCGAATGAAGCCAAGGGCAGGCTAGATCAGTAGAGGACAGAGCGGTTCGGCCCAATTTACCCACATGTGGCCTTTGATGTGTGGGTTTTGCCGCCTTTAGGTTTTAGGGGAGCTTTTGCTGTTTCGTGGATTCCCAAATCACTGCGAAAGCTTCGAAGTCCCATTATTATGACTTGTTTTCTCGGGCATCTTTCATTTTCAGTGTTGTTGTTAATGTGTAGCCAGCGGGGGATGAAATCCGAATGTCAGATCGGTTTTCAGTTTGGCATTCACACCATGGCCCTGGGGGTGAAAGCGTAGTAAAATGTGTAAATAGCTGCAATTTTGTGCGGGTACTTAAAACCCGAGCAGTCTCGTTTTTTTTTGCTTTCATTTAAGCTAATTACAGTGGAGTAATAAAGGTGATTCAGTCAATCGACTTTGTCTGGTTTAGATTTTTTTTTAAAGTGCGTGTAAAAAAGGTTAAGGTAATCTATGTCGTTTGTATTTATATTTCAAATACTTTCCTTAATATTGCATTTCCTAACAGTGTTAGCTATTTACAAGCTGTTGTGCCATGATACGTTTTTCAGACAGCATTTCATTCTGGTAAGTGCATGCTTTGAGTTGTAACACATCTGGGTGAATTCTAGGACAACAGCTGAGTTCAGGCTGAAGGCAGTGTGAATTTCACTCAATGCCTGTAGTTGGGTCAAAAAGGTGTTCAAGAACACGGGCACATCCAATCCTTGGCCTCTCTGCAGCACGCACAGAACAATGTTCCGGTACGCCAGTTGCATTTGTGATGCTCTGCAAATGTGTGAGTAAGGTGGCAATCTATGGGAATTTTGGATTAAATGTTTAAGCCGCGCCCTGAAATGGGCAGGCCACACCCCTTTTAGGAAACTCTCACTTTTTCCTCCCACTTAAAGCCCGTCTGAAAGTTAAGTGTTGCTAACAGCACCACAGAATTATAGATGAGGAGAGTGCTGGCTTTGGTCTCATCTTCCCTGCGCAATAACGCATCCCACACAAGGGTGAAATATGACCTTTTATGACTTGTCATTTTATGTAAACCGAGATCTGTAAAGCGCTGCGCAGCTCTTTGGAGTCAACTATCGCATTGATGGGGTCTGTCTTTGTGAGCGTCCTTCCCTGTCCAGCGCTGGTAATGTGTGAATGTCAATTGTGCAACATTCATCCGTGGAAATAAAAATATGGAGAAAAGTCGTTACTTTTGAAAGTCTCTTTATTTAGCTCTGTCTTTGAAGAGGTCACGTTCTCAGTCACTGAGGTACAAATCGATGGCGGGGTGTTCACCACACTGAACATCTTTATAAAAGAGACCGCAACATTGTGAAGCTTACAAATAGCGCCATGACTGCTTCTAAAATGAACATTCGGCGCTAGTGGTAACTGTTTACCTTTTAATTACAAGCATTGGCATAGGTCTCGTCCTCTTTTATGGTGGTTTCAGCTCGTTTCTTTAGATCAATTCAGTGGCGCAGCAAGGGTGCTCATTTAACAAGCATTTGCAATGCAATAGGTCTTGCATTGACGCAAGCTTGAGCTCTTGTCATTGTAAATGACAATGCCTTCTATTTATGTTTTAAATAACAAAACATAAATAAAAGGTATTGTCATTTACAATGCCACTAGCTCAAACTTGTGTAAATGCGAGACCTATTGCATTGCAAATGCTTGTTTGTATATTGGAATTATTTCGGCACCACGCCAAGAATCAGGGATAGGAGCCCCTCTCGCATCTGCATTTGCCAAAATGTGAATATATTTAAGCCAGTTGGCCTTATCATGTCTGAATAAATCGGCCGGGATGCAGTCTGGGCCAAGGGCCCTAACAGTTGGGATTGCGTCCAGGACAATTTCAACCTCACCAATCCCGAAAGTCAGCTAGGAGTCAGGAGCTATTTCAAAGTGGATATTGGGGTTGTCTGGCCTAGCTGTAAATTGGGCCTGGAAATATGAAACCCACAGTTCTGGTGCTACATTGTTAGCCGGGGTTTGCCTGATTTCCCCACTGCCCCACTTTACTGTCTGTCAGAATTTCTGCATATTTTTCATTTTACTCGCTTGCAGATGTTCACTCCATCTTTGTTCGTCAAACTCCCTCTTAGCTACGTGTTGGGCTTTTTTATACGCTGTCCTTGCATTTTTGACCTCTGTTGATTTTTCCCTTATGGTTTGTGACAGGTTTGTACGCAACTCTACATTACTTATTGTACCAATTAGCTGACTTTTGGACTACTCGACTGCTAGGTTTTTTCTCCTTTATAAAAAAGCATTTAAGCTTTGCAAAAAGCTTATCATTTGCCTTTAAAATCATAGTATCAGAGTCTTCCTGTTTGTCTAAGTTTGAAATGACTGTTAATGTGTTTTCAACTGCTTTCTTCATCTGCTCTAGGGTGTTATCCCTTTCCATTAAACTTCCCCATTTTACCCTTCGCATGTCATTAGTCATGACTACATCTGCTGTCGCTATCTCGTCCGACTCCGTTTTAATATATAGCCCCTTTGTCTGTAGGGTTAGTAGTAGGGGATTATGATCACTCTCAGTTCTCTTTTGGATTGACATGTCAATCAGTCGGGACCAAGACTCTAGATTAATAAGAAGATAGTCAATTCTACTACTTCTTAGCCCGTTGTTAAAGGTGTGCTGGCCCTCGCTATCCGATAGTGACCTCCCATTTACAGCCCTAATAACCCTCGCTAGATACAGGCTTTTAGGCTGAAGTGCAGCCTCTGTCCATTTCTTTATCGGGGGTAATGATAGCAATGGGATGCCCCAGAGAGCATCCTCATCACTACTAAGGCCGCTATCTTCAAAACCCAAGGGCTCGAAAGTACAATTAAAATCGCCTGCAATTACAATTACCATATGATTATTCCCCCTATGTTTCTCAATGAAATTGTCTAGTAGGGAGACAGTGTTGGAAAATTTCCCTCCCGCCATCCCTCTTGCATAAACATTGGTCACGATTATGTCTAGTTCAGTATCCGAACGTAGTAGGATAGCCAAGATGTCCGGGCTATCTATAGCTATCTCTTTGGCCGATATCTTGGGTGTTGCCTTACCCAAATTGTAAGCCCCCCAGAGGGTCTCCCCTTTTGCCCGGAAATGGCAGGTTTTGCAAAGTTCAAGTAACCTGGGCGGAATATAGGTTTCTGTGACCATGTTTCCTGAAATGCCCAGATATCATGCCCCTCAACGAATGATGACAGTCTGGGGGTGCGATCTTAGATTGTAGACCGGCAATGTTCCATGAAGCAATACCTAATGTGGTGCTTGCTAGTTCTCCCTTAGGGGGGTCCATCCTCACCTGGTTGCTAATTCCCTGATCAGTGAGTAAGGGGCTAATTACCATCCCCTTTGCCCCGGGCACCCCCATGAACATCGGGGATGTAGCAGAAGTAGAATGGTTATCATTACTCTCCATCTGGGCAGGGTGAGATGGCTGCGATCTATCGTCGTTTACAGGGATGTTTCTGTGATGACTAGCACTACTCTATGAGGTTTGGTTGTACTGGCAGTAGTCAATCGCAGGCTTCTAGGTCACTGAGAGGGCCGAACCTATTTTCTAATCTTAGGTTGGTTGACCTGGGCCAACATAGTCTGTCCCTTCATACGATGGAGGCAGCTCCCTGTTCTTTGATGAGAGAATGGCCTATAAAAAAGACCCAGCGGTAATACAGTGATGTTGTTGGGAATTCTGTTTGATTCATAGACCAGGATGTCCAGGAGGAATTTGACAATGAGGCTATTATTAAAATTTAAAACCACGCAGTCTCCTCCCAGTTCTTTCATTGCCCCTATCCAAGACACTCTTCTTACCATAATCAATTGATTTTGTATGTCCCCATCCCAAACCCCCCGCCCTTTCAATTTTTGGTCCACCCGGTGTATAGCTTTGATCATTAACTGGCCTGTGGATTCGGGCTGTCCCTCCCGCAGTAGTGGCACATTTCCCAACACCACCACCAAGGGTGCAGCCGCTGGAGTCCTGGCTGTTTTGTCAAACTTCCTGTTAAGGCCTAGGCCACCCTCCCCAGATGGTATTCTTCTCTGTCTTGTTTGTACGCGGTCAATAATGTCCATTGATGGATCCATTGGTGTATTAATATCATCAGCCACTATGTTTGATTCCTTGTTGGAATTTGGACTTGTATGAATTTTGGAAAATTCGCTGGGTGCATCAGCTGTCAAGATGTTATTTCTGTCCATACTGGTGGCTGGGTTGGTGCCTGTGGAGGGAACCAAACTTTCGGGTACAGACTTTATCACTGTCTGGGTAGATGAATTTAGATTTGAATACAGGACTGTTTTGCTTTTGCCTTGAATAATCTGGGGTTTAGCATTTGGGGGTAGAGATGGCCTAGTTTTTAATAGTAATGCCTCTGTTGCACGAAAGTTAGACTTAGCCTGGGATTCAAGTCCAATACTTTTTTCTTCAATCCTGCTCAGTCTCGATGTGATAGAATTTAACATGGTGGAGACCAGGGTTTCTAATCTCTGCCACATAGCCTCATCTGTAACCGGACAAGAGGCATGAGTGGTAGCAGGATTCGGTGTTTCGACGAGACTTTGGGCACTTAAATCTAGGTTGAATATGACCCCCTCTTCTATACGGTTTTGCTGTTTTCGCAGGTTTAGGCCTCTGCGGGTTTCCCCCCCCCCCCCTTTTCTCTTTACAGCTGGATCAGGGGTCAATCCTAAGCCCATAGATTTAGTTCGGCCTGATGCCCTAGTGGAAGCTCTTTGTGTGACGCAGGTTGATTCTGGTTCGGGCACAGGCTCAAAAGATGTCGGTCCTGTTGATGGTTCATGAACCGTGTCCGGTACTATTTTGATCACTTGGGCTGTGCTCAGTCCCTGGTCTGGGTTGATGTTAGGAGCCATGCCCCCCAGGGAAGATCTTTTGGGGCAAAAGGGCTCCAGGGATAGTCGTTGTTCCGTCCTTTCTATCTCAAGTTCAAGAACGGAAGTAGCCCTAGTTAAGAATTGATCAAGAGTCCCCACAATGCTTCCACCCGGTTGTGCACCCTTTCCCTCTCAATTATTCATCTTGTTGGTAAATAACTGAGGCAGGGGTGTAACGTGAATTTTTTTTAAGGAATAACAACAATGCTAATAACCCCAAGATTTAGGGTTGGAGGTTAAGTAACAGGGACCATTCACTGTACCTTCTGATGGAGATGATCACAGAGGGGGGGGCCAGCCCAGTCTCCTCCGGGCGGGAAGCGCCTTGGTGCCGTCAACAAGCCACAGGGAGCCTGGGACTTGTAGTCCTAGGTCCGCTCCCTCCTCCAAATGTGCAGTAGCAGCAGCCGCAGTGGTAAGAGCAAGATGGACTTCCCGCGCTGCGGGAGTCCACGGTAATTTAAATACCGCCTCCGGGCGGGAAGCGCGTTGGTGGCGTCAACAAGCCACAGGGAGCTTGGGACCTGTAGTCCTAGGTCCGCTCCCTCCTCCAAATGGGCAGTAGCAGCAGCGGCAGGGGTAAGAGCAAGACGGACTTCCCCAGCAATTCTGCTAAAGAACTTTTTTTAATCTGGGTCTTCTTTGGCCAAACCCCAGCAGGCCAATTTGTTTAGCCCGGACCAGGCTTTTTGTGATCAGTTGGCAGCCTTCTTTCAAAACAAGGTGCAGACAATATATGACGACCTGGCCATTTCATCAAGTCTAATATCTGCTTCATGTAAGCAGCAGACACCATGTATGGAGGAGAACTTGCCGTGCAGTCTCACCTCCTTTGGTCCTCTGTCTAAGGAGGTGGTATTAGATTTGCTAAGATCTATAAAGTCAGGCTCAGCTACCGATCCCTGTCCCCCGCAAATCATGCATTTGGCGGCTGAAAGGATCAGTTCCATCCTCACGACCCTGATTAATCAAGTTCTGGCTGCTGGGACTTATCCAGCTGCCTGGAAGACGGCCAGTATCATGCCTCTTCTTAAGAAAGCCTCATTGGAGCCGTCAGATGTCAAAAATTATCGACCTATCTCGGGCCTACCATTGGTAGCTAAAGTAACGGAGAGAGCTATAAATTTAAGCCTAACTGACCACCTAGACAAACATGGCCTGCTAGACCGGTCTCAGCATGGTTTCCAGCCTAAACACTCCACTGAGTCGGCCCTTATTACGGCTGCGGAGGGAATTCGGGCAGTAGTTGATGGAGGAGGGAGGGCAATTCTTGTCCTCCTTGATCTGTCTGCCGCTTTCGATACCGTTAATCATGCGGTATTGGTACAGCGACTAAAAGAGGTAGGGATTACTGAGCAGGCCTTGGCCCTCCTTTCCTCGTTCTTGGACGACAGAATCAGAGCCTAAACTGGGCGGGCTTACATTCGGGTACTTTTACCTTGCCTTGCGGCGTCCCACAAGGCTCTGCCCTCTCCCCGACCCTCTTCAATGTGTATGTCAGGCCATTGGCCAGAGTGACAGGAAACATTGCTTTACCCTTGTGTCATATGCTGATGATTCATAATTGGTGATATCAGTAGCTGACAATCCTGAGTTAGTAGCGGCCAAATTTCATGCCTGTCTAAAGGAGGTGATGGAATGGACGTGCCAGAGCTTCCTAAAGATAAACACTGAGGAGACAGAAGTCATGGAATTCGGTAGGGGCTCTCCTCTGTGGAATACTCTGTGGTGGCCACCTGAGGCCGGGCAGTGCCCTCTACCAGTCACTAAGGTGAGGAACTTGGGGGTGATTTTTGACGATAAGCTGAATATGTCAGCTCAGGTCAACAGTTTAACCTCCTCTTGTTTTCTTCTGCTAAAAATGCTGCGAATTTTTTTTCCTTTTATTCCTCAGGCGTTGCAGAAGACGGTAATGGCTGCTCTTTTAATGTCCAGATTGGACTATTGTAATGCTATGTTCCTGGGTATTGATAAGTACCAGGTCGGTAAGATCCAGTCACTGCAAAATGCGGCGGTTCGTGTTATCTTGAATTTACCTAGGGGACATCCCACTTCCAAGGGAAGAAGATCACTACACTGGCTTCCGGTCCAGCAGAGAATCGAGTTCAAGGCGCTCTGTCTGGTGCACAGGGCACGGTTTGGTGGGGGTGCAACTGACGGCAGGGATAGGTTTAAGCCTTACACTCCCTCTCGTGACCTGCGTTTGGCCAGTCTTGGCCTCATCTGCACCCCTAGATATAGACTGGCAAGATGGGGCGGTCGCTCATTTGCCAGCTGTGCAACTAAACTATGGAATAAGTTACCAGTGGCTATGCGACTGCAACAGAATTTCGCATATTTTAGGAAGGCCCTGAAGTCTCAGTTGTTTAAGATTCACTAGCGACTTGTTCCTCTCTCCATTGACCGTACACACTTCAGCGCCAAGACGCCGTATGACATTCGAGCGCTTTACAAGCTTCTTTATACTTATGCTTATACATAATCATAATGTAATCATAATGCATTTTACTGGTTGCTTTGTTCAACCTTTTCACTTCATCAAGCAACTCGCTCATTGAACAGATCTATGGAGTCCTTCAGAGATGTTGGTATAAAGGTGGATGCTGGTTTGAATAGGGTATCTGCTTCCCCATACATATCAAGGCGTAAAGTGTTAATGATTTCCTGCTCAGTAGTTGGTTAAAAAAATGCCCAAAGTCTCGTTTTGAAGTTTCTTAAGTTCTTGTATTAATCGTATATCCGAGTTCTATAGGTGTACTTGGTCATGTTTGTTGACTGATGAATAAATGGTATTACACGCTTGCCCTTTTGGAGATAATACTACCATTTTAGCTTGCGTATAAATTCGTAGATATCAATTCTAGTTTGACGATGGGCAAGTGAGCTTTCCGGACAGAAGGACAAGCCCAGTGATAGTATCTGTTGTTAGACTTTATTTAGCTCAAGTCCTGTGAGGTTAATAGGTTCGCATTTTCAAGACTCGGTTTCCTTTCCACGTTTGTTTTTGCTATTGCTTTGTGCCACCTACTGCGCCTCCCTAGTTCTCGCCTTCTTTTGTTCCTCCTTTGTCGAGCCTGAAACTTTGCCCCCTCTGGCTGAGCGTGTGTCAGCGGTCCATTCATAAAAAATCTAACTCTTCTATTAAGGACGGTTTACTTAATGCACTTGGTTTGCCATCTGCAGTCCTCCCATCCTCTGAATCAGTTTCATTTTCAGAGTTCAGCTCTGAAGCCGTTTATTTGATTTTATTGTCCTGCCTCACCCTGTTGTTTTCAGTTGACCTTTGCCTCTTAAGGTTATCAAAACGTTGCGCAACCATGAAAATCTGACCCTGTTCCTGGTCTGTTTATCTTGATGAAATGTTTGTGCTTTTTTGGCCTTGTTCATTTCTTCTTGTTTTTTTCAAGCAGTCAGTCATTTCATCACGGAATTTCTGCACTATTTCCTGTTGTTTGCATGCATTGATTTCCCCATTTAATTGATCAGTTTGGCTTTGCAAGGTCATTAGGTCGATTTCGGTATATTTAACAAGGATCTACTCGAGGCGATTAGAGGCTTCGGTGTTGCCATCTGCCCATTCTCCAAGTATTTGCCGATTTGGGTTATCAAAGGTTGGTGCTATCAAGATCCTTAGGTCACGTAGAATGCGACCCACTTCAATGTATTTTTGGAGCGATTTTTAGTCCCACCGCTTGATTTGTTCACTTCTCATTAATTTTTCCATTAATCTTAGCTTGACTTTGACATTCTCTACATTTAAGGCAGCCATCGCTGTGTGCAGCAGATTTGCACTTGCAGTCTCAGATATATTGTCAAACAATTCATCCGCTGCTGCTTCCATTTCACGCAGCGCGTCGGCGGACATTGTACATAGAAATCTTTAAGCCCTATTAGGTGTGTGTTAATTCCCACCAAACTGGGCTTTGAGAACCTTTCAACCCACTCTTCCTTCACTCACCCGCAGTCTTCGAGCTGCACAGCCTGACAGGTCCTCCAATGGACTTCATCCTACCCTGCCCACTCATTAACTGTGGGCTCTTTTCCTCATCCAATTATTTCGCTTTCCACAGCAAATAGCATCCCACTTTCTCTACATTTCTCTGTCCGTACCCTCTCCTCAAGTCTCTTATAATCATCAAAGTCCTCGATTCTAATGTGATATTCTTATTTACCTGCACACATATAAGCCTTTGTTATTTTTCTTCACTAAACATTTGATGACCGACATAGGGCTACATACAGAGTTAAGGGGTGACTATACACCGGTTTACAATTTACCCCCAGAGTGTTTTTCTCTGGCTCCTGTGTGTGTGATTTCTGCCAAGTGGTGCGACTGGGATTTAAACCCAGGTCTTCCAGGGTCTGCTATTTAAGTACTAAAACACTACCTTTGAAGATTTCTTAAACTATATCTTGCCCTTTCTCCTCAACCTTGACATCACCCTGTTTGTGTGTGTGTGTGTGTACACACACACAACACACACACCCTATACCGGGTTATGTAAGGAAGGTAGTAAGATTTTTTCTTGCATTTAAAAAATCCTTAGAAGTAAAAACAAAAACCTACTGTTTACAAACAAGGAAAATCACCAGTTATACATAAGGGAGATAAGTATAACTTGCACCACCATAGATTTCAGATGTCATCAGTGATGTAATATGAAAGGTCATAAGTAATACACCACAGCAGTGTATGTCATCCTTATGTCAGTCACGTATAAATGGCGAATTTCCTCTTTTTATCGTGTTAAATGGTATGATTTTTCAGTTAATTTCTAAGTATTATTTTTAACAGAACGTAGTTACGAGTATGGTTGGTTGATGTTTAAAAGAGAGTTTTATGTTTCTGTAGTAGTGGTTACAATGTTATTGTATGGTGTATTCCAATCCAAATGACACACATTAACAATTCTGTAAAGAGTCACTCTATAGTTGTAAAAGTATTTTAGGCTAGATATTTAGTAAATCTTAATGTACTTAAAAATAAGTGTTTTTAAAAGGAAATGAGAAGAGTATTGGTGCAGTTTGATTTTGTCATCAATTGTGTTATCTTTGATGTAATTTGAGATGCCAATCATGTCATTTAACATACGAGTGATGTCATAATCGAGCAGTGCATGATAGGGTGCAGTTTATGGTTAGATTTTCTAACCATATCTGAGGAATTGTTAGTTTTGTAACCTTTATTTCATTTTAACAGTATTTGCCAGATAATTTCTAAGTGTTTGTTTAAAACATATGTTAAGGTCTTATAACCAACGCTAACCATAAGTTCATTTTAACCTTCGGTTTTCAGTAAACACACAAAAACCCAGACACGCCTTAAGAGTCCGCAATGCTGTCAAGATTTGTCGGTGCCCTTAAATGTTTAGCCAACATTCCTTTTATGAAGACACAAGGCTCCTGCTGATCCATTCATTTACTTTAAGTGAGCATGGACGGGTGGGGATCGGGTAAACTGCCATCTACATTCACATTAGGAAATGTACACACCCAATATCTCCTTCCCCACTGGGAATGTATCTTCATGTGGGAGATGAAGGACCTACTATGTGAAGATGTTGTTAATAACTCTCATGCAACGCAGCGTTTAATCTTCTAGTTCAGCATATAAAATGTAGACCCTTAAAGCTAGTTGTGCTTATACTAAAGTGGCCAAAAATAACTAACAGTAAGTGGAAGAGGTTGGAGTGAAAGTCTGGTAGAAGGGGAAGATCAAGGTAAATGTGACACAATCTTTTAAGGGCGAGAGAGTAGAAGACAGTGTGACCCAGTGACTAAAATGCTCATTTGGACCTCAAAGATATGCGCTTTAACTCTGGGGTCAACACAAACGTCCCTGGAACGCTCACCATGCCTCAAACTTTAAATATGTGTAATATACCTCCCACTTCTCTGTAGACGGGGTTTCAACTGCACAAATTAGTGTAGAGAGAGAACAGCACATATGTCACAGGTTTAGATTGAGGTGTGGCATATGGGGGTGCAGTAGGCGTTGAAAAATGTACAGAAAGGGATGGATGTGATCTGGCAGGGTGAATGAGTGCGTTATGGAGAAATGGCATGGATGATGAGTGAGAAGAATGCGATGGAGTGATAAATGAGGTGGAGAAGTTTCATCTGCAGCCCAAATTCACGACCTACACTGAAAAGGTGTCAAGCAGATCAATAGAAAGGAAACTGATTAGCTAAATTCATTAGATTTTTATGCTTTTCAGAGAAAGTCCACAGAGTAACCTGTATTATGGAAAGCAATGTTATGAAAAAAGATAGTAAGATTTGGTGTGTTTTTTTTTTTTTTTTTTTTGTAAAACATTTTTATTGGCATTTAGAAACAATAATACACGCAGGCACAGGCGGTATCGCCATTGTCACAGAGACTTACATATCAGGAGCGCCCGGTCACAGCCCTTTCGGTCTCGCAGTCTCGTGGGCCTTCAGGCCGTTTGCCTCTACCCTGAGTGGGGCTGCAGGTGTGTGTCCGGGACCAGCCTCTGGGTATGCCCTACTGGAGCGCGCAGTGATCGCCTCGCCGCAGGGATGCCGTGCAATGTGATTGAACCCCTGTGAGGGGTGTCGCAGAGGCTATAGGAGTGCAGCCATTGAATAACCATGAACTAACTGGGGGCAGATAACTAGGGAATGGGGGTGCACTATGTCTCCTATCAGAAATACTTGTATCTATGCGCTCGAGAGCGGTGTGTTTTTGTTGTTGTTTTACTTTCATTATTTTCTCCAAGTAGCAACGCAAAAGTTACTAAACAAAATAAACATAAAGACATGAAACACCCAACTACCTACCCCCTTCCTCCCTCATAATCATATTGACATCTGTGGTGGCCAAGAAATTAACCATAAAACGAACCATATATATCCCCTGATGGTCAATCAGTACTTCAAGCCAGGCATCAGTGTATAGCCCCAACACACATACAAAACTCATTTAAGGCATTTGCCGGACCTGCAGACCACTCCCTCTTCCTATGGCACATCAAGGTATGTCCTGCCCAGTAGTGGCATTGCTCACAGGGCCTTCTGGAAGACTGGCCCTGTCATTAACCAATCATTGATTACCCCATACCACCCTAACAGACAACTCAGATCAGCTTCCCCTCTCCTCGCCATAGTACCCAGGATAAAAAGAACCAGATGTGGTGGCCACTCTTTTGCATACAACGCGGCCAGGCTCTGGAACTCCCTCCCACTCCATCTGCGCTCCGAGTCTAATTTGCTCCCATTCCGCAAGCTCTTTAAAACTCTCCTTTTTAGGTCTCGCCTGACCCAGCGCATGCGCTGGTCTGGCAAGACTTATTGAGAGGGCTCCAAAAGGTGCTACCAGGCCAGCCTAGAGCTACAGTGCATGTGCGCGGCCGCGTGCGCCACGCTTGACCGTGATTACTTTAACTTTCGCGACCGCTTTGATGTTTGATCGCGAGTGCGATCACTTTCGCCGCTTGTTTAAAAGTGTGCTTCCTTCCCCAGGGGATCACCACATTTGCTTCTCAGTGCCTCATAGGTTAACAGTGCTGTATTTTAAGCATATGCTGCGGTCCCCAAGAGAGCCCCACAACCCCTTATGAACCGGTTCTCCTGCGTTAACATGTCCATGCTTTAAACCTGAGTTAATCTCCTGTGAGAGACTCGACACTCCCTTCTAAACACCCCTTGCCTTGACAGTTTTATATGTTAACGCAGTGCCTTCTTCCTAAGGGAGCTGCACAGTCCTTTATGAACCGCCCTCCCTGCCTCATGGTTTCTGTGTTTTAAACCCTCCGTAATGAGTCCCAAACCCTCCTATGGCCTCTTTACCTTCACATTTCTGTTCTATGTCCGAGCTTCCCCAACACGAGTCCCCCACAACATTCTGATTATCACCCAACCCTATCCTTTGTGTTCTAAGGCTGTACTACTCAGCTCTGCCTAGTTTCCCAGATCCATGCAAGACTATCGTCATTAGACCTTTTTTTTAGCTTGCATTGAGAGACTTGTAGTTTTGTTTATCCCATTACAATAAAAACCCACTACAAGCCATTGAATGCAAAGAAACAATCTTATCTGGAATTAGACGCCGAGTGTCCTGGGAAACCGGGCAGCTATGGCTCCGGTCGTAAAGTACCACCCACACTGTGTTCTGAACATCCCTTAACCTCATCATTTACTCTCTTTAAACTGCGCCCCCCCACACACACCTTCCTGCTGGGGAGTCCAACCCACTTCTGCTCCAGCTTCCTCATCTGAGACATTTCGGTGTCTTGAACCTCTGGCCTTGAGTCCCATAGCACTCACCCCACGACCCTTGTGTTTGACTCCGTTTATTTCTCAGCCCTGCCAGGCCATATCCTGTACCTGCTCTTGCCCCATTCCCCATGTCCGGCTAGATGGGTTTGAAACACAGCCTATCTTTCAGTAGACGTCTCTGGTTTCATATACCTTCGTCTTTCTTAACTGTAATTATGCATGCATATGATGAACGAATGCATAAATATTTATGTTTTTAATTTACACCACTGTTGTTTGGAACAGGCACTGTGTAAACAAACAGCCTGTTATCTGTTTATGCATTGTTTCCTCTGCTTTCGAGTGTTTATTAACTTGTCGCATGTACCAGCGATATTCATGTGTGTGTGCGCGTGCATGTGTTCTGTACTACAGTGAGGGATATACAGCGCGCTACATAGCGCAGAGCCAGTTTTATTGACCTGTCTGAACATCCATCGTCTAGTGTCCACAGTCTAACCGATTTAGCTGAGGTGGTGTTTTCTCTGTTTCTTCATCTTGTAATTTTATAATGCGCTGCATGCCACCTTTCAGGTAGTTGAGGGCACTGATATCCCCCATAGTTAAAACAACCAGTGGTGGCGGAGGAACTAGACATACCTCTTATGGTCATCAATGCCAAAAATTGTAAAACAACGTTATCAAAATTTGTTCAAGAGTGTACAATCTAAGAAACTATTTTTAAGTGCGGCCTCGAAACGACTTTAGCTGTCTGACCAGTCTAATGATTTAAAAAAAATCATAATAAAAATACATACCTTGATAAATAGTGGGGCTTTCTGTCAGCCCTCCTCATCCATTTGTCCTTTCAAGTTCCATTCACAATTTGCTTCCACCTACCCACTCCGGGTACAGCATGGGGCATTGGGGCTGCTAACTTCAGCCATTGGCTCTCTTCACTGTGAGTCACAGCATTTTACTCTTGCACATGTGCACATCTGCTTAGAAAGTAGTTCACTTCGATTAGAACCATGAGTTACATACTGATTGTGCTATAATTATTAATTAACAAAAAAATTCCATCAGCATTTCGAAAATAAAATGGTCTAGTGACTGTAATAATTAATTAACGCATCTAGAAAACCAAGACTTTGTAAGTTCAATATCTCTGAGTTTCGGAACCAAAGATAAAGCACTAAAGGCATAGATACACAAACGTGAATCAGGATTAATCTTGACCTTTGAATTCCTCTCCATCAAGGAGAGTAATCGTCACCCTAGATTCCACAAGTTAGGAAAGACCAATCAACATTGCTTGTAAAAGACATAATCGGAAATAGATATGATCTCTATTAAAGGACCTTTGGTCAAGCAAAATTAAATATAGAAAAACAAAAAGGTACCCAAGTGTAACATACAAGAAGCTGCATGGACACATCTTTAAGAAGCCATTAAATCAGGATTGGTACAAGTGCAAATAGAATGTCCAGTGAATATTTTATATCAATAAGAATTTGAAGAAAATATATAAATGAATTATTTAGAAGCAATGTTATTTCATTGAATGATACTGTAATAAATCCTGATACCACATTATGTATGACTCAAGCTGAAATTATCGATCCAATTCAAAGAGTCGCTCCTTGCGAACTGCAGAACCAAATGGAATTCCAATTGCAGTGATGAAATATAATACAACCTTATGAAGCACTCTTTTAATAAGTTTGTTTACAAATGTGTTAAGAACTGGACAGATTCCACCTTTGTGTAAAGGATTACCTATTGAGCCGAACCATCAAAAGGGAGCAAAAATCAATCCCAAAGTTATTGGCTCATAGTTCTGCTTGATGCTGAGGGTGGATTATCCGCTAAATTCCTACTTAATAAATGAACTACTTTGGTTAATGCAAGTAAATTAATATAATTTCACCAAATTGGGTTTCAGACTGGAGGTTCTGCCATTGATAAGATAGTTGCTCTCACATTATTTATAAAGAAGACTGACGGAACTAAGAATAATAACCTCTATGCATTTTCATATAGACTATAACATGGCCTTTGTGGTAAAAACTATTAAACTGGGGCACTGTTCATTCACTTCTTTACTTCTTGATAGGATTGCACAAAGATACAGGGTGAAAAGGAAACTCATGTAAAAACAGTCTGCCTCCTAAAATGTACATGGACAATGGAGTACTGTAGGGGTCCATCCTTGCTCCACTTCTGTTCTCATTATATATTTCTGATTTGTCCGAAAACATTATGTACAGGATGGTATAGCTAAAAAATGGCAAATAAGGCCATTGCTCACCTGGCTTATGCTAGATATTCGTTGTTTTTCAGCAACTGTCTCGTCTGAATGTATTTAATTCTGTAAATCAGCTAGCTGTACACTCAACAAAAACCAAAATGATGGTATTTGGTAGAGCGAAAAACAGCTATCTTGGAAATTAGGCACAGAAACTATAGAGCAAGGAAATAAGTATGACTACTTTTGAATAACTATCAATAATAAACATTTCAGGTTTGATCATATGTTCTCAAAAAAACAGAAAGCTAATATCATTACAAAATCCTTTAAACGATTCACAAGCACCTATGGAAGAAGAGGCATCAGACCATCAATTATAGGCATTAACTCTATGCTCATTATGTTCCTTCTATATGCTTCCTCAACACTTGACTTGAAAAGAGTGCTAATCTTGGACAAAATTGACATTCAAAATATAAGATATTTATTAAACCGCCTTCCCCCCCAAACCTCCACTCTGCACTGAAGTCATTGATCAGCTATCATATTGCTGCAACAATCAATTAAATCTGTAACCACAGAAAGGCTACGGCAGATACTCTAAAATGAATTATATTGATGTTCAAATTATTTGGCAAGTGCAAATTAAACACAACCAGGATTTGTAAAATTATCCAAGAATACCAGCTCCCACGACTAGATCTACTTGTTGCAAAAATCGACTACAGCACAAACAGATTGTAAGAAGTTCACTGTGAGACCTCGACTTCAAGAAAAACCTGCTCACATTCTGGGCATACAAACCGATGGAATTTACATTAGACTCTTACCGGGCAATCAGAGAAACGTACTTTGAGTCAGATGTTGAGGCAGGAATAGGGGTAAAGAACATTAGACTGAGGTTATTATACATTCCATTGGAACAGTTTGAGGGATCTTGTAAAAATCTATCTATTGGTTCAAGTGGATGCAGGTTATGCAGATATAATTTAGAGGGTCTGGAACATTTTATTTGCATATTTCCAAAGCTAGTAAATCATCACGAAAAGTATCTGGACACTTCATATTCTGAATCAAAAATAAGGACTGTGAAAGAGACAACTATCTTCTGTTTTATGTCACAGGCTAATATTTTCATTAGTCGACTCAGTCTTGCCTATAAGATGCTGCACTTATCAAATATGGACTGATAATCATTGTTCAATGGGGGAATTAACACTTTTTTTGGAGGGTGATATAGGTTTAAAAAGCAGGTGACTCCATTATATTTTATGGAGGCATTTTCTTCGTCAGGAGGGTACATAGAAGTAAAAAGGGGGTGGCACCTGTCAAATAAGTTGACAGGTTTGAGTGTACCAAATGATACCATTGCAAAAACAAAACAGTTCACCTGAAACCAGATATTAAATCAGACATAAATACATAGGTGAGAAGGACAGAGTTTGGCAAAAGTTATGTTCTGATGGAGGCAATTGGTCTTAGAGTGTGTCCCTGAGTGCCAGCGGGCTCCTACAGCCTCATCTGAGTGACCCGAACCGAACTCTGCAAGATGTCAGTGTGAATCCGCGTGTGCTGGCAGCATAGCATACCAGAAGCAGTAACAACAAAAACCAGATAATGGAGGGTCCAAGGGACAAAAATGTAAAGACCTGCGAGGGAAAAGTCCCCTACCTACAAATATTTATAACACTACAAATCCTCGGGTCTATAATACTAATATGTAATCCCTGTAACAGGTTTCATTTAGATGTCTACTCTCACTAGGTGAGTGATCCCTTTAAGGACGAATACCCTCACTCACCATAGGTGACATGCTTCATCATTTGGGTATCTCCTCCCAGTGGAAAACCTAGTTCCACTGAGGGCTAAGACTTCCTCACTGTGAGGAATGGGCTCAGGGATGTTTTTATATAGAAGCTGCTACACTCTCTGGGATCCTAAAGTCCCATGGTGATCAGGATTTAGTGAAAAATTGCAGCGCAAAACAAGAAAAAAGCGATTTAAAACTACCTAGTGAAAGCAAAAATGATCCAACTTTATTCGCTTGCTATCACTGGCAGAGTTAACAAGCATTGGCATAGCCAATAGGTCTCGCTTTTGGGACCTTATAAGTATTTAGTTATGCAGCACAATATCCTTGGTGCAACAACATTAACTATTGCATAGCTAAACACTTATAAGGTCCCAAAGGCGAGACCTATTGGCTATGCCAAAGCTTGTTAATAAATCTGGATAGCTCTCGGCTGTATCCTTGCACGTGTGGTCTGCAGCGCCGGGATGCCTAAGGGTAGCTATCGCGCTTAACAAATGGTCTTTTCATTTCATTCACCTGCCAAAGTGGCTAGGTGGGTCGTAGGAGGGAGGTGGGGAGTGGAGGGGGGTAATGCTTGGGGACAAAAAAATAAAAATGTAAAAAAAACTTAGCTGAACGTCCCAGTTGTCTGCCGCATCGCACTCTTCCTTCTCCTGGGCACAGGCTCCCAGACTGCATTCCTGCCAATCCCGACGCTGCATGAAAGCAGCGTCGGGAATATCATGAGTGCTGGCAACTTGCACTCCCAGGCAGACTGGGAGCCTGTGCCTGCTCTCTCAAGCCCCAGCAACGCAGCTCGGATTCCAATGTCAGAGGGTACTAGAACAAAGGAGTTGGTCACAATATAAGCAAGCATTGTAAAATGATCATGTCTTGAATTAACAAGCATTGGCATAGCCAATAGGTCTCGCCTTTGGGACCTTATAAGTGTTTAGCCTTTCAACAGTTGATGTTGTTGCACCAAGGATATTGTGCTGCATAACTAAATACTTATAAGCTCCCAAAAGCGAGACCTATTGGCTATACCAATGCTAGTTTTTTTTATGTTTTCAATATACTTATGTATGACATTTCAATGATTGTATGTGTGGATCTGTGATGGACACTTAATTGAAAGAAGAGAAAGCAGTCACGTGTCTGTAATGAGATAAACTACAGAACTGCGCATTTCTGTATTTTATTTATTTATTTATTTATTTAATGCATTTGTATATAGCTCGAACTTTAACGAAAGCTGTCAGAGCACATCACAATAGAGACAAGTACATTACATGTGAAGAATATTGCATATTTACACGTTACAGAAACAAACGAGAAACAAGAAAAGGTCAAATAAAACAATAGACGGCAGTCACGCAAAAAACACAATAGGATGAAGATTCAACAGGCATAGATTACTAATTTACAATAATGAAAGAACCTCCTTGAGGTACATGAAAAGGAGTAATGGGCTATAAAAATGCCCTTAAAACCACTTCATCATCCTTCATTGCTTTATTTAAGGGCACTACCTTGCTTCGCATTTCCAACATGACCCGCTTAAAAGAGGGCCTCTGATGTAAACAAAATTGTGTTGTTTAGAAATCAAACTTGGGTGTGTGTGTCCTACACCCTGAACATTAAAAATAATTTAAAAATAGTGGCAACAGATAAGCAAGGGGAAGGCAGGGTCGGTTGTTGTTCCCTTTTAGACTGATGGAATCGCTATGCCTCTTGCCTGATGCGTCCTAGCAGTGCACTCCTTTACTTACACTCCTTTACTGAGTGCAACTTCTGTTAACAGAGACAGATGCCACTGTTAGTGATGTTCAGCTGCACATTTGCATTCCTATAGTAGCTTCTTTTACTTGTCAGAAGTAAATTCGCCTCAATTCATCAGCTCTGTCTTAATAGGAACATGCAGGGATCTAAGATAAACATTAAAGTCTTTAATGAGGCACATTTGCTTACCAGCATGGTTTGCGGGCATTGCGGCCAGTCTAGCTATCCCCCGCTCTCTCTCGATACCACTGATGCTATGACCCAAATACTCTACGTCACTTTTCTTAAATTTCTATTTGTCAGGACGAATAGTAAGGCCTTTTGCAGCCAGAGCTATTAGAACCTTCCTTAAATATCTTGCTCTTCTGCATCCTTCCAAAACACTAATATGTCATGCTGAAATGCAATGGCACAATTTAAGCCATTAAGCGTCTCTTTCATGAGTCTTTGAAATACAGATGCCGCACTGGCTCAACCAAACTGCATCCTACAAAATCTAAATAGTCCCTCTGGAGTGATGAAAGCAGTGGGGTTGAGTCCTCTTCCAACCAGACCTGACGATAGGCGCTTGCCAAATCAAGGCATGAAAATATCTGTGCCCCTGCTAAAGTGGTGACAATCTCATGTAGGTTAGGCAGGGAATGAGCATCAGCCCAAATAGCACTATTAAGACTGGCCAAGTCGACACATAGCCTCAATTCTCCTGAGAGGTTAACCGAAATCACAACCGGAGAAACCTTTGGTGATGACTCATTTGGTTCAACGATATTTTTCTCTCAGAGATCAGGTAACATAACCTTTAATTTGCCCCTGTAGGATAATGGAACGTTCCTCACCTTATGGGGGGGTAGGAACAGCATCGTCCCAATGTTTGAACCCTGGCATTCCCCCAACTTATCACAAATACTTTAGGAATTTGTGATTGTAGCTCACGCACAAAGTCCAAATCACTATTAGAATTCCCAATGGCGTATACTGGAGGATCAGCCCTTGGGTCCAGTTTGATGCCCATTTCTTCTTGGTGTGGTCAACCCAGTAGAGATAAGCCCTCACTGGCCTTTACCAAATGTTCAACATCTCGAGAATTCCAAATTTGCCCAAAAGTACCCGACTAAATCAGTTTTGTGACCTGTACATCCTCCTGGTGCTACATCAGGAATAAGTAATTTTTTATTGGGACAATTTTTCTTGGCAACATCATGTGCAAAAATAGTCTTCCATGCACACACATCCACTAGGACTTGTAGTCTGACACCATCAATACAAAACTTACACGAAGGAAATGTGGTGGTACTTTCACCACCTGAAATATTCAGTACGATATTAATACCCTTTTTGCAGCTGTCATACAAGTTGTGATCGTCATCACAACACTGCACTACAGTCACTTTCCTAGATCCCGACATGCCCCTTTTTGCCACACCTGGAGCAATTATTCTTCACAGCAGTACACAATTTTGAATTTCCTAATTGCCTAATGCTACCACATCTATAACACAGAACAACAATAATTTTTCTCCCATCCGTTGTTAGCTTGATTTTTATGTCATTCTTTTGCATCAATTAATTTTTTTGTGAATAAGGGTTCTTTACCTTATCTGTATCATTGGCCACAATATGCACATCACCTTACTCATTACCTCTTTTTTCCTGTACAAACCTTTCAGAATGTTCAATAGCCTTAGTAATTCCAATAGCAGCACTGAGAGACAAATCAGAACTGGTCAACAACTTCTCTTGTATTTTCTTATTGTTAGTTCTCATCAAGATTTTGTACCTCAGGACTTGCTCATAGGAAATATGCTCAAACGCACACTTAACTACCAAATGTTCTAAGTGCCAAAACGTAATCTATAGATTTATCTGAGTGTTGTTTCCTAGAGTAAAAAATCTATCTCTCCTTGACGATATTAGTTTTCCTCCCATTCCGTAAACATAACTGCTTTGAGGCATATTAATATACATTAATGTTGCCAGGATTAACCAATGCTGGCAAATTTTGGAATTCTTTCAATCTAATTCCACTTAAGCAATGTTTTAAAAGTGCTACCTTTCTTTCTGGTTCGCACTCTTCGCTCTCTAATGCCTCAACATCGGCTAAAAACACCAACTCCCATATTTCCCAATCCATGGGTGGTTCCCCTGGTGTTGTGAGAAAAGAAGGAGGGGTTACAATCCCTGACATGGTACTAGCACTGAATTTAGACTGTAGGCTACACAATTTACTCCTCCCTCATGATGCACATGAAACAATTGATAACAAAAACCCCTTCCAATGGGAATAAAATAGATCAAAAGTACTGTATAATACACCCATAAAATAATAAAAGTAGGCACCCCTGTCAATGTACTAAGGGTGTGCACATCACTGTATAAAGAGAGCGCTTGACTGCCTCCAGATCCAGTCCCTGCTCCGTACTCACATGTGTTGTGTTTGTAAGAAATTACAGCCGGAGGCCAGAACCAATTACCAACACAGTGTCTTCAATTGAAATTACACCAAACCACACAGACAGAAAACGAACTCCTCTCGCGATGTCCACCAATCGATTTCATGACTCCACAGCATTAATCCCCACGAAAATGAAGTTGAACTAAACGCGTAACTTCTCTCCCGTCCATCGACAGTGTAGAATATAAAGGTAAGTGTAATAAAACACACTTGGAGCCAAGAAGAGTTTTCCTTGGATTTATTCACAGGAGGCGGGAAGTGTGTACAAGGAGGTCCAGTAACGTAGGGGCCCCCAATATATATATATATATATATATATATATATATATATATATATATATATATATATATATTCACTGAAAAAACCATGGGTTTCACACACGTTATAGTTAGGAATTAGCATTTAAAAAACCTTAGAAATTCAATGAAAAAACCAAAGGTTTCACACATGTTATAGTTAGCTGGACATTTCACTCGTAAAAAACCAATGAAATTCCCCCGTTATAGTTAGTTCAGCTAACTATAACTCGCGCGCCCGCAATGCACTACTGATGACGTCACATATTACATCACTCATGACATGGTCAGTGACATCACTCATGACATCACTGATGACATCTCAAATGACATCACTGATGACATTATCCTTGTGACAGAGTGGTAGACCTCCTCTCACCCTAATATAACCTTTGATACAAGCATTCAAAAATAGAGACTAAAATTTTCAAAACAATGGACATACCAATAACAGTTACAACAACCTATTCAGTAATTCTAAGATCCACATACACATCCACTCATCCACCAACAATCCTATACAGTCACTCATACATGTACTCACACATCATATGTACTCATACACCTAAACATCCTGTAACACAATCCCACTCATCCATAGAGTTACTCACACATAGTCACTCATGCTAATAAAGAATCAAACATCCATTTACTTGCATATACAGTTATACACACACCAGCACACTTACTTTTACAGAAACCTACACATACTTAGTCTTTTTAACAATCACTTATAGAAACACATACTTATTCATACAGGAACTCTTCCAATCTCTCACTCTCACATATACTCACTTATAAACACCAATAGTCACATATACTAGTTTAAAACATATGTAGTTACTTATGAAGACACTATTGAGACAGTCATTCACTCACTAACACACCCATGCACACACTCATCCACCCATACGGTCCTGCACACATGCTGTCTTCAACACATACAAACAGTGAGTCACTCATTCATGCACCTATGCACTACGTAATACCCACCACCGCACCATGAAGACACTCAGACACTCATACTGATACTCAAAAAACCAACTATTAACCTATATAGACACTCATGTAGCTACTCACCAACCCATGCAGCCACTTATATACAAAGTGAGAGACTGATACAGGTATTTACACATTTAAACATTACTCACTAAGCCATGTATTCAAAAAGATACACTTAATCAGTCAGTTATACAATCAATTTTTCAGAAACAAATCATCAATTTAGACACTTATATACTCATTTATTCTTCCATCGACCTTGAGATATATATATATAAAACATATTTAATTTTCAGAAAAACACACATTCACTGGATGATGTCATCAGTGATGTCATTTGAGATGTCATCAGTGATGTCATGAGTGATGTCACTGACCATGTCATGAGTGATGTAATATGTGACGTCATCAGTAGTGCATTGCGGGCGCGCGAGTTATAGTTAGCTGAACTAACTATAACGGGGGAATTTCATTGTTTTTTTACGAGTGAAATGTCCAGCTAACTATAACATGTGTGAAACCTTTGGTTTTTTCATTGAATTTCTAAGGTTTTTTAAATGCTAATTCCTAACTATAACGTGTGTGAAACCCATGGTTTTTTCAGTGAATTTCAAAGGTTTTTTAAATGCTAATTCCTAACTATAACGTGTGTGAAACCCATGGTTTTTTCAGTGAATTTGCAAGGTTTTTTAAATGCTAATTTTTTTTTTTTTCTTCTTTTTTTTTTTTTTACATATTTTTATTTTAATTTTCTATCCTTTTTTAAAGACTATGGTTAAATTTTTAAAATTCTACAATATGTTTTTTTTTACATTTTTTGTAAAATAAACAGGTAAAATTTATTAGCAATACATTTTTTCCTTTTTTTTAAATTTTTTTTTAGTACGCGTACCGTAAGCTTACGGTAAGCGTACGGTTTACGCAATGTCCGTAATTTATCTACGCTGTTTGCGTATAGTTACGCAATTTGCGTAGCCGCGCGTACTCCGCGTGGGGCGCGTACGCGGGTACGCTACACGCGCACGTTACGCGGAAGTGTCGGGGAATGACTGTTATGCGCATGCGCGCGAGCGCGTGTCTTTTTTACGCGCATGCGTACTTTTGCCGTAAGCGTACCGTAAGCGTACGGTAGGTCATGTGATCATGAAACACAACTTTTGATTGGTTGAAACTACTTTCAGTTCTAGAACTCTCCTACACCACACCCATTCCCCTCATTTCTGCTTGTGATCCCTTAGGAGAAGGAGCTGGGTTGTCTTTGTGATACGATGGCAGAACAGCAGAGCTCTTCTGAGAGTGAGGCTAGCAGCACTACCTTGAGGCAGAGAGCGAGGAAACAAAAGACCTCTTACGTATGGGAGTATTTTACTTTTCCAGAAGGCCAGCAAAAGGTAAATGCACCCTTAGTGACTTGCAAGCTGTGTAAGCGTGTACTTTCAAGAGGTAATCCTGACAGGAAGTATTCCTTTGGGAATCACACCATGATGAGACACCTTAAGGATGTACACAGAAGGACACATGCTCGACTTACTGAAGGTAACCCTTCAGTAAGTCAACCAAGCACATCCACAGCAGCTCAGCCTGGACCATCATCTGCAGAGCCGAGTCCTTCTTCTGCAGGTCAGGTGAGCCCTTCATCTGTGGGGGGAGCATCTCCTTTTTCTGGTCCTCTGGAAATTAACCCTCGGTTTGCGAGGGTTGAAGTACGGTGCGCCAATTGTCACGATCTAATTACTTATAGGCAGACCAGTATGTCCCTAGTGAACAATAAAATAGATCAGCACACTTGTCGTACCTTCTAATATTCCCATTCTTTCTTTCCTCTGTCCCTGCATGAACACAACGGCTCTTTTAAGAGCCAACCTTACCTTTCAACTATTTTTTATATATGTTTTTAAAAACTTTTTTTATTTTATTTTTTACCGTACGCGTACGGTACGCGTAATTTTTTTTTTTTTTTTTTAAAAAACACTAAAAATCAATTATCACATTACAAGGTCCTTGAGAGACTACAATTAAAAACTGCAAATGTGATTGTAGAGAAGTGGAAAAAAGGGACCATGACATTATTGACTTACCATACCCACTCAAAAAAAGATTTATTCATTTAATTTTTTTTAATTGCTTTTAAAATGGTTCTAGTTTTCGAAAATTTTCTATCTCAATCTGAAAAAAAATAAAAAAGTATTAATATTTAATAAAACATTTAATAATACAGTACACATATTTACATATTTTTCAAAAAATATTTTTGCCTTTTTTTTGCTGTTTTCAGAAAATATTGCATTTCACTATAAATTGTGAAAGCAATTGCATTCATCATTTAACAGCAGGCAAAAAAAAATTAACAATCTCAAAGATTGTTTTTAAAAAAGCCCACAATCTCTTTTTGCATAAACATAACTTTATAGAAATGCATAATATTCTTAAAAAATATCATCTAATATCAATACTTATTTCTTTAAAATACCGTCTGATATTTTTGTTTCAGAAGTATAATCACAATAATATATGTCAAATAACTCCACAATACATCTGGTTCCATTTCCTTTAGGCCAAATAGTAATTTTAAAATTCTTTTTTAGTTTAATTTCCAATGGTAATCCAATAAAAAACAAAAGTTTAAATTGTACAGATGTCACCGATTCTCTGTAACATTTTGGTTTCCGAAAGATAGATTAATAATTAAATAAGTCCACAATAGAATTGTTTACTTTTCCGCATGGCCAAATAGTAATTTTAAAAATCTTTTTTGAAAAAATTTCCAATGGCAATCCAATAACATTCCAAAATTTAAATTGTGCAGATGTTACCGATTTTTTCTAAATTTTTGGTTTTCCAAAGTTTCCTTAAAAAATGGAAATATTCCACATTACAATTGGTTACCTTTCCATTAGGCCAAATGATAATTTGTTAAATCTTTTTATTTGTAAATTCCAAATGGTAATCCAATAAAATGGTAAAATTGTTTTGTCCAGATGTTGTCAAATCTCTCTAAAATTTAGGTTTCAGGAAGATTAGATAGGAATTTGCTAAATCAAAAGGCAAACGTTGCTTAAAAATCAATTGGGAATCATTACACAGTGTCCAGCCTTTTTCACATTTAAGATAAACTGTGTAATGACCAGAAGTTACAGTAGGTCCATCATGGAAAATTATTGCAACTGTTACAAAAGTTTTTCCTGAAATTGATAATTGCTGTCCTGTAAACTTCTTTATTAAAGTATCCAATTTTGAACCATCAGCTCTACATCGTTGCATCATTAAAATTACATACTGTCTGTATTCCTTTAAAATTAATGTTGAAAACATGTCAGATTTACACTCACCGCATTGCATGCTATGATTAGCATCTTTAACTAATTTAGCAAAAGTGACTGTTTTACTCTCTGGCAATGTTAAATAAATAAACCTTTCAGAATCAACATTAGAGCCACATATATTATAACAGTTTTCACAACTATGTTCCCATTTATAAGAGAGACCAAATACATTTTCAATGTTAACCCCTTCTTCTTCCAGTACCTGAAGAAAATAAATCAAGAATTCCTGTGCGTCTTGCTGTACATTTTGAGAAAACTGTGTTCGTCCTGAACATACATCTAAAACTTTTCTAATTTCAGTAGCACTTTCTATTTGAGTTTTATCATTACTCAGCTTTTCAAAAAGGAGACTCAGCACAGTACAGAATCTTTTTCCCTGATTTACTATTATCTGCTCTTGCAAACTTTCCAGATAAAATGCAACATTCAGCACTACATTAGCGTAGCAGTTGACACCAGAGCTATTTTCAAAATAACATCCTACAACCTGTTCTTCATTTTCCTTATTCTTTTTGCTTGCAATTACATCACTCCTCTTTTTTTTCCTCCTCTCTACATCTTCATTACAGATATTCTCATTTCTCCTTTTACGAGAAACTACACGTTTCTCCAACACAGGATACTGACCTAAATGAGGAGCATAGCTTCTTCTTAATCTATTATACTCCTTTACACAATTTGTATCAGCACTAACTTTTGAATCATCAAAGTCTATCATGAATAAACCTGATAATGTTTTCACTCGTGACAAAGCAACATATGCCATACCTTCTTTGAACACAGTTGAACCAATGTTCACAAATGCACAATCTACAGTCAATCCTTGAGACTTGTGAATAGTTACAGCATATGCTAGCGAAAACGGAAACTGCTTCCTACGTACATATAAGTCTTTCACAAGCATGAAACGAACTGTACAACGACAAATGTCTTTAACTTCTTCTATCTGATCAAATTTTATTTTTAAACATTCAATTCCATCTTTTTTCTGATAATTAATAAAACCCACAACTCTTCCCATAGCTCCATTAACTAAACCTTTTTCAACATCCAAATTTCTCCTTAAAAATACTCTACAGTTCATGCAAACATATAGATTTTTTTCTAATCCAGCTGTTTTGGAAATCTTCTTCTCTAGTGAATCCAATTTATTTTTCAGTGTGCCTGTTAATGTGACAGTAATTCTTCCATCCTCAATTTTGTCCACTGCTTCCAATTTCAGGATATCTTCCTTTTCCAATTTCAAAAGCTCCTCATTGAATATTGAGCATTCACGTAGAGTTGGCATTAAGCAGATGACACTTTTGTTTTCTGCAATGTTCTTGTATATCTTCTCTGCAACTATTTCTTCCTTTGGAAATAAATTATGTAGCAGCCGAGTCTGTAATGCTTTTTTGCCAGCTTCTGTGAGTAGTCCAATCCTGATATCTTTCAGAATACTTCCATATTCTTCATCGTTTGCTTGCCTCATATTAGTTGTAAGTTCCTTGTACTCAAAGAAGGACCAAATATTTGTATTACCGATGCTTCCCAATGACTTCTTCGTGTCTTCATGTGTCACAGTATTAAACACTGGTTGTCCTTTAACTGGAGTAAGTTGCAAAAGATCTCCAAAAACTATGACGTGTTTTCCTCCAAATAACACGTCATAGTCTGACTTCAGAATTTGCTGCATTCTTAAATGCACAAAGGCAAGCATTAAGTTCGATACCATGCTCACCTCATCAATAATGAGAACTTGCATCTTCTTCAATACTCTTGAAACTTCCAAGCATGCTTCTCCAGTTAGCTTGTTGTATTGTATTTTGTTCTCATGCTCCACTGGTAACATTAGCAAACGATGTAAAGTGATTCCTTTTATGTTATATGCTGCTAACCCAGTTGGAGCAGTAACCACACAAGACAAAGTAGAATCCGTTTTTTGCTGTAGGTAGCTTCTGATGACTTTTATTAGGAAACTTTTTCCAGTTCCAGCTTGTCCGCTTACATACATCCTGATTGGATGAAATGATGTGCATGAGCACTCTTTTTTTTCATGTAGAAATCCGTGATCAATTTTGTTTCTGATCTCTTCATAAATTTGTTGCTGCTCTTCGTTCAGTTGTCTTTCCAAATTTTGTAAGTCTATAAATTCTCCTTGAGCTTGATTCATAGCCGTTTCCACTTCATTCATGGCTATTGATGCTTCATTTTCAACGATTGGTTGTCCTAGGGGATCTTGACTGAGTGTTCCTGAACTTTGGCTGTCCTGAGAACTGTCTCTAGCTATTTCTGCTGCAATTGTAGTTTCCTGTTCAATTTCTTCATTTAACATTTGCAGATAAGTTGTGAATGTATTGCATTGTATGCTGTCTTTGCAAGCATTAAAAGAATCTTCATAGCTTTGAAATTCTCCCAGTAGTTCATCCTCTGTACGCCATGGTTTAAACAGCTGTAAAAGAGACAAGTAGTAAAATTCCTTTTTGTCAGTAGTGTCGCAACTCAGCTTCCGGTGATTTATCAAACTTCCTTTTGTTTGCTTCACCAAACATCCTTCCTCACCAATGACTTTATATTTTCCATTGTTGATGTCTTCTGCGGCTTTCCGTGAATAAATGTAGTTCTGCAGCACTTCATAGAGACACATGTTCTCCAGATGATGACTTCTCTTGGGATAATATGTGTCCAACATGTTTGATTTCAAAATATCTGTACTTTCTGGGTCATTCTCGGCCAAATATTCAATTTCTCCAACAGATTTCAGTACCCGATTTCTCATTGCTGCAAGGCCTAAACTTGCCCAAATTATTCTTCTTGATTTCGAGTAGAGACTTGCAGAAGATAACCTATCTGAACATTCGTAGGATCCAATTTCTCGATGCGATAACATCTTCAAACTGAAATTGTACAGCTTCTTACTGACAGTTTTCTCGTGAGAAATCTCTTCCCACATTTCCTTCAATTCTGTTTTTTCTGATTTCGTAATGTAAGACGTTACATATCGAGCAACAGCAATGGAATTGTCAGCTACATACTGTATATCCATGTTAGCGTTCCACATGGATAAAATCACTGGGTTGTAGTCATTTATATTTTTTGATTCTTCTTTTCTTTTAAGGTTGTAGGTATTCTTAGGTGATTTTCTTGTGATAGTATGTCTCACAGATGACATAAAACTGTTAACTCTTCCATTTGAAAGAACAGGTCTAGGAAATCCAAATCGACGTTTAGTGTAATATTTATCTTTGCTCTTGTATTTCCGTCGACAGTATTTTCCACACCGATGACTTTGGAAACGTAAAACTTGCTCCTTTAACTTTTTCTCTTCTGTGGTTTTTGGTATAGCACATGTTGCATATTCTTCAATGTAAGATAACGCTGCTTCATCAGTATCTGTTCCAAACTTTGGGGCATCCTTGATCCACAACAGCATATGAATATGAGGAGCACCTCTTGCCTGGTACTCTTTTCTCCAAAAGAAATCCACTACTTCTCCTAGAGGTGGATTTTTTTTTATTGCAGATGAAGGACATCATAGCCTCAAATCTATGATTGAAATATCTGCAAACATTAACCGGATCCAATGAGCACAGTTCTCCTGCTGTCTTGTATTCGATGTTTTTAATGTTTGAATTTGCCTCTCGTAGAAAATCCAGTAAATCATCCCAAGCGTACTCGGCACAGCTTAGGGTAAGGAACCATGTTGGAGTTCCTAAATTCCGTAACATGCATTTTAATTCACCATGGCGTCGGTACCAATATTCATTTGTCCCACGCTGACAAGCCATCAGATTGATCAGTTGTGTTTCCAAATGATCATCTCGGTGCTGCACTTTCTCCATAAAATCCTTAGCAGACACATTTTGTAAATGTACTCCACTTTTTAAAATGTGATTTACTGCATAAGACAGTGCAGACAAGTCGCTTTCAAATAAAAGATGGAACAAATAAGGAATACTTTGTCGAAATCTGGGATCTTCAGCATATAGTCTTGTGGTCCGATACTCAGAAGCTGGAATCTGTTCCGGACGTTCATCGTATCGTCCTCCTTTTCCTTTAGGAAACAGCTGGGGAAAACATCGAGCTTCCAAGCTCTCCTCCCATACACTCACGGGAGTTCCTTTTGCTTTCTTCATCTGAAATAGATCAATATTGTCTCCCATAACTTCTTTTGAATGAAGAGGATGTATGCTAAAATGTTCATAAATTTCTTCTTCCTTTGACTTGTCCACTTTTTCAATTTGTCCAGTTGGTGTTTCTGTGTCTTCTTGTAAATCTTCTTCTTCTTCTATATAAATTGATTCATACCATTTGTTATTCCTTTTCAAATACAAATTTGCTCTTTGTACTTTCCGTACATCTACCAGCTCCTGCCAAATCTTCTTATTCTTTGTAGGTACACCATTAACCAGAATAATTAATGGTTCAGTTTCCAAAGTATCCGCATCAATAGTTTCCATATTTTTTTTCAAATCCAAGGGCAAATACACCACTCTACCTTTTAAACCTCTCAGTAAATCTGAAGGAGGTAATTTACCAGTTTTGGGCTCCATACGTACTATGGTCTGGAACGGATGAACACATTGAATGAGTATAGACTCATATGTATTTAATTCAGAAAGTTCAGCAGGAATAGCATCCAATTCTAAATTATTATGTACAGCTCTGGTCGGCATTCTATTTTCCTCTAACTTGTTGTAACAGTATTTACAAATACGCTGAACTTCACCCAATTCAAAACAATTTTCAAGAAATATATATGTGGCAAAATCCTTCCACTTATAATTATCTTCATTTTCACTCTTTCTGTAGAGATCAACATACCTGGTTTGTTTTCTATAATGAGTTCTGCGGCAACAAATACAAGTAATATTTGGTCTTTCATTAGAGATTATTGCAAATTTTGTTATGTGATCATTAAATGTCTTACTTACAGAGGGTTCTACATTTTCTTCCACTTCTTCCTCATTTACTGTGTCCTTCTCTGCACTGTTTTGTTCAGGACCAAAGTAACAAAACTGAATTTCATCAACAACCTTCTCTACATCTGATACCGTTCCACGGAACAGAGCCCTATTCAATTCATCTAACTTTATTGCTGGACTTTTAGCAAAATACAACCGTCTCACAAACTTTCTCATTTCAGTATGATGAACAGCCAGCATCCTAAAATGATGGAAAACACTATTACACACTTTTCTAGATAGACAAGCCAGAGAATGACCCTGCGAACCAGTATTCTCTCTCACTCTGCATGGATCTAGACTTTGAAGCACCTTAATCTTCTGTTTCACACTTTTTTTGCTATATTTTCTTAGAAACTCACGAAATTTATCAATAGATTCCTGACGCACAGTGCAAATACTACTACAATTCCAAGTGTACACTGGGGCTTTAGGACGTCTCCCCATAGCCTCATCCGCCATCACTTGTACCTCATCTCTTGGAACCATTATCTCCTTCTCCATTATGCAACCATTTTTCACTTCATAAGCACGACCTCTGGTGTCAACTGCATGCAGCAAACTATTACTTTGAAAATAACTCTCTTCATTAAAAAAAGGTTCACTACTTGAACTATGCATCCATTTTCCTAAAAACACTTTACAAAAGTTTGTTCTGTTCACTACTCTTTTCCTTTTGCTATGTGATTTCAGTACATTAACCATTTTGTCTAATGTACGCATCCTATTCAAAATTAAAATGAATAGTTTCCTTTTTAATTCTAATGTCTTTGCTGCAATGGCTTCAATTTCTTTTTTTCTCTTATAAAACTTTGCCTTTTGCTTATATTTCTTCACATCCTTTATCAAATTGGACATAACTCTCCTCTGAAACATTTTTCTACGTATCTCGTTAAACGCTGTTTTTCTGTTTAAGTTTATCTTTTTAGTTGCAGAAGGTATATTTGCATTAACTAAATTCTCAATTTTTTCCTGTCCTTTTCAAATGAAATCATTCTTTCCAGTACAGACATTTTGTACATTTTTCCTTTTTTTGAATATGTTCCTTAGAAAATCTTTTGTTTGCTTACCAGAAGATTTTTTCTTCTTCCCAACATGAGCATCTTCAACTAACTTAGGTCCTCCAGTTGTCTTCAAATATAGGTTTTTTTTGTGGTCTTTTTTTACTCTGGATTTTGTAGGCATCTTAAATTTTGTTCACTGCTCTTCAGCAATACCTGAAAAAAACTAAAAAAAAAATCCTTTATTTTATTTAAATATATTACTACATTTGTTTTCACATTAGTCACAAAACGAAATTTCTTTGCCAATTTGAAAGCACACTTACTGCTCTTTTTTTTGGCAAGTGATAAACACTTTTACAGACTGACACATTATGAATCCACTTTTCAGATTTTTTAAAAAGCACATGTCCAAACTGCTTTTTCAGACCATCACCATTTGTAACTTGGGTGACTGCCTACACTCCAGCAAGGGCAACCAGCCTTAGTGATGCTGAATGTATTTGCATTACTGACTGAAACCTCAAACCCCACTCGCTTGTGAATACTGTGCATGATTCCACATGGTAAGCAGCTGGGTGTGTGCTAAGAGTCTGCTTCTGCACCAAAAAATGGCTCCCCCTTTCCATCTAATGCAACTGTGAAATCACCAGAGCAATACGCAATAAATCTCTGCCTGTAATTCCTATTTGCACACAGAGTCATGTTTTCACATTAGTCACAAAACGAAATTTCTTTGCCAATTTGAAAGCACACTTACTGCTCTTTTTTTTGGCAAGTGATAAACACTTTTACAGACTGACACATTATGATTCCACTTTTCAGATTTTTTTAAATGCACATGTCCAAACTGCTTTTTCAGACCAGCACCATTTGTAACCTGGGTGTCTGCCTACACTCCAGCAAGGGCAACCAGCCTTAGTGATGCTGAATGTATTTGCATTACTGACTGAAACCTCAAACCCCACTCGCTTGTGAATACTGTGCATGATTCCACATGGTAAGTAGCTGGCTGTGTGCTAAGAGTCAGCTTCTGCACCAAAAAATGGCTCCCCCTTTCCATCTAATGCAACTGTGAAATCACCAGAGCAATACGCAATAAATCTCTGCCTGTAATTCCTATTTGCACACAGAGTCATGTTTTCACATTAGTCACAAAACGAAATTTCTTTGCCAATTTGAAAGCACACTTACTGCTCTTTTTTTTGGCAAGTGATAAACACTTTTACAGACTGACACATTATGATTCCACTTTTCAGATTTTTTAAAAAGCACATGTCCAAACTGCTTTTTCAGACCAGCACCATTTGTAACCTGGGTGTCTGCCTACACTCCAGCAAGGGCAACCAGCCTTAGTGATGCTGAATGTATTTGCATTACTGACTGAAACCTCAAACCCCACTCGCTTGTGAATACTGTGCATGATTCCACATGGTAAGTAGCTGGCTGTGTGCTAAGAGTCAGCTTCTGCACCAAAAAATGGCTCCCCCTTTCCATCTAATGCAACTGTGAAATCACCAGAGCAATACGCAATAAATCTCTACCTGTAATTCCTATTTGCACACAGAGTCATGTTTTCACATTAGTCACAAAACGAAATTTCTTTGCCAATTTGAAAGCACACTTACTGCTCTTTTTTTTGGCAAGTGATAAACACTTTTACAGACTGACACATTATGATTCCACTTTTCAGATTTTTTAAAAAGCACATGTCCAAACTGCTTTTTCAGACCAGCACCATTTGTAACCTGGGTGTCTGCCTACACTCCAGCAAGGGCAACCAGCCTTAGTGATGCTGAATGTATTTGCATTACTGAGTCCAACCTCAAACCCTTAAACTATTCTTTTATTATACCAGTACACCTTAATTTATTGTGAAAACATAGTCCATATTATTTTACTTGTTCCTCACATTTAAATTTCTCCCAAAACAGAAAATAATAAACACAACTTCAACAAAAAGAATTGCATTTCTATTATTCATTTCTTAATTTACCATATACATCCCCTCTCAAACTCTAAACTCACCTTTAAAATTAGTTAGCTGTGAAAGAAATGTGGCACTCAAACAGCAGATTATCAGAGCCAGGATCTCTGTTCTTTACACCCCTCTCCTCTCAGCAGAACCAGATAATGGCAAACTTTCCCTCTCTTTTTCCACACATATACATGTTAGTTTCAAATCTCAGTGCTTGCCCCTTTTTTTCAAATGTAATCACACATTTCTATTGGTTGAAAACCAACCCTTTTCCAAAAGTACCCTTCCCCCAACTTGACTTCTGCCTAGTACCCTTCCCCCAACTTGACTTCTGCCTGCTACCATAGCAACAGCTCATGGAACACTGCTGTGTGGAGTCAGGTCAGAAGTTCGCCAAACAATGTTTCAATTCCACAGAGCAAGAGTGCTTGACTTTTCAAACCTAACAGCAAATCCATAGTACTGTTCTTTGGTAACACATTTTTCTGTACCAATAGAAAACATGCTTCTATTAATTTACACATACAGCCTAGTTTTTATTCTAGAATGGTATGAAACAGCCAATCAGTTCTTTTTTTTATGAAAAAAATATGTATGCCTCCATTTCCAAACTGTCTTTCTTTTCATATTGCCATTCTACTGAATTACACCTCCTGAGTGCATCCAGTTCTCCTTTGAAGATGTTCACAGTGTGGATTGTAGGGCACAGCTATGTCTTCTGGAGTGAAAAGTTTGCAGAGAAAACAGGTATGGTGAGAGACCTTGCTTTGCCAAATGTAGACATTAAATGGATTGTTCAGAGAGGGTTAAAGTGGCACCAATTGATGCCATTGGTGAAATCCTTCATGCACATCCAACACCCTGACCTCATAATAGTGCACTGTGGTGGCAATGACCTAGGCACTTTGACTGGGGTAGGTCTGGAAATGCTTATGAAGGACACCTTTGCACAACTGTTTTCACTTTTCCCTAAAACTGCCTTTGTGTTTTCTAACATATGCCAAAGGCAAAAATGGAACTGGTCCAATCATTTCTGTCCGCAGATTGACAAAGCAAGAAAGCACGTCAACAAATCTGTTTCTGCTTTCCTCCGTGACTATGGTATGGGTTCCATTTACCACAACAACTTGCGTTATGACATGCAAGACATTTATAGAGGAGATGGTGTGCACTTCAATGATGAAGGGAACAGAGTCTTCCTCTTGAACCTTAGACTCTGCATCGGTACTTACTTGTAGGTACCACTAAAAAATCACTTCATAAACACAACGGCTCTTTTTAGAGCCCCCTAATATCTAAACACTTAAATCTGATTTTCATTTCTTTTTTTTTTTTTTTTTTTTACCGTACGCTTACCGTACGCGCACCCCGCGATTTTTTTTAAAATCAATAAATGTTTTCTTTGTACTTTTCTGTCCTTCTTTGACCCCCTTACAAATGTTAGGGGGTCTGTAACTCTCCTCCTTGCCCCCTTTTCTTGTTATCACTCTTTTTTTTCTGAGTGAAACACACGAAATGGCGGCCGCCGCTTCCTGGTTTCGACCGATTCGAATGTTTACTAAGATCTAAGAGCCAATCAGAATCGAGCTCGCGCACGCCACCGTACGCGTACGGTAAGCGTACCGTAAGCGCACCGTAAGCTGGCTCAGATATATATATTGATTTAATGGCTATTTTCTCAGAATCTACTTAACAGATTTACACCAAACCTACCAAAGGCACTTCCTTGACCTGAGGACTACCTCTCTGCCAAATTTCTAGTAATTCTGTTCAGCCGTTCGGGCTGTAGCCCTGTCTAAAGGTCCTATGGAAAAATGCATGGGAAAAACGTGTTTTGGGACCCCCCTTTTATCTCAGCCCCCGCTTGACGAATCCCCCCCGAGACTTTCAGGGAAGGAGCGGAGCGTAGCGCCCCACCTATTTTGAAAAATTCGCGAGGATTCTTCGACCGGCGCCAAAGTTATTCAAAATAGAATGTTGCGGATTTCCTATGGAAACGTGGTCCTAACTATAACTACCTACTGGCGACCGCCAGTAGGATATATATATATATATATATATATATATATATATAATCTCCACAGCAAGATTCCTCACTCCGAGGAGAACATCTTTATTGCAGCGTGGCAGGCATGACGCGTTTCGTCTTTACTGACTTTCTCAAATGCCAAACACCAGAAACTGACACCTGCCGACATTCAAACGATCCATTATGCTCCCATTGGTGGGGGCCCAGCAGAGTCAACCAATAGCATGAACACCTCATTGTAGTCCCATTTAGCGAACTCCAACTCCCAGCAGGCACCATTTCGGCTTGCAGGTAAGTGTTTTGGCTGTCGATTCTTTGTAACTCGCAGTGAGTGCTGGTGATCTGTGACATGACGAGTGTAGGTGCAGATTAAAATAACAAGTGTCCTCGCAGCTCAAAGACCTCTCACAGGCCCCCTTAGACGTCTCACCGCATATGTGAAGGGTCCAGGCAAGTCATGAGACTCAGCAACAATGCGCAGGCCTCTATGTGTAATCACGAACTGAATTATCAGCGGAGTGAGCACTGTTCCTTCATGCGGGTGCCAGGGCTTTCCAATACCTTGGAATCCAGAAAAGCTGTGAAGCGGGTGCCCTTGTAGCTCTGGCCGCAAACGAGACGGTCCCCCTAGCGCGCTCGGGGCATTGCGCGCAAAATATCCACAGCAAGATTCCTCACTCGAAAGAGACCAGAGGGACACACCGGGGAGCCAAGGAGAACATCTATATATATATTCACTTAAAAAACCATAGGTTTCACACATGTTATAGTTAGCTGGACATTTCCCTCGTAAAAAACCAATGAAATTCCCCCGTTATAGTTAGTGCAGGCAACTATAACTCACGCGACCGCAATCCTCTGCTGATGACGTCAGATATTACATCACTGTATTTAGACACCTATTTACCCATGTCTTCTTCCATTAATCTTTAGCTATACATATATTACAAATATTTATTTTTCAGAAAGACACATATGTAATCAGTGATGTAAAATCTGACGTCATCAGCAGAGGATTGCGGTCGCGTGAGTTATAGTTGCCTGCACTAACTATAACGGGGGAATTTCATTGGTTTTTTACGACGGAAATGTCCAGCTAACTATAACATGCGTGAAACCTATGGTTTTTTAAGTGAATTTGCAAGGTTTTTTAAATGCTAATTCCTAACTACAACGTGTGTGAAACCTATGGTTTTTTAAGTGAATCTGTACGGTTTTTTAAATGCTAAGTTATGTATTTATTAATATATTTTTTTCCAGGTTTTTCACCGTGCGCGCACCGTGCGCGCGCTGTGGTCACTCGGTGCGCTTAGCGCACCGAGCGCCCACGATGCGTTGTGCGTGCCGTGCGCGCACGGTGCGCGCACCCCGCGCTTTTTCGTCAAACAAATTAATGTTTTTTTCGCCCTTGGGGGTCCTTCAGTGACCCCCTGACAAAGGCTAGGGGGTCAGGAACTGTCCCCCTGCCCCCTTTTCACGTTCTCCACCTTTGTTTTTCACTGCCTCAGACTGCGAGAGACAAAATGGCGGCTGACACTTCCTGATTTCGACCGATTCGAATGTTTACTGACATCTAACAACCAATCAGAATTGCGCTCGCGCACGTCACCGTGCACGCACCGTGCGCGCACCTTGCGCGCACGGTGCGCGCTTATAGATATATATGTACTTTTAACTGACATTTTCTCAGGAACTACTGAACAGATTAACTCCAGATATTCAAAAGGCACATCCCTGACCTGAGGACTACCTCTCTGCCAAATTTCAAGTAATTCTGTTCAGCCGTTCGGGCTGTACCTTGGACTAAAGGTCCCTATGGAAAAATGCATGGGGAAAACGCGTTTTGGGACCCCCCTTTTTTCTCGGCCCCCGCTTGACTAATCACCCCGAGACTTTCAGGGTAGGAGCGGAGCGCCCCACTTATTTTGAAAAATTCGCGAGGATTCGTCAACAGGCGCCAAAGTTATTCAAAATAGAATTTTCAGATTTCCTATGGAAACACGGTCCTAACTATCTACTGGCGACCGCCAGTAGATAATATATATATATATTTATATATATATATATATATATATATATATATATATATATATATATATATATATCCCGACAACCCTTGAACAACAAGAAGCCCAACCTGAAGTAGGCACAAGCATGACAAGATTGTCACGCTCGAATCTATATTGTACATAGCATTTATAACTACAAGTAATACAAATGTGAACAGGATGCGCGAGCATAAGAGAGTCAGGCTTGCACATGCAACACTTGGCCCCCAGTCCTGGTCCCAGGCAGAAGTCTTGCAAAGCTTCTCCTCGCACCAGCCAACTGGCTACTTCGCAGTTTTGGGGGCATTGAGCTCCCCTTTCTTATAGTCTTTTTCCAGAAACCAAATGTGATTTAGGGTCTGAGTCTTTGAAGTTTGTGTTAGGGGGGGTCTGATTCCTTTTTTAGTACCCACTCCTCTACTCTGTCCTTCCTCCAGAAAGTAGTCTGCCACAGCAGGAGTGACTCTAAATCTGATCGCCCCACAGTACAGGACATAGGAGTAACACCTGGATGTCTGCCACAGTGATATGTGCATCCAAAGGTTACCCCAGGGCCTTAGCCTTACTCTTTATGATTTTCTTATCAGCCCCATCTCCTTCCTGGGACATGCCCAGGCCCCTTTCCAATGACCTCTCCCTAAATCAAAGAGCACCCTTTGAAATGTACTGATGAGCCTGGCTGTCCTTCCTCCAGTGTGTGTATCCCACCTAGCTCACAGTCCACAAATTTGTCTGAGGGAGGGGGGGGTCCCTTACCTCCACATGTTCCTCCAGTCAGCCCCGGGTCTCCCAAATTAGAACCCATAGTCATCCATGCATTGAACAATTTACAGGCATGCGTACACAAAGCACATACATTCAACTATGTGTGTGCTGCATACTAACTTGATGTAGGGCAAGGGTGAGTTAAACACAGCAGCAAAACTGAACATGATTGAGCCTGTAGGCCCCACTACATTGACACAGGTAAAAAAGCTTATTCACTCCTACTGATCTCTACGCAGTATGCTGCCACCTCCATTCTTGTGCTGCTTGACTACTGGGAAAGGCAGTAGCCTTTTACCATCATGAGGGTAGTGCATTGGGCGCCCTTCCTTGTCCAAGAAGACCGCAATTCTTGAGACACAGGGGTGTGGCTTCATGGGGTGTGTTTGGGGTGTTACACTCACTAATGTATTATTTAATGGATAGTTGAATACAGGAGCTTTCAGCCGGGTATGCTAAGGTGTCTGATAGATTTCACCTGGGATTTTTAAATACTCATTCAGACAAAAATAAACACACTCATACACTCTCATCTCGGTTTCGAGGGTCTTAAAACATGGTTATTTTACACAATACTGTGTTTTAAGTCCCCCTGAAAATCCGCACTCCTTTTCCTCTCCTCTGGTCCTTAAGCCCCCCTCATACGCTGCTTTGACAGTCACACCCTCCCAGTCTTACTGAACAACCTACTCCCCTAGTCATGGCATACATGCATGATTGGTGTTTGCCCATGACAACAAAAATCAACACCAGGGAACCCAACATTGTTGCTTCTGGGGCACTCAGAGCAGGTGTGTACGTCTGTCACCATTGAGGGACTTTCCAGCCAAACAATGGCTGTTCTCCATGCTTGGAATTGTTTTGTTTTGCAGAAACAAGCTCCAAAAGCGGGCGCTTATTTCAGAAAAAAAAAATTACCCTCCAGTGGGTGTCATAATTTTTTCTGTTTCTCAATGTACAGGAAAGAAAAGAAATTACACCACCCACCCTAAATTTGGTGGGCGGTGTAATATCCTTCTTCCATCAGCCCATACTCTGTCAGGACGTTAAAGGAAGTTTTCCGTAAACAAAGCCTACTGGGGTCCATCGATGGAAAATTTAAGGTCAACCCGTCTGTAAATGAAGTGGGCAGACCAGATGTTTGGCAGGCAGGGTATCTTATTACGTTTGCAACAGAGTACTCTGTCCACTAAACTCCAATTCGGACCATTAGTATCTTGCATAAAACAAGTATGTTAAAAATATATTTTTAGTTATATGCATTATCAGACTGTACCTAGTGGTGCAAAACTTTAAAAAAAAATACGTTTCCATTAGAAGGATGCACTGCAGAACTCAGTTGATAACACCCTTACATTGCCTCTCAAAAATAATGAATCTTTGTCATTGTGAAGCCTCAAATGCCTCTATCAATTGAAGTCATAAACTGGCTCCCAGTCATTCTTTAGATTTGCTTATTAAAAAATAACTTTTTGGCCCTCTTTTGGCTTCACCGAACAGGAGACCCCCTTCCTTCCTTTTCCACCAGAGGCCCTGAATTTTATCTGTTCTGGTGCATTGTTTTTTCAACAAAAAGTTGAAAAAGTGATATTGTAAAATTTGGGACTCTATTCTCAATAGATCACGGCCACTGAGGTTATCCAAAAAATATCTACAGTGAAGGCTTTGTTTGTTTTTTCATTGCTTCTCGTGCTTCATGGTGTTGTACTTTCTCTGCCAATCAGCCCACTAGCGAGGGCCCATAAAGACATGGACCACAACCGGGAACTGTGCAGAGCATGATTCCAGTTTGTAATTCCATTCTGCTCAAATATAAGAGATCCAGTGTTCCTGAACCCATATTTACTGGATGCGGAAACGAAGAACACGATTTAGTTGGCTGGAAAATCCAGCCTGTAAAATCACTGTGAGAAGAGGTTGCATTGCAGCCCAAACCCTTCCATAACCCCTGCTTGAACCTCAGACCAGGTATAGGGAAGCATGACATGCCTTCCACTTGCCAGCCAAAATTCTTCTCTCCTTCTATACCTGCTCCCTCCACCCCTGCCTTCCAAAAGCCCCCTGCACACGTTTTTCACCCCCTCCCCGCACAATTTCTTTATCTGCTCAGGTTGTTTGATAAATGTGTGCATTAAACCCCATGAAAAAGGGAATACCATGCGAAATACCACCAGGTAATTCCAGGACTGCACAATAATTCCCCATTCAATGGGGTTTAACTCTTAATTACATGGTACTGTTGAGTTGTTACCGTACGGTACCGGCTGTGCTTAATTTGAACCAGTGGTTGCCGGTGGGGCCCAACGCAACTCATTTTGGGGACCAGCATTTATTTTTCTTGATAAGACATTTCCCGAGTGCAAGAGAGGAAAAAACGAACACAGGAGGAAGAGAAAGATGGCAAAAGGGTCACAAAGGAGAGAGGAGGAACCTGCAAGAGTGAGATAAAGGGGAAGGCGGTGTCTGATACTGTATTAAAGAGGCCTGAGTTGGATTGAAGATTACGCAGTCTTGGTATTTTGCACGTCAACTTTTAATAGCGCTGGCTGCATGTTTGTAAGCATAGCTTAGGGCATCAGCACTCCTTCTTTTACAAACTAAGCACTGATACAGGTAATTACTGGTGCGGAGTTTGAACCCCACCAGTACATGCAACTTTTAATAGGAGCCATTGTGGGCTACATAAGGATAGATCAACAGGGACAAAAGTCCCAGTTATCCCATCCCACCACATCAACAAATACTTCACCACACTTTAACTTCAACAAATGACAGAGAACGCATGATTCCATCAGAATAATGTAATAGAGACATGATATCGTATTGTATTGCCATTTGTTTAACAGTTTTCAAACACTTGAGAGGCCCAGAGTACAGATGTAGTAGAAATGTTGGTTTGTTTTATTTTCTTAATGTTTTGAACTCATTCATAAAAAACATACCATTTAAATGGAAACTGAACAAAGGAATTATATGTTCATCATCAGGTTTTAGCAATGATTATAATTAATTTTCCAGCCCTTTAAAGCCTGGCCACTTCCCTGATCCTACTTAATTGTTGCCTTAAGCAAAGTCTATTGTATGCTGTAGGCACTGTTGTCCTGCCCATGAAGTTCATAAGGATTTTTCCTTTGACAGTGGCTGTTTTGGGGTTGATTACTATGTGCGCTAATTATCCTGTGAATTATTCTTAGCTTGGAACCGTGGTCTTGGGCTCCAAATCTGTCTAGGTGCTTCTAGCATGATGATTTCCATACAGGTGCATAGCTTACAATACATTAGTCTCAGTTTAGAGTCACAAGGCCCACCTAGTTTGCCCACTTTTAAGTCTCGCCTACGCAGTGCGCATGCGCTGCATAGGAGACCTTTAGCCGTCGTGCAGCTCTTTTTCAAAGCACATACTCGTGGCACATGCGCCTTGCGGGAGTGTGCAGCGTCGCGCCACAAGCACGAGTATGTGCTTTGAAAAAGAGCACACTGCGCGCGCACGCACCGCATTGCTTTCAAGTTGCGCAGCGGCGTCAGTTACTCAGCTCGGCCCTGATGCTGCATCTCATCTCGGGCAGTATCTCACCTGGTATTTTCACAAGTGTTTTCAACAATTTCAACAAGTATTCTCTTGTTGCTTCACGCTTATTTCCAAGCTCCGGCATGCTCCGTTAGCTTCCGCCCGGGTGACTGCTCCTCGCTGGGCCTTCCCCACTCGCCGAGGCCTCGACTTGTGTGACATTGCTTCTAACGGCCTGGGGCGACGTCAGGAGACCCGGGCCAGTTCCGCAATGCTGTTTGTCTTTAGCCCGTCCTCACCTCACCGCAGTTCAGTCCTCCGGTTTGGGAAGCAGGGATCCCTGTGTATAAGTTTCCACCGTTTTGTTTTGTTGTAGTGAGCTATTCCCACTCGTTTACTACTGTACCACTAGACCTGCTGCACTGATTCTAGCTAAGCCCATGAATCATTGTCAGTAGTTTAAAGCTAGGTAAGATAGTTGGGTACCACACTTCGATTTTTAAATAAAGACTTGAAACAATATTGACTTGCACAATACCATCAAGGTAAGCAGATGTGACTTTAGAATGATAAATCCACACTTACCTGTGCATTCTGGCCTTGAAGATACTGTGCATGTGGGTGTCTTGCAGTCTACATTGTTGCAGGCAATATTTCTGTATTTGATATTTTGACATGCAACCGGAAGTGTCAATTCGTCAAGGACTGTAATTGAGTTGTCTCAAAACCATGTCTCGGTGGGAACGACAACGTGACATTAATTCTTGCTTGTTACAGGTGTACTTATGGGCAGTTAGAAAGGTGACTAGCAGCGAAACTAGATGCCCCTGTGAATAATCAGGCTGCCCTTCTTAGTTTAGGCTGCATTAAGCATCTAATGCCCTTAAGCAGCAAAAGCAGAACAAGATGGCTGCCAGTTCCCCAGCACTCAATGTAATACCAGCACAGTACATCACTGCTTCCTAATACAGTGCCTGCACCCAGTGGGCAGGCTGCGTGAGGAAAGGAGGCTTTGAAACACTTCGCATATTGTACAGTTCTTGGTCTCCGCGTCTGAATACTGCAAAAAAATGATCTCATGCCCTGGTGTGCGTTTGTTTGATAACTTGCATGCAGATAGGCGCTTTGTGCGTCCAACCATAGAGAGCTGTATTAAATTGGCCCTCTTTCATCAAGAGAGAGTCGCGCAAACATAGCCCAGCTTGTGCCGGCCAGGAACCGAAAGCATTGTCCAGTTAGACCTTCTGAATGTATTGGTGTCTACCAAAAACAAGCATTGGCATAGCCAATAGGTCTCTCCTTTGGGACCTTATAAGTGTTTAGCCATTCAACAGTTGATGTAGTTGCACCAAGGACATTGTGCTGGATAACAAAACACTTATAAGGTCCCCAAGGCGAGTCCTATTGGCTATGCCAATGCTTGTTTGTTATGACTTTTCAACATGCTGCACAGCAGCCACGCTGCTCTATGAAAGCTTGCAGAATTTGGAAAAGCCAATAGCTCTGGCTAAACAGTTATAAGGTCCCAAAAGCGAGTCCTATTGGCTATGCCAGTGCTTGTTCTTTCTCTTGCCCTGTGTCAAAATATGATGAGAAAAAGTAAGCTCCAGTCCCCAAAAAATGAGTGCTAGTGGAACCCACCTGCACCCGCGTGCTCAAATTGAGGACTGACGCTCATTATTGAGAAGACGCGTTATGGGTAAGTAGGCTTCCTTTCATATTATGATGTAATGCCTCACTTGACATCCAACACGGTAAACTGAGAGTTTGGAACTGAGTAAATGTTCTTGAATCTCTCTCCTTCATTCTCTATCCCCGTCAAATGACTGTATTGTTACAACACGTTACTAGGCTCCTCTGGTGTTAGCAGCAGTAAAGCTACATCAAAACAAGAGTGTGCCCGTCTGAAATAACCTGAGCTTGGGGGCGGGTGTATGGTAACATGATTTGCCATCAGCTGTGAACTGAATTACAGTATGTAGGCTCTTTGTTCCCTGCTGTTGACGAAAAGTGGTGAAGAATATTAACACTATCTGATCGAAGTTCTGACTTAAATGCTGTAATGCAGTTTGCAAAAGCATTAACTATTTTAAAGTGTCAAAAGCTGAGTTGCATTTCAAGGCTACTTTCCTTGGTAACATTCGATGCGTTTGAGCTGCATACATATTTTTTTTCTTGATCTCTTCAAACTGTAGTAGGTGGTGGACTTTGTGGGAAGTGCTGCTAATCCATATTTTTGCAGAAAATATGTGCACGTATTAGCATAACTATATGTAGTCATCCGGCACACGCAAGGGAATTATGTACCACAACTGTATAGCAATAATGTATTCTTCAATCGTAGTTTCTTCACTCTTGATCTTAACAAGTTGTTTATTGTAATCTTCACAATAGCCTTCACAGTAGCGGTAGCCAACACGTGTTTTATTGTAATCACAACTTCATCAGGGCTACAGATGCTAAAAAAAGATAGCAGTAAAGAATTGTCTAATCTCTAACATAAATTTTTATATAAAAGGCACCGCTAACCGCCACCAGGAACTTTAGGGTGTGACCTTTCTTAGCAAGTGCACACAGTGAGTTTTCTAAGGGCAGGGCAGGTCAGGTCACCATACCTTGAGTAACGAAAACATATTGAAAGACATACAGACCTAGGGTAACGAAACACAATGAGAAAATGAAAAATAACTGAAAGTGTAACAAAGATCAAAGAAAGTCATCCGACCATTTCCCAGGGTGAAGCAAAACGTAATATAGAAGGAAAATAATCATAATGCGCGTATTAGTTAAATGCAATTATCATGAGATCAGGGCGCATATCCTATGTTAGCCAGAACCCACATGCAGGTGAAGTACTATAAGGGAGAGTGATATGTACTTCCATATCAAGATACTCCAGTTAAACACTGTTCCTTGGAGCGGTAATAGCCATCACTCCATCTGGGGAAATTATATGTGGCAAATTGAAATCCGTACTATGGATTGATAAGTGAAAAGTTGTTTTATGCATAAATATCGAGTGCAGCAGTAACCCCAAGTGTACAATACACACTCTTGCAAGTATGGTTCCTTCATAGCTTAGGTAAAATAAGCGGGTATATCAAGAAAGGAGCAGAGTATTTGGCAGTTATATTTTAAGTGTCCGCAAAATATTAATAAAAAATCAGCAAACCTTATTATGCTGGGTAAGTTAAACATGATTGTAACTCACAGCGATTAAAACGATTGCGTCGTGCGAGTTGGCAGCATAAGGGGTTTCTGTTGTTGCGGGTGCATGTTTAAGGGTAAGGCAATGTCATCTAAATAAAGGTTAAAGCGAGGGATCATGAGTCAATGTTGTATTGTCGTATATCCGCTTCTTTTACCAAAGCTACGAAGGTAGGCTGTTTGAGGTCCTTATCATCCAGAGTCTGTGGTTTCATGCCTGTACCACAGTGGTTAATATTGCACGTGTTTGTTGTTTGCAGGCAAGATGTGGGACTCTCTGGGCTGCTGGATGAGATTACAAACTCAGAGGAGGAAGGTAAGGCTATCACGTGTGCACGCTCTAGTCGGAGTTTTGTGTGATAGAATGATCCACATATGATGTTCCACCTGTTCTTTTCACATGCACAGATGCAGACTCTCTGTTCACCATACCTTGTCACCACTGGTCTACCAGTCATCCTTCACTGTGCTTCAAGACTATATTTAATAAAAGGAAATGGAGCTGGCGTGAAGTCTTACGACTGCTTCTTTCTAGGCACTTGTAGAGAAAACTCTCATTGAAGTTTGTTGGCATTGAGAAATGAGTCTCAGTGCTACCAGGGAGATAGCTGTGGTGGTCAGTTTGCTTAGAAGCTATAGGATTGTTAGGCTTCAAGTTGTTTTCAGAAAGCTAAATGTTTAAAGTTAGCACGCGGTGTAGTGGACTGGCTTTCCCAAAGCGTTGCAGATGTAGGAATCTGTTGAGGGGAGATGTGTTAACTTTGTATCGTTCCCCGGGTACAATAGAGTTGAAATGTAAAAGTCTAGATTTCTAGCCTACAGTTAGGTACTCTGTACAGTACATGACAATTTGAAGAACACATGATGAGCCTGGGAAGCTAGTGAAGTTTGATCAGGTTGGATTGGTATGGTCTTATTTGGCAACCCAGGCTTTGTAGACTCCATTTCTAAAATACAGTGAGTGAACGGTTGCTTTCATGTGTTTGTGTGTCTGCGTGTGCTGCATCCTGGTTTCTGTGGTGTAATCGGTGTAAGGGTAATAACGGGATGGCTAGTTCAGTTGGGACCATTGATCTGTATTGGGACAAAGCTGGGGAAGATGGATTGCTAACTAATGTCTGTATTTTGCTTTCGCTTGCGAGTGATAGTGAAGCTTGCCCCACTGCTTTTTATTCTCGCCCTGCTCTAAGAAGGATGTTTGTACTGATGAGACCTATGCTGTGCCTGATGAAAGCTTTTGCTGCTGATCTATTTGATTTATGTGTGCGAGATAAGACTGTACTGATGCTGCCATTTCTGTATCTAGATTGTGTGAATGAGGTATTCTTGTGTTTCTGGTGCACTCACTGCTTACTTGCGTGCTCTGTGAAATGAGCATGTGCAGCGGGGGCTCGTGCTGTGCAGTCCTCTGCAATAGTTTTCACTCCATGGACCATAGCAGTCCTTCTGCATCTTTCACTTAAGCCTTTTTGTGTACTGAACATGAACACTTCTTTTTCTGGCTCATCTGCCTTGTGGTCCATCTCCCCTGCGAACTATGCACTCCCCCCTGTCTTGAACACCTCTCTTCTTACCTGCACCACCGCATTCTGCGCAACCTGAGGACATTTCCGTTAGCCATACACACCTCTTGAATTTTCCCCTCTCCCCCTTCCGTTTCATATTATCTGCCCTGTTCATCAGCCTTTTTTCTGATGCACTTCCACTCTTGATTGTGCTCCACTCCCTTCTTTCCTTGTCCTCTCCTCTTCGCCCCATCTAACCGGTGTTGGACAGGGCCTGGATATGCTGTCCTTTCCCCATGTCTTGAAATCCTGCCTCTGAAACGTTCCAAGTGCATGGCACCTTGAGCACCTCCCAATTCGCCCATTCACTCTCCGCCCTTATGCGTTCTTTCTAAACCTTATGTTCCTCCGTTTGGTTCTTATGTACTCACAAGCTTTCTTGTTTACCCTTATCTGTCTTTGCATCTTCTACTATCCTCTTCCATTTCAACTTCATCCTGTCCTTCTCACCTCTGCCCGTCTCTGTTTTTAGTGCATACTTGGCTGCGGAAAAGCTCGAGATGGGCCTTGACACTATGCCGCTGGGTTTCCTCCTTCCATGGCTCACTCTTCCCCCACTTGTCGGTGAGTATTTTAGATGGTGCCACCCATCACTTGAACTCAAAAACCAGCTTTCAGCACATATGCTGTTGTAAAAGGGAAAAACAGCTTGGGAATGATTTCACTCTTAAGTGCTAATTTAAATAATGCACTCTGTGTAGCATAGGCATCAGACTTGATGGCATTTAAACCTAGAACCCCTATGCCTTTCATATGTTTTCGTGTTGTGGGTCAATTGAGTCTGGAGCAGATCACTTACAGCAACAAGACCCCCAGACGTTTCCCACAGCCGTGAAGATGCTGATGCTGTGAACTTGAAAACTTAATTTGCCAGAAAAAAGGCGGGAGAGAAGTGTGTACAAACAGTTTCGTACAAATATCCTTTAAAGGTTCTTTGGTTTACCTATAGGCAGCAAAGTTGTGAAGCATTATTTGCTCTGGAAGAGGCCAGATCCAATAAACATGCAATGAAAATGAACTTCAGACCGTTTCAGTGACTAAATCAAATTTAACACATTCAGATCTACAGTTAGCAAACATAAGCAAGACTTGCTAAAGTCTGACCAGTATGGACTGATATCTTGTTCAAAATAGTCAAAAGTGTATGCTTGAAATAATTTCTGGTAATATCTTATTTTTATCCATCGTGCCTGCTCAGACATGAACTAGCCATATGTAAGTCAACCTTGTTCCTGCTCCAGTAGAACATTTAACTCTGATCTGCCAGGGCGGGTTGCCTGTGTATAGGAATGCAAGCAACTCCAAACAGTTTTTGCCTATTTGGGCCCAATCCTGGAGGTGCATCTTGAGTTCAATGACACAATTAGCAGAGAATCCATGTCTGAGTATACCTGTCGTACTTAACATGCCACATAGAGAGGAAAAAAGTGATGGGCAGAATGCTTTGAATTTATTTCTGCTATTAGTAATTAATCCGACTGCATTTCAGTCCTTTTGTTTTGGGGTTTTTTCCCACGGTGCCACCTCAGTCAGGAATGGGCCATATCCATAAGCATGTGGCTATGCTCTTATAGCTTTGTCCATTCAGAACTTCCAGGCTTCCTCGGAATAGGAATATGTACGACTCCAGACCAGTTTTGTTTGGCATATATGAGTCTTCTGAGGGAGGTAGCTTGACTTCTATTGCACAATCAGCATTGGACCCATGCCAGTCATACCTATTTGGCGTAGTCTGGCAGGTGCTGTAGCCACATAGTTTATTTGCTGGCTAGTAGCAAGCATGACTTTATTTGAAAAATCTCTCTGGAAGCTTGTTCTCATGTGGTGGATGTAGAGAGTCCGTGTTTTCAAATCAGCGTTGTAGTGGTTTGAGGTCGGATCTGTTTTTTAATAGAGTATTATTTAGTGCTGTGTAGACAGACTTTGTTGACCTTGTGAGTGGGGTTGAATGGGACCCGACTTTACTCTTCTATGGTCCTTTAACTCATGGAAGTTCACGTCCGCTTTTAAGTCTGATTAGTTTTGTAATTTCTGGCCTAATAAGGGAGACTAGTCAAAATATAAACAAATGTCTGCTGCTAACATGACAAATCAGAGTGACTTTTGGGGAATTCTCCTGTCTTGTAAGTTCTGTCCCTGCAAGTATCTAATCAAACGTTTAAAAAATATCTACCTATACATACATTTTACTTGAGAGAGCAACGCCAAAGTACGCTTTTTCCTTATGAGACATCCAGGTCTTCTCAGAGCTTCTTGGTAAAAATGTTTCTTAAATACGTTTGAAGCTCCTTTACTAAGGGGTACCACCATCTAATTGCCAGTTGTTTGCTTAGAGACTGCCTGTGGTATCTTCATGGAGTAATTGTGCTGGTTATAAGGGTGGTAGTCCAATAAGATTAGCACATTGACATCTCCTCGTTAGCCCTGACATTCCAAATCCAGCCAATACCCAACATGGGAAGGCTACCTTTGCAGAAGCCTAGCCCATTCAGAGAACAAATTCTTCATGAATCACTCACTTTCTGCAGTTGGAGTGTGTCAAGAACATACAGCACCTGCCTTTTATTGAGTTTAGTGCATTCCTTCGATAAATATAGTAAGTTTGCGTGAACAATATTCCACCAAAAATGAATAAAGCGTTAAAAACTCTGTGAACTACATCAAGAGGTGTATGTACTCTTATTAAACTAACATGTTTGACTCAATACATGAACATTGTACCAATTTAGCATACACTGAGGTGGTGCCAGCCATGGAAACAGGGCTTTAGAAGCTATAATGCAGAGGCGACTAAATAAGCGAATGGGAAGGAATGGTCAGTTGCAATACCTCCCTTGAAATGAACATCTCTATAGCTGGCACCCAGAGTCCACTTTCTGGGACTGCTACCACCATCTGTGACTACTACCAATATCTGTGACACATATCACAATTGAAAGATGTAATTCTGTAAATGGCAAAGTCAGAATCCAGTCAAAGAAGATATATATACTTCCACCTACACCTTCCCTCTTTCTATTTTGATAATGATGTGCAAAGGCAGGCAGTGTGATAAGCTCGTGCGCTGCAAATTTCTTCAGACACCAGTGTTTTGAAGCTGTTATCTCTCACAGGCAATATGTTCAGTACAAAGATTTACTCAAATGCTCTATGGCCATTCAATTTGCAATGTTAGGTTTGAGCCTGTCACTTTTAGATGTAGTGTTGGTGACACTGTTTCTCCTCTCTTTTTTCCTAAAGATGCGGAGTGAAGATATGATCGCAGAATTTTCACAGGCTATGGATTGGTAAGTCTGTCTGGGTTCAGAGTGAGGTACTGAAAATCCGTGTGTAGAATGGATGTTTCCAAAATTAATCAAGTGATATCTTCTCCACTCCCACATGCCACTTTTCCTCCTTCCTATTCCTCTTCAGAAGATAGTATATGCCATGTCCCCCAGCTTCCAAGGAGTGTGCATGTGCTGTTGTCGATCACATGCTCTCACTCGTACCCATGTCCCCTCAAGCCCATTGTACACAGGAATACAAATTACACCAAAGATAGTTTTTCCACTATTGGTTTCGGATTTGTTTCGCAGGCTTCATCAGTGGACGCAAATCACCCCACTAAAGGAAAGAGCATGACATTGAAAGAAGATTAAGGACTTCTGAGCCTAATCAGTTACTTTCATCGTGGCTGGATCAGGTTGTAAAGGAATATCTGAAAGAAACACGTTAGTTAGATTCCTTAACTTAGAATATCCCCAGGCGTCAGGCTGGATCAGGAAAGATTTTCGTCAGCAATAACCTTGCACGTCGCTAGGCGTCGTCTGCGGCTCCGCATCCGTTGTCGGCGTCGTGATCGCCGGGATGACGTCGTCGGAGGACTTAGACGCCGCCCTCGCGCGCTGACGTCAGTTCTTCTTTTTTCCGCGCCAGTAAGCGCAGATCCAGGAAGAGCATACCCTTTAGTCACTTTTTGACTAAACTTTTTGAACTTTTTTGGTTCCTCTTTTCGAGTCGACCTCGACTCCTGGTGCCGGTAGGGATACCCGGGTTCAAGCCGTGCGACACCTGTCACTGCCTGATGTCGGTCACGGACCATCACCGCCGGTGTCTCTACTGCCTTGGGGCCTACCATGATGCCGAGTCGTGCCTCGACTGCCGGGCCTTGACTTCGAAGGCTAGGCGGGAGCGGTCCCGCAAGCTGCTCGAGATCCGGCAGTCGGCTCCACGCCGCTCAAGGTCCCGGTCGAGGGACCGGTCGCGGAGCCTCCGCCATCACCGCTCGTCGGGGTCGAAGTCCTCGCATTCCGGTAAGTCGAGGCACAGTAAGAAGTCGAAGAGGCGATATCGCTCTTCTGACTCCCCTCGCCGGTCGCGCGACTCGGCTGAGGGTTCGGGTGGCACCACCCGCGCGGGTCCGTCGGAGCCTGGGCCTAATGCGACTCTGAGCGAGATCCGAGACTTCCTCATGAGGAGTCTCGCTCCGCCATCGAGGCCTGCTGGCGTGTCTTCGGGCCCCGCAGGACTGACTGGGATGCCTAGCGAGCCGGCAGCTCCGGCCCCGGCGTCGACTTCGGTCCCGACGCCGCAGGCCCCTGTGGGATCCAGGCCTGGATCCCGGTCGATGCCGGTTAACCTTACGACCCCTCCGCCGGCACCGATTCCTTCGGTGCCGCCCCCGGCGCCGTCTTTGGACAACGTCGTCCCTAGGTTCAGTCCCGGTCCGGGTCCGGCGTCGGAGCGGCGCCTTCCGGCACCGTCCCCGGCGCTGATGGATGAGCAATTCATCTACCACCCGGCTCCGACCTTTCAGCCTGTCTACCAGGAGTCGGATGATGAGGACGACTGGGAGGGGTCTGAGGACCCTCTGGCTCAGCAGTGCCAGTTGAGTATGGACTGGGCAGAAGAGCTGGGAGATGCCAGTGGTCTCGACACCTCCCCTGACAGTGGCTTCATCTCTCCTCCCTCCGTGGCTATGGAGGAGGGTGCTACCTAATCTGTGGTGCTGTGCAGGGCTGCCGAGGCCCTTCATCTTGAGCCCCTGCATTGGCCGTGAGGACTAACCTCCTCACTGAAGTGCTTCAACCGCCGGTAAGCTCCTCGGAGTCTACTGCAGTTCAGTGAAGCACTGACTGACCTTCTGATGGGCACCTGGTCCAAGCCTTTCACAGTCACTCCTGTGGACCGGAACGTAGCCCGGCGCCACCGCCCGGGTGACCCCAGCTTTTTGTTGGTGCACCCCACCCCTGAGAGCCTGGTTATCCAGGCCACTACCTCCCAGACCGCCTTCCCGTCCGCTCCTCCGGATCGGGAATCCAAAAGGTTGGAACAGTTTGGGAAGAAGCAGTTTTCCTCCCTTAGTTTGGGGTTGCGGTCTATCAACACTGCGTGCCTTTTGGACCGTTATACCCACTCCTTGTGGGATACGGTGGCGGACGTGCTGCCCCAGTGTCCGGAGGAGACCCGGACACGGCTCGCCCAGGCTCTTGCTGAGGGGCGGGATGCAGCACGGTACTCGATACGATGTGGGCTTGACACCACGGACTCGCTAGGTAGGGCAATTGCGACCACGGTGGCGATTCGTTGCCACGCCTGGCTGAGATCCACAAATTTCTCCGGGGATGTCCAGAGCACCCTCATGGACATGCCCTTCGATGGCCGTCGCCTTTTTGGCGACAAAGCGGATAGTGCGCTGGAGCGCTTTAAGGACTCTGGGGCTACGGCCAAGTCCTTGGGCCTCTCGGCCCTGCGCCCGCAAACTTCCGCTTTTCGCCCCTTTCGTGGCCAAGGAAGGGGCGCCCCCACACATCCGTCTAGCCACAGGCAGCAGAACCAGCCTCAACGCGGTCGTGGACGTGGATTCCGCCGAGGCGGCGCAGGGGGACAGAGAGCCGGTCAGCCCACATCTGCCCCAGCAGCATCTGCCTCAAAGCCTTCCTAGTCCGAGCTTTCAGGCCCATTTCACGCCAGTGGGAGGCAGAGTTCGCCATCACCTGCTACACTGGCGTACCATCACATCGGACAGGTGGGTGCTGCAAATCGTCCGAAGGGGCTACTCCCTCCCCTTTGAGGCAACCCCTCCAGCCATGCCACCGCAGTACCACCGCATGTCGGGGGATCACTTGCAACTTCTGCAGGAGGAAGTTACGGCCCTCTTGGCCAAGGGGGCCATCGAGCGCGTTCCTGGCCCAGAAGTAGGTCGAGGTTGTTATTCCCACTACTTTCTGGTTCCCAAGAAGGGCAAAGGGGGCCTACGCCCTATCTTGGACCTCAGGAGCATCAAAGCCTTCCCCCGGAAGGAGAAGTTCAAGATGCTCACCTTAGCTCAGGTTCTGGCTGCCCTAGACCCTGGAGACTGGATGGTAGCGTTGGACTTGCAGGACGCATATTTCCACATTCCCGTCCTGCCGGCCCACCGGCGTTACCTGCGGTTCACGGTAGGCCATGAGCACTTTCAGTTTACCATGCTCCCCTTCGGCCTCACCAGTGCCCCTCGGGTGTTCACGAAAGTGATGGCGGTGGTCGCAGCTCATCTGTGCAGGTTAGGGGTTCCAGTCTTCCCCTATCTCGACGACTGGTTGTTGAAGGCGGGCTCGCCCCAAGCAGTTGTCTCCCACCTCCAGACTACGGCCGACCTCCTGCATTTGCTGGGGTTCTCCATCAACGTGCCAAAGTCACATCTGAGTCCCTCCCAGAAGCTCTTTTTCATCGGAGCGGTTCTGGACTCAGCGCAGTTTCGTGTCTATCCACTGGAACAGCATGGTACTCAGGCTCTGATTCCGATCTTTCAGCCCTTATCCCGAGTTTCGGTCAGGTTGGTGCTGCTGGGTCTGATGGCCTCCTCCATCCTGCTGGTACATCACGCCAGGTGGCGGATGCGGGCTCTGCAGTGGGACCTGAAGTTCCAGTGGGCTCAACATCGGGGCAACCTGTCCGACCACGTCCTGATCTCGGAGGGCAGTGGTGGCTCACGGACCGCGATTGGGTCAGTGGCAGATCCCTCTCCCTACCCCAACCGGAGCACGTAGCGGTGACGGATGCGTCCCTCCTGGGATGGGGGGCCACATGGGAGAGGCAGAGATCAGAGGCCTCTGGTCTCCGGCGGAGTCCCGGCTCCATATCAACCTATTGGAGCTGCGGGCCATCCGGCTTGCACTGAAGGCATTCCTTCCCTCTGTTCAGGGAAGTGTAGTGCAGGTGTTCACGGACAACACCACCGCCATGTGGTATTGCAACAAATAGGGCGGGGTGAGGTCGTGGATCCTGCGCCTCTGGACATGGCTGGAACATCAGGGCATCACTCTGGTGGTTCAACACCTGGCGGGCTCTCTGAATGCCAGGGCGGACGAACTCAGCCGCCGGTGCATGATGGATCACGAATGGCATCTGAACACGAATGTGGCGCAAGGCCTCGTTCGGCAGTGGGAAGAGCCTTGGTTAGATCTATTCGGCACCAAAGAGAACGCGCAATGTCATCAGTTCTGCGCGTTGGAATTTCCAAGGCGGCACTCACTCTGAGACGCTTTTCTTCGCAAGTGGAGTTGCGGTCTGTTGTACCCCTTTCCGCCTATACTACTTCTGCCCAGAGTGCTGAAGAAGATCAGGCGCGACCTGGCCCAAGTCATCCTTGTGGCTCCGGATTGGTTACGAAGATACTAGTATCCCGAGCTACTCAGTCTATCAATCGATCCCCCGATTCGACTGCCTCTTCAGGAGGACCTTCTGTTGCAGCAGCAGGGGACGGTCCTCCACCCGAACCTGTCCAGTCTCCACCTCCATGCGTAGAGATTAAGCGGCGACAGTTGATGCCATTTGACTTGCCTCCTGAAGTCTGTGATGTCATTCTGGCAGCCAGGCATCCCTCCACTAAAACGGTATACGCCTGCAGGTGGAACAAATTTGTGGCATGGTGCACAGCAAAGGCTGTGGATCCCCTTTCTGCCCCTCTCTCAGAAATTCTCCTCTTTCTCCTTTCCCTGGCCCAGCAGGGCTCTGCTCTGGGCACCCTCAAGGGATATCTTTCAGCTGTTTCTGCTTTCTTACGACTTCATGATCAGCCTTCTTTTTCAAGTCCCCTGTTGTTGCTCAAATCTTTAAAGGCATTACTGATATGTTTTCTCCTGTCCCTTTCATAATGCCTCAGTGGGACTTGAACCTGGTGTTAACCTATCTGATGTGCGCTCTTTTTGAGCCACTTCAAAATTGTCCTCTCTGTCTTCTGACTCTTAAGACTGCTTTCCTGGTTGCCATCACCTCTGCCAGAAGAGTGAGTGAGCTCCAGGCTCTTTCTTCTAAGCCTCCTTTCGTCTCTGTCCATCTGGACAAGGTTGTTCTCAGGACTCGTCCTTCCTTTCTCCCGAAGGTGGTAACTACCTTTCACATCGGCCAGTCTGTTACATTGCCCACGTTCTTTCCGCCTCTGCATCCCTCGAAAGAGGAAGAGAGGCTCCACCGTCTGGACCCAAAACGAGCGCTGTCCTTCTATCTGGACCGCACGAAACCGTTCCGGGTGGACGACCAACTCTTTGTTGGCTACGTGGGCGCTGAGAAGGGGCAGGCAGTGCACAAGCGAACCATCTCTCGGTGGGTTGTTTTGTGCATTAAGGCCTGTTATTCCTTGGTTAAGAAGGAACCTCCTGTGGGGCTGAGGGCCCATTCCACTCGGGCCACAGCGGCTACTACTGCCCTGGGACAGGGAGTCCCTCTGCAGGACATTTGTCAGACAGCTACGTGGGCCTCGCTGCACACGTTTGCTAAGCATTACTGCCTGGACAGCCAAGTCCGGAGAGACGGCTTCTTTGGCCGTTCCGTTCTCCAGGACTTCCTGGTGTGATCTTGGTTCGCAGACCCACCACCGGGGTTGGTATTGCTGGGGTATCTATTCTAAGGTAAGGAATCTAACTAACGTGTTTCTTTTAGATGAACAAGTTACTTACCTTCGGTAACGATATATCTGTAAGAAACATTCGTTAGTTAGATTCCTTACCGCCCCACCCATCCTCCCCGTTCTGCGAACTGATAGCTAGGGTTAAGGACATCCCTTTCAGGACCCTAGATTTATGGCACTAGTGTATGTCTCTTGCATGGTTCTGCGTTCCTGGCGCGGAAAGCTATGTACAAGAACTGACGTCCGCGCGTGAGGGCGGCGTCTTAGTACTCCGACGTCATCCCGGCGATCACGACACCGACGACGGACGCGGAGCCGCCGCCGACGCCTAGCGACGCGCAAGGGTATTGCTGATGAAAATCTTTCCGGATCCAGCCTGACGCCTGGGGATATTCTAAGGTAAGGAGTCTAACTAACTAATGTTTCTCACAGATATATCGTTACCGAAGGTAAGTAACTTGTTCGACTCTGAGATAGACAGATTAGGAGTAAATGCTTTTAAAATTAGGCTTGTTACTCCCACTTTCCCTGAACTAACTTCCAATCAGTCTGTAATGTCTGCCAATGAAGCACACTGAAAATAAATGTTGCCTTGCGAGCAAATTCTTAAAGTTAGGAGAGATCGAAACTGTTCACATTGTGCTCAAATTGAATATAACGCTCTAGTGAGTTCTTCCAAGGGGAGTACATAGCAAAGGCAAAAGTACCAAAATTGCGGGAGGAGGGGAGGACTTAAAACAGCTACTGTAATTGATTTGCAAAAGGGATCGGAGCAGTTTCATACTGATGGATCTGATCCCGAAGACTATAAGCTCCAAGAACAGCCAGTAAACCCCCAGAGGGCCCAACAAGCAAATCAATCAATCAGGGGTTTGTTAAACGCGACTACTCACCCGTAAGGGTCTCAAGGCGCTGGGGGGGCTGCAGGTTCCGGTCCCTCAAGGAGGGGGGTCTGTCGAAGAGCTAGGTTTTGAGGTTTCTTGCGAAGATGGGGAGTGATGTCTGTCTGAGGTGGAGTGGAAGGTTGTTCCAGGTTCTGGCCGCGAGGAAGGAGAAGGAGCGGCCTCCCGATCTGGGCTTTCTGGCGCAGGGGACCACGGCGTAGGAGAGCTGAGCTGATCATAGGGTCCTTTGGGGTGCGTGAAATTGGAGTCTGCTGTTCAGATATGCTGTTCTGGTGTCGTGGAGGGCCTTGTGAGCGTGGGTCAGCATCTTGAAGGTGAATCTAGCTTTGATGGGGAGCCAGTGGAATGTGCGCAGGTGCTGGGAGATGTGGCAGTGTCTTGGTAGGTTGAAGACCAGTCTTGCGGCGGCGTTTTGGATGTTATGTAGCTTGTGGGTGAGGTTTTTGTTTATTCCGGCGTATAGTGCGTTGCCGTAGTTGAGTCTGCTGGTGACCAGGGTGTGAGTGACGGTCTTTCTTTGTTTGTGAGGGATCCATTTGAAGGTCTTGCGTAGGAGGCGGAGTATGTGGAAGCAGGAGGACGAGACAGAGTTGATCTGGCGGTCCATTTTGAGCTCTGAGTCCAGGATGATTCCCAGGTTGCGTGCGTGGTAGTGGGGGTGGGCGGGCTTTCGAGGGCGGGGCGCCACCAGGTGCCGTTCCAGGATGATGAGTACATGATGAGTACTTCCGTTTTGTTGGTGTTCAGTTGAGGGCAGCTGTTTTTCATCCATTTGGCGACAGCTTCCATGCCTTCTCGAAAAGTTGTGTCTGCCGGTGTTGCGTTCGTTGGATAGAGAGAGGATGAGTTGGGTGTCGTCTGATACAATGTTGAGTCTATAGGTTCTGACGATGGGGGCGAGTGGAGCCGTGTAGACGTTGAAGAGCGTCGGGCTGAGGGAGGAGCCCTGGGGGACTCGGTAGGTGTAGGGTCTGAGAGGAAGGGGGGGGAGTCTGACCCGCTGCGTTCTGCCAGAGAGGAAGGAGCGGATCAAGTCGAGGGCCTGTCTTGGATCCCTGCATCGTGGAGTCTGTGTATTAGGGTGCGGTGAGAGACTGTGTTGAATGCTGCAGAGAGGTCGAGGAGGATGAGGACTGCTATTTCTCCTTTGTCCAGTAGGGTGCAGATGTCGTCTGTTGCGACGAGGAGGGTGATTTCCATACTGTAGTTTTTCTGAAGCCGTATTGAGAGGAGTCGAGGATGTTGTGCTCTTCGATGAAGGTGGCGAGTTGGTTGTTGATGGCTTTCTCGATGACTTTCGCTGGGAACGAGAGCAGGGAGATGGGTCTGTAGTTTTTGAGGTCGGTGGGGTCCGCCGAGGGTTTCTTCAGGAGGAGGTTGACCTCGACGTGTTTCCAGTCATCGGGGAAGGAGGCGGTCGCCAGGGAGCAGTTGATGGTGTGGCAGAACATGGCTGTGATGGTGTCGGCGGCTCTGTGGGAGATGTGGTGAGGCAGGGGTCCGTGGGGGCTCTGGAGTGGTTTGACTTCATCAACTTCAGAGTGTTTTATGTGGTGAGGGCTGCCCAGTTGTCGATCGTTGGCTTCAGGGTGTCGGGGGTGGTCGGTGAGGGTTCAGTGTGTTGGTTGTCTTCATTGAAGTTGTCGCAGATGCTCTTGATTTTGTGGTTGAAAAAGGTGCTGAGTTTGTCGCCGAGGTTTTGTTACGGAGGGATGACAGTAGACTCGCTGGTGGGTTGGGTGAACTCCTTGATGATGAAGAGTTCTTTGCTGTTGCACCTAGATGCACTGCACCTAGATCACATTCATCTGACTATACACCCAAGCCTGAAACGTCCACTCGTCACACAGTTTAATGCCTGTCTCAGAAACGTTTCCCTGAAAGTTGGATTGATTCTAGGAAATGAAGAGGCCTCGAAAAGAGGTTAGAGTATGAGGCACTGACCAACCTTCAAAAGAGGATTGAGTTCAGAACAAAAAATGACCTTAAAGTGAGGATGATAATCGAAACGATGACCAACTTGAAAGAGATTATCGATTTCTACTCCAGGATCGTTCAACAAAAGAATTCCAGTTTGAATAACAGATTTGGCATTGAAAAGTAGATACATAGCTAGATTGCTCTGTGGAACAATCTCCAAAAAGGAAATCTCATTCTGAGAATTAGGTTTCATATACATTGAATGATTTCATGTGACCAGATGCAAGACAACTACAGTAATGCATTTTGGTGTCTGTGTCCCTGTGCATTGGGGGTTTCGGGCAACATTGTATAAAGTTGTATGAAACATACATGAAACCAAAACAGATTACGAAGAGAAATAGGTTGAATTATTTCAAACCCCAACCTTGCTGGTACTAGACTGCACAGCATATGAATCGACAAGCTGATTGTTACAGGTAAGTAATGTTTTACTTTCATTGCAGCTTGCTAGCGATCTCCCACATTTGTTTAACAAACAGAGGTATTTTAATTGACCTAGGGATGGCTTGCATGTGCCTATGTATGTGTGCTCGTGTGTAAGGACTACAGTTAAGTGAGAAACCAGGCTGGCTCAAAAAATGGATTTTCTTTGTTTTTCATATGTTGTGCGGATTTGTAGAGTCCACTATCATCCCGGAGGGGTTCCTGGTGCTGAGCAGGTGTGAGTCTAGCCAAACTTCAGGCCTAGTGAGGACTACTCCAAAAGCCAGGTCTTCAGCTTCTTGTGAAATTCAAGAAGTGAGTAGGAGGCTCTTCTGTGTGGTGGCAGGTCGTTCCACGCTTTAGGAGTAATGTAGGAGAAGGTTTTCTCTATGTGTGGGATGTGTGCAAGTAGCAGTCGGGAGGAGCTGAGGTGTCCAGAAGGCTTGTGAGAGCAGATGTGATTGTTGTGGTATGCTGGGCCGGTGTTATGTAGTGCCTTGACAGTGTGGGTGAGGAGTTTGAATTGTGATCCTTTGTGTATAGGGAGCAGTGGAGCTCCTTCAGATGCGGAGTAATGGCAGTGCGGCATGAAAGGTTGAGAGTGATTCTGGCCGCCAAGTTCTGAATGGTCTATAGCCTTCTGATGATTTATAAACCGAATAATATATCTTTTTGTGCATAATTTTGGAAACCCATTTTAAACAAAGAAAAGTATTAAACAATTATTTTTAGAGGCAAGTTGCCACTATGGGCCCTCAGTTTCAGTTTTTTCTTTTTTACTAGTACTGTTTATTAGGTTCAATTGCGATCAAGTATTCTTGATTGAAAACCCCACTCTAAACCTCTCACAAAAGGAAATAAACTATCAGTGAGTCGTGTTCCAACACCAAAATCGTGTAATCATTGTTGACAGTACCTCATTAACGTGTACTGAAGCTTAACTGTCCCAGAGTACATAGCATTGGTTCAGCAGTTAATTGTTCCCACTCACTCAGGAACCATGAACACACTCTACCTATTTTTTACTGGAAAACTCAGAATTTTGCAGCTTCATGCAACATATAAATGAGTTATGCATTGAATTTCAATGTTTTCTTTTCTGGATATAGGTCTTAAATTATTCTCCACCTTGTGTTTTATATTTTTTCTGTTTTAAAGTAGAACATTCTCTCAGCTATCTCTTCATCCGCTATGCTAGCTATTGTCAACAAGAAAGTCGGAAGAATTGGAAGACTTGGGACTCTGTGTAGTCCGCCTTCTGTGCTTGCACTCCATTTTGGGGTAACATGTCATTAAATGCCCTAAATGTTTTCAATCGTGTCACACTAAGGCCTCTCTGCCATCAGAGCTATGCTGCAAGAGGACCATGCCTCCAGATGTTTAGGAAACCATTTAACTATGCACCCAAAAGACCATTGTTGGGACGCAAAAGTCCTTGACATGAAGAGAGACTTGTACCCCAGCCCTGAGTCCTCAACTATACAGTTGTCGGGATCCTTAATGCAGATTTTTTTTGGGGGGTCATTGGTAAACACTGATCATGCTTGTGTGCCATGACATATGCCTATCTCATGGATTGTGGTCATATTGGACCAGGAGGGACGCTCAAAGCGCTATCCTCATAGTGGTAAAAGGCTATAGCCAAGAGTTAAGCAGCACGAGCATTGTGGTGGTAGCATACAGTAGTGATCAGTAGTAGTGATCAGGTCCTCTTTACACTGTCACTCGAGTGATGCCTACAGGCTCACGCACCTTTTTAAAAGTTCAGCTGCTGTGTGCTTAACTCATCCGGTGGCCTATATCGTGTAAATGTGGAGTGCTGAGCAGGAGTTGTGGCACTGCGCCGGATGTATGTGTGGCTGGCAAGAGTAAATTACAGGGATCGAGTAGAACTGTGCAGTATATGTGTGGTTAGTCCATGTACCAGGTGTATGTATGCCTGCGAGGAATACCTTACATGAGTGGTGTAGTGCTGTGCAGTGCGTGTGCAATGAAAGCATGTGATGAGTGTATATGTGCTTATGAAGTACAATACATGAAGGGTGAAGTGTTGTGCAGCGTGCACATGGTGAGTGTGTGTGTGTTTACAAATAGCACACCCTATTACAATACAGAAAAGCTGAAGTACTGAACAGTGTGCAGACCCATTGTGTCTGCTGAATGTATGTGTGTCTGTAGTGGAGGAATGCATAGAGGTAACAGTACTGGAATGTATGTTTGCTATGAAAGTACCCTGAGTGCAAGTGAGCCTGCAATGGTACATTACATGGAGGATTCTGGGCTTCATTTTCGGAAGCCCAGGCCTGCCTGGTGAAGACATGAGGAGTAGAGAAATACCCCAAGACAGATTTGTGTATTGCTGCATCCCTCTGAGCTGGGTGAGACACACACTGGAAGAAGGGAGGAAGAGACTTTTCCTTTACACTTCAAAGCATTGCTCTTTGATTCAGTGATAGGTCACAAGGAAGGGGCCTGGACACATCACAGGAAGGAGATGGGGCTGATAAGACAATCCCAAAGAGTAGGGCTGGGGGCACGGGATTAACCTTTTGATGCATATATCACTGTGGTTGACATCTAGGTGTGAACTCTGGTCACTTCCATGAATTGTGCTGTCGGTCAATCAGCTTCGTATTCTTGCTTGCTGTGACAAATATACTTTCAAGGAGAAAGAAGAAAAAGAGAAGTGTACACTTCAAAAGAAGCAGAACCCCCAACATAAAGCTTCAAAGACTAAGACCCTAAATCATATTTTGATGTCTGGAACTGGACCTTAAGGAGGGGGGTTGAGAAACCCTTACTTTGTCATCTGCTAAGCAGCCAGACTGACTGTGTTAGAAGGGAAATATCTGCAAGACTTCTGCCTGTGATCGGGACTGGGGGGCAAAGACCTGCTAGTCTTCCTGCTGGGTGAGGGGATATCACCCAGGGAACCAAGACCACCTGCCCTGGGGCACCAGCACCTGCCTGTTTGCCAAGAACAGTGTACCCTGTGAGAAAGAGGATGTGTTTGAGGGAGTGAGGTCCAGTGGGAAGCCCTACGGAGCGGACTTTCTGAGCACGGTGTGAGGAGAACGGCTGTGCACGGATTGGGTCATTGCACATGTGCCAGACGGTCCAGCGCCCCCCCCCCCCCCCATATCCTAGAAGAGGGCCGCTGTGATCTGAGCCGTGTAAGGAGCACAGTGTGGAAGCGCCAGGCCCGCACCGCCTAATTGCTGTGACTCCGTCTGCCAGAGGGTGCCACTATTGAACTTACTGGGCCAAGAGCATTGAGACTTATGTCCGCCTTTTTCGGCAACACCGTATGCCAGGAGGGACTATCGCACCAGAAGGGTCTGTGCCAAGTCGGAGAGTATTGCAGCAACCCTGTGTGCCAGGAAAGGCTGCCGGTACCACTGCGGACAAGAGTTCAAGCCGTTGCCCAATGGAAAGATTGCGGCTGTGATGGGCGGGCCAAGCGTGCACACTGAGACCTGTCTCTAACTGGTTCCCCGAGGACCACAAGGACTACTCCAGAGACGTTGCACCCTCAGTGTGCTCCATTCGGGAGCCGGAGGATCAACCCCCTTCCCCTCCCTTCGTCTCTGTAAAATGAAGAGTGACTTACCTTGTGTGTGCCGAGCTGGAGCAACTCTTCTGATCGCTTGAACTAACTGCCAGCGCCGCTCGGAGGAGAGAGCCTGTGCCAGCCAGCTGGTGCAGCGTGAACCGTGAGCAGTTCAACTTCGCCAAACAGGATAACGACTCTGGCGCACCAAAAGAGAGGGCATTCGCTGCACCGCTGAACGCTTCCATACCGCCAGAGCCGGTAAGACTGGAGCTGGGCCTATGGGAGTCCCGGGGCTTGCTGCGGCACTATAGACACTTTTGACTAATTACTAAGGAGTCAAAGGGGAACTATTGAGTAAGGCCTCCTAGTAAGCATTCCCTGGATGCGACTGCCAGTAAATGGGGAATTACCCGCACCATGTTATAAGAAAGAGGGCGGGACAGGGGTTTGCCTTACAACTACTAAAGGCCTGACTTCAAGGGGATGATTGTGTTATTGCTAATGAATGTTATTCCTTTGAATGTGTAGAGTTATAAATAAAATACTTATTTTTCTTATAAACGTAAGCATTGGACTGTAAATTGATTTATTGTTCGTACTGTGTGCACTTTGAGTTATGAGCGGTGTTCACCTTACTGTATCTAGCCCCCCACTCACGAGGGAGTCTTTGACTGCTCATCCTCAGCTACCACTGAGGATCAAATGCAGAAGGTCCCACTTGCTCAGGCTCCATAGTAGGTCGTGCCCTGGGACATTAGGAGTTAAATGCCTCAACCACCGCGGTTGGGCCGAGTAGCCCCTGTGTGGCCCGTGGCCCTCTGAAAGGGGTTTTGACAACCTTGCACTCAGAGAATCGAGCAAAAGGACCAATTAAAGGCCATGCTGCTGGAGTCTGATACCTCCACTAGATCAGCAGGCCAGATCCGCTGTTATTGGCTATGAGACCTGACTTCTGACCTTGGTCTATGCATTTGTCAAAAATCACAATATCAGATACCAGAAGACTTTTCTACTTGAGGATGATGCCTCCAGAGGGTAACACCAATGGTGTAATGACTCCATCCTTTGTCAGAAATCAAGTTATTAATTTGGGAGAGGGGCACCCCTACCAATGTGATAAACCCACTTTAGTTAGGTCAAAACACAGGTCTGAGAGAATCTTTGCTCAACCCCAGGTAGCTATGGCACAAACAGCAGTCAATCCCCGAAGAAAAACCTGCCAAATTCAGGCAGTACCAATTTCAAAGTAAAATATACAACACAATAAAAATCATCTAAAACCAATTTAGAGGTATAGAGAATACACAGTTTAGCAAAAAGACACTTGGATAATCATATTAGGTTAAGGGGGAACTGATGATATGGGTGTTTACATTTTTAGGGCAAAAAAGCACGTAGAAAAATCAAGCTCTTTTGACAAACAGCACTTTGCAGTGTAGCGAGATGTAGGGGCAGTTTCAAACCGTGCTAAAGCTGCCCTTTCTTCTATTCATGGTTCCTTTCCATTCGCAGATAGCTAATCCCTGCTAAGCCTTAACATTTATTGGCCTTACCTGAGCCCTGAAGTAAGACATTGTCCTCTGAGCCAAAATCGGTTACTCTCCCAGCCAATGATATGCATTCCAGCTCTGGAAGTGTGATAGGTGCAAGGTTGTTTTTCCCATGTTCTGTACTGGGAGACAGGCTTTCTTGGAGGATACTGGGAATGAATAGGAGAAGCTCTCCCTGCCACCTCTAAGTCAAAAGAGGATGTTGTAAAGCTGCCTTTGTTCTTCCAACTGGCTCTGTCCACTCCCAGCTAGTCATTCCCTTCTAAGTGGTTAGTAGTTAATACCTATTGGCCTTTTCTGGTTCTAAAGCAAAGCCATTTCCCTCTGATTTAGAGTTGTAAGCTCTCTTCCCCCGCCCAGGATGTATATTCCTGCTCTGGAGATGTGATTTTTTTGTTTAAATCTGTTTTATTGATTTTGATGCAACAATGTACAGGGAAACAGTTATTCATGTCCTCCTTTCATATATTCAAAATATCCGTATTGGTACATGTTTGTGTTTTACTTATCACTTCAGTATAACATCAGATGGTGTTTACACAGTACATGACAGACTGCCCATTGAGTCCTGACAGTTGTTCCTTCAACAGAAAAGAGACACATACATTTCTAGAGTTTCAGTTATCTCTAAGTGCTGTGTAGAGCTGTGGCAGTGCGTAGCGAATTATAAATAATACAGGTGTAATTCTCTACAAAAGTTCTTCCTGTTTCAACACTGTGATCTAATGCACAGATGAATAGAGTATGAACAAAAACAACAAGAACAATTACCTGCCCATGGTATCTTCTCCTCTCCTTCTTTGCGTGCCTTGGTGTAATGTCCCCTCTTCCTTGTTGCTGCATTACTCAACGTCCCATATGTGTGGCGTCCATGCTTGTTCACATTGTTATATAATCTATGTGTGTCCATGGAATATCGTGGTCCGCCCTTTAGCGCTGTGCGTGGTTCGCTACATCAACCCCCTCACCCCCTTCTATCTGGTGCAGTTCTTTTAAGAGGTTGTCCCAACTTGCTGCTATGGGTTCTCTACGCAGTCCTAACGTTTCCTCGCGCCTAATGGGGACGCTTTCAGCTTTGGCCCACGCCAACAACGAGTGGTGCTAGGCTTGTGCATCTAGCGGGTCCCCCGCTTTCCACCGCTTAGTTGGGGCCTTTTAGCTACTATTATCCCTAAATCTAGAAACCTAGACACTACTTTTGTGGCAGTCGTCCGCCTAAATTGGTGCTGCAGATATACTGGCCTGTCAAAAGGTAATTCTCGACCTGTGCAAGTGTGCAACATTCTGGCGACCATTCTCCAGTATCCTCTTATTCGGGGGCAGCTCCATAGCATGTGCACCAGTTCTGCTCCTAGTGCAGCACACCTTGGGCATGACGCATCTGTACTGTCAAAATATCGATTGATCAGGGCAGGCGTGAGGTAGGCTCTGTGAATGATGTATAGCTGTATTTGGCTGAATCGCATATTTCTAGGTATACATATGGTGCTCACAAGTAGTTGTGACCATTCCTTCTCAACTAGCTGTCGCCCCAGGTCTAGCTCCCATTTGCGGCGGAGAGGGTCAAGGCTTATCGCTGTATGGGATCTAAGGGAGGCTGCAAACCAGCGGATGAGATGCCTGCCATTCCCCATGACATGCAGATATTGCATGGTAAGGTGAGGCTGTGGCTCAGCAGTCATATCTCCCCATCTGGTCGCTAGGGTAGTCAGTAGTGAGCGATGCGTTAGGAATTGGCCCGTTGGCAACCCATCTTCTTCCACCAGAGTCGTGTAAAGTATGATCCTTCCGTTGCGGTAGAGATCCCCAAATGTTTGAATGTCTCTTTCTAACCATACCGCAATCGATTGTATCTGAAAGAGACACGTTAGTGATAGATTCCTTACCTTAGAAGATCCCCAGGCGTCAGACTGGATCCGGATAGTTTTCGTCAGCAGTACCCCTGCGCGTCGGCAGGCGTGTGTCGTACGGCTCCGTGTACGTCGCGGGCGTCGTATCTGCCGAGATTACGTCATCGGAGCTACTTAGACATGCCCACGTGCGCTGACGTCAGTTCTTTCTTTTTCCGCGCAGCAGCGCAGATCCGAGAGAAAGTGGTACCCCTAGTTAAAAGTTTTAACTTGGTTTCTGACAACTTGTTTTGTCGTGTACTTGACTCCTGGTGCAATAGAGATGCCCGGGTTTAAGTCCTGTAGGGCCTGCCGTCGAAACATGTCAGTATCGGACCCTCACGACGTGTGTCTCTTCTGTTTGGGGCACGCCCATGACCCCGAGGCGTGCCCTGATTGTCGGGCCATGGCGCCGAAAGCTTTGCGGGAGCGTTCCCGAAAGTTTTTTGAGGTCCGGCAATCGGTTCCGCACCGATCGAGGTCCCGATCCCGTGGGAGTTCAAGGAACCGGCCGCGGAGCCATCAGCATCACTCGTCGGAATCGGGGACAGGTAAGTCTAGGCGCCATAAAAAGTCAAAAAAGCGACGTTGCTCTTCCTCTACCCCTCAACGGTCGCGGGACGCGATGGAGGGGGTGGGCGGTAACTCGCCCACTGCTCCGTTGGAGCCTCCGTCATTGCCTGCGGCCTACCCACCCTTTCCGGGCCCGCACGTGACTTCGGACGATGTGCAGGCCTTTATGTCGGCCTTGCGCCATTTGTTTGCCCCGCCGGGTCCCTCCGGAGCGCCTTCGGGCCCCGCGGATCCGTCAGAAGGGTTTGCGCCTGTGCTGCCGCCTCTGGCCTCGGCTACGCAGGCACCATACTCTGCGGCGCCACCGGCTCCAGCCCGGGCCTCGGCCCCGGACCCGGCTTCGGCGCCGGGCGCGGCGCCGCCGGGGATGCCTGACAGCGCCACCCAGGGACTGGTATCTTACCCTCCCATTTCATTTCTTGGAGGGGAGTTTATCCTGTTTCCCAGGGCACCTCTTCCTTAACGGCCTCTGCATCAACCGGTGTACGAAGGGGAATACTAGGAGGGGTCTGAGGACCCTGTTGCAGCTCAATGTGAGGATGAACCTGAGTGGGAGGGCGATGTGGAGGGTCCAGTGGATCTGGATTTCTCTCTACACCCTGGTACTCTGTCCCCTTTTTCCGTGGTCACAGAGGAGGTTGGGATTTTTCGGTGGTTTTGCGTAGGTTAGCTGAGGCTCTTAACATCAAGCTCCCTTTGGTGCCTGTCAGGACCAATCTCCTAACTGAGGTCCTGCAGCCGCAGTTTTCCTCTGCGGAGCCGTTACTGCCTTTCAATGAAGCGCTTACTGATATCCTGTTGGGCACCTGGCTTAAACCTAACACGGGAGTCCCGGTAGACAAGGGTGTGGCACGCCGCCATCGCCCGGCGCCGGGCGATTCCAGCTTTCTCACACAACACCCGACGCCTGAGAGTCTGGTTGTCCAGGCTTCTGCCTCGCCGAGTGCGTTCCCTTCTGCTCCTCCGGACAAGGAATCTAGGAAACTGGAGCAATTTTGGAAAAAGGTTTTCATATCTGCCAGCTCTGGGTTGCGGGCTTGACACGGCCTAATCTCTTGGTAGGGCACTTTCCACAACTGTGGCACTCCATCGTTATGCTTAGCTCCGAACTACGGGCTTCTCTGGGGATGTCCAGAACACCCTGTTAGACATGCCCTTTGATGGTACATGCCTCTTTGGTGATAAGGCGGATAGCACCCTGGTACGCTTTAAGGACTCTCGGGCCACGGCCCAGTCCTTGGGACTCGCCACAGCGCGTACTCCCTCAGGGATCCGCTTTTCGGTCCTTTTGAGGTCAAGGTCGGGGCTCCCAGGCGCGTTCTTTTCAGACCCGCAAGGCTGCGCAGCCACAGTCTCCGCGCAGCCGCGGGACCCGCCGTGGTGGGTCCCGAGGGCAGCGGACAGGTCAGTTCACCACCTCCCCTGCCGCCGCCACCTCTAAACCTTCCTAGTCCGGTGTTTCAGGCCCACCTGACGCCAGTGGGTGGCAGGATTCGCCATTACCTTCCCCACTGGCGCTCCATAACCTCGGACAGGTGGGTTCTGCAAATAGTAAGAAGGGGCTACTCCCTCCACTTCGAATCTACCCCTCCAGCCATGCCACCTCAGTCCCACCGCATGTCGGGGGAACACTTGGCACTTCTCCAGAAGGAAGTTACGGCCCCCTTGGCCAAGGGGGCCATCGAGCGCGTTCCGACGCCAGAAGTAGGTCGTGGTTGTTACTCCCACTACTTCTTGGTTCCAACGAAGGACAAAGGTCTGCGCCCTATCTTAGACCTGCGGAACGTCAATCGCTTCCTCCGGAAGAAGTTCAAGATGCTCACGCTTGCTCAGGTCTTGTCTGCCCTAGACCCGCAAGACTGACTGGTAGCGTTGGACTTGCAGGATGCTTATTTTCATATCCTCATTCTGCCAGCCCACCAGCGTTACCTATGGTTCACGGTGGGCCACGATCACTTTCAGTTCACCGTGCTTCCTTTCGGCCTTACCAGCGCCCCTCGGGTGTTCACGAAAGTGTTGGCGGTGGTCGCAGCTCATAGGCGCAGATCAGGGGTTTCAGTCTTCCCCCTATCTCGACGACTGGCTGTTGAAGGCGGGCTCGCCCCAGGCAGTCGTCTCCCACCTCCAGACTACGGCCGACCTCCTGCATTTGCTGGGGTTTTCCATCAATGTGCCGAAGTCGCACCTGATTCCCTCTCAGAAGCTCCTCTTCATCGGAGCAGTTCTGGATACGGCGCAGTTTCGGGTTTATCCTCCCGAACAGCGAGTCCAGGACATTCGGGCTATTATTCCGGTCTTTCGGCCCTGGTCCTGGGTTTCGGTCAGGAAGACACTGTGGCTGCTGGGCCTCATGGCCTCCTGCATCCTGCTGATCGATCATGGCAGATGGCATATTCGGGCTCTGCAGTGGGACCTGAAGTTCCAGTGGATGCAGCATCGGGGGAACCTGTCCGACTACGTCCAGATCTCGGAGGGCACTGCACAGGACTTGCAGTGGTGGCTCACGAACCAGCGTTGAGTCAGCGGAAGATCCCTCTTCCTTCCCCAACCGGAGCACACAGTAGTGACAGACGCGTCACACCTGGGATGGGGCGGCCACATGGGAGAGGCGGAGATCAGAGGCCTCTGGTCTCCGGCGGAGTACAAGCTCCATATCAATCTTTTGGAGCTCAGGGCGATCCTAATTGCACTCAAAGCATTCCTTTCCTCTGTCAAGGGGAAAGTAGTGCAGGTGTTCACAGACAACACCACCGCCATGTGGTACTGCAACAAACAAGGCTGGTGGGGTCGTGGACCCTATGTCAAGAGGCTCTACGTCTCTGGACGTGGCTGGAACGTCAAGGCATTTCCTTGGTGGTTCAACACCTGGCAGGTACCCTGAACGCCAGGGCGGACGAACTCAGCCGCAGGTGCATGTTGGATCACGAATGGCGTCTTCACTCGGAGGTGGTGCAAGGTCTCTTTCAGCAGTGGGGAGAACCTTAGTTAGATCTATTCGCCACCGAAAACAACGCGCAATGTCAGCAGTTCTGCGCGTTGGAGTTTCCAAGGCGGCACTCGCTAGGCAACGCTTTTCGTCGCGAGTGGAGTTGCGGTCTGTTGTACGCCTTTCCGCCAATACCACTTCTGCCCAGAGTGCTGAAGACGATCAGGCGCGACCGGGCCCAAGTCATTCTTGTGGCACTGGACTGGGCTCGAAGAGTTTGGTATCCGAGCTACTCAGTATGAGTGTGGATCCCCCGGTCTGTCTGCCTCTTAGGGAGGATCTCCTGTCGCAGCAACATGGGACGGTCCTACACCCAAACCTGTCCAGCCTCCACCTCCTTGCGTGGAGATTGAGCGGCGACAGCTGATTACATTGCCTCCCGAAGTCTGTAATATGATTCTGGCAGCCAGGCATCCCTCCACTAAAACAGTATACACCTGTCGGTGGAAAACATTTGTGGCATGGTGCACAGCGAAATCGGTTGATCCTCTTGCTGTCCCTCTTTCTGAGGTCCTATTGTTCCTTCTTTCTTTGGCCCAGCAGGGCTCTGCTCTGGGCACTATCAAGGGCTACCCTTCTGCTCTTTCAGCCTTTCTTAGGCTGCCTGATCAGCCCTCTCTTTTAAAGTCCTCAGTTGTCAATAGATTTCTCAAAGGCATTACTCACCTTTTCCCTCCTATTCCTTTTGTGATGCCTCAATGGGACTTGAACCTTTGTCTCACATACTTGATGTGCGCTCCCTTTGAGCCTCTTCATAACTGTCCCTTGCGGTTATTAACTTTGAAAACTGTCTTCCTGGTGGCCATCACCTCTGCTCGTTGAGTAAGTGAGCCCCAGGCTCTTTCCTGCAAACCTCCTTTCCTGGCGATTCATCCGGACAAGGTTGTGCTTCGACCGCGACCCTCCTTTCTACCGAAAGTAGTCTCTGCCATTCATCTCGGGCAAACTGTCACTCTGCCCACTTTCTTTCCGCCTCCGCACCCTTCAAGAGAAGAGGAGAGGCTCCACCGTCTGGACCCAAAACGTGCGCTTTCGTTCTATCTCAGCCACCCACAACAGTTCCGGGTGGATGACCAGCTCTTTGTTGGCTACGTGGGCGCCAAGAAAGGCTGGGCTGTGCACAAGTGCACTATCTCCCGATGGGTTGTCTTGTGCATTAAAGCCTGTTACTCTGGCTAAAAAGGAACCTCCGGTTGGGCTGCGTGCCCATTCTACCAGGGTGACAGCGGCTACTACAGCATTGGGACGCGGTGTCCCCCTGCAAGACATCTGTCAGGCGGCCACTTGGGCCTTGTTGCATACTTTCACTAAGCACTATTGCCTTGACAGTCAGGTCCGGAGGGACAACTTCTTTGGTCATTCAGTCCTCCGTGACTTTCTGGTGTAATCTCACTTCGCAGACCCACCACCAGGGTTGGTATTGCTCGGGTATGTATTCTAAGGTAAGGAATCTATCACTAACGTGTCTCATTCAGATGCACAAGTTACTTACTTGTGTAACGAGATATCTGTAAGCGACATTAGTTAGAGATAGATTCTTTACTGCCCACCCATCCTCCCCGTTCTGCGAACTGTTATCTAGGGTTCAGGTAATCCCTTTTAGGGCTCTAGTTCTGTTGCACCAGTAGTCGGTCTCTGGCATGGCTCTGCGCTCCTGGCACGGAAAAGTTGTGTACAGAACTGACATCAGCGCGCGTGGGCGCGTCTAAGTGGCTCCGATGACGTCATCTCGGCAGATACAACTCCAGCGACGTACGCAGAGCCGTACGACGACGCCTGTCGACGTGCAGGGGTACTGCTGATGAAAACTTTCCGGATCCAGTCTTACGCCTGGGGATATTCTAAGGTAAGGAATCTATCACTAACTAATGTCTCTTACAGATATATCATTACACAAGTAAGTAACTTGTGCGATATGAGTACTGCCAGCCCACTCGGGGACCCAACTAGTGGTATCGCTGGTGCATAGGGGACGATGCCTCTGATGATCTACGAAAACATTTGTGCGCCACTGCTAGTAGCAATGGTTTTGGAGTCTTTGACTTAACAGCAGGGTGGAAGAGTCTAATGATTTGTGCTAGGGATTATGGTGGTCGTGTGGTAGCCGTGTCTGCGTGGTTTCGGTCTGCCAGCCAGCGAGCTATCCATTACAGCTGGGCTCTAAGGTAATAATGTTCGAAGCTTGGCGCTGCGAGGCCCTCTTGATCTGTAGGTAAGTATAGTTTTGCCAGTGACATTCTATGCCTTGTATTGCACCATATGAAATCTCTGACCAATTTACTTAATGAAACAAAAAAAGACGCAGGAATGTATAGCGGTAGATTAGCAAAGTAGTATAAAAGCCTGGGGAGAATTACCATCTTTTCCAAAGCTACCCTACCCGCTACTGTTAGTGGGAGCTTACCCCAGAATCGCATTTGTGACCGAACTGCCCAGGTTCCCATCGAACAGATCTTTCGGCTGACTGTAGATTTGGATGCCCAGATAGTGGAAGGTGCCCTCTTTCCATTGTACCTCTCTGCTGTTTATGGTATAATGTGCGTTTTGACTTCCTCGCAAAATGCATATAGACATGATTTGTCAACATTCACCTTTAGTCCAGATACTGCGGCAAAAGTCTGTAATAGGTGTGATAACTGGCCAGGAACCTTCTCAACGTCTTTCACATATACTAGGAGGTTGTCCGCATAAAGAGAGACTTGATGTACCGCATCCCCTAGAGGTATGCAGTCTCCCAATGCTCTGGAGATGTGATGAGTGGCAGAACTCATTTTATGGCAGTTCTGGCTCAGGTAGCCTAAAGTATGTTTTTACAGTTTCTTTGTGCTTAAGGCATCAAAAAATCTAACTCCATCGTTAAATCAGATTCTAAAAACCGACCGAGGATTTAACTTTGAAGCATTCTTCTAGCTGTTTCCAAAGTGGAGGTGAAAAATAAAGATGTTGATCCCACCTAGGCCTACACATTCTACTCTGGCCTACACAGTGAAATACATTTTGGATTTTATTTCACTGTGAGTGCACACTAACCTCAATATGCAGTTTGCCCTACGTAGATATAGTTATAGTAGCACGATGCATGTGGACTTACAAGGCACACATTTAGGGATGGCTTATGAATATATAAAAATAGGCTTTTTATACATAACAAAAGTATTTTTCCCTGCCATGTGTCAATGCATTCAAACTGCAGCCTAGCCAGAGCAGCTTGGTGCTCCTGGCAGACATAAATATTTGTCTTACACTGTGGATCAAGTATGACATTTAACTTACCATGCCTTCAGTGCACTTATGGGGACATTAACAATGGACTTATAGGGGAGGTAAATAGGCTAAATAAAGAGATCCCATGTACAGCACATTATTTAGAATGGAAGTGTAGGCACTTGACTACTGTTTAGCAGTGGCAAAGTGCAGTGAGTCTTAAGCCAGCAAAATTAGGGCCCAGAAAAAGGCCCAAAAAATGAGGTGACCGTGCAGAAAATGCAAATTTGCTGCAACCCTCCTTTAAAGTGGCTAGTTCATTAGAGGCGCGGGCGATTTTTGAAAATCTCTTTATTAAATTTTTGATAACGAGACATAGAAAAGCTGTATAATACAGGACTGTGGTACACATTATAGATTTTTCACCTTTTAACAACGGGTCGAATTTTTAACAGACCAATAAAATGTATACTAATGAACTTGTAGAAATGAACAAGTATTAGGAGAGCCCAGGGAGCGTTTATCAGCGCCTGGTACCATTATGCCTTATCAGTGTGAAGTATATAAGAAATTTAAAAAAAGAATCAAACCTCAGCACACCGATACACCATGAACAGTGACCACAAGGCAATGCAGCATGTATGCCTTTATCAGTTAGGACGTATGCTGTATTAAGGAGGAGGGGGATAACTCTATACAGGCTGTTTGGATAGCGTACACCATAAGATGCAAGTTAGGGATCTCTGTGATTTCAGGGGGGAAAACATCAGCAATGGATGTGCAGTGTTGTATGCAAGTGCCATTTTGCTAGGGAGGATAGACATGTATTTGTTACTGATCTGTAACTGAAAAATCATAGCATCCCACTCCATGGCTATGTGCTGTTTGCCAAGTCCCTTTGCATCCTCCCCCCTCAGTGCCTTTCTCTCTGCTTCAGCCCATCAAGTGATTTGAGTGCTGACATGAGATATTAGTGGAGGGCGATTGTGTTCACCATCCAAGGGTGATAGCTCATGTAGCGAGTATCAAAGATAAAGTTAATGAAGAGCACAGCAGCTTTATTTTTCTTGGTGTGTTTAAGGAGCTGTTTACTAATAGGAGCAACGCACTCTTCAATGTCATTGAAACGTTGCATAAGTCCACTCCCATATCTTCCATTACTTTAATCAGTTGACAGGTGCAACAACGTCAATCACTTCTTTCCCGACAAAATCAAGTTCTGCACAGGAAATCAACTTCTGCGCTGCCATACATCACCCATCCTTCCATCACCCCATCTGAATAATTTTCAGTCTCCTATTGCTCATTAAAGTTAACAATATCCTGTGAAGTACCGCAGTGGTTCACCGCCTACCTCACTGACCACCAACATCTTGGGCACATAAGAACCTTAAGATCCCGCAATCTTTCCAACTTCCTACAGTGTACCTCAGGGATATATCCTCTTCAATCTACTTTGATTTTTATTTACTCACAAAAACGTAAAGATCCACTGCAGTTGACAGCCAATTATGTCTCAACGTCTTCTAATCCAATGACATTCAGTTCTGAAAATCTGCCTCCTACTTATACAGATTTGGAGGTCACAACCCTAAATACAGCTCAAAGCATCAAAATCATAGATCCTTCTTTTCTTCAACAGCACCAAACAATCCCAGATCTAAGCATTGGATAACATCTATAAGTTGAAGCTGTCAATGTCCGATTATATTGACAGCATCGCTGGTGGGGGCTTTGACCTACCGTGCCTGTTGTCCTTGGAGGGGCTGTGCTGTGAACCCGCTGTGTTGCTGTGGCTGGAGAGGAGCCGCCGGACGGGACTGCAGGTCCCAGGAGCCCGTGAGGTCCGCAGCTGTGCAGCGGCCCGCCCATCCGCCCTCAAACCATTTAAAAAACCTCGCGGAACCCGCTGGTGCGGGTCCCGCATCGCCGGTGGGGGCTTTGACCTACCGTTCCTGTTGTCCTTGAAGGGGCTGTGCTGTGAACCCGCTGTGTTGCTGTGGCTGGAGTGGAGCCGCCGGACGGGACTGCAGGTCCCAGGAGCCCGTGAGGTCCGCAGCTGTGCAGCGGCCCGCCCATCCGCCCTCAAACCATTTAAAAAACCTCGCGGACCGCCACTGGCGTGGGTCCCGCATCGCTGGTGGGGGCTTTGACCTACCGTGCCTGTTGTCCTTGGAGGGGCTGTGCTGTGAACCCGCTGTGTTGCTGTGGCTGGAGAGGAGCCGCCGGACGGGACTGCAGGTCCCAGGAGCCCGTGAGGTCCGCAGCTGTGCAGCGGCCCGTCCATCCGCATATTGGCTCCCGTTTCCGCTAAATATCACTGGTCCTCCCGGCGCGGGACGCGACGCGGGACGCCCAGGACGAAGCCCGGACAAAGGGCGGACAGTCTGTGACAGTCCGGGACAGGAGGGGGCTGGAGGGGGCTGCATGTTGGCACAGTAATAAGGTACATTGACATCTTTGAGCCCTGGTATATTCTATTGGACCATCGCAGTAGTAACAATAGCTACCTATAGTTAGCTGCTTGCCGAAGGGGGTGATAAAGATTGTGTTGGGGCAATAATGTCTAAAGCTAAACATGCCGCATGGTCGACTACTATAGATAACTACTTGGTTAAAATAGTGGATAAGATCAATCAGGAACGTAGAAAGTCTTTGGGGTGTCTGGAGCTTCCTATCACCTCTCCCCCTATTCCTACCGTTCCTGCCCCCTCGATAAATCCTTCTAAGGCTATTATTGATCCTACAGATCCGGACAATTCCATTTTGGTGTCTGACCAAGACCAAGTTCAACATGATAGTCCAACTTCGGGGGTTGTTATTGGCTCTGAATCACGTTTGGTTGGTCATGTTGATTCTCCATTGCCAAGCCCTATGGCAACAAGAGTACAGCGAGTCCCACGGGCATGTAGGAATATCACAAAGAATGCTCAAAGCGGGGGATGAGTCGCTCACATAAAAAAGTGACACAAACACCATCTAGTGATGTGGGTAATTCTAATGTAGCCTCGGCCTCTACTCCGGCCACTATAGACGGAGCACTATTTGATCTTTTGATTAGCACCATCGAATCTAAGTTCGACTTGATTGTTAAACCCCTTCTAAACAAGTTGAACAAGGTCAATGCTGAGGTCGTAAGACTAGGAGGTTTGTTAGAATCATTCATGAACCCCAACATTGGTGACCATGTCAAGGATAAGGCAGCAGTTGGCCCCAATCCTAAGAATACAATTGAGATTCCCACAACGGTCATGCCTAATATTCCTATGCCTCCTTCTGGGGATACTTTAGAGAAGGGACCTAGTGGGACTACCCCTCCGTTGATTACAGGATGTAATTCTTCATCTAATGTTGTTTTGGGGAATCAGGCGAAACAAAGTTCAGGGACAGTTAAAATCAATGCTACCTGCCAGCCCGATTTACCTCCGGACTGTGCACCTTATGTGGCAGTTCTGATTAATGTCCCTCCGGTCAGCGAGAGTGGTCATAATAATCCTTACTGTGAATCGCATGCCTCTTTGAAAAATAAGACAGTGGATTGGCTTCATAGGGAGTGTGGTTTCCCAGTAGCCCTAGCTGACGAAATCATATGCACCAGAAGAGTCAATTGGATTGGTAGCACATGTAAGAATTGCGTTGGAGACTGTATAGTTAACTTTAGAAACCCTCACCTTGCCTCTATTGTCTTGAGGAATGGTAGTTCCACCCCCTACCGTGGCCAAGGTATCTACCTCCGCCCCCTTGGTTATTTTTATAGGCATTTGCATAACCAGCCTATTACTGATCGTGAGAGGGTGGGGACAAGAGACTTTATCCTGTACACTACCTTTAATGTGGCAACATCTAACAGATTCCAGCCTTTGAGTGGTTTGGATTCTAATGATTGACTGGGATCTGACCAGGCGGATATAAGGGTGGAAGCTGTCTCCATTGAAGCTTTGGGAGGTGAGGTTAATTTCGGGGTAGTTGACCTAGAGGCTCCAGGAGGGATTAATAGTCTTGTGGATGATATTATTAAGGTCAACAGACGTTGTGAGGGTGTATGCCTGGACTACGACGATGGGGGTGGACTCCCCCCCATGGATTAGTGTTTTGCCTAATCATTGTGGCCCAATTCCTTTGTGCTTAATGCACACTAAAAACTCTAACCCCCGGGTATGTTCAATTGGTAGTTGGAACGTAGCAGGTATTTCCTCTAAGGATGCCTGTTTGGGCTGGCTGGAGTTTATTAATCTTTTTAACATTATATGTTTTCAAGAGACCTGGTGTGTGGATCAATCTAATTACAATGGGTACGTTTCCTATCATTTACCAGCCGTGGCATCCCCTTCAGGTAGGGCAAAAGGAGGGCTTCTGGTCTTGATTTCAGTGGATGTCCCCATTGTGGTAAAAAAACATATTTTGGTTGGGGTCCACTCCCAGATCTTATGGCTTTATCAGGAGCACGGGAGAAATGTTCTTTTAATAAACTTTTATAATAACGTTTTTGATAATACTAGGTATCAGGTTGTGTTAGCACTAGAGACCGCCTTGGCTGATATTTTAATGGAGCATGATACCGTTTTTGATTACATATGGGTGGGAGATTTTAACACTGCTGCTTGTCCACTCTCCTTTCAAAGAGTTTGTGGTTATAATGATAGTTTAGGAGTTGAAGTTCCCCATTTCCCACATGATAAATATGGAGAAGCTCTGAATAAAATCCTAACCACCTATGATATGGAAATCCTGGTTAATGCTAAAAACGATTGCGGAAATATAATCCCTACTTTTAGGGGAAGAAATGCAAATACCGTAATTGATTTTATTTGCATATCCTCTAGCCTTAGTCCTTGGTGTTTAACACCGGTGGTCGTGGATAATGCGCTTAGCGACCACAACTGTATCACCATTGAGACTTTTCTATGGAAGGTGAAGCAGGGCGCAAACACGTGCACTATTGTTAATATTGAACCGCACCGACCTAATGGATCCAGGATTAGATGGAAAGGGGAAAAAGCGGAGCTTGTGTCAAACTCCATTGTTGCAGGTTGTCTGGTAGACATTTCTGCTATTTTAGAAAGCAAGGTGGTTACTGATCAAGTAGTGCATAATTTTATCAAAATTAATCATTTTATTGACAACAAATTTACGAAACATGGTAAGGTTAAGGTATCCAAACATAAGGGGTGGTTCGACCATGTTAGTACTATTGCACTGAAGGGGCTTAAAGATGCTCTACGAGCTAAGCCAAGAGACAACAGCAAAATTAGAGAGCTGAGAGCCACCTATCAGGCAGCCGTTAAGAATAGGAAGGCTGAACTAAGGAAAGAAGCGTGGGATAAACTTGATCTGGCGGCAGTCACAGCTGATTCTTCTTTATTTTGGGATACGGTTAATTGTCCGTTCCTAAGGGATGACAAGATGCCTGTATTGACGGCTAATGTTAGTGAGGAGAACTGGGTTTCTCACTTTTCGGAGATTTTTGATTCAGCTAAACAGAGGGGTGACCAGGAAGAAGACTGGCCTATCATACCTCTGAATATCTCTATAGCCGAAGTATGGGGAAGTATCACCCTGAGTAACGGGGGGAAGGCCCAGGGCCCCGATGGGGTGCCCATTGACCTGTATAAACAAGACCCCGATTTGTGGGGCCCATTGTTGACTAAAGATTTTATTTTTTTTTAAAATGTGTTTATTGACTGCATACAAGGAACAGTAATATACAAATCCGAGTGCCATCAACCCTAGGCCCGCCATTTTGTCTCATCTCGCAATCGATCATATCGGCTATCCCACATCCCGGAGGCCGGGCATCACCGTGCTAAACTGAATAAACACCCAATGCTTCCCGAGTGTCCCTCCAGTTCATCGCTTGCATGCGGGGCAGACCCCCTGTCTGCGGTCAGGCTTTAACGCGCTCCTTTCCCCAAAGCTTAGGGGACAGTCACTCTTTTTATGGCCATAAAACTCCAAACCCCCTCCCTCCCCTCACGCTTCCCCCAACTCCCCTAACCCACCCTCCCCAACCAAACCCCTGAGGTCCTAAGTCAGTCGCAGTATCGCTCGCATCCCGCACTCAGCCGCCACTCATCTTCATCTAGCGTCACCCGCCCGAACACCTCCTACGGGAGCTCCCTCTTCTGCCACCTCCGAGTCAGGGCCCCCATCCGGGCTTCCTGCTGCAGCCCCCCGCCCGCTCAGATAGTCCTCATACAATTCCCAGAAGTTTTTAGGCCTGCTACGCGGCGGCAGCAACTCGCTGAACCTCTCCGCTTGGGTGCAGCAGTACAGCACATCGCGTTTCCACCGCTCCACCGTGGGCACGGGGCCACGCATCCAGCTCATCGCCACTCGTCGTTTCGCCACTAGCATCCCCATATCAACCAGGCGTCTGGCCGCCTTTGGTACACCTCTTGAATGCCCCAATAGCGCCACTGCCGGGTCCGGAGCCAGCTCCACCCCCGTCACCCCAACTATCTGGTGGTATACCGCCACCCAATAGTTGTATATGCCCGGGCATTGCCACGCCAGGTGAAGGAAGCCAGCCGTCGGGTGTCTGCAACGTTCGCATACAGAGTCTTCACGCAGCCCATATCTATGCAAGCGCTCCGGCGTGTAGTAGTACCTGTTGAGGAATTTGAAATGGACCAGCCGGTGTCTGCCATGCAGAGAGATGCGTCTAATCCCCGTGCAGCAGTACGCCCACATTGCATCGTCAATGGTAATACCTAAGTCCCTTTGCCAGTCCAGTCTGCATTTTGCAAACTCGTGCACCCTATGAGATTGCGCCATTCTGTACAGCTTAGAGATCAACCCGCGGGGGTTGTCATTCTTAATTATGTGTGTCAGTTCCTGAACCTCCGCCGGCTCCTCCATATCACTCCCCAACAACTGTCTCCAGGCCTGCCTGACTCTGTAATACTGAAAACGCTGCAATTGTGTGCCCTCCGCGCCCGAGGCTGCCACCGCCGCCCACGTCTTGACTTGGCCGTCAGCAAACATGTCACCCATGGTGTGCACTCCCATCTCCTTAAGCGCTCGCCGCACTCCCTCCTCCTTGCAAGGGGCCAGCCACACCGCCCAGGCAGTGGGCATTGCCGGTGAATACAGCTGCGCCCCAGAGTCGCGCTGTAGTATACAGTTCCAGGCATGTCTAGTGGAGTTCAAGGAATCAAGAAATCCCGTGCGGCGGTCCGGATGCTCAAAAATTACCGCTGGGAGCGGCAACGGCGCCGCAAACAATGTCTCCAGTCTGAGATACGGGACAGCCTCGCCCCCGTGTATCCAACTATGCGCCTGAGCTCCCTGCGCCACCCGGTAGTACAGCTCCATGTCGGGTGCCCCAAGGCCACCCATCTGGTAAGGTAGCGTCAGTACTTTCCAGCTGGTCCGCGCCTGCTTGCCAGCCCACGCCAGCCTTAGCAATGACGCCTGTAGCCGCGCGAAGAAAGCACGCGAGAGCACCATGGGGATGTTCATAAAAAGAAACAGGAACCGAGGGAGCACCACCATCTTCATAATGGATATGCGTCCCAATAACGAAAGGGGCAGCTTGATCCAGGTCTCCACGTCGTCTTCCAGTTTACTTATGGCCCGTCCATAATTCTCAGAGAGCACCACCTCTGAGTCCCTATGGAGCTGGATCCCCAGGTACCGAACCGGTTCCTCAGACCAGTGCAACGGGTACTCCATAGCAAAGGGGGTCGTGACTGGCGTCAGCGGGAACACGATAGATTTATCCCAGTTCACCGTCAGCCCGGAGAGCGCACCAAAGTGGACTACCTCCCTCAACACTGGGGCTAGGTTATTTTCCGGGTCCCTGACGTATAGCAGGGTGTCGTCTGCATACGTGGATATCGTTATCCTGTAAGTAGGGAAATTGATGCCTCGAAGGCTGTGGTATTCGCGCATAGCGCACGCCAGCGGTTCTGCCACCAGGGCATACAACAAAGGCGACAGGGGGCACCCCTGCCTCGTGCCCCTCGTAATTGTTATCGGGTCCGTGACTCGGTCGCCCAAGCGTACTCTCGCCGTGGGGCCATTATATAGTACTCCTATCATTTGAAGGAAGATCGGACCGAGCCCCATGCGCGTCAGGACCTGCCGCATGAATGGCCACTCGACAGAGTCAAATGCCTTTTCCATGTCGAGAAACACAGCGAGCGCGCGCGCTTCAGGGCGAACGTGTTGCATGACGCCAAACACCGTCCGCAAATTATATGTGAGGTTCCTGCCCGGCATGAATCCCGCCTGCTCTGGAGCGACCAGTTCGGGAGCGAGAAGGGCCAGCCGCGTGGCTAGGATCTTGGCATATAATTTCGTATCCACGTTGAGTAGCGACAGCGGTCGATAGGAGCTGCACTCCTCGGGCGGTTTGCCTGGCTTCGGTATAGCGACTAAGAGCGCTTCGCGCATGGACGGTGGCATATGCCCCCTCGTGCACATATCGTCAAACAGGGTCGACACGTGTGGTAAGAGCTGGTCTATGAAAGCTCGGTAGAACGCGACAGTGAGGCCATCAGCTCCAGGGGCGCTCTGCGCCTTCATGCTCGCCAGGGCCTCTAGAATTTCATCCCTCTCGATAGGTAGGGAGAGAAACTCCCTGTGTTCGTTCGGTAGGAACGGCAACTTTATATGGTCCAGATAGTCCCCTATGCCGTCCTCCATGCCGGTTTGTTTAGAAGCATAGAGTCCAGCGTAGTACGACCGAAATCGCTCCACCACGTCCTCCTCCTCTGTGAGCAGTGAGCCATCCGCTGCCTTGACCTGCGTGACGGCGGTCCTGCGCCTGCGAGCCTTGAGCAGGTTAGCTAACACCGACCCCGGTCTGTCCCCCTCACCATACACCCTGGCCGTAGCGTACTTCCCCAGGTGTAACACCTCTGCATCAGCCGTTTCGTGATACTCTGCCAGTAGAGCCTTTATCTCCTCAGTAGTGTCATCTCCGCCCGCCTCGAGCAGTCTTGTCTCCAACGCTGCCAGATTACGCTCCTGCGTCGCAAGGCGGCGCCGGATACTTCGGAGTACCCCCGAGTGTTTAGCCATCGCCACTCCGCGAATGTGGACCTTGAAGGTCTCCCAGACAGTCTGGAAATCCTCCACGGAGCCCAAATTAGTGGCAAAGAATTGTTCGATCGCAGCCATTAGCTCCTCCTTGAACAGAGGATCCAGCAGCGAGTAAGGGGGAAATCGCCAAAGGAACGGCGGGGGGGCCTTTCTGGGCGTCGCCAGGGAGAGCAGTATCGGCGAGTGGTCAGAAAGCGTTCGTGGGAGTACCACGCACTCGCGAATCCGCGAAGTGAGGGGCGCAGATAGTAGCCAGTAGTCTATCCGCGTATGCAGGTTATGGTATGCCGAGTAATGCGTGTAGCCTCCCTTTGCCGGGTTACGAGTGCGCCACAAATCTACCAAATCCAAACATAGCATACCCCGAGTGATCGCCCTCGCTGCCGCAGGTTGCGCTCGGTTCGGGCCTCCTGATCTATCCAGCTCCGGGTCTAGCACTACATTAAAGTCGCCTCCCCATAGTACCTGCTGCGCGCCTGTATCCCCCACCGCTCCCGCCAGTGCTGTGAAAAACTCAGGGCAGTCATAATTTGGCCCATAACAATTAACCAGTAGTAAATCCATGCCCTTTCCCTGAAAGCGCGTGAGTGCATACCTGCCCGCGTTGTCTGTGGCAATGCACTGCAATCTGTGCTCCACCCGCGCGTTGACCCATGTAAGCACCCCTCTAGAGTGTGTAGTGAACCCCGCTGCATGTGCCTCCCTCAGGTCCCTGGTACGCAGGATAGGGCTGTTAGTGGGAAGATGCGTCTCCTGCAGGAGTGCAATATCTATCTCATGCCTCTTAAGGTAGTGCAGCACTTTACGGGCTTTTCGGTAATCATTCAGTCCCCGTACATTCCAAGAGAGGATTCTTAGTGCGTCGCGCTTCTCAGGCATGGCCGCTTCGGTGTTCGCCATAGCTTTCTCTTGGGTGCAAATCCCTCAATTGAGCGCGCCTCCAAGCGCAGGAGCATACTAGTATTGCTAAACTCGCACCCCAACCTAGTGACCTCAAACCCCCGGAACTCAAACCCCCCCTTCCCCCCCGCCCACAGCAGACCCTCCCCAACTCGGCCTTGCAGATTCCCAAACTTGGGCACCCCATACCTCCCGCCTCCCCACCCTTAACTTTCGAACTCTCAACGGAGTGGAACGCACACGCGGGCGGAGGTCGCTCTGCGCTCACACGTTAGTGCGGAAGCACCTAGCACCCAACAGCCGCCGCCCGGTCCAGCGAGCCACTATGGTGTCTCTCGACCCCTCCCAGCACTTCGATACTACTTCTTAACAGCGCTCTCAGGTGTTTGGCCCCAGCAGCATACTCTATAATCCTATAAAGGAGTTAAGCAACAGGGGGATAAGTCACTGTCCCCGGGCCTCCCTGTTGCGACTAGTCCGGTGGGGAGTGCATCTCACATTGTACAGTACCCCATAACCATATCGTCCAACCACTCCCCACCCGTGCTCCTCAAATCCTACCTCCCTGCAGCCAAGCATGTCCCGACAAAATACCAACTAGATGAGTCCTGCCCTCTTGGTCAGTCCTGTGCGTCCAGGGCGCCATCTCTCTCGTCCCCTCGCGGTGAGACTAAAGATTTTAATGCGGCAGTTTGCAATAGAGTCCCACCTACATGGGAGGAATCCCTTATTATCCCGATTTATAAGAAGGTAGACAGGGGGGATGCGAAGAACTATCGTCCAATCTCCCTCCTTGATTCCTCAGTAAAAATCATGAGCAGGGTGCTTCTGGTTAGGTTGGAAGAGTGGGCTGACTCGAACAATATTTTGGCCAATTGTCAGTATGGTTTTAGGAAGGGTCGAGGGACTATTGAGCAATGTCTCAACCTCGACCTCTTAATAGGGAAGTATACGAGGGCTAAAAAAGGTTATCTTTATCTCTGCTTTGCAGATTTGAGCAGTGCCTTCGATATGGTGGACTATGGTTTATTATGGGCCAAATTATTGGAATTGGGGGCGCCCGAGGGTATAATATATTTCCTGGCGCGATTACATTCTAACCTTAGCACCAGTGTTCGATATGGACCGGGGGGGGAGTGTACTCCCAAGTTTAAGATAGGGCGTGGTATTCGACAAGGGTGTGTCCTTGCACCCCTTATTTTTACCCTCTTTATAAATGAAGTCGACTCAGTTTTAAAAACAGTGGTGGCAGATGCCCCGAATATTAATGATCTTAAGATCCCGGTTTTACTTTATGCAGATGATGCCGTGATTTTATCTAGGACGCCCATAGGCCTACAACGTTTGATGGATACGTTTTCTATGTTCATCCGGGATAGGAAATTGTCGATTAATAAATCTAAAACCCACATTTTGGAATGTGGTTTGGGCCTTAAAAAACCCAACTCCTATTTCATCGATGGACAAAAAGTGCAAACGGTTAATTCCTTTAACTATCTTGGCATTAATTTTACTAAGAATGGCTGCTGGTCTAGTGAGATTACTTATGTCCGGGCCAAGATGGCCAAATGTGCCAATGGGGTGTTTAAGTTTGCCAGTAAAATTGGGGATAAGCGGGTCAAAGACATGCTAACAATTTACCAAATGAGATGTCTTTCGATTGCTCTATATGGTGCTGGAGTCTGGGGCCATTATTCAGCCCGAAGTCTCCAAGTAGAAGAAAACCTTTTCTTAAAGAGACTTTTGTGTTTACCTATATCCGCCTCTAATGAATTGACGCATAGAGAGCTCGGGATACAATAGCTCTCAGATAATATTACTTTAAGACCTTTAATGTTATGGCGTGCCGTTTGGTCCAAGGAAGAGACATCTTTAAATAGAGCAATCATTAGTGATTGTCTTCAAATGGAAGATCATATGAGGATTCCATGGATCAAATTTGTAGTCAATAGCTTCTCAGAGATTTATGGATTGGACATTAGAAAGGATACGCACATTGCTTCTAGTCTGTCCAAGGGTGAGATGAAGCTTATTTTCATGAGCCATATATCTGATGGGCGGGCGATGTTGGGTGGACATTCTTCTACAAGTTTGGTTTATGGAAGGTATTGTGAGTCTGTTGGCTACCAACCATATTTGAGCTACGTTAACAGAGTCTCCCACCGTTTTGTATTAACCAGATTACGGTTGGGGATTGTGCACCATTTGGTCGCTTTCCCCAATATTAAAAAATATCTGAACGGCCCCTGCCTATGTGATCACAAATCTGCACTAAGTACTATGCATCTTTTACTGTTTTGTAAATTTTATGGTCATCTTCGTTCAGTCTTCCTAAAACCTATTTTCTTAAAATACGGTACACGTAATGTCCATGACTCAATGAAGTTGTTTTTTAATCTTAATCCGGATGTCTGTTTTTTTACCGCAACCTTTCTCCTTCAAGCGATCAAAGTTAGGAACAGTATGATATTTTAATGGTTTTTTAAAAATTTATATTGATTTGTATTTATGACAATTGGTTCTGTTTATTTTGTTTTTTGATGTAAGTATACATGTGCTTTTATGGACTTTGTGTTAAGCTCCGAATAAAGCTTTATGAATTGAATTGACAGCTTCAACTTATAGATAAAAGACAATGTAAAGTCCCTGGTATTCAGACCTCACCTTCAGAGAACACACCTCCAGGAAAACCTAAACTGCATAGTACCAGCTTTCCCTGTTGAAAACCGTAAAACCTTAACTACCAGAAAACAGCTTCCGAACAACAGCCTGTCTCACCTTTACGAAAGCAGCCCGCTGATCAGTCAGTGGCCTCTCCATCTCTGCTCTAGACAGCTGAAAGGCATCCTACACAGTGCAGCATGGTTCGGCAAACGGTTGAACTTTATTTCTGATCATCCCAGGAAGAAGGATCTGCACCAACTCTGCTTCTAGAGCCGCAAGTTCGAGGCCAACTGCAAGGCTATCAGATCAAAATCCTGATATGTCTGGCCAAGAATCTAACCTTTCCAAGCCGTCTGCACCATGCCAGGATCTGTTCTAGTACATTGCCAGACTGGTATAATGAAAATATGCAAAGCATGTAAGACAGGCTTTTTCATTATATTCTATTAGGATATAGGACAACATACCCTACGAAATCAGAACTGCAAGACTCCTGCTTCTCATTCAAAAACAGAAGACGCATCTTGTAACGGAAGGAAGAAGAAATGTCCATAAACCAGGTTATAGTGAATGCATGCTTTATTGTACTTGCCGCCCTGTGATGCATGAGCAGCCGTCCCTCCGCCAGCTGGGCTCCTACTGACTTCACTGGAACTCCACCACTCTAGCTGGAACCTGGGAAGAGATAATATTCAACATTCCTCAACCAGGTACAATAGTACCATGCATTACAAGAGGTAAGATAGTACAAAACATTTTAAGGGGATTACACATCCCTCTCCCTTATTACATTTAAAAAATCAATCGTGAAAAGAAACTTATAATGAACAATAAGAAAAAGCAAACTAGAAATTAACTTAAGCAATATGGAATCTCCAAGTAATCAAGTGCGCACATAGCTATCCTCACCCTTGTCCTCTGTACAGTGGGATTGCAACTATTCAAATCACCAAGAACATCACCTCTGAACAAGGAAGACGTTCGTGCACTGGGATTACCCCGTGGAGAGAGTCAAATCATTCTCACATTAGCATAAAAGCACTGTTCGTAGACTGATTATCCTCGTCCTAACTGACATTTCAAGAACCCCCTCTGTGATACAATGCCACACGTCTATGGTTCCACCTTTCACCATTTGCCAATGCATGGCGTAGAACACGCAAAACTTTCAATGGTCCTTTAAATTTAGACAACCCACCACCACATTTGCCACTTAGCAACTTCACCCAATCACCCTGACAAATGCGTTGAGAACCACTATCCTGTTGAGACCTTTCTTGACGGGTCGCAAGTTGTTCAATTTCTTTAATCCAAGCAGGAATTAATTTTGTTCCTGGCAACCTACCACGCATCTACTCAAAGGGCATCTTACCAGTCATCCCATGTGCACTTCAACGATACGCCCACAATATTTCCGACACCATCCCACTAACATCCTTTCCACTTGCCAATGCCATTTGAATGGCACCTTTGACCATGTGATTTGCCGTCTCAACCATTCCATTCACTTGAGAATTGTAGAGTGAAGTACGATTGTGCTTAACACCAGAAGCCTCCCAAAACTGTCGCATTTCCTGATAAGTCAACTGCCTACCATTATCTGTAATGACGACAGATGGTTCCATCCTCACTCCAAATTTCTCTCAACATGCTTTGGTAGTAATCTCCTTCATGAATTTAACAACTAGCCACCTAGTGTACACATCCACAACTACCAGGGCAAACCTTAAGTCCCCTCTCAACTCATACATTGGGCCAATGAAGTCTACACATATGGAATGCCAAGGCCAATCAGGATCAGCTGTGTGTGCCAAATCCGTTTGCATCCCAACTCCCAACCGCTTCTCACTCTCCTTACACAAAACACACTTCTCCACGCACTTATCTACCTCAGCATCCATTCTGGGCCACCACCAATCCACACGTAATCTTTTCTTTGTCCTGGTTTGGCCCAAATGTCCTTCACGTGCCAACTCAATAAATTTGCTTCTCAATCCCTGAGGAGGTATAAATTGATCACCTCTCATCAGAAAAATTCCACCATACATAGATAAGACGTCTAACAACTTAAGATAAGGCTTGACAGAGAGGGACACAGCGCTCTCTCTTCTACTTCCTTGCAACACCAGACACTTCACTTCCTTCAGGGTATCAGATTCCATTACTCCAGTCCAATCTTGTTTTGTGAAAGTATGCGTTTCTACCACACCTAAAACATTCTGAATGGAAGTCACATTTTTCTTCGCTTTAACAGCTGGACCGTCCACCTCCTGCTATTCTAAAGACAACCTCGATAAACAATTTGCTTGAGTGTTCCTCCATCCCTGGATATGTTCCAAATGATAACAGTATTCTTGTAACCGGGCAGATAACCTCGCAAGTCTGGCTGAACACTTGCTAGTACTAACCGGCAACAACACCTTAACCAAAGGCTTATGATCTGATCGTAATATAAATTTAGAACCCCGTAAATAAGTTCTGAAGTAGTCACAACGCCAAGCTGCTGCTAGTGTCGCCCGTTCAATAGCATAATAATTCCTTTCTGAATCAGAGTCCTAGATGCAAACAGCACAGTTTTTTCTTGCTTACCATGAATTTGTGCTAGTACAGCACCTATACCTGTGACTCTGGCATCTACAGTAAGAATGGGTTTCAATTTAGTGTCAAATGGCATAAGGATACCAGCCTCACAAATTTCCTTCTTGAACAATAAGAAGGAATGTCCATATACCACGTTATAGTGAATACCTGCTTTATTGTACTTAACTCCCTGCGATGCATGAGCAGCTGTCCCTCCGCCAGCCGAGCTCCAACTGACTTCACTGGAACTCCACCACTCTAGCTGGAACCTGGGAAGAGATTGAGTTCCACATTCCTCAACCAGGTACGGTAGTACAAAGCATTAGAAAAGAGGTAAGATAGTACAAAACATTACAAGAGCTTAACAACGCGCCTCTTTGAGGATCACCACTTCCTCGCAGTATGACTTAGACTATATCCTTGCGCATATAAATGACCTTGACTCTTAACCCTGGACCTCCCCCTGTTCAGCGCTCTGTTGCTTCCTAGCTAAGTTCTTGCTATACAAATATCTACACATGCAGTAAACACATGCATGTTCAGCTGTCACATGTTTCACTCGAGCATAACTTCAACACATTGAGCTTTTCACGGCGGATTCATTTAGAAAAAATTAAAAATAAGAATGGTTAAGAAAGAATTAGCGTACATGTAATTAAAGTATGCCATTTGTTATGGCTGTGCACACCTTTCATTGAGCATTGATTATCATTAACTTTATGCAGGTTAGTTTTTACTTTTGGACGATTTCGATAATATGTAACAACAATGTGAGACCGATAATTGTTCACGAATAGGCTACGAGAATAAAACTCAACCACTTGATCATATGAATTTTGGTTGCAGGTGCTAAACTATTGATCCAGTGTGGTGATGAGATTTCATCAAGTCACAGACATTTTGTTGTTGCTGTTTAAAAACAGTGCAAGTTTACTTTAATCGTGATTTATCTTTTAAAATCCAAGTTGTGTATTACAGTGGGTTCTGCAGTTACTGTTGAACTAATCTCTGTGATCTGATGGGGAAAGAACGCCCTTCAAGGGTTGTAGATAAATATCAAAGCATTTTAGTCCTGCACGACTGAGTACCACCACAGATTCAGTGAGGCAAAAAATCTGTACCCCTTTAAATTTGTTTAAAGTAGAATAATACAGCAGCATCAGCATGACCTCTGTACACAAATATTTTCTGTCTTATTTTCAGTTGTGGGCTAACAACCAGGTCCATTGGGCAACTGTAACTATATCTTAGCACTAACATTCTACAAGAGAGGAATATTAGAATGTTGTCAACATAGTCTTCTAAAACTAATATTGTTCACAAATGTGCATAAGGTAGGTACAGCAAAATACTTTGCAGTTTTTTCAAGACCAGAATGATAAATGTGATTAGCCTGTAGAACTATTTATGACTCAAAATAGTCACTGCTTAACTCCCTCAACTTCAGCGCTGGTTGTAAAAAACAATCAGCATGAAGTTAAAATCATTCCCTGGTCATGCGTCTCTGAGAAACCTATGTGACTAGCTGGCAGTTAGTGTTTTACTCTCCTTTTTCCATTTTTTTCCACTCTAATGCAGAGTTTAGATTACTACTCTATTAGAATTTTATGACTATCAGTGAAGGTTCTAGAAAGGAGAAGCAAATGTTACTTGTAATCCTATTTCTCCATCATGGAAGTGTTTACCAAACTCACACAGGATCATCCTGACTCCCCAGCAGAAGACTAGAGTGGAAAGCTTAGTCAGCTTTAAAGGTCATACAGCATACTCTTAGTTTCAAATTGCAGCAGAGGTCAAGCTGTTTGGCTTGGATTGTCAGTGCACTTTTTCCATTCTTCGAAGTCGTACTGCCTTACTGATCACTTTTTTCGATTTGTTTCTATTTTTAAAACAACCAATGAAAAAGTTGTTCTACTTGTCGATGCTACGGTTAATAATTGACTATGATTACTAGTATGTATTCCTTGTTCTGTATTTCTGACATATGCTAGAAATAATTGATTGCTGGTTTTTTTTTTAATTCTTTTCCTGGTCTCTAGGTCTGGTTGCTCCTTACGGGCTTTTGCTTGGCATCCGCACACCAACAAATTTGCATTGGCACTGCTGGATGACTACATTCGTGTTTACAATACAACTAGGTAAGGTGAAAGCATCGGCGGGTGGGGATTTTTTTTTTTTTTTTACTGATGAGGTTAAACTAGTAGAATTCATTTTCGGAGCTGAATTGTGGTTCTAGTGGTGCTCCACCACTAGAACCAAAATACAGCTCTGAGAATGAATGTGCTCCGCAGGTTGGAATTGGGGGTTCATTTGCAAAGCTAAATGGTGTTGCACAACTAGAACAGAAGTGGATCCCTCGGATCAGGTTTGAACTACATTGGTAGAACTCTGTGCATTAGAGTGCTGGAGTAGCCAGTGAGTTGTTTGTCTAAAGCAAAATGCGTACTCCAAAACTGCAAAAGCAATAACTCTTCATGTCAGTAAAACAGTGCAGTAGCAGATTTGTTTGGAAAGTTTAAGACTCGAAAAGTTAGTGATTTTCAGCCAGGTTCAGTGTTGCATTAGCATGTATGTATGCATGCAACTGTGCTATACATAGGATTAGCTGTAAAGCTTTTAGGGGGCTCAAATATTTAATATGTGTATGTTGTAAGTCAAGATTTAGATGCATTGTCAGATATATTTCAAGATCTTCGTAGCAAAAAGGCATCAACTTGCAAACCAAGATTTTGGTAATCTTGCAGATATTGGTAGATGGCAGTAATACAATAGTGACTGGTGCTGCATGCACAATAGGTCAATTGTTGATGCTTCTAGGGTGTCTTGTATAGTTCGTCTTTCCAGAGTAGTGTAATTGTGTGCTTCCCTATTACTCAGTATCACTCCCACCTTGGGTGTTATTATTTCTCTGCAGTGCAACAGTCCCTACATTGAAACATCGCCTACAAAAGAATGTGGCATCCCTGGCTTGGAAGCCGCTCTGCGCCTCTATCTTGGCTGTTGCATGCCAGAGCTGTGTGCTGGTGTGGCATGTGGATCCTACCTCCCTCTCCACAAGGTAAATAGATGAGAAACTTGCCATTAGAGAGGGTTGGTTGGGAACTGTCTGACCAAGAGGGTGTAGAAAAAGAAGTCTATTAAAAATGATAATTAACTTGGGCATTATATCTCAAGGGTGAGGGCCCTTAAATGCAGGAGAGCCCTCTCTCTCATTATTTAGATGATTTATCACTGCCTCACATGCCCCTTCCAAAAGACTCCCAGCGTTTCCAAGCCATGGCAAGAAGCCCATATTTAACCAGCATAAACATTATTCAAAGAAGCATTGGTGCATGTGTGGTGCTTCCGAATCCTTTGTTTGGCCGAGTACCATGCTTTCTGATTTCCAGAGCCCCAGTCACTGTCTCTTTCTTTCTCTCTCTCTGAACGGTCACTTGTGATGTCCTGTAATTCACTTTCAATTTTTTGCTTCTTGTAAACTTTCCACAGATGTGTGCTGCTACACGTTACTTTGTAGAATAAGCATGTGCAACATTTTGTGTGGGCTTGTTTTTTTTGCACCAAACCTGTCTGGAATGTTCTGGATCCATAACACTGTAGTCTTTGCAATGATTTTGGATTCTTCTCTGGTCTTTACACAGGAGATTCCCTGTTGTGTATTGTACACCTTTCTCACTGCAGCCCTTTTCTACCCGCTTCCTTGGCCAAAAGTGTATTCCTGTCCTTCCCTGTCTTTGCCTAAAGTGCCCTTTGCAGCATATATCAGATTTGTGCCCAAAGTGTCCTGCTTGCCGTATTACAGCAAGTAATCATCAGTAAACTCAATGTCCAGCCAGGCCGAAAAATTTAAGAATATGCTTGTGATTACAGACAAGTAAAAAGAGCAGCTAAAACTGATTCACAGTGTAAACCACATGCTCGTATCATCTTCCTATGCATAGCTCTGATACTAAACATTTTTATAGTTTACAGGGCAAATGTTACCCTTTTTGAGTGTGTTTGAGTCGACTGTTTGAAATTCCAGTTGTCAGGACAGAGGTGTTAAACGAAATTTACAGCATGTAGGAAACTTGCTATGAGGTGACTGGTATTCTGTTTCAGTGGTCTGTGGCCTGGACACAACTGGACAACCCAAATGGCTGAAGTTCCTGCTGCTGAGTTTAAGGGTCTTCATGGATAGAAATGTCCCTAACCCCAAAAGCCTATGGCCAAACAGCTAGGATCCCACCCTAGTAAACAGTGCAGTTAGGAAAATCTTCAGGATGAGTGGTTCTGACAATACACCTATTACCAACTCCAGGGCATGAGAATTGCAGAACCTCTAATACCCTTTGAAATTGAGGAAGGCAGATACCAGGTGCACCACTGGATATTACTCTGTCCCAGCAAGTTTACCAAAGTCTTTCCTCCCTGATCCCAGTTACCCAAATAATTCTGGGTGTAAAGTTGAGACTGAAGTCTCACATTTCTCTGCTGTCTGCAAGGCCTTTCAGAGCAGGTCCACCAGGTCAAAGAGCTTGTTCTAAATTCCCTCTGCATAATCTGTGTAGTGTCTCCTTAAGGTCACCCATATACATAGTGAAAAAGTTGTGCTTTTTATGGGGTTACCATGACCTCACTCTCTTTGGCAGCCTGAGATATTTTGCACTATGGAAATTTTCAAATGTCTAAATTGGCTCCCTTCTCAGCCTGGCCTGTAAGTAGTATGCAACCTTGGAGAAAGGAAGTCAAACTCAAGATGGTGGATGTTTCAAACAATTTTTTCCAACATAGTTTGCTCCTCTGCTCTGCGGGAGCTCTTATCTAGCATTTAAATCCACTCCTAGATTCCCTGACTTCCAGGAAACCTCTCTTCTACTTTAGTAATTCATGGAGTAGTCCCATCGGAGTGGCGTCTGTGCCCAAGTATCTGGTCCCAAAACTATCCAGCTCATTACCAAGCCTGATCAAATGCAAAGTTGACTACAACACCATCTTCAAGAAGAACCTGGAGACCTTGCTGTTTCGAGAGTCATTTTAAAGCAAGAAATCAATCTCTTTTATCAGCACCTCTTATTGCTTTCTAATTTCTCTCCTTGTTAAAACTAAGACCAAACCTTTCTTGCCTACTTTATGGAATCCATATGAAACCCTGTTTGTTCTGAAGCAATAATTTCCTAGTTCCGCTCTGCATGTAGAGCTTTAAGCAAATTCAGTCACATAGATACCGGCATCGATAGTCGTGCCAGCGTCACTAAATGCAGATTTTGTCATTTTTAGGTCTCGCCTGGCGTTGCAGCGCGCATGCTCAACTCGCTCTGTGAGGGATTCTTGTAATCAATACACTTTCAGAAATGGTGTTTTGACTCTGCCGGTTATTTCGATTGGTTTGCGTCATCCGTTATGGTAAATGGTGTCTTTTAATTGTAACTGAGGCTTTTTAGTCCCTCCTGGTTACCGCCCTGCCCTCTTTTAGCCCCGCCCACCCGGACTGGATCTTTTACCTGCGGTGTAACACAGTGTGTTTTATTTACTGGGTAAGCACTTTTTATTAACCATTTGTGTATGGTCGCGAGCCGCTTTCAATTTTGCGGCCGTGCTTGTTGTTTTTCTAGCTCCCTCGACTCTGTGTCTGGGCGCTCGGCAAAGTCAGAGTAGCTCTCTTTCTCCGTCTTCTGACTTCTCCGCGTTCCAGTCCTGAAGGAACAACAACTTCATCACCTTCAGGACAGGACTCGAAAGCATTGGGGGGTGTCGTTCTCGCGCGCCGCTTTCAATTTTGCAGCCGTGCTTGTTTTATTGTGGAACTCGGAAACTGTAGTTCTAACCCAGAGCCCTCTCACCACCAGTGACCGAATTATGTGATCCTGAGGAACTCGCTGACAGAGGGCGCCTACCTTCCCTTCCATAGAAATGGAAACGCTTAGAAAAGTCCTAAGTGGCCAGTATTAATTGCCATTTGAAATGCTGGATGTGAAATGCTGGATGTTTACATGTGTAACTTAGGCCTAGCTGCACAGAACTGCATTAATCTCCCACTGCACGCAGAGGATTGCTTCCCAAATAAATCGCGGCCGCGATGATGATTGATGGGGCAGTTTGCGTACAGTAGATGTTTTATCAGCCGGCAGCAGCAGGCGCGCTCGCCGCGAGCGGAGAGGGGAGGCCCTGGCGCTTCCTGTGACGAGGCCGTCTGACGCAGGCTGACCTGCTAGGAGGTCATTTCCAGTCTGAGTGTGCGCACTGCCTGCTGCATGGTGCATCACGGTCTTCCTGAAACCCATGCCTCAGGGGTCCGCACTCGCAGGATGGCAGGGCTCTAGCGGGTGAGCACAACTGCGAGGACATGGAGGTGCTCTGGGAACAGGGGCGTGTGCTCCTAACTAGTCCAAAACAGACAGACCCCTGTTGTCACAAGCGTGCGCACATGTGCCTTGAGCTGGCCCACAACATTGTTCATCGCTTCTATGCCAGTGCCTACTAGAGTTAAACATGCCTGCCAAGCTTCGCCAGACGCATGTGTTATGGGTTAAAGTGAGATGGTCTTATGCACGCTTCTGAAAACCATTCACACTAAATGATTGGCATGGGCGCAAATAAAAATACATTCAAAATAAATGGTTTTAAGGTCCTGCCAGCCTGCAAAGCGTGTGGAATTATGGTATCGACTTGAGGCCACTGATGGGGCAGTTAGTGTGTAGCTGTGTGTCTCTATATCATTTGCCCATTTATTAAACTAATACTACTTTTCATTTAATGCCTGCGTTGTGGCAGCACGAAACTTAGCTACAGGGGAAGATCTAAATGGGACCAGCTAGTGCACTCATGTTGTTTTGGGACAGAAGAGGAACACATACTCCATACTTTTGAAATAAAGTACACAGAGTGAAATAAAATAGCCAAAAAAGGGAAGCAAGGCACATGTAAACACTTATCCATACACTAGTACGTACTCATCGTGCACATTCATGTCTGCGGGCGCCCCACCCCCAGAAGGACCAAACATACGCCTCATCTACACTAATCATCTTCCTAAACATTTGCTTATGAGGATCCCGAGACAATATCACTCAATGGTTTTTGGCCACTTGGGAGTGGTGCTCCCAGTTCACTAAAGTGAAACTGAAACACAGCAGTAGTATGACGGCCACCATCATGCAGCGAGAAGAGAACAGGAATGTTATTTTATTCCTTTTAATTTTCCGCACTGGTGGATCGTATCAAAGTAAAACGCACATTTGAGGCAAGGCATCGGGTAGAATAAAACACAGTTGTTGTTCAGCGTGGATGGCTTTATTGTGATTAAAAAAGCTTGGCTATGCTCCCTATTTTCGCAGTTGAAAGATGTAAAAGTTTGGGAGCACTGTTCGCTTATTTTTTTTTTTTTTTTTCCCTTTACCTTTGGTCTATGTTTCTTTAATTCTCAATTGGGTTATTCTTATGGTGGGATTCAGCATGAGGTTTATTGTTTACATGGGGTTAAAGTATATATATTTCCGCACCAACATTCTGGGCTCTGTTCCTTTCCATTGCTTTGGTGCCTTCTTTACCCCGCCTGCCTTACCTCCCTTCTGTTGTCCTTGCCTTTCACTACCCCCACATGTACATTCATACTTACAATGCCAATAGCTCTAAATCAAACCATTGCGAGACCTATTGCATTTTCAATGCTTGTGACTATTGTGCACAGGTTAAAAAAATTCCTTGATGGGTTTCAAATATATTTCTGCATTGTTCTTAAAAGCTTTACAAGGCTTATCTAAGGGTACACGAGTTAGCTTTGGGAACCTAGCAATTGTTGTTAGGCTCCCCATCGAGGATGAGAGGGGGCTTGCCCCTTAGCTATGGTTAATTTCTTAATCTCTTAGACCAGTAATTCTTAACCTTTTGACTTCTGTTGACCCGACTGAATCATTACTGGAATCCAGGGATACCCACTCTGCCACAATTGGAAGCCGGGGCCTCTTTCTCAAGCAACGTCTGATTTTACTTCCAAAACATACAAAAATAAGTAAACACCAAGCAAATGCTCAAATATTGAAATTCAATCAAATATAGAAAAAGTTTAACACTTTTCGATAATGCTTCTCTTTCTGTATATACTTTATTAATTTTCATGTATTATTGATATTATTTAATTTTATTTAAAAAGTCACGGTGCCCCTGAGATGGCCTTGCAGACCTCCAGGGGTCCCTGGACCACACGTTAAGAAACACTGTCTTAGACTGCTAGCTCCTGTGGAAACTTCCTTCTGGCTTTCCTGCTGTCTCCTCTTCGTTTCCTGATGTCGATATTTGAAGTTTGATTTGGTATTCCACTAATGTCGTTTGATACACGTGCCAACCTGGCACACATTGCTAATAGTTTTTCATGAATTGGTGCAATGACAGCAGAGCTTGTGCTCTGAGTGTATGATTTTGAGCCCTTTGATGAAGGAATCGACCCTATTGCTGAAAGGGAGTTGGTACATTTATCTGAATTATTTTTATAGAAAAATTACCTTTTAAACTGTCATTGTGTCCATTATCTTTACTGCTCCTTAGAGAGGTTTACACTATAATTATCTGTAATAAATAAATAAATGTTAACAGCCAATTCAATACTTCTTGTCAACGCACCATAGGGCATTTTACTGCCTATATAATTCAAGGGTAAAAAAATAAGTATATTTCCACTCAAAGGCAAACTTTAAATTGCAAGCATTCTCCAAGCTAGGCTCTTAGCGAATTCTGGTGCCACATGTCTTCAAGTACCCAGGTACCCACACAGTCTTCTTTTGCAAGCAACAGTAAAATAAATTTGCGCTCTCTCTCTCTCTCTCTCTCTCTCTCTCTTTCTCTCTCTCTTTCTCTCTCTCTTTCTCTCTCTCTCTCTCTCTCTCTCTCTCTCTCTCTCTCTCTCTCTCTCTCTCTTTCTCTCTCTCTTTCCCTCTCTCTCTCTCTCTCTCTCTCTCTCTCTCTCTCTCTCTCTCTCTCTCTCTCCTTCTCTCTCTCTCCCTCTCCCTCTCCTTCTCCTTCTCCCTCTCCCCCTCCTTCTCCCTCTCCCCCCCTCTCCCTTCCCCCCCCCCCCCCCACATGTAGGCTCTCCCGTTCCATGAGGGAGTAGCTCATCCAGTCCAGAAATTTACTTTGAAATATGAGATTTCTAGGTTTCTAATGGGTCACACTAGACTACAAATCCCAGCATGCAACCCAAAAAATCTACACTAGATGAGCTTGTCACATATGGGAATCTTGAAGATTTGCGATGTTTGCAAACATTACGTTCTAATGGATACTAACACAAATTCTTTATAAGAACAGTTTTCCCACACAGAACACTAGATCAGGAAAATGTCTCGTCAGCAATGATGGGTCACCACAGCAAGGTGGTGCATTCCATCTTTAGACATGGACCTGTGCACCTTCACTGGAAATAACTTTGTCAGTTTATTTTCTCCACTCCTCCAATGAAGCTGATGGCAGCCTTTTCGAAATAAGGAGGTGGTCTGGTAAAGGGTTGGAAACCTGGTTTAGAAACAGAAGAGCCAGAAGTAAGTCTAAAAGATAACAAACCTCTCGGACCAGTGCGTAAGATCAGTCAGTCATAGACAATTTTGGTGGAAAATTGAAAAATAAAAATGTGGCAAGGTGCTAATTGGAGGTCATAGAATCTTTAAAACAGGACAAACTGTTTTAGCAAATGATGTTTTGTTGGCTGGCAAATACTGCAATGGGAAGGTATCATCAGACAGTATTCCCTGAACACACACTATTCCTCATTTGTTTCGAATGAAGCATATGTTACCCAGATTACTAACACCAAGTCATTATGAAGTGTCCATGATAACACTAAAAGAGAATAAATAATATATTAATTCTACCAATCACAGTTAAAAAAGTGAAACAATTAACTGTAATTGGAAAAAAAAACGTTGCCAACAGTCTAAATAAATTAGACCATAAAAGTACAATAAAAGGTACCTAAAAATACATTAAGAATATATCAAAAGTATTATCAACAGCATCTTTAAAAACAGTTTCTTTGTACAGTCGCGGCACCCTGTTACACTCCAGCTTTAACACTCGCGTAATATTGTTACAGTATCAAATGAGAACTGAGGAAAAGTAGGTAAAGAGGAAGAACAAAAACCTTATCTAGGGTTCCGCTATGCAATCCTACCAGACTACTTATTAAAAAAGTTAATTCTTATGTACGTTCTCGTAACAACCGTTAAAAAACATTGCTGAATTTATACATTTCATAATATTAAAAAAATATTTCAAAAAGCAAGTTTATGGTGCATTGTGAGGTAATTAATTAATCTCTAATAAAGTGCTACACAGAACCAATCATGAAGGCTGAACAATTTTCTTTGTGTGCGTAAAAGACAGCCCACAAAAAGCTTGACATTCCACAGCAAATCTCAACGGATGGCAGTGATTGTAGGAAGAGATAAGCTGGGCGGCATTGTGTAAACTGTTGTGGTTTTAAAAATGGTAGGATATGACAGTTTCTCCACTTGCGATAAAATTTACATAATAGTACAACATTCATTGTGCTCTGTGCCGTCGGGCCATCATAAGGACAATTTCCTTAATTTGTTGTCCAATTATTCATTTCAGGAAAGCTAATCAAGTGATGGAAAGCATCCATTCAAAAACGAGTCAGGACAAACCTATGTCTAGAACTATTTACAGCTATCAAATATGGTTGCATTTCATAAGTAGGTAAAATAAGTAGATTTTTTATCACAGAGGTTTTTGATATTTCAGCAGTCAGTCTTATATTCTCTAGGTGCATAATACATTCATTTTTCAGTGTAGCTCTGCTAATGACTTCGAGAGGTTCAGGGTTCTCAAAATATTCTGGGTGCAAGTCACAACCAAAATTCTGAGTATACATCAACCATGGCATACGTGTTACTAGGCTTGATTTATGACAGTCCCCAATGATCAAATGATTTAAAACAGTATGTCAGATGACCAGACATTGTGCCACAGTATGGGTTGCATCATTATTTAGTCTGTTAAAAACGAGACCCCTAACTCGGCGTGACACTCATACGTGGACGCACCCTTGGGGACAGAGCAAATACCTCAGAAACTCATTATCTACTGTTTGTAAAGTCGTGCATCTGGTATGGCACCAGATCCCTGCCCCATATAGTGCCACACAAATACATTTGGCCTTGTAAATCGTGATCATCTCTGAGAGGGAATTTGTGCCCAACCGTCTCGCAAAGTTTCGTAGAGCCATGCGTTCCTTTTTGAATAACAGATAACAGAGCCCTGGTGGAGATAGCACAATTCCAATGTTCCTTCTCTGTCAAACATGATACCTAAGTGTGAAAAACTGGTTGTAAAATCAATGTTGGTATCCTTGATTCTTAAGTCCCTGCGAGTGGCTGTTCTACTGCCGCACTTCATTTCGAATGTTTTTAATTGATTAACTTGCAGGTCAAGACCTTGCATGAACTTGACAAACTTTTTTAGTAGAGACTGTAAACCGATGGGAGTGCGGGCCATAAGAACGGCATCATCAGCGAAGAGGAGGGCCGGAACAGGGCGGTGTCCCACCTGTGGACGGTCTTTAGAATGTGAGGTCAGCACCACCCCTACATTGTTTATATATAATGAAAAGAAAAGATGAATGGTGCCAGGACACAGCTCTGCCTTACCCCTCTCTCCACACTGAATGGCTGTGTGCATTCTCCCTGGATGCCATATCTTACCCTGGCTTTGGAACCTTAATACAGTTCTCTCAAGAAGCTAATAATCGAGATCTCCACCCCTATGTCGGACATGATTGTCCATAGCTTAGAGTGCTTGATGCAGTCGAAGGCATAGGACAGGTTGACAAATGCCAGAATTGTGTTCCCTCCCTTAATCTTAGTGTATTTAACATACTTAAACTAAGACCCTGCTCTGTAGTCCCAATCACAGTGCGAAAAACATTCCGTAGGTCTGTCAGGATGTCATTTGTTTCTGCCCACTTTTGTTGCATGTTCAATATAATTCTACCCGCTATCTTAAACCAAGGGAATCGAGCAGGGAGATCGGCGTTTAACATACAGGGTTGTGCTGTTCTCTGTATCTATTCTCAGTGTTTCGCAATTAACTACCCTTCAGAACTCATTATTGGCTTTATTAATACTTGCTTTCTTGGAGAGTTTCCCATGCTTTCTCTCATAGCCGTATTTTTCTCTATTTAACTGCTTGTCTATAATCTGATCTACAAGCCTGGACCTCCGGTCTACTCCTTGGAGTTTTATGGAGGGCTTCCTTTAACCTCTTATGTGCCTTTGTACAAGATAAGTAGAACCATCCTTTTCTCTCTTGTTTATTATTTTTCTCTTGGTACAAAAAGGCACTCCTTTACCCCCTCAGTGATTTCCAGGAAAGCATTAGTTATGCTTTTTCGTTGTGAGGCTTCGTCTTGACAGGTCTCAGAGGCATGTCCTGTGCTGTTGATTAATTGTGTTTAAAAACCCTTCAGGGATAACCTGTGACCATTGCAAACCATAGGCGTTGAGTGACGCTAACTCAAGCTCTCATGCCTGGTTAGGGGTTTCCCTACACAACTGATTAGAAAGTAAAGCAAATGAAATTTGTACAGACCGGGGAAAATGGTCACTTAATGATAAGAAATGGATATTAAAATTAAGGACGTGCACGGCAGATTGCTGGATGTTAGGATGTAATCAATAGTACTGTTGGCATTTCTTCCATTAAAAGTGCAGCTAAACTGGGCATAGGGAGATGCAATTTCATTGGAAAATGCCAGATCAAGTTTAAATATTAATTCATTTGACCTACTCCTCATACCTATTGTGAGTAAAATGTGTTTGCCCTGTTTCATCTACTGGGAATTAAATTAGACCCCAATAATCCGGAACAAGTCTTGATTGTAAATCCTTCAAACAACAGTGAGCACATCGCTAGTGAGTTCCCAGAAGTTTTTTCAGCGAATTTAGGTTTAATTAAAGACTTCCAACACAGAATCCAGTTAAAACAGAATGCTAAACCAGTAATCCACAAAACCAGACCCATTCCCCCATCTTATGTGGGAACCTTTAAAAACAGAGTTAGCCAGATTAGAAAAGCTAAACATCATACAACCCGTTGATTGTTCTGAATGGGTCGCCCTCATTGTCATTGCTAAGAAAGGTCATAGCCAAGACATCCGAATGTGCATTGATTTACACAACCTAAATAACAACATACTTGTAGAAAGGCACCCTTTACCCTGCATCCATGAGATGCTGAGCACCATGGGAGAGGCCTGTCATTTCAGTGTCCTGGATCTCTCCATGGCGTACCATCAAGTGGAGTTACATCCGGACTCTAGAAGACTCACTGCATTCACTACACCCATTGGAACCTTCATGTTCTGTTGCATGCCTTTCGGATTGGCCTCTGCGGCAGGAGTATTTCAGAAAATTATGCAACATGTCTTGGAAAATGTACCCAAGACATTATGCTTTCAGGATGATGTTCTAATCTACGGTTCCAACATTAATGAACATAACTATATCCTAAGACAAGTCCTTTCTAAATTCAGAAATGCAGGACTCACACTTAAAAAAGAGAAGTGCCAATTGGGTGTGGAGTCCGTAGAATACTTAGGACATTGCATTTCTAAGGAAGGATTTAAACCTAAACATTGTCTCATCGAAGCAGGAAGAGATGCTCCTGCACCTACCAACAAAGACGAACTCAAGTCATTTTTAGGGTTGGCATAATATATGGCGAAATATGTTAATCATTTCTCTGACTTAACTGCCAACCTCAGAGAGCTCACAAAGAACCACACTCATTTCAAATGGTCAGACGAACATCAGACATCGTTTTCAAAGGTAAAAGAGGGCATACTCTCAGCTCCGTATTTGTGTAACTTTGAACACAACCGTAAGACTATTCTCACTACAGACGCCAGCGGAAAAGGTTTAGGGGCTACCCTCTCACAAATTATTGATGGCAAAGAAAGAATTGTTGCATTTGCCTCACGATCCCTTACTAAAGCAGAAATGAACTATTTGGTGGTGGAAAGAGAAGCGTTAGCTTGTTTTTGGGGAGTGAAACATTTTAAATTCTTTCTTTGGGGCATTCAATTTTGTTTACGTACAGACCACAAACCTCTGTTTTCATGTTTAACCCTAAAAATAACTCTTGCAACACCACCCCCCCCGTATAGCTAAGTGGATGCCGGGTTTGGAGGGTTTTTGTTTTACAGTCAAATATGTTCTAGGTACACAAAATTCTGCAGCAGATTTTCTTTCTAGGAGTCCCATTCATAAGGAAGAACAATTTGAAACCCTTGAGTACCCCATCTTCCAACTCAATCTTAATACTATCACTTCTCGGGAATGGTTTGATTGCATGGACACAGATAACACCATTACACAAATCATTTCTTACACATTACATGGTTGGCCCAGTTCTTCTGATCAAGTAGATGCAGACGTAAAGAAGTTCTGGGAGGTACGTTATGAACTCAACATGGATCAAGGCATTTTATTCAGGAACAACAAGATAATCCCACCTGAAGCTCTCAGAAACAAGATAATTGACCTTGTTCATGAGGGCCACTTAGGCAGGAGCTTAACCAAAGCTAGATTACGTGAAAGGCATTGGTTCCCCAATATGGACTGGATGGTGGAAACAAAAGTGAAGAATTGCCTTACATGTGCTAGCAGTGACAAATCTAAGATAACCAGGAAATCCCCCATCTCCCCGATATTTGTACCAGATAAACCATGGGAAAAGATTGCATTAGACATTATGGGTCCCTTCAAATTCAGGGGAGTAGTAAAACAGTTTGCACTGGTTTTGGTTGACTACCATTCACATTGGATTGTAGTCAAGATGGTCAACCAAATAACAACCATATCTGTCAATCAATTTCTAAAAGATATACGTTTGTTTTAGAAGGCATACCATCCTCCATAATCACAGATAATGGGGTCCAATTTACTTCTCATGCCATGACAGAATTCCTTAGTAATCTTAATATATCCCATTTGAGAACACCCCTCTACTGTCCCAGGGCCAATGGTTTGGTGGAAAAAATGAACCGTATGGTCAAAGGTTGTATACAATTGGTAGTTGTCAACAGAATTCCCACTGAACAAGCATTACAAGAAATGTTGTGGGATTATCACACCACTCCAAATTTAATTACTGGCATCTCCCCTTTCTCTGCTTTAAGAGGAAGGAAACCTTGTGCAAATTTTTTTCCGAACTGGTTGGGAGGGGGATCCCACATCACGAATGACATGCAAGCTTTTAAAGACAAAATAGATACACACCAAACCAAATATAAAACTCACTATGACACCAAACATGGAACCAAAATCCCACAATGGCAAGTGGGAGACTGGGTATGTGGTAAGAATCCAAGAGGAAGCAATCCTGAAACAAAAGTTTCCAAACCTATGCGTATAACAGCAGTAAGAAACAACACAGCCATATTGGACAATGACCAAATGTGGAGTATGGACAGGTTAACTAAATCACAACACACACACAGCCAATCTCTTGATCACACCATAGAGTCACATAGTCAAGACCCAAATGACTTACCTGTTACTCAAAGAAACCGCAAGACTCCGTATTGGCACAAGGACTTTGTTATGTACAAATAATTCTGTTTATTTTTATTAGGGGGGAAGATGTGTTACAACGTGTTTTTCTTATTTTGTATTAGGGGGAAGATGTGTTACAACGTGTTTTTCTCTCTCATTTGAAAATATGATCTTCTACTTTGTAAGTTATGTGTATGGTATGTTCCTCCATACTCACCCCTGTTTTCCACTTGGTACGCTCCTGGTTTCTTGGAGGCTACCTTAGAATGTTGAGTGAGGAGTTGCTGAGTACTGGTTGAGAGAGGAGTTGGAAATAAAGCACAGTTCTTACCTGAAGAAGATTTCGTCTTTTTATCACTTTCCCTAAGGATTACTTTATTTTTATAAATGAAAAGGTCTTGGTTACTTTAAGAAAGAGATGCATTAACATGCTAATGAGTAGGTATAATACCATTGTTGTTTTTGTTTAGCACAGAGGATTGGTGCATTGCTTGGTTTGACAAATAATAAGTACTGAAGTGCATAATTGTCAATGAGTATTCCTCTTATTCCTCATTTATGCTGTTGTGCTTTCCCTTCCTAATTTCTTCCATAGGCACACTTGCCTTTTTGGACCATTACATTCCTCACTGCCTTTCATGCTATCTCATTTTTACTGTTCGTGTGCACCCTTCTTACCATTTACTCTCTGCACTACAATTCCTCCTCTAAATATCCATCTTCTCTTTTCTCTTTTCCTATAATGGTTCATTTTTCCTCATCGTTTTTCTACCTTTCATATTGTTGGTGCCCCTCTCAACCCACTTGGCTTTCTCCACCCCCATTTCCTTTTTATCTACTCTTCTCCCTTTGTGCTCTCTCTTCTGCCCTTATCAATGTTTCAAACTGTATCCAAATTCTTTCTACATGTTTCTAACCTTTAATGATGTTTCTTTTGTTAACTGCCCCTCTTTTACCTCACTGCCCCATTTCACTGATATTTCTCCTTTCTTCCATCCTTATCTTCTTCTACAATATCACCTGCTGGATTACTCATTCCTTACTGTCCCCATTCTCTTTCTCTCCCCGCCTTCCCGTCTCCCCTTGTGCTCCTCACCTATATTTTCTTTCTCCTATTTCAATATTCAGACCATCCTCTGGCTGCACCCAGGTGCTCTCTCACCCAGGTCACAGTCCTGTCACAAGCTTGGCTTGGTCCCCTGGTGGAGAAATGCTGCTTTCTGCCTCTCCTGTTGACACTACCATGCTTGTAAGTATCAATTTTGTTATATTTCTTTGTCTTCTTTATAGAAAACTAGATAGTTCTTCATACCTCAAGACAAATTACTTGTATGACACACATAGCAGTAAATTTACACACCTGATAGACTCCTAGCTGCAGATTCCTTAACTTGGAACATTCCGCAGACATCAGGCTGGATCCAGAATTTATCAAGCAGTACCCCTGCATGCCAGTAGGTGGGGTTGTTTGGCTCCCCACCTGATGTGACGTGCACAGTGCTTAAATTGGCGCCACCCCAGCGCGCTGACAATAATTCTTTCCTTTCTGCTCCCGTTAGTGCAGATCTCGAAGAGCTACCCGCAAGTGTTTTTTTAAAGTTTTGTCAAAGTTTATTTTCTCCTGGTGTGCTTAGGGACGTCCCCAAAGAAACCAATGAGTTTTAAACCCTGCGGTGTCTGTCACAGGCAGATGTATGTGTTTGTGGCACTTGGAGCAGGCCACAACTCCAATGCCTGCGAGGTCGGCTGTGCCATGAACCCAAAGGCGTTGAAAGAATGTTCCCTGAAGCTCCTTTGAGCCCGACGTTCGATAACCCTGCAACGCTCTCAATCTCAGTTGCACAGAAGGCCCCCGGATCAACACAGTTCCGCTCCTGATTATTGCCGTCTCAGTCCAAATCGCCTGGTAAGCCCCACATGTCCAAGTCAGAGCGTTCTTCGACTTCTCTACATTGGTCCATGTCACTGGACCAGGCGCGGCAACACCAACACCGCATGAGGCCTCGTTCTTCTGTGGAGCCTGTGCATGTGACCGCTCTGCGCCTCACAGATTTTCCCAGAGCAACCCCCTCCCAGCTCGAGGACTTCTATGACGCCATGCACCACATATTTGGATGGCCCGACCCCTATGGAGCGCCTTCGGGCCCCACGGGTTTGAGGGGACCCCTACTGGATTCCCACTGGTGGGCTCGCTTTTAACGCCAGTCGGGCCCTATAGATCCAATGTTGGATCCAGCTCAATTCCACCCATGAAACCGCAACCTTCCTCGGAGCCTGCTCCAGTGCGATCGTTCCCGGTACCGATGAGGCCTGGGGCTGCGCCAACCCTATCGGACGTTCCCGACTCCAGTTCAGAGCCGGAACGGCATCGATCGACGTTGACTTCGGCCGGCACTATGCACTCCTAGTCAGTCAGGTCGTTTTACCTTTGATATGCCTGGAGAGGTAAATATATAGGATAAGTTTGAGGACCCTTATTCATTCCAAAACCCCCTTGATGAACCAGAGGACAACTGGTATGAGGAACTAGCAGATGCTAGTAGGTTAGACACCTCACCGGACACTGGGCTTGGTCTGTCCTCCTAACGTGGCCACGGAAGAGGGAGTTTCCTTTGCAATGATGGTGCGGAGGCTGGCTGAGGTTCTGTATCTTCAGCTGCCCTTGGTGGCAGGCAAGAAGAACGACTTGACGGAGGTGCTACATCCGGGAGTTACCCCTTTTGAACATAGCCTTCCATTCATTGATGACCTCACTGATGTCCTGCTTGTGGCCTGGCTCCTGTGCATACCCACACTCCTGGGGACCACAGTTCCTCACCCAGAGCCCCACCCCAGAGAGCATGATGGTCCAAGCCTCCACCTCCAGGATCAACCCCAGCGCATTCCCTACCTCTCCACCGGATAGGGAATCCAAAAGTCTTGACACCTTCGGCAAGAGGATGTTCTCTTCCGCCAGCCTAGCACTGTGGTCTGTGAACACCAAATGACTTTTGGGCTGATACACACACACACACACACACACACACACACTGTGTAGGATTCTATTGTGCAAGTGCTGGGTTTGGTCTAGGAGAAGGCTTAGCCCTATCAGACTAGTGAGAGTGTGGAAAGTTACCATCAGATGTGGGCTGTACACGACCAACTTGCTGGGCAGAGAGATTGCATCACTGGTGGCCCTTCCACACCACGCCTGGTTGAGAACCTCTGGCTTTTCAGGGGATGTCTAATCTTCTCTCATGGACATGTTCTATGATGGCTTTCACCTTTTTGGCAAAACGATATATTCATAACTGGAAAACTTTCAAGACTGCAGAGCCAAGACCAGGTCTGCGGGCCTCTCCATAGCTGTCCACCAACCTCAGTCTACCTTTCGTGGCTATGGTAGTGGTTACCAACCACGTTCTTTCCCACCCAGCCACCAAGGTAAGTCTTCCCAGCGTTTTCGTGGCCGTGGTTTTGGGTCCCACAAATCACGTGGGAACACCAGTGAGAGGACGGCCCTATCCACCACCCCACTAACAGCCACAGCCTCAAAACCCCTTTAGTTCGCCCTTATACTAGCACAGGCGCCTACTGGGGGCAGGTTTCGCCAACACCTGCCCCACTGGCAGTCCATAACTTCAGACAAGTGGATTCTACAAATCGCCAGAGTGGCCTCCATCACCTTTCTGGAAACCCAACCCAATGCCTATCCGGCTGATGGAGGCCCATCTTGCTTTGCTCCACCAGAAAGTGTTGGACCTTTTGGACAAAGGGGCCGTCGAGAGAGTGCCTGCATCAGCAGTTGGTTGTGGTTGCTATTCCTGCTACTTTCTGGTGCCCAAAAAGGACGAAGCATCTGTTGTATTCTAGACCTGCGCTTTCTCAATATTTTCCTGAATCAGCAGGAGTTCAAGATGCTCGCCTTAGCTCAGGTTCTGTCTGCCCTGGATCCCAGAGACTTGATAGTAGTACTGGACTGGCAGAAAGCATATTGCCACATCCCTGTCCTGCCAGCCCACAGACGTTACCTGCAGTTCACAGTAGGCAATAGCACTTTCAGTTTTCTCTGCTCCCAAAGTGATGGCAGTGATTGCAGCACCAGTATTCCCCTACCTCGATGATTGCTGTTGAAGGACAGACTCGCCCCAGGCAGTAGTGTCTCACCGCCAAATTAAGGCTGACCTTCTGCACTCGCTGGGGTTTGCAATAAATGTGCCGAAGTCACACCTGACTCCCTGTCAGAGGCTCCCTTTCATCTGAGCTGTTCTGGAGTTTCAGGCCTATTCTCCCGAACGGTGATGCCAGGATAGTAAGGTTATGATTCTGATGTTTCAACATCTATCCTGGATTTTGTTGAGATTGATTCAGAGGCTGTTGAACCACATGGCCTCCTGCATACTGTTAGTGACATAAGTCCGATGGCATATGCAGGCTCTGCAGTGGGACCTTGCCAGTGATAGGAAGTACAGCTAGGGAGAAAAGACCGACAAGACTTTGGGGTGGATAGTGAGGTCACTAATAATCAAGCCACCAAATATCCTGATAAAGTGCAGTTTTCCACTGGCGAGAACCAGCTTACTGTAGTGACCGATGCGTTACTCCTGGGCTGGGGCAGCCATTTGGGAGAGGTGGAGTTCAGACGACTCTGGTTTCTGGCTAAGTTCGAGCTCCATATCAACTTATTAAAGCTTAGGACAATCTGGTTGTCCTTGAAAACCTTTCTTCATTCCATCAGGAGAAGGATAGTTCAGGTGTTCATGGACAACACCACCATCATGTGATACTGCAACAAACAGGGTGGGGTGGGGGTCATGGACTATTTTCTAAGAGGCTAGTGTCTCCGTATATGGTTGGATTGGCACAGAATTTACCTGGTGGTTCAGCACCTGTCTAGTTCTCTGAACTCAGCCATTTATGTCTAGCGGATCATAAATGGCACGTCTACCCGGAAGTGGTGCAAGGTCTCTTTTCAAGATTGGGGAGAGCCTGGGTTAGATCTGTTTGTCACTACAGAGAAGGGCAATGTCACCAGTTCTGCTCATTGGAGTTTCCAAGGCGGCTCTCGCTCAGAGTATCTTTTCGACTTGAGTGGCTTTCAGGCCTCCTGTACGCCTTTCCCCCAATACCACTCCTGTTCAAGAAGATCAGGAATGACCGGGCCCAAGTCATTCTTGTGGCCCGAAATTTGGGACGGAGAGTATGTTATCCTGAACTACTGAGTCTGAGCATCGGTCCTCCAATCAGGCTGCACCTTCGGGAGGATCTTCTGTCGCAGCAAGAGGGCAGGGTCTCTACCCTACCCTACTTACCCTCTGCCTTCATGCATGACGAATGAGTGGCGACAGTTAACATCTTTCTAATTTCTCCTTAAATTCTGTGATGTTGTCCTGGCAGCCAGGCATCCCTCCACCAAGACATTATACGCCTGCTTTTGAGATAAGTTTGTGACATGGTGTGCATCCAAGAATACTGACCCTCTTTTGCACCCCACTTACAAGTTAGTTTTGTTGCTCTTTATCTGGCCAGCAGGGCTCTACTCTGGGCACGTTAAATGTTATTTGTCAGCCATCTTGGCGTTGTTGCGGTTGCCGGACCAACCTTCTATGTTTAAGTCACCTGTTGTGTTTCCTTAAGGGACTTCAACAACTATTCCATCCAAGACCCTTCATCATGCCCCAATGGGACCTCAACTTGGTCTTAAAATTTCTCAGGTGTGCTCCCTTTAAGCCACTTGAACAATTGCCCTATTTGCCAGCTCACCATCAGCCAGGAGGGTCAGCGAACTGCAAGCACTCTCTGTGCACCTTCCTTACACAATTTTCTTTCCAGACAAACTGGTTCTCAGGACGCATGAATGCTTCCTTCTGAAGGTTCTGACACCTTTTTGCGTAGCCTTGCCTGCCATCTTTGCTCCGCCTCATCCGTCTAAAGAAAAGGAGAGACTTCACTGCCTTTACCCAAAAAGAAGTTTGTCATTCAACCTTTATCGCGCCAAAGAGTTCCGGGTGGATGATCAGCTGTTCGTTGTGTATGTCGGGGTGAAAAGGGATAAGCTTGCAGAGACTAACCATCTCATGATGGCTAGTGCTCTGCATAAAAATCTGTTACGCATGGACCAAAAAAGTAGCCCCCCTGAGGGCTTACGCACTCAGTCCACCAGAGCAAAGGCTGCAACACCGCGTTCGCTCACGTAGTCCCTGTCCTGGACATCAGTCAGGCAGCAAAATTGCTGTCACTACACACGTTCACCAAACATTTCTGTCAGGACATCCGGCGTGATGGGCAGATTCCCATTTTTATATTGCAGGTCTGCTTAGTCTAATCGGTTATTGCTTGGGTATCTATTCTAAGGTAAGGAATCTGCTGCTAGAAGTTTTTATAAGATGAACAAGTTACTTACCTTTGGCAACGCCTTATCTGGTAGAGATTCTATCTAACCACAGGTTCCTTACCGGTCCTCCCTGCTCTGCACACTGATTTTTGTATAGGGTTACCCTTTTGAGGCGCTTGGCACTGCACACCAGTGCCATCAGCATTCTTTGTAGCTCTGCGCTTCTAACATGGAAAGGCTCGAAAAGTAACTGATGTCAGTGTGCTGGGATAGCGCCTTTATAGGCACTGTGTATTTCACATCCGACGCGGAGCTTAACGACTCCACTTACCGTGCACAGGGAAACTGATTGAAAATGTCCAGATCTAGTCTGAAGCCTTCTAAGGTATGGACTCAGCGGCTAGATAGTCTCTACTGGATAAGTAGGGCGAAGGTAAGTGACTTGTTCATTTTCCCAAATGGATGTGGTGGTTTACTAATTGGTGAGTTTAGGCACATGAGGTACTATTGCCTGCATTAACAAACATAGCTCAAGAAGGACTACACTGATGCCACCAACGTCAGTCATTGGTTGACAGTCGTTCTTTTTATAGTATCTCAACATTAGATGCATACTTCACATAAAAATGTCTTTTATTAAGGAACAAAAAATAAATATGCATGTGTAGATGGAAAAAAATGGCATGGGCTGAAATACCATAACAAGTAGATTTTTTGCAGATATCTTTCATAGATTCTCTTGCATTAATTATTCTCCATTGTCTAGCCTGGTAAATGTGACAAGGAAAGTGTTGGGAGTCTTCAATTGTAGCTGCCTCTTGCACCACGAATGTTTGAGGACGGGGATTGACTTGATGGATCGCCTGGGCTGTCCATTAAAATTATAGAAGACGATTTGCTTCACATTAGAGGTCAGGGGAAAACAAGAAGTGGAGATAAAACAAGGTCTCTTTGTCACCAGATGGGAATTCATTATTGTTAGCACCCATAATATGTTGGAGAGAAAAAGGGACTCAAAGCATGGAGGGCTCTGTGTTCTGCACCGTGGTGGGTAATATGGCTAGAATTCCACCTGATATGCACATGGTCCATGTCGGTCAATTTTACCCTCCACTTCAACTATATCTCATATGCCTCTGTGAAGTAATATCTGATTGTGTCCTACTTCCTCCTCTCTCTCCACTTCAGCTTCCATTTAAAGAATCTGTTGCTTACGTTGGGGAGGCACTTTAGTTGAACAGATGTGTATCGGGATAGCTGACATATGAGGTTCTGTTGCTGAAGACACCAATATTGTATAGGATGCATAGTAATGGACTTTTTCACAGTTGGGAACTGCTCAGCTGAAGCTGAAATTACTTGTGTGTGTGAAGGTATAGTTGAAGTGCAGCTTGTTGATAGCTGGTGGTAGATGAAGAAGAGCTTTCTGAAGTTTTTTTGGCTTTTGTTGAGGAGGAGACCTTTGGTACAAGTTTAGCCATTGCCGAGAAGTGGACTGTTGACAAAATTCTTGTCAACAACAACAATAAGTCTGAAGCCGGAATTAGAAGTTGATGAGGGTATGGTCACCAGTTGATGGCTGGTGTTCGACGATTTGAGTATTAGATGTTTTGTCATTGATAAAAAGGTACTTGGCAGCAGTTACTTTTGGTGGTAAATGCATTTTTGAGAAGATATGCCTGGTTTTTATGAACCAAGAGTGATATACTCCAAGAAATCCACTTTAGAGCTAGTGATGTTCTGTTGTGCAAATTACACTTTTCAGTTTGTGTTTCTTTTTTTATGTAGGCGCAGAAGGTGTAGCGCTCCTTACCGAGTTGTTGCCCAAGCAGAGTGCATGCTAGATGGAGTCTCTGTTAGTGCATAAACATGTCTCCTTTCTCATTGGAAGTTTCTGTTGGAAAGGTTTGACAAGTTGTGCTGTCTTTTGGAATCATGTATGCAGGTAATCTGCAATCCTGTTGAGAATGTACCTTAATGTTTGCCTCTTCTGTCTAGATCCCCTCTTCCTGGCCTCCTTTTTAGCTTACTGCAGGTACTGTTCCACTTCACTGCTCTTGTGGCTAGGTTTACTCTATACAAAAAACTTATTTTTTTGTCGTTTTGTTTGTTATTTAAAATGTGTTTTTCTCCTCGTTAGAGGATTTTGCTATAATCCCAAGAAAAATGTAAAGATCTTAGGAGAAATTATCCCATATATCAAAAATCACTCACCATCTCCAGGGAAGGACTTGGCTGCTGCTGATTGTGAAGTGGCAGAAACCTGGTGGATAAAAAAACAGACAGAAACTAATCTTATCTGAAATTCGGCAGATAAAATCCAGTAGATGATAATAGCATTACAGAACAGAAACTCTAAGAGGGACTATCTCACACATGCTGTCAAAAGTTCATAAACATTTTGCTATAAACATGTGACCCACACTTAATCGTTCTGTCATGCATGTGCCTCCAAAATTGGTAGAGCTGGAGTTAGAAAATAAAGTGTACCCAGGCCTGAAATATTCAGGAAGTGCATTTGCCTGGAAATAGTTGAATTATTTGTAGGGAAATATGTAAAGCAAAGTCTGTTTTTGCTAAATATTTTTGCTGTCTGTTTTCACTGGAAACCGGAAATCTAAACTGTGTTGTCTTCTAGGGGTAGTGATGTCCAAAGCACATTAATTCCATTGACTAAAGTTTACACATTTACAATGGGGTGACCGTGCTACGAAAGACACTGCTGTACAATGTATACATTTTTTAATGCTGCTCACTCCTAGTTACTTCAGACTCGCAATCTGATGGGAGTTCATGATTCAACCTTATACATGTATGATGGATACCAACGTCCGAGCACTGTGCTACAAACAAGTAACTATTTCACCCCTTAGCCTTTGTTACTGTGTTATCCACAAGCCTGGTCATTTTTTATTTGACAAGCAATTTTGGCAATGGTATTACTCAAGAGTGTAATTGATTTTATATATATATATATATATATATATATATATATATATATATATATATATATATATATATATATATATATATATATATATATATATATATATATATATATATATATATATATATATATATATATATATGTTCGAGGAATATGAGCTGCAGATTACACACCATGCATAGATCGCCATCTGGTGTTGGGCCCGGATGTTTGCACTTGTTTTTGTCTTGGAAAGTCTTTGGAAGTCACGAGGTATGTGACTCCTCCTTTGGATCATATTGCGCATGGGCATCGGCTCCATCCTCAGATAGTTTTTTTCCGCCATCGGGCTCGGATGTGTTCTCGCGTTCCAGCTCGGAACCGTTAAGAGTTTTCTCTTTCGACGCGCAATCCTTCCCTTCTCAACGGTATTGTTTCGATCGCGTCTTTCCAATCCACGCGACCCTTCAACTTCGAAATCTTCGATTCCGGGCATCGACGAAGGCCTTCGGGCCTACTTGGGCCTCATCTCCGGCTCATGGAAAGGGCGCCATTCAAAAAGTGTCCTCGATGTGGGTTGAAGTTTCCCCACACCGACCTACATGAGGTGTGCAACCTCTGCCTCTCACCGGAGCACGAGACCAGAGACTGTTCAGCTTGCGCCTCCTTCCACTCCAAGAAGACGACCCGGGGCCGACGAGCACGAAGAACAATGGCGCGCTCGTCATCTTTGATCCCCGACGACATCTTCCAAGAAGGCGTCGATGTTCCGGAGCAAGGTCGGGTCGAAGAAGCCATCATCAGCGTCTCCGAAGCAGATGATTCCGACGTCGAAGACATCACTCCAGCTCAAAGGGCAGTGAGTACAGACGTCGACCCCGACCCAAACCCCCCCCCCAAGACACTATCAAAAAAGGCTTCGGTACCACCTTCACTTTCGGTCCCAGGTGCACACCGTGACACTGCTTCCCATGCCCCGCCTTCGGGCCCGGTAAAGAAGCCTATTATGCCTTTAGGTGGCTTGGGCTCGAGTCAACCTACCCTCGGTGCCGAAAAACATACTCCGTCACTGAAAAAGAAGACGTCCTCGTCCTCATCCACGCTGACCCCTGCTTCGACATCAAAGCACTCGGCGTCAAAGGCTAGCACTGGTTCCTCGGCACCGACAGCATCCTCGAAACCGACTAAAAAGCGCCCACCAAAAGGCCCCGATTCTTCAAAGCCAAAGACCTCGGAACCGAAAAAACAACACCAGGTTCCATCTGATAAAGACACTACCAAACTACTCGGTTCCAAACCTAGAACCGCTACCGAGTCGACACCGAAAAAGCTTACGGCACCGAAGCCCTCGACTCCGAAGGATCTGCCTCTCACAGAGGAACTATTTCGTCCAGATCCTACTCAAAAGACTCTTGTGAAGGATCCTAAGACTGGTCATTTAATGCTTAGCATCAAGAAAAGACCCCTGGAAACGCCTGAACCAGCACCAAAAAAGAGAGACTTTGCTACCTCTCCATTAAGGATCCCTTCTCCTCTTCCTCCTCCTCCCCCACCACACCACTCTCCTACACCATCACCTACCCCAGTAGATGATGATGATGATGACAACACCTCAGATGATGCAGGGGGAGGTGCGGACGATCAACCCCTTGAGAACCCTACCCCTACTGGCTCCCAGACATCCCTTACACCCCACAAGATGACATCTATCCCTCCAGGCCTTCTCCTCCAGAGGACAATATCGGCTTCAACCAGCTCCTTCACAGAGCTGCTCAATACCACGGGGTTGCCCTTCATACAGACCCAGTAGAGGAAGATTTTCTGATGGACACTTTTGATACCACACAAAGGTCCACCTCAATTTTACCCATGCTTAAAGGGGTCATTAAGCATGCACCAGAGATCTTTAAAGACCCAGTCAGAGCTCGAGTCATCAACCCGAGAATTGAAAAAAGTATAAGGCTGCTCCTACTGATCCAGTATACACTAAAGGCCCCGCACCACTACACTCCTTGGTAGTCTCTAATGCAAGGAAGAGAGTAAATTCCCAAACATCAGGTGACGCACCACCACTAGATAAGGAATCTAAAGTCCTGGACGCCTCTGGCAAACGCACAGCGTTACAGGCAGCAAACATATGGCGCATTGCTAATACCCAAGCGCTGTTAGCCAGGTATGACAGGGCACATTATGATGAGCTTGAGTCCATAATGCAGCACCTCCCTAACAAGTATAAAAACAGGGCCAATGAACTCATACAGGAGGGTAAAACCATCACTAACACCTCCATCCGTTGTGCCCTAGATGTAGCAGATACCGCCTCAAGGGCAATAAACACCAGTGTCCTTTTGCGCAGGCATGCCTGGTTACGCATCTCGGATTTTAAACCCGAAGTCCAGAGTTCCATACTCAATCAGCCTTTTGATGAGCAACACCTATTTGGCCTCAACGTGGACGTATCACTTGAGAAAATGAAAAAGGATACAGACACGGCTAAGTCTATGGGAGCCTTGCAGTTGCAAGCTCCCAGACGGTCCTTTCGTCGCTCAACCTTCAGAAGCACGCATAGAGGCTACCCCTCTGATAGCCCCTCCACCTCTTACAAGGCTCCCACCCAATCCACCTTTGCTAGAGGTTACCAAAGGGGTGGTTACAGGGGGAACAACAGCAAAGGCAGAGGAAAAAACAACAACTCCCACTCTGCCTCCATCCCCACCCCATGACTTCCCTCCACTTCCCCCAGACCATTCCACTCCATTCGGGGGAAGACTCCATCAATTCCTCCCTGCCTGGGCAAACATCACTTCAGACAGGTGGGTGCACCAAATAATTCAATCAGGCTACTGTGTCGAACTAACATCTACCCTCCCAACCATACCACCCAAACACCGTCCAATGTCACAAGAACATCTGTTACTGCTAAAGCAGGAGGTATTCTCCCTCCTACAAAAAAGTGCAATAGAACCAGTTCCCCTGCACCAACAAAAAGAGGGAGTTTACTCCCTCTATTTTCTCATACTAAAGAAGGACGGCTCTCTAAGGCCTATTTCAGACCTCAGACTCCTAAACCTATACATACACTCAGACCACTTCCACATGGTCACACTTCAGCTGGTCCTCCCTCTGCTTTCCCAGGGCGACTTCCTTGCTACTCTAGACCTCAAGAACGCCTATTTCCACATTCCCATTCACAGCGCTCACAGAAAATATCTCAGATTCTTAGTGGACGGTGAGCACTATCAATTCAAAGTACTCCCATTCGGAGTCACCACAGCACCAAGGGTGTTTACCAAGTGCCTAACGGTGGTGTCAGCACACCTAAGAAGACAACACATCCATGTCTTCCGATATCTAGACGACTGGCTCATAAAAGCCAGCTCATACAATCAGTGTGTACAACACACTCGCGCCACTATTCAACATCTTCACGACCTGGGGTTCACAATAAACCACACCAAGTCCCAGCTCCAACCGTCCCACACACAACAATACCTCGGTGCCACGATAGACACCTCAAGGGCGCTAGCCTATCCCAGTCCTACCAGGATAGCGAGCATACAAGCTCTTATCACCAGATTCCAACCGCAACACTCTCTTCCAGCTCGAGTGTTCATGCAACTCATAGGGATGATGGCCTCATGCATATTCATAGTGCCTTATGCAAGACTCCAGATGCGTCCTCTCCAAGAGTGCTTAGCACGCCAATGGAACCAGGCTCAAGGTCAGCTAACAGTTCTGGTGTTGGTAGACGGTTGTACCCATCGCTCTCTGCAGTGGTGGAAAACCAAGAACCTTTCCAAAGGGCGACCGTTCCCTGAGCCCGTTCCTCAAATAGTCATGACAGCGGACGCATCGCTCTTCGGCTGGGGAGCTCACCTACTACATCACACCATGCAGGGCAGGTGGACGCCTCAGCAAAAGTTACTCCACATCAACCACCTGGAGCTACTAGCCATATTCCTAACCTTGAAAGCATTCCAAATACACATTTCAGGGAAAGCTGTCTTAGTCCGCACCGACAACATGACAGCCATGTATTATATCCAAAAACAAGGCGGAACACACTCTCTGCAGCTCTCTCAGCTAGCACAGAGCATATGGAGGTGGGCTATACCTCAGAACATTTTTCTCCTAGCCCAACATGTCCCAGGAGTCCAAAACACAATAGCCGATCTGTTGAGCCATCAAACAACAAATCCACGAGTGGGGACTTCATCCACAAGTTCTTCAACTATTTTTTCAGATGTGGGGGCAACCACAGATAGACATCTTCGCCTCCCACCAAAACGCCAAATGCCCAAACTTCGCCGCCAGGTATCCTCACCCATTGTCCAAAGGCAATGCGATATGGATGAACTGGTCAGGCAGATTTGCGTACGCTTTTCCGCCTCTCCCACTCATTCCACTGGTGGTGCGCAAACTACAGCAACACTCCTTAACGCTCATCCTAGTTGCTCCGACTTGGGCCAGACAACCATGGTACACCACATTGCTGGAACTCTCCGTAGTTCCGCACCAAAAATTACACCTCTCTCCACACCTCCTAACCCAGAACCATAGAGAGATACAGCACCCAGACCCAGCTCAGCTCAACCTAGCGATCTGGCTCCTGAAGTCTTAGAATTCGATTACCTCAACCTTCCTCCTGACTGTATGAACGTCATCAAAGAAGCTAGACGGCCTACCACTAGAGCATGCTATGCAGCCAAGTGGAAAAGTTTTGTAATATACTGTCATAAGAACAACACTGATCCCCTAGATGTGTCTATCCAACACATCATAGGCTACTTACTACACCTCCAAAGATGCAACTTAGCCTACACGTCTATCAGACTGCATCTTGCTGCCATAGCAGCATATCTACAAAATAGACAACATCTGTCACTTTTCAGAGTATCTGCCATAAAGGCTGTTATGGAAGGGCTCAAAAGAATAATTCCCCCCAGAGTACCACCTTCACCTGTGTGGAATTTAAACATCGTTCTCACAAGGCTAATGGGGCCGCCATTTGAACCTCTACATAAATGTGAGCTGCAATTCTTAATATGGAAAACTGCTTTCCTAGTAGCTATTACTTCTCTACGAAGAGTTAGCGAACTACAAGCACTAACTATTCAGGAACCCTTTCTGCAAATGCATCATAATAAGGTTGTTCTCCGAACTAATCCTAAATTCCTCCCTAAAGTCATTTCTCCCTTCCACCTCATTCAATCTGTAGAGCTGCCTGTATTCTTCTCGCAGCCACAAACAGTCGCAGAAAGAGCTCTTCACACCTTAGATGTCAAAAGAGCACTGCTGAACTACATAGAGAGAACGCAACCTTTTTGTAAGACCAAACAACTATTTGTGTCTTTCTCACCACCACACAAGGGCAACCCCATATCAAAATCTGGGATAGCTAGGTGGATTGTCAAGTGCATACAAATGTTACCACAAAGCAAAACGTACATTATCTGTTCCTCCTAAAGCCCACTCTACACGAAAGATAGGGGCTTCAATTGCATTTTTAGGGAACATTCCCTTAGACGACATCTGCAGAGCAGCTACATGGTCTACACCGCACACATTCACAAAACACTATTGTGTTGATGTGCAAACTAAACAACAAGCTAGTGTGGGTCAGGCTGTACTCAAAACACTATTTCAAACTACTGCAACAGAAACTGGTGGTGGCAGCTAGGAGGGGAGACTGCTATACAGTCTATGCATAGTGTGTAATCTGCAGCTCATATGCCTCGAACAGAATATGCTACTTACCAGTATGCATCTGTTCTTGGCATATAGGGCTGCAGATCTACACACGCCCACCTGCCTCCCCGGCTACCTTTATCTGTTCCATTATTATCTTACTTAGATACACCATACATGGGCATCCTTCCTGTTTCTTACAAAGCTCCATCATTTCCCTGCTGGCGAAAAACAATCTGAGGATGGAGCCGATGCCCATGCGCATTATGATCCAAAGGAGGAGTCACATACCTCGTGACTTCCAAAGACTTTCAAAGACAAAAACAAGTGCAAACATCCGGGCCCAACACCAGATGGCGATCTATGCATAGTGTGTAGATCTGCAGCTCTACATGTCAAGAACAGATGCATACTGGTAAGTAGCATATTCCTTTTTTTTTAATTCACAAGCCTCACCACAAATGCACCTGCAGCGGTTGCTGTTGAATCAGACGCGGGATGCCCACTTTTGCTACTGTGCTTACCTATAGTGTGTTCTTTGTTGTACTCAAAATGCCTGCAACATTGCTGATTTGATTTCTCCCTCACCTGCATCTCATGACAAGAGTGTAGTTTAGGGAGGAACAGAAGAAGCTACATGTGTTTTATTGAAAAGCTACGAAAGTAACACTGACAAGTTTGAACGCATGCTGTTAATCCGTTTCTAATGTTTTTATATTTCTTTTCTCGCATCTATACCTTGATATTTTACATTTCTCCTTCACTTTTTCTTCTCTTTTTCTTTGCAGCTCTTACCTTTCATCTTTGACATCTTTTCATTGATAGCTAGTAGTCCTCATTATTGAATTTTTCTTCCTGATATCTCTCCAATAGTTCACCGCTGTTACTCCCATGCTTTCTCTTACTCCCTCTGTTAGAAATGGGGGTCTCTAGTTGGCAAGGGTTTGCACCCTTGTCCAAGTAGGGACCCTTACTTTTAGTCAGAATAAGGGACTTACACCCCTAAAATAACCCCTGCTCACCCCATGATAGCTTGGCACAAGCAGTCAGGCTTATCTTAGAGGCAGTGTGCAAAGCATTTGCACATAACCAACAGTAATACAGTGTAAGCACTACAAAAGGACACCACACCAGTTTAGAAAAATATCCACTATATTTATATACTCAAAACAAGACCAAAAACAATAAAGAATCCATAATAAAGTTTGTGAAAAATAGATACGTTGGAAGATGTCTTCTAAACTGCAGAAATACCTAAAAAAACCTCACTTCATACGAGTCGGTAGCTCCGTACAGGGTTGGCGCTCCAGCCTCTCTATACCACCATAAAAATGGATGGAATACGAAGCGCGCAGATGGTGCGCCAAAGGCAAGCCCGTCCGCGCCCGACCGTCGCCAGGGACCCTTTCCGTTCGCATCTAGAACCAGTTACTCACTCAAATCTTAGGTACTCTAGGTCTGATCTTCTGCTCATCAGGGAAAACTGCCACTACCCATGCCACTCATGCTATAGTGACGGGGCACAACACCTAAACTACCTGAAAGGTTTCTTTTCCTGCTTATACTGCAGGTATCAGAACATAGGTTCAGTCTTAGCAGCACCTAGACCAGTTGACCCCAAAGTATTGAGTAAACTTGCCACAGACACAAATAAATTAAATGCCAAGAATGCAGCAGATTTGGATTTGAATTTTGAGCATAAACTTACCCCTCCCAGACAATGCTGGAAAGGCTTCCTGGGAAATGTGAAATCACTCCCCAAACATGCGACTGAGATCTGGGACCTACTTAGCTCAGAAAAACCTGATGTAGGTTTTGTAACCGAGACATAGCTAAAACCTATCAGCACCCCCGCAATCACCATCGCTATACCAGAGGGGTATAGGATCCAAAGAAACGACAGGCCGATCAAAATGGGAGGAGGGATAGCTATCATCCATGGTGACAGAGTGAAAATTACAATTTTAGAACAGCGTAGCAACAAGAAGATCGAAATCCTGATTTTCAGGATGGATCTTTCACCACAAAATAGCTGGAAAGGGGCACTGGTATACCGCCCACCAGGCCCCATTGCCGAATTCTCTCTTCAACTCATGGAGCTGATAGCCCCTTATGTGATCTCTTCCAGCAACTTTATGTTGCTGGGAGACTTCAATATATACAGTGAATCAATCAATCAAGGAATTTGTATCGCGCACTACTCACCCGGAAGGGTCTCAAGGCGCTTGGGGGAGGGGGTCTGCTACTGCTCGAACAGCCAGGTCTTGAGCTGTTTCCTGAAGACGAGGTGGTCCTGGGTCAGCTGCTGGTGGACGGGCAGGGAGTTCCATGTCTTAGCCGCCAGGTAGGAGAAGGATCTTCCTCCGGCGGTGGCTCTCTGGATGCGAGGGACGACGGCGAGGGCGAGGTTCGCGGATCGTAGCTGTCGGGTGGGCGTGTAGAAGGTCAGGCGGTCGTTGAGGTACCTTGGGCCCAGGTCGTGGAGGGATTTGTGTGCGTGGGTGAGGAGTCTGAACGTGATCCTCTTGTTGACAGGGAGCCAGTGCAGGTCTCTCAGGTGGCTCGAGATGTGGCTGCGTCGGGGGGCGTCCAGGATGAGACGGGCGGAGGCGTTCTGGATACGCTGAAGTCTTTTCTGAAGCTTGGCTGTTGTACCGGCGTAGAGGGTGTTTCCGTAGTCTAGTCTGCTGGTGACGAGGGCCTGGGTGACAGTCTTCCTGGTCTCGGTCGGGATCCATCTGAAGATCTTGCGGAGCATGCGGAGGTTGTGGAAGCAAGATGAGGAGACGGCGTTGACTTGTCTGGTCATCGATAGGGAGGAGTCCAGGATGACGCCCAAGTTGCGTGCGTGGTCCGTTGGCTTGGGTGCGGTGCCCAGGGCCGGGGGCCACCAGGAGTCGTCCCATGCGGAGGGCGACGGTCCCAGGATGAGGACTTCTGTCTTGTCCGTGTTCAACTTCAGGCGGCTGATGTTCATCCATTCGGCGACATCTTTCATCCCTTCGTGTAGGTCGGCTTTGGCGGTGTCGGGGTCTCTGGTGAGGGAGAGAATCAGCTGGGTGTCATCGGCGTAGGAAATGCCTTGACAAGGCAGAAACATCATCATTTTTGGCTGACCTATCCACATTGAACCTTACAAAAATCAATGATGGTCCAACTCACACAGCAGGGCACACCCTAGACATTATCTTCTCTAATTCTCCTCTCCTCACATGTGAAGCCCCAAAGCCTATAAGCTGGTCGGACCACACTCTCATTGACTTTCAAGTGCAGGGCCCAGAGAACTAGAGTCGCCCGCCCCACTCAATCAATCCTCATATAGACAATGGCATGAAATTAATCCAGAAACTTTCTCAATGGCTTTTACACCACCTGGGGGCATTGCACTTAGTATTATAGAAGAGAGTCTAGCCCACTTCAATAAAACCGCCTTAGCCGCTATCGAACTGATCGCCCTACTGAAAACACGATCAACTAAATCTAGACAAACCCAGGCAGCCTGGTTTACTCCTGAACTTCATAAGGGAAAAAAAGCCACTGTAAAAACCTAGAAAGAAGATGCCGCCGAACCCATCTTAAAGATGATAAAGAGAAATATAGATCAGCCCTCACTCTTTTCACAAAAACATTAAGTAGACTCGGAAAACTCACATAGCTCAACAACTAAGCCAAGCGGAGAACACCCGCAAAGCCCTATACCATTTTCTGAAAGCTTTCATTAGCCCTAAAGCCTGTGAATTGGAAGAAAACTTTTCTCAGTCTCTCTGCGATAAAATAAGCGACTTCTTCATACAGAAAATTGACATCATCTATAATAAGATCACTGCGACAAGCTGTCCTCTGCCAGCAGACACCATAACAGTATCCCCACCTTACACAAGGGCAGAATCGCTGCTGAATTTCCCCCTTTTATCTCGGGAAGAGACAGAAACACTAATGTGCAAGGTAAAATCTGGCTCGCCTCTCGATAACCTACCTGCAAGGATTTCAGCTACTCTTGCCAAATTGCTATCAGAGCCCATCTGCTCTCTATTGAATCAATCACTGAAGGAAGGCCACCTACCTCTAACATGGAAGGCGGCTCAGATCATCCCAATCAGAAAAAACACCAAAGCTTCAACTGAAGATCTCTCAAATCTCCGCCCTATCTCCCTCCAACCATTTCTGAGCAAAGTTTTGGAAAAACATGTAAATAAACATCTATCTGACCATATCGAATTGGCTGGCTACCTGGATCCATCTCAATCAAGCTTCCGGCCAAAACATAGCACAAAAACTGCCCTGGTGGCCGTTACTGATAACATCAGGCTTGCACTAGATAATAGCCAACCTACCTTCCTGGAATTATTAGATCTCTCCACCGCATTCGATACAGTCGACCACCAGACTCTGCTCAGGAGATTGAGGGAAGCCGGGATTTGGGGAGTGGCACTGCAGCGGATGACTAGTTTCTTCTCTAATCGTACCCAGACCATCAACCTGGGAACATACCGGTCTAATACGAAAGAAACTGATCAAGGGAGTGCCTCAAGGCACTTACGCACAACTTGGTTCAACATCTACATTGCCCCCTTGGCCTCACTATGGGTTCATCCCGATATCCTATGCAGATGACATCCAACTTACCTTCTCCTTCAATAAGACCTCTCAGACAGACCAAGCTTCCTTCTCTTCCGGCATGCTGGCCATATCACAGTGGATCAGAAACAACTTCTTACAGCTGAATGCCGGAAAGACTGAAATCATGCTCTTTGGCGAGGTCCCACTATTGTGTGCACAAGACTGGTGGATTAAAGAGCTAGGAACAGCCCTAGCACCAAAAACCACTGCAAATAACTTAGGGGTGCGCCTTGAACCGACTTTAACCATGAAAGAGCATGTAACACATACCGTTGGCTCATGCTTTCATGTGCTGGGCCTGCTGAGAAGAGTTTTTCCTTATCTCCCCGACTCCTTGCGAAAGACCCTCATCCAAACCCTGGTGTTGAGTAAATTAGATTACTGTAACGCCTTACTGATCGCGGCTAAAGAGTCCTCTCTGAAGCGCCTTCTGGTTGTACAAAACACTGCTGCTCGCTTAGTCTTAAACACCCCTCACAGATCAGCTTCACTCCCTCTTCTACAACAGCTGCATTGGTTACCTGTGCGTAAACGAGTGAAATTTAAGATCTATTGTCTGACGCACAAGGCAATATGGGGAAATGGACCTGCCTATCCGGCGGAGAGACTCTATCAATATATTCCCCATCGGGACCTTCGATCTGGCTCAAAATCTTTGCTTAAAATTCCTTTGGTCAAAAAAGCACTGACAGGAGGAAAGGCCTTTTCATATCAGGCGCCCTCCTTATGGAACCAACTTGCCATAGCTTTAAGGCAATGACCAGACCATTTAAAATTTGGGAAGGCTTTAAAAACTGCCCTTTTTTAGACCAGCCCACAGTGACAACTTTCTTCTGCAAGTCCACAAGCGCTGAGATACCCCTCTGGGGGTGATTCAAGCGCTATATAAGCCCATAAATTAAACTAAAACTACCGCGATGCTGAAAACAACAGAGTCTACCAGTTCCAGCCAACCGCGTCGATACGGGCCAGCAAAAGTGTGAACAGACTCGGTAACAGTACCTTTCTCGTTGCGTCTTACACAGAGGTGCGAGCCGGTCATGGCAACCGTCGCAGTTGCATTGCAAAATGGAAGCGGTGCAGGGCACGGTGTCCTCTCGATGCGGTGCAGGCAGCGGCTCGGTGACGATCGTCGAGACGGCGTCGGTGAGACCAAGGCTTACAGTGCAGGGGAGACGGTGCTCGATACGGTGGTGGCAGCTTGCGGTGCAGGCGACAGAGCCGGTTTGTGGAAGCTGGCGTCAGTCGGCCCAGAAGGCTGTGTGGGACTAGGCGGTGCGCCGTAAAGCTTTTCGAGCAGTGCCCCCAACACGATGTGGTCACGGGTGTCCGGTCAGCAGCAGCGACAGCATCGGTGAGACCAGGATAGTGAAGCGAGGCGGTGCAGACTGCGGTGCCCACAGGTCACGGTGCAAGCAGCCGCTCTGTGGCAGCGATGTCGGTTGTCGTCGGTGAAACCAGGGTTGTGGTGTGAGCTGCGGACGGTGCGGTATGCGGTGCCGTCAGGCCAAAGAGCCACCGACGGAGTCGGTGACGGTTCCCTTCTCTTTGGCAATTGAAACAGTGGCTCCAGAAGAGGTACCCAGAGACTGATGAAGTGTTTACAGTCCCGGAGACTTCAGAACAGGAGGGCAGCTCTATTTCAGGCCCTTGGAGATACTCAGCACAAGTAAAGAAAGTTCAGTCCTTTCACTGCCCAAGGCTGAAGCAACAATTGCAGGCCAACCCAACAAAGCAACTGCTCAGCAAAGGGGCATTACTCCTCCTGGCAGCTCTTCCAGCTCTTCTTCTTGACAGGTTCCTTGATTCCAGCAAGTTCTAACGTTTATGGGTAGGGTCTCACTTTTTATAGCCCAGAATCCTTTGTCCCCTCAGGCAGAGAGTGCCTGTGCCCAGCCAGAACCAGGGCTGTCCTCTCTGGTGCAGCTTCCTGGCAGCAGGTGGAGACAGCATTGTCAGAGGCAGACCAGGCTCATTCAGGTGAAAGGAAATTTCCTCTCCCTACTCTAAATGCAGCCCATGTCTACTCTAATTGCAGCCCAGGTCTAGTCAGCCCTTCCCTGACCCATCTAGACTCTCTGGAGCCACTGCTCCTCTCCAGCCCCTGTCATCCAAAACCCAGACAGTCAGTCCACAAACCCAGCAGAGGCCTACTGGATGGCTGAGCATGAAAATACCTACTTTCTATAAGTGGTATTTTCAAACTCGGAATGTAAAAATCACCTTCACTAAAAGATGCATCTTTAGATTCTGAGTTCAGGGATACTACACTTTATTTCTCTACTTTGTTCCCAGGGTCCGTTATGTTTATAAGATGTTATAAACAAACTCCCCATTCGGTCCTATGGGAACAGTTAGCCTTGCAATAGTGAAAAACGAAATAGGCAGTAATTCACTATCAGGACATACCACACACACCAGGTGTGGGAGCCGGCCTCGTGGCGTGGTCCCGTTCCCCCTCGCCAAGCCGCACGAGGTCCCATGCACCTCGGGGCTCCTCCATTTTGGATTATACGTCACGCCACGTGACCACCTGCGTGACCCCGCTTCACCCGGCCTCTGTCCCAGCGAGGCCCGACATCAAGGCGCCAACCCCTGGCCAGGGGGATACCACGTGAACCCTTCCCACTCCCGGCGGAGGGCAGTATCGATGGGACCCCCAACCGTCCTTCCACACCTAGGTGCGATCGCCCCACAGCTCTCTGGGGCCTGGCGCCTCTCCTGCTGGGCATCTGGCCGCTCCCTACCCGGCCTCTCCGCCCCCTCCGGGCGCAAGGGTCCGGACATCAAAGGGCTCCAGTCCTATATCTGGGGCGACCCGACAGCAGGACAGCAGTTGTATCCTGGAGTCAAGAGCCCTGCTGATCGGATCGCGGCTGACCCTATGGAAGAAGACTCATCCTGAAACCCACCCTCTGAGCCCTGCTGACGACGTCGCGGCTCCATCGTGCTTAAAGACCTTCACGAACCTTTGGGGCCCTGCTGACGCTGTCGCGGCCTGACCTTGTTGAACTTTACCACCTGAGCCCAGCTGACCTCGTCGCGGCTCGACCGAAGCGGACCTACCACCGGAGCCCTGCTGACTGTGTCGCGGCTCGACCGAAGCGGAACTACCACCGAGCCCTGCAGAAGCCGTCGCGGCTCTCCTCGTCCGAGCCGCTCCGAGACCAGCACTCAAGGTCTGGCGCAGAGCCTTCCCGTACCTGGCTGGTACTAACACTGTCCTGCTACCTTATCCCTCTAAAGACATTGAGACTCTTTTTGGATCACTCGATCCCACTGTAAATATTGAACATACTACTATTGATGATAAAGAACCAAGTTAAGCAACTGATACGGAGTCCTGTGTGGTGGTATTACTGGGCCTAGTACGAACATAGGAGAAGGACCTCCCCTAGGGGGCTTCTCAGCGGCGCTCGGCTATAACTTTGCGGTAGGAAGGTGCCCCGGAGTAGTCTCTCCGACGCCCCGGTGGTCCTCCCTCCAACATTTGGTGGCCAGCGACGGGATCCGAGCCAGACGCAATCGTACAGGCCAGTAACGCACCCACTACCTAACCAGACGGAAAGAAAAGGGAACCATGGACGGCCAAGAGGCAACCGTGGCCGCAACCTTCCAGCCGGAAAGGTTGGAAGAATACACCCACAAAGAACTAAAACAATTCTGCAAGGACAAAGGGATCCCAACCACAGGATTGGGGACCAAGGAAGAAATGCAGAAAGCCCTGAAAGCCTGGGCAGAACCCGAGATCACTCCACCCCGAGCCGAAGGGACCTCGGCCCGGGACCGAAACCTGCCAACCCCAACCCCGACAGATGGGGGGCGAACCGTCCCAGAAAACAGCCTTTCCCCCGAAGAAATGCGAGAACGGGAGAGGGTCCGGACACACGAAATGGACCTCGCCCGACTCCGGCTGGACGGTGAGCTCCTACTGGCGGAGAAGAAAATAGCCTTGGAGCAACTACGGCTGCAAGAGGAAATCGAGGAAAGAAACGGCATCGGGAACTAGAGGAGAGACGGCTAACCCTCGAGCACGAGAGGAGCCTCAAGGAACTTGAACTAAAAGCTAAAACGGGGGAGACCAGCACCCCCGGAGCCCGGGACGCTCTGCCACTGACCGAGCCAAAGGTTCACATTCCCAAGGATGTCATCAAGGAGTACTATAAAAATGACGACATCCAGCAATGGTTCCGAGCGTACGAAGTAGCCATGACCTCCCATCGGGTACCCCGGAAGGATTGGGGTGCCGGCCTATGGGGGAGGTTCCTCAGCGAGGGCCGGGATACCCTGCTGCAACTCCCCGACGCGGTGATGACATCATACGACCACATGAAAGAAGCCCTACTCACACGCTACGGACTATCACCCGAGATGTACCGGCAGCGCTTCCGGGACTGCAAGAAGCTCCCCGGTACCACGTGGGTCGAATACGTGGACTTCTTCAGCCGAGCATTGGAAGGATGGATCAAAGGAAGCAAGGTCACCTCATACAATGAACTGTTCGACCTCATTGTCTGGGAGCACCTCGCCAACAACTGCTTTGTTGAACTAAGGCAACACCTCCTGGACAGTAAACTGACCAAGCCCCGGAAGCTCGCCGCCGAAGCAGACCGATGGGTCAACACCCGGGTCCCCCGGAATCCCGTGGGGGACTACCAACGGAGTACCACGGGACCTCCCCGCCAGCGAGGCGGAGGAGGGGGGTCCCACCGCAGTCGAGAATTCCCGGCCGGGCCGCCCCGAAGCCCGCCACGAGGCCAAGCCACCAACAACACGTCCCCGACCATGGGCCGAAGGGGGACTCCAATCGCACGGCCTGGACCACGACCGACAGTGACCTGCTTCGGCTGCCAGCAGACCGGCCACTATGCGAGCGACCCGGCCTGCCCCGTGAACCGACGGAACGGGACCGCTGGGCCCCCTCCCCGGCAAATAGCTGCCGCAGCCCTGGGGGAGGGAGAAGACGAGGGAGAAAACCACGACGGCGGGTCCCCCGAGTGGGAACCAGCTGCTATGTCGCTTGTATGCCTGGGCTCCCGAGAAATGGTACCCCGAGCTGCCATCCCAAGCAACACCCAGAAGTACCAACAGTGGGTCACCATCAATGGATGACGGGCCGAGGCCCTCCGGGACACTGGGGCCAGTGTGACCGCTGTCCGCTGCCACCTGGTGACCCCCGAACAAATCCTGCCGCATGTCCTATGCCCTGTCCGGACCGCGGACAACACCGAGAGCATGTGCCGGATGGCCAGGATCCCCTTCGAGTGGGGAGGAGTGTCCGGCACCCTAAAAGTGACTGTCCGCGACGACGCCCCAGTAGACTGCCTCCTGGGGAATGACCTAGAGAGCTCCCCCTGGGCCCAGGTGGAACGCCGAGAGCATCTGGGGATGCTAGGACTGCCCGAGTGGGCCTGCGCCACCACCCGGTCCATGACCACCCAACCAGCCGCTGCCACGGGCCCCGAACTATCAACCCCCTACGGCACGGAGGAACCTGACGAGGAGGCCGGGCCGTCCGCACTTTCTACCGACGAGGCCGCCTCCCTCAGCTAGATCCCCGAGCTGGCCCAGTGGCGCCACGACGGGGGCCCCACCCGCGAACAATTCCAGCAAGAGCAGAAGGCCTGCCCGTCCCTCGAGGGGGCCCGACAGCAAGCGGCCGCCCAGGCTGCGGGGGACCCCACGGGTACCCACTGGGTCTATTGGGACCATGACTTATTATACAGCGAGCAGAAAGTCGCCGAACTAGGGGCCGGCCGGGTGTTGGTGGTCCCCCTCCGATTTCGAGAGTTCCTCCTGAACCTGGCACATGACGTGCCCCTCGCCGGACACCTCGGGCGGGACAAAACGTACAGCCGCCTAGTGACCCATTTCTATTGGCCCCGAATGAGAAGACGTGGACCATCACTGCCGGTCCTGCCCGACCTGCCAAGCTAGCGGGAAGACTGGGGGTCGAGTGAAAGCCCCCCTACAGCCATTTCCAACCGTCAACACCCCGTTCGAACGAGTGGGGATCGACATCGTGGGGCCCCTCGACCCCCGAACCGCCCTGGGACACCGCTTCATCCTGGTACTGGTCGACCATGCCACCCGATACCCCGAGGCCATCCCACTCCGCACCGTGACAGCCCCAGTGGTGGGTCCGGCCCTGATGGGCATCTTCTCCAGGGTGGGGTTCCCCCGAGAAGTGGTGAGCGACAGGGGTACGAACTTTATTTCAAAATACATGCGATCCCTCTGGCAACAATGTGGGGTCACATATAAATTCACCACCCCTTACCACCCCCAGGGGAACGGACTGGTCGAGCGGTTCAACAGAACCCTGAAGGAGATGATCAAGGGCCTGGAAGAGCCCCTGAGGAGAAGATGGGATGTCCTGCTGCCCTGCCTCCTGTTCGCCTATCGGGAGGTACCACAGAAATCCCTGGGCTTCAGCCCCTTCGAACTATTGTATGGGCACCCCGTCCGAGGGCCCCTCAGCCTGGTCAAGGAGGGCTGGGAGGCGCAAGTCCAAGATGCCCCTCCCGATGTCTACCGGTACCTCCTGACCCTGCGGAACCAGACTCGGAAGTTCCGGGCCCTGGCAGAAGCCAACCTCGAAGCCAGCCAAGAAGACATGAAACGCTGGTATGACGAAAAAGCCTCAACCATCGAGTTCGAGCCGGGCCAGCAAGTCTGGGTCATGTCACCCGTGGACCCCTGCGCCCTGCAGGACAAGTGGACCGGGCCCTTCAAGGTAGTTGAGAGGAAGAGCCCCGTCACGTGTCTAGTCGACATGGAGTCCCCGAGGAACCCCCTCCGGGTCCTGCACGCCAACCGGCTCAAGCCCCACTTTGCCCGAACTGAACTAAGCCTGCTGCTGGCTACCGACGAGGGGAGCGAAAGCGACTCCGAGCCCCTACCAGACCTCCTGGGGTCCTCAGGCCAAGACGGCTCCTTGGAGGGCGTCCGCCTCTCCGCCACCCTGACACCAGAACAGCGGCATGACTGCCAGAAGCTGCTGCAACCCTTCGCTGCCCTCTTCTCTCTCACGCCCGGGGTGACCCCCTGGTGCGTCCACGACGTGGATACGGGGGACAGCCCCCCTGTGCGACACCGCGCTTACAGAGTACCTGACCGAGTCCGAGCCTGCATACAGACCGAGGTCGCCAAGATGCTCGCCCTCGGAGTCATCGAGCCGTCCGACAGCCCGTGGGCCAGCCCGGTGGTCTTGGTGCCGAAGGCCGCCACCCCCGGCACTGCCCCGGAACTCAGGTTTTGTGTCGACTACCGGGGCCTGAACGCAGTCACCAAGACCGATGCCCACCCCTTGCCACGTGCAGACGAGCTGAATGATCGCTTAGGGGCCGCCCGCTACCTAAGCACCTTTGATCTCACTGCTGGGTACTGGCAGATCAAGCTCACTCCCAGCGCCCAGGAACGATCCGCCTTCTCCACCCCCGATGGGCACTACCACTTTCGGGTAATGCCCTTCGGTATGAAGAACGCCCCAGCGACCTTTCAGAGGCTCGTGAACAAGGTCCTGGCCGGACTAGAAGCCTTCAGTGCGGCCTACCTCGACGACATTGCCGTCTTCAGCGACCACTGGGCCGCGCACCTAGGACACCTCGGAGAAGTCCTGGCCGCTCTCCAAAGAGCCGGACTCACCATTAAGGCCAGTAAATGCCAGATCGGTCAAGGATCTGTGACCTATCTGGGCCACCAGGTGGGGAGTGGCCAGGTGGCGCCCCTCCAGTTAAAGGTCGACGCCATCCAGGCATGGGAGCCCCCCGCAACCCAAACCGCTGTCCGGGCCTTCCTAGGCCTCACAGGCTACTATCGACGATTCATCAAGGATTATGGCAGCATTGTTGGCCCCCTGACGGAGCTCACTTCCAAGAAACAGCCCAAATTAGTGCAATGGACGCCCCGCTGTCAGACCGCTTTTGAGGCCCTCAAGGCGGCCATGTGCGCTGCCCCTGTGCTACAGGCCCCTGACTACAGCAAGGAATTTGTAGTCCAGACCGATGCCTCGGAGTACGGGGTCGGGGCGGTCCTCTCCCAGCTAGACGCCAAGGGCCTCGACCGACCTGTGGCCTTTATCAGCCGCCGACTGCTGCCGCGAGAACAGAGGTGGAGCACCATCGAGCGGGAGGCCTTCGCCGTGGTATGGGCTCTCAAGAAGCTCCGGCCCTACCTTTTCGGCACCCACTTCAGGGTCCAAACTGACCACCGGCCCTTGCGGTGGCTCATGCAAATGCGGGGTGAGAACCCCAAGTTATTGCGATGGTCCATCTCGCTGCAAGGGATGGACTTCACTGTGGAACACCGGCCCGGCAACGACCACGCCAACGCTGACGGCCTATCCAGATTCTTCCGCCTCGGCGAGGAGAACCCCCAAGGAGATGGGTGACTCTCCCTGCCTTCAGCTGGGGGGGGACGCGTGTGGGAGCCGGCCTCGTGGCGTGGTCCCGTTCCCCCTCGCCAAGCCGCACGAGGTCCCATGCACCTCGGGGCTCCTCCATTTTGGATTATACGTCACGCCACGTGACCACCTGCGTGACCCCGCTTCACCCGGCCTCTGTCCCAGCGAGGCCCGACATCAAGGCGCCAACCCCTGGACAGGGGGATACCACGCGAACCCTTCCCACTCCCGGCGGAGGGCAGTATCGATGGGACCCCCAACCGTCCTTCCACACCTAGGTGCGATCGCCCCACAGCTCTCTGGCGCCTGGCGCCTCTCCTGCTGGGCGTCTGGCCGCTCCCTACCCGGCCTCTCCGCCCCCTCCGGGCGCAAGGGTCCGGACATCAAAGGGCTCCAGTCCTATAACTGGGGCGACCCGACAGCAGGACAGCAGTTGTATCCTGGAGTCAAGAGCCCTGCTGATCGGATCGCGGCTGACCCTACAGAAGAAGACTCATCCTGAAACCCACCCTCTGAGCCCTGCTGACGACGTCGCGGCTCCATCGTGCTTAAAGACCTTCACGAACCTTTGGGGCCCTGCTGACGCTGTCGCGGCCTGACCTTGTTGAACTTTACCACCTGAGCCCAGCTGACCTCGTCGCGGCTTGACCGAAGCGGACCTACCACCGGAGCCCTGCTGACTGTGTCGCGGCTCGACCGAAGCGGAACTACCACCCGAGCCCTGCAGACGCCGTCGCGGCTCTCCTCGTCCGAGCCGCTCCGAGACCAGCACTCAAGGTCTGGCGCAGAGCCTTCCCGTACCTGGCTGGTACTAAGACTGTCTCGCTACCTTATCCCTCTAAAGACATTGAGACTCTTTTTGGATCCCTCGATCCCACTGTAAATATTGAACATACTACTGTTGATGATAAAGAACCAAGTTAAGCAACTGATACGGAGTCCTGTGTGGTGGTATTACTGGGCCTAGTACGAACATAGGAGAAGGACCTCCCCTAGGGGGCTTCTCAGCGGCGCTCGGCTATAACTTTGCGGTAGGAAGGTGCCCCGGAGTAGTCTCTCCGACGCCCCGGTGGTCCTCCCTCCAACACCAGGGCATGTCATACCTTTCACATACACTGCACCATGCCCACAGGGGTACCTGGGGCCTACCTTAGGGGTGACTGACATGTAAGAAAAGGGAAGGTTAGGGACTGGCAAGTGTGTGCACTTGCCAAGTCGACATGGCAGTCCCAGACTGCACACAGGCTCTGCAGTGGCAGGCCAGAGTTATATTTACAGGTTGCTTGTGTGGGTGGCACAATCCAGTGCTGCAGCCCACTAGCAGCATTTGACTTACAGGCCCTGGCACACTCAGTGCACTTTACTAAGGACTGACAAGTAAATCAAATATGCCAATCATGGAAACACCAATCCATAACACAATTTACAATAGGAGCACTTGCCCTTTCACACTGATCAGCAGTGAGAAAGTGCGCAGAGACACTAAGCCAGCAAAAACAGAGTCAAAACCGGGAGGTGAGAAAAGCAAAAAGTCTGGGGAAACACGTCCAAAAGATGCCAAGTCTAACACCCTCTTTATTTCTTGGTCAGGTTTTCCTCTTTCTTTCATTCTAGACATAACACTTTCTGTACTATCTTTGGTTTGCTCTCTCCTCTTTCCCTGTTTTAGCTCTTTTAATTTCTATCTCCCCCCTTTCTTTTATCAGTATCCCTTGTATACTTTCTCTCCTTTCTTTTTTTCTCTCTTCCTCTATTCTGTATCCCTAAAACTACCTGCTATGCAAATAATGTCGAGATTATCTCTTCTTCATTTTGTTCTCTCTGATCTTTGTCTCCACTGCTAGGTGTGGGATGTATCTACAGAGAACTGTGTACCGCTGCAGCGAGTTGGAGGGGGTGGAGTCACATTCCTGTCTTGGTCACCCAAGGGTAGTAAGGTGCTGGCAGCCACGCCCACAGGTGTTTTCAGGTGAGACCTTCCAATATCCAGAAATTAAACATCAGACAGCAACTGTAACATGTACTTTCTGAGTTCCAGGGAATGTGAGTACAACATATTAAATCAACCCTGACAAAAGTACAAAGAAGCATAGAATAGTATATAAAATTCCTGCTATATCTGCAATCTGTTGTCCATTGAGGGTATAAACGTATCCAGAAAGTCTAAACAATTACTATGATGAGAGTCTCTCTACCATTGGCCTCTCAACCAACTTTGAGTTTTGTCCCATCAGTCACTCTTGAGCGTAGAGATTCATCATCAAAGTTGCACTTCTTATTGGTTTGTTAAGGCCTAGTCATGGAATGCTGGTCACCCAATGTAAAAGCAGTACCATGTTAGGTGCACTACTGTCACCCCGCATGTTGAGTACCAACCTGAAGTCTCGATACACAAGTCACCTGCATAGAAAACCACACTGGCAGAGCATGAATTAGCTAATGAGAAACAGGATAAGTGATTACAGCACCAGTGACTTTAAACCCTTAAGCCTGCTCTTGAAACAGCTTAACAGTTCAACATACAGTTGGAGAACAATAATGTTCTTCACACACACACCAACACGGTTTGTATCTGGTGCATGTGCAGCGAGATGTGGTGGATAATATCTGTCTTGTTGTACACCAAAGACATTTTGTCATGCAGAGTTTGCCAGTTTTACCATCCACTTTTGATGAAACAGATCATCAAAACCTGTTTGAAAGATCAATTACAGTTCTACATGTAGAGGATACTCAATCTGGTTCTGGGTCTTTCTTTCAGGCCAGAGATCTGTGGTTAGGGTGGAGCATTTTGCAGGTATCTCATTTCCCTTAGTTGTCATGTGGCACATGGACTTTCTTCTTTACCTGGCTTAATGTGTTCGCCTTACTGTGCACTATTTAACAACAGCGATTCCTGTCTCACAATTATGCAGAGGAAATTATAGTGGAACTTAGTGGCTCCCCCAGTCACTGTGACATCCTTCAAAGCTCTCTAAATGAAGTTTCTTGCGCAATGGCTCACTGTTGTTAGTTGAATAAAGGTCAAACCAAAATATTGATTCTGATAGTTACTTCTATCTCAAGGTTCCTTGCCTCTTGAATCTCCTCTGCCAGACTGGATCCCAAATGAGCTCTCCTGTGCCAATAGGTACTGATTGACTCCTCATTAATGGTGGGTCCCACACTGGATCTAACATCACTGGAGCCTTATAAGCTCTACCTCAGAGCACCAAAGTTGGTTCCTTTTTTTCTATATGCTTTCACACTGGTCCAGATTGCTCCTCTTGAGACTTTTTGTTCTACAACTGCAATGTCAGCAGGATGTCACCTCTTAGGAAATCTTGGTAGAAGCATTGCCACTCCTGCTATAAGCAGGTGTCTATCTCTGACGTAGACAAACTGTGTTTGTGATGCCTGGTGCTCAGTCACGACTTCAGCTTCTGCCATAAAAGTGGCCTTATGCACACAAAGGCCATTGCAGACCATAGGGCCAAGTTCTATATAGTGCAGGCCTACGATGACTGCTGGATTTGGAGCTATTCTTGATCCAAGGTCCTGCTTCAGGTTGGCCCGATTGTTGACCAGCAAATCCTCCAGGATCTGGGGCAAAGTTATGAAAAAGCACAAGAACCACAGTAGGTCAGCACAAAGACAGTGCTTTCATTCTAGAAGTAGTTCTTCAGGCCATCATCATGTTTCCCATACAGCCTCATATTTGGATCCTGAGCTCAGTGATGTCACCTGAGCATCAGTCCCAAGCCTTGTACCTTCACTGTGTTTTTTTTAGGAGTTTCCAATTATTCGCGCTGACCACATCCATATTGCGGCCTTCACTCAGGCAGTGCTAGCGTTGTTCTGTCAGCCTTCCTCTACTGAACCCTGGAGCCTGGGTGTTTCCTGGCTATATAGGAAGCTTGGTTTTTGTTGCAGTAACCCCCCCCCCCCCACACACACACACACATTTTGCCAGACTACTGATGCACTTTGACTTGATGTGCCCTGGGTCCCTGCCAATCAGGCTCCCAGAGCCTGTGTTCTTTCTCCAAACTGTACCTTGTACCCCCAATTGGCACCTTTCTGGCCACATGTCAGCCCCTTGTAAAAGGTACCATGGGTACCAAGGGCCCTGTGGCCAGGAATGAGTCTAAGGGCTGCAGCACTTATTGTGCCACCCTTAGAGGCCCTGTACCTTTACACACACTCACAGCAAGTGCAGGGTGCGTGTTTTGGTGCAGAACAAACTAAAGAGTCGACATAGCACACATTCCCTGTGTGCCATGCCTTCAACCCACTGCCCTGGCATAGGTCAGCCACCCCTTTAGCTGTGTGCACTATACCAGTGGTGAGGATACAGGTGCATGCACCCTGGACCCCTACAGTGTCTAGACCAATTCTTAGACATTGTAAGTGCAGTAATGCCATTAAGAGTATATGGTGCTGGCAGTTTGTCTTTACGAACTCCACAGCACCATAACGGCTTTACTGGAAATTTGGTATTAAACTTCCCAGCACATAAAACCAACACTGATGACAGTGTGGGATTTAATATAAAATGCACTCAGAGGGCATCTTAGCGATGCCCCCTCAAAAACGACCAGCCTCTGGTGGGTTCGCTGACTGGTACACACCAGCCTGCCACCACGAGACATGTTTCTGGACCACTGGGGTGGGAGCCTTCGTTCCCTGAGCCCAGAAACAAAGCCTTTCCTGGGCGGAGTTAGTCACACCTCCCCCAGGTCGGGAAGAGCCATCTGTGGCAGGGGAACTTCAAAGGCCTTGCCGCCTTTGTAATTCGACCTCCAGCCTATCCTGCTATCAGGAGCAGGCCCCCTTCCTGTCTCTCCTCCTTTTCGTCGGGAAGACAGGCGGGAAAAATTAGAGCAGCCCAGAAGGTGTGCCCATCTCTGCCAACCCCACCCCTCAGGTGGGGGAGGCGAGGTGAAGCCCACTCTTCAGTGCCCACCATCTTGCAGATGGCAGGCACTCTCCAATCAGGATTAGGGATTGTGGCCACTCCCCCACGTGGGGTGAGCACACCAAGGGTCACCCTTAAGTCAGTAGCCCATTGGCTACTTACCTCGAGAATCCTAAAATGCCCCCTACATACAGGGTTTAGGTGGCAGCCCTGATCCAAGAAGGAAGATTCCTACAACCTACAAAGAAGAAGGACAAAAGAAGACGCCCAGCAGAGGAGACTGCAGAGAAAAACGGACTTGGCCCCAGCCCTACCGGCCCATCTGCAGTTTCCAGAGATCCTGCCCCAAAGGTCGCCTTGTCTTTCAGCCAGCGACCTCTAGAACCCTGGGAGGACTGACTGCCTTCAACAAAGACCAGATCTCCTTTGAACAGCAGCTCTGTTCAAAAGAAACTCCCAAGACAGACTATGAGCCTGCTGAGGACAAAGAAACCAGACGCCTGGAACCATCACCGCACCCGACGCCTACGGCCCGAATCTGGGTGGCCCACTGGTCTCAGCGAGGTCCCCCATGGGTTGACCCCTCCAGGACTCCCTGGCATCGCCTGCAGCCTCTGCACGGAGATCCACCCCCTCCCCCCATCCTCCCCAAACCGCAAGTGGCCCTTTAAGGTGAGATCTGTCCTCAAAAGGCACCCCTGCATCCAGCCGCCCTGCGCCTTGGAGAAAAATACCTGAGGTGCACCTACGTCCCCGGGCCCTCCAACTTACCTGCCCAGCTGTTGGTTCCTCCCCGAAGTCTTCATGAATCGAGACTTCAACCAAAATCCAAAACCGTCAACTCCCATTTAAAACAACAGGGCACCCAACGCCAAAACAGCACCCTGCTGCCCCTGTGCCGCTGTGGGTGCACTTTATGTGCTAACTCGTATCCCCTTTTCCCTGAACTTAACACCAGGAGCTTTGCTCCCACAACCTTGTGGCCTGCTTGGTTAACATTGGGCCTCAACACTCTGCACCCGGCTGCCCTAGTGCCACTGAGGGTGCTTGAAGAGTGCATCCTTGACCCTGGGGAAACCCTGGTGCTAATCCCAGATAACCAACTCCCACAAATGAGTACTTGGCTACAAACCGTTAACTTCATTTTCTTACATAGAAGCATTGACTGCTTTTCCTTGAAACTTCTTGTGTGTGGAGTTGGTTTGTATGAAACACTGGAAAAAACTACAAGTGTTCTAAAAGTGAATTACTTATCTTTTGTCTAAGAAATGTCTCAGTGTGATACCTAGGCACATCACACTGATTAGCAAAAGTAACTTAAAAAGTAATCTAAAAAGTAACGTGCACAGTAATCTGTAACGTAACTGAAAAGTAACTTCAAACTGTTGACTTCCCTGTATTTCAACCAACTGCATTTGAACATGCTTTCAACTGTAAATCACTGACTATGATTTTGTAAAGTATTATTTCACTTACCTGCACCAGGCTTGGCTTGGTTCTAAAAATAAAATAACTAAACAATATTTTTGATACAAACAAATTGATCTGAGCTCAGTCTTTGAGTGTGTGACATCATTTCTTGCCTGAGTGTGTACAACAATGCTTAGCACTACCCTCTGATGAAGTCCTACTGCTCGCCCACACTACCACAAATAGAGAGTAAGGTGCTAGCTACTTTTACCTCTGTCTACCTTTGGGGTTCCACTGGACTCTGTGCACACTATACCTCATTTTGGTATAGTATATACAGAGCCAGCTTCCTACAAGCTGGACTTCCGCCAGCTGACACAACCTCTATGCCAGTCTGTTCAGACACAGGCTGATACCATTCCACATGGGAAGACGTTACCGAAGTTGCCCCCGCTAGCGCATGCTTCAGAGACATCACATGGATCGGTGAAGTTCCCAACGACATTCTAATTCATTGTTGACGTCAAGCGTAGTGGCTGGTAAAGAAGTCTGAACATAGACCTCTACCTAGAGGCATACTTTGAAAGGATGCATGATTTAAATCAGACTCTGATACCATACAGATGCCTGACAATGTCCAGCATGATGATGATGATGACGACAGCAGTGAGGTGGGTACCACCTTTCTCCTGCAAGCACAGATGTTGGGGACTTTTGAGCCCTACAAAATGCTAGCTGATTACATACTTCTTCAAATGTTGTCTTGAAGTGTCCTACAAAACCTCCAGAGGATGAAGTGGCATCATTCACAGATGGCTTGAAGAAGGCAACTGAGATTCTGGAACTACCTTGCCCTTGGAGGAAAACAAGGAAAATATTGTAATATTACATTACATTTTCTACTTCAAAGCCCTACTTTCCCTTCATGGAGGCTTTGATGGGAACCCATTGTAGCTGGTTAGGACAAACAAACTTCTGCCTTTGCAGAGAACTGTAATTCTCCTGTCACCATCGTCAAGTTCCAAGTGACCCAAAGTTTTTGTCTGCCCATCCTTCCTCAGAGAGTCTGGTGGTGCAGGTGTCTTCCCCTCTCCGAGCAGAACCTGTGATCTTCCCCAGGGCTCCTACTGATTGTGACCCTAAAAAGATTGCAACAATGTGGCAAAGAGCTTTTCCCCTCTGGGATCCTTGCCTTTTACTACATAAATACGAACCGCTTGCCTACATGCCATTCGGGATATGTCTCAGATGGTCGTACTGGATCTTCTGGAGTACTTAAGACCTCATTTTGCAATGTTGAATGCGATGATGAGGATGTGGATAAAGAAATTCTCATGTCCGGATTAGACGTGATGAACTGAGAGGCCTGCGCGATGTGGTCTTTGTCATTGTTTGGTAAAAAGCCTGGCTACGTTCCACTGGATTTTTTGTGGATGTCCAGGACAACCTAATTAATATGCCATTTGATTGTTCTCGCCTCTTTGGCAAAAAGGCTGATTAGACCCTTGCGTGGGCCAGATTATGGCTCGTTACATGGGAAAGACCTCCCCTGCCCATTATATTCACAGTGAGTACCACAAGTTTTGCGATTACTCTAGGGGAGCACCCCTTTTGCAGAGCTAATCATCCCAGCCAGTACAGAAGCTGAACCTGTTCCTGTGTTGGTATACAGATGTGGTGGATTAGGGGGTCATCATGACCAGCAACCTTCTTCCTCTTCTCCTCACCCTCAAAACTGCTGTAACTTGCTCCACAGGGAGCATGTTTGACCTTTGGGTGTGAGTGACTTATGATCTGTTGAATTAGTGAACTATCACGACGGACCGCTGGGTCATGCAGATCTTAGAGCAGAGCTACGGCCTCCCTTTCCAGGAACTCCACCACCAATTCCTCCTGTCCTCTCGACCACTTCAGCAGATCATTCCTGCATTCTGCAGCAGGAAGTCTAGATTTTGTTGAGCGAGAGAGCCAAGAAAATGGTTAAAGAGTACAAAACCAAGCGGAGATATTGTTGTTATTTATTACTTTCTTGTCCACAAGGAGGACAGTGTACTTTGCTCCATTTTTGAACGGCTTCCTCCCCAAGGAGAAATTCAAGCTGCTGTCCCTCCCTTGCACAGGTCTTGTGGCTTTGGAGCTGGAAGACTGGGTGGTGGTCCTAGACTTGAAGGACGCATATTTTAACAAAATCATATGGGAGAAACATGCATTTTGTGGTTGCTTCCACCCACTACCAATTTTCAGTCCCATTCTGTTTGACATCTGCACCTCTAGTCTGTACCAAGGGGATGTCTTTGGAGGTGGCACATCCCACATGGCAGGGATATGCTTATTCCTATACCTTGATGAGTGGTGACTGAATGCGAAGTGCCACAGCTGGTGACGGACCACCTGAGTTCCACAGCATCAGTGCTATTAGACTTGTGAAGTTTTCATCAACGTGTCCAGTTTTCACCTAGATACCTCTTTGCTCATTCTCTTCATTGGCCGGTGTTGGACCTAACATATTTAAGGGCATTTCTGCCTGCACAGCGGTTTCAGGACATTAAGGAAATGATTCTGATGTTTCGGAAGGGGGCCTGTCTTCCAGCTCTGACACCCCTCCAACTATTGGGACCCATGGCTTCCTGAATCCTGTTGGTCACACACACACTCATTGGTGCATTCCTCTGCATCGGGTCGTCTCAACTCTGGTGCAGACTGTTGGACAATGTCTGAATTTCCACAGAGGCGGATCTATAGTGATGGTTAGTAATGAGGAACCTAGTGGAAGATCCCCACTGGCATTAGCCACAGTGGTGAAAGATATTTCTATTCTAGGTTGCAGTGTACATCTGGAGACCTTGGTCAAGAGAGAACTTAGGTCTCCCACAGAGCAGCAGTACCATGTCAGCCTGCAAGAGTTGTGGCTGATCAGCCTAGCGCTGAAAGCATTTTTGCCATCCATTTGCGATCTGTCATTTCAGGCCATCACTGACCACACAACAGGGTTGTCGAATGCCATCAAAGGGGGTGGCATCCTCTTTGTCAAGAATCACCGAATCTGTGGCTTTCACTCAGGCATCTGGTTAGTTGTCAACCACCCGTCAGGGTTCCTGTATGCGAGCGCTGATTATCTCAGCCGCTGCCACCTTGTCAAGCACAAGCGGCCCCTCCATCCAGATTTCATGCAGATCAGCATCACTCCCGGGGCACCCTTGTGGTGGACCTCTTATCCACCCAAGATAACGTACACATCCTTCTGTTCTGTGCCCTCCAATTTCCCTAGAGAATTCACTTTGTCTAAAGTGAGACTTTCTCTTCATTATGTGTCCCCCCCCCCCCCCCCCCCCCTCTTCAGATTCCTCGGGTTCTAAGGGAACAGCTTGAGGGCCGTGCGTAGACTGTCTTAATCATGCCAAACTAGCATCTTAGGATTTGGTATGCAAATCTGCTCTTCTTGTTCCTGTCTTGTCCTCTTCCACTAAGCGCAGACCTCCTTTTGCAGTCCGCAGGGCACATCTTACATCCCATCCTCCTGGACCTCCACTTTCATGTAGGTAGATTGAGCAGGCCATTCTAATGGATTTAGTAGACGTCACCTTTTCAGCTTGCCTCCTCCCTATCAAGTCTGTTCACTCTGGAAGTTGTCCTCAGTTAGTGTCTTGGTGTGCTAGGAAGGAAGTTAAACCCCATAAACCATATCTTTAAGATGTGTTGCACTTTCTTTAGCCTAGCAAGGGCTTGCATTGGGCAAAGTTAATGTTTAACCATTGGCATTGTTGGTGTTACCTGTACAACATTCACTATTCATGTTCCAGGCTGTCATGAGGGTTGACATATGGTTCCTTCTTCACTGTTCCTAATGCCTTAATGGAACCTTAACTTGGTGCTCACTTCCTTGATGGGATATGTGTTCAAGCCATTGTGTAACTGCTCGCTGCAGCTGTTGACTACTAGGACATTGTTTGTGATTGCTGTCTCCTTGGCTTGGTGTTTTAATGAGCTGCAGGCTTTGCCTGTTTGTCCTCTCTTTACCTACTTCTTCCCAGTTACGCTGTTTGACAGGATAATGCCATCCTTCCTTTCAAAGGTTGTCACCCCATTTCATGTAGGGCAGCCAATTGCCATACAAACCTTCTATTCATCTCACCAAGGAAGAAGAGGGGCTCCATTGCTTGGATATTCGCAGGACTCTCAGCTTTTATGCAGTCAGTACCCAGGAACAAAGGACTGATAATAATCTCTTCAATGACTGTACCAGTAACAAGCAGGGCAGAGCTATTCTGAAAAGAATGCTTTCCATAAGGATTATTGTATGCATCAAGATCTTTTGCACACTTGGCAAAAAGGAACCTGCTGAGGGCATGAGGGCCCATTTCACCAGTGAAGTTCACTTCAGCTCTCTCCAGGGGTATTCCTCACTTGGAAATCTGTGGAGCTGCGAAGTAGCTTTGGTCCAGAGTACACCTTCACCAGCTATTAGTGATTTGACTCAAAAGTCCGCAGGGATGGCCATTTTGCAAGATCTGTTCTGAAGGACTTTCTGGTTTGACCATCTCCTCATGACTTCCGTCTTGAAGATACTGCTTGGCTATTGATTCAGGAGGTGAGAAATCTGCAGGTTCAAGTATCTATCATAAGAATAAGTTACTTATCTTCAGTAACTATCATTCTGGTGAATACTTTATCCTCTTACAGATTCCTTACCAATCCTACCCACCTCCCAATTCTAATGAAAGGTCATAATTCATTAATAATGTCCCAATTTAGTCATGTTATATATACATCATAAAACTATCAGTTTTGTTGGCCTTGTCTCCACCTCCAAGGGCATTGAAAAAACAGATGAAGAACTGGCATCTGGGTGACATATTTCTTCGGTGATGTCATGTTTAGGATTGCACATGGTATTGAGGTGGGCCAAGCACCATTTACTCGTGCGGGAGAGTGTTTTTGACTTTTCCAAATTCATTCTGGCACTGTCAGGCGATTCAAAAGGTGAGGAATCTGCAGTTATCTACCAGAAAGATCATTATCAAGGGTAAGTAGCTTGTTCTTTTCTGACATTCAAAGACGACAGAAATGCCCGTTGCCTTAATTGTTGAGTGAGACCCGCTAGGAGACTGTAAACCCCAACACACCACGGTTACTTATGGGAAAGGAAGGAAAAATCTACTTTTCTCTAGCCCTAGTTCTTAATTCTGGTTTAACTTTAGAAGGATGATCATTAATCCATTCTTATAAAGCAAATAATCAAGCTATGATGTTGACCGAATAATTCTCTTGTAGATGAGCAGCTGATAAAGTTATGAACAGCTCTCCCTACGATTTCCCTTAGTTAAAGAAGTTGGTCCTTTTATACTTTTCACACTGGTCACTGGAGCAGCGGTAACTTGACCATACCACACGGGTTACTGCTAAAAATCTGTTGTGCAGAATTCCAGTGCTTTTCTGTTTGCTAGTTTGAGGAAACAAAATCATGTATAAAATGCCCAATACTAGGGAGTGTGGTTGCTATGTTCAACATTTCAGATGCTTTCCTTCTTGCTCCAGCCTTCCATCCATATAATCCTCCACAATCCTTCTTCAAGAGTTTCGGTGGAGCAGAAAAAATGTCCTATCAGTGCTTCCATCTCTCCAGAAACTTGGATTCAACCCTGACTGACAGTGCTCTGCTCTGGATCAGGGCTACATTGAGGTGCGCGGAAGCCAAGCTGGTCAGGTTGCGGCCTCTGCTTCACATTCTGCCTGTGGAGCCTAGAATAGGCCTTTACACTGACTATGCATGCACCAGGGTTGAAACCTGGTTCTGCAATGGGGGATTAAACTGGGGGAAGACAAGAGAGGCAGTGGGGCTAAGGAATGCCATGGGCTCTGGTGTAGGTGTGGCGGGGAGGTCACGCTGCAATGCACAGGACAAAATAGTGGCCTGATGTGGAGAAGAGGTGATGAGCTCTTTCCTCCACCTTTCCTGAAGCACTACTGTTGGCAGGGAGCCCCGTGCATATACCTCCCAGATTAATGTGCCTTTGGACTGCGGGCCCTGCTCAGCTGGGCAGATTGTTTTGGTGGTGGCTTATTTCTCCTCCGCCTGGCAACTATAACAATGCACCCCACTATGATCCAGTGTCCAGTCTGAAGTCACTGGCATTTAAGCCATAAGTCTAACACTGCGCTGCCTGGAGGATCCTGTAAGATTATATTTTTCATTTTGCACTCTGGGCTTGAGGCTGGTAGTGGCTAAAACTATAAGGGCAAGCTGATCTTGAGTATCGTGCTAGACATGGAATATGAATGTCCCCTGTGTGACCGGACGAGCGTAACAAGCTACACAGACCCAGACAATAAACTGTTATGTGTCTGACAAGGATCCAAGTGGAAAGGGTGGCCAGTGGCTCGTGCTCATACTTCGGGTGAGATCTGTGTGTACGTAGTAAATCCATAGGTGCTTCTCTTACCCTCCTTAAGCCATTACAGGCCTTCTTGATGTGATCATGGTGAAGGACAAGTGAACTAAACTCCAACTCCAGAAGCCATTTGCCAAAATTCTCCCTGAGCTGGCCTGACAGGCACTGTACCGTGAGGGGGTGTGGGTGACTAGTATCTGGTGCCACTTCAACTGGTATCATTCTGCAAGTCATTAATCTGGATCTGGTGTCTGAATTGACCATTCCCTTACATTCAGTCATCAGGCAGCAAAGCTTTCTGCTACCTGCTTTGGGCTACTAAGGATGCTTCGTAAAGTTCTTCCCCTTCTCCCTTTCCACGCTAGAAAGATCATGGTCCAAGCTTTGATCCTCTCTCGCCTGGATTATGGGAATGTCTTATATCTGGGAGCTCCGCAGTATACCATCAACAAGCTCAAAATAATTCAGAACTGTGCCGCCCGTAGACTACGTCAGATTCCTCGTCGGCAGTCCGTTAAACAAGCACTAAAGAGCTTGCACTGGCTACCGATCAGGGAAAGGATCCAGTTCAAGGCTATGTGTGTGGTCCATAAAGCCTTCTGGAAGAACGGCCCGCCCATTCTCCAATCTCTAAACACTCCCTATCAATCGAAGAGAGACCTTCGGTCATCTGTCTCTTTTCTTGCTCTTCAACCCAGAATAAGGAAGGTCAGATGTGGCGGGCGCTCCTTCCCATGTAATGGTGCCATCGGTTGGAATGCTCTTCCACTTCAATTGCGGAAAGAGCCCAATATTCTCTCATTCTGCAAGCTTTTAAAAACTTGGCTGTTTTAGTTCCATATTCTTCTCCTACTGTTCTGTCCCCTGTACTCGTCCGCAGCGCTGGGAGGCCTCCGGGTAGCCATCGCACTTTATAAATGTCATTCCATTAAAGTGAAGTATTCATCACCGGAAAACAAGATTGGGGAGATTACTATGGATGTCTCCCTGCTTCACTTTGACCAGTCATCACCACAATTAACCCTCCATACATTAATAATCTCATCATTGTTTCTGAAACAGTCCCATGTTTGCAATGAAGAGAACTTAATTCTCTTTTTCAATTAGGTGGTCATGCTACAGAGCATAGGGTCCTGTCACACGAAGAAATCAAGTGGATTAACTGTGTTTCAAAGGTCATAGCTCCTTCAAAATAGTGAATGTAGAAATAATCATGGCATGAGGAATGTATCAAAATTAAAAGAGCACTTACCTTTGAATCATAACATTTTAGAGGCCCACTGAATGTATTGCTGTGATGATAAATAATCAATAAGGTCTTTGATTAATCTAGAGATTTTAAGACACGTCTAAATTTTATACCAAGAATAAACCTTGACAAGCAGACAATGTTGTGACATTCGGTGAAGGCTATAATCTAAAGAGACAAAACTATATGTACATACCTGATGTTGATGTAAATATAAACTATGAGAAGAGGAGCCCTTATGACTAAGAGCCTTATTATAACTGTTGATGGTTAAATAAAAACCAACAAAAGTGATTGGTAGGGTGTGAGCAGATTCTGTGATTGGTTTAAGTGATATATATATATATATTTTTAAACTGTATGTATTCATGAAATTAATGTAATTTTTTTATATCAAATTAATAATACATACCTATAGCGTATATTTGTAATACAACAGTGATTCTCTTGTCTTACCTGACTTGGAATGCGGTAAAGGTGGTTTTAACTTAAAAACTTAAATTGGCTCAGAAAGCCTCGATATGCTTTTGTTATAGGCCTTCACTATTTTTTAAATGGATATATAGCACACGTCGAAGACCTTTTAATACAATAGAATATTTCATATTTCCTAGTTGTGTCCAGACTGATGCCAAGCCATGTATGGTTCACCATTTTTTTTAATATATTAGAAAATTAGGCATTCATCGGACTTGCTCCACACGGCCCCACAGAAATACTATTCTTTCAAATAGGCAGACCTCTTTGGGTATGTTTAATGTGTTGCTTATGTGGCACTTGGATGAGACTCTATAAATATTACTGCTCTCCACACCACTCCTTTTCTAATCTTGATTACTTCTTTCTTCTGGCAATTGATCTTAGGTATGGGATGAGCACATCCTTCATAGTAGAATATCTGTTCACTGTAGAATTACACATGAGCAGAGGAAGAGGAGTGGACTGTGGCATATATTGTCAGATTGTTTGGAGGTTGTTTGTTATCGGCTCATTCTCTTATGCTCATATGCTTTCGGAAGCCTTCAAGACGAATCCGGAGGGGGGACTAAGCCTACCTTTGTTCTAGGGAATGGGAAAAAGAGCTGGCTCGAGCTACTCTAGAGCGGTATACTTGGTTTTGCACAGGACTTCGTTTTCAGTGGAGATGTAACTCTTGCGCCAACCTGAAAATTATGGAGTGGCCCTCAACAAATGGCCCTACATTCTGCTAAACTAACGTGGATGGTTTCATAGAGATGGCTATACAAGATTGAGGTATGGCTAAGAAACTTCTCTTTTGGCTGTCCAACAGAGAGGTAGTGACGAGGACAATTCTGGGGATCCGGAAATCTGGGGAATTATGGTAACCCGTGCTTCTGAAATCACTGCTGTATTCGCAGAGTATTACCGCTCACTATTCAAACCCTGTCTGATGTCATCTGGGAAATCACATCACTCCCAATACATGACCATCCAACGTAGACAATGAGATTGGCAAACCACACCACACTAGAACTGCCACTAACCAAGAACAAACTCCAACAGGCTGTAACAACCATGCATTTAGGGAAGACACCATGTCCTAATAGCCTCCTCATTGAATTATTTAAATGCTTTTCTTCGCTGGTCTCTCCTCATCGAACCATGTTTGATAAACTTAGACAAACTGGTGCATTATTAAAAGGTCCTAAACTAGCCACAATTCCGTCCTACTTAAACCATGGAGGCCTTTGTGCATCATACTGCCCTATCTCCCTGATTAATGTGAAGACTAACATTCTGCTAAGGACCCGACCAACCTGCAGAAAAAACGTAATATCTGCACATACCCACATCAAAAGTACTGCACACCTGGTAGGACTATGAAACACTGCATCAGATGCATGCGCGGTTGATACCTGGACCGCGTCCAGCTCAAGGAACACTGGTCCTCCTTCCACCCGCAGATACTCCACCGAAGAGCTCCAAGCCCTGATCCGTGGGCGCCACAAGAACAGCTGCCGCATCTGTCTCCACACCTGCAATTCATCACTACCAGCCTCTACAGAGGCCTTCACCACACCCACCGCCCTACCCGCGACTGAACCACTCCACTTCCTCCTGCTCCACGCCAGATCCCTCTGCAAACATGCCACTGAAATCTGGGACACCATCACCACCCTCACCCCGACATCGTAATCAAAGAGACCTTTCTCAACCCATTTGCCACCCCTGACATCGCCACTGTAACGCCCAGTGGATACAATATGATACACCGGGACCACACTAAGAAACACGGAGGCAACATCGCCACCATCTACAGAGAAACCATCCAGTGCACCACCACCACAGACAACAGCACACCAGTCGTGAAACACTTCAACTTCCAACTCAAAACCGGCAGCAGAATGACCATCAGAGGCACCCTCGCCCACAGACTCCTGGCGCCCGCCACGGTTTCTGTAACGCCATCCCCTATTTAATCACCCTGCTCATCATTGACTTCAAACACTACATCTTCCTCTGTGACCTCAACTTCCACCTTGACCTCGAAGATTCCAACACCACCAGCCTCCTGTAAAGCCTGAGTAACATTGGCCTCACCCAACTGGTCATCGACCCCACCCACAGCACAGGACACAGACTCGACCCAATAGTCACGGCCAGCGACAGAGTTAAGTACAGCCATACCACCATACACACCAGGACTGACCACATCATCGTTCACTTTGCCATACACAGAAGCTGGAACAAAGTGACAGAGACCCAATAGACGGACGTCCTCAACACCCCCGGCTTTACCCCTCATCCTCTATCGAACAGGCAGCCAAGAACTTCTCCGCCTTGATCACCAATTACGCCGACAGAGCTGCTTCCATCAAATCCTCCAAGACCAGTTGATCCACAAAACAAGCCAACAGGTACACACAAACACAGGATCACAAAACGCAACTGCAAACGTCTGGAGAGATGATGGCGCAGGCAAAGATCCCACAGATAGGACCTTAACTACCATAAACGCTTAAAAGATACAAAACAAAATGCCCTGGCAGACTGCATTGAAGCCTCCTCCAACCACAGCAAGGAACTATTCAACATCGTCAAAGAGTATTCCTGCCCATCAGCCACCGAGAACACAATCCCCCCCCATCCCAGAAAACACTGCAACGACCTAACGGACTGCTTCTATAATAAGATATCCACCATCTACAGTAGCTTTGAACCCCAACCCACCGACCTCTACAGCCTCCTCACACTGACCGGCTCCACCCATATTTCTCTGCTCACTGCTTGGGAATAGCTCACCACACAGAGCACCACGGCCATCATTAACTCCATCCACTCCGGAGCTCCCACTGACCCCTGCCCCCACCACTTCTTTAACCTTGGAACCAAGGAAATCAGCAGCAAACTCCTAGCCAACATCATCCGAACTAATAGCCTCAACATAATTTCCTACGCAAACAACACCCAGCTCATCCTCTCGCTCGCCGAAGACCCCGTCACCATCGGAACCAACTATCACAACTGCATGACGAGCATCGGTGACTGGATGAAGACCAGATGCCTGAAGCTCAACACAGACAAGACTGACTGAGGTGTTGATCTTTGGAAACAACACCTCCCCGTGGATCGACAACTGGTGGAAATAGAACCTCAGACCCACACCGACAGATCATGCCAGCAGCCTCTGCATCATACTGGACAGCAAACTCACCCTGAGGCACCAGATCCACGCAGTCTCCTCCGCCTGCTTCGAAACCCCACCCCGAAAGATGTTCAAATGGCTTCCCGTCGACACTGAGAAAATTGCCACCTAAGCCCTAATCATCAGCCGGCTAGACTACGGCAGGGCACTCTACGCAGGAATAACCTCCCAGCTCCTAAAAAGTCTCAGACGATTCTGAACTCAGCCGCCAGATTCATCCTAAACCTTCCCAAACTGACCCACATCACCCCCACCTCAGGTACCTCCTTTGGCTGCCCGTCAAGAAAAGATGCCAATTCAAGATGCTGACACGCCTACCAGGCTCTCCACTACCAAGGACCAGCATACATCAGTCACCGCCTAAACTACCACCAACCCGTCCAGAAACCTATGCTCCACATCCCTTGCCCTCGCTCACACACTCCACATCCGCAAAAACTACAGCGGAGGATGCTCCTTCTCTTACCTCGCCGCCAAGTCCTGGAACAGCCTTCCCCTCCACCTCTGAACAGCATCCTATCTCATGAAATACAGAAAGGGACTCAAGACCTACTGATGGCAGCAGAATCCTAGCGCCTGGATGCTCACTGGTGATTAGCTGCGCACTACAAATCTCGGTGGATTGATTCATTAAGATGTGGTACCTGCTCACGTTTATGAATTTCCTGCTTCCTGTGCACTGACCCTCATAAAATTTGAAAAGGCCTTTGCCACCCTTGGTTTACGTTTTCTCCATCATTTGCTACATAAAATTCATTTTGGGCACAGTTTCCTCTCCTGTTATATTAATGTGCTCTACAACAACCAACAGGCCCAAGTTAGAGTCAACATTGTATTGTCTCCTCCTTCCCCATAAGAAGAGACAGCAGGCAGGGTTTTCCTTTCTCCCCTCTTCTATGGCGCTGGCAGTGGAGCCACTAGCTCTTGGATCCAGTGCAATACAGGGCTTCCATTGAGAAGGTGGCATAGAGGATCACGTATTCTTATAAGCGGACAATATGTTTCTTTTTTTTGTGCCGTGGACCGAGTGGTGATTGATGGAAATTCTAGAGTTGTGCTGGAAGTCATCCGGACTACAGGTGAAGTGGGTCAAATCGACCTTTGTCTCGATTCACAGATGTGATGTTCCAATGAACTGTAAAGACCAAACTGGCTATTAGGACCACTGATTTCAATCTCGGTATCAATATCACCCCGGAGGCAAATGAAGCTGGCAGCTTAATATAACACTCTTGTGTGTGGGGGTAAGTAGGGATATTCAAGATTGGAACAGGCTGCCGATCACAATTCTGAGCATGGTAGCGTTATACAAAATGAGGTTGCTCTAGAAAGTTCTATTTTATTTGAAACTACATATATGAGATCCTGACTTTACTTCAACTGGTGTAAGCCAACACATGTGGTTTTCTAAGTTTGCTCGCTTCGAAAAAGCACACTGTAGGAATATGAAGATTGGCTTGAATTGGCTGATGGTGTAGAAATACTGAGTTTGTGGGGCTCCTGTTCCCAGCCCATTGATTATCATGAGTAAAGATGTAAATGTAAATGTACAGATATTTATATAGCGCAAATCACCAACCGGTCTCTAAGCGCTTGCTTAGGGAACCCGTCCTGGTATTCCCCTGTGAGATAACCCAGCAGGGCATCCACAAGGTGAAAGCCAGGCATCCCGCCGCGAGGGGCCATTGTGGAGATTAAGCAAGCTATTGCCCAGAGTCGCAGAGTGTAAACCCATGAATCAAGTATGCACTGGAGCGAGAATTATCAAGTCCATGGACAATTTATGGACTCAAGACCCAGCCGAGCCGGGAATTGAACCCTGGTCCCGGGCTGACCTCTGCTTCCAGGTCTGCCTACTCTAACCAGTGAGCCACACTTCTCCACGTTGTAGTTTTGGCGCAGACTCCTGACTTTTCAAACCAAGAGAAAACAGGCACCCTTAGTTAAAAATGTTAAAAGCTTAGGTTACAATGGAAATACTAAATAAAGGTCGGATATGGGGCTGCCCAATAAATCAAGAACAGTGGTGCATCATCACTCAGCCAATGTCCTCTGTGTTATGAGGACCCGTTGACCTTGCACCCAAATTAATAATCCTGGGAGTGACGGAGGAACTTAGGGGTTCTTTAGGGGAGATTTAATTAGTGGGAATGGGTGCTCCCCTGCCAAGAAGGACATTACCAAACTCTGGATGTCCAGAACAACCCTATTACAATATCAGCCTCTGAAAGGTATTGATAGATGCTCACAAATTGGAGGAGCAAAGTTGGTGTTGTTGCAAATATTTACATTTATTTTGTAAACATAAATATTTGTGCAGGTATGCAGAATCATATACGAAGAAGATTTTGTAGCTTAAATTAAATTTTGAAGATGCTCATTACATATTGACTATTGTGCCTACTTCCTTTGTAGATTTTCTTAATTAACAATCACAGCTGTTTTCAAGCTTCTGTAATGCCTAACCTAAGGATTTGAGGGTGAGCCCCAGGTTAAAATAAAATGCTAGTTGTAAAGGCTGATGTGATTTGCATAAATCATGTTACACACGTACTACCAAATATAAGCGCCAAATCTTGGTTTATTCGTTTCCAGGGTGGTCCCTGCTCTTGCTGTACGAGAACTAAAGCTGCATTTGAAGCAGTATTGTGCATTTGTCCAGTTTATGAAGTTACTTAGCTGGTTTAGGCCACACCCAACAACCTATTAAGCTGAACATTGTTCCTCTGTATACTTTCTTCTTAGGCCTAGATTCGGAGTGTTGCAGGACTTTCAACACATTTTTGTCACCATTAGAACTCCTGATACCATGAGGTGCAGTATTTGTGTGTGTGGTATCATGTCACTATTCTTAGTAATCCACTGAGGAATGATAGGTTATTCTGGAAATTAGTGCTTTGACATGTCATTCCATGACATACTGTCGAGTTTTAATCGATGAATGTATAATAGAAAAATCCGGGGGTGCAATAATTTTCCATTCAAAATTACTGCTCATCTTCATCTGGTTGAATCAGGAATTCAGAGAAACTCAATGAGAACATTTGAGTATTAAAATTGATATCCCTTGCTATGTACCTTGGAAGCAAAAATAGATGCCATGTTGAAGAAGAAGCTGATTATCTATAACTATGTTTCTTAGACATTGATATCATCTTTCAAGTTGCATTCATCCCTTCCAATCCCCCTACGGAATAAACTGATTCCATAAAGCTAGTTCTTTCTTCTTAGGAAAGCTGACAATTTACCAAAAGACATCAGATTACACAATTTAATGTTCTGCAAAACATACCTGGTGAAACCAAAACCAGTGTCATATGCCCCTATTGCTCCAAAACTAAGACAATGGGTCTAAACCACAGTGGCAATGCTGAACCTTCAGTAAGACAAAGAGAAACATAATCGTAATTATGTAACAGAAGAGCAAAGCTAGTCTGCAGATGCTGATCGGGTACTTCATAAACCTCAATCTGGCTCAGTGGACTAATTTATCCAGTGCAGGCATCTATGTTTGACCCACTGAACACAGATTCAAATCCAAGGTCCAGTCAGCCTTTCATCGTACCAAGGTCAACCGATGGAGTACTGTTGAGTTGGGTAACAATAAACATCTATTGTTAGATGCTAAGGTACCTTGGGTGAACGTGCATTTTAAAAATACACATACAATGTAATAAATACTTGCAACATGCCTTTCTGACCTGGAAAATATTTGGAACATGTCTTCCTAATCGGTACCTTTTCTTTTGCAGGGTCTGGGAGGCACAGACATGGACTTGTGAACGGTGGCCTACTCTAAAAGGACGCTGTCAAGTGAGTTTCTTGGCAATCTTTAAGGGCCTCAGTGCTATTGGAAACATGCAGAAGGATCAGGGTTTAAACACTCTGATACTAGTAGTAGACCTGTTGGCCAAGATATGTTATTTTATAACGGTATAAGGCATCCCCAGTGGCCCTCAGTTGGCAAAATGATTTATATAGCATATTTTGTGATTACATACTTTACTTTCACACATTGTCTCAGATAGAGGAGTCTGGTAATTTCTAGCTTTTGAACAGTTTTTTTGGAAACAACTCTGCATTACCCTATGTTTCTCCTCTGACTACCATCCAGAATCAGTTGGGCAAATGGAAAGTGTAAACCAGGATATCGAACGGTACTTGCTGCGTTACATCACCAAATGAGAGAATTGGGTGGAGTCCATGTAGTCAGCAGAATTTGTCGTAATAATGTCACTAGCTTATCAAGAGGTTTATTTCCCTCTGTTTACTCTTTATGGGTTTCATCTGCGCTCAACACCATTACGGAGTAAAGAAATAACTGAGAACCCTGTTATAAATAAATGTCATCAACTTAAATATGAGGTTAGCTGGCAGCCATAAATTGTGACACCACTGCATAGGACCCTTCCTATCCTATTGATGTTAGCAAGAATGCTTGCCTATATCCATGAAAATACAGCCTATGTTGCGTATCTCTCTCATTAAACCTGTCAATACACATTTTCCTCAACCTCCCTCACCTGCACTTCTCGAGGTAGACCCAAGATGTGAGGTTCAGGTCACCTTGGATGTGCGCTATACGCATGGTAAACTGTTTTACCTTATAACTGGGAAGGATATGGCTTCCACTAAAGAACCTGAGAATCAGATTTCATGTGTTCCTCTACAACTTCATCAGCTCCACATGATTCCCAAACAAACCTGACCCTGAGAAGGGGCCTGGGGCATGTGGAGAGGGTGGTAATGTTAGGAATGGCCCTGCTAGATGCAGCTACAATAGAAAAATCAATGGTTTGCAGTCAGTAGCACTTAGCATTGAGTCTTCTCCAACCCCTATTTCTGTTTGGTTGGGCTTGCAGCAAACATTCAGGAAGTCAGGTTAAGTTTATGCTTACCTATATTTGCTGCTGTTCGCCTTTCAGTTAGTCTTCCATTGTGATTACACTAGACAGTACTGGAAGAGGGATGGATTAGGGAATGTGCTGGAGTCACCAGCTACCGCTTTACCGGTTCCACAGTGGCTGGTGCCCCTCAAAAATTCCCCCAAGACCGATCCCATGACGACTGGTGCTTCTCAAAAAGTCCTGCAATAATCTAGAACTTTCAACTGTCTTCTTGAATGAACACCACCTTCTTAAACTGCGGCCTTGAGAGTCTTGATGCTTTGCATTGGGAACTTTTGGGATGAGCAATAAGTGTTTGATCTACAGTCTGAGACTAACTGCGCCACATCTGGGGAACAGTGCTTCAAGAAAGATAAAGTGATTTCACCTAAAACTACATGCATGTATTTAAAAACATTTGAGGGCTAAAACTTATTTTGTGACTTGTTTTGAGCTCTACATAAAGCTTCTTTTATTTATAACAAGTTTTATTGATGTTTTTGGCGGTACAATACAGCAAAGAAGGCCAATCACATAAATCAAGTTGTAGTACATTGCAGAATAGTAGCCATGTTTTAAAAATATCAACAAAGAAAAAAAAGAAAACGAATAATCGCAGACCGCCTGAATAAGGATAGGGTTAGAGGCGACCACACCTTCACCTCTTCTCTGAGACGTGGTAATAGAGGATGGATATTGTGTGACTAGGAGAGGGTCGGACAGGGTGAAATATATCCCCCCAGATACTGGGACCCCCAGTGGCATGGGTCAGGTGGGTCGCCACACGTGCCCCTTCCTTGGTCTCCACAAACTGGGAATAGTACAGATTTCACTGGTTAGTGCAGAATCCGGAGGTTTCCCCAAATGCGCGGAGTATTTGCAGAATTCGCTGGCCAGAAAACCCTGGGTCTGTGAGGAAGAATAAGGCGTATAATGCAATCCTGTCGGATGTCTCTGCGTACCATTTGAACCCAGGCACCAGGGGGTCCCGCCTCACCCATATGTGGCAGGTGGCTCGAAGGCCAGTGTGAATAGAAGCGGGGATAGCGGGCACCCCTCTCTTGTGCCCTGATGGATTGGGAATTGATCTGATTGTGCCCCAGCCCACCCGTACCAAGGCAGAGAGTTCTGTGTAGAGGAGGTGAATATATGACAGGACTCTCGGACCAAAGTTGAGAGCTTGTAGGAGAAGGAATAAGTAGTCCCAACTAAGGGAATCAAATGCTTTATCGATATCAGCTAATTAGAGGGCTGCAGGGTGGCCGAGTTCGGGCGCCTTTACAATGGCACGTGGATCTGTGCGGCATGAAGCCTGCCTAGGTCGGGGTCAACGAGCTTGTGTATAGAGGTAAGGAGATGATCCTCGAGAACCTTGCCCAGGAGTTCAGCTTCAAAATTCAGTAGTGAGCTAGGGCGACATGAGGAGGGTTCCTGGGCTTGAGGAACATTACAATTTCTGCATGCCGTCAGTCCAGTGGGAGGATCTGTTGCTCGATGGCTTCATGAAGCTCTCTTAGTAGGTGTCGAGCCTAATTGAGTCATATGAGATCTTAGTAATTCGCTCGGTAATCCGTTGGGGCGTGGTGCTCGGCCGGAGTGTAGGCTCGACAGTGTTATTGAGTTCTTCTGCCGTGATTGGCGCATCGAGTTGTTCGCGAATGTGGTCGGGAACCGATTTTGGTGGTATGTCGGTCAGAAATTTGTCAGTCTGATCTTGGGATAAGACTTTCTGTTTCGTGTATAAACTCGAATAATAAGATGGCAACGCCTGAGCAACTGGCGGGGCGTGGCTTGATGCCGATGGAGTGAGCAGCAGGGCTCGCGAGCTCCGTCCCGCTGGCCGCTACTCGGCACCATCCTGACCCCCTACGTTGCACATCTTGAGCCAGGAGTGTAGCCCTGCAACCCCGGGATGAAAACAGACCGGAGGGAAGCCCTGCAAATACGCCTGCAGGTGAAGAGACCGGGGGAAAGTCTGAGTGGCCGGAGCTGCGGCCAACGCAAAATGGCGGCTCCCATTAGAGCTGGAGGGCACGGCAGCGTGGCGGCTGAGACTGCTGGACTCTGTCCACTGTGAGGCCCCGAGGGACGTCCCGGACCCGGCGGCAGAGTTGAGAGCTGCAGACTGAACATCCAACCGCCAGGAAGAAGATTGAGAGGATCGACGAAAGGGGAGTACACGACCTGGGCGCATGGCAGCTGCAATCGCAGACGGGATGGGAGACGACCCGGACCCTCGTTGGCCTGCGAACTGAAGGAGCTGTGAGGAAACAGGCGGCCCCGGCTCGCATGCTGTATCTGATAGAGATTACTAGCCGCAGATTCCTTAACATAGAATTATCCCCAGGCGTGAGACTGGACCCGGAAAAGTTTCTTGTCCCAGCGTCCCTGCGCGCCGGGGGGTGGCACCACGCGACTCGCCCGTGGAGGACGTCAGCGAGGTCACATAAGCCCCACCCCGGCGCGCTGACGTCAGTTTTTTTCTTAACGTGTGCCACGCGGATCCGGATCGTGTCCCTGGCCTGTTTTCAAGCCTTCTTTTCACGCTTTGCGTTTCCTGTTGAGAAAAGTGTCCAAATGTCTTCGGGCTTAGAGACTTGCTCGTTTTGCGAGCACCAGATGTTGACGACGAACCCTCACCCCATTTGTATGTGGTGTATGGGTGAGCACCATGACTTCACGGACTGCACGGCTTGTCAACAGATGAGGCCGAAGTCCCGGCGGGAGCGCCGGATGAAACTCCTCTCGGCCCGCCTGTCCAGGTCGGCGTCGTCACCGCGTCTGTCCCCCGCGGAAGGGTTCAAGAACCGCCTGCTTCCGTCTGACAACATCCCTCTCCGAGGCCGCAAGGGCGTCGCTCGCCCATTGGTATGTGTCGCAGCTTGTCCCTGAGGCCCGGTCTGCGCCCTGTAGGGGTGCGGGTTCTCCGCGGGTTGTGTGGCCTCGCCACCCTACCCACCGTTTCCAGGCGTGGGGGCGACCAGAGCCCAAATAGAGGCATATGCTGCGGCCCTGCAGGCATCCTATGCTCCTCCTCCTGGGATGTCTGCGGATCCCTTGCCATGTGTGGGGCCTTCTGCGGAGTCGCCGGCTGCTCCGGCCCCGACGCCGACAGGTTCGGCTTCAGGTCTTGGTGATGTGGTGTCGTTGGGGTGCGGCCCTACGGGGTTCCCCCCTTCGGACCACAGCTCCTCTGCCTCACCACAAACCCCCGTGGGGGTCCCTGTGGTGTCGCGGGAGGTTGCCGGGACTCGTGGCTCGTCCTTGAGTCCCACTCGGTCCTCTGGGCAGGCGGTGGCATTGTCCGAGGCCGAGCTGACGCCGCTCAGGCGCCGGTGGCTGCTGGCCCTAGCGACGCCGCAGGGGCTGGCCAGGGGCCGGGCCGCGTCCCCGGGCCCCCCTTGTCTCTCCACGCAGGCAGCTGCCTCGTCGGAGGTTGAGTCAGCGCCTTTTCGGTGCTGTTATTTAGCCGCCCCGGCTCCGTCCTGCCCCGTTCTCCTGCTGGGCAGGTTGTGGCGGAGTTCATCTCGGCGTCCCCTTCGGCGCCGGTCGACGTTGCACTGACCCCAGTGGCGGACTCCACTGCGCCGTGCCGGTGTCTGGTCGTTGATTCGTCTTCAGAGGCCCCCCTCTTCTCCAGAGGTTCGGCATCTTTTTGTCTCTTCTTCCCCGGAGACGGGATGCCGCGTCGTGGCTTTTTCCCCGGCGTCTTCCAAGGAGGGTTCTTCGCCGTCCCCGCGCCCACAGTCTTCCCCAGAGGCGCCTCAGGTTCCCCACTCGTCGGTCAACCTTCCCCCATTCCGAGCTTGGCCTTTTCTTCCTCCGGTTGGGCTGGGGGACGGCCGGCTCAGCTTACAGCCGTCGCCCACGGAGGAATTGCTCTCCACACCGCGTTGCCCTAAGGAGGCGAGTGCTGCCTTCGCTCCGGCTGTCTCCACGGCCGCGGGGATTTTGCGCATGGGCGACCCGGCAGCCCATTTCCCCGCGGATTATTTGCTTGAGGTTCTCCATCAGGGCTCTGGTGGACGGGAGCTGCTTCTTCCCTTCGAAGCTTCGCTTCATAATTCTCTCTTGGGGTCTGGGGGCATCCTGCCACGGGGGACCCGGTGCCCCAGCCGCTCCTGCACCACCACCGTCCTGCTCCGCATGATCCTGTCTGCCGTCCCTTCCACCCTTCTACCAGGAGCCCTTTTCTGCAGACTGCCTTTCCCTCTTTGTCATCGGTGTTGTCTCCTCCGTCACGGGAGGCCCAGTGGTTAGATTCATGGGGGCGTAACATCTTCGCCTCTTCCAGTGCTGCCTTGCGGGCGCTCAACACGCTTTGTGTGTTGGCCAGAGCCACTTCCAGCTTGTGGGATTCCACTGAGTCTCTTCTGTCTTGCACTTCTCAGGAGGGTGCCTGCGCTGCTCTGCGGCACCATGTGTTGGATGGCCGGGAGCTGGCTGCGTTTATTCTTGGCTCTGCTCTAGATGTCTCTGAGGCGCTTGGTCGCACTATGGCTTCTTCGGTAGCCCTGCATCGCCATGTTTGGCTTAGGGATAGTGTTTTCCCTGAGAATGTTAGGGAGCGTCTGGTTGACCCCCCTTTCAATGGTGCTCTTTTGTTTCACACCCCTGCGGATTCTGCCATTCAGCGGTTCCTTGCGGGGCTTCGTCGTTCTCCTCCTCCCCCTCAGTGAACCTGGATGTCTGTCCTCTGCTGTGTTCTGGGAGTTGTTCTCCCATTGTTTTCTGGGGTCTAGTGTTCGGTAGCCCCGGTTGTGTGTTCTGTGTGGTTGGGGTGCCTCCAGGGTCCTTCGGTTGGCCCTTCAGTGCTGTTGGCTGCTGGTCCAGCCCCCTTTTTTGACTTGTGGTTTTGGCTGTTGGTAAGCCCGTGTAGGTCCTGGGATTGGGCCTTTTGTGTCTTCTTTTTTGGCTGCTTGGAAAGCCGTCTGCGGTTTTACCCGCAGCCCTTTCTGTTTGTCCTCTGCTGCGGAATTTTTTCCTAAGAGGTGTTCCCATGTTTGCTGGTGACGGAGCATACCCTATGTGGGGTACTTGAAGCTATTACATAGCTCTGTCATGTGCTGGGGAGGTGTGGTCACCATTTTCGGGTCCCTTGCACTCCTTGGCGTCACGGTATATCGCTGGTGCGGTCTCTTTGACAATTGTCTTGGAGCAGCCTGCGTTGTGCCCAAGTCTGTCCTCCTCCAGGTTCGCTACGTCGCTCGACCAGTCTGGCCTGCTGTCTGCGGCGTGGTGTTGTGTGATTCCGCCCTTCTGTCCGGCGTTTCGGCCTGGTCCTCTGTCTGGTGTTCCAAAGGGACTGGCTTTCCTTGGCTTTCTGTGTTCTGGTTGACGGCCTGGGCCCGTCCTCCTTGTCTCTCTCTCTCTTTTTCTTCTGCCTGGTCCCACTTCCTTCGTGGGTCAGTGTGTGTTTTGGGACCGGCCCCTCCCTTAGGGTGTGTCCTGGCCCTCCCTGGCTTCTGCCTTCGGCTTGCGCCTGGCTTGTTCTGGTGCACTGCTCCATGGTGTTGCCTGCGCATGCCTGCTTGTTCTGGTCCACCGTCGTGGCCTTTAATGTGTTCCCTTGTGCCCCTGCCTCTGGTTCTGCTGGGGCTTTGTGCATCTGTGCTTTTCTTCTTACGCCTGCGCTATTGGTGGTGGGGCCGTTCCTGCCTTGTCCGCTGCTTGCGGCCCGAGGTGTGTTCGGCTATTTCCTATCACTGTGTGTGCTTCTTACGGCGGGCCCTGCCTCTGGTTCTACCTCTTCTCCCTGGGGTTTGAGGTGGTTCTTTTGTTCCTTGAGGCCCTTCGGGCGCTGTCTGCCCCTGCGGGGTGTTGGGCGGTTCTCCCTTAGTTGGGCTTGGGATCTCCTGGCCTTCCCTTCTTGTTCCTGTGACATGTCCCCTGATGGGGCTCTGTGTCTCTCCTGCTGGGGAGGCTCTCTTGCAGGCCCTCCTCCCTTCTGGGTATGCCTAGGGTATCTATTCTACATTAAGGAATCTGTGGCTAGTAGTCTCTATCAGATGTACAAGGTAACAATGTATCTGGTAGAGACGATTCTAGCCGCAGATTCCTTCACAACCCTCCCTTCCTCCCCGTTCTGCGAGGAACCTCAGCTTGGTTTTCTGCACTCGCCTCCCTCTGGGTGGCTTGTCTTCTGTGGGTGTCCTCTTCGCTTTCTTCCGGTCAGACTGTCCGGTTCTGCTTGATTGTTCCATCCCCCCTTTTTAGGTCTCGCCTGACCCAGCGCATGCGCTGGTCTGGCGAGACTTATTGAGAGGGCTCCAAAAAGTGCTACCAGGCCAGCCTAGAGCTACAGTGCATGTGCGCGGGCGCGCGCGCCGCGCTTTACCGCGATTACTTTAACTTTCGCAGCCGCTTTGATGTTTGATCGTGATCGTGATCACTTTCACTTTCACGGCCGCTTGGCGTAGCCAATAGGTCTCGCTTTTGGGACCTTATAAGTATTTAGTTATGCAACTGTTGCATGGCTAAACACTTATAAGGTCCCAAAGGCGAGACCTATTGTCTATGCCAATGCTTGTTTCTTTTGATACAGGGATGGTTGGTTTCTGCGTGCCCTTGCTTCCCTCCAGCTGGTTTCTCTCCAGTGTAGGGGCCTCCTTTTGCTCTTTTTTCCCTCTGTTTGTTTGAAGTTTCTGATTCCCTTGCGGTCTTCTGCATTGGGGATTCTTTGCCTGTCCTTTGGCCTCCTGCCCCTTTCAGGGAATATGGCCCTCCTTGACTGTGTAGTCTGGGGGTGGATTGCTGTTGCTCCTCTGTTCCGGGCTTGTGGCTCTTCACTGTGTGGTTTGTGGCTGCAGCCTCTCTCTCTTTCTGTTCCAGCGCTTTCACATAAGTGTGCCTACAGGATGGCTATCGCCATGGCTTGCTCGGTTGTTCCTCAAAGTGGTGCTATGCTCTTTCCCTGTTATGGCTTCGCTGCTATAGCCTTCTGGTACCTTGGTGCCAACTGGTGCTGTTCCTCACCCTTTGTTTCTCTCTGTTTTGTTTCTCTGATTTTTTCGCACACTGTTCCCATGCTGTCCTCAGTTGTGTTGTGATGGCGCCGCGTTGTGGCGCGGAAAAGTTCTCCGAAGCAAACTGACGTCAGCGCGCCAGGGTGGGGCGTATGTGACTTCGCTGACGTCACACCCACGGAGGACGGCGGGGCGGAGTCGTGTAGTGCCGCCCCCCGTTGCGCAGAGATGCTGGGACAAGAACATTTTCCAGGTTCAGTCTCACGCCTGGGGATAATTCTACGTTAAGGAATCTGCGCTAGAATCATCTCTACCAGATACATCGTTACCGGAGGTAAGTAACTTGTACAATAGGGGCCTTCCTACCTGTGGGCCTGGCATAAACAGGGGACCCCATCCAGCTACTGAGCCCCCTCGAATCCCGGACGCGCGGAAAGGCACATGAGGGGGATGGAGAGCCTTGCTGCCCGAGATCCGCGCCGCCGACCCCAAGGCGTGAGCAAAAGGCGCGATCATTGCGCCCCAAGCTCCCCCCTGGGTCACTGTACTGTATTGGGACCGCAGTCCCTCCTGATGGTGTATAAAGTGCATTGGGGACTCCCGCTGAGCGGAGCCCGGCTCCCTGCGAAAAAACATTGCCCTACTGTGCCAGAAGCAACCTCACGCCGAGGGGGCAAGAGAGGGCAGGAGTGGGAGCGCAGCCCGACCCTTAACGATCGTGGTAGCAAGGCTCCTACACTACCGGGATAGGGACCATATACTGGCGCAAGCCCGGCGGCAAGGAGAAATCAGAGTCAGCAGTGTGGTGGTACGAATATTCCCGATTTCTCCAGAGAGGTGCAGCAGCAGAGGAGCTCCTTCCAGAGCGTCAAGCTCAAACTTCGGCAACTCGACTACAAATACACAATGCAATATCCGGCCAAGCTACGGGTGTCCTCACCCAATGGAACTGAGTTGTTTTTTTTACCACCCCACAAGAGGCATGAACCTGGCTGGTACAACACTGCAGACTATCCCCACCCAGAGAGCAAAGGCGTTGTGGAGGCCAAAGCAGAAGATCTTGCAGCAGAGCGCATAAACGAGGCACGCTGGCACCAACACAGGCAGAGGCACAGATGGAGCACCAAAGCGCAATGCAGGTGGTTGCGCTCATCAGCGGCAAAAAACCAGTCTGCGATAACTCGGAGGCCGGAGGATCTGGAGCGGAAGACCTCAGAACAGGACTCCTGCCTTTCTGAGGCCCGAGCAGTAAACTCCCCAAAGTAATTCCAGAAATGGCCAATGAGATCATCTGAAGAAACAGGTAGGGAGAAGAGAGAGATGCAGAGATCAGGAGCAGGACAGTAGGACACAAAGACGAACCCAACTATAGCGGAGGAATGTTGAATGAAATTGGATGTAGTAGCTGGGATGGGTGGCGTGTTGGCTTGCGGATGCACCTGAAGCATCACTGGCCTCACTTACACACCCCGGGAGCGAGTTCTTCACAGACTATCAGTTTAGATAGGAGGGTACTACCTGCTTCCCCTGGGGAAGAGGCGTTGGGAACATTGTTGTAATGTTACTAGTTAGCATGTTGGGGTAAAACGAGTCTAATCACTTGTCCACATCAGCAGGAATAAGTCGAAACAGCAGGTAAGGGAGGAGGACCTAGGGAAACATGGGGGAGTGGAGGGGGGAGAGGAGACTTAAGTATGGCAGACACTATAAGATATAAGTGCTCAATCTGGAATATAAGGTGTATGCATATAATGGCCAAGCGCTACTAGGTGTTATCCCATCTTAATAAAAGGGGAGTGCAAATAGCACTCCTTCAGGAAACTCATCTCACAGTTAAAGATGGACAGTCTCTTCAGAAGCGTTGGCAAGGACAGGCATTTTACACCACATACTCGGCCTATGCTAGGGGAGTACTGATCTGGATAAGGGCTGGAGTGTCCTTCCAGGTAACACATACGCTTATCGACTCTGAAGGCAGATATACTGTAGTGCGAGGGAGATTGGAATGCAGAGCATTGAGTGTGATAAACCTATATGCCTCAAATGTGGAGCAGGCACATTTTCTGGCCCGACTGACCTGACGACTAGCCCCCTACTTGACTTCCACAGCGATCATAGGTGGAGACTTTAATATTGCGGTAGACACCACCCTTGACAGATCCCACCCGCCACTGCTTGACTCCCCGATGACACGTAACGTGCAAGTGTTCTGAGATGGCAGGGACAATGGGGGTTGGTGGACTTTTGGAGGACCCTTCATCCCTTCGACAAGGTTTACTCATTCTTCTCTGTGACAAATGATGTACATGCGCGACTGGACACATTCCAATGAACCCCAGACATGCACGATCAGGTACGCACGGTTGAGTACCTGGCCAGGACGATCTCAGATCATAACCCCGTCCTCATGGGGCTTAGGTGGACAGGCCCTAACCTGGTAAAGCCTACCTGGAGACTCTGCCCAGAGGCACTGAAATACCAGGTTTTTAGAGAAGGCATCCGAGAAAAGATCACACAATATTTCCAAGATAATGCTGGGACAGCAGCCTCCCTTCTGCCAGACTGGGATGCTTTCAATGTTGTGCTAAGAGGCCATTGTATAGCAGAGACGACAGGTGTTAGACGTACGCTCACAACAAAAGCTCTGATAGCTGAAAGAGAGCTTAGGGAGGGGAAACAAAGACGACCTGGGCGCCCGGAGCTGCAGATGGAAATTCAGGAAGCGCAGGAGACAGTAGCGCGACAGACTGAGAGACTACGCTGCTTTGACTACCAACAATACGTGGACCGCATGCATGTGGAAAGAGAAAAGTCAGGCTCCTTGCTGGCATGGCTGGCTAACCCAAATAGCAGGGGGTCCCCAATAGTAGAAATGGAGGGTGTAGATGGGAACAGACAGTATACCCAGGAAGGGGTCAACAAAGTTTATGCCCAGTAGTACACCAGACTATACCGCAGGGCCTCCCAGTGGCGGGACGAGACAATAGGAAAATATTTAGAGGGGCTGAGACTGCTATGACTAGAACCAGTGGAGCGGAGGTCCTGGAGGAGGCTATCTCCTTGCAAGAGGTGAAAGTAGCTATCAAACCCATGGCACATAACAAGACGCCAGGAACGTACGGATTACCTTCCGAATTTAACTCGGCATATGTGACAGAGCTAGCTCCTAGATTGGTCTCACTGTACGAGACAGCTAGAGAACTGCAAAGGCTGCGGGCCACCACTAGGGAGGCCCATATAGTCCCGGTACTTCAACCTAAGATGCCAGCTCACGACAGAACAGCTTATAGGCTGCTGTCCATGCTGAATATGGACTATAAAATATTGAGCAAGACAAAAGCGACAAGATCGTTACCACCTATGACCAAGCTAGTGCCTACAGATCAAGCAGGCTTTATTCCGCCAAGGAACACTGCCATTAATGTCCGACGCCTCATGGCCATTCTAGATGCAGAAGACTATCCCAGAGAAGACCCTGCAGTATTTGCGGGGGATATAGAAAAGGCATTTGATAGCTTTGAGGGGTGATACCTGTACAAAGTACTGGAGCAGATGGGCCTGGGAGAGAGCTTTGTGAGATGGGTAAATTAATGTATACAGACCCAAGGGCCAGAGTGTGCACAGGGAAGGTTATATCCCAGAGTGGGAGGATAGAGAGGGGTACAAGACAGGGTTGCCCTCTGTCCCCACTGCTAGCTGCCCTGGCCATGGAGCCACTGGCTTGCAGGGCCCGGCTGGGGCGGGACTATATAGGGCTGGAAGTAAAGGAGACCCGCCACCATATCGCACTGTATGCGGACGATCTACTCCTCTTTCTCCAAGATACAGAGGGGGACTTAGGCAGTGCCAGAAGTATGTTAGAAGAATTCGGTCATCTCTCAGGACTGAGGGTGTATTGGCAAAAATCTAGACTGTTCCCCATGATGCCAGATAGGCCTCCCCCGGAGGACTTGGTATGTCTACAATGGAAGCCCGCATGTCTAGAGTATCTAAGGGTGAAAGTATACCACAGAGCTACAGATTTAGTAGAGGGCAATATAGGTAGGGAATAAGAGCCCTCCTCTCCTCTACGGAGTTTTGGGGCTCCCTGTTGCTGTCTGTGGCAGGTGGAGTGGCCCATTGAAAATGGCGGCACTCCTGCGTCTACTATATATTTTTTGGGGCTCTTCCGATATGGATCCCGAGCGTGACATTTCGAGACCTGAACTCACAATTAAGCACGTTCATATGGGGGATGAGCTGCAGGCGAGTAGCCCTAACCATGTTGCGGCGCTCTACAGCGACAGGGGGATTGGCAATCCTGGCGGCCAGTAGGAACCCGGGAGGGGCACACTACCCATTTGCTCCAGAGACCTCAGACCTAGTGCGAATCCTTCTGAGACTGAAGCGACGGCCGCACAGGGAAACCGAAGACAAGAAAACAGCAGCGCGGTGCTGGGCCAGGTGCCTGCAAAGGGCCAGGTGCTGAATCCCCTACTTCGCAGACCTACCCATGGAAATGCTCAGGTACTGGCCACATGGAGGTAACTGGGCAGTGTTAGAAGACTGGAGGGAAGCTGGGGCAACAGTAGTTGGAGACCTATTTAGAGACTCCCAGCTGCTTCCTTCCGAGGACTTTCGAAAGATGTTTGACCTCCCACGAGGCCACTTCTTGATGCATAGAGCCATCAACAAGGCGTTCAGGAAAAATTGGGGCATTTGATCGGTTTAACCCAGTACATTAGACTGCTGCAGGTATGTGGCCTGTCGGCAGGTAGAATTAAGAAGGTCTCCTTTACAGGGCAATCAGGAGCGACATCAAGAAGCTCATGGAGCCCTTGAGGCTTCAGTGGGAAGAGGATCTGGGAGTACCGATTACAGAGGGGAATTGAGGAACCATTGTGGAAAGAACCCTCAAGATATCCAGGAATGCACAACTTAAGTTGATAAACTATTACATTCTACATAGAGCGTATCTTACACCAGTACGAATCAGACGATATTTCCGGGAAGAGGAGGTTGCCTGCCCCCGATGTGGGGGAAAATGAGGCACATGTACTGCACGTTCTGGGACTGTCCTAGACTGCGGGTCATTTGGGAGGAGGTGATACATGTAGTGGAAAGTGCTATCGATAAATAGGTACTGCATACACTGGGCCTCTCAATACTGAGCTGGTTCCTGGAAACGGCCAGGACCAAGGTCACTGGGAGGTTTCAGGACCTTGCCCATGTATTAGCTAGGCGGGAAATCGCCATGAACTGGAAGTCTACAGGGGGACCGAGAATAGAGACCTGGAAAAGAGAATTCGAGAAATGGGCGGGCGCAGAAAGTAGAGTCCTACTGAGGGAAGCAAGGCGAGGTATTGGGAACCTTGAAACTGTGAGGGCTTGGGAGAGGCTGTTGGATGAGATGCCGACACCAGACCTAGACGACACAACAGACGCCAAATCGAACCCACCATCACTAGACAGGAACAACGGGACTATGGCCCCAAGAGAATAGGATTGAGAGAATAGCACGCGAACCCTCCCCCCACCACCACACATAGACCCCAGAGTAGAGTTAAAATAAAAAACAGAAGACATGAATATATACTGCTGGAGACACTAAAATACACCTAAGCGACTCGTCGGGGTGGGCGGGATGGGAGTGGTGAGTTGATTGCTTGAGACAATAGAAAAGGAAGTTAGAAATGCAAGGTACGAATGTGCATTTATTTCCTGACACTGTGATAACGTAAATGTGTATAAGTAAAATGCCAATAAAATCTGTTAAAAAAAACCAAAACGTCTGAGCAACTGAGCAGGGAGTGGTGCATAGGTCACCTTCCTCGTTTCACAACGCCGGCACTGGGGTGGGTGACTACGCCGTTTGACATAAACCGTATAGCATACTGCTCGGTTTATACCGCCACTGATATATTCTGGATTGGATCTCTTGCCACATTCGTTGAGCCTCGTTTGTGAGCAACTGCCACAGCTGCTTTTGGGCGAGGAGGAGACGGTGCTTGGTCCTGGCTCCCCTGCCCTCTCTCACATCGGTCTCAAGGGCCCGCTGTTAGGTCTCCAGACCCACCACTTGTGCAAGGCGGCCTCGTTTCTCTCCTGCGCAGTAGCTAATGTTGACTCCCCACAAAGTGTGCTTCAGAGCTTCCCATAGTGTTGTGCACGAAGGGGCAGTGTCAGCTTTAGACACCAAGTATTCCGGGACCACCTGATGAAGGGTGGTTTGATAGGCTGAGTCTTGCAAAAGCCATGACGACATTCGCCACCGACAGGGAGACTCTCTGGGTCCTATATGTAGTCCCAGTGTCACTGGGGAGTGGTCCGACAGGCCCCAGGGCAGGATGGAGACCGCCGTGATCCCATGGAGTTGCAGGAGTGGGATGGATAGGTAGTCTAGCCTAGAGAGGGACCCATGAACTGCTTAGAAAAAGGTATAGCCAGGTTCTGCTGGGTGATAGGCTCACCACGCATCTGACCACCCCAAGTAGAAAGCCAGGCAGTGTAATTTAGACTCCCCTAAGCGGTATCCCAGGCTTGCCTCCTGCCACCTATCAATAGGTGCCATGATATCATTCCAGTCACCCCACATCACCGATAAGCCTTTGGGGCATGCCCCCCAAAGGTGCAGGAACCTGTCCGTGTAGGTTTGACCCAAGGGAGGGAGGGGTTAGAAGCATCCCAGCGTCAGCGTTTCCCCATGCAGTGTGCCCGCCATGATGGTGTACCACCCTTGGAGGGTCTATATGGGACCCTACGGTGGTTCAGAATTGCTGTGCCCCCTGGCCCTCGGATAAACCCTGATGGAAGACCCTGTCAAACCCATAGCGAGCTTGGCTTGGTGCCTTAATACCCATCATGTGGGTTTCTTGCATTAGGAGCATGTCTACCTCTAGTCTTTTGGCTTGCTTTAAGATCCCTCCCCGCTTAATTTTGTTGAGGGCCCCTCGGACGTTCCATGTCATAATGCTAATCCTACCGAGTGTGTTACTGGAAACGTTTGTGATTATCTGTATTTCAGGAGGGTTGCCAAGTGTGGATGAGGTGTACGAGGACTGTCTCTGTGCCTGAACTGTAATGAACGTTGAAAAACTGAATGTAACGCCCCACCCCAATACCTCAGCAAACATAAGGTATCTGTCATGGCCGGGGTGCCCCCTAGACTCCAACGGGATCCGGGAGGGCCCCGCCCCGATGGTTCACCAGCCTCCCAATATCCTCAACCAGGGTTCCTTAGGGCGTGCAGGTGAAAATCGTTGGGGTCCAACAAGCCCAGGCGGAGCACTGTAAGTAGCTAGACCAGGATCCTGTGCTTCGCTCCGGGGCTGCTTCACCGTTTCACTTGAGTCTTCACCCTGTGTCTGCGAGCGCTAATTGAATCGAGAGCTATGTCGCCGTTTTGATGTGGATTTTTTCGGGCCGTTTCTTCTGTTACCCTGGGAAGAGTCAGACTCCAACGGAGGTGGCGAATGCGGCCTGGGAGGAACGGTCTCAACGGTCCAGGTGAAGATCGCCTCTGGGGTGTCGAAGAATAGGGATTTTGTCTTGTAGATAGCTCTCATCTGTGCATGGGACAGCAACATATATTGAATGTTGAGTTCCCAGAGTCTGAGCTTGGCCGCTGCGAATGATTGGCATTGTTGCTGGACGAGCTGGGTATAGTCGGGAAAGATCATGATTTTCTGGGAGTCATAGACTAGCTTATCTCTGTGGCCACTGGCAAATTGGAGGATGACGTCTCTTTCCATATAGTTCAGCAATTTACCGAAGACGGGTCTGGCTGCGCCCCTGGGGGGATTTCCTTGTAAGACCCCTATGGGCTCGCTCTACTACAAAGCAAGGGGAAAGCAAGTCCTCTGGTAGGAGAAATCTCAGCCATTACGTTAGGAATTCCTCCATCGAAGCACCTTTACAACTCTCTGGGATTCCCACGAGGCGTAGGTTATTCCGCCTTGCACGGCCTTCTGCGTCTTCCACCCGTGCGGCTAGTTCCTGTGTCACTACTGTGAATTTGTTGACTTTTTGTTAGAGCGACGTTACTGTGTCTTCCACGGTCGACACTCTGGTTTCAGCTTAAGTGATGCGGTCTACCGCCTTTCTAAGGTCTTGTCTGCGAAATTAGACCTCTAAGCCGACAGCTCCAATTTTGGTGTCCAGCATGTCACTGGATTGAGTAATCGTGGCGAGCAGGGCGGCATTGTGTGGGACGAGGTCCCCTTAATCGGCACCGCTCACTCCAACAATGGCGGTGGTGTACTTATCCAGTGTACTCTGATTCGTAGAGGGGACTGAGGATTTATCTTTTGTCATGGTGGCATGGAGAAGGCCCCGCAGGCCGAGCGCTGCCTCCACTTAATGTGTCTCTGCAGATATGGCTGCTTCATGACTGCCACTGGCCACTCCACCTGCTCAGCGGATATCAGGGCAGTGGCGGTGAGTCCATTGGGGGCGTTGGGGCGTTGCCCCCCTGCCCGCGCCCGCAGCTCCCTCGTCTCTGAACTTAAGTAAACTCTTAGTTTATTTAAGTTCAGCGGCTCCGAGGGAGAACTGACAATCATGTAAGTCAGCATGACGTCAGACCGCCCACCCCCTTCAGAGTCTGAAGGGGGTGGGCGGTCTGGCGTCATGTTGACTGACAGGCATTGTCAGGGGCAGGTAGCCGCAGCAGAACAAGTGCGCATGAGTGGGGAAGGTAGGCAAATTTTTGAGCCGTGCCCAGTCATGCGCACTGGTGCCTGCTTAGGCTGCCTCATGCCCATTAGGAGAGCGAACCTCGGTCTCCTAATGGGCAGGCGGGCGAAGCGTAACACTGCCCTGGCCTGCTCCAGCGCCAGGATTGGCTGAGAGGGGCTTGCTACTTCCCAGCAGTGATGCGGCTGTTCCACTGTTGGCGCCAGAACGGACCCGAGGCGGCGCGGTCGGATCCAGTCAGGTAGGATTGATTTTATTTTAAAACTCCCGGCCCCCACCCCCGCGCGACACCCCCTCTTCTCCCCCCGCGATCCACGACTGACCTGGCCCTGCAGCATTAGATCGTTTCAAAAGTTAGTCATTAGAACAGTCCATGAAACATATGGCTTTTTCGTCAATATATTTGCGCAGTGTACATCAATTTGAATATTTTCCCCATTTGGAGAAGGCTTGTGTGGGTGGGGATTAGCGGGTAATTATTCGTCCCCCCTGCAAGAGAGCTGGCAGCCTAGGTCCCCGGTCAGCGCTAGGGCTCGAGGAGGCGTCGGCCCTAAACAAACTCAATCGATGGGGGTCTAAAATGGTTGGGGTGGCCTGTTAATATAGGGACGTGGCACGGGAAAGTGGGCGCCCTCAGAACCGGGTATTCGTGCAGATGGGCCGCACAGCGCCTCTGTTATTAATATTAACTTAATTCAGAGGGATCATTGTGAAAATGGGGCTGTTTAAGATGGTGGGTGCCGGTTGTTGTTTATTTTTTTTAAACAGAGGCTACCTTACTTTTCGGCTCGCTTTTACTGAAAGATCCTAGGTTGATTTCCCGGTGGTTACCAGATGCAGCACATGCTTGAAGTAGTTACGAATCTGGACATTGTGCAGAATGTCGGTGGCTCTTGATCAATTAAGGTGAAAGCTTTTTCCTCTCAGTGTATCCTCTTCTGCACTTGTCATTTGCTCAAAGTGCCCCTGCTGCACGCATGCAGAGGCAGTGTTTAGTAGTCTGAAATAATGGTCCTCGACCCTGGAAACTTTTAATGCAAACCTCGTCATGTTTGTTTCTTGGGGTACTCGCTGCAGAAAACGCGGCTGCCAAGAGATCTGGACTGCGTGTCTTTGTGTAAAGAATGGCCTTGTCAGAAGATAAGCATAAATGCTGAGTTTTGGGTGGTGGTAAATGCATTTAACAGAACAGCAAATGCCAGATTATATCAAAGCATTACACTTCAAGTGGAGTGCTAAAAATAAACATCTTGCCTAAAGCTATATGTGCCAAATTCTGCAATGTTACTAAACCAAATATGAAGACTTTCAACTTTTATTAAGTTATTTTAAGGGACGTTATGTTGAGTGTGACCTTGTGTATTGCATGTAACCTCTTCGTTTTCTTTGCCAAGTGCACACTTCATAACTCCAAGTTACTTTGGTGCCATTTGTAAAATGTACAATTTGGACATTTTAGGAAAATGCAGTTGTTAGGAATATGCGGCTTGGTTCTTTGAAGATTTGGGGAAAGAATGTATTTGGGGCAGTCTCGTTCGTTTGTTAACCAGTCAGTTTGTGCCCTGGATAATACCCCTTGGGTTCCGCCAATTTTGTTTTGTTCGGGTAGCTGACCCTCGCTGCTGTTAGTATTGAGCACCCTCCCTGTTGTGTTGACATGTTGCCTATCCATTGAACTCTTCGTACAGTAATGATGTTATGTGAAGCAAAATTAATTCTCATTCTGCCTAGCGATGAACAGAGTCCATAAATGACCTTGTTCTTTAGTTGGGCCTCATTCTCAAGCTGGACCGTGTGGCAAGGCAGGTACATTTTTTAGAGCAATGACCAGCAGATAGGCCTCAGGAGGCAGATGTATGTATGGTAGGGAGTATAGAGGAGTGAAATATACTTGTATTGCCAGCATGGCAGCTTTGACGTGGGACTGGTTACGAATTTGCTTCTGACAGAACAAATGGCATCGAAACAGTTGGGGTGCAGTGTGATAATTGCTTTGGGGCAGTCTCGTTTGATAACCAGTTAGTTTGACCTGTTTGCGCCCCAGATAATACCCCTTGGGTTCCACCAATTTTGTTTTGTTCAGTTAACTGGCCCTCATTCCTGTTAGTATAGGGCACCCTCCTGTTGTCTTACTGGTGCTTTTAGCAGAGAGATCAGTTAATTGCCCTTTAATACCCTTCAGAGTTAATTCAATCCCTTTTAAGACAGAAAGTACAGGATAAAAAAATTTGGCAAAGATGGACTCCATAAAGTCAGTTTTGTCCTGTGGTAGAATAGCCGGGATCGATATGAAGGAAGCAGCATTTGAATGACCAGCCTGGTGGAGTTCATTTCCATGGACAGCACGAGGTTTCCTAAAGCCCAATTTGGTTTGTTATTTGAAATGTCTTTGCCTTTTAGTGGGCACAAGATTCAGTTTGAGCAGGCTCAGGACGTATCTCATTCTCAGTTGCATGTGTAATCCCCAACGCACCCTTAAATATACATGGATTACTTACGCCCTTTCCACCACCAGAATGCAGTGGGCTCGACTCCTCGCTCGATGTCAGCCTGGTTAGAAGGTTTTGTTCATTATCTGTATTAAGACTAATAGGGATGGAAGTGTCTGTTGCAGAAGCACTACTTGTGGTCAGAGCTAAAGCTTTTTTGTGGCATCCAATCTCTCTTTCACAATCCTGAGAGAGGCCCACCAGAAGGGCCATCTGTGAGTGGGCTTCCTGGGATGAGCGTGGGGGTGTCTGAAAGAAGATGACTAATATGTGAGGCGAGTGGTGCAGGCACGAGAGAATTCGCCTGGGATGCTGAGACAGATGGACTGAGTCTTAATACTGCTTTCTGAGGTGTAAAATACAATAATAATCAGGATTGGTTGGCCCCTCTGGGCCCTAGTGCCACTGCACCTGCTGCACAAACGAAAGCTGCACCCTGCTGAGTGGAGTTCGTGAGATAGGATTTCTTTGCGTGAAAATGCACCATTTGCCAACTAGTTTTTCAAAATTTTCTCGGGGGTTACCACCTCCCCCAACCCTCCATAGGAGATTCAGGCTCGCTCACTACGCTCGCTTGCCGCAGTGAAGTACGCCAGTTGTTTTACGCCTCACCACTTTCAAATGTCACAATCCGCCACTGTATCAGGGTGAGACACCGCGGGCCGGACCTCACAGAATTGGTCGGTCCTGGGTTGCAAGCTGCACCAGGCCTAGCTCGGCAGCTTCTGTCACCCAGGGACCAACCGCAGAATGGACACCCTAAGGGAATTTCGCACGCCAGACCTACAGCGCCCCGCCCACTTCATGACCACTCCGTCCCATTGACTGGGTCGCACTCTTGCCGGTATATATAGAGGGTCGGTGCCGCCCCAGACCAGGATGCTGCCCAACACGTCCCCACGCCACGTATCCAGGCCACGACCCTTCACCTTCAGGACTCCAATCCGGTCTGTTGCCACAAGACCGGGGAGAGGCTCAGGGGCCCCCTCTGACCCGTGCGCTGCAGTACTTTGGTCCCACATTGCAGGCCTTCCTCACCTGGTTCGACTGAGCGATGTTCCTTTGAGGCACCGGGCCCCAACCTGTGCTCCTGTGGTGTGGAGCCACTCACGGGGCCCCAGGGATTGTCCATGTACATTGGGCGATGCTGCCGGCAGGCGAATCCCCGCACTGTCAGCAAAAGTCCTTAAGGGCCTGCTTAGGTCTGCTCGGGGTCGGCCATCCCGTGGTGGCTCCACTGCACTAGGTTGGATACTTATGCGCCAACCTCGCCGGACTGCTGCTCCAAGTCACTATGCTCCCCGGGGGCCCCCAGGTCCGCGACCATTTCAGGGCCCCACTGAGTCGTGCAGATCAAGGCCGTCCTCCGGCCGAGATGTGACCACTCAAAAAAGAGGGGACCCTCGTATAAAGGATAAAGGTAGAGAAACAGGGGAAAAAGCAAACAACTCTGAAAGAAAAATTCACTACCTGTTTTAAATGATAATGTGCATTACGCCACAATTGTATACATCTCTGAAATACTGGCCAACTGACAAGGATGCACCAATATGAAAATATCAAATCATATCAAAATTATTTTATTATTTTCAATGCATAAATAGATACAAGAGTTTCAATAAGTGAAAACATAATAAAAATGAGGCACATCCCACATCACGCACACTCAATCATTCAAACATCCAGTTACATACACACACATACTCATACGTCCTGGAGCTCAGGGATCCAGTGGTGCATAGTTAACAGTTAAAAAAAGCAAATGGACCAAATTCCCTCATAAGCATAAATAGCATCAATGTTTGTAACATGTAGGGATCTAGAATATTTTCAGTGAGGAAAAAACAACAAATGTAGAATAAGCAATAAATAGAATGTCCACAAAATATCATCAAATTACACGTGCACTTAGAATCAATGTTGCAATAGTAACTCTTTGGAGAGATAGGAGAATACGATTGATGAGCCGAGGGGGTCCACAGAAATCTGTAAACGCCGACTCGCGTTTCGGTGTTCGACCCAAGTATGGGTCTCACCTTCCTCAGGGCGTAAGTATCAAAAGAAGAATGGCCAGGGAAGGTGCCTGAATTCAATAAGGTGGGACATATAGCAGGGCATAAAAAAGGAATTCAAAGTAGATAGATGGAGATAATGGAAAAACCGGGTCCCAAAGGAGGGCCCTACGGGGTTGCGCGGCGATAAAGAAAAAACACCAGACTCGCCCTCCGGATGTACCCTCACTGGTCTGAATATCTCCCGGCCTGCCCGAAAGAGAGATAAGTCGGATGTTGCCTGATTTAGGACTTGGTCGGCTGGAGCTCGCTTGGGTGACCTTCTCATTAGTATATATAGGCCAAGTATTTTGGACCTCCCTGAGGGCTTAACGTGTCACTGTGCACAGTTAATCCTGTGCAGAACATATTGTTGTGTTAAGGAACACCAAGCAAGCAATTACAGAAGAAACTAAAAGTAGCTACGTCATTGAAGCCCTGCAGTGGAAACCCAGATTGTGAGATCATTAATGATACTAGGTGTGTAATTTCTCTAGTAGAGCGACTGCAAAGAGGTGTGGGCTTTGTGATTGCTCAGTGCATGTTGGAAGTGTATGTCTTATGATGATGATGATGCGGTATTAACCACTTCAGCAAGGCTTCAAACGTGGACCATGTGTAGGGCTATATAACCATAGTATGGTATAGGTATTTGTATGGTATCCTGGTGCCTTAGGTAGGGTGACTGCCCTGACTGAGGCCTATTGGATTAGCAATGTTTAAGGTTCTGGCAGAATTCTATGATGGAGCTGACGACTCTCATGTGGAGGTGGAGGTTGTTGGTGGTTTTGGGAGCCAGGTATGAAAAGGCTCAGCCGCCGGCTCTGGCTCTTCGGATGTGTGAGACGTGGGGGAGCAGGAGGATGGCCATCAGACGTGCCTGGTCGGTGTGTGGAAGTTGTTGCAGCTGTTCAGGTGAGTAAAGTCTTGCTTGTGTAGTGTGTGTGTGTGTGTGTGTGTGTGTGTGTGTGTATGTAAGGATCTTGAAGAGAGCCCTTTTGTGTATTGGGAGCCAGTGGAAGTCTTTGAGGAGTTTAGGTATGTGAATGTGGGGTGGGAATTTGAGTGTGCCTGGTTACTAAGTTCTAAATGATCTGGATACTGTTAATGATTGCACAGGGATGCCGACGAAGAGTGTGTTTCCGTAGTCTAGTTTGCTCATGATCAGGGCCTGGGTGACGGTTCTTCTGCTTTTTAGCAGGAGCCATCTGAAAACTTTTCTGAGGAGCTTGAGTATGTGGAAGCAGAAGGAGGAGACCATGTTAACTTAATTGATCATTGAGAATTGTCAATCATGATCTCTAGTTTCCTGGCTTTGTTTGACCGACTTGTTGCCAGTCCTAATTGAGGGGCTGCCAGGATGAAGACCAGCGACCTGTGTCTTTTCCAAAGGGTTCCACCTCTGTCTTGTCGTAGTTGAGCTTCAAACAGTTGATCTTCATCCAGTGTGCACCTTTGGACGTGCCGTTGATGAACTTCGTCTGGGTGTGGTAGATTTCTTTGGAAAGGAGAGGATAAACTGATGCTGAGTGTGTGGGCTCGGATAATGTTGGCGAGCGGAGGCACGTAGACGTTAGAGCATGGTGCTGAGGGATGAGCCCTGGGCGGTGCTGCAGACCAAGTTACAGGCAGAGGTGGAGTATGGGCCAGGCTGACTAGGTGAGTCCTATGAGGAAAGATAATGATCCATTGGAGTGCGGGTCTGCATATTCCAGTCTCATGGAAGCATTGGAGGACAATGGGGTGGGAGACTGTGTCGAAGGCGGCAGAGAGGTTGAGAAGGTTGAGTGACACTGTGTCTCCCTTGTCCATTATTAGACAGATGTCATCAGTGGCTGGGATGAGGCAGATCTCAGGGCTGTTATTGGGCCTGAATCCAGATGTAGAAGAGTCCAGGAGGTACTTGGCATTGAGGTGGTCAGACAGTTGTTTGTTGATAAGTTTTTACAGAACCTTTGCTGTGTAGCAGAGATGGCATTTGGGTCTGTAGTTTACTGGTATCTTTGGGTTTGCTGAAGGTTTGTTTGTTTTTTCGAAGAGGTAAGATGATGGCATGTTTCCAGATGTCTGGGAAGGTGGAAGTGGTGAGAGAGTCTTTAACCGCTTCAGTGCCCATGACGAGATGGTCTCGTCATGGAGCACGGTTGCGCTGTGCCCATGACGAGACTATCTCGTCATGAACCCCGCCCGCTAATGTAACGCCCGGCACAGGGCGGGGAAAGGGCGTTGCACTGAAGGGGTTAAGTATAGATGTGAAGGCGGTGTAGTTGAGACCTTTAGTGAAGATGAAGTGAATACAGGGGTACGATGGGGCTTTCATGTTGATGGAGTTCATGATGTTGGCGGTTTCCCTAAGGGTGTTGATGGGCCAGCAAGTCTGGACAGTTCCTTTTTTTTTTTTTAAATCTCTTTATTATTTTCCCATTTAGCACATATAATACATTTTATCATCATACATTTCGTCAACTTCATAAAGTTCTAAAGCAGCAACTATATAATACAATACATAATCCTTACAGTTATAACAAAATGAGAATTAATGTTTACAAATTGTCAATAAATCAAATACCCACAATGCTATATTTGAGCGTGTGTGTAAACAATTTAGCTACTGACGTTGAGTATAGCCTGCCTTCCACCTAGCAACAGGTTCCCATATTTTAATCCCAAGCTGTCTCTTTCTCTTTCCCTTCCTTTCATATATAGGCTTTTCTAAATTATATACTGCCAAAAGATTAGCCAGCCATGTATGCCATCCTGGGGGATTCTTATCCAACCAGGCCCTAGCTATCATAAGTCTATAGACTGCCATGGCAATAAACATAAATTCCGTCTGCGGTATGTCAGAATCCGGGCTGATCCCCAAAAGAATCCACAGTGGCGTAAGTGTAATTTGTATGCCTAAAGATCTAGTTATAAACGCCTCAATGTCTCTTATTAAGGTGTACAGTTGGGGGCAGGAAGCGAAAACATGTACAATGTCCGCTCCTACCAAATTGCAGCGAGAACACTGAGTCCCTGTACTGCCCCCCCATTTGAGAATTCTGGCAGGCGTAAAATATAAAGAGTATAAAGTCTTATAATGTTGTGATTGCAGGGGGGCCGAGCAGAGAACTGTATAACCCAGATCCAATGAGTCCTGAAACCAGTACTCTTCACCACTGAGAGTAACAGCCCACTTCTTACTAAGTTTCTCAATGTCGTCTGTTTTCCTCTTAGTAAGACTTTTATAGAAACTGCTAATTGTGCAGTCCCCCAGCAGCCTAATTTTGTCTAAGATTTCGTCCGATGTAAACCCTGCTGGTCCCCTTTTTTTATTCTTCAAAAAGCTTCTTACTTGAAGATATTTAAAAAAGCCTTGCCTCTCAATACCAAATTTATTTATTAGATCTGTGAACTGCAGCACGCCGTTGGAGTCGATAATATCTCCAATCTGAGTTATTCCCTTGTTAACCCAGCCCGACATTGTCCTATCAGCAAATATTGCAGGAGGGAAGGACCTGTTCATATATAGCTTAGTATATCTGTTAAATCTTCCCAACCCAGCATTCTTTAGGAAGGCTTTCCATACTTTAATTGCCGCGCTAAGAGTCTTGAACCTCGTTCTTTTATAATACACATAGTCAATACAGTTCAAGAAACAATTTTCCGCCTCATCCCCTAATAAAATAGCATAGATTTTGGTGGAATCTAGAATAGATCTTATGTCAGTTCCACCCCCTCCTATCAACCCCTGGATATATTGTAGTGTTGTAGCCCAATAATGTAATCTAAAATCCGGTGCACCCCACCCACCCCTTTCTCTAGGAAGAGAAATAAACCTATAGGCCCTCCGTGTCTTCCCTTGGGCCCAAATGAATCTGTTTAGTATTGTCTCCAGCGAATTAAACAACTTAGTTTCAAAAAATAAGGGGATAGTCCTAAAAAAATACAAGAATCTAGGTAGAATTAGCATTTTAATAACGTTAGTACAGCCAACCAGGGACAAATGCAAATTATTCAACCTCTCCAAGTCTACTTTTACCTTACTTAGAAGTGGGGTCATATTTCCCTCTACCAACTTCTCTAAGTCTGCTGTAATTATTACCCCAAGATATACTGCTGAATTAACCACCCTAGGGTCCTGACAGTTAGAGTACCTATTCTCCACTATTTGGGTCTTCGATCTATTCAGTTTATATCCTGATACTTGACCAAACATTTGTGTCACTGCCTCCACCTCTGTTATAGCCAACGCAGGGTTAGATGTCAGAATGGCCACGTCAGCGTACGCCAGAGTTTTAACCTCGACAGAATTAAACTTCAAAGGAGGGATATTATGGTTAGCTTCTATCCTTCTTAGTAGGGGGTCTATATATAGAGCAAAAAGAAGGGGGGACAGAGGGCACCCCTGCCTAGTCCCCCTAGTGATCTTAACTGGGTGCGAGGATCCCCTATTGACTCTTACTTTTGCTGTCGGACCTTTATATAGAGTTTGAATAGCCACCATATATCCCGTTCCTATACCAAACCACTTCAAGACCAGCCACAAGTAGCCCCAGGAGACCCGATCGAACGCCTTCTCTGCGTCTAAAAAAAAGGCTGCCATCGGGTCTCCTAGGGTACCCGCTACGTCAAACGCTGTAATAACCTGTCTGACATGTAGCGTAGTTCCCTTCCCTGGGACAAAGCCGTGCTGTACCGGGCTTACCAGAGTTTCAACGATAGCGGCCAGTCTAGTTGCCAGCATTTTGGAGTACACTTTAACGTCAGAATTCATTAGTGTGATTGGCCTGTATGAGCCTGGAAGTGTCGGGGGCTTCCCTTTTTTTAAGATCACTATAATATCTGCTCCTCCCCATGACTCGGGGATAGCCTCTCCTTTCTGAGCTTGCACCATAATATCAAGCATGTCTTTTTCAAGTACCCTTTGAAAGGTTTTATAAAATTCCACCGGTATCTGATCCGGTCCGGCTGCCTTTCCTGAAGGTAACATAGAGAGGGCTGTCATAACTTCTTCCCCTTGAAATGGGGCCTTTAACATCTCTTTGTCTTCCACTGCTAACGAGGGGGAAGGAGTGTCTTCCAGATATCTCTCTATATCCTTTGTCCAGTCTCCAGGATCCGAAGTATACAAATCTGCATAGAATTGCCTGAAAACATCCCTCACTTCCTCTGATTCCGTAACGGTATTACCTTGACTGTTAGTAATCTCCTTTATATCTGCAAATGCTAACCTCTGCCTAGTTTGAACAGCTAAAATATGACCTACCCTCTCGTTCAATTCATATGCATTTTCTTTCCTAGTGAGAAACTTTTCCGCAGCCTTCCTGGAAATAGATTCTGAGACTTCAGCTCTAAGTACAGCAATTTTTAACAAATGTTGTTCTACTGAGCGGTGGTACTGTATAGCAAGGGCTAGCATTTCTTCCTCCTTCGATAGATTATTTAAGGCTTCTTCAGCCCTGAGTCTCTCCTTTTTATTCCTTGCTAAGACGAAACTCAAAGTCTCGCCCCTAACCCCGGCCTTAAAAGAATCCCAAACCACCCCTGGAGGCGCTGATCCCCTGTTAATATCCCAGTAATCTCTAATCCAAGCTTCCATAAACCCCCGGTAAACTTCATCTTTTAATAATTTTCTTTCAAATGTCCATTGGGAAACACTATTTTGCTGTTTCCCTATTGTGACTGTTAAGACCAGTGGGTTATGGTCAGAAACAGCACGGGGATATCTATCTATCTGTGATCCCTGCATCAAAGACCTGGAAATTAAAAAATAATCCAACCTAACTAAGACCTTGTGAGGGGCTGAATAAAATGTACTGCCATCAATATGTGGGTGTAATGCAATCCACGGATCATCCAGGGAGTTGTGTTGAGCCATATCTGAGAGAGCCCTATATGTCTTTTTCTTCCTCCCATTGTATTGTCCGCCTGGCTTCAAGAATGAACTGTTATAATCATGAATATTGAAGTCGCCACAGCAGATAATTGGCTCTGGCCACAGTGCCAACTCAACATCTAAGTATTGGAAGACGTCAGGGTCATCCTCTGTTGAGCCGTAAATGCTAACTATCGTAAACCGGGCTCCCTTGATGGTTATCTCCATTATAACCCATCGCCCCTACTGGTCTTCCTGTTTCCTTCCCACAGTCCCAACCCCAGTTCTCCCTAATATTGCCACCCCTCTCGTTTTTATCCCTTGCTTGGATTGAACCAAGAGTGAAAAACCAAGCTGGTTGAGTATGTACCCTCTTGAACCTTCTATGTGAGTCTCCTGGAGGCACACCAGATCTAAACGGAGTGCTTTTAGTAAAGCAGCAACACTAAGTCTTTTATTAGGGTCATTAAGTTCGCATACATTCATTGTAGCGATTCTACAGGCCATATTTAAGAAGAGGTGTCTTGATTTTAAATACTTCCAGAGTTTGTAGCTCAAAAAAAATTATGATCATACGGTCGCAAACATGCTGCCAGTTGAACATGAAGTTAGTATTACTGTGCATTTTATTGTGCTGGACTAATTTAAATGTACCCGCTGCTTGACCATTCCCGCCCCCCCCCACACCCCCCCTAACCCACCTCCCGCTTCCCAAGCCACCCGTGCCACCCAAGCTCCCCACCCTACCCTCCCCCCCCCCCCCCCTTGTACAGGCAAATAGGTCAGCAATGACCTATGTGTGGCTGCTTGTGAGCTGTAGTTGTCGCCTCCCTCAATGCTAGAGATCCAAATAGCTACCTATACTAGTATTCCTTATTGGTCCCCCTTCCTCAACCTTACGGGTCAATCGTCTCTTGCCCAGCTAACCTCCCTTTTGATCTTTTAATTCTTCTAAGAATTGATTTGCCTTGATTTCTGAAAAAAACATTCTTACGTGGCCTTTTGTAATTACTTTCAGCCTAGCCGGGAAGAGTAGGTATGCTTCTGAGCCCATCTTTTGAAAAGGAGAGATTAACTGTCTGAGCTTCCATCTCCTCTCTACCGTCACGTGGCAGAAGTCGGGTCTCGCAAAGAATGTAGAGCCATTGAAGGATTTTTTCGAGTCTGGTCTGGCCTTGTCAATTATCTCCTGTCTCAGTAGATAATTCCCTATGTACACTAACATAGCCCTGGGCAGAGTCCCTTGTCCAGTGGGCCCTTTTTTCCTTTGTACAAGAGGGAATCTGTGAGCCCGTTGGACCTTCAGCTCCCATTGCCAGTGGGCCTCTGGAAAAGCCCCTTTAAGCAAATTAACTACAAACCCTCTTGGGTCCTGCCCCTCCACCCCTTCAGCTAAACCCAAAAGTCTAACATTGTTGCGACGTTGACGGTTTTCAAAGTCTTCCAGCTTCCACTGCATATCCTCTACTGCTTTCTCATGAGTGGATTTGGAAGATCGCCAAACAGCCATGTCATCTTCTAGCTTCCCAGTCCTTTCTTCAACCTGTGCCACTCTGTCCGCGACCTCCTTGTACATCTTATTCATTTTTTTAAGTGAAGATTGTATCTTTTTGTTATCTTGTCTGGCCCTCCGGCTGACTGCCCTTGCCTCCCCTCTGTTTCAGGGTAGTGAGTATCAAATCCACTGGCGTTTGCTGTGATGGCCCTCCATCCTCCCCCTGGACATCTTCCTGGTACAAACTTGAGGTAGCTGAGTAGTCCCATAGTAATTTCTTACTCGTATTCACCGGGGAGATCTGTAGTCCTAATTTAGACACATTTTTTTTTTTCCGAGTACTTTGCTCGTCTGAGGAGGATTCGGTATCAGAGTCCCCGTGTGAGCTAGCGTCGCTAGAGATATTTGTCTCAGAGTCTTCATTTACTGAGAAAAAACGATCTCCCTCCGGGGAGCCTGTCCCCCTTCTATCAGTATTTTTAGGGCGGGCGTCTGCAGAATGACTTCTGGGTGATTTCTCCCCCCCCCTCTTTGTAAGGAGATGTCAGTAAAGAATTAGTGATCCCCGCTTCGACCTGCAGCAAGGCGTCCATCATCTCGGTATTTCCGGTGCTTCCTACGTTCTCTGAGCCCCCTGTTAGTTCCTCAGCCTCCACTCCCCCCCCATGTTGTTTTGCCACAGCCCTAGGCCTCGCCTGGCTCGTAGAGCCGCTTACCCCATGCCTCTCTGCTTCATCCGTGCTCGGCTGCGTGAATGCTTTCACCGTCGAGCTGACAAGCGGAGTTGTATGTTGCTTGGCAACCACGCTGTCAGCGTTGCTGGCGTCCTCGCGGTGTTGGGAAGCGTCCGCTTCGCTCTGTTTTCTCCGTGGATGTACTTGCTGTCGAGCCGCAGGCGAACAGCTCAGCCAGGGTAGACTGACGGAGAACTGGATCTTTTCCGGTAAGGCCTTCTGCTCCAACATCTTTTGCCTCACCTAGAATCCGCATTCCGCTTAGTCGTGGCACTCCATCCTCCGGAGTAACGGGGTCTGGGTTGCTTTGTAATTCAAGCTTCCTCTCTATCGGTTTTTTCCCCCGGGCTGACGTTGAGTTTGGATCTTTGTTGGGAGGTTTAAAAGCGCCTCCAGGGGGGGGTGCCTTGTTGCTCCCCTTTACCCCGCGATTAAAGTCCTTTACAGTGCTGCTAGCTTCCGCCTGCCGCTTCGGACGAACGGGCATCTTGAAAGATAGAGGTGCCGATAGCGATAGCGAAAGTCCAGCAGAATAGTAGCAGAGGGTTTTCGGGCCTGAGCTTACAAAGTGTTTAAGGCTAAACCGATACTCAGACAATGACCATAACCATCTCTGAGCCTCCTTGACATACACGAACCAATTTTCCAGCCTCATGGGGGACCAGCGCTTCAATCTTGGATCATTGCTCCTAATGTGAATTCAACCGAGTGAGTGAGGGATTCGACGGCGACTGCTCTCTACAGCCCATCCGCTGCCATCTTGCCCCCCTTCTTTTAGCCCAAGTCTGGACAGTTCCTGGTGTGTTCTTCTGTTCCGATTTTAGGATGGCGAGGGAGCGAGATCTGTTGTGGTACAAAGTTATTGTATATGCTGCAGACTTTGTTGGTCAAGTAGAGGGGTAGGAGCAGAGTTTCTGAGAGGGAAATGAGGGTCATGGAGCTGCCAACAGGGAACTGAATTCTTAAGTAAAGTGAAAATGTCTTTATAGTTGTTGTAGCTGTTGTGAATCTGTTCAGCAAGAGCAGAGTGCTTGGTTGATCTGAGTCGCTGGGGGTAGATCCTGAGGGCTGATTTGTAGGTGCTTCTGTTGTCATGAGTGTATTCTAGCTGTTTGCAGCAGCATTTGGAGAGTTATATGTTCTTTGTACAAGCTTGCTTGAGGCCTGGTCTGCGATGTAGCAGTGGCTCTGAGCAGGGCCATGTTGTCTGCGCAGGAGCGAATCCAAGTGTTTACGTTTGTGATGGAGCAGGTGAGGATGTTTAGCTGGGGGAGGGAGTGAATTTGGAGGTCTGTGATCCCCGTTTTCTCAGGCTCTCTTTCCAGTTGTGTCGGACATTTTTGTGGGTATGGTTTCAAGTTGGTAGGGTAGGTACAGGCTGAATCGGACGAGGGAGTTGTCTATCCAGGTGAGGTGGTGGTTGGCTTGTGCACCGTGATGCTGGTGAAGTTGGTGAAAACCAGGTTGAGGAAGTGCCCGGCAGCATAGGGATGGTCCTTTCTCAAATGCGTGAGTCAGATTGTGGTCAGGTCTTCCATGAGGTTGGTGGTGTTTGGGTTGGCGTTGGTGTAATCCTCCAGGTAAAATTAGAGGTTGTCGGGGAGGCTGAAGGAGCTGGAGGTCAATAAAGTCTGCAGTGGTGTTTCTGAAGTTTGAATTGGCTCCAGCGGTGAGTAGAATATTGCCCTTCCAAAAGTAGTATTGCTTGAAAGCCAGGTGTTTGAGGTGTTCCCTGAGTTTTCAGATGTGATGGAGCAGTTGAAATTTTCTTTGTCGATCATGGCTAACCCTCCTTCAGGTTTTCAGGTTTTATCCTGTCTTGTAATCACCTAGCCAGATGGGAGGAGCAGTGCAAACTCACTGGGGGATGTCGAGTTTAGCCATATCTCGGAGGGGAAGAGACTGTACGGGGAGAGGTCATGCAGGAGGTCCAAGAATTCTATACCACTTTTGAGGGAGTAGCTGTTGAGGAGAGACCTGTCTGGGTGGGGTGTTTCGATCAATAAATGTTCTTGAAAAAAACGCGACAACTCAACCGTTATGGTCTCCAGGCGCGAGTGAGGTGGGAGGTCTGTGAATCAGTTGCAGCGCCAGGTCTTGCGGTCCTCCCTGGATTGCGGCAGCGATGGTGATTGCCTGAGGTGCAGAGGCAAGGAGTTCCAGGTCTCCGCAGCGAGGTAGGGGAAGGATCTTCCTCCAGCCGTGGTCTTGTGGATCTGTAGGATGGTGGCCAGGGACAGTTGGTCGGAGGTGAATGAAGTGCAAGAGTTGGATGAAGTGCAAGAGTTGGCAAAACAAGGGCAAAGAATAGAAAAAGGAAGAGAAGGCGAGGGTGAGAAGCAAAAAAGGCACACAGTGAAATGGAATGCTACAGTGAATGCAGGAATGTCAAAGCAAGAGCAATGGTGCAAGATGGGCCAAGTGGTACAAAAGTGCAAGAGCATAAGAGCAAGAGTGAAGGTGTGAGAGCGGCGAATAGGCCAAGGCATAAGTGAGAGGCGAAAGTCGGTAATCCACAAATCAAGACAAGTACATTACAGTGGGTAACCTGTTACATATCATCCAGAGCAATAATCATTGCGAGCCAGTGGTGAGAATGGAGCATCCAGTGATAAGACTATTAGTATTCATTTTTGTTTCCTCCACAAGCTATGAACGCATAATACACTTCCACTACTTTATGAAGAGACGAAGAATAACTTGGTCACTGATACTCCTGAAAAGGAAAACACCTGCATTCACTGCTGGATCAACTTTATTCACTAAAGAGTGTGTTGAAACAGGAATGTTCCATGCATGGTATACCGTCGTGTTCTCCTGCCCCGAGTGCCCATTTGCGAGTATCTGGTATCATGTTTTTTTATTTTGACTTCAGTTTCACACTTACCTAGTGTGTGCACAAAAACCTAGGCCTGACTTTTGACACAAGTGGGGTCTTGGACCTGTCCTGTGATGTGGAAGGTGTATCAAGCATGTTGTAATTTGTTTGATAGTGGACTACTGTCCCTGTGGTTGGTTTTGCATGTAGAGTACTGGTGACAGCTTACCATTTTTTGTAAAATCAGTAGCTGTGACCAGACCTTTTTTTTTAGTCACTGGAGTGGAGGTGCATTGGTCCACTGGTGGAAAGTTCTGCTTCTCAACGCTAATCTGTTTTCCAGAGCTTCCATTCCAAGTATAGTGTGTGTGTGTGTTTTACATGCATTAGTGTGTATGAGGGAACCAGAGTAATGGAGTTCCATTTTTGAAGCCCCTGGCCTGTTCCTGCACAAACGTTGTAGGTGAGGCTATTTTTCCAGACAGTGGAGGTGTATTGCTGACATGCCAGAGGTTGGTGGCAGGAGACCTACACACTTAAGTAGTGAAAGAGGAGACAGGGCTCCTTCAAAAATTTAGTTAGGTCCTGTTGCTGAGAAGAGCTACTGATTCGTTTTTCTGAGCAATGCATTTGGTAGATGGTAGAGGTGTGAGGAGGAGCTACAGTCTCTGTTGTTTAGGGTGAGAAGGGGCCTTAAGGTGAGGCCAGCCCTTTGTCTCTTTCCTGATCACTGTTCAGTGTGGCTGTTGATAGGGAAGTGCAGAAAGCCCACACCTCTTTGGGCCTTTTGTTGTGGGTTCTTCAGGTCGGAGACCACCCTGCTGTGAGATGCATCACTGTGCACAAAGGCTGTCTAGAAATCAGTCGTGAGGAGATACTTTAAAGAACAACCTCTCTAAACCGGACTGAAACTACAGACCGAGAATTCACATCCCCTGTTTGCTTCACTATGTAAACGTGAGAGCCACTGACCCACTTGATTTAGTTCCAAGCTCCTTCTTTTGGCTAAGGAAGGGAGTGTTCTCGAGAGTACTTCAGGGAATGCTGTGCAACCAGAGCATCGCATCTACCATTGTTTTCAGCTGGGACCTCCTTAGACAACACCAGGGTCTCTCTTAGATGGGGGCTACCAGCCCATCATTTGCAGTGTCTTGAGTTGACACCCACTGCTTTTTTATGCCAGTCATGGCTTTAACCTCTAGATTAACTTTGGTATTGTTCTTGGCCATTGACAGTGAGGGATTCTGCTTCCATATCTAGAAATTTGACTCGGAGGCTTGCTGGACACAAGAGCACAAAGATTGTTTCCAACGAAGAAAGGTTTTTATTACCAATTTTGAAAAAGTTGCTTTCTCCTTAAGGGATGAGTCTGACTGTGAGTACTATTCAGTCTGCTAGGGATGACAGTGCCCTGCATTCTTCTACAATGAGTATCAGGTTTTCTATGAAGATACTACAGTACTACAGGAATGTCTTAACAATCAGTGGCATCAAGCTTCATGAGACTGGGAACATGAGATTGTCCATACACTGAAGATACAGGGCTCTCTGTGCTAGTGCTTTTTGACATTGAATGTTATGAATGACCTGAATCTCCAGGATAATCATCCAGAGAGATGCCCGAGGGTTGGGGTGGTCATGTTTATGAGCTTATTGGCTCTGGCTTCAGTTCAATCACTGATATTAGGACTGGCTTCAACATTAAGGAAGTGGGCTACTTCCACCTTCCATCAGTCCCCCTCTTCCCTCACCTTTCATGCTTCTCAGCATCAGCTAGACAAGATTTGCAGTGATTGCCACCACATCTTCAAGATCATTTGCTATCTGAAAATGTATCAAACTGGCACATAAGTTCTGTATCGTCCAGCTGGGCTTTTCTTTTGGGAAGTCGCAACTAACCACCTCCTGGTCATATGTTCTGCCATAGCTTTTGGGTTGTCCCTCACTGCTTTCTCCTGGTTATGCTGAGCAAATGTGGTGAGCATATAATGTTTCCTCTTTCGAGTCATCATCCTCATGTCTTGCCACATTGACCAGATGTTTCTGTCAGCGTGCTCACTTCGGTCACTAACATACCTAAGTAGATTTTGTTGTCTTGTGTCCCTATGTAAATATATGCCTTCTGACGAATACTTCTAACTGCAGATTCCTGACTTTTCCAATATCGTCAAGTGTCTAGAAGATTTTTTACCATTGTCCCTTTGTGCCGGTTGGTGGCATTCTGTGGCTCCTTTCGACCTCCTTCTGCCCCAGAGTTACAGCAGGAGCCTCATAAAAGCGCCACCCAAGCATGCTGGAATCAGTTCCCAACTTTCTACAGGTTTCCTGAGCTAGTACCTAACATTTTTGCATCAGTTGATGAGTTTTTTTCTACCAAATTCTTTTCCAGTGGGTAAGGGAACGTGCCCTCTCCTAAAATTACACAGCCTATACCTTGAAGGGCTGTCACAAGCAGATGTCTGTGACAGATCCCCACAAGATGTGTCTCTGGTGTTTGGGTATGGGCCAAGACTCCACGTTGTGTGAGCACTGTGCCCTTATACATCTAAAGGCAATTAGGGATTGTAACCCCAAGCTGTATGTCACCAAACATCCACAGGAAGTCAGATAAGCCCCGCTGCGACTCAAGCTGAGAGTGTGGACTTGTTCCCTCTCTGGGGTTGCTCCTGCGACAGGTATTTATTGATGTCCAAGTCTTTGGGTTAGTCGAAGTCCAAGAAAATGCATGAGAGTCTAACCAGGGCTTATCACAGTGCCACCACTCTTCCGAGGAGTCGCAAGGAAGACAAGGTGCCCCTCGGTTCCGCTCTCTGTCCCCAACCGATGATCTGATTCCACAGCTGATCCAGATGTACCCAAAATTACAGGCCACCAACGTAGTTGCAACTAATTTAGACTTTCGAAGAAGCCACGTTGCAAATCTTTGGCACTGTTCCGACTCCCGGTGATGCTCATCTTCATGCTCCACAGATCAGCGAAAGCTTCCAGTCTGGTTACCACTGGCGAATCCGACCTTGGCACCTTCTGTGCCTTCTAAACCCATTTCATGTTCAGCTCCGAATCCAACTCCACGTCTGGCACCATGATCCACGTCAGTTTCTGCCATGTTAACACTATCCTTGACGCCACGAATAATGGAAGAGGACTCCAATCCTATTCTCCTTTTCGAGTCCGGAACAGATCGGTCTCAACTTCAACATCTTGGTACATATCTGATAGGTCCTGAACCAGTTCTCTCTAAGTCTGACAAAACAGTGATAGGAGCTGCCCTCCAGTGCTACACCAACTTTTTGATTGGACCAGAGTCAACCAGCTTTTGGTGAAAATGAATTAGATGGGAATGAGAATTTCACCCACAATATGATGATGACCACTTCTAATTGGTCCTAAACAAGACAAGTGGATTTACGTTTCCTCTAACACAGGGCTTGGCTCTTACCAATGGCCCTTCAACGAAAGAGATAACTTCATTTGCTGTGGTCATCAGACGAGCAGCTGAAGTTCTGGACTTTCAGTACCCATCTTCTAGGGTAAAAACCAATGTCCTTACTGAAGTCTTGCAGCCTCGACAGACCTTGTCCGACCCCTTAATGCCATTCAACAAAGACCTGGCTGACATTCTCTTGTGTGCCTGGACCAAAAATGTTTCCTTCCCACTTGTGATTAGACAGGTAGTACTACGCCACAGATCTGCTCCAGGTGACCCTGCTTTGTTGATGCAGAACCGTACTCTTTAGAGCCTGGTAGCTCAGGCTTCTTCTAGCAGGATTAATCCCATCTCATTCCCTATGCCACCTAGTTAAAGAGTTGAAGAGAATTGAGGCTTTAGGAAAACAGATGTTCTCCTCTGTTTGCCTCACCCTTCCATTGGTCGTACAACGCCTGCTGATTCTTGGTAGTCCCCTGTTCATCATGGGACATGGTTGCAGAGGTCTTGTTAGTAATTTCAGAGAAATTTCATGCCAACCTAGTGGAAATACTCAGGATGTCCAAGACGCAGAAAATTATTACATAGGGTCAGGATTGTGGACACTGCTGATTGCTTAGGTACAGTTGGCACTAGGGTCGTGCTCTGTTGCTATGCAACAGTGAGATCCACTGGCTTCTCAGGTGAAGTTCAGATGTCAATCATGGATATACCTTTTGACAGGTGTCACGTATTTGGTACGAAGGCTGATTCCACAGCAGAGCGCTTCAAAGCAAGAAGAGTTACAGTTCGCTCCCTGGATCTCTCAATGCCCTAAAGGTATTATCCCCACCAGTTATGCTTCTTTTGTCACGGAATTTGCATACAGACAACTAGAAGGACTACTGCCCCAGCACCAGGCACCACAGTAATTTCAGGGTCAGGGATTCAGTAGACATGTTTAGGACCACAAGGACCTGGTATCTCCCATTCTTCTGCCCCTCCAGAGCACCCTCAATGCCACTTCGGTTTGCCAATAGTAACACATAACTATCCTGTGAGCGGCCAAATCAGACATTTCCTCCAGGGTTAGCAGATTCGAACATCTGACATGCGGCTCCTACAGATTATTCAATAGTACTACACCCTGCCATTTCATTCATAACCCCTTCATCTTTCACCCACATTTAGAGGTTTTTGGATGACCATTTGTCCATTTTGCTGTTGAAAGTATGGACCCTTAGGGTGGAGGGAGCCATACAGAGTCCCGGTCTCAAAATTAGGAACTGGATGCTACTGATGCTATTTAGTATTGCCAAAAAAAAGGTGGAGCTATTAGTTCTATTTTTGATCTGCAACCTCGCAGTTTCTTCCTGCGGAAGGACATATTCAAGATGCTCATGTTGATCCAGGTTTCTATTATCCCTGTTCCTGGTTACTGGACGGTGGGGCCTGGACCTACAAGGCACTTATTTCATGGTTGCAGTTCTGTTGGCCTACAGGCATTACTTGTGGTTCAAGGAGGTCAGGAGCATTATCAGTGTGCTGTGCTCCCATTCGGCCTCACCAATGCCCCTTGGGTGTTCACAAAGGTAAAAGCAGCGGCCACAGCATAACTTCGGAGGTCAGGTATATCAGCGACTGGCTTTTGAAGACAGGCTCGCCCCAGGCCACTCTGAAACGCCTCCAGACCTCATTGTGGTTCACTATTAACATGTCACAATAACTCCTAACTCATTCTCAGAGGCTCAGTTTCCATGGAGCCTTCCTGGATACAGTGGGTTATAAGACCTTCCCCGTGGATCAGTGAGTCTAGGACATTTGAGCTCTGAGGCTTCTTGGCTTCCTGCTTGCCTACTTTGCAAGATGGCATGTGCTGACTCTGAAATCTCACTGAGTCCTGCATCAAGGGAACCTCCAGGTTTCGAAAGAGACTTCAGGAGATCAGCAATGGTGACTGCTCGATCGTAATTGGACCAGTGACACAGCACTCGCCCTACCTCAGCCAGAGCGGACGATGATGATAGATGTATCATAACTGAATTGGGAAGGTTATATGGGGAGGTGGATTTCAGAGGACACGTCACTCTTTTGGAGTTGTGGGCCATTCTCTTTGCATTTAAAGCCTTTCTGCTGGTCATTAAGGTGAGGCTCGTACAGGTTCTCATGGACAACACCACGCCATGTGGTATTGCAAACAAAGGGGGGGGGGGAGTTTTGTCTTGGGCCCTGCAGAGTGGGCTGATTCATCATTTCCTGATCGTGCACCATCGGGTGGCATATTTAAATGTCTGGGCAGACAAACTCAGCCGACGACGTCTAACAGATCAAGAATGGCAGTTACACTCGGAAATTGAGCAAGGCGTCTTCCACTAATGGGGATAACCCTAACTCTATCTCTTAACCACTGCTGAGAATGCGCAGTGTCCTCATTTGTTTGCAAGCTGGTGTTTCAAAGAAAGTTGTCTCAGACATGCATTCCTCTAAAAGTGGAGCTCAGGACTCTCGTATGCCTTCCCACTGCTGTCTCTCTTAACGTTAGTTCTGAAGAAGATCAGGAACGACTGGGCCCAAGTCATCCAAGTCGCTCCAGGATGGACCAGGAAAGTGTGGTACCTGGAACTTTTGGGCATTCGCATCTGTCCTCGGATCTTCTGTCACATCAGCAAAGCAGAGTCTTGCACCCAGGCCTGCGCAATGTACACCTCCATGCGTAAAGAGTGGGCTGCATTGGATCTGCCTCTTTAGGTTGTGGATGTCACCCTTGTGGCCAAGCTTCTTTTTACAGTCTGTTTGCAGTGGAAGCTGGGGCAAGTTGTGGCTTTGTATGGCACCCATAATTCAGATTTGCTGCAGGCCAAACTGTTGGATGTATTGTGTTTTTTTTGCCTTTGTGGCAACTGTTAACGTTTTTTGTCGCCCTTTCACACTTTTTGAAGGTACTGGACCAGCTATCCTTATTCATATCGCCTTTTATGATCCAATTTCTTAAAGACTTAGGGCCATATGTATGAACATATTTTCCCATAGACACAGAATGCGTAACACCCTTTGATACATCTGGCCCTTACTTCATATGTTTCCTGCTAACCCCTCCATGATTCCACAGTGGGATCATAATATGGTCCTTACTTTTCTCATTTGCATACTTCTTGAGCTGATGCGCAGCTCCCGTCTGCGCTTCCTGACTCTTAAGACAGTTTTTCTCAAAGCAATATTTTCAGCTTGTTGTGGGAGTGAGCATCGCGTTCTTCCAGTTCAGCCACTCTACAACAACTTCATTCAGGACAAACTGATGGTAATGATTAGTGCGGTCTTTCTACCAAAGGTTGTGACTCCCCTTAATATCAGACAGTTCATCACACTTCCAACGTTCTGTGCTCCACCTCATTGCTCGAAACAGAAAAGACTACATTGTTTGTACCCCAAAAGGGCACATAGTTTTGACATTGATTGCACCAAAGACCCATCAGGTAGACGATCAGCTCTTTGTGGGGTTCTCTGGGGCCAAAGAAAGGAAAGGCAGTTCATAAAAGGACTTTATTCAGGTGGATGGCATTAAGATCTGCTACACCCTGGCCAAGAATTCAGGTGGATAACATTAAGATTAGCCACATGCTGGCCAAGAAGCAGTCTCCAGAAGGACTGGGGGACAATTCTGCTAGGGCCAAGACTGCTACCACTGCATTGGCACGCTGAGTGCCTGCCCTTAATATTTATCAGGTGCAATGTGGGAATCAGTGCACACATCTACAAAACACTACTTCCTTGACAGCCAGGTCTGACAGGAAAGACGTTTTGGCCGTTTGGTCCTACAGGACTTTTTAGTCTGAGCCATTTCACAGGCCCACCACCTGGGGAAGTTCTGCTTTGGTGTCTTTTCTAAAAGTGAGGAAACTGCAGGTAAATAGAGTATCCACCAGAAAGCATCACCAGCTGTAAGTAACTTGTTCTTTTTACCCTAAGCCCCCCCAATCTGTGCATGGTCATTGATTTTCTCTTCATGGGTTGAGGACTTCCTGCCTAGTATGAATTATTTTACTGCTATTGAAGATTTAGTGCTAAGCAGCTGTTTCTCTTCTGAGTGTAGAACCTCCCAACAAGCATGCCTTCAGGTGCACACTGCAATGATAACTCTTGGGAATTCTCATGTAATGATGTGACCTGTGCACAGTCTAACCTCATTGAAAGGGCTTCTTTGTCTGAAAATCATGGGTCATTTTAACTCTTCTGATGTGACAGAACATATTTCTTGGGTGTTTATTGTCCTTTATTTCCATAGACAGGATGCTGGAGCCCAGATGGGAGCCGTTTACTCTTCACAGTCCAAGGCGAAACTGTCATTTACTCTCTATCTTTCTCAGATGGATGTGGTAAGTTGACCCAAACATGACGGCCATTTAGACTTCACTAAATGGACCTTTGTTGTTCTTGCTAGGATGATTTAGTCCTTGCTGCTTTGACAATATTGTTCTGAACACTCGAGCCCTCTGTTACAGACTTGAATTGATTCATAACAAGACTGAGGCTACAGAACCAGAGGTGTCGATCTAGAAATAAAGGTAGTTTTGCATCATGAAGAAAAATACACATCAGTTGTCAGAAAAATAACTTTCACTTTAGAGCATCTAAAACAAGGGGTGGGTGGGTGGGTGGGTGGGTGGGTGTGTGTGTGTGTTTTTAAAAAAATGCCCAAAGCTTTTGAAGACGCATTCAGCAGAAGACAGCACCATCGCTCTAACTGAAATGCGAGGCTGTGGAACTGTGTCCATGCCCATAGTGCAGCGCAGGAGATGCGGCGAAATGGGGCAGCAATTCATCCAGAGGCCCACTGTGGGAGATAAATGGTTTTAATTTTGAGGATGTGCCAGGACTTACTAAAAGTAAAATATGTTGCCCCATGAATGGACTACAGGTCCCAGCATGCTTCACGAAATCACATACTATACGTAAAACTACTATAGGTAATGCATGGAAATAAAAGAAGTAATGGGAGTGTACTCATGCACATCCTTAACTGACTGTGAAGAAGGGGCGTGCTGCCCCGAAACGCGTCGGCGAAATTAATTAAATGCCTACTATGGAATTAATTTGTTGGCTGCCTCCATCATTCACGTCTCCTGCTGAGTGCGTCTTCAAAAGCTTTGGGCATTTGTTGGAATATATATATATATATATTCACTTAAAAAACCATAGGTTTCACACATGTTATAGTTAGCTGTACATTTCACTCGTAAAAAACCAATGAAATTCCACGTTATAGTTAGATCAGGTAACTATAACTTGCGCGCCCACAATAAACTGCTCTTGACGTCACATATTACATCACTCATGACATGGTCAGTGACATCACTCTTCACATCAATGATGACATCTGAAATGACACATTGTGGATTGCGGTCGCGCAAGTTATAGTTACCTGATCTAACTATAACGTGGAATTTCATTGGTTTTTTACGAGTGAAATGTACAGCTAACTATAACATATGTGAAACCTATGGTTTTTTAAGTGAATTTGCAAGGTTTTTTAAATGCTAATTCCTAACTATAACGTGTGTGTAACCTATGGTTTTTTCAGTGAATTTGTACGTTTTTTTAAATGCTAAGTTATGTATTTATTTTTTATTTTTTTTTCTGGTTTTTCACCCTGCGCACACCCTGCACCCAGGTTTTCATCTGCGCAAAAACAACCGTCAGTACCACGTGTCTTATTTGAATTAAGCCCCCAGTTGAGCATCTCTGGGACACGTAGTTCCTAACAGCGAAATTCTTTCCCCTCTGGTGGGGTTTGCGCAGGCATTCATTTTCAATTAACCCTCCAGTGGGCCTCCAAATCCCCCATTGCACGGTAAATGTACATTCTTCTGCAGTGCCACACAGGTTAATAGGACAGTCCCAACCTTCAAACTCTTTAAATTTACGAGCGGTACGTCCTTCTCCGACAAAGGAAGCCGGAAATACGTGTTCCCACAAAGTTCTCCTTTTTGCTTGAATACGCACTCCACTGCAGGCAAAATTTTCCAAACCGGCAATTGGTATTCAGAGTCTTTATTTCCCTTACGCGTTTCGAGGCTGCAGCACGTATTTCCGGCTTCCTTTGTCGGAGAAGGACGCACCGCTCGTAAATTAAAAGAGTTTGAAGGTTGGGACTGTCCTATTAACCTGTGTGGCACTGCAGAAGAATGTACATTTACCGTGCAATGGGGGATTTGGAGGCCCACTGGAGGGTTAATTGAAAATGAATGCCTGCGCAGACCCCACCAGAGGGGAAAGAATTTCGCTGTTAGGAACTACGTGTCCCAGAGATGCTCAATTGGGGGCTTAATTCAAATAAGACACGTGGTACTGACGGTTGTTTTTGCGCAGATGAAAACTTGTGAACAAGAGGCTTGCAGCCTCGAAACGCGTCAGGGAAATAAAGACTCTGAATACCAATTGCCGGTTTGGAAAATTATGCCTGCAGTGGAGTGCGCATTCAAGCAAAAAGGAGAACTTTGTGGGAACACGTATTTCCGGCTTCCTTTGTCGGAGAAGGAAGTACCGCTCGTAAATTAAGAGTTTGAAGGTTGGGACTGTCCTATTAACCTGTGTGGCACTGCAGAAGAATGTACATTTACCGTGCAATGGGGGATTTGGAGGCCCACTGGAGGGTTAATTGAAAATGAATGCCTGCGCAGACCCCACCAGAGGGGAAAGAATTTAGCTGTTAGGAACTACGTGTCCCAGAGATGCTCAACTGGGGGCTTAATTGAAATAAGACACGTGGTACTGACGGTTGTTTTTGCGCAGATGAAAACCTGTGAACAAGAGGCTTGCAGCCTCGAAACGCGTCAGGGAAATAAAGACTCTGAATACCAATTGCCGGTTTGGAAAATTATGCCTGCAGTGGAGTGCGCATTCAAGCAAAAAGGAGAACTTTGTGGGAACACGTATTTCCGGCTTCCTTTGTCGGAGAAGGAAGTACCGCTCGTAAATTAAAAGAGTTTGAAGGTTGGGACTGTCCTATTAACCTGTGTGGCACTGCAGAAGAATGTACATTTACCGTGCAATGGGGGATTTGGAGGCCCACTGGAGGGTTAATTGAAAATGAATGCCTGCGCAGACCCCACCAGAGGGGAAAGAATTTCGATGTTAGGAACTACGTGTCCCAGAGATGCTCAATTGGGGGCTTAATTCAAATAAGACACGTGGTACTGACGGTTGTTTTTGCGCAGATGAAAACCTGTGAACAAGAGGCTTGCAGCCTCGAAACGCGTAAGGGAAATAAAGACTCTGAATACCAATTGCCGGTTCGGAAAATTATGCCTGCAGTGGAGTGCGCATTCAAGCAAAAAGGAGAACTTTGTGGGAATATATATATATATATATATATATATATATATATATATATATATATATATACACGCACACACATACACAAGGTCATGCTTTACTGTACACACACATACACAAGGTCATGATTTACATCTCCACAGTACATACGTTGTGTATTGTAGACAGTGTGGCGCGAATTCATTGTAACCTCTGATGCAAACAAGAAGTACAAGTACAATGTGAAGACATTACTTATTTGTAACGTTGCAATTATTAGTTTGTGGCCAATATTTTATGGAAGCAGTGTCTATGGGAAGGCTTGAGGGGCGGGGAATGGGGGTTGGCCTTTGTATTTAATGTTTTCTCTGCCAATTGCTTGACAACTTCTTCGTGCGGGACCCCTAAAACCTAAATGTCCTTTCGTTTTCATGTTTTTCCGTTGTATTTAAGTTTTCCCCACATTAGGTCAGCAAGGCTTGATTTTTCTTTTCAGTATAAGAAACCAAGTCTCCAATAACTAATATCTTGTCTGTCTTTTTCGAAGGAAGCATGACTTGGTGCCCAGGGTAGGGGTAGTCCATTACTCTCAAGCCTTTCTGATCTATTACAGAGAGCTGATTGGACAGACAGGTCCTTCATGGATTGTGGTCCTGAAAGAACTAGGTCCTCATTGGCATGTTGGGTTTTAAAATGGCTCTTCAGGTCTTCTCCCCAGTTATTAGTTTCAAAGATAATATATCCATCAAGAGCAGATCATCAGTCAAAGTTCTCCAAAAGTGACCTCCTGAAGAAAATTCACTTTCTGTTCTTGAGCAATGGCATGCACTCTGTGAGAATAAAGTATCAATTTTCCTAATCGTTGGAAGCCTTGAGCAATTCAGGTCAACATATCTGGTTAGAACTCAGATCTTTTTTAATCTTGGACAGTCTGGCCTTGGAGTAATGCTACACTTGCTTGCACACGTGCGCTCTACTGAGCAGTTCAGTAGCCATGAAAGTTATATTTGAGTATAACGCTTATCTGATAGAGACTACTAGCCGTAGATTCCTTACCGTACAATTATCCCCAGGCGTGATACTGGACCCGGAAAAGTTTCTTGGCCCAGCGTCGCTACGCGCTGGAGGGCGGCACCACGCGACTCCGCCCGCCGTCTTCCGCGGGCGTGACGTCAGTGAGGTGACATAAGCCCCACCCTGGCGCGCTGATGTCAGTTTCCTTCTTTTCCGCGTGCAATGCGGATCCGGATCGTGTTCCTGGCCTGTTTTCAGGCCTTCTTTTCACGCTTTGCGTTTGTTTTTGGGAACAGAGTGCGAATGCCTTCGGGCTTCAAGACGTGCTCGTCTTGCGCACGCCAGATGTTGGCGACGGACCCTCGCCCCATTTGTATGTGGTGTTTGGGGGAGCACCACGGACTCCACGGACTGCGAGGCTAACAGCAGATGAAGCCGAAGTCCCGGCGGGAGCGCCGGATGAAACGCCTCTCGGCCCGCATGTCCAGGTCGGCGGCGTCGCCGCATCCATCCCCCATGGAAGGTTCAAGAACGGCCGCTTCCGTCTCCGACATCGTCCCTCTCCGAGGCCTCAAGAGCGTCGCTCACCTGTTGGTAACTGTCGCAGTTTGTCCCCGAGGCCTGGTCCCCGCCCTATGGGGGGCGCGGGTTCTAGGAGGGTTGTGCGACCTCGCGCATCTCCACCCTACCCGCCGTTCCCCAGGCGTGGGGGCGACCAGAGCCCAAATGGAGGCCTATGCTGCGGCCCTGCAGGTCTCCTTGGCTCCTCCTCTTCCTGGGATGTCTGCGGGTCCCTTGATATGTGCGGGGCCTTCTGCGGAGTCGCCGGCAGCTCCGGCCCCGGCGCTGACAGGTTCGGCTTCAGGTCTTGGAGATGTGGTGTCGTTTGGGTGCGGCCCTACGGGGTTCTCTCCTTCGGACCACAGCGCCTCTGCCTCGCCGCAAACCCCCTTGGGGGTCCCTGTGGTGTCGCGGGAGGTTGCTGTGACTCGGGGCTTGTCCTCGAGTCTCCCTCGGTCCTCTGGGCAGGCGACGGCCTTGTCCGAGGCCGAGCTGATGCCGCTCAGGCGCCGGCAGCTTCTGGCCCTGGCGCTGCCGCAGGGGCTGGCAAGGGGCTGGGGCGCGTCCCCGGGCCCCCCTTGTCTCTCCACGCAGGTGGCTGCCTCTTCGGAGGTCGAGTCGGTGCCTTTTCGGCGCCGTTCTTTGGCCGCCCTGGCTCCGACCCCACCCCACGAGTCGTGGCAGAGGTCGTCTCGGCGTCCCCTTCGGCGCCGGTCGACGTTGAGCTGACGCCGGTGGCGGACTCCACGGCTCCGAGCTGGCGTCGGGTCGTTGATTCGTCGTCGGAGGCCCCCTCTTCTCCAGAGGTTCGGCAACTGTTTGTTTCTTCTTCTCCGGAGTCGGGACGCCGCGTCGTGGCCTTTTCCCTGGCGTCTTCCAAGGAGGGCACTTCGCCGTCCCCGCGCCCAGCAGTCTTCCCCGGAGAAGCCTCAGGTTCCCCACTCATTGGTCAACCTTTCCCCCGTTCCGCGCTTGGCCTTTCCTTCCTCCGGTTGGGCTGGGGGAAGGCCGGCTTAGCTTACAGGCGTCGCCCACGGAGGAATTGCTCTCCCTACCGCGTTGCCCTACGGAGGAGAGTGCTGCCTTCGCCCGGGCTGTCTCCACGGCTGCGGGGATTTTGCGCATGGGCGACCCGGCTGCCTATTTCCCCGCAGATCATTTGCTTGAGGTTCTCCATCAGGGCTCTGGTGGACGGGAGTTGCTTCTTCCCTTCGAAGCTTCGCTCCATAATTCTCTCTTGGGGGCCTGGTGGCATCCTGCCACGGGGGACTCGGTGCCCCAGCCGTTTCTGCATCGCCGCCGTCCTGCTCTGCATGATCCTGTCTGCCTTTCCTTCCACCCTTCTACCAGGAGCCCTCTTCTGCAGACTGCCTTTCCCTCTTTGTCAACGGTGTTGTCTCCTCCGTCACGGGAGGCCCGGTGGTTAGATTCATGGGGGCGGAACATCTTCGCCTCTTCCAGTGCTGCCTTGCAGGCGCTCAACACGCTTTGTGTGTTGGCCAGAGCCAATTCTTGCTTGAGGGATTCGGCGGTGTCCCTTCTGTCTTCCGCTTCTCAGGAGGGTGCCTGCGCTGATCTGCGGCACCATGTGTTGGATGGCCGGGAGCTGGCGGTGTTTATTCTTCGCTCAGCTCTGGATGTTTCTGAGGTGCTTGGTCGCCCCATGGCTTCTTCAGTGGCCCTCCGTCGCCATGCTTGGCTGAGGGATAGTGTTTTCCCTGAGAACGTTAGGGAGCGGCTGGTTGACCTCCCCTTCGATGGCGCTCTTTTGTTTCACGCCCCTGCGAATTCTGCCATTCAGAGGTTCTATGCGGGCAGGGGTGTGGAAATTTTAAAATAATCTACTTGTCCATGGGACAAAATGCAACATAAACCTACATGTCCTGTAAGACAATCAACTTGTCCCACCTATTCCCAAATCAATTACGTGGGATGACACACAGCCATTAGTGGATTTTTGTTTTCATAAAACTGACCAGTGGTTAATCAGTGATTTTTAAAAATGTTGTTGGCAAACTTGACTTTATTGCTGAGAAGCGATATTCTCCTGAAGTGCTGAAACATAACAATAAATGATCTTCAATAAATCAATCAAATGACACTTGTTAAAGCGCACAGCTGTTTCGAAGGCAGCAACTCAGCACTCTAGCAGACCGTAAGGGCAGGCCAAAGTAACTAGAAACTAAACGGAGTCAAACAGCAAGTTTTAAGTTGCCTTTTTAAGGCTGACGAGTCAATTAACATTAACTGAAAAAAAAGACTGTCCATAATTTTGCCTTGTGTACAGTAAAGCGGTTGCCTCCACAGCGAGACTTGAGAATTTTTGTAGGCCTCTGAAGATGACTTGTTGGATATACGCACCCACTTTTGAGTATACAGAGACTGTCTATTCAGCAGATATGTGGGGCCTCACCATGATAAGCGCTGGAAGCCATCGTTAGATGGTGCCTCAACACTCTCCTGATTAGTCATGCCGCTGCACTTTGAATTAGCTTAAGTCAAATATGCAGGAAGACCAAGGTAGAGACTGTTAAAGTAATCGTGGGACGTAATTAAAGAATACATTGTTTTCCCAGTCTCTTCAGGAACCAGACCAAGAAACGTCTTTATAATTTTCATCTTCAAAAGGCAGACAGGCAAAATATGTTTAATTTGTGACGTAAAAGAGAGGGTTGAGTCAAATATGATGCACACATTTCTAGCAGGTTTGTGGTATGATTAGGACAGGTTTGGCAGGCCAACAGACAGAAGGTGGCAGGAGCCATTTTGGTAAAAACCAAATCTTTTGTTTTGTCAGAATTTTGTTTAAACAATTTGCATCCATTCGAGTTGCGACTACTCTAAGACATTGTTTGAAATTGTGAAAAGCTGCCTCCGTATTATCTTGGAAGGATCTTGAATAGCTGACTTTAGGTATGGTAGTTTGAATATACTGGTCCAAAAACAAGCTGCAGCTTATTTGCACATCGATCCATGTTGGTTGTATGTGGAAATACCTACTGCGGAAACATCATGCTGCCAAAATATTGAGAACCAAAATATAGAATCTGGAGTTAAGAATAGTAAATCTTTACTTAACAATTACCTTCTCAAAATTTTGGCCCTCAATATTTTGTATATAATATTCATGTAGCACGATATTCTGAAGGCAAAATTTAGGTAGAGTACCTCAGGGTTGCAGTAAAAAAGAAATAGATGAGAAATTCTGTGCAGTTGAGGAGGTGCTGTCTGTCACGAGATGTCTGGCCTGCTTCCAGCCTAATTGGTTCTTTCCTTTCATCTTGCCAAACTGACATACTCACTGCACATACACACAACCCAAATAAAATGACACACCCTCCCGGGACAAAAAAACACACTCACTGCACACTCAAATGCCATTGCACAGACACAAAGCTACGCTATAGATGCATAGACTCATGCATCACTTAATGGACAAACACACAAACACATGCAGGACCACACCCCTAGATACTTGCCCCCGCGCAGACATAAACACACCCACTATAGATAGACCCAAGCGCTCTCTATAAACAAACTGTACCCAAACAGGAACGGTTTGCATAACATGTGCCCTAATTTGGCACTGACTGGAGCAGAGATACTGCCCGCAAAGATATCCACGGATTTCCAAAAAAGGCTGGAAGAAGCCACTCATTTTCTCTTCTAAGGTAGGACATTCTACAGATGTATAAAAAATACAAATGTATGTTGCAGAAGGGAAATAACTTGTAGGAAGTTTAGGATTAGGTGGCAATGATGTCCAGCATAGGTCCATGAGGGCAGGTCAGACTCAATGGCCAGACTTTCAAAATGACCACTTACTATTCAAATTTGTTCTAATGAGATAAAATTAGTATTCGTTTATTTTATGTGAGAATCCTGAAAATCTAGTATGCGTTTGGCCCTCCTTGGCACACGTTGCACACGCCTAGTCTCTTTGGCTGTTTAAGGCTCTCTTGTTTGCCAATGCTTGTTTCAACTTCGGTTCATAAATAGCACAGCTTTTCAGTTTGTTAGGCTCAGAGTGTAGATGTGCACTTGTAAAAGATACACCTACATTTTCCTGTGAATTAATATTTTCTGAGGTGTGAGAAGAGGGTGTTTCAGGGTTGGCATGCCCTGGGAAGTTTGTGCACACCCACAAAATAATGCATTTGGGAGTTTTCACAAATCTTTCCACAGCCTATTCGCATCATGGACATGGGCAAATATTTGCTCATATCAAAGTTCGGACAAAATCTGTGTCCAGGGTGGAAGTGGAAAGAAAACACCATCTAATTGGGTGGGATTGTAGGGAAAGGTCTCACTGTTTGCTTTGTAGTTTCTTTGCCAGAGAGACTGGAGAAAAATGGAGACAGTATTCCTCTTGGGCAAACTACGTATGTTGTTTTCACTCTAATGCGTAATATAGCATTAAATGATATAGTTTCAATCAATAATTATCTTGTAGAGTGCAGCTATGTGTTTTGTTTGTGCTTAGAAATGGATGGCAGGAGTGCAGGTTGAAGCACTATATTAAAGATTACTGCTTCTTTTTAAAAAGGTATTCTTTCAGACTATTGAGGACCCATACTATTCATATCTGAAAAGAATATCCTGCCCTGACCCTTATGATGGCAAAGTATTTTTAAGAATTAAATTGAACATATTCCTAAATTGGTTAATTGTAGATTATATTCATTCCTAATATTATGCATTGGTTCCTCAGACAGACAGCCTCACATTCTTTACTTGTTTTCTTTTCAAATCATGCCCAGTAGGCTAGGTCGTCCATTTCAGGTGTTTCGCTGCAGTTCTCGTTTCTCAAAAGGGTTAATTTCTGATATGCATTTCTTTACATGTCTTTGTTATTCATTTACTCACAATAAAATGGCACTTGAGGTGTCCAACATTTGGCAGCAGAATGTCACTCGTTTTAAGTACACTGTAACCACGGAAATGTCACCCATAAGCAATGAAAAATCGGCAGCTATGAGTATCACATCACACAAAAGGCCTTCAAAATGCTGGGCTAAGTGTGTAGCTAAACGAGCCAAAGCTAAAAGAGCCAAAAGCATAACTTTTCCTTTTTACACATAAAATAAGACCACATTAAATAAAAAAAAATACCCTGAAATGCCTAAGCACACTGACAACTTGTCAGCACCTTTCCCGAACAAATGCTCACCTTTCAGAACCTGAATAACAAGGTCTATGCCCTCCGAGCAGCAAATCAGGGTCTCTTGGAACTTGATGCACCAGCCAACTCCACTGCTCTCTTTAGCACAATTACAGCCGACTGCTCCAACCCCTGCAAAGCTGCCATGGTCAGATCCGGAGAATATCTGAGCCAAATGGGACCCCGAACGCCAGATGAGACAGTCCTTTTCCAGTGTTACACATGCAGGAATGCTTCCTTGCGCACCAGCAAATAAGGCTTGTAAATGCAAACTCACTATCCTGCATGAGCAATCTCCACCACACTTTCGATTTCTTTGAACAGACGCACCACAGGAGAAAGTGAAAACGGACAACAAAACAGACGGAGGAAAGGAGTTACCGTGCCTCAGCAGATTTTATATTGCGTTCTTGTTGTAACCTAAGGCAAGAACAAATAACGTTACAATTGAGTTCCTTCGTGTATTTTTGTGGCAGTTAGTGAGAAAAAAAACATATACTGGCAGAGTCTACGCCCGCTCTCAAAGACCTCGCTCCTTGCTCATCCCAGTTTCATTCTCTTTCTGCCGCCTCTATCTCCTACTTCATACGCTTGCGGAGCAAAAGTGTCCAGTTATCAGCACTAGCCACACAGGCATTAGCTGCTAGTAAAACACAAAAACGTGTTTTTAAAATCCGAGCCTGCAAGGAAAATAAATTGCAAGTTCTGTTTTCGGTATCCTGTGCCATCACGAATACTATGGCATTAGTAAATGGAGCGAGAGAGACTTGTAGAGCTCTCATAGGCAGACAATTGTTGTTGTGCGCACAAGAGCTATGCATGCGTGCAGAAGCTACTACCAGCAGCGAAGAGAAGTGCATCTGAGAGAACACTACCGGCCACTCACCGAGCCGATAGCTGTAAGGGCGGGGCCAAGTAGGGAGGTCTCCATTTACTTTGATTTAATGTCTAGTTGTCCGTCGGACAAAATAGACATTAAATCTTCTTGCCCCTGACAGAAATCAACATGTCTCTGGCGTCGGGCGATATGAATTCCTCTCCCCTGGCGGGGCTTCGTCCTCCTCCTCAGTGAACCTGGATGTCGGTCTGTGTTCTGGGAGGTGTTCTCCCATTGTTTTCTGGGGCCTAGTAACAAGTAGCCCCGGTTGTGTGTTCTGTGTGGTTGGTGTGCCTTCGGGGTCCCTTGGTTGGCCCTTTGGTGCTGTTGGCTGCTGGTTCAGCCCCCCTTTTTTGCCTTATGGTTTTGGCTGTTGGTAAGCCTGTATAGGTCCTGGTATTGGGCCTTTTGTGTCTTCTTTATTGGCTGCTTGGTAAGGAGTCTGCGGTTTTACCCGCAGGCTTTTCTGTTTGTCCTCTGCTACGGAATCTTTTCCTAAGAGGTGTTCCCATGTTTTCTTGGGCCGTAACATACCCTGTGTAGAGTACTTGTAGCTATTACATAGATTAGTCATGTGCTGGGGCGGTGTGGTCACCCTTTTCGGGTTCCTTGGCGTTGTGGTATATCGCTGGTGCAGTCTCTTTGCTATGGTCTTGGCGCGGCTTGCGTTGCGCCCAGGTCTCTTCTCCAGGTTCGCTACGTCGCTCGACCAGTCTGGCCTGCTGTCTACGGCGTGGTTTTGTGGCGCTTTCGCCCTTCTGTCCGGCGCTTCGGCCTGGTCCTCTATCTGGTGTTCCAGAGGGGCTGGCTTCCTTTGGCTGCTGTGTTCTGGTTGACGGTCTTGGCCCGTCCTCCGTCCTTTTTTTTTTCTTCTGCCTGGTTTCACTTCTTTCGTGGGTTGTGTGTGTTTCGGCACCGGCCCCTCCCTTAGGGTGTGTCCTGGCCCTCCCTTACCTCTGTCTTCGGCTTGCGCCTGGCTTGGTCTGGTGCGCTGCTTCATGGTGTTGCCTGCTGCTGGCTGCGCATGCCTGCGGCTGCCTGCTTGTTCCGGTCCACCGTTGTGGTACTTAATGTGTTCCCTTGTGCCCTTTCCTCTGGTTCCGCTGGGGCTTTGTGCATATGTGCTTTTCTTCTTACGCCTACGCTATTGGCGGTGGAACGGTTCCTGCCTTCTCCGCTGCTTCCGGCCACGGTGTGTTCGGCTGTTTCCGATCACTGTGTGTGCTTCTTGCGGTGGGCCGTGCCTCCATGGGGTTTGAGGTGCTTCTTTTGTTCCTTGTGGTCCTTCGGGTGCTGTCTGCCCCTGCGGAGTGTTGGCCGGTCCTCCCTTACTTGGGCGTGGGATCTCCTGGCCCTCCCTTCTGGTTCCTGTGACATGTCACCTGCTGGGGTCCTGTGTCTCTCCTGCTGGGGAGGCTGTCTCGCAGGACCTCCTCCCTTCTGGGTATGGCATGGGTATCTATTCTACGTTAAGGAATCTGCGGCTAGTAGTCTTTATCAGATGTACAAGTTACTTACCTCCGGTAACGATGTATCAGGTAGAGACGATTCTAGCTGCAAATTACTTCACGACCCACCCTGCCTCCCCGTTCTGCAAGGACCCTCCGCTTGGGTTTCTGCACTCGCCTCCCTCTGTGTGGCTTGTCTTCTGTGAGTGTCCTCTTCGCTTTCTTCCGGTCAGGCTGTCTGGTTCTGCTTTATGGCCCCCCCTTCTCCTTTGATACAGGGATGGTTGGTTGCTCCGTGCCCTTGCTTTCCTCCAGCTGTTTTGTCTCCAGTGTAGGGGTCTCCTTTTGCTCTTTTTCCCTCTATTTGTTTGGAGTTTTTGATCCCCTTGCGGTCTTCTGTGTTGGGGATTCTTACCGGGCCTCCTGCTCCTGTCATCTGGGGGTGGATTGCTATTGCTCCTCTCTTCCAGGCTTGTGGCCCTTCACTGTGTGGTTTGTGGTTACAGTCTCTCTCTCTCTCTCTCTCGCTCACTCTCTCTGCGCTTTCATGTCCTTGTGCCTCCAGGAAGGCTATTGCCTTGGCTTGCTCGGTTGTTCCTTGGGGGGGGTGCTCTGCTCTTTCCCTGCTATAGCTCGCTGCTTTGGCCTTCTGGTGCTTTGGTGCCGCCGGGTGCTGTCACCTTGGCTTGCACAGTTGTTCTTCAAAGTGGTGCTCTCTTCATTCCCTGCTATAGCTCCGCTGCTATAGCTTTTTGGTGCCAACTGGTGCTGTTCCTCACCCTTTGTTTCTTTCTGTTTTGTTTCTCTGCTTTTTCGCACACTGTTCCCATGCTCTCCTCAGTATTGTTGGCTCCGCGTTGTGGCACGTAAAAGTTCTCCGAAGCAAACTGAGGTCAGCGCGCCGGGGTGGGGCTTATGTGACCTCGCTGACGTCACGCCCGCGGAAGACGGCGGGCGGAATCGCGTGGTGCCGCCCCCCGGCGCGCAGAGATGCTGGGACAAGAAACGTTTCCGGGTCCAGTCTCATGCCTGGGGATAATTCTACGTTAAGGAATCTGCGGCTAGAATCATCTCTACCAGATACATCGTTACCGGAGGTAAGTAACTTGTACATCTCATCATCGGATCAGATGTTTTACCCTGCATGTACTCACGAGTACCAAGGCACTTGTCACTGAAATTCCACTGGGACTGTGGTCCACCTCTCACCAAAATACTACTATTTTTCAGCATTAGTAGCCTTTGGTGTTCCAGTTTGTTAGACCTGGTACCATTGGCCTGAGTCTCCCTTCCATTTTTACTGATTGCCTCCTCTGTTTTTGATCTGGTTGCTGGTTTAGGTGCTTTGGGCACTGTGCCACTGCTATTTAGTGCAAGTGCTCCCTATGTTAAATTGATGTACTGGATTAGTAACTCCATGATTGGCTTATTTGATTTATTTGTCAGACCTTAGTATAGTGTACCATGACTGCCCAAGGCCTGTAAATTAAATGCCGCTGTCAGGCTTGCAGCACAGGTTGTGCCACCCACAGAAGCAGCCTGTAAAGTGTGTCTCAGGCCTGCCATCGCAGAGCCTGTGTGCAGTCTAGTACTGCCATGTCGACTTGGTGAGTGCACCCACTTACCAGTCCCTAAACCTTCCCATTTCTTCATATCAGACCCCCCTAAGGTAGGCCCAAGGGCAGGGTGCATTGTAAGTGCAAGGAAGGACATGCCCTGATGTGTGTGGCATGTCCTGATAGTTAATTACAGCCATTTTCGTTTTTCACTATTGCAAGGCTGCCAGTCCCCATAGGTCGGAATGGGCAGTTTGATTATAACACCTTATAATCCTAACTGACCCAGGGAACATGGTAGAAATTCGAGTTTAGTATGCCTGAACTCAGAATGATAAAAAAACATCTTTTAGTGAAGTTGGTTTTAACATTCTGTGTTTGAAAATACCACTTTTAGAAAGTAGGTATTTTATTACCCAACCATCCAGCCTGCCTCTGCTAGCTTGTGTATTGTGTGTCTGGCTTTGTGAGTGGCAGGGGCTGGGGTATTCCAGGAGACAGGGTGAGTCAGCACAGGGCTGAATAGACCTATCTACGTGTAGAGTGGTGGGGGGAGTAGCACCTGGATCTGAATAGGGATGTGCCTGCCTTCCACAATGCTGGATCCACCTCCTGTGGTGCGTCTGATGACCCTGGCCCACACTGTCAAAGGAAAGGAGTCATCCTGTAAACAAAGTGCTCCAGGACTGCATAGAACTGGTTTGGATTAGGTACAGGCTCCTCTGCCTTCAGAGGACAAAGGATTTAGTAGTATAAATATGGGGACCCAAACCCCAAGACTTTAGATCACTTCTGGAACAACAAGACAAACCTCTGCCAAGGAGAAGAACCAAGGAAGCTGTAGGAGTTGGACTGCTCCCCTGCCAGTGTGCTGTGTTGGCCTACATTGGTGTCTTCAGTGCCGAGGAGAAGGAACTTTCAAAGAACTTTCATCATCTTGCAGAATATTACTCCAAGGGCTTGAACTTGTGCTTGCCTCCTGCTGAAGTCTCAGGGACACCAGCTCCCCTCTGAATTTCCTTGCTGGGAATTGTGTCTGCAGAAGCCTGCGTGTCGCTGGGAGCGCGACTCAATGAGAAGAAGCATGTCGCAGTCGCAGCTGTTGCCGTCGCATCGCCAGAGAAGCGTGTCGCTGCCGCATCACCAGAGAAGGGTGCCTTTGTCAAACCTGTTACTCGATACATCACCGGAGAAGCGTGTTGCCGCCACAGAGATCGCCGTCGCATCACCGGAGAAGCGTGTTGCAGGGCCTGTCGCGGCTCCAAAGTTACAGAGTTTGCCGCACGGCCGCCGGGCGCGCACGTATCGTCTTCACGTCGTTGCATCAAGGGCGCCATCTTATCGCATCGCACTAGCTTCTCGCATCACATTGAGGCGCCATCTTTGTCGCATTGTAACCGGAATGCAGTACAAGAATAAACGCATCACCTCCCCTCCGGTAAGGACCAAGACACATCCCCTACTCTGCGCAAGCATTGAGGCACGAGGCATCGTCTCCCCCGAAGTAAGGAACCAACGCATATCCATCCCTGCGAACCTTTTGTTTGTTTTGCATTAGCATCCAGGTACTTTTTTGAGAACTGTGTCGCATTTATCATCAACTTGAACTAAGTGACTTCTACCATCATTAAGTCTATTTTGAGTACAGTATTGTGGATTTTTGTCGTTTGTGGTCTTGTGTTAAGCCTATATAAAGAATACTTATGTTCGAGGCATATGAGCTGCAGATTACACACTGTGCATAGATCGCCATCTGGTGTTGGGCCCGGATGTTGCGGTTGTTTTTCTCTTGGAAAGTCTTTGGAAGACACGAGGTATGTGACTCCTCCTTTGGATCGTATTGCGCATGGGCTTCGGCTCCATCCTCAGATTGTTTTTTTCCGCCATCGGGCTCGGATGTGTTATTAGCGCTCTGGTTCCGAACCGTTTTCAGTTCTTCTGATCGGCGTGCAATCCTTTCCCTTTCCGCGGTATTGTTTCGATCGCGATCTCCACACTCGACGTGACTCTCATCATTCGAAGTCTTCGATTCCGGTCGTCGACGAAGGCCTTCGGGCCTACCTGGCCTCCTGTCCTGGCTGATGGAAAGGACACCATTCAAAATGTGTCCTCGATGTGGGTCGAAGTTTCCCCACACCGATCTCCATGAGGTGTGCAACCTCAGCCTCTCCCCAGAACACGAGGCAACTGACTGTCCGGCTTGCAAATCCTTCCGTTCGTAGAAGACTATTTGGGACCGGCGAGCGAGGAGAACATTGGCTCACTCGTCGACTTCCATCCCCGACGACATCTTCGGAGAAGGCGTCGATGTTCCGGAAGAGCAGCACACCGAAGAGGGCCTCGTCAGTGCCTCCGAAGTAGACGACTCCGATGTCGAGGACATCACTCCGGCACAGAGGGGCGTGAGTACTAACATCGACCCCCACCCTCGACGACATCGAAAAGGCTTCGGTCATGCCTTCGCCCTCGGGCCTAGGCACGACCAAAGACACTGCTTCCCATACCTCGCTTTCGGGGCCCGGTTAAGAAGCCCATCAAGCCTTCCGGCGGCTCGGGCTCGAGCCAGCCTGCCGTCGGTGCCGAGAAACACTCCTCGGCACCAACACCTAAAAAGAAGATGGCCTCCTCCTCCGCACCGAGCTCCACACCGAAGCACTCGGCGCCGAAGACTGGCACTAGCTCCTCGGTACCGACATCATCCCCGGAGCCGAGCAAAAAACCAAAGGCCCTCGAAACCTACACCTCGAAGCTGAAAGCCATCTCGGAACCGAGGAAACAAACAGACATTTCAAAGCCCCACGGTTCAAAACAACGAACCGATGCCGAGTCGAAGCCTAAGAAACCCACGGCTCCGACACCTCCGGCACCGAAGGATCAGCCCCCCACAGATTAACTATTTCGGCCCGATCCACTACAAAAAACACTTGTGAAGGACCCTAAAACTGGACATTTGATGCTCCGTATCAAAAAGAGACCACTGGACAAGCCTGCCCCAGCTCCACCTCCAAAGAGAAGAGACTTTGCTACCTCCCCTTTGAGACTGCCTTCACCCCCTCCTCCACCTTCTCCATCACCTCCTCCTTCTCATCCGCCTCCCCCACCTCATCATTCTCCCTCACCTGATGAGGATGATGATGTCTACGACGACACAGGGGACGGGCCGCATGACCAGCCCACAGGGGACCCCACTCCTACAGGCTCCCCAGACCCATGGGACGACTACAACATCCCAGACGTCCCTAACGTCCCGCAGGACGACCTTTACCCTTCAAGACCGCCCCCCCCCCCCTGAAGACACAATGGGGTTTAACCAACTGCTCCATAGGGCTGCACACTACCACGGAGTTGATCTCCATACAGACCCCGTGGAGGAGGACTTCCTCCTACATACTTTTGACACTACACAGAGGGCCACTTCCATTTTGCCCATGCTTAAATGGGTTATTAAGCACGCACTGGAGGTCTTTAAAGACCCGGTCAGGGCCAGGGTCATCAACCCTCACATTGAGAAAAAGTATAAGGCCGCCCCTACAGACCCCACCTACATCAGAGGCCCCGCACCACTAGACTCCCTAGTAGTCTCCAATGCGAGGAAGCGGGCAAACTCCCAGGCATCAGGTGAGGCTCCACCACCTGATAAGGAGTCCAAACTCCTGGACGCCTCTGGCAAGCGAACTGCATCCCAGACTGCCAACATATGGCGCATTGCAAACACCCAAGCGCTTTTAGCAAGATATGACGGCACGTTATGATGAACTGGAAGCCATAATGCAACACCTCCCTGACAAATACAAGAATAGGGCGTTTGAGCTAATCCAGGAGGGTAAAACCATCACCAACACCTCCATTTGTTGCGCCCTCGATGTAGCTGACACTGCCTCTAGAGCAATTAACACCAGCGTCCTCCTGTGTAGGCATGCCTGGCTACGAATTTCAGGTTTCAAACCCGAGGTGCAGAGTTCCATCCTCACCCACCCCTTTGATGAGCAACATCTGTTTGGCCCCAATGTCGACGTTGCCCTTGAAAAAATGAAAAAGGACACCGACTCGGCAAAATCTATGGGATCCTTGCAGTCGCAAGCTCCCAGGCGCTCCTTTCGCCGCTCTTCATTTAGAAGCAACTCCAGAGGCTACTCATCCAACAGCGCCTCCACTTCCTATAAGGCCCCTACCCAATCCACCTTCACTAGGGGTTACCAGAGAGGCGGCTACATGGGTAACAATAATAAAGGCAGAGGCAAAACTAACACCTCCCGCTCTGCCTCCTCCCCTGCCCAATGACTTCCCTCCACTCCCCCCAGACCATCCCACTCCGGTTGATGGCAGACTCCACAATTTCCTTCCTGTCTGGACTACCATCACCTCAGACAGATGGGTGACACAGATAATTCGGTCAGGCTACTGCCTCGAACTAACATCTACCCCCCCCCCCCCCCCCCCCCCAAACATTCCACCCAAACAGCGCCCAGTGTCACAGGACCATTTGTCACTTCTAAAGCAGGAGGTAATCTCCCTCCTACAAAAGAGTGCAATAGAACCAGTTCCAGCCCACCAACAAAACATAGGAGTTTACTCCCTATATTTTCACATACCGAAAAGGGACGACACTCTAAGGCCCATCCTGGACCTCAGACCCCTAAACCACTACATACACTCAGACCATTTCCACATGGTCACACTCCAGCAGGTACTTCCCCTACTCTCCCAGAACGACTTCCTTGCCACCCTAGACCTCAAGGACGCCTATTTCCACATTCCCGTTCACAAAGCTCACAGGAAGTTTCTCAGATTTGTAGTGGACGGTCAACAATATCAATTCAAAGTACTCCCATTCGGAGTCACCACAGCACCACAGGTGTTTACCAAGTGCCTAGCGGTAGTGGCAGCACACCTGCGAAGACAACACATCCACGTCTTCCCATACCTAGACGACTGGCTCATAAAAGCCAGCTCATACAACCAATGTGTACAACACACTCACACCTCTATCCAACTACTTCACGAACTGGGCTTCACAGTAAACCAAACAAAGTCCCATCTGCAACCATCCCACGTAAAACAATACCTCGGTGCCACCATAGACACCTCAAAAGCGCTAGCCTATCCCAGTCCTGCCAGGATAGCAAACATTCAGGCTGTACGCGCCAAATTTCAACCGGAACACACTCTTCCAGCTCGAGTGTTCATGCAATTTATAGGAATGATGGCCTCTTGCATATTCGTAGTACCTCACTCAAGACTCCAGATGCGTCCTCTCCAAGAGTGCTTAGCGCGCCAATCGAACCAGGCCCAGGGTCAATTGACAGATCTGGTGTTGGTAAACGGTCGTGCCCATCGCTCTCTGCAGTGGTGGACCACCAAAAACCTTTCCAAAGGGCGACCGTTCCTGGAACCGGTTCCTCAGATAGTACTGACAGCGGACGTATCGCTCTCCGGCTGGGGAGCTCACCTACTACATCACAAAATGCAGGGCAGGTGGACACCTCAACAAAAGTTACTCCACATCAACCATCTGGAGTTACTAGCCATATTCTTAGCCCTAAAGGCCTTTCAAACACATGTCTCAGGCAAGGCCGTCCTAGTCCGCACGGACAACATGACAGCCATGTACTATATACAAAAACAAGGTGACACACACTCTCCGCAGCTCTCTCGGCTAGCACAGAGCATATGGAGATAGGCCATTCCCCCAAAAATCTTTCTCCTAGACCAACATGTCCCAGGAGTCCAAAACACTATGGCCGATCTGCTAAGCAGACAAACACAACAGATCCACGAGTGGGAACTCCATCCACAAGTTCTTCACCCGTACTTTCAAATGTGGGGGTATCCACAGATAGACCTCTTCGCCACCCAGGAAAACGCCAAATGCCCAAGCTTCGCTGTCAGGTATCCACACCCATTGTCCAAAGGCAATGCGATATGGATGAACTGGTCAGGCAGATTTGCGTACGCTTTTCCGCCTCTCCCACTCATTCCATTAGTGGTGCGCAAACTACAGCAACACTCCCTAACCCTCATCCTAGTTGCTTCAGCTTGGGCCAGACAACCGTGGTACACCACATTGCTGGAACTCTCCATAGTTCCGCACCAAAAATTACACCTCTCTCCACGCCTCTTAACCCAGAACCATGGAGAGATCAGACACCCGGACCCAGCTCAGCTCAACCTTGTGATCTGGCTCCTGAAATCCTAGAATTTGGCTACCTTAATCTTCCCCCTGACTGTATGAACGTCATTAAAGAAGCTAGGCGTCCTACCACTTGAGCTTGCTACGGAGCCAAGTGGAAACCATTTGTCATTTATTGTCACAACAATAATATCAATCCCTTGGATGTGTCTATCCAACACATCATAGGCTACTTACTATACCTACAAAGATGCAACCTAGCCTACACGTCTATTAGATTACACCTTGCTGCCATAGCAGCGTATCTACAAAATAGACAGCATCTATCCCTCTCTAGAGTACCTGCCATAAAAGCCTTCATGGCCTCAAATGAATAATTCCACTTAGAGGGCCACCCTCACCAGTGTGGAACCTAAACATCGTTCTCACAAGACTAATGGGCCCTCCATTTGAACCTCTACATAAATGCGAGCTTCAATTTTTTAACATGGAAAACAGCTTTCCTTGTAGCCATTACTTCCCTCAGAAGGGTCAGTGAAATACAAGCACTCACCATTCAAGAACCTTTTCTGCAAATCCATCATAATAAGGTTGTTCTCCGCACTAATCCAAGATTCCTTCCTAAAGTAATTTCTCCCTTTCACCTCAATCAATCTGTAAAACTGCCCGTATTCTTCTCGCAGCCACAAACCATTGCAGAAAGAGCTCTGCACACACTAGACGTCAAAAGAGCTTTACTCTACCACATCGAGAGAACACAACCTTTTCGAAAGACCAAACAATTCGTGTCTTTCTCACCACCACACAAAGGCAACCCCATCTCCAAATCTGGGATAGCTAGGTGGATTGTTAAATGCATACAGATTTGCTACCACAAAGCAAAACGAACGCTATCTGTTCCCCCTAAAGCCCATTCTACACGTAAGATAGGGGCTTCTATGGCATTTTTAGGGAACATCCCCTTAGATATCTGCAAAGCAGCTACATGGTCTACACCGCATACTTTCACTAAACACTATTGTGTAGATGTGCAAACCAAGCAACAATCTAGTGTGGGCCAGGCTGTCCTTGAAACACTGTTTCAAACAACAGCAACAGATACTGGTGGTCGCCGCTAAGAGGGGGTACTGCTACACAATCTATGCACAGTGTGTAATCTGCAGCTCATATGCCTCGAGAATATGCTACTTACCAGTATGCATCTGTTCTTGGCATGTAGAGCTGCAGATCTACACACGCCCACCCGCCTCCCCGGCTACCTTTATCTGTTCCAGTTTTATCTTATTTAGATACAGCACACATGGGCATCTTTCCTGTTTCTTACAAAGCTCCATCATTTCCCTGCTGGCGAAAAACAATCTGAGGATGGAGCCGAAGCCCATGCGCAATACGATCCAAAGGAGGAGTCGCATACCTCGTGACTTCCAAAGACTTTCCAAGAGAATAACAACTGCAACATCCGGGCCCAACACCAGATGGCGATCTATGCACAGTGTGTAGATCTGCAGCTCTACATGCCAAGAACAGATGCATGCTGGTAAGTAGCATATTCCTTTTATACAACCTGTGTGGTGTCCATTTGTAGTGTTTTCACTGTTACTGTATGTGTTCACAAATGCTTAACACACTGCCTCTGAGATAAGCCTGTCTGGTCGTGCCAAGCTACCAAGGGGGTGAGCAGGGGTTATCCAGGAGTGTAATCCCCTTTCCCTGACTAGAAGCAAGCGTCCCTATTTCGTCAAAGGTACCTACCTCTTCCAACTAGAGACCCCCAGTTCTAACACAGTCTTTCGTCAGATCATCTTTGCTGCTGTCTGTACCTCCGAAGCCTTTTGCGGGTAGGCATTTCACTTTTACCCTTTAACCTCAAATGCCCAGACACTTCCATTTTGCTTATATTATGATAGTAGCCCGAGAATCAGAATGTTTGTTCGAAGAACATACCTGCCAGTGAGGATTTACGCTCCACAATGGTGTTCCAAAATGGGCCACATTTTCCACACCCTCTGGGTAAATGGGGGGGTTTGGTGACCTTATCAGTAACTTCAGGGTAAATCCAGCCTATTAGAAGTTGGACTCTGAGAATCCACTAAGAAAACACGTAATTATTGGAGGGAATCCATGCCTGTTTCACAGAGTAATTACTTACTTTACCTGGACTTTCACACTAAGATTTAACCTCTATTCAACAGCCGAAATTTCTGTGTGAAGCAGCATAATGTTTAATTCTGATGGGGCGGTAACAGCTGTAATCAGCCACTTTGGAATTAACACATCATGGACAATGAGGGCTAATATGTCTTTAGTGTCATTGCTCATAACGCAAAGGGTCCCTGAGAGTTCGTATTTCTCACAGCAAGACATTTGTCTGGTCTTCAACAACAACATTGCTGACTGGTACACTTAAACTAAGTAACCACTGATTAACATATATTACATTTTATCTTGAATTTCTCATGCTGTCTCCAGGCCATCAACTGTGCATGTTTTCGGTTTATAACAATTGGTTTGTTTTGTTGTGTTTTTCTTGGTCTATCCTGCTTGACAAACATTCGTTTCTCTCTTGCAGTGCATGAAAATTGTTGACTGTTTACAGAATGGCAACCAGTACTGGTTTCTTGTGTTCTGGTTTAGAGAAGGCATGCATCCCACCCTCTTAGATGTATGTAGTCAAAGTGCACAGTCGGTAGTAGAAACACAAGTAATCTAAGACTGGTTTTGGTCTTGTTGGTCATCTCAGAATGGTGTAGATTGGTTGCAGTGGCACAGTAAGCAAGGTGCCTACGTCTGGGCATACCCTTGGCCTCTTAGGACAATACATCAAATACACAAAAGGTGATGGGAGGTATAATTACAACTTATCTAACCACGGGCAATCGCCCAGAGTAGCATTTTATCACATTATTTTGGCCACCGTGCCGCCTCAGATAAGACTAAGCTCTATGTAAATCAGCCTTAGTCCTATTAGCATTAGAACAGTCAAACCCAAACTACCAAACCATGCCCATTCTAAACCAGAACCTAAGGAACCAGCACTGTTTGCCATTCTGTAAGCAGTCAACAATTTTCATGCACCGCAAGAAAGAAATGAATGGCCGTCAAGCAGGATTAACTGAGAAAAACACAACAAAACAGCCCAATTGTTATAAACCAAAAACATACATTGTTGATGGTTTGTTAAATAAAAAGGCACAAGACACACAAGTGATGGGCGGAATGCAGAATAAATCAAAACATTCACCCCCAGTCAAGAGATCTGGGTTAAATCCATCGTCTTCCCTGGTCTATCGTCCTTCATGGACTGGAAACAAACATCCTATGACTGGTTTCGAGGTATCACCCCACATCAGCCAGACTAGCTTGAATCCAGTTGCACAGTGAGCCCGGGACCCACATCTGGGCATACCCGGCGCACTTAGGGTGAGAAAGCAAAAGACACACAAGTGATGGACGGAATGCAGAATAAATGAAAACATTCACACCCAATCAGGAGATCTAGGTTAAATCCCTTGTTCTTTTACCCACTATACCACCTCATTTCAGACCCAGCAATAAGCAACTCAGTCTTGCCCAAGTTCCTCATGAGAACAGTCAAGCAGGAACTGATGCTTGTGTCCAGTCCAGGGAAGACCTGGCCTGGCAGTTCGGGTTGGACTGTTCCCATGGGGAACAGGGTCAAGACTGATTTGCATATGGCTGGGTCTGAACTGTAAAGGCATGGGGAGCAAAAAAATTATGGAGTTAGGCCCAGATCTCTGTGCCGGGATGAATATTTGACATTGTGCAGCATTCTGTCCATCAATTGTTCTTTTTGCATTTGGTACTCAGAGTGGGACGGGTAGTCCGTCAGGGGGAACAGTTCCCCGTCTTGGCAGCCGTCACAAACTGTGGTTACTCCCGCTGCTGTCCATTCTCCCAGTTGGACCTGTGTGAAAGTGGATCAGTCTTCTTTCCATAGTAATCCTATCAGGGGTAGGTCGGGCGTGTATAGGGAAGTCCCAGCTGCGCGTTTAGTACATTTGTCCCAGCATTTTAGGCCACTTGCAGCAGAATCCCCTTGCCTGGTATTTGATGCTTGGGTTTAAGATCTTGGTAAGGAGTCCCCTTCTGGGTGCTGACCCGATAGTCCCAGTGTCTCTATGTCAAGGTTTTTATTCCAAACTCCCAGGATCGGCACGTTGCTCAAATGGGTCCACCTCTCAATCGCCCCACCCTCTGAATGCTATCAGCGCAGAGAGTTGGAGTGATTAAGCAAGGGACGGAAAGGATGAGGACTGCAGGGAGGGAGACCTACAACACAAAAAACCACAATGAGGAAATAGTCCAACTCCAACCACTTATCGCTCCAACAATCCCTTATACATATACTGAGTGAAATAACTACCTGTAAAGAAAAAGAACTTGGCGTTGTGTGAATAGTCTTGTGCATAAGCCCCTTTTCAGTTGAAGGCTCTCTAAACATAAAAGAAACACTTTCAATACTTAGGAACACGTACCCTGTGCAGATTTTCACACACACACACACTCATGCATGCTCTTTACCCACCACAATGTTGAAATAAACTTGCATCACAGGGGGGGGTTGAGTACTTGATACACACACACACACACCACTATCCCCTGCTAAGAAAAAGAAACAAAGAACCACAAAAAGGTTTAACTGCAATCATCAAGTCTTTAGAACGTAAATATATGTTCGAGGCATATGAGCTGCAGATCACACCCTTGCATTAGATCGCCATCTGGTGTTGGGCTTGTATGCTTGCACGTTGTTGTTGTCTTGGAAGAAGTCTTTGTAGTCACAAGATAGGTGACTCCTCCCTTGGACGATAGTGCGCATTGGCATAGACGCCATCCTTAGATTGCTTTTTCCGCCATTGGGTTCGGATGCAGCTTTTGTACTCCGGTTCGAAATCTTCATTTTTGGCGCGCAAAACTTCCACAAACTCTTCAGATTGACTTCGAACATCTTCATCTTCGACGCACTTTTCATCGGTTCGATTCCGGTCGTCGACGTGGGCCGCTGGGCCTATCCACGTCATAAGGCCTACGGCTCATGGAAAGGTCGCCATTCAAGAAATGCCCCCAGTGTGGAGCAAAATTCCCGCACAGTGACCATCACAGGGTCTGCAACCTGTGCCTCTCACCTGAGACACGACGAGTCCAGCTGTCCAGCCTGCGCATCCTTTCGATCGAAGAAGACTATTCAAGATCGAAAGGCTCAACGTCACATCATGGCGCAGAGATCAGCTCCGGAACCAGAGGAAGGTCCAGATGTCCAGGAAGAAGATTCCGAAGCTCTCAAAATCGCGTCAGAGGCAGATAACTCAGACGACCCCATCACTCCTGCTCAACGAGTGAGTACTACTGCCCCTACCCCAACCCCACCCCCAAAACTGAAGGCACTGGTCAAGACTTCGCGTGTTGACCCCAGCCGTGACTGAAAACGCATTTCAGAAGCCCGGCTCCGAAGAAAAAAGACAAGCCTTCCAGTAGCTCGGGACCGAGCAAACCTCACGTAATCGTCCCGCCGGCGCCTTCGGCACCGAAGCCAAAGGAACGCTCGGCTCCGAAATCGGTTCCAACGCCTTCCCCCTCCAAAGACAAATCAGCCCCGAAAATCTCAAGGTCCGTGGATAAGCCGACTTCAAACGCTTCCAAGCCTAAAGATCCCGCTTCAACTCCGAATCCAAGACCCTCTGAACCAAAAGACAAGCCTAAGGACTCTACCCCGTCTCCTAAGGCCAAAGACCATAAAACTCAACACCAACCACGCTCGGAACCGAAATAATCGATATCGAAGGCAGTTCCCGAGGAAGAGAAACATTTTCACCTGGATCCTGTCGATCCTAGGCAGAAAAAGATTTATATTAATCCTGAAACAGGACATGTCACAGCTGTGCCATGTAAGAAGAGGAAGTTAGACACAGCACCTGCCACTTCAGTGCCTGTGAAAAAGAAGGGCTCTGCTACATCACCTATGCCTCCTTCTTCTCCTGTACTTCCTTCTAACCCACCTCCTCTCCCTAAATCTATTACACCACCTCTGCCTGTAACTTCTCCACCACATAGACCACCTCCAGATGATGATGATGATGAGGACCAAGGGATTGGGGGGTGACCCAAATGACCAGTTCACAGAGCCAGACGACCCACCACAAGATGATTGGGAGTAACCTGTCCCAACAGATCTACCAGACCTCTCAAGCCCCCAGCCATACCCCTCACAACCATCTCCCCCAGACGATAATATTGGTTTTGGACCACTGTTTAATAGGGCTGCCGTTTATCACGGCGTCACAATGCACTCAGACACAGCAGAGAAGGACTTCCTTCTGGATACATTCGAACAGTCCCAAAAGACAGGGCAAATATTGCCAATTATCAAGGGAGTCATTAAGCATGTCCCTGAAGTGTTCAAAGATCCCGTACGTGCCAGGATTCTTAACCCTAGAATCGATAAGAAATATAGACCTGCCCCTGAAGACCCTGCTTACATTAAGGGACAGCTGCCTTTGGATTCTCTAGTAGTTTCCAACGCTAGAAAGTGCGCCAACTCACAAACCTCCGGGGATGCGCCACCCCCTGATAAAGAATCCAAATTACTAGACGCTTCTGGCAAAAGGGTAGCTGCGCAAGCAGCCAATCACTGGCGCATAGCCAACACGCAAGCACTGCTGGCTAGATATGATAGGGCCCACTATGACCAACTAGAAACCGTATTACAACATTTGCCTGACCAATATAAAACCCAAGAAAATGATCTCATCCAAGAGGGCAAACTAATTTCAAACGCGTCAATTAAATGCGCACTTGACGCGGCAGACACTGCCTCTAGATCCATCAACTCCTTAGACGGCATGCCTGGCTGCGCATTTCAGGCTTTAAGCAGGAGGTCCAGACTACCATCCTCAACCAGCCGTTCAACCAAGAACAACTTTTTGGCCCAGCTGTAGATACTGCACTTGAAAAGATGAAGAAAGACACGGAGACTTCTAAGTCCATGGGAGTGTTAGTCTCCACAAACACGTGGCTCCTTTCGTCGCTCCTTCTATAGAGGAGCCTCCAAAAACATGGGTGCAGACACCTCATCTTCGTTTAAGGCCACTACACAAACATCCCCCAATAGAGGATATTTTAGAGGCGGATACAGAGGGAATAACAATAAAGGAAAAGGCAGAGGTAATAACAACTCTCACCTCCCCCACTACAAAAGTGACTTCCCTCCGCTTCCCCCAGACCGCTCCACTCCGGTCGGGGGAAGATTATCACAGTTCCTACCTGTCTGGAATTCCATCACAACAGACAAGTGGGTAAGACAGATTATCCAGTATGGTCACTGCCTGGAACTTACAGCTACCCCCCCCCCCCCCCCCCCACACATACCACCCAAGCAGCGTCCAATGTCCACAGATCATCTCACGCTCCTAAAACAAAAGGTTCTCTCACTGATTCAAAAGCACGCAATAGAGCATGTTCCCTTACATCAAGGAACAGGGGTTTACTTGCTGTACTTCCTAATACCCAAAAAGGACGGGACTCTGAGACCGATACTCGACCTCAGACCCCTCAACCTATCTATACACTCGGATCATTTTCATATGATCACTCTCCAACAAGTGCTCCTGCTGCTACAACAAGGCAATTTCCTTGCCACACTAGATCTCAAGGACGCTTACTTCCCCATTCCCATACATCCTGCTCACAGGAAGTATCTAAGGTTTGTAGTGGACGGACAACACTATCAGTTCAAAGTCCTTCCATTCGAAATCCCCACTGCACCCAGAGTATTCACAAAATGTCTTGCGGTAGTAGCAGCACATCTGAGAAGACAACAGATCCATGTCTTCCCATATCTGGACGACTGGCTAATAAAAGCCAAGTCATTCAACCAATGTGTTCAACACACTCACCAAACCATCCAAACATTACACAACTTGGGGTTCACGGTCAGCTACACCAAGTTGCATCTCCAGCCCTCTCATATACACCGATATCTGGGGGCCACAATAAACACCTCCACAGCTCTAGCATATCCCAGTCCAGCCAGGATAGCCAGCATACAAACCCTCATCACAAAATTTCAAGCCCAACACTCTCTACCAGCCAGAGTGTTCATGCAACTCATAGGCATGATGGCATCTTGCATTTTATTGTACCTTATGCAAGACTTCGAATGCGCCCCTTACAGGAATGTCTAGCACATCAGTGGAATCAGGCTCAAGGACAACTTACAGATCTGGTGTTGGTAGACAGCCGTACACATCGCTCTCTGCAGTGATGGAACACAAAAAACTTGTCCAAAGGGCAGCCGTTCCTCGAACCTGTTCCACAGATAGTACTCACGACAGACGCATCACTCACAGGATGGGGAGCCCATCTCCTCGAACAGACAACCCAGGGCAATTGGACCACTCAACAAAAAGTGCTCCACATCAATCACCTGGAACTACTAGCAATATTTCTAGCTTTAAAATCATTCCCAGTACTTGTACAAAACAAAGCTGTCCTGATCCGGACGGACAACATGACAGTCATGTACTACATACAAAAACAAGGAGGCACACATCCTCTGCAGCTGTCCCAGCTCGCACAAAACATTTGGAGATGGGCCATCCCACAAAATATATATCTACTTGCCAAACACCTTCCAGGAGTTCACAATCAGATTGCGTATCTGTTAAGTCAACAAACACAACAGATTCATGAATGGGAAATACATCCCCAAGTTCTTCTACCATTTTTCCAGATGGGGGGCCAACCAGACATAGATCTGTTCGCCACACACGAAAACGCAAAATGCCCAACCTTCGCCGCCAGGTTTCCACACCCATTGTCCAAGGGTAATGCGATATGGATTAACTGGTCAGGCAGATTTGCGTACGCTTTTCCGCCACTCCCACTGTTTCCACTAGTGGTACGCAAGCTCCGACAACAGTCTCTCAAACTAATCTTAGTAGCTCCCACATGGGCACGACAACCGTGGTTCACAACACTGTTGGAACTCTCACTAGTTCCGCACCAAAATCTACACCTGTCCCCATCCCTGCTAACGCAGAACCATGGAGAGATCAGACATCCAGATCCAGGTCAGCAGAATCTGGCGATCTGGCTCCTGAAGTCCTACAGTTTGGTTACCTTAGCCTACCACCGGACTGTATGAACATCATTAAAGAAGCCAGACGCCCTACTTGCTATGCTGCAAAATGGAAAAGATTTGCCATTTACTGCACCAACAACCATATTGATCCACTGGATGCCTCCATCCAGAATATCATTTGCTACCTACTGCACTTGCAAAGATGTAATCTAGCATACTCATCCATACGTTTACATCTAGCAGCACTTGCTGCTTATCTGCAAAACAGACAACACTTGTCACTTTTTAGAGTCCCTGCAATTAAAGCCTTCCTGGAAGGCCTGAAAAGAATCATTCCTCCTAGGTTACCACCCTCTCCAGTGTGGAATCTAAATATTGTTCTTACCAGGCTCATGGGACCCCCATTTGAACCTTTACATAGATGCGAACTGCAGTTCCTCACATGGAAAGTAGCTTTCTTTATTGCCATCACCTCTCTTAGAAGAGTAAGTGAGATCAAGGCTTTAACCATACAAGAACCATTCTTACAATTACATCGTAACAAGGTGGTTCTTAGAACAAACCCAAAATTCCTTCCTAAAGTCATCTCTCCATTTCATCTTAACCAAATCAGTAGAGTTACCAGTGTTTTTTCCAAACCCGGATTCCGTAGCGGAGAGAGCTTTACACACCTTAGATGTAAAAAGAGCCCTGCTTTATTACATTGACAGAACCAAATCCTTTCGCAAAACAAAACAACTGTTCGTATCTTTCTCCCCACCGCATAAGGGTAATCCCATCTCCAAGGCTGCGATTGCAAGGTGGATCGTTAAATGTATCCAAATATGCTACCAGAAAGAGAAACGCACATTGACAATTCCCCCTAGGTCGCATTCCACACACAAACTAGGGGCCTCTATGGCATTCTTAGGGAACATTCCCCTAGAAGACATTTGTAAGGTAGCAACATGGTCTACAACACACACCTTCACTAAACACTATTGTGTTGACGTGCAAGCCAAGCAGCAAGCTTCTGTTTGTCAAGCTGTTCTTAAAACTCTCTTTCAAACTACTGCAACCGATACAGGTGGCCACCGCTAGGGGAGATACTGCTGTACAGTCTATACAAGTGTGTGATATGCAGCTCATATGCCTGGAACGGAAAATGTTACTTACCAGTATGCATCTGTTCTTAGCATGTAGGGCTGCAGATCCTCACACGCCCACCCACCTCCCCGGGACCTGTATCTATTCCAGTTCTATCTTACTTAGATATACACACATGAACATATTTTTGTTTCTACTAACTCCATCATTTCCCATCATGGCGAAAAACAATCTAAGGATAGAGTCGATGCCCATGCGCACTATCGTCCAAGGGAGGAGTCACCTATCTCGTGACTGCAAAGACTTCTTCCAAGACAACACCGAGCAAGCATCCGAGCCCAACACCAGATGGCGATCTAATGCAAGTGTGAGGATCTGCAGCTCTACATGCCAAGAACAGATGCATACTGGTAAGTAGCATTTTCCTTTGGGATCTAAGCTCCAGCTTTATCATAGCGACTGTTACATCACAGCCCCCATGAGTCCGTGGATACACCACGCAAAGTCATGTATCAAATGTCTAATGTTTGTTGTAGATGATATTAAGGCACATAGAATCCACTAGAACGTTGGTAAATCAATTTAGGGCACCCCCACCTGGGTGTAGACATCGTGAAATTCCTCTCAACAACAAGCCTCACCGCGAATGGTTTCTTAACATCAAAGATATGCGCTTTCAAGAATGGTGACCGCGTCACCCTTACTGCTTTGAATGCGTTGATACTCCCGACCAAAAACCCTTCTGCAGGGTTTAGATCTCCGTCAAGAACTCCGGCATCGGAAATCCTCAGAATACGAAGCACCGCTCCAGCGCCTACGCCCAGCTTATGTGGCTTCCGGGTCTGTGCGTCATTCCATCGTGCGCATTCCCAGGCCACAAGGATCATAGGAATTGTAGTTCCAGCAGAGCACGGCAACGTCGCCCACCGCCTCGCCGTATCTCTCGCCGTGCTTACTAACGTATCGAGGCTAGAGATGTGTGACACTCTAGTCCTCTCCCATCCAACCATTGGGACAGCCATTGGAGCTGTACCGCTAAATAATAGGCCTCAAAGTGTGGTGCTCCCAGTCCTCCCGCTGCCATAGGCCGCCGCAGGACTGTCAGGGATACCCTATTCCGCCCCAATCCCAGATTAGTTCCCTTAACAATGTGTCCAAGTCCCTAAACCATCTCTGAGGAGTCACTACTGGGAGACTGACGAATTAGTATAGCATCCTCGGGAGGATAACCATTTTGGAGAGCGCTACCTTTGTAGTGTAATTCCGATTTCCCTTATAGGCTCTGCTCATTGGAATAATATACACTATAGTTGTGGCATAGGACTGAGGTCAGTATGCCTCTATCGAGTACATTAAACTTAATTACTTTGTGTGCCAGCTAACTAAGAGGCAACTACAAACTCCTTGAATAAACAAGAAGGGAGTTGTTTCTGGCAACCGCATAAACATGACAACTTTGTTTCCCTTCGAATCGGAACAGGTCTCAGAATCGTGGAAACAACAGATAACAGTTTCACTCAGTCAATCGTGCATGCTTAGTTTCTTCAGAGTTACACAGAAATAGCTAGACGGGCGTTTCAATAAAAGGATTTATTGAACAGTATTGTTTCTTGTGTAAGAGATATGAGCTGTTACAATCGCAAGACAGTATGCGAGATATACACACAGCGTAAGCAGTAAGAAGAAATAATACTGCAATAGCATTGTCTTCTAGCTATGACATATATTCATATACATAAATAACATAGGATAAAAAGTGGATACACGTTTGATACTTCTAAATCGCTCTACCCCAGTGTACCTGACCTAAGTGTAGCACAAGGTAAGAAGTAGGTGCTGTATGCTATAGTATTGCATATGCCAAGTTTGTATGCCTAGAGTTCCTCTAGGTTCTAATCAGCTCCATACTTTAGAATGAGAGAGGTGGGAATCTCTTTCCGGGTCTCAAACTCTTAACACCCCGCAAAGGGAGTCAGAACACTGGAAGCTGGATTCTCTGCGAGCAGGGATGACAGCATCTGGTCAGTGCGTCAGACGGGGACTCAAATTCTTCCGAACTTGCCGTGGCGAGCCGTATCGAGCTGTGCAGCCGAGCCGTGGTTTGCCATTGTAAGGGAAGGTATATTTATACCTGGAGGGTGCTTAGGAATGTTAGCATTGACGTAAAGTCGGGCAGAGGAAGACGTCATGAATGAACCCCTAAGGAATAGTAGTTCATGCATAATAGATGAGTTCTTGGAGAAATCAATAATCCTAGCTAGGGAAAGTCCCCATGGCTTAAGGGTCTGGTTTCTAAGAACTCGTTGTGACGTGGGGATGGACGGATGTAGGTGACCATGCCTGTATTTGGATAGCATGGCTAATGCCTAAATAAGGACTGGGATTCTATGCCTAAATAAGAGCAATGCGAATTGTGCTTATATAAGGACATGATTCAGGAAAACCTATGTACGGACATCTAAATCGAAACACAACACCCACTCCACTTTCGAATGATCGATAGTACTAAATGCTAAACATGAAAATGCTAAACATATAAAATTGGGTACCGCTTGTTGCTAAAAACATTTGTAAAAGCATACTAAAATAAGTCTTCGTCAAAAACTTTTGCTACACATGAAATGCAAAGATGATGTACATATTCAAAGCAATGCTCCATTCTAAGCATACGTTTACAGTAAATGCTAAATGAATGAACATAAATATATAAAGTGATGAAATGGCTCACAAATACAGAAGAAAAGGTCAAAGCCATTCCATGTCATGGTACATAAATGAAATTGTGGTGAATAAAGGTGACAATGTGTCCCTGGAAATGTTCAAAGAAGTCTCTTCTCTATGAATAGTTCTACTGTAAGCAGATTACGTTGCCATAAAAAGAAAAATTCAAATTTAGAAAAAAAATGAATCATAGGAAAAAGTTCCAAGGTTCTGCCTTTGTTTTGAAAAAGGAAGGCCAAATTCATAGCTTTCCCGGTACAGTGTGAGCCGAATCAAAAGTCAGTGTAAGGGACTGGTGAAAACATGAAATCCTCTATTCCTGTAGACAAAAGATCGTTTACCGATGTTGGTGATAGTTGGAATACCTTGTTTAGAAGATTAACTGCACATAGATGTGAAGCATCGCCAGTAGCAATGTTCGTTTCCAATGTTACCTGTGTGCCTGTTGATCCATCTCGTACCTCAGCAGTAGCATGTTGCGTCTGTGAGATCTCAACGAATGCCGTCATCAAGATTGGTAGCCTCTGGGGACAATACAGAGCGTGGGCCGTTATCGGGTCCAGCAGAGTATCGATATCCGTTGGCATGACTGATGGGAGTGTCAGACAGATGTCTAGCACGCATTCGTCACCGCAAAGCAGGCAGCGTAGAATAGGTAAGATGCAATCTTGCCAGATTGGTCTGAATGACAGAAACCATGTGGTATTAAATTCTCGTAGACGAGGTAAGCCCAAAAGTTGTGCTATGCGCTCACGACACTTCATTTCCAGGAGAGCTTTCTCCAAGGTGCTGGGAGTGACGCTGGTGGATTGGCTTGCCATAGCGTAGTAGAGGGAATAAAAACAGGATTCCTTCAACGAGTGCCGCTAATGGCAGACCACCAAACACCGAATGCACGAAGTTTGGAATGATTCCGAGGACTGCTTGAAAAGGTGTTAACAGTCCCGATCATATGGTCTTAAATACATGCACAATACCGCTCGTATCAGACATGTTTAAGATACGTCCCAACATTTCTGTGAAATGTGTAGGGCAGTTTGTACGAAACAGAGCCTGTATCTCAGCCGAAGTCCTTGCAATTTGTAGATCATAGGTTTCTTTGGCTGAGGTCCAAGGCACAGTCTGTTGTAAAAGAATGGCTTTCATTCTGCTTAAAGTATCAATTCGTATAGAAGAGATGTTCAATGAATGCCATAAAGGTGACTCCCTGACTGTGTCTATTTGGGGGAACAAAACTTGCATACAGCAAGTGACCCTGGAGCCAACCGTTACTAGATATGGGATACCTGGCAACATGCCACAACAGCTCTGATCATTCAACATGAGGTAACTCCCATTTGAAAGTTGGCCAAACGTTGGATTAATCACAGCGGCTGGTGAACCTTGCAGGTGGCAGGATAGATTTGCAGTGGAACCGCTACAGGCCTCGTGTAAACTAATATCCTGACATATGAGTGAACCGCTCAGTGCATTTTCACAGTGTGTACTGCAAAGAAACACTTCACAGCCACCACTCCAACATCTGTGTGTGTAAGGTAAATCCCAGGATTTCTTGATGTATTCCTTACTCAACCTTTATATTTGCCTGATTGCATTTGTTTGAGGCAATACTGAAAATGGAAAGTTGTAACAGGCAGAGTTATTTTGCCATGAATGATCCATTCGGTAGCTGGTTTTTCTTCTACTGTAAAAGTCAATTTTTCCAGTTTTTCAATGCTCAACACTGTCTACTTTGCTCCCCTTTGTGTCAGTGCGATCTGTTTATCAGTGAGATTGTATTCTGAAAACAGACAACATGTTGATGAAACGCCAAGGCACATAGCCTGCACGCAAGTTTTGTGGCGTCCAGGCTAATAACAGAATAGAACGTAATTGAGACTGGCCTTGTCGCAGCAGGACCAAATCTTGATCCACAATGTCTATAGCAGAGGATACAATGTTGCCCAGTGAATATATCCTGGATGACAGAGTCATTAACCCATTGTCGACCACAGCGAGAGATTTATCTAAATTAATACGATCAATTTCTCGTATTCTTTCTGCGGCGTCTGCTTGAGTAACGTTCCGTATTCTATTATAAGCAGCATAGATGCCGGCATATATGAAACGTTTTTGACGCGGTTTTCTTGGACCTAGCAAGAAATCCCTAAGGTCTGCGCCTTCTTTAAGTAAAGATAAGTGTTGTTTCACATCCTCTAGTGTAGATGTCTGTAGCCAATCAAGGCATAATTTTCCTACACTGTATGTTGTTACTACCCCTGGATGCTGTCTTTGAACATAACGTGGGTCTGGCCTATTGATTGTAAAACCCTGTATTCTGTTCAGGAATCTTTCTTGACAGATGTTTGTGTCTGTGGGACAGAGCAACCATTTTTCCCATTCAGGATCTGATCTGTTGCTTTGTGAAATTGTATGTACGTCGACCTCCCCCTGTGTAGTGCTATTACTTGCAGGTGTAGGTATGGACGGTGTGTTCATTTCTTTAATCTTGGCTAACCCAAGGCAAGACGTTTGTTGGACAGTGCCATTCAAAAACATTATTTGCTGTGGGATGATGCAGGCTCTAAACAAAGCTTCTATCCCCTACACTTTCCAATCTTTTGTACCCCAGACAGATTTTGTGTCAATTGTGTCTTTCAAAAAGTCGAAACCCTGTCTAGACAGTTGGGCAATAAACGCTGCAGAATAAATCTGTTTTGTATTAGTTAACATATTTTTCTTTCCTGTTTTGTTCACATTTTTAAAGTAAAACGTTTCCGGATTGAATGTATTGTACCCTGAAAAAAATGGAAACTTCATTGCAAACGTTTTTGAGCTACCCCTTGGTGGTGTAGGACAATGTTCCCATTGGTTATACATAAATACATTTCTAGATATTGCAGATCTATGCAAGAAATGATGACCATAGTCGTTGTAACAATAAAGCTGTTCATAGTCTGTTGAACCCTCTAAGTATTCATGGTTAGAGAATGCAGCAGACATTTCTAGATCAAACATCATGTTATTAACAGTCTCAAAGTTCCAATCATCAGAATAGGTACTGGAGGTAATAAAGTCACTTAATGAAATCTTAAATAAGTGTGGAATCTTCAAAAGTTCAGACGGGCCGAATATATCATAATCCGTTTTGTCCCAAACTATACCATCTTGTATAGGAACGGCTGTGATGTTCACTGCTGACAAGTCTCTCGCTTCATAAAGGGATGATTTGTGTGGTTTCAAAAGTAAGTTCACATTTTTACTTTCTGTGTCCAAGTGAATATGTCTTGCATTTATCAGCATGCTCTGAGTCATTACTAAAGCTAGCCAAAGCAGAAAGAAAAGTATTCCAGAAATAATCCATAGTTCATTCCATGAAGTCTTTTTCAGGAGATGAAAAAAGTCTTGTGCTTGTTCTTTGAAAGTTCTTTTGGCTAGCGTCGTTTCAGGCTCGCTTGGATCCTCAGAAAACGTATCAAAGTTAATGAAATAGCCAGAGGCAATTCTGTCAATGGTTGAAATTGCATCAGGATTAGTTGAAATCGCTGGCACCAGTTGATCACGTGTTATGTTGGTGTAGACAGGTGTATCAGAACGAACTGTTATTTGGGTTTCAAGAGGAATGAGTTCCATAGCATTGTTGCCTAGTCCTTCATTTCTTACTACTGACTCCTCAATGGTGATGAGTCTTTCAGTTTGAACCTCTTGAATGGTAGCAAGAGGAGTGCGTCTGCTACTTGGTCGGAGTCCACAAGGCCTACTGCTTAGTGTTGGCCACATAGTGTGGTTTGATGAGAGCAATGGACACAAATCTTTTCTCCTTTTTTCCAACAAGGGGCGGTAAAAGTACTGTTCTTGTTCCGTGGATGGCTAGGACAGGTACTGGTTGTCTGTAAGAAGGCCCAAATTCCTTCTTGTCCGCGATCTTCTCTCTGACTAGATCCCCAAGCTTTGGGATCCAGACAGGCCTTGCTGGGACGGCTGGATTTTCCCCAGTGTTGGTTGGCTTCAGGAACACGTTGCTTTGTTTCAATCTTAGTTCATTTAAGTCCTGTAAAACAGCCAAACGATCTTTGATATCAAATGGTTTATTTTCCACCACTGTGCCTTTACTTTCGAGGTCTGGAACCCACATTCTTGTCTCAAATAGGACCTCATATGGAGTGACCCCCCGTAGAGAACTTCTTGGCAAATTGTTTAATGAGCGTTGGACCCCATAAAGATGCTTGACCCACCCATCCCCCGAACCTAATACCCTAGCTGTTATAGACTGCTTTATGTCCCGGTTTTTCCTTTCCACAACAGAATTTCCCTCAGGATGGAATGGAGAGGAGTACCGCAATGCAACGCCCAAACTGGCCATGGCTTCTTTGTAAGCTCGAGAGCTAAACGCAGGGCCCTGGTCAGAATGTAGTGTGCCAATTGCCTATGTGCCGATAAAGACTCGCAAATCTTTTATAACAGTTTGAGCGTCAGCCGAGTGCTGAGTCCACATCCATAGGAACCTTGAACACGAATCCACTGCGACCATGATAAATTTATAGTTACCACAAAACAAAATTGGAGATGCACCACTTAGCAACAATATTCAATAGAGTCCTTTGAATAATAATTCTCTACGGATCCATATAGTCGTTGTACACTGGTCAAGATTTTTTCTTTTCCTTTATTTAGTTCTTTAAAAGACAGACATCCAACGCGTTTCGTCCTAAGAAAACACAGGACTTCTTCAGGGCGATGTATGAAAAAAGTAGCGACTTATGGCATGATAACCTTTGGCGGCAAGAGAACGCCAATTGCTATGTAGCGCTGGACTACCCGATAGGAAAGCTATTGGATACATTTTCGAAATGACTTCGGGAACAATAACTACATTGTAATATTGTTGTCTGTGGCTATCATACCTCATAAGCTGTATTCTGGGCTACAAAAATATGGAGTGTTCTTATGAAAACGAAAGACCAGCTTGTGTTTTAATATTTGGCGCTTCGATTGGACAACATACTGGCTCATATAGAAGAGCTAAATAAATCACTTAACGGAATACAGGGGTCAGAATACAATCTCAGTCGCAATATATAATTTGGCCAAGGTTATCATGCCATAAGTCGCTACTTTTTTCATACATCGCCCTGAAGAAGTCCGGTGTTTTCTTAGGACGAAACGCGTTGGATGTCTGTCTTTTAAAAAACTAAATAAAGGAAAAGAAAAAATCTTGACCAGTGTACAGCGACTATATGGATCCGTAGAGAAGTATTATTCAAAGGACTCTATTGAATATTGTTGCTAAGTGGTGCATCTCCAATTTTGTTTTGCTTTGATTGCCCCTGGGAACAGGGGAGTGCTCTTGGACAGGGGGCACTTTTGGAGTTCCTGCACACAAAAATTTACTTTTGTATTCGAATGATTTGATTTGGTGATTGTATTGGATTGGTGCCTGACTGGCTGCTCGTTTGGTCCCCAATCCTCTTTGGTGTATATTTTATTTATAGTTACCATCCCTTTGCAAGGGACCGCAGTGATTCAGGTAAACACAAGCTAATGGTTTATCTGAAATTAACAGGGGTGTCTGCGCAGGACGTTTCACTGTTGAGACTTTCATCTGTTGCCATATTTCACATTCCAAAACATAGTTCTTGGTCTGTTTCCTAATGCCGGGCCACCAATATCTTTGTTTTAATAACGATACTGTGGCAGAAACACCTGCATGGGCAGAGGCTATCCCTTCATGTGCTGCTAGGATTAGTCCTAATCTACGTTCCATGTTTGAAATTACCCTATCCCCCACTCCAGGGATTCGAGCAAACGAAACGTTGTTCGCATCAATTATATACGAGTATTTGAGTGGAAACTTTTTAGGTAACGCTGCACCACTGCCTTTGCTTGAAGCATTGACAGCCAATAATATCTCACTGTCTAGTCTCGTTTTTGAACGAGTGATCGCAGCTATGGAAGCCGTTTGCACAGCCCCCTTCGCGGCTTCGTCAGCCAATGAATTCCCTGCAACGTGAACGCCATCACGTTGATGACTCAGCGTGTGTATCACGCGAGTGTTTTGTAGTCCGTTTCGCAACTGAACTACTTGTTCCCAAAGCGTTTTATGCTTGATCGTGGCACCTTTTGCATCTTTGAAACCATTTTGAAGCCAATTCTGTAAATATTCATTATATGATTGAACACAGTAAAAAGAATCGCACACTATAAGTGTGGGGAATTTGCGATCCGTCTTTTCAAGTGCCAATTTGAATGCTTGTTGTTCAGCTCGCTAAGTTGTACAATCTCCTAGATTGTGTTTTATTGACCATTGGTCGGAATTTTACCATCGCGCATGCGACCTTTAACGATTGCGCACGCTGCACTGTAAGCTTGCTTACTTTCCGTAGCGGGTTGTGCAGATCCGTCAGTATTAATTATAAATTCGTACTGATCAAGAGGGAGAATCTCAATAGGCAGAGTACATTCATGTTCATATTGCAAGAATTCTTGTGTTTTTAAATAAGGATCAAAAACATATTCATCATCTGTTGCAGCAAGAGAATTAACCCATTGTATCCATCTTGGATGTAAAGCTTTTGCATTTGGAATGCTTGCTTTTTTAACTGCCTCTAAGGCTGGTACCGCAGTCATGACAATAATGCGTTTCCCCTGAGCTAGAGCTCTTTCTTTTGCTACAGCAGTTTGAACTGCTGTCAGAATTTTTACTGTCGAAGTGAAGCACATTTCAAGTGGGGGAATACAAATGTGATTTGTATGCAATTGGTACTTTTTCACTTTGATGAAAAGTTAAGTAGGTGAATCTGCATTGACCCGAAATTATTCGGATCACTAAATTGCGTGTATTTACGCGTGTTTGTAAGTGATTTGTTGCTAACATGTCAGCTTGAAGTGAACGCAGGATATCTGTGCGTTCCTGTGTCCCAATTTTTGATTTTGAAATCAGGTTTGATTAGTTCGTAGAGAGGTTTAACCCTTTTTGCATAATTTAGAATGCAAGTTCTTCCAAAATTCAGGAAACCTAGAATCAACTAGGTTTTTCTGCGTTTTTGGAGGTAAGAGCAGTGCACATTTTTCTAAAACGTTAGCTGCCAGGCTTTTGCCTTCACATGAAAGCTCATATCCTAGGAAAAGGACATTGAGATAGGCAATTCTGGATTTTTTAATGTTGAATTTATAGCTCTCAGAGGCGAAGCCCCGTATAATGGTATTCACCCTGTTAAAGTTCCTATCCAGGTCATCGTCTGTCAGATAGATATCATCGACATATGACAATGCCTCGTCATCATAAATTTGTAGTAACTCTGTTACTCTTGCTGAGAATAACCCCGGGCTGTTCCTAAACTCTTGAGGAAGTCGACAAAAGTGACGCAGGGTCCCCATTATTGAGAAAGCTGTCAAGTACCTACTTTCAGGTGCTATGATTTGACAAAAGAAACCATTTGAAATGTCTAATGTGGTTTTATATATTTGACGCACAATGTTATTCATTAATGCTGTACGGTGTGCATTTTCCACAGCAAATGTTTTAGAACAAGTGTTCAGGTGTCGGTAATCCAAAACTAGACGATATGTATTGTCTGGTTTGGAGACAGGAAACAAAGGATTGTTCATTGATGAGGTGGATGTTTCAATCACCCCTTGGTATTCAAGTTGATCTAAGACCTCCCTGACCTGTTATTTAGCTTCGTGCTTAATTGGGTGCTGCCTTTGTGCAGTAGTTTAATTTTTTAACTGTATCTTGTGGTGAGGTGAGTCCTCATCCCATCCTACATGATTTTTGTATAATGCTGGGGCCTGGGCAACTGCCCATTTCCTGGCATATGTATATTTTAAATGTATTGGAACATGGTTGGAGAAGTCTGGCAAAATGATGTCTTCGCCATGTGGGCACTCCCTGACAAATTCTGGTGGCCAGTCCTGTTCTGCTAGAAGTATATCATAACCACTTGAAAGTTTTTCCCAAAAGAGTGCTCTCACTTTTCTTGGTATGTCTCCCTACATCCGAAGTGTTATTTCATATAACCTTTGTGGAGTACTAACCCTGGTGTCAACAGTCTCAACTGTGATGTACTCATTCAAGTCCACTATCTCCAGAAGTTCCTTCAGGTTCTGGTGAGCTACTGTTACTTCTGCTGCACTGTCCAGCATTGTCTGAGCCCATTCTTCGTTCTTGAGTTGTGTTCTCAGAATTCTCGGCATGTCTGATCTTCAGACCTGCTACCTTCTTCTTAGTGAATTGAGGTTTTGGTTTGTTTTTCTAAACGTGTTGTTCGTCTTTGGACGGAACGCGTTCTTCTTTATGATCTGACCGTCCTCCTCTTTCGGATGTCTGTGACGATATCTGAAAGGTACGAGAGGAACGTATATCAGTATCTTGATACCTGTCAGGTTTTCCCAAATTATCCCTATTCCTGAGGTTATACCTCCTTTCAGAGGGCTCCTTTTGAGGAGACCTACCTCTGGATTGAGAACGTTTCTCTTTTGAATGTTGTTTGTTATTTTCCCACTTCTTTTTAGAAGATGTAGGATTGTGTTTAATAGAGTCCTTTTCAGGACCTTCAGACAGTTGTGGATTAACTGGTTTCCCACCCAAACTATCTCTGCCTAATTCTTCATAGGATTTTTCTATTATTCTGGGCAGTTCTTGTTGATGTTCTGTTACATAAAATTCCCTTAAACGTTGGCGGATCGCCAATGATGCTGCCTCCCCTTTAATATTAGATATTATTGTTGAGACCTGGTCAAAGTTTTTTAGTAATTTCATACCTAAATTCAGAGCAGGCTCTGCCCCGTATTCATTTGGACTTTGTTTCAGAACATCAGGTATTACCGCAATAGATGGAACGCCATGTGTTTTAGTATAGATGGCAGCAAATACTCTTCCCCAAGTGGTGCAGTCTTCCAGATGTGGTGTGATCCCCGTTGGTAAACAGATTGTTAGGATTCTGTGTTTCTCACAAGGGCCAGTATTAGGAAATACTGCTTCGATTTGAGTAATTTTTTGAGCTATCCAGAATGGAATTTGTTCACGTTTTGTGGGCATTTTACCCATGACTGGGTGTTAAGTCTGTGAAGTAATTTTTAGTATATTCCCCTCGTGAGGGGTTTGATTTGGAATGGTTAATGGTGGTTGGACTGTGAAAGTCCGCATGACATATTGGACTAACTGTCTGTAAATTGTTATTAACTCTTTAAGTTGAGTGAGTAATTCATCGTCTGACATCTCTTCGATGTCAGGATGAGGTGTGTAGCCGGCTAAAATCGGCCATGTTGCTCCTGGTCTATCTAGTAAACCAGAGATTATGTTCTTGGAATGTGAGTGGAATTTCATCATCCTCAAAAGGAATATATTCCTCAGGTGGTTCATCTTCTTTATAGAAGTAAAACACTTTTGTTACTTGATTTGATTCTTGGAATACTATCCATGAATAGAATACCTCTGTCTGAAAAGATTCATGTGCCTCTATCACAAAAACTGCTCTACCACCTCTTGGTGTTAGGCCATGTTTTATAAGTTTTAGAGTGATGGCTCTCCTTAAATTTGGATGAATGTTTTATCACACCCTCATCGGTTTCATTTAAACCTGCAAGATTAAAAGCTGTTACTACTTGTTTAGTCGCAGCCTCACCGGTCACGGTATTATCATCCCTGTTTTGGGACATTGATTTTGAAAAATGTAGAACGAGTTTCAAGGAAACAAAGATAAGGTGCACAATATTTTGGAACACTTTATCCTTCAATGTTGAACAAACCAAACATCTAACACATAGGATTTTCGTCCTACTCAGCTATCTTGGATATTAACCCTACCCACTCCAGACGTCTTATGGAGTATTATGAGTAGGGGTTTCTGAGAAAAGCACTACTGAGTTACTTCAGTATCTAGCGTTAAATTAGTGCCTTACCAAACACGTTGGGCGCCATGTAGTGTAGTTCTATTTCCCTTATAGGCTCTGCGCATTGGAATAATATACACTATAGTTGTGGCATAGGACTGAGGTCAATATGCCTCTATCGAGTACATTAAACTTAATTACTTTGTGTGCCAGCTAACTCAGAGGCCACTAGAAACTCCTTGAATAAATAAAAAGGGAGTAGTTTCTGGCAACCGCATAAACATGACAACTTTGTTTCCCTTAGAATCGGAACATGTCTCAGAATTGTGGAAACAACAGATAACAGTTTGTCAGTCAATCGTGCATGCTTAGTTTCTTCAGAGTTACACAGAAATAGATAGACAGGCGTTTCAATAAAAAGGATTTATTGAACAGTCTTGTTTCTCGTGTAAGAGATATGAGCTGTTACAATCGCAAGACAGTATGCAAAATATAATACGCACAGCGTAAGCAGTAAGAATAAATAATACTGTAATAGCATTGTCTTCGAGCTATGACATATATTCATATACATATACATAAATAACATAGGATAAAAAGTGGATACTCGTTTGATACTTCTAAATTGTTCTACCCCAGTGTACCTAACCTAAGTGTAGCGCAAGGTAAGAAGTAGGTGTTGTATGCTATAGTATTGCATATGTCACGTTTGTATGCCAAGAGTCCCTCTAGGTTCTAGTCAGCTCCATACCTTAGAATGAGAGAGGTGGGAATCTCTTTCCGGGTCTCAAACTCTTAACACCCCGCGAAGGGAGTCAGAACACTGGAAGCTGGATTCTCTGCGAGCAGGGATGACAGCGTCTGGTCAGTGCGTCAGGCGGGGACTGGAATTCTTCCGAACTTGCCGTGGCAAGCCGTATCGAGCTGTGTAGCCGAGCCGTGGTTTGCCATGGTAAGGGAAGGTATAGTTATGCCTGGAAGGTGCTTAGGAATGTTAGCATTGAAGTAAAGTCGGGCAGAGGAAGGCGACATGAATAAACCCCTAAGGAATAGTAGTTCATGCATAATAGATGAGTTCTTGGAGAACTCAATAATCCTAGCTAGGGAAAGTCCCAATGGCTTAAGGGTCTGGTTTCTAAGAACTCGTTGTGACTTGGGGATGGATGGATGTAGGTTACCATGCCTGTATTTGGATAGCATGGCTAATGCCTAAATAAGGGCAATGCGAATTGTGCCTATATAGGGACATCATTCAGGAAAGCCTATGTACGGACATCTAAATCGAAACACAACACCCTGGCCATAACCGATAGCTTACGAGAGCGCCAGAATAACACGTTTGTCTTCAGTGAGCGGAGCGCTCGATCAAGGTTTCCTTCCATAAGATCTGCCTGTTTGTGGAACAATTGTATGCCCAGGTTTCGGAAGGAGCTTGGTACCCAATTGAGCCCCAACTGAAGATCTATAGGTCTAGCTAGAGAGGGTGTCAGTGGGAATATATGGGTCTTTAGGGTGTTAACTCCGAGCCCTGACAGCTCCGCGAATTCCTCCAAGATGTTCATGGTGTGGGATACACCCTGGGCGCCATCCCTAATGTATAATAATAGGTCATCGCATATAGTGAAATTCTGTGTCTCTTACCGTCTAGGAGTAGCCCATGTCTTAACCCTTTTGGTCTTAAATGTTCTGCAAGTGGCACTATCGCCAGAGCAAAAAGCAGGGGCGACAGTGGACAGCCCTGGATAGTCCCTCAATGTATGGTATAGGGAGTGGACGCCCCCCACCTGCCAGAACCCTAGCAGTGGGGTCTGTGTACAGCAGGCAAACCTATCGCAGCCATCCTTCCCCCAACCCCATGCTCTTCATAACTTGAAACAAGAAGTCCCAACATAAGGAATCAAATGCCTTTTCTAGGTCGACTGCCATCACCATCGCTTCTGTGTATGCCGAAAGGCCCTGATGGAATAGAACATGATACAGTCTTCTCAGGTTCCCAGAGGTTGATCTAGCTGGAATTACCCATTCTGGTCCATATGGACCAGTTCTGGCATGTGTGGGAGTAGCCTTGTGGCTAGGACATTACTGAGCAGTTTAAAGTCCAAGTTCAACATAGATAGTGGGTAAAAATCAGCTGTACCAGCTGGGTTTGATTTATTTTTGGGTAGTGGGACCACTAGTGCCTCCCTAGTGGAAGTCAGTAGTTGGACCACCATTAGCAAAGTGACATACATTTTTTCAAGGTGAGGGGTCACTCTCGCTGTGAATGTGGAGTAAAATTCCGCAGTGAGACCATTCGGTCCCGGAGTCATCCCTCAGGCCATCTCTTTAATTGCCAGGCTTATTTCCTGTGCAGAGATCGCCTCCTCCAAGCACTTCTGTATGGCCAGGTCCACCCTTTGGAAGTCAAAGGCCTCTAAGTAATCCGCCATCAAATCTTCGGGCACTTCCCCGGGGTTCCCATACAAGGTTGAATAGCACTTGCTAAATGTATTGTTAATGATTTTGAGTGAGAAGACCGTTAGTCCGTCAGTTGTCCGAATGCAGGAAATAGGGGTGTCCCTTCCATCTGGCTTAATAAGCCAAGCTAGTAATTTCCCCACCTGCCCCCGTTCCACATGTTGTCTCTCTTGATCAGGTCGGAGATCTAATAGCCATAAGCGTACCCAGACTTTGTTATATTTACTCTTGGTGTGAGACAATTGTCTCTTGACCTTGCGGTCTGCTCTCGGTCTGTTATCCAAAGCATGAATTTATGTTTCCAGCGTCCGGAGTTCTGTATTGATCTCCCGACGCGCCCCCACTGTCTGTCCCATACACAGGCCTCTCACTACTACCTTAAAAGCGTCCCACTCTACCAGAGAGGTGCTTGCAGTGTTTTGGTTCAATTGGAAATAAGTCAAAATGTTGGTGGACAGCTGCTGTCTAAAACAGTCATCCTCTAGCAGGCTGCGGTCTAGTCTCCATACCGGGATTGATGCATTCTCAGGCAATGGGGAGAATCTGAGAAGTAATTGGCTGTGATCCAAGATGGTGCGCCCCAAATACTCTGCCCCCATTATTGTTGATGAAAGTTGAATTGAACATATTAACATGTCTAGACTGGTATGCAGACCATATAGTGGGGAGTAAAAGGAGTATTACCGCTGCTGACCATTTTGTAGTCTCCAGATATCGAGGAGCTCCCATCCGTTCATCCAGTCTCGTAGCCCTTTAGATGTCGCATCTGCTGCTGTCAAAATCGTACGTGCACTGCTTAAATATTTATATTCATGTCATTTAACAGGTTGATATGAAATTAATCCGTGCTCCTGGGTGTCACTTCTCTGAACAAGGAGTGCGTGAATTCAATATTTGGTAGCAAACCCTAGGAAAATGGATGTGTCCCCTGGGCACTGGTATATCAAGTACTATACTTTTTTTTCCTTTAGGTTGATTTCAATAAAGTTACTTGAAGATTTTCAATGATTTAAAGTTCATTTATTTTCATCATGAAATTTTATTTCATTTCGATGATGCGTCGTATTCACAAACTTTTGTGGCACCCATTAGCCACAAAAGTTTAGACACATTCGAAACTTTAGTGAAACAGGACCTCCAGAAATTACATTTTCAAAAACGGCACAAATTTAAGAACCTCACACAAAAGGAATGGGGCATATTAAGATCCATAGCCAACAGAACGAACATTACATGCCAGAAAGCCGACAAGGGCGGAGCACTGGTCATCTTAAACACCGACTTTTACGAAGAACAAGTGGAAATCCATTTATCGGATGGATACACCTACATGAAACTTGATTTCAACCGTACGGAACAAATCCTTGAAGTCCTAAAAAACATCGTTCAAAAAGCCAATGAAATGGGCACCATCAATGAAAAAGTCAAGAGATACCTAATCCAAACTAATCCAAAAAGCCCTACCATATATATGGTATCAAAAATACATAAAAATCTGACAAAGCCACCTTTTCGACCCATAGTGTCTACAAGAAACAGTCTCCACGAACCAGTGGGAAAATACTTGGATAAGTATCTACAACCGAGTGTCACTAAACTATCCACGTATATCAAAGATACTACGGATTTTCTCAACAAATTCCAAAAAATCATGAAACAGAAGAACAAATCTGTTTTAATGTGTACAGTAGACGTCAAATCTCTATACACATCCATACCACATCAAATGGGTTTGGAAGCAGTAGAACAAGCACTTCTACAAAGTTAATACAGTACAGATTTACAAATCTTTTTGATGGAACTGATGTTTTTCACACTACAACATAGCTATTTCAAATGGAAGACAGACTGGTTTTTGCAGAAGACTGGTACATCAATGGAAAATTGTGCTGCCCCAACGTACGCGAATATCTTCATGGAAATGTTCGAAGAAAAACACATCCTAACTAATCCAGCATGGCAAATTCATCTAAAAATGTTCGGAAGGTTCATAGATGATATCTTCATTTTATGGAACGGACCCACATCGACACTCACCAAATTGTTGGATGAACTGAATCACATAGACCAAAGAATACAATTCACCTCTGATATTCAATCAGACACCATCAATTTTTTGGACGTAAAAATTATACAAACCAACGAAGGATTTCAAACAGATCTGTTCAGAAAAACAACGGATAAAAACAACATGCTGTCCTACGACAGCTTCCATCTCAGTTCCCTAAAAAACAACATGCCTTTCACGCAAATTCTTAGTCACAAGAATAGTATCTGATCCCAACACCAGGATGACACGCATCAACGAAATGTTAAAACGTTTCCGCACAAGAGGATACCCAGAACACATCCTGCTACAAGCAGAAAAGAGAAGTAACGCCATCAGCAGGATCACAGCATTGTCACCCACCAAAAAGACATTGACAAACGCACGACAATAGTCTCTAAATATTCCACGATGAGCAAATGCTTTAAAAACATCATCAAAAGACATTGGCCCATATTGAAAGTGGAACCTGATTTCAATAAAATCTTTGAACAGGAACCCATTTTTGCATACACTAGAGCCAAAAACCTGGGAGAGATCATCAAAAATCCGACAGACCAGAACACACAAATTCAATATAAAGGAACTATAGCATGTTGGAACTGCAACAACTGTAACAATATCATCCCTGGTTCATACATTACACACCCAATGAAAGGTCATACCATTAAACTTAAATTAACAGCCACATGTGATACACCCAACACGATATACCAATTAAAATGTCCATGTGGAAAAATATATGTGGGACAAACAGAAAGAAAAATCAAAATACGTATAAACGAACATAAAAGCAACATCGGAACCCAGAATCTCAAGTCTACAGTAGCTAGTCATTTTCTAGAAGCTGGACATCACATAAGCCAACTCAAATTAAACATTTTGGAAATCATTGTTAAAACGGAAGGCAGAGACAATCATAAAACTTTATTACAACGCGAAAATTACTGGATTCGCACACTTAATTCAATGAAACCACATGGGATGAATGACCGGATGGAATTCACATGTTATCTCTGATTGATCAAATTAATTTACATTACAATGTGCATATAGCTGACTTTATTTTAACAGCATGATGTTTACCTTATTGTTGACTGTTGAACATTTTTCAAGTGGCATGCATAGTCTTTCTTCACTATCTTCACTATCACGCAGCAGTAACGAGTCCTATCTCTATCTTCACAATGTAACTCTCATTTATATCGACATTCGACACAGCGATCACACACTCGCGGAAGCACCCGTCACGGCTGTTCACCATACGCGCTTAGAATCATTGACACAACAGTAAGTAAATTAAAGCGCACGCGTTTCTCTTTGCCACACGCACGTGTAATGGGAGGCACTTTATAAAGAATGCACCACTGGAGAAGTAAACCAGAACGTACGCGTTTTTCTTTTTCCTTGTCAAACGTATATGTAACGGGAGGCACTTCATGAAGAATGTACCACGGGAGAAGTCCACGCCCATAGAGGCATTCGAGCTTTTCCTGATTTTTTTTGTTTTTTTGGGTGTACACTTTTAATCTTTCCTTTATTACATGCCGATCATAATTTCCGAACTTATCACCTCTAACTAATAGCAAGACTATAACAAACAATCAACCCCACTAACAGTCACTTACAATCACTCATCAAACGACCACCATGGCGCACAGGAAGACTTAATTACCATTGATACACATGTATGTTTTTAACATTTTCTTAGCGATAAAACGTAACGATGCACAAAATGTAGCCTCATATATTTTTACTTTTAGACATTCCCCGGAAGAAGGCATTACGCCGAAATGCATTGGGATATGTAAACGTGTGAATACGACGCATCTGCTGCTGTGCCATGTACTGGAGTAATAGACCTATCCATGTCTATATCTGCAACGCAGTTTTAATCTCCACCTAGGACCAAGTCACATGCTGCCACTTCCGATATGGGTTTGGAAAGTCGTGGTAAGAAATGTCTGCTCCTGGTTTGGGGTGTAAATACTCCCCAGTGTCATTTCCCTACCCATCAATCTACCCTTCACTATGACATAGCGCTCCTCTAGGTCAAAGATTTTGTGTGTTGCGTCAAGGGGAGTACCCAGCTTTATCCACAGTAGGGTCCCTCTTGCACATGCTGAGTGTGTGGTGGCAAACAATTGTCCCCGCCATCCACGGCGGAGCTTGAAGGCTTCCTCAGCCGTTAGGTTTTTGTCCCTGCGGCATTACTATCTGCACGCCTCTGTGGCGTATAAAATGTAAGATATTATAGCATTTAGCAGCGGAGCCCATGCCTAGAATATTCCAAGATAATCGTTTAACTTCTATTTTTGTCGGCTTGGAAGCCAAAGCTGTGAGAGATGTACCTTTCGTCCCGTCCTTCCCCCTTCTTATTCTGACATGTCCCCGACCTCAGGACAGGGTTATATGTAGTGGACCCCTGGGTAGTAAACAACAAACCCAACTTACCAACTCCCCATCCTAGGAGCAGCTGAGCAACGGCCAGCCACCGAAACCTGTAAACAAACAACCACATTACGGTGAGAACGCCACCCTCAACTTCTCCATCGGCCCACTCTGGTTGGGGGGGGGAATCAAGGTGTAGTTCAGGGACGCTGGGTTCATACCGGCTCATGTTGAAGATTATTGGGTCTACCAGTGCACTCTCTGTGATGGTATCATGTTCTCCCCTCTAGGTATCAGACTCATCAATGAATCCGCCATTCTCTGGACTTTCATATAATGTCATCCGCTAAGCGTGGGGTTACTTTTGGCATACCTGATTCATTTCCTGTGTTGTCATCTGAGTCAGTTGTTAGGTTTCTCGGCTCCGAAGACGTGTCTGTCTGTCTGTGGAGACATAATCTGTGCTACTGCTTGCAGGGCAGCTTTCCTGTCTTGTTGTGTTTGGGATATTGTGGGTTTCTGCAGTTGATTTGTCTTCTTTGCTTGAAGCAGTTTTTTCCTGGCGGCTCGCTTTGTCCCACGAGGACCTTATTGCGGTTTCGGCAAGGGTTCCCCTTTTTTTATAAGCCTCTAGCCAGGCCCATGTTTCCTCCGGGGAGTCGCAGAAGTGGGTGGCTCCATCCAGGATGATTCGGAGCTTCGCTGGAAAGACAAGGGAGTATTGCAGGCCTGCCTCCCGGAGGGCTCTCTTGGCCTCTATGAAGGATGTTCGTTGTGCCTGCACCCTAGCCGTGAAGTCCGGGAATGCCAATATTTTTCTGTTGTCCAAGGCATAGGGGCACTGCGCCCTCGCCTGCTGCAAAATAGAATCCTGATCACAGTAGTGAAGTATCCGAGACACCACTGGACGGGGAGGCCTTCCTGGTGCAGGGGCTCGCGGAGGGTCCCGACACGCCCTCTCAAGGGCAAAGGATTTGGAGAGGTATGCAGGGGCCATTTCGGTTCTCGGCCAGGTTTCCAGGAATGCCAGCATATCTGAGCCTTCAGCGATGCCTACAACTCTTATGTTAATGTGTCTGTTACGTCCTTCAGCACCCTCGGTGTGCTGCTCTAGCACTGTCACCCTGGCAGTGAGTTCTTCCAGTCGGGAGGCAGCTTGATTGTGTTCCGGGTGGAGCTCCACCACTGCTCCCTCCACTTCTTTTACTCTGTATGTTAATTTATGGTGTTTGGCCTTTAGGAGTCCTAACCCCACCGAAACGGCTCCTATATCTTGCTGCAGAGCCTCCTTAGTGATAGCTATTGCCGCTAAAAACTTTGTCCAGATGCAGGTGGAGCGAGGCCTCTGTGTCAGCCGACTCGCCCCCCTCTCTCTGCGGGCAGCGGGGAGGGCTCTCTTGTGTTGGGCTGGGTGCCTCCGGATTTAACTTTCTGCCTGCGCATTTTGGCGCTCGGGAGGGCAGGACTGAGTTGTAAGGCGTACACGACCCCCGGTTGCTTCCTTCCAGCCCTGATTGTTCCTCACTCTCCAAGCTTCTCTAGAGGAGCCTGCATGGTGAATTCAGCTTTCATTTTGTTTCTGGAGCCACCAGAGCCACTGATTCAGTCTGGTTGAATCGATGTGGGATTCCACCTAACTGTGCCAGCACCAGCGGTCTTATGGGACACAGGTCCAATCTCTTCCTTCGTCTGCGACAGCCTTGTGAAAGAGCCCCAATTATGCGTTCCTAGATTGCCGCTGACCCCAGATCCAATGGATGTTATTGTGTGGGTGTTCGCCCCTCTCTCTGTATTTTCTTTTCGCCAGCCCCGCTGCCATTTGCAGAGTCGAGCCCTACTGACCTTCCGCCCCAGGCCAGGCCCTATTTCTTGAGCACCTCGTTCCTTCTGGGGTTAGGGAGAGCTTCTCTGCTTGTCTCGGGCCTCGATAGTGGCCCCTATCTCCAGCGCCGGTCTCATCCCAATACCGACTCTCCCAGTATAGGAGGGGGGGGGGGCTACCACGTCTATTTCCCTCTCCCCGGGCCCCGGTGCTCTACTCACCTAGGCGATTCTGGATTCGTTCTGGTCTCCGGGGTCGGCGGTCCACCAGGCACACTTTTTCCGACCAGTTCAGGCTGTCGGCTCCTGGGATTACTCCCTCTTAGCACAGGGCCTGGTGTCTGCAGCTAGGTATTGCGCCATTGCACGAACACCGCCTCTGATTTGCGGCCTTTATTTCTCCTCTGGGCTCTCCGCAGCATCCGCCCTGGCCATTCTTGTCATGGGGCCTCGTGGATCAAGGCCCGCCCCACCGGAGTCCACGATCGCCGCTGCAGCAGCAGGTAAGCTTCAGTCTGCCTCGCAGGGCGGGCAGCAACTCACCGATCTCGGCCATTCCTCTCCATCTGCCAGTTAACCTGGGGCCTGGTGGCCGCAGTTCCAGAGCCTTGCCGCGGCATGGAGGCTGCTGATGACTTGCAACCGTTATTCGTTGTCCGGGCCCTCCACAGCACCTGCTCCTACCTTTCTTGTCTCGGGGCTTGCAGGTTAGGGTCTGCCCCTCCGAGGCCCCGGTCGCAGCCGCTGGCAGGCTTCAGTAGACTGCGCAGGGCAGGCAGTAATAAATGAAGAGCGGCCCTCCCTCTCCTTCTGCTCCCTCCTTCCCCGGGCATTCAAGCCGCGTCGTTTACGCTGATCCTCCCCTCGGACGGTCATCTGTCTCAGGGGTCACCCAGCTTCACACCTTTTGCCGTTTTATGAGTATATCGGAGGTATTACTCCTCCCGGGAGCTGCAAAACCAGTCGACTTAAGGAGAAGTGCAGGATTTGTTTAGGCCCGGACGGAGCTTCCACTTTATGCGTCCGCCATATTGGTGTTCTCGGCCATGTCTCCGTCCACAACGTCTCTTAAGCCTGAAAACGGGTTTTCTGTTCACGATGACGTCTCATGAGCGAGCTTCAGGTACTCTTGGCTCAGCCGCCCCACACAACATTTTCCCAGACCAACCGGTGTTGAGAACTTCAACAATTTTTCTTCAGAAAATAGTAACACCTTTCCATGTCCGGCATACTATTGCCGTTCAGGCTTTCTCAGTCCCGCATCTTCTCTCAAAAGAGAAGGAGAAGTTGCATTGACTGGAACCCAAAATAACCCTCCGTTTTTACAGTGATTGTATCAGAGACCACCATGGACAATCAGCTCTTTGCGTATTTCTTCCAATGAAAAAAAAGTCAGACAGTGCTGAAAAGAGCCATGTCTAGGTGGATAGACCTCATCAAAATCTGCTATGTTCTACCTAAGAAGCAGACACCCAAACAAATATGGGCTTATTCCTCTCAAAAAGAGGGTGGGAGCACACTGCCTTACATCCTAACACTCAATTCGCCCAGTGCATCATGGTAAATGCAGTGCATGACAACACTTGCTTCTCTGACTCTTTAGTTTTTCACCCGTGTTGGGGCAACTAGTTCTGTGCATCTCTAGGCACGTGTTTCAGGATAGTTGTCCTTTTTCAGTAGAGTGCCACACATTCTTTTTGGAGTGCTGGAAATGCTGCCCAACGTAATCTCGGATCTTTGTGCCCCTCACTGGGTGCAGGTGCATCAGCCAGAGCTGGGAAATGAGGTAGGGTGCTCCCACTCACCTTCTGTTTGTAAAGGCTCCCTTGAGCCACTGAGCTGTCGAGCATCTGTATATGCACCTACCCCCAGTGAGTGGTACAGAGACCTGAGAAGACTTCGAGCAGCATTTCCAGGACCCCCAAACGGCTTGTTGCGCTATACTGATCAACAAATGAATGCAGAAATACTTGTTTAGAGTTCCACAGCACAGGCTGCACTAACACGGGGGAGAAATTAAAGACTACCACTGAAGTAACGGTTATCATGCTCTGCATTTAGCATTGCCTCATGGTGATCAGTGCAGTCATTCATGAAGCACTACTAGGATGAATGTTTTGCCCGTTATGTCCAGCAGTACATTTTGGTCTGAGTCATTCCACAGACCCACCACTTTGAGAGGTACTACTTTGGTATCAATTAACAAGGTCAGGAAATTGCAGTTAGAAATATCCAGCAGAAGAACAAGTTAATTACCTTCGGTAACTCTCTTTCTGGTGGATACTCTAACTGCAGATTCATTGCTGCTCTCCAAACTCTCCATTCTGTAGAACGGACTCTTCTCCATTGAAAAAAAGTCCAAACCTAGGAATCAGCGCACTGGTTATGCCGATTGGCTGATGGGCTCTGTGTCTGAGGGTGTGGACAAGCTTGCGTAAGAAACTGAGATCAGCGCGCATGGGTGGCACTTATATGTGGCTTTGTTCATCCCTTCTGGAGCAGAATGAATGAAGTCGTAGGGGAGCTGTAACGCGCCTCCTACTGGCACACAAGAGTACTACTGCACAGTTTTTCTGACGACTGGGAATATTCTCATGATAAGGAATCTGCTGGTAAGAGCATCAACCAGAAGAAGCGTTACTGAAGGTAAGTAACATGTTCATTAGGACCAGTTTGAATCTGACACAGAAAACAACATCTAACCAGTACAGATCATATGCCAGGTGAGTGGTATCGGCCGAAAGTCCTTCTCAGCTTTTGAGATGCTGCATTACATTTGTACCTTACAAGTCCAGCTCAAGATAATATTTAACTTCGAGACTTTCTGATAGTCCAATCTTGTCAACACAGACGTATCTGTAGTTTTGGGCCGTTTGTTGTCATTTTATGACACAAATGAAACGCCTCACCATCACAGTGGTAGTCATAAGGGTATGTAGGTTCCCACTGTAGTCAAAGGGGACACATAAGTTGTGACTGTATCAGGGAGAGAGGTGCACAAAATGAATTGTATGTTATGTTTTCCATTACCTGCAAACTTACTGTCAGTTGTGAAAAGCTTGGGAAGAGGGCTGATTTTGCTTGTAAGCATTCTTTACAACATAATAAATGTCCTGTTTTTTTTTTATCAGGGACTATACAGGGGCAAGTTGGTGGATCCAAAGCAGCCTCCATTGTTGCTGACTTATCAGAAACTACTTTTGACACGAACGACGGGGAACTGAGGTGGGTTATTACCTAGTGGTGCTCTGTGTGATTAGGTGGAAGTGGGCATGATCGTTTAGAACATCCTTTTCATTGGCAATAACTGATGAGGAGGGAGCCAGAAGGCAACCATTCAATACTTTGCGTGTTTCTGGAGTTCTGAACTCTTTTAGAATTGGTGATGTGATTTGGTTGCAGTGACTTCATAGGTTTGTTCGTGGATCTGATACAATACACTTAGGACCTTGGAGTTGTGAATTGGCTGTGGGTTTGTTTAAGAACAAATTTGCTTCAATGTGTGGTCTGGGAGCTGTAACACTTTAGGGATTTGTTGAAGAACAGTTTCTCTGTGTTCATTTATGTATTTATTTGTGTACTTGAGGTTTTTGTAGAGCGATGTTCTTATCCAGTTTGCGTGTCACTGCATAAAAGATAACCAACTCATTATACTATGACCCGAGAAAAAATTACATAGAACAAATGTAAACAAGTATTTAGAAAACCATTTCCGACTGATAGGTGAAGGTTAGGCTGAAAAAAGTAATATACAGATACTTCATGATGACTAGAAATGATTTTTGTGAGAATACATTGGGATAAATTGCTTTCAAGGGAAGAAAAAAGTGTCAGAGAGAGTTGGGGCATGCAATGTTGAGGAGTTTCTTCAAGAATAGAGGAACTGTACTATGTTTTCGGAGCTATCACACTGTTTATACTTTCTTGGCATAAATGAATTGCACTCTGTGAAAAGTTAGTTGCGTTATATATATATATATATTTTTAATGTTTTTATTAGTACTTTGGTATACTAATTTTTCAGAACAGCAACATACACTTAATCTGCTAGCAGCGATTGACTTCTTTATTAGCGCCTCATAATGTTCCTAAAAATAGTTCCAGCCAATGCGTTTCGTTCGCAGAAATTCTTCTGATGACTCATCTGCAAGAATTTATTAGAACTCCTGTCATGAATATTTAAAAACATTAGTCCACATCCCTGACGAAATGGATGCCCCCAGTTCAGTGAATACAATTCATCATAGAACAATATGTTCGTAGCATGTGTGCCTGAAGATACGCTTGCTCTGCATATTCCTGCCATCTAGTGTTGGGCTCTGTCTGTTGCTACTTGTTTTTTAGGTCGAGCCTAGCGGTAGCGCGCATGCACTGCTCGCTCTGCGAGACTGCTGTAGTAGAGTATGGGAGAGAAGCTGCACCCACTCTCCTCCCATATTTTTCATTGGCTTGTGTCATTGTCTTTCGTAAATGCTATCTTCGGATTCGTTAATAGACCTGTTAGTCCCTCCTTAGTACGGCCTTGTCTTCATTTGTATCCTCCCAAGGCGACTGGCCCCTTTACTTCGGTTGTTACACGGGACCTGTTATTTAGTCTGTAAGCACTATTTACTTTATTGAGCTTCTCTTACTGCAGGCCGGACATGCGCTGCTTCAGCTGAAACCGCTTGTGTTATTTTTAAGCAGCAGGGCCGCACCCGTAACGTATGAGTCTGCTTTTAATCACTTTAACCAGCATTATCTTGTGTCTGTTTCAAACCCCCCACCCCTCCCCCCAGTAAAATTGATTTCGAAAGGATTAGTGAATTAAGTCACGTGAATTCCAGGTAGCACATAATCCTGTGCTAATGGGCTGAAGCTGACAACAGCACATCTGTGTTACATGTGATCTGTACTAAAGCCACCTGACGGGTTGTTTTCAAACACCTGTTTTATTAAAACCACCACCAATACCACCACCTCCACCTCCACCAATACCACCCCCCCAATACCACCACCAATACAACTACCACAGTCAATACCAACATCAACACCACCAATACTGATACCACCACCCATACCACCATAATACCTCCACCACCACCACCACCACCACCAATGTCACCAATACCACAACCACCAGTGCCATCACCAATGCCATCACCAATACCATCACCAATACCACCACCACCAATACCACCACCACCACCAATACCACCACCTCACCAATGCCACCACCACCAATACCTGTTCCTCTCCCCGGAGCACAATGATACCCAGTGAGGCTTCTGTTAAGTCTTCAGAAACAAGAAAACTCTTCTGCAGCAGATAGACAGGCACTGGGCCCACAATCCAATTTACAGCTCGTCATCTGACACGCCAGACATATTCAGCGACGCAGACCTGTTAGGTATTAAAGAGGAGTCTTCACACATACCAGCTCAACAGCCCAGCCTATTTGGAACAGGAGGAAATCAAAGAGGAAGAATAGAAGCCCAAGAATAACCCTCTACCTCAGTTGGCCTCAGAACAAGCCCATGCCAAGATGCATAAGTACGGTCAGCACCTAGACCCTCAAGATAGACAAGTGACTGCATGCCGAAGCCGAACACCAGCCCCATGGTGGTCAGGCGTCCAGCCCCGTGCACAAACCACTGCCCTTGGGCTCCAGTTGATACAGAGGCAAGACGTTGGAGCTGGACAGGATTTAGACATGAGCATCGAACCCCATCAGTCTTAGAGTTTGAATGCACACACTGGCATCGAAACAACCAGCTCTGTTGAAGCCAAAACCACTGTCGGCTCCAAGACAATCCACGTCGAATCCGAAGAGAGACTCCAACAGGAGTTCAGTGACCGGCAACAACACAATAATTATTTATCACAGAACCGGCAAAATCATTGCAACGTCGGGAAAGATGGCTAAAACACCACAACCGTACAGTTCTCTAAGGCCTGCAATAAGGACGATGGACAAGACTGCCAACTCTTCACCCCCACCTCCATTCTTAACACCTCAGCCTCTTTCCACACCTACGACTTGCCCACAGGGGTCACCGAAATCCTATTCTCTCTGAGGTAGCACTAGCCCCTATTCTCCAGCAGAGGACTTTGGAGTGCAAATGATCCTTGAGAGGACAGCGACATGTAGCCCCCAGGGAAACCTGATCTTGAGTATGTCCCTGTTAGGGCTTTACTGCCAGACAATACCACCACAGTGTCATCCAGCTGCCTATTACAAGATAGAAATGCCCATTGCATCAAAGGATGACGATTTCCTAGTGGAAACACTGTTAAGAATCGAAAGCTCCCTCTAGTTTCTCCTTGTGCTAAAGGGTATGGTCATCGTCTCATCCCCTATACCTCAGTGGGCATGTCCTCACTGACTCCCTGATAGTTTTCATCACCTGTAAGGGAACAGCAGCCCAAGCCACAAGTGACGTTCCCCATATTGACAAGCAGATTAATCACATTAATATGGCTGGCAAAAAGGTAGCAGTTGGTACCGCCACAAACTGGTGCATCACTAATTCCGCGAGTCTCCTGTCCTGATACGATACGGCTCAATGTAAAGAAATGGAGGTCTTGTTCCAATGTCTCCCTGACCTGTATAGGAGGGAGGGGGTTGGAATCATGGACGAGGGTAAAGCCATCCCTAATGCCATCAGATGATGTTCATTACACTTGGCCGACACAGCTGCCAGAGAGATAAAAACCTCTTGTTATTCTATACCACCACTTTTGCCTGCGTTTTGTTAGCTTTAAGCCTGAGATTCAGCATTAACCCATAATAATAATAAGTGAAAGTTATAAAGCGCATGGCTACCTCCAACGGAAGTGTCCTGGTGCTACAATGCAGAATCTGATAGAGACTACTAGCCGCAGATTCCTTCACGTAGAATTATCCACAGGCGTGAGACTGGACCCGGAAAACCTTTTTGTCCAGCATTCCTGCACGCCGGGGGGACGGCATCACGCGAGTCCGCCCAGGCGTCGTCCGCGTACGTGACGTCAGCAAGGTCACATAAGTCCCACCCCGGTGCGCCTGTGGCAGTTTTTTCCTTTTCCACGTGCAACGCAGATCAGGTTTCTGCTCTGGGCCTGTTTAGGCCTTTCCCTTATGCTATTGCTGCGTGTGTGGGAACAGTGTGCGAATGCCTTTGGGCTTTGAAACTTGCTCGTCGTGTGACCGCCTCATGTCGGCGACGGATCCTCACCCCATCTGTATGTGGTGTTTGGGGGAGCACCACGACTCCACTGATTGTGAGGCCTGCCAGCAGATGAAGCCGAAGTCCCGGCGGGAGTGCCGGATGAAACTTCTTTCGGCTCGTGTGTCCAGGTTGGCGTCGTCATCTCGCCCGGCCCCTGCGGAGGGTTCTCGGACCCGCGGCTTCCTTCGCCGACTTCGATCTTCTCCCAGGTCGCAAGAGCGCTGCTCACCTCTTGGTAAGTGTCGCAGTTTGTCCCCGAGGGTCGGGTTCCGGCCTGTCGGGGGTGTGGGCTCTCCGCGGGTGGTGCGGCCCCGCGTGTCATCCCCTTATCTGCCATTTCCCGGCATGGGGGCGAACAGAGCCCAGATGGAGACATATGCGGTGGCTTTGCAAGCCTTGCTGGCTTCACCTCCTCCTCCTTCCCCTCCTGGGACGTCAGCGGATCCCTCGCAGTGTGCAGGGCCCTCCGCGGCGTCGCCGGCGACTCCGGCGCCGACTGGTTCGGATCCAGGCTTGGAGGATGTGGTGCCGTTGTGGTGCGGCCCTTCGGGGGTCCCTCCTTCGGACCACGGCACCTATGCTTCGCCGCAAACTCCCACGGGAGTCCCTGTGGTGTCACGGGAGGTCGCCGGGGCTCGGGTCGCACCCCGAACCCCTCTCGGTCCTCGGGACAGGCAGCGGCCTTGTCCGAGGCCGAGGTGACGCCGCTGCGGCGCCGTCGGCTGCTGGCCCTGGCGGCGCCACAGGGGTCAGCGGAGGGCCCATGTCGCCCTGTCACGAGTCGCAGCAGGTGGGGGACTCCTCGTCCCGCCCCGGGCCCTTCTCGTCCCTCCACGCAGGCGGCTGCCTCAGAGGTCAGGTCGGTGCTGTTCCGGCGCCACCCCGGCTCCGGCCCAGCTCCGGTCTCCTGCGCCGTGTGCTGTGTCGAAGGTCGCCCCGGCGTCTCCTCCAGCGCCGGTCGACGACGGTGTCCTGGCTCAGGTTGCGGACTCTACGGCGCCGGGCCGACGTCGGGTCATTGACTCATCTTCAGACGCCTCCTCTTCTCCAGAGGTTCGGCGGTTGCTGGTGTCGTCCTCGCTGGAGACAGGCCGCCGTGTCGTGGCTTTTTCCCCAACGTAGTCTAAAGGTGGCGCCTCGCCGTCTCCACGACTGCAGTCTTCGCTGGAGGAGCCGCAGGTCCCCCACTCCTCGGTCCCTCTTCCTTCCTTTCGGCCTTGGCCCTTACTTCCTCCGGTTGGCTTGGGGGATGGCCACCTTAGCTTGCAGCCGTCACCTAACGAGGAGCTGCTTTCCCCTCCGCGAGGCCCTAAGGAGGCGGGTGCAGCTTTCGCCGACACTATTTCCACGGCTGTGGGAATTTTGCGAATGGGTGATCCAGCTACCCATTTCCCCGCAGATCATCTTCTGGAGGTTCTCCATCAGGGCTCTGGTGGTAGGGAACTGTTGCTTCCCTTCGAGGGTTCCCTCCACTCTTCTCTCTTGGGGACTTGGGGCCGTCCCGCCACGGGGGACCCGGTGCCCCAGCACCTTCTGCACCACCACCAATCGGCACCGCGTGATCTGGTGTGCCTTTCTCTTCACCCTTCGACCAGAGGCCTCCTTTTGCAGTCTGCCTTTCCTGCTTTGCTGCTGCTGTTGTCTCCCCCGTCTCGGGCGGCCCGCTGGCTGGACTCCTGGGGGCCCAATGTGTTTGCCTCAACCAGTGGGGCTCTACGGGCCCTTAACACACTGTGTGTTTTGGCTAGGGCCACTTCTTGCTTGTGGGACTCGGCGGAGTCCATTATGTCTGCCGCTTCTCAGGAGGGTGCCTGTGTGGATTTGAGACACCATGTATTGGATGGTCGGGAGCTGGCGGTGTTTATCCTTCGCTCCGCTGTGGACATCTCGGAGGTGCTGGGTCATGCCATGGCTTCTTCGGTTGCCCTTCGTCGCCATGCCTGGCTTTGGGACAGTGTGTTCCCGGAGAATGTTCGAGAACGGCTGGTGGACCTTCCCTTCGATGGTGCTCTTTTGTTCCATGCCCCTGCGGACTCAGCCATCCAGAGGTTCTTGGCGGGGCTTCGTCCTCCTCCTCCTCCTCAGTGACCTGCGTGTGGATCTGGTTCTTGGAGCTGTTCTTCCGTTGGGGCGGGTCGCCCCGGTTGTCTGTTCTGTGTGCTTCATGGCCACTCGAGTCCTCCTTGCTGAGGCTGTGGTTGTGTTGGCTGCTGGCCAGCCCCTTTTTGACTGTGTGTTTTTCCTTTGGGTTTTTTACACCATGCTGGGCCTGAGATTGGGTTTTCTGCATTTCCCCTCTGGCTGCTTGACAGGCCTCCTGCGGGGTTTTTTGCAGCAGGTCTTTTTTGTTGTTCTCTGCTGCGGAAGTTTCCTCCTAAGGTTCCCATGTGTTAGGATATGACATGCCCTATGTGGGGCAAGGTTGGCTGTTATATAGCCCTGGTATGTGCTGGGGAGTTGTGGTCACCTGCGAGCTTCTGCTCTTCGTGGCGTTATGGTATGTGGTGGATGCAACCTTCTTCTTCGCCTTTTTGCTTTGCGTGTTTCGTTCATTGGTGTCCCTGGCGTCTGGCGGAGCTTGCCAGTGCCGCCCTCTTATTCTTTCTGCACCATTGTGCCTTCTTGGGGCTTTAGTGGGACTGTCATCCTGCCTTCTCCGCTGATTCCAGTAAGCCTTGCACTTGGTTCTACCTTCTCTCCCTGTGGAGGGGATGGTCCCTGACTTCTGGACCCTCTTGCGGGCGCAGTTAGTCCCTGCACGGCGTTGGCCGATTCTTCGTGGGTGAACTTGAGTTCCCCTTTTCGGCTTCCGCCTGCGTCTTGCTGCCGGCGCCGTCCTGTCTGGGATTGCCTTTGCTCTGCCTCTTCTCCTTGGAGTCTCTAGGTTGCTCTTCTCCTTCGGTGCTCCTTTCCTTGGCCTTGGGCAGAGGTTTTGTTGCCTCACATGGGTGTGGGGTGCTTGGCCTCTTTGCGCCTTGCCTTGTTTCCTCTGCTGAGTGAGGACAGGCTATCTTCTTCTTCTCTTCTTTTCCCACACCCTCCCCCTTCCCCCCGGGGTTGGTGACCTCCTGCTGACGGGGGTTTCCCTTTGCGAAGGGGATGGGGCTCCTCGTCCTGTTTTCGGACTTGGCCCCCGTGCGGCCCTCTGTTGTGCCCAGGTGGATGGGGTCCTCTCGCAGACCCTCCTTCCCCTTGGGTATGTCTAGGGTATCTATTCTACGTGAAGAAATCTGCGGCTAGTTGTCTCTATCAGATGTACGAGTTACTTACCTTCGGTAACGATGTATCTGGTAGAGACGATTCTAGCCGCAGATTTCTTCACGGCCCGCCCTTCCTCCCCGTTCTACGAGGGCTTGTGATTTGGTGTTTTGCACTCGCCTCCCTGTGGGTGGCTGTGTCTTCTATGAGTACATTCTTTCCCTCTTTCTGTCAGGCTGTCCCTTTTTCCTCCCCATTGTCACATGGGAGGATGGGAGGATAGGTTTGTTGGTACTTCTGGTTCTTTGCGATCCTTGAGATTGGGGTCTTTTGGCTGTGCCTCTGTTCCTGATGGGGGTTGTCACACTCTGTGTGATGGGGATGTCTTGGAGTTTTTTCGTTCCCTGTGTGTCCCCGACTGGTTCCCCTTCCTTGTCTTTGGTTGGGGTAGTAGTCCTGTTGCATGTTATCGTTACATTTTTACATATGTCCCTCGTCTCCGGGGGATGTGGGGGGGTGCTGTCTCTGTACTGGCAGGTCTTGCTGCTCTGTTCTTTATTCTTTCCCTGCCTTTGGGTACTGCAGTGCCGGGCACTGCTCTTTATGGTGTTGTTCCTCACCATTCCTTTTTCTGCTCTTTCGCACACTGTTCCTATACTCTTACAGTTTTGTCTGCTGGCTCCGCGTTGGGGCGCGAAAAGTTCTCCGAAGAAAACTGACGTAGGCGCGCCGGGGTGGGACTTATGTGACCTCGCTGATGTCACGTACGCCGACGACGCCTGGGCGGAGTCGCGTGATGCCGTCCCCCCGGCACGCAGGGATGCTGGGCACAAAGGTTTTCCGGGTCCAGTCGCACGCCTGGGGATAATTCTACGTGAAGGAATCTGCGGCTAGAATCGTCTCTACCAGATACATCGTTACCGAAGGTAAGTAACTCGTACTTCACAGTGAAGAGAAAGGGGAGAACTACGGGAGGCTAAAGAGCCAGGTTTTCAGCGCTTTTCTAAATGCTGGTTCTAACTATCACACGAACATGGACAGGCATGGAATTCCAAAGTGACGGAGTTCTCACCAAGAAAGCTCGGTCGCCTATCCTATCCTTAAAAAAGCGAGGAATCCTCAGCAGTTTCCGGTGATTAGATCTTAGAACCCGGTCTTGATGATAGTTTTGGAGTCTATGTTCCAAGTAGCCCGGGCCCCAATCTCTAGTGGCTCTGTAGGCGATGGTGAGCGCCGTATACGCAATCCTCCTCTTGATGGGCAGCCAAAGGAGGCTCCGCAGGAGGGGGGAAATGTGGTGGCGGACGGCACTTTCCTAATAATTCTGGCCGCAGCATTTTGAATTATTTGCAGCCTGTGGACCAGATAAGCTGGTTATCCAATATAGAGGCTATTGGGCTAGTCTAGCTGGGACGTGACCAATGCATGGACCACTATCTTCCTGCAATCAATTGGAAGGAAATGAAGGAATCTCCGTAGGGCTCTCAGCTTCCAGAAGCATGACGAGGAGACTTGGCGAATCTGGGCCTTACAGGAGAGGTCATTATCAAATTTATACCCCAGATTTCTGACTGAATCTACTGGGATCGGCGGGGGGTTTTACTATAAAGGCCACCAGAACTCAGGCAACAGGGGTGATAATTGATTGAAGAATAAGACCTCCGTTTTCTCGGTGTTTAATTTTAATCAACCTTCTGTCACCCAGGCCTGAGATGTTATTTAGGCATTGCTGAAGGAGAACACCAGCTGAGTGTCATCAGCGCAGGAGACTACTCTCACTCCCCATTTCTCGACCAGTCGCGAGGGGGGTCAAATAGACATTGAATAATAGAGGGCTCAGACCCGAGCCCTGGGGAACACCACACACAAGGGGTTTCTGTGAAGACACGTAGTGGCGGAGAAACACCTGTTGACAGCGGTTTTCTAAAAACGACTGGAACCAGGCCAACGTGGTTCCCCTCACTCCCAAGTGCTTAAGTCTCTCCAAAAGAATCTGATGACACTGTGTCAAATGCTGCGGAGAGATCCAACAGCACAAGCATTGCAGAGCTGCCCTGGTCTACCGCTTCACGTACTGTTTCAGCAACTTACAGAAGTGCTGTCTACTTGCTGTTGCCTGTTCTAAAACCAGATTGAGAGTCATGGAGACATTTGTTAGAATCAAGGAAATCGGACAATTGCATCTGAACTTCCTTCTCAAGACTTTTAACTGGCGCTGGTAGAAGGGAAATAGGCCTAAAAGGATTGTGCTCTGCTGGGTCAGCGTCTGGTTTCTTAAGAATAGGCAGTAAATAGGCTTGTATCCAGGCAGTGGAATAGATACCCGTTGTCAGAGAGGAGTTCCAAATCAGATTCAGCAGCGTATTGAACCATGGGGCAAGTAATTTAAGAACTGAGCCGGGCAGGGGTCACCAGGAGAACCTGATTTACATTTGTATAGTTCTATGAGAGATGCCTCCGGGAGAAGTGGGCTAAATTCAGACCAGGTGCCATGGGTCAACTTGATGTTTGACTGAGAGCATCTTTTCGGCCCACAGGTTGATGAGATATTGGAAAAAATGAAGAAGCACACTGATACCACGAAGTCCATTAGCACCCTTCAAGTACAAGCAATCCGTAGTTCTTTTCGGAGCTAACAGGCAGGTGGGGATTCGAAAGCTACCTCCCAAGACCCCAAACAGTTGTATCAGCGACAGCAGCAGGCTTCTCACCAATTGGTAGGTAAAGGATACTCGCGGGGCATCTTCTGTGGTAAAATCTCCAAGAGCGAAGACAGAGCCAGTCCCTCCAAGAGAGCCTCTACCTCCAGACACTAACTGGACCCACATCTCACCAATCACACCACACCTGTTAGGGGGAGGCTCGAATAGTTTCTTCCATGCTAGGAGGAAATCACCACAGACCAGTGGGTCCTATTCTTTATCAAGCACAGCTCCTGCCTTAAGCTCACCTCAGCCCTACCAAATATCTGGTCCTGTGCACACATTCAGCATAGAACTCCTTGCTCTGCTACAGGAGGTGGTTCAGTTGTTCCTTCGCATAGGAACCGTGGAGCCAGTTCGCCCCAACACCAGGGCATAGGTGTCTACTACCTGTACTTCCTCGTCCCCAAGAAGGATTCATCCCTCAGACCAATACTCAGACCCAGGCCCTCAACAGAACTATCCCATCAAAGCATTTCCATATGGTCACTCTACAGGATGTCATGCCCCTGCTAAAGCAAGGTAGCTTCATGGCCACACTAGTCCTGAAAGACGCCTACTTCCACACATCCATCCATTCAGGTCACTGTTGCGACCTCGGCTTCATGCTAAGTGGCCAGCACTGCCAGTAAGTGTTGCATTTCTGAGTCACCAGCTCCTCCAAATACCTTGTGGTGGAAGTCATCAATCTCACAGTTGGAAACTTACATCTTAGCCTACCTAAACAACTTGAGTGATCAAGAGTGAAAGCAGACATGACTGTCTAGTCCACATCCAAGCCGCCATCTCCCTGCTCCACAGCTTGAGCTTTTAGTCAACGAGGAATTGCAGAGATCTGAAAGGAGCTACGTGTCCTAAAAACATTGAGAGGAAGGAGGAGGCCCGCTTGACTGCTCACACCTGGTGACTCTAGAGTGCTATATAGCGAATTGCTGTTTCCCGCTGTGTGGGTAGGAATCGCAGTGATCTGAAGGGAACTAAGTGTCCCAGAAACATTGAGGGCAAGGAGGCGGCTTGCTTGACTGCTCACACCTGGTGACTCTGGAGCACTTTATGGCGCATTGCTGTTTACCGCTGTGCAGCCCATCATTGCCTGGAAGAGGCCAGGCCCGACCCCACCCCCCCTTCTGGAAAGTGAGCCCCGCAAGCTGCTTGCAGTAAGTTTTCTACCTGATACTGTTTTTATTCTCGATTGGACGCATCGTTACTTGTCCCCGTCAATATTTTTGAATGAGTTGCGCTGTGCCGCCATGGTAAAGAGAAAGTCTACCTCCACTAGAGAGAATCCACAGGCAGGCACCATTGCATCTTAACTCACAATCGCTATGGGGACACTTGAACAAGTGATGGGATCCGTCGAAGAGCAATTGTGCTCTGTAAATAAGTCTGTGGCTGGGAAGGACAGTGGGGCTGAACCTAACATTTTAGCTGATATTAACCGCAATGCCAATACATCTACATGGATTTCTGATAGCAAAGCTAGCAAACCATGTGTAGCGAACCCCTCCAAGGAAATATCCTACACCAGAAATGCCTGCCATGCAAAATCCATTCAACTCTTATTACTCGTCTCTACCAGCAAAGAAAAATTGCCCTCGACGCAGGAAGGGGAAAGACGGCCAGGATATTTGCTTGTCAGCTGAAGGGGTTCCATCACAAATGACAGGCCTAGGGGTCTTGATAACAGACTCTGCCAAGAATATTGTTCACTTGGAAACAAAAATTGGAAATTTCATTTCTTCTATCCTTGGCAGGCTGGACTCTTTAGAGGCCTGTCTGCTGAATTCTAATCTCTACGACCCTCCGCCCAGGCCCCCGGCTAAGGATTCAAGCACAGACCCTGGAATGGATAGGGGACACGCAATGGAACAGAGAAACATCTCATTCCTCCCTATCCACCTCCCAAATATGGGCAACCGCATAGTGTTTCAGCGCAGCCCAGAAGAGCTGCACCAAGTAGGGGAGCCGCAAAGTGGCCTTCGGTGACTCAACTCATCCCCACGGCCAAAGAGAAACTCTTCAAACCAGGCCATCTTCACCATGCGAAAAGCTCCTCCAGATACCCCATCATTCCACACCCTAAGTGCTGATTCTAAAAGGCGCCCCTCCTCTGAAGTCAGGCATCAGAGAAAATCATGACCACCTGTTAAATAATGTGGTGCACTGCATAAATGTAAAATGGATGGGCTGGGACAATTGCACAACAAGATCATTCCTGTCGTGCCATGGGTGGGCAACTCATTGAAACCCGACGGGAACAACTGTATTGTCGTTAATTTCAGGAACAATGCTACTATTGAGTATATCCTGGGGATACTTAATTCTGCAATGCATAACTACCCAGCTATTCAAGTGCTCCCTTTGGTCCCTTTTAAAGCCAAGCTGATACTTTCAGGCGCTCATGCCAAGTCCTGTCACAACCTGAAATAGATTCCTGCCACTACCAGGGCTGTTCCCAACCGGAATGACTCAAAAGTGAACCAGCTGCTCCAGAGCCTCTCCTTAGGGCAGGAGGGGACGTGCTTGCTCCTCGAACAAGAACAATTGACCTAGCCTTGACACTGGAGGGAAGTCTAGCAACTTAGCACTGATGGACATGGAGTCATAAATTTTGCATAATGGAATGTGGCAGTGCTAGGCACAAAATTAAAGAATTTAGACTGGCTAAATGTCATTAAACGGTATGCAGTTCTCTGCCTTCAAGAAACCTGGCTGCTGGAACCTGCTTACATTGACTGGTGTGTGACCAATTTTACTCCTGCAACACCAGGAGTTATGGGGAGAGCCAAAGGAGGACTAGTAACATTGGTGGCCCTTTCTTTTCCAGCTTGCATTACGTGGATCAACCTGACCTCGCCTCACTATCCGATCATTCTCATGAAATGCGATTACGAACACATATTACTGGTGAACTTCTACAGTAATGTTTTTGATCTTAACTCTGCTATTGTTAAACTATTGCATGGTGACTTAGAGAAGAGCTTAAGTAATCGTCAGGGCAGCTTTGTGTTTATGTGGATGGGGGATTTTAATGTCACGCCTCCAAAGTCCTGTGACTTGCTTGGCATTGATGGGTAGCCCACCGCACATTTAGCCAAAACCCATTGGGGAATGTGCTTAACTTGCTCCTAAGTAGGTATAATTTGATCTTTGCCTTTAAATCCTCTATTAGTGGTCTAGTTGCCGCACCCACATTTGTGGGGTATGGCTGCCTCTAGCATCACTGATTCTTTTTTCTGTGCTCATATAATCTGAGGGCATGGCTAGGGATCTATGAGGCTTTGGAATGCGCTTTGAGTGATCCCAGGCTGATTTCAGTTATAATAAGCAATGCTTTTTTGAAAGACAGCAGGAGTTAGCCCCTTACCACCTTTACCACTGTCCTTTGCTTCTAACAAGGGGGGTTATCATGAGTTGGGGAAAATAGATAAGGACTCCTTTTTGTCATATTAATTTTCTGCTTCTTGCAGAGATGTTATGACTTGTCTGAAGGAGAGCAAGGGTGGGGAGTTTGAGATAATAAGTAGCTTCGATAAAATCTGTGGAACAGTACGAGAAATGCTTTCAATTAAACTGAAGACCCACTATAGCAAACAGGCAAGATGGTTACCTCTTATTGTTGTTACTTAAACAGTACCAAGAGATCTGGAAAGTGTACACACTTATAGAAGGGGTTATAAGACTGCCTTACGGGGCCAGAAAAGGACGCTAAAGGAGGAATCCTCTCACGACTTAGTAAAGGCAGCAAAGCCAAAGACAGTAAGCTCTTTTGTCAAACGGTGAATAGAAATTACCTAGAGAAAGACCAAGAATTTGGCCTTGACACAGTGATTCCCCCGGAGGTATGGTCAGGCACTTTCTGCAGGTCTATTTGGACCCTACCACCTCGGAGGAGTATGCCCTAAGCAGGTCTAAGGCACTCACATTCCCAATGGCTTCTGCCCAACCCCTTTGCAATCTAGATATTGAAGTCTCTGATGTGACAGAGGCTATCATGAGGTGTATTGCCTGTATATAGCACCAGCCCTGATCGAATCCTGTCTGATCTCTTTGGGGCAAATTTGCACCTCTCCTGATGACTGTCCTCCATGCTGCCTTGCATGTGGGTTCCCCCGAAGGCGTGGCCACATGCAACAATAGTGTAAATCTTCAATAAAGGGTCCATGGGCGATTCAAAGTGCTATTGGCCCATCTCATTCATAAATTCAATTGCCAATATAATGAGCAGGATCCTTCTAGAACGACTGCAAACTTGAGCTAATGACAACAACGTTCTCTCCGATCTCCAGTTCAGGTTTCGTGCCGACGACCAATGTCTTGATCTGTATTTCCTAATAAATAATTATGCAGTAAAATCTATGTAGCCTACATGGATCTAAGCTGGGCCTTCAACTCGGTCAGTAGGTCGAAGCACTGGGAAATAATGGCTGAGCTGGGGGTAGAGTCCAGTGGCATAGATATTTTGAGGGAGCTTCACACAAAGGCTACTGCCAGCATAAGATACGGCCCACGCGGGGAAATCACAGTTGGTTTTTGACTTGAAGGTGGCATGCACCATGGGTGCGTACTGGCGCCCCTTTTTTCCTTGTATGTTAACGATGTAAAGAGGCATTTACTAAATTCTAAAACCGACTGTCCCATTGTAGGCAAGCACAGTGTACCAACCCTGGTCTATGGCGATGACACTGTTTTGATGGCAAGGACTGCTAATAGACTGCAGCAACTACTAGACCAATTCAATTTTTTGTTACTGGAACAGCAAGGTCCCATCGTATCCCTATTTGGGAATGCTGTTCGATGACAGTTTGACCTGGAGCACTGTGAAGGCCGGTAGGGAAGATGCCCGAGCCAGGAGCATAGAAACGGTCTTAGGTTTTGCAGCTAGATTAAGCAGCGAACCAATTAAAGAGCTACTAGAAATTTATATGGACAAGTGTCATTCAGGCACAACATATGGCTTGTGTCTGGGGCTTCTGTGACCAACTAGAGCTGGGCAAGGTAGAAAATAGGTTCATAAAAAGACTGCTTGCTGTTCCAAAAACCACTAATAACTATATCTGCCAATCAGAAATAGGACTAGGGTACATCAGTGATTTTATGAGACTCCAGCCCCTCCTGCTGTGGTTGAGAATATGGACGAGGGAAAGACCACAATAAACTGCATAAGCTTGGCCGACTGTCTGAAATTGAAAAAGAGCTCCATAGTACCCTGGCAGTCATATATCCAAGACCTGCAATTGGCTGGATTTAGACAAGCTGTTTTCGAGCCCCAATACCTTTAGGGCCAACTTCCGTAAACCTTTGAAGAAACTCTTAGTAAAATGTGCAGAGGAAAGGATGATAAAAAAATTCAGGATTTTCTACAGTCGTTGCCTATGCCCAAAGTAGAACCTGCCCTGGCCATGAGCCGTATCTCTCATAGGTCAACAATTTACATCATAGGTTTCTGTTAGTAAGACTATGGGCATCATTAGGATGGCGGGTGGACTTTGTCCGCCCGTCATCCCGACGTGAAGAGGGACCGCCCGCCATAAGGGCAGGGGTCCCGTGGGGGCAATTAGGATGCACCCACCACAGTGGCGGGCGCATCCCGCATATTTAACATTGCAGCGGGCGGTGCTATAAGCACCGCCTGCCGCAATGCTAAAAATGCATATCTCACATTCCAATGCACAACGTGACAGGCACCACACGGTGCCTGCCACGTTGTCTATTGAAATGCAGGGGGGTACCATAGGTACCCCCCATGTGCACCCCCCACTCCCTAGAGTCCCTGGGGGCCCGCAATGGGCCCCCGCAAGCAATTCCCAAATGCCTTTCCGTGGCGGCAATGCCGCCACGGAAAGGCATGTTTCCGCGCCCATAGTAATATGGCTGGCGGTGTCTCACAGACACCACCACCATATTAAACTCTTTTCCGCCTGGTCGACTTGTTGACCGGGCGGAAAAGCGGCGGACGGTCTTTCCGTCCGCCGCGGTGCAGCCCCCCCCCCCCCGCCATAGTAATATGGCAGGGGGGGGAAATGGGTGGCGGGCGGAGACGGATCTCGGGCGGTGGCGATCCGCCCGAGATCCTAATGGGCCTCTTTGTCTTTAAACCTCCCACTTTCTTGTCACACACCCTAAACAATGCATTTTTGCTGCTAACCTCACGGTCTGTCCTTATGACAGATTGCCCGCACAGAGTACCTTGCGTTTTATCCTCTTCTGCAAACATTATTGTACATTGAGTTCTGCATACATTTTACCACTTCTAAAGCAGGCACATCTAAGACAGTGCAGGGCCGCCATGGAGTTTTTGCAGAAGTTGACTACTTTGATGCTATGCTATTCGATTGCAGTTTTTATACAGCGGGCCATACGTCAACGCTCTACACTTAACCCCATGAAATTGCACACTCTGCGCACGTCCCACACCCCAGGTCCGAACCCCTTCCGATTATATATGATAATGGATTTTAACAATTGTTTTTTTATATCTGTCGGCTATTACTGTATTTTGTTCTTATAGTCATTGGCTCTTTGGACAATGAATAATGCAAGACCTCCAATTAAGGTTTTAGAGACAACAGCACTTCTTCACTCTTCCACTTTGACATGTTATTATGCTTGCTCATAAAGAGTTCATTATCACACTCAGCAAAATATCTGACTTACTGAGGTTTTTGTTATTGGATGCGATTTGTAACCAGTGAGTAATGTTGTCCTATTTTACTGTACTGTTACTCTCTCCTTTGCGCTAAGTATTTTAAGACTTGTTTAGAAAGCCATTCGATGGCTCATGCTTTTACATGTAGTTTTTACATAAGTTGCATTTCTATTTATCTGTACTTTTATTCAATATCGAATAAAAGATTGACTGAATAGTCAACAACACCAAGTCTCAACTGCAGCCACTTCAGGTCAAACCTATTCCGGGATCTTTCTTGAATGCAGTCACTGCCAAGAGCTACCACAGCATTCCAGCAGCTACTGCAACTTTTTCTGCCACTACGTCCTCTCGCAGTTTGAACAGTGATGTGACTCCTAGGTATTATGGCTTCATGTATTGCTATAGTCCCTCACTCAAGGCCCCATATCAATACACTTCAAGAGTCTCTCTCAGCAGAATGGTTTAGTCATACAGCTGTTCCTTAAAACCTTTCTCCAAGACATTCAAGGGAAAGTAGTTCTGGTGCATATAGACAACATGACCACCATGTTCCATCATCACAAGCAAGTGCCACACTCTCTCTGCAGTTGTCAGCACTGGCTTAGCAGATTTGGCATTGGACGAAACACTACTCAGGGTATCCTCTAGTGGAGTACCTCTGAGGGGTGAACAGCGACTGGCCCCCGACTTAGACCTCTTTGCTGCTTACGAAAATGTGAAGTGCCTAAACTTTGCCTCTGGGTTTCCAAACTCCCTTAATTCCTGGGCATTGCCCTGTGGATAAAATGGACAGGGATCTTTGCATACATTTTTCCTCCTCTCCCACTTCTACCTTGCATAGTCAGGAAACCACAGCAAATATCCCCACCCCCCACCCCCTCATCCTGGTGGCTCACACATTGCCAGACAGCTATGGTTCTCAACCCATTTTGAGATTTCCATTATGTTCCTAACCTGACAGAATCTGTTTATTGAATATTGTGCTGTAGATTAACCTGGGTGAACCTGCCTTTCCCAAAGCCAGTGTTTGCAACAGATATCTTCAGTTTTCTAAATTCGATATAATTTCCACTTAACATACATGACTGTCATACTGTCCTTCTCACTACTCCATACCTACTCTTACCCACTGTGCAGAAAACAATCTGACAATGGAGTCGGTGCCTGTGCTTGTTCCCAACCAGAGGAAGAGCCCGTAATACCTCAACTCAAAAGACTTCTTCGAAGAAAAACTCATTGCAGCAGCTAGGGCCCAATACTAGATGGCAAGAGTATGCAGAGCATGTGAATCTACAGCATTGCATACCAGAAAATAGATGCTTTCAGGGCAAGTAACATAATCCTTACTGTATTTGCCACAAGATAAACAATTAGCATGTACCAAAGTTTATCTCTTTAAGAAGACAATTATGTTGGGTAGTCCTTACGTGCGCTTGTGTTGATCCATTAAGAAGGACCAACATTTGAGTTGCACAAATCGTTATTTGCAACAACACCTAAAAGGTAAATGATTGAAGTCCAAAATCACTTCAATAAACTAAGCATTTGTATATCATCAGAAAATGACATTGGCTAATTAGGAAGAAAAAAACCAGATGTATTTATACAGCATAGTGATATTTTATTTGCCAGTTCTAATCCTTGTTAAAAAGTATTCACCAATGTGACAAAAACTATGATGGCACGGGCCAAATAAATGCTGATAACAAACCATACATATGTTTTCTTGGTCCTTGTTCAAAGGCTATTTACACCAGTCAAATGAGAAAACATGATCCCAGCAGAGGCTTGGCAGTTTGACCTGTACTGTTCCTATTGGAGTAGGGCCAAGACTGATTTGCATATGGCTGAATCTAGCTTGAGGTGGTCTGGTGGTCAAAAGAACGATGAGTTGAAATGCTACCTTGAGCAATTGCCAGTGGTTAGACTTATTGCAAGCATTTCTCCCATCTCCTTTTGCATGTTTGATGAATTTGTGCTACCACTGATAATACTTGCCTGAAAGGTTATGGATGTATCGGAACATTTCTTCACTCATTTTGAGAATGTGATTTTGGTGCAATATCAGAACCCATATATCTAGAATATTAAGTGCCTTCTTTGAGCTCTCCATAAGCTTAAAAAGTCATGTAAGAAATTGGGTTAATGGTTGCGAGAGCCCTACTCTAGCAACAACTGCAGTCTTCGTCAGGGTGACCCACAAAAGTTACTAAATCAACCTGCGCTTAACCCTCTGGTAGCTTGGCACAAAAGCAGTGAAGCTTAACTTGGAGGCAATGTGTAAAATATTTATGCAGCACACAAACAGTAATAAAGTGAAAATGCAACCCAAGAAAAAATCCAATCCAATTTAGAAAACTAGAGTATATTTTAATAGATAAAATGATACCAGAACAACAAAAGTCCAATCAGTAGTATTGTAGATATGCAATTTTAAAGTTTTAAGTAAAAATACCGCCTAGAAGCACAAATGCTTATCAAGGTCACCTGGTCTTGCTAGAACAGTTACAGGTTCAGGCCAACTGCGATGGAGCGTAAGTCATATACAGGGGCAGTGGAGAGTTCCGCTTGCGTTGAAGGAGGCCGCGCTGAGCAGGGAGAGTTTCATGAATGGTGATCTCTGTATCTTGAAGAGCAGGCCTGGTGGCAGTTATGTCATCACTGTAGCACGAATATGCAGTCGAGTGTCGAAGGATGTCGGTACTGAAGCTTCGCGCTGGCATTCACCCCAATCTGTAGTTGTTGTAGCGCAAAGTGCAGATTTTGTGTTGCCGGTCATCTCTGAAGTGCGGGTCTCACCAAAACTTCGTGATGGCGGTCATTGAGAGCAACAGTTTCAGTGGGTCACTTTGCAGTCACGAAGAGCACATACTTCAGAGTTTCACTTTTTTCTCCTTGGAGGAGCCTCAAACTGATGCCACCCAAGGGTCCAGGACCTGGGGGGCACCTCGTGGGGGTCAGAAACTCACTTCCTGAAGAGGCCAGCAGACCTCAAGCAGGACCTGTTGCAGTCAATTACCTGAGCAGTTGGAGAGAGACCACTAAAGCTTGACAGGTAACTGTAGTTAACGGAAAAGCGGGTCAGCCAGCGGATCCTTGGAGTCACTCAGGTTAGCATGAGATGAAGTTAAGCAGGTTCAGGCTTTCTGCTCAGAGAGCAAGGCAGTCCTCATGCAGCAAGGTTGTCCTTCTGTAATGTCCACAGGTCCAGGAGTGGCATTTTCAGAATTGTTACTTAAAATCCGACATCAACACTAAAGAGGGGTTTAAATTACAATTAATTTTAGTATATAGAGCATATCTCATATTTGCTCCTAATCAAAAGTTAGCACTTTAAATGTAACAAGGTAACCCAGTGTTAGTCAATGGGAGAGCTAGCCTTGCAACAGTGAAAAACGACTTTAGGAGTTGTTCCCTCCTAGGACATGTAAAACTTAAATTCACCTTGCCCTTTGGGTGGTTAGGACCTACCTTAGGGGTGACTTATAAGTATTAAAAGAAAGGTTTGGGCCTGGCAAAAGGTTTAAAACTTCACTACTTGTTGTAGAGTCAGGCCTGAGAGAGGTTTTAAAAGGCTACTTTCATTGGGGCTCAAAATGTGCTGTAGCACATGTGTCCTGTGCTAGTAGCATTTAATGTACAGGCTCTGGGTACAGGTAGTACCCTTTGCTAGGGAATTGTAAGTAAATTAAATGTGCCAATTAGGTGTAGTCCAATTTTACCTTGTTTGGAGGAGAAAGTGCAAGCCCTTTAGCACTATTTAGCAGTGGTAAAGTCCCCAGAGTCCTCATACTAACAAACACGAATCCAGCAAAACTGGAATAGTGAAGGCAAAATGTTTGGGACAATCCCACGCCCAGGTTGTCTGGTCTGACAGGGTATGGCTTGGTATTTCGTATGGTGATACTATATCAAAATGTATTATCTTTTGTAACACTAACCTATTTGAGGTCAATCGTGACACTGCAAAGCTTTTGGATTAAGATATGTTCTAAAGCTTAGCATGACAAAGAGGCTGTGAAAATGAAGTTTTGCAGATGTTCTGAGGACTAACAAGAAAAAGTCAAAGGAGTTTAGCAATAATTTTCAGAAAGCAGGTAAATTTACACGCACATTTAGTTTTATTGTGATGCACACGCTATTTCCTAATCCCTTACTAATGAACAGGGTACTGAGATCCGTGATTAGTGCAATAAAGGAGTTTCCAATGTTTCAATCTTTGAGAAAACCTGCTGTAGAAACCCGCTTTGGGTACGGTTGTGAGGGCCACAAAGAACACCTGCGGAATTGGAAATAACACAGCCTCTTTTTATGCGTTTTTGTTACAATTAATGTAAGGGTTTTATTTTGTCACTTGCATCCTGTGAAACCAATTCTCTCAGAGGCACAAGTACTGGAATGCAAGCATTGTGTTTGACCTTGTAATAGTGGTCAAAGCCCTTCAATCTGGCAAAGTGTCTTCTGAGTACATTTTAATGGAATAAAGGAGTATTCTCCTCCGAGGGGTATCTTCATAACATTTTGAAACATTAAATATTTGCATCCATGTGCTAGATCCTGGAATAATTTATTGCAAAGACAAACGTCTGTGTCAAAACTAAATATCTAAAATATTTTGTTACTGCTTATAAAAATAACACTTCCTCTCTTTTTCTCTCAACTTGATAAAAGGTCATTGGAGGTTAAGAAACTCTTTTGTTAGTTCCTTCTTTTTAAATAATGATGTAGAAAATGTGGCTGCTTAGTCATACATCAATGTGACAATGTCACATTAATACAGTAGGCTACTCCAGCATTCCAGAATGCAGTGCACTGATAGTTGTTGTTGGTTCTTTTAGGGGGCATGCAATGTAAAAGGGAAGATCTCCATCTCTAGCCATGCATTACAAGGAAGGAAAGAGGGAGGGATATTTCTCAGTTCAATGAAAATAGCCATGATGGAGAACTCAAATTGAATAGTAATTAATCTTTACTCATGCATTGGAGGATATTCATTAACCTTCATTAAATGTATGAGGCCTTTTCTAGGGGTCTTCATGCAGATAGTGGCTGCTACTCAGTATCCTATATTGGTACTACATTTACCGCCTAGAGCTCCAAGGCCACCTATTCTTTTACACCATGGTTTAGTAACCATTTTGCTCCCTATGGGTACTTGATTGTCTAGGGGTAGTGAAGTCGAGCAGACACGCCTTAGTGTAGAAGGTGCTAGAGTTTAGAAACACTAATAAACAGGACTTAGTCAATAATACTCAATGTTAAGTCAGTGTTGTGTTTTAAAAGATGAATATGATTTTTATTAATACAAAAAAAGAAAAATAAGCTGTCAAAATTCAGAAGGTGCTGCTGTTTTCATGAGCCAAGATACAACGCCAAATGTTTTTATAACACTTACACATTTGACCTAAATTATTAAACAATATTGAGGCCTAAGGCCAATGTCGAAGTGAGCAGTGTTCATGAGCTCTCAATCATCTTTAAATCTCTTCAGTTTTACTATAGTCTTTAGTCATTGAAACAGAGATCTGAAAGAGACACGTTTTTGATAAATTCCTCACCTTAGAATATCCCCAGGCGTCAGACTGGATCCAGAAAGTTTTTTTGTAGCAGTACCCCTGCGCATCAGTAGGTGGCGTCCTGCGGCTCCGCGTCCGTCACTGGCGTCACAAGCGCCAAGATGACATCACGGAGACTACTTAGGTGCCACCCATGCGCGCTGATGTCAGTTCTTTCTTTTTCCGCGCCAGCGAGCGCAGATCCGGATAGAGCACGTACCTTAGTCACTTTTTGACTACCTTTTTGAGACTTTTGTCTCCCCTTTTTCTCCTGGTGCACGTAGGGATGCCTGGCTTTAAGTCTTGTGGGGCCTGCCGTCGCAACATGTCGGTGGCGGACCCCCATGATGTTTGCCTCTACTGTCTGGAGACCGACCATGACTCCCGGTCCTGCCGGGACTGTCGAGCCATGGCCCAGAAGGCCTTGAGGGAGCGGCGCCGGAAGCTGCTGGAGGTCTGGCACTCGTCCCAACGCCGCTCCAGGTCCAGGGACCGTTCCTGGGACCGCTCGCGGGGCCGCAGTCGTCGCTCCTTGGGCTCCAAGTCTTTGCCATCGGATTCTGGTAAGCGACGACATAAAAAGAAGTCGAAGAAGCATGCTCGCTCTTCGACGTCCCCCCGTCGGTCCTCGGATGCGGACGAGGGGGACAGGGGCTCTGCCCCTCTGGCTTCTTTGGAGCCTGGGAGTCCCGCGGCCTACCCGCCTTACCCGGGTCCGTCGGCGACTCCCGAACAGGTGCAAGAGTTTCTTGCCACCATGGACCGCCTTTTTAGGCCTCGGGCTCCTGCTGGCGCGCCTTCATGCCCCGCGGACCCGTGTCCAGATCCTGTTGGCCCGCCGGCGCCGCAAGCGGATCGAGCCTCAGCGCCACAGGATCCTCTGCCGTTGTCTCCGGCCCCAGCGCAACGAGGTCCGGTGCTGCCAGCTCTGGCCCCAGCGGCACCCACCGGCTCCGCCTCTGGTGCCGCAGTGGGTGCCGTTTATCCTCCCCTTGCCCCGATTCCAGAACCATTTCGTTCCTGCCTGGTATCCGCATTGGGAGGTGGCGCTGGCCCGGCCCCGACCTGCGCCATTCCGACGCCGTTTGTCCCCTTTCCCGCTCCGGCTTTGCTGCCGCGACCGGTTCCTCCTGCGACGGAGGTGGAGGATGACTGGGAGGGGTCCTCGGACCCTCTTGCCCATCAATGTGACTCCGAGCAGGACTGGGTGGACGATCTGGAGGACACCGGCGACCTCGATGTCTCTTCTGACCCGGGGTTTGCCTCTCCCCCGCCTACGATGGAGGAGGGCGCTTCCTACACGATGGTGCTCCGTCAGGCTGCTGAGGTCCTCAATCTTGATCTTCCTACGGTAGCCTTCAAAACTAACCTCCTTACTGTGGTGCTCCAGACGGCTTCGGCGGAGACTCTGCATCCCTTCAACGACGCCCTCACCGACGTCCTGTTGGGCACTTGGTCGCGGCCGGCCACAGGGCCCCCTGTGGATAAAAAGGTCGCCAGGCGTCACCGCCCGGTGCCTGGTGACTCACGCGTTCTTGACCACCCATCCCACGCCTGAGAGTCTGGTCATCCAGACCTCGACGTCGCAGAATGCCTTTCCAATGGCTCCGCTGGATAAGGACTCTAAGAAGCTGGAGCAGTTTGGTAAGCGGTTCTTCTCGTCGGCCAGCTTACGGCTGCGGTCGGTGAACACCGCCTGTTTGTTGGGCCGCTATTCCCACGCGGTGTGGGACACGGTTGCTCAGGTGTTACCTCAGTGCCCCGAGGAGGTCCATGCCATGCTTTCCGAGGCAGTTGCTGAGGGTAAGGGTGCGGCTAAGTTCGCCATTCGGTGTGGTCTGGACACTGCTGACTCGTTGGGCAGGGCGATTTCTACGACTGTGGCGCTGCGTCGCCACGCTTGGTTGCGAGCCACTGGGTTCTTGCCGGATGTCCAGAGCTCGCTCATGGACATGCCCTTTGATGGCACTCGCCTGTTTGGCGACAAGGCTGACAGCGCGCTGGAGCGCTTTAAGGACTCGCGGGCCACGGCCAAGCCCTTGGGTCTTTCCACGAAGACCCCAGCCACTCTTGGTTTTCGTTCCTTTCGTGGCCAAGGCAGGGGCGCCCAGGCACGTTCCTTCAGCAAGCCTGTGCAGAACCAGCCTCAGCGCAGACGCGGCTTCTGCAGGGGCGACTCTGGGAACCAGCGTGGGGGGCAGTCCACCTCCTCCCCCGCTGCTTCTACCTCCAAACCCTCCTAATCTGAGCTTTGTGGGGCACCCCACGCCGGTGGGTGGCAGGGTCCGTCACTACCTCCACCACTGGCGCGATATCACATCGGACGAGTGGGTGTTGCAGATCATCCGCAGAAGTTATTCTCTTCCCTTTCAGTCCACCCCTCCAGCCATGCCACCTCGGTGCCACCGCATGTCGAGGGATCACTTGGTGCTTCTCCACCAGGAAGTTACGGCACTCTTGTCCAAGGGGGCTATCGAGCACGTTCCTGGGCCAGAAGTAGGGAGTGGTTGTTATTCCCACTACTTTCTGGTCCCCAAGAAGAACAAAGGGAGTCTGCTCCCCATCTTGGACCTCCGGAACGTCAATGGCTTCCTCCGGAAGGAGAAGTTCAAAATGCTGACTCTGGTCTTGGCTGCCCTCCACCCTGGAGACTGGATGGTAGCGTTGGACTTGCAGGACATATATTTTCACATCCCCGTCCTGCCGGCCCACCGGCGTTACCTGCGGTTCATGGTAGGCCAGGAGTATTTTCAGTTTGCTGTGCTCCTCTTCAGCCTTACCAGTGCCCCTTGGGTGTTCACGAAAGGGATGGCGGTGGTGGCAGCTCACCTGCGCAGGTCGGGGGTGTCAGTCTTGCCCCTACCTCGACGACTGGCTGTTGAAGGCGGGCTCGCCCCAGGCAGTTGTCCACCACCTTCAGACTACGGCCGACCTCCTGCACTTGCTGGGGTTCTCCATCAACGTGCCGAAGTTGCACCTGAGTCCCTCTCAGAAGCTCCCCTTCATCGGAGCGGTTCTGGATTCGACGCTGTTGCAGGTTTATCCTCCCGAGCAGCGAGTCCGGGATATTCAGGCTATGATTCCGACCTTTCAGCCTCTGTCCCGGGTTTCAGTCAGGATGATCCTCCGGCTCCTGGGCCTGATGACATCCTGCTAGTGCAACATGCCAGATGGCATATGCGGCCTCTGCAGTGGGACCTGAAGTTCCAGTGGGCGCAGCATCAGGGCAACCTGTCCGATCATGTCCAGATTTTTGAGGGCACTACACGACAATTGCAGTGGTGGATCACGAATCGCGATTGGGTCAGTGGCAGATCCCTCTCCCTTCCCCAACCAGAGCACACAGTGGTGACGGATGTGGTGACGGATCCGTCCTTCCTGGGATGGGGAGGTCACTTGGGAGAGGCGGAGATCAGAGGACTCTTGTCTCCGGCGGAGTCCCGGCTCCATAACAACCTCTTGGAGCTTCGGGCGATCCGGCTTGCACTGAAAGCATTCCTTCCCTCTGTCCGGGGAAGTGTGGTGCAGGTGTTCACGGACAACACCACCGCCATGTGGTATTGCAACAAACAGGGCGGGGGGGGATCCTGGACCCTATGTCAGGAGGCTCTGTGCCTCTGGACGTGGCTGGAACATCAAGGCATTACCTTGGTGGTTCAACACCTGGCAGGTTCTCTGAACGCCAGGGTGGACGAACTCAGCCGCCGCTGCTTGATGGATCACGAATGGCGTCTGCACTTGGTCGTGTCGCAAGGTCTCTTTCTGCAGTGGGGAGAGCCTTGGTTAGATCTATTCGCCACCGAAGAGAAAGCGCAATGTCATCAGTTCTGCGCGTTGGAATTTCCAAGGCTGGATATCTAACTAAGGGGAATGATTCAAAGGAAGACAGTGGCCAGAATCAATAACCTAATATTTCAACAAGCGCAATACCTCTGACACAATAAATCACAATACGTTTTCTGTCACAGAAGTCCATTTTATCGACTCTGTGCTTGCATGCTTATTACTTCTTTTTTCATCAAAAGCTTATTAACATTTAAGTATCCCTTCACCTAGTACATAAAAATCTCTTCAATATTTCAAAATAGGCATTACATTTATAAAAAACACATATACATAATACATAACTCACTGGACAAGATGGGTTAGAAAAAACATCACTTTTTAAACATCAGTACACATAAGGACATTTCAGTATTCCCATATGTCATATAGTATTTCATTTACTTCAAACGTTGCAGTGCATGATTACACTTGTATCGGAGGGAATACCAGTACTATGTGTTTTCCTAAATCGCTTTGTGTCCTACTTATGTCTGGGGTGCTGGAACTGAGTCCCACTTCGTTCTCTGCACTATCTATTACTACGGTCCTATTAGGAGTACTTGGCAATTTGTCAATGTGAGTCAGGCCAATCCGACTCTACTGGCTGGATGAAACAGCGTCTTTTGGTATCCTCATTAGTTCTGAACTGCTAAAATAAGGCTTATTTTAGCGGTTCAGAGCTAATGAGGATACCAAAAGACGCTGTTTCATCCAGCCAGTAGAGAACGAAGTGGGACTCAGTTCCAGTACCCCAGACATAAGTAGGACACAAAGCGATTTAGGAAAACACATAGATAGATACTGGTATCCGAGCTACTCAGCATGGCGATCGATCCCCCGATCTGTCTGCCTTTTTGGGAGGATCTTCTGTCGCAGCAGCAGGGGACGGTCCTCCACCCGAACCTGTCCAGCCTCCACCTCCATGCATTAAGATTGAGCAGCGGCAGTTGACGGCCTTCGATCTTCCTCCCGAAGTCTGTGATGTCATTCTGACAGCCAGGCGTCCCTCCACTAAAACGGTATACGCCTGCAGGTGGACCAATTTTGTGGCATGGTGCACAGCGAAGGCTGTGGATCCCCTTTCTGCCCCTCTTTCTGAAGTTCTTCTGTTCCTTCTTTCTTTGGCCCGGCAGGGCTCTGCTCTGGGCACTATCGAAGGTTATCTTTCGGCCATCTCCGCCTTTTTGAGGCTTCCAGATCAGCCTTCTCTCTTTAAGTCCCCGGTTGTTCACCGTTTCCTTAAAGGCATTACGCACACGTTTCCTCCCGTGCCGTTCATCATGCCTCAATGGGACTTGAATCTCGTTTTGACCTATCTGATGTGTGCTCCGTTTGAGCCCCTTCATACCTGTCCTTTGCGTCTTTACTCTTAAGACGCCTTTCCTGGTCGCTATCACCTCTGCCAGAAGAGTGAGTGAGCTCCAGGCTCTTTCTTCCAAACCTCCTTTCCTTTCTGTTCATCCGCACAAGGTGGTGTTCAGGACCCGTCCTTCATTTTTGCCAAAGGCTGTCACGCCCTTCCACATCGGGCAGACCATCACTTTGCCTACCTTCTTTCCGCCTCCGCATCCTTCGAGGGAGAAAGAGAGGCTCCACCGTCTGGACCCAAAACGTGCGCTCGCATTCTATCTAAAGCGTACACAACAGTTCCGGGTGGATGACCAGCTCTTCGTTGGCTACGTGGGCGCCAAGAAAGGTCAGGCTGGGCACAAAAGGACCATCTCTCGGTGGGTCGTTCTGTGCATCAAAGCATGTTGCTCCTTGGCCAAGAAGGAGCCTCCTGTGGGGCTGCGTGCCAGGGCAACGGCAGCCACTACTGCCTTGGGACGTGGCCTCCCCTTGCAGGACATTTGTCAGGCAGCTACGTGGGCCTCGCTGCACACGTTTACCAAGCATTACTGTCTTGAAAGTCAGGTCCAGAGAGACGGCTTCTTTGGCCGTTCTGTTCTTCGTGAATTTTTGGTGTAATCTTTTCGCAGACCCACCACGGGGGTTGGTATTGCTGGGTTATCTATTCTAAGGTGAGGAATCTATCACTAACGTGTCTCTTTCAGATGCACAAGTTACTACTTGTGTAATGATATATCTGTGAGAGACATTAGTTAGTGATAGATTCCTTACCGCGGGCCCTGTCAGATTCGGTGAGGGAGGAATTGGATGCTCCAATTACAGTGGAAGAGCTCCAGACGGCATTGTCCGAGATGCGACCTGGTAAAGCACCTGGCCCGAACGGCTTCCCGTCTGAATTTTGCAAAAAATACCAGACCCTACTATCTGCTCCATACTTGGCAGCAATAAATGCGTCCCTTCAGCATTGGTTGCTTTCCCGTGGACTTGCACCATGCGGAAATGGTATTTCTTAAACCCAGTCGACCCCCTGAACACCATGCCTCATATCGCCCAATTTCGCTCCTTAACATCGAAGCCAAACTCCTAGCCGAAGTTATCGCCAACCAGATAGTACCACACATTACGACTCTGGTTCACCCCAACCAGGCGGGCTTTATGCCGGGCCGCCCTACACAACACAATATCTGACGTGTACAACACGCCATTACATCGGTGGATCGCCTCGGAGAGCCCGCAGCACTCTTGTTGGCAGACCTAGACAGGACATTTGACTCCCTTAGTTTGACATATTTATTTTCACTCCTGAGCAGTTTAAATTTCGGCCCTAGTCTCCTCAGATACATTCAACTCCTATATACTGACATTACCGCCTCCGTCCGAGTGGCAGACTCTATGTCACCTGCTTTCTCTATCAGGCGGGGAACCCGTCAGGGCTGCCCCCTCTCTCCATACCTTTTTGCGTTGGTAATGGAGCCCCTCGTGGCCTAGGTGCACATGGACGCAGTTTCACGGCTTTGAGTGGTCCAGAGAGGTTTCTGACCGCATCTCACTCCATGCGGACGATGTTCTCTTCTTCCTCACGCGACCAGATTGGTCGGGGCCCAGACTACTCTGAATTATGCAAATTTTGGGAGAAACATCCGGTCTCTATATGAATATGAAAACTCGCACATCATATATGTGGTATCTGCGGGGCAGAGGACATGTGGGCGAATGGGCACCCAAGGTGACAACAGTATACGAGGGATTTAAGTACCTGGGGTGTCTTTCTGTCGTCCTCCCAACGTACATCCTGGGAAAAGAATTTGGCCCCGCTGTGGACGCAGATCAAGGAACAGACGCGTTCCTTGTCCCATTTACTGCTCTCCCTATCTGGCAGATCCGCCATCCTTAAGATGGTCATATTGCCTCGTTTATTGTACCAGCTCCAAAATCACCCATACCTGATTCCACCCGTATGGTTTAGACAACTCAATTCCATTCTTCGACATTTCCTCTGGGAGGGGGGTGCAGCTCGGGTGGCACTGAAAACATGCTTCCAGTCCACCTACTGTGGAGGCATAGCGACACCAGATGTTCAGGCATACTATACAGCCTCACATCATCTTATCCTGAATAATTGGTGGTATGGGGACAGAAGGGATCCCGCATGTGCACTTGAGCACCTGCAGATGGGTAATATGTCACTCCAAATGATTCTATATGTGACCTCAGCCCTGAGAGCGCTGTCTCCAGCTACCGTCACGGTATTTAAGATTTGGAGGAGATCATTGCAACAAATGGAATAGTGGGGCAGGCTCACAAAAGAGACGCCTCTATGGCATAATGGTCTCCTCCCTTCCCTGGCTGGATTATCTGGGTTCTTCATTTGGGAGGCTATTGGTATTTCTAAGATAGGTGAGGTCCTCCATGGTCAGACACTGAGGTCCTTTCAAGAACTACAACAAGAGTACGCAATGCACAGATCGCAATTCTATAGATACCTCCAGTTCCGCCATGCCTTTTCCCCATATCTCACACACCAGAGTACCGTGCCAGACTGCAACCCCATCGAAGGTAAAGTATTTATAGGAGACCTAGGGGAGCATAAAATTACCAGGATCTACCGAACATTAGTAACAAACAGCCCCATTACTCTAGACAAAACACGAGCGGCATGGCAGCAAGATATTGGCCCACTAGACGATGAGGACTGGGCAGAGACTCTGGAATCCTCAAGAATAGCGGCCATTGTGGCACGCTTGCGATGTATCCAATTTAAATATCTTCATAGAGTTTACTACACCAGGTATAAGCTCTGGGGGGCCGGACTGATTTCATCTCCGCTTTGCCTGCGGTGCCAAATGTCCGATGTCTCTCTTATACATACGGTATGGCAGCGCACCACCCTCTCTAGGTTTTGACAGCGGGTTATTACATGCTTGTCGGAGGTTCTCGGGTGGGACATCCCCAACACACCTCACCTGGCCTTGCTCCACATTACTGATGACATCGGAGGTAACATCTATAAACGACATCTACTAGTGCTGGGCCTTACATTGGCAAAGTATAACATTGCACGGGCATGGAAAGATGCGTCCCCACCACGGGTTGGTGTGTGGAAAAAGAGTCTTGATTTTTGTATGGGGTTAGAGTTGCCTATCTTTCAAGCAAGAGGATGCCCACAGAAACACCACAAGAACTGGAAGAGATCGGCGGAATACCGTGGGCTGCTTTTGGAACCCATTTTAGCGGCCTCCATAGATTTATGTTCGCGACAATGGAAATGGGGATATGCGGTGGACATGGGTGTGGGTGTTTGAATGACGGAGAACTGTGGCTAGACCAGATATGTGATATGCAATGCAGTAGTAATGTGACACTGTGGCTCCCTGTTGGGGTATTATGTTATATCGCTGTTCTCTTATTTTGTTGACAGATATCAAAAAAGTCAACATCTTACTCATGTATCGTGTATTGGTTGGCTACCTGGCTTCGCCGGGTCCATTGTGATTGTTGACAATAAAATTTGTTGTGAAACAAAAAAAAAAAATCAAACATTGAACCCAGTGTGATATCTAATTATTAAGTTATCACCCAATGTTTGTTATGTATATTTCTCAGATGAGAATATAAGCAATGATGTATGAATGTGAGAAAGTATCCTCTTTCTGCATAGCATCCCCCACTTGTTGCTGAACTGCTGATGTGCTTTGACTGAGTGTGCCCCGGGCTCCTGCCAATCAGTTACCCAGGGCCTATGTTCTTTCCCTAAAACTGCATTGAAAACAAAACCCTTTTGGCATCTCTGGCCACAGGTCAGCCCCTGGTAAATGGTAACACTAGTACCCGGGGCTCTGTGACTAGGGACGACCTCTAAGGGCTGCAGCACGTATTGTGCCACCCTTAGAGGCCCTGTACCATTACACTCACACACTGCCTTTGCAGGATGCATGTTTTGGTGCAGTACAAAGTGAAGAGTCGACATGGCACACGTCTCTGTGTGCCATCCCTACACCCCACTGCCCTGGAATAGATCAGTCACCCCTCTAGCTGGGTGCACTATACCAGTGGTGAGGGTACAGGTGCATGAGCCCTGTTTCCCTACAGTGTCTAAGTCCATTCTTAGACATTGTAAGTACAGTGCTGCCATTAAGAGTATATGGTGCTGGGAGTCTGTCATTACGGACTCCACAGCACCATAATGGCTACACTGAAAACTGAGAAGTTTGGTATGAAACTTCTCAGCACTTTAACCCACACTGATGCCATTGTGGGATTTAATGAAAAATGCACACAGAGGGCATATTGGAGATGCCCCCTGAAAAACGACCTACAACTAGTGTCCAGGCTTTCAGCTGCCACCACCAGACATGTTTCTGGACCCCTGGGTCGAGAGCCTGCTGCTCTCGGGGGCCTGAAACAATGCACATCCTGGGACGAGGTGCCAAGCCTCCTCCACCAGGATGGACAGGGTCCACGAAGGGGAAGCTTCAAAGGCTTGCCGCCTTTGTGAACTTTCCCAGGACACTCGCTGCTTTCAGTAACTGGTCCCCACTGGTTCTGACCCCCACTTTGGGCATGAGAACCAGGGGGAAAAACAAGCGAGGAAGAGAGGTTTACCCACCTCTGCCAACTCCACCCCTCAGGTGGGGGAGGCGAGGTGAAGCACAACTCTCAGTCCCGCCGTCTTGCAGATGGGGGGACCCAGCCAACTAGGGAAAGGTTTATGCCCCCTTCCCACTGGAGGGTGGCATAATAGGGGGTGTACCCACCCCACGGAAGGGACCCATTGGTCCCAACCTTTTACCTACCTGTAACGCCCCTAATTCTAGTATTTAGGGGCACCCCTGGACCTTGCTTCCTCAGACAAGAAACCCGAAGAAGGACCGAACAGCTGTGCCGAAGCTAACAAGAGGAGGCCGCCCACAGACTTGGCCCCAGCCCTACCGGCCTGTCCCCACCTCGAACCTTCTCCAGCAAAATCCCAATGTGTCCTTCAGCCAGCAACTTCAAGAAACCGGAGGACCTGTCTGCCTTCCATCCCAAAGACTCTGTCTCCAGTGAACACCGGATTTGTTCAGCAACAGACTCCAGCTCCGCAAGGATCCGCAGGTCGGCACCACTCTGCGCCCAACACCCACAGCCCGAGTTCGAGTGGCCCAACAACAAGAGGAGGTCTCCTCAGCGATCCTGGCCCGAGAACCTGTGATCCCTGACCTTCCTCAAGCCTCCAGCCGACGCCCCCCAACCGAGACCAGGAGCTGGTAAGAAGATCTGACCCTAAAAGGCACCCCTGCACCCGACCGACGCTCCACGGCCTTGGGTGGCCTAACCAACCCCCAAGATCCCAACTTACCTCTCCAAGTGGTGGTCGCACCCAGAAGACCTTCATCCCCGAGTCTGCAGTACTTTTGCAAACCGTAGACTCCCCATTGAAAGCTACAGGGCTTCTGATGCCAAAACAGCACTCTGCCCCCGGCCTCCCCAGTGCCGCGGAGGGTGCATCTTTTGTGCTGGCCTAAACCCCCATTTGCCCTGAGCTTAAGTCCAGGAGCTTTGCTCCCACAACTCAGTGACTGCTTGTCAGCAGGCACCAACCAGAGGCCCCCTATTCCCCTTTGGATAACATTGGGCCTCAGCACTCTGCACCCGGCCGACCTAGTGCCGCTGAGGGTGTAACAAGAGTGCATCCTTAACCCTGGGGAACCACTGAGTCTACCCCACAATACCAACTCACACAACAAAGTACTTACCTGTTGACCAATAACATATTTTCCTCCATAGCATAACATTGACTGTTTTTCTATGAAAAGTTTACAAGTGTGGAGTTGGAATATCTAAGAAATCCTTTAAATCTGTAACCAAATAACCAAAACGCTGTTACTTACCTGTTTACAGGAGATGCCCCAGTGCAGTATCCAGGTATACTGCACTGTTTAAGAAAACTAATCATGATATTCTACAAAAAATCCTATATAAAGTATATGTACTGTATTCTGAAAAGCATTGCATTATCAGTAACACTACTGTAATCAAATCAAAGTACATTTGCAATTGCAAACCAAACTGTGTTACAACTGCATTACTACTGTAAAGTATTTATTGCTTACCTGTGCCAGGCTTGCTATGTTCTCGAAAATAAAATAACTAAAAGAATTGTTTTATACAAAAACAATTGGTCTGAAGTACAGTCTTTGAGTGTGTGAATTCATGTGCTGACGGAGTGTGTACAAATGCTTAACACTGTCCTCTGATAAAGACTTACCGCTCGACCACACTACCACAAATAGAGAGTGAGGTGCTATCTACTTTTCCTCTGCCTACCTTTTGGGTTCCACTGGACTCTGTGCACCCTATACCTCACTTTGGTATAGTGTATACAGCGCCAGCTTCCTACAATGAAACATCAAATCCTAAACAATAATGATCATTCCTTCCTGATTAAAACAGCGATAGACAACTACTTCAAAGAAAATTCCAAAGAGGAATTTGAACCCCAACTAAGATGGAATGCTTGCAAAGCTACCCTTAGAGCTTCTGTAATAAATATTAGAGCAAAGATTAATAACGATCTAAACAAAAATCTAGGCAGACTAGAAGAGGTGATGAAAAGGTTAGTAGTAAAATATAGTTCTTCCAAAAGCAAGGAAGTTACAGATTTATTAAATAAAAACAAATAAGAGTATAACAAAATTACAAGTTCCAGAGCTGGACGATGGATACAGAAACAAAACGCAATCAACTTATGAAGGTAACAAAGCTGAAAAAAGTTCTTACTAGTTGCTTAAAATATAAACAAATCAACAATATTATCTTTTCAAAAAATCTATTTCTGGTAGAAAAAATTAAACCACAGAATATCTCTGAAGTATTTAAAAGGTTCTATGAGGACTTTTATGCAAATAAAGATTACATCAATTAAGTGGAAATCATAAAATATTTTAGAAATAGAACAGTGCCGAAATTCACTGGCACACATAAAATGCTATCTGTCAATCTATCACTGAAGTAATTAATGGTCTTAAAAGAGTGAAGGCCCTTAGCCCAGTGGCCTCATCGCTCCTTTTGGAAGAGCCTAAAGACCCCGCTTCTTGACCTAGATCACCCATAAGAGGAGTCTGGTGCGATTTAGTGATCCACTGCAGAGGCCATTCATATACCTTGATCCCAAAGGAAAGCTAAGATTTAGACTTGTGAAAAAACTACTGACCGATCTCTCTGATAAACTTGCACCTCAAGATTTACATCAGGAGTTTAGCAAAATTCTGGAGAGACTTCTCCCATTACAGATTGGCTCTCATCAGGCAGATTTCATGAAGGGCACCCTACCTATCTAGTGTCAACATCAGACTATGCTGCCATGTCTTGGGTACCTCAAAAGAGAAACAAATACCTGTAGCAATGATGGTCTTAGACGTCGTAAAGGCAAATCTGGGCACTAACTTCGTAAAAATGACCATGGCCATGATAGAGCGCGGGTCACCAGCTCGGGTTAAACACACACATACCTAAATACTCACCTGGGCCCAAATCATTCACACTACGATCTAGTAAACCCTGCTGATAGCAATATTTGAGTTTTACCTGCAATTTAATTTAAACTTTACCAAGTCTTACCAATTTTATCTCCTTAATAATTCCTTTCTCGATGAATCAGGTTTTTGAGATAGTTTAAGGTAGAAAATGACATTTATCTTATACTTGAAATAACCACAACCTCAGAAAGTTTGAGAAACCTTTATCTAAATTAATAATTTTGTGAGTCAAAATCAATCACAGTTTAAACACATTATTTCAAGAGGAAAAATTAAATCAACAAAGCATATTAAAAAATAATGATCAATGAAGACAGTACCTGGAAAGGAAAGAGAGAGAGAGCAGGTACAATGACAGTCTTCTCGGATTTATATTTACCTAAGGCGATAGATGAACCCAACTCTTTGAAGATAAGCCAGATAGAATCTGCCAGGACAAGATGCAGACAAAGGGTTTGGACAGATTCGGATCTGCGAAGGTGACTTCTTCCAAGTGCAACGACAGCGTCGCACCCCTCTCTGATACTACTCTCCCCGGGTGTCCCTCTTCCGATATCCCCTTCTAGATGATTAGATTAGCGATCAGTATCTCAATTTCTCGAGCAGAGTTTCTGGCAGCAGCAGGGTCTGAGACAGCGTCTCAGACAGAGTAGCAGCATACATATTAGGTCGGTGACGAGTTGAACTAGCGGATCTAACAAGTCTGACAAAGTCTCAAGCTAACTTACCTCAATTATACTATTCTATATTCATGTACCTCCCCCCAATATTGCAATTTCTGTATTTTCCCTCATTCTGATTGGTCAGGGCGAAGAGGTGAGTTCATCACACCATATTAAAAGTAATAATTTTACTGTGGACTGTTGTTCTATGTTTCTGCCCCTTAATTTACTTTCCCATAGCTTTATTCCCACCCGCTTTTCTCATTATGGTCAATTTGAATTTATACATTTTATTCAAAATTGTTGCTTTAGTCCGGTTCAGGTTTTTTTTCCCAGGCATCTTCGACCTATGTGGCCTTGGCTGTGTTTCAAGTGGTGCTGTCACAGGGTTTCAGCAGGTTCTTGTGCGCCTGCGTGAACATCAAGTGGGTAGGGTTTCTCAGTCACCCTTCGAGGCCCAAACGTGAACTAATAATAAAGTCAGAAAAAGACACGTTAGAATGTGATAATAAATTATTCCACTGTATACCACTTATCTCTACTCTATCCCCATTTACTTATTTTAATCTTTCGCATTAGTTTTTAGTAGAACTTACGAGATTTAGTTCAAGCAGTAGCATATGCGTTAATGTGTGAGTTTCAAAACGGCCATATTTAAAGCTATTGCGCAGCTGCAGAGTTTTCCCACCAAGCGACAGAATACGTCATACTACGTAGGTGCAGTAGACGCATGCGCAATAAAGTTCCCGCATTTTTGGCGGCCATATTAAGACACTCGGGTTACTTGTTAGTAATACACATAGAAAAGCTTCCCCTGGATACTGTATGTCGTGTTTAATGTAATAGTATTCACAAAACAGGTTGATTATTGTGTTACATGTTATTTGAGAGGATTGCGTCCGAACAAGTCTCTTTTATTACGAAACCTTGCACCATCACTAATACACTAACTTGATCACTAGGGATAAAATAGGTGGTTTTGTTTCAGAACCTTTCCCTTAAAAACAAAGATGGTGTTTCCCACTATCACCATCCCTCTTCTTGTTAGCAACAGAATCACTTCTGGTCGCAATCAACATAAACCTAAGAATCTCTTGGGTATCTTTCAACAATGTATCACTCTTATCTGCTGCATATGCTGACAACATACTGATCTTTACTGAAAATGCAGAGGCATCCATACATGTACTAAAGTATACCATTGACCGATATGCTCAAGTTTCAGGCTTCTCACTCAGTAAGGTTAAATCTGACATTAGACTCATCAGTATATCATGCAATAATGAAATATTGGGTGGTTCCGACCTAAGCTTGTAACCAACATTTCTGAAACACTTATGATACAAATTCATCCATGATCTAATGCAATCCATAAAACCTACCAAAAAGCTAACTTTCAAAAAAATATCTGTAATCATAGAAAAATGGTCATCAAAATTGTGAGGCAAAGTAAAATCTATAAAAATGATTATCATTTTCCTGTTTAGTATTGTCCCTGTCAACTTATTGGAAGATTTCTGCTAGAACGTACACAAGCTAATATATGATTCCCTATTTTACTCTTCTTTCTTTTGTCATCACCTCCTGATACCGGTCACGGCCCCCCCTGTTTTCTGTTTTTTGAAACTTTATTTTCATGTGTTCCAGAAAACGACATAATAATCAGGATAAGTTATCCAGCTTTGTGTCATACGTTACTGATCACTCACAGCTATATATAGCATGCGCAGAATGCACATTGATCGGAAAATATGGTATTGCTTAAGGGGCACAGAAAGGAACCAGGTGAGAAAGGAACCAGGTGAGGACGTCCGTGGAAGGAGCAAAATAGGAAGGGGGGCCCGCGGGGCACTCAGATTTAACAGATGAACCAAGGTTCGCAGAACATGTCCGCATGTATATCAGTTAGTGTCAGTGTCCAGTGTTCACAGATATTCAGGTAGGGGCTGCTAAATATATTTTGGCAAAGAGGTGGGGGGCTAAAGCCTAGCATATATCTTACTAATATCACAGTATATCATATCTTTCAACTATTTGTTCGTGGTGGAAGATCAATTGCTACCCTAGAATATGGCTATTGGACGTTTAGCCAAGAGTAAAGCTATGGCGGCAAAGCATCTAGAGCTGGGCAGGAGTGGCTTAACAATACACAGCAGTAGTAACTAGGGATCAGGTTCCAACAGGCATTCTGTCATGCTGGAGATCAGGGCCAAGATCTTGAGCCAATATGCTTGGACTATAGGGCATGGCCATGTGAGGTATCACATTGGCAGCTCTTACGGGCAGTGATGTGATCAATTTTTACTAATCCCTGTGGGGTGGCATAAGAGCGGTAGAGGAATTATAATGCAGCAATGTATGTCAATGATTGGGTGTGATAAGTTTAGTTTGTGTACTGCAATAAAACCACGTCTTGTCAGGCATTGAGTGGCCTAAGTCACGTGTCCATGCTGCCCAGGCTCTCACCTCTTTGGATTTCAAGATTAAGCAAGCTTGAGGAAGCTTGGAAACTAGGCGGGATCTTTCACTGGTAGAGATCATCAGAGACAGGAGGGGAAAACTCATCGGGTGCTAGTGGAAATGAGGAGATTCGGTCATGCAATGTATTATGTAAGGGATGGAGTAGAAAGTGGTCCATATGGGTGGAAACACCAGTGTTGGTAATGTTATATTCCATATTCCAGGTTGTGGCCCCTCCGTTCGCCTCCACGTTCCATTCCAACAAACAAGGGGTTCCTCCGGGCTCTGCGTTGAGCCCCGCGCTTTTTAACCTCTATGTCCAACCTTTGGCGGTTCTGGCGAGGATCAGAGGGCTTACTATTGTATCATATGCTGATGATACACAGTTGGTAGTCGCTCTCTCGAATGACACCGTGGGGGTGGCATCTAAGTTTCAGGACGATCTTACGGCTGTCGCCGAGTGGATGACTGCCAACTGTCTCCAACTTAATTCCAGTAAGTCTGAGGTTCTGCTGGTAGGAAAAGATCAGGAGCTGTGGGTGTAACGGTGGTGGCCTGCCATATTGGGCTGTGCGCCTAACCCTAAGCAGGTGGTGAAAGATCTAGGTGTCTGGGTCGATTCGGCCCTCAGCTTTCAGTCTCAAACTAAGAAAGTTGCAAGGACTTGCTTTGGCATACTACGGGTGGCTCAAACCGCTGCTGGGGTTTTTTGACCCGTCCATCAGGCAGATGATTATTCAGGCCTTCATCTTGTCAAGACTCGACTATGCCAATGTACTTTATTTAGGGGTAAACAAGACCGAAACCCTGAGACTGCAGCGAGTTCAAAACTCTGCGGCCAGAAGCCTTCTGGGCCGCCCTAGAACCTGTCCCACCTCCAGTACGATTCGCCGGCTACATTGGTTGCCTAATGCCAACCAAGTGGAATTCAAGGCCCTCTGTACTGCGTTTAAAATTCTGAAATCCTTCTCTCCAGGCATTTTGTCAAACCTGCTCTCATTCTATTCTCCCTCGTGCCAACTTCGCTTGATGGGATAACATTTGGCGACTGTGCCTCGAATGAGGAAGGCTCGGTCGGGCACTCCTTCCGTTTACTGGCTGCCAAGCTCTGGAATGCTTTGCCACTTTCCACCGTGAACAACTATCTGGCCTTCCGTAAGGCCATCAAAACTCATCTTTTTCCTTCACTTTAGTGTCTCTTTCTGGTCACCAGCCCCCATGTTCTGCTTTAGCGCTGGGATGCCTCTTTGCTGAGGCAGCTGTGCGCTTTACAAAACGTGCTAACATAACATAGGTGCCCTATATAGGCGCAGGTAACACTGCAACCTTTCACCTATATCCTTCCCTACATTACATACATAACAGTTCATAGGGACTGACCTTTTACTCAGATATGACACTGCATTCAGAACGAGGGTTTTTCCCTGGTTCGATACTCATACATTATGCATGTAGCTTCTTGGAAGCACAGCAGGACGAACATCTCCTGTATAATATCTGTGTTAAAGTTCAAGCCCAACGTCATCCTTTAGGTCGACACAGTAACACAGCAAGGTAGGACCGCTGGGGAGACCTGTGGGTATATATACATCCCGTCTTGCTTAGAGAGACAGAGGAGACCGTGACTTCCCAGCGGACACACTGACCAAAGATGCTGAGTTTCCTGCATGCAGACAATCCAACTCGCAGTGGTCTAAAATGCCTCGAGGGGTGTCCAACTCAAGACCAGGACGGGGGTCCCATATTCTCTCCTTACTCAGGTAATGGGGTTGACTAGACCTTAGAGGGATTCTTGGCATAACACCTACATAGATGCTAGGTACATTTAGGTACATCTAGATAGGGAGGCATCGTAGGAGTATGCACTTTTTATCATGTGTTTTATATATGTGTATATATTCATGATTACTGCAAAATGGTAGAACTGTACCATCCCTTCACTTTCGTTGCACTGCTAACCATATATCTCTGCTACTGTCTAATGGTTGTTACAGCACATCTAATCTACACTAGAATAACAACTGTTCAATAAATTCTTATTGAAACGCCCAGACTATTTATTCTGTGTATCTCTGAAACAAACTAAGTGCGCACGAGTGACTGAGCGAAAAGTAGTATATTGTTTCCATGATCCTGAGGGATCAGGGTTGTCATGTTCTGAGGTTGTCAGAAACTATTCTCTCCCCGATAAGAGGAGATTCTAGTGGCACTGTGAGCTAGCTAGTGCAAACAGACTAACATATCCGGTGGGGGTGCTCGGAATCAGTCTGCCACCAAACCCACAGTTTATGTTATCCAAAACACGCAGATCCTGTATGGGTAATATAGGAACTACACGACATGGCGCCACCAACGTTGTTGGGTACTTATTTAAAACAGTAGAATCCGAGTAGTTCAATCGTGCTATTCTCAGATACTCCTACTTTCAAACACCAGACACATCTGAAGTGGGTGGGCACAAAACTCCGCCACAGCTGAGTAGGCGAAAAATCCTATTTATTAGCTGTTGGTTAATCAAGCTTGAAGGACAGATTGTTTCTAAATTCTGCATGAACACCTTATCTTGGTTTCCTTGAAAAGTTATTTTGTGTTCTTAAAACAATGACTGACCCAGTCTTAGACCCACTACTACAAGCCCTCCCCCTCACAGACGAGGAAGATACAGATGCAATACATATTGCACCAAAATTCAGACATACAGTCACCATGAAACTGTTAGAAAATGGTTTATCAGCCAGGGGTGGCTTACTTAGTAGTTTTCGTGATTGAGGCAAACAGAGGTATTCCCAGCAGCAAATGAAAGAACAAAGACATTTCACTCTTAGACAGAACGAGATGCACCAGTGGAATATGGTCTGTTCGAGGACATAGAGATTCCACTCACCTACCAGGAACACCTATACTGGTTTAAAGGCGCCCTGCCCCACATAAGAAAAAGAGTAAGATTAGGCCAGCTCGGAGGAGAAGGGGCAACATGGCCAATATTAGCGGCCTACATACCACATCCCGATATTGACACAATGCCACAGGCAGACTTACTCATACAACACAAAGATTTAATTAAAATCTATAGAAACGACGCAATTCGTCATGAGGACATATACAGTCCAACCAGCAATAGTTGCAACTAATGGAACTCAAGCTCAGGGTACAGTAACTAAAACCACACCACAAACATTACACGCAGTGATGGGCAAAATGCCCTCTAAACGTGAACAAATGCCATTCTGGGTAGCTCAGAAGATCACACAGCTCGAGGCAGTATTCCCGAATACTGCCCCGTATGAAAAACACAGAATGCTAACAATCTGCTTGCCCATGGGGATAACACCACAAGTAGAGGATTGTACCACTTGGGGTACAGTCTTTGCTGCCATTTATACCAGAACTCATGGTATTCCTTCATTAGCGGTGATACCGGATGTATTAAGACAAATACAGAACGAGTATGAAGCAGAGCCTGCTCTGAACGTAGGGATGAAGTTACTAGGTAACTATGTCCCTGTATCAGCCATAATTTTAGCTGATATTAAAGAAGAAGCAGCGTCAGTGGCTATCCGCCAACGCCTAAGGGAGTTCAGTTCTTTAGAACAGGAACACGAACTACCGAAAATAATTGAAACTGCATATGCAGAATTAGGCAGAGACAGTTTGGGTGGGAAAGCTTTAAAACCGCAACTGATTGGCAGTCCTGAAAAGGACACTTCCAAGCAGACACCTGCTTCAACTAAGAAGAAGTGGGATAATAAAAAACAACAAACATTTAAAGGAAACGGATCTCAATCCCGGGGTAGATCTCCTCCACAGGAGCTCTCCGAAAAGAGGTATAACCTCAGGAATAAGGATAATATTAGGAAACCTGACAGGTATCAGGATACTGATACACGTTCCTTTCAGGGTTCATTGAAAAACTCTGAGAGGGAAGGACGGTCAAAAAGATAAGAAGAGCGTACAAAGTACAGAGACAAGCAGCACGCCCAAGATTACACTTCCAAAAAAGAAGAAAAGCCACCGTTCAAAAAGAAGAAAGTTGCAGGTCTCAACATCAGACATGCCCAGAATTCTGAGGACTCGGCTACTGAACAGGGAATGGGCTCTGCCAATGCTAGACAGTGCGGCAGAAGTAACAATAGCTCGCCAGAACCTGATGGAATTTCTGGTGACAGCGGACTTGAATGATTATATCACCTTGGAAACACCGGATACTAGAGTAAGTGTCCCCCATAAAGTATATGAAATAACGCTCCAAATGGAGGGGGGCAAAAGTAGGATAGTGTGATGTCTCTTTTGGGAGAACCTTACGTTTGGCTATGACATTTTGCTAGCTGAGCAAGATTGGCCGTCAGCATTGGTCATGGATTGCCCTAAATGAGAAACGGTAATTCTACCAGCCTACTCAGAGGCACTTACTACGCACATATGCGCAGGAGTGAGCGGTAGCCCAAGCTCCAACATTATATAAAAACCGTGTTGGATGGGATGAGGATTCAACCCACCACATAATTCCTTTAAAAAATAATCCAACTGCACAGAGGCAGTATCCAATAAAGCAGGAAGCTAAAAAACAGGTCAGGGAGATCTTAGATCAACTTGAATACCAAGGGGTGATTGAAACTTGCACCTCTCAAATGAACAATCCTTTGTTTCCTGTCATGAAACCTGACAATGCATATTGTCTAGTTTTAGATTACAGACATTAAAACACTGGCACTAAGACTTTTGCAGTCCAAAATGCACACAGTGCAAGATTAATGAAAAGATTCAAATATGCTTTATTCGATCACTAGTATCATAAAAGCAGTGTGCAACAAACATACGGAAGCAATAAGATAATACAATGATTCACATCAAGTTAAAACATGATTAAGCCAGATTTTTTAATTGCTAAATTCATAAGAGATTGTATATAAAACGAAGGAAATAAAGTCCTAAGTGAATTTTAAGAATTGTAAAAGCAGGGATATATGAAACAATGGAACAATGGGGGGAGAAGCATTAAAAAAAAAACACCAAGCAGCGTTATGTAGTTATGTAGAATATGGGTATATAAAGACTTTGCAAAAAAACACTCACATACAATGAGAATGTATCTAAAAAATAGTACACTGTTTTGAAAGCACGTGAATTCCTCCCAAAGGTTCAAAACTGGTAATTCCTAACAGTCCTCGTAATTAGGCCCCCTCCCCCCCCCCCCTCAAAAAAAAACTCTTCAACATATTGCAATAAATGCAAGGTAAGGGAGGAACTACCATAATTACTTGTCACTCGGCATATGAGAGCCCGTCAAAGCTTTGTATCTAATAATCCAGGCGTGACTCAAAAACGTAGCCACCCCACAAGTAAAAAGCAAACTTGAATCAGTTTTGAGGATACGCAGGGCAATCCTATGGTCACGTGTGCCCATGGATTTGCAAATTGGTTTTATCCATTTGAACCTGGCGATAGAATAAGCTGGGCAGGCAAACAAAACATGGGACACGCTGTCCAGCGGAGCTCTGCAACAAGGGGCAGCCTTCGTTTTGATGTTTGTACGGGCGCCATTTGGATGTTATTGCATGAACTGGGAGTGTGCCTAACCTGAATTGGGTATAAAGCAGCCTATCGGGTGGAACCTGGATAATATCCAGGTAAGGCCCTGGACTGCTTGTGACTGTAAAATTCATCTGTCAATCTCCCCAAATTTGGTTTGCTCAGCTCATTAGAGTCAACCCAGTTCCAATAAATGTACTTGAGCTCTGACTTGCTGGGTGGAACTTGAGTGTCCCATGTTTCCGAAAGACCCAGCTGTGTCAGCGTCTTTCTAACATTAGATATCAACTTGACCGTCTGAGTCACATCCAGATTAATCACCACAGTCAGGGCAGCTGCATAATTTAAAAGCTCAGGGGTGCGCATTAAGCGTGCCCAAAAAAGCAATGGGTGCAATTTAGCAATATCCCTGAGCGGCCGTCTACCCATATCAAACATTAAGGGGGTTAATGGGGTGTTACGATGGAGCATCACCAGATCCCTCAAGAACTTGTGCTCGGATCTGCAGATATCATCAATATTGTCGAATCCCCATAGCTCCGCCCCATACAGTGCGGAGTTAACTACTTTGGCTTCGTAAATTGCGAGAGCTGGAGCAACCGGCCTGCTGTACGAGGACCGGTGTTCTTTTCTTAATTCCCCAACTACACACTTATGGTTCATGAGCATCTTGGCTAAATGGGGCTTCCAATGCATTTTATCAGAGAGCCGGATGCCCAGATAATCAAACGTAGTTACTCTCTCCAAAAAAGTATCATTCAAAGTTAAATTATTTTAAAAAGGCTTGTGAGGATTAAAAACCATGAGGTTTGTTTTAGTGATATTTATAACTAGTCCACGAGAGTCACAAATTAGTAGGTATCTATTTAGCAGTTTTTGCAACCCAGATGGAGTTTTTGACACCTGCAGGGTGTCATCAGCAAACAAAAGGGTTGGAACTTTGTCGCCCGCCAGGGTTGGCGCGTCAGCCGAGTCTTCCTGAAGAAATCTCACCACCCCATTGACATATAAGGAAAACAGGGTGGGTGCCAAGACGCAGCCCTGGCGGACTCCTATGCTAACTGGTATCTTCTCCGTAACCTCCCCTTGGGGCCCACATCTCACTTGGGCATAATTTCCTTTGTGTAAACAAATAAAAAAATTAAGAACTAGTGGGGGAATACCCAGGTCCCTCAACGTCTGCCACAGTCTCATCCTGGGTACGAGATCGAAAGCAGTTTTCAAATCAATGAATGCAAGGTAAAGGCTACCCTTGCCAATGACAACGACCTTCAAATATATCAATTATAATCTAAAAACGTGGTCGATCGTTCCTGTGCTGGCCCTAAACCCGGCCTGTTATTGAGAAAGCACATTCTTCTGTTCAGCCCAGGTTTGTATTCTCTGGAGGAGGACCCTGCCTACCAGCTTTTGCATAGCATCGATTAAACTTATTGGCCTATAATTTGATGGGTCTTCCCTGTCCCCTTTTTTAAATATTGGAACCACCATCGCACCTTTCCATGATTCAGGAATTGGGCATTAGCTATGGCATTAATCAAGAGTTGAATGTAACACGACCAGTTTTTAGGATCAGCCAGAAAATAGTCACCAGGAAGACATCAGGTCCTTGAGCTTTTTCCAGAACTATTTTTGTTATTGCCATTTCAGTTTCGGCCATAGAAGTGGCTCTTTAGTATTCCCTACCAGAGGGGTGTCTGTGGGGTCGCTTAAATCCTCCAGACATCCATCAATAGGAGCGTAGTATAGTTTCCTGAAATGGTAATGCCATTCTTGACTTGTAATATGGTTAGAAGGAGTAAAGGGATCTCTGCTATTGCCCTTACTTACTAGGGACCAAAACTGGTTCTTATTTTTTTCCAGGCTGGTAGCTTTCAATCTCTGCCAATGCAATTCGGCCCACTCAATTTTTGCTTGGTGAAGAGCAATCTTATAATCTTTTCTTGCTGTCCTGACCAGATTGGGATTCTTTGTCCTAATCGCTGATGCTAGAGCTTGTCTCTTTAGCCTGCATTTCTTAGTGAACAACGAGTGTTGTCTTTTTCGAAAAACCTTAGATTTATTGTTATTAAGAGTAGCTAAGAAGAAAGTACTCAGCTGCTCTAAAGTGCGAGAATGGACTAAAGAACCTCCTGAACAGATTTCAGTGGCCAGCAGGGTTGCATGAAGCGCTAGTGTGCTAGTAGTAACGACTTCCCTGATGCCAGCTACTTTTATTTCTTGGGAGGAAACCTTATGCCATTTCAGATATCTTTTACAAGGAATTATATCTATAATGGAAGTTGGTGCCCTAATAATCTGAGAAAGAATTGGTGGAGCCCATAGAGATTTTAATGTCATGCAAAGGGGGTTATGATCACTATCAGTTGTGACGCCCACATGCATGTCTACCATTTTATCCCATAATTTCACATCCACTAGAATATAATCTATGCATGAAGGGCAACCTACCCTATTAAAGGTATTCGCCCCCTGGGTGTCCACATGGGTTCTACCATTGGCTGCTCTATGGTCATACTAAATAGTAAGTGCACTAAGCTGGATTGCGAGAGGGGTCCATTTACTAACTGGGCGGATATTTAAAGGGGGACCACCCATTTTAAATCCCATTCCTCTAGCTCCAACATATCCTCTGAACTCAGAGGCTCGAAAGTGCAATTAAAATCTCCTGCAACTATACTTTTAGCATAGGGCGAGCAACTAGATAAAGAATGTTCCAAGGTTGTGACAATAGGTGATTGTTGGCCTCTCTTAGTGCCTCTAATATAGACATTAAACAGCTCTAATATACCCTCTCCCCTAGGTCCTTTGATAGTAAGTCTCAGGAAGTCTGGACTTAGAGTTGGCTGGACCGTGATTAGGCAGCCAAGGGCAATGCTCACCCAAATAATCAGTCTACCTGACGGGCGCCCTCTCCCCTTTGTGGTTGCCGGAATACAGTAGCAAGCATAGGCAGATTTATAAAGTGCAACCAGGCTCCAAGTTTCTCGAAATCGAAGTCCTCTATCTGATTGTTCCAATGTGGGAGTAATAACTTATTTGATAACCCTGCCACGTTCCATGATAAAAATGTTAACTGCTGTGGACGTGAAACCAAAGGAACATCAAAGGTGAAATTTAATGTTGAATTGCAAAATGGATCTAAGGAATGGGATGTTATTGTTAAGTCAGGGGACGTGCAAGGAACAATCTCATGTGAACCCTGGGAGATATGCTTCGACGCATCCCGCATTTCAATCAAATAGACTTTTATTAGTAAGAAAAGCAAACGATTCATGTGGGCCACAGTTATAACTTGAAGTCAGGACGCTTTGTTCTCTATGATAGTTAGGCTCAAGAAGCAGTCAATCGACTGCTTCGAGCACTGAACCGCCCTCTAATTGGATTTGCGGCCTACCCTCTAGGGGTGCTTATGTTAGTCTAAACTGTATAGCTTAAGTGACGGGGCTTCAAAATTCTAAAGCTAGAAGGTTCTCTGCCAAATCAACATTGGAAAACGCGAGTTCAATACAGTCATAGGGCTGGGCAGGGACTGAGCATCTACGTGCCCTAGTGATATCTTCACGAATCACTGAGCGACAGCTCCTGGTATGACGTACCCAATGTATGACTTTGTTGGTCAAAGAATCTACACTTTCTATGTCGTTATTTGGACCAAGTTTGGGTACATTCACCATATAGATGTTAGGGCCTTGCAGTGGCGGTGGAATATATGCATCTCTCCGTTGCAGAGATTTCAATGGAGTATACATAGGCTGAGTAAGGTCCGTGACTCGACGGCGGCTACCTGAAATGGCATGATCCTTGATTGGAGCAGCTACTGAAATATGAGGGCTATTTATTGTCTTGGGCTTGGGGTTACTGGAGTTTTCAAATGTAGAACCTTGCGAGATGCCGCTTATGGGAAGTTTTGAAAGTGAGGGAACATCTCGGCCCAAAACGACCCTTTCGGTGCGAGTTGGCCCTGCCAGAGAACAATCTTTCTGGTCTTGAACAGGTACCTGTTTCTCGTACTGGTGTCCAAGTTGAACCGGGGGAAGTAATGATTTAACCAGGAGCATAAGGTCTTCGATCATGCATATCATAGATATGATCTCGGACCTAAGGGAGATAATGAGCCCTGGTGAATCAAAAGATAGTTGCTCGACATTACTATCACCTTGCAAAATTCTTGGTTGTTTCACTTGTTCAGTAGTAAGATCAAAAGAAACTGCAAGTGGGGCGCATCTATTAGAGCAAAGGATAGTGGGCTTCATTAAGTTAACTTCCTTACGGGTTATTTGGTCAGGATTTGATTCAGATTAATGAATAACATTGTGCGGAGAAAATACAAGACAACACTTGATATCTCAAATGGATTTTTCTGACAAAATATAGCTCCTGAAAGCAGGTATTTAACAGCATTCTCAGCGCTAGGGTCTCAGAGCCAATTTCGGCGACTCCCCCAAGGGTATAAGAAGAGCCCAGGGTTGTTTTCAGCCAGAGTAACCGAGTTACTTAAAAAATTAGATGAAGAGGCATTGTCCTATGTGGATGATATTTATCTGACAGACGATGACTTGGAGGAACACTTGAAGAAAGTGAATACCATAATTTTGGGATTTGCATCTGAGGCCTACAAATTCAACTTTAAAAAAAATCTAAAATCGGCCGCCTCAGTGTCCTGTTTTTAGGTTTTGAGCTTTCAAGTGAACGGAAAAGCCTAGCATCCAATTTTTTAGAAAAATGTGCGCTGCTCCAACCTCCAAAATCATTAAAAAATCAATACTGGGATTCCTACACTTTGGTCGTACATACATTTTGGATTAGGCAGAAAGAGTAAAACCTTTCTACGACTTAATAAAACCTGATTTCTCAGCGAAAAAATGGGTACAAGAACACACAGATACACTACGTTCCTTACAAGCAGACATGATAGCTTCCAAACACTTACAGACATGCGTAAATGTATGCGACCTGGTGATCCGTTTACTTGCGGGTCAGTCAGGTTACACCTATCTGACATATAATGAAGGTGAAACAGTACCAATTGCATACAAATCACATTCTTACACAAATGCTGAGATCCACTGAAAAGATTCTGACAGCAGTACAGACTGCTGTAGTAAGAGAAAGAGCACTGGCTCAGGGGAAAAGAATAATAGCAGTGACTCCAGTCCCAGGCCTTAGAGGCTACGACAAAGGCAAGCGTCCCTAACTCTAAAGCCTTACATCCGAGATGGATACCATGGGCTAATTCTCTCACTGCAACAGATGTAGAATACAGGCACGACCCAAATTTAAAGACGCAAGCATTCCTGCAATACGAACAAGAATAGCCTCTACCTAATGAAATAATGCCTCTAGATCAGTATGAATATATTATTTACACTGATGGATCAGCTCAACCGGCCATAGGAAGTAAGCAACAATATAGCGCAGCATGCACAATCGTTAAAGGTCGCATGCGGGATGGAAAGTTCCATCCAAGTTGCACTAAAACGCAATCTCTTGGAGACTGCGGGCACAGTTGGCAGAATTAAAAGCACTGATACTTGCACTTGTAAATACGGATCGGGAATTCCCCACACTAATTGTGTGTGATTCCTTTTACTGTGTACTTGAATACTTGCAATACTTGGTTCAAAACAGGTACAAAGACGCAAAAGGAGGCACAATTTATCATAAAATGCTATGGGAACAGTTAGTGGAGTTGAAAACCAAACTACCGAGGGCTGACGTGATACATACACATCAGCGTGATGGCGTTCACGTTGAAGAGAATTTATTGGCTGATGAAGCCACAAAGGGGACTGTACGCACGGCTTCCGTAGCTGCAATCACTCGTTCTAAAACAAAAATTGACGGTGAGATTATGGTGGCTATTATTGCTTTATGCAAAAACAGCGGTGCAGTACCAAAAAGATTTCCACTCAAGTACTCCTACAAGTTAGATGCGAATAACATTCCATTTGCTCAGATTCCTGGAGTGAGGTATAGAGTAATTCCAAACATGGATCATAGGTCAGTTTTAATCCTAGCAGCACACAACAGGATAGGTTCTGCACATGCAGGAGTTACGGCGACTGTTTCTTTATTGAAACAACGCTATTGGTGGCCAGGGTTAACAAAGCAGACTAAGGACTACGTCTTGAAATACGACATCTGCCAGCAGATGAAAGGTTCCACCGTAACACGTCCTGCGCAGACACCATTGTTAATAGTTGACAAACCACTAGCGTGTGTCTACCTAGACCACTGCGGCCCCTTAAAAAGAGATGGGGCTAAAAGGTATATCATGGTAGCAGGGGACTCCTGCTCGAGATTCCTTTGGGTGTGGCCCCAGCGCTCGGCTGACTCTCGAACTGTTATAAAAGATTTCATAGGGACATACGCAGATGGCACATTACATTCTGACCAGGGCCCTGCATTTAGCTCTCTGGCTTGCAAGAAAACAATTGGAAGTTTGGGTGTAGCATTGCGGTACTCATCTCCGTACCATTCCGAGGGAAATTCGGTAGTGGAGAGAAAAAAAAAGGAGATTTAGAGCAATCTTTAACAGCTACAGTATTGGGCACGGGTGAAAGCTGGGTAAAACATCTTTATGGAGTCCAGCGGGCTCTCAATAACATGCCAAGAAGTTCTCTAGGGGGTCTGTAGGAGAGTGGAATCTGACTAATGGTTGCCCCCAACTTTTTGCCTGGTATTTAAGTGGTTTTTGACTAGTCTGGCTGGGATCCTGCTATCCAGGACCCCAGCCTATCTGCTTTCTCCCTAAAACTGTTGTGAGTACTCTAGGTACAAACATAATTGGATGCTGGACATGCCCTACCAGTCCCTTGTAGATGGTACCCTAGGTACCCAGGGCATGGGGCCCCCAGTAGGCCTACCAGGGCTGCAGCACTTATTGTGCCACCCTGGGACAGCCACCCAAACTGACACCACCAGGTCACTACTGTAGCCTGGGTAAGGTGGTGCTAGCACCCCTTACAGGGACGTAGGTACCCTATGTCCCATACCATACAACACATATACTCTCATAGGTCACCCCTATGGCAGGCCCTGGTAATCCTACAGGGCTGGGTGCTGAGGTATGTGTGAGGGGGGACCCCTACGTGAGTAGGACCTCTCTGCAACCTTCGTAAAATCGTTACTGGGTTGTTTGTAGTGTAGCCATACCATATACTCTTAACCGCATTATAAGTTATTGCGTCATCGCTGTAACTTTGGAATGGCTACACCAAACCATATCGTGTTTGGTGTCAAACATGAAGGAATCATACCCCCAGTCCAGCCATGGGCATGGGGGCACGATTCCCCCTTGCTAGGAGGGTGATATGGGAAAAGCGGTAGAATTTGGAAACCAATTTAAAAGTGCACATGTACCACAAAATGGCTACTGTTCGCCACCTACACGACTCTGGCTGGCTGTCGCTGGGGAAAACCCCAGCCTCGCCATCTGGACAATAGGGCTCCTGTGGCAGGGAGGTGCCAGCACCTCCCCAGACAGGATAAGTGGATTGGAACAGGGTGGGTGCACCAAAAGGCCATTCAGAGTTGCACGTAGGCAGCTGCAGAGCCCCAATTCTGCATACACCGCCTGGAACCGGTTCAGGGGCATCCTGCCCCTCGCCCAGGCGGGAAACACACAAAGGGGAGTGGGTGTAGCCACCCTTTCCCGCCTCTACTCTGATTGGTAGGCTCTATTTTGGACCATCCCCTAATCTTGGGGATATATGGGAATAACTTTGCCCTAGAGCCTTAGATTCGTACAGGACTTCACAGAACTGACCTTCGACGAGCTGCTGCCCAGCTGACTGAAGAAATCTCCCTTGGGATAAAGGAGTTATCCCCCTGCTTGGCAGGCACCTAAAAGACTACAAGATACCCGGTTGGAACTTCGTTGCTCTCACGACCTTCGACGCCTTCCAGCAACCTCGAGGTGGGTCTCCAGTGCATCCCAGCGTCCTGTGAGTGTGCCCAGCAAGTCTGAGCACCCTGGACCACGTGGGTGTCGAGATCCCCGCATACCCCGAGACACCGGCCACCTCTTGTCCAGCACACGACCCCGACCAGTGGGGAAGTTGTGCTTTGGCCCATTCTTGAGCCAACCTTCAAGCAGCATTTGTGCCGACCCTCAGCTCCCTGGCCCGCTCCGGTGGCCCGTGGGAGCCCTTTTACGCACTCCATTTTGCTGCCTACCACGGTCCCTTGTCCCTCGACTTGTGGGCCCTGACGGAGGACAATCTTCTTTCCTAAGAGTTCCCCTGGTTGCTCCAGGCCTGCTCTACGCTCCCTGCAAAGGAGAGCACCCTCAGACCACGTGGGTCTGCACCAGCAGCTGCTTTGTTCATCTTGCGTGGGTTGCGGTTGCCAATGCTTAGTGGATCCAATCGGGACACTAACACCGCAGCGACCCTCAGCCGACGTGGGACAGTCGCCCTCCAGAAGCTGGCCTTCCTTGAAGCCTCCCGGAGCCCGTGACTGCAGAGCCCAGCTGTACCTTCCACACCTGAAGCACCCGACATCCACGAGCTCCTTCCTGTGAGCTCCCTGGTCACTGTGCTGTGACCCAGACTCTGTCCCCTCTGCTTTCAGGTTCACCTTTGTCTTTTCTTCAACTTCAATCTTCACGACTTCAGCGACACTTCCAGCTAGCAGCAGTTTGGACTCCTTTTCCATAGAAAATCAGCCCGCGACCCGACACCAGAATCGACCTATGCACCCGGCTTCCCTGGGGCAGGTAACAGTGGTACTTCGGTACTTCCGTGGTGGTGGGCTCTCCAAAGCCTTAAGTCTCAAGCCTTAACTTTGTACTGTTGTTAGAAGTGTCCTTAAACCTTAATTATTCAACCGCGACATTCTCCATAGGCTAACATTGCGATCCCGACAGCAACTTCTCGCACTGCACACGCCTCCCGTGGGTCCCCTTCCTCTTAACTGTGGGTGGATTCTTAAGGGGCCAGCGATCCTGAATGCCCTAGGCATTGCCTGTAGAATTGTCGTGGTTCTTATACCACTATTTTAGTATATGGTTTGGTCCCCCCCTGGGGCCCATTGATTTCTGTGCTATTTATTGTGTTTAGAAATGCTTGTTTGAATTGTAACTTTGCCACTAGCCACATAAAGTGACTGTGGGATTCTGTCTAGAATAAATACATATATTTTATATATATACCTGTGTGGGCTACTCTTTCATTTGGTTATTCAAGAGGTTATTATGGTAAAACAATAAGCTTAACACTCCTTCAAGACTTAGCCTGAAGGCTGCTCTCCACAGCTACCACTAGGATAGCTTTCTTTAAAGGGTGTCTTAAACCTACCATCAATAGGAGTCGAATTGGACTGGTGCAAGGTGTCCCTATAACTAGGAACAGCATATGCCAGGCCAACTTCTCACAGGGTCACTCCATATGAGGTCCTATTTGGGACAAGAAATGTGGGTACCTGATCTTGATTGTGAAGGCGTAGTGGCAGATGAAAAACCATTTGAAATCCATTATCGTTTGGCTGTTTTACAGGAACTAAATGAATCCAGGACACAGCAAAGTAATGTCCACCTGAAGCAGACCGCCACAGGGGAAGTTAAATCAGTCACGGCAAGACTTGTCTGGTTCCCAAACGTCGTGGATCTGGTCAGACAGAAAATAGCAGACAAGAAAGAATTTGGGCCATCCTACAGAAAACCTGTACCGGTCCTAGCAATTGAAGGAACAAGAACTGTACTTCTACTGCCTCTTGCCGGAAAAAAGGAGATTTGTCTCAATTGACCTAATCAAACCACACTATGTGGCCGATACTAAGTAGTAGGCCACGTGGACTCCAAAGTAGCACACGCCCTCGTCTCGCTACAATTCAAGAAGTTCAAACAGAAAGACTCATCACGTTCGAAGAGCCTCCTGTACCGAATGAGGGACTATGCAGCAATGCTATGGAACTCGTTCCCCTTGAACCCGAAGTTCAACTTCAAAATCAAACTCAAAATAACACACAAATTGCTATAAGACCAAATTCTGATGTTTACGTCAACATGCCTCGACAAGAGCAAACTGCGATTTCAACAAATCCTGATGCAATTCCAACAATTGGTCGAACTGCTTCTGGCTACTTCATAAACTTTGATGCATTTTCTTTGTATCCAAGTGAACCAGAAACGAAGCCAGCCCAAAAATCACGCAAGCAGCAAGTTAAAGACTTTTTGGACTTTCTTAGAAGAACTTACCTGGTATCGCCGTGGGTAGAACTGTGGATAATCACCGAGGTGCTTTTCTTTCTTTTCTGGTTAGGCTTAGTGATAGTTTTTAACACGTTTATTAGTGGACAATATATTTGGCAAATCTCTGCTGTCCAAAATGTGAATTTAATTTTAAAGCCACATCAATCATCTCATTCAGAACAAAGAGACTTGTCATCAGTGAACATTACAGCAGTTCCTGTACCTAATGGTATAGTGTGGGACAAAGTTGATTTCGATATATTTGTCCTGACAGAAATTAAAACAATTCCACATTTATTCAAAATACAATTGAGTGATATCATTACCACAAGTACATTTTCCGATGATTGGGATTTTTAAACTGTTAATAACATGTTGTCTGCTTTAGAAAAATCTGCTGCTAATAGTGAAACATTGGAGAGCTCAGTAGATTACAAATCTATGTATTGTGATCAACATTATGGTCATAATTTTTTGCATAAATCTGCTAATCCTAGAAATGTGTTCCGATACCATCAGTGGGAACATTGTCCAACGCCGCCAAAAGGCAGTTCAAAAACATTTGCACAAAAATGTCCTTATTTTTCAGGGTTTAATATGTCTGACCCAGCCTCATTTTATTGTAAGGTTGCACCAACAACAGCACAAAAAAATATGTTGACAAACACCAAACTCTGCGTCCTTTATTGCCCAGTTGTCTGAGCAGGGTTACGACTTGAAATCAGTCTGGGGTCCTAGAGAATGGCAAGTGCAGGGGATAGAAGCTTTATTTAGAGCATGCCTCTTCCCTCACCAACTCATGTTTTTGAACGAGACAGTGCTACAGACGTCTTGCCTTGGACTAGCCAAGAATAAAGACTTGAACTCACCTCGGCTGCCACCACCATCACACACCGAGGGTAACAAAACATCACAGGAAGAGATTACAATAGATGACATTATACAATATACCATATCAGACTCCGATTTGAAGAAATGGTTGGTTTGGCCCACAGACACCAATGGTTGTCAGGAAAGATTCATGGGTAAAACCGAAAGGTTCACAATCCATAGGCCAGATCCGCGCTATGTACAGAGTGTTGGTAAGTTGTGCCTCGATTGGCTAAAAACCTCAACACTCACACAGGTGACACAACACTTATATTTGCTCACACAGGATATGGATCTTAGGGATTTTCTACTACTACTACTACTAGGTCCCAGGAAGCCAGGTCAGAAACTTTTCATATATGCTGGCATTTATGCTGCCTACAATGAAATATGAAAAATATCCCAACAAGAGGCCGTGGAGAGACTACGGGAAATAGACCGTATAAATCTAGAAAAATCTCTAGCAGTGGTAGACAATGGGTTAACAACATTGACGTCCGGGATATATTCCCTAGGCAACATTGTATCTTCTGCGATAGACATTTTAGAACCAGATTTGGCCATATTACGACACGGGCAATCTCAATTACGTTCTATCATGTTGTTCAGCTGGATGCTGCAATCTTTGCGTTTAGGTTACATGCCATGGCGTTTTATCAACAGCACGTCTCTGTTTTCTGAATACAATCTAACAGAAAAACAGATAGAAAAGGCAAGAAAGGAGAGCTAAAAATACAATGCTGTGTATCGAAAAAACAAGTAGATTACTATTTACAGTGGCAGAATCACCGTCCAAAGAATGGCTAATCCATGGCCACATAACTCTACTAGTCACTACCTTTCAGTTTCAGTATTGCCTAGTACAAAAGCAGGCAGGCAAATATGAAAAAATGGGTAAAGAATACATTAAGGACTCTTTGGACTTACCATACAGATTTCAATGCCGGAGTGGAGATCGAGAAGTGTTTCTAAGCTGTCCAAACTGTGAGAACGCTTTAAGTGGATCACTCATATGTCAGGATATAATGCTGCACGGAGCTTGTAATGGTTCTGTAGCAAACTTGTCCTGACATCTGAGGGGTTCCCCAGCTGCAGTGATTACTCCAGCATTCAGGCTACTTTCAAATGGGAGTTACTTGATGATGAACGATCAAGGCTGCTGTGGAATGCTTCCGGGCATCGCATATCTGGTAACTGTGAGCTCCAGATTTACTTGTTGTATGCAAGTATTGTTTCCACCGACACATACAGTGAGGGAGGAGCCGTTACGGCCTTCATTGAATGTTTCTTTAATATGGTTTGATACTCTAAGCAGAATGATAGCCGTGCTTTTACAGAAGTCTGTGCCCTTAACCTCCACTCAAGAGACTTTTGATCTCCAGATCGCAAGGTCTTCAGCAGAGATACAGGCGCTTATTCATACAAATTGCCCTTTCAATTTCGTAGAAATGGGAAATCGTATCTTTAACATGTCTGATACGACTGGCATTGTCTACCTATTTAAGACCATAGGTTCTGGACTTCTACGCACCTTTCAGACGGTACTTGGAGTTATACCAAACTTCATACGCTCCGCATTCGAAAGCATCTTTGGAGGACTTCCGCTAATCCCGTTTCTAATAGCAGGTATCCAGATTGTCTCCTATCTGCTATGCAATGGACGTCCCAGTCACCAAGAAGATGGAAAAAGCACTCCTGGAGTGGAAATACTGTGACCGCATGGTACAACATCTAGAGAACAAAGTGCATCTTGGTTCTTGTCATTTCGACCATTCTGGATGGACTGCATCTTACCTGTCCTCCGATGCCTGTTTTGCGGAGAAGAACGCGTGTTAGACCTCTGTTTGACACTTCCATCATGTGCGTAACCGGACGTGAATGCTCTACTGGACCCGATAACAGCCCATGTTCTGCAATGTCCCCAGCGTATTCCAATGTTGTTGGCAGCATTCCTTGAGCCACCGCAGGTAGTAACTACACCTGTTGGTATGGACACCGGTTCCTCCACTGACACCCAGGCTTTGGACGGCACACAGGCGGCCCCAGCAACGGCTGTGGACAGCGTGGAACATCATCTGTGCTCAATTGACGTACTCTGCGAGGTGTTACAGGGGCAGTCCACTGCAGAAGCAAGCAACGAAAATGTTGCGTCTACCAGCCAGGACACACAAACAATTGACTCATTTTGTCTCGTCGTGTGCTGGAAGAAAATTTGCTCTTTTTAGTAACAAGCTCAATTTGGAACTCAGATACAACATTGACATTCCTTTCATTTTTATGGGTTTAAATGGCTTTCTAATGCTTATAGTGGTTCGGACAATATAAACAGAAGCTTTTTTAGAGCTAGGGCCTGCAAATATTTTCGTTACGTTTTTAAGTCTTTTGGAGATTTTTAGACGTTTTAAAAAATTTCTTAGCTAAAGAAATGTTTTTAACACCTTGTGCGTACCAATGTCTAGTTAGAATGGTAGTACACTTAAAGGTTACATATATCGTCCAGTCGGAAGAGGAGTGGGTGTTATATTCCATATAGGTACCCTATATAGTCGCAGGTAACACTGCAACCTTTCACCTATATAATTCCCTATATTACATACATAACGGTTCATAGGGACTGACCTTTTACCTAGATATGACACTGCATTCAGAACGCGGGTTTTTCCCTGGTTCCATACTCATACATTATGCATGAGGCTTCTTAGAAGCACATCAGGACTCACAGCAGGATGAACATCTCCTGTATAATATCTATGTTAAAGTTCAAGCCCAACGTCATACTTTAGGCTGACACAGTAACACAGCAAGGTAGGACCCCTGGGCAGACCTGTGGGTATATATACATCACGTCTTGCTTAGAGAGACAGAGGAGACCGTGACTTCCCGGCTGACACACTGACCAGAAACGCTGAGGTTCCTGCATATAGACACTCTAGCTCACAGTGGTCTAACATCCCTCGCGGGGTGTCCAACTCGAGACCAGGACGGGGTCCCATATTTTCTCCTTACTCAGGTAATGGGGTTGACTAGACCTTAGAGGGATTCTTGCCATAACTTCGTTCAGAGACGCTAGGTACATTTAGGTACATCTAGTTAGGGAGGCATCGTAGGAGTACGCACTTTTTATCATGTGTTTTATATATGTGTATATATTCATGATTACTGCAAAATGGTAGAGCTGTACCATCCCTTCACTTTCGTAGTACTGCTAACCATATATCTTTGCTACTGTCTAATGGTTGTTACAGCACGTCTATTCTACACTAGAATAACAACTGTTCAATAAATTCTTATTGAAATGCCCAGACTATTTATTCTGTGTATCTCTGAGACAAACTAAGTGAGCACGAGTGACTGAGCGAAAAGTAGTATATTGTTTCCACGATCCTGAGGGATCAGGGTTGTCATGTTCTGAGGTTGCCAGAAACTATTCTCTTCCCGATAAGAGGCGATTCTAGTTGCACTGTGAGCTAGCTAATGCAAACAGGCTAACTTATCCGGTGGGGGTGCTCAGAATCAGTCTGCCACCAAACCCACAGTTTGCTATCCAAAACGCGCAGATCCCGTATAGGTCATATAGAAACTACACAATAGTAAGTGCATCATGTTTAATGACATGTCCATTTGGGAAGAGATCTCTTATAGTGTGTAAGTTGTGTTTTGGTAGCATGCATTGTACCAATTTTTTCTGAGTTTTTGGAAGCCAAGGGTTGTAGGACAAAGGTAAGGATGGAGAGTACAGAGGCCCTCTACCCAAATACCTGCCTCATTTCGCCCAAGCCCAGCTTGTGGTTGATATTGTGTGGTTATCACAGGGATCTCTCTGCAGGTCCAGTGGCAATATAGGGGAGAGTGGGAGTTGACCAGCCTAGTCCCTCTCTGGTTTGAGGTATGATAGGCGTGCATCAGGAACGTACCAATAATATGAGAAGTGACATTGTGCAGCTGAATAATACATACACGACATGCCAATACTCCCCGCACAAAGGAGCATGTACAATATATGATGGCCCACTGTATGATGTGTATCTGACTGGAACTGCTTTGCTGTTTAATAAAAATACATTTAAAAAAAAATACAGACACAGATCTGGCGCACCGAACCCTCCCCATTCATTCGAAAGTGAGAGGACTGCCCATTTGGTTCAAGGCTGACCAGGCGAAGCGAGAGGCTCCGTAGTGTCGTGGAAAAACTCTTAGGGGGATTGAAATATTTGTGAACAAGTATAAAAAAAAATGAGGGAGCATCACCATATTAATAATAGCAATACGCCCTGCCATCGAAAATGGTAATTTAATCCATTGCACCGTTTGCGTGGTAAATCTATCAGTTCCTGGGCCATAATTCAGGCACCCAAATTGGATAACTTCGCTGATGAGAGGGGGAAGGTAACAGAGGGGTCACAGACAAATATTCAAATGCCGTTGGCGTACATGGATAGCAGGAGAGGTAAGGTCCCCACGTTAAGGTCTTGTATTAACTACACAGACATATCGTATTATACAACCTGCATAAAGGCTTTAGGGCTATACCCAAACGAATAGCTATTATTTGTAATACAGGGTGTAAGAACTTGTTTCTTTTTATATTCTCACCCATACTTTGTATCGAAGAACCATACTTACTGCACCTCAAATCTTTTTGCCTGTTTATTTTCTTTGACAATTCAGTCTTTTCGAACAAAAAATAAACTTTTCTCCTCCATAGAAGAACACACTTTGGTAATGCCTCCTGGTCTAGCTTATAAATGCAAAAGCAACAGTTGATGGACAGAATGCAGAACAATGTCATACATTCACCCCAGTACAGAGATCTGGGCCTAAATCCATCGTTTTTTTGCTCACCATGCCATTCCAGTTTGAACCCAGCCATATGCAAATCAGTCTTGACCCTGTGCCTCATGGCAACAGTCCAGCCCGAACTGCCAAGCCAGGTCCTCCCTGGACTGGAAACAAGCATCCTAGGACCGGTTTTGGGGTTTCACCTCTCTTCAGCCAAGATAGCTTGATTCCAGTGGCATGGAGCGCACAGGACTCACTTAGCTTATAAATGGAAATGTCTCTTCAGCAATTGGTGGGTTTTAGGACCCAATATTTCATCATACAAGCGCTCTCTGTTACTCTTCCTTTCACACATCCATCCATTCATTCACCCAGTGACTCACTATTGCATTCACCCACTGTTATAAATGGGGTTTCTGGTTGGCTAGGGTATGCACCTAAGCCAGGCAGAACCCATCACTTTAGTCAGGGTAAGGGAGTTGCACGCCGAAGATAACCCCTGCTCACCCCCTTGATATCTAGGCAGAGCAGCCAGGCTTATCCCAGAGGCAATGTGTAAAGCGTTTGCACAACACAAACACACCAGTGACTCCCTAGGCACACCACAAAATGAGACCCGGCTCACGATTATATAAAAATGTATTTTTTATTATTTATTAAAAACACATTAGATCACATAAATCACTGTGCCATTAGGCACCTGTCATGACTTCACACAGACTCATAAATCACCAAGCCAATCGAGCCATTATCACAACATTACACTTGGGGCAAGCCAGTAAACATTTGTTGCACACATCATCAACATGTAATGAGAACATCACCTTATACCATCACTGCACATAAATGCATAAATATTGAGGTAATCACCGTTGCCAGGCTACCCGATATATATATATCACAGTATCAGGGCATGAGCGGCAACCGATTGCACTGTCAACACCACAGGGACCCTCATTGTAATGCCACCCTATGCAGAGCCTGAAAAATGCAAGCCTTAGAACAGCATCTGCGATTACCTCTGTGCATGGACAGCAGCCAATGGGGTGCTTATACTCTTAACTAGTCCCCTTGATCATTACGTTTTCTTACAGGTGGCAACTTCCGATTCCGGTGCCCCTTCTGGGCTCCCCCCTGGGCTCCCCCCTGAAATGCCACTCAAAAATGCCCCCAACAGTGGAAGGCAGCTGCCCACAGACACGTGACGCAGCTGCTAAATCGAGTTGCAGCGTGATCGGTGCCCAGCCACTCTGCTCATGCCAACGGGGCCTGCCGTGCCCCCCTTATCGCCAGTACCTGAAACACCCCCAACAAGGAGGTAAAACATCCAGCTGCATGTGGTTTCTGGAGCGAAGTAGGGGCAGGGCATTCACCAGCTCCCCGGTCAGGACTGACTGACTTCCAAAGTGGGCACCACTCTGTCTACATGGAGCGAGAGGTGTTTCTCCATTCAGCGTGGCTACACTGCTCCTTGTGGTGAGAGCGTCCTCGGCTGCTCTCGGCGCTCAGCGTAGTGTCCTGCAGGGCTGCGGCTTCCTTGCACGCCAACGGATTCAAAAGATTGCTAGGCAACACCGGGCACCCCTGCGACTCTCAATCCTTAACAAGTGGCCGCGCTCGATACCTTTCTTTCTCTTAGGTAGGGCTCAGCCCGGATCTCGGGCCCCCCCGGCTGTGTAGCATGCAGTGCCCACCACAAATGGCACCCAGAGGAGTGTAAAAACAACCTCCCCTAGCGGTGAAGGACACAACATTTTGGAGTTAGGAAAAGGGTTCCCACACTCACGCTGCAGTGCCCCTCAGTCGCGCTGACTTGTAGAGTACAGTGCTATCCATACACTCTTCCGCCCAATCCTCCCAGGAGAATAAAGCGCTCACCGCGCTACGGTTTCTCCAACACAGGGGCAGTCCTCTTGTGCTGGGCTCCTTTGAGAGCAGTGGGGGACGCAGTCTCAGGAGAGCAGGCAGCAGGCCAGCACACAGGGTCCTTGGGCATAGAGGCAGACCCGCCAGTAGTTCAGCACAACAAGGCAAGTCACAGTGGCGGTTTCCTGCCAGCACAGCAATCCTCTGGTCACAAGTCCCACGCAGTGTTGTCTTCTCACATGGGGTCACAGCCCCTTTACTTATAGTCCAAATGTCTTTGTTCTGGGGGCACTTTAAAATACAATTATAAATGCACAACACCCCCCATTCACAGTGTAAGCCTTGGCCCCAGACACACCACAAGGGTGCGGAGCCAGCATTGTAGAATGCAGGCACAGCCCTATTCAGGTGCAGGTGCTACTCAGGCACCCAGGCAGGACATGGTTAGAACAACCATGTTGGCCATCATGGAATAATGAAAGAATGATACACTATGGGCAACACTATTTATTGGTGATAACATCTGTTATAGCTGGGGTCCTTTCGAGATGTGGCATCCAGCAAATGAAATGAGTGACAAGTAAGTGGCCCAAAGAGATTCAAGAAATAATGATTACATTTAAAATAGGCCAGTGGTTTGTTGAAGGTGGTAACCAACACCACTATCCTTATCTGCAAAGGTAATCGGTGAGATTTCATTAAAACGAATGCCCATCTACATTCTATAACGCCGTGTGATAACAATCCACTGTTAAGGAGCTATTCGCTTTAAGGGATGCTTTGCGCAATGAATTAGTCCTGCCCACTGCCTTTGACATAAGTTTTCATAATAAACAGATCAGACCTTTAACTTGGAACATAACTTGTACCAGAGAACCTTTCAGGCCTATATTCTTTGTTACAGGCTTGTCATACAGGCCTACTATATCGAGTGTAGTCTTTCCCAAAGGGAGCCATCCAGTATATGGTCATAAAATTCTAAACGTATACGGAATTACAGTTGGCAAAGCAAAATACTATCTCTCCTATGAGGACCTAGTCTGTATTATCACTGCCCACATCTATCCTTATGGTTTGTCAAAGGATGTAACAAACACCAAAACCCCTGCTTACTGTGGTAATCTGTGAGATTCCATTTAATCAAACATCTCTCTGTAAGCTTCAGTACAAAGTAATAACGTTCCACCCTTAAATGTCTCTTGATTTTAAGTTATGCTTTCACAATAATACGTCAAGCCTACTGCCTTTAACGCAACTTTTCATAGTAAACATACCAGGCCTATAGCCTTGATCACTGGCTTGCTACCATAATCAAAACAGCCCTGCTATATTGAGCATCTTTCTCACAAAGCAACAAAGTGTAATACATGCACTCATTTTTCTGAGAAAGCAAACAACCTTTATCAAACTAATGCTGTACTAAAGAAACCAACATGTTGTTTAAACTTAAGCCCATCTCTCAGTAGTACTTTAGAAAGCCTTTTTCTGTTGCTCGTGTAAGGTGTGGCTGCAGCTGCACTGTCAAGACAGACCTAAAAGTGAACAGATGCTCTCTGTTACTGCTTTCTATTCTGGAATGGTGGAGAAGCTTGCTGACGTTAAATGACAAGCCAGGACCTCTTTAATGAAGCTTCTACCTCTCTAGCCTCATTTCCTTTCAAAATGGAGGATAAAACACATTCTCAACACTCAGTTGATATTTTAAAATTTTTAAATGAAGCTTTAAAAGAAATGGATGTGGTGAATTTAGAATTGGAATATAAAAATATTTATTTTGTAAGCAGATGTTAGCATCTTGTGGTTTCATGAAAGCTGAGATGGTTACTTACTGTGAGTTACACGAGGGTTGTTACAGTTTCTGTGGATTGTTTTTGCAAGCGGTTGATCATATGTGCATGAGGGAATGAAACAATTGTACACTAATCTATGAATTGTGATTTCAGATTTAGTGGTTGGTAGTAAAGGTTGGATGTGTGTGGGTATTGGATTGAAATTGTGTCTGCTGTGTTTTTGGGAAGTGGCTCAGCCCGGACTCTTCCTGTGTTGCAGAGTTGGCGGAGAAGTGCACTCGATGTCCTGGGATCCCACTGGTGAACGGCTGGCTGTCATCATTAAAGGTAAGGGGGGAGCACAGCGAGACCCTTTTTGCCACCTTGGGTATAGAATGGAAAGCCAATGGGCAGCACAGGGACAACCACTTGCACATGTTTTATTTTTCCCTACAATGTCTCTTTTGCTCTCTTTAGACATATATATGTGTGTGTGTGTGTGTATATATATATATATATATATATATATATATATCAAACTATGTGTGCCGTAGGAAGCCCGGTCACATCCACCTGGTGAGGCTCTGGTGCAGTCCAACGGGTATGGGTCCCGAGAAATAATAGCAAAGGAAATGCCTCACAGTTCAGTCGAGGCACAAGAAGATTGCACTCCGCGCCAAGCCTCAAAAACAGCAGCAAACTATTTCGCCGGGGACTAGACCCCCGCAGGCCTCCCCACTCGAAGATCGGCTGCTCGATGGACACATGCCGGAGCATGCCATCTCGCTCACGTACAGAAAGCTGCTAAATAACCCCCCTGATCCACTCTTGTCCCTAAAGGAGAAGTGGGTGGCGGATGGACTGGAGATCGATGATGAGGAGTGGGTGATTGCTTTGGCGTCCGCGAGGGAGGTGGCAATATCGGCCAGACTTCGCCTCGTGCAGCTTAAAATCTTGCATAGAGTATACCTCTCCTGTACAAGACTTCAGGCGATGGGGAGAGGGGGGGAGGGGCTCTGCCGGCGGGGTTGTGGTGTGGCTGGCTCCTTTTTCCATATCTTGTGGGAATGCCCAGGGGTACAGAGATACTGGAGGCGAGTGGTGTCCTGCATGCGAGAGGTGTGGGAGGTCGACCTTCGTACAGAGGCCAAGAGGTGCGTACTGAACATATGGGAACCAACGGACCTACCTACACGGGGGAGACTTTGGGTTACCCTTGGGCAAATGGTGGCGAAACGAAACATAGCCCGTCTATGGGGTGCGCCGCTGCCGCCGAAACTGGTGGATTGGAAAAGGGACATGGACTGGTGCATGTTGCAGGAGAAGACGGTATACACGGCACGGGGGTGCCCCAGAAAGTGGGGAGAGGTGTGGTCGCGCTGGAACGACTACACAGGTGGCATATGTGAGCCTCCGCAGGCCCGCCGGTCCGGCCTGGAGACTTTGGACTGAACCTAGCCTGCCTTCAGAACTACTGTGAATACAGGTTGACCTGCACTGTCGCGATCTGTAGCTGCTGATATATGTAACTCCACTGTTTTTTGAGTTATGCCTTGTGACCCTTTTTTCTTGCAAACAATAAAAAGAGTTTACAAAAAAAAAAAACAGCAGCAAACTGTTTTTTTTCTGCTGCTTTTTTAGGCAAACTAGTGCCCCCCCACCTCATTCGCTCGGACTGCCCATTTCCTCCCTACCATGATAGGGATTCCTGACCCCTTAATTCCCTGTAGCCCCGACCCTAAACTTTCCCCCCCCCCACTCCCCCCCCCCCCCCCCCCCCCCGTGATTCTCGGAGATCACCTTTTGAAATAAAATTTTGGCTGGGTTGTTATATAAATTTAATTTTTTTATTTTTACTTTACTATTTTCTTTATTTATTTTGTCATTGGGAGCACACTGGTCTTGCAATGGTCCAGAATTAGTGAGCACTTCACTATCTGTGATGAGATAACAGGAGCCTAGTCCTTGACTGATCAGGTTACGTAGCATTGGACTGATTAGGCCACTTGGCCGCTATCTATATGCATTTAGTCAATCCATGTTGCTACTAGAGGGTTCTGTACCATTTACTAGTGGGTCAATTGAATGTCATGTTTGTCAACTATTATTATCTAATGTAATGCTATGAATAGAGGGAGTTGTACCATACACCAAATGTGTAATTCGGCCACACAGCCAGCACTTTTGTTTTGTTTTATCATGATTTAACAAATTTCTTCTATGTTCTCTATTTCACAACAGAATTGGTAGATATATCATGCATGATCTTTTTTGAACAGGAGTGCAGTATCAAAATTAATTATGATATTCCTCTTTTGTACATTTCCTTTGACTTTGAGAGTTCAGCTTATTGGGTATTCACCCCCTGTATTTAGTAACATATCACTCTTCTCTTTGTACCTGTCTTTATTACATCCCTCGTTGCTTTGCACTGTTAAAGTATTTTTCCTATGTTTATCACTTTAAATGTTATTTCTGTGGTTGATGGGGCACAATTTTCTAATGTGCCCGTGACGAAGACCTGTTCAGGTCGAAACGCTTTGCCAAGAATAAATTATCTGGAAAACTTGAAGCTGAGTGCTATCTTCTTGTGACTCAGCTGAACTGTGAGGCATTACTTTTGAGAGATATATCTATCTATCTATATTTTAATTTTTTATATTATTTTATTATTTTTTATTTATTCCGGACATTTGGAATTTGTTTTTCTTCAAAGAAGTTAGTCACAAGGCATGTTGTGACTCAGCTCTTAGTACACATTTCACCAGCACACTGGCTACACCTCAGATTGTTTTCTTCTACTATAGGACTTGGACATTTTGGAATGTTGCGCTGAAGTCAACATGTTCAATCACACCAGGTTCTCATTTTCTTGGATCCACCAGATCCCTCTTCCAGTCCTACATTGAAAACCGGTTCAGCTTGGAGGAAACCTCCCATTCACACCGAAAGGATTTCAGTACAGACATCCAACGCCCAGGGCATCTCGTTCAGGGCTTCGAGCCAGAGATGCACTCTAAAATGCACCTAATACAATGCAATCTAATGCACTTCATTGCACTTTTGTCCTAGGTGTAACACAAAATAACCCTGGACTGACCACCACAAGGACTGCAACCTCTGCCTCTCCCCAACGCACTTCGCAACATCTTGTGAAGCCTGCTTTGCCTTGTATTGTATAAAGTCTTGGGTTTGGGAGGTAAAGAACATGGGCACACAACAATATGCAGTGGCAATTGTTGTCTGAGAAGCCTGATATTTTTAGAGCCGAAGATAAGCCAGGCAGGCAGGAGGAAGAAGATGCCGGCATTCTGGTAGGCCAAGGAGATCTATGGGCAGTGTTCTCCAACAGCTCTGAGATCAAGGAGTAAAGTTCCTTGAACTAGCAGTGCTACACACAGCAGCCTTGGGCCGAAGATAAGGTTCACGCTACATGGGCCTGCTACGCCTTTCAGTCAGTCTTATGCCCCTAAACACCCAATGGCTGAGGGAGAGCAGCGCTCCTGCAGGAGTCTAATAAGCAAAGAGCTGCTCCAGAAGCTGCAAAAACCTTTGGATCCAGCATCTCCAGTTGGTATGCTTTGGACTTGAGATGTTACGTCGGTGCCCAGGAAGGTCATACTAAAAGGCACCAAAGCTTTTGGAGCGGGAACTGATGTCGACCCTCCAACCGGCACCAAAGCCACCCTCAACACCAAGGTCGGACATCTCAGAGGGTGTGTCTTCAGAAACCTATCCGATATACCGGACGAAAAATTAAATAAACTTTTCATCTACCCAGACACAGCAAGATTCTTAAGAAACCACCAGCGCCAGGACTCCTCTGAATACCAAAGAAATGATGCTTCACCTTTTAGGAGGAACTGCAGTTTCCACATCCTTCATCCATACACCCACCTCCACCTGCGCCAAAAGGTACTAGGCAGCCCATATTACCCCAGAACCCCTACAATGAGCCTTCAGGCCAGAAGGGGAGGTTAACCTGTGGGAGGATTATGCTGTAGACCATGGGTACTCGCAAACTTTCTCTCGGGGGCCAAATTTACAGTGTGGTTTATGGCCGAGGGCCGCACCGGTGGGAGCGGAGGCAGTAGGGTGAGGGGGCGGGGCTAGAGCAAAAAAAAAAACTATGCCCATGAGGTTGAACACAAGCCCCTGCAGCGGACGCCTTCGTCCACTGAGCCACCAGACCCGGCATACACACATCTCTCTCTCTCTCTCTCTCTCTCTCTCTCTCCCTCCCTCTCTCTAACACTCTCCCTCTGTCTCCCTCCCTCTCTCTATCACTCTCCCTCTGTCTCCCTCCCTCTCTCTGTCTCCCTCTGTCTCACTCACTCTGCTTGTCTGTCTCCCTCCCTCTGTCTCCCTCTGTCTGTCTCCCTCCCTGTGTCTCCCTCTGTCTCACTCACTCTGCTTGTCTCCCTCCCTCCCGCTCTCTGTCTCCCCCCTCTGTCTCTCCCTCTGTCTGTCACCCTCCTCCCTCTGTCTCCCGCTGTCTGTCTCCCTCCCTCTGTCTGTCTCCCCCCCTCTGTCTGTCGCCCTCCTCCCTCTCTCTATCTCTCCCTCCCTCTCTCTCTCTCTTTCCCTCTGTCTCACTCTCTCACTCACTCTGCTTGTCTGTCTCACTCACTCTGCTTGTCTGTCTCGGTCTCGGTCTCCCTCCCTCCCTCTCTCTCTCTCCCTCCCTCTGTCTCCCTCCTTTTCTCTCTGTCTCCCTCCCTCTGTCTCACTACCTCTCTCTCTCTGTCTCCCTCCCTCCGTCTCCCTCCCTCTCTCACTCCATCTCCCTCCCTCTCTCTCCCTCTATCCCTGCCTCTCTCCCTCTGTCTCCCACCCCTCTCCCTCCGTCTCCCTCCCTCCCTCTCCCTCCATCTCCCTCCCTCTCTAACTCCGTCTCCCTCCCTCCCTCTCTCTCTCTCCCTCTCTCTCTCTGTCTCCCTCCCTCCGTCTCATCCCTCTCTCTGTCTCCCTCCATCTCCCTCCCTCTCTATGTCTCCCTCCGTCTCCCTCCCTCTCTATGTCTCCCTCCGTCTCCCTCCCTCTCCCTCCCTCCCTCTTTCTCCCTCCCTCTGTCTCCCTCCCTCTGTCTCCCTCCCTCTGTCTCCCTCCCTCTGTCTCCCTCCCTCTGTCTCCCTCCCTCTGTCTCCCTCCCTCTGTCTCCCTCCCTCTGTCTCCCTCCCTCTGTCTCCCTCCCTCTGTCTCCCTCCCTCTGTCTCCCTCCCTCTTTCTCCCTCCCTCTGTCTCCCTCCCTCTCTCCCTCCGTCTCCCTCCCTCCATCTCCCTCCCTCTCTCACTCCGTCTCTCTCTCTCTGTCTCCCTCCCTCCTTCTCCCTCCCTCCTTCTCCCTCCCTCTGTCTCCCTCCCTCCGTCTCCCTCCCTCCATCTCCCTCCCTCTCTCTCCCTCCATCTCCCTCCCTCTCTCTCCCTCCATCTGTCTCCCTCCCTCCCTGCCTCTCCCTGCCTCTCCCTCCCGCTCCCTACCTCTCTCCCTCCGTCTCCCTCCCTCCTTCTCCCTCCCTCTCTCCCTCCTTCTCCCTCCCTCTCTCCCTCTCTCCCTCTGTCTCCCTCCCTCTCTCCCTCTGTCTCCCTCCCTCTGTCTCCCTCTGTCTCCCTCCCTCCGTCTCCCTCCCTCTCTCTCTCTGTCTCCTTCCCCCTCTCCCTCTGTCTCCCTCCCCCTCTCCCTCTGTCTCCCTCCCTCCGTCTCCCTCCCTCCCTCTCTCTGTCTCCCTCCCTCCCTCCGTCTCCCTCCCTCCGTCTCCCTCCCTCTGTCTTCCTACCTCTCTCCCTCCGTCTCCCTCCCTCCCTCCGTCTCCCTCCCTCTCTCCCTCTCCCTCTCTCCCTCTGTCTCCCTCCCTCTGTCTCCCTCCCTCTCTTCCTCTGTCTCCCTCACTCTGTCTCCCTCCCTCTCTCCCTCTGTGTCCCTCTCTCCATCTCTCTCCCTCCCTCCCTCTGTCTCCCTCCCTCCCTCCGTCTCCCTCCCTCTCTCTCCCTCCCTCTCTCTCCCTCCCTCTGTCTCCCTCCCTCTGTCTCCCTCTGTCTCCCGCCTCTCTCCCTCTGTCTCCCTCTCTTTCTCTCTCCCTCCCTCTCTCCCTCCCTCCCTCTCCCTCCCTCTCTCCCTCCTTCTCCCTCCTTCTCCCTCCCTCTCTCCCTCCTTCTCCCTCCCTCCTTCTCCCTCCCTCTCTCCCTCCCTCCTTCTCTCCCTCTGTCTCCCCTCTCTCTCCCTCCCTCTCTTCCTGTCTCCCTCTATCTCTCTCCCTCCGTCTCCCTCCCTCTCTCCCTCTATCTCCCTCCCTCCGTCTCCCTCCCTCTCTCCCTCCGTCTCCCTCCCTCTCTCCCTCCGTCTCCTTCCCCCTCTCCCTCTGTCTCCCTCCCCCTCTCCCTCTGTCTCCCTCCCTCTCTGTCTCCCTCCCTCTGTCTCCCTCCCTCTCTCTCTCTGTCTCCCTCCCTCCGTCTCCCTCCCTGTCTCTGTCCCTCTCTCCGTCTCCCTCCGTCTCCCTCCCTCCCTCTCTCTCTCCCTCCCTCAGTCTCCCTCCCTCTGTCTCCCTACCTCTCTCCCTCCGCTTCCCTCCCTCCCTCTCTCCCTCTGTCTCCCTCCCTCTCTCCCTGTGTCTCCCTCCCTCTGTCTCCCTCCCTCTCTTGCTCTGTCTCCCTCACTCTGTCTCCCTCCCTCTCTCCCTCTGTGTCCCTCTCTCCATCTCCCTCCCTCTCTCCCTCCGTCTCCCTCCCTCCCTCCATCCGTCTCCCTCCCTCTCTCCCCCTCCCTCTGTCTCCCTCCCTCTGTCTCCCTCCCTCTGTCTCCCTCCCTCTGTCTCCCTCCCTCTTTCTCCCTCCCTTTCTCCCTCCTCTCTCCCTCTGTCTCCCTCTCTTTCTCTCTCCCTCCGTGTCCCTCCCTCTCTCCCTCCCTCTCTCCCTCCCTCTCTCCCTCCCTCTCTCCCTCCCTCTCTCCCTCCCTCTCCCTACCTCTCTCCCTCCCTCTCCCTACCTCTCTCCCTCCTTCTCCCTCCCTCTCTCCCTCCTTCTCCCTCCCTCTCTCCCTCCCTCTCTCCCTCCCTCTGTCTCCCTCCCTCTGTCCCCTCCCTCTCTCCCTCTGTCTCCCTCCCTCTGTCTCCTCCCTCTCTTCCTGTCTCCCTCCCTCTCTCTCTCTGTCTCCCTCCGTCTCCCTCCCTCTCTATGTCTCCCTCCGTCTCCCTCCATCCGTCTCCCTTCGTCTCCCTCCCTCCCTCTGTCTCCCTCCCTCTGTCTCCCTCCCTCTCTCCCTCCGTCTCCCTCCCTCTCTCTCTGTCTCCCTCCCTCTCTCTCTCTCTCTCCCTCCCTCCGTCTCCCTCCCTCCCTCTGTCTCCCTCCCTCTCTCTCTCCGTCTCCTTCCCTCTCTCTCTCCGTCTCCCTCTCTCTCTGTCTCCCTCCCTCTCTCTCTCTGTCTCCCTCCCTCCGTCTCCCTCCCTCCCTCTCTCCGTCTCCCTCCCTCCCTCTCTCCCTCCGTCTCCCTCCCTCTCTCCCTCCCTGTCTCCCTCCGTCTCCCTCCCTCCCTCTCTCTCCCTCCGTCTCCCTCCCTCCGTCTCCCTCCCTCTCTAACTCCGTCTCCCTCCCTCTCTCTCTCTGTCTCCCTCCCTCCGTCTCATCCCTCTCTCTGTCTCCCTCCGTCTCCCTCCCTCTCTATGTCTCCCTCCGTCTCCCTCCGTCTCCCTTCGTCTCCCTCCCTCCCTCCCTCTGTCTCCCTCCCTCTGTCTCCCTCCCTCTGTCTCCCTCCCTCTGTCTCCCTCCCTCTGTCTCCCTCCCTCTGTCTCCCTCCCTCTGTCTCCCTCCCTCTGTCTCCCTCCCTCTGTCTCCCTCCCTCTGTCTCCCTCCCTCTGTCTCCCTCCCTCTCTCCCTCCGTCTCCCTCCCTCCATCTCCCTCTCTCACTCCCTCTCTCTCTCTGTCTCCCTCCCTCCATCTCCCTCCCTCTGTCTCCCTCCCTCCATCTCCCTCCCTCTCTCTCCCTCCCTCTCTCTCCCTCCATCTGTCTCCCTCCCTCCCTGCCTCTCCCTCCCGCTCCCTACCTCTCTCCCTCCCTCTCTCCCTCCTTCTCCCTCCCTCTCTCCCTCCTTCTCCCTCCCTCTCTCCCTCCCTCCGTCTCCCTCCCTCTCTCCCTCTGTCTCCCTCCCTCCGTCTCCCTCCCTCTCTTCCTCTGTCTCCCTCACTCTGTCTCCCTCCCTCTCTTCCTCTGTCTCCCTCACTCTGTCTCCCTCCCTCTCTCCCTCTGTGGCCCTCTCTCCATCTCCCTCCCTCTCTCCCTCCGTCTCCCTCCCTCTCTCCCTCCGTCTCTCTCCCTCCCTCCGTCTCCCTCCCTCTCTCTCCCTCCCTCTGTCTCCCTCCCTCTGTCTCCCTCTGTCTCCCTCCTCTCTCCCTCTGTCTCCCTCCCTCTCTGTCTCCCTCCCTCTGTCTCCCTGTCTCTCTCTCTCTGTCTCCCTCCCTCCGTCTCCCTCCCTCTCTCTGTCCCCCTCCCTCTCTCCGTCTCCCTCCCTCCCTCTCTCTCTCCCTCCCTCAGTCTCCCTCCCTCTGTCTCCCTACCTCTCTCCCTCCGCCTCCCTCCCTCTCTCCCTCTGTCTCCCTCCCTCTCTCCCTCTGTCTCCCTCCCTCTCTCCCTCTGTCTCCCTCCCTCTCTCCCTCTGTCTCCCTCCCTCTCTCCCTCTGTCTCCCTCCCTCTGTCTGTCTCCCTCACTCTGTCTGTCTCCCTCACTCTGTCTGTCTCCCTCACTCTGTCTCCCTCCCTCTCTCCCTCTGTGTCCCTCTCTCCATCTCCCTCCCTCTCTCCCTCCGTCTCCCTCCCTCCATCCGTCTCCCTCCCTCCCTCTCTCCCCCTCCCTCTCTCCCTCCGTGTCCCTCCCTCCCTCCCTCTCTCCCTCCCTCTCCCTCCCTCCCTCTCTCCCTCCTTCTCCCTCCCTCTCTCCCTCCTTCTCCCTCCCTCCTTCTCCCTCCCTCTCTCCCTCCCTCCTTCTCTCCCTCTGTCTCCCTCCCTCTCTTCCTGTCTCCCTCTCTCTCTCTCCCTCCGTCTCCCTCCCTCTGTCTCCCTCCCTCCGTCTCCCTCCCTCTCTCCCTCCGTCTCCTTCCCCCTCTCCCTCTGTCTCCCTCCCCCTCTCCCTCTGTCTCCCTCCCTCTCTGTCTCCCTCCCTCTGTCTCCCTCCCTCTCTCTCTCTGTCTCCCTCCCTCCGTCTCCCTCCCTCTCTCTGACCCCCTCCCTCTCTCCGTCTCCCTCCCTCTCTCTCTCCCTCCCTCTCTCTCTCCCTCCCTCAGTCTCCCTCCCTCAGTCTCCCTCCCTCAGTCTCCCTCCCTCTGTCTCCCTACCTCTCTCCCTCCGTCTCCCTACCTCTCTCCCTCTGTCTCCCTCCCTCTGTCTCCCTCCCTCTCTTCCTGTCTCCCTCCCTCTCTTCCTGTCTCCCTCCCTCTCTCACTCCGTCTCCTTCCCTCTCTCCCTCTCTCCCTCCGTCTCCTTCCCCCTCTCCCTCCCCCTCTGTCTCCCTCCCTCTCTCTCTCCGTCTCCCTCCCTCCCTCTCTCTCTCCGTCTCCCTCCCTCTCTCTGTCTCCCTCCGTCTCCCTCCCTCCCTCTCTCCCTTCGTCTCCATCCCTCTCTCCCTTCGTCTCTCTCCCTCCGTCTCCCTCCCTCTCTCCCTTAGTCTCCCTCCCTCCCTCCCTCCCTCTCGCCCTTCGTCTCCCTCCCTCCCTCCTTCTCTCCCTTTGTCTCCCTCCCTCTCTCACTCCGTCTCCCTCCCTCTCTCTCTCTCCCTCCATCTCCCTCCGTCTCCCTCCCTCTCTCTCCCTCCATCTCCCTCTGTCTCCCTCCCTTTCCCTACCTCTCTCCCTCTGTCTCCCTCCCTCTGTCTCCCTCCCTCTGTCTCCCTCCCTCTCTTCCTCTGTCTCCCTCCCTCTCTCACTCTGTCTCCCTCCCTCTCTCCCTCCGTCTCCCTCCCTCTCTCCCTCCGTCTCCCTCCCTCTCTCCCTCCGTCTCCCTCCCTCTCTCTCCCTCTCTCCGTCTCCCTCCCTCTCTCCTTCCGTCTCCCTCCCTCTCTCCCTCCGTCTCCCTCCGTCTCTCCCTCCGTCTGTGTCCCTCCCTCTCCCTCCCTGTCTCCCTCCCTCTCTTCCTCTGTCTCCCTCCCTCTCTCCCTCCGTCTCCCTCCCTCCCTCTGTCTCCCTCCCTCTCTCTCTGTCTCCCTCCCTCTCTCTCCCTCCCTCCGTCTCCCTCCCTCTGTCGCCCTCCTTCGTCTGTCTCACTCTGTCTCCCTCTCTCGCTCTCTGTCTCCCTTTCTATCTGTCCCGTCTCTGTCTCCCTCCCTCCATCTCCCTCTCTCTGTCCCCATCTGTCTCCCTCTGTCTGTCTCCCTCCCTCCATCACCTCACCCGCTGCTCTCACACCCTGCTGTCCTCGTCACCCTCTGTCACCTCCCCCCGCGTGTGTCACCCCGGGCTGAGACTGCTTCCGGGGCACACATACAGCCGCACCCGAGTACTTCACAGGTCTTTTAAAGACCATTCACTTGTTAATGAGGCTTTGTTGTATTTCACCTCTTCTTAGCGCCCCTGCATCTCCACTAAATCAGAGGGGAGATGCAGGGGCACTAAGAAGAGGTGAAATACAACAAAGCCTCATTAACAAGTGTATGGTCTTTAAAAGAATCGCCCGGCCCCCATAGCTCCGCGCTGCTGCAACCGGCGGTGTTTGCGGACACTTTTTTCTTTTTTTTTTAAAGCACAGGTACGATGTCTGCAAGGTCCACGGGCCGCCAAGGAAGGCTTGCCGGGCTGCTGGCCGTACTATGAGTACCTGTGCTGTAGACCCACTAGATGAGTCAGATATGGAACCATACCCTGTCAATACATCCCAACCGGATAACACTTCTGCATACCATGAAGTAATTCAAAGGGCTGCACAGCAACAGCATATGTATCTCCATACGGTGAAGGACAACCTTCTGGTCTGAACATACAGTGCATTATCTACAGATGCTCAAAAGGGGATGCAGAAGTCAGCTGGTGACAACTTCAAGGAGCCAGAAAAGGCCAGGGTGCTGTTTTCCACGATTTGAATACAAGTATAACCTTGCCCCAGATGATCCGGCTTATATTAGGGGTCAAATAGTTCTAGACTCCTTGGTAGTGCATGCTGCCACCAGAGGGACTCTCCAATCCCTAAGAAGAGTAAAAGCTCCCTCCATCTGATCTTTGACCTCAGGTTAATTTTCGCTGAAAGCTTTCACAAGTTTACTCTATAAGACATAATCCCATTATGCCATGACAACTGCATGTCAGTGCTGGATCTGAAAGACACGTACTTTCATATCCCCCATTCACACAGTACATCTTCAGAACTTTCTGTTTATGGTAAGTGGACAACACTACCAATGAGACCTGCGCACAAATGCCATACATGTTTTTCCATACTAAGACTGGCTGGTCAAAAACAGCAGCAAACAACAATTCCTAGCACACACTAAAAGAGCACTGGCTCAACTTCACAGCCTAAGTTTCACCACCAATGCAAAAAAATGACATCTCCAGCCACAGCAAATTCATTCCTTCCATGGCTCAATACTTAATGGAGTGACAGGTAAGGCATTCCCCGATTACCAGAGGGGGGTGGCATTCCAGTGGCTGCTGCCTCTTTTTCAGACACACCACCCTATTACTGTCCCAACTGCCATTAAATAGTTGGGGATGATTGTTTCAACACAGCGGTTTATCATACGGCAGCCTGCACATGCGCCTGGTACAGGAATGCCTCGGAAGACAGTTAGAACAATGAAATGGCATTGAGAGGATCTAGTGTTAGCAATGACCAGAGCCCACCACTCTCTGCTTTGGTAGAACTGCTAAAAGATGTTGCTTAGTTGAACCATTGTAGACTCCCTTCCACAAATGACCATTCACCATCGATGCATATCTCGTGGGGTGTGGAGAGCTGCGAGAGGACCATCCAAGACATCTGGACCCCTCTGAAGTAGGGGCTCCACATGTGCAGAGAAAACAGTACTATTAAGGACAGACAAATATGACTACCACATTCTACATCTAAAAGATGGGCTGCACCCACACCCCACAGCTCTCTGATACACCACAACAGATTTGGCACTGGGCAACCACAACAAAATTCATCTGTTGGCTGTGCATTTGCTGGGAGTGGGGAGCCACTTTTGAGGACTTGCTCAGGAGGATGCATAAACAAGTATACTTGTGGGAACTCCACCCCTATGTTTTTGACAAGTACTTCCAGTGGTGTGGGGCTCCAACTATACTACTGTTGGCCACTTGCAGAATGCCAAGCCTTGGCCTCCAGGTACCAGCAACTGTGCTCCATGGGCAGTGCCCTGTAAATGAACTTGACGGGTATTTGCCTATGCTTTTCCACCTCTCCCCTTGTCCCGTACATGGTGATGAAGATGAGGCAGGTGTCCATGACCACCTTCCTAGTGGTACCAAGCGGAGTAAGACAGCCCTGGTTTTCTGTGTTCCTAAAGATGTCAGGCAATCCTCATGTGAAGCTCCAGTCTTACTCCGCATCAGGGTCAGCAGAGATGCCCAGGCCCCAAGCTGCTGAACCTTGCAATTTAGCACCTGAGTTCCTTTGATTACCTTAATCTCCCAGAGTAATGCATGGTGTCCTCTGGGAAGTGCAGAAGCCTACTACTCGCACCTGTCGCTAAATAGAAAAGGTCCATGCATTTCTGCATTTCCAAATAGTTGGATCCCCTTACATTTTCTGTGCAGGACATAGTTTCCTACCTCCAACATTTATGCAAGGCAGGCCTGGCCTGCACTTGTATATTCTTACATTTAACTGGAATTACAGAGTACCTTCAAAACTCTTCCCTGTTTAAAATACCGGTCATTAAGGTCATCATGAAGGGTCTAAAGAGGGTAATTTCTCCATAGACTCCTCCCAACACCCTTCTGGAACTGCAGTGTAGTCAGTTAGCCCTCCCGTTGAACCACCATGTCAACTACCTTCTTGCCTTTGAAGGTCACTCAGATGTAATCTTAATCACCTCCCTCTGACGGATTGGCGAGATTTAGGTTCTTACAGTCCAAGAACCATTTAGTCAGGTTCCCAAAGATAAGGTCATTCTCTATACCAACCACAGTTTTTTGCCCAGGATTGTTTCACCTTTTCACATGAACCAGGCCATTGAGCTGGCTGTTTTCTTCCCACAACAAGGTCGATGGCAAAAAATGGCACTTCTCACTCTGGATGTTAAGAGAGCACTCATGTACTACATTAATAGAATTAAGCCTATATAAAGTTTTCTCAACTTTTTGTAGCCTTTGCCAAACCCAACAGGGTCTGTGCCATCTCTAAATGTGACCTTGCCAGGTGGATAGTTAAGTGCTTCAAACTTGCTATGGCAAGGCTAAGATCTCTCTCCCCGTGCCCTAGTCACTCTACACGCAAAAAAGGGTGCAACACTAAAGTTTTTGGGTAACTTTCTTTTAGGGAATATGTGCAAGTCTGCTACTTGATTACCTCCGCATACCTTCACCAAGCATTATTGTTTTGAGGTTGTTTGTGCATCACCTGCTCACTACCACTGCGTTAGAGAGAGACTGCTTTATAGACTATGCTGAACATGTGTATTTACATCAACAAATGCTGCAAACGGAAAATGTTACGTACCCTGTAACCATCTTTTCATAGCATGCAGTTCTGGCGGTTTACATACATCCACCCTCCTTCCCAGTAGCAAGCGAAGTTTAAAGATGTTTTCCATATCTTATAACTTACTTTACTATGCACACCACACTCTGTCTTTGACAAAGCACTCTCCTTAAACTACTCACCCTCTGATGAAAAACAATCTGAGGTGGGGCCACTGGGCTCCTACATTGTGGACAAAGGGTGGAGTCATAACAGGTCTTGTGACTTGAACATCTTTGAAACAAAACAATTTGCAAATGTCCAGGCGCATCACAAGATGGCAGGAGTATGCAGAGCATGCAAATCTGCTGCACTACATGCCACACACAGATGTTTACAGGGTAATGTTATCCATATAGACACACACAAGTACACACTTATTTGTTTTTGACTTCCTTTTGTTGTGAAGGAAAGTGGATCAGAACAAGACAATTTAAAGTTTGTTTTAAGTAAAAGATTACCCGTCTCCAGACTTAACATCTTGTTTGTGAATAATTAAGTTAGTGCTTGAGCTTCTTGGAGTCTGTGACTTTCTGCAGTCAGGAGATTACTATGTGTTACAGGTAGCAAGGTGTCTTTGCATTTGGGCCAGCGAGTAAATGATGGGCATAATACTACAGGTGGATCAAATTAATTCATGTCTTGGCTTCTCTTTGTTTGTCACAGGGAACCCAAAAGAAGAACAAAGTCGTGCGGTGATTGCTGTTTTCAGAACACGGAATAGTCCAGTGTTTGAGCTCCTTCCATGGTGTGTATCTCAACCACTGTGGTTAATGTTGTCCATCTACTAGTAACATTTTGTCGTATTTTTCCTCTGCCAGTCGTTCCTCCCTGCCAAAAATGGGATACAAGCAACTGGAGAAAGCTGCTTTGTGTTTCAATCTCTGCATGCAGGAAGGTTGGCTAGAGCAGCAGATAATTTATTTCACCTCTGATATTTGGGAATGGTTATTATGGCACCAACTACACCTAGTAATGGTTAGTAAAGCAAGATAAATGAAAGGGCTGCATCAGCTGTCTGATTTGTATAGTTTTTTTATTGCCATTTTATTTTCCTTTTACAAAACTGAAATGGACTTCAAGCAAGCTTTAGTACAAGTTTCCTAGCCAGGACAACATAACTACATATCACAGTAATATGCAATAAATAGAAATGTGAAGAACTGGCAATTGCACAGTAGTAATAATCAGGTTTGCTCCGACAGCAGATGTAAATGGAACAGAGAGTAAGTCTAGATGCAGGCAGTGAAAGTCTGTCGCAAATGAGAAGTGCCATATGTTATGACTGCTTACAACTGCAGTGAACAGAAGCTGCATCAGCTGTCTGATAATGAAAAATTTAGATGATGGGCAAGAAATTAGTGTGAAATACTCAAACACATTGCAAACATGAGTTAAAAACTAGTTGGAGGAAAGAGCATAGGAAAACAAGGAAAGGCTTGCATGTAATCAGGCTTTTTGATGGATACTTCTACCTGCAGATTCCTCTCCTGTAGAATAATCCCAGGCATCAGACTGGATCCGGAAACTTCAAAGCTCTCATGTCACTTCATATTGATGCCAGAAGTGGCATCAGATGACGTCCTTCATCTAAGCCATGTAGGGTCCCCTCTGGTGCAGCGTACACGGATTACCGTGCTCGCTCTCTCTGAGAGTTGAATTTTCCTCCCAATTTCTTTAATGCAGTGTTATGGCTTCCTGTATGTAAGTACTCGGGCTTCAAGCACTCTAGGGACTGCAAGAGACAGATGTTAATTACGGATCTCCACACCATCTGCTTCGGGTGCCTAGGCTCCAACCACAATTCCCGCACATGCGCTGCACCCTTGTTCTTTTGGAGCAAAGAAGAAAAACACATGAAGCATGGATGAAGTAAGTTGTCTAGATGGCCCTGAACTCTAAAAGGATCTTCATTCTCTGAGCCGGAGTTAGTCTAAGTGGAGCTTTCTGAACCCACTCCAGCCGGTTCCAAGCCTGTTCTACAGCCGAACCCTATGCTAGAGACCACACAGTGCCGTCAGCATCAATCCTGGATTTTCCAGCACTGCAACCTTCTTTCCCAGAGTTCCTTACGCCAGATACAGACCCCACAGCGTTCCACAGCACGATGTTTGACATCTTTGCTAGGACCTCAAACGCATTTGGACCACCCTTGGGTTCTGGAGCACCATTTGGCCTTCCCATGTTTATGCCAATCGGCTCTGGCACAAACGCTCTGATGACTGCTCTGGCTTTACCTGGTACTCAACTATTCAGTTCAGTCTTCAATGCCCTGGCCAGCGCCATCACCAAAGCCACCAACGCCGTCATCTCCACCGGAGCCAGAGCTGTTGGCACCATCGCCTCCATCTAAAGAACCCCCTCCACTCAAGAGGTCCAGAAGGGAAGTTTAGACACCAATTGAAGAAGAGGAATGCAGGCAGTTTGATTCGCACCCTGATCTTCTGAATCCTTATACTCACGAGGATGACAAAGTAGCAGATCCCTATGAAGTGGCAGGATTTTCATCAGCTAGTGGACTTGATACCTCTCCAGAAATGGAGATGGATTTTCCAACAATACTTCGTACTCCAGAGGAGTTCCTCTCAGTCGTCAGAAAGGCAGCAGAGGTGCTGAAACTACAGTTGCCATCAGTGCACCTCAAAACTAATGTCCTCACGGACGTGCTCCACCGCTCGGCTCCAACATCGGAGCCCTTATTTTCCTTCAATGAAGCTTTGGTGGAACCAGTCCTGGTGGCCTTCATCTGCACCAGCGGTTAATAGACTAGTCACCAGGTGATATCAATCCCACTTCAGGAGATAACCGTCTTTTTTCTTGGCTTATCCTTCAACAGAAAGCCTAGTGATCCAAGCATCCTGTTCTGCCGGCCAGTCACGAGGCACATTCCTGACAGTCCCATTGGACAGGGAGTCCATTAAATTTGAAGCAAGAGAAATATCTTCTCTGCTGGCAGTGTAGCGCTGAAAGCTTTGAATGCTGACTAATGGGGTATGGCGCAGCTCATTACACCCACAAGCCCAGTTATAAGGGATAGGTAGAATGCCTCTAGACATATAATTAAGTCAGAATTAAGCACCGCAGACTCTCTGGCTAGAGCAATGTTCGCTTCAGTCTCCCTCTACCACCATGCCTGACTCAGGACATCTGGATTTTCCAGCAACGTGCTGGCCAATATTATGGATCTACAATTTGATGGGGCTAGACTATTTGGAGGCAAAGCTAATGCAGCCTTCGAACGCTTTAAATCTAGCAAGGCAACGGACAGATTTCTCAATCTCCAGCAGCCTCAACCCCAAAGATATCAACAGTTTTGTCACTTCCGAGGATTTTTCAGGAGGTTCTCTTTTCAGCAGCGACAATGCTACCAAACGCTGTTGCAACAACCTCAAAATCGCTGGTCTGTCAGTACAGGGGTAGAGCCAGAGGGAAAGGCCATGAATTCATCCTGCAAGCCTTCTCCTCCTGTTCATCCTCCTCTCCTGCTATCCCAAGAAAGCAGTCTTCCCAATACCAACACAGAGTAGTGGGAGGGTGAGCGACCTCCTTTCTGCCTGCCTGGAATGCCATTGCTTTGGACCAGTGTGTTCCGATCTTTTCAACAAAGCGCAAGAGTTCAAGTCCTGAGGATCCTTAGATACCTAAGTCTGCTAGCTTCCCTTATTCTCTTGGTCACACACGCATGTTCGCACAAGAGGGCCATGCTGTGGTGAATCTGCAGTCAATGACTGTAATGCAAGGAAGACCTGTTGAGCTCCATTGTGATCTCCCCCTTCACTGCGGCGAAAATGGATTGGTGGTGGATCAAAGGGAACCTTGGCTGCGAGAAAACCTTAACTACTGTAATGACGGATGCCTCCACCTTAGGGTGGGGAGCTCACCTACAGAATCTGAAGATCAGAAGCCTCTGGTCTCCAGAAGGACAGGTTCTCTTCCAGGGGATCCTCATCAATACTGAGAACAATAGAGGGGGGGACGAGAGGGGCTTTTGCTGCTCAACCAGGAGCAGGAGGTCCAGCATAAAAGAATGCCCACACAAACGTTAAATCAAAAAGAGATTATGCTGTTCCTTATAGGTCGGAAAGTAAAGAGTCACAGGAGACAAGGATCCCATAATTCCAATAATATGGAAAAATATATTGGGAATCCAAAATTTTGGATAGTAATGCCCTCACACACCCTTGCAGGTGTCATGCTTCATCATCTGGACTGCTCCTCGTCGGGTCGGCGGTGCAATACCCGACGGGCTCCCTAAAATAAGGGGCTCTTTGGCGGAGATCTTTTTATCCAAATGCCGTATGATGAAGTGCGGGTATGGGGCCAGTATTGTGTAGATGGAGTGAGTTAAAATAGGGTTGGGAGTGCCGAAGTAAACAAGTTTTTTATTCTGGGGGTCTCCTACCCTAATTAAAAATAAAGAGCAAGGCACTAGTCTGAGTGTGATGTCTCATATAGTGTGTTTCCTTGTTCTATCAAGTGTGGGTCGACATGTTTCTCGCTAGTGGATAAATATCCGGGCGATTCTTCAGGACCATAGAATAGATAACTATCTACACATAAGTTACGTGGTAGTTTTTCTACTCACAGTGAAAGTGCTTCTAGGCTAATGTGTCTGGATCTACCTATACAGGGAGACAAAAATGATATGAATTCTTTTCATTGTGAAAACAGAATATCATCAACCTAGGTACAATCTCAGAGTGACTCTAATTCCTCATCATTAGCACACGTGTAGTGGTTGTTATCGCGCTAAAATGAACTTTAAAAGTGAACAGGTGGTAAATCTCCACAGTGAGCTAATGTGACTCTAAGCCCATGTGGAAAAACCATGATGCAGCAGCAGAAATCATAAAGAGTACTCACCCTATTCAGTAAAATCCCCAGGCATCATCAGTACCCGGTGGTGTATGCATAACGCAAAGCTCCTATAATATTGAGGCTAAACAAGCAGATAATTTATTATAAAAGTTGCTGTCTTAAACAAGTTAACAGTAGACCTCGAAGAGCAACAATGGTTGGTGTCACCTTATTCTCTAAAAGAGGTAAAGGGAGACTCACTCCCTTAACACTGATGTTAACAACCCCTTTGTTTTGTCCTTGGAGATGTAAAGGGGGTTTATAAAATTAGTTGGCTCACTCGTAAACTCAAGCAGTAAATGTTAGAAGTGATAACTATCTAATGGAAGTATAATGTGGAGGTGGAAGACCGAGGGGGGAATCATCGTGTGTGTTTAAACTCGGGTACCCGAGCTGATCAATTTCAAGCTGTCGGAAGTGTTCAAAGACAGTGAAAACATACTCTAATCTAACTTAGAAGTCGTTCTCCGTTGGTGCGGGCTCGCCCAACTTCGAGGGATAGATCTCCATCGCCGTCAATTCAGTGTTCGACTTCAAGACATGCTCTGCCGTCGCCGGGTCATCGGCGTCGAAGCAGGCGTCTCAGTTGCTGTCAACCAGGCGGCAGTCAACGTCGAGACGTGCCTCGTTGTCACCAGAGGCAAGGCTCTCAACTCCTCCATTGTTGTCATCCAGGCGATGTTCAACGTCGAGGGCTAGATCTTCGTCGACGGCGAGATCTTCGTAGACGGCGAAGAAGGACTCCTCGTCGAGACCTAGGGTCAAATATACTAGGCGTTGTTCGACGTCGAGACGGCGGTCTCCATCGACGGCGAGAAGTGCTCCAATCTCAACTCCGCTGGCTTCCAGTTGACGATCAGCGTCGAGAGAGAGATCTGTAAGGCCTAAAGACACGACGTCGAGAAGGATTTCTCAGTCGATTCGTACTTCGCCTACGCGCTCAACGTCGAAGGCGAAGTCTGTCACGTCCAGGTGTTCGACGACGCATCATACAACGTCAAAACACAAGGAAAGGTCGACGTCGAGGAGAAGATCCCGCTCTAAAGATTTACTAGTGATGGTGACGCATAGTCGACGTCGAGACACTCCCCATCAACGTCTCATCGTTCATCAAGATGCCGATCACGCTCCAAAGATCGCAGAGTTTTCTCATTCTATTAGGAGTTATCCCCAGGTGCTCTCGACATCACGCATCTCTTCTGCTCATTCACCAGAGCAGTCAAGAACATCTCCAAGAGGCTCTCCACGAAGACAGCGATCTCCTTCTATTCATCTTTCACCCAGATGGCTTCAACCTCTTCATCACTGGCAGAAAGAACCCTACGGTCACGCTCAGCGACCTACGGACTATTCCAGTCCACTGCACAGATCCTCACTACAACGTCTGGTGCAGGAGGTGGACAGGACCCCCACTACACGGACCAGAGATCACCAAGTCAAATCTCCGGAGCATAGAGAACCTCATGCTCATCGCAAAAGACGAAGATCGCCATCTTAGTCATCATCTTCGACGCACTCATCCAAAAGGGACTACTCTCCTACCCTTACGGATAGCCCTCCCTCAAGAGTGCCACCCATTGATGATGTGAACACCTTCCACGATGTCCTCGCTAGAGAAGCACAGAAGCTGAGCATAGACATGTCAGCTCCTCAGACCACCACCTCAATCATTTTCGAGACCATCCATCAGAGGTCTGTGGATAGATCATTAATCCCTCTAGTCCCTGGTCTCCTTGAACCGGTAAAGGACATCCTCCTCACCCCATCCTCAATTAAGGCAGCTCCGGCTCGGATCCTGAAAAAGTATAAACCTGCTGCATCGGATCCTCTATTTCTGAAATCAGATCCTCCACCGGATTCTGTCATCATCGCAGCAGCAAAGAAGACACACGCGGCGGCTTCTTCTTCCTCAGCTCCTCCAGACAAGGAGAGTAGAGCCCAGGATTCTTGGGGAGAAAGGCCTGTGTCTCTGCAGCATCTTCTCTTAAGGTGTCTAGCACTGCTGCCCTGCTGGGCCATTTCGACAGGTCCTTATGGGATTCGTTGGAGCGTCTTAAAGAGAAACTGCCAAAGGAGGATCAACAAGACTTCTCAGAGATTCTCCAAGAAGGGGCGCTGGCAGCCAATCAACTTATCAGCACAGCAGCGGATGGGGCTTCTTTGGCTGCACACTCATATCCACACGGAATATGTGCACGGAGGTCTTCTTGGTGGCGCTTAACAGCTTTAAAACCGGAAGCTCAACAGCGTATTTTGAATCTCCCATTCTCTGGTAAATCCCTTTTCAGATCACACACTGACGAGGAGATGGCCAGAATGAAGGCCGAGTTGGATACACTAAAGGCTGTGGGCCTTGAGAAGAAAAAGTTCAAACGACGCTACAGGCCCTATAACCGCAAAAATGACCAGCAGAGGGTTCAAACCCCTCACTGGTCGCAAAACAAATCTCAGTACCAAAGCCGTTGTTCCTCGAGAGGCAGAGGAGGACATCAACAACAGTCCTTTTCCACAGCTAAGACTCAAGGCAAGCAATGATTTTCTGCTTCCTCTAGCACCGTTGCACACTCCAGTGGGAGAAAGTATTTCGAATTGCATAAAAGAGTGGTGCAACATCACCAAAGATCAGTGGGTGCTAAATATACTGCGCAATGGGTACACGCTACTTTTCTGCGTGCCTCCAAGAGACATTCCTCCGGTAAGGTCACGTCCTCAACACCTGGAACTGCTGCGTCAGGAAGTGTCGACCCTTCTGAAGAAACTAGCCATAGAAGACGTCCCTCCTGCCCAGAGGGGAAAAGGAGTCCACTCCAGATATTTCCTTGTTCCGAAAAAAGATTAAGCAAACAAGTTCAGACCTATTCTAGATCTACAATCTCTGAACAAGTTCATCCGAATAGAGAAGTTTCGTATGTTGGCGCTCCATCAAATATTTCCACATCTAAGGAAAGGAGATTGGATGTGTTCGGTGGATCTCCAAGATGCGTATTTTCACATTCCAATTGCCTCACGACATCGCAAGTTCATGCGATTCATGGTATGTGCAAAACATTACCAATTCAGAGTCTTACCATTTGGCCTCAAATCTGCCCCACAGGTATTCACCAAATGCACGGCAGTGGTGGCGGCAGCATTACATCGACAAGGCCTATTTGTGTATCCATATCTGGATGATTGGCTGTTGAAGGGATCATCTCCTCACATGGTGCAGCAACACTACCACCTCTGGCTAGATCTCCTTCACCGCTTGGGCCTTAATGTGAACAAAGAAAAATCAGTTCATCGGCCCACTCAATCACTCCACTATCTGGGCTCCATCTTAGACTCCGGCCTAGGAAAAGTGTTTCCTTCGGAGGAGAGACTGTTATCAATGAGAAACAAATGCAATATCATCCTTCAAGCACATCAACCATCAGTCAGGCAACTGGCTTCTCTACTGGGGTCGATGGCCTCTTGCATATTTCTCATATCCAACTCCAGATTGAGAATGAGACCGTTGCAGCAGGATCTGGAGGACAAATGGGACCAATCCTAGGGTCATTGGGAAGACCGAATTCTCCTTTCTCAAGCTGCGAAGAAATCTATTCTCTGGTGGACTCAGTCAAAGAATCTTCTAGTGGGAGTCCCATTCCATCAACCTCTTCCAAAACAATCCCTGATCACAGATGCATCTCTTCAGGGATTGGGAGTGCATCTAGGTCAACTACAGACTCAGGGCAGATGGACCAGCAAGGAGCAGACCTATCATATCAACATGTTAGAACTGCGGGCGGTTCATTTGGCCCTCAAAGGCATTCCATCCGTCGATTCAGTCCGAGTCGATTCTTATACAAACGGACAATACAACCACCATGTATTACTTAAACAAACAAGGTGGAACACACTCTCGCCCTCTGTCTATGGAATCTCAAGCGATCTGGCACTGGCTTCTGGCCAGGAACCTCTTGATCATGGCGGTAGATCTGCCAGAACAGAACTTGCGAGCAGACGCTCTCAGTCGACACTTCGAAGAACAAGAAGACTGGGTGCTCAATGACGAGGTGGTGGCGGACATTTTTCATCAATGGGGTCGTCCATCCATCGACCTCTTCGCAGACGATCTAAACAAAAAATGCCACGCCTTCGCGTCCAGATTCTACCGACCAGGAACGAGAGGGAATGCTCTTTTTATAGACTGGTCCGGGACATTTGCATACGCCTTTCCGCCCCTTCCTCTCATCCCAAAGGTGGTGACCAAGCTCATCCGATCCAGGATGAAGATGATCCTGATAGCACCGGACTGGCCTTGCCAATGGTGGTATCCGGACCTATTGCAGCTCTCGATCTGTCTGCACAGGAGACTCAGTGCAGGCCGGACCTTCTGACCAAAATGGGAGGGAAGATTCTGCGTCCCAGCCTTCCCTCGCTGAGCTTGGCAGCATGGCTCCTGAGGTCCTGCAGTACGGACATTTGAACGTTCCTCAGGACTGCATGGACATTTTGAGGTAGTCAAAGAGACCATCCACAGGAACCTCTTACTCTTTTAAATGGAAAAGATTTTACTTGTGGTGTATGCATAATGGTTGGAGTCCGACTACCGAGCACGAAGAGGTAATCTTGCCGTATCTGTTATACTTGGCCAAATCTGGTTTGAAATACACTTCCATAAAAGTTCATTTGGCGGCTATTACAGCCTATAGAAAATCACCTAACCAACCTTCTTTCTTTCAACTTCAGGTGGTCAAGGACCGCCTTCAGGGGTTGAAGAAGGTTCATCCCCCTGTCCGACCTCCTTCTTGGGAGTTGAATCTAGTTTTGTCAAAATTGATGGGCCCCCCTTTCGAACCCATTCATAAGGCCACGTTACTACACCTTACATGGAAAGTAGCCTTTCTGGTAGTTATTACATCAGCACGCAGAGTGAGTGAAATCCAAGCACTCTGCTCTAAGGAACCGTATACGGTTTTCCATCACAATAGGGTGGTTTTGAGAACTCGCCCTTCTTTCCTACCCAAAGTGGTATCTGACTTCCATGTCAACCAGACAGTTTCTCTCCCTTCTTTTTTCCAAATCCTGCCACACCAGGAGAAAGGTCTCTTCACTCATTGGACCTCAAGAGGGTTCTAAAATTCTATTTGGAGGGAACAAAAGCCATTAGAAAGTCTGATAAATTGTTTGTAAACTATGGCTCTGTTAGGACAGGCTTTCCAGCCACCAAACAATCCATTTCAAGGTTGATAGTGTCTTGTATTAAATTGGCTTACCTATTAGCGAATAAGCCTATGTTAGCCTCCCCTAAAGCTCGCTCTACTAGGGTAAAGCCTGCTACAATAGCTTTTGTACACAATGTACCGATGGCCGAGATTTGCAAGGCTGCAACTTGGAAGTCGGTTCATACATTTACCAGGCATTACTGTCTGGATTCTGACTCCAGAGCAGATACCCAAGTAGGCCAAGCCTCCTTGAGGAATCTGTTCCAATGCTAGCTTAATTGGAGTCTTTGAAATATTTCTTTAACAATTTATCTTAAATTTGCTCTTGTCACTTGCCCGCAGGATGAGGGGGATGGGCTTGCTATTCTATTCATGTACTTATGACTATTGATGAGGATCCCCTGAAAGAGAAGGATAAGTTACTTACCTGTAATCCTAGTTCTCTTCCAGGGGTATCCTCATCAAAGTCATAAGCAACCCACCCTCCTCCCCGGGCAAGTGATCAAGATACATGTCATCTCTTTTGTGCCATGGCCTTCGGGTCTCCGCAAAGAACAACTGACCTAACTGTCACCCCTGAGGCATAATGGGAAGCTGGGGGTCATGACTGCCTTAAAGGCACAGTGCCCGTTTATTCCGTGTGTTTCTGTGGGTTAGCATTTCAGCTTTCTACACTGATGTTTTTTACAATGCAGCCTATGTGCTGGCAATGTTTTTCATTCCTCTTTGCAGGATGGATCCCACGTATGGGTGGGAATATTCATGTGCTTATGACTTTGATGAGGATACCCCTAGAAGACAACTAGGATTACAGGTAAGTAACTTATCCTTCTTTGCATCAGTCTGTTGGAACTGTGGGCAATTTAGCTGGCACTCATGGCCTTCCTCCCTTTCGTCCAGGTCTTAACAGACAAGATTTTGGCAATGTGGTACGCAACAAGCAAGGGGAAGTAGGGTCTCACCTCCATTGTCTGGAGGTGTGAAGACTTTAGTCTTTGGCACACCGCTGAGGGGTCTGGTTAACTGCATATCACCTAAAACGGTTTCTAAATCGCAGAGCTGACTGCCTGAGCCGCCATTATCTTGCCAATCACGAGTGGGTATTGCAGCAGGAGGTACTCAAGGATAGCATAGCCCAGTGGGGCACTTCTCAGGTGCAAAAAGAACTAATGATGGGCAGAATGCAGAACAATGTCATACATTCACCCCAGTACAGAGATCTGGGCCTAAATCCATCGTTTTTTTGCTCATCAAGCCATTCCAGTTTGGACCCAGCCATATGCAAATCAGTCAATCAATAAGTCTTTATTCGATCATTTCTATCATAAAAGAAACAATACAAACATAAAAATGTCATAAAATATCATATGGGCATAAAATGAATAAAAATTACAAATAATCATACATTCCATGTGTTATCGAATAATTCCCTAGTGATTACCTGTGAATTAATATCAGTCCATAAAAAAAATAAAAACCAATAATAAAAAAAAAAAGATAGAATCCATACAACGTACAATATCTTTAAAATTCAATCATAAAACAGTCCTTTTAGCCAAAAATACAGAATTAAATGATATAAGGAATAGCAGGAGCAGCCTCCAAGTTGTTCTACACAGTGCCCAACTCCAGCTAAGAAATTTCGCCATGGCAATGACAATATCTTCATGAGTATTAGTTGTCAAAATACGCATAGCTGTCTTACATGATCTGGTGCTAAGGTTAGAACATATAGGCTTAAGCCACCTGTGTCGCGGGCCCTTATATGCTGGGCACACAAACAGTACATGAGCTATCGACTGTACCATGTGGGACAATTGATGTCTAAAGTATTGTTCCACTTTGCCGTAAAGGATCTTAACGGGAGGGTGCCCACTCTAAATTGGTGATATCATTTCCTGTCACCCGGTCTCGTGATAAAGTTCCAATAAGCTTCTGTTCTCATTACAAGCTTATGCTCCATGAAGATACCGGTTAGAGAGCTGCTACTCACCATTGACATGGTCTTCTTACTGATCATGCCCCAGTAGAGAGCTTTATACTTATTTTTATTAGGAAATGAATTCCCTATTGGATCTTCCCACAGGTGGCTGAGCCCCATATCACGCAAAGATCCCTTGATCTTTTGGCAACCATTTAATTTTTGAGGATAGGTCTGCTTTTCTAATATGTATTACTGAATTGGCGTAAGATGCTAACTCTGGTGTCGTCCATAGCCTCCTCCAATAGGCTAGGGGTCTAAATCCTGCAGCCTCATCAAATGAGGTACAACCTAGATCTAACAAAAGGGGCTTGATAGGAGTTGATTGGGGCAGGGCGGTTAATGACCTCAAAAACTTGTTTTGTGCAAGGACTAGGGGGGGATAGATTTTCGAATCCCCAGAGCTCTGCACCGTAAATTATAGATGCTCTGATTTTCCCATTAAACATTGTTAACACTGGCCCCACCGGTTTAGTATGTGAAAGTCGATATTCTTTTAGTAGGGCTCCTGCTAGCTGGTTGTGCCTAAGCACTAGCAGATCTAGCAGGGAATTCCAGTTCATCCTCCTACCCATGGTAACTCAGAGATATGTAAAGGTATCAGTTTGCTCCAAAAATACGTTGTTCATTACTATTCTGCCTTTTATGTTTTTGTCTTTATGCAGCACCATGAACTTGGTCTTATCTACATTTATTTCAAGTTCATGGTCATTGCAAAAAACAGTAAATCTATCAAGGGCACGTTGCAGACCAGATTGAGTTTTAGACAATATTAAAGTATCGTCTGCAAACATTAGAAGTGGTACCCTTGATCCGGCAAGAGTTGGAGCATCAGTTGGAAAATTGGTGTAATATAAGATAACCTTATTTATAAACAGGGAGAATAGAGTCGGGGCAAGAACACATCCTTGCCGCACTCCCCTATTAACTGGGAAGCGATCTGTTAATTCGCCCTGTTGTCCCCACCTTACCTGGGCATAGTTGGCCTCATGTAACTTGATGATAAAATGTAAGAGCTCTAGTGGCATCCCAGCCTCCTTTAGGGAATCCCATAGTTTATAACGGGGCACTAGGTCAAATGCTGATTTTAAATCAACAAATGCAGCATATAAAGTCCCCCCTGCAAGGATCACAGTACTCCAATAGATCATCATAAATCTGAACACTTGGTCAATGGTGCTGACATGTGGTCGAAAACCCGCTTGATAGGTAGGTAATACATCCTGGTCAATTACCCATTCGTTGACTCTACCTAGCACTAATCTAGCCACAATTTTTTGTAGGGTATCAATCAGGCTTATCGGCCTATAATTGCTTGGACTGGCGCGATCCCATTTTTTATATATTGGGATGACTTCAGCCCCACGCCAGGTTTCGGGTATTGGAGCACCTCTGGCCAGGGTATTTATGAGGATATGGATATATTTAATCCAATTCTTCCTATCTTGTTTATATATATTGGCTGGAATACAATCCGGACCGAGGGCCCTTCCTGCTGGGACACCATCCAAGACTCTATCTATCTCCCCTATATCAAATGTTAAAACAACACCAGGGATCAACTCAGGATATTCGGTTAGGGTACTTGACGGGGAGGCGAATTGGGCCTGGTAGTGTGAAACCCAGAGTTCGGGGGGCACATTATTAACAGGTGTAGGCCCTATTTCTCCACTGCCCCATTTAACCAATTGCCAGAATGTAATCCAGTTCTTCCCATTACTAGCATTGGTTAACTCTCTCCATCTCCCTTCGTCAAAGTTCTTCTTAGCCCTATGTTGAGCTTTTTTTTAATTTGCCCTTGCAATTTTGACCTCTTGTGAGACACCCATCTTAATTGCTTATGAGAGATGCCTAAATGCAGTCCCACATGCATCGTCCTACCATTTGGCTGATTTCTTTATTGGATACCTAGGTGCTTTCCTACTTCTTGTAAAAAAAAAAGGTCTTCAATTTTGCGAAAAGGTCCTCATGCACCTTCGTAAAACCAGGAAAGAAGTCAGCATGGGTATCTAAAGAAGAAAGGGATATTAGTGTGCCTTCAATAGTTTGCTTAATCTGGTTTAAGGTACTTTCGTCTTCGGATACCACTGCCCATTTCAGCCGTGGACAGTCTTGTGACATGATTACTTCTCTTGTTACTGTTTCTACGCAAGCCCCCGGGGGATCCAGTCCCCTTCCTGCTAAAGTTAGTAACAAGGGGTCATGATCACTCTCCGGTCTATGCTGGACCTTCATATCCACAAGTCCCGGCCTAAGCTCTAAACTAATGAGAAAGTAATATTTTCTGCTGCTTCTTATCCCATTGCTAAAAGTATTAGTGCCTTCCATATCAGAGGGGGATCTACCGTTAACTGTCCGGAGACCCCTCCCGAGAGATAAAGTTTTTAGTTGTAACGCCGCCTCGGTCAATTTATTAATTGGCGGCACCGATAAAGATGATATCCCCCAGTTCGAGTCCTCCTCCATACTAAGACTATAGTCGTCAAGACCAAGAGGCTCAAATGTACAATTCAGGTTACCTGCAATCACCAATAAATTTGGACCATCTAGATCATTTATAAAGGTATCCAAGTGGGAAATAGTTGGTGATGCTTCCCCCCCCACAATCCCTCTCGCATATATATTGAATATTATAAGATCTGGCTTACCCTCTGATCGAACTTTAATAGCAAGAATATCTGGGCTATCTATTAATAGCTCTTCTATTTTGAAGGATGTCTGTTGCCTAACCCAAGTAATCAATCCCCAGCTAGGTCTCCCTTTGCGAATTATGACTGCCGCTTTAGCAAAAGCCAGATAACCTGGGCGGAAAATCGTATTTGCAGACCATGTCTCCTGGAAAGCAATAAAGTCATGCCGCTCAATGTAGTCTGACCAATCAGGTGACATAATTTTGGAGGATAAGCCGGCAATGTTCCATGATAAGAAGGAGATTAGATAGTGAGATAAACCTTCAAAATTAGAAGGAGGTGATAAAATCTCCAGACTCGCCTGCTGCTTGGCCTCCGTTTGTTGCAATCCTACTTGGAGAATCGAAGGAGAGATAGGTCGAATGGCTGTATTCTCTGACAAAGTCGGAATAGGTGATTGTAGTCAATCACATAGATCTAAATCGGATAACGGGGCAAATCTATTGGACAATGGGACCTCTATAGGTCATTGTACGGATCTAACTGGTACCCATGGGTGTCTTACTACCCTAGTACAACTCAGCTCAGTATTAGGATAGGGCCCAGGTTTATAAAAAAGAACCCTAGCGGTGGAACAGAAATTTTGTCCAGGTATCTCCCATGACTTCTGCCCAAATTATCCAACAAAAATCTAGTTGTATGTTCATTATTGAAATTCACAACTACACAATCGCCATACCCTTCCATCCTCGAAGGACCAATCCACGATGTACGTCTAGCCATTCATGTGATTAACAATGCCCTCCTCCCAAATCCCAACACCCTCCAGTTGAGTGTTAAACCAGTGCAGGGCTTTAGATAGTAGTTGTTCAGTGGTTTCAATCTGACCCTCCCGCAAAGCTGGTACATTTCTCAGAACAACCACTAGAGGAGCTGCTGCCGTAGGAAGGGCCGAGAATCAATTTTGATTGTATTACATTCCAGACCTCCGCGTCCCTGAGGTCCGCAAGATGTACGAACTTGCCTTGCTGGGGCACAGCTTTTATGAATGTTAACATCTGGCGCGTTGTTTGATGCTGTCACAGCTACCACAGTTCCTTCCCCCGAAGTACTCATGATGGATTGGGCGAATTCACTGGACATATTCCCTATTTCAGTGTGGTTTCCGGTCGATGGAACTAGACTTTTATATGAAGTGACAGCTAGATCAATAGGCATCCTAGGGGCAGTTATTTTCAGACCGGGAGACTTAAGATTTGCTGTGGATAAAACTGGAACAGTATTATCCAGTTTGCTGGTTATGAATGCTGCTGTAGACTTGGATTGTACAAGAAGGCCCTCAAGAACAGAAGAATCGGTCTTAACCTGAGACTCAAAGTTATTTAAACGGTCCTCAATCCGACTCAATCTGTAGGTGATAGGAGTTAACAATGAGGACAATAGATTTTCGAGTCTTCTCCATTTTTCCTCATTGGAATTTTGGCCAAGACCACCCATGGAATCAAAGTTAAAATCTGCACAGATGGAAGCAGCATTTTCTATGGGATTGGATTCGTCCAATGTGGCACATCCTCCATTTTGGTGTGTCCTAGGCGCTTTTGCGGTTTTAGGTCTCTGTGGGCCTCCTCCCCTCTTTCTTTTTAACGCAGGATCAGGGATAGCTTGGTTGTTTTTATTTTTGGTTACAGACACAGTCCTAGTAGATGTTCGTTGAGGCACACTGATGACAGACTTATTTGCAACTAAAGGCAGTTTTGCAAACTCCTCCAATGGCCTGTTTGGAATGGAAATATGACCCCTCACCTCATCGTTGTTGATAGCCATGATTGCGTTTGTAGTACAGTTGTCGGGAGTGCGGGCTGTAGCCATAGTACCAAGGTAGGATCTTTTAGACGGTAACGGTTCGAGAGATAAGAGGCGCTCTGTAATAGCTATCTCTTTTTCCAAGACAGAGGTTGCTCTCAGTATAAAATGATCTAAGGTCCCTGCCACACTACTGTCTTGGAGCGCGGCTATCATCTTCCCTCTCGCTTGCTCATTTTTGGGTTTAAATTAAAGCCAAGGCACTAGACTATGTACTCTGAAGTTATTGGACTGCAAGATAATATGTTAGCAGCACTGACCTTGTACTGTGATCGAATTTAGAGGGGGGGCCCGGGCCCGGCCTACTTCGGTCTCAGGCGGGCCCGCCCTTGACCCGGGCTTTGCCCGGCGCGTACCCGCATGCGTCCCGCGAAGCGGGTGCCGCGAGGTGCTTTATGGCGTCCAGCAGATGAGCATAGGTGCGGGCAGTTACTCAGAAGGGTCCCTGGGACTTGCAGTCCCACTGAAATTGCAGACAAACTCCTCTCTGCTTAAGAAGCGGCTCCCCAAATCAGTCTTGACCCTGTGCCCAATGGGAACAGTCCAGCACGAACTGCCAGGTCAGGTCCTCCCTGGACTGGAAACAAGCATCCTAGGACCGGTTTCTGGGTTTCCCCCTCTTCAGCCAGGATAGCTTGATTCTAGTGGCATGGAGAGCACGGGACTCCCGTCTGAGCATACCCTTCCCACTCGGGGTGACAAATGCAAAAAGAACTAATGATGGACAGAATGCAGAACAATGTCATACATTCACCCCAGTACAGATATCTGGGCCTAAATCCATTGTTTTTTTGCTCACCATGCAATTCCAGTTTGGACCCCGCCATATGCAAATCAGTCTTGACCCTGTGCCCAATGGGAATAGTCCAGCCCGAACTGCCAGTTCCCTGGACTGGAAACAAGCATCCTAGGACCAGTTTCAAGGTATCACCCCTCTTCAGCCAGGATAGCTTGATTCCAGTGGCATGGAGAGCACGGGGTGTACTGGGGTGAATGTATGACATTGTTCTGCATTCTGTCCATCAACTGTTTTTTTGCACTTCTCAGGTGGACATGTGCGCTGCCTCAGACAATGCTTAGTGCCAGCGCTTCTGTACTCTCCAGGATCCTTTGAAGGGAGCATTGAGGGACACATTTCAGTTGCAATGGAATTTTCCCTTCACTGCAATTTTTCCCCCACTGCAATTTTTCCCCCAAATGCATGATTCTTTGGATTCTGAGGAAGGTACACCAAGACCGTGCTCTAGTCATTCTCATTGTCCCATGTTGACCAAGGAGGGTGTGGTATTCAGACATTCTGCGCTTCTCAGCATGTGTCCCGCTCAAGCTGCCATTCAGACTAGACCTCAGACCACTCAAAGGGAATGGTACTGCACCCCAGTCTCTGAGGACTCTACCTAAATGCCTGGAAATTGAGCGTGGACATCTGAGTTCCATTCAGTGGCCGCAGGAGGTGTTTGACGTCATTTTTGGGGAGGCATTGCCCCGCTACAGACTTGACCTTCTCTAGCAGATGGAAAGACCTTATTGCTTGGTGTGACGACAGTCATGTGGGCCGCTTGAAGGCCACTCTGTCATGGGTTCCATAATTTGCTCTTTTCCTTGCCCAGAGGGGCTGTGCATTTGGCACTGTCAAGAGATATTTAGCAGCATTGTCAGGTGCCTTCCAGACCAGTTGCCCCTCTTCATCCCGCTGAGATGTATTTACTGAAGGGGTTAACATATCTGTATCCAACCCCATTTGTTTTGCCCAAGTGGGACCTTAATTTAGTGTTAACTTTTCTTTGGGAGCCCCTGCACCTTTTGTGCCTTTAAGATGTTGACCTTGAAAACTGTTTTTCTAGTTACGATAACATCAGAAAAACAGGCTCTCAATTAACATCCACCTTTTAGTCTGACAAGTTGGTGTTGAGAACTTTCTTGCCTCCATTTCTACTAAATCAGTCCATCAGCCTTCCGATATTCTATCCCCTCCCTATCCCAGAAAGTGGAGGAGCGGTTGCATGGGTTAGATCCTAGGCTGGCGGTTAACTGCTACCTGGCCCACACCAAGGACACATAGCTACATGACCAGCTCTTCGTAAGGTACTGTCATGCCAAGAAAGGCAAAGCGGTGCAGAAAGGGACTCTTTCAAGGAGGATCACCCCGAAAAAGAACCAGCAGAAGAAATCAGGGCCCATTCTAACGGAGCCAAATCCATTATGCCCTTGCAAGAGGAGTCCCGATTGCAGAGATATGAAAAAACGCTACTTTGGTGTCCTGTTGCCAAGCATTACTGCCTTGATTCGGAGGTGTGTAGAGATGGTCATTTTGCCCGATCCGTCTTGCGGTATTTCCTGGTATAATCATCCTTCAAGCCTTTTCCTAGGTGGGTTTGGCTATGGAATCTATTTAACAGGTGATTGGGGTAACAGTCTTTATGGTGGATACTCTACCTCCAGACTCCACACCAACCCGACTGCCTCCCTGTTTAATGGATAGTTATAGGTGGAGTTAATAAAGTCCCAAATAAGCATATGTTTTGGCGCTGCACTATACTGATGTCAATCTGTCCTTTTGTTTCAAAGGCTTGAAAAAAAATTAATAGAAACTGATGATTTTGTTGAGGATCAACAAAAAACTCACCAGAAGGCTACAGATCATTCAGAACTCGGCGGCCAAAATCATTCTAAACCTCCCACTGGCTCCCCATTCACAAATTAGTATAATTCAGACTCCTCACCCACACTTTCAAGTCACTACATAACACTGGCCCAGCATACATCAGCAATTGCATCTGCTTGCCCAAACCTTCCAGTCACGTCTGCTCCTTCGAAATCCTGCTTGTGCAAATCCTGGGCATATGGAAAAACAGATCCAGCGGTTGAGCCTTCTTCTACATCGCTCCGTAAGTGTGGAACGACCTGCTGCTACACATAAGAGCCTCCTCCTAACTTCTTGAATTCTTGCAGGAAACTGAAGTCCTGGCTTTTCGAATAGTCCCACTAGGCCCTAGGTGTGCCTAAGCTCACACCTGCTCAGTGCCAGGATACCCTCCGGGGGATAGTGCACTCTTCAAATCTGCAAAACACACACACACGTCGCTGTGCCGATTGTGTGCTATATGGCTTTGGTGACGTCATTTGACTCTCCAGCATCGATACAAAGATCTATGCTCACCATCCAGTCAAAGCCCACGAGCACCCAGCCACTCCATGGACAGGTAGAGGACTGCCCTAGTGGGGGTTGGGTGTCAAGCCGAGAGACTCCACAACAACCTGCTGGCCCACCACTGCCTTTGTGGCATGGTCTGCACCGTCAGAAGCTTTCAGAGCCAACAACTCTCCTTTCGCCGGCTTCAAATGGCCCACATAAGCATGACCTCTAGACTCCGGCATCAGAGAGGAAGCAGAAAACGACCTCAGCACCCAAAATGATCTTGGCACTGAAGTCCCTGTTGACATCGAAGCTGCCGGCTGCACTGAAGGCATCAACGTCAAAAACAACATCGACACCAAAAGCCCACTTGGCGCCAAAAGTACCAACACGTGGCTCAGACAACTCAGAGGAGCCTATTCTCTAGCTATTGCAGTAAGAGTTTGCCCCTCACCAAAAACAACTTTTCATCCATCCACAAACTGGCAAAATATCCACCAAGTTGCCACCTAATCCAAAGGAGACCTTGCTAGGAAAACGGAAGCTGTTTTTTGCCCTGGAGCCCACACCTCCTCCATAGCACAAACGACAAAAGGACAGGTGAATCATCCCCCTCCCTGCTTCTCATCCTCCGCTCTCACTGCCATCACCATATGCACCACTTCCAGCTTCACCGAAGAAGTCTCAACACTCCCCCTGCGCTAACACTGGGAGCGCAGGGCCCTTCTAACTTCCTGACAATGAGAGTGAAAAGATCAATACAGTGGACAAGAGGGTGGCAGCACAATCAGTGACACACTAGTGCATTGCCGCTCCCCAGGAGTCCTTTCGCTGGTCACAGTACAGAGTAGGCAGCAAGGCCACTTCCCCAGACTCTCCAGCCTTCTACCAGAGGCTGCAACAGCAATACCATTAACCACCACAAGGGCAGCCCAAACCACCTGAACCAGGGGCATTCAATAATTATTCCAAACAAGAGGTTCAAAGTGTATAGTTCAACAACAAATATCAAAAACCAATAAAAGACAAAAAAAAATTATAAACAAAGAAGAAAGAAAAAGAAAAGAAAAGAAGAGACCCTAATAGAAAAACATACAAAATTTATTTAATAAAACGGCTCAGTGTTGTAAGCTGGTACATAAAACATAACAATATATACATAACCAGACAAGTGGCAGACAAGGAGATGGTTGCATAACAACGGAGTGTACACAATTTACATAAAACTCCAGTAGGCAAAAAAATTTGTGTCCTCCAATAATTGCGGCCACAATAGCGTCGACGGCGTTTCGACCTTTGGTGTTAATCCATGGTCATCTTCGGGACATAAAATATACTGAGCATCCCAATTAGGCAATTTATATCCCAGATAGCTTAGATAACGAATTGAGTTCAATTCAAACACAGCAACTTCAAAGGCTGAAAGTTGGCGATATCCAAATCATCCTCGACTTATCCTTGCACCAAATCCAAGCGGGACTCAAACACCGCACAGGAACTCAACAAGCCAGCAGCAGAAGTTTCTGAAACTTCTGCTGCTGGCTTGTTGAGTTCCTGTGCGGTGTTTGAGTCCCGCTTGGATTTGGTGCAAGGATAAGTCGAGGATGATTTGATCGTTCCTTGGTTCTCTTTGAAGTTGACATTACTTCAAGCTGTTGTTGTTGAAGTGACCTTGGATATCGCCAACTTTCAGCCTTTGAAGTTGCTGTGTTTGAATTGAACTCAATTCGTTATCTAAGCTATCTGGGATATAAATTGCCTAATTGGGATGCTCAGTATATTTTATGTCCTGAAGATGACCATGGATTAACACCAAAGGTCGAAACGCCGTCGACGCTATTGTGGCCGCAATTATTGGAGGACACAAATTTTTTTGCCTACTGGAGTTTTATGTAAATTGTGTACACTCCGTTGTTATGCAACCATCTCCTTGTCTGCCACTTGTCTGGTTATGTATATATTGTTATGTTTTATGTACCAGCTTACAACACTGAGCCGTTTTATTAAATACATTTTGTAGGCAACAGCAATACCAGCAGCAATCAACACAGGGGTATGCTAGAGGAGGTTTATAGGTCAACAGCACAAGAGGAAGGACCAAAGGAGCCGCCACCTCCTCCAAGCAGTAACTCTCTTTCCATCCCCCCGATCACAATACACCTGTTAGGGGAAGGCTACAGGGGTTTCTACCGCTTTGGAAAGAGATCACCACCGGCCAATGGGTCACTTCCATCGTACAACTGTTACTTCTTGGATCTCACTGCAACCTCATCAAACATTCCACCCTGCACATATACACACCCTGCAGAATACTAGTACCTCTTTCGGGAAGAGGTTCAGGCGCCTATCCTCAAAGAGGGAATAGTAGCTGCTCCTTTACAACACCTTGGCTATGGGTATACTCCCTGTACTTTCTCATCCTCAAGAAGGAAAAGTCTCTAACCTCAATACTCAACCTCATGCCCCTCAAAACGTACGTCCTCTCAGAATATTTCCACATGGTCACTCCTTAGGACATCATCCCATTGCTGTAGCAAGGTGACTTCATGACTGTCTTTGATCTGACAGACACCTACTTTCACATACCCATCAATCGTGTCAATCACCGCTACCTATGCTTCTCGGTAAGTGGTCAGCATTACCAGTTCAAAGTGTTGCCATTCAGGGTCACTACTACCTCCTTAGTGTTTACAAAATTCCTCTCTGTGGTAGCTGCCCAGCTCAGAAGGAGCGGCATTGACGTATTTCCCTACTTGACTGATCAAAGGAACAGTAGTGCCTCGCTCACTCCCACACCACCATGTCCTTTCTCCATAATCTGGGCTTCACAATAAATACTGTCAAGTTCCAACTTCAACCCCTTTAGATTCAACCTTTTCTGGGAGTTGTGCTCAATACAGTCAATGGCTAGTTTTACCCCAGTCAGGCAAGAGTGCAAGCATTCCAGTAGTTAATGCCTCTTTTTCAGCTAAATCGTTCATTGACGGTCAAAACATGTATGTGCCGCCTTGGCATGATGGCCTTGCACATAGTCATAGCTCCCATGCCAGGCTTCTTATGCATCTGTTCCAACAGTGCCTATCATCACAATGGTCAAAAGCAGAGGGTCACTGGGAGGATCTAGTGTTGATACGGGCCAGCACCCATCGCTCTCGCCAGTGGTGAACAGCAACAACCTGTTGCAGGGTCAGCCCTTCATAGACCTGGTTCCACAAGTTACCATCACCACGGATGCCTTGCTTTCAGGTGGTGAGGCATCTTTAGCAGTTTACCGTTCGTGGCATGTAGTCACTGCAACAAAGAGGCCTCCACATAACTCATCTCGATCTCTTGACCATTCAGCTAGCTCTCAAGGACTTTTATCACCACGTTCACCACAAAGTGGTGTTGATAAAAATAGACATGACCTCCATGTATTATCTCCAAAAGCAAGGAGGAACACACTCTCCAGAACTGTTGGTGTTGGAGCAAAGCATTTGCATTGGGTGCTTCGCCACCGGATGCACCTACTGGCAGAGTACCTTCTGGTAGAGGATAATGATTTTGCAGACCTCCTCAGCATGATGTGCCAATACGTCCACAAGTGGGAACTCCACCCACAAGTCCTACTCCCTGAGTACCGGAGTCTTGCCTGATTGCCTCAAAATCGGACAAGTCACGCCACTACTAAAAAAAACGGGTTTTGACACAAACGATCTGAATAACTCAGACCCGTCTCCAACCTCCCATTCCTAGCTAAAATCCTGGAAAAATGTGTTCTCCTGCAACTCACCCAACATTTGGACAACACTAACCTCCTAGACCCCGGACCAATCGGGTTTCAGAAAAGGATGCAGCACAGAGACAGCGATCCTGAATGTAATAGATGATGTCCACAAATCTCTCAATACGGACCGGTGCTGTCTACTCATACTTCTGGATCTATCTGCAGCCTTCGACACGGTTGACCACAAACTTCTCACTAAGGTACTCCGAGAAAGAGTCGGAGCAGAAAAGGTGGTCTTTCAGTGGTTTATCTCCTTTCTGCAGAACCGCACCCAACAAATAAAAATCAAAACCTCACATCTGACCTACTCCCTGTCAGCAGGGGGGTCCCCCAAGGATCAGTTCTCTCCCCACAACTCTTCAACATCTACATGGAGCCCCTCACCACCATACTCAAAAAAGCCAACATCCCCTTAATAATAATAATAAGCAAATTTATAAAGCGCATAGTTACACTAGGCTAGTGTGTCCCCGCGCTACGGAAAACAAGGCCCCTGTTACCCCTGTCGAGCTGCACTCCCTACCCGTGTGAGCTCCCTGCTACTCTATTCAGAGGGGAAAAGATACATTTTCAGCTCCTTACGGAAGGTCGTCTCTGAGGCCTCCGTCCTGAGTTCCCACTGTTGTGCTGCCATGAAGAGAAAGGAGAGCCCACCCATCCTTGCTCTCTTGATGGTAGGTATGATAACCTGCCCCTTTCCGCTAGACCTTAATTGACGCGTAGGGGCATAGGAGGTTAGGAGGTTATGGATTCGCTCCTTAATCAGAAGCTAGTGCAGGGTGGCCAAAGCTCTATTGGAAGGGGCTCTTTTGGGCAGCATCAAAACCAGGCGAGCTGCTGCATTCTGGATGCGTTGTAGCATCTGAATGCACTTAGTGTTAGCTCCCATGTAGAGCACATTTCAATAGTCTAGCCTAGATGTCCCTAAGGCATGGACCATGGTTTTCCTGACTGTGGTAGGTAGCAGATCCAACGTCTCCCTGAGTCCCCGCAGGACTCCAAAACAGGTTCCTGCCACCCGTCTAGTGTGGTGTTCAAACGAGAGCTTATTGTCAAGCCACACCCCAAAATTCCTAACCTGTTCGCTAGGCGTGGGGCCCAGTGTCTGTGGCCACCACACCTGTGATAGGCTCAGTGGAGTCCTGTAATCGAGTGGCAGAGTACTTCGCAGAGAAGGTAAAAAAGATTTACTCCACCTTCCCGGCTTCGGCTCGGGATGGGCGCATGGATGCTGCTGTATGCACTAATGTATTGGGGACAGAATGACTTGATATTTTTACTGTTCCATCCCACTTCACCTTAAATAAGATAGCCACCAACATTAAGTCTGGCTCTCCCAGAGACCCTGCATCGCCCAAGGTGCTGAAAGGGAGTATTGAGACTCTTGAGCCCTATATCAGATATAAGAGTTAGAGTTAAGAAATATGAATACATCTCGCCTGCGCTCAGAGAACTAAAATGGCTCCCAATCGAAATGCGTGCCTATTTCAGAACTGCCTGCCTCACGCACAAAGTCCTGCACACTGGGAAACCTGCATACTTGGCCTCCAAACTAAAGAAGGCCAGCCAGTCAAGGAATCTTAGTACTAACACTCTACTCCTCATTCCCCCGAAAACGCACAAACAAAAAACCCTATCTCGATCCTTCTCAGGAAATGCACCCAGAATCTGAAACTCCATCCCAATCCATATCTGGACTAACCCCTCCTTTTTCAAGCGGGAGCTCAAGGACATCTACCTTAACCAGTGTCTTCCGAATGGATAGCTGCCACCCTATCGCTGAATCTTGCCCACCTCCACTTTATAACTAAGTCTTCCACCCCACCCACCCCTGACTCGTTCCTTGGTCTCCCCCTCCCCGAAAGGACTTCGTCTCGACTCAATGTATATATTACTGCTATACTGTTGATCTCTCTGAGAGCGGACCTCGTCACGAGTCATTGTGTTCGAGGCATGTGGGCTGCTGAATTCATATCTGTGCATAGATCGCCGCCTAGTGTTTGGTCCGAATGTTTGCACGTTGTTGTCCTGGAAGAGTCTTCGAAGTATCCTGAGATAGGTGACTCCTCCCCTGGACCACAGTGCGCATGGGCATCCTCTCCATCCTCAGATTGTTTTTTTCCGCCATTGGGTTCGGATGTGCTTATCTTAGCTCAAGTTAGGAAAATTTAGTTTAAGGCCAAAAGGCCTTTAGTTTTCGTCGGTACTGTTCCCGCTCGGTATCGACAGCTTTCTTGCTTAGTTTAGCAAACTTCTTCAAGTTTTTCGGATCCGTTTAATCCAACCATCGACCTTACATCGACGATGGAATCGAGGACCCCATTCAAACGGTGTCCTGTATGCCACGCCAAATATCCACATATCGACGTCCACCCGGTGTGCAACAAATGCCTCTCGCCGGATCACGACGAATCGAAATGTATGGCCTGTGCCCGATTCCGATCCAAGAAGACTCTCCGGAATCGACGAGCAGCAAGATTAGAAGCGCACCAATCGGCACCGGCCCCTGCCAACATCTTCAGCACCGAGGACGAGGATGTTGAAAGCGTGGAAGACATAAACTCCAGCCCCGCTTCCGAACGCGATTCCCGATCGGAAGACGCCGATGAAGCGCTTTTTCACAGGGAAGAAGCCGACGATGAGGTAGGAGACTACGATGAGGCCTTTGGGGCCGAAGAAGATAGCTCTGGTGAAGAGCAGGGCCTACCCGTCGAAACGGAGGCTATCAAAGTGCGTCATTCTACGGCTCCGGTCGAGGGATCGCCTCCGGGCCTTACCCGAGACCAATACCGCAGTTCTTCGGCCCCGCCTTCGGGCCCGACCTCGAACATCCAGCAAGAGCCATTATTACCGAAAAAGACTGGTTTCCCTTCAACGAAACCGAAACCAATCGTCGCACCGGTTCCCCAGAAACCGAAAGTGAAACTAGCAGTGGTCGGCTCGAAGACCTCCACTCCTTCGACGCCAGCACAAACCGTCGGCTCCGAACGCGATAAAAGGGATTTCGGCGCCGAACTCGCTGCTGCGGACATCGGAACCGACCCGAAAAGGAAGGCCATCGGTACCACAAAAGCGCCTCGGCACCCGGCACCGAAGCCATCGGCCCCGACCACCAAAGTTAAGATGGCCTCTCCATCAGAGTCCACTTCGAAGGCAGCGACACGGGTCAAATCATCGACACCGTCGACCGCTACTACCTCTCCTCGAATCGATGACCCGGTGGCTCCGAAGCAGTCCACACCTACCTCAACAGAACCACTCTGCACCAAAGAACCTTCGGCGTTCTCGGTGCGACAAGTTGCGGCGTCATTGCAACGCATTAGAGAACGGGCAGCCCTCCAGTCCACGTCGGGCCCCGACCCGAAAAAGGCTCCGAAGGCACCTTCGGCACCAACCAACATCACTTTTGGTTTGCCGCCGTCCACGGCGCCGAAGATGTTCGAGATCCGAACACGTGTCCGCCAGACAAGGTCCCCATCTACTGGACACTCTCCTACTGAGCCTTCACCGTCCCAATTCATCGACGCCGACACCGGCAGACTCATGCTCCGAAAACGGAAGGTCACGCCAGAGCAGACCTTGGACTCTTACAGAATCCCTCTGAAGCAGAAACTGCCAGCAGAGTCGGAACCGGTTCTATATGAACGCCTGCATACCTCCTATCCGGATCCCCAGTCCTTTTCTCCGACGCCCTCCGACACGGACGCAATGGAGGATTACATGGGTGATGATACCACCTACCCTAGAGATATAGATCCTGAGGAGCAGCAGGACCCAGATCAAGCTTGGGATGACCCTGCAGACCCGGGTGCCGCAACCGATACCCAGGACACGCAGCTTTACGGGGCAAAAACATCTCCCACAGAGGACACTGCTGCCTTCAATGCCCTCATAGAACGTGCTGCAGCCAATCATGGAGTGCAACTCCACTCTGACACAGTTGAGGACGACTTCTTGGTGGACACTTTCGCCTCCTCTGAGAGGACTGCCAAGACTCTACCCATGTTGAAAGGTGTTCTCAAGCCAGCTAAGGACATTTTCAAGGAAACAACCAGGGCACGGGTGCTGAACCCCAGGATTGAAAAAAAATACAAACCTGCGCCCGGGGACCCTATGTACATTAGAGGTCAGTTACCTCTGGACTCCATGGTGGTTGCTAACGCTCGCAAACGAGCGCACTCGCAAACAACTGGTGATGCTCCTCCCCCAGACAAGGAGTCCAAAGTGCTGGAGACCTCGGGCAAGAGGATTGCAGCTCAAGCAGCAAACATCTGGCGCATTGCCAATACACAGGCCCTCCTGGCTCGCTACGATCGTTCACACTACGACACGCTAGAGTCACTACTCCAACACCTGCCAGACGAATACAAAGAGGCAGCGGAGCTCCTCATCAGAGAGGGACAACTTCTTACAAACGCATCCATTAAGTGCGCACTAGATGCTGCCGACACAGCTGCGAGGGCGATAAACACCAGCGTCATGTTACGCCGACACGCTTGGTTAAGAATCTCCGGATTCAAACCTGAGATTCAAAACAACATCCTCAATCAGCCTGTCAATCCCGACTACTTATTCGGACCAGAAGTTGACACCACCTTAGAAAAGATAAAAAAGGACACTGACACTGCAAAGTCAATGGGGGCTCTGCAAACGCAAACATTTCGTAGTGGCTGCTTTCGTCGCCCCGGGAATAGGGGAGCAGCTAGAGGACAGGGGTCACAGCAGACATACAATAAAGGGGGCACACAGAGTACCTACGATAAAAACAACAGAGGTGGATATCGTGGCTCCAGCACCAAGGGCAGAGGACGCGGTTACGGCAACACCAGGTCCTCACCCAAGAACAAACAGTGACGCCCTCTCCCTTTCCAGCGGTTCCTGTCCACGTGGAAAGCCATCATCACGGACAGGTGGGTCAGGGATATTATCCAGCACGGTTACTATCTCGAATTAACCTCCACTCCACCCACAATACCGCCAAAGCACCGTCCTATGTCCGCAGAGCACTTAGCATTATTGCAGCAGGAAGTGCTAAGTATGCTGCAAAAAGGTGCAATAGAGGTCGTACCCGTCAACCAGCAGGGGACAGGGGTGTACTCCCTGTACTTCCTAATCCCAAAAAAGGACGGGTCGCTCAGACCTATACTGGACCTCAGACCCCTCAACCACTACATTCTGTCGGAGCATTTTCATATGCTCACCCTACAGCAGGTTCTCCCGCTGCTCAGCCAGGGAGACTTCCTAGCCACTCTAGACCTCAAAGATGCGTACTTCCACATACCCATCCACCCATCACACAGGAAATATCTCAGGTTCACTATTCAGGGACAGCACTATCAATTCAAAGTCCTCCCCTTCGGCGTGACAACAGCACCCAGGGTCTTTACCAAGTGCCTAGCTACAGTGGCTGCACATCTACGGCGACGACACATTCACGTCTACCCTTACCTGGACGACTGGCTTGTTCAGGCAAAGTCAGCCCAGCAATGTGCCAGCCACATGTCCCCCACCATTCACCTTCTTCACAGTCTGGGATTCTAACTAAATTACCCAAAATCACATCTACAACCCGCACACCTACAACAGTACCTGGGCGCGACAATAGACACTCTGGCAGCCACAGCTCAGCCAAATTTAGTGAGAGTCAACAGAATGCAACTGCTGATCTCCAAGTTCAAACCACAACACTCCCTTCCTGCGAGAGTGTTCATGCAGTTGATAGGCATGATGGCTTCCTGCATTTTCATAGTCCCGCACGCAAGACTACATATGCGCCCGCTTCAGGAGTGCTTAGCACGTCAATGGAATCAGGCTCGCGGGCAATCAAAAGACCTAGTGTTGGTGAGCGGTCGGGCATACAACTCTCTGCATTGGTGGAATCCACAAAACCTTTGCAAGGGCCGACCGTTCCAAGAGCCTGTTCCTCAAATAATACTGACGGCGGACGCGTCTCTCCAGGGATGGGGAGCTCATGTACTCAATTACACAGTGCAGGGACTATGGACAACACAACAAAAGAAGATGCACATCAACCTTCTGGAACTGATGGCAATCTTCCTGACAATGAAGGCATTCAAAGTACACTTGTGCAACAAAGTCGTGTTGATCCGGACGGACAACATGACTGCCATGTACTACATACAGAAGCAGGGAGGAACACACTCTCCACAGTTGTCTCATCTGGCTCAGAGCATGTGGAAGTGGGCCATTCAGAGGAACATATTCCTCATGGCGGAACACCTCCCGGGCAAGGACAACCAGATGGCGGATCTGCTCAGCAGACACAGCCACCAGATGCACGAGTGGGAGCTACACCCATCAGTACTCCAACCGTACTTCCAACAGTGGGGTCACCCAGAGATAGACCTATTCGCCACAAACGAAAATGCAAAATGCCAAAGCTTTGCCGCCAGGTTCCCACATCCACAATCCCAGGGCAATGCGATATGGATGAACTGGTCCGGCAGATTTGCGTACGCTTTTCCCCCAGCGCCATTAATACCACTGGTGGCACGCAAACTGCGACAGCACTCACTGACGCTTATCCTAGTTGCTCCAACATGGGCGCGCCAGCCATGGTACACCACCTTTCTGGAACTTTCCGTGGTGCCGCATCAAAGGCTGCGGATAAAACCTGCACTTCTAACGCAGAGCCATGGCGAAATTCAGCACCCAGATCCGCAACAGCTGAACCTGGCAATCTGGCTCCTGAACTCTTAGAGTTTGGCTACCTAAATCTGCCACCTGACTGTATGGAGATCATCAAGGAGGCCAGGAGACCCACTACCAGAGCTTGCTATGCAGCTAAATGGAAGAGGTTTGTCATTTACTGCACCCACAATGACATCAACCCGCTAGACGCATCCATTCAAAACATAATCTGTTACCTCTTACACCTATACCGATGCAATCTGGCATACACCTCAATACGCATCCATTTAACCGCGATAGCAGCCTATCTCCAGAACAGGCAGCACCTCTCTTTATTCAGAGTGCCTGCCATCAAAGCTTTCTTGGAGGGACTTAAAAGAGTAATTCCCCCGAGACACCCGCCAGCACCAGTGTGGAACCTCAACTTGGTCCTCACCAGACTGATGGGTCCACCCTTCGAACCTCTCCACTCGTGTGAGATTCAATTCCTCACCTGGAAAGTAGCTTTCCTAGTAGCAATCACTTCCTTAAGAAGAGTCAGTGAGCTCCAGGCACTAACCATTCAAGAGCCCTTCATACAGGTTCACGCAAACAGGGTCGTACTGCGTACCAACCCCAAATTCATGCCTAAAGTAATATCGCAGTTCCACATGAATCAAACTATTGAACTGCCTGTTTTCTTTCAGAATCCACAAAATGTCGCTGAAAGAATGCTCCATACACTAGATGTGAAAAGGGCCCTCATGTACTATATAGACAGAACTAAAGACTTTAGGAAGACAAAACAACTTTTCGTTGCCTTTTCTCCACAACACAAGGGCAACGCCATCTCCAAAGCAGGTATAGCCAGATGGATCGTTAAATGTATTCAAATCTGCTATCAAAAGGCTAAACGCACATTAACGATTCCCCCACGAGCCCACTCAACACGTAAGTTAGGGGCGTCCATGGCTTTCCTGGGAAACATTCCTTTACAGGAAATATGTAGAGCAGCCACATGGTCCACTATACATACATTTACCAAACACTACTGTGTAGATGTACACTCAAAACAGCAGGCAGCTGTAGGACAGGCTGTTCTAAAAACTCTTTTTCAGACCGCTGCAGCTGGCACTGGTGGCCGCCGCTAATAGGAGGTACTGCTATGTATTCTATGCACAGATATGAATTCAGCAGCCCACATGCCTCGAACTGAATATGCTACTTACCAGTATGCATCTGTTCTTGGCATGTAGGGCTGCTGACATTCATATCGCCCACCCTCCTCCCCGGCGCCTGTAGCAGCTGCAGCTCTCAGAATTACTGTATAACATGGTCATCACTTTCTGTATCTACTCCATCACTGCCATAATGGCGAAAAACAATCTGAGGATGGAGAGGATGCCCATGCGCACTGTGGTCCAGGGGAGGAGTCACCTATCTCAGGATACTTCGAAGACTCTTCCAGGACAACAGCGTGCAAACATCCGGACCCAACACTAGGCGGCGATCTATGCACAGATATGAATGTCAGCAGCCCTACATGCCAAGAACAGATGCATACTGGTAAGTAGCATATTCAATATACCATTGTTATATTTTGAGATTTCTTTACTATTAACTTTCTAAAGCGCCTGTGTACTTTAAATTAGTCCCAAATCAATGCTTGTATTGCTGCTTCTATTGTGTAACTTCGTCGCCACTAATGTTGTGAAGCGCTACGATACCTTCGGGTCTGGCCAGCGCTATACAAAACTGTTAAATAAATAAATACTCCCATACATCCCCCATTGGAGGTTTCCAGAGATCGGCCTCTTTGCCACCGCCCAAAATGCCAAAGCTTTGCCTCCAGGTTCTCATACCCACAGTCCATGGGCAATGTTCTGTGAATAAATTGGTCTGGGAAATTTGGCTACACTTTTCTTCCTCTCCCACTCCTTCTGTTCGTGGTTTGGAAGCTTTGACTAACATCCCTCACTCTCATCATGGAGGCTCCTACATGGGCCAGATAACTGTGGTTCCCAACCCTTCTGGAAATGTCAGTGGTTTGTTCCCCATCAGAAACTCCCCAACAGGCCGGAACTTTTTACTCAGAACCACAGCACAATCAGACACCCCAACCCCGGGCAACTCAATCTAGCTACCTGGCTCTTCTGATCCTAGAGTTCAGCTATCGTAACCTAACTCAAGAGCGAATGTCTTTCATCAAAGAATCACACAGATCCACTATGCATACCTACTATGCTGCCAAGTGGAAGATTTTTGACCATTGCTGTATCTTTAAGCTCATCGATCTGCTTAGGCCTGCAGTGCAGGATATCGTCTGCTACCGCCTTCATCTATAGAAATTAGTTCTTGCGCTTGTTCTTAATGTAGCTCTTGCTCTGTTTCCTTATGCCTTCACTTAACGGCTTTCACAGCTTACATGCAGAACAGAAAGTACTCTTATTTGTTCAGAATTCCTGTTATCAAGGTTTTCATGGAAGCACTCAAGTGGGTTACCTCCTCGCCTCCGTCTGGAACGTTAACGTCCTTACCAGACTCATTAATCCTCCATTTGAACCTTTACCCCTGTGTCCCTTACAATTTTGTTCCTGGAAATTTGCTTTCCTGGTCGCTATCACATCTTTAAGAATTGTTAGCAAATGACATTCCCTCACCCTGAAAGAGCCTTTCTTTCAGATTCATAAGTTCAAGAATTGTCCTTGAACTCAACCAAAAAATTTCCTTCCTACAGTGGTATCCCCGTTCCACCTCAATTACACCATTGAACTCCCGGTCTTCTTCCCACAACCATTTTTTATGGAAGAGAGGATCTTTCACGCTATAAATATTACATTGATAGGACCAAACCATTTCGCAATACTCAGCAACTTCTTGTCTCTTTCACCAAGCCACATAAAGGACACACTCTTTCATGGCGGGTATAGCTGGAAGGATTGTCAAATGTATCCAAAACTGCTACTTGAAGGCTAAACGGAATTTGCCTGCTCCACCCAGGCATTAGTCCACGCACAATAAAGGAGCCACTATGGCTTTTCTTGGAAACATATTCATAGCTGGCTTATGTAAGGCAGCTGTGTGGTCCACTCCACACATTCACCCAACAATACTGTGTAGATGTCTTAGCACGCCAACAAGCAAGAGTTAGCCAAGCTGTTTTAAGAACTCTTTCAGTACTCTGCAACCTCCTCCAGCTAGCCACCGCTTCGAGGAATACTGCTTTATATTGTTGCAGAACATGTGTATCTACAGCCACACATGCATAGCGCCGGGACACCTCCTCGTGAGGTAGCTGTTCGCGCTTTACAAATATCAGTATTATTATTATTATTGAAGGGAATTACTTGTAAGAATCTGTTCGTAGCATATAGTGCTGTAGATTCCCTTGAACCCACCCACCTCCCCGCATTCTTGTTGCAGATGTGCATTTCTCTTAATTTCTTGGTACATGCCTTCATGCAAGGTTATCACTCTTTTCTAAAGCTCCATCTTTACGCTCACCCGCTGTGCTGAAAACAATGTAGCAATGGAGTCTATGCCCATGCACATTACCAACTAAAGGAGGAGTCACCATACCTTGTGACTCAAGATTTCTTTTAAGAAAAACAAGTTGCAAACGTCCAAACCCAACACTAGATGGCAGGGGTATGCAGAGCATGTGAATCACTAGATACTACGAACCGAGGCTTGCAAGGGCCCTATCCCTTGGACCAATTAATTAAAGAGATGCGCACCCTTGTCCCTGAGCCACTGTATGACCCTGGTGACTCCATCCTCTAGGGCCAGCTCTGTTATGGTGTCCCAGGGCCCCCAACTCTCTAAGTCTCCCTTGTTTCCATGCATGCATGATCAGGGGAGTCTTATGTGCTCCCACTCAGCAGGAGCAGAATGGCTCCCGCCGGCAGGGAGCACAAAAGTTTCTCCCGGCCAGCACTCTTGCGAGTAGGGAAATACAGAATTTCTCCCGCCCGGTGGGAGCAAAAGAGAAGCTGTTCCTGTTGTGTGAGAGCAACACCAGCATTAACTGCACCCGTAATGGGTAATAGCAGTCGAGCCAGCATACCTGTGGGGGCCCTGGAGCTCCTTCCACAACCCCCAAAGTAAGAAATTATGAGGATGCATGGGTTGGCACTGGGGCACTCCTCATAAAAAAAAAAAAAAGAAATTTAACAAAAAGTGTTGACGGCTCCTTCGTGTCGTATGGGGCCACATGCAGGGAGTCAACGGCCACCAACAATAATTAAAGATGAGGATGTCCCGGGTGAGCACCGGGACAACCAAAAAAGAAAAGAATAATAAATCAGCAGCAGGAGCCTTATGGAGCACCTAATAATAAGGGGCACCACCAATCTTTTTTTTTTTTTCTTTTTGTGGGGGGAGCTGGAGAGAATAGTACAACAGCGCCCCAGCAACATTAAAAAGAAGGTACGTAACCTAGGTCATTTAATCCATGACCCCAGGAGAGCTTCCCATATTACCATATTTCTTAAAGGTCTTCTAGCTGGAGCTCTATGCTTTTCAGCTGGAGTCCAGGGCCCTCTTGTCATTGTCTTTTTTTGGGTGCATCATCTTATGGGCTGAAAAGAGAAAGACTCAAAGATATGTTGGTGGTTTTTTTTTTTAATAAAACGTTATGAATGTATTTTAGGACAATAACTTTTATTAACCATTGCAATTTGTGAATTAATAAAATAAAAAATGTATTATAATTATTGGTGATTTTTTTACAGAGACAATAGGTCGGCTTTGTATATGTGTGCAGAATTCCTTGATAAAGCCTGTAGGCCCACTTTTTATATTTTGATATGCTGTTCCTTTGACAAAGTCAGTAAGTCTGCCTTAATTAATAATACTCTTTATATTGTGATAACACATAGTCAGCCTGTGGGGGATGAGTGCAGGGCCTGGTCTGTGGCCAGGCTTTGCACCAAACTGAACGATGCGCATGGCCATGGGCCGTGCACTGTAGAGAGTAAGGCGCTCGCTGGGAGTTGGATGCAGGGCCTGGCCATAGGTTCTCCAAACCCCACGTCACGCATGATCAAAGGCTTGGGTGCCAGCGGGGAGCTGGGTGCAGGGTCTGGCTGCCGGCGAATGATATTATTTACATTAGAAAAAAAAATGGAAATTCACTGAAAAAAACACGAAGGTTAGAGTGCCATTATAGTTAGGAATTGTAATAATGTTATTTTGGATTTATTTGAAACCTTCGGAATTCACTAAATGATAAGAAACTATAAATAGTGAATTTCAGTTGTTTTGTTTGTTTAAAACAGTCTTCTTTAACTGACATTTCTCCTTGCTATAACATCCCTTTAACCTTTGTTTATACTGAACCAAATACATCAGATGTATTAGTTATCAACACCTGCCTTTCCTTCTCAACTCAGTAAATGCAATCTATCACTCTTTGCCCAGTTCAATTTTCTAGCGCTGATTAAAAGATGGGCAGGTGGCGTGGTTTAAACAAGGTGTTTTTGGAAGGGATTGACACTCTTCTTTGCTCTTGGCATTGTTTACGGTCTTGTTAATTGGTGGCATAGGCATTCTGAGTGGGCTACAAGATTGCAGTAGATGACTTAAAGTTGCAGCGTTTCAATGGTTGAGGAGCTCAGCCTGTTCTTTACTGCTCCAGTTTCGCTTTTAAGGAACCTCCTAAGTCCACAACATTATAAGACAGTGCCCACTAGTTGTAGTGTCCTGCAAGATACGTCATACAGCAGGCCCTCTATAGGGTCTGTGCTAACACCCACCCCTCACCTATGCTACACAGGCGTCACCAGTCAGGTGACAGTGCTGATAAAAGGGGTCCTGATGTACGAGCCCTGGGTCAGTTACCTACCCCTAATATTAGTGTCCTTGTCGTCCTTGAATGCACCATGCGGGTCTAGGGCCCACAGCACCGCACTGGTGATAGGGTGGGCAGGGCCCTGTTTGGTGCCCATCTCGGCCAAGACGGCAGTCCTAACATACTGCTAAGGGAAAGACCAGTATCGATCCTACTGCTGCTCTGGCCCTTCGCGCTACTCTGTGAGGTGGAGGTGAGAAGCTCGTCAGTCACCGGATGGCGGCAGGAGTGCGACACACAAGTTCCCCATCACTGACTCCACCCCGGAGGCCCAGCACAAGAGGAACTACCTGTGCCTGTGGCCACAGTGGCCGTGGTATCCTCACCGTAGTGTTCCCCCTGTAAAGTCTACCACCCCCCACCCTGGGAGAAGGCCTATGCCAAGAGCGGCACCCTGATAGCCAGCGCTTGAGGGGTGAGTAAAAGAGAGAGCCACTATAGATAGATAGATAGATAATCTTTTTTTTTTTTTTTTTTTTAAACCTAAAAGACGCAAGCTCATACATTTTATACTCAGATAAGAATCAAATGTACATACACTTCCAAACTTTTGTGTATCAATTCAATTAATAGCGCTTGTCATAAAATCAATAAAAGATAGAAATCAGTTGTAAATATAAAACACATTGCGTTCAACCAGTGACACCATAAAACTATGTCCAAATATTAATGAAATGCAAATTTAGATAATGAATTAATAAAGTGCAGGTGCGACGGAAGGATATTGTGTGCTTGCCAAAGTTGATAAAATCAAAGAGTGGAGCAAGGGCCATACTAAGAACTATTGTGCTATATTACGTTAAAAAACCACTACCTTGACACAATGCTCTAACGGAACCTCCCTTCCTTGGTTGTCATACTGACATAAAATGTGTAAGTTTGTTGGTTACGGGGTAGTGTAAGTCAGGTCATTCTCATCACTTCATGAAAGCAGAGCAAGATTATGCACAGGAAGATAATTATTTGCCCACAATCTTCCTTGCCTTAACCGATGATGCAATGTACCTATAAACTGTATGGCATACCATATCTGTTTGTAGTAGTTGTAGATATAGCAGAGCGGGTCTGAATTGGTTCATATTTAGGCTCCTGAACAGGGGAACAAGTAATGCCTTACTGTTCTTTTTGTACAGTCCATAGAAAAAGAAAAATGCAACTGCGATTGGGCAGGAGTCGAATAGCATGGACACACTGAGGTCCTATTCACGACTAGCTGTCGAGGGCGAGCCGACCAATAAGTGTGGTACACTAAGAGGGAATCTAACTAAATAGTAACAATATGAGCTAGGAATGATTAGCACGCACGGTTACCTATGCCTAGTTGTTACTACCATACTGTAAAGTCTAACTGATCATTTACTGAGCTCCCCCTCCTCTCTTTTCCTCATCTTATTGTTCATCTATTCCTTCTTTACCGTGGCTTTCAAGTGCGCTGTAATGCTCGTGGGATTGTTTAAAAGATCTTGTCTCTCTTCAAATTAAGTTGAACTTTAACATATTCAAACCAGGAAATGCTGCCTGCCTTATCTAAGTGCAGATAATTGTTTATTACTGCTTTGGTTAATTACGCTTCCGGGCGGTTCCAGACTGAAACGCATAGCCTAAGCGAGGTTACCTGGACATGGCTGCTTACATAATCAAGACCCAGTTCTTCATGACAAATGGATGCAGGTACAGACATAGGTAGATATAACAATTTGCTTGTAAATTTGTTTTCAGCGACCTGCAGTTTTGACATCTTCTGTGTTGCCCAGATCCCTGCTCCATAGGTGGCTGCTGAAACCCACCTGGCCATGTAAATGTTGAGCGGTGCACCCATGAGTGAGGAACCTAGTTTTGTAAACTTATGGGTAGCACAACATTTTGAACAAACTGGACACATCTTACCCGGCCCAGATGTTTCCAGTTGCATTCCCTATCAAAGGGTAGCCCAAGGTATGTAAATGTGCTTTCTGTGTCTAATCTTGAGTCAGGAGTCTTCAGATACCGGCAGAAAAAGAAAGGTGTCTCAACTCCCTTCCCCCACGCCTTGACTGCCAACCTCACCCAGCAAAGCCAGTGTCTCGAATGCCCAAATATCTCCAAAAGCTGAGGTGCTCGAGACTGATACTCACTGCCTTTGCGCCAGGGAGACCGCTCTCCAAACAGACTGGGATCACCCCCACAGCTCAGGTGTCATGGTCCCCGGGGTCCCTTGCCTGCCTCCTGACAGTCAGCAGCGTGTTTGCCTCATTGCGCATGCGGGATCGGGTTTTCCTTCCTTCCGCGTGGCAGGCGGTTTGCGGTCTAGCTTCCTGACCGGAAACCGCTGCTACGTCACTCAAGCGCCTCCGGGGGACACCGCATAAACCACAGCGGTTCTCGCCAGTCCAGCGCTTCGGATTGACGCCCATAAACTTCAGTTCCTCCCTACGTATTCATCAGACCGCTGAACTGGTATTTACCCGCTCGTGCTGGAGCGCTTTGGTAGCTTCTGATACCCACGCTGGAGCGCTTTATTTGCTTATGACACACCGCAATGGAGCGCATTTTGTTTGGTTATTGACACGCCTCTTGCTGGAGCGATTGTTTTGGTTTTCTGACACGCCGTGCTGGAGCACTTTTTGTTTGGTTATTGACACGCCGCGCAGGAGTGCTTGTTTTGGTTTTCTGACACGCCGCGCTGGAGCGCTTTGTTGTGTTACTCATCACCGCGCAGGAGCGCTTGCCTTTTTGTTTGCTTACTGTTTTCTTTGGTTTCTACATGGAGCGCTAAGACTGTAACTGAGTGATTGCCAGCGTATGCTTTAGTCGCGCTGGTGCGCTTGCCATTGTACTGAACTTCAGTTCTCTGGAGCACTGCAGAGTTAGTGCTACCTACCTTGTGAAGCAGTCTTGTTTCCCCGAAAAAAGCGCAGGAGCGCTGCTTACTACTGGGCTTACGCCACGAAAGGGGCTACCCTTCATAAGGTGATTATCTGATCCGCATGTGCGCAAGAGGTAAACCTAGAGAGGGCGTTGCCCAGGCCAGGTATAATAGGGTGTCCCTTGTCTTCCTTTCAGCAGGAGTTGATGGCTATTCCCGTAATCCTCGGCTTCCTTCCCCGGTCCCATCTCCATCCCGGTTGTGTACACTCCGTAACAGAGGTAAGGTGGGTACCGGGGCGATAGCTCATGTCATCTTTGTGAGAATACTTTGCAAGCAACAGGTAAGCCTTGTGGGGTACTTGACATCAGGAGACACTAGGCGGGGCAAAGCTGTCAGAGCCCCGCCATGCAGCGCAGTCCCCATAGGTGGGCGATTTCGAGGAGCCCAGTGGGAATGGCTCCTGGCCCCTAATAACTTCCACGGCTGCCAGGAAGTCCATCACAGACACGAGGAGCACAGTGCGCCACTTAGTGGCAGCAATCCAAAACCGCAGAAGAGGAGAAGACAGTGTGGCCTCTTGCGGCAAACTCGCAGTGCCAACTGTGTCCCTTCCTCTCCCCCAGCACAAGAAGGTAAAGAAGTGCAATACGTCACCAGTTCACCAGTGCACTAAGGAAAGAGAGCACCCAGCGGAGGCCCAGAAGAGGAGACGGGCACAGTGAGAGGTAGAAAGCGGCCCGTGGTGCCCACAAAACTCACTGAGTGCATGCTGCAGTAGGAACAACTCCCAATCTCCTGAGCTGCAAAGGAGGTTGAGGCGAGGAAGAAAGAGCTGAGATGGGTGATTAGTAGCACTGCGCCCCCTAGTGCCACCTGCTGCCACTGCGAGAAGAGGGCTGAACACACTGCATGCTATCTGGTGACCGCCTGGCAACGAGGCACGGATGGAGAGACATTTTGCATCCAGAAAGAGCAGCACACAGGAGGTAGAACAGAGCAAAAGGTGTCCCCCTCGCACCCGGCGTCCTTGTTCTCCTTGTTGCCTGCTGTTTTCCTAATTATCCTTACTCCTCCTGATTATTGTATTGATTTTTATTTTTTTTCGTTATTTGTTTCCTCCACTGCTGCCCCTGCGGCCCCTTCCCCCCGACACAGCCCACACTCCCATCTGCCTACATCTAGTCCCGCCCTCCTCCCCTACTTAATGGCGGTTGAACGCAGCGGACGTGCCTTAGGCAAGCCCGTCTGCGCCTGTCCCCGACCGCGACCAGCACCAGGAACCCTGGATCCACGTTCTCCCACCGCTACGGCTCCGCCTCCCTCATCACGCTCAACCCCGGAAGACGCACAGACTGCCAACAGGCCTCGCCGAACTCGACCCACGGCCAGTTCTCCTGCCTCCACTGCCGCCAGACCTTCACCACCACCCGACCTCCGACACCTGCGCCGACGACACCCTGAGATGCATCCTCCTCAACGTATGCTCTGTACACAAACATGCCATAGAGATCTGGAACCTACTCGACTCACTCTCGCCTGACATCGCCTTCTTTGTTTTATAAAATTTGTTTTTATTTTAAAAATTAAGAGGCACAATCAATTTATCGTAATACACGTTACACTTGAGTGATCTGTTTCCATTTATACTTATACAATGTTAGCAATATTGTATATACATCACAAAAGAACCTTTTCGTTCGAGTTTTGATTTATACAGCATTGCCATCAGCAGTATTGGTCACATCTAAGAAGTCACATTCTTGAGGTATGGATGGCAGTTCACAAATATCTCCTCTATAGGTATTCCATTTTGCCCATTTTTTGATCCATTTTTTGGGGCACCCGCTATGCACATACACCGTCTTCTCCGCCACCATGACAGTGTCCATATCTCTACACCATTCTGCTAATGTTGGGGTGGCTGCTCCACACCAGTGGCTGGCAATGTTTCTCTTTGCAATCATGATACCCAGAGTAGCCCTAATCTGTAGTGTTGAGTTTAATTCTGTTCCGTCCCAGATATTAAGTAGACCGCATTTGGGCTCCCTGGGGATCAAATTACCACTCACTCTCGTAATTAGGGACATGACCGACTCCCAGTACGACACCTCAATGGGACATGCCCAGACAGTATGGAAGAATGTGCCGACCTCCCCACATTGTCTCAAACAGAGCGGGTTGTCGACTTTACCAATTTTACAGAGGGTAGTTCTAGTGTAGTAAGAATTTTAAGTTGTACTAGACGTAGTTTGGATGTGATCTCTACCTCTCTGGGGGACGTGAGCGCCTCCTGCCAATCTGTGCCATCCAAATCACCCAGGTCTGCCTGCCACTTGTCTTTAAGCCTCTCCATCGGGTCTGATATGTTATTAACAATTTTTTTATATGTTAAGGAGATTGCTTTTTTGTCCAAATAGTCCGTTAGTAGTCTGTTCTCTAGTGGGGACGCTTCAGGCAGGGTGGTGTCCGGGGGGAGTGCCTCTTCGAAAGCGTGTTTAATCTATTGGTAGCGAAAGTGTCCAGTAGATGCCAATTCGTATCGTGTCTGAAGTTGTTGAAAAGTAATAATTTTTCCCTTAACCCAGAGGTCGCCCACCTTTGATATCCCGATAAGGTCTCAGTTGTGAAAACCCTTACTTTTTTCCAGTCTTCCTATCCTGTCTGTAACCCATAGGGATTTCGCCCGTGTGTGTTGTGCCACCCCAACTTTTTGTGCACTGTTTTCCAAATCTGGAGTGTATGGTTTGTCGGGCCCATCATCGGACGGGTCTTGTTGTAAAGTGCTCGATATAGCCCCGTAGTTCCTAGCTGTAACCTATCGAGGGCATAGGCAGGGTCGGTGTAGGGGACGTGGATCCATTGGGTCACCACTATTAGTTGGGCGGCCCAGTAGTAATATTGTATGTTAGAGAGTGCAATGCCCCCATCGTACCAGGTGCGATATCATTTTACCATAGCTATTCGGGCCGGTTTATTGTCCCATAGGAGTTTAGTGACTTCCGTCTCGATGGCCCAGAAGTGTGTTTGTGGGACTGGGAAGGGTGTGTTTTGAAGGGCGTAGAGAAACCAGGGAAGCTCCATCATTTTAAAAAGGGCTGCTTTCCCTAGGAGCGATAAAGGGAGCAATTGCCAGTGCTTAGTATCTTTTTGTAGTCGTTTCAGAGGAGCTTGAAGATTTAGGGTCATGAATAGTTCCGGATCTCGGGTGATGTGGATCCCTAGGTATTTAAAAGTGTTTTCCACCACTGTTACTGCGCAGCCGGCCGGGAGGAGTGGGGGCGGTCCCTTCAGGACGTAGAGCACCGACTTTGCTCAATTAATCCTATACCCTGAATATCGGCCATAGGAGTTACAAGTATCTAGGAGACAGGACAATGAGCGTCTCAGGGAGGCCATATATAAGAGGATATCGTCCGCATATAATGAAATGCGGTCCTCAGTCCTTTTAAGTCCTCGGATGACCGGGTCATGACGTACCCAGGCCTAGAGGTTCCAGAACTAAGGCGAAGAGGAGGGGAGACTGCGGGCAGCCCTGTCTTGTGCCGCGATGTAGTGAGATATCCCTCGATCTTCGCCCATTGGTTACTACGTGGGCCACCGGAGCAGTGTATAGTAATCGGACCCAGGAGCAAAATTTCGGTCCGAATCCTAGTTTTTGGAGGACAGCGAAGAGGAACGGCCACTCGACTGTGTCGAAGGCCATGTGGGCATCTAGGGACAGCATGACAGCCTCTTCTTGGATGGTATGACTACGGCCAAGCACGTTATGAAGACACCGGAGAATTAATGCCGTATTTCTCCCGGGTATAACCCCGGATTGATCCGGGTCTATCAATTTTGCTAGGTGTAAGTCTGTTGGCCAGGGTCTTTTCCAATATCTTGGCCTCGGCGTTGATTAGTGATATTGGTCTGTAGGAGGAACAGTCCTGCGCTGGTTTGTCGGGTTTATGGATCACGGGGCAATTCCCCTATTTCCAAACTGGCTTTATACATTGCCGCCATGTATGGTGTGAGTGTTGTCGCGTTACGTTTATACCACTCTATGGGAATACTGTTGGGCCCTAACGCTTTACTGGACTGTAATTTGCTGATTGCCAGCGCGATTTCTTCCGTTGAGAGCTCTACCTCTAAGGTTTGAGCTTCTGTTTGTGTGATCGTTATCGTGAAGGTATAGATCTGTTCAAAATGTTGCGCTAGTAGGTTCACTATGCACTGAGGATCGCTAGTTGTACCGCCCGTGGGGAGTTGAAGTTCTGTTATCCACATGTCCGCCTTTTCTTTTTTATCGAGTCAGGCCAGGAGCTTGCCGGCCTTGTCCCCATTTTCATAAATGGTATGTTGGGTCCTGGAGAGTCGCGTTTTCGCTGCCTCCCAAAGAAAGTCCCTATACTCCTGTTTCTTAAGCTGCAGTAGGTGGGCAATTGCGTCAGATTGATCCTGACTGTGGGATCTTTCCAAGTCCTCCACCTCCCGTTCCAGTGTCTCTACGGTTTTGACTTTCTCCCTCTTATGTTGGGTGATTAGTGAGATAGCTTGCACGCGCAGCACTGTTTTGTATGCCTCCCAGAGGACGGTTGGGGAGGAAACGGAGTGTGCGTTTTCAGTGAAGTAATATTGGGTAGTCTCAGTTAGTCCCTTCCCTATCTCTGGGGACTTCAAATATCCGGGATATATGGGGAATATACGGTTCTGTGCTGTGGAGTGCCAGGAGTAGAGAGTGCTAATTGGGGAGTGGTCAGAGATGCCTCTTGGCAAATGTGTTACTGTTAGGAAGTCACCCAGTTAGACTGCAGGTGCCAGTATGTAGTCAATCCTGGAGAGGCTATTGTGTGCCCCCGAGTAGTAAGTGCATTGTTGCGCCGGGGAAAAATGGGAGCGTCAAATGTCCACCATACCTATCGCGTCCAGGAAGCCAGTAAGTGCCGAGTGCAAGCGGTGTTGCTGTCGAGGGGGTGTACTATCTGGGGTGTCATTCAAAGTGGCGTTGAAATCGCCACCTATTATTAAAGAGCCTTGTGGGAGGCGGAGGAGGAATTCGCTGAGTGCTGTGAAAGCTGAGGAGTGAAGCGCAGGCGGGATGTAGACAGAGACTATGTTTACTATTCGTCCTTCCCATTGACACGAGATCGCCGCAAAGCGACCCTGATCGCCGGTATATGTGTGTTTGACTATGATCGGATATTGTTTCTTAAGAAGGATTCCCACCCCCCGCGAGCCAGATCTGAATTCTGAATGAACAGCCAGTCTAAAACCCCATCTGTCCAGGGTTTTGCAGACTGTCCCCGTTAGGTGGGTCTCCTGCTGTAGGGTAATCGCTGGCGCCTTACTTTTCAAATATTGTAGAACTAGCCCCCTCTTTAGTTTATCCTGAGGACCATTGACATTCCAGGAGATGATTGGCAGATGCTGCCTGGAGGGTGTCATAGGTGTTGTGGGTTCATGTGACTGCGGCATGGGGCCTGTGTGTCGTTTGCGCAGTGTCAATTAGATTGCTGTAAAACATTGCAGGAATATTATGCATGGTTAGATCGTGTGCCAAGGAACAAATAAAAACAGAAACAGTGCCTCCCTGCAAGACGGATTTAGAACTACCCGCCACCCCAACTTTGCAGAGCGCCTAAGTCCCATTACCCGGTACCTTTGTAGAGGGAGAGGAGAGCTCTCGTGATGGTTCCCCTGGGGGCTATCCAAGCGATATCGCCTACCCGGTGAGTAATCAAATTATACCCGGACAATGGCATAAAGTGCAGCCACCAATGCGGGTCCTCAGAGAAGGGATAGGTCTAAACCACCCTTTATGGTAGCTGGATAACCTACCAGATTGTAGCTGCATCTGTGCGGGTGCCAGTATTTCAGGAAGAGAACCTGCCATTTCACAATGTCTCACGGCAATCAAGCAGATTTAAGTCACGCTATAGTAAACAAGAAAGTGCCTGCAAGGTTCATTTAGTCCTCATGTCGCTGTGTGTCCGTCGCTGATGTCAGTTCCGATTGTGATCCTTCAGCGCGTCAGTTGTTGTTTCGTCCCGGTTTTCCACGAGTTGGGGCCTGTCGCCAGCCATCAAGCCAGTCCTGTGCCTCCTCTGGTGTGGGGAAAAACCATATCTTTCCATTCGCCACTACTCTGAGTTTTGCGGGGAACATCATAGAGTATTTAAGTTCTCGTTTTCTGAGTTCTTGTTTTATTGCGATGAAAGTCCACCGCTGCTTGGCCGCCGCTGCCGTATAGTCCGGAAAGAATGAGATTGTACTTTGTTGGTAGTGGATTGGGGGAACCGCTCTGGCTGTTTGGAGGATGACATCGCGGTCCCGGGAAATTGAAAATATGGGCCAGTATGGGCCGAGGGGCTGCACCCGGCTTGGGTTTTCCCCCAGGGACCCGGTGAGCCCGTTCAACTGAAAAGTAGTTAGAGAGTCCTCTGGGTTGTAGATGGTTTTTGACCAGGTCCTCTACGAAGAGGTCCATAGCAGGGTCCCCCTCTCCTTCCGGCACACCCACGATCCAAACGTTGTTGCGACGAGAGCGGCCTTCATAATCGTCCAGTTTCGCCGCCATGATCTTACTTTCAGCCTCCAATTGTTTGACTTCTTTAAAGCTGCCGTATCAGAGTGTAGTTCGGTGGTCCTGGTTTCTACCTTTGTCACGCGGGAGCTGAGGTTTCTGAGGTTGGCACATATTAGAGAGAGTTCAGTGGTGACCATGTCGATGCGAGATTCCAATGATTAGTGAACTTTGTTAAGTGTGGACATGATATCAGTCAGTGTAATCTCTTTCTCTGTAGAGGTGCCCTTACCAGCCGCGGTCTCCGTGTCAGTGCGATCGCACGGGTTCTGTTCCAATTTGGAGTGGGTGTATTTTTCCAGCTTGTTTTGTTGGGGTGGGGGGTGCCGCCGAGCTCTTTGCCAGGGCCGATTTTTGGCTGATTTTGTTACAGGGCCGAAATCGGCCCCCACCCGTGCGGCGCACCGGGGGATTGCCCGGTGCCCGCTACGGCCAGTTCGGCCCTGGCGACAGCGCTGTTAAGATGACAGCGAGGCTTATCTTCTTCGTTGATGAGCCGTCTCTCTGGACCGTTTCCAGTTTATGGCCTTTAATCGTGGGGAGGCTGATGTAGTGAGCGGCTCTGGGTGGGTGCCTGCTGTCTGCTGTAGGACTTCCGGGGTCAGTAGCTGAGCTAGGGCCCCGTCGCCTAACGCTGGGGCGAGCGTCTCCGCCAATTCCCAATAGATCCACAAAGTACATTGCTGGCCAGAGAGATTTGTCTCACAAAGCCCCACAGTTCTCCTATGGCCTTAAGCAGGTCAGTATCGGCCTCCCTGTGCATGTGTGCGGCCCCACGGCCTACCTGGTATCAGAAGCAGCGCGGTTCTTCTCGCCGCAGGCTATCAAGCGGTAGAGGTCAGGGCCTCTGCCGTATGAATTTCGGCACCACAAAGCCAAAAGCCTCACCATGCAGGAAGAGGGCCGGGGAGCCTCTCTGTCGGTGTCAGGAGGAGGCTCCCGGCACTGTTGAGCGTTTGCGGCGCACCGCTCCCCTCTGCTTCACGGATCTGCAGATGCTGGAAGCGGCCGCCGGGTGCTGTTAGCAATCGAGGTCCCGGTCGCCTCGTGGTGGAAGGCCGCACTGCACTCCGTCACCGTTGGAGCGCGAAGAAAGCAGTTGTGCGCTCTGGGAAGCACTCGGATGGGGCCACAGGAGTTTCAGGCACCCTCGCACGCGGAGATGTCAGGTATAAGGCACGGATGATTGTGCGGATAATATTTTAAGCCACCGGTGGATCGGACCTCCTCTAGGCTGTGGCCATCTTTGTCAGCTGTAGGCCACGTCCCCGACATCGCCTTCTTCACAGAGACCTGGACCAACGCCACCTCTGCCCCAGACATCAACACCGCCATCCAGGACGGATACAAGATCCAGAGGAAGGACCGCCCCAACCACCCGGAAGGGGGACTCGCCCACGAGCGCCCTCCGCCTTACCACCTCCATCTAAACCTTCCCCTCCGCCGAACACCTGCACTTCCAGATCCAGACCAGTCCCAACACCACACTCCGAGGAACCCTCGTCTACAGACCCCCCGGCCCCAGGACACCCTTTGCCACCACCATTACAGACTTCATTGCACCCCAAGCCATCGCATCCATGAACAACACACTCATTGAAGACCTTAACTTCCACCTCGACAACCCCAACGAACCCAACTCCACCATCCTCCGGGACAACCTCGCAAACATCGGACTCATCCAACTTGTTACCACACACAGGGCGGGACACACCCTCGACCCCATCTTCGCTTCGGGTAACAGTGTTCACTTCAGCCACACAATGCAACCACCATGGACCGACCATCATTGCGTCCATTTCACCGTCGACAAACCCAAGGCACCTAAACCACTGCTCCCCCCACCCCCCCCCCCCCCTCCCCCCCCGCCCACCACGAAGGAACTGCAGCAAGGTTTCCGACGAGCAACTGAACTCCACCCTCACCAGAGACAACCCTACAGGGGCATCCTACGCAAACATCGCAGCCAGAGCACTCCACACCTGGATCTCCAACTGCGCAGTTGAGCTCACCCCGCTACCCAACCCGGGCAAACAGCGCCACAGGAAATCTGCCTGGTTCAGCCCAGATCTCCCAAGAAGCCAGGCGCATCTGCAGACACCTGGAGAACTGCAGAAACACAAAGACAACCGACAGCTACTCTACCTACAAAGGACGCCATGACTGACTACCATAACCAAATCAAAACAACCAAAATGAATTTCATCCACAACAAAATCCTCGCCAACTCCAAGGAACTTTTCAGTGTCATTCAGGAATTCACCAACCCACGCAGCGAAGCCACAGACATCACTCCGTCCCAAGACCTCTGCGACAAGCTTGGAACCTACTTCCACCTCAAGATCAGAATGCTCTACGACAACTTCGACGACCACCCACAAGATGCCACAGTCGACCCTCCGCCCCCCTCCAGAGACACCAGCCAGCCCACCATCTCCAACTGGACACCGATCACGACCGAGGACACCGCCACAACCATGAAAGGCATCCACTCGGGGTGCCCACCGACCCCGGGCCCCCCGCACATCTACCACAGGGCCACGGACACCATCACACCTGAACTGCAATGGACCATCAACACCACCTTCTCAACACGCACTTTCCCAGATGACTGGACGCGTGCAGAAGTCAGGCCCCTGCTCAAAAAGCCCACAGCCGACCTCAAGAACTACCGGCCCATCTCGCTCCTCCCCTTCACAGCCAAAGTAACAGAGAAAGCAGTCAACAGGGAGCTGACACAATTCATCGAAGAAAATGCCGTCCTTGACCCGTCCCAATCCAGTTTCCGAAGCAACCACAGCACCAAGACCGCCCTACTCGCCGCCACAGACGACATCCGCACCCTCCTGGACCAAGGCCACTCCGCAGCCCTCATCCTCCTCGACCTGTCTGCAGCCTTCGACACTGTCTCTCATCGCACACTAGTCGACAGACTACACGACGCCGGCATACAAGGAACTTCCCTGGACTGCATCCGATTGTTGCTCACCGGAAGAAGCCAAAGGATCAGACTACCAACCTTCCTCTCCGCCCCCACGGAAATCATTTGCGGAGTCCCGCAGGGGTCATCACTGAGCCCGACCCTCTTCAACATCTACATGACCCCCCTCGCAGCCATCATCGGACAACACAGCCTCAACATCGTATCCTACGCCAACGACACCCAGCTCCTCCTCTCCCCCACCAGAGACCCCACCACCGCAAAACTCAACTTCCAGAGAGTGATGCAGGACGTCGCAGTATGGATGACCAACAGCTGCTTAAAACTCAACACCGAAAAGACAGAAGTCCTCGTCCTCAGAAACACCCTTTCAGCTTGGGACAACACCTGGTGGCCCTCTGCCCTCGGAAGCCTGCCTACCCCCTCAGACCACACCAAAAACCTCGGCATCGTACTCGATTCATCACTCACCATGAACGACAGGTCAACGCCGTCTCCTCCAGCTGCTTCAACAGCCTCCACATCCTTCGAAAGACCTTCAAATGGGTCCCCCCCCCCTGAGTCAAGGAAGACAGTCACCCACGCACTCATCACCAGCAGACTGGACTATTGAAACACTCTCTACGCCAGCATTAACAAGTCCCTACTCCGTAAATTGCAAACAATAGAGAACACCGCGGCCAGACTCGTCCTCGGCATCCGCCGGCACGAACACATCAGCCCACACCTGCGGAGTCTCCACTGGCTCCCCGTGAAGAAGAGTCACTTTTAAGATCCTCACCCATGCCTACAAGTGCCTACATAACAACGGACCCAATTACCTCAACGACAGAATAAACATCCACGTACCCAATAGAAACCTCTGATTTCCCAACCTCTTACTAGCTGAAACCCCGCGCATCCACAGCGCCAGAGCAGGCGGAAGATCGTTCTCTCACATTGCAGCCAAGACCTGGAACGAGCTACCGACAGGCATCAGACGCGCCCCCTCCCTGGACACTTTCAGGAAGGCTCTCAAGACCTGGCACTTCGGCTGAACGGATCTGCATACATACCACCTCCCCCCCCCACCCCACCCCACCCCACCCCACCGCCTTGAGACCCTCATGGGTGAGAAGCGCACTTACAATTCCCTGATTGATTGAAAGGAGTGAGCCTATACACATGCCACCATAACTGGTGAAGTGCCTGTTTGGCACCCACTAGAGGTCATGCAGACCAAAGGGTGCAATACAGACAAAACTACAAAACTAGAGCAAACATCCCAGAGAGGACCATGAGCAGTGTCCCAGCCACTGCCAGATTCCAAGCTGGCCGATGTCGACAAAAAGAGACATAGGTTGACCAATCCAACGGCAGTTGGCAGGATGTAAAAGGTGACAGCAAAGACTGCAGCTACAGCAAACTGCTACCCCTGAAGAACACCATTACCTGCTCTCACTGAGATAAAGAGGGGGAATGCAAACGCCACGCTGACAAAGAAGGAGCCAGGCTCAGTGACCCAGAACACAAACAGGCCTTACACACTGCAAGCATACCAATCCCACTGATTCAAGCATGACTTGAAGCAAAGACTCTACAAATGAGAGACCGTGCCAAGGGAGGACATTAACAGGCCAGTACTGTCAGCCAAGGTGAATCAGTGTTGAAGCCTGAAATGCCACCCAGCAAAAAACAGACCCCCTCCCGGACACAGAACAGCCCAACGCCGTGCGCTCCTGGAATGAAAAGAGGATCAGAGTTGCTGAGCAGTATGAGGGAGAAGAGCGCTCTGACTCCACCGCCACACGACAGGGACATTGAAGCATCCTAGGAAGCACCTACGTCACAAGGTGCAATCCACCCAGTACTACACACTAAAGAAACTGAGAGCCCCAGAAGTACCACTCTGGTTGTCCAACCCAGCCAGATGGGCACTACCCCAGGCAGGAGATGGTCTGTGGAAAGCAAGGCTGAGCCAGGGGATGGACAGAAACACACACCGCAAGCGTGGTCCAGACACCAGTACCACATCGTCCTGCATCCTCAAGGCACACTGTGCCACACCTCACCAAACATTCATGATGGCAGCTACGTCTCAAGACGCAAGACTTGCATCACCCAGAGAAAGTGGGTCAGAACTAAAACCCCCTACTGCCTGCTTAAGAAGGTCCAGGAAGAGAGAGCACTCTGGAGTAGAAGCTCCAAGACGGTCCCTGAGGGAATTTGCGAGACATGGCATGACGCCATGCCAACCCAGAGAAGAAGAGGGTCTGGTAGCGGGAAGACCTTCAAGCCAGAGGGCCAGCCACACATAAATAACCTCGGAGTAGGAGCTCGAAGAAAGTGGCTGAAGAGGGAACATGAGATTTATTTATTTTTTAGTTTTGTTTAGCGCTGGCTAGACCCAAAGGTATTAAAGTGCTCTACATATAATGTATGTTTACTCAAAGTACATGTGGGTATTCATATGGAACAGAACAGTCTTAATACAAAAAAGTAAAGAAAGAATAGAAAATGAAGAATTGAGGTAGTGTTAAATAGTCACAAAAAGTTTAGACCAAACATCATTTAGGTCATGGCATTGGAGACAGACTATTTATTTATTTGAGAATTTTATATAATGCTAGCTAGACCTGAAGGGAACATAGCGCTTTACAACAGTAAATGTTCACATCAAAGATAGCCAGTCTATAGAGAGCATCTGAGTCCGATCGCTTTATAACAGTAAATGTTCACAACATAGATAAGCTACGAATATCCTGAGTTTGCTGCAGATGCCGTCACCTGGTGTTCAGGAAAGTACATTTATACAGTAGCAATAAGGGTAGTTGGCAAAGTAGCAGATACACAAGTTACATATTTAGTAAATACAATTACATGGAATAAGCACAAATACATAGTAAGAGTATGGTGTGCAATTATGTGGTCAGCTTCGAGATAACTTTATACCAATTTGTTTGGATCCCAGGGCTCCATGCCAAGTCAAAAGGGTCAGCTTCCAGGGTTTTACACCTTAGACACTGCACATTGTTCCTAAGACCGAATTTTATCTCACTGTGTGATAGAGACTGAACGAGTCAGATGACAGCCTCTACAGGTCTAGTCAATGAGGTTTGGGTCTTGGGGAATGTGGATCAGCCTGTGCTAGTGTTGAGGTATTAGTAGTGGGCGGACACCAGACCGCGTTCAAGAAGAGGAGAACCAGATCAGCGACTGCTTGATCATCAAGCCGGAGCCCAACACCAGAAGTCGGTGGACGGACTACAGAGGCATTCAACCACTGAGAGGCCCTGTTGACCAGCCCTGTAGAAGGTTGCATGCCGCTGCACCCAGAAAAGACTCTAGCAACGAGAAGTCTCAGTGGCATCATTGGAAAGAAGGTGAATGCCAAAACACCAAGGAGAAAGACGAGAAGGAAGTGTGTGACCTGCCTGTTCCCACTGGGAAACCTGATGACTGACCAAGCCCAGAAGGAGGGAAGATCAGGAGTAGCCAGGCCTAGAAGGCGCGCTTGAAAGGACTTGAGCCACAGATGGAAGGCATCTATCCACACAAAGAAGCCATTGAGGTGAAACAAGGACACTATGCCAACAGCACAGCGGGAGAACCGGGAGTAAGCTGCTAGCATGCGAACATAGCCTATGCCCCAAGTCCAGGAAGAGAACCGAGAATAAGCCACAAGCATGTGCAAACGGAGTCTCTACCCCAAGGCCAGCGGGATACCAGAGAGCAAGCCACAAGCATGCGTCCCTTTCCCAATGTTCCGAGCCATTGTAACCTTTGGCTCAGCAACAGAGTATCCAGGCTGAAGGATACAGGTGCCACCAAAAATAAAGAATGTAAGCACCTGGCCACCATCACTCCAAGTTGTTGACGAACCAAGAAGGAATCTCCACAACCATCAAGGCAAGTCGTCGTAACCCATCATACAGGTGCACCACACAACTGGAAACCCTATCATGCTGGTCCCTGTTTTGTGCAACATCACTACCAGTCCTGGAGCATCGAACACCCCAAGTAGATTCTAACACCGCTATCAGAACTCCAGACAAGAAGCACCAGTGACACTCTGAAGAGTCACTGAACAAGAGACTAACTGTTCACCCGGCCTGCACCCTGAGCCCAGTGGCGAGAGCGAGACTTGACCAAGACCCAACTACCCCTGTGGTTGTACAAGCTACTAGACAGTGGATCCTTGGCGGTCTTGCAGCAGCCCAGATGCAGCACATACACAGCCCCAGCGCAGACCCCATGCAGTACCGTTGCAACCCATCCAAGGGCCCTCCACAAGCATGAGAGATGGACTTGACACTGCCCCACTGTTGGATACCAGAAAGTGGCATCCCCTTGTATTGGGGATCTCAACAGGTTGCCAACATGTTCAACAAGCTAATCAGCATCACCAAATCATGGTGCATGGTGGATGCTTTGCTGTGGACTCCTATAATGTTCCTGACGCACCCTGTTTTTGAATTTTTGACACTAACCACAAATTATCTGGAGCATCAGCAAAGTGGGCAAACTCCACACAAAGGACCTAACTTCAACCAGTATGCTGCCGAAAGGTCCCTGACTTCTCTGAGCTACTTAGGGTAAATTTTGAATGCGTGCAGAGATGTCCTGTTGCAACTTGTTTATCAGCCCATATGTTGATTGCTGTCCTGTTGATTGACCCTAGAGACTGATGGACCACATGATATTCAGTTAATTGTTTTGTGTCTACAGGTTGGACTTGTTTTTTCTTTTGGATTTTGAGAATAATGTAGTGTCCTGGAAGACGTGTCATGCAGCAGCCCCTCCCTAAGGGCCGTGCTAACACCCTCTCCTCAGCCATCCATCACAGGCATCACCAGTCAGTTGACCTTCCTAATAAAAGGGGCTGGGAACACGTGCCCTGGGCCAGTTACCTTCCCACTAATATTAGTGTCTGTGTCGTCCTTGAATGCAATCATGCGAGCCTACGGTACACAACATCACACTACTCTGTAACTAGTTCACAAGTTTAAGAGGATTTCTGTCCGAGACTAAGAAAACCTTGCAAATTACTCGTCGAGTCAACAAATTATCTGCACCTGTTAATCTTCTGCATTCATTTTTTTATTTTAGAGTGCTATAGGACTGCCTCACTCTGTGCTTTCAGACCACTTTCCAAAACCAGAACCATTATAGTCGAGCTGTCCAACAGAGGTCCAAGAGCTTTGAGTGTGAATTTTTTGCAGGGAGCCACCTTGCGGTCGACGGTAGGTGCAAAGGTTGCAGTGTTCTTGAATTGGTTGCACACCCTTTGCACCTCTGATGAGGACATTATTGATAATGGTGAGAGCAACCTTTATTGGGCAGCGGCGGATCTTTCACAGGAGTGCAGGGACGTTGACCCTCTACTGCTGTGAGTCACTGCATCCCAGGCTCATTAGTTGGTTTAACAATTAATTTAAATAGCCGGTACCGTACCTCCATTCTTTTTTCTTCTTTAAGGGCCGTGACTGGTGCTCTCACGAAAGCTATAGGTGATGTTATGAGTAGCTGAGACAGAAACTGAGCTGCACATGTGTCTTGCTTTCTCTTCAGAACACCTGAGCAAGACTTCAAAACACCAGGACACAGCGTGCATACTCTTCAAAATAGGACTCTACACCCCTTTAATACCAGGGTACAACATAAACAGAGCTCAGCACTCATTTGTCAAGTAAAGAGGAATATTTATTACAAGTTCCCATATATCAAATAGCAGTAATGCACATGTAAAATAAATGCATATAGTAAATGTAGATTCACAAGAATAAATGCATAGAAAGATAACTGCATGTACATAAGAATGAGTAATTAAAACTTGGAATACATCATCTGTTGTCTGTCTTGCATCATCCTACCAGCACAACTAGGGAACCCGATGGCAGTCCTGGCAGGAGCGCTCAAACAGAAAAAGGTCTCTAAGCAGTGCGTCCACTCCTAAAGAGAGTTCTTGACAAAACGCCAAGAGGTCTCCATCTTCATACTCTTAAACAGAAATAGACTTCTGGAAGTTCCCCCTCACTTCGTCTGCACTGTAGGTGCTGGCTGCACTCTCTACTTGGAGGTCACTCACCAGAGCTGGCCAGGCTCCGATGAGAGCTGAGGCAGAGTTCTTCACTTTCTCATCCTTGTGCTACGCAGTCCCCACTGTTTGTTCCAGCAGCTTATCTCTCCTGCTCAGTGAAGTGAAAAACATAAATATTTCTGTGTGTACGCAAGTAACCCAGGCATGCCTGCATTTGCAGAGGAAAGGCAGGGCAGACAGACACAAGATAAAACCTTGAATTAAAGCAACATGGAGTCAATGGTCACCACGTGATCTCACAATGTATATAAATGCCTGTAGCATTACAGCATGTCAGATTGGCCGGTATTTTTGCTGTGGCCAGCCTGATATGCGCAGATCAGGCTTCCACATTGGAGACTACCATGGAACTGCGTCAGCAAAGACACTGCCCCCTCGGTCTTCAATGGAGCGTTGGGCTCCATGCCCCAGCCAATCCTAGCACTGATCCTATTTGGCTAAATATTGTATGCAGCATAAGAACAGTACTTGGATTGGGTGGAGAGCTCAGGTTTCTCTCTGCATGAAAATGGAAGTACTGAGCACGATACAAACAAGGCATCTGGCAGGTACTTTGTGGGGAATCGTGCAAATTACAGTATGAACGTTGTAAAAGCTGGCTGTGAAACCGGTATCACCGTTGCTTTGTAAAGCCTCCCTTTGCCTAGGCCCATTTTAATGATGAGCAGAGTTGCTTGCTTACACAAATTTTGTTCATGGGAGAACATTGTAATTAGCTGCTTGAGCAGCAGCTTCGGAATGCCTTGTGACCGCATTAAAAGATGTGACTCTATTGACGTTACTGGTGGTAAAATGTTTCCTCCATTGGCAAGAGGGCCTTATTTTGCTATTTAAGACAGGTGATCTACTTTAAACCAGATCGGTCATGACATAAAGCTGTGGTTTACATCAGCAGGCTTTAAATGGCAACTGAAATCTCCAAGGCGTTATCGAAGAGCTCAAGTCCCAATGGTAATAATAACTCACTTGTTTGTCATGCATGTCAGGGAGATAACTATTTCTAAATGTCATTTCTACTTTCCAGATATCAGGGAACCCTGGAAATCATTGCATGCCCTTTTCCATTATTTTTAACATCAGGGGTGGAAAATAGTCAAGCGATCAATCCAACAAATAACTCATATTTATGTTTCTCTTTTAACTTATTTATATTATAGTATCCTGCAGACCATGAATATATTATTTTAATGCTGAATGGATTTATTCTTACTTTTTATTGTTTTTATTTTTTTATTATTAATGTTCCACAATCCATACAATTACAGTTGTCAAACAAACATAAAGGCCACAAATAGTTACACATAACTTTCATATATGACAGAGCTAATCATAAATATTTACTCATCAAAATAATCTTTTAGCGGGCGCCAAATAATAAGGCCAAATCGTCTCTTGCGTGGTTTTTTCAGCATATACATACTGGTTTCAAGGTTATACAGATTAAATAGCTTAGAGCGCCACATATCAAAACTCGGTGCTTGTGGTTGCAACCATGCTGTAGCTATTGACAAACGTATCACAGCTGCTATAATAAAAAGAAAAAAGCAAAACTCAAAAAGAGGATGTCCTTGGGTGGTTTCCTCCCCAATGCCCAGTAAAATTAAATTTGATGACAATGAAACAGATTTACCAAGTACATAACCCAAAAAGTTTGAAATTTGATTTAAAAAAGACGTTAAGGAAGGACAAGTATAAAACACATGTACTATATCAGCTTTGCATGCTTTACAGCGAAAGCATTCACCCGAATTTGAATATAGGGAAGAGCTGCCCCATTTCATCATCACCGCAGGTGTGCGGTATAAATTAAAAATAGTTTTGTATAATTCAGTTTTTAGTGACGCAGAGTAGAGAACCATATGGGCCATTTTGATAGATTCTTGAATGTTAATAGATGTAGATAACAGCCGACAAGACCATTTCTCATTAGTTTTATCAATATCATCTATGCGCTGTGCAATAAGCTCCTTATAAATAGTACCGATAGGTGATTGCGATCTAATAACATCAATAATACGGATTGAAGACAGCGACGCGGTATGCTTGTGAAGAAAATCGCGGATCTGTAAATATTTAAAGAATTGGTTGTTAGATAAATCAAATTGCTGTCTAAGTGTATCAAAAGAAAGAAAAACACCCGCGGCAGAAACAAAATCACCCAGGCATGTGATACCTTTAGAATGCCAGCATCGTACCACTGAATCGCCAAAAATAGAAGGTATAGATAAGGTGCCCTAAGTGGAGTGTATATCATAAATTTGGGTATATTGCAGATTTTCCTAACAGATTTCCATACATTGAAAGCAGAGATAATAGTCTTAAACCGGGTGCGCTTGTAATAGCTACCATCAATATTGGAGATCAAATATTTCTTTGCTATCGAGCCAAGCGTAATTTGATAGATTGAAGGTGTTTCGGCCACATTAGACATTTCCTCTCCAGTCAAGAGAATACGCATCCTTAAAAGTAAACATGAAATCTGATAGAGAGCAAAATCCGGGACTCCCCATCCACCACGGGCAGGTGGCAGCGTCATAAAACGTGAAGCTCTGCGAATTCTTCCTGGAGCCCAAAGATATTTCTCACAGACCGATTGTAATTGGCGAATCTGGTATCCAGGAATCAAAAGGGGAACAGCACGAAAAAAGTACAGTACTCTAGGTAATATAATCATTTTGAGAAGATTAGCTCTGCCAACCAGGGTTAGGTGAAGACTCTGCCACAACTCCAGTGCATGTTTGGTTTTATCCAATATATCGATCCAATTAACACTAACCAAATCCTCCAACTTAGGCCTGATCTTGATACCCAAGTATACCACTTCTTCCACAATCCTGCTATCAAAAGCTAGCGTTTGGTCCGTACACAAGCATTGTGTCTTAGCTTTATTGAGTTTATACCCAGAGTATCTGCCAAAACATTCCGCTAGTTGTTCTATAGACGGTAAAGCAGTTGCTAAATCAGACGTAATGACAGCTATATCATCCGCGTAAGCGAGAACGCTGTACTTCGTGCCTTGAGCTATAAAGGGGGGGATTTGTGAGTTAAAATCGAGCATTCTAATGAAAGGATTAATATAAAAAGCAAAAAGAATAGGGGAACAAGGACAGCCTTGCCGGGTCCCTCTACTGATCTGAACCTCCTCCGATTTAAGACCCATAGCACATATCCTTGCAGTAGGGGACCGATAAAAATCTGAAGAGCCCGAAGAAAACCTGGGTTAAACCCTAAGCGTACCATAACCTCCCATAAAAAACTCCATGACACGCAGTCAAAGGCCTTCTCGGCGTCGAGCAGGACAAGACCCAGAGATCTGGAGTCAACCTGCGCGACGTCGAGAAGTGCAATGACCCTATTAATGTGATCGGCCGTCCCCCGTCCTGGCACAAAGCCATGCTGCTGTGCTGATATCAAACCTGCAACAAGCGGAGCCATACGATTTGCTAACAGTTTAGCATATAATTTACCATCGCAGTTAACCAACGATATCGGGCGATATGACCCTGGTTGATCGGGAGGTTTCCCCTTCTTTAGAAATACAACTACATGGGCAGCATCCCATGACTGGGGAGGAGATCCCAACCTTGCCGCTTGGAAAGTATTCAGAAGATCCTCACGGAGTTCTTGGAAAAAGGTCTTATAGATCTCTGATGGAAGAGAGTCCGGACTGGCCCGCCTTGCCCGAGGGCAATTTAAACAGTGCGCACTCGATTTCTTCGGCAGAAAATGGCAGATCCAATCTCTCTGCCACAGCAGGATCAAGCCTATTCCATTCTAGCACTGGTAGCCCGAAATCGGGTGGAGAATCGCCAACATCCGGCTGACTATACAACTCAGAATAAAATTGGTGAAAAACTTTCATAATAGCCAGAGGTTCATAAACTAATACCTGTTGGTCGTTATAGATAGAATTAATTTTAGATATTTGTTTTTTTGCCCGAATCCTTTGAGCTAAGCATCTCCCTGCAGATTCCCCAAACTCATACAACTGTTTCCTATAAAGGTGATATTTAAGCGAAATCTCTTGGGCCCATACAAGATTAATCTTAGCTTTGCAGCGAGCTAGTCCATCAAGGCAGTCCTTAGGATCATCAGCTGCCTGTAGTTGAGCTATAAGATCTACTTCAGCGTTCCGTAAATGAGTAAATAGCTGCATCAAATTTTGTTTGCGCAATCTTTGAGCATGTAGGGCAAAGCTGAGGACCTCACCTCTAAAACATGCCTTGAAGGAATCCCAGACTACCGCGGGTTCAGCTGAACCATGGTTAAGATGGAAAAAGTCTGGGATCCACCTTTTCATATAGTTCACAAAAGAAATATCAAGCAGCAACTTCCTATCAAAAGTGAAAGTCTTACTATATCTTATAGTAGCCACATTAAAAAAGGAGATAGCCACAGGAGCATGATCGGATAAGAGTCTAGGATAGACTTGAATTTGGCTACAGGAGGCCCAGGCAACAGGAATAATAAAATAATCCAGCCGAAATAGCTTAGTGTGGGGTGGAGAGAAAAAAGTATAGCCAGGTGTTTGTGGATATAAAAAATTCCACCCATCAACCAAACCATGATCAGCCATCAGATTCTTTAAAGCTTGAAAAACCTTAGGTTTACGACCCCTGTATGGCCAGGGAGAAGAGCTTGCCCAATCGCTATCCAAATGGATATTGAGATCTCCACAACACACAACTGGTGAGGGCCATAGAGCAAGCTCACCATTTAAAAAATCCAAAACATTAGCTTTGTCAAGATTAGATCCATATATAGTACAAAGGGTAAACCGTGTATCTCCAACTAAACAGTCAAGAATAACCCATCGGCCATGTATATCTGCCAAGAAGCGCTCAATTTTAACTAAAGAGGGGCGAGCAAGAATGGCCCCCCCGCGTTGTATCTGATTGTTTCGAGGCGACCAGAGTAACATACCCCAAATCATCTAACTTCTGCCGTACAGACCACGAAATATGTGTTTCCTGAATACACACAATATCGGGGTTAATGAGTTTCAATTCCATTTGCATCTTCCTTCGTTTCTCATAATTATTAAGGCCACAAACATTATAAGTTACGATTTTTAAATTCAAATTAGCCATTAAATTCAACGTTTAGGAGCCCTTTAGTAAATATAATCATAAATGCTTCAAACAAAAAAACACAGAAAAGAGTCGAACAGTTGTGGAACATATTTTTTGCTTTTATCCCTCCCATCCCACACCTCGGCTCATGCCTTCCCTCCACCCTACCGAACCCACCCACCCCACCATCAACCTTCCCCCCTCCCACCGCACCCTCCCAATAATGAGGCATTAGGACCAGAGTCCTAGTGATGGGGAGCTGGAAACACTCACCCGCGGTACCCCATACCCAGAAAAAAACATAAATATAACTAAAGCACACTTGCCACCTTAGCCTCGTTATTATCTGCAGCTCAGTTCACAGGCGCCAACTGTTGCAAATATTCCTTAGCCAATACCTCTGAAAAAAAAAACCTGTTTTGACCCTGAACCACTACCTTTAACTTTGCGGGGTTCATTAAGAACACCTGCGCACCTTTCGCTTGAAACATAGGTATTAGCTGACGAAGGTGCCATCTGCGAGACACTGTTTCATGCGAAAAATCTGGCCTAACAAAAAAATGGATCCCTTTGGCCAATCTCTTATGGTTTGGACGCGCCAAATCGTAAACAGCTTCTCTAGCTAGAAAATTATTAATTGAGATCAAGATGGCACGAGAATATACAGGTTCTGATCCTGAGTGAGTAGCTTGTTGTTTTCTATGGATAGGGAATCGATGGGCTCTCTGAATCTCTATCCCCCAATCCCACTGGGAAAGCTCCGGAAAAGCCTCTGTAAACAGTTGGATAATAAACTGTCTCGGATCATCCCGCTCTGCCCCCTCCGGAATACCCAACACTCGTAAATTGTTCCGTCGCATCTGATTTTCAAGCTCAGATAATTTCCAGGTGACATCATCTTTTTGTTTTTTTAATGCAGTCACCGTATCTTTCTGCGTTGATAGTTCATCCTCCAGCGCTGAGATGCGGTTTTCAGTTTCATTAACTCTAATACCAATCTCAGCGCTTGACTTATTAATGCGTCTGATAGCATTTTGTAGTTAGCGACAGGCACCCTGTGTTCTGGCATTCTCTAACCTAGTCTCCGCTCTATGTGAGATCATCGTCTCATAAATCATTTCCAGCGTGATAGGTTTAGGAGGGTCGGATGAATTAAACATAGCAGGATTCCCTGGGTCCGCTTCATGGCGTGAAGCGGGAGGCTTTACAGTGGAGAATGAATAATCCCATGCCAAGTTCTCCCCTAGGGCATTAGGGGTGTTATCAGGTAAGTTGCCCCCTAAATCCTTCTCCTCTCCACTCAAGGATTTGTTGTTTTTCCGAACTGTACCACCAGGGGCCATATTCATATATCCACCCGTTATGCAGTCATCAATTTCTCCCTGCTCATACTCTGCCCAATCCCTGCTGGTCACATCATCATCATGGATTTATTCTTACAATGCAACAGGAAAGTTCTTACTCTAATAATCGATCCATGAGGAGAGAGAATATGAAAACGGAGAGTAAAATCACAGCAGATTTGTTCATTTTGAAGGCGCGAGAGTGGTTATATGGACGTTGAAATATTTCTAATTAGGTTGCAAAGAGATGCCTCATACAGTCACCATTTTCAAAATAAGCATCAATCCCTTTTAAGCGCACTGACTATAGCGCAATGTGCTGGACTTCACCTTCATCATTGCTGTAGTGGAGTCCAATTTCTTAGCAGTAGTCTGGAGTGCTCTGTGGAAAGAGAAAATATTTTTAGAGAATTTTACCTTTAATCTGTGGCAGTGCAGCTGTTGCTCTTCAAGTGTGCAGGTGAAATTCCTTCCTCTGATAGTGCAGAGCACAATACCTCTTGTTAGCTTACTACACACACATTGTAATTGCAGTTATAGAGCACTAAGTACCACTGTCAAGATGCTGAAGCACTTTGTTGTGCAGCACGCCGTTCCGGAGCCCAAGGTCACTGGTTTGCCCACTGTTATTGATTATTGTTAGTCTGTCTGTTTAAATCACTTGTTAATCACAATAGGGAGGGACAAGGAGCAGGTCAAGGGTCCAGCACCCATGCTCCTTAATAGAAGTATGAACTTAAACAAGAGGGGGTGACTGTTCCTATACAGAGAACGTAAGGTTAGAGTGTATAAAGTTAGGGGGTCTTCCTTATTCCTCGTCATTTGGCCGGCGCTGCAATGCCCCACGGGCCCCGCAAGAAGGCTCTTTGGCGGAGATCTTTTTGTTTTAGCCGTGCTGCGTGCAGGTGTGTGGGGATTCTGTGATAAAATGAGAAAGAAGTGGTCTAAAACTACCTAAGAGGTACCCTGAGATATATATTTAATCAGGGGTCCCCTTGGCAGGATTAAAAAAAAGATAAGTGTAGATTGTCATGGCAGTGTTATGAAACGTGACAAGGCTTAGAAGGTTAGTTCGACATGTTTCACGCATTTATGGTCCAGGAGGAATCTGTGGCGTTTCTTCAGGACCAATGAAATCCAATTTCCCTACCCTGACTCAGGGCGGGGTGTGTGAATTATAATCTGGGTTTGGTCTAATGATCTTTAGTGGTGAAACAAAGGTTAATAGTATCTAAGGGTTGCGTAAGTACTCTGGTGTACATGAGGCCAACGTGGAAGTTCGCGGTCAGCCTACCCCTCTCTCTGCCTGCCTGGAGATCCTTTATCCTGACCCAACACACTAGGAGTCCTTTTCATTTGGGTTGGAATGTGAGATCGGAATAGGGTGATCAACCCTTGGGTACTATTGGCCTTTGTTTCACCACTAAAGATACTTAGACAAAACTCAGATTTTAATTCATCCATCGTCCTCACACACATTCATCCACTCACCCACCCATTCATCAAGCAGCCAAACTATGGAACTCTTTACCCCCCAACATCAGATCCACGGACAGCCACCTTATCTTCAGAAAACTACTCAAGAATTGGCTCGTCCCCATATAAGCACCATACGCAAACAGAAATATACAGCATATCCCTCTGTGTATAAGCATTTATTTTCACTATAGATATGTACCTATCTTTGTGTATTGCTTTGTATAAACATGTAAAATAATAATGTTGTTTAAAAAAAAAATGAAAGTACAACACTTGAAACCCGAAGTTTATCTGGTGCATCTTTGATCTACATGTACTTGCTTCCATTGTGCATCAAAGTACCTTCCATGTACTTGGATCTGTGTGTTTGTTACTTTTCTCCTGAAAAATCATATCCAATGCACTACCCTATTTCTCATCCAGTACCTCTTTCAATATCTTTAATCTACATATACTCACCTCTTTTATGCATCCATATACTTTCAATGTACTATGGATCTATATCTTTATCACTTTCTACTAATTTAGCATTTCCAATGCACTACCCTTTTTCTCAGCCTACACTTCTCTCAATATATCTTCTAGCCCAACTTTCTGACTCATCTCAAACTTCTTTCTACTACTCTTTCCAATGCACTACCCTATTTCTCCCCCTATATATCTATCAATATATCCTCTACATCCACTCTCTCATTTATCCCAAACCCCCATCCCACTACTATGATCCCCAAAATAACCCTTTCTAGACTCTTACCTACTCTACCCCTCCTTGTATCATCTGATACCTCTTTTACTATACCGATCCCCCAAAACAAACCTATCTAAACTCTTCCTTCTGAGTCTTCCCTTCCACAACCCCTTTTTACTCATCCAAAAGCCTCCTCCTACTGCTATTAGCTCCAAAATAAAATCTAAATCCTTCACTCTTCTATCCCTCCGCTATCCTTTTCAATCAAAATAACAAACTAACATGTTCACTTCTCAAATTTCATATTCCACTATACTAATTCACCACTAATCCTTTATGGGTTCCAGAGTAGCGTGCTACTTGCCAATAAAGCGCTTCAACAGCCCATCAGGGGTACAAGTGCTATATAAATGCAAACCTTTTTCCCTTTTCTACCCCTCCCCAACCCTTCTCAATCCAAATAACTGACCAACATATCCACCACTCAAATTACTTTCATATTTCACTGTACTAATTCAATACTAATCCTATGGGTTCCAGAGAAGCGTGCTACTCGCCAAAAAAGTGCTTCAAACCCCCATCAGGATAGCAAGCGCTATATAAATACAAAACTCTTTCCCTCTTCTATCCCGCCTCATACCCTTCTTTATCCAAATAACTGAATAACATATCCACCACTCAAATTACTTCATATTTCACTATACTAATTTTCAACACTAATCCTTTATGGGTTCCGGAGTAGCGTGAAAAGCGCCAGAAAAGCGATTCAACACCCATCAGGGGTAACGGGTGCTATATGAATGCAAACCTTTCTTCCCCTTCTATCCCTCCGTTATCCTTCTCACTCCAATTAACTGACTAATATCCACCACTAAAATTACTTTCGTATTTAACCATTCTAATTCACCACTAATCCTTTATGGGTTTCCGGAGTAGCGTGCTACTCGCCAAAAAAAAAAGCGCTTCAACACCCCATCAGGGATAACCAGCGCTATATAAATACAAACCTTTTTTCCTCTTCTATCCTTCTGCTATCCTTTCGAATCCAAATAACTGACTGACCTATCCACCACTTAAATTACTTTCATATTTCATATACTAATTCAACACTAATCCTTTAAGGGTCCCGGAGTAGCGTGCTACTCGCCGAAAAAGCGCTTAGACGCATCGCCAGGGGTATTTGCGCTATATAAATGCAAATACAATACAATACAATACCTGAACACATGCATCCACCAGTCCACAACTGGCAAATAACACTGAACGATTTTTAAGCAATGAATGTATAAAACGTTGAGGTATTCCATGTCACTGATTTAGTTCCTGTTTATATTTTACATGTTTTACTTAATCTTGCATTCCTTAAGAGTGCACATTATTTCCAGGTGTTGTATTTCTGTATTTTTTTGTATCATATTTCTCTTGTACAGTGCATACTTTGAACTGTCGGCTTCATGCATTTTTTAACTTTTTAATTGGTCGCTCCAGAGCAAAGGCTGCGCAAATTTCTCACAGTGCTCGTCAGTGGGTCAAAATGGTGTTCAGAATACCTTGGTCGTCCAATCCTGGGCTGCTTGGCTGAACATACAGAGCAATAGTCACTTATTCCAGTTACAATTGTGATTCTGTTCAAGTGCGTGTGAAAGAGGCGTGCAGTTGCCAAAATATTGAGATGGCAAAAGTAAATAAATATACTGTGCTTACAGGGGATTGGTGCGTTCTGTGTTTGGGGGTTGTTAAATGAACTTCTCTGGTTATACTGAATTAGCAGGGTGAGGGGTGTGTGTGTGGGCCAGCCCTCGGGGGAGTGGCTGGCAGAAACACTAGACTGTGTCCAGCAGGACACAACACTACCTATGTCATTATCGTATGAAAAATGCTTTAAAAATACACCATTTGCCCACTCTGTTTTTTTCTCCCTTATGACGGTTGGGCTCGCTTGCTACAGGGCACTCCTCCAGCACTTTTATGCCTGACCACTTTCAAATGTCACTAGCCGCCACTGGAGTCCTTATGAGGCACTCTGCGGGCCCTCCAGCAGGGACTGTGGAAGGACAGGGAAGCCAGACTGGCAAAGGGTGGGTTGCTTCTAACCCAGTGTCCTCCATTTGCCAATGAGAGAATGAACATAAGGTGAACGACCGAGAGAAAAGACGAACTTAAATGCTAGACAGAAACGATAAATCCTAAGGGGGGGGGGGGGGGGGGGGGAGAGAGAAGGCGCATATTTTATTTTTATTTTGTGTTGTTTTTCTTTTTATGCAGCGGCTTTGTGCAGGGCGAAGAGGGTGCCGAGCCACAGATGATCAGTTTTCACCCCTGTTTCCGCAAGGGGGCGCTCCTCACCACGGTAAGGCATGTGCACGTCGCATCTTGACTGAAAGGCGCACAGTTGTTTTCCTTGCGACGCCCAGCGTGTCCTTAAGAAATTTAGTCAAAATGCTGTCTTTATTGAGATTAACAGCTTGTCAAGCGTATATTTCTGGCAATAGTTGCCTGATGTCTCAAAATACAAAAAATATAGTTCGTATTGTTTTCGTCGTGCCCCTAAAATATTAATTCTGCGGATTTACGGTGTCCACGAGGCTCTCTCCTCTTGGCAGTTTTGGGGCGGCAAAAGCAGGGAGCGCCACGGGCGTCCAAGTGGCTAGCTACGCCTCCGCCTTTTGGGGGTGTGCGCTCGCTTTAGTGCGCACAAAAGCACAACATGATATTTTTCTTTTCTATCCCTCTTTCCTAGTGCTGGTCCACAGGACGCGTCAGCCACGTGCCCTTCTATTTCGTCAACGCACACGTGCCCCGTTACAGCCCCGGGTTCAGCCCTGGCGTCTCCAGGACCGGCGCCAACGGAGGAGCCACGCCCGAGCTGTTCTCAGAGATGTGAGACGCTCGCATCTCCGACATCCACGTGCGGCCTTCCTGGGAGCTTCGTAATTCACATGTTTTATTGTATATTCCATTGTTCACACTTTCTGGGCATATATATATTTTTCACCGACGGAACTGATTTAATTTAATAAAAACAAACTTTCAACATGTCTTTCAAGTTGTGCTACCGAGTCTACACTAAAGTGTGCCCGTCTGGAACACAATTCATCTCTCTATCTGCTAGTTGTGAAAATAAAAGGAAGCAGCCATTGAGTGGAAACGTATGTATCGAGGCAGTGGGAGCACACTACTGGCATGGTAGCAGTAGCACCAGTGGGAAAACGGGTTCTGGCAGTGTGCTTCCTCGCCACTCTACATTCCCTAAAAGAAAAATAAGGAACCCTCGAGCCTTGTTCCCTCGGGGTGACTGGTACCAGGCGCGCAACACCCATTGAACTCAAAGGGCTTCAGCCCCATCCGTCGTGTGTGGCAGCCCGGGCTGAGACAGCTTCCCGGGCACGGACACAGCCGCACCCGAGCACTTCACAGGTCTTTAAAAGACCATTTGCATGTTAATGAGGCCTTGCTGTTGTTTCACCCCTTCTAAGAGCCCCTGCAGCTCCACTCTGCCTATTGTTTAAAGTTTCAGCCCCCCCCCCCTGAAATTTTTTCTTAGGTTGGTTTACGAATAGTTGTTAAAGTATTTAAAAAAACAAGAGGATGGTGTAAGGTGCACAAACAGTGCCCTGAGACATTTACCTCAGCAGAAAAATGAAGAGAGGTTCGGCTTTTTTTTTTACTCCACACAAGTTGGTAGGTTGTTGGATTATCCCAGTCAAACTGAATCAGCATTTCATCTTTTTTGTTTACAAAGATACCTTTGAAGCAACTAGTATTATTTAAGGAGCCTTAAGAAAATTCGGTTTATGATGTGCTGTAGAAAACGTCCAATCAAAAAACAAGGCAACTTCGGAATGCAAAGGGTGTTTTTTTTGTTCTGTGAATGTTACAAAGGCCTTCCTAGTGAGCCTGGAGGAAAGCCAAATACTTGAGTAACATCTGCAACACCAGACTATCCTCTTCTGGAATTAATGAAGAAAGAAATCATCTCCCTTTGGGCTAACAAAACAGAATTCCCTGCCATAAACCTCCTTATGCTTACAGTGAATCGACTGAAGCAGCCAGTGTAAAGGAAATACATGGAAAGCAAAGTGTTCTGAGGTTACACTGAGGTTTCAGATGGTCGTCATTCTAATCCGGTGTCACTTTTAGAGGGAGAGGGGCGTGTCACAAGCTTTGGTTATTTTACAATAAAAATTATAGGTAACTGTGCCTCTGTGAAGCAAAGACTTGAGGTTATAGAAAGGGGATAGATGCCTACTATAGCCACACGAAAGCAATAGACACCCAAGGAGGTCCTCATATGGAACGTCTTGGGTAACGCTACACATCAGCTATTGAGTTCCATGTCCCAAATGTTTTCGTGGCTAAGTGGTGTTTTGCTGCTCATTATTTTAGTCTATTGCCAGTCATTCCGTTTTCAGACTCTTTCCAGAATTCATTTATTTGGTTTTTCTATACCACAAACCCTGCTTATCAGCACTTCAGACCAAGCAACACAAGTATTTTATATTAATGTGATGCTTTTACTATGTGGTCACAGATTGATTCAGACACTGGAAGCAAAACGAGTGCAGAGGACGAAGGGGCTAAGAATAGACAGGGATAAAAGGAGCAGGAGAGAAGTACTGTCTCAGCAGAAAACATTTAACATGGAAAGCTATGTGCACTGTAGTTACCGACTTTGGAAGAGTTTCAGGGCTGCAGCACTTTGCTAAGGCTCTCTTGGGCAACCTAAGTTTTCCCACAAGTTTCTACCCTTAATGGAGAAAAACATCTTTGCATCCTTCTCTACTTGCGCAATGTAATTCCTGCTGCTGGACTTGGCCCTTTTTGCAGGGACATCCCTGAACTTTTTGCCTTCCTCCTTTATTTTCTCTGACCTGTTTTTGTTGGTTTTATGACTCTGGGCACTTTACCACTGCTGATCAGTGCTAAAGTGCATACGCTCTTTATTGTAAATTGATGTATTGATTAGGGACTCCATGATTTGGTTATTTGATTTACTTGTCAGACCCTAGTATAGTGCACCATGTGTGCCCAGGGCTTGTAAATCAAATGCTGCTGGTGGGCTTGCAGCACTGGTTGTGCCACCCACAGAAACAGCCTGTAAATTGTGTCTCAGGCCTGCTATTGCAGAGCCTGTGTGCACTCTAGTACTGCCATGTCGACTTGGGGAGTGCACCCACTTGCCAGTCCCTAAACCTTCCCTTTTCTTCATATCAGACACCCCTAAGGTAGGCCCAAGGGCAGGCTGCATTGTAAGTATAAGGTAGGACATGCCCTGGTGTGTGTGTGGCATATCCTAATCGTGAATTACAGCCATTTTCGATTTTCACTACTGCAAGGCTACCATTCCCCAGAGGTCAGAATGGGCAGTTTGATTATAACACCTTATAATCCTAACTGACCCAGGGAACATGGTAGAAATTCGAGTTTAGTATGCCTGAACTCAGAATGATAAAATACATCTTTTAGTAAAGTTGGTTTTAACATTCTGTGTTTGAAAATACCACTTTTAGAAAGTAGGTATTTTCTTACCTAACCATCCTGCCTGCCTCTGCTAGCTTGTGTATTGTGTGTCTGGTTTTGTGAGTGACGGGGGCTTGGGGATTCCAGGAGACAGGGTGAGTCAGCACAGAGCTGAATAGACCTATCCGAATGTAGAGTGAGGGGAGGAGTTACACCTGGGTCTGAATAGGGCTGTGCCTTCCCTCCACAATGCTGGCTCCACCTCCTGTGGTGCGTCTGATGTCCCTGGCCTCCACTGTCAAAGGAAAGCAGGAGTCCTGTCAACAAAGTGCTCCAGGACTGCACATAACTGGTTTGGACTAGGTACAGGCCCCTCTGCCTTCAGAGGACAAAGGATTTAGTATTATAAATATGGGGACCCAGACACCAAGACTTTAGATCACTTCTGGGAACAAGACAAACCTCTGCCAAGGAGATGAACCAAGGAAGCTGTAGGAGTTGGATTGCCCCTCTGCCAGTGTGCTGTGTTGGCCTACAGTGGTGTCTTCAGTGCCAAGGAGAGGAGAAGGAACTTTTAAAGAACTTTCATCATCTTGCAGAATATTACTCCAAGGGCTTGATTTGAGCTTGCCTCCTGGCCGAAGTCTCAGGGATACCAGACTTCACCCCTTCTGTTTGCCTGCATATGGAACTTGCTGTTCTAGCTGCTACAGAAGGAATTTTGCAACACCGATGCCAGCGAGCAACGCCGTCTTCTGCATCGAGGCCGTGAGCGCTGCTCCGACTTGCAACACGGACCCGTGATAACAGTTACAATTATTATAGGTTAAAGGAAATATACATTATTTACCTCTTGGAAACAGGCCCTTCTTCCGGCTTTAGCTATGCCCCCCTTTATTGTAAAGATTAATTCACTCTTAAAGGGAGTTAAATTCTAATTTGGCAGTGTTGCTCCCATCTACAGTCATTTAAAACTCCAGAAGTTACTTTAAGAATTTAAAACTCTAGTAAAAAGTGGGTATCCCATAAACCTCAAGATGCTAACCCAAAATGAGGGTGGGCAAATAGCAACTGAAGCTTCAGTTGCAGGTGGATTGTAGTAGAGTGCGGGGAAGTTGGGACTACGAAGACTACACCAATGAAGATTTTTTGTCAAAAAGGAAGTGCCTGAAAACATTGTGACTGACAATTGTGTGCAATATGTATCAAAAGAATCAAGTGTCTTTCCAGCCCCCATGGCAGCAGCCTGCGGGCTAATGGGTTGATGAAATGATGATTAGGATGGTCAAGAGACACATGGAGATGATGGTCGTGGGCAGAGCGCCTATTAGGTGGTCTTTGAAGGAAATGTTGTGAGCTTACCTGACAGCACTTTAATACTGTTATTGGTGTGTATGCTTACATTGGTAAAGGGACATGTAGCTTTTTATTAAGTTGTCTCTATTATGTTTGTCTCTGGAAACATGGAAGGAGTTGTGGAAGTAGAAAAAAGGTGGAAGAGAGATTCTCCTGCATTGGGCCTTTCATAGATTCACATGCTTGAAATATTCCCCAACATCAGACTGAATACTTAGTAGTGAATGGTCAAACAGTATTGTTCATCAGCGCATTTAACTCTGCTTTAGCCATGCTTTACATTCAGTGTCTACATCATCATGTAGCCCAAACTCTGGCCAAAGAGGTGAAGAGACTTTCACCCGATTCTCCTCAGAGACTTGTCTTTCTTAGCAGTTGTCCTAGATGTCGAATCTTCAAAGCTCTGCTCTCTCTTCACATTTCTACAGCGTGGACATTTTCTCTTCCTGACACTATTGTCCCTGAGAGCTGCTTTCCTCTCACTCCCACTTACAGGAGGTGAGATTTTCGTATGTTTCTGTATGGTTAAGGCCAAGGAAGGGGAAAACATTCTCATGGCTGCAATTAGAAAATCCCTTTTTAGGACATGTGAGAGGTGGGGCAAAGAAAATATATTCTAACTACTTACATACTATATGCGTTTAGATTCTGCTTTAACAACATTCTGTAAAGAAATGTGTTATCTAAGAGATCTTTTCAGCTAGGGGCATGGAGGGGCGCTTGCTTTTCGCTCTTAAGACTGGCTCATCAGATTAGGGGTCTGTCAGGAGTGCTCCCCTATTCCTTGTATAAAGTGGCTAAAAAGAGGAAGTTGGAGCTGTTTAAATCTAATGAATCTGTTAGAACCTCTGAAGCAGAGACTCTCCACCTCTTCTTTCAAACTTCTGTTGCCAAGTCACAGACTTCAGATTTGGTTTGGGATAAATGCAACAAATCCAAGTATTTACTGTCCACCTCATCGTCTACACCATCACCAGCTCGACTCGCCCACCAAGTAGAAATCTTTATTTTCTCTTAAAGTGTAGTTGAAGGCAAAGTTGTTGTAGTAAAAAAAAAATGTGAAAAGCCCTCAAGGTGACGTTGGTGTCCTCATTTATCGCAGTATCATTAGTAGTGCAATACGGAGGGCCTGTTTCACAGTCTATATGTCTTCTGACTTGGGTCAACAATGAATGTGTAATCTAGGGCGGAGCACAATCCAGAACGCCACCTCTATTCCCATGCACTGTGTTACATGCCTTAGAGGGGGAAGTAAACAATATGGGCAAAATAATTCATGGCTTTACTGCAACTTCTGCGAAAGCGGCTGGTACTACTTCATCATCTGCATGTAGTGGCTATTGCACACTATAGCATGTTTCCTGGACAAAATACCAGATGGCTATCATATTCCGGCCTTAGCCATTCTCAAACAGAATGAGGATAACTCATCAACCCTAATTGACACCACAGTGGATGCTGCTAACACAGGCTTAAGGTAAATAGCCAATGGTACTGAAAAGATACGGCTAGGTTTATAACACATCACTCTACCCAAAAGTTCAGTCATGCGTTTTAGCTATACTGTTTGACTTGCAAATCCTATTTTCATTACAAGCATACGACTTTCTGATGAATAATTTTAACTGTAGATCCTTCATCTTAGAATACAACTTTGCCAGCGATGTTTCAGCGTACCACTAGGTGACTCGTGCGGCTCTACACTTGCTCGGTAGCACCTGGGAAATGAGCTTCGCATATGAGCGGTACTATTGTGTACCGACATGAGTTCCTTTCTTATAGCACCAACCAATGCAGATCCAAAACTCCACTGCAGCCTTCATCAACCTATAGACAACTTCCAGAAACAAGAAACTGTGTGCCAGGAAGAGATACCACATCACTAAATAGGCTTCAAGCTATGCTGTGACTGCATAAAGCAGATTGTCAGAACCCCTTTCAGAGGGCAATGGGGCTCACAGAGGCTACTGGGCCAAATCATGGGAGTTGAGGCCTTTTATTCCTAATGTCCCGTGGCCTGACTTATGGATTCCGAGCAACTGGACCAAATAACCCTTCTGCATTTAAATCCAAATGGTCGCACACTGCTGACCTACCTGCGTGTTACCCCAAAGAACTGTGGTCCCTGTAGTCAGCGTCGGCGGATACACCTATGCTCGTGTCGTGAGTGCAAGTGTGAATAGCGTTAGCCATCCCTGGACACGTGTTTCAAGGTTGTTGCCTCTCGTCAGCAGGGAGTAGGAAAGAGTGCAGGGTTGCTGTGTAGGCTGCTAAAATCATTATCAGGTATGTACCTCTCGTAGCAACGCAGGTGCGTAACCTGAGCCCGTCGACTCCCCGGCTCAAAGAGCCACTAAATAACTAAATCCAAATGGTCGCACACTGCTGACCTACCTGCGTGTTACCCCAAAGAACTGTGGTCCCTGTAGTCAGCGTCGGCGGATACACCTATGCTCGTGTCGTGAGTGCAAGTGTGAATAGCGTTAGCCATCCCTGGACACGTGTTTCGAGGTTATTGCCTCTCGTCAGCAGGGAGTAGGAAAGAGTGCAGGGTTGCTGTGTAGGCTGCTAAAATCATTATCAGGTATGTACCTCTCGTAGCAACACAGGTGCGTAACCTGAGCCCGTCGACTCCCCGGCTCAAAGAGCCACTAAATAACTAAATCCAAATGGTCGCACACTGCTGACCTACCTGCGTGTTACCCCAAAGAACTGTGGTCCCTGTAGTCAGCGTCGGCGGATACACCTATGCTCGTGTCGTGAGTGCAAGTGTGAATAGCGTTAGCCATCCCTGGACACGTGTTTCGAGGTTGTTGTCTCTCGTCAGCAGGGAGTAGGAAAGAGTGCAGGGTTGCTGTGTAGGCTGCTAAAATCATTATCAGGTATGTACCTCTCGTAGCAACGCAGGTGCGTAACCTGAGCCCGTCGACTCCCCGGCTCAAAGAGCCACTAAATAACTAAATCCAAATGGTCGCACACTGCTGACCTACCTGCGTGTTACCCCAAAGAACTGTGGTCCCTGTAGTCAGCGTCGGCGGATACACCTATGCTCGTGTCGTGAGTGCAAGTGTGAATAGCGTTAGCCATCCCTGGACACGTGTTTTGAGGTTGTTGCCTCTCGTCAGCAGGGAGTAGGAGAGTGCAGGGTTGCTGTGTAGGCTGCTAAAATCATTATCAGGTATGTACCTCTCGTAGCAACGCAGGTGCGTAACCTGAGCCCGTCGACTCCCCGGCTCAAAGAGCCACTAAATAACTAAATCCAAATGGTCGCACACTGCTGACCTACCTGCGTGTTACCCCAAGAAACTGTGGTCTCTATAGTCAGCGTCGGCGGATACACCTATGCTCGTGTCGTGAGTGCAAGTGTGAATAGCGTTAGCCATCCCTGGACACGTGTTTCGAGGTTGTTGCCTCTCGTCAGCAGGGAGTAGGAAAGAGTGCAGGGTTGCTGTGTAGGCTGCTAAAATCATTATCAGGTATGTACCTCTTGTAGCAACACAGGTGCGTAACCTGAGCCCGTCTACTCCCCGGCTCAAAGAGCCACTAAATAACTAAATCCAAATGGTCGCACACTGCTGACCTACCTGCGTGTTACCCCAAAGAACTGTGGTCCCTGTAGTCAGCGTCGGTGGATACACCTATGCTCCTGTCGTGAGTGCAAGTGTGAATAGCGTTAGCCATCCCTGGACACGTGTTTCGAGGTTGTTGCCTCTCGTCAGCAGGGAGTAGGAAAGAGCGCAGGGTTGCTGTGTAGGCTGCTAAAATCATTATCAGGTATGTACCTCTCGTAGCAACGCAGGTGCTTAACCTGAGCCCGTCGACTCCCCGAGTCAAAGAGCCACTAAATAACTAAATCCAAATGGTCGCACACTGCTGACCTACCTGCGTGTTACCCCAAAGAACTGTGGTCCCTGTAGTCAGCGTCGGCGGATACACCTATGCTCGTGTCGTGAGTGCAAGTGTGAATAGCGTTAGCCATCCCTGGACACGTGTTTCGAGGTTGTTGCCTCTCGTCAGCAGGGAGTAGGAAAGAGTGCAGGGTTGCTGTGTAGGCTGCTAAAATCATTATCAGGTATGTACCTCTCGTAGCAACGCAGGTGCGTAACCTGAGCCCGTCGACTCCCCGGCTCAAAGAGCCACTAAATAACTAAATCCAAATGGTCGCACACTGCTGACCTACCTGCGTGTTACCCCAAAGAACTGTGGTCCCTGTAGTCAGCGTCGGCGGATACACCTATGCTCGTGTCGTGAGTGTAAGTGTGAATAGCGTTAGCCATCCCTGGACACGTGTTTCGAGGTTGTTGCCTCTCGTCAGCAGGGAGTAGGAAAGAGTGCAGGGTTGCTGTGTAGGCTGCTAAAATCATTATCAGGTATGTACCTCTCGTAGCAACGCAGGTGCGTAACCTGAGCCCGTCCACTCCCCGGCTCAAAGAGCCACTAAATAACTAAATCCAAATGGTCGCACACTGCTGACCTACCTGCGTGTTACCCCAAAGAACTGTGGTCCCTGTAGTCAGCGTCGGCGGATACACCTATGCTCGTGTCGTGAGTGCAAGTGTGAATAGCGTTAGCCATCCCTGGACACGTGTTTCGAGGTTGTTGCCTCTCGTCAGCAGGGAGTAGGAAAGAGTGCAGGGTTGCTGTGTAGGCTGCTAAAATCATTATCAGGTATGTACCTCTCGTAGCAACGCAGGTGCGTAACCTGAGCCCGTCGACTCCCCGGCTCAAAGAGCCACTAAATAACTAAATCCAAATGGTCACACACTGCTGACCTACCTGCGTGTTACCCCAAAGAACTGTGGTCCCTGTAGTCAGCGTCGGCGGATACACCTATGCTCGTGTCGTGAGTGCAAGTGTGAATAGCGTTAGCCATCCCTGGACACGTGTTTCGAGGTTGTTGCCTCTCGTCAGCAGGGAGTAGGAAAGAGTGCAGGGTTGCTGTGTAGGCTGCTAAAATCATTATCAGGTATGTACCTCTCGTAGCAACGCAGGTGCGTAACCTGAGCCCGTCGACTCCCCGTCTCAAGGAGCCACTAAATAACTAAAACCCCTTCTGCATTTGACTCTCAGGATATCTTGGTCGTCGGGGGAGGGGGGTGGGCGGTGAACACGGGCTCGCAACTCAATATGCTCGCAATCATTGTCCAGCCATATATTCACTTTTGTGAAAAAAGAGAAATATTTTATTTCTACTGCAGTCCACACAAAGAAAAAATACAATATTCACAAACAATTACACGGTCCCCTGGTTATTCCCCATTCATTATTGGTAACTTCTAGGGTTGCCCCACTAGTAGTCTGAGTTTCCAGAGTCCACTTTGACTCTAAAGTCAATAGTGTTTCAGCGTTGCAGCGGACATTTAGCAACAAGTTCCATCGTGGAGGACAGGCACGAAACAAATCTTACCGCAACAGCAGGCATGAAGCGGCTGGAATTCCTAAGTGTGTCCCTTCTGCGGATGCTTAGCAGTAGCTGCAGCTGAGTTCAGGTGAGTCGGCCACACACAGCCTAGGCAACTATACTCAAGGGGTGCAGAGTCTCATCCTCTCGGTTGCACTCCCGAAGTGACTGAAGTGTCTCTGCGGATCCTTCTGCGGGGTAAGTGTCTTGTTCCTCTCCCAGTGGGGGGAGCGCATGTGGCATTCCTGCCTTGGTCTCCTCGCCTGAGTGATGGTGCACAGATCCTCCAATCGCTCCTCATATCTGTGACAGCAGGTGGCAGAAGAGTGTGCAGTTGTTGATGCTCCTGGTGACCGCCCTCTGGCCTACGGGGTCACAGTGTCTCACAGCACTTGGATTCCTGGCTAATCGGCATGGTGAAATCCTTCACACTGGGCCCTCCTGGTATATGGGGTCACCGCCCGTTACTGCACAAGGCTACGCCCCTTACCCCCAACAGTCTTTTTCACAGCGGCCCTTCTTGGCATAAAGGGTCGCCGACTCAGCTCTACACATGGGCTCCGGCCCCAGCTTGCCACACGGCTGCATTCACAGCGGCCTCTCTTGGTAGACATGGACCACCAACTGTGTCCTGCACACAGGCAATGACCTGATCGATGCAGCAGTCATTCCCTCGCATTGGGAGTCCACTTGACAGGGCTTTCCATTAGACCGTGCTCCCTTAAATTGCACACTGGTCTTGGTAAGCAGGCAGGCGCTGGTGCTCCAGGGCAGGTGGACTTGGATTCCCTTGGTGAAGTCCCCTCATCCAGCAGAGAGACTAGCAGGCCTTGGCTCCCAGTCTTAGTCACAGACAGTCTTGCAGAGCTTCCTTTCCTCACACTGCCCATGTGGCTGCTTGGCAGATGACCTTGTATGGGGTCTCAAACTCCCCTTCTTATAGTCCATTTCCAGAAACCAAACATGACTTGAGTCTGAGTCCTTAAAGTTTTATGTTGGGGTTCTGCTTCTGAGGAACTACCGATTCCTCTGTTCTCTATTTCTCTTGAAAAGCTGTATGTCACAGCAGGAGCGACTCCAAAGCTGATAGTCCTACAGCACAGGCCATGGGAGTGACTAGAGTTCATACCTAGATGTCAGCCACAGTGATATGTGCGGCAAAAAGGTTAGCCCAGGGCTCCTAGCCCTACTCTTTATGATTCACTTATTTGTCATTTCTCCTTCCTGAGATGTGCCCAATCCCCTTTCTTTTGAGCTCTCACTAAATCAACGAGCATCCTATGAGCACAGGCCATGGGAGTGACTAGAGTTCATACCTAGATGTCAGCCACAGTGATATGTGCGGCAAAAAGGTTAGCCCAGGGCTCCTAGCCCTACTCTTTATGATTCACTTATTTGTCATTTCTCCTTCCTGAGATGTGCCCAATCCCCTTTCTTTTGAGCTCTCACTAAATCAACGAGCATCCTATGAACTGTACAGGGGGAACCTGACTCTCCCCTCCCCAGTGTGTCATACCTAGCTTACAGCTTACAGGAATGCAGCAATACACAAATCTGTGGGGGATAACTCTACCTCCTCATGCTTTCACCATGCAGGCCTGGGTCTTCCCAAACTGAAACCCAGGGTCCTCCATGCAAGGTACCATTTGCAGGCACACTTACACACGGTGTATGTATACAGCATACACACAATGCACAGCACTGTATCCTCCATGTACTGTACCACTCCATAGGCACACATACACCACGCACATACATTTAGCATGCACGCGCAACCTACTCTGTATCCTTTGTATATTTTACCCCTCGCAGGTACATGTGCACCCAGCATATGCATCCAGCATGCATACGCTGCACAGCACTACAGCCTTCCTGTATTATAACTTGCACAGGCAGACCTAGCATATGCATCCAGTATGCACACACTGCACAGCGCTACATCTTTTGTGTATTGTATCATTCACAGGCACCTATACCCAGCACATGTGTTCAACATGCATGCATAGGCATAGTACTGCATGATCTTTGTACTGTACCCTTCCCAATCACACATACACCTAGCACAGATACACCACTCATGCGTTGAACAGCAAACCAATTTAGGCCAAACAGTCGAGTGAAGCACACATCAGCGAAACATTAAAAAGCAAGGGAGCCTGTAGGCCTCACTCCAGTGACACAGGTTAACAAGCATTGGCATAGCCAAAAGGTCTCGCCTATGCAAGAGCTATTGGCTTTGTCAATGTGTTTGCCCAGGTTATACAAATTGTAAACACCTAGGGCAACTCAAATATTAGATGAAATCAACAAGATATAGCTTTACAGGAACATTTAAGGGACAACACCATACTATAAGCCAGTACAAAAATGAGTTTATCTAAAACAAGATCTTATAAATATATAATTCATATTCACACATCAATCATATCTACATTCATTCTGAAATCATTCTACCATTTAAAACCAGGTTCAAGCACAAGACAAAAACAATTCACATCCGCTGATAAATCTCTTGTCTTTAGTGAAGATCAATGACTATTGGTCTGATGTAGTCGAAAATACGTGATACAGTTGAATAACAATCAGTGGCTATAACATAGATGTAATTCTCTACGCGCTTTTCGGCACAAGCCATGCCTTCATGAGGAAAAAGCCCCAAAAACTTCTTGCGTAGTACCAGAAGAAACGCTCCAAAAAGGAAGATACATGAGCAGGGGGTCTAATTATGGCATACACTGGAGTTATTTGCGAAAAGGTGATATGTATGCTTTGATGAATTCTGTGGTAGACAAAAGACAATCTTCAAATGGGGTATTAAACCCAGACTCGAACAGTATGCTTCGAGAACCCCGTGTTTGTAGGTGCTGATCGGTAGTGCTCAGTTCTTTTGATGGTAATTATGAACATGCGTGTTAGAAATGAGGGGGCTCTGGTTGACGCAGGTGTGAACCTACAACAAGCAGGGACCCTTTACTTCTTGTCAGGGCGAAGGATGACTCCCCAGAATAACCCCTGCTCACCCTCTAGGTGCGTGGCGCGAGCAGTCTAGGCTAAGTCTCAGGCGTACACGGTTAAGCAAATGCAATTACACATACAGTAAACCCCCTGCATGCACCACAAATGGACACCAATCCGGTAGTATATAAAAATAAGCTTTTATGTAGTTTCAGCAGAGTTAAATACAAGGCCCAGTAACGTTGAACTGATGGGGCCACAATTCTTAGGAATACGGTAAAGTTCTCTTTGTACGGAAAGTTCTTTAGGCAGGCACAAGGTGACTGTAGGCCTCAGCACACTCTAGGCTGAGGTGGCGACTTGGAAGCCCACGGCAGATGACAGGGAAATAAGAACGTTGCGGACCCTGGATCCGATGCGAGCTCGCGGTCGAGTTCGTAAGTACAGTACCTTGTTTCTTGACGCAAAGGCGGGTGCGGGATTTCAGCGGCTCTTCGACAGAAGAGCGAGGCGGCGTCCGGGGCTCCCACACTTCACGAGGGTGTCTGATCTTCAGGCTCACGACAAGAGCGGGGTGTTGCAGGTGGCGGGTGAACAAAGCGGGGCAGCCGGGCACGCCGATGCGTCCGGGCTGTCCGAGGCTTGGAGATGCTCACAAACGCCGATTCCGGCGGGAGGGTGAAGGTGCACAGCGAGCCTCCACGAGCGAGGTGACGGGGCAGCCCAGCACAGCGTAGGGGGAGCGGCTCCGATCGAGCGAGGCTCTTCCCAAGGCGGGGGCGGCTAAGCAGTCCTGGTCACGGCTCAGGGAGGGACTGCGGCACGAGGGTCACAGCTCCGGCGAGGGAAAGGACACCACGGTCAAGCAGCAGGCGGGTGAAGATCAGGTAGAGCCCAATGGTCCTGGGGCTCCGTTCAGGGGGCAAGCTCGGTTCCAAGCCCTTGGAGATCGTTTTGGAAAAGCACAAGTCTTGAAAGTAAAAATAAAGCAAAGTCTTCAGCAACAGTTTCTCTTCTCCCCTTTGGCAGCGAGGTCACCACTGCAGGCCAATCCCCCAGGATAGGGACAGTCTTCCTCCTACAGCTTTCCCGGTGCCTCCTCCTCAGGCAGAGATTCTTCTTGGTCAAAAGCGGATCTAGTTTCTTGGGAGCAGGGCTCCTCCATTTATACAGCAAATCTTTTGTTCTCCCAGGCCAGGGGGGCCCTTGCCTAGTTCAGTCCGGTTTCTGAGCACTTCGTTTACGTGATGCAGGCTTCTTCTTTCAGAGTGCAGGGCAGAGTCATCAGACGCTCCACAGGGGGTGGAGCCGGCATCGAGGTAGCGGAGCACTGTCCTATTCAGAGCCTAGGAGCACTCCTCCCACCCATCTACCTGTCGATCGTCCTATTCATACCAGGCTACCTAGCCCTGCCCATCTGGGTTCCCCCAGCCCTGTCACTCACACCAGCCAGACATCAGATACACATCATGCAGAGGCGGCTGAAATGTTTAGGCAAGCAAAGGCCAACTTTCTAAAAGTGACATTTGCAAACCCGGAATATTAAAATAAACCTTGCGAAAAGATGTACCTTATTATTCCGAGTTCAGGCATACTAAACTCGATCTTCTACCATGTTCCCTGGGTCGGTTAGGATCATAGGGTGTAATAATCCAGGCCGCCCATACTGGCCTATGAGAACAGGGTAGCCTTGCAGTAGTGAACAACAAGATGGCGGTAATTCACTACTAGGACATGCCAGGCATCCGGGCTTGTCCTACCTTAGGCTTACAACGCACCCTGCCCGTGGGCCTACCAGAGGGGTGACTAACATGCAGCTAAGGGAAGGTTTTAGGGACTGGCAAGTGTGGGCACTTGCCGGTCAGCATGTCAGTACCAGACTGCACGCAGGTTCTGCGGTGGCAGACCTCAGACATATTTTACCGGCCGCTCCTGTGGGTGGCACAACCAGTGCTGCAAGCCCACCAGCGGTGTTCGCATTTACATGCCCTGGCGCCCCTGGCGCACTTTACTGGGGTCTGACAGTAAATCAAACAGTCCAATCATGGAATCCAACCAACATATACAATTTACATAGGGAGCACTCGCACCGCGACACTGGTTGGCAGTGGCACAGCGCGCTGAGCGGCCAACACCATAAAACACATGAGGCACAGCGACAAAAAGAGGAAGGGAGACTCACGCCAAGGTGCCAGGTCTAACACGTGTCCCCTCCAGCTGAAAAGTGGGGGGAACTACCCTACCCCAGGGAGTTCCTCATCACTAAGGCGGAAAAATCTGGACAGACCGTCAGCATTGGCGTGATCTGTACCAGGGCGATGTTCCACCGTGAAATCCATACCCTGTAGGGAAATGGACCACCTCAACAGCTTTGGATTCTCACCCCTCATATGCATCAACCATCTGAGGGGCCTGTGGTCCGTCTGAACCCGGAAGTGAGACCCAAACAAGTAGGGTCTTAGCTTCTTCAGCGCCCAGACCACAGCAAATGCCTCACGCTCAATAGCACTCCACCCTTGTTCCCGTGGAAGTAACCTCCTGCTAAGAAAGGCTACGGGTTGATCTAGGCCCTCCTCATTAATCTGTGAAAGAACGGCCCCCACACCATGCTCTGAAGCGTCTGTCTGAACGATAAACTCTTTGGAGAAGTTGGGAGCCAAGAGCACGGGCGCCGTGCACATAGCAGTTTTCAAGGCCTCAAACGCTTTCTGACAGGTGTCAGTCCAGATCACCTTCCTGGGCTGCTTCTTCGAAGTCAGCGCTGTCAAGGGGGCAACCATGTTGCCATACCCCTTGACAAACCTCCTGTAGTACCCGGTGAGACCTAGGAAGGCTCTCACCTCCGTCTGGGTTTTGGGCGCCTCCCAATTCAGGATGGTTTCTATCTTGGGCTGAAGGGGTGCCACCTGGCCACTCCCAACTTGGTGTCCCAAGTACACCACGGAACCCTGCCCGATCTGGCACTTACTCGCCTTGATCGTGAGGCCTGCCTTGCGCAGCGCCATCAACACTTCCCAGAGGTGACGCAAGTGTTCCTCCCAAGTGGAGCTGAACACTGCGATGTCATCCAGGTAGGCTGCACTGAACGAATCCAGCCCAGCCAACACCTGGTTGACCAATCTCTGGAAGGTGGCAGGGGCATTCTTCATCCCAAATGGCATAACCCGGAACTGGTAGTGCCCATCTGGGGTGGAAAATGCTGACCTCTCTTTGGCCCCCTCGGTCAAGGCGATCTGCCAATACCCCGACGTTAAATCAAACGTGCTGAGGTAGTTGGCAGCCCCTAGCCGATCGATGAGCTCATCAGCTCTGGGGATGGGGTGTGCGTCGGTCCTAGTGACCGAATTGAGTCCTCTGTAGTCCACACAGAACCGGAGTTCGGGTGTGGCTCCCGGCGCTGCAGCCTTTGGGACCAAGACCACGGGGCTGGCCCAAGGACTGCTAGAAGACTCAATTACCCCGAGGGCAAACATCTTGGAGACCTCCTCCTTGATGCATGTCCTCACCCTGTCAGTCACCCGGTAGGCCTTGTGCCGCACAGGTGGACTATCCCCAGTGTCCACATCATGGACGCACCAATCAGTGACACCAGGGATCAGGGAAAACAGGTCAGAAAACTGTCCCAGCAGCTGGCGACAATCATTCTGTTGCTCAGGGGTCAGGGTGGAAGAGAGGATGACACCATCCACTGACCCATCTTGCTCCTTGGCTGACAGGAGGTCAGGAAGAGGTTCTGTCTCCTCTTCCATTCCAGCATCTGTTGCCAAGAGCATGCCCACTTGGGACCTCTCCAAGTGGGGCTTGAGGCGGTTGACATGTAGGACCCGTAAGGGGTTCCTGGGAGTCTTCAGGTCCACCACGTAGGTAACAGGACTCTTGCGCTCCACCACCTCAAAGGGACCGGTCCACTTATCCTGGAGCGCACATGGCTCCACGGGGGCCAAGACCCATACTTTCTGCCCAGGCTGAAGCTCTACCAGAGTGGCATTCTGGTCGTACCACCGCTTCATCTCCTCCTGGCTGGCTTCCAGATTTGCCTCAGCAAGTTGCCTGAAACGCCTAGTCTGATTCCTGAAGGCCAGCATGTAGCTATATACATTCTGGGGAGGTTTCCTGGGAGATTGCTCCCAGCCTTCCTTGACCAGACTTAGAGGTCCTCTGACGGGGTGACCATACAGAAGCTCAAAGGGACTGAACCCCAGAGACTTCTGTGGCACCTCACGGTAAGCGAAGAGAAGGCATGGTAAGAGGACGTCCCACTTGCGCCTCATGGGTCCTTCTAGGCCCATTATCATGCCTTTGAGGGTTCGGTTGAATCTCTCAACCAACCCGTTTCCTTGGGGGTGGTAAGGTGTGGTGAACTTGTAGGTTACACCACACTCTTGCCAAAGAGATTTCATGTACTTGGACATGAAATTGGTACCTCGGTCAGACACCACCTCTAGAGGGAATCCCACTCGGGAGAAAATTCCCATCAGTGCACGTCCCACCACGGGGGCCGTCACTGTCCTCAGAGGGATGGCTTCCGGGTACCGGGTGGCATGGTCCACCAGGACCAGGATGAACCTATTGCCCATCGCTGTCTTGGGGTCCAGTGGCCCTACAATGTCAATCCCCACTCGCTGGAATGGAGTACCGACCACAGGGAATGGCTGGAGTGGAGCCTTCTGCTTCCTTCCACTCTTTCCACTTGCCTGGCAAGTCTGGCATGTCCTGCAGTGAGTATCCGAACTCCTGCGCATTTGAGGCCAATAAAAGTGGGTGACAAGCCTTTCAAAGGTCTTGTCCTGCCCCAAATGCCCTGCCAATGGCACATCGTGAGCCAGCCCCAGTAGGAAGGCTCTGAAGTCCTGGGGTACCACCAGCGCACGGGCTGACCCAGGCTCAGCAACCTTAGGCTCTGTATATAGGAGGTCGTTCTCCCAGTAAATGAAATGCGATCCTGACTGATCACCGGCGGCCTGGGCTGCAGCCTGCTGCCGCATACCCACGAGAGAAGGGCACTCCTTCTGTGCCTTACAAAAGTCCTCCCTGGTGGGACCCCCTTCCTGCTGCCAATGGGTCAGCTCCGGTAGGTCTCCCAGTTCAGCTATCTGTTCCCCTGTAGGCTCCAGGGCATCCCCCTCAAGGTCTGCTTCCTCCTGGACCGTGGGAACTTCAGGGGCCGGCTTCCCGCGCCCCTTGCTCCTTCTCTCTGAGGCCGGTTCCTGGGCCTCCCTCTCAGGCTCCAGGACCTCTTGAGTACCTCTACTGGCTGCCATGGACCGTGTGGTGACACACGCCCAATCCGGCATACCCAACATCTCCAGGTGAGCACTCCGCTCCACCTGAGCCCAAGGTGAGCTCTCCAAATCGTTCCCTAACAAACAGTCTACAGGCATGGCGGGCCTCACAGCTACCTGAAGAGTACCAGAGACCCCCCCCCACTCGAAGGGAACCTGAGCCACCTTGCAGTGTCTCTCTGTGTTGTCAGCGGCAACAACGGGATAGAATGCATTGGGGACCACCTGCTCCTGAGACACCAGGTGACACCTGACAGCTGTCACACTGGCTCCTGTATCTCTAAGAGCTTCCACCCTATGGCCATTTATGGTCACCCACTGCCTGTACTTCTTAGTGTTCTCAGGCAGCTGGGTTGGAGGGACCACTTCACGGTCTCCTAGCGAGACCAGGGACATCTCTGCGGGACCCCACCCACCTTGGACATCCCTCTCCTCCCCCAAGGCTACACTCGTCACCTGCCGGGGTGGAGCACCAGTGGGTGCGGGTTTACCAAACATCGGACACTTCACATCAGAGGCAAAATGCCCCAAATTGTTACACCTGTAACATCTTACGGGCCCCTTCTGAACAGGAGGACCTGTCGGGGCCCCGGTCGGTTTCTGGGGTGGGGGAGGCTGAGAACCCTTCCCTTGGTTCCCTTGGGGATTATTTTGGGGCCCTTTTTGGAACTGCTTCTGTTTACCCCTGTCCCCCCCACTCTTCTGCTGGGGACCCTGCCCACCCTTGGCGGAATCTCCCACGGTACCCTTGTGGACCCTGGTACTGACCCAGCGGTCCGCCTCCTCAGCAAGCTTCCTCGGGTTAGTCAGCTTACTATCGATCAGGTGCTGGCGTAGCTCAGGAAAACAATTACTGGACAAGTGCTCCCATGCCATTAGATCAAGCAGCCCTTGATAATCATTCACCTTACTACCCTTCACCCAACCATCCAGCGCTCTGCAAAAGAAAGTCACATACTCCACATACGTACTATTGGGAATCTTAGTGCAACCCCTGAACCTCTGTCTATATAACTCAGGGGTCAACCCATACCTAGCCATCAATGCTTCCTTCATATGGGAATAAGAATTACGAACATCAACAGGTAAATCTAACAGTGTGTCCCGCCCCTCACTCAGGAACCTTCCCCACAACCCCGCTCCCCAATCTTTCTCAGGGACCCGGTGGGAAGACATGGCTACCTCGTAGGCTCTGAACCACTGCCCGATGTCGTCATTCCTGAAGAACTCCTTCACTACATCCTTAGGAATATAAACTCTTGGTTCCGCCGATCCTGGCGGTGTGCTGCCACCAGAGGGATTAAGCTCCAAACTTTTGGCTTTCAGCTCCAGCTCCCTCAGCTTCATGTCATGCTCTAATTGTAGTTTCTTTTCTTCCATGGCTAATCTTTGTTTTTCCATATCCATCTGCCCATGGAGTTTTGCCATTTCCACCTCGTGTGCCCGGGTTGCTGCCCTGTCCGCCAACTCCTCGGGCGACAGGCATCTGCCGAACTCATGGACACTTTCTGGGGGAATCACTTCCACCTGATTCTCTGGTGCCTTTGACTCATACCAGGCCCTCAGCGCCTTCACGAGTTGGGCCTTGTTTTTTAATCCAGTTTGGGCGATCCTGAACTTGGAGCACAAACCTTTCAAGTCTTCATTGGTACGATCCATAAGCGCGCCTTCTTCCCAATCTACGTCCTCAAATCCAGAGATTATGGAAGCCGCCCTTCCGGCGGAAAGTGAACCAGGCATGGCTCTAACAACGGAGATTCTTGGCAAAACAAAAAACAAATGCTAGCCTTGTGGCTGTGTTACTGGTCTGCTCTTACTACGTGGCGATCAGTGATTCACTATACGTAAACCACAAATGCAAATCCGTAAATCCCACCGCTGCCACCAATGTTAGAAATGAGGGGGCTCTGGTTGACGCAGGTGTGAACCTACAACAAGCAGGGACCCTTTACTTCTTGTCAGGGCGAAGGATGACTCCCCAGAATAACCCCTGCTCACCCTCTAGGTGCGTGGCGCGAGCAGTCTAGGCTAAGTCTCAGGCGTACACGGTTAAGCAAATGCAATTACACATACAGTAAACCCCCTGCATGCACCACAAATGGACACCAATCCGGTAGTATATAAAAATAAGCTTTTATGTAGTTTCAGCAGAGTTAAATACAAGGCCCAGTAACGTTGAACTGATGGGGCCACAATTCTTAGGAATACGGTAAAGTTCTCTTTGTACGGAAAGTTCTTTAGGCGGGCACAAGGTGACTGTAGGCCTCAGCACACTCTAGGCTGAGGTGGCGACTTGGAAGCCCACGGCAGATGACAGGGAAATAAGAACGTTGCGGACCCTGGATCCGATGCGAGCTCGCGGTCGAGTTCGTAAGTACAGTACCTTGTTTCTTGACGCAAAGGCGGGTGCGGGATTTCAGCGGCTCTTCGACAGAAGAGCGAGGCGGCGTCCGGGGCTCCCACACTTCACGAGGGTGTCTGATCTTCAGGCTCACGACAAGAGCGGGGTGTTGCAGGTGGCGGGTGAACAAAGCGGGGCAGCCGGGCACGCCGATGCGTCCGGGCTGTCCGAGGCTTGGAGATGCTCACAAACGCCGATTCCGGCGGGAGGGTGAAGGTGCACAGCGAGCCTCCACGAGCGAGGTGACGGGGCAGCCCAGCACAGCGTAGGGGGAGCGGCTCCGATCGAGCGAGGCTCTTCCCAAGGCGGGGGCGGCTAAGCAGTCCTGGTCACGGCTCAGGGAGGGACTGCGGCACGAGGGTCACAGCTCCGGCGAGGGAAAGGACACCACGGTCAAGCAGCAGGCGGGTGAAGATCAGGTAGAGCCCAATGGTCCTGGGGCTCCGTTCAGGGGGCAAGCTCGGTTCCAAGCCCTTGGAGATCGTTTTGGAAAAGCACAAGTCTTGAAAGTAAAAATAAAGCAAAGTCTTCAGCAACAGTTTCTCTTCTCCCCTTTGGCAGCGAGGTCACCACTGCAGGCCAATCCCCCAGGATAGGGACAGTCTTCCTCCTACAGCTTTCCCGGTGCCTCCTCCTCAGGCAGAGATTCTTCTTGGTCAAAAGCGGATCTAGTTTCTTGGGAGCAGGGCTCCTCCATTTATACAGCAAATCTTTTGTTCTCCCAGGCCAGGGGGGCCCTTGCCTAGTTCAGTCCGGTTTCTGAGCACTTCGTTTACGTGATGCAGGCTTCTTCTTTCAGAGTGCAGGGCAGAGTCATCAGACGCTCCACAGGGGGTGGAGCCGGCATCGAGGTAGCGGAGCACTGTCCTATTCAGAGCCTAGGAGCACTCCTCCCACCCATCTACCTGTCGATCGTCCTATTCATACCAGGCTACCTAGCCCTGCCCATCTGGGTTCCCCCAGCCCTGTCACTCACACCAGCCAGACATCAGATACACATCATGCAGAGGCGGCTGAAATGTTTAGGCAAGCAAAGGCCAACTTTCTAAAAGTGACATTTGCAAACCCGGAATATTAAAATAAACCTTGCGAAAAGATGTACCTTATTATTCCGAGTTCAGGCATACTAAACTCGATCTTCTACCATGTTCCCTGGGTCGGTTAGGATCATAGGGTGTAATAATCCAGGCCGCCCATACTGGCCTATGAGAACAGGGTAGCCTTGCAGTAGTGAACAACAAGATGGCGGTAATTCACTACTAGGACATGCCAGGCATCCGGGCTTGTCCTACCTTAGGCTTACAACGCACCCTGCCCGTGGGCCTACCAGAGGGGTGACTAACATGCAGCTAAGGGAAGGTTTTAGGGACTGGCAAGTGTGGGCACTTGCCGGTCAGCATGTCAGTACCAGACTGCACGCAGGTTCTGCGGTGGCAGACCTCAGACATATTTTACCGGCCGCTCCTGTGGGTGGCACAACCAGTGCTGCAAGCCCACCAGCGGTGTTCGCATTTACATGCCCTGGCGCCCCTGGCGCACTTTACTGGGGTCTGACAGTAAATCAAACAGTCCAATCATGGAATCCAACCAACATATACAATTTACATAGGGAGCACTCGCACCGCGACACTGGTTGGCAGTGGCACAGCGCGCTGAGCGGCCAACACCATAAAACACATGAGGCACAGCGACAAAAAGAGGAAGGGAGACTCACGCCAAGGTGCCAGGTCTAACAATGCGCAAACATCAGTGAATAGGAAATTGGATATACTGTGGATAAAATGCATTCAGGAATCTCGATATCACAAAGGCAGCAGCCGAACGCCGTCCAAGCCATGTTGTACACCAGTGTGACTGCTGTTCTGCATGGCTAAAAGTGAGTGGAGTAAGGTGGGGTGGATTGGAAAAGATTTAGGTGGGGTATATTAGAGTGTGGTAGGGTGAGGTGGGTAGATTTGGGATAGATCGGGTGGGGGAGGTAGGGGTGGGGTAGATTTGGGCGGGTTGAGGTGGAGTAGATTGGAGTGTGGTAGATTGGGGTAAGTTGGGTAGGGTAGGTTGAGGTAGACTAGAGTGGGGTAGAATGGAATAGTTGGAGTGAGGTAGATTGTCGTGGAGTAGATCGGAGCTGGGGAAAGTATGGTAGATTGGAGTGTGGTGGATTGGAGTGAGGTAGGTTGGTATACATTGTAGTTGGGTGAGGTAGATTGGAGTGGGGGTAGTTTGAGGTAGATTAGGGTGTGGTAGATTGGGTAGACAGAAGTAGTTGGAGAGGGCTAGGTTGAAGATTATGGTAAATTGTTGTGGGGTAATGGGTGTAGGTTGTAGGGGGACATATTGTAGTGGGGTAAGGTGGGGTGAATTGGAGTGGCGTAGATTGGAGTGGGATAGATGTGGTAAATTGGAGTGCAGTAGATTGAGGTAGGTTGGGTGTGGTAGATTGGGTTGGGCTGGGTAGGTTGGGGTACATTGGACAGGGCAGATTGAGGTGGGGTAGATTGGGGTGGTCAGATTGAAGTAGCTTGGGGGTAGATTGTGTTGGTGTAGATTGGGGAAGATTGTGGTAGACTGGGGTGGGGTAGAATGGGCGGGACAGGTTGGAGTGGGGTAGTTTGGGGTAACTTGTAATAGTGTAGTCTGAAGTGGGATAGATGGTAGTAGACTAGATTGGAGTAGATTGTAGTGAGGTTGGTTTGAGTAGATTGGGGCGAGGTAGATTAGAGTGGGGTAGGTTGGGTAGGTGGGAGTGTGGTAGATTGGGTATGGAAGATTGAGTGGGGTAGATTGGAGTAGATCGCATTGAGGTAGATTGGGGTAGGATGGGTGGTGTAGATTGGAGTTGGGCAGATTACAGTGGGGGTAGAACGAGGCAGATTGGAGTGGTGTAGAATGAGGCAGATTGGAGTGGGGTAGAATGAGGTAGACTGGGGTACATTGGAATGGGGTATAATCGAGAGTGGTAGATCGGAGTGGGGTAGAATGGAGTGGGTTAGATTGGGTGGGGTGGATTGGAATCGGATAGATGGGTTTAGACTGGAGTGGGGTAGATTGGGGAAAGTAGAGTGGGGTGGGGTAGATTGGGTAAGATTGGAGTGGGGTAGATTGGGCCAGGTAGGGGCAGATTGGAGTGTGGTATATTGGTGTTGGTCGTGTAGGGTAGATTGGGTTGGCGTACATTGGAGTGAGGTAGATAGAAGTGGGATACATTGGAGTGGGGTGGGTTAAGGTAGATGAGTTTGGTATATAGGAGTAGTTGGAATGGGGTAGATTGGGGCAAATTGGAGTGGCACACATTGGGTAGATTGTCATGGAGTAGATTGGAGTTGAGTAGAGTGTAGTAGATTGGAGTGGCGTAGGTTGGGGTAAATAGGGGTGGGGTAGATTCGAAAGGAGTAAATGTGAGGTAGATTGGGGTTGGTCGGTTGAGGTAGATTGTAGTGGGGTAAACAGGAAGATTGGAGGGGTAGATTGGGGTACATTAAAGTGAGATAGAGTGCAGTAGATTGGAGTGTGGTAGATTGGAGTGGGTAAGGTTGGGTAGACTGGAGTGGGCTAGGTTGGAGTAGATTGTAGAGGGGCAGACAGGGGTAGGTTGGAGGGGGTATATTGGGGAAAATTGGAGGTGGCTGGATTGTAGTGGAGTAGATTGCAGGAGATTGTAGTGGGATAGATTGTAGAGGGGTAGATTGGAGTGGGATAGATGGGGTAGATTGGAGTGTGGTCGATTGAGTTAGGCTAGGTGGGGTAGATTGTAGTGGGGTAGGTTGGGGTTGATTATAGTGTGGCAGATTGGGTGGGGGAGATGAGGGTAGTGTAGATTGGAGTGGAATAGGTTGAGTTACATTGGGGTGGGCAGACTGAGGTAAATTGGGTTGGGCCGATTGAGGTAGATTTGGGTGGGGTAGATTGGGGCAGATTTTAGTAGATTGGGGTCGGGTACATTAGGATAGGGTGTGTGGGGTAGATTGGATTGGTGTGGAGCGGGTGGATTGTAGTGGGGTACATTGGGCAAAGTTGGTTGGTGTAGATTGGAGTGGGGTCGATTGAGGTAGGTTGGTAGGGTAGATTGGAGTGGGATAGGTTGGGGTAGATTGGAGTATGACAGATTGAGGTAGATTTGAGTGGGGCAGATTGTGATAGATTTATGTGGGTTGGATTGGGGTTGGTACCATTGGGGTAGGATGGGTGAGGTAGATTGGATTGACGTGGAGTGGGTCGATTGGAGTTGGGTGGGGTAAATTGAAGTGGGGTAGATTGGAGTGGGTTAGATCGGGTGAGGTAGATTGCGGTAGGTTGGATGGGGTAGATGGAGATAGATTGGAGTGGGGTAGTGTGGGTAGACTGAAGTAATTGGAGTGGTGTAGTTTGGATAAGAGGTGTGGATTTTATTGGGGTAGATTGGGGTGGGGTAGAGTGTAGTTGGGTGCATTGGGGTAGGATGAGTGGGGAAGATTGGATTGGCGAAGATTGGGGTAGTTTAGGTGGGGTAGATTAGGGTGGGGTTGCTTGGATTGAGGTTGTTGTATTGGGGTAGATTGGAGTGGGGTGAATTGAGGTAGGCTGGAGTGGTGTCGTTTGGGTAGACTGTAGTAGTTGGAGTGGGGTAAAGTGGTGTGGTGTAGATTGGGGTACACTACAATAGGTAAAGTTTGGTGGGGTAGATTGGAGTGGGGTAGAGTGAGGTAGACAGGGGTAGCTGGAGTGGGGTAGATTGGAATAAATTGGAGTGGTGTAGGTTTGCGTAGTTTGAAGTGGTGAAGGTTTTAGTGTGGCTGATTGGGGTAGACTGGAGTGGGGTAGATTGGGGATTTGGGAAAGACGAGTGGCGTAGATTGGGTGGATTGAGTGGGGTAGATTGGAATAGGGTGGATGGGGTAGATTGAAGTGGAGTGGGGTAGGGTAGATTGGAGTGAGGTGACGTGCGCTGCGATGAAGTGGAGCAGCAGCACGTGGAGGAAGCAATACTGTGAAGATGGAGGAGCAGTAGTGTAATAAAGTGGGGGAGGTAGCAGTACCATGAGGTAGTGGGAGCATTATTACGATGAAGTGTAGGTTCCTCTCTACTTTCAATAGCTAAGTAGTCAATTTGTTTTGAAAAGTGAAAAAATACTTCAACTGCCCAGGACACATTTATCCCATTGCGAATGCACATAGAAAAACCCAACTATCCACTTTCAAATGCTTGGCAGCTTTTTAAATGTAGGTAGTTTGTTAATAAAAACATATTTTTTTATGGGATTTTTTGTCTTTGCATAAAGTTTTTGTTGATCCAGGTGAACAAATGCAATATTAAAAAAATTCAGTTTCACTGCTTATCAGCTTAATTTCGACTTAGTCTGTAACTGCACTGTTGAGAGTGCCATTCAAAGGTTCATTCGAATTCCCATAATGCCATGGGCTCCAATTGTCAATTTAAACTGCTTCCTCCTTGTTAATTGTATTTTAGCCACTCCTTAGATATGTTTGAAAGTTGACAGTAGACAGTGCAAAGTGCATGGGTAGTTGGCCCCAGTTTTCAAAATCACTCTTACATCTTTTTAGACTAGTGCTTTATATGCTGTTCTGTTTGATTTTTTCTATAGTTCACATTCTGCCTGCAAAACATTGCTTCTCCTGCTTGCTGATCTCCCAAGTGCGAAGTGAAAACAACAAGAGCGATTGATTAGGATTGAGATTGAGAAGGAGGGTGTGGGGGTTGGGGGACGCAACATGGAATGCCGAGTCTGTGGCGTTTGCTTGTTATTGTAAAAGAAATAGAAACAGGAGCTAAAGGGCAGCAGGATGCACATGGAATACTGAGTCAGTGGCATTTGTTTGTTATTGTAATAAGAACACCACCTAAGTATCAGGCATGTATGCAGCGCTTAACCACAAATAAACAGCAGAAAAGGTGAGGGTGGTAAAAGAAAAATAGATGGGCAGAGGGATGAGACAGAAAAGATACAATGGGGACGGGATGAGAGAGAAAAAGAAGCAACACGAATGGGGGGCGCTTGGGTAGGGAAAGGTGTGAATGCAAACACGAGAACTCATATGCAGTGCTTAAACAATTAATGGGCAGCGGGCTCAGGGAGGTAAAGAAAAACCGACAGGGGGGTTAGACAGAATAGAAGTAACAGGGATGGTGTGGTGGGAGGGTAAAATAACTAACACGAATAGAGTGGCAAGGTAATAAAAAGCAAAACAAATTAAGGGAAAGGAGAGATTGAAAACACAAGTACCTGTATCAAGTGCTTAAACACAATTTAAAAAGTAGCTCCAAAAATGGAAGCAGTATATGGACACAAGTACTTGGTCCTTGCTCTTGGGGAGTGCCAAACACAAGTAGAGGCATGCATGCCATGACAAATGGGAAGGAAGAATATGAGAGCGATGTGGAAGCAAACAAATGGTAAACTAGGGGCAGGCTGTAGCCACCCTAACTGTAAATAAAATTTCTGATGGATACATCTGCGAGTGGATTCCTCACCTTGTGAATATTCCTTGCGCCAGCATTCCACGGAATTTTTTCCCCAGCTCTCCACGCCGACATGAACGTCTTAATTCCACGGCTCCGCTCGCAACTCCGTATGACGTCACCGGAGCCATAAGAGAGCCACGTCGGCGTGATGACTTCCGTTCCCTTTTTTCCGCGCCGTCGACGCGTAATGGTTTTCCAGCTCTCTCCTTGATTGTAGAGTTACTTTGTAGTTTCCTTGTGGGTTACTGTTTCTAAAGTACTCATGTCTTCGCCGAGGAAGTCAGGTTTTAAGCCGTGTAGGGAACGTGGGGGTCACATGTCCATCACTGACCCCCATGAGGATTGTTTATGGTGTCTTTCATCAGATCACGACGTGTAAGACTGTTCCTGCTGCAGGAAAATTAATCCTAAGGCTCTAAAGGAAAGGGGAGCAAAGCTGTTCATGGCCAAGGCGAAGGAGGAGGGCAGAGGTCTAAAACGAGATAAGCCGAAGCCGGAGTCATCGACTTCGCACTCGTCGAAGTCGAGAAGACACAAGAAGAAGAGGAAGCATGACTCTCGGCGAAGAGTAGGGCTTCGAGGTCGCCTTCACCTCGACGTCGCAGTAAGGACTTGGTCTCTCCTTCGCCCTCTCCATCTCCTCGTGTCTCTCCGGAGAAGTCTTCTTCCCCAAAGATAACTCCGGTGCAGTCTCCGGCGCTGATGGATTCTCCAGCTTCCGACGCCGAGCCTGATCAGGTTGCTGAACTCTCTCCTGTGCCTGAAAGTGAACCAGTGGATCCAGGAGAGGATCCGTCGGCTCCAGCTCCAGCTACTCCTTGGCTGGATACAGGTTCGAATCCATACCCGCATTTCCCGACTCCGGGTGCGGATCTGACGCATTTTTTGAATGCTATGTATGGAGCAGCCTTCCCATCCGGTGCACCTTCAGGTCCCGTGGGTCCAATGGCGTTCAATTTGGGCGTGCCACAACACTAATCTCAGGCACCATTTATGCCCTTTTTGCCATGGCACCATCATGGCAGTTCCCGGCGCCGTCTGGAGAGCCTTCCTCCCGGCCTCGTCTGGATCGCGTGCCTTCGTCGGAGCCTCCCTCGATGCCGACTCCAGCTGCGCCGCATGTGACGCCGCCGACTCCATCGGCGCAGCCGACTCCGTACGGCGCTGCCGACGCCGTGTCCTCGGATCCGCTCTCGAAGAGAGGCTCAGAGGCTTATAGAGGAGGAACAGTATCGAGCAGATGAAGTGGAGGAAGGTGAATTGGGTGACTCCACGGATGAATTTGAAGGTATTCAGGAGGCAAGTGGGTTGGACACCACTCCTGAGTGGGAACTTTCTTCTTCCAGATCTTCTCTGCCTCAAGAGTTGGCTCCTTACCATTTGGTAATAAAGAAGGCTGCGGCGCTTTTGGACTTACAGTTGCCTTCTGCGGAATATAAGCAGAACTTATTGACTGAGGTCCTTCATTCGCCTTCCTCTATTGTCGAGCCTCTGTTGCCTTTTACTGAGGCTATCCTATTATGGACATTTGGCGCAAGCCACTTTCTTCGCCTGCTGTTTCTAGGACTGTGGCGAGAAGATATAGAGTGGCTCCGAGCTTCCTTTCCTCTCATCCTTCTCCAGAGAGTCTGGTAGTACAAGCATCCTGCTCAAAACAATCTTCGGGGGCTTTTCCGCAAGCGCCAGCTGACATGGACTCAAAGAAGATTGAGCAGTCAGCTAAAAAGGTCTTCTCATCTGCTAGCATGGCGCTAAAGTCAACTAATGCCACTTGCTTGTTGGGCCGCTACATTCATGCCTTGATGGACTCTGTAAAACAGTTGGCTCCCAAATTGCCTGATGAGGAGAAGGGTTCTTTTATGGAGGTTATTTCTGACACTCAAGCTGCAGCTAGGCAAGTTATTCAGTCAGGCCTAGATACGGCTGATTCTGTGGCCAGAGTTATGGGTTCTTCCGTAGCTACTAGAAGGCAGGCTTGGCTCCGCTCTTCCGGTTTTTTCTCTGATGTTCAGGCCACTCTGGTTGACTTACCCTTTGATGGGGAAAAGCTTTTTGGAGAGAAAGCGGATTCCGCCTTGCAGAGATTCAAAGATAGCAAAGCTACTGCGAAGTCATTAGGTTTGCAGACACAGTCGAAAGGGTTTGGCTTAAAAAAGTATAGGGGTTTTGGAAGGTCTTCCTTTTGCTCCTTCCGTCAACCTCAGCAGCAGCAACAAAATCCTCTAGAGATCCTATAGAGGAAGACAAAGGGGTCGGCGTGGTTCTGGCCGCAATCCCTCCTCCTCCTCAGCCTCCTCTGCTCCCAATGATGCTACAGGGAAGCAGCCCTAGATCCCCCATCCTGGATCATGTGGGGCCTGTTGGGGGTCGGGTGTCCCACTTTCTGCAAGGTTGGAAATTGGTCACAACGGACCTTTGGGTTTTAAACCTTGTGGAGAATGGGTACGCCCTTCCCTTTCGGAAATTTCCTCCCCCTTACCCTCCTTGCCAAGGATTTGCTCAGAGGACCATCTGCTTCTTCTGCAAAAGGAGGTTCTTGCATTGCTACAAAAAGGTGCGATAGAGGTGGTTCCAGAGCAGGAAAGGGGTCAGGGATGCTACTCCCGGTATTTCCTGATTCCCAAAAAGGACGGCAGATTGCGTCCAATCCTGGACTTCAGAGTCTTGAAATGTTACCTGAAGCAGGAGAAATTCAAGATGTTAACCCTTGCTCAGGTTCTTCAAGCGTTGCACCAAGAAGACTGGATGGTGTCGATCGACTTGCAGGATGCGTATTTCCACATCCCAATCCTGAAGTCGCACAGGAAGTATCTCAGTTTTACGGTTGGGTCGCAACACTACCAGTTTGCGGTCCTCCCGTTTGGTCTTACTACTGCACCTCGAGTCTTCACCAAGGTGATGGCGGTGGTGGCTGCCCATCTCAGGAGGTCGGGGATTCCGGTTTTCCCCTACCTGGATGACCGTCTTCTGAAAGCAGAGTCGCCAGAGATGGTGCAACATCATCTGCAGGTAACTTCTCATGTGTTATTCAACTTGGATTTTTCAATCAATGTGCCCAAATCTCACCTGGTGCCCTCTCAGCGCAACCTGTTCATAGGGGCGGTACTGGACACTACTGTGTGTCGAGCATTTCCTCCTCCACAAAGAATTCTCGACATTCAGGAGATGATCCCTTTATTCCACAATGGAGCGGTTGTTCCAGTTCTGAAGGTCCTTCGCCTGCTCGGTCTGTTCGCCTCCTGCATTCTGTTGGTCAACCATGCACGCTGGCACATGAGGGAACTCCAGTGGTGTCTCCGCAAGCAGTGGTATCAGCACAACGGGGATCTCAGGGAGTCAGTCAGGATCTCCAGAGAAGCTGCAGCGGATCTGTCTTAGTGGAGCGTGGAGGGCAATCTGTCTCAAGGAAAGCCCTTTCATTTTCCTCCAATGGTGGCCACAGTGATAACGGATGCCTCCACCCTGGGGTGGTGTCCTCATCTGGGGGATCTGGAGATCAAGGGTCTTTGGTCTCCAGAGGAAAGATTGTCTCATATCAATCTTCTAGAATTGCAAGCGATACGTTTGGCGCTCAAGGCTTTTCTCCCTTTGCGGTCAGTCGGTTCAAGTCCTGATGGACAACACTACCGCGATGTGGTATGTCAACAAGCAGGGAGGAGTAGGGTCGTACTGTCTCTGCAGAGAGGCTTTGCGACTCTGGTCCTGGGCTCAGGACCATCGGATTTGCTTGATGGTGAATCATCTGACCGGGGTGCTGAACGTACGTGCAGACAGTCTCAATCGACAGTTGTGGACCATGAGTAGAGGCTTCATCCAGAGGTAGTTCAGCACATCTTCCGGACGTGGGGGACACCTCGGGTGGACCTGTTTGCCACTTAAGAGAACGCGCATTTCCCGTCATTCTGCAGCCTCCAGTTTCCGATGCAGGGGGCGTTGGGGGACGCGTTTCAGTTGAGTTGGGGCTCACAACTCCTTTACGCGTTTCCACCCATACCCTTGATTCCTCGGGTTCTGAGGAAGATTCGCCAAGACCGGGCCCAAGTTATATTGATCGCCCCGGATTGGCCAAGAAGGGTGTGGTACACAGATCTACTTCACCTTTCGTCGCACCCTCCGCTCCGTCTCCCTCTCAGGGCAGACCCCCTCTCACAGTCGGAGGGGCAGGTTCTACACCCCCACCTCCAGAGCCTGCACCTTCATGCCTGGAGATTGAACAGGGCAACCTGAGTTCCTTCTCTCTCCCGCCTGATGTGGTGGATGTTATTTTATCGGCCAGGCGACACTCCACCAAGTCTATTTATTCCTATAGGTGGTCTAAGTTTGTAAAATCGTGTGGAGAGAGATCCATTGACCCTTTAAAAGCCCACCTTTCTAATGTGCTTCAGTTTGCTCTTTCCTTGGCTCAGCAGGGTTGTGCTGTGGCCACAGTTAAGGGCTATTTATCAGCCTTATCGGCTTTTCTGGGTCTTCCAGATCAGCCGTCATTATTTAAATCTCCTATTGTTTTAAGATTTATCAAAGGCATTACTAATAGGTTTCCACCTATTCTCTTTGTAATGCCACAGTGGGACCTTAATCATGTTTTAACTTTTTTGATGGGGTCCCCTTTTGAGCCCCTTCATAGCTGTCCTTTGAGGTTGTTGTCTTTTAAAACGGTCTTTCTTGTAGCCATAACTTCGGCACGGAGGGTGAGTGAGCTTCAAGCTCTTAGTTCAAAACCCCTGTTTTTATCCTTACATGCTGAAAGGATGGTCCTCAGGACCAGGGCTTCTTTCCTACCTAAGGTAGTTACTCCCTTTCATCTGGGGCAGTCCATTACTCTCCCTGTGTTTTATCCTTCCCCTCACCCTTCCAAGGAGGAGAAGAGACTTCACCGCTTGGACCCTAAAAGAGCAGTGAGCTTTTATTTGGACAGAACAAAGGATTTTCATTTGGAAGATCAGCTCTTCGTGGGCTATATTGGACACTCAAAAGGCAAAGCTGTGCACAAGCGCACTCTGTCCAGGTGGATCATCCTAACCATCAAGATCTGCTACGCCCTTGCTTGTAAGGTTCCTCCTGAGGGTATTAGAGCTCATTCAACTACAGAAAAGTCTTCCACCTCTGCTTTGGCCAGGGGTGTTCCAGTTGCAGACATTTGTAAGGCCGCGACTTGGGCCTCCCTCCATACTTTCGCAAAGCATTATTGCTTAGACTCTGAGATGAGGAGGGAGGGCCATTTTGCGCGCTCTGTCTTGCAGGACTTTTTGGTATAGGAAGGTGGACACCCTCCTCCAGGAGTGGGACTGCTGTGGGAATCTATTCACAAGGTGAGGAATCCACTGGCAGATGTATCCATCAGAAGAACAAGTTACTTACTTTCGGTAATGCTTTTTCTGGTGGATACAGTATCTGCCTGTGGATTCCTCACTGACCCACCCGCCTCCTCGTTGTCCACCTTTGTATACCTTAAAGGATGCCTTGTTTGACATGTTGTTTTACATTGGATCTTCTTTCTATCTGGTACATTTATAGGAAATGCTTATGTTCTTTAGCTTTCCTTTTGATTATGTACTATGTATATTTGTTCGAATGTTGTGTACTGTGTATACTTTGAATCTGTTGTCTGTTCGCCTCGGAGGCACGGAAAAAATAGGTGGAACTGACACCACCACGCCGACGTGGCTCTCTCATGGCTCCGGTGACGTCCTACGGAGTCGCGAGCGGAGCCGTGGAATTATGACGTCCACGTCGGCCTGGAGAACTGGGGAAAAATTCCGTGGGATGCTGTCGCAGAGGATATTCACAAGGTGAGGAATCCACAGGCAGATACTGTATCCACCAGTAAAAGCGTTACCGAAGGTAAGTAACTTGTTCGTCTCAAAGAGACCTCGCATGCGCTGTCTAGCCAAGACCTAAAAAGGACCGGTTCACTCCTACTGATCACTACATGGTATGCTGCCACCACAACGCTTCTTGCTGTTTATCTCCTGGTGAACGCAGTAGCATTTCACCAATATGAGAAAATCACTGTGGGCGCCCCTTCCGGTCCAACAAGACCCCAATCTGTGAGACCGGTCAGTGTCATGGCTCATTATCCGTGTTTGCCTATGACAACAAAAATCAGCATTAGGGATTAGACAGAACAGTTGAGCTTTCAAGGCAGGGGTGCATGTCCATTACCTTGCATAGGACTTTTCCTTCTCAACACATATGTTGGTCATATTCCTGCACAAGGTGTGTCTTTGCTAGCTGGGCTTGAGGCTTGACTCAAAGTAGTCCAACAAGTGCACTGTTATGCTCTTCATGGCAGTCAGAGACCGTGAGGCAAATCTGTACATCACAGAACATCAGAAGTTGAAACCTTACCGTAAGTCCACCTGTACGTTGCAGTGCAGGGCCAGTCTCACCATCTTGGCCATTCTTGCAAGAGGTCTACCTCGCAGTCCTTTGATGGGTCCAAGTCAAAGAGAAAACATAAAAAAGCAAAATAAACCTAAACCTCATCCTGCCATTGGGTTCCTAAGGAGAAAGCACAAGTGTGTCAAAATGTTATTCAGTCTCCCCGGGGACCCCAAACAAAGAGCTAATTCTCCAGCTGGTTGCAATGGACTCTGTTTTAGGAGTCATTGATGATGTCCAAGCAAGGTCTTCAAAGAGGCCTGGCTGTAGGTTTTTGTCATTTTTCAGGCTCCATTTAGTGTCCCAAGGATCCACAGGGGCTCCAGTCAGGTTACTGCCAGCACGTCCTTCCTCAGCACCAACTGATCCCTTGGAATCCGCTCCGGGTCCAATACCAACTCCGGTACAGAGACCTACTCCAGCATTTGGACCTGCGCCAGGCTGCCATTGATCAATGCCAGTATCAACGCTATCAGTGCTGGAAGAAGATTCAATTTGATCCCAATATCTGAACTCGAACCGACTTAAGTGATTGTGGTGAGAAGGGCAGCTGAGCTACTGGATTTACAGTTGTCCTCTGTCGAGACCTAGAATAATTTTCTCACATAAATTCTAGTCACGGCCTGTCATGTCTGAGCTGTTGCTTCCTTTCAAAGAGGCCCTCACGGATACTTTGATGGGCATTTGGTCAAAACCATGTGACTAGACAAGTGGCCAGTCGTCACACACCTGCACCTTTCAACCCCGATTTTCTCTCTAAGCATCTAGCACAGAGCGCCTAGTGGTGCAGGTTTCAATCAGTAAGATTAACCAAAATTCTTTCCATAGGACACCTCTGTATAGGGAGTCCAAGAGGACCGAGGCTTTTGGTGAAGAAATTTTCACTTCAGCTAGCCTTTTTTTTTTTTTAAATAGATTTTTATATAGCGCAAACTAGATCTGAAGATATCAGGTATCAGAGCGCTTTACATGAGCACCAGTTTCATTACAGATGGACACATTGATATTTTTGTTCGGCACGGGGAGATGAAGTGATTTGCCTAGAATCACAGGATGTTGAGCTTCGTTGCCGAGACTCAAACCCGGTTCCCCAGCTTCAAGGTCGACAGCTCTAGCCGTAAGGCCCCATCCTCTCCCCATCCTTGCGCTTATATCGGTCAATGCAGCCTGTTTGCTGGGCCGCTAAATGCATACCCTTAAGGAAATAGCAAGCAAGATCTTACTGATGATCCCAGAAGTCCTTAGGACCTCTTTGGCATAAGCCATCCATGATGGACAGGAGGCAGAGAAGTATGTGATTTGTGCTGGCTCAGTTACTACTGATTGTCTGGGTAAGGCCATTGGCACCAGCGTTGTGCTCTGCAGTGATGCATGGGTACATTCCACAGGATTTTATAGAGAGGTGCAAGCATCTCTCATGCATATGCCCTTTGATGGCTCATACCATGGCCATTACCATGCATCCTCACCCTTGCAATGCATTTACCGCTCATTGCCTTTACAAAGCGGATCTTTATCATGCATATGCCTTTACAATGAAATTGTAAGTATAGTCCAGTTAAATAAAGCCCCTAATATTTATATATATACTGTGAGAAAAGCTTCCGTGAAGACAACACGCTTCGGGTTTCAGCATAAATAAATGGTTGAGTCCCTGGATTAGTGTGCGGCTTCTTGTTTGCCACGTATCAAGGCAACAACAGTTTTAGGGATATATATATATATGTAGATGTATATATATATTTTCATTGAAAAAACCAAAGGTTACAGGGACGTTATAGTTCGGCTCAGATTTTGTACAAAACCGGTGAAATTCAGCAGTTATAGATACCTGAGCTAATTATACCCAACGCCTCCGCCATGCACTACTTATGACGTCACCTATTATATCACTGATGACATGGTCAGTGAAATCACTGATGACATCATCCAGTGAGTGTAAATGTTTTTTTAAGAGTTTGAGTGTTAAAGTTATATACTAACCTACTTCAAATGTTATATTAGTGTACTAGGTGCACTACTAATGAGTGATACTACTTCTAACATATATTATGTGTGTGAGTGTGTGTATCTGTGTGTGAGTGGGTTTCTGTGTGTGAGTGGGTGTCTGTATGGGTGTGTGAGTGTCTGGGTGTATAAGTGGGGGTTTGAGTAGCTGTATGAGTAAGTGGGTATATCAGTGGCTGTATGGGTGGATAAGTGGCTATGGTTGAGTGAGTGGGTGGCTGAATGGCTGTATGAGCGAGTGGCTGTTTAGTTAAGTGAGTTGGTGTGTGAGTGGCTGTATTGGAGAGAGTGTCTGTGTGAATGGTTGTATGGATGAGTGATTGATTGGATGTGTGAATGGGTATGCAAGTGGGTGTGTGAGAGCTTGTATGAGTGAATGAGAGGCTATACAGGTGAGTGAGTAAGTGTGTGAGTGCCTATATAGGTGAATAAGTGGGGGTGTAGGTAGCTGTATGGGTGTGTAAGTGGCTGTATTGGTGAGTGAGTGGTTGTGTGAGTGGCTCTATGGATGAGTGAGTTGTTATGCGAGTACTTGTATGGGTCTGTGAATGGGTACGTGTGTGAGTGGGTGTATGAGAGGCTATACAGAGGTGTGTGAGTGGTTCTGTGGATGATGTCATTTGAGATGTCATCAGTGAAGTCACTGACCATGTCATGAGTGATGTAATATGTGAGGTCATAAGCAGTGCATTGCGGGCGTAAGTTATAGTTAGCTCAGATAACTGTAACTGATGATTTTCACTGGTTTTGTATGAGTGAAATCTGAAGCCTAACTATAACGTCCTTATAACCTGTTTTTTCAGTGAATTTCTACGGTTTATTTTTATTCAATTTCCTAACTCTAACATCCCTGTAACCTTTGCTTTCTTTCAGTGAATTTCTACGAATTAATTTTTTTAATCCCAACTGTAACCCATCACATTTGAGAGTGTGTGGATGTGTGAGTACCTGTATGAGAGGGTGAATTAGTGCCTGTGTCTGTTTGTGAGTGCCTGTGTGAGTGGGTGCCTGTATGGGTGTGTGAGTACCTATATGAGTGTCTGAGTACCTGTGTGGGTCTGTGAGTGCCTGTGTGGGTTTGTGAGTGGGCGTGTGAGTGAGTAGTGCTATGCATTTTAGGCATTCGCATTATTAAAGTATTTAAAAGGGAGAATCATGGACTCTGCTCCCACCAGGAGAAGATGAGGAAGAAATCGCTTGTCACATTCACCCCAGATCCGATTGGGCTCCAATAAATCAGCAATGTAGTCGCATCCATTAAGGATCTCAGGTCATTTTTCAACATGGTATACGAGGGGAAACACACTTGGTTTGCTTACGCCAACCCCAAGAAGTTAGTACAATTTGTGCTTTAATGAAGTGAAGTTTCCACTGGGGAACCTGCTATGTTTATATTTGTAAGTGCTTACTGTTGAGTTTTAATTTCTGTGAAATGTGCACCAGGGTCTAATTGGATCTTTTTTTTTCTTCCAAAAGGGTCCTCAGTTTTGCCAAAAATGTCACCTAACTGGAGTAATTTTATCTGGGTAGTTAGTAAGTGCTACCTCTTTAGATAAATGTCTTGTGCATATTCTGCACTACAGCTGTGTAAAGGGCCACTACGTAATGTTTCCATTGACCTTATGTGCATGTAATTTTGGCAATGTGATTGTTCCTAGAGCGTCTTCATCCACACATCTGTGATAACATGAATCCTCATCTACAGAAGAGGAAGAGACTACAAAGAGGGGATTCTTCACCAAACAAGGGTTCTTCCTTCTAACTATATGAGGTAAGTGCTTCTTTGTTGGGTGGAGATGTCCTTGTGTTCCTCTCCATCAATAACGCATTGCCAAAATCGGCTGGAAATGCACTTGAGGGCCTTTTGTTAAGCTGTCCGTCAATGTGTGAAAAGGGGGGGAAGACCTTTGCATACCGCTAACGAAAATAGGGAGATGGGGGCCGTGCTGCCCCTTCCCTGGTCTGGTTTCGGCCCTGGGGACCCCATCTACCAGGCCCCGGCCACTACTCCCTGGGTGCCCTGAAGCCCACCTAGGCCAAAGAGTGTGCTATGTGACTACGGAGAGAGCATCAAAGCCACCACGATTCCCAGCCACATAGGAGCCGGCATAGCTCTCGCACACAAGGAGCATTTGTTTTTTTAAATTTAGAGCCTTGTGGAGATGGTGGTCCACGGGGCATAAATAAGCCCTTGGAAGGGGGGCCCATGCGCTCCCCCTCCATTTTTCAAAAACCTCTGCATGCCCCCAGGACCTGGCCCTCCCGGGCGCTACATTAAAATCAAGCGTGGGAGACCACTCTTGCTTTTTTATTTTATTCACAGGGATATTTGCAAATGTCACTGTGATTTTTTTTTTTTAAATGCATTTTTTTGGCCTGGCAAGGTACCTCTGGGACCCCAGCAACAAGGCTAGGGGGTTAGGGTATTCCTATCCTGCCCCTTTATCTTTTTATCTTTTTGTGTGTTATTTTTTTCGTCTGAAGCAGAGTTCCAAGATGGCTGCCAACACTTCCTGGTTGCAGTGTTGGCAGCCAATCAGAGTTCTGCAGATCTCTGCCTGAGCTCATCATTATTCGTGAAGGCTTCGTGATCGTGGCTATAATAATTTATTTAATATCTCACAAACTACTGAACCGATTTACACAAAATAACTTAAAGCTTGATCTTCGAACCAAAAGCTACATTTCTGTCGAATTTGGTGTAAATCCGTCCAGCGGTTTGGGCTGCAGGTGTGTCTAAAGATGCTATCGGAATTAACATGAAAATGTAAAAATTTTTTTCTTACCCCTCCACCCTTTTTTCTCGGCTTCTGCATGTCAAATTACCCTGAAACTTTCCATGCACAACTAAAATTAGCAGCACACTTTTGTGAAAATTCAGTAGGTGGTGTCGGTCAACTCCGCATGATGTAGTCAGCGCCGTGTTAATCATTGTTGTGACGTCCGCGTCGTCAATATAACCGCCACTCTGGCGCACTGACGTCTTTTCTTTCCGTGCCATCAGCACCGTTCCGTTGAAGAGAGCTACCCCTGTCAATTTTTGACAGACTTTTTCTGACTTTTTGTTGACTTTGTTGGTGTGTAGGTGTGTCTTGTCAAGTAAGAAGACTTCAGGGTTCAAGCCGTGCATTGCTTGTCACCGCGCCATGTCGATCACGGACCCCCATCAGGTTTGTCTCTAGTGCCTGGAGCGCGACCACAACTCCAAGTCGTGCTCCCACTGCCAGGCCATGGCACCGAAGGCTTTGAGGAACCAGTCCTTAAAGCTTCTTGCAGCCCGGTCTCCTGCACCTCGGCGATCACCACGTTGGTCTTGATCCCGGTCCAGGTCTCGGTCGAGAGGTAGGTCCGAGCACCGCTGCGGCGAGTCGAAGTCCTCTTCATCCAAATCATCGAAGTGAGGTAAGAGGCACCACAAGAAGCACAAGAAGTCCAAGCGTGCTTGAACTGCACCCCGCTCGTCTCGCGGCGCAGTGGAGGAGCCTCAGCGCTTGAGGCCCTGCTCCGCGGAGCGGGTGCCTGTTTCAGCTGTGTTCCCTCCCTTTCTGGTACCGGGAGCGACCCCCATCCAACCAACAGAGTTTTATGACATCATGTGCGCCATATATGGGCAGCCTGACCCTGCCGGCGTGCCTTTGGGCTCCACATGTTCGGGAAATGGAGGTGCCTCATGGTTCCGGTTTCCGGGTCCGGACTGATGCCGGTCACACCACCTAAGCAAACTTCCCTGGCATTGCGTCCGGCGCCAAGGCCCTCGGCGTCACCGCCCGGATTCTCATTCCTGACAACACAGAGCTGGTCGGGCATCCCCGACGGCGAGACCAGCACCAAAGGAGCCGTATGGCTCCATGCCGTTTACCCTGCCTTATTCTGAAGGTTTGGGGAAGAGGATTTGGAGGGGGAGCAGGATCCCTTAGAAATCCTGCATCACTAGGATACGGACTGGTGTGAGGAACTGGGTGATGCCAGTGGGTTGGACACCTCCCCAGATACTGGCATGCTTTTTCCTCCTACCCATGGTAAAGAGGAGGGAGCTTCTTTTGCTATGGTGGTGCGTAGAGCTGTAGAGGCCCTTGACCTGCAGATTCCTACAGTGGTGGTCAAGATTAACATCTTGACAGAGGTCCTGCTGCCTGGGGTCTCAAGTTCGGAACCCCTACTGCCCTTTAACGAGACATTAACAGACGTCCTCCTGGGTACTTGGTCCAAACCCAGCACAGGGGCTCCTGTGAATAGGACGATCGCATGCTGCCATCGCCCAGCACTGAGCAACCCAACTTTCCTCACTACCCACCCCACCCCCCAAAGCTTGGTGGTCCAAGATTCCACTTCCCGTGGCGCGTTCCCTTCCGCACCTTCAGACAGGGAATCCAGAAGACTGGAGAACTTAAGGAAGATTTTTTTTTCTTCAGCCAGACTAGCATTGCGGTCGGTGAACACCGCATGTCTTTTGGGCCGTTGCTGCCATTCAATATGGTATACGGTTGTGCAAGTGCTGCCTAGGGTCTCGGAGGAGAACAGGGCCCTACTCTCCCAGGCCTTCTCAGAGGGGAGAGACCGGCTATGTTCACCATCAGATGTAGCTTGGACACAACGAACTCTCTAGGTAGAGCGATTTCCACGACGGTGGTCGTTCGTTGCCACACCTGGTTGAGGACGTCTGGTTTTTCAGGGGATGTCCAGGCCAACCTCAGGGACATGCCCTTTGATGACTTCCGTCTCTTTGGAGACAAGGCGGATGCTGCCCTTGAGTGCGCTCAAGACCCGCGGGCCACGGCCAAGTCTTTGGGCCTCACTGCTACCCCTAGGGCTTCATTCACTTTTTGCTCCTTTCGTGGCTACGGAAGAGGCTACCAGCCGCGCCAACCCTATTCTAGCCAGAGACCCCCACAAGTTCAGCAACCTCTGCTGGGTCGTGGACACGGATCCCCCAGGCCTCGTGGGTCGGGAACCAGAAGTCAGGCCAAGCCACTGCCCCCTCCTCCAACGCAAAACCTTCCTAGTCCTATCCTCCAGGATCACTCTTGTCCAGTCGGTGGCAGGATACACCATCACCTCCACCACTGGCGAGACATAACATTGGTCAGGTGGGTGTTGCAAATAGTCCGAAGGGGCTACTCCCTCCCCTTTGATACTACCCCTCCACCTATGCCTCCAGTACACGATCGGCGGACGTAGGATCACCTTACCTTACTCCGCAAGGAAGTCAAAGCCCTCTTGGCCAAGGGACCTATAGAGAGGGTTCCTGGGCCAGAAGTAGGCAGTGGTTGCTATTCCCGCTACTTCTGGTCCCGAAGAAGGACGGAGGCCTTCATCCTATTCTAGACCTCAGAACCCTCAACTACTTCCTGAAAAAAGGAGAAATTCAAAATGCTCACCCTGGCTCAGGTCCTGTCTGTCTTTGACCCGGGAGAATGGATGGTAGCGCTGGACTTTCAGGACGCCTATTTTCATATCCCCATCCTGCCTGCCCATCGTCGCTACCTGTGGTTTACGGTGGGCCACGAACACTTTCAGTTTACTGTGCTCCCCTTCGGCCTCACCAGTGCCCCTTGGGTGTTCACGAACGTGATGGTAATGGTGGTGGCCGCTGTTCATCTGCAGAGATCAGGAGTTCCAGTCTTCCCCTACCTCAACGACAGGTTGTTGAAGGCGGGCTTGCCCCAAACAGTCGTCTCCCATCTCCAGACTACGGCGAACCTCCTGCATTCGCTGGGGTTCACTACTAATGTGCCAAAGTCACACCTGACTCCCTCCCAGACGCTCCCTTTCATTGAAGCAATTCTGGACATGGTGCAGTTTTGGGCCTGTCCTCCCAAGCGACGAGTCCAGGATATTCAGGCTATGATGCCGATGTTGCAGCCTCTATCCTGGATCTCAGTGAGAATAACTTTGAGGCTGTTGGGCCTCATGGCCTCCTGCATCCTGCTTGTGACCCATGCATGACGCATACGGGCTCTGCAGTGGGACCTGAAGTTCCAATGGGCACAGCATCATGGAAATCTCATCAACCTGGTTCAGATATCTGAGTGCACTGCGAACGACCTGCAGTGGTGGCTAACGAACAGCGATTGGTTCCAGGGCAGACCCCTCTCCCTTCCCCACCCAGACCTTACAGTAGTGATGGGTGCGTCCCTTCTAGGATGGGGCGGCCATGTGGGAGAGGTGGAGATCAGAAGACTCTGGTCTCTGGCGGAAGCCAAGCTCCATATCAATCAGTTGGAGTTGCGGGCAATCCGGCTGGCACTAAAAGACTTTTTACCGTTAATAAAGGGAAGGCTCCTTCAGGTGTTGAAGGGCTTAGGGCCCATTCCACCACGGCAAAAGTGGCCACTACAGCTCTCCAACGTGGTGTTCCTGTTTCCGATATCTGCCAAGTTGCCACGTGGGCATCTCTGCACACGTTCGCCAGACACTACTGCCTGGATTCACAGGTTCGCAGAAAAGGCTTGTTTGGTCAATCTGATTTGCAGGATTTTCTGGTCTAAGCAAGTCCGCAGTCCCTCCTCCGGAGATTGTATTGCTTGGGTAACTGTTCAAAGGTAAGGAATCTGCGACTAGATGTCTCTATCAGATGGACAAGTTACTTACCTTCGGTAACGAGTTATCTGGTAGAGACATGATCTAGCTTCAGCTTCCTTACCGACCCACTCATCCTCCCCGCCCTGTGGAAATGGGTTTAAGTGGCAGGGACGTCCCCCTTCAGGGCCGTAGTTGTTCATTTTTTAAAACACCATGGTCAGTCACTTCATGGCTCCGCTCTTCTGGCGTGGAAAGTCGTGAAAAGTACTGATGTGAGCACGCCGGAGTGGCGGTTATATTGACAATGCGGAGGTCACGAGGATGATAAACACAAAGCCGATGGCACGCAGGGGTACTGCTAAGAAAGATGTTCCGGATCCAACCTGACATATGGAAGTTCAAAGGTAAGCAATCTGCGGCTAGATCATGTCTCTACCAGATAAGGCGTTTCCAAAGGTAAGTAACTTGTCCTTTAAATATTTTCCTATTTGGGGAAGGCTCACCTTTTTTTTTTTTTTACTTTACCACTGTACTCCATTATCAAGCAAAAAAACACAGTTGCCACCCTATTCCCTTACCCGTCCCTAAACCCTAAAAACACCTTATTCCCTTGCCCACTGATAAAGCTTAAAATCACTCTTACCACCCTATACCCTTACCCGCCCCTAAACCCTAAAAACACCTTACCCAAACCTAACCCTAAAATAACCCTTAGCCCCCTATTACCTTACCCACCCCAAACCTTAACAATGCCCTTAACACCCTTATCCACCCTTAAACCCTAAAATTACCCTTACCACCCAATACCCTTACCAACCCCTATACCCTAAAATTGCCCTTTCCTGCCCCTAACCCCTAAAATCTCCCATACCAACCTATGCCCACTTTCTAAACCATAAAAACTCCCTTACCACCCTGTACCCTAACCCAGCACTAAACCCTAAACGCACCCTTACCACCCTATTCCCTTACCCACTCCCAAACCCTAAAACACCCCTGCCATCCGATTCCCGTACGCACACCTAAACCTTAAAAAGACCATTACTACCCATTATCCTTACTCACCACTAAACTGCCTTAGCACCCAATATGTATGCTTGCCCACGATGCACACTTCTCCTTAAAACCAAAAAATGCCATTAGATCTCTGTATCCTTTACAGAGAAAATTCCATATGGCACACTGTAGTTCATATTCTGAGAAAAATACAACTGTCCATTTTAGGATCCGTATAAGTTCTTTAGCAGATTCTTCACATATTAAATTATTCAGAATGTTTGCAAAACATCGACAGCCAAGCCAACACGTGTTTTGCTATATACTCGCTTCTTCAGGGCTGTGATTTAGGAAACATGAAAAACATTCACTTAGTAACTACAAACAGTAATGTACATAAAACATAGCATGTTCATCTTGTCGGTTCATATTCAAGATAGCTGTCCCTACAGAACCTACTGACAAAACGAAAAAATATAAAGTTCAAGACGTTGCCAACACAAGGCGAAAAAAGACAAATCTAACATTGTAAATAATGTTGCACAGTAACAGTTTAAAGAGAGAGAAAATTACATAAACATAATTACAAAAAACTGAGGAATCACCCTTGTATACACATATTTATAAAGTGAGAGAGGATAATAGATGTCATAATTTCATAAATCTTCTTCCAATATGGTGCGTGAAATAACTGAATAGCCGTGGGTACCACCTAGACCTGTTGAATTAGTCTATTCATAATCATCTTTTTAGCCCAAAAAGACACCAAAAACTCATTTAAACTGTCAATACCTTGAAATTCATATATTTTTGCAAACACCAGTAGCTCCTCATCAATCTTAATTTTGCTTATCCCATCTGGGTCCTTGTATTGACTCTTATTTAAAGACAGCAAATCATCAAGGTTGTCAATTTCTGAACTGAGATTACAAAACATTAGGAACATTCGTGCTATTGTGGAATATCATATTCTCTCCATACTTGAGCTAAGAAATAATGATTATCCATGGTCCTTTAACATTATTATGCAGCAATATCATTGGTATTCTAAGTTATGAGGTGCTGACATGCTTAATTCTCTTTCAAAGAAAAAATACCTTGTATTCCTATAATCCAGTCTGTATATGCAGATCGCAGTAATTTCTTACTAGTAGCAACGTTCAATACAAATTACGATACCCAATACCATCTATAAGAAAATATGTAGATTAATATGTAAGTTAAACTTGTAATAAGTCCAGAAAGCATCAGCCCACCCATTTTACTTTGTCCCCAATAACCATCAAAGCAATTCAATGATCGTTATTTGCCTGATATATTCCCAATCCTTTTACTTTAAGCTCCCAATAACCATCAGTGCCATTAAATGTCTTATCTCCAACTCTCAATCACCCTGTCCTAAAAAACCCAATCCATTCAAATTTGCTCCAGTTCAAACCCCGCTTACTAAGCCCTTGGGGGGGGGGGGAAACCCAGTCTCATTGTCTATCATGACTGCATGCCGATCCCACATAGTGTAGCTAAAATACACTGTCTGATACAGTTTAAACATAAGTCATCCCTACTCAATTCAATTCATAAAGCTTTATTCGAATCCATTAAAATAATGACCATAAAAGCTCAGTTTCTGAAGTCAACAGCTAGAGTATGAATCCCGCCAAATTCTACTTCCGATTCAACATTAATTATTCTCCACATATCATACTACAAACTCGGATTACCTCCCTAACGCATACAAGCATTCTTTCTGTGGAACGACTATAGCATAGCCCATATCTTTCTCCCTGTAACACAAATTCTGCTGTGACCACATCCCTTAAATATCAGACTAATTACCATTGCCGCCTAATTAGGAAGTATCCTAATTATTTTTGAAATTCAAAATCCTGTATTCTCATCGGGCCAAACCCCTCTGCATTGAACTCCATTAAACTCCCTAATGTACGGTAAGATCCTTCCAATCAAAATCATAACACAAAGAATGTCAAATAAAAAACATACTACTCCTTATGTTAGTGTCAATTGTCCCAAAATTAAAGTCCAAGTTGATTTAATAAATATTATAAAATATAGGTTGAGACATCCTTTTAAAAAACCGTGAAAACACGGGTGTTCCAATTCGTATCCGTATATTTTGCATTCAAAGCAATCTTCCGGTTGCGCCATAGTCGTTATATCGCTAATCGTTCATTTGTCGACTTTTACCTTATCATCCTTAAAATCCAAAATCTTAATAGCTGCTCTGATCACTACGAAAATATCTACACCACTTCACTGCAAAAACAGCTTTCGAATATATATATATATATATATCTCTTTCCTCAAACGTCCAATTAGCAGTGGGAGCACTTTTCAGTCGGTGCCCGCGTCGAGACCAGGACAGGGTCTCGCAATGTTTATTATCACAAAAATAATGGCGCGGCACTCCTCTTGATGGTACGATGTTATTTATTTAAATTGTGTCTTTCTCCTACGCGTTTCGAACCGTAGTTCCTGATCACGGTAGTGTATTGTCTTAGTCCTTTTACAATTTTTATATGCTTTCTGTACTGGTGCATTGTGGATTATGTAGTATATCTTTTACCACGTTTGATATAACTTTATATAACGCGTAGGAGAAAGACACGATTTAAATAAATAACATCGTACCATCAAGAGGAGTGCCACGCCATTATTTTTGTGATATTATATATATCTATATATATATATTACCTACTGGCAGTCGCCAGTAGGTAGTTATAGTTAGGACCTATTTTCCATAGGAAATCTGCAACATTCTATTTGGAATAACGTTGGCGCCGATTGACGAATCTTCGCGAAATTTTCCAAACTTTTGGCCAGCTCCGGTCCGCTCCTATCCTGAAGATTTCACGGTGATTCGTCAAGTGGGGGCCGAGAAAAAAGGGGGGTCCCAAAACGCATTTTCCCATAGGACCTGTTGACGCAGCTACAGCCCGAAATGCTGAACGGAATTACACCAAATTTGGCAAAGAGGTAGTCTATATATATATATATTTATGTACCCTTGGCAAAGAAGGTCACCTGCATCTGTTTCGTCGACCTCACTAGTGCCTTTGATCTAGTTAGTCATGCTAAACTATGGCAAACGCTGCAAGAGATGGGTGCACCACATGAAATCATAATCTATCTATCACAAATATATCCTTTTTTAACATCAAGAGTTCACTTTGGCCCAAAAGGCGAATGTACTTCTGATTTTAGAGTTACCCGTGGGGTACGGCAAGGTTGTTTTCTTGTGCCCCTAGTGCTGATGCCCCTAGAGTTGGTACACGTGTAACCCCAGTACTCTTATATGTAGACAAAGCAGTCCTTTTATCGAGGACTGCAAACGGGATCCAGTGCTTAATAGAAAATTTCACACAATTCATGACTGCAAAAGACTTAAAACTGAATCTTGGAAAAACCTTTGTCATGACCTGTGGGAAAAGCACAGCAAAGAGTAAGCAACATCCCGTGGAAGGCATCTGCATCAAAAAAATAACATCTTTCTCTTATTTAGGTATCCTTTTTAATGGAAATGGTACTTGGGGCGCACACATTGATTTATGCAAGCTAAAGTTCTTGCGAGCGAGGGTATTTTTAGATTTGCTACAAAATTTGGCGATAAGCCTGTGAGGGAAATCCTTACACTAAATAGGAGTAAGTGTATGACAGGTTTGTGTTATGGAGCAGCACTCTGGGGAGACCAAATGCAACTCTGCTGCAAATCCTGGAAAGTAAATTTCTAAAAAGGGTCTTAGGTGTTAGAGAATAAAGAACAGAACGACCGACCAAGGTCCAGCTCAACCAAGACACATGTATCATTAACAGTCAAAAGTTGGTGCAAAACACTTCCTGCACCCGTCGTCCGAAGGTGCAAATCAGGTCACAATGTTCATCGAAGGAAGGAAGGTGCACTTGTTGAAATTAAACACAGAATCAGGTAGTCCAAAAAATAATTTGTTCTTTATTCTGATAATTTGGAACGAAACGCGTTGGCTGTGTCCCCTTCGTGTTAAAAATGATCAGACTAAAGAAATATTTATTTTTTGGGACTACCTGATTCTGTGTTTAATTTCAACGAGTGCACCTTCCTTCCTTCGATGAACATCTTAGGTGTTCCCAATTCAACTGCCACATACATGGTCCACAAGGAGCTATGTGTACCTTATATTAGTGATTTTATTAGCACGCCAGCCCTCACGCTCTGGCATGGGCATTGGACCAAAGACGAGACTACGTTTACTAAGGAAATAATTAAGGATTGCATAGCCCTTGACTACAGCAAAAAAATCCCCTGGTTACAGTATATTTTTAACCTTTTAAAAGAATGTTAGGTGGACAGCGATTCCAATGATCCTGAGTCCAGCCAGGTTTACAGTAAAATGGATTTAAAGATGAGGCTAGTTAACTCAAGGGATCGTGAGGCCGTGTGTTAGATCATATTGCGAAGGCCCTTTCTGGATGGGTATCCAACCGTTCCTTATCTCGGTAAGAAATTTGCAACACAGATTTTATCTAACAAGGCTGAGGTTGGGCAGCCTATCTGCCGGATCGCATACCCTAGAATGGGAAAGTGTAGCCATAACCTCCCAAACTGTCCTTGTGATGGAAAGTCCTGACAGATTACACTGCATTTTATACTTCTTTGTAGTTTTTATCAGGATATTAGGAAATCCGTCTGAAGGCCTTTATTTTTAGCTAACAGATTGTATTTTTATAAACCTGCTTTCAATTATATTTGTAGCCTAGAAAATGACAAAATCTGCAATGCAGTTATAGTCTTTATACAAATGCCAATCAGGAGAATAATGATTCCCAATTGGAAGCCTTAACATATGAAAGCATGTAGGTTTCCCACTACCTATCTAGCCTCCAAACATTCTGTTAAGAAATTCGTTATTGCACTGTATACATGCACTTTACCTACTCCAGAGATCTGTCTATATAATTATTGAGACTATCAACTGAGATGAAGTATTATCACATTTTGTATGGTGACTGCGAGTTTAAGTTTAAAAAAAAGTGTTATTGCACAGTATATATGCACTTTACCCCCTCTAGATATCTGTTTACATAATTGTTGTGACTTTTAATTGAGATGAAGTATTATTGCATTTTGTATTGTGACTTCGAGTTTAAGTTTACATAATCATTGCCTTTGTAAGGTAGAGATGTTTTTTATACTCTTTTAGTCAGAGTATTAGTTGGTATTGAATTGTTTTTTAACAAGTGTATTTTTTTATGTTTTTAATTTTTTTATTTACTGTGATTAATAATGGCGTGGTCCCGAGTATAGATAATCAAAGAAGGATCGTTAACATGTACTGCTGTTTTTATGATTAGAATGCTTTTATGGTTGTATATTATATTCTGAATAAAGCATACATATATTTATATTATATCTATATCCTGAAGAGGGAGCCCCCATCCCTGCGGGTACGAGCATGGAGCATCCCGTAATATGGCACATTCACAAGAAAGAAAAGCGAAGCCCAACTCTGTGACATACTGGCTTTTATTGTGGTGTAGGCAGAACATCGACCCTGACACGTTTCTGCCATCGGATTAGGCCTTGCTCACAGGTGAGGCAAATCACAATGAATGAAATCGCACCTCTTAAATCACAATAGTCACGTGACACAGTGCAATACTACTGTTCCCAAATGCACCTGTATTGTTGTTGCAGACTGCGGTTGATGTACAGTTGTTTTAAAATAGCGTTCTTTTCTCACAGTCCACAACCGAAACATATCACAGTGTTCAAAACTGTGATGTTGTTAAAATCATGCTCACTGCCATCTTATCTCACAGTTTAGTCCAATTGCACGGTAATGTTTGAACTGTCACATGTATTAAATACAGCGGTTACCTTTGTTGTGTTAAGTCCTCAGAATGTGCTGCCAAAATTACACTGAGTCAGGGTTGTCAAGGGGAAACGTCACTGCTCTTGTACTCCCTTACGCACCGACATGCATAATCCCTGGATAATCCTTTCTGGTCACAAATGGGCGCGGGGATTCTGGTTAGGCCCTGCAGACCACATACCCCAGGTCTACTATTAAAATGGAAGGAGAGAGAGGCCGCACCGCCCCCCCTTCCCGAGTCTTGTTAGGCCCTGGGGGACCACATCCTCCAGGGTGATTACTAAATTTAATGAGGAGGGGGGCCAAGTGGCCCCTCTTCAAGAGCCATGTTAGGCCTTGGGGACCCATCCCCTAGAACCTTTACTAACTAATGGTGAGAGAGCCATGCAGCCTCCACCCCGAGTCTTCTAAGTTCCTGGGGACCCCATGCCACAGGGCCACTCATTTAAATTAAGGGGCAGGGTCTGCATGCCGCCCTCCCCCCCAAACTATTATGATATCTGGGGCCTCATCCCCTGGGGCCCTCATCACTTATAGGTCAGTGCCCTGGTGCCTACCAAGGGGAACCACCATATTCTTGTTAGGGGCCACGGGTGAAGCCTCAAGGCCCCCGCAGCTCCAACCTGCTCCCAACATGCAGTGGGAGCCGGCATTGCTCCAGCAGCTACTAGTGCTGGGTCTGGCTCAGTAGCTATGTCCCAGGGAGCATCCTCCCCCACCCCCAGAGCATAGCTGTTTCCCTGCCCACGTCAGTGTGGGAGGGGAAACAAATCAGAAGTCCAATTTTTAAGCTCCCGCCCACTGAAAGTAGACTTTGTGTTTGCTCCCCCTTGGCGTGATATTAAAAATGCTCCTGCCAAGAGATAGCTAACACAAGTTTCCCTGCCTGCACTGGTACGGGCAAGGAAACTGCAATGCCCCGGGGGTGGGCTCCACCTACTGAGCCAGCTGCGGAGAATGAGGTCCCTTGAGCCATTAATTGCTCAGGAGGGGGGTGGGTGGGTGGCCCTCCCTTCCTTGTACATAATGTCACCACCTGTTGGGGATGGCATCCCTTGAGCTTTTACAGGTTTGGGAAAGGGGCATTACGGCCCCACTTCCCTTACAATATACACCGGGCCCTGGGGGATGGGGTACCTCATACCAAAAGCAGCCCGTGGAGGGGGTGAGTACCCTCTCCCCTTCAAAAACGGTCCTGGGGATGGGGTGCCCGGGGATGAAAATGGACCGAGAAAGGGGGTTGAATGCCCCTTCCCATAAAAAGTCACCGGACTGTGGGGATGGGGTCATTAGGGCCAAACGCCGCCTGAAAATGTCCCTGGGGGAGGGGTCCCCGGGACCGAAATCGGTCCGGAGAGGAGAGCCACACACGTCGACTCTCTCACAAAATTAACACTTTTTCCCTTGGGCCCTGCCCTACCCCAGCGGGGCGGGGGATAAAAACACTAGCGTGCTTGTATTGAAGTCCCAGTGGGCCCGGCACCATAAAAATCTGACAGCACACAGACATTGCAAGGGACGGCCTATGATCTGTAGTGGTGGCTGGTTGAGTGCCACTGGTCCAGGGGCAGACCTCTTTCCTTCCACACCCATTGCTGACAGTGGTGAGGGATGCTTGACTACTGGGTTGTGGAGACAGAGCTTAGAGGACTCTGGTCTTCGGTGGAAGTCCAGCTCTAGATCAGTCTGTTGGAGCTGCAGGACTTTCAACTGGCGCTGAAGTCCTTGAACCTCCACTTTGGGGCAGTCCTGCTTTAGTGTCTATTCTAAGGTGAGTTATCTGCAGTTTAAAGTTTCTGTCAGAAGAGCAAGGTACTTACCTTCAGTAACGCTCTTTCAGGTGGATACTCTACCTAACTGCCGATTCTTCACTGCATTCCCACAACCCCGTTCTGTGCAGTGGGCTCTTTTTAACATTAACAAAAATGTTGGGAATTGGCACACCGGTATCAGCAATTATTTCACGATCCGCATCTGAGGGCACAGAAAACATCCAACAAGAAACTGACGTCAGTCCCACAGGTGGCACTTATTTGCGACTCAACTCCATCACTTTTGGGGTGGTACAGTCAGAGTGGAGCTGCACTGCTCCACCTAGTGGCACACAGGAAAAGAGATGAGAACACTTCCAGATGCGTGCCGGTCGCATTCCCTGCAGCAGATGCTTCTCTGGGAGGCCTCTCACCTCCCTGCAAGGTGGCCTGTAGAGGTCGTGTTCAGGTCCTGCATGCACGTTTTGCAGGTGCGCCTGGTTCCCCCCAGCAGAACGATTGGGGCGTTACCTGTCTAAGATTCTGGCTTTTTCTTCCCGTTCTCAAGTGAGTGCCTGCTTCCTGCATCGATACTGGTAACCGATAGAAATTTCCTTTCAGGTTGGAGGCTCCCAGCTGGTTCTGCTGTGATCCTCTTTCGTTCTTCTCTCTACAGGCATGGCTCCTGACTCTCTATTGCCTGTTTTATAAGTAACAGATCGATCTGACCTCCTCTAGTGGTAGAATGGGGGCCAGAATTATTTACTGGTGATACTGAAAAGTAATAATTAATAAGTCAGCAGCACTGTCAACTATGTTTTGTAGTTGCTCTTCTCTAAAAATAAAAAAAGCGAGAAACAGAAATATTACATTTTTGGGACCTTTTCTTTCTGGCACCTAGGAGGATAGACCAGGGGTACTTAGAGGCATCATTGTTCCAGCAGTGGCCATGGTGATGATAAAAGGCTTAAGCGGGATGAGGATACTCCAGTGACTGTTTCTGAGGGTTCTGGACTTTCTGATGAGCAGATTGAACCTGCCTGCACAATATACCACCCAGAATGCATGTACAGAGGTCTGTTTGACATTCTAAATCGAGGTAATGTCCTCAAGCTAGTTCGATCAATAGGCATGCTTGGATAAATTACATCGCTAGACATCATCTCTATTAAATGTATTGCTCCAGGGCCTGGCAAAAATAACGGAACGGGCAAGGTAGCCTGGAGATCCACTGAGTGGGCCCTGAAAGTCTTGAGATATACCACTACCTTCAAACAGTGGAGATTATCATCATTGCATCAAGGGAACCTGGATATCCACGTGAAAGAGGGTATAACAACGACTAAACCCAAACTGGTTTACTCTGTCCTCAGAGGCACACTAAGCAAAACTCCTGTCCCCGCAACTGAGCAAACCAGTGGGCACCACGAAAAGCCAGCCTCTGGCCCAAAAGTGGCAGACAATTAGGGCTAGCTGTTGGGAACCCTTAACTCAACTAGACTGTTACGTTGACAAAACACTTCCCTAATCAGTCCCTGACATCGGGCACTCAAGATATGCTACTGGAACTGCAACAGATTGGCAAACAAACTGGGAGACCTGGAAACCCTTCTATATCTCCGCTCTTTTCAAATTGTTCTACTACAAGAGACCTGTCCACAGAAGGCTCACCATCTGGAGGGCTACACAAACTACTTGAATCCTGTAATCAAACAACAAAAAAAACGGCTGAAGCATGGGTGGTCTGACCAAATATGTATCGATCACCAGTGCAATTAAGTCCTGGGAACAAGACAGTGATGACGCAGGACTTCAAGTAGTAGCTAATTCCCTCAAAACTTCCAACAACCAATCCAAGAGAATTACCCTGGTAACGTTTAAATCCACTCAAATTCCAGCTCAAGGACAGAGGTTTCTAACAAGCTGATCAACACTAATTTAGGTCTTAAACCAGTGAAGTACAGCAAAAACCTTATGATATCAGCTGACTTCAATATGTGGCTAATGAGCGCACTACCTGTAAATGAGATTACAGAGGCGCAAGATGCCCACTGGGCAACATCACCTCAAGAAGGGCATCTTTAATTGACTATACCTCTGTCAGTCTCCCCCTACTGAACACCATCACCTCTTCTGGCTTTGGAGAAAAATGAATAGTGATCCTCGTCCTCAAGAGTTAACCATTAATATTGCGTTGGATTAGTATGATCGCGCAGTAGACTCAGGGATTGAAAGGCACACAGCCTCAAACGCATCAAGTGTACTACTGACACCCTTTCAAGCCTGGCCTTAGAAACCAAACAACTATTGGCTACTGCTCATATGTTTGAGGGAGACAGGATGTCTTGTTAGTTAAGGTTTACTGAAAAAATCACGTCAGCACGCAAAGCCCGTCCCAGCCAAAAAAAAGAATTCCAGTATGGAAAAGTCGACCCTTCCACATAAATGGGGACCAAATCACCTGATAAGGAGTGCCAAAAGGAGGATCAATCAGCTGTGGAGAGCCCTTAAATATGCAAACTAAGGGAGGCAAGAAGAAACGTAAAGGTGGTGAAAAGGAAAAATCTAAGGGAGAACTAGAACTCCTTGTGGACAAAATTACTGTATGATATCAAACCACTCCGCAAACGTTTGGCAGACTGTAAATGGAGTGGGCAGAAATCTCCCAAATGTGACCCCCTCCAACATCCCAGAGCACTCCTGATATTACTTTCCGTATGTTCACTTCAATCAGCCGGATCAACCAGACCAGTTCCTTGCACAGGGGGGCGGTACAGAGGCTAACAAACCTCCGGAACTCCCGCTCAGGAGCAGTGATCATAAAACATCTTTGTTCTCTATTACTGATACTTCAGTTCAGAAAAAAATTGGAAAGGGCCGCAGAGAGGGGGTGCCAGGCCTAGGTGGGATACCACCAGCCATCCACAAGAAAGATCCAAAATTCTGGGCTGCTCAGCTTACTCTGCTCTTTTCGACCATATTATTGAAGAACTGTATTACCCCATCTGAAAGAAACACGTTAGTTATAGATTCCTTACCTTAGAATTACCCCCAGGTGTCAGACTGGATCCGAAAAGTTTTTTCATCAGCAGTACCTCTGCGTGTCGGAAGGAGGCATCGGTCGGCTCCGCGTCTATCGTCGTGGTCGCTGGGATGACGTCGCGGCAGCTACTAAGACGCTGCCTTCGCGCGCTGACGTCCGTTCTTTCTTTTTTCGCGCCAGCTAGCGCAGATCCGGGAAGAGCGGTACCTCAGTCAATTTTTGACTAACTTTTTCTCGACTATTGTCGACTTCTTGTTTCGAGTCTCATACTCCGAAAAGGTGCACAAGGGATGCCTGGTTTCAAGGCCTGTGGTTCCTGTAACCGACTGATGTCGGTGACGGATCCGCACCGCAAGTGCCTCTTTTGCCTGGAGCGTGACCACGACCCCAAGTCGTGCTCCGACTGCCGGTCGATGGCGCTGAAGGCTTTGCAGGAGCGGTCCCGAAAGCTGCTTGAACGCCGGCAGTCTGCGCCTTTCGAGGTCCCTGTCAAGAGGGAGGTTGAGGGACCGGTCGCAGAGCCACCACCATTCCGGTTCGAAATCATCGAAGTCTTCGCGTTCGGGTAAGTTGAAGCATAAGAAGAAGCATCGTCGCTCTTCGACTTCTCCTCGTCGGTCGGCCAATCTGATGAGGCACGAGGGTAGTGCCCCTCCTGCTGCTCCGTGCGCAGAGCCCGAAGGGTCGACTCTGAGTTTCCCTCCCTTTCCGGGACCCCGAGCGACCCCGCCAGCTACGTACGTTCTACGAGGCGATGCATGCCATCTTTGGGCGGACCGACCCCACCGGCGCACCTTCGGGGCCCGCTGACACAGTTGGGGGCCTAGGTCTTCACTGCCGGCGGCTCTGGCCCTGGCACCGCAGGCCCCCCTTGGATCCAGGCCTGGATTCGGATCGGCGCTGGTTGATCTGGTTACGCCTCCACCGGAGCCACTTCTCGCAGCACCACTACCGCGTTCGGCGCCGGTCAACTCCCCAGCCGGGGTCAACCCCAGCCTCCATCCCGTCGTGGACACGGAGCCGAAATGGCATCGTCCCACTCCGGATCTGGCACCAGGTGGGGTTTTTATGCCCCTCTTCACTCCTGGGGTCCCTTTTCAACAACAATGGCACCCAGAGGATGATGAGGAGGACTGGGAGGGGTCAGGTGACCCTTTGACTGACCAATTGGACACTGAGCAAGACTGGAAAGAAGAACTGGGGGATGCCAGTGGTTTGGAACCTCCCCTGACTTTGGCATGTTGTCTCCTCCTACCGTGGCTACGGAGGCGAGAGCGTCATACACAGTGGTGTTGCGTAGGGCAGCCGAGGCTCCCAACCTAGAGCTTCCTATGGTGGCGGTCAGGACTAACCTCCTGACGGAGTTGCTACAACCGGCTGCGAGCTCTTCGGAGCCCTTGCTGCCGTTTAATGAGGCCCTAACAGACGGCCTTTTGGGCACGTGGTACAGGCCCAACACAGGGGCTCCTGTGGACAGGATGATTGCCCGACGCCACCACCCGCTCCGGGCGACGCCCCCTTTCCTCTCCCAACATCCCACCCCGGAAAGCTTGGTAGTTCAAGCTTCTACCTCCAAGAGCGCCTTCTCTACCGCTCCACCGGAAAGGGAATCCAAGAAGTTGGACCACCTTGGCAAAACATTTTCACTTCCACCAGCTTAGGACTGCGGTCCATAAACACTGCATGTCTCTTGGGCCGTTATTTGCACTCAGTGTAGGATACAGTGGCACAAGTGCTGCCTCAGTGTCCAGAGGAGGCCCGGGCAGTGCTTTCCCAGGCTGTTGCCGCCAAGAGGGATGCAGCAAAGTTTACGATACATTGTGGGCTGGACACCGCCGGCTCTCTGGGCAGGACCATTACAACGTCGGTAGTGCTTCGTCGCTATGCCTGGATGAGGTCCACTGGCTTTTCAGGGGATGTCCAGAACACCTTGATGGACATGCCCTTTGATGGCTGTCGTCTTTTTGGCGACAAAGCAGACAACGCCCTATAGCGCTTCAAGGACTCACAGGCTACGGCCAAGTCCTTGGGCCTCTCCACCAATCCGGCGCAGTCTTCTTTTCGCCCTTTTCGTGGCTACGGAAGGGGTGTCCCGCTACTTCCCACCCAGAGCCACAGGCCACAACAAGTTACCCAACCATTGCGTGGTCGGAGACGTGGAAACAACCGGCATGGTTACTGTCTAATGGTTGTTTCAGCCCACCTGTCTTACACTAGAATGACGCTGGTTCAATAAACGCTTATTGAAAAAAGTCCCCACCGTTTATTCTGTGTATCTCTCTGAGACGAAGTGAGCACGAGTGACTGAGCGAAAAGTAGTGCACTGTTTCCAAGATTCTGAGGCATCAGGGTTCTCATGTTCGATAGTTGCCAAGAACTATTCTCTACTTGGTAAGAGGAGTTTCTAGTGGCACTGTGAGCTAGCTGGTATACAGGCTGACATATCTGGTAGGTGTGTCCAGAATCAGTCCAGAATCAGTCCGACTCCAATCATACCATATATGTTGTCTAAATGTGCAGTTCCTATGTAGGTTTATGGGAACTACACAACATGGTGCCCAACGTTGGTTTGGTACTTATTTAACAGTAAAATCTGAGTAGTTCAGTTGTGTTATTCTCAGAGACCCCATCTCACATTTTTTCCAGAGACGTCTGGAGTGGGAAGGGAATTATCTGCCACAGCTGACTAGGCAAAATTCCTATTTTTTGGCTGTAGGTTTGTCAAGCTTGGAGGATAGACAGTTCCTAATGTTCATAAAACTTTATCTCAGTTTCCTTGAAACTCTTCCTTGAGATTCTTTTTCAACAATGACAGAAGATGATGCTGTGTCAGCACAGTGGATTTTAGTACAGGAAGAAGAAGGGGAACTGCCCTTACCTTAAGACTAGCAGACCATGGGTTCTCAGCTAGGGGTGGGACAGTAGCTTTCATGATTGAGGCTAACGAGTCATATAGAACAGAGGTATTCTATTCATGGGTTAAATTCCCACAAGCAGTTGCACAATCTAACAGATTTTATTCTTACACTGAAGAAGAAACCCCAGAGGAATACTGTCCGTATGAGGACATTGAAATTCTGCTCAGCTACCAGGAGCACATAAACTGGTTTAAAGGTGCCCTTCCCCATGCAAGAAATAAAGTAAGACTAGGTCCGCTCTGAAGAGACAGGGCCACTTGGCCTGTCCTTGCGGCTTACACACCACATCCACACATTGACACAATGCCAGTAGCAGACTTACATACACTTCACAAAGAAATAATGAAACTCTACAGGAACATAACAAAGTTCGTGATGGGAATACTCACACTTCAGCCAACAAGAGCTACACAAACAAATCCAGTTCAGAGTTCAACAACTAAAATTACTCCACAAACGCTAGAACGTAGTCATGGGTAGAATGCCCACTAAACGTGAGCAAATGCCTTTCTGGATAGCTCAGAAAATAACACAGCTAGAGGCAGTATTTCCACACACAAGGCCTCAAGAAAAACACAGAATGCTAACAATCTGCTTGCCAAAGGGTATGGCTCCCCAGATAGAGGATTGTACCACTTAGGGTACGGTTTTCGCTGACATATATACCATAACTCATGGTATCCCGTCATTAGTATTAATACCAGATGTATTAAGACAAATACAAACTGAGTATGGAGCAGAACCTGCTCTGAACTTAGGGATAAAATTATTAGGTAATTTTGCCCAAGTATCAGCTATCATATTAGCTAATATCAAAGGGGATGCAGCAGCAGCAGTGGCAATACGCCAACGCCTAAGGGATTTCACTCCTTTACAACAGGAACGTAAATTACCTAAAATGATCACTGACACCTATGCTGAATTAGGCAGAGATAGTTTGGGAGCTAGAGCAACAAAATCTCAACTGATGGGTGGTCCTGAGAAGGATAACACCAAGCAAGCACCTGATTCTTCTAAGAAGAAATTGGATAATAACAATAAAAAACAAAATATTTGAGAAAATAGATCCCTACCTAGGAGTGGGTCTCCTCAGCAGGAGAACTCCGAAAGGAGATACAATCTCAGGAATAGAGATAACATAAAAAAATCTGACAGGTATCAGGATACTGATACACGTTCCTCTCGTTCTTTTCAGGGTTCACCAAGAAACTCTTAGAGAGAAGGACTGTCATAACACAGACAGGAAGAGCTTACAAAGTCCAGAGACACGCCACGCGCTTCAAGCTACCCTTCTAAAAAAGAAGACAAGCCACAATCTAAACCACAATTTTAAAAAAAAGAAAGTAGCAGGTCTTAAAGTTAGACATGCCCAGAATTCTGAGGACTCAACTACTAGACGGAGAACGGGTTCTTACGATGCTAGACAGCCCAGCAGAAGTAACAATAGCTCGCCAGAGCCTGATGGAATTTCTGGTGACAGCGGAGTTGAATGAGCACATCATGGTGGAAACACCTGATACAAGGGTAAGTGTCCCACATAGGTTACATGAAATAACACTCCAAATGGAGGGGGAAAAAACCTGTAAAGTTAAAGGTATCTTTTGGGAGAACTTTTGGCTATGACATACTTTTAGCTGAACAAGATTAGCCGCCTGAAATGGATATAGATTGCCCAAACGGAGAAACAGTAATTTTACCATCTTTTTCTGACCACGTTCCAGTTTACTTAAAGCATACATACACGCGGAAGTGGGCAGTAGCCCTTGCTCCAGTACTTTATCGCAACCATGTTGGGTGGAATGCGGAGTCACCTCACCATATAATCCCAGTAAAAACCAGTCCAACTCCACAGAGACAGTACCCAATAAAACAAGAAGCGAAAAAACAGGTCAGGGAGATCTTAGATCAACTTGAATACCAAGGTGTAATAGAACCTTGCACCTTTGCAATGAATAATCCTTTGTTTTCCATAATGAAACCTGACAATTTATAAGTTTAGTTTTAGACTATAGACATCTCAACACATACACAAAAACTTTTGCAGTACAGAATTCACATAGTGCCGCATTAATGAATAAAATTGTGCGGAAAAAATTCAAAACAACACTAGATATCTCAAATGGATTCTTCTGCCAAAATATAGTGCCTGAAAGCAGGTATATAACTGCATTCTCCTCGCTATGTTCACAGCATCAATTGTGTCGACTCCCCCAAGGGTATAAGAATAGCCCTGGTTTGTTCAGCACTAGGGTAACAGAATTACTTCAGAATTTGGATGAAGAGGCATTGTCCTATGTAGATGATATTTATCTGAAGGATGATTTACTGGATCACTTGACCAGGGTGAGCACCATAATGTTGGGGTTTGCCTCTGAGGGCTACAATTTCAACTTTAAAAAATCAAAAATAGCCCACCTCTATGTCCTATTTTCAGGATATGAGTTATCAAGTGAAGGAAAAAGACTGGCAGCTAAATTTTGTTTTTAGTGTGTGCTGCTCCAACCTCCTAAATCTTTGAAAAACTTACAATCTATATTGGGATTTTTAAACTTTGGCAGAACATACAATTTGGATTACGCAGAAAGAGTAAAACCTTTCTACGACTTAATAAGACCTGATTTCTCAGTTAGGCATTGGACACAGGAACACACAGATATCCTTCGTTCCCTACAAGCTGACATGATAGCTTCAAAACACTTGCAGACACGCGTAAAGGTATGCAATCTGGTGATCCTTGTTATAGCGGGTCAATTTGGGTACACTTACCTAACTTTCAATGAAGGCAAAACAGTACCCATAGCCTACAAATCACATTTGTACACAAATGCTGAAATGCGCTTTACTTCTACTGAGAAAATCGGGTCAGCAGTACAGACTGCTGTAGTGGGATAAAGAGCAGGGGAAACTAATAATTGTCGTGACTCCAGTACCAGCCTTAGAAGCTGCAACAAAGGCATGCGTTCCTAATGCTAAAGCCTTACATCCAAGATGGATACAATGGGGTAATTCTCTCACTGCAACAGATGTAGAATACAGATATGACCCAAGGCTAAGAACACAAGCATGCCTGCAATATGAACAAGAATATCCTCTCCCAAATGAAATAATGCCTCTAGATCAGTATGAATACATTATTTACACTGACGGATCTGCTCAGCCGGCCACAGGAAGTAAACGGCAATACAGCGCCGCTTGTGTGATTGTAAAAGGTCGTATGTGGAAAGGCAAGTTCCATCCCAGCGATACAAAGACACAGTCTCTAGGAGACTGCATGGCTCCGCTGGCAGAATTAAAAGCCCTATTACTGGCACTAATAAATACGGATCAAACATTCCACACACTCCTAGTGTGCGATTCTTTTTACTATGTCCAGTCATACAATGAATATCTTCACTACTGGTATCAAAATGGGGTTAAAGACTCAAAAGGTGGCACAATAAAGCATAAAATGCTATGGGAACAGGTAGCTGAGTTGAAAAACGAACTACCAAGAGCTCACGTGATACACGCGCTGAGTCATCAACGTGATTGCGTTCAAGTTGAAGGGAATTCATTGGCTGATGAAGCCGCAAAGGGGCAGTACGTACTGCTGCCATAGCTGCAATCACTCGTTCAAAAACGAGAATAGACGGACAGATAATGGTAGCTGTCATTACTTCACTCAAAAACAGTGCAGCCTTACCAAAAGGTATTCCACTCAAGTACTCCTACAAGTTAGATGCAAACAACATTTCGTATGCTCAGATTCCTGGAGTGGGGGGATAGAGTAATACCAAACATGGATCGCAGATTAGGTTTAAAACTAGCTGCACACAAGGATCTAGGTTCTGCACACGCAGGGATAACAGCGACAGTTTCATTATTGAAACAGTGCTATTGGTGGCTTGGTTTAACAAAACAGATGCAGAATTTTGTCTTAAAATGTGACATCTGTCAGCAGATGAAGGGTTCCACCGTGACACGTCCAGCGCAGACACCTTTACTAATATCAGACAGACCCCTATCGTGTGTCTATCTGGTGATCAAACAATAAAGGGAGAAACCATCATTCTACGAAAAAGGGACGGGTAGCAATGTAAACAAAATCACACAAATGTCCCTATTCACGAAATCTTACTTTGGAAGAAACCTCCGTATCTTAGTTTTCACCAAAGAATGGATCATGTGCTATATATTCTTCATACAAACACCACTTTATAATACAGTATGCCGATGCTAATTTATCTGCTGTGAAGTTAAAACCACAAAAACAATTTTACAATGTTCAAAATGTTAAAAGATTTTTTATTATCAAAGCAAGATTAAGAAATGAAACAGAATAACACTTCAGATTCTCAATATATTAAAAACAATTTCTCACAGAGGAGTTGCAGTGCAAATAAATTAAAAGTTTGTTACAAGAAGACTTTTTACGAAGAAAAGTCGTAAAAATAATTTTTTTATTATCAAAGCAAGATTAAGAAATGAAACAGAATAACACTTCAGATTCTCAATAAATTAAAAACAATTTCTCACAGAGATGTTGCCGTGCAAATAAATTAAAAGTTTGTTACAAGAAGACTTTTTACGAAGAAAAGTCGTAAAAAGACATTTCTTCGTAAAAAGTCTTCTTCTAACAAACTTTTAATTTATTTGCACTGCAACTTCTCTGCGAGAAATTGTTATTAATTTATTGAGAATCTGAAGTGTTATTATGTTGCATTTCTTAATCTTGTTTTGATAATAAAAAATCTTTTAATATTTTTAACATTGTAAAATTGATTTTGTGGTTTTAACTTCACAGCAGATAAATTAGCATTCGGCATACTGTATTATAATTTATAAAGTGGTGGTTGTATGAAGAATATATAGCACATGCTCCATTCTTTGGTGAAAACTAAGATACAGAGGTTTCTTCCAAAGTAAGATTGTGTGAATAGGGATATTTTTGTGATTTTGTTTACGTGTGTCTATCTGGACCACTTCAGCCCGCTACATTCCGATGGGATTTACAAGTATTTCTTGGTGGCAGTGGATTCATGCTCGAGATTCCTATGGGTATGGCCTCAGCGTTCGGCTGGCGCTCAAACTGCTATAAAAGATTTGTGAGTCTTTATAGGGACATACACAGTTGGCACATTACATTCAGACAGTGGCCCTGCGTTTAGCTCTAGGGCTTTCAGGGAAGCCATGGAAGGTTTAGGTGTAGCATTGCGGTACTCTTCTCTGTACCATCCCAAGGGAAATTCGGTCATGGAGAGGAAAAACCGGGACTTAAAGCAGTCTTTAACAGCGAGAGTATTAGGTTTGGGTGGTAGTTGGGTCAATCACCTATTGATTACAGCGTGCGCTCAATAACATGCCAAGAAGGTCTCTAGGGGGTGTCACTCCTTATGAAGTCCTATTTGGGTCGAGAATGTGGGTACCTGATCTCGATTGTGAAGGCACAGTGGCGGATAAAAAAACATTTGACATCAATAAATGTTTGGCTGTTTTACAGGATCTGAATGAATCCAAGCACTACTAAGCAACGTGCAGGTCAAACGCACCGCCACTGGGGAAGTCATATCAGTTACGGCAAGACCTTCCTGGATCCCAAAAGTCAGGGATCTCGTCAGAGAAAAGATCGAGGACAAAAAGTAATTTGGGCCATCCTACAGAAAACTTCAAAGAGTGCCCGTACTTTAGATTGACCCAGAACGAAGCGCTCCCACACGCTGTCTGGGAATGAAGCGCTCACCATGTTCAGGAGCCCTTAATCACAACTGCTTGTGAGAGCACGCTGCTGCCGGACTCAAAGAGACCGAGTCCTACATCAGAGATGCTCAAAACGCAATCTTTGATGTCCCTGAGATGGCGAAAACAGGGGGCAAGCCAACAAGCCCTTGGAGAACACTAGTGGGACACAAAACAAGTAGCAGGCAAGCCAGCACATAAAGTTACTTTTGCAGCATGGCAGTCCCTCCAGTAGGCCAGTACACAAACCAAGTAGTCAAAATGGTGGTTCCTCCGGGCAGCACAGCAGTCCTTTGGCAATGTGCAGATTGTAGAGCCAGCAGTGTCTGGTTACAAGTCCCATGCAGTGTCTAAAAACATGGGTCAGAGCTCCTGTAACTTATGCACAAAAATGTCTTTGATGAAAGGGGTGGCTTCAAAGGAACCCTTAGAAGTGTGCAACAATCTCTTTTAACCCAGCCCTGGCTCGAGACAATCAGTAGGGGGTAAACCAACCCTTTTTGTGAAGGCAGGACACATCCCATACAAGTGTTAAGTGTGAACCACCTCTCCCTGTCCCAGCCCAGGAAAACTTTCTGTATGCAGGTGTGTCCCCGTCACACCCATCCCTTCTTATTTGGTGGCTGTCTGGAAGGTATGCACCAAATGTAGCTGTCACCCAGGCCAGACGTGTATTAGAGTCAGGTTACAAAGCACAAAGAGTCATAAGCACAGAGAAATGCCCACTCTCTAAAAGTGGCATTTCTAAAATACCAATGTAAAACCCATCTCCACCAGTAAGTAGGATTCATCACCACTATTATAAACATCTCAAACATGGCAATGCCACTCCTTTCTGATCAGGAATTACCACTTACAAGTATGTCAGGGAATTCCCAATGCTAGCCTAAGAGAGGAGTAGCCCTAACAGCAGTGAAAAACGAAATAGTTTTTTTGTCACTACCAGGACATGCAACACATAAAGGCACATGTCCTACATTTTACTTACATAACACCCTGCCCATAGGGCTACCTAGGACCTATATGTATTAAAAGGGGAGTTTAAGGCCTGGAAAGTAGATTTGTATGCCAAGTCAAAGTGACAGTAAACTAAACAAACAGACCCTGCAGAGGCATGACTGAGACTGGTTTGAAAACCTACTTCTTTGGGTGGCACAAGCAGTGCTGCAGGCCCACTAGTAGCATTTAATTTACAGTCCCTGGGTATATGGAATACCACTTAATAAGGGACTTACAAGTAAATCACATTTGCCAAACAGGTGTAAACCAATCATACCATGTTTCGAGGAGAGAGCACTTGCACTTTAGCACTGATTAGCAGTGGTAAAGTGCCTAGAGTCCTAAAGCCAACAAGAAGAAAGTCAGAAAGATAGGCGAAGGAAGGCAAAAGGTTTTGGGATAACCCTGCAGAAAGGGCCAGGTCCAACACAACCCCCTTCCAGCCTAAAGTCAGGGTAGACTAATCAATACCTTGATGGGGTTCTCTGTTCAGGACGGTAGAACATGGAACTTGGCCCACTAATTGCCAGTTCTACGCCTCTCTGAACCCAGTTGGATTCCTTTGTCTGTACTCTCAGGGCCCACAAAGCAAACACAAGGAGATGATGAACGGAGCAATGTAACTTTTCAGACACTCGCCCCCAGTCACAGATCTGGGGTGAATCCATCATCATACTTTAGCTCACTTCACCACCCCAGTTCAGACCCAGCCATATGCAAACCAGTCTTGACCCTGTGCCTCCTGGGAACAGTCCAGCCCAAACTACCTAACCAGGTCTTCCCTGGACCGGAAACAAGCATCCTGGGACCGGTTTTGGGTAACACCCCTCATAAGCCAGGCTAGCTTGAATCCATTGGCAAAGTGACCAAGGTACCCACGTCTGGACATACCCTGCCAACTTAGGGTGAACAAAGCAAACCCAAGGAGATGATGGGCGAAGCACTGAAACTTTTCAGACACTCACCTCCAGTCACTGATCTGGGTTGAATCCGTCATCTTTCTTTAGCTCACTTCGCCATCCCAGTTCAGACCCAGCCATTTGCAAATCATTCTTGACCCTGTTCCTCCTGGGAACAGTCCAGTTCGAACTACCTAACCAGGTCTTCCCTGGACCGGAAACAAGCTTCCTGGGACTGGTTTCAGCGTAACACCCCTCATCAGCCAGGCTAGCTTGAATCCAGTGGCAAAGTGAGCAAGGGACCCACGTCTGGGCATACCCTGACAACTTAGGCAAACAAAGCAAACACAAGGAGATGATGGACGAAACACTGAACATTTTCAGACACTCACCCCCAGTCACAGATCGGGATTGAATCCATCATCGTCCTTTAGCTCACTTTGCCACCCCAGTTCAGACCCAGCCATATGCAAATCAGTCTTGACCCTATTCCTCATGGGAAAAGTCCAGCCCGAACTACCAAGTCAGGTCTTCACTTGACCGGAAGCAAGCATCCCAAGACCAGTTTCAGGGTAACACCCCTCATGAGCCAGCCTAGCTTGAATCCAGTGGCAAAGTAAGCAAGGGACCCACGTCTGGGCATACCCTGCCAACTTAGGGCAAACAAAGCAAACACAAGGAGATAATGGACTCAGCACTGAAACTTTTCAGACACTCACCCCCAGTCACAGATCTGGGTTGAATCCATCATCGTTCTTTAATTCACTTTGCCACCCCAGTTCAGACCCAGCCATATGTAAATCAGTCTTGACCCTAATGGGAACAGCCCGGCTCAAACTACCAAGCCAGGTCTCCCCTGGACCGGAAACAATCATCCTGGGACAGGTTTCAGGGGTAAACACCCTCATCAACCAGGCTAGCTTGAATCCAGTGGCAAAGTGAGCAAGGGACCCACGTATGGGCATACCCTGCCAACTTAAGGCGAAGAAAGCAAACACAAGAAGATGATGGAGGGAGCAATGAAACCTTTCAGACACTCACCCCAGCCACAGATCTGGGTTGAATCCATCAGCATTCTTTAGTTCACTTCGCCACCCCAGTTCAGACCCAGCCATATGTAAATCAGCCTTGACCCTGTGCCTCATGGGAACAGTTCAGTCCGAACTACCAAGCCAGGTCTTCCCTGGACCGGAAACAAGCATCATGGGACCGGTTTCGGGGTAACACCCCATATCAGCCAGGCTAGCTTGAATCCAGTGACAAAGTGAGCAAGGGACCCACTTCTGGGCATATCCTGCCAACTTAAGGCGAACAAAGCAAACACAAGAAGATGATGGACGGAGCACTGAAACTTTTATGGAATGGAATGGGGAGCAAAAGGAACATGGGGAGGACCTGGCCTGGCAGTTCGGGTTGGACTGGTCCCATAGGGAACAGGGTCAAGACGGATGGCTGGGTCTAAACTGGAATGGCATGGTGAGCAAAATAATGATGGATTTAGGCCCAGATCTCTGTACTGGGGTGAATGTATGACATTGTTCAGCATTTTGTCCATTGATTGTTCTTTTTACATTTGTCACCCTGAGTGGGACTTGTTTGCCCAGACGTGGGTCCCGTGCTCTCCATGCCGCTGGAGTCAAGCTAGCCTGGCTGATGATGGGGTGAAATCCCAAAACTGGTCCTAGGATGCTTGTTTCCAGTCCAGAGAGGACCTGGCTTGGCAGTTCGGGCTGGACTGTTCCCATGGGGAATAGGGTCAAGACGGATTTGCATATGGCTGGGTCTAAACTGGACTGGCATGGGAAGCAAAAAAAAACGATGGATTTAGGCCCACATCTCTGTGCTGGGGTGAAAGTATGTACGACACAAAACCGTATTTGTAACATACTTCTGCATCATTTCTTAAAATGATAGTTTGTTTGCGAGGTAAACTGCTTTTTTCATTTAGAGAGCTTTGTGGGTTATGCAAGCAATTTTGAATATATCTTTTGCCTCGATTGGTAGCCAGTTGAATTTCCTGAGAGTGGGAGTGATGTGTTCAAGCGACTCTCCCCGACCGTAGTCTGGCCCCTGCTTGGAGTGGAGCTTTCAAAGGGGTTACATGTGTTTTTCAGGTGCCCATGAGCGTTGCGTTATCCTAGTCTAGTTTGAAGAGGACTAAGGCATGTACCACAATCTTTAGGTCTTCATTAGAGATGAAGGGTTTGGTTCAACGTGTAGAAGGCACTTTTAGCTAAGGCATTAATATTCTCTTTCATGGTCAGGTTTTTGTCAAGTGTAATCCCCAGAGATTTTACAGAGTTGGAGATGGATAGTTTGCAGTTTAATGCAGTGAGGTTGTCCTGCCAAATAGCAACGGGAAAGGACTTTTATTTTGGTTCGATGAGCAGGAGTTCTGACATAAGTGTGGCTCAGCATTTCGGCTTCCCACTGCGACAACCATGTTGTGGTGTGTTTCGGTTTGAGGTGGTGATGAATGTAGGGGACAGTTTGCCTAGTGGTGATGGTTGGGGTTAAGAGTATGTTTGTGGCTCACTATAGATGAGTGAGGTTGGAGCTAATCTTTGCTTCCTCACGCAGTGACATTTCATCCAGAATTGTGTCGGTTTTGTGTTCAAGACAAGCTATTATAGGGATCAGTTGAGCAGTGATTGGGTCAGTGGTGGGCAGTGGTGTATGTTGGAACTTGTCGGAGACTGGTGTGGAATCTAGGTTTGAATCTAGCCTGCTGCGGTTGATGCGCTGAGAACATTCAGGTGTGATAGATAAATCAAGCTGAGTAGTGGCGGTGTGCCTTGGAGAGGGGGAAAGTGATTCTGATAACGAGACAGACGTTTTCAGGCATCTGGATGTGAAAGAGGCTGTGAGGAAAGTGGGGATGTGGAGGTGGAGGTGGAGACAGTGCAAGTGGTATTGGGAGTAGAAGGTTCAGCTAGTAGAGGAGGGGGTGCCTGGGCGTGTTCCCTGGAAAAGGGTGGAGAGGTGGTGGTGGGAACGGATGGTATGGAGGTGCAGAGCGCAGGGAAGTGGCGATCAAAAGTGGATAGGTTTTGTTCAGAGGATTTGATTAGGATGTTCCCATTTTTATAAATCATTATGGACAATTCTACGCTAAAGTTCTTTGATGGGGATATAGTTATTTTAGATCCATAAGGGATACTATAAGCATTAGTTACGTGAAGGTGTTAAAGGAAGTTCTCTTTCCATTTGGGGGGTTTCTTGGTGTAGGAGATGAAGTCCGTTTTAAGGTCTCCATGTGTTGGACTGTTGAAGATGTGTGTTATTAGTGTCTCTGGATGTTCTCTGAGGATTTTGTGTTTGAAGGTTTTAGTGGCATGTTTTGAGAGGTATGAGTTGGGTCCGTATCTATCCATGGTAGCCCGGAATGTATCTTCAAGTAGAAATGCTAACTAGCGAATGTGTGGAGTGTGGATTGAGTGACAATTCTAAGAAATCAGGGCTGCTCCAATTGTCATCGGAAAATGTCCTAATGGTCCTTGGGGTGAAGTTGCTTTTGATATAGAAGGGCCACTGAGTTCAAATTCAGGTGTACAGTACTTCTTTGTTATTATGGAAATGTATTCTCGGTGGCCAGAGACAAAATTTGCTTTTGTTTGTGATAAAAGAATCAAGTAGTGCTTTACAGATAACTGGGCTCCTACTAGTGCCTTTATGGTAATTTTAATAAAGTATTCCACCAAATTCCCTGATATTGCAGGATAGAAGAAAGAAAATAAGACAGTACTTTACAGACATGAGCCTTTGCTGTAGTTTCCTCCCAGAAGGGTGTGGAATGTCACTTTATTGAAATAGTTCACCAGCAGTCCTGACCACACGGACCTTGATGGCCAGTACCTTGTGGCTGGAACCAGTGGCCAGTACTTCATGGGGGATTTTGCTTTTTGTATGCAATAGGAAGATTCAGCAGTGCTTTACAGAAGACTTTACGGCGATTTCCTCCAAGTTGGCTCAAAAGTCTCTTTCCGTTTGTAACGTTGGTTTAAAGATCTAGGCGAGACTGCAATGCCACTTTAACATAGTTTTCCTAAAATGCAGTCTCGACCACATGGACCCTGTAGTCCCAGTACCGTGTGGCTTCAACTAGTGGCGAGTACTTCAATGCTATTTTCCTTTTATATGCAATGAGAAAATCTAGCAGTGCTTTGCTGATGGTTGGGCTCATACTGGAGCCTTTACCGTCATTTCACCAAGTTAGCCCAGACAACTCTTTCTGTTGTTGAACATTTATTTCAAGGTCTATTAGATTATTTCTAGGTCTATTCGATGTAGGATTATTTTGAGGTCTGTGGCTGGAACCAGTGGCCAGTACTTCTAGAGGTGTTTTGCTTTTATATGTGATGAGAAATCCAGCAGTGCTTTGTAGATGGATTGGGCTCATACTAGAGCCTTTACGGTCATTTCACAGAGTAAGCCCAGACAACTCTTTCTGATGTTGAATGTTTATTTGAAGGTATAGGAAAGACCAGAATGGCAAATTAGCAAATTATTTCCCCCAAATCCCTGATGTTGTGGGGACCGGCAGTCCGGGGTACCTTGTGACAGGAACCAGTGGCCAGTACTTCTAGAGGTATTTTGCTTTTAAATGCGATGAGTGCAGCAGTGCTTTGCAGATGGTTGGACTCATACTAGAACCTTTACAGTAATTTCTCGGAGTTAGCTCATTCAACTTTTTCTGTTGTCGAACAAATATATTTAAAGGTCTAGGAAAGAAAAGAGTGCCAATTTCACAAAGAATTTCCTCCAATACCCCGATGTCGGAGGGGCCGGCAGTCCATACCATGCGGACCATGTAATCACAGTAGCTAGCAGCTGGCACCATCGGCAGACAATCACAACTGGGCCCACCAGTGTTGAGAGGGGGAATCAGCCCCTGCACTGCTTCACAGGCCAGACCCCATGCAATGCAGGTCCAGCGTCGGGAGCAAGGCATCTCTACCAGCTGTGCGGCGAGGAGAGACTATATCGTGGGGGCAGTCAGATGACAGGATGAACGGTAGGATCCCCTCACCCACCACAGCACATATGATGGCGGAATCATTCCTTTGGATCCGCGCTGCAGCTTGGGCGAGTAGGGGAAAGAGCAAAGCTTTCGTTCCTGAGGCCGGCCCCACCAGTGAATCACCACCATGGACAACAAACTGATGTAGCCCATTACACCCCTTGAGTCTGACTTTTGTCCCCAACCCAAGGAAAACTCTATCCACAAGGACAGCAACCAACAGAGGCCACTGACAGCTGTCAGCGTCCATAGCCAGGTCCCAGGCCATCCAGGGGTCTCTGTCCTTTGTGGTTTCTCAGAGGGGGGCATGGTAGCCATAGGTGCATCGCATCCTTTCTTCCCTCCACCTCCCAACTGTTCAGGGTCTGTACCCTGGAGCTAGACAGAGGTCAGGTGTAAGTTCTTTCTCCCCTGCCCCTCCTTCTGGGGTTCCGTGCCCTCCTTTTGGGAGGGGTACCCCCAGAATCCAGAACTGTCAGGGCGATTGTGGCTGCCATCCTGCTAAGTCCTTCCACCAGTTATGGGGTGCTATCCTGCCACTTGTCTTCCAACCCAGAGTCTGTACCTTAGGCTGAACAGGGGTTAAGGGTGAGTCCCTCATCCCCCTGCCCCTCCATCTGGGCTACTGCACACTCGTCTGTGGCGTGGTACTGCCAGACATCAGAACTGGTTGGACGCTGGTATCAGTCACCCCCCAAGTTCTCTTGACACTATGGGGTCCCGCTCAGTGGATGGTCTCTTGTTACAAACTAAATTCCCCTCCTTGTACCCCCTCGGAGAACTATCCAGGATCTGGGACTGATCATAGGGCACCCTAGGACTTTGTCCACCCCCACCTCTCCTCCTACTCTGAGAAGGGACATGGGACCCTTTATCCACCCCACTACACTGTGAACTGTCTGGGCTACTGTGAACCTCCCCACCCTTGGTTTAGGGGGACCTTAGCTACTCTTTTAGTATCACTCGCAAATGCCTTTCCCGACTCTCTGACCCAGATGGCTGCCTCTTTTGCAAGTTCCCTAGTGTTAGAGACCTTACACCCCAACAGGTGTTGGCGTATCCTTGGAAAACAACAATGGAACATGTGCTCTCTGACAATCAGATTTGACAGCCCTTCAAAATGGTTTACTGTGTTACCCTTTACACAACCATTCAGTGCTTTGCAAAAATCCTTTACAAATTCCTCCTAAGACTGATGAGACAGTTTCCGACTGCCCCTGATTTTCTACCTATACTTGGACATTAAGTGGCTGGCGGTGGAAGGATGACACATCCCACTGGGAAAAAAGAGACACAGGACCGCAAGAAGGTCTTGAGGCTACATAAAGTTTGGAGCTATTCAGTGACCGTCTCTCTGAGTATCTGGACCTCTCCCACTAAGTCCCAGATATCCCAAGAGATTACTCAATGAACCTCTGATTGACCTCAAGACCTCCTTGAGAGTAGCGAAAAAAGAATATTCAGGTCAAAGGGAGTGGCGTACACAAGATGGCTGTGGGATTTTGGGAGCTGAAAAGTCCCTCAACTGCTGATATTGTCTTGGGCAGGCACGGGAAGGAGGGGCTGATGCCTGTCCAGGGGGTTCAGATGGAGGCCACAAAGGAATAGGGGCTTCTTGAGTTAGTAAGGGGCTGGATGCAGGCCAAGATGAGCACCAGGCCTGCGCATTGAACACCACAGGTTCTTGTTCAAGGTGAGGAGAAACCCCAAGATCTGCCTTCTCTTAGTTAATGGTATCCACAACCCCTGCCCCACAGCTGCCTCTCTTTTTGTGACATATCTTGTCACTCTCCAGGCTGGCACGCTACCCCTGCTGGTGATGGCTTCCTCTCCCTCACTGGTGGTATAGAGTAGTCGTGCTTGCCTCACAGTCAAGGATCTTCTTCCTTACCCCAGATCCTACTGCAATGAACCTTGGCCAGCACCTTGGCCAGCACTGTTCACTTGAGAGGAATGTGAAAAAAGAGAATAATGTTTAATTCCTATGTTCACTACTTATCAATAATTAGTTGAAAGCAATATTTTTTCTCAAAATACAAGAGCTGACATTGTGAATTCTTTATTAACTTATAGGTATCCATGATCTGATAGAAATATTGGTGCCCTACCCAATAGATAGAAATGATACTTAAAAAAAATATTTTGAACATGATGTCCAAAGGAGGAGAAACGGTTGTGCTAATAGCTTATTTTCTGATTAATTCTGAGCTTAAAGTTAAAAAAAATCTGTTGCTACATCTTCCATGCATTGACTATCTGGGATTAGAGTGAATTTGTCCCAACATAACAAAGCATTCTGTAGGAGTATGTCCTATTGTTGAGTTTTGTACAATATATTTGCCATAATATTAATTTATTGTGTGGACTGTGAATGTAATGGGTAAAAATGTATGGTAGTTAGAAAGTAAGGTAAGGGTACACAATATCAAAATCACATAAATTAAGTTGGACAAAATGGGAATGTAACAGTTTAAAAATGTGGACTCGGTGTTTTAACTGTTAGGTTGCCACACAATTTTGAACTTTTAAAGTATTTATTCATCATCATCATAACTTTATTCGACGGTTGAGTCATCAAATTACATCATAAACACACAAAAAATAAAAAAAATACATCAATTATTCAAAATACGACGAATTTCCAAAAATACATAAATAGTTAAAAATAACATTAAATTCCATTAGACAACTCTCAACAATTAATTTCAAACTACGATATCTTTAAAATATTCCCAATTTACTATAATCTAAAACTAATCCATCATAGCTAACACATTTCAATCAGTAATGGATACCAATCTCCATCGCAGCACATAAACACAGAACCTTATGAAGCAACTAATCTAATGTATCACATATGGCTATTTAGCTGTATGGTTACCTCACGTACTCCTTTTTTATACAATTATACTCTAAGTAAGGACAATAGTTTAGAACGAATTGACCAGGCCCATTTGAGAAATTTCGCCACAGCTATCGCAATTGTAGGGTTAGAACCTGTACTTAAAATTCTCAGAGCATCAACATACCTCCGAGTGCCCATGAGCCGACAAATGGGTTTTATCCACATTCGGCGAGGTGCAAGATATTGAGGACAGCCAAACAAGATATGACTGACAGATTCTTGTTGGGCCGCACACCAGGGGCATCTGTCACTTGGAGACCCTCCCATTTCACCATAAACTGCCTAATTGGGAGGGTACCAACCCTAAATTGAAAATACAATTTGCGATCATAAGGTCTTTCAATAACATCCCAATATTCTTCAAACACAGGCCTGGTCTTAAATTCAAGAAAACAACCCGTGAGATTTGTTGATAGCTTTGCCAACATTGTTGAATGGTGCACCATTTTCCAATATCTTGCTTTCTGAATTTTTTTACTTGGGAAGGTTGCATTTTGAGGATTATCCCACAATTCTGCCATTCCCATCTTCCCTAATAGGGATCTAATCTCCCTCAGCCATTTTATTTTATGGAAAGGATCATTATTAATGATATCCATGAGGCCTCAAGCATATTGCGTTAATTCCTCTGTGCTCCATATTCTACACCAGTATAACAATGGGTGCAAAATTACTAAATCTTTAATCCCTTTTCTACCTAGATCCCATTGTAGGGGAATTAAAGGGGTACTTTGTGGGACACCGGTCATCTTGCGAAAAAACTCATTTTCCACCTTGGTCAAATGAGTTACATTTTCAAAGCCCCATAGTTCGGCTCCATATAGGGCTGAACTCAATACCTTCATCCCATAAATCTCGAGAGCTGGGCGAATAGGTTTTGTCTGTGAAGTTTTGAATTTTTGCAAGAGACAACCTGCTTGTTGCTTAAGGACAGCTAAATCAATATGATTATTCCAACGCATGTCCCTCTGCAAAGTCACCCCTAGGTAAGTAAAAGCGTCCACCTTTTCTAATGGGCATTTATCCATGACTATATTGCCTCTAAAGGATCTGTGTTCGTTAAACGCCATGAACTTTGTTTTGGCAGTGTTTATTTCCAACCCATGCAGGCGACAGAAATCTTCAAAGCGCAACAGGGCTTTCTGAAGGCCGCAGGGAGTTTTAGAGATGATCAAAGTGTCGTCCGCAAACATGAGGACAGGGATGCGAATACCATCCAGCACCGGGGCGTCAGTGGGGGTCAGAGAAAGGTAATCCACCGCCATACATTATGTCAAGATTAGATAAGTAGTAAGTCCAAACAAATATACAAATACATGCATGGTGATAATTCTAAAGTTTCAATCCTTTCATAACACACACATTAAATAGGCGATATACAATAGGGAAGGTTGGAACAAAGCTCAAACAGAACACATGACAGAACACGATTCTGAAAAAGCATGTGCACTTAAGTGATTATTAAAATAATTCCCTTTACCTTTCTGCCCGTGACTGTGGCATGGTCATAAACTGGTTCACTCTTGTTTTGATGCTTTTCAGTACCTCATTCCAAGGTGATCTTCAGGAAATTAAATGAAGTTCAGCCAGTATTTGGGCGCAGGCAAGGGTAACCAGGCAGCAGGCTGTAGATGAATGAAGCTGCTGCTCCCAGTCTACAACTCCCAGTCTACAACTATGTCAAAGATTATATGCGGTGAAAAGCAGTATCTGGCAATGACCGCTTCCCTGGCCATTATAAAGATGTTGATAATTTCTCTATAAACCCTCCCTTCCCTCCTTGTCAAATAATTATCATAATGAGGTGCAAAGTAGCAACCCAACATAGGAAAGGCAGAAAAAGGTGTTTACTGTGTGAGTTTATTTCTTATGTGGTTAGCTTGGATGTGATTGCTTGGTGTTGAAATGTGTTTCATCTGGTGACGGGTGGTGAAGTTCAAACCAATCACTCCTTTCATTACTAGATGTGTTGCAAATGTGGTAAGCCTTGTTCTATAATTTAATAGCATTTGATATTAAGGGGCAAAATCCCTTATTCTACCATTCAACAGGATTTCCTTTTAAGAACAAATAATAATCTTTAAAAATAAATAGGGTTTCAGTCACTAAGACCATCAAAAAGGCAAAAAACATACCTTTCATTTGCAATATTTTTCTGTAGTTATGAGTTGGTTCCATTATTTTCTATGGCAGTGTATTACAGTGCCAGTGATTGGTCAGTTGCCAGTGCTGGACTTGCTCCAAGGCTAAGAAGGAGAACATTAACTACTGTTTCAGATCCTTTTTGGCTGTAGTAACTTTGGAGGTGCTGTTTGTGAATAGCAGTGGTCTCACTCTTTTGTGGGTGAGTCTCTGCCCTTCCCTAAAACCTTCTTAACCCCCTCATAAACCTGTCTCATTTAGCAATAAATATGCCTCATTTTCTAGTCACTCCCCCAGTCCCTCCACATTTACTACAAAAGTGTATGCATACATGTGCAGAGATTTCCACACAGAAAATATAGGCGAGGCGGAGACTGCACAGAGGTTTTCAAATAGAACTTTGTAGTACATGAGCAGAACTGTTGTAGTACTTCTAGATTACTGTTTGTTAATAGTCTCTAGGTGGATAGGTCACAGAAGTTTGACACCTACTTTTACATTTGGTGGTTGAAGCCACCTCCACATGATAGACATTATCATTTTGAACACTGGTCATATGGAAATGGACAGTTTGGAGGTCATATAATTGTGCTGTTTATATGACATCTTAGTGTTTAGACCATGAAAGGAGTGATTAAACCATGCATATATTCATCTTTCCTCCTAATTTCAGATTGGGTTGAAAATGCTCTTTGTTTGTTAATGACAACATGTTTTACCTTGTAGAACAAGTTAATTACCTTCGGTAATGCTCTTTCTGGTGGGTATTTAACTGCATATTTCTCACAGTGGGAATATCCAAGGCACCAGACAGGATCCAAAACTCAAAAAGCAGTAGGTGGCTCCATATAGCTCCACATCAACGTCGAAGGCTGAAACCCTGTCGCCTTAGCATGTGATATGTTCCCCTGAACACTGGAAAAATCACTTCACAATCTTAAGAAGAAAAAGAAGCGGAGCTCAGAATGGCGTCTGATGGCATGGAAAGAAAAGAACTGAGGCCAGCAGGTATGTGTGGCGCTTATATATATATATATAGCTCCGTTCATCACTTCGGGAGGGGAATGACGTCACAACAAAGCCACACGGTGCCATCTGCCAGTGTGCAAGAGCACTGCTTTTTGAGTTTCTGGATCTAGCCTGGAACCTGGGGATATTCACGAGGTGAGGAATCTGTGGTTAGCAGCAGTCACCAGAATGGCTCTGATATGAAACCCATTGTGATTTGTGTAAACTTTGTCTCAAGTCTGCAAGCATGTTATAAGGAAGGCTGTTGCACACACAACAGCCTTTCTAATAAAAGTGGTAGTTGTTTAATTATACATTCGTTTTAATTCAATTAAAACGTGCTATGGGTCTTTCGGTCAAATTTTCAAAGTACTTTATTATTTATTTTTTTTCAAAATCTTATGGCTGCTAGCTTTCATGTACGATTTATTTTTGTAGCTGCTAAATATCTCACTGAGGAGGCGGGAATTGCCTGAGTGCCATTTTCCTGACAGATTCTTTGGTGTCATACTGCCGGCAGTAATGCAGATGTAATGGAAGGCCTTAAATTAAATTCCAGGCAGTCACCATCTGTTCGTCGGTTCGCGTGGATTTATGATCGCTGTTGAAAGGTAACGTTTGCACTTCACATTTAGAATACGAGAAATTCGTGGATTGGGAAACATGGAAGCATTCCCTCTGCTCTTCTGGCTGACTGCCAACCTCTCTAGCGAGACTCCTTGGAGGGCATTCAGGATGTGATTAAAACAAGGAAATGCCTGCACTGCCAGTGCACGTCATGGAGACAGCGGGTATCTCCTCTTAGGTCTCCCAGCTGTCTCTTGCAAGATCTTTTCTTGCCTTACAGAAGGCTTGGAGGCTGCCTATTGTTTAGGTTCATTGTCACTCTCTTTTGCTTGCATCTTTTTCATCTGCAGGCTTCTTTCCTGTTCGTGTTTGTCCCTCTCCTGGAGCAGGGACCCATGACTTGTGACGTTCCACTGCACGCTTTTTCAGTCACAACTTTTTTCTTTTTGTTCAAGCGCTCTACGAGAGTGCTTGTTCTTTTCAGCTGACTCGCTTGTGTTTTTCTCCCCCTTCATGTTCCTCCTCTGTCACATCCATTGTCCATGTGCTTGCCACAGTCCCCCAACATCCATTGTCTGTTTGCGTGCCTCAGCCCCTCCTGCTTATCCTCTGTTGTCTGTGTGTTTGCCCCAGTCTCTCCTGACAACCATCCATTGCCCATTTGCTTGCCCCAGCACCTCCCCCGTCCCTCCGTTGTCTGTATGGTTGCTCCCTTCCCTTCTGCCCTCTGCTGTCCATGTGATTTCCCATGCCCAACCGCCCTTCTCTGCCCCTCTGCTTGCCCCAGCCCCTCCACCTACCCTTCATTGTCCACGTGGTTGCCCCTTCCCTCCTGCCCTTCGCAGTCAATGTGGTTGCCTGCGTCCACCCTTCGTTGCCCTTCTGCTTGCCCCAGTCCCTCCCATTAACCCTCCTTTATCCTGCTTGCCCCATCACTTCCTGCCGACCCTCTGTTGCCCCTGTGATTACCCTAGCCCCTCCTGCCAACCCTCGGTTCACCATGTGGTTACGCCCAGCGCCTCCTGCTGACCCTCAGTGTTCATGTGGTTGCCCACAGCCCCTCCTGCCGACTCTCATTGTCGGTTGGTTGCCACACTCTCACCCACTCTCCATTGTCTGTATGATTGCTCCCACCCCTCCAGCCCACTCACCAGGTTGCTCGCTTCACTCCCACCCACTGTGTATTGTCCATGTGATTTCCCCTTTCCGTTCCACAAAATTTCTGTTGTGTGTACGCTTGCCCCGAGCCCATTCAGCCAACATTCCAATGCCTGTCTGCGTTCTGTTAGCCCCTTTCACCCACCCTCCGATGTCCCTCTACTTGCCCTCACCTCAGCCGCACCGCTATTGCTGGTCTACCCGTAAGGCCATTGGGCTGAGAATTATCTGACGGTGAAGGGACTCTAAAGAGAAGATGTGACGTGTCTCCGGGTGAAAGTCTCACAACATATTTCCGAACATATCTGATTGGGACTTACGATTTGAGGGCGTATTGCCGCACCGCTATTTCTGGTTTACCTATACGGTTTTTTGGGTTGAGAACTATTCTATGGTGAAAGGATTTTTAATAAAAGAGTGCCATTAGAAAAGTGATATTGCATTTGGTTTTCCTGGCCTCCCAGAGAATCAAATCTGGATACATACTCATGGAGACTGTGACCTTGCTAATAATTACTGAGTTATGAGGACGGATAGCGAAGATAATTGTTAAATCAGACTCTTTATGAATTCTTTCTACCGAGTACATGACGATGCATCTTTAACAGGATATCTTTCATAAACAAGTATTCCCTGGGCTTTATCGTTTCTGAATACATCTGTGGTCCTGATGAAGGTGGCACCTACGCCATCGAAACGCGTCGACCATTGATCTGACATTACTATCCTGCTTTTGCAGTTATTTTGTTAGCCACAGGAGGTTATTATGTATCTTGTACCTCCAATGTTCAATAGACGATAAAAAAATCATGCCTTTTTTTTCTATGTTTTTATGAAATGTGTATGAATGTGGAACGATGTGGTATGTGTGTAGATGTGATTGTGTGATGATACAGATCCTTTGTGATCTATATTAGGTTGTCCCAGGGACTACTGTCTGTTGCTAATTAATATGATGTAGATTCACTGTAATGCATTTAGTCAGTGAAAATTAAAAATTTAAATTATGTTTTTGTGATAAGAAAAAGAAATATATTGAATTTTCTCAAGAAAAATATAAAATGGCTAAATGATAAAAAATAAAAAGTAAAAAATTGTAAATTTTTGTGTGGTGTATCACTACCTTTTAGGCCCTTTTGTTTCCCTATTACAATTAAATTGTACTTTCATTAATAGAGGTCGTGAGGGAAATTTCCTTATATGATTGCTCCCACCCCTCCAGCCCACTCACCAGGTTGCTCGCTTCACTCCCACCCACTGTGTATTGTCCATGTGATTTCTCCTTTCCGTTCCACAAAATTTCTGTTGTGTGTACGCTTGCCCCGAGCCCATTCAGCCAACATTCCATTGCCTGTCTGCGTTCTGCTAGCCCCTTTCACCCACCCTCCGATGTCCCTCTACTTGCCCTCACCTCAGCCCCTCCTGCCCACCGTAAGTGGTACGTGTGCTCCCCCACTCCCTGTCCTCTCCCCATGCCCCTATCCTTATCTCCCGCATGGCCTGTCTTCCTCCCGTTTTGCCTTGGTGGAACACACCGCTAAAAATAAAAGGCGTTGGCAAAGCCAATAGGTCTTGCCTTTGTGAGAGGTAGTTGCGTTTTTTTTTCTTTGGACTGCAGTAGTGTCTGTGTTGTTTATATGTGTTTTGTTTTACATTAAGCTTGCGGCAATCCGAGAGCTATTGGTATTTTTAATATTAATATATTTTACCTTTACTGAATAGCAGCACGGCTATTGTTTAGCATGGGTGAAAGTCATGTAAAATTCCTAAGCATATGGCTGCCACTTCCAGCAAAAGATGCACTCTGTAGTGTGTTTAAGTAAAGCTGAAATAAATAATGTATACATGTGAGGGCGTTTTGGCTGGGGTTGATGTGGCAGGTGGGAGGGGGGGAATGAGGCGACGGAGGACGAAGTGAGTGAAAACGAAAACATGCGTACTCTGTAGAATGCTCAAACACAAAGATATAAGATTTACAGTCACATTCCAGTGTAAATACATACAAAAGATAACCACAATCTGACCTTGAGTAATGTAACAGGTGCTCATGTAAAACGTTCCAATGCGCTTGGGCTGATTTCACGCAATATAAAACTCCAATAAAATATTAATAAAAAATGATGCTGGGTAGTTATTTATTCCGCCCCATGTGTCTAACAACTCTGCTCTTCCACTTTAAAAAAGATGTTGCTGAAATATATTTTGGTCCCGGGACACAGCCTAATAAAAGCAACCTTGAAAAAGAAAGATTTTGTAGGTGGTGTACTCGCGGATGCCGTCACGCTCAGGGCCGGACTGGGAAAGCATACCGGCCCTGGCCCCAGACCAGCCGCCGGGAGGGGGTGGGGGGAGGCCGATATTGCTGCAAAACCAGCCCTGTTAACAAAAATGGTCCCCCAGCGGTCCAAAACCAGCCCCCACTCTGACAGCCCACCTGGGAAACGCCTGGTGCCCGCTACAGCCATTCCGGCCCTGGTCATGCTGAGGCAGACCCTGTTAATCCCACCCCTGAGTCTAGAGTGGGGAAGGAGTCCTTAAATAAATTGGCCTTGAAGAAACAAAGCCGGCCATGCAACTCGAACAGGATCTAGGCGGGAAGAGGTGCCATGGAATTTAATTTACGTAAGCGAGAGGGGTGATGTGGCAGTTGGAGACTGATGGGAGGACATACACGGATGTACAAAACAAGAAGTGTATATATGACAGAACGATCGAAGTCCAGCTTATCATTTGTAAATTACACAGTTTTACCAATACCTTCAGGGGACCCACATGACTATAGTGGATCGAGACTCTCACTACCAAAAACAGTTTAGCTTTCAAAAACGTTGCATTTTTATCCACAACTTTAAGACCATCGCTGACCTCATGGATGTATGGGTTTTGTGAAGATAATTAGACGTAAGAACCATGACATAAGAAGGTAGCCCAAAACTCAGAGTTGTCCTTCGATATGTCAATGTGTATTTTATCAATAAAGAAAAAAGTGAATGCATACACTGGTGTGCCGGCAGCTGTCTCGTGCGAATGGATGGACGGAAAGAGATGTATTTACTATCGCATTCCTGAGCATCACCTAAGTTAACGTGCGTCATCCGCGTGAGAGAGATTTCAGATAAGTGTACTCGGAAGCACTGACAAACACGACCAGGAATCAAAGAAACACATTGTGCCCCACAACAACACTTAAACACAGAAGTGTAAAGAAGATACAAGTAATTGGGCGGTGCTCCGTGGGAGAAACAAAAAACAACAAGCAATGGTAAATGCATTAGGTTTCACCTATGTGATTAATAATAATTTTTTGTTGTTGTTGTAAGTTGTAGTTTGGTCAATAGTTGTGCAATATAAGTTACTGAAAGTCTGTTGAAGTGTTATGACTTGTTTTTTAAGAAAAGCAATATATTGTGTTGTTACTGGTTTTATTATGAAGTATGGAGATTAAGTAAATGGGTAGTACTCTGATAAAGATACACGTACCTGATATGCAAGCTTGAAATTGGTGCAGCTGTGGGGAGAGTAGGTAAAAGGTGGATGAAAAACCAAGCATTCATTGCACCCACAACTAGGACCACTACCAATATATATTTGGCAAGTTAAACAAAGGCTTCATACATTTCGAAAAGAAATATGTCTCTGGAGCCATAGAGCGTGGTTTTAAGATGCTAAACAGTCAAAGAAAGGAAAAAGTCAAGGGACGGGAGAGAAGGTGGAAGAGAAAAAGGGAAGGAGGTTGGGAAGAATCGAGACGGTGAGGGACGATGGGAGAGTGGGAGAAGAGAAGGGGCAGTAGAAAGAATAAAAGGGACGTAGGGGACGTATAAAAAGAGAGTTGGGAGTAAGAAGGAAAGGGAGAAAAGAAGAAAGAAAGGAACAAGGGGATGGAATTAGCACTGTAGATATCTGTATTCACTTGTACATCACAGGTTCGAATCCTGGCAAATCCACTCGGCCTTTTGTCCTTTCAAAGTTGATAAAATTACTAGAAGAGTTGAGCAAATGTTTGCTCTGGTCCCCACCAAAGCCAGTGACAACAATGCTCACACTTAATTATAATCACGTGACCAGGGCAGCGTGGCCCCAGCCTTAGCTACTCGCAGTTTCAACCAACCTCAGGAAATGAACGTTATCTTGGTTTCCATATGCCTGGCCCTGTGGTTCAGTTCCAGTTGGAGCAATTATTTGTGGTTTCGTTTTTAAGGTCAGTAAATGAAAGCTGAAAAGGTCATCCTAAGCAAACGTTCGTTCTGTGTAAGTTAGTAATTGGATATGCTTAAAATAACCATGGCACTCTATGGGGAGCTACCCCCAGGGAGGCCCTACACACTCATGTCGCCTAAGAGACAGGGACAGGCGAAACCTAAAAACATAAGTAAAAAACAAGATCATTTACAACTTTCATAAATGTTATTGCTTTGCAAATGCTTGTTTTGTATGGGACAGGAGGATCAAGTGATTTACCATGAATCACAGGATGTCAAGTAGAGCACACAACTCGATCCTAGTTCCCTAGTTGACAGCACATGAAGAACACAGTATTATTTAATCTACATGATTTCATAAAAGTCAGTAGCATAAAACCCAGCATTTTCTTGCACACTGCTATTAATTTTAAGTAAAACACCAATAGCTCCAACTTTCACAAATGCAAGAGCAATTGTATTACAAATGCTTGTTTTGTAAGGGATGGAAAGATCAAGTGATTCACCATTAATCACAGGACATCTAATACATGCCAGAACTTGATCCTACTTCCCTAGTTCCGAAGTTGACAGCACATGAAGAAAACAGTATTATTTCATTCACATGGCTTTTATAAAAGACAGTAGCATAAAACTCAACGTTTTCTTGCGCACTGTTAATCATTTTAAGTAACCGTACAAGTTATGTGTCTGTGAATCTGTGGCCTGTCAGAATTTCATCTGATTGTTTTCAGCAGCCATAGGCTCAAACAAGCATTTGCAATGAAAATAGGTCTCGCATTTGTGAGTTAGAGCTATTGACATTGTAAATGGCAATGTTTTTTACCTACACGTTTTATTTTTGGAGTTAATGTATGTAGTGTGCAAAATCCCTTGGAAAGGTCCTGCACTTGGTAATAAATATATTGAAAAAGACGCAAAGTGTGGATTGTGTCAGCAATTGCTTGGCACGTACCTCATGGGTGAAGTGTCGCCACACATGCACACTGTGGTGCTTTGCTAATGCGAAACTCATTAATAAAAGTAGTGCTTACAGACTAACCAACGCGATCGGGATCGTAGCATGTGAATACGAATCCCGGCTTCTCTTTCATTTTCTAGACTATCTGACTCACTCTCCTGCGTCTTGGTTATCCCCCTAATACTGGGAGGCAATGAAGTTTGCCAAGGGGGCATGGGGGCTTCGGGGGTACATGAAAATGTATTCATTGCCTAGTTGTCAAAGGTCGCCCGGTGCTATTAGTTAAAAGTGTACAGATTTCATTAAGATATTAAAAGTACTTTACTCGCTTCTATGAGAAAATCGACATTAACTAAACAAAATGCCAGAATGCGTGTCAGTTTTCACAGTGTTTTAGACAGTACTGGTTGCTTAGTTTCATTGCGTTAATTTTTGTATTTACTCTTTTACACAGCATCCAAAGTAGGTTACCTAACCCCAAGGCCCTGAATTGTTAAATGACCCATAGAAGGGAGTGTTTTACAGTTGAGCAAACGTGTCCAAATGTAATTTTGGAAGTGCCATGAAATAATCAGCCAATGAGGTACTCGATGAGCAGGTATTTAACTACACGTTCAAAACGTACGGTATTGTGGCTGTTGTTTGTTTGTACACAACCACCTCTCTGAATGTGTCTATTAACACAGAGCTTCATCTACCAGACAGTGCTCACAGGGGGCGACTAAAGCACAGAACAAAATGTATTCATTTATCCTGAGTGTGAAGGCACCCGGAAGGCGTAGGTGCCGGCCTGGAGAGGCTAAGGATCCCAGTGCTTCTACAGACTCTGCCGTGCTCCTCTGCACCAGCAGGGCACAGCTCAGAATCTGCCGCTTCTGCTAAGAATAGGTGAGGGGGATGAGGTTAGGTCATGCGGGAGTTGCCGGCAGATTTCCAGGTTATTGAAAGTGATGATTCTGACGTGAGGCAATGGAGACTGACTTTGTCTGTTTGTCTGCACCAGTCTATTTTTCTACCATCTACCGGGCTAAATGTCATGTATCCATTCATCTCTCTTTGATAGAGGTGCGCAAGCCAATATATTAATTAACAGGTAGAGCCAGCCGGGGACGAGCCAAGTGTATACGAGCCAGTGGGCGAGCCGTGAAAATGATCGACATGTCATACAGTAAACATGATGTAAACGTGCGATAATCTCTCTTCAGAATTCAAAAAAGTGCATTTCTTTAGCGCGTCACCTCAGTACACAAGATTATAGCACTGAATTGAGAGGAAGTTATTAAGAGTGCTCGTTTTAAGCATGAGTTAAAATACTGCCGCTCCTCCTGCCCAACAACAATGCCATTTGTGAACTAAGAGGCGTCAGTTGCCATGCATACCCCGAATGTTGCTTAGAGTCTTTTAGAGTAACATTAAAATCTAGTTAATTAAACACGAGAAGTTTTTGTACAGCACACATCTTGAACTCTCATATTTCAAGGTGGCAATAATAAAGATGAAAACGGAAGTGCCGGCAGGCAAGAAAACACGAATGGGAGTGGGGGGGCAGGGGAGGGTGAGAAGTCACAGACTGCCAGAGCTAATAGTTCTCACTACCAATGCATGTTTCCCTTTTGCACAGGTTTTTGTGGCTAGTTCAAACAGAACAGGTCAAATTATGGCTACCCCTCTGTCTCCAGCCGTCTAACTTGGTGCATTTGTATATTGTACATGCACTGAAGTACCCTAGAGGGTCAAACGATCATAAAATAAACAACATGTTGTCTTCCAAGCAAGATACCTCTATTAGGCTAGCCAGCATATTTTGTTACTGGCTTAGAGGGCAACACAATTCCTCTCCCTGACCGATGCTGGTGGTGCCGACACAGGAGTGTGTATAGTATGAGTTAAAGATTCCTGTGTATTGCATTTTACAACTGCATAGAATTGACTCGTTACAGTACAGGTATGCAATGAAAATGTAATCTTAGTGTAGACTGGTGAAATATCAACCGCATGATATTATCTACATGTAGCTTAAAATATCAACACGTTATCGATCGCATCAATAATATTTTTTCCCTATGTATGGAAGGAGTGCCTTAGAATTGTAATGTATTCCAGTCCAGCAGTAAGGGGGAAGTGCTTTTGGCTAAGATCTGGTGAATTTGAACAAGTCAGTATTTTTGTTTGTAGTTCTCATTGTATTCGGTATTTTTCTATATTTTTATTTATGCTCATATCAGAGCAATTACTTGTAAGAAAAGCAGAAGGTTTGTCAGATTTCCTTAATGTACTCCTTCTTGCAATGCAGCTGCTCCATTTGTGAGTTTATTCCAGTTTTTGACCACTTTGCATTGGGTAATTCTGTACTGATGTTTACATATTCTTTCTATAAGCGACTATGATGTTTTTAGTTGCTTAGCAGTTGGGTCCACTCATGGACATCAGTTCGGCAAAATGTCAGGAGTAGTGGAAGCGACATTACATGCTATTTGATCTTTACTTTCACTCATACACACTTGCTTACACATACTTATACATTCACACATACACACACTGTCTCACACATAAGCACACTCTCACCCACAAGCATGTGCACAAAACAAATTTAAAAGCATTTTTTGCTTACGTCTACTAACACTAATATAGAATAATATGTTAGTTTTGGGCATATCATGCTCATACGTACGGGATACACGGAAGTTAGTCAAGGACAGAGGAAAAAGGGAAGCCCCAAAATGTCGGTCTCTACTCACGTGGGTTCTAGGGTAGAAAAAAGTTAATTCCAGGGGAGTAATAGCAGTACCTGGGATCTCCACAGGATAGTTAAGAATGTACCTTACTGCTATTGGATCCCTGAAGTTAATAACAACTAAGTCCCCATTGATATCCTTCTCTCTGCTACCCAGCCAATCAAGTCGGCGAACATGAAGTATTTCGCCGTTGATGTAATGGGAATAATATGATAATATTCACTGTTAGAGTAATAAAAAAATGACAGGAAAGTGGAGCCCCAATGGACGGCCATAAGGACGAGTTGCCTCTGTGTTCCTGGCACTGATTTTGTCACCTACCAGTGGTAGGAAGGGGCAGACCAGGGGTTGCTGCTGCAACACCTGGCAACCTCTAAATGACGTCCATGGGTCCAATATGTTAGAGCATCCTGACACTCTAGTGTAAGAGAACATGGTGGAAGATTAATTGGTGGATGGGAAACCACTGATGGGAATGACAGCTAGTATACTCATGGATGGGCAGGGTTAGAAAAGACCCTCTGACATGCAGCTGACATATACAGGACAGCACTTGAGGGGTGAGTATGGCAGTAAACCACACAAGGAAAGGGTTGAATAGAAGAGGGACCTAGGTATGGGCAGAATTAGAGACAACACTGGGGCAGCGGCACAGGACAGCATGCGAGGGGTGGGTACGGTAGGAAACCACACTAGGAATGGGCTGGGTGGAATACTGACCTAGGGATGGCCGGAATTAGAACCTACAGCAGTACAGAACCCAAAACCCCACTAGAAATGGGTTGGGTAGAAGACTGATCTAGGGGTGGCAAGAATTAGAGACAATACTGGGGCAGTGGCGTAGGACAACATGCGAGGGGAGGGTATGGTAGGAAACCAAAGTGGGAATGGGCTGGGTATAATACTGACCTAGGGTTTGGCAGAATTAGAGACAATATTGGGGCAGCGGCGTAGGACAACATGTGAGGGGTGGGTATGTTAGGGAACCACACTAGGAATAGGTTGGGTAGAATAGAATACTGACCTAGGGTTGGGCAGAATGAAAACCACCAGCAGGACAGAACCCTGTGGGTGTGTACAGTAAGACCCACCTAGTGGTGGGAAGAATTTTACACTACACTGAGGCAGCGGCTCAGGACAGGAGTCTAGGGGTGGGTATTTGTTGGAACCGGCAGTGTCTGATTGTCACTTTCCCTGCACCACCATGCAAAACCCTTGCATCACCATGGATGCGCCGTATTTACAATACGGCGCATTGTGGTGCAAGGATTGACAGATGCGTCAGATATTCTGTCGCCTCTGTTGACCCAAAAGTGACGCATTTCTGGAGTTGCTCATGAAAGTGACGCAACTCCAGCAGTGCATCACAACAGAGAGGTGAGTCCCATTTAAAAAGCCCTGCATCATTCCTTACGCCTGGTCTGAGCAGGCGTAGGGATTTTAACGCAGCAAAGGGGTAGAGTGACGCAGTGAAATGTTGTTAATTTCATTGCATCAGTTCTACATGGCTTTGTGCGTGGGAGCGCCCACCCTGTATAAATTATACCCGAAGCAGGTATAATGTGACGTAGGGCTTTACAGATGCGTCACGTTGTAAATGGGCCGCAACTTTTACACCGCTGCTGCGTCACAATAGTGACGTAACGGCAGCGCAAAAGTGACGCAAGGGGCTTGTAAATCTGCCCCAGGGTGTCCAAGCAACAGAGCGCCACACTGCTACATATCTGTACATGAAGTTTTTAAAATAATTTGATGTTGGGTAGCTTTATTAAGAATATGCATCATATGCTTGCGTCCAATGCAGGCAAGCGCTCCAGCGCCCCCACAGAAGGGCAGTAAGCGTTATATCAATATTACAATACCATACAATACGAGTCATGCACTTTTGCTCATAATTGTTTGAATAAATCGGACCTAATTTATTGTGACTGACCCATTAATCTGCAGAATAAACATACTTTACTACTATTACTGCCAATGCAAGTGTAGCGGAGCGCGGCATTTAGCAGTTCTGTTTAGCCTTCGGTATAGATTTCTTGAGAGCTAGGGCATAAACACAGAAAGTAGCATGCGGGCACGAGTCGGGGGTACACGCGGGTGGTCGGTGTCCACCCACTTTTTTCACAGGGTGGACACTGTCCACCCTGCTAAGAAGTTGGGCCCCACTGAAAAAGATGCTGAATTCGTCCCGGTGTAATTTCCAAACACCGAGACACTCTCAGCAGCGCCTGCACGTTATTGTCTGCTTTCGATCCACAACAACGTGCAGGCAGGGAGGGGGTCTTCTCATTTCTGACTCCTGCTGGGCCCATAACAAAGGCCGAATCTGAGGAGTCATCAGGCCTCCTTTTGTTCTAGTCATCTGGCTGGCAGCAGTCAGGAGCCTCACACCTAGAAGCAAATGCAGCTGAGGGGAAACAAAGGCTCACACCTTGTTAGCAATTCACACATACTTAAGAGAGGCAGCTTTTCACTTTGTTCAGGCTCTGTTTAGGAGATATGCATTCACTGTAAGAAAGTCAGATGTGTTGGTCTTTCCCAGTATTTGCACAAAATAAATAGCATTTATATAGCACTTACTAACCCTGAGGAGGCGTTGTAATAATTTAAATATCACAATTTTTTCTTTTAAAGCACTATGGGTGGAGGAAGTTTATGCTGACAAAAGGCAACATTGTTTTATGTGTAGCGTACAAAAGTGTGAATCTGCTGCCTAAATCAGGAGGGTTTGCAAATATACTCGAAATGTGTTCAAATGTACTCATGATACACCTGCTAAACATATATGTGAGGGCTTAAGATCTGATGTCACTTCCTGTGATGTCACGCGCCGTGATGCCACTTGCATACTGATCAACTAGGTTAGTCCCCCCCTTCTTTTTTAGGTCTCGCCTAGCGAAAGCAGCGCATGCGTGCGCTGCTCTCGCTATTGCGAGTACCTTTTGGAATCAATTCAGCGGAGTGTATGCGCGCGTCTGCATGGACAAACATGGCTGCTCTTGCCATGTGTCCATAGCAAACAACGGCATGCGCGTGTCCGTAGTCCCTAGGGACTGTGGACAGCCAGACGCCATTTTGCATTGCCATAGCAACGAAAATGCAGCTTCAGCCTCTGCTTTTAATTAGCGTCGCTTTCGCAAGCACTTTCACTTTCGCGGCCGCTTCTTTTATTGTCGCTTCCACTCCGAGAATTGCCCCTTCCACGCGAATTTTCTGCAGAGCAACAGCTGTGATTCACGTTCGTTCTTTCAGCGTTTAACGTCGAGGACAGTTTGTAAACAATGGGCTTCGGTGAAACCAGAAAGCGGGGGAGGCGGGGCGACTGCCCGACGGTGACTGCTCCGATTGACCAAAACATTTTACTGGTCCCACCTCCTGACAGTTGCAACTAACAGTTAGGACCAATTGTAGGCACGGCCGGTCGTGTGGGGATCCTGCCAGTTAGCGCTGATTGGTTGAGCTGCGTGGATGTCACTGCTGGTCGAGAGCCCCCGCCCATCTCCACTGAGAGCTGTCCTCACGCGCCGCTTCCTGCAGCTTGATTGTTTCTGTTTCGTGCCTCGGGAGGCGGCTTTTTCTTGTTGTGTCTCATGCAATGGGCTCGGCGGTGCTGCAGGTAGACTGCGGAATGTGATGTCATCACCTGTTGCGCCTTATCTGTAGCGAATAGGTCATGTTTGAGGTGCTCGCACACAGGTGCACAATTCACAGTTTCTGTCAACGATTGTGCAGATACTATGTCCTTTGTGGACGAAATAAATAATCTTGTTTTTAGAGTGGTGCGCATTTTGCTCCAACGCAGCTTCCAGCTTCGTTAGCAGGGTGCGTAAATAGATAGAGGCGTCCAATTGTGACTATTCAAACAGGGTAGTTGTGATAACCCGACAGTGCGGCTAGATAGATACAGGGACCGCAGTCCCAGTCCACCTTTCTTAGGTAGACTTTCAACCGTGGTTTGTTGAATGCCAGAGCTCCAGAGGAAACTTTTCCTTGTCTGAGCCGCGTCTTTGAAGCTACAAGACCAATGCCTCCTGCGTTGTCGAAAAGCTGATTTGAATGTGCTGAGTTCTGCACGTTTCTTTATTGTGGAAAAATACGGTGCGACGCTCACGCGAATCAACCCCGGCATGGCCCGTACCTCTTCCCGTCAGATGAAAAGAGCCGCACAGCCAGAACATGGTTACAAAATGGATTACTTGAAAGCGCCCAATTCAGTAATAGGCGGCACTTCGCGGAAGCTTTGTAATGTTCTTAAAGCGGCATGCGGCATCCACGAGATGAAAGGAAAACTTCACGCTTTTCTTTGAATACGGTTTTTGGTTATTTTTTCACAAGACATTGCTAGGGGTAAATAATTCAAAATAACGCCAGATACAATGCTAGCGTTATAGGTTTATTGGGATTTCCCATTGATCTACAGGACTCATTCAGCCCCCCCAAAAAAGGAAGAATGCTAATGAAAGGTTTAAATGCTTGTGGCCGGTCATTCACCAGAACCAAACTCGCAACATATGAGTACTGTCTGAAATAGAGGGGCACCATGTACCCCAAAAAGCACACAAAACACTCGGAGAGCTAATGATGAGGGAGGAGCATATGGCCCGACCGAAATGGAAACCAGTCATTCCTGGTAAAAACAAGCATTGAAAATGCAATAGGTCTTGCCTTTGATTAGGTTAAAGCCATGTGGTTTGCTAAGGGTATTGTAAAGCAAAGCAAATGGCTTTACCTTAATAAAAGGCTAGACCTATTGCATTTTTAATGCTTGTTTAGGAATTGTGCCCTGGTAGCATTGTCAGAAGGAAGTTTTGCCCCACGCTGCCGTTTCCGTCTCGCCGACTGTTGCGGCTAGGGATTACATTCGTCCTTCTGTTCTCTGATTGGCTCGCACGCCTCATCAGAAGGGCGGTGATCACCCGAGCAGTTCGCGGGGTATAAAGGCGGGAACGAAGAGCGCGCACCTTTCTTTAGGTACTAGTTCTGGCAACAGTAGTTTCACGCCGGAGCTAGAGGAAAACAGCTTTTGCAGAACAATCCAGTTAATGTGAAATGTGGTATTCAAATACGTTTATATTTTTTTCCTAGGGGGGAGTTTTAAAGTGATTTCTGCTGACGAATTTCAAGAAAACCAATAAATCAATTCGCAAAAGCGTTCCCTTAAGAACTTTTTCTGCCCACAGTGTACACGTAGTGAACGTAGCCTACTTCTAGGCGTTGTTTAGCTCCACAGGCGAAACAAATTGTCTCGTGGAATCAAATTAACTTTAACTGCGTCAGAACTTTTGAGAAGGTGTCTGCGATGGGTGTGTATTTTTTAAGGCCGTTTATCTCCCGGTATTTTTTTCAGGCAGGCGTTCTTAATGTGTCGATTTTAAAACTTGGATCCGAACAGCTGATTTAGTATTACGTGCTTAGGCGTTGATTTTCTTTCAAATATGCTGAAACTGCTCCAAATCATGTGGTGGCATTCTATCTAGTCAGCACCTGAAAACACATTTTACGGGGAGTCTATGCGTCCTGCTTGTACTGTTCGGGAACGTTCGTTACCAAAATGGATCTTTGATAACCGAAATTAGCCCACACCCCAGTTATCCATAACAGGCTGGCTGCACTCGCTGCTGCTGAGCTGGCTTAAAAGAATCGTGCATGTCCCAGTGGATTGGCGCGGCTGCCGTTTTGCTATAACCTGTAATAAGCCTTGGATTCTGTGTTGAGTTAGATAACTGGGAGGCTGAAATCCAAAGACGGTCTCAAAGTAGTTTGAATCCTGAGTCAATTAACAGGAACTGCGATTTGGGTGTTTCATTGAATGCAGTTTAGTGTTTTTGTTGAACGCCATGCCCACCGATTTCAGGCATAATCTGTTTTAACAAAAAATCCAAATCATCAATGTTTATGTAGTGCATATGCGGCGCAACCACCCACAACGGATGCCGGAGTGCTGTGTAGAGTATACTCTACTGAATATTTTTGATAGATACGCGTATCTGCTAGAGAACTATGTACAAAATACAGTAGCGTGTGCGAGCGTGTGATTCATAGCAGTTATAGCTCCGAATATTCCTAAGAAACAAGTCGTGGCTAAGTATGTTTTATATGGTATCGAGTAGGGTACAGGGGAGTGGCCCATGATTCGAGTCGCACTGGGGTCTCAGTGTGACCCTGAGATTGGTAAACTTTAGATGCATGGAATATACTTAAGAACTGTGCTCAAACTTAGTGGTTGGGAATATTTAATCAAGCCCTAGGCCTAACTACACCTTTCGCTTGAATTAAGACTGGTTGTGTGGTTTGCATAGACGCACAGCTTTTTTTTCTCCCTACATGCTCACCGCCTCTTTCTCTGTGGCGTCTTTTTTCCACTGGTGGGCCAGAACACACTTTACTTCTAGCAGTAAACCGGTTCAGTGAAATCAAGATGGGGTGATGGGATTTATTTCTTCAGATAAATACTTTTATAGCTGTGGGATGAAGGGCCGATTTAGGGTAGCTAGGAGTTTATGTATGCCTGCTAAATGAACATTTCCGATTTGGTATAGTTACTCTGGGCTAAATTAAGACAACAGGGCATTCCAAAATGCTTCATAGCAATCCTGCACACTGAGAACTGGGCCCAAGTGAAGTTTGATTCAGATGGGGCCCGTTCAGGGAGAATCCCTTTGGGAAATGAGTTAAGGCAGGGCTGTGTCCTGGCCCTACACTGTTCATGTTCCTGGCTGACCTTCCGGGAGAGTTAGCATTGACTTATTCCTTTTCCCCAAAAATAGCAGGTAGACATGTAACATGCCTACTCTATGCAGACCATTTGGCAATTTTGGATGTGACCCAAGTAGGCCTGCAAAGGAAGTTGACCAGATTCAATAATTATTGTGAGGGTAATAAATGGAAGGTGAATCCAGGAAAGAAAAAAAAAATCCCTTTTTGGGGGAAAAAGGGAAGCCAAATAAGTGGCTGTTAGGTAATAGCAGGGTTGAAGTTGTGTCATCATATAAGTACCTGGTTATGACGTTTACAAAAAAGTTGATTAGGGTCTTGCATAAAGAGTTTGTGGGGACGAGGGCAGCAGCAACAGTAGGGGCCCTTGTTCGTTTTAATAAGATTTTCGGTGGCCCTTCCTGGTCTCCTCTTTTGACAGCTTACAATGCAATGGTTCCTATTCAATGCCTCTACGGGGCCGAGTTACTGTCTCCAGGTATGGAGAGAAGCTGGGAGAGATGTGAGAGTTAGTGTTTGAAAAAATTGTTATCCCTCGCAAAAGGTGCGATGGCCCAGGCAATAAGATTGGAAGGAAACCTGCAGGCTTTGAATTTTTTAGCCTATAAACCAACCTTGCGATTTTGAGATAAAATTTGGGTCTCGGAGGTACAACAGATATAAGCCTTATGTGCTGCTGAAATAGGAAAGAATGAATTAAAGTGGGCGGTGAAGGTAAGGAAAATGCTAGAAGCCATCGCAGGAGCTTTAAACATTGAATTAAAATCAACTGAGGACTCACATCTTTCTAAAGTAAAATTAAAAATGGCCTGTAGAAAAGAATCCAGATTGGCTGTTATGGAGTATGCAAGCAACAGACCCTCTGCAAAGTATATGGTGTAATCTTGGGAAAATAGGAAAACATTTCCATATTTATTCGCACTTCCTGATGCCTCCTTACGTTTAGCACTAATGACGTTTCGAATAGCATTAAATGTGCGATATATAAGAGCTGAAAAATGTTAAGTTTTCTTAGATGCAGAGAATAATTGCACATGTGGATTGCGTTTTCAAAATTTTAATGTCCATTTATTAATTGACGTTGTCATTTTAATAGGCTTCGTATTTTGATTTTATAACAGCTTTTTAAAAAGATATGACAATTTGTCGTAATGATGTACCTGCACTTTTGTTAAATATTAAATTTTTAGACGTGGTATGCGCATAGGCACATGTTTTAAAAATATATTTGGACTAGCGATGCAATAGAATCAGTTAATTATTTAATGTTGGGGTGCTAGGTGAATTGAGATTATCCATATTAAATGGCGATGTATTAGGAATTAACCTGGTTTACAAGCAGGGGGGAGAGAAGGGAATTTCTCTTTTTTTAAACAAGAATTTATCGAGTTTTAAAATGTATGTTTTAAAGACAAGTGTGTAAACATTAATAATGTTTACTACTGGGCATTTCCATAGTCTAAACTGAGGACAAGAAATTGAACCAACTGTTCTCAGTGGGAGATATTTCACTCCATGTAGGAGTTTGATTTGAACTTGTACTCCTTTGGCTAAGTCATTTATGTGGGTTTGGAGTCGCAAGCTTCTGTCAATTTAAAAACCTCATGAATTTGTGCTGTCAGCAATGGAAGGTTGACAGTTAAGGATACTGTTGGCTTTTAGTCAAAATGTGTTCTGTCATAAAACAGTTGAAACGAGATGAGAAGAAATTGTTTTCTGTGGATTTAGTTTGAGGTGATCAGTACAACCAAGATTCTATTTTTGTAAACATTGGCGGGAGCTATTATATGTCCATGAGTGAACTGACTTTTAGGTCCAGTTGCTTCCTCTGTAGAAGTATGTTCTTTGTGTTGCACAATCTAGCTTTAGTAACCACTCAAGTCACTGTTGAAAATCTGAGGTATGTTTATGCCATACTTGCATTTCTGCTACACCTAGTCTGGATGTTTCTGGTATGTACAGTGTCCTTGTATATGGCTGTCTCGTAATGCAGCTAACTGATGTTTATCGAATAATGTATGCTTCTGGTGGATATGTTTGGAGGCATTTTGCAAACTCTGGGCAGCTGATGTAAGGGAATGCATGACATTTTTTTCCCTTCATGTGCAGCCCCAATATGCCAGTTTTGGTGCCATGGCCTACTCGTGGTGGTGTTTAAATGAGGTAACAAACATCAAGGGATTTAACTTGTTTGATGCATAAGAGCATGATTATAGTTCGTTTGATTTTTATTTATCCTTGTGCTGGTTGACCATGTAGTAGAACGTCAATTTGTGAAGGCTTTCTGACCCACTTCATATCTGAGATGTTAAGAGGCAGAGCAAATGATTTCGTTTTCGCTAACAGTTCTAACAGAGTTGAAGAGTGATAGTTTGTGACAATTCAGAGCCGAATTTAGGGTGATACAGTCTCACTGTATTGGGCACTAAGCATTGGGGGTGTGGGGAGAGGGCACTGTTTGAAATATCTTGTGGGTTTAAAAGCACCTTTTGCAGAGTTTCTTCTGAGTCCAGCAAATTTCAGAGTGTTAGTCACCTGTAAGTGTGTAGAAAAGCTTTCAAATGAATGAGTGATGCACGTGAAATGCCAGTGAGACCAGCTGTAAATTGCAGAAATATTTGACTCTACTTGTAGGGAACAGTCATGGTTGTGACCTTGATTTAGGCGTGGCCTCAATTTTGGTAACAGATCATTCCCAAGACGTGATGGTTTGATCAGGTAAAGTGTATATTTTGCCTTGACGGAGAGTAGGAGTTAAGAAGTCTGTGCTTAAGGCCACCCAAAATCTAAGTTTTTAATTCATATTTTTAGGGTATTCTGGTTCCTCTCGGCTTCAACATATAGGTGATGAAGACTGGCCTTTAATTTAGTTGCCTAAGGCATATGTTGATGAGTGCTAGTGCGAGTTGTTTCTTTGATGTCATCCATACTGCTTGGGTATTGTTGGAGGAATTTCAAATAATTTGTATTTGTTTGATCTTATGCTAAATATGCAAAACATGCTTGTATATTAACCTTATTCAATATATCAAATTCTAAAAATGGCTCAATACATCCACATTTATAAATAGCTCCACCACTCCAAAGCATACCTAAGAACAAACTGTTTTCCATGCCTGTCCGAAATTCTAGTCATCAGTATGTGCTTTCCCTTCTAAGAAGTATTCCTCTCTTAAAAAGAAAATGTGGGAAGGTCCCATACTGCACTTATTCTATGCACACGGAAATAAAGGGAAAGGTTCTTTACATCGCATGCGATACATCTCTTGCCGTTGATACATCGCCTGCGTTGTAACATCGTAAACCATTACAAAGCAAGTCGTTGTCGGAACCCAATACCTGACTAGTGCCTTCACGGGAGCAGAAGGGTCGAAGCTGGCTGTCAGATGATTTTTTTCCCAACTCCAATGCGCACTAGATGCCTATCTGCACGCAGTGGGGAGGGGGAAAGGGGAATGGTAAGAAAGAGAGATTGCTACAGTGGTGTCTCCTCTGGAGCTCTTCTTTTTGCTCTCCTTACACCTGTAATGGCAAATACAAATTACATTAAAAACATTCCTTTCTATTAATATTTGGATATTACTCTACGATGTAGTACACTATTCCTAAAATACCTGAATACACTGTTAGCTTGCTTCTCTCTTAGTAATAGTAATTGGTTTAATGTCTCTTTTGTGCTAGCTCTTCTCCAGGCCACTAACTGTCTGCCTTTATCTTATTATCTAGGCGAAGATATGTTCCACTGTGCTGGTTAGAGATGGTAAGTAGAAATATATATATATATATATATATATCCAAACAAATGTCGATTCTCTTCATTAAATCAACAGCCGAAGACCATAATGTTGCAGAAAGCGGTGATTTATTGTCGCTTCGCACTCAACCCAACGCGTTTCGGGGACAACCCCTTGATCACGAGTATCAGGTATCGTTTGGCCAGTCTACTTGAAATAAACAAACCATCATGTGACAAATGATAATGGAAAACAGACTTAAAGAGTTACCATCACTCCAACAGTCGTTTTAAAATTAATTAAATGTGACAAAAACATGAAATGTCCTTTAAAGCATTAGAAATGAAATAATTGCTGATTTAAATTGTTTTTCACAGTGTTAGCTTTCACAATGGAAAAATAAATAGTCTCAAGGATAGGTCTGAAATTCATTAACCATGTCATTATTGGCTATTTGTACATTCAATAGAACCCTAGGAAAACTTTATTGTTCCTATCTTAACTTAATGAATCATAACTTGAGTGATGCTCAAGAGAATAATAAAGCCCCAGTGGGCAATCGTTGTGTATCTCAAAATGATTATATAAAAGGGTGCTGGAGGGAAAATCGGCTGATCTTCTATAATATTGAACAGATCTCCATCCTTTTCATGACTGCTTCCTAATCCAACCAATCTGTGATCTAAACAAAAACCAACAATGATCAATAAATTTCATAAATTATACATGTCAAACAGATACACAAAAACATACAAAAATATGTGATGTTGAAGGCTATATAAAAAAGATCTTGCTACTTAGAATAAGAATGTTAAAAAACAGTGTTAAATACAATCCCTAAGGAAAGTCTGTTGTACTATTAGAAAAGTCCAGTAAATGCAGCTCAATAAAGTTTGTGAAAATGCCTATCACATTAAGTTACTTAAAACATTGACAACTGTGGAGGCATGGATGCAGAAAAAACAGCAAGAATAAAAGGCGAGAGTTATGTGGACTTCTATCCTAAATGTACAGACAATTCGTCGTCACAATTATGTCCTTCAGGGGCCATCGTGTGGTATTGGATAATAAGCCTTGATTCTAACCGTCTTAGATCTTGTACACGATTGCCTCCTCTTATGTTCACATTCACCGAATCCAACTCCACAAAGGATAATAATCTTTCATCTTTGTTGTGGGCTGCCTGAAAATGTCTAGCCATGGGGTATTGTTTGTCGCCATTTCTTATGGCTCTCAAGTGTTCTAGTACTCGTTTCTTGGCTTTATGTAGAGTGCTCCCTATGTACGTCTTTTTGCAAGGACATTGCAGAGCATACACTACGTGATCTGTGTTGCAGGATAGATGTTTTTGGATTGTGAATGGTTTACATGAAGGTGATAATATGCATTCTTTGCAGTTTTTGCTGTATTTGCATGCTTTGCAATTGCGACAAGTGAAAAAACCCTTGATATTGAAACCTTTTTCTTTAGATGGCTCTAGTGTTTTGCAAATAGTGTCCTTTAAAGACTTAGCCTTTCTATATGTGATTTGTGGGTGGGTTTCCACTTGTGAAACCAGGTCTTTGTCAGTGGAAAGTACATTCCAAAATTTGTTGAGACTCTGTCTTACTTGCTGGGCCTGTCTGCTAAACGTGGTTATAAATCTGATCTTATCATCAGGGATGACAGCTTTTACATTGGCTTCAGTCAAAAGATCACTTCTGTTGCGAGCCCTGACTTCAGTTTTAGCTTTTCTAATGACTGTCTTGGTGTAACCTCTCTCAAGAAAACGTTTAGTCATAGCTTCCTCTTCCAGGTAATAGCTATCGTCTGTGCTGCAATTGCGTTTTGCGCGCAAAAATTCCCCCAAGGGGATGCTGTGGATCAGATTTCTTGGGTGGCAGCTTCTTGCGTGTAGAAGGCTATTGCCTGCTGTCTCTTTTCGAAACAGCATACTTTCTAATTTGCCTTCTACTACCGTCAGTTTGAGGTCAAGAAACTCTAATGTTGAACTTGAGAATTGACTAGTAAAATTCAGGTTAAAATCATTACTATTCAACTCTTCATCAAAATTCATGGCCTCTTCTTCGCTGCCATCCCAGACAACAAAAATGTCGTCTATGTAGCGTGCCCAGACAATTACATTTCTCTTTCTGGTTTCCATTTTGTTTACTATGGTCTCTTCCCAAAATCCTAGGTAGAGACCCGCAAAGCAAGGAGCAAAGCAACTACCCATAGAAGTTCCTAGGGTTTGCCTATAGATTTTCTCCTCAAATATGAAAAAATTCCGTGTTAAGCAACTGAGCATCATTGAGGTTAACATTTCAGTGTGTGAAGTAAATGAGGCTGATCTCTCTTTCAAGAAATGTTCGCAAGCTCTTATACCCGAATCATGGGGGATGCAGGTATAAAGACTTGCAACGTCAAGGGATAAAAGGTTATAACGAGTTTCCCATTGTATTGTGCTAAGGAGTCTAAGGAAATCCCCTGTGTCCTTGACGTAGGATGGCAATTTCTGCACGAAAGGCTGGAGAAAAAAATCGACATATTTAGATGTGTTCTCCAGAAAGCTTCCCCTAGATGAAACGATGGGTCTGCCCGGGGGATTTAATTTGTCCTTATGAATTTTGGGGAGCAGGTACAATGCCGGTAATTTGGGATGTTTACAGACCAGAAAATTGTACTCGTCTTTCTCCAGAATAACTCTCTCATACCAGACTGATAGTAGTGTTTGATAAGAATGAACAGAGTTCTCATATTCTTTCTTACTGCTTGCCTCATATTTCTCTGGGTCCATCAACTGTTTTAAACCTTCATTAACATACATCTCACGTGATAAAACCACCACGTTACCACCCTTGTCAGCTTTCTTTATGACAATGGTGCGATCATTTCTAAGGTTTACAATAGCATTCATTTGAGTGTCAGATAAATTGTTGTTGCCATGCCAACGTTTTCTGGATAATTTAGAAAATTCTTGCATTACCCCTCTTTCAAATACATCGATGGTGTCATTCCTGATTTGGGGAAGGAAAATTGATTTGGGTCTAAAGCTAGTGCCTGCACTACAATCAGTACGTGTAATGACATCAAAATCAACTTCATCATTGTCACCTCCCAACTCCCTCAAAGTATTAAACAGTTCAACATCTCCTATGCTGGTTGTGCTTGGGTCATCAACAACACTCAATCTTGTGTCCTTAACCTTGGTCGCAAACCATTTCTTAATTCTAAGTTTGCGTGTAAAATAAAATAAATCAATGCGACTCTGAGTGTAGTTAAAATTCTGCGAGGGACAAAAAGATAAACCCATAGAAAGGATCTCTACCTTTCTGAGAAGAAATTGTTTTCTGTGGATTTAGTTTGAGGTGATCAGTACAACCAAGATTCTATTTTTGTAAACATTGGCGGGAGCTATTATATGTCCATGAGTGAACTGACTTTTAGGTCCAGTTGCTTCCTCTGTAGAAGTATGTTCTTTGTGTTGCACAATCTAGATTTAGTAACCACTCAAGTCACTGTTGAAAATCTGAGGTATGTTTATGCCATACTTGCATTTCTGCTACACCTAGTCTGGATGTTTCTGGTATGTACAGTGTCCTTGTATATGGCTGTCTCGTAATGCAGCTAACTGATGTTTATCGAATAATGTATGCTTCTGGTGGATATGTTTGGAGGCATTTTGCAAACTCTGGGCAGCTGATGTAAGGGAATGCATGACATTTTTTTCCCTTCATGTGCAGCCCCAATATGCCAGTTTTGGTGCCATGGCCTACTCGTGGTGGTGTTTAAATGAGGTAACAAACATCAAGGGATTTAACTTGTTTGATGCATAAGAGCATGATTATAGTTCGTTTGATTTTTATTTATCCTTGTGCTGGTTGACCATGTAGTAGAACGTCAATTTGTGAAGGCTTTCTGACCCACTTCATATCTGAGATGTTAAGAGGCAGAGCAAATGATTTCGTTTTCGCTAACAGTTCTAACAGAGTTGAAGAGTGATAGTTTGTGACAATTCAGAGCCGAATTTAGGGTGATACAGTCTCACTGTATTGGGCACTAAGCATTGGGGGTGTGGGGAGAGGGCACTGTTTGAAATATCTTGTGGGTTTAAAAGCACCTTTTGCAGAGTTTCTTTTGAGTCCAGCAAATTTCAGAGTGTTAGTCACCTGTAAGTGTGTAGAAAAGCTTTCAAATGAATGAGTGATGCACGTGAAATGCCAGTGAGACCAGCTGTAAATTGCAGAAATATTTGACTCTACTTGTAGGGAACAGTCATGGTTGTGACCTTGATTTAGGCGTGGCCTCAATTTTGGTAACAGATCATTCCCAAGACGTGATGGTTTGATCAGGTAAAGTGTATATTTTGCCTTGACGGAGAGTAGGAGTTAAGAAGTCTGTGCTTAAGGCCACCCAAAATCTAAGTTTTTAATTCATATTTTTAGGGTATTCTGGTTCCTCTCGGCTTCAACATATAGGTGATGAAGACTGGCCTTTAATTTAGTTGCCTAAGGCATATGTTGATGAGTGCTAGTGCGAGTTGTTTCTTTGATGTCATCCATACTGCTTGGGTATTGTTGGAGGAATTTCAAATAATTTGTATTTGTTTGATCTTATGCTAAATATGCAAAACATGCTTGTATATTAACCTTATTCAATATATCAAATTCTAAAAATGGCTCAATACATCCACATTTATAAATAGCTCCACCACTCCAAAGCATACCTAAGAACAAACTGTTTTCCATGCCTGTCCGAAATTCTAGTCATCAGTATGTGCTTTCCCTTCTAAGAAGTATTCCTCTCTTAAAAAGAAAATGTGGGAAGGTCCCATACTGCACTTATTCTATGCACACGGAAATAAAGGGAAAGGTTCTTTACATCGCATGCGATACATCTCTTGCCGTTGATACATCGCCTGCGTTGTAACATCGTAAACCATTACAAAGCAAGTCGTTGTCGGAACCCAATACCTGACTAGTGCCTTCACGGGAGCAGAAGGGTCGAAGCTGGCTGTCAGATGATTTTTTTCCCAACTCCAATGCGCACTAGATGCCTATCTGCACGCAGTGGGGAGGGGGAAAGGGGAATGGTAAGAAAGAGAGATTGCTACAGTGGTGTCTCCTCTGGAGCTCTTCTTTTTGCTCTCCTTACACCTGTAATGGCAAATACAAATTACATTAAAAACATTCCTTTCTATTAATATTTGGATATTACTCTACGATGTAGTACACTATTCCTAAAATACCTGAATACACTGTTAGCTTGCTTCTCTCTTAGTAATAGTAATTGGTTTAATGTCTCTTTTGTGCTAGCTCTTCTCCAGGCCACTAACTGTCTGCCTTTATCTTATTATCTAGGCGAAGATATGTTCCACTGTGCTGGTTAGAGATGGTAAGTAGAAATATATATATATATATATATATATATATATATATATATATATTTTTTTTTTTTAATTACTTGTAGTAATTTAGTAGAACGCTGCTCTCATAGTGTTATTGGCTGGAGAGGCTAGAATATTTCAGTCTTCTGCGCAATTAGTCACTCAGTCTAGGTAGATAGAAGCACTGCGCATACGGTCTAAAATAGGCCTTAGCCTGGGTTCACAAAGTAGAAGTCTGTTGTCAATCTGGAAGGTATGTACAAGGAGTAGTGATTTGCTGGACTCCACAACAATAGTATTCCAAAATGAATGCTCTACAGTCTTTTAGAAAAGCTCTCTTCAAACAAGAAAAAAGGCTTCACTTGATAAATGAAAATTATACTGGCATAACTTCTGCATCAAAAAATACTTTCAGCCTTTGACATTTCAAGGACGAAGAGCAGCTGAGAGAACCCCAGACACGAGGCTCTCACTGTTCTGGAAATACCTGGGAACTCCTGTGGCGGCAGAAGGACGAAGAACAGCTGAGAGAACCCTAGTTGCGAGGCTCCCTCACTGTTCAGGAAATACCTGGGAACTCCTGTGGCGGCGGTACTGAAACCGCGACAAACCTCAAAGGCAAGGCGGGCTGGAAAGCTCAGGTAAATGCGAGTGGAAAGCCACGCATTTATTTCAGACGCGATTAGGAGCGGAGAGCTGGGAAAGCGCTGCTTCGCTCCTGCAATGACGGTTGAAGTGCGAAGCGCCACAGGTGCGCGAGCACGATAAACGTCAATCAGAAGAGAATGGAGCAAACGCTGAAACGCTAACCTCAATGTTGAAGACCGCCATCTTGTATTACTGCAAAACTCAGATTCAGCAGTCTTTGGCCAAAGAATTACATTTTCGGGCTAACAGCTGACTCCAACCTAGTCTGGAAACAGGTAAAGAACGTCTAGATCTTGAAGAGAATTGCCCAAACCTGACAGTAACCCCTGCCAAGAGTCCTCCTCCCCTCTCCTAGGCTTCTGTGGATGAGTTTTTTGATCAGTCTGATTTATAAACCTAAAACAAAAATTTTACTTCCTCAAGTCATTGTAATGTTGCATATTTAATACTTTTTTATTGGTGCTTTTAATGTACACATCCATTTATAGGTTTTTATATACAAATGTTTAATGTAATTCTCTTTGTCATAATTACTATTAATGGATTTATTTTTTAGTATGTCTTTTAAGAAGAAAATTCGCAATAAAGACTGATTGACTTGACTTGGAATTCTTTAACCACCCTGGGGGCATGACCCTCAGAACTGGGTTCCCTAGATCTCTCCTCTGGGTCAATACATTTCCAATCAATTAATTAAAACAACCTGCCCCTTCTAATCTTAGAATCAATTATTCTTTTCACCTCAAACTCTTCTTCTGAATTCACTAGAACTGGAGCTGGAGGGTTCGTCCTCCTTAAATTGGGGGGGTTTCTTTTAACCAGGGAAACATGAAAAACTGGACATACCTTCAACCTCTTGGGAAGGGTAACCTTTACACAAACTGGATTTACCATCCTTTCAACCAAATACGGACCTACAAATTTAGGTTGAAACTTCCTGTTCCCCTTTAGCCGCAAGTTTCGAGTGGAGATCCAAACCTGATCTCCATGTTCGTAAACTGGACTTTCCCTCCTACTCTTGTCTGCCTGTTCCTTGTGTGAATTCTTAGCTTATACCAAATTCTCTGTGGCTACTTGATAGGCCTTGTGCAATTCTATCATTACCTCTTCTACTGCTGGCACCTCACTCTCAATCTTGTCTACCAACATATATGGGTGTCTGCCAGAATTCAAAAAGAAAGGAGAATAACCTGTGGAAGAGTGAACAGAATTATTATAGGCAAACTCTGCGGTCCAGAGCAAAGCGGGCCAATTTCCTTCCTGATCCATAAGATACAGACGTAAGTATTGCTCTAAATCCTGATTCACTCCTTCCGTCTGTCCATCAGTCTTTGGATGGAAACTGGTGGACAAGCGGGAATCCACTCCCAAGCTTTTCAAGAATGCCCTCCAAAAGTCAGACACAAATTGTGCCCCCTGATCAGAATTCCGTGTGATTTGACAATGTGCTGCGTGAACAGGGTTGCTAACTGGACTGAGTTTGGAAGGGCTGCTAGAGGGATAAAATGGCTCATCTTGGTAAAGTGATCCACCACCACCCAAATAGTGGAATAACCTTGACTGGACAGCAGGTCTACTATAAAATCCATAGAGATTGTTTGCCCAGGATATGGGGCTACAGGTAGGGGCATAAGAAGTCCCTGTGGTGCCTGTCAACTAACCTTCTCCTTAATGCACTGTTCACAAGACGCCACATACTGTCTCACCTGAGATTCCATGCCTGGCCACCAAAATGATCGCTTCAAAAGTTCTAAGGACTTCTTAACTCCCTTATGACCAGCTAATGGATTGTCATGAAACAATTGGGTGACTTCATTCTGTAAGTTGTTGTCTGATACATACAGCTTCCCTTGAAAGTAAGGCTTCCCTTCCTTAATCTCTCTCTCAGGTCCTTCCAAAACCCAACTCTGGATATCTGCTTGTGAGATGCTTGCTCTTATCCTCAAGCTCAGAGTACAAAATTGTTCCTACAATCTTCTACTCAGGAATTATATGACCTTGTTTTGGAATTTCTTTTTCTTCTCCACTATGCAACTGGGATGAAGCATCGGCCTTTCCATTAATTGGTCCAGGCTTACAAGTAAGAACAAAGTCATAGTCTGCAAAAAAGAGAGACCATCGGAGTTGTCGAGGTGTGAGGGTTCTCGCTGATTTGAGGAATTGTAAATTTCGATGATCTGTAAACACTGTAATTTCATGTCTAGCTCCCAACAAGTAATGCCTCCATTCTTGGAACACATCCTTTACCGCTAACTACTCTTTGTCAGCAATGGAGTAATTGATTTCCGCAGCTCTTAACTTACGAGAGCGAAAGGCCAGTGGATGAAGCTGGCCCGTCTCTTTATGTCTTTGGGATAGGATTCCACCGATGGCTAGGTTGGAAGCATCAGCCTCTACATAAAAAGGTTCTGCAGGATTTGGATGAGCCGAATTGGCGCAGTAATGAAAGTTTCCTTTAATTGCTGAAAGGCTCTCTCCGTTTCTGCGTTCCAAACAAACCTTGCCTTCTTCTTGAGCAAACGAGTAATGGAGCAAACCTTCTTGAAGAAGTTTGGAATGAATCGCCTGTAAAAGTTTGCAAAACCTAAGAAACTTTGTATCTCCTTGACTGAACGGGGAGCAGGCCAATCCTTAATTGCTCTTACTTTAGAGTCACCCATCGCCACTCCTTCGGGAGAGAGTATGAAACCCAAAAACTCCACTTGACTGGAATGAAAAACACATTTCTCCAGTTTTACGAACAATTGATTTTCTAACAGACGTTCTAAAATTGCTCGAACATGCTGGATGTGTTCTTCCAAATTGGAAGAGAAGATAAGGATGTCATTGATGTAAACGACAGCAAAACGATCCAAAACTCGCGTAGAATGTAATTTACGAAGTTTTGAAAAGCAGGAGGGGCATTACACACGCCAAATGGCATGACTTGGTATTCGAACAGACCAAATCGGGTTCAAAACGCTGTCTTCCACTCATGGCCCTCAGCCATACGAACCAGATGGCAGGCCCCCTTTAAATCCAATTTTGTATAGATATGGGCTTCTTTGACTTGGTCCAAAAGCTCCGAAATCAAAGGTAAAGGGGAACGATTCTTTTTTGTGACCAGGTTCAGGGCTCGGTAGTCAATGCAAGATCTCAATTTTCCATCTTTTTTAGGAATAAAAAACAATGGAGAAGAGACAGGAGACTGTGATGGCCGAATGAAACTGTTGGCCAAGTATCGATCCAAGCAATCTCTTAAATGCTTGTTCTCAGTTTCTGAAAGAACATAGATACGACTGCAGGGCAAGGACGCCCCAGGTTCAAGCTCTATCTTGCAATCATATTCTCGATGTGGGTGTAGTTTCTCAGCCTCTTTCTCATCAAAAACTGACAACAGATCTTGGTACTCCTCTGGGACGCTCTGAATGTCAACTGCACAAATCATTCATGCCTGATTAGCCAAGAGGATAGATGGAGATGGAGATGACTGTGACTCTGCGTCTCTGGCGTCAAAACATTGTTTCTGACAATACTCTGAATTCAATTTGACGGTTCTTTTAGCCCAATCTATCTTGGGGTTGTGTTCAGTCAACCATGGTAAACCCAAGATCAATTGAAATTGAAGAGCATCAATGAGACTGAACCTTAATTTGCTACGATGTCTACCAGGCCCGATCAAAGTGACCTCCTCAGTGTCATGGATGATTGGGCCGGAGGATACATTGGTACCATCCACAGCACGAACTGGCTCCGACTTCTCTTTCTTGGCAAAATTAATTCCGAGGGTCTTTGCAAATTTAATGTCACAAAAATTTCCGGTGGTCCCGGAATCCACCATTACAGACACTTCATCCACCTCCACATCTCGAAATCTTATTTGACTGGAAATTATTAAATGAGGGGCGGCAGATTGCAATGTATTCGCTAAGGACTGAGCATTTGAGTTCTCTTCTGCAGCTCCCACCAGGGTAACTCTATGCTACTGGTGGAGCCTGTCTTTTACCCATGGGTTATTCTTGGGCTTCTTAGGACATTCTTTTATAAAATGACCTGCACTTCCACAATACAATTCCACAATTGGGAGAGGAGTTGGCCTAACGGCTAGGCCGGTTGACCTTGAATCTGGGGAACTGGGTTCGAGTCTCGGCAATGACGCTGAACATCCTGTGGTTCTGGGCAAATCACTTAATCTCCCCGTGCGTAACAAAAATGAATGTGTCCTCATGTAATGCAACTGGTGCTATGTAAAGCGCTCCGATACCCGATTTGGGTCAAGTTTGCGCTATATAAAACTCTTTAAAATAAATACATACAAAGTTTGCCACTTTTTCTTTTTTCTCTTTTTTCTTTAGTTAAAGGGTCCCGAACCGACCCAATTTGCATAGGTTCTTCTCCTGACCCCACCTCACTGGACTTAGACGCTTCAGGCCTTGACCTATCAAATCGGGGTGGTATATGTCTTATTTCCTTACGACGCTCAGTTCTTCTCTCAAATTGTCTTTGATCGATTTGAAGAACCAGATCTATTAATTCAGATAACTCAGTTGGTCTCATGGGAATTTGCGCTAACCCATCCTTTAGCTCATCTTTCAGTCCTCTGTAAACAATTGATGCTCTCTTTGCCTCAGGCTAGTTAGTTTCCACTATCAATTTGTTAAAGTGAGCCAGGTAGGCTACCAATTCACGATTTTCCTGTTTTAAATCTAACAGTTCATTATCTGTGGTTTGCGAAATGGCTCTGTTAGAACTGTGGGTCTCTAGTTGGCAGAGGCAGGTACCTTTGACCAAATAGGGACCCTTGCTTCTAAGTCAGGGAAAGGGGATTACACTACTGGATAACCCCTGCTCACCCCCTTGGTAGCTTGGCACGAGCAGACAGGCTTATCTCCGAGGCAGTGTGTAAAGCATTTGTGAACACATACAGTAATACAGTGAAATCACTAAAGATGGACACCACACAGGTTTTATAAAAATAAGTATTCTTTATATAGACTTAACACAAGACCACAAACGACAAAAATCCACAATATTGTACTCAAAATTGACTTAAAGATGGTAGAAGTAGCTTAGTTCAAGTTGGTGGTAAATGCGACAAAGTTCTCACAAAAGTACCTGGATGCGTAACACAAAATAAACAAAAGGCTTGCAGCGTTGGAGATGCGTCGGTTCCTTGCTTTGGGGAAGAGGATGCGTAACGCCTTAATGCTTGCGCAGAGTAGGGGATGCGTCTTGATCCTTACAGAAGAGGCGGTGATGCGTAGATTCTCGTACTGCGGCCCGGTTGCGATGCGGCAAGATGGCGCCTCGATGCGATGCGACAATCCGGTGCGATGCGATAAGATTGCGACGATGTGTAGACGATGCATGCATGCCCGGTGGCCGTGCGGCGACTCTGTAAATTGGGAGCTGCGACAGGCCCTGCGACACGCTCCTCCGGTGATGCGACGGCGACCTCGGCGGCGGCGTCACGCTTCTCCAGTGATGCGTCGGGTAACAGCTTTGACGAAGACACACTTCTTTGGTGATGCAGCGGCGACCCTTGCAGCGGCGACACGGTTCTCCGGCAATGCGACGACAAAAGCTGCGACTGCGACACGCTTCTTCTCGTTGAGGTGCTTCCAGCTCCCAGCGACACGCAGGCTTCTGCAGAGAGATTTCCCAGCAAGGAAATTCAGAGGGGAGCTGGTGGTGAAGTCTTTTGTCCCTGAGACTTCAGCAGGAGGCAAGCACAAGTTCAAGCCCTTGGAGTCATATTCTGCAAGATGATGAAAGTCCTTTGAAAGTTCCTTCTCCTCTCCTTGGCACTGAAGACACCACTGTAGGCCAACCCAGCAACACAGCACACTGGGGGCAGGGGGGCAGTACAACTCCTACAGCTTCCTTTGGCTCTTCTCCTTGGCAGAGGTTCGTCTTGTTGTTGCAGAAGTGATCTGAAGTCTTGGGGTCTGGGTCCCCATATTTATACTACTATTCTCTTTGTTCTCTGAAGGCAGAGAGGCCTTTGCCTAGTCCAATTCAGTTCTGGTCCGTCCTGGAGCACTTTGTTGACAATACTCGTTCTTTCCTTTCACAGTGTAGGCCAGGGACATCAGACGCACCACAGGAGGTGGAGCCAGCATTGTGGAGGGAAGACACAGCCCTATTCAGGTCCCAGGTGCTGCTCCTCCCGCCCATCTACATGAAGATCTCTCTAGTCAGCCCTGTGCTGACTCACCCTGTCTCCTGGAATCCCCCAGCCCCTGTCACTCAAACTCCAGACACATAATACACAACCTAGCAGAGTCAGGCTTGGACAGTTGGGCAAGAAAATACCTAGTTTCTAAAAGTAGTATTTTCAAACACAGAATGTTAAAACCAACTTTACTAAAAGATGTATTTTCTCATTCTGAGTTCAGGCATACTAAACTCGAATTTCTACCATGTTCCCTGGGTCAGTTAGGATTATAGGATGTAATAATCAAACTGCCCATTCTGGCCTATGGGGAACAGGTAGCCTTGCAATAGTGAAAAACGAAAATGGCTGTAAATGGGAGACTCATACCAATGGTACCAGGTCTAACACGTGTCCCCTCCAGCTGAAATGTGGGGAGAACTACCCTTCCCTTGGGAGTTCTCATCACTAAGGCGGAAAAATCTGGACAGACCATCAGCATTGGCGTGTTCTGTACCAGGACGGTGTTCCACCGTAAAGTTCATCTCCTGTAGGGAAATGGACCACCTCAACAACTTTGGGTTCTTACCCCTCATCTGCATTAACCATCTGAGGGGCCTGTGGTCTGTCTGAACCCGGACGTGTGTCCCAAACAGGTATGGTCTCAACTTTTTCAATGCCCATACCACAGCAAATGCCTAACGCTCAATTGCACTCCACCTCTGTTCCCGTGGAAGTAACCTCCTACTGATGAAGGCTACAGGTTGGTCAAGGCCCTCATCATTAATCTGTGATAGAACAGCCCCCACACCATGCTCTGAAGCGTCTGTTTGAACAATGAATTCTTTAGAGAAGTTGGGTGCGTGAAGCACGGGTGCTGTACACATGGTAGTCTTCAGGGCGTCAAAAGCCTTCTGACAGGTGTCAGTCCAGTTCACTTTCTTGGGCTGCTTCCTGGAATCAGCTCAGTCAAGGGTGCAACAATGTTGCCATACCCCTTGACAAACCTCCTGTAGTACTCTGTGAGTCCTAAAAAGGCTCTCACCTGTGTTTGAGTCTTTGGGGGTTCCCTTGTCAGGATGGTATCAATCTTGGGTTGCAGGGGCGCCATCTGGCCGCTCCCTAACTGGTGCCCCAAGTACATCACGGAACCCTGCCCGATCTGGCACTTACTCGCCTTGATTGTGAGGCTTGCCTTTCGCAGTGCCATCAACACTTCCCAGAGGTGGCGCAGATGTTCTTCCTAACTGGCGCTGAACACTGCAATGTCATCCAGGTAGACGGCACTGAAATCCTCCAGTCCAGCCAACACCTGGTTGACCAACCTCTGAAAGGTGGCAGGGGCATTCTTCATCCCAAAGGGCATAACCCGGAATTGGTAGTGCCCATTTGGTGTGGAGAATGCTGACCTCTCTTTGGCCCCATCAGTTAAGGCGATCTGCCAGTACCCAGACGTCAAATCAAACGTGCTGAGGTACCGTGCAGCCCCTAACTGATCAGTGAGCTCATCAGCTCTGGGGATGGGGTGCGCGTCAATCCTGGTGACTGAATTGCGTCCTGGGTAGTCCACACAGAACCGGAGTTCGGGTGTGGCACCAGGCGCGGCAGCCTTTGGGACCAAGACCACTGGGCTGGCCCAAGGACTGTTAGAGGACTCAATCACCCCTAAGGCAAACATCTTGGAGACTTCCTCCTTGATGGAAGCTCTGACCTTGTCCGCAACTCTGTAAGCCCTGTGCTTCACAGGAGGACTGTCCCCAGTGTCCACATCATGGGCGCACCACTCAGTGACACCAGGAACCAGGGAAAACAATTCAGAGAATTGCCCCAACAGTTGGCGACAATCTAGCTACTGATCAGGAGTCGGTGTGGCAGAGAGGCTGACACCATCCACTGACCCATCTTTCTCTGATGCAGACAGGATGTCAGGAAGAGGCTCGGTTTCCTCCTCCATTCCATCATCTGTCGCTAGGAGCATTCCCACTTCGGACCTTTCTAAGTGGAGCTTCAGGCGGTTAACATGCAGGACCCGCAAAGGATTCCTTGGAGACCGCAAGTTCACCAGATAGGTGACATTACTTTTGCTCTCCACCACCTCAAATTGTCCGGTCCACCTGTTCTGGAGCGCACAAGGCTCTACAGGGGCCAGGACCCAAACTTTTTGTCCAGGTTGAACCTCAATCAGAGTAGCATTCTGATCGTACCAACGCTTCATTTCCTCCTGGCTGGCTTCCAGATTCGCCTGAGCGAGCTGTCTGAATCACCGAGTCTGGTTCCTGAAGGCCAGCATGTATCTGTATACATCCTGGGGAGGCTTCCTGGGAGATTGCTCCCAGCCTTCCTTGACCAGACTCAAAGGTCCTCTTATCGGGTGTCCATACAGCAGTTCAAAGGGGCTGAACCCTAGGGACGTCTGTGGCACCTCACTGTAAGCAAAAAGCAGGCATGGCAAGAGGACGTCCCACTTACGCCTCATTGGTTCTTCAAGACCCATAATCATGCCTTTGAGGGTCCGGTTGAATCACACAACCAGTCCATTACCTTGGGGGTGGTAAGGAGTGGTGAACTTATAGGTCACACCGCACTCCTGCCACAGGGACTTCATATAATTGGAAATGAAGTTTGTACCTCGGTCAGACATCAGCTCTCTGGGGAACCCCACACAGGAGAAAATCCCCATCAGAGCACGTCCCACCACTGGGCCGTCACTGTCCTGAGCGGGATGGCTTCCGGGTACCGGGTAGCATGGTCCTAGACTCAGGGAAAGGCCTAAGTATAGATCCCTTAGACATATCAGCACAAGTGAGCGAGGCGATAGAGCGTCACCAGGAACCCCTAGAACACTTGGAAGAGGGGACAGGAGCGCAGGGAAGTAACTCCCCTAGAATACCTATAAACGAGGGAGAAGCTCAAAAGACCTACCCTCCTGGAAAAAGAGGCTATGCTGAAGAGGGCACAACCGACGCCATCCCAAGAGAACATCCTCAGTTAATGGATACACTCAAAATCATCCAAGAACCATCTATAGATCAAACTGACCAATTGAATCGCACAACAATTATGTTCCCCCCCGAATATAAATCCAGGGGACGGATAGATACGCTCAACAGAGGAAACATTTTACGTCTAATACACTCGATTAACAGCCTGGAGACCCTAAGATCCGAGGACCTGGAATCAATAGAATTTGTGGAGTCCTCGGAGCATTCGGGGGTGGAAGTAACTAAAACGGACTGGGTTTCATCTACGGTAGCAGACAAAATTTTAAAAGAACATGCTAAATTTAGTACCTGGGGCATCAAGCTTCGGCCCTACTCTAAACCAAGATATCCGGAACCACTAATTAACATCCTGTCAAATCAAACATGCCCCGGGGGGTCTCAACTGAGCAACAAATCTTACTCAGTGCTACGCGGAGCCCGCAGTGAAAGCCCAAAGTGTATTGAAACAAGAAATCAGCGTTACCTTACACCCAACGTAGTAAAAACCACACCCCCACAAGAGTGGTCCTGGCTATCGAGGACCATAAACACCACAAACACAAAAAATCAAAACCCGTGACATTTGAAACTCTGCGTACCCAACGCTGAAATAAAAAATAATACCCTCAAAATCTGTTTGTGGAACATTAACAGGGTTGGAGAGAAGATCTTCGACCGGAAATTGCAACTTTACCTAGATGGCTTTGACATAATCTCGCTCCAGGAAACCTGGTGTGAAGTTCCGCCAGCCCTTAATGGATTCAATTTGGTCTCCTTACCTGCAACAAAAAGTGCAAAATTCGGACACAGCAAGGGAGGTCTGGTTACATACTGTTCCATAAAAAGGATCTACGCCCTGGAGTCAACATCGTACAACTTAACTCTTCCTAACGCCATGCAAGTACTCAGATTAACTCTGCAAGGGGAGGAAAAAAATGAGCCGGTAATTCTTATAAACCTTTACCTACACCCACGCGGCGGACTTAAAGGGATCCTGCAGCTGAAGGAAAAGCTGGAAATTATTTTAACGGAACAGCAGACCAATACATTGATTATTACAGGGGACTTTAATGCAAATATGCTTAGGAGAACACCTGAAGAAACAGACATGGGGGATGACCCCTTTGCATGGTCCGCTATAATAAATGATAATAACGCAGTCGGGAGCCACACAACAACATCGAAAACACCTCAGAAGCTTCTAGCAATCCTGAAACAGCTGGGATTTAGATCATTAAATGGAAGATTCCCAGGAGACCGCCCACAGACCGCAACATTCCATAATACAATAACAAGCACTACAATAGACTACACATTTGTTACTAACTGCATGTTTTAAAAAACAATCGATTACCACATTGAAACCTCCGACTATAGCGATCACTTACCACAGGAAATCACTATTTGCTCAACCTTTATAACACACCTTGTCAGCGAATGCCCACAACTTAGAATTCACAGCCACGGAAAAAAGAATAAAATGCAGAATAGACGATCCTGAAGGGTTTCTCACCCTCGCAAAATACTGATGGAAGAGGCACAACTTGCAGACTCTGACAGCCTAATAAGTTGGGAGATGTTTACAAGAAAACTAGGAGACAAATACGGTAAAAAAAAGGATTCAAACTTAAAGAAAAGTCCAGGCCTTGCCCAACCGAAACGTCCATTCCTTCATATTGAAAACAACGCGCAACTTAAAAACCTTAGAACACTGATAAACCACACACTTCGGAGACTAAAGAAAGATCATCTGGACCATACGACCCTAGAAGAACTGAGGGCTCTGAAAGCCAAACGAAGGAAGCTATTATGGTGCCTAAAAAAAGATGCTGAAGGGGCTTTCTGGGCAAAACTCCTGCACGATATCAAAAACAATAACAGCGCTCAATACTGGTTAAAGGTCAACACACTTGACAGCTCATCTAACACAGGTATGAACTCACATGTCACTGAGGAGGCTTGGTCAACCTTCTTACACACTCACTTCAACAAAGATCTGGAAAATGAACTCTACACCGATGCTCCCTCACTTGGAAGCGAACCTTTAACATCTCAACTGCCCATCAATCCAACTCCAGTACAACCTTTCAAAATTACGTATAAACACATCTGTAAAAGAATCTCAAAAGGGAGGCGCGAGGGAGCCCCAGGCCCAAACGGGATTCCGCCCATATTATACAAACAAGATCCAGAATATTGGGCATCCATATTAAAACCAACGTTCGAATCAATCTTGCGAACTGCTACGATACCATCTTCATGGAGGGTCTTGATAATCTCCCCATATACAAAAACGGCAATCGGGACAATCCAAAAAATTAGAGGTTGGTAGCTTTGCTTGATAACGAAGCAAAATATTATGCAGGACTGCTCCTACAAGAACTAACAACTTGGGCGGCGGAAACATCTGCAGTCCCGCTAAATCAAACAGGCTTTTGCAAGAACATGGGCACCACCACGAACATCATGACCCTCTCATTAGTGATAGACGTCGCACTTGCCAAAAAACAGCCCCTATATCTATGCTTCATTGATTACAGCACCGCATTTGACCATATAAATAGGAACCTACTTTGGCAAAAACTGGAAAAAATGAATATTCCATCATTACTTCTAAAACTGCTAGTTCTCCTACATAGTAACACCTGGGTGCAAGTCAAATTGGGCAGAGGAGATCATCTATCAAAAAGGATCCCAACAACCACCGGATTAAAGCAAGGCTGCGTAGTTGCCCCATTACTCTTCAATCTTTTTATGGCAGAGCTTTCAACCACCCTAAACAGAAACAACTCGCATGCACCAAAGATAGGTGGTCTCCAGCTCTCTAATTTACTTTATGCAGATGATTTGGTACTAATAAGTCAGACACCGGTGGGCTTACAGCGCCTGCTCGACTTAACATCTCAGTTCTCCGAGGGGAATAAACTCAGAATCAACAGAGAAAATACAAAAACACTCTGTGTGAACTGGCGCAAAAAAAAGAAACCACCACAATGGTATCTGACGTCACGGAAATTGGAGGCAGTTCAAAGCTACAAGTACCTGGAAATTATGATTGACGATAAAGGAAAGTACACAGCGCAAACTGAGGCCATAAAAAAAAGGGGATCAATGATCGCTGTGGCGCTAAGAAACCTTAAAAATAACATCTCTGGACCAAACCTCCTTCCCCTAATTAGAGTGATCCAGGCTAAACTGCGACTGTCGATAACTTATGGAAGCGAAGCCATGAGAGGGAGAGCCGCCGACACACTGGACCACACAATAACAAAAGCAATTCGATTGATCTTTGGGCTTCCAAGGTATACTTCCCCCGCAGAACTAAGGCTGGAGTTCGGGTTTCAAAGGCAAGAGCTCGCTCGCAGAGGGTCATTCATTAAAAGCTGGTTTAAAATCAAAAGAGGTCCGCCTGACTCATTAAATATGTACCTGTGGAAAGAACTGAAGAACAAGGGGACATGCCCAGCCCGACACTATCTGAACAACTCACTAAGCCAATTGGGCCTGCTGGAACTCTGGGAGCTACCAACAACGACTGCTAGCTTTAATAGAATGGTAAACAAAGTGATAAAAAAAGAGTCACTCATACAGGACAAAGCTGCCTTGTCAGAACGCTCCCACGGCTGGTTCACCCTACAGACCTACCAAATGGCCTCACCTCAAGCATACCTCCTGGCTAGCTTCTCAAGAGTGACAAAAGAGAAATTCTTGAAACTTCGCTTAGGCATATTACCATCTGCATATCATATGCCACCATGGCTACGCCCTCCGTTGCCCGCAATTTGCCGCCTCTGCGGTGAAGGGGACGAGGATATAGTGCACCTACTGACCATCTGCATGGCCCTAAAACCGGCTCGACGAACTCTGTTAAGACCCATCTTTAACATGAAAGCCATTCGAACCTGCAGACAAGCAGTAAAAGCATCCTTTTCCGGCGAGGATGTCCAATTAAGCTGTTGGCTGGTAAAATTTCTATCTGTTGCAGAAACAACCATGAAAAAGGCAGAACTCCAGGTTACAGATTGAAATACTGCAGAGCTGCTTGCGGGTCTTTGATTCACCTTACACAGGTTAATGCTTGTACTGCCGGTTTAAACAGGAAATTCAGTTACATCAGGACTAGCAGACTCAGTGCTTTAAAGGACCGTATAGCTGCTGCAGAACTGTCATCTTAGTAAACGTTAAAGATTAATACGCTATGTACCTAAAATGCTAATATTAGGTGGAAAGCCCCTCAAATATCTCACTCTCGCTGGCCAAGCATAACCCTCAACTTCGCACCCTGTACCTCCCTTCTCTACTCCCCTAGCTGCCCGTCATTGCATTTTGTAACCTAATGCTACTTTTAGGCTCTCCCTTTATTGAGATTTACCTATTTTAGTGTGTTTTAACATCGATCAATTTTAAGTATATGGAAAAAATGTATAATTGTAAAGGTTTTAATTAACTGCACAATAAATTTAAACTACAACAACTACAGCATGGTCCACCAAGACCAGGATAAACCTTTTGCCCATGGCTATCTTGGGATCCACTGGCCCCACAATGTCCATGCCCACCCGTTCAAAGGGGGTACTGACTACAGGGAAAGGTTGGAGAGGGGCCTTTTGCTTCCTCCCACTTTTACCACTTGCCTTGCAAGTTTGACATGTCCTACAATGAGTGTCTGAACTCGTCTGTATCTGGGGCCAATAAAAGTGGGTGACAAGCCTTTCAAAGGTTTTGTCCTGCGCCAGATGTCCAGCTAAAGGTACATCATGAGCCAACCCCAGTAGGAAGGCTCTGAAGCGCTGGGGTATCACCAGCACTTAGGCTGACCCTGGCTGAGCAACCTTAGGCTCTCTATACAGGAGGTCGTTCTCCCAGTACATCCAAAGTGATCCAGACTGATCACCTGCTGCCTGGTTTGTGACCTGTCGCCGCAAATCCTCAAGAGAAGGGCACTTCCTCTTTTCTGCACAAAATTCCTCCCTAGAGAGTCCTCCTCCTTGCTGCCAATGGGTCAGCTCAGGCAGGTCCCCTAGTTCGGCAACCTGTTCCCCTGTAGGTTCCAGGGCATCCCCCTCAAGGTCTGCCTCCTCCTGGACCGTGGGAACAATGGGAGCTGGTTTCCCTCACCACCTACCTCTTATCTTTAAGGCAGGTCCCTGGGCCATACTTTCAGGCTCCAGGACCTCTTCAACACCCTTACTGGCTGCCATAGACAGAGTGGTTACACACGCCCACTCAGGCAGACCCAACATCTCCAAATGAGCCTTCTTCTCCTCCTTGGCCCGAGGGGAGCTTTTCAAATCATTGCCCAACAGACAATCCACAGGCGTGGCTGGCCTCACAGCTACTTGAAGAATACCAGCGACCCCCCTCCACTCAAAGGGAACCTGAGCCACCTTGCAGTGGCTCTCTGTGTTGTCAGCGGCAACAACTGGGTAAAAGGCATTGGGGACCACCTACTGTTCAGACACCAAGTGACACCTGACAGCTGTCACACTGGCTCCGGTGTCTCTAAGAGCCTCCACTCTATGGCCATTGATGGTCACCCACTGCTGTATTTTTTAGTGTTATCAGGCAGCTGAGTCTTAGGGAACATCTGTCTCCTAATGAGACAAGGGACATTTCTGCGGGACCCCACCCACCTTGGGCACCCATCTCCTCCCCTCCCAGGGCTACACTCTCCATCTGACGGGGTGGTGCACGTGGTGGTGCTTTGGAATCCTTCATGGGACACTGTGCATCATACCAACGGTGGCCCACTTGACCACACTTAAAGCACTTGTAGGGGCCCCTCTGAACAGGTTTACCTGTCGGGCCGCTTGCTTCTTGTCAGGGGGAGGCTGGGAACCCTTCCATTGGTTCCCTTGGGGATTACTTTGGGGCCCTTTCTGGAACTCCCTCTGTTTACCCTTGCCCCCCCACTCTTCTGCTGGGGACCCTGCCCACCCTTGGCGGAATCTCCCACATGACCCTTGTGGACCCTGGTACTGACCCAGCGGTCCGGCTCCACAGCAAGCTTCCTAGGGATAGTTAACTTGCTATCAATAAGGTGCTGGCATAGCTCTGGAAAACAATTAGCAGACAAGTTCTCCCATGCAAATAAATCATAGAGCGCTTCAAAAGTATCCACTTTGCTACCCTTCACCCAACCATCCATAGCTCTGCAACAGAAAGACACATATTCCACCCAAGTGGTTCCCTCCAACTTCTTGCAAATCCTGAACCTCTGTCTATAGAGTTCTGGGGTCAAACCATACCTTGTCATTAGGGCTTCCTTCATGTGGGCATAAGACATCCTATTCTCACTGGGCAGGTCTAACAAAGTATCCCTTCCACTCACTCACAAAGCGGCCCCACAATCCAGCTCCCCAATCCTTCTAAGGGACCTGGTGGGCGAACATTGCTATCTCATAGGCTGAAAACCATTGCCCAATATCCTCATGCTTGTGAAAATCTTTGATGACATCCTTGGGAATATACACTCTGCTTTCTGAAGGCACAGATGGTGCGCTGCCACCAGAGGGAGCGATCTCTAAGCCCTTTGCCTTGATCTCCCTCAACATCCTCTCATGCTCCATTCTCATTCTCTCTCTCTCCAAGGACAACTTGTTGTTCTCTATTTCCCTCTGACCCTCCATCTTAAGCTTAGCCATCTCCAGCTTGTGTGCCCTATTTCTCTCCCTGTCTTCCATCTCCATGGGGGACAGGTCTTTGGAAGAGATGCTACTGCCAGGTGGGGACGGTACCCCTCCCCTGGCTTGAAACTCTGGCCTATCCAGTTGCCCATCTGCATCCCCAGCTCACTCCACCACCAACTCAGGGGCATTTCTTGCTTTTACCCAGGCCCTCAGCGCCTTTTGGTAGTCATCCTTTTTGGAATGCCTGGTGTATCAAATTTCAGTTTTTTGCAGAGATGCTTGAGCTGTTTCAAAGTGTAGGTTTCCAACCTCTCTTCCTCAAAATCTAGATCCATAGATGCAACAGATGCTAGTCTACTCATGGCAGTAAGAATTGAAAGTGCTCAGGAAAAATAACAGTCCAAGGAAACAAATTCTACCCAAAAAGGTATGTGGTCGCGTTTGGTCTGCACTCACTAGTAGTGTACACCAATTACTGTATATGAGTCACAAATGCAGGTCCAAATCCTCACCGCTGACCACCAATGTTAGAACTGGTGGTCTCTAGTTGGCAGAGATAGGTACCTTTGACCAAAAAGGGACCCTTGCTTCTAAGTCAGGGAAAGGAGATTATACTACTGGATAACCCCTGCTCATCCCCTTGGTAGCTTGGCACGAGCAGACAGGCTTATCACAGAGGCAGTGTGTAAAGCATTTGTGAACACATACACTAATACAGGGAAAACACTACAGATGGACACCACACAGGTTTTATAAAAATAAGTATTCTATTTATAGACTTAACACAAGACCATAAACTACAAAAATCCACAATACTGTACTCAAAATTGACTTAAAGATGGTAGAAGTAACTTAGTTCAAGTTGGTGGTAAATGCACAAAATGCTCACGAAAGGACCTGGATGCATAACACAAAATAAACAAAAGGCTCTCAGCGTTGGAGATGCGTTGGTTCCTTGCTTCGGGGGAGAGGATGCGTTCCGCCTCAAGTCTTGCGCAGAGTAGGGGATGCGTCTTGATCCTTACCGGAGAGGAGGTGATGCGTAGATTCTCGTACTGCGGCCCGGTTGCGATGCATCAAGATGGCGCCTCGATGCGATACGACAATCCGGTGCGATGCGATAAGATGGCACCCTTGATGCGACGATGTGTAGATGATGCATGCACGCCCTGCGGCCGTGCAGCGACTCTGTAAATTGGGAGCTGCGACAGGCCCTGCGACATGCTTCTCCGGTGATGCGACGGCGACCTCGGCGTCACGCTTCTCCAGTGATGCGTCGGGTAACAGCTTTGACGAAGACACACTTCTCTGGTGATGCGGCGGCGACCCTTGCAGCGGCGACACGCGTCTCCGGCAATGCGACGACAAAAGCTGCGACTGCGACACGCTTCTTCTCGTTGAGGCGCTTCCAGCTCCCAGTGACACGCAGGCTTCTGCAGAGAGAATTCCCAGCAAGGAAATTCAGAGGGGAGCTGGTGGTGAAGTCTTTTGTCCCTGAGACTTCAGCAGGAGGCAAGCACAAGTTCAAGCCCTTGGAGTCATATTCTGCAAGATGATGAAAATCCTTTGAAAGTTCCTTCTCCTCTCCTTGGCACTGAAGACACCACTGTAGGCCAACCCAGCAACACAGCACACTGGGGGCAGGGGGGCAGTACAACTCCTACAGCTTCCTTTGGTTCTTCTCCTTGGCAGAGGTTCGTCTTGTTGCAGAAGTGATCTGAAGTCTTGGGGTCTGGGTCCCCATATTTATACTACTATTCTCTTTGTTCTCTGAAGGCAGAGAGGCCTTTGCCTAGTCCAAACCAGTTCTGGTCAGTCCTGGAGCACTTTGTTGACAAGACTCCTTTCCTTTCACAGGGCAGGCTTGGACAGTTGGGCAAGAAAATATCTACTTTCTAAAAGTGGTATTTTCAAACACAGAATGTTAAAACCAACTTTACTAAAAGATGTATTTTCTCATTCTGAGTTCAGGCATACTAAACTCGAATTTCTACCATGTTCCCTGGGTCAGTTAGGATTATAGGATGTAATAATCAAACTGCCCATTCAGGCCTATGGAGAACAGGTAGCCTTGCAATAGTGAAAAACGAAAATGGCTGTAATTCACTATTAGGACATGCCACACACACCAGGGCATGCCCTACCTTATACTTACAATGCACCCTGCCCTTGGACCTACCTTAGGGGTGTCTGATATGAAGATAAGGGAAGGTTTAGGGACTGGCAAGTGGGTGCACTTGCCAAGTCGACATGGCAGTCAGAGACTGCACACAGGCTCTGCAATGGCAGGCCCGAGACACACTTTACATGCTGCTTCTGTGGGTGGCACAACCAGTGCTGCAAGCCCACCAGCAGCATTTGATTTACAAGCCCTGGGCACACATGGTGCACTGTACTAGGGTCTGACAAGTAAATCAAATAACCTAATCATGGAGTCACTAATTAATACATCAATTTAACACAGGGAGCACTTGCACTTGGGGTACTGAATAGCAGTGGCACAGGACCCAAAGCATCTAAACCAGCAAAACATATCAAAAACAGAGGAGGCAATCAGAAGAAAATGGAAGGGAGACTCACGCCAATGGTACCAGGTCTAGCAGGCTCTCCGGTCAAAAATGCGCATCAATTCCAACAAAAACTCCTCCAAATTATAAAGAATGGGATCATTGGTGTTCACTAAGGGTATGGACTTGACAGCAGCATCTCCACTCAGGTAAGACAGTATGAAGGTCACCTTGGATTGGTCTTCCTTGAAAATTATAGGCCTACATAAGAAACGTAAAGAACATTGCATAAAGAAAATCTGGGCCTTGTGGGGGTCCCCGTGAAACCTCTCTGGTGGAGCCAATGGAATAGTAGGGGATATGGCATGGGTTACTTGGGTAGTTAACTCTGTGGCCGAGGGGGATGGAGAGAAAGGCTAGGATTTCTGTTCTCTAGAGCTTGAACTGGTACCAGCAGAGAATTCCTTAAACCTTTGTCGAAGAAAACTAGCTTCCTGACTAGATTTCCTAACCTCCTCCCGAGTTTCAATCAACTGTTTCTGCAAACCTCCTAAGACTGAAGCTAAAGCCTTAACATCTATGCCTTCAGCCATTCTGCTCAGGTGAAGTTTAAATAGTTTTTTGGCACTTCAATCTGTCGAAACCCAATGCCTGACTAGTGCCTTCACGGGAGCAGAAGGGTCGAAGCTGGCGGTCAAATGATTTTTCCCCAACTCAACTCCAGTGCGCACTAGATGCCTATCTGCACGCAGTGGGGAGGGGGAATGGGAAGAAAGAGAGACTGCTACAGTGGTGTCTACACTGGCGCTTTTCTTTTTGGTCTCATTACACCTGTAATGGCAAATACAAATTACATCAGACATTCCTTTCTATTAATATCTGGATATTACTCTACGATGTAGTACACTATTCCTAAAATACCTGAATACACTGTTAGCTTGCTTCTCTCTTAGTAATAGTAATTGGTTTAATGTCTCTTTTGTGCTAGCTCCACTCCAGGCCACTAACTGTCTTCCTTTATCTTCTTATCTAGGCGAAGATATGTTCCACTGTGCCGGTTAGAGATGGTAAGTAGAAATATATATATATATATATATATTTTTAATTACTTGTAATTTAGTAGAACGCTGCTCTCATAGTGTTATTGGCTGGAGAGGCTAGAATATTTCAGTCTTCTGCGCAATTAGTCACTCAGTCTAGGTAGATAAAAGCACTGCGCATACGTTCTAAATTAGCCTTAGCCTGGGTTCACAAAGTAAAAGTCTGTTGTCAATCTGGAAGGTATGTATAAGGAGTAGTGATTTGCTGGACTCCACAACAATAGTATTCCAAAATAAATGCTCTACAGTCTTTTAGAAAAGCTCTCTTCATACAAGAAAAAAGGCTTCACTTGATAAATGAAAATTATACTGGCATAACTGCTGCATCAAAAAATACTTTCAGCCTGTGAAATTTCAAGGACGAAGAACAGCTGAGAGAACCCCACACGCGAGGCTCCCTCACTGTTCAGGAAATACTTCGAAACTCCTGCGGCGGCGGTACTAAAACCGCGACAAACATCAAAGGCAAGGTGGGCTGGAAACCTCAGGTAAATGCGAGCGGAAAGCACGCATTTATTTCAGACGAGATTAGGAGCGGAGAGCTGGGAAAACGCTGCTTCACTCCTGCAATGACAGTTGAAGTGCGAAGCGCTACAGGTGCGCGAGCCCGATAACCGTCAATCAGAAGAGAATGGAGCAAACACTGAAACTCTAACCTCAGTGTTGAAGACCGCCATCTTGTATTACCACAAAACTCAGATTCAGCAGTCTTTGGCCAAAGAATGACATTTTTGGGCTAACAGCTAACTCCAACCTAGTCTGGAAACCGGTAAAGAACGTCTAGATCTTGAAGAGAATTGCCCAAACCTGACTGTTGTATCCGGGAATACACTGGAGCCCTACATCTCTGGGCGGGTGAAGGTGAGACAACAGGGCCAAGAGGAGCAGATCCCTGCCAAGGCAATGGGTAAGGTAGAGTGGGAAGAACATCCCCGAGCAGCTGGAGCCGGTATGGGTGCTTTAGGGCATGGCGCGGGCACCCCAGCCGCTCCTGCTGCTCTGCCAGGTACTTCAAACAATCCCTGGACTAACTGTGTTTGCGGTCTGTACTCCTCTGTTTCCTCCCGGGCTCCTCTCTGGGGGACTGCTATTACTTGGAGCCAGGCTCTGACTTACCTTTTACAGGAGCAGTATGGAGCTTGGTACCTCCGGGAATCAGCAATAGCAACCACCCTGGGTGTGGCGTAAAACTATGTGGAAAAGTAGTTGAAGGGATTGTTCTTATAGAGTAAATTGATCAGACTGTTTGAACTAAATTATTTCTGGCTTCTGAGTAGCAAATCGTGATTGCAGAATATTGGTGAGCATGTTGTGATCAACAGTGTCCATGTCCTCTGTTACTTGGAGTGATGTGATCTCTGTGCAGCGCTCTGGGTTCAAACCAGGATAGTTGGGCAGTCACAGGTCATGAGCCATATTTATCTATCTGGGTGGTAACATCCCGTTGTGGATTTTTCTAAAGATGGGAAGTTCCAGGTGGGGTTGGGGAAATAAATTGGTAGTTATCACTTGGTCTTCATGCAGCTCTGATAATATAGGATGGGTGTGATGACATTTTAAGAGTTTGGCAATGGCAATAGGCTTGGATGAGGGATGAGTTAGGAACAAAGATAGTATCTTCTATTATTTTAAAGGCTGTTTCCTTGAAGCATGAGGGCACAGGATCAGCAGAGTCCCTGAAATGTTTGCCGTCTTTATTGAATGGTTATTTCTCACTTTATTCCTACTGGGCTGGGGATTATTTGTATTAAGTGTTTGATGCAGCATCTGAGGGAGGTGAGAATGAAATGCAGATACATTCAGAATCATTTTTATAGATGTGCAGTAAACAGTACGTGTTTAAAGGTAGTTTGTGATGGTTGATGTTGCAGTTAATCACTTTACTTGGACATTTTTCCCCAAGTCCAAATCAGTACCCTATTCTTAGTTAGTCCGCTTCAGGCTGCTTTTGTATGCTTTTCTTTGATTTAAGATTTTTAAGTACTATACTGGTCATTTTGGCTTTTGGGCTATTGATGGTATATTGATATATTTTCTTTCCTTTCACTCAACTGCGTGGAGTGAGTTACTTTTCCCATTTAGATGGGGAACATGGCAACAGGCACACCAAGATTATTTCCTGAGTTAACCAGTGTCACAGATGAAGGTCGGTATGGCTTTGGAGGAGGTGTTCAGCACATTAGTGGTAGATGGACACATGGAGAATGAGCAATAATTAGTGACCATATTCTAATGTTTCTTTGGTTTAATTTGTGGCCTGCTGATATTGAAAGGGATCTGCATTAGTCAAACATGTTCTCTACTTTTCATTAAGAGCACAGTGCCATGCTTGGACAGGACGAGGTCTAGATTAGTCATTTTGTGGCGGGTGGTAGCCTTGCAGAGCAGGACAATAGTTTACATTTATGGAGGACTTAAAACTTGGTAGCCTTTGGTGAGGAGTGTCTCCACAGTGTACAGAGACGTTATAGGTGTGTAGTGTAGGCAATATAGGCTGCACCAGTAAATTTATCCTCACGATGTCTAATATTGAAAAATGCTCAAACTTGACGTGACCCCACTACCAAGAATTCACATATAAGAGAAAATGAGTTCCTCTTCCAATAAAAGCGATGATATTGAGGATAAGGGTCTAAGACAAACATCAAGAGAACTGAGGCGCTGCTATCAGCAGATAAAAATGTTGTACGCTACGGGGATTCCCAGCTGCTATATTTTCATTAAGAAGGATCGTTCCATCTATATTGAAATATCTAATATTTCAACTGGAGATTCTAGGCATTTATCCCTTGCTACTGATAGGACACTACGGGGGACTCCCATTGCTTATGATTGATGCGCTCCATTAGGAGGTTCGCTCCATTGATATTGGAACTACTGTAATCTCAGCCCCGATGAAGTCCATATCAGACGAAACGCGTTGGCTGAGCTGATGCATGTATACTTACATCTGACTGCGAAAATAAATAAAAAAATAACTGAATACAAGAACTTTCAAGACTCCCGTCTTCATATGCTTTTGGAATTATAAGAATTGAAAGATTCTAACTGTAATTTACAATTGAATTTTAGAAATCTTTATGCTCCTTGATATCATCGCTTCTCCACAGTGTACATTGAAATCCCCCAGGAAGATAATGTCCCATTCTTGTGGGAATTCTGTGTATTCTGTGAAAGCATTCATAAGGTGACAGTGCTGGCCTTCAACAGAATGATCTCAGCGGTGGTTAAAGTATACCCAAAACATTGAAAGAATAGCTTGAATTGGTAGTGGTTTGAACAATTAGTGTCACCCCTACCCCTCTCTACGCTCAACTAAGTAATGCCTGACAAGAACTGTTTTGCTGCGAAGGTCCATGCGGGGTTGTGATTGAGTCCAAGGTATTTATTTGCATTTGACCTAGCCACACTGGCAATGAGTGCTTCAAGAATCATGGCAAGTACAATAACGCTTGATGGTGATCAGGTAAAGTAACAATATTTACAAGCAGGCAGTATCTAGCTTGCTAGTTGTAATGTGAGCAGGTGTTTATTTATTATTTATTTATTAGAAAGTTTTATAAAGCGCAAACATGACCCTTGTGGGTATCAAAGCGCTGTACACATGGCGCAAGCATGAATAAGCTCTGTACAATAGAGGTCAGCACAGTGACACCACAAGGAGTATACAATCAAGATCAGGGACCTGTTAGTGGGCCACCCTAGATCCATTTCTCCTCTGGTGTAAAATATTTCCTGTATGTAACATTCAGCATAACAAGCAAGAGTGCCCGTGACACAACATAGTAAAATAATTGACAACACTGTAGGGTGAGGACCCTTGGGTAAAATAACAATTAACCATCAAACATGAAATAAATGGAGAACGCTAAATTGGGAAAGATGTCAGGACTGTAAACAAGGTTACATGCAAAAGAGAAACGATGATGCAGTTAATGATTATTCAGAAAAATCAATTTGGCCTGTTTCTTGAAATAGGCAGTGGAAAGATTGGCTCTAATCTCAGTAGGAAGAGTGTTCCAAATTATAGGTGCAAGGCCAGAGAAAGCACGTTTGTACGTACTTTTAATCTTAAATTTGGGAGGTTTCAAGAGAAGTGAGGACGTACTTCTTAAGTTCCGAGTCGAGCCAGAGAGAACGAGCTTGTTCGCCAGATAAGCCGGAGTGTTATAATGCAAGGCTTTATGCACGAGGCAAGCTATTTTAAAACAAATCTTGCTTCAATAGACAGCCAGTGAAGCTGCACAAGGTCCGGTGTAATGTGATAGTGTTTTTTGTAGCCTGTGATGAGCCTGGCCGATGCGTTGAGACTGCCTCTGAGGGGGGGCAAGCTTGCTTTAGGCAGCCCCACAAGGGTCACCAGCCCATATTCAAGACGTGAGATCACCAGGGATTGTACTGCAGGTTATATGTCTTCGGTCGGAAGGAAAGGTTTGATTTTCTTGAGGGTGTTTAGATGATTATAGTGGCACTGATTTCAACCACATGTGGTGTGCAGTTAAGGGCTGTGAGTTGCTTTAGCCAGTCCACGGTAGGTGCAGAGTGATTGTGGGGGGGAATCAGCAGGAATTCAGTTTTGAGGGTATTCAATAAAAGATGGTTCTGGGCTAACCCTTGTTGAATTCGCGAAAGAGCCTCATTAAAATTTTTTATGTCATCTAGAGAGGAGATCTTCAAGTAAAGTTGCATGTCATCCGCATACATTTGGTAATGAATGTTAGACTGGTTTAGAATGACAGTGAGTGGCTCCATAAAAAGGTTAAAGAGTGTGGGCGAGAATGTGGATCCTTGGGGAACTCCAATCCTGACTTGGGAACTGGGAGCAAGGGACTGGTTGAATTTAACCCTTTGAGTGGGGTTGTGTAAGAAAGAGGTAAACCACTTTAGGACGGGTCCCGTTAAACCCATCCTCCGTTGTAGAAGATTAATCAAGGTGTCATGTTTGATGGTGTCGAAAGCAGAAGACCGGTCCAGAAGGATCAGAAGACAAGCGACATTATGATCAAGGGATTTTAGAGCGTCATCCACAATGTTCGTTAGTGCAGTTTCGGTACTATGCCCTGCTCTGAAACCAGATTGATAGAGGTCCAGTAATTGAAATTTCTCTATATGGTTGCAGAGCTGCTTGTGGACGCATTTCTCGAGAAGTTTGGCTTATGTCATGATGTTTGTGATTGGTTTGAAATTGTTGGGATCAGGTAAATCCGAGTTAGGCTTCTTAGGGTTGGGAGTGACTTGCCTGATTTTGAGGCAATCAGGGATGTTCCCCTGTAGAAGATATTCATGAATAATCCGCGACCAAAGAGGAAGAATAGCCAAGTTGAGGTTTTTAAAAAATTTAGCAGGAAGTGGATCATTGAAGTTATTGGCCGGTTTTAGAGATGCCATCTCGTGGAGTAATTCTGTTGATCTGGCAGGATAAAGGAATTCCAAGAGCTGTCATTTTTGGGAGAGCAGCCGAGGCAAAAGGAGACTGCCGAAGAAACCACCAGCTCCTCTGGAGATGTGGTTAGGTTTAGAGGCGGCACCACGAGAGTGACAGGTTGGAGCTCCTGTTCAATTTTCCTAGCTTTTTCGGAGAAGTGCATTGTGAAGTCCACCCCGCTAGGAAGTGGGTTCACGGAGGACTGGTCAGGGTTGGAAGAGTGGTTTGCTTGTTGTTTTAGGAATTCAAATAGCATCTTGGGTCTGTTTTTGGTGCCGTCCAATTGCGCCCTGAGATGGTCAGCTTTAGCAATGTGGATTTTTTAATTGTAAGCGCTTCTCAATTTCCTTAGCTGATAGAGGCTGGTGGTGGACGGCTCGTTTCTCCAGGACCTCTCTAAAAGCCTAAGTTTGCGATGTTCGTTATTTAGGACACCATTAAACCAAGGTTTAGAATGTTTGAGAGGAATCCTTTTAAACTGTTTCGGTGCAAAGGTGTCAAAGATATTAGTCACAGTGCTAGTGTAAAGGTCAGAAAGATCATCCAGGTTAGTCATGTAAGTGGGCGGCTGAAGTCTATTCATGGTGATGGCAGTAAGAGCATTGATGTTGGCATCTCTCATGTTGTGAGACCATTGTTTCACTTTAAGGGGTTGACCCTTTCTGCCAGTGGTCTTTTTCAATATGTGGAAGGCAATTTGATGATGATCCGACCAGTCGAAGGTAGTATGTCCTTCATTTGAATGAGATTGTCTCTAGCAATAATGAGATCAAGGGTGGAGCCTTTGTTGTGGGAGGGACCCTTACAGAGCTGAGAGAAGTTGAGATCGGAGAGGAAAGTCTTAATGGAGCTGAGTAAGGGATCATCGATGTCATTCCAATGGAGGTTGAAGTCTCCAAGGAAGGTATGGTATGGTTGATCAGAACATGAGCTAATGAGCTCCATGATTTGCTCTATGAAGATCAAATTTTCACCAGGGGGATGATAAATCGTGTGGAGCACACCGATAATCTTGCCCTTATTCCAATTTTCTGTCATTAGTAGCTTACAGGAGGAAGGCGGAGCCTTCTGAGATTGCTTTATGATTAAGCTGGCGCGATGAATGCAGGCAATGCCACCCCCCATTTTCCCTCGCCGATCACATCGGATAATGACATAGTCAGGCGGTACTAAAATGTAGAGAACGGGGGCATAGGCATCGTTGAGCCATGTTTCCGTGAGAATCAGTAGGTCCAAATCTTGCGCTAAGCTGAGTGCAGAAATGTCCGCAGCATGTTTCACAGCCGATCTGCAATTGAGCAGCATAGAGTTAACGTGCAGGGAGGTGTTAGTCTCTTCACTGTGAGCAGTAGTTATTTGTAGTATGTTTTCCTTAATAGCCCATCTGGAGTTAACCCTGGGTTCCCTGTCAGGATCAGGGTAAATAGCGGGGATGTAACTAACAGAGTTAGAGGTGAAAGACCCTGGACTACTATACGAGAATACCAGAGCACGGATGTCTTCCGCCGACATCTGGGATTGAAACCTACGAGGTCTGTAGTGAGGGTTAGGCAGAGGCCTAGAGATCCACCTGTAACTAATTGGAGATCTGGCAAAAGGGTTCTTCATCCCCGCCACCGCAGACTTCGGGTCTGTTGCAATGCACCTTCACAAGTGGCGTGTGTAGATTTCATATCTTCTCCATCTTCGTGGAGAGTAGAAGAACGGATTGCACGATCTCTTTGACACTCAGGATCTCCTGCTTGAGGTCAGCGAACTTCTCCTCCAGGTAATGCCCATTAAAGCACTCCTCTGCAGCCCCATTAAAAGAGGAAGGGTGGCAACCTGAAGTTTGTAGGGAACTGTAAGGAATATTGGGACCCTTACCACAGTTACAAGGGGGGCTAGGGTTACGCTCGTGCGTGGATTTGTCATCAACCAAAGCTAGGCTATCAGCAAGAGATGATGCGAGAGGGAGCTGCGCCGAACCATGGGTAGAGCTTAGTAGCCGTCATGTTGGTTTCAAAGCAGGCAATAGGAGAAGCACAGGAGGCAGAAACAGGTGTCGGGGGTAACATGGAGATGAATTATCAGCTATGTCTAGTGCCCTGGAGGTGGTTGTTCCTAAAATTGGGGGAAGAGAAATAGTGTTATCATGGTTAGAAGTGTAGTTGGTGTGCTGCACAACCATTGTCTTGTCAGAGCTTACGGGTTGAACAGTGTGAAGTGCGGGTGACTCACCATTAGACATCAGGCGGGGAGAAGAGGAGAATTCCTAGGAGCAACCCCTGTGTGGACGGGACTCGAAATGGTGTTCCCAAAGCCAAGTGGAGGAATAACCTGAATGTTAGTGATAGTGGTGTGCGTGCTAGGCATGTCCGCTGAGTTGATGGAGTCCTCAGATCGGTACACAGGTAGAAGTGTGGGCTCAACCAAGCAGGCAGATGAGGCGTAAGGTGCAGCCAGTGCCATTTCAGAGGGTAAGCCCATAGGTAGTGCTTGGGATATAGAATTGAAAGAAGTAGAGGGTGAAGGTGTAGAGGTAAGGTTATTGTGCCCAGTAGAGGTAGCAGTAACTTTATTAAGAGTGTTTTTAATCCTCATAAAGATATTGTCAAAGCGTTTGAGATTTCTGTCCGTGGCTTGGATTAGGATGTTCCCATTATTATGTATGGAGATGGTCAACTCAGCCTCAAGGGCTGGGGAGGGTGACGTGGTTAAGCGGAAACCGTACGAAGTTTTGGCCAGTAGCTTGGTACTCAGTGTAGAGCTGAGAGTCTTTCTCCACTGGGCTTATCTGTTCGTGTAGAAAATAAGGTCCAACACCACAGTGCCCTTGGAGGTAGTAAATGTGTGTGATATAAGTGTTCCCGACCAATGTTTGAGCAGATTGTGTTTGTAGGTCTTTTGCAATTTCAATGATAAGCTGGGAGGATAGATGATCCTACAAGCATTCAGGCCTAACTGAGCACAGAGGTCAGAGTTGCTAGCGGTGCGTTGCAGCATGCTGAGGTTAGGACAAAGATATCAATGTAGAGATAGCCGCCCCTATATCCCTACAAGTGCTTGATGGCCGCGAGACTGCCCTATTTTAGTTTCTAGGACAGGCATTCAAGAAGATTCCATTAAGTTGAAGTGCCCACATGAGCGGTAGGGGAGAAGCAGCCTCTGATGTTTTTAGGTGCGTCCAGAAGTCAGTGTAGGACATTGTGAAATGGTAGATTGAGGGCTAGTCTAATGGTCTCTGGAAATTGATTCCAAATGTGTTCGGAAGGAGAATGTCTTTTTCATTGTCTTAGTCACTTTGGTTTTTTGAGATCTCCACTTGGAAACTGAATTTACCTATAGTGTTCCTCTCTAACCCTGAAGTGCATAGTTTGTTTTTCTGGTAGATCGGAGTTCGTGGTATTTTTGTCGTGCATGTCACCTTAAAATCCATTCTGTGTTGAAAAGGGAGCCAATGTAATTTAAGATCAGTTATGGTATGAATATTTAATAAGGTTAGCTACCACATGGAGAATAATGCTTATGTGTGCAAGTGTGTATTTTGGGAGATCTGAATGTAGGATGTGCCTTTGTCAAGGTGAGGAAGGGCAAGGGCCTGTACTGCTGTTTTAGTTTCTTTAATAGGAATAGTTGGAGTGAAGAAGACTTTGTATGTTTGAGGTACCACCATTGTGTTTTGGTCGATGTGGAAACTAATCAATCTGGCAAATGGGACCAACTTGGGAGAGATGGTGGTGTATATGCCATTTTTGTACTGAAGTGGTGTTCCAATGAGCAAAGGAGATATATGTTTTTTGACTAGTTTAATTTCAGGTGGAATTTAACAAGTTCATCAGTTCTTGGAGAATTTCATGTTTTTAATGTCTGCTGAACTGGATATTTCGTTTTAGTGAAAGGGTCTGAAATGGGAATGATATTAATTTAGCAAATTGTGATGTGAAAGAAGAGATGCAACCAGCCCAGTACTTGTCACTTCTAACCTGTGCGATAAAATGGAGGAGTGACATTGTCAATTGTTTCAAATCCACTGACAGACACAACAATGTACGTCGTTGTCAGATGTATCTTTGGACAGTAGCTATTGTTGTACTGCACTTTGGGAATCCTGATTGGAAAGTGTTCAGGAGGTGATTATTGGAAATATCTGATGATCTGTGTAATATCAGTGCGGTCACACATGGAATCTTGACATGGGTTCCAGATCATAGAAGTTGAACGAAGACATGTCAAGATTCTAGGACGGGCAATTGTGTGAGGTTGCCCCTTCTGTAGCGGTGATGTCTTTTTTTTTTAAATAAAAGATGTCAACGATTTAGTGCGTGAAGGAGATGGTTTATTGAAGATTGAGCAGGAACACAGAAGGGAAGCCTGAAGTGAAGTCTGAATCCCAGATGGAGAAATTCTTCTAAGCGAAGTAACTTTGGATGATATTCCAGAGTTGTGTTTCCAAGAGCTCTCGGTTTCAAAGTTGATCTCGCGGCTAGCAGTAAGCTCGACATTGTTATAGTATTTTATTAACATTTGCCTAATACGAGATTGTTCCCAGCACATGTCGGCACAAGCTCAGTGGGGGACTAGCTGCGCCAGGGATTCATCACTATGCCTGGTGAACGATATCGTGGCTGAGCACGTGTTGGTGTGAGCTCAGTGGCTGTACAAGAGATTCATTACCCTGAGCAACTAGCGTACCGCAACGTATTCATGTTCCCGCATTAGGAACAAGCTCTACTTTTCTGCGCAATACGACGTTGTGGCAGCCATTTTGTAGCGTTGGGCTGAACCTATGAGGTTTTACTGGAAATCACGCTGTACTGGAAAAATATGTAATGATTGTTGCCAGGAAACTGTGCATGAAGTATACCTAGGTGAAGCACGTTTGAGTCAATAGGGTTTGTGAGCATCCGTGATTCACATGCTGTGTACAAGGAAAGAAGCCATTTGTAAATACTGGAAAACCCCAGTGATTCACACACTATAAATTATATTTAAGCGAATACAGTGATTTGCACACCTATTTATGTGAAGCCAAATGTTTTTACATTTCAAGGAATTGGCATATGGTTAAAATTCATTTTGTTCCTAGTGCATATTTTTAGTGTATTCCATTTTAGTTTCTAATTTTTTACCGTCTATTTAGGAACTGTGGAAGGGATTAATGCTCCAGCATCTTTTTTATCCAGTCGGAAGCCAACTCTGGAGTGGGAACAGTGGAAGGATTAGAAGCTTATCTGGAAGTTATTTAAGGTGACAAATTTAAGGAAATTGGTGATTTTAAAACATTTTTTGGGATCTGAAGGAAGAACAGTTTTGCTTCATTTACAAAAAATTGTACCAGATGATGAAAGTGAAGATGACACTGATGTATATGAGTTGGCAATGCTGCATTTGGAGTTATAATTAAACAAAAATCTAATGTTTTTGCTAGCCGCAAACTAATGCAAAGAGGTCAATTACCTAATGAATCTATTGATTCATTTGTCAGTGATCTGAGGGTACTAGCTGCAAAATGTGATTATGGTGCCTTTAGGGACCAGATGTTCGGTAATAAGCTAGTGCATAAAGTAGCTGACATTAAACTACAGGAGAAATTGTTATTGGTACATGATTTGATATTGGGTAAAGCAATAGACATAGCTCGTCAATTTCAAGAGATGAAAATAGGACTGAAAGAATTAGCTCATAAAACTGTAGATATTGTAGCTTTGGTAAAAAAAAAAAAAGTGAACCAGTCATCAAATTTAGCAAAAATGGGGATACAAAAAATGCAAGGTAATGGAACGAAATGATATAACTAAGCACAGTAGGGGAATTGTGTGTTTTAAATGTGGTCAATTTGGTCATTATGCTAATGACAGAACATGTCCGGCCATTGGAAAGTTTTGTAGAAACTGCAAAGGTAAGGTTCACTTTGCTAGGGTTTGCAAGAATAGGAATTGCACTATTAATGGTGAAGCTAGTAAACAAAGGCAAATTAGAGAGGTTAAACAAGATGGAGAAACTATGGTGGAGGAGTATATTCTAGGTATGTATGAGGGAAACGAGAATAAGAAGGATGCACTGTTTTGTCTGCAAGAAATAGGAGGGGTGGATGTAAAGGTTATGGTAGATTCTGGGGCAAGACCTAGCTTAATCAGAGATGATTTGTTGCACTGTTTTCCTGATGTGTGGATGTCTCCACTGGACATTAAATTGGTGGGATATGGGACCAAACCCTTATATGTGATAGTTTTTTTTACTGTCTTCTTTGGCTTATACAGGGAAAACTATTGACACCAAGATATATGTTGCCAAAGAAGGTTTGTGTTGATTGGGGTGGCCAAAACAAAGGGTTCTAATGATTGAGCTAGATCCTAACCATCCTGAGCAAGTATTAGGGTATAAAGATTTGATTGCTCAGGTGAGCGTGGATAGCTCCAGGGACTGGGAAAACATGTTCCCTAAATAATTTTCAACTGATTTTGGGTTATTAAAGCATTTTGTACACAAGATAATTCTGAAAGAGGGAGCTGAATCAATGGTTTACAAAGTTCGCAATGTACCCATATCAATGAAGAAAGCAGTAAAGGAAGAATTGGAAAGGTTATGTAATCTTGATAGCCTAGAAGAAAGTGACTTGTCACATTGATTGTCCCCAGTTGTTGTTGTAAACAAATCTAATGTTAAGATTAGATTATTTGTGGCTCTGAGGGGTTTAAACAACTGTGTGTGGGTAGATCAGTATCCTTTGCCCAATATTGGAAAAATGTTTGCCAAACTATAGGGGGCCAGAGTGTTCACAACTTTAGATTTATCAAATGCTTATCATCAAATAGCGTTACATGAGGATAGTAAGCCATATACATCTTTAATTACTCCAGAGGGATCTTATCGCTATAAGAGGATGCCGTTTGGCTTAATTTCGGCATCAGCAGTGTTCCATCGCATAATGCACAAATTGTTTAAAAAAATTAAGATGATATTTTGGTGTGGGTAAAATCGAAACAAGAACATGCTGAAACATTGGTAAAAGTTTTAACCATTCTGGAGAATGACGGATTTACCTTAACCATAGAGAATCATAAGTTTGAAAGAAATCCTGTTGACTATTTAGGTCATAATATTTCTAGGTAGTTTATTGCACCCAAGGAAAGTTTGGTGAGGGTCATTGAAGATGCATCAGAACCTAAAGAGAAGGATCAGCTGAGATCATTTATGGGTTTAGCGGAATACTATTCTAAATGTATTCCAGATTTTTCAAATATGACGGTACATATGAGAGAATTGCTAAAGTTGAATTGGAAGTTTGACTGAAATAATGAATGTAAATGTGACTTTAGTAATTTAAAAAAAATGCATTGCTGGGACACCCACACTGACACCATTTGACACATATGTAAGTCTATCATAACAACTGATGCCAGCAATGTGGGTCTAGGTGTGGTACTAATGCAGGAACAGGATGGAAAGGATGTAAATATTGCTTTTGCTTTAAGGCCTTTGAGGGGCGCGGAAAGTACATTTTCAACTTTGGAGAAAGAACCCCATGCATGCTGGTGGGCAGTTGAATATTTTAGAAAATATGTTTAAGGTACAGAATTTGAGATAAGAACAGATCATCACCCGTTAACTGAATCATTTACTATGAGTGGGTATCGGAGAGCTATTCCGAGAGTAGTGAAATAGCAGTATAGATTGAAAAATTTCCTTTTACTTGTAAAATGCATTCTTGGGGCTAGTTATGTTCTAGCTGATTGTTTATCAAGGCTACCAATATATGTTGGTGATGAATTTCAGTTTACTGAATCTGTTATGGATAGGGTATATTGAAATGTGAAATTTCTGAAGGGTGTTCGGCTGAAGATCAATGGAGGGATGCTTGGGATAATGATACTGAGATGCAGCTAGTTTTGAAGTACATTAAATCTAGGTGGCCAAGGAAGAATATGTTAGATGACAATGTATTAGCTTATTGGCACGTGGAGCATGAATTGTCTGAATTTAATGGTATGTTGTTACGAGGAGAACAATTGGTTGTCCCCAGCAGTCTAAGACCGAACATTTGTGAGTTGGCTCATGAAGAACATCCAGGTGTGAGTAGCATGAAACGGAGATTAAGATGTGATTTTTGGTGGCCCAGTGTGGACAGGGAGATTGAAGGAAAAGTGAGGTCATGCATAGGGTGTGCAACAAGTGATAAATCGCAGAAAGTTGTCAAGTATGTGAAAGGTCCTATGTCAATACCCAGCAGAGTTTGGGAGCGAGTATCTTTGGATATTGCAGGACCCATGTGTTTAGCCAAGTGTTTTGTTTAGTGTTGATCAATTGTCCCAGTGGCCTGAAGTGAAATTTATTAATAAGGTCACATCCAAAGATGTAATTCTATTTTTAAAGGAAGTGTTTGAAAGAGAAGGGTTTCCAAAGAGTCTAGTGACAGATAATGGAGTTCAATTAAGAATCATGGATGCTGGATGTATTTGAGAAAGTTAAACGGGACGTGAAGCTGAATGTCAGTAGTAGATGAAGTGGTGAAACAATTTCTAGGCCTAAATGTCAAAGCCGAGATGTGACTCTTAAGGTTGGTGATTGGGTTAATGTGACGAAAGGGGGGGGGGGGTATGTAAAAGTAGGGGAATCTAAGTTCACTGAACCTATGAAGGTTGTAAGAGTGGGTAGTAATGTGGCGCAGTTGACTGATGGGAATGTGTGGAGCATGAGTAAAGTGTGCATATTGAAAAAGTGTTTATGACCTAAGGAGGATGGAACAGACAAAGGTACATCCACTAAGGAGGGTTTAAAATCTGAGATGAGTGTGGTTCAAAGGGACAGAAGATTGATGACACGATTGAGCCATTCTCCTATTTGGAGTAGGGATCATGTGGTGTCCTGAGAAAACATTACATTTGGAGATAATCCTTAACCATGGACATAAGAGGTGGCAGACCATTTGTAAATCATTGTATATAGGTTTTGAATATATTAAATTGATGTAGGTAATATATTGTTTGAAAATCCTTGTACATATGTTACTTAAATTCAAAGCTGTGTTTGTTTTACAGAAGGGAATGTGTATTATCCTCTTGGTCACACATGGAATCTTGACATGTATTCCAGATCATAGAAGGTGAAGGAAGACATGTCAAGATTCCAGGCGGGGCGGTTGCGTCAGGTTGTCCCTTCTGTAGCGATGATGTACTTTTATTAATAAAAGATGTTAATGACTCACTGTGTGAAGGAGAAGATTTATTGAAGATTCTGGCACACTGTTTGTTGGAAACCGGGCAACCGGGTTAGCAGTCACCAGGTTCCCAGCACAATGGTAGCTTGGCTCGAGCGGTTGGGGTCAGGCACCGTGTGAAGTGTACGTCACACCCTCACAATAACCATGCGTTCATCCGTTCCAAAAACGACACTACACCGTAAAAATAATGCAAGTCAAATTGAAAATATATATGTCTTTATCTTATTTTCTCTTAGTTGCAGGTTTCATAAAATAAATACAATACAATAAGACTTTCCTTAGAAGAGCAGGTCAAATAAATAATACTACATTGGAATTTCAATAAATAGGTTCAGGTCATAAATAAGCAAGGAATAAATAGGGTGCAATAAATACAGATGGCAAATAAATACAGTCAGACAATAAATATAGTGCAGGAATAACTTAGTGGATGACAATAAATAAAGCACTTCCAATAAATAAGGTAAAACAGTCAATGACAGTGACAATTCAAATCATTTACATGAGGTCACTTGGTCTTACTTTGCCCATACACAACTTAAGGACACTTGGATGGCATGGGGGTGCCCCACCTAGATTGGTCAAGGCTGGGGCCTAAGCTGAGGCAGAACAAGAGTAATCTAAAGAACTGGCCCTCCAAACTACACAGCTCTTTATGTAGGTCACTGTACCAGTCTCAGTTCACCCCTGGCACTCCCAGGCTGGTTCTAACACCCCTCTAGCCCCTAGAATGGTCTTTTAGGGCTCCACAGGGCCTTAGACGCCCCCTCTACCACTTACTGCCCTTTTTCACGATGATCGGCTCCGCTCGGCACCGTGTCGACACCGTGAGGCGGCTCCGGATCGATGTCGCTGGGCGGTCTCGGCTCGAAGTCGCTGGGCGGTCTCGGCTCGATGTCGCTGGGCGGTCTCGGCTCGATGTCGCTGGGCGGTCTCGACTCGATGTCGCCTTCCGGCGTCGCAGGGACTCGGACTCCCCACTTCCTGGTGTCTCCGGAGTGCGATCTCCACTCCCGACCTCCGGCGCGCTTCACCTCAGTTTCCGGCGACTCCGGTGGGCGGACTTGACTCCCCCGTCGACGCCTCACCTCGACCTCAGGTGACTCCCGACTCGACCTCCGGCGCCTCTCCACGACCTCCGTCGGCGCCCTCACTCGACCTCGGGTTACTCCTTACTCGACCTCCGGTGACTCTCCACGACCTCCGTCGGCGCCCTCACTCGACCTCTGGCGGCTCCGGGTACGACGTCTGCTTTCTGTCAGCGCCGCTTCTCGACCTCAGGCCCCAGGTCTCCAGGCTTCTCGACGTCAGGACTCCAGGAGGACACTGCTGAACAGGTCAGGAACTTGCTGTTCTTCTTCTTTAAGGCCTGTTTCAAATATTTAGTTCTTTAAGATGGTTCTTCTATTCTTGGTCCCACACAGGGCTCTAGGCTGGGCTTGGTCAGTAGGGACTAGCATCAAGGGTGGGTTTCTGGACCCCACTCCAAGCACTGGTTTCCACCCCTGCTGCCTTACTCCGACCTCCTTCTAACTCTGTCCTCTCTCTTCTCTAGTCAGATGCCAACTGCCACTCTGAGATGGCCTCCCAACATTCTAAACTGCCTCCCTCTGTCACAGGGTTCTAGAATGTTCTGGAAACCTCCAGTGGGTTCTGGTGATGTCACAGGTGACAATGGGTGGCCACCATTTTGTGTCTCAGGCCCTCAGACAGAAGTTCCAGGGGTAGGGAAAATGGCTCCCTGATCCTGCATCAACACTAAAAAGTCTGGTGGTTCCCAAAAAGGAAAAATTATAATAGGGTTTGAGGCAAAAGTGGGACAAAATAAATAATGATGAGGAGGGACCACCCAAAGGGCTGACAGGTCTAACACTGTTTTTCAGTGTTTCTGAGAGAAGAGTTTGGAGACAGGGCTCAAGTTCTGAAGTCCGTTGTAGGGGGTAATCTGACCCGATGTTAAAGCAGATGGAACATAGGCGCTGGAAGTAGGGATTCTGCAGTACCCCAGAAATAATCATGCTGGAGTACAGAAAGTGAATGAGCAGTAAAGGTGCCTTTAAATTTTGTGTGTACTTTTCCACATTTGCTGTGCGTTTAAAGACAAAGGTCATATATCAGTCTAGATCTTCTGACAAACTGCTGTTTATTCAACAACTGTAGTGTACATTTATTGTTTTGACTGCAAAGTGAGAGTGTTTTGTAAAAGTGGACTAGGGTCAATCTTGCTGAGGTACAGGAAATGATAGCAAAAGGCTATAGAATGTCAGGTATTTTCTAACAACATTTAGCTATCAGGAAAAGATATATAAACATTTCAAATTATATCAGCATTTAGGAAAGGACAAATAAAGCATTTTTTTTTCATTCTGACGAGTGATGGAAATAGATTTTAATTGGATCAAAAGAAATCAAAACACTTTTCTCGTTGATGTGATACATGTTGACTGAAACCCGATTTCCACACATTCGTTGTTGAGCTATGTATTTTTACCAGTAAATCTGCATGTCTATGCAAATTTAGTGCGTCTAATCAGTGTGGATACTTGTTCCTATGTGAAGAGGGTATAGAAAACGTTAAAGAAAAGGTGTGGTTGGAATATATGGTTCCAGGGGGATCTTCCTTATTTAGAAGTGTTGCCCTCACACACCCATGTGGGTGTCATGCTTCATCATAGGACGTTTTGCTCCTTGTGGGGCCGGCGCTGCAGTGCCCCATGGACACCGCGAGAGGGCTCTTTGTCTGAGATCTTTTCTTGTATCAGCTGTGATGGTGCATGCAGGTGTGTGGAATATAATGTCTAAGGTGGGTAGTGTGATCTTAAAATTACCTAAAGGAGATTAAATTTTATTCAGAGAACCTTCGGTAAGGTTAAAAACTAAGATGCTGTAGTATGAGCAAGGTTTTGATACGTCACTACTCAGTGAGTGTGTTGTAGTGAGCTATCGTGATTTCACTATTCAGGTCGACATGTTTCACGCTATGTTGGTCCTGTACTGGATCCCTAGCGTTTCTTCAGGACCAAAAAAAATGTTCCCTGCCCCTGAATTAGAGTGGGTATCCAGAGTCTTATTATACTCAAACCCTGGTAGTGATAAAATAGATCCTAGGTATCTATGTCATGCTCACCCCAGTAGGAATCCATAAAGCAACCCCTACTCATAGGCCATAATGTGCCCTAGGTTAAGGCAGGGGTCCGCAAGATTATTGCGGTTTAGTTCCATCTTTGATCAGCAGCCTGTCACCTACCCCATGTCCTGCCTGCCTCTTTAACATTTTCTATACCCTCTTCACATAGGAACAAGTATCCACACTGATTAGAGGTGTCAATTATAGTGAGGAGCACGTGTACTGGACCTTAATCTGGCTCCTAGTACCCCTCTTTTTGATTTATGCAAATTTAGTGGCCATTTCCATGGAAAATGTGCTGTCTGTAAATGAAAATGTGTGCTACCACACCAGTGCGCCAAAATACACCACCTGCTACATACCACAACCTAACCACTCCTGCTGAATGGACGTGGTACATTTGCTAAACTGTTTTTTGTTTGGTTGTGTGCTTTTTTTTGTATGATGCTTTGGTCTTTCTCAATCTCTATGACTCCAGAGATATAAAATGAATGACTGCACCACCACTCTAGCAAGTGTTCCAGCACCACTGAATGGGAAAGTTAACTCCTCCGGGAGGCATTTCGTATGTTGAGAATTGTTTTTAGCAATATTCTGTGCATACAATTTTAGCAACATTGCAGGAGTTTGATCTAAATAAATTCTGGTGTGAAAATACATTTTGTTTCTGAGGTCAGTTAAGTAAGAAGGCAGAGATTCAAGGATTTAGCCTGATGAGCTCCCGTTGCCTTTGCAGTGGATAAAGTGTCGTGGACAATTTTGGGAACTGTAGTGGTCTGATTAATCTAGAATTGGTTGTTGGTGCGTAGGGCTCTGCTTTTTCTTAGTTTATCTGGGCACTCATAGGTGGTTGTGCTTGTTTTCCTGAGCTGTGTTTAGCCTTACTTATGTGCAGGGGTGGGGGCTGAGGTGGAGGATGCCTAATTATGAAGGATGCAGATGAAGTGTGTGGCTGCTCTCTCTTGGGTGGTGATAGATGGGTGGGGCTAAAATGCTTATACTGCCTTGACCCATTCAGATAAAGGTAAAATCTGGTAGGTCTTTTTCAGCGTGTATTGCAGGCTCTGAATATTGCCAAGAAATATTCCCTGTAATAGAAATAACATCTTTTCTGTGATGCCCAGTCTAGTCTTTCGCAGCAGCTTCGAAATGAGCCTTGAAGATGATATAACCAGTTAGATATATCATCTTCACAAAGACCGTCAGTACCTACAAATAATCCAATCCCTATGTCCCACTGCGTGCCTAGCCTCCTTTGAGTCTTCAGTTGACATTCGCAATAGGGGCAAGTCATTCCTTTGCTGCTGTAGCCCATCTTTAGTCAGCCAGATTTCTGTAATTGCTGTGTCTTCAAAAGCCTACTTTTTACATTCCAGTAGCTTTCTGTTACACAGTGTATTTCAGAGCCCTGAAGTCTGGAACCACTGCTTCATTCAGGGTAGCAGTTGGTAGTCCGGTTGTTAGGATTGATCAATTGAAACCTATCTTGTTCCATTACTGGAGAAGGATGGCTCTCTGTGGTTGACAATGCTTTTTTTTTGTTGGAACAATTTATTTTGAGGTTTGTTTTGCTGGTACAGCACGGCCTGAAAGGCTCATAAACAAACATCAGGATGCAGTACATTTCTAAGCAGTACCAATATTTCAAAACTTCAACAAAAGAAGAAAAACAAATGAAAACCCAGGCACAACCCAGGTGCCACCCCCACACCCCACGTAGGATGTTGTACCACAGCATTGAAATAACAGTAGCTAGTAGCTCCAGGTGTGGCAATGACTATGACCGTATTTCCTGCTCAATGAGGGAATCTGGGGGTCGTGTGGAGGGCACGTCCTTGCCCCTGTATTCAGCCCATCACTTCCAAATTCTATTATGTTTCTGTAGACAGCTTTGCGCCTGGAATACTGCTAACTCCATCCCCATGAACCTGTCCATGGTGCATTTCCACCCACCCACCAAGGGTGGAGACATTCCCTTGCAGTGTTGGGCTATGTCTCTCTTGGCCAGTGTGAGCCCCAAAAACAGACGGTGTTGTTTGTATCTGTTACCTCCGATCCTGTCTGTGCTGTGCAGGAGGATAAGCTTGGGCTCGAGGGGCAGCTGACAGGACAGTACTTGTTCCAGACAAGAGTTTATCTTGCACCAAAAAAGCTGGAGTGTGCTGCAACTCCATACTGTATGGAGGAAGGTCCCTTCCTCCCTGTTTCATCTGAGACATGCAGGGGACAATATTTCGCTTATGCGCCAGAGGAGGGACCTTGTGTAATATGCACGGTGTATATACTTAAAGTGAATTAAGCGGTACCGTGTTGCAATGGCGGAACCACAGGGACTCACCAGGGCCTCCGTCCAGTCATCATCAGTTAGGTCTATGATGTCGCCCGCCCACACCATCCGAAACACACCCAGCGTGGTTTGACTGTGTGTAACTAAGGTTTGATAAACTTGCCTAATCTTGTGGGCGCCCAAGTTTTCCATCAATAGTTGCCCTACAAGTGGGTTGAATTCATGCAAGTCAGTCAGGGTCTTGATATGAGGTGTCTATGCATGTCTAAGTTGTAAATATTTGTAGAACTGGTTGCGGTGGAGTTGAAATTCCTCCTGCAGCTGTTCAAATGATTTGAACACTGTCCCTTTCATAATGTCTCCTAGTGTGGATAGTCTGATGAGGTCCCAAGCGCGGGAACCTAGTGAGTGCAGCAACCTGCTGAACGTATGTTCCATGCCACAGTGCAGTCGCCTGAGATAACCATCCACCCCATCTGCTGCACCGTACGGCTCCATAATTAGATAACCACTTTGGCCTCTGGGGGTAGGTGGCCTATATTTGCCTGGCTATAGAGAAGGTCTAATTGTGTTTGATTACCCATCGCACATTTCTCAACTGTGGATGCCGGTCAGTCTGCGTGCTGTACCACCATTTGTTTATATTACGTAGATGGGAAGCTCAGTAGTAGGCGTATATATCCACTGCAGAGATTCTTCCACAGTAGGTGGACTGTGTACAGGTCCGGAGGGTGACTGACTGCCCCGCCCCCCACCCCCCAAATAAATGATTAAGGGTTGCATTGATCTGATTAAACCACAACTGTGGGGTCATGTAGGGGAAGTTTTGGAGCTGGTACAGCAGGCGTCGCAATGAGACCATTTTGAAAATGGCTGACCACCCAAATAAGGATGGGGTAAGGGAGACCATGCCTTCACCTCTTCTCGGATACGTGGTATTGAGGGGTGGATATTGTGTGACCAGGAGACCGTCGGGCAGGGTGAGATGTATATACCCAAGTACAGGAAGCCCCCCGTGGCATGGGTCAGATGGGTCGCCCATGTACGCCTGCCTTGGTCTCCACAAACCGAGAATAGCACCGATTTCAACAGGATTGTGCATAGGCTAGAGGTTCCCCCGAATACTCGGAGTATTTGAAGGGTTCGCGGGCCATTGAATCCTGGGTCCATAAGGAAGAATAAGGCATTATCTGCATATAGTGCAATCCTGTCCGACGTCTCAGCGGACCATTCAAACCCACACACTAGGGGGGTCCTGCCTCACCCATGTGGCTAAAGGGTTGATTGCAAGTGCAAATAATAGAGCAGATAGTGGGCACCCCTGCCTGGTACCCTATGGATTGGGAATTGTTCTGATGTTGCCCAGCCACTCGTACCGAGGCGGAGAGATGTGTATAGAGAAGGCGGATATATGACAGGAACCGCGGGCCAAAGTTTGAAAGCTTGCAGGAGAAGAAATACGTAGGCCCAACTGAGCGAGTCAAATGCTTTGTCAATGTCAGCTAATGGAATGGCTGCGGGTTGACTGAGTTCTGGCACCTTTGCGAGGGTGTTGTGAACATGCCTGATATTGTGATATATTGATCTTCGCGGCATTAAACCAGCATGATCAGGATAAACAAGATCAGAGAGATGTGGGAGGAGACGATCTGTGAGGACCTTACCAAAGAGTTTAGCTTCAAGGTTTAGTAGTGAGATAGGGCGCTACGAGGAAGGTTCCTCGGGAGGGCACCCCGGCTTGTGGAACACCACAATTTCTGCGTGTCGCCAGTCCAATGGGAGGATCTGTTGCCCGAGGGCTTCTTGGATCACTCTTAGCAAGTGTGGGCCTAGTTGGGGAATATGTGATCTTAGGAATTTGCTCGGGAACCCATTGGGTCACGGCGCAGGCCTGATAGGGCGGTAGCGAGTTCCTCTACCATAATCTGCGTATTGAGTTGTTCCGGTATATCATCTAGGACCGCTTTTGGCGGTATGTCCCTTAAAAACTCTCTAATTTGATCCTGGGACAGGACTTCCTGTTTCATATATAAATTTGAGTAATATGTTGCGAACGCCCGAGCATCTGCCATGGGGTTAGTGCACAGGCCCCCTTCCGCATCTCGTAGTGCCGTCATCGGGGTTGGCGACTGCGCCATTTGACAAAGACGGTGTAACATCTTGCTGATTTATCCTCCCATTGATATATTCTACATTGGGTCGCCTGTCATGCCTGCTGGGCCTCATTCATGTGTAGTTGGTTCAATTGCTGTTGGCAAAGGAGACATCGCTTGGGCACTGCCTCCTTCTCTCACCGTGGCCTCGAGCGCGTTGACTGGTCTCCAGTTCTACCACTTGTGTGATACTGCGATGTTTCTCACCGGCGCAGTAACTAATATCCACCCCCGCAGAGTGGGCTTCAGGGCTTCCCACAATATTGTGCCTGAGAGAGCAGTATCAACGTTTGATGCTAAGTATTCCGCAACAGCCTGATGGAGGATAGTGTTATAAGATGAATCTCTCAGTAGCCAGGGAGACCTATGGGGCCCTATGTGTAGTCTGAATGTCACTGGGGAGTGATCTGACAGCCCTCGGACAGGATGGAGACTGCTGTGACCTTGTGAACCTGGGGGAGGAATATATAGTCCAACCTAGAGAGGGACCCATAAGCTGCTGAGAAGAAGGTAAATCCAGGTTCTGCTGGGTGATAGGCTCGCCCCGCGTCTGACCACCCCAGGGAGGATGTCAGAAAGTATAACTTGGACTCTCCTGTGTAGTGGCTAGGTCCCTCCACACGCCACCTGTCGACTGGTGCCATAATATCATTCCAGTCCCCCCCCCTATCACTGATAATCAGTCCGGTAGTTCCCCCCCCAAGGCGTAAACCCTGTCCACAAAGACTTACCCCAGGGGAGAGGGGCATAAAAGCTACCAAGCGTCAGTGGTTCTCCATGTAATATCCCCACCACAAGGGTGTCCCTCCTACCCAGGTCCGTCCATACCTTGGGGAATCTGTAGAGGACTCTGCAATGGATCAGAATTGTTGTGCCAGGTGATCCACGGATAAACCCTGAGTAGAAAACCTGATCAAACCCATAGCTTGCTAGGCAATGTACCTTAGTTCCCATCATGTGGGTTTCCTGCAGTAAAAGTCTGTCAATCTCTAGCCTTTTGGCCTATTTCAAGATTGCCCACATTTAGTTATTTTGAGGATCCCCCGAACATTCCATGTCATGATGCAAATCACTCTGGGCTGGTCACCAAATATGTCTGTACCCATATATATTCAGGGAGGGTGCCATTTGTGAGCCGGGTGTGTGGGAACTGTGGTGACTTGGTGTCTGTGCCGTAACAGTGTAAAACATTTGGTGACTAAATTCAATGTCCCCATCCCCAAACCAATACCTTAGCCAACATAAAGTATGTGTAATGGTGGGGGTGCCCCCAAGCTCCAACGGGAGTCTGCGGGGGGCCTCACCAGTGGTTCCCCAAATTCCCAACACCCTCAACCATAGTTCTTTAGGGCATGCAGATGGAACTTGTTGAGGCCAACCAAGCCTGGTAGCCCCTCGAAAATGGACCAAGCAGAGCACATCTGAGGATAATAAGTGAAGATTGATATGGCCGACTCCGGAGCGGCCTGTAGTTCCACTTATGACTCTTCACCCTGCGTATGGGAATGCTTATTGGATCGTGATCGATGTCACCGATTCAATGTGGATTTCTTCAGACGATTCCGTCTATTACTCTGAGTGGAATAAGACTCCAACGCAGGTGGCGTATGCGGCCTGAAGTGCACAGACTCATTGGTCCAAGCGAAGATCGCCTCTGGAGTGTCGAAAAATAAGGATTGTGACTTGTAGGTAACCCTTATCCTTGCCGGGTATAGCAACATGTATTGAATATTGAGCCAGAACTTGGCTGCAACAAAGGATTAGCGCTGTTGTTGGACGAGCCTGGTATAATCGGAGAAAATCATGATATTCTGGGAGTCGTGGGTGAGTTTGTCCCTGTGGCCCGAGCGAATTAGGGGTTAGCGTCTCTGTCCATATAGTAGAGCAGTTTAGTGAAGACAGGGCGGAGCCTCGCCCTGGGGGTGGGGGGGGTTCCTTGTGAGGGCTCTTTGGGCTCGCTCCACAACAAAGCAAGGAGAGAGTGAGTCTTCGGCATGAGAGACCGCAACCACTGTCTCAAGATCCCCTCCATCGAGGCACCTTTGCACCCCTCCAGTAATCCCACAAAGCATAGGTTATTTCTCCAAGCGCGGTCTTCTGCATCTTCTATCCGCACGGCAAGTTCCTAAGTCACCACCGTGAATATCGTAACTTTTTGTTGGAGCGACGTAACTGTGTCCTCCACGGTTGACACCCTGGTCTCAGCCTCGGTGATATGGTCCACGGCCTTTCGAAGGTCTTGTCTCATGAATGAGACCCCTGAGCCAACCGTGTGATTGTGTAATTACGGCAAGCAAGGCGGCGTTGTCTGGGAGGAAACCCCCCTCATCGGCACCACCCACATCCCATAGATAGTGGTGGTGTACTGATCCACGGTACTCTGTTTCGTGGAGGGGAACTTGGATTTGTCTTTCATCATGTTATTGTGGAGGGAGCCTTACAGGCTGGGCACGGCTTTTGCCCAATGTTACCTCTTTTGTTTGGCCTCTTCTCTGCAGCCTCTGACTACCCCGCCTGCTCCTCAGCGAAGGTCGGGCCGAGGTACCGCACCGGGCCTGGCTCGTTGGCTTCCGCCACCCAGGGGCCAAATCCCTTAAGGGAATCACGCCCGCCGGACCACCAGCCAACAGCGCACCGTCCAGGAAATTGCCATGCCTCCCTAACGCCCAGGTCCCACTCCAGCCACCACAGGGTGCACGGGAATTCGAATCAACCCCGGGCGGAGGTGCCACCCCAGTGTAACCCTGCACTACGGGTTCCAGCCACAGCCTTGCGCAACAGGGGCTCCAGGTGAATCGTAAACAATCAGACGGGGATGGCCAACAGGGAAGGCCCCTGCGTCCCAGGCAGGGCAACACTTCGGTCCCTCACAGCGGGTCTACCGCCTCTGGTCCCGCTGGGTGGCTTCGTTGTAGGCGAGGGCGCCTCCCGGCCTGTGCGAGACATGGATGGCTGCCCCAGCTAAAGGACCGTCAGCGCAAAGTCCGCCCGCGGGCCCACCAGGGGACACTACTGCAGGGCGGGTGGTGCAACAAGCAAAAGAGGCACAGCCCCGCCTCAAGAAGAAGTCTTTTCAGGGTCCTCCAGGGCCTCTACACAACCAGCGGCCTCACGTCAGCTCTGCGGCCCTAGGACAGACAGCCCGGGCGCCGTCCACACCACAGCTCCGATGTGCCACGCTTCCCCGGAGCTCTTGCCAGCTGCCACACCAGAGCCTCCACAAGTCCATCGGAGTCCGGCTCTAGCACCCGGCCAAGGTGCAGGCAGGGCAGGGCGGGCGGCAGGATTCTGTCTGCCACGGGGCCCGTTGCACAATCTCCTACAAGGGCAGAACGCCCGCCCGATGTTCTCTGCGCATTCACCACCTGAGTTCACCCCAGGTGAGCCCCGCTCTCCTGATATCGCCTGGACCGCCCCTGCAGGGAATTATTCAGATGACGGATTTCCAGGCTTGGTGAGCCGGAGCGCGCTTAGGAGTCTGCCATGATAGCTCATCAAGCCACGTCCCAGACACTGCACTCGGCGGTCCGGCGTCTCTTGTCTGGCTTTCCATGACTGCCTGGTTTTTAGTCCTCTATGACGGATTTGTTTTTCGTGTGACGGTGTTGTCACTTTGTTTTGCTGATTTCCGTCTCTGGGTTCTAGTCTCCCCAGACAGACTGTATGGCTGTTCAGCCGGGTTTTTCCTTCCTTTGCGGCAGCTGGGTTAGCTGTTTATTGGGTTCTTTTTGGCCTCTGCCTATGAGCTTGTCTCAAGAAGTGACCCTTGTTCTTGTCCAGACGGACTGTGCGGCTCTTCGCCACCTTGCCCTTTTGTTGTTGCAGCTGGTCAGCTGTTTTTGTATTTCATTTTAGCCCTCTGTCTAAGACCTTGGCTTAAAGAGGTGTCCCTTGCTTTTATAGGGATGTGCCATACCCTATGTGGGGTACTTGTTGGCTATTGTGCAGCTGCTCTTCCTGGTACGGGAAGTTTCAGCAGCTCCTGCGGAGTGATCTTCGGCTGCTTCTCTTTGTTAGCGCTCTTCCTGCTGTTGTAGGACATCCCCTCTAGTGAGACCCGCAGGGTTGGTACGGTTCTCTCCTGGGGGTTTTGTGTTGGGGTCTACGGTTGGTCCGTTGCTCTTTCTTGTCTCTGTGGATACACTCTGTGTGTTCACACAGGTTATGTTCGCTGTCGAAGGGTGCAGGCGGTGTACCTTCCACCCCTTTCTTGACTGCGTTCCACTTTCACTTCTTGGTGTGGGGAAGTGCTTCCGTGTTCTCTCATGGCTCAGGCCCTGTAGGGCTTTTGCCTATGGGGAGTGGAGTTTCCACCAGCTGAGTTTCTGCTTCGTGTTACCTTGTGATCTATTTCTTTGTGCACTTTCCTGGCAGGGACTTTGGTCCCTTTGCTTCTTACGTGCAGGGGTTCAGGTCCTTTCGCTCCTGTCCTCTGCGGATGTTTTCTGCTTCACTATGGCCTAGTGGTTCAGGGCTGTCACTCTTTTTCCATGGCTCTTGTTCCGCTCTAGGCATTTCACTGGTTGTGAATTGCCACTCATCACTAAAAGCACTGTTGCTTTCTTTTGTGTATGTTACGGGGCAAGTATTCTCCTCAGTATACTCGTTGTCATTTTACAGTGTCTGTATGGGACTGTTTCTACCCCTTTTTCTGACAGACCTCTGTGTTTTTTTTCTCACTCCTTCCTTGTGAGTGTGGTGGTCAGTGTCACTGCCTGTGTTGCGTGGGGGGGGACGGTTCCGTCCCCGTCAGGGGGTTGTTGTCGCTGTCGGTGTTTTTGACACTGTTGTGTCCTGCTATGCTTCATACCTGTGCCGTTGGTACCTCTTGTGCGGCTTCCCTATATCTATTTTTCCTTCATGGGATATATACATATATATATCTACGTCTTTTCTTACATACATATATATCATGATTTATACACACAGTGAGAGAGTATGCCTACTAGGTTTTCCTTGTCCTAGTATTAAGGGGTTTCGCCCCGGTCTCTCTCTCTCTCTCTCTCTCCCTCCCTCTCTCTCCCTCCCTCTCCCTCTCTCCCTCTCCCTCTCCCTCTCCCTCTCCCTCCCCCTCTCCCTCTCCCTCTCCCTCTCCCTCTCCCTCTCTCTCTCTCTCGCTCGCTCGCTCGCTCTCTCTCTCTCTCTCTCTCGCTCTCTCTCTCTCTCTCTCTCTCTCGCTCGCTCGCTCTCTCGCTCTCTCGCTCTCTCGCTCTCTCGCTCTCTCGCTCTCTCGCTCTCTCGCTCTCTCGCTCTCTCGCTCTCTCTCTCTCTCTCTCTCTCCTCTCTCTCGCTCTCTCTCTCTCTCTCTCTCTCCCCCCCCCCCTCTCTCCCCCCCTATATGGTGTAAAGGGCAGTCTGTGTGTGCCCGGCTTACCGGATTTCCCTTTGCCGTTTGTACCTCTATGTACGGCTGGCAGGTTGACTACCTGGTGATGTGCCTCCTCGCTTTCTGCTGCATGCGTGCTGTTGGCAATCCCATTCCTTGGGGCTTTTGTTTAGCTGTGGTGTGGTTTTCACGATACACTCTTGTCTCCTTGTGGGTATCCTTCATCCACATGCTGTATCTCCGGGTAGTCATGACTCGGTATGTCTCTGCATGGTGATGTCTGTCCCCTCATATTACACTTTTTGGCATCCTCTGTGGTGTATGTTCAGTGGGTAGGCTCTGACGATGGCATACTATTTTGCTCCTTTTTTTCTGGGACTCGGTCTCTGGCGGATCCATGGGATCCGGTGCTCAGTTTACCGTCTTTTTGCAGAGGTTTCTGAACTTTCTTCCATTCTGCACTTCCCTTTCTGGTGTCTCTTTTCATCCGTTTGGACGAGGGAGTTATCGTACCGTCCTCTGACGGGTTGTGGTGCCTTTGCCTCCCCTTGATCATGCTCACTTTCAGGGCTTCATAGGTCTGGTGTCAGGAGCGCTGGCACTGCTGTTCCCACCATGCTTAGTCACTGTTATTGACGGTTAAGTTCTCTTGGAACTTGGTAGGTTTCAGTCGCAGACCCTCCTCCAATGGGGTATGGCTTTGGTATCTATTCTAAGTTAAGGAATCTGCGGCTAGATGTCTCTATCAGATGAACAAGTTACTTACCTTTTGTAACGATGTATACGGTAGAGACACAGTCTATCCGCAGATTCCTTAATGCCCTTCCATCCTCCCCGTTCTGCGAGGACCTTTCCTTACAGGTGGCCTTGGTCTTCCTGAGGGGTACTCTCGTCACCTACCTCTGGGGCAGGGTGTGTCATTCTGTTTTGTGCAATTGCCCTCCACCCATTCTCTTTTTTGGGTGGCTAGGTCCTGAGCTTTTCAATACTGCTCCACCTAGGTTCCTCCGGTGTGGAGATTCTCATGTTTTTCTATCCTCGTTCCGCCCTCGTCTGTTTCTCCCCATTTCTTTGGGGTCTCCTTGTCTATTCTACAGTCGCTTGGGTTGAGATTCTATTTGACTATGCTACAGTTCATGGGTCACTGTGGGGAGGTGTGGTGATCGTTCTAGGTGGTTGTTCACTTCTGGTCACTTGCCGTGAGTCATGTCGTTCCAGTCTTGTGGTCCTTTACAGTTCCATCCTGTGGTTACAGTCTCTTTTTCATTCAGCTCCATCCTGTGGTTGCAAACAGTCCATCATGCCAGTCGTTTCCACTGCCGTTGCCTCTTCGGGGGGGCACGGCTCTTAGCTTTGATGGGCCGAGTGCTCTGTTCGCCTACTTTAGTCCCTACATGTCTTGAGTACTCTTTCAACATGGTGTTGTTTCTCATTCTCTGATTTTTTTTATCAATGTTGTTTTCAAAGATTTTTACTGTTTTTTGACACACTGTTCCTATACTCTCGCAGTTTTTGTTGTGGCTCCGCGTTGTGGCGTGGAAAAGTTTCACTTAGAAAACTGACGTCAACACCCGGGGGGGGGGGGGGGGCGGGTGTTCTTATATGGTTCCATTGACGTCACTTCCGTGGACAACGTCAGGACGGAGCTGGGTGACGCCCCCCCCCCGGAGTGCAGAGGTACTGCTGGGGAAAAAGTTTTCCTGATCCAGTCTGACGCCTGGGGATATTCTAAGTTAGGGAATATCTGCAGCTAGACTGTGTCTCTACCAAATACATCGTTACCGAAGGTAAGTAACTCGTTCTTCAGGAAGATGAAACCTAGCCTCAGCCTCGTGTTGCCTGAGGCCTGTCTGTCACAGCTAAGCATTCCAAACATATTTTTGGATGATGAGAAGTACTTTGGCTCTGAGATGCCACCTATACTGCGTTTCCTGTGTTTTAGCAGCCTCCTTGTGTATATTTTGGCATCCATGTTCATAAATCTCTTCAGGAAGATTATTTGGTTAAGTCTTAGTTCAATGTAGGCATTTCATGATGTGGAGCTTTATTTTGTTTTTGGATGTATATGGGATCAACACCCTGGGTACAAGGTGACAAAAGGCAGCAATTACCAAGTATATGCAAGTCATAACATATCCATAAAGTTCAGCAGGGATATAGTTATATTTTATTGTAGTACAGGTTTGGGTTGACCAAAGTAAGTGATTGGTACAGGTTAACGTTTTAAGGAAGTGCTATTTGATGTCTGTTTACAGTTGGAGATTGTCTTTGCCTCTCGAGTATGTATGCGGAATTTTCGCACTCATTGGTGTAACGCCAAAGAAAGATTGCTTGCAGATGGAGAACTTTCTAAATCAGGGATTATGTTGCATGAGCAGAGCTTGACTTTGCATAGTGTTTCTGCAAGAAAGCTGAGGTGTTTGAGATGAAAACCTGTTTTTTAAGGTGAACTTGCACTGTAACGAAGGTTTTAAAGAGATTAAATAAAAATGGGTGGGACAAGGGGCGTAAATTGCATGTACCCAGATTGTAATTATGGCTCCCTGATTTCCGTTTTTACAGATTTTAGAGCTAAATACAGACAGAAAACAGTGTGTTTTCTGTCTGCATTTATTTTTAAATGTGGATAAATACAGAAAATTGTGCTTCTTTTAAGTGAGTCTCTATGCTGTCTTTCATGAATTATAGGCCAGCAGCTGAGCAGATGGACAGCATGGGAAGTTAAAAAATAGGAATACCTTTCTTCAAATAAAGGCACATGTCAACATATATTTATAGTATAATGCTAGTTTTTACCATAGGATGTATTATGTAATATTCGACAGCTTAAATAGCTAAAACATGACAGATTTCAAAGTATGAGTGCGCGTCTATCAGTTAAATAAATATGGGAATGTACAGTTTTACAACTTAACCCCTTCAGCGCGGCGCGGATTTCCGTGCCACGCTGAAGGTTCCGTGCGCGGGCGGGGCCATGACGGAGCGGTTCCGTCATGCGCACAGCGCAACCGACGTGCATGACGGAACCGCTCCGTCATGCGCGTCGAAGGGGTTAATTTATAAGAAAAGTACAAAATAAATATGGATAAATACAGGTACAAATGGCCCAAAAATAAATATGGTTAAATACAGACGGAAATGTTAAAAAAAAAAATACCATAAAACCGGAAACCCTAACTGTAATGTTCCCCTGCCTTTTACACCTGTTGGGCTAATAAGAAAATCTTGAAAAGTGACCTTTGTTTTTCTCTCTCTACCTCATCCTCTGGGATGTGCATTGAAGCCACTTCCTTCTCAGCATGCAGCCGCAGATTGAATGCATGAATTTCTATTTTGCCTCAACCAAAAAGCGGTCTGTACCAAGTGTGTATTTTTTGTAAAAATTGGCATCCAAGTCCATTGGCCAAGCTATAGTAACTGATTTATTAGTACATTTCAAAAATCCTTTGTAAATGCCATTTAATTCCCTTAATTTCCTGTGGTCTTTACTGGCCTGTCCCTATCATTCTCCTGCTTTTTGGTTTTGTCTAGCAACACTTGCTATCCTGTGTCTAACCAATGTGGTTATAAATGATCCCCAATTAAGACTGTAATGGCATTGCAGACTTTGTGCCAGCTATTTCTGTTGTACTTGAGGTTGTAGAACTAGTTTGTGCTTCATGGAAGCTGTAAGGTTGGCGCCCTGCATAGTGGATGATTAAATGTTTATCCAATATCCTTTCATTGTGTAGGTTTCTTTCCAGATGAGCCCATTATGTAATTTTGTTATGTAATCTGTCACGCACTAAATCATTATCTGCAAGCTTAGACTACTGTGTATTCTGTAGTCTTTTATGTTAACACACTTTTATAATCTGCCCCTTGAGGCGGCATTGCTCCTTTACAATGTTTAAATTCCCTGGCAGGATTACTTTCAAATAGTTCATTAGAAAATCGAAAGGTTTTGACATCTACATCAATTATATAATGCACATATTAACGACATTCAATTCTGTTTTTGCACTTCCGTTAATTATATTCTTTCACTCATTTCTTTGTCTACCTTATTTTAGCACTACTATTGATAAATGTGTGCCTGAAACATGTCCATTTAACTGGGATCATTGTTTGAAAATTAAATCCCACATTAAAACTAATCATCTAAAAATTAAACAGTGTTAAGTCAATTAATCACCCCTTTACACAGGCTACTTTGCAGTTGCAACAATCAATTTGTCAGATCCTCTTACTGCATTTTCTTGATAATAGCATTTCATCCTCATTTGGTCTAATTCTCTGAAATACTATCAATGTGCCTCACCCTTACATTTACCATTTCTTATCGTTGCTGGCCGGAGTCCTGGAACATACCTGAATGTGAAATTATTCAGTCTTAATTGTTTTACTTTTAACGGAGTGACTGAAAGCAAGCTGTAGATATGGGTTTCATTGTTTACGTATCTAATGTGCTTTAAAAGTAAATCCACCTTGTTCCAATCTCCTTTGTAGCTTTCCACCATCAGGCTGTTAACGCCTTGCACACCTGATAATGTAATTGTGAAACACGTGTTTCCCAACACTGCATTCATACATGTCTGTTTTGTGTTCATTTACTTCAATTTCTTTTTTCTGGTCCAGTTTCCACAACAGAATTTCAGAAATTAACTATTCAGTTTAATAAAATTAGATTTTACTTAAACTATTCATGTTAACCTCAGCCTCTTTGGATAAGTTAGATCTTACCCTAAAACTTTTTTTTATGAAAGTATAACACTTGTATGCTGCTCCTTTATTAGTTACGTTGTCAAGTAACCACGTGCACTTTCGTAGTATTAGCTTCAGAAAAGTTACTTAATTCTTGGGCATCTCCATAGTGAATTTAATTGTATTCTTCAAATTGTTGCACTTTATCTATCTTCAAATCCCAAAGTCAGGAACTGTTTGCATGCAGTATTTGCCTAAATATAATTTTAAATTTGGGTGTCTAAATGTATTGACTTTGGGATACCATAATGGTACCCATACAGTACCTGTCCTATAGGTAGTATGTACTTCGTCCATAAAGTAAAACAGAGAATATATAAAACTTTAAAAAAAAAGAATTTAAACTTATTTTGTGGCAGTAGTACTTCTCAACCGCTTCAACATTTCATTAAAAAAAATGTTGCCATATACGTTTTGCACATTGTGCTTGAGTTCAACATTCTTTTCTATTCCAGCATCCTTTATTTGCCTCAATCTTAAAAAAAATATATATATATATATATATATATATATATATATATATATATATATATATATTTATATTTATATTTATTACCTACTGGCGATCGCCAGTAGGTAGTTATAGTTAGGACCCTGTTTCCATAGGAAATCCGCAACATTCTATTTTGAATAACTTTGGCGCCGGTCGACGAATCCTCGCGAATTTCTCAAAATAGGTGGGGCGCTACGCTCCGCTCCTACCCTGAAAGTCTCGGGGGGATTCGTCAAGCGGGGGCTGAGATAAAAGGGGGGTCCCAAAACGCGTTTTTCCCATGCATTTTTCCATAGGACCTTTAGACAGGGCTACAGCCCGAACGGCTGAACAGAATTACTAGAAATTTGGCAGAGAGGTAGTCCTCAGGTCAAGGAAGTGCCTTTTGTAGGTTTGGTGTAAATCTGTTCAGTAGATTCTGAGAAAATAGCCTTTAAATCAATATATATATCTGAGCCAGCTTACGGTACGCTTACCGTACGCGTACGGTGGCGTGCGCGATTCTGATTGGCTGTTACATCTAAGTAAACATTCGAATCGGCCGAAACCAGGAAGCGGCGGCCGCCATTTTCTCTCTCGCACTCTGAGGGGGGGGCTGTAAACAAAGGCAAAAAACATATAAAGGGGCTGTTTAGACAGCGCCCATGCACATAGCCATGTTAGTTGAGTCCTCAAAGATCCCCCAAGGCCAAAAACGGTAAATTTTTTTTTTTTGAAAATTTCGCCGATTACGCTTACCGTACGCGTACGGTGCGCTTACGCTAAAAATTTTAATAAAAAAAAAAAAACACTCTCTGTGCATGGCATATTATTGTCATCACTTACAAATTAAATTTAACAGATTACCTATCACAAGGAAGCGCATAATATGTCCTCCATGTGCGCACGGTGCGTAACGTGGGCACGCGGTGCGCGTAGCGCACTGCGTGCCCACCTTGCGTGTACGGCACTAACTGCGTAAAGTGGGCGCGCGGTGCGCGAAGCGCACCGCGTGCTCACTGTGCGCGCACGGTGCGCGAAGCGCACCGTGCGCGCACGGAACGAACTGCGTTAAGTGGGCGTGCACGCCACGAATGGCGTAAAGTAACTTAGCATTTAAAAAACCGTACAAATTCACTGAAAAAACCATAGGTTTCACACACGTTATAGTTAGGAATTAGCATTTAAAAAACCTTGCTAATTCAATGAAAAAACCATAGGTTTCACACATGTTATAGTTAGCTGGAAATTTTACTGATAAAAAACCAATGAAATTCCCCCGTTATAGTTACTGTAGGCAACTATAACTCACGCGACCGCAATCCTTTGCTGATGACATATGTGTCTTTATGAAAAAAAAATATTTGTAATATATGTATAGCTAAAATTTAATGGAAGAAGACATGGGCAAATAAGTGTCTAAATACAGTATTAGCATCAGCAGAGGATTGCGGTCGCGTGAGTTATAGTTGCCTACAGTAACTATAACGGGGGAATTTCATTGGTTTTTTATCAGTAAAATTTCCAGCTAACTATAACATGTGTGAAACCTATGGTTTTTTCATTGAATATATATATATATATATATATATATATATATATATATATATATATATATATATATATATTCAAAATCTTAGTTGTGCTTAAACCAATGCCGAGTCCAATTCCTTTGTAGCATGGATGAGTTTATTTCATGTAGCGAGAAACGTTTTTGCTACATGAAATAAACGTATCCACGCTACAAAGGAATTGGGCTCGGCATTGGTTTGTTTAAGCACAACTAAGATTTTGGACTTTTGAGGTTTGTGACCTCGCCGTGAGCCTGCCCCCTTCTGCGGCAGAAATACTTGCAAAAGTGTTTGGATTGGAATATATATATATTTTAGTATGTACTGTAAATTAATAATGGTGTTTGTACCTTTTTAGCTAATGATACTAACAGGCTCTTGATCTGGATTTGATATAATGAACCTCATTGAAGAATCTTGTTTTTTGCAGAAAAAAAACTTTTTTTAAATTCAATTAGTCATTGCTTCATTTAATTGTTATTCAGTTGCATTACTTAAATATTTTGGTTCCCATATAATTCATAACCATTTTTGAAAATTTGTTCCTGAGCGTTTACATTTCCATGTTCATGATTACATTAGAACTACCTTTATCTGCTGATAAATAGTCATTCTGACAAGTATAAACAATGATTTGCTCTTTCCATTTAACACTATTTTTGTATCTATTTTCTTGTTTGTATTCAGTTATGTGGTGCTTTATATAGCGCAAGCTAGACCCACAGGTATCAGAGTGCTTTACATGAGCACCAGTTACGTTACAGACACATTCATTTTTGTTAGGTACTGGGTGATTAAGTGATTTGCCCAGAATCACAGAATGTTGAGCGTCCCTGCCGAGACTCAAACCCAGTTCCCCAGCTCCGAGGCCGACTGCCCTAGCCGTTAGGCCACATTCTCTCCCCTGTGCTGGTTCCGTTGCATTCTTCTCAAGTAGTTAGTCCCAGTGCTGTTAATTTGTTTCCAGTTCTTTGATCGGTATTAGGCCACCAAGTACAGCTTTGAATTTGTCATCTGTCATTCCACTAGCTTTGAAAAGCACCTCTCCACCACATGCCAGGAATCCTGTATCCATGACACATTTATCGCTTTTTGTTTTGTCCATGACTTTTGGATTTTATATACATTGTGTCTTCTCTTGTAGGGGGTTATTTGGATTTCAATTTTCTATTGATTTGCCAGTACTAATATCCTACATCATTTTCATCTTTCTAAATCACTTATGTGGATGTCTCTTATTAATGATTGCTATAGAAATGAAGTCAACTTGCTCCTCGGGCCAGAAATGACTAGCTACACATAGCTCAAGTTTGTTAGGGAATTCTGAGCTTATTTCATGTATACTTGCTGTTGACTTTGCATGAAGTGATGTTGGTGTTCCTACTTAAAACATTGTGCAGAGTAGTCTGTAAATTTACCATCCCCATAAAACTGTGGGCACACCTTCTATATCACTTAATTTGCAAGACAGTGGTGCTCCTGGGACAGTGTTTACTTCCAAATTATGAGGTGACATGTCCTTAGAGACGAGATTCAAAACAGCATTTAAATACAATCAATAAGAAAGGACAGACTCAAAGGGATTTTGAGATCAGAATTTAAAGAAAAACCCATGAGAGTTTATTGAAATTTAAAGTGCAATAGAAAAAAAGGAAATGCAAATGAAGTAGTAGTCTTGTTGAATCAGTTAAATAAATACAATCATTTGTCATGAAGGCTATCATTTACAGAAATAAATGCAAAATGAGCAAATTCAAGAAAATATACTAAGTCTCAAATGTGCAGCAATCAGTATCGAGGAATCGGACAGCATCCCTAATACCTACCCCAAATTCAGGGTTTTATATAGGCAATTTCAGCATAGAAATGATGAAAACTGTAAGGTCAACATGGTGTGAGCAAAGATATCAGAATTTCAACAAATCACATTGCGTTATTCTAAAATGTCATTTAACCCTATCATAAATCTAACCCGTTACATGAATATTATTTCTCCACCTCTGACCTAATGTTCTCTGGAGAAGTCCGAACAAGCTATAAACAATCAGATATTAATGCAATATAATATGCTAGCAGGAAGAGCCTTCAAAAGTAGCAGAATGCTTCCTCTAGCGAGTTCTTGGAGAATGTCAATCAAACCAAACAGTGCATATCTCACTGTGTATGACGTCAAGTGAGAACTATGAATAAGTAATTAACAGCATGATGTTGCAGCCATTTTAACAAAGATGGAGTCGCGGTCTGAGTCCTAGTTTAGTGTGCCCCAGAAAACACACTAAAGCACATCATAACATATGTATGAATTCAAATGTAGAAAAAAAACTAATATTAATGCACATAATTTGATATTCTGGATTAACTTCCACATTACCAATGTGGGGTACTAAAGAGCATATACATCTGCCGAAATACCTATTTCAGACACCAAGAAGTAGTTGTGTCACAAATATATTCATATACAATCAGTTGACTTCTTTAAAAAAAAGTATTTGGTATGCCGGTAATCTGACTGTTATCACTAACAGGTTTGTACAATGTATTCAGCTGTTGCATATTAGTTATTATCTACAGTGCAATAGAGGAAGCCATGCTTGTCCTGGTCTAATTAAAACATATATCTTTTAATACTGCTGTTGGGGGCTAAGCATAACTGATGCTGAGGTTGTGACCGCGTCTCTAAAGTGTAAATGATATCAGCTTAGATGGATATTGTATACAGTTTATTTTCATCTTTCAGTCAGCCCCCCTTCGCTGCATGGTTTTTTCTATTTCAAGAGTAAAAATATAACAATGGTGCAAATTTCCTGTCCTCTCCTCCGTTTGCCTCATGAATCTGAAATTAGTGTTAGTTGTCAGTCTAGCTATCATTCATTTCATTTATTGACAGTTTGAGGTGTCAAATACTTTGTGTGCATCCTGGCTTGCCAGACTCTTGGGAGTCTGGTAGTGCAACATTTGCTGTTACTCCATCCTAATGTTAAATGTGGTACTGTGCCCTTGTACAGTTCCCTATGACCAGCATGGACTGACCCACCTTCAACCCAAGCAAACATTCCTGCTAATTTGCTATCCAAATTCATCATGGCTCGTGGTCCATAAATTGCATTCAAAAGTCGTTCCCCGCTTTTGTCAATCTTATTATTGCTTTCCTTGGGATCCCAGACAGAATCCCTTTTTTCAAAAGTCTCAATATAATTATCCAATAGTAGTAGCACAAATACATTCTCTTCCAATAAACCGGTATGGGCAGGCCACCCCATTTTCCTGAACTGAATGGCATATTGTACATCTCGATCTTCTGGAGGATTATTCAATAACTAGCTTTCAGATCCTCAGTCAAACTCGGTAAATTAGCCTAATTTAATGTTTTTTATTGTGTCATTACTATGTACCTAGTAAGCTTCCTATGTGCATGGTAATCTTATATTCCATTGTATTCCATAAACCTGTTCTCATTTGCGTAGTCCGTGCTTTAGGTGTGCAGCAGGCAAGCCAATATGCAGCCTTGTCTCCCTCTTTGTGGGTCACTTCCACATCCTGCCTGTAGCTGTAACAGCACAAGCCTTCTGTAGCTCCTAATAGTTTTCGGAATGTTGTCATTGTTGTCCCTTTCTATGCTACCTTGTTTTCAAGAGTTTTAATTTAATTCTCTAAAATGATCATTGTTACTGGAGTCTCGGCCAAATTGCATAGGATTTCTCATGCTCCCGGAATAGTGCCCTTGAAAGCCTAGGATGTCGCTATTGAAGGTATTGATTTTTCAAGTTCTAAATTGCTCTCCTAACTGTCACCCAGTATGGGACGTTTGGTAAGGCTCTCTGTAAAGTTCTAGGTGTTAGGCTTGACCTGCTTTAGTCACTTACAATATGGAGCTGGCAACCCTTTCATAATCCACAAATTACGTCAGCAATGTGAATGGGGATTTCACTAATTCTTTGTTCTCAATTTTAGGAGTTTAGGTGTTGAAGAGCAAAATTGGCCTGTGTTATGGATGCCAACCTAGCTGCCATTCGGCATTAAGTACCACAATCTGACACAACCAAACCTCATTTTCTTGGCTAGTTCTCATGCTCTGATAAAGTTATGTGATTCATATATGTGGGAGGGACAGACGGAAAAAGAAGCGAGGAGGCTGTATATGGTTAAAGTTGACGTGAGTTTATTCACAGGTCAAGCAGAGTTGATTATTCAAATAAGAGAAAAAAATTCTTCTTTAATACCCTCCTTCTTCCTTTTTAGATCTTAAGCTTCATCCGGAGGGGGTCCCTGGGAGGCTCGAAGGCAAAACAAAAGAAAGTGACGGTAAGTAATATATATTTTCCTACACTATGTAAGGATAGGTACCTTTACCACACCCGGGTGAAAAGAAAGATCTTAAGTGGAAACCAAAATATTAGTCCAAGAGAAAGAAAAGAGGAAGGGACTTTTCCTAATTTAGAGAGCCCTTTGATTTATATCTGTCCCATGAAGAAACATTGTTTCTTTCTGGGAAAGAATAAACAAAAACAAATAGCTTTATCCATTTTCTAGGGAAGCCTAGTGCGTTAACATCCCTGTCTGTTTCATTACTCAGGGGAAGGGGCACCCTTGGTTTCTTCTACCTATTTTACTCTCAGTGAAATAACATTCCCCCAACAGTCATTGAAAGTCCCAGGAGTCCAATGTATGCTAGACCTATGTCTTTATCTGGTTTGTTCCCATTTTTACCCAGTGTGTGAAAGGCCAAAAAAAAAAAAAACCTCCAATCAATTAATAGTGCCCTTTCTCTCCCGATCCTCTCCTTCATTTACCAAATCCACCCCCCTTCCATGTTACGTACCGCCTCTGCTGCAACTCTCCTGAGTTGCAGCGGCTTGTGCACGTCTCCTGTGGGCAACCACCACTCCTTGCTCCACTCCTCTGGACTCCCGTTGAGTTCAGCGTCTTTCGTTCTGGGCCCAAGTAGGTAGGCTTCTTCTGTTTCCTCCATTTCCTCTGGTCACTCACCTTGAGTCTTCTTCCTATCTACATCTACCGGATTCTCCTGGTCCCTCTTTCTTTCTTCGTCCATCCTGGCTCAGAGGAGTTCCTTTTCTCCTCCTTCCTGTTGGGTTTATTGGCTCCCCATCTCAACATCATCCTGCTCCTCCTACAAGAACGAAGGGTAATCCTTCTTTAGTGTCGTAACTATCGGTTCTTGTTTCTTCCAGGTCCTGCCGAGGTCGTTGGAGTCTGGAAGTAACGTCGGAGAATGAGGTAAGTGAGGGGGGGGCTCCCATCGGGGGTGTACCTGTGTTCCCTGATAATGTAGCATTGCAATTTTGATCTAGAGTTTCCCAGTAAGACTATTATTCCAGTAGTTCCTTTCACATTTCGATAAGCACTATGTCATTTAATGGGTGCTAACATTAAGTTGTATTGTCTGCCTTGTTCCAGCAATACATTTCAAGTACATAACTTCTCATGACTGCTTCACATCATGGGTGTTAACTAACCCCATCATCCTTGGAGACCAGCTATACATCCTTGCCTCTAAACATCTTAATCATCTCAGTCATGATCAGCACTACATTTGCAGAATTCCCTCTTTGCGGATAGGTGTATTGGGCCTCCACCTTCTAGTTTAATTTGCTATACTGCATGTGGGCTGAGCCTGGTTAACATTCCCTCTTGAGTGATTGTTCTGCATATTAGATTTGTTACTGTACTCATTGGATTTTAATAGTTATATTACTACTTCTGGCTTTATATAGTGCCTGGTTACTTTGACATAAACCAAAAGTGTAGCTGATGGTTGGGATAATTATGGTATAGTTTAATTTTATCCGGGCTTCAAAGTTTTGTGTGCCCTGGCCAAATCCGGGTGGAAGGGTAGTCTATTCTCAGTGCCTCTCTGAAATTTGTCTCCCTATCGTGTTAAGTATGAAAAAACGTATCTTGTTCGTTTGCCTGGCATATGGCAAACTTTAACTGTTTCACTGCTCAGTAATGGGCATTCTTGAGACACTTACCTGAATGTGTTATGTGCTTTTAATGCAGTTGCTTGTTATCCCCTTGCTTTAAAATTAATCATATTATGCGATTTTTATGAAAGTGTCTTACAAGACTTGATCTATAGCGTCAACACTTTTTTAATAATGTATTAATCTAATCTTGTTGCAAGTAGTATACTTTTATCAGATAGTTTAAAACAAGAATGGTTTGTTTTCTTGCAGTTCATCTTGTGGCCTTATATTCTGAAAATAAATAATAGAATTACATCATCGTATTCAAGCAAATACATGAATATATCAGTGTATCTTAGAGCCACATCGCTACTTGTTGATGTGCCAATGGTTTGTAGATAATATATTTGAAGTAGTCATTTAGAATAAGTATGAAAGATCTATTCTCTTAAAATTCATTTTGGGCTAAAGGCATACCTTCGAAAGCTGCAATTCTTTCACTGTGTGATATATTCCCATACGCATTTTCTAGTAATACTAATGGAAAATAAATCACATTGATTTCAATCAAAAGTTTCTATTGCATGATCTGCATATTTCACCAGGTAATCAAATGGTATAAACCAGGAACTGTATTCTGATGCCAAGACTTATTGAATCTCTACGTCCTTAAGGGCAGTGCATAATTGCTATAAAGGTGACTCCAATATCCCTTCACAATCCACTTTTTATAACTGCTTCCTCAAAGTTTCAACGTTCTTTTGAGTTGATAGATTTGGGTCAGTTTCCCTGTAGATTTCCTTTCAAGACATCTTGTTTTAATATTTTTCATTCTTAACTACTTCCGACATGCCTTTAGTCAGTACTAAAACTACATGAATTGTCTGATTTCTTGCTTTTATTTGCATTTCCCATGTATTGAAGAGGAAACCCTTTAAAATTGGATTGAATCCTCAATTGATGACTCAGTGAGTTAAGTAATTGATGACTTTAATTTACTTTCCGGTATTTCAGTAATGTTTTCCACCAGCATTTTGGCCCAAAGGGTTTTTTGTATAATGAATCAATGTGTTTTGCTTTGCTGAAATGTTTATCTCTAGTTTTTGTCCAACTTGTGATTTGTTGGTGGTAGATTTACTATTAGTTCTCTCCTCTTGAGTCTTCTGTGACCGAGGAGTCTCAGACTTGAACCTTTATCTGGCTCATCCGTTAATGTATAGTGTATTTCTGCACCACTTGTGGAGTTGTGTGAACATCTTGTGGTCTACATCTCCACCTAGTATTGTACAGTACTATCCTTTTATGTGGTTAACTTTTTTCTAAATTTGGTTGACTTGTATATTGATGCCGTATCAAAAGTTGTATTGTTCCTCTGATAAATGTCCCACAGTTTAAACAATGAATCATACTACATTTGTTACTTATTATGTACCATTTTACAGAAAACCTGTTTATTCTTTAGAGACTGATTTATTGGCCTCCAATGACTTGGTGTTCTAATTTCAATTTATCGTGTGAAAAGATACATTACATTAAATACAAGTAACCTTGTATAAATTAATTTCCAATTATGCCCAGATCGATTGAACTGGAGTTCTTTGCCTCCACCTGTGGAGTCTTGGTGCCTCCGGTAGTAGTGATCTCAGGTGATGAGAATGGGAAATGTTATTTCAGTAATTGAAGTTGCTTTGAGATGCAGATACTTATGACTTGTTATTCCTAAAGGGTATTGTTAAATTTAGAGTTTGTGCTTTCTCCCAAGAAAATGTAGAAGCGATAGCACATACGAGAAAAGATACTAGCCCCTTCAGGGACTGCGTTTAGATCCAATTATTAAAATGTGTAACATCCAACATTGCTGTCTGCACTTGGAAACCGGCCCCAGGTCCAGGGAGGACCTGGGTTGGCAGTTCTGGCTGGACTATTCCCATGAGGAGCAGGATCACGGCTGATTGCATATGGCTGGGTCCAAACTGCGTTGACGTGGTGAGCAAAAGAACAATTAATTAATCCCAGAACTTTGTGGCTGGGGGTGAATGTGTGCATTATTCAGCATTCTGTCCATCACTTGTTCCTTTTACTTATTTACTAGAGGCAATGTTTGGCAGAGCATGTTTGCTAGGCAATGTTTAGAATACTGTCCTTTGTTTTAATGTTAATATGGTCCTGGTACCCAAGTATGCAAACAGGGTGGTTATCAGTCAATGTGGCTCACAGCTTCTGTGAAATAGTAAGACCCACTACCTGGAGTGCCCTTTATTTGCAACTCACAGAACAGGTTGTTTCTGGTTGGCAAAATAAATGGCTTAAAATGCCAGTGCACCATTAGTTCTTCCTTTGGTCTGTCATTGACTTAATGCCACTTTGCTGCAGAACTTTGGAGTGGTAATTAAGAAGGATCATTAGGGAGAAACGTCATGGGTGAGGACAACTTGCATTGAAGGCTGAGGTACTTTTGTTACCAGCACCATATTCCTATCCACATGCTTATTGGTATGGAGTATATATTGACCATACATTTGTGAATAAAAAATAAACACTGAACATATGTATTGAGGGCAGAATCTTACATTATGGTATGATCTAATTAACTGTTAAACCTAGTAGATCATAAAGTATCAAAATACTCAAAACCTGTTTAGAGTTCTGAGCTTTATATGATATTATATACAACAAGTCACCTTGAAATACCTCCGAGGAGCAGTGGTGGAGGCAGCATCTCATTTCAAATAATACATAAGTTGAACATGTTAGTAACGTTTTTTATGGTTATCCATTATGGGTAATGTTTTAAAACAAATAGTTTCCACAATGTGCTATGAATGCTCAAGGAGGGGAGCTTGCAGCCTTGCATGAGTGATATGTGGTTCACCTAGTGCCTGTGCAGGAAGCAATATTAGGCTACCAAGAGAATTTTAGGAGAAGGGCATGATCGGTGTTTTCCACTAGTCAGATGGTTGAGTGACCTCCTTCTTCTCTTAGAGTTCTGATCAGTATTTGATCCAGGATAGAGTTAAAGTTAGAAACTGTTGGCGAGCACCATCACTTGGTATGGAACTGTCAGCTAAGTGCATTGAAAGACTCTCCACATGGGACTGGTGTCTGTAACATGCATTGTGTAGTAAAACCTGCAGCATTGTTTGTATGTATTATCCTCATTTATGCACATAATCTGGTTTTGTGTACTGTAGAAGATAATAGAGAATGTTATACATTTCTAAATGATATTTTACCTTGTTAAAGATGTAGGATTTCCTTCCAGATAGAATTTGAGTCAGAAGTGATACCTGGACTCCAGATTGAAAAATGCTTAAAGTAAACCTGGAGGGTGACATTTCCTGTGGCAAAGGTAGACTGATAGGAACAGCTGTAGGGTTTTTCCCTTGTAAACCTTTTTATCTATAATTGGTATGGGGTGCCTGTTGTACTGGCATCCTAAGTTTGTTTACTGAGGGGATGCAGTCAAATGGAACAGTTGTATTTTGTTCGGGGGCAACCATGGCAATTCCTAAAAATATGGGGAGAAAGCTTTTCAGGTGCATGTAGCTGAGAGTCACTCTTTATGTTCTTGGTTATGACTCATTTTATTGCCCCCATCTCACATGCCCCCAACCTTTGTGGGCTAATGAAGCACTGGTGCATAAAGCTATGAATATGACAAGTCATTTGTAGATTTATATTCCGAGTGGATAACCTGTTCTATCTGCAATCATTTATGAGATAGGGGGTGTCCCTGACACCTTTTATGTTCTGATAGTGGAAGTGCTTTTAGTAAAACAAATACACAAAATATACGTCAATCAATCAAATAACTTTATTTGATCAGTTTTAGAAACATAGGTCATAAAAGTACATACATTAAAATGTTTCCAAACAATACAATCTGGCGAAGCATAAGTATACAGGATATATGTTACAAGTGCCTGGTTGGTGGCAGTTCACTTTTAACAATACCCCATTAAATAAAAAAAATTGTTCTATCAGCCGGTAAAGTGAATACAGTGCCCCAGTTATTTGTGAAGGTCCCATGGTATAAATAACTGAGGGTTACACTTAAATTAATCTTAGAATCATAAAAAGCAATAAAAGCCAGTTTAAATATGAGTAATCTTAAAACATTTCAGCAAAAAAAGCCGGTAAGACACTCTTTTATCAGTTCTCTATTACACAAGGTTTACATAGATAATACCACACATCTATAAGATAAACATAGTGCAAATCCAGGAATCCCAGTTACCTACTAGAGGTCCAAAATATGAATAACTAGGATTTTAATTATAAATGTAACGACCCTTGCAATAAAAAAAAGATAAAAACGAAATTTGGATACAAGTTATCGTGTATATCGTGTTTTTTTTCATATCAATAGTCTGTTCAGTGTTGGTCTTTAGTTTAGGGCCCTTGGTATTTAATCCTTGTTTCTTCAGGATTGGCTAGAATTAGATTGGTTTGGTTAGTTTTGGAAATTTCCAAATGATATTAATGTTTGCTGGAGTTAGTTAGGATATAGGGGTTAAAGAAGAATGATGTTGAATGTTTTGCTGTGCTGAGTGGTAGGTGTGAAACTGCTTGTGTTGCAGTGAAACTGAAGACTGTTCGTCTTAGGTGGTATATTAATTGAGCAGATAATAGGGGTTAAAATTAATTGAGGATTTCACATATTGCCCCCCATCCCCCCACAACTAAAACACTTACATAAACCTTAGATTCAGGATTTATGCACTCAACCTAACTAAGAGCATTCAGGTGTGCTTTAGAGAGACGACTTCTCTGCCCGCATGTTGGTAGAAAGGAGTACATGTTTTGAGTGGTTACAAGTTGTGTGCTTCCACAAAAAGTGACTCCCTCCTCCATGCAGTTATGATTATTTTGTTTATCCAGCTGCATGACCCAGCAGCAGTATTGCTGCCCAGAGAAGGCTCACGAATACACATAAAACATGAGTCCACAATGGGATGGAGTTTGGACTTTCAGGGGGAGGTACATGGCACTGTAATGCAATTAAGCTATCTTTGAAAAGTACATTTACTCTGTTAGCTTTTCTCTGTGTGTGGCAGCAGCAGCAGCATAGATCTCCTTTCCATCATAACTTTAGACTTAACGGTACAGTTGTGTTTTGAATAGTAGTATTCCCAGAGCTACACTAACAAGCATTTTTCGGTCTGCCTTGACAGCATAGCTGTTGCTGGACCGAAGTGAACAATAAAAAAATAGCTTTCAGAGTGTTACAGAGAGGGTTTGGGGCTCAAGCCATGTATTAGTTTCCATGAGTAGAGGATTTTATTTGGATGAGGTTGGATGTGTCCACTAAAGAGTGCTTGTATTGCACATTGTTGGTTATGACAAAGCTTATACTCTGTACAGCAGCACTGAGTTGGTTATGGTGGCAAGCCAGTGTTCATGGCAATAAGCTTGAGATGTTTATAATAAAGTTTTACGAAAAAAGGCAGTAAAGCTTTTTTTATTGTGAAAAGCATATGTTAAAATGAATTCGCATTCAGGGGTTGATTGTTTTATTTTTACTCTACGTTAAAGCCTGCAGAAAGGTATTTAGTTAAATGGAATCTCACAGATTACTGTACTAGGCAGGGTTTTTGATGCTAGTTACCTCTTGTGACAAACTGTCGATATAGAAGATTTGTTCTGTGAGTAATCTTGGCAGGCCGGGCCCTCCTTGGATAGACAAGGGGGCATTTTTACAAGCCCACACTGCCACCAGAGTGTCACCTTTTTTGCGCTCCTTTGGCACAGCACCATTTTACATATTTACAAAGTGGTGCTAAGCCACTTTGTATGGCACAACGCCACCTTGTAAATATGGTCCTTTCCCCCGCAGTCCTCTGTGGCAAAGGGGCGTGCAATGGGAGTTATGTTATGTTATGTTAAAATGCATTTTTATAGCGCTCGGCTACTCTAAAAGAGTGTCCCGGCGCTTTCCACAGGCAGCTACAGAGTATAACAACATAGCAAGAAGAACAAAGCCCAAAAGAGAAAGAAAGAAGCCCACCTAAACAGAATGATTAAAAAGCCAAGTCTTCAAATTCTTCCTGAATTGAAGCAAGTTGGGAGTGCTGCGGAGTGCCAGTGGAAGCGAATTCCACAACTGGGAGGCCTTGAGGCTGAAAGAGCGTCCCCCAATGCGGGCCTTCCTCACGCGTGGGACCACAGCAGTGAAAAGGGATTCCGAACGCAGTGAGCGCGCAGGACGATAGAAGGCCAATCTTTTCTGCAGATATCCTGCGCCTGAGCCGAACAAAGCTTTGTGCACGAGCGTCAGGGATTTAAAAATAATCCGCTTCCGGATCGGCAGCCAATGAAGCGTCTGCAGCAGCCCAGAAGCCCGTGCTCGTCTATGCAGCCCAAAGATCGCACGGGCTGCAGAGTTCTGTGCCACCTGCAAACGCTGGACCAAGTATTCCGGAAGGCCTAGGAAAAGAGCATTGGCATAGTCTAGCCTAGATCCGATGAGCGCCTGCACCGTAATCCGTCTGTGCTCCGCAGACAATAGAGGAAGAAACTTGCGGAGCATTTTCAGGATGCCGAAACAGGTGCCGGACAGGCCAAGGACATGCGCTCTCAGAGAGAGCTTGTTATCAAGCTTCACACCAAGGTTCTTGACAACCAAGGAGGATTGTGCCGGAGGACACATGGCGGCCGGCCACCACTGCCCCCACTCGGGATCGATGGCACAGCCGAAGAATAAAACCTCCGACTTGCTGGAGTTGGCCTTCAGGCTATTCCGCTGGAACCAGCCGAAGACCCTGTCCAGGCAGTCCCGAATTCTCTCCCCATCAAATGTCTGATCTTTTCCACATGTGAAGAGGAGTTGCGTGTCATCGGCATAGGACACGATCTGGGCTCCGTAAGCCTCAACCGCAGCCGCCAGGGGGGACATAAAGATGTTAAACAATGTTGGGCTCAACACAGAACCCTGTGGAACCCCAACTCCCAATGGCGGCATCTCGGCGGAGCTCTGGGAAACCCAGACCGTCTGGCGGCGGCCCTCCAGAAAAGATGTAAACCATCTAAACACCGTCCCCCTTAGGCCGATGTCATAAAGCCTGGCGAGAAGCGCCTCATGGGGGACGGTGTCGAAGGCCGCCGACAAGTCCAGCATGACTAACATGGCCTTGCCACCCACATCCAAGGTCTCCCTGATGATCTCAGAGACCTCCACCAACGCCGTTTCCGTGCTAAAATTCGGACGGAAACCGGATTGGGATGGATGGAGCAGATTGTTGGACTCTAGGAAGCTCGACAAGACGCCATGGACATGTTTCTCAGTGATCTTAGCCAAAGCCGGGAGAAGTGAAATTGGCCTGTAATTGGCCAAGACCTCGGCATCAAGACCAGGCTTTTTCAGGAGGGGGATCACCATCGCCCTTTTCCAGGTGCGTGGGATACTCCCCTCCCTCAAGGAGGCATTGAGGATGGGGTTGACCAGAGGATTCACCACTGCCGCCATCCCGGCCCAAAATTTGGCGGGGCAGGGGACAAGTGGGGAGCCAGATTTGAGACTGGCCAGCAGAGTCCGGGACATGTCACTGGAGACAGGAGGAAAGTCCTCCAGGGTGGCCGTAGGCATGGACGATGTTCCAAGTCCTGCCCCGGAGTCACAGCAACCCTCCACCAAGCTCTCCGAGAAGGAGGCCTGAATTGCCTTAATCTTGTCGGTGAAAAAAGTGGCAAGATCACACGCCCACGCATCAGGTGATACAGGCGGGGGTGAATAAGAAGTAGGGGACGTGAACTCCTTCACAATCGTAAAGATCTCCTTGCAGGAGTTCGCCGACGCCTCAATCCTCCTGGCAAGATATTCCCGCTTGGCACCAAGAATGTCACGGTGATAGGCCTTCACCGCCGACCTATAGGCAAGTTTAGCCTCCCCATCATATTGATGGCGCCAGGCCCGCTCAGCGACCTTACATTGGCTGCGAGCCATGCGTAGCGCCTCCGTAAACCATGGTGCTGATTGCCGTATCGCCGTGGACCGGGGGGTTGCCCTTGGGGCAAGATCATCTAACCTCTCGGTCAACCATTGCTGCAGGGCCTCAGTGTCTCTTTCCGGATCCCCCGAGAGAGAACAGGGATGTTCCGCGAGCGCCTGCTCCAGCATAGCAGGCGTCACTCTGTGTAACGCTCTCGAGGCCGATCTGGGCACCGTAGGGGCGCAGGTGTCAAACCGCCCATTCTCCAACACAGAGAACCCAATCAGCCTATGATCCGACCAGAGCACCGGCCGCGTGTCAATGTCAACAATTGGGACAGAGGAGAACACTTGATCAAGAGTGTGTCCTTTCTCATGTGTAGGCCCTGATACAAACGGTGCCAGGCCAAGCGGAGATGTAATATCCAACAATTTAGCCCCATCCAGGTCATCCGTGAAATCAAGATGAAAATTGAAATCGCCTGCCAGCAGACAATGTTGTGCAGACAGCGCCAGCTCCGAAATGGCTGTCTGTAGGTCCTCCCAGAAGGAGCCCACCGGGCCAGGAGGCCTGTAGACCAACAGGCCCTTAAGCGCATGGCCTGGAGACAGTCTCAGCATAAAACCAAGGGATTCAGAGCCCTCAATGGAGTTCACGGGAAGAACTGAACAGGAAATGTTCTTCCTCACCACGACAGCGACTCCGCCCCCCCTGCCCTTAACTCTGTCTTGGCGAAAAATGTTATAGGTCGGAGGGATCGCAGTGAAGATGTCCGGATTGGACGCCTCTCCCAACCAAATTTCGGTCAGGAGCAGACAAAGAGGATTCTCCCTGACAAGAAGATCGTAAATGTGCAAGGCATGTCTTCCTACCGACCTTGTGTTAAGCAGCAGACAGAGATGTTTTGCATGCACCTCGATTGTCCTAAGGGCGCTACACTGCGCCCCAGTGGGTGACCAACCGCAGGCCGGGCAGCGTCGTTTACCCTTGTGTCGACCGGGAAATACTGAGCGACACAAGCTAGATGTAGTACGCATGGCGCGGAGCATCGCCGAGGTATAATGGATCATCCTCGCCCACGCCTGACCAGAGTCCTACGCCGCCCCGCCGCCTCCGGGACGCTGACGGGCGCAGACGGGCAGGACTCCGGTACGACTCAGGCTACGCGAAGGCGTCCACCTGCGCGTCCCGCTGCGCGTAGGGAGCGACTTTAAATAGGCTCTCCAGTGAGCCCTTGGCGCGCGAGACCGCTCCGGACAAGAAGCCCCAATCAAAGATGGCGCCTGAAATGGAGCCCAGGACCCGGACCCACCAAAGTGGTGGTGCTTTAGAGGCACAAAAGTGCACTTTTTAAATGCGGTAAGGGGAGCGGGGCGCGAGCTGCAGGCAGCAGAGTTTAAAAACAGGGGTAAATATAAAGCAAGCAGTAACCCAAATACAAAAACGAGGAAAGCTTAAAATTACACAGTGCTAGTACAGCGCAGTCACAGCAGTGTGGTAGGTGGTAGAGGTCGCCACCCCACGAAGGACCGCCTTAAATAGGCTCTCCAGTGAGCCCTTGGCGCGTGAGACCGCTCCAAAATGGCGGCGGCCGCCGGACAAGAAGCCCCAATCAAAGATGGCGCCTGAAATGGAGCCCAGGACCCGGACCCACCAAAGTGGTGGTGCTTTAGAGGCACAAAAGTGCACTTTTTAAATGCGGTAAGGGGAGCGGGGCGCGAGCTGCAGGCAGCAGAGTTTAAAAACAGGGGTAAATATAAAGCAAGCAGTAACCCAAATACAAAAACGAGGAAAGCTTAAAATTACACAGCACTAGTACAGCGCAGTCACAGCAGTGTGGTAGGTGGTAGAGTTGCAGTGGGCGTTCCACCGCAACACCCATTGCTTTTTGATGCTGCCCAAGATTTACAAGGCTAGGCTGAGGCCAAAAGCTAAAGCAGTGGAATACCAGGTGTTAGAATGGTGCAACGAGGAGAAAGTATTAATTTCCCCTCGTTTTTTGCTCTTTCCATGTATGCTGTATTCTGAAGCACACATAGAAGGTGCAAATTGCCTTTATTGATTGTTTATGTGCAGGAAGGTGTCCCTTCCTGCTCATAAACAATGGTCCTCGCAAGGGTGCCTGCGCTGGGTAGCTTTTTTTGTGCCAGCGCTAAGAGAAACACAGGGGTGCTCAGTATTCTTATGAATACGGTGCATCCCTTCGTTTTGAAAATGGCATAGCGCTGCCATATTTGGCGCAACTCCGCGGCCCGTAAGTTTCTTGTAAATATGCTCCAATATTTTGTTTAACCAAGCATATTTTTCTTTAAATACTTTTCAAATTTTAAGACTCAGCCTGATTTGACTTTTGTAAAATGTTATGTTCAAAACAGTAAGCCTGTGTGGGTTTTGGTGCTTGTGAACAGTTTGTCTGTCGCTATATGCCATTTGTCGAAAGCCAGTTTAACAGTTGTTTAGCACATTGTGTTACTGGCTGTAGACTTGTATTTGGTGTAAGTAATCTTTTAGATTACCACAGTTGGCTGTTTTGGTGTTGGCACCCACTTTGTCAGTAAAAGATTTGGGAGTAGAAGATTTTACACTGTTAATCTTGTTAACCCAGATTGAGAGGGTTTCTAGATTGTTTTGCCAACTAATCCAGTAATAGTTGTAATTGTGTAACTGTGTGCATAATGGGTACCAGGTTATGTGCACTTCAGTAGGCCTGTGTAGTTTGTGTGCCCAATGGTTCACTAGGAACAGTTGTGTCTATCTTCAGAAGTGATGTATTTATAATGAAAAGGTATGATTAAGCAAGTAGGTCTTCTTATTTATGAAAATTATGTCTTAAAGCTACTAGGCTAAAAAGGGTGGATTGCTATTACATTGTGCTAAAGCCTATAGGGAGGCATTATGTAGGGGTATGGTAAGTTTGCATAATTTCTGTTCATTATTATCATGAACGATTAAAGGGGCTTCTTAATGCAGATATACAGATCTTACTGGCGGCTGCCAGTAGGTAGTTCTAGTTAAGACCTAGTTTCCATAGGAAAAGCCTTTTGTGACTTGCCTATAACTTTGGCGTCGTTTGACCAATCTTCATAAAAGTTTCCCAGAAAAGTGTCAAAGTAGGTTCTGTGTGTCATGGAAAGTTTAGCGGTGATCTGTGCAGTGATGACCGAAAAATGAGGCCCAAAATGTGGGTGCGTTTGTAATGTTAATTCCCATAGGAATGCGTTGTCGAACCTACAGCCCCGAACTGCTGGACGGAATTATCCCAAATTTGGCAGAAAGGTAGATGTTGTTGAGCAGATTGCTTTGTTATTTGGTGTAAATCTGTTCAGTAGTTTTTCAGAAATTTAAGTTGAAAATTATAGTTATATCCCTGGTCGCGAAGCCTTTGCGAAAAAAGTCGATCTCTTGCAGGGAAATGCTCCGTTCTGATTGGCTGCCAATCCTTCAACCAGGAAGTGTTGGCAGCCATCTTGGGACTCGGATTCACTGACTCCCCCAAAAAATGAGAAAATAAAGAAAAGGTGGCAGGGTAGGAATACCCTGATCCCCAAGCCATGGTGTTGGAGTTCCCCTGGGACCCGCTACGGCATAAAAAGCATGTTAAAAAAAATATACATTTGCTGCAAAATCGCTATAAAGGCAAATTCGAGGCAAATTAAAAAATAAATTAACAAGCACGGGCTCAGCGTGCTTGCTTTTCAATAACCCCTGGGTGGGCCAGGTCCCAGGGGCATATGGTGAATATAGGAGGGGGCACATTGAGTCCCCCTTCTTGGGCTTAACAAAACCTAGGGGACTGCCACCTCCCCGGGGCATTTTTAAATATGAATGTGGGCAGGCCTGCCCAGGGGACCGCCACCTCCCTGGGGCTTATTGCAATTATGTGGGGGGGCCTCACGGACCCCCCTGGGGACTGCCACCTTCACGGGGCTAATCGAAATTATGTGGGGGGCCTCGCAGACACCATCTGCCCCGGGGCTCACCACCTCTCTGGGGTACACTTTAAGAAAAAATTAATGTAGGAGAGGCCCTGCTGCCCCGGGGATCACCACGTCTCTGGGGCACATACTTTATTAAAAAAAAAGAAAGCAGGGGAGGCCCTACGGCCTCCTAGACAGCCACAGGGACCACCACTTCCCCGGGGCTAAAATACAATAATTAAGGGGGTCCGTTGCAGATCCCCAGCCCCGGGGACCACCACCTCCCTGTGGCAAATTTGAACTACATTGCCCTGGGGAGCGCCACCCACCCCCCCTCCCCTCAGGGCCGGCTCTAGCAAGGTCCTGCGGTGCCCAACCCCGGGATATTGCTTTCAGCATGTCAGCAGCTCCCTGGACCCCAAAGCAATGCCGGCTCCCGCAGGAGAAATTGACTTGGAGTGGGGCTGCACAGCCCACCCTCCCTTTTTTTCAAATACATGTTTTTAAAAAGGAGCAGGCCTCTGGGGACGGGATTCCTGGGGCCGAAAATGGCCCAGGAGGGGGGCTGCACGGACCCCCTCCCTTTTTTGGTGATTTGTTTTATTTTAATAAGGGGGCTAGATCCAAGGGATGGGGTCACAGTGGGCAAAATTGGCCCAGGAGGGGGATGAAGTCCCCTTGGCTGCTGAGAGTCCGTAGGGGCCAACAAGGACTCCTGTTACCTCCAGAAAGCCCCACACAGTGGGATTGCTGAGAGGTGGTTGGAGGCCATGCCCCCTTTCTCCACCACTCTGCAAACGTGTCTCGCGGCGCACTGCTGGTGGAGGTTGAGATCTCTTTGCCTCCTGAGGACCTCAGGACTAGAGTGGACTTCTTCCGCCAAGCAGTAGTGAGCAAGGAGGCGCATTTGCAGAATGGCGGAGAAAGGGGGTATGGCCTCTGACCACCTCTCAGCAATCCAGCTGTGTGTCTTACTGGAGGTACCAGGAGGGCTAGTTGGCCCCCATGTACCCTCAAGAGCCAAGGGGACTTCAACCACAAACTAGTAGTGTGCCAGGAGGCGTATTTGCAGAGTGGTGGAGAAAGGGGGCGTGGCCACCGAAAACGTCTCAGCAAACCCACTGTGTGGGACCTGCTGAAGGTAACAGGAGGGGTAGTTGGCCCCCAAGGACCCTCAATAGCCAAGGGGACCATGAGGCATGCATGCAGAGTGGTGGAGAAAGGGGGCATGGCCTTCTACCAGGTTTCAGCAGTCCTGCTGTGTGGGACTTACTGGAGGTAATAAAAAGGGTAGTTGGCCCCCAATGACATCTTTGGGGGCCGACTACCCCTCCTGTTATCTCCAATAAGTCCCACACAGCAGGATTGCTGAGAGGTCTTCGGAGGCCATGCCCCCTTTCTCCACCACTCTGCAAATACGCCTCCTGGCACACTACTAGTTTGTGGTTGAAGTCCCCTTGGCTCTTGAGGGTACGTGGCTCGTGATGCACGACTGGTTGGGGGTGAAGTCCAATTTACTCCTGAGGGACTTTGGGGCCACGAAGCCCTCCTGGTACCTCCTGTAAGTCCTTCACAGCGGGATTCCTGAGAGCTGGTCAGAGGCCAACCCCTTTCTCCACCACTCTGCAAACGTGACTACTAGTTAAAAAAAACACAGAAATTTACTGAAAGAACCAAGGTTACAGGGACGTTATATTTTGGAAATGGAATTAAAAAAACAAAGGTTAAAGAGTCGTTATAAGTGGGGGCGGCTCTGGAGGGGTGCATATTTACTCATGTGACTATCCTGTTATATAACTGCATCGCCTCACTGCCTGAGATTTTCCTTCCATGACCGTTTTAATGATGCTGCTGCTCTCCCGTGTGGTGAAGCTATTTTGCGGACTCGAATCTCCTTGGTTCTTATTCTTTACTGATTTTTCCCTGATAAAATTATTTTGAAAACCTTAAAATTAACCTTCACTTCTCCTCCCCCTGGTGTCAAGGATCTCTCCAGTGTATACCTCATGACTCGTTGCTAATCTTGACCGTGGATGCTCAGGGGATGTAATGTTTGTATCTGTGCTTAACCGTACCGTGGCCGGCCTGCCGGTTGTAGGCCCGTATTTGTTCTTTTCATATGCACAAATAAAGGTTTTAATAAAAAAAAAAAAAAAAAGAGTCGTTATAGTTAGGCTGACATGTCACTCTTACAAAACCAGAGAAATTCAGCAGTTATAGTTAGCTGAGCTAACTATAACTCACGCCAGCATTGCACAGGCTATGACCTCACCTATTACATCACTCATGACATGGTCAGTGACATTACTGATAACTCAAATGACATCACTGATGACGTCATACACATAATCTGATGCACTCATTCACACCCCAAAATAACCTTTCATACACACACTCCATCTTCCACACTACCATTCTCAAAACCATTCAGACACCCATACCAGTACTTAAACATCCTCTCACTGATTCATAGGTCTACATACACATCCACTCAGTCACCCATACAGCCACTCATAATCCAACTCACTCACTCACTAATACAGCCAGGGATATATCCACTCATACATCCATACAGCTACTCTCACACTCTGTCACCCATAGAGCTACTCACTCACTCAGTCAATCACACAGCCTCTTAAACACCTATACAGTTATAAATACACCAGCTCACTTATTAATACAGATACTAACACATACTCACTCACCTTTACAGTCACTGACACAAGCACACACACCCATATAGCCACTCTCACAATCACTTACTAACAATCAGTCACTCATGTACTCCAGCACTCGCCTATGCTGCCTTTCACATATGCAGTTACTCACCCATATACCACTGACACATGCACTCAGTGACCGGCACAATCATACACACACTCACTCACCCATACAGACCCTTACAGACACGCTCACTAACCATTATAGTCACTGACTCACCCACTCCCTCATCCATACAGGCAGTCACGCAGACACTCAGGCGTTTATATAGGTACTCAGCCAGCCAATCACTCAGCCATACAGCATCTCAACATACCCACTCACATACCCATTCAGCAAGTTACACACCAACTAACATACTGATACAGACATTCACACAACCAGTCACTCACCCATATATTCACCGAGACACCTAATCACTCACTTATACAGTCAGTCACACAACCATTAAATCATTATTACAGGCACTCGTACTCTCACTGATTCACCAATACACCTTGGTATATATATTTGACATTCATAAACTGTTTCTAAAACATTCATAGTCACTGGATGATGTCCTCAGTGATGTCATTTGCGATGTCATCAGTGATGTCACTGACCATGTCATGAGTTATGTAATATGGGAGGTCATAAGCAGTGCATTGTGGGAGCGCAAGTTATAGTTAGCTCAGCTATATATATAATAGTCTATGTAAAAAGTTAAATTTCATGTATTTGAAGCATGTGTTGGACAAATCTCTGTGTATTCTGTCACAAGGCCGATAGGGACATAGTCGTTTTTCAATAACGTAGCATGAGCACGTTGCAGCTGACCTGCTGCGTTGCACACGTTACTACACGTCTTTATTTTTTTGCAATAATTTCAAAGACTGCTTTCAGATAAGAACGCATCGCTGTGTTCACTCTCTGCATGTTTCTGGGATTTTGACTGAACATTATGTGCAAGGTCGAACAACAATGCCCCTTGTTATTTTGGTCTGACCAGTCCTTAGACAAAACATACCAATGCAGCTGTTGTTTGGACAGCGTACTTGGGTTTTTAGTGGGGTGCACGAATAGGTGAGACACACTCGGAGAGGGACCTTTCCAAGGAGAGGAGCACCTATGATGTAGATCTACCATCTATAGGCTAAGGTATGGGGTCTGCTGACAAAGCCCAGCGATCTTCTAATATATAATACTGCTTCTTAGCAAGGGGAGGGAGGATAGACTCAACTGTCTTTTTATGATGACATCTCCTTTCATGATTTATGGACTAACTGCTATGCTGACTATATTTGTACTATGTATTTTCCTGCTTGTTGTACCACGTATGCTGCATGTTAGGGTACGTTAGTGAAAATAACATTTTCAAACTATTTAGTGACTCGGCCAGATCGTATTGTGGACGATTACAATAGTGCGAGCGAAAGGGGGTGTCTTGTTACTGCGATCCCTGAGAGACCTGGGAGTGTTGTGTTCTGGGGTGTCTAATCATTTGCTTTTCTGTGAGTAAGTAGGAGAGTAAGTGAGACACTACAGCTAGTCGATCCTGGGCGCATGGGCACTAAAGTGATAGGAAGACCCAGTCCCTATACACCAAGGTCCCGTAATCCTGAGCATAGTTCTGTGTTTGTGCCGAATTCCAGCAAAAATTCTACTTTAAGGCTCCATACGTATGAAACTTTATATCTACATCTTTTTCCCTCGAGTGCTTCAGTACACTCTGTTTTTGTCATATTACTAAGGACTCAATAAAACCTTTTAACTATTCGCATACCACACCCCTTTGTGTGTACTTGTTGAAAACCTTGTGCGCTGGTGGTTCTATTTTGTGCATTTAATTGTGGGAGCTGCTTTTGCAATAGTATGTGATTTTTGGTCCAATCTTGTAGTGTTTTGAGTTCATCATTTACATAGTAGTGTCATGCTGTAAGCACATCCGCAGCAGATGAGGGGAGAGATTCCATTCCTGTAAAATCTATCCTTGGGATCCCAAGTAATCAGAGGGCTGGCAGATAACTTGGTGACGATTTTTGTTTTGTTACAACCCTTCACCAGCATTGTGCTGCAGTGGAATAGTGTGGGTTAGCAATTGAAAAATGGGCTGACGACATTTACGAAACCCATTCGCTAATTCCAAATAGAAATGCGACAAAATAGCAATTTGCTAATTTTTGCGACCCCGTTTACTGAGTCGGTGTTTGCGAATCACTAATGCTGACTCGCTAAATGTATGCATAAAGTAGTTGCAAATTGCGAATATTCGCAATTTCAGCCGTTTGCACATGCCATTAACCACCATCAAACCAGGTGGTACATTGGTAGAAACTACAAGGACTGGTCCAGAATGCATCAAACCTTTCCTTAATGGCTGTCGTGTACCTGTTAGGAAGGAGGAGGCACATTCTGGTCATGCAGCAGTGAAGGAGGAGGGGACAATGAAGGATTTTTTGCACCAGGCTGACCCTGTTCAATAAGAGAGGAGGAGGAAATATACGACCAGTACAGGCTCAGAAGCACAGTCATCCTGGGCATTATTGAGTTAAGGCCACATTTAGAAAACATTTATGCAGCACACTTATTCAATTACCACCAATGTGCTGCTATTGTGCTCATTACACTTATTAGACAGTGGAAGTTACCAGTATGTGATAGGTCTTGCAGGAGGGGTGTCTCAAAGTGCACTTTTGCGTTTCTTTAGGAGATTCCTAGATGCCATGCTCATTTACATCCACCACTACATATACTTGCCCAGGGATGCACAGGAAATACAAAGCACCAAAATGGATTTCTACAGGATAGCCAATTTCCACCATGTCATAGGGTGTATAGATGGAACATATGTAGTCATGTGTCCTCCATCCCAGAGTGAATATCTATTTAGAAACTGTAAAAATACACATTCCCTTAAAATACAGGTTGTGTGCAATGCCCAAAATATAATGCCAGCTATCGTGCCAGAATTCCTTGGAAGCATCCATGATTCCTACATGTTTAGGCACAGCGGCATTTACAGACTACTTAAAACTGGGGAATTTGATGATGGACATATATTACGTATTGAAAATACATGTACAAACAAATGTAGTTCCACAAGACACACAATAAGTTTGTTGTCTTACTCAATTTTACATCTTTCAGGTGACAATGTGTACACCCTACGCCCATGGATCCTCACACCCTACCTCTCGAAATCCAACAAGAATGAGTGGAGGTACAATACAGCCCATCAGCGCACCAGTAAAGTGAAAGAGCACACATTTGGCCTGCTGAAATCCAGGTTGTGCTGCCTGCACAAAAGTGATGGTGCCCTGTAATATGCAACAGAGATTGCCTGTAAAATGGCAGCAACCTGTGCCATTCTACACAACATTGCCTGCTACAGAGGCCTACAGATTGTAGTGTCTGATTCGGAGTCAGAGGATGAACAACCTGTCCCACCAATGCAACTGCCAACAAAGAAGAATAGAGCAGCAGAGGAGAGGTGGCGCAGAGACCACATTGATGATGAAAATGCGTGCACAATCGTTGGAATGATGCATGTGAACAAAATGTCCTCGGGGTATGTCCGCTATGAGTTCGTACCACCTCATGCGTATTTCTTCAACAGAGTGCTGGGCAACACCAACAGCATAAATTTTTAGCTGCTCCTTCCAGATTGAGCATTTCTGGGTTTCAGGCACGGTCAAGGATGCTCATCCAAACAGCTGCTCATGGTAGTTGCAACACTCCTGTCAGTATTTCTAGTTAATTTTTTAGATCTTCAGTTTGCGCTTCCTTGCGGGTTTCTCCTGCGACTGGCGGCTGGACATTACTGCGCGGTATTCAAATGCTACTGGCACTCCTCTGCTCACTGGTGTTGTGCAGCACTTCTGTCCTCCACACAGTGGCTGCTATCCAGGCTTCTTCTGGCCGGGAGGACTTGCGGTGTTAGGGTCCATGCCATGACACAAAAAGGAGAATTTTTTTGGGGCACTTCACATTCGCAATTTGCGACTGCTGTTGCTATTTGCAACCCCCATTCGCAATTTACGACCAAATAGAGAATCTCAATTTGCGGGTGGCGGTGGCAAATAGCCATTCATTACCGCATTGCTATTATTTTCCGTCATGCCCTAGTACATCCCATTTTGCAATTCTCAATTTGCAAATCAAATTTTCTCACAATTAGAGAATCGCAAATGGTGGTTTCATACATCTGGCCCTTATGTTTTCTGAGTGCATACCCATAAGTATGTGATGTTGCTAACTTTTTTCATTTTGTTCTGTTAGCCTGGTTTAGTCAGCTGCATGCATGCCACCAATTTAGCCATTGACTTAATTTGTGTTGCAAACCAGCTTGTCATAAAATCTGGTGTGACAAGCTCTCCTTCCTCTTTTGTTAGTGTTACATATGTGCAAGTGAAACTCTGTGCTTGCTGTTATGGATCAGATCTGCTAGCAGGCAGTCTACATCTCCGAAAAAAGAACTTAGGAAACCAAATCAGGGGCATGCTAAAGTGGTAAAGGAGGGGAGAGAGTGTAATTTCTTTTGATATCACAATGCATCTAATGAGACAGTGTCATCGAGTTACAGACGTTTACGCTCTGTAAGGCATTCCCTAGGTTTCTGAATTTCATATCTGTATGATAGGTCTGTTCTCACAGGTATTTAATCATGTTTTGTTACCAGTTTATTCCCTTTTCTACTAGTGTGCCAAGTGTTTCCAGTCTGCCTGGTTTGAGAGGGAGGGCACCTGTTTTGAACAAAGTATCAATACACCTGATACTTGGGCAAACGTTTACAGCTTGTATGTGACCGCCTCTATTCCCGAACTACTGCTGTGGTGAAACAATAACAATTTGTCTATGTGGAGGTAGCCAGAGAGGCTTATTCCACAAAGTAGTTTCCACTGGATGGGCTACTGTTTGCATTATAATGGCCACATGCTCCAATGCAAAGAACATGGATCACATGTTCTACCAATAGCACACCTGATGTGTCTTGTATAAGTCTCACAGCTGTCATACCTTCTGTGGGTCTATGTTACAGCAACCTAATTCAACACACTATCTAGTTGTTACACCCATCTTGATGTAATGATGACTTTATAATGAGCCATGTTAATGTGTCAAAGGCTTTCCCTATATTGATTGAGAGTACCAGGGAGTGTCTTGGCTTTTGGGAGTTTCATCCAAAATTCTTGTAAGTTTAGTGTTCTTGAATATAATATTGTGCTCTTACCATATATGAAACAATTTTAGTCATGGGGTCGTGGCTAACCAGCCAACATGGCGGACGCAAGCTTGTAGTGCTCCGGCCGACATCCCTGGTAATCCGATAAAATTCTCCTTCAAGTGCGCCGTTCATGCCCGTAACTTGTAGCGCCAGACAGCTGAAAGGCAGCGGTTACCGGGAGACTCCTTCTTCTGCGATCTCCACAGTTGAGGGCGCGATTATGGCCGAGAGCGCAGTCTCTGCCTCCGCGAGGTGAGGCAGTGAGGCGGAGACCCCTGCTGGGCGGCGGTCCCTAGTGCTGCCGAGGCCGTTGGTGCTGAAGACGCAACGCCGGTGTAACCTGTGTTTCCCTGCCCCGCTCTGAAGAGCGACTCTGTGTGCGGTGTTGCGGCGAGCGGTGGAGCATGGGGAGGTGTGGCCGCTGGATCACTGCCACACCGGGGCCCGAGACCAGGGAAGACTCTGCTAGACGGCGGTCACTGGAGCGGCTGGGACGGTTGGCGCCACGGATACAGTGTGGGTGGCGCCTGTGGTCCCCTATCCGCTCCGTGGAGTGGATTCGACTGCCCTGTGGCTGCGGGAGACGTGGTGCCCGGTTGAGTGACCCACGGGCCGGAAGAGCGGGGAGGTGCGCACCCCGGATCGCTGCCGCCTGAGGACCTGCGGCCTGGAGCGCCGGCGCTGGGGAGACGAGCGGGCGGCCCTAGATGCGGAAGCGGTCCCTACCTGGGTCGGAGCTCGGCTGGGGACGAGACCCCCTGAACAGCTGGAGGCCCGCGCAATCTTGCCAGTTCCGCTGCGGCCCAAAGGAGACATTGCGGAGACGCCGTATTGAGGTGGCAGCGGAGGCAGTGAGCAGCGGCCCAGGACACGGCAGAACCTCATAGACCGGGGGGAACTGCGCAACCGCACATCTAGCCCTCCCTGAGACATCACACCGAGCGCTGCGATGGACGACCTGCGTCATTGTGCGCCTACATTACACGGAACAGGCGACTGCTTGATATATCCGAGGGACACTTTGGTGGCAGGGCCGGCCGAGCAGTCGGCCCACATGGTGGAAGTGGTGCTCGCAGAGAGCTGAGTTGGCAGGCCACGGACACAGAGGCGAACTTTGCAGATGGGCTCCTAAGCCCGGGCACTCTGAAATGAACTCAGAAGTGGATGTGAGGGGCGGCCTGTATGGCAGAAAGGGGTGAAGCCTAGGCAGTGTTAATCGCACGTGAGGACGGCAGCCTTCGGGAAGTGTGAGGACCGTTGGGTATGAAGCGGAGACAATCAGGGCATCTCCCGCTGGTGCACGTGCACTCTGAATGACACGAAGGACGCCCAACAGCTCGCCCGGGGGAAGTGCAGGAGAAACGCACTCCTTCCATTGCAGCTGCGCACCCTACTCCCTGTGTTGCTACTTCCAGGGTGCGGCACGCAACACATGAACCGACTTCAGGAGTGGTGCCCAGACGTACACGTTGCGGACTAACACTTACCGCCCTTCCACACATCGTGCTTCGCCCGGACCCGGACCGAAATCGGATCCCAACCACGCAGTGGCGGGTCTTTCCAGTGCCTCGGAGGCGGAGAATAGTCTGGCAATGACTGCTGCCACAAGCAGTTAAAAGTCCCTCCTAGCGAAACAAGCCAGCTGGGAGTAGCAGACAGGATCGAAGGCTTCTGGTGTCGCCCCTGTTGGGACTCGCTGCCAGTCCGCTGGTGCGCAACACATAATTGATGCGTCTTGTGACGAACGACTGCGACAAGGGCCGCCGGACCCTAGTCGTGGGGACTGAGGTTGCCGGGGGCCTCGGGAGTGAGAGCGGTGTCTAGAGACCTGCCATAGCCCACACCGGCACGCCGCAAGTGGTCCCTCACCGCACGGTGGGCTGGCTGGGAACGCAGGGGGGGGGGGAGTGCGCCTCTGGAGTGGCCTTCATGATCTCCGGCTGCTACTGCAACAGGGCAAACTCGGCAGCGATCGCGTTGATCGCATTCTGTGGCAGATCGACTCACAAGAAGACTTGACGCGGCGAGAACATCTTGGCTGTCATTGATCGGACGGGACGGATGCACAGTGCCAGCGGGGCCGATAGAGTGGTGGACCTGCTGGCTGCGGCTGTGATCGATACCACCAGCGATTGGTGTAATCCCAGTGCCACGCGCCTCTGCGGCGGTAGGCCCCTGAACTGACCTGCTGTCGCGGTCGAATCGTTGGTGTGTAGACTTTACCGGATACTGGCTGTGAATGCCCATGGCGCAACAACTCGTGTTGGGCCGTATGCGGGCCAAGATGCAGCAGGGACCGATACGAGCTGGCAACTTAGATCCCGCACGTCCGAGGGAGCCGAGTGAAACGGAGCCGACAACCAGAGCGCTGGCTGCCAACATGGACACAGTCCTCGCGGCGGTGGAGAGGCTAGGGACTGCACTGGAACACACCAGGACATCCTTGGAAACTCAGATCGATAAGGTCACGTCTGACTTCACGCTCCTCCATGCGGATCATCGCAAATTAACTGAGAAGGTCATCGCGCAGGGGCAGGTGCTCCAAGATCTCCAGCCGGTCACCCACAGTCACGCAGCTGCATTGCAAGATATGATGGAGCGGATACAGGGCGGAGGATGCTGAAGGACGCTTGCGTCGTAACAATATATGCGTAGTGGGCTTGCCAGAAGGAGAAGGGAGATATCCTGAACATTACGTGGAGAACTGGCTGCGAGGCCTCCTACCACACTTTCAAAACAATTTGCGGTGGAGAGAGCTCACTGTGTGCCCACCCAAAGGCCTCAGCGGGGAGCGCGACCGCACCCGTTCCTACTCAAACTCCTTAACTACCGGGATCGGGATGCGGTGCTGCGGGAAACCTGGAAACTAGACAACCTGACTGTCAATAGCAGCCGCATCATGCTTTTCCTGGACTATGTTTCCCTGGTGCAGCACCGACGAAACAACTACATGGCGGTGAAGCGACAACTTTGAGAGTTGGAACTACCGTACTCCCTGCTGTTCCCTGCCAGGCTGTGAGTGTTTGCGAAAGGTAAAACTTTGCGTAGGTGGCTCGCGGCCGCCGCTTCGGTGGGCTCCACCAATGGCACTCTGTGTGGCGCACCGCATACGAGGGGTATGATGGGGATGGTCGTAGAAGATTGTTGGCTACACACACATCCCACCAGGCCACACACTGACCTAGTTCCTGTCTATGCATGGTTACATAGTTTAGACGAACAGACACGCAAAGTTTGCGCCAAAAGTTATGTTGGTCACAGTTCACAAGTTGTTATGGTTATGACAGACCGGTTCACTCATGCTTAGACGAGCCCAGTACTTACTAGAGCACGCCCCGCCCCTGGCCTCCCAACGATCTGCACACCCCAGCAATGACGCACGTTAACATAATTACGTGGAACATTCGCGGAATGCACACGCCAACACGTAGATATTCTATATTCGCTTATCTCCACAGACACTCGGTTGGAATCGCCCTATTACAGGAAACACACATAACGCAGCTCGAGCTGGAAAGAATGCGCAGGCGAGGGCAGGTGTATGGTACAGTGTACTCCGCCCATGCCAGGGGCACGCTCATCTGGGTGAGGGCGGGAGTCCCATTCGTTAGCACAGAAGTGGTAGTAGACGCTGAAGGCAGGTACACTCTAGTATGTGGAACACTCAACGGTCAACACATACTGTTGGCCTCGATCTATGCTCCGAATGTTGATCAACCGTCATTCCTGACGCAGCTGTCGCTGGTGGTCACCCCGTATGCTGGTCTCCCCTGGCTGCTGGGTGGCCATTTCAACTCAGTGCTAATCGTGCACAAGGACAGATCCATCCCCCCTCTTCGTGCCACGTCGGCAGTGTCCAACGCGCAGGCGCTCACGAACTGGCTCTTACACTGGACGCTATTAGATGTGTGGCGGGTCCTCCACCCAGCTGATCGTATTTGCTCCTATTACTCTGCTACGCATGACCTGCATGTCCGACTAGATAGGGTGGTGGGGTCCCAGTCTCTCCTACCGTTAGTCGAGTGTTTGGAATATTTGGGACGGACGCACCCCGATCATAACCCCTTACGGATTCAACACTGCTGGGAGGCTGATCGGCCCCCTATCCCCACATGGCGCCTCCAGCCTGCTGCGCTGGAGGTTCCTGAATTCCGCTCATCATTAAGGACAGCTATCCTGACATATTTTGAACTTAACAAAGGCACAGCAGGTAGCGCACTGGTGGAGTGGGACACCCTCAATATAACACTTAGAGGTCATTGCTTGGGAGCCACATGGAATATACGGAAACAGTTATCGAAGGCCCTCGTCCGCCTTGAATCCCAGCTGTTGCAACATGAGCGTGAGGGAGATGGAGGGGGTAGACACTCCAATCGACTAGAGGATTTACGGACACAGCATGCGGAACTTCTGGAGCGATTGAGATGTCATAACTATGCAGCCCATACAGCCCGCACACATGCCACTGCAGACAGGGCGGGCCGCTTGCTCGCCTGGCTGCTAAAACAAGACGGTCCTTGTGCTTCGATCGCTGCCATACGTACACGGGAGGGAGAATTGGTGTACACGCAAAGGGAGATCCATAGGGTCATGGTGGATCATTATGCGCGGCTATATCAGTCAGGGGTTAGTGGTACGAACCTCGAGATAGAGGAATTCCTCGAGCAGCTCCAGTTGCCTGCAGCCTCGGACGTACATCAGGAGGAGCATAACCACCCCCTCACCTTGGAGGAGATAGGGGAGGCAATCGCGTCCATGGCATCTGGGAAGACGCCAGGACCGGACGGCCTGCCGGCTGAATTTTATAAAGCTTACCGGGAGACCCTGGTGCCTCAATTGCACACGCTTTACGCCACAGAGCTGGAGGAAAACACACTACCCCCCTCGATGCGCGAGGCGTATTTGGTATCCCTGCTGAAGCCTGACCGAGATCCAACGGTCTTGGGGTCTTACAGACCGTTGGCGCTTCTTAACGCAGACTATAAAATACTGGCTAAAGCTCTAGCGGAACGGCTGGCGCCAGTGGTTGCAGCCCTAGTCCACAGTGACCAAAATGGGTTTGTCCCCAAGCAGAGCACGTCGCTGAACCTGCGGAGGTTTTTTAGAGTGGCGACGGATAGTATAAACGAGTGGCCAAGAGCAGGTTGCTTGAAGTTGGACCTGGAAAAGGCCTTTGATTGTTTGGAATGGAGGTACCTGTCAGCACTGTTGCAACGCTATGATCTGGGGTTGGAATTCTCACAAATGGTTGGCCTTTTGTATAAGAGCCCCACAGTTCGGGTGCGGCTGGGCCCGTATATATCTGAAGCTGTGCCTATCTGCAGGGGTACCAGACAGGGGTGCCCGCTGTCACCACTCCTGTTTGCGCTGGCGATCGAGCCTCTGGCGGTAGCCCTGCGCACATCATCTAAAGTGGCCTTGAAATCCCTCCACTGGCTACCCGTCGGGGAACGGATTATCTTTAAGGCACTATGCCTATGCCAACGCATCATTACGTGTAGGGCACCCACTCCTCTCTGTAATCTCATTACTCCCTACAGGCCTGGGCGGTCGCTCAGATCCTCGGGCACTGGACTGGTCACCATCCCCAAAGTTCGAAAGGCTAGAATGGGAGGAAGGTCTTTCAGATTTTTGGCAGCAAAAAAATGGAACCTACTCCCGTTGGATCCTCAGAAAGCAGTTTTCGTAAAGCACTAAAACCGCATCTGTTCCGCACTGCACTGGTATGATTTCTTGCACGGGCCGCCTTATTGCTTCTACTCCTAGCGCGGGGACACGCCAGGGTGCGTAACCATGCGCTCTACAAAACTCCATAATAATAATAATAATGGGTGACGGCATATCACTGAGAGATGCGGTTCACCAAGTGTCGTTATATGCAGACGACCTGCTGGTCTATGTGAGAGACGTCGAAAATATCCCAGCACAGTTGGCCCACATATTGCAGGATTTCGCTGCTGTATCGGGGCTGCGGGTAAACGCCAGTAAGTCCTGCCTTTATGCGTTTGGGGAGGGGAGACAGGACCCGGGATACATCCTCAATGGAACGAGGGTGGTGTGGAAGGGGGACACCTTCCGATACCTGGGGATACAGATATATCGTCAGCCGTCGGATCTTTTTGACGGAAACTTGGGCAGGGCTCTCACAGCCATCAAGTCACAGATGCGTTTCTGGGGCACATTACCGCTGACAGTCACGGGCAGGGTGGCATTATCCAAAATGGTGATTCTCCCCAGGCTCTTGTATTATTTTGCCAATCTGCCATTATATGTCCCAGCGGCATTTTTTGCCACGTTCTCCAAATTGCTTCGGGACTTCATCTGGGGGAGCAGCCGACACAGGCTGTCATCAGCAAAATTGTACCTTCCGATAGATCAGGGGGGACTGGCAGCGCCTTGCTTAGAACACTACTATTTGGCTGCGCAGCTGCAATGGATTGCTCGCTGGTTTGCGGATAAAGGCCGAGAGGACACAGCCTCTATGCTGCCCCCCTACTCTCTGGAGCGGCTCCTTACGCTCTTTCACCCAGCTGTTAAACACGCAGCGCCAGCACCACTCCTCCTGATGGTGGCATACAAATGCTACCGCAGAAGCCTATTTCTCACCAGAGCTCTAACCCCATACGCGCCGGCGTTGCCACTGGAGGGCTCCCCTAGCGGGATAAGGACATTCACCTCTCTTGCGCTCACACACTGGCGTCACACACTGGCGAGACGCTGACATACAGACTCTAGGGTATTTGTATCGGGATGGTACGCTTATACCATATGACTCTCTGATAGAAGAGGAGGGGTTGCCACCAGGCCAATTCCTTCTGCATCGCTCACTTGTTGCAACCCTGACAGCGAAATGGGGAGACATGTCCACAGTTCCTCATCAACACCTTACCGTACAATACCTTCACGTTATGGGGCGAGGTAGGCATCTGATCCGCTGGTTTGCGACGGCGCTGCGTACCCACGCAGCGATCACACTGGAGCCTCTCCAACACAAATGGGAGGCTGACATGGGGAGGCCATTGGAAGATAAGGAATGGGAACGAGTGTTGGGAAGCCCAGTGTGCATACCCAGAAATATGAGGTTTTGACAGATCCAGTTGTTCGTTATACACAGGGCGTACCTTACACCGGAGGCGGTCAATAGGTATTTCCACCACACGGATGCAGTGTGTCCCAGATGTACCGAACCGGGGGTGGGTATAGTCCACATGCTATGGAGCTGCCGCAGACTCCATACGTACTGGCACACAATCAGCGAGCTGCTGCACGTAAGCACCGGCCGTAGTTTACCGTTTGAATGGACTGTATATCTGTTACACCTCTTCCACAGAACCCCGACCACGAAGGTAACGTCCCGATTTCTAGATCTGGGTATAATAGCCGCTAAGCGATTGCTCACCAACAGATGGAAGGCACAAGACCCACCTCACGCGCGAGCATGGAGACATTCGCTTCTTGCGTGGGCCAGGGCAGAGGGAACCGCCATCAGGAGAGAGGAAACGATGGGGTTGCGGAAGGAGCCCATAGCTACCCAATGGGAGGTTCTGCTTCAGGCACTTCAGAGGGCCGAGGAAGAGTGCTCAGGGGGACAACTCGAAGGGGGGGACGGGGACGCAGGGTAGATACCGGAGTCTTTAACCATGTGCAACTGTGATGTTTCATGTGGGAGTTGATTATAAGGGAAACTATCAAGGCCTTCACACTTGAGAGGGAGGTTTCATTATTCAGTGCCTCAGTACACATTTGCATGAGCGGAGATGTTAGTATGTTTGTGTACGCATGATAAATTTATGAAGGTAACACCTCTGCTCGGGTATTTTTATGGTAGCTATTTCCTTTATGGCTTCCTCCGCGTCCTATGCACATACTGGGAGGTGATGCTCATTTTGTTTTTGGGACAGTTATGTCGAAATCAGAGGATCTGTATGTTCTCATCCTTTTTATGTAGGGAGCTGGCTCTCTATATAGTGTTCCAAAATGAGGTGCAAGGTGTGCAGGTATCCCTTATTAGTGAACAGGGGCTTGCTCTAGCAATCCCAAGGTTTTCTATTTGTGGTAGTGTGGTTGAACAGCCTTAGGCTTATCAGAGGGGAGTGTTAGGCATTTGTTGCACACATAGTCAATAAATGAGACCCACACTCAGTAAGGAAATATGACACAAACTTACAAAAATAGTATAGATTTTTAGATTACTTTTAGACACCAAGATCTAAGAGTTTAGTTAAGTACTTTGCTGTATTTTAGCAATTCTGAAAATCGCTAAACTGCTGTCAGATTTTAGGCATGAGCCTCAAACGCTGCAATGTTTACCTATGAGAGAAACATACACTGCATAGGGATACTTACAATCGAGTTACAGCCGTAGTTCTTCTGACCTTCAGGTAAGTAGGGGCCAAGGTCCTTAGGACCACCAGCAGTTTTGGGTTATCTATCCTGTTGTGCTCAGGTGCAGAGGTGCTGGTCGCAAGGGTAGCCTTGAATGCACCGTTGAAGTCTATGGAGAAAACTTGTAATAGAAAAAGGCTTCAAGTGGGGACTGGGAGACTAGTCAGGCAGAACCCAAAGGGGCCTCAGTTCTGAGAGTTTCTAGAGCAAAGGTGCACCGCTTCCAGGCTCGAATCCTGGGTAGGAAGTTTGGGTTAGAGGTGGTTTGTCTGGAAGGTCGCTTGCATTGGGGTCTCTCACTTTTGGGGATGATCTGGTGATAGGGACTAAACAGGGCAGCATGGCCATTCTCTGTGCTGGCCTTGGTGATCCTGATATCCCTCGTCGGTAGGTCAGTCTTGGTTGTTTTGGTGTCCGGGCTGGATACTGAAAAAGACTTGGTTGTTGCAAGGGCCCGGAACCCCAGGTATTGGTGCAGGGTGACTCCTGGCATCTTCATACTTGGTGGGGAAATGGATATGACCTCCTTGAGCACGGTGACCTTCTCCTGGGTGACTGCTTCATCAGTGGACAAGGTGGTCAGCAGATTTGTGAACCTGACGTTGTGGTCAGTGCCTGCAGGCTACAGAGAGGTGGCTCCTCCACTTCAAGGGAAATGCTGACGGGTTGGCGATGTGTTGACAGCTTCCGAGGCTTTTGGAGGATGCAAAGCGGCAGGACAGGTAGGGTCTTTGCATTTTTTGGGACAGGAGCAGGCAAGGTTTGGCGCCAAGTCCGCTAGTCTTCAGTTCTTGCTGTCTTTGACTCTTCTTTGTCTTCTTCTTTGGTCAGGTGAATCTGAGTTCCTGTTGTTAGGGGGCCACCTTAATACTGAATTTAGGGGAGTTAAGGGGAGGGAGGCGTAGTAACCAATGGGGTACTCACCTTTGGGATCACACCCCCTATATGACGACTTCCTGTAGGGAGTGGGCATAACCAAAGTTCCTAATTCCATCAAAAACAAGATGGTGGAATCCTTCTTTTGTGGAGCACATCAGGTAGCCCACTTTATTTTTATTTTATTTTATTTTGAGAGTTTTATATAGCGCTGGCTAGACCCGGAGGTATCGGAGCGCTTTACATAAGGTTCCACAGAAATTACAAAATTACATCAGTTACACGTTACCTCAGTTACTAGAAGCGCTGGCTAGACCCGTGGGTATCAGAGCGCTGTACATTAGGAATCACATTATTACACAGTTAAAAACAGTTACAGGTTACATCGGGTATACGAAACACATTTAAATAGTGTGGAGGAAGGCTAAATAGGGCGGATAGGGGTAAGGGGGAAGGGTGTAGGGGGAAGGGGGAAGATAACGGCAGGAGAGACGAAGGAAGGTCTGCCCAATGTCCGGCTGGGTAGGTGACGGCCTAGGGGGGAATCCACAGTCCATCTCACCTATAGGTATCGGGGTAGCTCCACCGGGCATCAATCAGGTAGCAAGGTCTCAGCCGTCGAGGGAAAGTTGTTTGATTGTCCAGGAGTCAAATTAAATCGTGGTGAGGTCAACAGTGGCGGCCATCTTGTGGTCAAGCAAGGAGGATAGGTCTTTGCTGTTTCAATACTATTAGGTTATAATTATAATCTATGAATCATAAAGGGGGGTGCTTGTTTTGCAGAAGTGCGGCATGAGGTAGGAGCCAGTGTATGTAAGTCTCCTAGTGAGCGAGGGGTGTAACTTAGACCCCCAGTGACGATCGGCGGGAGGCGCCATTTTGAAGTCAGGCGCGTTTCAGAAGGGACACTCGAGGAATACAAATTGCTGGCTATGCCCTATATGTGTACGATCTTTCATGTACTGTTAAGTTCAGTCTCCTAGAGCTTAGGGCTGGAATGGTTCTGTGTTTATGGGCTTATTGGCAGACGTATTTTATTTCTCAGCCCAGCGCTGCTATGCTATGCCCCTAAGCTTATTAACGGATTTCACTGACTTGCCACCATTTAGTCCCGGACTCGGACTGCAACCCCTGTGTACTTCTGCCTCACTTCTCGTCGTGGTACCAAACGGGACCGCCATGTGGGAGCGGGTGTCACAATGGCTCGCATTCCAGGCTGCACCATGCGCCCGGGTCCATTCTTCCCCGCCGGTCTCCCACACCGCAAAAGCGCACACTCGCCTTTATGTTTACTTAATGGCGTTGTCCGCAGCCAGTCCTCTTCTACGGTCACCGGCAGGGCTGCCCCTAATCCTGGTCACACCGTCTCTTGAGCTGTGTAGGCGCTACTGCCCCACAGCTCTAAAGTGAGACTGCCGCTTCCGTTCAGTCTCTCGCGCAGCTGGGTTGAACACGGTACTTCAGGTCTCTTTAGGGATGTGACTAGCCTGGTGGTGAAACACGCCTACTGAATAGTTAATTTCCCACATGTCCTAGTGCCAAATAAGCCTCAGGGAGGGGGGAGCATTCCCACAGCCTGTTGGATGCTTGGGTCTCATAGTAAAGGGAGCAGGGTCTTAGAAGTCCTTGGCTCTGATATGCTAAATCACTAGCCATCCTGCTGGAGTAGGTGCGAGTACCTTCCTCCAGAGCAGGCATTATTTCTGGCCTCCGAGAGCGTGGACTCTCACCTACAGGGTGTCAGAAGCTTGTCTGTGATGGCAGGCTGTACAATATCATTCAGCACACTCTAAGACAGTAAGTTGCAAGAGCACCTCTAAGGGGCTGTCTGGGTGCAGGTCATAATAAATACAATACTGGAACCAGTATGGATTTATTATAACAAGGTGTTTGATACCAAACACCATAGGTTTCAGTGAAGCCATCGTGTAGCTGGGGAACTCGTAATGATCAGTGCCCAGTACGTATACGTAATAAGGCTTCCCTTCTATTGCAACGCCTGTGTTGCGCTTCCTAGCCCTATGTGGGGTGCATGCTGCACAGTGGGTGTGTGGTTGGAAGTGAGTTGCTGTTGATAGTATGTGGAAAGTGTTTCCATGTTGTGCGTGATGACCTCTAAGGTGGGGTTGTTATGGGAGGATGCAGAGCTTAGCTTTGTGATGGATGAACGTTTGAGAGAAGAGTGCAATTAAAGTTTTTCGTTAACCTGGCAGCATTCAACAGCTCTTCAGGTCCCTTTATGGTATTCCTTATGAGCATAATCAAGTTGGCTGGTTATTGCATAATCCAGTTAGCTGGTTATTGCATGGGGTTGTCCTTTCTGAGATGTGTTGTTTAGAGTTAATGGTCCTGGGCAGCTGAAGGCTGGAGGGTGAAATGGGGGAGCGATCTGCTGGGATGGACTTTATTAATATCCTCCAATATCAGATTGGCTTCGTGACATGTTAGGAAGTGATCATATAATGTAGTTTAAGACCTGCAGTAATGGACTAAATCAAAGTCCCCCACTGGTCAGAAGCATGTTTTAGAGTTTTTCAGATATTGCATGTGAGATCAGTTGGTGATAGCTGGTTTAGTTGCCATTGACTAGTACAGTACTAGGTGATGGACATGACCCGTAGCAGTTTGTGAATGGTACAATGTCGAGCTTTATTTAGCAGCCTTTATAAACTAGAATCAACTACAATGCATTATATTGTAAATGCATGTACATAGTGGTAACTACGCCTATGCTTTTATGAGGCATAGAAGTGGTTTAAGACAAACAGAATGCTGCTCTGGAACCAAAGGTCATAGAGTAACAATTATACTTAGTACTCTGGGTTCGCACTTGGTAGTCTGGATTGCAGGTGATACTTGTACTCTGTATTGGATTGAATTCTGGGTGACACTTGGTATTCTGGTTTGCAATGCAAGTGAAACTTACACTAGGTTTACTAGATTGAATTCTGGGTGACACATTGTTGGACTTGGCCCTTTCTGGCTAAAGTTCCTTAAACTGATTGCCTTCCTCCTAGACCTTTTTTGTGACATAATGTTGCCGACTTAGATACTTTGGGCACTTTGCCACTGCTGATCAGTGTCAAAGTGCAAGTGTTCCCTGTATAAAGTGTTATGGTAATTGGTTGTCCATAATTGGTATGTTTGTCTTACTAGTAAAGTGAACTATGTGTGCCAGAGCTGGTAATGGAAATGCTACTAGTGGGCCTGCAGCACTAATTGTGCACCCACACAAGTATCCCTAAAAAGAGATCTCAGGCCTGCCACTGCAGTGCCTGCGCGCAGTTGGTTAACTGCTTTGTTGTACTGACAAGTACACCTACTTGCCAGGCCTTCCCTTCCTTTTTTATGCACATCAGACACCCCTGGCCCAAGGTACCCCGCTGGGCAGGATGCAGTGTATGTGAAAGGTAGGACCTGTACTGAGGTATGTACCATGTCCTGACAGTGAAATAATGCCAAATCAGTTTTTCACTGCAAGGCCATCTTGCCCATAGGATAGAATGCTGTATTCCATGTTTCCAGTATATCTTCCCATAGGAATACGATGGACAGGTGAAGTTTAGTGTGCCTGAACTCAGGATTTAATAACAAATCTTTTTGTGAAGATGGTTTTTAAATTGTGTGCTTAGAAACCACGTTTTTAAAAGTGGCTGGTTTCTTGTCTTAAACCATCCTGTGTGCCTCTGTCTGTTTGTGTATTGACCATCTTGGTTTGGGTGTGACAGGATCTGGGGAAGGGTCCTGACCCCAGGGAGGAGAAGGTGAGACCGCAACAGGCTGGCCTGCATTTGATGTGGGGGAGGAGTAGCCCCCTGGATGTGAAGAGGGCTATGTTGCTGCCACAATAGGATGACTCCACCTCCTGCTGAGCATCTGGGCCCCAGACCCTGATTATCAAAGGAAGAGGGTGTGCACTGGCAGGATGACACCCAGGCCTGGTTTGGACCAAGGTCAGAGCTCCCTGAACACAAAGACTTCAAAGGAATTTAGGGGTATAAGTGTAAGAGCTGAAACCAGATTGAAACAGGATTGAACCTACGTCGTGGTCAAGAGGAACCTCTACCAAAGAAGAACAGCTGAAGAGACTGAAGAAAAGGACTGCCCTTGCTGTGTGTTGTGGGGCTGGCCTGCAGTTTGCTGATTTGACTGAGGAGAGCATAAGGGACTTTGCTGTGTCCCCCTGCTTGAGAGGACTTTGCTGTGTCCTGAAGTAATTTGTCTCCAAGGGCCCGAGGAGAGCTGGTCCCTTGTTGTGGAAACTCAGGAACATAAAGTTTCCAAGTGTGTCACAGTGACGCTGTGTGCATGTGCTCTTTGCACGCCTGAGACTGCCGTGTGGTCCGTGGTGCTGTTTACGAGGTGCCCCGTGACCGAATTGCCCCCGCAGCGTAAAATATCGTCCACGCTGCTGCATAGCTGTTTGTGGCCCGAGCCGTCCTCGTAACTGAGGCTGTGAGGAAAGATCGCCGGCCCAAGCCGCAACATGCTAAAAGCTTGCTTGAACCTAAGAAGTGTGTCTCAGCGACGCTGTGTGCGTGTGCTCTTTCCACGCCTGACACTGCCGTGTGGTTCGTGGTGCTGTTCACGAGGGGCCCAGTGAATGCATTGCCCCCGCAGCATGACACATTGTCCACGCTGCTGCATAGCTGTTTGTGGCCCGAGTCGTCCTCGTAACTGAGGCTGTGAGGAAAGATCGCCGCCGCCGGCCCGAGCCGCAACGTGCTAAAAGCTTGCTTGAACCTAAGAAGTGTGTGTCAGCGACACTGTGTGCGTGTGCTCTTTGCACGCCTGAGACTGCCATGTGGTCCGTGGTGCTGTTTACGAGGTGCCCCATGACCGCATTGCCCTCGCAGCATGAAACATCGTCGACGCTGCTGCATAACTGTTTGTGGCCCGAGCCGTCATCGTAACTGAGGGTGTGGGGAAAGGTTGCTGCCGCCGGCCCAAGCCGCAACGTGCTAAAGGATTTCTTGAAGCTACGGTAGCTACCAGGGGGTGAGCAAGGGTTATCTGAGAGTGTATCTCTCCTTTCCCTGACTAGAAGCAAGGGTCCCTATTTGGACTAAGATACCTACCTCAGCCAACTAGAGGCCATCAGTTCTAACACACATACTTCAGAGTACTGCCCAAAATGCAAACTAAAGTACCATGTACGAGTGTCACCCACAGTCCCATCCAGCACAGAGTACCAAGTGCCACATGTATTGCAAACCAGATTTCAGTACAGGGTACCTAATGTCACCCGTAATTAAAAAACGGTGTACAAGTGAATTTACCCCAGTACAAGTGTCAATTAGAATTCAATACAGAGTACCTAGTGTCACCCGCAATGCAATCCAGAGTACCAAGTGTGTCACCCACAATCCAGTACAGAGCACGTGTGTCACCTGCAATCCAGATTACCAGTCTCACCTGCATTGCAAACCAGAATTCAATTCAGTACAGAGTACCTAGTGTCCCCCAAAATGCAGAATACCAAGTGCAAGTGTCACCCACAATGCAATCCAGTACAGAATACCACGTGTCACCTGAAATCCAGTACAGAGTACCAAATACAAGTGTCACCAGAAATGCAGTTCAGAGTACCAAGTGTCACCGGCAATGAAAACCAGTACTAAGTACCAACACAAGTTTCACCCACAGTGCAGTCCAGTACAGAGTACCAAGCACAAGCATTAACTCACAATCCAATACAGTACTAAGTACAAGTCTCACACAGGATACCAAGTGTTACCTGCAAAACAAACCAGAGTACCAAGTGCAACTGTAGGGAAGTAGGATCAGCTTTCATGGTTACTCCCACTTTTTGCTGGTGTCATCTTATTTTTTTGGCTAGTCTGACTGGGATCCTGCTAATCAAGACCCCAGTCTCTGTGCTTCTTCCCTAAATTGGATCGTGGTGAGTACTCGGGTACACCCCCAATTGGCTACTGTACACATGTAAGTCCCTAGTATATGGTACTAAGGTACCCAGGGCATAGGTATACCAGGGGTCCCACATGGGCTGAAGCATGTATTATGTCACCCGTGGGAGACCACTCAAATTGTGACTGCAGGCCTGCCATTGCAGCCTATGTAAGCTGGTGCTAGCACCTCTTATGACAGATATAGCTTTTCCTATATTTGAGGTCACTGCACTTAAAACCTATGTCACCCTTAAGGCAGGCCTTTCAATCCTGAAGACAGGGTGCTCTGTTGTAAGTGTGAGGGGGCCACTGCATGAGCAGGACACCCCTACAATCCACGGAGTCCATTCTCCCGGGTTGTAAGTGCATCGGCCATAACGATATGTAGAGTGGCCATACTTCATTACGCGATGGCTAACTATGAACTGGCTGTAACGAACCCTGGCATGTTTCGTATCAAACATGTTGGAATCATACCTCCACACCATAAACAGTATGGGAGGTATGATTCCATGAACTGTAAAGCTCCTCCGGGAGGCCCTCAGTGCTCCCAGTACCAGTATTCTAGACCCAAACAGCAAACTATGGCTGCTGTCGACCAGAGACACAATTCTACCATATTGCTGCTGAGCAAAGCTAGAGCAGGGGAAGGCAGGACAATACGTTTCGTGTCACAGAGAGGTGTTACCACCTCCCAGACAGGATTAGGGCATTGGGACAGGGTGGGGGTGATAGAGATCAGGGTGTGTACAATATCCCCACTACCATGGATAGAATAATCCCACAGTTACACGCACATGCATACATCATACGCTAGGGCCCATTTCACTAACATACGCTCAAATACTCTACCACCAATAAACTTGTGGAAGGAAACACTCCTAAACACCCTGCATCTATACCGAGGTCGATAAGACCTGGTTTTTGTGACTGTCCCTAAGCATAATCTATACAAAATATACAACAATAATCAATAACGTAAACCCAATAATTGACAAGAAAGAATATCCAACACCATGTTTAAAATTATATTGCTTTATCTAAAATTAGTCAAAGAAAATCAATCAGAGTAAATCATTTCTCATAATTACCTATTCTAGCTAAATGTCAGAACGGGTCAGGACAAGTCTCTCGGTAAATGTCTCTCAAGACGAAGTCCCTTCAGCATCAATCCTCAGCAACGCAGATTCGGTACGCGGCAAAGGCAAAATGGCAAGTGGCAAAGACCCTCTCTAGACTAACATCTTATAGTTTCTAAACAATAGAAAGATACATTGGGAACATAGAAAAAACCATAATGTCCGCCGGACTTGCTGAGCAGAGCGAGAAGGAAAGGATGTAACATTGCTACATTTGAGAATCTCCGCTCAGGAAAAGTACACATAACGAAAACTACGGAACAGGAACCAAGAGAATAAAACATGTATCACAATTATCCTGCTTCTCCTCGGCCATCGAGCCACAGTTCAGAGCTTCCCTCTAAGGCTCCTTTGTTTCCCAAGGCTGCCAAGGACACTTTCACTTCTCTTGGAGACTTCCCAAAAACTGCTGCTGTCCTCATGGAAAGTTTTTCAACAAGGACCATGGTCAGTTAGCTTCAGGACCATTTCCAGCAGGGGTCTCCCTCGTCACAGTTTTCATATTATAAACACAGCCAGGCTCACTATTCGGCCATCTTTTCTTAGGCCAACATAGGCCTTAATAGACAATCTTAATTAAAAGAGACAAAAACAACATTACTACAGCATAGTGATTAAACAGTGTTAACCCCACTAATACCCTTATGTGTATGCATTTATCTAGCACTTGCAACATGGAAAAGCATTAATTCGGAAAGCGTTTTGTGCTCAAAAATAAACAGCACATAGCAACGTTTAAACATGACAACATGCACGTTAATTTTTAAAACAGCACATTTATGCACACTCACGTGTAACTCTCTCTTGTTAGAACAAACGGATTGATTAATATAAACGCACTTGCACAAGACAAATAATTAATTATTAATTATTAATAAATTAATACAACGAATAGACATGCCAGAGCTTCAAAAGCCCCAGAATTTTCAAACTGAAAACTCTGCTCCAGCAGGGGCACTTGTCAGTGCCAGTAGACTGCTTTGAAGGGCACATTTGGGGCCCTCCTTGCGAACTCCAGTTGAAACCAGTTCAGGGAGCCGTTGGCTCATGCTCTGGTGCGAAACTGGACAAAGGACATGGAAGTATTCTCCCTACTGTCCAGCCCCTCCTGTGGGAGGGACCCCTGAATCATCCCAACCCTTTCCTTAGGGTACTTAAGGGCTTATCTGTGGGTGGTTCCTTAAATTCGTCATGGGACAAGATTCAGATCCGAAACCACTTCATCTTCAACTGTCTTGGCACTTTGGACTTCGCTGGACTTTGCTTTGGGAACCGAGACTGCAACTGGGAAGACTCCTGCTCTCGTCGTCCTGCCAATCTTCTGTGTCATCAGTGCCTGTGTTCCATACAGGTTCTTCTACAGGTCTTTGGACATCCAAGACACCCGAAGGAATCTCCCTTGAAGTGAAGGAGTCACTTGCCTGCATCAGCAGGCACCGCAACAAAGTTGACTGGTCTGCTGTTCCTGAGCTCCCGTGGACTCCAAAAGGTTCAGCAACACAGGTAGTGGTTCTGCAACTCCCTCGAGGCCTGCACTATCTCCATAGCAAGTTTGAAACCAGTGTCCCTTATCAGAGCCGCTGGAGCAGTACCCCTGTGCACTGCATCGACTTACCATTGCCAAGGCTTGTTGACGCTCTTAACCAGAGATCTTAGGGCTCCAAAAAGCTACAGCCTCGATCATCTCTTGCTACGAAGATCTTTGCTCTCACCACATCCTCTGCACCGTGGGCATTCATCATTGGTGAACTGCTCAAGGTCCTCTTGCGACTCCTGTGCCTTTGGCCTGTGGGTCCTCTAGATGGTCTTCTTTGGCTCCAGTGGGATCCCCTACATGCTCAGGCCTGCTCTGACTTACCTGCTTGTGGTGAGTCACTTAGACCTTGCTGGTCCCAACACTGCATCTTTTTCGTCTACTGTGTTTGTTGCCATTGCCAAGGCTTGTTGGTGCTCCTGATGGACACCGACCCCCTGGCTCTTGACATCTGACGTGGGACAGCTCGTAAACGGTTCCTGGTCTTTCACAGCATCGCCTGGTCCGCACAGCTGCAAGGTCACCATCAACTCTCCTGCATAACGGACAACGGTGGCCTCCTGGTCACTCCTGAGTGGCATAGACTCTATCCCCTCTGCTTGCAGGTAACTCTCATCTTGAATCCACCATTGGGTTCCACCAGACTTTCACCTTCTTCGCCTGCAGCATCTTCACTGAAGTCCTCCATTGTGGTCTACAGTGGTTTCCTACGTCACTTCATACCTATGCACCCGGCTTCCCTGGTGTAGGTATCCTGGGGTTTCCACATGTGGAGTGACTCTCCAACCTTCCATCTTCCACAGGGTTTCTTCAGGGTGCTATCTCTGAAAAACTGCAACCGGGACATACCTATTGACTTGTATTGAGCACACAGTCGTGTTCCCACTCTGCACACGGCCTCCTTGGGGTTTCCGGGTACCTGGGTCCCCTGCTCTTCCACGTCTTCTAGGTCCAGTCTCGACTTAGGGCAAGGTTTGCATTCCACTTTCTTAGTATATGGTTTGGCCTCCCCCTGGAGGCCACTGTGTATTTGTGCTACTTACCTGTTCCATAACTAAAGTATTTGTGTATTGTGGTTATATCTCCAGGTAGGAGATATTGCAATGTGTTAGTGAGTGTTTATATTAAATACATATTTTTATAACTACACTGTGTGGTTTTCACTTAACCTACACTATATAATTAAGTACTGGTACAACAAGCTGCTTTACACTCCTTCTGGACTAGGCCTGAAGGCTGCTCTTCACAGCTACCACTTAGAGAGCTTGCTAAGGTTGTCTACGACCACTAAAATCACCATAAGGGTTGTCTGGATTAGTGCAGGGTGCTACACTTACATAAATGTATATGTATGAAAAACAAGGGAACCCCTCACAAATGTGACCTGGGGTAGAAGATAGTTCAAAAGGAGAATGGTCATGTGAGGTCAGAGATCCTCATGTAGCGGAGCTACAGTTATTGATTTAAGAAAACAATTCAATGGTATTGGTGATATGTAGAACTCAATTAGAAAACGTATGCAAGGACACAAGAGAGTAGAGGAAGGCATCACATTTTATTCAACATTATAAAATGGAGTCGCTTCCATTCCTACCATTTTTTGCATTTTAAGAAAGTGTATATTGTATATACAGTGTTTCGATCTTAGTGAGTCAAGATCATCATCAGGACAAAGTAAGTGCGAGCACGTAAGATTACGCGAGACCGTAGTGATAGAATCCAAGACCTGCACAGATGGTCGAGGAGCCCAAAATTCGGGAGAACGTCCGTGTTGGCAGGGGCACGGAAGGGGAGGACAAGTCCCGAGGCGTTGTGTGGACAATTATCACGAGAGTCAAAAACGGAGTAAAGCCGCTGCCAGTCCGTGTTCTGCGGCGTGTTTATTGACCCAAGGCGTGTGATTGACCCGGGAGTTGTTGGCAAGAAGATTATTCGAGGTTGAATGAATCAGTTCAGGAGTGCGCTGGCAGCAGTCCGGAGCATTCAACCTCGAATAATCTTCTCTCGTGATAATTGTCCACACTCGCGTAATCTTACGTGCTCGCACTTACTTTGTCCTGATGATGATCTTGACTCACTAAGATCGAAATTCCGTCGACCTCAATTTCAAAGTTCCCTTAACATTGCTTATACCAATTGGGTTCTTTTGACCTGCTAAACAATGCGATGAAATGTTTTTATTGTCACTAAGCACTTCACTTCACGCAACTTCACTTTTGTATGTGTGAGCACTGTATATACAATATAACCTTTCTTAAAATGCAAAAAATGGTAGGAATGGAAGCGACTCCATTTTATGATGTTGAATAAAATGTGATGCCTTCCTCTACTCTCTTGTGTCCTTGCATACGTTTTCTAATTGAGTTCTACATATCACCAATACCATTGAATTGTTTTCTTAAATCAATAACTGTAGCTCCGCTACATGAGGATCTCTGACCTCACCAGACCATTGTCCTTTTGAACTACACTTACATAAATGAGCACCATATACTAAGCCAGCCACCTACCGCAACCCACATTGCAATCCAGAAGAGTGCATCAGGTATCACCCAGGTTGCCATTAACAGTAGGCATGTTGTGGGCAACACTTGCTACTCTAGTGCTAACTTTCACTTGCATAACTTACAAGAAGACTAAGGGCCTCATTATGATGTCGGTCGGGAAGCATTCTTACTGACTCGGTCTCGGAATCGTTTCCGACCGAATTGGATTCGGGAAGTCCGACTGACCGATTACGATGTTTCCGAACACCTCTTGGTCAGACTCCCATTGACTTCAGTGGGAGCCTGTATTCCGACGGACGGAAAACCCTGCACCCTATGGTGCGCACCCCATGATGCCTGCCAAACCGTGCATGGTTGGACAAAGGGGACCCATGGGTACCCCCACGGGCGCCTACTGGAGGCCTACGGGTGAAGATGGACCTGCTACGGGCCCCCAAAGTTGGATTCCAACAGCCGATCCGTGTCAGACAAACCGATTCGGAAAGGCTGTTCGAATCCGAATGCTTCGGTCGGAAACGTGGTCCGTAGGGCCCTACCAGTCGCTCTGACCGACTCAATTTCTCTGAATGCCGATCGGAACTGAGTCGGAACAACCGACCGGTTTCCAAATATGGTAATTGTCAGTCGGATGTGTTTCCGAGCCGGTCGGAAACGCGGGTTCCGAATCGGATTCGGACTAACCGAATCCGGTTCGGAGCCTTTCCGCCCGACATCGTAATCGGACCCTAAGTATATGCTGGTGACAGTGTCACAAGAGTTCTGCTTTAAATGTACCTGCATACTAAATGGCCTGCTGTCCATTGTCACCCTGCTGTAACATGCTATTGTTCACCAGATAAAGTCAACTGCTCCACTAAAGAGTTGGTCACACTGCAAGTGTCATCTACACCCTGCCAAACAGTCAAGAATACTTGACCTAATCTTGTGCAGGCAGATTGCCGGACGAATGGTCACACTGCACAAGATCGCTGTTTCAGACTTATTACTGGGAGTCATTTGGACATTCTAGGCTGGATTCAAAGAAATTCTTTCAAACTACACAACTATGGCCTACAGATCCAAACATTTTGAATCTAAGACAATTCCTGCTGTGTAGGTTCACTATGACACAGTAACCAAGGGGCATATTTACAAGCCCCTAATGCCACTGGAGCATACATTGTTTTGATGCTCTGGTGGCATTGCGCCATTCCCTTTATTTACACGGTGGCACTGAGTCACTTATTGTGTTTTAACACCACCTTGTAAATATGTCCCTTTCCGCAGCAGTCCTCTGCAGCAAAGGGTTTGGTAATGGGTGTTGCTGTGGACGTTCCACCGCAGCATCCATTGCTTTTTGACACTTCCCCAGATTTACAAGGCTGGAGCAGTACCAAAAAACTAACACCAGTTAATACCTTGTTTTAGGATGACAATACAAGGATAAATGATTAATTTCTCCTTGTTTTTTGCTCTTTTTATGTGGTTGCACTCTGCAGCACACGTATAAAGAGCAATTCACCATTATTGATTGTTTATGTGCCGGCAGGTGTCCCTTCCTACACATAAAACAATCGTCCCTGCAGCGCAAGCACCCTTGCTACATGGTGGCAGGGTGCCTGCACTGGCACTAGACAGCTTTTATAAGCCAGCGCTAGGGGAAACACTGTGGTGTGCCGTATTTTTGTAAATAGGGCGCATCCCTGCATTTTGAAAATGTCGGAGCGTGGCATTGCCAAATTTGGCAGAACACCACGCTCCGGCATTTTCTTGTAAATATCCCCCCAAGTGCAACTTTTGCCTTGGACGTTTCAGATAAGTGCATCTCCATGTCTCTAACCTCCTTTGTGGGGATGCTCTTGAAGTAAAGTTAGATCCATTTTCTGCTTAGTTCCCTCATCTGGTAAAGCCGTAATCAAACTCGCAGTAACCTGCCTTGGTGCTGAATAGCACAGCACTGAAAGGTAAGCTAGAGATTCTCAGATATAGGGTAACTGGTCTAGGAGCTGTCTGCCATGATTCCATTAAACAGCACAGGAGTAGCTATGAGAGGAAGTGGCCCCTCCTTCAGCGTAATTATCTGCACTTTCATCTGAAGGAGCTATGTACAATGCAAGGAATGGTATAAACCAGTTTCTGTGACCCTCTTCTCTATACAGTGACTGGGGTAAAACATTAAAGACATTGTGGGACTTCATGCAGCACTTCATTTTCCACAAGTTTGTGAATCTTCAATTGTACTTTCCTGTCCCATCTTAAAATGGCTTCAGAATGAGGAACTGCAGCCAATGTCCCAAAGACGCCTTATGGGCCGCTGTATGAAGGAAGCTTGCATGACTATCGCTGAAAACTAAATCCCATGCATTGGTTAGCTCAGCTGAAAATCTTAATACACGTTCAGGGGAAACTGCATGACTGCTGGGGTAGAGGAGGAGCCAATGGGCTAACGTTTGAAAGCTGCTTAAGTTATCTCAGGGGTACAAGCCTGACTTGAAGCATTCAAAGCCTGTCAATCCATCATGCTACAGTGCTGGTGAATTGTTTGAGTGGATCCTGAGCAACTCTTCCTCACACCATTACACCCTAAACTGATTTCCTATTTAGCAACACAACGCCATCCATTATCTTCTTACAAGTTGTGTTTTATTCATGCTGCACACCAAGTGAAACCACATCACTTTGTAGGAAGCCCCATAGAAAAATCACAGAAACCCTTTCTGCACAACAGCCTCCATCTCCTCCGAGTACCTGATGAGTAGCAGCTCATGTGGCTGCCCTACTTACGAGAGCCTTACAGTCAGAGTAGTGTATTGAGAAAGATTGATTCTCGAAATCACTGGCATTTTAGGGCCTATAGTCTTTGATGACTTTAAAACCACCAACTTAAATCACTCTGTAGCAGAGTGCAGAATGCACAAATCTCTGCACCAATTACACTATTCTTTCTCAGTATTTACCAAAATGCTTGATGCCAAGGAGGATAAACCAGCTTGGCAGACAGATCAGATGGCCAGAGCATCCCTGAATGAAACGTGGACTTACAAATGTTGAGGTACTACTACTAAGTTTAAAGAGATGAAAAAAAAACACTAGCCAATTACAGAAATCCACATTCGCTTCTTCACTGTTCAGGGGTGGATTCAATTGTAGATCGACTATCTGAGAGATTGGAACTGCATAAGAACAATTCTTCAAAGAAGCCAAAATCAGACTGGTATGTAAACTGAATCTCACACCTCTGCTCACTGTGCCATCCTTAGGCATATTTGGAAATGTAGAGGTTAAAATGTAACAATTAAGCTGTGCAATTCAGTGTATTTTCTGATTGGTAGATATGGAAGCCAAGACATGGCTTGATTCTTACATTCAGACGTTGTCAACTGGCTGCGAGCAGATTTATGAGCTGGGAGAAGATCCGAGGAAATCTATTACAAAAAAAACACAGAAGCATAAAATTAGTTTAACACTTGATAGAAAAATGTAAATCACTGAAATGTGCAGCATTGGGTGACTTCTTCAAAACGCTTCTGTCCGTTTTGAGCCACCTAGGACAAATGAGATGGAAATGAGTGACAGCAGTAATGTTGAACCTGAGAGAACTCCCAGAGATTTAACTCTGTTAGGCTGAGCAGCCCTGCTTAACTCAGCATCAGGAACAAGTTGGTGCTAAACTGTGGACTTCCGGGGCAGCCTCATCCTCAGAGTAGCTCTCCCAACGACAGTCTGTCTCACCCACCTGAGGAACAGAACGTCAGCCATGCTGGTCACCTACCATGAAACACTATGTTTGACACAGGCTAAAGACTTATGCAGTGATGCTACAAACCCTTCCCTGCCTCCCCATCCTGCTTTCATCTGCGCCAGTGCAAGTCAGTAATTCGGAGGGGAAGTTGGCGGTAGGTCCCTTTGACCGTTGGCTATTGGTGGAAAGAATGACCAGGTTAGGTTATGTGTAGCATTTTTTACAGGCAAGACTGCCACCAAATTAAGATGTTGGCCTTAGAAGTATTTAGCCATACCCAGTGCATATAAAATGCTCTGTAAAGTAGCAGTTTTCCGATTATAGATTATTCATGTGGAAACTCTGTGGTTTATTCTTAATCCAAGGTACTTGGATATCCTTGAGTTAAAGACCACGAGTGCAAATCAAAATATGGCACATATTTTCTTACAAAGCCGGGCCCTTGAGACAGAAATCATCATGCATGCATTCCTCAATTTCCAGATATCTCCAAGGAACCAAAATCGCCCCTTCTACTTAATAGACTTAAAAAAATCTCTCGCCGAAGTCTCAATCATGCTTACTCGGTGGACGTGCCTGGGGATGTCCAACATACTTTAAATTATGCTCTCAAATATCATTACTATAAATTAACCTGTAACGTTTTAGGAACTCTGCCAGTAGTTATTGCAGCAGTTAGAACAGCTGGTATGGTTTCAACCATCTACTGAAAATACCTTGCACAGGTTCAATCTCAGAAAGCAATGGTTGCTTGCAAATCCCTCCATGATTTTTGAACTCGAATGGAAATTGCAGTTTTAGAGCAGAGTTTTGCTTTGAATTTGATTCGCTGCCCTGGAAAGTGCCACCAACACCTGTTCCGAGCTCGACAACCCCTGTGCCATACATGGTTTTTATCAAAAAACCGTTAACTGTGGGTTGTGCTTCTACTCCCATCGGACGCCCAATGAAGACAATTTAAAAAGGGAAGTGCCAGCTCCCTAAACCCTAAAACAGCTCAAGGGTTTGTTTTCCTGACTGCAACTGAGATTCATGTTCAAAACGCACTGCAGGAATGAAAATATATAGTAGGAGAAATTCTCGCACAACAGTTAATTCTATTATCAACGTCTAGGATCACTGTGTAAACTAGACAAAAGATTATTCTTCAATAGCGACAAGCCAAGCAATGATCGCCCGCCATGTGCCACACGTCAGCTTTTATCACTCACCAGGTCCCACCTCCCTCCAACTCCCCAGTATTTTGCCTCAGAACTAATAGTAGATGTCGGAGTAACTGCTCCTTGAACACACTTCTCTCCCAAATCCCTTTTCTGGCGATGCTACCAGAATCTGTCCTCTCCATCGCTGTCCCCACCCCACCGCCTCACTGGGTACATTCATAATGAAGATGGAACAGCTTCTCTTCCAGGGACACCTGCTGAGTGCATTTGAATGTCCAGTCTGTTTCTGCCTCCCCAATCTTTCTCCCCCGTTGTACCTCTGCCCTAAAGCAAGTCGGTGGGTGTGGGAAGCTTTTTGCCTCAACCCACCTGGATTAATGCCACAGTCACCTTGCAACCCAGCCAAGGTTATTTACTAATCCTCTGTTTGTGACGCAAAGCGCTGCATCCATTTCCTTACAATTGGAATAGCTTTCAGGCAGGACAGCACAAAATTGTGCAGCTCCATGCGACCATCGGGAAATCACCCCTAGGGGGATGGAAGTCGCTCTGTTGTAGAGCAGCAGCATTTGAGGTTTGTTATTTTCATGCCTGCCTGCCTCCACGCGCCTCGCAACTGTAGCTAGTGTCATAAAGCGTACCAACAAGCCGTGTTCCTGCTACAAAACCCCCCACTGAAAACCTACAATTTTTGCATGATCTGCCACTTCACTGCTTCTGCGCCCTACAATCTCCACCTCACCAACCTATGTCGCCTCTTCCACGGCGGGACTCCAAGAACCATGTACGTGCTTCTCTTGTCCTGTACACTGCATGCGAAACAATCTTGCCTGCCTGCCTTCCACAGCGCCTCTGGCCCCAAGAAACCACTCAAAAGACCTCTCTAGCTCCCTCCGTAAACTAGTAGAGTTCAGTTGAGCTCCAGTGTTGTGTTGTGCCTGTGACGCATACAGGCACGTAGCGTAAGGGTCAGGTGACCCCAGAGTTAATAAAAGGGGTACGCACGAACGTACGCCAGTTGGGCGACGGGCGGCGATACCCAGTCAACCTCACTCCCGTCTACTGTGGTTATTAAGTGTCCTAGATCCCTACTGACCCCCACACTCGTGTCGGTGCCGGCTCGTGACCCGTGCGCTCACCCGACACAACACTCCAGAAGACCCCTCATGACTGCAGGAAACCACGAAGCATCAATCCGGCCTGGAATAAAACACAGATTGTAGTGTACTGACTCATTCATCTTAACGCAAGGACAAACTGTTCATTACACATACATACATACCAACAAAAAATGTATAGTACAACGTTCTATTATTCACCAGCATCTTTAATCAGACAATTTGTAAATCCCATTAACTATAAATCAATGTAAAATTAGTAAACTATACGTTACTAATAACCATCTTCTTTATGGTTTCATCTTGCAGAATAAAATAAACAATGAATACCAGTCTTGGGCGCCTTTAGCCACATTGCACTGCCTTAGTCAGGATTGACAGTTTAATCTTCATGGCCAGTGGCTTAGACAACTCATCAGGTGGCGTTGTAGAGTGGCGCGGCGGGGGGACGACAGACTACAAATAAAATACAAAAATAAATGAAGAAAAATAACTTCCATGCAGCTAGCTGCATCACGCTCTTCTCCAGTCCACTGAAGGACCAAGCTCTCAGACTCCCCTGCGGCCAATACTGATGCTGCTCTCATGCATAAGAGCAGCGTCAGGATTGGCCTGAATGCCCTGAATTTGCACTCCCAGTGAGACTGAGAGTCTGTGCCTGCTGTCTCCAACCTGGCAACGCAGCTCAGGTTGGAGTCGGCTTCAATGCACATGTCGGTTTGGCCGTCCAGAGACGGCTGGCCAAACCCTCATGTGCACTGATATCAGTGTATACCACTCCCCGTATAGTGACTATCATCCCCCAGGACTCGCCTCCAAAGACTCGGCCGGGAAAGGAAAAACAAAACGATAATAAATCGTGTTTATTATCTTTTATTTACCCTTTCTTGATGTTTTGAGGCAGCTGGCGGGGGGAGGGGGGGGGCGACACTCCTCCGCCATAGTGGAGGATCCACCACTGCAAGTCATACACACCTACTATACCAGCAGCGATAATCCGCTCCTCCTCAAATCTCCAGGTCATGACCCTTTCTCCACAGCAGACCAGCCTCTGGCTATTTCGGGATTATTTGGGCAATTCACAGTGAAATCCAGTGGTGGTCTGGGGCGCCCTTGGGTGCCAGAATAAAGGCTATCTCGAGAGAGGTGACAGATTAGAGGCAATCTCTGACACCTCTCAGTTGGTCAGCACAACAGCTGGTTCACCCAGTGGGACACCCAAGTAAATAAGCATTGGTAAATGCATTAGGTTTCGCCTCTCTTATTAATAAGTTTTTTGTTGTAAGTTGTAGTTTGGTAAATAGTTGTGCAATATAAGTTATTGAAAGACTGTTGAAGTGTTAGGACTTGTTTTTTTAAAAGGCAATACATTGTGTTGTTACTTTTTTTTATTATAAAGTGGGGAGATTTGGTAAATGTGTAGCACTCTGATAAAAATACATGTACCTGATATGTTGGCTTGAAATTGGTGCAGCTATGGGGAGATTAGGTAAAAGGTGGATGGAAAACCAAGTAAGGATAGTGTAAGCGCTGTTTTTGTAAACCCGAAAAAAAAGAAATAAAAAAGGTATACTGTAGGAAAGTGGGTTTCTGTGGCAGTAATTTCCCACCCCCCACTGTTTGCCAGATAGCCATGCATTTTTTTACTTGATGTGCCCTAGGTCCCTGCCAATCAGGTTCCTGGGGCCTGTGTTCTTTGCCAAAACTGCACATTTGTACCCACAATTGGCACCTGTCTGGCCACATGTAAGTCCCTTGTAAAAAGTACCATGGGTACCAAGGGAACTGTGGCCAGGAGGGCCTCTAAGGGCTACAGCACATATTGTGCCACCCTTATAGGTCCTGAACCTTAACACACACACACACACACTGCCATTGCAGGCTGCATGTTTTGGTGCAGAGAAAAGTGAAGAGTCAACATGGCACACATACCTATGTGCTATGTCTGCAGCCCACTGCCTATGGTATAGGTAAGTCACCCCTTTAGCTGGGTACACTATACCACTGGTGAGGGTACAGTTGCATGAGCACTGTACCCCTACGGTGTCTAAATCCATTCTTAGATATTGTAAGTTCAATAAAGCCATAAAGAGCATATGGTCTGGGATTTTGTCATTACAAACTCTACAGCACCATAATGGCTTTACTGAATTCTGGGAAGTTTGGTTGCAAACTTCTCAGCATAATGAACCCGCACTGAGCCAGTGTGGTATCTATTGTTCAATGCACTCAGGGGGCATTTTAGAGATGCCCCCTTGAAAAATAACCAAACCTCTGGTGGATCCCTGACTGATAAACACCAGCCTGCCGCCACAAGACAAGTTTCTGGTCCCCTGGGGTGGGAACCTTCACACCCTGGGCCCAGAAACAAAGCCTTTCCTTGGCAGAGGTGTTCACACCTCCCCCAGGTCAGGAAGAGCCATCTGTGGCAGGGAAGCTTCAAATGCCATGCTGCTTTTGCAAGCGACCCCAGCTTCTCCTGCTATCAGGAGCAGACCCCTTCCTGTCTAACCCTCTTTTTGGCGGGAAAGGTTAGAATAGCCTGGAAAGTGTGCCCACCTCTGCCAACCTCACCCCTCAGGTTGAGGGAGGTGAGGTGAAGCCCACTCTTCAGATCCCGTCATCTTGCAGATGGCAGGCACTCTTCAATCAGGATTAGGGATTTTGCCCACTCCCCCAATGTGGGGTGAGCACACCAAGGGTGTAATCACCCTATTGTCAGTAGCCCATTGGCTACTACCTCAAGACCCTTAAAACACCCCCTAAGTACAGTATTTAGGGGGCAACCCTGAACCCAGAAGGCAGATTCCTGCAACCTTCGAAGAAGGACAGAAGTCGCACATCAGAGGAGACTACAGAGAAGAACAGACTTGGCCTCAGCCCGACCGGCCCGTCTGCATTTTCCGAAAATCCTGCACCAAAAGTCAACTTGTCCTGCAGCCAGCGACCTCCAAAACTCCTGGGGGAACTGACTGCCTTCAACAAAGAGCAGATCTCCTGCGAACGGCACCTCTGTTACAAAGAAACTCCAAAGACAGACTCTGGGCCTGCTGAGGACAAAGAAACTTGACGTCTGGAACCACCTCTGCACCCGTCGCCTACGGCCTGAGTCCAAGTAGCCCATCAGTCCCAGCAAGGTCCCCAAGTGCTCCAGAGTCCGAGTCCACAGTGTGTTGACCCCTCCAGGACTCCCCAACATCGCTTGCAGCCTCTGCATGGAAACACCCCCCAACTGTGAGTGCCCCGGTATGGTGTAATCCGACCTCAAAAGGCACAACTGCAACTGCCCTGCACCCTGTAGAAGAGGACCTGAGATGCACCTACGTCCCCAAGCCGCCCAACTTACCTGCCCTGCTGTTGGTTCCTCCTGGAAGACTTCCTGGACCGAGCCTGCATCTAACATACAAACACGGCAACCTCCATGGGATTGCATTGGGATCCCGAGCCCTCCTAAGCACCCTGCAGGCGTCGGCCCCTGGGCCGCTGGTAGTGTGGACTTGGTGCTGTCTGGGACTCTCTTTGCCCTGAACTTAATATTAGGAGCTTGGCTCCTGAGACTGAGTGGCCTGCCCTTGAGCAGCCACCAACCAGATGTGCCTCATTGGCTAACATTGGCATCCTGTATGCATTACCCGGCAGCCCTAGTACCGTTGATGGTGCAATTTGATTGCCTACCTAGACCGTGGGGAACCTTGGTCCTGACCCCCAAAACTCCCTCTGGTAAGATGTTTACTTACCTGCAAAACTGATAACCATTTTTCTCCATAGTAACTCATGTTATGAGATTTTGGGCCTAAAATGTTTTAAATGTTGAACCGTAGTTTGTATGGGGAAACAGAAACTAATTCAAAGCCAAGAAAAGTCTTACTTACCTTGTATTGTGAGATCCTTAGGTTTGGTATCTAGGCATACCACCCCCAGTGCTCAAAGTAATCTAAAAGTAACCAAAAGTATTCTAAAAGTAATTATTGCATTATGCAAACTGCTTTCTGAATCAGTCCCAACCTGTAACTATCGCAAAATTCAGTCATAACTATTTCATTGTGAAATCCTGCATTCCAAGTATATTTGACCTACCTGTACCAAGTCCTGCTTGGTTCTACAAATAAAATACAAGTATAATTTTTTATACTTACCCCATTGGTCTGGATTCAGTTTCTGAGTGTTTGTATCAGTCTTGATTGAGTGAATACAGTAAATGCTTAACACAATCTGTGGATACACCGAACTGCTTACCACACTACCACAAAGAGAGCTGTTAGTATTTATCTAATTTAGCCTCTGCCATACTTCTGGGGACTCCCTGGACTCTCTTCACACTATACCTTACTTTGGCATAGTATATACAGATCCGGCTTCCTACATATATGAAAAGGTGTTCTTTGGTTATTGTTTATTGATAAGATAAATCAACTAAGAATAACTGTAACATTTGTTACTGAGCATTTCTGAGGATGTGTAAGAAATATAAAAATGTAGTAGTAAGTTCAGCGATGAAGAGGCTGCATGTTTAGCCTCTGTGGGGCAAGTATCAAAATGAACCCCTGTTAGAACTGAGGGTCTCTAGTTGGCAGAGGTGGGTGCCTATGACCAAATAGGGACCCTTGCTTCTAAGTCAGGGAAAGGGGATTACACTGCTGGATAATCCCTGCTCACCCACTGGGTAGCTTGGCACGAGCAGACAGACTTATCTCAGAGGCAGTGTGTTAAGCATTTGTGAACACTTACAGCAATACAGTGAAAACACTATAGATGGACACCACACAGGTTTTATAAAAATAAGTATTCTTTATATAGACTTATCACAAGACTATAAACGACAAAGTCCGCAATACTGTACTCAATAAGAATTCTTCAAGATGGTAGAAATAGTTAAAAAATAGGTTATTCACTTAAAAGCAGTCTTTAGCAACAGATAACCCCAACTGGAGTTATCACGACGTTGAGGTAAAAGAAATCCCCATGTACGGCACCGACCGCGAGGTGCGTGGCATCTGGCCCAGAGTCACAACAGACCCACAAAGAACAATACCTGGGAAAAGCTAAACCAAATATAGCTCGCGGCGTCGGGGATGTGCGGCTTCGTTGGCGCTGCGGCGTCGGTTCCTTGCTTCGGGGGAGATGATGCGTTGGGACCTGGATGCTTGCGCAGGCAGGGGAGGCGTGAGTTTCTGACCAGAGAGGAGGTGACGTCACGATGGCGCCGAAACCACGGTTCCGTACGACGTCGATGGATTCTTGACCACCCACGTCGACGATCGGCTCCGCGATGATGTCGGCATCGGAGTCGATGTGGCACAGCAGCAGGCTTCGCAAGTCGGAGCAGCGCTCACGGCTATGGCAGGCTAACGATGTCATTCACTGGCGTCGATGTGGCACGGCGGCTGGCGTCGGGTCCGCGTTGTAAGTCGGAGCAGCGCTCATGGCTTTGATGCAGAAGACGGCGTTGCTCGCCGTGTCGGTGTTGCAAAATTCCTTCTGTAGCAGCTAGAACAGCTAGTTCCAGATGCAGGCAAACAGAAGGGATGAAGTCTGGTATCCCTGAGACTTCAGCCAGGAGGCAAGCTCAAATCAAGCCCTTGGAGTAATATTCTGCAAGATGATTAAAGTTCTTTAAAAGTTCCTTCTCCTCTCCTTGGCACTGAAAACACCACTGTAGGCAAACACAGCACACTGGCAGGGGGGCAGTCCAACTTCTACAGCTTCCTTTGGTGCTTCTCCTTGGCAGAGGGTCGTCTTGTTGTTCCAGAAGTGATCTAAAGTCTTGGGGTCTGGGTCCCCATATTTATACTGCTAAATCCTTTGTCCTCTGAAGGCAGAGGGGCGTTTACCTGGTCCAAACCAGTTTTGTGCAGTCATGGAGTGTTTACAGGACTCCTCCTTCCCTTTGACAGTGTGGGCCTGGGACATTAGACGCACCACAGGAGGTGGAGCCAGCATTGTGCAAGGCAGGCACAGCCCTATTCAGGCCAAGTGCAACTCCTCCCACTACTCTACATGCAGATAGGTCTATTCAGCCCTGTGCGGACTCATCCTGTCTCCTGGAATCCCCCAGCCCCTGTCACTCAAACTCCAGACAAGGAATACACAACCTAGCAGACGCAGGCTTGGATAGTTAGGCAAGAAAATACCTACTTTCTAAAAGTGGTATTTTCAAACACAGAATGTTAAAACCAACTTCACTAAAAGATGTATTTTATCATTCTGAGTTCAGCCATACTAAACTCTAATTTCTACCATGTTCCCTGGGTCAGTTAGGATTATAGGAGGTTATAATCAAACTGCCCATTCTGGCCTATGGGGAACAGGTAGCCTTGCAATAGTGAAAAACGAAAATGGCTGTAATTCACTATTAGGACATGCCACACACACCAGGGCATGTCCTAACTTATACTTACAATGCACCCTGCCCTTGGGCCTACCTTAGGGGTGTCTGATATGAAGAAACGGGAAGGTTTAGGGACTGGCAAGTGGGTGCACTTGCCAAGTCGACATGGCAGTAACAGACTGCACGCAGGCTCTGTATGGCAGGCCTGAGCCACATTTTACAAGCTGCTTCTGTGAGAAGCACAATCGGTTCTGCAAGCCCACCAGCAGCATTTGATTTACAAGCCCTGGCCACACATGGTGCACTGTACTAGGGTCTGACAAGTAAATCAAATAACCTAATCATGGAGTCACTAATTAGTACATCAATTTAAGATAGGGAGCACTTGCACAGTGGCACTGAATAGCAGTGGCACAGTGCCCAAAGCATCTAAAACCAGCAAACAGATCAAAAACAGAGGAGGCAATCAGAAAAAAGTGGAAGGGAGACTCACGCCAATGGTACCTGGTCTAACACGTGTCCCCTCCAGCTGAAATGTGGGGAGAACTACCCTTCCCCTTGGGAGTTCTCTTCACTAAGGCAGAAAAATCTGGACAGACCATCAGCTTTGGTGTGTTCTGTACCAGGGCAGTGTTTCACCGTAAAGTCCATCCCCTGTAGGGAAATGGACCGCCTCAACAACATTGGGTTCTCACCCCTTATCTGCATCAACCATCTGAGGGGCCTGTGTCTGTCCGAACCCGAAAGTGAGTCCCAAACAGGTATGGTCTCAGCTTCTTCAGTGCCCAGACCACAGAAAATGCCTCGCGCTCAATTGCACTCCATCTCTGTTCCTGTGGAAGTATCCTCCTACTGATGAAGGCTACAGGTTGGTCTAGGCCCTCCTCATTAATCTGTGATAGAACAGCCCCCACACCATGCTCTGAAGCGTCTGTTTGAACAATGAATTCCATTGAGAAGTTGGGCGACTGAAGCACGGGTGCTGTGCACATGGCAGTCTTCAGGGCGTCAAAAGCTTTCTGACAGGTGTCAGTCTAGTTAACTTTCTTTGGCTGCTTCCTGGAAGTCAGCTCATTCAAGGGTGCCGAGGGCATGTACATTTAATACTGCTTCTGGGCTGCAGCGCTCATTGAGTCACCCAGCCTTTTAACACATCTGAGGCATGCAACTGTAGCCTGTTTTACAGTTTTAAACTGCCATTTAATCCTGACAAAATAAACCTTACCAGACCTAAACTTTCCTTTTTAATACTTAAATCACTCCTATGGTAGTCCCTCACACCCCGTAGGAGGGTGCTTGGTATTTAACAGGTAGGATATGCAAATTTAAGTTGTACATGTCCAGGCAATGAAGAATGACTAAAGTAAATTTTGATTGATGTAAGGCCTATCTCTCCCATAGACTAACACTGTGTTGGCTTATACTTAAGCGTAACTTCAGATTGGGAGCAGGTGGATATATGCTGTTTAACTCAACTGTATTGTCATTTAAAATCCCCTAGAATGGTAAACTCATATTTTAGATTATAATTTTGAAACTGCGGGGCATATTTATAATAACTGGCGCATCCCTGCATATCAGCAGGGATGCGCCAGTTATTGTGCGCCACAGCTCTGCCACCATGGATGCGCCGTAATTACAATGCGGCACACCATGGGGCAAAAACGGCACAGATGCGTGACGCATCTGTACCGTAAAAGTGGCGCTGTGCTGGAGTTGCGTCGCAAGCGCGACACAGCTCCAGCAATGTTCTGGGGGGCCCTATCTTGTTAATGCTGCGCCAATCCTTAAATGAGGCGTAAGGGGCTTGTAAATCTGCCCCGTAATTTTTATAAAGTTGGCATTTTCCTACCCAAAGTTTGAGGCTTTTGTAGGAGTTTCAAGCTGCCTGTTAATGGTCCCTTCATCAAGAATGTGTATTGGGTCCAGACAGCAAACAATGGGACCTGGGTGTTGCTGGGAGTAGATCTTCGTAGTAGGATAGCTGCGGAGGAGCTGTTCTCTGCTCTAATTACGTTTCAAAGGATCTTGCCACAGCAAACACAAAGGAACTCAACATCAGGCCAGCCCTTGCCTATGTCCTCCTAGACAACGTGGACCTAAGACCAGAGGAAGAACTGATCAGAACCAGTTTTGGGGGTAGGTAGGGAAGTTCCCCCTACTCTCCCCTCCATGGACCCGTGGTGTGATGCTGGAGGGTACTTCTCCTAACCAAGCCTAAAAGAGAGACTTTGAAACTTTTCTTAGAAAATTTGCTCTGAGATCCAGTGTGGGACCATAAGTTATGAGGGTGCATCGTTGGTGGGATTGACTTCACCACAGCACGCAGTACGTTCTTTGCAGCTGTAATTCTGCATCAGCGGGATGGCTCAATGACAATATCAAGACTTGTGGAGTCCTCTTCGGCTAAAGCAACGTCTTGCTGGGGTAATATGAGCGCCAGACAAACATTTACGTCTGCAGGTAGAATCTTCACTGGGCTCTACATCGACCAGCACCCCATCGACTACCTCCTCAGTACTGATTTTCCTGCTTGAAGCTTTACCCACAATCATTAACTTCACCAAGACTTCTCCTCACATGCCTGAATGAAATCTGAGGTGGTGCCTTGACTTTCAATCATTTCATTGCATGGTAGCTTCCCTTGCCTTTATATTGGGAGTCTGACATGGCCACAGGCCTGGAGAAGAACCTGGATGAAGCACCCGCACAGATGATGCAGAAGACTGGCAGGACGATGAGACCTGGAGCAGCAGGTGTCTTCCCAGATGCAGTCTTGGATCCCAAAGCGAAGTCCAACGAAGTCCAAAGTGCCCCGCCGGTAGAAGTGGTTTCGGATCTGAATCTTGTCCCATAACTAATCTGAAGAACCACCCACAGGTAAGCCCTTAAGTACCCAAAGGAAAGGGTTTGGGACGATTCAGGGGTCCCTCCCAGAGGAGGGGCTGGACAGAGGGGAGGATAATCCCATTGTCTTTTGTCCAGTTTCTTGCCAAAGCAGGAGCCAACGGCTCCCTGAACTGGTTTCAGCTAGAGTATGTAAGGAGGTCACCAAGTGTGCCCTTCAAAGCAGTCTGGTGGCGCCTGCAAGTGCCCCACCCCTGCCCAGTACACCAAGTCCCGTCTGGGAGGTGGTCACACCTCCCTGTGACAGGAAACCTATTGTAATACCTTTCCTGCTCAAGCCTGGCTCAGCAGCAGGAGCGCAGAATCAAGTCTGTGGTTGGCAGCAGCACTAGCTTGCTGTTAGACCCTGAAAGGGTGGTACGAGGAATACAGGGTGTTCCCTAAGTGTAGCCCCCCCAGTACATGGGACCCTACATCCAACACTGGAATTGATGTTGGGGTAGGATTCCAACATGTGTGATACCAAACATGACCGGTATCGGTGAGCAAATATATAGTTAGCCATCTCTTAATTGACTTGAGGTCCGCTATATGTATAAAATGGCTGACTGTACTTACAAATCCTGGGGAATCGACTCCTGGGTTTGTTGTGGGTGTCCTGCTCATGCAGGGCACCCTCACACTTATAGCCAAGCACTCTGCCTTCAGGTTTGAAAGGCCTACCTTAGGTGTGACTTATAGGCTTTAAATGTAGTGACCTCAGATATAAGGAAGCTTATATCTGTTGTTAGTGGTGCTAGCACCATCTCACACAGGCTGCTATGGCAGACCTGTAGTCACAGGTTACGCGGTCTCTCATGGGTGGCATAATACATGCTGCAGCCCATGGGAGACCTCTGGTGTACTTATGCCCTGGATAACTCAGTACCATATACTAGGGACTTAGAAGGGTACACCAGTAGCCAATTAGGAAGGTACCAAAGTACTTATCATCGTCCAATTTAGGCAGAGAGCAGAGTGACTGGAGTCCTGATTAGCAGGATCCCAGTCAGACTAGTCAGAAAACAGAATTACACCAGCAAAAAGTGGGGGTAACCATGTAAGCAGATCCTACTCTCCTACACACGCCCCTAAGTTTTTGACTAGTTCATTGCTCCGCTTGAGCTGGAACTCCAATTCGTGCGGCATGGTACTATTCATCAAGTGGAACATAGCTGATCTATTCCAGTTAATACTAAGTCAGACGTGCCTTTCATATTTAAAATATTCCTGTATCATGGGGCTAGCTGCACTTCCGGGTTGCGTACATAAAGGACCATGATGTCCGCATATAATTAAATGGCCAGTGGTCGCTGTCTGAGCCTCAATGCTGCCTCTGCATATTTCTGCTGTGTCCCACACTCCAGGTGTGCTAGCGCAAATAGCAAGGGAGGCAACTGGCAACCCTGTCACGTTCCCCTACATATCAGTATCAACGAGGAGCAATTGTTGTTAACACGCACTGTCGCCACATGGCCTTTATATAGTAATCATATCCCTTGCATGAATGCTTGAGGCATTCCCATGCAGTGCAGCACATCAAACATATAGCTTCATTGTATGGAATCAAAGACTTTGGCCGCATCTAATAATACAGCCTCAGCCTTAACATTTGGGTCCAATTGATGAAGTAGCACAAACAGCGTTCGCAGGATATGCGAAGTTGATCAGTCTGGAACAAATCCCGATTGGTCCAGGAGCAGCAATGCAGGCCGAAGCGGCCGCACTCTGGACGCTATGATCTTGGTTATTTTTTTAGTATCAATATTCAAAAATGACAGTGGCCTGTATGAGTCGCACTGCGCTGGGTGTTTGCCTGGCTTCAGCAATGTAATCATAAGGGCTTCTCGTAAAGTTGGGGGGAGCTGTTGCTGCTCGTACGCCCCTGCGTACATCGCATGCAGATGCGGCACCAGCAGATCTGCCTATGTTTTATAAAATTCACTAGGTATCTCATCACTGCCGATGCCTTCCCATTAGGCAGGGTTTGAATGGCCTCCTGTACCTCCTCGACCATAATGGGTTGTACTAGGAACTTTCTAATTTATAATTATCAGTGGTATGGGTTATAGTATGCGCAAACCTGACAGTACTGTCATGTAATTAAAAATAAGAATTATACTGTGCTGCAAAAGAGAAAGGGTGACCACTTACACCGTTAAGATGTGTTAATGACAGACACTTAACCTGAACCAAATGAGTCAGTGAGTACAAAAAGAGTCTTATTCCTTCGTTGAATTGTCATACAAATGCTTAGTTTATTCTTTTTGTATCCCTGATGAAGTCAGTTTGGTTTATTAACCAATGACGAAACACGTGTTGGCTATGTAATTGGCTACAGGATTGACTGGAATGTACACTGCATCCCAGGAATGACTAATATCTCATGTCATGAGTGATGTAATATGTGACGTCATCAGCAGTGTATTGCAGGCGCGCAAGTTATAGTTAGCTCAACTAACTATAACAGGCGAATTTCTCTGGTTTTATATGAGTCAAATGTCCAACTAACTATAACGTTCCTGAAACCTATGGTTTTTTCAGTGAATTTCTAAGGTTTTTTAAATGCTAATTCCTAACTATAACGTCTGTAAAACCTATGGTTTTTTCAGTGAATTTAGAAGGTTTTTTAAATGTTAATTTCATATTTTAATATTGATAAAACCTATATTTTTTCAAATTGTTTTTTAATATTTTGCAACTCTATCATCCTTTTTTTTAAACTGTATAAATTATATAATCTTTTATATCTTCCCCACAAAATATGTATATCTTTTATTTTTTTGGGAGAAAACTACAGTCCCGTACCGGTATTCTACCAAGCTCGATCAACACGCGAATCCTATCCACCACATTTAAATGATGCGCATTTCTTATCCGACGGATTTGTGGCACCGCGACCCGTGTAACAACATGTACATATGAGGTCACGCCAGCTGCTACTTTGGTATGTGACGGGTATGCACTACCAAGCCGCGCGTTACATCATGTACGTATAGGGTCGCGCGTGTTGCGTATGCGACGAGTCCACGCTGCCACGCCCTGTGTTACGTCATAGACGTACGATGTCGCGCCGCATACGCCATTCCCTCATTTTTTTGTCTCAAAACTATATCTAAAAAACTTTAAAGTGTATATGAGTGCAAGCGATAATTAAAAATATTTTAAGCAGTTATATATTTCTAACTCTAATAAACTTATATTATAAGAAATATATTTTCTCAAAATCACATCGGGTGCGGTCTCATTGAGCACTGGCTGCGCGATTGCCATGTAACCATAAAAAAAAAGCATTTCATTAGTTCATAACATTTCCCATTGTAACAGTTCGAAAACGCCACCCATTTTAGTCAATATCTGTACTGCATTTCATGAGACACTCCTCTTCTGCTTAGAGAGCTTTGTTCAAAACATTTTGCAATATACACATATCTTACACTACACACAACATGCAACCATCATTTTCATCAATATTCATGCTCTGTAAAGTAGCCTTCCACCTATGATACCCATACACCTAAAAGTTACATTACCGAAATGTTCTCCAATACCACAGGTAACATGGTTGCATACGCTGTCCACAACACAACGTAATATAGTACAGTCCAGAGACAGTATCATGCATAGATAATGAACACACGGACACAGATAGATAGTGGAAGTGGATACGGGCACGTATGCTCGACTCCTTTTTATTACCATGGTGACATATCCAGTGACGTGTGTGCGGTAAGTCTAAACCAGCCTTCAGACAACGGTTGCTGCTAGCATCAACTACAACAGTAATCATTGGATCACACACAGAGATTCAATATTAAAATAATAATTTACGCTGCAGTAAGGTAGGGACAGTAGATGTGAAATAATGCAGAAAAATTCCATCGTAAAAGAACAACAACTTGTGGTATACTGACACACAATCAATAGATCTGAAATAATACACAAAAAGATTATATCATAAACGCTCCATCAGTTCTAGTGCACTCACATAACCACATCAAAAGCATTCAGCATGTGCACAGCCACCAATAATGCGTGCTGTAGACAGGCCGTACTAGGAGCAATATCTGTTGCCATCAACACCATCATCTGCAATACCGACTCAATCTGAATTATGAACACTGCTGTCTGCAGTGTACGCCATAGAGAGCGGTCACAAAGGACCCACAGATACGTAAAGTGACTTCACCTAGCCAGTTTGTCATCAGCGAAGCAACAAAAAAGATTGTGCAAAGCCTGCAGTGATACATATGCAAGGTGCAGACAGTACACACTGGAGCAATGTCTTTTCCTACAGGACTACCTCATCTACAATAGCGACTCAATCGTGAACACTGCTGTCTGCAGTGTAGGCCAGAGTGAGCGGTCACAAGGGCCCACAGCCACATGGCATTCACTTGAGCTCTACAGTTTGCAATACACAAACTAAAACAAAACGTGTACAGAGCCTGCAATGATGCATATGAGTGGTGCACACTGGAGCAATATCTTTTCCTACAGGACTGCATCATCTACAATACCGACTCAATGTCAAATGTGGACACAGAAGTCTGCAGTATAGGCCAGAGAGAGCATTCAGCAAGGGTCCACAGTCACGTGGCATTGACTTGACCTCTACAGTTTGCAATACACAAAGCAAAAAAAACATGTACAGAGCCTACAATGCTGCGTATGAGTGCTGCAGACAGAGTACACTGGAGCAATGTCTTTTCCTACAGAACTACCTAATCTACAATAGCGACTCCATCTGAATTGTGAACACTGCTGTCTGCAGTGTAGGCCAGAGAGAGCAGTCAGCAACAAGTGCCCACAGCCACCTGGCATTCACTTGAGCTCTACAGTTTGCAATACACGAAGTAAAAAAAACATGTGCAGAGCCCGCAATGATGCGTATGAGTAGTGCAGACAGAGCGCACTGGAGCAATGTCTTTTCCTACAGGACTGCATCATCTACAATACCGACTCAATGTCAAATGTGAACACTGAAGTCTGCAGTATAGGCCAGAGAGAGCGTTCAGCAAGGGCCCACAGTCACGTAGCATTGACCTGACCTCTACAGTTTGCAATACACGAAGCAAAGAAAACGTGTGCAGAGCCTGCAATGATGCGTATGAGTGGTGCAGACAGAGCACACTACAGCAATCTCTTCTCTTACAGGACTGCATCATCTGCAATAGCAACTCGATCTGAATTGTGAACACTACTGTCTGCATTGTTAATTAAAAGCAGTACTCACACACACAACCGTCAATACTTTTTCTCACTCCCTCTTTACAAAATAAAACAACATAAATTACAGAGAACTCTACAATGAATAAATCAGAACAATTCGAATTGGGATTTCATCTCTCCACAGTCTACACTATTCACTGTTCCTTTGGACTTCCAAGATAAATTTGGGAATTTCACTAAACCTATAACAGATATAAAAAAACTTCTTGAAGCAAGTATACTAAAACAATATTGTGTATGTTTCAATAGACGTTCTAATTACTTAACTACTGGATTCTGTAATTAAACAATCACCACGCAATCTAAATTGTGAACCCTGCGAACTCACAGCCACATACCGTTGGATTTGGAAGCACGGAGTTGGTTGCACCTGATCAGATGAGGTTCACAAAAATCCTCACAGACTTTAACTTAGCATATCCTCAATCATAGAATCAAGACCCCATTTCACTGTTTGCACCTGCTGTACCACAGTATACTCCACCGACTACTGTCAACCAAGCCCAATAATCATGTGCAGCAGTTAGCTATGGAATCACAGACTGTGATGCACCTCAACACACAAACTTCTGAAAAAAGCAAGCAGGAGGTAATATCGGACATCATCCATTGTGGGATCAAGACACTGTTCCACAGTTGGGACCTCAAGTTGGATGAACCTGATCGAAGGGAGTACCTTCATCTCCACTCTCAAATGCAGTTCTAATATCGTCCATTGTGGAGTCAACACATCGTTCTACTTTAGGAAACTAGAGTTGGTTGCAGCTGGTAGAAGGGAATACCTCCATCTCCACTCTCAGATACAGTTCTAACATAATCCATTGTGGGATCAACACATCATTCCACTGTTGGGACCTAGAGTTGCTTGCACCTCATTGGAGGAGATACACAGAAATCATCACAAACTGTAACTTCTAACATCCTCAATCATATAATTAAGACCCCATTTCACTGTTTGGACCTGCTCGACCGCGGTGTATTCCAGCAATACCAGTCAACTAAGCCCAATAACCATGTGCAGCACTTATCTACAGAAGCACAGAATCTGATGCACCTCAACAGACGGAGTTCTATGAAAAACCAGCAACAGGTAATATTGGACATTGTCCATTGTGTGATCAATACACAATTCCACTGTTGGTACCTAGAGTTGGTTGCGCCTCATCAGAAGCTATACACCAAAATCATCACACACACTAACTTCTGACATCCTCAATCATAGAATTAAGACCTCGTTTCACTGTTCGAACATGCTGTACCGCTGTATTCTCCAGCAACTGCAATAAACCATGCCTAATAATCATGTGCAGCAGTTAACTACAGAAACACAGTCTCTAATCCACCTCAACGGAAGGAGTTCTGTAAAAATTAAGTAGAATGTAATATCGGACATCTTCCATTGTGGAATCAAGACAACGTTCCACTGTTGCAACCTAGAGTTGGTTCCACCTGGTTAAAGGGAGTACCTTCACCTCCACTCTCAGATGCAGTTCTAACATAATCCATTATGGCATCAAGACACCGTTCCACTGTTGGGACCCAGAGTTGGTTGCAGCTGGTCAAAGGGAGTTCCTCCATCTCCACTTGCAGATGCAGTTCTAACATCGTCCATTGTGGGATCAAGACACCGTTCCACTGTTCGGTCCTAGAGTTAGTTGCACCTGATCGGAGGGGGTACACCGAAATCATCACAGACTTTAACTTCTGACATCCTCAATCATAAAATCAAGACCCCGTTTCACTGTTCCGACCTGCTGTACCACGGTGTACTCCACTGACTGCAGTCAACAAAGCCCAATAATCCTGTGCAGCAATTAGCTACGGAAGCACAGAGTCTGATGCACCTCAACGGACAGAGTTCTCTGAAAACTCAGCAGCAGGTAATATCGGACATCATTCATTATGGGATCAAGACACCGTTCCACTGTTGGGACCCAGAGTTGGTTGCAGCTCGTCGAAGGGAGTACCTTCATCTCCACTCTCAGATACAGTTCTAACATCGTCCACTATGGTATCAAAACACCGTTCCACTGTCGGTACCTGTTGTACTGTGTTACTATTATACAGAGCACTCCACACTCCTGGGCCTCAGGCTGGGCTCTGTGTGCCTGTGTCGCGGTAGCCAGCGTTAATCTCAGGAGCCTTCCGAGATCGCAGACCTCGGCCCAGGACCTTCCGCCGGCACGTGGTCGGCCCTCTTTCACATACAGCGGTGTCGAAAGGTGAACTGCGGGGCATATATGCGTCACAGCGGTCATGACGGTTTCTGAGTACCAGCAGGCTGAGCGCATCATTCACGCACCCACCTTCGCTCACAGCATCAGCCTCGTGGCGGTGTAAGCTGCGCAGACCTGGCAGACACGTTTGCCAATCCAGAAGAGAACCACACCCAAAGAAACGTGCCTTTTATTCATACCCCTATGCTAGCCTTGCGTACGGCGAGCCAGCCCACTTCCCTAAACATTTGGGGTGGGGGGAGGAGGCACGTACACGCTACCATTCAGTAATCTTCCCTACTGACTGTACTATCATGGTTGTGCCCACTGTCCACTTCACTCAATAGAACATCAGTGTATGTTGACATGTACATGTCTGTGCTCTGCATACTAAAGTCTGTCCGGCACATCCCCTCAAGACTTTGCATTGTATACTTTTATAATCGAGAATTACTTGCCACCTTTGCACATACTTTGCTCTCATCTCTCCCCGCATTCTGCATAGTGAGGCAGAGGTGCCATGCCATGTTTAGTTTGTATACATGGCTAGCCACGGTTCCCACAGTATGTAGTGTCATTGAGTCTGCTACGTGCACATGGTGTTTGTCATGTTGAATGTCATCATATAAGGTAGCACGTTTATTAACGAGCAGTGGCTTATTCCATTTACATATCGCTGTCTTAAAGAGCATACAAACGTTTTTCTCATAGGTGAATAGTGCGACCACAATGGCAGTCATTCATTACTATCCAAGAATGTCCAACTGCACGGCGCTTCTAAGCTTACAGCCACCAATCTTGCGTCCTTTCTTAAAAGGACGCCAACCCCCACAATCACACCAACATTCACACAGCTTTCTAACGACAGTTATCTGCTTCTCAATAACATACACTCCTACGGAATATGAGCTGGCATACCGCATGTCCTTACTGTTTCAAATACAGTAACTTCCTGTGGCAATATCTATTCCCACCCACACAAACTAACTCCCAAACTTCAACTTGGCCTTCAATTCCTAGTTTGAAAACACATTTCAAGAAACAAACCATACTAAAAGCACCTTTGTTCAGAACAGAAGTCTCGCTCACTTCCGCAAAAGAAATTTATTGACTGCAGACACGAACTTCAAATAAAATACACTCCCTTTTAAATACGAACGGCCAATTACACTTTGTGAATTGTTACACAATTTTCAACACGTCACACTCAAGGTCTGGCATACTTTTTTAACACGGTCTCCTACAGCCTTCTAACACTCTTTCAAACTGTTCTTCTTTTAATGCCAGACTACATTCAGACATTCTTTTGATCATCTCTGGAATAACAGGAACAGTGGCCATAATTCTCAACCTCTTTGCGGCCATCCTACCACTAATTCTACTTCTAGAAATGGCTACACTCTCTATGGTAACAACTATGTCCGACAGAATACGCCTCTACGCCAAGCTACATCGATACTGTAAAAAAACGGAAAAACTTTTCGGCTGCTTGCCTCTATCTATTATCGGAGCTAGCTACAACATAACATTTATCTACACTTATGCAATATGCGTACAACCATCGTTTGATTGCAAAAGATATCCGGCAGGTAATGGAGTATCTTGAAAACCATGAACGTGATTGTTCTGGCAGCGGAGCAATGGCGAATGCAATGCAAAAAGGAATCGCAGCGCAATGGGATTTCTGTGCAGCTGCGAAAGGTCTCCTGCAACGTGCGACCTTTCACAACATCGCAGATTGCCTGCCCATTCAAATTACCGCTCCAACATTCGAGGAACATTATTGTCCCTTTGAGGATATGAATTGGATCGCTTTGCTTTTCTCACACGATGGCAACAATAGCCTCTTGGAACATTACGCATCTCAAGCAGCTGAAGAACTTCTGGACTGGAATCTCCAAGACTTGTAAGAAACTCACATTATTCTTGAATCGATTTTTCTCCATCTCTTTTTACTTTTTCCTTTAAATTTTTTATAATACACTTCAATCCTACTACTTTGATATAATAACTTTCTAAGTATACTCAGACATTTGAACTCTATCCTCATTATTCCGCTTTACGTCTCCAGTCTAACCAGGAATCGGTGATGTATGGCCTATGCAAATACGCTATTTACTTCCAAAATTAACCTAAACCCGACACCCATTTAGAAACCACGTCTATTCTTTGTGCACACACCTCTCTGCCTGCCTGTTATTCACAAAGCCCTTTCACACAATTTTACTCGAAGTCAGCCTCTGCTCAGAACCTCACGATAAAAATGTAAAAAGACGACTTTGTTTAGGAACTGGTTGGCACAGTGTGGTAATCGTAAACTACCTTTATTTTCATTATACAATGTATTTATTCATGTCTAATAGCTATTCTGTAGGTCACATAGAACTGTAACATATAATGTACAATTCACTGATGCAGGAGCTTCGATTTGAATACAGCAGAAGCAATTGGAGTTTGTCTAAGCTCGATGCCTTAGCTCTCTACACAAGAATGTTTTTTTGAAACAGCTGAAGACAATAATGTATGGTTTGACTACAAAGGTACCGAATGTGCTTCTCAGAAGCGAAATGTTTGTATTCATCCTCAAAGTTCCAATGTGGGTAGAACTAGTACCAATTCTGACACGCACCACATTGAATCTACTGTACAACAGATTGCTAACTATTCTATTGTTGTTAATTTTCTGTTAGAAAAAAGCACTGCCAAGGTACATAAAGTTTGATGACTACATTTTGCAATTTCTTTATTTCTTTTTTTTCTTAAACGATACATGTGGTAATCGTATCCTACCTTTATTTTCTTTATAGAATGTAGAGTCATTCAAGTGTAATAGCTATTGTTTATTTCACATGCAACTGTAACATGTAATATACAATTCACCGATGCCGGAGCTTACGTTTGAATACAGCAGAAGTGGTTCAACTTTGCATCAGCTGGATACCCTAGCTCTTGCACCAGTGGGTCCAATTATGGCACTTAAATAAAGACACTTTCTATATAATTTTAAAACTCCATCCCTTTATTACACACAACCACTTTCTTAGACACAACTCGTTTTACCATTTTCCTTCTCTGACATTGCAACCTTCTGCATTATATTCTTCACGAGCATTCCTTTATTCCTGATTCCTAAAACACAACATTCGACTCTTCAGACCAATAGGGATGAGTAGTTTGTTTCACACTCCCTGTATAGAATAAATGCACACTAACACTACTTACACAGGTATGCTACAGCGGCCAGTATCCTACAGCGCCCACAGCACATCACTTCACAGCAATAAACTCACGACTTACACTCACAGTTTCATCCCTGAGATTTCATACCGATACCACTAAGTACTTTGCTTCCCACTCCCGCTATACTCTAAACGCAAACTAACACAACCTGCACATATATGCTACAGCGCCCACTATGCTACAGCGCCCAGAGCACATCACTTTACAGCACTCAGCTCACAGTTTAGACGCAGTTTCATCCCAGAGTGTACCGGCACCTCACCTCAGCACCATCTCACAGTGGGCAAAACAGCACTTTCACACCAGTAGGGATAAATAATTCGCTTCACACTCCCTCTATGGCACACCCTACCTACCCTACAAACCTCACAGCGCTCCTACCCTCCTCTTTCCCACTTTTTTCCCCTTACTCGTTTCAACGGAATCACAAAATGGCCAACACTTCCTAGTAGCAACCGCTCGCAGCCAATCACCAGCAAGCTTGTGCTCGTAACGCCTCAGCCAATCAGATGGCAGAATTCCCAAATATCGATATCTGCAAATTTCGATATTTCTCAAAAACTACTGAACGTATTTACACCAAATAAACAAAAGCATGCTTTCTAAACCAAGACCCTTCTTCCTTCCAAATTTGGGGCAATTCCGTTCACCCGTTCGACCTGTAGCCTTGTCTAAAGATTCCTATGGAAATTGACATTGAAAAAACACGTTTTGGGACCCCCCTTTTTTCTCGGCCCCCCCTTCATAAATCACCCCCAAACTTTCTACATAGGAGCTGATCTCCACAAAGAATTAGTTTTGAAAATTTCACGAAGATTCATCAATCGGCGCCAAAGTTATTGCGAATAGAATGTTGCCATTTTCCTATAGTAACTAGGTCCTAACTATAACTACCTACTGGCGACTGCCAGTAGGTAATACATATATATATATATCTATCTATATCCAAAAGAAGGGTTACTCCACACAGAAGAAAACTGGAGGAACACAGCGGGGTACCAGGAAGATTTTTTTAATGCAGCAAGATTGTGGCATGACGCGTTTCGGCGAGTTGTGCCTTAATCATATGCCCTGTTTACCAGTTCCCTGCACCAAAACGTTCTTTAAAGGTTACATCGTGCTCCCATTGGCGGGAGCCCAGCTGAGTCAAATTACTCGAAGCATCACTGCAGCCTCCATCTCCGGACTACAGTTCCCAGGGTGCACCATCTTGGCAGACTAGGTAAGCTTTAGAGTTCGACTTCTTTAATCTCGTGGTGAGTGCTGGTAACAAAAAAAGCGTGAATGGGTGAAGTTTAAAATATCCTGGCGCCTTTGTTGCATAAATATATATATATATATATATATATATATCCCACTGTCTCCTTGCGGCATCTCAGTGTTACTCATCTCTCGTGATATATCTCCAATGAGGTATTTACACAGGGTAACTGGCTAGATCGGGCTCATCCAGTAACAGGGGCAGTGTGCCAGTACGTTAAACACGGGGACGATGGCTATAATAGCTGTATATAGCAAAGAGTAAAGGTCAGGTCCGTATGGTATTCACTGTTCAATACATTGTCAAACACAGCTATCACTCCGAGTGTGGGGGAGATATTGAAGGTGATGGGCTGGCCTGGCTCTGCTGTGTTTTATTCAGGAAGTCCGAAGCTGTCCCCGGTGTAGTGAAGAATCTTAGCTTCCCCTGGTGGACAACCCGAGGCGTGCAGGGAAGAGCATCGAATAGAGGATATTGGCAGAGCGGAGTTTATTCTTGACTGAAGCAAACTCTCTGTGTGCCGCCTGGACCGCTATTGTAAAATCCAGGATAAAAGCTACATAATTCCCCTGATAGTTGATGGACTGTTTTTCCCAAGCCAGACGTAGTACAGTGTCACGGTCCCGGTAGTTTGAGCTGGGCTATGATAGGCCTGAAGGGAGGGGGTCCCAGGTAGCGGCCTAGTGGCGAGCGATCTGTGTGCCCTTTCGATAATCAACACCTTTAACATAGCCTGAATATAATCCTGCAGGCGGCCTGTGTTGGTGCTTTCTGGAACCCCCACTATGCGAAGATTATTCCGCTGGGCAACGCTTGCTCTTATGACTTCTAAAATCTTATCCATGTCTCGACATTTGAGAGCTGTTTCATGTGACTTGTCCTCTACCAAGGAGATTCACTGCTCCGCCGTTGTAAGTTGCACAGTCTACTTGGCCACCATGTTGCCCCTGCGTAGGGTCAACGCGTCGATCTTGCCATCGATGGCCTGGAGGTTCTGCTGCAGCTCCAGCAGTGTCCATCCAAGCAAGGGTGTCTCCGGGGGCCGAGCCTCCAATTCCGTGTCCAAATGCACGTTCTGGGGGCGTGATGAACGGTGTGACTTAAAATTTAGCCGAGTTAGTTGTTTGTCTTTTTTGCCCATGTTTACTTTACGTGTTGCCATTGCTCAGCTATAAGACAGTCCCTGTGGTGGGTCTAGGGTTGAGCCGCCCCACTATTGATCACCAACGTATCTGTGGATTTACCCAGGCCCCTTTTTCTTTCTTCGGGCGTAGCCACCAATTCCTTCACTAATTTCCTGAGTGCCACCACTAGGCCACCTGTCTTTACGTGCATCGCTCTTCCTGCTATTATTCAGCCTCCTGGAGCTACCCCGATGAGGTAGCATCTGCCGTTATCGCCTTCACCTATGCACCTGCTTATGCTCTGCGATCACTGACAGTTCTGCCTTTCTCTCTATCTTTCACGCCTTATGGTCCCCGCAGGCTCTGCGGGCCTTGCCTTTTGGTCCAGCAGATCAACAGTCCCTTTCATATGGGGACGGGGAGCTCGCACTCCTCAATCCTCTCTGGTCTCTGTGCCACAGGTCACAAGTGGGCCATTTGCACTCTTTCCCATCGCCCATGCCACGGCCACACACCTTCTGGGTCAATTAGGACGCAAATCGGGCCGTGCTTTAGCAGCATCTCTTCCGGTCACCTCGCCAGACCCCTGTGCTAGTTCTGTGTTCGTCAGTCCCAGCAGCACCCGGTTCCTCCAGCGTGGGGTTGACCCCAACCAGGCAGTTCACTATGTTCAATAATTGTCAGCCCAGCTGCCTCAAACCTGCCTGGGGGCACACCCTTCTCTCACAGTGCCTCTCCGAGCCACCATCTTGCTACCGCCCGCGTTGTTTAGAGTAGCATTTCGCAGTCCCCTCACACCTTCAACTCTGCATTTGTTGTCTTGTAGGAGGTTGCTTCCACTGCCCTAAATGGTGCAGTGATCTAGTGATGCAGATTATGACCCATAACGGTGATACTTGAGGATAGCAGTCTCCAGCCAGCAGGGCTGCACTAGAGTGCGACCATCTTGCTGTGGGCTCTTTAGCGCCCCCTAAACATTGATGTTTAAATGTACGTTAAAACAACCAGAAACACGTTCCAACAAATCCATCTAGATGAATTTTTTTAATATTCAATTTCTTTAAATGAAACCAAAGTTAAAATAAATTGAATAAAAAAAAGTTTTATAATTTGAAAATTAAAAGTAAACAATTTAAATATAATTGAAATTGTAAAGTTAACTAATGAAAACTGAGCTAACAGAATTTAAGATAAATGTCAAAGATTTAAAAACGTATTATATATTTTTTAACCTTAAACATAACACTTTTATTAAGTTAACTTTGTCTAAGGCACATATCTATCAATGTATGGGGCTGGGTGTTTAGTCCCAAAAACAAACTCAGGTTTACATAAAAAGTTATGTCTTATAATTACATTGATTAAAAATAAATTTTTCAAAACCATGGTAATTTGAACTTAAAAACGAAATGGGAAAGCACCATGCTAACCAGTTGCTCAAAGAATTGATCGGCTAGATTTACAGACTCCGACAGACGCAGAGGCCAGGGGCCCCACCATTTACATCAGAGCCATTCCCATCCATTGTATTGTATTATAATTCCATTTATATAGAGCTTACTACCCCTGATGAGGAACCAAAGCGATTTTTTAGCAAGTAGCACACTACTCCGGAACCCATAAAGGATTAGTGTTGAATTAGTATAGTGAAATATGAAATTAATTTGAGTGGTGGATAGGTTAGCCAGTTATTTGGATTCAGAAGGATAGAAGAGGGAAAAAAGGTTTGTATTTATGTAGCGCTTGTTGCCACTGTTGGAGTGTTGAAGCACTTTTTGGCAAGTAGCACGCTACTCCGGAAACCCATAATGGTGGTGAAGTAGTATAGTGAAATATGAAAGTATTTTGAGTGGTCGATATTAGTCAGTTATTTGGAGTGAGAAGGATAGCAGAGGGATAGAAGAGGGAAAAAGCTTTGCATTTATATAGTGCTTGTTGACCCTAATGGGGTGTTGAAGCGCTTTTTTGGCGAGTAGTACACTACTCCTGAGCCCATAATAATTATTGTTGAATTAGTATAGTGAAATATGAAAGTAATTTGAGTGGTGGATATGTTATTCAGTTATTTGGATAGAGTAGGGTAGCGGCAGGATAGAAGAGGGAAATCGGTATGCATTTATATAGCACTTGCTACCCCTGATTCGGGTGTTGTAGTGCTTTTTTGGTGAGTAGCACGCTGCTCTGGAACCCATAAAGGATTAGTGTTGAATTAGTATAGTGAAATATGAAAGTAATTTGAGTGGTGGATATGTTAGTCAGTTATTTGGATTGAGAAGGGTAGGGGAGGGATAGAAGAGGGAAAAAGTTTTGCAATTTATATAGCGCTTGTTACCCCTGATGGGGTGTTGAAGTGCTTTTTTTGGCGAGTAGCACGCTACTCCGGAACCCATAAAGGATTAGTGGTGAATTAGTATAGTGAAATATGAAATTTGAGAGGTGGACATGTTAGTCTGTAATTTTGATTGAATAGGATAGTGGAGGGATAGAAGAGTGAAGGATTTAGACTTTTTTGGGGGGTCTGTTTTGGAGGTCATAGCAGTAGGAGGAGGCTTGGGATGAGTAAAAACGGATGTGGATGGGAAGAGTTAGAGGGAAGAGTTTAGAAAGGCTTGTTTTAGGAGAACGGTATAGTAAGAGAGGTGTCAGATGATGCAAGGAGGGGTAGAGTAGGAGATAGTCTAAAAAGGGTTATTTTGGGGATCAGTGTAGTGGTATGCGGTTTGGGATAAATGAGGGAGTGGATGTAGAGGATATATATTGATAGAGGTATAGGGTGAGAAATAGGGTAGTGCATTGGAAGGAGTAGTAGAAATAAGTTTGAGATGAGTCAGGAAGTTGGGGTAGAAGATGTATTGAGAGGTGAGAAATAGGGTAGTGCATTGGATATTCTGGATTAGAAGAAAGTAATAAATATATCGATCCATAAGTACATGGAAGGTATATAGATGCATAAAGGCGGTAAGTATATGTAGATTAAAGAAATTGATAGAAGTATAGGATGAGAAATAGGGTAGTGCATTGAATATGCTTTTTTTAGGAGAAAAGTATTAAATATATAGATCCAAGTATATGGAAGGTATACAGATGCATAAAGATAGTAAGAAGTATATGTAGATTAAAGATGCATTAGATAAACTCTGGTTTCAACTGTACCAGTAATTTTCACTGTGTCTGGATGAGGAGAAAGAAAGTACCCGGTTGCTTTGCAAGAAGAGTCCCTTTAGGGAAAGTGTCAGGTGAGCCTAGGTCAACATTAGGACCACATACCATTGTTGCTTGTGGTTCACTGCTACTCCTAAGGGAAAATGCTGCCCCATTGATCAGCAGTGCAGAGATTATTTGGATTTGTGATTATCTGTTAGATTAATAATTTCAAGAACATTGGTGCGCTACAATCTGAGTGTAGCCTACAACCGATTTGGCCAGTGAATCTTGATCCAGCAAAAAACTGACCCCAACACTTCACCATATCAAATGCCTTTTAACAGAATATTGGCCTGAAACATTCCACTCTGCCCAGCAGCTGCTATTGGCTCAAAAAGACCAACCAATGTTGTCGTTTGCAATTTGGATTGAGAGAGATGTGCTGCTTTTACAAAGCTGGCTTGCAAGAAGGATTCCGTTTGAAACTGATCTACTATCGGAGCCTTTTCGTAGCTATGCATGGAACATGTAATTGAAACCTACCGATCTACTTTCAACAGTAGACTTGGATTCTGAATAAGGGTGCTGTTGAAGGCCCTGAAGTCAACCACTTTGACAGTAGAGTATTCCAAAGTAGTACACATGACCTAAAAATGCTTAGTGTAGGAAAGTAGGATCTGCTTAGTATAGGAAAGTAGGATCTGCTTCTTATGGTTACCCCAACTTTTTGCTTGATGTGATGCTGTTTTTGACAAGTCTGACTAGGATCCTGCTAATCAGGACCCAGTCTATCTGCTTTCTCCCTAAACTGTTATGTACTTGGGTACACTCCAGATTGGATGCTTGGGTACCCTTGTCAGTCCCTAATATATGGTACCCATGTACCCAGGTCATAGGTACCCCAGAGGTTTCCCATGGGCTGCAGCATGTATTAGGACACCCATGAGAGACCATGCAAAATAGAACTACAGGCCTGCCATTGCAGCCTGTGTAAGTTGGTACATCCACCACTTACTAATGATATAAGTTTACTATATCTAAGGGTCACTGCACTTAAAACCTATAAGTCACCTCTGTAGCAGGCCTTTACAATCCTGAGGGCAGGGTGTTTGGTTCTAAGTGAGCGGGTACCCCTGCATGAGCAGGACACCCCGGCAGCCTACGGAGTCCATTCTCCTGGGTTGTCTGTGAAGCAGCCATATACTAATATAGAGGGGCGTTACGTGACCGCGAGAAGATCATCTCCAAAACAGCTGCAACAAACCCTATTGTGTTTGGTGTCAAACATGTTGGAATCATACCCCCACACCATTACCGGTGTGGGAGGTATGATTCCACCCACCGGAGAGCCCTCCGTTAGGCTCTCATTGTTCCCGGTACCAGCCTTCTAGTCCCGGACAGCACAAAATAGTTGCTGCCAACCAGAGACACATTCCTGCCCTCCTGCTGCTGAGCCAAGCTTGAGCAGGGGAAGGCAGAACAATAAGCATCCTGTCATAGGGAGGTGTGACCACCTCCCAGACAGGATTTAGTGCATTAGGGCTGGGTGGGTGCACTTGCCAGCCCTTGAAAGTCTGCATGAGGGGCACATTTGGTGTCCCTGTGTATAGTCCAATTCAAACCACTCCTGGGAGCCAACGGCTCCCACTCTGGCGTGAAACTGGCGTGAAACTGGACAAAGGCCATGTGAGTAACCTTCTCCCTGTCCAGACCCTGCACTGGGAGGATCCCCTGATTCTTCCCAACCCTTTCCTTAGGGTACTTAAGGGCTTACCTGGATGTAGCTCCCTAGATTTGTCGTGGACAAGATTCAGAACTGAAACCACTGCACTTTGACCGTCTGGGCACTCTGGACTTCGTTTGGGCCTGACTTCTCCCTTTCAGTCTGCTGCCTCGTCTGTGCCTGTGCACCATACAGGGTCCGTGTAGGGCCTGTGGAGCATCCAAGACATCTGAAGGTAATCTCCCTTGGAGTGAAGGAGTCACTACCCTGCATTCACAGGCACCACAACACTGCTGACTGGTTGGCTGATCCTGAGCTCCTACGGACTCCGAAGGGTTCAACCACACAGGCGGTGGATTTCTACATCCCTCAAGGCCCAGGCTACCCTCTCACTTAGTTTGAGGCCAGAATCCCTCATGGGGGCTGCAATACCCGAACCTCTGTGCACCGCGTACTTTTGCAAATGCAAATGCTTGTTGGCTATTCTGCAGCAAGTGCATTGGGCTCCAAGTAGCCCCATCCTCAGGTAACTTCTCCCGCAAAGATCTTAAACCGCATTGCGCCGTGTGCTCTGTGGCCTGTTGTTTTGTAAAGCTGCCCAAGGTCCTCCTGCAACTCCAGTGTCTTCGACCTGTGGGTCCTGCGGAGGTTCATCTACGATATTGGGCTCCCCCTGATTGCTCTGGGCTTGCCCTGACTCCCCTGCATGTGGGAGTCCCCTGGACCTTGCTGGTCCTCTTCCTGAAACTTCTTGACCTTCTGCGTGGGTTGCTTTTGCCAAGGCTTGTTGGTGCTCCTGCCAGACACCGACCCCTCAGGACTCGACATCCTTCATGGGACAGCTCGTATCTAGCTCCAGGTTGTCCTCAGCGTGGCCTGGTCCCCACAGCTGCAGAGTCAAGGTAATCGACATCCATCCTGAAGCACCCGACATCTGTGGGCATTCGCCTACTGAGCCCCTGGTCACTCACAAGTCACCCAGACTCTGTCCCCTCTGCTTTCATGTACTCTTCATCAAGAATCCACGTTTAAATTCCTCCGGACACTTTCTCCTCTTCCAGCAGCGGCACTTTCCTGAAGCCCTCCATTGGGTTGGACGGCGGTTTCCAATGCCACTTTACACCTATGCACCCGGCTTCTCTGAGATAGGTAACTTGGGTACCACGGTATCCACGGGTGGGGTGGCTCTCCAGCCTTCTGTATTCCATGGGGTTTCTTCAACCGCGACTTGCACATGAACTTGTACGGAGCACGCGGTCGTGTTCACACACTACACACACTCTCCGTGGGGCCACTATCTACTCACCTTAGGTGGTTCCTTGGGGTCCCAGCAATTCTATGTCCTCGCGACATTGTCCTGACTCGAGTCGTGGTTCTTACACCACTTTCTTAGTATATGGTTTAGCCCCTCCCTGGGGCCCACTGTGTATTAGTGCTATTTACTGTGATTTCTTTGCTAAAGTATTGTGTGCTTTGTGTCTCAGTGTGGGAGATACTGTAATGTACTAGATAGTGTTATATAATAGATACATATTTTTATAACTACTGTGTGGTTCTCTTTTCATTTAATATATGCTATAAGAATGCTTTCTGGTTAAACAAGCTGCTTTACACTCCTTCAAGACTAAGCCTGAAGGCTGCTCTCCACAGCTACCACTTAGAGAGCGTTCTAAGGTTGTCTGAGACCTCCTAAATCACCATAAGGGGTGTCTGGACTGGTACAAGGTGCCCACTTACATAAGTGGACATCACATACCGGGCCAGCTTCTCACACTTATTATTAGTTGGTCTTGCTGGAACAATGAATCATTTTGCGCCTGAATATGATTGGAATTCCCTGATTCTTCCCTTTTGTGGGTGTGTTGGTGATCGTCCAGGAGATTTAAATCATCCGAAGTACAACTATCTAATTGAAAGTCGCTCTTATTGCTATCAAAAGTTCTTTATTTTTCCAGCAGGCACAAGTCGGTTCTGATTTTCCACTAAATAGCAATCATCATCCTTTGTGTCTTCTGTTTCTCTTGGATGGATAAAGATAGGAGAGGAAGATTGCTGAGAGATTCTTCTATCATTTGTTTGTTGGTAATGGTGATGGCGATCAGAATTACCCGAGTCTTTTACAGTCCTCTGTACAGTGGGTGATGTTAATGGAGCTGTTGTTTGTACTGTAAAAGAGCTGGAAGGGAGCTTCTTTGATTGCAACATTTTCGAATTTTTACACACATTTTGGTCCTGGATACTCATCGGTGAACATAAGGTTTGAGTGAAATTTAAGTTGTAATTAGATTTTAAATGTGAACTAATTTCGGAATGGGGCGAAGTCACTCCAGATGTTTTAGGATGTAATGGTTGGTCTGATTGAGACATTTTATTAGTACCGTTGTTTCTACTAAGTTTCTACAGAAGCAGTCGTGTCCTTGTTGGAATCACTAGAAACTGGTACAGGTTGATGTAATAAAGTAGAGGAAGAAAAAGAAACAGAACAAGAAGAAAAAATAGAAGGCTGCTTCGGTTTTAGGCCCTCCATGTGTACTGCGGCAAGGTGGACCTTCTTGTCATTTGCTCACTCTAAGTGAGAGCTCTTGTGTGGAGAATATGTCGGAATATCGAATGTGTCGCATATAGCGAGTCAACATTAGAGTTTTTGTAATGAAAATAGTTTGTTATAGTATTTACTGTTCCAAGGTGAGGAGAAGTGATTTGAGAAGAGTGTAACACAAGTGATGGTGATTTCGTCATTATTTATAATTCTGATCCTGGGCAATCATCAATATTAGGTATCCATTTATTTCTGGTATGTGAGATATCCAAAGTTGGCATCTGGCGTGCAGGAGTTCCAGTGTTGTGCTTCCCTAGACAATCCTCTGTACTTATGTGTCTCATTCTTGCAGGCCAAAGATTTTGATTTTCTACTATATTCATATTAAATTGGGCCAGCCTCTTAGGCACCTGGGTTAAAGAGGAGGATGTCTACATGCGCTGAATATTTGTGTTTTTATGAAAATTCTAAATGCTTTATGATGTATTACTATTCTTTAAAGGGACTGCATGTTGGGGGGCAGCAATGAAAGGTTATTGCATAATGCTAGCCTCTGTTGTCTTTAATGAAATCAAGATTCTCTCTGTATGTTTATCGGAGAATAGCCATTTCCCTACAAGACAGGAGGCTACCATTATGCATATTTAAAGCCATCCAAAGCTACACTACTAACATGCTCTACCGGTCTCAAATAATACTTTGCAAAAGTATTTGTATTTGACCAATCAGCTGTTTTAAGTATTTCAGGTAGCGAACCACCTTCCCAAAAAACCTTACTAGCCATCGCCCCTCTTGAAGAATGGGCACCAAACCTGGAAAGATCCACATCAGCTTCGCTCATAACCATATATACCCATCTGGTCAATGTAGCTGTAAATACAGGTTTATAAGGCTTCACATAGGATAAAAGCAGGTGATCAACACCATGCGCTCTAAACTCCAGGACCCTGCTCCAATACACTCTCATACATCTTACCACACATAATTTTTCACAATTATGGAAAAAAAGATAGAAGACTGAATCTGACATTCTTTTAGTTCTTTTTCAAACATCAAAGTGCACACCTTCTGGTGAAAAGAACCTGTTAGATAACTCTAGAGCTTTGATGTCTGAGACTGTTCTAAAGGAAACCAAACATAGCAAGGTTGCTTACTTCATGGATATTTGTTTAAGAGAAAGGTAAAGATTGGCTGGCCAAAAAGTAAAATGCTTGAAAATCAAACTGACTTCCCAGAGGGACTCATAACGAGCCCTTGGGGGTCTTCTCAATCTCACACATTTCATCACTCTTCTTATTAAAGGATTACTCCCAATTACCGAAATATTAATCAGCGCATTACCTGAAGAAATAGCAGATCTATAGCAATTTATGGTCCTATATGAAAGACCGAAGTTAAAGAGATCTGCAAGATAATTGGCTACCTGGTGTACAGGAGCTTCCGCGGGATCCAGATCCCTTTCCACGCACCAACTACACCATTTCTTCCAAACACCTCTGTACTTTTTTCTTGTTCCCGGGGCCCATGACTCATCCAGTAAACCCTTAGTTTCTCCTGAAAGGCCTGAATATCTGCTTGAAACCCTGAAATCTTCCAGACAAGAAGGTTAATTTTCCTCTCTAAAACCAAAGGATGTTCTTCTCCGTCTGAACCCTATAGATGACCCAAGGATACCGGGACCAGTCGCAGATGGCTACTGCAAGTTCCATCACCCCTGGAAATCAAACCTGAGACCTCCAAAAGGGAGTCCCTAGGATAATTCTGCAGGGCTCCAATCTCACTTCCCACAATACTCTCTGAATCATGGAGAAAGGGGGAAAGACATAGCCCTTGTTCCTGCCCCAGTGCTGCAGAAAAGCATCCACAGCCACTGCCTCTGGATCCGGCCTCCAACTGAAATATCTCTGTACATGGTAGGTCAGCCTGCTTGCAAATAAGTCTAACTGAATCGGCCCCCAGAAATCTTGTATGAAAGTGAAAACCTCTGGGTCTAATTACAATCCCTGGAGTCCCGGAAATATCTGGAATTCCAGTCAGCCCTTACATTCTGAAGGCCTGGAATATACTCCGCTCTTAACACAATCTTGTGTTCCCAACAAAAATGCCAAATTTGCCTTGCCAAATCTGCCAAAGCTTTTGACCTCGCACCTTCCAAGCAGTTTATATATTTATATTTTTTATAAATATATATTAGAACTGCTGTGAAATTGTCTAATCGAATCAGTGTGTTGGAATTTGTCAGTAATTCATTGAAACTCCATAAATCATTTAGATCAGCCAATATTTCTAAACAGTTTATGTGAAGTGACTGTTCCTCCTTTAACCATCTTCCACCTGTCTCCCAATTGTTCAGCTGAGCTCCCCAGCCCCAGTTGCTTGCATGTGATTCCACGACACAGTCTGGAACATTCCCAAAGATGGCCTTGCCACTCCAAGCTTCGAGATTTCTCAACCACCATTCCAGATCCTCCAGTGCGTCTTTTGATAGGGGAAGCCAATCTACATACCATAAGCCCTTTCTTAGTCCCAAAGCTTTCAATCTCTGGAGGCCCCTATAATGTAGTGGGCCAGGATAAATAGCCTGAATAGAGGACGATAAAAGTCCCAGAACTCTCGCCAGGTCTCTCAGAAAGATTACTTCTTTGGACAAAACTGATCTCACTGCCTTCTTTATCTTTGTCGCTTTATTCTGCGGGAGAATCAATTGAGATAGAATAGTATCTACCTGGAAACCCAAAAACTCTGTTTTGGGTGTGAACCATGACAGACTTCTATGTATTCAGTATGAAACCCAGATTCTCCAAAAGTTCCATCATCCATGCCAAATCATTCAGAAGCGCCATCCTGTCCTGAGACATAATTGTATTGTAATTGCATATATATAGCACTTACTACCTCTGATGAGGCGTCGCATCGCTTTTTTAGCGAGCAGCACGCTACTCCGGAACCCATAGAAAATGAGTTGTTAATTAGCATAGGAAAATATGAAATTAATTTGAGCGGTGGATATGTGATGCAAATGAAGATGTCACATAACACGCTGGAGCTTTCCTTTACTTCAAGTAAGTTTATTCGAGAGGAACAGATGAAGCGTACACCACTCCAGCTGACTGAACACCAACTGCCTAGTTTAGAACACCGCTTGCCACCCGCACGTAATTAGAACCCTACAGATGTTCTACATAAAGAACCCCAGCAAAGCATAGAGAAAAGACTAGAACATGTGATAACTATTTACAACACATCTTCTTCCCTAAATATTGAACAGTTAAACTACCATACAGATATTACACATACAATAAGCAAGAGCATAAATAATAAATCAAATACATCAACATAAATAATCATTCAGATAGACAGGAGGTCTGCGGGACCTTACATCTCTAATCACAACAGATTGTTGAGCAGATGGTTGAGAATCATGACTATGAGAAACTCCCACCTGTGAGTTATCAGCCATGGTAGCATCTCCATCACCCTTCTCCCTACAATGAATTACCTCTGAAGAAACCGAAGACTCAGAAGTAGCCAACAAGTACCCACTACTGGGTAGACCATGTTCCACCAACTTACTACAGCCACTAGATGATGTTGACCTACAATAAAGTGCTACCCTGCGAAGATTCCACTTTTCACCATTATCCAGTACAACATAATGTGGAAAAACTTCCTTGACAACATATGGCCCTCTAAATTTTGTAAGACCCCTTATTACTCTCCCAGGTTTCACCTTAACCAAATCACCAACAGAGATTGTTTTAGAGATACACCCCTTCAACTCTGAAACCGTGCCTTCAACAATATAATTTTTAATCCAAGAGGGAGTAAGCTTAGTACCTGGACGTCTTCCACGCATGAGCTCAAATGGAGATTTGCCATCCTCCTTATGAACCGTGGTTCGATAGGCCCACACCATATCTTTAACCATTTCATCAGCAAATCCACCTGAGGCACACGCCATTTGAATAATCCCTTTCACAACTCTGTTAGCCCTCTCACACACACCATTTGCCTGTGGATTATAGAGCGAAGTACGATGATGAGTCACTCCACACCCAGATAAAAATACCCGCATTTTCTGCGAGGTAAGCTGAGTTCCATTATCCGTGATCAACACTGAAGGATAACCTTCATTAAGACATATATTCCTAAGAAATTGTATAGTACAGTCCGTGGTTATATCCTTAACAAATTCCACAGCAAGCCATTTGGAATACACATCAACAATAACTATGGCAAAGCGTTGAGTGCACGGTAATTCATCCATAGGACCAATAAAATCCAAACATACACTATGCCATGGTAAATCCGGCGTGGTGATGTGGCTCACCTCTGAACTGGAGCCAACTCTGAGTCTCTTTTCACAATCCCTACAAGCTGAGCAATTTTTTACGCAAGACGCTACCTGAGCATCCATGCCTGGCCACCAAACATCTGCCTTTAATCTACGCTGTGTAAGTGTTTGCCCTAGATGACCTTCATGAGCCAATAATAACAGCTTGCATCTTAAACTGAAAGGTGGAATATACTTGTCCCCTCTCATTAAAATACTGTCGCCACAAGTCGACAATTCATCCAATACTTTGAGAAATGGCTGTACAGAAGGCTGAACACAACTTTCTCTTCTGGATCCTAATTTTACTAACTCCATCACTTTGACGAGAACTACATCATTTCTCATTGCAGTAAGCCATTCATCTTTAGTAAAACTACCCCCACTCAACGTTACTACATCATGAATGACAGCTACATCCCCATCCACATGCACATCAGAAAACTCATTCTCAGAGCCCTCTACTTTGACTGGGAGCCTTGAAAGGCAATCAGCTTGTATGTTACGCCAACCTTGAATATATACAATATCATACTGATACTCTTGTAGTTTTGAGGCCAACCTTGCCAATCTTGGTGAACCCTTCCCGGCACCTCCTGGAGACAAAACTTTTACTAAGGGTTTGTGGTCAGTTTTGAGCTGAAATTTTGTACCCCACAAGTATGTTCTAAAGTACTGTACTCCCCAAGCAGCAGCTAACGCCTCCTTCTCAATTACTGAGTAATTCAGTTCAGAAGCAGACAGCGTACGTGACGCAAAAGCAATGGTTTTCTCCCCTTCATGACATTTCTGTAACAAAACTGCCCCTAAGCCTGTAGCACTCGCATCCACCATCAATATAGACATGCGCTTGATATTAAAGGGAGTTAACACCCTGGCCTCACTCAATTCCTTTTTTATCAAATCAAAACACTCTTGGTGCTCAACATTCCAACAAACTTTTACTCCTTTTTTTAACAAAGACCTCAACACCAACGTCTTGTCCGAGAAATTCTTCACAAATCTAGCATAAAATTCAATAAGTCCCATGAATGACCTAAGTTGTTCTTTTTCAGTGGGAGGTGGAGCTAGATTAATGGCTTCTAAAAGATTCCTCTTTGGTTTAACACCTTGAGCTGAAATCTCATAGCCCAAATACTCTATGTGTTGAACCAAGAAACAACATTTCTCTTTTCGTAACGTCAAACCAGCATCATCTATTCTTTGTAATACATTTCTGAGCACTGAATTATGTTCTGAAACAGTGTCCCCAAACACCAATATGTCATCTTGAAAAAACACTGCTTTCTTTATGCCAGTAAAAATCTCTGTGACTAACCGTTGAAACACACTGGCAGCTGATATTAACCCAAACGGAAGTCTGGTGAACTGAAATGTGCCCTCAGTGGTTATAAACGCTGTTAATTCTTTAGATTCATCGTGAAGTCTAATCTGATGGTAAGCGCTCTTCAAATCTAGTTTTGTGAAGAACTTTGCCCCCTGTAGAGTAAACACTAACTCCCCTATATTAGGGAGAGGAAACGTGTCTGCTACCACATGCTTATTTAACGATCTTAAGTCCACACAGAACCTAATTTTGCCATCCGCCTTCTGCGTGATAACCACCGGAGACACCCATGCAGATGCCTCCACAGGTTCAATGACACCCCCTTGCAACATTTCTTCAATTACTTTTCTAACTTCGTCTTTGACTGATATCGGTACTCTTCTTGCTTTATGCTGTACTGGAATTGTGCCCTTCTTTATCACGATCTTGTGAACATACCCCTTTAGTTCACCCAACTGCTCTCTAAAAACGTTCTTCGCACCATCAAGTATGTCACTAACAGTGTTATCATCTATAACCATTACCTGGTTGGGTGCTCTTGGATTCACTATGATATGCAGATCATATTGATGAATCCATCCAAGAATTGGTGGACCATCTACAGCAACATATACTTTCCCTTTGATAGATCTGTTCTCAAAATGTATGTCTGCATCAAAATACCCCAACAAGTCTATTCTCTCACCCTGGTAGCCCGTTGGAGAAATATCACTTTCCTTCAATTTCGTTTCACCCCACTTGTCTTTGAATATATCCTGGGGAATAATTGTGTGTCTCGAACCAGTGTCGACCATCAAGATTACTGGGCACTCATTAACTGTAAATTCAGCTTTAGGTCTTTTTTCCCTCTTCTCATTGTCAATACTACTAACCTCGTCACTCACACTCAAAATTTTATCTTTCTCACGTCTTATTTCGATAGGTTTATCCTCAATGACAGCTACATTAACGCTGCCTTTACTTCTGCACATCCTAGAGAAATGACCCAATCTTCCACACTTGAGACATTCCTTATTATTCGCAAAACAGAATTTTGCTTCTGAGCTGTGACTCATACTACCACATCTTGAGCAACATCTACTATTGGGATATTTTACTAAACTATTCTTTTTTAAAGGATTTTTCCCTTTAAACCTGACTACCCCAATAGCCTCTTCATTTTCTATCTCACACTCACTCTTAAGCTTTTCTGACACCACCGAAATCTGCTGTGAACTATATTTATCTAGTTCCTTCATACATTTCTCCGACTCTTCCACAACTTTCGCCAAATCAATAGCTAATTTCAAGGACGGATTCTTGGCCGCCCACAACCTCTCCTGAATTTTCCTATTGTTGCACTGTACTATGAGCTGATCACGTATCAACTCATCACTCATTGCCCCAAAATTACATTTCACAGAGAGTTCTCTGAGTCGTGCTACAAAGTCATCAATAGATTCCTCTGTACGTTGTTTGTGAGTGTAGAACTTGTATCTGTTCATAACAAGGTTTTCTTCCTTGCCAAACCTCACTTCTAGTCTGGTTATAGCCTCCTTATATTCATTTGGAATTGTGTAGTATCCTCAGGTCATGTTATTATGTTCCCTTCATTCTGTACCTAGCTGCTCAGCCAGTGTCAGTGTTCCGCGTAGAATGTTAGTGTGGGTGGAATGCTTGGATACTGTGTGGGACTGAGACAGTTGGGAAGATGGGCTGAGCAGCTAGGAGGCTGCTCCTGGTGGGGTTAATGCTGGGGCCTATGTTGGGGCCTATTGTGGAGCCTGTTCTGGATTTACTACCTTTACGTCTATGATCTTAATAAACTACATATGAAAAGTGGAATCTTCGCAGGGTAGCACTTTATTGTAGGTCAACATCATCTAGTGGCTGTAGTAAGTTGGTGGAACATGGTCTACCCAGTAGTGGGTACTTGTTGGCTACTTCTGAGTCTTCGGTTTCTTCAGAGGTAATCCATTGTGCTTTGCACGCGTGGGTTCGTATCCCACTCTCGTCGCCAAAATGATGCAAATGAAGATGTCACATAACACGCTGGAGCTTTCCTTTACTTCAAGTAAGTTTATTCGAGAGGAACAGATGAAGCGTACACCACTCCAGCTGACTGAACACCAACTGCCTAGTTTAGAACACCGCTTGCCACCCGCACGTAATTAGAACCCCACAGATGTTCTACATAAAGAACCCCAGCAAAGCATAGAGAAAAGACTAGAACATGTGATAACTATTTACAACAATATGTTAGTCGGTTATCTGGATTGAAAAAAGATAGTGAAGGGATAAATGAGGGAAGGATTTGCATTTATATAGTGCTTGCTACCCATGATGCGATGTTGAAGCGCTTTTTTGGTGGGTAGCATGCTACTCCGGACCCCAAACAGGATTAGTGGGGAATTAGTATAGGGAAATATGAAGTTAATTTGAGCGTTGGACAGGTTGATCTGTTATTTGGATTGAAAAGAAATAGTGGAGGGATAGAAGAGGGAGGTATTGAAGGTATTTTTGTGTTTTTTTTGTTTTGGCGTTCATAGCAGTAGGAGGAGGTGTGGGAAGAGTCAGAGGGAAGGGTTTAGGAAGGCTTGTTTGGGAGGTTTGAATAGTAAAAGAGGTATGGGGATGATGCAAGGAGGGGTACAGGAGGGAAGAGTATAGAAAGGGTTATTTTGGGGATCATACTGGAATGGGGTTTGGATTAAGTGGGAGAGTTGAGGTAGAGGATATATTGAGTGGTGTATAGGGTGAGATTTAGGATAGTGCATTGGAGATGCTGAATTAGAAGTAAAGTAATAAATATAAAGATACATAAGTACATGGAAGCTATGTATGTATAAGGGAGGTAATATGTGTAGATTTATGTTGCATTTAATAAACTCAGACTTTCAAGTGTTGCTGTAAAGTTAATGTATTTGTTTTATTTTTGTAATTCAATAGTGAAGCAATTGTAGATAGTTATGATACATTTACTTATTTATGCAGTCATCTATATACATGTTAAACATAGAATAATATAACTATAAGTAATATGTACATTTGTTAAGCAGAACTAAAAAATATCTATATATGTATAAATATAGTTATACACTTTATACAAAGCAATGCACATATGTAGGTATACATCTATAGTCCAAATACATGCTTAAATACAGAGAGATATGCTTTATGTTTATTCAGTATGGTGGTTATGTGAGAAAGAGCCAACTCTTGAGTAGTGTTCTGAAGATAAGATAGTTATCCATTATTAGTTAGGCGAACTCCTCTCTGTCTGAGGAAGGTTACCACGGAACAAAGCACCTTGGTAAAACACCACAGAGCTGAGGACAGCTGTGGGGATTGGAATTGGAATAGGAATGTTGGGGGGAGCTGAAGGTTCTGTGGATGGCAGTTGTTGCCTGTGACAGAGACATGTCGGCTGAATAAAGCGTGTCCTACCAGCAGATCTTGTTGTGGAGATCCTTTCAGTGGCCCGAAGAGAAGACAGAGGAACTGATAAAGAATACCCGTCCTTGTGAAGCGCAGATACTTCTGACTGTACCCTGTCCATGGGTATTGTGAAGTAAGCATCTTTGAGGTCTAATTTACCCAACCAATCCTTGGACTGCATGATGTCTCGTAAAAGATGGATACCCTCCCTCTTGAAATGTATTTAGTTTAGAAAGTTGTTCAACTCTCTTAAATTTATAACAGGATCCAAACGTTGTCCTTTTTTTACTTGAAAAACTGTGCTCACAAAGCCCCCCGATGCCTCCTTGTTAGAACTGGGGGTCTCTAGTTGGCAGAGGTAGGTACCTTTGACCAAATGGGGACCCTTGCTTCTAAGTCAGGGAAAGGGGATTACACTACTGGATAACCCCTGCTCACCCCCTTGGTAGCTTGGCACAAGCAGACAGGCTTATCTCAGAGGCAGTGTGTTAAGCATTTGTGAACACACAGTAATACAGTGAAAACACTACAGATGGACACCACATAAGTTTTATAAAAATAAGTATTCTTTATATAGACTTAACACAAAGCCACAAACGACAAAAATCCACAATACTGTACTCAAAATTGACTTAAAGATGGTAGAGGTAACTTAGTTCAAGTTGATGGTTAATGCGACACAGTTCTCACAAAAGTACCTGGATGCGTAACGCAAAATAAACAAAGGGCTCGCAGCGTTGGAGATGCGTTGGTTCCTTGCTTCGGGGGAGACGATGCGTCGTGCCTCAATGCTTGCGCAGAGTAGGGGATGCGTCTTGATCCTTACCGAAGAGGAGGTGATGCGTAGATTCTCGTGCTGCAGCCCGGTTGGGATGCGGCAAGATGGCGCCTCAATGTGATGCGACAATCCGGTGCGATGCGATAAGATGGCGCTCTTGATGCGGCGATCTTGAGACGATGCGTGCACGCCCTGGCAGCCTTGAGGCGACTCTATACTTTGGAACCACGACAGGCACTGTGACACGCTTCTCCGGTGATGCGACGGCGACTCTCACAGTTGTGACGCGCTTCTCCAGTGATGCGACAGCAGACACCTGCGACAAAGACACGTTTCTGGGAGATGCGGCCGTGGCACGCTTCTCCGGCGATACGATGACTACAGTTGCGGCGGGGATACGCTTCTTCTTGTTGCGTCGCGCTTCCAGCGACACGCAGGCTTCTGCAGATAGAATTCCCAGCAAGGAAATTCAGGGGGGAGCTGGTGGTGAAGTCTTTTGTCCCCGAGACTTCAGCAGGAGGCAAGCACAAGTTCAAGCCCTTGGAGAAATATTCTGCAAGATGATGAAGTACACACAAAAGTTCCTTCTCCTCTCCTTGGCACTGAAGACACCACTGTAGGCCAACACAGAACACTGGCAGGGGGAAAGTCCACTCCTGCAGCTTCCTTTGGTTCTTCTCCTTGGCAGAGGTTCGTCTTGTTGTTCCAAAAGTGATCTAAAGTCTTGAGGTCTGGGTCCCCATATTTATTCTACTTTTCTCTTTGTTCTCTGAAGGCAGAGGCCTTTGCCTAGTCCAAACCAGTTCTGGTCAGTCCTAGAGCACTTTGTTGACAAGACTCCTTCTTTCCTTTCACAGTGCAAGGCAGAGACATCAGACACACCACATGAGGTGGAGCCAGCATTGTGGAGGGAAGGCACAGCCCTATTCAGGTCACAGGTGCAACTCCTCCCACCCATCTACATGCAGATCTTTCTATTCAGCCCTGTCTCCTGGAATCCCCAGCCCCTGTCACTCACAGAACCAGACACACAATACACAGCCTAGCAGAGGCAGGCTTGGACAGTTAAGCAAGAAAATACCTACTTTCTAAAAGTGGTATTTTCAAATACAAAATGTTAAAACCAACTTTACTAAAATATGTATTTTCTCATTCTGAGTTCAGGCATACTAAACTCGAATTTCTACCATGTTCCCTGGGTCAATTAGGATTATAGGATGTAATAATCAAACTGCCCATTCTGGCCAATGGGGAACAGGTAGCCTTGCAATAGTGGAAAACTAAAATGGCTGTAATTCACTATTAGGACATGCCACACACACCAGGGCATGTCCTACCTTATGAGATGGCAAGATGGCGGACTGACCTTGACGAGGGTTGCGGCAGCTCCTCACTCTCCGTGCTCCTCTTTGATGGCGCTATAGTAGAACACTGAAACCATTTACTTTTCTCTGCGAAATCTCCCCTCGGTGTGGTATGAGGCTGTGGGAGTTAGAACTCCGCTTAAACTCCGATTACTGACGGTTGTGCTACATTTACTGCCCTGTTACTCTCATTGCTCCTGCTCTCCCTTTGGTGTGCCTCCACTGCAGCGGCAGCGTGCAAAGCAGACTATGGCCCCTAAACCGGAAAAGGTGGTGAAATGGGTGCACAAAGACCCCATGAACATCTCCGAGGGCTCAGGGGGGGCCCGCGACTCCAAAGCTCCCGACACCGCCCCTGCACCAGTGCGCGGACCAAATCCAGGTTGGAGGGGTGGTGTAGCAAAGAAGACAGATGACGTTTCAAAGGACGTGGGAACAGCAGGAGGGACCCGGCTCCGGACGGCAGAGGCGGTCACGGAGGGGTCACTGCGGCAGTCGACAGTGGTAGAGGCTTTCTCCATGTCTTCATTGGCCGCCCCTACTGTTTTGAATAAAAAAAAGAGAATTTAACCGGCTTGGTGGGCGCAGGGGCTACAGAAAAAGGAGAGCTTGCTCATTCTGGCTTGGGAGCACGGCTGCCGGTGCACCGCGGACCGGAGCAGGGTTCACAGATGGATCCGGTTCTGCTTCTGGTTCAGCAGACTGAAACACTGTTGGTAGACTCTGCAGACCCAAAAGGCATAAAAGCCTCAGCAGAACCAGTAGAGCTACCTGAACCTTTGCAGTCGGAGCTCTCTTTACTAAAGGATAATGATCTGACAGTTAGTACGGGGGCCTCATCCGAGAACGGTGCTTTAATTGTTTTGGGAGAGTCAATGGGGGATCAAGATAAGAACAGGGCTGAGTCTGAAGGAATAAATAGCAATGGGAAAATTAACACTGTCGTCTTTGAGGGTGGACCTCATGCCCCATTCACTGATAACTCTTTTGACAGTAACTCTAATCGTACGTCACAGTTCCCGGCGATGGCAACGCACGGCTCTCCTGAGGCAGATACATTTTTTCACTTAATGATGATTCTGACTCACAGGTTCTTAGTGATTTCAGTATATCAGACTACTCTGCTACAAGTTTGGTTCATGAGAACGGCGGACAGGTGGCCGCAGGGGGTTCAGTAGTACTCCCCGGTAACACCGCCCCTCCTTCACTGGATTTAGTATACCAAACCTTAAAACAAATGCAGAGTGAGGCCAGATCGGAAAGCAGGAAGTCGCTTCAAGCAACAAAGAAGCTCCAGGCCTCCATTCGTAAAGCAAGCAAGCTTTGTACCGTAATGGCCGAAAGGGTTACTCACGTGGAAGATAGAACGGTTGCCTTGGAGGAGGCGGTAGATAAATTACAGGAGTACAAAGGTCAGCAGGAAAAGCAGGCAATGGATATGAGCTGGAAACACGAGGATTTTGAGAATCAGCAACGGAGAAACAACGTCAGATTACTTGGAATTGCCGAAAATGCAGAAGGGGGAAATATGATGTCCTTCGTTGTATCCTTGCTAAATGGATCATTCCCGGAACTTGCAAACTGGGACATGGAGGTCCAGTGGGCCCATAGTTTTCCAATGCTACAGAAGAAGAAGAATTACCCAGTTAGCCAAGAAGAGCGTCTTAGGGCAATTTTGATCTTCATCGGGAACTTCTTGCTTCGACAGGCCATAATGGACCAGGCAAGACCAGACGCCAAACGGTCCTGTGAACGACATACTTTTTCTGCACGGCCAGATTTTTGCCACGCCACGGTGGAGCCCAGGTGGAGGCTCCGACAACTGATTTCTGCTTTTCAGGGGCTGGGTTGCGAGGCTTACCTGCTATATCCTGCTCACCTTAAGGTTATAGTTAAGGGTCGGGTTCATATATTTTTTTCCAGAATTTAAAGCTCAAGAATTTATGTCAGAACTGAAAGGATCCTAAAGGGAGGGGGGACGCCGCATGCCGTTGCCTGATGTTGCCTGTTACTGGTTAAATCCCAAAACGTTGATGTCAGAGGTTAGGGCGGGCAACGGCAGAGCAATTGATTATTAATCAATATTTTTCTATATTGTTTTACATTGTTATACATTTTATATGGGGGGGTCCCTACTGGTATTTTTCTTTTTAGGTGGCGGTATATACGGGTATAGAGGGCAGGGAGCACGCAGTAGCTTGAGGTGTGTGATCGGCTGCCACACATAGGTCATGACTTACCTATTTGCCTATGTGGGGTGTTGGGGGGGGGGGAAGGGGTGGTGGGGGGTTTGGCTCAAGGGAGGGTTCGGGGGAGATTGGCCACAGCACAGTGCAGCACTACATATGAGGATACTTTGTATTAAAGGATTTAGGAAATATATAGGAGAGTTCTATTTTGAAAGGAAGAGGTGCTCAGGGTGGTATCAAGGGAGAGGAAATGCAGGAAATTCACGCCTAAGGAAAGCTACCCAAAAACTGGTCTGTGAATCCTATTAATCTTAGAATTTTAACAATTAACATCTGCGGGCTTAACGACCAGGCTAAGCGACAAAGGGCGGCTATCATTTTGAAATCTATGAGAGCTGATATTTTATGTGTCCAAGAGACCCATATAGAGGTCAGAAGAGGAGGGGTCTTAGAACAACTTGGGTTTCGTTTATTGGGGGCCACTAAACAGGGGACTAAGACAAGAGGGGTTGCTATCCTTACCCGAAGGAATGATATATTCGTAAGAAAGAAGCTCACAGATAGGTGGGGCCGGTGGGTAGTTTTGCATTGCGTATTTGCTGGGGAGTCTTTTACTTTGTGCTCACTAAATGGCCCCACGGCTGATGATCCAAAGGCCTTGGAGTATCTAGATGCTGAGCTAGTTAACTGGCCCACCCCACTATTAATATGTGGTGATTTCAATATTAATGGGCTTGGCGGGTTGTGGGGTAGCACTGGAGATTCATATTCTGGTCGTAAAAAGGTTTTTTCTTACAAATATAGTCAGACATCATGGTCTTGTAGATCTATTGCATCATTTAAGTGATCAGGACCCTAGCAGTACCTTTGTTTCTGCACCACATAAGGCAGTCTTTAGACTTGACTATTTTTTTTGTGTCTCATTCTCTAGTGCATCTGGCTAAAATAGAGAAATATCCTAGGATATTATCTGAATACAACCCCCTTGCCCTCACTTTGGTTTTTATAAATGGTGTGCGGGTTGAGCGGACTTGGACTTTTGAAAGAGGGCTGATAGCAGATCCTGATTATGTCTCCTATATGAAAGGATGGATTAAGACCTAGTGGGATATAAATAGATACAGTGCCAGCACCGGGGTTGTATGGGACTCTTTTAAAGCCGGGGTCAGAGGGGAGATACTTAGTTTTAGCCTGTCCCGACAGAAGAGGGAGGTGAAGCGCTAAATAAAAACCTAGCTAAAATCGAGGTGGAGCTGGCAGCAGCTGTAAATTCAGGTTTAGCAACGGAAGATATCTTGCTTAGACTTGCCTGGGCTAAGACAGGAATTGGAGATTGTGCTGCCGCAAAAGGCGCCAAGCTTTTTTTAGCTAAAAGAGAACACTGCCATGAAATTAGAAAATGGGTGGGTCACATGGTGGCAGCTAGACTCAGGCAAAGATGCTCCATGAGAGAGATAAACGAGATTAGAGATGAACACAGAAAGTTAGTAATGGACCCCCTTGGGATCCAGGAAGTGTTTCGACACTTTTATCAAAGTCTATATGACGCGGGACCCCAGGGGCAGCAGAACTTAATCCATGGTTATCTTAATAGGATACCATTGCAAGGTATCGAGCATGAGGACAGTATGAAACTTGAGGCTACCGTGACGCAAGACGAGATTTATTGTGCCCTGAAAAACCTTCCCTCTGGTAAGGCCACTGGACCCGACCAGATCCCTTTGGAATTTTATAAAATCTTTTTGGAAGAAGTAGGAACATATCTGGTCACAATAATACGCCTTGCACAATCTGGGGGCTCGGACCCCGACTCCTGGTCAGGAGCAGATATTATAATAATCTTAAAAAAGGGTAAACCATCTCAGGAACCCGGGTCGTACCGGCCAATTATCCTCATAAATGGCGATGTAAAGATTCTGTCCAAAGCTCTCGCAACCAGACTAAATTCTATCATAGGGAAAGTAATCCACCCATATCAACATGGGTTTATCCCGGGGAGAGGGACCACCCAGCATATCCGTCAAGTAATAAAGTTTCAGGAGACCCTATGGCTATGCTGCTTCTGGACGCAGAAAAAGTCTTCAATATGGTCTCCTGGGACTACCTATGGGAGGCAATGAGATGGTTCGGTCTCAGGCAGGGGTTTATTAAAGCCATCAGTAGTTTGTACAAAGCACCAACTGCTCGTCTTAGAATTAATGGGAAATACACCGCACCTTTTGGGATTAAACGGGGCACTAGGCAGGGGTGTCCCTGTTCACCCCTCCTTTTTGCGATATATTTAGATCCCCTAATTCGGCAATTCGAGTCCTGCCGGGATATTGAGCCTATTGTTTATCATGGGGTAGTTACAAAGGTCCTTTCATATGCGGACGACGTTGCTTTGGTTACCTCTAACCCCATAGCAGCAATAACGGCAGTCGAGGAGATAGCCTTGGTTTTCGGTGAGTTTTCTGGATATGCTTTGAATAAATAGAAGACCCAGATTGTAGTGAACGGGGATCTTAGCCACTCTGATCCACGAATGATAGACTCAGCGGTATATCTTGGGATTACTATAACCCCAGATCTGAATAATTTAGTGGATGTAAATATTGACCCTGTGATTCGGAAGGCTAAAATAGACTTTGATAAATTTCATAACCTGCACTTGTCACTGGTCGGCCGTTGTAACGTGATCAAAATGGTATTTCTACCGAAAATATTGTATTTGTTCAGGGCAATACCCTTAGAATTTGAGAAGAAGTGGTTTACCACTCTGGACAACATGGTTAACCGATTTATCTGGGCACATGGCAAAACAAGGAGGGCCATACGATTTATGACTTTACCTCTGGACAGATTGGGTTGGGAGGTCCCAGATTTTAAATTTTACAATTGAGCTGCGGCTTTCTAATATATGTTCGGGAGGCTCGGTGGCAAACTTGAAGGCCCTGCCACTGAAGTTGAGATTTCAGACGTATATAGGTTATTGGTGGGGGTAGATGCAGCAAATTGTTTCTTGAAATTCAGCGAGCCTAGCTACATCAAGAGAACTAAATTCAAAACTATACAGGCAGCCTTTAAAGTTTGGGCCGCCTTTAAGCAGAAGACAGGTTTGGGGCGGATGAATTTTTATACTCGGTTGTTTGGTAATCCCACGCTGACGGAAATTTTTGGGGATCAAATTATGGCTGACTGGGCAGAGCATGGCCTCGTGAAAGATGGGGATTTATTGAGCTCAGACGGTTTTTACCAATTTAAGAACATTCAGGATAAATTTGGCATCAACACTAGGAATTTTTTTAAATATCTCCAACTTAGAAGCTCTCTGAGCAAAAAGGTGGGTGGATTTAACGGATTCAGTAAGGTGAAAGCCATTGATGTAATAAGAAGTGGGGATGGCTGCACTATTAAAGCAATGTATACCAAACTAATGGCAACTAAATTGGATGACTTAGAAAAGCACGGTAAAAAATTGGAAGCCAGGCTGAGCATCGATTCGTATAACTTTACTCAGTCTTTAGAATTGGGCCAGACAGTTTTATGCTCTGCGGGTCTTCAGGCCCAGCACTACAAAACTGTCTTTTCTTTATATTATACCCCGGCAAAGATCTCTCAACGGGGGGGGGGCAGGAGGGTACTAGGTGCGGTGCTCACAGTGTAATTCTTCAAACGCTGATCTAATCCATATGTTTTCTACTTGCCCTCGCCTTGATATGATGAAATCTTCTATTATGGGATTTTTTGAGTCTACCCTGGGTTTAAAAGTTAAGTTAACCTCAGCTTTGATACTTCTTGGGGTTGATAATAGCCGGCTGCAAACCTTGTCTTATCGCTTTCTCTTCCTTGCCATGGCAGTGTTACGAATTTGTGTTGCCTCAGCCTGGCTTGACCAAGCCGCCCCAACATTCCAGATATGGCTTGCTCGGCTCCTCTCAGTATTGAATCTTGAGCGGGAAATATATGAAAGGAAGGGCAAGAGAGGGAAATCACTCGGCAGACAGATATGGGCCCCTATTTACAGCTGGGAGGAAGCGCTGACTCACAGTGGGCCATAGCTCTATGTGGTAGAAAGACAGGTATTTTCAGTTGTCATAATTTTGTCACTAATCCGCCCACTTGTATTCTCTTTTCTATTGGGTATAGGATGAAAATTTGGATCTTCTTTTTTTTTTTTTCTTAGCGTTTCCACTCTCTCATTAAAGAAAACTTTTATTTATGGTTTAACCTTGCTAAATATTCCTATATGTAATGTTGTTTAATAAAATTCAGTTTGATTTCTCCTCATCTGTAACTCTAAGTAATTGATATAAGCTGTGCTGTAATTTGAAAATCAATTTACCATAGGGAGCACTTGCACTGTGGCACTGAATAGCAGTGGCACAGTGCCCAACGCATCTAAACCAGCAAAACATATCAAAAACAGAGGAGGCAATCAGGAAAAAATGGAAGCGAGACTCACGCCAATGGTACCCGGTCTAAAACGTGTCCCCTCCAGCTGAAATGTGGGGGGAACTACCCTTCCCCTCAGGAGTTCTCTTCACTAAGGCGGGAAAATCTGGACAGACCATCAGCATTGGTGTGTTCTGTACCAGGGCGGTGTTCCACCGTAAAGTCCATCCCCTGTAGGGAAATGGAGCACCTCAACAACTTTGGGTTCTCACCCCTCACCTGCATCAACCATCTGAGGGTCCTGTGGTCTATCAACCCGGAAGTGAGTCCCAAACAGGTATGGTCTCAACTTCTTCAGCGCCCAGACCACAGCAAATGCCTCACGCTCAAGTGCACTCCACCTCTGTTCCTGTGGAAGTAACCTCCAACTGATGAAGGCTTCAGGTTGGTCTAGGCCCGCTTCATTAATCTGTGATAGAACAGCCCCCACACCATGCTTTGAAGCGTCTGTTTGAACAATAAATTATTTTGAGAAGTTGGGCGCCTGAAGCACGGGTGCTGTGCACATGGCAGTCTTCAGGGCGCCAAAAGCCTTCTGACAGGTGTCAGTCCAGTTCACTTTCTTGGACTGCTTCCTGGAAGTCAGCTCAGTCAAGGGGGCAACAATGTTGCCATACCCCTTGACAAACCTCCTGTAGTACCCAGTGAGTCCTAAAAAGACACTCACCTGTGTCTGAGTCTTTGGGGGTTCCCATGCCAGGATGGTATCAATCTTGGGTTGCAGGGGCACCACCAGGCCGCTCCCTACCTGGTGCCCCAAGTACACCACGGAACCCATCCCGATCTGGCACTTACTCGCTTTGATCGTGAAGCCTGCCTTGCGCAGTGCCATCAACACTTCCCAGAGGTGGCGCAGATGTTCTTCCCAACTGGCGCTGAACACTGCAATGTCATGCAGGTAGGCGGCACTGAAATCTTCCAGTCCAGACAACACCCGGTTGACCAACCTCTGAAAGGTGGCAGGGGCGTTCTTCATCCCAAAGGGCATAACCCGGAATTGGTAGTGCCCATCTGGTGTGGAGCATGCTGACCTCTCTCTGGCCCCATCAGTCAAGGCGATCTGCCAGTACCCAGACGTCAAATCAAACGTGCTGAGGTACCGTGCAGCCCCTAACCGATCAGTGAGCTCATCTGCTCTGGGGATGGGTTGCGCGTCGTCCTGGTGACTGAATTGAGTCCTCGGTAGTCCACACAGAACCCGAGTTCAGGTGTAGCACCAGGCGAGGCAGCCTTTGGGACCAAGACCACTGGGCTGGCTCAAGGACTGTTGGAGGACTCAATCACCCCTAAGGCAAACATCTTGGAGACTTCCTCCTTGATGTAAGTCCTGACCTTGTCAGTCACTCTGTAAGCCTTGTGCTTCACAGGAGGACTGTCCCCAGTGTCCACATCATGGACGCACCACTCAGTGACACCAGGAACCAAGGACAACAAATCAGAGAATTGTCCCAACAGTTGGTGACAATCTTGCTGCTGATCAGGGGTCAGGGTGGCAGAGAGGCTGACACCATCCATTGAACCATCTTGCTCTGTTGCAGACAGGAGGTCAGGAAGAGGCTCAGTCTCCTCCTCCATTCCATCATCCATTGCTAGGAGCATGCCCACTTCAGACCTTTCTAAGTGGGGCTTCAGGCGGTTAACATGTAGGACCCGCAAAGGGTTCCTTGAAGACCGCAAATTCACCAAGTAGGTGACATCACTTTTGCGCTCCACCACCTCAAATGGACCAGTCCACCTGTCCTGGAGCGAACAAGGCCCATGACCCAAACTTTCCTTCCAGGTTGAAGCTCAATCAGAGTGGCATTCTGATCGTACCACCGCTTAATCTCTTCCTGGCTGGCTTCCAGATGCGCCTGAGCGAGCTCTCTGAATTGCCGAGTCTGGTTCCTGAAGGCCATCATGTAACTGTATACATCCTGGGGAGGTTTCCTCGGAGATTTCTCCCAGCCTTCCTTGACCAGACTCAAAGGTCCTCTTACCGGGTGTCCTTACAACAGTTCAAAGGGACTGAACCCTAGGGACTTTTGTGGCACCTCACGGTAAGCAAAAAGAAGACATGGCAAGAGGACGTCCCACTTACGCCTCATTGGTTCCTCAAGAACCATGATCATGCCTTTAAGGGTCCGGTTGAATGTCTCAACCAGCCCATTACCTTGGGGGTGGTAATGAGTGGTGAACTTGTAGGTAACACCACACTCCTTCCACAGGGACTTCATATAACTGGATATGAAGTTGGTATCACGGTCTGACACCACCTCTCTGGGGAACCCCACTCGGGAGAAAATCCCCATTAGTGCACGTCCCACCATGGGGGCCGTCACTGTCCTGAGCGGGATGGCTTTAGGGTGGCATGGTCCACCAAGACCAGGATAATCCTGTTGCCCATGGCTGTCTTGGGGTCCAGTGGCCCTACAAAGTTAATGCCCACGCGTTCAAAGGAGGTACTGACTACCGGGAAAGGTTGGAGAGGAGCCTTTTGCTTCCTTCCACTTTTTCCACTTGCCTGGCAAGTTTGACAGGTCTACCATTTCCCTCCTGAGGCTCAGCCGGGAGTTGATCTTGCGTATTTGCACATGTTTTAATTTTTAAAACTTACTTGCTATTACTGTTGTCTTTTACCGTCCTCTTGCTGCCTCCCGCCATCGGCCACGCCGTAGCGAGGGACACGCCCCCCTCGAGGCCACGCCCCCCTTCACTGGTATACCTGACCGCTGAATTACGAGCGCGTCAGTCTACCATTTCCCTCCTGAGGCTCAGCCGGGAGTTGATCTTGCGTATTTGCACATGTTTTAATTTTTAAAACTTACTTGCTATTACTGTTGTCTTTTACCGTCCTCTTGCTGCCTCCCGCCATCGGCCACGCCGTAGCGAGGGACAGGCACCCCTCGAGGCCACGCCTCCCTTCACTGGTATACCTGACCGCTGAATTACGAGCGCGTCAGTCTACCATTTCCCTCCTGAGGCTCAGCCGGGAGTTGATCTTGCGTATTTGCACATGTTTTAATTTTTAAAACTTACTTGCTATTACTGTTGTCTTTTACCGTCCTCTTGCTGCCTCCCGCCATCGGCCACGCCGTAGCGAGGGACACGCCCCCCTCGAGGCCACGCCCCCCTTCACTGGTATACCTGACCGCTGAATTACGAGCGCGTCAGTCTACCATTTCCCTCCTGAGGCTCAGCCGGGAGTTGATCTTGCGTATTTGCACATGTTTTAATTTTTAAAACTTACTTGCTATTACTGTTGTCTTTTACCGTCCTCTTGCTGCCTCCTGCCATCGGCCACGCCGTAGCGAGGGACACGCCCCCCTCGAGGCCACGCCCCCCTTCACTGGTATACCTGACCGCTGAATTACGAGCGCGTCAGTCTACCATTTCCCTCCTGAGGCTCAGCCGGGAGTTGATCTTGCGTTTTTGCACATGTTTTAATTTTTAAAACTTACTTGCTATTACTGTTGTCTTTTACCGTCCTCTTGCTGCCTCCCGCCATCGGCCACACCGTAGCGAGGGACACGCCCCCCTCGAGGCCACGCCCCCCCTTCACTGGTATACCTGACCGCTGAATTACGAGCGTGTCAGTCTACCATTTCCCTCCTGAGGCTCAGCCGGGAGTTGATCTTGCGTATTTGCACATGTTTTAATTTTTAAAACTTACTTGCTATTACTGTTGTCTTTTACCGTCCTCTTGCTGCCTCCCGCCATCGGCCACGCCGTAGCGAGGGACACGCCCCCCTCGAGGCCACACCCCCCTCCCAGCCCTATAATTATGTGTATGCACCGGAAGCGCAGCGGACGAGCGCAGCGGGCGCGACGTATGCGCGCCGAAGGCGCGCATAAGGCAAGCTCGTCTGCGCTCGTCCGCGACTGTCAGGCGCAAGGGGCGCGTCACTCTGCCCCGTCCACCACCTATACCCCGGACCAACTACACAAGCTCCAGGGACCCTGGCCCATCGCTACCTCTACCTGTTCCCGTATCCTCTCTCTTGGTCTCTCTCCTGCCGCTCCCTCTCACATCCCTCTTCCCACAGTTGACTCCTCTCTCTCGTCCAGTAGCAGCACCCTTCCCACTACCCCTAAATCCCTCACGGTGTTCTATCTCAACACTCGGTCAGCAGTCGCCCATGCACACGAACTCTCAGTCCTGTTGGATCTTCAAGCCCCTGATCTTCTTTTCCTAACGGAGACCTGGTTCAGCGACGACTCCCTCCCCGCCCTATTAGCCACCTTACCGGCCTCCTACTACACCCTTCGGGCTGATCGCCCCTCCGGCAGAGCTGGAGGCGGCGTGGCGGTCATCGCACGCACCGATCTCCCCTTTCAAATTCTGTCCCTGCCTGATATCGCGACCACCGAATACTTGGTTATTCGCACTACCTCCATTACTCCCCCTCTGACCTGTTTTCTTACTTACCGTCCTCCTCAATCCCCTTTACAGTTCTTTTCTGACTTCTTGGAAGTCCTGGCTACCATTACAGTTAATAACTCTTCTATCCTACTCCTAGGCGACTTCAACTTCTGGCCTTCCGACCCAGCTGAATGTTCGTTCTCTAAGGAATTCTCTGAAACCCTCCAATCCCTCAACTTCATCCCCCATGTCCACTCCCCCACCCACATCAAGGGTCACACTCTTGACCAGATCTGGTCCCTAAACTGTCCCGTGGAATTCCTCTCTATTTCGCCTTGCACTTGGTCCGACCACCACCTTATCTCTTTTTCCCTACCCATTTACCCCCCAGCTAATCCCCCTCGCCCCAAAAACATCTGGGTTCGAGCATGGGGCCGTGTCAACCCGGAAGATTTTTCCTCCCTTCTTATCACTTCCCTCCCTTCCCTGCAGGGCCTCTCTACCCTCTCCCAGGTTGAGGCCATAGATCAGTGCCTCTCCGCTGGCAGTGACTCTGTTGCCCCGCTCAAACGTATTACTTCCAAGCGTGACAAGGATGCCAACCGGTGGTTTAACGCAGAGCTGAAGGCCACCAAACTTACTGTACGCCGCGTAGAGCGGGTTTGGAGGAGAAGTTATTGTCCCACTTTAAGAGTATACCAACATCCTTACCCAGTACAAAAAAGACATCTTGGTGGCCAAAACCGCCTACTTCTCCTCCAAAATTCTTGCTGCAGAAAACCAGCCTAAGGAGATTTTTACGATTGTCCATAACCTGGCGTTCTCTGACAGAACAACTTTGAAGCCCGCCCCCTCCGAGGTACTCTGCCACTCCCTCAATAACTACTTCATCCATAAAATTTCTACTATTAAAGCTAACATCCCGCCCCCTTCTCCTTCCTTTGTTGATCCCCAATGTCCCCCTCCCAAGGGACTTCTCACTGCCCTCCCCCCCATATCTAAGGAAGCCTTATCTTCCTTGGTACCCTTGGTTAAATCTGGCTCTCCACTCGACCCCTGTCTTGCTCACATTCTCCGTCACATCTTTGTTTCCTGCCCGGATCCTCCTCTTCACCTCCTCAACAGTTCTTTGGCTAAAGGTGTGGTTCCTTCCCCCCCTGAAGTCTGCGGTTATTGTGCCGATTCTAAAAAAACCTGGGGCGGACCCTTCTGTCCCTGCCAATTTCCGCCCCATCTCCCTCTTACCTTTTCTGGCAAAGGTGCTCGAGCGCCATGTCACCGGCGCTTTGAGCTCCTTTGTAGAGACTCATGGAGCTCTTGCTCCCCGCCACGCCGGCTTCCGCCCCGCACACTCTACGGAGTCCGTTGTTATTTCGGTCTTGGACAACCTCAGGGAGGGTATGGATACTAACCGGCGCCAGGCCCTTGTGCTCCTCGACCTCTCGGCCGCCTTTGACACGGTGGATCATACCATCTTGCTTTCCCGTGTCAGGGCGGCCGGGATCGGAGGGACCGCCTTGGTCTGGCTATCATCCTTCCTGAGCGACCGCACCCAGGCCGTTCGCCTGGGTGATTTTACAGCGGACGTCCGAAAAGTCCAGTGCGGGGTTCCCCAAGGCTCCTCCCTTTCCCCCCTCTTGTTCAATCTCTATATTGCCCCTCTTATCTTTTCTCTTCAACAAATGGAGGTCGCCGTATTTAATTATGCGGATGACCTCCAGCTGGTCTTTAACCTCTCCTCTTCCCCCTCTTCTGTCCTTAATTTTCAATCTGTCATGCTTCACATCCGGGACTGGATGAACCACAATCACCTTAAACTCAACCCTGACAAGACCGAGCTGGTGTTGACGGGTGGCTCATCCAGCCCCTGGCCCCCTCTCTTCTGGCCCCCTTCTCTTGGCCCCTCTCCGGAACCCTCTACCTCTGTCAAAACCCTCGGCATAAAACTCAACTCCCAACTCACCCTTCACTCCCAGGTTAGCTCTGTGGTATCTTCCTCTTTCCTTTCACTGCGCACTATACGCAGGGTGTCCCGTTTCTTCACCTTTTCAGCTCTCAAACTCATCACTTTAGCCATGGGGGTGTCCCGCCTGGACTACGGCAACGCCCTATATGCAGGTATCCCTGCATATAGTTTACTGCGTTTGCAGCAGATACAAAACCAGGCGGCCCGCCTGGTCTTCAATCTTCCCAAATTTCATCGTTCCTCCCCCCTCTTGAAATCCCTGCACTGGCTCCCTGTGCGTGCCCGAATCCAATTCAAGCTCGCCTCCATCACCTTCTTGGCCCGACTGGACTTGGCTCCAGCATTTATCTCCTCAGAGATCACCCCCTATGTACCCGCTAGGGAACTCCGCTCGTCTTCCCAGTCCCTCCTCACCATCCCACGCTACCGGACAAAGAAGTGGGGAGGTTCGAAATTTGCTACTCTTGCCCCGATCCTCTGGAACTCCTTTCCCCTGGATCTGCGATCCATTACCCTGTACCCGCAATTTCGCAAACATCTCAAAGCTCATCTGTTCACAAAATCCTTCGATTAAACTCCCAGCAGTCTCCCCCGTTTTCTAGCCCTGGATCTGGTTAGCAGTAGCGCCAAGAAACCGCTGGTGTACGAGCGCTTTATAAGTATTTTAAACTCAAACTCAAACTCTACAATGAGTATCTGAACTCTTCTGTATCTGGGGCCAATAAAAGTGGGTGGACAAGGCTTTCAGAGGTCTTGTCCTGCCCCGGATGTCCAGCTAAAGGTACATCATGAGCCAACCCCAGTAGGAAGGCTCTGAAGCTCTGGGGTACCACCAACACACGGGCTGACCCAGGCTCAGCAACCTTAGACTCTGTATACAGGAAGTTGTTCTCCCAGTAGATCCAATGTGATCCAGACTGATCACCTGCTGCCTGGTTTGTGGCCTGTTGCCGCAAACTCACAAGAGAGGGGCGCTTCTTCTGTTTTGCACAAAATTCCTCCCTGGAGGGTCCTTCTTCTTGCTGCCAATGGGTCAGCTCAGGCAGGTCCCCTAGTTCAGCAACCTGTTCCCCTGTAGGTTCCAGGGCATTCCCCTCAAGGTCTGCCTCCTCCTGGACCGTGGGAACAATGGGGGCTGGTTTCCCGCGCCTCCTACCTCTTCTCTTTAAGGCAGGTCCCTGGGCCATACTTTCAGGCTCCAAGACCTCTTCAACACCCTTACTGGCTGCCATAGACCGAGTGGTAACACATACCCACTCAGGCAGACCCAGCCTCTCCAAATGAGCCTTCTTCTCCACCTTAGCCCAAGGGGCTGGCCTCACAGCTACCTGAAGAGTACCAGACATCTCCCCCCCTCAAAGGGAACCTGACTACCTTGCAGTGGTTCTCTGTGTTGTCAGCAGCAACAACTGGGTAAAAGGCATTGGGGACAACCTGCTCTTGAGACACCAGGTGACACTTGACAGCTGTCACACTGGCTCCTGTGTCTCTAAGAGCCTCCACATTATGGCCATTGATGGTGACCCACTGCCTGTATTTCTTAGTGTTATCAGGCAGCTGAGCTTGAGGGACTATCTCAAAGTCTACTAATGAGACAAGGGACATTTCTGCAGGACCCCAACCCACCTTGGGCACCCTTCTCCTCCTCTCCCAGGGCTACACTCGCCATCTGACAGGGTGGTGCACATAGTGGCACTCTGGAATCCTTCATGGGACACTGTGCATCAAACCAACGGTGGCCCAGTTGACCACACGTAAAGCACTTGTAGGGGACCTCTGAACAGGTTCACCTGTCGGGCCTCTTGCTTCTTCTCAGGGGGAGGCTTCCCTTGGTTCCCTTGGGAATTACTTTGGGCCCTTTCTGAAACTCCCTCTGTTTACCCATGTCTCCACCCCCCACCCCCCCCCCCCCCACTCTTCTGCTGGGGACCCTGCCCACCCTTGGCGGAATCTCCCACATGACCCTTGTTGACCCTGGTACTGACCCAGCTGTCCACCTCCTTAGCTAGCTTCCAAGGATTAGTTAACTTGCTATCAATAAGGTGCTGGCGTAGCTCTGGCAAACAGTTAGCAGACAAGTGCTCCCTCGTAAACAAATCATAGAGCGCTTCAAAGTATCCACTTTGCTACCCTTCACCCAACCATCCATAGCTCTGCAAAAGAAAGATACATATTCTACCCAAGTGGTTCCCTCCAGCTTCTTACAATTCCTAAATCTCTGTCTATAGAGTTCTGGGGTCAAACCATACCTTGTCATCAAGGCTTCCTTCACGTGGTCATAAGACATCCTATTCTCACTGGGCAGGTCTAACAAAGTATCCCTCCCCTCACTCACAAAGCATCCCACAACCCAGCTCCCCAATCCTTCTCAGGGACCCAGTGGGCCAACATTGCTATCTCATAGGCTGCAAATCACTGCCCAATATCCTCCTGCTTATGGAAATCTTTGATGACATCCTTGGGAATATACACTCTACTTTCTGAAGGCACAGATGGTGCGCTGCCACCAGAGGAAGCGATCTCTAAGCCCTTTGCCTTGATCTCTAACTCCCTCAATATCCTCTCATGCTCCATTCTCATTCTCTCTCTCTCCAAGGACAACTTGTTATTCTCTATTTCCCTCTGACCCTCCATCTTAAGTTTAGCCATCTCCAGCTTGTGTGCCCTATTTCTCTCCCTGTCTTCCAACTCTCTGGGGGACAGGTCTTTGGAAGAGAGACTACTGCCAGGTATGGACGGCACCACTTCCCTGGCTGGGAACACTGGCCTATCCAGTTGCCCATCTGCATCCCCAGCTGGCTCCACCACTGACTCAGGGGCATTTCTTGCTTCTACCCAGGCCCTCAGGGCCTTTTGGTAGTCATCCTTTTTGGAAATGCCTCTTGTAGCAACCTTCAATTTCTTGCAGAGATGCTTGAGCTGTTTCAAAGTGTAGGTTTCCAACCTCCCTTCCTCAATATCGAGATCCATAGATGCAACAGATGCTGGCCTACTCATGGCAGTAAGAATTGGCAGTTCTCAGGAAAAATAAGAGTCCAATGAAAACAAATTCTACCAAAAAAGTATGTGCTCGCGTTTGGTCTGCACTCACTAGTAGTGTACACCAGTCACTGTATATGAGTCACCGCTGACCACCAATGTTAGAACTGGGGGTCTTTAGTTGGCAGAGGTAGGTAAATTTGACCAAATAGGGACCCTTGCTTCTAAGTCAGGGAAAGGGGATTACACTACTGGATAACCCCTGCTCACCCCCTTGGTAGCTTGGCACGAGCAGACAGGCTTATCTCATAGGCAGTGTGTTAAGCATTTGTGAACACATACAGTAATACAGTGAAAACACTACAGATGGACACCACACAAGTTTCATAAAAATAAGTATTCTTTATATAGACTTAACACAAGGCCACAAACTACAAAAATCCACAATACTGTACTCAAAATTGACTTAAAGATGGTAGAGGTGGGGAGGAGCCTAGCGCGCATCCAAGATGGTCGCGTGAGCACAGGGCTCCCCGGACCCTTGCTGCTCCTCGGAATTTATCCTGAGAATATCCTGATGTGGTTTATGGAATCTGGCAGATGAAGACCGGCTGAGCACGTATCTCTTTTCAGAACTCGAATCGGACCTGGGATTCCTGAGTTGTCGTTGTTCGAACTTTTGGGACCCACCCGACGGAGGTGCCCGGGGCGAAGGTGAACCGTGGAGCCGTGTCGTAATTGAACAACAGCGGCTACAGTGCGGTGCCAGTGGCCGCTCTACCACTTTCGGTTTCACTTTCGGACTTCAGGGGGCTGGCCTGCGAACGCACTTGATGTGGCGGGGTGTTTCCTTGGCCTCTGCACGAGGCCTTGTCTCCACCTGCCACTAGTGTGCCCATCGCCTTGGGTCCCCCCGCACCGCTATATTGTGGTCCCTGGTGAGGCGCTGGTCTGCGGTGCCGGTGCCCCTACGACTTTTGATCGGCGGTCCCCTTCGGTGACCGTGACCACATGGGGGGCAAGGGGGGCCCCGAGGGGCGTAAGACTAAGGCCTCCCTCCGCGGGGGACCGGTCCAGGCCAACAACATGGACCGCTACACTCAGGGCAGAGGGTCCCCTGGAGCGACCGGCCCCCCCCCGGATGCCGCCGGCGGTGGCACGACCGTCTCTCCGGAGCTTTCCCTGCAGGACATCATGGGCGCCATTGATGGCATCAGGGAAACCATCGCCACGCAATACGAGGCCCTGGCCCGTAAAATCGACACGGTGGCAATCGATGTCACCTTAATTCGGGCAGATCTCTCCAAAACTAACGAGAGGGTTCAGGCTCTCGATGCGCGGACCTCCACCCTTGGTGCGGATGTGTCGGACCTGCAGGCCGCGCTTGGTGACATTAAGGCGGTTAACGATCAGATGGCTCGGCGGCTGGAGGACTTCGAGGGACGGGCCCGACGCAACAACATCCGTGTCATAGGCGTACCGGAGTCCTCCGACAACCGCCCGGTTGACCTCCTGGTCGAGGAACTCATCCTCCAACAGTTGGCCCCTGCAGGCCTAAGTAAGTTCTTTGCCGTGGAGCGGGCCCATCGAGTTCCGGGCGGTCGGCCACGGCCGGGGGCCCCCCCGAGGCCTATCGTGGCCAAACTGTTCCACTATAGAGACCGAGATGCGATTCTGCAGGCCTCACGGGTCCACGGCCCGGTTCGTCATGAGAACTCATCCATTAACTTTTATCCGGACTTTACCCAACTTGTCCAGAAACAGCGGATGGGATTCCAGGGGGTGAAGCGTCGTCTCCGTGAACTGGGCCTAAAGTACTCTATGCTCTACCCTGCAAAACTCCGAGTGGAACATGAGGATCGGACTGCCTTTTTTGACTCTCCAGTGGCCGTGAGTGACTGGCTGGACTCGCTGCCGGACAGAGGTGGCCGTCCCGGGCCCTCTGCAGGCGCAGGAGGTGACGGGTCCCCTTTGGAGTGACTTTTGGTCCTTGATTTTGCCATTTTGCACTGTTCAGCTGGGTTTTACTTCTTTTGTTCATTTTGTCTCACTAGGACCTGTGTGGGGGGCGGGCGGGGACGGGTCCCTTTCCTCCTCCGGGGTCTTTTCGTAGAATGGGGTTAGTAGGGCGACAGGCACACTGCAAGTTGGGGGGGTTTTCTGGCCCGCAGGGGTGCAGGGTGGGGGGAGTTGGATTTGGGGGGGGGTTGGGGGGAGGGAGGGGTTGTTTTGCTGTGTGTTTTTTGTTTGCAGGGCGAGGTACTGATTTTTGTCCAGATTCGGGAACTGTGCTACTGACTGGGGGGCCTTTGATCTATTGGAGGGGATGGGGGGGGACGGGTTGAGGCTGGTGTCATGGAACGTCAATGGGTTGGGGGACCGTATCAAACGGGGTGTAGTACTGCAGTATTTGCGTCGTCTGACTCCTGATGTGGTGTTTATCCAGGAGACGCATCTGGTTGGTAATGTTTGTCATGCAATGAACAGGGGGGGATACCGCCTCGTGGCCCATTCTGGTTTCACAACTGGTTCCAGGGGGGTGGGCATTCTCCTGCGATCCTCACTTCCGTTGGATATCACTAGGGTAATCTCGGATGACAGAGGGCGCTATGTTGTCTGATTGGGAGGTGGGAGGGGCAGCCCCTTTCCCTGGTCTCAGTTTACGTCCCCCCGGGCCTCCAGAACTCCACCTTCGCGGACTTGGGTCGAATGCTGCTTGAACTTCCGGATAGTCTTTTGCTTATGGGTGGGGACTTTAATTCGGTGGTTTCGGGTGACCTGGATCGTCACCCACCCAGGGCCCTCCCCGCTGCCCAGGCATGGCTTGGTGGACTGCTGGAGACCTTCGGTCTGGTAGATAGTTGGAGATTAATGCATCCGACCCAATGTCAGTACACCTTTCACTCTGGGGCGCATGGGAGTCTTTCTAGGTTAGACTATTTCCTTATGCCCGCGGCACAGACTGGTCGGATACGAGAGGTTAGGCACCTGGCGCGGGGTATCTCCGATCATTCCCCGCTGTGGCTGCTCTTTGACACCGAGTCGCGGTCTGCAGGGCGGATCGCTCCCATCAACCCGTGGTACCTGCGAGACCCTACGACTCGCGACAGCCTGGTTAAGGCTATGGACCAATACTTCCTTGAAAACGAGGGGTCGGTGTCGTCCGCAATGTCCCTGTGGGAAGCCTTTAAAACCGTAATCCGCGGACACGCCCTCTCCCAGATAGTGGTGGCTAAGAAGCTCAAGAGTGAGGCAGTGGTGAAGTTGGAGACTGACATCTCGGGGCTGGAGTCGGCCTTGGAGACGGGTGTCACTCCGGACGGGCTCCATGCCCTCAGCCTGAAACAGTTTGAATACAGGTCTCTTGTCACTGACGCTGCCAAAACGATGTATAGGGAGCAGCAGGGTCGATTGTATGATGCCGGGGACAAGGCGGGAAAGTTGATTGCGTGGCTGGATAAGAAGGAGAGAGTGAATCGTGTGGTCCCGGAGCTGCGTGTCTCGGATGGAGTGTGTGTGACTGAGCCTGGTGAGATTGTGGAATGTTTCGCTGACCACCTCCGGGCCGTGTACTCCCCGGTGACTGATAGGGATGAGGAAGACTCTTGCCTTCTGCTGAGGGATATTGCTTTGCCCTGCCTGTCCGTCGAAGACCGTGAGCAGCTGGACGCCCCCTTGTCTGTAGATGAAATCGCAACTGCGATTCGGTCCCTTCGTTCGGGCAAGGCGATGGGTCCCAACGGTCTGCCTATTGAATTATATAAGTTGCGCCCGGATAAACTCGCGCCCTTCCTCCGTCGTATGTTTCAGGAGTCCCTTGCGGCAGGCTCCCTTCCTGACGACCAGCGTCTGGCCACGATAGTCGTGATCCCCAAGGACGGTAAGCCACGAGACCGCTGTGCCTCCTATAGGCCTATTTCACTGCTAAACGCAGAGCCTAAAATCCTGGCTAAAGTCCTTGCCAATCGTTTGTTGAGCGTCATCTGCGATCTGATTCATCCTGATCAATGCGGCTTCATCCCTCACCGTAACACCGCTCTTAACTTGCGGCGTCTTCACGGCGCCCTCGCCAGGGCGGAGTACCTCTCCGAACCAGCCGTGCTGGTTTCTTTAGACGCCACGATGGCCTTTGACACCATCGAGTGGCCATTCCTCTGGGCTGTCTTGACCAAATTCGGCTTTGGGGACGGATTTCTTGGCTGGGTGAAGCTTCTTTACACGGGACCCATGGCTCAGGTGGTGGTTAATGGGCGGGTCTCTCGGCCCTTCGCTCTCGGTAGGGGTACGAGGCAGGGGTGCCCGTTGTCCCCTCTGCTCTTTGCTCTTGCCCTGGAGCCGCTCGCTGCTTGGCTCCGCTGGGAGCCCTCGATCAGAGGGATCCGGTGGGCCCCGGGCTTCGAGGATCGGGTCTCGTTGTATGCGGACGATATTCTCCTGTATCTCACCTCGCCGCGGCAGTCGCTTAATGTTCTCTTTGATGTTCTGACTTCCTTTGGGAGAAATTCGGGTCTAACGATCAACTGGTCTAAATCCTGTGTCTATCCTATCTCCGGCGACCCTCCTCTCTTGCCGCCTCGGCTTCCGATCCAATTATCTCTGTCCGGCTTTAAATACCTGGGAATATACGTCTCGATGGACCCGGTGGCTCGCTATGAGCAGAATCTCCTGCTTCCACTTCGGCGTTTGAGGGAGGACACGGCTCGGTGGTGTAAGCTGCCCTTGTCCCCGCTGGGTCGGGCAGCACTGTTTAAAATGATGTCCCTTCCCAGATTCCTCTATGCACTTCAGAACTCCTTCGATGTCATTCCTGTGTCCTACTTTCGGGAGGTGGAGAGCCTGCAGAGGAGACTGGTGTGGGACGGACGGGCGCGTATCGCTCTGGCAAAGCTTACTCTCCCCTGGTACGACGGGGGCATCGCGCTTCCCGACATTCGCAGGTATTATTGGGCCTCACAGCTATCGGCCATTAACCATGCCACGTATGCGCCTGGCTTGAATCCGGCGTATGAGATGGATAAATTCCTGCTTCCCGGCGGAAACTATAATAGGGCACTTTACTCCAGCTCGGCTGGACGGACCCTTACGGGCCCTACTAAGATTGCGGTACGGATCTGGAAGGCGGCCAATGTAGCCATGGGCTGGAGTGAGCGATTAACATGTGCTACTCCCCTGTTTGCCTCCGACCGACTGGGAAGCCTCTGGACAACGAAGGGGTTTGAACGTTGGGACACGATTGGTATTAGTAGAGTGGGAGACTTATGGATTAAGGGTGCGGTTAAAACATTCGCGGCGCTCCAGAGCGAATACGAACTTACGGAAAGGGAGTTCTTCCGCTACGCCCAGGTTCGGCATGCTCTGCTCTCTGTTTTTGGGGAGGGGACCAAGATCCCGGCTTCTTCGCCCCTCGAGGACCGCATACTCGATGGTCATGTCCCCGACAGTACTATCTCTTTAATTTATAAAAAACTTATCAATAATCGGGCTGACCTCTTGGTGCGCCTCCGGGAGGCGTGGACGGGGGATGGGGTGGAACTGGACGACGAGGACTGGCAGTCCGCACTGTCGTCCCCCAAGGAAGTCGCCATTCCAGCCCGTCTCCGCCTGGTCCAGCTTAAGATTCTCCACCGGGTGTATGTGACGGGTCCCCGTTTGGTCTCGATGGGATTTTCTGAAGACGGGCTCTGTAAGCGGGGATGTGGGCTCAGTGCCACCTTTCTCCATATCCTTTGGGAGTGCCGCGAGGTGGCTGAATACTGGCGCCGGGTTCATGTGGTCATGGGACAAGTCACCGGGGTTGCGCTGTTGCCGGAGGTGCGTCGCTGTGTCCTGAATGTGTGGGAGCCCAATGATTATAACGCGGCTCAGACTCGGTGGGCGGCCCTGGGGAACATGATTGCCAAGAGAGATATAGCGCAGCTTTGGGGTTCCCAGCGGCCTCCCACCGTGTCTGTATGGAAGGAGAACATGGACTGGTGCATGTTTAGGGAGAAGACTGTGTATGTGGCTCGTGGTAAACCGGGGGCATGGGGTAGAATCTGGGGGCAATGGAACGCGTATCGTGGGGGTATCTGTACTCCCCCCCCCCCTAGTGGACACCGATATTGCTTTGTCCCCCTGACCCTTGATGGTTCCTTGCGACTTGTGGAATAACCGAATATAGACGTTCCTCTCCCGTGACCCCCCCCCCGACCTATCAGTACTCCTTCCTCTTGATAGCTATTTGAAGGTCTGAAGTAGAGTCCCCCGGAGGTAGCCGGACCCACACTTTTTGCCCTTATACCTCGCCTTTTGTTTTTATTTGTTAATTATGTTAAACATATGTATCCTGCTTCCCTAGGACTATCCGGAGCCATGTACGGGGCTGGGCCCCGGGAGTCGACTACTGCCTTAATAACTGTATGATCCTTTCTGAACCTAGCGGCCGGCCCTGGTGGTTGTAGGCCCATGCTTGTAATTGATTTATTGTTCAATAAAATTTTCAAAAAAAAAAAAAAAAAGATGGTAGAGGTAACTGAGTTCAAGTTGATGGTTAATGCGACACAGTTCTCACAAAAGTACCTGGATTCGGAAGAAAAGGGAAGGTTTAGGGACTGGCAAGTGGGTGCACTTGGCCAGTCAACATGGCAGTACCAGACTGCACATAGGCTCTGCAATGGCAGACCTGAGACACACTTTACAAGCTGCTTCTGTGGGTGGCACAACCAGTGCTGCAATCCCACCAGCAGCATTTGATTTACAAGCCCTGGGCACACATGGTGCACTGTACTAGGGTCTGACAGGTAAATCAAATAACCCAATCATGGAGTCACTAATCAATACATCAATTTACCATAGGGAGCATGTAAGACCTGGGGTCACAAAGCCGTAAGGGGGTAACGTGACTCGAGCGGCTGGGCACCCAAAGGCTTATGTGTAAAGCGACCATACAACACATGCATCCTCTGAAGCAGGGAACGCACACAATAAGGGATGCCAGTTTATGTAAATAACTCAAGTTTATCTAAGCAGATAGGCATAAAGACAGTTCATTATATGTAAATGCAATTCGTCAGATGTAAATGCAGTTCATTATATCAGTTAGCATCTGTTGCACTATATTCACCAGCAATTCCCTCTGAGGCCCTAGGCCACACTCGTGTAGCTTGACATCCGTGGTACGGACTGGGAATCGTAGCGCCACACCTGGGGTCTAGTGGGGGCTCAGGGCCGACTTCGCGGGCTTCCCGCCCCTCTGGTACCCTTAGCGCCTCAGTGGGCGGTTACTGCGCTACTCGCAATAACTGCACCATGAATCCTTGTGAGCAGAGCCTACCAACACAGCGTTACTCGTAATAATTGGGCATTGAACACTTCAGAGCAAAGCCTACGAACACAGCGTTACTCGTAATAATTGGGCATTGAACACTTCAGAGCAAAGCCTACGAACATAGCGTTACTCGTACTAATCAAGCTTCAAGTATTTCCGTGCAGTTCGTGGGGCACAACGCTGCTCAACAGTCTCGGAGGCGAGGGGCAATCCCTCGGCGGGGTGTCAAAGTCTTGAGTGGACGGGGGGACTCCCACAGAGGGGAACCAGGGTCTCAGGGTGCGGTGCTGCTCCCGGCCTGTAGGGGGCGCACCGGGTCCGGCCCAAGCCTCCCGGGCTTACCTTGATCTCAACGTCTTGAGGCGTCCCAACCAGCTCCGAACTCCGCAGTCAGTCCTTACGCGACGGGGGCAGGCCACGGCCTCACACACCTCCACCAGCAGCTGCGACGGCAGCGACGGGGCCCCGGGCTTCTCCGCGGGCCTCGACACGATGAGGGGTGATGATGCACACTTCAGGCTTCCGGGCCGCAGCGGTGAGCGCGCTCTGTTCCTTGCACTCCAAGGGGGGGGGTCAAATTAAGCGGGAGAGCTCCGCGCTCAACGGGGATGGATGCCGGGGATCCCAGGCCAGGTCAGGGAGCGCAGGGGTCTCAGCGCTGGCACCTGGTTGATCCCGAGCAATTCTGCAATCAGCTTTGGCATAAAGTTTCAGTGGTCAGTTCTGACATGAAGTCTCAGCATTCAGTTTCAGCATGTCGTCGTGGCATGAGGTTTCAGCATTCAGTTTCTGCATTCAGTTGCTACCTGAATTCATGATGGCGCAGATGTCTCTGGCGCCCTTGGGGGGTTCTGTTCCTGGGGGGTAGGGATTGAGTTGGCGACTAGGTCCTTCCTAGTCAGGCAGGCAGAGGGTCCCTGGGTCCTCCTACTGCTGGGCAAGATCAGTGGGCTTTACAGGATCCCTCACTCACTTAAGATGCAGCACCTAAATCCTGTCACTCTCAGAGGCATAAGTCCCTGGCTAGGCCCTACCGCCTAAAACTCCTGCGTGGATTCTCCAGCTCTGCTTTACCCCACTGGCCAACTAACTAGAAAAAGTTCCCTCCCTCACTTAAGTAGCCCTAGGTCAGGTGACCTCTAGCCAAGGCGGCAAAAGTAAAACCACACCTCCCTTCTAGAAGGTTCCAGCACATTCCAGGAGCTTCGCCATTCTACCTATGGGACAAAAAAGTCGGGCTGGTGTCGCAACATTGTTGTGGGGTTCCAGCCAGCTCCTGGCAGCTAGGGTGCTACTAGAAAGACCACTCTGCAGTAGCAGGGGCCTGTGGCAGCCATCTTGGGAGAAGGGAACACCTGCACCTAAACACTGGTTATTTGATCTAACATGCATTAAAAAACGAAAAAATTCAGGGAAAAAGGGCCAAGTCCAACACAACCCCCTTCCAGCCAAAAGCCAGGGTAGACCGATCAATGCCTTGATGGGCTTCCCTGCTTGGGGCGAGAAAAGGTGGACGCAGGCCCGCAACTGCAGGAGCACCCGCAGGTTCTCCTCCACTCGGGAACCCGATGGTTCCCTCTCAAACCTCCCTGGACCAACGAAGCCACCCCACTGGGGCTCCCTTGCTGGTTGTGGCCAGGACCGGCCCCTGGGCCATCCAGATGTCTCTGGCCCTTGTGGTCTCGCAGAGTGGGGGGCAGTAGCCCCAGGCCTGTAGTGTCCGTTGATCACTCCCCTCCTCTTCCTTGCAGTCCCAAACTACCACTGGTCCTTCCACCTGGGGTCCGCACCCTCAGGCTGACCAGCCATCAGGGGCGAGGCTCTCCTCCCCCTACCTCTCCTTCTGGGGTTCCTCACCCTACTCCCATGCGAGGCACCCTCAGACCACCACTCTCTCCCCAGTCCAGGGCCTTGACCCCTCAACTGGTTCCCCAACCTAGGGTCTAAACCCTTAGGCTGAGCCGGTGCCCGAGGCGAGACCTTCCTCCCTCTGCACCCCCTTCCAGAGTTCCACACCCTCCCAACAGGAAAACCACTGGAAGTCAATTCTGGGGGGACACTGCTAACAGATGTCCCACCCGTCAGGTCAGGCAAACCCTGAACCTGGCATCCCAGCCCAGGATCTAAACCCTGCAACTGGGCCAACCCCAGAACCTCAGGAGCTCTGATTACAGATGCCCCGGGTCCTCCTGACACTAGGGGCTCCCCCTCACCGGGCGGCACATCAGGACAGCCTAGGCTCCCAACCTGGGGCTCCCTTATGGAACTCTCCAGGCCCGGAGACTGCGGTTGGGGCACCTCGGGACACCTCCCCGTCTCACTCCTTCCTGTAGATAGAACGTGAGGCCCTACAACCCTCTCCCTTCCCTGGGACCTAGCTGGGCTATTCACCACCTCTCCCACCTGGCTGGGTTGGAAGATCCCTGCACCACCTCCTTCAGGGTCACTCACCAATGCCTCCTCAGACACCCTGGCGATATCATCCTTGGGTACATAGAATTTTGGCTCTTGGGGATCTCTGGGTACGCTGCCACCATTGTCCTTATTGGACGCATTTAACTGGAGGGCGCGCAGCTCCAACTCCTTCAGCTGAAGCTCGTGCGCCATCCTCTTTTCCTCCATTGCCCATCTCTTGTTTTCTCTCTCTTGTTCCAACTTGGGCCAATTCCCTTTCTCTCTCTTGTTCCAACTTGGCCAGCTCCCACTTTAACTGCCTCTCCTCCCTCCTGTCCTCATACTCCTTTGGAGACGCGCTCCTACTAGACCCTGTCCTACTATTGGCCCCAGAACGTCTCCCTGGGGGCACATTTTCGGACATATCCACATTGAGTATGTCTAGTACTTCCTGGGCGCTCTCCTCCTGAGGTGCATCTGGCACCTCCTGTCCCTCATCTTCTCTCCCATCTGGGTGGGCCTCTACCCATGCCCTTAAGGCGGTACGGAGTTCCAGTCCTTTGACCCTCCGCACCCCAGGCACCCCCATCCCCTGCCCGAATTCCCTCAGTTGCCTTACAGTGTACCCCTCGAGGTCGGCTAACCGGAACTCCATCGTGACAGGTGGGGGCCTAGATACTAAGGAAGAAAAAACTCTAGGCTATGGGTGACAGTTGCAAGCTAACCAGGATTGTACACCCTCAGTCTGGACAGTGGAATCAATACATGCAGCAATAACAGTTGCAGAGCTTAAAACAATAGGCGTTTAATTGTGGCGCCCTCCGCTTCACTGGAGGGTGCTGTATGGTCACGGGTCCTTATCCCACCGCTGCCACCAATGTAAGACCTGGGGTCACCAAGCCTAAGGGGGTAACGTGACTCGAGCGGCTGGGCACCCAAAGGCTTGGGTGTAAAGCGACCATACAACACACGCATCCTCTGAAGCAGGGAACGCACACAATAAGGGACGCCACACTGTAGAGTTTATGTAAATAACTCAAGTTTATCTAAGCAGATAGGCATAAAGATAGTTCATTATACGTAAATGCAATTCATCAGATGTAAATGCAGTTCATTATATCAGTTAGCATCTGTTTCACTATATTCACCAGCAATTCCCTCTGAGGCCCTAGGCCACACTCGTGTAGCTCGTGAAGCCCGACTTCGCCGGCTTCCCGCCCCTCTGGTACCCTTAGCGCCTCAGTGGGCGGTTACCGCGCTACTCGCAATAACTGCACCGTGAATCCTTGTGAGCAGAGCCTGCGGACATAGCGTTACTCGTAATAATTGGGCATTGAACACTTCAGAGCAAAGCCTACGAACATAGCGTTACTCGTACTGTTGAAAGAGACCTCAGCTAGGCCTACCAGTGCAAGGGGTTCGCCCTTCTCTGCACAGAGTCCTCAGACTATTGGGAAGAAGTTGGCACAGAAACTGGAATCGAAAATACAAAGTTTAATAAACCTTCATGAAGTGGAACCACATTCACCCAGCACCCTGTGGTGCTGAATGAAGGTAGCACACAGAGTAGAAGAACCATGGGTCTTTTATACCCACACAGGGGCTCAGAAAGAGGGAGGTACAAGCATACATGAGAAGAGTTACATACATAGATGGTCATACAGAAATGCACAGTCAACAGTAAAGGAGGAGCTAGCAGTTGCTGACTCTGGTAGAAACAACCTGATAGTTACAGACTAAAAACAGATGTATGGACAGTTAGATATTCCTGCGCATGTGCAGGGTAGCAGAGTCTAAGTATAGCCAGTCCTTTAAACAGGGCACAAGGGTAAACAAAATGGCTGCCAGAAATACAAAATGGATTCCATAAAATGTACAGGATAGCCTCTAAATACCAGATGGATTCCGCTAACGCTAATTTAATCACAGCCAATTCATGACCCTTTTAGCGTTAGCTGAAGACATCTCCCATAATCCAGTAGGAAAACGAAAAATATACATATTAATTTTTAATTAAATTTTTTTTATTTTCATAAATATATCAATATCCTAATTCATTGCTAGGTGGGCATTTCTCATTCTGAATAGTGTTAAGCGGGTATGTATAAGGTATAAGCAGGAGTACAAAGGGAACAGAGAATTGGGTCATACAGGAGAGAGTAATTACTATTATCAGAAACAGAACTATTAGCTTTCTAGTCCTAAGCAAATCCTAGAACCATCCAGTAAAAACATTTTCAAGGCTCCTATGCATTTCAGTTACCATCAATTTCAAAAAATGTCCAATGGTACATATGTAATAAAAACATTTTCGCTAGCCTTTTCCAGTGTTTCCTTTATGAGGGCTAGAGTATCTATCATTATACCCAATACAAATATTGAAGCAGTCGGACATATTATTACAAAAATAATCCTGGATCCAGAGGACCAGGAGGACTACACAGGACCATGAGAATTAGGACGAAGAGCTGCAAAGGGTTGCTCCTCCTCAAAAATGGGACGATCAATGGGGTACATTTTCAACAAAAAAGAAAAAGAAGTCCTTGGGGAAATTAAAGCCGCTGTACAACCAACCAGAGGGGAGTCTTCTCCCTGTGTCCGTTTGAGCCTCACAGGCAGGCTCTTGTAGTTCCCACGGTGGAGCTGCACAACTCGCAACTCAGGAATCATGACCTAGTTGCAAGGGAAAAGTTTCTTCTTTCAGGATAGGGCAGTCACCCACCAGGGCAAATGCGCTCAGCGATCCTGTCCAGTGTCTCCGGCAGTGCACCAGTTTTCTTCATTTCAATCTAACAGGCACCAGAGACACAGCACCTGTACCCTGAACTCAAGTCCTTCCCTAACAGCCACTTTAGGACCAGGATTCAGAGGCCTGATGGTAGGATCTCTGAAGCAACCCTTGTTTCAAAGGGGGTTACCTCAAGCAAAAACTTTCTCGCCTTCCTGGTCGGTCTGTGACTCTCGGCTGGGCATCAAAAGCTTGATCCACGATTTCTCCTTTCTGATTTGTGACCCCGTCTTTCGCCCAAGATAGTGGCAGGGGTACACTCATCCCAGTGCTTCCGGCCTTCTATCTTCACTGAGGTCCTGGTTGCCAGCAATGCCTGTGCTGGTTACCTTCACTTTGACTTCAAGCTGGACTGGTGCTGACTCCTCAAGCTGGATCTGATGTCTGCGCCCCTCTGGCACTGGTTGTAAAGCAGCAAATATCTATTGGTGGACAGAACAAAAGGTCTTTAGACAAGGCACAGAAATAATCTATCAACAGAGAGGATAGTCTCAGAATACTTCCTAGTCTAGGGACGCCCCATATATTAACAAGGCACCCTGGAACCACTTTCATCTATGTGAGAGTAAATAAAACAACAGCCTGGACCTATTGGCAAGTATAAAAGGAACTCTTTGGTGAACTGACAAGAATAATACGTCACCCAATCCCAAGCAGTCAAAGAAGTCTGTGTTCATTTACCAAATTCTGAGGAAAAGAGAAAATCAATACAGACATACTCCAAATCCTTACATCTGTATATTCCTATCTTAATCATCTAAAAACCCTCAAGAAAAAGGAAATGTTATACACTTTTACTCATAGACTTTGCATTACTTGTACAGGACTGCAGACACTTCTAAAATGATTTCTCTTAATAAAAGCACCTACATTGTATACTTAGGACCATGCTCTCATGTTATAGGAACAACAGGAAAATCTAACACTGCTAATTTGACAAGGATTCCTATTACATAAAGAACTAAAAACTTCAACATAATGGGTACATGTTCTCCAGCGGAACATCTTGTGACTAACAGACTCCTATAAAACAATATTTTCCTCAAAAATGTTTGCTAAAGATCGCATGGGCATCTTCCCTGCATTCTACTTTTTCACAATCCAAACTATGCAACATCAGTTCTTGTAAGGACTGTCAGTTTTTTTTACACAGACTAGCTAATAAAAACTAGCAATGCCCTTGCAAAACTGTATGTAGCATGAGAATAACAAACAATAGTGGTGTTGTCACCTGAGAATTTTCGAACAAAAACTACCCATAGCTAGTTCCCCTTAAAGATCAAATAAGGAAGCAGCAATCTAGACTACTCATCCTCTCATAATTCCTTCAGACAGGATGGGTAGTAACATAGCAAAATATATTTATTCATTTTATTAATGCTAATAATGTTTAAAACAGTATTACTGAATAGCCAATTAAATGTCTCATGGCTATTTCACAGACAGTTTAGACAGGCTCAAAAGAAATTAAGAAAAAGAGAGAACACATAAATTTGCCTACCCTTAATTTGTAGAGGAGCTAGCCTCCTCCCCCATTTTTGACAGTAGGAAACCTATAATAGGTTTCATTCTGTCAACACTATCAACCCCAATGTATAGCAACTGGGCATAAACAAACTCTGAGGAGCTAAATAGCACATTGAACTTAGCTAAAGAACATATTCCCTTAGCAAATGTGGTAGTGTGACATGAGGCCGTGTGAATTCAAACCAAATCCCATTGCTTCCTGAATTCTGCCCTAAAAGCATAAGTGCTATATATATATGGCTGAGACATTGTCTTTTAAAGAGAGGTCACATATACCATTATACTATGTTCATTGAGTGCACAAAAACTTGCTTTTGCCCAAAAAAAAGGTAAGCAAAAACCTCTTTCTTTCCCTGCCCTTTCGTCTTTCAAATGTCGAAATGTCAAAACACATATTGCGCTGAGCCCTACCAGGCTTCTAAATGTAGGAGTTCGGCCTTTAACCTATGCAGCTGTTCCATCTTGTATGCAAGATTGTCATGCGGTGTTCCCAAGTCAAAGTGACCCTAGAGACCGAAGGCAACCCACTCCAATCGTGTCTACCAGCAATTCAGAGGTAAGCTTAATAACTTCTGCCAGTTTTTGTATATAGTTATATGTGTAAGCAATGTGCCGAGTGCTTGTCTGGCAGTATAAATGTCAGCTATTAAGTCTATGCTTACATATATGCATTTACTAGAGCCTAAGGCAGTTCAAAAGCTGTTCTGACTGGAAAAACCTCATTTAAATAGTGAATTTTACTCAATTTCAACTTTAATGTGTAGGGCACTTAAAAATGAATATCCTACAATGTTTTTGCATAATAGTCATCCCCAGAATGTCCTCTACATATCCCAGAGATGCGGCATCAGAAATGTATAATGTATACCCTTATAAAAATAAGTTTTGTACGCCTGGGTAAAATGACATTTCACATGTAAGCGACCCCCTATTGCTGTATAGCACGGCTTAAATTCAATTTGGATGCTAGGAGGTCACAGCATCATGATTAGGCATTATGAATAGTAAAAAACGAATTTAATGCACCTCTGTTAAATAACATTTTTAATATAATCATCTTAAGTCTGCGCCACATTTATTATTTAACATCAAAACCCACTCTTAACCTTATTTAAAAAGGCATTAACAAAAGAAATCCCTACTGTCAATCTGTCCTCTGTTTATCGAAAATAATGAAACTACATTTCTAACCTTTAAAACAGTAGTCTGAAATGCAGGATGTTTACTCCGTGTTTTTAAGGGGTAGTAATTTCAGCTGTTTTCTGTGGCCGGAGTCAGAAATAGAAAAATTCTTGCTGACACAGCTGCTTGACACGTAAAGGCGTCGAATTCACACGCCTTTCAAGTCAACCTTTCAAGCCAACACAAATCTGTCGTTCTGTATAATGTGAATGCCTTTTAATACCTAATACAGAAGGATAAATGCTGTGACATTTTGTATCTGAATTTAATCTATTGTAAAACACACAATTTCGTTTTTTTGTTTTGTTTGAGGCCTTTTATCCCCATACAAAGAATATGAAAAAGGAAACCTGATTTCCTTTAAGGAATCAAAGGCATACTTGTATACTTCCAAGGAAACAAAACAGGATTTAGCTAGTGCGATATTTAGAAAAATTCAGGTCACCTTTTTGCAGGGGCTACAAATCATAATGGTTCCATAATATCCAATCTGGAAACATATGACCGACGGCTGCCTGTCTATAAGAGAAGGGCAGTCATGGCTTAACCACAGGTGACACATATTTTAGTCTTGCATAACTTTTTTTTTTTATTCATCTCTAATACCAATTAGACATACACTGATAACGTGTTGTCTGCCATTTTGACAGCATGATAATGATAATATCATATCTGTGGAATTTAGTAATTTTGAACAAGTTCCAGCCAACTGCTGCGCAAAGATAGACGTCGTCACGACCATCTCCTTACCGCACAGGAGAACTTGTACTAGTATTAAAATAGAATTGTCAATACGACACAAAAACAAAACCTATATAAAATAAGAATACATATGCCAAGCCATCAGTATACCAAGCACAGAAAGCATAGACAAATTACAATAACATATATAAATGAGCAGTGATGCGCAATTACTGAAACTACAGCTCAGAGTCGAATATTCTGGCCTGCTTAATTTGTCAGGCTTAAAATCAATAACTGATTTCCTTGCTTTACTCACCCCCATCTGACAGTAGGTCATCTTTATGATGACCAGCTGTCAGCTGAACTGACTGTGTCGCTTCTGACACACAGGTCATCTTAATTTTAACTTTCTAAAAGTAAAATTACTTCACTGATATTCCATGTTAGCTTTGGGCCACATTTTCCACTGTGAAAATTAATTCTTAATTGGAAAATCGTTTTTATATAGGCATATAGCCCTTAAAATTTCAAGCAAGAGCATCATTTTACTTTTTGTCTAGGATTAATGCAACAGTTTAAAAAAAAATAAAACAGTCTTCTATGGACATGGGACTGCAAGGTCAAAATCTGCCTCGCACAGCCCTGAAGCTGTCAAAGACAAAAAGCCTTCCTAAATCTAAACTGCAATAATTTGCCCTATGGAAAAATTAATTTTGATATACAATTTCTTTTCAGGGGGTCATAATTTTATTTTCAATTCTCAGATTAGCAGGTTCAGCTTGAATCAGAACCTACAACCATCTGGACCCAGCACACATTGGCTCACTGAACCACCAAGAACACAAAGCTGCATAGGAACAATTTGCAAATTCGAAATACCCACAATTTTTCTCAAGCTAAACTTTTAACCGGTCCCTAATTACTCTTCATTAATACTTTTGTACATTAAGGGTGTCATCAAATCACAGAGGTTGCTCTTTCTCTAGCTACACCCCTCTCAAGTTCCTTTTGCGACTCATTGATGGTGAGGAGACCAAATTAAACTTACTCCTTAACAATTTCACTTCTCAGAGTTCTTTCACATATTCACAGTCATTCAATCACACGCTTTTTCCAGTGCTAGCAACATCCAAAACACAATTTACCACACCACAACATTTAAACACACATTTAACCCACAGATCAACACTTAAGACAGAACCAAAAGACAGCCCACAGACTGTACTTAAACCAAATCATTTGTAAATACTAGTTGCAAGGTCATATTCACTAGATTTGGCTGGCAGAACACCAGAAAAAACGCTCTGCATCTCACCACTTATGAATGTTACTAAGTGCACAGACCAGGATCCTTTCTATGTACATATTTAGTTCCTCGGGGTACTAATCACCAAAGAATAAATACTTTTTTATACCTAAACCTAGTTAAGTATCCCCTCTAGGGGAGCCGGCTAATTATATACAAAAGAAATGGTACATCCAAGAAAGCAACACATTCATTCATTCATTTATTCACGCACCTTTTCTCCCACATTCGTACACAATCAAACATCTCTTTGCCTAGTCTTTTGCTGAAACATACATTGTTCCACATACTCAATCTTTCGTAAATCAAATGACCCATACATAGGCCAACGCAACTCAGGATCCTTACGAGTGTATTTATTCCATAATGCGCTGTACATTATAGAAGAAAAAACCATACTTAATATACATATCCCTATTAGGCGTCCCCTCCGGGGGCTTGGTTGTGCTTCATCTAGTTTCAAATTCAAATTGGTACCACTACCAGAGCTACACCTCCAATGAAGTGTGCTAAAAACAGGCGTGCCAAAAATAGTGCAGAATATGCAGTATTATAATCAAAGTAGCACTTAAGGTACCTTTAGTACGATGTGCCATTCAAATCAATTCAGATAGAGAAAATTCTCCTCATTACCTGCCTATATAGATTGCAACCTATATATCAATATATCATAACAAACCAAGTCGGCCAACACAAATCTCCAAATCCAAAAGCCACAGTAAGAGTTACTAAACTACCTTACCAATCCCAGGCATCAAAACCAACAGCAAGCGCCACAGAAGGACACTTACCAATCACTTGGTGTCCAGGTTCCAACTGCCAAGTTCTAAAATTGACCAAATGGTCACTGCACGGCGAATCAACAGAAGAGATCTCAGTCGAGGACCGGCACCACCTGGATGGTCAGATCAAAAGGAAAGGAAAAACGCCTTGGTTTGCAAGACTCGGGTCTCATCGGGCAGCGATCGCGTCCAGAGCGAGATTCCAATCCTTTGTCGCGACCAATCCTTTGGGCATCCGAGTCACCGATGAGCCCCACGTTGAGGCGCCAATTTGTTGAAAGAGACCTCAGCTAGGCCTACCAGTGCAAGGGGTTCGCCCTTCTCTGCACAGAGTCCTCAGACTATTGGGAAGAAGTTGGCACAGAAACTGAAATAGAAAATACAAAGTTTAATAAACCTTCATGAAGTGGAACCACATTCACCCAGCACCCTGTGGTGGTGAATGAAGGTAGCACACAGAGTAGAAGAACCATGGGTCTTTTATACCCACACAGGGGCTCAGAAAGAGGGCGGTACAAGCATACATGAGAAGAGTTACATACATAGATGGTCATACAGAAATGCACAGTCAACAGTAAAGGAGGAGCTAGCAGTTGCTGACTCTGGTAGAAACAACCTGATAGTTACAGACTAAAAACAGATGTATGGACAGTTCGATATTCCTGCGCATGTGCAGGGTAGCAGAGTCTAAGTATAGCCAGTCCTTTAAACAGAGCACAAGGGTAAACAAAATGGCTGCCAGAAATACAAAATGGATTCCATAAAATGTACAGGATAGCCTCTAAATACCAGATGGATTCCGCTAACGCTAATTTAATCGCAGCCAATTTACGACAGTACTAATCAAGCTTCAAGTACTTCTGTGCAGTTCGTGGGGCACAACGCTGCTCGACAGTCTCGGAGGCTAGGGGCAATCCCTCGGCGGGGTGTCAAAGTCTTGAGTGGACGGGGGGTCTCCCACAGAGGGGAACCAGGGTCTCAGGGTGCGGTGCTGCTCCCGGCCTGTAGGGGGCGCACCGGGTCCGGCCCAAGCCTCCCGGGCTTAGCTTGATCTCGACGTCTTGAGGCGTCCCAACCAGCTCCGAACTCCGCAGTCGGTCCTTCCGCGACGGGGGCAGGCCACGGCCTCACACGCCTCCACCAGCAGCTGCGACGGCAGCGACGGGGCCCCGGGCTTCTCCGCGGGCCTCGACACGATAGGGGTGATGATGCACACTTCAGGCTTCCGGGCCGCAGCGGTGAGCGCGCTCTGGTCCCCGCACTCCAAGGGGGGGGTCAAATTAAGCGGGAGAGCTCCGCGCTCAACGGGGATGGATGCCGGGGATCCCAGGCCAGGTCAGGGAGCGCAGGGGTCTCAGCGCTGGCACCTGGTTGATCCCGAGCAATTCTACAATCAGCTTTGGCATAAAGTTTCAGTGGTCAGTTCTGACATGAAGTCTCAGCATTCAGTTTCAGCATGTCGTCGTGATATGAGGTTTCAGCATTCAGTTTCTGCATTCAGTTGCTACCTGAATTCTTGATGGCACAGATGTCTCTGGCGCCCTTGGGGGGTTCTGTTCCTGGGGGGTAGGGGTTGAGTTGGCGACTAGGTCCTTTCTAGTCAGGCAGGCAGAGGGTCCCTGGATCCTCCTACTGCTGGGCAAGATCAGTGGGCTTTACAGGATCCCTCTCACTTAAGAGGCAGCACCTAAATCCTGTCACTCTCAGCGGCATAAGTCCCTGGCTAGGCCCTACCGCCTAAAACTCCTGCGTGGATTCTCCAGCTCTGCTTTACCCCACTGGCCAACTAACTAGAAAAAGTTCACTCCCTCACTTAAGTAGCCCTAGGTCAGGTGACCTCTAGCCAAGGCGGCAGAAGTAAAACCACACCTCCCTTCTAGAAGGTTCCAGCACATTCCAGGAGCTTCCCCATTCTACCTATGGGACAAAAAAGGCGGGCTGGTGTCGCAACATTGTTGTGGGGTTCCAGCCAGCTCCTGGCAGCTAGGGTGCTACTGGAAAGACCACTCTGCAGTAGCAGGGGCCTGTGGCAGCCATCTTGGGAGAAGGGAACACCTGCACCTAAACACTGGTTATTTGATCTAACATGCATTAAAAAACGAAACAATTCAGGGAAAAGGGCCAAGTCCAACAGAGCACTTGCACTGTGGTACTGAATAGCAGTGTCACCGTGCCCAAAGCATCTAAACCAGCAAAACATATCAAAAACAGAGGAGGTAATCAGAAAAAAATGGAAGGGATACTCACGCCAATGGTACCAGGTCTAACACTCCTGAAATAGGACACAAATGAACACCCCTTTGTCCAACATTCAGGATACTTCCAAATCTATCAGAGACATCTTCCTTGCATCCAACACCAACTTTTGGGGTTTTACCACCTGAATTGGAAGCTCCCAAAATCTATCCTGAAGCCACCGACAGTTTCTAACACCCAGGTGTCCTTTTTGATCTTCTCTCAATTGTGAATAAAGAATTTCAATCTTCCCTCTACCCTTACCAGGGAAGAAACTATACTGCTCACCTTGATATCCTGAACTTGAAGTCCTAGACCTTCCTTCATGGTTTCTTGAGATTCTCCCCCTCTGGGGATAGAAGTTTGAAATGGAGAGGTAACCCTTGCCATAGTTACCAAAGCTTCTCTGCTCTCTGAAACTGAGACCAGAAGGAGCTACGGCTGACAGCCAGTCCCCACCTGTCAGCCCATCCAAAAATAGTTTGAGAGCCAAAGACCCTGTGCATACTAGTTTGATCCTTACTGGAGGATGTAAAGGTGCAAACATATTTCCCTAAAGACTTAATGAAATTGTCCCCAAAAAGGAGACCTTTTGGGTCCCCTGTGTCTTTTCTAGAGGACAGATCAGCCAATTTAGGATTCATACACTAGTCTTTTGCCATATCGAAGATACGTGTAGGAGGGCCCAGAATAGGAAGGACTTTGTCCTGAAATTGTTTTAAACATTTTTCAATACCCTTTCAAGGGTCCTTGCCGAATTGAATCAGAAACGTAATACGTTCTGGAGACTTCTGGGCCCAATGTTTAAAGTACTTTGCAACATGGTATGGTCCATAAGCCACCGTTCTGCGCTGTGCGTGTGTTTAATCGCAGTGGCGTTAAACATCTCACTCCTGAAGGGGTCCTTAACCTCATAGGAGGAAGAAGCTTGATCCAGATCCTCAAGTCCCCCAAAATGTCATAACTATCTTGAGGATCAAATATAAACTCATCTATATCCAAGTCATCGTACTCAACATTCTCCGCAGAAGAGTTTAGACTGCTCCGTAGATCCTTTGTGCAATGAAGGTCACTTCTTTCTAACATATCGCTACAGGCAACTTTTCTTTGTGCCCAGTCAAAGTAGCTATTTTCCTTCATGCTGCTTAGAGCACCACTTTCCATTGTAAAGCAAAGGCTACCTGCGCCATAGGCGGGGCTGAACGCCTTCACAGTATGTTTCCTCTTGTGGGAAGCCTTGCCCTCTCTCTGGGGTTCAGAGGTAGAAGGGGAGTCTCCATCTGAGAGGGAAAAATAATTCTCCTCTACAGGGGTCTCCCTTTTCCTCTTAGTTAATGCGGGGTCCATTTCCTCCCTCAAGGAGGACCTAAATTCCTCCTCTAAAAATATTTAACTAGATTCTCCCATGAAGTCCGTCACTACATGGGTTTGTGCCCTTCATAACTGGTATACGATACAACCAAGGATTAAATATAGGAATACACCTTGGGTCAATAGCTGCTCAAAAATATATATTGCTCACAATGATAATAGATTATAAGATACAAGCCAAATAATTAATTATAGTCATAAACCCTGGCTCAAACGCTGTGCACAAACTACATTCCCAGATTTAAAGAAGGAATATTATGAGAAAAGTTGCCACTTTCACTGTTGTATATGTATTGCGTGGTTTCCGCGAGCGGGTTTCTTTACACGCTCGTGGAGATCACGCAGTGTTATATTCACCCATGTTAGCGTGGTTTCCGCGAGCGCTTGTTTTACCTTGCTCGTGGAGACCACGCAGGGTGTTTACTTTTGAATGGTGGCCTCGGGGGCGGAGAGCGGTTTGGGGAACGTTGGATGTTATGTTATGTTATGACCAACCCTGGACCTGAGAAGACGGATTAAACGCCTCTCCCAACTATCTTCTTCTACTTGTTGTGTTTGCCTACTTAATGGGATCAATATACTTTTTTCCACATTGGCGACGATCGGGCACGGAACCGCCCATGCGTATTTAAAGATTAAACTAAAAGAAGGGTATTTTGTTTAAAGAAGGACAGAATTTGGCATCGATTTTTTATTTGTTAGGGTTGAGGATTTCGTGGAATGTGATTTGCGCACCAATTTCTTTGCGGGTCATTTCAACATGGATCTCTGTACCATTTCGGGGAATGGAGAGAAAAGAATTCATTAAACCTTGAAATGCCAGTTTGATGAACCGAGAGCGCAACGTTGAATCGTCATTAAGACAGAGAGCGGAAAGGAAGCAGCAGAGGATTTAACTACTGTGTGTTTTGATACTGGGAATTGAATCGTTTTCACTCATCATTATCAGTAGAATCCTCGGACCTGTTCATTCTTCAATCCCGTCTCTCTCTGCGCTGTTAACGCGCACGCACGCATCACGTCATCATGTCATGTTGTTTCTTCCAGTTTGACTTGGTTACCTCCCCACAGAGATCACGCGTCTTCATTTTTATTATTATTTTAGTACAGAAGTTGGCAGCGCCTAGAGTTCATCGTGGATGCCTAAGTTTTCTTTTACACGACCACCGCTTGCCGTGAAGGATTAATTACATTTATGAAGGGTGGAAAGAACTTGCAACATGCACACTTCGTTTTGTGAGGTATAATATTGATGACAATTATTAGTACAATTTCGCTTCTTTTTATTTTATGGTTTTCTTTGGTAAAATTATTATAATTTTTTTTTTTTTGCTCGCTCATGCACATACAGAATAAAAAAATTTGAATGGTTTTTTTTCTTTCTAGTGTTGTATGAACTGTATAGTTAATCTCCCCTACAGTGTGATATGTCAGGTATCGTACCACCACCTTCATTTCTATCGTCATCAGGTGACCCTCTCATGCCATGGGAACCTGTATTTTTGGCATATGTGGAGGTCCTAGAAGGTGATGATTGCGAGCCTGAAAGAAAATTGTCATTACTAAAACATTGTTTAGGTGGTTTTGGATTAAAAGAATTTAAAGCTTTACCTGCTCTAATCAGTCCTGGGAGAATTAATGTGTACCAGTATGCCTCATCACAACTTAATATACGTTTTGGAAAAAAGAAAAATGTGGTTATGGAAAGATTCATCTTCTATTCTCGTAAACAACGTACTGATGAACCAATTGAAGACTATGTTTCAGCACTCAGGTCTTTGGCAGCATCTTGTGATTTTGAACATATATCCTATGAACAAGTACTAAGGGATCAAATCTTAATGCGTACTAATAGCAAGAAAGTTCAGGAAAGACTGTGGTCCACTCCTGACCTATCATTGAATGCAGCTGTTGACATCGCTAAATCCATTGAACATTCTGAAGAATTTGTGAAAGAAATTAGAGGGAATGAAAAAGCAGATGTATTTAGTGTCAACAAAGAGCCCAAAGATTGCGACAAACAAAAAATAAACTTTAATCCAGGGACTGACAACTCCGCCAAAAATGTGAACAAATACAAGTACTCAAACACTAGAGTTGAAAGACACAACCCATCGTTGTTTTGTTTTAGGTGTGGAAGCAACAGTCATTTGGCAAACTTTAAGGGTTGTTCTGCTATTGATAAAGTTTGCTCTAAATGTAATAAGAAGGGCCATTTTAGTAAGTTTTGCAAAACAATTCCTAAGAAGGTAAATTACATACAGTTCTCAGATGACTATGAGATTCCCTATGACAACTATGAAAATGATATCAGTACTGTAATTAATGTATGTAGCGATGACAGAGTCTCAAAATTTCCTTCTTGTTTCATCAATGTTGATGGTATTTCTTTGAGATTTTTGGTCGACTCTTGTGCTTGGTATTCCATCATTTCATTGAATGTTTTCTATGAAAATTGGCCGAATAGGAAACTAATTGATCCTGATGTATCCCCAGGAGGTTATACAGGGCACAAGATTGATCGAATAGGTTATTTTTACGCAGATAAAACATTTTCTGGACGCCATACCTTTAGTAAGATTTATGTGGGGAAATCACTCTTAGGGTGGCCACACCAACATGAATTAAGCATCAAACTTGATCCCAGAGCCAATCCCCCTGTTTTTGTTGTTGAATCTGAAGCTCACCATGGGTCCATTACAGTGGATAAACTAATCCGAGAATTTCCTAGTGTTTTCAGTGGGAAGCTAGGGAAATATGAAGAGTTTGAGCATGTAATTAAACTCCATGAAAACTCCATTCCTATTCGCCACAAGGTAAGAAATGTGCCACTGTCATATAGAGATAAATGGAAAGATTTGCTAAAGAATCTTTGCAATGATGGTATTATTGAACCATCAGAGTCTTCCCCGTGGGTTTCTCCCATTGTTATTTCGGTAAAATCTTCAGGGGAACTTAGGTTGTGTGTGGACTTACGCAGTTTAAACCGTGTCATTTGGGTATATGCACATCCTCTCCCCAACCTGCATGTGATGGTTTCCACTTTATCTGATGCGCAAGTATTTTCTTGTATTGATTTGGCAAGTGCGTACCACCAGGTAGTTCTTTCTGACAGTTCTAAAAATTTCACAGCATTCATTACACCAGAAGGCCTTTTCAGGTATTGCCGCATGCCAATTTGTTTGGCCAGTGCTGCCTCTGTTTTCCAGAGATTGATGAAAGAAACTCTGGAAGGGTTGTCTGGTGCCATCGCATTCCAGGATGACATTCTGGTTTACGGGAAGAATGATGAGGAGCACGATAAAAACTTATATAATGTCATTGCGGCTTTAGCAGAGAAGGGTCTCACCCTTCGGTTGGATAATTGCAAAATAAAAGCAAAGGAAGTAGAATACTTAGGACACACAATCAGTGGGAAGGGAATTAAACCAAAACAAAAACATATTGAGAGTATCATCAATGCTCCTTTACCTACCTCGAAAGAACAGTTAGTTACATTTCTTGGGTTAATTGAATTTTATGCTAAATTTATTCCCAATTATTCTGCGAAAATTGAACCTTTCAGGTGTTTGCTCAAGAAAAATGCAAAGTTCTTGTGGTCGAGTGACATGACTGAAGCTTTTGGGAAATTGAAGACATTCATAGTTAATGCACCTTGCTTTAAACGTTTTTTTCCTGGTAAAAAATGTATAGTCATGGTAGACGCAAGCAATCTAGGTCTTGGAGGTGTGTTACTACAAAAAGATAATTGCAATGAATGGATTGTAGCTTATGCGTCTAGAGTTTTAAGAGATGCAGAGAAGAATTACTCGGTTATTGAAAGAGAGTTACTTGTTTGTGTATGGGGAGCAGAACACTTTAGAAGTTTTTTATGGGGGACTGATTTCATAATCAAAACTGACCATAAATGTAGGAGAGTAGGGTCTGCTATCCTATGGTCACCCCAAATTTTTGCTTTTTGCTTCACTGGTTTTTGACATATTGAGGCTGTGGGCCTGCCAATCAGACCCCCAGCCTGCTGTTCTCTCTACTAAATTAAAACTATGCACCCTAGGTGCATAACCAATTGGAAGTTGATCACCCTGTCAGCCCCTGTACCAGTGTACACTAGGTACCCAGGGCATTGGTGTACCCAAGGCCTGCCAAGGGCTGAAGCATGTATTATGCCACCCCAGGCTTGGCCTAACAATTTGACACAACTGGCTGATCACTCAGCTGGGGTAAGTTGGTGTAATCACCTCTTACTTAGGTGTAGTATACCTATACCTAACCTTAAATGGGACACCTGGTAACCTATAAGTCACTCCTATGGCAGGCCTTAACAATCCTGAAGGCAGAGTGCTTGGTTCCATGTGAGATGGTGCTCTGGCATGAGCTGAGCCTGTCTGCAGTGGTCGGAACAACTTCCTTCTACTGTTTCCAGATATCGTCATACCATATACTCTTAAGTGCATTATGAACCTCGCGGTTAAATGCTATCTTTGGTTTGGCTTTATCAAAACATGTCGAGTAAGGTGTCATACGAATTGGAATACTAACCCCTCGCCAATTCTGGCGACGGGGTTAGCATTCCACCCTTCTAGAGGGACACGACATGTACAGTACCTGAAACCCGGGTAAAATCAGACATAGCCTCAGCTCCACAAAATGGATGCTGCCACCACAGACACAAGTCTGCCCTCCTGCTGCTGGGAGTCCTTCCAGCTTGGGAGGTGTGGACAAAGGGTTTCCTGCCAGGGGAGGTGCGTGCACCACCCCAGACAGGATTTTGTGTATTGGTCAGGTAGGGCTTGAAAGAAACCAGACATGCCTGTGGCTCACAAGGAGCCTCGGTGCATATGCCAGTTCAAACCGGTCCTGGGGCACACCAGTCCCGGGCCTGGGGCGAGCTGGACAAAGGATTGGGGGTGTAACCACCCCCCTTCCTGGTCCCACCCATAGGGAGGGACCTAGCAGGTAGTCCGGCCCCTAGAATCCGAATAAAGGTAGGAGCTGTGTCCTAAGACTTTAGACATCCTGGAATCAACTTAACACTAAGAAGAAGACGGGAACTTCGACGCTCTGCTGCACAGAGGACTGAAGCCAATCTCCCCTGTGGTCAGGGAGTGACCACCTTGCTAACGCAAGCACCATCCAGCGAATCAACGTCTGCTTTGCCGCCGCCTCCCGCCGGAGCCCGAGCCCAGAGACTGACAAGACCTGGACCTCCAGACCTCTCACCGCCCGATCCACAGTCCCTGAAAAGAGGAGACCCGTGGAGGCACCGAGACACGTGGAGCCAGCCATCTTGGAACGACCACGACAAGCTGACAAGTGCAACAACCGAGGCTCCCTCCAAGTTGTGCTTTGGGATCTGAGAAGCCCAACACCCGAGCAGCATCTGCACCAAAGGTGAGCCCTCCAGCATCTCCACGATCTGCGTGGGGCCCTTCTGCATTTTGCCACTCGACGCGCCTAACCGGTTGCTGGCCCGCTGGCTAGTAGCCATCTTGGCGACGAACTTCAAGAAATACACCGCTGGTCTGGTTGCTCCAGACTGGCCCTTGCTCCCCTCCAAAGGAGCAGTCCTTCTGACCTTGCTGGTCAGAACCATCAGCTTATTTCATTTCCTACAACAATTGCTTTTGCCAAGGCTTGTTTGCTTCGATCAAGTCGCCGACACCGCCGACAGCGAGAGCCTGCGTGGGACAGCTCGTGAACCGACTCCTGGACGTCGTCGACCTCCAGGGACCACGTGGCTGCAGAGACAAGCTACACCTTTCTTCCTGTTTGCACCCGACATTGCCTGGTACCCACCTGGTGCCACGCTGGTCACTGGCTAGTGACTGTGAACACTGTCCCCTCTGCTTACAGGTCTTCAACATCTCCGATCCACTCTTGGATCCACTGCATCTCTCCCGGACCGACCGCCTGCAGCATCTTTGTCTTCAAGCTCCACGGAACAGATAGAAGAAACCCGACGCACTTCGAGGCCTATGCACCCGCTTCCTGTGGGTGAGGTAAAGCTGGCACACCTGTGCCCAAGTGTAGTATTACATCTCTAGTGCCTGTGTTCCAAATCTTGAGTTCCTAGTCCATCCGGAAGATCCTCTTTGCAGTAACTTTGTACTTTTTACGCACCCATTGAAACCTATGGGAGCACGCGTGTGACTATTTGCTCTGCACACGCCACCCGTGGACCTCCTGGTCACTAACTGACGTTAGCTCCTTGTAGGCCCAGCGATTCTAGAGGCCCTAGGCCTTTTCCCTTTTCTGTTTGTGGTACTTATACCACTATTTTAGTATATGGTTCGAGTGGCCACCAGGGCCTATCCATATAAAGTGCAACTTCTGTATATTCTGTGATAATCTTGCTTGACGATTTGTGCTCCTGTGCTCATAAAGAGACTAGGGGTTACTTTGAGAAATAAATACATATATATTTTGAATATATATCTGTGTGGTGTCCTTTCATTGGTATAAAAGGGGGTTGCATTTGGTAAAACAGCTGGCTTAACACGCTTCACGAGTTTAGCCTCAAAGACTGCTTAGCCTACGCTACCACTAGGGCAGCTAGTCCGAAAAGGTTGACTTACAACCACACCATAAGGGTTGCTTGGCATGGTACAAGGTGATCACTTTAACTAGTGAGCATCATATACCAGGCCAACTTCTCACAATAAACCATTGGTATTTTTAATGTCTCCTGGCGGAGGTAGGTCCATGTCTGCACGATTAGCTAGATTGTCATCAAGATTACAATCTTTTCGCTTTCATATTGAGTATATTCAAGGGAAGGCGAATATGCACGCCGACTGTATGTCCAGGTTACCTCTGGCTAGCGACAAGGATTATCAAGAAGATGATTGTGAAGTTGCTTTCACCACACATGATATTAACTTGATACATGGTGAAAAAGCAAGTCTGGATGAGGATATTTGGATAGATGCAATGAGAAAGGATAACAAACTAAATACTGTCAAGTAAGGGAAGCATTTTGGTGGCCTGGGATTGATTCTTCTGTTGAACATTTTGTACGCAAATGTAGTAAATGCTCGAATAGTGACAAATCTGCTGTTCCTTTGCGTGTTGAATCCCGCCCAGTTGATTACCCTATTGGTCCATGGAGGAAACTAGGACTTGATAGGACTTGATATCATTGGTCCATTTCATGTTTTACCCAAAGATAAATGTTTTGGTATTGTTTTGATGGACTATTTTTCAAAGTGGCCTGAGGTCAAGATGGTCAAAGAAGTCACTTCGCAAAGTGTAATTGAATTTTTAGATGGTATATTTTGTAGAGAAGGAATTCCACAAGAAATTGTTACGGACAATGGTCCTCAATTCATTAGCAAGGAGATGGAGTCATTTTTTGGAAAATGTGGCATACCTCATAGGAGAATATCGGTATTCCATCCAGAGTCGAATGGTCAAGTAGAACGCTTTAATCGGGTGGTGAAGGAAGCGATCCAACTTGCTACTAAGGGTGGACTTAATTGGGGTAATGCCTTACAATCCATGCTACTAGCATACAGGACGTCTACTAATTCAGTAACTTTAGTTAGTCCATTTGAACTTTTGAGAGGACGAAAACCTAGTACTAGTTTAGTTCCGTGGTGGTTAAAGAAAGGTCTGGATGACAAGAAGTTGATTGTTGTTGATTATGATGTTGTTAGACAAAGGGTCAATGAGTACAAAAAAAAAATGAAAGAAGTTATGGATAAGCAGAGAGATTCGATAAGCAGACAAAAAATTGTTGTTGGTGATTTTGTTCGCATAAAAAGGAAAGAGAATGTTCTTAAAGGATCTCAAAGTTGGTCAGACCCAAAAAGAGTTGTAGAAGTTTTCAACAATGCGGTGAGAATAGAGGGTGGAGGTGTTTGGAATTTGAACAGGATTTCTGTGTTTAAGGGGTTTGTCCAGTCACCTAGTAATTTTTGCAAGGACACACGTTTGGATAATGTGCACAATGATATATCTTCTGAACAACATCCTGGTTGCTCTTATTGGAAGAGTGATTCTCCTAGGAAGAAACACGAACATCATTGTCCGGAAAGGTTTAAGGATTATATTATGGATTAGTACACTGTTAAAAGGGGAGAGTATTAATCATAAATATATAAACAAATAAAAGGGGGAAGATGTGTTGTATATGTATTGCGTGGTTTCCGCGAGCAGGGTGTTTGATTTTGAATGGTGGCCTCGGGGGCGGAGAGCGGTTTGGGGAACGTTGGATGTTATGTTATGACCAACCCTGGACCTGAGAAGACGGATTAAACGCCTCTCCCAACTATCTTCTTGTTCTTGTTGTTTTTTCCCACTTAATGGGATCAATATACTTTTTTCCACATTCACCAGCAAGTGGGAGCAGAGGTATTGCGATCGCAAGTGGAGAAGGATTGCCTGTGCCTTCAACCTGACACGCAAGTAACTGCTATGGGTTGCAAGTTGAGAACCGTTTCCAGGCAACAGGGCGAAATTGTGTGCAACATAGAGAAAGGACCACTGCTGCAGCCATATGGCTTGAGAGCGTCGTCTTGTTAGCACCAGCGTAGCCTGGCAATGGGTTGAAATACGCAATGACGCCAGGCTATAAATGTCCTATATAAGCTGTATCCAGGCAATGCAAGCGTAGCCAGGTAATGCGCCAAAAAGACGCAATGCCTCCAAATCCCTTTAAGGAATAGAAAACAAAAAGCCCCTTTAATGTAGACCGAGGGTGCAACAGCGATGCAAAACTAACGTTGCACACACGTCTTTGGCTTTTTAAGTATCTGTTTCTTGCTGTCAGGCAGGAGCAGTAAATCAGGTCAAATCACGATCGACAAACATCTCCAATAAAAAAAAAAAAAGAATATACCAATTTTTTTATACGTTTTTCTCTTTTTTATTTTTTATTTTTTATAAACCGGGGACAATATTAAGACACTAAAGTTAAAAGGTATACTTACCTAGCCGTCCGCAAATTAGAGGGGCACAGACAAAAAACTCAATTAAATACATATATCTTCATGAATAGAAACAAATGTTAATACAACACTGCAAGGTTAAAAGGTAAATAGAAAGACATAAATTGATGTAATTATCTTGTTGAGTAGCGAATAAAAGAGGAGGATCTCTGTGTGCGCAAGATATTTGTGTGTTTTCATGAAAATTCTAAATGCTTTGTGTGATGTATTACAATTCTTTAAAGAGCTGCAGGTTGAGGGCATCAATAAAAGGTTATTGCATAATGAAAGCCTCCGGTTTTGTAAAGAAATTGAAATCTCAAATCCAATATGCGCAGCAGATTACGTTGTTTCAAAGAAAAGTTCAATTATGTTAGGGCCAGATACTTGGCATCTTTAATGCCTTTGATTACTCCCCACTGAGTCTTGAGAACAGAGGGATCAATGATTTCTGTAGGTAAACAAGTGCAGAGGCGGGTGTGAGTCATCTGAAGAGACAACCACATGAAGAGTTCTGAGGAGCCAGCTGCACTTGGTATTCACATCTCCACCTCATCCTCCGTAGACGAGGAGTAGTAGAGACATCTTTATTGAAGGCTTAAACCCCCAAACAGCAGGGAAGTGCGGACGCAGCAGCAGGCAAACAGCTTCTCTTGTAATCACACTTCCACTCTAGCATCTACACACATCAGGGCACGAGCACATGCACAAGCATAAACCGAGCCACACTCGAAGGTGCTTGAGCACCAACACAACACTTCCCCCTCCCTACAATTAACAAAATTAAAACAATTAAATATATATAACTACAAATCATTAAATTAAACTGGAGTAATAAAGTAATGGAAACTATCTAGAATAGGTTAGAATACCTAAACACTATAAAAATAAAATGTACAAATTAGCAATAAATGTGTGTAGGCTTGGTGCACACACTTTTAGTACAAGGAACAACTACAACTTCGTTGTTCACATGAATATCACTCTGTACAGTAGGGGAGCCATACCCAGAACATTGTTCACCACTGCTCAAAGGTTCAATTGGAATATTGATGGGCTGGGAAGCAACATTGGTATTGTCAGCGTCATCAACCCAGTCGTACCTCCCTGCCTGTGTCACCTTGTTTGTGGCACGTTCCACATTTTTTCGTCCTTTGAATAAAGCAATTCTGTTAACATTCCACACTTAACCATCACTCAACAGTGCAGAATTACAAAGAATTTTAATAACTTTGAGAGCGGCGGAATACGTACTCTCACCTTTACGTACAAATCTCCCCTTCTTAACTTTAACAGTGTCACCAACTTGCAAATTAACTCTCCTTCCTTTGCTAGTATGTGTCTCAGCTAAGTGGTTTTGATTGGCTTCAAGAGATTGTTTGACATTTTTAACAGACCAGGGAACCATTTTTGTGCAGTCAAGCCAACCCATATAATCCTGTGTACGGGGAGAGCGTCCCCTCATAAGTTCAAATGGAGAGTATCCAGTGGATTGACATATGGTGACTCTCTAAGCATAAACCATTTTTCTCAATTCATCCTCCCAATCTTTCTCATTACTGTTTGAAAGTTAAATAATGCCTTTTATCAATCTATTGAAGCGCTAAACACTTCCATTGCCTTCTGGGTGATATACGGAGGTTGTCCTATGAATAATACCAGTGTCTTTTATGAATTTTTTTTAACTTTCCCCCACAAACTGCCCACCATTGTCGGATACCAAATCTTTAGGAAGACATTTCCTTCCAAAAACTTCTCCCAAAAAGTACAACAAATTTTCTGTATCGGCTTTCTCTACAATTTTGTACTCAGGCCATTTAGAGAAATGATCTACTACCACTAAGATGTATTTTTGCAAACCGTCTTTAGTTTTAACTGGCCCGAATATGTCAACGCCAATCCTCTCCCAAGGCATGTCAGGAATCACAATGGGATGTAAAGTGGTCTTGCAGATGGTTAAGCTCTTATCAGAGTTTGCACATTTCAAAACACTCACGTACAACCCTCTCAATGTCTGTCCGTGTCAACACCAGGCCACCAGTAAGATTGCTTAATTCTGCACTTAGTTTTGACAATCCCTAAGTGACCTTCGTAAGGTTAATAACTCTATCACGAAAGATTTTAGGAGGAACTAACTTGCCACCCCTGAGTAATAAATCACTTTCAAAGGAAAGCTCATTCCTCACCTCCCAGAATGGGATGAGGGTTTTGTCTAGACTCGTTTTCTCAGGCCAACCTTTGTGGATACATTTGCACACTTCTTGTATCACATCAAGAGAAATATTCTTAATCCAGTCATCATGGGGTATGCTTGCTATTTCACTGCTCAAAACGCTAGCTACAAACCATTGGTCCCAATCATTATCTGTACTTTCAACCACAGACAGGGGACATCTGCTTAAGAAATCAGCAATTCTGTTGCGAATTCCTGGAACGTACACCACGTCGTACACAAAATCCAAAAGTTGTGCAGAGAAACGAGAAATTCTAGGAGAAATGTTATTGAGACCTTGAGATGTGAGGACTTTTGTAAGTGGTTTATGATCTGTGCGCAGCGTGACACAAGTTCCCCATATAAATTGTCTAAAATGTTTAAGTCTCCACAAACAACCAAGAGCCTCTCTTTCGATTACAGAATATTTTTCTTCCGTGGTCGTAGGAGCTCTAGACGCAAACGCAACCACACACTCAGATCCATCACTTTGTAATTGGGACAAGACAGAGCCAAGTCCCTTTCCACTCGCATCTGTGGTGATAAAACTTTTGAGTATAGGATCAAATCCTTTGAGGGCTGGTGCAGAACAGATATCTCTTTTTATGCTTTCCATACATGCCTGGCATTCATTGAACCAATGAAAGGCATTCCCTTTTTTAAGTAATTGTCTGATACAGTACATTTTATCAGCAAAGTTGCTCACGAATTTAGAATAATATTCTGCAAGGCCTAGGAAAGACCTGACCTCCTCTTTGTTCTGTGGGATGGGGGCCTTTTGTATAGCATCAACCAACTCCGACTTCGGACAGATGCCACATGCACTTATTTCATGACCAAGGTAAGTCACACTTTTCCTGGCAAGTTTACATTTTGATTTCTCAGCTGTTAATCCTTTCCTCTCTAACATATGTAAAACTGTAGTTAAAACTTTATCATGTTCCTCCCTATCTTGCCCCATAATGAGGATATCGTCCTGAAAGAACAGTACATTTCTCATGTCCTTGAAAATTAGGTACATGATTCGCTGTATCATTGCAGCAGCCGATGCCAACCCGAAAGGAACACGTTTAAATTGGAATAAACCAATCGGGGTAACAAAGGCTGTGAAATATCTACTGGAGAGGAACTTGGTGATGCACGGATGTCAAGTCAATAGTGGAGAACCATACCATATCCTTAGTAGCTGAAAGCTGAAAGTAATTTAGATATCCTAGGAAGGGGAAATACATCAATGAAAATATTCTTATTAAGTTATCTTAGATCCACACACAAACGGATCTTGCCGTTGGCCTTGCGTGCGACAACAAGGGGGGCGACCCAATCAAAAGATTCTATGCTTTCAATTATATTCTTATCAACAAGTTTTTTGTATTTCAACCACAACTTTGTCTTTAACTCCCAAAGGAATGTTCCTAACCTTATGAATGCAAGGTCTAGCATTGTCCTTGAGGATTGTTTTATGGGACAACCCTTTAAGCTCACCAATACACCCAGAGAAAACTTTAGAGAACTTCAAGGTAAAATCCTCGCACTGGTCTTCTTGCAACGGATCAACACTCAAAACAGGGTCCTGACTATTAGGATCTAAACGTATCCTAAGTTCACCCTGATCCCACCACCCCTTTACACAGGGTCCAGCCTTAGACACATACAATTTACATATGGCTACCCTCCCTTTAAACTCAAAAGTGAGTTTGCGGAAACCTAAAAGATCTATAGGTTCTCCTGTGTAGATCACTGGGTGTACATCCCATTTGTTTTTGTTTACAATAGTGTAGGGTGATCCAGAGTCTGCCATCAAAGTTACATCTACACCTCCTGCTTTTATTTTACAAACAGGTTTTTTCCTTAGTTTACCTTGGACCATGGTTTCATTATCATTAATACAACAAACCTTATTTTCATCTCCATCGGAGTCAGCACTTTCATCCTCATGGTCATATTCATCAACTACGCACTTTACAGATTTAGATTTGCGACAGGCTCGAGCAAAATTACCAGACATTTTACAGTATGCACATCTTTGACCTAAAGCTGGCCATTTCTTGTCATTAGCCAGATGTGAAGAGCTACCACACGGTAACATATCCCTTTATTGTCTGAAAATGTATCTGTATGCTCTTTGTTTTTGCTTTTTTCTTTAAATGTTTGTTTGTCATTCTTCTTCTTCATCTTTTCAGAACTGTTGTGGTTAGATTTTAACAACTTCGTCACTGTTGTCTATTTTTGCCTTGGCAATGACAGTTTTGGCACATCTTGACGTTAGTTCAGCTTTGCTGATGATGGCAGAAATTTCACGTAGACTTTCGTCTCCGTTAATCCAAAGTTTATTTTGCAGATTTTGATTGTTACAGTGCATGACTAATTGGTCGCGGATCAATTCTTCTTCAATGACACCCAATTTGCAGGATAAAGCTAATCTTCTAAGAGAGGCAATGTAATCTTCTACTTTCTCGCAAGATTCTTGCTTTCTGTGGTAAAAATTAAATCTGTGCACAGCTTTACATACCGTGGGTGCAAAGTAAGTGTTGAGATCAGCAATAGCTTGAGTGAATACATTCACTTCGCTACTGGCTAAAGTTTTCTTTTCAATTCTATTGTATACACTTAAACCTCCAGGACCTCAACAATGTAACAAGATTTTCTTTTTTCTTTCTGGAGGTAATTCATTACTCTCAAAGGTATCAAGATAATTAATCCCTCCATTCTTCCCATCTCTGGCTAGAAACCTCGCAGTCTTTTACCATAAATTGTTGTGGGGCAGGTAAATTCATGGTTGCCATAGCCATGCTAACAAAATTATGTAGAAGAAAGCCGTAGTAAGAGAAAAGAAGAAAATAAAAAAAATAAAATGTGTGGTAAAACACGCCGAACAATGTAAGGGAAAATAATTTTAAAAAAATGAAAAGTACCTTGATGGACACGCAGTGTGCGTATCACTGTTGCTGACGAAAATCCATAAACAACTGATGGAATTTATAAACTGACATAAGGTTTAGACAAAGAAGTACCTTAATTGACACGCTGTGTGCGTGTCACAGTTGCAGATGAGAAACCATGAATCTTTGAATGTATTTCAATTGACATGCAGTGTGCGTATCACTGACGAATTATATTCAATTTGAAATTCTGAATAAAAGTCAATTCCTTTAAATGATCACTCTTTGTATTAAAACGAGTAAAATCCAGAATTACTTAATGAATAGTGAGCCTCCAAATGGCGGCATGAAGCGTGACCGTGACGACGTTTGCAATGCGTCTAGGGTTGCTTTGGTGACGTAAGCTGAAGAAGGTCGTGTTTGGAATTCAGCAGTAACCAAGGACGACCGAACACTGCCGCCGCTCGAAAAATGCGGCCGAAGGACAGTTTTCCAAACGGGCGTTTCACTACACCAAACAAGGTAACTCCACACAGTACCTTTATACTTAAAATGTTACCTTGAAAAACGAGTGTTGATAAGCGTGAAAGTTGCTAATCTTCCTTGTTACTTTAGACTTCTCACTCCACACTTATCAACAAGGTAATTAATAAGAAAAGAGTTATTTTTGTGGAAAACACTTGTAATTCAAAGAAGTGTTGTAACTTACTCAGTATGCAGCTTCCTCTTCCCTTTTTAACGCTGTCATATACGAACGTGCAGTTGAAAATCCTTCCTCTTTTTTTTTTTTTTTTTAAGGAATTTCCACGTGGATTTGTCCCTGGGGTTTAAGCAACTATTGTCGCCATTGTTGTGTTCAATGATGGTCCAGACGAGGAGTAGTAGGAGACATCTTTATTGAAGGCTTAAACCCCCAAACAGCAGGGAAGTGCGGACGCTGCCGCAGGCAAACAGCTTCTCCTGTAATCTAACTTCCACTCTAGAATCTACACACATCAGGGCACGAGCACACGCACAAGCATAAATCTAGCCACACTCGAAGCTCGAGCACCAACACAACATCTTCTTACTCACTCTTACACCCCAAACTTTTCTTTACTCAAAAGACTACGCAGACATGTAGGCACCACCCATATCACTTCTAAAGAAACAATTTGCGTCTCCAAGTCGATCTGGGACATCCCCTCCATGAGAACAACCCTGATTGGACAGGGAAAGAGTCAGACAATACTCCTGTTTTGTTGTGGTGCGGAAGGGGGTGCTGGAGAGTTCCTCTCCTGAGCTATTGGGGGCTGGGCATAGTATGACATAATTGCGCTGTTGTCATCCTCAATCCATGTCAGCAGGTTGGAGACAGGTAGCAGGGCTCAGTACGACCAGTCACGATAGGGATTAAGTGAGGTACTGTCAGTGAGTAGCCATTTCACTTTCCAGTGCCTCTTGTGCACCAGGTAGGTCTGATGTGCAGCAGCAGCTTGTTCCAGGCTTTAGAACCGATGAACGAGAAGGCCTAACTGCTGTGTCTGGTTTGAGTATGATGTGTGCGAGTTAGTCTAGCTGGGCAGAGGTGTGTGGTGGGTTTGTGGAATGTGATGCGGTTGTTGAGGTAGGCTGGATCATGTTGCGTAAGGCTTTGAAGGTGTGCATGAGGAGTTTGAAAAGAGCTTGTTTGTGTAAGGGAGGCCAGTGAAGTTCCCTGAGATGCAGGGTGAAGTTTGTGTGACATGATAGGTTCAGAGTGATCCTGGCTCCTGAGTTCTGTATGTTTTGGGGACACCTGGTCAGTTGTGTGCTGATTCCAGGATAGAGGGCGTTACCATAGCCGTCTTTGCTTCTGATGAGGACTTGAGTAATGGTTCTGTGAGTGCTGGTTGGGAGCCTTTTAAAGATTTTTTTTGGCATTTTTGGGTTGTGGAAGCAGGAGGCGGGTGCACCGTTGACTTGACGGTCATGGTGAGTTGATTGTCGATGACAATACTAAGGTTCTTGGCGTGTGGGGTGGGTGTTGGTCTGAGTTCTGCTGTGCAGCAAATGGAATCCCAAGTCATGACTTCTGACTGTCAGTGTACAGTTTGAGACAGTCGATTTTCATCCAGTTGGCAACTTCGATTATGTAGGTGGCAAACTTTAAGGGTCCGAGAGGGCGCATATCAGCTGTATGTTATTTGCGTATGATAGGATGTTTTGTAAGTAAGTAATATATTTATTGTTTGGTTAATTAAAACCTTTACAATTTTCATATAAAAAAAGCGTAATAACAGCAGAATTCATATCCTAAAACCATTTCAATAAAACATATAAAACTTTCTTGAGTTGTATAAACATCCCCAAAGCAATTGACAGTAAATGTCTGCACAGACCATAAATTAAGAAAGCAAGGCTCAGTTATCAAAGAGAGAGAGAGGGACTGTTCCGTCATCAGTTGGTTGTTAACAGCAGTGAAGAAAGATTTGCTGTTAGCTTTACTGCTCAAGCATATAACGACTAAGTGTTAAGTAAGCATAGAATGTCAATTTTGCTTTAATATAATGATTTAAGGGGCCATGAGATGCAAAGATTAAGTGATCCGGTCACTTGACGCAAGAGCTTTTGCCCCTGCCACTTCCATGAAGGGAACAAAGCGACACGCCAGCTGTACATCTCCACCTCCGTAACATGCCTTCACAGCTTGCCTACAGGTTCTTATCCGCTTTTTTCTAACAAAGGCGGCTTTAGTAGCTGTCGCCGTTCGGCCTGTAGATTTCTGCATTTACATAGTAGGTGTAATACACTTTCATTAGCATCCTCACATAGGCGGCAAATTGACTGACCCTGGAGACGCTTCCACGGGGGAAGATGCGGTAAAGATGGCAAAATACCCAATCGAAAATGAACATATTTTTCTTTCCTCTTTCTATAGAATCCCGTGCCTAAGTATTGTTGTGGAGAGGGTTTGTCATAGCTGTGAACCACAAACCATCCGTGGGCTCTTTCTGTAAGTGTCGCCTTGTCTTCTACTAATGATAGCTTTTTCGCTGTCTTGTTAACAATTTGTTGAAAACAATGATAAGACCCTGAGGCGGCCCAAAGTTCCTTGAGACCCAGACGTTCTATTGATGCTATCAAATAGGTCCTTGCTGCACACTCCTTCTTTTGATGTATTTCATTCCATAGATATGAGTTGTGTGCCTTTTTCAAATTTTTTTAATCCTAAACCAGGTCTTAACGTATTCTCCTTTGAGGGCTATTTCTTGACTTTGTATGCCGAATTCTAGCCTTATTTGGGCTGGCGAGAAGTACTTTGGTAAATTAAATATTATCCTGGCAGCTCTTGAGACATTTCTGTCCAAAGTGAATGCATCTCTTCCCCTCAGACACTCACTCCCATACGTGATTGCTGGGATGAGTTTTGCTTGCCAGACTTGTAGCAGTGGAATAAGGCTAGGGCCGGCCGTTTTCTGTTTGATTGATTTTATGGTTATCCTAATGCCTCTTCTTTTAATTGCTTCTTTTTGTAAATTGAAAGACCCCTTGTTATCCATGATCACACCTAGATACTTATATCGGTCAACTACTTCGATTGGTGAATCTGCCATATACCAGGAGTGTTTAGAGGATTCCTTCTTTGGATGTATCCTCATAACCTTCGTTTTGTCATGATTAATGGTTAAGATATTGAATATCGACTAGTTGTATCCAATAAGTGTTGGAGACCAATGGGGGTCTGACTGCCCAGTACGAGATCGTCTGCATACAAGAGGTTAGAAAGCAAAAGCCCTCCCAACTTTGGCAGATGAGAATTGCAATTATCCAATTCTGACGAAAGGTCAGACATAAATAAATTGAAGAGCGTTGGTGCCAGGACGCACCCCTGTTTAAGCCCCATGGTTGTTGGAATTTTCCTGGACAAATACTTTCCATCCCCTAGCTTTACTTGGACCCACGTATTTGTGTGAAGCAATATTAACTGGTTTAGGAGAGCAGCTGGTATTTTCATTTCCTTTAGTTTGTGCCAGAGTTTACTTCTATCGATTTTGTCGAAAGCTGATGAATAGTCGATAAAGCACATGAATAGCGGAAGTTTTGCTGACTTGGTCCTGTCTATCAGTAGGGATAATGCAAGAATATTTGTGGTTGTGCCCATGCCCTTGCAAAAAACCTGTTTGGTTGATTGGTATTGTTGATTGATCTTCGGCCCAAGCAGTGAGGTCATCCAAGAGGAGGCCAGCGTAATATTTCGCTTCGATGTCAATTAAGGCCACAAGCCTATAACTCTTTGCTAAGTTCTTATCCCCTTTCTTGTATATTGGGGATATGATTGACCCCCGCCAGGAGTCCGGGATGATGATGACTCCTGCTATTTGGCCATACAGTGGTAGTAAAGTTGAAACCCAGTATTCCGGGTCCATTTTTAATAGAATTGGTGGAATCCCGTTAGGGCCCAGAGCGCCGTCCCTCTTGCCCTTGGCTATCCTATTCTTAATCTGTATAGTTGTGAATAAAAGATGATCGTTTCCAGTTAGTTCATTTGAATGTAGAGGGAATGGCTCTAGTATATTACTGGAGGACTGCCTCCGTGGAGCATTAAAGTGTTGGTGCAGGTGCGAGGCCCAGGCTTCTTCTGATAGGTGGGAATTTACTCTTTGCACATTCTGGTTGGCTAAGCTATTTACTGTTCGCCAAAATCTTGCGCTATTATTCATCTTGGAATCGTACAGTAGCCTCACCCATAGGTTATCATCCTTTTCCCTCTTCACCAGCCAGATTTCTTTTTTCTTTTTTGCTTTTAATTGCGATAGCTCCCTAAGCAAAATGGGATCATGGCCTGTGTGCCGAAGATTACGTATTAATTTATTTATTGCATTCTTGAGCTTGCGGAGGTTTTGAGTTACGAAGTTTAGAAATTGGTTATCCTGACGGACTGGCAGACTGCTGGTCATTGAAGCTGGGGGAAGACTTGCCCTATTCACTGCTCCCAATGTTTTGGTTAGGTGTTCCCAGTATGCTATCATATTTACGTTTGCGTCTGCCTGTTCCCTTTGCTCCCATATTGCCTTTGCTGTTGATAATAGTTCCTCTGGGCGATTAGTTTTGATTTTTAAACTCCTGAAATTATCCGTATAAATAGACTCTGGGTCCTCTACTGGCATATCTAATGATGTTCTGGATAGTCTTGAAGAAATTACTTTTGGCAAATGATCGCTTTGATCTTGGGCCCCGATCTAGAAGTCTATGATCCTGCTGAAGAATGAGAGGGATACAAAAGTATAATCTATCAACGTATTTGAAGTTGCGCTGTAGAATGTTTGCGCCGGGGGCTGATCTCCAGGAAAGCGCCCATTTAGAGCTACAAGTCTTAGATGTTCCAGCTCTTTTACAAGGTTCTTGGTGTGTGGTGTTTGTCGCTTCTTAGCACTCGGCTCCTGACAAGGAATATTCCAAACGATGTATTGCTCATCGAGTACCTCATCCCTCTTCTGTGGCCCCATCAGATGCATGTTAAAGTCCCCCGACAGTAGCAGATTAGTCGTCGATTCTTCTGTCAATAAACTAGTTATCTCTGCCCCCACTATTTTCGCTCCTTTGATTTTGTCGCAAGGGTTATATATAGATGTTTAGGAGTAATAGTTGTTGTTTAGTATTTCCTTCCCTTATATCCACTCTAAGTGCTTTTATTGCATTAGTTGATGATGTGAAGGTGTTAACGTCTTTAGTTGATGTTATGGCCTTTATTGAAGAATAAATTGTTAGACCCCCTTTAGATGTCCAAATTTGGAACTTCTCACTGCTGGACTGTGATGGGTTTTAAAACCAAGAAGATGGTAGGGTTCTTCTAACCATGTCTCTTGGAGTAGAATAAGGTCAAAGCCTTGAAAATAATCCAGAAGCTCTTTCTCTGAAGTTTTGTTGCCCAGACCATTTATGTTCCAGGAGCAAATTCGTAAGTAAGTGTCTCCTGGCAGTATTTGTTTTGTTCCGAGTCAAGTGCTCTCGTTTTGTCGATTTATGGTCTTTGCTTGCCATGACCAATCTTCAGACTGGAGTATTTGCTGTTGGTCTATCCTTTCTACTGGTCGAACATCCGTACTACGGGCGCATTTCAGCACAGATTGCAATTTTGTGCCCATGGAGGTAGGAGCTGAATACCCTTGCTCTCTTTTACTTGGGATCAATGGATCTGGATAACCTGGCTTTTGTTCAAGTTGTATTTTTATCCCCCAAGCCTTTAGTTAGGGTTCTTCTGCAAGAATCCTCCTTGCTACTTCCTCTGAGACCCAGGATGTCTTGGTTATTTCTCTTTCTGAGATTCCCTTGATACATTTGAACGCAATTCTTTCAAGATCATTTGTGTTTATATCTGCCAGCTTTTCAATTGCTTGTATCAGTTGTATTATATTCCCTCTGTTAAGGATATCCCCACTGCCTCTAGACTTATATTCGGGGATGAACAGAATTGAATTATTTTTAGGTTGTGCTTGGTTAGCAATTGTGGGAGCTGCCTGAGTAAATGTCTCCTCTTCGGTGTGCACATTTAAATGTTGGCGATCTCTTTGATCCGCCCTGGATATGGTGAATGATTTCCTTAAAATGGCTGCCTCTCCGGTCCTTTCCTTGATGGTATATACTAGTAGTCTGCTTACATGATTACTGTCCACGTTCTGTGCTATTAAAGGTGGTGCTGCTGGTTCAGCCCCAGCCTTGTACGGTTTAAGTTCTGGATCCCCTGATGCTAGAGTAATTGACGAGCTTGAGTTCCTTTCTCTTGTTGTTATCTTTGGGGTAGGATTCTCTACTGATCTATTCTTGATAGAGGGTGCTGGAGCTCGGGGTCTTGCGTTCTTTGTAGTTTCTCCCGACACTGTTCGGGGTGTTCTGTCAATTCTTCCTCTGTATTTTCCGATTTGATGTCGGAATCCCCTACTTTTGGGGTCTTCAGATCGCTCACTGCATCTCCTTCTGGGAGCAGTACTTCCGTTGAGATGCTCGTAGCATACCTTTTCGCCCCTTGTTTTATGCTACCTGTGCGAAAATAATCCATTATATTCTTTTTCTTCTTTCTTCCCTTTCTCCTCTGTTTGCGGCTGGGTTTGTAATCCTTGGTCCCCCCAGCATCAGATTTATCAGAAACCTCTGATTCAGGAATTGGTGGTGAGGATCCCTCCAAAGGATGATCATAACTGTGCTCGGCACCTCTGATATGCTCTATTATGTTGTGACTTCCAGGATCCTCACTCTTTTGGTCTTCTGTTTTTTTGGTAGTAATTGTCTGCCTATTGTTTAGGTGATTTCCTGATTGCTTTTCCTTTTGAAAAAATTTTGGGGGTCCATTTTCCCCTCCTTTGTTCCTTTTCTTCCTTGGATTCACCCATCGAAGGGCTGTTTGTTTGAGTGTCCTGAGATTGTTTACTGGGGATTTTTGCTATTTTCCGGATGTCTACTAGGAGTTCCTCCATAACCACTGGAAGAGTGGAAAGTTTATCAATTATGGCAAAACAGGTACAGTGCAATGGGGCCAGATGTGTATCTGCCTGGGCCCTTTTAATCAAGTTGTTCATGTCTGCCAGTCTACTATCGATGTTTGAGATGTGTGTGGCCACTGAGGTAAGGATGGAAAGTTGAACATCCATCTTGTCGGAGTGGTACTGCATCGACTTGACGGAAAGCTGCATGGTGTCCAATAAGGATTCCCAGAGCTTGTCTAAGTCTAATGGATTAGCCCCTTTGTTGCTGATTTTTGGAGTGGTAGTGGCCTTTGCCTGCCAGAGGTCTGTAAATTGGTAAGAATAGGAAAGCTCTTGCTGATCTTGACTATGTGTCATATGAGCAAGGTTGTCAGCTAAATCCGTTAGGCCATCTACGGATTCCAGTCCTTTTTCTCCCATTGTTTGATAGGAGCTGCGAGAAGAATCCGTGGCTTGTATATTAAGGGTGAAAGAAGAGACAGTTTTGAGACTGTCAGTTGTGGTTGGGTTATCCCACTTTGATATGTTTTTGTCAATACTCGTTAAAACCTCCGCCCTACTAGGGCTTGACCCATGGTAGTGGATTTTCAAACCTGTCTCTGGGCCAGAGTGGCTTATGACCTTAGGACCCTTGGACTTTTGGGGCTGTGGTTCCCGACGATCGATATAGGTCTCTTTTTTGGAGTAGATGGATTCATTTTTTGATGGTTTGAGCCCCATTGCCAAACTAACTGGGATTTCTCTGCATGCCTCATCATGAGTATTAGATAAGGGGGTTGTGCCAAGAGCGGTTGTTGGTGTTTTTCCTATGTTTTGGAAATTGTTGGAGTTGATATCGTGTTTGATATCGTGTTTATCAGAAGTGGAGTTAAAGTCCCCCGAAGGAGTGGTGACAATGGATTCGAGTGGTAGTACTTTGTCGAGCTCGATCCTGGCGGAAAAGGATCCTTCTCTTAATGTTGATATCTGAGTGATCCCAAGCGCCGTATTCGTTCCTTGGAGGAGTTCAGCGGGCGTTTCTTTGAGGGCCGTCCTTTCTTTCTGGCCTTCTAAATGTGGGGTACTTATCGCTTTGGACTTAAGCTCTCTGTTGCCTTTTTTTTCCTTTTTATCTTCTCTGCCTCCACTGTTTGGGACCGACATGTCTACCGCAAGTGCTTGAGGGTCTATTTTCACTGGGCACTGGGAAGATTGTTGAAACTTTCATTCCTTGTGCAGTGGGCTGCCCCAGCATCCCTTAAAAAAGAACATTTTGTGTAAATCTGCGGTTGATGACTGGCTGTTTTAGTTTTTAATTTCTGCTCCGGTCCTTCAACATCAACCAGAATCTGAGATGATTTTCTTCCGTCGTTGTGCTCTCATTGCTGGCTATATCAGATAAGCTTTTGCTCCTTTTTTTCCTTTTGTTAATTATGGATGTGACAGAATGTCTCTCCCTGCCTGATCTCATCTTATCAGGCCTTTATGTTCCTGTGATTATGATTCCGTAAATCTTGTATGAGTGAGGCTGAATAAATAGTACAGTTTTTTGGCTCAGTTTTGGTAGAATTGTCAGGTTTATCAGGAGGTTTTCCCCCTGGTTTCAAATCTCTTCAAGAGCCCTAGCCCTGGTCCCCCCTTCCTCCGCCTCTCGGCCGCCTCAAGAACTGTCTCCCGGAGTCAGGCTTTCACTATGGAGCAGTTTTAAACGGCTGTAAAAAGCAGGATGGGGGGGGGGGGGGGTGGAGGCTGGATGAGCTGAGGGCTGAAATGAACTGTAGAGGAAAGTGGAGGCGAGGTGAGGCTAAACTAAATCCGGATGAGCCTCGAGCCTCGAACCTCGAGCCCCGAGCCCCAAGCCTCATGCCACCTGCCCCCTGCAGCAAACAATGCACGGCCAGCCAACACCACACGGAGCACATGGGACTAGCACCAACACCAACTCCAGGATGTCGAGCAAGGGGTGAAACAAAGGCAGGCAGAAAGTAGAAAGTCGAGTTTGTTCGGGAAGCCGCGCAGCAGCAGTAACAGTTCAGCGTACTGGAAAACCACTGCGAGCGGCCCCCTGTGCTCCTGCCCGTCTCCTCACCTCTGCCTTTGCTGCTGTTGCTCCGGCCCCTGGTCCTCAGTCCGGGACCGGGAAAGGAAAATTGTTAGATCACAGCAGCGCCCTGCAGAACCTCCGTGCCAGCTGCAAACCTTCTTGGCGCAGACCTTTTGGGCGGGCAGGCGGCGGAGGACGGCAGACGGCAGGCTCCCTGCGAACTGCTCGCTCTTGCACGGAGTTCACCAAATCAGCAGTTCGACTACTCTGGTCTGCTCTTGGCATTGCAAAAGACAAGATAGGTTGTTACAGTGTCATAACAATAGCCCGCAGCGTGGGGAGCCCTCGAGCTCCGTGGGGGGGGGCCTTCTCCCCAGGCCTGAGATCTCCTGACTGTACAGTACGGAGTGTGTGGGGCCCTCTCCATATACTTTGCAGGAGGCCCCCCTCAAGTTTTGTTACCTCACTGGGATGTTGATACCGTGGGCATGGATGATGCTGGTGAGCGGGGTCATGTAAGTGTTGAAGCGTGTCAGGCTGAGTGTTGAGGCTTGCAGTACTCCACTGATGTGGTTGCAGGTGCCTGAGTAGCGGGCCATGCTGACTGACCGGATACAAAAAGTTAGGAAGGAGTACATCATCCTGGTCTTTTATCACAGCCATCAGCCGCTGGGCAACAAATCTGTACTGTTCCCTGTACTGTTCCTTCCAAGGGTGCACATTGCGCCTAATCCAGTAAACCTCATGCATATCCATGTGTCAAAATGGCAGGGGTAGTAAAAGCTACATTGCGCTATATTTATCCCATAACGACATCAATAATTTGAGCTCTCGCCAAACATTCAGTCCCTCAAAGGTCACATCATTTCTGTGGAAGAGCCACAGGCGCAGCTTGTTCTGTAAGATTGGGGAGCTGGAAATTCAGATTTCCCAATAATCACGCTGGTATAGGTTGTGAAAATACATTATATGAGAAGCAGGACACTAGGGGAACTCATGAGGCAGTGCATATTGTTAGGAGTATTGGAAACACAATATTTTTCAAATGAACCAACATTTTTTAAGGCCTTCAAAACAAAGAAGGGAGAGAATGAGAATGTGTGTATCTAAAACTCCCAGGTGAAATCTGACAGACACCCTGCCGTTCCCTACTGAAGGCACTTGTAGCTAACTATTACGTAGTACATTTTTAGAGGGGTGGAAGTTACGCCTCTGCGGAGAGCTAAGGAATTGGTACTGCAGAAAGTAAACGGGGCTCCTAAACCTCTGTTCTCGCCCTCCACCTGCTGCTAGTTCACAATGCCTGGCACCAGAGGAAGTAAGGGCAGCGCCATTAGCCTTAAGGGCAAGCAGCTTCTAATCGACTTCCATGGGGTCTCATCCGAGTCAGTGGATGGCTGCGTGCTTTGTCGTGCCCCAACAGGCTTTAAGTGGGCCGGGTCTCACCGGTGCTGAGCACTGGCAGTTGTTTAAAGGGGGCCTCGAAACGTGTCTCTGTCGGGCTCTGTTTTGTGCCCTGGCAAAAGGCGGTCCGTTTTTTCCGGACTGGTGGGGCCGGCTTTAGCGATGGTTGCGCCCAGTGAGACTATCATTTTTGGCGCCCCCACACCTCAGGACTAACCCTGGGCGTAGTTCGCGAAGTAGCACTTCGCGAAGCTACGCAAAGTGCAGTTCGCGCTACGCGTAGCACTTCGCGAACTGCGTAGTACCTTGTTCGCACTGTGCCAGATGTCGTTTTCAATGATTGCACAGTGCGGACAAGCAACCGGCACTGTGCAATCATTGAAAATGGCATCTTGCACAGTACGAGCTGTAGTTTTCTGCTGCTCGAGTAGATTTTTCTCGAGCGGCAGCTTTCTCAACGCGAACTGGTAGTTTCTCATCGCGAGCGGTCGCGAGCATATGCGACCGCTCGCAATGAGAAACCTGACCTCCTCGCATTGGGAATCTCGCCGGGAGGTTTATTTTCCATGCTCGCGATCGCCAACTTGATGTTGCTGATCGCGAACAAGGAAAAAGTCTCGCCGGGATGTCATTTTGCTTGCTCGCGGTTGCCAACTTGACGTTGAGGACCGCGAGCAAGCAAAAAATGACCGCAGCACTATGCAACACTACGCTACGCGTGTTCGCACTGTGCTACGTGCAGTTCGCGTAGTGCGAACTTCGCAAACTACGCGAGCGTAGCGTAGTGCTTTGCCTAGGCTTACTCAGGACCACCTCCTCGGATTCTCTCGATACCACCGGGCAAAAGTGCCCCTCATCTCTCCAATCATAAGTTATTTCTAAACACAGCACCCTCTCCAGAGGTCAGCGCCCCCTCCACAGGTCAGCGCCCCTGTGCGGTCGCACAAGTCGCACTGTCCTAAAGCCGGCCCTACATCAATGTGCCTTGCTTACACTGCTCACTTCTCACAAGCGGAGAAGTTACAGCATGACGTCATGCCAGGTGAGTGTTCTAGGGGAAGCGAAATACTTTAAAGAGAATCCTTTTCTCTCCGGATTTCCCTTCTCTGTTTTAAACTCAGGAGCAGCAACATCATCGTGGTGTCACATTCAACTAACAAGCATTGACAGAGCCAATAGTCCTGACTTGTTGTAGGTACGATGTTACTTGTTGTATCATATATCTGGATGCAATGACAGAAGCAGCAAAATGCAAGTCGGGCGGCCCACTATGGCAAAGCACAGATTTTTAGCTTATGTGTTTTTAAGCCACGCCCTTATTTACATTAGCCGCGCCCCTTTGAGAGATCCCCACCACCCCCCCACCCCCAGTTTTTTCATCCTACTTAAAGCCCTGCGTGCCCCTATGTGGTTCCCCCACAATGTGTGATTCAAGACCTCGACGCAGAAGTCTCCACCGTGTCCTGCCCACGCCTCTCTCGAGAGCACCCGTCGAAGGCCGGAGAACAGGCGGCGGCAGCTCCCATCTCACCGCTGATGGCGAACAAATGAGGATTTTATTAGCGTGCCGCTCCAAAAGGGGAAGGAAGGCGCCTAATTGAATTTTCTGACTGCTGCCGGCAGACAGGACTGCCACGGAGAGGAGGGGTGAGGTGGCAGAGGGGATTACATCCATGTTAATAAAGAAACGATACAGATGGGGGATTAGATCCACTCGGGCGCGCACAGCAGAGCCTTATCTGCAGATGACAAAGTGCACAGCTCTGGAGGGGCGAGCAGGGAGAAGAGAGGGTGCAGGGAAGGGAGAAGCAGAGAAGAGAGGGTACATGGAAGGGAGAAGCAGAGAAGAGAGGGTGCATGAAAGGGAGAAGCAGAGAAGAGAGTGCATGGAGGGGAGAAGCAGAGAAGAGAGTGGATGGAAGGAAGAAGCAGAGAAAAGAGGGTGCAGGGAAGGGAGAAGCAGAGAAGAGAGGGTGCAGGCAAGGGAGAAGCAGAGAAGAGAGAGTGCATGGAAGAGAGAAGCAGAGAAGAGAGAGTGCATGGAAGAGAGAAGCAGAGAAAAGAGGGTGTAGGGAATAGAGAAGCAGAGAAGAGTGCATGGAAGGGAGAATCAGAGAAGAAAGAGCGCATGCAAGGGAGAAGCAGAGAAAAGAGGGTGCAGGGAAGAAAGATGCAGAGAAGAGAGAGTGCATGGAAGGGAGAAGCAGAGAAGAGAAGATGCGGGAAAGTGAAAAGCTGAGAAGAGAGGGTGTAGGGAAGGGAGAAGCAGAGAAGAGAGTGTGCATGGAAGGGAGAAGCAGAGAAGAGAGTGCATGGAGGGGAGAATCAGAGAAGAGAGAGTGTATGGAAGGAAGAAGCAGAGAAAAGAGGGTGCAGGGAAGAAAGATGCAGAGAAGAGAGAGTGCATGGAAGGGAGAAGCAGAGAAGAAAGGGTGCAGGGAAGGGAGAAGCAGAGAAGAGAGGGTACATGGAAGGGAGAAGCAGAGAAGAGAGGGTGCATGGAAGGGAGAAGCAGAGAAGAGAGTGCATGGAGGGGAGAAGCAGAGAAGAGTGGATGGAAGGAAGAAGCAGAGAAAAGAGGGTGCAGGGAAGGGAGAAGCAGAGAAGAGAGGGTGCAGGCAAGGGAGAAGCAGAGAAGAGAGAAGCAGAGAAGAGAGAGTGCATGGAAGAGAGAAGCAGAGAAAAGAGGGTGTAGGGAATAGAGAAGCAGAGAAGAGTGCATGGAAGGGAGAATCAGAGAAGAAAGAGCGCATGCAAGGGAGAAGCAGAGAAAAGAGGGTGCAGGGAAGAAAGATGCAGAGAAGAGAGAGTGCATGGAAGGGAGAAGCAGAGAAGAGAAGATGCGGGAAAGTGAGAAGCTGAGAAGAGAGGGTGTAGGGAAGGGAGAAGCAGAGAAGAGAGTGTGCATGGAAGGGAGAAGCAGAGAAGAGAGTGCATGGAGGGGAGAATCAGAGAAGAGAGAGTGTATGGAAGGAAGAAGCAGAGAAAAGAGGGTGCAGGGAAGAAAGATGCAGAGAAGAGAGAGTGCATGGAAGGGAGAAGCAGAGAAGAAAGGGTGCAGGGAAGGGAGAAGCAGAGAAGAGAAGATGCGGAGAGGTGAGAAGCAGAGAAGAGAGGGTGTAGGGAAGGGAGAAGCAGAGAAGAGAGAGTGCATGGAAGGGAGAAGCAGAGAGGAGAGGGTGCAGGGAAGGGGGAAGCAGAGAAAAGAGGGTGCAGGGAAGAAAGATGCAGAGAAGAGAGAGTGCATGGAAGGGAGAAGCAGAGAAGAGAAGATGCGGGAAAGTGAGAAGCTGAGAAGAGAGGGTGTAGGGAAGGGAGAAGCAGAGAAGAGAGTGTGCATGGAAGGGAGAAGCAGAGAAGAGAGTGCATGGAGGGGAGAATCAGAGAAGAGAGAGTGTATGGAAGGTAGAAGCAGAGAAAAGAGGGTGCAGGGAAGAAAGATGCAGAGAAGAGAGAGTGCATGGAAGGGAGAAGCAGAGAAGAAAGGGTGCAGGGAAGGGAGAAGCAGAGAAGAGAGGGTACATAGAAGGGAGAAGCAGAGAAGAGAGGGTGCATGGAAGGGAGAAGCAGAGAAGAGAGTGCATGGAGGGGAGAAGCAGAGAAGAGTGGATGGAAGGAAGAAGCAGAGAAAAGAGGGTGCAGGGAAGGGAGAAGCAGAGAAGAGAGGGTGCAGGCAAGGGAGAAGCAGAGAAGAGAGAGTGCATGGAAGAGAGAAGCAGAGAAAAGAGGGTGTAGGGAATAGAGAAGCAGAGAAGAGTGCATGGAAGGGAGAATCAGAGAAGAAAGAGCGCATGCAAGGGAGAAGCAGAGAAAAGAGGGTGCAGGGAAGAAAGATGCAGAGAAGAGAGAGTGCATGGAAGGGAGAAGCAGAGAAGAGAAGATGCGGGAAAGTGAGAAGCTGAGAAGAGAGGGTGTAGGGAAGGGAGAAGCAGAGAAGAGAGTGTGCATGGAAGGGAGAAGCAGAGAAGAGAGTGCATGGAGGGGAGAATCAGAGAAGAGAGAGTGTATGGAAGGAAGAAGCAGAGAAAAGAGGGTGCAGGGAAGAAAGATGCAGAGAAGAGAGAGTGCATGGAAGGGAGAAGCAGAGAAGAAAGGGTGCAGGGAAGGGAGAAGCAGAGAAGAGAAGATGCGGAGAGGTGAGAAGCAGAGAAGAGAGGGTGTAGGGAAGGGAGAAGCAGAGAAGAGAGAGTGCATGGAAGGGAGAAGCAGAGAAGAGAGGGTGCAGGGAAGGGGGGAGCAGAGAAGAGAGGGTGCAGGGAAGGGGGGGCTGCACATAAAGAGGGGTAATGGATGGAACTGGTAGCGGGGGATGACGCTTTAAAATACAATCTAAGAGAATGGCACGTAAGAGCAGGGATAAAGGCAACATAAGGAAAGCCAAAGGATAGGACTCCTGCTTCGTTTGGGGCTACGATATGGTCCGGACAGCCAAAACAAGTGCCCACATTCGCAGATTGCAGCCTTTCGCAGTACACTGCTCGGTTAGGACATTGGCGCTAATTGATGGCAAAGATTTCCGGTAATAAAAGTAGTGTAAATCTTATAGGGCCAGTACTTGAATAGTAAATTAACATTCCAATGGCAAAAATATACTTTGTTGGCATATAATTATCAAAAATACTTTTAATTGCTTTTTTATCGATATGTTTGCTGTGGATGTTTCGATTAATGTCCGCTGGGAAACAGGACATGGCACAGACCTATTATACCTTTTACATTCACCCTGGGAGTCTTAGATATTCATTTTATTTTTTGCAGTGCTTAAGAGAGACCCTCCAATGATCAGAGACTGGTGAAAGGGGCATTGTTTTTTGTTTTATTTGCTGCTTACATGACATGCACGTTCCGTCAGAGGGAATGATGCTGGAGTATAAATGCAAAAATAAGCAAAAAAAATAGTTTCACTTTCTTTACATGTATTTTTATATAGCACAAACTAGGCCCAGAGACATTGGACCGCTTTACATGAGCACCAGATAACATTACAGGGGGTCGTATTTATTTTAAGTTCATGTAGATTAAGTGATTTGCTTAGAATCACAGGGTGTTGAGCTGACACTGGGACTTGAACCCGGTTCCCCAGTTTCAAAGTCAACTAAGGGCACAACCTGACTCTGTTGACTGCAGTCCTTGATATCTGGCAGACAAAGGAGAAGAGCAGAGACGAGACTGATTTATCTCCTCTTGCATGGAGTGGAGGAGGACAAAAATCAACTGAGGAGCGCCCGCAAGTGCTAATGGCTTCCCATCCGCAGCTCCTTACGGCCTCTGTCATGTCTGGAGGGAGCCAGGGGCAGGCATCTCTCATGTTAGGACAGCCAAGGCGGCTCATTGTCTTTCTGCCTCTGACTTTAGCCCACTGGCTGTCCTGATTTCATGTGCACAGGGTCAGGCTCAGTATACGTTTGTAAAGGCTGTAACAACAACCTTTCATGCTGGGCACCAGGGGTGGAGTCCTGAACTGAAACCAGTACTGAAACAAGCATTTGCAATGCAATAGGTCTCGCATTATAAAAGTGTGAGCAGTTGGCATTGCTAATAATAATGCAACACTAGCTATTGGTATTGTAAATGATAATGGCATTTATTTATGTGTTTGTTTTATAAAATAGATAAACAAGCATTTACAATGCAACGGTCTCGGCATTGTTAAAGTTAGAGCTATTGGCATTGCTCATGACAATGCCGTTTCTTTAAATGTTTTAAAAACAAAAACATAAACAAAAATAATGTCATGAGCAATGCCAATAGCTCTAACTTTACCAATGCCGAGACCATTGCATTGTAAAATGCTTGGACTTTCACCTGACAACCAAAGGCATCCGAGGTGATGTAACCTTTGCTTCCATTTACTAATTAGGGTAATCTAACCTGATTTCAATGGCCTTTGGGTGAAAATTCCAAATCATGAAACTATCAGAGGCGACATTGAGTGAGGTTACCGCCTTAAACACAAAAAATGTATGCAGCCCCGGGCTGAGTCTGCTGCATACATGGGCACGACGGCCAAGTGAAGCCTTCAGTGGCATCCGGTTGTGCAGTGCATAATTCTAGACCGGCCATGTGGGGGGGTTGGGGGAGGAGGGGGGGCTGCCTCTAACAATAGTTTTGCAGCTTGAGTTTATGCTAGATTCATGCACACACCCACGTCCACTAAATACGAATAAGGGTAAGCAGGTCCCAACGCCCTGTCAAAAAGCACTGGACATACATAAAGAGGTACAAGCAGACAAACTTCAATGGGAAACTTTAAAATGTATAATGATTCTCTAATAGAGGATGAGGTGCGTGAAGGTATATGCGCAGGCCACTCAGCCTGTCCGGGAGCTCGGATTGCCTCTGCCACAGCTGCATAGAAATCTGATCGGCAGCTGGAGCTGTGCCGTCCCCATGACATCCCCCCAGCTCTGATTTCAAAGGACATTCACGACAGCTTCCCAGGGGCCGTGTGGCATGTCTTGTCTGCCTACTCTTACACCCGCCCCCAACCACACAGTGCATCAGGGTCACGACTTGGTGCCAGCCTTGTCCATCAGGGGGGGGGGGGGGGGAGGGCGGGGAGCGTTTCTCCGCCCTATACCCACGTGAAGGGGTCTCCGGCCGCCTCCACAGCACCACAGTTGCGTGTGCCCTGTGTATGCCAATTGTTGTGTGACCCGTAGGAGACATTGGAATAAGAATGGGCGAGGATGCGGTCCGTCTGCTAAACTGCCGACTTTGGTGCTGGAAACCAGAGTTCGAGCCTCGAGGTCACGTCCAAATCCTGTGATACTGGACAAATCACTTAATCTCACCGTGCCTGAATGTGTAATGTAAATATGGTGCTCATGTAAAGCGCTCCAATACCTTCGGGTCAAGTTTGCGCTATATAAATATGCAAAAAAAAAAAAAAGATATGTAGCGGGTTTCTAACTTGTCCTTTGTTGTTCCGTCTTCGCTCTCCAATCGCTTTGTCTTCCGGTGTAAGGGGCCCTTTGTATCTAGTTCCTGTTGCAACTCGAATTCGCCCTCAACACCCGTTAAAATCCTTAACAACGGAATGTAAAATATTCAGGTTGCAGAGTTAACAGTACTCACAACTTTGTTGTAGCCCAACATGATTGTGGGCACGTTATTAACCAGATGAAACTATTACTTGCGTTATCGACCTCGGAAGGATGAGAGGCCCATTATAAGTCAAATCTTTCTCTGCAGATCATAGATCTCATCATTAAGGCCTTCCGAGCGCTTTCAAATCGTCGACTTTCACGCGGTAGGTACCAGGGGTGCCTTCATTCTGCCAAAGTTCAGTCAGCTAGTCACCCTTTGTAACCCTGTCTCCCATAAACACCTAGTGGCGCTGACGAACTGTATTGTACGAGTTTACAATCTTTTTATGGAAACAGGGGCCGGCCTTTCACAAGTGTAGTATTTTGCACAGTAGACGTTAACTTGTTTATTTTTGTCTTATGGTAGAGGGAGAGTTGCTATCTGTGTAAACTGTGACCCAGGCGGGACGACTTTAGAAATAACAAAGAGCCACCCACCCAGGGCGCTGGTCCTGCTAGCTAGAGGTCACTTGTACAGCGCATCGCAGCACTTCCTGGACACTAACGGTGTATGCAGGCGCTATAATGGTGACGTCTGTGATATCTTGCGCTCCACGCTGTCCGACACTGCTTTCTGTTGCGGGGGGTGAAGGGGGAGGGGGGGGCTTGTTTTCCACATGGCCTCCGCTTCTCTCTGCATAAGGCCCCGAGAGGGAATCGCGGCTTTGTCTGCTGTCCTTGTTTACACTGTTCCTAGAGGCAGAGCTATAGCGCTCCCTGGTTTGCCACTCAATGCCTCTAGTTCCATTGCTCGGCTTTTGCCTGGAAATGCCTCTGGGGGCACGTCTGGCATTGCGAGGAAGACTCGAGTCCACGTCACAGAAAAGATGCGAGAGGAGGACGAATGAACAAAATGGAGGCAGGGTGGCACCGTTCACAATACCACCAATACAGCCGGGATTCACCAAACTCTGTACGCCAATGTGAGTTTGCGCTGAGGCATGACGATGTCCCCACACCAGGCTCCTCTGCGGGCTGACGGGCTCCGAGGCGGAGAGGGCGTCCAGGAGGCAGAGACCGGCCAGGGACGGAAGCAGCGAGGAGAGGGGATGCCTGTTTGAAGAAATCAGTCCCAGCGCCGCCGCCTTTCTCCGAGGCGAAGCAGAAATGCCTCGGAGAAAGGCAGCGGCGTTTCCGGATTCGGGGGCGTGTTTTGCTTTTCTCTCCTTTTTTTGTTTTTTTGTCCTCATATGTCACTTTCCACCCTTTCTCTCTTGGTAACGCCCTAGGGTGTTAGTTCTCTCATATAGTGGAAGGATCCTTCTCGTTTAAAAAGCCTAAGGGAGGAAAATTGCAAGAACTTAACTCCGACTATTCCAAAACAAGGAGATCCGCCAAGAGATTAAAAGCAACTTAATCATAGGACCGGACTTTACCAATAATTTAAAATTAAATTCAAACTACTATATATGTCCCCGCCCTTCACCCATAGTGTTCAAAAAATAAAGACCAAAATCTAAACTTCTTTTCTTTCTGAGGAACAGCCATATCTAATTTTCCAATAGATCTCATAGCTTTGATCCAGGTTAAATCTGTCGGGGAGTCAGGGGAAACCCACAGTTTACAAATTTCCCTGCGGGCCAGCAGAATAGCATAAAACACCAACTTCGTTTTATCGTCCAAACTCTTGGATTGTAGATCCAATCTGCCAGTAATGATAGTTTCAGGGCTTACCTTTATTCTTTGCTTTAAAATTGTTGATAAGCAGTTACTTACAGAATCCCAAAATATCTTGATTGCCGGACACGTAACAAACATATGAATATCGTCCTCATTTGGGCTGTTGCATTTAGGGCACCTCACTTCGCCACCATTTTTAAATTTGGCCAGCCTCTTTGGAGTCCAATATGCCCTGTGGAGAGTGAACAGATGGTTCCTTCTTAAATTTGCAGGTTTTACCAACTTATATAGAATCAACATAGTTACTTGCCATTGTTCTTCTGTCGCGATCCTCGGCAAGCACTCTCTCCAAAGGGACTCCGGCAACAAAAAGGGGCCATCTTCCAGCTCGACGATAGCCCAGTACCACATCGCGACCTCCTTTTTGAAAGAAACATCCCGTACCAGTTTTTCTTCAAAGTCATTATGACGACCAATAAGATGACCTTTCCCTGTGGCCCAGCTTTGTATCTGAAGATATTTAAATTTCGAAAATTTAGTGCTCCAAAGCAGCTCACATTCAGACCATGGTAATAAAATGCCTTCAACAAACAAATCCCCCCACTTTTGGGGTCCTTCTGTTTTTAAAGTCCTTGCCAGTGCATCAGCCGTCCAGCTTGGAGCGCCCGGAGTTTCCCAAATTGATGCACCCGCACTGAAATAAGGGATATTTATAGTTCTTCTGACCCGATACCAAACCATGGCCAAATCTCTCAAAGTCTTCAATCTTACTTTTTTAAAGTACTTTGGATCCGAAAATTTGTACATAAAACCAAACTGCTTAACCCCCTCGATATTCAACAAAGCAGAGAATAATTCCCCATTAACTGAGCTCCCTGGGTTTCCCAAAAGCATTCTGCAATTTTTGAGGAGAAAGGCCCAAGAATAGATCTGAAAGTCCGGGGCTGCCAAACCCCCCTTTATATACTTCCTTCTAATCTTTTTCCATGAAAGCCTAGATCCCTTGGAGGACCATATAAATGAAGCAATTTCGCTTTGCAGTTTTGCCAACCCCTTTTTTTTAAACATTAAAGGGATAGAATCAAATAAAAAAGTTAACTTCGGGAGGAGCCAAGATGGCGATCGGGACGGCAGCGTAGGCTCCCGGCTCCGTGAACCTCCACATCCCGCACAGATATCCTGCATGAGATCCTTAGCCTGCGCTATATGCCCGTGTTGGTGGCTGAGAGCGGCAACCGATCGTGTGATTCTGAAGTTTCTGGCGGCGGTACCGCCGGAGAAATGTCCATTTGAAGTTTGCGGCCTGTGCAACCCTGGAACCGGGACCTCGGGTGGACAACATGGCCGGGCGGCAGTTCAACAACAGCGGCCATTGGTGACTGGGTGGAGTCGGAGTACCGGAGCAGTGCGAATATTGGCCTGAATTTCGCTGTGGTCATTCCTACCACTGAGCGTAGCGGAACGAGTGCATGCCCGGGGTGGCAATTCCAGGATTCTCCGGTAATTGCCTGAGCCTTCGCCGGTGAGCTGCCCGGACGCTGCCCGTAACGCGTCCCGATTTCCGCGGGCTGCTCCCGGATTTTCGCGGGCGCTGGTTCGTGGTGGGGATGACTGTTACCTGTGGCCACACACTGGATATATATTTTTGTCTGCCCCCGGAACCCTGTTTCCAGTGACATGGAACTTGATGCGCCTGTGCCTGAGTCCCGGTCCCAATCTGGGATGAACCTACCCGGCGGCCATCTTGCTAGGATGGAGTCTATCATCCTGTACACTGGGTCTCAGCAAGATTGGGAGTGTGTGCCTAAGAGGAGCGTAGCGGAGCGGGCGCCGGGAGCTGGGCTGGGGTACGGTGACCTTCTCGAAGCTCTCGGTGCCCTTCATTCCACCCTGGTTCACGGCGCCTCGGTATTGGGGAGAAAGCTTGATAGTGTTGCTTCAGCGTCGGAACAGTTGCGATCTGCCTGTCCCCAGGCACACAGGGACTTGTCACACTTCACACAGGAGGACAGTGTCGTGGCCGCCCCTGTGAATAGGGGAAAGCTGGAAACTTCGGACAATGTGCCAACGTGTGATCGGCTGGCTGTGGGTCCGGTCTGTTCCGGAGGTTTTGGATTTGAGCGGGGGGTGGTGGCTTTGTCCCACACGCAACCTCCGGCGACCCAGGCAATATTCCAGCAACAGTCGCCTGCTCTGGCTGATTCCGCCTTCCTGGACCTTGTGTGCAGTACAGATCCTGGGGCAGTACTGGGAAAGATGGTCCTCCATAATGTTGACTGTGTTGGTGTTCAGAGACGTCCACCCTACATGTGTGTGTCGCTTCCTGGTCTTTTTTGGACGCTCCTCTTCCTTGTAACATTGGACATGGCACTGGGTCGATGGGTATGCATGGGTGGATTCGCAAAGAGTGGCCAAGGATAAGGCTGATCCTTCAAAGGTTGTCATCTAACAGGCGGGCGGGCACAGGGGTTGCGTGCTCTCACGACATAACTAATAGTGTAATAGGTGCATAATGCTCCCCATTTTTTCTTTGACATGGTCGATTTTGTGTTTGTTTACTGTTTGCTTTGGGGAGGAACATATTGTGCGGGAGGGAGAAGCCGGGGGCATGTTTTGAAGGCCCTCCTCCAGTTTATTAATACTCTCTTTACTCCCCAGTCTGGTGGGGTTTCCTTTCTTACTCCATTTTCTCTGTTTCTTCTATATTTCGGGTCTGGTTCCGGGGCGACAGGCACACTGCTGGGGGGGGGGGGGGGGCCGTACTCATCTGCAGAGGTGCAGGGTGGGGGGTTGGGGGAGGGGATTCTTTAGTTTTTTACTTTGTTTCTATGGCCTCCTTTTTCTTCTCTTATTCTTCTTTGTCTTCTTTTCTGGGGTCAGCACGGTAGGTCTCCTTTGCTGCCAATCACTGCTTTTTTATGTGTGCCTCAATTTCCGTGGTGATTTCTGGGTCTTAGGGCAGGGGACTGCAGGCGCAAATGGCCGTGATATTCCTCCACATCCTGAACCTCCTGTTTTAGCGCCATTGCCTGGATAGATTGCTGTTTATTGTTGGCGTTTACTATTCTGCCTGCCATTTTTTGCTGCTGGGAAATTGTTTGGCACCTGATCCTTCTATCCCTTATTATAAAATGAAAACCTTTTGTATCCTGGTCCCTATTTGGGCTGTTCAGTGGCCAAGAGTATGCTAGCATGGAGAATCTGCTCCCCGAGGTGCTGCCTGTGATTAAAATTTGCTTCTGTTACTCTGACTGCTTAGCGGCCGGCCCCGGGGGTTGTAGGCCCATACTTGTCTTTTGTTGAAATGTCAATAAAGGTTTTTACAAAAAAAAAAAAAAAAAAAAGTTAACTTCGGCAGGACCATCATCTTAATCAAATTAACTCGACCAAAAATAGTTAGTGGAAGATGTTTCCAACCCTTCATCAAGCTAGAAATATCCTTCCCTAATTTAAGGAGATTTGTTGTGGCAATTTGTGTAATATCTTGAGTTATTTGGACCCCTAGATATCTGATCTGCCTTTTGGGGATTACAGCACCCGTTGCCAGATTCCACACCATGATTTCCGTTTTGTCCGTATTCAGACAATATCCTGAAACTGCACCAAAATCATTTGTAATTGTTTCTATCCTTGCTAGTGATTGGTTCAAATCTGATGTAAAAATAACTATGTCATCAGTATAGAGACCGATCTTCTTTGACCATTGCTGACATATAAAAGGAGGAATGCTGTCTGTCCCTCTAATTTTGCAAGCCAACGGTTCAATATAAAGATCGAATAACAGAGGGGAAAGGGGACAACCCTGCCTCGTGCCCCTCATGACCTTAATAGGTTTAGTTAAAACTCCATTAACTAAAACCCTTGAAGTAGGTGACTGATAGAGAGAGACCAAAGATTGGCCAAAGTTTCTCCCCAGACATAGATGCATAATTAAGGCCTTCAAAAAAGTCCAGTTGACGCGATCAAAAGCTTTAGCTGCATCCAGGGCGATAATCGCCAAAGGGAGCTTCTGATCGGTAGCGACATCAATGCTCGCTATCAAAGAAAATGTTAATTCTTTAAGGTATCTATTCTTAATAAACCCTTTCTGATCTTCGTGAACTATACCGGGGATCACCTTAGCAAGCCTATCTGCCAAGATCTTAGCATAAAGTTTATAATCACTGTTTAGCAGTGAAATAGGCCTATATGATTCCATACATCTTGGTGATTTCCCCGTTTTAAGAATGACGACTATATTAGCCTGATTCCAAGAGGCAGGGAGCGCTATATTACCATGAAAAACTCCATTAAATAGCTTAAACAATAGCGGCAAAAGACTCCCTGATAAAGTTTTATATACCTCCACTGGGAGGCCATCTGGGCCAGGGGCCTTTCCTGTTTTAGCTTGTTTAATGGCCTCATCTAATTCCCCTGGAGAAATATCTTGATCTAAAAAATATTGCAAATCCTCAGTCAGAGGATTTAGAACTTTCAGCCAGTCCTCTATCTGCTTCGTATCCGGGACCAAATCTTCCCTATATACCGCTGTAAAATAACTAAAGAAAGCTTCCAGAATATCCTTAGCCTCTGTAGCTAAATCACCTAGTTCGCTTATTTTCACTTCTTTGATCGTATTCCTGATCCGGTCTTTCCTGGCCTTCCAAGCAAGTAATTTGCTTGTAGCCTCCCCATATTCAAAATGCGCTAATCTGCTGGCCTCCCATTTTTCTTTTACTCGATTATTAACTACTGAGGATAGTTCTCCTTTCAACTCCACCAGCTTTTGAATATCCTCTTCCTTCTGCGCTCTCTCCCTATTTACAATTTCAGCTTCCCTCTGCCTAATTGCTAATTCCAATCCTTCTACTTCAAAAAAATACTTCCTTCTTCTGCTGGCTGCAATAGCACCTAATCTGCCTCGCAAATAAGCCTTAGTTGTCTCCCACACAATATCTATTTTGGCTGTACCCAGATTTTGTTCAACAAAAATTTCAAGTTCTTGCTGGAGGGATTGCATTGCTTCTTGATCATATAAAACTGTGCGGTCCAACCTCCAAACTGAATCCAGATCACGCTTCCCAAGCACAAGTTCTAAAATAACCGCCGAATGATCCGACAAATGTACCCCAACATGCATACTATTTTTAACCTTGCCAAGTAATCTTGAATCGATTAAAAAATAATCGATTCTGGATTTCTGTTGATATTTTTTATTATAAAAAGTATACCCAACATTCTGACCCGCCCTCTGTCGCCATACATCACATAATCCAAATTGCTCCATCAGGCCTCTTACTCTGCATGCCATTTTATTATTCACCAGAGCCCTACTACTCATGGAGCGGTCTAACCTGGGGTCCAATACTGTATTAAAATCTCCAGCGAAAATTATATATCCCGAAAGGCCCATCATCTCCTTAGCTAATTCATCCAGTGGACCAACATCATCTTGGTTTGGCCCATAGTAACCAATAACATTATATATAAGGCCAGCAATCTTTATATTTACTATTAGCCACCTGCCACTGATATCTGCCTTTTTACCCTCAATCTGACAATCCAGTCCCTTTCTAACCAATAAAACAATCCCTTTTGTAACTAGTGTCTGTGGTGTATAGAAAACGTGTTCTAGCCACCGAAGTGAGCCAATAAATCTCTTGCTTTCTTCTTCCGTTAGATGAGACTCTTGAAGAATCATAATATTAGCTGGAGCATCTTTCAAATATCTCATGATCCTATCTCTCCTGTCTTTACCCCTTAACCCATTAACATTCCATGACATCCAACTCACTACGTCTATCCTGTCCTCCAACATCGTTTCCACTGTTTATCACTACCTAACACCCAACTGAAGCCATATCCAAATCCATAACCGTGACATATGGGAACATTTTTAGAACTTTTTTCCCCTACCCTAACTCCCAAACCCCCCAACCCTAACCTCCCCCATTCCCTTCCCCAAACCCCCCCTCCCGGGAAAACCCATCCATTAACCTAAGGCCCAAGCCTGGGCCTATCGAGTGCCGGCTCTAGTGAACGTGGAACTATCACCATACTTTTATTAGCATCCATAGCCTAAAAAAGACGTTATTATGTCATTGTGTTATAGGCCCCCAGCCCGGCAATACTACAAAAAACTATCTACATCCTCTACTGCCGTAAAAGTATGCATCTTATTGTTCCACATAACTTTTAAGAATGCCGGAAATTTCAACTGGACCGTAGCTTCCTTAGAGGTTCAATTCTCTTACCCAACTCCCACTGTTTATTTGCTGTTACTATAGAAAGGTCCGATCTGACCTCAATTCTTGCCTCTCCAACTGTTAAACGACCCTTCTTCAATGCAGCTGTAAGTATTTTCTCTTTTAACCCATAAGTTAAAAAATTTATCAGAATCTTCCTGGGCTTCGAACGATTTGGATTCAATTTGAAGGGGTCGCGGTGCACCCTTTGAATATCTTGTGCAATCTCATCCTCATTTTCCTCCAGCTGTAACTCTGCCTTTAATAAATGAGCAATAAAGCCCTTTAGATCTGGCCCTTCCTTCCCCTCTGGAAGCCTCAAAATTTTTAAATTGTTCCTTCGCTGTAAATTTTCCAATCTTTCCAAGCGATCCTCATAGGCCTTTTCTCTAGACTTAACCTGCTCTAACTCTTTACAATTTTCATCAAGCTTGCCATGTACCACCTTAACCTCCTCCTCGAGAGAAGTCATGCGCACATTTAACTCATCAAATCTAGCTTCCAGTAGACCCACTGCCTCCCTAATACCGTCCTGTTTTACCTTAGACTCCTCAAACCCCCTATGCATATCCAAGTCAAGCTTTTTTAACAGAGTAATAACTGTATCTGGGTGCGGCTCCCCCTCCGTAGCTTCAACCGCTATATCATTACATTGTGGTCCTGTATTTAAATTTAAATTCAGTGTCTCTACTATACCGGAGGGAATAGCCTGACACGGTTTATCCAGTAATGCACCAATTTCTCCATCCAATTTAGGAGCCTCTAGATTTTCTGCTTCCATCTCGACTTCCATCTCTAAAGACTTATATCTATTAGGACTCAGATAATCAAGCCAACCGCCCGAGATAGCTTTAGAATCCGCTGGATCTAATTCGTTTTCGGCTGTTTTAACACAGACTGTATCTGTTAAACTTCTATCTTTTGAGAGTATAAGTACCCTAGGAACCGGCTTAAAATAAGCGTTTAAAGAGGGGTTGGAATTGATTTTCTTATTTAATAGCCCAGCCTTGTGTGTTTGCCTAATATATTTTTTTGAATGGCTACGGGTTTTACTACCCAATTGTAGGACCTCACTTTCCCTCCCCTCTACCTTGCTTATACTTCTAAGCTCATAACCTTTGTTAAACTTGTGAGATAATTTCGTTCTGACTTTTGGGCAAGTACCTCCCTCCTTTTCCTTTTCCTTTGCCTCTAAAATGTTAGTTTAAACGTTAGAAGCAGCTCCCAAAACCTGCGCGTCAGAATGGGGTAGGGATGGCAGGAAAAACTTAGAATCTCGCTTGCTAGCAGTCCCCCTTCCCACAGCCCCACCCGCACTGAACTGAACTCTGGACGCCGCCCGCCTCCCTCTACCTCGCTCAATGACGGCACGACTCCAGCGTCCAGAACCTGTCGTTCCTCCCACTGCTGCTGCTGCCACTGCTGGAAAGGACTCCTCCGTCGGTTTCTCTGAAAGCCCCACCTCCGGATCCGCCGGCTTCTCTGCTAAGGTTCCCTCCTCCTCCTGCTCCGTAACGTTCGCCATACACTGCCGCCGAAAATGCTGAAGAAGCCAGGAAGACGTCTTACACGGTAACGCTGAATTCAGGGGAAGCCGTGGTTAAACATGAAACATTTGAACTCCGTGCTACCTCGCTGGTAAGATATTCACAATGGACGCTGGTTCAACGATCGAAACACTCGGTCATCACGCCACTGAGCCTGGACTCCCGACCAGTCACACTAGCTGGCCGCCATGTTTTCCCCCGAAAGCGTTCTAGCTTTTCTCTCCTCTTGCCATTGGCTGGAGGAGATAATTAGAAAAGTTGAAAAAAACACGCCCCCGAATCCGAAAAGGACGGGGCCTGTTCGGAGTGACGGACCTCTTCTCCAATGGCTGCCCAGCATTCAAGAGGCCAGCCAATGGAGAACAGGGGAGAAGAGGGGCGGGTTCAAGCCCTCTTCTCCAAGTCATTATCTCTCGCGAGCGAGACTGCGCAAGCGCAGCCTTCGCTAGCCGAGACCTAAAAAGGCATTGTCATGAACAATGCCAATAGCTTAAACTTTTGCAAATGCGAGACCTATTGCATTGCAAATTCTTGTTTCAGTACTGCAGGCTTTTTTAAAGTTTTAGTCACTACTCAAAATGACTCCAATTGCGACATGTCCTTTCTAGCTTCTGAAGAGTGGGAGGAGCTAGTGGCTTCATACAACAATGACTCAAAAACCAAAACAAACAGCGTAAAGACAGAACCTAGTGACAAAAGCAAATCAACCGAAGACACATTTTGAGAAACAGTACTAAGCACGATGCAACATTCAACTGCAGCATTACAATATCAATCCCGTAAAATGGACTAACAACTGACAGTGCTTCAAACCTTAGCAGATTTCACTTCTGAAATTGATAGGAAGCTGTCCGACCTAAATGGATTGATAAAGAGAGGGCAAGAAGCAGCCCTCAATGATAAATTACTTCAGCAAGAATGTACCTGTGCCCCAATTGTAGACAAACTATCCATGTTACCAACATTACTGAGTGATTTACTATCTATCGCAGTAACAACTGTAACTCAAACAGCGGAAAGCCCGGACTTACCTACAAAGGGGGAAACAAAAGCTGAACCCCAACATACCGAGAAGTTAATTTTAAACGGGACTGACGAAACAGGAGAGAGCGGGGTCTCGCAATCTCCTAACACAGCCACTCCAGAAAAAGTAATAATAGAATCACCTGAATCAACTAATAAAATTACACCAACGAATATCCGTCGTAGGAATAAAAGGAAGGCGAGGAAAAAGAAAACTACTGCTCTGGCCCAACATCTGATCAATTGGTTACCACAGCGACCAGTAGTCACGAATATCAAAGTTACAAACAATTAACGCTCCCCAGTTTTACTATTGGAAGAAGGCACAAAAGACGATTCTATACAACTGCAAAAAACACCACTAGGGGATTCGCACTCTTTACCAAAAATGAAGCAAATAGAGGCTAGTGCTCAAGTAAGGAAAAAAAACAACCCCAGCATCCATCTAGAAATACCCCTAAAACCCAATGACCAGAAGCTTATACATACGAAAAAAGCTCCAAGCAAGTCTCCCCAGGTCTGCAACTTACAAACGGTAGATGAGAGACTAATAACACCAGAGCCCACGAACAGAGAGTCACGTCACTCACTAACGAAAAACCCAGAGCTAACTAGAGACTCGGAAGAAAAAATTCGGGCTCTCCAAAGTCAATTACCAACCATTGTTGATAGCCTTTATAATAAAACTAATATCCCTGACATCTCTAGCTCACATCAGTTTACAACCGTTACTAGTCCCTACCCCGAGCCCTCGACCCAGGAATCTGTCCAAGAGGAGGAGCCCGACACGATCATCTTTGCCCCCCAATACAAGTCGCGAGGCCGTGCAGACATCTTAAATGGAGGGAACATGCTACGGCTCCTGCAAGCCATCCCAAAGTTAGCCAATATTCACACTTCCGGTTTATTGTTCGTTGAGTTTTTACCAAACGGCCTGCCAAACTCCAAATCCTCCAAAACTAGATGGAAAACACCGGCGATAGCTAGTAGAATTATCCAAGAAAGCAAAGGATTTCAAAGCTGGGGGATTACCCTAAAACTAGTACCTAAACCACAATACCCAGCTCCATTTTTAATCACAGTCAATTCAGACCGTCGACTTCAGTCCTAAGGGGAGCAACAGATGGCCAATCCCGTGCAAAGGAACTTTTGTCAACGAACGAAAGGCAGGGGCTGCAACGTACAATCCTTTTAGCGCAACCGAATTGACATAGGATGCCCCCTCAATCACACCTTCGACTGGGCCCCAATGAAGTTAAAATCTGTACCAGGAATATCAACGGCTTAAACTCCAAACTAAGCGACCACGACTTTTTGAACTATCTTAAAACTTTCGACATCATTTTACTCCAGGAGACCTGGGAAAATAAACCCTTTGATTTACAGGGCTACACTTCCAGCTTTACCACGGCTACTAAGGGATCCATTTTTGGACGCCGTTCGGGGGGTTTACTCCTCCTCTCTTCCATAACAAAAATTGGAGAAAATGTACCCCATAAAAACGTACATCTCCCCTCCAAGTTGTATTCAGGCCTCAATGGTTAAGTTGATTCTTAACCAGACAGCACAGAAGGTAATATTGATAAACATCTACCTACATCCCAAACACAGACTACAATCATCTAAGGAACTAATTAAAGAAGTTACAAGAGTAATGGGAGAAGAGGACGTAGACAACGTTATTTTGGCAGGAGATTTTAATATGCATCTCTTAGGGAATAGCCAGGAAGACGAGCTCACGCAAGACCCGACTGTTATATGGGGAATCCTGATTCAAGGCCCCTCGAAGGAAATCAAACCAGCGAAGAGTTCAAACTACATTCACTCAGAATTAGAACACCTGAACTTGAGGGCAGTAAACAGCTGTTTCAAGGGGGATAATCCCCCGGTACCTACATCCCATTCAGTCAAAACATCTTCTTACCTTGACTTTACATTCACTACGTTATCCATGTTTGACAGGATAGCCTCATTCCAAATAGGCAAAAACACACTTAGTGATCACATGCCACAAGAAATGATACTTCAAGCAACCTCAACATTATTCTTGGAGGCTGATAAATCTATCATCTCGGCAGGAACAACAAACCTCAAACGTATAAGGTGCAACTCAACAAATATAGAAACAATAGCAGCTACAGCTAAAGAAGTGCTTAAGCAAGTACAGGAAAAGCTAAGTCAACCGTTGGAAAGTTGGGAAAAATTCATTTGTACTCTTGGTGACAAATTTCCTACCAAAACAGGCCTAAAACAAAAGAACGTAAACGTTCCGCCAATGACGATAGTAAAGAGCCCAGTCTCTAAGAAACTGAAACTAACAATAATCCAATTATTACGACAACTCCGGCGAAAACCGGGAAATCAGAGCTTGAAACAGTCTCTTCGTGATTCAAAGGCCCTTTTTAAGAGAAGAAGATGGATCAGGAAAACGACCATGAATAATGATCTTTGGGCTAGACTTCTTCAAGACGCAAAACAGAAAAACAGCGCCAAATTTTGGCAATCCATAAATAAATTACATCGGCCAAATCACCACAGAATCAACTCTCACATCACTAAAGAGGCCTGGATAGACTTTCTCTCTAACCATTTCAATGACATAGAAACAGCTACACACTCCAAACGCCTAGGATCTGAGAGTTCCAGCAGGATTGCAAAAGAGCCAATACTACATTGCCCACATTCTTCTGAGGATAGCGAAAGAACAGTGCCACACCAACAACAACGGGTAACAACTCTAATCTCTGCACAAAAAGATACATGGAGACTAGTGGAGTAGTATACCATCCAACAGATAAAGAAACAAATAGCAAGGGGCCCCCGGCCCCAATGGCATTCCACCAATGCTGTTCAAAAATGACCCGGATTACTGGAGCAATGCACTTGAACCTGTCTTTAAGTACGCAGTCAGAAACTCTATAATTCCTGAGTCATGGAGAGGCTCAATTATAAGCCCAATTTACAAACAAGGAGAAAGGTCTGTGCCGAAAAATTACCGCCTGATAACCCTGATTGACATCGGCGCCAAATACTTTGCAGGGCTCCTCCTAAACGACCTAACCACTTGGGCCGAAGAGAATCATATAATACCGCCAACACAAACAGGATTCCGGAAAAGGCAAGGTACAATAACCAACATAAAGGCCCTGACCTTGCTCATGGACGCAGCTAAACAGGGAAAATACCCACTTTTTCTTTGTTTTATATATTTTGTTGCAGCATTCGACCATGTCGACCGAACAAAATTTTGGCAAAAAATGGATGGCTGGGGGATCCCTCCAACTCTTTTACACCGCCTAAGGAACCTCCACACCAACACATGGGTCAGGATAAAGCTCGGCGAAGGACTACATATATAAAAACAAAATCCTCACTACAAAAGGGCTTAAAAAAGGGTGCGTTCTAGCCCCCCTACTATTCAATCTTTTATTAGCAGACCTTCCGAGGGAGCTGAACAGCTGCGTAGCCCACGCCCCAAAACTAGGGAATTCCACTCTGTCAAACATGTTAAACGCGGATGACCTAGTCTTGATAAGTAGGACCCCAATTGAACTCCATCATTTATTGAACATAACTCACAAATTTCCGCAAGAAAACGCACTAAAAATAAATTTCAACAAAACAAAAATTATGGCAGTCAATTACCACAAGAAGAAACATCTCAACTGGTTTTGCGACGGGCATCGTTTGGAACAAATAGTAAGCTACAAATATCTTGGGGTAATATTGGATCAAAATCATTAATTAAAACCGCAAATAGAATCCTTGCGGAGAAAGGGGGTAATGACCTGCCTAGCCATAAAGCCCCTAGAGAAGCTTTTACCGGATCTGACGTTTGACCCTCTGTTAAGGGTCCTGCAAGCTAAACTCCAGCCAATAATAACTTACGGAAGCGAAGCACTGAAGGGAAAAGATGCAACAACCCTTGACAATATCATATCCAACTCATCGAGCGATCTTTCAACTCCCCAGAATGGTTTCCCCGGCCCAAATACGTTTGGAATTTGGGCTTCATAAACAGTCACTGGAACGCATGGGAGCATACGTGAAATGTTGGCATAAAATCAAAGGTGACGAAAAAGGAACCCTGAATGACCAACTTTGGATGGAACTTTCCCACCCAGGAAAATCACCAGCAAGCCTATACCTCAAGAATCTATTATACATCTAGGTTTAACAGAGTTGTGGGACGTCCCGGCGAATAACTTCACATTTAAAAAACCCGTAACAAAGGTAATCCGCTTACTATCCGCAATAGAGGACAAAAAAACATTAATAAAACGATTGCATGGCTGGAAGTTCCTAAACACATACAAAATGCTACCTGAAAATTGGAATAAAAAATAACACCAAGGAAAATTACTAAAACTCCGGCTGGGGGTTGGCCCCTTTAATCAATTTATGCCACCTTGGGAGAGAAAGGGAGGAGTCCAGCCTTGTCGTTTATGCGGCAGCGGTGTTGAAGACGCAATTCATGTCATATGCACCTGTAATAAGCTAAAAGATATAAGGATCACCCTGCTAAAGGCAGCGTTCAAACAGTATGGAGCCAGATCGTGCAGACAAGCGGTAATGTTGTGTTTCAACCCTGAGCTGGTCCAGCTAAACTGCCGGCTAATTAAATATCTTGACAGAACTGCAAAAAGACTGAAACATCGGACCGAGCAGCCCAACGATTACTTATTACAAAAACGGACGTAATCATTACAAGATCGGACACAGTCGAAACAATACTTACAGTCAATATGACTAACAGGCAGAAATTTTTAATAATTTATGCACTTTTTCCTAACGTGTTGTAAAATTTTACAAATCACTCTAATTATCGTTGCTGACAAAAAGTTGTGAATTTTTATGATTTTATCAAAAACTGTAAGATATATTTTTGTGTGTATGCAATGGTTTTAATTAATCAAGCATAATAAATAAACTAAACTACTCAAAATGAAATCCATTTTATCAGCGTTGCCAGTGCTCCTTTATGTTTAATTCCATAAATGAAACACAATGTTCTAAGCTGATTGCTAAATAGCATCTCCAGCCCCGATCACAGTGTCTCACTTCATGCTGGACAGTGGGCACCCTGTTTTCATGCCGCGCCAAGACGGGGTGAACTAATGCTCAGACTGAGGTCTGTCAGCCTCCAAGGCTCAAAGCATTCCTTGCAACAGTCCGCTGTGTCAAGGTATTGCCATGTCTACAGCACACACTCTGCAACAGCAAGTGGTTTCAAAGTTGGGGGTGACTTCCCAAACTTTCCCGAGGCGTTCATCATGTTTGGTGACAGCGTATTTATGCTGACAGCCCAAAAAACTGTTTGTGGTTGTGTGTGTGTGGTTGTGTGTGGTTGTGGTTGTATGTGTGTGGTTGTGTGTGTGTGTGTGTGGCATTGTGGTTGTTTGTATGGTTGTGTGTGTGGTTGTGTGAGTGTTGTGGTTGTGTGTTTGTGGTTGTGTGTGTGTGTGGTTGGTGTGTGTGTGTGGTGTGTGTGGTTGTGTGTGTTTGGTTGTGTGATTGTGTGTGTGGTTGGGTGTGCTTGTGTTGTGGTTGTGTGTGTAGTTGTGGTTGTGTGTTTGTGTTATTGTGTGTGGTTGTGTGTGATTGTGGTTGTGTGCGTTTGTGGTTGTGTGCATGTGTGGTTGTGGCTGTGTTGTGGTTGTGTGTGGTTGTGTTTGTGGTATTGTGTGTGTGGTTGTCTGTGTGGTGTGTGTGTGTTAGTGTGGTTGTGTGTGATTGTGGTTGTGTGTGTGGTGCGTGTGGTTGTGTGTGTGGTTGTGTGTGAGGTTGTTTGTTTGTGTTATTGTGTGTGTGGTTGTGTGTGATTGTGGTTGTGTGTGTGGTTGTGGCTGTTTTGTGGCTGTGTGTTGTGGTTGGTTGTGGTTGTGTGTGGTTGGTTGTGGTTGTGTGTGTGCTTGTGTGTTTGTGTGTTGTAGTTGTGGTTGTGTGTGTAGTTGTGTGTTTCTGTTATTGTGTGTGCGGTTGTGTGTGTGGTTGTGTGTGTGAGGGTGTGGTTGTGTTATTGTGTGTGCGTGTGTGTGGTTGTGGTTGTGTGTGTTGTGTGTGGTTGTGTGTGTGGTTGTGTGTTTGTGTGGGGGGGGTTGTGTGTGGGTGGGTGTGTGTGATTGTGGGTGTGGTTGTGGTTGCATGTTGTGGGTGTGGTTGTGTGTGTGGTTGTGTGTGTGGTTGTGTGTGTGTGGTTGTGTGTGTGGTTTTGTGTGGTTAAAATATCTTCTGAAACAGTAAACTGACCATTAGGAATTGTGGGTGAAGACTGTTAGTAAACAGTAAATGCATTGATGTTATTGGTGGAACATCCATACAGATGCTTCCCCTTTCCAAGATTTCCCAAAGGATAAGAAATTCTCCAATGAGCTATATAATACCCTGGCCTGTGGCCCACCGCCTTATAACTATGGCGGGGCAGTAACTTCTGCTCTGTTCTATGTAACTGTAAAACAAACAGGCAAAGGTTTCATAAAAATGTATAACAATGTCAAACTGGGAAGAGAGACCAAGCACAGGAAGGAAATCAAAGTCAATGTTTTTGTTCAGTTCTTAATCATAACTTCATAGAAATTGAGGCAGTGTCCATGCTTTTTCTTGCCTCATGCCCGTTCCATTCAGAACTAACTTGAGGATAACACGAACAGCGATGGATGCAGTTCAGATGCAGAAATATTTCTACGTTTGAGCCTAATCTCCAAGTCACTTTTCGAGCATGTAAAGTACGTACTTGTGTGCCCTTGAGAACTGGGCCCCAAACATTTAAAACTAGAGTAAAATGGGAGCATTCCTATAAAACTAGTGCAAACAGGAAGGAGTGTGCCACTTTGCTATTTTACTAATAGGACATTGGGTGTTTGGGCTCATTCACAAAGACATGCAAGAGTACATAAAAGACTACTCATGGACTACTACTTCAAGTACTCAAATGCTTTTGTGACTCAGCACCACTCTCTTTTATTACTCAGTCCCTAGAAAGAGGAATGGATTGGCAAAAAGACTGAAAAATGCAGATGGTGTTAAAATCACATGGCTAATATTGGAAGATAGTGGACACTGAATCATGCCACCAGCACATCACTTTTCCAACATACTCCATGAGTTGGTTTCCTTCAAACGAACAGTCGCATAGCAACGAAAAAGAAGCCTACGACTGGAAAACAGTTGTGTCTGTTGTTCCTGAAACCATCTCACACAAGCCACTTGGTACGAAGGGCCAAAAGACAGCTGAGGTAGCAGCATTCAGCAGCCTCCGCTAGTTCCAATGGTGACACCAGATTCAACTAAACACCGGAAGTGAATACAAGTCAGGGGGAGGTGCTGTCACTGCTGCGCTACGGTTTTATCGGGCAGTATCATAACGTGCTCATCTCACACCATGCTGAAACTTCTTTCTGATCTAAAACACCGGGAGCAGCATCACAGCAATTAACCACCTTTGGCTTTGCACGTTACATATTTACAAATGTCTATTGAGTCACTCGGGAGACCCCACGAACACTGCTAGCTGCTTCTCGAGCGCCTGTCCACCAGCAACCTGAAAGTTGCCTGGCCATGTTTACAACCTAGGCGCGTGCTTCCTGCCGCCACAGCTGAGCAACTCTCATTCAAAGCAACAGAAAAAGAAGGGAAGTTTAGCGGATCCGAGTTTATTATTTCACTTCTGCTCCCATTTCGGGGCTTTTAATGCTTCGAGAATAACAGTGTCCCGTCATACACAAACCTCTTCTTCCCCTGTATCAGGAGCTGCCAACCCGGCGCTCCAGTGCTATCAGGAACGCACACTCACTCACCCAACAAGCGGCACCAAGTGAAAAAAAGAAAAAGCCCGCGAGTGGTGCGCGTGCTCCACTGCGAGCCATGGCCTATTGGTGTCTATTACGCGCACCAAGCGCGTGATAGACACCAATAGGCCATGGGCGGAGCAATGCGCCCGCCTGTGGCCTATTGCGTGCAGTCTTTCATTAAAAGACGCACGCAAAGGCTAATAGCTGCCCACAAACGGAAAAGCACTCGCACGAGCGTGTGCGATTCCTAGGGCAGCTTCCAAACCCCATTTTCCACCTACTAAAGGGCTCGCGCCTGCGCGAGCACTACTGCGCAGTGCAACGCAGGGCGCGAGCCCTAAAAACCGGCCTCAGCCAGAGGCCCAGTGGCCGATTACCCACATTGCCAATCTGAGGCTGCCTTAGGGGTACTCTCTATCTACTCTACAGAATCCAGAAAACTGTTATAAGACCACTTCTACACCTACGTATGCTCCACTACATCACTTCGACATTTGAAGGTGAGCGCTGGCAGCTGTGACCAGGCATGTCTGGTTTAATGCTCTCTGCATCACACATTGGGCCTTCTATGGCACACTGGAGCACCCTTGCTTCATCTATCTGTGGCTGGCCCGAGACGGCCGGCCAAAATGTCATGCACACTAAGAGGTGCCTACCACTCCTCCCCCTGCCTCGAAACAACCCAGCCCGCCCCAAACAACTGAGCCAGTACGTTTAAATAAAATGATAAAAACGTTAAGTTACTATCATTTTATTTTTCCGTTTTTAATTGCTCAGTGAGCAGTGGGGCGACGTTCCTCCGCCTTAGCGGAGGTACTGCCACTGTGACCCAGGGCCATCCTCCATATTGCTATGCAGTTGCCAAGTCTGTCTTCCTCCACTGCTCACGGAATTGGATGCTGAGCCCTCCTTCTACTTACTTGTGCAGTGGCAAGCCACATCTTTTGTCACCGGTCACAGCCATTTTATTAAAGCCTTGACCGGCTGCCTCGACCCTGTTCCCTCTGCTGTGTGTCTGCACAGTAAACAGCCACCCCTCAGAAAGGAAGCGAAGTTCATCATGAGATGTACCAGGAATACACCAGCAGTGGGTGTAGCATTACAACTCCTGACATTGACCCAAACATCATGGGCTGGAACCAACGCAGCAGTTTAATTTGGGAAGCTTCTGGGGATTCTGTATCAGATATATTTTGCTCCATAAATTTGCTTTCGTTTTCGCTTTCTGCCCCCCTGGTGTGTCCGTTGCCAATTGCAAAAGGCAAGAGGTGCTTACTGCTGTTAAGCTTCCCTGAGCTCAGTGGAGGTGCTATATAAAAAGTAGTGTATTCATTTGGTAGAGTAGCCATGCGCTGGTCTACCTCCTTGAAGATGTGTAGTATGTCACTTTCCTAGCACGACAAGACCAGCACTTTGATCCTGGGATTAAGGTACTATTCACAGATCACGTCTTGTGACCACAGTAATTCCACAATCACTGCACAGTAATTCCTCAATCGTCGCATGGCCTTCTAGAGACTGATGGCAATCCAGAGTGAGAGGTACATGCATCTGCGGGCCTTGTGCCCTGGCTGCAGTGAGGTCTTTTACATGTACAGCTTCTGGGATACACGTTCTTTCCCCTCGTCTGGCAAAGACTGCGGCCATATCCTGCGGTCCCTGCCACTCCATCATGGTGGCAGCTTTGGCTTAAAGTCGGGGTCGGACAGCAGTACCGGGCATCAAGCATTACCCCCGGGAGACTGGAAAGGTGGGGGCTGTTTTTTTAGCAGTGCTGCAATATTGGCTCCCAGTAACAAAAGCAGCAAGTTGGTGTTTGCAGCCTCCTGCGGCCAGGCAGTGCTGCTTTGTGTTCCCAGTCCGGCCATGCTTAAGTTCCTGCAGAATGCGCAGTGCCGGCACAATCTGAAAGCACCCATTCTGGGCACATTCAGGTGGCGTGCTGAGGGCTGAAGCACAGATTTTGCACTTGTTATCGTATTTTGTTTTATTTTTCGTTGTGCTGAGTACAGTTGTTATTGTTAGAGTTTACCGAGACAATGCCTTGTAGGTAGCACCGCACAGATAGTCCAACTGCACGTTTAGAACATAACGTAATATGTTATTTATTACCATTGTTGATGGCGGGGCCATGACTCACGAAAGTCGAAGAATGTCAGTAAGGCTGTGTTTCCCCTTTTATTAAGAGTTCGCATTACATTTCCCATATAACTAGATAATGTATTCCTGACCAATAGCCACTCTTCTAATCTTCGCTCCTTTGCGGTTGGAGATATTTCGTTAAGCGAGCATTTTCCATTATGCTACTCCATTGTACTGCCGTTAAAGATATCCCTGAGAGCTGACAACAACGATCAGGCCATATCCAATATCATGCTGGATAAGACAAATGGGTATACCTTGCGTTGGGCATTAGTGGACCCTTTCATAGTTACAAAAAAGTGCTCCAGAACAGTAAGATTGCCGTTGAGGCTTGTTTAAGTGATACAGCTTCATCGGATAATATTTTGTCCTCCTTTCAATTTATTTCAGCAGAGGTGAGGAAGGCTTTACATGTGCAGACCTCTAATAGAAGGAAAACCGAGGGATGGCTTGATACAATCTGTTCTCAAGCCTATAAAAATCTAAAAAGGTTATTACAGGAGACCCCAAGAAACAAACCCGATTGGTGTGAGACAGGCAAGAGCTGATGATATATTAGCCCTTAAGAAAAGAAAATCTGAATTATGAAACGATGCCTGGGAATCTTTGCATAAAGTGACATTACAAGGTGACAGCTCGGCATTCTGGAAAGCTGTTAAGGTACCCTTTCTGAACACCAAAGGAGGTCCGTCTATGGAAATCGCCATAAGCGAGAACCTTTGGATAGACCATTTTACAAAAGTATATGATCCTGGTGATAATTTTGGAGTCAGCTTCAGGAATACTTTACCGGATACTGATATCCAGCATTGCAGTCTTGAGTTTACTCTGGAGGAAGTTATTCAGGCCAATTCTGCAACCGTGGGCGGAAAGCACCCGGCCCTGACGGGGTACCGGCTGACTTGTTTAAGGTAAATCTGGCCCTGTGGGCTCCAATCGTTACCCAGGTAATCAATGCTTGTTGTTATGCCCCCTTTTTAGATACCTGGACTGAGTCATTAATTGTGCATATTTTTAAAAAAGGTAACCGCCAGGATCCGAGCTGTTACAGCCCCATTTCATTGTTGGATTCCCTGGTTAAAGTTGTGGGCCCAATAATCTTAGAACGCTTATATTCCTGGGCAGAGGATAACAAAGTCCTCTCTGATATCCAATATGGGTTTAGGGAGGGCCTAGGAACAATGGAGCAGAGTCTAAATTTACCCATTTATATCGGGAAATACACCCGGGTGAAAGGGGCAGACTGTTTTTAACCTTTGTGGACCTCACTGCTGCTTTTGACTCCGTGCAACATGATAAGCTTTGGAAGATTCTTGAAGCAACGGGGGTTGAAAGCTTTTTCTCAGGCGCCTTTATAACAACGCACAGGGCAGAGTCAGATTTGGTGTAAGTGGAGAATGTACTGACCCATTTCCTATTAGGAGGGGGATCAGACAAGGCTGTGTTCTGGCCCCCTTTCTTTTTAACCTCTATATTAACGGTCTGGAAGAGGCTCTGATTAAGGATAGCCATGACTTGCCCCAGATAGCTGGTCGTCCTATTCCTGCTCTCCTGTATGCGGACGACGCGGTTTTAATGTCTTGTACGCCAATAGGTTTACAGAAGGTGCTAGATAACTTCTCTAACTTTATGAATGGTCTTGGACTCAGGGTTAATATATCAAAGACTTTTGTTATGAGGTGTGGCCAGGGAAATCAAAGATGTAAGGACATGTTTGTAGAGGGACAAAAGATAAGAGCCCACAAAGAGCTTCTCATATCTTGGGATACTCTTTGACCAAAAAGATTTATGAACTCACGCAATATTAGCAAAAAAATTAGCCTGTTCTAGAACAACCACAGCTCTTGTTAATTTTTCGAGGAAACTGGGTAGGAGACCCCCGGCGGATCTTATAAAGATATACAAAGCTAAAAGCGTTTCTACAGGCATGTACGGAGCCGGGGTATGGGGGTTTGCTAACACTAACCCTCTACAAATAGTAGACAACAAGTTCCTGAGATACATTCTGTCTGTCCCCCCGACCAGCAAATCCTAGTTTGTGTGTCATGCGGAACTGGGCCTGTCATATATATCAGATCTCATTAAACTTGAGCCCATTCTCCTATGGCACAGTGAGCGGACAAAAATAGAGACACAGCTAAATAGAGATAAATTATCGGATAGCCTGGAACTGGAAGGGGTCTTAAAAATCCCTTGGGTAAGGTATATTCGCAATTTTATGAATGATCTCTGATATCCTGAGTTTTATAATAATTCAAGCACTTTACATATGATCACGGGAAAGAACCTAAAAAAAGAGGGCCTTCAACTTCTGGAAGCTACAAGAATGTCAGCCGAGATCTTAAAGCCCAGCATCCTGCAGAATCAGCAGATTTTAACCACCTTTTCTATTCAGCCATATCGGACAGCTGTTCCTGGGGGCTACGATCAATTTTTACTAACAAGATTTAGATTGGGGATCTTTTTTAGAATTGTTAGTCTTCCGATAATGAATGACTGGACACGTGAACTGAACTGGTGTTTATGTGATAATGTTTTAGCTCAATCCGACATACATGTCCTCTTGTTTTGTAAGTTTTACAGAGAACTGAGAAAAACGTGGATTCTTCCTATACTAAAGGCTTTGGGATGAGACAATGTCGGCCAGCTTTCATTGCTTTACAATTTCGAGACAATGTACATAGCACCTGGAAGATAGCAATGTTTTTAAAACAGGTAGTCATACTCAGCAAAAGGATGGCTATTCAAGTTTAAAGGATTATATTGGAGCAAAGGAAATTTTGGTATTATCAATGTTTTTAAGATTTTTAAGAGCCTTGCTTCCTATTTCTTGTAATAATGGTTATGCTTTTTATCCCACGTACAATGAATTGAACTAATAACTTGTATATAGGATGTTTTCTTTTATTTCGTTTTAATCATGTGCATGTTTTTCGTATATTTCTGCTTTTATGATTGTCTGAAATAGCAATCGAATAAAGCTGTCCTTGACTTGACTTGATCCACTCTCCAACTAGAAATAATCTTAGGTTGTGTTGCCTTGCTTTTATTTCACCTGGTGGTTCTCATGACAGAACAAGCTTCTCAGTTCATGTGCCCCCTTGGTTGCCAAGGGTTTTCCAACCAGGCTTGGCCTAGCGAGAAGCCGAGATGTTGAGCGTAAGTCGGGCTAGAGACAAAGAGACAGGGGAAGGAATGTTTGGAACAAAATGGCCTCTGAGGAGGTCTATTGGAACCTCCAGTCCCCTCTCTGTCCAGGGCCGTAGCAATGGGAAGGTAGGCATTTAAGGGCCGGGCCACCCCAAATTAATCATTGGCTCTCCAAATGACCGAGGCAGCTGGCACAGTATAGAGGTGCGGGTGTTCAGAAGGTATTTGAGCAATAAAAATGCCTTTACATTTTGTTTTTATCTTGTTGCATTTGCTGCTGTTCCAAGTTCAAAATGTCAGGTTATGTCTTCTGAAAAATTGCTTTCTATTCTTTTAAGTGGAGATATTGTTTACTTTTCTTTCCCTGACTGCAAATTGAGAGGATTTTGTAAAGTGAACTATGGACAATCTTGCTGGGGTACAGACCGGACCAATGGAATTATACGGTGGTGGGCTAAATCATGCGGTAATGGTGACTAAATTGTGTGACAATAGAAAACACTAATTATGCAGCTTATTGCAGCACATTTTATGATGGTTTCATGTCACTATTTTGTCATTTTTGCACATTAGCACTATCTGGGCAAAGGTATCACTTCGTTAGTAACAGTGCCATATTGAAATGCACTTATAAATAATGAAAAAGTGGCCAGTCAACACCTAAGCAAAGACTGTACGTATTGCAGCATTTTTAGTAATTGTTGATCCGTTTGAATTAGGAAAAAATGAGCTTTCATTAAAAGCTGCAGATTATACAGCAGATGATGGAATATCTGGAAAATGCAGCACATTCATAATCATGCGAGAAATGCCACAGAATCACATAATTCCAGTAGCTTTGCAGACAGGGAGTGCGAAAGAAAGTACTGTAGGGTGTCAATTTTTTTCTAATTCACAAAAAATGTTAACACCTGTAAATGAACTAAACAAATATTTCAACATATTTTGTTTTATGATTCTGAAATGTGATTGAAATAAACATTTTAATAGGCTCAAAGCAAATGGTGGTGATGCAAAAAAGATAAATAATGTATTTTATTTGTATAGTGCTTACTATCCGTAAGTGTGGCACTGAAGCGCTCACCTTCATGGGAGGCAAGCTACATTACCATAGGGTGGTGTGTGGTTGAAATGGTGGTGTCTCTGTTTTGTGATCCTATGTGGGAAGTAATTCCCTGTGTGATGACCTCCTGGGTGTGGTTATTGTGTTATGGGACGCAGCCCTGGAGACATGTGTTCTCTTGGGTGGAGGCAGAGAGGAAGTCTTGCAGCAGCATTTTGGATAAGTTGTATTTTGCATATGATGAATGCAAGTGTCCCAAGGTATAGGCTGTCTGCATAGTCAAACTTGGAGATTATAAGTGTGAGGATGGCTTGTAGTTTCTGTTGGCATCCAAAGTATGGGAGGATGCAACATAGTGTTTTCATTATGTAGAAGGCATTCTGTTTTGCATTGTTAACAGGTATCAAATATAGGTCTGAATCCATGATTACCACTAGGTTTCTTACTTCTCTTGACATTGTTGGAGGGTCCTCATGTTGCTTGGGCCATATGAAGTGTCGCTTGGCAATAGAATAAAGGAGCTGAGATCCTCTTCTTAAAAAAAAAAAAAATCTTTATTGAAATTTCATGATTAGCCACTTCTTCATTATTTCTTATAACCGTCCGTCTTCTTCTTTCTAGGTCTTTGAAAGCTTCCATCTGCTGACACCCTCAACAGAAAGGAGGTCAGGTAAGTCACTGCTACCTATCTTTATTGGACCGCCTCTTTATTGTGAGGTTAGTTCAGTGTGGGACGTTCTAATTGGGATAATGTAAAGTTAATCAGGGGCTAAACTCCTCTAAATGGAAAAATAGGATGTGTATCATTTTCCTAAAATAAAAGAAAAGTAACATTAAAAAAGAAACAACTTCACTATTTACATAGCTCTGACCACTTTTATTACTAAACAGTAGTTTACCCCCTTCCTTTTGCTATTTCATATAGAGGTAAATGAGACATTCGGGTAACTGACTGCTCTGCCCCTTTCTCTTTCTCCTAGTTAACTATTCTATTGATTCTATCGTTTTAAAAAGTGATAACGCACCTGTCGTAGCCACGCTCCTCTGGAAGCTTGGTGGGTGCCAAAGCTTTGCCGGCTTGTCGTACGAGTCTCGGTTCACGTGCTGGCTGTCGGCTGCTTCTCTCTCTCTCTCTATGGGTCCCGTGACGATATTCAGTATCGCTCTGGTGACCCGTTCACCTCTAGCGTCTTGTTCAGAAATTCTGTGGATCTCACTTCTGCACTCCTTCTCTTCTTCTAACTGGTCTCCCCTTGCTCCATTTCCTCTGGTGCACTTTTAATTACCTGGACTGCTGGCATTTTCTCTGGCTCCTCCTTTAGTTCCAGCCACTCCCCTCTTCCCTCCAACAGGTTGGGTTTAATCCATGCCCCACTGAAGTCTGCATGACGTCCGGTAGTTGCCTCCTTGCTAGCCCAATCCTGCAACACAAGGAGGGCAGATTAGTCTCCAGTGGAGTACGGTAGCTTCTCCTACTCCCCAGTTTGGTGACATGGTGGTAGGCTGGTATTTTTGTCCACAGGGCTTAAGCTTTGTCTATGTGGTATTTAGCTTTAGATGTTTATTCATCATTTTTTTTGTTGCAACACTTTTTATTGTTTTCATAGCAACAGCTCAGTACAAACCCCGCTTCCTCCACGGGCAAAGAATGTTTTACACATACAGAGTTACCAGCCAATAGCCGGGAGAATGAGCTTCCAGCCCATACAGGCCCTCCCCCCTCCCTCCCCACCTCATGTCAGTGTGCCTCCTGTCTTTCGCCTCACTCTTGATGTGCCCCCTCCCTGCCATAAATCAGACATGGGTGCCCGCCCTCCACTAGAGAACCATGGCTTTCCCTCACGCTTAGCCACACCCTCGTTTCCAGCGCTCCCTACTACTCCCTTCCTACTCCCCATTCACCACCTCCTCCTGCCCGCCAGATGTGTCCCCCTCTGTCCCGTTGTTAGCCATCAGCCCCTGCAGTTCCACCACCAGCGCCTCCCATGCCCGGGCCGTCGCCAACGCCTTTTCGTCATCCCGCCGAAGAGCTAATTGCAGCCGGAGCGCACCCTCAGCCCCCGCCCAACGCACGAAGGCCGCCCTCCATCTCAATAAGCTAGGCCCCGTCCTGGACTTCCAGTGCATAGTCAGTTCCCTTTTGGCCATTATCAATCCTAAGTCGTAAAACTTGCTAGTGACCTTCGTCCGGCGGGTGTGCGGGAACCAAAGCAGTAAACAGGCCCCCAGGTCCGGGTCAATAACACGGTCCGTCACCTGATTTAGGCAATCCATCACCTCTGCCCAATAATCACCCAGCTGAACGCAGGACCAAAACATGTGCCGAAAATCAGCGCCCTCTCTTCCGCACCGCGGGCATTGCGAGTGTGCACCCCCAAAAAATTGCAATATTTTAACCGGCGTCAAATATGCCCTGTGCAACGTGAAAAATTGAACCAACTGGAACCGGGCATTGCGCGTTCCCTTCCAGGCCCACCGCACCAGCGTGGTCCATGTAGTCTCGGGGATCGGTTTCTCAAGGTCCAATTCCCACTTGCCCCTCAAGGCGGCAAGGTTTAGATGTTTATTCATCATGCACGTGTTTATGTCCCAAAGGCAGTCATCAAGTTGCAGAGGTCTTCCAGACAATCAATTTTTAAATTTGGTTGTCATATACATGGTTGTAACAGCTGAGGTTGAAAGATTTAATCAGGTTTGGAAAGTGGGATAGGTAGGTGTTCAGTAATAGAGGGGATATGATGGACCCCTGTGGGAATGCATAGTATTGTGTGTGAGGAGCTGATATGAAAGGTAGTACCAACACTAGCTCACTGTCGCAGCTGAGACGCCAAGAACACAATGGGCATTAGCTGAACTCCCTTCTCGCCTTTCATATATGGTATGTCGAAGAAGAATTTGCTGCATGAAGAGATTGCACAATTGTACAGGACATTGAGTCAAGCTGTTCTTAAGCCAATAACTTTCATAATATTTCCTATTCCTGATACATAAGTGGTTGTCACTACCTAAACCTACCAGTTATTCTGAAGCACTGTCCAATCAGGAAACTCCAGATTCCAATATGGCATGGTGCTTCGATTAGCCTATGGTGCAGGGTCAGAGTTATCACAAGTCAGGTACGACTTACATTTTATTGACATTGCAATAGCCCACACTGGTCTGTTGTGAAATATAGCCTGACGAGATAATGTATCTGCTCTAATGATTATTATTTTGTTTGCAGGAGCCAGATAGTTTTTTAGGTTAATGTACCTGCTGGAAAGGGCAGCAAAACCCTAACTAGCAGTAGTGTGAATTGGAAATGACCCAACACAGCCTGCTATGTCACAAAGGGCTGCTATAACAGACTATCTTTCAATATGTGTTTTATATCTAGATAACCCTGCCAGGGACAACACATTGAGGATTCATCTCTTTGAAATAAATATTGTGGAAACCATAATCAGGACTTTTGAGGCTGAAAATATTTGTATAATAATGAACCTTTCTATCTTCGCAGAACATTGACTAACATTTTATGAGTTTTGCATATTGTAATTTAAGATCTGTGTAAGATGAATCTGCTTTTTGAAATGTATTGACTCATTTGAAATTGTTTACGTTTATTTAATTTATTTTTAATACTCCATTAATTGCATTAAAAGTAATGTACAAAATGCACAATATTTGGTGAACATTTGTGGTAGCATTTTTAATGGAAGAAGTGTGGGAATGCTTGGTGATAGGAATTTCTATGATTTAACCGCAGTTTGGTGTTTGAAAGGCAATTCCCCTCCCCAGACTACTCTAGGCACCTACTTCCCAGAAAGGTTTGGACCAGGTAACATTTACCTGGATGTCAAACGATCCCTGGCCTAAATACTGCAGCTACCCACATCACCAAATTTGGTCAATATGCAAGGCAAAATCTTGATGTTTCCTTGTGTATTAGGGGCCTTTGAGAGACCTCTCCTTTCACAGGTGATAGCTCAGTCACCCAAGTGGGGTATATTATTATTGGGAGAAGTGTAGTTACATTGTGTGGTAGGACATTTGTGGTTCCAGCAGACTCCATTAGTGTGGTCTGCTTTCATTGTGTTTGTTGTGTAACTGTGCTACGCAATACAGCCAAACAAATAATTAAACTCAGGACTTGTGGGAAGCATTTCCCTCGCAAACTAACTTTGATTTTGAAAAAGAAAATGTTTCTGGTGTTTATAGCAGAAACATTTTCTTATCCAGTACTGTGGACGGCCACAGGCTGACCTAGTAGATGTTGCTCAGATGGTTAGGGTAAACACAAAGACATCTTCTCTGACCATTGTTGGGTTTGTGTGTCGAAACCAGACAAACTGAGCCACAGTGGGCCTGTGTGGGGAATGGGGAACATGAATGAGAATTGCAGAGATAAGAAAGAGGAATCTACTAGAAAGTCTATAATGGCAACATACCATCTTGGGCCTACAGATTCCCTCAGTGAATTCAAGGACTGAGATTCCCCCAACCAGGTACTGTGGCTTTTCATTGCAAATTTACTTTATTTATTGCTAGTTTCCTATTCTTGTATTGAAAACTTCCCTCATCTTATTCTCCCACCATTGCATCTAATCATGTCTAATTCAAGCGCCATCATTTTTACAAAATCCGGGTAAGCTTCCCGTGAAGTGGAACACTTCGCTATGTTGCTTTGAGAACTATTTAGTGGCCATAGATGCTGTCTAAGTCTGAATAAGTCAGGAAAGCTGCTTTGCTCTTCAGTCATTTAAGCCAGAACTGTCAACAAAACTTTGATAATCTGCCTTTGTCTTCAACTTGTAATTTTACAACTGCATTTGACATTTAAATTAGAGATCAGTTAATCTATAGCTGCTATTAAAACAAAATCAAGAACATCCTTTTTGAGTTGCAGGGACCCCACTCTTTCAGAAGTAATTGACATTGCGAAAGGCATTAAAAGTTCTTTGATTCCTACCAAACTCATGGCACTCTTTCTGATGGTAAATCTCTGGGAATGATTACTGTGAAGCATAAGAAGTTTAAAAATGGGCAAAGATAAGGTCAAATTGTATGCTACAGATGAGGAGGTAGCTAGGGCACATATGGGCAATAATGCCAATCGTCCTGCTCTTGGGAAATCTTGCAATAAGTGTAGAAAAACAGGTAATGTCCAAAGTGTTTGCAAAGGTAGCAAAATGGCAGTTAAAGTAAACAGTTTGGTCCTTGATGTGGATGAGCGTGTGTATGACTTATCTAAAGTGGTTCTCACTGTTGAGATTGAGCCTGTTGCCACACCCAAAGTAAAAGGATCTTGGTGTAAAGTGTGGGTATGTAGTGAGCTTGAACATGATGGCTGATTTTGGTGCATCCATCACAATTTTGTCTGACTTGGTGTTCTTCAAATACTGGGCAAGGCTTTGTCTCTGAAAGAGCCAGATGTTAATCTCAAAGCATTTGGTGAGCAGAACACTGAATTGCTGGGAAATTCTGTTGACTCAATAACATGCTTTGGTAGGAAGACTGTTACTAAAGTCTATGTGGCAATGAAGGGCAGAAGTAATGTGTATTGGAGGGTGAAGGAAGCTGGCTGTCTATATAGTGTACCGAAACAAAAGTACCCTGTGCAGAGAGTCCAATGGGTTCCCAATTGGTTTACAGAGGCTAAAGTAGATAATACTAATGCTCTCTTTTGTGGTAGTGTGGGCGAGCAGTTAGGTTTATCCGAGGGTAGTGCTAAGCATTTGTTGTACTCACAGAGGCAATAAATGAGACATGCTCAAAGAATAAATCAGAGACCAATTTAGAAAAATAACACTTTTTTTATATATATTTCAAACTCATGAACTTCGTTTCAAGGTAAGTACAGTTTTCGATAAAAATAAGCACAGGTAAGTAGACGTTCAAACCTGTGTGCTTTTATGCACAATGCAATCCTATGGGAGGAAAAGTCAAAGATGCATAAAGGGAGGGACAGATGGTTAAGGGGTTCACATTCTGTGATCGGAATAGTAGTGGGCCGCGGTTCAAAGTACTACCAGCAGTTCTTTGGGAACTGCCCAGGTTCTACCAGGAGCAGGGTGCTGGTGAAGCTGGCAGCTGGCTCGCTAAGGCGAAGGGGGTCCAACTGAAAAGAGGCTGCCCTGTGGGACTTGCAGGTAAGTCAGAGGGCTCTCAAACAGGGGCTCAGTTCTTAAGGGGTCTTGGAGCACAGCCCGTTTATCAGGAACCGGGCCGGGGGGCTCGGATGCAGAGTGGTTAAGTCGGCTGGGCTGGTGAGCACAGAGGCACCTCGCAATCGGGGATTAACAGCTGGCAGAAGAGAAATCAAAGCCACTCTCGAAGTGGGTCTCCGTGATAAAGACGTCACTCGATGGCTGCTTGGTCCTGGTGCAGTGAGAATCCAGACTGGACACTCACGGTTGGTGTTTGGTGCAGGGTGTCCCATAGCCCGGGGGTTGGTATGGCATGGCTTTGGTTGATCCTGGTGTCTTCACACTCGGTTGGGAGACAGACCTGACCTTCCAGAGCTCGAGTACCTTCTCTTGGTCATCTGCAGTGTCAGTCGGGCTGGGGAGCTGCAAGGCTGTGGACAGGACTATGCTAGTCAGTGCCTGCGTACTGCAGGGGAGTAGCTCCTGTACTCCATGGGAGACCTTCGGTGTTAGTTGAAGTGCTGACAGGCTAAACAAGGCTTTGGTAGTTCTGCAGCTCGCAGGACGAGCCACACTGTCGCAATTGCTGAGAAAGGGCTGAGGACGGCAGGGTTTCGCACGAAAGTCCAAAGTTCTTCTGCATTTCTCACTAGGCAGTGACTCTTCTTCATCCTTCTTCTGTTGTTCCGTTGAATCTGAGTTCTTGGGTTCAGGGGTGCCACCGAAATACTCAATTTAGGGGTGTTTACAGGGTGTGATAGGTAGTAGCTATTTGGCTACCTAACTTAGGGTGCCTACACCCTCTATGTGACCACTTCCTGTGGGAAGTGGGCATTACCCTGACCCTGGGAGGCTAATTCCTGCCAATCCAACATGAAGGAATCTGAAAAGTGGGGTCCATATCAGCTGTCGCACCCTAAAGGTGGTGCTGGCTGAATGTGGGCACACCTCCTAATCTAACAAATTTTCCCACCATGATTGCTGCCAAAAAGTGGGGTCTGGACAGGGGGGTGGCAACTTCACTAGGGTTGCATAACAAAGGCGGCAGGGCCTTTGTAGCTTCTCGCCCTGGAATGTCCATCTTACTTGGAGGCGGTGTGAACTCTGCCTCCCAGGGCAGGCTCTGTTCCCAACCTCTGAGAGTGAGGAGTCTCACCTCAGGAGGTCAGAAATCTGTCTGTGGTGGCTGGCTGGTTGAAACCAGTCAGTCAACACACTAGTAGTCGGTAGGTTTTTAGGGAGCAACTCTAAGGTGCCCTCTATGTGCATTTATTAATAAATTTAGCACTGGCATCAGTGTGGGTTTATTAAGGTGAGGTGTTTGGTACCAAACACCTTTGGGGTACACTAAAGCGATCATGTAGCTGGGGAACTCATAATCACGAGAGTCCAGCCAATTGTACGAATTTGTCATGGCTTCACTGCGCACCCCTATAAGCTAAGGGTGAACTTAGATATCATGGGGGCACATCCAGGGACGGCTTTAGGGCGATGCCAGCAGTACGGCCGCACTGGGCGCTGATCTGGAGGGGGGCACTGACCTCAGGGGGTGGTGCTGTGTTGAGCAATAACTTATGATCTATAACTAAGCCACTGCTTCAGAGATCCTTGTGCATCCAGTTTTCAGACCGCAATAAATATGTCAAGATAACTGATGTGATTAATGTTTCTGCTACAGAGAGAGATCTGAGTTTTGTCTAGTGGCAGTTTTACTCCCACACAGGGATGTGTGCCATGTCGACTCTTCAGTTCTTTCTGCACTAAGACACGCAGGCTGCAGTGGCAGGTTGCATGAAGGGTCCCTTTGAGGCAATTCGTGCTGCAGTCCTTAGGGACCATCTTTACATCCAATGCCCTAGGTACCAGGGATACCACTTACAAGGGATCCTAAAGGGGTTGCCAATTGTGGAACAATCGTACAGTTTAGGGAAAGAACACTGGCATTGGGGACCTGGTTAGCAGGAACCTGGCACACTTTCAGTCAGTTGCACCAGGTACCAGGCAAAAAGTAGGTGGTACTGCAACAAAAACCCAGTTACAGCAGGACTTGGCAAAACATAATTTAAGGCTTGTACCGTAGTCTAACACTTCAGTTATGGTGGCCACTGTGCCTATTTCACTTATCAAAAATGTCTATGATGATAGCATTGACAAAATTGTTGGGAAATTTCCAGTGATTTTTAAAGAAAAAATTGTGTCAACAAGAAGTCTAAACACAGGATCATACTCAAAACCAAAGCAATACCTGTGGCACACAAAGTGAGGCCCGTTCGATTACGTGTGAGAGATGATCTGAAAAGCTTACTACAAAAGTTTGTCACTAAGGGCATCATCCAGGAGACAGATTCAGACATAGGGAAAGACCCATAGTGATTGTTAGAAAAAAATCTGGTGAGATTTGTTTGTGTGCAGATCTTCACACCCTTAACAAGTACATCATCATTTTCACCTTTGCTCATGATTCACGAGTTACTAGCAAATTTAGGTCAGGCCAAGTATTTTTCACTTATTGATTAAAGGTGAGCGTACCATGAAATGCCCCGGATGTGGAGTTACTGGATTTGACCACTTTTATTACACCTTTTGGTGCGTTCAATTTCTTGTGAGTGCCATTTGAATTTTTTCCTGCTACCAGCGTTTTTCAGAAGTTGAGGGGCACAATTTTGATTTCTATTCCTGGTGTCCAAGTTTTCCAGGATGATGTTTCAATTTTTCTGATCAGCGTTGAGAAACACAATTTAATCTAAGAAAAAGGTTTGACTGTGTTTAAAGATGTTGGCATTACTTTAAGAAGTGCTAAATGTCAATTTCTGACCAGAGAAGTAGATTATCTTCTACATATACCTCTGAAGGAATCAAAACCAAATTCTCACTTATTCAAGCCACTCAGCATGCTGCCCCGCCTAAGAATAAAGACGCTGGTTTCATTCATTGTCCAGCCTTTACGTAGTTTACTCAAAAAGGGGCAACATTTGCTTGGAACAATGTTGCGAATGAAGCCTTCACAAATGCAAAACAATTGTTTCTGCACCTGCGCGTTCACAGTTTGTCGGAGAGTAAAGGTGCTTGCTAACTGCTGGTGCAAGTCATGTGGGTTTAGATGCAATTTTGTCAAAGTGAGTGAACGACAAAGATTAGAACGTTGCATTTGCTTCACGTTGTTTTAGGCAATCTGAGTCAAACTATAGCACCATTTTAGCACGTTGCTGGTATTGGAGAAGTTTAGAACTTGTTTGTGGGTACGAAATTTGATATCTATATAATGATCAAAAGCCCTTGATATATATGCTGAATGGGCGGGGCACAGGCAAGGTTTCTGCAAGGTTGGTAAGACTATTGCCATGGCTCCAAGAATATACTTTCGATATGAAGTAAATTCCTGGTGGTAAAAATATTCGTGAAGGATTGTTTGCCTAGAAGCCTTTGGATATGGAAAATCTTTCAGATATACAGGATGATGTAGAATGTGTTGTTGCACTAGCTGACAACTTGCTGGGTGGGAAGGTTGTAGTTACACCACAGGTCTGGTTGGAAACCTTAAAGCAGCACAATGTACTGCAGAAAGTGTTAAATTACATCAAAATAGAATGGCCTAAAGTGAGGAATTTGGAGTCTTGTTTAAAGCCTTTTGCTCAAGTGTCTGAGGAGCTGTCGGTTGTCAAGTGTCTTTTGATGCATCATGATATGTGCATTTCTCCAATGTCTATTCAAGAGACTTTGATTAGAGAGGTTCATGAGGGTCATTTAGTCATCAATAGCACTTGCACAAATCTGAAGCAGTATACTGAGGGCCTTCTATGGATGCACAGGTTGTGAAGTAGGTTGATTTGTGTAATACCTGCTTGCTCTCTGATAAACATTGGAAACCACATGAAACTCTAATGCACATGGTTCCTTCACCAGATGATGTTTGGTTGAAGGTTGCTTTGGATATTGCTGAACCCTTTCATATGTTGTCTCTTGAGAAGAGATTTATGTTAATTTTGATTGACAGCTTCTGGAAATGGGTGTATTTTAAATGTATTTGTGCTCTGAACCCACCTCAGTGATTACGTTTTTGAAAGAAAATGTTCCAAATTGAAGGGGCACAAAAGGAAATTGTCACTGACAATGGTACACATTTTACACCCATGTTTATGAAGCAATTTATTGATTTACATCATATGAAACATCTTTATTTGGGTTTACATTCACCCACGTTTAATGGTTTAGTGGAGAGAATGAACAGTTTATGGACGCAAGGGGTACAATCTGCTTTGGATTTGGGAATTGATGTGGAGGACTTTTTAAGAAAAATATTATGGACTTATTTAGTCACACCACACAGTACAATGGGAGTGTTCCGATCTAATTTACATCCAGATTGGTTAAAGGAGTAACACTCTAATTGAAATGGGCCTGTTCCAATTTCCAGTGACGCAGTTGCTTCTAGAGTGTTACATTAAAAAGCTTAATGGAAAGCACATTTTGACTAGAAACATCATGTAAAAGAAATGAATCTCAATATTGGTGATTGGGTCCTTATCAGGAAACAAGATAAAATAAAAAAAAAAGGGAATGCGAATTAGTTTCCTCTTCAGGTTGAGAAACCTTCTAATGGGGCAGTTTTGCTCTCTGGAAAGGCGTGGTCGTTTAGTCAAGCTGTCTCAGGAACAAGCCCACAAAATGTAATTGAAAAAAGGTGACGGTGTTCGTTGTATCGCAAGGTCCTTTTCCAGTTGTCCCATTTCATGGTGGCTTAAACATAACGATGTGCTTTGATTTCTTCCAGTGATGGATTACAATTGGTATCTGTAATATCCAGAGGATTTCGGGCAAGATGTACAAAGCATTTTTGCGGTCTCAAGAATTGGGCCGGTTGTGTCTGCGAAAATGCTTTGTGGGTTGCACCAAGCCCAAAATGCGATTTGGTAACTTGTTACCAAATTACAATTTGGGTTTTGCGTTTCAGAATTTGGAAGAGGCATGTTGAGGGCATCCCTTCCTAATACCAATGTAATGGTAATGTACGAATGTTTTGCTTCTGAAATGCGGTTGCATAACATTCTCAATTTACCACCATTTGGAAATTGGTCTTAACCCATTCGCAAATGGGAAGAGGTCCCCAACGGACCCCTTCCCCTTTGAGAATGGGTGGGAAAATATTTTTTTAGAGCAGGCAGTAGTCCCATGAACCCCAGCAGGCCACCATCCCTATGATTGCTGTAATACCAAATGGGCAGAAAATTGTGACCTACCTCATTAATATTAATCAGGTAGACCTATTTGCGACCCACTACAAATTGCTAAATGAAACTCAGTGAGTTTCATACATTAGAAATAGCAATTTCCTAATTGTGATTACCAAAAAATCAAAATGAGGAAATCACTATTCCTAATCTTCGTACATCTAGCTATAGATTTCTCAGACCCCATGATTTCTGTCACCAGATCACATGATTTCATTGGTATTGATCTGCATGATGATTTCTCAGATTTTCATGACACTACCAGTTGCGACTCGCAATTCTCTCGGGTGGGGAGGGGTCGGGGGGTCGCGCGGGCGTTACTGCAAAGTGGGGGGGGTTGGGGTATAGTAAAATAAAGCTTACCTGACCGGTCCCGCGCTGCCTCTGCACGTTTTTCTGCTCCTGAACAGGCATGCTCCCTCCCCTCCTGTAAGCCAATCACAACGGTGCAATGGCATCGTTATGATTGGTGCAGAGTCCCGGACAGTGGCCAGCCGGGCACCTGTAGGGAGGCCATTTTCTCTAAATGTAGAGTGCGCATGACTGCTAACAGTCAGGGTATTCAGAGTGGTGCAAGCCACTCCTCTCCGACTCGCCCGCCCCCAACCAAGCATATCCTCCCACCAGCCCCCAATCAGGCTTACCCCTGCCTTCTGCTTTACCGCAGCGCGAGAAGCAGAAAATAAAATGGTATTTAAAATACCATTTTATTTTCTGCTTCTCACAATTTGAGAAAGCAGTGGGGTGGCGCTCCTCCACCCTAATGGAGGAGCCACCCCTGGACACTACTGGTTCACCTCCGGAGAGTAGTAGATTGGTTCATAATGTGTCAGTGCCTGCAAGGTTTAAGGGTTTTTATATGCAACAATGTTTTTTTTGTTTGCAGTTTTTTGTTTTTTTAAACAATTTAAGGGAGAAGGTGATGTACTGTATATGTATTCTCATTACAACGTTATTCATTTATACTTAGCTCGTTTACTTTTATAAGCATTCCATGTTCTGGTGCTTTGCATCTCAGTGATGTTTCATTCAACTGTTCCCAGTGGCAGTTGCTCGAGGACAATCACGGAAGAGGCAGGCCCAGGATGTGGATTCCCACTTTCATTCCAAATAAACTTCCAGTTTTATCTGCATATGGTGAACAGTGTTGACTTCACACTGCTTTTTCAGGCCATTGGCCTAAAGACCATAACTATGATCTGCTGCCTCCAACCGCCATTCATGCCATGGCACCTTCATGTGTACAGTCAAATGATACTGTTGATCGCCTCTCTCTCAATTCGAAGACACCAGTCTTCTCAACAGGAAATCATATCAGATCAGGAGCAAGGCAAAAACAGGGTCACTGCGTTGTGGACTATCAACCCTACTGTTGCTCTGTCATTAAAACAAGTAACCCCTTCTGTCAGGCCAGTTCTCCGGAGCCTCTTTCATTAAAGCACAGTTAGGCAATCCTTGTAACAATTATCACCCTTAGCCTTGGAAACGCAGAACACATGTATCACAGCAAACTCATTGAATTGTGGTACTGGAAAAGGTTCATAATCCGACAGACCCAGCAAGAGCCCGAATAATCTCTTGATGTGTTCTACACATGACTGAAAGAACTAGTGAGTATGTGCACCTCCACAAACGAGGAGGAAGAGATACATGCACCAGGTATTTGAGAGTGCACCTCATCAAAATTGAGAGAACACATCCTCCAAGACATATTGAGGATAGGACGCATCACATGCAAAAACAAGAGTTGATGGACAGAATGCAGAACAATGTCATACATTCACCCCAGTACAGAGATCTGGGCCTAAATCCATCGTTTTTTTGCTCACCGTGCCGTTCCAGTTTGAACTCAGCCATATGCAAATCAGTCTTGACTCTGTGCCTCATGGGAACAGTCCAGCCCGAACTGCCAAGCCAGGTCCTCCCTGGACTGGACACAAGCATTCTAGGACCGTTTTTTCTTTTTTTTTAGTGTTGGGGTGTTAGAAATGGGATTTCTGGTTGGCTGGGCTTGCGCCAAAGCCAGGCAGAAACCACCACTCTAGTCAGGGCTGGGGAGTTACACGCCAAAGATAACCCCTGCTCACCCCCTTGGTAGCTTGGCACGAGCAGTCAGGCTTATCCCGGAGACAATGTGTAAAGCGTTTGCGCGCGCACCCAGCAACAACACCCAAGGCCCACCACAAAAGAAACTCCACACAAGGTATTATAACAAAATAGCCTTTGTATTATACCAAAACACATTAGATAAAAACACACACTTTACAATGTGCCAACAGGCACGGGAAGAATTTACAGGGGACTATTTACATGGGACAGGACCTCATGGACCACTGTCAGGAATAAGCACTTTGTAGAAATATCACTTTAGAACATAGCACATATAATCACTGTAGCACCAATTAGAAAATGTAGCGCACAACCAGTAACCACTGGTAACAGGTAAGTACCACCTACGCAACCCTAACCACCTTAGGCAAATATTACGCAGGGAATCATGAACACATCAGCATAACCTATATTAGGAAAAACCATCTCCTACGCATAGGTACAGCTAGAAATAAACACAACATAAAGGCATTGTGCAGGCGCAAAAGTACCTATATAAAAATCACCAGGTACCCTAGGGGAGGGCACAACACAGCAAAACTGTCCCCAGGCCAACCTGGCCTTTCAGGGGCTCAAACGCCCTTTGTCCCGCAGAGTCAGGGCAAGACTGCGCAGGCCAAGAGCAACTGAGCACAACCTACACGTTGCAGCTGCCCACTAAGTGCTGGGCAGCTGTAGAAAGGAGCCTGGGCACCACGGTGCCTTTTAAATCACATGTGTCACCCGTGGGAGCGCTTTCTGGCTCTTGACAAATAATGCCCGTGGGAGTCCCTCTGGACTCTAAACAAGTAATGGGGCCAACCGTTGGAGCCTCACGGGGCTCTGGGCAGGACTAATGCCCCCAAGTGTTGGAGTCCCTCTGGACTCAGCAAAGGGAAAGGCTGCCCCTTCGTTGGAGTCCTGCTCAGGGACTCGAGAAATAATGCCCCCAGACGTTGGAGCCTCTCAGGGGCTCGTGAACACTGCCCCCGACGTCGGAGCCTCTCGTGAGCTGCTTCACTTACCGGGATTCTGCTCCGGGGTGCTGGGCAGCGCGCTGGAACTTCTTTTCACCGGAGCTCTTCTCCTGGGAAGCCTCCGAGGCTCCGGTGATTTCGGTGGCACGCAGGGTTCCTGCCTTCGATACAGGAGCCCCGCCAGTACTTCCTCCCGCTCTCTTCTTTCGGGGTGGGGGCGTCTGGGGAGACCGGGGCCCTCCTCGTGAAGCCGCCGTTCGTCCTCCCAACGTAGTGCACCGGAGCGTGGGGTAGGCTCCCGTCGCTTCCTGTTTCCTCCTTCCAGTACAGGAGCGCGGGGTAGGCTTCCATCGCTTCCTGCTTCGGGACGAGGCCCCGCCCATGTCACCACAAGAACTGCCTGTCTTCCTGTCTAAGCCCGGACCGGGCTGCAGCGGTGATGTTTCCTGCAGTAAGAGGGGTGGGCTCCCTCGTAATAATAAAAACAATATCCAGCGGGGTGGGCACCCGCTTACAGCCACAATAATTAGCCCAGCGGGGTGGGCACCCGCGATGAGGTGCAATAAGCGGGGTGAGCTCCCGCCGGTCGGCAGCACGGGGGATCCCCAAGCTCGGGATTCCCTCTGCCTCGATCGTGCCGCAGGCCAAATGTCGACAGGGCTCCCTAGGTCAGCTCAGGCCAGGGACACTGCGCTCCTCCTGATCAAAAACACAGCGCTCATCAAGGTAGGAGCAGAACACTCCCCTAGCACTAGAGATATAGCGCTCCCCAGGCGCTTGAAGGCCAGGTTCAAGAAAAGTTCTTCTAGGAGGCAGGGGGGCAAGGGCTGGGCCCAGGGGCCAGCTCACAGGGCCCTCCAGACAGGGAGGCAGTCCCCAGTGGCGGTCTCTCCTGGCGCCCAGCAGTAGCAGCAGGCCCCCCCGTTAGGATCAGCAGAGAGAACACTGTACATGGGGTCACAGCCCCTTCTTATACACAGGTTTACCTTTGTCTCAAGGTGCAGGGGAGGGGCGAACCAGTTACAATTGGTTCCTGAGCACTTTGTTTTGCTCAGCCCCTCTCCCTATTCAGAGAGCAGGCCAGGGTCATCAGTCGCACCACAGGGGGCGGAGCCAGCATTGTGTGGGTAAAGCCCAGCCCTATTCAGGTCCTGGTGTACTCCTCCCACCCATCTGGCTGCTGATCTCCCTATTCACCACTGGGTGACTCCTCCTGACTCTGGAGATTCCCTAGCCCGTCACATGACCTCAGCCAGCCAATCGCCAGACAAGGCACACATTTCACACTGCACACAGAAGTGCCCACTTCTAGAAGTGGCACTTCCACACTAGGTACATTGACGCTGCACACATCATCGCGCAGCATTTCATCACACGAGTCCGCACATACCAAACTCGGCCCTGCACTCCCCACGCATCTGGAACTAACATGGTCAATCAGATCCCCCATGCATTCCTATGGGAGGGCAGGCCAACCTCACTACACGCACGCACTTTACCCTGGGACACAGCGGTAAAGTGCGCAGAAACCAAAAATCACTACCACCAGGTCACCAGTAAAAGCAAAAAGTTTAGGGGTGAACCTGCCAGAAGGGCCAAGTCCAACATGGGGCAAAAACTTTTATTAAGTGTTTAAAAGTTGCGATACATAGTTTTTAAGGAAGTGGTATCTCCCCCCTTAGGGAAGGCAGTCCACTTTAACTTTTCAGTCAATGCATTGAAACATTTACATTCCATCAGATTGGGATTCAGAAATATTTGCAGATAGCATTTACGGTTTTAATGGGGACGCCACTTCAAAGAGTACAGTGGGGAAGGAGGGTGTTGTTACAGTTCTTCCTCTTCCTCACGTTCCCTCTTGTCCATGGCTGCATAGTCTCTAAGCAGGCTGAGCACCATCCTGCAGCACCCTTCTCTGTTTACCACCTCTCCATTGGTCACTAGGCGGGTTCTGGCGAACAGGAGAATGTCCTTAATACCAGCAGAGGAGTCTCCAGCACCCCTGGATAGCTTCCTCTGTATGAGTCCCTGGAAACAGCCCGTACAGCATGGACTGGTCCGTAATGTTCTCGTAGGGGATGAGGGCTACCAGTTCTTGTCGTAAGGCAGCCCTTAGTCTATGGGCAAAGGGGCAGGCCCAGAAAAGATGGTGTGCAGATTCCTCTGCGGGGCATCCCCTTGGGCAGTTCCTGTGAGGGCACAGGCGTCTGCTGTGCATGAAGGAACTCACTGGCAGGCCCCCCTTTACAATCATCCATGCTATGTCCTTGTGTCTGTTGGTCTATATTGGGGAGGATACATTCCCCCACACGAGCGTTGCCGTTGCTGGTGGCAGGTCGCTCACTGGTGTCCCTGGTCCTGATCAGTTTGCGGATTGTCTTGGGATTCCAAAGGCAAGGAGTGACACAGATCAGTCCAAATTCCCCCAAAAACTTTTCTACCTCCCTGTAGTACCATGGGAGGTCCCAGTTGAAAGTCACAGCATTCTCTCACTTATCCCATCCCAGCCGTCTCCACACCGGGAGGAGGAAAAAGCGGAACACCTTGTAGGCAGAGTGGTCCTTGTTCACATTTAACAGGGTAATTCGGACGCAGCCAAACACAAAGAAGGCCCTGAGGATCGTTGAGATGTCGGGGACTGCCTTCCCCCCTTTGCGGTGCTTCTTGTGCATGACTGACCGTTTCACCCTTTCCATCTTGGAGTGCCAGACAAAGTGGAACACCATGCTGTTGATGGCCCGTGCTACGTTGGCCAGGAGTGGCCCGGCCTGTGTCACATACTGCAGCACGGGCAGTGTGTCGTTCCTGAGCACCAGAGCCTTCCCTTCAATACTCAGGTTTCTCAGGCTCCAGAAGCCCAGTTTTTGCTTCACCTTGGCCAAGCGTTCGTTCCAGCTCTTCGCTGCTGCCCAGGTCCTCCAAACCAGACGCCGAGGATCTTCATCAGTCGTGCCTCAATGTGGAAAGGTAGAGCCTCGTTGCAGAGGTCCCATCGCCCGAAGAGTTTGGCCTGTGACTTGTCCACGTTGATTTTCGACCCTGATGCCTTGCCGAAGTCTGTGGACCGGAAACAAGCATCCTAGAACCGGTTTCAGGGTTTCACCCCTCTTCAGCCAAGATAGCTTGATTCCAGTGGCATGGAGAGCAAGAGACCCACGTCTGGGCATACCCTTCCCATTCGGAGTGACAAATGCAAAAACAACAGTTGATGGACAGAATGCAGAACAATGTCATACATTCATCCCAGTACAGAGATCTGGACCTAAATCCATTGTTTTTTTGCTCACCATGCCGTTTCAGTTTGAACCCAGCCATATGCAAATCAGTCTTGACCCTGTGCCTCATGGGAACAGTCCAGCCCGAACTGCCAAGCCAGGTCCGCCCTGTCCTGGATAGGACGCATCACAGCCATCATGGATACAGGGGCCTCCATTATTATCATGGCCAGAGAGATTTACGGTAGGCGGAGCTACCAGCTAAAGTCAAGGTGCATGCTTATGGACAGAAACAAACCCTACCCTTAGCAGGAATGTTCATGACTGACGCCATAAATGACAGTACTTCCATATCCACCAAAGTATATTCATCTGAGAAGGCACCGGCATGCTGCTGAGCTGCCAGACTGCTGATAGACTTCAACTGGTGCAGTTTGTGCTTAGGGTATATACCACTGAGCTGAGTAGCATACTCAAAGATTTCCAATACCTCTTTGAGGGCAAAGGATGTTCAAAGGGAAGAGGGACTCATTGCATATCGACAAGTCAGTATAGCCCCTGGCCTTGAGATATCAGAGGGTGGCTTCCACCTTAGGCCAAAATTGGAGGCTAAACTTAAATAAGTAGTGAAAGCTGACATCATTGAAAAAGTGGAGGGCTGCACACCGTAGGTCTCCCTGTAGTTACTTTGAAACCAAAGCAACACAGGGAATTTAGACTATGGGCCCGATTGCGAGTTTGGTGATTCCTAGGACCGCCAGACCCACGGTCGAGGTGAGCTAGCGAACGCTGTATTACAACTACGGCAGTCGGACTGCCATAGGACTGCTACAAAAGCCAGAGATCCTCTAACCCTGACAGTGGCACGGGGGTCTGAGGCCGCAATATGCTTGGCGTTGCTGCTGCAGCAACGCCAAGCAAATTACGAGTTTCCTGACTGCCACACTTTTCTTGGTGGGGAGCCCGCCTTAAAAAGTGCATGATTTGCATGCAGGGGGTACATGGTGTGCCCCCCTGTCTACACCCACCCCCTTTCCTGCACGGCATGGAAATGCAGGAACGAGCTTTGGCGCTCCCATTGCAGTGTCTTTTTAATAGGCACCGCCATAGGAACACCCGCCAGACCACGAGATAACTCGTAATCTGGTGTGCGGCCGGCGGTGTAGGAGTAATGCGGTGGCATGGCTGTCCGCTCCCACACTGCCAAACTCATAATCAGGCCCTATGTGTTGACATGAGGCTACTAAATATAGCCATTAAGAGAGAGAGAGAGGCATCTCACCCCCACCATAGATGGTATAGTCAGTGAACGAAGTGGAGCAGAATGTTTTTCTAAAATGGACCTTTGCTCAAGATACTGTCAAATTATGCTAGACCCTGAATCGTGCTATATTACGACTTTCTCCCCTCACCTTGGTTTTCGACAATACAAAAGACTCAATTTGAAAATTTCTAGTGCTGCAAAGGTTTTCCAAAATGTTATTCAGGATGCATTGTGAGGGCTACCAGGCATCCTTCATGTGAGTGACGAGACACCCTAGTGCATGCTTTGTCAGTGGGAGAACATCATGTCCGACTGAGAAAAATACTTCAGAGACTACTGGAATGTGGTCTCACCCTGCACAAAGTAGAATGCAAATTAATGCAGTGGCAGATTAGCTCGTGACAATAGACTTGGAGCCTATGCTGAACTGCCAGGGCTTACTCACTGCAGAGATTTGTCTCTTGGGTTTATATAAAAGACGGGTGGCCAAGAAGGTGGGAGACAAATTTCTGGACCCGGTGCTGGTTATAGCCTGTAGCGATATTGCCAGACGTTCAAGTCGCGTGATGGCCCAGCACATAGTCTGTAAAGAATGTCTGTATTGAATTAGGCAGAAGCAGAGATTTACAGAGGGCTGTGCAGAAAACCCCTGGTGGACCTGTGGCAGAAAGTGGTAGCCAGCTTTGCAGACATAGGGTAGACTGGACCCTGAAATCAGTTTCCTCTGGAGCAGGTGGGGGGAGGTGAGGTGTGTAAATATATGGGTCATCGCTAACTGGGAGAAGAACCAACATAAAAGGCTGAAAGCAAACAAACTGAGCCAAAAGTCTCCCACCCTCACCCAGCTGTCCACTACTACCTGACACTTACAAAAGATAGACGACCCTAGGAAGGTGCCCATGGTTAAGACACGCTTAGGGAGAAAACGTTTTTTTTTTTTACCTCTCAGGGTTATTTTAACAGGTTGCGCTACAGGGTTTTTAAACATGCATTTGACAACCAGTTTGTAACCCTTAAGGTAATATCGCCACATCATTGGCGTGTAGCAGAGTATGAATTAGTCTACCTCCCCATCGTCTGACCAGACTTCTTGTGCATTCTTTGTAGTTTCATCTTCCCTCCCTTCTTTTCTTTCTGCCCTTCTCTTTCCTCTTTGTCTAGCTTATTTTGTTAACCCTCTATTTCTTTTCTCCTTTTTGTATATTTTAGGATTGTGGCGGACATGGCGGGTCAGCTCGGAAAGATCTGATAAGTCACGGAGGAGAATAAGTGAAATAGATTTGTAATTTTAAATTTTTTCTCCGTATTACTATACTTTGGCTATGCCTGACCAACCTTCTCATACATGCCTTGTAGTTTCGTCTTCCCTTCTTTCTTTTCTTTCTGCCCTTCTTCTCTTTACTTTTCTCTTTCTTTAGCTTATTTTCTTACCGTTCTCTTTCATTTCTCCTTTTCTTATATGTTAGGATTGTTAGTTATTGGTGCATGTATCGCAATCAACATTTGTATCTCAATATTGGTCCATGCTGGGCTTGCATGTCACTGTATTTTCCATTATTTTTCAGTACTTAATATATGCCAATAAAAAAAATCGCTACAAAAAAAGACATGCTTAGGAAAGATGTTTGGGTTGATTTGTGTAAGATATGTTCCATAATGTAAATCAAAAGTTATTGATGTAGCTGGGAGAGAAAGACAACTGCAGTGTACAGTGGCAAAAGGTATCGCTGAGAAATGTGATAATACAATTAACTGTTAAATAAAAATGTACAATAAAAATATTTGAAAAAACGTTGCATTGAACTTTTTAATAATTAAAAATAGTGCTTTTTCTAGCTGGTCCTACTCCATAGAGGAAGGATTAGTATTTTAATCTGTACTCTGGTTTTGTATTTTGGGCAGCTAGGCCTGCCACTGTGAAAATGAATTTGTTTTGCGTCTTATCACTGTAGGGACACGGTAACAATAATTATTTATCTGTCCCGCTTTTAAAAACAATGCACCCTATCTTGTGGGCTACAAGGCGTACATAGGGGTGACTTTATAATATTTAAAGGGAGTTTTTACCTGTGAGGATTATTTTAACTGGTCGCGCTACAGGATTGTTAAATGTGCATTAGACAACAAACTGTCACCCTAAAAGGTGTTTAATAGAATATCACTACATCATTGGAGTATAGCAGAGTATGAATTAGTCTACCTCCCTGTGGGGGCATGGAGGATGCTTGCAATGCAGTCTAAAATCGTGAAAAATATGCTAAACACAAGAAGCTCTGAGGTTCCCAAATGCACTCCACTTTAATCAGTTTGTCGTGCAGTATATGTGCAGACAGTCCGTATCTACCCCACTAGGGTGCTGTACCAAGAAACCTTTATGCAGCACTACCAATAGGTGTGAACGGACTGTTGGAACACCCAGGATTGCTCATTTTTGCAACAAGGTAGAATGACCCGGCTGGTCCCATTTTGTGGATTATTAGTAATGACAGTAGAAAGTGGTTGCCCTCTTAAAGCATATTTGTCAAAACGTTGCTTACTGGTACATTTATGAGGGTTCAGAAATTAGTTCATAAAGGCAAATTGTTCAACAGGTATGATATAATTGTCCTTGACCGTTTGTAGTAGGCAGTCGAATTGCTGTTTTGCAAATGTCTTCCACATTGCATTTAACAAGGGTATTAAGCTATAGCTGGTTTTCTGATTGGATGTGTTTGGGAAATAGTGTTAAATATTTACCCATCACCAGCTGGGAATTGCACAAAATATGCCGACCATGTAAATCTTGCTTAGTCCCTGTAAATCTGGATTCGTTTATAGCGGAATTGGGAGTTGACCAGGACTCTGAGCTCCTGATTTTGTAGTCCTAGTAATCCAATTGATATTATTCTTGATTAAAGGAACAATCTTACTATTACATTTAATTCTGTCTCGTGTCATAGTTTAATGAGAAATCTTGATCTTCAGTAATTGAGACCAGGTATTGGCTAGATTTAATAAAAAAAAAATGATTTCTCAATTGCAAAATTCAATAAAAATGTGTTTTGCATTGCTTTTTGTCTACAGCACAAAATTGATGTGAAGAACAAATCTCATTTTGCTCACCTTTTATATTTTGCAAGTGTTCCTTCAAAATGTTTTATTAGTGAATGGATGTAGCTTTATTTTGCAGAAGAATTTAAGGTTCAATAGTAATTTGTGTTTCACTTTATCCTTTTCTGACTGTTCTTCACCGTTCTTTTAAGATGGTGTTCATAATTTGCTGTAGTCTTTAATGTAATATTTTCTTTTATTCCAGCCATTTTCAACAACTTTGATCTCCTTTAATCATTAGAAAGAGAATGATTGATTTGAGAACATTACTTTCGAGAATTGCTGTTCCACACAAGATTTCAAGACAGTCAAGTGGGTGTTTCATCTCCTCCAGTCTCCGCCTCTAATGTTAATTTGGCCTTTGAACCTGAAAATGCTGTGGATATGTTTGGTTTTATTTCACAGAATGTGCTGGTAATAGCAACAAACTTGACAAAAGTAACCCAATAGGCATTATCCAGAGATTTGATCTAATTTTCCTTCAAGAGACATGGGCTCTTAAGAACTTTCATGTCTAAGGTTACCTCACAAATGTTACTCCCGTGTCTGTCTGGTAGGACTAAGGGAGGGCTGGCAATTTTAGTCTTGATTCTATTTCCAGGAAAAAGGTCGTTTGGATTTTCCCATTACCAACTTCGCTGGACAGTGTGTGAAGGTTTCCATACTATCCTGGTGGTTAATTTATATTGTAATGTATGACCACCGAAATCCATATACTATAAAGACTTCTCCATGACCCGGAAAGACATTTGAATGTTGAAGGCAAAACCTTTTCCATTATATGAACCGATGATTTTAATGTTTACCTTTGTCACTTACCTTATTATTGTTAACCAATTGTGTTTTTTTTTTTTTAGATCAATGAAAATGGATATGAACATGGTGACCATGTTAATTTCTCTTATATGGGCTTAGGATTGCTTTCTAGTAATGATTATGAGTTGTGTTTTTTTTTTTTGCCCTTTTATTGGATACCTGTATTACCTCTTATGGGTATTGTTTGGTATATAGTTTGACTGCTAAATCCTGTGCTTGCTCCATGTTATCTGTTATGTTGATAATATTACGTCACTGGTGTACAAATTGTCTGTATTGGGGACATAGATGGCAGTAGCTAATTTCATGCTGACACGGGGAGAGGCAAAGATGGCAGTCGACTGAGGCTTTAGCTTGCACCGCACTGAGAGCCCATTATCGCTAATCAAAATGCTGTGACTTTTACTGAGCGAAAGGGACAGAGAGCTGTGAAAATATGCAGGCGGAGTTTACTTGCACACCACTAATCCCGCAGGGGCGATATTTTCAGCTGTTGGGAGCCTGTATTGGTTTTGTTTTGTTCAGGTATTGCTGGAATCTGAGGAAGGCATTCCTGGCGTTCCCTGCATCTTTGGCGGCCTCAGCGGTCCTGACTCAGCGTGCGTACTACGTTGAAGCGGGAGAGGGGGCAGGACTTTACCTGGCGGAAACGGCGTTGGAGCCGACGGCAGCACCATCGGAGGAGCTTGTACCACGGGCGACTGATCTGGAGACGGCGGAGTTCATTGGGGTCGAAGAGACTGGAGAAATGGCCCCAAAATCTGCGGCAGCATTGGCAAAAGCTAAGGCAAGGCTCGCCCTGAAGAGCTCTACTGCCACGTGTATATGGACGTGGGGGAGGCTGACGTGCTGGTTACAACGCCCCCGCGGGCTCATAGAGGTGAAGGATCTGGTACTGGAGCTGGGACAACCTTGGAGAGGAAGAAAGCAGGAACAATGGTAAAGTCAGCCGGCCCCACAGTAGTGGATCTTATATGGGGCACTGGTGGGAAGGCAACTAATGTGCCAGGGTCCAGAGGGCTGAAAATTGTGAAGGAGCCGCCACCCACCCAGGTATTAAGAAATGCTTCTGAGACTGACTTGGGAGAGGATCATGTGCCCCCAGTAAGAGTAGATGGAGGCGAAGCTCAAGTGGGTCTGAGTGATGTAAAAATAAGACCTACCCCTACTGAGGATAACATTCCTGAAGTTAGTATCGCTGATAGAGCTAACAATGGTGATAACGCTGCCGCGGAGGGGGTCAAGCAATTACTGTATCAGCCCAGCCAGTAGAAACAGAGATTGAAGGTGCACGTGGGGGGTGGAAACCCGAAAAGGATTCTGAAAAGGAACTGGACTTTTTCTCTGTTTCGGATGGGGGAGACTTGTCAGAGAGGGCTACGGACAGCAGCAATGCTGACCTAAGCGACAGCGATATTGAGCTTGAGCTCTCAGATGGTGGAAAGCCTGGGACAATTCAGAGGAGAAGGAAAACGCGAGAGAGAGATCTTACTTGGGACTATACCCCCTCAGTTCAGCTTACAGGTGCCCCAGTAAATGAAGTAAGGGGGGAAAGGAGGAGACCCTAGCTCACCAACACTAGAGACTATCTTCCAGGCAATATCCACTCACCGCGAGGAGACGCGGCAGGACGGGCGCAAGGCTCAGGCTGCATTGAGGAAAGTACAGGGAGTGGTTCGAAAACTGTTAACTTGTAGTGCGTTTGGAGAGCGGATGACGGATTTGGAGGCAAGGATTTGCACCACAGAGTCAGATTTGGCAAGTACTCAGGAGCAGGCTAAATCGCAGGAGGCACAGATAGCCGATATCCAGTGGAAACTGGAAGAACACGAGAACCGCCAACGGCGGAATAATCTTCACGTTTTGGGTGTGCCAGAGGGGGCGAAGGGGGAGGATGTCCGTAGGTATGTTATTGATCTGTTTAGGGAGTCGCTCCCAGACTGGAATTGGTCATTAGAGGTTCAGCGGGCACATAGGGTCCCATTTGTACAAAAGCAGCCAGTAATAGCAGGGGCATTGCCACGCGCTATCCTGGTATATTTTGGTAGCTTTTTGCTGCGTCAAGCTGTTTTTGAAAAGGCAAGACGTTCCAGGAATGAGGTCTCCTACTTTGTTCTCCCAGACTTCTGCCACACCACCGTCGAAACACGGTGGAGGCTGAGGCAGATGATAAAACCTTTCCAGGATAAAAAAAAACTCAGGCCTTTTTGAATCACCTTGCCAGGTTAAAAGTGATCTGAAATGGACAGACACAGTTCTTTACGTCCGAGATTAAAGCTAAGGAATATTTGGATAGCTTAACAGGGATGATAAGATATTAATATCAGGTGTTTTTTTCTTATTCCCTTTTGCTCTGGGATATTTTCTTACAGTCCCTTTTTTTTGTTTTTTTTGTTTTATGGTAGCACAGTTAAGACATTGAAAGGGGGTAGGCAATAGTAATTACACAGCATGTGTTAAGTAAAGGCATAGTTTGTTTATGGGCTCTTAGTTATGTGCGAGGCACTCATCACACGCAGACACGTCTGAGTGTCTCTCGGAGGGGATGGGGGTGGGTGGGGGGTCAGGGGGGTGGGGGTAAAATGCAAAAAAAACATACCCAGAAAAGAAGACAAAATATGTAGCCAATTAAAAAGCATATATGTTATTCAGAGTATGATCTATGTGAATTGTATAGTGTTGCAGAAAATGGACGGGGGAAAAAGGATTGTTAGAAATGCAAGGAACAGTTAAAATCAAATTTAGATGGGGAGAGTAAACATCTGTTCAATTAATATAGCAGGACTGAATGATGTGATTAAGAGGGGAAAATTGGGGGAGCTGGTAAAGTTAAATTCATTTGACACTGTTTGCTTGCAAGAGACCCATCTCCCCTGGGAAAAAGTCACTGGATGACTATTCAGGGCTATAACCTACTGACATATACATCTCAAACCTCAAACATCCGAGGGGTAGCCATTTTAGCTAAAACGTCTCTGGGCCAACCCAAGCGGAAGGCAGCTGATACATTAGGTAGATGGGCGATAGTCGAGCTTGGGATGGGCCTCACTATATGCTCAATCTATGGGTCAAATTATGATGATCCCCAGATTTTTGAAGATCTTGAGCTAGAATTGGCAATGTGGCCTACGCCCCTAATTTTCTGTGGGGACTTGAACATCGCCTTAGATCCACAGCTTGGGTATAATAATCAAGGGGGGTATCAAGGGCGGAAACCAAGGGTATACAGAGCACTAACCTCACTTAATAAGAGCCATGGTTTAGTGGATATGTGGCTGGCTAAAAATATATCTCAAAATACAGGAAGCACATATTATTCATTTCCACATACAAAATGTTAGAATTGATAATTTTTTGGGGTCAACAGTTCTCCTCAATAAAGCTAGTATTAAAATTTTACCTAAGATCATATTGGATCATAATCCATTAATTCTGGAAGTGGAAATTCCGGGCTTTACTAAAAAAAGGGGGCAATGGACTTTTGATAAGAAACTGTTGGATAATAGAGAATATATTGAGCATATTAAAAAATGGGCAGTTGACTATTTTGACATCAACAGATACAGCACCTCCAGAATAGTAGTTTGGGATACGTTTAAGGCGGGCTTGAGGGGAGAAACTATTAGCTATATTGCCAAAGCACGGGCACCACGTATGGGAAAGAATCAAGAGCTAATGTGTAAACTCAAAATGGCAGAGGAAGAGCATTCTCTACTAATAAAACAGGGAAAAGATACAATGCAAAGTCAGGGACAAATTTTGGCTCTTAAAGCAGAAATTAATGGATGGCTTGCGCAAAAATCAGCAGAGGAGTGTCAGTCCCGGCGTAGTAGTTTATATGAGAGCAGAGAATCAGTCGGGAAGAGACTAGCTCTTCACACCAGACAAAAATCAGCACAGAATCAAATTTTAGCTATAAATATGGGGGGAGCGGTACATACGTACCCGGATGATATAGTCAAAACTTTTCAACACTAGTACCAAATACTGTATTCTGAAGAAGGGAGTAGGGAGGAAAGTATGACACTCAATGATATTACCCAGATGGTGAAAACATGGGAGCTGGGAGAGGTTCTAGATGAAGACTTAAAGCAAGAGCTAGAATCACAGATTTTACAGGAAGAGATTTTATTGGCTTTGCAGAGCTTGGCTTCAGGAAAGGCCACTGGCCCTGATGCAATACCCCTTGAGGTATATAAAATTCTGGGGATGACAATAATGCCACTCTTATTAGATCTCTTTAGAGGTATCCAGTACAACGGGGATACTCCAGAGTTGTGGAAGGAGACTAGTATTGTAATCTTTCCAAAAAAGGGGAATCCTCCAGACAATCCAGGGTATTATAGACCAATATCCTTAACACAGACACAAAAATATATTCTAAGATCTTAGCTACTCGGTTTGGAAGGGTCGTTGGCCGCCTGGTCTCCCCGTGGCAACATGGCTTTATACCAGGGAGAGAAACAACAGACCATATCCGGAGAGCAATCTCACTATTTGATATTGTATCCGAGACGGGGGGCCAGATGGCCATGATCCTTCGTGACGCCAAGCAGGCATTTGATCGTGTGACGTGGGAATTTTTGTGGGGGATTCTGGAGCTAAAGGGGTTTGGTCAGGGATTTATTAGAGCAATTAGAGCTATGTATCGAGATCCAAAAGCTCAGATACAAGTGATGGGAAGAGAGTCAGGGGAGGTTTTTATATCTAGGGGAACCCGGCAGGGATGTCCCTGCTCACCCATTTGCTCTATATATCAACCCATTAGTAGAGAAGCTTGTACAGTCAGGTAAAATTAAACCTATATTCATCAAGGGGTATCAGACCAAAATACTGGCCTATGCCGTCGACGTGGCAATTTTAACATCAGATCCTAAAGAGGCCCTAGTCGAAATTAATTGTATAACTGAGAGGTTTGGCTTGCTATCAGGATACACTCTGAATAGAGAGAAAACTATTGTTTGTACACAGAATGTGGATTTTCATGATTCAAAGCGAGCGGAGTCGGCAGTCTATTTAGGGGTGCGTATTACGGCGAAAGTGGATAATATAATTTATTTAAACTTTGATCCACTTGTTAAAACATTAGCTGCAGAACTGAAGAGGGTTAATGGGCTGTATTTGTCGATTATTGGGAGGGGAAATTTCTTGAAAATATGTGTTTTGCCCAAATTTTTATACCTATTTAGGTCAATTCCGCTTGCTTTGGAGGATCATATACTCAAAAATATTAATTCTAAGTTCTCCAACTTTATGTGGCAATATGGGAAGGTGAGGAGGTCTATTAAGTTTTTGACATTGACAAAGGATCGAGGAGGGCTGGCAGTTCCAAATATTACATTATATTACTGGTACTGGGCCGCCTTATTGCATCAAATATCCTTCTTACTGAAGATGGATAGGAATGGTGATGAGGATATGATTGAGAGAATTCCAACAATATTTGAGGGGGCAGTAGGAAATTAGGCCTCTGGGCTTCTTTTAAAACAATTGGAGCAAAGTTATTGTAAGAAAGTCCGGTTTAAAATTATAAAGAGTGCATGGAGGATCTGGAAGCAGATATAAAAAATCATGGAAATTCCCAGGGTCACGCAATATACCCCCCTATGGCATGTATCGTTCTTCCCGAGGGATGCCTATGATACTATGGGGCAGGAGGGTTACCACTATCGGAGAGTTTTATGGTGGAAAACAGCAACCCCAATTCTCTGAATTACAATATGATTTGGAGGGTACTCCCTAACCAGTTTTTTGAATTCATACAGATGGCATATAGACCAAGGGTGAAGATTGAGAGAATTCCTTTGATGGATCAGATTAGAAGTGAGTCTTGTAGGATTCGAAGCCTATATAGTCTCTTATTAGCGGCATTGCCGGATGATCTAGAAAAGAATGAGACATCATGGGCAGTGAAATTGAATAATCCGGATGCAGACATCTATAAGAGCTTAGAACTATCTGCCGAAATTTTTATATCTTCTAACTTAAAAGCTCAATTGTATAAGACCATATTTAATCTTTATTTCACACCGGCGAAACTTTTCTCATGGGGGAAAAGGGTGGATGATACGTGTCCTAGGTGTGGGGTGGGCCCGGCTAGCTTGATACATATGCTCTATGACTGTAGGGAACTGGCCCTCTTAAAGTCTGGGATCCTCGGCTCTTGGAAAACCTTATTTGACAGTAACCTTGAGCTGACCCCTATGTTAGCAATTTTGGGATATGATAACACGCTGGGGTGTAATAAAGAACAAGAATATTGCCTCTTTTTAGGCACAGCTATTTTTAGAATAATAACAGCCCGCTGGAAGGATAGAGAACCACCTACATTTCAGATGTGGTTAGCTAGACTTCTAGGGGTATGTAAGCAGGAGGCAGCCATATATGCATGTAGAGGGAGGAAAGCTAGAAGCCGGGGGTTAAAAATATGGTCATGTATAGCAGAATGGAGTGGAGAAGCTGGGGGCTTTTGATTAACGGGAATATATATAATGAGATCAAGTTGTTTATAAAAAGAAAAGCTAAACGGTTGGGAATATACATGGATTATATACTGTATAACTGCCCTTTTTATCTTTTGTATATACCACCTGTAGCATTCTAATTAACTTTTAAAGGTATATCTGTGAACGGAATTTGATATGATTTTGCATACTGTGATAAAAGTGGTGTTTATTTTCTTCTCTTTTTAAAATGCCACACATCAAATGCATCTGATTCATTTATATAGGAGGTATTTGTATGAAAATCATGTATTGGTTTTATATGGTACTATTTGTTCTTCTGATGAATGTGTATTGATTCAGTTTTGTGAAAAGTGCAATAAGTTCTCAACTTCCTCTCTGAATGTATTTATTGTTCTAAAATTTTTCTTCATGAATTATGTATCAATTTTGTAAGAGTGTCTACTCTGGGTATGAATAAAAAATAAATTACAAAAAAAACAAATTGTCTGTATTGGGAGGTTTCAGATTATCACTATTAAACTGTAGAAGATTGTTAAGATCTGTAAATATTTGCTAAGTTGTCATTGGACAGTAATTAATCTCTAGATCAAGGAATACAACTTTTTTTCTTCTGTCTGACACTATAGACAGGAGTTCAAGGTATGGATCTAGTTCATTGATCTAGTTCATTGATCCAAGCTACAAAGTTATGTATTTTCCTATGCACCTTGCAAGATTATCACAATGTCATCAATATATCTTCACGAGTCATCTGGTCTCTATGGATTGTTCTCTGAGCAGAGGAAATTCATCTGAAAGTTAAGCATATATAGGCATGCCAGGCTCAGAGCAAAGATATTTTCCATAGAAGAATCTTGGGTTTTAGGTAAAGGGGCTCTCGAACAGGAGACATTTTTTTTTAATGCCAGTGATGCCCACGTCATCACAAAGGTGATTGGCATCATGTAATCCCATTCTTTGCTCCTCAGAACGTATTCAATCTCTGTTAAGGTTTCCTCTGGGGGATTTTTGTATGGTGTGTTTCCACACCAAGTGTGATAAAAAAAAACAGTCCTGTACTCTAAGTAAATAAGAGTGAAAACAACTTTAATGTCTTTTAGGAATGACCACCTTGATTCACCTGTAGGTCTGAGGGGGGAAATAAGTCACAAAATATTGACATTGCTTAAAGAATGGAATCCACACCAGAAACAATGGGCTGGCCTGATGGAGATTTCTAGCCTTTATGGATTTTTGGTAGGATGTACAACTACAGTGTCTTAGAATCTGAACAAAAAACAGGATTAGCCCTCCTAATTCAAAATCCATCCTGATACCTCTAGGTAGTTCACTACTGTTATGATCTCTTTTGCAGGTTCCTTTGTTGGATCAAAGTTTCGAATTTTATAACCCCTCCATTCTCCTAGATGACCTTACAATGACATTTTTCAGGGGTGTTGGGGGTGGGGGGGGGGGGGGCATTGATTGTCCTTATAGATATATACATACACCTTTCTCCCAGCTTGATTAAACATTTTTTAATAAATATTCTTTTGTAGTTTTGGGATCTCCTATTGTCAGGAACTCTTTGGACAAAATCAATAGAGAATGAATGAAAACAGTCTTTACTTGAAGGTGGCATAGTTTAAGGTTACTTTTAAGACATTCTCTGCAATTAGAATTTTACCAATTAGGAACTCTTATTACCTTTTGGCAGCGGTGATAAAAAATAAGCGAATCACGTGTGCAATTCCATGCAATCTGTGACCATGCCTTCCTAATTAGCAGGTCTTACAGAAATTTGTGGCTAATTTATCCATTTGCTGCTACATTTGCAAATAAACCTGTCATAGCTCTGTGTAGGGCATCTTTGATCTGTTTTTTTTTTAGAAGCGACTGGAGCTAGATGCCCTGCTGCTGTCCCCTCTGAAATGAGTGGGTGGCCGCCACCATATATCCATCAAAACTGAGACCCTTGATCGTATAGCGCTATACGCAGACAATATACTATTCTTCCTCATGGATCCATATAAAACTGGCCCTCGAATACTACAGATTATACGGATCTTTGGAGAAACATCAGGCCTATACCCGAACCCCCGGAAGTCCACTATCTGGCCCCTATGGGGCACCTTGGGGCGTAATAACTGGGCTGAGTATCTTAAACTGGCAACAGACGGGCTGCTGTATTCCTGTCTGAGAACCACCAAATATAATCGGATTGGAACCTAGGCACGGCCACCGAAAAGGTTCCAATCAACACTCGGCTCTGGGCGGGACTGCATTTATCTCTATATGGGAGGTCTGCAATTTTCCAGATGGTTTCTCTCCTACAATTACTTTACCATCTACAGAATCATCCACATCAAACATATCAATGCCATGCTGGGGCAATTCCTATGGGGGGAGGCTCATCCCGGGTCTCCGCACCTGTTTTCAGTCAACATCCTGTGGTAGTATCGCAGCCGCAGACATGCAGGTACCTTTAGGTAATTCATGATTGGCACTATGGGCCCAGTGACTATCCAGAATATGCAGGGGGACGCTGGATAATGAACATCCCGAACCTTACATCTCATCTATATAGTAGATCGAATCTCCACTCCTTGCCACCAGAGTGGTAATTCTTTCCTGGCGACAATCTCTTCAAAAAATGGGGTGATGGGTTCATATCACCCATGAAACACCACTATGGCACAATCAGTTGTTACCTCATCTGGCTGGATTCCAGGGTTTTCGCAGATGGGACAGTATAGGAATCTCTACAATCGGCACTATCATGCATGGCCCGGTCCTCAACTCATTTCAAGCCCTAAAAGATGAATTTCCAATGCACAACTCCCAGTTTTAATAAAAATGTAAAGCTCCGCCACACTATCCACCCCACATTGATAAATTAGAGTCACTGCCAGAATTTAATCCATTAGAGGGCAAGCTTTTAATGGGAGACCTAGGTGGCCATAAGATATCCAAAATATACCAATCCCTCATTACTCACAGCGCCACAACACTCGAAACACTTAAAGTTGCCTTGCAAACTGACATAAGCCCCCTAGAGACAGATGATAGGACCGAGGCCCTGGAATCTCCCCGAGCAGTGGCCATCTCCTCCCGCCTACGACTCATCCAGTTTAAGAACCTCCCCGGGGCATATTATATGTGCCATAGACTATGGAGAGCTGGACTGATTGACTCTCCCGTCTGCCTACGATGTCAGAATGATGAGGATTCATTCCTACACACAGTTTGGACATGTACAGCTCTGGATAAGTTCTGGTCCAGTGTATTGGCGTTCCCTTCTGAAATACTTGGTTGGGAATTGCCTAGATCCCCTAGACTTGCAATACTTCATATAACAGACGAGATTGGTGGCAACAGGTATAAACGTCATCTCCTTTGGCTTGGCCTTACCATTGCTAAGTGAGACATTGCCAGGTTATGGAAATCGGAAACACCTCCTATCAGGGCTTGGAAAAATGAAATGGACTTCTGTATGGGATTGGAGATCCCGGTTTTAGTGGTACGTGGATGCCCACAGAAATCCATTAAAATCTGGCAAAGATGGGTGGACTACCGTGGTCTGGTCTTACCACAGCAGACAACGATGTCAGATGTAGTTGACTCTGAAATACAGACATATGATGCACAGAAGTGATTTATACTCTGAGACATGATTTCTGAACTATGGTTTATATCTGAATACAGTATATGCTAGTGGCACAAACTAATGCATTGGGGTTGATCTGTTGTAAAGTTATATTGTTACAAGTATATGATATTATAATGTATGTATACATCCGCAAGTAATGATGTAGTCCATTGGACAATCAGATTGCTGAAATTAAATAAATAAAATCTATTCTGGAAAAAAAAGAGATCCTGTAGTTCAGACATGGTAGCACCGGATTCCCATGATCATGTACTAGGGTAATACTATTAAATGGGCTCCGGATCCCTTCAAATCAGTTAGAGTAAGCTAGTTGTCGTGCTTCCCACTACTGGGCTGCAGCAGGAAATAAGTAAATCAGCGAGGGATCGGTTGGTCTTCTTGGTTTCTACTGTAAGATAACCTTTTAACTTTGGCACTTTACTTCCTTCTATGCAATACCTTACTTTAGGGCTAACTGGTTCAGTTTTTGTTTGCTATAATTTGTCTAGCAGTGGCTTCTATTTTTTATCAATAAAACTGACAACATTGTTTTCATCCTTTAATTAATATATACATGATTCGGTGTATGCTATTCTCTGCATCCCTGGTGGATTTTAGGTGACCTCAGATGCTGCCTCTACTAGCAATGCACATCAGATTTCTGACTTAGGCCTTGAAGGTTTTGAGCTCTTTGGTTGGTAAACCACTGATGTCAAACAGATCTCACACAAGTGGGCGGTTCTGCATCTACCTTACCCCCAAAAGAGTCCATGAACTGGGGTGCTTCTCCTCTTATGCTTCAATGAGTAGCTCGCACTGCCGTCCATGTGCTGAAATGGCCTCAGAGGGTGACTGTTTCTGGGTGCAACAGCTCCTTTGCAGTTCCTGCAGGTATGCCATTCAAGGAGCGGCTCAACTACAGGCAGCTTCTTGGCATGTTCCTGAGTCCCCCCCACTGGCCGTGAGGGACTCCTGAATCTGCGATCTTGGCTTTGATCGCAGTGGCATCTTCCTAGCGAATATGCCTCCTTTTCCCGCTTTCCTTCACCCCGCATGTTGTTACAACACAGTTGTTACAACGACCGCGTTATAACAACGCAATACCATTACCCCGCAAGTCGTTACAACGACTTGCGGATGGGGGCGCTGGATGTTGGAATAGTATAATTTACTATTCCAACTCCAGTCTGTGCGGACAGTAGGGTAGGTGTTGGATTTTAAATCCAATACCTTCCCCCCCCCTACACAAGTTGTTGTAACGACTTGCAGGGTAATGGAATTGCGTAGTTACAACGCGGTTGTTCTAACGACCGCATTATAACAACATGCAGGGTGACTGATGCGGGGTGACTGATGTTTACCCCTCCTGGCACATTGATGGTAGTTGGAGGGAAAGGGGGGGTCACTAAAAGTGGCAATTGCTCCAATGCAATCTGTGACAGTGGGGGGAAGGGCTGCAACTTGATGACAGCCCCAACAGGGGTTGCCGACTTCTGCAAGAGAGGGGATGGCTCCCTCAGAACACTTGTCCTGGGTGCCTCACACTCAGCTCACTAGGATCCACTTGCCAGGATCAATGCAGGAACTCGCTCTCGCCACCCTCCGCCCCCCGGGGAACACTGGCCATGGCAGGCACAGAGCAAGTATTCTTGACTTGGGTGATGGCCTCTTACACAGCAGTTAGAGCACCAGACCTTAGTCCCTAGTCCTGGGTCAAGCAGGAAGAAATCTTGGTGATCGTCCCTCTCCTGACGAGATCCCGATGCCCAACCTCCCACCTACAGTCCAAATTAAGACTTCTGTGAATTAAAAGTCGGGTATTTGAAATTTGTGTGTGAGGTGTCCACTTCTTGGGATTATGTATCTGCACTGTCTTTTGTCAAAGGGGCAGTCTGCCAGAGCAAAAATGTCTCCAGTTCTGTGTGACCCACAACACAAGCCAAGGGAGTAGCTGTGGATCATGAGTGGCTGTCAGTATCCACTGAAATATGCACCATAAAGGTATAAAGGACCAAGCCTTCGCTGGTGGTGTCAACCTTATCAGTCCTACCATTTCCCTGACAGTGAGCCTATGCCCCACTATCTCTTCCTGGAATCAAATACCTCTTTGACATGCATAGCGGATGCTCTGCACTTCTCCCTTAAGAGTGTGTGTTTGCCACTGGAGCCCTCAGGAATGTCAGAAATACTCCTTTCTTAGGGGGAAGGGGGGGGGGCAGTCTTCACCTCTCCAATCCTGGACTTATTTAAAAATGTAATCAGCATGCCTCCATGTTATGCACCATGCAGAGGCACACTCCAATATTGTGTGCTGTGCAGTGCTACATGCAGTCCAAGGCTGAGTTAAGTGCACAGGCACAGACCTTTACACGACTGTGCCAGTAGGCCCCAGTCCAGTGACACAAGTGAAAATGCATGCTCCCATTACTGATTCTACTGAACACAAAATGGGTAGCCTACCGCCAACGTGCTTGTGTTGCTTGAATCCAGATACGTTTGGTTGCTTTTCAGCTATACAAGGGTAGTTCTTGATGTGACCATTCAGGCTTAACAAGAGTGCATTCATGTGAGACAGGCCTAGGGCATGGCGCACACACATGATCAGTGTTCACCCATGACAAAAATCCGTACCAGGGACCCAGATATGGCTGCAGCTAGGGCACTTGGAAGGGGTGCACATCCATTCAATTTTTAGCATTGAAAGAGATAGTACAATAAATAGTGGTATTTCCAACCTTGCGCTCCCACCAAAATGGCTTTAAACATTGTGGATCTCATGCAATGTATGTATTAGATTGCTTCTATTGTCACTCAATCCCCAGTCTCCATCTGTCACGTTAATTCTGGAGTGGGTTACCTTCTCCACATGGGTGAGTTTCTACAAAGACTTTGCACAGGGAATACCTGTTTCAGCTGAAAAGGGGGAATGGGGGTCTATGATGCTCTCCAGAGATTCCCCACCTTCACCGTGGTTATGTGGAAGAGTAGTGTGTTGTGCTTAATATGCAGTTGTTTAGGTTTCAAAACCACTTCTCTTGAGACAAAAAGTATCTCTTCTAGTAAAGCTCAGCTGTATCCAGCATTTCCAATACTAAGTGTAGCTCCATCCAGCAAGTATTTCCAATACTAAGTGTCACACTGCTGAAGCTTACCTGTATACAGTAAGTATTTCTGTGGTGACTTTGTCGCCTCTCCTTTCTTTCACTTACATCTTCCCTGCTGCTCAACCAGGATGAGTGCTGGAATGTGTGATGAGGTCACGGAATGCTTGGTTGCTTGGTTATGTGTGGAGTGCCAGTTGGTGGATGCAGGCTGAGCAGCAGGGAGGCTGCTCCTGGTGGGGCTACTATTTACCATCTTACTTACCATCTTATCTTCCTCCTACCTACTTGAAACTGGATTAATAACTACATTCTTGGAACCTACTACTTGGCTACATTTGGACTTCATTTACCTACGAAATGTTGGCGACGATTTGAATTACGAACCTGCGTGTGTTTGAATTACATTTCAATTGCTGTGGAAACCTGGAACTTACAACAGAGAAACTGATAATGGACTGTACTACTGTAAACTACTTAAGAAATTTCTGCTAAAGAAGCTTGAAACTTGGAGGAAAAGAACACCCTCACTAGCCTCACCAGTGTCCTTTACCAACTGGACAGCCTGTTTGAGGCGTTTCACCTCCCTTACAACAAGGTATTTTATGAACATTTCTGTGCTGCTGCGAATTTCAATGTGCTGTGTTGCGCAAGGAGTCACTGAGTTTTCATCTAAGCTCTAAAGTAAGCTGTCTACTTTAAACTTGGGTGTGCCAACTACGTGTTCTGGGAGGCGGTGTTTGATGGAACCAGCAACTGCGTGAGTTTTATTTAGGACTTTGGGCATTGGAAAGGAACTTTCTATACACTTTCCACCCTTACGTTTATATTTGGTTTCCTCAACAAGCTACGTTTGTTTCGGTGCACGCTACTTGAACAGGCCATGTGGCGTGAGGCTATTTTTGTTCTCTTGTTTGCCATTTTAGTCGTGGTTGTACAGTGGAGTTTATAAAACTTCTACCCTGAAGTGTGTGTCCACCTTGGCAGTTGAACTGCTCCGTGACATTTAAAACATGACACGAGATGCGAACAGCACACACACACCGAGCGCGCGCAGTCTTACCTGCTTCCATCTCTTCTCCGATGCTTCCTTTGGATCTTTTGTGACATGTTCTCCCTCATTTGGCTTCCTGCTGACACGGACACTTGGCTGCCCTGGGATGCTGGGAGCCATCCTGCGCGGTGTCACCTGTGTGTGCCGCCATTTTGTGATTGGAGTGTCTACTACTTGCGGTTTCCAGCATGGTACACGCCCTGCAAATCGCGTTGTTCGTTTAATAAAGTTCAGCGAGAACGTCACAATGTTTTCTTCGGCTGTTGTTCCTATCTGCGTGGAGATTTACGCCGTACTTGGGACTTGTTTCATGCCAGGATGAGTGTGACAGAAGAAGCACGGATGGCGGACGCGCTGAAGACTCTTACCGGTGTCTTTTATCAGCTGTTCTATGTGTCTCTTTGGACATGTATCTGGACTGAGCCCACGTTTGATTTAGTGGATCCGTCGGAAACTGGGACAAATCGTTGACTACATAAGTTATTTTCACTTTTTCTTTTTTAATAAATTGTTAACCTGCAGCTGTACATATTTAATAACGGTGGATTCTGTTTGGGGGTTTGTATAGCAGTTTTTCTATATGCGTGTTGGATATTTTATTCAGGTATTTCTCTTAGTTGCTGTTCCATTGTGCATATCATATTCTGGTGATCATTTCGTCAGGTCACTTGTGTAATGTTGCCCCTTTCTTCCTGTACAATGCCCCACCACAGATGACTAAGACAGCTGGCAAGGTTTGAGGGGTTTATTCATGTACTACACACTCCAGCAGGAGCGCCGGCACGGAGCTCCTTATCCTATTCGAATCGGCGCGCTAATGCGCCCCTAAGATGGCCGCCGCCGGAAGTCCGGTGACGTCACGCCTAGCGTGCCGTCGACTAGACCGCAACACCACATCTCCCCCCTTTACAACACAATAAGCAATGTCCCTCTTCACAATAGAACAGTCTTACTTGTGGTCTAGGTTGAACTCCTCGAACCTTCGTGGGAGCAGTATTCTTCTTCCGCAGCGTGTCCTCCTGCTTCCTGCGCCTGCGGTCGGGGTATTGCCCCCCCCCACTCGGATCCGCTTCCCCACACGCTTCTTGGGGCTCAGTCCCACCTAACTCAGTCCCTCGGTCACCAAGTCCCGGAGTCTCGACTTCTCCTCCTCTTGGACTCCAGGATCCCTTGGGAACGCTTCCTGCTTCCCCCTCTGGTCTCCTACTCTCGCCTTTCCCCGCCGGTGTGGCCCCAGCACCTGCCTCGCCGTCCAGCTCCAAGTTCTGTTCAGTCTCATTGATTTTGGTGCATCTTGCCATCCGATCTTGTGCCCAAATCTTCCCGTCACTTAGTAAGGCTGATGTGGAATAGGGCTCTACCACTTGGAAGGGGGGCGTGAACTTGCTGTCCCCTTTCCTTCCCTGTGTAGGCAGTTTCACCCTCACCCACTCTCCTCTCTCCAAGGCGGCTTCCTTGGTGTTGTGCCTTGCGTCGTAGTAGTTCGTGTATACGGCTTGTGCCTTCTCCAAGTTTCTGCGCACCACTGCCGGTGACCAATGACTCTGCACCGTGAGCCTCTTCCAAGCTACATTGTCTCGGGTGAACGGTTCTCTTCCTCTCAGAATGCGGAATGGGCTGTAGCCTGTGGACGAGGGAGTTATCCGGTACGCCCATAGCATACGCTTGAGTTCTTTCTCCCAGCTTGCTCCCTGGCCGATTGCCGCTTGCACTGACCCCATTATCACCCTGTAGAATCTCTCCACTGCTCCGTTCCCAGCAGGGTGGTAGACCGGCGTGCGCCTGACAGTTATCCCGTTCCTGTCCATGAAGGCCTCCCATTTCGTGGATGTGAACTGTGGGCCGTTGTCACTGAGGATTCCCTTGGGGATCCCTTCTCTGATGAACACCTCCGTGAGGAATCCCAGGATGGTATCTGTCTCTGCGTTGTCATCCACATGGACTTCTGGCCACTTCGAGTACCTGTCCACGACCACGGTGAGGTACTTCTGGTTGCCACTGGCGTCTTGTATGGGACCTAGAACATCTATGGAGATCTCTTCCCACGGATTTTCCGGGAAGTCGAAGCGTCCCAGCGGTGGGCGCAGCACTTTTTGCGTCTTGTCTGCATTGTTGCATTGCTCACACGTTCTGACGTGTCTTTCCACCGCGAGGTCCAACCCTGGCCACCAATAGTCCTCCTTCACTCTTCCCTTCGTCTTCACGATGCCCAAATGTCCTTCGTGGGCAAGAGCTACCACTCTGGGCCTCAGCGCCGTCGGGGGTACTACCTTGTTGCCCCGGAACAGAAAACACGGGTTGTCCCCCAGCGACAATTCTTCCCTGACTTCCCAGTACTGTTTTAGTTCTTCTCCCAGCAACCTCTTCTCCGGCCACCCCCGCGTCACGTACGTTTTGACCGCCTTCACCTTCTCATCGGACCCATACTCTTCTTCCCACTCCTGCTTGCTGATTGCTCTTTCGTGATCGCTCATGAACGCCACTGCGTACTCGGCCCAAGTCTCTGTGTCTTGCGCCTCTGCCGGTTCCTTTGCCGCCGCCCTGCTCAGGTAGTCCGCCACGCGGTTCTTGGTGCCTGGGATGTACTCTACGTCGTACACGTAGTCGAGGAGTCGCAGTGTCATCTTCGCAATTCTTGGGGTAGCGTGCTCGTGGCCGTTGGACGTGAGCACTTTAATCAGGGGTTTGTGGTCCGTTCGTAAGAGGAACCGTCCTCCCCACAGGAACTGCCGGAATCTTTCCACTGCCCACACGACCGCCAGCATTTCCTTTTCAGTCACGCTGAATTTGCGTTCATTGTCAGCTAGCGTGCGGGACGCGAAGCTGATTGTCGCTGTCATTCCTCGCGCCGACTGTTGCGTGAGCACTGCTCCAAGGCCTCGGTCGCTAGCGTCTGTAGTCAGGATCGTGGGAGCCGTCGGGTCAAACCCTTGGATGGGTATGGCGCCACAGATTTCTCTCTTCACTTCCTCGAACTCTCTCTCTTGTTCCTCCTTCCATGAGAACGCCGTTTTCTCCTTCAGGATCGACCTCAGGTGGTGCGTCTTTGATGCAAAGTGGGAGACGAACTTGCTGTAGAACTCAGCCATCCCTAAGAATGTCCGTACCTCCTCCTTGCTAGTGGGCGTGGGTGCATCTCTGATGGCAGCTACGTTGGATGCCTTGGGTTTTATGCCTTCCTGACTGATTTCGTGCCCCAGGTATGTGACTTTCCCCAGTCCGAACTTGCACTTGTCCCACTGGGCCGTGAGCCCGTTTTGTTCCAGCACTGTCAAGACATTCGCTAGCCTCTGGTCATGTTCTTCCGTGGAGGCGCCCATCACCAAGATATCGTCCTGGAAGAACTGAATACCTTCCATCTTGTGGAACAGACGGTACATCAACTTTTGGAAGACCGCCGCTGCCGAGGCGAGCCCGAACGGCATCCGTAGGAACTTGTAGCACCCGAAAGGTGTAATGAATGATGTGAGGTGGTTGCACGATTTGTGGAGTGCGATCTGGTGATACGCAGATGTTAAATCCACAGTGGAGAACCACTTGGCGCCCTTGGTCTTAGCTAACATCTCATTGATGCGGGGAAGGGGGAACTTGTCCACTACAATGTTCTTATTGAGTTCCCTGAGGTCCACACATAGTCTCACCTTCCCGTTCGGCTTCTGCGCCACGACTAAGGGGGCCAACCATTCCGCATTATCGATGGCCTCGATGATCCCGTTGTCCTCCAACCTCTGCAGTTCCTCTTGTACTGCCTCCCTGGTGCGGAACGGGATGTTTCGCACTTTGTGGGACACTGGTCGGGCTCCTTCTTTGAGATTTATTTTGTGCGTGAACTTTGTTAGCCTCCCTATGTCGTCTCTGAAGACTTCGGGGAACTCTTCCTTCCACTGCCTTGCTCCCACTTTGGGGTCGTCCTCCATCATGAGTACTTGTATGCGGCCTCCTGGGTTCAGCTTTATTTTCAGCTTCCCTTGATCTTTCCATCCCAACACTGATGGTCCCTTTTCTGCCACGTACAGTTTTCCTTCACACGTCCTGCCCTGGAACTCGAACGTGAGAGGGCAATACCCTACCATGGGTATGGGTTCCCCTGTGAATGTCACCGGGTGGATGTCCGTGGGGCGCAGTCGGTGTGTTGTGACAGGTGCAAAGTCATCCTCCCATATCTTCCTCTTTATGATCGTGTAGGGGGACCCTGAATCTGCGACCATGGTGACTCCTACGCCCCCTATGGTCATGGCGCACCTCGGTTTCTTGTCGACCGCGCCGTCGATCCCCAAGACCTGGTCATCTATCATCAGGATCTCTTCTTCGTCCTCCTGCCCTTCCTGCTCTTCCTCCTTGGTCATCTCCTGCGCCACGTACTTCACCTGCTGCCTTGACGTCTTCCTTCGGCATACTCTCTCATAGTGCCCCATCAGCCCGCAGTACGTGCATTTGGCCCGGAACGCTGGGCACCCTTTGTCGTTGGCGGCGTGCCTTTCGCTGCCGCATCTGTAGCACCCGTTGGTGCTCCCTTGTCCCTGCGTCTGCTGTTTCGCGCCCCGGGTCATGGGCTTCCTGTGTTGTCGCGTGCTGTGCTGCTCCGTCGTCGTCTGTCTCTCGTGGCCTTTTCGGTCTTCTATCCTGCACACAGTTTGTTCAGGGTAGCGGTCCTTCTTCGCTGTCTCCGCACACCTCTTGGACATTTCTGCCTTCTTCACCATGGCTATCACCGTATTGAGGGGTTCGTCACCGTTGGCCCACAGCTTATCTTGAATGGACGCATTCGCTGCGTGCATTACTATTTGGTCCCTGATCAACTCTTCCTGGAAGGCTCCGAACTTGCACGTTAGGGCCAGTTTCTGTAACGCCGCTACGTACTGGTCAATCGTCTCTCCTTTCTGTTGCGCTCTGTGGTAGAAGTTGTACCTGTCGACGGCTACACACACCGTCGGGCGGTAATGAGCATCCATGTCGTCGATCGCGTGTTGAAACACATCGTCATCCGCCGCGGGCCGGACCACCTTCACCAGATCGTCGTAAACCCTCTGACCTGCAGGGCCCAAATGGTGTAGCAGCATCCTCTTCCTGCGCGAGCTCGAGAACTCAGCGCCACTTTCCTCTTCCAAGGCGAACAGGAAATTCAAGAAGTACGGCTTCCAATCCTCCCATGGCATATCTGGAACCCCCGCTTTCGTGAGGAAGGGTATCGGGTTCGGCAGTCCCGTCGAAGTGGCACTCATCCTCCTCCTTGCCTCCGTTCGCCGCGGTCGTGGACTCGAGCTCCTCGACCCCTGGGTACTGTCGGGGCTCCCTGCGTCCGGGTCGTCGTCGCGGTCTGTGGTGCCGCCGCTCGCGGTACGTCCTGTGACCCCCGCCACGATGCGTGCAACCGCCTCTCCACGTGGACTCTACCTGGGGCGGTTCCTGTGGGGTTGTCGCGGTCCGGAATCGGCTCAGGGGGGCCCGTCAGGAATGTAGCGCTCTCGCCTTTCCTCTCCGCGACACTGCCGCGCTCCTGCTGGTCTGGGGTGGTGCCTGTGGGCGTCGTTGGCTGGCAGACCACGAGACACTCACCCTGGAGGCAGCGCTGGGCCGTTTCACCTCCTCGTCGCCATTGTAATGTTGCCCCTTTCTTCCTGTACAATGCCCCACCACAGATGACTAAGACAGCTGGCAAGGTTTGAGGGGTTTATTCATGTACTACACACTCCAGCAGGAGCGCCGGCACGGAGCTCCTTATCCTATTCGAATCGGCGCGCTAATGCGCCCCTAAGATGGCCGCCGCCGGAAGTCCGGTGACGTCACGCCTAGCGTGCCGTCGACTAGACCGCAACACCACAACTTGTACTTTGCATCACATTCAAAGTTGAGGTATTGTTTTGTGAGGGTGTTGTTATATTTGCTATGGGACTTAGTGTAGTTAGTTTATCATGAAATTTTTATGAGGCATTTTTTCCTAGTCTGCTTGCATTGTACTGCGTTAGGGTGCTCAATTTTGTTGAGTTTAGGGTCTTTCTCCCTGTTACTGCATAGATGTGTGTTTAATGCTATGTTTTACTGCTTATACCCCTTGTACTGTGTGCTAATGTGTGCTTGATATTTACCCTTGTGCTGTGTGAAGAGTTTCCATGTACTTTGGTTTAGTCTGAGACATTTTGTCTTTCCAGGTATACAGCACAGTTTTTGCGTTATATTGTTTACTGCTCTAGAGTTTATTTTTTACGTACTCTGCTTTGCCTGAGACACATTAGTCTTATCCGGTGTACAGCGCATTTTACGTGTGATAGGATTGCTTTCCCTAGAATTGTATTGTGATTTGACTGAGACACTTTCGTCTTATCAGGTGTACAGCGTTGTTTTGTTGGGCTATTGGGTTCTTTCCTTTAGTATCTATGGTGTACTGTGTGCATTGCCGGTGACGTGATGTCATGCCTGTTGCATAGTTTGTATAAGTGCCTGAGACGTCAAGTGTATAAGATTGTTACGTATGTTGCCTTTATACGCTAGTTCATGTCACACGTACAATATTGTGTGTTGCGTTCAAGGTTATTCTTTTAATGATTCAGTGATGCTTCTGAATTCATTGTTTCATCAACTCATTTTATGTTTTATTGCATTTTTAGGACATTTGAAAGTGTTGTCTATTATGTGATGATGCTATTATATTAGTAACTGTTGCTTTCTTTCATCTATCTGCATTGACAATTTCTTGAACGTACGTTTTTTTATTTTACCTATAATGATCTGTGCTTTTATTGTTTATCTTGGATAAGTTTATCTTTGTACTTACTTTTGCCTTTTCTTAGTGTAAGGAAAGGGGATATGTGGTGACTTTATTGCCGCCTCTCCTTTCTTTCACTTACATCTTCCCTGCTGCTCAACCAGGATGAGTGCTGAAATGTGTGATGAGGTCACAGAATGCTTGGTTATGTGTGGACTGCCAGTTGGTGGATGCAGGCTTAGCTGGGAGGCTGTTCTTCACCATCTCATCTTCCTACTAGAAACTGTATTAATAAACTATATTCTTGGAACCTACTACTTGGCTACATTTGGACTTTAACAATTTCACATACTAAGTGTCCCACTAGTGTAGCTCACCTGTATCCAGTATGTATTTCCAATACTAAGTGTCCCACTCGTGTAGCTCACCTGTATCCAGTATGTATTTCCAATACTAAGTGTCCCCCTAGTGTAGCTCACCTGTATCCAGTATGTATTTCCAACACTAAGTGTAGCTCACCTGTATGTATTTCCAATACTAAGTGTAGCTCACCTGTATCCAGTATGTATTTCCAATACTAAGTGTAGCTCACCTGTATGTATTTCCAATACTAAGTGTAGCTCACCTGTATCCAGTATGTATTTCCAATACTAAGTGTCCCCCTAGTGTAGCTCACCTGTATCCAGTATGTATTTCCAATACTAAGTGTCCCACTCGTGTAGCTCACCTGTAAGTATTTCCAATACTAAGTGTCACACTCGTGTAGCTCACCTGTAAGTATTTCCAATACTAAGTGTCACACTAGTGTAGCTCACCTGTATCCAGTATGTATTTCCAATACTAAGTGTAGCTCACCTGTATGTATTTCCAATACTAAGTGTCCCACTAGTGTAGCTCACCTGTATCCAGTATGTATTTCCAATACTAAGTGTCCCACTCGTGTAGCTCACCTGTATCCAGTATGTATTTCCAATACTAAGTGTCCCCCTAGTGTAGCTCACCTGTATCCAGTATGTATTTCCAACACTAAGTGTAGCTCACCTGTATGTATTTCCAATACTAAGTGTAGCTCACCTGTATCCAGTATGTATTTCCAATACTAAGTGTCCCCCTAGTGTAGCTCACCTGTATCCAGTATGTATTTCCAATACTAAGTGTCCCACTCGTGTAGCTCACCTGTAAGTATTTCCAATACTAAGTGTCACACTAGTGTAGCTCACCTGTATCCAGTATGTATTTCCAATACTAAGTGTCCCACTAGTGTAGCTCACCTGTATCCAGTATGTATTTCACATACTAAGTGTAGCTCACCTGTATCCAGTATGTATTTCCAATTCTAAGTGTCACACTAGTGTAGCTCACCTGTATCCAGTATGTATTTCCAATACTAAGTGTCCCACTCGTGTAGCTCACCTGTATCCAGTATGTATTTCCAATACTAAGTGTCCCCCTAGTGTAGCTCACCTGTATCCAGTATGTATTTCCAATACTAAGTGTCACACTAGTGTAGCTCACCTGTATCCAGTATGTATTTCCAATACTAAGTGTCCCACTAGTGTAGCTCACCTGTATCCAGTATGTATTTCACATACTAAGTGTAGCTCACCTGTATCCAGTATGTATTTCCAATTCTAAGTGTCACACTAGTGTAGCTCACCTGTATCCAGTATGTATTTCCAACACTAAGTGTAGCTCACCTGTATGTATTTCCAATACTAAGTGTTCCACTAGTGTAGCTCACCTGTATCCAGTATGTATTTCCAATACTAAGTGTCACACTAGTGTAGCTCACCTGTATCCAGTATGTATTTCCAATACTAAGTGTAGCTCACCTGTATGTATTTCCAATACTAAGTGTAGCTCACCTGTATCCAGTATGTATTTCCAATACTAAGTGTCCCCCTAGTGTAGCTCACCTGTATCCAGTATGTATTTCCAATACTAAGTGTCCCACTCGTGTAGCTCACCTGTAAGTATTTCCAATACTAAGTGTCACACTAGTGTAGCTCACCTGTATCCAGTATGTATTTCCAATTCTAAGTGTCACACTAGTGTAGCTCACCTGTATCCAGTATGTATTTCCAACACTAAGTGTAGCTCACCTGTATGTATTTCCAATACTAAGTGTAGCTCACCTGTATCCAGTATGTATTTCCAATACTAAGTGTAGCTCACCTGTATCCAGTATGCATTTCCAATACTAAGTGTCACACTAGTGTAGCTCACCTGTATCCAGTATGTATTTCCAATACTAAGTGTAGCTCACCTGTATGTATTTCCAATACTAAGTGTCCCACTAGTGTAGCTCACCTGTATCCAGTATGTATTTCCAATACTAAGTGTCCCACTCGTGTAGCTCACCTGTATCCAGTATGTATTTCCAATACTAAGTGTCCCCCTAGTGTAGCTCACCTGTATCCAGTATGTATTTCCAACACTAAGTGTAGCTCACCTGTATGTATTTCCAATACTAAGTGTAGCTCACCTGTATCCAGTATGTATTTCCAATACTAAGTGTCCCCCTAGTGTAGCTCACCTGTATCCAGTATGTATTTCCAATACTAAGTGTCCCACTCGTGTAGCTCACCTGTAAGTATTTCCAATACTAAGTGTCACACTAGTGTAGCTCACCTGTATCCAGTATGTATTTCCAATACTAAGTGTCCCACTAGTGTAGCTCACCTGTATCCAGTATGTATTTCACATACTAAGTGTAGCTCACCTGTATCCAGTATGTATTTCCAATTCTAAGTGTCACACTAGTGTAGCTCACCTGTATCCAGTATGTATTTCCAATACTAAGTGTCCCACTCGTGTAGCTCACCTGTATCCAGTATGTATTTCCAATACTAAGTGTCCCCCTAGTGTAGCTCACCTGTATCCAGTATGTATTTCCAATACTAAGTGTCCCACTCGTGTAGCTCACCTGTAAGTATTTCCAATACTAAGTGTCACACTAGTGTAGCTCACCTGTATCCAGTATGTATTTCCAATACTAAGTGTCCCACTAGTGTAGCTCACCTGTATCCAGTATGTATTTCACATACTAAGTGTAGCTCACCTGTATCCAGTATGTATTTCCAATTCTAAGTGTCACACTAGTGTAGCTCACCTGTATCCAGTATGTATTTCCAATACTAAGTGTCCCACTCGTGTAGCTCACCTGTATCCAGTATGTATTTCCAATACTAAGTGTCCCCCTAGTGTAGCTCACCTGTATCCAGTATGTATTTCCAATACTAAGTGTCCCACTCGTGTAGCTCACCTGTAAGTATTTCCAATACTAAGTGTCACACTAGTGTAGCTCACCTGTATCCAGTATGTATTTCCAATACTAAGTGTCCCACTAGTGTAGCTCACCTGTATCCAGTATGTATTTCACATACTAAGTGTAGCTCACCTGTATCCAGTATGTATTTCCAATTCTAAGTGTCACACTAGTGTAGCTCACCTGTATCCAGTATGTATTTCCAATACTAAGTGTCCCACTCGTGTAGCTCACCTGTAAGTATTTCCAATACTAAGTGTCACACTCGTGTAGCTCACCTGTAAGTATTTCCAATACTAAGTGTCACACTAGTGTAGCTCACCTGTATCCAGTATGTATTTCCAATACTAAGTGTAGCTCACCTGTATGTATTTCCAATACTAAGTGTCCCACTAGTGTAGCTCACCTGTATCCAGTATGTATTTCCAATACTAAGTGTCCCACTCGTGTAGCTCACCTGTATCCAGTATGTATTTCCAATACTAAGTGTCCCCCTAGTGTAGCTCACCTGTATCCAGTATGTATTTCCAACACTAAGTGTAGCTCACCTGTATGTATTTCCAATACTAAGTGTAGCTCACCTGTATCCAGTATGTATTTCCAATACTAAGTGTCTCCCTAGTGTAGCTCACCTGTATCCAGTATGTATTTCCAATACTAAGTGTCCCACTCGTGTAGCTCACCTGTAAGTATTTCCAATACTAAGTGTCACACTAGTGTAGCTCACCTGTATCCAGTATGTATTTCCAATACTAAGTGTCCCACTAGTGTAGCTCACCTGTATCCAGTATGTATTTCACATACTAAGTGTAGCTCACCTGTATCCAGTATGTATTTCCAATTCTAAGTGTCACACTAGTGTAGCTCACCTGTATCCAGTATGTATTTCCAATTCTAAGTGTCACACTAGTGTAGCTCACCTGTATCCAGTATGTATTTCCAATACTAAGTGTCCCACTCGTGTAGCTCACCTGTATCCAGTATGTATTTCCAATACTAAGTGTCCCCCTAGTGTAGCTCACCTGTATCCAGTATGTATTTCCAATACTAAGTGTCCCCCTAGTGTAGCTCACCTGTATCCAGTATGTATTTCCAACACTAAGTGTAGCTCACCTGTATGTATTTCCAATACTAAGTGTTCCACTAGTGTAGCTCACCTGTATCCAGTATGTATTTCCAATACTAAGTGTTCCACTAGTGTAGCTCACCTGTATCCAGTATGTATTTCCAATACTAAGTGTAGCTCACCTGTATCCAGTATGTATTTCCAATTCTAAGTGTCACACTAGTGTAGCTCACCTGTATCCAGTATGTATTTCCAACACTAAGTGTAGCTCACCTGTATGTATTTCCAATACTAAGTGTAGCTCACCTGTATCCAGTATGTATTTCCAATACTAAGTGTAGCTCACCTGTATCCAGTATGCATTTCCAATACTAAGTGTCCCACCAGTGTAGCTCACCTGTATCCAGTATGTATTTCCAATACTAAGTGTCCCACTAGTGTAGCTCACCTGTATCCCACCAGTGTAGCTCACCTGTATCCAGTATGTATTTCCAATACTAAGTGTAGCTCACCTGTATGTATTTCCAATACTAAGTGTAGCTCACCTGTATCCAGTATGTATTTCCAATACTAAGTGTCCCCCTAGTGTAGCTCACCTGTATCCAGTATGTATTTCCAATACTAAGTGTCCCACTCGTGTAGCTCACCTGTAAGTATTTCCAATACTAAGTGTCACACTCGTGTAGCTCACCTGTAAGTATTTCCAATACTAAGTGTCACACTAGTGTAGCTCACCTGTATCCAGTATGTATTTCCAATACTAAGTGTAGCTCACCTGTATGTATTTCCAATACTAAGTGTCCCACTAGTGTAGCTCACCTGTATCCAGTATGTATTTCCAATACTAAGTGTCCCACTCGTGTAGCTCACCTGTATCCAGTATGTATTTCCAATACTAAGTGTCCCCCTAGTGTAGCTCACCTGTATCCAGTATGTATTTCCAACACTAAGTGTAGCTCACCTGTATGTATTTCCAATACTAAGTGTAGCTCACCTGTATCCAGTATGTATTTCCAATACTAAGTGTCCCCCTAGTGTAGCTCACCTGTATCCAGTATGTATTTCCAATACTAAGTGTCCCACTCGTGTAGCTCACCTGTAAGTATTTCCAATACTAAGTGTCACACTAGTGTAGCTCACCTGTATCCAGTATGTATTTCCAATACTAAGTGTCCTACTAGTGTAGCTCACCTGTATCCAGTATGTATTTCACATACTAAGTGTAGCTCACCTGTATCCAGTATGTATTTCCAATTCTAAGTGTCACACTAGTGTAGCTCAACTGTATCCAGTATGTATTTCCAATACTAAGTGTCCCACTCGTGTAGCTCACCTGTATCCAGTATGTATTTCCAATACTAAGTGTCCCCCTAGTGTAGCTCACCTGTATCCAGTATGTATTTCCAACACTAAGTGTAGCTCACCTGTATGTATTTCCAATACTAAGTGTTCCACTAGTGTAGCTCACCTGTATCCAGTATGTATTTCCAATACTAAGTGTTCCACTAGTGTAGCTCACCTGTATCCAGTATGTATTTCCAATACTAAGTGTAGCTCACCTGTATCCAGTATGTATTTCCAATTCTAAGTGTCACACTAGTGTAGCTCACCTGTATCCAGTATGTATTTCCAACACTAAGTGTAGCTCACCTGTATGTATTTCCAATACTAAGTGTAGCTCACCTGTATCCAGTATGTATTTCCAATACTAAGTGTAGCTCACCTGTATCCAGTATGCATTTCCAATACTAAGTGTCCCACCAGTGTAGCTCACCTGTATCCAGTATGTATTTCCAATACTAAGTGTCCCACTAGTGTAGCTCACCTGTATCCAGTATGTATTTCCAATACTAAGTGTCCCCCTAGTGTAGCTCACCTGTATCCAGTATGTATTTCCAATACTAAGTGTAGCTCACCTGTATCCAGTATGCATTTCCAATACTAAGTGTCCCACCAGTGTAGCTCACCTGTATCCAGTATGTATTTCCAATACTAAGTGTCCCACTCGTGTAGCTCACCTGTATCCAGTATGTATTTCCAATACTAAGTGTCCCACTCGTGTAGCTCACCTGTATCCAGTATGTATTTCCAATACTAAGTGTCCCCCTAGTGTAGCTCACCTGTATCCAGTATGTATTTCCAATACTAAGTGTCCCCCTAGTGTAGCTCACCTGTATCCAGTATGTATTTCCAACACTAAGTGTAGCTCACCTGTATGTATTTCCAATACTAAGTGTAGCTCACCTGTATCCAGTATGTATTTCCAATACTAAGTGTAGCTCACCTGTATGTATTTCCAATACTAAGTGTAGCTCACCTGTATCCAGTATGTATTTCCAATACTAAGTGTCCCCCTAGTGTAGCTCACCTGTATCCAGTATGTATTTCCAATACTAAGTGTCCCACTCGTGTAGCTCACCTGTAAGTATTTCCAATACTAAGTGTCACACTCGTGTAGCTCACCTGTAAGTATTTCCAATACTAAGTGTCACACTAGTGTAGCTCACCTGTATCCAGTATGTATTTCCAATACTAAGTGTCCCACTCGTGTAGCTCACCTGTATCCAGTATGTATTTCCAATACTAAGTGTCCCACTCGTGTAGCTCACCTGTATCCAGTATGTATTTCCAATACTAAGTGTCCCCCTAGTGTAGCTCACCTGTATCCAGTATGTATTTCCAACACTAAGTGTAGCTCACCTGTATGTATTTCCAATACTAAGTGTAGCTCACCTGTATCCAGTATGTATTTCCAATACTAAGTGTCCCCCTAGTGTAGCTCACCTGTAAGTATTTCCAATACTAAGTGTCACACTAGTGTAGCTCACCTGTATCCAGTATGTATTTCCAATACTAAGTGTCCCACTAGTGTAGCTCACCTGTATCCAGTATGTATTTCACATACTAAGTGTAGCTCACCTGTATCCAGTATGTATTTCCAATTCTAAGTGTCACACTAGTGTAGCTCACCTGTATCCAGTATGTATTTCCAATACTAAGTGTCCCACTCGTGTAGCTCACCTGTATCCAGTATGTATTTCCAATACTAAGTGTCCCCCTAGTGTAGCTCACCTGTATCCAGTATGTATTTCCAACACTAAGTGTAGCTCACCTGTATGTATTTCCAATACTAAGTGTTCCACTAGTGTAGCTCACCTGTATCCAGTATGTATTTCCAATTCTAAGTGTCACACTAGTGTAGCTCACCTGTATCCAGTATGTATTTCCAACACTAAGTGTAGCTCACCTGTATGTATTTCCAATACTAAGTGTAGCTCACCTGTATCCAGTATGTATTTCCAATACTAAGTGTAGCTCACCTGTATCCAGTATGCATTTCCAATACTAAGTGTCCCACCAGTGTAGCTCACCTGTATCCAGTATGTATTTCCAATACTAAGTGTCCCACCAGTGTAGCTCACCTGTATCCAGTATGTATTTCCAATACTAAGTGTCCCACCAGTGTAGCTCACCTGTATCCAGTATGTATTTCCAATACTAAGTGTCCCACTAGTGTAGCTCACCTGTATCCAGTATGTATTTCCAATACTAAGTGTCCCCCTAGTGTAGCTCACCTGTATCCAGTATGTATTTCCAACACTAAGTGTAGCTCACCTGTATGTATTTCCAATACTAAGTGTAGCTCACCTGTATCCAGTATGCATTTCCAATACTAAGTGTCCCACCAGTGTAGCTCACCTGTATCCAGTATGTATTTCCAATACTAAGTGTCCCACTAGTGTAGCTCACCTGTATCCAGTATGTATTTCCAATACTAAGTGTCCCACTCGTGTAGCTCACCTGTATCCAGTATGTATTTCCAATACTAAGTGTCCCCCTAGTGTAGCTCACCTGTATCCAGTATGTATTTCCAACACTAAGTGTAGCTCACCTGTATGTATTTCCAATACTAAGTGTAGCTCACCTGTATCCAGTATGTATTTCCAATACTAAGTGTCCCCCTAGTGTAGCTCACCTGTATCCAGTATGTATTTCCAATACTAAGTGTCCCACTCGTGTAGCTCACCTGTAAGTATTTCCAATACTAAGTGTCCCACTAGTGTAGCTCACCTGTATCCAGTATGTATTTCCAATACTAAGTGTAGCTCACCTGTATGTATTTCCAATACTAAGTGTCCCACTCGTGTAGCTCACCTGTATCCAGTATGTATTTCCAATACTAAGTGTCCCACTCGTGTAGCTCACCTGTATCCAGTATGTATTTCCAATACTAAGTGTCCCCCTAGTGTAGCTCACCTGTATCCAGTATGTATTTCCAACACTAAGTGTAGCTCACCTGTATGTATTTCCAATACTAAGTGTAGCTCACCTGTATCCAGTATGTATTTCCAATACTAAGTGTCCCCCTAGTGTAGCTCACCTGTATCCAGTATGTATTTCCAATACTAAGTGTCCCACTCGTGTAGCTCACCTGTAAGTATTTCCAATACTAAGTGTCACACTCGTGTAGCTCACCTGTAAGTATTTCCAATACTAAGTGTCACACTAGTGTAGCTCACCTGTATCCAGTATGTATTTCCAATACTAAGTGTAGCTCACCTGTATGTATTTCCAATACTAAGTGTCACACTAGTGTAGCTCACCTGTATCCAGTATGTATTTCCAATACTAAGTGTAGCTCACCTGTATCCAGTATGTATTTCCAATTCTAAGTGTCACACTAGTGTAGCTCACCTGTATCCAGTATGTATTTCACATACTAAGTGTAGCTCACCTGTATCCAGTATGTATTTCCAATTCTAAGTGTCACACTAGTGTAGCTCACCTGTATCCAGTATGTATTTCCAATACTAAGTGTCCCACTCGTGTAGCTCACCTGTATCCAGTATGTATTTCCAATACTAAGTGTCCCCCTAGTGTAGCTCACCTGTATCCAGTATGTATTTCCAATACTAAGTGTCCCACTCGTGTAGCTCACCTGTATCCAGTATGTATTTCCAATTCTAAGTGTCACACTCGTGTAGCTCACCTGTATCCAGTATGTATTTCCAATACTAAGTGTCCCACTAGTGTAGCTCACCTGTATCCAGTATGTATTTCACATACTAAGTGTAGCTCACCTGTATCCAGTATGTATTTCCAATTCTAAGTGTCACACTAGTGTAGCTCACCTGTATCCAGTATGTATTTCCAATACTAAGTGTCCCACTCGTGTAGCTCACCTGTATCCAGTATGTATTTCCAATACTAAGTGTCCCCCTAGTGTAGCTCACCTGTATCCAGTATGTATTTCCAATACTAAGTGTCCCACTCGTGTAGCTCACCTGTAAGTATTTCCAATACTAAGTGTCACACTAGTGTAGCTCACCTGTATCCAGTATGTATTTCCAATACTAAGTGTCCCACTAGTGTAGCTCACCTGTATCCAGTATGTATTTCACATACTAAGTGTAGCTCACCTGTATCCAGTATGTATTTCCAATTCTAAGTGTCACACTAGTGTAGCTCACCTGTATCCAGTATGTATTTCCAATACTAAGTGTCCCACTCGTGTAGCTCACCTGTAAGTATTTCCAATACTAAGTGTCACACTCGTGTAGCTCACCTGTAAGTATTTCCAATACTAAGTGTCACACTAGTGTAGCTCACCTGTATCCAGTATGTATTTCCAATACTAAGTGTAGCTCACCTGTATGTATTTCCAATACTAAGTGTCCCACTAGTGTAGCTCACCTGTATCCAGTATGTATTTCCAATACTAAGTGTCCCACTCGTGTAGCTCACCTGTATCCAGTATGTATTTCCAATACTAAGTGTCCCCCTAGTGTAGCTCACCTGTATCCAGTATGTATTTCCAACACTAAGTGTAGCTCACCTGTATGTATTTCCAATACTAAGTGTCCCACTCGTGTAGCTCACCTGTAAGTATTTCCAATACTAAGTGTCACACTAGTGTAGCTCACCTGTATCCAGTATGTATTTCCAATACTAAGTGTCCCACTAGTGTAGCTCACCTGTATCCAGTATGTATTTCACATACTAAGTGTAGCTCACCTGTATCCAGTATGTATTTCCAATTCTAAGTGTCACACTAGTGTAGCTCACCTGTATCCAGTATGTATTTCCAATTCTAAGTGTCACACTAGTGTAGCTCACCTGTATCCAGTATGTATTTCCAATACTAAGTGTCCCACTCGTGTAGCTCACCTGTATCCAGTATGTATTTCCAATACTAAGTGTCCCCCTAGTGTAGCTCACCTGTATCCAGTATGTATTTCCAATACTAAGTGTCCCACTCGTGTAGCTCACCTGTAAGTATTTCCAATACTAAGTGTCACACTAGTGTAGCTCACCTGTATCCAGTATGTATTTCCAATACTAAGTGTCCCACTAGTGTAGCTCACCTGTATCCAGTATGTATTTCACATACTAAGTGTAGCTCACCTGTATCCAGTATGTATTTCCAATTCTAAGTGTCACACTAGTGTAGCTCACCTGTATCCAGTATGTATTTCCAATTCTAAGTGTCACACTAGTGTAGCTCACCTGTATCCAGTATGTATTTCCAATACTAAGTGTCCCACTCGTGTAGCTCACCTGTATCCAGTATGTATTTCCAATACTAAGTGTCCCCCTAGTGTAGCTCACCTGTATCCAGTATGTATTTCCAATACTAAGTGTTCCACTAGTGTAGCTCACCTGTATCCAGTATGTATTTCCAATACTAAGTGTAGCTCACCTGTATCCAGTATGTATTTCCAATTCTAAGTGTCACACTAGTGTAGCTCACCTGTATCCAGTATGTATTTCCAACACTAAGTGTAGCTCACCTGTATGTATTTCCAATACTAAGTGTAGCTCACCTGTATCCAGTATGTATTTCCAATACTAAGTGTAGCTCACCTGTATCCAGTATGCATTTCCAATACTAAGTGTCCCACCAGTGTAGCTCACCTGTATCCAGTATGTATTTCCAATACTAAGTGTCCCACCAGTGTAGCTCACCTGTATCCAGTATGTATTTCCAATACTAAGTGTCCCACTAGTGTAGCTCACCTGTATCCAGTATGTATTTCCAATACTAAGTGTCCCCCTAGTGTAGCTCACCTGTATCCAGTATGTATTTCCAACACTAAGTGTAGCTCACCTGTATGTATTTCCAATACTAAGTGTTCCACTAGTGTAGCTCACCTGTATCCAGTATGTATTTCCAATACTAAGTGTTCCACTAGTGTAGCTCACCTGTATCCAGTATGTATTTCCAATACTAAGTGTAGCTCACCTGTATCCAGTATGTATTTCCAACACTAAGTGTAGCTCACCTGTATGTATTTCCAATACTAAGTGTTCCACTAGTGTAGCTCACCTGTATCCAGTATGTATTTCCAATACTAAGTGTTCCACTAGTGTAGCTCACCTGTATCCAGTATGTATTTCCAATACTAAGTGTAGCTCACCTGTATCCAGTATGTATTTCCAATACTAAGTGTCCCACTCGTGTAGCTCACCTGTATCCAGTATGTATTTCCAATACTAAGTGTCCCCCTAGTGTAGCTCACCTGTATCCAGTATGTATTTCCAACACTAAGTGTAGCTCACCTGTATGTATTTCCAATACTAAGTGTAGCTCACCTGTATCCAGTATGTATTTCCAATACTAAGTGTAGCTCACCTGTATGTATTTCCAATACTAAGTGTAGCTCACCTGTATCCAGTATGTATTTCCAATACTAAGTGTCCCCCTAGTGTAGCTCACCTGTATCCAGTATGTATTTCCAATACTAAGTGTCCCACTCGTGTAGCTCACCTGTAAGTATTTCCAATACTAAGTGTCACACTAGTGTAGCTCACCTGTATCCAGTATGTATTTCCAATACTAAGTGTAGCTCACCTGTATGTATTTCCAATACTAAGTGTCCCACTCGTGTAGCTCACCTGTATCCAGTATGTATTTCCAATACTAAGTGTCCCACTCGTGTAGCTCACCTGTATCCAGTATGTATTTCCAATACTAAGTGTCCCCCTAGTGTAGCTCACCTGTATCCAGTATGTATTTCCAATACTAAGTGTAGCTCACCTGTATCCAGTATGTATTTCCAATTCTAAGTGTCACACTAGTGTAGCTCACCTGTATCCAGTATGTATTTCCAACACTAAGTGTAGCTCACCTGTATGTATTTCCAATACTAAGTGTAGCTCACCTGTATCCAGTATGTATTTCCAATACTAAGTGTAGCTCACCTGTATCCAGTATGCATTTCCAATACTAAGTGTCCCACCAGTGTAGCTCACCTGTATCCAGTATGTATTTCCAATACTAAGTGTCCCACCAGTGTAGCTCACCTGTATCCAGTATGTATTTCCAATACTAAGTGTCCCACTAGTGTAGCTCACCTGTATCCAGTATGTATTTCCAATACTAAGTGTCCCCCTAGTGTAGCTCACCTGTATCCAGTATGTATTTCCAACACTAAGTGTAGCTCACCTGTATGTATTTCCAATACTAAGTGTTCCACTAGTGTAGCTCACCTGTATCCAGTATGTATTTCCAATACTAAGTGTTCCACTAGTGTAGCTCACCTGTATCCAGTATGTATTTCCAATACTAAGTGTAGCTCACCTGTATCCAGTATGTATTTCCAACACTAAGTGTAGCTCACCTGTATGTATTTCCAATACTAAGTGTTCCACTAGTGTAGCTCACCTGTATCCAGTATGTATTTCCAATACTAAGTGTTCCACTAGTGTAGCTCACCTGTATCCAGTATGTATTTCCAATACTAAGTGTAGCTCACCTGTATCCAGTATGTATTTCCAATACTAAGTGTCCCACTCGTGTAGCTCACCTGTATCCAGTATGTATTTCCAATACTAAGTGTCCCCCTAGTGTAGCTCACCTGTATCCAGTATGTATTTCCAACACTAAGTGTAGCTCACCTGTATGTATTTCCAATACTAAGTGTAGCTCACCTGTATCCAGTATGTATTTTCAATACTAAGTGTAGCTCACCTGTATGTATTTCCAATACTAAGTGTAGCTCACCTGTATCCAGTATGTATTTCCAATACTAAGTGTCCCCCTAGTGTAGCTCACCTGTATCCAGTATGTATTTCCAATACTAAGTGTCCCACTCGTGTAGCTCACCTGTAAGTATTTCCAATACTAAGTGTCACACTAGTGTAGCTCACCTGTATCCAGTATGTATTTCCAATACTAAGTGTAGCTCACCTGTATGTATTTCCAATACTAAGTGTCCCACTCGTGTAGCTCACCTGTATCCAGTATGTATTTCCAATACTAAGTGTCCCACTCGTGTAGCTCACCTGTATCCAGTATGTATTTCCAATACTAAGTGTCCCCCTAGTGTAGCTCACCTGTATCCAGTATGTATTTCCAACACTAAGTGTAGCTCACCTGTATGTATTTCCAATACTAAGTGTAGCTCACCTGTATCCAGTATGTATTTCCAATACTAAGTGTCCCCCTAGTGTAGCTCACCTGTATCCAGTATGTATTTCCAATACTAAGTGTCCCACTCGTGTAGCTCACCTGTAAGTATTTCCAATACTAAGTGTCACACTAGTGTAGCTCACCTGTATCCAGTATGTATTTCCAATACTAAGTGTCCCACTAGTGTAGCTCACCTGTATCCAGTATGTATTTCACATACTAAGTGTAGCTCACCTGTATCCAGTATGTATTTCCAATTCTAAGTGTCACACTAGTGTAGCTCACCTGTATCCAGTATGTATTTCCAATACTAAGTGTCCCACTCGTGTAGCTCACCTGTATCCAGTATGTATTTCCAATACTAAGTGTCCCCCTAGTGTAGCTCACCTGTATCCAGTATGTATTTCCAACACTAAGTGTAGCTCACCTGTATGTATTTCCAATACTAAGTGTTCCACTAGTGTAGCTCACCTGTATCCAGTATGTATTTCCAATACTAAGTGTTCCACTAGTGTAGCTCACCTGTATCCAGTATGTATTTCCAATACTAAGTGTTCCACTAGTGTAGCTCACCTGTATCCAGTATGTATTTCCAATACTAAGTGTAGCTCACCTGTATCCAGTATGTATTTCCAATACTAAGTGTCCCCCTAGTGTAGCTCACCTGTATCCAGTATGTATTTCCAACACTAAGTGTAGCTCACCTGTATGTATTTCCAATACTAAGTGTAGCTCACCTGTATCCAGTATGTATTTCCAATACTAAGTGTCCCCCTAGTGTAGCTCACCTGTATCCAGTATGTATTTCCAATACTAAGTGTAGCTCACCTGTATCCAGTATGTATTTCCAATTCTAAGTGTCACACTAGTGTAGCTCACCTGTATCCAGTATGTATTTCACATACTAAGTGTAGCTCACCTGTATCCAGTATGTATTTCCAATTCTAAGTGTCACACTAGTGTAGCTCACCTGTATCCAGTATGTATTTCCAATACTAAGTGTCCCACTCGTGTAGCTCACCTGTATCCAGTATGTATTTCCAATACTAAGTGTCCCCCTAGTGTAGCTCACCTGTATCCAGTATGTATTTCCAATACTAAGTGTCCCACTCGTGTAGCTCACCTGTATCCAGTATGTATTTCCAATACTAAGTGTCCCCCTAGTGTAGCTCACCTGTATCCAGTATGTATTTCCAATACTAAGTGTTCCACTAGTGTAGCTCACCTGTATCCAGTATGTATTTCCAATACTAAGTGTAGCTCACCTGTATCCAGTATGTATTTCCAATTCTAAGTGTCACACTAGTGTAGCTCACCTGTATCCAGTATGTATTTCCAACACTAAGTGTAGCTCACCTGTATGTATTTCCAATACTAAGTGTTCCACTAGTGTAGCTCACCTGTATCCAGTATGTATTTCCAACACTAAGTGTAGCTCACCTGTATGTATTTCCAATACTAAGTGTCCCCCTAGTGTAGCTCACCTGTATCCAGTATGTATTTCCAACACTAAGTGTAGCTCACCTGTATGTATTTCCAATACTAAGTGTTCCACTAGTGTAGCTCACCTGTATCCAGTATGTATTTCCAATACTAAGTGTCCCCCTAGTGTAGCTCACCTGTATCCAGTATGTATTTCCAACACTAAGTGTAGCTCACCTGTATGTATTTCCAATACTAAGTGTAGCTCACCTGTATCCAGTATGTATTTCCAATACTAAGTGTCCCCCTAGTGTAGCTCACCTGTATCCAGTATGTATTTCCAACACTAAGTGTAGCTCACCTGTATGTATTTCCAATACTAAGTGTAGCTCACCTGTATCCAGTATGTATTTCCAATACTAAGTGTAGCTCACCTGTATGTATTTCCAATACTAAGTGTAGCTCACCTGTATCCAGTATGTATTTCCAATACTAAGTGTCCCCCTAGTGTAGCTCACCTGTATCCAGTATGTATTTCCAATACTAAGTGTCCCACTCGTGTAGCTCACCTGTAAGTATTTCCAATACTAAGTGTCACACTCGTGTAGCTCACCTGTAAGTATTTCCAATACTAAGTGTCACACTAGTGTAGCTCACCTGTATCCAGTATGTATTTCCAATACTAAGTGTAGCTCACCTGTATGTATTTCCAATACTAAGTGTCCCACTAGTGTAGCTCACCTGTATCCAGTATGTATTTCCAATACTAAGTGTTCCACTAGTGTAGCTCACCTGTATCCAGTATGTATTTCCAATACTAAGTGTAGCTCACCTGTATGTATTTCCAATACTAAGTGTTCCACTAGTGTAGCTCACCTGTATCCAGTATGTATTTCCAATACTAAGTGTCCCACTAGTGTAGCTCACCTGTATCCAGTATGTATTTCACATACTAAGTGTAGCTCACCTGTATCCAGTATGTATTTCCAATTCTAAGTGTCACACTAGTGTAGCTCACCTGTATCCAGTATGTATTTCCAATACTAAGTGTCCCACTCGTGTAGCTCACCTGTATCCAGTATGTATTTCCAATACTAAGTGTCCCCCTAGTGTAGCTCACCTGTATCCAGTATGTATTTCCAATACTAAGTGTCCCACTCGTGTAGCTCACCTGTAAGTATTTCCAATACTAAGTGTCACACTAGTGTAGCTCACCTGTATCCAGTATGTATTTCCAATACTAAGTGTCCCACTAGTGTAGCTCACCTGTATCCAGTATGTATTTCACATACTAAGTGTAGCTCACCTGTATCCAGTATGTATTTCCAATTCTAAGTGTCACACTAGTGTAGCTCACCTGTATCCAGTATGTATTTCCAATACTAAGTGTCCCACTCGTGTAGCTCACCTGTAAGTATTTCCAATACTAAGTGTCACACTCGTGTAGCTCACCTGTAAGTATTTCCAATACTAAGTGTCACACTAGTGTAGCTCACCTGTATCCAGTATGTATTTCCAATACTAAGTGTAGCTCACCTGTATGTATTTCCAATACTAAGTGTCCCACTAGTGTAGCTCACCTGTATCCAGTATGTATTTCCAATACTAAGTGTCCCACTCGTGTAGCTCACCTGTATCCAGTATGTATTTCCAATACTAAGTGTCCCCCTAGTGTAGCTCACCTGTATCCAGTATGTATTTCCAACACTAAGTGTAGCTCACCTGTATGTATTTCCAATACTAAGTGTAGCTCACCTGTATCCAGTATGTATTTCCAATACTAAGTGTCCCCCTAGTGTAGCTCACCTGTATCCAGTATGTATTTCCAATACTAAGTGTCCCACTCGTGTAGCTCACCTGTAAGTATTTCCAATACTAAGTGTCACACTAGTGTAGCTCACCTGTATCCAGTATGTATTTCCAATACTAAGTGTCCCACTAGTGTAGCTCACCTGTATCCAGTATGTATTTCACATACTAAGTGTAGCTCACCTGTATCCAGTATGTATTTCCAATTCTAAGTGTCACACTAGTGTAGCTCACCTGTATCCAGTATGTATTTCCAATTCTAAGTGTCACACTAGTGTAGCTCACCTGTATCCAGTATGTATTTCCAATACTAAGTGTCCCACTCGTGTAGCTCACCTGTATCCAGTATGTATTTCCAATACTAAGTGTCCCCCTAGTGTAGCTCACCTGTATCCAGTATGTATTTCCAATACTAAGTGTCCCACTCGTGTAGCTCACCTGTAAGTATTTCCAATACTAAGTGTCACACTAGTGTAGCTCACCTGTATCCAGTATGTATTTCCAATACTAAGTGTCCCACTAGTGTAGCTCACCTGTATCCAGTATGTATTTCACATACTAAGTGTAGCTCACCTGTATCCAGTATGTATTTCCAATTCTAAGTGTCACACTAGTGTAGCTCACCTGTATCCAGTATGTATTTCCAATTCTAAGTGTCACACTAGTGTAGCTCACCTGTATCCAGTATGTATTTCCAATACTAAGTGTCCCACTCGTGTAGCTCACCTGTATCCAGTATGTATTTCCAATACTAAGTGTCCCCCTAGTGTAGCTCACCTGTATCCAGTATGTATTTCCAATACTAAGTGTTCCACTAGTGTAGCTCACCTGTATCCAGTATGTATTTCCAATACTAAGTGTAGCTCACCTGTATCCAGTATGTATTTCCAATTCTAAGTGTCACACTAGTGTAGCTCACCTGTATCCAGTATGTATTTCCAACACTAAGTGTAGCTCACCTGTATGTATTTCCAATACTAAGTGTAGCTCACCTGTATCCAGTATGTATTTCCAATACTAAGTGTAGCTCACCTGTATCCAGTATGCATTTCCAATACTAAGTGTCCCACCAGTGTAGCTCACCTGTATCCAGTATGTATTTCCAATACTAAGTGTCCCACCAGTGTAGCTCACCTGTATCCAGTATGTATTTCCAATACTAAGTGTCCCACTAGTGTAGCTCACCTGTATCCAGTATGTATTTCCAATACTAAGTGTCCCCCTAGTGTAGCTCACCTGTATCCAGTATGTATTTCCAACACTAAGTGTAGCTCACCTGTATGTATTTCCAATACTAAGTGTTCCACTAGTGTAGCTCACCTGTATCCAGTATGTATTTCCAATACTAAGTGTTCCACTAGTGTAGCTCACCTGTATCCAGTATGTATTTCCAATACTAAGTGTAGCTCACCTGTATCCAGTATGTATTTCCAACACTAAGTGTAGCTCACCTGTATGTATTTCCAATACTAAGTGTTCCACTAGTGTAGCTCACCTGTATCCAGTATGTATTTCCAATACTAAGTGTTCCACTAGTGTAGCTCACCTGTATCCAGTATGTATTTCCAATACTAAGTGTAGCTCACCTGTATCCAGTATGTATTTCCAATACTAAGTGTCCCACTCGTGTAGCTCACCTGTATCCAGTATGTATTTCCAATACTAAGTGTCCCCCTAGTGTAGCTCACCTGTATCCAGTATGTATTTCCAACACTAAGTGTAGCTCACCTGTATGTATTTCCAATACTAAGTGTAGCTCACCTGTATCCAGTATGTATTTCCAATACTAAGTGTAGCTCACCTGTATGTATTTCCAATACTAAGTGTAGCTCACCTGTATCCAGTATGTATTTCCAATACTAAGTGTCCCCCTAGTGTAGCTCACCTGTATCCAGTATGTATTTCCAATACTAAGTGTCCCACTCGTGTAGCTCACCTGTAAGTATTTCCAATACTAAGTGTCACACTAGTGTAGCTCACCTGTATCCAGTATGTATTTCCAATACTAAGTGTAGCTCACCTGTATGTATTTCCAATACTAAGTGTCCCACTCGTGTAGCTCACCTGTATCCAGTATGTATTTCCAATACTAAGTGTCCCACTCGTGTAGCTCACCTGTATCCAGTATGTATTTCCAATACTAAGTGTCCCCCTAGTGTAGCTCACCTGTATCCAGTATGTATTTCCAATACTAAGTGTAGCTCACCTGTATCCAGTATGTATTTCCAATTCTAAGTGTCACACTAGTGTAGCTCACCTGTATCCAGTATGTATTTCCAACACTAAGTGTAGCTCACCTGTATGTATTTCCAATACTAAGTGTAGCTCACCTGTATCCAGTATGTATTTCCAATACTAAGTGTAGCTCACCTGTATCCAGTATGCATTTCCAATACTAAGTGTCCCACCAGTGTAGCTCACCTGTATCCAGTATGTATTTCCAATACTAAGTGTCCCACCAGTGTAGCTCACCTGTATCCAGTATGTATTTCCAATACTAAGTGTCCCACTAGTGTAGCTCACCTGTATCCAGTATGTATTTCCAATACTAAGTGTCCCCCTAGTGTAGCTCACCTGTATCCAGTATGTATTTCCAACACTAAGTGTAGCTCACCTGTATGTATTTCCAATACTAAGTGTTCCACTAGTGTAGCTCACCTGTATCCAGTATGTATTTCCAATACTAAGTGTTCCACTAGTGTAGCTCACCTGTATCCAGTATGTATTTCCAATACTAAGTGTAGCTCACCTGTATCCAGTATGTATTTCCAACACTAAGTGTAGCTCACCTGTATGTATTTCCAATACTAAGTGTTCCACTAGTGTAGCTCACCTGTATCCAGTATGTATTTCCAATACTAAGTGTTCCACTAGTGTAGCTCACCTGTATCCAGTATGTATTTCCAATACTAAGTGTAGCTCACCTGTATCCAGTATGTATTTCCAATACTAAGTGTCCCACTCGTGTAGCTCACCTGTATCCAGTATGTATTTCCAATACTAAGTGTCCCCCTAGTGTAGCTCACCTGTATCCAGTATGTATTTCCAACACTAAGTGTAGCTCACCTGTATGTATTTCCAATACTAAGTGTAGCTCACCTGTATCCAGTATGTATTTCCAATACTAAGTGTAGCTCACCTGTATGTATTTCCAATACTAAGTGTAGCTCACCTGTATCCAGTATGTATTTCCAATACTAAGTGTCCCCCTAGTGTAGCTCACCTGTATCCAGTATGTATTTCCAATACTAAGTGTCCCACTCGTGTAGCTCACCTGTAAGTATTTCCAATACTAAGTGTCACACTAGTGTAGCTCACCTGTATCCAGTATGTATTTCCAATACTAAGTGTAGCTCACCTGTATGTATTTCCAATACTAAGTGTCCCACTCGTGTAGCTCACCTGTATCCAGTATGTATTTCCAATACTAAGTGTCCCACTCGTGTAGCTCACCTGTATCCAGTATGTATTTCCAATACTAAGTGTCCCCCTAGTGTAGCTCACCTGTATCCAGTATGTATTTCCAACACTAAGTGTAGCTCACCTGTATGTATTTCCAATACTAAGTGTAGCTCACCTGTATCCAGTATGTATTTCCAATACTAAGTGTCCCCCTAGTGTAGCTCACCTGTATCCAGTATGTATTTCCAATACTAAGTGTCCCACTCGTGTAGCTCACCTGTAAGTATTTCCAATACTAAGTGTCACACTAGTGTAGCTCACCTGTATCCAGTATGTATTTCCAATACTAAGTGTCCCACTAGTGTAGCTCACCTGTATCCAGTATGTATTTCACATACTAAGTGTAGCTCACCTGTATCCAGTATGTATTTCCAATTCTAAGTGTCACACTAGTGTAGCTCACCTGTATCCAGTATGTATTTCCAATACTAAGTGTCCCACTCGTGTAGCTCACCTGTATCCAGTATGTATTTCCAATACTAAGTGTCCCCCTAGTGTAGCTCACCTGTATCCAGTATGTATTTCCAACACTAAGTGTAGCTCACCTGTATGTATTTCCAATACTAAGTGTTCCACTAGTGTAGCTCACCTGTATCCAGTATGTATTTCCAATACTAAGTGTTCCACTAGTGTAGCTCACCTGTATCCAGTATGTATTTCCAATACTAAGTGTTCCACTAGTGTAGCTCACCTGTATCCAGTATGTATTTCCAATACTAAGTGTAGCTCACCTGTATCCAGTATGTATTTCCAATACTAAGTGTCCCCCTAGTGTAGCTCACCTGTATCCAGTATGTATTTCCAACACTAAGTGTAGCTCACCTGTATGTATTTCCAATACTAAGTGTAGCTCACCTGTATCCAGTATGTATTTCCAATACTAAGTGTCCCCCTAGTGTAGCTCACCTGTATCCAGTATGTATTTCCAATACTAAGTGTAGCTCACCTGTATCCAGTATGTATTTCCAATTCTAAGTGTCACACTAGTGTAGCTCACCTGTATCCAGTATGTATTTCACATACTAAGTGTAGCTCACCTGTATCCAGTATGTATTTCCAATTCTAAGTGTCACACTAGTGTAGCTCACCTGTATCCAGTATGTATTTCCAATACTAAGTGTCCCACTCGTGTAGCTCACCTGTATCCAGTATGTATTTCCAATACTAAGTGTCCCCCTAGTGTAGCTCACCTGTATCCAGTATGTATTTCCAATACTAAGTGTCCCACTCGTGTAGCTCACCTGTATCCAGTATGTATTTCCAATACTAAGTGTCCCCCTAGTGTAGCTCACCTGTATCCAGTATGTATTTCCAATACTAAGTGTTCCACTAGTGTAGCTCACCTGTATCCAGTATGTATTTCCAATACTAAGTGTAGCTCACCTGTATCCAGTATGTATTTCCAATTCTAAGTGTCACACTAGTGTAGCTCACCTGTATCCAGTATGTATTTCCAACACTAAGTGTAGCTCACCTGTATGTATTTCCAATACTAAGTGTTCCACTAGTGTAGCTCACCTGTATCCAGTATGTATTTCCAACACTAAGTGTAGCTCACCTGTATGTATTTCCAATACTAAGTGTCCCCCTAGTGTAGCTCACCTGTATCCAGTATGTATTTCCAACACTAAGTGTAGCTCACCTGTATGTATTTCCAATACTAAGTGTTCCACTAGTGTAGCTCACCTGTATCCAGTATGTATTTCCAATACTAAGTGTCCCCCTAGTGTAGCTCACCTGTATCCAGTATGTATTTCCAACACTAAGTGTAGCTCACCTGTATGTATTTCCAATACTAAGTGTAGCTCACCTGTATCCAGTATGTATTTCCAATACTAAGTGTCCCCCTAGTGTAGCTCACCTGTATCCAGTATGTATTTCCAACACTAAGTGTAGCTCACCTGTATGTATTTCCAATACTAAGTGTAGCTCACCTGTATCCAGTATGTATTTCCAATACTAAGTGTAGCTCACCTGTATGTATTTCCAATACTAAGTGTAGCTCACCTGTATCCAGTATGTATTTCCAATACTAAGTGTCCCCCTAGTGTAGCTCACCTGTATCCAGTATGTATTTCCAATACTAAGTGTCCCACTCGTGTAGCTCACCTGTAAGTATTTCCAATACTAAGTGTCACACTCGTGTAGCTCACCTGTAAGTATTTCCAATACTAAGTGTCACACTAGTGTAGCTCACCTGTATCCAGTATGTATTTCCAATACTAAGTGTAGCTCACCTGTATGTATTTCCAATACTAAGTGTCCCACTAGTGTAGCTCACCTGTATCCAGTATGTATTTCCAATACTAAGTGTTCCACTAGTGTAGCTCACCTGTATCCAGTATGTATTTCCAATACTAAGTGTAGCTCACCTGTATGTATTTCCAATACTAAGTGTTCCACTAGTGTAGCTCACCTGTATCCAGTATGTATTTCCAATACTAAGTGTTCCACTAGTGTAGCTCACCTGTATCCAGTATGTATTTCACATACTAAGTGTAGCTCACCTGTATCCAGTATGTATTTCCAATTCTAAGTGTCACACTAGTGTAGCTCACCTGTATCCAGTATGTATTTCCAATACTAAGTGTCCCACTCGTGTAGCTCACCTGTATCCAGTATGTATTTCCAATACTAAGTGTCCCCCTAGTGTAGCTCACCTGTATCCAGTATGTATTTCCAATACTAAGTGTCCCACTCGTGTAGCTCACCTGTATCCAGTATGTATTTCCAATACTAAGTGTCCCACTAGTGTAGCTCACCTGTATCCAGTATGTATTTCACATACTAAGTGTAGCTCACCTGTATCCAGTATGTATTTCCAATTCTAAGTGTCACACTAGTGTAGCTCACCTGTATCCAGTATGTATTTCCAATACTAAGTGTCCCACTCGTGTAGCTCACCTGTATCCAGTATGTATTTCCAATACTAAGTGTAGCTCACCTGTATCCAGTATGTATTTCCAATTCTAAGTGTCACACTAGTGTAGCTCACCTGTATCCAGTATGTATTTCCAACACTAAGTGTAGCTCACCTGTATGTATTTCCAATACTAAGTGTAGCTCACCTGTATCCAGTATGTATTTCCAATACTAAGTGTCCCCCTAGTGTAGCTCACCTGTATCCAGTATGTATTTCCAACACTAAGTGTAGCTCACCTGTATGTATTTCCAATACTAAGTGTAGCTCACCTGTATCCAGTATGTATTTCCAATACTAAGTGTAGCTCACCTGTATGTATTTCCAATACTAAGTGTAGCTCACCTGTATCCAGTATGTATTTCCAATACTAAGTGTCCCCCTAGTGTAGCTCACCTGTATCCAGTATGTATTTCCAATACTAAGTGTCCCACTCGTGTAGCTCACCTGTAAGTATTTCCAATACTAAGTGTCACACTCGTGTAGCTCACCTGTAAGTATTTCCAATACTAAGTGTCACACTAGTGTAGCTCACCTGTATCCAGTATGTATTTCCAATACTAAGTGTAGCTCACCTGTATGTATTTCCAATACTAAGTGTCCCACTAGTGTAGCTCACCTGTATCCAGTATGTATTTCCAATACTAAGTGTTCCACTAGTGTAGCTCACCTGTATCCAGTATGTATTTCCAATACTAAGTGTAGCTCACCTGTATGTATTTCCAATACTAAGTGTCCCCCTAGTGTAGCTCACCTGTATCCAGTATGTATTTCCAATACTAAGTGTCCCCCTAGTGTAGCTCACCTGTATCCAGTATGTATTTCCAACACTAAGTGTAGCTCACCTGTATGTATTTCCAATACTAAGTGTTCCACTAGTGTAGCTCACCTGTATCCAGTATGTATTTCCAATACTAAGTGTAGCTCACCTGTATGTATTTCCAATACTAAGTGTCCCACTAGTGTAGCTCACCTGTATCCAGTATGTATTTCCAATACTAAGTGTCCCACTCGTGTAGCTCACCTGTATCCAGTATGTATTTCCAATACTAAGTGTCCCCCTAGTGTAGCTCACCTGTATCCAGTATGTATTTCCAACACTAAGTGTAGCTCACCTGTATGTATTTCCAATACTAAGTGTAGCTCACCTGTATCCAGTATGTATTTCCAATACTAAGTGTCCCCCTAGTGTAGCTCACCTGTATCCAGTATGTATTTCCAATACTAAGTGTCCCACTCGTGTAGCTCACCTGTAAGTATTTCCAATACTAAGTGTCACACTAGTGTAGCTCACCTGTATCCAGTATGTATTTCCAATACTAAGTGTCCCCCTAGTGTAGCTCACCTGTATCCAGTATGTATTTCCAACACTAAGTGTAGCTCACCTGTATGTATTTCCAATACTAAGTGTAGCTCACCTGTATCCAGTATGTATTTCCAATACTAAGTGTAGCTCACCTGTATGTATTTCCAATACTAAGTGTAGCTCACCTGTATCCAGTATGTATTTCCAATACTAAGTGTCCCCCTAGTGTAGCTCACCTGTATCCAGTATGTATTTCCAATACTAAGTGTCCCACTCGTGTAGCTCACCTGTAAGTATTTCCAATACTAAGTGTCACACTCGTGTAGCTCACCTGTAAGTATTTCCAATACTAAGTGTCACACTAGTGTAGCTCACCTGTATCCAGTATGTATTTCCAATACTAAGTGTAGCTCACCTGTATGTATTTCCAATACTAAGTGTCCCACTAGTGTAGCTCACCTGTATCCAGTATGTATTTCCAATACTAAGTGTTCCACTAGTGTAGCTCACCTGTATCCAGTATGTATTTCCAATACTAAGTGTAGCTCACCTGTATGTATTTCCAATACTAAGTGTCCCCCTAGTGTAGCTCACCTGTATCCAGTATGTATTTCCAATACTAAGTGTCCCCCTAGTGTAGCTCACCTGTATCCAGTATGTATTTCCAACACTAAGTGTAGCTCACCTGTATGTATTTCCAATACTAAGTGTTCCACTAGTGTAGCTCACCTGTATCCAGTATGTATTTCCAATACTAAGTGTAGCTCACCTGTATGTATTTCCAATACTAAGTGTCCCACTAGTGTAGCTCACCTGTATCCAGTATGTATTTCCAATACTAAGTGTCCCACTCGTGTAGCTCACCTGTATCCAGTATGTATTTCCAATACTAAGTGTCCCCCTAGTGTAGCTCACCTGTATCCAGTATGTATTTCCAACACTAAGTGTAGCTCACCTGTATGTATTTCCAATACTAAGTGTAGCTCACCTGTATCCAGTATGTATTTCCAATACTAAGTGTCCCCCTAGTGTAGCTCACCTGTATCCAGTATGTATTTCCAATACTAAGTGTCCCACTCGTGTAGCTCACCTGTAAGTATTTCCAATACTAAGTGTCACACTAGTGTAGCTCACCTGTATCCAGTATGTATTTCCAATACTAAGTGTCCCCCTAGTGTAGCTCACCTGTATCCAGTATGTATTTCCAATACTAAGTGTCCCCCTAGTGTAGCTCACCTGTATCCAGTATGTATTTCCAACACTAAGTGTAGCTCACCTGTATGTATTTCCAATACTAAGTGTAGCTCACCTGTATCCAGTATGTATTTCCAACACTAAGTGTAGCTCACCTGTATGTATTTCCAATACTAAGTGTTCCACTAGTGTAGCTCACCTGTATCCAGTATGTATTTCCAATACTAAGTGTAGCTCACCTGTATGTATTTCCAATACTAAGTGTCCCCCTAGTGTAGCTCACCTGTATCCAGTATGTATTTCCAACACTAAGTGTAGCTCACCTGTATGTATTTCCAATACTAAGTGTAGCTCACCTGTATCCAGTATGTATTTCCAATACTAAGTGTCCCCCTAGTGTAGCTCACCTGTATCCAGTATGTATTTCCAATACTAAGTGTCCCCCTAGTGTAGCTCACCTGTATCCAGTATGTATTTCCAACACTAAGTGTAGCTCACCTGTATGTATTTCCAATACTAAGTGTAGCTCACCTGTATCCAGTATGTATTTCCAATACTAAGTGTCACACTAGTGTAGCTCACCTGTATCCAGTATGTATTTCCAATACTAAGTGTCCCACTAGTGTAGCTCACCTGTATCCAGTATGTATTTCACATACTAAGTGTAGCTCACCTGTATCCAGTATGTATTTCCAATTCTAAGTGTCACACTAGTGTAGCTCACCTGTATCCAGTATGTATTTCCATTACTAAGTGTCCCCCTAGTGTAGCTCACCTGTATCCAGTATGTATTTCCAATACTAAGTGTCCCACTCGTGTAGCTCACCTGTAAGTATTTCCAATACTAAGTGTCACACTAGTGTAGCTCACCTGTATCCAGTATGTATTTCCAATACTAAGTGTCCCACTCGTGTAGCTCACCTGTATCCAGTATGTATTTCCAATACTAAGTGTCCCACTCGTGTAGCTCACCTGTAAGTATTTCCAATACTAAGTGTCACACTCGTGTAGCTCACCTGTAAGTATTTCCAATACTAAGTGTCACACTAGTGTAGCTCACCTGTATCCAGTATGTATTTCCAATACTAAGTGTAGCTCACCTGTATGTATTTCCAATACTAAGTGTCACACTAGTGTAGCTCACCTGTATCCAGTATGTATTTCCAATACTAAGTGTCCCACTAGTGTAGCTCACCTGTATCCAGTATGTATTTCACATACTAAGTGTAGCTCACCTGTATCCAGTATGTATTTCCAATTCTAAGTGTCACACTAGTGTAGCTCACCTGTATCCAGTATGTATTTCCAATACTAAGTGTCCCACTCGTGTAGCTCACCTGTATCCAGTATGTATTTCCAATACTAAGTGTCCCACTCGTGTAGCTCACCTGTAAGTATTTCCAATACTAAGTGTCACACTCGTGTAGCTCACCTGTAAGTATTTCCAATACTAAGTGTCACACTAGTGTAGCTCACCTGTATCCAGTATGTATTTCCAATACTAAGTGTCCCACTAGTGTAGCTCACCTGTATCCAGTATGTATTTCCAATACTAAGTGTCCCACTCGTGTAGCTCACCTGTATCCAGTATGTATTTCCAATACTAAGTGTCCCCCTAGTGTAGCTCACCTGTATCCAGTATGTATTTCCAACACTAAGTGTAGCTCACCTGTATGTATTTCCAATACTAAGTGTAGCTCACCTGTATCCAGTATGTATTTCCAATACTAAGTGTAGCTCACCTGTATGTATTTCCAATACTAAGTGTAGCTCACCTGTATCCAGTATGTATTTCCAATACTAAGTGTCCCCCTAGTGTAGCTCACCTGTATCCAGTATGTATTTCCAATACTAAGTGTCCCACTCGTGTAGCTCACCTGTAAGTATTTCCAATACTAAGTGTCACACTCGTGTAGCTCACCTGTAAGTATTTCCAATACTAAGTGTCACACTAGTGTAGCTCACCTGTATCCAGTATGTATTTCCAATACTAAGTGTAGCTCACCTGTATGTATTTCCAATACTAAGTGTCCCACTAGTGTAGCTCACCTGTATCCAGTATGTATTTCCAATACTAAGTGTCCCACTCGTGTAGCTCACCTGTATCCAGTATGTATTTCCAATACTAAGTGTCCCCCTAGTGTAGCTCACCTGTATCCAGTATGTATTTCCAACACTAAGTGTAGCTCACCTGTATGTATTTCCAATACTAAGTGTAGCTCACCTGTATCCAGTATGTATTTCCAATACTAAGTGTCCCCCTAGTGTAGCTCACCTGTATCCAGTATGTATTTCCAATACTAAGTGTCCCACTCGTGTAGCTCACCTGTAAGTATTTCCAATACTAAGTGTCACACTAGTGTAGCTCACCTGTATCCAGTATGTATTTCCAATACTAAGTGTCCCACTAGTGTAGCTCACCTGTATCCAGTATGTATTTCACATACTAAGTGTAGCTCACCTGTATCCAGTATGTATTTCCAATTCTAAGTGTCACACTAGTGTAGCTCACCTGTATCCAGTATGTATTTCCAATACTAAGTGTCCCACTCGTGTAGCTCACCTGTATCCAGTATGTATTTCCAATACTAAGTGTCCCCCTAGTGTAGCTCACCTGTATCCAGTATGTATTTCCAACACTAAGTGTAGCTCACCTGTATGTATTTCCAATACTAAGTGTTCCACTAGTGTAGCTCACCTGTATCCAGTATGTATTTCCAATACTAAGTGTTCCACTAGTGTAGCTCACCTGTATCCAGTATGTATTTCCAATACTAAGTGTAGCTCACCTGTATCCAGTATGTATTTCCAATTCTAAGTGTCACACTAGTGTAGCTCACCTGTATCCAGTATGTATTTCCAACACTAAGTGTAGCTCACCTGTATGTATTTCCAATACTAAGTGTAGCTCACCTGTATCCAGTATGTATTTCCAATACTAAGTGTAGCTCACCTGTATCCAGTATGCATTTCCAATACTAAGTGTCCCACCAGTGTAGCTCACCTGTATCCAGTATGTATTTCCAATACTAAGTGTCCCACTAGTGTAGCTCACCTGTATCCAGTATGTATTTCCAATACTAAGTGTCCCACTCGTGTAGCTCACCTGTATCCAGTATGTATTTCCAATACTAAGTGTAGCTCACCTGTATGTATTTCCAATACTAAGTGTAGCTCACCTGTATCCAGTATGTATTTCCAATACTAAGTGTCCCCCTAGTGTAGCTCACCTGTATCCAGTATGTATTTCCAACACTAAGTGTAGCTCACCTGTATGTATTTCCAATACTAAGTGTAGCTCACCTGTATCCAGTATGTATTTCCAATACTAAGTGTAGCTCACCTGTATGTATTTCCAATACTAAGTGTAGCTCACCTGTATCCAGTATGTATTTCCAATACTAAGTGTCCCCCTAGTGTAGCTCACCTGTATCCAGTATGTATTTCCAATACTAAGTGTCCCACTCGTGTAGCTCACCTGTAAGTATTTCCAATACTAAGTGTCACACTCGTGTAGCTCACCTGTAAGTATTTCCAATACTAAGTGTCACACTAGTGTAGCTCACCTGTATCCAGTATGTATTTCCAATACTAAGTGTAGCTCACCTGTATGTATTTCCAATACTAAGTGTCCCACTAGTGTAGCTCACCTGTATCCAGTATGTATTTCCAATACTAAGTGTCCCACTCGTGTAGCTCACCTGTATCCAGTATGTATTTCCAATACTAAGTGTCCCCCTAGTGTAGCTCACCTGTATCCAGTATGTATTTCCAACACTAAGTGTAGCTCACCTGTATGTATTTCCAATACTAAGTGTAGCTCACCTGTATCCAGTATGTATTTCCAATACTAAGTGTCCCCCTAGTGTAGCTCACCTGTATCCAGTATGTATTTCCAATACTAAGTGTCCCACTCGTGTAGCTCACCTGTAAGTATTTCCAATACTAAGTGTCACACTAGTGTAGCTCACCTGTATCCAGTATGTATTTCCAATACTAAGTGTCCCACTAGTGTAGCTCACCTGTATCCAGTATGTATTTCACATACTAAGTGTAGCTCACCTGTATCCAGTATGTATTTCCAATTCTAAGTGTCACACTAGTGTAGCTCACCTGTATCCAGTATGTATTTCCAATACTAAGTGTCCCACTCGTGTAGCTCACCTGTATCCAGTATGTATTTCCAATACTAAGTGTCCCCCTAGTGTAGCTCACCTGTATCCAGTATGTATTTCCAACACTAAGTGTAGCTCACCTGTATGTATTTCCAATACTAAGTGTTCCACTAGTGTAGCTCACCTGTATCCAGTATGTATTTCCAATACTAAGTGTTCCACTAGTGTAGCTCACCTGTATCCAGTATGTATTTCCAATACTAAGTGTAGCTCACCTGTATCCAGTATGTATTTCCAATTCTAAGTGTCACACTAGTGTAGCTCACCTGTATCCAGTATGTATTTCCAACACTAAGTGTAGCTCACCTGTATGTATTTCCAATACTAAGTGTAGCTCACCTGTATCCAGTATGTATTTCCAATACTAAGTGTAGCTCACCTGTATCCAGTATGCATTTCCAATACTAAGTGTCCCACCAGTGTAGCTCACCTGTATCCAGTATGTATTTCCAATACTAAGTGTCCCACCAGTGTAGCTCACCTGTATCCAGTATGTATTTCCAATACTAAGTGTCCCACTAGTGTAGCTCACCTGTATCCAGTATGTATTTCCAATACTAAGTGTCCCCCTAGTGTAGCTCACCTGTATCCAGTATGTATTTCCAACACTAAGTGTAGCTCACCTGTATGTATTTCCAATACTAAGTGTAGCTCACCTGTATCCAGTATGCATTTCCAATACTAAGTGTCCCACCAGTGTAGCTCACCTGTATCCAGTATGTATTTCCAATACTAAGTGTCCCACTAGTGTAGCTCACCTGTATCCAGTATGTATTTCCAATACTAAGTGTCCCACTCGTGTAGCTCACCTGTATCCAGTATGTATTTCCAATACTAAGTGTCCCCCTAGTGTAGCTCACCTGTATCCAGTATGTATTTCCAACACTAAGTGTAGCTCACCTGTATGTATTTCCAATACTAAGTGTAGCTCACCTGTATCCAGTATGTATTTCCAATACTAAGTGTAGCTCACCTGTATGTATTTCCAATACTAAGTGTAGCTCACCTGTATCCAGTATGTATTTCCAATACTAAGTGTCCCCCTAGTGTAGCTCACCTGTATCCAGTATGTATTTCCAATACTAAGTGTCCCACTCGTGTAGCTCACCTGTAAGTATTTCCAATACTAAGTGTCACACTCGTGTAGCTCACCTGTAAGTATTTCCAATACTAAGTGTCACACTAGTGTAGCTCACCTGTATCCAGTATGTATTTCCAATACTAAGTGTAGCTCACCTGTATGTATTTCCAATACTAAGTGTCCCACTAGTGTAGCTCACCTGTATCCAGTATGTATTTCCAATACTAAGTGTCCCACTCGTGTAGCTCACCTGTATCCAGTATGTATTTCCAATACTAAGTGTCCCCCTAGTGTAGCTCACCTGTATCCAGTATGTATTTCCAACACTAAGTGTAGCTCACCTGTATGTATTTCCAATACTAAGTGTAGCTCACCTGTATCCAGTATGTATTTCCAATACTAAGTGTCCCCCTAGTGTAGCTCACCTGTATCCAGTATGTATTTCCAATACTAAGTGTCCCACTCGTGTAGCTCACCTGTAAATATTTCCAATACTAAGTGTCACACTAGTGTAGCTCACCTGTATCCAGTATGTATTTCCAATACTAAGTGTCCCACTAGTGTAGCTCACCTGTATCCAGTATGTATTTCACATACTAAGTGTAGCTCACCTGTATCCAGTATGTATTTCCAATTCTAAGTGTCACACTAGTGTAGCTCACCTGTATCCAGTATGTATTTCCAATACTAAGTGTCCCACTCGTGTAGCTCACCTGTATCCAGTATGTATTTCCAATACTAAGTGTCCCCCTAGTGTAGCTCACCTGTATCCAGTATGTATTTCCAATACTAAGTGTCCCACTCGTGTAGCTCACCTGTAAGTATTTCCAATACTAAGTGTCACACTAGTGTAGCTCACCTGTATCCAGTATGTATTTCCAATACTAAGTGTCCCACTAGTGTAGCTCACCTGTATCCAGTATGTATTTCACATACTAAGTGTAGCTCACCTGTATCCAGTATGTATTTCCAATTCTAAGTGTCACACTAGTGTAGCTCACCTGTATCCAGTATGTATTTCCAATACTAAGTGTCCCACTCGTGTAGCTCACCTGTAAGTATTTCCAATACTAAGTGTCACACTCGTGTAGCTCACCTGTAAGTATTTCCAATACTAAGTGTCACACTAGTGTAGCTCACCTGTATCCAGTATGTATTTCCAATACTAAGTGTAGCTCACCTGTATGTATTTCCAATACTAAGTGTCCCACTAGTGTAGCTCACCTGTATCCAGTATGTATTTCCAATACTAAGTGTCCCACTCGTGTAGCTCACCTGTATCCAGTATGTATTTCCAATACTAAGTGTCCCCCTAGTGTAGCTCACCTGTATCCAGTATGTATTTCCAACACTAAGTGTAGCTCACCTGTATGTATTTCCAATACTAAGTGTAGCTCACCTGTATCCAGTATGTATTTCCAATACTAAGTGTCCCCCTAGTGTAGCTCACCTGTATCCAGTATGTATTTCCAATACTAAGTGTCCCACTCGTGTAGCTCACCTGTAAGTATTTCCAATACTAAGTGTCACACTAGTGTAGCTCACCTGTATCCAGTATGTATTTCCAATACTAAGTGTCCCACTAGTGTAGCTCACCTGTATCCAGTATGTATTTCACATACTAAGTGTAGCTCACCTGTATCCAGTATGTATTTCCAATTCTAAGTGTCACACTAGTGTAGCTCACCTGTATCCAGTATGTATTTCCAATACTAAGTGTCCCACTCGTGTAGCTCACCTGTATCCAGTATGTATTTCCAATACTAAGTGTCCCCCTAGTGTAGCTCACCTGTATCCAGTATGTATTTCCAATACTAAGTGTCCCACTCGTGTAGCTCACCTGTAAGTATTTCCAATACTAAGTGTCACACTAGTGTAGCTCACCTGTATCCAGTATGTATTTCCAATACTAAGTGTCCCACTAGTGTAGCTCACCTGTATCCAGTATGTATTTCACATACTAAGTGTAGCTCACCTGTATCCAGTATGTATTTCCAATTCTAAGTGTCACACTAGTGTAGCTCACCTGTATCCAGTATGTATTTCCAATACTAAGTGTCCCACTCGTGTAGCTCACCTGTATCCAGTATGTATTTCCAATACTAAGTGTCCCCCTAGTGTAGCTCACCTGTATCCAGTATGTATTTCCAATACTAAGTGTCCCACTCGTGTAGCTCACCTGTAAGTATTTCCAATACTAAGTGTCACACTAGTGTAGCTCACCTGTATCCAGTATGTATTTCCAATACTAAGTGTCCCACTAGTGTAGCTCACCTGTATCCAGTATGTATTTCACATACTAAGTGTAGCTCACCTGTATCCAGTATGTATTTCCAATTCTAAGTGTCACACTAGTGTAGCTCACCTGTATCCAGTATGTATTTCCAATACTAAGTGTCCCACTCGTGTAGCTCACCTGTAAGTATTTCCAATACTAAGTGTCACACTCGTGTAGCTCACCTGTAAGTATTTCCAATACTAAGTGTCACACTAGTGTAGCTCACCTGTATCCAGTATGTATTTCCAATACTAAGTGTAGCTCACCTGTATGTATTTCCAATACTAAGTGTCCCACTAGTGTAGCTCACCTGTATCCAGTATGTATTTCCAATACTAAGTGTCCCACTCGTGTAGCTCACCTGTATCCAGTATGTATTTCCAATACTAAGTGTCCCCCTAGTGTAGCTCACCTGTATCCAGTATGTATTTCCAACACTAAGTGTAGCTCACCTGTATGTATTTCCAATACTAAGTGTAGCTCACCTGTATCCAGTATGTATTTCCAATACTAAGTGTCCCCCTAGTGTAGCTCACCTGTATCCAGTATGTATTTCCAATACTAAGTGTCCCACTCGTGTAGCTCACCTGTAAGTATTTCCAATACTAAGTGTCACACTAGTGTAGCTCACCTGTATCCAGTATGTATTTCCAATACTAAGTGTCCCACTAGTGTAGCTCACCTGTATCCAGTATGTATTTCACATACTAAGTGTAGCTCACCTGTATCCAGTATGTATTTCCAATTCTAAGTGTCACACTAGTGTAGCTCACCTGTATCCAGTATGTATTTCCAATTCTAAGTGTCACACTAGTGTAGCTCACCTGTATCCAGTATGTATTTCCAATACTAAGTGTCCCACTCGTGTAGCTCACCTGTATCCAGTATGTATTTCCAATACTAAGTGTCCCCCTAGTGTAGCTCACCTGTATCCAGTATGTATTTCCAATACTAAGTGTCCCCCTAGTGTAGCTCACCTGTATCCAGTATGTATTTCCAACACTAAGTGTAGCTCACCTGTATGTATTTCCAATACTAAGTGTTCCACTAGTGTAGCTCACCTGTATCCAGTATGTATTTCCAATACTAAGTGTTCCACTAGTGTAGCTCACCTGTATCCAGTATGTATTTCCAATACTAAGTGTAGCTCACCTGTATCCAGTATGTATTTCCAATTCTAAGTGTCACACTAGTGTAGCTCACCTGTATCCAGTATGTATTTCCAACACTAAGTGTAGCTCACCTGTATGTATTTCCAATACTAAGTGTAGCTCACCTGTATCCAGTATGTATTTCCAATACTAAGTGTAGCTCACCTGTATCCAGTATGCATTTCCAATACTAAGTGTCCCACCAGTGTAGCTCACCTGTATCCAGTATGTATTTCCAATACTAAGTGTCCCACTAGTGTAGCTCACCTGTATCCCACCAGTGTAGCTCACCTGTATCCAGTATGTATTTCCAATACTAAGTGTAGCTCACCTGTATGTATTTCCAATACTAAGTGTAGCTCACCTGTATCCAGTATGTATTTCCAATACTAAGTGTCCCCCTAGTGTAGCTCACCTGTATCCAGTATGTATTTCCAATACTAAGTGTCCCACTCGTGTAGCTCACCTGTAAGTATTTCCAATACTAAGTGTCACACTCGTGTAGCTCACCTGTAAGTATTTCCAATACTAAGTGTCACACTAGTGTAGCTCACCTGTATCCAGTATGTATTTCCAATACTAAGTGTAGCTCACCTGTATGTATTTCCAATACTAAGTGTCCCACTAGTGTAGCTCACCTGTATCCAGTATGTATTTCCAATACTAAGTGTCCCACTCGTGTAGCTCACCTGTATCCAGTATGTATTTCCAATACTAAGTGTCCCCCTAGTGTAGCTCACCTGTATCCAGTATGTATTTCCAACACTAAGTGTAGCTCACCTGTATGTATTTCCAATACTAAGTGTAGCTCACCTGTATCCAGTATGTATTTCCAATACTAAGTGTCCCCCTAGTGTAGCTCACCTGTATCCAGTATGTATTTCCAATACTAAGTGTCCCACTCGTGTAGCTCACCTGTAAGTATTTCCAATACTAAGTGTCACACTAGTGTAGCTCACCTGTATCCAGTATGTATTTCCAATACTAAGTGTCCCACTAGTGTAGCTCACCTGTATCCAGTATGTATTTCACATACTAAGTGTAGCTCACCTGTATCCAGTATGTATTTCCAATTCTAAGTGTCACACTAGTGTAGCTCAACTGTATCCAGTATGTATTTCCAATACTAAGTGTCCCACTCGTGTAGCTCACCTGTATCCAGTATGTATTTCCAATACTAAGTGTCCCCCTAGTGTAGCTCACCTGTATCCAGTATGTATTTCCAACACTAAGTGTAGCTCACCTGTATGTATTTCCAATACTAAGTGTTCCACTAGTGTAGCTCACCTGTATCCAGTATGTATTTCCAATACTAAGTGTTCCACTAGTGTAGCTCACCTGTATCCAGTATGTATTTCCAATACTAAGTGTAGCTCACCTGTATCCAGTATGTATTTCCAATTCTAAGTGTCACACTAGTGTAGCTCACCTGTATCCAGTATGTATTTCCAACACTAAGTGTAGCTCACCTGTATGTATTTCCAATACTAAGTGTAGCTCACCTGTATCCAGTATGTATTTCCAATACTAAGTGTAGCTCACCTGTATCCAGTATGCATTTCCAATACTAAGTGTCCCACCAGTGTAGCTCACCTGTATCCAGTATGTATTTCCAATACTAAGTGTCCCACTAGTGTAGCTCACCTGTATCCAGTATGTATTTCCAATACTAAGTGTCCCCCTAGTGTAGCTCACCTGTATCCAGTATGTATTTCCAATACTAAGTGTAGCTCACCTGTATCCAGTATGCATTTCCAATACTAAGTGTCCCACCAGTGTAGCTCACCTGTATCCAGTATGTATTTCCAATACTAAGTGTCCCACTCGTGTAGCTCACCTGTATCCAGTATGTATTTCCAATACTAAGTGTCCCACTCGTGTAGCTCACCTGTATCCAGTATGTATTTCCAATACTAAGTGTCCCCCTAGTGTAGCTCACCTGTATCCAGTATGTATTTCCAATACTAAGTGTCCCCCTAGTGTAGCTCACCTGTATCCAGTATGTATTTCCAACACTAAGTGTAGCTCACCTGTATGTATTTCCAATACTAAGTGTAGCTCACCTGTATCCAGTATGTATTTCCAATACTAAGTGTAGCTCACCTGTATGTATTTCCAATACTAAGTGTAGCTCACCTGTATCCAGTATGTATTTCCAATACTAAGTGTCCCCCTAGTGTAGCTCACCTGTATCCAGTATGTATTTCCAATACTAAGTGTCCCACTCGTGTAGCTCACCTGTAAGTATTTCCAATACTAAGTGTCACACTCGTGTAGCTCACCTGTAAGTATTTCCAATACTAAGTGTCACACTAGTGTAGCTCACCTGTATCCAGTATGTATTTCCAATACTAAGTGTCCCACTCGTGTAGCTCACCTGTATCCAGTATGTATTTCCAATACTAAGTGTCCCACTCGTGTAGCTCACCTGTATCCAGTATGTATTTCCAATACTAAGTGTCCCCCTAGTGTAGCTCACCTGTATCCAGTATGTATTTCCAACACTAAGTGTAGCTCACCTGTATGTATTTCCAATACTAAGTGTAGCTCACCTGTATCCAGTATGTATTTCCAATACTAAGTGTCCCCCTAGTGTAGCTCACCTGTAAGTATTTCCAATACTAAGTGTCACACTAGTGTAGCTCACCTGTATCCAGTATGTATTTCCAATACTAAGTGTCCCACTAGTGTAGCTCACCTGTATCCAGTATGTATTTCACATACTAAGTGTAGCTCACCTGTATCCAGTATGTATTTCCAATTCTAAGTGTCACACTAGTGTAGCTCACCTGTATCCAGTATGTATTTCCAATACTAAGTGTCCCACTCGTGTAGCTCACCTGTATCCAGTATGTATTTCCAATACTAAGTGTCCCCCTAGTGTAGCTCACCTGTATCCAGTATGTATTTCCAACACTAAGTGTAGCTCACCTGTATGTATTTCCAATACTAAGTGTTCCACTAGTGTAGCTCACCTGTATCCAGTATGTATTTCCAATTCTAAGTGTCACACTAGTGTAGCTCACCTGTATCCAGTATGTATTTCCAACACTAAGTGTAGCTCACCTGTATGTATTTCCAATACTAAGTGTAGCTCACCTGTATCCAGTATGTATTTCCAATACTAAGTGTAGCTCACCTGTATCCAGTATGCATTTCCAATACTAAGTGTCCCACCAGTGTAGCTCACCTGTATCCAGTATGTATTTCCAATACTAAGTGTCCCACCAGTGTAGCTCACCTGTATCCAGTATGTATTTCCAATACTAAGTGTCCCACCAGTGTAGCTCACCTGTATCCAGTATGTATTTCCAATACTAAGTGTCCCACTAGTGTAGCTCACCTGTATCCAGTATGTATTTCCAATACTAAGTGTCCCCCTAGTGTAGCTCACCTGTATCCAGTATGTATTTCCAACACTAAGTGTAGCTCACCTGTATGTATTTCCAATACTAAGTGTAGCTCACCTGTATCCAGTATGCATTTCCAATACTAAGTGTCCCACCAGTGTAGCTCACCTGTATCCAGTATGTATTTCCAATACTAAGTGTCCCACTAGTGTAGCTCACCTGTATCCAGTATGTATTTCCAATACTAAGTGTCCCACTCGTGTAGCTCACCTGTATCCAGTATGTATTTCCAATACTAAGTGTCCCCCTAGTGTAGCTCACCTGTATCCAGTATGTATTTCCAACACTAAGTGTAGCTCACCTGTATGTATTTCCAATACTAAGTGTAGCTCACCTGTATCCAGTATGTATTTCCAATACTAAGTGTCCCCCTAGTGTAGCTCACCTGTATCCAGTATGTATTTCCAATACTAAGTGTCCCACTCGTGTAGCTCACCTGTAAGTATTTCCAATACTAAGTGTCCCACTAGTGTAGCTCACCTGTATCCAGTATGTATTTCCAATACTAAGTGTAGCTCACCTGTATGTATTTCCAATACTAAGTGTCCCACTCGTGTAGCTCACCTGTATCCAGTATGTATTTCCAATACTAAGTGTCCCACTCGTGTAGCTCACCTGTATCCAGTATGTATTTCCAATACTAAGTGTCCCCCTAGTGTAGCTCACCTGTATCCAGTATGTATTTCCAACACTAAGTGTAGCTCACCTGTATGTATTTCCAATACTAAGTGTAGCTCACCTGTATCCAGTATGTATTTCCAATACTAAGTGTCCCCCTAGTGTAGCTCACCTGTATCCAGTATGTATTTCCAATACTAAGTGTCCCACTCGTGTAGCTCACCTGTAAGTATTTCCAATACTAAGTGTCACACTCGTGTAGCTCACCTGTAAGTATTTCCAATACTAAGTGTCACACTAGTGTAGCTCACCTGTATCCAGTATGTATTTCCAATACTAAGTGTAGCTCACCTGTATGTATTTCCAATACTAAGTGTCACACTAGTGTAGCTCACCTGTATCCAGTATGTATTTCCAATACTAAGTGTAGCTCACCTGTATCCAGTATGTATTTCCAATTCTAAGTGTCACACTAGTGTAGCTCACCTGTATCCAGTATGTATTTCACATACTAAGTGTAGCTCACCTGTATCCAGTATGTATTTCCAATTCTAAGTGTCACACTAGTGTAGCTCACCTGTATCCAGTATGTATTTCCAATACTAAGTGTCCCACTCGTGTAGCTCACCTGTATCCAGTATGTATTTCCAATACTAAGTGTCCCCCTAGTGTAGCTCACCTGTATCCAGTATGTATTTCCAATACTAAGTGTCCCACTCGTGTAGCTCACCTGTATCCAGTATGTATTTCCAATTCTAAGTGTCACACTCGTGTAGCTCACCTGTATCCAGTATGTATTTCCAATACTAAGTGTCCCACTAGTGTAGCTCACCTGTATCCAGTATGTATTTCACATACTAAGTGTAGCTCACCTGTATCCAGTATGTATTTCCAATTCTAAGTGTCACACTAGTGTAGCTCACCTGTATCCAGTATGTATTTCCAATACTAAGTGTCCCACTCGTGTAGCTCACCTGTATCCAGTATGTATTTCCAATACTAAGTGTCCCCCTAGTGTAGCTCACCTGTATCCAGTATGTATTTCCAATACTAAGTGTCCCACTCGTGTAGCTCACCTGTAAGTATTTCCAATACTAAGTGTCACACTAGTGTAGCTCACCTGTATCCAGTATGTATTTCCAATACTAAGTGTCCCACTAGTGTAGCTCACCTGTATCCAGTATGTATTTCACATACTAAGTGTAGCTCACCTGTATCCAGTATGTATTTCCAATTCTAAGTGTCACACTAGTGTAGCTCACCTGTATCCAGTATGTATTTCCAATACTAAGTGTCCCACTCGTGTAGCTCACCTGTAAGTATTTCCAATACTAAGTGTCACACTCGTGTAGCTCACCTGTAAGTATTTCCAATACTAAGTGTCACACTAGTGTAGCTCACCTGTATCCAGTATGTATTTCCAATACTAAGTGTAGCTCACCTGTATGTATTTCCAATACTAAGTGTCCCACTAGTGTAGCTCACCTGTATCCAGTATGTATTTCCAATACTAAGTGTCCCACTCGTGTAGCTCACCTGTATCCAGTATGTATTTCCAATACTAAGTGTCCCCCTAGTGTAGCTCACCTGTATCCAGTATGTATTTCCAACACTAAGTGTAGCTCACCTGTATGTATTTCCAATACTAAGTGTCCCACTCGTGTAGCTCACCTGTAAGTATTTCCAATACTAAGTGTCACACTAGTGTAGCTCACCTGTATCCAGTATGTATTTCCAATACTAAGTGTCCCACTAGTGTAGCTCACCTGTATCCAGTATGTATTTCACATACTAAGTGTAGCTCACCTGTATCCAGTATGTATTTCCAATTCTAAGTGTCACACTAGTGTAGCTCACCTGTATCCAGTATGTATTTCCAATTCTAAGTGTCACACTAGTGTAGCTCACCTGTATCCAGTATGTATTTCCAATACTAAGTGTCCCACTCGTGTAGCTCACCTGTATCCAGTATGTATTTCCAATACTAAGTGTCCCCCTAGTGTAGCTCACCTGTATCCAGTATGTATTTCCAATACTAAGTGTCCCACTCGTGTAGCTCACCTGTAAGTATTTCCAATACTAAGTGTCACACTAGTGTAGCTCACCTGTATCCAGTATGTATTTCCAATACTAAGTGTCCCACTAGTGTAGCTCACCTGTATCCAGTATGTATTTCACATACTAAGTGTAGCTCACCTGTATCCAGTATGTATTTCCAATTCTAAGTGTCACACTAGTGTAGCTCACCTGTATCCAGTATGTATTTCCAATTCTAAGTGTCACACTAGTGTAGCTCACCTGTATCCAGTATGTATTTCCAATACTAAGTGTCCCACTCGTGTAGCTCACCTGTATCCAGTATGTATTTCCAATACTAAGTGTCCCCCTAGTGTAGCTCACCTGTATCCAGTATGTATTTCCAATACTAAGTGTTCCACTAGTGTAGCTCACCTGTATCCAGTATGTATTTCCAATACTAAGTGTAGCTCACCTGTATCCAGTATGTATTTCCAATTCTAAGTGTCACACTAGTGTAGCTCACCTGTATCCAGTATGTATTTCCAACACTAAGTGTAGCTCACCTGTATGTATTTCCAATACTAAGTGTAGCTCACCTGTATCCAGTATGTATTTCCAATACTAAGTGTAGCTCACCTGTATCCAGTATGCATTTCCAATACTAAGTGTCCCACCAGTGTAGCTCACCTGTATCCAGTATGTATTTCCAATACTAAGTGTCCCACCAGTGTAGCTCACCTGTATCCAGTATGTATTTCCAATACTAAGTGTCCCACTAGTGTAGCTCACCTGTATCCAGTATGTATTTCCAATACTAAGTGTCCCCCTAGTGTAGCTCACCTGTATCCAGTATGTATTTCCAACACTAAGTGTAGCTCACCTGTATGTATTTCCAATACTAAGTGTTCCACTAGTGTAGCTCACCTGTATCCAGTATGTATTTCCAATACTAAGTGTTCCACTAGTGTAGCTCACCTGTATCCAGTATGTATTTCCAATACTAAGTGTAGCTCACCTGTATCCAGTATGTATTTCCAACACTAAGTGTAGCTCACCTGTATGTATTTCCAATACTAAGTGTTCCACTAGTGTAGCTCACCTGTATCCAGTATGTATTTCCAATACTAAGTGTTCCACTAGTGTAGCTCACCTGTATCCAGTATGTATTTCCAATACTAAGTGTAGCTCACCTGTATCCAGTATGTATTTCCAATACTAAGTGTCCCACTCGTGTAGCTCACCTGTATCCAGTATGTATTTCCAATACTAAGTGTCCCCCTAGTGTAGCTCACCTGTATCCAGTATGTATTTCCAACACTAAGTGTAGCTCACCTGTATGTATTTCCAATACTAAGTGTAGCTCACCTGTATCCAGTATGTATTTCCAATACTAAGTGTAGCTCACCTGTATGTATTTCCAATACTAAGTGTAGCTCACCTGTATCCAGTATGTATTTCCAATACTAAGTGTCCCCCTAGTGTAGCTCACCTGTATCCAGTATGTATTTCCAATACTAAGTGTCCCACTCGTGTAGCTCACCTGTAAGTATTTCCAATACTAAGTGTCACACTAGTGTAGCTCACCTGTATCCAGTATGTATTTCCAATACTAAGTGTAGCTCACCTGTATGTATTTCCAATACTAAGTGTCCCACTCGTGTAGCTCACCTGTATCCAGTATGTATTTCCAATACTAAGTGTCCCACTCGTGTAGCTCACCTGTATCCAGTATGTATTTCCAATACTAAGTGTCCCCCTAGTGTAGCTCACCTGTATCCAGTATGTATTTCCAATACTAAGTGTAGCTCACCTGTATCCAGTATGTATTTCCAATTCTAAGTGTCACACTAGTGTAGCTCACCTGTATCCAGTATGTATTTCCAACACTAAGTGTAGCTCACCTGTATGTATTTCCAATACTAAGTGTAGCTCACCTGTATCCAGTATGTATTTCCAATACTAAGTGTAGCTCACCTGTATCCAGTATGCATTTCCAATACTAAGTGTCCCACCAGTGTAGCTCACCTGTATCCAGTATGTATTTCCAATACTAAGTGTCCCACCAGTGTAGCTCACCTGTATCCAGTATGTATTTCCAATACTAAGTGTCCCACTAGTGTAGCTCACCTGTATCCAGTATGTATTTCCAATACTAAGTGTCCCCCTAGTGTAGCTCACCTGTATCCAGTATGTATTTCCAACACTAAGTGTAGCTCACCTGTATGTATTTCCAATACTAAGTGTTCCACTAGTGTAGCTCACCTGTATCCAGTATGTATTTCCAATACTAAGTGTTCCACTAGTGTAGCTCACCTGTATCCAGTATGTATTTCCAATACTAAGTGTAGCTCACCTGTATCCAGTATGTATTTCCAACACTAAGTGTAGCTCACCTGTATGTATTTCCAATACTAAGTGTTCCACTAGTGTAGCTCACCTGTATCCAGTATGTATTTCCAATACTAAGTGTTCCACTAGTGTAGCTCACCTGTATCCAGTATGTATTTCCAATACTAAGTGTAGCTCACCTGTATCCAGTATGTATTTCCAATACTAAGTGTCCCACTCGTGTAGCTCACCTGTATCCAGTATGTATTTCCAATACTAAGTGTCCCCCTAGTGTAGCTCACCTGTATCCAGTATGTATTTCCAACACTAAGTGTAGCTCACCTGTATGTATTTCCAATACTAAGTGTAGCTCACCTGTATCCAGTATGTATTTCCAATACTAAGTGTAGCTCACCTGTATGTATTTCCAATACTAAGTGTAGCTCACCTGTATCCAGTATGTATTTCCAATACTAAGTGTCCCCCTAGTGTAGCTCACCTGTATCCAGTATGTATTTCCAATACTAAGTGTCCCACTCGTGTAGCTCACCTGTAAGTATTTCCAATACTAAGTGTCACACTAGTGTAGCTCACCTGTATCCAGTATGTATTTCCAATACTAAGTGTAGCTCACCTGTATGTATTTCCAATACTAAGTGTCCCACTCGTGTAGCTCACCTGTATCCAGTATGTATTTCCAATACTAAGTGTCCCACTCGTGTAGCTCACCTGTATCCAGTATGTATTTCCAATACTAAGTGTCCCCCTAGTGTAGCTCACCTGTATCCAGTATGTATTTCCAACACTAAGTGTAGCTCACCTGTATGTATTTCCAATACTAAGTGTAGCTCACCTGTATCCAGTATGTATTTCCAATACTAAGTGTCCCCCTAGTGTAGCTCACCTGTATCCAGTATGTATTTCCAATACTAAGTGTCCCACTCGTGTAGCTCACCTGTAAGTATTTCCAATACTAAGTGTCACACTAGTGTAGCTCACCTGTATCCAGTATGTATTTCCAATACTAAGTGTCCCACTAGTGTAGCTCACCTGTATCCAGTATGTATTTCACATACTAAGTGTAGCTCACCTGTATCCAGTATGTATTTCCAATTCTAAGTGTCACACTAGTGTAGCTCACCTGTATCCAGTATGTATTTCCAATACTAAGTGTCCCACTCGTGTAGCTCACCTGTATCCAGTATGTATTTCCAATACTAAGTGTCCCCCTAGTGTAGCTCACCTGTATCCAGTATGTATTTCCAACACTAAGTGTAGCTCACCTGTATGTATTTCCAATACTAAGTGTTCCACTAGTGTAGCTCACCTGTATCCAGTATGTATTTCCAATACTAAGTGTTCCACTAGTGTAGCTCACCTGTATCCAGTATGTATTTCCAATACTAAGTGTTCCACTAGTGTAGCTCACCTGTATCCAGTATGTATTTCCAATACTAAGTGTAGCTCACCTGTATCCAGTATGTATTTCCAATACTAAGTGTCCCCCTAGTGTAGCTCACCTGTATCCAGTATGTATTTCCAACACTAAGTGTAGCTCACCTGTATGTATTTCCAATACTAAGTGTAGCTCACCTGTATCCAGTATGTATTTCCAATACTAAGTGTCCCCCTAGTGTAGCTCACCTGTATCCAGTATGTATTTCCAATACTAAGTGTAGCTCACCTGTATCCAGTATGTATTTCCAATTCTAAGTGTCACACTAGTGTAGCTCACCTGTATCCAGTATGTATTTCACATACTAAGTGTAGCTCACCTGTATCCAGTATGTATTTCCAATTCTAAGTGTCACACTAGTGTAGCTCACCTGTATCCAGTATGTATTTCCAATACTAAGTGTCCCACTCGTGTAGCTCACCTGTATCCAGTATGTATTTCCAATACTAAGTGTCCCCCTAGTGTAGCTCACCTGTATCCAGTATGTATTTCCAATACTAAGTGTCCCACTCGTGTAGCTCACCTGTATCCAGTATGTATTTCCAATACTAAGTGTCCCCCTAGTGTAGCTCACCTGTATCCAGTATGTATTTCCAATACTAAGTGTTCCACTAGTGTAGCTCACCTGTATCCAGTATGTATTTCCAATACTAAGTGTAGCTCACCTGTATCCAGTATGTATTTCCAATTCTAAGTGTCACACTAGTGTAGCTCACCTGTATCCAGTATGTATTTCCAACACTAAGTGTAGCTCACCTGTATGTATTTCCAATACTAAGTGTTCCACTAGTGTAGCTCACCTGTATCCAGTATGTATTTCCAACACTAAGTGTAGCTCACCTGTATGTATTTCCAATACTAAGTGTCCCCCTAGTGTAGCTCACCTGTATCCAGTATGTATTTCCAACACTAAGTGTAGCTCACCTGTATGTATTTCCAATACTAAGTGTTCCACTAGTGTAGCTCACCTGTATCCAGTATGTATTTCCAATACTAAGTGTCCCCCTAGTGTAGCTCACCTGTATCCAGTATGTATTTCCAACACTAAGTGTAGCTCACCTGTATGTATTTCCAATACTAAGTGTAGCTCACCTGTATCCAGTATGTATTTCCAATACTAAGTGTCCCCCTAGTGTAGCTCACCTGTATCCAGTATGTATTTCCAACACTAAGTGTAGCTCACCTGTATGTATTTCCAATACTAAGTGTAGCTCACCTGTATCCAGTATGTATTTCCAATACTAAGTGTAGCTCACCTGTATGTATTTCCAATACTAAGTGTAGCTCACCTGTATCCAGTATGTATTTCCAATACTAAGTGTCCCCCTAGTGTAGCTCACCTGTATCCAGTATGTATTTCCAATACTAAGTGTCCCACTCGTGTAGCTCACCTGTAAGTATTTCCAATACTAAGTGTCACACTCGTGTAGCTCACCTGTAAGTATTTCCAATACTAAGTGTCACACTAGTGTAGCTCACCTGTATCCAGTATGTATTTCCAATACTAAGTGTAGCTCACCTGTATGTATTTCCAATACTAAGTGTCCCACTAGTGTAGCTCACCTGTATCCAGTATGTATTTCCAATACTAAGTGTTCCACTAGTGTAGCTCACCTGTATCCAGTATGTATTTCCAATACTAAGTGTAGCTCACCTGTATGTATTTCCAATACTAAGTGTTCCACTAGTGTAGCTCACCTGTATCCAGTATGTATTTCCAATACTAAGTGTCCCACTAGTGTAGCTCACCTGTATCCAGTATGTATTTCACATACTAAGTGTAGCTCACCTGTATCCAGTATGTATTTCCAATTCTAAGTGTCACACTAGTGTAGCTCACCTGTATCCAGTATGTATTTCCAATACTAAGTGTCCCACTCGTGTAGCTCACCTGTATCCAGTATGTATTTCCAATACTAAGTGTCCCCCTAGTGTAGCTCACCTGTATCCAGTATGTATTTCCAATACTAAGTGTCCCACTCGTGTAGCTCACCTGTAAGTATTTCCAATACTAAGTGTCACACTAGTGTAGCTCACCTGTATCCAGTATGTATTTCCAATACTAAGTGTCCCACTAGTGTAGCTCACCTGTATCCAGTATGTATTTCACATACTAAGTGTAGCTCACCTGTATCCAGTATGTATTTCCAATTCTAAGTGTCACACTAGTGTAGCTCACCTGTATCCAGTATGTATTTCCAATACTAAGTGTCCCACTCGTGTAGCTCACCTGTAAGTATTTCCAATACTAAGTGTCACACTCGTGTAGCTCACCTGTAAGTATTTCCAATACTAAGTGTCACACTAGTGTAGCTCACCTGTATCCAGTATGTATTTCCAATACTAAGTGTAGCTCACCTGTATGTATTTCCAATACTAAGTGTCCCACTAGTGTAGCTCACCTGTATCCAGTATGTATTTCCAATACTAAGTGTCCCACTCGTGTAGCTCACCTGTATCCAGTATGTATTTCCAATACTAAGTGTCCCCCTAGTGTAGCTCACCTGTATCCAGTATGTATTTCCAACACTAAGTGTAGCTCACCTGTATGTATTTCCAATACTAAGTGTAGCTCACCTGTATCCAGTATGTATTTCCAATACTAAGTGTCCCCCTAGTGTAGCTCACCTGTATCCAGTATGTATTTCCAATACTAAGTGTCCCACTCGTGTAGCTCACCTGTAAGTATTTCCAATACTAAGTGTCACACTAGTGTAGCTCACCTGTATCCAGTATGTATTTCCAATACTAAGTGTCCCACTAGTGTAGCTCACCTGTATCCAGTATGTATTTCACATACTAAGTGTAGCTCACCTGTATCCAGTATGTATTTCCAATTCTAAGTGTCACACTAGTGTAGCTCACCTGTATCCAGTATGTATTTCCAATTCTAAGTGTCACACTAGTGTAGCTCACCTGTATCCAGTATGTATTTCCAATACTAAGTGTCCCACTCGTGTAGCTCACCTGTATCCAGTATGTATTTCCAATACTAAGTGTCCCCCTAGTGTAGCTCACCTGTATCCAGTATGTATTTCCAATACTAAGTGTCCCACTCGTGTAGCTCACCTGTAAGTATTTCCAATACTAAGTGTCACACTAGTGTAGCTCACCTGTATCCAGTATGTATTTCCAATACTAAGTGTCCCACTAGTGTAGCTCACCTGTATCCAGTATGTATTTCACATACTAAGTGTAGCTCACCTGTATCCAGTATGTATTTCCAATTCTAAGTGTCACACTAGTGTAGCTCACCTGTATCCAGTATGTATTTCCAATTCTAAGTGTCACACTAGTGTAGCTCACCTGTATCCAGTATGTATTTCCAATACTAAGTGTCCCACTCGTGTAGCTCACCTGTATCCAGTATGTATTTCCAATACTAAGTGTCCCCCTGGTGTAGCTCACCTGTATCCAGTATGTATTTCCAATACTAAGTGTTCCACTAGTGTAGCTCACCTGTATCCAGTATGTATTTCCAATACTAAGTGTAGCTCACCTGTATCCAGTATGTATTTCCAATTCTAAGTGTCACACTAGTGTAGCTCACCTGTATCCAGTATGTATTTCCAACACTAAGTGTAGCTCACCTGTATGTATTTCCAATACTAAGTGTAGCTCACCTGTATCCAGTATGTATTTCCAATACTAAGTGTAGCTCACCTGTATCCAGTATGCATTTCCAATACTAAGTGTCCCACCAGTGTAGCTCACCTGTATCCAGTATGTATTTCCAATACTAAGTGTCCCACCAGTGTAGCTCACCTGTATCCAGTATGTATTTCCAATACTAAGTGTCCCACTAGTGTAGCTCACCTGTATCCAGTATGTATTTCCAATACTAAGTGTCCCCCTAGTGTAGCTCACCTGTATCCAGTATGTATTTCCAACACTAAGTGTAGCTCACCTGTATGTATTTCCAATACTAAGTGTTCCACTAGTGTAGCTCACCTGTATCCAGTATGTATTTCCAATACTAAGTGTTCCACTAGTGTAGCTCACCTGTATCCAGTATGTATTTCCAATACTAAGTGTAGCTCACCTGTATCCAGTATGTATTTCCAACACTAAGTGTAGCTCACCTGTATGTATTTCCAATACTAAGTGTTCCACTAGTGTAGCTCACCTGTATCCAGTATGTATTTCCAATACTAAGTGTAGCTCACCTGTATGTATTTCCAATACTAAGTGTTCCACTAGTGTAGCTCACCTGTATCCAGTATGTATTTCCAATACTAAGTGTTCCACTAGTGTAGCTCACCTGTATCCAGTATGTATTTCCAATACTAAGTGTAGCTCACCTGTATCCAGTATGTATTTCCAATACTAAGTGTCCCACTCGTGTAGCTCACCTGTATCCAGTATGTATTTCCAATACTAAGTGTCCCCCTAGTGTAGCTCACCTGTATCCAGTATGTATTTCCAACACTAAGTGTAGCTCACCTGTATGTATTTCCAATACTAAGTGTAGCTCACCTGTATCCAGTATGTATTTCCAATACTAAGTGTAGCTCACCTGTATGTATTTCCAATACTAAGTGTAGCTCACCTGTATCCAGTATGTATTTCCAATACTAAGTGTCCCCCTAGTGTAGCTCACCTGTATCCAGTATGTATTTCCAATACTAAGTGTCCCACTCGTGTAGCTCACCTGTAAGTATTTCCAATACTAAGTGTCACACTAGTGTAGCTCACCTGTATCCAGTATGTATTTCCAATACTAAGTGTAGCTCACCTGTATGTATTTCCAATACTAAGTGTCCCACTCGTGTAGCTCACCTGTATCCAGTATGTATTTCCAATACTAAGTGTCCCACTCGTGTAGCTCACCTGTATCCAGTATGTATTTCCAATACTAAGTGTCCCCCTAGTGTAGCTCACCTGTATCCAGTATGTATTTCCAACACTAAGTGTAGCTCACCTGTATGTATTTCCAATACTAAGTGTAGCTCACCTGTATCCAGTATGTATTTCCAATACTAAGTGTCCCCCTAGTGTAGCTCACCTGTATCCAGTATGTATTTCCAATACTAAGTGTCCCACTCGTGTAGCTCACCTGTAAGTATTTCCAATACTAAGTGTCACACTAGTGTAGCTCACCTGTATCCAGTATGTATTTCCAATACTAAGTGTCCCACTAGTGTAGCTCACCTGTATCCAGTATGTATTTCACATACTAAGTGTAGCTCACCTGTATCCAGTATGTATTTCCAATTCTAAGTGTCACACTAGTGTAGCTCACCTGTATCCAGTATGTATTTCCAATACTAAGTGTCCCACTCGTGTAGCTCACCTGTATCCAGTATGTATTTCCAATACTAAGTGTCCCCCTAGTGTAGCTCACCTGTATCCAGTATGTATTTCCAACACTAAGTGTAGCTCACCTGTATGTATTTCCAATACTAAGTGTTCCACTAGTGTAGCTCACCTGTATCCAGTATGTATTTCCAATACTAAGTGTTCCACTAGTGTAGCTCACCTGTATCCAGTATGTATTTCCAATACTAAGTGTTCCACTAGTGTAGCTCACCTGTATCCAGTATGTATTTCCAATACTAAGTGTAGCTCACCTGTATCCAGTATGTATTTCCAATACTAAGTGTCCCCCTAGTGTAGCTCACCTGTATCCAGTATGTATTTCCAACACTAAGTGTAGCTCACCTGTATGTATTTCCAATACTAAGTGTAGCTCACCTGTATCCAGTATGTATTTCCAATACTAAGTGTCCCCCTAGTGTAGCTCACCTGTATCCAGTATGTATTTCCAATACTAAGTGTAGCTCACCTGTATCCAGTATGTATTTCCAATTCTAAGTGTCACACTAGTGTAGCTCACCTGTATCCAGTATGTATTTCACATACTAAGTGTAGCTCACCTGTATCCAGTATGTATTTCCAATTCTAAGTGTCACACTAGTGTAGCTCACCTGTATCCAGTATGTATTTCCAATACTAAGTGTCCCACTCGTGTAGCTCACCTGTATCCAGTATGTATTTCCAATACTAAGTGTCCCCCTAGTGTAGCTCACCTGTATCCAGTATGTATTTCCAATACTAAGTGTCCCACTCGTGTAGCTCACCTGTATCCAGTATGTATTTCCAATACTAAGTGTCCCCCTAGTGTAGCTCACCTGTATCCAGTATGTATTTCCAATACTAAGTGTTCCACTAGTGTAGCTCACCTGTATCCAGTATGTATTTCCAATACTAAGTGTAGCTCACCTGTATCCAGTATGTATTTCCAATTCTAAGTGTCACACTAGTGTAGCTCACCTGTATCCAGTATGTATTTCCAACACTAAGTGTAGCTCACCTGTATGTATTTCCAATACTAAGTGTTCCACTAGTGTAGCTCACCTGTATCCAGTATGTATTTCCAACACTAAGTGTAGCTCACCTGTATGTATTTCCAATACTAAGTGTCCCCCTAGTGTAGCTCACCTGTATCCAGTATGTATTTCCAACACTAAGTGTAGCTCACCTGTATGTATTTCCAATACTAAGTGTTCCACTAGTGTAGCTCACCTGTATCCAGTATGTATTTCCAATACTAAGTGTCCCCCTAGTGTAGCTCACCTGTATCCAGTATGTATTTCCAACACTAAGTGTAGCTCACCTGTATGTATTTCCAATACTAAGTGTAGCTCACCTGTATCCAGTATGTATTTCCAATACTAAGTGTCCCCCTAGTGTAGCTCACCTGTATCCAGTATGTATTTCCAACACTAAGTGTAGCTCACCTGTATGTATTTCCAATACTAAGTGTAGCTCACCTGTATCCAGTATGTATTTCCAATACTAAGTGTAGCTCACCTGTATGTATTTCCAATACTAAGTGTAGCTCACCTGTATCCAGTATGTATTTCCAATACTAAGTGTCCCCCTAGTGTAGCTCACCTGTATCCAGTATGTATTTCCAATACTAAGTGTCCCACTCGTGTAGCTCACCTGTAAGTATTTCCAATACTAAGTGTCACACTCGTGTAGCTCACCTGTAAGTATTTCCAATACTAAGTGTCACACTAGTGTAGCTCACCTGTATCCAGTATGTATTTCCAATACTAAGTGTAGCTCACCTGTATGTATTTCCAATACTAAGTGTCCCACTAGTGTAGCTCACCTGTATCCAGTATGTATTTCCAATACTAAGTGTTCCACTAGTGTAGCTCACCTGTATCCAGTATGTATTTCCAATACTAAGTGTAGCTCACCTGTATGTATTTCCAATACTAAGTGTTCCACTAGTGTAGCTCACCTGTATCCAGTATGTATTTCCAATACTAAGTGTTCCACTAGTGTAGCTCACCTGTATCCAGTATGTATTTCACATACTAAGTGTAGCTCACCTGTATCCAGTATGTATTTCCAATTCTAAGTGTCACACTAGTGTAGCTCACCTGTATCCAGTATGTATTTCCAATACTAAGTGTCCCACTCGTGTAGCTCACCTGTATCCAGTATGTATTTCCAATACTAAGTGTCCCCCTAGTGTAGCTCACCTGTATCCAGTATGTATTTCCAATACTAAGTGTCCCACTCGTGTAGCTCACCTGTATCCAGTATGTATTTCCAATACTAAGTGTCCCACTAGTGTAGCTCACCTGTATCCAGTATGTATTTCACATACTAAGTGTAGCTCACCTGTATCCAGTATGTATTTCCAATTCTAAGTGTCACACTAGTGTAGCTCACCTGTATCCAGTATGTATTTCCAATACTAAGTGTCCCACTCGTGTAGCTCACCTGTATCCAGTATGTATTTCCAATACTAAGTGTAGCTCACCTGTATCCAGTATGTATTTCCAATTCTAAGTGTCACACTAGTGTAGCTCACCTGTATCCAGTATGTATTTCCAACACTAAGTGTAGCTCACCTGTATGTATTTCCAATACTAAGTGTAGCTCACCTGTATCCAGTATGTATTTCCAATACTAAGTGTCCCCCTAGTGTAGCTCACCTGTATCCAGTATGTATTTCCAACACTAAGTGTAGCTCACCTGTATGTATTTCCAATACTAAGTGTAGCTCACCTGTATCCAGTATGTATTTCCAATACTAAGTGTAGCTCACCTGTATGTATTTCCAATACTAAGTGTAGCTCACCTGTATCCAGTATGTATTTCCAATACTAAGTGTCCCCCTAGTGTAGCTCACCTGTATCCAGTATGTATTTCCAATACTAAGTGTCCCACTCGTGTAGCTCACCTGTAAGTATTTCCAATACTAAGTGTCACACTCGTGTAGCTCACCTGTAAGTATTTCCAATACTAAGTGTCACACTAGTGTAGCTCACCTGTATCCAGTATGTATTTCCAATACTAAGTGTAGCTCACCTGTATGTATTTCCAATACTAAGTGTCCCACTAGTGTAGCTCACCTGTATCCAGTATGTATTTCCAATACTAAGTGTTCCACTAGTGTAGCTCACCTGTATCCAGTATGTATTTCCAATACTAAGTGTAGCTCACCTGTATGTATTTCCAATACTAAGTGTCCCCCTAGTGTAGCTCACCTGTATCCAGTATGTATTTCCAATACTAAGTGTCCCCCTAGTGTAGCTCACCTGTATCCAGTATGTATTTCCAACACTAAGTGTAGCTCACCTGTATGTATTTCCAATACTAAGTGTTCCACTAGTGTAGCTCACCTGTATCCAGTATGTATTTCCAATACTAAGTGTAGCTCACCTGTATGTATTTCCAATACTAAGTGTCCCACTAGTGTAGCTCACCTGTATCCAGTATGTATTTCCAATACTAAGTGTCCCACTCGTGTAGCTCACCTGTATCCAGTATGTATTTCCAATACTAAGTGTCCCCCTAGTGTAGCTCACCTGTATCCAGTATGTATTTCCAACACTAAGTGTAGCTCACCTGTATGTATTTCCAATACTAAGTGTAGCTCACCTGTATCCAGTATGTATTTCCAATACTAAGTGTCCCCCTAGTGTAGCTCACCTGTATCCAGTATGTATTTCCAATACTAAGTGTCCCACTCGTGTAGCTCACCTGTAAGTATTTCCAATACTAAGTGTCACACTAGTGTAGCTCACCTGTATCCAGTATGTATTTCCAATACTAAGTGTCCCCCTAGTGTAGCTCACCTGTATCCATTTCCAACACTAAGTGTAGCTCACCTGTATGTATTTCCAATACTAAGTGTAGCTCACCTGTATCCAGTATGTATTTCCAATACTAAGTGTAGCTCACCTGTATGTATTTCCAATACTAAGTGTAGCTCACCTGTATCCAGTATGTATTTCCAATACTAAGTGTCCCCCTAGTGTAGCTCACCTGTATCCAGTATGTATTTCCAATACTAAGTGTCCCACTCGTGTAGCTCACCTGTAAGTATTTCCAATACTAAGTGTCACACTCGTGTAGCTCACCTGTAAGTATTTCCAATACTAAGTGTCACACTAGTGTAGCTCACCTGTATCCAGTATGTATTTCCAATACTAAGTGTAGCTCACCTGTATGTATTTCCAATACTAAGTGTCCCACTAGTGTAGCTCACCTGTATCCAGTATGTATTTCCAATACTAAGTGTTCCACTAGTGTAGCTCACCTGTATCCAGTATGTATTTCCAATACTAAGTGTAGCTCACCTGTATGTATTTCCAATACTAAGTGTCCCCCTAGTGTAGCTCACCTGTATCCAGTATGTATTTCCAATACTAAGTGTCCCCCTAGTGTAGCTCACCTGTATCCAGTATGTATTTCCAACACTAAGTGTAGCTCACCTGTATGTATTTCCAATACTAAGTGTTCCACTAGTGTAGCTCACCTGTATCCAGTATGTATTTCCAATACTAAGTGTAGCTCACCTGTATGTATTTCCAATACTAAGTGTCCCACTAGTGTAGCTCACCTGTATCCAGTATGTATTTCCAATACTAAGTGTCCCACTCGTGTAGCTCACCTGTATCCAGTATGTATTTCCAATACTAAGTGTCCCCCTAGTGTAGCTCACCTGTATCCAGTATGTATTTCCAACACTAAGTGTAGCTCACCTGTATGTATTTCCAATACTAAGTGTAGCTCACCTGTATCCAGTATGTATTTCCAATACTAAGTGTCCCCCTAGTGTAGCTCACCTGTATCCAGTATGTATTTCCAATACTAAGTGTCCCACTCGTGTAGCTCACCTGTAAGTATTTCCAATACTAAGTGTCACACTAGTGTAGCTCACCTGTATCCAGTATGTATTTCCAATACTAAGTGTCCCCCTAGTGTAGCTCACCTGTATCCAGTATGTATTTCCAATACTAAGTGTCCCCCTAGTGTAGCTCACCTGTATCCAGTATGTATTTCCAACACTAAGTGTAGCTCACCTGTATGTATTTCCAATACTAAGTGTAGCTCACCTGTATCCAGTATGTATTTCCAACACTAAGTGTAGCTCACCTGTATGTATTTCCAATACTAAGTGTTCCACTAGTGTAGCTCACCTGTATCCAGTATGTATTTCCAATACTAAGTGTAGCTCACCTGTATGTATTTCCAATACTAAGTGTCCCCCTAGTGTAGCTCACCTGTATCCAGTATGTATTTCCAACACTAAGTGTAGCTCACCTGTATGTATTTCCAATACTAAGTGTAGCTCACCTGTATCCAGTATGTATTTCCAATACTAAGTGTCCCCCTAGTGTAGCTCACCTGTATCCAGTATGTATTTCCAATACTAAGTGTCCCCCTAGTGTAGCTCACCTGTATCCAGTATGTATTTCCAACACTAAGTGTAGCTCACCTGTATGTATTTCCAATACTAAGTGTAGCTCACCTGTATCCAGTATGTATTTCCAATACTAAGTGTCCCCCTAGTGTAGCTCACCTGTATCCAGTATGTATTTCCAATACTAAGTGTCCCACTCGTGTAGCTCACCTGTAAGTATTTCCAATACTAAGTGTCACACTAGTGTAGCTCACCTGTATCCAGTATGTATTTCCAATACTAAGTGTAGCTCACCTGTATGTATTTCCAATACTAAGTGTCCCACTCGTGTAGCTCACCTGTATCCAGTATGTATTTCCAATACTAAGTGTCCCACTCGTGTAGCTCACCTGTATCCAGTATGTATTTCCAATACTAAGTGTCCCACTCGTGTAGCTCACCTGTATCCAGTATGTATTTCCAATACTAAGTGTCCCCCTAGTGTAGCTCACCTGTATCCAGTATGTATTTCCAATACTAAGTGTCCCCCTAGTGTAGCTCACCTGTATCCAGTATGTATTTCACATACTAAGTGTAGCTCACCTGTATCCAGTATGTATTTCCAATTCTAAGTGTCACACTAGTGTAGCTCACCTGTATCCAGTATGTATTTCCAATACTAAGTGTCCCACTCGTGTAGCTCACCTGTAAGTATTTCCAATACTAAGTGTCACACTAGTGTAGCTCACCTGTATCCAGTATGTATTTCCAATACTAAGTGTAGCTCACCTGTATGTATTTCCAATACTAAGTGTCCCACTCGTGTAGCTCACCTGTATCCAGTATGTATTTCCAATACTAAGTGTCCCACTAGTGTAGCTCACCTGTATCCAGTATGTATTTCCAACACTAAGTGTAGCTCACCTGTATGTATTTCCAATACTAAGTGTTCCACTAGTGTAGCTCACCTGTATCCAGTATGTATTTCCAATACTAAGTGTCCCACTAGTGTAGCTCACCTGTATCCAGTATGTATTTCCAATACTAAGTGTCCCCCTAGTGTAGCTCACCTGTATCCAGTATGTATTTCCAACACTAAGTGTAGCTCACCTGTATGTATTTCCAATACTAAGTGTCCCACTCGTGTAGCTCACCTGTATCCAGTATGTATTTCCAATACTAAGTGTTCCACTAGTGTAGCTCACCTGTATCCAGTATGTATTTCCAATACTAAGTGTAGCTCACCTGTATGTATTTCCAATACTAAGTGTCCCCCTAGTGTAGCTCACCTGTATCCAGTATGTATTTCCAATACTAAGTGTCCCACTCGTGTAGCTCACCTGTATCCAGTATGTATTTCCAATACTAAGTGTCCCCCTAGTGTAGCTCACCTGTATCCAGTATGTATTTCCAACACTAAGTGTAGCTCACCTGTATGTATTTCCAATACTAAGTGTTCCACTAGTGTAGCTCACCTGTATCCAGTATGTATTTCCAATACTAAGTGTTCCACTAGTGTAGCTCACCTGTATCCAGTATGTATTTCCAATACTAAGTGTAGCTCACCTGTATCCAGTATGTATTTCCAATTCTAAGTGTCACACTAGTGTAGCTCACCTGTATCCAGTATGTATTTCCAATACTAAGTGTCCCACTAGTGTAGCTCACCTGTATCCAGTATGTATTTCACATACTAAGTGTAGCTCACCTGTATCCAGTATGTATTTCCAATACTAAGTGTCCCCCTAGTGTAGCTCACCTGTATCCAGTATGTATTTCCAATACTAAGTGTCCCACTCGTGTAGCTCACCTGTATCCAGTATGTATTTCCAACACTAAGTGTAGCTCACCTGTATGTATTTCCAATACTAAGTGTAGCTCACCTGTATCCAGTATGTATTTCCAATACTAAGTGTCCCCCTAGTGTAGCTCACCTGTATCCAGTATGTATTTCCAATACTAAGTGTTCCACTAGTGTAGCTCACCTGTATCCAGTATGTATTTCCAAATCTAAGTGTCACACTAGTGTAGCTCACCTGTATCCAGTATGTATTTCCAATTCTAAGTGTCACACTAGTGTAGCTCACCTGTATCCAGTATGTATTTCCAATACTAAGTGTCACACTCGTGTAGCTCACCTGTAAGTATTTCCAATACTAAGTGTCACACTAGTGTAGCTCACCTGTATCCAGTATGTATTTCCAATACTAAGTGTAGCTCACCTGTATGTATTTCCAATACTAAGTGTCCCACTAGTGTAGCTCACCTGTATCCAGTATGTATTTCCAATACTAAGTGTCCCACTCGTGTAGCTCACCTGTATCCAGTATGTATTTCCAATACTAAGTGTCCCCCTAGTGTAGCTCACCTGTATCCAGTATGTATTTCCAACACTAAGTGTAGCTCACCTGTATGTATTTCCAATACTAAGTGTAGCTCACCTGTATCCAGTATGTATTTCCAATACTAAGTGTCCCCCTAGTGTAGCTCACCTGTATCCAGTATGTATTTCCAATACTAAGTGTCCCACTCGTGTAGCTCACCTGTAAGTATTTCCAATACTAAGTGTCACACTAGTGTAGCTCACCTGTATCCAGTATGTATTTCCAATACTAAGTGTCCCACTAGTGTAGCTCACCTGTATCCAGTATGTATTTCACATACTAAGTGTAGCTCACCTGTATCCAGTATGTATTTCCAATTCTAAGTGTCACACTAGTGTAGCTCACCTGTATCCAGTATGTATTTCCAATACTAAGTGTCCCACTCGTGTAGCTCACCTGTATCCAGTATGTATTTCCAATACTAAGTGTCCCCCTAGTGTAGCTCACCTGTATCCAGTATGTATTTCCAATACTAAGTGTCCCACTCGTGTAGCTCACCTGTAAGTATTTCCAATACTAAGTGTCACACTAGTGTAGCTCACCTGTATCCAGTATGTATTTCCAATACTAAGTGTCCCACTAGTGTAGCTCACCTGTATCCAGTATGTATTTCACATACTAAGTGTAGCTCACCTGTATCCAGTATGTATTTCCAATTCTAAGTGTCACACTAGTGTAGCTCACCTGTATCCAGTATGTATTTCCAATACTAAGTGTCCCACTCGTGTAGCTCACCTGTAAGTATTTCCAATACTAAGTGTCACACTCGTGTAGCTCACCTGTAAGTATTTCCAATACTAAGTGTCACACTAGTGTAGCTCACCTGTATCCAGTATGTATTTCCAATACTAAGTGTAGCTCACCTGTATGTATTTCCAATACTAAGTGTCCCACTAGTGTAGCTCACCTGTATCCAGTATGTATTTCCAATACTAAGTGTCCCACTCGTGTAGCTCACCTGTATCCAGTATGTATTTCCAATACTAAGTGTCCCCCTAGTGTAGCTCACCTGTATCCAGTATGTATTTCCAACACTAAGTGTAGCTCACCTGTATGTATTTCCAATACTAAGTGTAGCTCACCTGTATCCAGTATGTATTTCCAATACTAAGTGTCCCCCTAGTGTAGCTCACCTGTATCCAGTATGTATTTCCAATACTAAGTGTCCCACTCGTGTAGCTCACCTGTAAGTATTTCCAATACTAAGTGTCACACTAGTGTAGCTCACCTGTATCCAGTATGTATTTCCAATACTAAGTGTCCCACTAGTGTAGCTCACCTGTATCCAGTATGTATTTCACATACTAAGTGTAGCTCACCTGTATCCAGTATGTATTTCCAATTCTAAGTGTCACACTAGTGTAGCTCACCTGTATCCAGTATGTATTTCCAATACTAAGTGTCCCACTCGTGTAGCTCACCTGTATCCAGTATGTATTTCCAATACTAAGTGTCCCCCTAGTGTAGCTCACCTGTATCCAGTATGTATTTCCAATACTAAGTGTCCCACTCGTGTAGCTCACCTGTAAGTATTTCCAATACTAAGTGTCACACTAGTGTAGCTCACCTGTATCCAGTATGTATTTCCAATACTAAGTGTCCCACTAGTGTAGCTCACCTGTATCCAGTATGTATTTCACATACTAAGTGTAGCTCACCTGTATCCAGTATGTATTTCCAATTCTAAGTGTCACACTAGTGTAGCTCACCTGTATCCAGTATGTATTTCCAATACTAAGTGTCCCACTCGTGTAGCTCACCTGTATCCAGTATGTATTTCCAATACTAAGTGTCCCCCTAGTGTAGCTCACCTGTATCCAGTATGTATTTCCAATACTAAGTGTCCCACTCGTGTAGCTCACCTGTAAGTATTTCCAATACTAAGTGTCACACTAGTGTAGCTCACCTGTATCCAGTATGTATTTCCAATACTAAGTGTCCCACTAGTGTAGCTCACCTGTATCCAGTATGTATTTCACATACTAAGTGTAGCTCACCTGTATCCAGTATGTATTTCCAATTCTAAGTGTCACACTAGTGTAGCTCACCTGTATCCAGTATGTATTTCCAATACTAAGTGTCCCACTCGTGTAGCTCACCTGTAAGTATTTCCAATACTAAGTGTCACACTCGTGTAGCTCACCTGTAAGTATTTCCAATACTAAGTGTCACACTAGTGTAGCTCACCTGTATCCAGTATGTATTTCCAATACTAAGTGTAGCTCACCTGTATGTATTTCCAATACTAAGTGTCCCACTAGTGTAGCTCACCTGTATCCAGTATGTATTTCCAATACTAAGTGTCCCACTCGTGTAGCTCACCTGTATCCAGTATGTATTTCCAATACTAAGTGTCCCCCTAGTGTAGCTCACCTGTATCCAGTATGTATTTCCAACACTAAGTGTAGCTCACCTGTATGTATTTCCAATACTAAGTGTAGCTCACCTGTATCCAGTATGTATTTCCAATACTAAGTGTCCCCCTAGTGTAGCTCACCTGTATCCAGTATGTATTTCCAATACTAAGTGTCCCACTCGTGTAGCTCACCTGTAAGTATTTCCAATACTAAGTGTCACACTAGTGTAGCTCACCTGTATCCAGTATGTATTTCCAATACTAAGTGTCCCACTAGTGTAGCTCACCTGTATCCAGTATGTATTTCACATACTAAGTGTAGCTCACCTGTATCCAGTATGTATTTCCAATTCTAAGTGTCACACTAGTGTAGCTCACCTGTATCCAGTATGTATTTCCAATTCTAAGTGTCACACTAGTGTAGCTCACCTGTATCCAGTATGTATTTCCAATACTAAGTGTCCCACTCGTGTAGCTCACCTGTATCCAGTATGTATTTCCAATACTAAGTGTCCCCCTAGTGTAGCTCACCTGTATCCAGTATGTATTTCCAATACTAAGTGTCCCCCTAGTGTAGCTCACCTGTATCCAGTATGTATTTCCAACACTAAGTGTAGCTCACCTGTATGTATTTCCAATACTAAGTGTTCCACTAGTGTAGCTCACCTGTATCCAGTATGTATTTCCAATACTAAGTGTTCCACTAGTGTAGCTCACCTGTATCCAGTATGTATTTCCAATACTAAGTGTAGCTCACCTGTATCCAGTATGTATTTCCAATTCTAAGTGTCACACTAGTGTAGCTCACCTGTATCCAGTATGTATTTCCAACACTAAGTGTAGCTCACCTGTATGTATTTCCAATACTAAGTGTAGCTCACCTGTATCCAGTATGTATTTCCAATACTAAGTGTAGCTCACCTGTATCCAGTATGCATTTCCAATACTAAGTGTCCCACCAGTGTAGCTCACCTGTATCCAGTATGTATTTCCAATACTAAGTGTCCCACTAGTGTAGCTCACCTGTATCCCACCAGTGTAGCTCACCTGTATCCAGTATGTATTTCCAATACTAAGTGTAGCTCACCTGTATGTATTTCCAATACTAAGTGTAGCTCACCTGTATCCAGTATGTATTTCCAATACTAAGTGTCCCCCTAGTGTAGCTCACCTGTATCCAGTATGTATTTCCAATACTAAGTGTCCCACTCGTGTAGCTCACCTGTAAGTATTTCCAATACTAAGTGTCACACTCGTGTAGCTCACCTGTAAGTATTTCCAATACTAAGTGTCACACTAGTGTAGCTCACCTGTATCCAGTATGTATTTCCAATACTAAGTGTAGCTCACCTGTATGTATTTCCAATACTAAGTGTCCCACTAGTGTAGCTCACCTGTATCCAGTATGTATTTCCAATACTAAGTGTCCCACTCGTGTAGCTCACCTGTATCCAGTATGTATTTCCAATACTAAGTGTCCCCCTAGTGTAGCTCACCTGTATCCAGTATGTATTTCCAACACTAAGTGTAGCTCACCTGTATGTATTTCCAATACTAAGTGTAGCTCACCTGTATCCAGTATGTATTTCCAATACTAAGTGTCCCCCTAGTGTAGCTCACCTGTATCCAGTATGTATTTCCAATACTAAGTGTCCCACTCGTGTAGCTCACCTGTAAGTATTTCCAATACTAAGTGTCACACTAGTGTAGCTCACCTGTATCCAGTATGTATTTCCAATACTAAGTGTCCCACTAGTGTAGCTCACCTGTATCCAGTATGTATTTCACATACTAAGTGTAGCTCACCTGTATCCAGTATGTATTTCCAATTCTAAGTGTCACACTAGTGTAGCTCAACTGTATCCAGTATGTATTTCCAATACTAAGTGTCCCACTCGTGTAGCTCACCTGTATCCAGTATGTATTTCCAATACTAAGTGTCCCCCTAGTGTAGCTCACCTGTATCCAGTATGTATTTCCAACACTAAGTGTAGCTCACCTGTATGTATTTCCAATACTAAGTGTTCCACTAGTGTAGCTCACCTGTATCCAGTATGTATTTCCAATACTAAGTGTTCCACTAGTGTAGCTCACCTGTATCCAGTATGTATTTCCAATACTAAGTGTAGCTCACCTGTATCCAGTATGTATTTCCAATTCTAAGTGTCACACTAGTGTAGCTCACCTGTATCCAGTATGTATTTCCAACACTAAGTGTAGCTCACCTGTATGTATTTCCAATACTAAGTGTAGCTCACCTGTATCCAGTATGTATTTCCAATACTAAGTGTAGCTCACCTGTATCCAGTATGCATTTCCAATACTAAGTGTCCCACCAGTGTAGCTCACCTGTATCCAGTATGTATTTCCAATACTAAGTGTCCCACTAGTGTAGCTCACCTGTATCCAGTATGTATTTCCAATACTAAGTGTCCCCCTAGTGTAGCTCACCTGTATCCAGTATGTATTTCCAATACTAAGTGTAGCTCACCTGTATCCAGTATGCATTTCCAATACTAAGTGTCCCACCAGTGTAGCTCACCTGTATCCAGTATGTATTTCCAATACTAAGTGTCCCACTCGTGTAGCTCACCTGTATCCAGTATGTATTTCCAATACTAAGTGTCCCACTCGTGTAGCTCACCTGTATCCAGTATGTATTTCCAATACTAAGTGTCCCCCTAGTGTAGCTCACCTGTATCCAGTATGTATTTCCAATACTAAGTGTCCCCCTAGTGTAGCTCACCTGTATCCAGTATGTATTTCCAACACTAAGTGTAGCTCACCTGTATGTATTTCCAATACTAAGTGTAGCTCACCTGTATCCAGTATGTATTTCCAATACTAAGTGTAGCTCACCTGTATGTATTTCCAATACTAAGTGTAGCTCACCTGTATCCAGTATGTATTTCCAATACTAAGTGTCCCCCTAGTGTAGCTCACCTGTATCCAGTATGTATTTCCAATACTAAGTGTCCCACTCGTGTAGCTCACCTGTAAGTATTTCCAATACTAAGTGTCACACTCGTGTAGCTCACCTGTAAGTATTTCCAATACTAAGTGTCACACTAGTGTAGCTCACCTGTATCCAGTATGTATTTCCAATACTAAGTGTCCCACTCGTGTAGCTCACCTGTATCCAGTATGTATTTCCAATACTAAGTGTCCCACTCGTGTAGCTCACCTGTATCCAGTATGTATTTCCAATACTAAGTGTCCCCCTAGTGTAGCTCACCTGTATCCAGTATGTATTTCCAACACTAAGTGTAGCTCACCTGTATGTATTTCCAATACTAAGTGTAGCTCACCTGTATCCAGTATGTATTTCCAATACTAAGTGTCCCCCTAGTGTAGCTCACCTGTAAGTATTTCCAATACTAAGTGTCACACTAGTGTAGCTCACCTGTATCCAGTATGTATTTCCAATACTAAGTGTCCCACTAGTGTAGCTCACCTGTATCCAGTATGTATTTCACATACTAAGTGTAGCTCACCTGTATCCAGTATGTATTTCCAATTCTAAGTGTCACACTAGTGTAGCTCACCTGTATCCAGTATGTATTTCCAATACTAAGTGTCCCACTCGTGTAGCTCACCTGTATCCAGTATGTATTTCCAATACTAAGTGTCCCCCTAGTGTAGCTCACCTGTATCCAGTATGTATTTCCAACACTAAGTGTAGCTCACCTGTATGTATTTCCAATACTAAGTGTTCCACTAGTGTAGCTCACCTGTATCCAGTATGTATTTCCAATTCTAAGTGTCACACTAGTGTAGCTCACCTGTATCCAGTATGTATTTCCAACACTAAGTGTAGCTCACCTGTATGTATTTCCAATACTAAGTGTAGCTCACCTGTATCCAGTATGTATTTCCAATACTAAGTGTAGCTCACCTGTATCCAGTATGCATTTCCAATACTAAGTGTCCCACCAGTGTAGCTCACCTGTATCCAGTATGTATTTCCAATACTAAGTGTCCCACCAGTGTAGCTCACCTGTATCCAGTATGTATTTCCAATACTAAGTGTCCCACCAGTGTAGCTCACCTGTATCCAGTATGTATTTCCAATACTAAGTGTCCCACTAGTGTAGCTCACCTGTATCCAGTATGTATTTCCAATACTAAGTGTCCCCCTAGTGTAGCTCACCTGTATCCAGTATGTATTTCCAACACTAAGTGTAGCTCACCTGTATGTATTTCCAATACTAAGTGTAGCTCACCTGTATCCAGTATGCATTTCCAATACTAAGTGTCCCACCAGTGTAGCTCACCTGTATCCAGTATGTATTTCCAATACTAAGTGTCCCACTAGTGTAGCTCACCTGTATCCAGTATGTATTTCCAATACTAAGTGTCCCACTCGTGTAGCTCACCTGTATCCAGTATGTATTTCCAATACTAAGTGTCCCCCTAGTGTAGCTCACCTGTATCCAGTATGTATTTCCAACACTAAGTGTAGCTCACCTGTATGTATTTCCAATACTAAGTGTAGCTCACCTGTATCCAGTATGTATTTCCAATACTAAGTGTCCCCCTAGTGTAGCTCACCTGTATCCAGTATGTATTTCCAATACTAAGTGTCCCACTCGTGTAGCTCACCTGTAAGTATTTCCAATACTAAGTGTCCCACTAGTGTAGCTCACCTGTATCCAGTATGTATTTCCAATACTAAGTGTAGCTCACCTGTATGTATTTCCAATACTAAGTGTCCCACTCGTGTAGCTCACCTGTATCCAGTATGTATTTCCAATACTAAGTGTCCCACTCGTGTAGCTCACCTGTATCCAGTATGTATTTCCAATACTAAGTGTCCCCCTAGTGTAGCTCACCTGTATCCAGTATGTATTTCCAACACTAAGTGTAGCTCACCTGTATGTATTTCCAATACTAAGTGTAGCTCACCTGTATCCAGTATGTATTTCCAATACTAAGTGTCCCCCTAGTGTAGCTCACCTGTATCCAGTATGTATTTCCAATACTAAGTGTCCCACTCGTGTAGCTCACCTGTAAGTATTTCCAATACTAAGTGTCACACTCGTGTAGCTCACCTGTAAGTATTTCCAATACTAAGTGTCACACTAGTGTAGCTCACCTGTATCCAGTATGTATTTCCAATACTAAGTGTAGCTCACCTGTATGTATTTCCAATACTAAGTGTCACACTAGTGTAGCTCACCTGTATCCAGTATGTATTTCCAATACTAAGTGTAGCTCACCTGTATCCAGTATGTATTTCCAATTCTAAGTGTCACACTAGTGTAGCTCACCTGTATCCAGTATGTATTTCACATACTAAGTGTAGCTCACCTGTATCCAGTATGTATTTCCAATTCTAAGTGTCACACTAGTGTAGCTCACCTGTATCCAGTATGTATTTCCAATACTAAGTGTCCCACTCGTGTAGCTCACCTGTATCCAGTATGTATTTCCAATACTAAGTGTCCCCCTAGTGTAGCTCACCTGTATCCAGTATGTATTTCCAATACTAAGTGTCCCACTCGTGTAGCTCACCTGTATCCAGTATGTATTTCCAATTCTAAGTGTCACACTCGTGTAGCTCACCTGTATCCAGTATGTATTTCCAATACTAAGTGTCCCACTAGTGTAGCTCACCTGTATCCAGTATGTATTTCACATACTAAGTGTAGCTCACCTGTATCCAGTATGTATTTCCAATTCTAAGTGTCACACTAGTGTAGCTCACCTGTATCCAGTATGTATTTCCAATACTAAGTGTCCCACTCGTGTAGCTCACCTGTATCCAGTATGTATTTCCAATACTAAGTGTCCCCCTAGTGTAGCTCACCTGTATCCAGTATGTATTTCCAATACTAAGTGTCCCACTCGTGTAGCTCACCTGTAAGTATTTCCAATACTAAGTGTCACACTAGTGTAGCTCACCTGTATCCAGTATGTATTTCCAATACTAAGTGTCCCACTAGTGTAGCTCACCTGTATCCAGTATGTATTTCACATACTAAGTGTAGCTCACCTGTATCCAGTATGTATTTCCAATTCTAAGTGTCACACTAGTGTAGCTCACCTGTATCCAGTATGTATTTCCAATACTAAGTGTCCCACTCGTGTAGCTCACCTGTAAGTATTTCCAATACTAAGTGTCACACTCGTGTAGCTCACCTGTAAGTATTTCCAATACTAAGTGTCACACTAGTGTAGCTCACCTGTATCCAGTATGTATTTCCAATACTAAGTGTAGCTCACCTGTATGTATTTCCAATACTAAGTGTCCCACTAGTGTAGCTCACCTGTATCCAGTATGTATTTCCAATACTAAGTGTCCCACTCGTGTAGCTCACCTGTATCCAGTATGTATTTCCAATACTAAGTGTCCCCCTAGTGTAGCTCACCTGTATCCAGTATGTATTTCCAACACTAAGTGTAGCTCACCTGTATGTATTTCCAATACTAAGTGTCCCACTCGTGTAGCTCACCTGTAAGTATTTCCAATACTAAGTGTCACACTAGTGTAGCTCACCTGTATCCAGTATGTATTTCCAATACTAAGTGTCCCACTAGTGTAGCTCACCTGTATCCAGTATGTATTTCACATACTAAGTGTAGCTCACCTGTATCCAGTATGTATTTCCAATTCTAAGTGTCACACTAGTGTAGCTCACCTGTATCCAGTATGTATTTCCAATTCTAAGTGTCACACTAGTGTAGCTCACCTGTATCCAGTATGTATTTCCAATACTAAGTGTCCCACTCGTGTAGCTCACCTGTATCCAGTATGTATTTCCAATACTAAGTGTCCCCCTAGTGTAGCTCACCTGTATCCAGTATGTATTTCCAATACTAAGTGTCCCACTCGTGTAGCTCACCTGTAAGTATTTCCAATACTAAGTGTCACACTAGTGTAGCTCACCTGTATCCAGTATGTATTTCCAATACTAAGTGTCCCACTAGTGTAGCTCACCTGTATCCAGTATGTATTTCACATACTAAGTGTAGCTCACCTGTATCCAGTATGTATTTCCAATTCTAAGTGTCACACTAGTGTAGCTCACCTGTATCCAGTATGTATTTCCAATTCTAAGTGTCACACTAGTGTAGCTCACCTGTATCCAGTATGTATTTCCAATACTAAGTGTCCCACTCGTGTAGCTCACCTGTATCCAGTATGTATTTCCAATACTAAGTGTCCCCCTAGTGTAGCTCACCTGTATCCAGTATGTATTTCCAATACTAAGTGTTCCACTAGTGTAGCTCACCTGTATCCAGTATGTATTTCCAATACTAAGTGTAGCTCACCTGTATCCAGTATGTATTTCCAATTCTAAGTGTCACACTAGTGTAGCTCACCTGTATCCAGTATGTATTTCCAACACTAAGTGTAGCTCACCTGTATGTATTTCCAATACTAAGTGTAGCTCACCTGTATCCAGTATGTATTTCCAATACTAAGTGTAGCTCACCTGTATCCAGTATGCATTTCCAATACTAAGTGTCCCACCAGTGTAGCTCACCTGTATCCAGTATGTATTTCCAATACTAAGTGTCCCACCAGTGTAGCTCACCTGTATCCAGTATGTATTTCCAATACTAAGTGTCCCACTAGTGTAGCTCACCTGTATCCAGTATGTATTTCCAATACTAAGTGTCCCCCTAGTGTAGCTCACCTGTATCCAGTATGTATTTCCAACACTAAGTGTAGCTCACCTGTATGTATTTCCAATACTAAGTGTTCCACTAGTGTAGCTCACCTGTATCCAGTATGTATTTCCAATACTAAGTGTTCCACTAGTGTAGCTCACCTGTATCCAGTATGTATTTCCAATACTAAGTGTAGCTCACCTGTATCCAGTATGTATTTCCAACACTAAGTGTAGCTCACCTGTATGTATTTCCAATACTAAGTGTTCCACTAGTGTAGCTCACCTGTATCCAGTATGTATTTCCAATACTAAGTGTTCCACTAGTGTAGCTCACCTGTATCCAGTATGTATTTCCAATACTAAGTGTAGCTCACCTGTATCCAGTATGTATTTCCAATACTAAGTGTCCCACTCGTGTAGCTCACCTGTATCCAGTATGTATTTCCAATACTAAGTGTCCCCCTAGTGTAGCTCACCTGTATCCAGTATGTATTTCCAACACTAAGTGTAGCTCACCTGTATGTATTTCCAATACTAAGTGTAGCTCACCTGTATCCAGTATGTATTTCCAATACTAAGTGTAGCTCACCTGTATGTATTTCCAATACTAAGTGTAGCTCACCTGTATCCAGTATGTATTTCCAATACTAAGTGTCCCCCTAGTGTAGCTCACCTGTATCCAGTATGTATTTCCAATACTAAGTGTCCCACTCGTGTAGCTCACCTGTAAGTATTTCCAATACTAAGTGTCACACTAGTGTAGCTCACCTGTATCCAGTATGTATTTCCAATACTAAGTGTAGCTCACCTGTATGTATTTCCAATACTAAGTGTCCCACTCGTGTAGCTCACCTGTATCCAGTATGTATTTCCAATACTAAGTGTCCCACTCGTGTAGCTCACCTGTATCCAGTATGTATTTCCAATACTAAGTGTCCCCCTAGTGTAGCTCACCTGTATCCAGTATGTATTTCCAATACTAAGTGTAGCTCACCTGTATCCAGTATGTATTTCCAATTCTAAGTGTCACACTAGTGTAGCTCACCTGTATCCAGTATGTATTTCCAACACTAAGTGTAGCTCACCTGTATGTATTTCCAATACTAAGTGTAGCTCACCTGTATCCAGTATGTATTTCCAATACTAAGTGTAGCTCACCTGTATCCAGTATGCATTTCCAATACTAAGTGTCCCACCAGTGTAGCTCACCTGTATCCAGTATGTATTTCCAATACTAAGTGTCCCACCAGTGTAGCTCACCTGTATCCAGTATGTATTTCCAATACTAAGTGTCCCACTAGTGTAGCTCACCTGTATCCAGTATGTATTTCCAATACTAAGTGTCCCCCTAGTGTAGCTCACCTGTATCCAGTATGTATTTCCAACACTAAGTGTAGCTCACCTGTATGTATTTCCAATACTAAGTGTTCCACTAGTGTAGCTCACCTGTATCCAGTATGTATTTCCAATACTAAGTGTTCCACTAGTGTAGCTCACCTGTATCCAGTATGTATTTCCAATACTAAGTGTAGCTCACCTGTATCCAGTATGTATTTCCAACACTAAGTGTAGCTCACCTGTATGTATTTCCAATACTAAGTGTTCCACTAGTGTAGCTCACCTGTATCCAGTATGTATTTCCAATACTAAGTGTTCCACTAGTGTAGCTCACCTGTATCCAGTATGTATTTCCAATACTAAGTGTAGCTCACCTGTATCCAGTATGTATTTCCAATACTAAGTGTCCCACTCGTGTAGCTCACCTGTATCCAGTATGTATTTCCAATACTAAGTGTCCCCCTAGTGTAGCTCACCTGTATCCAGTATGTATTTCCAACACTAAGTGTAGCTCACCTGTATGTATTTCCAATACTAAGTGTAGCTCACCTGTATCCAGTATGTATTTCCAATACTAAGTGTAGCTCACCTGTATGTATTTCCAATACTAAGTGTAGCTCACCTGTATCCAGTATGTATTTCCAATACTAAGTGTCCCCCTAGTGTAGCTCACCTGTATCCAGTATGTATTTCCAATACTAAGTGTCCCACTCGTGTAGCTCACCTGTAAGTATTTCCAATACTAAGTGTCACACTAGTGTAGCTCACCTGTATCCAGTATGTATTTCCAATACTAAGTGTAGCTCACCTGTATGTATTTCCAATACTAAGTGTCCCACTCGTGTAGCTCACCTGTATCCAGTATGTATTTCCAATACTAAGTGTCCCACTCGTGTAGCTCACCTGTATCCAGTATGTATTTCCAATACTAAGTGTCCCCCTAGTGTAGCTCACCTGTATCCAGTATGTATTTCCAACACTAAGTGTAGCTCACCTGTATGTATTTCCAATACTAAGTGTAGCTCACCTGTATCCAGTATGTATTTCCAATACTAAGTGTCCCCCTAGTGTAGCTCACCTGTATCCAGTATGTATTTCCAATACTAAGTGTCCCACTCGTGTAGCTCACCTGTAAGTATTTCCAATACTAAGTGTCACACTAGTGTAGCTCACCTGTATCCAGTATGTATTTCCAATACTAAGTGTCCCACTAGTGTAGCTCACCTGTATCCAGTATGTATTTCACATACTAAGTGTAGCTCACCTGTATCCAGTATGTATTTCCAATTCTAAGTGTCACACTAGTGTAGCTCACCTGTATCCAGTATGTATTTCCAATACTAAGTGTCCCACTCGTGTAGCTCACCTGTATCCAGTATGTATTTCCAATACTAAGTGTCCCCCTAGTGTAGCTCACCTGTATCCAGTATGTATTTCCAACACTAAGTGTAGCTCACCTGTATGTATTTCCAATACTAAGTGTTCCACTAGTGTAGCTCACCTGTATCCAGTATGTATTTCCAATACTAAGTGTTCCACTAGTGTAGCTCACCTGTATCCAGTATGTATTTCCAATACTAAGTGTTCCACTAGTGTAGCTCACCTGTATCCAGTATGTATTTCCAATACTAAGTGTAGCTCACCTGTATCCAGTATGTATTTCCAATACTAAGTGTCCCCCTAGTGTAGCTCACCTGTATCCAGTATGTATTTCCAACACTAAGTGTAGCTCACCTGTATGTATTTCCAATACTAAGTGTAGCTCACCTGTATCCAGTATGTATTTCCAATACTAAGTGTCCCCCTAGTGTAGCTCACCTGTATCCAGTATGTATTTCCAATACTAAGTGTAGCTCACCTGTATCCAGTATGTATTTCCAATTCTAAGTGTCACACTAGTGTAGCTCACCTGTATCCAGTATGTATTTCACATACTAAGTGTAGCTCACCTGTATCCAGTATGTATTTCCAATTCTAAGTGTCACACTAGTGTAGCTCACCTGTATCCAGTATGTATTTCCAATACTAAGTGTCCCACTCGTGTAGCTCACCTGTATCCAGTATGTATTTCCAATACTAAGTGTCCCCCTAGTGTAGCTCACCTGTATCCAGTATGTATTTCCAATACTAAGTGTCCCACTCGTGTAGCTCACCTGTATCCAGTATGTATTTCCAATACTAAGTGTCCCCCTAGTGTAGCTCACCTGTATCCAGTATGTATTTCCAATACTAAGTGTTCCACTAGTGTAGCTCACCTGTATCCAGTATGTATTTCCAATACTAAGTGTAGCTCACCTGTATCCAGTATGTATTTCCAATTCTAAGTGTCACACTAGTGTAGCTCACCTGTATCCAGTATGTATTTCCAACACTAAGTGTAGCTCACCTGTATGTATTTCCAATACTAAGTGTTCCACTAGTGTAGCTCACCTGTATCCAGTATGTATTTCCAACACTAAGTGTAGCTCACCTGTATGTATTTCCAATACTAAGTGTCCCCCTAGTGTAGCTCACCTGTATCCAGTATGTATTTCCAACACTAAGTGTAGCTCACCTGTATGTATTTCCAATACTAAGTGTTCCACTAGTGTAGCTCACCTGTATCCAGTATGTATTTCCAATACTAAGTGTCCCCCTAGTGTAGCTCACCTGTATCCAGTATGTATTTCCAACACTAAGTGTAGCTCACCTGTATGTATTTCCAATACTAAGTGTAGCTCACCTGTATCCAGTATGTATTTCCAATACTAAGTGTCCCCCTAGTGTAGCTCACCTGTATCCAGTATGTATTTCCAACACTAAGTGTAGCTCACCTGTATGTATTTCCAATACTAAGTGTAGCTCACCTGTATCCAGTATGTATTTCCAATACTAAGTGTAGCTCACCTGTATGTATTTCCAATACTAAGTGTAGCTCACCTGTATCCAGTATGTATTTCCAATACTAAGTGTCCCCCTAGTGTAGCTCACCTGTATCCAGTATGTATTTCCAATACTAAGTGTCCCACTCGTGTAGCTCACCTGTAAGTATTTCCAATACTAAGTGTCACACTCGTGTAGCTCACCTGTAAGTATTTCCAATACTAAGTGTCACACTAGTGTAGCTCACCTGTATCCAGTATGTATTTCCAATACTAAGTGTAGCTCACCTGTATGTATTTCCAATACTAAGTGTCCCACTAGTGTAGCTCACCTGTATCCAGTATGTATTTCCAATACTAAGTGTTCCACTAGTGTAGCTCACCTGTATCCAGTATGTATTTCCAATACTAAGTGTAGCTCACCTGTATGTATTTCCAATACTAAGTGTTCCACTAGTGTAGCTCACCTGTATCCAGTATGTATTTCCAATACTAAGTGTCCCACTAGTGTAGCTCACCTGTATCCAGTATGTATTTCACATACTAAGTGTAGCTCACCTGTATCCAGTATGTATTTCCAATTCTAAGTGTCACACTAGTGTAGCTCACCTGTATCCAGTATGTATTTCCAATACTAAGTGTCCCACTCGTGTAGCTCACCTGTATCCAGTATGTATTTCCAATACTAAGTGTCCCCCTAGTGTAGCTCACCTGTATCCAGTATGTATTTCCAATACTAAGTGTCCCACTCGTGTAGCTCACCTGTAAGTATTTCCAATACTAAGTGTCACACTAGTGTAGCTCACCTGTATCCAGTATGTATTTCCAATACTAAGTGTCCCACTAGTGTAGCTCACCTGTATCCAGTATGTATTTCACATACTAAGTGTAGCTCACCTGTATCCAGTATGTATTTCCAATTCTAAGTGTCACACTAGTGTAGCTCACCTGTATCCAGTATGTATTTCCAATACTAAGTGTCCCACTCGTGTAGCTCACCTGTAAGTATTTCCAATACTAAGTGTCACACTCGTGTAGCTCACCTGTAAGTATTTCCAATACTAAGTGTCACACTAGTGTAGCTCACCTGTATCCAGTATGTATTTCCAATACTAAGTGTAGCTCACCTGTATGTATTTCCAATACTAAGTGTCCCACTAGTGTAGCTCACCTGTATCCAGTATGTATTTCCAATACTAAGTGTCCCACTCGTGTAGCTCACCTGTATCCAGTATGTATTTCCAATACTAAGTGTCCCCCTAGTGTAGCTCACCTGTATCCAGTATGTATTTCCAACACTAAGTGTAGCTCACCTGTATGTATTTCCAATACTAAGTGTAGCTCACCTGTATCCAGTATGTATTTCCAATACTAAGTGTCCCCCTAGTGTAGCTCACCTGTATCCAGTATGTATTTCCAATACTAAGTGTCCCACTCGTGTAGCTCACCTGTAAGTATTTCCAATACTAAGTGTCACACTAGTGTAGCTCACCTGTATCCAGTATGTATTTCCAACACTAAGTGTAGCTCACCTGTATGTATTTCCAATACTAAGTGTCACACTAGTGTAGCTCACCTGTATCCAGTATGTATTTCCAATACTAAGTGTCCCACTAGTGTAGCTCACCTGTATCCAGTATGTATTTCACATACTAAGTGTAGCTCACCTGTATCCAGTATGTATTTCCAATTCTAAGTGTCACACTAGTGTAGCTCACCTGTATCCAGTATGTATTTCCAACACTAAGTGTAGCTCACCTGTATGTATTTCCAATACTAAGTGTAGCTCACCTGTATCCAGTATGTATTTCCAATACTAAGTGTCCCCCTAGTGTAGCTCACCTGTATCCAGTATGTATTTCCAATACTAAGTGTCCCACTCGTGTAGCTCACCTGTAAGTATTTCCAATACTAAGTGTCACACTAGTGTAGCTCACCTGTATCCAGTATGTATTTCCAACACTAAGTGTAGCTCACCTGTATGTATTTCCAATACTAAGTGTCACACTAGTGTAGCTCACCTGTATCCAGTATGTATTTCCAATACTAAGTGTCCCACTAGTGTAGCTCACCTGTATCCAGTATGTATTTCACATACTAAGTGTAGCTCACCTGTATCCAGTATGTATTTCCAATTCTAAGTGTCACACTAGTGTAGCTCACCTGTATCCAGTATGTATTTCCAATACTAAGTGTCCCACTCGTGTAGCTCACCTGTATCCAGTATGTATTTCCAATACTAAGTGTCCCCCTAGTGTAGCTCACCTGTATCCAGTATGTATTTCCAACACTAAGTGTAGCTCACCTGTATGTATTTCCAATACTAAGTGTTCCACTAGTGTAGCTCACCTGTATCCAGTATGTATTTCCAATACTAAGTGTTCCACTAGTGTAGCTCACCTGTATCCAGTATGTATTTCCAATACTAAGTGTTCCACTAGTGTAGCTCACCTGTATCCAGTATGTATTTCCAATACTAAGTGTAGCTCACCTGTATCCAGTATGTATTTCCAATACTAAGTGTCCCCCTAGTGTAGCTCACCTGTATCCAGTATGTATTTCCAACACTAAGTGTAGCTCACCTGTATGTATTTCCAATACTAAGTGTAGCTCACCTGTATCCAGTATGTATTTCCAATACTAAGTGTCCCCCTAGTGTAGCTCACCTGTATCCAGTATGTATTTCCAATACTAAGTGTAGCTCACCTGTATCCAGTATGTATTTCCAATTCTAAGTGTCACACTAGTGTAGCTCACCTGTATCCAGTATGTATTTCACATACTAAGTGTAGCTCACCTGTATCCAGTATGTATTTCCAATTCTAAGTGTCACACTAGTGTAGCTCACCTGTATCCAGTATGTATTTCCAATACTAAGTGTCCCACTCGTGTAGCTCACCTGTATCCAGTATGTATTTCCAATACTAAGTGTCCCCCTAGTGTAGCTCACCTGTATCCAGTATGTATTTCCAATACTAAGTGTCCCACTCGTGTAGCTCACCTGTATCCAGTATGTATTTCCAATACTAAGTGTCCCCCTAGTGTAGCTCACCTGTATCCAGTATGTATTTCCAATACTAAGTGTTCCACTAGTGTAGCTCACCTGTATCCAGTATGTATTTCCAATACTAAGTGTAGCTCACCTGTATCCAGTATGTATTTCCAATTCTAAGTGTCACACTAGTGTAGCTCACCTGTATCCAGTATGTATTTCCAACACTAAGTGTAGCTCACCTGTATGTATTTCCAATACTAAGTGTTCCACTAGTGTAGCTCACCTGTATCCAGTATGTATTTCCAACACTAAGTGTAGCTCACCTGTATGTATTTCCAATACTAAGTGTCCCCCTAGTGTAGCTCACCTGTATCCAGTATGTATTTCCAACACTAAGTGTAGCTCACCTGTATGTATTTCCAATACTAAGTGTTCCACTAGTGTAGCTCACCTGTATCCAGTATGTATTTCCAATACTAAGTGTCCCCCTAGTGTAGCTCACCTGTATCCAGTATGTATTTCCAACACTAAGTGTAGCTCACCTGTATGTATTTCCAATACTAAGTGTAGCTCACCTGTATCCAGTATGTATTTCCAATACTAAGTGTCCCCCTAGTGTAGCTCACCTGTATCCAGTATGTATTTCCAACACTAAGTGTAGCTCACCTGTATGTATTTCCAATACTAAGTGTAGCTCACCTGTATCCAGTATGTATTTCCAATACTAAGTGTAGCTCACCTGTATGTATTTCCAATACTAAGTGTAGCTCACCTGTATCCAGTATGTATTTCCAATACTAAGTGTCCCCCTAGTGTAGCTCACCTGTATCCAGTATGTATTTCCAATACTAAGTGTCCCACTCGTGTAGCTCACCTGTAAGTATTTCCAATACTAAGTGTCACACTCGTGTAGCTCACCTGTAAGTATTTCCAATACTAAGTGTCACACTAGTGTAGCTCACCTGTATCCAGTATGTATTTCCAATACTAAGTGTAGCTCACCTGTATGTATTTCCAATACTAAGTGTCCCACTAGTGTAGCTCACCTGTATCCAGTATGTATTTCCAATACTAAGTGTTCCACTAGTGTAGCTCACCTGTATCCAGTATGTATTTCCAATACTAAGTGTAGCTCACCTGTATGTATTTCCAATACTAAGTGTTCCACTAGTGTAGCTCACCTGTATCCAGTATGTATTTCCAATACTAAGTGTCCCACTAGTGTAGCTCACCTGTATCCAGTATGTATTTCACATACTAAGTGTAGCTCACCTGTATCCAGTATGTATTTCCAATTCTAAGTGTCACACTAGTGTAGCTCACCTGTATCCAGTATGTATTTCCAATACTAAGTGTCCCACTCGTGTAGCTCACCTGTATCCAGTATGTATTTCCAATACTAAGTGTCCCCCTAGTGTAGCTCACCTGTATCCAGTATGTATTTCCAATACTAAGTGTCCCACTCGTGTAGCTCACCTGTAAGTATTTCCAATACTAAGTGTCACACTAGTGTAGCTCACCTGTATCCAGTATGTATTTCCAATACTAAGTGTCCCACTAGTGTAGCTCACCTGTATCCAGTATGTATTTCACATACTAAGTGTAGCTCACCTGTATCCAGTATGTATTTCCAATTCTAAGTGTCACACTAGTGTAGCTCACCTGTATCCAGTATGTATTTCCAATACTAAGTGTCCCACTCGTGTAGCTCACCTGTAAGTATTTCCAATACTAAGTGTCACACTCGTGTAGCTCACCTGTAAGTATTTCCAATACTAAGTGTCACACTAGTGTAGCTCACCTGTATCCAGTATGTATTTCCAATACTAAGTGTAGCTCACCTGTATGTATTTCCAATACTAAGTGTCCCACTAGTGTAGCTCACCTGTATCCAGTATGTATTTCCAATACTAAGTGTCCCACTCGTGTAGCTCACCTGTATCCAGTATGTATTTCCAATACTAAGTGTCCCCCTAGTGTAGCTCACCTGTATCCAGTATGTATTTCCAACACTAAGTGTAGCTCACCTGTATGTATTTCCAATACTAAGTGTAGCTCACCTGTATCCAGTATGTATTTCCAATACTAAGTGTCCCCCTAGTGTAGCTCACCTGTATCCAGTATGTATTTCCAATACTAAGTGTCCCACTCGTGTAGCTCACCTGTAAGTATTTCCAATACTAAGTGTCACACTAGTGTAGCTCACCTGTATCCAGTATGTATTTCCAACACTAAGTGTAGCTCACCTGTATGTATTTCCAATACTAAGTGTCACACTAGTGTAGCTCACCTGTATCCAGTATGTATTTCCAATACTAAGTGTCCCACTAGTGTAGCTCACCTGTATCCAGTATGTATTTCACATACTAAGTGTAGCTCACCTGTATCCAGTATGTATTTCCAATTCTAAGTGTCACACTAGTGTAGCTCACCTGTATCCAGTATGTATTTCCAACACTAAGTGTAGCTCACCTGTATGTATTTCCAATACTAAGTGTAGCTCACCTGTATCCAGTATGTATTTCCAATACTAAGTGTCCCCCTAGTGTAGCTCACCTGTATCCAGTATGTATTTCCAATACTAAGTGTCCCACTCGTGTAGCTCACCTGTAAGTATTTCCAATACTAAGTGTCACACTAGTGTAGCTCACCTGTATCCAGTATGTATTTCCAATACTAAGTGTCCCACTAGTGTAGCTCACCTGTATCCAGTATGTATTTCACATACTAAGTGTAGCTCACCTGTATCCAGTATGTATTTCCAATTCTAAGTGTCACACTAGTGTAGCTCACCTGTATCCAGTATGTATTTCCAATTCTAAGTGTCACACTAGTGTAGCTCACCTGTATCCAGTATGTATTTCCAATACTAAGTGTCCCACTCGTGTAGCTCACCTGTATCCAGTATGTATTTCCAATACTAAGTGTCCCCCTAGTGTAGCTCACCTGTATCCAGTATGTATTTCCAATACTAAGTGTTCCACTAGTGTAGCTCACCTGTATCCAGTATGTATTTCCAATACTAAGTGTAGCTCACCTGTATCCAGTATGTATTTCCAATTCTAAGTGTCACACTAGTGTAGCTCACCTGTATCCAGTATGTATTTCCAACACTAAGTGTAGCTCACCTGTATGTATTTCCAATACTAAGTGTAGCTCACCTGTATCCAGTATGTATTTCCAATACTAAGTGTAGCTCACCTGTATCCAGTATGCATTTCCAATACTAAGTGTCCCACCAGTGTAGCTCACCTGTATCCAGTATGTATTTCCAATACTAAGTGTCCCACCAGTGTAGCTCACCTGTATCCAGTATGTATTTCCAATACTAAGTGTCCCACTAGTGTAGCTCACCTGTATCCAGTATGTATTTCCAATACTAAGTGTCCCCCTAGTGTAGCTCACCTGTATCCAGTATGTATTTCCAACACTAAGTGTAGCTCACCTGTATGTATTTCCAATACTAAGTGTTCCACTAGTGTAGCTCACCTGTATCCAGTATGTATTTCCAATACTAAGTGTTCCACTAGTGTAGCTCACCTGTATCCAGTATGTATTTCCAATACTAAGTGTAGCTCACCTGTATCCAGTATGTATTTCCAACACTAAGTGTAGCTCACCTGTATGTATTTCCAATACTAAGTGTTCCACTAGTGTAGCTCACCTGTATCCAGTATGTATTTCCAATACTAAGTGTTCCACTAGTGTAGCTCACCTGTATCCAGTATGTATTTCCAATACTAAGTGTAGCTCACCTGTATCCAGTATGTATTTCCAATACTAAGTGTCCCACTCGTGTAGCTCACCTGTATCCAGTATGTATTTCCAATACTAAGTGTCCCCCTAGTGTAGCTCACCTGTATCCAGTATGTATTTCCAACACTAAGTGTAGCTCACCTGTATGTATTTCCAATACTAAGTGTAGCTCACCTGTATCCAGTATGTATTTCCAATACTAAGTGTAGCTCACCTGTATGTATTTCCAATACTAAGTGTAGCTCACCTGTATCCAGTATGTATTTCCAATACTAAGTGTCCCCCTAGTGTAGCTCACCTGTATCCAGTATGTATTTCCAATACTAAGTGTCCCACTCGTGTAGCTCACCTGTAAGTATTTCCAATACTAAGTGTCACACTAGTGTAGCTCACCTGTATCCAGTATGTATTTCCAATACTAAGTGTAGCTCACCTGTATGTATTTCCAATACTAAGTGTCCCACTCGTGTAGCTCACCTGTATCCAGTATGTATTTCCAATACTAAGTGTCCCACTCGTGTAGCTCACCTGTATCCAGTATGTATTTCCAATACTAAGTGTCCCCCTAGTGTAGCTCACCTGTATCCAGTATGTATTTCCAATACTAAGTGTAGCTCACCTGTATCCAGTATGTATTTCCAATTCTAAGTGTCACACTAGTGTAGCTCACCTGTATCCAGTATGTATTTCCAACACTAAGTGTAGCTCACCTGTATGTATTTCCAATACTAAGTGTAGCTCACCTGTATCCAGTATGTATTTCCAATACTAAGTGTAGCTCACCTGTATCCAGTATGCATTTCCAATACTAAGTGTCCCACCAGTGTAGCTCACCTGTATCCAGTATGTATTTCCAATACTAAGTGTCCCACCAGTGTAGCTCACCTGTATCCAGTATGTATTTCCAATACTAAGTGTCCCACTAGTGTAGCTCACCTGTATCCAGTATGTATTTCCAATACTAAGTGTCCCCCTAGTGTAGCTCACCTGTATCCAGTATGTATTTCCAACACTAAGTGTAGCTCACCTGTATGTATTTCCAATACTAAGTGTTCCACTAGTGTAGCTCACCTGTATCCAGTATGTATTTCCAATACTAAGTGTTCCACTAGTGTAGCTCACCTGTATCCAGTATGTATTTCCAATACTAAGTGTAGCTCACCTGTATCCAGTATGTATTTCCAACACTAAGTGTAGCTCACCTGTATGTATTTCCAATACTAAGTGTTCCACTAGTGTAGCTCACCTGTATCCAGTATGTATTTCCAATACTAAGTGTTCCACTAGTGTAGCTCACCTGTATCCAGTATGTATTTCCAATACTAAGTGTAGCTCACCTGTATCCAGTATGTATTTCCAATACTAAGTGTCCCACTCGTGTAGCTCACCTGTATCCAGTATGTATTTCCAATACTAAGTGTCCCCCTAGTGTAGCTCACCTGTATCCAGTATGTATTTCCAACACTAAGTGTAGCTCACCTGTATGTATTTCCAATACTAAGTGTAGCTCACCTGTATCCAGTATGTATTTCCAATACTAAGTGTAGCTCACCTGTATGTATTTCCAATACTAAGTGTAGCTCACCTGTATCCAGTATGTATTTCCAATACTAAGTGTCCCCCTAGTGTAGCTCACCTGTATCCAGTATGTATTTCCAATACTAAGTGTCCCACTCGTGTAGCTCACCTGTAAGTATTTCCAATACTAAGTGTCACACTAGTGTAGCTCACCTGTATCCAGTATGTATTTCCAATACTAAGTGTAGCTCACCTGTATGTATTTCCAATACTAAGTGTCCCACTCGTGTAGCTCACCTGTATCCAGTATGTATTTCCAATACTAAGTGTCCCACTCGTGTAGCTCACCTGTATCCAGTATGTATTTCCAATACTAAGTGTCCCCCTAGTGTAGCTCACCTGTATCCAGTATGTATTTCCAACACTAAGTGTAGCTCACCTGTATGTATTTCCAATACTAAGTGTAGCTCACCTGTATCCAGTATGTATTTCCAATACTAAGTGTCCCCCTAGTGTAGCTCACCTGTATCCAGTATGTATTTCCAATACTAAGTGTCCCACTCGTGTAGCTCACCTGTAAGTATTTCCAATACTAAGTGTCACACTAGTGTAGCTCACCTGTATCCAGTATGTATTTCCAATACTAAGTGTCCCACTAGTGTAGCTCACCTGTATCCAGTATGTATTTCACATACTAAGTGTAGCTCACCTGTATCCAGTATGTATTTCCAATTCTAAGTGTCACACTAGTGTAGCTCACCTGTATCCAGTATGTATTTCCAATACTAAGTGTCCCACTCGTGTAGCTCACCTGTATCCAGTATGTATTTCCAATACTAAGTGTCCCCCTAGTGTAGCTCACCTGTATCCAGTATGTATTTCCAACACTAAGTGTAGCTCACCTGTATGTATTTCCAATACTAAGTGTAGCTCACCTGTATCCAGTATGTATTTCCAACACTAAGTGTAGCTCACCTGTATGTATTTCCAATACTAAGTGTTCCACTAGTGTAGCTCACCTGTATCCAGTATGTATTTCCAATACTAAGTGTTCCACTAGTGTAGCTCACCTGTATCCAGTATGTATTTCCAATACTAAGTGTTCCACTAGTGTAGCTCACCTGTATCCAGTATGTATTTCCAATACTAAGTGTAGCTCACCTGTATCCAGTATGTATTTCCAATACTAAGTGTCCCCCTAGTGTAGCTCACCTGTATCCAGTATGTATTTCCAACACTAAGTGTAGCTCACCTGTATGTATTTCCAATACTAAGTGTAGCTCACCTGTATCCAGTATGTATTTCCAATACTAAGTGTCCCCCTAGTGTAGCTCACCTGTATCCAGTATGTATTTCCAATACTAAGTGTAGCTCACCTGTATCCAGTATGTATTTCCAATTCTAAGTGTCACACTAGTGTAGCTCACCTGTATCCAGTATGTATTTCACATACTAAGTGTAGCTCACCTGTATCCAGTATGTATTTCCAATTCTAAGTGTCACACTAGTGTAGCTCACCTGTATCCAGTATGTATTTCCAATACTAAGTGTCCCACTCGTGTAGCTCACCTGTATCCAGTATGTATTTCCAATACTAAGTGTCCCCCTAGTGTAGCTCACCTGTATCCAGTATGTATTTCCAATACTAAGTGTCCCACTCGTGTAGCTCACCTGTATCCAGTATGTATTTCCAATACTAAGTGTCCCCCTAGTGTAGCTCACCTGTATCCAGTATGTATTTCCAATACTAAGTGTTCCACTAGTGTAGCTCACCTGTATCCAGTATGTATTTCCAATACTAAGTGTAGCTCACCTGTATCCAGTATGTATTTCCAATTCTAAGTGTCACACTAGTGTAGCTCACCTGTATCCAGTATGTATTTCCAACACTAAGTGTAGCTCACCTGTATGTATTTCCAATACTAAGTGTTCCACTAGTGTAGCTCACCTGTATCCAGTATGTATTTCCAACACTAAGTGTAGCTCACCTGTATGTATTTCCAATACTAAGTGTCCCCCTAGTGTAGCTCACCTGTATCCAGTATGTATTTCCAACACTAAGTGTAGCTCACCTGTATGTATTTCCAATACTAAGTGTTCCACTAGTGTAGCTCACCTGTATCCAGTATGTATTTCCAATACTAAGTGTCCCCCTAGTGTAGCTCACCTGTATCCAGTATGTATTTCCAACACTAAGTGTAGCTCACCTGTATGTATTTCCAATACTAAGTGTAGCTCACCTGTATCCAGTATGTATTTCCAATACTAAGTGTCCCCCTAGTGTAGCTCACCTGTATCCAGTATGTATTTCCAACACTAAGTGTAGCTCACCTGTATGTATTTCCAATACTAAGTGTAGCTCACCTGTATCCAGTATGTATTTCCAATACTAAGTGTAGCTCACCTGTATGTATTTCCAATACTAAGTGTAGCTCACCTGTATCCAGTATGTATTTCCAATACTAAGTGTCCCCCTAGTGTAGCTCACCTGTATCCAGTATGTATTTCCAATACTAAGTGTCCCACTCGTGTAGCTCACCTGTAAGTATTTCCAATACTAAGTGTCACACTCGTGTATCTCACCTGTAAGTATTTCCAATACTAAGTGTCACACTAGTGTAGCTCACCTGTATCCAGTATGTATTTCCAATACTAAGTGTAGCTCACCTGTATGTATTTCCAATACTAAGTGTCCCACTAGTGTAGCTCACCTGTATCCAGTATGTATTTCCAATACTAAGTGTTCCACTAGTGTAGCTCACCTGTATCCAGTATGTATTTCCAATACTAAGTGTAGCTCACCTGTATGTATTTCCAATACTAAGTGTTCCACTAGTGTAGCTCACCTGTATCCAGTATGTATTTCCAATACTAAGTGTCCCACTAGTGTAGCTCACCTGTATCCAGTATGTATTTCACATACTAAGTGTAGCTCACCTGTATCCAGTATGTATTTCCAATTCTAAGTGTCACACTAGTGTAGCTCACCTGTATCCAGTATGTATTTCCAATACTAAGTGTCCCACTCGTGTAGCTCACCTGTATCCAGTATGTATTTCCAATACTAAGTGTCCCCCTAGTGTAGCTCACCTGTATCCAGTATGTATTTCCAATACTAAGTGTCCCACTCGTGTAGCTCACCTGTAAGTATTTCCAATACTAAGTGTCACACTAGTGTAGCTCACCTGTATCCAGTATGTATTTCCAATACTAAGTGTCCCACTAGTGTAGCTCACCTGTATCCAGTATGTATTTCACATACTAAGTGTAGCTCACCTGTATCCAGTATGTATTTCCAATTCTAAGTGTCACACTAGTGTAGCTCACCTGTATCCAGTATGTATTTCCAATACTAAGTGTCCCACTCGTGTAGCTCACCTGTAAGTATTTCCAATACTAAGTGTCACACTCGTGTAGCTCACCTGTAAGTATTTCCAATACTAAGTGTCACACTAGTGTAGCTCACCTGTATCCAGTATGTATTTCCAATACTAAGTGTAGCTCACCTGTATGTATTTCCAATACTAAGTGTCCCACTAGTGTAGCTCACCTGTATCCAGTATGTATTTCCAATACTAAGTGTCCCACTCGTGTAGCTCACCTGTATCCAGTATGTATTTCCAATACTAAGTGTCCCCCTAGTGTAGCTCACCTGTATCCAGTATGTATTTCCAACACTAAGTGTAGCTCACCTGTATGTATTTCCAATACTAAGTGTAGCTCACCTGTATCCAGTATGTATTTCCAATACTAAGTGTCCCCCTAGTGTAGCTCACCTGTATCCAGTATGTATTTCCAATACTAAGTGTCCCACTCGTGTAGCTCACCTGTAAGTATTTCCAATACTAAGTGTCACACTAGTGTAGCTCACCTGTATCCAGTATGTATTTCCAACACTAAGTGTAGCTCACCTGTATGTATTTCCAATACTAAGTGTCACACTAGTGTAGCTCACCTGTATCCAGTATGTATTTCCAATACTAAGTGTCCCACTAGTGTAGCTCACCTGTATCCAGTATGTATTTCACATACTAAGTGTAGCTCACCTGTATCCAGTATGTATTTCCAATTCTAAGTGTCACACTAGTGTAGCTCACCTGTATCCAGTATGTATTTCCAATTCTAAGTGTCACACTAGTGTAGCTCACCTGTATCCAGTATGTATTTCCAATACTAAGTGTCCCACTCGTGTAGCTCACCTGTATCCAGTATGTATTTCCAATACTAAGTGTCCCCCTAGTGTAGCTCACCTGTATCCAGTATGTATTTCCAATACTAAGTGTCCCACTCGTGTAGCTCACCTGTAAGTATTTCCAATACTAAGTGTCACACTAGTGTAGCTCACCTGTATCCAGTATGTATTTCCAATACTAAGTGTCCCACTAGTGTAGCTCACCTGTATCCAGTATGTATTTCACATACTAAGTGTAGCTCACCTGTATCCAGTATGTATTTCCAATTCTAAGTGTCACACTAGTGTAGCTCACCTGTATCCAGTATGTATTTCCAATTCTAAGTGTCACACTAGTGTAGCTCACCTGTATCCAGTATGTATTTCCAATACTAAGTGTCCCACTCGTGTAGCTCACCTGTATCCAGTATGTATTTCCAATACTAAGTGTCCCCCTAGTGTAGCTCACCTGTATCCAGTATGTATTTCCAATACTAAGTGTTCCACTAGTGTAGCTCACCTGTATCCAGTATGTATTTCCAATACTAAGTGTAGCTCACCTGTATCCAGTATGTATTTCCAATTCTAAGTGTCACACTAGTGTAGCTCACCTGTATCCAGTATGTATTTCCAACACTAAGTGTAGCTCACCTGTATGTATTTCCAATACTAAGTGTAGCTCACCTGTATCCAGTATGTATTTCCAATACTAAGTGTAGCTCACCTGTATCCAGTATGCATTTCCAATACTAAGTGTCCCACCAGTGTAGCTCACCTGTATCCAGTATGTATTTCCAATACTAAGTGTCCCACCAGTGTAGCTCACCTGTATCCAGTATGTATTTCCAATACTAAGTGTCCCACTAGTGTAGCTCACCTGTATCCAGTATGTATTTCCAATACTAAGTGTCCCCCTAGTGTAGCTCACCTGTATCCAGTATGTATTTCCAACACTAAGTGTAGCTCACCTGTATGTATTTCCAATACTAAGTGTTCCACTAGTGTAGCTCACCTGTATCCAGTATGTATTTCCAATACTAAGTGTTCCACTAGTGTAGCTCACCTGTATCCAGTATGTATTTCCAATACTAAGTGTAGCTCACCTGTATCCAGTATGTATTTCCAACACTAAGTGTAGCTCACCTGTATGTATTTCCAATACTAAGTGTTCCACTAGTGTAGCTCACCTGTATCCAGTATGTATTTCCAATACTAAGTGTTCCACTAGTGTAGCTCACCTGTATCCAGTATGTATTTCCAATACTAAGTGTAGCTCACCTGTATCCAGTATGTATTTCCAATACTAAGTGTCCCACTCGTGTAGCTCACCTGTATCCAGTATGTATTTCCAATACTAAGTGTCCCCCTAGTGTAGCTCACCTGTATCCAGTATGTATTTCCAACACTAAGTGTAGCTCACCTGTATGTATTTCCAATACTAAGTGTAGCTCACCTGTATCCAGTATGTATTTCCAATACTAAGTGTAGCTCACCTGTATGTATTTCCAATACTAAGTGTAGCTCACCTGTATCCAGTATGTATTTCCAATACTAAGTGTCCCCCTAGTGTAGCTCACCTGTATCCAGTATGTATTTCCAATACTAAGTGTCCCACTCGTGTAGCTCACCTGTAAGTATTTCCAATACTAAGTGTCACACTAGTGTAGCTCACCTGTATCCAGTATGTATTTCCAATACTAAGTGTAGCTCACCTGTATGTATTTCCAATACTAAGTGTCCCACTCGTGTAGCTCACCTGTATCCAGTATGTATTTCCAATACTAAGTGTCCCACTCGTGTAGCTCACCTGTATCCAGTATGTATTTCCAATACTAAGTGTCCCCCTAGTGTAGCTCACCTGTATCCAGTATGTATTTCCAATACTAAGTGTAGCTCACCTGTATCCAGTATGTATTTCCAATTCTAAGTGTCACACTAGTGTAGCTCACCTGTATCCAGTATGTATTTCCAACACTAAGTGTAGCTCACCTGTATGTATTTCCAATACTAAGTGTAGCTCACCTGTATCCAGTATGTATTTCCAATACTAAGTGTAGCTCACCTGTATCCAGTATGCATTTCCAATACTAAGTGTCCCACCAGTGTAGCTCACCTGTATCCAGTATGTATTTCCAATACTAAGTGTCCCACCAGTGTAGCTCACCTGTATCCAGTATGTATTTCCAATACTAAGTGTCCCACTAGTGTAGCTCACCTGTATCCAGTATGTATTTCCAATACTAAGTGTCCCCCTAGTGTAGCTCACCTGTATCCAGTATGTATTTCCAACACTAAGTGTAGCTCACCTGTATGTATTTCCAATACTAAGTGTTCCACTAGTGTAGCTCACCTGTATCCAGTATGTATTTCCAATACTAAGTGTTCCACTAGTGTAGCTCACCTGTATCCAGTATGTATTTCCAATACTAAGTGTAGCTCACCTGTATCCAGTATGTATTTCCAACACTAAGTGTAGCTCACCTGTATGTATTTCCAATACTAAGTGTTCCACTAGTGTAGCTCACCTGTATCCAGTATGTATTTCCAATACTAAGTGTTCCACTAGTGTAGCTCACCTGTATCCAGTATGTATTTCCAATACTAAGTGTAGCTCACCTGTATCCAGTATGTATTTCCAATACTAAGTGTCCCACTCGTGTAGCTCACCTGTATCCAGTATGTATTTCCAATACTAAGTGTCCCCCTAGTGTAGCTCACCTGTATCCAGTATGTATTTCCAACACTAAGTGTAGCTCACCTGTATGTATTTCCAATACTAAGTGTAGCTCACCTGTATCCAGTATGTATTTCCAATACTAAGTGTAGCTCACCTGTATGTATTTCCAATACTAAGTGTAGCTCACCTGTATCCAGTATGTATTTCCAATACTAAGTGTCCCCCTAGTGTAGCTCACCTGTATCCAGTATGTATTTCCAATACTAAGTGTCCCACTCGTGTAGCTCACCTGTAAGTATTTCCAATACTAAGTGTCACACTAGTGTAGCTCACCTGTATCCAGTATGTATTTCCAATACTAAGTGTAGCTCACCTGTATGTATTTCCAATACTAAGTGTCCCACTCGTGTAGCTCACCTGTATCCAGTATGTATTTCCAATACTAAGTGTCCCACTCGTGTAGCTCACCTGTATCCAGTATGTATTTCCAATACTAAGTGTCCCCCTAGTGTAGCTCACCTGTATCCAGTATGTATTTCCAACACTAAGTGTAGCTCACCTGTATGTATTTCCAATACTAAGTGTAGCTCACCTGTATCCAGTATGTATTTCCAATACTAAGTGTCCCCCTAGTGTAGCTCACCTGTATCCAGTATGTATTTCCAATACTAAGTGTCCCACTCGTGTAGCTCACCTGTAAGTATTTCCAATACTAAGTGTCACACTAGTGTAGCTCACCTGTATCCAGTATGTATTTCCAATACTAAGTGTCCCACTAGTGTAGCTCACCTGTATCCAGTATGTATTTCACATACTAAGTGTAGCTCACCTGTATCCAGTATGTATTTCCAATTCTAAGTGTCACACTAGTGTAGCTCACCTGTATCCAGTATGTATTTCCAATACTAAGTGTCCCACTCGTGTAGCTCACCTGTATCCAGTATGTATTTCCAATACTAAGTGTCCCCCTAGTGTAGCTCACCTGTATCCAGTATGTATTTCCAACACTAAGTGTAGCTCACCTGTATGTATTTCCAATACTAAGTGTTCCACTAGTGTAGCTCACCTGTATCCAGTATGTATTTCCAATACTAAGTGTTCCACTAGTGTAGCTCACCTGTATCCAGTATGTATTTCCAATACTAAGTGTTCCACTAGTGTAGCTCACCTGTATCCAGTATGTATTTCCAATACTAAGTGTAGCTCACCTGTATCCAGTATGTATTTCCAATACTAAGTGTCCCCCTAGTGTAGCTCACCTGTATCCAGTATGTATTTCCAACACTAAGTGTAGCTCACCTGTATGTATTTCCAATACTAAGTGTAGCTCACCTGTATCCAGTATGTATTTCCAATACTAAGTGTCCCCCTAGTGTAGCTCACCTGTATCCAGTATGTATTTCCAATACTAAGTGTAGCTCACCTGTATCCAGTATGTATTTCCAATTCTAAGTGTCACACTAGTGTAGCTCACCTGTATCCAGTATGTATTTCACATACTAAGTGTAGCTCACCTGTATCCAGTATGTATTTCCAATTCTAAGTGTCACACTAGTGTAGCTCACCTGTATCCAGTATGTATTTCCAATACTAAGTGTCCCACTCGTGTAGCTCACCTGTATCCAGTATGTATTTCCAATACTAAGTGTCCCCCTAGTGTAGCTCACCTGTATCCAGTATGTATTTCCAATACTAAGTGTCCCACTCGTGTAGCTCACCTGTATCCAGTATGTATTTCCAATACTAAGTGTCCCCCTAGTGTAGCTCACCTGTATCCAGTATGTATTTCCAATACTAAGTGTTCCACTAGTGTAGCTCACCTGTATCCAGTATGTATTTCCAATACTAAGTGTAGCTCACCTGTATCCAGTATGTATTTCCAATTCTAAGTGTCACACTAGTGTAGCTCACCTGTATCCAGTATGTATTTCCAACACTAAGTGTAGCTCACCTGTATGTATTTCCAATACTAAGTGTTCCACTAGTGTAGCTCACCTGTATCCAGTATGTATTTCCAACACTAAGTGTAGCTCACCTGTATGTATTTCCAATACTAAGTGTCCCCCTAGTGTAGCTCACCTGTATCCAGTATGTATTTCCAACACTAAGTGTAGCTCACCTGTATGTATTTCCAATACTAAGTGTTCCACTAGTGTAGCTCACCTGTATCCAGTATGTATTTCCAATACTAAGTGTCCCCCTAGTGTAGCTCACCTGTATCCAGTATGTATTTCCAACACTAAGTGTAGCTCACCTGTATGTATTTCCAATACTAAGTGTAGCTCACCTGTATCCAGTATGTATTTCCAATACTAAGTGTCCCCCTAGTGTAGCTCACCTGTATCCAGTATGTATTTCCAACAGTAAGTGTAGCTCACCTGTATGTATTTCCAATACTAAGTGTAGCTCACCTGTATCCAGTATGTATTTCCAATACTAAGTGTAGCTCACCTGTATGTATTTCCAATACTAAGTGTAGCTCACCTGTATCCAGTATGTATTTCCAATACTAAGTGTCCCACTCGTGTAGCTCACCTGTAAGTATTTCCAATACTAAGTGTCACACTCGTGTAGCTCACCTGTAAGTATTTCCAATACTAAGTGTCACACTAGTGTAGCTCACCTGTATCCAGTATGTATTTCCAATACTAAGTGTAGCTCACCTGTATGTATTTCCAATACTAAGTGTCCCACTAGTGTAGCTCACCTGTATCCAGTATGTATTTCCAATACTAAGTGTTCCACTAGTGTAGCTCACCTGTATCCAGTATGTATTTCCAATACTAAGTGTAGCTCATCTGTATGTATTTCCAATACTAAGTGTTCCACTAGTGTAGCTCACCTGTATCCAGTATGTATTTCCAATACTAAGTGTCCCACTAGTGTAGCTCACCTGTATCCAGTATGTATTTCACATACTAAGTGTAGCTCACCTGTATCCAGTATGTATTTCCAATTCTAAGTGTCACACTAGTGTAGCTCACCTGTATCCAGTATGTATTTCCAATACTAAGTGTCCCACTCGTGTAGCTCACCTGTATCCAGTATGTATTTCCAATACTAAGTGTCCCCCTAGTGTAGCTCACCTGTATCCAGTATGTATTTCCAATACTAAGTGTCCCACTCGTGTAGCTCACCTGTAAGTATTTCCAATACTAAGTGTCACACTAGTGTAGCTCACCTGTATCCAGTATGTATTTCCAATACTAAGTGTCCCACTAGTGTAGCTCACCTGTATCCAGTATGTATTTCACATACTAAGTGTAGCTCACCTGTATCCAGTATGTATTTCCAATTCTAAGTGTCACACTAGTGTAGCTCACCTGTATCCAGTATGTATTTCCAATACTAAGTGTCCCACTCGTGTAGCTCACCTGTAAGTATTTCCAATACTAAGTGTCACACTCGTGTAGCTCACCTGTAAGTATTTCCAATACTAAGTGTCACACTAGTGTAGCTCACCTGTATCCAGTATGTATTTCCAATACTAAGTGTAGCTCACCTGTATGTATTTCCAATACTAAGTGTCCCACTAGTGTAGCTCACCTGTATCCAGTATGTATTTCCAATACTAAGTGTCCCACTCGTGTAGCTCACCTGTATCCAGTATGTATTTCCAATACTAAGTGTCCCCCTAGTGTAGCTCACCTGTATCCAGTATGTATTTCCAACACTAAGTGTAGCTCACCTGTATGTATTTCCAATACTAAGTGTAGCTCACCTGTATCCAGTATGTATTTCCAATACTAAGTGTCCCCCTAGTGTAGCTCACCTGTATCCAGTATGTATTTCCAATACTAAGTGTCCCACTCGTGTAGCTCACCTGTAAGTATTTCCAATACTAAGTGTCACACTAGTGTAGCTCACCTGTATCCAGTATGTATTTCCAATACTAAGTGTCCCACTAGTGTAGCTCACCTGTATCCAGTATGTATTTCACATACTAAGTGTAGCTCACCTGTATCCAGTATGTATTTCCAATTCTAAGTGTCACACTAGTGTAGCTCACCTGTATCCAGTATGTATTTCCAATTCTAAGTGTCACACTAGTGTAGCTCACCTGTATCCAGTATGTATTTCCAATACTAAGTGTCCCACTCGTGTAGCTCACCTGTATCCAGTATGTATTTCCAATACTAAGTGTCCCCCTAGTGTAGCTCACCTGTATCCAGTATGTATTTCCAACACTAAGTGTAGCTCACCTGTATGTATTTCCAATACTAAGTGTAGCTCACCTGTATCCAGTATGTATTTCCAATACTAAGTGTCCCACTAGTGTAGCTCACCTGTATCCAGTATGTATTTCCAATACTAAGTGTCCCACTCGTGTAGCTCACCTGTAAGTATTTCCAATACTAAGTGTCCCACTCGTGTAGCTCACCTGTATCCAGTATGTATTTCCAATACTAAGTGTCCCCCTAGTGTAGCTCACCTGTATCCAGTATGTATTTCCAACACTAAGTGTAGCTCACCTGTATGTATTTCCAATACTAAGTGTTCCACTAGTGTAGCTCACCTGTATCCAGTATGTATTTCCAATACTAAGTGTAGCTCACCTGTATGTATTTCCAATACTAAGTGTCCCACTAGTGTAGCTCACCTGTATCCAGTATGTATTTCCAATACTAAGTGTCCCACTCGTGTAGCTCACCTGTATCCAGTATGTATTTCCAATACTAAGTGTCCCCCTAGTGTAGCTCACCTGTATCCAGTATGTATTTCCAACACTAAGTGTAGCTCACCTGTATGTATTTCCAATTCTAAGTGTCACACTAGTGTAGCTCACCTGTATCCAGTATGTATTTCCAATACTAAGTGTTCCACTAGTGTAGCTCACCTGTATCCAGTATGTATTTCCAATACTAAGTGTCCCCCTAGTGTAGCTCACCTGTATCCAGTATGTATTTCCAACACTAAGTGTAGCTCACCTGTATGTATTTCCAATACTAAGTGTAGCTCACCTGTATCCAGTATGTATTTCCAATACTAAGTGTCCCCCTAGTGTAGCTCACCTGTATCCAGTATGTATTTCCAATACTAAGTGTCCCACTCGTGTAGCTCACCTGTAAGTATTTCCAATACTAAGTGTCACACTAGTGTAGCTCACCTGTATCCAGTATGTATTTCCAATACTAAGTGTCCCCCTAGTGTAGCTCACCTGTATCCAGTATGTATTTCCAACACTAAGTGTAGCTCACCTGTATGTATTTCCAATACTAAGTGTAGCTCACCTGTATCCAGTATGTATTTCCAATACTAAGTGTAGCTCACCTGTATGTATTTCCAATACTAAGTGTAGCTCACCTGTATCCAGTATGTATTTCCAATACTAAGTGTCCCCCTAGTGTAGCTCACCTGTATCCAGTATGTATTTCCAATACTAAGTGTCCCACTCGTGTAGCTCACCTGTAAGTATTTCCAATACTAAGTGTCACACTAGTGTAGCTCACCTGTATCCAGTATGTATTTCCAATACTAAGTGTCCCACTCGTGTAGCTCACCTGTATCCAGTATGTATTTCCAATACTAAGTGTCCCCCTAGTGTAGCTCACCTGTATCCAGTATGTATTTCCAATACTAAGTGTCCCACTCGTGTAGCTCACCTGTAAGTATTTCCAATACTAAGTGTCACACTAGTGTAGCTCACCTGTATCCAGTATGTATTTCCAATACTAAGTGTCCCACTAGTGTAGCTCACCTGTATCCAGTATGTATTTCCAATACTAAGTGTCCCACTCGTGTAGCTCACCTGTAAGTATTTCCAATACTAAGTGTCCCACTAGTGTAGCTCACCTGTATCCAGTATGTATTTCCAATACTAAGTGTAGCTCACCTGTATCCAGTATGTATTTCACATACTAAGTGTAGCTCACCTGTATCCAGTATGTATTTCCAATTCTAAGTGTCACACTAGTGTAGCTCACCTGTATCCAGTATGTATTTCCAATACTAAGTGTCCCACTCGTGTAGCTCACCTGTATCCAGTATGTATTTCCAATACTAAGTGTAGCTCACCTGTATGTATTTCCAATACTAAGTGTCCCACTCGTGTAGCTCACCTGTATCCAGTATGTATTTCCAATACTAAGTGTCCCACTAGTGTAGCTCACCTGTATCCAGTATGTATTTCACATACTAAGTGTAGCTCACCTGTATCCAGTATGTATTTCCAATTCTAAGTGTCACACTAGTGTAGCTCACCTGTATCCAGTATGTATTTCCAATTCTAAGTGTCACACTAGTGTAGCTCACCTGTATCCAGTATGTATTTCCAATACTAAGTGTCCCACTCGTGTAGCTCACCTGTATCCAGTATGTATTTCCAATACTAAGTGTCCCCCTAGTGTAGCTCACCTGTATCCAGTATGTATTTCCAATACTAAGTGTCCCACTCGTGTAGCTCACCTGTAAGTATTTCCAATACTAAGTGTCACACTAGTGTAGCTCACCTGTATCCAGTATGTATTTCCAATACTAAGTGTCCCACTAGTGTAGCTCACCTGTATCCAGTATGTATTTCACATACTAAGTGTAGCTCACCTGTATCCAGTATGTATTTCCAATTCTAAGTGTCACACTAGTGTAGCTCACCTGTATCCAGTATGTATTTCCAATTCTAAGTGTCACACTAGTGTAGCTCACCTGTATCCAGTATGTATTTCCAATACTAAGTGTCCCACTCGTGTAGCTCACCTGTATCCAGTATGTATTTCCAATACTAAGTGTCCCCCTAGTGTAGCTCACCTGTATCCAGTATGTATTTCCAACACTAAGTGTAGCTCACCTGTATGTATTTCCAATACTAAGTGTAGCTCACCTGTATCCAGTATGTATTTCCAATACTAAGTGTCCCACTAGTGTAGCTCACCTGTATCCAGTATGTATTTCCAATACTAAGTGTCCCACTCGTGTAGCTCACCTGTAAGTATTTCCAATACTAAGTGTCCCACTCGTGTAGCTCACCTGTATCCAGTATGTATTTCCAATACTAAGTGTCCCCCTAGTGTAGCTCACCTGTATCCAGTATGTATTTCCAACACTAAGTGTAGCTCACCTGTATGTATTTCCAATACTAAGTGTTCCACTAGTGTAGCTCACCTGTATCCAGTATGTATTTCCAATACTAAGTGTAGCTCACCTGTATGTATTTCCAATACTAAGTGTCCCACTAGTGTAGCTCACCTGTATCCAGTATGTATTTCCAATACTAAGTGTCCCACTCGTGTAGCTCACCTGTATCCAGTATGTATTTCCAATACTAAGTGTCCCCCTAGTGTAGCTCACCTGTATCCAGTATGTATTTCCAACACTAAGTGTAGCTCACCTGTATGTATTTCCAATTCTAAGTGTCACACTAGTGTAGCTCACCTGTATCCAGTATGTATTTCCAATACTAAGTGTTCCACTAGTGTAGCTCACCTGTATCCAGTATGTATTTCCAATACTAAGTGTCCCCCTAGTGTAGCTCACCTGTATCCAGTATGTATTTCCAACACTAAGTGTAGCTCACCTGTATGTATTTCCAATACTAAGTGTAGCTCACCTGTATCCAGTATGTATTTCCAATACTAAGTGTCCCCCTAGTGTAGCTCACCTGTATCCAGTATGTATTTCCAACACTAAGTGTAGCTCACCTGTATGTATTTCCAATACTAAGTGTAGCTCACCTGTATCCAGTATGTATTTCCAATACTAAGTGTCCCCCTAGTGTAGCTCACCTGTATCCAGTATGTATTTCCAATACTAAGTGTCCCACTCGTGTAGCTCACCTGTAAGTATTTCCAATACTAAGTGTCACACTAGTGTAGCTCACCTGTATCCAGTATGTATTTCCAATACTAAGTGTCCCCCTAGTGTAGCTCACCTGTATCCAGTATGTATTTCCAACACTAAGTGTAGCTCACCTGTATGTATTTCCAATACTAAGTGTAGCTCACCTGTATCCAGTATGTATTTCCAATACTAAGTGTAGCTCACCTGTATGTATTTCCAATACTAAGTGTAGCTCACCTGTATCCAGTATGTATTTCCAATACTAAGTGTCCCCCTAGTGTAGCTCACCTGTATCCAGTATGTATTTCCAATACTAAGTGTCCCACTCGTGTAGCTCACCTGTATGTATTTCCAATACTAAGTGTCCCACTAGTGTAGCTCACCTGTATCCAGTATGTATTTCCAATACTAAGTGTTCCACTAGTGTAGCTCACCTGTATCCAGTATGTATTTCCAATACTAAGTGTAGCTCACCTGTATGTATTTCCAATACTAAGTGTCCCCCTAGTGTAGCTCACCTGTATCCAGTATGTATTTCCAATACTAAGTGTCCCCCTAGTGTAGCTCACCTGTATCCAGTATGTATTTCCAACACTAAGTGTAGCTCACCTGTATGTATTTCCAATACTAAGTGTTCCACTAGTGTAGCTCACCTGTATCCAGTATGTATTTCCAATACTAAGTGTAGCTCACCTGTATGTATTTCCAATACTAAGTGTCCCACTAGTGTAGCTCACCTGTATCCAGTATGTATTTCCAATACTAAGTGTCCCACTCGTGTAGCTCACCTGTATCCAGTATGTATTTCCAATACTAAGTGTCCCCCTAGTGTAGCTCACCTGTATCCAGTATGTATTTCCAACACTAAGTGTAGCTCACCTGTATGTATTTCCAATACTAAGTGTAGCTCACCTGTATCCAGTATGTATTTCCAATACTAAGTGTCCCACTCGTGTAGCTCACCTGTAAGTATTTCCAATACTAAGTGTCACACTAGTGTAGCTCACCTGTATCCAGTATGTATTTCCAATACTAAGTGTCCCCCTAGTGTAGCTCACCTGTATCCAGTATGTATTTCCAATACTAAGTGTCCCCCTAGTGTAGCTCACCTGTATCCAGTATGTATTTCCAACACTAAGTGTAGCTCACCTGTATGTATTTCCAATACTAAGTGTAGCTCACCTGTATCCAGTATGTATTTCCAACACTAAGTGTAGCTCACCTGTATGTATTTCCAATACTAAGTGTTCCACTAGTGTAGCTCACCTGTATCCAGTATGTATTTCCAATACTAAGTGTAGCTCACCTGTATGTATTTCCAATACTAAGTGTCCCCCTAGTGTAGCTCACCTGTATCCAGTATGTATTTCCAACACTAAGTGTAGCTCACCTGTATGTATTTCCAATACTAAGTGTAGCTCACCTGTATCCAGTATGTATTTCCAATACTAAGTGTCCCCCTAGTGTAGCTCACCTGTATCCAGTATGTATTTCCAATACTAAGTGTCCCCCACCTGTATCCAGTATGTATTTCCAACACTAAGTGTAGCTCACCTGTATGTATTTCCAATACTAAGTGTAGCTCACCTGTATCCAGTATGTATTTCCAATACTAAGTGTCCCCCTAGTGTAGCTCACCTGTATCCAGTATGTATTTCCAATACTAAGTGTCCCACTCGTGTAGCTCACCTGTAAGTATTTCCAATACTAAGTGTCACACTAGTGTAGCTCACCTGTATCCAGTATGTATTTCCAACACTAAGTGTAGCTCACCTGTATGTATTTCCAATACTAAGTGTAGCTCACCTGTATCCAGTATGTATTTCCAATACTAAGTGTAGCTCACCTGTATCCAGTATGTATTTCCAATACTAAGTGTCCCACTAGTGTAGCTCACCTGTATCCAGTATGTATTTCACATACTAAGTGTAGCTCACCTGTATCCAGTATGTATTTCCAATTCTAAGTGTCACACTAGTGTAGCTCACCTGTATCCAGTATGTATTTCCAATTCTAAGTGTCACACTAGTGTAGCTCACCTGTATCCAGTATGTATTTCCAATACTAAGTGTCCCACTCGTGTAGCTCACCTGTAAGTATTTCCAATACTAAGTGTCACACTAGTGTAGCTCACCTGTATCCAGTATGTATTTCCAATACTAAGTGTCCCACTAGTGTAGCTCACCTGTATCCAGTATGTATTTCACATACTAAGTGTAGCTCACCTGTATCCAGTATGTATTTCCAATTCTAAGTGTCACACTAGTGTAGCTCACCTGTATCCAGTATGTATTTCCAATTCTAAGTGTCACACTAGTGTAGCTCACCTGTATCCAGTATGTATTTCCAATACTAAGTGTCCCACTCGTGTAGCTCACCTGTATCCAGTATGTATTTCCAATACTAAGTGTCCCCCTAGTGTAGCTCACCTGTATCCAGTATGTATTTCCAACACTAAGTGTAGCTCACCTGTATGTATTTCCAATACTAAGTGTAGCTCACCTGTATCCAGTATGTATTTCCAATACTAAGTGTCCCACTAGTGTAGCTCACCTGTATCCAGTATGTATTTCCAATACTAAGTGTCCCACTCGTGTAGCTCACCTGTAAGTATTTCCAATACTAAGTGTCCCACTCGTGTAGCTCACCTGTATCCAGTATGTATTTCCAATACTAAGTGTCCCCCTAGTGTAGCTCACCTGTATCCAGTATGTATTTCCAACACTAAGTGTAGCTCACCTGTATGTATTTCCAATACTAAGTGTTCCACTAGTGTAGCTCACCTGTATCCAGTATGTATTTCCAATACTAAGTGTAGCTCACCTGTATGTATTTCCAATACTAAGTGTCCCACTAGTGTAGCTCACCTGTATCCAGTATGTATTTCCAATACTAAGTGTCCCACTCGTGTAGCTCACCTGTATCCAGTATGTATTTCCAATACTAAGTGTCCCCCTAGTGTAGCTCACCTGTATCCAGTATGTATTTCCAACACTAAGTGTAGCTCACCTGTATGTATTTCCAATTCTAAGTGTCACACTAGTGTAGCTCACCTGTATCCAGTATGTATTTCCAATACTAAGTGTTCCACTAGTGTAGCTCACCTGTATCCAGTATGTATTTCCAATACTAAGTGTCCCCCTAGTGTAGCTCACCTGTATCCAGTATGTATTTCCAACACTAAGTGTAGCTCACCTGTATGTATTTCCAATACTAAGTGTAGCTCACCTGTATCCAGTATGTATTTCCAATACTAAGTGTCCCCCTAGTGTAGCTCACCTGTATCCAGTATGTATTTCCAATACTAAGTGTCCCACTCGTGTAGCTCACCTGTAAGTATTTCCAATACTAAGTGTCACACTAGTGTAGCTCACCTGTATCCAGTATGTATTTCCAATACTAAGTGTCCCCCTAGTGTAGCTCACCTGTATCCAGTATGTATTTCCAACACTAAGTGTAGCTCACCTGTATGTATTTCCAATACTAAGTGTAGCTCACCTGTATCCAGTATGTATTTCCAATACTAAGTGTAGCTCACCTGTATGTATTTCCAATACTAAGTGTAGCTCACCTGTATCCAGTATGTATTTCCAATACTAAGTGTCCCCCTAGTGTAGCTCACCTGTATCCAGTATGTATTTCCAATACTAAGTGTCCCACTCGTGTAGCTCACCTGTATGTATTTCCAATACTAAGTGTCCCACTAGTGTAGCTCACCTGTATCCAGTATGTATTTCCAATACTAAGTGTTCCACTAGTGTAGCTCACCTGTATCCAGTATGTATTTCCAATACTAAGTGTAGCTCACCTGTATGTATTTCCAATACTAAGTGTCCCCCTAGTGTAGCTCACCTGTATCCAGTATGTATTTCCAATACTAAGTGTCCCCCTAGTGTAGCTCACCTGTATCCAGTATGTATTTCCAACACTAAGTGTAGCTCACCTGTATGTATTTCCAATACTAAGTGTTCCACTAGTGTAGCTCACCTGTATCCAGTATGTATTTCCAATACTAAGTGTAGCTCACCTGTATGTATTTCCAATACTAAGTGTCCCACTAGTGTAGCTCACCTGTATCCAGTATGTATTTCCAATACTAAGTGTCCCACTCGTGTAGCTCACCTGTATCCAGTATGTATTTCCAATACTAAGTGTCCCCCTAGTGTAGCTCACCTGTATCCAGTATGTATTTCCAACACTAAGTGTAGCTCACCTGTATGTATTTCCAATACTAAGTGTAGCTCACCTGTATCCAGTATGTATTTCCAATACTAAGTGTCCCACTCGTGTAGCTCACCTGTAAGTATTTCCAATACTAAGTGTCACACTAGTGTAGCTCACCTGTATCCAGTATGTATTTCCAATACTAAGTGTCCCCCTAGTGTAGCTCACCTGTATCCAGTATGTATTTCCAATACTAAGTGTCCCCCTAGTGTAGCTCACCTGTATCCAGTATGTATTTCCAACACTAAGTGTAGCTCACCTGTATGTATTTCCAATACTAAGTGTAGCTCACCTGTATCCAGTATGTATTTCCAACACTAAGTGTAGCTCACCTGTATGTATTTCCAATACTAAGTGTTCCACTAGTGTAGCTCACCTGTATCCAGTATGTATTTCCAATACTAAGTGTAGCTCACCTGTATGTATTTCCAATACTAAGTGTCCCCCTAGTGTAGCTCACCTGTATCCAGTATGTATTTCCAACACTAAGTGTAGCTCACCTGTATGTATTTCCAATACTAAGTGTAGCTCACCTGTATCCAGTATGTATTTCCAATACTAAGTGTCCCCCTAGTGTAGCTCACCTGTATCCAGTATGTATTTCCAATACTAAGTGTCCCCCACCTGTATCCAGTATGTATTTCCAACACTAAGTGTAGCTCACCTGTATGTATTTCCAATACTAAGTGTAGCTCACCTGTATCCAGTATGTATTTCCAATACTAAGTGTCCCCCTAGTGTAGCTCACCTGTATCCAGTATGTATTTCCAATACTAAGTGTCCCACTCGTGTAGCTCACCTGTAAGTATTTCCAATACTAAGTGTCACACTAGTGTAGCTCACCTGTATCCAGTATGTATTTCCAACACTAAGTGTAGCTCACCTGTATGTATTTCCAATACTAAGTGTAGCTCACCTGTATCCAGTATGTATTTCCAATACTAAGTGTAGCTCACCTGTATGTATTTCCAATACTAAGTGTAGCTCACCTGTATCCAGTATGTATTTCCAATACTAAGTGTCCCCCTAGTGTAGCTCACCTGTATCCAGTATGTATTTCCAATACTAAGTGTCCCACTCGTGTAGCTCACCTGTAAGTATTTCCAATACTAAGTGTCACACTCGTGTAGCTCACCTGTAAGTATTTCCAATACTAAGTGTCCCACTCGTGTAGCTCACCTGTATCCAGTATGTATTTCCAATACTAAGTGTAGCTCACCTGTATGTATTTCCAATACTAAGTGTCCCACTCGTGTAGCTCACCTGTATCCAGTATGTATTTCCAATACTAAGTGTCCCCCTAGTGTAGCTCACCTGTATCCAGTATGTATTTCCAATACTAAGTGTAGCTCACCTGTATCCAGTATGTATTTCCAATTCTAAGTGTCACACTAGTGTAGCTCACCTGTATCCAGTATGTATTTCCAACACTAAGTGTAGCTCACCTGTATGTATTTCCAATACTAAGTGTAGCTCACCTGTATCCAGTATGTATTTCCAATACTAAGTGTAGCTCACCTGTATGTATTTCCAATACTAAGTGTAGCTCACCTGTATCCAGTATGTATTTCCAATACTAAGTGTAGCTCACCTGTATCCAGTATGTATTTCACATACTAAGTGTAGCTCACCTGTATCCAGTATGTATTTCCAATTCTAAGTGTCACACTAGTGTAGCTCACCTGTATCCAGTATGTATTTCCAATACTAAGTGTCCCACTCGTGTAGCTCACCTGTATCCAGTATGTATTTCCAATACTAAGTGTAGCTCACCTGTATGTATTTCCAATACTAAGTGTCCCACTCGTGTAGCTCACCTGTATCCAGTATGTATTTCCAATACTAAGTGTCCCACTAGTGTAGCTCACCTGTATCCAGTATGTATTTCACATACTAAGTGTAGCTCACCTGTATCCAGTATGTATTTCCAATTCTAAGTGTCACACTAGTGTAGCTCACCTGTATCCAGTATGTATTTCCAATTCTAAGTGTCACACTAGTGTAGCTCACCTGTATCCAGTATGTATTTCCAATACTAAGTGTCCCACTCGTGTAGCTCACCTGTATCCAGTATGTATTTCCAATACTAAGTGTCCCCCTAGTGTAGCTCACCTGTATCCAGTATGTATTTCCAATACTAAGTGTCCCACTCGTGTAGCTCACCTGTAAGTATTTCCAATACTAAGTGTCACACTAGTGTAGCTCACCTGTATCCAGTATGTATTTCCAATACTAAGTGTCCCACTAGTGTAGCTCACCTGTATCCAGTATGTATTTCACATACTAAGTGTAGCTCACCTGTATCCAGTATGTATTTCCAATTCTAAGTGTCACACTAGTGTAGCTCACCTGTATCCAGTATGTATTTCCAATTCTAAGTGTCACACTAGTGTAGCTCACCTGTATCCAGTATGTATTTCCAATACTAAGTGTCCCACTCGTGTAGCTCACCTGTATCCAGTATGTATTTCCAATACTAAGTGTCCCCCTAGTGTAGCTCACCTGTATCCAGTATGTATTTCCAACACTAAGTGTAGCTCACCTGTATGTATTTCCAATACTAAGTGTAGCTCACCTGTATCCAGTATGTATTTCCAATACTAAGTGTCCCACTAGTGTAGCTCACCTGTATCCAGTATGTATTTCCAATACTAAGTGTCCCACTCGTGTAGCTCACCTGTAAGTATTTCCAATACTAAGTGTCCCACTCGTGTAGCTCACCTGTATCCAGTATGTATTTCCAATACTAAGTGTCCCCCTAGTGTAGCTCACCTGTATCCAGTATGTATTTCCAACACTAAGTGTAGCTCACCTGTATGTATTTCCAATACTAAGTGTTCCACTAGTGTAGCTCACCTGTATCCAGTATGTATTTCCAATACTAAGTGTAGCTCACCTGTATGTATTTCCAATACTAAGTGTCCCACTAGTGTAGCTCACCTGTATCCAGTATGTATTTCCAATACTAAGTGTCCCACTCGTGTAGCTCACCTGTATCCAGTATGTATTTCCAATACTAAGTGTCCCCCTAGTGTAGCTCACCTGTATCCAGTATGTATTTCCAACACTAAGTGTAGCTCACCTGTATGTATTTCCAATTCTAAGTGTCACACTAGTGTAGCTCACCTGTATCCAGTATGTATTTCCAATACTAAGTGTTCCACTAGTGTAGCTCACCTGTATCCAGTATGTATTTCCAATACTAAGTGTCCCCCTAGTGTAGCTCACCTGTATCCAGTATGTATTTCCAACACTAAGTGTAGCTCACCTGTATGTATTTCCAATACTAAGTGTAGCTCACCTGTATCCAGTATGTATTTCCAATACTAAGTGTCCCCCTAGTGTAGCTCACCTGTATCCAGTATGTATTTCCAATACTAAGTGTCCCACTCGTGTAGCTCACCTGTAAGTATTTCCAATACTAAGTGTCACACTAGTGTAGCTCACCTGTATCCAGTATGTATTTCCAATACTAAGTGTCCCCCTAGTGTAGCTCACCTGTATCCAGTATGTATTTCCAACACTAAGTGTAGCTCACCTGTATGTATTTCCAATACTAAGTGTAGCTCACCTGTATCCAGTATGTATTTCCAATACTAAGTGTAGCTCACCTGTATGTATTTCCAATACTAAGTGTAGCTCACCTGTATCCAGTATGTATTTCCAATACTAAGTGTCCCCCTAGTGTAGCTCACCTGTATCCAGTATGTATTTCCAATACTAAGTGTCCCACTCGTGTAGCTCACCTGTATGTATTTCCAATACTAAGTGTCCCACTAGTGTAGCTCACCTGTATCCAGTATGTATTTCCAATACTAAGTGTTCCACTAGTGTAGCTCACCTGTATCCAGTATGTATTTCCAATACTAAGTGTAGCTCACCTGTATGTATTTCCAATACTAAGTGTCCCCCTAGTGTAGCTCACCTGTATCCAGTATGTATTTCCAATACTAAGTGTCCCCCTAGTGTAGCTCACCTGTATCCAGTATGTATTTCCAACACTAAGTGTAGCTCACCTGTATGTATTTCCAATACTAAGTGTTCCACTAGTGTAGCTCACCTGTATCCAGTATGTATTTCCAATACTAAGTGTAGCTCACCTGTATGTATTTCCAATACTAAGTGTCCCACTAGTGTAGCTCACCTGTATCCAGTATGTATTTCCAATACTAAGTGTCCCACTCGTGTAGCTCACCTGTATCCAGTATGTATTTCCAATACTAAGTGTCCCCCTAGTGTAGCTCACCTGTATCCAGTATGTATTTCCAACACTAAGTGTAGCTCACCTGTATGTATTTCCAATACTAAGTGTAGCTCACCTGTATCCAGTATGTATTTCCAATACTAAGTGTCCCACTCGTGTAGCTCACCTGTAAGTATTTCCAATACTAAGTGTCACACTAGTGTAGCTCACCTGTATCCAGTATGTATTTCCAATACTAAGTGTCCCCCTAGTGTAGCTCACCTGTATCCAGTATGTATTTCCAATACTAAGTGTCCCCCTAGTGTAGCTCACCTGTATCCAGTATGTATTTCCAACACTAAGTGTAGCTCACCTGTATGTATTTCCAATACTAAGTGTAGCTCACCTGTATCCAGTATGTATTTCCAACACTAAGTGTAGCTCACCTGTATGTATTTCCAATACTAAGTGTTCCACTAGTGTAGCTCACCTGTATCCAGTATGTATTTCCAATACTAAGTGTAGCTCACCTGTATGTATTTCCAATACTAAGTGTCCCCCTAGTGTAGCTCACCTGTATCCAGTATGTATTTCCAACACTAAGTGTAGCTCACCTGTATGTATTTCCAATACTAAGTGTAGCTCACCTGTATCCAGTATGTATTTCCAATACTAAGTGTCCCCCTAGTGTAGCTCACCTGTATCCAGTATGTATTTCCAATACTAAGTGTCCCCCACCTGTATCCAGTATGTATTTCCAACACTAAGTGTAGCTCACCTGTATGTATTTCCAATACTAAGTGTAGCTCACCTGTATCCAGTATGTATTTCCAATACTAAGTGTCCCCCTAGTGTAGCTCACCTGTATCCAGTATGTATTTCCAATACTAAGTGTCCCACTCGTGTAGCTCACCTGTAAGTATTTCCAATACTAAGTGTCACACTAGTGTAGCTCACCTGTATCCAGTATGTATTTCCAACACTAAGTGTAGCTCACCTGTATGTATTTCCAATACTAAGTGTAGCTCACCTGTATCCAGTATGTATTTCCAATACTAAGTGTAGCTCACCTGTATGTATTTCCAATACTAAGTGTAGCTCACCTGTATCCAGTATGTATTTCCAATACTAAGTGTCCCCCTAGTGTAGCTCACCTGTATCCAGTATGTATTTCCAATACTAAGTGTCCCACTCGTGTAGCTCACCTGTAAGTATTTCCAATACTAAGTGTCACACTCGTGTAGCTCACCTGTAAGTATTTCCAATACTAAGTGTCCCACTCGTGTAGCTCACCTGTATCCAGTATGTATTTCCAATACTAAGTGTAGCTCACCTGTATGTATTTCCAATACTAAGTGTCCCACTCGTGTAGCTCACCTGTATCCAGTATGTATTTCCAATACTAAGTGTCCCCCTAGTGTAGCTCACCTGTATCCAGTATGTATTTCCAATACTAAGTGTAGCTCACCTGTATCCAGTATGTATTTCCAATTCTAAGTGTCACACTAGTGTAGCTCACCTGTATCCAGTATGTATTTCCAACACTAAGTGTAGCTCACCTGTATGTATTTCCAATACTAAGTGTAGCTCACCTGTATCCAGTATGTATTTCCAATACTAAGTGTAGCTCACCTGTATGTATTTCCAATACTAAGTGTAGCTCACCTGTATCCAGTATGTATTTCCAATACTAAGTGTAGCTCACCTGTATCCAGTATGTATTTCACATACTAAGTGTAGCTCACCTGTATCCAGTATGTATTTCCAATTCTAAGTGTCACACTAGTGTAGCTCACCTGTATCCAGTATGTATTTCCAATACTAAGTGTCCCACTCGTGTAGCTCACCTGTATCCAGTATGTATTTCCAATACTAAGTGTAGCTCACCTGTATGTATTTCCAATACTAAGTGTCCCACTCGTGTAGCTCACCTGTATCCAGTATGTATTTCCAATACTAAGTGTCCCACTCGTGTAGCTCACCTGTATCCAGTATGTATTTCCAATACTAAGTGTAGCTCACCTGTATGTATTTCCAATACTAAGTGTCCCACTCGTGTAGCTCACCTGTAAGTATTTCCAATACTAAGTGTCCCACTCGTGTAGCTCACCTGTATCCAGTATGTATTTCCAACACTAAGTGTAGCTCACCTGTATGTATTTCCAATACTAAGTGTAGCTCACCTGTATCCAGTATGTATTTCCAATACTAAGTGTCCCCCTAGTGTAGCTCACCTGTATCCAGTATGTATTTCCAATACTAAGTGTCCCACTCGTGTAGCTCACCTGTATCCAGTATGTATTTCCAATACTAAGTGTAGCTCACCTGTATGTATTTCCAATACTAAGTGTAGCTCACCTGTATGTATTTCCAATACTAAGTGTCCCACTCGTGTAGCTCACCTGTAAGTATTTCCAATACTAAGTGTCCCACTCGTGTAGCTCACCTGTATCCAGTATGTATTTCCAATACTAAGTGTCCCCCTAGTGTAGCTCACCTGTATCCAGTATGTATTTCCAATACTAAGTGTCCCACTCGTGTAGCTCACCTGTAAGTATTTCCAATACTAAGTGTCACACTCGTGTAGCTCACCTGTAAGTATTTCCAATACTAAGTGTCACACTAGTGTAGCTCACCTGTATCCAGTATGTATTTCCAATTCTAAGTGTCACACTAGTGTAGCTCACCTGTATCCAGTATGTATTTCCAACACTAAGTGTAGCTCACCTGTATGTATTTCCAATACTAAGTGTTCCACTAGTGTAGCTCACCTGTATCCAGTATGTATTTCCAATACTAAGTGTTCCACTAGTGTAGCTCACCTGTATCCAGTATGTATTTCCAACACTAAGTGTAGCTCACCTGTATGTATTTCCAATACTAAGTGTAGCTCACCTGTATCCAGTATGCATTTCCAATACTAAGTGTCCCACCAGTGTAGCTCACCTGTATCCAGTATGTATTTCCAATACTAAGTGTCCCACTAGTGTAGCTCACCTGTATCCAGTATGTATTTCCAATACTAAGTGTCCCACTCGTGTAGCTCACCTGTATCCAGTATGTATTTCCAATACTAAGTGTCCCCCTAGTGTAGCTCACCTGTATCCAGTATGTATTTCCAATACTAAGTGTAGCTCACCTGTATCCAGTATGTATTTCCAATACTAAGTGTAGCTCACCTGTATGTATTTCCAATACTAAGTGTAGCTCACCTGTATCCAGTATGTATTTCCAATACTAAGTGTCCCACTCGTGTAGCTCACCTGTATCCAGTATGTATTTCCAATACTAAGTGTAGCTCACCTGTATGTATTTCCAATACTAAGTGTCCCACTAGTGTAGCTCACCTGTATCCAGTATGTATTTCCAATACTAAGTGTCCCACTCGTGTAGCTCACCTGTATCCAGTATGTATTTCCAATACTAAGTGTCCCCCTAGTGTAGCTCACCTGTATCCAGTATGTATTTCCAACACTAAGTGTAGCTCACCTGTATGTATTTCCAATACTAAGTGTAGCTCACCTGTATCCAGTATGTATTTCCAATACTAAGTGTCCCCCTAGTGTAGCTCACCTGTATCCAGTATGTATTTCCAATACTAAGTGTCCCACTCGTGTAGCTCACCTGTAAGTATTTCCAATACTAAGTGTCACACTAGTGTAGCTCACCTGTATCCAGTATGTATTTCCAATACTAAGTGTCCCCCTAGTGTAGCTCACCTGTATCCAGTATGTATTTCCAACACTAAGTGTAGCTCACCTGTATGTATTTCCAATACTAAGTGTTCCACTAGTGTAGCTCACCTGTATCCAGTATGTATTTCCAATACTAAGTGTCCCACTCGTGTAGCTCACCTGTAAGTATTTCCAATACTAAGTGTCACACTCGTGTAGCTCACCTGTAAGTATTTCCAATACTAAGTGTCACACTAGTGTAGCTCACCTGTATCCAGTATGTATTTCCAATACTAAGTGTAGCACACCTGTATGTATTTCCAATACTAAGTGTAGCTCACCTGTATCCAGTATGTATTTCCAATACTAAGTGTAGCTCACCTGTATCCAGTATGCATTTCCAATACTAAGTGTCCCACCAGTGTAGCTCACCTGTATCCAGTATGTATTTCCAATACTAAGTGTTCCACTAGTGTAGCTCACCTGTATCCAGTATGTATTTCCAATACTAAGTGTAGCTCACCTGTATCCAGTATGTATTTCCAATTCTAAGTGTCACACTAGTGTAGCTCACCTGTATCCAGTATGTATTTCCAACACTAAGTGTAGCTCACCTGTATGTATTTCCAATACTAAGTGTAGCTCACCTGTATCCAGTATGTATTTCCAATACTAAGTGTAGCTCACCTGTATCCAGTATGCATTTCCAATACTAAGTGTCCCACCAGTGTAGCTCACCTGTATCCAGTATGTATTTCCAATACTAAGTGTCCCACCAGTGTAGCTCACCTGTATCCAGTATGTATTTCCAATACTAAGTGTCCCACTAGTGTAGCTCACCTGTATCCAGTATGTATTTCCAATACTAAGTGTCCCCCTAGTGTAGCTCACCTGTATCCAGTATGTATTTCCAACACTAAGTGTAGCTCACCTGTATGTATTTCCAATACTAAGTGTAGCTCACCTGTATCCAGTATGCATTTCCAATACTAAGTGTCCCACCAGTGTAGCTCACCTGTATCCAGTATGTATTTCCAATACTAAGTGTCCCACTAGTGTAGCTCACCTGTATCCAGTATGTATTTCCAATACTAAGTGTCCCACTCGTGTAGCTCACCTGTATCCAGTATGTATTTCCAATACTAAGTGTCCCCCTAGTGTAGCTCACCTGTATCCAGTATGTATTTCCAACACTAAGTGTAGCTCACCTGTATGTATTTCCAATACTAAGTGTAGCTCACCTGTATCCAGTATGTATTTCCAATACTAAGTGTAGCTCACCTGTATGTATTTCCAATACTAAGTGTTCCACTAGTGTAGCTCACCTGTATCCAGTATGTATTTCCAATACTAAGTGTCCCCCTAGTGTAGCTCACCTGTATCCAGTATGTATTTCCAATACTAAGTGTCCCACTCGTGTAGCTCACCTGTAAGTATTTCCAATACTAAGTGTCACACTAGTGTAGCTCACCTGTATCCAGTATGTATTTCCAATACTAAGTGTCCCACTAGTGTAGCTCACCTGTATCCAGTATGTATTTCCAATACTAAGTGTCCCCCTAGTGTAGCTCACCTGTATCCAGTATGTATTTCCAATACTAAGTGTAGCTCACCTGTATCCAGTATGTATTTCCAATACTAAGTGTAGCTCACCTGTATGTATTTCCAATACTAAGTGTCCCACTAGTGTAGCTCACCTGTATCCAGTATGTATTTCCAATACTAAGTGTCCCACTCGTGTAGCTCACCTGTATCCAGTATGTATTTCCAATACTAAGTGTAGCTCACCTGTATCCAGTATGTATTTCCAATACTAAGTGTCCCCCTAGTGTAGCTCACCTGTATCCAGTATGTATTTCCAACACTAAGTGTAGCTCACCTGTATGTATTTCCAATACTAAGTGTAGCTCACCTGTATCCAGTATGTATTTCCAATACTAAGTGTTCCACTAGTGTAGCTCACCTGTATCCAGTATGTATTTCCAATACTAAGTGTAGCTCACCTGTATGTATTTCCAATACTAAGTGTCCCCCTAGTGTAGCTCACCTGTATCCAGTATGTATTTCCAATACTAAGTGTCCCCCTAGTGTAGCTCACCTGTATCCAGTATGTATTTCCAACACTAAGTGTAGCTCACCTGTATGTATTTCCAATACTAAGTGTTCCACTAGTGTAGCTCACCTGTATCCAGTATGTATTTCCAACACTAAGTGTAGCTCACCTGTATGTATTTCCAATACTAAGTGTAGCTCACCTGTATCCAGTATGTATTTCCAATACTAAGTGTTCCACTAGTGTAGCTCACCTGTATCCAGTATGTATTTCCAATACTAAGTGTAGCTCACCTGTATGTATTTCCAATACTAAGTGTCACACTAGTGTAGCTCACCTGTATCCAGTATGTATTTCCAATACTAAGTGTCCCCCTAGTGTAGCTCACCTGTATCCAGTATGTATTTCCAACACTAAGTGTAGCTCACCTGTATGTATTTCCAATACTAAGTGTAGCTCACCTGTATCCAGTATGTATTTCCAATACTAAGTGTCCCACTCGTGTAGCTCACCTGTATCCAGTATGTATTTCCAATACTAAGTGTCCCCCTAGTGTAGCTCACCTGTATCCAGTATGTATTTCCAATACTAAGTGTTCCACTAGTGTAGCTCACCTGTAAGTATTTCCAATACTAAGTGTCACACTAGTGTAGCTCACCTGTATCCAGTATGTATTTCCAATACTAAGTGTAGCTCACCTGTATGTATTTCCAATACTAAGTGTCCCACTAGTGTAGCTCACCTGTATCCAGTATGTATTTCCAACACTAAGTGTAGCTCACCTGTATGTATTTCCAATACTAAGTGTAGCTCACCTGTATCCAGTATGTATTTCCAATACTAAGTGTCCCCCTAGTGTAGCTCACCTGTATCCAGTATGTATTTCCAATACTAAGTGTCCCACTCGTGTAGCTCACCTGTATCCAGTATGTATTTCCAATACTAAGTGTCCCACTCGTGTAGCTCACCTGTAAGTATTTCCAATACTAAGTGTCACACTAGTGTAGCTCACCTGTATCCAGTATGTATTTCCAATACTAAGTGTCCCACTAGTGTAGCTCACCTGTATCCAGTATGTATTTCACATACTAAGTGTAGCTCACCTGTATCCAGTATGTATTTCCAATTCTAAGTGTCACACTAGTGTAGCTCACCTGTATCCAGTATGTATTTCCAATACTAAGTGTCCCACTCGTGTAGCTCACCTGTATCCAGTATGTATTTCCAATACTAAGTGTCCCCCTAGTGTAGCTCACCTGTATCCAGTATGTATTTCCAACACTAAGTGTAGCTCACCTGTATGTATTTCCAATACTAAGTGTTCCACTAGTGTAGCTCACCTGTATCCAGTATGTATTTCCAATACTAAGTGTTCCACTAGTGTAGCTCACCTGTATCCAGTATGTATTTCCAATACTAAGTGTAGCTCACCTGTATCCAGTATGTATTTCCAATTCTAAGTGTCCCCCTAGTGTAGCTCACCTGTATCCAGTATGTATTTCCAATTCTAAGTGTCCCCCTAGTGTAGCTCACCTGTATCCAGTATGTATTTCCAATACTAAGTGTAGCTCACCTGTATCCAGTATGTATTTCCAATACTAAGTGTAGCTCACCTGTATCCAGTATGTATTTCCAATACTAAGTGTAGCTCACCTGTATCCAGTATGTATTTCCAATACTAAGTGTAGCTCACCTGTATCCAGTATGCATTTCCAATACTAAGTGTCCCACCAGTGTAGCTCACCTGTATCCAGTATGTATTTCCAATACTAAGTGTCCCACCAGTGTAGCTCACCTGTATCCAGTATGTATTTCCAATACTAAGTGTAGCTCACCTGTATCCAGTATGTATTCCCAATACTAAGTGTAGCTCACCTGTATGCATTTCCAATACTAAGTGCAGCTCACCTGTACCCAACAAAGGCAGATCCCACATTGCAGTTAACTAGTTGTCCTTTCTAAGGGACGTGTTCGGACCCTTGTTCAGTATTACATTTCTCCAGTTAAGATACAGGCAATGAAGAATATCATCTTTGGCAGCAGACTTTACAAATGCACAGACTCACATGTTTCAGATTAATTGCCTTTATTGATAATACAGCTTAGTGATTACTTTAGTCTAGAATTAACAATTCTCCGAATACTTCCAGAATGTCCAAAGCCATCTGTAAGAAAGAAGACGTGTGGGTTAGGTAAGTCAAGGTACAAAAACACATTAATAGATTCAAGCCAAACAAACAGTTCAGGATGAACTATTTCCATGGCAAGCATGGTCAGGCCTCTGTCCAAAGTTGCAAAGTAGGTGAATAGCAACAGGTTTGAATTCTAACCAGTAACACTGATTTAAGATCCTATGAAGCACTACTCCACCAGCTTGGTGAACGTGTATACAGGCTTTTTTCCTAAACAATCTGGAATGCTTACAATTCACAGTGAAATTAAAGCTTCAACAGTATGACAATTAGACATTCATCCACACCAAATCACTGCTTAGTGTCCCTCCCAAGTCCACTTGTGCCTATATTCAAGTGCAAGTCCCTGTTGAGATAATGTAAAGCATGCTTACTCTTTGACAGTGCAGCGAGGAGTGCATTTCAAGGAGCGGGTCCATTCAGCATGTGCAACAAGTCAGTCCATCCAGAAATCAGCCATCTAAAAAATAAAGCAGAATATATGGTAATGTTGACAAACTTTCACACAATGTAAAAATAGTTTCCGCTTAAACTGCCCAAATGTCCGCTTGAAGTAAAAAAATACAAACACAATCTATTGCTATATGTTAAAAACTGATTATAAACCTGCTGCACATCCACCAAATCAGTTATATAGACCTGAAGAACATAAAACTCTGTAGAAAATTGTAGGCTTTACACCATTTTAAAATCTTATTTTGTATACGATTACCAACAATCAACTGCATAATTCTGTTTAAATTATAATATGTTTAAGGCATGTCCCTGCATAACCAAGTTCAGTTTTGGATTTCTATTCACTGAGTGAACCGTCCACCATGCCAACATAGCTGTTCTAATCAGGCCTCCTTCAGGATGCCCAGACATTCTCACTCCAGACTCTCAGCTTTCTGAAGCATCCCGACACGAGTACCCAAGTAGGTAAAATGCTTTTTCTGCTTCTCATAATGAAAAGGTATTCACAGTATGAACTGGTCCATTGAACCGACATCCTCCGTTTGTTGAGGAGCAAAGGGGCCTAACATGTACTTTGAGTGCTGAAGGTACAGGGAATTAAGCGTTTCATACCATTCTTAGATTTTACTTCTTTGGTGACAGCCTCAAGTTTCTTGTACCAAGAGCCCATTGGATTTCGGACGGTGACAATGCATTGAATCATAAGGAGGATTATAGTCTTCATACATAAAAGTTCCTGACTGCATACATTCTCCTCTTTGGAAAAGGCTTGGGTGTGAGCGTTTCCCCTTGATAAGCGAGGGTTAGCTATAAGCTATGCTACCCCTAGGATGACTGGTCACATGCAGCACTTGATTTGATAAAGTACTCTCCTTAATTGGGTGCCACCAAGAAAGATCACAATTCACATTGTACACCAGCCCTGCACACCAGCCCTGCTCTGGTACAGAAAGTGGCCTCAGATTCCAAACAGGGTTCCCCGGAGCAGAACAGAAGAATTGTTGCAGACTAGGAAGCTGAATGAGATAAAGCATGGAAAAGTACACTCATAACTGGATGAGTGACCCTGGCCTTCAGTAGACCTTGCTAATCAACTTTGATTATTAACAAGGGCCTATGGTAATGCTAGAAATGACACTGGTTTCACAGAGAACGAAGCTGAAGGTCATGTAAAAGGTTTGCTGTATAGATGTCAGTGATTGGTCCCAATTGTTGTAGCTAAAAAAAAAAAATAAGGTGATCAATTGGCCTGTGCATAGTTATAAGGGCAATACATATAGGTGGCAGTAGACAAGTATCCCTTGACAAACATCACATACATGATTAGAGTGGCGAGTGGCAGGTGCCAGGGTTTGCTCAACCTGGCATCCATGTATTATCAAGTTTCATCCAGACTCTCAGGATCTAAGGGTGTTAAACCCATACAGATTTAAAATAAATGCTGTACAGGCTGGTCTCTGCAGCAGAGGTATTCTAGAGGGTCATGACAAGCATGTTGCAATGCATATTCTACTACAAAGATTAGGTTTTAATATTTGGTGAAAATAATTTACAACACAATTAAAGATACAGGTTTTTTTTAAAAGATTTCAGTAGCAGGTCCTCACAATAAGTTTAAGTTAGATTGTTCAGAATTTGAGGGTTTTTTTTAGGACACATGATCACAGCGGATAGCATCTTGCCCAAAAATGAAACTCGGAACCACCTACACACAAGGATGAGATGAAGTACTTTGAGGAAACGCTTGAATTCTATAGCAAATTCGTTGACAAGCTTGCAGGTGAACATTTTAAATTGACTACTTACTAAAGAATGAGATACTATTCAGGTTGGAGGACAATATCAAGTCAGCATTAGCAAGTGCACCCAATTTGAAGACTTTCATTCAAGAGACATTGTGATCTCCACAGATTCTAGCTCCAGAGGCTTAGATGCAGTTTTAAGACAAGAGGTAGAAAAAGGGGTTGAGACTATTGCATTTGGCTCGCACTCATTACATCAGGCAGGAGTCAATTACACAGGGATAGAGAACAAGAAACTGGCAGCACACTGGGCAAACAAATTCAAATTGTGTGGGGAACAAAATTTGGCTTTAAAACAGACCAGCAACTTCTTAAAATGTTCACTAAGAAACACCTGGAATCCTTAGTCCGGAAGTGGGTTGTGAGTCTGCAGGAGTATGTTTGGGGTGGAGTATGTGCCATGATTAACAAACTATGCTGCAGATGGTCACAGGTGGCAGAATTATAAGGGGAGTGTGCCATAAAACGGGCCGCAGTTGAGAAAGGATTCTTAGAGGATTTGTAGAAAAAGAACGAGGGTGGGCATGTTGAGCGCCATGAGGAAATACTCAAGCCTTATTGGACAGTGCATAGTCAGTAGCAAATGGGAGTATGTCCAGGGCATGAAACATCCCACCCATAGTCTCAAGAGACAAGTTCCTCAACTTGGCTCATGAAGGACATATCTAGATCGCAGAGACTAAGTTTGGACTTTTGCTGGCCCAGAATAGACTCCAACATTGAGAAAAAATAGGTACGGGAGTTTATACCCAGCTCCACTAGTGACCATGCTTAAACTGGAAACCACGCCTATGCACTGTAGACAGCCACAAGAGTGACCATGGGTGGTTATAACCTCGGTTATTGTAGGTCCTCTAACAAGAGAGAAGCAGTTTTCCCCCACCCCTACAAAAGTGTCCGTGGATCTTTTCACATTGACAACTAAAGTCGGTCAGGTATCAGCACCAAGACTTATCAATTTCATGTTAGAGGTGTTGCGCAGCTCTGTTAAGAGCAACAATTGTGCACAGTTCTGCTTCCAGAAATGAAAGCGTTCATACACTGCAACAGACAGATTAAGTGCATTATACCATCCCGAAACAAATGGAATGGTGGAGGGATTGACTAAGATCATCAAGGAATTCAATTGGCCAGAGCCATCTGTTTGGGTGTGAGAGGGGAAATCACGAAACAACTAGAAGCAGATTGACTCCATACCAAACTATTAAAGTCACACCGTTCCAGCTCTTAAATTGAGACTAGTGGGTTGGATGAAGTGGCATAAGGGTTGTTTGGACTTTGAGATCAAACATTAACGCACAAGTTACTTAACTAATGTTTCTTCCAGATAGAAACATGGAATCGATACCTTTGGTAACTTTCAGATAAAAAGGAACAGAGTCAAAGCTGAGAAGAAAATACATGGAATAAGACCTGGCTATGGTACCCACAGGCAGAGCAATGTGGATCCGGCTTCAGTAAACACATGACACTTGAAAAAGGGGCCCATACTGGAGAAGAAAAAAGTAGAGACTACGACTCCCACTGCGCCAGACAGAGATGGTGTGGGCTCCGATCAGGAGAATATGCCGCCCACATTCTCAGATTATGTAGCAAACCCAATTTGAATTTTCTCCTACCGTTTCCTCAGGCAGCATTGATGTTGTTTATTGTATAAATCTTTACGTTTTTCTCCGTTTCTCCCCCTCAAATACTCTTATTGCAAGGGGGGGGGGGGGGGGGAGGAGAGAAGAGATGTGGCATCTCCCAGCTTTTGGGGGGGGGGGGGGGGGGGAGAACTACTCTACATCAGGAGCACCCATAGATCGTTAATCTTCAAGAAGGGCCCCCCCCCCCCCCCTTCAATTTGCGTTCAGCTACTAACACATCTTGCCTCAAAGGGTCTGTTCATACAAAAGCCGGCAGTGGGCAGAGTAATGGACTTCCAATACAAGTTAATCGCCAGATACTACTGGCAGCTACAGATTTTAGCACATTCAGGATCCTAAACATTCTACCTTGAGCTCCAATGAACGCCTTTGAAAGTGACCAGTTAGGGACAGTATTGTTAAATACTAGTGTTCAGCACGATGGCATGTGCATCCAGCACACTTACAAGAACGCTTGGCTCACTTTGTTTTAAGTTAAGGAAGATTTAATGGCTAAAGAAGCAGATGCCAGAGTAGGTCAAACAGTCTCAATGGCATGTGAGCAGCGGTGACTACAGCAATATTCTTAGCTGGGAACCTAGAAAACAGGGTTACTAATATGGACCATAGTTAGAAACACCCAAATTGATCTGCCGACATCCCAGTGCTCACTAACAAGCCCGCCCCCCCCCCCCTAAAAGGGAGCACCTCACTTCACAAGAGGTTAGTCATGTGCAAGACACACCCTGTTAAGATTCCACTGTGAAAGTCATTGTAAGGGAGAGACTGCAACCTACAGGATAAGAAAAGCAAATTAGTAGTGCGGAAACTGGCAATTTAAGAATGGGGCTAGACTGCCATCGTCCAAGGCAGTTAGGTGAGCACGTAAAGCTCAGAAACCTAGCACGTCGTGTCACACAAAGGCATTAGAGCACAGCTTAACCCACCCCTCTATTACTGCAGAAATCACATTAAACTCACTGAGCAGACACCAAAACCTAGACTGTCAACCGGCAAAGTAATTCCTCCCGTACGAGAAACCACAATTATTTTTTAATATGGGTAATTTTAACCCCAAGAAACAACTCCCTCACCTCTCACCAATGACAGCTATTCCACTGCCCATAAGTTTCAGTAAATGCTCAGCTGTAACCAGTATTTCCAATCCCAAGTGACCTCAGGCACAACAGTCCCCTCTATGTCCAATAATAGCAAGTCTCCCACTAGGACAGCATTTTCATAATGTTGACCCTGCAATGAAACTCCCCTGAAAACATTCAGTAGAAGCATCAAGGACGCAATGTTTCCAAAACTAGTTCACATGTCGGTCTGATCAATAGTTATACATTTGGACGAGCGAATATATCCACAAACTCAGCATAAGCAGGGGTTTGTACCAAATAGTTCCTAAGGTGGACACAAGAAACCTCCTGAACAGAAGAATAAAAGCCATCTCTCCACAAGGGCAGATCTCACATTGTAGTGAACTAGTGGTCCCTCCTAAACTCCTCTGGTGCCCAGGCAGTATTCCATCTCTCCAGTTTAGGTCCACAGGCAATAAAGACTCATGCCCGGCTGCAGACTTTAGAAATGCACAGACTCACATGTTTAGGATTAATTGCCTTTATTTATATGACAAACAGCTTAATAGAAAATGTGAGTCCATAAACCAACAATAATCAGAAAACGTTCAGAATGTCCCAAGGCATCTGCAAGAAATAAGACGAGTGGTGGGTTAGGCAAGTCAATGTCCACAAGTCTCTGCAACATATAACAGATCGAGACAAACAAGTAGTTCGGGATGGACTATTCCCATGGCAAGCATGGTCAGGCCCCCTGTCTAAAGGTGCAATGTAAGTGAAAAGCAACAGGTTTGAATGCTACCCAGAACCACTGATTTAAGATACTATGAAACATTACTCCACCATCTGCGTGGATGTGTATATGGGCATTTTTTCCTAAATATCTGGAATACTTACAATTCCCCAGCCTAACTCAACTATTGGTTTTGCCTCATCACCAGACATAAATGCACATTAAGTTTTAACATCTACTCCCACAATAATGCGCAGCATTTTAGGTTCAGATATTCAGCCACACCAAATGGCTGCTTAGTGTCCCTCTTCAACCTACTCATGCCTAGAATCCAGTGCAGGCCCCTGTTAAGTAAACAATGTAAAGCATGCTTACACATGACAGCGGTGCAGCTTCGAGGATTGCACTTCAATGAGGGGGTCCATTCAGCATGAACAAGCGAGTCAATCCAGAATCAGCCAACCTAAAAAAAGCAGAAAGTCTACAGTAAAGTCAAATAATTTTTACACCGAGTAAAGCTAGTTAGCCTGCTAGAACTGGCCAAATGTCAGCCCCCCAAAAAAAAAAACCAATGCTAAAATGTTTAATACGGATTACGAACCTGCCGCCATGTTCCAGGTGTACACAAGCCACAAGAAGCAGTATAGACCTGAAGAACATAACACTAAAAACCTATTGAAAATTGTAGGCCTTACGATTTTAAAATCGTATTTCGTTTACCATTACCATACAATCCTGTTCTTGAAGCCATGTACCTGCATAAATGCATAACCAAGTTTAAACTTGGATTTTCATTTACAGATTGAACCATCAGCACTGCCAACTTCAGAGCTAGACTAGACAGGCCTCCTTCAGTACATATAAGACACCATTCTCACTCCAGACTCCTCAGCCTTCAGAAGCATCCTCACACAAGTGCCCAAGTATGCAAAATGTTTTTTCTGCTTCCCATAATGAAGAGATTGTGTTACACAATAGTATCAAAGTATGAACTTGACCATTGAACCAACATCCACCATTCGTAGAGGGGGTAAAGGGCCAAGCACGTACTTTGACTGCTGAAGGTACAGTCAATGAAGCACTTTGCCTGTTATGGTGTTCCATGCCACATTTAATTAGATTTTTACTTAATTGGCAACAGCCTCAAGTTTCTGCAGCTACAGCCCATTAGAGAATGGATAGGGACAATCCATTGAATCATGAGGAATAAAGTCTTGATACATAAAGGTTCCCGACTGCATCCATTCCCCTCTTTGGAGGAAGAAATGGTGAGCGAGAGCCCCTTCGTGAGTGATAACTATTTGTGATGCTACTCAGAGGAAAGCAGGTCACACGTAGGTCTTGATTCAATAAAAACCTTATCTGGGTGCCACCAAGAAAGATCACAATTCCCATTGTCCACTAGATCTGCTCTGGTTTGTCATACTCCAGCAAATTCCCAATTATTTAGAAAACGTGCTTCAGTGTGATTGAGATACCACTTTGGTAGAGGAAGTGGCTCATAACAGATTCCACACGGGGTCCCCAGCATCATATGACTAAACTAGGAGGCTGAACAATGAAGCATGAAAAGGTACGTTAATAACCCGATAGACCCTGCCCTTCAGTAAACCTTACATACACTTTATAGCATTAGGACCTACAGGAAATTCTACAAGTGACACTGGTTTGCCAGGGATCCAAGCTGAAGGTCATGTATTAAGCCTCACTCCCCTTCAAAGTACCCCAAGATGAGGTCCCATACTTTGGTACAGTGAAGCAGTCTAACCTTAGCCGCTTCTCAGCTTCTACCAAGCAAGAGAAATCATACATAGAGCACTTAACATCCTTGATCTGATTCTCAATCACTAGGTATTCACCCTGCTAGGTTCTTTATAAATATTGTCAGGTTGCTGCTGTTCAGGTATTGCTTCTTTAAGAAGAAGCCGACAAGAAAGACAATTGTTTTTTCCACAACCATGGTAAGTGGAGAGAATAAGAGACCTTTAATTATTGCAAAATCACAAACTCCTCTGATGGCACTGGAATGCAAGTTAAGACGCACAGGCCATTTGTCCGTAAGTGGTTAAGCAAACATGCATAGCTAATGCTTCATCCTTCTACAGAGATGTAGAGGCTGTAAGACAGGCCGAGGCACTAAGCATGAAGGAGGAACCGTGTAAGGCAACCATCTCCTCAGAGTCCTTCAAAGCTTTACATTTGTTCATAATTCACTGTAACTAACTCTTAAAGGACACTACATGTACCTACACTACTACTGCTAATACACATGAACGCTAGACAGATAGCCACATTTAATTCTGACATCTGCCCTCCCTTACTCATATTTTCACTGTATCCCCACAAACATGTAATTTATGCATGATGTGGGAGTAAAAACACGCTGAGAACTGCACCAGTCAAATGGGAGATGGTGGAATTGTACTCGCACTACAGTTGGTTTAACAGGGTTTGATACCTGTGCACAAACCAATTGAAAACATCCATGTCCAGTTGCTGCTGCACCACATACTACCTTACATCGGCTTACTGGGATATATAACACCGCACTGTAAGATCAAGCATTAGGTAACACGGGCCTTTGTGATACATGTATTCAATATCTTGAATTTACTAATTCTGTAAACCCCAATAAATGTTAGAAATTAGTGTACTAGCATACCAAATCAATGACTCCACTGTCGATTAGATTTAGCCCATTGCCAACTGGTGTAGTCTAGGCATAGTTCAATCAATGATTTTTTCAAACCAACCTCCTACTGTGCTTGGAACTCCCAGCATTTACAACGCTGGTTCACACTCCCAACCTTACATCTGTAATCGTACTCAACATTTAGCAAGTGGTATATTACACACTCCTCTGTGCACCCAATCTACTTTCAGCATTAAGCAAAGACGGGTTTTCTTACATTTTGATTACGCACAGCTTTCAAGATTCACCACAAGGAGTCATGCAAGAAGCCTCAGAAGATTCACCAAGCCACAAGAGGACACAGAGCACCAGTCTGCAGCTGTAATCTCTTCCAGGATTGGAAAAGTAGTACAAGCCAATTGTGAAACTAGACCATAACAATGAAGTATACCATCTTGCAGGCATGCTCCTATACTAAGAACACAACACCGAGCAATATTACAATAATTCATACTAACCAGATGAATGTGATCTCTAGCATCACATCTGCTTCTTTACCATCCTGAAGGCTGCGTTTGAGCTGCTACATTGCTTTAGTAAGATTTCACTGCAAAATTTCAGAATGGATGCCTGGAGTGGCTTTCGATGGGACGCCCTTTGGAGCCAGCTCTCAGGCTATCTCGAGAGATAGACGGACAGAGCTCCGCTCCATCAATCTCTCAATGCCGTCAGCAGTACAGCCGGATCACCCAGTGGGAACACCCAAATAAAGAACGGGTGGCCCACATGGGGACCCGGCTGAAGTGCTGAGGGCTGGCTTAAAATTAAGCCATTTGATAATTTCATTATTCATCACAGAAGATTATTAGGTAAAGAATGGATAGGGAGAAGGACACAAGCCAGAAAATATAGAAGAAAAAACACAAAAACGGACAATACAAGTTTTCAATTCTTATAAATTAAGTTAACATGGTTCCTTCTAACAAACTTCTGAAAGTTCTCATGGTGTGAGACTAGTCAGCATGATTAAGTGTTTCCTCTGGTTGAGGGGGGGGGGTCATCTTGGTTCATTATCATGCTAATTGTTTACATGTCACGCCAATACATGACTACATTTGTTTCCAGAATTAAAATCCAATTAGTGTGCCATGAAATTTGAGACTAAACCTAGAGGACTCCACAACATGACAGCCCAGGTGAATCATACAAAATGCTGCCTGCAGCCTTAATGACATTAGTTATATACAGGTATATATTTGGGGGGGGTGGGGGTATAAAGTTAAGTTGCTGCTCTGCGTGAAAGATGGATTGAAATGTGAACACAAGCTGGTGGCTGAAAGGTCATGCTGGATTCTGTTCAGCAGTTTCAGGTTGTACAAGGTACCCTTAACATTGTCCTTAATATGCTTTTTCATGGTCAGTTTGGAGTCCAGAGTGAGCCCTAAAGATGTGACAGTTTTGTCTAGTCAGTAGGAGTCAAAGGAGTTTACCCATTTCAGCATTTGCGTGGAGCGCTGTATTTGGTAAGAGTAGAATAGGTGTCTTGGTTGAGTTTCAGGTGGTTGCAAGATAGCCAGTGTTGACTGAGGGTGGTATTTAAAATAGCTGAATGTCTTCAAGTAGAAGACTTCCATGTAGAGCTGGGTGTCATCCGCATATAAATGGAAGGAGATTCGTTGGTTATGGATGGCGGTGAGAAGTTCCAAATTATTAACTAGTGAGAGCAAGAGAAGAGCCCTACCCACCCGCCACCCCCCAACCTTTCTGGTCTGAAGTTAAGGTCAATCAGGTATGCTTCTGTTTTTTTTATTCTTGGCATGACTTCATATGAGTTGGACAGTCTGGCATCACTCCAGTTTTCAGGAAGCTGTTTATTATCCTAGTCCAGAGAGGCCTTAGGGCATGCTGGAGTTTTTTTGACGAGGGGTGATCATTGCTGAGGGTGTCTGTTGAATATTACAGTTTCTAGTTAGTAGACTTAACATCCAATCAGTAGCAGTCCTGAGACATGCATATACATGCTCAAGTATTGACTTGGCTCAGAATTTCAGTAGTTGTATCCAATCCAGCCAGGTGTACATACTAGCAAATCCAGTGATGGTTGGCATTTGAGATTGCGGTTCAAAAAGCCACAATTTGGATACACCAGGGAGGTGGATGTCAAGCTTCCCAAAGAACTACTATAGATGGATCCTAGCACATGTAGCCGTCTACTTTAATATATCCCAGTTATTGAGTTTACAACAAAGTCCAGCATAGTACTCAAACGGAGCACGTTCCGCATAAGTACTACAGTCTCCCATCTTGAAAAGACGTTTCAGTCCAGGTCACTTCTCAAAAAGAGAACCTAGGGTGGAACAGCAACCATATACGTAAATATGTAATGTTAATGTAACTCGTGGGTTTCAAAAGTTCCATCTAATTGGTCCTCCTCAAAGCAAAAAAAAGGAACCAAGGTAAAAAGGCACGGTGGCAATAGACTGACCCAGCCCCATCACAGATGCCAGTCTGGCTAACATGGGAAGTGAAGGTGGTGACACCTCGTACCATCAGACCCTGTAGGTTGTCACTAGGACCAAAGAAGACTAAAAACTAAATGAACTGTCAGTACGAAACAAGTAAGATTTCAGGTCACATGTTTGGTAAAGACTTGCTAATCAAGCAGTGACAGACCAGTAGCTCCCTAAACTCTACTGGTCTTGCATTGCAGCTGCAACCAAGTCCAGGATCAGCAACAAACCGCACTATTGTTTGCGTTATTCATTGCAAAATATAAGATTCCAGCTGATACCATTCCTGCTGAAAAATACATCCTTGTCATAAAAGACAACTGCCACTCTGGATCACTAACCAGTAGTTACTTCACTCTCCACAAAAACACCAAATTATATAACGCAGTCTGGTGACTAAAGCCAATTTTTAGTACAGGTGGTGCAGTTGGTTCCATACTCAAGCAGATGGTGCAGCTTCTTGCATTCTGTGAAAGCCACATCACTCAATTATCTTGTGGTTGCACAGACCAAGAAAACTGATCAAGCTGGACTTAGTTGGGCCCAGGCCTCTTTCAAAAGGACTGAAGTCTCAGCTGAGCAATGATGGAAAGTTAATGTCTTTGAAGAGGTATTTTTAATTATCTTGGTCACAATTCCATGCATAGTCTATTCCAGATCTTCCATCACCCCGCATGAAGCTGCCTCTAGGTGAAGCGGACCAGTGGGCTCAACCCTGCAATGCCAGCCCACAGGATCAGACCATTACTAGTTCAGGGCTCGTATTTTTTGCAAGATTTTTAATTATTCCACTCCAACTGGAGCCAGGTAAGCGCTTTAAAAAGGCAGGACGGTATGCTTCAATTTAAGTTTGAAGCAGTTTAGGTGCTGTCTACAGAGTTTGTAAGTTCATGGGATTTCTTTGGGCCTGCGTAGATAGTGTAGAAATGCAGAAACATCAAAGACAAATTACTTGCATATAGTGAGCCAACTGAATGAGTATCATGATCCTGCTCAGAAGACACCAGTAAGAGTTGGTTTAAAAACAATTGGAATTCAACGGCTAAAAGATCGATCAAACCGCAACTTCAGATGGGGTGTGGTTGTTCCCAGTTCCTTCAGTCAGTTGAATTGCTGTTGTCGTATTGCACCCACTGAAGATTTTAACATCTGGAAGAGTTGGAAGCAGCGCCCCTTCTTGCAGGTATACGCGCTTCAGGAATGGGAGGAGTTTGAGCAACCCCAAAGACCATCACAATGAGGGTGGAGTTGGAGGTCACCTGCTTTTACTTCAAACGCTAGTGAGCTTACCCTTTTCAACCAGCTCACTAACAATTATGAGAACCCAGTAGGGCCCACACAAGACAGTTAACTTGGAGAAAAGCGGAATGGATTAAAATGTGCAGCCTACAATGGGATTGGAATTAATGGCAGCACTAAAGATTCCACCTGCGCACCAAGGAATCCTGACTGCATGCACACTGTGGGGGTTGAGACTCTTGTACTTTGTGACGGTAAAGTACCAACATTCAACCTGAACAGGAAGACTAGGGGGTTTGCTGCTGCAGCAGCAAACATGGAGCCAAAGAAAGGGTTTCAAAACAGCTGCACTCTACAGTGGGTTTGTGCCACCCAACACTAAGCAGGAGCTGATAAACATTAGTGACAGTAGAAAGAAGGCCCCAATGAACAAGGAACCGTGGTTCTGCAAGCCACAACCACTGGACAGTCCTTAATGCATGCTTTCTGCCACACATGGAGAACCACTTCTCAAAGTCCTGTTTCATCTGCGCCAACAATGGATCCAAGTTGTCTGAGATCATCCCCTCCAAACCTGTTGCCAGAAACCGGAGTATTTGAGCAGCGAGGGCTGCCAATGGAAAGTGTAGCCATGGATGGCCTTCTGTGTTTAGCTACAAGTGGGAAGGCCTTGTCCCAATTCACCTTGTAACCAGACAGGGCTGCAAATCCATGAATACATTCCAGCAGGGCCGGTAGGAAGCAGTTGAGGTCTGTTAGAGTAAAGAGGACATCATCCACCTAAAAATAATTTTGAGAAACCATCCACGGGCCAAGGGCACCCACAATACTGGGTGAATCACAAATATTAGAGGCCAAGAGTTCCATGACTAGAAACAAGGGAAGGCATCCCCAGTGGGTGCCACTTAGGATCAGGAAAGGGTCTGTAAGGTAAGGACCCCCCAGTTAACTTGAGCTGTTGGACAATCATACAGCAGTCGCACCTCGGCAATTAGTTGGTATCCCAGGCCTAATCATTCCAGGGTGGCTAAGAGCTAGTCCCAGTCAATGCGGCTGAACGCTTTTTCAGCGTGTGGAGAAGAGGAACTTCACATTAACCGTGAGATCCTTGGCTGTCCAAAGGGTGTGGGCCAGGTTGCATAGGTATATCCTTGAGGAGCAGCCTGGCATGAAACCCAACCTGCATGTGGCGAATCAGGGAGGGTATGACCTTGCCTAGGTGCATTGCCAAGACACTGGCCAGGATTTTAATTTTGCAGTTTAGCTAAGAGATAAACCTATAGCTGCCACACAGGAGAAGACCTCTCCCAGATTTTGGAAGAACCACGACCACCACCTTGTTGGAGAGGGACCCCAGGGAAGTAGTCTGCTCTGCCTCCCAAAAGGCGACGGGGAGGGTGTCAACCACCTCCTCACCTGACCATCTAACATTGCACTGGGAAGCCATCCTCGCCCAGCATCTTCTGATATGGCAGTGGAGCAAATGGCAAGTGCCATCTCCTCCTACCTGAACTCCCCCACCAGGATCCCCACACCTACCCATGTGGGACTAGACAGGGGAGGTCCACTCCCCTCAAGGTGGCGGCGATGCAGCCCACGCCAGTGAGTAATAGACTTCTGAGTAAATGCACCACATACAGCCCAAGAGGCTAGAGATTTGAGCAGACATTCAGGTAAGAAGCCTAAACATACAGTCTTGAGCCTTTAAGCACCCAATGAGTTCCTTTGGAAATAAACAGTTACATTAAATAAAGCCCTTCGTAAGATGGCACACGCATCCAGCATGCTTACTAAGCTCGGCTCAGTTCAATCAAAGTTAATATTTGTTGGCTGGAGGAGCAAATGCCAGAGTAGGTCAATCAGTATAAATGGGATGTGGGTGGACGCGATTACAGCGAGATTCTTTGCCAGAACCTAGAAAACAGGTAGTTACTAATGTGGACCCAAGTTAGAAACAGCCATCAACATCTTCCCAAGGGTAATGGTATGCAAGTGCTTCTATTGGGAGATATATACACATACATACCCTTCAGATTTCACTGTGGAAGGGAGTGTTAGGGAGACTGCAACCTACAATACAACAAAAACACGACAAATTAGCAAAGCAGAAGACAGCCATTCGCAAGAATGGGGCTGAACCACCATCATACAAGGATTTTAAAATGACACGTTTCAGAAACCTAGCATGTTTCGTCAAAAAATATTTACCGAGCACAGCTATACCAAGCCCTCTATACCTACAGAAAATGACAGTCACTGATCAAACAAAAAACGAGACTGTCAACCGGAATAGTAGTTACTCTTAGAAACCAGCTTCAAATAAAAATAATTAACAACTCGATTATAAGCCGAAACAGCATCGTTAACACTCACCTCCCACTAATGACAGACAAATGTTTCACTGCCCATAAGGAAACGGGGACAAGCCAAGCCTCACTTGGACCACTGCTGAACTGAATAAAATCCCACTTGAGTTGCCTCTCTGGGGAAAACTGGAGCTCTCCAAATAAGAACCTCCTTGTTATCAGTTCTCCCAAAACTAACCGACCTGTCCATGGCTACTTAACACCAAGGAAAGGAACAATAAATGCCTCCAGCCATACTCCTCCCATCTCCCACCCTGAACAGTTCTAAACTGTCACATTACAAGCGATACTCTACAGCCAGGACCCTGGTAACCAATCATTCAGTAAAAGGATTCAAAATACAAACCTCCGCACAGAATCGTCAAGCCTGACCAGGATCCCAGGCACCTCCCGTGCGTCTGAACACGCCATGCTTCTCTGCTGAAACGAGATTGGGATGAAAAACAGGGTCAGAACAAACCACGCGGCATATCATCATCAAGGACCTTATCGCTGCTTTTTTGGCTTTAAAAGCCAGAAAACGGAGATAATGTTTTTGCCCTATTAACAAGAAGGTGCTAACATGCATAATCACATGTTAGCACCCTTTTCCCTACGCCTCCCTTCGCATCTCTAATGAGATGCGAAGTGGGCATTCCTTCCCAAAATAACTGGAGAAAAGTCACAAAATGACATTTCTCCAATCAATGGGCACGCTAACAAGCATAGCGATAAGAAAAGTAGCGCTAACCGCGGTTATCGCTACTTTGCTTATGCCTGCTTTTAATTTGACTTAACCATGATATCCACCTTCCATTGGATATCACAGCTAAGTATGCCCTGCACCAGCAACAACGTAGCACTAAACGTTGTGCTATTATCGCTGAAAACCCAGTGCTATTTGCACATTTGGCAGCAAACAGTTATTTTTTGATCACTCTGGAGATAAGCATCGCTGATAGCGCGCTATCTCTGCGATAAAAACAAGCGATAGCCAGTGATAATTATCCTCACGCTAAGAGCGCTTAGAGAGAATTAGCGCCAGTTGTGGATAATATGCCCCCACATATGCTACAGCCATCAAAAGACACTGCAGGCGCCAGAAGAGAACCTAGTTTAATTGCAGCCTCCCTTATTGGTAGACCCGCCCAAACTCAATGCCTGTGTTGAAGTGTTTGTGTTAATTTTTATACATGGAAAGTCTCCGCGGCCTGCAGGAAAACCCAGTCATTAACCTCCCTTCCTGCCCTCGAGACTGCGATCCATGCTCCGTGAACACTGCATTTAGAGCAACCCGCTCCCATAACTTTGAAACCAGCGTTTCCGGATTTCACCCGCCTCTAGGATCGAAGAGGGCGGCGGGACAGTATAAGAAAACGTGGTTATATCAGATCTCTAGGCCTAACCTCCCAGAAACAAATAAAAACGCGTTCAGATTTCAATGGAGACCCCGTAATAGAAGGACTCCCATCTCCCAAAAAACCTTACGGATAGTTTGTAAAACGGTAGAATATTTTATAATCTAGTGTTGACAAACCCACCCCATTAACCATTTCCAGGCGATAGTGGGAGGTGAGCTCAACTGCACCGCATTCTGTATAGGCGCCCAACACCAGTCAAAGGGCCGAATATACCTTCAAGTCACAGATGACCCTCTAGTTAAGAGTGGAGGCAACATTCTATAGGAAAAAATACGTTTAGTGCCTTACCATGTGTGGGTGCCACAAGCCGTGGTTACGCATTAAAACGCCTGCAAGGAAAAGCAAGAACAGCTGCCATTGCATCGGTCAGTTTAGGGGCCGTGTGGAACGCCTACAGACGCCCCTTCTAGAAGGTTCTTCGGTGTCGGCGGGAGGAGGACTTTCTCTGGTAACGGGACCACCGGAGGACAACACTGCAATTGAAACAAGTAGAATAAGTGTTCACGGTATAACAAAGTACTGGCGAAAGCATATTCCCTGTAAACGCCCAACAGGTATACCCACACCTCACTTAAACGCAATACAAGAGATCACCTACACTTGCATATACAAAAATAAGGGGAAACGACTTTAAAATGGTCAAGTGCGCATTCCGGAAACAAAGTCTATTTTCCCAATCGTGACGAACTAGAAAGTTATAAACTCGTTGAAAGAGATAACGACATAACAAAAAGGTGCACTAGCAAGATTTAAAAGGAATCGTCAGCCACCCACCCCAACGAAACATACAGCGCTTTTAATTCAGGCGGAGAAAGCAAAAAACGACTAAGCCAAGAACTAAATAGTGGGTATTAAAATAACTTACCCTCGAATCACCTGTCACAGAGCATAATGGAAAACAACAGCTTAAAAAAATGCTCGCAAAATATTGTCAAAGCACCTAGACGCTTGAAACAACCAAAGACTACGCCTCCAACGTAAAAGATAAACTCGCCTATAACATCAAATGAACTACCTTCTCCCAACCCTTCTTAAATACAAAGTTCAGTGACAGCCAGCGGCCACATGGCAAATTCTAAACCAATCATACGCCATTTCGCGGTAACAAGCCACAACTCGCTTGGTCCGTTGACCAATGCATTGCCAATTAGCCCCTATGAATATATTGGCCGCCATGGTCACCCGACACCACTCAGCCAATCAGAGTCCATCTGGATAATGAGCCCCACGTGTTATGGCCACCAGACCACGCTTCAGCCAACATCTGATCGCTCTTCAGCCAATCACTTGATGACCATCCTTCAGCGAATCAAACTCACTGGGGGGTAACAAGCCACGCTTGTGATGGGTCCTTGAACACTCCAGCCAATCAGAGGCCGCACGGAATACCAAGCTATGATCCTCTGACAACTGGACTATTCTCAGGAACTCAGGCAATGCTGTGATACAGGCCTGCTCTGTTTAAATACTATTGGCGCCAAACCAAGACTAGTTCAAGTCGCCCTCGTGACGCAGGGCAAATCGACAGCTATGCAGTGGCGTTGGGTAAAATGATGGGGCCCACGGCAGAACGTGAAGAGGGGCCCCGAGGCTCTCATATCACAGATATTCATTGGTCCTAGGGTGAGAGGGGCCCCGCCGCGCCGTAGGGGGTGTTCTGCCCATAGAGCTAAGCACACACTGATAACCTATGCACTACTGCAACCCTGCTTCCAGCAGTCACGGGGACCCGAGCTGCACACTTATTTACAAGCGTCATGCGCCGCCCGTGCGTCATGTTTAATATGGGGAAGAGTGATGAACCGGCGGCGCAAAGGGCTTGTAAATAAACCCCATAGTTTAAAGTACCAGGAACCACACAAAGCTCTAACAATGCACCTCCCTGTTGGCCCACAGCACTGAATGGTGTCAATGGCACAAATGAAGTATCCGTAAAGTGGAATGCCGCAGGTTGCATCCAAGCTGTCATAAAGACATTAATGGTACCTATAGAGTGCATCAACGCCCCACCCCCGAGGTCTGAACACTACATTGGCCCACAAACAATCCTGCACAGGCGTCATCATTCAGATGACCCTGCAGATAGAGGGACTGGGTGCCCTTGCCCACTGGCACTCCATGCCTGTGCCATCATTTACTCACGTGCGGGCCTACAGCCAAAGTTACCCCCTCACTCCAGGTCATTACGAACCATGCCCTAAACCTTACAGTGCTGAATTCAGGTGTGTTAAATGGATGCAAAACCGGACTACAATACCCAGAATGCATTAGGCTATCACACAAAGGGCCAGGTCTGGAAACTGGGTGTAAAGGCCTGGGCAGAGGTGATGACCATACCTATATCACCACCACCCTGCTCCCCTCGATCAAAATCTATATTAGTCAGGGAAGCATGTTAGAAAACAGTTTTTTGACTTCTTAAGACCTTTTAATTTACGGAAATTCATAGTGTCAAAAATCACGGTGGTAATCATTCCGCTGGCGCCGAAATCTGAGGCATACCTGGAGTGTTTGGTCTTGGTCTACTGAGCTAGAGAGTTCTTTCTGATATAGATTGTGTATGTAAAAACATTACAACATGTAAGTGTAAATATTTTCATATCATGACCTTGTGTGTGATCGGCCAGAGCGGGTTCTCGTCGATGTCCACAGGGCACAAGTCCTAAAAATAGAAGTGGGGGGCGCTGACGTCACAACAGGAAGTGACGTCACGAAAGGTGGCTTGCACCATCAGACTCGTTGCCTCCCCTCTCTCACCCCTTAGACGCGATTGCATCAGAGAAGCCAGCGCGTGAGCAGCGTTCTGAATGAGCTCCGATCTCGCCCCAGAGAGGCCCAAGAGTGAATGTGTGGCTCCATTGGCTCCAGTTATCGAGCTCCTGGTAAAATAAGTGGGGGGACGCCGTCCACCCACGTGGTACCCCGACTCGAGCCCTGGATGTCCACCACTCCTGGGCCTGATGCTCCCCCGCATGTAGCTTACCAGTGATGGAACAGCAGGCCTTCTCTTCGATGAACACCAGTGATGACATAGCATGCCTTCTCTTCGATGAACACCAGTGATGGCATAGCAGGCCTTCTCTTCGATGAACACCAGTGATGGCATAGCATGCCTTCTCTTCGATGAACACCAGTGATGGCATAGCATGCCTTCTCTTCGATGAACACCAGTGATGGAACAGCAGGCCTTCTCTTCGATGAACACCAGTGATGGCATAGCAGGCCTTCTCTTCGATGAACACCAGTGATGGCATAGCAGGCCTTCTCCTCGATGAACACGAGTGATGGCATAGCATGCCTTCTCCTCGATGAACACCGGTGATGGCATAGCAGGCCTTCTCTTCGATGAACACCGGTGATGGCATAGCAGGCCTTCTCTTCGATGAACACCGGTGATGGCATAGCAGGCTTTCTCTACGATGAACACCGGTGATGGCATAGCAGGCCTTCTCTTCGATGAACACCAGTGATGGCATAGCAGTTCTCTTCGATGAACACCAGTGATAGCATAGCAGGCCTTCTCTTCGATGAACACCAGTGATGGCATAGCAGGCCTTCTCTTCAATGAACACCAGTGATGGCATAGCAGGCCTTCTCTTCGATGAACACCAGTGATGGCATAGCAGGTCTTCTCTTCCATGAACACTAGTGATGGCATAGCAGTTCTCTTCGATGAACACCAGTGATGGCATAGCAGGCTTTCTCCTCGATGAACACCAGTGATGGCATAGCAGGCCTTCTCTTCGATGAACACCGGTGATGGCATAGCAGGCCTTCTCTTCGATGAACACCGGTGATGGCATAGCAGGCCTTCCCTTCGATGAACACCGGTGATGGCATAGCAGGCCTTCTCTTCGATGAACACCAGTGATGGCATAGCAGGCCTTCTGTTCGATGAACACCAGTGATGGCATAGCAGTTCTCTTCGATGAACACCAGTGATGGCATAGCAGGCCTTCTCTTCGATGAACACCAGTGATGGCATAGCAGGCCTTCTCTTCGCTTCGATGAACACCAGTGATGGCATAGCATGCCTTCTCTTCGATGAACACCAGTGATGGCATAGCAGGCCTTCTCTTCGATGAACACCAGTGATGGCATAGCATGCCTTCCCTTCGATGAACACCAGTGATGGCATAGCAGGCCTTCTCTTCGATGAACACCAGTGATGGCATAGCATGCCTTCTCTTCGATGAACACCAGTGATGGCATAGCAGGCCTTCTCTTCGATGAACACCAGTGATGGCATAGCAGGCCTTCTCTTCGATGAACACCAGTGATGGCATCATAGCATGGCTTCTCTTCGATGAACACCAGTGATGGCATAGCAGGCCTTCTCTTCGATGAACACCAGTGATGGCATAGCAGGCCTTCTCTTCGATGAACACCAGTGATGGCATAGCATGCCTTCTCTTCGATGAACACCAGTGATGGCATAGCATGCCTTCTCTTCGATGAACACCAGTGATGGCATAGCAGGCCTTCTCTTCGATGAACACCAGTGATGGCATAGCATGCCTTCTCTTCGATGAACATAAAGACACTTTAACATTAATAAGAGCTAAAGTACTGCATCGCTGTTCGAGGAGTGGGCTAGGAAGTTACCGGATAGGAAGCATTTACTCCCTCTACAAGTCGTTGTCCATTGGCGTTCATCATGATGCATCGTGCACAATGACGTAAGCACGGCACACAGATTCACTTTCAGGAAAATGGAGGGCGGCCTCATGAGATTACCATTCCCCTGGGGGAGAAATAGCTTCTTTACATCACCTCCTTACACCTACACTAGATCTGACCCACATTACCCACTACCACATACACTCTACACTATCCTATAGACCTTTGGCACATGTTGTTCCCCACTTTTTAATCACCCAGGTCCCTCATGCACCATTCACAGCAGGACGTCCCTGTTGCTCCCCCACCTCTGGCTTTCTCCCTTTCACTCTCCCATGTTACTCATTTCCCCAGTGACAGGTGGCTACAGAACTTCCCGCCACACACTGCTACCTACCCTTCACTCCCCTTAAGTACGCATAGATACCTTACATACACCATCGCTTCACAAATACACCCACACAACCCCCTACACTACTACCAAGACTCAATAACTTATACTACCTATAGCACCGATAGTTTACACCACAAACTATACACTAAGCCAATTATACACACAACATACATGTTAATTCCACTTCATTCCCTGTCACACCGCCAGTGAGCCGGAGGCAGCACTCCCAATAATCTTTAATATTACTACAGAACATTTTGCGTTCTCCCATTCACTCTAAGCCACCACCACATTACTACCTTAGAAGTACAAGACCACCAGATTTGAAATTAAATGAAAATCAAATTTATAAAGCGCCTTAATACCCAGAGATGTCTAGGCACTAGCCTAAAAAAGAGAAAGCCTACCAGATGGAGTGGTGGATAAGCCCAAGTCCTGAGTCTATTGGTTGAAAAGCCACATTTTTAATTCCTTGCTGAAAGCCAGCCGATCAGTCTTCATTTTAAGGTGGAGGGGCATGGAGTTCCACAAGCTTGCCGTGCAGGTCACAAAACCCCTGCCACCCCCGTTTGAGCTCTTGAACTTGGGAATCACGAGGTTGTAAGCAGAAGCTGATCGAAGAGGTCTGACTGGAGTGTAAAGCTGAAACTGTCGACTGAGATATCCAGGACCTAGATTGTGCAAAGACTTGAAGGTGCTGAAACTGTCTTTTGAGAGATTCAGGACCTAGATTGTGCAAAGACTTGAAGGCGATGAAACTGTCTTTTGAGAGATTCAGGACCTAGATTGTGCAAAGACTTGAAGGCGCTGAAACTGTCTTTTGAGAGATTCAGGACCTAGATTGTGCAAAGACTTGAAGGCGCTGAAACTGTCGATTGAGATAGCCAGGACCTAGATTGTGCAAAGACTTGAAGGCGCTGAAACTGTCGACTGAGATATCCAGGACCTAGATTGTGCAAAGACTTGAAGGTGCTGAAACTGTCTTTTGAAAGATTCAGGACCTAGATTGTGCAAAGACTTGAAGGCGATGAAACTGTCTTTTGAGAGATTCAGGACCTAGATTGTGCAAAGACTCGAAGGCACTGAAACTGTCGTTTGAGAGATTCAGGACCTAGATTGTGCAAAGACTTGAAGGCGCTGAAACTGTCTTTTGAGAGATTCAGGACCTAGATTGTACAAAAACTTGAAGGCGCTGAAACTGTCTTTTGAGAGATTCAGGACCTAGATTGTGCAAAGACTTGAAGGCGCTGAAACTGTCGATTGAGATATTCAGGACCTCGATTGTGCAAAGACTTGAAGGCGCTGAAACTGTCGACTGAGATATCCAGGACCTAGATTGTGCAAAGACTTGAAGGCGCTGAAACTGTCGTTTGAGAGATTCAGGACCTAGATTGTGCAAAGACTTGAAGGCGCTGAAACTGTCGATTGAGATATCCAGGACCTAGATTGTGCAAAGACTTGAAGGCGCTGAAACTGCACAATCTAGGTCCTGAATATCTCAATCGACAGTTTCAGCGCCTTCAAGTCTTTGCACAATCTAGGTCCTGAATCTCTCAATCGACAGTTTCAGCGCCTTCAAGTCTTTGCACAATCTAGGTCCTGGATATCTCAGTCGACAGTTTCAGCGCCTTCAAGTCTTTGCACAATCGAGGTCCTGAATATCTCAATCGACAGTTTCAGCGCCTTCAAGTCTTTGCACAATCGAGGTCCTGAATATCTCAATCGACAGTTTCAGCGCCTTCAAGTCTTTGCACAATCTAGGTCCTGAATATCTCAATCGACAGTTTCAGCGCCTTCAAGTCTTTGCACAATCTAGGTCCTGGATATCTCAATCGACAGTTTCAGCGCCTTCAAGTCTTTGCACAATCTAGGTCCTGAATATCTCAATCGACAGTTTCAGCGCCTTCAAGTCTTTGCACAATCTAGGTCCTGAATATCTCAATCGACAAAGACTTGAAGGCGCTGAAACTGTCGATTGAGATATTCAGGACCTAGATTGTGCAAAGACTTGAAGGCGCTGAAACTGTCGATTGAGATATCCAGGACCTAGATTGTGCAAAGACTTGAAGGCGCTGAAACTGTCGACTGAGATATTCAGGACCTAGATTGAGCAAAGACTTGAAGGCGCTGAAACTGTCGATTGAGATATTCAGGACCTAGATTGTGCAAAGACTTGAAGGCGCTGAAACTGTCGATTGAGATATCCAGGACCTAGATTGTGCAAAGACTTGAAGGCGCTGAAACTGTCTTTTGAGAGATTCAGGACCTAGATTGTGCAAAGACTTGAAGGCGCTGAAACTGTCGATTGAGATATTCAGGACCTAGATTGTGCAAAGACTTGAAGGCGCTGAAACTGTCTTTTGAGAGATTCAGGACCTAGATTGTGCAAAGACTTGAAGGTGCTGAAACTGTCTTTTGAGAAATTCAGGACTTAGATTGTGCAAAGACTTGAAGGCGCTGAAACTGTCAATTGAGATATTCAGCACCTAGATTGTGCAAAGACTTGAAGGCGCTGAAACTGCACAATCTAGGTCCTGAATATATCAAAAGACAGTTTCAGCGCTGTAGGAGAGTAGGATCTGCACTTATGTTGCCCCCCCTTTTTTTCTGATGTTTACACTGGTTTCTGGCTATAGTCTGGCTGGGTCCCTGCTAATCAGGGCCCCAGCCTCTCTGTTCTCTCTAAACAACTTGGAGTGCATATTAGATGCACTAGTGATTGGATACTGTGGTACCTTATTAGCCCCTAGTATATGGTACCTTAGGTACCAAGGGCATAGGTACTTCACAGGCCTACCAGGGGCTGAAGCATGTATTATGCCACCCCTGGGAAGCAACCTAAATCTGACACCACAGGGCTGCTACTGCAGCCTGGGTGAGGTGGTGTTAGCACTCCTCACTGAGGGATAGGTTCCCTATATCTCACCTTACACACACATATAAACCTATCAGTCACCCCTAAGGCAGGCCCTATCAATCCTGAGGGCAGGGTGCTTGGTTTCCACGTGAGAGGATGCCTCTGCCTGAGCAGGGCCCCTCTGCAGCTCTCAGAGTCCATTCTCTGTAGCTGTTTGTGGATGCGGTTAAACCATATACTCTTAAGTACATTATAACCTAGCGGTAAATGCTAACTTTGGGATGGCTGCATCAAAACATGTCGTGTTTGGTGTCAAACGCTTTGGAATCATACCCCCACACCAGTAACTGGTGTGGGAGTATGATCCCCCCCTTCTAGAGGGATGGACATGTACCCACTGTGGAAACACGGTAGAATCCTGAAGAGCCCTGGCATCACAAAATGGATGTCACCAGCACAGACACTGGGCTGCCCTCCTGCTGCTGACCGAAACTCGCAGTGGAGGAGGCCCAACAATAGGCATCCTGTCACAGGGAGGTGTAACCACCTTCCAGAAAAGGATTTAGTGTATTGGGGCTGGGTGGGTGCACTCCTAGAGTGCTTTGAAGTCCTGCACTGGGGGAGCAGGAGGCTCCTCTGTGCATATGCCAGTTCAAACCGGTTCAGGGGCTACCAGCCCCTGCTCTGGCGCGAAACTGGACAAAGGGAAGTGGGTGTAGCCACCCACTCCCCTGACCCTCCCATAGGAGTGGTCATAGAGCTAGTCCCTCCCTTCCTTGTAGTATAAGTTAGGGAACCCTTGCCATTGCAAACTAGATATCCCTGGACGACGCTCTGAAAGAAGAATCCTGGACCTTCAACGTTCCACTACCTTTGGAAGACTGAAGAATCTCCCTTGGAGTCAAGGAGAGACTCCCCTGCTTGGCAGGCACCAAAACATTGCATCAACGGTAGCAAACTTTCCCGCTTCTGTTGGAGTCCGAAGTCCCTGCAGCCCCGGAAGTGGATTTCCTGATTTCTCGATGGCCATTGTGAGTCCCCAGTGAAGCTGAGGAGAGTGGACCCCACGAGTGACGAGGAACAGCAATACCCGGGTACCGTGCACTATTGTCGAGTGCAACCCCTTCACCACATTCTATGAACTTGTGCTTTGGACCACGTATTGCCCAAGCCTCCAGCAAGATTTCCTCCGAAAATCAGAGGCCTACCTCGTCTCGAGTGACCGTGGGCTCCTGGTGAGTGAATCCTCCCGAGGTGTATTCGCAATCCCTTGCCGGTTGGCTTGTGGGTCCCCTGAAGACTTTTCTACAGAACCAAAGGGCTCCTCTGATTGCTCCAGGCCTGCCCTGACTTACCTTCACTGGGTGAGTCTCTCAGACCTTGCTGGTTTGCATCGCTGACTTTCTTCACTTTCCACAAGACTTGCTGTTGCCAAGGCTTGTTGGCTCCAATCCGGTTGCCGACACCTCAGTAAGCTGCAGACTTTGTGGGACACTCCGAATCCAGCTCCTGGTTATCGTCGACGCCTCCTGGACCTCGTGGCTGAAGAGTCAAGACACCTGTGATCACCTGAAATCATCCGACTACTGTGGGCATCCAGCTTCCTGGCCCCGGGTCACTGGCAAGTGACTTTGAACACTGTCTCCTCTGCTTTCAGGTCTTCTTTCTTCAGAGTCCAGCCTTGGATTCCACCGGACACTTCTCCTGTCTTCACAAGCAGCAAGTCTACTTTGGCTCCCATTGAAAATGACGCCGCCACCCGTCACCAAAAGACACCTATGCACCCGGCTTCCCTGGGTGAGGTTACACGAGTACTCCGGTGATCACATGGGTGCTGGCCTTAGAACCTTCTAAGTTTAAAAGGGTTTGCTCAAAGTCCTCTCCTAAGTGTCCTTAATCTTTAAAATTCCAACCACAACTTTCCCATACGATTGTACGGAGCTTGCGGATGTGTTTTCACACTGCACGCGTCCCCCGTGAGTCCCCTGTGTCACTACCTTGGGTGGTTCCTTGGGGTCCCAGCGATTCTATGTGCTCTAGGCACTGTGTCTAGTCAAGTCGTGGTTCTTATACCACTTTCTTAGTATATGGTTTGGTCTCCCCCTGGAGCCCACTGTGTATTGTGCTATTTACTGTCGTTCTAGTGCTTTAATATTGTGTATCTTGTTCTCTAATCTCATAAAGAGGTTAGTAGAGAGTGTTTAGTAATAAATACATATATTTTATATATACCATGTGTTGTTCTCCTTTCATTTGGTCATAAAGGAGGTTATAATCTGGTAAACCAAGCTGCTTTACATTCCTTCGAGACTTAGTCTGAAGGCTGCTCTCCATAGCTACCACTAGGATAGCTTTCAATAAAGGTGGTCTTTAACCTAATCATCAAAAAGGGTAGTTTGGACTGGTACAAGGTGCCCACTATAACTAGTGGACAGCATATACCAGGCCAACTTCTCACACTCCTGACATCTAATAATCTTGTTTACTAACCTATATACATAGGCGTTTCTTGTCTCTCTGTCAGGTTTGCTCTATCCGCAGTCATAAAAATGTGCCCTGCTGTTGTTTACACTGTGCCTTCGCTGATGCCTCTTTGACATGTTTGTGCTGCTGATTCCATACTACACCTATTCTGTGTGAGAGAAGCTTGCACTGCTGCTGCACTGTGCAATTATATCTGTGTGGGAAGCTTGCAATATTTCTACCTGTGCTGTGTGTTAGTGAAACTTGAGAAAACATTTTCACTGTGCAAAACTAGCTTACCAGTGTTCGTTTTTTAGAAAGGGAGAGAAACGGCTTTGGGACACTGCAAAACCCAGGTTTGAGGAAACAGTTTGTGTCCAATGCAGACAAATGCAAAGTTATGCTCTGAGGGCACAGCACTCCCAAGTATCAGCATAGCAGAAGGATGTGAAGGGGATTATGGCTTCGGGTCTGGAGGTTCAACAGGGAATAAAAAATTTGCTAGCAGTCGCGCCAAGAATTTACAATTCTATTAAGGACACGGAGGCAAGGATTATTGCTTCTCTTTCTTTACTGTTCAAATCAAAGCAGACAATGAAAAACGTTTTAAACAAAAATAAACTACATTTCCCATGATGCTCTAGCAATCAATCATGTCCCATCAGACCCTATAAGAGTCACCATCTCCTTCACATGAGCCTCTTTCTTTGCTCGATTTTTTAGTCCAAGTGCGAACATTAATTTGAAATCCAAAGTATTATCCTCCAATGAGGAAGAACCAGAACCAAGAACTAGGACGTTGTCCAACCTCTTCAACCAGAAGAACGATTATTCAGCTTTCTTTTCTCAACCTGGAATAAATTAAATAGAAAGAAACCCGCATTCTCTGTTGAACAGAATGCATATTACATACAGGTGGGTACTTTATTGAATTAAATATAACCGGGTGGGATAAACCTTGCCTCCGTGTCCTTAATAGAATTGTAAATTCTTGGCGCGAATGCTAGCAAATTTTTTATTCTATTACAGGACCGGAGGCTTCGGATTATTGCTTGTTTAACCCTTATCAAATACCATAGTACTTATATCACCCACCGGTTTATAATAAAATTGCTTAAACGTAGACTCTGATGACCAATCAGCAGATCTCATAATGTCTTAAATAGTTGAACTCAACATAGATGTTTTGGATGCCATGGCACTACTTACAGAATGTGCCCCAAATATCTGGGTATCAATACCAGCTTCTTGCATGACTGACGTCAACCATCTGGCTATCGTAGCTGCTGATACTGGCTTGACAAGTTTTTTCAAAGCAATCAATAATTGTGTAGAACCCTCTGGTCGCAAAGACCTTGTACATTCTGCATAGGCTTTAAGGCATTGCACTACACATAACTTAGCATTACTGGGAAAAGCATTCTCCACCAAGTGTCTTACTTGCTGACGCTCGTCTTCCTCCCAACCCACCCCGAAACACGTTCCCGTACCTGTCTGAACCACTCTCCTCCAGGTGCGTGGCTGGGCGCTGAGCCGTGACGTTGGCCTCCTGGCTCTCTTGATAAAGCTTATCCCTCCGGTATCGAGGTCAGTAGCGGTCGTCTCCTCTCTAGCGTTTCACGGCAGCTCTCTAGGGAATCCTCACGCTCTCCTCTTCCGCATCTTCCGGGTTCTTCTTCTACCTCGTCAGGAATCCGGCCAACTCCCATTGACCTGTCCAGGATGACGTCGTACTTATGGGTGGCAACCTCAGGGGAACTCTCCCAGTTAAAGAAACAGGGTCCTACAAATACAGAGCCCTCGTCCCGCGGGGTGTTTCGTTCCATAGCCCAGTCGTCTGGCTGGAAAGAGAGGAAAGGACTGGTTTCAGGAGGCGCATTCCACCAGTCCCCCTTATGCTCCTGTCCCCCCTGAGACCCGATGGAATCGTGACACATTGTTTACTTACCTGAAGAATAAACATTTTGCAGAAGTTGGAAAGATACCCATTCCCAAACAACTTTGTGCTGGATATTAATCATTAAACCAACCAGAAAGCTCACACAGATTCGAGTGGGAAAGGGTTAGGTCAGGATCTCTGGGAGCAGAACCTACAATGACAGAGAAATAACAGGTCTTAAACTCTCATAGGTTCTTCTCTAGCCAATTCCCAATGAAGGGGCTGTGGGGAACAGAACCTGCAACAACAAAGTATAAAGAGACTACGTTTACTCTTTTTACCATGCAGCATTTGAGCTTGGCTTAGGAGAGTAGCTGATTGAAAAGACTAGTTGAACAATCTTTAGTTCAGTATGGGAGGGTCGGGCCAGCCTTCTGTCTAAGCCTCAGGAGTTGGACTAGGTCACTGAAGGCGTAAGCATGGATTCCTTCCTCCTGGGAAACGAAAGAAAAGATTGTGGCCTAAAGAGATGAAGTAGGCAGGCTGAAGCAGCAGCCTGTTGAAGCAGGTCTTCTGTGTGCTAGAGAGATGGGCTGGTCAGGGCTTCACTTTGACCTCCGGCTGTGACTTCTAGATAATATCATCCTTGTGGTTGGTGCCAAAGAGTCCAACTTGAAGTTGTCTGATGGAAGCTGCTGGCCAACTGCTTTGATGTCCTTCACCTGGCTAACTTTGGGCATGGTAATCAGGAGTCGGCAAGGAAAACTGTGAATTCTTACCCCCACTTCAATATAGAAAGAGCTGTTACTGGCGGGCTGAGAATAGAGGTGTGGTCAGAATCGCGAGTCAGAAATCCACAGGTGTGCTGTTTTCTCAGTCATGCAGGCAGCAGAGTGAGGGGGGTGGCTTTAAAGAGGTGAGGCAGGAAATCTGAACGCTCCTTTCTGCTGGGGCGGAAAAGGAAAGCTGCCAACATCACCCTACATGATCCTTGTTGCAGGCTGAGTAGGGAATCACTGGAAATATGAACAAAACAAAATGTTGTTATCCCAGCACATTCCTAGGCCCTCCTTGAATAATAAAAAGCACACAAAGAACATAGAAGTAGAATGCTGCATCCAACAAGGGGCACAGAATGACTTAAGTGCCGGAGTGCAGTCTCCACAACATAGAAAACGCTGACAGTGAGGCACCAAGGAGAATTAAATGGAACTTTTGCATCAAAGTGTTCACTGGAACACTTAATTTGTCCCTCTTTGAAAAATGGGGCATTCATTACATTTTGGCTACGCAAGTGAGGTGAAATGGCAACAACACATGATCTGGCTAAGTTTGCCAACTGGTCGGTTTATTACTGGCATGGCCAGTATATTAATATCCTGGGAGGTAAGAAAATGAACCAAAAAACCCAAATCCGGTCTTTTTCATAAAGTTACGAAAAACCCAGCGACACACGTTGCCTCGCTGTGGAAGGCCCTTTGCAAATGTTGACTGGTCAATTTTCTGTTTCTTATTGCTATATTTGGGTGTTAAATGGGTTCTAATGAGTTGCACCCAATGTCCAGACAGTGTTACCAAGTTTAAAAATTACATAATAATGAAGTAATGCTATCACAAAATGTGCTGCACTATGCCGTATAATTTGCTTTTTCTTGCTGCATAATTTACTCAAACCTATCACAAAATGTGGGCCTCCTCTGCCTCATAATTCCAGTGGCTCTGCTGATAGTTAAACTAAACAAAGGCAGAAAAGCTGTGTTAAAAATCATACTCCGGCCTTAACCGAATCATAAAATATGAACAGAAGATTATTTTTAATGCTTCTTACAGTTCTATGTAGAGTGAGCTCGACCCAAGGGCATTGGAGCGCTATTCATGAGCATCAGTTACATTACACATGATCAGATTCATTTTAAAGTTATTTTAGGGCCTGGAAGATGAAATGATTCCCCCAGAATCACAGGATGTTGAGCCAACACTGGGACTAGAATCTGATTCTCCATGTCTTGGCAGCTGTGACCTTCATGACACTTTTTAAGAGGCCTAAGCACACACATCAAGGCATGAATGTGGGAGGAGGTTGTTCAGAAGCGGATGGGGGAGGGGGACACTGGGAAAATGGCCCAACAGCCATAGCCTTAAATCAAAGAGGGGGGACGGAAGAGGGTATCTTTAGAGAGGTCCTACTCCTGTGCTCCTCCAGGGACTAACATCAGGATTATCAAGTGTGAAGAGTAGTTCCATTGCCAGACAGATGCACGTATTTGTGCTATTTGGCCGGAGTATGAGTCGCTGGGAGATCTGTATTTCAGATCGTAATGCCCTCACATACCTGTTGGGGTGTCATGCTTCATCATTGGGCGCTCCTCTTCAGTCCAGCGCTGCAATGCCTGACGGTCCTGGTGGCTGCTTTAGCGGAGTTCTTTTGATCTGAGGACGCCATAAATGATGAGTGCAAGTGGGCAGTATGAGTGGTGAGATCTGGCGTAAAAAAGTGACTTAAAATAGGCACAAGAGCCCATAGCAACAACTGGCCCCAGCAAGTCTTCTTCTCTTACTCACCCCTTCCCAGCCCACCATTGCCTCAGGACGATGGCATAGTAGGGGAGGGGATTAAGGAAAGGTCACAGCTGCTGATGGCCCAACGGCCATAACATTATGTGGCATACCCAGCGAGGCTGCTGTATTCTTCCCGTCCAGTACCCTCTGTGGAAAGCGGAAGAAACAAGCATTGCAATGCAAAGGCCTTGCATTTGCAAAAGTTAAAGCTATTGGCGTTGTAAATGACAATGTCTTTTCACAGCCAGCCCACTAATCCTACATGCAGGGGGGGGGGCAAGAGTTAAACAAAGAGCAGCAATTAATTCACTTACTTGTCAAAGGCTGCAGGTCGTTTCAGGAGCTGGGCAGATGCAAGAAAATGGACCAGAACACCGTAATTGAAATCAGCATGAGGGTGGAGGAGGCAGCTACAGTCTAAACAGCGAGGGTGGGAGCGAGCGTTTGACAAACGTGCAGGGTATTAAAAATGCAAAAATAAACATTATTGGTACAGCGTATGCTACTGTGTTTTAGAAACTATTAAAATGCTGAAGTTTGGCACAAAGCATGAGACTAGGACGGTTTTCCCCCAAGCCCTAAACTAAGGCATGCAATCAGTTTCTTAAGGGCTGCAAGTTTTTGTTATGGGGCTGAACTCAGCTGAGGAAGATCACACAATTTGTCAAGGCCCACAGAGTGAACAAGCGAAAAAAGGTTGAGATTTTTTGGTCAGAACCAAAATAACTATCTATTTAATGATTCCACCGCCCAGCCCATTAAGCCTATGTGCGGGAGGGGGAGTGGGGGCGCAACGGATTAGAAAAAGAGCTGCAATTAACTCACTTGTCGAAGGCTGCCAGTCGTTCGGGAGTGGGCCTGATGCAAGAAGTTGGACTGTAACTGAAACAAACAGGAGGGAGGAGGCGGCAACTACAGCCCACGGAGCGAACGTTCGTATGAAGAGCAGCTGTTCCAAAAAATGTATTAAAGCCATTAAAGTGAAAGTGCGGCATGGGGCGCTTAATATAAAAAAATACTTTGTTATGGTAAATATGGTGCATATAAGAAAGGCACATGGTCGCCATGAAACTGAGAGCACGGGTTAAAAAAAAGCAGTTGACACTATAACTGAAACGAGCAGGAAGGAGGAGGAGGCAAATATAGCCCAGGGAGAGAGCGTTCGCATGTTCTCACAGCGGCTGAATACCGTGCCGTACTCATCGCTGTAGCAGCCTCTGCAGCTTCTGCACATGCAGCGGTGACATGCTCTTCCCAGGCCACGGGAGCGCTGCTGGTACCGCAGACGCACATCGCTTTCGTGGATCCAATCTACTGCGATGAAAGCACTGCAGCTCGCCCTGAAGTGGGGAGGGAGCATATTTCAAAGACAAATCGCAGTGTCCATTACGGGCACGCTGTGGCAAAAAGCAAGTAATTAAAAAGTATGGAGCAGGGCGACCAGCAGTAAAGCAGCTTTGTGCGTGCTGGAGTGCTGTGCACAAGTAAAGAAAGGCACATGGTTTCTTAAAGAAAAAGCAACTACACCATGGCGTCAGAGGCAGGACGCAAGGAGGAGCCTTACTAATAAAAAAAAATAAGTTGGGGCCGTGCTGAAAACTAAAGCATGGCGCCCGAGGCAGGACGGTAATGAGGAACAGACAGGCGATGAGGAGCGGACAGACTGACAATGAAACATGCTGAGTACCAAACCAAGTAAATGGGCAAGTCCTCATGGGAGATTACAAAAGTAGAAAAGGTGGTTCTAAGGAGGGACTACTAAGCCTATTCACAAATCAAAAGCAACCATTTAGAATGGACAGTAACGGCAGCCAATGCGGAAAATGGGCGGAACTTCAGGTCCAATACCTGAATTCAGCCTGTCTCGAAGAGACAACGCAAGCGCTGCCTAGGCGAGACCTAACAAATTGTCCCACAGAGGGCACTGAGACAGCAGCCCATCACCCAGTGCCTGACTGGCCGCATTGCCAATCCTACCCTAGTAGGACTGGGGGCTAAAAACTGAACTAGGCGAGAAACAAGTGTTCCTCCAACTAACAGGAAAACATACAATGCACAACAGCTGGCCAACTGCCTCTGCCTCTGCACTGGTTCTGATGAAACATCACAAATACAGCTTTAAACAAGAGACATTTTAAGGCACGGGCAATTAAATAGGGCCCCACTTTTCAAGGGCCACCCTAGGAAAGAACACTTTCTCTTTAACTAGCTCACTTCTTTCTATTCCCATTGCTCTGCCTCTCTCCTCTCTGCATACCTCTACCTCTGAGTCCCTCTTGCTTTTCTCAGTAGCATTTTAAGGATATCTGGGAACCCTGGAAGCTCATATCTCATCTGCTGTTATGTGACCCCGTTTCTGAAAGTTTCTTAGGCATCATGCGCACTTCAATTAGCAAAAAATGGGCTTTACAATTACGAACAGGAGCCCCAAAATATCTTGTCTAGACAAATCCTCAAGACAACCCTGCTTTAGACAAAAGGTCTAAACTCCCGATTGCCAGTAATATGTTACACCTTCACCAGCAGTCAGAAGTCTGTCCATAGCTGCTTACAGAAATGCAACACACAGGAATGCAATCCGCTACGCCTACTTTATTGTCCTTTTACACACCTAACAACCACCACATTGAATGCGTTGGGTGCTTCCTAGATCGACTGCTATAAAGCCTTCTACATCAGGTTGCCCCCACCAAAAAAGTCAAAATTCGATATAATCCAGAGCCAACTCATTTCAACTCATATACAGGCTTAGGAATTTCGACTGCCCGAAGGTCCTACACTGTCTCCCGATCCCAAAAACGCTCAACGCGAGCCTTGCAGGCCACACACTGGTCAGTCTATTTATTCAGCCCTAGCAACCACCCTGGTGCTTGAAGATGCTGACCATCCTTCAATCCAGACACATCTGAGGTGTACGATGGCCCCTCTCACTTCAGTCCAGCATCTTTGCTAGCCATCCATCCCTTCCCAACAGACATGCACCGAATACTATTCGCAGGTACAATATTACTAAGGACAATCCATATCCGTACAGTACCTTGGCCATTATTAAATATGTTTATATTTACAAATTCTACCACACTCTACTACCGATATATCTGCTTTGCTTCTCTCTTTAACACAGCAGTGTGTAGGTCTTAAAATAACCTTTAAAAAAAAAAAAGTCGGGGGAGGAGCCAAGATGGCGACCGGGACGGCAGCGTAGATTCCCGGCTCCGTGAACCTCCGCATCCCGCACGGATATCCTGCACGAGATCCTCAGTCTGCGCTATGAGATCGTGTTTGTGAATGAGAGTGGCAACCGATCGTGTGACTCCGAGGTTTCTGGATGCTGCACCGCCGGAGAAATCTGCAGTTGAACTTTGCGGCCCGTGCAGCCCCGGAGCCGGGGCCTCGAGTGGACGCCTTGGCCGGGTGGCAGTTCAACAACAGCGGCCTGTGGTGACTGGGTGGAGTCGGTCCACCGGAGCGGTGCTGCCCTCGGCCTGCATTTCGCCGTGGTCGCTCCCACTGCTGAGCGTAGCGGACCGAGGGCATGCCCGGGGGTGCGGTTCTCAGATTCTTCGGTGCTTGCCCCTGCCTTTGACGGTGAGCTGCCCGGACGCCGCCCCTGGCTCGCCCTGATCCTTGCGGGCTGCTCCCGGATTTTCGCGGGAGCTGGTCCGTGGTGGGGACGACTGTTGCCCGTGTCCACGCAACGGCTGAATTTGTGCCTGCCCCCGGACCCCTGTCTCCAGCGACGTGGACCTCGAGGCGCTTGCCCCTGGGTCCCGGCCCCAATACGAGTCGGGCCTTCCCGGCGGCCATCTTGTTGCGATGCAGCCTACCATCCTGTCCACTGGGTCGCAGCAGGATTGGGAGTGTGTGACTTTTGGGAGTGTGGCGGAGCGATCGCAGAGAGCTGTGCTGCGGTACGGCGACCTCCTAGAGGCCCTTGGTGCCCTTCATTTCTCCTTGGCTCGTGGCGTCGGGGTCTTGGGGAGTAAGCTCGATGGTGTGGCATCAGCGTTGGGACAGTGGCGGCATGCTGGTCCGCAGGTACACAGGGACTTCCCACACTGCACACGGGAGGATAATGTCGCGGCCACCCCTGAGATTAGTGCACAGCCGGACACTCCGGACAGTATGCTATCGTGTGATCGGCTAACTGAGGGTTTGATCTGTTCCGGAGGTATTGGACCTGAGTGGAAGGTGGTGGCCTCGTCCCGTGCACGGCCTCCGGCGACCCAGGGACAATTCCAGCAACATTTGTCTACTTTGGCTGATTCAGCCTTCCTGGACCTTGTGTGCAGTGCAGATCCTGGGGCGGCACTGGGAAAGACGTCCCTCCATGATGCGGACTGTGTTGGTACTCAGAGACTTCCACCCCACCTGTGTGCGTCGCTTCCCGGTTGTTTTTGGACACTCCTTTACCTTGGAACATCGGACATGGTGCTGGGTCGAGGGGTAGGCATGGGCAGAATTGCAAAGAGTGGTCAAGGATGAGGCTGATCCTTCGGGGGTGGTCATCTAGTAGACGGGCGGACTCGTGGTTGCGTACTCTCAGGACATAGCTATTAGCATATTTGGTGCATAATGCTCCCCATCCCCCTTTTTTTGATATGGTCGATTTGGTGCTGCTTATTGTTTGCTGTGGGGAGACCTCACCGTGCGGGAGGGAGAAGCCGGGGGTATGTTTTGTGGGCCCTCCTCCAGTTTATTATACTTTCTCCACCCCCCCGTCTGGTGGGGTTCTTTCTTACTCCTTTTTCCCTGTTTCTTCTATATTTCGGGTCTAGTTCCAGGGCGACAGGCACACTGCTGGGGGGGGGGGGCCATACTCATTTGCAGAGGTGCAGGGTGGGGGGTTGGGGGAGGGGACTCTTTAGTCTTTATCTCTTTTTCCATGGCCTCCTTTTTCTTCTCCGCTTCTTCCTGTTTTTTCTTTTCTGGGATCAGCGCGGGACACCTCCTTTGTTGTGAATCGTCGTCTCTTCATGTGTGCCACAGTTTCCGGGGTGTTCTCTGGGCGTTAGGTACGGGGGCCTGCAGGCGCAACTGTTTTTGATATTCTCCCCCATCCGGAATTCCCTGTGTCTGCGCCATTGATCCAATAGATTGCTGTTTATTGCTTACGTCTATTATTCTGCCTGCCCCTTGTCGCTGTTGGGAAATTGTTTGGCACCTGATCCTACTGTCTTGTTCCATTATAAAATGAAAAACCCTTTTTCTCCTGGTGTCCTACCTGTGCGGCTCACTGGCCGGACTATATTAGCATGAAGATTCTGCTCTCCGAGGTGCCGCCTGTGTTTACATTTGATCTTATTGCTCTGATTGCTTAGCGGCCGGCCCCGGGGGGTTGTAGGCCCATACTTGTTAATGATTGAAATGTCAATAAAGGTTTTTCAACAAAAAAAAAAAAAAAAAAAAGTCATAGGGTACATGGCCTGGTGGTTTGGACTCAGATGTCTCTTGTTTGAGGCAGACTTACTTGTAGGTGATAGATTCCATTTTGTAACAACACTAACAAGCTGATTAATAAAGGAATGGCATGCACCCCAAGAACTGCTAGCAATCAGGTGACTAAAGCACTGCATCTTTCACATATTCACTCACTAGTACTCAGGAAATGCTAGATACCCCTTGGGTCCCCTGCCTTCAAAACCCACATAATCCCCTAACCATCAATCAACCACTCAAAGCCTCACATTTCAGTACTTCTACATCCACAATGCCTCTAGCAATGCCCTAAATATTGACAATTGGTTGTAATAATGCTCCATAGATCCACATGGTCAAAGCGATAATTAATTCTAAAATAAATTGATGAAAACAAAAGCAAGTGATAAAAGCGCAGTAGAAAAGAGGGCAACGAGAATGGAGATGATTGGAGTTGTGAGCACATGGTAAGCCGCAAAGCGGGTTGCGGGAAAACTAATACTGAGGGAGAGGGCAACCCAACTGAAATGTGGAGGGGGGGATTAGGATACCTGGGAATAAAAGGGTGGCTGCGTGGCGAAGTACAACATAAGACTGAAACATTCGAGGTCCACTAGCATCAAGTTTATAGTTACGGAAAATATGTCTGTGCAAAAATGGCAAATGTGAACACCTCTTACGAGAAGACAACATGGTATGTGATCTCGAATGCCGCCATCTGATGGCTGACCATGCGGGCATGCTCTTATTGTTGTCGATCAAACGAAAATCCCTAGGTCACAAAGTGCCTGCTCTGAGCACTTCGGCACCTCAGTTTGACTAATGGAGACACCATCTCAGCACTGCCTCTAGAGGGGCTAAAATGACAGTACGAGTCTTGCTAGTTTCTTCCAAATTCTAAAGTGTACATATACACAAACTGAAGGAAACCTCTAATTTTACAGTCTCTGGAATGTAGTGAAATATTCATGATCCAAAATTCGTAAAGTGTCAGGATGGTAAAAACAATGATTTAAGGGTTATTGGCAAATAAAGCAATATAAAACAGAGGCTAAGATGGCTTCCGGATTCTCATCTCTTTGTGAATCGATTGAACTACCTGTGATCCTGAGTTAGTGTTTGGAGTGGCATTGCTACTGAACTTTGGCAAAAGTTTTGTTTTGGCTGTCCTGGACAGGGTCAGTTATTTTAGGTCTCAATCTGTGGAGGGTGAACCCCAGGGGTTACGTGGAGTCCTGGGAAGGGGGTCACGCATTTCCAGGTCTCACTTCTGCCTGGAATCCAAAACATTCCTTTTGGAACAAGCATTTGCAATGCAATAGGTCCCGCATTAGTAAAAATGTGAGCTATTGGTGTTGCAAATGTTAATGTGATTTGATTTGTTTAAAATTATGCCAGAAGTTCCACATGAAGGAAAGGGTGCAGTACCACAGGATGTTACTTGGTGTCCTTGGGACACCTAGTAACAGCCTGTGGTAATGCACACTTTCCTTAAGAACTAATATAGGAATTCTATTACCATGAGCTTAAGGAACGAGCGCGAGCATTTTTCCTTAATAAGTGGAATGTCTGTTCTTATCGCAAAGGCTAAAAATCCTAAAAAAATGCACAGAAATGCTTGCGCTTGTTCCTCAAGCCTTGTGGTAATGTAATTCCTATATGTTAGACCTGGGACCATTGGCGTGGGTCTCCCTTCCATTTTTTGCCTTTGCCTCCTGTGTTTTTGCTGTATGTTGGACTCCGTTTTGCTGGTCTAGATGCTTTGGGCACTTACCACTGCTCTCCAGTGCCAAAGTACATGTGCTCCCTTTGTAAATTGTTGTTATGGATTAGTGATTCAATGATTGGCATATTGGATTTACTTGTCAGACCCTAGTATAGTGCACTGTGTGTACCCAGGGCCTGTAAATCAAATGCTGCTAGTGGGTTGAAGCAATGATTGTGCCACCCACAGAAGCAGCCTGTAAAATGTATCTCTGGCCTGCCATTGCAGAGCCTATGTGCAGTCTGGGACAGCCATGTCGACTTGGCAAGTGCACCCACTTGCCAGTCCCTAAACCTTCCCTTTTCTACATATTAGTCACCCCTAAGGTAGGCCCAAGGTACCCCTGTGGGCAGGGTGCATTGTATGTGAAAGGAAGGACATGCCCTGATGTGTGTGGCATGTCCTGATAGTGAAATACGGCCAATTTAGTTTTTCACTATTGTACGGCTACCTGTTCCCATAGGACAGAATGGACAGTTTGTTTATAACATCTTATAAACATAACTGGCCCTAGGAACAAGGTAGAAAAATAAAGTTTGGTATGCCTGAACTCAGAATGTTAAAATGCATCTTTTAGTGAGGTGATTTTTACATTCTGTGTTTGAAAATACCACTTTTAGAAAGTAGGTATTTTCTTGCCTAACCATCCAGTGTGCCTCTGCTAGGTTTGTGTATTGCATGTCTGGCTTTTGGATGACAGGGGTTGGAGATGGGCAGTTGCTCCAGATGTCTGATGAGTCAGGGTTGGGCTGAATAGACCTAGGCTGCATTTTGAGTAGGGGGAGGAGATTTCCTTTTCACATGAATGGGCCTGGTCTGCCTTTAACAATGCTGTTTCCACCTCCCGCCAGGAAGTTGCACCAGTAAGAACAGAATTGGTTTTGGCTGGGTACAGACACTCTCTGCCTTCAGAGAATGAAGGATTTTGTTGTATAAAAAGAGGGCCCAGACTTTTAGATCACTTCTGGGAAATCAAGAGAAATCTTTGCCAAGGAGAAGAGCCGGAGAAGCTGAGGAGGAATACTGCCCCTGTGCTGTTTGCTGTCTGGGGTTGGCCGGCAGTGGCTACTTGCCGCCAAGGAAAGGAGAAAGGACTTTGCTGCTTGCTTTATCCCCCCCTGCTTGAAGAGAAGATCTCCAAGGGCTTGAACTGAGCTTGCCCCCTGTTTTAGAGGTCTCAGGAACTGCAAAGACCTTACAATGTCTGTGTGCACCATCTCTGATCGTCGCCGCAGAAGAAAAGGGTAACCGACTCTGTCATTGAGTCCATCGTAGGATTCTGTGTCCTGAAAGCACCGTCGAGAGCAACGCCTCGCTTTGCAACGCAACCCTGGTCTCACCGACTCCTTCAATGAGCCGCTGCTTGCACTGCATCCTGTGGGCACCGCACTCCGCAATGCTTCGCTACATGCTGCAAGGATGTCACCGACTCCGTCCCTGCCCGACCCGAACCTTGACCGGCTCCGTCTCCGCACCGTGACCTGCCTACACCACAGCGAGCACCGTCTCACCCTTCAATGCAAGCACTGGTCTCACCGACTCCGTCAACGAGCCGCTGCCTGCACAAAATTGTGAGGGCATCGTCCGCCGCAGCGCGACCGCAACGTTTGCCCGGACCAACTCGCACCGACGTGTTGGTCGCAACAAGAAAGGTACTGTGCCCGAATCTGTCAACATTTTAGCTGGCCCGTATCAACACAGTCGGCTGGAATTGTTAGACTCTGTCGTATTCAGTATCGTGGTAGCCCCAGGAGGGGCTACTGAGTCAGAAGAACTGTGTTTTATTGATTTTCCTGCAATTTAAAGGTCATTTTGCACAAGTACTATTTTTCAAGAGTATTGTATGTTGGATTTGTATCGTATTTGGTCTTGTTGGTTTAGATAAAGATTTACTATTTTTCTAAACTGGTGTGGTGTCCATTTGTAGTGTTTTCACTGTATTACTGTATGTGTTCACAAATGCTTAACGGGGCATGGTCTAACCGCGCTTCAAGATGACCACTTGCTGAGCGTGCTCTGCTGGCCAAGTTTTAATCCTCTTCTTATCCAGGACTTAGGAAAGCCATCCCCACTTGAAAACTGCGCCAGAGTATTACCTGCGGGGAGGTGCGGCGGACGAGCCGTCTCTTGCTGCCATATCTGGCCCGGAGCGGCGGGGGAGCCTGGCGGGCATCTGCCTGCCTGTCACGCCACGAGTCTCGCTCCCTGGAGGCTGTGCGGATGAGACCTGCTATCAGAGGCGCGGCGGGGGACCCGCTGAGGTGACCCGGCGTCTGCGGCACCGAGGGGCAGTTTGAGGTTGTGCTGAGTACACGCAGATTACCGTACTGCCTGGCCGGTCCCCCCGGACTGAATAAGAGCTTGGCCGCCATCTTGGGCGAGGACTATCCATGTGCGGGGCTCCGTCTAGAGCGAGCGGAGGAGGTATCGCGGCCCATCATCTTGCGTGTGTGCAGAGTATGGCGATCTCCGTCTTCATGTGTATTCCTGGTGCCCGTTGAGTCTGCTGCAGGCGCTGTGGCCGCGGGCGAGATCTGCTATCGCATCGGCCCTGGGGAGCGCGCGGCCGCGTGATTGCTGCCTGGCTGTGAGAGATCCTATGCCTCATCCCTGGCCCACTGCGGTGAATCTGACGCGAGCAAGAGGTGAGGAGCTGAGGGGTGATCTGTGTGGACCCGCAGGGGGGTCTGGCGACTTGACATGGCCGTGACCGACGTGGTGGATGCTGGGCCTCTCGCAGAGCAGCAGTAAAGGTGAAGATTATTCTGTGGTTCAGCGCTGGATGGGCCTGCCTCAGCCTTCGCTGAGCTGATGCTGGATTCTTCATACTAGATGCTCAGAATATTCATTTACTCATCAGCTACAGCAGAGTGCGCATAATAAAAATGTACTTCTGCTGTGACATGCACACATCTCCAGAGTGTGTAGAAAAGGGCAGCAACTCCATAGTTCAATCTAGACCATAATATGTAATATTTACCATTTGTGCCCACAAATGACCTCCATAAACTTGCACAGCATGTGGATGTGTTGGTGAGATATCTCTAGGACCTCTGTTGCAGTGTTCTTAGTACAGGACAGCTGATAAGAACAGCTAAATATCACAGCACAGAGAACGGTTCACTTGGAGCCAGCAGTATCAGAGTTTAACCCTGGCACGAGACACGCAGGTGCGCTACCGGCTGGGCTTTTGAGCTGTGTGGAGCAGGCCTGTGCCGGGCTGGGCCTCGTTTCTAAGCATTCCCAAAACGTGCTGAGGGGATACTGTACTCACACCTGCTGTTCCCGAAGCTCACCTTATGGAGGTCTACACAATTTCACATGCCATCACGGGGAAAACACGATGCGAAACAGCCCAATCTGACTTTTGAAAATAAAAGGCAAACCAGGCTGATGGAATCGGAACTAGAGGGAAGCGCAGACCGGCCGTTGGGTGAACAATCAGACGACCAGGGCAAAGACTTCCGCTCACTGCTCTTGGAAAAGTGTTCAAGCCTGAAAACTATAGACACCAAACTAGACGTGCTTGCCTCACAACGGGATCAAGTTAAAAAGCGGGTAGATACGCATGACCTTCGTCTGGACCAGTTAGAAAACCGCAGCACCGACAATCACGAATTCCAGGTTGAGACAAATGACCAGCTATTGCAAATGCATAAGGTACTCAACCTCATCAGGGCAAAGAATGATGATTTGGAGGCCAGATCCCAGTGTAACAATCTGTGGATCACGGGGATTCCTGAGACAACAGCCATTTCCAAAATGGAAACTTATATCGACGAGCTGTTCCGTGAACTGTTCAGCCCTGATTTATCTGCGGTCTTCGCTGTCGAAAGAGCCCACTGTGCGCTGGGCCCCAAGCCACCAATTGGGGTCACACCCAGACCTATACTAGCTTGGATACTGAATTATCAAGATCGGGACACCATTTTAAGACTTGCCAGAGAGCGGGGAACTATCAATCACAAAGGGAACAACATACCGTTCTATCCAGACTTCACTCCGGCGGTGCAGGCGGCCCACAGAGAGTTTCTACCTGCAAAATGTATCCTTCTCCAAGCCAAGATTCCTTATGCCCTGTTATACCCGGCTAAGCTGAAGGTGACCCGCGATGGCGCAATTTACTACTTCACAGATGCCAAGTCTGCCATGAAGTTCACCAAACATATAGGTGGGAAACAGAGTAGCGAAAAATCTGCAAATGGACATAACTCGGAGGCTGGGCTAAGCGACAATGATTGACTCCCTGACGCACCAGCGACTAGGTGGATTTGATCCTGCCGTGCTCACCAATACCCGTAGTCTCCAAGGCGTAGGGCGTGGGTGCTCCGGGGGAGCAGTCACTGCAGGAACTAACTCAACTGGTTTGCAGATAACTTTTGTCGTTTTGTAGACACTTGCTAATGGCTCTACCACAATTGTCTCGGCCACCGCGTCCTCGGGCAGGGTAGTATGCCGGCAACACCACGCCCCAAGGGAGAGCTCCCAGATTACGCTTCTGTTCCATCTCAGAAGCAAATGTTGAGTTTGTTTTCTAGGGAGGGTAATTGCACACAACCTGATTGGGGGGTTGCTGTGGGTGGGGACAGGGAACGTTGTAGTTTCAGTCATAGCGACATTTCGGTGCCGCGGTCATATTGGGAGTAATCATGGAACACATGAGGGCCGCATATGTGTCCCACAGGGGACTGGAGGAAAAAATACAGACACCATGAAGCGGGTAGTGATTATGGGGGGTGAGACTTTAAAAACTCAACACCCGGCATCTATAAGGACACCACCTAGGCTACCATGACATCCTTGAATCTATTAACTTGGAACATTCGAGGTCTGAACAACCATAGAAAAACCAGACTGGTTCAAGCATACCTAATTAGACACCACATAGATGTATGTTTCTTACAGGAGACGCACTTGAATAGCACATCCCCTTCTACGTTGCAACACAGACGCTGGGGACACATTTACTCCTCCATCTACTCAAACTATGCATGAGGGTGGCCATTTTTGTGCGGCAGGGGCTGGGATTGGAAGATGTCCGAATCTCACACAGACCCAGATGGTCGTTATGTGATTCTGCTTGGGGTGCTTGCTGGAGTGGAGGTATGGCTTGCTGCCATATACGGGCCCAACACAGACAGCCCAGAGTTCTTCCAGACGGTGTGGGCTAAGATTAACTCTACAGGTGTGACACTATAATATGGGGGGTGATTTTAATACAGTGCTAAATGATGCTATTGATAGAGAGGGGTCATCCCGCATGCTGCATCCCAATTCCAGTACCACTCTAAATGCTATAATCTCAGATAGTAATATTGCGGACATTTGGCGCAGACGCAACCCAAACATGACAGAAGGCACCTGTATCTCAGTTCATCATAGCGCCTAGTCGAGATTAGATTTTTGGTTAGTATCACAAGACGTGGTGGTGTGGACATTAGAAGTTGCTCATCTTTCCAGAACACTCTCCGACCACGCTCCCTGCCTCCTACAGTTGCTCTTACCCAACACTCCACACAGAATGTTCAGTTGGAGACTTCCCCCCCAACACCTTATTGGATGAGGCTTTCAAGGAGGAAATACGATGGTACATTGAGGAATATTTTTCACTAAACACTGGCTCAGTTACATCTCAGGCTTCCCTGTGAGAAGCCTTTAAGGTGGTCATCAGAGGGAAATGTATAGCAAGCCAAGCTGGTGTTCTGAAGGCAATAAGAGGTACACTGGCCTCCCTCGAGGCCCGCAAAAGGGACATTGGAATCACAATACTTAGCTATGAATAATCCTGCAGCCCTAGCTTCAATAAAAGAGGTACTCACAGAATTCGAGGAGAAAGCGCAACGGGAGGTGAAATTCATGAGCAAACGCACACAAGCTAGACAGTATGGCGAGGGAGACAGGCCTGGTAGAACCCTTGCGAACATGCTCAGGACGCCTCGCTCCGCCACATATGTCAATGAGGTTCTGGGAGTAGACAACACTCTGATTAGAGGCCCGCAGAGTAATACTGATCGCTTCACACAATTTTATGCCAAGCTGTACAAGGCCACACACCGAACGGTATCCGAGGATCTTCAGCCATTTTTGGAGTCCCTGGAGCTTCTCTGACTTAGGAGGGGACATAGGGAGTACCTTGATGTACCGTTCTCTATAGAAGATATAGTCCAAATTATTCGCAGCCTACTGTTGGATAAGGCCCCGGGCCCCGATGGCCTAACCACAGCTTTTTACAAGACTTACGCGACAGAATTGGCCCCACATTTATTAGCAGTGTATGAAGACGCTCAGATCTCGGGCATCCTACCACCCTCTATGCGTCAAGCCATGATAATTATGTTGCTGAAACCAGGGAAACCTAGCAATGTAGATGTCAAAATCCTTGCAAAGCTGATTGCGAGTAGACTACAGTCATTACTACCATTGATTGCTTGACCAGATCAGTCGGGATTCATCCCAGGGAGAATAACCTCCCATAATCTCTGCACCTTTTTTACAGTATTACATTATCTACATCCCCTTTCTCAGGTGGTAGCTGTACTACTAGACACCACAAAAGCGTTTGACTAGCGGAAGTGGACATATCTTTTCGCAATATTGGAGAGAATGGGGTTCAGCCCTCTTAATCTGGGTCTCATAAGATTGCTATACACGGAGCCGTCCACAAGAATCAACATTAATGGCATGATCTCGCAGCCTTTCCCCATTACTCGAGGAACAAGGCAGGGTTGTCCCCTCTCTTCTCTCATGATTGCCATCTCGATGGAACCGCTGGTTGAGACAGCATCATGCCGCTAGAGGGTTGAGATTTTGCACGAGAGGTCTTTTGGTCTCGCTCTATGCGGACGACATTACCCTTTATATTATTAATCCAGCCGTGAATGCGGCTCCCATTCTCCGAGAATTGATAACATTTGGGGAGCTATTCGGCATATCCATAAATTGGGCCAAATCCGCGCTATTCCCGCTTACAGACCACACAATCCCATTCCCTGTTGAGTACCCCCTAAAGTGGGCAAATGGCCCGGTGAAATGTTTGGGTATTTGGCTGAGTACGGATGAACAGGAGATTTGGAACATTAACTTTGGGCGGGTCATTGCATGGTTGGAGGGAAAAGTGAATGCCTGGGCTAATTTCCCCTTTCCCTAGCTGGCAGGATAGCGATTGCCAAGATGGAGGTCTTACCCAAATTCCTGTATCTATTTGTAAATATCCCGTTTCCCATCACACAGGCGTTCTTCAAAACAATTCATACATTATTGATTTCCATAGTGTGGGCTGGGCGACAGGCGCGGATATCGTGGGAACTTCTGACACTGCCGTTGACTCAGGGAGGGATGGGAGCCCCTGACATGCCACGATATGCCTACCGCGCTCAGGCCCAATTCCTGCATTACTGGGTGCACCCCACCCCGTTCCAGCCACACACAGCGGTCGAGATGGATGTGGCAGCACCGGTTCCTCTACAGGTGGCAGTCTACCAACCCTACAAGCAGCCACGAGATGGTATAGACACGGTCGAAACCCTGCGCTGGGCGTGGGACAGGCTGTGAGACAGAGCCCAGCTGCAAATACTTTATGCCCCTTCCATCCCTCTAGCGCATAATCCCTTGATCTCTGCAATAGAGGAGGGAGCAAGTCAGTTGGTAGCCAAGACTCTGGGACTACGCACATTCGCAGATCTTTACCCTGTGGACGAATTTAGACCCTCGCCAACACCACCGGAGGGAGGGGCTGGGAGCTTCTCTGAACTCTTTCTCTATTAAAAACTTCGGGCGACATGCAGGCAGATACATGCCACTTTCCCTGCCCCCCGCCTACTCTAACGGCACTTGAAAATATACTCCAGACTGCCTCCTCCCGCAGACTTATCACGCGCCTATATAGTAATATGCAGAACACTGCCCCCGTGATAAAGCCGAAGTCCCTTCAGAGCTGGAACTCGGAGCTGCAGACTCACATAACGGAGGCCCAATGGGCTTTCTGCTGCAAACAGCTCACTGCGCTGTCTCCCAATTTCAAATTGAGATTAATTCATTTTGAATACATACACCGCTTTTACAGAACCCCAGTTCAGCTTCATCGCATGGAATTAGAGCAGACGATTGTTGCTGGAGATGCGGCTACACACCAGCTACCTTCATACACATGGCGTGGAGCTGCCCCCCGGTGGCCACTTACTGGCCCAACATCTTCAGTAAAATACATGACATAATAAGTGTACCACCTCAGCCTGAGCCGCTTATTGGCCTACTGGGCTACGTGAAAGACACGGAGGCAGCAACTCGCAAGTTGCATGCCATGTTGTTGTTGCTAGCTAAGTGCAGGGTAGCTATGTTCTGGGGGAAGAAGGGAGCGCCTACAACAGAAGCCTGGGTGCAAGACGTCACATTCATACACAACTGACAACCTTCTGGGAGCTGATGCCATCTGCTTCCAGACAGAAGGACATTTGGGCTCCGTTTCTTGATTGGGCTGGCTCGTTACTAGCTATGGAAGATGACTCCCGGGAGCAGTCTGTACCTGCATGCTCATAATAAAGTGATGGGAGGTTAGTGATCAGCTTCATAGGGAAAGTACAGGGGCTGTGCAAATGTGTGGGTGCTAGCTGTACACTGTAAGATTACTGGTCTGGTGTCCCCCCCCAGCCCACTGTATCATCCTAGCCCACCAGCTAGACTGGGTCCCGCTCGGAACAAATATTCTGTAACACCTCAGATACTATGCCATACTCTGCTTGTACTATACACCTATGGTACTGTTATCCAAATGTGTACCAAATGTGTACCAAACGTGACATTGAGATGCCTCTCTGACTGTGTTGTTGTAACTGTCTGTTGTTTTTGAAATGCCAATAAATACAAACAAAAAACAAACAAAAAAACCCACAAATGTTTAACACACTGCCTCTGAGAAAAGCCTGTATTCTCGTGCTAAGCTACCAAGGGGGTGAGCAGGGGTTATTTTAGAAGTGTATCCCCCTTACCCTGACTAGAACCAAGGGTCCTTATTTGGACAAAGGTACGTACCCCTGCCAACTAGAGACCCCCATTTCTAACATTGGTGGTGAGCGGTGAGGATCCTGGACTTGCATTTGTGATTTACATACAGTGATTGGTGTACACTACTGGCATAGTGCAGACCATTACGTGACCACATACCTTTACTGAACTTTTTCCCTGGGATTGTTTTTTCTGCAAAGTAAAGAACTGCCAATTTTGTCATCATGACCAAGCCAGCATCCATTGCATCCACTGATATCGAATTTGAGGAGGATAGGTTGGAAACCTACACTGTGTCTCAACTGAAAGCTATCTGCAAAAAAATTACATTTCTGTGAAAAGCCTCACCAGGATGGAGGAATACCAAAAGAGGCTGAGGGCCTGTTTGGAATCCAGAAATGCCAGTGGGCAGGATGAGGAGCGTCTGGTGGAGGTAGAGAATGTGGATGAGCAACAGGAGGGGCAATTAAATCTTCCAGGAGGGAGGGTCCCTTCCATGGATGGCAGCAGTGTTTCTCAAAGGGGTCTGTCTCCAGAGGAGTTGGAGGACAGAGAGAGAGATAGGGTGCATGAGAGGGAGCTTGCTAAGCTCAGGCTGGAGAAGGAGGATGACATAGAAAATAAGAAGTTGGAGTTGGAAAAGCAGAAATTGGCCATGGAAGAAAAGAGAATGCTTTTAGAACATGAGAGAGGGTTGAGGGAGTTGGATCTGAAAGCAAAGAGTTTAAAGATCAATCCCTCTGGTGGCAGCACACCATCAGTGCCTGGGGAATTAGAGGTATAGATTTCCAAAGATGTTATTAAGGATTTCATGACGCATGAGAACATTGGTCAGTGGTTCAAGGTCTATGAGGTAGCAATGAAGTCCCACAGAGTCCCTGAGAGAAATTAGGGAGCGGGGTTGTGGGGCTGTTTTCATTTTGAAGGAAGGAAGACATTGCTAGCTTTGCCCTCTGAGGATCAGATGTCCTATGCCGCTATGAAAGAATCCTTGGTAGCCAGGTATCGGCGGACCCCAGAGCTTTATAGGCAGACATTTAGGAAATGTAGGAAGCTGGAGTCAAGTACCTGGGTGGAGTATGTGTCCTATTTTTTGCAGAGCACTGGATGGTTGGGTGAAGGGTAGCAAGGTGAATGGTTTGCAGGGGCTCTATGATTTGGTTGCATGGGAACACTTGTCAGATAATTGTTTTCCAGAGCTACGCCAGCACTTGATTGACAGTAAGCTGACTGATCCCAGACAGCTTGCCGTGGACGCCGAAGCCTGGGTCAGCACCAGGGTCCAAAAGGGTAGTGTGGGAGACTCTGACAAAGGTGGTAGGGTCCCCAGCAGAAGAGTGCGGGGGACAAGGGTAAATAGAAGGATTTCCAAAAAGGGCCCCAATGTAATCCTCAAGGGAACCAAGGTAAGGTTTCCCAGCCTCCCACTGAGAAGAAACCATGGGTCCCAACAGGTAAGCCTGTTCAGAGGGGTCCCAAGACCTGTTTTAGTTGTGGTAAGGTGGACCACTTCCGGGGGGATCCTAAATGTCCCAAACCAGTTACCACCGCACCCACTGGTGCACCACCCCGGGAACTGGCTAGTGTAGCCTTGGGGGAGGAGTCGGGTGCCCAAGGTGGGTGAGGTCCTGCAGAGATGTCCCTAGTCTCTTTAGGAGATAGTGAGATGGTCCCAAGAGCTCATCTGCCTGATAACACTAAAAAGTACAGGCAATGGGTGACCATCAATGGCCATAGTGTGGAGGGTCTGAGAGACACCAGAGCCAGAGTGACAGCTGTCAGCTGTTGTCTGAACAGCAGGTGCTCCCCAACGCATTCTACCCAGTAGTTGCCGCTGACAATTCAGAGTGCCTCTGCAAAGTGGCACAGGTTCCCTTTGAGTGGGGGGGGGTCTCCGGTACCTTGAAAGTAGCTGTGAGGCCAGCCATGCCTGTTGACTGACTGCTAGGCAATGATTTGGAGAGCTCCCCTTGGGCGAAGGCGGAGCGGAGGTCTCATTTAGAGATGTTGGGTCTGCCTGAGTGGGCCTGTGTGACCACTCGGTCCATCGCAGCCGGTAAGGGCATTGAAGAGGACCTGGAGCCTGAAAGAGTAGTCCAGGTGCCTGCCAGAAAGAGAAGAGCCAGGAGGCGCGGGAAACCAGCCCCCGAAGTTCCCACCGTTTAGGAGGAGGCAAACCTTGAGGGGGATGCCCTGGAGCCTACAGGGGAACAAGTGGCTGAACTGGGGGACGTGCCTGAGCTGACCCATTGGCAGCAAGAAGGAGGCCCCTCCAAGGAAGAATTCTGCCAGGAGCAGCAGATGTGCCCTTCTCTTATTGGTTTGCGGCAGCAGGCTGCAAACCAGGCAGCAAGTGATCCGTCTGGATCACATAGGATATACTGGGAGAATGGTCTCCTGTATAGCGAACATAAGGTTGCTGAACTTGGGTCAGCCCGTGTGCTGGTGGTACCCCAGCGCTTCAGAATCTTCCTACTGGGTCTGTCTCTTGATATGCCTATGGCAGGACATTTGGGGCAAGACAAGACCTTTGAAAGGTTTGTCACCCACTTTTACTGGCCCCAGATGTGCAAGCACTCTGATACTCATTGTAGGTCTTGCCAGACTTGCCAGGCAAGTGGCAAGAGTGGGAGGAAATGTACGGCTCCTCTCCAACCTTTCCCTGTTGTCAGCACCCCCTTTGAGAGGGTAGGCATTGACATTGTGGGGCCTCTGGATCCCAAGACATCCATGGGCAACAGGTTTATCCTGGTCTTGGTGGACCATGCCACCCGGTACCCAGAAGCCATCCTTCTCCAGACGGTGAGGGCCCCCGTGGTGGGTCGTGCATTGATGGGGATTTTCTCCCGTGCTGGGCACCCCAGAGAGGTGGTGTACGACTGTGGTCCCAACTTCATATCCAAGTATATGAAGTCCCTGTGGCAGGAGGTTGGTGTTACATACAAGTTCATCACTCCTTACCACCCCCAAGGCCATAGGCTGGTTGAGAGATTCAACCAGACCCTGAAGGGCATGATTATGGGTCTTGGTAAACCCATGAGGCATAAGTGGGATGTCCTCTTACCATGCCTTCTGTTTGCTTACGGAGAGGTGCCACAGAAATCCTTAGGGTTCAGCCCCTTTGAGCTGCTGTATGGCCATCCTGTAAGAGGACCTCTGAGTCTGGTGAAAGAAACCTCCCCAGGATGTATATAGCTACATGCTGCCCTTCAGAAACCAGACTAAGCAATTCAGGCAATTCGCTCAGGCAAGCCTGGAAGCCAGCCAGGAGGAGATGAAATGTTGGTATGATCAGAATGCCACTCTGATTGAGTTTCAGCCTGGACAGAAAGTATGGGCTATGGTCCCAGTGGAGCCTTGTGCGCTCCAGGATAAGTAGACCAGGCCATTTGAGGTGGTGGAGCGCAGGTGTAATGTCACCTACTTGGTGGACTTGCAGTCTCCTAGGAACCATTTGCGGGTCCTGCATGTGAACCGCCTGAAGCCCCACTTGTAGAGGTCCGAAGTGGGCATGCTCTTAGCAACAGATGCTGTAGTGGAAGGGGAGACTGAGCCTCTTCCTGACCTCCTGTCTGCAAAGGAGCAATATGGGTCAGTGGACAATGTGAACCTCTCTCCCGCCCTGACCCCTGAACAGCAGAGTGACTGCCACCATCGGTTGGGACAGTTTTCTGATCTGCTCTGCCTGACCCCCAGTGTCACTCAGTGGTGTGTCCATGATGTGGACACTGGGGACTGTCCTCCAGTAAAACATAAGATTTACAGTGACTGACAGAGTCAGAGCTTGCATCAGGAGGAGGTCTCCAAGATGTTAGCACTAGGGGTGATTGAGCCCTCAAACAGCCCTTGGGCCAGCCCAGTGGTCTTGGTCCCGAAGGCTGCCGCACTCGGTGCCACGCCAGAACTCCGGTTCTGTGTGGACTACTGAGGGCTCAATTCAGTCACCAGGACTGACGCGCACCCCATCCCCAGAGCTGATGAGCTTATTGATCGGTTGGGGGCTGCTCGGTACCTCAGTACTTTTGAATTAACGTCTGGGTATTGGCAGATCACCTTAACTGATGGGGCAAGAGAGAGGTCAGCATTCTCCATACCAGATGGGCACTACCAATTCTGGGTGATGCCCTTTGGGATGAATAATGCCACTGCCACCTTTCAGAGGTCAACCAGGTGCTGGGTGGACTGGTGGATTTCAGTGCCGCCTACCTGGACGACATTGCAATATTCAGTGCCACTTGGGAGGAACATCTGCACCACCTCTGGGAAGTGTTGAAGGCGCTGCGGACGGCAAGCCTCACGATCAAGGCAAGCAAGTGTCAGATCGGGCAAGGTTCAGTGGTGTACTTGGGACACCAGGTGGGGAGCGGCCAGGTGGCGCCCCTACAGCCCAAGATTGATACCATTCTGACTTGGGAACCCCCCAAGACCCAGACAGAGGTGAGAGCCTTTTTAGGACTCACAGGGTATTACAGGAGATTTGTCAAGGGGTATGGCACCATTGATGCCCCCTTGACAGAGCTGACTTCCAGGAAGCAACCCAAGAAAGTGAACTGGACTGTCGCCTGCCAGAAAGCTGTTGATCCCCTGAAATCTGCCATGTGCACGACACCCGTGCTTCCGGCGCCCAACTTCTCAAGGGAATTCATTGTGCAGATAGATGCTTCAGAGCATGGCGCGGGGGCTGTGCTCTCACAGCTGAATGAAGAGGGCCTAGGCCAACCTGTAGCCTTCATTAGTAGGAGGTTACTTCCATGGAAACAGAGGTGGAGTGCGATTGAGTGTGAGGCATTTGCTGTGCTCTGGGTGCTGAAGAAGCTGAGGCCATACTTGTTTGATACTCACTTCCAGGTTCAGACAGACCACAGGCCCCTCAGATGGTTGATGCAAATAAATGAGGGGTGAGAATCCAAAGCTGTTGAAGTGTTCCATTTCCTACAAGGGATGGACTTTACGGTGGAACACTGCCCTGGTACAGAACATGCCACTGCTGATGGTCTGTCCAGATTTTTCCGCCTTAGTGAAGAGAACTCCCAAGAGGCTGGGTAGTTCTCCCCACATTTCAGCTGGAGGGGACACGTGTTAGACCTGGCACCATTGGCCTGGGTCTCCCATTTTTGTGCCTTTGCCTCCTGTGTTTTTTCTGTATGTTGGACTCCGTTTTGGTGGTTTAGATGCTTTGGGCACTTTGCCACTGCTGGCCCGTGCCAAAGTGCAAGTGCTCCCTTTGTAAATAGTTTTTATGGATTAGTGATTCCATGATTGGCATATTTGATTTACATGTCAGATCCTAGTATAATGCACTGTGTGCGCACAGGGCCTGTAAATCAAATTCTGCTAGTGGGTTGCAGCACTGATTCTGCCACCCACAGAAGCACCCTGTAAAATGTAACTCTGACCTGCCATTGCAGATCCTGTGTGCAGTCTGGGACTGCTATGTCGACTTGGCAAGTACACCCACTTGCCAGTCACTAAACCTTCCCTTTTCGACATATTAGTCACCTCTAAGGTAGGGCCAAGGTAACCTTATGGGCAGGTTGCATTGTATGTGAAAGGAAGGACATGCCCTGATGTGTGTGGAATAGTGAAATACTGCCAATTTAGTTTTTCACTATTGCAAGGCTACCTGTTCCCCTTAGGGCAGAATGGGGAGTTTGTTTATAACATCTTATAAACATAACTGGCCCTGGGAACAAGGTAGAAAGGAATATGCTACTTACCAGTATGCATCTGTTCTTAGCATGTAGAGCTGCAGATCTATACACTGTGCATAGATCGCCATCTGGTGTTGGGCCCGGATGTTTGCAGTTTGTTTTTCTTCTTGGACAATGTCTGGAAGTCACGAGTTCGGTGACTCCTCCTTCGGTCCGTACTGCGCATGGGCTTCGGCTCCATCCTCAGATTGTTTTTCGCCAGCAGGGAAAAGATGGAGCGTAGTGATAATAGTAAAGAAACCCATGTGTGTTGTATCTAAATAAGATAGAACTGGAACGGATCCGGGGAGGAGGGTGGGCGTGTATAGATCTGCAGCTCTACATGGCAAGAACAGATGCATACTGGTAAGTAGCATATTCCGTTCGAGGCATATGAGCTGCAGATTATACACTGTGCATAGATTAAATAGCAGTACCCAACCCTAGCGGCGACCACCGGTATCCGTTGCAGTGGTTTGAAACAGTGTCTTTAGTACAGCCTGGCCCACACTAGCTTGTTGTTTGGAGTGCACATCTACACAGTAGTGTTTTGTGAAGGTGTGCGGTGTTGACCATGTGGCTGCTTTGCAGATGTCATCTAAGGGTATGTTCCCTAGAAAGGCCATAGAAGCCCCTAACTTTCTTGTAGAGTGGGCTTTAGGTGGAACAGGTAATGTTCTCTTTGCTTTCTGATAGCAAATTTGTATGCACTTTACAATCCACCTAGCTATCCCTGATTTTGAGATGGGGTTGCCTTTATGCGGTGGAGAGAACGAGACAAACAACTGTTTAGTCTTTCTGAAAGATTGCGTTCTTTGTATGTAATAAAGTAAAGCCCTTTTAACATCAAGTGTATGTAGAGCCCTTTCCGCAACAGATTGAGGTTGCGAGAAAAAAAACGGTAGTTCCACTGATTGATTGAGATGGAAGGGGGAAATAACCTTGGGCAGAAATTTTGGATTTGTGAGAAGTATCACCTTGCTGTGATGTATCTGTAGAAAGGGTTCTTGTATAGTGAACGCTTGTATTTCACTAACCCTTCTAAGGGAAGTGATAGCTACGAGGAAAGCTGTTTTCCAGGTAAGGAACTGCAGCTCACATTTATGCATTGGTTCGAAAGGCGGACCCATCAGCCTTGTAAGAACTACGTTTAGATTCCACACAGGTGAGGGTGGTGCCCTGGGCGGAATTACTCTTTTAAGGCCTTCCTCTGAAAAGTGATAAATGCTGTCTGTTTTGCAGGTAAGCAGCAATTGCTGCTAGGTGTAGACGGATGGATGAGTATGCCAGGTTACACCTTTGTAGATGGAGCAAGTAGCATATGATATGATGTGCTGTATGGATACATCTAAAGGGTTGATTGTATTGTTACGGCAGTAAACAACAAATCTCTTCCACTTTAAGGCATAGCATGCTCGAGTGGTAGGACATCTGGCTTCCCTGATAATGTTCATGCAATCAGGGGGAAGATTAAGGTATCCAAATTCTAAGATTTCAGGAGCCAGATCGCAAGGTTGAGCTGAGCTGGGTCCGGGTGCCTGATTTCGCCATGGTTCTGGGTTAGGAGGCATGGGTACAGGTGCAGTTTTTGGTGTGGTACCACTGAGAGCTGTAGTAGTGTGGTGTACCACGGCTGCCTGGCCCATGTTGGAGCTACCAGAATGAGTGTGAGGGAGTGCTGTTGTAGCTTCCTTACCACTAATGGAATTAGCGGGAGAGGTGGAAAGGCGTATGCAAATTTGCCTGACCAGTTCATCCATATCGCATTGCCTTTGGACAATGGGTGTGGGTATCTGGCGGCGAAGCTTGGGCATTTTTTGTTTTCGTGGGTGGCGAAGAGGTCTATCTGAGGATGCCCCCACTTGTGAAAGAATGGGTGAAGAACTTGTGGATGCAGTTCCCATTCGTGCATTTGCTGCGTTTGTCTGCTGAGCAGATCTGCCATGGTGTTTTGTATCCCTGGGACGTGTTGTGCCAGGAGAAAGATTTTTTGTGGAATTGCCCATCTCCATATGCTCTGTGCTAACCGAGAGAGCTGGGGAGAGTGTCCCCCCCCCTGTTTTTGAATGTAGTACATTGCAGTCATATTGTCTGTGCGAATGAGGACTGCTTTGGCTGAGATTTGTTTCTGAAACGATTTCAGGGCTAGAAAGATCGCCAATAACTCCAGATGGTTGATGTGGAATAACTTTTGTTGTGGCGTCCATATACCTTGCACTGTGAGGTGTAATAGGTGCGCTCCCCAGCCGGAGAGCGATGTGTCCGTTGTTAGAATCACCTGAGGAACCGGGTCCAGGAACGGTCGCCCTTTGGAAAGGTTTGTGGTGTTCCACCACTGCAGCGAGTGATGGGTGCGACCGTCCACCAACACTAGATCCGTCAGCTGCCCCTGGGCCTGGTTCCACTGGCGTGATAGGCACTCTTGGAGTGGGCGTATGTGGAGTCTTGCATGAGGCACTATGAAGATGCAAGATGCCATCATCCCTATTAGCTTCATAAACACTCTTGCTAGGAGAGAGTGCTGAAGAATGAATCTTTGGCGCAAGGCTTGTATGCTTGCGATTCTGGCTGAATTGGGATAGGCTATAGCTTTTGAGGTGTCTATAGTGGCACCGAGGTATTGCTTTGTGTGAGACTGTATCAGCTGGGACTTTTGGTGGTTCACCGTGAAACCTAGCTAGTGGAGTAGTTGGATGGTAGTGTTTGTATGTTGCACACACTGGTTGTAGGACGCGGCTTTTATTAGCCAGTCGTCCAAGTAAGGGAAGACGTGAATGTGTTGTCTTCTGAGGTGTGCCGCCACTACTGCTAGGCATTTGGTAAACACTCGTGGTGCGGTTGTGACCCCGAAGGGGAGAACCTTGAACTGATAATGTTGGCCGTCCACCACAAATCTGAGGTACTTTCTGTGAGAAGGGTGTATTGGAATATGAAAGTATGCGTCTTTCAAGTCCAGTGTAGTGAGAAAGTCGCCCTGGCAGAGGAGTGGGAGAACTTGATGGAGAGTTACCATGTGAAAATGGTCTGAATGTATGTATGCATTTAGAGGCCGGAGGTCTAGAATGGGCCGTAGGGTCTCGTCTCTCTTTGGTATCAGAAAGTACAGAGAGTAGACCCGTAAATTTAGCTGATTGACGGGGACCTGCTCTATAGCTTGTTTTTGCAGGAGGGAGATTACCTCTTGTTTCAGCAGTGTGGTATGTTCTTGTGACATTGTACGGTGCCTGGGTGGAATATTTGGGGGGGTAGATGTTAGTTCGAGACAGAACCCTGACCGAATAATTTGTGTCACCCATTTGTCTGATGTTATGGTCTCCCAGGTTTGAAAAAAGTCTTGTAGTCTGCCCCCGACTGGAGTGGAATGGTCTGGGGGGAGCGGGGGAAAGTCATTGCGTGGGCGGTGTGGCAGAGCGGGTGGTGTTGGTTTTGCCCCTGCCTTTATTATTGTTCCCTCTATATCCACCTCTTTGATAGCCCTTTGAGAAGGTAGTCTGAGGAGGGGACTTGTAGGACGTAGAGGCGTTATCGGCAGAGTAACCTCTGCCAGTGCCTCGAAAGGAGGAACGGCAAAAGGAGCGTCTAGGGGTGTGGTATTGTAATGCCCCCATAGACTTCGCTGTATCTGTATCCTTCTTCATCTTTTCCAGGGCTTCGTCTACTTTTGGGCCAAATAAGTGTTGTTGGTCAAAAGGGTGGTTCAATATAGATGTTTGGACCTCTGGCTTAAAGCCTGAGATTCTGAGCCAGGCGTGGCGGCGAAGCAGAACACTGGTGTTTATAGCCCTGGAAGCTGTGTCTGCTGCGTCAAGGGCACATTTAATAGAGGTGTTGGTAATGATCTTTTCCTCTTGTATCAGTTCATGAGCCTTATTTTTATATTTCTCTGGGAGATGTTGCATGATAGCCTCCAGCTCATCATAGTGCGCTCTGTCGTACCGTGCCAGCAGCGCTTGCGTGTTGGCGATGCGCCACATATTGGCAGCTTGCGAGGCAGTGCGTTTGCCTGAGGCATCTAAGAGCTTGGACTCCTTATCGGGTGGTGGAGCCTCACCCGATGACTGAGAATTGGATTGCTTCCTAGCTGTGGATACCACTAATGAGTCTAAGGGAGCAGGTCCTTTAATATAGGCAGGATCTGTGGGGGCTGCCTTATATTTCTTCTCTATTCTGGGGTTGAAGACCCTAGCCCTGACTGGGTCTTTGAAAACCTCTGCCGCATGTTTGGTCACCCCTTTAAGCATGGGTAATATGGCAGTAGATTTATCTGCGATGTCAAAAGTGTCAAGTAGGAAGTCTTCCTCAACTGGATCACTGTGTAACTCCACCCCATGATAATGTGCCGCCCGCTGCAACAAGTGGTGGAACCCCAGGGAGTCCTCCGGTGGAGATGGCCTGGATGGATAAAGATCATCCTGAGGCACATCTGGGACATCTGGATTGTGATAATCCTCCCATGGGTCTGGTGTTCCCGGAGGAGTGGGGTCCTGTGGGGCATCTGTTGGATCATAATATGGATCCCCTTGGTCATCAGGGTCTGGAGAGCGATGAGGCAAGGGTGGAGAAAGTGGAGGCGGAGATGGGGGAGGTGGAGGAGGTGGAGGTGGTGGGGAGGGTACTCTGAAGGGGGATGTGGCAGAATCCTTCCGTTTTGGCGGTGGAGGAGGAGCTGGCTTGTCTAAATGTCTTTTCTTGGAAGACAAAGTCAAATGTCCAGTCTTTGGATCCTTTGTTAAAGTCTTTTGACAAGGATCTGGCGTGAATAGCTCCTCCGGCGCCGATTCCTCTGTCGGTGCCGATGTTTTCGGAGCCGACGGCTTCGTTGGTTTATCCGTGCCATACTTTTTCGGGGCCTCCGATTTTTTGTTCAGTGCCGAGGCAGGCTTCGGCACGGGAGCGTCCGTGCCGAGGGATTTATGTTTGGTCGGCACCGAGAGGCCAGGTTTCGACACCGATGGCTTCGGAACGGAGCTTGGTGTGGTTTTCTTCGGTGCCAAAGGGTGTTTTTTGGCGCCGCTAGCAGGCTGGCTCGAGCCCGAGCCGCCGGGAGACTTATGATACCTCTTCACTAGGCCCGAAGGCGAAGGTGTAACCGGAGTCTCTTTCGGTATGGGCGCGGGAGTGGGAGGGGGTAGAGTACTCACGACCCTCTGCGCCGGTGTGATCTCCTCCACGTCGGAGTCGTCGGCTTCGGAAGCGCTGACGACATCGTCCTCCTGTTCGGTGTGCTGCTGTCCCGAAGCTCCGGTGTCTTCTCCGAAGATGTCAGGTGGAGCAGAGGTCGATGAGTGCGCCATGGTGCGTCGAGCTTGTCGATCCCGAATAGTCTTTTTCGATCGAAAAGACTTGCAGGCGGGGCAGTCTCGGGCCTCGTGTTCGGGAGAGAGGCAGAGGTTGCACACCTGAAGTAGATCGGTGTGGGGAAATTTAGACCCACATTTTGGGCACTTCTTGAAGGGAGTCCTTTCCATCGGCCGAGACCGGAGTCGAGATAGGCCCGAAGGCCGCTGCTGATGCCTGGAATCGAGGAAGTGCCGAAGAGAGAGATGAAGAAGATGATTTCGTCTGAAGAGTCTCGATGGACGAGGATTTTTCGTCAAAGGTCGAACTGGAAAGGTTCGAAGCCGGGGCACGAAGTATTACAACCGAGCCCGATGGCGGAAAAAAACCAATCTGAGGATGGAGCCGAAGCCCATGCGCAGTACGGACCGAAGGAGGAGTCACCGAACTCGTGACTTCCAAACATTGTCCAAGAAGAAAAACAAACTGCAAACATCCGGGCCCAACACCAGATGGCAATCTATGCACAGTGTATAATCTGCAGCTCATATGCCTCGAACATTAAAGTTTAGTATGCCATTTTAAAATGCATCTTTTAGTAAGGATGTTTTTTACATTCTGTGTTTGAAAATACCACTTTTAGAAAGTATGTATTTTCTTGCTTAACCATCCAGTGTGCCTCTGCTAGGTTTGTGTATTGCATGTCTGGCTTTTGGATGACAGGGGCTGGAGAGGGGCAGTGGCTCCAGATGTCTGATGAGTCAGGGCTGGGCTGAATAGACCTGGGCTGCATTTAGAGTAGAGGGGGACGGGGATTTCCTTTTCACCTCAGTGGGCCTGGTCTGCCTTTAACAAGGCTGTCTCCACCTCCTACATGGAAACTGCACCAGTGAGGACAGAACTGGTTTTCGCTGGATACAGACACTCGCTGCCTTCAGAGAACAAAGGATTTTAATGTATAAAAAGAAGGGCCCAAACTTGTAGATCACTACTTGGAAATCAAGAGGAACCTTTGCCAAGGAGAAGAGCTGGAGAAGCTGAGGAGTAATTCTGCCCCTGTCCTATTTTCTGTCTGGGGTTGGCCTGCAGCGGCTACTTGCTACCAAGGAAAGGAGAAAGGACTTTGATGCTTGCTTTATCCCCCCTGCTTGAACAGAATATCTCCAAGGGCTTGAACTGAGCTTGCCCCCTGTTCTAGAGGTCTCAGGAACAGCAAATACCTCACCGTGTCTCTGTGCACCGTCTCTGATCGTCGCCACAGAAGGAAAGGGTAACCAACTCTGTCATCGAGTCCGTCGCAGGATTCTGTGTCCTGAAAGCACTGCCAAGAGCAACGCCTCGCTTCGCAATGCAACCCTGGTCTCACCGACTCGTCAACGAGCCACTGCCTGCACCGAATTGTGAGGACATCGTCCGTCGCAATGCTTCGCTTCACAATGTGACCGAGACGTTTGCCCCAACCGACTCGCACCGACGTGTTGGTCGCAACAAGAAAGGTATTGTGTCCGAGTCTGTCGATGCTTAAGCTGGCCCGTATCGACGCGGTCGGCTGGAATTGTTAGACTCTCTTGTATTCAGTATCGCGGTAGCCCCAGGAGGAGCTACAGAGTCGGAAGAACTGTGTTTTATTTATTTTCCTGCAATTTAAAGGTTATCTTGCACAAGTACTATTTTTCAACAGCATTGTATGTTGGATTTGTATCATATTTGGTCTTGTTGGTTTAGATAAAGATGTACTATTTTTCTAAACTGGTGTGGTGTCCATTTATAGTGTTTTCACTGTATTACTGTATGTGTTCACAAATGCTTAACACACTGCCTCTGAGTTAAGCCTGTCTGCTCGTGCCAAGCTACCAAGGGGGTGAGCAGGGGTTATTTTAGAAGTGTATCCCCCTTACCCTGACTAGAAGCAAAGGTCCCTATTTGGACAAAGGTACCTACCTTTGCCAACTAGAGATCTCCATTTCTACCACTATATTAGGTTTTAAGGAAAGGGTACAGTACCACAGGCTGTTACTAGGGACACCTAGTAACAGACATTGGTACTGCACCCTTTCCTTAAAACATTATATAGGAATTCCATTACCATCATTACATGGTGCACTCTCATTTCACCCAGTGCACGCATCTCCAGTAATACACAAGTACTCTACAGCAAAGTTCACAGATACTGGGTAATACAGTTTAAATATTATGTCTTAAGGAAAGGGTGCAGTAGCATATGCGGTTACTAGGTGTCACTTAGTAACGGCCTGAGGCACTGCACCCTTTCCTAAAGACCTAATATAGGAATTCCATTACCTTGAGGCTTAAGAAATGAGCGCAAGCATTTCCGATTTTATTTTTTTAGGCTTTTGTAGTCTTTGTGATAAAAAAAATTCCACTAATGAAGGAAAAAATGCTTTCGCTCATTCCTTAAGCCCTATGGTAATGTAATTTCAATATTATGTCTTAAGGAAAGGGTGCAGTACCACAGGCTGTTATTAGTTGTGCCAGTAACAGCCTGTGGTACTTAGGCCTGGGCGGTGAATTCCATTCCGCTCGCGGAATTTGGGTAGTTTCGCTTTCCACGGAGAACACGAAATTGCCAAAGATTCCGCGATCTGCGGCTTCGCGGAATTTTTTGCTTCTTCGCGCTTTCAAAATGCGTGCTCGCGAGATATTTCTCCCCGAGCACGCAAACAGCGTTCGCGAACAGGAAAAAAGCATCGCGAACGGGCGGAACAAGCAATTCCGCGTGTTTGCGGAATTTCTGCGTGGTCGCGGAGATTTTTGACCATTTCGCAGAGCTTTGCGTAGCGCGACTACGCACATTCTGCCCACCCCTAGTGGTACTACACCCTTTCCTTAAGACATAATATTTAAATTATATTACCCAGATGGAGTGAGCTACAGTAATGAAGCCCAGGAGCAAGAGAGCGCTACACGAGGAAGCAGTAGTATGGGGCAGCACTCGGAGAAGCTGCAGGGGCTGGGCGAGAGAGCACTAGAATAAGGCTTTTCTCAGGTGAAACTGCCTTGGAACGAAGCAGCACTAGAGTTACTCAGGACTGGCACGAGTAGCCACTTGGAAGCGTGAGAATAAGGCTGCACTGGAAAAGGCAACACTGGAACAAGGCTGCACCATGTCAGCAGTGAATACAAAATTGCGGGTGCAGCTTCGGAATGCAGCGAGACGTTCACCAAAGCGCCATCGCATCAGGGGCTGGCAGTGTGTGCAAAGGAACAGGCCACAAGGAGAAAGACAGCGATAGGAGAAACATTAAAGTGTGGTGCTTAAACAAAGTGCAGCGCCAGTGCACATATTAAACTTATGAGCATGGCGGCCCGTGAACCAGGCGCCATGACGATAAAAAACAAAAAAAATGAATTAGTCCCTAAATGAAACAGATGCAGCCCTGCAGCGTAACTAAACAGTAGTTGGTCAGGGTTGCCTGCCATGAAACGGAAGTGACGTCTCGGAAGTGCCAGCCAATAAGGAGCCAGGAAAACAGAGCAAAACTGGAGTGACCCAATGGCAAGCAGCAGGCAGGATTATAATCTGTATACCGATTACACCAGGTCTTGCAGACAGCACATGCATGCTGCCTGGGCTCGACCTAAAAAGACAAATGTCAGGGACGCTTCATTCTGATCGTTAAAATGCTTCAGCTGAAGTTAATTGAGTCCTGTGCTGTGAAAGGAAGAGTCCAGGCAGACAGGTAAAACAATCCTTAGTGCCCGGGTGCCTGCTTTCCTAAATTAAATGTAAATGTGCGAGTTCATCTGCAAATGTAAAGGGTGCTTGGGAGCGGTTCTGGCCTTAACTGCGCGAATCACTTCAAGTATTGTGATGGCAAAGATTTGGGGCTTTTGAGTGGTACTGCGAAGAGTTAACAACTGGGCTGTGAAGTGAATGCTTTTAATTGTAATTGTATTTACACAGCACTTAGTACCCCTGAGGAGGTATTGTAGGGACAGTTATGCCCCCCCAAAAAATGTGCGTTACTTATGGTCTGGTATTACTAAAATCTACATTTTTGAAGCTCCATTTTGCACAGTCTGTAGCAGTCTATCTTATAATGTATATAATGCAAGTATAAAATAATGACATATATTTACTGTGCCTGCTTTCACAGGCTGTCACCTCGTAGCACCAAAACTACACGAGTCACTATTCTCCACTGCATGTACTTTTCATTTAAGCTACCCCTTATTTTATATGTAGCTACCTGATGGTGAAAGACTTAAAAAACTAGCAAAATATTTTGGGGCTGATTTATGAGAGGCTTGTGCCAACGGAGTCCCCTTCTTAGTACATTTTAGGGATTTACCCTGGAATCCTTAGTTGCCTTAAGTCCTTTACATTGGACCCCCTCCCTCTGTTAGCACAGATCCTTAGCAAGGATAGCATGAGAATAAAAGGAGATAGCTATAGAGCAAAGTGTTGTCCTTTACAATCACAGAGTGCTGGCTGGGCTCCTTTACCAGGAGTATAGTTGTAAATAGTGATAAGTCCAAAAGGCTTGCATCTTCTGTGAAAGACACATAAAAGAAATGCAAGAGTTCTACAGCGGGCCTAAAGAAAAAAAAATGTCTCATTCCAGTGAAGGGTAGACAGATTCTGAGTATAAGCCTCGGTGATCACATGCCAGTCAGCCACATCATGAAGTAGAGCGATAAGGCACAGAATCTGTGAAGGCGAGAACCTTCTCTGAGATGGAAGTTCAATGCAATCACTCCATTCCTGTGACAACTGAGAAGGTCAACGAAGAGCACAGACACACATTGTGCTAAAGGAATGCAGGCAATCAGCCTGCCGCAGACGCACACATCCTCCACACAACCAGAGTAGAAGGTAGTCACAACTCTTCCAGAGTAGCCCTTCTTTAGGATTCCCTAGAATGCAGCGGCCATGATGAGTGATAAGGAAAACACTTGGGGCCTCATTTACAATATATAGAAGCACAGCAGTGCCGCAAGCCTTCCTTCTGCGCTGTCGTGCGTCAAAATAAAAAGGCAGGAATACGCTGTATATACAAGATATGGCGCATTCATGTCCTTCTCCCCAGCGCTGGTGCACAAACAGCAGTCGTGCAACAGTGCAGACATCCTGGCGTCATTTTGCAAGGGTTCCAGCCCTGAGGGATGATCGTTATTGTGCAGGAAGGGACACCTTCTTGCACATAAACTATAATTTAATGCAGTTTCCTCTTTCTATGCATGCTGCAAAAGAGGAAAAACAAAGAGAAATAAAAGTATTTCTCCTCGTTGTGCTTCATTATGCCTTCCCTGGGGTGGCGGAGGATTCTGACGCATTCCCAGATTTACAAAATGTTGTGAATCTGGGAATGCTTCAACTTCCATGGATGTTCGTGGGAACACCCACAGCAACACCCATGGAACGCCCCTTTCACGCAGAGTTATGGGTGAGAAGGAAACATATTTACAAGGCCATGAAAAGTCATGCAGGGTGACTTTACATGGCCTTGTAAATATAAGGAAGCCCATTGTGCTGCCAGAGCGCAGGCGGCGCAATGATCGTGTAAATAAGCCCTATATGAGAGGGGAGTCAGTTTCTGGCTTTCCCGTGACTGGAGTGTGTTTTACAGTGTGTCTTGTGAAGTCTACTACTTTTATTTTCGCCGCATTTCTTTTATCTATTGGCTGCTACTTGGTTAAAAAACTTGCAGACATTCTCTTTTTTAAAACTGAGCACTTACCCGCACTCATGCATCACCCAAACACCGGAATCCTAGTGCGACGATCTAGACCGCCATCTTGGAAGGGTGCGCTCTAGTTGTTGGGGGCATTTTACTTTAAAACAGGCACGCTGCACGGACGCGAGTGCCTAGGTGAGAGGGGGAGTCAGTTTCTGGCTTTCCCGTGGCTGGAGTGTGTTTTACAGTGTGTCTTGTGAATTTTAATACTTTTATTTTCGCCGCATTTCTTTTATCTATTGGCTGCTACTTGGTTAAAAAAACTTGCAGACATTCTCTTTTTTAAAACTGAGCACTTACCCGCACTCACGCATCACCAAAACACCGGAATCCCGGTGCGACGATCTAGACCGCCATCTTGGAAGGCCCGCTCTAGTTGTTGGGGGCACCAAAGGCAAGCCCGTCTGTGTCCGTCAGCGTCCCGGAAGAGGCCAGCGCCAGCTATGCTGCCCGCTCCCTGCCGGATGCGATTTCGGTACGAAGAGTCTGGAGTGGTGAGGAATTGAGGTTGATCGGGGCATCAGCGAGTAAGTGCAGTCATGTGTGGGCAGTACTGGAAAATGCTTGTAGCATTTGTCCGTTCTGCAGGTATCATTTCAACCACAATGCTGATGCAATTTTTACGCCCAACCTTACTCCTTCTGCCCCTCTGCCTGCGCAACCTATTCAAGCTGCTCTGATTAACGCGCGGTCCATGGCTAAACATGCCTTGGACATTTTTGAGCTATTGGTAGATAATAAGCTAGACCTGCTGTTTATATCAGAGACCTGGCTTAATGAGTGCTCAGCCCCGGTTATTGCCTTGGCTATCCCGGCTGAGTATAAAATTCCTAGGGTCGACCGCAAATCAGGCAAAGGAGGTGGGGTGGCGGTAGTTTTCAGGGAAAATTGGACTCTCACTTTGGGACAGTCACAGGGCATTAGTGAGGGGGAAGTGCTGGATTTCTCCCTATCTCTCCTCACTTTCTACTGGGAGCCATGCATGTATATCGTCCCCCCGGGCCACCGAATGCCTTTTTAAAAGCTTTGGATGAAGTTATTGTGCCCAGAGCTTTGCACTTTTCTAATTATCTTTTACTCAGTGATTTTAATATTCACCTTGACTGCAAAGAGCCTCCCGAGACACGTGCTTTTAATGAGTCCATGGATCTTGCTCAGCTGACTCAATGGAATAACTCCCCTTCTCATAGTGGGGGTCATACCATTGACAGGGTTTACTCCAACTTTCCGTTAGTGATACAGGATCCTCTCCCTGTTTCCTGGTCCGACCACTTTCTAATTCAAATCTCTTGGACCATTAAGCCACCTTATTCTTCTATAAAGACTTTGGTGGCGAGACCGCCTCCTCGCATAGAATTAGATGAATTTGGTAGAGTCTTAGAGGATATCCGCCCTAGTATTTTAGGGGGTTTGTCGGAGGGAGTTGGGGGATTCAATAACTGGCTGGCTAGTGCAGTGGAGCATTGTTCCTCACCCCTGGTTCACAAAAGAGCGAGACTCTCACCGTCCCAACCTTGGTTCTCTAAAGATCTAAAAGACCTAAAAGAAGCCTGTAAAAAATTAGAACACTGCTGGGGATTGGCCTACTGTCCGCTAGCTAAAATTGCACTCAGGAAAGCCCAGCACAATTATTATTCTATGGTCAAGTTGGCCAAAGGCCACTTCTTTGCGGAGCGTATTGCTCAATCAAAAAACAATTAGAAGGAAATCTTTGCAATTGTTCAAAGCTTCCTGAATCCTTGCGCGGAACAGATGACCTCGCCTGGTTCGAACGACTGGTGCGAGCAGCTTTCGGGTTTTTTCATTGATAAAATCCAAGCTATACAGAATAGTTTCAGGATTGTCATCCAACAGCAGGCGATTTTTTCGCTTCAGACGGCTGCTGACCCTGATCTAGTCCACCCCTGCCTGAAGGTGTTCACCCCCATTCCGCTGTCAGATACTCTGGCGATACTGCAATCGCTTAAATCAGGCTCTCCATCGGATCCTTGCCGAGCCAGGCTACTGGCGGCGGAAGTAGTCAACCCCGAAGTTAATGAAATTGTCAATCTGTCCCTTATGGACGCCACTGTTCCACCTGAGTGGAAACAGGCAAAACTTCTTCCTCTGTTGAAAAAGCCCTCACTCAACCCTGCTACCCCAGCTAGCTACCGTCCAATTTCACTCCTTCCGGCGGTAGCTAAGGTGTGTGGGAAGGCTGTGCACAAACAGCTCTCTGAGTTTGTGGAGAATTCGGGCGCTTCACCCCGCCCAGTCAGGTTTTAGGGCCTCTCATAGTACTGAGACGGCCCTAGTGGAGGTGTTGGAGGCCATTAGGGAGTGCTTGGATGCTGGCGGCAGAGCGGCTCTTGTGCTACTCGACCTCTCTGCCGCATTCAACACCATGCCACATCGACAACTTTTGGCTCGATTGTCCCACATCGACATCTCTAGCCAGGCGTGGGAGTGGATTGAATCTTTTTTAACTAACAGAATGCAACAAGTTTGGCTGCCGCCTTTAGCCTCATCCCCTCGAAGCCTGACAACAGGGGTTCCCCAGGGCTCAACATTGAGCCCGCTTTTGTTCAATGTTTATATGACGCCCCTTATTTACTTGGCAGAGGAGCTGGGTGCTAAGATCATAGCATATGCGGATAACACCCAGCTCCTCTTCACGTGGAAGAGAACCAATTCTTCCCCGGCTATTGCCAAAAATTGTCTGGCGGAAGTGTTTAAATGGCTAGCACAGGCCCAATTAAAATGTAATGAAGAAAAATCAGAGGTTCTTCTTTACGGATCCTTCCCCCCACACTTCAGAGAAGATATCTGTCCGGTGGGCTACCCCATGCCTAAATCGACGGGGAGCCCGGCAATAGATTTGGGGGTATGGGTCAGTGAGAAATTGAGATTTATGCCTCAGATCAACAGATTGGCTGGTGTGTGCTTTGGCACATTGAAACGACTTAGGAAGTTTCTCCCTCTTCTGCCTAGAGTGGCCAAAGAAATGGTGACCCGTGCCCTCATTCTTTCGTGTTTGGACTACGCCAATGCCTTGTACATTGGCCTTCCGGCATATCAGCTAAACAAGCGACAGATTGTCCAGAACGCGACAGCTAGAGCCTTACTGGGTATTCCAGGAAGGTCCAGTGCGAAGCAGCTTTTATGGGATTTGCATTGGCTCCCGGTTGACCAACGCATCTTGTTTAAAGCCCTTATACTTGTCCATGGTGCGCTGTACAAGTCTAGGCCTCAGTATCTTAGAAGTTGGCTCTCGTTTTATGTGCCACCCCGACAGTTATGCTCCACTGGTCAATGCCTAGCTCTTGTTCCCAGGTATCACCTGGCTAGAATGGGAGGTAGCTCCCGCTCTGTTAGAGCAGCCCTGCCTTGGAATACCTTGCCCTTTGAGCTGCGTAACACCGGCGACCTCCGGCTGTTCAAAAACACTTGAAAACGTTGTTATTGAAGTAATCCTTCAGCGGGGTCTGCCCATCTTCGCCTCCACCATGTGGCTATCGCGCCGGGACACTTCCGAGTAGCCGTGCGCGTTACAAATGGAGGATAACATAACATAACATAGATTCCCTGGCTCACCATTACAGATGACTTGCAAACGCTTCATATCCAACGAAACTCTCACCTTTAAATTAGCGGGATGCTTCTTGACGGATGGCTGCAGAGCACGCACAGGAGATTACAGTGTTTCTTGTCCGAATGAGTTGATGGTTTATCCTTTAGAAGTACTGTGCATACGTGCTGGTCTGCACATTCCACAGAGCAAGCCCTAGAAAACATGCGCAAACTGCCTCTGGATGAGTGGAGGGCTCAGATCCTGGTGGCCACCAAGGTTTCTTCTATTTTTATAAGTCGCAGAGTGCAGGGGCAAACGGGATGTCTCCATTTCCGCAAGGTTCAAAAGCTTCCGAACTGTAGTCTAGCTGGAGGAGAGCTGGAGCTGGATCCTCTTCTATGTACTGTCGTCTCCGGATCACCCATACTTCATGGTGAGGAAGGGGGGAAATGAAAGCTGGTTCCATAGGGAACGCTCTGTTGGGTGGTTAAGATCAGAGCCACAGACGAGCGCAGAGCTACAATAAGGCCGCACTACCAGCAAGAAACTCCAGATACATAAGCTGTGGGATGCACTCGTAGGGATCTCCCAATCAGAGCACTACTTGAGCGCTTTCTTCTTGTGACACTCTCTGTAATACTGATGTAATAGCTGACCTGTGAGACAACACATGATCAGTGCCAGGGCCTTCCCATAGTACCCCAACTTTAAGAAAAGGATCGGACTGGGAAGCAAACCAGCTCTGGCAATTCAGTTGGACCGTCCCTGGCAGTTGGGAGGGTGTGCTAGTGAGAAGCACTGCTGCTGCTTTTGTTACAGGGTGGCCGATATTACAGCACTGCTGCAAAACCAGCCCCAGTAACAACAAGCATTTACAATGCAATGGTCTCGGCATTGTTAAAGTTAGAGCTATTGGCATTGCTCATGACTATGAACGTGTGTCCAGGTTTACTCCTCTGTTCCCTCCCTAGGCCTGCTGCTCTATCCCAGAGCTCTGTTCAGCACTCTCACCGTGGTGTGCTCTGCAGCCTGTATTTACAAGCCTCGATCTTGTGTCTTTCACTTTGCCCCTAGGACAACACTTCTTCTGTCTATACACATTTCTATAGACCAAGGCATTGTTCAAAGAGGTTAATAACAGCTATTCAATAACACCTCACCACAGCAATATTTTTCGTCCTATCGCTGGTCTACATTGTGTAGCTAAAATCTTGCAGGTGTGTGTATAGCTAGACTTCCCAAATCATAGAATTCATAAAACAACCCATGAAACAACTATCAATCTTTCTCTCAAGCCATATCACTGAAACGTCTGTGCTCGACATCAGACTCCTATTCCTATTAATCATATTGAGACTCGCCTACTAACGGTGCTTGGTTGATCATTACCAAGGACACAGTAATCAAACCTTTGGGATTTTCGTTTACAAAGCATTGCTTACAAGCATGCTTTTCAGTTGGATCAACTCAAATGAACCAGTACTAAAAATTCCATAATAAATGGACCCAGAAATGGAGCATCTCGCTTTCGTGACAAAAGTCATCAGATGAATTTATATGAACGGTGCTCTAATATCCTCTTGGCTTACGCAAGCGCTACAGGAACTCATTTCTTATCTGACATCTTACCTTCTTGCCCCTGCTTCTTTCTTTTAATGTGGTCCTTTTCGCATTTTCCAGATGAGGCAACACCGACTCTCTGTTACCCAGAAAATTCTCGCTCCCCCGTGAGTCTCTTTCCGCATCCCCCACTAAGAATACCTTATCTCCAGCTAGTAAAGACACCCTGAGAAAACCCTTCATATACAACAAAAATCCCTAGTCTCCAATTCACGGAACCGGAAACGAATGGATGACAGGGAACATATATTCTGGTGGAAGCATTAACGACTAGACTACGCAGTTATAATGGAACACAACATAGACTTTCGGTCACTAGGAATGGTTGAATTCGCTGGCCGTCGTTAATGTTTTCACAAAAGCCTGCCTACTGCCCCATACGGTAAAAGTGGCAGCCATCTTAGTATGACTTGAGGGTTCGGTGTCGACTCGTTATTTATTTTTTTAGTGCAGTTTTATACAGTGCTCACTCTACCCGAAGATATTGGAATGCTTTATCTTTGTACCAGTTACATTACAGAAAGAGAGTTCATTTTTGCAGGCACGGGTAAATTAAGTAAATTGCCCCAACCCCCAGGATATTGAGCAGAGGCTTGAACCCAGCTCCCCAGTCCCAGAGTGTTCTGGTTGTGGCGATACAGACTTTATGAGTTAGTGGGCTATACTCGTTTCTGCCCCTGGGCCCACAGCTTCTATTTGCTGCACTTGAGACCCGTCCAGCGTAATTCATGGGCGTGTTAACTACTTTATTATCAATTGATTTTTTGATGCCTCGGAAACAAATCGCTGTATGGTGTAAAGTAACGCAACTGTCATGGTAAAATTCAGCTTTCAATGACAGTAATATGAGAGAAAGAACTACATCTGACGCTCGTGTGCAGCAAAAGTGCAGTTATTAATATAAAAAGAGCGAGTTCACTTTGAGATGTGTTCACAGTATCAATTTCAGGGGGAGGAGAGCGAACAGCGCAAGCCGGACGCAGGAGCACAGAGGGATCCGAGAGCAGGGGGAGAGGACGACCACCAGCCGGGCCGTGTGGACGGGGACGACGCTATGAACACCACCGCCTTTCTCCGAGGTCAAGCAGAAATGCCTCGGAGAAACGCAGCTGCATTTTCGGATTGGGGGGGGGCGTGTTTTTCTTTCTCTCCTTTTCCCATTGGCTGGAATGTTTACATTCCAGAGGAAAGAAAGAAAGTAAAAAACACGCCCCCGAATCCGAAAAAGACAGGGCTTAAACGGACAGACGCCCCCCTCCTCCAATGGCTGGCCTCCGTTTAGGAAGCCAGCCAATGGAGAAGAGGGGCGGGTTCAAGCCCCGTACTAAAAAACATTATCTCGCGAGCGAGACTGCGCAAGCTCAGCCTTCGCTAGCCGAGACCTAAAAACGGCCCCCGCCACTCAAAAACCGACCCCCACCTTTCTGGCCCACAAGGAAAACGCCCAGTGCCCGCTACGTCCAGTCCGGCCCTGTTTAGGAAGCAATACAGGAGAGCACTGTGCATGTGTGTGCACTAATCGTGAGTGGGGGCTAGGTCATGTTAGGCTACGGCTCATCATCCCAGAGTTCACTGGACAGTGGCTATCACGGCTGGCCGAAAAGGCCAAAGAAAGACGGGATTGGTCCTGATATTAGGCTGCTTAGCCTCCTTAGGGACTCTTACCAGTGTTAAGCTAGTAAAGCATATGAAGGGTTAGGCTCTGAAGGCCCAGTGGGAAAGCCACCACTTGCACGGCTTACAGCTCTCCTATGCTCCCTCGAACCTATACCCAGCTGCACCTCCGAGCAGCTATGAAGTGTCAAGGAAGAAGCCAGGTGACTTCAAAAAAGAGAAACTCACTTCCTCTGGTGGTTCAAACATGTTTTCCAGTGTAAAATACCACTTCCGGGGGCAAAGGCAGAAATGCGGCATGCGAGCAATAGATGATTTGCACTTAAGGACTGAAGAATTCGGAGGTGCTAAAGGTAAAGAGGAAATAAACAAGATCTCTGTTGTGCCCCAAGGGAAAGTATTACATTGTGCAGTGGAAAGAAAAATGAACAGCCTGTATCAATAAGAACATTAATAGGAAGGCTGAAGACATTACTCAATGTACCTAGTCGAAGAGAACCTGGAGGATGGTGAGCAGGGAGTACAGTAGAGAACTCAGCTACCCTAAAACAAAATAGTTAAGCACTTTTGAGAGAACCTGCTGTGCATCTTGTTGGCAGGGCGCTGGAGGCGAGCTAAAACAAATTGCGTTTGGGACTTCAGGCTAAAGATTATGCTTCACCCTCCCGCCAGCTCACACATTTACTTGATCAACAAAATAAATAACCCGCACTCTTCTGAACAGTTTAATAGAAGAACATTTAAAAGCTGATTCCCTTTTCCAAGCCCAGACAGGATTCAGCTTTCATTAGCCATTCTGCCCTGAGTGACTATATATTGACTGCCTCACAGCAACTGATCCATGCCAAATAAAACCATGGGCCTTAACACCACTGGCAACTTGACGTCTGTCTGCTTTTTGACATTTAGTTGTCCCAGAAGTTGGAGGATCTCGCGTTGTGTGTAAGCAAAAAACTCTTTTAGGAATCTGAGGAAATTGGATTTCGTCAATTGGAGGTCTTTACCTCTTCTCCCAACTACTCCACTTTCACCAACCAGGCATGATCAGTGCCCTTTATTTTCAGATCTGAACACCAAGAATCATTTTGCTCCTCTTTGAGAGCATCCTAAATTCCAGCACTGCTTGACCCTGGCAACCTCCAATGGATGGCAGTTTCTGGTGAACGAATAATGTCACTTCTTTCAAGTACCCCTTTGAACCACTCAGGACTTAATTCATTTGTAAATGTACACCAATGGGGGGTGATGGGGAGGGTGTGGCTTGGACAGCCAACATGGCGGACGCTCATTAACTGAACTCTGCATGGATCCCCTCTAATCCGGTGATTATCCGCGTAACTGTCTGACATAGGGACCTCTCCTACAGTCCCAGAAGCCTCTAGGGTGGGTTGAGGCCACAGAAGCTTCCTGAAACGGCGGAATACCTCGCTGTGCTGTCCTGCCAGTCGTGACACTACTGAGCTGTGAGGCAGAGAGGGAGCGACTGCCCGACATGCGAGGCCCATGGCGCAAAGAACGCTGACCGAGCAATGACTGAGGTGTTGCACTGCGTACACTAATTCTGGACCACTGAAACCCCCCCTCCCTGGGTGCCCCGTATTGAGGAGATGCTCAGGTGGTGGCCCAGCGGGCCTCGCTGCCACTTGCGGGCTGACTCCCAAGGCCTGGGGTGACGGTGCGCCAGAGTTCTGCTCCGTTTTGGCCCCTCCCAATCCTTAGAGTTTAGACACTCGCAGCCTGGCCCTGATGGTGAAGAGACCCCCTCCCCCCGGGCCCTGGGAGTGGCTGTGGTGTTGGCTGGGGGGTTCCAGTGTGAAGGGCATCCTTGGGGAGACATCGGATCAGCTACCGTGAGTGACAGGGCCTAGCTGGAGAGGCGGACTGCCCTGGGGGCTGACCTGGGTGAGCTCAGGTCCCTGACTCACGTCATTGATTCTGACGCACATGCCCCCAAGAACTACAGACACTTGGTGCCGCTGATGTTTGGGCCAGCCACCTGGACTGCCCTGGGCCCGAGAGCTGCAGCTGGGGAGCGTTCCCTCCCCCAGCCATGATTGCATTGCACTCCTTTGGCTGGACTGACCTGCGGGTTGCCCGGTAAGCGGGGTGGCCTGGGTCCGGAGCGGTAGGGGTTGTGGTGGAGCAGCAGAGCCCCATACACCACTTCATCAGTCCCCGAGCGGCTGGGGTGAGTGATTTGTGATCGACTCCCTGGGCTGCTTGCTGGGACTATGTGGCTGCTTCCCCCTCCAGTGTCTGAGCCTGCTGCATCTGCTGCCTTGAAATGCAGGCCTGTCACGGTGCACTAGCCTCTGCCATACTTGGGGACCCTTGCCTCTCTGGCCTGTGCCGCTCCCCCAGCATGCATTGGTGGGCAATGGTGGCGGTTGAACCCAGACTTCCTCTGTGGGGCCTTGTGCTGGTCTTCCCCCTTTTGTTCTGGTCCACTGCAAGTGACCCGCCTCTTAGCCTGGACCTCCCACGGGGCCTGTTTAGGACTGTCCTTGGCATCCGTGACCTGCCCATCTTAAAGCCCGACGCCATACTTTCCACTACTGCGTGACACTGCTCCCTCTGGGCTTTGTTGTGACCAAGTTGGGGGCCACGCAATGCCTTCCCTCTAAGCCTCATTTACACCCTACACTGGAAGTGTCCCTGACAGAAATGACTCACGCTGCGCTTGGTAATACTCGATGTGCATCTGGCTTACCGCCTCCGCCCCCCCCTTCACGGGTCACGACAAACTATCTCTGTCATCACAGGATCAGCTGCTCGTGCTGCCACGACGCTGTGGTAAGCAGGCCATACCTCCACCGCAGGCAGTGTCTTGCGGAGTCTCCACACCGCCGATATGGGTAAAGACAAGACTACCCGTCCGACTACCTCCCAGGCTAGAATAGAGCAATTCACCACCAGACCTGTGAATTTCCATCCTTAAGGCACCGGTGGAGGTACTGGTGGCTGCTTGTCGTCTGGAGACCTCGACACTATCCAACAAGCCATTCAAGTCTCACAATAGGCAGTGGAAACCCAAATCAGAGAGGTGCGCATGGACGTGGTGCTACTTAGTCAGGGCCTCAGAAATGCCACTGCCCGGATCATGGATGCCGAATCTCTGTGGTGGAGAATGAGGTCAGATCCCTTAAGTCCCCGGTCACTGGGCTTCCTACACGTATGCCAGAGTTGCACCGCTGCACCAAGGAGCCTGAAAACTGGTCACGGAACAATAATGGCGTGTAATTGGCATCCCTGAAGGAACTGAGCCACAACAAGTTGCAGACTTCCTGGAGACATGGATTAAGTCCTGGATGCCCATGGTTCTACTATCCTCCTGGTTAGCAATCGAGCGGGTCCACTGAGGTTTGTCCCCTAAACTTCCTCCAGGCGCCTCTCCACGACCAATGATTGCGCGAATTCTAAACTTCAGAGACCAAGATGCAATCCTGAGGGAGGCCCGTTCTTGGCCCGAACTTTGCTGTGGGGATGCCAGAGTTCTCCTTTTTCCGGACTACACACGGGAGGTGCAGCAACGGTGCAGCTCGTGCACTGAGGTCGAACAGAAACTCAGGGCTATGGACCTCCAATATCATCTCCTGTTTCCTACCAGGCTCCGTGTGATACACGCCTACTGGTCCCACTTCTTTGAGACTCCAGAGTCAGCCTGGTTGTGGCTCACAGAGGAACGACCCCTTCGAGCTTATGTGCGGTCTCGCCTCGAGGGCCAAGGACTGCTGGACCGACTAAGAACTCATGGGCACCTAAACCGCAAAGGTACTGCACACACTCCCGCAAGAGGTGCCAAGCCAAACGCTCTACCGCCTTCCATATCTCCCCCAATGCGGGAACTCTCTCCTTCTTTGTCACATCAGCCCCGGGTCTCTGGTGAAGAGGAACAAGAAAAAAAAAGACTCTCCTTGGCACAGCAGCCCTCTTGCCGGCTGAGAACCTGGCAGATACAGATCTTTCTCAAAGTCCCGCATTGTGACACTCATGTTACGGAAGGTCCACAGGACGTGGTCAAAACCTCAGTTGAGTGCTGGTTTACTTATTCTGATGGTAATCAGCAATCAGTTACCTGCAGGGGGTCCAGCATTCACGATTCCCCTTGTTAAATGCTAATTTATTTTCTAGTTTGCCTTTTTCAGGGCGACAGATGCTTCTGGGATGAAGTATGGGGTGGGGTGGGAGTTTTGGGGTGGAGGCTCAGTACAGTCTTATTTTTGCTTTAATTATTAAACTGTTTTATTGCCGGTATTATTTTTTTCAGAGTCACACTGACACATGCCCTCATATCGGAGGGGATGCTTTTCCTCACCTCTATCATTCTGCAGAGTTCACTATGGCCTTTTCGACCAAGTAAAATGCACAGCGGTCCTAATCTTTGCCCACCTAAAATGCACAGCGGTCCTAATCTTTGCCCACCGCTACCTCCCAGCGGTTCTCTTGCTCCAGGAGACTCATCTCTTGGTTAATCGTTGCCCCTTCCTGGCACGTAAGGGTATTTCACACTGGATACAATAATTGGTCCCGCAAGGTAGCCATTTTGCTGCTGCGTTCCTCTCGGTCTCTCGTGGAGTCGAAAACCCACAGGGCTGCTTCCTTGCACTTCCTGGGATGCTTGAGGGCCAGATTGATATTCTGGTGACTGTCTACACCCCACGGCACCTTTCCACGTGATCTGTCTAAAGCCCTTCTGGATATTCCGCAGGGACTGATGGTAATAGGTGGAGACTTCAACACAGTTCCCATACCGGTGTCTGATGCCACCAGACCCCCGTCAGTATCCCGGTACACCAGTGCTCGTCACCTTTCTGCCTTGAGACTCTGTGACGCTTGGAGGATTTGGCACCCGAGGCACCGACAATACACACACATCGGCAGCACAAACTCCCACTTCCGTATAGACCTTATCTTCCTGCCCATCCTTCATTGCCGTGCAATTTACCACATCCAGATTCTTGCTCATGGCATATCTGACCACGCTCCTATCCTTCTCCACCTCGATTACCCCAGGGAGGGTCCACAACCCATGTGGCAATTTAATGCCTGGTATCTGCAAGACAAAACCTCTGTCCAGGCCCTGAGAGAAGACTTGCAAACATATTTCCACAATAACAAAGGCTCAGTCACCTCTATTGGCTCTCTCTGGGCCGCCGGTAAGGCCACTATGCTGTGGTTTGCCAGGGGGTGAATCTGCGTACTAGAGCATGCCTGCTCTCTCCACATCACTCAGTTTGAGGCGTGCGCTCTACGCTTAGAGAAAACTTTCAAGACAGAGCCTGGTGGTGATACCCCCGACAGTTGGCTCTTCTCTATGAAGAAATTTGCCTTCAATCCCTAGAAGCTGCCAAGCATCTTTGGCATGTCACTGTGGCCAAGATCTACAGGTGATGAGACAATAATGGGAAGCTTTTGTATTGGCTGGCCTCCTACAAACAAGTGGACAGGACTGTGCCGGAGTTCAGTGATGAACAAGGTACTTCCTTTCAATCCCTCCCTGAGATCACATAGCTGTCCTGGGGGCACGAGAGCTAGCTGGTCATTCATAAGGACGGCCCTTATGGTCGCCGAACGTGACATCGCTACCCGATGAAACTCTCCTTCCACTCGCAATGACGCCGGTGGGTGGCTTGGTGTGCACAGCAGGAAAAACTGGTCTATGAGGCTAGGGGTTGCCCCATTAACACAGGCAAGTATGGGGAAAATGGTTAAGCCACTGTTGTTGCGGCTTTGTAATGATGTATTGTATCACCGGAATGCCAGTGCCTTTAGAATGCGCCATTTATCTTCATCTGACAAACTAAGTGTGTGCCATAATGTTCTTAATTTTCTCTGCACAAAAAAATTCAATAAAATCTGTTTATCAAAAAACATTTACACTAATTTTCCATTCTCTCAAGTCCTCCACTCCAGCCGCTCTTGTGTCTTCACATTCCCTCTAACTGGCAAGGTGGACCACAAAGCTGAAAATAGAGCATTCTTCAGATGGAAACCCTTCTGCTGTCTACAGATTGTCTAAAATTACTGATCTGGGTGCTAAACTCAACAAAGGGAATCACGGGATTAGAATTATAGCAATTTTCCATCTAATTAGCAACAATCTTGGTGTTCAAGTCGATTCACAAACCCTCCCCTTACTCTTCTGAAATTTTTCTTGCCACTCACCATCCTGACTTCTGTGCTGCCCTAACCTTCGCCTTATCGCTATTCAGAAACACCCCTGTGCGCAAGCTTGCAATTATTCCTCCCCGCTTCTTTAGAAAGCCCCCCCTTCTGACCTGAGGGTTAATTTCGCCTTTAAAATTCTTTTCATAACTCACCTCATTCACAGCGCATCATGCATCCTCTGACCATTCTCTAATCAATATCGACGACTCCTTACTCTAACCCTCCTTCTGTCATCCCTACCCTTCCAACGGATACCCCCCGCCCCCAATCCTGGACAATAAGTGTATAATGTATTAAATATATATAATATTAATGTTTCTGCTGGCATCTTCAGCGTCTTCATGCATTATCCTCAGAACCCCGACCACAGGTCTTTATTAAACCATCCACCCAATGTTGACCTTATGTACCACTGGTTTAACATGTACAGTGTTTCTCATCCAAATGGTGTTGCTCCTTAACAAATGCAAACAGGGCAAGTGTCAATATTGCTACTGCTCAGCTAGGGGATAATAACGTGCTGAGATGTTCTCTTTACAGGCAGAGGGCTGACGCAGCATTGAGCCTGAACAATCACAAGCCAAAAATTGATCTTTGCTAAGAGAAGGATCCACTGTCTAGGAAGTCTAAAGATTGGAGGGACACTTACAGTATCCCCTGAACAAGTTCAAACACAGAATGCAAGCAACAAAACATAGGGTTGATCCATTCTCAGAGGGCCACATGAGCTGAACGACACAACCCAAGAGAAAACAACTACAAAGAGGCACAGCAGTAGAATTTGAATCCTTAGATGCACCTCTGGCGGGGCTAACCGCCGATCATGGCGGCCGCTGCTTAGGAGAGCCCTGGCACAGTTATCCTGACTAATCACTGTGTGCCGGGCCCATCGAGCCATGCTGTGCGACCAGAGTGGAGGACAGACAATAACCTGCGTGCCGCTGCGGCTGTCCCGTGTTGCCTGCGCTGAGCCCTGCGCAGCAGGCTGGAGGCCCCGTGCAGTCGCTGAGTGGGTCCCTGCTGCTCCCGGACTACTCTGCGGCATGCTTGAAGTGGCGCCGGGAGTTCCCGGGCGCTCTGATCTCAGAGGTGCACGTGTGACACCGCTCATATCACCCAGCATGCCGGCGGTGGCGCCACATCCCAAGCGGAGGATACTGAAGGCAGAGTGCCCACGGCGGCAGTTGCGCACTGCAGCACACCCCTAGTGTGTCCTGCGCTGAGCCTTGGCGGGCCGAGTGGCCGTGGTGCTTTCTCTCCTAGGAGGCCCCATCATTCCCCACCTCACTGCAGACAGGGTGAGGGGCGCGTTACAGGCCCGAGCCCGGACAATACCTTTTTGGAGCGGGAGCAGCTGGGAACACAAAAGAGGCCCACCCTATGTGCGGGGAGTCCGGTGGCCAGTCTCTACTCTCCCTATACCTCCCCCCTCAACCAGAAGCAGCGGGGGCCCCGGTGGCGTGTGGATGAAAACAAGATGGATGGTGCACATGCCGTGGAACAAGTTACGGACTACGCGGCGGCAGCGATAGCTGGTTGCGTTAACTGAGGCCGGGTGCACGCAGCGCTGAAGAGGCCCGGGGTGTTGCAGACAGCGCATCAGGGAAAACAACAGGAAGAGCTGCCTCAATCTGTGTGGGAACGTCTGCTGCCCCCCAGACCCAATGTAGAGTTGCAATAGGAGGTGCTGCAGGCTCTACAGGCTCAGCGGTCTACCCTGAGGGTGGTGGTTATTGTGCCCGCCTGCGCAAGCCGCCCTGGACACAGAAGTGCTATTGGGCAGACCTATCCTCCCTTTTCCTTCCACCCCCTGGCACACTTGAGGGACAAGCATTCTGAACAGTGGAGACCAGCGGCATGTCCCCGCAAACAACCGCTTACAGTACGTGGAACGCACTAGGTGACCAGCTACAGTCCTGACAACAGTTCTGGGAGACACCGGATCTCACTGGAAGCTCGCTCCCAGCCCGGTCTCTTATAAGCGTACACACCTGGTGCACCGCCGAAACGAGTATTTGTGGTGTGGCGCCCTTATGATACTGTGAGTTCCATACCTGGGCAATTACAGCGGAGATGGCTATATTGCTTTGCCACCACCTGAACTGAATCTGCCATGGTGTGCCCCTAACATAAGGAACACAGCCCCCGTTACATTGCAGGAAAGCAGACTGGTACGGATATACACTGTGTGACATGGGGTGCCCAAAAGCCAAGCTCCAGGAGGCGCCAGCCACTAGCTCGCAATCCACAGATGACCAGGAGTTTAATACAAACCCACAATCACTTACCTGTGTGCCGGCCACAAACGAAATGTAAGGCCAGGACAAACTGGACCTGATATTGTGTGAGGTCAGGGAATCTATAAGGGCGATAGAGCAACAACTTGGCACATTAACGACTGGCTTTTCCCTGCTCAAAGCAGACCACGCCAAGCTGGCATCTACAGTAAAAGATAACAGCTCAGCACTGGAAGAACTACTGCCTCAACATAAAGAACATACGCTGCAAATCCAAACACTACAGAGACAAGTCACAGGCCTCCTGGACAGGGTTGAAGACGCGGAGGGCAGAGCCAGATGGAATAATATACGCGTGATTAGGCTTCTGGAGCGAAGCGAGTGGTCGAACGCCACTGCCTTCATGGAACGCTGGTTCCGCACACATGTAGCCCCTGATGGACTATCGGATTTTTTCTGCATCTAAAGGGCTCACAGAATCCCTACTGGGCGACCTAAGGTGGGAGCTCCGCTGAGGCCACTCATCGTCAGAGTCCTAAATTACAGGGATCGAGATGTCCTCCTTCAGAAACCACGTGAGCGGTCCTAGATCCAATTCGAGAGCAGCCAGATCTCCCTGTATCCTGACTACACACTGATGGTCCAACAACATAGATCCTCTTGTCAAGCGGTTAAAAAGAAGCTACGAAACCTGAATTTAAAATATGCACTGCTGTTCCCTGACCACCTGAAAATAATTTTTTACCAAAAGACATACTTCTTTGAGAGTCCAGAAGATGCGGAGGAGTGGATCGAAGTCATGGATCCGGACTCACTGTCTGGGCAGACCACACGGATGCCGCCCAACAGCCCCAACTGATCACAAGGCAGACGTTCACGTCAGAACACAAAGGCTCCTGGTAACTCGTCACTCAAGAGCAGGTGCAGAGAAGCAAGGATGTGGCGCTGGCGGCTGCAACTACGTTCAGAGACAAGGTCATCTGACAGGACTCAGAATCTTCGGAGGGCAGCACAGTGTGATCCGACTCGGAAAACAGCTTGACATTGTTTCCCACAGTAACACCACAAACTGCCACCAATCTGCTGGGCCCATGAACTGGAAAATCGACTATCCAGCACATACCCAAGGCATGGGGCTTGATGGCGTCGGCACGAGAACTCATGGACATGTATATCCTTTTGATTCTGTGAAAATGTGATAGGCTAATGATAAAAGTATTAGCTCGGGCTCGGATGAGCTGTTACATGTGATTGTTTTTACATGGTTGGCGTGGAAGCTAGTCCCCTACTTACGAATGCTAGTGTTTACATATCAAAGTTCAATGTGTTTTGTTTTTGGTTCGGCTTTGTTTAGTTCCCAAACAGGGCCTTGTATTAACGTTTAAATTGGAATTTACGGGCTCTGGCAGGCAACAGTTAACATGTCTTGTTTGGGGTTGGTATCCCCCCGACCCAGATGACTACACCGCATTTAACACGCAATGCACAAGCTAGACAAGTATAACTTAATCGTGTGGAATGTCTGGAGTCTGGGCTCAGTACAGAAACGACACAGGGTACACGCACAATAACTGCGACGGCAGGCACACATTGTCTTTCTTCAGGAACCACATCTGATGGACACGGAAACAGCAAAGATGCGAAAGAAATGGAGGGGTCAGATCTTTACTACTAATTACTCGCCCTTTGCTAGGGGAGTGACAATATGGGTTAGATACTGTGTCCCGTCGTAATGCTGGATAAGAGGATAGATGCGCAGGGCAGATACATATTTTTACGTGGAGCGCCCATAGTGTTGGGGTCTATATACGCTCCGAATTTTGATCAGAAAAAATATTTCTTGGGACTAAACACGATACTGGCAGGCTGGGAGTCATACCCATGGATCTTGGGGGGAGACTGTAATGCGGTCATGGATATTGGGCTTGACCGGTCACATCCGCCTCTGCATGGCACGTTGGCTAGTAAACAAGCGGAAGCGCTACGCAGTTGGGTGGAGGGGTGGTCCCTCTGTGATGTGTGGAGACAACACAATAAAATTACCAAAGAATACTCCTTTTACTCCCCGATGCACCAGTTGCATACCAGGATTGATAGAATCCTATGCTCTCTCTCCATTGCAGATCAGGTCACTCACACCACACATTTACCAAAACGTTTCTCAAATCACAACCCACTGGAGATTTCCCTTAGTTGGGGCAGGATACCCCCCCTGGTGCCCATGTGGAAGCTCTGGCCTCAACTATTGGAGGACACAGTGTTCCGCAGCATGCTGTCAAATACACTCACCCATTACTTATCTGAAAATAGAAACACTGCATCCACAATTCTGATTGAATGGGACGCATTAAAGGCAGTAATCAGAGGGAGGGCGATCAGCGCCACGGTGGGAGCAAGGCAGGAGGTGCACAAGAACCTAAAAACATTTGAGGACACCATGGGAGGGCTTGAACAAGAAGCGGCAATAGACCCCACCAAACTGGCTGCATTACAGGAGGCACGCATACAACACATGGAGCTATTGGAAACCCTTAGAATAATCGATCACAGGGCATACACCCAGACAAAACACTCAGAGGCAGAAAAATCGGGGGCACTGTTGGCTAAGATTATCAGGGATGATCCACCGGCAACTGTCATCATCCAGATCATCACGCCCGGGGGTGGCGTGGAGTACACACAACGTGATATTAATGAGGCTTTCAGCTCATACTATGAAACACTGTATAACAAGCCGCCGGTTCTGGACGAAGCCCTAAAAGACATATTTCTTGAAAATCTACCTTACCCGCAAGCACCTGCGGACATGGAAGACGCCTTGGCAGGCCCTGTCACCAGGGCCGAAATAAAGGCAGCTATTAACGGACTACCGCGTAATAAAGCGCAGGGTCTAGGATGGCTTGCCGGTGGAATTCTTCGACACTTACTCTGAGATTCTGCTACCTCAAATGGAAGAACTTTACACCAAGTCGCTGGAACTGACCCACCTCTTCTGTACCACGGCGCAAGCCTTAGTAGTATCACTGCCAAAACCAGGGAGGGATATGCAGGACATGTCGAGTTAATGTCCATTATTGTTATTGGTAACGGAGTGCAAAATATTGAGTACAATTTTGACTAATAGATTACAACCTTACTTAAACAGGTTAATACATAATGTGGTTTTCTACCAGCCCACAGCACATCATTAAATATAAGAAGGTTACACCATATAATGGCATCAGACCTAGAGAGGTTCCACCATGCTGGCTGTATTGCACTAGACCTAAGACAGGTGTTTGACACGCTATCCTGGGATTATATGTTTAAGGCAATTGCAAAATTTGGGCTGCCCCCGACTATATGAAATGGTTGCGCTGACTCTATGATACCTCGACGGCGAGGGTTAGGCCTGGTAAGCAAATCTCTTGGGAATATCCAATATACAAGGTCACGAGATGAGGCTGCCCCCCTGTCTTCACTCTTGTTCGTAATAGTGCTGGAGCCGTTGGCTCTCCATCTGCGGCAGGACGCCATACAATGTGGGATACCAATAGGCACAACCACGCATCTGATCTCCGCGTATGCGGATGATATCATTATTTATGCGAGGGATCTTCTGGGGGGCCTAGACCCGTTCACGGGACTATTCGCCGACTTAGGACGGATCTCTGGCTTAGCCATAAATGAATCAAAATTGGCACTGACAGAATTAATCTCGGGTTGCTCTCCCTACCCGTAGCGCAGCACACGTTTAAATATCTGGGTATTAATGTATATCGCTCCCATGCAGACATGCTGGAAGGAAATCTAAACAGGGCCATCAGGGGAATACGCTCACAGGTGGCTTTCTGGACCACGTTGCCTCTCTCGGCAATGGGTCGAGTGGCAGTATCTAAGATGGTGGTGCTACCACAGCTCCTTTATTATTTTACCAATTTGCCAATTATAGGACCCCCAATCATTTTTAAGACCCTCGACCCCATACTAACAGGCCTTTTTTGGGGTACGGGTCGTTGCAGAGTGAGCCTTAAGAAATAAAAAATAGACACAGGGGAGGGGGCCTGGGCGCGCCGGACTTCCGGGCCTATTATTATGCGAGCCAACTGCAGTGGCTGTCCTACTGGACAGCGGGGCGCAACTTGAATGAAATTGGCTTCACTAACAGAAACATTGAACAAGGACAGCTACATGCAATGTTATTGCAACAATGTAAAATGCCCATGACAGTACTGCCTTTATTGCACGCTGCACTGACATGCTGGAAGAAAGCTCTGAAATACACGTCTAGTTGCAGCCCTTACGCAGGTAACATCCCATTAGTTGGGATCCCACTTTTGAGTGGTAGACTCACGAAACACAAACTCGGACCATGCTAGATGCAGGGGTGAGTACAGTAGGGGCACTCTTTAGTGGGGAGACACTGACCACGATAATTTCGTACAGGAAACTGGGGGCACCAAACACATTGTATATGGTTCACGCTGCGCTACTGCAATATGTTAAGAAACACTGGTCTCCACACTGGGAAGAACCCAAGACGCACAAATTAGTTAAATCACTCCATTATATGGGGCAGGGTAGCCACCTTATCAAATTGCTATATTTGAGCATCTGGGCCCACGTTAAACTGCCCCAGGACGCCCTTCGGGCTCAATGGGTGGCAGATGCGGGCAGGGAACTCGCAGATAGGGAATGGACGGATATCCTGGAGGACCCACGGAAGTTGTCCCGTAATGCCAAGTTTAAGTTCATACAATATATGGTCCTGCACAGAGCTTACTTAACACCACGCCGCTTACAGAAGATGTACCTGGACATGACACATCACTGTCCCCGTTGCAAATTATTGGAAGTGGTTCTTATACATATGCTATGGGCTTGCCCGTGCCTTGAAGAGTTCTGGGGTGGGGTTAAACAAATAATAGAAGAGACCACGCACCTTTCAATAGAGGGCTCGATACTGGAGTGCTTGTTGAGCCTCCAGAAGCGTAGGATGTCGCAGAATGTCCAGCTTCGCTTCCTGGATTTAGCATTTATAGTAGCCAAGAGATCCATCACCATGCGCTGGAAATCAGCTAAACTACCTGCAATACAGTCCTGGCACAGCGAACTCACGAGATGTGGGGAAGCCAAAAGTGTTACTCTCCGCAGGGAGGAGGACCGAGGGCTTAGGAATAACCCAATTTCATTGGACTAGAACACACTACAGGAAACCTTCAAAGGCACTAACCCGGACGACATTTCTGACACCCCAAACACACAATAGGCATTGACAACGAGGAAGTGTACATAGTTCCTGTATAATAGGTGAGCAGAGGGTCGAAGTACAAGTTTGTGCACAGCACTGGCGAACAACACGTATACAGGACGTAATAGTGGTCTATGATGCGGAAACGACTGCCAGGGAGTGGGATATGTAGGATGAGGTTACACATTCAAAGTTAATGATCATTGTACGTACTTGTTGTTGATACTGCACACAGATAAATTCAGGTTAGATACCAGTTTTTTTTACTGTATCAGGCAAAAGGTCATGAACGCAATGTTAACAATGCCATGTTGAAAATGCAATTGCACAACTGAACCAAGTTGATGGTATGTAAAGGTATTGAATGAAAATCAATAAAGTATGTTTTTAAAGAAAAGATGGACCTCTAGCGCGATAAAAGAAACTGTATCTCTGTAAGTGGAGAATTACGTGGGTACCGTGAATGTATTCCCTTGCTCCTTGAATGTGGTCGAAATATTTCTCCGAGGTAAGTTTTGAAACTGTACATGAATGCAATGCGAGAGTTCTGGAACAACACAAGAACACACACAATAATTCAGTCACGAGGCTAAATACTTAGAACGTTTTATTTAAAACTACAGCATATTCTGGTTACTCAGAATAAATTTTACCATTATTCTGCCTACAGAATCATTACAAAAATCCAGGTTTGAAGTGTGGCTCTTGCTCACTTTTCAGATTCAAGTTGGTGAGCAGAAGAACAGCACACACCTTCTTCGAAGCATTGTTCAACTTGGCCTGTCTCCAGTTGGTGGCCCAATTGGACTATCACAGTGTTTCAAATGACGTATGGTAGCATGAACAGTCTGGCCGAGGAGGAAGCATGCGGTGAGCAACCTAGGTCTTGGGGCCGAAACGATCTCAACCTATTCTCAAACTTTAAATGGGTAAGAAGCCCGGCTCGCTGGCGTTGAGCCGGGCATGGAATGCGAGTGCCTAGTGGGCCACTTTTGGTAAGCAGAGTTGGTGATGAGAGCAGTCATGGAAACTGAATTCTAGAAGAAACAAATAGCTACATATATAGGCGTGATCCATGTGTCTATGGATGTCTAATTTCCAGCACCACTAGTCCCTATTTTGGAATCACTTTCGATTATTTCTGTAACACAGGTAGTACAGTCCCAGTTTCACGATCCTGCATCAGTTTGAGCATCTGCGTCACACGGAGGCACTGCTGTCATTGTTTCTCCTGACATGCTTGTGCTGTAGTAACATGACAATGGCATAGACGTTGTCGCAACTATCAAACTTGTAGCATTCTATGACATTGCTCTATTTTATCACCATGACTGTCTTAGTTCAGACACAATGGCACTTACCAGAGAGATTGCCCCTATCAGGAATCATTACAAACAGCTTCTTTTCAACCTGCAGATTTTACCATCAACCAATAAAAATATGAATAATCCCCCAGTAAATAGGATAGGTTAGGAACTAGACGGTCTCTGTTTAATTCTGACCTTTACAAGTGTTCAATAAATGGCAGCTGCCTTTGTACTGTGCTTCACTGGCAATATCTCATTTGTTCAGATGATGCCAATTTCTTAGTGCAGCCACAATAAAAAAAACATATGAATTCCACTGCAAAGCCCGAATGCTAAATCATGTCTCTCTTTACTCTTTGGCTAATTAACCCAATCTGGCGAACATATCCTGAGGCCTATGGGCTGAGAGAGTGGTGGGGGTCAGCAGTCACCTCGAGACCATCTTTGCTACCCCTCTAAACTCATATCAAAGAATTTGTGGGTAAAATATCCCTTGTTGTGTGGAAAGCCAAGCTAAACAGTGGTCACAGAATTCACTAAAACTGTGCCTCTTGTCACTGTAATATTCCATCTCTTTAAAGGTGCATTTGAAGTGAAGGTGGATGACCATGACATGAATTTTCGCCAATGAACATGCCTCCTTTGGATGGCAAAGAAATCTCAGACCAGCCCAAAGGAGGAACCCATTCTCCCCCAATCATTTCAGTGATATTGCCCACTATGACCTAATGGCCTCCTTGGTACACATGGCGTGTGCATGTGGTGTGTCATAGCTAAGATCACAGTTCAGTGGTCAGTCAAAGAAAAATGACAACAAAATCCAAACCAAAACATAAAGAAAAAACACTCCCTTCTGTCCCCAAAGTTTGTCCTACTTGTATGGGTTCAGAAGTGACACATTTAGGTTGAATGCTCAGCTGCAACTACTTGCAGTAAAAAGGTGCAAAATAAGGGATTACTCAGACACAATATTTACTACGTCAGCTCCAATTCCGTTAGACCGAGACCACCTGTGAGGAAGCTAGGAAATATGGAAGGCTTTTTACCTTAAGGAGGCCTAACAAAGTGATATTCTCGAAGACTGATGGAGTAACTTCCTAGGTGGGTAATCATGTACTCATTCGTTGCAGAAATGGGTGACGATTTCATGAGGTGGGTTGGAGGTTTTGTTACAAGACGTACAGACCAATGAAAGAAATAGGAGGATTGCAGCTGAAATTCACTCAAACACTGCACTTTGTGCCCCCACACCATGTCAAAAGAATATCCTGGGGTGCAAGGAAGAGTGCCTATGGTGCAAATGCTTCTGGGGTACCTCAAGGCATGTAGCGTACCGCAGATTAAGGAGAGCCCCTCTTCCCTGGACACCCAGCAGGTGGCAGTGAACAATATGCTGGTATGCAGCTTTGGTGGGCTTCTGGGATAATGATTAAGGCACTACATTTGGAAGCAGGATTTCTGCCCCTCTAAAAACACTGTTGTGTGACCACTACAAAGTCGCCTTCTCTCTTTCTGCTGCTCGGAGTAAAAAATCAACAAAACTGGCAAGACACTACTACAACTTGGAAGTTCGGCAATGGCAACCACCCTGCTTGAGGGGGTGTGTGTATGAGCTATTTAGAAACCCCTCCAGTGCTGGGGTACCCGCCCCTCCTAGAGAAAAGTGAGACAGAAACTCAAGGTACAGGAAGAACACAGATGAGAGAAAAGCGCCTGCTAACGCTTGGAATGTAGTCTAGATCAACCTGCAAAACTTCAAAAGACCACAAAGCCTAAATATCAGGCCCAGTTCACAAAGGAGCCCACATGAGAGGTACCTTCCAAGAAAGATGGGAGCAGGAAAGACATTTACATTTTTCTTGTGCCTTCTACTACCAAAAAGGAAGACTATCTGTTTAATACCCAAGTCATTGAGGTTATGGCAAACTAGGCATGCTCTGAGGTTTTCCCATCAATGTGACTAACACTATATTCATGCACTGTACCTCAAAGATACTGAAGCCTATTTGCCCTTTACTTTGTGTCCTATTAGCGCAGGCCCATGTGAACGTAGAAGGTTGAAAAGGTATGGGGTACCCCGGCACTTATTGTAAGTGAAGTGTGTTGGATCTGGCAGCTCTGTGTAGCATTCACGTAAGTTAGATTACAGTCAAAGGATGAAGAGTCTGAAAGGGGGTAGGCTCTGAGGTCCCAGGGTGAACAGGCTGAAAGGGGGTAGGCTCAGAGGGCCCAGGCTGAAAGGGGTAGGTTCTGAGGGCCCAGGGTGAACAGGCTGGAAGGGGTAGGTTCTGAGGGCCCAGGGAGAACAGGCTGAAAGGGGGTAGCTTCTGAGGGCCCAGGGTGAACAGGCTGAAAGGGGTAGGTTCTGAGGGACCGGATCCCTTTGCAGGTGTTTGCCACTTACAAAGTATTAATATTGAGAAAAAGGCATTGAGCCCTTGACTGCATCAGACTGGGGTTGGTGTGTACTACCAGATATTTCTGTAGGGCACTGGTTAGTATCCAATGACCATGGATACCATGGCCATCTTTGGGCATCAATACTCTACAAACTATGCACAAAATGGCAGCAGTGTTGTCGAAAACACATCTCAGTATTTGGAAGACAGCTCCGCTTTGTCGCAGCTATGACTAAAAATATGCATTTGGATTGGCACAACGAACGGACTGAACTGGAAGTAACAAAATGTAGACACCAACCAACTACTGTGGATTCTCTACATTATTAAACCTAATCCTGCCAAAACTTGTTACAACAACTGTATTACAGTCAAAACCCTACTGTACTGGATTTTTCGGACTGCTGGAGTATCTATCCTGGACATCTGGCGTATGTGTGTATGTGTAGGTCATGTAAGTGTGGGCTTCACTGCCAGCCCGCTAAGTTGGTGGTCACAATAAAGCAAAACATTCTGGGCAGCAGACTGTAGATGACGATATAGAGCACTGTCTCTCGACTGAGACTCAGCCACTGAAAGCATATCAATCTTTGCTGACCACTTAGACGTACACGCGCATTTCTAGCTGCCTTCCGATTGGATAAAGAGCCCACACGATGCAGTGCACTTTCAGACTCCAGGAGGAAGAAACAGTGAAACAAGTCAGTGATAGCATATTTTGGGTCAGCTGCCACTAGGTATTGGGCCCCAAGATCAAAACAACTGGGCAGTGATTACTCTCCTTTACAATCTGTATGAGGTCAGAGGACAGTACTGACGGTATCCCCCTCTGCCGTGATTTTCTTGGGCAGAGGAAGAGATTTGAGGTACTCCAGGTGGCGCCGGGCCTCAGCCTGGTTCTGCCGCACGTAGTAGACCACATAGGCTATAACCATGGTGAACCAGCAAAACATGGTAACCAGCATGGCCACATCAGTTGTTTTCTGCTGGATGCTACAGAAGTTGATACCAGAGTTAAGAAGGCGGATGAAGGGCTGTCCGGAGTACTCATCTTGAACTGCACTGTGGCACACAATCTCATTCGCTGTCTCAGGGTCCAGGTTGAGTGTTTCAAAGAGTTCCTGTAAAGAGCACTCACAGTGCCAGGGGTTGTTGTAGAGCCGTGTCTTGGGCCTCAGTCTCCCAAAAGCCTCACGCCCAAGCTGCTGGATCTGGTTATTGGACAAGTCTAGGAGGCGTAGGTCATCACCCAGGTCACGGAAGGCACCAGGCTCTATGCTGTCAATCATGTTGTTGGAGAGGTCAAGTTCTCGCAGTTTGGACAGGTCCCTGAAGGCACCCTCTGGGATGTTTGTGATGTGATTGGAGTCAAGGTAAAGCAGATGTGTGTCCTGGGGGATGTCATGGGGAATCTCCTTTAGTTCTCGCTGGGTGCACCGTACTACCCAGCTATCTGCCGAGCAGTTGCAGCCCTCCGGACACATGTGGGAGCAGCGCAGGCAGAGGGCCAGGACCAGGAAGTGAAGCAAGGGCATCAAGTATGCCAGTCGGGCAGGGCGTGTCTCTTTCGCGGGCATCTCAGCATAGTCTCTTTCTGGGCATCGTGGTCATCGAAGTGAGGAGCTCCTTAGGTCACATCAAGTGCAGCAGACCTGGGGAGATGAGAATAGAATTAAGGAGGGTAAAAACAAACAACTGCACAGATTTGTCATGTACTGTGGCTGGTTCCCAGCACTATGCACATAGAAAAACTGATCGGTGTTGAGGAGGGAAATAAGAGACGGAGATGAGAATCTGAGTTGAGGATGGATGGACATTAAAGATAGCAAGTTAAGATATGTTTTGTTATGTTATGGGGTATTTGGATAGTGAAGCATTTGCCAATTACCTGGCCTCATGGCACTTTGTACATAGGTTTGCCTGCCTATGTGATTCATCTAAAGGTTGTGGGAGTAAAATTCTATACCTCGAAATCAAGACACACCAAAATTTACCTCGAACAGTAATGCCACATCTTAAAGGATCGGAGATGGTGTTAAACCTCAATTTCATGATGCAGTGTCCACGTGTAAAGGCACCTCCCCCCAAATAATCAAAATCAAGATAAATACAATTCAATAAACACACTATATTTTAAAAGGAATGGGCAAATTGAGTGCGCCCAATCAATAACCGAGTTCTAGAACAATGAAAAGGTAAAGGGTTTTATGACAAAATTCAGAAGTAAAGCGGTAGAGTCAATGCCAAGAAGGCTTTCAAATGCAGAGCTGCACAGAGTATGCAAACATCAGAAATTATTCTAAGTCCCAAATGAGCAGTAAAATCAATACACAACCAGACAGCATCTTTAGCAGCATCTAAGTCTCCAGGAAAGTCTTAAAAAATCTGGCCAGCCCCAAACTCGTTATTATTCATTATTCTTTCATATTAAATCAACAGTTCTGCAGATTCAGCAGGGTGTGAGCAAATAAAACAAACACCATATTGCCCTAAGACTTAAGCACTACCCCACTACATGAATAGTTATTCCGCACCCTTTATGCAAATGTCATCAGGAGATGCTAGAAGAGAACAACATACATTAACAATAACATCTTATGTGAACGGATAGGTCTTAGTGTACCAGGGGAAGAAAAAAAAACATGTTGCAAGTTATAGCTGAACCGGGGAAGTTCATCAGGAACCGAACAATAATAACAACGGAAAATTACTAAATTCATTACAGCTTGACTGTTTTGTGCGGAGGTTGTGGGGAGAGGATGTGCATGGTGGAGTTTGGGGGAAGCACTGAATGAACAATAGAATGACTTCCATCTTGTACAAGATGGCGTTTTACACAGCAATGTGGTATAGTTAACATTCATTAGACAAACGTCAGACGATATGGCCTGTACATGTGAGTTTGTGTGTTTAAATGAATACTCCACACTGTTAATATTGCACAAAAATACAAACCCTTAATTATCTCTAACAGGATAAAGAGAGTTTGTTCTCCACCTGCAGACGTGTGAGTGTGGGTAACTTGGGTAGTTTATACAATAAATGGGTGGGTCAGGCTGTTGCTCATTCATTCTAACAGTGTGTTGAGTGGGATGTCTTTTGTAGTGGTTCACAATGGGGCTGGGATCTTGGCCCCCTCTGCCTAAAGTCTGTACATTGATGTTCACCTGACACAAGTTCGGTTCAAACAAATTTTTTACAGGCAATTGGAATGTGGTAAATGAGAGGCCTTCATAATAAAGTTGTCAGTTATCTATTCAACCTTACTCATCCCATAAATACACAGTGGCGGCTCCTCTATAGGGGCGTTTGGGCGTCGCCCCACTGCTTTCTCGCAGTGCAAGAAGCAGAAATATAAAATGGTAAAAACTACCATTTTATGTTTTTGCTTCTCGCACTGCGAGAAAGCAGAAGTGCCTGGTTGTGGGAGGACGGGTGGGCGGTCCTGCTCGAGGGCAGGGGGGAGTGGCTTGCCCACTGATGTGGGTACTGACTGGTCGGCCCTGGAGCCGACCAGTCAGTACCCACAACAGTGGGTGTCAAGCGCGGCTCCTGTAAGAATGCAATCTGGATTTAATGTTGGTCTAGATAGGAGAGCACCACTCAAGTCTTGCGAAGGTTATTAAGACCTTGCACATTCCAAGTTATGTCGGGCCACAGTGGGATTGTTGCATTGTGCTTGATAGCGGGCAGCCGGCTAATCCTTGTGTTGTTTATTGGATATGTGGTGTAGTAAGTAGTACTCTGGTGGCATTGCTAATAACCAAACCCCAACCCTCCTGTCCCCCACTTCAGCATCCTAATCTTGCTAAAGATACCCCTACTGTCAGAATTAATTAACTTCACAAAATAAATTAGAAGATCATACAACAAAGGATGAAATGCATTATCTATTCATCATAACCTTTGAGGGCTGCAAGAGTCCCAGTTCTCCAGGTGATCGGAGGTGGCCGGGAAAGGGCATCAGTGTTCCACACAGCCTCTGCAGGATGGGCGGTCAGGTCGGTCCTGTTCATCGGGACAGTAAACCCCCCATCTTTCATCAAAATCTGGTGATTGAGGAGCACATCAAAGGCAGCACACAAAGCGAAGGGTAGAGCAGCCCCTGTCTCAATCCTATTTTAAGGGTCCTCGTAATCAATATCTTCAGTAGGTTCAGCCTGTTCCTTTAGGTCGAAAGTCTTAAGGAAATCTTTTGCAGCCTTAGGAGTTGCAAATACTTTCAGAATTCAATCATCGTCAATGTGAAGGCGTGCCAGGGAGAGTACTGCGTATGAAATCGTGACCTTTTGTAGTTGTCTGTTTATGCGTAAGTATTCCAGGCGAGCCGCCCAAACTGCCACTATAAAATCTAGAAAGCTATGTGGTTACCCTGTTAAGCCAGGTCTTTCTTCTCACACGCCAGCCTCGGTACTTTGTCTCGTTTGCTGTAGTGCTATAGTTTCACGATGACTGGGTGTGGCTGTGTCCCAGGCGGTGGCCTCGCCATGAGTGAGCGATGCGCCTGCTCTACGACTAGCAGGAGCGACAGATTTTCTGGCCCAAAAAGCTTGGTAAGAATCGTTTCAACATAAGTCTCCATTTTGTCTGTGTTTTTTTTACTCCAGCACACCAGTGATGCGCAAATTGTTACAGTGTGAGCGATCCTACAAATCTTCATTCATAGCCTGGATGACCACCAGAACTTTCTACATGTTCAGGTATTTCATGCTCATAGATTGTAGATTGTCCTCTGCTGTGGATATCCGTTGTTCAGCTGCTGTGATTCGCATTGACTGTTTATCCAGTTTCGCTGTCATATGGTCCAAACGCAGGTTCAGCAAGTCAATTTTATCCTCAATGGACTGAAGGCTCTGATGCATGTGATCTCCAAAGCTGTCGCCCCTCCGAGTGTCAGAGGCTTGTTCTTGGTTCATCTGGGTGTCCTACGGAGATTTAGTAAAAAGGTGTAAGGCGTGTTTGGCTGCAACACCTTTCCCCATGGTCTTTAGCGGGGCTGTCCCCGATTCGTCCTGGAGCGCCATCTGTGGCCACCTGTCCAATGGTCCGAGAACAGCTCCTGTGCCAAGCTACCTTCTGGAGATGCAGTAGCACCCCGTGTATCTGTGAGTTCTCAGACCTCCTTCCTGCCTACCCTTGCAAACGTGTGCAGTGAAGTTTGTAAGAGTTTCTAGAGCGAGGTCACCCCAGGCTTCACAGATTGTTGTGTGTCAATGGGGCAACACATATTGATCGTTAAGACTGTAGTTGGGTACCCTCATATCACCCACATGTGGACTCAGCAGTGTGGGCACTCCACTGCATCACAGTCTCCTGGTGACGCGTAGTTAGCAGCTATGCCAGGGAGCACCGTGATGAACAGTACTTCATGGAGGTGGCACCTCTAGTATCACAGCGTTGTCTCTTACGTGCAGGCCCAGGCAGCAGGCCCTAGAGTGCCAAGCAGCACGCGTTTTTCAGATGTATTGTAGGCCTTCACTTTGTGTGCTAAAATCGTATATGAGCAAATTTGACAATTTCTGAGTCTCAGATATCGTTCACTATCACTGCTCATGGCCGATTCTGATTCAGGCACTCTTATTCTCTCTTTATGCCAGCTCCGCTCTCCTCTAGCATCTAGAAGCAGTATTTGCTAGGGGACAGCAGCCGCAGGAGCGACACGGGGTGGACGGCAAGCAGATCGGACGTGTCCCTAATGCCGCTGCAGTCCGCAGCCTACCTTGAACACAGGCCAGCCCGCCTGATCAGGGCGTGGCCGCTGCCCCTTTTCTGGCTCCTGTCTGAGGTCTTGTCACGCTATGCAGCAAGCATGTTCACCGGGTGTCTCTCTGCAGGCCCTTGCTCAGCACGATGAGGCCCACACAGGCGATCTCAGCATCAGGGGTCCGTGCCACAACAAGCTTCAGGGTGCACCTCCCCCACACAGTCCAGCCACTCTCTGCAATCTCGAGCGGCCTGCCACACATTCAGTCAGCTCCAGGGCCCCAGCCGCAGGGCAGATCTGGGATGACCAGCACACAGTCTCCTCGCTTTCCCTTAGACCTCCTCAGGCTGTGGCAGCCGCTGTTATTAGGTCCATCCAGCCCCATACTCCGAGGTGCTCTGCCTACATCCAGTCCAGGGTAAGTCGCAGTTAGGAGAGGGAGCTTCCAGGCAACGGTCCATGGGCCTGCCCCGACAGGCATGTGAACAGTTAAGTGTAGCTCTTAAGAAAATCAAGAAAGGCAAATCTACAGGTCCAGACCTGATTTCCAATGAGATCTATACCATAATATCTGACAAAGTTATCATCATATGGTTAAAATGGTTTAATGATATCCTAAGAGGGTCCTCTCCATTGCCTGATTATTGGAAAAAGGCAGTAATTACACTGATTTTAAAACCAGGAAAAAATCCTACACAGTGTTAATCCTACCGCCCGATATCTTTGCTAAACTGCGACTATAAAATCTTTACCGGAATTCTGAACACCCGGTTAAGTAAAATTGTAGGGGCTTTAATACATGAAGACCAGAAGGGCTTTCTCCCCGGGCGTCAGATGAAGGACCTTGTCACTTCGTTAATTGGCGCAATAGATTTGGCAATGGTGGGTAAAGTTCCTCTAACAATTATAACTTTGGATGCTGCAAAAGCCTTCGATTGCATTAACTGGTGTTATCTTTCCAGTGTATTAAAGGCTTTTGGGTTTGATTCCACCTTTAGAGAACTTCTTGGAAAAATCTATAGCGAACCACGAGCCCAAATCTTAGTAAACGGAATCCTTTCAGCTTCAATCTCAATCAGGCTGGGTACCAGAAAGGGCTGCTCGTTGTCTCCTATACTCTTTGATTTATAGATAGAGCCCTTAGCTCAAAGTTTAAGGCTAAATAAAGAAATATCCCCCTTCTCTAGGAATGGCTTTTCAAGAAAACTAGCACTGTACGCTGATGATCTGATACTTTTTACATCTAATGTCAATCAAGCTTTACCCAGTTTATTTAGGGAGGTGCAGTCCTTTGGTGAGCTGTCAGGGTATGAGATTAACAGCGATAACACTGAGATTATGACCTGGAACTCTGAAGTGCAGCGTTTTAGGGTCTCAAAACAGTTAAGGTATCTAGGGATAACCATCACACAAGAGCTGACTGAACTCCTCAAAACAAATATAGCTGGAGTCTCTAAGGAGGTTCATCTTCTTTTGAAGAGATGGCAGAATTTTCCCCTTACACATTAAGGTAGGTCAAATTTGATCAAAATTTGCATTCTACTCAAGTTTGCTTACCTTTTGAATAATATCCCCCTGACTTTTGATAAAAACTTTTTAAATAAAATTCAGGGAAAGATTTCTACGTACATCTGGGCTAGTAAGGGGATCAGATTATTATGGAAAAAGCTCAGGCAAAAGCTAGCTTGTGGCGGCCTGGGCTTACCAGACCTACAATTATATTGTTGGGCATACCAACTGAAAAACAGTAGGATGCTCCTATTTAGGCCAGACGACAACTTGATAGGTTGCATGTTCAAGGCCATGCTGCACGAGGGTCGAGTTGACGGTTTTATGTACAAGTTCGGCACCCCTACATTTTTTTAAAAAGTCCGCCTGATTTTATACGCTGCTGCCAAATGATAGTTTGACTGCCGTACTACTTTAGGTATTCCCTACTTTAGTGAGTGGGCCCCTGTCTGGGATTCTCCAGGTACCCCAGAATGTCTGAATGATGCTTTATCTCAACCCCTGAAAGAGGCAGGGGTTCAGCGATGGGGCGACATAGTTGAAGGAACAGCTGTCTTCCCTGGGATACCTGGAAGAACTTAACAACCGACAGGCTTTCCAGATTTAAATATTATCAAATCTCTACCTAGTGCAAGAATCAACACTGGCAATTTCCGGGAGACAATGCAATGGAGGATGATCTCCAAGATTTAAACCCAAGAAAGGAGGAGATAGCTCTTTGGTATAATTATCTCCTGGATACAGCAGACAGAAAGTTGGACCCCCCCCCTACATGGTCTGGGAGATGTGCTTGCTTATTCTCTCTTTATGCCAGCTCCGCTCTCCTCTAGCATCTAGAAGCAGTATTTGCTAGGGGACAGCAGCCGCAGGAGCGACACGGGGTGGACGGCAAGCAGATCGGACGTGTCCCTAATGCCGCTGCAGTCCGCAGCCTACCTTGAACACAGGCCAGCCCGCCTGATCAGGGCGTGGCCGCTGCCCCTTTTCTGGCTCCTGTCTGAGGTCTTGTCACGCTATGCAGCAAGCATGTTCACCGGGTGTCTCTCTGCAGGCCCTTGCTCAGCACGATGAGGCCCACACAGGCGATCTCAGCATCAGGGGTCCGTGCCACAACAAGCTTCAGGGTGCACCTCCCCCACACAGTCCAGCCACTCTCTGCAATCTCGAGCGGCCTGCCACACATTCAGTCAGCTCCAGGGCCCCAGCCGCAGGGCAGATCTGGGATGACCAGCACACAGTCTCCTCGCTTTCCCTTAGACCTCCTCAGGCTGTGGCAGCCGCTGTTATTAGGTCCATCCAGCCCCATACTCCGAGGTGCTCTGCCTACATCCAGTCCAGGGTAAGTCGCAGTTAGGAGAGGGAGCTTCCAGGCAACGGTCCATGGGCCTGCCCCGACAGGCATGTGAACAGTTAAGTGTAGCTCTTAAGAAAATCAAGAAAGGCAAATCTACAGGTCCAGACCTGATTTCCAATGAGATCTATACCATAATATCTGACAAAGTTATCATCATATGGTTAAAATGGTTTAATGATATCCTAAGAGGGTCCTCTCCATTGCCTGATTATTGGAAAAAGGCAGTAATTACACTGATTTTAAAACCAGGAAAAAATCCTACACAGTGTTAATCCTACCGCCCGATATCTTTGCTAAACTGCGACTATAAAATCTACGTACATCTGGGCTAGTAAGGGGATCAGATTATTATGGAAAAAGCTCAGGCAAAAGCTAGCTTGTGGCGGCCTGGGCTTACCAGACCTACAATTATATTGTTGGGCATACCAACTGAAAAACAGTAGGATGCTCCTATTTAGGCCAGACGACAACTTGATAGGTTGCATGTTCAAGGCCATGCTGCACGAGGGTCGAGTTGACGGTTTTATGTACAAGTTCGGCACCCCTACATTTTTTTAAAAAGTCCGCCTGATTTTATACGCTGCTGCCAAATGATAGTTTGACTGCCGTACTACTTTAGGTATTCCCTACTTTAGTGAGTGGGCCCCTGTCTGGGATTCTCCAGGTACCCCAGAATGTCTGAATGATGCTTTATCTCAACCCCTGAAAGAGGCAGGGGTTCAGCGATGGGGCGACATAGTTGAAGGAACAGCTGTCTTCCCTGGGATACCTGGAAGAACTTAACAACCGACAGGCTTTCCAGATTTAAATATTATCAAATCTCTACCTAGTGCAAGAATCAACACTGGCAATTTCCGGGAGACAATGCAATGGAGGATGATCTCCAAGATTTAAACCCAAGAAAGGAGGAGATAGCTCTTTGGTATAATTATCTCCTGGATACAGCAGACAGAAAGTTGGACCCCCCCCCTACATGGTCTGGGAGATGTGCTTGCCAGATGAAGAGCTACAAACCTTATGGCAAGTATCTTTAGATATATTATACCCTTTAATTAAATCTGCTGCACTAAGAAAGAACCACCTTTTTACCCTTCATAGGATATATTGGTCTCCGCTTAAGATATCCAAAATGAGGGGAGGAGGAGATGCCAGATGTACAAGATGTCGTACCCACGAGGCGGATGATATCCATATGTTTTTCACCTGCCCAGTGTTGAAGGAATACTGGGACAATGTGGGTTAAGACCTTGACAGAAGCACTGGGTAAACATATTGAGGTATGCCTTGTTTTACATTTTTTGGGCTTAGTACAGCCCTTAGAGTGGGTGGCGGACTTTACGGATGAACAGCTTAAACTTGAGTTGTATTTCACTCTCTTAGCAAGACGAGAAATATGTAAAAAAATGGCGTCGGGCTGACCCTCCATCCTGGAGGGAATAGTGGAACTCAGTCAGATATTTTAAAGAAGGTTTATACCCACAATATTAGAAATGAACTTGTCCTATTTGGGAAATTATTAGATTCAGAGTAATTGGTATGGCTGGTAAGATCTGTCCAATGATTGCACCTCTTGGTCAGCCTACGATGTGTAATGTGGGCCTGGTCCCATAGACATCAGCTGAGATCAGACCCCAAGTTATAAGCAATTGGGCTGCTAGTACCGGGAGGATGCTTATACAATATTATGGAGGTTATATGAGGATAAAAAAATAAAGTGTAGCCCCCAAAGTGTGCAGCACAGTCCGCACCCCTCCAAGCTCTTGTAGCAGCACTCCTGACTCCTGTATGACCCATACCGCCAACACTTCTCAGGTGAGCTTTCTCAGCACGGAAGCATTCATTGCTGTAAGCTTGCGACCCCCTTTGTCAGTCACTGGCATGCTCCGCAGCACGAGTGCTCTGCCTCTATTTGAGGCCTATTTATGTGGTCCACAACATCCAGTTGATTTCTCTGGCCAGAGAGTCCCAGATGAATTTTTTGGGTCAGCTGGCTGCCCCCACTATTGTCAACTACAGCCCCCAGGTTTTGAGGTGTTCAGCAGCCGGATGGCAGGATTCTGGTCAGGTTATTCGTCCAAGCTGGCAGAGCTGCACTAAAGTACGGCCATCTTGCAGCGGACTCTCTAGCGCCCCCATCATAGCAACTTAAACCACAACTGTGGGATACATACATATACAAATATTCAAAATGTGAATGTGTGTCCTTATACCATTACTCGGCTCCAGAAAACTAGGATTTCTTGGAACTTGTCTGCATGAAGTGTTGATTTTAGCCGAACAATGTTATGCAGCTTAAAATGCATTTTACAATGCCGACTGCTATACTGACCAGGGTCTGGCATGACATCTGAGAGGACACACACCTGCAGGGAGTCTAGAGCTGAATCCCTGGCCCAAAACTAGAGAACCAGCTCTGGCAGGAGCCACTGTGCACCTGGACTCCAGGCATATCACTTGAATGGAAGCTGGACTCCACAGCTGCAGTGTCAGTCTTCAGCAAACTCCTTCTAGCCATACTAAATGTCCGGACAGCCTGTTCAAAACAAATTTAAGTCACGTACAGCAAACCTCATACAACATTACACCCCCACATTTCAAACTGAATTTCTGGAGGACACACTCTTCTTTTTGAGCAGCCACTTTGATCTACATGGAATGTTATGTGGCTCTGATAATAAAGCAGACCCCAAATAAGGAGAATGTCCAATATCATTAGCATCAACTGGGTTCTGTTACAGCCAACACTAAAAAGGCTATACAGAAACCAATGGGCCTACAATGTAGTGGGGCTAGTCTTTCTCAGGAAACCCTGTGACCATGTAATACTGAACCCTCCATCTGTCCAATGTAAATGCGCCTTTCGTAAAAGCAGCCTGAGGCTCCACACCCTGGGCATGGCAGTAACTTGGCAGAGAGTATAACAAACACATTCAATCAGCTCCATAAGTTTGTGGTGAGGGTCTTCCATCTTTCTCACTTCAATACAGGGCTAGCTTAGATTTAAAGGGCAGCGGGCGATGTACAAAGAACACTTCTTTTTCAGAAGGAGGGTTAAACAAGGGATGCAGTGAAAAGAAGAGTATTGTGTAGGCAGGGAGCGGATATGGGAAAAAGTGAGAGAGGGGAGAGGTAGGGACCTCTGAAGGCTATGTCAGCAGCAAACATTACTCTGCATTATTTCATTTTTAAGATACTTATTTAGCGCATCCGAACCTAAAGACATCTTAGCACAACACAGTCATAGCAAGAGTAATGGAGAAGAAATAGGTCAAATTTCATCAGATAGTTTTGAAAACGAGATATTATTGGCCAAGGCTATGTATGTCCTAGATTTTTGTTTCCGCACTACAGATGAGTAAGTAATAGGTGAAATTGGCAGATGACTCGTTGCAACAGGAAAGCAGTTTTTCACTCCTGCACTTTCATTTATCATCCTAATGCATTCTGGGAGTTGTAGTACTGCTACTTAGTGTTAACTTAATCAATTGGAGTAACGCACCTGGAAATAACAATCTGTAATAGGAAACTCTGTATACACTACAGTTTGGAAAGGGGATTTCTCAGTATGCAGGAGTCTGAAATGATTATACTCCTGCGGCTGGTGGGAAAACTGACAAAACTCTCAAGCAGTTTTGCAAGAAGGCCAAAGTCCTTTGAGACTTATTGGAGAGCACATGCAGGATATGGACCACATAACCAAAGGGTTGGAAACTTCCTTTTTCTGTTGTCGCTTGTCGTTCCAGCCCTGCTAATTAAGTCTCGAGTCTTTGTAGTCGGCCCCTAATGGAGCGAAGCACCCCAGCATGTTTCAAAATGACCACGCCTCTAATAAAGACCTTAAATGTTTCCCATATGGTGGACATCTTAGGGACACTACCCAGGTTAGTGGCAAAGAATAGGTCTATTTCCTGCGATACGTCTGCTCTAAACACCTAATCAAACTGGGATTATTGGGGAAACCGCCATGTCTGGACCCTGGGGTGAATATAGTCTATTTTCAATTGTAATTTAACTGGGGAGTGATCTGAATATGTATGTGGAAGGTGCTCGCAGTGTGTTACGTACTGGACTAGTGCGCGGGACACCAGCCAGTAGTCTATCCGCGTGTGGATGTCATGTACCGATGAGTAGTGTGTGTACTCTGTGCCTGTTGGTGACCGGTGTCGCCATATGTCCACCAGGTCTTCTGACTCCACTATTGCTGCAATTGCCTTAGCTGCTGCTGCAGGTGGGCGCTGGGGGCCTCTCAAGACGACGAGTGCAGGGGATTGCACGCAATTAAAGTCGCCTCCCCACAGAGTGGGCACTGTCGTGTGTGCAGTGTACGACAGGATTGACATAATAAGGACCATACACTCCCACAACTCGTACATCAAGGTTACCTTTGCGACAATGCACTATAACGTATCGACCTTCAGTGTCGAGTGCTACCATTTGTATTGTTATGTTAGACCCCTGCCTGACCCAGACCAGCATGGTAAGTGAAGCCAGCCGCCACACAGGTGCCCTTCATTCTCCTCTGTGTCAAAAGACCAGTAGCCGGAGCCAAGTGTGTTTCTTGTAACACTGCAACATCTATATGGCGTCTAAGCAGGTACAAAACCACCTTACGTATTTTGCGCTAGTCATTTAATCCCCTTACCTTCCAAGTTAGAAAATGTATTGTGTGATCCTCCTGAGAATGAGTGCGGTTATACACCCGCTAAAGTTTATGCATTTGAACGACTGTTACATTAAGCACATAACTGCCTACGTGAACATAGTAATACTTATCAATGCTGTTGCTGCTCCACAATGCCCAAATTTCCCGAACCTCCCACCCCCACCCATGTTGCGTCCCCCAACATTTGACATGAGGACATAATCCCCTACCTCAAACCTTAAACACCCTACTAGTAACAATGTGTAATACACTGAGGGGCGGTGAGTGCCCAACCAACTGTTGAGCTCAAACATTGCTGCGGTTATTGCATTGTTAATGTCATTCATCCATGGCTTTAACTATATAACTCTAAACTGATGTTCTGTTCTGGCTGCAAAGCTTACCATCCCAGGTGCCATTATACGCAATCCAGCACTGCACCCCCGCCCGTTATCCCACAGCACACTAGTCAACCCAATAACAGAGCTTGACATCCGTATGGAACTTAGCTTATGAATTTCCTGGTCCCAGGTATAACAGTAATAGATTGCCTCACCGACCATGTTGTCCCTGTTAAGGTTATGTCCGGTTATTGAGCACCCAATTCACATATGCCAATGTCAATCGTTTTGGTCAAGCAAATTCCCGAAAGTATTGTCTGCCGCATGATCCACCATTGCCTGGGAACTGTTCTGTGCCTTGGCATAGCCTTTTAGCGCCTGTTGGGTGTTTCCCGGGTCCGCATACACCTTCGATTTCCTGCCAACTGTAACCTTCAGGCGGCCCGGGTACAGCGTGGCATAGTCGATGTTAATCTCTTTAAGCTTGCGTTTGACAGGCGCAAAGCGTCTATGCGCCTCCTGTACCTGTGGGGTGAAGTCCAGATACAATGACAACATGGAGTTCTCAAAGTTGAGTGATCGCAACTCACGTGCTTTACGCAGTGCAGCATCCCTGTCTCGGTAGTTGAGCACCCGGGGAATAATAGGTCGGGGAGGGGTTCCGGGAGAAGCCTGGGCGCCAGTGACCGATGTGCCCGCTCCATTGCAGAGAATGTGTCAAGGCCCATAAGAGTGGTAAGTTCTCCACAAAGAGCTCCATGTTCCCCGTGGAAGTGGATTCGGGAGACCCACTATGCGCAAATTGTTGCACCTAGAGCGCGCTTCAAGATCTTCTGTCTTAGCTCGTAATAACTCCACAAGTTTCGCCGCCTGCTTCTGCGCACTTGAGGTCTCCACACTACTATCCTCAAACTCCGAAACGCGCCTCTCCACCATGTCTATTCTCACCACATGTTTGTCCAACCTTTCCGATATGCGGTCCATACGAAAGGAGAGAGAGTCTATTTTTCCATATATGGTGGAGAGGCTCTGTTGCATGGCCTCCAAAATGTGCCGTAGATCTCCTCCTGGCTCAAGACCAGCAGCTCCATGTTCCCCCGGATCAGTGTCTGTGCCATCCTCTCTAGATCTAGTGGATCTTCGCTGGTCAAATTGTAGTTTCGACTGAGTTTTGTCCGACTTCCCCATGCTGCCGTTATTATAATTTTGGGGTCGAAACGTCGACTTTGCCATATTTTGAGCCCTTTTTCATTGTAAATAGCACTGTGATGTATATATTGTCACTACCTCTCCTCTCACTCCTAACCCTCACTTGACCCACAATATCTTTCTTCACTTTCCTTTCCTTTTTTGGGGCACATCTGTTTTGCATTACTTCCAGATGTTTTACTGGTTTGATAACATCTACGGATGTTCAATATGAATAAATAATATTGAGCATGAATTTGTAGTATAAGTAATTTAATGCTTGCTGGTACTTAATTGTGTGTGTTCTTAGAAGTTATTCTACTTGGACCACTTTCTTCTGCTGTACCGTCATTTACCCAGGTCCCAATTACTTTTTTTGGGTTATACCCTTTTTAGGTCTCGCCTGATCCAGCGCATGCGCTGGTCTGGCGAGACTTATTGAGAGGGCTCCAAAAAGTGCTACCAGGCCAGCCTAGAGCCACAGTGCATGTGCGCGGGCGCGCGCACCGCGCTTTACCGAGATTACTTTCGGTTTCGCGGCCGCACGGCCGCTTTGATGTTTGATCGTGATCGCAGTCGCGATCACTTTCACGGCCGCTTTGCATAGCCAATAGGTCTCGCTTTTGGGACCTTATAAGTGTTTAGTTATGCAACTGTTGCATGGCTAAACACTTATAAGGTCCCAAAGGCGAGACCTATTGGCTATGCCAATGCTTGTTTGTAATGCCGTTATTTAATTGGCACTTAGGCCTACAACTGTGATGGGAGGCTGCTCTTTCGAACCAATCTAGCAGCAAGCGCTATGCAAATGTCCCAGAAGCCAATCTTCGGATCCCTATATGCACTGGCTGTCCGTCGTATGCCTCACTGATTGGCTGCCCCACGAGGTGTCTCTCCCAACCCCTGGGTTGTTGTTGATCTTCAATAGCTAGGGCCTTTGAGCCCTCCTGGTAACACAAATGCTGAGCGCCGCAGCGCCGATGCGGGGACAGACCCAACAACTCCTCCGCACCCAGGAGAGCTGGACGTGTTGCTGCAATCACCAGGGGAGCTGCGAGGTCCACGGCTGGGCCCCACCACAAAATGGCACCTTCTATTACTCGCTCTACGCCATTACAATTACATGCGGGGGCGGGCGGGGCACCAAATGACTGCGATCGCTCCCATGGCCCCCGCTGAGCACCGCAGAGCAGGCACATCACTTCAGGGCATGTGCGGTCTGCCAGTCCCGTCTCACGAGCAGTGCCGCTGCATCCAGACGCGGCCCAGGCGCCGACACACCATGTGGCCCCCCCGCATGCCGCAAACGATCACAGCAACCCCGCAAGGGCCCCTGCGCCGCAGCCTCGTCGCCCACAGGCAATCGTCCAGATCCGGCTCTGACAGGCCCCGTCCTTCTCCACGCGTGACAGTTCCGGCAAATGAGGGGTACAATGTGCGGCCAGTGCACAGCGCCATCTTCAGCACTTAATATTCGGCCTTGACTGCTGTGGATGAAGGAAATTATTGTAGGATAGCAGTGCCGGAGCTCCGTTACCTCCCGGCCATCTTGAGGAAAGGCAAGCTCCGCCCCAAAAGGCTGCAAACTTTAGAGGGTGCAGTAAGGTCACACTGACCAAAACTCACTGACTAAGACTGGTAGAACAAAGACTTATCAGTTATGGTCAGGCTCTGCAAATGGTGTATTCTGCTACCCATGGAACTCTACCTACAGGAAGGCTCAATCGTGATCAAAGGCTGGCAGGAACTCTGTTGGATCAAACCAGAACTTAGCCCGCGCAAGTAAGGCAATAGTGGTGCTCAAGCTCAAATATGAAATATGGAAAGTGGGTCAGCATGGGGTTGAGGTATATTAATGATATGAGAACACAGCAGAAATTTAGTTTCTTATTGCAGGAACAGCCCAAATCTTTCATATCACTCGCCATGACATCCCAGTTGTTTCTCAATCTTCAATGTGAAACAGTTTTAAGAGTCTGCATTTCCCTAAAAGATGATTCCCCGGCTTCCCCACATGCTGTGACGGCACTGGGTGCGTCTGAAAACTCATGCTTCTACAGGGCAGGCACCTACGTCCTATTCACGCAAAAGTATTGTCAATTCTGTCTTGACAGCAATGCAGTTGTCATTAATGGGACTGCTGGCTTAGGGAGTAGACATTATTGTGAAAAATCCCAGGAGGCCAACTGCAAGACAGTACAAGAGGATATTCACAGGGGTGAACTTGTATTATTGTCTGAAGACAGTGGTGCTCAAACCTTTTAGAACCACAAACGTTCATAACCCACCTAGCTTTAATGGACACGAGGTAGGCTATTTTTTTTATGTAACTAAAGCCTCGTGTGGTAGCTCATAGTCATTTACAGACATTACATTTTCCATTGAAATGGATACTGGATCTGCAAACATACGGCTTTACTGACAAAACTATATTGCACACAATATGTTTGTGGTAATCAGTGAATATTTATAATTTGTGCACCACTAAGTAAAGTGTCTTGATTTGTTTTGATACTATTACAATCTTTGTTTCTATCACACTTGAGAATTACAAAACATTGGCTTCATTTTTGCTTTCCTAACTACTAAATGTGTACAGTTCATTTGCAGGGATCTACATTTTGTTGTGTGTAATGAAAAAATGACATCCTGCTGCCTTTCGTTTCAAGCACATGTACCCCAGGACGATTGACACATAATTCACTTTACTTTTCTTCCTCCGATTACAAAGTCAGAGGAGTTTGTAAACATCCTTCCCCATGTTAAAACAATCAGCAGTTTATCAGAGGACATATCCTGACATATGACCTCTGTCTTTGAAGCGCAGCAAATGTGACAATATAAATACATAATTTAAAGGCATCCTTATTTATTGCTTTCACATACACGACCCACCAAAAGTCAGCTTGCGATCCACCAGTGGGTCGCGACCTACAGTTTGGGGAACACTGGTCCTAAAAACTTGTTTTAACTTACTGTGACGATGTACTGTCATGCTATTTTGCTCAGAATGCTAACAGGAGTTGCGTTTTTCAAGGAGGCATACATTTTTTTCTAACTACCAATGTTCTTGTACGCTCGTGCAGGTGATTCGGTCCCCTAGAGGAAGTGGATAACATTTTGCTGTATATCTGGAAGTGTGACAAAAATTGGCAACACTTTTGTTTCCTACAATTTACCAGCGGTAGCAAACTGTGAAGATAAAGTTGATACTTATACATTTATTAAATAAATGGTGAAAAGGAGGTAAGTGGCAGTGGTAGATCGGGTCAGGGTAGATTGTGGTAGATTGGAATGGGGTGGAGTGGGGTAGATTAGAGTGGAGTTGGATATATTGGAGTGGAGTGGGGTATATTGGAGTGGGGTAGACTGAAATGGGGTAGACTGAGGTAGATTGGAGTAGGTTAGAGTGCAGTATATTGGAGTGGGAAAGATTCTATGGATTGGAGCTGAGTGGGGTAAATTGGAATGGAGTGAGGTAGATTGGACTGGGGTGGATTGTGGTACAGTGGCTTAGACTGGGGTGCAGTGGGATACATTGGAGCGTGGAGGATTGGGGTAGAGTGGAGTGGGTAGATTAAAATGGGGTAGATTGTTGTAGAACTGGGCAGAGTAGGGTAGATTTGGGCAGAGTGGGGTAGACTGGAGCAGAGTGGGGTAGATTAGATCAGAGTTTGGTAGATTCTAGTGGAGTGGGGTAGATTGGACTGGGGTGGGGTGATTGGGTTAGGGTGGAGAGGACTGGGGTAGTTTGGAGTAGAGTGGGGTAGATTGGAGTAGAGTGGGGTAGATTGGAGTGGAGTTGGTAGACTGGCTTGGAGTGGTGTAGATTGGGATAGATTGTTGTGGTGTGGGGGTAGATTGTAGTCGGGTAGATTGAGGGTAGACTGCATCATAGTGGAGTGGATGGGGTAGACTGGAGTGGGGCAGATTAGAGTGGAGTGGGGTGACATGGAGTGGGGTGGGGTGAATTGAGTTAGACTTTACTGGAGTGGGGTAGATTGAAGTGGAGTGGGGTATATTGTGGTGGGGAGGGTGCCATGGGGTAGACCTGGGTTGGTTGGGGTGGAGTGGGTTGGGGTGGATTGGGTTAGACTGTATTGGATTGGGGTAGAGTGGAGTGTGATAGACTGGAGTGGGGTTGGTTAGATTGGAGAGGGGTACATTGGGGTGGGGTGGGGTAGATTGGAGTAGAGTGTGGTAGATTGGAGTGGAGTGGGGTAGATTGGGGTATATTTTGTCGCATGGATGGGATAGATTGGAGTGGGGTGGATTGCGTTAGACTGGATTGGAGTGGAGTGGGGTAGATTGTGATGGGGTGGGTGCTGTGGGGTAGACCTGGGTGGGGTGGAGTGGGTTAGAATGGATTGGAGTGGGTTAGAATGAAGTGTGGTAGACTGGGGGTATATCGGGGTTGGGGAATTTGGAGTGGGGTACATTAAGGTGGGGTGGGGTGGTGTACATTGGAGTAGGGTGGAGTGGGTTAGATTGGATTAGAGTGGGGTGGAGTGGGTATATTGAGTGGAGTGGGGTAGAGTGGAGTGGGGTAGAGTGGAGTGGGGTAGAGTGGAGTGGGGTAGAATGGAGTGGAGTAGTTTGGAGTGGAGTAGATTGGTGTGGAGTGGGGCAAATTGGAGTCAAGTGGACCTGGGTAGACTGGAGTGGGATAGATTGGCGTAGGCTGGAATACACTGGAGTATACTGGACTGGAGTGGGTAGAATAGGGTGGAGTGGGGTAAGCAGTGTGGAATGGAGGGGCGTAGAGAGGAGTGGGTTGGGTGGTGTGGCGTATTGTGGAGTGAATAGCATAGAATGGAGTGGCATGTCAGAGTGGAGTTTTGTAGAATGGAGTTGTGTGGCATAGAGTGGAGTAGTATGTTGTAGAGTGGAGTCGTATAAAGTGGAGTGACGTAGTATGGAGTATACATGGTGTGGAAGCACACTGCCATTACAGACAAAACATTTTCAATTGAAATGATCATTATATTTGCACCCACATACACTTTTGCTGTGCAAAAACGAGAATGAGCTGAAAGGTCATCACCTAGTTTATGGATGTGTTTTGAAGCCCTTGTTAGGTCGAGCCTAGGCAGCACGCATACGCTCTTGTGTATGCATTGCCTTTGAGACATGCTGTATTCACTCTGTGGTCTTAGACCCCGCCTCCAGCTTTTGAATGGCTTTTGTCAGTGTCCTTTAAAAAACACTGCTTCTAATTGGATAATGGTTCCTGCTTGTCCCACCTTTTCTCAATTGTTAACTTTCATGGAGTATTGCCGGAGGACTTGCCCGCTTCCACTTGTGACATTGAATGTCGTGTCTTTGGAACTTTATTTTTCAGTTAGAAGACAAGCACTTCTTATAGGTAGGATTCCATATTGCCACTTTTAAAACCCCCAGCATAATCTCAATCCCCCACACACCCCGTCGCTGCTTCATCTTGCTCCCGACCCTTTCAGCTCACTTCCCCACCCTTTCATCTGACCCACCCCTCCACCTCCACCAACGAGTCCATGCTGGCTGTTGTTTCATTCTTCCTTTTAGGACTACTACGTTCTTACTATATGATCCCTTCAGGGATTTGTAGCACTTGCTGAAAAATTGAAGCTTTAGTTCACTCGTCAATTGTGGATGGGGTTTGGAGCAATGTGTAAGTACATGATTGTGTGCATCTCGGAAGTACAGCGTGTACTGGCAGTGGAGACATGGTCCATTTGTGGATGGATGAGGATTTGAAGTTAATTGTACAGGTGGATTTATTTATACAACATATATTTTAGTTTTTGACATTCCATGGGTTTTACACACCATTATAAGATTGTGGTAAAACTAAGTTTGTCAGCCCGTCCTTGAACGAAAGTTGTTTTGTATCAGGAAGAGATTTACATGACAAATAGTTTTGAGGTTGGTCTCGTTTCCATTTTTATAGATCGCCTGACAGCATGGCGAAATGCTTAAATCACTCGTGGTGCCGGCATTCAGCTTTTGGCAGATACAGGACGCACGTGATTATTTACTGTACCCATACGGTAAGACTGCATTGTTTTTAAACAACAGAAGTTGTTTTTTTGTGCAACTGGGCATATGTGGATAAGAGATGCTCATTCAAACTACCTTGGCTAGTACTTGCTGACACGAGTAAGATCCAGATGGCTCATGGTGTCAAGTTGAATCTTTCTGCCAGGATTGTTCACTTTTACGATTCTAAGCCATTCGTTCTTACAATGGGGCTGTTGGGATTCTAGTGCTATCAAGGGCTAAGATGTATATATAGCTTAGTATGCGCCAAGTTTAAACATAATTTCTCAAGACGTGTCATTTTGGCTAATACCACAATGGTTTGTGGTGTGTGCTTTCACCTGTTCAGGCAGGACGCACTTGCTTCAGGAGTAATACGGGAAAACATGTTTTCAAAGAAAGGGGACATATGTTTTGTTTACTGGACTCTGGTGTGAGGCATACTAGATATTATTAAGGAATTATTTTGTAAAATATAGAGACTTGTGCGGTGTGGGCAACAGCGTAAACTAGGACACAGATGTTTTTAAGTAAGGCCTACGTCTCACCTTTTGTTAGTTTGGTATGACCGGATTATAAACAGGATAATATGCTGCATGGCTAAACACTTATAAGGTCCCAAAGGCGAGACCAATAAGGTACCAAAGGCTATGCCAATGCTTGTTACGGAAAGCGAGTACTCAGAAGGATTAAGTAAACAAGAGATGTTCAGGGGAGGGACGAACTCAAGCTGGACAGCGTAAAGCAAATAAAGGTAGCAAGTAGAAAGCAAGCAACTGTGAGTTACAAACCACAAAACCAGTAGTAAGCAACGGGTGAAAAGCATTTCCAGGAAAGCTTTCAGAATGCCCACAAGAAAGTCGCAAGCCAGTTGTGCTGTCTGGTAGGCTTCGACCTAAAAGATGTAGGCCGCGGGTAATGCCTTGAAAAAAGCGCATATTTGGGTGGAATATACAGCAGATTGCATCATGGAGGTGGCTGGTTTTAGGCAGCTAAATGACATAAATTGATGTGGTGAGAACAATTACACACAAAAAAAACTGGAGAGAACCACAAATGTTGGGCAGAAAGCAGAGAATTGCCTCAGGGGGAATGTTTTGAGATTTAGATATACTGGTCATGTAGCTGTAGGGATATCAAGGAAACCGACTAATTGTGTGTGTTTTCAAGACAAGGTACTTCAGGTCGAGACAGGGGCAAATCGAGTATGCCACAAAGCACGGCCGGACTGGGAACAGCAACCAGCCCTGGCAGATCGCTGCTCAACTGGCCTCGGGAGGCGAGGGGGGGGGGGGGGCTAGTGAGAAGCACTGCCTCCCGCTTTTGTTACAGGGGGCTGACATTAGAGCATTGCTGCAAAACCAGCCCCTAGTAACAAAACCGGCCCCCATGGGTACAAACCTGGCCCACGGCCCACCAGGGAAACACCCGGTGCCCACTATGGCCAGTCTGGCCCTGCCACTAGGTTATTCTTCAGGCTGGAAAAATATTCTACAGGCTAAAAGACAGGCACTTGTCACTGTATGGGTATGGATTATGTCGCCAAAAACTGTGTTTATCAAGCACGGATGGAAGTCCCATAAAATAACTGATTATAAAATTAGATCTCACTGCTCCGGAGCCACTCATGGTGGTGAGTGAAATTTATGAGTGCATCAACAGATGTAAAGAAAATACCAAAGTATTTTTGAAAGAATCTGGCTTGCTCATTGGTGATCAAATCATTTTGAAAAGAGGGCTTGCAGCTGTTATTCACAAGGTACAGACTACACATCTGAAATAGAACTGAATTTGTTGGTGAAGGTAGGAAGTAGATCATTCTCTGATTGGCTGTCCCGGTGTTAACGGCACAAAATTGAGTGGGAGGCATTTGCATGTGAATGTATTTGGATGTTAGAAAGCACCTACCTAATATTTCTGAAACATTGGCTACCCTAGGAAATAGCAGCTTATTCTGTGCCTTTGCTACGTCATCAGCATTTCCCACATAAACCTGCATGGAGGATGAAGACACATAGCCTTCTTTGTGAGCCCACTGGGGACATGCCATTTCTGTTGCATGATTTGTGGGATTCCATCAGCTGCAGCGGATTGTCTGAGAAAATGCAACACATTTTTAAATGAAGGGAAAAGGTTACATGTTTTCAGGAAGGCATCTTTTTTTTAATTTTATCAAACATAACATCATCAAGGCAGAGTTTTTTCCATATGTTGGACATGCATAGTATTAAGCAATAGACCACAATCCCAACAATTTGCTGCGTTAAAGCGCAATATAACAAATTCATACCCAGTAGCTCACATTGAACATCCTCCTCCCTCCTTATTGGTCCCCATCAACGCTCTCATCCGCCTGTTGTCTTGGCAGGTCACAGATGTTGCCCCTATATTTATTCCACGCCCCCCAGATCCTGTTCCATTTTTGGGGGCAGCCGCGGTTAATGAACACTGTTCTCTCTGCTACCATAGCCGTGTCCATATCTTTACACCATGCGCTAAGCGACGGTATCTCCACCACCCCCCCACTTCTGCGCTATGTTGCGTTTAGCCATCATGATCCCCAGTGTTGCCCAGTCTTGCGCCAACTGTGTTAAGTCATTTGGTTCCCATACATTTAGCAGACAACTCTTGGGCTCCGGCAAGAGGGACACTCCTTCTGCCTGCGAAATCGTCCTCATCACTTTCACGCACTAGACCCTAATTGCCATATGGTATGATAAAAGGTACCCTCCTCCCCACATCGCCTAAGACAATATGGGTGCGAGGCTCTACCCATCTTAAACATGATGCATCTGGTGTAATAGGTTCGGTGCAGAATTTTGAGCTGCACCAATTTGAGTCTCGAGGTATACCCACTTCCCTTGGTGAGGACAGTGCCTCCTGCCACGCTGTGTCCTCCAGGTCACCTACGTCGCGGATCCATTGGTCCCTAAGTGGCGTCGTGGGGTCCGGCAGGTTGTTAACTAACTTGCGGTAAGTGAATGACGTAGCCCACTTATGCATGTAGTCTGTCAGTAACCTATCCTCCAGAGGGGAAGCTTCCGGGACCGCAGTACCAGGCGGCAGGACGTTGTCAGTGCGTGCTTTGTCTGTGTGTATCGATAGATTTCAGTGGGCACTAACTCATACTGTTGCTGGAGGCGCTCGAAGGTGGCCACTCCCCCCACATGTCCCCCACCGTGGATATGCCGATGGCATCCCATTGATCAAAGCCCTTACTATTCCGAAGTCGTCCCAGTTTCCCCGTGTCCCATAGATGAGTGAGTTGGGTTATGACCCCTTGCCAGCCCAGTTTTGCCTGTGCTGCGTGCCATATGGTAACTGTGTGTTCGTGGGCCCTATTAATGTACGAGTTTGCTTCTTATTATTTTACGTGTACCCACTGATTAATCACCTTCAATTGCACCACCCAGTAATATAGTTGTATATTTGGGAGCACTAACCCCCCCATCATACCACCCCCGTACCAGCTTGGCCTGCGCTATGCGTGCCGGTTTGTTTCCCCACATTAAGTTGGAGACCTGGGCTGCAATTGCTTTAAAATAGCTTGGATGTACCGGGAATGGGTCATTTTCCAACACGTATAGGAATCGAGGAAGCGCCATCATTTTAAAAAGCCCTCCCGAGAAGAGTCAGCGGCAATAACCTGCAGTGCGCTGTGTCCCTTTTTAGGCGCTCCAGTGGGGACATCAGGTTTCTTTTGAAGAAGTCATCAGAGTCAGCTGTGACATAGATACCTAAATATTTAAACGTGTCGACCGTGATCTGGAGTGGGCAATCTATAGGAAGTTGTGGTGGGGGGCCGTGTAGTACATACAAGGTAGATTTGGACCAGTTAATGGTGTACCCTGACGCCCGTCCGAAGAGCTCGCATATATTGAGGAGGACCAGTATGGAACGCCTGAGGGAGGCCATATATAGTAAGATGTCGTCCGCATACATAGAGATGCGGTCCTCCCATCCTGCTGCCCACCTGAGTCCTCTTATCGTTGGCTCCCACCTGATCCATGCCGCCAACGGTTCCAGTACCAGGGCAAATAGCAGCGGGGACAGGGGGCAGCCTTGACGTGTGTCCCTCGCTAGAGCAAAGTCATTAGAGATGTGCCCATTAGCCGTAACGTGCGCCACTGGCTTGGTGTATAAAAGGCGGACCCATGCACATAATTTAGGGCCGAAGCCCATGTGACGAAGGACTGCGAATAGAAATGGCCACTCGACCATGTCAAACGCCATTCTGGCGTCCAGGGAGAGTATAACCGCCGGTTCCGGTAGATATGGGATACGGGCCATTACTCCGTGCAGGCGCAGCAAGTTTAATGCCGTACTTCTACCTGGCATAAATCCAGACTGATCCGGGTGGACCACGGTCAACAGGTGCGGCGTTAGCCTAATTGCCAATAGCTTTGCCAACATTTTCGCCTCTGCATTAATTAACGATATCGGGCGATACGAGGTGCAGTCTTCAGCAGGTTTGCCTGGTTTGGGTAATGCCACTATTGTGGCCGTTCGCTGCTCTAGTGGTAACTCGCCCATCGTCAAGCAGTCGGTGTACATGTGTAGCAAGTGCGGGGCTATGGTCCCTGCTACCTTTTTATAGAGTTCAACTGGTATGCCATTTGGTCCCATTGCTTTGCCGGATTGCAATGACCCAATCGCCACCTGCAGCTCCTCTACCGTCAGGTCCGCCTCCAGCGTGAGGGCCGCCTCCGGAGTGAGCTTAGGCATGGCAATATCCTGTATATGTGACCGCGCTACTTCTGGTGTCATCTCCGAAGACGACTCATACACCTGCTGGAAATGGTGCGCCAGTGTGTGCACTATTGTGTGTGGATCCGTTGTGATTTGTCCCTCCCTAGTCCGGATCCTCGCTATCCATTTACTACCCTGTTCCCGTTTATCTAGCCATGCCAGAAGTTTACCGGCTTTATCCCCAGTTTCATATATCTTATGTTGCGTGGCCGTTAGACGTGACCTGGTCATACCTTTAAGGTATCCCCTGTGCTGTTGCTGTTTAAGATGCAATTTCTGGGGTGTATCTGGCGCTGGGTCGCTGGTGTGCTGGGCCTCAGCGTCATGCAACTCCAGCTCTATATCATGTAGTTCCCGCTGCTTCTCCCGTTTATGCCCTGCGATCGAAACTATGGCCTGTCCCCCTAAGGACAGTCTTATATGCCTCCCACAGAGTTGTCGGGGAGTCTACCGTCTGAACATTCTCCTGAAAGTAGTGTTTTGTCGCCATAATCACAGCCTTCTTGATCTCTGGGACCTGCAAGTAACCAGGGTAAATGGGATAGGTACGTCGCCTAGCTGTATGGTGGTATGTGTACGTCATCTGCACCGGGGAGTGGTCAGATATCCCTCTGGGTCTTATCTCGATAGTGTCAACGTGTTTCAGGCAATCCGCTGGAGCTAGGAAGTAGTCTATTCTGGATAAACTGCGGTGCACCCCAGAGTGGAAGGTAAATTGCCGTGTCGCGGGGTGGTGCATCGGGAAGTCCAAGCGCCTCCAGAAAGCTCCAAAGGCGGGATGTGCCCGACTCGGGCGCCCTCGCCGGATGGTGGTCTAGGGTGCCATCTATAGTTGCATTGAGGTCCCGCCCAATCAAGAGTTCCCCCTCCGGGAGACTAAGCAGGAACTCACTAAGAGCTGGGAGTGCCACTGTGTGTCGCGCAGGGGGAATGTAAACTGATACTATATTTATAGACCACCCCTCCCACTGACCTACTATGGCTGCAAAACGGCCGTGGTCATCCGTTTTAGTATGGTGTACTATCAGTGGTGATTGTTTTTTAACTAGGATACCCACGCCCCTAGAGCCTGAGGAGAATTCAGAATGTACTACCATTTTAAACCCCCATCTGTCCATTGCCCTACATGCAACGCCAGTAAGGTGTGTTTCCTGAATCAGGGCCACCGTTGGGGAGCACCACTTTAAGTACTGTAGAACCAATCCCCTCTTTATTTTGTCGCCGAGACCATGGACATTCCAGGTAATCATGGACAGTGGTGTCACTTGGGCCATAGGGTACGTTTCAGGATCAGGGGTAGTCTGATTTTGTGCTGCCATACCTGATGCTTGGTGTATGAGAGATAGAAGTCACCAATGTACTGCCTCTGCTGGGAATTGTGGAAAAGTGCCCTCCGCCTAAGAGCTTCCTTAAGATCAATCACAAAATATAAACACAACCAACATAACATATTCACCCCTACCTCCCAGGAAGGCATCTTTTGAAGATTATATTTTAATCAGAGTGTAGTGATGCTTAGTAACAGAATTAAATATTTTCAGACACAATGAAGTGACTGTAAGAATATGATTAAAAAATGTCAATTCAGGAGACATTGTTTACTTGTTTTGGCATGCCTCACTTTCTTTGCCAACCCACTGACCCTACCTCTGCAAGACCCTTTTCTAAGTCCTCAGTGACTCAAGTACCTATCTTCTTCACCTCGTACCTGCCGGACCTTTACCCATTTTGTACTTCTTTTGCTACTACGACCCCTATACTTTCTGACTCTGCGCACATATCCTAACCCTACGAAAATCAACCTTCAGCCTCCTCTGTATTTCACACCCCCTTAAGTTTTGGTCCTTTTTCTCGAGGCTTCGCCCACTTGTCTCTTCCAAGTTCTTACATACCCGCACTGGTACCTCCACTGCAACATTGCAATGTTTTCCTAATCTTACCAGAGGAACTTCAACTTGATGCTTTATTAACTAGACCCCCTCCACATCCTTCCACTCCCAACTCACCCTTAATTTCTGCCTACTGCAAACTATGCTTGAATGCTACTACCAACCCACCCCACCCCAACCCAGCCCCTTCAAAGACACCCACAACTGAAAGCCGCAAGTTCAGGTCTAGGTTCGCTGGCATACCCCATGCTAGCTCGTTCTCCAGCTCCTGTTCTACAATCCTTTCTCTTCTTTTATTTAGACTGTTTTATAAAGCGCAAACATAACCCAAGTGTATCAGAGCGCTGTACATAGGGTTGATTGAACAAAAAGAATTCCACATCCAACCTCTCTACTAAAGCCACCCTATATCCCTTTCTGAGATTCCCTCATCTTTTCCAACCTCATCAAACTCTCTTCAGACCAGCCTTTCTCCCAGCGCCCTACAACAAAGACCAGCCTTTCTCCCAGTCCCCTACAACAAAGACCTAACAGACCAAACTTGAATACTCTCAGCATAGAAGAACACTGCCTAAAACAGGTATCATATTTGCAGTCTCACCCTAGGCAACAACAGTAACCCTTTAATTATCCATTTAGCTGTCCTACTAGCTGCAAAATCCTGAACAGGCAACACACCAGCAAGAAGACAGGTTGTCAATTGTAGGGAGTTGATAATTTAAATGCAATTTATCTTCCTTTCGGCAACAGAACTAACCTGGTGAAACAGATACGCTATCTCCAATATTTAAGGCATTACAAAGCCTGCATTCAACAATCCAAAAAGAATAATTTCTTACATCACACCCATGAACCCCACTAGTGTTTCAGTGGCATCTGTAAGAGCATTGTGGAATTCAAAAAAACATGCACCACAGAGGTCATTTGTTATCTCATCAAATCTGCCTTCCAAAAGGCTCTCACTTCCTAGACAAAGCCTGAGAACTATATGCTTTCTTTAAAACCAAGTCTCCTCCCCATTCTCAAATAAATGAACAAGAGCTCTTGGGGCTTTCATCAGGACCCCACATCATATTCTGATCCTCTGAAATGGTTTTGGTGCACGATTTACAGAAATTGTAGCATCCTGATACAGGTCATGATTTGCCCTTGATCCATGGGAACTTTCAAGAGTATCTGATGAGTCACTTTGGTTCCCACCACTTTAAGGTCCATTATCAGCAGAACTATTTTCAATAATACAATTTCTTCTACACCTAGAGGTCCTTCTTGAAAGACTTTTCTCATAAAATCCATTCGGAAAAAGCTAGATGTGGGCCCCTAGGACACTTTAGACCCATTGCAGAGAGAGACAGTCAAAACTAATTGAGAAAATGACCTAACTACAGCTTTCTTAAATTTCAATTAATTTCATTAGGATTCAGATCTACAAGTCACTGCCAAGGGAGGATATGGTGCACAGCATTGACGCAGTGGCAATAGGTGGAACCTTCTGAGGGTTGATCTACACAAGGTATCAGATAGAGTAACCGCCACGGAACAGAATGTAGACACTATGAAACAGGAGGTAAGGTCTCTTAGAGACACTGTAGTGAAGCTGTAGCAGAGTGATACACCTGGATGATAGAGCGGAGGATGCGGAAGGTAGATCTGGAAGGAATAATCTGAGATTTGTTGGCTTTCCCGAAAAGGCTTCCACTGATCTCTTTTTGGAAAACTGGATTGTGCAAGAACTGGCCCACAAAAGACTATCCAAATTCTTCAATATTGAAAGGGCTCACAGAGCGCTGGGACCGCAGCCGCGACCCCCACCAAGAGCCCTCATAGTCCGCTTTTTTAACTATAGAGATCGGGACATTATCCTTCAATGCACCAGGGCGAAAGGCCAGATAACCTATCAGGGACACTCTATTGCAATCGTTCCAGATTATACTCAGCGAGTCCAGGAGCAAAGACGATCCTTTATGGCAGTGAAGAGGCTGCTAAGCTAAGGGTGGAACATAAAGGATGCGGCAAAGGTCATGGATGGATGAGACTGGCCTGTCGGACTCTTGCTTGGCATTGCAGACAGGAACTGGTGGGTCTCGGCGCAGAGGAGGGAAAACTGGTGTGAGTTCCCAACCGGTCCGGAAGACGCAGGAGGAACGTGATGACAGCCCGGGCATGATCCAGGTTTTTCTAGATGGGACTTTACAGGTGGAACCGGTGTTGGACTCTGTAGACGGTTCACAAAATGCAGTTTCGGACTCCCTTCTGTATAACGAGTCTGCAAGCTAAAAGGGGATTGTGCTATCTATGAATACGGTGTAGCGGTTGGGTGCTCATGATGCAGAATACAAGAAGAATGTATAATATAGGGGAATGTGTTAGTAAACTGTTTGAATATTGCCTCCAGGGGGTCTTCCCCGTGCCCCACAGGGACCGAGCCACGTTCCGGGAGCTGGAGGCTTGTCCTCGCGCCCGGTTATTCGCTTGGATACGTAGAGGAAGCAGATTATCAGCTCTAAAGTTACTTAGCAGGGAACGACGCTGGTTTGAACTAAAAAGTGATTGGAGCCACAGTTATTGTTTAAATGTAAGTTCTTAGCGGGAAGGTATGGGGCTGCTAATTGAGAAAATGACCTAACTACAGCTTTCTTAAATTTCAATTAATTTCATTAGGATTTAGATCTACAAGTCACTGCCAAGGTGGCTTGGACACATGGCGGAGTAGCTGTGTTCGTCGGAGCTCCCGCCGGCGATGTAGGAATCAGGCATTATTCTTGACACCCCTCTGACTGTGGACCCCCCCGGATGTTGGGGGGGATCGGAGCCTGCCCGTTGCACATATCCCAGGACGAATCGCTGCTGGAGGTGCCTGATATGGCGTGGCGAAGGGCAGTGGGCCTGGAGCTCTGCTCCTCCCCATGAAAATAACGCTCCCGGGACGGCCAGAAGATCAGGTCAGTCCTGGGTGTATGGGTGAAGACGGGGAGAGACTGGTGGGAGTGGGGTGCCGGAACTGCACTGCCCCGTCAAGGGATTAGGAGGGCTGTGGGGCCTAGGGCCGCACTCCGGACCGAGAGAGCGAGAGGCTTGGGGGATGTAAACCCCCCATCCCCCCAGCCAATAAGCACAGATGGTGGTGGCAGGAAGAGGAGCCACTCATACGCTGTGCAGAAATGCGGAGGGAGAAGGTGCCCCGTCTCCGAGGCCGACTGGATCGAATAAATTGACCGTTGCCCTGGAGAGCCAAGCCGGAACAGGGATTATAGATGGCCAGACTGGTTTAGCAAAGAAGGAACAAATGGTGCGGCTTCTGATGTTCGGCACAGTGAGCCCAGCTGACGGCGGCCCTGAAGGAGTGTGGGCTGGAGAGCGTGGCTGCGAGTGAGTGCCCTCGGGTGCTCGATTTTCATGCACTCTGAGGGAGGGAGAGCCGGAGGGGCCCCCAGGCGCCCGAATACAGGGAACTGGTGCTGCTGACACTATGCAGAGAGAAACGGAAGGCTGGCGGTCGGGAGGGAAGGAGATCAACAGCGATTTGGCGAGTCGACCCGGGAAGGTGCTCCTGGCCCCGCGAAGAGCTCAATATGGTGAAAGATAAGGCCAACAAGGTACAGTCCAATAAAATCTCCAATTATACGCAGCTATGCCATGTGGAGCTGGCTGGAGCATCAGACGGACCAGCGGGAGGACGCACCGGGTCTGGCGGACACGAATCCTACGCTAGCAGACATAATGGTGGCAATTCACTCCTCTAGGGAGGATATGGTGCACAGCATTGACGCAGTGGCAATAGGTGGAACCTTCTGAGGGTTGATCTACACAAGGTATCAGATAGAGTAACCGCCACGGAACAGAATGTAGACACTATGAAACAGGAGGTAAGGTCTCTTAGAGACACTGTAGTGAAGCTGTAGCAGAGTGATACAGCTGGATGATAGAGCGGAGGATGCGGAAGGTAGATCTGGAAGGAATAATCTGAGATTTGTTGGCTTTCCCGAAAAGGCTTCCACTGATCTCTTTTTGGAAAACTGGATTGTGCAAGAACTGGCCCACAAAAGACTATCCAAATTCTTCAATATTGAAAGGGCTCACAGAGCGCTGGGACCGCAGCCGCGACCCCCACCAAGAGCCCTCATAGTCCGCTTTTTTAACTATAGAGATCGGGACATTATCCTTCAATGCACCAGGGCGAAAGGCCAGATAACCTATCAGGGACACTCTATTGCAATCGTTCCAGATTATACTCAGCGAGTCCAGGAGCAAAGACGATCCTTTATGGCAGTGAAGAGGCTGCTAAGCTAAGGGTGGAACATAAAGGATGCGGCAAAGGTCATGGATGGATGAGACTGGCCTGTCGGACTCTTGCTTGGCATTGCAGACAGGAACTGGTGGGTCTCGGCGCAGAGGAGGGAAAACTGGTGTGAGTTCCCAACCGGTCCGGAAGACGCAGGAGGAACGTGATGACAGCCCGGGCATGATCCAGGTTTTTCTAGATGGGACTTTACAGGTGGAACCGGTGTTGGACTCTGTAGACGGTTCACAAAATGCAGTTTCGGACTCCCTTCTGTATAACGAGTCTGCAAGCTAAAAGGGGATTGTGCTATCTATGAATACGGTGTAGCGGTTGGGTGCTCATGATGCAGAATACAAGAAGAATGTATAATATAGGGGAATGTGTTAGTAAACTGTTTGAATATTGCCTCCAGGGGGTCTTCCCCGTGCCCCACAGGGACCGAGCCACGTTCCGGGAGCTGGAGGCTTGTCCTCGCGCCCGGTTATTCGCTTGGATACGTAGAGGAAGCAGATTATCAGCTCTAAAGTTACTTAGCAGGGAACGACGCTGGTTTGAACTAAAAGGTGATTGGAGCCACAGTTATTGTTTAAATGTAAGTTCTTAGCGGGAAGGTATGGGGCGGCTAAGGCGGGCCCAGTCTCGGCAGGTGAGGAAGGAGGGGGGTGCTGCCGGGTTGCCCAAGGGGTGGAGGGAGTTGGGTGTTAATTCAGGTTCTTATGTTGGGGTACATCGGATGCACTACAAGAAATTAGGGGGTCTGCTGAGGCTGAATATGTCAGGAGGCCAACTCATGAGGCAGCTGGCGGGGGAGGCCCCAATACTGATTGCCCGAATTTCTTCTGTTGTGGCAGCAGCCGCACCGTATCTAGTACAGTTGACGTTGATGATGAGGGGTGTAAATTGTGTTCTGAATGGGAATCTAGATCGGGATCCTCCACGTTTGAACACCAAACCACGCATGACAGAAACCCTGATTGATATACTGAGGGAAATGCAACTCATGGATATATGGAGGGAACGTAATCCAGGACAGAAGGTATTTTCGTGCCACACCCCAGCCGCTAATACATTTAACCGTTTCGACTACTGCTTTATAACTTCAGACCTAGCTCAGGAGGTTCAGGAGATAACATATCAGGCCCAGTATATATTGGACCACTCACCGGTCCTGGTCAGCTTTGATGGCCATAGCCCTAGATCAGCTATCTCTGCGTGGCGGCTCCGAGTGGAGGCATTGATGGACCCCCCTTTTGCAGCGGCGGTCTCGACTGCTCTCACTAAATACTTTGAGGAAAATTGGGGGTCGGCCTTGCATAGAGCCCATGAATGGGACACCATGAAGGCAGTGCTTAGGGGAGTTTGCATACATACAACGTATGGGGTTAGGCAACAGCTAGAGAGGGATATCGCAGAACAGGAACGCAGGCTGACCAAGCTTGAAGCGTTGCTGCCCGGGTCCCCACAGAGGAGGGGGGAGTGGTGTGAGGCCCGAATTGAATTGCTGAAGGCATGGAAACGCCTAGAAAAGTATGACTGTACGGTATATAGGCAACGCCTCCGTAGAGAGGGAGACAAATCTGGAGCCATGTTAGCCAGGCTACTGAAGAGAAAAACATCCACGGGGCCAATACTACAACTACAGGATCGGGACGTAAGAGTAGTGCAATCACAGGCAGGTATCCTGGAGGTACTCGCTACTCACCTTGCCAAAGTGTATAGTAGCGGGGATGGGCCTCGAGGGTCAGTGATAACGGAGTTTCTAGCTGCAGTGGAGCTACCCCAATTGGATCAGGAGGTGGAAGAAAGCATAGGGGCTCCAATCACGAAAGAGGAGGTGTAGGGGGATATTAAACGATTAAAGGCAGGGAAAATGCTTGGGAACGATGGTTTCCCGGTGGAATGTTACCAACAATTTGCCCCACTACTGGTGGATCGGTTGCTGGAGGTATACAATGAAGCCCTACAGTAGCAATGGTTGCCATATTCTATGCAAGAGGCACTGGTGATAATGTTCCCCAAACAAGATAGGGACCCACAGGTACCAAACTCTTACAGGCGGCTTTCGCTGCTTAATATTGACGTAAAGATTCTGAGCGGCATTCTGGCGGATCGGCTTCTTCCTCACATGTAATATCTGATCCACCCAGACCAGGCGGGATTTATCCCACGCCGTAATACCACGTTCAATCTACGCCGGCTGGCACATGTGTGGCATGATCCCAGTTTACTGAAGGAAGACCACGCTTTGGCCCTACTAGATATTGAGCAAGCATTTGACTTGGTGGCCTGGCCATATGTATGGGCCACCTTACAAAAAATGGGAGTGGGCTTGAGTTTTCTTAATTGGGAAACACTGTTATATATGTCTCCCCGGGCCAGGGTTAAGACTGGGGGTAGAATCTCCAGGGCATTCCGATTGGAAAGAGGGACCAGACAGGGCTCGTCCCTATCTCCCCTCCTATTTGCAATGGTGATTGAACCATTGGCTGTAGCACTTAGGAACCGTCTAAAAGATTTGGGGATCACAGTGGAGGGTATGGAGCATGTGGTCTCCCTGTATGCCCACGATACACTGGTATATTGTAAACAGCTGAGAAGGTCAGTTCCTCTGCTATTGGAGATCCTTGCGGAGTTCGGAGAAGCTCCGGGTCTCCGCACAAATCACACCACTAAACTGGCACCTTTTGGGAGATTAGCAGACCAACCGGCTGATACGCTCCCTGACCTGGGGATGCAATGGACAACGACGGCTCCCAGATATCTAGGGATTAAATTAGCTAAAACGCCTGAAAGTTTTCTGGAACTTAATATAGGAAGAGTCGTGGAGGGGATCAGGGGCTCCATACGTTTTTGGAGGGACCTGCCACTGTTCCTTATGGGCAGGGTTACGATCAGTAAAATGGTCATTCTGCCACGATGCCTTTACACACTACAGAATTCATTCTACAAGATCCCAACCAGTTATTTTAGAACACAGGACACATTGGTGACCAACCTGTTGTGGGGTTCCAGACACAAACAGATTAGCTACTCTACACTGCATAGACCCTGGCTGATGGGGGGAATAGAGGTCCCTAATATATTGATTATTATTATATGGCAGTGCAATTAGAGCATGCAATACATTGGCTGGACGAACAACACAACTGGGAAAAAAGGCTTCTCGAAGGGTCCTATGAGGGAGGATCCCTACCAGAACTACTGATGAGGGAAAGGGGGTACACGGGGATATTCCATACACTATTAGACATGTGGCGAAGGTCTGGGAAACCACAGTTAGAAAGGTGGTGATACATGCACCTTATGCACCAGACGCACCCCTATGGGTGGCTCCTCCTCTAGCTAAGATTCCAGAGTCAATGTCCATTTATAAGTGAAAAACGGGGGGATGCCCGACAATGGGAGATTTATATCATAATGGACAGTTTATAAAGAGGGAGGATGCGGCGAGTGCCTTTGAACTGGGTAGAGGGCAGTTTCTACAACATGCAAAAATTTGCAGTGTAGCCAGAGAATTAGGGCCGGCATTCCCGGAAGAACCCCCGGTTACCAAAACATTGCAAGTGATGCTATATATGTCCCAGGGTAGACATTTGAAAACTCACCTATATAAGACGATACACGATGATCTCCCTCGGAAACCACTTCCCATAAAACGAAGGTGGGAAGAGACAATAGAGACCCCGTTGACAGCGAAAGAGTGGAGTAGAATACATGAAACGGTGAAGCAGGGCTGTTCCAATGCCCGTTTTAAACGTGGTGTGGACGTGCCAGGTGGTGGATGAATTTTGGGAAAAGGTGTTGCAGCTTCTTCGGAATGCCTCAGGATGGGCTATACCCAGGGAGGTGAAGTCGATCCTACTGGGTTTTCTCCCATCACCAAAAAAAAAGAAGCTGAGCAGGAAGTTTGTGTTAGGGTTAATAATAGCAAAATGACGCATTGCAATTGAGTGGCGAAAACCGACTTCCCCGAAGTGCGATAGATGGGTAAAAGATATGTGTGAGTGGGCAACAGCTGAGAATGAAACAAGTCCGAAGGGATGACAAATTAGAGGAAGATCTCCTGGTGTGGTTGTTCTATTTGGCACTATTACACTTCCGCTCACATCTCAGTTCTTCAAACGTTTAAAATCCTGTATGGTCACTCTCATATGGGCAGGTAAACAACCTAAAGTACCTGGGAACTTCTCAATCTTCCAGTGGCACAAGGTGGAATGGATGCTCCGAACAAGACATTATATGCTTTATTGAGCTCAAGCTCAATACAAGCATTGTTGGCTATTCCCAACCCACTTCCAACCTCACATGGCCGTTGAAATGGACCATGCAGCCCCCTGCCCTCTGAATAAGATGATTTATCAATCTTACAGAAACAGTGGGAGGGAGACAGATACTGTGGAATGTCTTTGATGGTCATGGGAGGAGTTGATGAAACAAGCAAAACTCACACATCTCGCCCTTTCTTTCACACTGGCCAATAACCCCCTAATACCACCACTTTTAGATAAAACATCCATTACACATGCACATAAGCACAAGATAAAATTGATCTCAGATCTGTACCGAGATGGAAAGGTCCTCTCATCATTACAGGCTGCGGGGACCTCACGCCCCATGTTTCTTGATATCTTACAAAACTACCAACTACGGGCATTGTGCCGAGCCATGCACAACACATTCCCTGCTCCACCTCCGGTCCTCCCAGTGCTGGAACACGTGCTTGCTACTCTCTTCCCACATAAACGAATAACGCGCCTTTAGAATACTATGAATGCTCCTACCCGGTCATGGTTTATAAAGCTCTGAAGCAATGAAAGGCTCTCCACCGATCCAGCTATCACAGACTCACAGTGGTGCTTTTGCTGCCGACAGCTAAAGCTCTTGTTCCCGAACTACAGATTGAGCATAACTCACTTCAAATATGTCCTCCGTGTGCGGACGGTGCGCGAAGCTCATCGTGCGTACATGGCCCATCCAGCGTAACGTGGGCACGCGGTGTGCGTAGCGCACCGCGTGCCCACCGTGCGTGCACGGCACTAACTGCGTAAAGTGGGCGCGCGGTGCGCGAAGCTCACTGTCCGCGCACGGTGCGCGAAGCGCACCGTGCGCGCACGGAACGAACTGCGTGAAGTGGGCGCGCACGCCACGAACGGCGTAAAGTAACTTAGCATTTAAAAAACCTTGCAAATTCACTGAAAAAACCATAGGTTTCACACACGTTATAGTTAGCGGACATTTCACTCATAAAAAACCAATGAAATTCCCCCGTTATAGTTAGTGCAGGCAACTATAACTCACGCGACTGCAATCCTCTGCTGATGCTAATACTGTATTTAGACACTTATTTGCCCATGTCTTCTTCCATTAAATTTTAGCTATACATATATTGCAAATATTTTTTTTCCATAAAGACACATATGTCATCAGCAGAGGATTGCGGTCGCGTGAGTTATAGTTGCCTGCACTAACTATAACGGGGGAATTTCATTGGTTTTTTATGAGTGAAATGTCCGCTAACTATAACGTGTGTGAAACCTATGGTTTTTTCAGTGAATTTGCAAGGTTTTTTAAATGCTAATTCCTAACTATAACGTGTGTGAAACCTATGGTTTTTTCAGTGAATATATATATATTACCTACTGGCGGTCGCCAGTAGGTAGTTATAGTTAGGACTACGTTTCCATAGGAAATCCGCAACATTCTATTTTGAATAACTTTGGCGCCGGTCGACGAATCCTCGCGAATTTTTCAAAATAGGTGGGGCGCTACGCTCCGCTCCTACCCTGAAAGTCTCGGGGGGATTCGTCAAGCGGGGGCTGAGATAAAATGGGGGTCCCAAAACGCGTTTTTCCCATGCATTTTTCCATAGGACCTTTAGACAGGGCTACAGCCCGAACGGCTGAACAGAATTACTTGAAATTTGGCAGAGAGGTAGTCCTCAGGTCAAGGAAGTGCCTTTTGTAGGTTTGGTGTAAATCTGTTCAGTAGATTCTGAGAAAATAGCCTTTAAATCAATATATATATCTGAGCCAGCTTACGGTGCGCTTACGGTACGCTTACCGTACGCGTACGGTGGCGTGCGCGAGCGCGATTCTGATTGGCTCTTAGATCTTAGTAAACATTCGAATCGGCCGAAACCAGGAAGCGGCGGCCGCCATTTTCTCTCTCGCACTGAGAGTGATGATGAAAATACAAAGCACAAAAACATGTAAAGGGGCTGTTTAGACAGCTCCCACACACATAGCCATGTTGAGGGAGTCCCCAAAGATCCCCCAAGGCCAAAAACGGAATTTTTTTTTTTCGCTAATTTCGCCGATTACGCTTACCGTACGCGTACGGTAAAAAATGATATATAAAAAAAAAAATTATCCACACTCTCCCCACCCTCGCCCTTACCCACGGGGAAAGTTATATGCATTCACATATAAAGGTTTAATCAACATGCCGGTAAAAACCAGTACTCAGATTTAATAACATCTTGCGTTGTGGTTTCACCAAATTATTTTGGTGCAGCCACAACACAAAATGGTAGTCGAGATTTTCAAACACACTTAAAATTGATTTAAGTCGCCTTTGTGACTTTAAAAAATAAATAAATCACAACACAAAAAAACATCTTGCACAACATTGCATTACACTGGGTTGAGTAGGCGATACACGGGCGGAGCATTGGATTTTCCATGCATCCACCATGTATATTAATGCAAACCCAGATTTAATAAATGCAGTAAATCTGGGTTTGCACAAAAAAATGGTGCACCTGGCATAACGAGGAGAAGTATCTTTGTTTCTCCTTGTTACTTCCTTTTTCCATGTGTGCTGCATTCTAGAGGAAATAGGAAATATGCATCTAAGGATCGTGCATGAAGGTGTGCGTTTATATACAAAACCAATCCTTCCTGCAACATAAAGCGTGGCGTAAGGGTGCCTTTGTTGGTGCTGTGCTGCCTAAAGAGAGCAGAAGTGTGGTGTATCTCAGTAGATATGGCACATTTCTGCTCTCTCCCTTTCACGCAATGCAGTGCTGCAAGTTGGCTTGCTGCATTGCGTGAAAGTTTAATAAAACCCAGTTGCAGATCTTCAGCAACTGTGTGTCTCTATTCTGGGGGCTATCATTAGGCTTGGAACAAGAACCTATGACTGTTTGGCAGTTTTCCCTGGAAATTTGGGTGAACCACGACTAAACACAGGGCAGTTCATGGGATTCTTTGACCCTTTTTACTTAAGTAAGCTTATTCAATAGTACATTTACAGTGGTAAATTTACTCTTTTTGGCTATACATTTCTTCTGAGTGTAAATTTAATCCAGTTTGTAGACTTACTTCTTTCCACCCCTAAAACCAGGGGTGGAGCTAAGTTTACCAGTTTAAAATTACTACTTGGAGCTATTTAAACATATGCGAAGATCTCCGCCAGCATGGTGGAGCCCCCCAGAGGGAAAGAATAGGGGAAATGATTACAGTTTATTAATGAAAACAAAAGTTCATTTATTTTAATATGAAATATAATGGCAAAATAAACTAAAATATTTATTTTTGTAATAGAACTAATAAATAAAATGTGAATACTCATTACTTCTTCAAATGAAATGTTTTTTTAAATAGATAAGTAATGAAAAGATATTAAAATGTTAGTTTATTTTAGAAATCTTAACTTGTAAACAAAATTAAATAAACACCATAAGTAGCAATGTTATTTTTAATGAACATTTACAAAATATAATTAAAAGTTGTGTTTTATAAATGTAAAAGTATTTTTAATTTTACTAACAGTTTAGGAATGTAAGTTAATTCCGTAATAGATTAACTAGTCATTTTCAACTAATATAACATTTATGTATTACTTTTGCATAATGAGTAAGCATATATACAAATACAATGTTATATCTATCTATCTATCTATCTATCTATCTATCTATCTATCTATCTATCTATCTATCTATTGATCTAGAAAAAAAATAAGTCTAATTCCAGAACACACAGTGTTTCATGATGAAAGCAGCATAATTCATTTCCATTTCCTGACGCGTTTCAGCTGGCGAAAGGGCCTTTGATCACATGTGAATCCATTTGTATTTCGAAGTAAGTGCATGCTTATAAACCATTCTGCCATGTGACTCTACAGTTTCAATGTATACAGGTCCCATAGTGCATTGAAACTTTTATCAAAATGTTAAAGTGCAAATCTTCCTCTGTTACATAATTGCGTTTCAAGACACTGCCATATATAATAAATTCCTTTCCTTCAGTGCGCTAATAAATCGTTGCTTCGGATAATGATTTCAAAAGCAGTCTTGTTAAATAGTTGTATTGTCTTATCATATGCATAGTGCTGTTGCATTGAAATGTCTTTAAAAACGCTGACAGTCTGAAACAGTATAGAGGAGACATTTCCCTCTTGTAATCCCTTTCGCACGTATTGTGAAATACAAATGGATTCAGCTGTAATCATGTCCGTTTCACAAGCCAAAACCCATCATGAAAACTTTGAAAAGGGAATGAATTGTGCCACTTTCATCATGATGGAATAAACGCTGTGTGTTCTGGAATTGGGCTTCAGCGCCTTCTTTTCTTTATGTTTGATTAATGGATTGCTCATAACCATTTTGCTGAAGCCGCACTGCAGGATCGGGGACTCCCTTGGCTTGGAGGATGTTATTTATATTGATATTTATGAACAAACACACATTTATATATATATACAGATATGTATATATATATATATATACACATACACACACATATATATATAGATATGTAGATAGATATATAGATATATGTATATAGATATATATACATACCCACAAATATATGGATATGTAGATATTACCTACTGGCGGTCGCCAGTAGGTAGTTATAGTTAGGACCACGTTTCCATAGGAAATCCGCAACATTCTATTTTGAATAACTTTGGCGCCGGTCGACGAATCCTCGCGAATTTTTCAAAATAGGTGGGGCGCTACGCTCCGCTCCTACCCTGAAAGTCTCGGGGGGATTCGTCAAGCGGGGGCTGAGATAAAAGGGGGGTCCCAAAACGCGTTTTTCCCATGCATTTTTCCATAGGACCTTTAGACAGGGCTACAGCCCGAACGGCTGAACAGAATTACTTGAAATTTGGCAGAGAGGTAGTCCTCAGGTCAAGGAAGTGCCTTTTGTAGGTTTGGTGTAAATCTGTTCAGTAGATTCTGAGAAAATAGCCTTTAAATCAATATATATATCTGAGCCTGCTTACGGTGCGCTTTCCGTACGCTTACCGTACGCGTACGGTGGCGTGCGCGAGCGCGATTCTGATTGGCTCTTAGATCTTAGTAAACATTCGAATCTGCCGAAACCAGGAAGCGGCGGCCGCCATTTTCTCTCTCGCACTGAGAGTGATGATGAAAATACAAAGCACAAAAACATGTAAAGGGGCTGTTTAGACAGCTCCCACACACATAGCCATGTTGAGGGAGTCCCCAAAGATCCCCCAAGGCCAAAAACGGAATTTTTTTTTTTCCGCTAATTTCGCCGATTACGCTTACCGTACGCGTAAAAAATGATATAAAAAAAAAAAATTATCCACACTCTCCCCACCCCGTGTGCAAGAGGATTGCGGTCGCGTGAGTTACAGTTGCCTGCACTAACTATAACGGGGGAATTTCATTGGTTTTTTATCAGTAAAATTTCCGCTAACTATAACATGTGTGAAACCTATGGTTTTTTCAGTGAATTTGCAAGGTTTTTTAAATGCTAATTCCTAACTATAACGTGTGTGAAACCTATGGTTTTTTCAGTGAATATATATATATATGCAAACCTCTTTCCCTCTTCCATCCCTGTGCTACCCTTCTCAATCCAAATAACCGACTAACATATCATCCACCACTCAAATGACTTTTATATTTGACTATACTAATTCAACACTAATCCTTTAATGGGTTCCGGAGTAGCGTGCTACTCACCAAGAAAGCACTTCAACACCCCAACAGGGGTAACAAGCGCCATATAAATGCAAACCTTTTTTCCCTCTTCTATCCCTCCGCCATTTTCTCAATCCAAATAACTGACTAATATCCACCACTCAAATTACTTTCATATTTCACTATACTAATTCACCACTAATCCTTTATGGGTTCCGGAGTAGCGTGCTACTCGTAAAAAAAAAAGTGCTTCAACACCCCATCAGGGGTAACGAGTGCTATATAAATGCAAAACTTTTTCCCTCTTATATCCCTCCACTATCCTTCTGAATTCAAATAACTGACTAACCTATCCACCACTCAAATTACTGTCATATTTCACTATACTAATTCAACACTAATCCTTCTTGGATTCCGGAGTAGCGTGCTATTTGCCGAAAAAGCGCTTTGATGCCTCGTCAGGGGTAGTAAGCGCTATATAAATACAGTTACCAATTATGTTGCTCCCTCGCCCACTAGCCCATCCCGGCTTAAAACGCATTTATTTGTAAACAAACCAGTTCACGTAGTAGCGCTGTACATATTAACAAGCTCTTGCATCGGATCAAAGACATCATATGTTTAAGTAGAGCATGGTTGAGATAATTGGTAACCTATGGTATTATAATTGCATTTATATAGCACTTACTTGTACTGAGGCTTTGAAGCACTATATGGTAGTTGCAACTCGGGCAACTTTTCATACCCCACAGTGCCACTCAACTCCACACCATTTCACACAATGTCACTCCACACAATACCACTCTATAATCACAATACCACTCTACGCCACTCTACTCTAAGCCACTCGAATCTACTCTACCCCACTTCACTCTACACTACTCCATGCCATTGTACTCTATGCCACCCCACTGCCACTCCATGCTACTCTACACCACTCAAATCCACTCTATTCAACTCTACGTCACTCCACACCGCTCCATTCTACACCACTGTACACCATTTCACTATACGCTATGTCACTTAAAGCCATTCTACTCTATGTCACTCCACTCTACGCCACTTCACTCTATGCCACTCTACTCTATGCCACTCCACGCCCCTCCATCTGTGCTACTCCAAGCCACTATAAGCGAAACCATTCCATTCTTTGCCGCTCTACTCTATGCCATTCCACTCTATGCTACTCTACGCCACGCCACTCCACACGGCTCTCCCCACTATATGCCACTCAGCGCCACTCTTCTCTACTCCACTCCATGCCACTCCACCCCTCTATGCCACTATACTCTACTCCACGCCACTCTAGTCAACACCACCCCACTCTACTGTACACCACTCCACTCTACTCTGTGACACTCAAAGCTATTCTATGTCACTCAACTCTATGCCTCTCCATTCCACTCTACACCACTCCACAGCACTCTATTGCCACTCTACTCTATGGCACTCCACTCTACTTCACACCACTCTACACTACTGCCACTATGCCACACCACCCCACTCTTCTCCATGCCACTCTACGCCACTAACATTTAGCCATACAGACCAGAAGCCACGCTGCTATTCCATGTGGCTAAAAGATACTGCAAAGCCAATAGCTCTCACCTAACTAGACCTATAGGCTTGGCCAATGCTGGTTACAAAAGACGCTTACAGACTCGACCGAAAATGTGAGATATAGTTTTCTTGCCAAATCTTGGTGCGCTGGGAAGGAATTACCTACACTTGACTGGACACCTCCCTGATACCTCGGTTAGTTTGGTTGGCTGTCTTTGCTGCAAGTTTGTTTGGTGGTTTATTGCGCAGTCGTGTCATGAGAGGGTGGGTGATTGGACTGCAGAAGTCACTTGCACAAAACTGGCTGCATGTTTCTGAAAAACAAGTTTTCTATATTCAAAGAGACCCCCCCCCCCCCATTTGATCCAGGACCAGTAAAAGTAGGACCTGCACCTCTCTTCGTGCTGATGTGCTCCACATACCCACTGATTTCAGCGGGGTGTATAATGATCCAGATTCCTTTTGGATGGGAGGAACAACATGCTAATCTTGACTTGCTTGAGCACTTTACCCCTGAGTGTGATAATTACACCACCCGTGTCTTTCTTGATCACCTCACTGTATCCTTGCCCAACCAAGAAATAACCATATCAACCTTGACGACCTCACTGTTTCCTTGATCAACCAAGAACTGATGCCCTTGCTATCCATTTAGCTGCTGCTGCCAACAGACTGGTTCTTGAAGATGAAAATGACGGTATCTTCATGGGATGCAATGCGACCGTACCTCACAAAACTGCCCAGAACAGTGTTTCAGTTTTCACCCAAGTTGAGATTCCTAGAAGTATTTTCCCGTATTTGAGCGGTACTCACCTGAGGGGTGTCTCTGATGAAACTGGAACCTACATATGTGGAAATCTGGATTATTTGTCGCTATTTAAAGACTGATGTACGTCCTAAAACCATACTACGTTTGGCCAAAAAGTAGACATTTTGTCTAGCAACCTACAACGTTGCATGGTAGAAAGAAAACAGACATTTCAGCGGCTGCAGGATTCTTCATTAGCCTTATCTCAAACTATTGGATGGGTCTACTTAGTGCTGAGAATACTTGAGTTGCAAACATTTTGGAGGAGGTGACTAATGTGACTGCTTCCTCGACTGGTGGCTCAATGGACTAGAATGTCTCTGGATTTCATATTGGCTCCTAAAGCGCTATAGTCGCACTTCAGTCTTGTACTAATGTCCCTGATGTTTCTGTGAAACATCATTGAGCAGATTAAAACTATAATCAAAAGGTATACAGTCGAGGGTGATTTCGAAGAGTAGGACCTCTGGTCATGGTTGAAAAGCATTTTTGGAGGATAAAAGTACTTAGTAATTTTGATCATTATTGTTCTCTTATAGGTTTGCATTCTTGACCGTGTTGCCCCCATCTCAAATCTTTCCTGAAGCTAGTGTACATCTTACCCTCTTACAGCCTATGATGTTGTTGACAATAGTTATGGTACTGATGAAACAGTTGGTGATGGTGCTTTGGGAAGTAGAGCAGACAATGAGGGGCAAGAAGTGTTTTGATTAATATGAAGCTTTTTAAGTTGCACAATAAACAGCACAAGAAGGAGGCATTGTACAAGAATTGAAAAACATTTGTTCCTTTTCTTAGTGTAACTGTAGCCTGTTACCGCCACGCAGGGCCGTTTCTAGGTGTTTTGCCACCCTAGGCGAGAATTGAAAAATGCCGCCCCTCCCTTTTTTCTCCTAATTTGCTCAATTTTTTCGCAGTTTGATTTAAAATTTTAAAAAAATCCCCCTTTTGCTGCCCTAGGCGGCTGCCTAGTCTTGCCTAATGGTAGAAACTGCCCTGCCGCCATGTGTTCTTGATCATGTTAACAGAGATTACTGGAGGTGGCCCTCTCAGAGCCCTACATGCGCTGCATTCAGGCCCACGAGAAATGAAATTTAGAAAACGAGCTTCTTTTTTAGAAACTGTTTACATTCATGGTATTTGTGAAGGCCTTCTACTAATTCCTATGAAATCATTGTTTTTTTGTGGTAAATTTGTCATGTGATCAATACTAAAGCTGAGAGTGTAGAAGAGAACAAATCTGAGCTCTGCCTTGAATCGAGATGTCCTGCACCATTGTTGACGTATGGATACCCTTGTCGGCCCGTAGAAGCAGGGAGAACTCCATTGTCTTCTATGGAGCTCCCAACATACCAATGTTCTAATTGAATTTATACAATACATTCAGACTCAAACAACACATGTTCCCTGGGTTTTGAAGAGTTTTCCAAAGGCTGTAGGCAATGCAGCACTTTTCTGTAGGTGGGTATTCACTGACACATACAGGACAAGCCATTATATATTGAAAAACATGTTAGTCAATTCAAGGCTACTAAAAAGGTTTCATTGCATATCCAGTTTTTTTCCTAACACACCAATGACCGGAACTGTTTTGTCACCTACAAAGCACCTGTTCCTGCGGTCCATGGCTATGAAATGCATTATTTTCTTTGTACTACCATAAATCATTTTTATGGAGCATTTGGGTGACCAAACAGAAAATTGCATATTAAGTAATGTTCTTTCTTCTGTCAGGAACTCTGATTGTTTAGCCTAACCAACAACATCAGTGCATGATTAAAAGATTAACAGACACGGTATACTCTTGGTGTCTGAACCCAAGAAAGGAGATAAGGTGTTGGCAAACACATGTGGAGCACCTTGCTATAAGGCACTAACTATGAAAAATGGATAGTTAATTTCTGCCCACTCCAGTTTCCTGACTACAAAGATCAATAAATATTTCTGTCCTTCATCTTGCTGCACTATGACAGTCTGCAACCCAAGATTGAATACATCAGTTTCCAAAACGAAGGGGCGTGTGAGAACAGACTGCCTGAAAACTGCGGTCATAAGGAATTCATTAGGGGCTTCTATGGCTTTAATGGATTTCCTTAATTTCAGTAAACTAGCGATGAGTAAAAACCAACAAAAATGGAAAGCTTGCAAATACAAATTTGAAACTCCAGACGCTCTCAGCATGGCTCTTGGTGACACTGGAGGAAACCATTTCCCAAAGGCGTGGACCTTATAAGGATCCGTTTTCAAACCATGGACTGAAATCACCCAACCAAATAATTGTGACAACCTGTGCATGAAACATGCTTTTGACTTCTTAGAGCTGCCCTTGCTTACATTTCGAAAACAGATTGAGCACAGCGTTTCATGTTAAGATTTGTGTGGGGGCAAAATTCAAATAGTTAATAAAACAATCACTGTCAAGAATGATAAATTCACAAACAACTAAAATTTAATAAACTGAAGTAATAAAACCCCAAAATACATTAACTGGGATTAGTCGTCCATAAAATAAAGAAAGGAGGACACTAGGTGCCGAATTACATATCAGCTGCACAGTCTCCGTTTGCGCTGCAGACCCCCATTAAATGTGACCTGGACAATGCATCCCATTTGTGTTAAAAATGTCCTGTCCCCAGGGCAAGTTAAAACTCTGACAGTTCCCCCTGCACCAGGGAGAGCATGTCAGTGAAAGCCCAAGCCGCGGCTTCTTCTTTCACTGGAAGCAGACATGGCCTCATTTCCAAGCTGGGACTGGATTCCGACAGGTGTGTGTAGTGTGTACATGGATCTTCTGGAGGGGTGATACGTGGCGCCTCCCTAGGGCCCATGTTTACCTATTCTGAAGCAACGCCCTCAGGGGTGCACTCCTTCCAACCAATCACAAGCATCCTGATGGCTTGTTTGCCCCAGGCCCATTTTTCTACTACAGAGCGTGCACAAGGACAAAGGCGTTCCCTCATTTGCATGAAAATGAGGAAACACCCCCTTTGACAGTGCCATCCTACGTAAACCAAAGTGCCCATGGGGTGCGAAAAGCAGTGAACCATGTATAATGTTTTCCCAGATTATATGAACACAAGTCGAAATGGAACAAGATTGAACCGAAAACTGTCTCACGAGGTACCCTTTTTAGAGAACGTTTAATGTTCACTGCTGGTTACTCCTCGATTCAAACCAGCCCAAACAGCACCACAGTTGGCCATCTTTGGGAAAAGTGATGTGCCAGATCCTAATGCAGAACATTACATAGACAAAAACGTAGGAAACCATGGTTGGGTTAGCTTAACCCAACCCAAGAGGTTGGTCCCCGTTAGCATTCTACGTTCTTGGAAAGAGGTGCCTCATCACAAGGAGAATGTTTATTTGTGATGTTCACTGTTCAGCTTATTATTAACTAATAGTTGTTTTTGAACCAATTGTTCTGGGTAGTGATTATTTTAGTTCTTAACCTGCTTGAGTTGTGTTGCTCATGTAACTGCGCATACTTGAAGAAGTCTGTGTAATCTCATTGTGTGGAGTATCAGCCAAATGTTGTAGCCCAAAATCTAAGATCTATCCCAACTTGCTTTGATCAAGTGATGGAGTGGGTATGGTTCATGGGGGGCGGGGGGGATGGCTCATGTTGAAGTTCAGGCCAAGAAAACAAATCTTTGGTATTAGGCAGCAGAATACAGATGCATCAGGGTCCCTGGACAACAGCAATATGCAGAGTTCGCGTGAGCATCTGGACACAAGCCATGGTGCCACGTGTCACTCGATATGGGTTTCTTCAACCTTTGTCTGCAGTCCGCCCATTCATTACCCCCTGACGAGCTCTTGAGAATTCACGGACACCCTGTAACATTCTTCCAATTACTGCCAAGCTCTTGATCTACTCCCGGCTTTTCTTCCCTCCTCTGTCGTTTAAGCCTTTAATGAGTATTTTTAGGTTCATCAAAAATTTATCCGTTCTAGCTTGCTGGGGGAAGTATGGAGTAGTTTCTTTTCTGTAACTCCAGTTCTGTAGTAGGGGTATCTCTGTTATAGTCATAATCTAGTGAATAGTCCCGCCCATGTGCGCGGACCCCGGAGCAATAAAAATAATCTCTTAAATTGTCAATTCATGCAGACCTGCATCTACACTTAAGAGAGAATTTCAAAGACAGATAATGCAGCCTATATCCACAGGCTACACTGTCCAGTACTTCAACTAGAAAGAATTCCACCAGCAACCACCAACAGCACTGCCTGTACAGCTTTTTCCATAGAGAAAAACCTGCCTCTTCCAGCAAAAGCCTCTGGAATGATAGAGGAAGGAATGGACAGACAAGCCCCATAGGCTGCCATTATGTGGCTCAGAACAGGATACTGTGCCTTTAAAAAAACTTTCCAGAACTTTTCCAGTATTCCAGAATGCACAGCAGGTCCCTTTTACTTTCAGTTCTTTTTGAAGGCGTAGCACGCCAGACCTGTAGCATTCCTTATATTAACATTCATCTCTCCACCGGGGAGGAGGGCGGGCGCTTATGACTATAACAGAGATTCCCCTACTACAGAACTGGAGTTACAGAAAAGAAACTACTCCTTCTGTAGTAGGGGATCTCTGTGTATAGTCATAATCTAGTGAATAGAATTGGCAAGCCCATCCCCACACAAAAACGGCGGTGGAGAAGATTACAAAATAACACCACTACTGTGCGAACAAATTTCGCAGCGAAGCCTGCCCAACCTGAGCATCTGCCCTGGCATCCGCGTCCAGACAGTAATGCGTAGCAAAGGTATGGACCGACTTCCAAGTGGCCGCCTTGCAGATTTCTGCAATCGGAACATTACGCAGCAAAGCAGTCGTGGCAGCTTTGCCCCTGGTGGAATGAGCCTTAGGTTTACCCCCTAAGGTCTTATTAGCCTTTTGGTAACACAACTGTATACAGGACACAATCCACCGAGAGATGGACTGTTTGGAGGTAGCAAGACCGGTCCTGACTGTAGGAAGGTGGATATCTGACTATGGTTACCCCCAACTTTTTGCCTAGTGTCTAGCTGGTTTTTCGACTTAGTTGGCCTGAGATCCTGCCATTCAGGGTCTCAGGCTGTCTGCTCTCTCTTTAAAATGGACTCCATGTACCCTAGGTACATAACCAATTGGTAAGGATCACCTTATTGGACCCTGTACAGTGTACCCTAGGTACCCAGGGCATAGGTGTACCCTAGGCCTCCCAGGGGCTGCAGCATGTATTATGCCACCCCTGGTCTGGCCTTCCAATCAGACACAACTGGCTGATCACACAGGGTGGTGGGTCCCAAGCTCCCTCCTCTACCACAGTTAAAAAGCCTTACTGCCATGAGTGTAAAACTCCTGGGCATTGGAAAACTGACAGCAGTTGCCCAAAGGCTAAAAACAAAACTGTTCCTCCAACTACTCCTGTCACACCACCTATTACTGTCAGCAGTAATCCCCCAGGTGGTGGGAGTGCCCCCAAAAATTTGGTTGGGTTTTCTTGGGGAACACAGGGGGATCCTGGCTTAGCCAATTCCCCTACAGCAGCTACTCTTGTCTGTGATGGTGGCATGGGGTTTGCCCACTTCACTGCCTGTCCCAACACTTTGGGTAGGTACAGACAGGAGCCCTACATCAATGGTAGAAAAGCTGAGGCCTACAGAGACACTGGAGCTAGCATCACTATGGTGGCCCATAGGCTAGTTCCCTCTGAGCAGCTTTTGCCTGGTTTCTCATACCAGGTGACTAACATTGATGGCAAACAGAACAGTCATCCCATGGCAGAGGTATGTCTCAGCTGGGGAGGTGTCACTGGCCCTAAAAGGGTGGCAGTGTCTCCAACCTTGCCTGTGGACTGCTTACTGGGGAATGACGTAGAACTCTCAGCTTGGGCTGGAGTTGAACAAGACACCCATTCCAAAATGGTAGGCCTTTCAAAAAAGGATAGTGGGGTTGTGCCAGCCACAACCCCTGTCCAAGTAGATTTCCTCCCTGAAAAGGTTGGAAGGGCAGTTGTAGCCACAGCCCAGGCAAAGACAGACTTCCCTGTAGAGACTGGCAGAGCTGTGACAGTCACAGCTCAAACACAAACTGAGTGCCTCCCTGAAAAGGTGGGCAGGGCTGTAATGGTCTCAGTCCATACTCAGACTGACATAGGTGTAGTGAAGCCTGGAACTATGGATCACTCCACACAAACAGAGAGTAGTGGGGAGGAAGAAAAGTCTCCCTCTCCCCAGACATTAGGAAAAGGTCAGCCTCCTCAGGGATCTGACCTCACCCCTTGTGAAGGAACTGCCCCAGAGGTAGCCAGGCCTGGCCTGGCAGAGCCTCTGATGTCAGTGACCCCTTCCAAGGTGGGACCCAGTCTGGTGCAGGTAGCCTGCCTCTCTCTACCCTGCCTCAGTCAGCCCAGGGCTGCAGAGGTCAGGGAGGCCAGTGGACCCCAAGAGGGCCCCTGTCCACAAGAACCCCCCATCAAAAGAATGAGGATTGCCTGGCTAGTAGCCCTAGCCAGGTGATGGTTAAAAACATTCCTGAGGGATCTCCTTTACAGGTAGTTAGGGACCTCCCCCAGAGGGATTCTGTTGGGCACAGGCAAACATGGGACCTTAGGGCCCCAAACCTGACCTGTCCCTCCAGTAAGCCCACAAAAGGGACCCAGCCTCCAGCTTTAGGTAGCCAGAGGCTGACCCTGAGAGCACAGTGCAACCCAGTTAAAGAAAGAAAGGCATCCATGGTGGAGGATGATTGGAGGAAGCTGAGGCCTCACTTTGAGGACACTCACTTCAGTACTCCATCTCAACACCAGCCTTTTACTTTGCAAAGACACACCCAAGGTAGAGATTCCCTATGGTGGAGACCCTATGATACCTTTAGGATGAGGGATTGTTTAGTGGACCATGAGACAGGGGGTAACCATGCCAGTGCTGGTTCTTCCTTATATGGCCACTTAGGCAATAGAGGCTTACCTTGTCAAGGCCAGCCTTATCTCCTTTCGTTTGGGGGGGGGGGGGGGTTGTGTAGGAAGGTGGATATCTGACTATGGTTACCCCCAACTTTTTGCCTAGTGTCTAGCTGGTTTTTCGACTTAGTTGGCCTGAGATCCTGCCATTCAGGGTCTCAGGCTGTCTGCTCTCTCTTTAAAATGGACTCCATGTACCCTAGGTACATAACCAATTGGTAAGGATCACCTTATTGGACCCTGTACAGTGTACCCTAGGTACCCAGGGCATAGGTGTACCCAAGGCCTCCCAGGGGCTGCAGCATGTATTATGCCACCCCTGGTCTGGCCTTCCAATCAGACACAACTGGCTGATCACTCAGCTGGGGCAAGGTCGTGTAATCACCCCTTGCTTAGATATAGTATATCTATATCTACCTTATATATAGACACATGTGTACCTATCAGCCACTCCTATGGCAGGCCTTAACAATCCTGGAGGCAGAGTGCTTGGTAACATGTGAGATAGTGCTCTAGCATGAGCTGAGCCTGTCTACAGCTTTCAGAACCATGTCCTTATAGCTGTTCTATGATATAGCCTACCATATACTCTTAAAGTGCCTTATAATCTTAAACGGTTATGGTAACTATGGTTTGGCTTTATCAAAACATGTCGTGTAAGGTGTCTAACACTTTGGAATAATACCCCCATACCATTTCTGGTGATGAGGATATTATTCCTCCCTTCTAGAGGGAGAGACATGTTAAAATCCTACTTTGCTGTTTAACTCTAACCAAAGCCTCAGCATCACAAAATGGATGCTGCTGCCACAGACACAAGTCTGACCTCCTGCTGCTGGGAGTGATCTCGGCAAGGGAGGCTTGGACAATAGGTTTCCTGCTTGGGGAGGTGCTAGCACCTCCCCAGACAGACTTTAGTGTATTGGGGCAGGGAGGGCTGAAAGGAATGAGACATGCCTGGGGCACACAAGGTGTCCCATGCATAGTCCAGTTCAAACCGGTGCTGGGGCACTCCAGCCCCAGTCCTGGCGCGAAACTGGAAAAAGGGAAGGGGGTGTAACCACCCCCCTCCCAGGTCCCACCCATAAGGCGTGACCTAGCAGGTATCCCAGCCCCCCAGATTAGTATAAGAGTGGGAGTTGGGCCTCAAGACTTTAGATTATCCTGAACCTGCAACTTGAACAGAAACTCTGGACCTTCGACATTCGACGAAAGAAGAAGACTGAAGAATCTCCCTTGTGGCCAAGGAGTGGCTACCCTGTGCAAACAGGCACCATCAAGAGACTACCCTTTGCTTTGCTAAAGTTCTACGAGGGACCGACTGCAGAGCCTGACCAGAGCCTTGACTTCCAGACTTCTCCGACCCTGATCCACATCCACAGCCGTGCTGAGATCCGTGGAGGCGACGAGAGACGTGGGACCGGCTACCTGGGAAAAGTGGCTAGTATCTTCAAGCGCAGCTTCTGAGGCACCCTCGAAGTTATGCACCGGGGATTGAGAAGCCCCAACCCCAAGCACCATCTGCACCGAAGATCAGCCCCCCACACTCCACGAGTCCTGCGTGGGGCCCTTCTGCATTTTCCTGCTTGCCGCGTCTGTCCGGTTGCTTGCCCGCTGGCTAGTGGCCTTTGAGACGACGCACCCTGAAATCTTCAGCGCTGGTTTGGCTCCTCCAGACTGGCTCCCGCTTCTTTGAAAAAGAGAAGCACCCCAGACCTTCCTGGTCTGCACCAGAAGCAAGTCCTCCGTTCTTCGTGGGTTCCGCTTGCCAAGGCTTGGTGAGTCCTAGTCCAACTTCGACGCCGCCGACAGCAAGAGCCTTCGTGGGACAGCTCGCCTCCTGGTCGTCCTCGACGTTCCCTGGTCCTCGTGGCTGCAGCGACAAGCTTCACCTTCACCTGCAATCTTCACGACATCGCCTGGTTCCTTCCTGGTTCCACGTGGTCACTGGCTAGTGACCTTGACTCTGTCCCCTCTGCTTGCAGGTATCCTTTCTTCCTGATCCCAGCCTTGGGATCCACCGGACACTCTTCACTGACTGCCTGTCAGCATCTTTCTTCAGGCAACCATAGGAGTCGACGACGAAACCCGACGCAACTTCACACCTATGCACCCGCAGCCTGTGGGCTAGGTAACTTGGGTACTCCGGTGCTCATCAGGGTAGTGACTATCCTAGTGTCTAGTTTTCCAGTCTCGACTTCCTAGCTACTCCGGAAGTGTCCTAAATCTATTTAATTCAAAACTGTACTATTTCTATCGATTATACGCATTACGCGTGAGTGTTTCCACTCTGCACCTGAATCCCGTGGGCCTCCCACTTCCTAACCTTTGGTAGTATAGTGTAGCCCCAGCGATTCCCTAGGCCTAGGCCTATCCTATTTCCGTGACAGTGGTCCTTATACCACTTATTTAGTATATGGTTTGCGTGGCCCCTAGGGCCTAACTGTATTACTTACCTGTGTGACTTAATGTATGCTTAAATAAGACTGTGTTGTACTTACCTCTAATCTCATAAAGAGTGCTGAGGGTTTGTCTAGAATAAATACACTTTATTTTGATATATATCTGTTGTGGTGTCCTTTCATTTGGTATTCAAGGGATTATATATGGTATCACAGCTGGCTTCACATGCCATTCAGAGTTTAGCCTAAGACTGCTCTTGTCCATGCTACCACTAGGATAGCTGGTCTATAAGGTTGACTTTACAACCAATCACCATAAGGGTTGTTTGGACTGATATAAGGTGTACACTAGAACTAGTGACATCATACATCAGGCCAACTTCTCACACTGACTGATCCATAATTGATAAACAATTGGTCTGACCTACGAATATCTTTGGTCTTATCAAGATAAAACTTCAACACTCTCCTAACGTCCAGGGAATGTAGAGACCTTTCCGCTGGAGACGAAGGATTCTGAAAAACGTAGGTAAAGTTATGGTCTGGTTAACATGAAAATGACATATAACCTTAGGAAAAAATTTAGGGTGAGTACGCATAACAACCTTAGCAGCATGAAATACAGTATAAGGTTCTCGGCAACACAACGCCTGAAGTTCACTCACCCTGCGGGCCGATGTAATGGCCACTAGGAACGCCGCCTTCCAGGAAAGGTGCTGCAACGAAGCCTTGTGAATAGGTTCAAAAGGCTCCTTCATCAATCTGGACAGCACCACATTCAATTCCCAGGAAGGCGAGGGAAGTCTGACCGGAGGGAACACCTTCTTCAAGCCTTCCAAAAAATCCTTGACCACAGGGATCTGAAAGAAGGAAGTCTGTGAAGGGCATTTCCTGTAAGCAGTCAAAGCAGCGAGATGAACCTTAATGGAGTGGAAATTAAGGCCAGACTGCGCCAAATGTAAAAGATATGGAAGGATGACATCTTCCTTACAGGTTGTCGAGTCAAAGTTCTTGGATTTGCACCAGATGCAGAATCTCTTCCACTTGTAAGCATAGGAAGTCCTAGTGGAAGGACGTTTAGCCTCCTTCAGTATGCCCATACAATCTTCCGGTAGATTCAAATGGCCATATTGCACTATCTCAGGAGCCATGCCGCCAAACTCAAAGACGAGAGGTTGGGATGCACCATCCGCCCCCCGAACTTCGTGAGAAGGTCCGGCCTGCACGGCAGCCGCATGTGAGGAAGGAGAGACCGGTGAAGCAGGTCCGTGAACCACCACTGCCTGGGCCATTCCGGGGCAATCAGGATCATCCGCGCCCCGGACTTGGACAGTTTGATGAGCACTGCCGGAATCAGGGGAACGGGTGGAAAAGCGTACAGAAAGCTGTTCGACCAGTCGATCCATAGCGCATTCCCCAGCGTCCCCTTCTGGTAGTACCTAGATGTGAAGTCTCGGCATTTGCTGTTTTCGGCGGTGGCGAACAGATCTACGTCTGGAGTCCCCCACCTTGCGAAGACTTCTCCTAGTACCTCGTCGTTTATGACCCATTCGTGGTTCTCCTGAAGCAGCCTGCTCAGCGCGTCCGCCTGAACATTCTGCACCCCCGGCAGATGTGTGGCCGTGATCATCAGTCCTCGGGCCAGAAGCCAGCGCCAGATCGCCTGCGCCTCCTGCGACAGAGTGCGCGATCTCGACCCCCCTTGCTTGTTGAGATAATACATCGTGGTTGTATTGTCCGTCTGTATCAGCAACGAGTTGGTCTGGAAGGACGGATGGAAGGCCTTCAATGCCAAGGAAACAGCTCTGAGTTCCAGGAAATTGATGTGGTACGTTGACTCCAGCAGGGACCACTTTACTTGTATTTGTAAGTCTCCGGAGTGCGCTCCCCAGCCTTGGAGAGACGCATCCGTCACGATACTCGTCATGGGAATGTCCTTGTGGAAGGGAACCCCCCTGAGGAGATTTTCCGCCGAACACCACCATTTCAGAGACTGAAGAGCATGCAGCGACAGTCGTATCTTGTCGTCCCAAGAACCTGTCCTCTGATCTCACTGATCCTCCAAGCACTCCTGCAGTGGTCTCATGTGCAGCCGTGCGTGAGGAGTGAGGAAGATACAGGAGGCCATCGACCCCAGCAGCGAAGACACCTTCCTCACTGTCGTCGATGGAGCAGCCATGAGGTCCTGAGCCTTCCGAAGGAGCGATAACCGTCTCCCTTCCGAAGGAGACACGCTTGCTGACAGCGTATCTATGGAGGCCCCCAAGTACTGTATGCACTGGACCGGAGTCGGGACAGATTTGGACATGTTGACGTGTAACCCCAGCTTGTTCAAGAGAACGCACGTCCTCTGGAAGTGCGCCTGCGCTTCCGAAAAAGACGAGGCCTTGATCAACCAGTCGTCCAGGTACGGGTAGACAAGCACCTTGTTCCTTCGCTGGTGCGCCGCTACCACTGCCATGCACTTCGAGAAGGTCCTTGGAGCAGATTTCAGCCCGAACAGCAGTACTGTGTATCGATAATGATTGGCGCCGACTTGGAACCGCAGGAACTTCCTGTGTTTCCGTGCAATGGGCACATGGAAGTACGCATCTTGTAGGTCTATGGCACAGAGCCAGTCTCCCTGTTGCAGCTGAGGGTAAATCTGATGCAACGACAGCATGCGAAACTTCTCTCTGCGAATCCATTTGTTTGCTTGCCGCAAATCCAGAATGGGCCTGAACTCGTTCTTGTCCTTCTTGCGAACCAGGAAGAAACGAGAGTACAGACCTCTTCCTCTTTGAGACAGAGGTACGTCTTCCACCGCCTTTTTCCGTAACAGGATGTCTGCCTCCGCCTGGAGCTCTCGCAGTTGATACCGCGAGCTTACCGGCGGGATCGCTGGAGGCGGCCTGATGAAACGAAGACTGTATCCATTGCAAACAATATTCAGCACCCACTTGTCCTGAGTAATTTTTCTCCACTCTGCCGGAAAAAATTGAATGCTTCCCCCCACTGGAGTGGGTAACGGTTGCAGGGGAAGTAAATGCTCAGGGCCGAGACCCGGCCTGCCCCTTGGTAGCAGGAGCGGACTGCTGGCCCCCTCTACCCTTCTGGCGTTTCTGGAAGGGTTTATGGAACTGCTGCTGTTGGTGCTGCTGCTGTCCCGAGGCCTGCCCACGCCCTCTGCCCGCAGACCCAAACCGTCTCTGGAAGGGGCGTTTCTTCTTTTCTGGCTTCTCCAACCCGACAGCCGTCAGGGTCTCCGCCTCTGTCTTCATGCGGGCCATCTCGTCATCCGCATGCTGGCCGAACAGGGTTTCCCCCGAGAAAGGGAGATTGGCCACTCTCTGCTGAGCCTCCGGCTTGAGCGAGGTGAGGCGAAGCCACGCGTGCCGTCTTTGGTGGACGCCATGACAGTACCCATGCGCCGCCAGCAGGGACACATCAGCTGCCGCACTGATCACCTGGTTCGAGACTAGCATCCCCTCGCGCAAAGTCTCCAGGAAGTCTTCCCTCTTGTCACGAGGCAGCAGCTCCGCATACTGCTGGAGAGACTCCCACAGGGCACGGTCGTAACGCCCCAACAGAGCCCCGGCACTCGCCGCCTTCATGGTGGTGGCAGCCGTACCACAGACCTTCCTGCCCGCCGAATCCAGCCAGCGGCTTTCCTTGTCGGGCGGAACTGTCGATGAAGGGATGGTAGCATGTTGCTTCCTCGCCGCCGTCACAATGACTGAATCTGGCTTAGGGTCCGTCCTCAAAAAGGTCGGGTCCGAGTCCGGAGCCCGATACTTCTTCATAAGCCGGGAGGGGCGGATTTCGTCACTGCCGGAGTGAGGAACAACTCCATTGCGGGCTCCACCAGTCCTGGCACGAGAGGCAGCAGGGGGCGAGACATGTGCTTCTTATGCAGCGACCCGAATATCACGGACGTCGTAGGTGTCGGTACCGTCACATTGATTCCCAACTTGGCTGCACCCCTCAGCAACACCTCCTGGAAGGAGACCAGATCGTCAACCGGCGACACCCTCGTCCCGGGTGAGTCCGACAGCGTCGGTGAGAAGTCCCTGGCCGATTATCTAGTTCGCGACCTGGATCTTCGCCTCCTGTGGCGTCGTCTCGATGTTGAAGACGAACGCCCACAGCTCCGCGATCTCCCTCTCCGTCCGGAGCGGGAGCGCGATCTTCTTGGCTTCGGTCTGTCCGCCGGCCTCGCCGGGCCCGGCGACTTACCCTGGCGCTGCGGCTTAGGCGTTACCTGCGGCGGCGTCGGATACCTGGGCAATGTGATCGACCGCGTCGGAACCGGTGGTGGGCCCGAAGGCTTGCGCGGAGGAGGAGGAGGAGGAGGAGTTGGCGGTGGTGGTATTGGAGGAGAAGTCAGTGGCGGTGGCGGAGGAGGCGGCGGCATGTATACCACTGAGTACCCCGCGCCCGGGGACTTCGTCGAGGGACTCTTGGTGTCCGGGCGCCCTTCGCGCCTCCTAGACGTCGATGAATCCTTCTTCGACGTCGATCGCCTCTGTGACGGCGATCGCCTCCCTGACGGCGATCGCCTCCTCGGCGTCGATCGCCTTCTCAACGTCGATCGCCTTCGTGACGTCGATGGTTTCCTCGACGTCGATCGCCTTCGTGACGTCGATGGTTTCCTCGACGACGATCGCCTCCGTGACGTCGCTCGCCTTCGTGATGTCGATCGCCTCCGTGACGTCGATCGCCTCCGTGGCCTCGACATCGACGGCGAATGACGCCTCGACAGCGAACGCCTCGACGGCAAACGCCTCGACGGCGAACGCCTCGGCGGCGAACGCCTCCTCTTCGCCGACGGCGAACGGCGACCTCCCCTTCGACGGTGAGCGCCGACGCCGGGCTTGATCTCGACGCTGATGCCTCGACGGAGACGTGGACGGCGTCGACGCAGACGATGCCGAAGTCGTCGACGGCGGTCCGGTCAGGACCCTCGACGGCGAACGTCGACGGCGCTTCTCCCCAGAGCCCTGGGGAGACGGTGAACACACCGTGGTCATCCCTCTTGACGCCTTAGTCGACGTCATCGACGCCGGTGGAGAGTGGGGGCGTTTGCCGATCTTCCTGCCCCTGGGGAGCCCCCCAGAGGCCTCAGCATGGGCAGAATCAGCCCCTCCTGACCCACCTTGTGCCTTCAGCCTTCTGTCCTCCAGGACTTGGAGCCTGATCTTCATTCTTTCCCTCAGGGTCCTGGCTGAGAACGAGTGGCAGATCTCACAGTCTTCAGGCACATGGGACTGGGGAAGGCAGCCTATACACACCTCCTGTGGATCTGTCTTAGCCTTCTTCCTGTCACACTCTGGGCACTTGTCGAACAAGCCAGGCATGTTGACAGTACCAGCACACTAAACACTTGAAAAAATTGACAAAAAATCACAATAAACCCTTGAAAAGTGAGAGCTCAATGCTCCAGGGTCCTGCTAGCAGGAGCCGGAAAAAAGAACTGAAAGTAAAAGGGACCTGCTGTGCATTCTGGGATACTGGAAAAGTTCTGGAAAGTTTTCTTAAAGGCACAGTATCCTGTTCTGAGCCACATAATGGCAGCCTATGGGGCTTGTCTGTCCATTCCTTCCTCTCTATCATTTTGCTGGAAGAGGCAGGTTTTACTCTATGGAAAAAGCTGGACAGGCAGTGCTGTTGGTGGTTGCTGGTGGAATTCTTTCTAGTTGAAGTACTGGACAGTGTAGCCTGTGGATATAGGCTGCATTATCTGTCTTTGAAATTCTCTCTTAAGTGTAGATGCAGGTCTGCATGACTTGACAACTTAAGAGATTATTTGTATTGCTCCGGGGTCCGCGCACATGGGCGGGACTATTCACTAGATTATGACTATACACAGAGATTCCCTACTACAGAAGCCTGCTTTTCTTACAGTTAAACACCACAAAGCTCCAAAGTCTGCCAGAAAACTGTGCAGCAGAGGAGATGTGGTCTAGCGGCTAAACAACCAACCTTGGAACTTATAGACTTGGGTTCAAATCCCAGCCTTAGCAAGCCCTGAAAGGTGTGAACCTGGTTTTATAACAACCCTTATAATGTATCATCATCAACTTCACTACAACTAGGTTTAAGCTCTATAAATACCAATACGGAAATACAAAGACACAGGCCTGCCACTCGGATCCCAGATTCTGATCTGGGCAACAAATACCACAGCATTTTGCAAAAGAAACAGTGGTTTAGAGGGATAGCGCCTAAGAACACTTAGTTCATACACCAAAAAATGACTGTATGGTTTATTCACCAGCACTTTTCCCATTACTGGCTCATACCACCTTCTGGGTATACTGAAAATAAACTAACATGCACCAGAAAACTTTGGACTGCTCCATCAGGCCATGTTCTGAGAGAGGATCTCCCAATGTAGATGATAAGCAGCCCTAAACTGGTGGGAACCCACCAATTGGGAGATAGGGGGCCGAACGAGAGGGGAACGAGAAAGAAAGTTGGGAAGTGTAACCTCGTTTGAGATTTGTTTTAAAATAAAGATGGAACTGTTTTTACAGAAGCAAATAATATGCTGGAACTCCAGATAAAGACATCCTGCCAGGTACTGCAGGCCGAAGTAGATAAGAACTCAACCTACAGAGACGGGAAACATTCCTTGCACAAATCCTACGCGCTTGTTGTAAAGAGAGGGTCTGGTATTGGCTATCAGCATTTTGGCATGGCCAATGCTTCTTCCGTTGTGTCTTGGTTTTTATAAAGGTTTTTGGGTGGGGAATTTACTGGGCTCTCGCCAATAAAAAAATGGCTAATAGCAATTACGTTTTTTGGTATCAAAAAGGCACATACTGGCATATCAATCACTGGCACTGAAGGGAACTACTTTGTGTGGATGTGTTTTAAGTGACAGAGCAGAATGTCTTCACTCACAGTAAAGTTAGCCAATGGTTGAATTGCGCTGACCCACTGCCCCATACAGTGTTATGTAGTGGGCGAAGTAAAAAGCTGAATGGCCCAACAGATCAATGGATGAACAGGGCTGGCTGAAAGTCCTTATAAGTCTATCATATTAATAATTATTTTATAAAATCAAAAGGTATTGGCCACGTCAGACCTAAAAAAAAAAACTATGGAAAGCATTTTTCGCTCCCATTGTATTAAAAAAAGGTCCACGCACAAAATAAAGAAACACGGTATATTTGTACACATGATATTTTAGGGCATATAAAATGGCAGCTTCACGGTTAGCCCCTCTGCCACATTAGTGTATTTTACTAAGAGTTGCCGATGAGGAGTCCTCAAGTTCATTCTGTTGAGTAGAGCTAATTGTCTGGATCAGATTAAAAAGGACAATAAAATAATTTAATTTGAAAATGCACAGGATGGAGGAAGGTTGTGATGTTTAAGACTATAACGCAATATGTTGAGTAAACCGAGCCACTTTTCTGTTTTTGTGGTGAGACACTTGAGCCAGATCTGTTTCACCTGACGTTTCAAAAGTGGTCCAGCCTCTTCTAGATATTAATACCTGGGGCCATATGTAGGAAGCCAAATACCGGTCGTTAACGGACGATTTCCGGTAAATATCCCGTTACCGACCGGTATTTAGGCATTTGCTATGTAGGGGGCATATTTCAGGATTTGGTAATTTACCGAATCGGTAAAATTACCGAATCGGTAATTTTACCGATTCGGTAAATACCGAATCCTGAAATGATATGTAGGTAACACTCAAATGAGTGATGTCTAGGAAAAAGAATTCGGTATTTACCACCAAATATAGGTTGGTGATAAATACCGAATACCTAGCAAAACGTGATATTTTGCTGATGTCAAAGTGCCATGTGGCAGACATACATGCCCTTAGGGCATGTATGTGCGCCACATGTGCACACATGGACGAATCAGGGGTGCAACAGGGTGTCAATGTGACACCCTGCCACCCATGATACTGCCTCCCCCATTACCGATTCGGTAATGGTAACTGGCTTCCCATTGATTCCTATGGGCCTCCTGGCCCATAGGAATCAATGGGAAGGTATGCATCATTACCGAATCGGTAAATACCGATTCTAAATTACCGACCCTTTCTGAATCGGTAAATATTGCCGATTGATTACCTACATCACATTTACCGATTCATAAATACCGAATCGGTAAAATTCGGTATTTATGAGTCGGTAAATGTGACCCTACCTACATATGGCCCTTTGTATTTAAAAAAGGCCTTCCAAGCCCTATTGGTTAACAGAGAATATGAATGTCAGGCTATTGGAGTAAAGAGTTCACAGTTATGAATTCTGCTACTTCTAAATGCGGTAAATAGCAGTTATTGACATTATGAATGTATATGGTATTTCTTTAGCGCGAACCTAGCCAAAAGGCAAAGGAGAGCTGTAAAGGGTCAAAAGCAAGCATAAAGCCAACAAGTTATTGGAGATGTAGCTGGGTACTGGACGGTTAATGTATTGTGATGTAGTGTTCTTTAAAGAGGTGTGTCTTCAACTCTTTCCTAAACGGGAGAAGCGTCAGGGTGTTCCTGATGGATTCAGGGATGTTGTTCCAGATCCTGGGTGGTCAGATGGGAAAGTTCTGCTGTCTTTGTTTTACTTCTTACACTTCTTTTCTGCAGTCTGATGGTGGCCTGGCAGTGTGTGTGCCTGGAACCACCAGAGATGGTAAACTTGTGTGCAAAACAAGCAGAGGTGCTGGTCGAGATGGTTTAGTAAACAGTACAGCTAGTGCTGAAGATGGTGCGGCCCTAGCGAGAAGAGCCAAGGGAGTTCCATCAGGGTGAAGGTGATGTGACCATACTTCTTCAGGCCCCAGATGAGATGTGCTGTGGCATGTAGGGTGCCCTTGACGGGTGCCAGTGTGGAGTCTTGGAGGACATGCAGCTGGGTGCTACCACTACTCAGATACAAGACTACAAGGACTTGAACAGCAGTTCTGAATTCGCTTTCTGGAAGAAACAGTTTCACGTTTTTTTCAAAAGGGAGCCGTCTTTGTGTTTCTGACAATGAATTCCTCAAGGACGAGGTTGGTGTACAAGGTGAATCCTGATGCTGCTATCTGTGAGTAGAGCACCATGTGGCCCTATGCAGAGGATGATGACAGGAAACAATATGTAATCCTGTACCACTATGGTGGCGATTCAGGGTGTGTACAAAAGTTGACAGTGCCAGGGCAGCTGAGAAGTCCAGCAATATCAGGAGGCAGGGGTCATCTTCATATGTGGTAAGGATGCCTTCATCTACGATGTGTATATATAGTACGATATTATCAAGGTTATTAGTACTACTGAGCCACTCTTTGGGAGAGCCCCATTCCTCCCTTTCCACAAATACATGCAACAATATAATCGTCCCATCTCTTGATACCCCTAGATGAATAAGCCCTAATCTGTGCCACCCGCCTACCCCTGGTTCCTACCCCCAGTTAGTTGTACACACCGGTAGTTCCGAAACGGGACACTGTTCCCGACGAATGGTTCCTATTGCAACTACACTACGACACACCACGACATTGCATGGTCACAACAGGGAGATCAACGGACGAGCCTGTCACTCACACACACTGACGCATTTTCGGTTAACCTGTAGACATGTAACGGGCAATTAGAATAACCATACCAATTGTTGTGATTGCAACCATGTAAAATGCTGTGAAAACTTCAATAAAAATTGTTTTTAAAAAACCAAACCAAGGTTAATAGTACTAAATCAATCGACACCGGAATGATGAAGGGCCATGTTAGATTTCAAAGTATTCTATCTCACAACCTGCAGATCACATATAATGTCAGCCACCAGCACTTCAATTGCTAAGTCACATTAACAGATAAGGAAAAAATGAACTTTTAGGTCCAAGCTAAACATAACTGGTAAAATGGAGAAAGAGATTATTTGGAGGAATTAAAACAAAATGTTCAAAATCAACAAGTGAGTTCTTTATCGCATTGTGCCTTAGAGAACAGACGTGCACCAAGAATAGTCACTGGGCACACCTGCCCTCATCAAATCTGTTGGGCTCTGTTTACAAGCTAAGGTTGCAAACTGCTAACAGGCATGGCTGCTAGCAAGAAGCAACAGTTAAACCCATCATTAATACCATTCCTAGATGGCCACCAAACCCAGATTCCACTCCAAGATAACCAGCCAACATAGACACCATTCCAAGATGGTCATCAAACATGAATACTATTTTCAGAATGTCTTTTTTGGCGGCCATCCGTTTCCTGTAAGGTGGTTAATTTTCTAGGCATTCAAAAGTTTTGCTTTTGGCTGCGTCCTCAGAGTACCACCTGCTGGAAATGCTAAATTGCATATCAACCCTTTCTTAAAACATTTATGGATCTTTTTAAACTTTCCCTAGGATATTCCAGGACTGGAGTGAGAATAACAAACATGACTTCTGGATTATTTTGGTAAACATTGCACTTTTCCAAAATGTTCTGGGTCTGAAGTTAGAATAGCAGTTTAGCCTTATCAGTGTCCATAAAAGCCTCTGCTACCCTGTGGGAAGGCAAAAGGCTCAAGAGCTCTTTCTACCAATAAAAGTCTCAGAATACAGCACCAGTGTCTCACAATTTTCCTGCTTGCTTTTGCCTTTGGATTCTTCCCTTCTATTCCAGTCATGCCTGCCCAAGTACTTTTCCAGGCCAGTCAACTCTAGTTCTTGTCTTATGTTATGATAATAAATTTGTTAAGCGCACGAATACCCGAGGGTGTCTTGGTGCTGAGCAGTGGATTATGCCAGTATCCATAAGACGAAGTGACTATATCTCAAATAGCCAGGTTTTCAAGGCCTGTCTAAAGGCAAATAGAGTAGGAAGGGTTCTGATGGACAAAGGGGGCGCATTCCAGAGTTTGGGGACAACTGCCCTAAAGCTGCTACCACCCCATCTGGCCTTGAAGACTCTTGGAATTGCTAGCTGTGTAGCTCCTTCGGAGCACAAATGCCTTTTTGGAACATACCAGTAGAGTAGGCATCTCAGAAACATGGGGCCAGTATTCTGAAGTGCTCTATGAATGATGCATAGTGCTTTGAAGATAATGCGGTTCCTAACTGGGATCCAGTGCAGCTTGTACAGATGATTTCGGACTGACGAGTGTCTAGGGATACCTAGCAAAAGACACGCGGCCGCATTTTGGATCATTTGCAGTGTATTGAGTTTTCCAGGTAGGCCAATATAGAGGCCATTACAATAGTCAAGTTTTGCCAGGATCAGAGAAGAAATCACTGTTTTTCTGCTCATCAAATATACAGTTTTGAAACCTGACTTGCTGTCAGTTCAAGGTGAGACAGCAGTATTCATATGTTGTTTTGTTTGCTGTTTTTTGTTTCTCATTTTTTAATTTTGGTCTACGGAAACTAATTTTGGTCATCTTATGTATAAAACAAATTCTTTTTGTACATGTGTATACTATGTTAACATTAAATAAAGCACAGCGTTTTAGGTACAACAAGACCTTTTTAGAATATGTCAAAAAATGCTGAACAAGCTAGGGTATCTTTTGTACATAATGATTTTATCCGGTGTATGTTTGTAAAAAAGAAATTTTTTGTTTGAATATGTTTACGTCCGTCAGTTTGAATGTTTGTTATAAAAATGTTTTTTCTATTTTGTTACAGCCCTGAAGAAGTTCCGTTTAAATTGTTCTTTAAAGGAACGAAACGCGTTGGCTGTTTGTGTGTATTTATCGGCTATGAAATAAAAGCTAAACAAAGATAAAAAAGAAATATTTTGGACTCTCTATTTTTGTATAGTGCACCTCTACTTGTTGTAGTTAAATTGTCAGATTTCTTTTCTGAGGCACCATTAGGTGAAGGATGCCAGAGATTGTGCACTAACAGCCAAATAAGGCAGCAGCATTACAAAAAGTGAGGTGCTACCATTCAAGTCCGTCACCTTCTAGTTGTTTTTTGATATCGCCTTTTTGGAACATACCAGTAGAGTAGGCGTCTCAGAAACATGGGGCCAGTATTCTGAAGTGCTCTATGAGTGATGCATAGTGCTTTGAAGATAATGCGGTTCCTAACTGGGAGCCAGTGCAGCTTGTACAGATGATTTCGGACTGACGAGTGTCTAGGGATACCTAGCAAATGACACGCGGCCGCATTTTGGATCATTTGCAGCATATTGAGTTTTCCAGGTAGGCCAATATAGAGGCCATTACAATAGTCAAGTTTTGAAGGATCAGAGAAGAAATCACTGTTTTTCTGCTGTCTGTGGGGATGAAAGGTAGTATTTTTGGGATAGTTTTAAGCAAGAAAAGCTCGATGAGACGACATCATTTACCTTAGGTTTAAAGTTCAATTTGTCATCGATGATCACAACAAGGTTCTTTGTCTTGGTGACTGGAATAGGTGCCGATCCCAAATTGTCCGCCCACCAGCTCTGGGACCAGTTAGGCAAGAAGTTGCCAAAAGTGATTACTTCTGTTTTGTCTGAGTTTATTCTCAGACAATGGGAATTCATCCAGGAACTGACTGCCAACATGGAATCCTTAAAATTTTGCATTGGTGATGCAGTGTTTTTTGATAAAGATAATACAATTTGTGTATCATCTGCGTAGGATGTTAACGCTAAACCAAAAGACCTTATGAATTTAGGCAGTTCTGATACATAAATGTTAAATAGTGTGGGGCTTAAGGATGAACCCTGCGGAACTCCACACGGAAGAACTAAAGGCGGAGACTCGTAACTTCCCAAGGCTACTGATTGTATTCTGTCAAAAAGGATGAAAACAGTGTAAGTGTTTTTTTTCAGACAGGCCGATGGAAATTAGATGACTTAGCAGAAGATCATGGTCGACAGTGTCAAATGCTGGTGATAAGTCCAGCAGAATCAGGACGGCCGCTCCCCCTGAGTCCAAAGTTACTCTAATTTTGTCTGTGGCTTTGATTAAAGCTGATTCCGTGCTGTGTTCTGTTCTGAAACCGAACTGTGTTTCATCTAAATAATTATGTTTTAGTAGGTAGTCTGTCAGCTGTTCCTTCATGACTTTCTCAACTAATTTGGCAGGTAGTGGAAGACGAGAAATTGGCCTATAATTATTGGGCTGTGTGGGGTCCAGGTTAGGTTTTTTCAATAAAGGCACAATGGATGCCTTTTTCCATATAGTGGGAAAGACACCATGCAAGAACATAGCATTAAAAATGTCGGTAAGGCAGGGAGCCAGCAACTCGGGGGCTTGCTTGAAGATGTTCGGGGTAAGAGGGTCATGGGGGGGAGCCTGATTTAGCTTGTTGAATAAGAGTGGTAATCTTTTCAATCATGACTAATTCAAATTTAGAGAAGGTAGTGGCATCGGAAGAGCCAGCACTGGCGAAGGTGTGATTATTTGGACAAGTGTTGGTGTCAAAAGTGTCATAAATTTGCTTCACTTTCTTTAAAAAGTGCTAGGGAGTCACAAAATATTTGTGATGGTTCAATGGAAACTGTTTCTAAGAGACCTGATACTTTAGACACCACTTGGAAGAGTTCTCTAGTGGAATTCTTTGCCAAATTGATTTGTGAGTGAAGTAGGCACATTTTTCTGATTTAATTAAGTTTTTATATTCAGTCAAAAGGGTTTTGTAGGTGGCGAGGTCACGGGCATTATAGTCCTTTCTCCAGCGCCTTTCCTGTGGTCTACATTCTTGCTTTTTAACCCTGAGATTTTCTGAAAACCATGGGGTATTAGGTGATTTCCTTTTGTCTGTAGTTTTTTTCAAAGGGGCTAACTTGTCTGCCGCTTGTAGGAGCCAATTATTAGATAGGAGGGAGGAAATTTCCGTGTCTTCTGAGACCTCAAATTGGTTTTTGGATAATTGGCTGCTTAGCGTATTACCGTCGACCTGATTCCAGCTAAAGTAGGTCGTGGTTAAATGTTTTGATCAATTCCCTTTATAAGTGGAAGGGTTGTATAGCTCAAAAATGATAGCTGAGTGATCAGTCCAAATCAGAGGCAGGATCTTCTTGACTTAAATGTAGTCAAGCACAAAAAACTTCAGAACGGTAAGAAATTCTTTAAAATTGGGACCTAGCAACTTTGAGTTTGTGTGTGCCTATGGGCTTTTATTCATGATGGTGTCAGGCTTTACTTTCAGAAGGCATCCTTCATGTACCTAAAAAAGGTGGCTTCCTCAAGGGATCACCCTTTCCTCAGAGCCTCTAAGAAATAATTGAAGGGCCAACCACTTCATCCAGCTAATACTTGTCATTAAGCAAGTTTGATGCAAGTTTTTTGTGAGATGATGTTTCCAAGTTGTTTTTCCGTTTGGGTTCTTCGGGGCTGTTTGTCATTGTGGGTGTTCCAGAAAAGTCCCAAAAAACCTGCAAAGTTTTTTAAGTACTCCACCAAATAGCTGGGATATCCTCCACTTTGCAGCAGGCTTCCTTAGCTTCCCAAGATTCAGCTCCATGCATGTCAGGTTAGAGTAGGAAGCCTTCACAACAGACCAAAATTCCAATGTCTCTGCAGGTTTGTCTTCCAAACTGGTCAAACAGGTTATCTTCAGTCAAAGATTCAAGCTAAATAGTTCAGAAAACACTCCCGGTATTCCCTCCAACATGGTGAAAGCTCTTTTTGGAGGAAAGGCGCACTGCATAAACAGTAAATCAAGCTAAAGAAGCTGGAAGAAGACACACTGTGTTTCAGGTAGGCACAAATTACTTATCATGTATGAAACATGGAACATGTAGACCTCGCTGGTTACTCTCTAAAATCAGACCTACATTGCAACCATAAAAAACAAACACTGGCTTTAAATTGCTAACACATGCTAACACAGGAGTTCATAAATGGTATTTGATCTATGCACAAGTGCTGTTTTGCACATCAAAGCCAGACCTAGTTGGCTTTTCCAATGCCAGAGAGGGATGGGGGAGCAGTAAAAAGGGTGCAGTGCAAATAGGAGAGAATTGAACATGGCAATGTGATGGTTCAGTGTATAGAGTTCCACATGCACTCCAATGGAAGCATTTTCTAGAATGCAGGAAAATACACCAAGCAGCCAATAGCATGAGGTAAGAGAGAACTACTCCAGGTGGAGCCAAAGCCCAGTCTGAATACAATTTAAAGAATCAGTAACAATAAGTGTTAGGCAGACGCGGGCATATTGGCTGAATAGGAGTCACTCCGTTCTAACCTGCGTTTCACTGCCACGTCAGTGACATCAACAAATATGGGGACGATCTACTTCTGTTGATACCTAATCTTGAGAAGATCTTCAAGGTAAAAATGTATATTTTCAACAGCATTATTTAGTATGTGCACTGAAAGTATGGATTACAAAATAAATAAAAGGATTCAAAATGGAAACTTTTTACTCACCTAAGCACACCTATTTCAGGAATGAGATTCACGTTTGTATTACTATTTTTTTAATAGTATTCTACTCCCATCGCTTCTTCCGTTGCAACCATTCTGATCGCTCTTCACGTGAAAGAAACTCTATGCTGTGACCAATTTCAGGTCCTTCAACTCACATGCCTGCTTCTGACAATTACGGGAAGCAATCAGCCCTGCCAGTGACTCACACACTTCCTCGTTCCTACCACAGAATCTCAATCACTGCAGTTCAATTTTCAGGGAGCTCCTCAAGAAATATAGTGAAACGAAATTGATTTTATATCCACTAATTAAAACTCAGCCAACCAGACTTAGCGAAGGGTTGCCATGTAATCATGGTGCCTTATATTGGACGCGTTCTGCAGAAAAAGATGCGTTGTTTCCAAACAGTTTTTGAATTTTTGAACATACGAATGATATTTTCTTGACAGAGGCAGATGTCCCTCCTATACTCGGGAGAGGATAGCACACCACAGTATCGACAAACCAAAACCCTTGACCAGAAAGAACGTTTTTGTTCAACTCAAACCGGTGAAATGGTGAAGTGAGTGACCACACTCACAACAAAATGTTTTGTAAGCACGATGATCAGGAGAGTACAAGGAGGGATAGCAGGCCTAAAGTAAACAAGGTTGCCCCACAGTTGAGGTAGTAGACCAGGCCCCTAAGACATGACATGTGTCATCATTCTACACAATCCCCCCCCACCACTATATCACCAGCTCTGCAATGCACAACACCCAATTATTCCTCTGGGGTGGCCCTTGCAAATATTAGCAAGCGTAATACACTCAGCGGAGTTGTGATCATTCCACCTAAAAACCTTTGAGGAAAGCAGGTGCCCACCTTATCCACTGGTTCAGGCTACTGCTGGAAAGTAATGTGAAAATGTATTCATAACTGAGAACCTTGTGAAATGCTGAAATGCACAAGGTAAATCCTATTTAATAAGATTCAGGTATGGGAGGATGCAGTGCCCGAGTCATACATACGCGTAGAGTGCCACATGTCAGAAGGAGCTATCTTCAATGCTGCCTACTGAGGACTCGCATCGATAAACTGTCAATAAGCACCAGAAGGAAAACAAAGGAAGTGTCATGCACAGATGACTACTATGGTATATGCCCCCAGAAAACAACGCACTGTTACTGAGAACTATCACCCAAAGTCTCTGATATTGAGGTCGCTAGATGTAATGTTGTGGAGAGAGACATGGCAAATGTAATTTATATGTATTGTTATTGACATGGGCTAACTATGTTTATTTTCATTCTGTAACCCTGACTAGATTCAAAGCCAGCTGTACTAACCGAAAACTCAATGTATTTTAGAAAAATTACTATTTCCTACAGAGTACTTTTCTACTGAAGCAATGTTAGTTCACTTTTAAAACAAAATGATTGATGTAAGTTCCCTGAAATGCTTATGCGTAAGAAAATAACGTAATAGAAAAGTAGTCTATTTGATGTAAAATTTTGTATATAAGTTATATAAAGTTATATTTACATAGAAGCTATGAAATGCTTACACACTGCACCTCAGGAGAAAAAAGAGTGGGTGAAGTGGAAGTCCTGGGAGATTATAAACTACCAAACCATACATGTTCTATGCTGGGTTAGTTGTGGGTTACAGCACCAGGTGCTCAAGCAGCTTAAACTCACACCTGCTAGTCAGAGGCTCGTTCCCACTTACCTCACATTCACGATGATCAGGCGCTAACCCACTCACTTAGTGGAGCCGGTGTTCCAAGACGTTATCTTCAGTACGCTAAGTGTAAGTTGTGATGCAATGATATGCTTGGATGGATGTAATGCGTGAATGAATCTCAGTCACTAACTCAGGCCGCATCCCAAACCATCGTTATTTTGCACAACATGCTACTTCAGTTTGGACTTAACTGTTAATCAGTCAAAATGCTTTGTAATTGCCGCAGGGGCAGGGAAACGAGATAAAATACTGTATTTTCATATGGATTCAGTGAAAATTGAGGTGGTTGAGTCCTTCCCTTGCCTAGGGGTACTTTTCAACAAAAACCAAACATGGTCACAGCTGGTTGAAGGAAGGGCCATGGGTATAGAAAGGAGTCTACTGGCGATAAAATCATTCTCTAATAGGCTGGATGCAAAACCATCAGTCCCCATCAAAAAGATATACCACGCCAGGACTAAGTCAGCAGCAACCTATGGGGCACGCGTATGGGGTATGGCGCCTATCGACTCACTCCAGACTATAGAGAACACATTTTTTTAAATCTTCAACCTCTCTTCGGCAATCCTATTCTAATTACGTCATCCATACGGAACTGGGTTTATCATGTATCACAGATTCCATTAAATTAGCCCCGCTCTTATTGTGGCTATCCATATAGCATAAGGACACAGTGCCCCTTACACAAAATATTATAAGAGATATCTTAAAACTGGAGAACTACAGTAGGATTAGATGGTGGAAGTATGTTGAACTGGAACTGTCCGCTATTGGGTTGAAAGATCTTTTTAAGGACCCAACTGCCTGCAGAAAGACGTCTAGGCAGAAGCTGATCGACACATTTATGCTGCGGGCCCAATTCATTCACAGGGAAAGGAATTATCGTAATCAGTCGGTTCTCATATATAAACTAACTCCAACTCTGCTAGATGGAGGGTACTTTTATCTAGTTGATATTCGTAAATCTCATAATAAATTCATCCTACTGAGATTTCGCCTGAATCTGATACCGTTGATGCTAGGATATCCGGGGAGAAGATTCAGTCACTCAGAACTGTCTCTTTGTCCCTGCCACACCAAATCCCCCCAACATGATCTGCACTTATTACTCTTTTGTGGTCTTTACCAGCAGGAAAGAAAGACATTTATTGTCCCGATTTTTAAGCGGCATAATTTCAAATTATGTGGGGTTGCACTATATTTTTTTAAATCCCTCTCCAACCCTTTTGTTTGTTTCTCAGTAGCGTGCATGTAAAAAAAGGAAACAAGTGGTCCCATAACTATGCCTAGGACTCTCAAATCTTTTATATTGATATATTCTGACATTTTATTAACTGATGTTTTAACTTCTATTTTAAATTAATATAAGTGTATATATGCAGATGGAATTAAATATATAATGAAATTGACTGGGCACCCTTTTTATTTTACTACCAGAATTGGGTTTTTATGTAAACTGCTGTTGTTTATGTAATCTTATTTTTATGCACTTTTATGATCTTACCCGGAAAGATCGAATAAAGTTTCCGAATTGAATTGACTAAACTGTATTGGTAATTACCGTGGCTAAGATTAATTTAAGCATTTCAGCCATCACTTTTTGTATACTTTAGTGTGTTGCCTTAAGTGGGATGTGTATGCCCTGACATTGGTCCTGTGCACATTGTCTCACTGGAACCAAGCTATACTTTGCTGATGGCCCTAACTAGGGTTAAACCGGTCCTTGGTTGCTGTGTGCTCCAGGTCAGGGAAGACCGGGCTGGACTGCTCTCACATCACATTCTTGTATCCCTTAGCGTTACATCTTGGGTGGTCTTATAAGGTCAACCTTCTTATCGGAGGTGGAGTGAAGATGGAGTTAGATACAGTAGACCGTAACTGATTATTGCACACAATAGAGTATGCCCAGAACAGGTTATAATTTTAAAACGGAATAGCATGTAAATCAGTACATTAGATTCCTAGTAAAGGACACATTAAATGCAACTGTTAAATCTATTCAAAACAAGAGTAGCCTCATTAGGGTTGTCTTCTGCATTCAGCGGACTAGTTAAAATGTGTTTTGTTTCATGCCCGACAACTCAAATTGCTATAATCAGTCAATGATATCCTATGAGAGTTACGCAGCGTTGGGGCAGGAGGATTGGGAAGGGGGGTTTATTCTCTGAATGTGAAGCAAGGCTGGCCCAAGGATGGTTGCTTTCCTACGGAACGCCTAGTAGTGGTTTACTTAACTTGCTTTGCAGCCTGGGGCTGAGTTCATTTTGCAGATGTGGAGTCCGAACGTTGCCACATCCCAAAGAGCCAGTAGGTGGTACTTACTCACTCCACCAAGCCAACGAAAAGAGCACTAAGATGGTAGCACTGATTGTGGTGCGTACATACAAATTCCTTTCACAACATAGTTCTTTAACTCTGTATGGGTGTGTAGCGAAGTGGAGGCGCTAAGGGGAGCTGCCAAGGCCTAAATGGAGGACCCAGCGACCGGGCGGTGAGATTTCGCCAATAGCGATGGTCAGAAGAGCGGAAGCAGCTGAACGTCATCCATGCCTTCCCCAAAGACCGAGTGGCTTCTGTTTTGGTGATGACTGGGCACCTCAGGATGTGACTTTGGGGGCACATGGCAACCTTCCACACTGTAGTTGGATGACACAAAAACACAAGAGTAACTACCATTTGTGGGTAGAACAATTTCTTGAACTGACGGATGTCCCACAGGTAGTGCACACTGAGGCTGTTCGAGGTGCTCTCCAATGAATGTGCAATGTGACGTCAGAAAGACAAACAAAAGCAGGAGAGACAAGATTTTTAAAGCCTCTAAACCCTTTGTCTCAGGGAGGTGCCAGGTGTGGTCTCAGGGAGGGGCTGGATTTACGAGTGGTGAAAAGGCCCTGATCCTTCCAGTCAAATGCACGGAAACTAAAACTGCGAATACACACCTCGCTATCAATGAGGCAAAGGAAAGGGTTGAGGACATAACCAGCAAAGAGATGGGGTTTTAACAGCAGATGCCAGGCTTGGGGACCTGGAAAGGGATAGTTCTACTACAGACTTCTCGTAACATCAGCCAGAAAACACCATCAGTGTGCAAGTGGGAACATTTCGAAGATCAAGGCAGAGGTTCTAGATAATGTTTTGGCTTTCCTGAACGATCCCCGGTGCGCAACTGGATGGGGTGGGAAGGAGGTCAGTAGACATGGAACTTAGGAAACGAGATGGGAAAATTGCTTCATGGCCTAACCCACACACTGCGACCATACTAAGATATATAAAAAGAACTCAAACAAGTAGATCACGTGAAGGTACAGCTGTACTCTCAAGCTGAAAGTGTTGTGGTCAAGACAATATGTTGGAAGAACACCTTTACCCACAAGATGCTGCAAGATTCTGCCTGGAGGATGTGAAAGCTAGTAAAGTAGGACACATGGATGTTCTCTTGTTGGTATTGGTTTTCTTCTAGAGCAGCAGTTCCTAACCTGTGGTTCTGGGACCACTGGGGTTCGGGGGCTCTACTCAGGGGGCCTGTAACTACTTTAAAAATTAAATATCAACTGATTAATAATAAAGTGCATATAAATAAAAAAGCAAAATGTAAAACTGAACATTTTATATGTTCTATAAATGTGAAGGAATTTGAGATTGGAAGCCAAAAATTAAGTTAGTCTCCTCTGATTGATTCGTGGGAGCAGTGCAAGTTGATCAAACAGAATATAGTATGAACAATGAGTAGCGTCAATTGAATTTAGAAAAGCTCCAACCTTGCCACTAAAATTTAGATTTTTTATATAGTTGTGAATTGAATAATATATTTAATCATTTGTGTATTCGTTTAGTATTAAATCGATTTTATTGGCAGAACACAAGGCATGGCAATACAGGACAGCGTCGCCTACAACCCAGAGACCGGCCAACACCTAGGCAGTTCAAGATAGCTAGACAATGAAGTAAAGGCACACACGAGCCAGTAATTAACACAGCATGTCTCCTACAACCCAGACAGGGCCGGTCGCGTTTAGAGAGAAGAAGGAACCGGAAAGCCGGTCCCACTACAGATGAGTAGCTGCAAAATCAGATACTCTGCAATGTTTATGAGCAATAGTGAGCCCTAAGCCTGTAACAAATAGTGTAGTTTCAGTGATTCTGCTTTTGACAAAAACAAAGAACAACAAAATAAAGGAGTCAACTCCCAAACCCCAGCCCCTCCCCCCCTCTCAAGTGAGCAAAAAATAAAGAAAAAGAAAAGGAAGCAGCCTGTAGGCACTGTGAAATGCGGGACTCCACTGAGTCCAAGGGGTACCTAAAGACCAGCGGGGGACGACCCCGCTAGGCGGCTACACTGTCCTCGGGAATCAATTTCAAAATCCGGAGATAACTAGGACAGGACAGTTCCCGGAATTCAGTGGAAAGGATGGATATAAAGGGGCCACAAATCTTGGCATAGTCTGTGCTCCTCCCCAAAGTAGCCATTGATAATCTCTCCATGCCTAAGAGATACCATAGTTGATGTAACCATTGTGTGTGCTCCGGAGTCCTGTCCAATTTCCACCCCGCCAGAATCACCCGATGCGCGGCATTCAGCGCAAGAGCCATCTGTCTCCCTCTAATAGAGCGCAGGGGAAAAGTCAGCGCATTGGGCAACCCTAAGAGAGTGTAAGCTGGAAGGCTGGGAATGGTGGTATTAAAGGCCTTGTCAATGTCATCAAGTATTCTCTCCCAGTATCTCGTGGGCAGTTCCATAACAAGTGGAGGAGGGTACCGGGGCTACCGCAGCCGCGCCAACAGAGGCCATCGCACTGAGAGTGCCACTTGGCTAGACGGGCTGGGGTATAGTACCAATAGGACGCAATTTTAAAAGCAGTTTCAGCGTGACCCATGGAATGTGCTGTGTGGTGGGTCCTATAAAAGACATCCTCCCATTCCTTATCGGACAGTGTGCGTCCCAGCTCTGTCTCCCAGCGCCTCTTTCCAGCCGTGGGGGCCTTGGGTGTGAAAATAGTATATTTCAGAAATAAGCCCGCAGTCGTCCTTCTTGCTGATAAGCCATTTCTCAAACGGCCGCATCGGTCTAATAACCAGGGGTCGCGTTGTGGCACCCGACACCCAATGTGTCATTTGTGAATGTAAAAAGAGATCGGAGCCGGGAAGGCTGTAATCCTTCTGCAGTTCTTTGAAGGGGATGATACCCTGGATGTCAAATAGATGCCCCAAGTGCTTGCAACCGTCCTCCAGCCATCGCGCGCGACCCTTTTGTCCATCCCAGGTGGAACGTTGGGGTTAGAGAAAATCGTGGGTCATTGGCGAGGGGAAAAAAGTCAGTTTAGCCCTTGTAGAGACCTTGTCCCAAACGAGAAAAGTGGGGCAAGTAACTGGCGAGGAGTAAAGCCCCCAGGCGCGTGCGGGTTTCGGTAACCAGGCTTCTCGCCAGATGTGATGGCCCGCCACCGTCTGGTCCATGAAGACCCAGTATTTCTCTGTCATAGGACGGTTCCATTCCACAAGGTACTGTAACAGTGAGGCTTGGAAATAGCGTGTAATGTCAGGTAGGGCAAGCCCGCCCTCTTTCTTATGGCGTTGTAACAAAGTCCTCTGCAGCCGAGGAGAGATTGGACCCCACACAAAGCACTCGATCGCGGTCTGGATGTCGCGGAGCGAGTGCGGAGGGGCTCCAGAGGAAGTGTCTGAAAGAGGTACAAGGCCCACGGCAGAACGTTCATTTTAACAGCAGCCAACCTCCCAAACCACGTCAAAGGGAGGCGCCGCCAGCGAGCGAGATCTTCACGGATGCGAGAGAGGAGAGTTGTATAGTTCACATCCGCTGTTTTAGCTAGGCTTTTGTGGCGGACCAGCCCAAGGTAAGTAATACCGTCTGTCACCCAGTCGAAGGCGAAGTGGGCCCGTAAGGCGTCCACTGTCGGTTGTGCTGCGTTGAGATTGAGTACTTGTGACTTCTGCATGTTTATTTTAAAGCCAGAAACTTGGCTGAAGGCCTGAAGATCATCCACAATAGCCGGCAACGAGATCAGGGGGTGAGACACCGAGAAGATGACGTCGTCGGCATAAAGGCTAATGAGGTGGTGATCAAGCCCAAACGGGACACCCTGTACCCAAGGGTTATCCTGAAGCCGTTGGGCGAAGGGCTCCATGTATAGGGTGAAAAGCAGAGGGGAGAGAGGACAGCCCTGCCTCGTCCCCCTCCCCACTGCGAAGCCGTCCGAGAGCAGGCCGTTGACCTGCACGGCCACTGAGGGAGTGCTGTAGATGCTCACTACCCATCTCCGAAACCTGGCCCCCAATCCGAAGCGCTCGAGGGCGGCAAATAAATATGGCCAGCGCACGTGGTCGAAAGCTTTTTCTGCGTCAACCGCTAATAGTAAGGGCTTCTTCTTTACACTGTTGCACTTTATCAATTAAGTGGCAAATCCGTTTGTTATTGTCCCCGCACTGCCTACCCGGAATGAAGCCTGACTGGTCAGGGTCGACCAAGTCGGGCATGTGGGAGTTCAGTCTATAGGCTAAAATGCTAGAGAACAGCTTCGCGTCAACATTCAGCAGGGAGATCGGCCGGTAGGAGCTATAAAGCTCCGGGCACTTCCCTGGTTTGGGGATGACCAAAATTATAGCTTGCAACATGGAGGACGTGAGGAAACCTGTGTCTGCAAAAGAGTTAAACAGACGGGTAAGCAGTGGGGCCAATTTGACACAGAAGGTTTTATAAAAAAAGAGCACTAAAGCTGTCGGGCCTGGGGCCTTCAGGGGCTTCAACCGGGCGATAGCAGAGATCACCTCCTCCAATCGTATGGGGGCTTCCAGGGCCTCAGCCTCGCTGGGCGGGAGAGGAGTGATCGCCGCACCCTGAAGGTACTCATTGGGATCAGTCAGAGTGGTGGGATCTGCAGAATAAAGGGTTTAGTAAAAAGAACGGAAGGCCGTCACTATCCCGGCAGCATCCGTAACCGCTGACCCGTTCCCTCCCTGTAGCGCCTTGACAGCCTGCGCCGCACGTTGGCTACGAAGGCAGTGGGCTAGCATGCGCCCCCCCGGGTTAGAGCCCACATAGTATGTGTGCTTCAGCCGAACCACTGCGTGCTCAGCTCGAGACGCTTCAACTGGAGTCGCTCCCTCTCCAACTGCCGCCAAATTCTAGGGGCTTATGAATAGCTTCCAGTTCTCTAACTTTAGCTTCTAATTCAGCGCGCTTGGACCGCCGGGTCTTGTTCCCGTACACCGCTTTGGCAATGAGGACCCCTCTCGTGACCAGTTTAAGTGCTTCCCATACCGAGGACAGCGGCGTGGAACGCACTTAGTTAAGCGCTAGGTAGTCGGTCAGGCAACGCTTGATGTCGTCTACCACAGTCGGGAATCGGAGCAGTGAGTCCCGCAAGCGCCAGTGTGAGGAGGGGGAGGGCTGCATGGAGGGAAAGTGCAGGGTCAAGGTAATGTGAGCATGGTCAGACAGGGAGCGGGCTTCAATGGTGGAATCTGTGGTGCAGGCCGGAGCAGCTGGGGTAATGAGGAAGTGGGCCAGGCAGACATAGGTCTTATGGGCTGCTGAGTAGTATGAATAGTCCCGCACGTTAGGGTGTAAGCAGCGCCAGGCGTCCCTGATCCCTGCATCGCGCAGCCAAGCACCACCGCCCACTGACAAGGCTCCCGCTCCCCTGGTCCGCGAGCCAGAACGGTCCAACCCAGCATCCATCACTAAGAAGAGATCGCCACCCACCACCACCATAGAGTGGGGCGTGTGAAGAACGTCAGCATAGGCGTCTAGCAGAAATTTCTCTGGGCGTTCATTTTGGGAGTAGATGGATGCTACAGTAAAGTGAGAAGGCCCCATATGGAAGCGCAACACTAGCAGGCGCCCTTTGATCTCAGCGATAGGTCCCACCACCACACCCCTGAATCGCTTGGAGAGCAGAATAGCCACCCCAACCCGTTTACTATTCCCAGAGGACCAGAACTGCAGGGGAAAGTGACTATGGCGAATTCGGTGTGTGTCGCTATGAAGTAGGTGGGTTTCCTGAAGAAGACAAATGTCACCTCGAGAGTGTTCAAGCAGGGAGATGACTGCTTTCCGCTTGGTTGGGTTGTTAAGACCCCGAGCATTGAGGCTAACTACTTTAATTTCCATACATGAAGGATGGACCTATCAAGGTTACCAAGAAAGCCACGGGAGGTGCGCTGAGGGGCAGAGCCTAAAGGGGGCACCCGGGGAGGAGGAATGGGGCATAGCAGGACAAAAGTGTGTGCAAAGAAAAAATGCTCACTAGAGAGAGAACCCCCCCACCCCAGAAATAGAAAACAAACCCTTGAACAACAGAACATTAACCATATCAGGCTCAAGAAGTCCAACCCGAAGAAGGTCAGGAACAGTCAGTGTCCCCCAATGGAGTGGACCCACTCCCATCCAGAGAGGGGGTTGACAACTAACTCCCATCTGGGCTACAAGAGTCTGGGAGCGGCGGACCTCTGGCACCGCCGGAGAGAACCATAATGGGATAAAGTCACCTCACAATCAAGCAGGGGACGAGTGCTCCAAACTGGTGGATAGCGAAGACAGGACCGCCTCCCTCTCTGTGGCCATAGTCTCCGTATCCGGCTTGTGGGTAACAGAGCGCCTTCCCACCGTCTGCCATCGGTCGGGCCTGGTGCCAGGTCGATCCGTGGGCTTGTGCTGATCATCAGGTGAGTCTGGGGATTGCAGCCCCAGGACCGCCTTGGCCTCTCGCAGAGAACTAAACTGTCTCAGCTTGCTGTCGCATTTGAAAATGACGTGGAAGGGATGACCCCAGGCGTAAGCAATCCCTTTCTCTCTCAGGTGGAGGGTGCCTGGACGGAATTCTCACCATTTGATCAAAGTGACCGCCACTAGGTCCTGGTAAAGCGTTGGGGATTGGCCCCTGAACTGCAAGAGATGCGAGTCTCGTGCTTTCTGCAGAATGAACTCTTAGACTGGAAATCGTGGATGCAAGCCAATATATCCGGAGGTGGGGCCGTTCCGTGGCGCGGTAGCCCCACACGGTGGACCCTAGCAATCTGGATGTCGCTCGCGTGCTCCGAACCCAGCACCTGGCGGAAGAGGGCCTGAGTAAATTCCCTGATGTCGTTACCTTCGGCCCCAGATTTCACTCCGCGGATGCGGATGTTGTTGTGACGGGACCGGTTCTCCAAGTCCTCCGTGTGTCCCTCGAGCTCGACGTGCTGTTCCCTGACCTTCAGGATCTCCTGCTGCATCATCTTCATTTCCTCGTCGTGGGATGTCTCGTGGTCTTCCAAAGTCACCACGCGGTCACCGATTTCCTCCACATCGCGTCTCACCTCTTTAAGGTCCGCTGCCAGTTGGCCTTTGAGCTCTTGTAAGTCCTCTCTCGAAGCGGCGAAGAGCGACATCATGAAAGCCTTCGTTGCGGGCGTGGAGGGGCGATGCCTCTGGATCGCTGGAAGGGCCCAGCCGTGCCCTGCGGAGGGGCCCTCAGCAACATCTCCTTCACTGAACGTTCTTTTTCGATGCGCTCCATCTTGAGTCTAGCGCTCGCCATTTGGCCCTGGCTTATTCCCTAGACCCTCTCTGCTGGGGCCAGGTATTGTGAACTGAACAATGTGGATGTGTCGGACCGCGTGTAGGCCCAGCGCCGCTGCCTCGGGCGCGCACTGCTCCTTTCCCGGCCTTGAGGGGGCCTCGCACCCCACTGCGAGTGGCCCATTGGACGGGCGGTCACAAACTGGCACGTAAGAACAAACCTCAGGTGCCGTGGAGGCGAGTGCAGAGGGTTGCTGAGGTGTGCGGTGGGACTAAGGCGGCAGGCGGGTTGGTACCCAGTTCAGTCAGCAACCCCTCCGTCCCGTGGGGAGCCAATCAACCGCCTCTGATGTCCAGCCCCAGCAGCGAGCTCTATAAGCCCTCCTATGGCAGTGTTTATGGGGCCAGGTCCTCGATGCGGCGGTCCCCCGTGTGCATCCACCCATGGCAGGAGTCAGGGGCGGCAGCCCTCGTCAGTGCTAGCACCCCACAGCCGTCCGGCCACACGGCCCAGCCTCACGCTCAGCACGCCACTTCCAGGCCTACCTCGGCAGTCCTAGAGGAGTAGGCCGCGTCCCTGGGCCCAGGCTGAACCGGGTGTCCCGGCGACCGGGAGAGCCCCGCTGCAGGTGGCTGATGTTCCCCCCGAGGGAAAAGGGCTCGTCACAGGTGCCGAAGATTTTCAGGCGCAGCCCCGACATCACGGGCCCACGCCGGACGCTGTATCCCGCCACCGGCCTCCAGACGCTCCCCGCAGGCCAGGCCGCACACACCAGAGCTCCGCCACGTGTGCTGTGGCTCCCGGGATCGCGAGGCCCGCCACAGACCACACAAGGGGTGGACCGGAACACCGCCACTCAAAAGCTCCAAAGCTGGGCACACCAGCAGGCGCGCCGTGCTCGTGCGCCGCCGTCACAGGCCGCACAGGCGCGGGAGGACGCCGGCTCTCAGTCCCCGCTGGGAATCACCGTTGCTGCCAAGAGCGAGTCCGCAGCTCCTACTCGCCTCGAGGGAAGACCGGCTTGTGGTATGGGCAGCCCCACTCCCCTCTGTCCGTAAATCAGCCTAGATGGTGAGCATTAAAAAAGCTTTTGTTCTCGGCGATGCCGGAGGGACCGCAAGACCCGTCCTACACAGCCGCCATCTTAGCCAGGCCCCCTGTGTATTTGTTTGATAAATGCTTGGTTCTGTATTTTTGTTTATTGTTTTGCGGTTCAAAGCACCGAAAATGCTTAAGTCAGAATCCCCGACATCCAGTAATGACTTAGTTTTGGACCCTGCATTCCAATAATGAATCAGTGGGGTTCCGGTAATATTTAAGTGTGGGTCTACAAAAGTCAGAAGGTTAAGAAACCTTGGTCTAGAGTCTCTTGGAGTGGTGGGCCTAGTGTAGTGCACCTACCCTGGTGGTGGTTGCACCCTCTCCTGCAGAAGTCAGGATGGAAATGGGAAATGTGTTCTTTGTGTTTAAGTTACATGCTGTAGTGTTGCGTTCTATTCCTTGCGTGTGCGCAGCGGCCATCTTGGAAATCAGCGATTAGCACGGTGCCACGGAGCTGATCGGACGTCTCCCGGCACTCTCCAATAATTATAGTAATCTTTATAATAAAAGCATATTATAAGTAATAAGCCTGTGCGCGAGTCATTACCTCAAGGTGGGGCCATAACGACATTACAACTGGCGACGAGACTGGGACCTGGGAACAGACGAATACCAAGGCAGAGCCAAGAACCCACGTGGGAACGAGGGGCAACTCACCCACGAACCGAGGAAGCAGAGACCCACCCACCTAGGCACAAACAGTAAGGAGAGCGCGGCAGAGGGGAAGTGCTAGGACAAAAAGCACAAAGCACAAAGCATACTTGATAAAGACCAACCGCAGCCGGCGCAACAGCCACGTGCGAAGGGACAGCGAACCACGCAGCCACACCTCAAGGCAAGGGAGAAGCGGGTAGAACAACCGTACAGGACGGACACTGCCCACCAGTGAGGAGAACCCAGGGTCAAGACAGCGACCGGGGAAGCGCAGAGGCCAGCTCTCCTGTTCATGGAAGACAGACGGACTGCCTGAGGCCCTGGCGGAGCAAGCAGGACACAGACCAGGGGGTGGAGCAGCGGTGCAACAGAGTCCTCCACGCATACCAAGGCAAAGCACGCCAGGTCGCCCCAGGGGTTTAGAAGAATCACCTGGAAGAAGAGCAGAAATGTGCGCCCAACCGTCCTCGCTCACGACACCCATTCCATTCCTGCCGAAACCAGGAGATCCGTCGATGAAGTGGGAAGACTGGAGAGAGAATACTTTATGAACTATCTGGAAGCCCTAGAAGACGAAAACGGAGAAGCATTTCCCAGTAAGAGAAGGAAGAGAATACTACTTCACAACCTAGGCCCAGAAGGCATCAGAGTGTTCCAGAACATAGTCCCGACGTCACGACAAGCGGCAGATGATGACGTATTCCAGCATGCTATTGATGACCTGAATAAGCATTATAGACCAGCAGTGTGCACGTCCATAGACCGATACAACTTCCAACAGAGGAAACAGGCAGTGGGGGAGTCTGTAGACGAATATGTGGCCGCGTTGAGGAAATTAGCAGCCACGTGTAAATTTGGCACGTTACACGACGAATTCATAAAGGATCAGATCGTGACGAACGCGACGATTCAGGACAAGCTGTGGGTAATGGGAGAGGCGACCCTGAAGGAAGTTATAGCCATGGTGAAGAAGGCGGAGCTGTCAAAGAGATGCGCGGAGGCGGCGAAGAGAGATACAACAGTTAGGTCCATGGTGAACAAAGTCACCGAAGCGGAACCACCGGAAAGAGGCAAGGGGACCGCGGGGGACATGAGCGGGCAAGCAAAATGGATGCCCAAGTCAGCATCGGCGAAGAAGCTGAGTAATGAAGGCAAGAACACGTGCTACCGGCGCAGCAGTCTATCCCATCCAGCCTACGACAAACGATGTCCTGCTTTCCGAGCGAAATGCATGTTTTGCGGAATAGTAGGGCATTACGAGAAAGTATGTCGCCGAAAGCAAAAGAGAACAGCAGTAAAGTATGTTGCACAGGAGACTGAGGCGGAAGGTGAAGAGGAAGAAGATGGCGTGTTGTGCATAGAAGAACACGTGCTGGGGATCAACTGCAACCGTACCAAGAAACCCCAGTGTGACCTGGTGATAGGAGGTATACCGATAAAGATGGTGGCAGATTCGGGATCCCCGTACACCATAATACAAAAGGCGGTATGGGAGGAACACTTCAAAGAGCACCTGGGGAAGCACCTGGAGCACCCAGACATTCACCCAGTCACATTCACGGGAGACCCTATCCCCATGGTGGGTTACAGAAGATTGAAATTCGAATTCAAAGAACGGAGTGCGAGGTGCAAACTCTACGTGGCAGAGAAAGGCCCTTTGGTGCTGGGGTGGATCGACCAAGGAGATTTGGGAATACAATTGAACCCCGGAGGCACCACACAAGTCTTGATGACCTGTGAAGAACAACAACTGGTCGCAGGGAAACTGAAAAAAGAATTCCCCACAGTGTTCGGAGGCAAGGTTGCCAAATTAACTAAATTCACACACAAGATCGAGCTCAGAGCGGAAGCGAAACCGGTGTGCCACAAAGTAAGGAATATTCCGGTGGCAACTAGAATTACGCAGACTAGAGGACAATGGCATCATAGAACCGATTACCAGCGCGGAATGGTTGGCTCCATTGGTAGTAGCAATGAAACCGAACGGCAAGGTGCGTCTATGTGTGGACTTGAGAGAATTAAACAAAAACATAATAGTATAGAAATTCCCAATACCGAGGATAGACGAAATGCTGGCGATTACCAAAGTGGTGAAATGGTTCTCTACCATTGACCTCACATCAGCCTACCATCAGATAGCCCTACACCACACATGCCGGAGACTGAAGTCGTTCATAACCCCATTCGGATGCTACCAGTTTCGCAGGATGCCATTCGGACTGGCCTCGGCAGCGGCAGTATTCCAGAAACTCATGCACAAACTATTTAAAGAAGTAGAAGGAGTTCAGTATTTCCAAGATGAGATCTTGGTAATGGGCAAGAGCAAAGCGGACCATGACGCCAAGTTGTCCAAGGTCCTACATGTCTTGGAACGCAATGGACTCACAGCAGAGTGGGACAAATGCCGGTTCGGGATGACATCCGTTACATACTTAGGGCATGAGATCAGTGACCAAGGCATCACACCTAAACAATCCAATGTCAAAGCAATATGTGACGCGCCATCCCCGGGGACCAAGGAAGAAGTCAGATCATTCCTAGGCATGGCTGAATTCTACAGCAAATTTGTACCTCACTTCGCCACCAAGACACACCACTTACGTCAACTCCTACGGGATAAAACAACCTTCAAGTGGACTGAGGAGACTCAGGAAGAATTCCAGAAGTTCAAGACAGACATCAGCACAGCAGTCCCCTTGAGCGGTTATGATCAGCAAGCTAGATCAGTTTTGACGACAGATGCGAGTGAAAGGGGCCTGGGGGCGGTCCTAATGCAAGAAACGAAGGAAGGGGAACTAGCCACCCTCAGCTTCACGTCCAGATCCTTATCGCCCACGGAACAAAAGTACAGCGTGATAGAAAAGGAAATGTTGGCAGCAGTATGGGCTATGGAGAAATTCCGCAAGTTCTTATGGGGCACAAGATTCAGGATCAGAACCGACCACAAACCTCTGGTCAAAGTCCTCACATCATCTGGACATGCTAATGCGACCCCCCGCATTGCAAAAATGACTTTGAAACTACTGGATTACAGGTATGATGTAGAACACATTCCAGGAACCAGAAACAAAGTGGCAGACTACCTCAGTCGTGCCGCAGACATGGAGGAAGCTCCGAGAGACTCCGAGGAGGAAGACCTTAGAGTGGCGTTCACGGAAGATCACGAACGAGTGATAGGCGAACAGGAGTGGAAGGAAGCGTACAAGTCTGACTTGGACATCGAGGAGGTCAAAAAGTACACACTTGAGGGATGGCCAGAAAAGAGACACATGGAGACAGCGCTCAGAAAATTCTTTGAAGTAAGAGAGGAGTTATCAGTATGTGACCAAGGGATCTTCCTGCGGATAGGCGAAAAAGTAGTTCCGCCCCACGCGTTGGTGCCATGACTACTAGCCATCATACATGAAGGACACCTAGGCATTGTGAAAAAGAAGCTCCGGGCGAAACAGATGTATTGGTGGCCAGCGATGGACAACCAGATAGAGAGGCACGTGCGGGAGTGTGATCAATGCCAAAGAGCGGACAAGTCTCAAAGCATGATGCGTCCTCCCTTAGGGAAAATTGACAACCCCACTAACCCTTGGGAAGATTTGTCGATAGACGTCTTGGGGCCAATATTGGACAACCAAGGAGTCCAGAAATACGTAGCAGTAATGGTGGACCGGTACTCAAAGTGGCCTGAAGTGGACATACAGGAAGACATGGACACAGACAAAATATTAAAATTTCTAACAGTTTTCCTCAGAGAGGGGATTCCACGCTCTCTTCTAAGTGACAATGGGCCTCAGTTCACATAAGAAAAATGGAATGCGTACATGGGAAGGAATGGGATAAAAGTCAAACATACTTCTATATACCATCCAGCAGGGAACGGACTAGCCGAGAGGTTTAACAGAGTCATCATGGGCTCGATACAATCAGCGATAGGATCAGGGAAGGACTGGGGGAAAGAACTAAAGTGCATGTTGTGGGCGTAGAGGATTACCCCGACAAGCACAGGATACAGTCCCTTCCAGATTCTCAGAGGCCGAGACCCATTCACAAAAGACAATGTCGTCTGGAAGGAGCGCACGATCACAAGCAAGTGGTCTCCAGCGGTAGTACAACATAATCTGGAAAAGGCCCAGAGAATATACACCGAACATTACAACAGGAGGAGAAATGTCAAGGAAGCCGAGTTGGAGAGTGGAGAATGGGTTCGAGTCAAACTAGCCCAGTTAAGAAGAAAAGGCGACAGCAAGTTCAGTGCACCCATGCAAGTAGAGGAGGTCTACAATCGAGCAGCTTTGCTGAGCGACGGGAAGGTTTGGTCCCAGGATAGGATGTCCAAATGCAACAAGATCTTGGGATGGAGTGAGAAAGGAAGTGGACAGACAGGAACCCCCCGGATTCAAGAAATGGAGAACAATCCGGAGAGAGCAGGATCGGTGGTAACCGAGAAAGAGAAAAAGAAGAATAGAGGAAAGGAGTGATCCGAGAGTGGAGGAACAGTCGGGAAGCACTCTCAGCTCGCCGTGCGGAGGAGTTCCATGGAGTGTGGAAGGAAGGGGAACCAGGAATACACAAGAAATAGCTGAGCACACTTCCATGACTCTGGTGAGGCGCACCCGCATGGGCAGAGCTGTGGTAAGACCGTTGAAGTACAAAGACTTTGAGATGGGAGAAGGGAACACGGCGAACAGCAAGTAGCATGAGAGACATTATCTTATTTGTGAAATGTATAACTGTAAAGGTGGGAGATATGTAGTGTAGCGTTCTAGTCATCGCGTGTGCGCGATGACGTAGGACGCAGCGGCCATCTTGGAAATCGGCGATTAGCGCGGTGCCGCGGAGCTGATCGGACGTCTCCCGGCGCTCTCCAATAATTATAGTAATCTTTATAATAAAAGCATATTATAATTAATAAGCCTGTGCGCGAGTCATTACCTCAAGGTGGGGCCATAACGACATTACACATGCATGTTCATATGACAAGTTTATTAGGATAGGTTTTCGCATAGCATATCTATAAGAATTATCCATATTTGAGTCCATTATTTGCACTGCTGAGTTTGCTGTTAGTGTATTGTTTTTAATATTAACGTTTGATGAAAGTTCCTTTATCTGCTGATTGCAAACAACATAGTTTGATCACAGTTGGGGTCAGGGGTTACCATAATTTTTTATCTCATGATCTAACTATAGCTGCCAAGGTTTCAGATTGCTTATGTGTGACATTTTTATCATTTCAGTGTAATTATGAATGACATTCAACAACTATGAGTGACACTTTCTTGCTAACTGTATAATGTTCCACACACTTAGTAGTAGCATGGCATAGCTGCCAAGTTTCCTCATTCCATAAGTGTGACATTTCTGTATTTTCATTGTTTGTGTGACACTTGATTGCCATACGTGTGACACTTTGAAGGATATTTTATGGTGAGTGTAGTCAAGCAGTTTTGTCCACTTAATGAGTGAATGTCCCTAGCACCACCCTGTACAAACACTCTGAACTTAAGTGCAGCTCAGCTAAGCTGTGTAGATATGTCTATGATGGGCCAAAATGTATTGACTGTAGTGTGGGATGTACCATCTCCTGCACATAAATGCAATGCACAAGGCTGTTTTAAATCATGTTTATAGGACGTTGTAAACTAGCATTTAATGTAGCCACCTGTAAGGGCTTTAGTTTGATATGGTTAATAGGTAATCAATCGGACTACAAAGTCAGAACTGGCAGAAGGCGTAAATCACAGAAGGGAGAGCCACTTCACAACCACTGCCCCGCCTACAAACACAAACCCTGCAAAATATAGTGTTTCTCATTCAATGGCATTTCCCACCTGCAGGAATTTCAGATATGCACAATGTTTTCATTTACTTAAATTGGACCAGCAAACATCAATATATTGATTTGTATTTGCCACCCACGCCCTACAGTCAGCATGTGTTAAATCACCCCATCTACTTGGCTCCAATACTCTTACCATCAGACTCAACATAGTTCTACAACACTCTCAGGCCTGGTTTAATTATTTTATTAGAAAAGTTTAATAAAGTGCAAACATGACCCGGTAGGGTATCAGAGCGCTGTACAACGTCGAACGCTGGTTAAGCTTGAACAGGAAAACATAATCAATACCTACGCATAAACAGTAGAAGCATATTAAAGACAAAAGAAAATAGACATCAACACATTGAGAAATAGGTAGATTGCAACGTAGGTCAGATAGGTCAAAGTTGTGAGGTCATTTTAAATAGTATGTGAGGTTACAGTACTATTGTCTCAAGTGGCTATTCATGAGCAGGTAACAGAGCCTCTTCTCAGGTGCTTATGTAAGCTTGCCCATGTGCCAGCAGCGCTCTTACGGCTGCTTTGATCAATGGAGCTGGCTGCCACTAGGTGTCACTGTCTGGTAGATAATTAAAAGAGTAGAGCCATCAACAACAAGGCAGCGAAAAAAAGAGATATACTGCTTACTCTCTCTTTATCTTGTTTGCGCGTCAAATTACCGATCATGCAGTAAAGCGTGAACTTAAAAATTGCGCTACCCTAACGCGACATGCGTGGCACTTGGCAGGACTGTCTAATCATCAGGAGCAAATAATCAGAGGACTTCAGGGGTACAGGCTAGCTAGTTAGGGGTCGTTGACCTTATAACAAAAAAGTGTATTTTTTACTTGCTGGTCATAGATGAAAACTCAAATGGAGGCAGATTTAGTGCGCTTTCCCTCTTTGGAACTAGAGACGTTCAACAGTCCTGGGCCACTAGGGAGCCATCTTAAAAGTAGAATAAGTTATAAAACTCTTAACCTTAAAACAAAGAGTTGCACTTTCGACCAATACAGCTCAAAAATCAGATGAACTTATAATCCTGTCAATGATCTCAGGGATAGGAGATTTCTGGGCCACAACTGTGGCTTGTTTCACATTTCTGGCACACAGGTGATCTGTGCTTAATGCTATAAAATCCCAAATGAACTGGGAAGAGTAACTCCCCACAATAAAGAAGCTCACGGTGATGGAACGGGCCATGCTTAATAGTTACAGTCAACACTCTGGAAATATGTTCACAAACATCTTGTCGTCATTGCACAGCTGTTCGCCACGGCAGACCCGTAAGCAGAGAATCGGCCAGGGACCAGGGTTCAATTCCCGACGCGGCAGGGTCGTAGACCAGGGTCAAAACGGACTCGATAATTCTCGCCTCGGTACCTACTCTAACCAGGAACACACTCGGCAACTCTGGGCATTAAGCTTGCCTCATCTCTACAACAGCCCCCCACAGACGCTGGGGATGCCTGGATTCACCTTGGAGATACCCAGAAAGGGACCATCTCACAGGGATAGCCAGGACGGGTTCCCCAGCGGTCTACAGCGCCGGGACGCCCCCTTGCTGAGGCAGCTGTGCGCTTTACAAGTCTACAACACACACACACACACACCTCCGGGAAGATGATCAGTGGATGGCTTTCTTCCGGTCCTCCTTTTGTAGGAAGTCAGTCTTCTAGCAGACGTTCTTATGGGCTGGCAGGAAGAACATGGCACTCACTGGCAGACCTCTTTAGTCCTGCTGGGAGGAGGTAGGGCGACAAGTCTGGACTTGAGGTCCAGGCAACACCTCACATCAGGGTCTATGTGGGCCCCTGAAATACTGGTCCCTGGGGCCAGTATTATCTACATCTCAAGGGACCAGTTTTCATCTTGGGTTTCACAGTATTAAAAAGTTTGAGTGTCATGCTATCAGGTGAGGTAAGAAGAAGTTTGGGCTTCAATTCCATTCTGGGCAGGGAAAATTGGATTGAACAGGTACAGAATATATATTCCAAATACTGGCTCTTGTAAGAGAAACATAAATGATACTTCTTCCCGACGTTCTTCTGGCTGTACATGAACATGGTGGGTCAGTCAGTACCAAGGTTAGGGCTGTTGCTTATGTTTTTAAGCAGTGACGCGTAAGGTCCAGGGCTTATTAATTCATTTAAAACATGTGTTTTGTTTGTTTCCATTAATTGCATAAAGTTTTTATAACTGAAACAGTGGGCTTAGGTCTGTCAGTCCATTTTTGTGGTATTAAGATAAGCATGCAGTCAAATTTGTGGTCTGGCTCTGTGGATGTGTGGGAAGGTTGGCTGCTGGAGAAATCATGTGGATTCTCCCTAGAGAAGGATGCAAGGCAGGAACTGCAGGGAAGAGTGACTGGGATGACCATGAGCACAATGCGAACACACATCCACCATTATCTACAAGCAGCCTTGCTCCAAAATTGGAATGCCACAGAAGCACATTATTTCCAAGTAGGGAACAAGAAGTTCACCCTTCGGTAGGTCAAGCTACATTTTACTGGGGGAGGGGATTTACACCTTGTTTGATTATGCATACTTCAGGCCAACTGAAATTTAGTGCATCAGAAAAGACACGGAAATTGAGCTAATAAAACATAATATATAGTATACACTATTAATCTTTTATATTCATAACTACATTAAAAAACAAGCATTGGCATAGCCAATAGGTCTCGCCTTTGGGACGGACCTTATAAGTGTTTAGCCATGCAACAGTTGCATAACTAAACAATTATAAGGTCGCAAAAGCGAGACCTATTGGCTATGCGAAAGTGAAAGTGATCGCGATGCGATCAAACATCAAAGCGGCCATGAAAGTAATCGCGGTAAAAGCAGCGCGCGCGCCCGCACACATGCACTGTAGCTCTAGGCTGGCCTGGTAGCACTTTTTGGAGCCCTCTCAATAAGTCTCGCCAGACCAGCGCATGCGCTGGGTCAGGCGAGACCTAAAAAAATCAAGGCAAGTGTTGGGGCGGGAATGTCACCTGTAAGGTTTACTGTCACATTCTCCTGCCCTGAGTGCCCGATTGCATGCATCTGGTATGCTGGCTTTTGATGTTGGCCCCAGCCGCATGTTACTCCAGTGTGTAGGCAGAGGCCAAGGCCTGTCGCTTGACATGAGTGAGGTCCTCGACTTGTCCGATCAGGTGGAGGGGTACATCAAATGTACCCTCAATGAATCGACAGAGGTCTGTTGTCCTGTCTTGGGTTTAATACACAGAGTGATAGAGGCAGTGTACGCGTTTTGAGAATCCATAGTTGTGATCAACATTTTTATCTGTATCACTGGAGTAGACGGCAACTGGCCCTTTTGTGTAAAGTTCCGCTTTTATGTGCTTACCCAGATCTTACTGCTAACTTCCCAAGTGAATGTGTGTATATTGTGTGACCTCATGGTGCATGCATGGTGTTTGTAAGTGATCCACAGAATTAAAGGCCTGCAGGATCACTTTTGGACACTCTAGGCCTGACTTGTTGCACAAGGTATAGACAAGGTTGTTTTCCCAGACAGTGGAAGTGTATTGTCTTACACTTCTGAAATAGGAGGGAGGAGACCCAGACAATGACGTGAGGAAAAAGAGGAGACAAGGCTCCAGGAGAAATTAAATTAGCAATGAGCTGCTGATTAGTCTTTCTGAAGCACTGTCATTTAGTAAATGGTGAGGGTGAAGGGTGGTGCTGCAGACTGTTACTCTAGGTTGGATACAACACTGCTGTGCAAAGCATAACTCTCTGCGGCGGCCGGTAATTAGAGTATGGGTGGTGGGCGGGCCACACGAATACATATACACTCACTCACACCTACCCATTCACACACACACCCATTCACAGCATGCACTCACGAATACACACATATTCATACATACGCACATGCACAACCAAACATTAAAAAATAGAACTTACCTGGTGCAGTGGTCTCAGAGAGGGCAACCTTCTGTGGTTCCAGAAGTGTTGGGACTGCCGCCTCTCCTCATTGGCTGACCTAAGTTCAGCCAATGAGAGGAGGCGGCAGCAACTTACTCGTCACAGAGTGGGGTGGGGTCAATGAGAATGCTAACCCCACCCTACTCTGTGACGCGGTGTCATTGATACACACTCGGCCCTGGGCCCTTCAGGGCTTACAACTGAAGCGCCCAGGTTTGAGGCTATTAGTAACACTCCCCCTCGTCATGAGCGGGGGAGGTCCTTGAGGCGCTTTGTCAGGCTGAGGAGGGGATGCCCACTGGGTTGTGACAAGTCCAACCTGGCAAAGTTCAGCTCAGGCAGGCAAGCACTTGCGCATTTAGCGCATGTCTAGCGCCTGGATTGAACATAAAGAGTGTCTGTCAGTCTGACCTTTGCTCAGCCTGGTAAACACTCTTCATGTCGGCCAAATGGCGGGCGGATGGGGCCACTCTGCCCTTAAAGCTGGGCCACTGCTGATCACTTTACCTGAAGACTGGGTCTGAAGAGCAACCTTGGAAGGACATTTGAGAGGAGAACCACCTCAAACCGGGTTGGCAAGTGCATCAACATCTCTTGTTTGCTTTTACCATAAAAAAGTGGGACTCACTGACCCACATGTTGTTGAGTCCCAATTTCTCTATGGCCGAGGAGTGCTCTGCAGAATACTCAGAGGGCTCCTGTGCAACTAGAGCTGGTGTCTGTCTACCTGACAGACAGCTTCCCAAAGGTGAGTGGACATCACCTAGGTCTACCCTTTGCTGTAAGAGCTTTTCTCCTGCCCTGAAGCCCCTGCCTGCTGAGAGAAGTAAGGAGCCTGCCAACTCTGCAGAAGAAGTGACTTCTGAGGAAGAGTGAGATGAAGCATCACCCTGGCATGGTGGGTGCCACCAGAAAATGAAGACTGCGGAAAGTGATCTGCATGCCCCGGTTTTGGCGGACAGCAGCCTCATCCGCTGCAGTTCGCGGTGGGATCTGAGCCGTGTGACCAAAGCTCATCAGAGCCCAGTCGAGCTGTGATCAGAAGAGAAGTTGTGGCATACTCTGAGCTGCTTTGCCAACAAAGAAGTTGTAGCATACACCGAGCTGCTGTGCCAAAGACTAAACTACAGCATGACCTGAGCCATATTCACCAAAGAGCGAGGCCTCTACTATGTCTTGCCATATGACCAAGATCGGCCTGTGCACGGTCGCACGATCCTGAAATTGACCGCATCACACTGGGCCTGATTAACCCAAGTTGGGCTGCAGTGTCCTGCTTGCCATGTGACCCCCAAACAGAAAGGAGTCTGAAAGCAAGGATAATCAATGTTATGAAAAGTAGAAGAGAAAGTAAAGGCAAGTGGACTATGACAGCTTCATATTGGTCTAAATGTTAACTTCAAAGAGCAAAAAGAAGAATCGATTTGGAAAGGGTTAAAATTCAATGATGGAAAAAGTCGAGGATGAAGCAATTGCGTAAATGGTGCCACTCGAGGATCTCAATCATTTTCAATCTTTTTTATGACTTTGTTTTTGAATGGCTTCCCATGTATGGCTAGTAAATTGTCTTTTTGAGGACTTTGGTAATGACGTATGCCGCATCTTGTTTGTTCACCTACCCTTTGTCTCTCTCCAGAAGCACTGAGGCTTTGGTTTTCAAAATCCGGCCTGCAACTGACGTTGAGTTTAGAAGATGAGAAGAAGCTCCAGCTTTCAGCTATTATCTATTGCTATTGACCTTCAGTCACATCTTGCAATCTGTGAAGATACCTTTGCTAAGGATTTCAATGAGGTAATTGCTCCTGTAATAGGTTTTACAGGATGTGGTCCTCTGTTACTTCCTCGTTTCACCAGGTGTTTTGGGAGCAATTTCAGACTGCATTATTCTTGTATGAGACGTCGAAAATGTCAAAAGAGTTCGTGTGAGCCATCTTAGTGCCCTTTTTCAATTGGAAATGGAATGTCACGACGTGAAGCTGTCGCTTAGGACTAATGTCCTCCCTTTATTCAACTGCTCATGCCATTAACTCCAAAGAAGCCACAGAAAAGTGTATGTGCGGACTGGCTATGTTGTGACCATGAAGTGTATGTGCGACTAGGCTCTGCTGGGACCCTGAAGGGCTCTCAGCCAAGTTATTTCACCTGGAAAACAATTGCTGGACCTCATTTTCTAGCACCATCGAGGGACAGAGCTCCAACCACGTGAATCTTTCCTCTTTCCTTTCTTTTATTTCCTTACAGCTTATGCCCAGCAATACATATATATACGTGTGGGTATATATATATTCCCCCGTTATAGTGAGTTCAGCTAACTATAACTCGCGCCCCCGCAATGCACTGCTGATGACATAACATATTACATCACTCATGACATGGTCAGTGACATCACTCATGACAGTGCATTGTGGGGGCGCGAGTTATAGTTAGCTGAATTAACTATAACAGGTGAATTTCTATGGTTTTGTACGAGTGAAATGTCCAACTAACTATAACTTTCCCTAAAACCTATGGTTTTTTCAGTGAATTTCTAAGGTTTTTTAAATGCTAATTTCTAACTATAACGTGCCTGAAACCTATGTTTTTTTCAGTGAATTTCAAAGGTTTTTTAAATGCTAATTTCTAAGTATAACGTGCCTGAAACCTATGGTTTTTTAAGTGAATTTCAAAGGTTTTTTAAATGCTAGTTTCTAACTATGCCTACAGAGGTAGGACATGTGAAGAAAGAAGAAAAAACGCACAGAAAGCAAAAGAAATGCAGAAAGAAGCAACAGAAGTCCACAAAGACGAAGAAAAGTGCAGGAAGAAGCAAGACATGCGCAGAAAGAACCAACAGAGGAGCAGAAAGAGGCCTTGTTACAAAATCATCCTGTGCCCACACTTTTTCAGACGGGTACTGGTGCTAACTGATTCTGACTAACCAGGCCTAGAGCCAGTGCTATGCTAAAAGACACTTAGAATACAGTGAAAACACCTATATACACTAGGGAACACTATGGGTTGGGGTACCCCTGTGATTAGCATGGCATCCTCTGTAAGTCCCTAGTACCTAATAGGGCAGGGGGATTAAAACTACCTCTTAAAACGCGCTACAGGGCACGTTTGCACAGTGGTGAAGGGAGGGGGGGCCTGAGGTGACATGTGTGCAAACATGCCCCATGGCTCGTTTTAAGTTGGGAGATTAAGTCCCCTTGAATCCTGACGGTCCCTGGGGTCCAACTAGCCTACCAGGTACCTCCAGTAAGCGCCACAGAGCTGCGTTGCAAAGAGGTTGAAAAAGGGGCGTGACCTGGCCCACCTCTCTGCAACGCAGTGCAGTGCGCTTACTGGAAGCACCTGGTGGGCTAGCTGGCCTCCAGGATTGAAAGGGAATTAATTCCCCAACTTTAAACGCGCCACAGGGCATGTTTGCACACATGGCACCTCAGGCCCTGCCCCCTCCCTTCACTACCGTGCAAACGTGCCTTGTGGCGTGTTTTAAGTTGGGGGATAAAGTCCCCTTCTATCCTGAGGGCCCCTGGGGGCCAACTAGCCTACCAGGTACCTCCAGTAAGCGCCACAGAGCTGCGTTGCAGAGGTGTAAAAAGGGGCGTGGCCTGGACCACCTCTCTGCAATGCAGCACAGTGGCACTTACTGGAAGCACCTGGTGGGCTAGTTGGCCCCCAGGTGCCCTCAGGATTGAAAGGGAATGAATTCCCCAACTTTAATCGTCCCACAGGGCGTGTTTTCACACATGTCACCTCAGGCCCCGCCCCCTCCCTTCACCACTGTGCAAATACGCCCCGTGGCGCGTTTTAAGTTGGGAGATTAAGTCCCCTTGAATCCTGAGGGTCCCTGGGGTCCAACTAGCCCACAAGGTACCTCCAGTAAGCGCCACAGTGATGCGTTGCAGAAAGGTGTAAAAAGGGGCGTGGCCTGGACCACCTCTCTGCAACGCAGGCCTGTGGCGCTTATTGGAGATACCTGGTGGGCTAGTTGGTCCCCAGGGACCCTCAGGATTGATGGGGACTTAATTCCCCAATTTAAAATGCGCCACAGGTCGTGTTTGCACACCTCACCTCTGGCCCCGCCTCCTCCCTTTACCACTGTGCAAACGCCCCTGGGGGCCAACTAGCCCACCAAGTATCTCCAGTAAGTGCCACAGACCTGCGTTGCAGAGAGGTGGTCCAGGCCACACCCCTTTTTACACCTTTCTGCAACGCAGCACTGTGGCGCTTACTGGAGCCCCCCCCCCCGCAAATATTAATGTAAAGACCCGGGGTAGCGGTCCCCGGGGCTGCGGGGGCCTCCCTGGGCCCCCGCAATTACATTTGTGAATGCCCCCGGGACTTGGCCCACCCGGGGGCTAAAGAATAACGAAGCGCTTTGGTTTTTTTTTTAAAGTGTCGGACGAAATTCACCCTTGGTGCGCGAATCTCAATGATTTTTAAAAAAAAAGCTTTCACAGCTGGCTTCACATGCCATTCAGAGTTTAGCCTAAGACTGCTCTTGTCCATGCTACCACTAGGATAGCTGGTCTATAAGGTTGGCTTTACAACCAATCACCATAAGGGTTGTTTGGACTGATATAGGGTGTACACTAGAACTAGTGACATCATACATCAGGCCAACTTCTCACATTGGTGAGCAGCGGTTGGGATCTGAGCTTGCTGTTGTAATACCATTGTAATCTTGAGATACTAAATTGAAAGATCACACAGATATTGTTTAGGTACATATAACATAGATTATAATACTTAAGTCCTACTGGACTTAGTGGTTGTAGGTTGAAGGGAGTAACACACCCTGACTACAACTACCAGAGAGGTTTAGTAGAAACAACTAGTGTAGGTAGGTGCACACACCACACCCTCACTAGATCATGTCTCTGGGAGGAGATCAAGTAGATGCTCTCGCAGGAGGGGCAGGTCTGAAGAAGACCCCCTCTAGATATGATACCCTAACTTTTCAGGAGATGAGACAATTGTGTACCTCCAGAAAGTTAAAACAGGGTGCAAACCCTACCCTCCTTCAGCTAGTACAACTCCTAGAGGAGTATGATACTTTTAGGGCCTCACAGGCCAGTACCCTAGGTACAAAGGAGGGTCTACCCACCACAGATGAGTAAGAGGGGACTTCAGATGAAGAGGTAGACAGCCAGGGCCAAGTAGGAAGACTTAGCCAGGCTAACCTAAGCTTACATGGGAGTTTGCATGGGGTCCCCCCATACAGACCCCCAAGTGGGCTTAACCAGAGAAGCAGGAGAGACAGATCCCCTTCAAGGGAATCCATCCACTCCCATGTCTCTAGCATCTCTAATGCTTCCTCTCACAGGGGAATGACTTCCCCTGAGAGAAAGGAGCATGAAGCCAGAATGAGGGAAGCTAATCTGAGGATTCAGAGGGAAGAACTTGCCCTTGCCAAAGAGAAGCTTGCTCTGGCTAGAGAGCAAAAGTTAAGTGGGTCAGAACCCACTGGTGGCAGCAATATCCCTAAGGATAGAGACAGGCACTATGATAATAGAAACCTGAGCAAGATTGTCCCTCCCTACAAGTGTGGGGATGACATCCACAAATGGATAACTGCTTTGGAGAGAGCTTGCAAAGTACAGCAGGTACCCCAAAGTCAGTGGGCAGCTATCTTGTGGCTCTCCTTCTCTGAGAAAGGTAGAGACAAGCTCCTCACAGTTAGTGATGAGGATGCAGACAATTACACTGTCCTGAAGAGTGCTCTAATTGATGGGTTTGGCCTAACCACTGAACAATACAAGTTGTTGTTCAGGGATACCCAGAAGACACAGACTCAGGACTGGACTGACTTTGTAGATTGTGCCACTAAGGCTCTGGAAGGCTGGCTAGTGGGAAGTAAGGTTAAGGACTATACAGGATTGTATAATTTGATCATGAGAGAACAAATCCTTAACAGCTGTCAAAACCAGCTACTGCATCAACACCTGATTGATTCTGATCTGACTTCTCCCCAAGAATTGGGAAAGAAGGCAGATAGATGGGTCAGGACTAGAGTTAAGCAGAAAAACCAGAACCAGGGCGGTGATCAGAAAAAGGCAGACCAGAAGGGTAATGATCAGAAACAAAAAGACCAGAAGTCTTCACCAGGCCCCCAAAAGGCTCAGGGGGAGGGTGGTCCCAAAAAGGATAAAAAGAAAGATGGCCAAAAGAAACCATGGTGCAACTATTGTAAGTCCAACTCACATTGGTTTAGTGAGTGTACCAAAAAGGATAAGCCCCCAGCCACCATTGCCCTTAAGGCAACTGTACCCCCTAGTCCAGCTGTAAGTGGTGGTTCCCAGCAAAAGGGTGTAGTAGGGTTAACCCTGGGAATTGAGGAGGATTCTGGCCTAGTCAGAATACCTACTCAGGCTGTTCTGATCTGTGATGGGGACTTAGCTTTGTCCTCTACTGTAGGCCCCAGTAACCTGGGCAAGTACAGACAGACTCCTTTTATCAACCAAAGAATGGCTCAGGCCTACAGGGACACTGGGGCTAGTGTCACAATGGTGACACCTGCCTTTGTGGACCCTGGACAGATCATACTAGGTGAGAATTATCTAGTGACCAACGCTAGCAATGCCACTACCTCCCATAGTGTGGCTATTGTTAACTTCTCCTGGGGAGGGGTAACTGGCCTCAAGAAAGTTGTTGTTAGTTCAGACCTTCCTGTAGAGTGTTTACTGGGCAATGATCTTGAAACTTCAGTTTGGTCTGAAGTGGAGTATAGGACCCATGCAGAAATGCTGGGGATAGATGCACATGTCCTTGCTGTGACCAGGTCACAGGCCAAAATGGGCACCACTGAACAAGTGCTGGATCCTGAAACTATGGACCAGTCACAACCCAAGAGAAAGAGCAGTAGGGTTAAGGCTGTGCCTTCCCCCCTGCCTCAGGTGGTGGATCAGCCCTCCCAGGAGGATGATTCTGAGAGCCCTGAAGGAACTGTCCTAGAAGAACTTGAACCTGATCAGGTTGAGTTTCTTGGGACAGGGGGACCTTCAAGGGCAGATCTGAGGCAGGCTCAATTAGACTGCCCCTCTCTTGAACCCCTCAGACAGCAGGCTGCTGCTGAGGCTGCAGGGAATGCTCAAGGTACCCATAGAGTGTATTGGGATGAAGGGCTACTGTATTCAGAGGCTAGAGACCCCAAGCCTGGTGCATCCAGGAGGTTGGTCATACCACTGAAGTTCAGAGGCTTCCTTCTTACCTTGGCCCATGATATTCCCCTTGCAGGACACTTAGGCCAGAACAAGACTTGGGACAGGCTTGTCCCTCACTTTCACTGGCCCCATATGTCAGAAGATACCAAGGAGTTTTGTCGCTCCTGTGTCACCTGCCAAGCCAGTGGCAAATCAGGTGGCACCACAAAGGCCCCCCTCATACCACTACCTGTGGCGGGGGTTCCCTTTGAAAGAGTGGGCATAGATATTGTAGGACCAATGGACCCACAAACAGCATCTGGGCACAGATTTATACTGGTGATAGTGGACCATGCCATCAGGTATCCAGAAGCTATTCCCCTGAGGACCACAACAGCTCCTGTTGTGGCAAGGGCCCTGCTTGGAGTATTCTCCAGAGTGGGCTTTCCAAAGGAGGTCATTTCTGACAGAGGTGCCAACTTCATGTCAGGATACTTGACTGCAATGTGGAAGGAGTGTGGTGTGAACTACAAGTTCACCACACCCTATCACCCACAGTGCAATGGGCTTGTTGAGAGATTCAACAAGACCCTAAAGGGAATGATAAAAGGTTTACCAGACAAGCTTAGGCGAAGATGGGACATCCTTTTACCCTGCCTTCTGTTTGCTTACAGAGAGATCCCACAAAAGGGGGTTGGCTACAGCCCTTTTGAGCTTTTGTTTGGGCATCCTGTAAGAGGACCCCTATGTTTAGTAAGGGAAGGATGGGAGAGACCTCTCAGACAACCCAAACTTGATATAGTGGATTATGTACTTGGTCTCCGCTCCAGGATGGCAGAGTATATGAAGAAGGCTTCTAAAAACCTTGAGGCAAGCCAAGAACTCCAAAAAGCTTGGCACGACCAAAAGGCTGTGCTGACTGTTTACTAGCCAGGGCAGAAAGTGTGGGTGTTGGAGCCAGTGGCCCCAGCAGCACTCCAAGACAAATGGTCTGGACCCCACACTATTGTTGAGAAAAAGGGAGAAGTCACCTACTTGGTGGACATTGGGACTCCCAGAAGCCCCCACAGGGTGCTTCATGTCAACAGATTAAAGGCATATGTTGACAGGGCAGACATGGGCTTACTCATGGCTACAGATGAGGGGCAGGAGGAAGAGAGTGACCCTCTCCCAGACCTGTTGACTCAGAACCCTGATGATGGCTCAGTTGATGGTGTGGTCTTTTCTGACAGCCTCACTGTCCATCAGCAACAGGACTGCAGGCAGGTTCTGCAATCCTGCAGACATATGTTCTCTCTGACCCCAAGTCAGACAAACTGGTGCACCCATGAGGTGGACACTGGTGACAGTCTGCCTGTGAAGAGTAAAATCTACAGGCAACCTGACCATGTCAGGGACTGCATAAAAGTTGAGGTACAAAAGATGTTGGAGCTGGGAGTCATTGAACCTTCAGAGAGCCCTTGGGCTAGTCCTGTAGTCTTTGTGCCAAAACCTCACACCCAAGATGGTAAGAGAGAGATGAGGTTTTGCGTGGATTACAGAGGTCTCAATGTTGTCACTAGGACAGATGCCCACCCAATACCTAGGGCAGATGAGCTCATTGACAGACTGGCAGCTGGTAAGGTTTTGAGCACATTTGACCTGACAGCAGGCTACTGGCAAATCAGACTAGCTGAGAATGCAAAGGCCAAAACTGCTTTCTCGACCCCAGGAGGACATTATCAATTTGTGGTAATGCCCTTTGGTTTGAAGAATGCACCTGCCACTTTCCAAAGGTTGGTGAATCAAGTCCTTACTGGGTTGGATGATTATTGTGCAGCTTATCTTGATGATATTGCTGTCTTTAGCTCCACCTGGGAGGATCACCTGGTCCACCTGAGGAATGTTTTAGAGGCCCTGCAAAAGGCAGGCCTCACTATCAAGGCCACTAAGTGCCAGATAGGGCAGAGCAAGGTTGTATACCTGGGCCACCTAGTTGGTGGGGGTCAGATTCAACCACTGGAGAGCAAGATCCAGACCATAAAGGACTGGACTCCTCCAACTACCCAGACTCAGGTCAGAGCTTTCTTGGGCCTGACTGGGTACTACAGAAAGTTTGTTAAGAACTATGGGTCCATTGTGACACCACTTAATGATTTGACCTCCAAGAAAATGCCAAAGAAAGTTCAGTGGACAGTAAGCTGTCAAAAAGCATTTGATGACCTGAAGCAGGCCATGTGCAGTGCACCTATTCTGAAAAGTCCAGACTACTCCAAAGAGTTCATTGTCCAGACAGATGCTTCTGAGTTAGGTGTGGGAGCTGTTCTTTCACAACTTAATATAGATGGTCAAGACCAGCCCATTGCTTTTATAAGTAGAAGGCTGACCCCTAGAGAGAAACGTTGGTCAGCTATTGAGAGGGAGGCCTTTGCTGTGGTTTGGGCCCTGAATAAGCTGAGGCCATACTTGTTTGGCACTCACTTCAAGATTCAGACAGACCATAAGCCCCTCTTGTGGCTAAATCAGATGAAGGGTGAAAATCCCAAACTTCTTAGGTGGTCCATTTCCCTACAGGGGATGGACTTCACAGTGGAACATAGACCTGGGACTGACCATGCCAATGCAGATGGACTCTCCAGATATTTCCACTTAGAACATGAAGACTCAACTGGTCAAGGTTAGTTTAATGTCCCTAAGTTTGGGGGGGGGGGGGGTTGTGTAGGAGAGTAGGGTCTGCTTTCTATGTTCACCCCCACTTTTTGCTTTTGCTTTACTGGTTTTCGACTTAGATGTGGCTGTGGGCCTGCTAATCAGACCCACAGCCCTGCTGTTCTCTCTCTAAATTGATACTATGTACTTTAGGTGCCTAACCCATTTGGATAGGATCACCTTATTGGCCCCTGTACAGTGTACCTTAGGTACCCAGGGCATAGGTGTACCCTAGGCCTACCAGGGGCTGCAGCATGTATTATGCCACCCCTGGCCTGGCCTTCCATTATGACACAACTGGCTGATCACTCAGCTGGGGCAAGGTCGTGTAATCACTCCTTGCTTAGGTGTAGTATTCCTATACCTAACTTACATATAGACACATGTGTACCTATCAGCCACTCCTATGGCAGGCCTTAACAATCCTGGAGGCAGAGTGCTTGGTAACATGTGAGATGGTGCTCTAGCATGAGCTGAGCCTGTCTGCAGCTTTCGGAACCATGTCCTTATAGCTGTTCTTTGATATAGCCTACCATATACTCTTAAAGTGCCTTATAATCTTAAACGGTTATGGGAACTATGGTTTGGCTTTATCAAAACATGTTGTGTAAGGTGTCTAACACTTTGGAATAATACCCCCATCCCATTTCTGGGGATGAGGATATTATCCCTCCCTTCTAGAGGGAGAAGACATGTTGTAACCTACTTACCCGGTTAAAGTTAACCAGAGCCCCAGCATCACAAAATGGATGCTGCTGCCACAGACACGAGTCTGACCTCCTGCTGCTGGGAGTGATCCCGGCAAGGGAGGCTTGGACAATAGGTTTCCTGCCTTGGGAGGTGCGAGCACCACCCCAGACAGGCCTTAGTGTATTGGGGCAGGGAGGGATGAAAAGAATGAGACATGCCTGGGGCACACAAGGTGTCCCGTGCATAGTCCAGTTCAAACCGGTGCTGGGGCACTCCAGCCCCAGTCCTGGCGCGAAACTGGACAAAGGGAAGGGGGTGTAACCACCCCCCTCCCAGGTCCCACCCATAAGGCGTGACCTAGCAGGCAACCCAGCCCCCCAGATTAGTATAAGAGTGGTAGCTGGGCCCCAGGAGATTAGATTATCCTGAACCTGCAACTTGAACAGAAACTCTGGACCTTCGACATTCGACGAAAGAAGAAGACTGAAGAATCTCCCTTGTGGCCAAGGAGTGGCTACCCTGTGCAAACAGGCACCATCAAGAGACTACCCTTTGCTTTGCTGAAGTTCTACGAGGAACCGACTGCAGAGCCCGACCAGAGCCTTGACTTCCAGACTTCTCCGACCCTGATCCACATCCACAGCCGAGCTGAGATCCGTGGAGGCGACGAGAGACGTGGGACCGGCTACCTGGGAAAAGTGGCGAGTATCTTCCAGCGCAGCTTCTGAGGCACCCTCGAAGTTGTGCACCGGGGATTGAGAAGCCCCAACCCCAAGCACCATCTGCACCGAAGATCAGCCCCCCACACTCCACGAGTCCTGCGTGGGGCCCTTCTGCATTTTCCTGCTTGCCGCGTCTGTCCGGTTGCTTGCCCGTTGGCTAGCGGCCTTTGTGACGACACACCTTGAAATCTTCACTGCTGGTTTGGCTCCTCCAGACTGGCTCCCGCTTCCTTGCAAAAGAGAAGCACCCCAGACCTTCCTGGTCTGCACCAGAAGCAAGTCCTCCGTTCTTCGTGGGTTCCGCTTGCCAAGGCTTGGTGAGTCCTAGTTCGACTTCGACGCCACCGGCAGCAAGAGCCTTCGTGGGACAGCTCGCCTCCTGGTCCTGGTCGTCCTCGACGCCTCCTGATACCCGTGGCTGCAGCGACAAGCTTCACCTTTCACCTGCAATCTTCACGACATCGCCTGGTTCCTTCCTGGTTCCACGTGGTCACTGGCTAGTGACCTTGACTCTGTCCCTTCTGCTTGCAGGTATCCTCTCTTCTTGATCCCAGCCTTGGGATCCACCGGACACTCTTCACTGACTGCCTGTCAGCAACTTTCCTTCAGGCATCCATAGAAGTCCACGACGAAACCCGACGCAAGTTCACACCTATGCACCCGCAGCCCGTGGGCTAGGTAACTTGGGTACTTCGGTGCTCACAAGGGTAGTGACTATCCTAGGGTCTAGGTTCCGAGTCTCGACTCTCTAGCTGCTTCAGAAATGTCCTTAAACTGTTAATTTCTACTTGCTAGTAATTCTATCGACTTTTACGCATTACGCGTGAGTGTTTCCACTCTGCACCTGAATCCCGTGGGCCTCCCACTTCCTAACTGTTGCTAGTGTAGTGTAGCCCCAGCGATTCCCTAGGCCTAGGCCTATCCTATTTTCGTGACAGTGGTCCTTATACCACTTCTTTAGTATATGGTTTGCGTGGCCCCTAGGGCCTAACTGTATTACTTACCTGTGTGACTTAATGTATGCTTAAATAAGACTGTGTTGTACTTACCTCTAATCTCATAAAGAGTGCTGAGGGTTTGACTAGAATAAATACACTTTATTTTATATATATATATATCTGTTGTGGTGTCCTTTCATTTGGTATTCAAGGGATTATATATGGTATCACAGCTGGCTTCACATGCCATTCAGAGTTTAGCCTAAGACTGCTCTTGTCCATGCTACCACTAGGATAGCTGGTCTATAAGGTTGACTTTTCAACCAATCACCATAAGGGTTGTTTGGACTGATATAGGGTGTACACTAGAACTAGTGACATCATACATCAGGCCAACTTCTCACAGCCCTCTCTCTGCAAAAGCCATGCACGCATTTTGCCTGACTTATCTCTCGCAGCATGGGCCCCAGTCATGTAGGCTTTATAATCAAAGTGCTGCAAGACAATGGCAAATAGCTTCTCCTGTTCTTCCAGGACGTGCTCCCTAAAGAATGCCTCCTGTCGAAGTGCAGCTGAGTCCATACCCCAATATTTGTAGAAATACAGAACCCTGTACCACCACTATCACTGACTCCAATTCCATCCCTGGCGAGGACGCCGACCATGCATTATCAAGCCAAAAGCTAGAAACCTGCCTGCCTAAAGAGACCCAGAAGGCCTGATCTTTGAGTGTAGTCGGATCCAAGAGCCAGGTAGGGATCATCAGCCTACGTGGAGACCATGTGAAGGAACACAGCAAAGGGGAGTCGTCGGAATACGTCCTCGCCAAGTGTTCTGTGTTGGCTGCCTTAATATACGATGCCACAAAACAATAAACTCTGTCGAGCCGCACTTCTAAAGCGTGCAATCCAGAGCGGTAAGAGTATGCCAGGGGGTCTGGGTTCTGCGCTCTCCAGCTATCCAGGAGGTCCCACTAGACAGTCCAAGAGCAGGCAGCCTCCACCAATTAATGAGCCAGTGCTGTGCGCAGAAGGGGGTGAGATCTATCTAAGCCCAGGTTGGCAACACAATTAAACCCCCCCTCATGCCACTATCCTCAAATAAGGACCCATTAGCATTAACAGGGGAGCCAAGCTAGTCAGAAAAACAGGTTGCTCCACATTTGAGGCGTAAATATTCAATAAGGCAACAACTCTACTATCTAATCGGCCCAGCACAAACACATATCGGCCCTACGAGTCTAATTTGTGCCCTGGGTAGATGGAAGGGCACCCCGTGCTGGATCCAAACAAGTGCTTCCCGCATAAAGGTCGAGTAAGTGGTGGCATATAACTGGCCCCTCCATCGCCTATGTAAGGCAAAGCCTTCAGGTTCCATAAGGTGAGTCACCTGCAGGAACGCAATCTGTACCCCTCTGCAGTTGAAGTAAGTTAAAACGTTATATCATTTAGAGGGGGTGGAAAGGCCCTGCACATTCCATGTGATCAGTCTAATCTGGGTTGCCATGTGGTCCGGTCCGGTCCAGGCATACTGCCACAAAGCACCCCCAGCACCCAACAACCATCCTCGGCCACTCATACCAAGCACACAAAAGATAATTTTCTGCTATTTGTGCCCCCAACACCCCCCTAGGACTGCAACATACAAAGTCTTGTCCAAACAATAAATAATACAGGGCTAACTAAAAGGTCCACTAAAGCTCAACGGTGGGACCAACAAATTCCACAATAGAGTGAGGAACAACGAACTCCAAAGGGAGAAAGAGAAACGAATAAAGCAACCCAATGTAACAGGAGAAGGTGTGCAAACCCTCCCCCTACCCAGTTACCCCCTGGTCCATGCAAATTAAAAAACAGTAGGAATCGACAACATTAATAATCATGCAACCACCAGTAATCCACAGCCCAAGGAAAACAGTGGTCCACTCTTCAGAGATCGCCCACCAGGTATTCATCAGACAAGTTCTTTAGCCGTGCCCAGGATAACCCCCGGTAGTATATTCTCCAGATCCGGCAATACAGTGTCCTCCGAGTTGGTAGTGGAACTGCGACGCGTCAAGGATGCCTGCTGCATGGAGTCCTCGCTTACCCCGAGAGATGCAACAGTCTTTACTACCCTTGTCTGTTCCAGGGCTGCTTGCAGCCTAGTAGGGCGATTCATTCCTCTGTGGCGGGCTCTCTGCTCCAACATCTCAGGATGTACAGTACTTTGGTCGTATGACTCCAACCAGTCCCAGGCCACCACCAGATCTGTGAAGAAATGCACCAGATCCTCTGGACTCAAAGCCGGGCTGGAAATAGTAGGGAGTAAATCAAGCTCAGGTCACACAGCTTCTTCTTGACTTTGAGAAACTTTGCTTTCTGGGTTTGGACCTGGAGGATAAAGTGAGGGAATAAAGAGACACTGCCATTTTACACCACGAAAGGCCAATGTGCATGGGCTTGCTGCAAAAGATGATCTCTCTCTCATGGAAGTGAAGGAAGCGAGCTATCACTGGGCGTGGCAGGGGCCATGGGCGAAAAGGCTGCACAGGCATACGGTAAGCCTGTTCAAGACCATAATGTTTGAATAGGGCCTCTGGACCCACAACTGTCTGAAGCCAATATTCAAGGAAGACCAGCAAAGAGTTGCCCTCAATTCGTTCCGGGAGGCCTACCACTCAGATATTATTCTGGCAGGCCCTCCCCTTCTAACCATCCAGCTGAGCAGCTAATTGCCTAGTTTGGGCTTCTAGTTCTGTAAGGTGGTGATCTGTAGACTGTACAGCTGGTGCCAGTGACTGTGCTGTGACCGACAATGCAGTTTCCTTAGTCCTCACGGATGAGGCAGAGTTCCACTGCTATGGAATCCATCTTTCCCTCCAGACATTACCCAGACGCATCAGTCGCAGCCAGGAGTTAATCAAATTTACTATCAAGAGAGGAAGTGTATCCGTCACTTGCACCCTAATTCATCCTCTTCTGGGGGGCGCTCGTGTATGCATCCTCCTTGGCTTTTGTGTATGACCCATGGTGTCTCCGTACGCACAAACAGGAATATTCAAAGAAGCACCACTGTAAGCACTAGTGTAGAATGATCAGACGCCAACCACCAGCGAGGGCCTCAAGGCTTCAGGGAAAAGACAGAGCCCAAGTAACCTAGTGTCATGTCTGCTACATGCAAATGAGGGTTATGGGCCGTTCCTGTGGGGCACTGAGGGCGCACGGGGTTACTTCAACCATATGCACAGACCAGCATTGTGGAGGTGACCAGCAGGACAGGATATGGTCAGGGTCCAGAGGCAACTCAGTCAGCCACAAACATTCAATCAGTGAGGTGGGAGGGTGGAAGGAGCAGTGTGTCACCTGGTAGTGTCCAGCGAAGTCCTCAGATCCCCAGGAGCTGCCTAGCATTAGCACCCCGGAAACGTAAGCATCAAAGTTAACCCCACTACCCTGTCTGTAGAATCATGTAGGGGTACCAAATGAAAGTCACACTAATAAGGGGTTACCTGGCTGCCAGGAGTCAACAAGGTGATGGGAGGGACCGTGCAGCAATAATTAGGAGCAGGTCAAGTGGTACCAAAAGGAATCGCGCCTCCAAAGTGGTAGGGACCCCAGGCAGTAATAGGGCAAGCTCCTTACCCAAGATTGATGCCAGTTTGCATACAAGGCCAAACACCATTGTAGCCTCTCTGCGGGCCCCCTTGCAATCTCCAGCAGCACCAGTAGAATGAGGGCTGGCTAATCCAGTGTCACTGCGGTAATTCAGAGGTGAGCGGGCCCCCAGCTCTCTACTTCTGCCCCATAGTGGGGAATGCCGTCTCCCCCATCAGACTCACCTCCTCTTATGGTGCCTTCTGAGCCCACCGCCGTCCACACTAGTACTGCTCTGTCAGGCAATGTATCGGGTCACGCGGGCCTACGAGACAGGGTGGGGCCGCCCGCACCAAGATAGCAGGCTTTGCCCACTGGCGGGCTCTGTCGCCGCCCGGTGTGTTGGCTCAATTAAGGAACCAGGACCCCCACTGGGTTCCAGGGGCCTTGGAGCACTACGCTGGTCCTGCCCAGCAGCATGTCTCACACATGGTGCAGTTGCCTGTCCTCCTATGCGGCCCTCGCTAACGATGCAAGGCCACCATTTTGGGCAATTGGGGGCGCCGCGCCTGGGCCGGAGTCAGCACCCACTACAGCAGTGGTGCAGTCCCTCTGCCATCCAAAGACCCCTACAGGAGCTCCGTGTTAAAAAAGCACCTCATTAGGCTCTGGGGAGTGTGTATAGCGGCTACAGTGGGCCAGGGGATCACGGTCGGCAAGTAGCTCGTGCCGTCAGCGTCCTCGCGGCATGGAGGTAGGCTTTGCTCCCTCCCAACAAAGACTATATATTTAGCCTCTGCTTGCTTCACTGAAATATAAATGTAATATTTGTGCTCATCCTCGCTCCTCCACCCTCCCTCTCATATCATGTTTGCACTTCAATCTATGGTATTCTGCCTTATCCAACCTCCCTCAGGTTTCTCATTTACTTTTTTATAGATTGGGACCGCTATGAGAAGTTCCAGCTTTCCTTGGGGCAACAGGCTGTAACATATGGTGAAGGAGTTAGCCATCTTGGAATTCTGTTAATTGGAACTGCTAGCCTAATTACAGTTACTGTCTGCTTTTAGATCATGGTAGACAACTTTTTGCTACTCATTATTTGGCCACAGGTTTTTATGTCTTTGCTTGGGGTTTTAAGGGTTGTAAACAGGAATAAGTATTCTTATGGTAGACATCTACTGCTGACTGTGACTTGTCAACAATGTGTAGCTTACTGTCAGATCAATTTAGCAGCTGTGGGTGTTAAAAGGGAGCGCAAGGGGATTTTGTCAAAGGGATTGACCAGCCTGGATACATAAAAATGGCTAGGGTAATGCTTTCCGCTGACATCTGCTGTGATAAGCAGAGCACAATTTGAAATCCTAATAAGGACATACCAACCAGTCATACTTGTGAGAATTGTAAACTGAATATCGCTGGCTTGCCAAAAGAACAAGTTACTTACCTTTGGTAACGCTTTTTCTGGTGGATACAGTATCTGCCTGTGGATTCTGCACCTTTTTCTCCGGCAAAATGGAATGGCTCGGCACACAACTCCATGTGATGTCATCAGAGCCATAAGAACACCTCGTCGGTGTGCTGACGTCAGTTCCACCCATTTTTTTCTGTCCCTTCGAGGCGAACAGGTGAACCGACAACATTTTCACAAGTATACACAGTTTAAAAACACAACCAAAACTGGAAATTCTACATCATAGACATTTCCTGGTGCCAAGCATCACATGATTCCAACAATAAATCCCATAAGATATACATTGATTATTTTTTCGGTAGAACCAGACAGGCAATGGGGAGGAGGGTGGGTCAGTGAGGAATCCACAGGCAGATACTGTATCCACCAGAAACAGCTTTACCAAAGTTAAGTAACTTGTTCTTCTGATGGATACATCTGCCTGTGGATTCCTCACCTTTTGAATTGAATCCCCGAACATGTCTGTTCCCGGTGGAGGGTGCCTGCCTGCCTATTCCAAAAAATCCTGCAGCACAATACATGCAAAATGGCTGTCCTTCCTCACCTCCAAATCCAAGTAATAGTGCTTCGCAAATGGGTAGAGGGAGTCCCAAGTTGCCACCTTGCAGATGTCTAACACAGGGACACCTCTAGCTAAAGCCGAAGAAGATGACTTAGCTCTGGTAGAATGAGTGCCAATACCTTCAGGAGGCTCCTTATTGGTAAGGCGTAGCAGATCTTGATACAGAGGATGATTCATCTGGACAGCGTTCTTTTGTGGACAGCCTTCTTCTTTCCCACATAACCAATGAACAGTTGATCGTCCAACCTGAAGTCCTTGGTTCTGTCGAAGTAGAAGCTGACGGCCCTCTTGGGGTCCAGGAGATGAAGTCTCTCCTCCTCCTTAGAAGGGTGAGGCAGAGGACAGAAAGTGAGTCAAGTGATGGTCTGCCCCAAGTGGAAAGGAGTGACCACCTTAGGCAGGAAAGCAGCTCTGGTCCTAAGAACCATCTTATCCAAATGGAATAATGTAAAAGGATGCTTGGAGCTAAGAGCCTGCATCTCACTCACCCTCCTAGCGGAAGTGATTGCAACCAAAAATATAGTTTTAAATGCTAGAAACCTTAAGTGAGAACCAAATTCAAACCCCACTGAGGTATGATAAAAGGAGTGGGAGGAAACCTATCTGAGAGACCATTAATGAATCTCATAACAATGGGAGATTTAAACAACGAGGGCTGGTGGAGGTGCAGGCTTTGGAGGTGGGGGTATAGGAACCGGCCCCTGCGATTGCGTGAGGAGGTTTGCCCTGAGAGGGAGACGGAGCAGAGGGTGCATTGAGAGGTAAGGGAGGTCTGTGTACCACACCCTTTGCGGCCAATCTGGGGCAATCAATAGGACTTGAGCCCAGTCTTGGCGAATCTTCCGCAGAACTTGAAGAATTAAGGGGATGGGAGGAAACACGTAAAGAAGCTGTTCTCACAAATCTAACTGAAAAAAAGATATGACCCTACTCCTCCCTGTTTGTTGATGTGCCACATCATGGTAGTGTTGTCTGTTAGGACCTGAACCGACTGACCGCGAAGGGAGGGAAGGAAGGTCTTGAGAGTCAAATGTATCGCCTGCAATTCCAGAAGATTGATGTGAAACAATCTTTCCTCTGGAGACCAAAGACCTTTGACCTCCAGATCCCCCAGATGGGCTCTCAACCCTAAAGTGCCCACCAGGGAAGGAGGCTGAAACGACTTCCCGTGAGACAGGTTGCCTGGAACACTCTACCGTAGCAGCTTTGCTGCTTTGTCTCTGGAGATTCTGGCCACTTATTCGAGATCTCCGTTGTGTTAAAACCACTGTCTGCGGAGGCACCACTGAAGGGCCCTCATTTGCCAGCGTGCATGGTTGAACAACAGTATGCAGGAAGTAAACTTACAGAGCAGGCGCAAGATCTTCAGAACTGGAACAACCGCTCCATTCTGTCAAAGTGGAATCATAGCCCGGATGTCTTGAATCCTTTGTAGAGGCAGGAAGACATGACTTACAGTAGTGTCCAGTACTGCCCCTATGAACAGATTGTGCTGAGAAGACACCAGGTGAGATTTGGGTACATTTATCCCACACCCCAAGTCGAACACCAGTTGTATTGTTACTTGTAAGTGATCATCTCTGGTGACTTTGCCTTGAGCAGCCAGTCGTCCAGATAGGGGAAACCAGGAATCCCTGACCTTCTGAGATGTGCTACCACTACAGCCATCAACTTTTTGAAGACCCAAGGTGTGGAAGTAAGGCAGAACGGAAGGATTGCAAACTGGTAGTGTTGAGACCCCACCTTAAAACAGAGATACTTCTGATGCGACTTCAGGATGGGAATGTGAAAATATGCATCCTGCAAATCGATCAACACCATCCAGTCTTCCTTCTGCAGCACAGGAAAGAAGCCTGAGCCAGGGTCAACATTTTGAGTTTCTCCTGTTTGAGGTAAAAATTCGAAACCCTGAGGTCAAGGATCGGCCTCAAACAACTGTCATTTTTGGGAATCAGGGCGTATCGGGAGAAGCATTCCTGACCCCTTTCCTGCTCCGAAACCACCTTGTTCGCACCTTTTTGCAGCAATGACAGAACCTCCTGCTGGAGAAGCAGAAAATGCTCTTCCGAGCACAAATTCTGATGGGGAGGGAAAGGAGGGGGGAACTCGGTGATTTCAACAGCCTGTAAAGCCAGTGAGTTGAGGGGCAGACTACAGGCCCCAGTGCTACCCGTGGCCGCACACGCCTTGAACTTAACGCCCGGAGGCACTTACTTAGCTCCTTGGGGGACCCCGTTGCGCAGGAAGCCCGTGATTTCAGCAGCCTGTGCAGCCAGTGATCCCATTGCCCTGGCTACCGAATCGGCCGTGTGCAGACAAGACTGTATCACCTCACGGGCAGCAGCTTGGGCATTGGACAACAACTCTCAGAAATGCCCTTGTACCTCCTCAGGCAATTTTGGGACCATCCCCTGGCTGAATCTATGAGGGCGTGGATGTAGTGACCCAAAAGGCATGTGGCATTTGTAGACTGAGGGCCATACTCCCCGACAAGAGCACCTTCTTTGCCGATAGCTCCATGCGCTTAGACTCCCTATCCGCATGCGTAGATGGGAAGGAACCTGCAGACTTACTTGAGGAGCAAGAAGCACCAAGCTTTCTGGCAAAGGATGGGTGGACAGAAAAGCAGAATCCCCCAGAGTCACCTTGTACCTCCTTGCCACAGTCCTGGAAACCACTGAAGCAAAAATCGGCTTCAGCCAGACATTGAGAATAGGCTCTGTCAATGCCTCATTAAAGGGAAGTAAAGGCTCTGAAATAGAGGAAGGATAATGGAGAACCTCCATCAGGATATTAGACTTTAACTCCGCGGTAGGAAGAGGCAATTCCAAGAGATCTGCAGCCTTTCTGATCACAGGGTGATATGAGGCCACCTCCTTCGTCGGCAGACCCTTTGAAGATGAAAGCTCATATTTAGGAGAGGTGTCCAGGCCACTAGCCACCTGTAAACCCTCAAAATCCGGTTCAGGATCCACAATCTCCCCTTCCTCAGCCTTTCCATGTTCCTCCTGGTACTCTTCTTCCTCTAATAGTCTTTGCGCCTCTCTCCAAGACCTCATCCTCGGAATATGCATCTGTGGCGCCAGAAACGGCGCTGGTGACTTCGGGATTTGTGATGAAGGGAGGCCCACAGGAACAGGAGTCAAAACCGGTCGAGGTCCAGTTGTCTCCGGTACGGAACCAGGCGGCGCCTAGGATGAACCACCCAGAGGAACTCGCCCCTCCAAAAACTGCAACAGCATCGAAAGTCTCGGCTTCGGAAGAGGCCAACTCCCTGGAGCCATAGGCATGAAAAAGGCATGAGCGGTGCCTGATGAAAGTGAGGTGGCAAACCTCCCAAGGTGCAAATGGCAATACAAAATCACTAGGCAACATAAAGGTCAGGAAAACAATTATAACAAACCTCAATTTGAACAATGATGAAAAATCGACCCAATGTATCAAACAATTATAAAAATATATAATTTTATTATTATTACAAGATACTTAAAAAGGTGGCTCAGAATTCATTGGACAATGACTAAAACACAAAATCAGTGTCAGGATCCACAATCTCTCCTTCCTCAGCCTCTCCATGTTCCTCCTGGTACTCTTCTTCCTCCAATAGTCTTTGCGCCTCTCTCCAAGACCTCATCCTTGGATGAACTACCCAGAGGAACTCGCCAACCCCAAAGACTGCAACGGCATATAAAATCTCAGTGGCGGAAGAGGCCAACTTCCTGGAGCCATAGGCATGAGTGGTGCCTGAGGAAAGTGAGGTGGCAAACCTCCCGAGGTGCACCAGTAGGGTTTCCAGTTCTGGCCAACAAGCCGAACATCTCATTCAAAAAATGAGACCGATCCGAATCAGGAGTCGGGAAAGCAGAATACATCGGATCCGGTACTACAGGCTCTGGAGCTACTCAGGGAGGTACTAAATTCATCTTCATCTGTGGCGCCAGAGACCCCGGAGCCAGAGGTGGAGTATGCGACTTTGGCAACGGTGGAGGAATTGCATTTCTCGGAGATTGTGAAGTCACCACTCTCGGAGCCGGAGACAGGGCCGGAGTCACCTAAGGTGAAGCAGTCTGAGAGATCTTATCCTTGTGATGACGTCTGGCACACAGAGACACGGACTTCGGAGTTGCATTCTTCGATGAGCGACGCCAAGAACAATGGTGCCGCCTTTTTCCTATGTTTCTTCAACGACCTCGATGTGTGTGTTGTCAGCGACTTTGAACGGGTCCTTGACCTCATGCCACCCCTTTTCTGCTTCTTGGCCATGAATAATTTGGACTCCCTCTCCTTCAGCGCTTTAGGTTTCATGCACTTCCATGAAGTGCATGTCCTGATGTAGTGGTCCGACGAAAGACATCATAAACAGTCTTCATGAAGGTCAGTGATGGACATCTGGGGCCCACATTCTCTGCATGGCTTGAGACCTAATTTTCCCTGTGTATTCATCCTTGATAGCTACAAAATCACGACACTCCGCAACAAAGAAACTTCCAGAAATGGAGAGCCTGGGGCAAAAAAACGTTAAGCGTCGATGGTGCGGAAAAAAGGGAACTGACGTCAGCACGCCAACGAGGACTTCTTTTGGCTCCGATGACGTCATGCGGAGTCGCGTGCGGAGCCGTTCAATTGAGACATCCTCGTCGATGTAGGAGAGCTGAGGCTTAAAGTTTCCATGGTGGAAGGCTGCGAATTGGGATAATTCAAAAGGTGAGGAACCCACAGGAAGATGTATCCATCAGAAATTAACATTTGTTGCTTAGAGCTCTTAGTAACAGGAAAAGTGACATGTTAAGTGCTCTACAAAAACAGGTTACTGTTCGTATTAGGCAACTTATTTTGTTTGCGATGCTCATACATACTTTGCCGCCATCGGGAGAGATATGTACACAGTTGCTGGTGGACCACACAAGCTGTATGTTCAAAAGCCATGCTTCTCTTTAGTCCATGATCCTCTGCTGATGACCTGGCTCACCCTGAACACTGACAGCCCAGAGAAGGGCTAGTATTTGAGGACTGGGAACCAACGCATGAGACATTGAAAAACTGAATACTCATGCTTTATAAGTGAGTGAATGAAATAGAAAAACGTAGTTCCCTGAATGTGTGCAGTGGAAGGATACTAGTCATCTGATAAAAGGGATGGTAAAGAGGTGTTGGTCCAGGGGCGGGACAAACACAAGAGGACGAAAAGCCTTCAAATAAGAAGTAAGCACAACAGTCAAAATAAACCAAACCAATTTTAAGCAACAGCCAGGCTCTAAGCTAAGTTTATAGAATGATTCACAAGAAATCCTTCCACAACCTATAGCAGTAATGGGTAGAAATCTTTTAATCTCTGAACAGCCAAAACAAACAGTTTAGTCCAAACTGGCAGGCCAGATACCCTTCCAAACAAGAACAGAGGCAACCCTAAACCGGTGTCTGCCTTTTGGGCCTAGTCGGTGCTAGTCAGTGAGACAGCTTGGAAGCTAAGGCACAGCAAGAATAGGGTTCACATCTGGGCAATGATGTTTTTTAGCAGAAACAGTAACCACCATATGAACTTTATAAAGCAAGGACCAGCCTGATGGGAGACTAGCGCTTTCTTTCCCAACGCCTGGGCACAGTCCCTGTGTGCCCTACTGGAGCCTGTGTGTGGGGTTTGGGGGTTCCATAAGGGGTACACCACTAATATCAGGACCCTTTGATGCACCCTCTGTGGATGGCATGGAGCACATCTGCGAAAGCTGAAAACTTTCAGAAAAGTCAGTGACTCTGCATTTTCGGCTTACAAAGATCACACTTCAAATGACTACAGTGGTTCTCTGAAATCTCATAAATTAAAATTCAGAGGCTGGCCACTAAAGGAAATACGTGCAACCCTTTCTTTGATTTACAAAGGTGTTACCCCTGCATGTGGAGAGACTGTTAGGTGAGTGAGGGAGTGCACAGGCAGTTGGGGGAAGGGAGTTCTATGCATTTAATGAAGAACTATTTATCATTTATACTGCACATTTCCAACATTTGATTGAGTCATCAGTCACATCTAGACATCAGATACCCAGAATCTGGACAATTGGGACAGGTCTGGAAGAATTCACAGCTCCCAGAGGGTGAGATGACCTAATTCTCTGAATGGCCTCCAGACAGAGATGCCGGACCTTCGGCCCTTACTGTCTGCTTCTGACAAGGCAGACCATAATCAAGCGTCGAGGCCGTGATGTGCCATCGATGCTAAACCCTCCGTCCGCATGAATCAGACAAGCAGAGCAGCACCAGGGCTCCAGCGGAGAAGCCATTCCCATTAGAGGATGACACACTGATGGAGGCGTGAGGAGGGACAGTCGGGCTGAAGAAAGGAGCAGAGAAAGAGAAAGAATAGGGACCATCAGCACACCGGACTGTGACAGTACAACACTCAGTAACTATACCATCAACACACCAGACTGTGACAGTATAACACTCAGTATCTGTACGATCAACTCACAGGGCTGTGACTGTATAACGCTCAGTATCTATAACATCAACACACCGGACTGTGACAGTATAACACTCAGTATCTATACCATCAACACACCGGACTGTGACAGTATAACACTAAGTATCTGAACCATCAACTCACAGGGCTGTGACAGTATAACGCTCAGTATCTATAACATCAACACACCGGACTGTGACAGTATAATACTCAACACACTAGACTACTGTGATCGTGTAATACTCAGTATCTATACCTTCAATACACCAGACTGTGACATTATAATACTCAGTAACTATATCATCAATACAAAAGACTGTGACAGTATAATACTTGGTACTTTTACCATCAATACACCAAATTTTGATAGTATAATACTCAGTATTTATACCATTAATACACCTGACTGTGTAAGAATAATTCTCAGTATCTATCCTGACACTACACTAGACTATGACAGTATAATACTCAACAAACCAGACTCGACAGTATAATACTCAGTATCTATACTATCAATACAAAAGACTGTGTAGTATAATACTCAACACACCAGACTGTGAAAATATAATACTCAGTATCTTCAAAGCACCAGACTGTGATATTATAGTACTCAGTAACTATAGCATCAATACACCAAACCGTGACAGTGTAGTACTCAGAATCTATACCATCAATACAAAAGACTGTGAGAGTATAATACTTGGTACCTATACCATCAATACACCAAATGTTGATAGTATAATACTCAGTATTTATACCTTTAATACACCAGACTGTGTAAGTATAATACTCAGTATTTATACCATCAATACAAAAGACTGTGTCAGTATAATACTCAACACACCAGAACGTGACAATATAATACTCAGTGTCTATAGCTTCAATGCACCAGACTGTGACAGTATAATACTCAGTACCTACACCATCAATACACTAAATTAGAATTTTTTAATACTCAGTATCTATATCATCAATACACCAGACTGTGACAGTATAATACTTAGTATCTATACCATAAATACAAAAGACTGAGACAGTATAATACTCAACACACTAGAATCTGACAATATAATACTCCAGGGGGAGCATTTCTACCTGTCCAGTCGAACGAGGGGGTCGCGCTGCCACTAGTGACCTCGCCGCATTGCAGGAGCCCTGACGCTGTGGTCGCCCCCTCCGCCGAGCAGCTGACATCGCTCGACCGCGGAGTGGGGCGGACTACAGTACCCAACCTGCCTCAGGACACCGCCCACTTCCTGGTTGCCGCGCCTGGAGGCGTTTAAAAGCAGGCAGCTTCCTCCGCCTCGCGGACGCGCGCGGGCGACGCCGGGCTGAGCCCGGGCAGAGGGCGGGCCGTCTGCGGCCGTCCGAGGCTGGGCTGGGCCCCCCCCCCCGAAAATCGTGACTGTTGCTATCAGGTAGCCCATATAATTAGTTGCCCCTAGCTGTTCTAGGTTACTGCTAGGGGTTTTGTTTTTACATTTGGGCTGGTCTTGTTGTAGCGATGTCAACCCGCTCAGGCAAAAGCCTGAGGAGAGGCGGGAGGGGGAGGGGAGGGGGTATGGTTGGCACAATGGACAAGTTTATTACCCGTGTGGCTAATGTTATTGACAAAGAAATCGCCATGGCTGAGCGGCGGCTATCTCGAGGTCCCTCTGGACATAGACGATCATCGTTGGGCTCGATAGCTTTGGTCCCCTCCCCAGAGCGAACACTGGACCCATCTGCCCCGCCCCTTCCCCCCTGGACCACCCTTGTGTGGCCGCCCTAAGAGCTAGTATAGATGGGTTGGAAATTTTGACGGCCACGGCACTTCATGCTGAAAACAATCTGGCCTCAGATCTAATGGCGAATGAGACAGCTATCTCCTCGTTGCCTTTGGCTAATCCTTTTACTCACCCGATGTCGCCCCCACCATCGGCCCTTGTGGTGCAGGCAGAAATACACTCAGTCCCCACTAAAAGGAAAAGATTGTCTACCCCACGGAAAGGTAGACTGGTTAAAGACCATAAGAGACCTAGGTGGGTTGGCGTCAGGACGGGTGGCTTACGTAAGGCAGTAGGGCGGGATTCCAGCCCGCTACAGGGAGAGAAGGGGGAGGGTACATCTGGAGGGCCAGTGGTTAGTGCCTGTGAAGAACAGACTGGTGGCCTTGCAGCGTCCTCACCCCCAGAGTCTCTCCTAATTGAAAACATGGAGAAAATGATGAAATCCTTACTCCTCCCGGTGTTAGATTAAATCAGGGGGCTATCAGAGCGGGTGGATAAAATGGAGCAGGCAACCCTAGACAATTTTTTCTCCCTAAAATCATTTATTAAATTGCATTTAAGAATTAGGGAGGATGGGCCGGGGGGGGGGGGGGGGACTGACAGCAGGGATACCCCTATAGTTCAACAAGGCACAGCTACTACAGCAGGCATTAAGCCAGTTGTACCTGAGGTGACTGATGGTAATTCGCATCCTACCGTTATGGCTGTAGGGATAGCGAGGAAACCTGGGCCATCAATACTCAAGCCTGTAGAGAAATTAAAGCCCCCTAAGGCCGCTAATAACATCTTAGGTAAAAGGTCAGCATGTGCCACAGCTTCTGGCACCCCTGGCAAAGCAAACTCTATCACCTCAGCCGCCATTCCAGTAGCCCCTTGTACACCTGAGACTTTAACACCTAAATCAGCTAATCCTGCAAAGACCCATGCACAGCAGACAGGTGAGGGTCTTAAGGGTGGGAGGGCCGACAATGTTAATCTCCCCCCTGACTGTCAGCCCTATGTAGCCGTGTTGACTGGGGTGCCTGTGCTCAGCCCGGGTAAGCGTGAGACATTTGCTGAACTGTATAACAAGACCCTATTTTGGCTTAAAGAAAACAGACCCTTGCCCAAATTTTGTGAGGGACGGATCATCCACGTAAGGAGAGTTGGCTGGATTGGTACTAAGCAAAAAACTATAAGTGGGGATTGCATCATAGTAAATTTTGAGGATCCAAGGGTTGCTAGCTTTGTATGCAGTGGACCTGTGAGGGAGCATAGCCCAACAGGTAGCGGGGGACCAATTGGCATCCACGACCTTAGTTATTTTAATCCCCCTAATTTGCCAGTGAGGCCAGCCGGAACCCCCATGTGGGAGGATTGGGATGGCAGACAGATTCGTGGAAGCCTCTCCCAATTTAGCCTATTTGGTAATACCCCTTGTCAGCCGCATGGTCGTTTTTGGCAAGGCTACTGACATGCAATCTGCCCAATACAGGAGATGCATAACGTGGCATCCGGGGAGAGATTAGCTAGTAGTCTAATATTTGGAGAGGAATTGGTGGGGTCACCTACTAGTACCCTTTTTTCACCAACTATCTCTAGGGGGCATTCACCGGTGGCTTCACCCGAAGCACTCGCGTCATCACTGCACAGTAGGGAGTCAGTTGAGGGGGACATTTTAATCCTGGATGCTGTGGCGTTGCCTATTATTGAGGTGGCTACTGCCACTGCTAATGCCCCTCCTGTAAGTGAATCAGCAATGGGGCAGGGAGGGGCTGGCAGTGTGTCCCTGAAGGTAGCCAGCTGGAATATAGCGGGCCTTGCACGGAACACAAGCATACCAGACTGGAATGTATTTATAGAACCGTTTGGGATCTGCTTGTTCCAGGAAACCTGGTGCTTGGAACCTCTACATAAGATGGGTTATACCACCTATTTTGTTCCTGCCATACGACCGAGTGGAGGGAAGGGGCGCCCCTCGGGAGGGCTATTAATCTGGGTAAGCATCTCCCTGCGGTACTCCATTAAATGTATAGCTACTAAGTCTCCTGACCTTCAGAGGCTAACAGTGAGAGGGCCATGTGGAGGGAGAGTGCTTGAAATCTTTAATATTTACGTCAGAGGCACACGGGGCGGCTCGTCCACCCTGCCCTCAACTGGCATTGACGAGGAACTCAGAAATTGTAGCGCTGATTCCCTCGTCATGCTAGCGGGCGACTTTAACTGTACATTTGAACCCCTTGCTGTGGACGATGTGCTAGGCACCAGAGACGATGATGCAAGGAGAGGTATTCCACCGTTACAAATTACGCCAATTAGAAGATGGACCCAAAGTGCCATTGACCTTAATGCCCTTTGCTTGGAGCATGGCCTTAGAGCAACTAATGGCAGATCTAATTCAGATCAATTGGGGGCCCATACGTTCAACAGAGTAGGGCATTCCTCACGGATTGACTATATTCTGCTGAACTATCGTTTGTGGGCTCACCTGGTGGATATGGTGGTCTTGCCGTCCATCGACAGTGACCACAACCTTTTGTCTCTGTCCCCTCTGTGGATGGGATGCTCCCTACCCCCAATCCCCCACGTGTGGAGAACAACACATGAAGTGTGTCCCTCTAACGATGGTAGGCGCCTGAAATGGAAGAACATTGCTGGTAACGAGGGAAAGATCTTGGAGGTAAAATCCATAATGGCTAATATTGTACCTCGTTTAGATTCCCCCCCAATTAGTGCGCAGGAGGTACCCACACTGTTTGCCCAAACTACGAACGCACTAGGCGAACTGTTTTTAGTCCATAATACGGGAAGAAGGGCTTATAAAAGAGGCGCTACGAAGGGCATTGCTGGGTGGTTTTCACCTGCTTGTCGCGACGCCAAAGGGGAATTAATAAAGGCAGTGAAATCCAAGAATGGAGCCCTGATAAGCGTCGCTAGGGGCAATTACAGGAGGGCTATATTTAAGGCAAAGGTAGAATGGGAGAACCAGTTTTGGTATGACTTGAAGGCCGCAAGCTCAAGGAAAGACCCGAAGGGTTTCTGGGACCTACTAAGAGCTAGGGATAAGCCCGTGGACACAATGATATCATGCAACATACCGGAGGATGCGTGGTTTGACCACTTTTCCCAGCTCTACACAATGCTCCCGGGTAAGGGGGTAAGTTTGCCAGAACAGTATCCCTTAGTGCCCTGCGAGTTTAATGATGAGCTCCTGTTTACAGCCAAGGAAGTGGTAGGGGCGATCAAATGTCTTGTCCCCAATAAAGCAGCGGGTCCGGACGGCATACCAGGGGACTTGCTACGCATTAACCCGGAGGAGTGGGGAAAACTTATTGCTGCCCTACTGAATGCTAGTTTTGATGGGGCAACTTTCCCGGTCTCATGGAAGGGTGCTGAGGTCGTTCCAATCTTTAAAAAAGGGAGTCGGAACGACCCTGCCAATTAATCGCCCCATAAGCCTCTTAGACTCTTCACAGAAGGTGGCGGGAAAAGTGGTTTTGGGCAGAGTACTGCAGTGGGTTGAGGAAAAGGGCATTCTTTCTGACTTCCAGGCCGGTTTTAGATCGGGTATGGGGACGATAGAGCAATCCTTCCGGCTTATGATGCTGTATTGGAAGGTGGTTGCACTGGGCAAAGGCAGTCTGTATCTCGCTTTTATAGACCTGCGGACTGCCTTTGACCTGGTCCCACGCAACCAACTCTGGAGTGTGCTCGAGGAACAGGGCATTCCACCATACTTATTAAACATGCTAATTAAACTACATGCTGACAATTTTGCACAGATCAGGTGGGGTAATCAGGGACAAAAAACAGCACGAATACCTGTAAATAGAGGGGTACGCCAGGGATGTGTTCTAGCCCCCACTCTGTTCTCATTGTATTTTAATGGAGTGGTGGAGCACCTGCTGCAACATCCTGCAGATGCACCATCCCTGGCTGGCAGAAGAATACCTACCCTCCTATTTGCAGATGATACCCTCCTGATCTCTAAAACCCCGGTAGGCCTGCAGAGTCTGTTAACTAGCTTTAAATCTTTTTGTGATGCAAGGGGGTTAGTTATTAACACAGGGAAAACTAAGTACCTGGTCCTTAACCCCCCGAAAAAGATAGCTAAACCACCGACCTTAGATTCTGTTCCCCTCGAGAGGGTTACGGAGTTCGATTACCTTGGTATTCGCCTCTGCGACTCTATGAGTTGGAAATGTCACCACCAAAAGATGCTGCTGACCCACAAGAGGGTGGTGGGTGCCCTTCTTAAGGAACAACGTGCCTCAACCCTCAAACCCATTGCCCCTATATTAGACATCTACAGGGCAAGGGGTGTCAGTGCAGCACTCTATGGAGCTGAACTCTGGGGGGTACACAATGTGGATCAGTTATCCCGCTCAGAAAGTAAATTCCATAAAGATCTAATGGGGCTCCCCCATAGTACTCCAACCCTTCCACTGCTTCTAGATATGGGTACTCGGGCAATTAGTGATCAGGCTAGGCTCCGTCCTCTCCTTTTATGGGCGCGAATCTGGAGAGTCCCAGAAATGTCTAGCTACGCGGATGGCTTAACTGATGTATTGGGCCTGCCAGGCTGGCCAAAGATTTGTTGGTTGAGGGAAGTCAAGCGCCTTCTCGGCAATCTTGGCCTAGGCGACGCTTGGAACAATAGAACTGCCCCCCCAAAATCTGTCCTAAAGAAGATATATTGGAGATGGGTAGCCGATGGCAGAAGTAGTAATGCCAATTTGTGCAGGACCACCTTGGATTTCCTTTTGGTAAAGGATGTGTCTTTTTGTGAACCATATTTGGATATTATTACAAACCGCAGGGACAGGGCTCTATAGTTCCAATTCAGGGTAGGTCTACTTCCCGTCGGGGAACTGACCTCTAGGTGGAAGGTTCCGGCCCAAACAATTTCTTCCTGCCCATTCTGTGAAAATAGGACAGAGTCTGTTCCCCATTTGTTGTTTGAATGCCCGGCTTATGTAGACCCCCGCAGTAGATGGTTAAAGCCACTCTGTAGAGAACTTGGAACTAGACATTACAAGGAGGCCCTACGTATATTGAAAAATGACCCACGGCCCCTTTTTGCTTGTGGCTTAGCAAAGTTCCTAGGATGGGCTTGGCGTATTAGATCAATTAGGCTTTTGTATCTTGTTTAATCTGTATTTTTAACTGTTTTTATCTAATTTATTGGCGCCACTTGTAGTTTGAAATGTATGTTTATTTTTCTATGTATTGGCTCCTTTTATTCTTTTATTGTTCATTAGTCTATGTACTGCTTTTTAAGATATTCATTATATCGAAATAAAGCTGATTGATTGATATAATATTCCGTATCTATAGCTTGAACGCACCTGACTGTGACAGTATAATACTCAGTACCTACACCATCAATACACTTAATTTGAATTCTTTAATACTTAGTATCTATACCATCAATACACCAGACTGTGACAGTATAATACTTAGTATCTATACCATAAATACAAAAGACTGTGTCAGTATAATACTCAACACACCAGAATGTGACAATATAATTCTCAGTATCTATAGCTTCAACGCACCAGACTGTGACAGTATAATACTCAGTACCCACACCATCAATACACTAAATTTGAATTCTTTAATACTCAGTATCTATATCATCAATACACCAGACTGTGACAGTATAATACTCAACACACCAGACTGTGACAGTATAATACTCAGTATCTGTACCCTTCGTACACCAGACTGTGACAGTATAATACTATCTCTATACCATCAATACAAAAGACTGTGACAGTATAATATTCAACAGACCAGACTGTGACAGTATAATACTCTATATCTATACCTTCAATACACCGCACTGTAACAGTGTAATACTCAGGAACTAAACCTTCAATATAATAGACCGTGGAAGTATAATATTCAGTCTCTATACCATTAATACTCCAGACTGTGACAGTATAATACTAAGGGCCTGACTTAGATCTTGGTGGAACTACCGCCATGGCGGCGGTCCAAAGTACTCCGTCAAGCTAACGGCGGTCCGCCCGCTGTAATTAGATGTTGCGACAACAGACAGGAGACTGCTGCGGTAGCGGTCTTCTCTGCTGGCTAACAATATTCCATCGCCGTCATGCCGGTGGGAATACGCTGAGCCGAATTAGATGTTCCTGTTGTGCTGGCGGCAGAGTCCTGACAGAGTGAGGCCATGGTGGTGTGCAGACCGATAAGTACTTCTTTTTTTCATCTCAATACACATATATGTTGTGAATCTGTCAAAATGTACATATAGGTAATGTGTACTGCCCATTTTTGTTACATATAGCATTGCACACCAACTACATACACAACTACTGAATGTACACCCACACTCACCACAAAAGCCTACCTTAGATTCAGGTGACAATGGGGTGGCTGAGCATCGTGGTCAAGTAGCAGCAGCACTAGAAGGACCTAGACAATGGTGTTCAAGATGGATTCGGTGGTGGGACCTCAAAAAAAAAGGTGAGTTTTCACCTCATTTTCATCGATTCCGCCAACTTGCACTTGGAGGTTTCCCCACCACAGCTGCCTTGACGGAAAGGCACATCGTTATCTCGATGGTGGGAATCCTGGCCGACTCCCTCTGACAGCAGCTTTTGCTTCTCACGCTGTCGAAGCGGGAGAAAGATTCTGGCGGAGGCGGTGGGACTGCGCGGTCTTCCCTCCAGTGTGTAGAAAACATCTAAATCAAGTGTGCAGACTGCCAAGACGGCGGGCAGGAAAACCATTGAAACAGTGACAGCAGGACCAGTCCTGCCAAGATCTAAATTAGGCCTTAAGTAATTATACCATCAACACACCAGGCAGTGACTAGACAGCATTTAGTACCTACATCATTGTTTAGATGGAAAAGCCCTCTGCGTCGTAATGGATGTGCACCCCTGCCCTGAGTGCCCAACTGTACTGATGTCTGGATCCCTAATGCTGATTTTTGTTGTCATAGGCAAACACAGATCATGCGAGTGCACCATGACATAGGCCAGTCTCACGGATTGTGGTCTTGTTGGACCGGAATGGGCGCCCAAAGTTCTACCCTCGTAGAGTGATGGATAGAATGCTTGAATTCATCTCAGCCACTGGCAAGTGCTCGCCGAGATCCCAGTCCATCATTGTTCGCCCGGCTTGCCACCTCAGTTTGGACACAGCCATATGAAGATCAGTCTTGATACTGCTCCTCGTGGGAAAAGTTCAGCCCAAAATGCCAGGCCAAGTTCTCCATGAACCGGAACATAAGCAACCTAGGACCGGTTTCGTCCTAGTTAGGGTTCTTCAGCAAGGTATATATAAGTTTCAGGGGCACAGTAAGCCTGGGACCAACGTCTGGGCATACCCGGCACACTTAGGGCATCAAATACAAAAACAAGGCGATGGATGGAAAGCATGAATTAATCTCAGCCACTGGTAATCGCTGAGACCGCATCCCAATGCACCATTTTTCACCTACCGTGCCACCTCAGTTTGAACCCCGCCATATACAAATCAGTCTTGACCCTGCTTCTCATGGGGACAGTCCAGCCGAACTGTCAGACCAGGTCCTCCCTGTAAGGAAGTGGGTTATTATACAGTGAGGCTAGTTAGGATTCATTATGTAATATTATCATGTTACACCAAATAGGTCCTTTGGAGTTACACTGATAAATTCATAGCTCGGTTCCGGTAGTGTGGAACAGAGCAGTCATGCTTTACTATAGGAACATGTGTTAAGCATTTCAGAGTACCAACATGAATGATAAGTAACTGACCCGACTTAAAGTAAATCCGACACCAATTTATGTAGATAAAGCAGGTTATTATATAAGTTTAGATACTAAAACAAACACAATCGGATGAGTATAACCAGAGTTATGGATTTTTAAAGGAAAAAATAAATTAGTGCATTTCACTCCTGCGAAACTTTAACATTGCGGTCAATAAGAAAATGGACTAATGACAATCGGTCACTTTTAGGTTGAGTTTAGTAGAACCCACTGAGGGTGAGGCGGGTCCCAGGACCAGGTTTGGATAGTCAGATGATTTTTAACTGGTTTGTACGGCCCTGGTGCAGTGTTATCCTGGCTGTACCTGGTGCTGAAGCGGGAGCAGGTTTTACTGCTTAGACGGTGCTGGTGAGTATGGGGGTGCGCTAGACTGGTGTATCTGCCCTGGGTGCTCATGTGCCTGTCAATACATGGATAATGAGCAGTGGTTGCATGGTGAGTTCATTTGCTGGGTGTATGTGTGTCTATGAGTGGTACAATACATGGAAGATGTAGTACTGTGCACTGCAGCAATAGAAGTATCATCCACACTCCAATCATCGTCAGCAAACGCACGTTGCCTGGAACATACATCTAACGAGAAAATAATAAAATGCAAAACGGACGACCTGGAAGGCATTTACTCCTTCGCAAAGCAACTTCTTGAAGAAGCACAAGCTGCAGATCCTGATAGAATAGGAAGCTGGGAGGCGTTTACAAAAACCTAGGAAATAAATTTGGGTAAGAAAAGGAAACCATCTAAACAAGTGATCAGTTTACCCTCAAAACAAACACCCCTACTCCAATATTGCAAATAATACACAACTGAAAAAGCTCAAGGCTTTGATAAACCACGTGCTTCGGAGATTGAAGGAAGACGGCCTAGACCCCACAGCCTTGCAAGAATTGAGGCAATTGAAAGCTAATCGCAAGAAACTAACCTGGCACCTCAAAAAAGAAGCTGACGAGGCTCTCTGGGCTAAACATTTGCATGACATCAAAAATTATACAGCTCGCAATTTTGGCAAAGGTTCAATACTCTTGCTAATCCGTTGAACCAAGGCATCAACTCGCACGTAACAGAAGAGGCATGGACAATCTTCCTTGAAACCCATTTCAACAAAGACCGAGGAACCCAACCCTGTATAAACAACCTGTCGCCTGAATTGGAAGTATCAACATCTCAAATTGATTCCAATACAATACTGGAACAGCTCATTACAATCACGACCACACGAATTTGTAAAAGAATTTCCAAAGGTAGGCACGAGGGAGCTCCAGGACCAAATGGGATCCTGCCTATATTGTTCAAACAAGACCCCGAATACTGGGCCTCAGTGCTAAAACCAATTTACAAAACAATCCTGCACGCATCGTCGATATCATCTTCATGGAGGGGCTTGATCATTTCACCCATTTACAAAAAAGGCAAAAGAAATAACGCAAAAAGCTACTGGTTCGTAGCTTTATTGGATAATGAAGCCAAATATTACGCAGGATTACTCCTACAAGAACTAACGTCCTGGGCTGCAGAAACTTCAGCAATCCCGCTAAACCAAACAGGCTTTTGCAAGAATATGGGGACTACCATCAACATCTCAATCCTCTCACTACTGATAGATGCTGCACTTGCTACAAAACAGCCCCTGTATTTGTGTTTTATTGACTACAGCTCAGCGTTCGACCACATAGACAGACTTCTTAAACAGTTAATCCTTTTACACAGCAACACCTGGGTGCAAATAAAACTTGGTGCAGGAGACCACCTAACAAAGAAGATCCCAACAACCTCTGGACTGAAACAAGGGTGCGTGCTTGCCCCAATAATTTTAATCTCTTTATGGCGGGGCTATCAGCTACTCTCAATGGAAGCAACTCACATGCTCCTAAGCTAGGGGGCCTCCAGTTATTTAACTTACTCTACGCGGACGACTTGTTGCTTACTAGCCAGACACCAGTAGGTCTACAGCGCCTGCTCGATATTACATCTCGGTATTCGGAGGAGAACAAACTCAGCATCAACCAAGAAAAAACAATAATTATGAGCGTAAACATCCGTAAAATAAAGTCAAATCTCCACAGGAATCATGCAAACTGGAAGCCGTACAAAGGTATAAATATCTGGGAGTTATCATCGAGAACAAAGGGAACTACATAGCACAACGTGAGGCCATAAAAAAAGGGGAATAATGACTGCTGTGGCATTAAGAAACCGAAAAAATAATATCTCTGGCCCAATTTTTCTTCCCTTAACTAGAGTGATCCAGGTGAAACTTATACCATCTATCACTTACGGAAGTGAAGCTATGAGAGGGAGAGTCGCTATAACACTGGATCGCACCATAGCAAGAGCAATCCGAATGATTTATGGGCTACCAGGATATACATCCCCGCACAATTGAGGATGGAGTTCGGGATACAAAGACAAGAGTTCGCCCGTAAAGGAGCATTTATCAAAAGCTGGTATAAAATCAAAAGGGGGCTGCCAGATTCACTAAATGCCTATCTGTGTAAAGAACTGCAAGCCAAGGAAGCAGGCCCAGCCAGACGCTACTTAGACAGCTCACTTGATCAACTGGGGCTGCAGCACCTTTGGGGGCTATCAGGGACCTTCGCAAGCTTAAAAATATAGTAAACAACACTGTTAAAAAAGAATCACTCATACAGGACAAAGCTACTTTGACAACGCGCGCTCATGGCTGGTTCACCATACAGATGCTTGTTTCCGGTCCAGGGAAGACATGGCTTGGCAGTTCGGGTTGGACTGTTCCCATGAGGCACAGGGCCAGACTGATTTGCATATGGCCATGTCTGAACTGGGGTGGTGGAGTGAGCTAAAGAATGATGATGGATTAAACCCAGAGCAGTTGACTGGGGGGTGAGTGCTTGCATTGTTCAACACTCCGTCCATCATCCCCTTTGGTTTTGCTATGTTCGCCCTAAGTCGGAAGGGTATGCCCAGACGTGGGTCCCTTTCTCACTTTGCCACTGGATTCAAGCTAGCCCGGCTGATGGCGGCTGATTAGCCTGAAACCAGTCCCAGGATGCTTTTTTCTGGTCCAGGGAAGACATGGCTTGGCAGTTCGGGCTGGACTGTTCCCATGAGGCACAGGGTCAGACTGATTTGCATATGGCCATGTCTGAACTGGGGTGGCGGAGTGAGCTAAAGAATGATGATGGATTAAACCAGATCAGTTGACTGGGGGTGAGTGCTTGCATTGTTCAACACTCCGTCCATCATCCCCTTTGGTTTTGCCTCACCATACAGTTCTACAGCAAAGCGTCACCCCAAGCTCATCTCCATACTAGCTTCTCTAGAAGCATCAAAGAGAAATTCTTGAAACTCCGCCTAGGCATATTACCATCCGCATACCATATGCCGCCGTGGCTACGCCCTACGAAGCCAGCAGTCTGCCGACTCTGCGGGGAGGGAGAGGAGGACATAGTGTACCTGTTTACTATATGCAGGATTCTAATACGGGAATGTCGGACCCTTCTTAGACCACTCTAAAATAAAAAACATATTCGGACCTGCAGACAAGCGTTGTTAGCAAGCTTTTCCGGCAAAGATATCCAATTAAGCTGTCGCTTGGTAAAATTCCTAACTGCCGCAGAACTGAGTATTAAAAGACAAGCCAACCAATTAGTAGACGGTAATGCAGCTGAGCGGACCTTGGTACCCGGATCCCCTCTGCACAAGACGCTTACCGCATTTCCACCTTACTGAGAACTTTAGTATAGCTAAACATCGGCACACTATGCACTTTAAACAGATCAATCATTCCCGAGTGGCTGAGGGGATGGCCGCCCCACGCTCTAACGGCCTACTAAACCGGGACTAGGACTAACATCCGACGCAACAGTGGGTCAACCCTCTGCTGTCTTGCACTTAGCACTTTTTAGGTCTCGCCTGACCCAGCGCATGCGCTGGTCTGGCGAGACTTATTGAGAGGGCTCCAAAAAGTGCTACCAGGCCAGCCTAGAGCTACAGTGCATGTGCGCGGGCGCGCGCGCCGCTTTTACAGCGATTACTTTCACTTTCACGGCCGCTTTGATGTTTGATCGCGATCACTTTCGCGGCCGCTTAGCATAGCCAATAGGTCTCGCTTTTGGGACCTTACAAGTATTTAGTTATGCAACTGTTGCATGGCTAAACACTTATAAGGTCCCAAAGGCGAGACCTATTGGCTATGCCAATGCTTGTTTTCTGTTGTATGTTAGGCGGACATTTACGACATTTATCAGAATCTTTGCAGAGGATGAAATGCTGTTCTTGCACTTTGCACTTTTCCTTGCACACCCTGGCACTTTGTTTTCTGTTACTCTATCTACTCTGCTGCTAAGTATTCAACTAATGAGGGCAGTTTCTCCCGCTCTGTTGCTAAGCTTATGTCCATATGATATCGATCGTCTGTTTAAAAATGAATGCCATGTGGAACACACATGATAATCGTTTACTTCCCTGTCAAGGCTAAAATGTTGTCCTGCACTTTGCACTCTCCCTTGCACGCCCTAGCACTTTGTCTTTTGCTGCTTTATCTACCCTGTTGTCAAGTATCGGACTAATGAGGATATCTCTTTCTTCTATACCGCTAAGCTTATGACTATGAAAAACAGACTGCCTGCACTATTTCTATCGAAAGTTTTAGTCAACTCCCCCGGGAGTACGGGGGCTTTCTTTTATTTCATTTTTAACGTGTTTTTAACGGTGACTCACACTTGGTTCAAACTGTTGTTTTGAAAATACGACACGAGATGCACATTTGTAAAGGTTTTAACTAACTGTACAATAAATTCAATTTCAATTTCAATTGCATGCGAGTGTGTGCATATCAGTATGTGTGCTTATCAGTGGTACAGTACATGAAGTATACAGTGCTGTGTAGTGTGTGTAGGTTGTACACATGCACTGGGTGTATATGTTCCTGTGGATGGTACAATACATTAAAATCCCTAGGTCCCATTTTGGGAGACCCAGGCCTGCATGGTGAAACACATATGATGGAGAGAAATTTCCCTAGACAGATTTGTGTATTGCTGCATTCCTGTAAGCTGGGTAATACAAACACAGGACAGGGGAGAGACATGCTTTCCCTGTACACTTCAAAGGGTGCTCTTTGATTGAGTGAAAGGTCACAAGGAAGAGGCCTGTAAACATCTCTGGAAAGAGAGGAGGCTGAGAAAAGAATCATAACGAATAGGGATGGGGCCCTAGGCAAACCTATTGAAATACACATTACTATGGCTGCCATCCAGGTGTTAAGTCTAGTCACTTCCATGGCCTGTGTTGTGCTTTGGAGTCGATCCTGCTGTGACAGACTGCTTTCAAGAGAAAGACTAGGGCACAGGAGTGGGCATTTCCAAAGGAGCAGGCCCCCGACATAAACTTCATAGACTCAGACTCTAATTTAAATTTGGTGTCTGGAAATGCACTATAAAAGGGGACTTTGAGAATCCAAAAATTGTTACCTGTCAAGCAGGTGGTGTGTGGCGTGAAAATGCTGCAAGATTTCTGCCTGTGACCAGAACTGGGGCCAATGCCTGCTACTCTCCCTGCTGGGTGAGGGAACATCGCCCAGGGAAACCAAGACCACCTGCCCAGGGGCCTGAAGCACCAGCGCCTGCCTGCATGCCAAGACCAGTGTGCCCTGTGAGGAAGAGGAGAGAGTTCAAGGGAGCAAGGTCCAGTGGGGAGTCTTGTCGAGTGGACTCCCTCTGTGAGATGTGAGGGGGCGGTTGCTGCAACAATCGGGCTGTTGACCGCGTGAAGAACAAAGTCGGAATCGTCCCTATGCCAGAGGAGGAATGCCATAAATTGAGCCTTGTGCAACGCTGCACTATTCAGGCAGGAACCTGTGTGCAGTCGGAAAGAGGCGACCTCGGATGACAGGAGGGGCAGCTGTGAGAAGACTGACGTGCGGTAATGGGCCGTAGCCCGTATACGGTAGTGTGCTGCAAACCCATATGCCAGTAGGTGCCTCCACCAAAGGCTTTACTGTGCCGCTGGTCTGGAGCCCGTGCACTGTAAGGATTCAGTGATCCCATATGCTAGAGGGGGGCACAAGGACCAGCAAGTTATGTGACCTTGTTGGAGTCCTTGCCAAGAGGAGTGAGGCCGCTGTAGACCCTGCATACCTGTCTGGGACATTGACTCGCACCAGGAGCTAGGTATCATCACTCCCGCCACCCCCATCACAGGGGGAACCAGAGACTTACTCGGTGAAAAGGAGCTGTTGAGAAGCTTTGGTTGCTTCAGAGGTACGACCGTGTGTGCAGACTCTCTGACTGCTGAGAGCAACCTGTTTGGAGCCACTTGCAGCAAACTCAGAATCAACAGCTTCTGCTCCAGTGCCTGTTGTAGGGGCCGGTTCATGAATTCTAGTTGTTCCGATCCTGCTAGGTATGGGTAAGAGTGATTTCAGTCCAATCAGAACATGCTGCTGATTGGTGCTGGAACACTTTTGACTTCAAGAATAGAATCATGGTGGACTCACAAGACTTGAACAACTGGCAGGGCATTCCCTGGATGGTGCTCATAGTGAATGGGGTAAAACCACTACCTCTACCTCTAATGCAAGGAGGAAGTGAGACAGGGAACTGCCAAGAAAACACTAGAGCCCTGACCTCAGGGGGATTGTGCACTTATTTATGAATGTAGTATTTTTTCTTTCTGTAGGTAAGCGGCAGTAATAAATTCTTCTATTTTACAATATGTGAGTATTTGGCTGGACAATGATTTATTGCTGCTGCTCTGTGCATTTTGAGTTGTGAGCCTGTGTTCACTCCCCTGTATTCACATCTGCCCCCTGAGGGAGCCTTGGACTGCTTGGACCATGCCTACTGTGAGAATCACATGCAGAAGGGGTACTTGGCCCAGTTGCTCAGAATCCATAGTACGCCAGGCCCTGGGACATGAGCAGCAAAAGGCCTCAATCCCCACGGTTGGGCCCAGTAACCCTTGCTTGCCCCATGGCCCTCTGAAAGGGGTTCTGACAACCATCAATACGTCAGACTGTAACAGTATAATACTCAGTACCTATTCCATCAATATCCCAGACTGTAACAATATATTACACAGTATCAATACTTTCAACACACCAGAATATGAGAGTATTCAGTATCTGTACCGTCAACACACCAGACTGTAATTGTACAGTATTCCATGATCATACCATCAATACCCCAGACTTAGACAGTATAATACTTAGAATCTATACCATCAATACATTAGACTGAGAATGTACAACATTCAGTACCTAATCCATAAATACACCGGACTTTGATCGTACAGCATTCCATGACTATGCCATCAATACAAGACTGTGACAGTATAGTATTCAGTATCTATACCATCGATGCACTAGACTGTGACAGTATAGTTCTCAGTATCTATAACCTCAATATACTAGACTGTGACAGTATAATACTCAGTATCTATAACCTCAATATACTAGACTGTGACAGTATAGTACTCAGTATCTATGACCGCAATATACTAGACTGACAGTATAGTACTCAGTATCTATAACCTCAATATACTAGACTGTGACAGTATAGTACTCAGTATCTATAACCTCAATATACTAGACTGTGACAGTATAGTACTCAGTATCTATAACCTCAATATACTAGACTCAGACAGTATAGTACTCAGTATCTATACCAGATACACTAGACTGTGGCAGTATAATACTCAGTAACAATACCATCAACTCACCAGACTGTAACAGTATAACCCTCAGCAACCATACTATCAAAACACTAGACTGTGACCATACCGCATTTGGTACCAATACCATCATCACACGATAATGTGACAGTATAATACTCAGTATCTACACCATAAATAAACATATTGTGACTGTACAGCATCCCATGACTGTAACATCAATCAACAAGGCTTTAAATTAACTGTATTTCATGACTATACCATCAATACACCAGGATGTGAGTGTAATACTCAGTACCTGTAATAGTAATCCACTAGACAGTGACATGCACCATAAATACACCAGACTGTGACAGTATAATACTACCTATACCGTCAATACACCTGATTGTGACAATACAGTATTCTGTTGCTAAACCATCAATACACGAGACTGTGACAGTATAGTATTCTGTGACTATATCATTGATACACCAGACTACAACAGTAAACTAATCAATTCATGTACCATCGATACACAAGACTATGGCAGAAAAATACTGGGTATCTATACCACCAATACACCTCACTGTGACAGTATAATACTCAGTACCTGTACCATCAATACACCAGACTTTGGCAGTAGAGTATTCCTTGACTAGAACATTACCACACTACACTGTAACAGTATAATACTCAGTACCTGTACCATCAGTACACCAGACTTTGACAGTAGAGTATTCCTTGACTAGAACATTACCACACTAGACTGTGATAGTACAATACTCAGTACCTACACCATCAATACACCAGACTTTGGCAGTAGAGTATTCCTTGACTAGAACATTACCACACCAGACTGTGACAGTATAATACTCAGTACCTACACCATCAATACAACAGACTTTGGTAGTAGAGTATTCCTTGACTATAACATTACCACACTACACTGTGACAGTACAATACCCAGTATCTCTACCATCAACACACCAGACTTTGGCAGTAGAGTATTCCTTGACTAGAACATTATCACGCCTGACTGTGACAGTATAATACTCAGTATCTGTACCATCAATACACCAGACTTTGGCAGTAGAGTATTCCTTGACTAGAACATTATCACGCCTGACTGTGACAGTATAATACTCAGTATCTGTACCATCAATACACCAGACTTTGGCTGAAGAGTATTCCTTGACTAGAACATTACCACACCAGACTGTGACAGTAGAATACTCAGTATCTGCACCATCATTGCACCAGACTTTGACATTATAACACTCATTACCTATCTGTAGGAAATTTACCGATTCTGCATGGTCAGCCCAGATTTTTAAACTTTTGCTGGACCCTATATATTTTTCTAGCTTTAGAACTCTGTGCACTTCCCCCTGCTAACCAGTAGTAAAGTGCCTGTACTCCCCCTTTTAACATGGCTGAAATGGCATATTCCATATTGTTATATTTAACTAACTTACATGTCCCTAGTATATAGTATAAGATGTACTCAGATCCTGGAAGTTAAATGCACTTGCGAACTGCAGCACCTATTGAGCGATCCACCACAGGGTCAGTGCAAACATGGCTGCAGGTCTGCCACTGTAGCCTGAAAACATGCACTGCGACCTGTCAAAGCAAACCCTTTTTGGCAGGTAAAGACCTTCCTTTTAAATATTAATACTTCATCCCTTTGTAGAACACAAGGAAATCCAATTGTTTACACTATCCATCAATACACCAGACTGTGACTGTACAGTATCCCATGACTCTACCAATCAACAGACCATTCTGCGACAGCACAGTATTCAGTGACAATATCATTAATGCACTATTCTGTGACATTATTGTATCTTATGACCATATTGTTAATACAACAGACTGTGACAGTAGAAAACTCAGTATCTGTACCATTAATACGCCAGACTGTGATCATATAATAGTCATATAATAGTCAGCATCTGTACCTTCAATACACAAGAGTGTGACAGTATAGTAATCCAAACTTTACCACCAATGCACAAGTTCGTGACTCTCTTCTGTGGATATACCACCAATACACCAGCCTATGACAATACAGTATCCATTGACTATATTATTAATACACCAGACTGTGACAGTACAGTATTTCTTTACTATAACATCAATACACCAAAGTGAATACTCAGCACCTGTACCAGCAATACACCCTATTGTGCAAGTATTCTATTCAGTGAATATATCACCAATACACCAGCAATGATAGTACAGTATTCATTGACTATATTATTAATACACCAGACTGTGACAGTACAGTACTCCTTTACTGTACCATCAATACACCAGACTGTGACAATGAAATAGTCAGTATCTATACCATCAACACAAGAGTGTGACAGTATAATAATCCAAACTTTACCACTAATACACAAGTTTGCGACAGTATTCTCTTCTGTGGATATACCACCAATACACCAGTCTATGACAATACAGTATCCATCGACTATATTATTAATATACCAGACTGGGACAGTACAGTATTCCTTTACTATAACATCAATGAACCAGACCATGACAGTATATTTTCTTTGATTATACCATCAATACACCAGGCTGTGATGACAGAATACTCAGTATTTTTACCATCAACACACCGGACTGTGGCAGTATAATACTCAGCACCTTTACCATCAATACACCAGACTGTGACAATGAAATAGTCAGTATCTATACCATCAACACATCGAACTGTGGCAGTATAATACTCGGTATCTATACCATCAATACACCAGACTGTGACAATGAAATAGTTAGTATCTATACCATCAACACATCGAACTGTGGCAGTATAATACTCGGTATCTATACCATCAATACACCAGACTGTGACAATGAAATAGTCAGTATCTATACCATCAACACACCGGACTGTGGCAGTATAATACTCGGTATCTATACCATCAGTACACTAGACTGTGACAATGAAAATGTCAGTATCTATACCATCAACACACCAGGCTGTGGCAGTATAATACTCGGCATCTATACCATCAGTACACCAGACTGTGACAATGAAATAGTCAGTATCTATATCATCAACACACCGGGCTGTGGCAGTATAATACTTGGGGGCCTATTATAATGGCGGGCGGATCGCCACTGCCCGTATGGCGATGGTGATCCGCCCGCCATTATTCTCCGCCCGCCTCCCATTTCCCCCCCGCCATATTAGGATGACGGGGGGGGACCCCGGCGGACAGAAAGACCGTCCGCCGCTTTTCCGCCCGTCTCACAGGAGACCGGGAGGAAAAGGGGTCCAACATGGTGGCGGTGTCTGCAAGACACCGCCATCCATATTAGCATGCAGGCGGAGATGTGCCTTTCCATGGCGGCAACGCATGCAGTGTTTGCCTATGTCCTAGGTAGTTGGGGGGTGCACATAGGGGTACCTATGGTACCCCCCTGCATTGGAACAGACAAAGTGGCAGGCACCGAGCGGTGCCTGTCACCTTGTGCATGCCAATGCACGCCGTGCCTTCCCAGCATTGTGGTGGGCGGTGCTGTGAGCACCGCCCGCCACAATGCTGGGAATAGGGGATGCCACCGCCATGGTGGCGGTGGCATCCTAATTGCCGGTGCGGGACCGCCGCACCACTGGGGGCCGATCCCAGCACCGCTAGGGTGTCCGCCCGCCATCCTAATAGGCCCCTTGGTTTCTATAACATCAGTAAACCAAACTGTGACTGTCTAATACTCAACACCTGTATCATCAGTATATATATATATATATATATATATATATATATTTTTTTTTAATCTGTTTTTATTGATTTTTAAGTTGACATATTCAGGAAAGGCAACTTGCAAATAAAAGCCATCTATACATTGGGTCACCTACCAACATTGGAAACATACTACTGTTACATGAATTTAAAGCATTTCAAGTACCTATATGGTGGCCGCTGTTCAGGAGAGAGTTTGACTTTAGTGCTCAATTCATTTCACAAATGATAGAGGTTACAGTTCAATAGTAGCATGGTTTCATTAGTCCGCTATATAAAGTCCTTTCAGATCAATCAGTTTGGGCTTCTGAACAGATGCAGTGTTTTACGAACAATCAGAACCAACAACCAGAACATTGACCGGCGTAAACATGAATATCCCCACCTCCCATTACCCCTCCATTTCCCCATCGTCTCACCACCTTTCGTCAACCTAACAGTTGCCCCCATTCATTGGCTTCAGCTGTGTCCACCCGTAGTGTCTATTAGTATATGTGTGTACATGGAACATTACGGTTGTCCACGGGTGGGTCCCACGCCACCTCTGTATCATCAGTTTATTTTCAGTGAACCAGACCATGACAGTATATTTTCTTTGATTATACCATCAATACACCTGACTGTGACAAAAGAATACTCAGTATCTATACCATAAAGACACCAGACTGTGACAATAGAATACTCAGCATCAATATCATCAATACACCAGACTGTGACAATTGAATACTCAGTATCTATACCATAAATACACCAGACTTGACAATAGAATACTCAGAATCTATGTCATCAATACAACAGAGTGTGGCAATGCAATACTCAGTATCTATACCATAAATACACCAGACTGTGACAATAGAATACTCAGGATCTGTATAATCAATACACCAGAGGTTGACAATAGAATACTCAGTATCTATACCATAAATAAACCAGACTGTGACAATAGAATACTCTGCATCTATGTCATCAATAAACCAGACTGTGACAATAGAATACTCTGCATCTATGTCATCAATACACCAGAGTGTGACAATAGAATACTCAGTATCTATACCATAAATACACCAGACTGTGACAATAGAATACTCAGCATCTATGTCATCAATACACCGGAGTGTGACAATAGAATACTCAGTATCTATACCATAAATACACCAGACTGTGACAATAGAATACTCAGCATCTATATCATCAATACACCAGACTGTGACAATAGAATACTCAGGATCTGTATAATCAATACACCAGAGGTTGACAATAGAATACTCAGTATCTATACCATAAATAAACCAGACTGTGACAATAGAATACTCCGCATCTATGTCATCAATACACCAGTGTGACAATAGAATACTCAGTATCTATACCATAAATACACCAGACTGTGACCGTATAATACTCAGCACCTGTACCATCAATACACCAGAGTGTGACAGTATTCCATTCTGTGAATATACCACCAATACACCAGCAATGATAGTACAGTATTCATTGACTATATTATTAATACACCAGACTGTGACCATATAATACTCAGCACCTGTACCATCAATACACCCTATTGTACAAGTATTCTATTCTGTGAATATACCACCAATACACCAGCAATGATAGTACAGTATTCATTGACTGTATTATTAATACACCAGAATGTGACCATATAATACTCAGCACCTGTACCATCAATACACCCTATTGTACAAGTATTCTATTCTGTGAATATACCACCAATACACCAGCAATGATAGTACAGTATTCATTGACTATATTATTAATACACCAGACTGTGACCATATAATACTCAGCACCTGTACCATCAATACACCCTATTGTACAAGTATTCTATTCTGTGAATATATCACCAATACACCAGCAATGATAGTACAGTATTGTTTGACTATATTATTGATACACCAGACTGTGACAGTACAGTATTTCTTTACTATAACATCAATGCACCAGACTATGACTGTAGAGTAGTCCTTTATTGCACTATTAATGAACCAGACCATGACAGTATATTTTCTTGACTATGACTATATAGTAGTCCTTCATTGCACCATGAATGAACCAGACCGTGGCGGTTTATTTTCCTTGACTATACCATCAATATACCACTCTGAAATAGTACAGTCCATTAATTATACCATCAAGGCATCAGACTGTGACAGTGCAATTTTCATTCACTATGCCATCAATACAACAATCTGTGAATTTGTAGTACTTCAAGACTATGGGGCTTATTTACAAGCCCCTTGCGCCACCCGTACGTCACTTTTGCCATGTTAAAAATGATGCAAAAGTGGCGCAAGGCGCGTGTAAATAAGCCCCTATAGTGTTAACACACTCAACACTAAACTGGGACAGTGTAGTATTCCTCAACTACACCATGAAAATGCCAGGCTGTCACAGCACAGTACTCCATGACTAAAGCATCAATACACCAAACACAGTATAATCTGTCAATTCAATTCAATATGTTTATTAAGAATTTGGATCTCTAATGGGGTCCACTTAAGACATGCATAGATAGACATATTAAAAATACCAGCAATAATTACAAAAAACACTTCATTAAAAACCATTATATCTACGTCAGTACACTGTTTTGTACAGATTAGTTTTGCTTTTTAAAGTTCTGTTTATTGGCATTTCAAGCGAGAAGTGCAATTCCTCTGCCTTGCAAGGCAGTACAGCAATAACAAAACATATAGCTACTCTGTGATTGACCTTTTCACGAATACCTGAGTAATAATCGTCTCATCAATATCAGTATTTACAGTTGCGAAAATAAACAATCATGAGTACAGCAACATCATTACTAATCAGGGTGTGAGTTATTGATGACCAATTGTTGCATATATTGACGTGGAGGTTCCCATATGTCTCTTGGTCTAGACGTTACAGGTAATTCCTCTGCATATAATGCAAGGTTCTCATTGCATTAGACCATGTCTTTTAACCAGTGTTCAGTCTTTGGAGCCAGAATACTTTGCCACTGTAGAGCGACTCGGCGCTCGGCTATCAACAGTGCAATGAGCACAAACTTACCAAGTGGGGTACATGACACAGTAAACAAATTGATGGTGTACATTGCAACGTAATCTTAGTCATTTCCTGGACGTGTTTCAATACATCCTCCCAAAATAGCATCACTCTTCCACACTCCCAAGCAAGATGCAAGAAGCCAGCATCAGGGTGACCGCAACGCTTACAATTACCTGTCTCCCTGAGGCCACATTTATGTAATTTAATGGGAGTATGATAAATCTGATGTATATACTTAAAATGTATAATGCGCAAGTTGCTGTTGGGCGTAAGCGCACTAGTCAACTTGCAAATATGCTCCCATTCCATTTCCAGCAGTGGTGGGTTTAGTCTATCGTTCCAACGGGCAAGGCTTGTATCCGGTTTGGGGACTCTCTCATCCCGCACCTCTTTGTATAGTTTTGTTACTAGTTTACGGCTTGAAGGCGCAGCCAGCAGCACCTGTAGGGCTCGCAGCATTGGGAGTTCAGCAGGATACATGGTATAGTGGGCTTTAACAGCCTATCTCAACCTGTGCATAGTAAAGTTAAACAGTAGCGAAGGGTTGGAGATGTAAGCCAAGTCCTCCGCTGTGAGAAAGTGTCCGTCTTGATAGAGATCTTGCATGGTTACCATGCCCACCTCTCTCAGCGCCCTAAGTGAGCCCTCTTCCGGTGTCACTGAGAGTGCCGCGTGATGCGCAATGGGCAACGCCGGTGCATACAGTGGGAGTTAGTTGACGATATTACCTATAGTCTGCCATGCTGCAATGGTCGTGTCTAGTGTATTGATTTCTGTTTTTGGCGTGCCTGTGTGTGCAAGAACACCCGATAGGAGAATGGGGTGGGCATCACCGTCTTCCACCGCAACATGGGTAGTGTACGCATGCGGTCAGAACCAAAAATATACATATTGTGCTTGGGAACATAAGTAATATGTAAAGAGATCTGGAGCACAAAACCTCCCTGTTAGACCTGTCAGCCCTTTGGGTGGTCCCTCCACATCATTATTTATTTTGTCCCACTTTTGCCTCAAACCCTGTTTGAATTTTTCCTTTTTGGGAACCACCAGACTTTTTCGTGTTGCTGCAGATTCAGGGAGCCATTTTATCTACCGCTGAAACTTCTGTCTGAGGGCCTGAAGCACAAAATGGTGGCCACCTGTGACATCACCAGCATCCACTGGAACCTACCAGCACCTTCCAGAACATTCCAGAACCCTGTGACAGTTGGAGGCGGTTTAGAATGTTGGGAAGCTAAGACAGAGAGTTGGCAGTTGGAGCTGGCAGTTGGCACCTGACTGGTGAAGAGAGAGCAGCACAACAGTGAAGGAGGAAGGAGTGAAGCAGCAGGGGTGGAAACTTGTGCCTGGAGTGGGGTCCATAAACCCACCCTTGATACTAGTCCCTACTGATGGATCCCAGCCTGTAGCCCTGTGTGGGAAGAAGCCAGAAGAACTCATCCTAAGGACCTGGACAGCAGGAACAGGCCTTAGAAGCAGAAAGCAGCAAGATCCTGACCTGGAAACTGGTTTCCCTGGAGTCCGGCGTCGAGTAGCCTGAGACCTGGAGCCCGAGGTGGAGAAGCGGCGCTGACTGAGGAAGCAGACGTCGTACCCGGAGCCGCCTGAGGTCGTGAGAGGGCGCCGACGGAGGTCGTGAGGAATACCAAAGGTCGAGGAGGAAGTTAACCGAGGTCGAGTGAGCGGCGTCATCGGAGGAGTGAAGTCCGCCCTCCGGAGTCGTCGGAGACCGAGGTGAAGGGTAACGGAGGTCGGGAGTGAGGATCGCACTCCGGAGTCGCCGGAGCCTGAGGAGAGGAGCACCGGAGGTCGGGGGTGAGGATCGCACCCCGGAGTCGCCGGAAGTCGACATCGAGGCCAGGCCGGCCGACGTCATCGAAGCCGAGAGCGCCATCGGACCGGAGCCGCCCGAAGTCGACATCGAGTAGAGACTGCCCGACGCCGTCGAATCGGAGGTCGAGATCGAACCGAGGCCGCTGACGTCGAGACCGGAGCCGCCTGCCGGCGTCGTCAAGAACTGACATTGTGCCGAGGCCGCCGAGATCGAACCGGAACCGCCTCACGGCATCGACACGACTCCAGCGGCGTCGGAACCTCAGAAAAAGGGCAGTAAGTGGAGTAGAGGGCGCCTAAGGCCCTGTGGAGACCTGAGAGACTGCTCTAAGGGGCTAGGGAGGTGCTGGAACCAACCTGACTGTGCCAGGGGTGAACTGGGACTAACCTAGAGAGGTTGTGTGGAGAGAGAGAGCCAGGGCACTGGTATTCCCCCCTTGATCTACCTCAGTTTAGGCCTCAGCCTTGTCCAAGCCAGGGAGTAGTCCCCCTCAAGCCTTCCACAACCCTACAAGCTGTGCCTGGGCCAAATCAGCCCTTAGGAATTGAAAAGTGATCTGATTACATGAGTGTTGCTGTATACTTTTAATTATTTATTGGGGGCACTGTATTTATTGTGTTTAACCTATTTATTGCTTCACTATATTTATTGGTCCACAGGACTTGTTGGTGCACAATATTTGTTGGTACAGTATTTATTGCCTCAGAATATTTAATTGCCTGTATTACCTGCACTTATATTTATGTCCCTTGTATTTATGATCATCCCTATTTATTGAATCTTTAGACAGTATTTATTTGACCGGCACTATTTAAGATTTGTATATTGTGATTGACTTATTTATTTTCCCAATCAGCAACTAAGAGAAAAAGATAAAGAAAGATATTTTCATAATTTTTACGGTGTAGAGTCGTTTTTGGAACGGATGCACGCATGGTTATTGTTTGGGTATGTTGTATGCTTAGCACGGAGCCTGATTCCTGACCACTCGAGCCAAGCTACCACAGTGTGTCCGGAAGACCACCACCACCCCTTCTAGTGTGGGAGTGGTTTTCCAACATAAATTGGTGTTCAGTGGTGGGATAGAGCTGTGCCTACGCATACTCAACAATAACTGTGGGTAGTCCATAGGCCTACACCGGGAGTTTTCTCAAGAGCGGCCTTCCTAATTGTGGGTTTTTGTTTTTTCCAAATTTACTCTGGTGGTGGGAGGAGGTATTATTAAAGGTGCCCCCCTGCATAGTTACTGCACAAAACCTGTCCTCTAACCTGAGTGGGCAAGATGGAGTTTGTACTAGAGAATCTAGAAACGTACACTGTGGCCCAACTCAGGGAGTTTTGCCAGCGGGAGGGGGTGTACTGTCCCCCAGGAGCAAAGAAGGGTGCACTCCAAACCAGCTTAAGGGCTTGGGGGGAGGCACGCCGAGAAAGCAAGGCTGAGGAGGAAGACAGGGATGGAGAGCCTGACCCCGAGGGGGCTGAGATGTACCAACCTGAGGTGGGGAACCTGTCAGCAGGGCCCAGAACCATTTCTAGGAAGGGCAGCAGTGCCTCTAGCGGTGGCTTGTCTGAAGTGGAGCTAACAGACCGGAGGGAGAAAAGACAGCTCACATGGGACTTAGCAAGGCTGGAAAAGGAGAAGGAGGAGCAGAGGATGGCCCATGAATTACGACTGAAAGAAATAGATCTTCAGATCTTGAGAATCGGGGCACAACCTGTTCCTAATGGTGGCAGCCAAACCCAAGAGATCACCAGGGAACCTAAACCATACCTGCCAAAGGACATAGTAGCTAGCTATGGAGTGGGCGACGATATCGCCAAGTGGCTAGCGGCCTATGAGGTCTCGTTGAGGGCCCATGGGGTTCCAGAGAAGTACTGGGGAGGGGGATTGTACAAGTACATGCCTCCAGCTGGTAGGGATGCTTTATTGGCCCTCGAAGAGGATGAGCAGACCCACTACCCCACCATGAAACTGGCGCTCATCAGAAAGTTTGGACTAACACCTGAAAAGTACAGACAGAAGTTCAGGGGTAGTCACAAACTGGGCACGCAGAATTGGGTGGACTTCCTGGACTATGCAAAGAAGGCAATGGAAGGTTGGATTCAGGGCAGTGAAGTGAGGAACTACGAGGGGCTGTTTGACCTAGTACTGAAGGAACACCTGCTCGAGAAATGTTTCCCTGAACTGCGGCAACACCTGGTGGATAGCAAGCTGACCAGTCCCCGGAAGCTTGCTGAGGAGGCGGACATTTGGGCTAGTACCCGGGTGTCCACAAGGGGGACTGGAGGGGATACTCAAAAGGCCGGACAGGGCGCCCCCCAGAAGAAAGAGGGAGGGGAAAAGAAAAAGGAGTTCTCCAAAGGCCCCCAAAATAACTTCCAAGGGAAGGGAACAGGATTCACCCCTAAGGCTAACCCGCCCAGAAACCCTAATCCTGGCCAGAGTCAGCAGCCAAGGGTTGTCCATTGCTATGAGTGCGGTGGCGTTGGACACTATAAAGGAGACCCGAAGTGCTTGAAATGATCACCCCCTCCCACTGGAGGAAAGACCCCCGGAGTAGCTAGTGTAGTGCTCGGGGAGGAGATGCCCTTAACTAAGGGAAGGGAGTGGGCGGGTGTCACTTTAGTGTCCCTGGGAGAACGGGAGATGGTTCCTAAGATCCAGGTGCCCGCAAATACCGCAAAGTATGGGCAATGGGTCACCATCAACGGCCAAAGAGGGGAGGCTCTGAGAGACACAGGAGCCAGTATGACTATGGTGCGTAGCCAACTGGTGTCTCCAGAGCAGGTAATTCCCGATGTACTCCACCCAGCCGCGATGGCTGACGGCAGAACAGGCCACTACCCAGTGGCCGAGGTTCCCTTTGAATGGGGGGGGGTTGCAGGTTCACTTCGAGTTGCCGTAAGCCCTGCCGTGCCAGTCGATTGTCTGCTGGGGAATGACATGGAGCACAACGCTTGGAAGGAGGTGGAATACCGGACTCACACCGAGATGCTGGGTACACCTGACTGGGCCTGTGTTAGCACAAGGTCCGCGACTACCCGAAGAGGGAGTTCATTTCGGCTGGAGCCTGGAACAAAGGCCCAGCCAGCTGCCAGTCAAGGGAAGAACCGAGGACAGGAGGAGCCTGCCTCGGCGTCCCCACCCCGTAGGACGGATAGGCCACCGGAGGTGGTGGACCAGGAGTCTGCGGTGGGGGACGTTACCAACCTGGAGGACCTACCCATCCCGGCCGAGTGGCACGTGGAGGGAGGCCCGTCCAGGGAGGAATTCTGCCAGGGCCAGAGGGAGTGCCCTACCCTTGAGGGGCTGAGGCGACAGGCCGAAGCCCAGGCAGCAGGGAACGTTGAAGGGAACTACAGTGTTTACTGGGAGGATGGCCTCCTCTACAGTGAACCCAAGGCACCCCTACATGGATCGTCACGAGCCTTGGTAGTCCCTCAACGTTATCGAGCCTTCCTTCTGGAGTTGGCTCACGAGATACCATTGGCAGGACACTTGGGGCAAGACAAGACCTTCGCCCGTCTTGTCCCACACTTTTATTGGCCTCAGATGAAAGTGTCGTCCGATACCTACTGCCGGACATGTGTGTCTTGCCAAGCCAGTGGGAAAACAGGGGTGAAGCTGAAAGCTCCCCTGGAACCACTTCCTGTCGTTAGCACCCCCTTTGAAAGGGTGGGCATCGACATTGTGGGTCCGTTAGATCCACCAACTACAGCTGGTCACAGGTTTATCCTGGTTCTAGTGGATCATGCCACACGGTACCCAGAGGCAATACCTCTGAGGACCATAACAGCACCTGTTGTGGCTAGGGCCCTGATGGGAATCTTTACCCGAGTGGGTTTTCCCAAGGAAGTTGTGTCCGACAGGGGGACCAACTTCATGTCAGCGTATATGCGGGCAATGTGGAAGGAGTGTGGAGTGACATACCGGTTCACCACTCCTTACCACCCCCAGACCAATGGTCTGGTGGAGAGGTTTAATAAAACCTTGAAGGGCATGATCAGAAGTCTGCCTGAAAGCCTGCGGAGGAAATGGGACGTCCTCCTACCCTGTTTACTCTTTTCCTACAGGGAAGTGCCACAGAAGGGAGTGGGCTTCAGCCCCTTCGAGCTTCTGTATGGGCACCCTGTACGTGGACCTCTCAACCTGGTGAGAGACGGATGGGAAAGAACTCCCAGAAAGCTTCCCCAGGATGTGGTGAGCTACATGCTGGCTTTCCGGAGCCAAATGGCTAAGTTGTGGAAGCAAGCTTCTGACAACTTGGAAGCCAGCCAAGCAGTGATGAAGGCGTGGTATGACCACAATGCTCACCCGGTGGAGTTGGAGCCTGGCCAGAAGGTGTGGGTGATCGAACCAGGAGAGCTTAGTGCCCTCCAGGATCGCTGGTCAGGACCCTTTGAGGTGTTGGAGAAGAAGGGTAAGGCTACCTACTTGGTGGACCTGAAGACCCCTCGTCAGCCCCTGCGGGTGCTACATGCCAACCGCCTCAAACCCCACCACGAGAGGCCCGAAGTCATCTTGATGATGGTGACTGACGGAGGAGAGGACGTGGAAAGCGAGCCTCTCCCTGATCTGTTTGCGTCTCAAGAGAAGGATGGGTCGGTGGAGGGAGTGATTCTCTCCCCATCTCTAACTCCTGAACAGCAGGAGGACTGTCGCCAGGTCCTGGGGCAGTACTCCTCGTTGTTCTCCCTTGTCCCGGGTAGGACTCACCTGTGCGTCCATGGCGTGGACACAGGAGACAGCCCACCTGTGAAGTCCAAGATCTACCGGATGTCAGACAAGGTGAAGGCCAGCATTCATAGTGAAGTCACTAAGATGCTGGAGCTAGGAGTGATCGAACCTTCTAGCAGCCCCTGGTCCAGTCCGGTGGTGTTAGTACCAAAAGCTGCACCACCGGGTGCCCAACCAGAACTGAGGTTCTGTGTGGACTATCGGGGACTGAATTCAGTGACCAAAACTGATGCTCATCCGATCCCTAGGGCGGATGAATTGATTGACCGGCTGGGAGCTGCCCAATATCTAAGTACCTTTGACCTTACTTCTGGGTACTGGCAGATCTCTTTGACTGATGGAGCAAGGGAAAGGTCAGCCTTCTCCACGCCCAATGGCCACTACCAGTTCTGTGTGATGCCCTTTGGGCTCAAGAACGCACCTGCCACGTTTCAGCGCCTGGTAAACCAGATCCTCACCGGAATGGAGAGTTTCTCTGCTGCTTATCTGGATGACATAGCCGTCTTCAGTAACAGCTGGGAGGATCACTTGCGTCACCTGCAAGCTGTTCTCCAGGCCCTGAGACAAGCTGGATTGACGATCAAGGCCAGCAAGTGCCAGATCGGGCAGGGGTCGGTAGTGTACCTTGGACACTTGGTGGGTAGGGGAGCGGTGTAACCCCTCCAGGCGAAGATCGAGGCCATCATGGCCTGGGAACCCCCCAAGACACAGACTGAGGTCCGAGCATTTTTGGGCCTCACGGGATACTACCGCCGCTTCGTGAAGGGGTACGGTACCATCGTAGCCCCCCTCACGGAGCTCACGTCCAAGAAACAACCTCGACGGGTAGTCTGGACGGAGGCTTGTCAACAAGCCTTTGAGAGATTGAAGAAAGCCATGTGCGAGGCCCCGGTCTTAAGGGCCCCAGACTTTTCCAAGGAGTTCATTGTCCAGACAGATGCATCAGAACATGGCATTGGGGCAGTGTTATCGCAACTCAACGAAGAGGGGCTGGATCAACCCGTGGTCTTCCTATCCCGGAGACTACTTCCCAGGGAACAGAAGTGGAGTGCAATAGAGCGTGAAGCCTTTGCAGTGGTATGGGCTCTGAAGAAGTTGCGGCCATACCTGTTTGGCTCGCACTTCCTTGTTCAGACCGACCACAGACCCCTTCGTTGGCTGATGCAAATGAAGGGGGAGAATCCCAAGTTGTTGAGGTGGTCTATTTCCCTACAGGGGATGGACTTTCAGGTGGAACATCGGCCTGGAGTGGACCACGCCAATGCTGACGGTCTCTCAAGGTATTTCCGCCTTAGTGATGAGAACTCCCAAGGGGTTGGGTAGCTCTCCCCACTTTCAGCTGGGGGGGACGCGTGTTAGACCTGTCAGCCCTTTGGGTGGTCCCTCCTCATCATTATTTATTTTGTCCCACTTTTGCCTCAAACCCTGTTTGAATTTTTCCTTTTTGGGAACCACCAGACTTTTTCGTGTTGCTGCAGATTCAGGGAGCCATTTTATCTACCCCTGAAACTTCTGTCTGAGGGCCTGAAGCACAAAATGGTGGCCACCTGTGACATCACCAGCATCCACTGGAACCTACCAGCACCTTCCAGAACATTCCAGAACCCTGTGACAGTTGGAGGCGGTTTAGAATGTTGGGAAGCTAAGACAGAGAGTTGGCAGTTGGAGCTGGCAGTTGGCACCTGACTGGTGAAGAGAGAGCAGCACAACAGTGAAGGAGGAAGGAGTGAAGCAGCAGGGGTGGAAACTTGTGCCTGGAGTGGGGTCCATAAACCCACCCTTGATACTAGTCCCTACTGATGGATCCCAGCCTGTAGCCCTGTGTGGGAAGAAGCCAGAAGAACTCATCCTAAGGACCTGGACAGCAGGAACAGGCCTTAAAAGCAGAAAGCAGCAAGATCCTGACCTGGAAACTGGTTTCCCTGGAGTCCGGCGTCGAGTATCCTGAGACCTGGAGCCCGAGGTGGAGAAGCGGCGCTGACTGAGGAAGCAGACGTCGTACCCGGAGCCGCCTGAGGTCGTGAGAGGGCGCCGACGGAGGTCGTGAGGAATACCAAAGGTCGAGGAGGAAGTTAACCGAGGTCGAGTGAGCGGCGTCATCGGAGGAGTGAAGTCCGCCCTCCGGAGTCGTCGGAGACCGAGGTGAAGGGTAACGGAGGTCGGGAGTGAGGATCGCACTCCGGAGTCGCCGGAGCCTGAGGAGAGGAGCACCGGAGGTCGGGGGTGAGGATCGCACCCCGGAGTCGCCGGAAGTCGACATCGAGGCCAGGCCGGCCGACGTCATCGAAGCCGAGAGCGCCATCGGACCGGAGCCGCCCGAAGTCGACATCGAGTAGAGACTGCCCGACGCCGTCGAATCGGAGGTCGAGATCGAACCGAGGCCGCTGACGTCGAGACCGGAGCCGCCTGCCGGCGTCGTCAAGAACTGACATTGTGCCGAGGCCGCCGAGATCGAACCGGAACCGCCTCACGGCATCGACACGACTCCAGCGGCGTCGGAACCTCAGAAAAAGGGCAGTAAGTGGAGTAGAGGGCGCCTAAGGCCCTGTGGAGACCTGAGAGACTGCTCTAAGGGGCTAGGGAGGTGCTGGAACCAACCTGACTGTGCCAGGGGTGAACTGGGACTAACCTAGAGAGGTTGTGTGGAGAGAGAGAGCCAGGGCACTGGTATTCCCCCCTTGATCTACCTCAGTTTAGGCCTCAGCCTTGTCCAAGCCAGGGAGTAGTCCCCCTCAAGCCTTCCACAACCCTACAAGCTGTGCCTGGGCCAAATCAGCCCTTAGGAATTGAAAAGTGATCTGATTACATGAGTGTTGCTGTATACTTTTAATTATTTATTGGGGGCACTGTATTTATTGTGTTTAACCTATTTATTGCTTCACTATATTTATTGGTCCACAGGACTTGTTGGTGCACAATATTTGTTGGTACAGTATTTATTGCCTCAGAATATTTAATTGCCTGTATTACCTGCACTTATATTTATGTCCCTTGTATTTATGATCATCCCTATTTATTGAATCTTTAGACAGTATTTATTTGACCGGCACTATTTAAGATTTGTATATTGTGATTGACTTATTTATTTTCCCAATCAGCAACTAAGAGAAAAAGATAAAGAAAGATATTTTCATAATTTTTACGGTGTAGAGTCGTTTTTGGAACGGATGCACGCATGGTTATTGTTTGGGTATGTTGTATGCTTAGCACGGAGCCTGATTCCTGACCACTCGAGCCAAGCTACCACAGTGTGTCCGGAAGACCACCACCACCCCTTCTAGTGTGGGAGTGGTTTTCCAACACTCCCCTAGCATAATCCAGTGTTAGCGTGGTCCAACTCACTCTGTCCTGTTTCCCCCCCCAAATTAAGCAGAGGAGAGAGGATCGTACCTCCTTAAAAAATAGTTGTGTCAGCTTGATCGGGATATTACTAAATAAGTATAAAAAACGTGGAAGTATAACCATTTTGATGACCGCAATGCGATCATCCAGGGAGAGTGGCAGCTGGTTCCATCTATCTATCTGTTGGTCTAATGAGTCGCATGCCCTGCCATAGTTTTCTCTTATTACTATTTCTGGATTTCGGTGTACCCAGGCACCTAAGTATTTCACCGGGTCTGTGGTTCGCACCAAGGGGTACTCCACACTCGGGGGTTCGTGTTAGCTGTGAGGGGTATCACTATTGATTTATTCCAATTAATTTGCAAACCCGAGAATAGCCCAAATCTTATGTATTCCCTCAACACCCCTGCCAAATACCGTCTCAGGTCTCTTATAAACAGTACCATGTCATCGGCGTAGAGTGAGATATCGACCGGTCTATGTAGGAAATTAAGTGCCGATTTCCTATGGCGCTGCCGAATAATACAAGCCAGCGGTTTGAGCGCTAGTGCGAACAGTAAGGGTGGTAGTGACAAGTGCCTCTATGTATCTTAAATGGTTTGGACGTCAAGCCCCCCGACACACACCAATGCAGATGTGTCCGTATATAACAGCCGTACCCAGCCCAGGAACAACAGTGGAAACCCCATATGTTGCAGTATGTGGAACATGTAACTCCACTCTATAGAGTCGAACGCCCTTGCTGCGTCTAGCATCATCGCAACGGCAGGCAACTCAGGGTCTAAGACATGAAACATTGTTGTGTGTAGATTTAGATTCCGTATATAGGTTTCCCGATTTATGCCCATATATAGGTACAATTCATATTGCCCTTATTTAGGCATAGAAAATCCAGCCCTTATTTAGGCATTGTCCATGCTAACCAAATACAGGCATGGTCTCCTACATCCGTCTATCCACGTCACAACGAGTTCTTGGAAAACCAGACTCTTGAGCCTTTAGGAATTTCCCTTGCTTGGATACTGATTTCTCCAAGAACTCATTTATTATGCATGAACATCTATTCCTTAGGGGTTCATTCATGACGTTCCGATGCCTGACTTTTACGTCAATACAGGCATTCCTAAACACCTTCAAGGTATAAATATACCTGCACTTGCCCTGGCAAACCACGGTTCCGGTACGGTCCAGTTCGACTGCCTACTTGTGGTTCGCCACGGCAAGTTCGGAAGGAGATCGAGTTCCCGCCTGATGCACTGACCAGACGCTGTCATCCTCCTCGCAGAGAATCCAGCTCCAGTGTTTCTGACTCCCCTTGCGTGGTGTTAGATATCGAGTCCCGGAAAGAGATTCCAACCTCACACATTCTAAGGTATGGAGCAGACTAGAACTTAGAGAAACTTTTGGCAACTCTTGGCAAAACTATAGCTAGCTATACTTTAGAAAACAGCACCCACTTCTTACCTCGTACTACACTTAGGTTAGGTACACTGGGGTAGAACTATTTAGAAGCATCAGATGAGTATTCACATTTTAGCCTGTGTTATTTATGTATGTATTCTATGAATATATGTCATAGCTACAAACCATGCTATTGCAGTATTATTTTATCTTACTGCTAACCCTGTACGTATTGTTCTTCGCAACCTGTCTTACGATTGTAGCAGTTCATATCTCTTGCATGAGAAATAAGACTGTTCAATAAAACCCTTTTTATTGTAACGCCCGTCTCTCTATTTCTGTGCAACTCTGTAGAAACGAAGCACGCACGATTGACCGAGTGAAACTGTTATCTATTGTTTCCACGCTTCTGAGATTGTTCCGACTCTAAGGGAAACAAAGTTGTCATGTTTATGCGGTTGACAGAAACGAACCCCTTCTTGTATATTCGAGAAGTTTCTAGTGACCTCTGAGTTAGCTGGCACACACAAGTAATTAAGTTTAATGTACTCGATAGAGACATACTGACCTCAGTCCTATGTCAAAACTATAGTGTATATTATTCCAATGCGCAGAGCCTATCAGGGATATAGGAACTACACTACAACATGGCGAAGATTGTCCTCAGATTGTGGGACGTAGATCGTTCCGGAATAAAACCTGATTGGACCAGAAGGACTAAGCTAGGCATGAGGGGTTGTAGTCTGGTAGCTAGTATCTTTGCCAGAATCTTGGCATCTAGATTGATTAGTGACAGCGGCCGATAAGATTTGCAAACGTCTAGGGCCTTGTCCTTTTTTAGGAATGTGATGATCAGTGCCTGGCGGAGAGATGGCGATAGCACACTAGCTTCATGCGCCTCCGCATACATCTCCAGTAAGGAAGGTGTGACTAAGTCAATATATTCCTTATAAAATTTGGCTCTGAGTCCATCTGGCCCTGGCGCTTTTTGGTTGGGTAGTACGTGAATTGCAGCTTTTATATCCATTTCGTCTATTGGTTGGTTTAGATATTCACGATGATTGTCTGCCAACCATGCGCATGCTATATCAGATAAATAAGCTGTCAGGTCTAGGCCAGTTGCAGTGCCCCGTGATGTATATAAATCTGAGTAGAATCCCCGGAATTGGTTCACTATCGCCATAGGAGCGTACTGCTCCACTCCCTGTAATCTTAGTTATGTGGTGATGAACTTCTTGGATTTTGATTTTAGCTGCATGATTACGTCCTGGTCATCTTCCCTCACCATATGCTTGCGCAGTGTGTCTAAGTGCTTTGTAGCATATCTCTGATTCCGCCAGAGAGTCATATTCTAAAAGTAGGTCATGAATACAAGTGAGAGTTTCGGGGCAAGGTGTGGTTGTGTATTGGCGTTCTAGCGTTGTTAGTTTGTGTTCGGCCTGTTCGAGTTGACCCTGGATATCTTTTAAAATGGCAGCTGTAGTACTAATGCAGACCCCTCGTAGACCTTAAAAGCCTCTCAGTATAGATGCACTCTCCACATTCCCCTTGTTAATAGCAAAATATTGTTCTATGGCCTGTTTTATAGTGTCATCGTATATGGGATCTAGAAGAGCCTGGGCACGAAAGCGCCAAACATAGGGGCAATGGACATTGTTCGCAATCTTGAGTGTGAGCATCACCGGGTTGTGATCTGACAACGTGCGCGGGAGTACAGTGACATCCATGACCCAATCTTTCGCCCTCTCGCTAAGGAGCCAATAGTCCAATCGGGACCAACTGCCATGTATAGGTGTAGCGTGTGTACCCTCTCTGGCCATACAATTCCGCAGCCTCCATACATCGACGAGACTGAATTCCAGCATGGCATCTTTAATGCTTTCGGCTATTTGGGTGTACGTAGGCCTTGCGGGTTCGATTTATCTAGTTGTGGGTCTAGGTAAGTGTTGAGATCCCCCCCACACAACAGCCGCCCCGGCCACTTCCGCATAACTCTGTATAGCCGTGTAAAGGTTTCCGCCTCGTCTGCTATGGGCCCATATACATTGATAAAAGTGACCAGGGAGGTTCCCAGTTTACCGTGTACCATGGCGCAGCGCCCTTCTTTGTCTGTGTGCGTTTTAATAGGGGTAAAGGAAAGGCCCGCTTAACCAGAATGAGCACCCCTCTGGCATATGAGGAATACGATGAAGCTAATTTGTACCCAGCCTAATGGAGAGCAATCTTGTTCTCAGAAGTCGTGGTCAAGTGTGTCTCCTGTAGGAGAGCAATCTGAATATCGTGCCGATCCAAATAGGCAAACACCTGTCTAATTTTTTGGGGGGTATTGAGCCCTCGGACGTTGCACGTCAAACAATTATACTTCTCACCCATATTCAAAATGAAATAACAGGTCTGCTGATTTTGACATCTTGCCGCAACAGTCAAAGATTACAATCACCGTGAGTCTTGTTTGGCCTGTCGGTTCAACCACATTTACATTCCCCAACTCAGGACACCCCCATCCCCCCCCACCCACTTCAGCATACCCCAATTACTAAAGCCATCCCGAGATACCTCTAACAGCCCCCCCGCCCCACCCACCAAACAAACCCATAACGAAACAATAATTTGTTATGGTGCACACAAGGTGGCGGGAGCTGCCAGCCGGACACCCCTGTGACGTCGTCACCTGGGAGGCCGATTTAGAGAAAGAATACATTTGACACAATCTGCTAAGTTTAGCAACGAACCAATGCTATGTCCACATTACAAACGCCCTCGCTATTTACACCACTGCACCCCATAGGTATACATCGCGCCCACCAATTCAATTGTAAACAGTAACACAAACCAGAAGTTCGTGGTGGGTATTCAGCTATGTCCACATATAATGCAATCAAAGTTATCCCATGGATAGTGTTCCAGTACTGCCCAAATTTCAGTAGAAGCTTATATTATTCAACATCTGAGGTGGTCCCTTGTTCTTCCTGTTCGCCTCTGGGTAATCTCCTGCGCGGTGCCTGGGAGTCTTTTTGTTGTAGGAATTTGAGCATGTCTTTAGGATCGTTGTATATCACACTTTCCCCCCCCCATCTGTTACTCTGAGGCGGGCCGGGTATATCATTGCATACGGAATTTGCTGGTCCGTTCGTTTCTTTTTAACGGCCACAAACTTTTTCCACGCTTCCTGAAACTGTTGCGTGAAGTCTGGGTAAATGGAAATGGCCATCCCATCGTGTGTGAGGTTTCCCAATTCTCTGGCCTTTCGGAGGGCCGCATCGCAATCCCTGTAGTTCAATAACTTTGCTATGATCGGGCGTGGCCTTGTCCCCGGCGGAGGCGGCGGAGCAAGGGATCTGTGCGCCCGTTCAATAATGGAAACCTCTGAGAAAGTGTCTTTACCAAACAGTGTCACCAGCAGGTTCTCAATATAGCGCTCCATATTGCCCGAGTTCGTCAACTCTGCTTTGCCTGTAAAATGTAGGTTATTGCGGCGGGATCTCACTTCAAAATATTCAGACTTCGCCATTATAGCTGCAAGCGTTTTTTCGGTCTTCTCTTGCTTAGTTTCTATGTGATGCTGTGCGTCTTCCGCGTCCAAAATCCGTCTTTCCGCCATATCTACCCGCTCCGTGTGCCTATCCAATCGTTCAGACATACGATCCACTCTGTAAGTCAAAGAGTCGATTTTCCCATCTATGTTGGTCAGTGTTGCCTGAATCGTTGTGAACATGGATTGGAAATCTACAGCGTTAGCAGAGCTGCCATTCGTCGTTGGCATCTGGGTTAACGCCTGCTCTGCCACGCTGCCGTCCTTTTTGCCTGCTCAAAATGGAGTTTGGGCTGAGTCCTGTCAGTTTTCCCCATTGTTTCAGCACTTTGGGCGACCAAGCGTCACGCTGAGGTGTTGCATCTCGTGAGTCAGGGTCCCCTACCACTAGGTTTGAAGTGGACAGTGGCAACCTGCGGCAGTATTCAGGCGAACTCAGTCTAGCATCCACCCAATAATGTTGAAAGCCAGTGGCCGGTCGTCCAGTGACCGCGCGCCAGATAAGCCGCACTCACTTCAGGTAGCTAAAGGCCCTTCTCCACAGCTCAATATGCTTGCGTTTCTGTCGACAGGGCGCCATGAAACAGGTCGGTGACACCGTCGCACCTCGTGGTTCTCAAAAGTGTACAGTCAGTCTACACAGCCACAGGCACCCCTACCAAGACATTTAATGTGGGCCCTGCCGATGTGGAAGTAAACACGAAGCGAGGGGGAAGGGCGCCCATGTTCAGCTGCGCAGTTCCTACCTCAGTTCTCACCTCACCCGTGCGCCGTGCCACAAATCCTCAGTGTTTATGAAACAGATCCCACATGGCAGTTATCTGCTGGTCTTCTCATCAAAGGTACGTTCCGATATGTGCCGCACCTTGATTGTAACCTCACTTGCGGGCTTACATGGGGGGATCCGCCAGTTTACAGAGCTACTTTGATCATTAATGGAGCTCAGAGAGGGAGCGGCGACCGCGGGCCCCCCACGTCGCTCGCTGGCGGGGAGTCTCTTCACAGAAGACACGCTGGTGTTAGCGCTACAGGCCGAGGGCGTCCCTCGTCCTCAACGCCCACAGCCACGCTGCACGGAGATCACCTCAAGCGGACTGGGACTGCGCGCCAGGCAGCACTCACTTCCCAGCCAGGGAGCGGTAGGCGTATCACGGTCGCCTCCTCACCACCGCCGGCTGATGCGCTGTTCCATGGCACACTGCGGGGCAGCCTCGCAAACGGTGTGCACCCGCCGCTCAGCACCCACAGGGGAGAGGAAGCACTCCCTCGGTCGTCTTGTTGCCGCGTCGTCCAGCAGTGCCACACCGGGTTCGCACATGCGCACCTCCAGGTCGTGCCCCGGGTCCATCTCAGCGGCTGATTTTGGTCGTTTCGGGGGCAGTTTAAGCTGCAGAAGCGGGTGCACCCCGTCGCCGCCAACCTCCGGTGCAGTGGTCGAGTGTCTCAGATCATGGAGCAGGCTGTGTGCGCAGAATACATTCAGGATAGGTAAGCGACTGCGGGAGCTCGCTTACAAAGCGGCCATTTGTAGGCTTGGCTAGTTCCGCCCCCTTTGTATAGATTAGTTCATCTAAAGATATCAAGAGTTTTTTGGAGGCTCATTTAGACATCAGAGGTAGCCCCCCAGTAAAGACATACAAATGGTGGCACAGTAGAAACGGAATACAAAATAGAAACGTATATTTATTGTAACAGAGGGCAAAGTTACGTTAATTTGTTTAGGACTTTTTACCCAAGCAGTTAACGCAAATCATAACTATTAAAATCTAATAGTTACCCCACTATAACCCCCTCACATTAAATCCAATACGAATAAGGACAGTCAAGTGGCAGCAGTGAAGTTATGAGCCAGGTAGAATTCTGAAAGAATAATCGCATACTGAATCAACTGTTCATTTTCCTTAGTTACGAAAAAAAAGTGTTTTACTAGGGCAATTAAATAACTGTCAACAAATAAATATGCCCATTACCATAACAAATAAAATAGGTCAAAGTAAAAACGTGCAATTTGAGAGAATAGCATAAAGTAGAGGTTTCATATAACGATAGACTTTTAAATGAAGTGCATCATATAGCAGCAACAACATAGCAGCAATCGTATATTTGAAGCCTGTATTGTGGCAAAAAAAGACAAAATCATGTTAAATATAAGTACAATTTAGAAAAATATCATACCATAGCAGCACCATATATTTTATATAAAGTGCATCATAAAGCAGCAAAATCTTTTCCCTTAACAACTTACTTAAAACAGATAAAACAAGCATTTGCAATGCAATAGGTCTCGCATTTACGCGAGTTTAAGCTATTAGTATTGTAAATGACATGCCTTTCATTAATGTTTTAAAAACGAAAAAAAAAAATAAAGGCATTGTCATTTGCAAGGTCAATAGCTCAAACTCGCGTAAATGCGAGACCTATTGCATTGCAAATGCTTGTTCCTGTTTATACCTAGGTGACAGACATTACAGTCCCCACATGTATGAAAACCTGTCTGGCATCTAAACCAGGTTCCCAAATCTTGTGTCTTAAGTACTGCGTAGCTAGAACAAAGAAGTTCTCTAATGGAGGGCTTTTTTTTCAATCAGCGCCTCTGCTCCTGGAAATCCCTTCTGAGTTTGCCCATGTTTATATAAGATCTTAAGGACCTCGTGGTTTATTTTAGAGTGGTTGGTGATGAAGGATAAGCAGTCCCTGACTTCTGGTTGGGGTTTAACCTTTAGTGTGTTGGCTCTTTCTGCACTTCCTGACAGATTAATTTTTAGGAATCTAATTAGAGAGAGGGAATGTTTTGTGCTGGTACATGCAGTATTCTGCTGCATCCAGCCACAGGTCCTGAGTGTAGAGCTGGTCCTATCCTAGCCTTGAGTTACCATCATCTATCTATCTAATTGAGTGAATTAGTGTGCTTAGTGCTACCGCTCACACAAAGCACAACACTGTTCGGGTCACCTCTAGGGCTTTGTATTGAGTATTATGTATCAAGCACCATGGCATGGGGGATAGTCTAGGGGCTTTCACTGTTAGGTGTTCTGGAGGCGGATACATCACCACTCATCCTTTGCAGCTGTCCCCTGAAGAAACTACATCCTCTGAATGGAGTCCCATAGAGGCACTGATGCGACCCAAGTTGACCACTGGTTTCAGAATGTCTTTTTAACTAGATGATGCATCCGAGAACTGACCAATAAGGGGAACTACGGTCGAGCACCTGATTGGGCCTGGTGTGGATAACTAGGCCCATGTGAGTACAATAAAACTCACCTGTAATAAGGTGACAAGCAAAGCCTAGAATCAGGTCAGGAGTGAGTGTGGTTGCCACATGGTTCATTCCGGGGGAGGTGGCGGTGGGGGGTAGTTATTTACGCTGACCTTTTTGCAGATCCAGCAATGCGAGTTCGATATCCAAGACAACGTTCATTTGTTCACAGACAGGCGGGCAGGCGTTGTTGTTATTGTTAAAACAGTTAAATAGTACTTGTACGTGTATAACCAAACCAAACCCAAATAATTGTGCGTGATGTGCCAATCTGCAGGGGGATGAACCACCATGAGTGGCGGCCGCCTGGGCTCTGACAACACAGTATACCTGCCCTGCCTGCGACCAAGTTATACCTGCCTTCGGTGGTCGATGTGACAACTCGGCATTGCTGGGACTGCTCCGATGTACTGTGGTCCCCGGCAATTTCTGCAAACATACTTTATGTACCAGCTCTCAGAGAGGGTTGACTTTGGAACTGCGGAACGAAAGACGAGTCTCTGCGTCGCTTCAACATCCTGTGATTCTGGGCAAATCACTTAATTTGCCGGTGTCTTCCCAAAAAATTAAATTACAATAATGAACGAAATGTCCTTGTGTAATGTATCTGGAGCTCATGTAAAGCGCTCCAATACCTTTGAGTCCGCGCTATATAAAACTGAAGAAAAAGAAAGTCAAAAGGCACTTCCTTCCGAACTCTCCCTTCTATTCAACTCATAAGAAAGCAGCGTATGTAACAAAGAAGATACCGGTGTCGAGTTGCATTTAGTTTTAGAACCGAACTCTGGTTGTGAGTAGTCCTGCTTTTATATCTGTGGTGTGCCTTGTATTTGGTTATCAAAACCTGGTCACCCTGACCTGCCTGGAAGTGGGGAAGGTCGCATGTCTGAAGAAAGCAGCGCAAGAGTGCAGTGTCCTGAAAAGGATACCGCGCCACGCCCTTCACATTTCCTGACATAACAAACTAGACACATTCCCATACCAGGTGTCACTTGTGATCAAACTTCCCCTTCCTCACAAACCCTGTGCTCGCTCCTCTTGATCACAACATGCACTCAGGTCGGGTATCTAAAGCCATGCTCGCATTTCTTCTGTTGGAAAAATAAACTCAGAAAGCGTGCAGCCCGTTATTTCTATCCAGTCCTTCTTTTCAGGGACCGAAACTAAGGGAATTCCCTGACAGAGAATGTGCAGGTCAGTAAAAAGAAACAACAAGTATGCACAGAATCAACCAGCAGCTCGTGGTGCTCGCGCACCACAGAGGAGCGGGGGGGGAGGGAGCACGGCAGCGAGGCGAACGCGCGCTGCTGCGCGTGCTGGCCACCGACGGGAATGGGCGTTGCAAAGGCGGGCCATGCGCTTGCCTTTGCCCAATCGCGTGCCTCTTTTTCTTTTAAAAAGCACGTGAAAGCCAATGGCGGGCGGCGAAAGCCTGCTCACACGCACAAGCGTGTGAGCAGCTTTCAGAACCTCCTTCCAAGAGGGCTCGCGCTGCGCGAGCAGTGCTAAGCACTGCAACGCTAGGCGCGAGCCCTAAAAACCAGTTATGTGCAAAGAGCAATGAGATAACAGCAGTCATAGGTATACATTTTCCGCAGGTGAAAAATAAGACTCAAATGATCGCAGAGAACCTAAGAGCTCGGGACTTTAGGGCCTATATTATAAAAAAAGCTAGTTAAATGCACAGCCAACCATACCCTAAGAGAAATTATGAAAATGTAAAATATGTTCATAAACTCCTTTAAAAAGTTTCACACACAGTTTCATTTTTTGGAAAAAGCAAGAATTCTCGCGCCGATGATACATTTTTAATGGCATTCTGAATGAACTTTGGTCGAAGCCACCTGAATCGAAGTGAAGACAGAGCTGGACATATAAACAAGATATGATCCAGATTCTGGGTACCCTGATTACAGAAGTTACCGTTTTTTCCACCTTTCCTGTTAAGTGACCAATTTGCGATTAAATCATTTAATGGAAAAAGGTTCATGCGACAGAGGGTGAGCCACCGGCGAATACCATGGCTTAGATTCCAGGAAAGGTACTTCTGAGGAACTCTCGGGGAGGAAGCCTCAACTACTGTTTCCAGTCTTACCCTTGCTCTACAGATATTAACATATCTCTGGTGACTAACTGTGCCACTTGAAAGTATAATCTGTCACAATAATAAAAAAAACACATGTACCAGTGAAAGTATAGTATTCCGCAGCTATTCCTTCAACACACCAAACAGTGGCAGTATAATCATCCGGGATCTCACCATAGATAGAATGAGCTTACAGTAGTATACCACACAAACATACCTTAACACGATATTAGAACATTGGAATGTTGGTAGCTCCATTGAAAACAATGGAGCGCTCCGGGATTATATTGGCTGGTATAAGCCCGGAGCACCAACATTCCAATGTGTCTTTGTTCACAGCTCTGGCTGTGAACAAAGACTTCAGGGAGCCTGAGGGGATTTCAATCCCCTCGCGCTCCCTGAAGGCTTTGTTTTGTTAGAACATTCTGCCCTCTAGTGGCAGAATGTTCTAATAGCCTTATAGCCCTTCGTAGCAGGGCTATACCGGCTTTTAAAGTCCCTCTGCTTTGTTAAAGTCCCTCGCCTTCGGCTCAGGCCTTTAACGCTGCAGCGGGCCTTTAACAGCCGGTATAGCCCGCTACAGCGGGCTATAAGGCTATATTAGAACATTGGAATGTTGGGAGCTCCATTGTAGACAATGGAGTGCTCCATGCTTCTACGGGCCGGTAAAGGCCCGCAGAGCAACATTCCAATGTCTTACACAGGCCTCTCGGAGCTCGAGGGGATTTAAATCCCCTCGAGCTTCGAGAGACCTTTGTTTTATTTGTTAGAACATTCTGCCCTCTAGTGGCAGAATGTTCTAATAGCCTTATAGCCCTTCGTATCAGGGCTATACCAGCTATTAAAGTCCTGCTACCTTGTTAAAGGCCCTTGCCTTCGTCTCGGGCCTTTAACGCGGTAGCGGGCCTTTAATAGCTGGTATAGCCCACTACGGCGGGCTATAAGGCTATAATATAACCTGTGATCGCTAGAACATGAATAACCCCCAAACTGACAGTATGCATCATGACTATGGCAGTAAACTCTCTCTAGATGACAACTTAAACACACCATACCCCTGCAGCATTAGTGGTCTGGACAATATCATCTTTACATCAGACACATACCGTATAATTCATCATGAAGTCATCATCAACATAAACTGACAGCATTATTTGTACTGACTGTAACATGAACACACACAAGTGTGACAGCATCAACAATCTAGACTGGTGTTTCATCCAAAAGACATTCACGGAACAATTTAACCTGAAAAGTCTACAACATGGCTCTACTAAACTTTAGCATGACTTATCAGGACACCCTCTCACAAAACAACCCCATGTAACTAACAGCATGAAGGGGAATAAGCAAATTAAAGACTCACAATAATTTGACAGAACTAAACGATGAACCACCAGACTGTGACATTATCACCCTGCACATCAGGATTAGATCATACATCTGTTATCTTTTGATGATCAATCAATCAAAATGTTTTATTCGACAAAATTAATGACCATAAAAGCACATATAAAATATACGTACATCATACAAAAATTAATCATCAATACATAATTAAAAGTTAAAGCTAAAAAAGTCAATACAAAACGGTAGTCTACCAAAAAGGCCACAGAAAACAAATACAGAGAAACATGGTTATGTTATCCAAAAATCTCTATTGTAGCATAAACTGTTTATATACCTTTAAAAAGGAAATTTGATTATTGTAATAAAACTAATTTGTATAAACAGCAAGGCTCAGTCATAATCAATCATCAGCGTACATCCTTAATTTTAAAGCAGAGACAATAACATTTAAGAACGCATGGCATAAAGCAGAGGAGTTTAAGAGCTGAATATACTGCAACCCTTCCTTATGTAATTTCTGGCTCGTAAAAAACAATCTAAATAATGGGCTGTAAAAGTGTGATACGGTGCACAAAAAAGCGTAAAGTGTGAGCTAGATTGAGTCGAAATGCCATCACATGGGCAACACGTGAATGATTTAAACAAAGACCCTGTTTGAGGAAAAGCCACTAGGTAATGAATTGTACATAGTCTTAAATGGATAAGGTAAAATCTTAACTCCAGGTTCTATATCCAGCTAGCATATGGCTCAATATGCAAGGTTGTGAAGAGTGGGACATATCGAGAGATTGTGACTTTATTTAAAGATAATACGATTCTCACTCTCTCCCTATGTGTAATACAATTCTCTCTCTCTCTCCTCTCTCCCCTTATGCGTAAAAAACAATCTTCTTAATCTTACTTTATCACAGATGTTGGTGTTTAATGGAGCATCCAAAAATGTAATTAATTCAAGATCGTTGAGAGAGTTTGTGGCGTATGCCAACCACGGAATAGCTGCTGAATAACTCAATTTAAGGCAATCCTTCACTATTATACGGGAGAAGTTTAGTTCAGGAGTAACGCACTCTTTATGCCATAAGAGAATGGGTGCCAAGCTTGCTGTGTCTTCTATGAAGCGTAGGCCAAGTTCACTGTGAGAAATGAGGTTGGGGTAGATTTGGGGATTGACAACAATCTGCACGAGAAATTATTTTCTATGATTTTAAGGGGCCTAATTTTGCATAACTCCACACCCCACCCCATAGAAGCCTGATGAACACATTTGCATTTATAGAGCATAAGCATCTCTTTAAATGGCCTATGACCCCCCTTTTTCGCAAAGCTAAAAACTCCTTCACCAGAGGCTGCAATCATCTGTGCTCATTGGGTAAGTAGAGGGTCCCATGTCATTTTGGAACCCAAATAATTGACATTTGAGATTTTAGAAATGGGAAATCCTCCAATATGAAAAGATTTGGAACGGGTAAATCTTGGCCCGCTAGTCAAAATAAAAGATTTCTTTTGGTTCACCTGTAAATTAAGAGCGCTCATAAAATCATTAAAACCATCTAAAAGAATCTGTAGCCAATTTGCAGTTCGGGCCAAAAGGACCACGTCATGCGCGCACAAAAGTATGTAAACAAGACGCGATCCTATTCTGGGAACTTCTCCGGCTCTTGAATCTAAAAATGTATCTAAAGAATTCATATAAAATAAAAATAAGAAGGGCGCCAATATGCAGCCATGCCTTACACCTTGGGTAACTTTTATAATTTGTATACAGTTCCCAGTTTGTGTATAACGGACGTTCATAAGGTATCCCAATGAAGCCTTTTTAAGAGCCCCAGTAGGGGAAGGTCAAGGCCTGCTGCTTCCATCAACCCCCCCCAATTCCTCCCTATCCACTAGATTAAAGGCACAGGATATGTCCATAAATGCCATATGAGTGTCTCCCTTTCTGGCCTCGAAGTATTTATCTTGGATTAGGGAGAGATTAAGAGCCTGTTCGACCATACCCAAGTATGGTCTAAAATCAAACTGTAGCTCAGAAAAGAAGGAGTGTGCCTCTGCCCATTCTTCAAGTCTACCTAGGATAACGCGCCAAAGTAATTTAGCTGAAGAATCCAATAAGGATATTGGGCGTTAATTTGCTGGGATAATCCAATCCCCTTTCTTAAAGATGGGCACGGTGATTGATTCATGCCAAGTATCTATAGGGTCAGGTTTATTGATAGCTCTAAAAAAAATTGGTACGTTAAGGGGCCCAAAAAAGTGATATTATACATCAATAAATCGACAGGTACCCCATCGGGGCCAGGTGCATTTCTTGCCGCAGAACTAGCAATAGCTTGGGGTACGTCCGCTACCGTTATGGACTCAGATAATGTTAACTTAGTATTGTGGGGGACGTCAACAGAAATTTGGGGACTTTTATTTTTTACGTTAAAATTATCGGGATCAAAAATGTGCACAAAATGTGTCGCCCATACCTATTTGGGGGTATGGCAATAAATTCCCAAGATGGTACCATTTGAAAAAAATGGCCAATTTATAACTTCACAAAATGATCAATTAGTTGTGCAGCCCTTTCTAAGTATTCCCAAGCTTTATGTCTTAATTCCTTTTTTCGGTTATCAAGCGCCTACTGATAGGCATTTCTAGCCGCCCTGACAAATATCGGGTTGCAAGTAATCATGTTGGTGGCCTTTTTTCGGGCTTTGTAAGTCGTAGTACACTCTGCGTTAAACCATCTGTGGACTGGGAAGGCACTGGTGGGTTTATTTTTAGTCAGCATTTGATGAATTAACTTAGGTCTGAAAAACTCTCCCAAATTTTACCCGGCATTGCCTCTTCTGAAAGACAATTTGCAATAGCCTCGGGGTTCTTGGTAACCAGATCTTTGAAGAACCACCAATTTGAGCCCATTTTATCTGCACTGCCTTGTTTACTAAGTAACACAACGTATTTTTAGTTGTTAGTCTAGAGTGGCTTTGGGCAGAAAAAAACCTGATGAAAATATTGTGGTGATAGCTCAGGGGAGAGGGGTGTACCTCATGGTTTCTTAGAAGAGAGGCCAAATCCTCCGAGAGTAAGATGAAATCGATCACACTACCTTTCCCACTGCCAACAAAGGTAGATGGATTGCTATTATCTTCCCCATGCAAATCTGATTAAAATAAAAGCTCATGGATGAATATTAAGTGGTTAAAAACTTCCCCATAAGCATTATGGGTGAAGTGGCTAACATTGTCGCCCTTTACATTAGTACCTCCGCAAACCGGTTTACCACTGTGATGGCACATGCTGATATTAAAATCACCAGCCCACAAAAGAGAAATATACTTCTTTTCCCTAAACAGTAGTCTTTCAAGAATGGCTTCCAGTTCATCAATAATACACGCTGGCTGTGTTAAAAAAAAAACAGTTATAAAAAAAATGTATTAAAATTATATTAAATGATTTTGACTGGGACACCTTTAAAATCTGAAGCTGGGGGCTTGAAAACAATACTTTAACTTTGAAGTCCCTCACGGCCAACGCGACAAATGTTACAGGGCCTCCCTTCCCTCTTCCGGCAGGTGAAGGAATGGCAGGGACGCAGAAGGTTTTAAAAACATCTAAATAAATAGGATCAGTAGACCACGTCTCTTGGCTGCAAATTATGTCAGAGTTATTTATTGTTGATAGCCTTTGTTCATTTGCTAATTTATGTCGAAGCTGCCTTGAAGATTAGACTTTGGGTGTCTTCTTATCATTTGATTCAAGAGAAGAACCCCCTCTAGGACAATCATGTAAGGTGTACATTCTGGTGGCAGGTGCAAATAGTCATGGTAGATCCCTGTTTTCGCAGGAGGGTGGCACACGGCTCACAAGTGGTCTGAGAGACCCCTATGGCAACACTGTGGTTACTTGCTTGAGGGTTGGGCAAAACAGAATTTGAATCCTTCTCCCTTTGCCTGGGCAAGTGAGATAAAGGGGGGGAGCAGTAAGACCAATAGGGCCTGGTACCAGTGGTGTAATAAGAGGTGGGCCTTGGGTCCCTAAAGGGCCAGGATAAATTGTACTAAGGGTCTCAGTCAAAGATTGGATTTTATCCATCAAAGAGTTAAAATGCCCACCATAGTCTGTCGGAGGAACTCCAAAAGTACTTCCACTATTTGGGTGCAAAGGTTTTATCCTTACTGCACCCCTTAGAGTTTGATTAATCTAGTTTTCTTTCCCCTCATTTCGTTTTGGGGAGGGGGTTTATTTTCAGGGGCAACAGCTAGTTGGGTCTCTTCAAGCTCTGTGATGCTTGCAGCATCCTCCAGATTGCAGGGATTGTTCATTTTACCCCTGGGCCTTTTAGCTGGATGGGAAGGTCGTCAGTGTTGCTGATCACCGGGGACACTTGAAACAGCCAAAGAGCCCGAGGGTTGGATTGTGGGTGATGAGGGGGGAAGTCAAGGGCGGTTATTAGCATCTGGACCGCCTCTATACGATTTTCTACCATGTTAAATTCTGTTGAAATAGCGCCCATCGCCGTAGTAAGATAGGCAGTGATTGAGGGGGTGGAGCCCATTTCCCCTCCTTTAGACGATGCTACACATTTCTTCCTCATGACGAAGCCAAATATTGTCCCCAAAAACAAAAGGCAAAGGCAGATCTGCAGAGCAAACTCCTGAATTTTTTGAGGAACGGAAGCAAAGGGAGAAAGTTCAGCTAGTGTGAAGGGTCAAAACTTATACCAAGTCCCCTTTGAGTAGCCACAAATCAAAGGACGTTCAAAGTCTTCCCCAAACTACAGGACCGAGAGCCGTGGCCCAGACCAGCTGCGAACGGGCACAGACGGGCCTGCCCTTGGCCTGGGCTTTGCCCAAGTGCGGCCTGTGCTGCGGAGAAGAAGGCAGCGCTATGAGAGCGATCGAGGTGCCTCCTTCTCCAAGCAGCTGAAGCTGGTGCCGTTGATGCGGGGAAACAGGACCCTGGGACTGCGAGTCCCACCAGGGTCCGCAGGAGCTGTGGCCCAAACAAGAAAGCGTCTGCAAAGACCATGTCATTGCCTCACCACAATACAGTGAATTACTGACTTGTAACAGCAACAAAATATATAATAAACCACCATACTACAACAGCTCCACCAGTGAAATCTATACAATGAAGCACCAGCCTCTCTCTAGATTACCTGTCCAGACTATTTAAAAAAACAGACTCCACCAGCATTACTTGTCTGCACGCTACAACAAAACACCAGACTCTAACAGCCTTACTTCTACCTACAAATACATGAACCGCTAGCCTTTATTAGCTTCGCCTAGCCATACAAAAAATCATCAGAATGCAAAGCGATTATCTGTACGAGCCATACGTTAAACCATCCATCTGATACAGCCATTGCATGTCCAAACAATAAACTAAACCAAATAACTGCAACAGCATCACCTGTCCAAGCCATACAATAAACAACTAAACAGCAACAACAGCTTCACGGTCTATGCAATGAATTGCTATCCTGTAACAGCATAGCCTGATTGTACTATCACATATAATGCCGGACAGCTACATCCCCAATCCAGACAATTCAATGAACAATCAGACTGCACTAGAACAAGGTGCAATGTCCAAACAATGAATAAACAGCCTGGAACAACATTCCCTCTCAAACTAATAAAATAAAACAAAAGACTGTGACAGCCTCACCTCCACGTAAAATACCATGAACCACCAGAATGCAACTTACCCTCCGTTTTATATACATTGAACCACTAACCTTTGGGGTGGGTAATTCGTATCGCCCGACGCCCGAGACATTAAGATTTAGTGCAAGGTCAAGAAGTTTTAATTACTGTTTTGTCCGAAGGACAAGTAGACAGTAAATTATGCTAAACGGAGGCCTCTTCAAATTGGCAGTCCGTGTCTCGTCCGTCCACAGTGTAACCATGTAACCCACACACATGACACAATTTACAGCAGGATGCAGAGGAGCCTGTTTGCGATTATGGAGCCCGTCTGGGCAGTCGAGCGAAGCCAGGTGAAATGAGTGATGAATGGCTCTGCTCACCACAGGTACCGATTGTAGTAACTTGTGAGGCGTGATGCAGGCGATGATTCTTTACCGCTTGCAGTACATTGGACACAGCTATTGGATCTAATACACAGGAACCCACGGAGACCAGGGTGTGCATATGGAGTTTAAGAATTCGAGCTCTGTCTCTTGAGCACAGTGCATGCGGGGTAAACCACGTAACTACACAAAAGATCTGAGACTTATGTCAATTGAGTGCAGTGTGTTCATAAAGTAAAAGCACAGCATGAACTTGGTGTGGCTCGGAATTTTCCAAACCAGCACATTCAAGAGAGAATGGTCTGTAGTATTTCCTTAGCTCACGGGGCGAACATGGAGCTTTTGCAGCTCGAGAACACTCCCAGCAATGGCAGGTAGGAGACTTCTCTGCTTCTTGCTTTTACCCGACTGTAACTTTATTCACCCTTCTGATCCTGCCCTTTCTTGGCTCCACTCTTGGGCCTCTCGTGCGGAACCCAGGTCGCTCTCCTCCCCGCGCATCCGAGGCTTGCAGTTAAGTACTTTGACTGTTTTTAGGTCTCGCCTGACCCAGCGCATGTGCTGGTCTGGTGAGACATTTTGTGAGGGCTACAAAAAGTGCTACCAGGCCAGCCTAGACCTACAGTGCAGGGGCGCGCGCGCGTCGCGCTTTACCGCGATTACTTTAACTTTCGCGGCCACACGGCCGCTGTGTTTGATCACGATCACTTTCGCACGGCCGCTTTGATGTTCTCCGTGAGGCTTCAATAGATTGCAACTGTTGCATGGCTAAACACTTATAAGGTCCCAAAGGCGAGACCTATTGGCTATGCCAATGCTTGTTTGTCATGCAATTCTTGGGTCCCCTCCCTTCCCACATTGCTTGCCATCTGTGCTTGATGTCTCAGTCTCTACTGCCTCAACCAAGTCTACATGAAAGCGCCTTACTTTCCCTGTGGGGCTGTCGTGCACCCCACAGGCCCACCCCTGTTGCTTTCATTTTCACGAGGCTCTAATCTCTAAACCAGTACCTGCACTACGCTATTTTCTTCCCCCTATGGCTCTAATTTTATTCCTTCACAAACACCCAGGAATCAGAGGCCAGAAAAAGAAAACAGAAGGGGCAAGGCAGAGTTTGCCAGAAGGCAGGATTGCAGTGATATATTTACCACAAACTAAAAACCTAAGCCTTACTGTCTGTGATACGATGTCACCAAAATCTTGCACTTGAAACTATGAGAGGCTTTATATGCTGTTCTGTACAGCGCCAAGCATGACTTAAAAGCAGCACTGGGGTGCTACACTGAGGGTGATTTCTTTAAGTCAGGGCAAAAGCCACCCATTAACATCTGCTACGTGATGCGACCTCAGGCCGTCACAGAGACGAGAGCCAGAGCCACTGGAATTATATGATTGAGCGTCCGCCGCGATTTTCACATAATTATAGATTTGCCGCATTTGCCACATAATTCCTCATCTGCTGCATAATCCCCAGATTTGAACAAAAACAACATTTGTTTCTAGCTCAAACGGTTGAGACAATGTGTTTTGCTGCGCAGTGAAGCCTCTTTGCAAAGCTGGACTGGTCACCTTTCTGTTGCTTATTGCTGTATTTGGATGTTCAACTTATACTAATTAGTTGCAACCAATGCCCACAGGGTGTTACCAAGTTTAAAAATGATGAAATAATGAATACTATTACAAAATGTGCCGCATTATGTCACATTATTTTCTTTTTCTTGCTGCATAATTTACTCAACCCTGCCACATAATTTTGTCCTCTCTTGCCGCATAATTCCAGTGGCCCTGACTATAGCTCTGGTCTGACTGACAACAGGCGTGCCTGCTGGCATTCCAATATCCCACATTTTACTTAATTTACAACAATAACAGGCAAGTCTCTGAAAGCTCTTCTTGTCTCTACTACCCCCTGCAAAAACTATTAAAGTTAAGGTTAATAACAGTGCTCCTGTGCTGTTTAGCAACTTACTGTTGTTTTAGGTAGCTCTTACTAAAATTAGTTTACCTTTAAATGAGCACTACTAATCTCGGGGGCGTGGCTTAGCCGGCTGCAAGATGGCCGCACTCTGAGTGGGCTTTGCCGGCCATGCCGATAATCCGTTCACAATCCTTGGGATAGTCTCGGTGCCGTCCCACAGCACCGTGCTCTACAGACCCACCTTGCACTGAGGTACCGACTGCTGCCTTCCTGGACCCCGTTGGTGCCTGCTTGCTGAGATTAGCCGCTGGGGCCTGGCGCAGCGTCTGGGCCTTCCTGCCGGCGCGCGGCTGGTGCTCGGCCTGGGCTGTGGTGGCGCCACCGACTCCCCGACTTTCCTGAGTGGATTCCTGCGGCCCGTGTCATCTTCCCTGACTAGCCCTGCCATCCTGTTTCCTCCGATCCGGTGAGTCGTTCTCCGTGGGTGAGCCTTTCGGCGGGGGCGTGTGGGTCATACTGCTGGGCCCGGACCTTTGCTCCGCGTGGGCGCCTTCTCCCACTCCTGGCGCCTGGTCCTCTGGTTGGTTTGCCCAGGGCCCTGCGAGGTGGGTGGCACGCCTCCCACGACTCCCCCGCTGCTCCGAGCCCTCGCGAGCTCCCGGCTGCCACTACTAGCTGCTGGTCGCTGGAGCCGGGCCTACACCGCTGTCTCCTGTTGGTGTGCTGCCGCCCTTCCGCGCCTTGGGCCTTCGTTGCCGCCTGCACGGCCAGGCGTGGCCTGGAATCCACATCCTTCGCCTCCTCGCTGACTTCGCCGATTGCCGGCCTCGGCCCTGGCTGGGTGGTCCCCCGCCGGGCTTGGCTCCGCAGCGGGTCGTAAAGGTCAGCGATCTGGCTGCACATTCCGCCTACCCTCCACACGCTTTGGCCTGCACAATTGCCGTTCGGGCTGCATAGCTGCTGCTGCTCTGCCATACCTGGAGCCGCCTCCTGCTGCCCGGCCGCCATCTTCTCTACCTAGGTGCACACCTTCGCCTTTGGGATGCAGAGCAGGGCCAGCCTCCTTGGACCCGGCGCTTGCCCTTGGGTGCATCGGTGTTGCCTCTCCTTCGTCCGGGTCCTTCACCTCCTATCCGGCCAGCATTCCTGCCGAGAGGCCCTGCTTGCACCCGCCGCAACTGCACCGGACTCAGCCCACCCCATAAATCCGGGCTGCCTGATCCCTCCTTACTGGGCCCTCCTGCTTGTTCTGCACAGGGATCGGACGCCACCCCTCCTGGCGGGCTCGGTGGGCTGTGGAATGCCTCACCTGCACCGACCTACCCTTTACGCCGGACGGCCGCCACCTCTCTTGGCGCTCATCCTCTGCTGCGGCCACTCTTGCCAGCGTTGCCTGCTCACACACCACTCATCTACTCCCCGATCCTCTGTGGTGCTGATTCGTGGGGCGCTCAGGTGCTTAACTATGGGGCAGACCCCAGGCAACCTAAGCTGGCGTTTGACCAGCGCAAGTCATCACGACAGGAGGGAGCGGTTATGGATGCTGCTGAGTCCGCTACTCAATCTGAAACTGCTCTGACCCGCAAGGACGACCTCAAGACCATCATGCTGGACGTGAAATTCATGGTAACTGGCATCGCGAACCAGCTTGACCAGCTTTCTGCTCGGCTGGACACCGTCAAGGCTCGAGTGGACTTCCACGATACGCGAATAACCCAAATCGAGACGAGGCTGTCCGATGCAGAAGACGCCGCTACCCAGGATCACCACGCACTCCTACAAATGGATAAAGTCTTGGAACTCATCAAAAACAAAAATGAGGATTTGGAGGCGCGCTCCCGCAGAAGCAATCTCTGCATCACGGGTGTGCCCGAATCTTCCAACATAAACAAAATGGAGGACTTTGTCGAGCAGTTGCTCCGCGACTTATTTGGGGTGCTCCTCTCACCTGTGTTCATCGTCGAGCAGGCCCATCACTCTCTGGGTCCTCGCCCTGCCCCTGGCCTCCCTGCTCAGCCTATCATTGCCAAACTTCTGAACTTCAGAGACCACGATGCGGTCCTTCGAACTGCCAGGGAAAAGGGGGAAATTCGCCATCAAAGAAATTTGATATCCTTCTATCTTGATTATACCACGGCGGTGCAGGCTGCCCGTCGTGAATTTTTTCCTGCCAAATGTCTGCTGTAAAAACATGACATTTCCTACTCTCTGGCATAGCTGCGTGTCAGGGACGGCTCACAGGTCCACACCTTCTTGGAACCAAAGGCTGCACTGGCCTACGCCAAAAAACTGGACAAATCTCAGCGTTCCACCCCTTCCAGCTCCCAAACGGCTGCTGCTGGCGATCTCAGTGACAATGATTGATGGCAACCCTCGTTTCCATGCTCTGATCACATGCATCGTATGCCATGATTTTGCCCTCTCTGGTCTCAGTTCCTGTTGTTCAGCAATGACTCATGTACTGGCCTACACTAGTTGTTTTCACACCCCTCCGCTCATGAGCTCTGCGGATCTTTTCAGCTGCCATGTCATCACTACACTCAACCCTCCAGCCCTGCACTCCTTTCTCACCGACACAGCCACGTCTCTTTACTGCTCTGTGCCTGCATCATGAGTGACTTGTAGGCCCCTCGACACGGGGCGCTCCCTTGGGTCTCTCTCTCCTTTACTTACAGTTCGCTTTATCTCACGGCTTGGCCACCCTGTCCTTGCGGCAGGGGCGTATGCTGACCTGAGCCACGTCTCTGTGGGATGATTCCCTTTATCTCCATCTTGGTTTTTCCCTTCCCTGTTGGGGATTCCCTGGGTGGGTGGGGTTGGTTTCTCAACCTGATTGGGAGGTTGGTGTGAGGGGTGGTGGGGATATTTCTGGGTTATGTTGCCTCTCCTCTGAGGCTTGTTGTTGGTTTTTTCTCTTTGACCTCCCATGCACTGTGCTGTTTGCAATCAATCAATCAGTCACTTGTAAAGTGCACTACATACCCGTGAGGGTCTCAAGGCGCGGGGGGGGGGGGGGCGCTACCGATCGAACAGCCAGGTCTTGAGTAGCCTCCTGAAGGTCAACAGGTCTTGGGTCTATCGTAGACTCAGTGGGAGGGTGTTCCATGTCTTGGCGGCGAGGTGGGAGAAAGATCTCCCGCCAGTGGTTGTTCTTCGGATGCGCGGAACGGTGGCGAGTGCGAGGTAGGCGGAGCGGAGCTGGCGGTTGGGGATGTAGAAGGAAAGTCGTCTGTTGAGGTAGGCTGGGCCGGTCTTGTGGAGTGCCTTGTGTGCGTGGATGAGGAACTTAAAGGATATCCTCTTGTTGATGGGGAGCCAGTGCAGGTTTCTCAGGTGTGGGGTGATGTGGCTGTGGCGTGGTAAGTCGAGGATCAATCGTGCCGAGGCGTTTTGGATGCGTTGCAGTCGTTTGATGAGCTTGGTCGGGGCTCCCGCGTTGAGGGCGTTTCCGTAGTCGAGTCTGCTGCTGACGAGGGCCTGGGTGACTGTCCTTCTTGTATCTGTCGGGATCCACCTGTAGATCTTGCGGAGCATGCGGAGGGTGTTGAAGCAGGAGGTGGAGACGGCATTGACTTGCTTGGTTATTGAGAGCATTGAGTCGAGGATGACTCCCAGGTTGCGTGCGTGGTCGGTGGGTGTCGGGGCTGCCCCCAGTGCCGTCTGCCACCAGGAGTCGTCCCAGGCTGAAGGGTTGGAGCCGAGGATGAAGACCTCTTTCTTGTCCGAGTTCAGCTTCAGACGGCTGATGTTCATCCAGGCGGCGACGGCCTTCATTGCTTCGTGGAGGTTGGCTTTGGCGGTGATGAGGTCCTTGGTGAGGGAGAGGATCAGTTGAGTGTCGTTGGCGTAGGAGATTATGTTGAGGTCGTGCTGTCGGGCGACGTGTGCGAGTGGGGCCATGTAAATGTTGAACAGTGTTGGGCTGAGGGAGGATCCCTGGGGTACGCCACAGATGATCTCGGAGGCTTTGGATCGGAATGGGGGGAGGCAGATGCTCTGGGTTCTGCCGGAGAGGAAGGAGGAGGACCATTCCAGAGCCTTGTCTCGCAACCCTGCGGCGTGGAGGCGTGCGTGTAGTGTGCGGTGGGAGACGGTGTCGAAGGCGGCGGAGAGGTCCAGGAGGATGAGGGCTGCGGTCTCACCATTGTCCAGCAGGGTCCTGATGTCGTCAGTGGCGGCAATGAGGGCAGTCTCGGTGCTGTGGTTGCTGCAGAACCCTGACTGGGAAAGGTCCAGGATTCTGTTTTCTTCGAGGTATCGGGTTAGCTGTCTGTTGACGATCTTCTCGATGACCTTGGGCGGGAACGGGAGCAGAGAGATGGGTCGGAAGTTCTTGAGGTCTCTTGGGTCTGCCTTGGGTTTTTTGAGTAGGGCGTTGATCTTGGCATGTTTCCAGCTCCCTGGGAAGGTCGCGGTCTCGAGGGAGAGATTGATGATGTTGCGCAGGTGGGGTGAGATGGAGCTGCTTGCTTTGTTGAAGATGTGGTGAGGGAAGGGGTCTGACGGGGAGCCGAAGTGGATTGTGCTCATGGTCTTGAAGGTGTCATCGATGCTCACGCTGGCCCAGGCTAGCAGGGGGTCGTGGTCGATGGTGTGCGGAGAGTCTGTTGTGTTGCTGTCTGTTGAGGCTGTCTGGGCGTTGAAGCTGCCGTGGATGTCTGCTATCATGCGGTGGAAGAAAGTGACGAGGGAGTCGCACAGGGCTTGCGACGGCGGGATGTCGTTGGTGTTGGAGCTGGGGTTGGAGAGTTCCTTCACAATGTTGAAGAGCTCTTTGCTATTATGTGCATTGTTGTCGAGGCGGTCTTTGAATGAGGTCTTCTTGGCAGTTCTGATGAGGTGATGGTGGTTGCGGATGGCGTCCTTGTGGGCTGCGCGGCTGTCCGGAGTCTGTTCAATGTGTCATTTCTTCTCTAGTTTCCGGTAGGCTTGCTTGGAGGCTAGGAGTTCTGGGGTGAACCAGCTGCCCCTCTTGCCGGTGTCTCTGTGGGGGGGGTGTCTTCTGCGGGGCAAGGGTGTTGGTGCAGTCGTTGATCCAGCGTCTGAGGATGTGGGCAGCGTCGTCGGTGTTGGAGGGTTCGGTGGGTGGACTGAGGGCGAGGTTTGCATGTAGTTGGTCTTCGGTGATTTTGCTCCAGCAGCGGCGGGGGATCTGTTGGGTACGGTGGTGTGTGGTGGGTTTCTGGAAGGTGAAGTGGATGCAGCGGTGGTCGGTCCAGGGGAGTTCGGTGGTGTGGTTGAAGGAGACGTGCAGGCTTGAGGAGAAGATGGGGTCGAGCGTGTGGCCGGCGGAGTGGGTAGGCGTTGTGACGAGTTGCCTCAGTCCGAGGTTGGCGAGGTTATCGATCAGAGTTGCTGTCTTTATTGTTCTCAAGGTGAAAGTTCAGGTCTCCGAGGAGGAAGTAGTCGGTGTAAGTCAGGGCGTGCGTGCTGCTGAAGTCGGCGATGGATTCGCTGAACTGGGGGCGGGGTCTGGGGGGTCTGTAGACGAGGGTGCCTCTGAGGGTGGAGATGGGCTCTGTGTGGATCTGGAAATGCATGTGTTCGGCTGTGCGGAGAGTGTCGTCGGTGCTGGTCGAGACCCTGATGCTGTTCTTGTGGACGATGGCGATTCCTCCTCCGACTTCGTTTGAGCGGTCTCTGCGGGTGATCTTGTAGCAGTCTGGGATGGCTATGGCGATGTCGGGTGCGGAGGAGTCGTTCATCCAAATCTCTGTCAGGAAGGCGACGTCTGGGGATGAAGTGTTGAGCAGGTCCTAGAGCTCGACTGCGTGTTTGCGTGCGGAGCGGGTGTTTGGTAGGATGCATCTGAGGTGGTTGAGGTCCTTCTTGGCGGTTGGTTAGTCGGCTCTTAGGCTGGTGTAGCTGCAGTTCCGACAGGTGAAGGGACAGTGTTTGTGTTTCGGGGCGTCCTTGAAGCAGGTGTGGGTCCGTCCGGAGTTGAGAGCGTGCAGTGTGCTGGCATCATAGTGGCGGCGGTTGTCGTGGCAGGTGCGGGGACCAGGGGTTCTGGCGCTGGGCGCGGTCCAGACGTGAACGGGCGCAGACGGGTTTGCCTTAGGCGCGCAGCGGCCGGCATATATGGGGAGGTGGGAGGCAGTATCAGCTGGGAGGCAGGGGCAGCAAATGGGCAGTCAGGGGGGCGAGGCCGCAGGGGACGCAGCGGCGGGAGCAGTGAGGGACGACAAAGGGAACAGAAGGCAGCAGGGCACAGAATTACCGGGGCAATGAAGGAGCAGAACGCGAAACGGTCACAGAGTTACAGGGCAATGAAAGGGACAGAAGGCAAAACGGGCACAGAGTCACAGGGGCAACGAGAGGAACAGAAAGCAAAACGGGCACAGAGATACAGGGCAATGAAGGACTGAAGGCAAAACGGGTACAGGGTTACAGGGGCAATGAAAGGAACAGAAGCAAAACGGGCACAGAGTCACAGGGGCAACGAGAGGAACAGAAAGCAAAACGGGCACAGAGTTACAGAAGGCAAAACGGGTACAGGGGCAACGAAAGGAACAGAAGCAAAATGGGCACAGAGTTACAGGGGCAACGAGAGGAACAGAAAGCAAAACAGGCACAGAGTTACAGGGGCAACGTAAGGAACAGAAGGCAAAACGGGCACAGAGTCACAGGGGCAACAAATGGAACAAAAGGCAAAACGGGCACAGAGTTACAGGGGCAACAAGAGAAACAGAAAGCAAAACGGGCACAGAGTTACAGGGGCAACGTAAGGAACAGAAGGCAAAACGGGCACAGAGTCACAGGGGCAACGAAAGGAACAGAAGGCAAAACAGGCAGAGAAACACGGGCACAGCGGGGGAAACAGAAGAAAAAACGGGCAGAGAAACACGGGACAGCGAGGGGAACAGAAGAAAAGAAACAGGCACAGACCAAGTACAGGCAGCGGGGGAAGACAGACAACAGCAGTCACAGACACTGAGTAACAATAAAGGCAATACAATGAACAGATGGAGATACTAACCTACGGCCTACCACTGGCCACCAGGGATGAGGCGCAGGTGGTGGCCTGCGGGTGGAGGAGGGCCTCGAACTTCCTCAGCAGCGGCAGCTGGGGCAGGGACACACAGGCGGTGCTGTGCGGAGGGGGAGCGACCTACCTGGTAGGGTCAAGAGTCGCTCCCCTTGTTTGCAACACTGTTCCTCGTGCTGCACTTCCACTTCATATCAGCCTTTATCCAGCATTTATCTCCCTGCCCTTACCGTATGACAACCACTACACTCCGGACATGGAATGCCCACGGTCTTAACGACCATCGGAAGGCCTGCCTCATACATGCACACCTCATACGCCATAAGGTTGACATCTGCTTCCGCCAGGAAACTCGCCTGCTTCCTGCTACTGCCTCTAGGCTACTCTCTCGGCATTGGGATGAGATTCATTCCTCCTTCTACTCTTCCTACTCCCGCGGGGTGTCTATCGTTTTACGCAGAGGACTCCCCTGGCGCACCACTAAAGCCATTGTCGATCCCGAGTGGCGCTTCGTTATCCTGCTTGTCACCCTCTTGACCCAGCCTCTAAGTCTCGTGGCGATTTACGGCCCTAACTCTGATGACCCTGACTTCTTCGCGAAGGTGTGGCGACACATACCCTCCCTGGTCCCTGCCGCTTTGCTGTGGGGGGTGATTTTAATATTACACCCTCGGCCACCCTGGATCGCTCTGGGCCCCGCGCCTTGCACCCACACTCCACTTTCCTCTTGCGCTCTCTCCTAACTGACAATTCCCTGTTGGATACATGGCGCCACACCCACCACGATGTTCGTGAGGGCACCTGCATTACTGGCTCTTCTGGCCGCTTGGATCTCACCACTTACGACACTTTCGCTTGGGTCCCTTTGGTTGAACACATGGCGTGCACTCTTTCTGATCACACCCCCGTTAGCCTCAATCTGCTCCCCACGCATGCCCCCAAGCGTATGTTTTCCTGGCGCCTGCCCCCAAATGCGCTTTGCGATTCGGTGTTCTGCACCAGACTGCAATAGAAAATTATTTTGAACTTAACGCGGGTTCCGTGGACTCCCCATCTACTCTATGGGAGGGCTTTAAGGTTGTGGTCAGGGGCGAATGTAAATCTAAGCAGTCTGGTGTTCTGCGCTCTATTTGCGGTACCCTGGAGCGCCTGGAAAGAGAAATTAAGGCTCTCGACTCTCAGCCCCAACCCTGACACCCTCGCTAAGATCAGAGGCAAACTTTCTGAATTTGAGCAAGAAGCTGACAGGGAGCTTTCCTTTTTGGGTAGGGAGACCAGGGCTCGCCGCTATGGCGAGGGCGACCGCCCAGGTAAGACTCTAGCCAATCTTCTGCAACGGCCTCACGCCGCCTCATATATCACAGCTTTGCAGGATCGGGGTCCGGAACGCACTACCTCTCCCACTGAAGTGATCTCACGGGTCACCGCTTTCTATACTCAACTCTACACTGCCGGGATCACCCCCTCGCACGACATCCTGGACCAGTACTTCAACACCCTAGAGCACCTCTGGCTCAGTAACGGCCATCGGGAATACCTCGATGAACCTTTCTAAAAGAAGGAGATTTTAGCGACCATCAACAGCCTGCCTGGGGATAAGGTGCCTGACTCCGACGGTCTGCCTGCGTCCTTTTATAAAACCTTCGCACCCATTCTCGTCCTGCACCTTGCCGCCATGTATAATGACTCCTTCGAGGTGGGCCATTTTCCACCATCATTCCGCGAGGCCTTGTTAACACTGCTCCTGAAGCCGGATAAGCCCCCTGAACTTCTGGACTCATAGCGCCCCTTATCCCTCATCAACACCGATAATAGGATTTTCGCTAAACTTCTAGCCTCCCACCTTTTACCTCTCATGCCCATGATCGCTCGCCTGGACCAGTCCGGTTTCACCCCAGGGCGGGCAACGACGCATAACCTCCGCACAATATTCACCATACTTCACCAGATCAACCCAGCTCTACCACCCGTGGCGGCTCTTTTAGACGCCACCAAGGCTTTTGACACTCTCGAGTGGCCCTTCCTGTTTTATCTCCTCCCTCGCCTTGGCTTTAGCCCGTTCTTTCTGCGCAAAGTCTTCCTCCTATATACCCTCCCTGCCTCCGTGTCAATGGCCAGATAGCAGAGCCCATTCCCGTTTCCAGGGGCATTAGGCAGGGGTGCCCACTATGACCCATGCTTTTCGCTGTGGCTATGGAGCCCCTTGCCCCCAGACTCCGGCAGCATCACGCGCAGAGAGGTTTGGGCTTTGCGGCCCGGGCCCTTGTCGTCTCCATGTACTCAGACAATGTCAAACTCTATGTCCGCCACCCTCAGGAGAACCTCGGCCCCATGGTCCACGAGGTCGTGCGATTCGGGGGTCTGTCCAGCATCCAAGTCAATTGGAGTAAGTCTGTTCTCTTCCCTTTGACGGACGCCACTGTCCCTTTCACCCCGGATTACCCTTTCGTATGGGGATCGGGGCCCACCAGGTATCTGGGCGTCTGGCTCAGTAGCAGCATTGATGAACCCTGGAAGGTTAATTGCGGCCCGGCGGTCGACTGGCTGGAGACCAAGATACCCCTTTGGCGGCAGTTACTTAGATGGTAGTGCTCCCGAATTTTTTATATCTGTTCCTGAATGTCCCCGTTCCTTTTACGGCTCATTTCTTCCGTACGCTCGACTCCCTCATCATCTCTCTTGCTTGGGCCGGTAATCAGCCTAGGGTGGCATATGATATTCTCACGCTCCCTCTCACGTGCGGTGGGATGGGAGCCCTGGACTTCAAATTAAATGCCCTAAGCGCCTAAGCCAGCTTCCTCCACTATTGGTTGCACCCGATGCCGTTTGAGCCCCACGTAGCGGTGGAAGCAGACCTTGCAGCCCCCTTACCCCTACAGACCTCTATCTTTGCTCCTGCAAAACAGCCGCGTGGGGAGATTGACACAGTGGAGACCCTGCTCTGGGCCTGGGACAGTCTCAGAAAGTATTCGGGCTCCAGCCTGCTCTCCGCCGGCGCTATGCCTGTCGCATACCACCTGGCTTTTCCCTCACTGCACACGGCCAGGATGGCCAAACGCGTGGCCGGCTTGGGTTTGGCCACCTTGTTGGACCTATACCCCAACAACGTTTTCTGTTCGCTTCCGGCTGGGACTGGCCTCATGGACACGCTGCTCTATTATCAATTCAGGGCGTCTTGCCGGGAGTTACACTCTACGTTTCCGCAGCCTCCCCTGTTGGTGGCAGCCCTCGACTTGGCATACACGTCCACTTCCCCTCGCAAACTGGTCTCGAGGATTTATGCCACCACGCTGGTGGCGTCCTCGCTCTTTACTGTTCGCGCCCGCATTGCCTGGAGCGAGGACCTTGGCACTGATCTTTCCCAGGAGGACTGGTCGTATTGTTGAAAACAGACCCTACGTCTATCTCCTAATTATTGCCTACGCCTCATACATTTTAAATACCTGCACAGGCTGTACCGCTCCCCCGCCCAGCTGTATAGAATGGGCCTTGTCTCCAGTGATAGATGTCTCCGGTGGCGGGGTTCTCTCATCTTGCCTGGCTGTGTCCCTCGATTTCTGCATATTGGCGCAAAGTGTGCGCCGTTACCACTGAGATTACTTCCTCGCCTGTCTCGTCAGACCCTTTGACTTGCCTACTCGGCTCACGGCTATGCTGCTTGTTCTTGCGCGTCGTAGATTTGCTATACACTGGGGCTGGAGGCCCGCACCCAGGGTCGTTGCCTGGCTCGAGGACGCTTCACGTTGCCAGGCGCTTCTGGCAGAATTCTGGGAACTAACGCCTGTTAAGGGCCAGCCGCGTGATATCTGGGGGCCTTTTGGCTCGTATCTCCTTTCTCGGAATGCCTCTCCCTCTGCGACCTCTCCCGCGCTCCCTGCCAGCACTCCACCCGCGGCAGCCGCCGGTGCTGGTCCGTAGTACCCCAACCTCTCCTCCCTGCTCTTTGCCGCTTCCTCACGCTCCTTCTGCTGGTACCCCTTCTCGTCCGATGCCCCTCTCTACCCTCCCATGCTCCGTCTCCTGCCACTCCTTCTTATGATTAATGGTGTGCCACTATTATATAACTGCCTTTCTGTGATTTGATAAGTGATGTGGTGTTTCTACTTTTTCTTGTTATTTGCGGAAGTGTTGCTTGAGTCCTTTGTAACCTGAAGTGCACAACTTTCAATAAAGGTCTATAAAAAAAATTGAGCACTACTAATCTTGCAAGATTAGGAAATGGAGTACCAGAAAAATAAAACACTTGCCAGGATCACACAATGTGGCTAGTTGGTGGTGAGCCTAGGTTAGAGGCTCAACACGCTCATTTGTAAGCTGATAAGCCACATTCCTACAAGAGCGTGGTGCACTGCAAGGTAAGATAAGGCAGGTATGTGGAATGGTTACCTCAAATGTAGCGGGAGGGGTAAATAAATAAAGGTGCACGTATAACTGGATAGTGTGTTTATGCGGTGCATTGAAATGGCCTTCTTAATAGTGTACAGAGTAAAGCGAACATAGTAATGTAAATGTGTTCAAATAAATCCTGCTTAGAGTAGATAGGTTGATGAGGCCCTCTGTTGCTTCACAACAGCAAGACTTGTGGCTTTCAGGCTGTAAATGCCTCTCTGGGCCTAGACGTCTGTCCTTTGTGTTGTGCTGGTCTTCTCAACTCTATGCCCTGGATTCTATATTACAGCTACATCTTGCAATGGCACCACAGAGATAAGGTCTGTACCCCAAGGCAGTGAGGAGGGATTTGCTGTTGGAAAGTAATCACAAGTAAAGCAGGTGAATACACTACATGTAGAAAGTCCTATAGAAGCTGCAAAACTCAGAAAGAGCTAATGTTACAAACCTCTCCGGATATGCAGCAGAACAAGTGAAATTGTTCTTATGCTGTATGCTTTATATCAGAAATCACAAAATGCCAACTACAGGGTGTTCCTTTCAAGCTGCTGCAGGCTCTTTCTTTCAGATGCTTAGATAGACGTCTCTGGTGCAGTAAGGATTCGGGATTAGTGATTTTTCCACATGCTCTAAAGGGCACTTCATTCCCTAATAATGCTTCTAGGACTGCATGTGTAATGGCGAAACCTCTACAGCATAGGCCAAAGTGTGCCCCCCCCCCATTCCAATATTGCCGTTATGTTTCACAATGTCACAGATTGAGTCATCCAATTGAAAACCTTACACACTTTCAGAGATGATGCTTTGATCTAAGTGGGACTGAATCAGAAGATCGGTCCCTTAGGAAAAAATTAATGGTCTCCTTCCCATACCAGGACAGCTAGAAAATTCATGCTTTCCTGAGCAGGACACTCTAATCTAGACATAATCACAGATCGCATTTATACCCACCCCTGACTATTGCCTGAATCTCAAATGCTTTGTGGGTAGCAGCTTGGTTCTAGCCGCTATATTCTTTCTAAATACCTTATGCAAAAATGTTATTCTGTAAATATGTAATACTGACTTACACATTACCACAGTGTACATTATACTGATAATTTCTGATTCGAATTTTCAACCTCTTTTGTTGACACTGTTCTCCCAAATGGCAGCTTCAATGTATCAAGTCCTTCCATGTCTAAAATGCATTGTCTAAAACCTAATTTACACTTTTACCTGTTCATCATATTGATTTAGTGAAGAGGTAAGGCAAGTAGATTTCTTTGCAGGACAAGTAGATTTCTGTAAAATGTTGTCCCTTAAACAAGTAGATTTTTTAAACAATTCCACACGACTATCAAATAAATGACCAGACTGCCACAGCATCCCCTCTCTGAATGTCCATACTATACATAAGCTGCTGTAATAGCATCAGCTATGTGGTCTCTACAATGTACCCTGAGTATATAACAGGAGTGCCTGCTCAGGTGTACAATAGCCAGAGAACAACTATATCACCTACCCATCTAGACAATCAGCCACCAGGACAGGACAGTATCACCTGCCCAGAATTTATATATGCAAAAAGAACAACTGATGGACAGAATGTAGAAGAATGTTATACATTCACTCCAGTACAGAGATCGGAGCCTAAATCCATTGTTTTTTTGCTCATCATGCCATTCCAGTATGTACCCAGCCGTATGCAAATCAGTCTTGGCCTTGCACCCAATGGGAACAGTGCAGCCCGAACTGCCAAGCCAGGTCCTCCCTGGACTGGATACAAGCATCCTAGGACCGGTTTCAGGAATTCACCCCTCATCAGCCAAGATAGCTTGATTCCAGTGGCATGGAGAACACTGGACCCACGTCTGGGCATACCCGTCCCACTCGGGTGACAAATGCAAAAAGAACAATTGATAGACAGAATGCAGAACAATGTCATACATTCAAATCCATCGTTTTTTTGCTCACCATGCCATTCCAGTTTGGACGCAGCCATATGCAAATCAGTCTTGACCCTGCACCCAATGGGAACAGTTCAGTCCGAACTGCCAAGCCAGGTCCCCCCTGGACTGGAAACAGGCATCCTAGGACCGGTTTGGGGGTTTAACCCCTCATCAGCCAGGATAGAATGACTCCAGTGGCATACCCATCCCACTCGGGGTGACAAATGCAAAAAGAACAACTGATAAACAGAATGCAGAACAATGTCATACATTCACCCCAGTACAGAGATCTGGGCCTAAATCCATCGTTTTTTTTCTCACCATGGCTATCCAGTTTGGACCCTGCCATATGCAAATCAGTCCTGACCCAGCTCCCAATGGGAACAGTCCAGTCCACCATCTACCCAGACAATACAATAAATTACCATAGTTAAAAAGCATGACCTCTGTGAGCTATACAAAGATTTATACGCCTATCATGACATCATATGCCACACTATAAAATTAACAATATGGCGGCAACAATAGTAATTTTTGGCGCCCAAAACTGCTGCAGTCTAGAGCTCTGTTTGAGAAAGCTATGTTAGTAGGTGTATTGGGCTGAATTCATAACAGTTACAGTCGGACGTATTTCTATGGTATCCCGTTTAGGGGTGCTGGAGTGATACATTATGAAAAGCTTAAGGCGACATTTTTAACGTAACTGTTAAGAAGGAGCGAGATGCAGCCTCACCCAGCATGGTGGGTTCCACCAGAAGATGAAGACTGCGGAAAGCGAACTGCATGCCCCAGTTTTGGTGTTCAGCAGTCTCATCTGGTCGCCAGTCGACCTGTCAACCTCAGCAGAATGATCTAAGTCAATGCATCAGATGAGAAGTTGTGGCATATACTGAGCTGCTGTGCCAACAAAGAAGTTGTGCATAGACTGAGTTGCTGTGCCAAAGGCTAAACTGCAGAGTGATCTGAGCCACATTCACCAGAGAAGGAGGCCTTTACTGTATCTTGCCTGTGCATGGCCGCACCACCCTGAAACCCACCTGTGCATGATCACACCATACCAGGCCTGATTGGCCCAAGTTGGGCTGCAATGATCAGCAAGTATCTACTTACCCAGCCCGTGTGTAATCCAGATTCTTCAGGAAAAGCCATTCCAAAGAGGAGCTGACAAGAACTGCCAGCTTGGGTTCTCTCAGAAGTGGGAAAGCGGAGGGGCTGTATGGTCAACTGGGTGTGCTGTCCTGTACATAAACTGAGAAAACCTGACTTGGTGAGATAAAGTGAACAGTGAGAGAGACTATGCATTGAGAGAAGTGCTTGGGTAATCTGCACCTGACCCTAATCACGCTTCACATTCACCCTAGGAGGGAACCGTCTTACCTGTAAAGGGGAAACTGGGGGTAATGGTTGGAAAACGTTCTTCCACGTGGCAGACAATAGGAATGAGTTTACTTATTAAGATACATGTGGTATTACACAAGGAAAAATCATTGAGTCAATTAATCTGACGAAGGTGGCTATTTTTCTACTGTCCTCCTAGTGGAATAACCTTTTCAGGGGTCCTCTACGCAAACAATCGACTACTCTTAGTCCTGAGGATGGTCTTGCATGTTCATACAACAGAAGACCGAAACGTCGGCGTGGTTTAGATCAAACAAATCAGGACATACCCTAAACTTGAGTGATACTCTCTCCAGAAATGTTCCTTGTATTAAAAGAGGAATACACACTTCTGACGCAGTGAATCGATGTATAAAAATATGTTAACTTACATGCTGGATAGATATGTGTTTCTTGTTGTTCATAGAATTCTTTATTACCTCTTGCTTTAATATAGACCAATTGATCGTAATTGATGGTACGCCTGTTTATTCATTTACTGTTCTCTTCTCTGCATTAATCACCAATATCAGACATTGGATTGACTCCTGTGGATTTTGTTTAGGGCGTTATAGATCTTAAATACATTTTTTTATTAATTACAGAATTTTGTTGTAAATGATCCCATTGCTGCCAATTTGCTTTTGGTGATGTATATAATTTATACCATAAAAGGGATGACAAAGAGGAGATGCTGCAGGGAAGGGAACAAAGAAGAGTAAGGAAAGCCATTGAATAACTAGGCAAATGAGTGTCAAAAGAAACCTACCAATGATAAGCAGGTGGTGGTTTCTAAGCCCATTCTAACATTATAGTAGGGTCCACAAGAAGTCTATCGACAACCTAAAACAATGATAAGTGGAACATTTCATTCTCTGCACAGCCAAAAGAAACAGTCCAACCCAAACTGCCAGGCCAGGTTCCCCCCAAGCGAGAACACAAGCAACCCCAGACCAGTTTCCGCCTTTTAGGCCTAGGCTTAGAACCTAAGGCACAGCAACAAAAGGGCCCACGTCTGGGCAATTATGTTTTTTAGCAGAAACAGCAAATACCACATGAACATTACAAAGCACATTAATCACATCACACCAGTGAGGCCGCAACACATTATCCTTTGCCAGTGCATATTCTATTCACGATATATGACTATTATACCTGGGTAGTGGCTCCTGGGCTACTCACACAGAGAAAAATATGTGGTCACTGCATAAAAAACAAACTCGGAAATGAGATTGACTGTATAATCCCATGCTGACACTTTCATCTTGCCTTTCTGGAATCAAAGAGAGGGTTTGGGATGGGGGCTGAAGTTTAAATATCTTCACCTCCCCTTTGACATATTGTGAGTGTGGGCGGACTCCCTGGACCGGCCTGAGATTGGGAGGAGGGTGCTTCCCTTCCCAACACATGAAGGCAGTCCTGTGCTCCCTGCTGGAGCCAGTATTTGCATTTTTTTCGCTCCAGGACTACACCACCAGAATCCTGGCCCTTTGATGTCCCCTGTGAGGTGGGCCAGGAGCAGTTCAGCAATAGCTGTAAAGTTTCAGAAAGGCTGACAAAGATCACTCTTCAGAGGACTACAGTGCTTTAATGAAATCTCTGAAACTAAAATTAATGCGCAGTGCATCAATGCAAATATGTGTAATCCTTTTGTGACCTTTTCATATGGGACTGCTATGGGAGAGAAACCTGGGAGGGGAGAGGCAGTACATTTAATGAAGGACTACTTTTCTTACTATGGCACATTTCATCAATTATCATGCAGCCATCAATCACATCTTGACATACGATTTCCAGTATCTGGGTGAACAGGGCAGATCTGGTAGACTTCACAGCTCCCAGAGGTTGAGGTGACCTCATTCTCCGACCTGAGAGGGCTGTAGGCCTCCAGACAGAGGGCCAGACCTACAGACCTTACTGTCTGCTTCGGACAAGGCAGACCATAATCAAGCGTCGAGGCCGTGATGTGATCTTGAAAAGGAGCGAAAGACTCCAGCTGTGCACATGAACAAGGCCATCGATGCTAAACCCTCCGTCCGCATGAATCAGACAAGCAGAGCAGCACCAGGGCTCCAGCGGAGAAGCCATTCCCATTAGAGAATGACACACTGATGGAGGCGTGAGGAGGGACAGTCAAGCTGAAGAAAGGAGCAGAGAAAGAGTAGGGACCATCAGCACACCGGACTGTGACAGTACAACACTCAGTAACTATACCATCAACACACCAGACTGTGACAGTATAACACTCAGTATCTGAACCATCAGCACACCGGACTGTGACAGTATAACACTCAGTATCTATACCATCAGCACACTGGACTGTGACAGTATAACACTCAGCATCTGAACCATCACCACACCAGACTGTGACAGTACAACACTCAGTAACTATACCAGCAACACACCAGACTGTGACAGTATAACACTCAGTATCTGAACCATCAGCACACCGGACTGTGACAGTATAACACTCAGTATCTATACAATCAGCTCACTGGACTGTGACAGTATAACACTCAGCATCTGAACCATCACCACACCAGACTGTGACAGTACAACACTCAGTAACTATACCAGCAACACACCAGACTGTGACAGTATAACACTCAGTATCTGAACCATCAGCACACCGGACTGTGACAGTATAGCACTCAGCATCTGAACCATCACCACACCAGACTGTGACAGTATAACACTCAGTATCTATACCATCAACACATAACACTCAGTATCTATACCATCAGCACACCGGACTGTGACAGTATAACACTCAGTATCTATACCATCAGCACACCGGACTGTGACAGTATAACACTCAGTATCTATACCATCAACACACCGGACTGTGACAGTATAACACTCAGTAACTATACCATCAACACGCCAGACTGTGACAGTATAACACTCAGTATCTGAACCATCACCACACCAGACTGTGACAGTATAACACTCAGTATCTGAACCATCAGCACACCCGACTGTGACAGTACAACACTCAGTAACTATACCATCAACACACCAGACTGTGACAGTATAACACTCAGTATCTGAACCATCAGCACACCGGACTGTGACAGTATAACACTCAGTATCTATACCATCAGCACACTGGACTGTGACAGTATAACACTCAGCATCTGAACCATCACCACACCAGACTGTGACAGTACAACACTCAGTAACTATACCAGCAACACACCAGACTGTGACAGTATAACACTCAGTATCTGAACCATCAGCACACCGGACTGTGACAGTATAACACTCAGTATCTATACCATCAGCACAGTGGACTGTGACAGTATAACACTCAGCATCTGAACCATCACCACACCAGACTGTGACAGTACAACACTCAGTAACTATACCAGCAACACACCAGACTGTGACAGTATAACACTCAGTATCTGAACCATCAGCACACGGACTGTGAAAGTATAACACTCAGTATCTATACCATCAGCACAGTGGACTGTGACAGTATAACACTCAGCATCTGAACCATCACCACACCAGACTGTGACAGTACAACACTCAGTAACTATACCAGCAACACACCAGACTGTGACAGTATAACACTCAGTATCTGAACCATCAGCACACCGGACTGTGACAGTATAACACTCAGTATCTATACCATCAGCACACCGGACTGTGACAGTATAACACTCAGTAACTATACCAGCAACACACCAGACTGTGACAGTATAACACTCAGTATCTGAACCATCAGCACACCGGACTGTGACAGTATAGCACTCAGCATCTGAACCATCACCACACCAGGCTGTGACAGTATAACACTCAGTATCTATACCATCAACACACCGGACTGTGACAGTATAACACTCAGTATCTATACCATCAGCACACCGGACTGTGACAGTATAACACTCAGTATCTATACCATCAGCACACCGGACTGTGACAGTATAACACTCAGTATCTATACCATCAACACACCGGACTGTGACAGTATAACACTCAGTAACTATACCATCAACACACCAGACTGTGACAGTATAACACTCAGTATCTGAACCATCACCACACCAGACTGTGACAGTATAACACTCAGTATCTGAACCATCAGCACACCGGACTGTGACAGTACAACACTCAGTAACTATACCATCAACACACCAGACTGTGACAGTATAACACTCAGTATCTGAACCATCAGCACACCGGACTGTGACAGTATAACACTCAGTATCTATACCATCAGCACACTGGACTGTGACAGTATAACACTCAGCATCTGAACCATCACCACACCAGACTGTGACAGTACAACACTCAGTAACTATACCAGCAACACACCAGACTGTGACAGTATAACACTCAGTATCTGAACCATCAGCACACCGGACTGTGACAGTATAACACTCAGTATCTATACCATCAGCACAGTGGACTGTGACAGTATAACACTCAGCATCTGAACCATCACCACACCAGACTGTGACAGTACAACACTCAGTAACTATACCAGCAACACACCAGACTGTGACAGTATAACACTCAGTATCTGAACCATCAGCACACCCGACTGTGACAGTATAACACTCAGTATCTATACCATCAGCACAGTGGACTGTGACAGTATAACACTCAGCATCTGAACCATCACCACACCAGACTGTGACAGTACAACACTCAGTAACTATACCAGCAACACACCAGACTGTGACAGTATAACACTCAGTATCTGAACCATCAGCACACCGGACTGTGACAGTATAACACTCAGTATCTATACCATCAGCACACCGGACTGTGACAGTATAACACTCAGTATCTATACCATCAACACACCGGACTGTGACAGTATAACACTCAGTATCTATACCATCAGCACACCGGACTGTGACAGTATAACACTCAGTATCTATACCATCAGCACACCGGACTGTGACAGTATAACACTCAGTATCTATACCATCAACACACCGGACTGTGACAGTATAACACTCAGTATCTATACCATCAGCACACCGGACTGTGACAGTATAACACTCAGCATCTGAACCATCAGCACACCGGACTGTGACAGTACAACACTCAGTAACTATACCATCAACACACCGGACTGTGACAGTATAACACTCAGTATCTATACCATCAACACACCGGACTGTGACAGTATAACACTCAGTATCTATACCATCAGCACACCGGACTGTGACAGTATAACACTCAGTATCTATACCATTAACACACCGGACTGTGACAGTATAACACTCAGCATCTGAACCATCAGCACACCGGACTGTGACAGTACAACACTCAGTAACTATACCATCAACACACCGGACTGTGACAGTATAACACTCAGTATCTATACCATCAACACACCGGACTGTGACAGTATAACACTCAGCATCTGAACCATCACCACACCAGACTGTGACAGTATAACACTCAGTATCTGAACCATCAGCACACCGGACTGTGACAGTATAACACTCAGTATCTGAACCATCAGCACACCGGACTGTGACAGTACAACACTCAGTAACTATGCCATCAACACACCGGACTGTGACAGTATAACACTCAGTATCTATACCATAAACACACCGGACTGTGACAGTATAACACTCAGCATCTGAACCATCAGCACACCGGACTGTGACAGTACAACACTCAGTAACTATACCATCAACACACCGGACTGTGACAGTATAACACTCAGTATCTATACCATCAACACACCGGACTGTGACAGTATAACACTCAGCATCTGAACCATCACCAAACCAGACTGTGACAGTATAACACTCAGTATCTGAACCATCAGCACGGCGGACTGTGACAGTATAACACTCAGTATCTGAACCATCAACTCACAGGGCTGTGACAGTATAACGCTCAGTATCTATACCAGCAACACACCGGACTGTGACAGTACAACACTCAGTAACTATACTATCAACACACCGGACTGTGACAGTATAATACTTAGTATCTGAACCATCAACACACCGGACTGTGACAGTATAACACTCAGTATCTATACCATCAGCACACCGGACTGTGAAAGTATAACACTCAGTATCTATACCATCAACACACCGGACTGTGACAGTATAACACTCAGTATCTGTACGATCAACTCACAGGGCTGTGACAGTATAACACTCAGTATCTATACCATCAACACACCGGACTGTGACAGTATAGCACTCAGCATCTGAACCATCACCACACCAGACTGTGACAGTATAACACTCAGTATCTGAACCATCAGCCCACCGGACTGTGACAGTACAACACTCAGTAACTATACCATCAACACACCGGACTGTGACAGTATAACACTCAGTATCTATACCATCAACACACCGGACTGTGACAGTATAACACTCAGCATCTGAACCATCAGCACACCGGACTGTGACAGTACAACACTCAGTAACTATACCATCAACACACCGGACTGTGACAGTATAACACTCAGTATCTATACCATCAACACACCGGACTGTGACAGTATAACACTCAGCATCTGAACCATCACCACACCAGACTGTGACAGTATAACACTCAGTATCTGAACCATCAGCACACCGGACTGTGACAGTATAACACTCAGTATCTGAACCATCAACTCACAGGGCTGTGACAGTACAACACTCAGTAACTATACCATCAACACACCGGACTGTGACAGTATAACACTCAGTATCTATACCATCAACACACCGGACTGTGACAGTATAACACTCAGCATCTGAACCATCACCACACCAGACTGTGACAGTATAACACTCAGTATCTGAACCATCAGCACACCGGACTGTGACAGTATAACACTCAGTATCTGAACCATCAGCACACCGGATGTGACAGTACAACACTCAGTAACTATACCATCAACACACCGGACTGTGACAGTATAACACTCAGTATCTATACCATAAACACACCGGACTGTGACAGTATAACACTCAGCATCTGAACCATCAGCACACCGGACTGTGACAGTATAACACTCAGTATCTGAACCATCAGCACACCGGACTGTGACAGTATAACACTCAGTATCTGAACCATCAGCACACCGGACTGTGACAGTACAACACTCAGTAACTATACCATCAACACACCGGACTGTGACAGTATAACACTCAGTATCTATACCATCAGCACACCGGACTGTGACAGTATAACACTCAGTATCTATACCATCAGCACACCGGACTGTGACAGTATAACACTCAGTATCTATACCATCAACACACCGGACTGTGACAGTATAACACTCAGTAACTATACCATCAACACGCCAGACTGTGACAGTATAACACTCAGTATCTGAACCATCACCACACCAGACTGTGACAGTATAACACTCAGTATCTGAACCATCAGCACACCCGACTGTGACAGTACAACACTCAGTAACTATACCATCAACACACCAGACTGTGACAGTATAACACTCAGTATCTGAACCATCAGCACACCGGACTGTGACAGTATAACACTCAGTATCTATACCATCAGCACACTGGACTGTGACAGTATAACACTCAGCATCTGAACCATCACCACACCAGACTGTGACAGTACAACACTCAGTAACTATACCAGCAACACACCAGACTGTGACAGTATAACACTCAGTATCTGAACCATCAGCACACCGGACTGTGACAGTATAACACTCAGTATCTATACCATCAGCACAGTGGACTGTGACAGTATAACACTCAGCATCTGAACCATCACCACACCAGACTGTGACAGTACAACACTCAGTAACTATACCAGCAACACACCAGACTGTGACAGTATAACACTCAGTATCTGAACCATCAGCACACCGGACTGTGAAAGTATAACACTCAGTATCTATACCATCAGCACAGTGGACTGTGACAGTATAACACTCAGCATCTGAACCATCACCACACCAGACTGTGACAGTACAACACTCAGTAACTATACCAGCAACACACCAGACTGTGACAGTATAACACTCAGTATCTGAACCATCAGCACACCGGACTGTGACAGTATAACACTCAGTATCTATACCATCAGCACACCGGACTGTGACAGTATAACACTCAGTAACTATACCAGCAACACACCAGACTGTGACAGTATAACACTCAGTATCTGAACCATCAGCACACCGGACTGTGACAGTATAGCACTCAGCATCTGAACCATCACCACACCAGGCTGTGACAGTATAACACTCAGTATCTATACCATCAACACACCGGACTGTGACAGTATAACACTCAGTATCTATACCATCAGCACACCGGACTGTGACAGTATAACACTCAGTATCTATACCATCAGCACACCGGACTGTGACAGTATAACACTCAGTATCTATACCATCAACACACCGGACTGTGACAGTATAACACTCAGTAACTATACCATCAACACACCAGACTGTGACAGTATAACACTCAGTATCTGAACCATCACCACACCAGACTGTGACAGTATAACACTCAGTATCTGAACCATCAGCACACCGGACTGTGACAGTACAACACTCAGTAACTATACCATCAACACACCAGACTGTGACAGTATAACACTCAGTATCTGAACCATCAGCACACCGGACTGTGACAGTATAACACTCAGTATCTATACCATCAGCACACTGGACTGTGACAGTATAACACTCAGCATCTGAACCATCACCACACCAGACTGTGACAGTACAACACTCAGTAACTATACCAGCAACACACCAGACTGTGACAGTATAACACTCAGTATCTGAACCATCAGCACACCGGACTGTGACAGTATAACACTCAGTATCTATACCATCAGCACAGTGGACTGTGACAGTATAACACTCAGCATCTGAACCATCACCACACCAGACTGTGACAGTACAACACTCAGTAACTATACCAGCAACACACCAGACTGTGACAGTATAACACTCAGTATCTGAACCATCAGCACACCCGACTGTGACAGTATAACACTCAGTATCTATACCATCAGCACAGTGGACTGTGACAGTATAACACTCAGCATCTGAACCATCACCACACCAGACTGTGACAGTACAACACTCAGTAACTATACCAGCAACACACCAGACTGTGACAGTATAACACTCAGTATCTGAACCATCAGCACACCGGACTGTGACAGTATAACACTCAGTATCTATACCATCAGCACACCGGACTGTGACAGTATAACACTCAGTATCTATACCATCAACACACCGGACTGTGACAGTATAACACTCAGTATCTATACCATCAGCACACCGGACTGTGACAGTATAACACTCAGTATCTATACCATCAGCACACCGGACTGTGACAGTATAACACTCAGTATCTATACCATCAACACACCGGACTGTGACAGTATAACACTCAGTATCTATACCATCAGCACACCGGACTGTGACAGTATAACACTCAGCATCTGAACCATCAGCACACCGGACTGTGACAGTACAACACTCAGTAACTATACCATCAACACACCGGACTGTGACAGTATAACACTCCGTATCTATACCATCAACACACCGGACTGTGACAGTATAACACTCAGTATCTATACCATCAGCACACCGGACTGTGACAGTATAACACTCAGTATCTATACCATTAACACACCGGACTGTGACAGTATAACACTCAGCATCTGAACCATCAGCACACCGGACTGTGACAGTACAACACTCAGTAACTATACCATCAACACACCGGACTGTGACAGTATAACACTCAGTATCTATACCATCAACACACCGGACTGTGACAGTATAACACTCAGCATCTGAACCATCACCACACCAGACTGTGACAGTATAACACTCAGTATCTGAACCATCAGCACACCGGACTGTGACAGTATAACACTCAGTATCTGAACCATCAGCACACCGGACTGTGACAGTACAACACTCAGTAACTATGCCATCAACACACCGGACTGTGACAGTATAACACTCAGTATCTATACCATAAACACACCGGACTGTGACAGTATAACACTCAGCATCTGAACCATCAGCACACCGGACTGTGACAGTACAACACTCAGTAACTATACCATCAACACACCGGACTGTGACAGTATAACACTCAGTATCTATACCATCAACACACCGGACTGTGACAGTATAACACTCAGCATCTGAACCATCACCAAACCAGACTGTGACAGTATAACACTCAGTATCTGAACCATCAGCACGGCGGACTGTGACAGTATAACACTCAGTATCTGAACCATCAACTCACAGGGCTGTGACAGTATAACGCTCAGTATCTATACCAGCAACACACCGGACTGTGACAGTACAACACTCAGTAACTATACTATCAACACACCGGACTGTGACAGTATAATACTTAGTATCTGAACCATCAACACACCGGACTGTGACAGTATAACACTCAGTATCTATACCATCAGCACACCGGACTGTGAAAGTATAACACTCAGTATCTATACCATCAACACACCGGACTGTGACAGTATAACACTCAGTATCTGTACGATCAACTCACAGGGCTGTGACAGTATAACACTCAGTATCTATACCATCAACACACCGGACTGTGACAGTATAGCACTCAGCATCTGAACCATCACCACACCAGACTGTGACAGTATAACACTCAGTATCTGAACCATCAGCCCACCGGACTGTGACAGTACAACACTCAGTAACTATACCATCAACACACCGGACTGTGACAGTATAACACTCAGTATCTATACCATCAACACACCGGACTGTGACAGTATAACACTCAGCATCTGAACCATCAGCACACCGGACTGTGACAGTACAACACTCAGTAACTATACCATCAACACACCGGACTGTGACAGTATAACACTCAGTATCTATACCATCAACACACCGGACTGTGACAGTATAACACTCAGCATCTGAACCATCACCACACCAGACTGTGACAGTATAACACTCAGTATCTGAACCATCAGCACACCGGACTGTGACAGTATAACACTCAGTATCTGAACCATCAACTCACAGGGCTGTGACAGTACAACACTCAGTAACTATACCATCAACACACCGGACTGTGACAGTATAACACTCAGTATCTATACCATCAACACACCGGACTGTGACAGTATAACACTCAGCATCTGAACCATCACCACACCAGACTGTGACAGTATAACACTCAGTATCTGAACCATCAGCACACCGGACTGTGACAGTATAACACTCAGTATCTGAACCATCAGCACACCGGACTGTGACAGTACAACACTCAGTAACTATACCATCAACACACCGGACTGTGACAGTATAACACTCAGTATCTATACCATAAACACACCGGACTGTGACAGTATAACACTCAGCATCTGAACCATCAGCACACCGGACTGTGACAGTACAACACTCAGTAACTATACCATCAACACACCGGACTGTGACAGTATAACACTCAGTATCTATACCATCAACACACCGGACTGTGACAGTATAACACTCTGCATCTGAACCATCACCACACCAGACTGTGACAGTATAACACTCAGTATCTGAACCATCAGCACGGCGGACTGTGACAGTATAACACTCAGTATCTGAACCATCAACTCACAGGGCTGTAACAGTATAACGCTCAGTATCTATACCATCAACACACCGGACTGTGACAGTACAACACTCAGTAACTATACTATCAACACACCGGACTGTGACAGTATAATACTTAGTATCTGAACCATCAACACACCGGACTGTGACAGTATAACACTCAGTATCTATACCATCAGCACACCGGACTGTGAAAGTATAACACTCAGTATCTATACCATCAACACACCGGACTGTGACAGTATAACACTCAGTATCTGTACGATCAACTCACAGGGCTGTGACAGTATTGTGGTAAATAATTTAATTACCCGGACTTAATTTGATACAGAAACATAATAAAATAGCTCAGTAAATAAGAGGCAGAATCCGTGGTATTAGAGGTTCGGAATGGGCTTTATTCCAATGGTCGATTATAATCGGTTGCTCCAGGTTCCATCACCACGAAGGTTCAGGAAGTGAAGTACATACGTTATTGACAATCAATTACTTTTATACAATAAGCATTACAGTGAAGCAAATACAAGAGGCGTAACAATTGATAGTGGAGATAATATATTCATACGTGGCAAAGATAGGCGTAACTGGGTGTGTCTAAAGAACGTCATCAGATGTGATGTCATAAGAGGGTGGTTACATGAAAGAATTTCGCAATGTCAGCAGAAATACTTGGCAGAAATGCGCGCGCAGCAGCATGACGTGTGATTGACGTGCAGCTAGGGGGTGAAGGGGACTTGACATTTAGCTCTTCATGTGGCGACAAATGTCTGGAGGGTCAAGTCAACCTAATCCCAAATCATATCTAACATCCTATGTTTAAAGAACTATGTTATCCAAAAGAGAGACCTTCTTGGAGTAGAATCTTATTCTATACTGACTATACTGACTGTTAGTGTGTGTACAAGCGTCTAAGTGTCTACACTAGATGCGAGGGCAGGAATCTTCCATGGTAACAGGGCTATGAATTACTTGCATAAAGACAGAGAAGCCGGGCCTTTGCTCAGTAGCTGGCAGAATGTTTACTTAAGCTACTAGACAGGAATGCATTGGGCAGGGAGCGGAGCAGATAATTTTCGAAGGTGAAATACAGTTCTTGGCAGGCAGCAAGCTGATGTCAGACATCGAGAGCCGCGCAGAGGATGAGACAAAGTTCATGGTCACAGATGCAGGCTCGGACTGGAGCTTCAGAGACAGAAAGCAAGAAAAGCTTGATGACAGAATCAGGGCCTACTTGCCTGGACTGTAAAATGGCATAAGTGAACCATATAAAGGCGGTGGCCTTTCGTACTTAGGAATGGAATATCCGGCCCATTCATGGCGGATCTGAAAGAGGACATGTTAACGGTGGACGCACATGTATTTGCGTCTTCATAACTGGAACTGGAGGAAACATACATGTACTTGTAACATGCACATAGAACCGTTGGGGTCCAAGATAGGGGACATAACTGATCATAAAAATCCATATTTCCACATTCCCTCCTTGTCCCCTACTTGCCCGTCAAGAGATATCAATCTTCATTAATCCATTGATCTGTTCATATAGCATCATTTGTTCTTCTTTCTTCTTCCGGGATCTTGAATGAAAATCTTGATGTGGAATGCACGATGTGGCACACAGACCACAAATCGCTGGTCCACATTGCAGGCATAAGCAGCAACTGAATAGTATGAGAAAGCCAATACCTAGGAAGGATAGGACTCTCCATCCCCAGGCTGATAACACGCTCCAAAACCAACCGGACCAAGTCCAGGTGCCTGGATTCTGGTGTATCTGGCTTACAATCTTATGAAGGTGCATTATAGCTTTATATACAGATGGCGAATTTTCTGGTATGAAAATGCAACAGCTTGATCCGATGACCCTACAAGCTCCGCCCCTATCGGCCAGGATGACGTCAAGGACAAGACGATTTTGAAGCACAACAATCCGCATAGCAGACTGCTCTTCTGTTAAATTGCCTAAGGCGGAAATAGTTTCGTTCACTACTGCTTCAAGGGTTCTAATCAATCTACGTATCAGCTTACTATTAGTAACGGTACCTATATAGGGAAAGAGACCTTTATTGAAATCTGTGTATTTTTCCCATGCTGTTTCAGTGTAGTCGACTATTGGGAGATCTCTCCTTTCTCTATTGTGTACTAAATGAGTATTTCTGTGATAATCAGGAGGAGCTAGAAAAACAGGTGGCAAAAGGAATCCAATGTAGCAAGTACCATCCCAATCTAGAGGCAAACGTACATATGCCGTCTGACCACATATAAAATAGGAATGGCGGGAAGCTCTAAATGTAGACTTGCCTTGATCACTGAACTCTATTACAGTGGTGCATCTACTATGGCCCATATGTATGGAACCATTCTTTCTTACACATAATTCACCTTTTACTGGAAATACTGACATGGCGGGCAAACTTGGATTAGCTTCGGATTCGACATTCAAGATCAGGAGATTAAGCGTAAAATTACCTAATCCATATACTTCATTTTCTAGATCAGTTCCTGTTCCTTTGGGAAGTCCCTCCTTGTTGGGGTGGCAGACTTTAAGTAAAACTAAGTTCAGATTTCCCCATACCCCATTGTCTTGATAAACTGCAGAGTTCGAATCTTGGGAATTAATTAAACTAAACCATGCTCCACAGGAGCCGTTGTGTGTGAACGGGTATGGAAAAAGAGGTAGAATTCCTTTATAGTTCTGATAGGGAGGGAGTCGGCCACATATCCAACAATTTGTAGCATTGCTAACCTGATGGGAATGATGTAACATACTAATAAAAGTGTTATTGCGCAGCGCAAATCTGTATGACAATTCATGCGGAGGTAATTCACTAAAAGAATGTTCAGCAGTAATGTTATAAACATGTCTAGAAATAGGATAACATATGTGCAACAATATACTTGCAGTAATTATTAAAAGACTTAGGAAAAACGAAATTAATAACGTCACTGTACAATGACTACGCAGTGATTTACAGTACGCCTGTCGTTTCAGCATTTTTCGGGTGTATTCTCTATTCAGGTCCAAGGGATACATGTCAGAGACAATTCAACCGCTTCACCTCGGAGAGGACTTAAACAATCAAATTGCTTGACTGATTGGACCTGAGCTTTAGTTTATAATGTTCGGCATTACTTTTTTCAACAAAAGGAAGTTTTGAGTCAATGGGTGAAGACACACAAGGTGTAGTTTTTATATCTGATGGTAGTCCATAAAATTTCTTGATATGACTTGAATGAATCCAGCCTTTCCTGCCTTCGATCTTCACGGCTGTCCTCGTCGTTAATAACACGAGCTGAGGCGACCTCCACCTAGGATCCAGCTGAGTCTTTCGATCAAAATTCCTCACGAAAACGAGATCCCCCGGAATTACGTCATGGGGTTTCACTTCAGTGTTGTTAGGAAAAGCTGCAGCTACCTGTGAACGACAAGATTGTAGTGCAGACATCAAGGAAGCCAAATAATCTGTCAGCATATTACAGTCAATATCAGTTATTTTACGTGGTATAGGCGTCCCCCACATATTTGGTGGTCTACCGAAGATCACCTCATACGGGGATAGCCCTGTTCGAGAGTGTGCTACCATTCTCATGTAAAAGAGTGCAACTGGTAATGCTACTACCCAGTCGACACCTTTCTCCCTGCATATTTTGGACAGTCTGATTTTCAAAGTTTGATTATGTCGTTCCACGAGACCTGCTGCCTCGGGGTGTCGGACACAATGAAACTTCCACTGATATCCTAGCAAAAGTGAAACGTGTTTCATTAATTCGGATGAGAACGGCTGGCCGTTATCTGAGTAGACAGCACGTGGTAAACCGTATCGTGGGAAGAATTCTCGAACTAGCTGCTTGGCAGTAGTCGGGGCAGTGTAATCTGATACCGGGTACGCTTCGGTCCAACGGGAAAGAGCACAAACAACTACGAGAACATATTTGAATCCTCGACATCGTTCCATCTGGATATAATCCATCTGGAGGACTTCAAAAGGGTGATCAGGAGGCTGAAATCCACCCTGCTCTACGGGAATGCTTTTTCCTGGGTTGAACTGACAACATATCATACAGGTACGAACTTTTTGTTTCGCTGCTGCTCGTAAATGCTTGTTGAACCAAATATGTTGAATGCTGTCTAGCATAGCTTTCTCTCCTAGATGCGCTGGACTATGGACAGTGTTAATAATGACTTGGACCATTGAATCAGGAAGGAACCACACAGATTTTTCCTTCGTCATCCATCCTTGATCCGTTTGGATCCCTCCTAATTCAGTCCATTTCCTTATTTCGTCTGGAGTAGCATGTGTCTGTATGTCAATTACATCAAGAGCGGGATCCTTAACCATCATGCAATGTGTTGGTGTCTGGACTATTGTCTTTGTCATGTCGGATGTTTGAGTTTGAGCAGTCTGTTTAGCTGTTCTGTCAGCTAGAGCATTGCCTTGAGAAATGATATCAGTAATTTTCGTATGAGCTTTACATTTCATAATCGATATTGCAATGGGCAAATGTATTGCATCTAATAAGGCATGAATGAGGGGTCCGTGCTGAATGTGGGCACCGTGAGAAGTTAAATAACCTCTCTCTCGCCACAGCACGCCGAAGTCATGTACAACTCCGAATGCATAACGTGAATCAGTGTATATGTTGACTTTTTTATTTGTGGCTTGAATACAGGCTTGTGTCAGAGCGACGAGCTCTGCTGCTTGAGCGGACAAGGTATTTATACACTTGGTTTCAATAATTTCAGTGTCTGTTGTGACTGCGTAAGCGGCCACTAACTCTCCTGTACTTGTTCTCATGCATGAACCATCTACATACAACGTCAGGTCTGGCTCTGACAATGGAACATCTGTCAAGTCTTGTCTGGGTTTCGTCGTGATTGTAATAACATCAATACAATCATGAGCTAGTGGGTCTGTTCCATTTACAGGTAAAAGTGTGGCAGGATTCAATGTGTTACAACGTCTGATTTCTATATGTGGCTGAAACAATGTTAGTTCATACCCTGTAAGTCGTGCTATAGTCAAGTGTTGTGTTTGCGTTCGATTCACAAGAACCTCTACTGCGTGTGGTACTTGTACTGTCAATGGATGTCCTAACACTATGGCATCGCTTTGTCTGATTGCTAAAGCTGTCGCTGCCACTGATTTCAGGCACGCAGGCAGAGCCTGAGCTACGGGATCTAATGTACTAGAAAAATAAGCACACGGTTTGTGTGATCCTGCTTGTTCCTGTGTGAGTACTGACAAGGCAGTACCTTCTCGTTCTGTAACAAAGAGTGTAAAATGTTTTCTGTAACATGGTGTTGCTAAAACAGGTGCTTGACATAAAGCTTTCTTTAGGCTTTCAAAAGCTAGTGTGTGTTCCTGAGTCCAAGGGAGAACAGTCGATGTGGCTGCCTCCTGTGTTGTTAATTGAATGAGTGGTTTTGCTAGAAATGCATACTGAGGGATCCACTGCCTACAATATGAAGTGAGGCCTATGAAAGCCCGCACCTCCTTTTGTGTCTTGGGTATTGGCATGTTATCTATTAACTGAATGCGGTCGGGTGTAAGCTGCCTTCCCTCCTTGGACAGCGAGTGACCAAGGTAAATAACTCGCTGGACACAGAATTGCAGCTTAGAAGGGGACACCTTGTGCCCCTTTTCGGCTAGAAATTGTAAAACCGTCAGTGATGCTTTTTCACATTCAGGTTCGCTTCGGGCGGTGATCAGCAGATCATCGACATATTGAAGCAAAGCAGTGTTAACTGGCATGTGGATACTGTCGAGTTCTCGTTTCAGTGCTTGGCTATAGATGCTGGGGCTTTCTGTAAATCCTTGAGGTGCGCGTGTGAATTTAAAGCTACGTCCATTCAAACTAAATCCGAACAAATATTGGCTTTCCGGATCTATTGGGACGCTGAAAAAGGCATTCTTGAGATCAATTACAGTAAAGAATGTTGCTTCGGAATCAATAGCTGTCAGTAATGAAGAGATGTCTGGAACTACGGGGTATTGTGGTACAATACATTTATTTAATTCGCGCAGGTCAATAACCAATCGATATACTGGGGGAGCCTTTGGATCAGTTCGTTTAAGAATCGGAATTATCGGTGAATTACATACATTGGAGTCGGTCTCCACAACCACTCCTTGGCCAATAAGTTCGTCAATGATTTGCAGTAAAGCCATTACAGCATCTGGGGGTAACTTGTATTGTCGCATTCGTGGTAGTACCACTCCTGCCTTTAGTGTGACTCGATATGGTGTAATGTTCATGCAACCAACATCTGTAGGGCCTTGTGCCCATAAATGGGTGGGTAAAGTCTGCAGTCGGGAATCCATATCTCGAGACACATAATGACCTTTGAAATCACGTAAAAACAATCTTACTCCTTCCGGAGAACAACATATTATAGCTCCTAGAGCTTTCAGTGTTTTTATTCCTAACAAGTTTTCTGGACATGATTTAGTAAGCAATAAATCTGTAGTTCTGGTCAAGGGTCCTATCGTAAGTGGAAGAGGCTGTGATACTTCATTAACAATAGGTTTTCCTGAAAAACCAAGGGAAATATTCTGTGAGCCTGAGAGGGGTGCCCCTGGAACTTCACTACGTTTTATGGTTGTTCGACTTGCCCCTGTATCGAGTAAAAATTTTCTATCTTGGCCTAATAATTCACTATGTACATAAGGTCCTTCTTGGTCTACAGGGACCTCGATAAGGGGTAAGTCAACTTCCCTCTCTAGGCTGGTTCATGCGTATCGTTGATAATCAGGATAGTCATACTGTGCGGTCTGGTACAGCTGTCGTGTCGTGGTTTGTGTGGCAGCAGCCGGCAATGCTGGTGCGGCTGGCACAAACTGTATAGACTGTTGTGGAGCTGGCATGGCCTGTGCATGCTGCGGTGCTCCTTGTTCATTCTGATCCTGTCTGGGTGGCCGTGGTCTTTCTTTTGTATTACCTATAGCGATATTATGTTTTAAAACTGGACAATCGTGTACGTAATGACCTGGCCTTTTACAATAGTTGCATGTCCCTTTTACAGGTCCTGCTGAATCACCGGAATGTGTCGTACCCTTTTTATGTCCTTCAGCTAGAACTGTCTGAGAGACTAGCATTTTCATTTTTGTGTCTTTCATGCGTCTTTGTTCATGTTCTTGTTCCTCTCTAATTCTATTGTAATGATACTGTAACATTTGTAACATTTGTGATGGGGTATTACCTTGCCATGTACTCTCGAATTTTAATACTCTATTCTTCACTTGGGGCAAAGAATTTTCAACTAATTTTGTCACAAACAGATGTGGGTATGACTCGCTACTTGCTTTTATACCACTATTTATACCAAAACATTTTTCGAATCGGGCATAGAAATCACTAGTGTCTTCATCTTGCTTTTGTTTACAGGCTGAAATTGCACCCCAGTCTTCCTTTTTCGTAGTTAATAAACGTGGCAGTACCTGTACTAGTAAACCTGGTAGTGCTTTAGTTTTGTCCCCAAGCCCCGAACCTGGACCTCGGGCCTTTTCTTCATTTTCTAATGCTGTCCACTCTATCTTTTGGTCTCCTACCTCCCACTCTTTTTCCTTGAGTTTTTCATAAATGCCAGCAGGCATTAATACCTTTAATATTGTCATAATGTCGGGATAGGTATACTCTCCCATGAGTAACATATCTTTAATTTCTCGGTGGAAACCCGCTGGGTCTTTGTCATGACTGGGTACCACTTTCTTCATTTCTAACAATTCTATTTTCGATATGGGCGTATATACATATACACGTTTAAACTGATTATCTTCGCCCTTTATTGGGTGTACTTCTCGTAAGGGATTCTGTCTGTCCATGTAATACATCGGTCTTTCCTTGATGGGCAATGAAACATGTTCTGGACATACAAAAAGAATGTACTGTTTTCTAGATTCTAGTATTTCCTTAATCAACTTAGTACCTGAACCTTTCCATTTATTCGTGAGTAATTCAGTCAATATATCAGGTAAGGGACCAGGATCTGAATGTTGGCTTTTATATAGTATAAGAAGTTGTTGAATCATATAAATCCCAGCTAAACGCTGTTCATCTGGGGTGAGGTTCAAAAATGTGTGTGCTACTGTATCATCACCATATTTTCCGGGACTGTCAATCCAATGAACGGCTGACCTGGCTAATTCTTGTTCATCCATAGAATCGAGAAAATGATAACCCCTTCGTTCTCGCAGTAATTTGTCAGCGGCTTGGAACGAATGCTCGGGGGATCTCATATTTATTATAGGTGTTTGGAAATTCCTGTTATTATCTGGACATATCGGACGTATCGGGTCAGTAAAATATCTAGTACTATTACAAGATCTTCCTCTACCTACATAGGCTATGGTTTCTGACTGTCCTGTGGACGGTCCTGATCCTTCTTCCTCCTCGTTTTGTTCAAACTGGTCTACCGTTAATCTTTCTTCGTGTAGGCGTTCTATTTCTTTACGGATCTTTCTGCACATGGCTATTATACATTTTTGTCTATCATGTCTCCCTTCTGATATATTCTGGCTCCATCTGGTAAGAGTTTGCATTATTTCCGGATCTACCCCCGATCGGTCTTGATTTCTGATTACGCAATTTATGAGGAAACGTAACAGTTCCCCCTGTATCTCCACTTTCTGGTATTCCATAGCTCTGTTAATACATTCAGAGTCTCGCCCTGTTTGGACATAATGATATATATTATCTAGATGCATAGTCATTCCTGGTAACTTCCCTAAATACACCGCGGCTCGTCTGATACGTAATGATGCCAGGATCATTTCGTCCTCTTTGCCGGGCACAGGGTCATATCTACAATCTACTAGAAGTTCCTTAAGCGTGCGGGCATTTATGAGTTTGGGGGTACGTGGATGTGCTGACTCTTGAAAGGTAAGTTTATTTATTCTGGGTGGCGTAGAAAAAATATTGGTAGCACCTCCGGTAGCCCCGTCTGGAGTATCGGGCGTGAAAGGATTCGTAGAACGCGATACAGCAACTATAGGTGTGGACGACACAGCTATAGAAGTAGCTGTAGGAACAGATGTGGAAACGGACGTGCTTGCCGGAACTTGTGTCAGGATTTGATGCTGTAAGGATACAGGATCTTGGCGTTGAACCTCCCCGGCCAACGGTCTATGTGGGGCGGGGTTAGCATACTCGGGAGCTGCGTCATCTAAATATGAGGAAAGAAAAACATCTTCTGCGGTTCTAGGATGCCCCTTAGGATGTACCTTTATTGGAAATAATGGGGGTGGCAAGTCTTTTGGTATCCCCGCAGTAGCCTTAGGTAATCCCTCGGCCAGAAGGGGATACATACCCTTCATAAGGGCATGTCTTTGTCTGTCTACTTGTTCTGATTTTACTCGTGTACCTTCTTCAATTAATAGATTTTCTTGAACTTTATTTGAATTCTCTTTACTCTTCTCTTCCTGTCTACGTGCTTTTTCTGTTCGTCTATACGATTCTTTACGCCATAATTCAATGGCATCTTTCTGTGATTGTCTAGCTTTCTTTTTCCATAATTCTTCCTCTACTTTCACGATGCACTCTGCATCCCAGGTCCCAGTTGCGGGCCACCTCTGACTTTCTGGTAATTCCTTAGTGTAGTCTACCCATAAATCGAGAAATAATATAGCGTCTAGGCCGTGTTTATGATACATGAAGTACCCTGGAGTGTCCCTAGGAGGAATAGGAACAGCTTCTTCGAGTACCCCTTTTCTAGTTGTGATCTGTCTTAATTTCGAAAAGAGCGGCATATTGAAAACTGGTCTGCTACTTGATTTTGAACAAACTTAATACAATAACACACAATAATGAACAGTCATTCATACCACAATATGCAGGACGTATCAATACATTTAACATTTAACATTTAAAATGAGCAATCGGTGATGATGACGATGATCTAAGAAAAACTTAATCACTAAAACATAATACTCGACATTTAACTGAATTATTCTGAATTTATATACTTGATATACTAGATATACTGCTAAACAGTACAGATACACTGCTGAAACAGTGCAGACCGGATTTGTGTACCCAAACCCGTCTTGACCGGCACAACCTATGTGCACGTCAGAACGCCTCCCCAGTAATGGTACTCACCGGGTAGCTCGGAACGGAAGGCCTCGGAACGGATCTGAACTGAACTTGAACCGGACTGGACTCGACTTGAACACTTCGGAAACCGGACTTGACTTGGGACTTCGGAAACTGGTGGGCCTCTGTGTACCTCGGATCTTGCTCTCTCAGCTAGGCTCTGGTCGGGATACTTCGCACTTCTCACCGCCTCGTCTGGGTGTTGATCGCAGCCTCAGTCGCCCCCGCTTGACCGGAGGGAGATACAGGAAATCCTGCTGGTACGCGTTGTTGTCCGTCCAGCTGTGGCAGGAGACCGGGCCTGCAACGCACCGCCGGCGCGTGAGATGAGAAAGTGTCCCTGTTCGGGCGCCATTCATGTGGTAAATAATTTAATTACCGGGACTTAATTTGATACAGAAACATAATAAAATAGCTCAGTAAATAAGAGGCAGAATCCGTGGTATTAGAGGTTCGGAATGGGCTTTATTCCAATGGTCGATTATAATCGGTTGCTCCAGGTTCCATCACCACGAAGGTTCAGGAAGTGAAGTACATACGTTATTGACAATCAATTACTTTTATACAATAAGCATTACAGTGAAGCAAATACAAGAGGCGTAACAATTGATAGTGGAGATAATATATTCATACGTGGCAAAGATAGGCGTAACTGGGTGTGTCTAAAGAACGTCATCAGATGTGATGTCATAAGAGGGTGGTTACATGAAAGAATTTCGCAATGTCAGCAGAAATACTTGGCAGAAATGCGCGCGCAGCAGCATGATGTGTGATTGACGTGCAGCTAGGGGGTGAAGGGGACTTGACATTTAGCTCTTCATGTGGCGACAAATGTCTGGAGGGTCAAGTCAACCTAATCCCAAATCATATCTAACATCCTATGTTTAAAGAACTATGTTATCCAAAAGAGAGACCTTCTTGGAGTAGAATCTTATTCTATACTGACTATACTGACTGTTAGTGCGTGTACAAGCGTCTAAGTGTCTACACTAGATGCGAGGGCAGGAATCTTCCATGGTAACAGGGCTATGAATTACTTGCATAAAGACAGAGAAGCCGGGCCTTTGCTCAGTAGCTGGCAGAATGTTTACTTAAGCTACTAGACAGGAATGCATTGGGCAGGGAGCGGAGCAGATAATTTTCGAAGGTGAAATACAGTTCTTGGCAGGCAGCAAGCTGATGTCAGACATCGAGAGCCGCGCAGAGGATGAGACAAAGTTCATGGTCACAGATGCAGGCTCGGACTGGAGCTTCAGAGACAGAAAGCAAGAAAAGCTTGATGACAGAATCAGGGCCTACTTGCCTGGACTGTAAAATGGCATAAGTGAACCATATAAAGGCGGTGGCCTTTCGTACTTAGGAATGGAATATCCGGCCCATTCATGGCGGATCTGAAAGAGGACATGTTAACGGTGGACGCACATGTATTTGCGTCTTCATAACTGGAACTGGAGGAAACATACATGTACTTGTAACATGCACATAGAACCGTTGGGGTCCAAGATAGGGGACATAACTGATCATAAAAATCCATATTTCCACAGTATAACACTCAGTATCTATACCATCAACACACCGGAATGTGACAGTATAGCACTCAGCATCTGAACCATCACCACACCAGACTGTGACAGTATAACACTCAGTATCTGAACCATCAGCCCACCGGACTGTGACAGTACAACACTCAGTAACTATACCATCAACACACCGGACTGTGACAGTATAACACTCAGTATCTATACCATCAACACACCGGACTGTGACAGTATAACACTCAGCATCTGAACCATCAGCACACCGGACTGTGACAGTACAACACTCAGTAACTATACCATCAACACACCGGACTGTGACAGTATAACACTCAGTATCTATACCATCAACACACCGGACTGTGACAGTATAACACTCAGCATCTGAACCATCACCACACCAGACTGTGACAGTATAACACTCAGTATCTGAACCATCAGCACACCGGACTGTGACAGTATAACACTCAGTATCTGAACCATCAACTCACAGGGCTGTGACAGTACAACACTCAGTAACTATACCATCAACACACCGGACTGTGACAGTATAACACTCAGTATCTATACCATCAGCACACCGGACTGTGACAGTACAACACTCAGTAACTATACTATCAACACACCGGACTGTGACAGTATAATACTCAGTATCTGAACCATCAACACACCGGACTGTGACAGTAGAACACTCAGTATCTATACCATCAGCACACGGGACTGTGACAATACAACACTCAGTATCTATACACCGGACTGTGACAGTATAACACTCAGTATCTGTACCATCAGCACACCGGAATGTGACAGTATAACACTAAGTATCTGTACCTTCAATACACCGGACCATGACAGTATAACACTCAGTATCTATATCATCAACACACCGAACTGTGAAAGTATAACACTCAGTAACTGTACCTTCAATGCAAAAGACTGACAGTATAACGCTCAGTATCTATACCATTAATGCAAAAGACAGTGACAGTATAACGCTCAGTGACTATACCATCAATGCACCGGACTGTGACAGTATAACACTCAGCATCTGAACCATCACCACACCAGACTGTGACAGTATAACACTCAGTATCTGAACCATCAGCACACCGGACTGTGACAGTATAACACTCAGTATCTGAACCATCAACTCACAGGGCTGTGACAGTACAACACTCAGTAACTATACCATCAACACACCGGACTGTGACAGTATAACACTCAGTAACTATACCATCAACACACCAGACTGTGACAGTATAACACTCAGTATCTATACCATCAACACACCGGACTGTGACAGTATAACACTCAGTATCTATACCATCAGCACACCGGACTGTGACAGTACAACACTCAGTAACTATACTATCAACACACCGGACTGTGACAGTATAATACTCAGTATCTGAACCATCAACACACCGGACTGTGACAGTATAACACTCAGTATCTATACCATCAGCACACGGGACTGTGACAATACAACACTCAGTATCTATACACCGGACTGTGACAGTATAACACTCAGTATCTGAACCATCAACACACCGGACTGTGACAGTATAACACTCAGTATCTATACCATCAGCACACGGGACTGTGACAATACAACACTCAGTATCTATACACCGGACTGTGACAGTATAACACTCAGTATCTGTACCATCAGCACACCGGAATGTGACAGTATAACACTAAGTATCTGTACCTTCAATACACCGGACCATGACAGTATAACACTCAGTATCTATATCATCAACACACCGAACTGTGAAAGTATAACACTCAGTAACTGTACCTTCAATGCAAAAGACTGTGACAGTATAACGCTCAGTATCTATACCATTAATGCAAAAGACAGTGACAGTATAACGCTCAGTGACTATACCATCAATGCACCGGACTGTGACAGTATATTACTCAACACACCAAACTGTGACAATATAATACTCAGTATCTATACCTGAAGATGCAGCTACTTTTCTTGTAGACTGTGCCTTCACTTTTGCTGTCAATGGTGTTCCTGCCTTTCCATAGCAAAAGGTTATAGCTGCAGAAACCCATCAAGCAATACTGGTTCGTGATAAAGCATGATCTTTTCTCAGTGGAGCAGATGAAATCAGAAGCTGATCAGATTTCCTAAAAGTCTTTGTCCTGTCCAAGTAAAATTTCAGACATCTTCTGACATCAAGAGTGTAGTGCTCTCTCCACTGCAGACAAAGGCTTTCTAAAGGGGGTTAGTAACACAATAGTTTTGATTAGGGGGAACGAAGTTGGTACTTTCGGGATGACTTTGGGATTAGTTTGCAAAATGACTGTCATCCTGCAATAAAGTATGGCTCATTACCAGTCAAGGCGGGAATCACACTTATCCTTCTAGCCAAAAAGAGAGCCAATAGAAAAGCAACCTTCCACAACACATATTTTATCGCTGCTTTATGAATAGGTCTGAAAGCACTTCTCATGAGCAGAGACAAGACTATGTTGAGCTACCATACCACAGGAGGAATTTTCAAAGGAGGATAAACCCTAAAAAGACCTCTCATTAACTCTTTAATTAGCCATTGGACCACAACAAGAGTTCCTCACTTGGCCTCAAAAATCTGGAAAGAGCTGCTAGATGGCCCTTTATTTAAGAACGCGCTAAACCAGATTTCTTTAAATGGAGCAAATAAGAGAGTATCTGCTCCTAAGTATAAGGTGGATGCAGATTTTTAGCGATACACCTAAAAATAAATATCTTCCATTTTGCCTTATAGGTTTTATTTGTTGTGCCTGCACGAGAGTGCTGGAGAATCGACCTGCAATTTTCTGGCAAGCTGACTGACCCAAACTCAATGTCTTGAGGAGCCAAACTGACAAGCTGAGCAAACGTATCTGAGGATGGACCACATGACCCTTTGTTCACGGATAGGAGATTTTGATTTTCGTACGCTTGAGTACAATGTGCAAACACTCTGACAGGAGAAGAAGCTCTGTGAACCAGCACTGTCTTGGCCATGCTAAAGCTATCAGAATGAGACGGCATGGTCACTGCTTCATTTTCTGAACGACTTTTGGAATTAGGGGAAAAGAAGGAAAAGCATTAGCAAATATTCCTGTCCAAGCTAGCTTGCCAAGACCCTCTCTGTGGAAATCTGCTTTCGTACAACCTACATTTTGTTTCCTGTAAGGTGGCAAAGAAATACAGATTTGAGGAGCCCCATTGATGGAACACTTGCAGTAACTGAAGCTGATTCAGTTCCCATTTGTGGCACAGTTTTGCTGTTCTGCTGAGAGAATGCGCCCATTAGTTCACCACTCTGGAACTGCTCAACTCGTGGAGAAATTAGTGCAATTAACCATTCCCAGATTTGGTGAGTCTGTGCGGACAAGACCATTGATCTCGTTCCCCTGTGCTTGGTTAGGTAAAACATAGTTGTGGTATTATTGTCTGTTGTCACCAATACCGAGCAATTGCCTGGGAAGGAAAGACTACAGCATCAAAAAAACGTCAATTTCAGGAGATTGATGGGCAGCTCTGTCTCTTGGGGAGACAATTTTCCGTAAATTGTTAAGTCCTGCAAATGAGCTCCCCAGCCTTCCAGGGAAGCATTGTCATTACGATATGGGACAGCAGAGGAGTGAACGATAGATAGGCCCTGAGATATATGTGTTGTTTCTTTCCACCAAGTTATTGCTAATTTCATAGCTTGGGTTATCGATATTGTGTGTTTGAAGGTTCCCTGGCATTTAAACCATTGTGCATCCAGTTGCTCTTGAAAAGGCCTCATGCAAACACGACAATATGGTATCAACGGGATGCAAGATGACATCATTCCCAACATCGATTTGAATTTCTGGACAGACATAGACTCTCTTCCCAATATGAAAGCTGTTATTGTCTTTAGGCGATTAATCCTTTTTGCAGTTAGAAATGCTTTGGAGACTTTAGTGGCCAGAATTGCCTCTAGAAACATAGATGGAGTTAGTGACGACTTTTCCCGGTTCTGCGTGAGACTTAAGAGTTCTGAACAGCCGCAGACAGGCCCATGTAGATTTTCTTGCAGAGAGGAATGTGGGACAGTTTACAAGCCAGTCCTCTAGGTAAGGGAACAACTGGTGTCCATTCTTTCCTAAGAAAGCCACCACTGGGATCATGCATATGTGAAGCCTCTGGGAGCCCAAAAGGAAGTACTTTTAATTTGTAATGGCTCCTTGCCACCTAGACCCTCAGAAATGTGTGATGCTTTATGTGAATGAGAGCATGGAAGTAATCATCTAGGAGATCTAGAGATGTCATATAATGCCCTGTTTTCAGAAGCTCCAGGATCTCCTGTAAAGATAGCATCCTGAAAGTTGTTTCTTTAAGTATTTGTTTAAGAGCCTTGTATGCATCACATAGCTTCATTTGCCTGATTTCTTTTTTATGAGGAAGAACGTGGAACAAAATCCCTTGTTGCGGTGAATCAACGGAACCTCCCCTGTAACGTTCTGTGAGATAAGTAAACAAACCTCCTGCTTCAGCAGGGCCAGATGACGATGGGATGTCCAGCGAGACAGACAATTGGGAGGCTTTAGTACAAATTCCAGGGTGTGACTGCGCTGTATTATGTCTAACACCCATTTGTCGGAAGAGATGTTCTGCCATTGACTGTAAAATTTGAAAAAGGGGATTTCCAATGTGTTGCCAAGGTGGAACTGAGAGGTGAGTGGTGCCTGCAAAGTATCACTGACGCCTAGAGGTGTCCCCGGATTTTCTTGTCTTTTAGCTTCTCCCTCTAACTCTCCCTCCGGGTGCTCCCAGGTATCTAAGACCTCTGTCCAAAGGCTTGCTGTTGGGCGTCTCCTTACCCCTCCGGCATCTTCCCTAAACAAAGCTCTCCCTTCAGCCCTGGCTCAAAGTAACATCCTTCACCCAAGTTCCTACCACCGGCCCGCCGTGCTCCTCCAAGCCATCGCTATTTATCCCTTGGCCAACACCAAGGCCAGTCCAGAAATCTAGAGCCCACTTTCCGTTTGTATGGCCTTGGGGACAACCCTAATAAACAGACCTCCAGAGGACAAGTGAGGGTGCGTGTGGTATTCAAAATGGACATAGCCGCAGGCAGCTCCAAGTCCTGTGTATAAAGCAGTGATACACAAAGTGCGGCCCTTCTGACCTTTACATGCGGCCCCCTGGTCAACAGCAGCACTGGGCTGCTGCTTATTCGACTTAACAATAACATTAAAACAATGCTGAATAAACAGGCACGATATTATTTGAAGGTTAATTGAATTAAAAGAAAAGAAGTAACTAGGGTGTCCTGCACCGCTAAACTTTAGAAATATCTTCTTAATTTTCAAGAAATCTAGCAGAAAAAGGGTAAAAGTATGATAGTCTTTTCAAATTACAAAAAGTGTATTTCATTAACATGCAGAACCATTTTACCTTAGTACATCGGATTAGATCAGTGCGTAGAGAAGCATTTTTTTTAAAAGTGATAATTTTCAAACATGAATTTAGAAACATTAATTCTTCCTCCACCCTCACAACAATGCCAATAGTGAACTAAAAGGCAAGTCAGTTATGTGAACTCTTTGGGTGGCCTGGATTTCTATTATACATGAACATTATAGTTTATTAAATCAAACACCGGAGGTTTTGCAAAACACCCTGAAGTCATGTATGTGATAATGAAGCAAAAAGAGAATCAGGATTAATACCAAGCCTTTGGTTTCACATTATGCAATTCAGACACTAGATGTATATGCTTCGCTTCCCCTACACCCACCTTGCCAAACCCCCCCACTTCCTCTTTGTCCCCCCCATTCTCTGACTGCCACCCTACTGGTATCAATGCGGCCCTCTGTCACATCACAGACCAAACTTTGTGGCCCCTGGGAAAATGTTTGCAAGTACCTATGGTATTAAGTCTGCATCTAAGTGTCCGCACCTAGGGCAGCTGCGTGTGTCTCCGTGATAAACAACCTGGAGTGTATAGGGAGTCTTATATGTTGTGTGGACATAACTGAACTCTGTGAGTTTCAGTCTCGCGTTCCTGGAGACCCTTTTAGGGTACGCCAGTATCCCACCGTCACAAGCTCAGCATCCATCCAGGCTGACAATTGCCTAGCTGTAAAAAAAGGAGAGAAGGTCTCAATGTGGGAGGCCCACCAGAGGTAGTGCCAGGGCATAGTGGAGGGCTTCCGCAGTCTTCAACACACTGCACCCCAATGCTACTGCAAACAACACGCCAGGGCGTGGGATCACAACCGCTGGACAAAGCAATTTTGACAGCATCGTACCCAAGTAGCTTGACAACCCCACCGGTCCCAACTCTTCCTGATGGGCTCCATCCAGCCACTGAGTAGCCCACTGGAGCTGCGAGGCCATGAAATACAGCTCAAAATGAGGGGCAACAGGCCCCCCTCGTCTAGTGGGTGCCAAATATGCATCTAGCAGTTTGAAGACGCAATGCAACGCAATACATGGTGGGCCATGTGAGGAAGCGGCTTTGGCGAATCCAGTGAAAGAAGTACCACATTTTTAAGGAGGAATACGATTTGAAGGCATACTGCTCTCGATCCTAACTATTTGAGAGCTGAAAATCAGCTAAGAGTGTTGCAACACAGGCTTCACATGGACCCCCCTGGTGTTTTACAAATAAATGGCTTTAAAGTCATAAAAAAAGAACAGACAATAACACCACAATTAAGTGGGATGTTCAGCTTTGAAAGTAAAATATTCACAAGTTATTGGTCCTGCGGAGAACCCTTAGTTGTGGGGTTTGAAACGCATCGACAAATTACAACCTAGGGAGTTGGATGAAAACTTTCTGGCACAAAAGGAACCTACTGCTTGAAAATATACAACTGTGGTCCCTTTTTATGGCCTGACTAAAAAAGTGACATTCCAACCAATGGTTACAGTTTACTGAAGGAGGTTTTATTTTAATTATGTTTATTGAGTTTTTTAAAGTAGGCAGCATATAATATCGAACAGAACTTCGCAAATCATAAATACATAGGAGTGAAATCAGGGTCGGTCAGGCATTCAATAACTTCACAAATCATCATTACCAGCAGATACATCATATAAAAATTAAAATCAGTCAATCCACTACCTTCCCTTGTGTGTCAAAGTGCTCTTGTCTATTAGGAATTAGCCATGTGCTTCTTCCAGCTCTATACCATAGTAGTTCAACCAGGGGGCAAAGACCTAGTGAAATTATTTCGGGCAACCTCTTGCTTTAAAGGTAACTTTTTCAGCTCCCATGCAAAAGGTCCATCCCAGTTATTCATTCCTTAAGGGTAGGGCGTTCTGGGGCACCCCCGTGTTTAGCTACATTTCTTGTGGCAACCACTAGGCCCAAGTTACAGAAAAAGGAGTTTGACTCAGGGGATATCTACCTCCAATGGTATTACCAATAGAACAAACTTGGGGTCTATCGGTGTGTCTTCCCCATGTATTTTGTGTAGTTCTTCTTTGATGGTGGACCAGTAGGAGCCTATTGTGGGGCATGCCCATAAGGTATGTATGTATGAGCCCCTATCTGCTTTGCAGAGTAATCAAGTGGGGGAGTCCGCTCTGCCAAATTTGTGTAGTCGAGCAAAGTCATAATATATCCAATGCAGGATCTTGAATTGTGTCAATTGTAATCTAGATTTGTAATCTAGATTTAATGGCTACTTATCTCGGGTGTATGAGTGCTGCTTCTCAGTCAATGTCCTCCATGCTGCCCACTGTTCCTTCCCACTGTGCTCTCAACTTTATCAGTGAGGCAGACATAGTATTCATTAATGTTCCATAGGTCCATGAGACCCCCTTCACGCAATTTCCCCTTGGAGCAGTCGCCTCTCCGGCGGTGCATATTCGGGGAGATCGGTCAGATATATGTGTGCTGCTCTCCAGGCATGTTTGAGCTGTAGGTACTTGAAGTATTGGGTGGCATTTAATTGGCATTCCTGTTGGAGAGAGCTAAAAGGGATTACATTTCCATCTTCAAGGAGGTCGCCCACTCTAGAAATTCCAATCTGATCCCAAGTTCGGAAGCCCTTGAGCTTCCTAATCTCGGTCCATTGTGTTCCCTCCCAAAACAGAGTTTGCCGGGTAATGTGTTTATTTCACCCCATCTGTCTCTTCGCCCTTTTCCATGTCTCTATGGTTCTCTGGGTTGCAGGCAGCAATTGGGTCATTCCTTTGCCACCATAGAGGTAGTGCAAATACGTGCAAGATTGGAACTGGCTTCTCTCTAGGGCTTAGATCGGGTGGTCCCCAGGAGAATGTCCTGATTCGTTGATCACTATTACGTGCGTCGCTCAGAAATAAGAAAGTACATCTGGGAGTGCAATACCACAGTTGTATTGGATTCTCTGCAACGTCCTCAGTGCCACTCTTGGATGGCCCCCATCCCAAAGGAGGGTACGGACTTCCCCCTCAATTGTGGTGAAGATAGCATACAGAATTTCATGGTTGTATATTTGGAGGGCATAAAGGAGCTTGGGCAGTATGACCATTTTATACATTGCAGACCTACCTAAAAGTGTTAGGGGTAAAGCTCTACACCTTTCCATGTCAGCGTGGAATTCCTTTAATATCCTATGAATATTACGTTCCAGACTGACCTCTATTTTCATAGTTATGTAGAGGCCTAGATATTTGAACCCCTCCAGATCAATACGCAAATTGTCTGGGAGAGGCCTTACATCCAGATGTCCACCCACCGGGTACAGGCTTGATTTGTCCCTGTTGATTTTATAAACAGCGTGGGTCCCATACGCTTCGAATAGCTGGAACACGCCCGGTAAAGTCATAGCCGGATGGGTGATATACAGGAGGATGTCCTGAAGGAGGTTTTGGCTTATGTGATGATCAATAGCTGACTCTATTGTTTGTAAAATTATGGACTGGGACACACACTATTTTCTATCACTAATTTATAGGTGTTTGTGGTGAAAATTTCTGTTCCTAAAATATTAGATTTTTTGTTTCCATTACAGTTTGTTGTATATGACATAGGCTCCCTGTTAGTTGTGTGGACTTTCAAATGTTTATTGTTTAGGCACATCTTTGTTTTTCTGTTTCAAAGTGTATGACATTTATAACCGCATTTTGATAAAAGAATGAAAAAATAAAATGAAGCGCGATCACATGAATAAAGTTTTGTGACTGCAATAGAAAAGTAATCACGTTGTCAATTAAAATCAGTATTGGTGTTTTTGCATATTTTACTTTTGACAGTGGTCTAGCCTTACTGACAAAGGTTCAACCCCTTGTGCATTCCAACTTTCTATAAGTAACGTTTTCAGAATTGTGACTTAAAGTTCGACTTTACCATTAAAAAGATTTTAAATTACAACTCCTCAGACACCAAACATGACTTTCCTACCTGTTCCTAATCAAACGTTAGCACTTACTAAATGTAATAAGGTAACCCAATGTAATACTATAGGAAAGGTAAGCCTCACAGTAGTGAAAAACTAATTGTTCAGTTTTTCACTACCAGGATATGTACAACTTAAAAGTGCATGTCCATTTTTTCAATTACAATGTTCCTGACCATAGGGGCTGACTAGGGCATACCTTTGAGGTGACATATGTAGTAAAAAGGGAGTTTTAAGACAGGCAAGAGGGTTAACTTGCCAAGTCGAATTTGGCACTTTAAAACTGCCAACAGGCTGCAGTGGCATGCCTGAGGCATTTTTTAGGGGGCTACTTAAGTAGGGGGCACAATAAGTACTGCAGGCCCACTAGTGCATTTAATTTTCCAGCCCTGGGTATATAGTATAGCACTTTGCTAAAGACATATAAGAAAATAAATATGCCAATCATGGGTAAGCCAATTTTAGCGTGTTTTAGGGAGTAAGCACAAGCACTTTAGCACTGGTTAGCAGCGGTAAAGTGCACAGAGTCCTATAGCCAACAAAAGCCAATTCATCAAAACAGGAGGTGAAAAGGCAAAGGTTTGGGTGTGACCCTGCAGAGAGGGCCAAGTCCAACAACTCTGTACCTATAGATCACTACACCAGACTGTGGCAGTATAAAAGGTTGAACCTCTATCATCAGTGCTCAAGCTTTACAATACTCAGTACCTGTACCATTGACACACTAGACTGTGACTGTATAATACTCAGCACCTGTACCATCGATACACCAGGTTGTGACAGTATGCTATTCAGTGAAATATAACCTCAATCCAGAAGACTGTGGCAGTGTAGCACTCCTTGACTACATTAGACCACGATAGCATAGTATTTCTTAACTATACCATCAATACAACACACTGCAGCAGTATAGTTCATTGATTATACCATCAAGACATCAGCCTGTGACAGTGCAGTTTTCCTTGACTATAACATAATCACAACAGGCTGTTATGTTCTGGGACTAATCAGTTAACACATCAGACTGCAACGGTATAGTAATCCATGGCTAAACCATCAATACCTTAGGCTGCGGCAGTGTAGTATTGCTTGATTATGCCATCAATACAATAGTCTGTTAAAGTTTAATATTTCAAGACTATATCGTTAACACACTAAATAGTGTCAGTGTAGTAGTCCTATGGAACCGGCAGACTGTCACAGCACAGTATTCCATAACTTTAGCAGCAACACACCAAACAGTATATTTGGTCACAATACTACCATGTACACACCAACTGTGACAGTATAGTTTTCTACAGCTATACCATCAGCACACCATACAGTAGCAGAATAATTGTCCAGAACCTCTGTTATCTTTTGATGATCATCTGCAAAGACCATGTCATTGCCTCACAGTCCAAACAGTGAATTACTGACCTGCAACAGCATCACCTTTTCAAAATATAAATTAAATCGCTAGACTACAACAGCTTCACCAGTGTGGTCTATACCATGAGGCACCAGCCTGTCTCTGGTTCACCTGTCTAATCTATTAACAAACAAAAAACGGTTTCCATCCGCATTGCTTGTCTGCACTCTACAACTAAGCACCAGACCTACCAGCATTACTTTTTACCATTAAATGAACCACCAGCCTTTATCAGTATCAACTATCCATACAATAAATCATCAGAATGCAAAAGGATCACATATCCAATGTATATATTGAACCATCAGTCAGATACAGCCATCAATCCAAACTATAAACTAAACCACCAAACTGTGAAAGCATTACCTGCCAAAACTATGAAATAATTAACCAAACAGCAAACTCAGCTGCATAGTCTATACAATGAAAATCTGACCAATAACATCATCTCCTGACTGTACTATCTCATAAAATGCCAGACTACAACAGAGACACCTATCTAGACAATGCAGTAAACAATCAGACTGCAATAGCACCAGGTACACTGTCCAAACAATGAACAAACAGCCTGTAACAACATTCCCTCTCAAATGTATAATGTAAATCACAAGACAATGACAGCAACATCTCTTACGACAATACAATGAACTGCCAGACTGAAACTTGACCAGCTTTGTCTATACATTCAACCACCGGCGTTTAACAGCATCACCCATCCAGACAATGAGATTAACCACAAGACCCCAACAGCATCACCGGTCCGAATGTGCATACTATACACTACCCGCTGCAATTGCATCATCTACTTGGTCTCTACAATATACCCTGAGTATACACAGCACTGCCTGCTAAGGCTGAACAGTAACCAGAAGACAAGAGCATCACCTACCCATCTAGACAATAAGCCACCAGCATGTGACGGTATCACCTGCCCAGAATATATATATATATTGAACTATTAGGCTGTAAAAGGACCATCTACTCAGACAATATAATAAATTGCCATACTGAAAAAGATATGTTCAACAGCTGTACATGTTTGGGAGGGGAAGGTGGGGGGTATACGGATACTTCGATATCCGGTTGTACCAAAAAATAGCTATATGTTAAAAATGCCAATAAAGTTTAGGGAGAAAAATAATAATAATACATTGCCATACTTAAAAAACATGTTGTGCGCGGTCTTATATAATAATGCACAGGCCTATGATGACACCGTATGCCAGCTATACAATGAACAATGAGACAGCAACAACAGTCATATTGGCTCACAAGACTGTTGCAGTCTAGAGCTCTGTTTGACAGAGGTGAAGGGTTAGGTTTATAGGGCTGAATTTGTGACAGAGTTAGTCTGGCGTAGTTCAATGGTGTTCAGTATAGGGGTGTTGGTTTGATAGATTTTGAAGAGCTTAAGGCTAACATTTTATAACAAAAACCAATAGCTCCCAAGCCCAACACTATGAATGTGACCATGATTTGTTTAGAAGACACTCATTTCAGAGGACAGGACATTTTTAAAAGCATTGGCACAGCCAATAGGATTTGCTTTTTGACCTATTGGCTTTGCCAACAGTTGTTAGCTACCCTAGACAGCATCCCCGATGCTGGGCAGTATGGATAAAGAAAAGCAAAAAAAAAAAACTTTTTACGTGGCCTCCTGTGTCATTTTGTAGGTGCGCGCACGATGCATGCGTGTGCCTACAACATGACATAGAAACCGACCAGAGTAGGATCAATAAGGAAAAACAAAACACGGAAAAGCAAAACGCGTGTGTGAGTAGTGGAAAAAATACAAGTGGGGAGAAGCAGCCAAGCCACAAAGCAACAGGGGGTTCTTAAGCAAAACAGGGAATGTGGGAGTCACGGGACCAACACGTAGAAGGTGGGGGACAACGAAGCAAGAAGGGGAAGGCAGGAGATGGGGAAGCAGCATGTGGGATGGCAGGGGGACACAGACACAACTTGGGAGAGGGCGGAGGGACACAGAAACGCACATGGGGGAGTGCATCAGGAAATGGGGTGGGGAGAAGCACACAAGGACTAGCAGCAGTATTTATGGGGGAGAGAAGTACATAAGAGAGACTCTCCCAAAGCACATGCACGCTCTGTGAGTGCTTACACAACAAAAAGTAGGGCCCAGACATTGAGCATAGACACCAGGCAAACACACACATAATAAGGTGACAATGCTCACTGGAACGGGACAAACACAAGTTTGACAGGTTGGAACACAAATAAGAAGCAAGCAACGACCGAGAGAGAAGGAAATCCAACCAATGGTGGGCAATGGGCAGGTTTTAAGGTGCTCTATGTTCATGGTAAGACTTAGGGCCTTATTACGACTTTGGTGGTACTACAGCGGACGGTCCAAAGCCATGGTTTTACCGCCTGCCAGATTAGGAGTTAAATCCTGGTGTGGTGGGTGGTGCCGCGACGGTCTAAGGTGGCGGTCGGTCAGGCTTAGTGAAGAGCCTGACATGTAGACTGCCGCTCTAGGAGCACCGACTGTACCTTCCTGCACGGCGCGGCATACATGCCACACTGTGCAGGAACTGGGGGTGCAAAACCAGGGGGGCACTACCTGTGTCCCCCCCCCGCATGCACCCCCAGGCCCAGGAGCCTGTGCTTGTCTGCCACACTTTTCATGGCGGTCTCACCGCCAGGAAAAAAGCGGTGGACAGGCAACTCCTAATATGCTTGGCGATGCCTCAGCGGCACTGTAAGCCTATTAGTTCTCCTAACCACTACATGACCGCCACAGGATCCTTGATCCCTCCTTAATCCCTGGCGGGTGCAGCGGTCCTTTGGCAGTCTGACCCCAGCAGTCGTAATACTGTAGGTGGGTCCGCAGTTCGGCAGTGGTCGGACCGCCACTGCAGGTTCATCGGTCCTATGGACCTCCAAACTCGTAATAAGGCCCTTAATGTGCTTCGCAACAGAAAGTGTGTGGCATCTGTTAAGCTCATCCTAAAAAAATTACTGTAAAAGAAATATGTTCGACTTTCAAAGACAAACAACTTCGTACTCAGTTTTGGTGCAATGTATTCAGTAAATCTCTAAGACATAGCTCATTTTAACTAAGCTTTCACCCTTTTTTCACTCCCTCTACTGATGAGCTCTTACTTCCACTGACTTCAACCCCATCCATACACGCTCTGTCACTCAATGTCAATCCCACTCATACTCAACAGGCTCTAAGACAACCACAAAGCGGCATCCACTCACACGTGACGTCTTATCTGCTCACACCAATATTACACTCTGAAGCTCCAGGTGCTTCCTACAACCCACACATCATCATAAGTCCGCCGTCATTTTTTTCTGCAGGGTGTCCTGCTATACATAGGCTGGGTCTGGTAGCTTAGTGGACTAATGCGTCCACTACAGGGGCATGTGTTTGACCTCATGGTCACAGGTTGAAATCCTGGTGGGCCCACTCAGTCTTTTATCCTTCTGAGGTCGATAAAATGAGTACCAATGATTTGGGTAACAATAAACATCCGTTATACAGTACCAAGATGCCCACGGGTGAACGTGTGCTTTACTAATACACGTTATGGTATTCATAGGTCTAGCCAACCTGCATCTGGAAAACAGCCCAATTGTGTGGCACACTAAGTTGGGAATTTTCACCAAAGAGTTCTGTGACTTCCCTGGACTCAAAAGACAAAGAAGAACCTTCATAGAACCATACTTGTGATAGGCACAGTCATGGCTACCTTTGTTGGTAGGGTCAGCTTTGTTACATTTATATGGTGATTTGTGCTGTCGACTCCACAGTTTCTCAGCATAATAGGTATGGATTAGCCCAGTGTTTCCCAAACTGTGAGCAGATCACCAGCAGATTTTTGGTGGGACATGAAAGTCCAAGCAATAAATAAAGAAGCCTTTAAATTCGGTATCTATCTTGTCACATTCGCTGCGCTTCAAAGAGAGAGGTTAAATGTCAGGCGCTGTCATCTGACGAATTACTGCTTATTTTTTTAAGAGTGACGGAAAAAAACATTTTAATAGGATCAAAACGAATCAATACTCTACTTGGTGGGGCACAAATTAAAAATATTCACTGAACCCCCAATTTCCACACAATAATATTTGCGTGCAATATAGTTTTTTAATGGAACTGATGTCTGTGCAAATTTAGTGGAAACGTTAAATGGAACATGTTCTGTCTGTAAATGACAATGCACTACCACACCATGCTTTAGTCACATTAAAAATTCACAAAGCTCGTATCGTATGTTATACTTCTGGTCTGCTGTTCCGCAGGTCATTTGGTTTTTGTATCATATAACTAGGTACTGTATGCTGTATACCATATATGTAATGCCTCTGTTGGGCTTCGCCAATTCTGTACCTTGTCAAATGAATAAAACTTTGTTGTAAAAAAAAAAAAAAAAAATCACCAAGCTCGTTGTATCCATTAAAGCTAGGAAGCGAAAGTTTGTCATTGTAAAAATTGGGTTGTGGTTCTAAAAAGTTTGGAAAGCACTGGATTAGCCACTGCAACAACCAAATATTGAGGTCTGCATATCACCTGTCAATATGGTTCCCCGTGAAATACTACTATCCCCTAAAACCAGGCATTATCATGATAGAAGCTAAATCTTAGTCCAGGCCTGAAACCCCTGCTACAACGCACCCATGAGCTAGGCCTTTTGGAGAGCTTGACAAACATCGTATAGCAGTCCTGATGCACAATAGAAAGAGAACAAACAGCAAGCTTCTAACGAGACAAGAAAGCCACACCACAAGCCAACAAAAAATAAACCAAAATAAAAAACACAAAAATGTAGGCTCCACTTCAGCAGCACCTGCCTATTATGTAATTTCATAGGGGCCAGCGCTCCTGAGTGTTCTACAACTACCTGAAGTTATGGTATGCACTGAGGAGAAGGGCAACCCAACCTAGAGAGAATTAAAAGGAGCAACTGCTGGCACCTACAAAGAGTGGCATTTCACCTCAAACACCGACTAACAGAAATCTGATTATCTGTGGCCCTGGAGGCGGTAACTCTAACTGGAGTGAGGTATAATGAAGGAGCAGAAGGCCCAGACCTTGAGGGTGCTCTAAAGGACACAAGGGGAAGTCTGGGATTGCCACGGTATGGTGTATGTTGCATCAGCGAAGAGACAGAGATACCCAAGTCAGCCATTACTGACTGGTAAATGTTGTGGTTCATGATGCTGGCGGTACATAGAGATGGAGCAGTTTAGAGGGTAAAGGGAAGGTGCGCCTGTTATATTGCGATTAAGAGATTTGAAGGCAGTGGGCAGGTCACAGGCACAAACACAAGTTGGCAGAGCGGTGTCATTTAGGAGGAGGGTACCGAAGGAGAGGGAGAGCTGAGGCAAGGATGCCAAGGGGGCGTCTAGTTTGTGAACGAAGACCACTGTAAAAGCAGATGGACAGCAAGAAAGGACAACTGTAATGGGTGTGAGTGTAAAGAAGCAGCTACAGCTGCACTTGGAGGGTCGGGAGAAGCCTGACAGGAAACAGGGATGGTAAAGGGGGTTTCGATGAGGTTGATTCTAAACCTACCACCTTTAATGGTGGAGTGGAAGCAATGGGTGAATGTAATTGTTAGCCTGAAGAAAAAGCGGGGAGGGTGGTTTGAAGATCCTCGTGGCATACTCTTGGATTGGCCTGACCATGTAGTGCATAAGGGAGGGTCTTAGTGGACCAATCACTGGCCTCAGGGAGGCGGGAGAGCTAGAGGGTGAGCAAGCGTGGGGTCTCTCTGGGAGTTTCTTCTGTCTCCAGGCACAAGGCTGTCTATGCCTTTGTGCAGTGAAATTAGGTCCATTTAAGTGATTCAGGTAAATGAGGTGATGTCTCAATTGCCCAAGTAGGGGTCCTTCAAGTGGCGAATTATTTGCCAACAAATCTCATGTGAAATGTATAATTTGCATTCTAAATGGGGATGATCTTTGCTCCTCCAGGGGATACACTTTTGAAGGGAGCGGGGGGATCTGAGCTTTTCTAGGCAGTCCTCTTATACTTCTCATCCCCAGGGCCAATAACAAATTATTCAAGTCTAGAGTCTGGCATGAATGGGAGCTATGGCTGAAGGCTCGGGCTGTGATGAGAGAAAGAAGTCGAGATTTCTGAGTCAGGGTGATGCTCGGAGGGCCTGAACTGTGAGGGTTCTTGGATGGTGGTGATGAACTGAGGTTTGGAGCTCACGTGGTCCGGGTTGGGCTCGGCGGGTGTGATGTGTGCTTTTCGAAGACAAGGTTCTGGGCATGAGGGCAGTGGCAGATTTGATTCCAAGGAACTGAGCTCTAAGGACTATAGTCGTGGGTGGTGATCAGTCTTCTATTCGGGGGTTGCTGTCAGTCAAGTGAGCTCTAGCCGACTGAACTCTGGGGGCTGTAGACGATGGGGCTATGCAAACACAACACGATGATGGACAGAGTCCTGAACTTTTTGACCACTCACCCCCAGTCAAGAGATCTGGGTTTAATCCGTAGCGCCATATGGCTGGGTCTAAACTGGGGTGCCATGGTGAGCAAAAGAAGGATGGATTTAACCCACATCTCTTGACTGGGGGTGAACGTGTAATTTATTCAGCATTCTGTCCATCACTTGTTTGCGATGGTGGGGCTATGCTCTGAGCTGGGAGCTATGCTGTTGTAGGCTGTGTTCCAAGGGTTCAGCACTTTCAGTCTTCTGCGGCGGGGGTTGTGCTATAGAGTTTATGCTCTGGCAAGTGGTTTCTCATTCATGGCCATGTGGCTATGTCTGTGCTCTGGGGGCTCAGTCTTATAGGATTCAGTGCTATGGTTGATGGGGCTGTGCTCTAGGGATGAACTCTGGTTTGATAATATGATCTGAGTGAGGACTAAGCTCTGGAGTCTGTTCTCTGGGGACAGCTTCAGGCGAGAAGCCTCAAGCAGCTGTAGGTAGTTTGTGGGGGCTAAACTCCGGGCGCTCTGGCTATGCTCGGGGGTGGGGTGAAATCTAGGGGCCAGTGCTGTGATGGGGAGCGCGGAAGGTTTTTTTCCTGCCAATAAGGGATTGTACTGAGTGGTGATGGCTTTTGTTGGTGTGTTATGGGGTGGGGGTGACTGCGAACTCTGGGGATCGGTACGCTCTGGAAGGGCCGTAAGCTCGGGAAGGCTGAGCTCCGAGATCTGCTCGATGCTTCTGGGGAGCTTGGGTTAGCGGGGGCTCTGAGCTGCGTTTTGAGCTATGTTAGGAAGGGATGCTGAGATCGCTTTGATTGGTTTCAGGTGGTTGTAGTCTGTAGTTACTAAAAAATACAGCTCGTGAAGGGCTCTGACGAATAGGGAGGGGCGTTTTACGCTGGATGGTGATGCGATTGAGGGGAGCCGTACTGTGGGCAAGGGATGAATGGGCGAGTCTGGGTTCTGGCAAGGGGGTATTGGTTGGTAGAGAGGGGTGTGTCCCAAATAATTCCTCTGCGCCTCCCCTACCTGTTCCGGGCTCTTCACGGCACGTTCAGTTCAGCACCCAAATCCAGGGGAGAGCAGCCACCAGAATCCGGTGCCTCTTGCAGGGGTCCGACCAGCTGCCAGACACGCCCCCTGTCACTTACCGGCTGCAGGCCACGCCCCTCTGCACTCAAAAGGAAGGCCACGCACGCCCAATACCTCCTCCAGCTGACTCATCGCAAGCCAGGTCCGCCCTCCTGTAACAGCAAAACAGGACCCTCAGCATCACTGACCACGCGCAAGGACCCAGTCCACGCCCACGCCCCACTCAGCCCCCGCAGGCCACGCCCCTCTGTCACTCAACCGCAGCAGAACACGCCTTGACCCAGCCCCGTCGCTCATCACCAGCAGGTGGTGTCCCCGGTCCCCGACTGCCAGTCACAAATGGCAGCACTGGAAATTAATATCTGGCACGAAAAACACACAAATGCTCCCCACACTCCGGGGAAGCCATATCTGGCAGGCACTGGTGACAGGCGGACCTGAACGAGATGATACGTAAACAACGCAACATGGATCTTGGATCTTGGAAATATGAGACGCGTGTCCACCTTAATAATTATGAATGAACGAGAAGGTTCAACTTCAAAGAGTTCGCAATGAAACTCACATCCTTTCAAAATCGTTTTGTGACAGCACACAATCAGAATATTCAATTTTAAACAATCATGTATTCAGTCATCAGTTTAAAAATTCCCAGCAAATGTATTTTCAGGGGGCTAATTCTGCTAGATTAAAATTATGATACTGCAGGGAAAAAAGCTGCTGGATACCTCCCGCAGTGTGGGACAAAATAAGGCACCCACATGCCCAAATCTATGCAAAGGATCAGCACTGCCTGCGACCAAAAAGCTTTACAAAAAAAAACACACTCATTGCAACAAGGCCTGCCGCCAGAAACATATTTTTAGAGGGACATTGCCCTCAGCTATGACCAAGCATTAAAGCTGTGCTCTATAGGTGCATTATTTCCCAAATACTAGTTTCAGCACTAAATATCGACCCCCTGAATATAGTAGTACAAGAAAATCGACGACAGCATAGTGATAGGTAAATACATATAGGGAAGTATATATTTACTATTCCTAACCCTGCCTACCTTGAAGATATATGTATTGCGTAGGTACATATATGTGGAGGTAGGTATAGAAAAAACTTTATTACATGTCGGCATTTTAGATTTGTTGTGCTATCCTCGATATTCTGTGCCTTCAATTATCAGGTGCACACTGTCTGATTCTGTGTGAAGGAATATATGGCTTTTTTGTAAGTTACATATTGAAGCACACTCAATCAACCTTTCCCAATCCAACATTAAAGGCGATCAATTAGATAGGATTTAAAGTGGAAGGGTGTAAAGTTGTAAAATAGGCTGACTTGCAACTTTGTATATTTTCTAAATTGTTCAAGCTTTGTGCAATGCAAAGCATTTCAAGTTGTTTTTTTTTAAATAAGCTGGCCTCAGCTCAGAGCCCTCCCTCCCACTCTCTTGTGGTAGATGTCCAGCCTCCACACTCAAAATTGTTTTGCAGTCCTACCAGGGATAATCTACCTCAGGAAATCATCACACCTAGAAGGCCCAAAAAGATAAACCTTACCTCACGTAAATCTAGGAAATTTCAACCGATTCTTAAGGTGTGGGATTTCCTAATTCTAACCAAATTCTGTGGTGAAGTTTTAATTTAACTTGCCATTAATTTAAACTAACTTTACAGAGAGCTTAAAACATATCCATCCAGAACATTTTAGGAATCCAGTCGCAAACACTGGGGGTTTTCAAACATTTTAGGGCTACAATAATGGTGAAAACTAAATAGCATTTCAATGTCATTTTACAGGTGATGTTGGAAAGGTCCCACAATGAATTTCACTATAATGTTGTGCCAAAATATGGATAGTTCAATTATATTTGTTCCAAAGCAGTAGTCAAAACTGTATGGACTCGAAGCAGTCTCTCACATTGGCATATACCCCTCATAGTTACAGGCAAGTCGTGCAAACGGTGTTGCACAAAAGGAGACCTTTGTTAGATGTCCACCAGAAAGACAGGTAGACATGGTAAAGGATAGGTGATTGTGTGAGTCTTAGATGGATCCATGTGAGGCCTGTGGCCTGGCTGAGGACAGTAGTTTAATCTCCAATTGGAGGAGACATAGATTATGGACATTCTCTACTCTTTCACGTGCTGTAGACTTCTTGTATATAATCCTCAAGTATGTGGCTAACATTGCGTGGACGAGCATGCACTTTTTTGAGTAGTGAATGTAGAAAGCTTAGAAACCTGCCATTTCTACTAGAAATGGAAGATATTTACTGCAAAAGTATTGTTCGGCATTACTATAAGTGGAGATAAAAATTGAACTTCATGTTATGAAACAGTTAAGAGACTGACATAAGACATTAAGAGACATAGAAAGACAAATCACCTCCATAAGGGGAACCCAGGCTTCTGAGCAAGTGGGTTGTCCTTTCCAGTAACTATAGCTTCCAGCAACTATAGCAGCAAATATAGACATGTCTGATATGCATTAAATGAGAAAGTGGCATCACTTCTCACCAAGAGCATATGGCAGCAAATAAGAAGGGGTGCCATTGTTAATCAATTTGCAAAAAGAAATGTGGATTAAGTAAGAATGGTCGACCTTATTAGGATTTCAAAGACCAACAGGCAAGGTGATTTTTGGGAGCTTACACTAAGATCCCTTCTAGAAAATATATTTCAGAAGTGTGCTTTAAAATCACATTGGACCAGGTGAATTGGCCAAAACATGATAACCTATAAATTCCACTTACAATCTCCAATCATCATTTCTCTATGTGTACATCACTCTCATTTTGCTCCTTAAGGCTCTCTCTTACCTTCTCTATTCTGTTCCAGTCTCTTTCCCTCTACCTTGCTCAACCTTGTCGTCACTATCATGTTCTGTTTGCTGCTGCATCGGTCTTTCTTTTCCCATCTCTCATTCTCTCTTGTTTTGTCTATTTACTCTCCTTTCTTTCTCTCAATCATCTCTCCTTTTCTAGAACACTGTCTATTTTTTTCTATCTTCTTTGTATTTCTCAATATATGTTATTCTCTCTCTAGAGCTCCTCTCCCTGGACCATGTATGTCAACTGAAATTTTCTCTTCGCTCTGCATGGCCATTGGCAGCACCTGCCACCTTTCTTTGACAACTGTGCTTTTCAATGTGGCCCAGTCCCAGAAGCCTATCATACGTGGGGCCTCCTGGAACTGGAGAAGTCCCCTACTATCATAGAACAAAGAAGTTAGTGCAATGTGGCCATAATATCCCAGCAGCTTGTTGTCAATTCTTGTTAGAGAGGACATCAGGCTGCATGGATTTGGAGAGTTTTAACTGCTTTAGGTCAGACGACGACCCGTTGATGTCCACCACACTGCTTCACAGTGAGGTGAACTTCAATGGGTTATCGACAATATTGGATAAGAAAATGTTCATGCTAAAAGCACCAGAAACATTTTCTTTTCCAAAATAAAATTTTGCTATGACCATAAATTAGATAAAGGTAAAGCAGATTCATACTACAGAGATCTTAAACTACAATATGCAAAGTTCACAAAATGTTAGTCAATGTTCTGCGGAGACGTTTAGATAAGTCATTATAATACAAATGCTTTCAGCCTCAAATGCCCTCATTATGGTTTCCACAATATTTATGTCAAAGAGATGAATCCTCAAGATGTTGAAACTGGCAGGGTTATCTAGGTATAAAACACATTTTGAAAGATAGTCTGTAATAGCAGCCCTTTGTGACATGGCAGGCTGTATTGGGTCATTTCAGATTCACACTACCGTTATTTAGAGGTTTAGCCACATTTGCCAGCAGGCACATTAACCTAAAAAAACTATCTGGCTCCTGCAAACAAAGTAACAATCGCTAGAGCAGATACATTATCTCGTCAGGCTATATTTCACCACAGGCCAGTGTGGGCTAATGCAATGTCAGTCAAATATAAGTCGTACCTGACTTGTGATAACTCTGCCCCAGTACAATAGGCTAATCGACGCAACATGCCAAATTGGAATCAGGAGTTTCCTGATAGGACATTGCTTCTGAATGACTGGTTGGTTTAGGTAGTGACAACCACTTATGTCTCAGGAATAGGAAATATCATGAAAGTTATTGGCTTAAGAACAACTTGACTAAATTTCCTGTACAGTTGTGCAATCTCTTCACGCAGCAAATTCTTGTTTGACATACCATATATGAAGGGTAAGAAGGGAGTTCAGCTAATGCCCATTGTATTCTTGGCCTCTCAGCTGTGACAGTGAACTAGTATTGGTACTACCTTTCATTTTAAAAAAGAAACCATTTTATTGGATTTTCCACTCTACAGAATCATTATGCATCATTGTCACATTAGAAATACATGTGTTATGTTGAATCACATCCCAAGAAATTTTGAATCATGGTTACAGGCGAGCAAGAATAGAGGTTGGTGATAAGATGGGATCTGGAGCGTGTGAAAATGAAACTTGCTTTTCCCCTGGGGGAGTGGACCTCCCTGTGATGTGTCTGAAAGGTGGAAAATTGGGAACAGTTGATTGCTTTCTAACTTGGGGTCGAACTAGGGGTGGGAGTGGAGGCGGGCAGGCATGTACCTATTCTTTTTGGCAATGATGCAGGGCGTGCGTGCCCCGTCATGGTGCGGGATGAATCTGTTCTAGTAGGGACTGACAGGGGCATGACTGTATGCGTGACATGGGAAGGACTCCGAAGGGGTGGAAGCCAACTTGGGACCTCGGCTGTGGGCCCCGGGTTGGGCACCTCAATTGAGGTTGGCAATGCCGTGGGTGGTTGGGCTTCCTCCATCTGTTGCCGGAAGCGCTGAAGGAGTGTGGCCCATTCTGTGGAGATGCAATGACGGCGCAATCCTTGCACCTCCTTGTACCTGATCATTTTCTCCTCTGCTGTACCACATTTGTTGACAGCTCCTGTCCAGCCTGCTAGCAGGGGCCCCATGGTAGCACGCCAGTGCATTGTGACTCCTCATTTCGCCAGCAGGAGGGCTAGCGATGCAAACCGTGGCTGGACTTTACACTGTTTCTGTCGTCGGAACACTCCTAGTGCACAGGTTTCCCATGTGGCAATGTCGGTGAGCCCCATGATCTCCTGTAGTGTACTGTGAACTGTGTCCCAGTAGGATTGTAAGGTGGGGCAGTTCAGGAACATATGCTGGAATGTTGCGCTGGGGGGCTGGCAGAAGAACTGCGTCTCTGTGTAGAAGCATTTGAGTCGTGCAGGCATTAGGTATGCGCGGTGTAGGATGTAGAATTGTACATTTTTAAACCATGAGTTCCGGGATATTTTCTGGGGTACTCTAGGGCGCATTCCCACTCCTTGTCATGTAGTGGACATTCAAATTCATCCACCCATTTTTGTATTAGTTGGGTGAGTGTTATGACAGTGAGTTCTCGAATGGTCTTATACAGCCAGGTGATTAAGTGTCACCCAGGGCCCATGTTTAAGATTGTGTGAAGTACCAGGTGTGTCGTGGGTTCCCCTTCGGATAGGTCCCATAGTTGCTGGCAGTCCGAGACAATTTGTCTGTGAAGGACGAATTGCCCATGTGGGAGTCCACTTTCCCTCACTAAACGATTAAAAGTGAGGAGTCGGCCATCCGCGGACTGAGACTCCATCTTGAGGTATGAGTGGTCTATGCATGTCTGCATGGCTTGAACTGTTTAGTGACCACTACCATGGGGCATGCCGGTTAATGGTAGCAAGGAGGTGTATAGCTGAGTTCCACAGGATAGGCAGTGGACCCGCAGCATGCAGGACCTGTCTACTGCTACCTGAAGTGGATGCGTCAAGACAGGTCGGGTGCCGGGCAGGAGTAGGTAGCGTAGTGCCGGTAAAGACATGGGTCCTGTCTCCAAGCTGGTCTCTTCAAGATAGCGCCCCGCCATCCAGCGTGACAGCTACTGGAGCTGTGCCACCAGGAAATATGCTTCAAAGGATGGGGCCTCTAGTCCTCCCCAATCTATTGGCAGTTGCATCTTGGTCAGGGCAACTCTTCGATGACCATTGCCCCATATGAGGGAATTAAGCAGGGAGTCGATTTCCCGAAAGAAGGAGCTTGGGGGGATAACCAGCAAATTTGAGAAGTGGTAAAGGAGACAGGGTACTATGACCATTTTCGCCAGGGCTATTCTTCCGACTGGGGCCAGAGGTAGAGAACTCCAAAAGCCTACTTGGGCTCATATGCCTGCCAGCGCCTTGCGGAGGTTGCACTCATAGAGATCATTAGGAGAATGATAAAGTTTAACTCCTAAGTAACGAGGGGCTCGCTTGTTCCAGGTGAACCTGGCGTTGCCGACACATATCTCTCGTGGGGGGAGGTTGGGACTTAGTGATATAGGGGTTATAGTGGACCTTGCCCAGTTGACCTTGGACCCGGCCGCGAAGTCTTCGAGCGTGGTCCAGAGGGGTGTAAGGTTCATCGTTATGTCCCATACGTATAACAAGTCATCGGCGTTGGTACTACCTTTCATATTGTCCCCTCTATTATTCAACACCTACCTAACCCACTTTCCAAACCACATTAAATCTTTCAACCTCAGCGGTTACAATCATGTATATGACACCCATATTTGTTTTTTGAATACAGATTTTATTTGTCAAATGACACATATATAGCAGGGCTCTGTACCCCAAAGGCATCTGCACAATCAAAGCATCTTATACTGACTTTGGCATTTTCATCTTAAAACACAGGAAAATGAATAGCAATACAAATAAAATCCAACTCCCCCCCTGCCCCCAACCCCTCCCCCCCGATCGCACTGAACACCCACGTTTAGACGGAACCATTTTGATAGTGCGGTGGGTCTACCCACCGGGACTGCCAACCACACAGTACCCCCTAGATCCCCCCAATGGAAGAAGAATCACGGTAGATGGGGGTCCCTTGCCACTGTGACCGGCTCTAACAGCAGTCCCCGATGGTCCGCCCACCTGTTCCATATTTTAAAGTGTTTATGTGGGCACCCCCTGGCAATGAAGATGGGTTTCTCCAGGCCCATATAGAAGGCTAATCCAATCAACCACGCAGCTACTGAGGGGGCCCTCAGTGCCTTCCACGCCCTTGCTATGTCCCTTTTCGCCAAAGTAAGGCCCAACTGCAATAAGTGCCGTTTGTAGATGTTGCCTCCTATCCCCTCCATGACATGTAACAGGACAAGTTTCGGTGAGCAGGGGAGATCCCAACCCAGTACTTCTGATAGACATGTGTGAACCCCCCTCCAGAAGCGATCTAAGGAGAGACAATGCCAAACCGTATGTACTAGTGTACCCTCCTCCCGATTACATGGAAGGCATACAGGGGAGGCAATCAGCCCTGCTCTCCACAAGCGTTCCCGTGTTTAGTAAGCCCTATGTAAATACTTAAACTGGACGAGGCGCAACTGCACCGCTATGGCCGCCCCCCGCGGAGCAGCCAGGGCCTCCGACCAGTCCTCTTCATCTAAGGGACCCACATCGCCTTCCCAAATCCCCCGGAGTTTCTGTAGCGTGGAGGAGCAGTGGGTAACTAGGGATTGATAGATCTTAGAGATCTTGTGATCCTGAAGATCTTCCATAAAAACTTTCGGCTCTAGGGGGCTGAACTCTGCCAAGGACTCCAAGCCCTCTAAGCTGGGGGATAGAGCATGCCGAAATTGAACGTACTGATAGAATTGGGATGTCGGCATGTGAAATTCTTTCTGAAGGTCCTGGAAGGATTTCAGAGCCAGTCCCCTCATGACGTCTCCCAAGACCGAGATACCTACATGATCCCACCCCCGGAATCCCTGCAAGGCCCCCAGTTGCGGCAAGCACCCATTATTCCAGAGGGGGGTCTCCTGTGTCAGTGTGTTCCACCACCCCATCCTCCGCAGCGCCTGCCTCCAGACCTGAAACACAACCTTTGTTGCCGACTGCAACGAGCCCCGCAGCAGTGCCGAGTACAATATCGTATGCAGCGAGTGATCTCCCATAAGCCGCCGCTCGATCGTGTATGCCGAATACTCCCTATTGCCATACCACCATTCATTTAATACAAGCAGGTGTGAGGCCTGATAATATGAATGAATGTCAGAGGACGCTAGCCCCCCGCAATAGGTAGATAAAAAGCATGTCCGCAGGGCCACGTGCACCTTGCCCCCCTCCCACAAGAATTGCCCGAGAGCTGCATTTACTTGTCGGAACCATCGAGGTGAAATCTGATAGGGGTGGTTCTGCACTTGGTATAGGAGACGGGGAAGCGCCACTATTTTAAATATGGCCGATGTACCATATATGGACAGGGGCATGCGGGACCAGGTCTTAAGATCATCGCGCACTGGCTCCCACACCGGAACCAGGTTTCGCTCCCAGGAGACAGCGGGCGAGTCCAATATGACTACACCAAGATATTTCAGTCCCCCCGTCGCCAATTGGACTGACGATACCCACAAGCCCATTCCCGCCCGATCTCCAAGAATCCACAATGTCGATTTGCGGGGGTTCATACACAGTCGAGATGTCTCCCCAAAAATTGGCATAATGCGCAGTTGTCGGGCCACATTCTGTCCACATTCGTGAGGAAGAATAAAACATCCGCGTATAATGCTATCCTGTACGATAGTCCCTGTGCCCATTCAAAGCCCTGCACCTGTGCATCTATTCGCACCCACGCAGCCAGAGGCTCCATTGCGAGGACAAATAAGTAAGGGGACAGGGGGCAGGCCTGTCTCGTGCCCCGTCCGATGGAAAACGTGGAGGAGGCTGCGCCGGACCCCGCACCGATGCTGTTAGGTCGGTGTAAAGGAGGGTCAAGTAGGATAAGGATCTCGGTCTGAAGTTTAGCCTATGTAATAATGCAAAGAGGTACACCCAGCTAAGGGAGTCAAATGCCCTATCCATATCTGCTAGTAATAGCACCGCCGGTTCTCCCAGCTGCAGGACGGCCGCGACCGCTACATGCGCCCGCCTGATGTTATGCCTGGTCGCCCTCTGAGGCATAAATCCAGCCTGGTCAGGATAGACCAGAGTAGTGATATGGGGTAATAGGCGATTAGCCAGAGCTTTGGCCAGAATTTTGGCCTCTATGTTCAGAAGAGAGATGGGACAATATGATGCATGTTTATCCGGGGGCCTGCCTGGTTTGTGAAAGACACCCACCTTAAGATCTCCCAATGCAGCGCCCAACTCCTCACCCGTCAGTGGAAGCTCCAGCTCTTCCCTCACCTCGTCCAACAGAGCCCTGGGCGGGAGGTCATCTAGGAAGCGATCTATCGCAGCGGCCGGCAAGCAAGCTCTAGGGGCGTATAGGTTTGCATAATATGTGGCAAAGCTCTCAGTCAGGGCCAGCGAGTTTGTGAGCGGCTCGCCTGCCGAGCCCAATATGCCAGGAAGGGGCTGGGAATGAAACATTCCCTGGCAGAGCCGGTGGAGCATCTTTCTGGATTTATCCCCCCACTGATATACCCTGCTATGCGTCGCCAACCAGGCTTGGCGGGTCTCCTCCATCAGTAGCGCGGCATAATTCTGTTGAGCCATCAGCAATTGCCGTCGGCCTAAGCCACCTCCGGCCTCCCGACCCCAGCGTTCAAGATCTTCAATGCCCGCCTCCGCCTGCAGTAGCGCTTCCCTACGCACTCTGTGAGCTGCCGCACACCAGGAAATGTCCACCCCCCTCAGTGTAGGTTTCATCGCCTCCCACAATGACTCGGCCCTGGAGACTGACCCCACATTGACTGTCAAGTATTGAGCTATGGCGCAGCTCATGTGTTCTCTATAGTCATTATTTTGTAGGTGCCACACCGAGAGGCGCCACCGAAACGGCTGCTTCATTCGCCCTATCTGTAAGATAAGGGCCACCGAGGAGTGATCTGACAGGCCCCACGGAAGAATCTGCACCGCCACCACCCTACTCACCGCTACTCGGGAAATTATGGAATAGGAGTCGTGAACCGCAGAGAGGTACGTGAACTCCCGGTCATCCCTGTGTAAGCGGCGCCATGCATCTACCCTGTCAAGCCCCGTCACCAGGGAGTGTAGCCTCGTAGTGCAACTTCCCTCTGGACACCCCTTTTCCCTCCAACGATCCTTGGCCATATCCATCACATCATTCCAGTCCCCACCAACCACAGACAGACTAATTGGCATGTCTGCCCAAAGAGTCATGAGGCGCTCCACTAGGTTCCACTGTAGTGGAGGGGGAGCATGCACACTACCCGGCAACCAGGGAATCCTCCCCAACCTTACCCTGCAGGAATAGATATTGCCCCTGAGTGTCTGTCCACTGCTTGACATGTGTATAGGGGACTCTGCGGTGAATCAAGATTGCTACCCCCCCGCGATCCTCTCACAAAGCCGGAGTGAAACACATGTTGATACCCATATCGTTGAAAACAGAGGGCCTTCGATCCCATGAGATGTGTTTCCTGCAGCATAAGGACATCTGCACCGGCCCGTTTGGCCTGCTGGAGTATAGCCCCGTGTTTGATCTTATCGAGGGCTCTTCTCACATTGCAACTACTGATGCGAAGAGTGCCCGGGGACATCCGTTCCCTAGTGGATATGTCGGCCATCTGGGGTTGTGTCTGCGGATGCGAGGATAAGGAATACTATCTGGCCTACGTGCAAATGCCTACTGTCCGTGAGAGAAAGTGCGATCAGAAAACAGAAATAACACCCACCCAACAAACCCCCGACCCTATACCTCAAAAACGATAAAGCATTTGTCACGGCGGGAGTGGCCTGCAACCCCCAATGGGAGAACACGGCCCACCCCAACCAATAGATCCCCAACTTACAGCCCATTTGTCATAGGCACACTCACCGCTAGCAAAATCCCAACAGAGAGCCCGGCCCATAAACAAGCCCCTCCGATCAGAACAATGTAGTCCACCTCGCCACCGCCTCTCGCGGGCTCACCGGTCAGGCTGCCGATGTCTGTCGTCCAGAGGCCAAGCCAGCCCGGGACGATGCGCCACAGGATCAGGATAGGCGCCTGGATCTTGATTTTCTGGTGCCCTACTGCTTCAGTTGGGGCCCCTTTCGGGCCGCCTCGTTCGATGAGGAATCAGACTCCCTTCCGGGCGGCGTGTGAGCAAGCACCCGCACCGTCTCATCAGTCCATTGAACACCTCTTCCAGTGAATCAAAGAAATGGGTGCGGGAGCGGTAAACTACTTGCAGGAGGGCAGGATATAATAGAGCATACGGAAGCTTAATGTCTCTCAGACGGGCCTTGACCACTAGGAACAATTGCCGCTGTTGCTAGACCAGCCGCGTGTAATCCGGGAAAATTAGGATGCGAGCTCACATTCAAATATGCTTTTAGGGGAGATTAATTGAAATCAACTAGCTATCTGGAGGGAGGGAGGGGGTGTCTGGGAGCCGACAAAGAATTGTGATCTCGAGGGATACTTGTGCTCTGAAAGCACCAAGAAGCTTTAGTCGGCAGAATTTGAATGTGAAGCGCGCTGTGGGCGCATTGTGTAAACAAACATAATTAAAGAGTGGTGCACGCACTGTAATGATTGCAGCTGGCATTGTGCCCGCCGATGAAAGTGAAAGCCACAGTAACCTGATCCACATGAGGAATGCAGCGCGCCGCAGCTCGCTCCCGAGCACCCCTGGCCAGGGAACAAAGAAGGCGGGACAATCACCCGCCTTGAACCAACTGCGTGCTGTCTTTTTAAGAAAGATGCATGCACAGGCCAATTGCGGGTTAGTAAAAAAAAAAAACATACCCACGAGCGTGTGTTCAGAGTTCTAAATCCCTTACTAAATGCCTCACAGAGCAGCGCATGCGTGCTGGCTCAAGCGAGACCTAAAAAGTGCTCTTTCATTTATTTACCTTTTATTCAATCATATTGGGATAGTCCAAAAGTAGCCCACATTTGGGAAAGAATATCTCCAATCCTGTCAGAAGCCTCAGACAGGCTGGCATTAGCCAATCAGAATCAGAGCTGCATCAGTGATTTAAATAGGTTATGGGCCTGCGCATCATTGGTGCACTGATGCCTGGATATAGCGCAGCGATTCCACAATACCTTTGCCGCCATCTTAGCGATGACGAGGCAGGTGACGTGGCATGCATGCACATTCCAGTAAAGAGACAGTTAATTTGATTCTACACTGAAAACAGTTGCCTGTGCGGGTGGATATGAAAATGATATTTCCACTGAGTATCAAGCAGCCTTCGCGACGGTGCTGCCTGGCATGTCTTTTATCCACTAATTAAACCCACGAGTGCCGTGCCAGATGGAGGAGCCGCCTGCACTGGAAGGCTGCATAGTGCTTCCCTTAAGGCAGCCCAGGGACTGGCGGCAGGGGGTCTGCCGGGGGACGGCGAGGCTGCCCCTGCAATGAGTAGGCACGGTCAGACCACCCATTGGTGCCAAAGACACGACCACTGAGGGTGCCACTCTTAGAGACCATGGCAGAGCCACTCAGGAGAGTGCTCTCACAGAGGAGAGTGCCCCGTGTATGAAGTAATGGTGAGCGGGCAAGAGTGAACTGGAACTGATGCAGGGAAGGGGGGAGGTTTAGTGAAAGAGAGGGCTAAGAAAGAGCAAAAGGTTGGAGAGAGAAAGAGCGACGAGGGGGTGGTGAAAAAGAGAGAATGAACGGCGGGAGGGCATCGTGAGATAACGAGAGGACAGGGGTGTTGAGAGAGAAGGAACACCGAGGGTGGGGTCGAGAGAGATCCAATTGGCAGAGGGATCGAAAGAGGATCCTGAATTGCAGGCCACCATGAGGCAGGCAGCCCACCCTACCCAACTTGGTGCTCAACTGAGCGGGCTAGCGCTAGGAGAGCCTAGTATTAAAAATATGTATTTGGGCAGCCACGCAGAGGAACAGAAAGAGCGTAGCTGCCATTATTAAAAATAAATCCGGCGGCACGCCGCACTGCTAATGATTGGGCGCTGCATGTGGCCCCATTGTAAAAGTGAAAGCGCGCATTGCGCGCTGCAAATACAAAAATATGAAATTAGAAGACGGCTACACATTATACAAAAGCACATTCGCAAACATCCATCACACGAATGGTAAAAAAAAGTGTTTACCCAATAATTAAAAGACTCCGTGTACTGTCGCAAGTAAAAGATCCAGTCCGGGTGGGCAGGGCCAAAAGGAGACAGGGCGGTAACAAGGAGGGACTAAAAAGCCTCACTCCCAATGGAAAGCCAGGGTTTACCATGCGCGATGACGCAAGCCAATGGAAAGAAGGGGCGGAGCCTAGACTGCACTTCTGAAATTGGCTTGATTACAAGAAGCCTCGCAGAGCAAACAGCGCATGCGCGCTACAACGCTAGGCGAGACCTAAAAATTGGTGGTCTGGAAGTGGCTTTGGGCCATAAACACATGGATGATAAATAAACCGCTAAAGCTAAATACCACATAGACTGGGCTTATGCCCTGCAGACAAAAATACCAGCCAACAGCCATGTCAACAACCTGGGGAGGAGGAGAAGCTACCGTACGCCACTGGAGACGAATCTGCCCTTCTTGGGTTGCAGGATCGGGCCAGCCTGGAGGCGACAACCAGAAGTCAGGCATACCTCAGCAGGACATGGATTAAACCCGACCTGTGTGATGGAAGAGGGAAGTGGCTGGAACTAAAGGAGGAGATTGAAAAAACGCCAAAGGACCGGGGAATTAAAAGCGCGAAAGGGAGCGAGGGGGGAACCAGTTAAAAGAAGAAAAGAAGTGCGGGGATGAGATTCCCAGAACTTCTCAACGAGACGCTAAGGGTGAACGGTTCACCAGAGTGATATTGGATACCATCATGGGGCCCAGAGAGAGAGGGAAGCAGCTGTCAGCCAGCACGGGAACCGAGACTCGCCCGACAAGCTGGCAAAGCTTTAGCATCCATCACGCTTCAGGAGCGTGGCTACGGCAGGTTCATTATCTTTTTTTAAACGAGAGAAGCAATAGAATGAGTTAACTGGGAGAAAGAAAAGGGGGCAGAACAGTCAATTACCATGAGATCTTGTGTACCTCTACAGAAATTGCCAAAAGGAAGGGGAAATACCACTGTCTAGTAATATTAGTGGCCATAGCTATGTACACAGTGAAGTCGTTTCTTTTTTTTTTTTACTTTTCTCTTATTTTGAGAAAATTATACACTTCCTATTTTCTTTCATTGAGAGGATTTTTGCCCCTGATTACCTTCACCTTATCCCAATTAGAACATCCCACACTGAACTAACTTCACAATAAAGAGGTGGTCCAATAAAGATAGGTAGCAGTGATTACCTGACTTCTCCTTTCTGTAGATGGTGCCAGCAAACAGGAACTTTCAAAGGCCTAGAAAGAAGAAGACGGACAGTCATAAGAAATATCGAAGAAGTGGCTAATCATGAAACGTCAATAAAGATTAAAAAAAAATTAAAGAAGCTCCTTTATTCTATTGTCAAGCAACAAGTGGTTGAGAATGCGGTAAATTGTTTTCCATTGATACAGAATGGATGCCTTAATTCAACACCTAATACAAGGACAATGGAAATTGGAATGGGCTCTTGAACGCCAGATGTCCTCAGCTAAGGCTGACAGAGAAGCTTTTCAGGATGTGTTGAGGACCTAAACAGGACATCTCAATAAACACGCCCAAGAACAGTTACAAGTCACAACGGGTATGCTAAACAACAGGGGACCTACAGCCACCCTACAAACATTATTACCAGGAGAAGACTTAGACTCCCTCTTACTAAAGTTTGAAAGCACAGCCAGAGCTAGTTCTTGGCCCTTAGAACGTTGGCCTTTTTAGTTGGTCCCTTTATTGAAGGGGGAGGCCCAGGCAACTTAGCAGTCCACCAACCCCCAAGGAAAGGCCCCCTATGAGGAGATTTTAAAAATGATATTATATAGTATTAGACTTGATGAAGAGGCTTATTGTTTAAAGTTTCAACAAGAGAGGGGGAAACTGGGAGATGCACCGAAAACTCTCCATTTTAAGATCAAAACAGCTGCAGAGAAATGGTTGAATCCACAGGAAAATACTAAAGAGGAAATTGTGGACAAAATATGTATTGAGCAATTGCTAGAGACATTACCTCTACCTATTCAGAGGTGGTTACACCAACATCCAAGACTTACCATTGACCAAGCAGTGGAAATGGCTACTACTTTTTCACAGGTTCAACCACGTTCTCATCCTGCAGAAGCTGAAAAGAATACCAAAACCCCTGCCAAACAAAGGATTTATTATAATAAAAGGGAATCTTAAAAGAAAAACTGCAATGAGAAAAAAAGAAATTATCTATACAATCCTGCACCTCAACTTCCCCCAGGTCCACAATGTTTCGAATGTGGCGAGTGGGGCCATATAGGTAATTTCTGTAAGAATAAAAAGCCTCCGGAGGAACAGATGGATGTCAGCTATATCCCAAGTCTCATTTATGTTACAAAGGAAATGGCCCTATGTTTCTTTGTAAGTGTTCAGATTAATAAAAAATGAACAACAGTCAGTTGTGCAAGGAGATTTAGTGCTTCCGTTACAGATAGTACCAGGGATGTTTGTCAATATTAAATGTGTTCATGGGGATGTAAAAACCTACCCAGTAGCTCGTTTAACAACTGTTACCACCTCTGCCAAACAGATAAAAGTTGAAGTATTGGTTCTTCGAGATCACCCTCAAGACTTTATTTTAGGGTTCAATAACCCACATTTTTTAGATCCATTCAGAGACACTATTCTTCAACAGGTGAGTGATCCAAAAAAAACTGGCTCAAAATGCTCTTTTAACTCCTGAACCTTGGGTAATTGACTGCAATTCTCAATTCATCCAAATGAAGGATGCGTTATTACTGCGTATTTGGGAAAAGGCCAAACAAATTAATTTACAAATGTATCCTCATTTTTGTATATAAAATGGACTTTTATGCAGAATCACCAGTCCCACAGAACCACTGCAACTCTTAGTCCCCAAAGAGTTTCAAGACCAAAGTATATTTGATGCCCATTCCCACTTGTTAGCAGGTCAGTCAGGACCTGAGAAGACAACCCGAGAGATCCTTAAAAACTTCTATTGGCCAGGTATATTCGCCCAAATAAAAGAAAATTGCCAAGAGTGCGAGATTTCTCAGTGGAAGAATCCTTATCGGCCTCCTTAAGACCCCTTCAACCTCTACCTATATATAGGCACTCCTTTTGAAAGAACTGGAATGGATCTAATTGGTCCTCTTCATAAGAGCCCCAAAGGTCATCAACATGCCCTTGTGTTGGTCGACTATGCTACCTGATATACCAAAGCCTTTTCTGTACATAGCCCAGATACAAAAACCATTACGCAACACTTAGTAGAAATCTTTTCTCGGGTAGGATTCCCAAAAGAGATACTCACAGACCAAGGAACCCCTTTTGTATCAAAGCTAATGTCATAAAATTGTCAACATATAAACATTCAACATATTAAATACTCAGTGTACCACCCCCAGACGCACAGTCTAGTTAGTCGTTATAAAGGATCTCTCAAACTCATCTTAAAGAAGATGTTATCTGGGAAAGGTAGAAATTGGAATCGTATGCTGTCCTTAGCACTTCTTGTACTTTGCAGTCAAGTCCAGAGCAGCGTAGGTTGTTTCTCGTTTGAACTGCTATATGACAGAAAACCCAGCACCTTATTAGAAAGAACAATAGATGCTTGGGAGAAGGATAAAGAACAAGATGCAGGCAATCTCCTGGAATATACTCAACAATTAAAAGCCCGAATAGGAAAACTCCAAGAGTTAGCCCTGCAAAATCTTGAAAAAAGTAAACAGAAGCAAAAGCACCTTCACGATAAGGGGAAAAAGTTATGAATATATGAACCGGGTAACTGGGTTCTTGTATTTTTACCTACTTCTACTCATAAAATTAAGTCTAAGTGGAATGGTCCTTTTAAGATAATTAAAAGAGTTAGACAAGTCTCATATACATTACAAATGGGACTGCATAAAGAACAGACGTTTCATATAAATCTATTAAAAAAATTATTGGGACAACCATATAAATCCATATACATTGTCTTTCCTGAAACTGATATTACATCTACACCTGAACAACTATCCATCAATGAAGATTGAGTAAGGAACAAAGAAAGGAACTAGAAGAGATATTACAATACTTCACTACTATATTTTCAGACATTCCTGTCCTGGCAAAACTCAGTTGATTGAGCATGCCATATCTACGCCAGAGGGAAAAATAGTGAAACTAAAACCGTATCGAATTCCGGGTGCTAGAATGGAATTAATTTGTCCTGAATAAGACCAGATATTAAAAATGGGAGTCATAGAACCCTCCAACTGGACCTCTCCCTTAGTACTTGTCCCAAAACCAGACAGGAGCATACGATTTTGTATAGACTTCTGCGCCGTCAACAAAATCTCCAAGTTGGAAGCTTATCCCCTTCCCGGAACAGATTAATTAATAAACAAATTAGGAGACACCAAATACATCACCACTATAGACCTTACCAAAGGTTATTGGCAGGTACCCTGAAGAGGAGAAGATAAAGAGAAGACAGCTTTTTCAACCCCTTTAGGATTATTTAATTTTACGGTTCTACCTTTCGGACTTCATGGAGCTCCTACTACCTTTCAAGATCTTATGAATTTAGTGTAGAAAAACCATCTAGAATATTCATCCGCCTATCTGAACGACATCATTATTTATAGCCCCACATGGGAAGACTATTTGATACATTTAACGAAAGTCCGGAATGAATTAGCAAAAGCCATTCTGCATGTTAATGTCAATAAATCCAGGGCTTGCTACAAAAAAGTAAAATATTTGTGATATCTGTTAGGAAATGAAGTTATTGAACCACAATGTGAGAAAACAAAGCTATTACTGAAATTCCCTTTCCTAAAACAAAAAAGAAGTCAGTGCCTTCCTAGGGTTAGTTGGGTATTATCGAAGGTTTGTACCTCAGTATTCCACCATAGCCACCCTTTTGACAAATCTGTTAAAGAAAGGCAACTCTACTTCAAAACTCCTACATTCTTCAGATAAAGCCATAGAAGCTTTCAAACCCTTAAAAAAGCAATCACCTCAAATCCAATATTGATTTCACCTAACTTTGATAAAACGTTCATACTTCAAACAGTTGTCTCCGACTGTAGTATAGGAGTTGTTCTCTCTCAGCAGAATACAGAGTGTCTAGAAATGCCCATTTTCTATATCAGTAGAAAGCTATTACCTTGAGAAAGTAAATATTCTACTATAGAGAAGGAATGCTTAGCCATTAGGTGGGCTATAGATAAACTATGGTATCATCTTGAGGGAAAGCCCTTTTTGTAATATACTGATCATTAATCTTTAACCTGGTTAAGCAGAAACAAAAGGAATAATCCTCTGGTCCTCCATGGGTTCCTGCGTTACAACCCTACCAGTTTAAGGTTTGCTATAGAAGCGGAAAAACCTCACTAATGCAGACTTTTTGTCTTGTTTTCCCCGATCAGGAAAATCAGGGGATGGGGGTGTGTCACCAACCTGGGAAGGAGGACAACGCTACTGTACTCCATCGGAGACAAATCTGGCCTTCTTGTGTTGCAGGATCGGGCCAGCCAGGAAGCGACTACCAGAAGTCAGGCAGACCTCAGTAGGACATGGGTTAAACTCGACCTGTTCGACGGAAGAGGGGAGTGGCCAGAACTAAAGGAAGGGCCGAAAAAATGCCAGAGCACCAGGAAATTAAAAAGGCATCAGGAAACAGAGTGAGGGGGAGACCATTTAGAAGAAGAGAATTAGTGCAGAGAGAGGTTCCCAGAACTTCTGAACAAGACGCTAGAGGTGAACGGGTCACCAGAGCGATGTTGGATACTGTCACAGGACCCAGAGAGAGGGAAGCAGCCGACAGCCAGCACGGGAACCGAGACTTGTCTGACAAGCCGGCAAAGCTGATGCACAAGCTTCAGGAGGAGCGTGGCTAAAGCTGGTACGTTATCATTTTTTAAAACGAGAGAAGCAATAGAATGAGTTAACTCGGAAAAAGAAAAGGGGGCAGAGCAGTAAATTACCCTGAGATCTCATTAACCTTTATAGGAAATACCAAAAGGAAGGGGAAATACCACTGTCTAGTAATAGGTATATGATTTTTCTCTCACTGGACCTCTTCTGCTGAGAACTCCGTCTTTGCTGGTATGAAGTCGCTCTACACAACACACACTATCATATTGTGTATGTGTATTGGACCACATCTTTTTTTCAAATTAAGGTTTTTTTGGGTATTATTTTGCAGTTACTAAACGTTTGAGCCCTGTCCATTCTTTACGCAAATTGTCAGTGCCATTTTAATATACAACTAAGCTGCCGTTCACTGGGGGTAAAGTGGGCACAAAAGGTGTATATATCTTTTCTTTAAACTATTGACCGTTTTACCTATTTTCCTTCTTTCAGATGTCATACTTGAGTAAAATAATGATCGCTTCTAACTTCCAGAAGATTTTCCCATATTCTATTTTGCTCTTGCTAGCAAGCATGATTAAAGTTTTTTTACCTTTCAATAAGACGACCTTAATCTTCTAAAAGAACGGGTCTAGTTGTTTTCACGCTAGAAGTGCAACAACGCAGTTACGTCAACGCGCATGCGCATTGCAATCTGAACGCTGTTTTGGCAATACTATTTAAAATTCCTCCCGCGAACTGACCGACATCGCCGGGGTCCGGCTATCGGGCAGAAGTAGGTCGGTTGTGGGCGTTGGACTTTGGAGTAGTAAGTCGATGCTAACATTGCTCTGTTTATGACGGGTGAGTCGCACTCGGTTTCACACTCGCGCTAATTGCTTTCATTTTGCTTTTCTAACAACAGAGTGTGACTATAAGTACGCGACCCCCGTCCGGACCCATGGGGTAATTCCCCTTCTTCTTAAAAGTAAGCAGTTTACTCCCTGAACATGTAACTTCTATAAAGTTCTTTTTAAACCATGATCTGTTTAGGTCAGTCAAACCATATGGGCGTTATTGTATGTGTGTGTGATTTTTTCACTTTAAAATTAGCAATGACTACTTATAGAGTGCAGAATGTAGACGCTCTGTTTCATAACGACCATTAAAATTATGGACTTTCTTGTCTCTGGGTCACAGAGCTTCGCTGGATGTGTCTTTGACGAATAAAATTTGTTTACAAAAAAAAATTATGGACTTTCTTAAGGCACCGGATCAATGTAGCCAAGTGGGATATGGTACTCTGTCTAAATTCAACCTCTGAAAGGAGCGTAGTTACTAACAACACTTCAATAATGAGGCGCAATGTGCATGAGTACCTGCAACAACGAAATGCCAGCTTAATTCACTCTTGTATTTTCTTTACCTTGAGGACAATTGAGTTATTATGTCTGTCCACACGACTATGTGTCTGTTTTTTCTCGTTTATCTATAGATACATATGGCTTTCTGAAAAGTGGTAAGCCCGACTACAAATTGTAAGTCCAAAACAATTTCTTACAAACATCTCAGGTTAGGGTGCACCTTAGGGTGTGCATACCGCTGTGGTGTGTTTCTCCTATTTTGGTCCTGACGAAAGCCTCGCTGAAGTAGCTAACAGGAGGCAGAAACATGTTGACCATGATTTTATTCACTTACACTTTGGATGAGTCTGGTTAATTTTGGCTAGACAATTCTGACATCCAATCGCCATTTTAACAGTGCTTGGTTTACCGCGAATAAAGTTTTTGGGGGTTTAAACCAAGCCCTTTTTAAATCACTTTTTTCTGTTTCATCACACTTGAAAGAAACCCGCTCCGCTGTAACCAGGCGTCGTAGCACACCAGGGAGGCACTCGGCCTCTCTGGTGGGAACCCAATGATGAAGCATGTCACCAACCAGGTTGGTGAGTGAGGGTTCTTTTTATTCACAAGAGTGACTCCTTTCCCGCTTTCTCTGTTCTCTTACGTTTCTACTCACTAAATAAGTTTGTTGTGCACTCTTTTGTTGTTTTTTGCTTAGATTTACCAGGGGAATAAGAGTGTCTTACTTTCCCCCTCTCTCTTGCTGTTGAGATATAGTAATAGTAGTGGCCAGAGCTATGTACATAGTGAAGCCGTTTCTCTTTTGTTCATGTTACTTTTCTTTTATTTTGGGAAAACTATACACTTTGTATTTTGTTTTTCTTTTAGAGGAGTTAAGTCCCTGATTAACTTCACCTTATCCCAATTAGAATATTCTACACTGAACTAACTTCACAATAAAGAGGTGGTCCAATAAAGACAGGTCGCAGTGACTTACCTGACTTCTCCTTTCTGTTGAGGGTGCCAGCAGATGGAAACTTTCAAGGACCTAGAAAGAAGAAAAAGAAGACGGACAGTTACAAGAAATAATGAAGAAGTGGCTAATAATGAAATGTTAATAAAGATCATTTTGTTTTTAACGAAGAGGATCTCAGCTCCTTTATTCTATTGCCAAGCAACACGCCATATGGCCCAAGCAACGTGAGGCCCCTCCAACAATGTCTGGAGAAGTAAGGAACCTAGTGGTAATCATGGTTTCAGACCTATATTTGATACCACATGTTAAAAACGTATTACAGGATGCCTTCTACATAATGAAAACCCGGTTGCATCCTTCCATACCTTGAATACCTATAGACACTGCAAGCCATCCTCACACTCATAATCTCCAAATGTAAGCATGCCGACAGCCTATACCTTGGTACACCTGCATTCATCATATGCAAAATACAACTTATCCAATATGCTGCTGCAAGACGCCTTTTCTGCTTCACCCAAGAGAACACATGACTCTAATCTTGCAATCCTTCCACAGGTTACCTGTAGCCAAAAGGTCAATGTTCACAAAGCCTCCAACGAAAAGGACAGCTATACCTAGAAGCTAAATTCCAGCCATTCAAACAAATCAGGGCATTGCGTGTCAGGTTTGTAGCACTTATCATTCCACATTACTAGAAGAAATCCATAGGAAGCACTGCTTTCAAAGTACAAACTGACAACCTCTGGAACTCACTACCAGCCAGCATTACAAACATCCTGGAGCATATACACTTCAGAAGACAGTTAAAAAACACACATGGCTATTTCCAAGACAACTACAACACCCCAGATCATGACCACAGAATCTGGAAAGACAGTCACACTCCCAAGCTCAATCTTTAGCTTACAATTCACAGGCTGGAACAACCCAAACAGCAAACTACTTTCAATAAGCAGGTAAGTTAAGAAGGGCTGACCTATGCTTTGCCAGGGCATTGTAAGTGCATTCATAACTTTCTGATCCACACTAAAACAAATGCCCTAAGTTCCAGGAGTCAGCAGCCAGCTATAACTCAAACCTCTTACATTCAATTTAGGCATATTTGCTATGAGGGTTGTTCAACACCAGTACTGTGCAACCAATAAACAGCCATCACTAAATGAACCGGCATGGAATAACTTACGAGATCTGTCCCATAGTGCCAGTCAATCAGAGGTCTTCATTCCAGTCGATGAATACAGGTCCTAAATGTCTATACACTGTGGTCACTTCTTTCACCTCACAGTGACTTTCAGATATGAAATGATAGTAACAATGCACATCACAGCAGATCTCTCCACTTCTCTCTCCCGCCATCAATGCCAGCTCTGGCCCAGAACTACACTTTAGGGGCAGATTTAGTAAGATTTTGCATCTGGGCTGTGTCACTTATGTGATGCAGGCCTGACGCAAAATCATTTTTGGTATTTATGAAGGTATGCAGAGCCGCTTTGCGTGGTTTGATAAATACAAAGTAATGCATGCCAGTGTATAGCTCTGCCTAGAGTTATCTGGCATTGGGATAGTGTTCCATGGGTGAAGCATGGGCGTTTCCTTGAAACCACCCATAGATTTTGCAGTCTAAGATTTATTAAAGCTAGTAAACATGCACGTGTCAATATGTTACGCCGTCCCCAGAAAGGCGTAAAGGAGAGAGATCTTTAATTCTTCTTGATGCTTCCGCTTTCGGTGTGTGCTGCATTGCACAGCACACACAGAAAGAGGAATATGCCTCTATGGATTGTTTTGTGCAGGAAGGTGGCCTTTCCTGCACAAAGCAATCGTACCCTTAATTCAGGCACCCTTGCACCATGGCGCAAGGATGCCTGCGCTGGCGCAAGGGTGCCTGCATTGGCACAAGGTAGCACACAGTGTGCCACCACTAGGAGACAGTAGAAATGCACTCTATTGCTGTAAATATGGTGCATTTCTACTGCTTCCCTTTCACTCAATGCAGCACAACAAGTTGCCTTGCAGGGTTGAATTTTGTGAAATGTACATAAATTTGTCTAAAAATTACTGATTTGACAACCCAATGCACTAACCAGCTAGCAGACTATAATAATACAATACTGTAAATTGACCTGCAAAGCTGCCAGTGTACTGAAAAAACAAACTACGCGTCTGTGTCTCATCATCCACCACTCTGCTACAACCTGCGTCCCAAAACACGATAACCACACCTTGGAAGTCGTCACACATGGAATCACTTCCCACATTGGATCACAAAACAAAAACACTACCCCTTCAACCACACACCAACCTATGGGATGTAGCCAGCAGCCAATTAAGGTGAGCGCTTCAGTGCCTCACTTAGGGTATTTGCACTATACAAATAAAATACATTATTTATCTTTTGTGCATCACCACAATTTGCTTTGAGTATATTCAAATATTTGTTTCCATCACACTTCAGAATTATAGAGCAAAATGTGCTTCATTTGTGCTTTCATAACTGCTGGTATATGTTAAAATATTTGTATAGTTCATTTTACAGGTGTTTACATTTTTTATGAATTAGAAAAAAATGACATCCTACTGTACTTTCTTTCGCACTCCCTGTATGCAAGGCTCCTGGAATTATGTGTTTCTGTGGCTTTTCCGCATAATTATGAATTTGCTGCATTTTCCAGATATTCTATCATCTGCTGTATAATCTGCAACTTTTAACGAAAGCCTTTTTTAAAAAAATTCAAATAAGTCCAAAATTACTAAAAACGCTGCAACACGTGCAGTCTTCGCATAGGTGTTGACTGGTCACTTTTTAATTATTTCTAGCTGTATTTAGATGTGGTACTGTAACTAATGAAGTGACGCCTTTGAACAGATAGTGCTAACGTGTGAAAATGACAAAATAGTGAAGTGAAACTATCATAAAATGTGCTGAAATAGGTTGCATAATTTGTGTTTTCTTTTGTCACACAATTTAGTCAACATTGCCGCATGTTTTAGCCCACCACCGAATAATTCCATTGATCCTGTCTGTACCCCAGCAAGATTGTCCATCGTTCACTTTACAAAATCCTCTCAATTTGCAGTCAGGGAAAGAAAAGTAAACATCATCTTTACTTGAAAGAACAGAAAGCAATTTTTCAGAAGATGGAACCTGACATTTAACCTATCTTGGAACAGCAGCCAATGCAACAAGATAAAAATAAAACGTAAAGGCATTTTTATTGCTCAAAACCCTTCTGAACTCTCGCACCTCTATACAGACCCCCCCAGGATATTGCGGTTTGGATTAGCAAATTTAGCGGCACAAATATGGAAATTCAGCGGCACAAATATGGAAATTTAGCAGCATTTTTGCTGCCCTTTATTTTACTCATAATCATTCATTTTCAGCTTTAAAACAATGGAAACTGTTTTAGCAGAGTATTCCACTTTGAAATAGGCCCTGATGTCATGTCATTTCCTGTGATGTCCCTTCCACTACCCCATGCATTTTAGTGAATTGACGCCCATGCTCTAGTTGGCCATGTTACCCCCTCAACTTCCATGTCCAATGTGCCTGTATTTAAAATATATCTTGATGCGTTGAGACAACCCATACTTTAATATATTAAAGCAACTTCTGAATTTGAAAGGTTTATTAAAAAGGGATTTCTAGTTTAGCTTTTACGTATATTGCTAGCAAGAAATAAATATACTTGAAAAAAATAAAACAGCCTATTTCCGTGATTTATTGCAGTACAACTTTGCTATAACATGAAGGTTGAGTATATGGCTGACATGAATGTTTGCTTGGCCCATGTTACGAGCTCATAAATCATAAATATCTTGAGTTCATTTTATAACTGCTGTAGAAGTTTTGTGATGCACGGATTGATGGTGTACCTGTTATCTCCCTGTAAAAAGAGCCAGGTCCAACAGAAGGCTTTTAAAGACTCTTTAGTACAGGATTCAAATTTCAGAATTGAACAGCATTCAGAATAAGGCAGAAGGAGAGACATCTAACAACTTAGTAAATACACCAATATTCCAATAATAAGACCTTTTTTGCACAATTATAAACACGGGGAAGATTTACAACAAAGGGAGTAGTCCTTTTCACTTTTAGTCACACACTTTAATTTGTGACACTTCTCCACATCTAATAAGGTTCTTAATTTGACACATAGCATAATACAGACTATGGATTACTTTAGGGGTCGCTATATTATGTTTATGATCTGGAACACAAATGTAAATATCAATTTTGGCACAAAGGTGAGCTGAGACGGTCACTCATTTTAATTAATATAGGAATAATTGTCCTTTTGGTGATGGAAGAATCAACAGTATGCATATGCTCATTCAAAAGTCAACACAGAATTTATTGTACAACTTGTATGTATTTTTCTTAGCCATGAAAAACGTCAATTATCATAGAAATGTCAAAACCTTTTCCCGGCATTCCTTTATTTTCTCCGACACTTATGTAAAAATCGCGGCATTTTTACAAAAGTGCCGATTTCGTGGCAAACCGCGAAATCCTGGAGGGTCTGTTATACTGTGCCAGCTGCCTTGGTCATTAGGGGGGGGACAGATTGATTTGGTGTGGCCCGGCCCGCAAACGACCCCCCGCGGCTATGGCCCTGATTACCAGCTACCCAACTCCACCCCTCATCCCCCCGTTATTCAACTGAGAAGCGGTACCCCATCTTCAGAATTATTTTACTAAGCACTTACCAAGACACTAGAAATAAAATGCCACACAGCAAGCTTTGACACTACTTAGATATGTACGGTAACCCGATGACCATGTCACCTGGGGCACCGTTTTCCCAGTCATAGCTTATTGTTAACAACCTGGCGCTTTCTGAGTGGTGACACTCTTGCCTCACTTCAAGTGAACCAACTAACTTAACACAGCTGAAAACATGAATTTTTAAATGGAAAGCCGAGTCTTGGAATAAGGCCTCCAAGGTGACATGGAGTCATCTGGTAAAAGGGTGGGTGTTTCTTCCTGTCAATGAAGCATTATTGTACAATGAACTGCACTAGTGGCTAGAGACAATGGCAGCTACTACCAACCAGCAGCTAGAGGGCATACGCATTCTTGTACAAGGTCTAGTAACTATAGCCAGCCGGTAGCGACCAGGCCCCTTTCTTCTCTGCGTGCAATCAGTGGCTTAGCTAGGTGCCATGGGTCCTAGTGCAAGCAAAGTACTGGGCCCCCTCACTAAAGTGACATCTCAGTCTACCAGCTACCCCCAACACTCCTGAACGTCCATCGGCGGACTCTGCGTCTGCCACATCAAAACTCACTACCATTATCATACACACACTGTTGCATTTCCACTCCCCGCAACGCGTTTCTGCAAGTCAAAGACAATACCAAAGCCATTACGTTTCACCCGTGTAAAGTGCATGCACACAGACATGACATGCAGGGACCCCCCACTTCACTGCTGCCCTCACATAGGCACATCCCTCATGCTGCATTCACATAGGCACATTCCTCATGCTGCCCTCACATAGGCACATCCCTCATGCTGCCCTCACACAGGCATGTGCCTCACTCTGCACTCCCACAGACACAACTTTCAACCTGTAGACCACTCACCCTGCACTCACAATAATGTTAATCTCACACTCACACAGGCACATCCCTCACAATGCACTCGCAAAATATGCTGGATATCCTTCACTCACACAAGCACACTGCTGACAGAGGTACGCCGCACACGAGGAAGGAGCAGAGTGGACAGAAGGTGGCATAAGTCCACTAGTGTAATTCACAGCTCCTGAAGTAAGCTACACTAAAGACTGAATGTCCACTGAGGTCATCTAATCTCACATAAGCCCAACTTGGGCCAGCACTGCAGACTATGCAAGTCTCATCTTTGTGGACTTTTGCAGGGAAGAGTTGTGGCATAAAAAGAAATCCCATTTTCTTTCTGGAAAACAACATGGCTTTCATTGTAGTGCAAGCATATGCTAAAATAAATAATGAATGTACATTCTTCTGATGAGGCTTGTCCGAGTGAGTGTACAGTCATTGGTCCTCAACCCGTTTGGTTTTATTGGAAGAGGGCATGCTATGATAAATGAAGTCTGTAAAAGATATTTTGTATGGGCTTGTTCATCAGCTGCCTGCTTACCATCACTGCACAAAGGGGCATAGCTACCAGTAGTGCAGCCCGTGCAATGCACTGGGCCAACTACAAAACCCCCTTGAGAGGGCACCCACATCCATGCTGGATTCCCAAAGGTGGAGGAGTATTAAAGCTTAGCTTACATTTTAATTGTATCTTCTCACATTTGCTGTGCATTTAAAGACAGAGGACAAATGTCAGTCTAGTCGTTTGACAAATTGCTGCTTATTCTTTTAACATTGTGACTGGTGTTTACTTTTCTTTCGCTTAGTACAAAGTGTCAGGATTTTGTTAAGTGAACTGTGAGAAAATGTTGCTGGTGTGAAAGGAAAGGCTGCAGTATGTTGGTTTCTTCTAACACAACAAAATATAGATAACTATAAACGATCTGTATAAATATCTCAAAATAAATTAACAGACAAGCACAAATGAAGTGATTTTTTTCAAATTCAAAAGTGTGACGAAAACAAAGATTTTAGTAGGGTCAAAACAAATCAAGACACTTTACGTGGCAAATGACAAATATTCGCTGAAACCCAGTTTCCACAGATTAACATTTGTGCACTATGTAGCCAGTACAATTGTATGTCTGTGCAAATGTAGTGGTCACATCAATTGAAAATGTGCTGTATGTATATCACAGTGGCTACCACACCATGCTTTAGTAATATATTTGTGACAGCGTGCTCCTGAATTCAACAGCAGCTACAAACTACATTCACCCTTACCACTCTCCTGCTGAATAGGCGTGGCTCGTTTGCGACACTTGTTCTTTGTATGATGCTTGGATTTTTCAAAATCCCTATGAGTACAGTGATGTAACATTCATGGCAGCACCACCAGTCTGAAAATTGTTCCAGCACCACTGTCTATTAGTGCCACAGGAGCTCGTACAGCAGTGGGAGCTTGCTATTAGCTCCGTTTGATTCCCTCAGCAGCAGGAGTCAGATTCCGAGCAGCAGAATCTACTGAAGTGCCTGCAGGAGCACTGAAGGACCTCATTGCATGCACTGAACAGCCAAGCAGTGCACATGCTCACTTCATAGATACAGAGTTCGCCATTCGGCCTGGATGCCTGCCAGCAGTAAAGGTTAAAAAAAAAGTTACGTCCATGCTGCTGAGTGGCTTCGGAAGACAAGACAGTCATGGTAATGACTACGTTCAACCTGATGGGTGGAGGGCAGATGAAAGCAATTTGTTAAAGAACATAGACTTTCTGTGCTAGAACTAGGAAACTTAGGGGCATATGTAACAAGCCCTTTTCCCATTCGCAAACGGGCCGATTCTCAAAACCGGCCCGTTTGCGAATGGGAAAAGGCCTTTTGGGATGTATCATCCCAAAAGGGCATCGCAAATTAGAGTATCGCAAAATTTGCGATTCTCTATTTTGCGATTGCATTTAAGGAATCTCAAATTGCGACTCCTTAAATGAAATGTATGAAGCACAAAAAAAGTGCAATTTGGCCGTAAGGAATCGCAAATTACCACCAACTTCAAGTTGGTGGTAATTTGCGATTTCTTTGAAAAATGCAAAAAAGTGCATTTTTCAAAGTGCCATGTGACGCACATAGATGCCCTTAGGGCATCTATGTGCGCCACATGAGCACACATACATATTTCAGAGGTGCAACAGGGTGTCCTTTTGACACCCTGGCACCCTTGAAATTGCATTCTCATTTTGCGATTCTCAAATTGTGAATCGCAAATTGAGAATGTCTTCCCACTCATTCCTATGGGCCTCCTAGCCCATAAGAATGAATGGGAAGGTATTCCTTAATTGCGATTAGAAATTTGCTAATCGCAATTAAGGAATGCCAAGGAATCGCAAAACATTTGCAAATTTTTTATTACATCCCGTTTTGCGATTCTCAAATAGCGATTCCCTAAAAATCGCTATTTGAGAATCGCAATAACGGTCTTTGATACATATACCACTTAATGATGTGAGCATTATGCTTCATTTTATGCTAAAAAATGCACAAGTAACTTTAAACAAGTTACTGCGGTCTCTAATGCACAATCCTACCTTATTAAAGCCGGAAGTAGGAATAGTTATCCTCCTGAGATCCGTGAAAACAGGCCAGAATCTCAGAAAACAAGATGTTGCTCCCCAGAGCTAGATACTGAGAATGGGAACTCAAGTAACTGTTATATATAGTACTGTAGTAGAGGTGTTTGAACCAGCAAATAAACACAAAGAGCCAAATTAAAGGTCTGTCTTGGCTCCAAGGGCCCGTCTTGGTTCTAAGAGCCTAGGCACAAGCTGAGCCATGAGAACATTTGGCATGGAAAAAGTGAAACAAGCATTATGTAAAAATATGGTAAAGTGTCTTCAAAATTCAAAAAATTATATATCTTTGACAAGCATTTCAGTTCAGTACATCAGATTATATCACTGCATTGAGAGGTGTTTTTTTTAAAAGTGATATTGTTTAAACATGAACTAAGAAACATTCATGGTTCCAACCCCTACTCCAAAGACAATATCCTTAGTGAACTAAGAGGCAAGTCAGTTGGCATGTGCCCTCTATATGTGGGCTATAATCCTATTTTACACGGAGCAACATTAAAGGCCATTAAGTCAAACACAAAAGAGTTTTTGTTTAGCACCCATCCATACATATTTTGAGGTATTCTCATATGCAATAAAAATGTACAAGCTCATCTCAGGGCATCTGCAAACTGTCAACAGTGTACCGATTCCCAGGGCTTTAAGTGGCAGATTAAAACGTGGGAGGTCTCTAAAAGAGCATGGCCAGAAAGCGCACCTAGAAATCCTTCTCAAAAGGCATGGCATGTCAGTCAGTCAAGAATTACTTTATTCGGTTTACAACCGAAACCATAAAAGCATATAAATATTAAAAAACATACACTATAAATATCAATAGTAATAAACACTACAAATTGGGTTAAAAAGGCATACAAGACACTTGGTTTCAATTCATGAGTTACCCAAATAATTATTATACCCAAGAAATTTTTTTCCTTAGTCTCATTGAGATTGCTAAAAAATTGGCAATATTAAACATCTCCCACGTAGATCCCAGCATTTGTAAATATAAAAGGGCCGGTTTAACCTGCCTAAAGCCTTTCTCCTTGATAAGGGGGATAATGAATTTTTTGTGAATAGGAGACAGGTGTTTACAAAAGAAGATAAAGTGCACTGTGTCTTTAAGGGAGAATCCGTCACAAGAGCAGATTCCCAAATCCCTATTGCTAGACCATCCTGGGGAATTGGTGAGCAAAAGATGGAATTTGTTCAGTCTAAACTTGGTCAGTAAAAAACGATGATTCATATTGTTAACGATGACCAAGTAGGGTTCAATACTGTTGGATGTAATTATCAACTGATGGGCCCTGACTGAGGGTTTAAGTAGCTCCTTATCTTCTCTTTCTAAAACTATCCGCTGTTTAAATTCAGTTTTCACCCATTTTAGATCCCCCTTGATTAAGTTGCCCGGTAAATCAAATAATTCTGGACGACCTAATTCCCTGGATAGGTTCTTAATATAATTTATCCAGGGAATGGAGCAGCCATACTCAAGAGATAAACAATCTTTTAAAATCGCATGATTTAGTTCCAGATCAGGGTTTAGCCAGGTTGTAATCCATTTTAACAATGGAGCTAGGGCAATACGGTCCTCTAAGAAATCTATCCCGCGTTCCTGATGAACAATAAAAGCAGGGGTTGACTGAGGTAAACATAAGATGGATTTTAGAAATTTATCTTCAACTATTTGAAGAGTTTTAACATCTTTGATTCCCCACAAATCGGCCCCGTACATTGCTATAGAAAGACATTTAGCAACATAAATGTTCAAAATGGCCTGTATGGGCTTCACCCCCAATTTGCGGGCAAAGTCCAAGACAGCTAAGGTGGACCTGACATATACATTGCGCTTAGCTGCCAATTGCGGAGACCAATTGAACTTGTCATCAAAGATAACCCCCAAATAGGGAAATCTACTCACACGGGATAAAACATGCCCTTCGCAATACAAGGTCTTAACTTTTTTTGCTTTACAACCCATAATCATGACATGCGATTTGGAGAAATTCACACTAAGATCCAGTGCTTTCATAAAGTTTGCAAAAGAGTCCAGCAAACGTTGCAGACCCACAGGTGTACGTGCTAATAAGGCGGCATCGTCGGCATATAGTAATGCCGGTATGGAGAATTTGCCAGCTCTTGGGATGTCCTTGCACGACCTAGTTAAAATAGCACCTAAATCGTTGATATATAAAGTAAAAAGCAGGGGGGCTAAAATACAGCCCTGTCTAACACCATTTGAAATTTCAATCTTACCAGTACAATTACCCTGGCGGTCGTATCTGACAGTGGCGGAGAGGTCCCTATGTAAGTCAGCCAGGAAAAATACAATATTTTCATCAATGCCACACTTAAGGAGCAAATCCCACAGCTTTGACCGGTTCGCTCGGTCAAATGCCGAGGACAGGTCCATAAAGGCAAGATATAACTTCCCTTTTTTGGCAATTGTGTATTTACCTATTAATAGATATAGGTTCAGACTTTGGTCTATAGTGCCTCTACCTGCTCTGAACCCATATTGTAAACAAGAAAGGGTCTCGTTCACCTCCAGCCATGCTGTAAGTCTCCCCAAGACTACACGCCCAAGGACTTTGACTGCAGAATCAATAAGGGAGATAGGGCGGTAACAACTAGGATCCCCCCTGCAACCTTTTTTAAAAATTGGTATAATCACGGATTCGGACCAGGTGTCCGGGATGCCTGAGACACAAACCCTGTTAAAAACATTCATTAAAATTACAGACCAAGTCTCAAGGTCAGATTTATAAAGGTCAACCGGGACACCATCCGGGCCCGGGGCCTTATTACTTGTCATTTTTACAATGGCCTCTACTACCTCGGACTTAGTGACCGATAAAATATATTGATTTGTAATAGGGGGCAACGTGGTCAACGCCCCATTACTCACCCCTTCATAGACTGACTTAAAATGAGTACACCACAAGTCTTCCTCTATGCCACAATCTAATTGGCCATTACATGCATCGTGAAAATAGGGTTTATTCACGACAGACCAGAACTTTGCACTATTTCTAAGAACATCCACAGAAGCTAATTCCCCCATGCATCCTCTCTAATCTTTTGCTTTCTTGTTTTCAAGGCTTTATCATATTCTTTCCTAAGCTTAGCAATAATCGGCCTATTGATAGGTTTACAACGTAAAGCAGCCTTCAGCCTTCTATTAGCCGAAGAGCAATTACTGTCGAACCAACCTAAATCGGCGTTATCATTACCCTTGGCTGGGCAACTAAGATCCGCAGAGATTTGGGAACAGATTGCCGAATAAGCCTCTAGAACTTCCTTATTATCGGCATCCAAATCCAAACAAGTATTTATCTCGGAGCCCACTTTCCTTTTTAGATTCGAATGAAAGTCCTCCGGAATTATTTTGTTCCATCTAATCCTGCGATTCTGATCAGAGGGGCGGATACTAGATTTATCCGTCCTGCCCAAAGTTTTAGTAGGGATGATAAAAATATCTGAAAAGCTAAGGACCACAGGGTTATGGTCACTAAAATGTGACCAAGTCGCCTTATAACCGTGAATCAAATCACCGAGTGCACAACTAATAAAAATATAATCAATGACAGAATGTTTGCCATTCCCTTTAAAGGTAGGATTTACCTCAGACGTCGTAAGAGGGAGTATAAGACCAAAGTCAGCTAAAATTGACTCGAGACAGTCTCCCTGAACTGAGTGCTCAAAATGAGCATCGCCTTGTGTAGATGAGCCTAGAGGATCAAAAGACAAACAATTTTCTGGACAGCCGTGAATATTGAAATCACCCAACATTATAATAGAACAATCGTTTTGATTTGCATCCTTGTAAGCTGCCAAGAAGCGTGTTAAAGCTAAGAGATGATCAGTTGTGGTGACTCTATCAAAAGAATTATAAAAATTTACTATTAAAAAAACACCTCTTTCTAATAGGGAAATTTGAACTGCCAGACTGTTCCGTGAACCTGTATCTATTTGAGTCAGTTGACCCGGAATGCTAGCGGAGATTAAGGTAGCCAGCCCACCTTTTGCCCTCCCCGCATTTGAGGGCACGGCTGGAACAAAAAAACTCCTGTACCCATCAATGGACAGGGTATTCTCTATGTCCCAAGTTTCTTGTAAACTAATAATGTGTCCTGAGCCTATAAATGATCGCCAAGCTGGATCATCAATTTTATTTTTCAAGCCAGCTATGTTCCAGGTGACCACACTGAATAGATTACCCAATACGCCAGAAATGGATGCGGTATTACAGTCATCCAATGGCTGCAATATGTTCTCATCACAACCAGCTACCCGACTATCCAGAGTATTGCACTCTACCAGTGTCCCTAGTCATTCATTGTTATCTAGGTTTGAGAGAGCGTCAAATCTATTGGAAATAGGGATAGTATAGTTGTTTAAGCCAATATCCCTGATGGGGTCACTAAATAGCGGCCCAACAAGAGATGGAGGATAAAAAAAGGCTAAGGGGAGAACATTAACAAAATCCGTCTGAATTCTTACTGTCCCCGCCTGTTTCAATATATCCTCAACCAACCTTGGAGATCTAAAACTTACAACAATACAATCACCCGTCAAACTCTTGTTCGTCCTGCCCACCCACGGGACCCTTCTGATCATCATAAAATTGTTGGCAAGATGTTGTCCCAAAACAGTTTTATTAGATAAGAAGTGGATGGCCTTATTTTTCAAAGAAGTCCAGTGTTCTCTATTATCCCCTTCCAATTTTGGAACATTAGCTAAAATGATGGTATATGGGCAGGCCTCAACAGGTAAATGGAGGGAGTCCCTCTTATCATAATTGGCCAAAGAACCAGGCTTCACTTCAGTATTCCGGGAACCTGAGACCATCGCTTGTGTTGTGCCCCTAGATGTTAAAACTGGGGCTGGAGGGTTTACACCGGTAGTCGAGATGGAACCATGAGATACTGGTTGTTGGGGTACAGTAATTATGGTGTCCAAAAGGTTAGTAACCGAGGCAGTGGCTAGGCTAAGAGAATTAATTGCCCGGGTACTAGGGTCAGGAATGGAAGCCCTAGGAGTGAAATGCGACTCAATTATAATCAGCCGCTCCTCAATACGCCTCAGGGTAATCAATAAAGGAGCAGTAAATGATTTAAGATGATCATCAAGAACAGTTTTAAGATCTGACATAAATTTTTCACTGTTTCTATCGACAATACTATCAGTTGCTGAATTAGTACCAACATTCCCTGTCGCTCCCAGAGTCTCGCTAACTGAGCGGGGGGCCTCAATATTAACTTTAACTTTGTTCGAACCAGGAGCGGGACTAGCTTTAGGTAATTTTGCCGGTTTTCTACCACCTTGAGGGTTATCCTTCGTCTTTCTTTTCCCCATGGCAATTTTACCACCACCAACGTTCAAATTAGACCTAATCCTTGATTGCCTAGTACGAACAACCGGTGAGGGTTGTACGGGACTCACTGCGGTAGAGGGGGTAGACACAATTGTAGGACTAACATTAATACAAGAACCATTCATATTCTCAAGCAAATGCAGATCAACCAAGGGGACATTATCTGATGAACAGACCACAGCGGGTGATAGAGGGACAGATAATCTGATGGGGTCCAAAGATAGTCTTCGTTCGACCGAAGCAATCTCTTTCACGATGGCAGATTCTGCCTGCTTTAGATAATTATCCAAAGTCCCCATACCCGCAACCCTGGTGCATGCCTTAGAAGACCCTTTCGACATGCTTCCACCGCCCAGTACACAGCACAATCCAGCCAACCAATAAATGGCACGGTAACTCGTGCTATGAACTCCTCCTCACAGTCACCTGTACAAACCCAAGAATGGGTGGGCAGTCCAACACCAGTTTACAGTCACTTTACAGAGGGCAGTCCCAACCCAACCTCTATCGGCCTCTGAGGGCCACAGAGGGCCCGCCCTTTGCCCGGGCTTAGCCCGGCGCCGCCCGCGCGCGTCCCGCAACGCGGAGGAAGCTGCGGGCTTTTAGTGCGCCTCCGGGCGCGTGGGTGGCGTCAGACGGGCGCTAGGGCGCCTGGGAGATGTAGTCTCCCCGCTCTCCGGCCGCAGAGTAGAGTAGCGGCAGCGAGGGAGACCCGATGTGCAGGAGGCCCAGGAACGGCAACGGCAGGGCAGGTAGTTAAGTGCGCCAGCAGGGACCCAGCAAGCAGAGTTACAGGACTCACATTCAAAACTTCCCGCTCCCCCGATGAAGCTGCGGGCTTTTAGTGCGCCTCCGGGCGCGTGGGTGGCGTCAGACGGGCGCTAGGGCGCCTGGGAGATGTAGTCTCCCCGCTCTCCGGCCGCAGAGTAGAGTAGCGGCAGCGAGGGAGACCCGATGTGCAGGAGGCCCAGGAACGGCAACGGCAGGGCAGGTAGTTAAGTGCGCCAGCAGGGACCCAGCAAGCAGAGTTACAGGACTCACATTCAAAACTTCCCGCTCCCCCGATGAAGCTGCGGGCTTTTAGTGCGCCTCCGGGCGCGTGGGTGGCGTCAGACGGGCGCTAGGGCGCCTGGGAAATGTAGTCTCCCCGCTCTCCGGCCGCAGAGTAGAGTAGCGGCAGCGAGGGAGACCCGATGTGCAGGAGGCACAGGAACGGCAACGGCAGGGCAGGTAGTTAAGTGCGCCAGCAGGGACCCAGCAAGCAGAGTTACAGGACTCACATTCAAAACTTCCCGCTCCCCCGATGAAGCTGCGGGCTTTTAGTGCGGCTCCGGGCGCGTGGGTGGCGTCAGACGGGCGCTAGGGCGCCTGGGAGATGTAGTCTCCCCGCTCTCCGGCCGCAGAGTAGAGTAGCGGCAGCGAGGGAGACCCGATGTGCAGGAGGCCCAGGAACGGCAACGGCAGGGCAGGTAGTTAAGTGCGCCAGCAGGGACCCAGCAAGCAGAGTTACAGGACTCACATTCAAAACTTCCCGCTCCCCCGATGAAGCTGCGGGCTTTTAGTGCGCCTCCGGGCGCGTGGGTGGCGTCAGACGGGCGCTAGGGCGCCTGGGAGATGTAGTCTCCCCGCTCTCCGGCCGCAGAGTAGAGTAGCGGCAGCGAGGGAGACCCGATGTGCAGGAGGCCCAGGAACGGCAACGGCAGGGCAGGTAGTTAAGTGCGCCAGCAGGGACCCAGCAAGCAGAGTTACAGGACTCACATTCAAAACTTCCCGCTCCCCCGATGAAGCTGCGGGCTTTTAGTGCGCCTCCGGGCGCGTGGGTGGCGTCAGACGGGCGCTAGGGCGCCTGGGAGATGTAGTCTCCCCGCTCTCCGGCCGCAGAGTAGAGTAGCGGCAGCGAGGGAGACCCGATGTGCAGGAGGCCCAGGAACGGCAACGACAGGGCAGGTAGTTAAGTGCGCCAGCAGGGACCCAGCAAGCAGAGTTACAGGACTCACATTCAAAACTTCCCCATGTATAGTTGAGGATGTGGCTTAAAACATATAAACTAAAATAATTTTCCTACCTTAGTCTACAACCCCACTAGTATTTTGGTTCTTCTCTGTAAGTGTTCTGTTATTGCATCCAGACATATCCCACAGTAAAGGATATAAGCCCAAATCAAGCCAAACCTATTGTCTTTGCCAATGCTTGAAATCAGTATCAGAAAATAGGTAACAACAACAATGTTGTTGTGAATAATTAGAACAGACAATGTTTCAATTCTGAAAATGTGAGGCTGTATTAAAAATGACTACGTCCATGGAACGGATAGTCTTCTTTCGAGTCTCTCAATCACTGCTGTTCTTCCCTTCACACCACTTTTCTCTGCAGTCTCGCTGTTAGACACTTATTCCCTTCTTCTCACCACATCTTTTTGAAATACCCCCAGCTGCATGTTTCACATCTCATCTTTTTTCACTTTAGCATCTTTTTTTCACTCTGTCCTGCAAGTGCTTTCATGCATATTCGTCACTTCACTGCCCCTTACACACACACAATGCACCCACTCACCTGTGATAACTACATTTTCTTTGACTTTTACCATGACAATATTTTGAAAACTGTGTACAGGGCCGGACTGGCCGTAGCGGGCACCGGGCGATCCCCCGGTGGGCCACACGGCTGAGAGACGGTTTTGGGTCCCTGGGGGCCATTTTTGTTACAGGGGCGTTTTTGCAGCTATGCTTCAAAAACGTCCCTGTAACAAAATCGGCCGAAAACCGGCCCTGGCAAAGAGCTCGGCAACACCCCCAACCCCCCCATCGGGGCGACCGAGCACTCTGCCAGGGCCGGTTTTGGTTCACAGTCCGGCCCTGGCTGTGTACCTCCTTCGCACACTTTTACATAGAATCACAATTACAATTGGCACATGTGATTATTGCTCTGTGTGACCTGTAGAGTTTCCAAGAATTGTAAGAGCATGTATTCTGAACACATTTATGACCCACAGACAGGTTCTGTGAGAAACTTGCACAGCCTTCAGCCTTATTTCCGGAGCTTTCAATTGTGGCCCATTATAAACTTCCCTGAACTCACACAGACACCTACAGGCAACGTCGTTCACAACCAGCACTATACAGATTTACGGAAAAAAATACAGAAACACAACATCCTGGAAAAATCAAACACTCTTAGCAAATGCAAGAGTGAGTAAAACATGTTATATGTATTTGTAAAGCGCACGATCCCCCGCAACGCTATCCTAGTGCTGAGCAGCTGTGTGTGCTTAGCCCTACCTAAGATATGTTGGTTAATTGAAAAGCCAGGTTTTCAGGTTGTTGTGGAATTGAAGAAGAGAAGAAGGAGAATCTGATGTGGGGTGGTAGATCGTTACATGCTTTAGGAGCAATGTAAGAGAACTCCTGTCCTCCTAATCTAGTTCTGTACGAGGGTGGGATGTGTGTGAGTAGGAATTCTTTGGTGAAGGCATGGTGGATGTAAGGGTCAGCAGGGGCCCAAGTGGATGGCCTTCATGGTAGCAGCGGTTTCAACGGCCATGAGGTCAGGGGTCTTTCTTCGGCCATGATGGGAAGGTGAGTTGCAACGGTGATGGGTTCCGGTTGAGGGTTGAAGTTGCCGTATAAGCAGGAAGAATTCTGAGAGACTGTGACCAAGGTCTTGCAAAGGGGTGACGCTGCTTTGGGTGGCAGAAGGTATGGTGAAATCTTTGATGGTGAAGATTTCATTGTTGCTTTTTGTGCCAGCCACAACGTGGTCTGCAATAGCTGTGTGCTTGATGTACCATATCTCCTGGTAGTAGCGTCTTAGGGCAGATTTGAATATGTGTTTATCCGTGGTCTCTTGATTTGTTCCCTATTTGCGCTCCAGTTGCTTGTAGTGTTGTAGTGATGTTTCGTCAGGCTCTGTGTTCTTCTGTGTACCAGCTGGCCTGTGGTGAGGCTTTTGCCATTGGTTTGCACTTGAGGGGAGTCAGGGTGTCAGCACATGAAGTGATCCAGCTGTTGAGGTTCATGATGGCTTTCAGCGAGATGCCCAGGCTTCTTCTGTGCAGCTTTTTCAGCTGCGGTGGCTGGTTCGGTGGTAGTAGGTCTGTGGTTGTGCGGGAAGTGGTTGTGTGAGATGCAAATGCTGAAAATGACATAGGTGTGGTCTGTCCAGGTCATAGTTTATGGCTTGTCGACTGTGATGTTGCTTATTGAGAATAAAATTGGGTCTAACAGGTGTAAAGTGGTGTGGGTGGGTTCAGGAATGTACTGGCCGAGCTGGAGGTTTTCTGGAAAGGTCGTAGACTTTGGGTGGTGCAGTCTTCTAGGTGAAAGCTAAGGTCTTTGAGGCGGATAAAAGTGCTGGGGCTGATGATAGAGGAGTGATGAACTCTGTGATATTGCTTGCGAAATTGATGGAGGGTCCTGGTGGTCTGTATAAAACGGTTCCAACAAAGAGGAATTTGTCTGTGATTCATATTGTGAATGTGAGGTGTTCAATGTAGCTGGTGGCATGTCTGTGTAGGTAAGGCAGCTAATAGTATCTCTGAATGCAATGGCGACTCCCTCTCCGGGCTTATGCTGACGGACTGCCTGGCAAACATGTAGCTGGCAGGGATGACTGTGGCGATGTTTAGTGCAGAGGTTGGGTTTAACAATTATTCCGTGAGCAAAAGATGATCGCTAGCGTGGTTGTGTAGGAGGTTCCATATCAAAAACAACAAAAGAGGAGAGAGCCGGTCAAAATGTAAAGAAACTGGGAGCCAAAGAGAAGAAGGCAGATTCAGCCCACTAAGTTGAGACAAATCCCATCAGCCCACCGTTTTGGCAGAACATAATCATCTGGGAGTAAGGTGGATCAACTCATTGCAGTGCACCCTATTTCAGGGGAACCATCACTGTGTATATGCAATGAGTTTGCAGTCTTCCAGAGAAAAAGTCTCAAAACATAGTGGTACTGAAAAAGATGTGAGATGCAGTGCAAAACAGAAGAGAAGTTTATTAAAAATGGCTACCTGATAACACCACCCAATTTTATTCGGTGTCAAAAATAGTGCCAAGATTAAAAAACTGACAGATGCATCGGTACCTCCCCTTCGGCTTGGACAAGGAGAGGGGTACCGACGGATAGGTGAGCTTCCTTTCTTTATGTTTAGAACTTTGTACCTCGAAATGCTCAGTAGGAGACTTATTTTACCATGTTCTCCCTTTTATTTGATGCATGGCAGGTATACTATTTCACAAGCTTGCTTGTGAGTGGTTTTTTCAAAAATATTTCTATAGACTGATATATTCAATTCTGATTTTCAAATACTATTTGTTTGAAACCTTGAGGTCAAGTAATCTGCATTGAATGAAGTCTCTGTTTTTTTTTAGGCCAGTGGTCTGTCTTCAAGGCCAACAAGGAAGTTTTATTCTAATTTTCGCAAGATCACATATACATTTTTAAGGATGTGTTTTCTTACACTTAATACAGAGCGGGGCCTCAGTACACCGAGCAGTTGCCAGGTGAGGTGAGGCGTACTCCCACATAATGCCGGGTGAGTACATTCATTTTCCTAATTAATGTTTAAGGATCCAAAATTCATGGACTTATTAGCCTTTGTACTTTGTAGGCAAAGTGCTGTACTGAAACTGAGAGTCAATTATTTGTGTTTCATAAATTGTAAACACATATTTTTCTTCTTTTCAGGAACACTCTGACATCCCTTAAACTACTGGACAAATCAATGACTGTTTGATTTTGGTAGGGTATTGTCACGGTGATGTTCTTATCAAAGTATCTTTGTAAACACATATTTCTGCAGTAGCATTTTACCATACATGGTCCTGACGAAAGCCAGGTAACTGTAACCTTTTGGCTGAAACATGTCGACCTCTATTGCTATAAGATAGTTATTTTTTCAAACTCTCAGTTTTTCACTTGCTTTTTTAATCTTGGCACTTTTTTTGACACCGAATAAAGTTGGGTGGTGTTATCAGGTAGCCATTTTTAATACACTTCTCTTCTGTTTTGCACTGCATCTCACATCTTTTTCAGTACCACTATGTTTTGAGACTTTTTCTCTGGAAGACTGCAAACTTATTGCATATACACAGCGATGGTTCCCCTGAAATAGGGTGCACTGCAATGAGTTGATCCACCTTACTCCCAGATGATTATGTTCTGCCAAAACGGTGGGCTGATGGGATTTGTCTCAACTTAGTGGGCTGAATCTGTCTTCTTCTCTTTGGCTCCCAGTTTCTTTACATTTTGACCGGCTCTCTCCTCTTTTGTTGTTTGTGTAGTTGTTGGGGGTTTGGAGTTTGCCTGCTCGTTAAAGATTATTCCCCTTAGACCCTCCATGAGTGCTTTTTGTTGTTAGGAGGTTCCATATCTCCATGGCATGCTTGGTGAGCAAGCAGGTGTTGAGGAGCATGCATGTGAGTGTAGCATGTTGCCCGGGTGGTGTTTGGTATGTGGAAGTGTGAGCGGGTAGCTGGTATGTGTGAGTGTGAGCAAGTAGGGTGTTGTTGGTGCACAATTGGTGGGTGTAGGGCATGGGAGAATGCATGAGAACTTGCAGGAGGTGCATAGGGAACGCTCTCACTGTCTTGTGTGGTGCAGTGTGCCAGCAGTGAGGTGAGCGGCAGCTGGGGCTGAAAGTGATTTTGACCAGGGTAGGGGTAGGTAGGGGAAGCACCAGGGTTTGTAGCGCTGGTTGTGGTCCAGGCTTGGATAAGCGTGGACGGACTTGCCTTTTGTGCGTTCATCATTAAGTAGGTCCTGGGAAGGACGAGGTGTGCAGGAATTGGTGAACCAGTGATATCACTTTCTGTGCAGATAGATGATGAGAAATCCAGTGATGTCCCTTCCTGTCTCGATGGGTGATGAGAAATTAAGTCCTCCTGCTAGGCTTATTCAAATTAAAAAAACGATTTTGGTGGGTAACCAGTGGTGGTACTTCCTGTGTAGATGAATGATGGAAAATGCAGCAATTTCACTTTCAGTGCAGATGAGTTTACAACTGAAATGTATACAGGAACTTTTGAAAGTTTTTTACAGTCATTGTTCGAATATTGATCAGTGTTTTACCTGTAAAGTTAAGGACCAGAATATAGGACCATAAAAGGACCAGTTTCAATGTCAGTTTTTAACTACTGCTGGGTTGGAGGACCCGAGGGACCACCCCACCCATTCTAAAAACTTAAGGTTACAACAAAACACAGCAGATTCAATGGAAACAACAATCCTTTACTGAATGGGAGATGGGTGTTAAGATTCAAGTTGAACATTCCCTAAATATCCACAAGAACCTTTGTAAAGACCTGGATCAGAATGAAATCCTCTGATCAAGAAACATGCGGGCATCACTGAAAATCTTTAACCGCAGTCCATCACCATGCTGACCATGTGAAACAACTACATTTCTGTAACATCCCACAGATTCTGTAGTAAACAATACTATGACTGAACTGAACCAGTAAATATGGGTAAAAAGGTCCTAATCTCAGTATTCAAGATCACCATTGCCAATCTAAATGAGAAGCAGAAAGTCTATAAACAGCACTGAGAATCTTCATACATGCTCAGTACATGCGCACAACCAGGAGACAGAAGACTCACTGCCTGACAGCAACAATAAAATAAAGGTGATAAGCATCACTGACAGAAGCAGCACCAAGGTGCTCAGTTTAAGACTCACTGCCCTGCCCTAAGTTATGCTTACACACATAGCAAAAGATTTGCTGCCTAAGACCAGTACTGAGACCCTCAGCAGACAAGTCAGCACACAAATCATTGGACGCATGCAGTACTGAGATTCAATACAAGACCCACTGAGCAAGACCAACACTGAGGCTCACAATACTCAGGACAAGAAACATTGCCTGAGATGATCATAGACAATCAGCATCCAGGGTACCTCCCAAGACCAGCACAGGACTTACTGTAGGTTATGCATCTGTCTATGTAGCATTGGTAGACTGAAAACCTAGCTGCAATGCAGTGGCAAAGGGGTAAAGGGTCAAGGGAAAAAATACAGTCAATAGTGTAGCTGGGTTCTGAGAATGGAAGCGGAATGTTACCACGTAGTGTTCTTTAAAGAGGAGTGCCTTTAGCTCTTCCCTTAATTGGAGCAGAGCTGGAGCAGTCCTGATGGATACGGGAATGCTGTTAATTGTTAAATGTATTTATATAGCACTTACTACCCATGATGAGGCGTCAAAGCACTTTTTGGCAAGTAGCATGCTACTCCGGAACCCAAAAAGGAATAATGATAATTTAGTATAGGGAAATATTAAATTAATTTGAGCGGTGGACATGTGAATCTGTTATTTGGATTGAAAAGGGATAGTGGAGGGACAGAAAAGGTAAGGGGTTGCATTTATATAGTATTCAGTACCCCTGATGAGGCGTCAAAGCGCTTTTCGCCAAGTAGCATGCTACTCCGGAAACCAAATAGGATTAGTGGTCAATTAGTATAGGGAAATATAAAATTAATTTGAGTGGGGAACTTGTGAGTCTGTAAGATGGAATGAAAATTGTAGCAGAGGGATAGAAGAGGGAAGGGTCTAGAAAGTGGTTATTTGGCGTTCACAGTAGCAGGAGGAGGTTTGGGATGAGTAGAGGGGAGGGGGAGGGGGAGGGGGAAAGAGTTAGAGGAAAGGGTTTAGAACAGTGGCTGCTCCTCCGCTACGGTGGAGGAGCGTCGTCCCACTGCTTTGAAGAAGTGAAAGAAAGAAAAAATAAAATGATAATAACTTGTTATTATCATTTTATTTTGTCCTGGTTCGGCAGCTTGGCGGGGCGGAGCTGCTCTGCTGACTGAGCAGGGCAGGAGAGGAGTGGTGGCACACTGAAGTGCGCATGACGCTTTGACCGGCCCTCTCTTGCCGGCCAAACTTTTATGCACACTTAGCATGTTCCCCACACAAGATGCATTACAGCCTGGGTGGGAAACTTGCCCAGGCCCCCAGTCCCCGTCTGAGTTTCGAACTACCGTGCTCAGACCAATCACAACACTGCATTGCAGCACTGTGATTAGCTCAGGGGAGTCTGGGTGCTCACAATTTGCAGCGTTGTGATTGGCTATGGGGAGCCTGTATTTGCTTCCTGTTCGGTGACTTCGGCCCGACGGAGGAGAGACAAAGTGGGAGAGATGCGGCAGGAGGGAAGTGTATTTTTATTTTTTTAAGACCCCCTTAAACCCCACCCATTCTACCCCAGATGCGTGCCGGCTGCCACTGGTTTAAAAAGGCTTGTTTGGGAGATCTGAATAGTAAAAGAAGTATGAGATGAGGCAAGGAGAGGTAGATGAAGGAAGAGTCTAGAATGGGTTATTTTGAGGATTATAGTAGTAGTGTGGGGTTTGAGGTGAGTCGGTGAGTGGACGTAGAGGATTTATTGAGAGAGGCATAGGGTGAGATATACGGTAGTGCATTGGAGATTTTGAATTAGGAGTGTAGTAATAAATATAAAAATACATAAGTACATGGAAGGTATATATGTATAAGCAAGGTAATATATCTAGATTTAAGTTGTATTTAATTAACTCAGGCTTTCAAGTTTTGCTGTTCCAAATTAGGAAGTAGGCGGTGAAGGCCTGTTGCCTTGTTTCTTTTTTGCAATTGTTTCCAATCTGATGGTGTCCCACTGCTTGAGAACAAGAGAGGCACTCAGCATAAAGCTGTCCAAGAGTAGAGCCAATAAATACTGCCGAACTCACTGCCTGAGACCAGCTCTGAGACCCTTAACACACGGCTTGTTGACCAAGAGTGTGTGACCAACAGTGCAGTAACAGCGCAAGCCTCACAGCCTCCACTCCCTGTCTGACACTCAGCCTTTACTCCCTGATAAGACACTCAGCCTTCACTCCCTGTCAGACACTCAGCCCTCACTCCTTGAGACACTCAGCCTTCACTCCGTCAGACACTCAGCCTTCACTCCCTGTCAGACACTCAGACTTCACTCCCTGTCAGACCTCAGCCTTCACTCCCTGTCAGACCTCGGCCTTCGCTCCCTGTCAGACACTCAACCTCCACTCCCTGTCAGACAGTCAGCCTTCACTATCTGTCAGACACTCCCTGTCAGACACTCAGCCTTCACTCCCTGATAAGACACTCAGCCTTCACTCCCTGATAAGACACTCAGCCTTCACTCCCCATCTGACACTCAGCCTTTGCTCCGTCAGACACTCAGCCTTCGCTCCGTCAGACCTCTGCCTTCACTCCCTATCTGACACCCAGCCTCCACTCCCTGTCAGACACTCAGCCTTCACTCCCTGTCAGACACTCAGCCTTCACTCCCTGATAAGACACTCAGCCTTCACTCCCTATCTGACACTCAGCCTTTGCTCCGTCAGACACTCAGCCTTCGCTCCCTGTCAGACCTCTGCCTTCACTCCCTATCTGACACTCAGCCTCCACTCCCTGTCAGACACTCCCTGTCAGACACTCAGCCTTCACTCCCTGTTAAGACACTCAGCCTTCACTCCCTGATAAGACACTCAGCCTTTGCTCCCTGTCAGACCTCAGCCTTCACTCCCTATCTGACACTCAGCCTTCGCTCCCTGTCAGACACTCAGCCTTCACTCCCTGTTGGACACTCAGCCTTCACTCCCTGATAAGACACTCAGCCTTCACTCCCTATCTGACACTCAGCCTTTGCTCCGTCAGACACTCAGCCTTCGCTCCCTGTCAGACCTCTGCCTTCACTCCCTATCTGACACTCAGCCTCCACTCCCTGTCAGACACTCCCTGTCAGACACTCAGCCTTCACTCCCTATCTGACACTCAGCCTTCACTCCCTGATAAGACACTCAGCCTTCACTCCCTGATAAGACACTCAGCCTTCGCTCCCTGTCAGACCTCAGCCTTCGCTCCCTGATAAGACTTCCAGCACAAGACACCTCCCTGCCTCACACCAGCAGTGTGTGTTGATGAGAGCGTCGGTCCCTCGTCGCCCCAATCACTGAATCTGAATTCCTGGCAGGATTGTCACAACGTGAGACCAAACTGAGTCGCTGGCCAGAGTTCAAGAGAGTTTCAGTGAATCCGTGGTGTCAGTCTGCCGCCGTGAGAGAGTCATTGTATATCTCAATTATAACATGACCCCCCCCCCCCCCCTTCAAAGAAGCTGCACACGTGTCTGTAGATCCTGTTCAGCAGCGGTGCAGGTGAAAGATGAGAGGAGGGCGAGTGGTCAGTCAGGTAACACGAGTGGTAACGCGCATAATGAAAATGACCTCATCTATGGGGCCTCACTGTTCTACGGGCCCACGAACAAATGTTGTCAGTTTACTCGTATATGTTTACTTCAGCTATGTATGTGATACGTATTATATTGTATTTCGGTCCATGTAAATGTGTAGTTTCCCTGCATTTTAAATCCACCCACAGTTCCATACGTTTCTGTGTGTGCCTCCCCCCATACTGATGTGGACGGGCAGAATAGAGGTTTACATCGCTGTGAATCAAATAAAAATGTAATCCGTCTGTTTATATTGTACTAATTCCATATTAGACTGTAATGGGCTCCTCTGAAACTGACAATCTGTGGCGCGCGGAGAGCGTCACGTCTTGGCTGCCCCCACAGTCGCTTCTTCTTGGCTCAACGCCCACTGGGCGGTTTTGGTTTCTTGCTGCGCTGCCAAAGGTCCGCTTTATTTTCTTGTGGTTTGTCATCAACATTCTGCATGTATTGTCTGCTGAGACTAACGCGCTGCTAATAGCTTTCCCCGCAGTCTTGATTCACCCTTGCACCGTGTGATTAAGGTTAATTAGGAAACCACACAAGTAACAGATTGGAGGTCGGGAAGTGGATCATTTTGCAGAGTTGATCCATTCTAAATCATAATGTTATGGCGATACATAAGGTGGTCTGTGTACACTTCCTTTATGCCGCCTCTTGTGCTGGGTTTAGAAGAAGGGTTTGTACCGAGGCGTTCCGTCAGGAAGGCGCTTCCAAAGTGCGAAGCTTCCCTTGAAATAGGCAGGGCCGTTCCCACTTGTACATGCATGTAACATTGAAAGGTGTATGAATAAAGCCGTGCGCAAAACAGTAAAAAAAACAACAGTCACGCATATCACATAAATATATTTATCAAGACGGTGCTGAGAGGGAAAGTGGCAGGTGTATCGTGTCTAGAAACATATGCAAGACAGCTGGGACAAGAACACAGAGCAGTAAATGTTATTCCCGTTGCTTTAAAAGAACATGTCTACAGGCCGTGAAGACCGACGGCCTTTCCACCCTGGTTTGTTCCGCGTCATCATAGGGACAGGAAACAATATTAAGACAAGAGCTTAAATTCTTTCACCATAAATGAAAAGAGATAGGCATTCAGTTAACATATAGCCTGTGAGCGTGAAGCATAAACTCGTAAAATTAATCTCTACAATCTCATTATGTGGCTGGTGCTTTATGACGGGCAACAAGGGAAGGGAAGCAGGGCCTAGAAGAGAAACGAACAGGAGGGACTCCAAGGACTCCATGGATTCCGGCGGAGGGATCTGTGTGCAAGGGTCAGGCAAATCTACCGGGTGCAGAAGGCCCTGGCCTGGCAAGGCTGGGCAGCTGAAAGGCGACTCAGCTTTCTAGACCCAGCGGACGCAACTTCATTTTTTATTTTTTTTATTTAATGCGATTTTATATAGCGCAAACTTTACCCAAAGGTGTCAGAGAGCTTTACAAAAGGACCAGTTACATTACATACAGACTTCAGAGTATATGAGTTACATAAAAGATGCAAACAGAACAACTCTAAATTCACAAAAGAATGGTAGTAAGTACATACGTCTACTACAGATACTAGTGGTTGGAGTTGCATATATACAAGTTGAAAATTCACTCAAGGAAAAGATAGAAACAGAAAAAATCTAAATTCACATAAGAATGGTCTTAAGTACATACGTCTACTACAGATAGTAGTGGTTTGAGCTACATATATACAGAGGAAACATCCCTCTAAGTGTCACAGGAAGCACATTTGGACAAGCAGTCACCATCCCTGGTTCTGCCATGAATTACAAAAACAGAAAAGCCTAATAGTGCGTAAATTAAGAGCCGTCTCAAACCAGCCAAAAATGGGGGGAAAATCCGACAGAAGTGAGCTCAAAAAATCAAGAAAGCAATACAAGAAAAACTGTCGAATAGCCAAAACCAGATACCGAGTTGCAATATGGAATAAACTTCTTCTGGCACGTAAACAACGGAACGGAAAACACTTCTGGTATCAGATAAATTCGTTGACACTTGGGAAAAATAGACATCAAAACGCAGGGATAAACGAGGATACATGGGTAGCACACATAATGAATATGTATAAAGAACCAAAGCCCAAATCAACATCAGTCAGTCAAACAGTAAAAAAGGATTGCAGGTGGAGCGAGAAACGAAAAAAGGAAATTCCCCCGGGGGTCATCAACTTGAATAACAAACATATCGCCCTACAACACAAAAACTTGGATGAATTAACGGAAGTAAGCGAATTAATAAAAATTATAAAGAAATTAAAATCAGAGGGCGCGCCAGGCCCCAATGGAATCCCCAATGTCCTTTTTAGGGGAGACGCCTCATATTGGGCCATTTACTTTACTCCACTATTCAACGAGTTGTTCATTACAAATGGAATCCCAGAATCATGGAGGGGAAGCATCATCCAGCCAATTTTCAAAGGGGGAAACTCAACAAAGCCGACAAATTACAGATTGATTGCTTTAATTGACGTTGAAGCAAAGTTATATGCAAACTGCTTGTTAACCCAATTGAAAAAATGGTCAGACAATCACAACCTCATCCCAAGATCTCAAACAGGGTTTCGGGCTGGAGCAGGCACACTAACAAACCTAATGGCACTAACTTTGCTAGCCGAAAAAGCCAAATTTAAGAACACCCGCTTACTTGCCTGTTTTGTGGACCTTAAGCAAGCTTTTGACAGTGTGCCCCGTAAACGTTATGGGAAAAACTGGAAAGCTGGGGCATCCCAACAAAGTTATTCAACGCCATCAGAGAACTATATTCGTGTACATGGAGTCGGGTAAAGTTAGGGGATGGCCAGTGGATAACAAAGAAAATATACACCCAAAATGGTCTGAAACTGGGATGCGTGTTAGCTCCAATTCGTTTCAATCTGTACATATCTGATCTTGAAGACGCTCTCCTGGAAACCAATAGTAATCCCTCATCGATAGCCAATGAGGAAATCAGGTGCCTTCAGTACGCCGACGACCTAGTACTATTAAGCCAAACTCCAATCGGCTTACAACGAGGAATGAGCGCCTTAGCCAAATATTTGTCAGCACAAGGGCTAGAACTGAATTTACTAAAAACAAAGGTTGTGCGGTTGGTGGATGCCAAATACAAGAGATTCTCATGGCACATAGAAGGTAAAAAAGTTGAAGTGGTCACCTCCTATAAATATCTTGGGTTCATGGTAGAACACAAATTGAGCTATAAATCACAGCTCACCCCAATGAGGTCAAAATCTCAAAACCTGATATATGGTTTTAACGTTCTAAAAAAAAAATTAAGCAGTCCATCATACGGTAACCTATTAACTGTCATGCAGGCACAGTTAATGCCAACAGTAACCTATGGCACTGAAATAATGAAAGGTTGTGACATCCCTGCTTTGAACAAAATACCAACAAAAGTCTATAAAAAAGTTTTTCATATCCAACAATGTGCATCGCCTGCCCAGGTGCGGCTAGAGTTTGGCTTACAAAATCAGGAATTTCGGAGCAAAGGTGCCTTCATTAAATTATGTTGGAGGTTGCGTGCCTCTGAAAGCGGATCCATAGGCCAACTATGCTGGAAAGAAATAGGCAGACAAAAAGAAAAATGGATGCACGGATCCTGGGGCAGTTATTTAAACCAGGTGATAGAGGATCTGTCAGCGCAAGACATTTGGAATCTCAGCAAAGGGAAAAAGGCTTTTAACAAATTAATTAATGCCACAATAAAACTCTTGTCTCATTCAACGGATGAGAATACCTTACTGCTAAGACGGCACGCCTGGACGGTTATTAGTTCACATGGAAAAAGGATGCCACAGGAATATTTATCAGCCTATTTCTCGCCTACCCTAAAACATCAATTTAAGAGGCTGTGTCTTGGCATGTGGGAAACAAAAGATTTAATCCCAGCATAGAAGGATAAAAGTGATAACCGAGACTGCAGACTTTGTGGATACAAATACGAATCGATTCAACATATTGTTTGTGTATGCCCGAAGTTACTAAAAGAACGGAAGTCACTAATAAAAGCACTACTGAATAGTATGAACATACGAACGTGCAGAGAAGCTGTAATCACCTGGCTTGACGGGGCCTCAATCCCTCTAGTATGCAGTGGGGTGAAACTTTTAAATGTGTATTTAAAGGAAATTGTCTGAAACTCTGTGTAGACCGCAATAGACTGTTACAAAGACAAGAACTCCCAAATCTACATTTTAAACGAAATTTTAAATAATTGATGTATAGAAGTATGTTGTAGACCAACCGTGGAAAAATTCTACTAATGATTTTACATGTTATATAAGTATACAGTAGTAATATTTAAATGTCATTGGTGTCATGGTTTTTGTTTTTAAAAGACCTATCACTTAAATAAATAAAATCTATTGTTGTTGTTGAGTTACATATATACAAGTTGCAAATCACTCAAGATTACATTTTAAAAAGCGATTAGGGTTGGACAATTATATATTACATATTTACAGAGCATGACATGCTTGCCGTTGTTCAGCCAGGCGTTCAGGTGGTGTTGCATTTAGGGGCAGTGGTCTTGGGTCCATAGGGATCCCAGAGGTGGAGGTGGAGATGGCCGTAGGGGTCAAAGGCCGGGTGGTAGTAGGCGGAAGCAGCATGTTGGATCCCCAGGCTGATGTTGGTGTCGATTGATGTCGTGGCTGGGGCCCCGCTCCTTTGCAGGACCCTGCACTGCGTACCTTCTGTCCTGGGAAAGGTCCTCGACCCCCGGATCCTCCAAGGGCTCCGCACTTCTCGCTGTTGGCCCAGGTGTGCAAAAACTGACGGCCCCATCGCACAGCTCTAGTTCAGTCATGGGGGAGACAGTCCTCTTCGCAGGCCTTCCCAACTAGCCCAGCCCTCCGCATGGCGTCCTCGTCGGGCTTTAGGGAGACCAAAAGGCACACCACGGTAGCCGTTGCTGTCCATAGCGCCTAACTACTCTGCTGTACCACACCTCTTTGGAGCTATGAGCAGGAACAACAACATAGTGGCATTCTATGAAACTAATCATGCTTCATCTCAGAACTGGCAAATGTTGCTGGCAAAAAAAGTAGCTAGACCCATTTGAGGTGCACCAAAAATTAAAATATTTGAGTACTCTGAGAAAGAGACCTTCCACAGATCATAAATGTGAAAGGTGGCCTTGTGGTACACCCCTTCTCTCCAGGCACGGAATCTTGAGTACCAGACAAGCCAGGGGTTCAGTTCATATTCAACAGCTTGAAATCCCACTTTGGCAGCTGCAATGACCTACGGGTCCGGAATTGTAGTAGTTGGGCATAAAGTTAACCCTCTAGGTCTGCATTTACACTTTAGCAACTCTCTGTCCAGCAATGTAATTTCAACTGACCGACCAGGGCCTGGAAAATAGGTCGAGGAGAGACAACATTAGAATTAAAGACCTGGAGGAAGGAGCAGAAGGGCTTGACCTGGAGGCCTTCATCAAACATCAAATATCAATGCACCTATCCATTTGGGCTGGTCTTTAAACTTGATAACAAGGCATGACACATCACAGATCTGGAGGAAGGCCTGGAGGTCCTGGGATTACCAAACCCAGGAGGTGCCCACTCAACTTCCTCGAAAGGGAAAGATGCAGAGCACAATCTTTTCAATGGTGTACACTACCTAATACCTAAAGCAGGAAGGAGACGACCGACCATCAATAGTCACAATTTAGAGGGAGGCCGCGGAGACCTCGCTGGCATACGGACTTGGCGGAAAATGGAGGGGTCCGGGATATTGATCAGTGAAGCCAGGGGGGACTGACTTTGGCCCCATGGAAACAGCCGGGGCTGCGGGCCTAGACCAAGACGCCCGCAGACATGCCCTTATCCTTGAGTAACATCGTTGATGGTGGTCCGCGGGCCTCACAGCTAAGGTCTAGTTCTGCTACATGTTCCAAAGGTTTGAGAGGGTAATGGTTATGGGTGGGTGGTGGCGTTACACTGGAAGTAGACAGGCAATACAACACTTACTCAATAGGTGGGGCAGGTCATAGGAAAAAGAGAAGAGGATCTGAAATGCTGAGGGAGACACAATGGGGCGTCAAATCTGGAGGGCTAGACCCAAAGTGGGGGGCGAGTCACGAGATAAGATCATTAAAATAGCATTGTGGAACGTGAAAGGCCTGAAATCCCCTCTCAAGCGCCACAAAGTCTGGAAGTATTTGGTTGACCACCAATTTGATATTGTGGCACTCCAAGAAACACATCTTAAGCGGTCCAAGAAGCTCAGGTTACAACATAAAAGCTATTCCCTGTCAGCAGGAACAAAACAGAAAGGGGTAGCGTTATTGTTCCACAACACCACAAAATTTCAACCAGAAGAGGACAGAGAGGGAAGAGTGATTATGGCAAAGGGGCGATTGAGGAGGAGACAGTACATTTGTTTCAGCATATTTACATAACACGGGCCAATTGGCCTTTATAACAACTCTGCTAAATATGATGGGCGGATTCGTGGAAGGCCAGATAGTCCGCATGGGGAATGAAAATTTTCCTAGCTAACGTAACGTAAAGTTTCAATTCTATTAAGGACTCGGAGGCGAGGATTATGCTCTATCTTTCTTTAATTTCAATAGCAGCACTTCAAAGTTAAACAAAACCACTGTTCCCATGAACCATAGGGAACATAGTACAAAACAATAGAGAGTGTCCGTGGGCAGATAGTCCATCATCCATGCACCAATCACAGGGCTCCTGGGGTTATGTAGTCCTCTGTCCTTATCTATTCCTCCTCTTTCGATGCTGTAGGCCAGCCAGTCCCAGATCCTCATGAATCTTGTTTGCCAGAATCGCCTGTAGAAGCAAAGGACAGCGTAAGCGAGAACCTTGGCTAAGGCTTAGCCCTGCAAGGAAAGAATGTCGGCACATTTAACAGGTACAAGCAAAATACAAATCCAGAAGAAGACCTGTCATTTACCCCAGTACGAGGGTGGGAAAGGTATCCCCAGAACCGATACCCTGGGTGGGATAATCCTCGCCTCCGAGTCCTTAATAGAATTGAAACTTTCCGTTACGTTAGCTAGGAAAATTTTCATTCTATGTCAGGACCGGAGGCGAGGATTATGCTCGTTTAAAGCTTGCTCACCACCAAATGTGCCATATCCAGCACTGGTTTGAAATAAAACCGTTTAAAGGTGGAGTCCGAAGACCAATCTGCCGCATTGAGAATGTCTTCTAGACGAGCTCCCAGGGTAAACGCTTTAGAAGTCATGGCCCCTCTTGTAGAGTGGGCCCCAAAAAGACGGAGGTCAATGCCTGCTTCCTGCATTACCCAACGAACCCAACGGGCTATCGTGGGGGAGGAGACCGCCCTGTGCGGTTTCCTCAGCGCGATAAGCAACTGACGCTCTCCGGGAGGACGGAACTCGTCCGACATCTCTTCGTAAGCCTTGAGGCAGGACACTACGCAAAGTTTCGGAGAGTCCGGAAAAGCCGGGTAGGAAATGGAGGTGGTACCGCATTTCGTTCTCCTTCGGATGGTGAAAGTAACCCCAAAGGGTGTAAAAATCCTTCCTGAGACATCCAATGCCCGCACATCCGACACTCGTCGACAAGATACGAGGCAAAGAAGCATAGCCAATTTGGCCGAAAGCTCCTTCCGAGATAAGTAACGGTTCGGTTGCCAAGACAAGAAAAGATTTAGGACCTGGTTCACGTCCCACAGCTGGGAATAACGAGGCTCCGGTGGCACTGAAAGACGGATGCCCCGGAGAAGGCGACAAACCCAAGGGTGCTCTCCCACCGGGGAGCCGTCCACTAAGGAGTGGCCGGCCGAAATGGCCGAGCGAAAAGTATTGATGGTTCTATAAGCCAACCCGTCTTCAGCTAAAGCGGCTAAGAAATTTACGATTGAGGTCACATCAGCCGCCACGGGATCGAGATTCCGTCGCACACACCAACGCACCCAACGTCTCCAAGTGGATCGGTATCGTTTGACCGTACCATCGGCCCAAGCCCTTGACATGAGCTTCTCAGCTGTTCCCGAAAGGCCCGGGATCGCCCATCATCCCCGGTAATCCGCCAGGCCATCAGGGCAAGGGAGCCCTTCGCTATGAGCGGGTGAGGAAGTCCGTCGGGATCGAGGAGAAGAGTCGGGAAGCGGGGTAGTAGGATTGGAAAATCCCAGGAAAGTTCCAGAAGAACTGGAAACCAAACCTGAGATCTCCAAATCGGAGATATCAGCACAATGTCCGCCCCCTGGCGACGCACCTGCGCTGAAACTCTCGTTAGCATGGCAAACGGGGGGAAGGCATAACCCGTCTCCTGACTCCAATCCTGGAGAAAAGCGTCCGTGCTTGTCGCCAGAGGGTCCGGACGCCAACTGAAGAAGCGGGGCAGTTGATAATCCAACCGGGATGCAAATAGATCCACCGAAAACGGGCCCCAGAAGCTCTGGAGGTCCGCAAACACCCCCGGATGAAGTTTCCACAGACTCACGCCCTGAACATGCCGAGAGTGGAAATTCGCCGCCAGGTCGGATAGCGCTCGAGAGCGGGTACCCCCCAGGTGGTTGATGTAACGCACCGCGGATACGTTGTCCATCCTGAGAAGGACGCAAGAACGGACCGAGTCCTTGGTCCAGCATTTGGTCGCAAAGGACCCTGCCAACAGCTCTAGGCAACTGATGTGAAGCCGCTGCTCTTGCGGTGACCACACACCTCCGGTAGCATACTCGCCACATCGTGCGCCCCATCCGGACCTGCTGGCGTCGGATTCGATGACGATATCGGGCGCGGAACCAAAGATCGCCCGCCCATTCCAGGCTTCCATATTGGCAAGCCACCACTGCAATTCCTCCCTGGCCTCGGCCGAAAGGAGGACTTTCCGGGAGTACGAGAGGCCCCTGCGAAGGTGCTGTGCCTTCAGGCGTTGTAAAGCCCTGTAGTGCAAAGGGCCCGGAAAAATCGCTTGGATGGAGGCTGAGAGAAGACCAACTATGCGGGCCAGTTGGCGGAGAGAGAGGCGCGACTGAGCGAGGGACCTTCTGATCTCGTGACGAATCTTGGTCATTTTGCGAGAGGGCAGGCTGAGGGTGGCTGCCACCGAGTCGATTACGAATCCGAGGAACGTCACTTGTTGGGCCGGAAGCAGGACGGATTTCGCTTCGTTGATAATGAAGCCTAAACTCTGAAGGAGATTCACCGCCGATTGAAGGTGTTCCGATAAAACCAGAGGACATTGAGCCATAATCAAAATGTCGTCCAGGTAGACGATCATGCGCAAGCCGGATGCCCTCAAACGTTCGATCGCGGGCCGAAGAACCTTGGTGAAGCACCAAGGGGCGGAGGACAGACCGAACGGGAGGGTGGTGAACTCGTACACCGTGTCCCGCCACTGGAATTGCAAAAACCTCCTGTGAGGGGGAAAAATCGGAATCGCCAGGTAAGCGTCCTTGAGGTCCAGACGCGCCATCCAATCGCCGGGCCTGAGGAGATCGCGCAAAAGATGAATGCCCTCCATCTTGAAGTGGCGGTAAACCAGCCACTCGTTGAACTCCCGCAGATTGATAACTGGGCGCTGAGTCCCGTCGGCTTTGTCGACCAAGAAAATATTGCTGAGGAAACCTCTGGAGTGAGGCTGCGCCTCGACGATAGCGTGTTTGTCCAATAAGGCGGAGACCTCTAGGTCGACCAACGCCATGTCGGCGGCCGAAAAAGAAAGAGGGCGAGGGGGAGCCGACTGGAAAGGTTCCCCATGGAATTCTATGTGGAACCCTCGGACCGTTTGCAGGACCCACGCGTCCCCCGTGACAGAAGTCCAGGCCTGGAAAAAATGCGCCAGACGGCCCCCCACTCTTAGAAGGGACGAAGGGAGAACACTCACCGGACGAGTTGGAGGCTCCACCGCCTCGACCGCCTCTGCCTTTTCCTCTGCGACCTCTTGTCGGGTAGAAGTTTCCGAATCTGGCTTGATCCTGGTAGTTGCCATTACCGGAGCCTTGCCCTCTGCCCTGATTAGGACGGCCGGACGAGCGGCCCCTGCCTCGTCCGGCCCCCCGGAAAACACGGGGACAGAAAACTTTCCTAATGGTAGAATGGGCTCTATCCAGTGAGGTGAAGGTATTGACAAATTTACCCAATTCCTTAATTGCCAGCATTAAAGAAAGAGGAGGAATAGATAAGGATAGAGGACTACATAACCCCAGGAGCCCTGTGATTGGTGCATGGATGATGGACTATCTGCCCACGGACACTCTCTATTGTTTTGTACTATGTTCCCTATGGTTCATGGGAACAGTGGTTTTGTTTAACTTTGAAGTGCTGCTATTGAAATTAAAGAAAGATAGAGCATAATCCTCGCCTCCGGTCCTGACATAGAATTCAATCTCACCTGGCATTCTGAAGTAGATCGCACACACCACCACATATTCTCCACTGGAAGCTTCTCCAAAGGCGCAAAACAGGCCTACCAGAATATGGGTCTCAGGGATGTATGGAGGATCCTAAATCCCACTGCAAGGGATTATACTTTCTTCTCACATGTACATCAAACATATTCCTGTCTAGACTACACATTCCTTAGTCAAGGACTCTTAGGCTACCTACAAGCGGCAAATATCAGTCCCATCACTATCTCAGATCACAGCCCGATCTCATAATGTCTGAAATGGGGGACATTGGCACCAGGCCTGCCGAGGTGTTTTTTCCCGTCTCCTTAACACAGGATAGGATGCTTTGTGATGAGCTGCGTGCGGCAATTAAATAATTTTTTTAACTGAACTTGCACTACACCCTTGAACAATTGGGACGCCATCAAGGCAGTGCTGAGGGGCAAATGCATTGAAATCAAAGCCGCACTGAACAAAAAAAGGGCAAGGGAGCTTGCAGCCCTGGAAGCAGAACTAGGGGAAGTAGAAAAGGAACATAAAAAGACAACTACACGGGCCCTTCAGCATAAGTTTAGTGCGCTAAAAGGGGAAGAATCAATGCGATCTATACAAATAGAGCGGAATACACTTTTTTGCGTTTGCGTCGCATCTCTTACGCTCAAGGGAATAAAGTGGGCTCTCACTTGGCAAGGTAGCTCCGAGAAAAAAGGGAAAAGGAATGCATAGGAGGGATCTACGATGGGGAGGGGCATATGGCTTATACACAAACGTGGGCAAAGCTAACTTATTTGGGGCCTTCTATAAGGAGCTATATCAGGCACCAACCACAGAGCCTAATGCCCAACTACAATATCTGGACTCGATTGCTCTACCCATGGTCACACCGGCCTGGAACGAGCAGTTGAATGCTCCAATCACAGATGAAGAAATAAGGCGATTAATCGCATTGTTAAAGCTGCGCAAATCCCCAGGGCCGGATGGGTTGACAGCACATTTTTACAGAACATTTGCATCAGAGATCATTCCTCATCTGACCACCCTTTTTAATGCGACAGCGAAGGGCCCAATGGTGATAGTCTCAATGGCGGAAGCCATGAAAACGGTGATCCGGAAGGTGGGGAAGAACCTGCATAGCTGCTCCTCATACAGGCCGATTGCACTTTTAAATTTGGACGCCAAATTATACTCTGTAATTTTGGCATCCAAACTGGAGAACTTGATGCCAGACCTAATTCACCCCGACCAATCAGGTTTTATAAAGGGCAGACAAACTCATGACAACATTCGTAGTATTCTTGAAACCTTAAACCCCAACGTTCGATTGGAGGAGGTATTTTGGCTTTGGCATTGCCAAATATCGTCAACAGTACTTGATGATCAGTCACTACTGTGAAGGGCTTTCCGTACAAAAACACATGGACATATTCACAAGCCAGGACCACTGCCAAGCTTTCTTTCTTAGGTTGAGAGTAAGCATGTTCTGTTTGTGACTGGTGTATACCACAATATATCTCCGGGCATTTGGTTGTCCGCTATGCTATGCAAGGGTGGCACCTAACCCGCCAGGGCTAGTATCAACTACAACCTTTGTGTGAAGTTTGGGATCAAAGTAGGTGTAGGAAGGATCCTTTTAGCATGGTTACCCTCACTTTTTGCCTGGTGTCAGTGTGTTTGTAACTTAGTCTGACTGGGATCCTGCTAATCAGGGCCCCAGTCACAGCACTATCAATTGGCTACTGTTGTACCCTTGTACGTTACTAAGATATGGTACTAAGGTACCCAGTGCATAGGTACACCAGGGGTTTCCCATGGGCTGCAGCATGTATTGTGTCACCCATGGGAGTCCACTTAAACTGTGACTACAGGCTTGTCATTGCAGCCCTGCAGCGTGTGCGAATTGGTGCTTGCACCTCTCACAACAGATATGTTTCCTTATATCTGAGGTCACTGCACTTAAACTCTATAAGTCACCCCTAATGCAGGTTCTTCAGTTCTGAGGGCAGAGTGCTTAGTTATATGTGTGAGGGTGCCCCTGCATGAGCAGGACACACTCGAAAAACCCCAGAGTCGATTCTCCAGGCTTTGTAAGTGCAGTCATCCATTTTAATACATATAGTGGACATTAGTCATCACAAGATGTCTTACTATATAGTGGGTGCACAGAACCCGGTCATGTTTGGTATCAAACATGTTGGAATCATACCCAAACCCTGATTCTAGTGTTTGAAGTATGATCCTATGTACTGGAGGGGTCCTTTGGGGTACCCCCCTGTACTACCAGTAACATACTCTCAGGGTCTGACAGCATGCTAGTGCTGATGCCAACCACAGACACGATTCTTCCCTCCTGCTGCTGAGCCAAGCTCTAGCAGAGGAAGGTAGAACAATAGGTTTCCTGTCATAGTGAATTGTGACCACCTCCCAGACAGGACTTAGTGTATTGGGCTGGGGTGTGTGTGCTTGCCAGCATCACCAGACTGCTTTGAAGGGCACTTTTGGTGCCCTCCTTGCATACTCCAGTTTGAGCCACTTCAGGGAGCCCTTGACTCCCGCTCTAGAGCAAAACTGCACAAAGGACATTGGAGTATTCTCCCCTCTGTCCAGCCTCTCCTCTGGGAGGGACCCCTGAGTCTTTCCAACCTTTTACCCAGGGTACCTAAGGGCTTACCTGTGGGTGGTTATCTAGATTCGTCGTGGGACAAGACTCAAGCCTGAAACAACGTCACTTTTCGACAGTCTGGACACTTGGACTCCGTTTGGAACCAACGCCTGCACAAAGGAAAACTCCTGCTGCTCCTGGTCTCGCTGTTTGGCAAGTCCTCTTCGTCGTCTGTGTCTGTGCTTCTTTCAGGATCTTCACCAGACCTGTGGACATCATGGACACCTGAAGTAATTTCCCTTGGAGTGAAGGAGTCACTCCGCTTCAACTGCAGGCAACGTAACGAAGCTGACCGTTCTTCGGCTCCTGACGTTCCACAGATTTCGAAAGGCTCAGAAATACAGGTGGTTGTTATGCAACTCCCTCGAGGCCTGACCTGTCCTCTCTGCAATTTTGAGGCCAGTATCCCTCGTTGGAACAGCTGGGACTGAATCCCTGTGCAACGCATCGACTTGCCATTGCCAAGGGTTGTTGGCTTTGCACTCCAGAGATCTTCAGGTTCCAAGAAGCTACAGCCTCCAGCATCTCTTCCTGTCAAGTACAATATCCTCTGCGCCGTGGGCCTTCCTTCTTGGCGAGCTGCTTGAGGTCTTCCTGCGACTCCTGTGCCTTTGGCCAGTGGGTCCTCCTAGGAGTCTTCTACTGTTTCAGTGGGCTCTCCTGTTTGCTCGGGCCTTCTCTGACTCTCCTGCTTTTGGTGAGTCCCTTGGACCTTGCTGGTCCCAATGTTACACCTCCTTCGTTCTTCACACCAGTTGCAGCTACCAAGGCTTGTTGGTGCTCCAGCCAGACACTGACCCCCTGGTCACCGACATCCGGTCCTCACAGCGGCAGCAACAAGGTCACAGTCAACTCGTATGAACAGTCCGACATCGGTGGGCATTGCTCTTCTGTGCCTCCTAGTCACTCCTGAGTGGTATAGAGTCTGTCTCCTCTGCTTTCAGATTCTTCAATTCCAGATTCCACCGGACTTCTCGAGAGGCACTTTTCTCCAAGTCTTTCCATTGTCGTCTATGGAGGATTCTGGCGTCACTTCATCCCAAGCACCTGGCTTCCCAGGTGTAGGTAACCTGCTCTCCGGGGCATACACGGATGGGGTGGCTCTCCAACCTTCCGTCCTCCAAAGGAATTTTTCAGGGTCCTCTGGGAAGCGTTCTTCTTCTGCAAAACTGCAACCACGGCTTCTCTATTGATTTCCATTGGGCACGCAGCTCTGGGGTTTATGGGGATTTACCTTGGGTGATTACTTGTGTCCCCGGCTCCTCTGGGTCTTCTGGTCCAAGTCCATCCTTTCCTGCAGTTCCCATTCCACTTTCTTAATATGTGGTTTGGTCTCCCCCTAGAGACCACTGTATTTTGTGCTACTTATTTACTTACTTGCAATTGAAGTATTATTGTGTATTCGTGTGGATATCTCTGGGTAGGAGATATACCAATGTGTTAGTGAGTGTTTTGTAATAAATAGAAGTATTTTTATATAAACACTGTGTTATGTTTCGTTTAACCTACAGTACATGATTAAACTGGTAAAACAAGCTGCTTAACACTCCTTCAAGATAAGCCTGAAGGCTGCTCTCCTCCTCTACCACTTTGAGCACCTCTATGGTTATTAAAGACCACTAAAATCCCCATACGGGTTGCCTGGATTAGTGCAAGGTGCTTCACGTAAATAAGTATGCACCATATACTAAGCAAGCCTCCTACAGCAGGCCGTTACAGTGGCACTCTCAGTAGCTTGCTTGACGATCTTGAAGCGAGTTCGCGTTGAAATAATCTGCGAATAGCGGGGGTAGCCGAGACCACCAACACTGGCCCCATGGAAAAATACGTGGAACGGTTATTGGTGGACCTCTGTGGCAGAGATTGTTTCGAAACTAGGTTTGCGGTGGAGCAGGCTCGTCGGTCCTTGTCCCCCAGATCTGTCCCTGGCGTTCCCCCTAGTCTTATCATTGCGCGACTGCTGAATTATCATGATAGAGATGTTGTGTTGAGAAATGCTAGGGAAGTGGAAAATCTGTAGTACCAAGGAATGACTCTTTTGCTATATCCAGACTTCACGCCACTGGTGCAGGAGGCCCGGCTTAAGTTTCAAGATATAAAAATAGACGCTGCAGAACGAGAACATTTGTTATTCCATGTTGTACCCGGTGCGCCTTCATGTGCAATTCAACTGTAAAACTACTATCTTTGATACACCTTCGGAGGCAGCTGACTTTTGGAAACAACATAAATTGGACAGAGCGGCTTACCCTGGAAAGTAGAACATTGGTCACTGAGTGCATGGATTCACTGTAAGGGTGCATATAGTGCTTTTGGAGAGGCTCTAGCCCTGATGCACTCTTAAGTTTATTTGCAGAGCTCAACGCTGGAGTGCTCTCCCTCTCTCCCCACTGGTGAATGGATTTTTTCTTCTTGTTTCCCCCCTTTTAGATCTATTATTCACATTTTTAGAGACATGCTTACATATCTGTATATTTCTGAGTTCAGCTCCATATAAATGATGTAGAATTATTACTATAATCATGGTATGCTTGGGGCGTTGCTGCCCCCCTTGGAGATCTCCTCTTATTCCCAATGGGTATTGGGATTGTTCCTTTTGTTATTTTACCTTATTTAGAAACAGTATGTTAGGATTTACCGGATACAGGTTGGGTGGATATCTGATGTGGGTGGGGGGAGGAGGGATGGGTTTTCTGGTTAACGATGTTAGTTTTTTTTTCTGTGCACAGGCTTTGGAACATGGCAGAGGTTAGCTATCTGACTGCGCTCATCATATCACATTGAACTGCACAGCATTGCACCTACGGTAATGTCGATAGGAAGCCAGCCCAGGGGCCTTGAACTGCTTTGCATAACATGGAACATCAGGGGGTAGACTAAATCGCGAAAGGGGCGACAGGTAGGTGCCTATTTAACCAGACACAAGATACAGGTGGCGCTGCTACAGGAGACTCATTACGCTCCAAAATCAGATAATAGCTTTGCAGCCACTTGGGGGTGTAACCGATTTTTCGCAGGGTATAGCACTTATTCCAGGGGGTTCTGTATCCTGATTTGTAAATCATTACCCTTTACAACACAATCTGTGATCAGGGACCCGGAGGGTCGCTACTTGCTGGTGGCGGGGTCTGTGGGAGCACAGCGACTAGTCTTCATTAATATTTATGCTCCTAATATAGACACCCGTGGTTTCTTCGCTAACATTTCAGCTCACATTGCTGGCTTATTAATCGATTCTATCATAATGGGGGTGACTATAACCTCACACTACAGCCTGGCCTAGACACTACGGGCACAGGAAACAATACTCAACCCTGCTCCACTAGGGAACTACTGGCATTGTTAAGCACAAACCTTATGACAGATGTCTGGCGACACAGACACCCGTCTGCACCTGGATATTCCTTCTACTCCGCACCACATGGTAGCTGGAACAAACCAATGGTATGTTATCCCTGACCTGCTGCTCAACATACAAGAGGTGGATCATCTGCCGCGCACTCAGACCACTCACCGGTATTTCTGTTATTTATTCTACCCGCTGTTGTGCGTCCATCTGCGTCTTGGCGCTTCCCTACAGAGGCTTTACTTGACACTGTTTTTAAGAGTGAAATACAAGATGCAATAGTAGAGTATTTTCAGATTAATACAGGATCTGTACCATGATATGCAACACTGCGGGAGGCTTTTAAAGTATATATTAGGGGAGTTTGTATCTCTAAAAAAGCAGGGGTACTCCGTATGATACGCCGTGAGGTTGATGCTGCTGAGCCGGTATTGCAAGAGCTGGATGCCCAGACATTGACGGGTGCTGCACCCTCTCCGCTGCATCAGCATTCTAAACTGCTGGGAGAGTTTCAGGAGCTGGCACAACGGGAGACAGCATACTTGGGGAAATCCACCCGTGCTAGAGTATATGGGGAAGGAGAAAGACCAGGGCGCACACTTGCTCGAATGCTTACTCCCAGACACCAGGGTAAATACATCACGCAGCTTCAGGCTGCGGACGGTACGCACGTCACGGATGGCGCTATTATCCAGTCGAGCTTCTTGTCATACTATACTACCCTTTACACAACGCGCTCGCCACCAACAGGCGAAGCACTGACAGACTATCTAAATGAAATAGCAATGGTATGCGTGGAGAGAGGACAAAGAGCAACTTGTGCTGCAGTTGTTAGAAGTCTATGCAGAGACGCTAGAGTTCGGGAAGCTGCCCCTCACTATGCGCGAGACGATAGTAACTCTACTTTTGAAACTGGAAAAACCACCTGACAGCTGGGCCTCCTATAGGCCGCTGTCCCTGTTGAATCAGGATTATAAAATACTTGCCAAAGTACTGGCCAAGCGAATCTCGCTCATAATTGGACAGATTATCTCCCCTTTTCAGTCAGGATTCATGCCGAACTGGTCCACTTTGGTGAACTTGCGCACGCTAGTTGCGGTCATCAATCAGATTAATCCTGCCCTCCCTGCTGCGGCGATAATATTAGATGCTGAGAAAGTGTATGATTCCCTTGAATGGGAATCCTTACATGCAGCATTAAGTAAGCCTGGGTTTCCTCAAAATTTCCGGTCCCTGGTACGGCTTCTCTATACCAATCCAGTAGCACAACTGCGTATAAATGGGGTGTTATCCACCAGGTTCACGTTGTCGCATGGCGCCAGGCAGGGGTGCCCGCTTTCAACCCTGATTTTTATTACTGCGACAGACCCTTTGGTACGTCATCTGCAAGAGCGACATCTCTAGCGGGGGATAGGATTTCATCAATGTCCATTACTGGCTTCGCTATATGCAGACGATATTCCTTTATTTGTCCGGGAGCCGGTCCTGAATCTTCCTCCTATTATGAGGGAGGTGGGGCAGTTTGGTGCCTTCTATGGGCCAGTTATAAACTGGAAAGAATCTTAAATACTCCCTCTAACTGACGCCACCACTCCGTTCACACGGGAATTCCTGCTCCCTTGGTGTGATGACCTTCCTAGATACCTTGGGGTGACTATACATTGCACAGCCTCGGAGGTTGTGCGACTCAATTATGGTCCTGCTATATATCACCTTACTGAGCAGGTGGATCGCTGGATAGCACTGCCCTATCACTAGCTGGAGGCATCGCGATTATTAAGATGGTTGTGTTGCCCAGGTTCTTATATTTGTTTTTAAACATCCCTATCCTAACTCACTGTTTCCTTTTTTAATACACTTAGGGGCGGCTAACAGGCTGATCTGGGCAGGACGCCATGTGCGAGTCGGCTGGAAAACACTTATTCAGCCCTTTGAAAGAGGAGGGTTCAGGGTGCCCGATTTTTATTTATACTATTATCTTGTGGCACAGGCGCATTACGCTTATTTCTGGTACCATCTGGACGCACGTTTGCAATTCTTGAAACCCGAACACACACAGGCCAGTCCATACCCCTTTTCACCATCCTCCTGCGTGGACTCAATAGAACACCGGCCGAGATACATATCCTGCAAACCACGAGCAGGGCCTAGTGGCGCCTACGCAGATATCTGGGTGCTGGGCACCTATACTCCCCACAATTGCCAATTCTTAACAACCCCTGGATAGCGCCCACGTCCGAAACATTGACACAACAGACAGTCGCTGTCGCATACATAATATGGGGGTATGTTTTAAGATGGACATGTACGCATGGTTGTGGACTTGACTGGGGATCGGGATGTGACCATGTTGGACTGCTTCTTAATACACAGAACGCGAATGGCAATAATCACTGCATAGCGTCCTGAGACGGAGGAGCCTGTGGAGTTCCCCCCACTCACAACAGTTATCGCTACGCCTGATGGCGCACATTTAGTGTCCAGGTTGTATCGACAAGTGCAGGAACTTCAGCCAGTAATAAGTGGTGGAGCGCGCGCGGCCTGGGAGAGAGATGTAATGCAACCCATGACGGAAAAGATGTGGTCCTATTGTTACGAACAGACACGGTTTGTGTCAAATAATTATAGGGACAAACTCCTACATTTTAAATACTTGCATGGACTCTATATGACTCCGGTACTGCTTGCAAGGATGAACGGTACTAAATCAGACTGATGTCAGAGATGCGCAGTGCCGCACGCAGACTTCCTTCATTTAGCATGGAATTGCCCCGCGGTGCAGGACTATTGGGAAGCAGTGTTCGGGCACCTTGAGGAAATGGTTGAAATTGAACTCCTGCATACACCGTTATTGGCCCTGTTGGGATATGTGCTCCCGCTGAGTCCGGGGATAAGGCGTTTCACTGCAATTGATTTAATGTTGGTGAAAAGGCAGGTCTCCCTGGACTGGGGCGGGGCACTGTCACCACGTGTAGGAGCTTGGCTCCGGGATATGATGTACTGCGATACAACCAGCGATGTTTATGTCACGATGTTACCACTGGCGTCCCGCCCCAAAAATATTTGGCAGCAACTCCTGTCATATTTGCTAGGGCATGCGAATTAACTGATTGAAAAGTGTTTAATAATAATGTGATTGCTGGATTATCCAAATCAGTACAAAAGGGGGTGGTGATGGACGGAGCATCAGAACCAATCAAACACTCACACCCAGTCAACAGATCTGGGTTTGATCCATCACCGTTGTTTAGCCCACTCTGCCACCCCAGTTCAGACATGGCCATATGCAAATCAGTCTGACCCTGTGCCTCATGGGAACAGTCCAGCCCGAACTGCCAAGCCATGTCGTCCCTGGACCAGAAACAAGCTTCCTAGGACCGGTTTCTGGCATTTCAGCCGTCTTCAGCCAGGCTTGCTTGAATCCAGTGGTAAAGTGAGAAAGGGACTCACGTCTGAGCATACCCTGCCAACTTATGGCGAACAAAGCAGTACAAAAGGGGGTGGTGATGGACGGAGCATCAGAACCAATCAAACACTCACACCCAATCAACAGATCTGGGTTTGATCCATCACCGGTCTTTAGCCCACTCTGCCACCCCAGTTCAGACATGGCCATATGCAAATCAGTCTGACCCCATTTGCATATGGCCATGTCTGAACTGGGGTGGCAGAGTGGGCTAAAGAACGGTGATGGATCAAACCCAGATCTGTTGACTGGGTGTGAGTGTTTGATTGGTTCTGATGCTCCGTCCATCACCACCCCCTTTTGTACCGGATTATCCAAATGGCATGATAGACCGAAATTATCAGATTCTTTTTGTTATATGAGTCTCTGTTGTTGTTTCCAAGTTAATGATTATTGAACTGCTGCTGATATTTGTGGCTAATTGTCATATAAATAACTGTCACTGAGCTGTTCAAATAATCCACACTGTGTATAGTGTAATTGTTGTATGATTCTTTGGAACAAGAAATAAAAACAATTTTTAAAAAAATTAAAAAAAGAAAATACATGGCAAAAGAATGTCAAGCTTTTCTTGTAAAATTCACATTTGTCAGCATTTAGAGTTAAACCTGCATTGTTCAGCCAACGACATTCTAGATGACAGCTTTGTTATGCTCTTTGTGTGTAGCTCCAAAAACCAAATTGTCATCATTATAGTTAAATGCATTTACTACAAGGTGTATGATGTGTCGAATGACGTCTTGGAAAAGTTCTGCAGCACATGATACACCAAAACTCAATTATTTATAGTGAAACAGACCAAAATGCGTAGAAAAGGTTGTAATGTACCTGGATTTTTCATCAAGCTCCAATTGGTAATATCCTTTATTTAAGTCAAGTAGAGAGCAGAACTTCGCACCATTCAGTTGAGTTATCATATCAGCAATGTGTGGACCTGGAAGTCTCCCTCGCTCAATCGCCTTGTTGGCCTGACGTATGTCAACGCATATGCGCCCAGCTCCTTCACTGTTTCTTTTATGCACTACTACAATGGGAGAAACCCATGGATTTTGACCAGTGGGGCGTTCAAGGACGTCATGTTTAAGCAATGAATTAAATTCCTTTTCAACAGCCTCTAGCAAGTGAAACACAAATGGTGTCTTTGTGTAACAGGACAAACATCCTCATTTATATGCAACTTTGCTTTGAGTTTTTCTGTCCCATGAAATAATGAAGGAAATTGACTTACAAATTCATGATTGGCATTCATATTGTAGTTCACTGATATCAGTCACAAATCCGCAGCAGTGTTGAAGCTCAACAAACTGGCATTTGAGGCTGTTCCTTAAAGTACATGTATAAGTGCTTGTACCACAGTTTTCTTACGTTTCAACGTGGCTACAAACCTCGACTCTTTAAGGGCGTAGAGGCAGCCCATGTGTATACTTAAGTCTTTGACTTCATAAGTTGAGGTAATGGAGACAACTCTTGATACTTCTCTTAAGGCATGATATTTTTCAACGCACCACTGTCAATTATGAATGGTATCGAAGAGTGATCGTTGGACAAAGTTTGAATGTTTCTGATGCTTTTTAATGTTGATTTTTCTTCACTTTTAATTTTATCTCACATCCAACTAGTCCCACATGTGTATGCCTTTCTAAAGTAATCATCGACATCGCACAATTGTCATTGTCACTTTCACTGGAAACTGATACTAAGGAACTCTTTGTTGAGGATTTAGACACTGATCGACTTTGTTTGGTGTCAATTTGCCTCAGTTGGTGTGAATGCTTGGCCTTGTGGGAGCGTGTCGAACGTCACTGAGGTAGCGTTCGGTTGCCCATTTTGTCTACACACGCACTTACTTTTCTCTTCGACCTGCAAGTCATCAGAAAATGGTTTGCTTTACCACAACTGATGCATATTTGTCAGATTGCGGGACATTTGCCTTTGTGTGGAAATGACAGTCCACATCTGTAACACGATTTCTTCTTCTGTGGAGACAGCGCCTTGTGTCCCTCAGCCTTATACTTTGGCTTACTTTTCTTGCTCATGACTAACACACTTTGGGTGCCAGCTGGACATCGTAGGGAATAGTTAGTCATATCTCGGAACAGCCCCCACCATCAAAAGGCATGTCCATGAGGGTTGCCTGGACACCAGGGGCAGACTGTCAATGCAGGCTTTTGGGGCTTTTGACTCACCAGATCTTTAGGAGGAAGAAGGAGATTGACAACCTGCCTTCAGCTCTCCGACTGCCGAGTCTGGGAGCAGAAGAGTAGCAGAGAAAGTGAACAAAGCAAATACAAGGAGATGATGGCTAGAGCGCTGAAACTTTTCTGGCACTCACCCCCAGTCACAGATCTGGGTTGAATCCCTCATTGGAACAGTCCAACCCCAAGCTACCAAGCCAGGTCTTCCCTGGACCGGAAACAAGGATCCTTGGACCGGTTTACAGACATACACTGTCCATACCAGAGTAGGCAACTTTAATAGCACCACAACTCTCATACACAGGCGCTTATTTACAAGAATTGGTGAGGGCCAGCACCAGAGGGCTTTTTGCTGCGCTGCCCTATGCTAATTCAAAAGGGCAGGACTGGACCATATTTACAAGATACAGTGCATGCCCGTCTTTTCAGCCAGCACTGGCGCACATTTTGCAGCCATACGCTAGCACAGGCACCCTTGGCTAGCACAGGCACCCTTACACCATGGTGCAAGGGTGTCTGCGTTGTTGGCAGGATTGTTTTTGTGCAGAAAGGGTTCCCTTCCTGCACAAAAACATTCCTAAGAGGCATTTTCCTCTTTCGATGTGTGTTGCAGAATGCAGCACACATAGAAAGAGGAAATAACGAGGAGAAATGAAAACATTCCTCCTCGTTACGCCTGCTCTGGGAAGTGCATGGTTTTGAAGCTTTCCCAGATTTATGCCATGGTGTGAATCTGGGAATGTGTCAAAATCCACGGGCATTGCCTGGGGACACCCACCGCAAGCCCATGGAACGCCTCTTTGACTCAGAGTAAGGCAAGGCAGCGACTTGCGCTGTTTTGCCTTACTAAACATCTACGAGGCCATGAAAAACCACGCAAAGTTGCTTTGCGTGACCTTGTAGAGTCTGCACATTGCGCCTCCGGAGCATCACAAAAGTGGCACAGTTGTGCTGCAAGGGGCTCGTAAATAAGCCCCGCAATTTCTATCTGTGAGGCAGTGTGTGAGCAGGAACGTGCTGTCAAAATGGCAATGTTTCCCTTGGTGAAGGTGAGCACCATGGTGCAAGGGTGTCTGCGTTGTTGGCAGGATTGTTTTTGTGCAGAAAGGGTTCCCTTCCTGCACAAAAACATTCCTAAGAGGCATTTTCCTCTTTCGATGTGTGTTGCAGAATGCAGCACACATAGAAAGAGGAAATAACGAGGAGAAATGAAAACATTCCTCCTCGTTACGCCTGCTCTGGGAAGTGCATGGTTTTGAAGCTTTCCCAGATTTATGCCATGGTGTGAATCTGGGAATGTGTCAAAATCCACGGGCATTGCCTGGGGACACCCACCGCAAGCCCATGGAACGCCTCTTTGACTCAGAGTAAGGCAAGGCAGCGACTTGCGCTGTTTTGCCTTACTAAACATCTACGAGGCCATGAAAAACCACGCAAAGTTGCTTTGCGTGACCTTGTAGAGTCTGCACATTGCGCCTCCGGAGCATCACAAAAGTGGCACAGTTGTGCTGCAAGGGGCTCGTAAATAAGCCCCGCAATTTCTATCTGTGAGGCAGTGTGTGAGCAGGAACGTGCTGTCAAAATGGCAATGTTTCCCTTGGTGAAGGTGAGCACTTGGCTCCTGACGTATGCTAACGCCAGCCTTCCGGCACCCACACCCACCTTTTATTGACCAGGCCTTCATATGGTCAGCCCAAAAGCAGAAGAGATGGTGACTTTTACGTACAGAGCGACAAGCAGCCATTGCTGCTCCAGTCATGTTCCTGCTGTCACTGTTTGCTGGTTTTAGTTGTCCCCTGCCCTCCCATGTGAACCCCAGGCTCGATCCGTGTCGGTACTGTGCCTCGGCAGGGTTCAGCAGGCAAAGAGCTGCAACCAGCAGCTGTCTGTCTCCTGCACCATGCAGGAGGCCTAGCACCACGTGGCTTTAGTCTCTGAGGCCTGCAGCTACTTCCACCCACCACCTGCCACTAGTGCTGCCTCCTGAACTATACGACGACTTGGAAATGCAGGACCACAGTGAGGCATCTGCCCATAAATTAAGTGGGAACGGGGAGTGGGATTGGGCCGAGAGCGACGTGTTTGTGTGTGACCCATGTTTGAGCATGTCTGAAGATCTGTGTGTTTCTGCTTGTGCATAGCTGCCAACTGTCCCGTTTTTGCTGGGACAGTCCTGGCAAGTTGGAGACTGTCCCGGGTAATTCACAATCCTGGGACAGTTCGGACAATAAGGGCCTATTCAATGAAGAGAGAACTACAGGGAATTGCAATGGGAATTTCAAACTTTAGGCCAGATCAGCCGAGTTGGAAACATTCTACAATGCAGCTGAATGAGAGAATTTTTCCAACTCAGCTACTTTGGCCTTAAGTTTGAAATTCCCATCTCAATTCCCTGCAATTCTCTCTTTATTGAGTAGACCCTATAATCTGCACTATGATAAGTAGGCGCAGTGAAATTATGCTAATTATGTGGGTTGGGTGGAGTGGGCAGAGCTTGAGGGCAGTGGGTGTGGTAAACTTTAAAATAAACAATTGATAGCTGTGTTGCAAAGTGTTCCTGGAATTTGTTTTCAAATGTTGGCAACTATGCTTGTGTGTTTGTCTGAGTGTGTGTGTGGCTGAAGAATGGCTGGAAGACAGGAGAGCCCGAGGCTCACTGGTGCAGTATATTGCTCAAATGTAATATAACAAGAGGAATAGAGTAAATGCCTAGGTGAAGTATTGAAATTTCGACTCATTAACAAACAAAAAATATGCTAAACATTACCAAACACCAGTGAATGTCTAAATGTGCAACATACTGATCATGTTTGAAAATGTGGATCAGAGGTAGACGCAGGGCCAAACGGGGGAACCAAAAGCAGGTCTGGCAAAAATACTCAAACCCGCTACGCTCCGTTAAACTCATCGCGCAATATCACTCTTTTGTTTGTATTTGATTAGTTCATATATTTGCAACCGCAGGAGGCCCTATGATTGACGTGGTTTGACAATTGTATTAATGTTCCTTTTTAAAAAAAGGAAATGTAACTGCTGCTATATTTAACTTTTTTTTTTAGAAAGAAATTATTTTACTTTCTTGTATTACTCATCCCAATTGGTGTCGAACTGCGTATGGGGGCACTTTCTTTTTATCTATTTTAATTGATCCCCTCATGGTAATCGCTCAATCACGCTTTTTTAATTAATTCATTTGCATTGATATCACAATTGACAATGCAATCAACTCGCTTTGTACATATAATTTTTAACATGCTTTTATGGTCTAAAGAACCGAAACAAAGTTGAAACAAACACACTTTCCATCCGTCCATTCTCTCTCTCTCCGCTCGCCTTCACTATACCAGTCCCCTCCCTTTTGAAGCCTCATGTCTGCTGCAATTAACTTCAGGGATCTGGAGGCACCAGCAGCGGCCCTGGGCTTTCAAAACCGGCCTGCAGCCCACCGGGGAAATGCCCTGTTGAATAAAAGGCCTGTCCGGCCATTGGCTCAGAGCCACAGCTACCCAGGGTTGAGCTAGAGGGTTTGACAAACGAAACCGAAATAGGTACATGCTTGTAATATGACCCTCTCCCAATTACAGTGGCTGAAAAGGTCTTTTGTTTCAAGCCTGGAACACTTTAATATTAGTAATAGGTCATGTGTAAAATACTGCCGCAATAGCTTTCAGCAACAATGGGTTGGTGAATATATTTTTGGGAGATCAAGATGCTTAATCATGTTAAATGCACATTGCGCCTAAACTCAGATTTCAAATAAATAGCTCAAGAGGGATAAATAAACTGTGAAAGTGCCTTTCTTTCTGCAGGTTTTCTCACCAGAGACTATTTAAAGCAAGGAGGCAGGGTAGTGATGTAGAAAGGCAGAGTCCACGGGTAGAAGAGGAACTATTTGAAATGCACCGGGTGTGCTCAACAGATGGCGATTCCATTAATCTGCTAAATATGTTCCATTTAATGGCAACAACTTAACATTTTTTGGGTTGACTATTCCTCCCAAATGCAGGATTTGATTTCCCTGTAAGGGCTCAGCATTTATGGTGTAAAATGTTCCTCGCAACCAACAACGATGAACCAGATGTAGCATCATCTTTACAGACCATTTTTCTTCACAACCTTCCGCCTTTCACAAAATTTGGTGGTCGGGGGGGGGGGGGGACCTGAGGAATATGGGCAGAGGCGTAGCTAGAGCTTGTGGCGCCCGGGGCTATCCCTCAGATTGCCGCCCCTGGGAGGGGGGGTTGCTGGGGAAAAAGGACTGCAAGCACTTGAAAGAGGACCGAGAGACACGTAGTATCGCGCTAATAGTTACCTCGATCATGCAAGTTACATGCACATACATGACACGGTCCAAGGCTACACAGTTGAATACACCGGTGACTGGCAGTACAAAAGAGAACACACAGACTGCATGAACTATCTGGGGACTCCGAAAAACCGCATGTGACATCCATCAGAGCTGCGTGAACAATTACATGGTAATCCCCTCAGCACAATGCAAACATGCACATACATGACACTGTTCAGGGATCCATCATCTACAGCTGACATTAAATGACCATTCATCATGGTCCACCCATTAAAGCAGTGCACTTTGTGATCTGCATGGTACATGTTCTTTGCAGCAGGCACATTAACCGTCTGTGCTACCTTTCCAGGAGTCAACCCTTCCACTAGACAAAACTGGGATCTCTCTCTAGGAAGAACATTAATCACCGAAGTTATCATGACATTTTTATTGTTTCTGAAAATTGCTGGAGGCCAGGAAGGAGGCAGCAAGTTTTTTTTAAACCATAATATACTTGCAAACACTACGCACCCACGCGAAATAGGTACCCAGTGCGGTCACACCGTTCGCACCGCCCTAACCTGCTCAAGGTTCATGTGACCTCAGTGACAGAGTCACAGTGACTGGCTCACTGTTGCTCTAGGGTGTGCTGCTTCGTAGGCCTGCCCGCAAGACTGGAGATGAACTTCAGTATGGATTGTGGTGGACAGGCCTTCAAGGTTAACTCACAATTGACACCACTAGGCTACACCTGCTTGTGCTAAGACATCAAGCCTCCTAAGGTCTAATGGGGCCTTCTAAGGTCTAGCATGGGAATATGCTCCCTCAGTAGAGTGGTCTGGTGGACTGGTCATGAAGGCTGAACCCAGTTCCCCAGTTCCAAATTCGACAGCTCTGGCCATAGTGCCACATCCTCTCCCCCACTGAACACCATACTGCCCCACTGAGAGAAACTCGCAATGCCTTCAGCTACAACCTAATTGTGCCCGCTATAAACACTTGGATGTGGCTCAATTCAAATTATGCCCTTGATAAGAGTAATATGCTGCCTCAAAAAAAAAGTAAAAGCAAACACTCATAGGGAATGCAAGATTAAGTAAAGCATGTGAAATGTAAGCAGAAACAACATGGTTACCTTAACGATCTCTCACTCACTATTCAGAAATCAGCGAGTGGTTTTACCTGAAAAGTTAAGGACATGACTACAGGGCCCTGAAGGGAACCGTTTCAAAGTCCATTGCTTATATCCTTACAAAACGTAAGCAGTATGGTTTAAAAAGACCACATCCATAAACACAGAGCCATGGTACACATTTTGTTTTCCAATCCACCCATCAACCAGGTATTGGAGTCCCTCCAGGAATGGTACACTTTCCCACCTGGGGACAACAATGCTGTTCAAAGAAAGACTAGAAAACAAAAGTAGCGCTTCACTGCAAAGTCTGTAAAGTGAGGCTGATGTATTTGGATGTGAATAAAACCAATCTGGCCACTTTGCAACTGTCTTGTTTTATTTAGGTATGTATTTATTTTTCATATTTAAAACCTACTTCTCTCCATCTCGCTGCACTTTGGAATAGAAAAATGTCAGAAAAGGGCATTTCCCGCAAGAGTGTTTTTCTTTTTTGGATCCATTTCACAGGGAAGCAACTAAATGAAAGAAGGAAAGAGAGGCTGTGACCCGTTTCTTCAAGTTACGGATTCTAGTAAGTAAGGAGCAAGACAGAAAGAGAGTGATCAATAGGAAGAGAGGGGGGACAGCTGCCAGCACAAAAAATAGAAGAGGACATTGCCCGAGTCCTATTCCTTCTCTGGCCGTCCCCCAACGTCCACGAAAGCAAGCCGAGACTTATCTGAATGCCTTTGTCCGCCCCCAAAATAGTGCCGCCTGGGGCGGACCGCCCCTACCGCCCCCCCCTAGCTACGCCACTGAAGTAATCTGAGCGAGTAGATACCCAATGAAAACAAAAACAAAGCTAGCTGTAAGTAAGGCAAAATAATTGTTCCTTGAGCATCTCACAGAGGACTCTCCACAGGAGATAATCTTGTATTGAGTGAAACCGCCGTTCTGAAATCGTGTTACTAATTTACACTATTGCTACCCTGGTGCACCTGGCAATGCATGAACCTGCAGGAGTGAAAGTTATATCTCGGCAATGGCACCAGACTGCACAAAACAGAGCTACTGACAGCCTTGTTGGAAGAGAACTACATCCCCACTAAGGGCAAGCCAGCTCTGCCTCGTTAAAGAAGAAATAGCACTGAAAACAAGCATTGTCAAAGCCAATAGGTTTCGCCTATGTGTGATCCATTGGCTTTGTCAATGTTTATTTAACCATTTTGTACAACTTTTCTACAAAAGGATTATTATATTATATCATTATATCTATATATCAGCCCCAATTCACCTCCATACAAAAGGAATTATCGCACTCTCGGGGACATAGAAGAAAAAACTTTATTTTTCAAATGGCCGGCAACAAACGGGTTTCGGCGGACTGCCTTCTTCGAAGACTCTACATCTCCTACTGGGAAAGTCTTTTGAGGGTGTGGGAGGAATGTGATCAGGAAAGTGGCGATCTTTCAATCATCCTCCACCACTCCAACTCTAGGAACACTTGCCTGTTACACTAAAACAAGGCTGCCTATTACAGACTCCTGAAACTTAGCAAAAGTAATCTTTGACTCAGGACAAGAATCCTCAAATATAACAAAAGCATTAAAGGTTGCCAAGTGGAAAAGATGGATAGCCAACTTCTTATACCAAATGTAAGCCTTACGAAGAGCAGCGTAAGGTTCCAACCTCTGATCTACTCTGTCAACACCACCCATGTGCCTATTATAGTCAGGTTTGCGCGCTTCAGCAACCTGACCCCAAACAGTCACAGGTGAAGTGCTTTCATCATGGATGGTAGTCAGCATGTAGACATCTCTCCTGTCTGAAAACTTCACAGCTAGAAGTTCCTTGCAACGCAACGCACTGCACTGTGCCCGCACAAGCTTTTTACAAACTAGTTCTTTAGGGAAACCTTTACGGTTAGAGCGGATTGTGCCACAAGCAATAGTGTTCACTTTGGCCAATTCCCTGGACAACAGCACACCAGTGTATAAGTTATCTACATATAAATGGTGACCTTTGTTAAAAAGTCCTCTACCAAGTTCCCACACAATTTTCTCAGTCACTCCAAAAGTGGACGGACAACCAGGGGGGTTAATCCTGGATTCCTTACCGATGTACACCCTGAAATTAGAGACATATCAAGTCCTACTGTCACACAGCATATACAGCTTAATTCTATAGCGTGCCCTCTTACTAGGAATGTATTGTCTAAAAACCAAGCGGCCCTTGAACAGGACCAAAGACTCATCAATAGCTATTTCTTTTTCTGGAGCATAGATCTCAGAAAATCGATCAACAAAGTGATCAATGACAGGCCGAATCTTAAAAAGACGGTCACACTCAGGGTGATCTCGTGGCAACGCTAAACCATTATCGACAAAATGCAACATCTGAAGCAGAAGTAAATACCTATCACGACTCATGACTGCCCGGAATATAGCCGATGCTATCAAGGGACTTGCAGACCAATATGAAGACATTGATGGCTTCCTTAGCAAGCCCATCAAAAAAGTTAAACCCAAGAACTTCTTTATCTCTTCCAGATTCGTGGGAGTCCACCAGGTAGCTCTAGAGTGGGGCTTAAGGCTGGCACTGTTGTCCCTCAAAAACTGTTTGGCATACAAATTAGTCTGCTCAACAATCTCTGCCTAAAACACATCGTCCATAAACAACTGACAAAAATGTATTGGCAAAAAAAATTCTGTGTTCACTCTATACCCTGGAACACCACTAAAGTCTGGCAATGCCGGCTGCACCATGCCTGGGGCAACCCAGATGTAATCACTTCCAACTGGAAGCCCTGCAGCCCCAGGCTGCAGCCCAGATGCCTCTTGGCGCACATCGGCACATCAATGTCCTCCTCTAACACAGGCACTTCATCTGCACTAAGAGTAGCTTCATCTGCACTGAGAGTAGCTTAATCATCCGATTCCATGTAGAGAGAAAACTCACTGCCTGAATCTTCCCCTCCCTCCTCTGCCTCAGATGCAGAGTCAGCCTCTGAACCATGGTCAGAGGAAGACTCAAAGAGCATACCAACAACCTGCTGAGCAGTAATCCTGCGGCTAGCAATTATCCTTACTAAGAAAGGAGACTGCACAAACAACCAACACTGTGCAAATTAAGTAAGTCAATAAAATGTGTGCCTTTATCACAAAGCTCTATATACTCAAACTATACAATTCACTTGCAAGAGACAGCTACACTCACCAGCACCTACTCCGCAGAGAGACAGCAAAAACCAACGATATCCCACTAGAAAGAAAAAAACAAAACCAATTACTCACAAGACAACAAAATACACAGAGAACAAATGCAAAAAGTTTTTGACACTCAAAAACCAGAAGCTAAACATACTGCTATTATTACACCATTTGCAAAAAAACACATTCATGCAGAGAGAGGGAGAAATAAAGCATTACAATTGCAAATCACAAGAAATAAAACAATTAACATTATAACATGCTATGTCACTACCCAAATGGTCAATCGGCCAGATGGGCCTTCAAATAGAGCTGTGACAAATGGGGGGTGAACTTGCATGAGGGATCGGGTGAGCTTGTCTGAGGGTGGGGCAGAAAACAGGAGACAAAAATGTGCCCCCTTGCAAATGAAATAAATCCCTGGTGCCTAGTAGGGTTTTCTGCCTCCCCCCCTCCCGAACAGGGCAAAAAGGCCAAAAAAAGGGGCAGATCTTTCCCCAGGAGGGGCAGAAAAAACATTAACCAAATGTTACCCCCTTGGAAGCAACCATGTTGCTTCCATTACACACAAAACAAAATCCCTGGTGCCTAGTGGGTTTTCTGCCCCCCCCCTTCCCCGGGGGCAGAAAGGCCAAAATAACAGGCTGATCTGGCCCAGGGGGGGCAGAATACACATATAAAAAAAATCTGCCCCGGGAAGCGACCCTTGACCATGGGGTCGCTTCCAATTTGATTTCAAATAAGTACCTAGTGTCTGCTGGGGTATTCTGCCCCCCCGGGGGCAAAATTCACATTTAAAGAAAACCCCCCCTCCCTGGAAGCAACCCTTGCCCAAGGGGTCGCTTACATTTAAATGTTAAATAACTCCATGGTGTCTAGTGGCAATAATGAGGGCCCTGGAAGAGACCTTTCCCCAAGGGGTCGCTTCCATTTAAAAAAAAAAGATCCCTGGATCTAGTGGGCATTTCTGCCCCCCTGGGACCAGAAACGCCAAAAAACCCAGGCAATCTGTCCCCAGGGGGGGCAGAAAAGTCTTTAAAAAATGGGCCCCCCTAAGGAAGCGACCCTTGCCCAAGGGGTCACTTCCTTTAAATAATTAAAGGACTCCTTGGTGTCTAGTGGGGTTTCTGGCCAAATACACGGCCCGATCTGCCCCCAGGGGGAGCAGAATACACATTTTAAAAAAATTAAGCCCCTGGAAGCGACCCTTCCCCAAGGGATCGCTTCTTTTTCTGAAATAAAATAAAAATAAAAGATCCCTGGCTCTAGTGGGCTTTTCTGCCCCCCCCCCCCCCCCGGGCCAGAAACACCCAAAAACCAAGGCGTTCTGGCCCCAGGGGGGCAGAAAAGTCTAAACATTATTTGTCCCCTTGACGAAGTGACCCTTGCCTAAGGGGTCGCTTCCTTTAATCCCTGGTGCCTAGTGGGGCATTCCAAATGCACGATCACAACGCTATGCGCGATCGTGCAGCAGGAATGCCCTGTATTGAGACATCAGGGGAGAGGAAATATGGTTTCCTCTCCCCCGATGCCTCAATGCGCCCCCCCCCCCCCCGGCCCACCGGAGCAGCAGAAACTTACCCTCCACCTTGACGCGCTGGAAACAAATGGTTTCCAGCGTGTCCAGCGCTTCCTGATGACGTCGGCGCGCGCTGACGTCATGGGAATGCGTGGGGGGGGGGTCGGGGTTTCTTCCGCTACCATCCCCCTCTGTGGGGGCAAGATCGGTAACCCATGGGGAGAGCGCCAGCGCTTACCCCATGGGCTGTGCTCATGACGGAGCGGTTCCGTCATGAGCACAGCCCAACCGATGCTCATGACGGAACCGCTCCGTTATGAGCATCGAAGGGGTTAATCATACTTTGGTTGAACTAGGATCTCCCTTGCTGCCATGGAAGGTGAAGGTAGAAAATTGGCTTTGCTCGTGATCACTGAAGGTCCATCAGAAGACTGCGAATAACGGAAACTGCCTTTATTTAACCATGACCCTAGGGATCTTTTTGTAGGCTCATGCACCTAATCTTACATGGGTACTATCACCACAAAAGCTATTAATGTCTATTGGTTAATCATTTCATTAAAAAATAGAGAAAAATAATAAATAGAAAACAATACAGTAAGTATCAAGGGGTTTTGAGAACTGATTTTATATGAACCGACGTCAATTAACCATTTCCATGTCAAGACTTTCTCTCATTAGGGAATTTAACCCTTTACTGCCCCATGACTCTTTCTGTGTAGCTGTGTGCATGGCATAGTAGTTTAAATTTGGCCCTCTGTCTCGTAGGCAGCCAATGAAGTTCTTTCAAACAGGCCGAAGCTGAGCTATACTTGGTCTTGTTGAGAACCAGTTTGGCTACAGCATTCTGAATAACTTGGAGACGGGAAAAAAGGTAGTCAGCCATGCCAACATAAAGCGCATTCCCATAGTCCAGATTGCTGGTCAGCAGGGCTTGTGTAATAGTTTTCCTCCAAGTCAGAGGAATCCACAGAAAAAGTCTCCTGAGTAGTTTTAGTATGGCAACACATTTACCACACAGAGATCAGGCCTGATCTTGCATGTTTAGCATATGATCTATCAGGAATCACAGATTGTTTACAATGTGTTTAGGCACAGGAGCAGTGCTCAATGACTGGGGCCACCAGGTGGAGTCCCAGATTGAATGTGCGTTACCAAAAAGGAGTATCTCCGATTTGGCAGCATTTAATTTCAGGCAATGGGCTGACATTCATTCAGCAGTTTCTGAAAGGCAGTTGTTCAAGTTGCTTTTGGTAGTCTTGTGATTCTCTTCAAATGCAATCAGCAACTGTGTATCGTCAGCGCATGACCAGATGTTAAAACCCCATCTCCTCCCAATCATGGACAGGGGAGAGACATAGACATTAAATAGGGTTGGGCTGAGAGAAGCTCCCTGCGGAACACCGCATTTAATAGTTTTGGGGTTGGAGGAGAAAGTGCCCATTTGTACAGTTTGGATTCTGGTCAGCAGGAAAGAGTTGAACCATTGAAGAGTTTTGGAGTACAGTCCTTTTTCATGTAGGGTTCTCAGCAACAGCTCATGCGAGACGGTATTAACTGCACTGAGATAACTGAGACGAGTATGGGGGTGAAGAGACGGGTTGGGCAATATGGGTCTTGGGGAAGGGGGTAGGTCCAAACCCATGGGTGTATGATAAAGCAAATGGAAGGAGGGGCGCTAAGCTGTGGAATGGTTCTGTGTTCTGCCCAATGAGAGGCAAGACTATGGACTGAGTGGTTCCCTTCACTATGAGAGCCCTTCGGGGTTGGTGTAATAGTGGACAGAGTCTCCTGGTCTGTGCAAAGAAACCATGATAGAAACTGGTCCCATAGCAGAGCAATAAGACAGTGGCGCAGACCTCTGGTCTCCTCTCTATGCAGTGCCGTCGCCTCCGGTCCTGCCAGCGTGTCACTGCTGCCCTCCAAGTTGCGCCACTCAGAGGGGTCGCACTTTTCCAGCTTCTTGTCATGGCCCGTTTTTCTAGGACACAGGCTAAATCTGTAAAGCGAGCCACTGTTTTGTATTTTTTCTGGTGCTTGTAAAAGTCTAGCTCTCCTACCTCCCAGGTGTCAAGAAGTGGATGGTCAGTGGCTAAGGAAATAGTCGTAAGGCTGTCTTGCAAGAACTGGGTGAGCTGTGGACAGTTCCACAAAACTTGCTTGGTTCGTGCCGCTAGAGCCTGACATTAGGCACACGTATCCAGGGGTGCCAAAAAAATATGATGGACTTTGCTGCGGTTAGAGGCATGATATAGATGTAGTATATAAAAAAATGAATCAATTGCATCCTGTCATTGTGGGAAATCATATGCAGGTACACTAATGCCCTCTACGACTCCCGGGCTCAACCAAACTCTGATTCCCACGTGTTCCAAAGTGTGTTAAAAGAGTGGAATGTTGATGTGAGCACGGCCCTCGTGAGCCAGGTCATCAATCGTCTTCTATCTCCCAGAGTATAAAGACTGTCCACCAGGGTGGCCTGTTCCAAATCCTCCATCTGCCACCTCTCCCTCAGAAAGTTATGGAGGAGACTATACGTCAGGAACTGTGCCTGATGAAGCCCACATTGGTCTAACAATTCTTCGAAAGAGAGCAGTTGGCCATTATCAAATAAATTCCCAAGCGTCAACAAACCGACTAAGTCCAAGGATCGAATTTCTTGTCTAGTGAGAGCTCCCACACCTCCAGGAAGGCCTAACAGAGGGATGGAGGGAGCATAAGGGAGGGTTTTACAGATGAGTCAGTATCTCTTCAAAGGCACCAGAGCTCCAACCGCACCAAACCTGGGAGCATCTCAGAAGCTCCGCTCCAGGGATCAGGAAGGCAAGGAGCATTTTCGCGGTCGGGGTGAGGGTGGGGGGTGACGGCACCTGTGTCTCCCATGTCAAGGCCCACTAGCCAGTGAGCCATTACAGCTAGGCCATCTGGAAGTATAGTTCAAAATTAGGGGCTCCCAGGCAACCCACCTCCCTTGGGAGTTGTAAGTTGGTGATGGTCACTCTATGCTTAATGCAATGCCAAATAAGGTCTCCCAACAATCTATGTAGATTTTGGAATACTGACTGGCGCAGGAATAGTGGGAGAGGAGTTAAGTGGTAGAGCAATCGGGGTAGCGTCACCATTCTTGCCAAGGCTGCATGCCCCATTACAGAAAGTGGAAGGGCTTTCCAAAAAGCACCTGGAATCGAAGGGAAGACACCAGATTGCCCTTTAAAAGGTCAGCTTTTGAGTGGTTCACATCGATGCCCAAATATTGGAAGGAGCGAACCTCTCATCACAGGCCCTCTTTACTAATCACCACAGGGATAAAAGGAGCCTCTGGTGTCAGAGGATAAACGCTGAATTTCGCCCAGCTCTCTCGGAGTTTCAAAAGCTCCCCTGGACAGGAAACCCACTAGACTAGAGAGATCCAAAGTAAGATCTTTGAAGTAAAAGAAAACCACCTGCGTGGAGGGAAATGCAAGGGGACTCCCCATTCGCCTCTGAAGCAACGGGCATGTACGGCCAGTGGCTCCAGCACCAGAGCAAACAGCAATGGAGATAGGGGGCTCCCCTGCCGAATACCTCTCCACTCTGGAATGGCACAGAATATGAAACATGAACCAAATGGTCTGGTCCCCAAATTCATATTGGTGCAGTACAACAAATAAATACACTCATCTCAGCGCATTGAAGGCCTTCTCTAGGTTCAGGACTAAGGAAACCATCTGCCCGAGGCCAGCCCAGCTGCACACCATCCTGGACTCAAAAGAGGCGCCTAATATTGAGCACTGTATTGCGGCCTGGGAGGAAGCAGCACCGATCGCCATGGAACAAGCGAGGCAAAATCCACTGGAGGCCAAGACGTTTGTGAGAATCCTATAGTCCACGTTTAAAATGGCTATTGTATGGTAAAAGGATGGGCATAGGGGTTCTTTGCAGGGAGGCCAGTAGTGCCTCAAGCAAGGTCTCAGGAAGGTGGCACGACTCTAGCACGGACTTGTATAATTTCAAGAAGCGAGGGGTCAGGACCTAAATATACTGCTTGTAGAATTCAGTTGGGAGTCCATTGGTCCCGAGGTTTTCCCGGTCGCCTTTTCCTTTATCGCCTCCCTTGGTAGTTGTCCCACTTGTTCCCGGAGCGGTGTTAGGGAGGGTCGCTGTCCAGAGTCATTAACTACAAGCCGTACCATGGGTGCGTACTCCTGCTCTACCTTGCTTAATGCGTCCAACAGGGCACTACACTCAACGCAGGTAGTTTGGATACAGGCACCTCGAAAGATGATTTTAAAAGTTTTCCACTAAATAGCCGGGGAGGAGATTGATGCTTTATTGTGATCAAAGTAAACTACTTACTGTTCCGAGACTGAAGCCTTAAAAATTGGGTCCTCCAAGGCTGAGGGTTGTTATTTCCATGTGTGTGGACAGGGGGTACGCCCTCACCCTAGATCAAGTGGGGGGGGGTCAGATATTTCTCTACCCAGATAATCTGGCGACAAAACTAAGGAGCTGATAGAACTGGAGCATACTATACAATCGAGGTGAATGTCGAGATCATGATTCGGCTAATAGTATGAATAGAGTTGAGTACACGGATTAGAGTGGTGCCAAACATCCCACATTGATCAGTGGCGGAGCCAGGCAGTCGGGCCTCGAGCAATAGCGGAAGTGGAGGATGGGATCAGGTTGGGATTCGATCTGCGAAACAGTTAAAATCAGCCCCCAAGGCCTTCGGCATGTGGGCCCAGTAAGCCAAGCAGGTCAAGAGGCGGCAAAAAAAAGTCAGTTGATCGAAGTGAGGAGCCTAAATACTTCCCAACAATAGGGGTGTGCTATCTAACCTGGCCTCATGGAGAATGAAGCGACCCTCCAGAGCTGTCTGCTGGGCTAGGATCATCAAAAAGACCAATGGTGTCTGGCTCAAGGCTCGTTGTCCAAACCTTTTAACTGTAACCCCCAGTGCGGGGAACGGCCAGTAGGTGGCAGTAAGAGTTCAAATCGGATTGGGCTTGTGAAAAGAAGGATGTCAAGGGCACCAGGTTGGATATACCACAGGAGGGTGTGGTAGTGGTCAGGAAGATCATGGAACAGGCCTCCACCCCACGAGGTCCGCACCAGGTGAGGCAGGGGGAAAGGGCCGATGTTAGGGAAGCTCTGGAGCCAGGGCAGCAATAAGGAAATCCCCAGTATCCTCAGCGACCGGGCAGGAGGAAGCGAAAGAACAGACCCATGGGGGTTCAGAGGATATCATCAGATGTCTGCAGGTTCACATGTGGCCAAGGGTTGTGGCTGTGTGGGGTCAGGGAGGGAGAAGTGTCAACTTTGATTCTTCGCCAGAAGGGCCAGAGAATTAAGGATGACTGTCATTGAATGCAGCAGCAATGTCCAGGGTCGAGCATTGGCTAATCTGAGCCTGGATGGGGAAGGCATAATAGATGCTCAAAGTGCCCTCATGGGGCCCCTCCAGACCCGCTGTGGCACGTCAGAGGTGACCTGGGGGCGGGAGGCCCCGGGATACCGCTTTCCCTGGGTGAACCTCACATGCCTCCACCCATCTCCAGGCATCCTCCGGGTCAGTGAATAAGTAGGTTTTCTGATGTGCTATAACTAAGCTTTGCGGGGAAGAGCAGGGCATATGAAAGGTTCAGGTCTTGGAGCCGCCGCTTAACCCCTAGGAAGGAGGCCCTGTTTCTCTGAACTGCCAATGTGCAGTCCAGAAAGATAAGAATTTTATGATTGTCATTGAAAATAGGCTCAGCTCGTCTACCGCCACATAGGATAGCATCCTGGTCTTTATAGTGGAGGATCTTGGCTATAATCGGTCAAGGTGGCTCCCCCGGTGGACGCCGTTGTGAAGGCACCCTTTGTGCTCATTCCACTGAAAACTATGGGGTCATCCCCTCACTCAGAACCAGATCGCAGAGCCAGGCCTCCAGGAAGTCTTCCACTTGTTGAGCCTCAGTACCCTCCTCCAGCTCCACCCCTCTGATGTTGCTAAGGTGAGAGTGACCTTCTGCATCCTCTTCTCGGTGATCCTGAAGTTGTACCCCCTTCCCAAAGTCCATCACCGGAGCCCAGATGTTTGGGGTGTTAAGTCAGCCAGGGCCTTCTCGGATTGTGTGACACAGCCAATCGTTTGCGAAGGTCGTAGCATAACAGGGTAAGGTTCACTGCCACCAAATCAATTTTTGCTTCCAATGATGCACAAGAGGATTCAATCGCCTGAAGGATAGTGTCCAGTTTAGTTGATTCAGTTGCGTGGGTTGTAGCATTTACAGAGGAGGATGATGGCTGATCTGGCTTGGGTGGCCTTGTGCTCCTCACCATCATACAAGAGATCATGGAAGCCCAGGTGGTGGAGAATCTGCTGATGTGGGTGCTAACGGTGTGCAACTTAGGCCCGCTTGTGGTCTCCAGTCCCCCCAAATGGGGGTCTCAAGGTACCACAGACGGGCAGCCCACTGAACTCATCTGGGAAGTGGCTGGTGCCTGGAGACCTCACAGTCCTACATCAGCTGGCTGGCGAGAAGGGTCACACTCGGTGTCTAGTTGGGCATTCACCCAAGTCTCTCTCACCACCGCCCACATTCTAAACAATCCACAAACATTGATGACTGCGCTGTGAATTCCACAAGAGACTCCACTCTCGCCCCCGGCTAGGACATACTTCGAAATCCCAGTGTTTACCAGTTTCACAAAGAACGTCTCCTGGGGATCTTTACGAGTGCGCCCCCTGCCGTTGCCCCACAGAGGGCTGGGGTCCTCGACTGCCTGTCCCTGAGACACTCACCAGTTCACCTGAGGGAGGCTACCGCTCTCAATGGCAATTGCCTTTAGTCGATTTTTATTCCATGGGGTAGGAGAATGCCTGACGGAACGCTAGGAAGCCTGAGCTGCTCTATGTCCGACAATGCAGTTCTGACAATTGGCCACTCTGTCCCAGTATGGGAGTTCTCCCTGTGGGCCTCTTGTCCAGTTTTAGGTCTGGCACCCGGTTCTGCAGCCGCACAGGGGTACCAGTCCAGCCCCACTCCTTTCAATTGCTATAGGTGGTCTTCTCTAGGCAATAATACATGCCTTGGCACTCCAGGCCGCTAGGGTAGTGATGACTTGGTTAGCGCAGATGGCTTCACATAGCCTTCAGGCAATGCACCACTCACCCCAGATGGATATCTCTACAGCTTGAAAGTGCAGGCTCAAAGGTCCCCTCTCAAGCATTGATGGAGGCAGGCTCTCAGAACAAGTAACACTTCCCCATGGTCAGGCTTCATCGCGGTGTCTATGGGAGTGGCCACAGGCCCCGGCCCAAGAGATATGTCCAGGCCCCACCACGGGCTGGGCAGGTGCGGGGGGATGTTCTGCAGCCAGCCAAGGGCTCATACAGCCCTCGCACTATCAGGTATCCCGCACTATCAGGTATCCCGTCCACCCAGGCCCGCAAGTCGTCAGCACCGACAACAGGGCAGGATCCCTAGGATTCCAGTAGCCAATTCGGGGGGAGTAGGGGACACAAGGACCTTAGTTCCGTGCACCCTGCCGCCACTCACCTCCTCTCATTTATCACGTTATATAAGTAAGCATCTGGATATACTATAGACATTTACTGTTAGCGGTATTCCTGGATAAGTTTACGCTCTTGGTTAAATGACGGACTATGCTTTGGGTGGAGTCTGTTCTCTATGTTTATGCACTGGATGGGTTAATGTTCACAGGAAGTGGGCACATCATTTTTTTGATAAAGGCTGTGCACTTAAACACATTAACTAGCCGAATAAAGGAACAGATCATACACAGGTGTTCTTTTACTGGCTGGGAGGATTGCTGCATGAATGTTTGATAGGACCAGATGCTGATCACCTATGCTGGATGGTAGATGTTACCAGCTTTTGCTTTTTGAAAGAGAATATATATAAATATATATATATTTATAAATATATATATATATATATATATATATATATATGTGTGTGTGTGTGTGTGTGTGTGTCTGTCTGCATGTATGTTGTTTTTTGTGTGTGTATGTGTTTATAATATATTGTGCAGTGTTGGGAAAGGCCATGGCTCGCGAGAGGCGAAGCTTTGAATAGGTCATGATATCCCTCTCCTCCCACAACAATAGCAATATAGAAGGGGTGTGGCCAACACGTGGAGGAAGTTATCCACTTAGTTAAGCAGCTCTGTCCCAGTGATATCCTTTTTGGAAAATGTAGACATTTATACATAAGGAATTGAGTAAGAAAAAGTGAATTCACGCATTGGAACCTGGTCAGAAGATGATTCCAACCTTTTTATTGCTATAAACAAACTGTGTGTACAGTGGAAAGCGCACAAAAAGAAGGCAACCATACACAGGATGGCAGATCGCGGCATTCAAGGACATGAATTAAAAGTCTGGCCACTCAATTTCAGAATTCAAAGTCATCCTGGAGCCACACAACACTAACGCTTGATATAAAGTATGGCCTTCTCCATCAACACCCATGTATTGCCTGATAATTAAATACAAGACTACTCCCAAGATGGTGGTTCATGACAACTGAGGAGAACATCAGAGCGCCATTTGATACGGATCTCTCCAAAAGGAAAAATCTGATTGCTTGTATCGACTGAATCAAGGTATGATCAACCTCAAGTGCACCCTCAATGTCTCCACCAAAAGAAAGACCATCAAATTTGGGCTAAATATTGTATAAATGCTATTTAGGCTAGAATTACAATATTTGGAAACTAAATTGGAATATAAAATTACCTACTTCATTTCCCAGAAATCATTATACAATTAACTACAACGAGCAACGAGCAGTTGTACAATAACACAAGTGGTTAGCCACTCAATTTTAATATTTCTGTTACAGTGGTTGGTTCACTGTCTAAAGACAATTGAATACACTTCAATTGATGTATGGCTTGTAATACAAACTTCTTGATGGTATTACAACTGTAATGCTGTGCAGTAAAAGTATATTAGAGCCTAGCGTGGCACCTAAAAACACTGCCTTTCCTACAGATTCTAGCGGCTCTATATTGAGCCCAGGTATACAATCAGCTGCTTTCCTTGAACACTCTTCTAACCACCTACCAGCACCGCAAAAAGACAACAATATGAACAACAATTTCTCACATAATTGCTCAGTGATATCTGTCTGCGTCTCACAATAGAGTCTATAGATACCTCACAGAGTCTACTATTCTGCTGAAGTTTCAAGATACCTTAATGAATTGCTACATCTCATACGACCTAGCCACTTGCTTTTAGTAATTTTTAAAGACGACAACAAATAAATGTCTCCATGAGTGGTATTCATTACACAGCACTGGAATTCCTACAGCAGAATTCTCCATTCAAGTCAGTTGGACCTCACCACCTATCCAGGAAGTGTTAATTCAATATCAAAAGTCGGCTATAGCACTATGTAGATACTGTGCATACTACTCATGGGATCATGGCGGAAAAAGAACAGGACCCTGGAATGAAGAGTAACAAAACAAGATCCACCTAATCTAGATTCTCCCATCAAAAGCAAGAATGAATACTCTAATATGATTAAAGCAATTCTCATGAAATGAGATTGAGTATGCAACCTTGCTAAATCAACTAAAACTAACACAGATGTTATGCAAGTGGAAATCACAGCAATAAGGAACGATGTAAAACAGATAAATAGTAGAATTTTGGAAACTGAAAATCGACTCCGTAAACTCACAGATTGAGAATAAATACTCATAAAATAAACTTCTTCTTTTATGTGTAAAACATTATGTCTCCAAAAAGATGTATCAAATCTAGAAGATCGTAATAGAAGAGGTAATATAAGGATTTTTGGTATAACAGATGACACGGAAGGGCATGACACCACCGTTTGAATATATTTACTGGAAACCTGGATAACAAAGATGACTGGCATTTCTTTAAAAAAAGATTTTGAATTTAAGGGAGCACACAGAGTACCAAATCGGCCTTCATTGCACAAGAAACACCCTAGACCAATAGTCTGCAAACCACTTAGGTTTCAACACACAGAATCCAGAAAGAAATAACCATATGGTATTCACATTTGCAAAATATACTTATGAAAGTCATGGTCAGCTTGCTAAAGAGGGCTGGCTGGGATGAAGGAACAGATATATTGTGGGCTCTAAGCACATTCCCAACTTCCGCCTGTAAAAACATTAAAAGAAAGGAGGGCAGGTCATCTACTCAAATATTTTCTTTCAATCCAATGCCAAAAAAGAGAAATGCCCAGATATTGTATCATGTATCACCTGGAAGGAGCAAATTTGTGATAACATTCCTATCGTCATCTGTTTGTCCAGATAAGGAGCACCAGTCCACACCACACTGAGCAGGATTTGATTTGATATTCTTTGAAAAGAGTTTGAGCAATTCTAGTATTCTACAGGAGGGCTGTAACCTGTTATCTTGTGTGCCTATTCTGGTGAATGCTCTAGATACTCTTGGGGCTGTCTATAAAGCTGGAACATTTTGACATAATTGTGTCAGAGAAGTGACAGTATGAGGGTTGAAGTAATGACATTACTATTCATTTTAAACCTTGCGGAACAGAGGACTGAATAAAGAATCTTTTCTGCCCTAAACGCAATACAATAGAGAAAAGCATCAGTAAGTTGAGGCAGCCTCTGGAAGCAGTGCCTAAAGTCCGCACAGGAAAATCATAAATCCGAGTACAACTCTACACTGTGATATTTCTCTGTGTGATAACCTTGATTAGGCCCTAATCCATCGGAAATCTAACCCAGTAACTGTGTGTAAGCATGTGTATATTAGGATTTTTCTTAAAATGATGTGGCCAATTAGGATGGAGGGTGGACTTATGTACGCCCACTCCCTATTGGAAGTGGGACCATCCAACAGGCTGTCGGCGGTCACGACAGAGGCATTATGATGCAACCGCCATCACGGCAGTTGCAATGCCTATTCTTTGCATTGCAGCGGGTCCTGCTGGCCACAGCACATGCCGCAATGCAAAAAGAAGACACCTGACATATCCCTGCACTATGTGGCAGGCACCGCATGGTGCAGGGATATGTAGGGGGGTACCTATGGTGCCCTCCAAAACCCACAGCTTAGAGCCAAGGGGGCCTGCTATGGGCCCCCAGAGTCCCTTTCTGCCTGCCTTTTCATGACGGGTTACCCGCCATAAAAAGGCAGGCAGAAAGGGACATTATAATGCCTACAGCGGTGACTGGTAGGCACCACCACCATTGTAGGGATATGATAACCCTCTGACGCACCGCAGGCTCAAGGGGCCCGTCGGATGCGTGGCGGTCGGTCTTTACGACCACCAACTATCCACCCGCCATGGTAATGTGGCGGTGGATAACATGGTCCCGATGGCAGTGGGACAGCCACCAACGGGATGTCAGTGGCAGTCCCACCATCTTCATAATCGCCCCCTATGTTAGGATCTCCTCTACAATAAGTGTCATGCTTCACGGTTGGGTCTGCTCCCTGAATTGTTAACATCCACAAACCAGAGTGGTAGGATGGGTGGAACAAACCAATCACACAGTCTCACTTGTAGAATATAAATCAGTCAAACCCCTGTTTTTCCCCTAGTAGGGTACTTACCCTCTTTGCTCACAGTTAAAGTTTAGAGCCCTTAATTTGCTACACTAATATTGCCTAGAGTCACCGCCTGTCTTTAATTTTCACGGACTATCTATATATAAACACTAATGTCCTTTGTCGGTATTGAAGATTTCAATGGATAGTATTTGTCCATAATTTTAGCCTTGGTGCTAAAAGACCTATGGTTACAGTGTAAATGCCTCGACTGAAGTGGAAGATCTCCTGTACTGTGATCCAGAGGGAGGGGCAGACTAACAAGAAACAAGCCTTCTCGCTAGGGCGCCAGCAGCCATAAAAAGAATTGTAGATCTATGCAGTTGGTTAATCTGTAAATGTAAAGGCTGCTTGAGAGCCAGTCGAGGTGGCATTAATTGATGGACACTTTAAGCTTCTTTAAGACAAAGCTTTATTCTTTTTGAGAGTATTGTAGGGTTTGTCCCCAGCTGAGTTGTGGATTGCACGCTCTTAATGAACAGTTGTGAAACTGCACTAGGTACAATCTCCATATTAGTACAAATGTATACTTTAAAAAACTTTTGCTTTTAACCAAAATTTGTGTCCACATTTTGTGGCAGCCTATCTTATACTGTGTGTAATGCAAGATTAAAATAATGTCTTGCACATTCACAGTGCTTTCTGTGACGGGCAGGGACTCCTAGCACTAAAATTCCACAAGTCGCTATTTCCTGCTGAACCAAACAGAATTCAGTTTTATGGGCTTGTTTGCACACACATACACCTGCAGTGATCACACTAACCAACAAAGGTTTCATAACATAAAATAGTGAATTTCTCACTGACTTTTTTTTTACTTAGATTTACTTTTTATTTGAGGTGTGCATTATTTTATAAGCAGTTACCCGATAGTGATAGATCAAACAATAGTCACAGAATTTTTTTGTTTCTTTTTACCTACACCTTTGATTCCGCCTTCACACTCACTGACCACATCTTCATTGCACTCAGGATAACAGTATCCATACTGTTTTTTTTTAAATGTCCTTTGACCACTGAGAAATCCAGTGATGTTAGCATATGTTGTCACGCTGTCCCTCACCTTCACTATGTACCTTTTCTGATTATTCAACCACTTGACATTGCCGCTTCTGGTTCTGGCATCTCTGCTGAGTCTACTCGCCAGGTATGCAATACTTTTCAGTTCTCATGGAGGACCTATCTGATTTTAGAAATTGTCCCGCCATGTTCTTCTCCTTCTCATTTATCTGGTTCTTAGCAATGACGATTTGAATCATTTGCTGTGGATCACGCCTCTGATCCTTGTTTCATCCTGCTCTTTAATTTATTCTCTGGTGGTTAGGCTCCCAGTCCTGAGATAACTATAGAGCCCTGGATGCACACTCTAATGCAGCAGTTGGTCCTTCTTGGTGCAGTGAGACCACGGACAAGTTGTGGGTACCTCACATACTGATGTTAGGTGAGAGACTGTCACCTAAACCATCTGCTCTGCCTCGTTAATTTGTTTAGGTTTGACATCTAGTGGAGGGTCAGGTGAGCCAGATGTGTTTGTTCAATTTGCATAAACTAGCAGGTGAAAAGGTTATTTACCTTAATGTTTCCCAAACTGTTTGCCATGGATATTGAAATGTTTAGAAACAATCAAAATGTTGCTGTTGCTTTCTCTCCACCAAAGATTAAGTATATTTGGGTAGGAGTGATGCCCTTGGCACCGTGCTCAAGTGTATCAGTTTACTATTGAACAAGGAAATAATGTGCCATCTGAATGTAGCATACCTAGAGGCAACCTCATACACAGCCCAGTGAATAACTAGTGCAATATAAAAAATATGATGTATAAGGAATGGAGGTTGTGAATTTATTTGCATATAGGATGAAAATCTGATGGAATATTTATTTATTTCACAGCCCTGATGATGTCCCAGGAGGGGACGAAACGCGTCGGCTGTTGAGATTGTGTGAAATAAGGATTTGAAGCATTTGTTCCTTGATAGATTGATTGGAATATAAAAGGACTGACATATAAAAGGATGGAATGATCGTTTGATGGATTGAAAAGACTCTCAATGATAAATCATCATAAAAAGGAAGTGAAGCAATTTTCCTTGATGGATTGATGGGAGTATATAAAAAGGATTGGAACCGCTAAGGATGGAAAAAGAACTTTATTGACAAATCATCTTAAAACAACCAGTTCTATATGCAATTGGAGGAATACCTCAAATATACAGAGGACATTTATATGTGATATATTAGACATATTTCTTGTTGGGAGGGAAGATGACAACTAAGAATAAATGATGCTTATGTTTGAATCCAAAAAATTGGTGTTTGGAAATATTGTTTTGAATTGAGTGCTCCTTATTTGTGTGAATTGTTTGTAATTTTTCAAATGGTTGAACGATGACCATTGGTTAAGAGAGCACTAATAGTGCAGAACATTATTGATATTCCATATATAAAAAGCAATCTAAATTATTCCCTGTGCGCACAAGTGCGGGACCTTCATCGTTTTGGCATTTTTTGAATCAATTTAAAAAATAATAAATAAATGCATTGATAAACCAGTAGGGTGCGGCTGCCAATCCTTTTGTCCTGAATGTTTACCCTTTGTCTTGAATCTTGACCCTTTCTCATACATTTTTTATTTGTATTGTCCTGAATTTGCCCCATGCCAGGTGGTCACCCTAATGTTGCTCTGGTACCTAACTAAAATTATAATGTTTCGCCTTTCATCCACCAACAGCTGCAGTCTGCAGGAGGCCTTGCTGATGATGGATCAAGTTGGCTCATGGGCTCTGTTTTGTCACTGAAATGTTTTTAACAAATATGCACAGTCTAGTGGTCGTTTCGTCTTATCTAGCTCTCCTGTGGTGCTACAAGCTATGAAAGTCTCCGACCAGCCCCAGCAATATTCTTTCGGGAAACTTTTAGATACCTGACAACCAGTGCCACTGTACCGGGTGCTTACCTTAGGAGGGGGGCATCTTGTTTACAAGTATATTATGGTTTTAAAATCACATGCTGCTACGTTCTTTGCCTCCAGAAATTTTCAGGCAACAATAAAGATGTCAAGATACCTACAATAACTAATGTTCTTCCTGGAGAGGAATCAGAGTGTGGTGGTCTAGTGGAAATTTTAACTCATGTATGGTATCACTGAGGGATAATATGTCTGCTGCAAAGAATGTCTACCATGCAGATCACAAACTACATACATTATAAACATGTCAGTGGGTTACTGCTTTTGTCAGACAGATCCTTTTGTTACTTGCAGTTTATAAGTTAAAATCCTAACATAGAACAGTGAGCTACTAACTGTCATCAAAGAGCTGCATGCAAACTGCATGGTATAGATTAGAGCGTTGATTTTTTTTTCCTGTGTTTCATTATCTTAATGTTGCAAAAAGGGTTCGTTGGTGTAGAAATCAATTCTCATTATTAAAGAGAACCCTCAACAACGGAGTTATATTTTAAAATTCTGAGTTTGTGCTTCTCCTGACCAAGCACTCAAACTTTAGTCTACCAGTATGGATGACATGTTACTTTTACACCTTGTAGTCCTGTCTTATGTAACATATTCTATACACTGATTTGCACACGTCTGTGTGTTACGAGTGTGATATAAAGTGCTCTGAAGTCAATATTTAAGAAGATAATCCTATTAAAGTGAAAAATAAGCCATGTTCTGTTGCCATACAGCTTTGCAAAGTGGACGACTCTATTGACGTCTGCAGTCGCATGTATTTTTCAGAAGATGAATATCATTGAAAGGAGGGTCCGTTTCTAAATGAGGGACAGATGACGGACATTTTTATCCAATGTACCATGCAATCAGCAAATGAGATATCAATGGCTGAACTAAGTGTACCTTCTAATATGTATCGACTCTGGGTCTGGGGCAACTACACGGGCGCTATTACTATATCAACCACTAGCCTAACCTCAGGGGTTATATCTGTGGTGTCAACTCCTTACCTCCCCCTCAACGCCAGGACTAGCAGCAGGTGAAACCCCTGTGATATGTAACCGAGAACTAACCACGGAAATAACACACACGTCTTGCCGAGCTCGGGGCACCCATATTAAGCCTAGTTTAACTTCCGGTGGCGTCAGGTATCAACTCCTGGTCTCACCGAGGCCGCGCCTGTGACGTCGACGGGTTCTAGCGTCCGGGAGCGAGTGCGATGCCGTGAAGTATGCCTGTGACGTCAATCTCTAAATAAAGCGGGGGTTGGCGGCAGAGATGGAGGGAGAATCCGCTCTATTAATCGGTGGCCTAATCCCTGTGGGAGTCAATTGAATATTGTTTTTATAACCCACTGGAGGGGCCCACCTGCCCAATCAGCCAGAGAACACACATCCGTAGTGTGTCGAGATGATTATCCCTTTAAGGTGAATAGAAAACTAACACGTGTTTGGAGGGTGACGTAGATTTGAAAAGCGAGCACTCCATTAAAGTCTAAAGAGTCGTTTTGCTCGTCAGGCAGATGAGGGTAACTCAGGAGTAGACACCGCCGGAACTTCATGTTCCGAAAAAAAGGAAGACGCTGGATAAACATCCAAGTGACACCCGGTGTAGATTTATGACAGAGTTCCTACCAGAAACACGCCCCCTGGCAGCAGCTGCCAGGTCATTCTATTAGCAGCTTGTTGCAGGAGATGGAGCGCGCGCCGGCGGCCACGCGCACAGGCGGACGTGGAGGCACATTTCTCATGTAACTCTCCCAGGGGAGTAGTGGCGAGGCGATGGAGCCAGATCGTAGTTAAGGATATCAGCAGCGCTGCCAGATTTTCAGACAGTTCAGGAGTGATATCTCTATGGTTTCGCTGTGCGTGAGAGACATTCTGCTGCCAAAAGTGTGACACTTTCTCTCGAGAAAATTCGTATAATTTACATTTGGCACTGTCAATATTTCGATATCCACAGACCTCCTTCACACAGGTTCCTACAAAATGTAAATTACAGTTGATAAGCATGTGACTATCGAGGTGTGCGCTCTGCACGAGAGTCCAAGGATTAGATGAGCATGTAGTCTGAATGGTTAATAAGACCCACTGACGGGCATTGTCAAAAACTCGCACTGTTTTCAGCCCCAATTAAAAAGCTTTCAATCATGCGCAGTTGTGAGCCCCCACACACAACCTGAACCCACCTAGAGGCGACTCAATTCAAGTTTCAAGTTTAAGTTTATTATGTTTTGGCTCTCTTAAGAGGGCCACATAAGATAAACACACAATTATACAACAGTACTTACAATAAAATCACAAAAGGACGGATGAGAAGGTAATACATCATATTCACTGGTCAAACAATTGTCAAATATTTCTCTATATATCATTTAATAAATATTTAAAAAGCCTTTAAAAAAGTTAAAAACTTTAAAACAAAACATTTCATTTGGCGGACAATAAAGTGCATGGAAGAAGGTATTTACATTTAAAATTCCTAATTGTAAACAAATAGGTTTCAACCATTTATAACGCAATGAGCGTAAAGCGGGACAAATAAACAAGACGTGATTACGATCCTGTACAGCATTATGACAAAGATTACATATAGGAGATACACCATACCATTTAGCTAAAAGGGGATTTAGTGGGAGCAAATCTTGTCTTAAAAGGTACCATAACCTACGGACTCTGTGGGGGATATTCCATGTAAGGTATTGTTGTGCCAGCTTTGGTGTGTATGTATTTAGAAGAAGTTGCCTTTCCGTTTTTCCTTGTTGGGCGATCATATCCAATTTATAACTGAGTTCCCAAGATGCACTTTTTAATTTAGACTTTAGTTCAGAGGGAGTAAGTAAAAACAAAGTGCTTACATCCAGCTCTAACAGAGTTACTGCTTTTCTAAAGTTTTTTACTAACAGGGAAAACTCGTTAAAATTGCCCAGAAGCTCATTTTTAATGGCTTCCCGTAAGGAATCCTTTTTACCTCTAGCTAAGCAAGCTACCCACCTTACCAGGGCAATCAACCCCTGTACCCAACAACTTCGGAGTCCGAATTCCAGTCTACATGAGGATACAGAACAAGCTGTGTTGATGGAAGTAATTCTTCTTAATATCTTTCCTTCCATTCTATGTAAAAATCCCCAATGTTTTAACTCCACTAATTCTAACCCATACAGTAAGGTTGCAGGAATCTTTGCCCTAAATACATCCAAAAATAGTGTGAGGTGTCTCTTCCCTGTAGCCTTGTACAAGGAGCATAATCCCATACCATGAGCTAATGCTTTAAGCGAATTATGGTCTGTATGGGAATTCTCACTTAAGTTTGCAGAGATTATTTTACCTAAGAAGGTATAGGTTTTAACCACCTCTAAATTATGTCCGCCTATGGCCCATCTATAATTTACAGACCTACATTTTTTCTTTCCAAAAATACACATGATTTTACTTTTTTCGAAGCATTAATCTTCATGTAATTTGCTTCTGCGAATTGATTTAATGCATGTAAGCGGTTAGACAGGCCCTTCGGGGTGAAGTCTAATATGAGGATATCATCTGCATACATTAAAATTGATACCGATGATCCTCCAATTATCAGGGCTATCCCACCGCACACTGAAATGGAAGAAGGAAGGTCTGCCGTATAAAGAGAAAACAATATAGGGGCCAATATGCACCCTTGTTTCAGCCCATTAGGAGAAGGAATAGATTGAGACAAACCTCTTTCTCCGCCTTGTAGTACCTTACACCACGTGTTCGAGTGAAGGGATTTTACAAGTTCAAGTAACTGTAACGGCATGCCTAGAATAGCAAGCTTTCTCCACAGCGTTGGACGGTCCACCTTATCGAACGCTGTGGAGAAATCAATGAATGCCGCATATATTCCACCACCACGAACACGTACGTATTTATCGACAATCACCTGTAATGCTGTTAAATTATCAAGTGTACCATGCTCTTTACGGAATCCAGTTTGTTCCAAGGGTAGAATGTCATTTAGTTCCATCCATTCAGAAATTAAAATCAAAAGACATTTAGCAAAGATTTTCCCTATAGAGTCCAATAGAGCTATTAGACGATAATTCCCAGGATTATCCCTCTCTCCTTTTTTAAATATCGGGATTAATATACTTCCCCTCCAAGAATTAGGGACTGATCTCGATAGAAAGCAGGCATGAAATACTGGAAGGAGAATCCTACTCCAGGAAGTAACGTCTTGCTTTATTATAGACATGGACAGCTCATCCGGACCCATAGCTCCGGAAGCACTCATACTCTTTATCACTGAAGCGATGGTTTTCTCAGTCGGAAGCTCTATATTAGGCTGACTATTCAGGGCTAGATCCCAGCTGTCACCCTCTACGCTGTTAGGGGCATACAAACTAGATATAAATGATGTCCAGACATCTTCAGCAATAGAGATAGGGATGGGGGAAGTTCTTACCCCGCATCCTTTCCCTATTAGGGACCAGAATTCTCTAGATTTATTAAAGGCCGATGCCTCTCTTAACCTAATCCAGAGAGAATCTTCTTTTTCTCTCTTTTAATTTTATTCTAAGTCTAGCTCTCCTTCTTCTTAATAAGGCTATCTTATACTCATTTTCCTTAGTTCTACTAAGGTACTGTTGCCTTACAAGTTTATTTATTTCCTTATTTAGGGGTAGTAATAAACTGGGAGGGAGATATAACTTCTTAGGTTTTCTTAATTTCTTAGCTCTCGTGGTAAGCTTTTCCTTAAAAATTTCAAAATATAAAAATTCCCTACCCTGCCAATCGTCTAATTCAAGTAAGGTTTGGGCAAGAATATTTTGTACATCTTTCATAGTGGAAGGGTCCCAGAAGCACCTTCCAGACTTGCAGTGAATAGAAACACCTTTATTAATTATAGACCAGGATTCAGTATCTGGGGGTTGTAATGAGACTATTATATTAATCACATTATGATCGCTCAAACAGGATTGAGAGATCATCATGTCCTGAATATAAAAAAATGAATCATAATCCGTAATTACATAGTCCAGGATAGATTCACCCCTAAAAGAATTATGTGTAAACTTAGCCGGAGTGTCAGAAGGCATCCTACCATTTACAATTAACCCCTCTAAATAACTGAGTTCTTCAAGTAATCTTTCCTCTTTTATTAGTTTTTATTTTACTAGGAAAGATTGCTTGGGGTATTTTGTATGCTTCTTCCTTAAATTTACTTCTAAACATATCTATACTAGAAGTGGACACTTTACTATTTAGGTCACCCATAAGTAAAATATATGGGGGGTGATCAAGCTCTAGTAATTGTTTTACATAAGAAAACATTCGCTTCAGAACGGTATTAAAGATATCTTCAGGTGGGATATATGCATTTAGGATTACGAGAGAAGTCCGTCTACCTGTGGACGCTAGGTTATTAATAGTTATTGATTGAAAAAGATTACTAGTGTCCTTATAATGGGAAAATTGCCATTGTAATGAATTTGATAAAAAACAGGCTATTCCTCCTTTCGCGTGCCCTTTTTTTGAGGGTGTGGCGGCGGCCTCAAATACAAAATAATCTTTCCCCCCATAAAGGGAATCTTTGCACCATGTTTCCTGAATACATAGCACATCTGCATTCAAAGAGAATAGATAATCAAACTTCTGAGGACAATTATGTAATCCTGCGGCATTCCAGGATATGATTTTTAATTGTCTGTTAAAGATGTAGAAGCGGTCTTAAGTTATTCGATGTATTACTAGATAAAACTCCTGGGAGCCAATTCCAGTGTTGATTATCTTCTGTTAAGGGAGTAACTAAATTTTCAGGGGGAGAAAGTACCTGAGAGACCATACGCTTTCCTCTAGAGACCCGCATCTTTAGATCTTTAATATGGATGGTCGGGTCTTCTTGCCGAAAACCCAGCTCTGAAACTCCTTTTCTAAAGAACGTATGCTTTCCATTATTAAGAAAGGGTAACACATCAATCCCTCTACGTTGGAATGTTTCCCATTGTTGGAGGACAAGATTCGCAATTATTTTTGAACAGAATTTTACCCTTACGCGCGGACCATTTTCAAACCTTATTATTGAAACCAAATCAATATCACTTGACAAAATAAGTTTTAAGCTTTCAATGTCCTTGAAGGAATTCAGCAACCATGATCTGTTCATATTAAGGTCTGAGTCAAATAAGGGGAGAAAGTCCAGTGACAGGGTATCCACACATGGATTAGAAGTTTTTAGTGGTACAGTAGGTAAATTAGTGGTCACATGCGCTAAAGGCCAAAAAGTAGATGCCGATGGATTAAGTACCCTTATTACAGTAGGCATATTACTTGTAACTTCATCCCTTAGTACCAAAGGCTCTATCCCACCAACCTCGGAACATAGGGCTCCCCCATCCATAGTGCTGACATCAAGGGGACCTTCGACTATAGGGTTGGTGAGACCACCAGCAACCTCTATAGATGAAGTCTCCAATAATAAACTATCTGGAGTTTCTATAACATCAAGTACTTCTGTATTTACATGCTTTTGAAAAATAATTTGCCTCTGTCTTTTCTTCTTATATTTGCGAACAGGTTTCCTATTTTTCCCTTTGTTCTTTCTACTTTTTTCTATTACTGTCCCCGTAATCACTACGGTACCTTCAGGTTCTTTTTTATCCTGAATAAAAATAGGAAAAAGTTCGTTTCCAGCGGTTGGATTAACCACTGCCGATTGTTCTTCCTTCAAAGTCGGTTCCAACTCTTTCCTCAAATTTAAAGAGAGTGGTGGCGAAGTCGTTGAGGGCTCATGAATATCTACTTTTACTGACATCCCCACTGGTACATTTTTTCTTAATGGAATGTTACTATCAAGAACATTCTGGACAACAGGTTCGATAGGGAAAATAGACCCGTTCACAGCATTTTTGACAGTTAATACTTTCAATATTTCAGTAACTGAGTCCAGAATACAGTCAGTGCTCCCAACAAATTTACCCAATAAACCTAATATAGAGGTCAATAAATGTTCAAGTGCTATCAGGGAATCAGAAATTGGTTTTTCATTTCTTATATATTCGGGTGCAGTGAGAGAGCAAATACCTGATAGATTAAATTGCGGAGATTTCAAATCACTCTGCAATGAAAGAATGTCATTAGATGTAATAGAAGGAGTGCTTCTATATAACCGTAATCCTGAAGGCGTTGCTCCATTTAAGGAAATACAAGGATCAGGCTGTTTCAAAATCCTCTCGCCCATATAGCGGCCACACAACTCTAGATCAATACTAGACGGAATAGAGATTTCTTTTATATCCTCCACCTGATCTTCTGTATCCTTAAGAGTGTTAAACTGAAAACCTTTCGAATCTGCTTTCATAAGGACTGAATTGTCTCCTTTAGAGAAACATGCTGGGATGTCTACATCTTTAGTCAGGAATAGGGTGGAAGAGACTTTTTCCGTAGTTAACATAGAGTTAGTATCGGAGGCTGCTTCTAACGGCGGTTCCGTCGTAGTTATTATCTCATTGTCAGTGATGACTGGAACTTCCATATATTTGTTCTCTGGTTTTTCCCATAATTTAAACAACTGCATCTGTCCCTTCAATTGTAAGCTATGTTCAAATTTATTCCTCATGGGGTTGGATCTAATTTTGATGCATGACCTCCCCCCTAAGACTCTTCCAGAGCGTAGTTTTTTTGCTGTCATTTTATATAAAATAAAGGAATAAAAACAAAGACTACCAATAAACGAATAAATAAACCAACGATATAATTAGAATCAACAGTCAAAATAGAATATATATATGCGACCAGTCAATAGTTGTATCACCCTCACCGTTTTATCGCCTTCAATAGCTGTCAAGAATGTACATGCGATGAACATCAATATGGAAATAACAGGGCCCTGCCCGGCCGACCTCGGCCACTGAGGGCCACAGAGGGCCCGCCCTTTGCCCGGGCTTTGCCCGGCGCCGACCCGCGCGCGATCCCGCGACGCGGGGGCTAGCAGTTGATTTATGCGCCTCTGTGCGCAATAGCGATGACGTTGGCGGGATTCCCCCGCAAGGGTTCTTGGGGGCTGTAGTCTCAGTGCACACTGCGGCCGCGAGGGCTGGAAGTGCGGCGGCGGCAGGGAGACGCTGGAGGTTGCGGGCACAAACGTGGATCCAAAAGAACAACCAGGAACACAGCCAATGCCAGGTAGGATGAACTGCCCGTTAGTGACAGGGAACACCCGCTCTGCCGAGGCTAGCAGTTGATTTATGCGCCTCTGTGCGCAATAGCGATGACGTTGGCGGGATTCCCCCGCAAGGGTTCTTGGGGGCTGTAGTCTCAGTGCACACTGCGGCCGCGAGGGCTGGAAGTGCGGCGGAGGCAGGGAGACGCTGGAGGTTGCGGGCACAAACGTGGATCCAAAAGAACAACCAGGAACACAGCCAATGCCAGGTAGGATGAACTGCCCGTTAGTGACAGGGAACACCCGCTCTGCCGAGGCTAGCAGTTGATTTATGCGCCTCTGTGCGCAATAGCGATGACGTTGGCGGGATTCCCCCGCAAGGGTTCTTGGGGGCTGTAGTCTCAGTGCACACTGCGGCGCGAGGGCTGGAAGTGCGGCGGCGGCAGGGAGACGCTGGAGGTTGCGGGCACAAACGTGGATCCAAAAGAACAACCAGGAACACAGCCAATGCCAGGTAGGATGAACTGCCCGTTAGTGACAGGGAACACCCGCTCTGCCGAGGCTAGCAGTTGATTTATGCGCCTCTGTGCGCAATAGCGATGACGTTGGCGGGATTCCCCCGCAAGGGTTCTTGGGGGCTGTAGTCTCAGTGCACACTGCGGCCGCGAGGGCTGGAAGTGCGGCGGCGGCAGGGAGACGCTGGAGGTTGCCGGCACAAACGTGGATCCAAAAGAACAACCAGGAACACAGCCAATGCCAGGTAGGATGAACTGCCCGTTAGTGACAGCGACTCAATTCATATTCTGCACTGGTATAAAGAGTTACATGCTTGGAAAAAACGATAGAAACAGAAGCAATGTTATAACAAGCATTTGCAAAACGAATAGGTCTCGCCTATGCAAGATCTATGTAATGTAATGTAATGTAATGTAATGTAATGTAAAAAGAGCTTATAAAGCGCGGCTAACACCAGACGGTTTCTTGGCGCTGAGGACAGAGAGACAGAAAACAAAACAGTCCGAGAGGCTAAGAAGATTCTAATTGTAAGCTATACGGAATAGATAGGTTTTCAGAAGAGACCTAAAATGGGCTAAAGAGGAGGCCAGTCTCAAACTTAACGGGAGGGCGTTCCAAAAAGAGGGGGCAAGAAATGAGAACCTTAGTCCACCATGTTTTTTACGATTGTACTTAGGGATTTGGAGAAAAGCCAGGGAGGAAGAGCGAAGGGTACGGGAAGGGACATATGGGTGCAGAAGTGACGAAATAAACAGAGGACCTGTGCCGGCAAGGGATTTAAAGATAATACAGCCCAGTTTAAATTTGCACCGCTCAGAGATTGGGAGCCAGTGGAGGGATTTCAGAAAGGGACGTACGTGCTGGTGTTTGGGTTGATGGTAAATGAGCCGTGCTGCCTGGTTCTGTACCAGTTGGAGCCTCTTAAGTTGGTAGAGGGGTAAACCGACATAGAGAGAGTTGGCATAATCCAGCCTGGAGATGACAAGTGCCAGTAATACCAGGGTGAGGGCCTCGGTGGTCAGGAAGCGGGCGATCTTACGAATTTTTCTCAGTTGAAAAAAACTAGAGGACACAACTGCACTAACCTGTGGTTTCATTGAGAGATCATTGCTGATAAAGATCCCTAGGCTCTTTACTGAGCTGACGGGAGTAGGGGGGGTGCCCAGCCTAAGGGGCCAAAAGGTGGAATTCCAGGGGTTGGCTAGGCCCCCGACAAGCAGAAGTTCTGTTTTATCGGGGTTAAGCTTGAGATGGTTCGCCCCCATCCAGTCACTGATATGACAAAGGGTGGATTGAAAATTGTCAACGGACTGGGCCGTGGAATTAATATTAAAAACCAGCTGGATGTCGTCCGCGTAGTTGAACGCCGTGACACCACAGCCTTGTAACGAGCGGATGAGGGGGGGGAGATATAAATTAAAAAGGAGAGGAGATAAGGAGGATCCCTGCGGGACACCACAGGTAAGTTTAACCTTGTCTGCAGAGAACTGAGAGAGCCGGACCGCCTGGTGGCGGCCGCTCAGAAAGGAGCGGATCCAGGCCCTCGCGAGGCCCTGTATGCCGGCCTCCCCGACACGGCCGATCAAGATATCGTGGTCGACCGTGTCGAAGGCGGCCGACAGATCCAGGAGCACCAGGGCCTGACTGATGTTGGAGTCCGCCCCTCTCCGTAGTTCCTCCATCACTGAAAGTATGACAGATTCTGTGGAATGGTTGGGCCTAAATCCAGCCTGTTGATGGTCGAGGAACTGAGAGTCCTCGATAAAAGTGCTCAGAGTGTTGGTCACATGAGCCTCAAGGACCTTGCTAAGGTATGGGAGAAGGGAAATGGGTCGAAAGTTGCTCAGGGCTGTGGGGTCTGCTGTGGGTTTTTTAAGGATAGGTGTGACCTCAGCTCGTTTGAATGACCCAGGGACAATGCCAGAGGAGAGAGATTTATTCAGTAGTGCCATGGGGGGAGAGGGGCAAGTTGTAAAGGCCTCACGGAGAACTGAGGGAGGGCAGCAGTCAGTGGGGGATCCTGACGCGACCTTTTTAAGAAGAGCTAGGAATTCCGTCTCAGAGATTGGAGGGATCTGGGTCAGCTGCTTGGAGTTGAGAAGAGGCAGAGCGGGCTCTAGCCCATGATGGTGAGAGGGGGCTGAGGATAGGATACTCTTCTTGATGTTGGCTATCTTTTCAATAAAGAAAAGGTTAAGAGAGTCACAGAGTGCCTGGGAAGGGAGGAGTTTAGGGGTAATCCTGTCTGGGTTTGACAACTCCTCAACAATAAGGAAGATGTCCTTGGTTTTAGTGGCAGGGCTGACAATCTTGTTTGAAAAATACATGGATTTGGTTTGCAAGACTGCTTGTTTGTAGTGTTTGAGCAAGGTGGCAAAGTGCAGTTTCTTGTCGGGGGCATAGTCTCGTCGCCAGAGACGCTCAGCCTGCCTGAGGCTCAGCTTCAAGGCTTTGAGATCGTCCGTGAACCATTTTTGGGCATCATGAGGGCGTTTAGATTTTAATTGTCTACGAGGGGCCACAATGTCGCTGGCTGACTCAAGCCAGTGTATAAGAGCGGAGGCTTGGGTGTCGATAGATCCCAGACTGGAGGGGGTGGAGGTTTTAAGTAATGTGACAAAGTCGTTAAGATTAGCCCTATTCCAGTTCCGGACTAAGAGATTTCCTTCCTTAGGTCTTCTCGGAGTGGGGAGGCCTATGATAGAGAAGGAAATTATGAAATGGTCTGACCAGAGACAGGGAGAAATGAGAGGGGCGGAAATATCCAGGTTGGATGTCCAAACCTGATCCAGAATATGGCCCTTGACGTGAGTAGCTGTTTTTATGTGTGGAATACAGTTCATGCTGGATAGAAGCTCAGTGAATGATATAGAGCAGGTGCTCTCCTTGGCATGAGAGGGCCAGTAGTTAAAGTCGCCCAAGACCAGAATTCTTGAGTTGTTGATGATGAGTTGAGACAGCATATCACCAAACATCAAAGGGAAACTCTGCATAGGTTGAGGAGGGCGGTAGACTAACACGCAGACAAGTGAGGTAGTGGAAGATTCCAGTCTGGCCGTGAGAAATTCGACTGAGGGGATGGCGATTTGGGTCAAGGCAGAAAACCGAATGGAGTTTTTAATAATTGCTGCTACCCCACCTCCCGGTCTACCAGAAGCTCTATTTACGTGGAGGATGTAGTAACCTGTAGGAATCGCTGCGAGTAAGTCAGGGGAGGAATCATCATTCAGCCAGGTCTCTGTGAGCAAGAGAATATCCGGCTGCTCGGAGTCTAATAAAGCAAAGATTTCCAGCTGATGCTTTACTAGTGATCGTGTGTTGAGATAAATCACGGTCAGTTGATTGAATGCAGTTTGATCATTAGGTAGAGAAGAGGCGTTAGGAGTGTTGGGAAGAGGGGCTAAAGGTCGACTTCTTATCTCGGGGAAAATATCTCTGGTACAGAGAAGCCCCAGTGACTCGTATTTCGACAGGGTGGGGGGGGGGGGGGAGCCCTGTGTGAATGCAGTCGGATCATGTCTATGGAGGAGTATTTCCTCAGACCAACAGGGGGACCTGTGGCTTTGTCAATTTGTTCTAGCCCTGTTGTATACCAACATGGCTGCTGTTCAGCGTGGCTATGTTATTGGCGTAGAGCAGAGTGGAGTAGTGTGGTGTAGAGTGGAGAAGAGTGGTGTGGAGTAGAGTGGTGAGCAGGGTCTGTAGAGTGGTGAGGAGGGGCTGTAGAGTGGAGGGGCATATACTGCAGTGAATTAGAGTGTTGTGGAGCGGCATAGTGTTGTAAAGTGGTGTAGAGTGGAGTAGTGCAATAGAATGGTGTAGTATGTCCTAGAGTGGAGTAAAGTGGTGTGGAGTAGAGTGTCGTAGCACATACTGTCATATAGTGGAGTGGAGTAAAGTGTTGTAGAGTGGAGAGGTGTGGAGTGAATTGACGAGGAGTGGCATACAGTGGAGAGGTGTAGAGTGGATGGATATAGAGGGTAGGGGCGTAGAGGGGAGAGGAATAGAGTGGAGTAGAGTGACATACACTGGAGTGCTGTTGAGTACTGGAATAGGGTGTCATGGAGTGCCACAGAGTGTTGTAGAATGGAGTGGGGTATGATAGTGTGAAGTGTCGTAGAGTGAAGGGGCGTGGAGTGGCATAGAAGGGCACACAGCAGAGTAGTGTAGAGTGGAGTAGTGAAGTACAGTGTCGGAGTGGCACAGAGTGGAGTGTTGTAGAGTAGAGTGTGGTAGAGTGGAGTGTTGTAGAATGGAGGGGCCTAGAGTGAGTAGAGTGTTGTAGAGTGGATTGGCATACAGCGGCATACCGTGGAGTGGAGTAGTGGAACAGTGTGTCGTAGAGTGTAGTATAGTGTATTAGAGTGTTGCAGAGTGGAGTAAAGTGGTGTGGTGTGTTGTACAATGAATTGTTTAGAGTAGAGTGTTGTAGAGTGGAGTGGCGTAGAGTAGCGTGAAGTGGCGTAGAGTAGCAGAGTGGAATAGAGTGTCATGTCGTAGGGTGTAGTAGGGTAGCAGAGAGTGGAGGGGTGTAGAGTGGAGGGGTGTAGAGTGGAGAATTGTAAAGTGGAGAGGAGCATTGTAGAGTGGAGGGTCTTAGAGTTAAGGGTCATAGAGTGAGGGACATGGAGCGGCGCACAATGGAGGGGCATAGAGTAGAGTAAAGTGCCAAAGAGTGGCACAGAGTGAAGAAGAATGTTAGTGCAGAGTGAGGTAGAGTGAAGTGGAATAGTGTGTTGCAGAGAGGCATAGACTGGCACAGAGTGGTATAGAGTGTCAGAGTGGAATGTCGTAGAGTGGAGTGTCGTAGAGTGGAGTGTCAGAGGAAAGTGGCAGAATGGCATTAAGTGTTGTAGAGTGGAGTGTTATAGAGTTCCCTACAGTGAAGTGGCATAGAGCGGAGTAGAGTGGACCAGAGCGGAGTAGAGTGGACCAGAGCGGAATGGAGTATAGTGGACCAGAGCAGAGTGGAGTCGCGTAGAGTGTAGTGTTGCAGAGTGGCATAGAGTGGAGTGGCGTAAAGTGGTGCATGCATGGTGTGGTAGCACACTGTCATTATAGGAAACACATTTTCAATTGAAATGACCATTACATTTCTACATACAGCTTTACTGCTTTACTGAGAAAAAAATACAGCATGCACACGATACTGTGTGGAAATGGCATGGCCTAGTGTATTGATTTGTTTTCATCGTATTAGAACATTTGTTTCCCTCACACTTCAGAATTACAATAACATTTGCTGTTTGTGCTTTCCTAATTCTGATATATTCTGACAAAATGTGCACAATTAATTTACGGACATTTAAATTTTGTTGTGTGCTCAAAAAAGTTTAATTTCCCACACTTCAATACACAGCAAGTTTGACACCATAATCCTCTCAATTTGCAGTCAGAGAAAGAAATGTAAACATTCATTCGGAAGACAGAGCTTAACATTTGACCACTCTTTGAATGCACAGCAAATGCAACAAAATAAGAATAAAATATAAAGGCCTGTTTACAGAAAGCTAGCACGGGTGGAAGAATACAAGGAGCGAGTCAGAAAGGTAGTAAACAGGCTGTGCTCCATGGGAGGGACAAATACATGCAGGTCAGCCTAAAACAAATAACGCCATCAAATAGAAAGCAAGCAAATGCGAGCTACAAACCACAAAGTCAATGGTAAGCAAGAGGAATGCATTCCCAGGGAAGGTTTTAGAATATCCCCAATAAGTATTTTCGCTATGCTTTAACCTAAAAAGTAAACAGGGACTTTGCTGATACAGATTGCCTTTAAGGTTTAGAGTCATTGTTGAAAAGTTCTTCAGGGCTGCTTGGCTAACTGGCTTGACTTCGACTGTGCTTCTTAGTAAGAGTATCATGGGCCCAGAATGAGTTTCCATGGCAAACAGTCACCTTTTCTTTGTGCTCTCACACTGTTTGGGGCACTTTAAGTATCAGCTGCTGTAGCGCTGGCTTTACACAAACAGCGCTGGGATCAAAGTCCAGCCCTGCCAGGTGCCACGCATCTAGGGTGAGCCGCCTCGAGCAATAAAGAGGTGCTAAATATGTTTGATATTGAATTCTAGTGTGGTGATGCAGGGAAGCACGCTAAAATGTATTATCTTAACTCTAGATACGTGGTATGACTGTACCACCAAGGCTGGTCTCCACACGATGCCACTCAGCTTAATATCAAGTCCATAATTCAACTACCATCAATTGCAATGGAAGCTTGGAGCTCCCTGTGGCATTCTTTGTCTTAGATCCATTATTTACCAAGACAAATGGTGCCTAGAAAGGAACTAAATGCTGGCACTCAGCATCTACTGAAGACATTTATTCCAAGTTTCGCCAGGGTCTCACATGAACAGAAAATAGGCCCGGGCACCAAATTAAAAGTTAGCCCCATTAGCGCTACAGATAGCTGGAAAAAATTTGCAAATCAGGGCAGTTTTAAACTTGCAAAAACACGCAAGTGTTTGCAAAATATGGGGGACTGCATGTATTTTTGCATGCTTCATGCAATGCCTGTGGTAATATCAAACAAAGCAACAGTAAATAACATGTCGCGTCGGACAATAAAACTGGCCCACAACCAAGCCAAAAACCCAGCCCATACATAGCAATTCGGGGACGGCAGATTTCTCTGACATCAGTTGTTCCACCATGAGCACCACTTCCGCACACAGAGGGAGCTTCTCTGTGAACCATACTCGGGCACAGCAGAGGCAACAGCAAGAGCAGTTCACACTGCCCCACACAGAACAAGTGCAAAACGTGGAGCCGCGGTGCATCTACCCGTATAGCCTGAGGCAGAAATGTTACAGCACCAATAGCAACAATCCAAGCTTCTCTACCTCATGGAGTCAGCAAAATGCCACAAATAACGTACAGGAGGCAGGCGCGTAACGCCCACTGGACTCAAAGGGCTTCAGCCACCCCCCCACCCTCCGTCGTGTGTGGTGTAGCGGTCTAGTGTTTAGATATGCCGGGAAGGCCACCGGAATAAACCCCACACAATGCATCACTCTCTGGCCAGGCGTGGCCAGAGACCTTAAATAAAGGAGCGGAGGTCGCACGGGACTTCCGGTTCGTACTAGTTAGCTCTGTGTATGGTGTGAGTTCTTCACCGCGATCGAGCCCACGTGCATGCTGGGCCTCGACCCCTGAACATAACACTGGTGACGAGAGGGGATCGTCACCACATGACCCACCTGCACCGCCAAGCAGATTTCCTCGTTCCCGGCCCAACCGCTGCCCGCATCGGAAAGGAAAAGGGAGTGAAAAGCGGAAAGGCCGCCGCTGCCAGTGAGAGCGCTGCATCAAGCGCACGCATCGAGAGCCGTGACGGGCACGAACATCGCGCTGACCGCGAGGTGAGGCGCTGACGAACAGCTGGTGCACGAGCGTAGCGCGATCGCATGGGCCCGCTTGCACGCTAGGCCCTCTTTGGTCGAGCCCGCAGGAGGAGACAACACGGGCGCGAAGCCCCGCCCCCTTGCACCACGATCCGGCGCGAAGCCCAGAAGCCAGCGCTCACGCAGCAAATCAAAGGAGGGAAAGGCACTCAAAAAAATAAAGGCACATCAGCACGCCTGTCTACCTGTTTGCCCCGCAGTAGACTCTAGTAGCTGCCCTCCACAGTCACCACGTGGCCCACAGTCTGCCCTGCATCACCACGAGGCCCACAGAACACAGCCTGTTGCACACAGAAATAAAGCATAGAGGGTGATCAAAAGAAAGGTCACAAGCCAGGTGGCACCAAGCCAGAAGTACTGCACCTCGCCGGAAAATGTCCGACTCACCAGAGCCGGCGGCGCAACAAGCAGCTCCACAGGCAGTGGTCCCAGCAGCGCTGCCAACTCCTCACCACTCCCAGATAAGTGCACTTCCTCCATTCAGTGAGATGATTGATCCGGCCACTGCGTCCCCCAGATGGACCGTCTGGATTAGCCGGTTGAATAACTACTTTATCGCCACCAGAGAGACGGACGGAGCTGTTAAGCGATCCCTGCTACTTCACTTCGCAGGGGATGAGATATACAAACTCTTTGCACATCTCCCTAACACAGGGCTTCCGACGGACTACGATGCAGCGGTGAGGGCCCTGAATGCCCATTTCGACCCCCAGCTAAACCCCGATTACGAATGGTAAACTCCGCCAGGCACGCCAACGAGAAGGGGAATCAATGGACGCGTTCCACGCACGACTGCGGGAACTAGCCAGTACGTGCACCGAAGATGACCAGATCAATGAGGTACGGTCTCAAGTGATCCAGGGGTGCCACAACAAAACCCTATGGACCCTCATACTCCGGCAGCCCCTCATTTAGCTGGAAGACATCCTGGTGCTAGCGCGGTCCCACGAGTTATCAGAAGTCAGAGCGACAGCCATGGACGCCGCCCTAATACAACCAGGAGTGCCGGCGGTAACAGTAAAGACTGAGAAGGTAGATGCAATACGCACGCAGCAGAAAGGAGCCCGAGGCAGGTGGCAGCCCAGAAGTGCGCGAAAACCACAATGTGGATATTGCGGAAGAGAAGAACACCCGCCGGAAGAATGCCCAGCACGAGGCAAAGTATGCTCAAAGTGCAACATCCCCAACCACTTTGCAAGTGTGTGTCGGGGAGGCATGAGGAACAGGGGAACCGCCAGCCACAGACCGCCTTCCAGAGCGGTCAGGCACCTGACATTAGACGAACCAAAAGTCGTGCAGGGAGGTAGGCCAGCAGTGCAACGCCGACAGTACCTCGAGGACTCGTCAACAGATGAAGAAGGAGAGTGCCACATGATCTCATTTGCAAGCGATCTCAAGCGGAGACGACGACCGCAGCCAACTTGCGCCATTGACATCACGGGGTCCACCGTGATGGCGCTCATCGACACAGGGGCGTCAGTAAACGTCATGGGATGCCAACAAAACAAGCAGTTAAACCCAAGGCCAGCCCTACTACCGTCACAAGTGAAGATCTTCACATATGGCAGCAAAACGCCACTACCCCTGAAAGGCAAGATGACAGTCCAAGTGAAAGCCGATGGTCATGAAGTGATCACAACGTTCCACGTGGTGGACCGAGAGGCGGACATATTAGTAGGGAGCCACACCGCAGAAGACTTAGGCCTTGTAACATTCGCCAACGCCGTGAGGACACTACAAACGGAAGAGGTCCTGGAGATGTTCCCACAGCTCTTCAAAGGTCTAGGGAGCATAAGAAGACGGCCTGTGAAGCGCCACATTGATCGGGCAGTGGCGCCTGTAGCACTGCGGCACAGACGGATACCATTCCACCTCCGGCCGCTTGTCGAACAAGAATTGGAAGAGCTGGAGCGACAAGGCGTCATAGAAAAAGTAACAGGACCCACCCCGTGGGTGTCACCGATGGTGATAGCGGAAAAACCGAAGCAGCCAGGCAAGATCCGGCTTTGTATTGATATGCGTATGCCCAACCAAGCCATCAAGAGGGAGAGGCACATCACACCCACCGTAGATGACATCCTGGCGGATCTAAATGGCTCCCGGTGGTTCTCCAAGTTGGATCTTAACGCGGGCTATCACCAACTGAGGTTAGCCAAAGAAAGTCGGTACATTACCACTTTTTCAACCCACCTGGGCCTCCGACGATACAAACGGTTACATTTCGGCATTTCCTCGGCTGCAGAAATCTTCCAAAACACAATAAGAGAACTATTATCGGGACTTCAAGGAGTTCTAAATGTCAGTGATGACATTCTGATCCACTCGGCAACCAGTGAAGAGCACCACCGACACCTGAGAGCAACCCTCCAGGTGTGGCTGAATACGGGGTGACCCTCCACAGAGACAAGTGTCAATTCTTTAAGAAGTCCATCGATTTCTTCGGGTATTTATTTCAGCCAGAATGGGGTGAAGGTAGAACCCCAGAAATCTCAGGCAATCCAACATACCCCGGCCCCGCAGACGACGTCAGACGTAAGGAGTTTTCTTGGAATGGCAACATATTGCGGGCGTTTCATTCCGTACCTAGCCACGATATTGAGCCCCTGCGGGCACTAACGAAGAAAGACACAGTATGGGTGTGGGGTCAGAAAGAAGCCGAAGCTTTTCACAAAGTAAAAGCAGCACTGCAAGAAAAGGCAACCATGGCATACTTTGACACCGCCAAAGCAACTGAGCTGATAGTCGACGCCAGCCCGATCGGCCTAGGGGCGCTGTTGACCCAAGAAGTAGAGCTCGGAAAGTGGGTCCCCTTAGCGTTTGCGAGTAAAGCGCTCACAGCCACAGAAACCAGATACTCACAAATCGAACGTGAAGCACTCGCCATCAAATGGGGGGTGTAATCACTTTCATATATACCTCAGCGGGCATCCCTTCCGGGTCGTGACAGACCACCAACCGCTACTGTCGGTGTTCAAAGGCACCTCGCTGTATCCACCGCCAAGGATTGAACGCTGGGCCATACAACTGCAGCACTACCAGTTGGATCTGGTATACAGACCAGGGGCCAAAAACCCAGCGGATTTCCTGTCGCTACACCCATCAAACCCGGCTGACGGCCACTCCCAACAGGAGCAGCAAGTAGAAGATTACATAAACATGATCTCCCAGTGGGCCTGTCCCAAAGCCCTCACAATTGAAGAAATCAAAAGGCACACGGAGAACGACGCAGCCCCAGCGAGTGGTCACAGCCCTCAAGACCGGGTCATGGGAACACTTCCTGCACAATGTCAGCGGATGGACTGAGGCTGACCGGAGTCGGTTGGGGAAGCTATGGAAGATCAGGGACGAGCTAAGCGGGGCGGACAACGGCGTAATTCTGAGGGGCTCCAAAATTGTAGTACCAGCAGACCTTCAAGAACAAACCACCTTACTGGCGCACGAAGGCCATCAAGGGGTCAACAGGATGAAATCCAAGATGAGGGAGAAAATGTGGTTCCCCGGTCTAGATGAAGCAGTCGAGAAGGTCGTCAGGAACTGCCGAGCATGTCAGCTCATCAGCAGTCAGGAGTCTCTCGCACCTATCATAATAGAAGAGCAGCCCCGTCCCCAGCCAGACGGGAGAATAACAGCTGTCATCGTCGACAGTTACACGTAGTACCCCCTCGTGGAAATACTCCCATCTACAGCGTTCCACCATTTGAGACCAGTGTTGGGAAAAACATTTGCACTATTCGGACTACCACAGGTTGTTAAAACGGACAATGGACCCCCGTTCCAAGGGGGAGAATTCCAGGAATTTCTGGCGCAGCTCGGGATCAAGCACCGCCGCATAACCCCACAATGGCCCCAAGCAAACGGGGAAGTAGAACGCTTCATGCGAACAATAAACAAAGTGTTTCGCATCGCCCTGGCAGAGCAAACAGATGCCGAGGCAGCCCTCCAGATATTCCTGCGAGAATACAGAAGCACCCCGCATTCCACCACTCAGAGAGCACCATGGTCACTGATGCTGGCCGGACCTCGGAGAGACATTCTACCTATGTCGGACAACTGGGCACCACAACCATACGACCCAGAACGCACGCAAGATCGCAGGTTGGCAACCAATGAGAAGGCCAGCAAAAAGAGGAGAGCCCGTCCTAGAGTCATCATGCAAGGTCACACAGTGCTGGTAAGGAATCGTTGGGGCGGAGGCAAGTTCCGCACCGTCTATGAGCCGGGTCTATGGATGGTGGTAAGAGTCAACGGAATCGCAGTCACGGCGGAGAAGGACGGAGAGACCATCACTCGTAATGTGTCGTAATTCAAAAGAGTCCAAGCCCCGGAAGTAGATGGGTCGGCTGGCCGCCAACAACCAAGGGATGACGTGTACCACGACGAATTCCACTCCCACCAGGAGGAAGGAGCAGGGAGAGACGCCGCGCCAGAGTGTCGGGAGACTGAAGACGAACCACCACCCGGCTCAGGATGTCCCGAGACAAGCAGCCCGACCGCAAGCCAGCGCGTGCGGTCACAAAGTTACGAGCTCCGGCCTAACCCCAAACCAAGCCAGAGATTTGCAGATTTCGTATGTTGAACTATGTGAGAGTATTGTGAAAATCTGATTTGGGAAGGGATGTAGCGGTCTAGTGTTTAGCTATGCCGGGAAGGCCACCGGAATAAACCCCACAAAATGTATCACTCTCTGGCCAGGCGTGGCCAGAGAGCTTAAATAAAGGAGCGGAGGTCGCACGGGACTTCCGTCTCGTACTAGTTAGCTCTGTGTATGGTGTGAGTTCTTCACCGCGATCGAGCCCACGTGCATGCTGAGCCTCAACCCCTGAACATAACATGTGGCAGCCCGGGATAAGACAGCTTTCCGGGCACACACAGCCGCACCTGAAGTACTTCACAGGTCTTTAAAAGACCTTTTGCTTGTTAATGAGGCTTTGATGTTTTTCACCCCTTCTTAGAGCCACTGCAGCTGCACTCTGCCTTTTGCTTGAAGAATCAGCCCCCCCCAAATTATTTCTTAGCCCCCCCACCCCCTCGAAATTTGGCTCTAGTTGCGCCTCTGACAGGAGGGGTACACGCGCACGGGAGGGGTACACACACGCCCATGGAAGGAGGGGTACACGCGCACAGAAGGGGTACACGCGCACGGGAGGGGTACACGCGCACGGGAGTGGTACTACACGCGCACAGGAGGGGTACTACACGCGCACAGGAGGGGTACTACACACGCACGGAAGGGGTACAGGCGCACAGAAGGGGTACAGGCGCACAGAAGGGGTACAGGCGCACAGAAGGGGTACAGGCGCACAGAAGGGGTACAGGCGCACGGAAGGGGTACAGGCGCACGGAAGGGGTACAGGCGCACGGGTGGAGTACACGCGCACGGGTGGAGTACACGCGCACAGAAGGGGTACACGCGCACGGAGGGGTACTACATGTGCACGGGAGGGGTACTACATGCGCACGGGAGGGGTACTACATGCGCACGGGAGGGGTACAAGCGCACTGAAGGGGTACAGGCCCACGGGAGGGGTACATGCGCACAGAAGGGGTACACGTGCACGAGGTGTGCATGGGTGGAGTACACGCGCAGAGAAGGGGTACACGTGCACAGGTGGAGTACACGCGCATGAGAAAGGAAGAGGTGTGGTGCCGCGGCCGGGTGGAGTACGCACGCACGAGAGGGGTACACACACGGGAGGGGTACTACACGTGCACAGGAGCGGTACTACACGCGCACAGGAGGGGTACTACACGCGCACGACAAGGGGTACAGGTGCATGGAAGGGATACAGACGCACGGAAGGGGTACAGGCGCACGGGTGGAGAACACACGCACAGAAAGGTTACACGTGCACGGAGGGTTACTACATGCGCACAGGAGGGGTACTACATGCGCACGGGAGGGGTACAGGCGCACGGGAGGGGTACACGCCCACGGGAGGGGTACACACGCACAGAAGGAGTACACGCGCACGAGGTGTACATGCGCACGGGTGGAGTACACGCGTGCGGGAGGGGGTACACGCGCACGAGAAAGGAAGAGGTGTGGCGCCGCGGCCAGGTGGAGTACACGCGCACAAGAGGGGCACACGCACGGGAGGGGTACACGTGCACGGGAGGGGTACACGCGCATGGGAGGGTACAGCATGACATTAGTAGTGTTGGCTTCACAGTTGGACAGAGCAGGGGCAATGCATATTTTCACACACCTCCACACACGCACACAGACCGTGTGCAGCGCGGGCTGTGCAATCTTCCCTCACATAGAATAAGAGACAGATTTGGTGCATGCTTTTCCAACAGCCTCATCTGGAGTGGTGTGCCTGCGTCTGGAGACACAGCTGGAGTGGTGTGCCTGGATCTGGATACTCATCTGGATTGGTGTGCCTGCGTCTGGAGACACAGCTGGAGTGGTGTGCCTGGATCTAGAGCCTCATCTGGAATGGTGATTCTGCTTCTGCTGACACAGCTGGACTGGTGTGCCTGGATCTGGAGACTCATCTGGAGTGGTGTATCTTGATCTGGAGACTCATCTGGAGTGGTGTGTCTGGATCTGGAGACTCATCTGGAACGGTGTGCCTTAATCAGGAGACTCATCTGGAGCAGTGTGCTTAGCTCTGGAGACTCATCTGGAGTGGTGTGCCTGGATCTGGAGACTCATCTGGAGTGGTGTGCCTGAGTCTGGAGAGTCAGCTGGAGTGGTGTGCCTGGATCTGGAGACTCATCTGGAGTGGTGTGCCTGCATCTGGAGACTCAGCTGGAGTGGTGTGCCTGGATCTGGAGACTCATCTGGAGTTGTGTGCCTGGATCTGGAGACTCAGCTGGGGTGGTGTTCCTGGATCTGGACTCATCTAGAGTAGTGCACCTAGCTCTGGAGACTCATCTGGAGCGATGTGCCTGGATCCGGAGACTCATCTGGAGTGGTTTGTCTGGATCTGGAGACTCATCTGGAGTGGTGTGCCTGAATCTGGAGACTCATCTGGAGCGGTGTGCCTGGATCTAGAGACTCAGCTGGAGTGGTGTGCCTAGATCTGGAGACTCATCTGGAGTGGTGTGCCTGCATCTGGAGACTCATCTGGAGTGGTGTGACTGGATCTGAAAACTCATCTGGAGTGGTGTGCCTGGATTTGGAGACTCATCTGGAGTGGTGTTCCTGGATCTGGAATCATCTGGAGCAGTGCACCTAGCTCTGGAGACTCATCTGGAATGGTGTACCTAGCTCTGGAGACTCATCTGGGGCGGTGTGCCTGGATCTGGAGACTCATCTGGAGCAGTGTGCCTGGATCTGGAGACTCAGCTGGAATAGTGTGCCTGGATTTGGAGACTCCTCTGGAGTGGAGTTCCTGGATTTGGAGACTCATCTGGAGCAGTGCGCCTAGCTCTGGAGACTCATCTGGAGCGGTGTGCCTGGATCTGGAGACTCATCTGGAGTGGTTTGTCTAGCTCTGGAGACTCATCTGGAGCGGTGTGCCTGGATCTGGATACTCAGTTGGAGTAGTGTGCCTGGACCTGGAGACTCATCTGGAGTAGTGTGCCTGGATCTGGAGACTCATCTTGAGTGGTTTGTCTAGCTCTGGAGACTCATCTGGAGCGGTGTGCCTGGATCTGGAGACTCAGCTGGAGTAGTTTGCCTGGATCTGGATACTCATATGGAGCGATGGGCCTGGATCTGGAGACTCAGTTGGAGTGGTGCGCCCAGACACCATCTGTGGCACCCAAGCTCACGAGTAGCTACAGTGCGTAGGTGAGAGGAGCAGCTGTGACCCACGTACCTTAAATCGGAGTACTAGAAACAGGAAGTAGACTCATATTGACAGAAATGTTTAGTTTTTACCGTTATTTTTACCAGTTGTCACAGAACAGCTTTGTGCCTCATTTGATAGCTACCCTTCTCCTCTTACTATAGGTACTCAGCAGACAAAGTGCTCACACCAACTGCACATTTGAAGTTGGAGATTGTGACTTATGACTGTTCATTAAGGTGCTGTTTCCCCCTAAAGTGCCCCAACTAAGTTTTCAGAACTAAAAAACTGGGCGGTGTCGAGTATGGGATCCCACCAAGACTTTTTCTGACAACAGAGACAAGGGACAGTCAAGCCAGATTTTATAGCATACTACTGAATGACACATTGTAATCTGAATATCTAAATATAGCAAGAGGCATGATTAGGTGACATGAGGCGGGAAGAATAGCTAAGAAGGGAGAGGGAAATGGGGCTGCAGGTTGAGGAGGGTGTGAATTTGAGAAGAGAGTGAGGTGAGGGGCAACTTAATGGTGATATGTTGAATAGCGTGTTCATAATTAGCATAATTTCGGACATTTCGTGTCAAGCTTGTTATAAAATATTCTTGAAATTATACCATCCGTGTTAAAATATTCCTGCAAATGAGCCATTCACAGTAAGAATCTACCACGACCGTACGGGAACAACAGAAAGCTAATGACTCGGTTACTTACCGGTAATCTTCATTACTCCGAGTCATAGTCTTCCTCGTCACAGTCACCCAGGAGCACTCCGTGTTCCAGGCACAGCATTCACCCATATAAAAAAAGTCCCCAACCAATGTGGCAGCCTGACAGGAAGTGCCTGTCACCTGGCCTATAAGGGTGGGGCAACCGTAGAACAAATTTTGCAATCCCCAGATGGAAAAAGCAAAATGCAGATGGAAAAAACAAAATGTTTTGTTCGTCCCTCCACAACCAAGGGCGGGAGGGAGGGATCGTGACTGTGATGAGAAAGACTATGACTCGGAGTAATTAAGATTACTAGTAAGTAACTGAGTCACCCAGGAGTGTATACCTAAGCACCAAAGGAAGCCAAGGAAATTTATTTGCAGACAAGCACAATCAGTGAACAGCCACAAGGACAGCAGAACCAAAATCCCCAGAAAACACCTCCTCCATCCGCAACTTGTAATGGGAGATGAAGGTATGAGGGGAGGACCAAGTCGCTACTGCACAAAAATCCTTCAAGGAGGTGCCCTTAAAAGAAGCCCAGGAGGAAGCCACACCCCATGTGGAACGTCTCTGAATGATCGGGGGAAGAGAGACCCCTGAATGAAGATAAGCTAAGGAAATAGCAGACCAAACCCAACGCGAAAAAGTAGCCGTGGTAGGCCGTTGACCCTGCCGGCCGGGCCCCAAAGGTAACAAACAAAAAATCTACCTTGCGAAGAGAGGCGGTCCGCTCAAGGTAGATAACCAGAGCCCTCGTCAAATCCAGCGCATGATGCTGGATTTTCCCCTCTGTAGAGGGGCAGGAAAAAAGGCTGCAAGGACAATATCCTGGGACAAAGGAATGGGGATGACATTTTGGGATGAAAAGCCTGGTCAGGGCGAAGGACCACTTTGTCAGGAAAAAAACGCAAGAAGGGAAGATGGCAAAGCAAAGCACCAAGCTCCCCTAAACACCACCCTGAGGTAATAGCCACCTGAAAACACACCTTCAGGGTGAAAAACTCCAGAGACACAGAAGGTAGGGAGAGCCTCAAATGGGGAACGGTGCAGGAAGGACTAAAGGAAGATCCCGGGGGTAAAAGAAGAAGCAACGACGGCAAAGAAAAAAACTGCAAAGAAGGCGAGAAGCCAAGGACTCAAAAGAGATGAGAGAGGCACCCCGGATAGCCTTAATGGCAGACCACTGGTTGCGGAGAGTAGAAACCGACAGCCCAAGCAAAAAAACATCCCGGAAGAATTCAAGCACAGAACCCCCATCACAGGAGTCAGGGAGAAACCCTCACGAAAAACACCAAGCAGAGAAATTCTTCCAGTGACGTTCGCAAACCTTAAGGGTACAGTCCTTCCTAGAATTCTGTATGGACAGAGCCACCTCAGAGGAACAACCCAAAGACACTAGCTGTCACCTTTCAACTTCTAAACCCCCAACGCCAGATCGCTGAAAGCCCGACGAGACAGGAGAGGAAAGCGGAGCAGAGAAGGGGACAGCGGAAAGGTCCACGGGAGAGCAACAGCCAAATGAAGCAGGAGGTGATACAAAAGTCTGCCGAGGCCAAAAGGGAACACCAACAGCACCACCACTCCCTCCGACCTGATCTTTGCCAAAACCCTGCTGAGAAGGGGAAAAGAAGGAAAGGCATAGAAAAGACCCTGAGTCCAAGGGAAACTCAGGGCATCCACCCCCATGCCTTCCTGCAAGGAAGAAGGGTGCAAAACCTCGGCAGAAGAGCTTCCTGAGGAGAAGCAAAGAGATCTAACCAGGGCCTCCCGAACCGCCCAACATCTCCCAAAAGACGAGAGGAGACAGGGACAGAGAAACCAAAGAAGGGGACTCAGCTGATCCACATGCCCATTCTCCCTCCCCGGCAGATAGATAGCCGTCAGACCCAGACCCAGCAGGTTGGCTTCCGCCAAAGACCCAATCTGATCCGCCAGGAGAGCCAAAAGATGAGAGCGAGTGCCCCCCAAATGATTCAAGTATGCACGGGCCACCTGATTGTCTGTCCGGACTTCAACCCACTTGACCTTCAGATGCAGGAGCACCTTGAATACTGCTGCCAGTTCCTTCAGATCCGAAGACATCCAGCTTTGTGCGGGGGACCAAGGACCCAGAGCAGAAAGAACCCAGAGGGTGGCACCCCAACCCCAAGGGCTGTCATCGGTAGTCAGGGAACCAGAGGATCCATGGGCACCCCTTTCGCCAGGTTGGCCGGCACCAGCCACCAATGAAGCTGGAGAGAAATGGCAGGAGTCACTGGAAGAGAGGCAGAGTAGTCCTGGGGCCCCGGATTCCAGTGAGACAGAAGGTGATAGACCAGATGGAAGAGGTGTCTGCGAGCCCAAGGAACCAGAAAAAGGGAAGCAGCCATGTAGCCCTGAACACGCAATCAGTCCCTTGCGGAGGCCGACGAGGCGGACAGGAGGGACTCCAGACGAGAGCTGAGCCGAAGCTGGTGAGCCAGAGGAAGAAACGCTATCCCCAACCAGCTATTGAAGTGAGCGCTGATGAACTGGAGTTCCTGAGATGGGATGAGGTGGGACATGCTGAGATTCACAAGGAACCCATGGGACTTCAGACAATTTCGTACCAACGTCACATCCTCCTAGGCCTTAAGGAAAGACAAGGAAGAAATTAACCAGTCATCAAGGTAGGGAATCAAAAGCACCCCCCGAGCATGCAACAGACCCACCAGGGGAGTCAGGACCTTAGTAAATACCCGAGGGGCGGAGGCCAAACCAAAGGAGAGGACACAAAATTGGAAGTGTTGTCCCAGGGCAAAGAACCATAAATACCTCTGGGAGAGAGGATGCACAGAAATATGGAAATAAGCACCCAAAAGGTCCAAGGAATTCAGAGAGGCCACAGAGGAAACAAGGGGCAAAATCTTCTGCAAACTCACCATCTTGAATCTCTGGTAAGGCACATAGGAGTTTGCGGTCTTGAGATCCAGAACAGAGCAGAAACCCGCTGATGCCTTCTGCACCAGGGACATCAGAGAGTAGCAACCCTGCCTCAACTAAGCCCTGGGAACAGGAACAATGGCACCCTTCTGGAGAAGATCCAAGATCTCCTGCTTCAACCCCAGCAGTTTCAGAGGATTCAGAGGAGCTGGGGTGGGAACAAAAAGATCTGGAGGTTGAGAAGAGAAGTCGATAGAATAACCTTCCACCACCAGGCGAAGAACCCAGGAATCAGTGACGTCGCGAGCCCAAGCGGAAAAACACTGTCCAATTCGGCCGCCCACCCTGAGATAGTCAGGACTTTGGAGTGGCATCGGTAAGGGCAGCACATGCGGGCTGTTGCCGGGACTTTGCAGAAAAGGGGGTGCCACGAAAGGGCTGGGAGGGACCCTTACCAGCCGAGAAGGGATGCCCAAATGCACACCTATAACCAAACCCCGACCTCTCAGAGCAGGTCGCAGAGGCGTCAGGAGTTTACGATCCTCCACCGATGTCTTCAGTAGATCTTCAAGTTGAAGCCCAAACAACTTAGCACCATCTAAAGGCAAGCGTGACAGGAGGGACTTCTGGGAAGCCTTCCAAGACCTCATCCAGATGTTACGACGAGTAGAAACAATGGAACCAGAAATGGCAGCAGCAGCTGAAAGAGTCAAATGTAATGTCTGACAAAAAGCAAACCTGCAGTTCCATAAGGGCTTAACGGGAATTAACGTCCTTCCCTTGCTGGAGGTCTTCAGACAAGTTCTATGAGATAAGAGGTAAAAAAACCCGGTCCCTTACTGGCCGTATGTTCAGCAAGAATTTCTCGTTTTGATACTTGCCCTTGACAGGGGGAAGAACCCCTATCCCCCTAATGTAGATAAGCTTCAACAAGGTTGTCAGGGCAAGATTCGTTTCCTGTATTCTGTAGGGAAAATTCCAGTCGGACAATGGTTCACTTTGTTAGGTATTTATAGTGAAAGGTGTTGTCACTCCATTCATAAGAGTGAGTGAAAGAACAGCCAACACGTGTTTCATCCCCTTACATGGCCATCCGGCCTGGGGCTTCCTCAGGGCATGTATTAAGCTTTAAATTCGATGAATCCGTCTCAGTAATATTAGATTCCAGATACTTCTTTTCGATATCGGGCGTGATGCTGTTTCTGAAGGACTCTTTCTGTAACGATCGTTACACCTTTCACTATAAATACCTAACAAAGTGAACCATTGTCCAACTGGAATATTTTCGCTACAGAATACAGGAAACTAATCTTGCCCTGACAACCTTGTTGAAGAAGGTCTTCAGACAAGGCCTGAAATCATACAGAAGAGATTGAACTACATATGAGGCATAAGCACCCGCCCTGATGGAAAAGTCAGCAGCAGAGTAAGCCCTTTTAGCAGCACTGTCCACCTTTTTATCCACAGGATCGCTAGGAGAGGCGTCCTCCAAGATTATGGAACCACTGGAGGCCAGACCCACGATTAGAGAGTCCACTTTCACCTGAGGGGGAAAGTCCGTCAGGTAGTTCTGAAGAGGGTACTTTTTAGCAGGGAACCCAGCTTTCTCGACATCAGACCATTCCCTGGACAGAAGCCCCCGGATGGCCTTATGGATGGAAAAGGCATCAGGCTCCTTCCGGCGGGTACTGGGAGAAAAAATCCTCCTCATGCAGAAGAACAATAGTTTGAAAGGCCAAATTGTCCTTCAAGTGAGTCATGACCTCCTTCAATTCAGCACCTTCAACAAAGCATCCCCGCTGCTCCTCATCTGAACCATCAGAGTCTGGGTCAGGCTGAGAAGAAACCCTGCGAATCTTAGGCACCGGCCCATCCCGTGCTGCAAAGGCAGAATCCACTGCCTTATTAATCATTACCTGCAGGACATCAAGATCCATGCCCACAGGCTGCTGAGAGGAAGCAGGTTCAGATTCTGACCCGGAAGACTAGTGTTTACGCTTCTCAGAGCTTTTACCCTACATAGCTGCAAAAAAAACTGCTGAGGAGGAACAATCTTGTAATGGGACGAGACACACCGTTGCTAAGCAACCGGCACTGCCCCCCATGACACGGCACGCTGAAGACTGTCATCTTGTGACCATAAAACAACACCAGGAACCGCACCGCATGAATACCGGATCAGCAGGGAGCCTCAGGTAAGCCGCAAGGTGAAGGACTTGGGCGCCCTGCTACAAGTGAGGCGTATCAGCATTTAAACAGAAGAAATAAGACCGCTGCTCCTGGTCGCTGATGCGCAGGAGCGGCATACGTGCTACAAACCACCTCGGCCACTCCCTAGTCGCTCTTCGCAGGAGCAGTGGTGCCACAGGGTAGACACAACAATGGATGTTCCAGCCGGAACACAGTGAAAAAAACAGGATGTGTTCTACGCTTGCCCCACCCTTGTAGGTCAGGTGACAGGCACTTCCAGTCAGGTCGCCGTATTGGGTGGGGACTTTTTTTCAATGGATTAATGCTGTGCCTGGAGCACGGAGTGCTCCTGGCTGACTGTGACGAGGAAGATGGAGAAGGAAGGTAATGGTTACTGTTCGGCTTCTTTTATATTTTGGACAATGTTTTGCGTGAAATACATCCGCGCGTCAAAAATTGACACGAGGACACATTTCACCCTAAAACATAGTGCTAAATGACAGATATGTATTTCTTGCAATTTTTTGTAATTTTGTAGATATTTCACGAAATTACGCGGAAGCTAATTATGCGAATTTCATGCATCGCTGCTGTTGCCATGGAATTGAGGGAAGTGTAATATAGAGCCTGGTGAAGTTGCAATGAGGGTGGGAAGAGGAAAACTGAGGCCGGCACCCACAAACGCATCCCTGGGAATTCCACGTCCCTATTGCTGGACTGGACTGTTTTGCTCAAGAATTTCGAATGGAGTGAGCACTCGCTGGACCCACAGTCTTACCAGCTGTGGCAGGGTGGCATGTGGATTCCAACTGAAACTTCAAATAACAATAGCTCTGGTGGGGTGGGTTGAGGCTGAGGAGATGTTGACAAGGGGGTCTTCAGGTGAGATGAAGTTAAGGCTTAAGTAAGAAAATCGAGATGAAGTGTGGTTGAGATGAAGTGTGGTTGAGATAAGTTGCGGTGGCTTGAGGTCATGTGGAGGAGATGTTTTTGGTGGGGTCCTTCAAGGACGAGTTTATGCTCAAGTGAGAAAACAGGGAGGCGGAGATGAGAACAAAATAAGGGGAAGGCTGGGATAAGCAGGTGAAATTGGGTTGATGGTATTGTGAAGAGGGGGGGCGTGAATGGAAGTTTACAGTTTATGTGATATTCCATTGAGGTGAAAATGAAGTTGAGGCGAGGTTGAAAGGAAGTCAAAGCAGTGGAGTAATAATAGCCACTGCGGTGCGTGGGGGTGGGGTCCCGACCTTCAAGGGCCCCCCTTGGGCACAGGCACTGTGCACGGGAGGCGGGCCCCTGGTCTTGGAGCTCCAGAGTATGAGGGGCCCCCTCCATGTACATTTTGCAGGGGCCCCCTCAAACTTCGTTATGCCACTGAGTTGGTGTATAGCTGAAGTGGGGGTGGCATAAAAATGAGTGAGGCCGGAAGTACAACAGGCCAGAAGAGATACCGGAGGATCTGTTGCTAAAAAGCCATGTCTTAAGAGATTTTCGGAAGCTCCGCTCACTGTTCATTGAGCGAATGGCCCAAGGGAGAGCATTCCAGAGCTTCGCTGCGTTAAAGCCAAAAGCCTCTCCTCTGCTTCGAGCCCTTCTGACTGTGGGGACGGTTACTAAAAATTCATTGGAGGATCTAAGAAGCCTATTACGGGAATAGGAGGTGACCAGTTGGAGAGAGATTGGAGGACCACTTGCATAGAAGGCTCTGTGCACATGCAAAGAGATTTAAACTCAATCCTTTGGATGATGGGGAGACAGTGGAGGTCAATCAAACCCTGTCTAGTTGAATTATGCCTACGAATACCCAAGAGCAGTCTTGCGGCCGCATTTTGCATGACCTGGAGTTTACGAGTCACTCCCTTGGGAGCACCTAGGTAAAGCAAATTGCCGTAATCCAGGCGAGAGAGGACCAGAGCCAGCACTACCAGCCTCCTGGAAAACTGGGGGAGAAGAGGCAGAATCTTGCATAGCATGCGCATGATCCTAAAGAAGGCGGCTGACTGTCTAGTAGCCTGGTATTCCATGGTCAGGTTTTTTTCCCAGCCATACCCCCAGGCTTTTTATGGCTGGTTTAGGCGCGGGAGGAGGACCAAGGCAGACTGGCCAATCAAGGGCCCTTTAGGGCTGGGAATTACTCCTCAGAATCATAAACTCTGCCATGGCTCCATTCAGCTTAAAGCAAGATTTGTTTATTCAACTTGCTACCTGTTCCAGACATGGTCCTAAGGTGGTCGCTGACTGGTCCATGTCTGGGGCAAGAGAAACCAGCCGAGTATCGTCTGCATAGGTGACGATGCAGATCCCAAAGGGAGTTATAATATCCACCAGAGGTTGCAAGTACACGTTGAATAACGTAGGGCTAAGAGAGGCACTCCACAGGTGACTGGTAGAATTGCAGAGAAACGAGTCTTATTGAAAAGCTGGAAAGATCTATCTAGCCCAACCACTGTATTCTTATTTACACCTCACTTGTGATCAGAAGCGCGTGCCGAAGTCACAAGCCTGCCCACTCCAGAGACTCCAAGGATCAGAACACAAACAGCACCACCTAATAACACTACAGTCGATTTACAACAGTTCATCCATGCTCTCCGCCACTCAGCGCGAGGGGCACTCCTGTCAACTTCAGGGAGCATCTTCGGCAACTCATCACTTGTATGATTCTTTAAATGGTATTTTAGTTTTGCATTTGCCAACAAAAATGCAAGAATGCATGTTTCAGGTCACAAAAGAATTCGGCCTGTCACAATAATAAATAAAAGTGTAATTTCTTCAGGTTTAGGAGTCATATTAGACAACTCTGGCCTCTGAATGCTCTGGTACAATAATCTGTCTGCAATACCCCCAGTTCAAAGAAAATGTTGCATACCTTCAGTAATGATATTTCTGGTAGATGCTGTATCTGCATGCAGTTTCCTCGCCTTATGAATATCCCCAAAGCAGCAGACTGGATCAGGAAACTATTCGTGCACTACCTCTTGGGCAGCTCCAGGTGGCGCCATAAAATTCCATTCATGGCTCTGCCTGCACAGGAAGTGACAAAAACGGTGTATATACACCACTGACTGGTATGCTGGTGTCAGTTCCTTATTTTATCCCAGCCAAACCATAAGGAAAGGAACCAAACAAAAGATCTTAACAAAAACAAAGAAAGCACCAGTAACAAGTCAAATAACTGCAAACCTTATTATCAGCAGCGTTTTCTCACAAGTGGAAGAGGGACAGCAGTGAGGAATGTGCAGGATGATACAGTATCCACTAGCAATATAGATCTACTAATGGTAAGTCACATATTATCCGATGGATAACTCCTACCGCAGTCCCTCGCCTTATGAACGAGCCCAAAGCAGTACTCACTACAAGGCAGGGCTGAGTAGTGCAGTTATCCAAGGAAACCATGCAGCACAACTCTAGCAAAGGAACCATTAGCCTCTGCAGAGCCACCAAGCAATAACGCTTGACATTGGTAAGCAATTAAGACCAAGTAGCTCTCAGCCACCACGACGCCCCAGTTGAGGGCTGCCATGGCCCTGGCAAAGTGCTAACGCCAACCAGAGACTCTCTCTGCCAAGGCATAGTAGATCTTCATGCAAACAATGTCCCAACACAAAATAGTACACTTGTTTACTTCTTTGTCATTCTTAGCCTCAGCAAAGATTACAAAAAGCTGTCCGTCCACCTACTACGATTTCGTTCAATCAGTATAGGAGACAGCTCGTCTAGGACTGTGCTGGTGCAACAGCTTTGAAAGAGGGGGCAGGGAAAGAAGATGGAAAGGATAGATTGCACAATGTGTAAGGTGGGCATTACCTTTGCTAGAAAGGGGAAGTATTTGTGACCAGCTTGTCTGGAATGAAGACAGTAAATGGTGGCCACAAGTTCGGAGCCTGGACATCACCGCCCTACGAGCAAGAGTAATCATGGTCACGAGACAAAAAGAAAAACTGGGCATAGGTTCAAATTGTGATGTCACGAGGAAAGTCAGAACTAACTTTAAGTCCCTACAACAAAGGCAGTGAGTGATAACACATACAACAGAATTTTAAAAAAACAAGTAATTAAGGAGCAACCTAAACAAGGAATACAGGGCAGTGAGACATTAGGAAGTAGACAGCCAGACTAAGACCCTCTTCAAGGTAGAAACTGCTAAGCCATGGTGACCAAGGGAAAGCATAGAACATCAGTTGGCTGAGACCTGAAAGCATCCTAGCTCCAAGAGATTAATTTGTTCCAGCGACCAGTGCAGACAAACTTGGCGGCTGGTTTCTGGACAGCTGAGACTTCATATGCTTCCTCTTGTGGGGAGCTGAAAGCCTCTGGCACTGCTCATGCCCCACATGTGCTGACGAAGCATCTGCGGACTGTGGTCTCCACGTGAGCGGAGGCTTGCCTGATGCAGGCAACGATGATGCAGAACAGGAACCAGAATCCGAAGTGGACTCTGAAACGTCGGGATCATATACCAAATATTAGAGGTCCTACAAGGGAAAACTGGTAGTGCTGGGTACACACTGAGAAGCAGAGCTGAAGTTGGAAGGATCAGCAGATGTAAATAGGCATCCTGGATATCCAGGGACCCCATTCAATTGTGCATATTCAAGGCCAGGAGAACACGACGCAGGGACAGCATATTGGATTTGCCACAACTGCAAAAGGTGTTCAAGATCGTCAGGTCCAGATTTGGCATGAGGCCTCTGCCATTTTTAGGTGCCCTGTTGTACAGTTATTAGAATAGGTTCACCTTTCCTCCATTCTAATCACTTTTTGGTCTCTACTTGCAGCCAGCCAGGAGCTTCACCTCCAAGAACGAGACATGGGCTGTGGTGCATTTCCTGGAGGATAGCGTATGCCTGTGTTGGAAATGGGATTCCTGGTTGGCTGAGGTATGCACCCAGGCTGGGCAGGCACCACCACTCTAGTCAGCATAAGTTAGATACACACTAAAAGATAACCTGTGCTCAAGCTCTGGTAGTATGGCACAGAGCAGTCAGTCTTATCTAAAGAGGCAATGCGTAGAGTATTTGTACAACACACACACAAACACACACACACACAAACACAACGAATACATCACATAAAGACTCCATACAGGTTTCAACAAACAGAGAATGTAAGACCTGGCATCATTGGCGTGGGTCTCCCTTCCTATTTTCGCTTCCTATCTTTTATCTTGGCTGGATTTAGATGCTCTGGGCGCCGTGCCACTGCTTATCAGTGCCACAGCGCGAATGCTCCCCGTGTAAAGATGACTGTATGAATTAGGATAACCATAATGCCTAGGTCTGTGTAGCATGTTCTAATAGCGAGTTACCCTTCAGTTCACTGTTACTATTGTGATGCTATCCGTTCTCATAGGCCAGAATGGGCAGGTTGAGGATTACCTTCTCTAATCCTATCTGACCCCCAGAACCTGATAGGAACTTCGAGTTTGATATGTTTATGCTCAGGACATTGAGATACACCTTTTAGTAAGAACCATTTATATATACCATGTTCAAAAATGCCACTTCTGGAAATGTGGTATTTTCTTGCCTGAGCTTTCCTGTAGGCTTTGCTAGTATGTGTATTGGCCGTCTGGTTTTGGAGCAGCAGGGCCAGTCGGGTCAGACTTGGCTGGAGAGAGAGATTGGTATTCAGACCATGGGGAGGGGTGACTTTTTGATCTGAGCAAGGCCGTGCCTGGCAAGGTGAATGATGGCTCCACCCCCCCCACTGGGCGTCTGATAGCAGACCCCCACATTCTGAAAGGGCAGGAGAACAAAGACTTTTTAGGTATAAAACGCTGCGCTGGAACCTTGTCCAAGTGTGTTCCTTCTGGATGTCAAGACGAAACTCTGTCCGAGTGAACAGAGGAAAGGACTTTTGAAACTTTCACCAAGCTTGCCGAAGAAACTACCCGAGGGCCTGAATCGAGTGTGCCTCCTGCCGAAGTCTCAGGGACATTAGACTTCACCCCGTCAGCCATCGGAATTCCTGTGCGAGGAATTCTGCTTGCAGGTGAGGCCTCCGTCGAGCAATCCGGAGCCTCTAGTTCAACTGTGAGGAACACGGACTGGGAACCTTCACTGAATCTGTGTGGGCCGCTGCAGCTAAGAGAGAGCTGCCGCCGTTGAGAGCCCGCCTGGATTTGAACCTACGGAACCATCGCTGAATCTGTGTGGGCCGCTGCAGCTAAGAGAGAGCTGCCGCCAATGAGAGCCCGCCTGAATTTGAACCTCCGGAACCTTTGCTGAATCTGTGTGGGCCACTGCAGCTAAGAGAGCTGTCGCCGCTGAGAGTCCGCCTGAATTTGAACCTTCGGAACCCTCGCTGAATCTGTGTGGGCCGCTGCAGCTAAGAGAGAGCTGTAGCCGCTGAGTGCCCACTGTTGTGCTAGCCTGGTCGAGACCATCCTTCGTCCTGTGGGCCGCTGCAGCTAAGGGAGAGCTGCTGCCGCTGAGTGCCCACACCTTTGCCAACGTTGCATCATCGTGATTCGTCCTGTGGGCCGCCGCAGCTAAGAGAGAGCTGCTGCCGCTGAGTGCCCGCACTTTTGCTAACTTTGCATCATTGGGATCTGTCCTGTGGGCCACCGCAGCTAAGGGAGCTGCTCCCGCCGAGCGCCCGCACCCTTTGCCAACGTTGCCTCATCGTGATTTCTCCTGTGGGCCGTCACAGCTAAGGGAGAGCCGCCGCCGCTGTGTGTCCGCATCTTGTTCACCATTGTCGAGGATTGTCGCTATCGTCTCGTGGGCCGCCGCAGCTAAGAGAGGGCTGCTGCCGCTGTGAGCCCACCACGGAGCTGCAAGACAAGAGTCATCGCCACCACCAGCCCGCCTGTCCCCGAGTGCCCAAATTATTGTGGGTGCACACTGCGGACCCCTGCAGCCAAGACTTGTGGTCGCTGGGAGTCCACCTGTCACCGTCTCCGCTTCTTCGAGAAGTTGCGTGCTGTGTCCCCTTTCAACGGCAGGTATCTGGTGCGCAACGGGTCGTGTAGGCCCTGGTCTTGAACTCAGTCAGTGTCATGTTCTGGTGAATACGTTATTGCCTTTTTGAGTCCCTACTGGTTTACTTGCATTGTAGCTTGTTAAAATGCTTTGAGAGTCTTGAGTTAAACCTTAGATAAAGATATTATTTTTCTATACCTACTTGAGTTGTGTCCTTTTGTGGTGTTGTTACTGCCTTATTGTGCATGGTCATAAAAGCTTCACACACTGCCTCTGAGATAGGCCTAACTGCTAGCTCTACGTTACCACAGGGTTGAGCAGGGGTTGTCAAAGGAGGTAGCCCACTTGCCCTGACTTAGGAAGAAGGGTCCCTATTTGGACATTGGCGCCAGCTATTGCCAACTAGAGACCCCCATTTCTAACAGAGAATATTTATCTGAGCAAAATATGACCAAAACAACCAAAATCGAATCAGTAGAAGTCTAGATTTCAATTTTTTAAAGATAAAATACAAAAACAGTGCTTAGAAGTCACTAGTGGTCAAAAGGTTACTTCAGGTGACGAGGGACCAGTGCAACTCCAAAGTTCAGACCGACCGCGATGGAGGGCAGGCCGGCTACAAGACCCATGCAGGGTCCGCTGAGAAAGTACCTTGGATGGAGCAAAGCAATGACGCTGAGGGAACGATGCGTCTATCTTTTCCACGCAGTCTGGTCTCTGTGTCGTCGTCAAGCTTCGGGAGGTGAAGGCAATGAGGCGGCATTGAGCGTCTTTGTCGGGCCACGCAGGCGGTAGAACTGATTTCAAACATTCTGCGTCTGAGTCAAAGGGCGATGCGTCGGTTCGGACCGGCGCAGTTGTGGCAATGCATCGGTTTTGTAGCAAAACAGCTGCAACCCACTTCTGGGGCCCAGAACTTGGATTGGGCACCTCAGGCAAGGGTATGACTCACAGAAGGCAGTCCAGCAACACCAGCAGAATTGCAGGAAGTCTTTTGTGTCCCTGAGAGTTCAGAAAGTAGGATGCAAGCCAGCATGTCCTTGGAGGTCACTTGGAGGGGAGGCAGTGTCCAGCTTTACTTCAGCAGTCAGGGAGCAGCAGGCAGCATGGCAACAAGCAGAAACTACTGGATCCTTTCTTTGGGTATCTGTTGCTCCTATGCTCGTGAATTTAATTAATGAAGATGCATCGAACAAACTTTCTGTTGGAGGAGGAAGCAGATAAGTACAGCAGCGGTCGGAACAATGTACCCAAATGCAAATAAGAAACTGGCAAGTTATTCCGTGGGTACCAAGTCAATAACTTTCTTCACTGACAAACTAACCACCCGAGCGACACACAAAATATCCGGAACTTGTACTTAAATTAAAGTCATAAGCATAGGAGCAACAGATAACCAAAGAATGGATCTGGTTGCTGTCCTGAGGAGAACCCATTTATTTATAAAGGGGTACGAAATGCGTTGACATGATCTCTTGGGAAGCAAACCTGCAGCAAAAAGGGCTAAATAGTGGGAACATTGGTAGATACCCAACCTCACTATACACTAAAGTCAAGTCAGCAGTCCCCAAGAGCTATCACCAGCAGAAGACAACTTTTTGATTAAGTGACTCATTGCCTCCGCTGGTTGATTCCATGATTAGATGACTGGTTGAAAACGTTCTTGTTCTGAAAAACCTACACATGAAACGTCACAATTATTTGCGTTTTTCCTTCGAAAATTTGTCAGAGTTGGTTATGTTATATGTGTATTTTAGTTTGAGTGTATAAATAAAATAAAACTGTAGTATCTGTTTAAATGAATCATGGAACAAAAGTGAATAAACACAAGGGCCACGAAAATTAAGTTATTCGACCCTGTTTTGGAATCTTTTATCTCTGTAAAGAGACAGCTAAAACATATTTTTGGTTTACACTTTCTAAAATTCGCATTTCTTAAAACGGTAATGTTAAATCCGACTTCACAAGTAAGGAGGATTTAGCAGTACTATTACAAAGATATGAAACATGAGAAAGCTACTCCTCTATGATCAGAAATTACAGCTTAAAAGTGTAATAAGGAATTCCCAATGCTGGCCTATGAGAGGGGTGGCCTCCTAGTAGTGAAAAACGAAATAAGTTGGTTGTCACTACCAGGACATACAAAACATAAAAGTACATGTCCTACTTTTTACATACATGGCACCCTGCCCTTAGGGTTACTTAGTGCCTATCTTATGGGTGACTTGTAGGTAATAAAAGGGGTGTTTAAGGCCTGGCAAGTAGTTTTAAATGCCAAGTCAAAGTGGCGATGAACTGCACACACAATCACTTCAGTGGCAGGCCTGAGACAGGGTTGAAAGGCTACTTCTGTGGGTGACACAATCAGTGCTGCAGTCCACAAGTAGCACTTGAAGTACAGACCCTGGGTGTAATGTATACCACTTTACAAGGGTCTTACCAGTACAAAAAATATGCCAATCAGGTATACACCAAATGTCATCATGTTTAGGGGAGAAGCCTATGGACTTTAGCACTGGTCAACAGTGGTAAAATGCTCAGAGTCCTAAGGCCAACAAAAAGAATCAACCAAAATAGGAGGCAAAAAGGAAAAAAGTCTGGGGAGAGACCAACCTAATGATGACTGGTACAACAGCTTGGATAACTTGGTAAAAACGGGAGGCCACATCTCTTATGGACAGTGCTTTAAATGGGCCGGTACTCACCGGTACTGAGTACCGGCACTTCTTAGATTTATCACTCGGAGTACGGGCACTTCTCTACTGCCGAGAAGAGTACCGGTACTCATGAAACGCTGGCGGCCTTTTTTCTTTATAGCTAAGTCACTTCTATAGACCTGCGCCGAGCCCAGCTGAACAATTCAGCGTGGGCTCATTTGCATACCATCTGGGTGTTCACAGACATCGAGGCAGCCCAGTGATAGCGTAATTAAGAAAGCCATGGGAGGTAACCAGGTTCAAATGGCTTTAAAGCGTATCCGATTCTTTTGTTAAGTGTCTGCTTATGTTTGCTTGCCTGTGATTGTTGAGAAAAACGAGAGAAAGGGGAGGGGGAGACAATAGAGACACTCTTGGAAGTTATATTAGCGGAAATGTGTGGAATGTTTTGCGGGTGCATGTCTGCTTGTTTCTTTCTGTGTCACTCGAGAACAGCAAAAATTTATATTGCACATTTTACAAAACAACGAAAAGTTGAAATATCACCGCCTTTGGGTTTCGTGTTTTTTGTTATAAGTAAACAAACCTGCTTTGTTCATTGAAAGACATTTCCCATGTGTTTTGGTATGTGCTGCAAGTAGTATCGAAGTCAATAAGTATCGGCATGTCTTCCCCTAAGCCCCGCCCCGAAGCCCCGCCCACTCGCCACATTTAAATGAGTGCCTGCACTATCTTGCCCCCATTTAAAGCACTGCTTATGGACCAACTGGAATAGCAAGCAATTCCTGGTAACAGACTCTCACTGGGTCAAAAAATGGGAGACCATTCCCACTATTACAAACTGATGGTAGATGGAAGAACACTAAGGCAGCAGAACCAGTGTAAGAACAAGGGGGCATAGGTGCTGTTGCTGGTGTCCCTCAAAACCACCTCTCCAGTTAAAACAATAAAAGAATGGCTGTGGGTTTGGAACTGGCTGGGGGTTATTATGGTGGAAGGCTGGCACTGGAGAAGTCTTGAAAGTGACCGTACTGTTGGTGAAATTCTTTGGCCAGCGAGACAGTCCCAATAAGAAAACCATAGAACGTCTGTTCTTGAAGCACTCCAAAGAGGTATCTGTTTCCTTGCCAAAGGGCTCCACCACTATCAAATCACATATCTACGTCCCCAAAATCCAGGTGAGTGCGCCAAGCTATGTCTGCACAAGGTAACGATCTCTTCTGATTTCAAGGGGCGAGGAAGCCCAGAATGCAGCTCCGAGAGGAGCATCAATGACAACATCGAAAGCATCATTGAGGTCAATCTCTCTGGCGTCTTAGAAGGATGAGGTTTTCGCAGAAGTGGAACCAAGGTGGAAGCCTGTAGTGGAGCAGAGTTAGGCAGCATCGAAAATGGAGTTCCAGAATCGTTTGGCCGATGAGTCTGTCCCACCTCTAGGAGCCATATAGGGCTCTGAAGGGGGAGGAACAGCCCTCAAAAGGTTCAACATTCCCTGCAGAAAGGCTTCGCCTAATACAGATCAGTGGATGGAGCCTAAAACTCTGGTCTAAACTCTGGTTTCTGGAAAACCAAAATCTATTCCAATAGAAACCTTTGTCATGGAGCAGAGCAGCTGGCTCTCCAACCTTGGCCTTTCTATGGTGTTCCTTGTGGGTGGACCTTTTAGAGGATGTTTCATGTCATGTGACTTAAACAAGGAAAGGAGGATCATTTGGGTGCTCTCCTTAAGGAGCCGAGCCAAGACTAACTTGGCTCCCCATTCCATGGCGGCTTTTGGGTGCAAAGAGGTACAGGAGGCGCACGCTGAGGGATCGTGGCCAGGCCGCGGCACCACACGTTTATTCTGCGGGGATTGCACAAGGACATATGCTTGCAACAACATGGACCAGTTTTGAACCTAGAGGCCATACGAGGTGACATCTGGCCAGGTCACCGGATAAGTGTCATTATAGCCTTTGAGGAATTTCATGCAGAACGGAGACGAGTTCCAGAACTGCATTGGTATGGTGCAGAAAATCTGGAACGGATGCCAGCACAGACGACAGTGCCCTATTCGGTCTTTTGTCGTCATTTTCAGAGTGGGCGAAGGATCGAGTCACATTGTACAGCCAGGAGGTGCTGGGGCGATATTGCTAACGGAAAAAAATCACGGATCAAGCCTGGCGGTAGTCAAAGGTTGATGTATCTGAGGGAAGAAGTATCCATTAGTCACCTTCTACTAGCCTCATGCATGTTTTACTGCTGCAATTCGTGCTGTGTGCATTGCAATTAATAACCATTTGCATGCAAATATAGCATGAATTCGGTAATGATAATGTATGAATTTTGAAGGACGTGCTTATTTTTGTGAGGTGTAAAAGCACTGAGCTTGTGTTCGCTATGCCATCCTTTCACAAGATGTGGTGTGGTCAGATATGGTGCAATCAGCAACCATTGTGCCTCAGTTTACACAGAGGACGGTACCTTGGTCAGACTTACCGACCCGCCCCTCTCTTCTCATGTTAACAATACATTCAACAATAGTGTCTCTAAAGAGCCATCTATGCCAAAAAGTATAAACGTGGATATTTATAGGTTTGAACCAGCAATACCACAACTTTAGTAGGAAATGAAATGCCTCGAAAGTGACAGTTTACCCCCCCAAAAAACGTAAGGCCAATAACGTCATTCACTTAAGTTTTCATAAAGGAATAAACAGAAAATAGCGGTAGTTACATTGTAACTGCCGCTATTTTCTGTTTATTTGCGAACGTGGATGCAAAGAAGTTAGCCCAAACAGGAAAAAAAATCAGAGAGGAATAAATGAATATAGGGTACATGGAAATCATCCCCAAAAGGAAAAACACGAGGGGGGGGGGGGGGGGGGGGAAACAAAAACACAGGTAAACTCAAAGCAAAGAAAATAGATGCAATCGAATTTCGACATGAAAAACTAGGCCCGACGAATTTGTCAACAGCATTTACTGGAGAGATTTGCGTAATACACAAAAAACGTAGTATTAGACGTCGGGAGTGTACAGCGGGATGAGAAAGATTTGAAGTAAGCGAGATGTCGCAGACGGGTCGGGTCTTCCCTGAGGTACATGGCGGCTGGAGCGGGGAGGGAGCGCGAGATGGGTCTGTAAACAGCAGGGGGGAGATCGATAGACAAGACTTGGAGGCGTTGGTGCCCACTTCACCCTCCCCCCTCCTACTTACGGACACGAATGGAAATGTTGCATTGATTTAATAAGAGCCCCCGGGGGCGGGAGCTGCCAGGCTGTCGAAAACACATGGCCCATAAACAGAACGCGAGGAGGAGGCCAACCCGTGTAATTTCACGAGGGCTGGAAACTGCAGTACCCTCGAGACACCGAGGCCTTCGACCAGGACCAGGATTGACGTCAGAAAGAGGAGGGAGAACATCTAGAGAGTCGGGAATGGAGCCTCGTTTCTTTCCATTTGGAAAATATTTCACCTTTCGAAAAGCCCTGTAATGCCCTGGTCACCTTGCCCTTTATCTCTCGCAAAGAAAAGGCACTGCTGACTGAATTACAGTCTTCAAGGCAAAGTTTAAACTCATTAGCATGACTTACAGGCATTGGCAAAGCCAATAGGTTTCGCCCAAGTAAGCTATTGGCTTTGCAAAAGTCTTTTGCCATGTTGTACAGCAGCATGGAGTGGAGTGTCATGGCACATTGTGGTTTGGAATGGCATATAGTAGAGTGGGGTAAAGTGGTTTGGAGTTGCGTAGAGTGGTTTTGAGTGGTGTAGAGTGAAGTGGACTAGAGTAGAGAACAGTAGAGCTGATTGGTTTAGAGTGCAGTGGCAGAGTGGATTCGTGTAGAGTAGGGTGGAGTGGCGTAAATGCAGTGGAGTGGTGCAGAGAGAAGTAGAGTGGCTTGGAGTAGAGAAGAGAGGCTTGGAGTGGCATAGAGTAGAGTGGCGAGTAGTAGAGTGGTATAAAGTACAGTGGCGCAGAGTGGCATTGCGTGGAGTGGGGTAGAGTGGCATAAAACAGCACTGCATGGAGTGGCATAGCGTTGAGTTGCATAGAGTTGGGTGGAGTGGCATAGAGTACAAGGCAGTGGTGCAGAGTAGAGTGGTGTGGAGTGCAGTGGCATAGAGTACAGTGGTGCAGAGTACATTAGAGTGGCGTAGAGTGCAGAGGTGCAGAGTAGAATGGCATAGAGTGCAGTGGCGTAGAGTGGTGCAGAATGGAATCAAGTGAAGTGGTATAGAGTGCACTGGCTTAGAGTGGAGCAGTTGCAAAGAGTGGTGCCGTGGCATAAACTGCAGTGGCGTGGAATCGTGCAGAGTAGAGTGGCATAGAGTACAGTGATGCAGAATAGAGTGGCGCAAAGTAGAGTGTCAGAGTGCAGTGGCATAGAGTTGTGCAAAGTAGAGTGTCAGAGTGCAGTGGCGTAAAGTGGTGAAGAGTAGAGTGCAGTGGCATAAAGTAGAGTGGCGTATAGTTCAGTGACATGGAGTTGTGCAGAGTAGAGTGCATAGAGGGTATTGGCCTAAAGTAGAGTGGTACAGAGTGGAGTAGAGTCCAGTGGTGCAGAGTCGAGTTGGGTGAAGTGCAGTGGCTTAGAGTGCAGTGGCATAGAGTAGTGCAGAGTAGAGAGTCATAGAATGCAGTGACAAAGTGCAGTAGCGTAGAGAGCGGTGGCATAGAGTGGTTCAGGTTAGAGTGTCGTAAAGTGGTGTGGCATAAAGTGAAGTGGCGTAAAGTGCAGTGGAATGGAGTGGTGAAGAATAGAGTGCCATAGAGTGCACTGGCCTACGGTAGAGTGGTGCAGAGTGCAGTGGTTCAGAGTAGAGAGGTGCAGAGCAGAGTGGCATAAAGTGCAGTGGCATAGAGTGGTGCAGAATAGAATGCAGTGACAAAGTGCAGTGGCGTAGAGTGTTGCAAAGTAGAGTGTCAGAGTGCAGTGGCATAAAGTGAAATGGCATGGAGTGCTGCAGAGTAGTGTGGAGGGCAGTGGCATAGAGTGCAGTGGTGCAGAGTAGAGTGGCATAAAGTGAAGAGGCGTAAAGTGCATTGGCGTAGTGTTCAGTAGAGTAGAGTGCAGTGGTGTATAGTGGTGCAGAGAAGAGCAGAGTAGTGCAGGAGCATAGAGTAGAATGGGGCAGAGAAGAGCAGAGTGGCGTAGAGTTTGGTGGTGTGACAGAGAGGTGCAGAGTAGAATGGCATAAAGTGCAGTGGCGTAGAGTGTCATAGAGTAGAGTAACACAGAGTAGAGTTCAGTGGCATAGAGTAGACTGCAGTAGTATAGAGTGCAGTGGTGTAGAGTTGGCTGGCGTAGAGTATACTGGAGTAGGATGCAGGGCAGGGGATGGGAGGAAAAAGAAGCAACATGGAAGGAGGACGGGTGGCAGAAAATAGAAGCTACATGGACGGGGGATATGAGAGACAGACTGAAAATACAAGCACTCATATGGAGCGCTTGAACAAAAAGTAGAAAGTAGCTCCGAAAACTAGAGAAGTGGATGGACACAAGTACTTGGTGCATGTTCCAGGGGAGGGCCAAACACAAGAACAGGACATGATGCCCTCATGCCGTGACAAACAGTAACGGAGCAAATGAGATCAACGCTGAAGCTAACAAATGGTAAGCTATGGGTGGACTGTAAGCCCACTTTATGTAAACAACATGTCTCACAGAGACAGAGCATGAGCCGTCTAGGTGAAACCTAAAAAAGGATAAAGAATGTAAAGAAACAGGTGTTTGCAAAGACGTATTGACCTACCTGCCCTAGCACTGAAGCAAAATGTGTATGAAAGTTGATTAGAGCCATAGATGAAGGTGGAGTCAAAGCTCCTTTGCATATGTACATATGAATATATTAACTGAAAAAAACAAAGGTAAAAACAACGTTATAGTTAGGTGAAATGTTCAGTAACAAAGCAATTATTTAAATTCTAAAAACCACTGAAATTCACCAGTTATAGGTATCTCAAATAACTAAAACTCATGCCCTTAGGTAACTATAACTCACGCACCCAACATGCACAGTTTTCTCATCATAATTTCATTGCAAATGTTGCAGTGATAGTATCAATGATGTCATAGAAGATGTCATGAGTCATGTAATATGTTAGGTAATTAGCAATGCATGTCGAGGGAGCAATTTATAGGTACCTTAGGGCACCAGTTATAGTTACTTGAGGTAACTAGTGAATGCTGTGCGTTGTGGGTGGCTGGTCGCAGGTCCTGGGCTGCACCAGGCCCTACAGTGATCCGTCAATATGCAGCCAACCCTCCACTGTGCCAAACCCCTAAAGGCAGCCTTCCATTGTGCTCGGCTGTGGGTTTGGTAACTGTGGCGAGGCCCTGAGGCAATCCCCCATCATGCAGCCAACCCCACTCAAAGGCAGGCAACCCCACGCTGCACACGGCCTTTGGTTGTGCACGGCGGGAGGCTGGCCACATGGCCTGCCTATGGTGACCCCATCACCAGGGCATTTTTTTTTTAATTGGAGGGGAGGCCAAGTGGGCCTTCTCTCAGAGCCTTATTAGGCCCTTGGGACCTAAACCCCCATGGCCCTATGTACTTTAAAGGGGATGGGACTACGTGGCCCCCTCCCCAAGACTTATTAGGGCCTGGTGAGCCAATACACAAGGACAGTTTATTTTAAAGGGGAGGGTCCAGAAACTGATAGACCCTAACTTCCTAAACGTGAACACTGACAAGCCAGAACTCTTACTTTTCTGTAGAGAAACTTCACTGAATCAGCTGTGCACGGCATTCATCCATGGGCCACCCACCAAACCCCATTCGCAAATGTCCATTCATTGAGTGTGAGTCTTCATAAGAATCTGTCCTTCCCCCATCATATTTTCTGTTATCCCATGCTTTGGGTTACTGAAAGCACATTGGAACATTGTACTATTCCTTCCGAGTGATTCCTGCTCTACGGTAGTATGCTCTTGCATTATAGCTAGGATGGAAGCTTTATTTCCATAAATGTAGGCTTACCGGCAGCACAGACTGCTAGGCTCCAGAATATTTAGAATCATAAAGTAAGATTGGTCTGTAAACTGAAAACATATGATCATGTGACCGCTGTAAGGCATAAGCTTTCCTGACTGTCCTTGGACCACCAAAGAATCAGGTTAAGACCCTCTGCCTTACTTATAAAACCTACTATAAGAAGGTCCCAATGGACTATAATAACCATCTAAAGCACTAATATCCACAAAGACCCCTGGGACCCTCACAGCATTCTCTACTTCAGGTTCCAAGGATAAATAAAGCTTTGGAATCAACTTAAATCAATCAAGCCATTCCTATTTAGGCAACTGAGGGGCTGGCCATTCCTCTTACGCTTCGTAATGTTTGGACTATATAGGATATGTGGATATGGAGGCTGACTGGGGGGTACCAGAGATAAGAATTGTGCCGCCTTCATCACCACTAACCTCCACTTACAGTGGCATGTTGCCCGATAAAATAGAGCTCCAAACATGTTATGTCTGACGGGTTCTCTGTGGTCAGAGTAGTTATTCACATAGTTAACATCGCTCCGCTTGTGCACTACTTCAATCCAGCCGGACTGCCTGTATCATCTCCATGTGCGCGGGATGAAGAGGAAGAGCTCTGGGCTCTGCTGCAACGTTAACTTTTGGGCATGGCGGTGGCTAAGCGTAGAGAAGCAGCTTCTCTCAATGATCCCAACAACCTATCCTCTTCAAGATATTTATTAAACATTAATACACATGGAACGCATTGACAAGGAGAAGCATCAGTCTTAACGGTGTCTCCAAGCAACTGTCCCCAATCAAACAACAACACTGCACAAGCATGCCAACACCACATTGTGACACACACACCCCAGGCATTCCACATGCTGCCCAGTGACAGCAGCTTCTACCCATGAACGCCACAGCGCTCAATACAAACACAAGAACCACAATCACATGAAGTCAAAAACACCACACACTACTTCTTAACCCAGTAATACTTTCAAAGGATCCAAACCTATCAGGCAATAACTGTCAAACCAAGCAATCCTTAAACCTTACAGTTCTCGGATGCTGCCCAGCACTTCTCTTCTTATCCCTTGCTTCTCTATCCTCCTGAGCTCCCCTTACACTCACATTCAACCCCTTACCCGCCTCCTTCTCGTCTACATTCAAAACACATATCCTTTACTTTCTTCGTATGCAGCGATAATGGAACCCTCCATGTCACAACATAACAATACCCTCTCTGAATGCCAAATGTTATCTCCATCCAACCTAACTTCATTCTTGAACAACTGAACCACTTTGTGTGGCTCTGGCGAACATGCAGACCCATATATTGATCCTGATCTATTGTCCAACCTCAATCCTCCCCCAATCTCGTTTTTATCCTTCTTATAATCCACATACTTTCTCCTTTTTTCATGATATCCCTTCACCCTCTCTTATTTCCTAATCCACCCTCCCACACTACTCTTTTCCCTTGTCTCAATAAACCCCCTAGGCACCAACTTGGCTGCCAGCCTCAACTTGTTTACTTCCCTGTAAAAGCATCAAGAGTAACTCTATACAACCTTAAGATTGCTTGAACAAACTTCCTCCAAAGTACTGTTGACTTAACAGAAAATTGTATAGATTACTTCCTCACCCTATTAAATCGCTTGACATGACCACAGGCCTTCAGATGTTACAGTGCAATTCGCCTATGTTTAAATTCACTCTTTAAAAAGAAATCTAGCATCCCCTGGGACATAAATTGCACACCGTTGTCCGAAAGTATTCCTTCCAGGAAAACAACCAAACAAAAGGCATTTTCCAGAAATCCAATTACCACATCCGATGTTATACTGCCTGTCAGCCATACTTCAGGCTATTTTGAACAATAATCAATAAATACAATTGCAAATAATTCTCTCGGAGGTGTTAATGAAAATGGAACCATAAAATCAATGGCTAATTTTCTCCCTGGACCCAAAGACAATTCGACTGAATCAGCTGGAACTTGACAGGTCTTAGCTAATTTACCAATCTTATTACATATGGAACTCTGTACCTAACTATCAATCATACCGTCTATGCCCGACCACCAAACATTTTCTCTCCTCTTCGTATTTGTACAGGACATCACAGTACTTTCCCGTAACTCAATACTATACTTTATTTGCATATTCCTAAAGAACAAGTTACTTACCTTTGGTAACACCTTATCTGGTAGACTCTTTCTAGCCACAGATTCCTCACCTTAGAATTAAACCCAGGTGTCAAACTGTATCCGGAAACTTTGCGAAAGTACCTCTGCGTGCTGGAAGGTGACGTCATTCTGCTCCGCGTCAACATAGTGTGAGCCAGCAGTGACGAGATCGGTGCCTTTATAGGCGCCACACTGACATCAGTTACTTTTCACGATCTTTCCACGCCAGAAGCGAGAAGCCATGAAGGTTGCTGCTTCTGTACCAATATGCAGACATTAAGGACCTCATAAATGTAGCCCTATATGGAGGAATCTGTTCGCAGAGTGGGGAGGATGGAAGGGTCGGTGTGGAATTTGCAGCCAGACAGGGTCTCTACCAGGTAAAGCATAACCAAAGGCAAGTAACTTGTTCATCCAATAGAGACTTCTAGACACAGATTCCTAACCTTATAATAGATAGCCAAACAATACCTCTCTAGAGAGGTACTGTTTAGCTATTTATCTATCACAGATAGGAAATCCTGGAGGACTGAACAGGCAAATGCCTGTCACTACAGACTTGGTCCCAAAAGCGAGACCTATTGGCTATGCCAATGCTTGTTCTACCTTGTCTCTTATGCACACAGAGGGAAGGAGCAACATGTAGAATGGCTGGGTAGGTGGCAAGGGGAAGCAGCAACACCGAGAAGGACTTGGGAGGAGTTAGAAGAAGCACAGAGAAGGGGTGAGCGGGTGGGTGTTAGGGGGAAGAAGCCACACGGAGACGAGGTGGGTGGGTGATAGGGAGGGGAAAGAAGCAACACAGAGAAGGGGTGGGTGGGCAAGAGAAGGATGAAGCAACACAGAAAAGAGATGGGAGGAGAAAGAATCCACTCGGAGAAGGGGTGGGTGGGTGGATGGGAAAGGGAAGAAGCAATATGGAGAAGGGCTGGATGGGTGATAGAGGAAGAAGCAACACATCGTAGGGATGGGAAGGTGGGAGGAAGTAAAAGCAACATGAAGGTTTGGGTAAAAACACGAAGTAAGGGGTGGGAGGGGGCAGAAGCAGCACAGAGAAAGGGTGGGTGGGAGGGGGAAGAAGAAGCAGCACAGAGAAAGGGTGGGTGGGAGGGGGAAGAAGAAGCAGCACAGAGAAAGGGTGGGTGGGAGGGGGAAGAAGAAGCAGCACAGAGAAAGGGTGGGTGGGAGGGGGAAGAAGAAGCAGCACAGAGAAAGGGTGGGTGGGAGGGGGAAGAAGAAGCAGCACAGAGAAAGGGTGGGTGGAAAGGGGGAAGAAGCAGCACAGAGAAAGGGTGGGTGGAAAGGGGGAAGAAGCAGCACAGAGAAAGGGTGGGTGGGTGGGAGGGGGAAGAAGCAGCACAGAGAAAGGGTGGGTGGGTGGGAGGGGGAAGAAGCAGCACAGAGAAAGGGTGGGTGGGTGGGAGGGGGAAGAAGCAGCACAGAGAAAGGGTGGGTGGGAGGGAGGGGGAAGAAGCAGCACAGAGAAAGCGTGGGTGGGTGGGAGGGGGAAGGAGCAGCACAGAGAAAGCGTGGGTGGGTGGGAGGGGGAAGAAGCAGCACAGAGAAAGGGTGGGTGGGAGGAAGAAGCAGCACAGAGAAAGGGTGGGTGGGAGGGAGAAGCAGCACAGAGAAAGGGTGGGTGGGAGGGAGAAGCAGCACAGAGAAAGGGTGGGTGGGAGGGAGAAGCAGCACAGAGAAAGGGTGGGTGGGAGGGAGAAGCAGCACAGAGAAAGGGTGGGTGGGAGGGAGAAGCAGCACAGAGAAAGGGTGGGTGGGAGGGAGAAGCAGCACAGAGAAAGGGTGGGTGGGAGGGAGAAGCAGCACAGAGAAAGGGTGGGTGGGAGGGAGAAGCAGCACAGAGAAAGGGTGGGTGGGAGGGAGAAGCAGCACAGAGAAAGGGTGGGTGGGAGGGAGAAGCAGCACAGAGAAAGGGTGGGTGGGAGGGAGAAGCAGCACAGAGAAAGGGTGGGTGGGAGGGAGAAGCAGCACAGAGAAAGGGTGGGTGGGAGGGAGAAGCAGCAACAGAGAAAGGGTGGGTGGGAGGGAGAAGCAGCAACAGAGAAAGGGTGGGTGGGAGGGAGAAGCAGCAACAGAGAAAGGGTGGGTGGGAGGGAGAAGCAGCAACACAGAGAAGGGGTGGGCGGGAGGGAGAAGCAGAGAAGGGGTGGGCGGGCGGGAGGGAGAAGCAGAGAAGGGGTGGGCGGGAGGGAGGAGAAGCAACACAGAGAAGGGGTGGGCGGGAGGGAGGAGAAGCAACACAGAGAAGGGGTGGGCGGGAGGGAGGAGAAGCAACACAGAGAAGGGGTGGGCGGGAGGGAGGAGAAGCAACACAGAGAAGGGGTGGGCGGGAGGGAGGAGAAGCAACACAGAGAAGGGGTGGGCGGGAGGGAGGAGAAGCAACGGAGAAGGGGTGGGCGGGAGGGAGTAGAAGCAACGGAGAAGGGGTGGGCGGGAGGGAGTAGAAGCAACGGAGAAGGGGTGGGCGGGAGGGAGTAGAAGCAACGGAGAAGGGGTGGGCGGGAGGGAGTAGAAGCAACGGAGAAGGGGTGGGCGGGAGGGAGTAGAAGCAACGGAGAAGGGGTGGGCGGGAGGGAGAAGCAGCACAGAGAAAGGGTGGGTGGGAGGGAGAAGCAGCACAGAGAAAGGGTGGGTGGGAGGGAGAAGCAGCACAGAGAAAGGGTGGGTGGGAGGGAGAAGCAGCACAGAGAAAGGGTGGGTGGGAGGGAGAAGCAGCACAGAGAAAGGGTGGGTGGGAGGGAGAAGCAGCACAGAGAAAGGGTGGGTGGGAGGGAGAAGCAGCACAGAGAAAGGGTAGGTGGGAGGGAGAAGCAGCACAGAGAAAGGGTGGGTGGGAGGGAGAAGCAGCACAGAGAAAGGGTGGGTGGGAGGGAGAAGCAGCAACAGAGAAAGGGTGGGTGGGAGGGAGAAGCAGCAACAGAGAAAGGGTGGGTGGGAGGGAGAAGCAGCAACACAGAGAAGGGGTGGGCGGGAGGGAGAAGCAGAGAAGGGGTGGGCGGGAGGGAGGAGAAGCAACACAGAGAAGGGGTGGGCGGGAGGGAGGAGAAGCAACACAGAGAAGGGGTGGGTGGGAGGGAGGAGAAGCAACACAGAGAAGGGGTGGGCGGGAGGGAGGAGAAGCAACACAGAGAAGGGGTGGGCGGGAGGGAGTAGAAGCAACGGAGAAGGGGTGGGCGGGAGGGAGTAGAAGCAACGGAGAAGGGGTGGGCGGGAGGGAGTAGAAGCAACGGAGAAGGGGTGGGCGGGAGGGAGTAGAAGCAACGGAGAAGGGGTGGGCGGGAGGGAGTAGAAGCAACGGAGAAGGGGTGGGCGGGAGGGAGTAGAAGCAACGGAGAAGGGGTGGGCGGGAGGGAGTAGAAGCAACGGAGAAGGGGTGGGCGGGAGGGAGTAGAAGCAACGGAGAAGGGGTGGGCGGGAGGGAGTAGAAGCAACAGAGAAGGGGTGGGCGGGAGGGAGTAGAAGCAACAGAGAAGGGGTGGGCGGGAGGGAGTAGAAGCAACAGAGAAGGGGTGTGCGGGAGGGAGAAGAAGCAACACAGAGAAGGGGTGGGCGGGAGGGAGAAGAAGCAACACAGAGAAGGGGTGGGCGGGAGGGAGAAGAAGCAACACAGAGAAGGGGTGGGCGGGAGGGAGAAGAAGCAACACAGAGAAGGGGTGGGCGGGAGGGAGAAGAAGCAACACGGAGAAGGGGTGGGCGGGAGGGAGAAGAAGCAACACGGAGAAGGGGTGGGCGGGAGGGAGAAGAAGCAACACTGAGAAGGGGTGGGCGGGAGGAAGAAGAAGCAACACTGAGAAGGGGTGGGCGGGAGGGAGAAGAAGCAACACAGAGAAGGGGTGGGCGGGAGGGAGAAGAAACAACACAGAGAAGGGGTGGGAGGGAGAAGAAGCAACACAGAGAAGGGGTGGGCGGGAGGGAGAAGAAGCTACACAGAGAAGGGGTGGGCGGGAGGGAGAAGAAGCTACACAGAGAAGGGGTGGGCGGAAGGGAGAAGAAGCAACACAGAGAAGGGGTGGGCGGGAGGGAGAAGAAGCAACACAGAGAAGGGGTGGGCGGGAGGGAGAAGAAGCAACACAGAGAAGGGGTGGGCGGGAGGGAGAAGAAGCAACACAGAGAAGGGGTGGGCGGGAGGGAGAAGAAGCAACACAGAGAAGGGGTGGGCGGGAGGGAGGAGAAGCAACACAGAGAAGGGGTGGGCGGGAGGGAGGAGAAGCAACACAGAGAAGGGGTGGGCGGGAGGGAGGAGAAGCAACACAGAGAAGGGGTGGGCGGGTGGGAGGAGAAGGGGTGGGCGGGAGGGAGGAGAAGCAACACAGAGAAGGGGTGGGCGGGAGGGAGAAGAAGCAACACAGAGAAGGGGTGGGTGGGAGGGAGAAGAAGCAACACAGAGAAGGGGTGGGCCGGAGGGAGAAGAAGCAACACAGAGAAGGGGTGGGCGGGAGGGAGGGAGAAGAAGCAACACTGAGAACGGGTGGGCGGGAAGGAGAACCAACACAGAGAACGGGTGGGCGGGAGGGAGGAGAAGCAACACAGAAAAGGGGTGGGCCGGAGGGAGAAGAAGCAACACAGAAAAGGGGTGGGCGGGAGGGAGAAGAAGCAACACCGAGAAGGGGTGGGCGGGAGGGAGAAGAAGCAACACAGAGAAGGGGTGGGCGGGAGGGAGAAGAAGCAACACAGAGAAGGGGTGGGCGGGAGGGAGAAGAAGCAACACAGAGAAGGGGTGGGCGGGAGGGAGAAGAAGCAACACAGAGAAGGGGTGGGCGGGAGGGAGAAGAAGCAACACAGAGAAGGGGTGGGCGGGAGGGAGAAGAAGCAACACAGAGAAGGGGTGGGCGGGAGGGAGAAGAAGCAACACAGAGAAGGGGTGGGCGGGAGGGAGAAGAAGCAACACAGAGAAGGGGTGGGCGGGAGGGAGAAGAAGCAACACAGAGAAGGGGTGGGCGGGAGGGAGAAGAAGCAGCACAGAGAAGGGGTGGGCGGGAGGGAGAAGAAGCAGCACAGAGAAGGGGTGGCGGGAGGAAGCAACAGAGAGAAGGGGTGGGTGGGCGAGAGTAGGATGAAGCAACACAGAAAACAGAAGGGAGGAGAAAGAAACCACTTGGAGAAGGGGTGGGTGGGTGGATGGGAAGGGGAATAAGCAATATGGGGAAGGGCTAGATGGGTGATAGAGGGAAGAAGCAACACATAGTAGGGATGGGTGGGTGGGTGGGAGAAAGCAGAAGCAACATGAAGAAGTTTTTGGGGAAAAAAACAAAGTAAGGGGTGGGAGGGGGCAGAAGCAGCACAGAGAAAGGGTGGGCGGGAGGGGGAAGAAGCAACACAGAGAAGGGGTGGGCGGGAGGGAGAAGAAGCAACACAGAGAAGGGGTGGGTGGGAGGGAGAAGAAGCAACACAGAGAAGGGGTGGGCGGGAGGGAGAAGAAGCAACACAGAGAAGGGGTGGGCGGGCGGGAGAAGAAGCAACAGAGAAGGGGTGGGCGGGCGGGATTAGAAGCAACAGAGAAGGGGTGGGCGGGCGGGATTAGAAGCAACACAGAGAAGGGGTGGGCGGGCGGGAGGGACAAGAAGCAACACAGAGAAGGGGTGGGCGGGAGGGACAAGAAGCAACACAGAGAAGGGGTGGGCGGGAGGGACAAGAAGCAACACAGAGAAGGGGTGGGCGGGAGGGACAAGAAGCAACACAGAGAAGGGGTGGGCGGGAGGGACAAGAAGCAACACAGAGAAGGGGTGGGCGGGAGGGACAAGAAGCAACACAGAGAAGGGGTGGGCGGGAGGGACAAGAAGCAACACAGAGAAGGGGTGGGCGGGAGGGACAAGAAGCAACACAGAGAAGGGGTGGGCGGGAGGGACAAGAAGCAACACAGAGAAGGGGTGGGCGGGAGGGACAAGAAGCAACACAGAGAAGGGGTGGGCGGGAGGGACAAGAAGCAACACAGAGAAGGGGTGGGCGGGAGGGACAAGAAGCAACACAGAGAAGGGGTGGGCGGGAGGGACAAGAAGCAACACAGAGAAGGGGTGGGCGGGAGGGACAAGAAGCAACACAGAGAAGGGGTGGGCGGGAGGGACGAGAAGCAACACAGAGAAGGGGTGGGCGGGAGGGAGGAGAAGCAACACAGAGAAGGGGTGGGCGGGAGGGAGGAGAAGCAACACAGAGAAGGGGTGGGCGGGAGGGAGGAGAAGGGGTGGGCGGGAGGGAGGAGAAGCAACACAGAGAAGGGGTGGGCGGGAGGGAGAAGAAGCAACACAGAGAAGGGGTGGGCGGGAGGGAGAAGAAGCAACACAGAGAAGGGGTGGGCGGGAGGGAGAAGAAGCAACACAGAGAAGGGGTGGGTGGGTGGGAGGGAGAAGAAGCAACACAGAGAAGGGGTGGGTGGGAGGGAGAAGAAGCAACACAGAGAAGGGGTGGGCCGGAGGGAGAAGAAGCAACACAGAGAAGGGGTGGGCGGGAGGGAGGGAGAAGAAGCAACACTGAGAACGGGTGGGCGGGAAGGAGAACCAACACAGAGAACGGGTGGGCGGGAGGGAGAAGCAACACAGAAAAGGGGTGGGCGGGAGGGACAAGAAGCAACACAGAGAAGGGGTGGGCGGGAGGGACAAGAAGCAACACAGAGAAGGGGTGGGCGGGAGGGACAAGAAGCAACACAGAGAAGGGGTGGGCGGGAGGGACAAGAAGCAACACAGAGAAGGGGTGGGCGGGAGGGACAAGAAGCAACACAGAGAAGGGGTGGGCGGGAGGGACGAGAAGCAACACAGAGAAGGGGTGGGCGGGAGGGACGAGAAGCAACACAGAGAAGGGGTGGGCGGGAGGGAGGAGAAGCAACACAGAGAAGGGGTGGGCGGGAGGGAGGAGAAGCAACACAGAGAAGGGGTGGGCGGGAGGGAGGAGAAGCAACACAGAGAAGGGGTGGGCGGGAGGGAGGAGAAGGGGTGGGCGGGAGGGAGGAGAAGCAACACAGAGAAGGGGTGGGCGGGAGGGAGAAGAAGCAACACAGAGAAGGGGTGGGTGGGAGGGAGAAGAAGCAACACAGAGAAGGGGTGGGTGGGAGGGAGAAGAAGCAACACAGAGAAGGGGTGGGCCGGAGGGAGAAGAAGCAACACAGAGAAGGGGTGGGCGGGAGGGAGGGAGAAGAAGCAACACTGAGAACGGGTGGGCGGGAAGGAGAACCAACACAGAGAACGGGTGGGCGGGAGGGAGAAGCAACACAGAAAAGGGGTGGGCGGGAGGGACAAGAAGCAACACAGAGAAGGGGTGGGCGGGAGGGACAAGAAGCAACACAGAGAAGGGGTGGGCGGGAGGGACAAGAAGCAACACAGAGAAGGGGTGGGCGGGAGGGACAAGAAGCAACACAGAGAAGGGGTGGGCGGGAGGGACAAGAAGCAACACAGAGAAGGGGTGGGCGGGAGGGACAAGAAGCAACACAGAGAAGGGGTGGGCGGGAGGGACAAGAAGCAACACAGAGAAGGGGTGGGCGGGAGGGACAAGAAGCAACACAGAGAAGGGGTGGGCGGGAGGGACAAGAAGCAACACAGAGAAGGGGTGGGCGGGAGAGACAAGAAGCAACACAGAGAAGGGGTGGGCGGGAAGGGGAAGAAGCAGCACAGAGAAAGGGTGAGTGAGGGGACAGAAACAGCACAGAAAAGGGTGAGCGGGAGGGGGGAAGAATCAGCACAGAGAAGAGGTAGGCGGAAGGGAGAAGCAGCAACACAGAGAAGGGGTGGGCGGGACGGAGAAGAAGCAACACAGAGAAGGGGTGGTGTGGGCGGGAGGGAGGGAGAAGAAGCAACACAGAGAAGGGGTGGGCGGGAGGGAGAAGAAGCAACACAGAGATGGTGGGCCGGAGGGAGATGAAGCAACACAGGGAAGGGGTGGGCGGGAGGGAGAAGAAGCAACACAGGGAAGGGGTGGGCGGGAGGGAGAAGAAGCAACACAGGGAAGGGGTGGGCGGGAGGGAGAAGAAGCAACACAGGGAAGGGGTGGGCGGGAGGGAGAAGAAGCAACACAGGGAAGGGGTGGGCGGGAGGGAGATGAAGCAACACAGGGAAGGGGTGGGCGGGAGGGAGATGAAGCAACACAGAGATGGTGGGCCGGAGGGAGATGAAGCAACTCAGAGAAGGAGTGTTCAGGAGGGAGAAGAAGCAACACAGAGAAGGGGTGGTTGGGAGGGAGAAGAAGCAACACAGAAAGTGGTGGGTGGGAAAGAAGAAGCAACACAGAAAAGTGGGGGGCGGGAGGGAGAAGAAGCAACACAGAAAAGTGGTAGGTGGGAGGGAGTAGAAGCATCACAGAAGGAGTGGGTGGTTGGGTGGAAGAAGAGGCCAATCGGAGAAGGGTTCAGTGGGTGGGATGAAGGAAGAAGCAACACAGAGAAAGGGTGGATGGGAAGAAGCTACACGAAGATGGGGTGGGTGGGAGCTAAAGAAGTAGTGGTATCTCAATCATAGTGCAAGCAGTTGACAGACACTACTCAAGAGGAAGCAATGTGTAATTGTTCCATGCTCTAACAAGAGAAAATGAAGTGACACCTGGCACACGCTGGTCAAGTTGGAGACAGCAAAGCAGAGTGACAATGAAGTCAACAAATAGTAAGCACTGGGCGGGATCCAAGCCCTTTATTGTAAAAAATACCCCCTCGCAGGAACAGGACATGCGCTGTCAGCAGGCAAGACCTAAAAATGTAGTTGGTGCTTTAATGCTTGAAAAAGTGCAACCAGAAGTCACAAAAAATACAGAAATTACACAGAAAACCTAATTAAAGTAGTAGACACTGTATTTTCATATGTGCGAATGAGATAACCAGCAAAAAAAAGCAGTTATTGCCGACTCCTGTGTAAATTTATTTAAACAAAGCTTGAAAATCAATGTTCAAACACCAACCACCAACTAAGCGTTGCACCTTAGAATCTATTCTCAGAACATTAATTTCACGCAATCATACAGGGTCAAAGTATGCTCCTTCAAAATTTCACCAACAAATGTTACTTCAGTGATGCAGGAAGAATGCATAAATGATGCACACACCAGATTCCTGGAAAAACAGTGCACCAGCACACCACAACGCTCAAGTGCTCGGCATGGGCTCACCATTATCTGCACTTCTGCCAACCACCAAAGTCAACAGGAACATATATCTTTAAGGAAATCAGAGGCACACCTTGAGGGATGCTTCACACAGTGAAGGATTTGGTGAGTGAATGCGCAGATACAGAGAGGATCACTTCTAACCATTTCACTAATACCGAAAGAACTAATAAGTTCCTCCCTCTTGTCACACTTGTAAAGCAATTTCTAACAAGGATTATGACAGTAGTTACTCTACCAAACTCTTTACTAAACATAAGTACATACAGGTACATGGCAACTAGGCACAGCAGAAAAAACAATGTAATTGGTTTGCCAGTGAGCGGGCACTCTGCAACTAAATGTTCAGGACATCCCTTTAACCAGTGACCACCCAGGGGCATCTCATGAACCAAATGCATTGGTGCCATTGGGTATTACTTGGGAACTAACTAGGACTTACCAGTTGTTATCTCTAAGTAAGCAGTAGACTGGGAGCCTTTATGCCAGCTGCTCAACCGCGTTCACAAGAAGGAACTTTCTCGATCTTTGGCTGTATAAAGTATTCTACTTTGGCATACATGCTGCAGAACAACAGACATTCTATAATTTGATTAGGCATGGAAATGTTGTTAAGGAATCATATGCACCTCCACTTGTTCTTCAATCCTTTCCTTTAAAAGATTGGTTGAGCCGATACTGCTAGATGCTGAAAAGGCATTTGATTGGGTCTCCTGGAGATACCTTTAATGATCCCTATCATACACTTCTTTGATTATATAAGTCGGGTGTCAGAGAGGACTCCCAGTGTTTTCGTTGTGCTATGGAGGGAGCGGATGCCATTCATATTTATGCAACTTGTCCTGTGATTAAAGATTTTATGGCAATAGAGTTGGCTAGGTTGGGCCTGGCGCAATTCAGGCTACAGCAAGAACTACCTCACCATGAGAAACAGTCTGAACACCGGGGCCTCAGCCACGCATGTTCCGACTAGGCAAGAACTACCACGCTTGCTTGGATCTGCCTTAACCATGAACCTGTGAGGTTAAGGCAGAGTGCGGAATAGCTGCCAGCTGGCCAAAGCAGGAAACAGCCAAGCAGCAAGAAGGATCGAGAGAGGATGCAATGCAGTGAGGCGAGTGTGGCTGGGGATGAGTTTTGGGGTAGTTTCCAGGGCTGGGGGGGTTTGGGGTCGTTTTCAGGGCCTGGGGTATGGAGTAGTTTTCAGGGCCTGGAGTCAGGTTGTTTTTTAGGAGGGAGGGGGTAGTTTTAGGTGTCAGGGCTGGGGCCATTTTAGGACTCAGGGCGGGGGCAGGGATCGTAATACTTATTAGGCAGCAGGGTAGTATTTAGGGCTCAGGGAAAGGTCATGGTAGGTTTTAGGGCTTAGGTGAGGGAGGGGTAGTTTTTAGGACTGGAGGCAGGGATGTTTCTGGGGCTCGGTTTGGTTTTCAGAAGGAAGGGGGGTAGTTTAAGGACTTAGGGCGGTGGCAGGGGTCGGAGTTAAGATGTACCGGTCAAGTCTTAACCACAGATAGGTCTTTACCATACATGCCTTAACAACGCATAACTCGTTGTAAAGGCATGTGTGGTAAAGGCATACTTGTGATTAAGACTTGCGTTGTTGAGACTGCGTTGAACCGACATGCGTGGTAAACGCTTGCCTGGTTCCATCACACAACCCCCTCACCATTTTTCCAAACACAACAAGATGATGGACGGAGTGCTGAAACTTTTCAATCACTTGCCCCCAGTCAAGAGATCTGGGTTTAATCCATTGTTCCTTTGCTCACTAGGTCACCTCAGTTTGGACCCAGCCATATGCAAATCATTCTTGACCCTGCTCTTCATAGGAACAGTCCAGCCCGAACTGCCACGCGACAAGGTCCTACCTGGACTGGACACAAGCATCTTGGGACCCGTTTCGGGGTAGCACCCCTCATCAGCCAGGCTAGCTTGTATCCAGTGGCACAGCAAGAATGGGACCCATGTCTAGGCATCCCCTTGGCCACTTAGGCAAACATACCAAACGTAACAGAATGATGGACAGAGTGCTGAAAATTTTCAACAAATCACCCCCAGTCAAAAGATCTGGGTTTAATCCATCGATCAGAGTGTATTACCATGTTTGGTTTATAAATGTCAATACTGCAAAGTGATAATAGAAGGTCAAAGCTGCTCTGTATTTGGGATCCTATACAAGCTTGGCTTTATAAATTATTTTCCAGATATGACCCCGAGTAAGGTGTTTTTTCTAGGCCTTGGGATATCATATTATATTGGTCGATATTAATTAGGTTACTATTGCTTTATATTTTATTCTTGGATGCCAGTCGTGGAAATGTATGTATACTTTGTTCAGGAGACCGTTATCCTCTTTGAGAGATTCTCTTGTTTTGAAGCATGATGTATTTTTTTATATGCATTTATTACTCTCCTGCTTATTTATTTTGGCTGTGTTTCGATTTTATTTGCCAATTTTTTTTAAAAAAATACTTCCCTTTAAACTTTATGTGCTGTGTAGTTCCAACAATCGGGCCCTCGCTCTCATTCTCCACGTTGCGTTGTAATAACCAGAGCCCACCGAGTGCACTATTTATTAAAACTGAGCCAGTTCTGGGCACTGATGAACAAGTTACTTACCTTCCGGACAGCATTATCTGGTAAAGACAATATCTAGCTGCAGATTCCTTACCTTTGAAAGGCGTCAGATTAATGACGTTACTGGGCTGTACGAGATCATTACTGAAAGCACTGATTCTGGCCACAGGCAACATATTTTGAGGGGCTGTTCTGATATTGCACTGTTGTGGGCAGAACAGAGGGGTTGGGATGATGAAGACGGCAGTTGCTCTGATTAGATCTAACCCCTGAGAAGTCTGGGTGCCAGGGATAGAAGGGTACTTGGAAGACGGTGGCAATGCACTGAGCACTTAATTTTAATTAATACATCTGACCCATAGCAAGAGAGAAAGGAGGAGGAAAGAAAAGCTAAGAAACAGTGGCTAAGGGAGAAAAACCTGCAAGCGTGATCTCAAGATAGGATGTGCAGGATTATGAGCGAAAGCGGCAGTAGGTGTGAACAAGGCTAGGCAGCCTTGGTACTCAGCAAACCCTGCATTCTATACCTGCTGTGGCGGGCTCAGAAAACATGAGTTTGTCTGTTCGTCCGACATCATAAGCGTGTGGGTTGTAAGCCTGTGACTCTCCGAAATGAAAAGAAAAGCGGACAGAGTAAATGGAAGGCGCAAGAGAGGAGTAAAAGGGTGAAAGTGGGCTGCCAGTGCTATTGGGCTAGCTCTAAGCCACGAATAAGACACATGAAAGGAGAGGGGAGAGGATGTGCTGTGGTGGGATTGTGGCTAGCTCTGTTCCCAGATACAAGAGGGGTAAGTGGAATGAGAGGCAGGGCATGAAAGAGGGCAGCTACAACCCTGTTTTAGCGCTGTCTGAATGTGGAGAGAAAGGTGGGTAACCCAGGGTGTCCCGTTCGCTAACTCTGAGCCCCCAAGACAGGCCCAGTGAGAGGGAAGAGAAGTAGAAGGCTAAGAGAGCCTCAGCTCTCAGGAGTTAGGCAGTTGGAAACAGTGGGGCGTGAATAGGTACAGTGGCCATGTAGATAGTTCAAAACATTAAGGTCTAGGCATGATAAAGCAAAGTATCCCTGTGCTAGATCTGATTTACCTACAGGTAGCAGCATGTAGTTAGTTAATTTATTCCAGCTAGGTTTTGCTAAACCTTTTGATACATGCATCTTTTCCTTCATTTATACATTATGTTTTTAATAACATTTTACCTTTAACTTGATTTGGAACCTTTAATATTATTTATTTTCTTGGCTATACTGCTGTTTTGGTCTATTGTCACTACTGCTTGTACCCAGCACTCCGAATCAGACTTGTATTTCTCAGAGAAAGCAGCTTACCTGATAGGAGCAAGACCGGGCTTGAAGGGACCCAGTAGCAGATCACACTAACACTCCGACTCTCCCAGCTACCTTAACAATGCTGTTCTTACACAGGAGAAAACTGTATCTTAAGCCCTGTTTCCACTTGAAACTACTGAATCTAACTAGGGTGGATTTTAAATGTCCTATGTGTGCCCCTGTCTCTGGTTTATCTTGGCCACAAATGTTAGCGGCCCTTAAAAGTTTTGGTTCCATTGAGACTTCATAGAGCATGAGTGTTAGAGCTGTTAGCCTTAGGGTGGTCTTCTCCCAAACGTTTTGCTTTACTCCTCCATATTTTTCTCATCTTGGTGTTGATGGCCTTAGGAGTCTGTGCACTTTACCACTGCTAACCTGTCCTAAACGACGTGTGCTCACTCCTGAAAGCATGGTAATATCGGTTTATTCCCCAATTGGCATATTTAATTTACTTATAAGTCTCTAGTTAAGTTGCACAACACGTTCCCAGGGCTTGTAAATTAAATGGACTAGTGGGCCTTACCACTGATGTGCCAACCACTTACACAGCCCTTTAAACATTTCCCAGGCCTGCTATTGCAGCCTGGGTGTGCAGTTTTAAACTGCTAATTCGACCTGGCAAAATAAGCCTTTTGCCAGGCCTAAACCTTCCTTTTTAGGTCTCGCCTGAGCCAGCGCGCATGCGGTGCTCTGCGAGGCTTATTGTAAGGACTTCCATCTGGCACACCTTTTCCTTGTGTGGTTTTTTTTTCCAGCCACACATTTGATTGGCCATTTGCGTAAGGCTTCCACAAAAGAAAGCACGCAAATGGCCACAGGCTCTGGTATTCCTGCCTTCTCTTGAAATGTTCCCTCCCATAGCCTATGGTTCTCGGGAGCGAGCAGGGGTGCACAGGCTGCCAGCTGGCTGCTGCTCGCTCCCGAGCTCCCTAGGACTGCACTCCTCCCCTCCCACTCCATCAGGCCATGCCATGTCACATGACACTTCTGCCGCGGCTGCTGCTCGCTCCCGGTCTTGTTATGGAATATTAGCAAAGAGCTTGAATGACAGAAGCCCACAGTACGAGCTCCCGCCTCTATAAAAGGCCTGAAATACCGAAGCTCCATATGTCTGGTATATTTCTGATTCCCTTTCTTGCACTCCGAGTTGCTTCTACATTACAAACAGCTCGGCTATGCTCCGCCGCAGCACCCAACACCACTCGTCATTCCTGGCTCGTACTCCGCAGCACAAGCAGCTGTGATTTCCAACCTATAGAAAAAAAATGTGCGAGCAGATGTCTTGATAGACACCTCAGAGCTGTCCGGGAGCCTTTAACCCATCCAATACCGTACCACCTCTGCCCCAGCGGATTGTGGGAAATAAACACCAGGGCAAATTAGGGCCACCTGTGTCACCGAGGACTTTCCAGCCTGGGTTTAATGAACAAGTTACTTACCTTCGGTAACGATGTATCTGTAAGAAACATTAGTTAGTTAGATTCCTCACCTTAGAACATCCCCAGGCGTCAGACTGGATCCGGAAGATTTTTCGTCAGCAATACCCCTTGCGCGTCGCTAGGCGTCGTCTGCGGCTCCGCGTCCGTCGTCGGCGTCGTGCGCCGGAATGACGTCGGAGTACTTAGACGCCGCCCTCGCGCGCTGACGTCAGTTCTTGTACATAGCATTCCACGCCAGGAACGCAGAGCCATGCAAGAGACCGACACTGGTGCCAAAAATAAAATCTAGGGGCCTGAAAAGGATAACCTTAACCCTAGATGTCAGTTCGCAGAACGGGGAGGATGGGTGGGTCGGTGAGGAATCTAACTAACTAATGTTTCTTACAGATACATCGTTACCGAAGGTAAGTAACTTGTTCATCTGAAAGAAACACGTTAGTTAGATTCCTCACCTTAGAATAGATACCGAAGCAATACCATCCCCGGTGGTGGGTCTGCGAACCAAGATCACACCAGAAAGTCCTGGAGGACAGAACGGCCAAAGAAGCCATCCCTCCGGACTTGGCTGTCGAGGCAATAATGCCTGGCAAACGTGTGCAGCGAAGCCCACGTTGCCGCCTGACAGATGTCCTGCAAAGGGACACCCCGTCCCAAAGCAGAAGTAGCCGCCGTGGCCCGAGTAGAATGGGCGCGCAGCCCAACAGGAGTGTCCTTTTTTGCCAAGGAATAACAAATTTTGATGCACAAAACGACCCACCGAGAGATGGTCCGTTTGTGCACAGCTTTCCCCTTCTTAGCACCCACGTATCCAACGAAAAGTTGGTTGTCCACCCGGAACTGCTTTGTGCGGTCCAGATAAAAGGAGAGCGCACGTTTTGGGTCCAGACGGTGGAGCCTCTCTTCCTCTTTGGAAGGCTGCGGAGGCGGGAAGAAGGTGGGCAAGGTGACAGACTGCCCAAGATGAAAGGGGGTCACCCCTTTCGGAAGAAAGGAGGGACGAGGCCGAAGGACAACCTTGTCCGGATGAACAGAGAGAAAAGGAGGCTTTGATGATAAGGCCTGGAGCTCACTCACCCGTCTAGCCGAGGTGATGGCTACCAGAAAAGCAGTCTTAAGCGTCAGCAGACGAAGAGGACAATTATGAAGAGGCTCAAAGGGAGCGCACATTAGAAATGTGAGAACAAGATTCAAGTCCCACTGAGGCATTACGAAAGGGACAGGAGGGAACGTGTGAGTAATGCCCTTTAGAAAGCGTGAAACGACAGGGGACTTGAAAAGAGAAGGCTGATCAGGAAGCCGTAAGAAGGCAGAGATGGCAGCAAGATAACCTTTCAAGGTGCCCAAGGCAGAGCCCTGCTGGGCCAAAGAAAGTAGAAAGAGGAGAACCTCAGAAAGAGGGGGGGAAAGGGGATCCACAGCCTTTGCTGTGCACCATGCCATAAATTTGTTCCACCGGCAGGCGTATACCGTCTTTGTGGAGGGACGCCTGGCTGCCAGAATGATATCACAGACTTCAGGAGGCAAGTCAAATGGCATCAACTGCCGCCGCTCAATCTCCACGCATGGAGGTGGAGGCTGGGCAGGTTCGGGTGGAGGACCGTCCCCTGCTGCTGCGACAGAAGATCCTCCCGAAGGGGCAGACGTATCGGAGGATCGGTCAACATACTGAGTAGCTCAGGATACCAGTACCTTCGAGCCCAGTCCGGAGCCACCAAGATGACTTGGGCCCGGTCGCGCCTGATCTTCTTCAGCACTCTGGGCAGAAGTGGTATAGGCGGAAAGGCGTACAACAGACCGCAACTCCACTCGTGACGAAAAGCGTCGCCGAGCGAGTGCCGCCTTGGAAATTCCAACGCGCAGAACCGCTGACATTGCGCGTTCTCTTCGGTGGCGAATAGATCTAACCAAGGCTCTCCCCACTGCTGAAAGAGACCTTGCGCCACTTCGGATTTCTGACGCCATTCGGGATCCATCATGCACCGGCGGCTGAGTTTGTCTGCTCTGGCGTTCAGAGAGCCCGCCAGATGTTGAACCACTAGGGTGACGCCCTGGTGTTCCAGCCATGTCCAGAGGCGCAGAGCCTCCTGACAAAGGGTCCACGGCCCCACCCCGCCCTGTTTGTTGCAATACCACATGGCGGTGGTGTTGTCCGTGAACACCTGCACGACACTTCCCCTGACAGAGGGAAGGAAGGCTTTCAGTGCAAGTCGGATCGCTCTCAGCTCCAACAAGTTGATGTGGAGACGAGACTCCGCCGGAGACCAGAGGCCTCTGATCTCCGCCTCTCCCATATGGCCACCCCATCCCGGGAGGGACGCATCCGTCACTACGACATGCTCCGGTTGGGGAAGGGAGAGGCTCTTGCCCGTGACCCAATCGCGGTCTGTGAGCCACCACTGCAACTGCTTCGCAGTGCCCTCCGAGATCAAGACATGGTCGGACAGGTTGCCGTGATGCTGGGCCCACTGAAACTTCAGGTCCCACTGCAGAGCCTGCATGCGCCGCCTGGCGTGATGCACTAGTAGGATGCAGGAGGCCATCAGCCCCAGAAGCCGCAACACTAGCCTGACCGAAACCCAGGATAGAGGCCGAAAGATGGGAATCAGGGCCTGAATATCCCGGACCCGCTGTTCCGGTGGATAGACCCGGAACTGCGCCGAATCGAGAACCGCTCCGATGAAGAGGAGCTTCTGAGAGGGACTCAGGTGCAACTTCGGCACGTTGATGGAAAACCCCAGCAAATGCAGGAGATCCGCCGTAGTCTGGAGGTGGGAGACGACTGCCTGGGGCGAGCCCGCCTTCGACAACCAGTCGTCGAGATAGGGGAAGACTGGAACCCCTGATCTGCGCAGATGAGCTGCGACCACCGCCATCACTTTCGTGACCACCCGAGGGGCACTGGTGAGGCCGAAGGGGAGCACGGTGAACTGAAAGTGCTCCTGGCCCACCGTGAACCGCAGGTAACGCCGGTGGGCCGGCAGGACGGGGATGTGGAAATAAGCGTCCTGCAAGTCCAACGCTACCATCCAGTCTCCAGGGTCTAGGGCAGCTAGAACCTGAGCCAAAGTCAACATTTTGAACCGTTCCTTCCGAAGGAAGGCATTGACGTTCCGGAGGTCCAAGATAGGGCGTAGGCCCCCCTTGCCCTTCTTGGGAACCAAAAAGTAGTGGGAATAACAACCACGACCTACTTCTGGGCTCGGAACGCGCTCGACGGCCTCTTTGGCCAAGAGGGCCGAAACTTCCTCTCGCAGAAGATTCAAATGATCCTCCGAGATACGGTGGTGCTGCACTGGCATGGCTGGAGGGGTCGTCTCGAAGGGGAGGGAGTAGCCCCTTCGGACGATTTGCAGCACCCACCTGTCCGAAGTGATGGTACGCCAGTGGAGCAAGTGATGGCGAACTCTGCCGCCCACTGGCGAGGAATGGGCCGGAAAGCTCGGACTAGAAAGGCTTGGAGGCGGATGCTGCCGGGGTGGATGTGGGCTGACCGCGTCGTCCTCCAGAACCGCCTCGGCGGAAACCACGTCCACGACCGCGCGCAGGTTGGTTCTGCGGCTGGTGGCTAGGCAGACGTGAGGAGGCACCCCTTCCTTGGCCACGAAAGGGGCGAAAGGCGGAAGTTTGCGACCGCGGGGCCGAGAGGCCCAAGGACTTGGCCGTAGCCCGGGAGTCCTTAAAGCGATTCAGCGCACTGTCCGCTTTCTCACCAAAAAGGCGAGTGCCATCAAAGGGCATGTCCATGAGAGTGCTCTGGACATCCCCCGAAAAGGACATGGACCGCAGCCAGGCGTGACGTCTAAGCGCCACCGTGGTAGAAATCGCCCTACCCAGCGAGTCCGTAGTGTCAAGCCCACATCGGATTGCATGTCGTGCTGCATCCCTCCCATCGGCCAGAGCCTGGGTAAGTCGTGTCTGGGCCTCCTCCGGGCACAGGGGCAGCACGTCCTCCACCGTATCCCACAGAGAGTGGGAATAACGGTCCAAAAGACAGGCGGTGTTCAAGGACCGCAGACCCAAACTAAGGGAGGAGAACAGCTTTTTGCCAAACTGTTCCAGTCTCTTGGAATCCCGGTCCGGCGGAGCGGTCGGGAAGGAGGATTGGGAGGTAGAAGCCTGGATAACCAGGCTCTCGGGGGTGGGGTGTTGGGACAGAAAACTGGGGTCGCCCGGAGCAGGGCGGTGGCGCCTGGCGACGTTCCTGTCCACAGGAGGAACTGTGGAGGGCTTGGACCAGGTGCCCTGCAGAACGTCAATGAGGGCCTCATTGAATTGCAGCAGAGGCTCAGTGGAGCTTGCTGCAGACTGAAGCACCTCAGTGAGGACGTTAGTCCTCACAGCCACAGCAGGCAGCTCGAGCCCAAGGGCTGCGGCCGCCTTGCGCAGCACCACAGAGAAAGCAGCACCCTCCTCCGAAGCCACAGTCGGAGAGATGAATCCAGTGTCTGGTGAGGTATCCAGACCACTGGCCTCCCCCAGTTCATCTGCCCAGTCCTGTGACAGCTGAGCCTGAACGGCCATAGGGTCATCGGACCCCTCCCAGTCGACCCCGTCATCCGATTCCTGGTAAACAGGAGGAAGGAGCGGAGCCGGACGGTAGACATAATGTGTCTCTAACGGCGCCGTACGCGCCATCCATCGACGCCGCAACGGCGCCGGATCCGGAGCGGGGCTGAACTGGGGCTCGACGCCGAGCGGAGCCGGCGTCGGAGGTGGAACCGGTGTCGACGCCGGCGGAGGAGGCGTGACGAGGTCGACAGGCGTCGGCGGGGACTTGGGGTGAGTGCCTCGGGAACCTGCCCAGTCGGGTCCGGCGTCGACGGCGGAGCCAGGCTCCTCATGGCCGAGAGGAAGGCACTGACTTCCGCCGGCGTCGCATCAGTCCCAGGGACCGGCGGGTATGGGGACTTGCGCGGCGCCTGCGGCTCCGCTGGAGCCGCGGGGGTGGAACCACCCTGACCCTCGGCCGAGTCGCGCGACCGGCGAAGGGAGTCCGAAGAGCGGTGTCGCCTCTTGGACTTCTTGGAGTGCTTCGACTTACTTGGAGCCAGACGAGCGATGATGGCTGCGGCTCCGCGACCGATCCTTGGACCTCCTCCTGGACCGGGATCGAGAGGGGCGCGGAGCCGAGTGGCGAATCTCGAGGAGCTTACGGGACCGCTCCCGTCTAGCCTTCGAGGTCAGGGCCTTGCAGTTTGAACACGACTCCGCGTCGAGGTCGAGGCCCAAGCAGTAAAGGCACCGGCGGTGATGATCCGTAACCGACATCAAGCGGTAACAGTCAGCACAGGCTTTGAAACCAGGCATCCTTCCGGCACCGGAGTCGAGACAAGATCAAAAAACTTAGTCAAAAAAGACTAAAAGGGGTAGCTCTCCCGGATCTGCGCTTACTGGCGCGGAAAAAAGAAGAACTGACAGCGCGCGAGGGCGGCGTCTAAGTACTCCGACGACGTCATTCCGGCGCACGACGCCGACGACGGACGCGGAGCCGCAGACGACGCCTAGCGACGCGCAAGGGGTATTGCTGACGAAAAATCTTACGGATCCAGTCTGACGCCTGGGGATATTCTAAGGTGAGGAATCTAACGTGTTTCTTTCAGATTTTATTTTTCAGTTTTCAGACCTCTTGCTCACCGCCTTAGCTTGTGAGGGCCTCCTTAATTCGAGCAGCCATATGCAAGAGCGAAAGGTGACAGACACACTAATAATGAATCTGCTTTTTAGCCGCTGCGTGTGCGCGTTAGGGCACGTGTATTTTCATCGGGGTGGGGGTGTTTGTTTGTGTCTCAATACCCAAGGTAGCAGAAGTGGCATCACACAATTTGACTCCAAATACACTACAGCGTTTACCTTTTTTTGTTTTTAGCAGCTTGATTGACAGCCTTCTACTTGCTGCCAAAGGATTGATAGAAGTGCCTGGCGAAGGAACCACAAAACAAAAGGGTTTTAAAAGTACCATGAGCACGTAGAGGGGAACAGCTGCTACACCTTAAATGACGTTCAGGCCTTCTGGTGCACTAAAAAGTACTGCGCACTCAAACATAGAAGCCGTTACACACCTGCATGCCCCAACCTTTCAGAAACTAACAGGCATATCATATGCATGTGCGACTATGAATTTCAATGATCAACCGTGCACGTTTGTTTTTGCGGGGGTCGGTACGTTTGGAACGCATGTATGTTTTATCAAGTTTATGGCATGATAAATAAAAATCTTTGCAAAACGTTCACAAAAACCCATTAAAAAAAATAGACCATTATAAAATTCATGGTTAAAATACATTCTGCAGCAACAAGAAGGACACAAGCAGAGCTACCACAGTCACTAAAGGTCATTCAATTAAAAAAATCTTTTTCAATGCATAAAATACCAGCGAGGTCTTACTCGGAGGTGTTTGATGCTACCAGATGTTCGCAAAAATGTTCATGTGAAAAGTGCCAAAAGGTGCGTATGTACTGTGAGCCTGTCCATAGGGCATATAGTGCATGCATGCTGTGCAGTTTGTTTTCTAACTGTGTAGAATGCAAAGTTTTCCCTGAAATACTGAGAGAAATTTCACCAGTCTAATGTTGAAGGCTGTATGTGCTGGGTTCACGTCTGCACCTTCAGGTTGTTAAAAACACATACGCAATAACTACCTGCGAGCTTCTAAGAGCAGGGGACAAAGGCATACAATGTGCACAAAGGTTTATTTTCCTGCTTTACATCATGTGCCTGTGTATCTCCACGTAACATAGAAAGGGCAACGTACATGTGCATACACAAAATCTCAAAACGATACGGATTAATAAAAATACAGGTCTGTGTATGTGCAGTGAGTGCAAGCATTTTGTCCGTGAAACTTTCTGCACCATTAACTGTGCTGTGACGCACAACTTCATAGCCAAAGCAATCGCTATGCGTACACATAACTAGGGGCGGGCGCGCACATCATAGCTATTGAGTGACGTTCATGCGTGGCTAACAGTCAGCGACACAGCTACTGACATTGTGCAATGTCGTCTTGGAAGCTCATGCGAGTCTGCTTGTTTAACAATGGAATGGATCAAAGTCAGAGTCAGCCCTGCTTTTATTTGTACCTGTGGCTGCTGCGTTACAGCACAGACGGAATGGAAACTTTGTACATCATTCTTATCTCAGTAAGAAACTTGCAAGCCTGTTTTTAGGTCTCGCCTGGCGTTAGCAGCACGCATGCGGTGCTCTCGCCATGCGAGGGCCTCTTGGAATCAATATGGATTTGTGTCTCGTGTGTCTGCTCCGCCTGTACTTTTAATTGGCGAGCGTTGTTTGTTGTCACTGTTTATATTAAACCCAGTTTTTGGATTGCACCATAGCGTATTTAGCCCCTACTGGTTGCCATCCTGTCCACTTTAGGCCACGTCCACCTGAACTGGATGTTTCACTGGCGGCGTGAGACGGTGGGTTTTATGTTAAGTTTCGGCACTTTTTTCTTTTATTATTGAATGCGCCTTTCGCTTGTTCACGTTAACTCTTTCTATTGCATGCGTTTTTGTAGTGTTCACGTTAACTTTTTTGTTCGCATTTGGAGGCACGTACGTTTCGTGGCGAATTTTTACATTACAACGGTTGCATGTATAGGCTTGCCTTCTTGTATTGTGTAGGTTCACTTTCGTTTACATTTATTTGTTTCATTTCGAAGCACGTATGTTTTGTTTTTCTAGTGCTTGCTTGTGGCGTGCACTAGCGGCGCGTGCGGCTTCTGCTGATTTATTTAAGTTTAATATGCCATTTGTTTTGTCTGTGCGATGCAGCCTCGAGGGTCGTGGGGCATGTGGGGATTTGTTTTTGGCTAAGATTGCATATGTAGGCTTGAGGCGCGTGGGGCTTCTTTCGTTTACATTTGTTTGCATTTCGAAGCACATATGTTTTGTTTTTTCTAGTGCTTGCTTGTTTTGTCGGAGGTAGCAGTCCTTGTGGCGGGAGGGAAGGGTGGATAGGTTTGGGATGCAGGACAGAGTAGGAGGAGGGCGGGCTTGCGCGGTGCCACGTGCCCGCACTCCAGACTCAAACAACCGTCACATGGTGCCCCACCTGCAGAGCCACTGTTTGCAAAAACAGCATCCACCTCGGAAGTACCCTCTCTTCCGGTCACCAAACGAGGCTGCCGTCATCCAGAGACGAAGCCAGGGCCACGATTTGTGCTCCCCGGTGCCCTCTCTGCCCAGACTTCTTGTGTTTTCTCTCAGATGTGTGCTTCTCTCTCTCTCAAACCCCGCACTGTCTGGCAGGGGACAGCTTATCTGCTTAGATATGGGCAAGTCAAGCCCTATTCATAGCTGCTTTTAAGAAGCTCGGACTCGAGATCAGAAAGAAACCAAAGTGCGCTGGATTGGGTGTCACACGGGGATGGACGGAGAAACTGACGAATGTTATCGCATCCAAACATTGCCTTTGAAATGAAAAAAGTAATACGAGCAGAAGTGAAAATAGTGACTGTTGAACCGATACAAAACATACACTATAAATACAAAACAAAAAACAATACCATTCCTAATAGAATTACTTTAACAAAGGCGTGACCTATTGTATTTCCAATGCTTGTTTAAACAGCATCTATATGTACAAGTTGATCAAAGCCAGATTTACGTTTCCTATCTATGATAAGGATCTTTACAAGTGGGCAACATTTCACTTTATTGTACCACTGCAGATTCCCATTCAAACACATCTACTAACTATTGGAATGTTTCACACCACTCCAGACTTGTTGGCGGCTTCAGTTGGTCGTCTTTCAGAAGCAAGGTGTTAATGCATTTCAAACGCATTCGACTGGGAAGGTAGCCTAAAAGTAACATTGTCCTTTTAGCCAAGGCGGTGTCAGCAGCCTATGTCTGGAAATCAGTAGTTTAAATAAAAATGTATATTTACATACCACTTTTTATAATCTGTTCATGCAGATGCCAAAGGTTATGCAATTTTTTCAAACAGCATGGTGAAGCACCTTTATTTATTCTTTCGTTTCTGGTCTCCTCACTCAACGTCTCCAGCTGCCTTTCCTTTCCTTTCCCCCTCCTTCGCGGGCCTCTCTGTCTCCAGTCACCAAGGTGTCTCCCCTTTTCTCTGTAGTCTGTGTTCCTCCGTTTTCCCCTTCCCACACTAGTGCTTTTCTGTGTTTTTTTCCCTTATCCGGTTTGCCCGGTCGCTTTATTATTATTCTTTGCAAAATTAAAAAGTATGGTTATAAGGTATGGTGATTTTACTCTATCGTAATGCAAAATACTTGTTTGTTGCATTGTCTAAATCTGTTTATTAATTTTTCAGAAGTGCTATCTGGGGTCTGGGCCAGAAAGTTCCATGTGGCAGGAGTTCTAAGTTGGAGCTACCAATGTAACGCTTTTTTTCTTTTGTCTGAGGGCAGATCGAGCTTTGTTGCATGGTAGCTGGAACTTATGGATAATCTGAGTGTTGGCTCAGTAAAGTTAGCATAGCTATAAACATTGCTCTACCCAACATAACTTGCATATGTGTGTTTTATTAGCATGTAAAAATTATGTAACCTACTGGAAATTAATGGCTGCAAAGCTTCACACCAGGACTAAAACATGCTTCCTAAGATGCTAAGTAATTACTTGAAAGTAGCAAGCCACATTTGCAGATTTTTATTGTTACTAGGTAAAGAAATTACTGGGTTATTATTGCCAAAACTTTTCTGTTAAGCTTGTAATAGTATATCATACAAAAGTATATATCTTTGCATAGCCACACACTTTTTTAAAAAAACAGGCATGCCAATAGGTCTCACCTTTGGGACCTTATACGTATTTAGTTCTGCAGCACAATATCCTTGGTGCAACAACAACTGTTGCATGTCTAAACACTTATAAGGTCCCAAAGGCGAGACCTATTGGCTATGCCAATGCTTGTTAATATATATGTCACCTCTGAGGAAGGCCCTAAACAGCCTATATGGCAGGGTGCAATGTATTTAAAGAGCAGGATATGTACTTTTAAGTTTTACATGTCCCGATAGTAACAAAACTCCTACATTTGGTTTTCACTACTGTAAGGCCTACCTCTCTCATAGGATAATATTGGAGTTGCCTTATAACAGTTAATAAGGATAACTTTCAAATTGGAACAGGTAAACAGTTCATGTTTAGTGTCTTTGGAATTGTAATAAGAAATCCTCTTTTATGGTAAAGTCGGTTTTTGAATTACAATTTTGAAAATACCACTTTTCGAAAGTTGGCATTTTCTTGCCTTAGCCATTTAGCGCCTGCAGCCTGTCCTGGCTCTTGACTATGTGTAGTTGGCAGTTGGATTTTGTGTATTTCTCTGAGACAGCCACATACAATAGTGAGCTCAAGTGTTGTGGATGGGCCGTCATTGGCAGAATTACACCTGAATAGGTTCTGCCTTCACACAAAAGATTGCATACATCTGTAGTAATTCTGGAGCCAGTGAAGGGAAGGCAGGAAAACTGAGCACTTCAAAGGGAATCCTTTAGAAGCTTCTTCCACTTCAAACAATGCACCAGGTATAAATATTGGACCTCAGTCATCAACTCTTCTGTGTACTTCTTGGCCTGTGGAAGACTCTGCCAGGAAGGACTGCTGTGCTGCTGAAAGGACTGCTGGCCTGAAGGGCTGTGCGGGACCTTGCAATGCGCTGTAGCCCAGAGTTAAGGTACTCTTGTTTAGGAGGCCTAACTGGGTCCCTATGGCTCCATAGCAGTCAACCTAAACTTGTGACTTTGTCCCAGTCCAGCACAACTAGATAACCACAGTTGGCGCTTTGTGCTCTTTAGCACTATATCCTCTGAAATCTTTAAAACGGCTTATCGCCGGTTCTACCAATTGTATCTTTGACATTTTGGTCTTGTTTTATTTATTAAAAGGTACACTATTTTTCTAAATTGGTGTGGGATTTTTCTTGTGTTGTTTTTTTACTTTATTACTGTTTGAAGTGCTGTATGAATACTTTACACATTGCCTCTAAGTGAAACCTGACCGCTCTATGCCAAGCTACCAGAGGGTTGAGCACAGCGTAATTTGGGTTTTGCGTGTGACTTCACTCTGACAAGGATTGTGGGTGCTGCTCCAGTAGGGTTTCACCCCTAATGAAAAGTAAATCTATATGAATCCCTCGTTCATTCCTAAATTCCATTAACAAAGAACTGCTCCTGAGCACTGCTGAAAACCTGTGAGTCGACTGAAACAAAGCATCATATGATATTATTATCCAAATGAAATATAGTGCATAGGAGCTATGATAACGGGGACTGGGCTTGGGTGTCTGCCACAGTAGATGGCATCACACCCCTGCTTTGTTTGGCCTACCTTTAACTGTTCCACTTATCAACATATTCATGAAAGGCTTTTCCTTCTTTTTCAGACATACACTGACTAGACATTGATGTTACAGAGTGTTATTCATAGTGTCACGTTGTACTCTGTCTTTGTAACCTCCCACACCTCCTACAGCGATACTTGACAGTTGTAAACAGGTTTCTTTTTTGCATACATAAACTTAATGAGTGGTAAAGGCTGTTTTCCATAATTAACTGCTCTACTTGCAATATTCAAGTACACAAAGGGAATAACTTTTTATCCAACTGGAAAGAACTGTTATTGTGGTCCTAGGACACTAGCAATAAGCGACTACACACATTTGAGATTGACCTGTAACAACTCACTGCCCGAATTAAATAAAAAAATTACATTGGTATGCAAGACACGCTTAATATTGTCCACGGACACAGTATTCTGTTAGATGGTGCAAAAGGTGTGCGAGGAACTAGCATAAAAGAGCCTGAAGTTAAAATCACTTAAACAGGCTAATAGGGCCTCTGTCAACATTGAACCACATAAAGTTTAGGTGCGGGTTGGAATGGCCGGAGTCCATTTGGTCCTCAAACAGGTACTAGCACAGGTTCAGAGCACCTAGAGGTTCAGGTCCATACCCCATATTAGGTTTCCCAGCAGCAAGCTCCCTAGTGGGTCCCCATCATTTGAAATAAGACCTACACTGTTCCCACACCCTGAAGAGACCCTACAGGAGACTAGAGATGGCTATTCTTTAGCAAAGCAAGAGCAGAGTAGGCCAGTAGTTTGAACTCCACAGGCTCAGGTTCAGTAAGAAGGAGGAGTATTGAGCTAGGGAACAGAAGAAGGCAGAGAGAGAGAGAGATACAGGGACATGAAGGAGAAGTCGGCTTTTCTCTTTAAGATTACAGAGGAAGAGTTAGAGGCTGATTGGAAGCTCCACAGGGTGTAGGGTCAATCTTATCTAGGGAGTAGCCAGCCCCCTGCTCGCTATAGGATCCCAATGGAAACTCTTCAAACACAATTGATTGTGATGTGTTGAAATAGGTGGAAGCTTTTGTGTTAGCATGTGCTACACAGAAAGCAGGCTCAGAGGAGTAGGCTACGGCTATTCTGATCAATCTCCGCTCAGAGAGAATGAAGTCATCCTAGAGTTGGATAATGCGGACACTATGAATGATGTGATTAGGAAGTTTGGGGAAGAGCTCAATATCGAAAGAATTTTAAATAAGAAAGGAATATGGAGAAAGCACAGCTGTAAACCTAGAATCAATCATAAAAAACTACAACCTTCCACACTGAACCCGAGAACTGTCAAAGACTGATGGCAAAGATAGAAAAGTGATTGCAAAGAAGAAATTCTCAAAAGAGGCTAACTACGTCTGGACACAAAATAACCAATCACCCCCTACAAAACCACCAAAGGTTGCAACTATTTACGCGTGCATTGAATCTGAAGCACAAGGAAAATCAGGAAATCACATTTTAGGCGCCCTTAAGTCATGATCTTTAAATTTCGGCTTTGATGTACCTCAACAAACTCAAAAACGGAACTAGCAAAGCCATCAAATGCTCATGTTCAATCTCCGTTACTCATACTATCTTCTTTGCCCTTCACAGATCTACATGGTAACCAGGTAGATGACAAAGTATAGGACTATGGCTGCTGCTAGAGATGCAAAAACATAGGAGCAGATTTGCGATAAATATTTCTCTTGTGCCCCAAGATCCAAGTGTACCTGTGTGATGATGGTAAAATCACAACAAATATTATCAATCAATGTAGTAATATGACTGCCTCAACTAGTTCTCACATAGACTAGAACACAACATAAGAAACTTGAAGTAGCAACTGAACTGGGACAGAAGCCCAAGGGGAATTAGTCCCCAAACCAGGGGAAGAGGGGCAAAGAAACAAACACACATCCTTGCAAGGATGGTAGGTATTTTAGATGTAGCACAAAGAGCCACATAACATGAGACTTTGCCAACAAGGAGGTTCCGATTCAGATGAAAATAAACTCCTCTCCCAAACTGAGGGCCATACCGGTAATCCAGCAGATGTGACAATGATTTCTCTAGATGTGTGGAGGAGACTAATCCCCCCAAAAAATGAGCAGGCCCCCCAATATATACTACTTTCTACAAAAAGCCGGTGAAGATAAGGAAAGGATCTCTGGGATGCTAGAACTAGAATGTTTACGGTGGGAGAGCTGATTGTCGACACCATGAGAGCATCTCTGGTTGAAGGGGTACATGCTAAGATGGAATTAACCAAAATCTTTGCTTATCCTCTGGCACATGTGCAGCTCTAAGAATAACATGAGTGTTGATGGGAGTCAGAAGCAATCTAGCCAAGAACTACCAGTTGGGCAACAGTATAATCAAATTGGGAATGCAGGAGGAAGTCTTGATTCTTTCACAGGTCGTCTCCCTTGAAAGAACAACTCAAATAAACTTCTTAAGAGGCGCCACCTCAGAGAAAACCATATGGTACATCAAGGGAGACTCGAATAGAACGCGCCTGCAGGGAAACAGACTTCCTGCTCCTGACAGAGAGTAGTCGGAGCATAATGAAGGGGACCAGGTACTCGTATCGATGGGGAGTTCCTTCGCTCCTAGCCTGGAAAATCTGTATATGCATGCATTCGAGGAGGAAAAGGTCCTCACAGGAAACAATCCTTACCGTTCCCAGTTGTTGCTATGGAAGAAATACATTGTGGTTTGGCGTGGTGATGCCACCTCCTTTGAACGTTTCCACCACTGGCTCAATACTCAGAATATCCATCTACGATTCACCTGTGAGTACAGCAAGGAACGTCTTCCTTTTCTTGATCTCCTCATTGTCCCCTGTGCTGCCTGCCTAGCAACAGAGCTGTACCAGGAGCCTAAGGCTCGGAATGCTCTCTTGCAATATAACAGCTACCATCCCAAGTCTCTGCGAGATAATCTACAGTTCGGCCAGTTTTTAAGATTGAGACGAAACTGTTCAAACATAGTAAAATACAAGGAACATTGTGAGAAGTTGGCCTGGCATATGCTGGTCACTAGTTAAAGTGGCCACCTTGCACCAGTCCAATTCGACTCTTATGGTAGATAGGTTTAAGACAACCTTTTAAAGAAAGCTATCCTAGGGGTAGCTGTGGAGAGCAGCCTTCAGGCTAAGTCTCAGAGGAATGTAAAGCAGCTTGTTTTACCTTATAATCTCTTGAATTACCAAATGAAAGGACACCACACAGGTATATATATCAGATATATATGTATTTATTACTAGACACACTCTACTAATCTCTTTATGAGATTAGAAGTCAGGAACATATGAAAATATCAACGTTTCACAATATGTTGAGCACAAATATGGCTGGGGCCCTAGGGGCGTACCAGACCATATACTAAAAAAGAGGTTTAGGAAAGTTGATTTGCAAGGGGACAAGGCCTAGGGCCTGTAGAATCGATGGGGCTTCACTAATCCACCCAAGGCAGGTAAGTAAAGGACCCACGGGAGACGTGTGCAGTGTGAGAACACAGCCACGGGTTCCCTATTGATTTCAATGGAGCAAGTCGCGGTTGGATTTTTAAAGTTTAAGGGTACTTCTAGAGAGTCTACAAGCAAGCCACTTACAAGGTAAGTAGTTCGAGGGCCAACACCCACAGGAGCACTGGAGTGCACACGTTACCTCACCCAGTGAAGCCGGATGCATAGGTGTCTTTTGGTGTCGGGTCGCGTCGTCGTTTTCAATGGAAGCCAAAGAAGTTTTGCTGCTTGTGAAGACTGGAGAAGTGTCCGGTGGAATCCAAGGCTGGATTCAAGATGAAGAAGACCTGAAAGCAGAAGGGACAGTGTTCACAGTCACTTGCCAGTGACCCGGGGCCAGGAAGATGGATGCCCACAGAAGTCGGGTGATTTCAGTTGATCAAGGGTGTTTTGACTCTTCAGCCACGAGGTCCAGGAGGCGTCGACGATGACCAGGAGCTGAATTCGGAGTGTCCCACGAAGTCTGCAGCTTACTGAGGTGTCGGCAACCGGATTGGAGCCAACAAGCCTTGGCAACAGCAAGTCTTGTGGAAATTGAAGAAAGTCAGCGGTGCAGACCAGCAAGGTCTGAGGGACTCACCCAGCGAGGGTAAGTCAGGGCAGGTCTGGAGCAACCAGGGGAGCCCTTTGGTTCGAAGAGAAAGTATTCAGGGGACCAACAAGCCAGCTGGCAAGGGATCGCGAAGACGCCTCGTGAGGATTCGCTTCACAGGAGCCCACGGTCACTCGGGACGAGGTAGGCCTCTGATTTTCGAGGGAAATCCTGCTGGTGGCTTGGATCACACATGGTCCAATGCACAAGTTCGTAGAACGTCGTGAAGGGGTTGCACTCGACAATAGTGCACGATACCCGGGTATTGCAGTTCCTCGTCACTCGTGGGGTCCACTCGCCTCAGCTCTGCTGGGGTCTCACAATGGCCATAGAGAAGTCAGGAAATACACTTCCGGGGCTGCAGGGACTTCGGACTCCGGCGGGAGCGGGAAAGTTTGCGACCGTTCATTCAAGTTTTTGGTGCCTGCCAAGCAGGGGAGTCACTCCTTGACTCCAAGGGAGATTGTTCAGTCTTCCAAAGGTAGTGGAACGTCGAAGGTCTAGGATTCTTCTTGCAGAGCGTCGTCCAGGGATATCTGATTTGCAATGGCAAGGTTTCCCTATCGTATACTAAAGGAAAGGGAGGGACTAGCTCTATGACCACTCCTCTGGGAGGGTCAGGGGAGGGGGTGGTTACACACACTTCCCTTTGTCCAGTTTCACACCAGAGCAAGGGCAGGTAGCCCAAGAACCGGTTTGAGCTGGCATATGCACAGAGGAGCCTACTGCTCCCCCAGTGCAGGACTTCAAAGCACTCTAGGAGTGCACCCACCCAGCCCCAATACACTAAATCCTGTCTGGAAGGTGGTGACACCTCACTGTGACAGGATGCCTATTGTTGGGCCTCCTCCACTAAGAGTTCCAATCAGCAGGAGGAGGGCAGCCCAGTGTCTGTGCTGGTGGCATCCATTTTGTGATGCCAGGGCTCTTTCAGATTTCTACCGTGTTTCCTCAGTGGGTACATGTTGTCCCCTCTAGAAGGGTGGAATCATACCCCCACACCAGTTACTGGTGTGGGGGTATGATTCCAAGTTGTTTGACACCAAACACGACATGTTTTGATGCAGTCATTCCAAAGTTAGCATTTACCGCTAGGTTATAATGCACTTAAGAGTATATGTTTTAACCGCATCCACAAACAGCCACAGAGAATAGACTCTGCCAGCTGCAGAGGGGCCCTGCTCAGGCAGAGGCACCCCCTCACATTGGAAACCAAGCACCCTGCCCTCAGGATTGATAGGGCCTGCCTTAGGGGTGACTGATAGGTTTATATGTGTGTGTAAGGTGAGATATAGGAACCTATACCTCAGTGAGGAGTGCCAACACTACCTCACCCAGGCTGCAGTAGCTGGCCTGTGGTGTCAGATTTAGTCTGCTTCCCAGGGGTGGCATAATCCATGCTTCAGCCCCTGGTAGGCCTGTGAAGTACCTATGCCCTTGGTACCTAGGGTACCATATACTAGGGGCTCATAAGGTACCACAGTACCCAATCACTAGTGCATCTTATATGCACTCCAAGTTGTTTAGAGAGAACAGAGAGACTGGGGCCCTGATTAGCAGGGACCCAGCCAGACTATAGCCAGAAACCAGTGTTAACATCAGAAAAAAAGTGGGGGCAACATAAGTGCAGATCCTACTCTCCTACAAACATGCAGCGAAGTTTCGAGATAATTTCTTGGACAGACATTACCCTTTAACCTTGGTCAAGAAATCAGCAAAACGAGCCCTTAATAACAATAGGGATTCCTTGTTAGACACCTAATCAAACAGAGTCCCAAGAAAGACTGGTCTGTGTGAACACCTTCTGCACCCTATCTAATCAGGTGAAAAAAGTGATTAACAAGAACTGGCACATCATGAATAAAGGCAAACAATCCTTACAGAAACCTATGTTTACTTATAAACGTAGTCGCAATCTCAGAGACAACCTGATACACACCAGACCTTGTCCAGTCAAGCCTATGAAGCAGAACACGCTCTGGGGTCTCCCACCAGTACAAGGAAATTATCCATGTGGTGCATGCGGAGTATGTGCTCAGACCTCTGCCAGAACAACTATTGACAAAGGCACTGGTAAACCCTGGATACTAAGGCACCATAATAATTTTAACAGTGAGAGAGTAATATATCTCATTATCTGCACATGGGGGCTTAGATATGTGGGCATGACCACCCATAAAGTAAGAATTCGAATATCTGAGTATAAGAGTACTTTAAGGTGCGAGAAGCAGGCAACGAAACTCACTAAACATTTTTGGGAAAAGATCCACCAAGCAGATAGCCTGAGATGGTCAGTTCTGGACAAACTTAAAATGTTCCCCACTAGACCAAACTTGACTAAGAGCTTGTTGAAAATTGAACAGAGATGGGTATTTACACTGGGCACAGGAGATAGTGGGTTGAACGACGAGATACCATGGTTATCCCTTACCTAACAGCCCCTGCACCTAGCCAACAAAACATGCAATAGAAGATAGCACCAACAAGAAGGGGAACGAACACGTAGACCTACATTAGCTGCATTAGTTTCACAATAGGGTACAAACATATCAAACACAAATACGTTTGATGCGGAGATTTATCGCTATCTCTGATTAGTGCATGACAACACAATATACACACCAGCTATGGTATAGACATGTGCCACATATAGACAAACCATTGTGGTGCGTTTTGATGCCTTTTTCGTAGCCTTGCTTGCATAATTATCATAAACTATGGCACAAGCACTACTTATCCTACATGTATGGGTTACAGTACACGAACCCTCGACTACCCATTTCTCACATAACATCAAGTGAGTAACGGTTAATTTCCCTTAGTCGGGGCTCATTTGATTTCCCGATGTTCTCTAAGACTACATGTCCCTGCATGCTTCAGGACTGTAACCCAGGAAGTAGTCATGAGATCAGGCACCTTTTCCTGTATAACTTTATGTGGTTCAGCCCCCCTCGGCTGAAATCCCTGTCCCAGGGCTTACACGCATGAGGTTCCACGCACAACAGCAGTAAAATATACTTTGGGGGCCTAGGATTTATAGGCCGTCTGTTACATTGTCGACAAGCTGATCGAGGATTAACGGCCGATCACCAAAACACCACACTATATTTTGGGGTTGTTGCAGAGTGATCATTTCCCGTCTAAACGTTTATCCCTAGTGCTGGGAGCAGGCATCTAGGCAACTTCTCTGGCTGTTTGTTGCTTCCCCGACATGAGCAGCGCCACACGGGTACAATAACTGTACCGCAAACTTCTGACATATCACCTCGGGTTGTTACAAGCGTGCGATCCCCTGTGCTTGCCATGGTTCCAGCCACCTCTATAGAAGCATGTCGGTGTTGGAAGGAATTAAATGAACTCATGGCTATCGATTCTGCACCCTTGCTCGCATACAACATCACAATCATGGTGCATAGTTGGATATTATGCAGTGTTAAAATGTCTGTTTGAGGTGTCTCCCAAATTGGATTACGACTTCACAATATGTATTTATGTCCCCTTTTTGGTAAGAAAACCATTTGGCCACCTCTTCTCCCTTAACCGCCGCCCATCCTCTGCCCAAGACTGGTGGAATCATGATAACTGTACGACCAGCCAGTTGGGAATATGGGTTCAACTCGTCTTTAACCTACACTTCACACTGAATTGAACTGGTCTCTGCTTCCATTTAATGCTTGTCACTATCATCACATCCTAGAATGGTATCTAACGTCACAACCTTTACCCAACAGGTTGGAGCTGCGTTTGCACCTTAGGCAAATTGCCAAGGACAGAGGGGTCATAATGCCTGACTATTGCAGGTGAGTGGTTCCCACCGTAGAAAATGTGATATGAGATTATAATATCATTCATAAGACATCCCCCATGAATAAGACATACTGTAGATGATTCTTTGGCTGTCGATGTTGGTTGGTTAAATCGGACCATGATTAAGAGTGTCATGACATTTTTTGCAATTTCGAACTGTCAAATATGGGCTGCTATTTGTCACTATCATAAACTGAGTTAACTGCTTGGTATGTTGTTTATGTCCCCCCCCCCCCCCCACAGGTCCTACAGATGAATCCGCCTTCTTGATTTCCCAGGATCACTGGTTTTGTATTCAAACCAAATACTTTATTTTGTTTCTCTTGTTTTTCCTACACTTTTCACGGCAGTAGCTAATTAGAGATCCTGAAAAAAGCCACGACACTGGCCAGGTCATTGGCTGAAACATGTCGATCATTATCCAATACGACCGAATCTAATGGTTTCATGCTTACCTTTGTTTTTAATCCTAGCACAAGGTAGCCGGAATAAAGGTTAGAATGTGAACCTTGTAGTTTTAACTCACTCATTCACTTGCGCTGCACCCCTCACGACACCCTATTAGCTCATGTTGGGTTTTAGTAATAACCCCTCTATTAAAACATCCCTGCGCTCCTCCCTTGCAGCAAGGGGCTTGTAACCCGCACCATGTCTAGGCTTCATGGCGCGAGGAGTATTCCCAATGATGAAGTATGCTACCATTGGTGGGTGAGGGAAACTGTCCTTAAAAGGTACACCCGCCTGTAAGTTAGCCCCTATTTTTGCATTTCTCCACATCACTAGACCCAAGGGCCCAGTGTGTATTGAGGTACTAGATCTGGGGAGTATGCCCTAGTTGGTCTTCCAAATCTCCTTAAGCCCCCTCTGTGTATATATACTCGTATCTGGGTCCCTGTCAAAGATACAGGAGTTGTGGGCTCACTAAGGATGATTCTGGAAGGCTTAGTCAAGTTGGCCACTCTGTTGGTTCCCTGTAAAAAAGGAGCTCAGCTCCAGGGCACATTTTCTGGATGCTTTAAGGTTACATGGGAAGATGGCTTCCTGCACAATGAACATGAGGTAGGATGAAAGAGTTGCAGAATTAGATCTTACGTTCATTCACCTACCGCATGGGCATGTCTACCTGTTGAGATAGGAGCCTCTGATTTATTTATCAACTGTATGACAAATAAAAGCAAAGGTTCTTTACAAAGCAGTAAGCAGCAAACATGGACCTGCATTATAGACAGGGTGCACTGTTCCTGTTTGTACTGCAGGGCACCTTTAATTCGGTATCTCGGGCACAAAAAGGACAATGTGCCCATTTACTGATAATGCACTACGGCATGGCAGTCGTGAACTAGCGCTGCCCTGAGGCAGTGCATTATTGAAAGACGGATCAGCTTACTGAAATACCTAGTCCATTTTTCACAGTGCAGGTGGCAGCCAGACTCCACTATCAAGGGGAAAGATATCCCCCTGCAGTTGTGTGCAGTGAGTGACTGCACCCACTACCAGTGAGATGTCTTGGGGGATCCATAGGACTCGCTTGTCCTGCTTTCTTGGTGCACCCTAGCTTAGGGGTGCAGTAGACTGTGTGCCACCTTTTTGCCTCTTCTCCCTGGTCCACAATACGGCAAGGGGGCAGAGGCAAAGTGGCTCACTAATTTACATGGAACCATGCCCCCCATGCAAATGAGGGACAGGCACTAACCTCTCGCAATAGCGCGGTGCCATCAATATTAAAGAAGGCGTCTCAGAGGTGTATGCACCCCTTCTGTAATTCAACAGTGCTCCTGGGGTACAGAAAACTGGTGCAGGTATCCGTTATGCCCCCAAGGCACTGTCTGCAATGTGGCTCCAGGTATCTACATAGGTACACAAAGTTTACACTCACTCTGATATAGGCATCAAAAGTACCTTTAGTAGTTTCCTGAAAACAAAAGGAGTAGGAGCAGAGTGAATAGAATCTGGAAAATATTCCAAAGATAAGGAGTGAGGAATATGAAGGAACGAAACAGAGGGGAGTCACATGGTAGTCGGGAAACAGAGAAGAAATTGGGATGCAGAATAAAGAGCACAAGTTGAGGTATCTACAAAAATCAAACAAGATTGGTAAGCTGGAACAAGGGAGTGTAGACCCTTAAAAACAATACTAAGATAATGGAATATGAGTGGAGGTCTAAAGGAAGCCGACAAAGAGGAGCCCAATAGGGAGAAATAGGAGGAGTGTGAGTCAAAATGAAATAGGACAGGTGCAGGAGTTTTGGATAGATTCAAGGAAACTGAGCAGACAGTAGCAAATTCAAGAAAACTACAAGTACTGTAGCAGCAGTTTGATCAAGGAGAAGGATAGAAAAGATTTCATTTTACAAACCGTGTAAAGATACAAGCAACATTCCTTGACAATTGATGAAAGTTGTTTGGAAAAAGTAAAATTTTATTCCAAGGAGTTATAGCAGATAAGGCAAGAAAATGTGAATTTTATTATTCTTGGATTTGAATTTGATGAACTCCAACTACATCATTTTTCAACAACAGAAAGACAAGCAGTCATCTAATTACAAAGATAGACGATAAAAAGCGTCAATAAAAGATATCTGAGAGTCAGCACGGAATTGTGACTTAAAACTAAGGGTGGAAGATAAACTTCGCTCCACCGGTGGAGTTCGCAGAGCTTTGTCCATTCCGCTTGGAGCGCCAAGTTCCAGAAAACTCTGCAAAACGCCGCGTGGTGAAGTTTTTTCTCATATGTAGCTCGCCAATGTTAATTTCACGAGCGCTAGAATGCCTCCCGGCAAGATTTCTCAACGTGGGCAGTTGTGGCAGGCCGCTACTGTGCGCATTGTGAAAGCTGCTGCTCGAATAGAAAATCTACTTGAGGGACAGAAAGAAGCACCACCCTGTGCTGCATCGAGGGGTGCCGTTTGCGCTGATTTTACAGCGCGGAACTAGCTCTCAGTGTTACAAATCAGCAAGATGTGCGAAATTCCTCTGCTTGCGAATCTCGCAGAGTTTTTATGTAACTCTGTGGAATTCTGCGAAGTGTAACTCAGCGACTTCCGCCCACCGTACTTAAAACCAAATGAAGAAGTGATGGAAATTAAAGAAATCGCATACACCGAAAACAGTTGTGAACCAAAGACAAAAGCTTGAGAAACACCATAGAGAACAAGACATGGATTATGGCGTGTTTTTGCTCACAGAGAACTCTATTTTGCAGTTTCTATGAAGTCCTTTTTCCCATGCATGTCAGCCTTCTGTTTTTGTTCCTTACTCCAGAACATCCCACGTTCTTACTGCTCATGTGTACTCAAAGAGCTCTTCATTATCTAAGCTACGTGGCTTTCTTGCTGCAGGTCTAAGAATGCCCTAGCGCTTGCAATGCCAGATAGTGTGTATTTTTCAACTCTGTAAGAAGGATTTGTTTAGGTTGTGATCAGGGGAGCAGACAATGATGTCATATAGAACGGGAACTCCGCAAGTGCTTTTCCTCAAGAATAGGGAAAGAGAGCCACAAGAGGGACACATTTTGATCCTAAACGGGAATACATGAATCTTAAAAAATATATAAATATCGGCAAAGTGTTCAAAGTAGCATCTAAAACTGCCTCCTCTTCACAGATTCCGGAACTGCAAGCACAACGGAGATGGCTCAAACTGTTCTGAGCAAATGGCCTCAATTAACTGGACATTACCCCGTGGACGAGGAGGAAAACCCGTGGCATCCCTTCATCTTATAAACGGGGTGATAAGGTCTCCCACAAAGTCAGGGATAGGTCAAGGGTTGATGGAGGTCCCCACTGGTAATCATGGGGTGCTTTGTATTGCAGATGTTCTTGTATTGGTTTTGGGCAGTTGGGCTGCAAGGTCTTCGTGATTCCCTTAAGCTGACTTTAATGAAATAATGAGAGAACCTCTAGAAAGACTTCTATAAAATGGTCCTTGCACTTGTCCCCCCTGCTCATTGGCCAACTTCTCTACTCGCAGTTTCTTCCAAGGGAGATCACAACAAAAGGGCTTCTCAAGAATCTAGGCCTAGTCCTGGTCTATAAGGAAAACACAAGCAGCACAGGTCATTCTCCTGTGAAATGTCTCTCTTGGCTGGTGCACCGAGCTTTCAAGGTCTAGAGGAAACAACTACTGGCAGAATAGAGTCGATGTTTATTCTGCATTGATGGCACTGGATGGAAGTAGGGCGGAACCAATGTGCAGGCTTTCGTGAACATAGCAAACACTACTAGATTCAGCACAGAGTGCAAAAGGCAGAGAGAGGAGAGAAGCTGGTATAATCAGATCAAGCAATGCAGATTAGTCTCTATCCAAAACCAGGGGCTCAGAAGCCAAGGTCGTCTCGCCGCAAGGCAGCCAAAACAAGACAGAGAGCTGGAGGGAACCTCTCCTATTCTGACACACAGAAACTGGTGGGCAGTGACAAGATGTAAATGTACCCAGTCTACAGAGCTGTAGTGCAGGATGAACAGGGCAACATAAATGCTGGTTGTGGACCTACAGGAAAAGACAAAGATTGTGGCGAGCAATCAGCATTCTGCACAGGTACACACTAAGTCCTTTATAGGCCATCATTCACCCAGCATAATCTTTTTTTTGTATGCCCCACATAACACGCTCTTGCACATCTCATACTATCCACAGACCTCGATTGGGTTGGAAGAATTAAGGATTTCAGTTATAGGGGATTGCACTGACATTGAATAGGAGAGGACCGCTCTGGGCATGGGAAACAGGAAAACCAATGGCACCCATTCGTGCCTAAGGTCTCCCACAAAGTCAGGGATAGGTCAAGGGCTGATGGGGTGATGCAGGAGCTCCCCACTGCCAATCATGGAGAGCTTTGTATAGCAGATGTTCTTGTTTTGGGTTTGAGCAACTGGGCTGCAAGGTCTTCGTGATTCCCTGTGGCTTACTTTAATAAAAAAGGTTAGGTCAGAAAAGTCCGATGGGGTGTAGCGAGCAGCGACACAGCTTTCTCTGTCATGCAAGGCTTTGCCAGTATAGTGCGTGTGCAGAAGGGCCACTGCTGCATGTGGCACCGTGTGACCGAGGTAGGTGGCCTGGTGAGCACTTGCAGACCGGCAGCATGCCATGAGAGAAGTGGGTTCGGCAGACTGGTGCCCCAGCTCTGGCTGCACACAGCCTTCCGCAGGTTCCGGTATGCCGGTCACGGCTTCCGGCTGTGTCCTCACTATGAGGTTTCAGGACGTCAGCTCCAATAATACACAGACACAGCGATTACGCTCTCTGCTACACAACCATTATTAAATATGTATTCTGTCCTTTGCAGTCCAGCAGCGGTTGCAGCAAATCATACAATATTAAAATGTTAAATATATAATCCATCACTGGAAGTGCGGGGGATGGGAAAGTCAGACGACCATTCTACAGGGAGGAGGGGTGAATGTCTAATCTTAACGACTGGTGTGGGAAGGGCGGGAGATGTAAGGGACAGGAGTGAAAGTGTTCAGTTAATAATTTAGGATTGGAGGGCACACAGTCGGTGTCGCGAGAAACAAAGCTTTTGGGCTAAGTATGTGTGTGGAGGGGGAAGGGAGGCTTGAGTTGTCAAAAGAGGCATGCCCATGCAGCTAGGAGGTGGGCAATAATAGAAAAGAGCCATGGACCCTTCAGTTGGTAGTCACAAGGATGCAGGAGGAGGCAGTACAGGGACCAGTGCACTGGGGGTCATGTGGTGGGCGTCATTATATGCAGCTTGTAGGGTCAGAGCAAAGGAGTGGTCGACCAGCTCTTCGTCTTTTGTCCTATCAAGGTAGAAGCTCACCGCCCTCCTAGGGTCCAAGCGGTGAAGCCGCTCCTCCTCCTTGGAAGGGTGAGGGGGAGGATAGAAGGTAGGAAGGGTAATGGACTGCCCCAGATGGAAAGGAGTTACCACCTTAGGCAGAAAAGCAGCCCTGGTCCCTTGACCATTCTTTCAGCATGAATGGTCAAGAACGGGGGTTTTGAACTCAGAGCTTGAAGCTCACTTACCCTCCTTGCCGAGGTGATCGCAAAGAGAAAAAACGTTTTGAAAGACAACAGTCTCAAGGGACACATGTGTAAGGGCTCAAACGGAGAACCCATCAAGTAAGTTAAGACAAGATATAAATCCCATTGAGGTACAATAAAAGGACTAGGCAGAAACTTGTTTGTAAGGCCCTTCAGAAATCGTAAAACAATAGGTGATTTTAACAATGACGGCTGATCCGGCAAGCAAAGGAAAGCCGACAAGGCCGAAAGATATCCCTTCACAGTGACTACAGCAAAACCTTGCTGAGCAAGAGAAAGAGCAAACTGAAGGATGTGGGAAAAACGAGCCTTCAAAGGGTCAATAGATATCTTTCCGCACCAAATAACAAATTTAGACCACCTATAGGAATAGATACATTTGGTGGAATGACGTCTGGCAGACAAAATTACATCTACCACATCTGGCGGGAGAGAAAAAGAATTCAGGTTGCCCCGTTCAATCTCCAGGCATGAAGGTGTAAGCTCTGGAGGTGGGGGTGTAGAACCTGCCCCTCCATCTGAGAGAGGAGTTCTGCCCTGAGAGGGAGACGGAACGGAGGGCACGAGGAGAGGTGGAGAAGATCTGTATACCACACCCTTCTTGGCCAATCCGGGGCGATCAATATGACTTGGGCCCGGTCTTGGCGCATCTTCCTCAGAACCCGAGGAATCAAGGGTATGGGAGGAAACGCGTAAAGGAGAGGTGAGTCCCATCTCAAATGAAATGCGTCCCCCAAAGCTCCCTGCAACAGATACTGGAGACTGCAGAATGACGGGCAGTGAGCGTTCTCGTGAGTGGCAAACAGGTCCACCCTCGGAATTCCCCACGTCCGAAAGACGTGACGAACCACCTCCGGATGGAGCCTCCACTCGTGGTCGGCGGAGAACTGCCGACAGACTGTCTGCACGCACGTTCAGAAGTCCGGCCAGATGATTTGCCATCAGACAAATCTGATGATCCTGAACCCAGGACCAGAGACGCAGAGCCTCTTTGCAGAGACAATGCGATCCAACTCCTCCCTGCTTGTTGACATACCACATCGCGGTAGTGTTATCCGTCAAGACTTGAACCGACTGACTGCGAAGGGAAGGGAGGAAGGCCTTGAGCGCCAAACTCATCGCCCGCAATTCCAGAAGGTTGATGTGAAGCAACCTCTCCTCCGGAGACCAAAGACCCTTGATCTCCAGATCCCCCAGATGCGCACCCCACCCTAAAGTGGATGCATCCATTATCACTGTGGCCACCGATGGAGGTAGATGAAAGGGCTTTCCTTGAGACAGATTGCCCTCCACACTCCACCAAGACAGATCCGCTGCAGCTTCTCTGGAGATCCTCACAGACTCCCGGAGATCTCCCTTGTGCTGATACCACTGACTGCGGAGGCACCACTGGAGTGCCCTCATGTGCCAGCGTGCATGGTTGACCAACAGAATGCAGGAGGCGAACAGACCGAGCAGACGAAGGACCTTCAGGACAGAAACGACCGCTCCATTGTAAAACAAGGGAATCATTTCCTGTATGTCGAGAATCCTTTGTGGAGGTGGGAATGCTCGAGACAGTAGTGTCCAGTACCGCCCCTATGAACAGGTTGAGCTGAGAGGGCACCAGGTGAGATTTGGGCACGTTTATCGAGAAACCCAATTTGTATAACAGCTGAGTTGTATACTGCAGAGGATGAAGCACTCTCTCTGGCGACTCTGCTTTGATCAGCCAGTCGTCCAGATAGGGGAAAACTGGAATCCTCGACCTTCTGAGATGGGCTGCTACCACTGCCATCACCTTGGTGAAGACTCGAGGTGTAGTAGTAAGACCAAACGAAAGGACCGCAAACTGATAATGTTGCGACCCTACCGTAAACCGGAGATACTTCCTGTGCGACTTTAGGATGGGGATGTGGAAATGCGCATCCTGCAAGTCGATCGACACCATCCAGTCCTCCTGATGCAGAGCTTGAAGAACCTGCGCAAGGGTGAGCATCTTGAATTTCTCTTGCTTTAGAAAAAGATTCAAGATCCTGAGGTCCAGGATTGGACGCAGCCTGCCATCCTTCTTTGGAATCGGGAAATACCGGGAGTAGCATCCCTGACCCCTTTCCTGCTCCGGAACCACCTCTATCACACCTTTTTTTTAGCAACATTAAGACCTCCTCCTGGAGAAGAAGAAGATGGTCCTTCGAGCAAGCACTGTGGCAAGGTAATTTGGAGGAAATTCCCGAAAGGGAAGGGCGTACCCATTTTCTACAAGATCTAGAACCCAAAGGTCTGTAGTAACTGATTCCCAATCTTGTAGAAAATGGGTAAGCCGGCACCCCCACAGGACCAGCATGATCCAGAATGGTGGATCTAGGGCTGCCATGCGTTGGTGGGAGGGACTGAGGAAGAGGAGGAGAGCTGCCGACCTCGAGCACGACCTCTGACTCTGCCTCTGTAGCTCTTATACAGAGTGTTCTACTGCTGTCTAAGTACGAAAGGATGATCTTCCAAAGCCCCTGTACCTCCTGAACGAACCCCTAGGCTGAGTTTGCAGACCCAGAGATTTGGCCGTGGCTTTGCTCTCTTTAAATCTTTCGAGTGCAGCATCAGCTTTCTTACCAAAAAGACCAGAGCCATCAAAAGGCAAGTCCAGGAGCGTTGCCTGCACATCAGGGGAGAACTCGGATGACTTGAGCCACGCACTCCTCCTTGTGGCAACAGAAGAGCTCATAATCCTAGCGACAGAATTAGCAGTATCCAAGCCGCTTTGGATTACTTGACGTGCAGCCGCCTGGTTGTCCGACAGTACCTCATTAAAGTTCAGTCTATCTTCCTCTGACAGTTTTGGGGCCAGTTGTTTCGCTGAATCCATAAGAGCAGGGATATATCGGCCCAAAAGACAGGTGGCATTTGTCGATTTTAAAGCCATACTGGCAGAAGAGAAGACCTTCTTGGCTGACTGGTCTAATTTCTTTGCATCCCTGTCACTAGGGACTTGGGGAAAAGCACCTGAAGATCTTTTGGAACAGGCAGCCTGAACCACCAGACTCTCTGGAGAAGGATGGGAGGTCAGAAAGTCTGGGTCCCCTGGAGCCGCCCTATATCTCCTTGCAACAACCTTAGAGACCACAGGAGCAGAGAAGTGCTTACGCCATACTTCCATGACCGGTTCAATAATGGCGTCATTAAAAGGAAGCAAGGGCTCCGATACAGAGGAAGGAGAATGTAGTACCTCTGTGAGGATGTTTGGTTTAAACTCTGCAGATGGTAACTGCAGATCCAGAAGCTCAGACGCCTTTTTAATAACTGAGTGGTAGGGAGCCACATCTTTAGAAGGAGCATCAGCAGGAGGAGTAATCTCCCATTCAAGTGACAAGTCCAGGCCACTAGCCTCTTTCAACTCCTCAAAGAGATCATCTGATTCCATGAGTTCACCTTCTTCCACTTCTTCCATCTGGTACCTCTGTTCCTCCAGTACTCTTTGAGCCTCCCTCCTGGATCTGATTCTCACAGCAGGAGTCGGCGGCGCCGTAACCGAATCAGACGGCGACAGCGTCGATCGCGGATCCAAAGGAGCAGCCGGAGTCGAACGAGGCAGAGTCGGCGCCGGTGAAGATGGAAGCGGCGTCGATGTCCTCGGCGCCGGTAAATGCCAAGACGGCGTCGCCGGGAAAAATGGCATGAAAGGAGCCTGAGGGTAAGCTTGAAGAACTCCCAAGCTGAAAGCCATAGGACCCATGGGACCCGAAGGCGCACCAGAGGGGTACAAGGCTCTGGAAAAAAACTCATACATCACATTCAAATAATGCGTCAGATCTTGACCTGGGCCTGGAAACGAAGGATATGGCTCAGGCTGAGGCATCACCAGACTCGGGCCGATCGGCGCCGACAGTGGAACCAGCGGAGTCAAATACTCGTCCGGAGCTGGAAGATCTTCAACTGGAACCGGAGATGAAGCCGGCGCCGGAGATGGAGCCGGCGTCAGAGCCGGAGAATGCTCCGGTGAAGCGGCAGGCGATGTCAAGCCAACAGGAGAATCAGGAACAGAAACAGGGGAAGGAGCTACAAAGTCCTTACGACGTCAAGAGGTTGAGGTCGATCTCGGAGCCGCATCCCTGTCCGAGTGATGTCGAGATCCGTGCCTCTTCTTTTTCTTAGACTTGGAAGCATGCCCCGACGTCGACTTCGACGCCGACCTCAATCTTCTCCGACCTCTTGTCTCCTTTTTCATCCTGGCGATGAATAACTTGGCCTCCCTCTCCTTCAGAGCCTTTGTGCTCATCTTGCGGCAGCAAGAACATCCTTCGACATCGTGGTCCGATGAAAGGCACCATACACAGTCCTGATGCGAATCCGTAATCGACATGTGCTTACCGCACTCCCTGCAAGGCTTAAACCCGGACTTCTTTGTCGACATCTTCAGCTGCAGACAAGAAGAAAGAGAGAGATACCAGCAGACAAACAAAGTATCCAACTAAAGCTACAGAGAGTCCCGAAAACCGTTAGCGTCGACGGCGCGGAAAAAAGGGAACTGACGTCGTCACGCCGACGAGGTCTTCTTATGGATCCGGTGACATCAGCGGAGTCGCGAGCGGAGCCGTGTCTCTGTGACGTCGTCTTCGACCTCATCGGCGTTGACTGCTACAAAAGTTTCCGAATGTTGCTGGCGCAGGGGGACTTTCACAAGGCGAGGAATCCACTGGCAGATGTATCCCTCAGAAGGATAAACTAGTTCATACTTGTGCAAGACCACTACAGAAATTAAAAGACAACTGTTACACCAGGACATTATCCCTGTGGGACTTGTTCGGTATGTGGCCTTACTAAGAAGACCTTAAGTGTAACTCTGAACTCGGGCAGGACGTGGCATCTGACACGATTTAGTAATTGTAATACCATGAATGTGGTCTATAGGTTGACATGCCAATGCGGTCTTCACTATATAGGACTCACAACTAGAAAAATCAAAATCAGAGTGCAGGAACATCTCAGCACCATTAGAACAGGAAAGTTAACCACTAAACTAGTACAGCACTGTCATGAGCAGAAACATACATTCACCTGGGTTGTACTAAAGAAAGTAGTGGGGGACCCGCAGAACATTGAGGGATTTCTGGCTTCTAAAGAAGCACGCTGGATTTTTCAAGAGAAAAGTGATCAGATTGGGCTTAATGATTTTATAGAATGGAATAAAGTCAAGTATTAAGCTCTGTTTTAGAACACGTGGGGAAGAACATCCCTGCTTTGGTGTCCCTGAGTGTAGAATGTGAAGCGTCTTTTGACCACACCACACCACGCTATGATAATGAGCACAGGCTGTGCGTATGCACCCGGTGCGGAAGGGGGTCTTTTGTGACACCCTTTTATAAGAAAAGCAATTAATCTGTCCAGGAATAGAAAGGAGGGCGAGGACAGCAACCCTGTATTTTATCAAGAGTATAAAATAGGAGTCAGTTGTCATAGTGGCCTCATATACGCATATATATTTGACATGATGGTTTCTTTATTAACAGGCTCCAGTGAAGGGAGCAGGGATGAGGAATTTGTAGTCTGTCTTTTGGTTATACAAATTCCATTAGGTTCTTGATAAAGTTTATTTTTCAAAAAGATTTTTCAAAAAGAAGAAATACATGCATTTAAAATTGTTAACAAATATGACCATGATTTGGTTGTATATTAGAGCGATGCATGAAAATGTCCACAGTGTTTTCCCCTGCTATAGAGTGCAATAGTTTTGTTTTGTGGCTGAGACACCACTTTCCAAGATGGCGCTGACGTTTGCTGTCTTCTAACATGACCTGGCAGCCTCCCGGAAGCTCAAATATGAGGCGGGGAGAAGCATATGGTCGAGACGAAGCGCTCCGTGAGGCCCCGTGCGGTAAGTTTGTTTAAGATGCAGGACGAGGTTAATATGAGATTGAGATCGCAAGTGGTCTGATTTTTAAAGTGGTGGCACGCTGGAAGCATCGAAATACTAAAGATTAGCAGACCGCGTGTGAGTGTTTTTAACAGTGCTTGAAGAGGTCTACTGTGTGACCGTTAAACGGGGAGTGTATACCGATACGGGTCCGTGTTTACAGTTCCTGATATGAAAGTGATCTTTATGTGAAAGGAACGTGTTGTGGACTATTTGGTTTACATTTGAATAACAATATTCTTATCAATTTGTAGATTGGCATTACAGTTGAGTGTTAATCCACTGAGAGGACTCACAGATGAGGTTTCTTGCGTGACCTAAAGGATAGTGCTGGTACGAAGAACGATGGCTCATTTAGAGTAATACAAACGCTATAGTTGTGAGGAGTGTTTCGCAGACATTCTGCTTGAAAGGATTATATGAGAGTAATGGGTTGTGTATTTGTTCTGTTTTTACATTTGGCAGTCTGTGAGAAGTTGGCCTGATGTATGATGTCACTAGTTATAGTGTACACCTTATATCAGTCCAAATACCCTTATGGTGATTGGTTGTAAAGTCAACCTTATAGACCAGCTATCCTAGTGGTAGCATGGACAAGAGCAGTCTTAGGCTAAACTCTGAATGGCATGTGAAGCCAGCTGTGATACCATATATAATCCCTTGAATACCAAATGAAAGGACACCACAACAGATATATATATATAAAATAAAGTGTATTTATTCTAAGCAAACCCTCAGCACTCTTTATGAGATTAGAGGTAAGTTCAACACAGTCTTATTTAAGCATACATTAAGTCACACAGGTAAGTAATACAGTTAGGCCCTAGGGGCCACGCAAACCATATACTAAGTAAGTGGTATAAGAACCACTGTCACGGAAATAGAATAGGCCTAGGCCTAGGGAATCGCTGGGGCTACACTACACTAGCGTTAGTTAGGAAGTGGGAGGCCCACGGGATTCGTGTGCAGAGTGGAAACACTCACGCGTAATGCGTAAAAGTCAATAGCAATAGTACAGTTTAGAAAACGGTAGATTTAGGACACTTCCGGAGTAGCTAGGAAGTTGAGACTTGAAAACTAGACACTAGGATAGTCACTATCCTGATGAGCACCGGAGTACCCAAGTTACCTAGCCCACAGGCTGCGGGTGCATAGGGGTGAAGATGCGTCGTTTTCGTCGTCGACTCCTATGGATGCCTGAAGAAAGATGCTGACAGGCAGTCAGTGAAGAGTGTCCGGTGGATCCCAAGGCTGGGATCAAGAAGAAAGGAAACCTGCAAGCAGAAGGGACAGAGTCAAGGTCACTAGCCAGTGACCACGTGGAACCAGGAAGGAACCAGGCGATGTCGTGAAGATTGCAGGTGAAGGTGAAGCTTGTCGCTGCAGCCAGGAGGACCAGGAAGCGTCGAGGACGACCAGGACCAGGAGGCGAGCTGTCCCACGAAGGCTCTTGCTGTCGGCGGCGTCGAAGTTGGACTAGGACTCACCAAGCCTTGGCAAGCGGAACCCACGAAGAACGAAGGACTTGCTTCTGGTGCAGACCAGGAAGGTCTGGGGTGCTGCTTCTTTGCAGAGAAGCGGGAGCCAGTCTGGAGGAGCCAAACCAGCGCAGAAGATTTCAGGGAGCGTCGTCACAGAGGCCACTAGCCAGCGGGCAAGCAACCGGACAGACGCGGCAAGCAGGAAAATGCTGAAGGGCCCCACGCAGGACTCGTGGAGTGTGGGGGGCTGATCTTCGGTGCAGATGGTGCTTGGGGTTGGGGCTTCTCAATCCCCGGTGCACAACTTCGAGGGTACCTCAGAAGCTGCGCTGTAAGTTACTAGCCACTTTTTCCAGGTAGCCGGTCCGACGTCGCTCGTTGCCTCCACGGATCTCAGCTCTGCTGCAGATGTGGATGAGGGTCGGAGAAGTCTGGAAGTCAAGGCTCTGGTCGGGCTCTGCAGTCGGTTCCTCGTAGAACGTGGGCAAAGCAAAGGGTAGTCTCTTGATGGTGCCTGTTTGCACAGGGTAGCCAGTCCTTGGCTACAAGGGAGATTCTTCAGTCTTCTTCTTTCGTCGAATGTCGAAGGTCCAGAGTTTCTGTTCAGTTTTGCAGGTTCAGGATAATCTAAAGTCTTGATGCCCAACTCCCACTCTTATACTAATCTGGGGGGCTGGGATACCTGCTAGGTCACGCCTTATGGGTGGGACCTGGGAGGGGGTGGTTACACCCACTTCCCTTTGTCCAGTTTCGCGCCAGAGCTGGGGCTGGAGTGCCCCAGCGCCGGTTTGAACTGGACTATGCAAGGAACACCTTGTGTGCCCCAGGCATGTCTCATTCCTTTCAGCCCACCCTGCCCCAATACACTAAAGGCTGTCTGGGGAGGTGCTAGCACCTCCCCAAGCAGGAAACCTATTGTCCAGGCCTCCCTGGCTGGGATCACTCCCAGCAGCAGGAGGTCAGACTTGTGTCTGTGGCAGCAGCATCCATTTTGTGATGCTGAGGCTTTGGTTAGAGTTAAACAGCAAAGTAGGATTTTAACATGTCTCTCCCTCTAGAAGGGGGGAATAATATCCTCATCACCAGAAATGGTATGGGGGTATTATTCCAAAGTGTTAGACACCTTACACGACATGTTTTGATAAAGCCAAACCATAGTTACCATAACCGTTTAAGATTATAAGGCACTTTAAGAGTATATGGTAGGCTATATCATAGAACAGCTATAAGGACATGGTTCCGAAAGCTGCAGACAGGCTCAGCTCATGCTAGAGCACCATCTCACATGTTACCAAGCACTCTGCCTCCAGGATTGTTAAGGCCTGCCATAGGAGTGACTGATAGGTACACATGTGTCTATATATAAGGGTAGATATAGGCATACTATATCTAAGCAAGGGGTGATTACACGACCTTGCCCCAGCTGAGTGATCAGCCAGTTGTGTCTGATTGGAAGGCCAGACCAGGGGTGGCATAATACATGCTGCAGCCCCTGGGAGGCCTAGGGTACACCTATGCCCTGGGTACCTAGGGTACACTGTACAGGGTCCAATAAGGTGATCCTTACCAATTGGTTATGTACCTAGGGTACATGGAGTCCATTTTAAAGAGAGAGCAGACAGCCTGAGACCCTGAATGGCAGGATCTCAGGCCAACTAAGTCGAAAAACCAGCTAGACACTAGGCAAAAAGTTGGGGATAACCATAGTCAGATATCCACCTTCCTACACAGTCCCTGAACAAAAAGTTATTTAAGTGTCCAGTACTGGTGCCAGGCGACCCCGCTGCCCTGAAGAAATTGCCCTGAAATGGTTATGGCAATGAAACATGTCGACTCAGTATGAAGCGTTATGCATGATAGGCAACCGATTTTTTATTTGAATAAGTGCACAGTGAATAATAAAGTTGGTATCGAGTAAAGTACAACTTATTTCAATTTTAGTTTCACATGGTCGCATCGTGGGATGTGATTTATTCACTTCACCTCTTTCTCAGCACCAATTTTGTTTGTTTTGGACACTATATTTATTATTTCTCAAAGCATGATGGCTACCAATGATGATAAAAGTGGGCACAGCTGGTGAGTATTAACCAGCGAGCTCGATTGGTGGTGCGCACGTGAGGGGTCACCTTGCCTTTTCACTATTGTTTTGATTGTGATGCTCAAGTTTTATGCACCATTCACATTAATTCTCCTGTACGCTGGTCAGGGGTAATAGAGCATGGTGACTGCCATCTGTAAAAACGGTTTTTATTTTTAAATTGAAGGCAAAAAAGCAGGAGGTTACTACCTCGTAATGGGAAAGAGGCGTATATGGGAACTAAATGTTGTGAATCCTTATCTCCGCTTATATTGTTTAGCCTTAAGTGAGATGCCTTGCGATCAGGTCTTTTTGTATTTATATTGACTATTGAGTGGAGGGCGATCTGGCTGGTTCTTTTCCCTCTGTAGCTCCTTATTGTGTGCACAACATTTAACGGGGCCCAATGCAAGTCCTTGTTAGGCAATAGATAAAACAGTAGGACATCCAACAGTTTGGCCTGCAGTAGGTCAGTATTGCGGGTGACACCAGGCTATAAACCTTGCCTCAGACCCCGCATAGACAGACTTTGTAGAAGGAAGCCTGGCAACCAGGATGACATCCAAAACTTCAATAGCAAGATTGAATGCAGTCAACTGCTGCCACACAATCTTCACACATGAAGGTGCAAATTATGCAAGTTTTTAAAATGACCCTGCTCTGCTGCTGCAACAGGTCTTCCCAAAGCAGTGGCCTGATCGGAGGACAGAGGCTGATGCCCAGATGTTCCAGATGCTACTCTCCTTGCCCCATCTGGAGCTTCTTCAGAACTCTGGGAAAGGATGAAGTGGTAGAAAGATGTACAGAAGTCACGTGCGCCACTCTATCCAGAATGCGTATTCAAGAGACAGCCTTCTTGGTAACTACAGCGCACAAAGGTTTTGACATTGCACTTTCGATGGTGGTGAAAAGATCTAGCCAAGGTTCTTTCCATCACTGGAAGATTCTCTGTGTCACCTTGGGGTGTTACGGCCATTCGTGATCCAGCAGATGCCACCAGCGAAGTTCATCCAGCCTGGTTTTCAAAAATCACACCAGGTAGTTAATGACCAGGGAAATACCCTGACATCCTGCAAGTCCCAGAGACTAAGTTTATTCTGGCACAGGACCCCACTCTGCTTGTTGTAGTACCACATGGTAGTGGTGTTGTCTGTGAGAACCTTAACTAGCCTCCCTTTGATTGATGGTAGGAATTTTCAGCGCCAGATGAATGGCCTGCAACTCCAAAAGGCTGTTGTGGAGATGGTCTCCACTGGAGACCTCTAATCTCCACCTCTCCCAGACTACTTTCCCCACCGTAGCAGTGACACATCTGTCACCTTTTGGTGGGAGCAGGGAGAAGAATCTGCTGCCAGTTCAACTGCAGCTGAGGCACCCCTGCATATCTTTTGCAGCCTCCTCGGATATCTAGTTGAAATCAGTCAGGTTCCCTTGGTGTTGGGATCATTAAAACTTCCACATTCCAGGGTAGAACTAGAATATGCCACCTGGCATAGTTGACACGCAGGGAGCAGGATGCCAAGAGGCCCAAAATCCTCACTGACACACTCACTGAGACCACGGACCGAGCTGAAACATCGGGGTCATAGCCCCAATGTCCTCGACTCATGATGAAGTGAAAGCCCAAAACTACAGTGTATCTAGGAAGGCTCAAATGAGGAGGACCGTCTGAAAAGGAGTCAGGTCTGACTTCGGTGCGTTGATAGTAAACCCTAGAGATGTCACAAGGTTTGCCATCATCTGGAAGTGGTATACGTCAGACTGTGGCGAGCCTGCTGCAACTGCCAGTCATCAAGGAAAGGGAAAACTATACCCCTGACCTTCGAATATGCACTGCGAACACCGCTATCACCTTTGTAAACTCCTGAGGAGCACTGGTGAGGCCAAAGTGAATCATGGCAATTTGAAAATCCTTCAAGTAATGTCTACAGGACGGGCACATGAAAGTAGGTATCCTGTAACTACAAAGTCACCACCTAGACGCCTGGATCCAGGGCAGACATAACCTGGCCCAGCGTGGGCATTTTGAATTTCTCCTTCCACATGAAGGCATTCAGTGGGTAGAGATCTAAGAAGGGAGAAAGGCCAACATCTTTTTACAGCATGAGGAAATAGCTTGATAACATCCTGTCTCAATTTCTTGGACATGAACGGTCTCTATGGCTCATTTGGCCAAAAGAGCCTGCTCTCCTTACTGCAAGATGGACGGGTGCTCGTCAAAGATGCTCGGATGCAGGCAAGAGATTTGGCAGTTCAAAACGGAATAGTGGTATATAGACTCACTGAACGATCTGCAGGACCTACTGGTCCGAGGTAATCCTTTGCCACCCTTGGAGGTAAAGTCTGATCCTGCCACCCACAGAGTGCTCATGTGCCTCCAAGGGCAAACTAAAACATCATGGCGGCTGATACCGTCAGTAGTGGGGGGACTGTGAGGGAGACAGTCCCACTGCACACTAGTAAAATGTTTTTAAAAATTGCAAAGAAAACAGTGAACGGATAAAGAAAAATGTAGGAACATGTTCCAGATTCGCAATTTAAGACACGGCAAGAAAGGAGTGGACATTGATGTGCAAGGGTGGTGCTTACATGTGGCTCCATCACAACTTTCTGGACAGAAAGAAGTCGACACAGAGTGGCACAGCACCACGTATCAGCGCACGGAAACACCGCCGTTGAAATTTTCGGGATCCAGTCTGGTACCTCTGGATATTATAAAGGTGAAGAATCTGTAGTTAGAAGTATCTATCAGAAAAGCTGTTTAAAATAATAATAATGTTTTAGGTTTGGGTATGGACAAGACCTTTCGATATTACTAAAATTATATGAATAGTAATAAACTTAAGCTATAGGAGCTTTCAGCCAGACCTCTTCGTCCGTTGGCCAATTATTGTACCACTAATATTTTTCTTCTTCCCACTACATCATACAGCAATGGGTCAGCCCACTTCAAACATTTGCCCAATTCACCATCAGTGACTGCATTCGGCTCCTTCACAAGGATTACTTCAACACCCAAATTCGTTTCCTTAACTGCCACGGACTGATATGGTGATAAGTGCATTTAGAGGATAATTTTTTTTTTTTAGACAAAACTTGACAATGGCACGGCAGCTTCCGGACAATATAGTTTATAACAGCTATGACAAAACAAGCTTTGATAAAAGACAAACGGCTGATGGCCACACCAACCCAAAGCTAGGTTCTTTAGCAAGCTTTGTAATTGTGGAGGGGGTAACAGCGCAGTGCCGTGGCTCGTCTAACTCGCCCTTCAATAGGTCTACAAAGTCTAGAAGGAGCTACACTATGTGTTGTGTTGCTTAGATACCAGGAATGCTTCACTGGCAAGCATTCCTGGAATGTTTATGTACAACCTGAGAGTCCTCACTGCGCAGTTGAAAGAAGGACACAAGAAATGCTGGTTGTATCCTTCCGTGCTCTTCAGCTAATAAAGATTATACTGCTTAAATGAATCCATTGCATCTTTCCAACACTGGCAATGATTGCTGAAGAGCTGCATTGGCCTATGCATGCATCAGAGGAATTTCACGGTCATTTGTTTTACTACTTTTTACTTCAATTACGGCATAGTGCGCAATGTATTTGAAGTTTACAAGCTACGCTGGTGAGGAATTATTTCTACTTTTACATTTGGATGAATTGTGGCTTACTTGAATAGGGTTCCTGACTGATGCGTTTTGTAACTGATGTGCGACTGTAATCGGCAATTGAGTCAGTTTCTGTCAGGTGTGACGTCACCTCTTCATTGCCTCGTGATGTGTATACAGCAGTCCGTAAGTGGAAGCCAGAAGCCTTGCCATGCAGGTTGCTGTTCCCGTGTGCTGAAGTCCAATGACGCTGCCTCAAGCTGTGTCTCCCGCATCACTGAGTACGCTACATTCGTATTGCGGGACGCGACATCAAGCAGGGTCACGCTGCGTGACCTTGCTGGCGGCCATTTTAATTTGCTGCAAGTTTACATTGCCAGTTCCTGCAAGTTAATTGCTGGCATTTCAGTGGAAAATTATTGCACCTGTGTCCTACTGGAGTAAATAAATAACTAAATGTTTACCTACATTACGGATTCAATGGTATTTACAGGGTATTCAATGTCTAGTCCATATTTATATTTTTCTTTTATCACTCTTTCCTGTGCATTGCGTTGCTCTTTTTTTAAAACATAGTCAACCTGCCTGGGTGCTCTTTGTGGTGGTGAAGAACAGGACAGTGAACTAGTCTTCATGTAAATTGTGGACACTGGACAAACCCATCACTCAAATTATAATATTAATCCTCCTCAGGCATTTTGGGCAGCTGGTTCGGAACCTTCTATTAAATGGCTAGAATGGAGGGCATATTTCACAAACTACATCAAGGAAGTGGATGAAGCTGGCAAAATGGAGGAGGCACAGAAGAAAAGACTACTTTTACATTCATTAGGTCCAGCGGGCTTGAAAGTTTATAATCAAATGACAATGGCTTGCTACAGTTTCTGGTGACATAAGTGTATATGATCTAACCTTGTTACACCTAGATAATTATTTTGCACCCAAAGTATGTACTGATATTAATTGGTACAAATTCTTCCAAAAGAAACATGGTAAATCAGAAATGGTTGATAACTAGGTTTCAGAACAAAAAAAAAAACCACAAAAAAAAATATATATATATATATATCGCATTAGATTGTAAGTTTTGGTGCTTTGCACAATGACCTAATCAGAGATCAGGTTGTCATACATGCATGTAACCCTGCTATTGAAGAGAGGCTTTGGGTTAACAGTGAGGCTTCCTTAGAGGAAATCCTTGAAATAGTTTGTAAGGCAGAGATGTCTAGTAGATGTGCAGTTTTTTTGAAGGATGATGCACAGGATTCAATATTGATTGACAATGTCAATTTTGGTGAGGACAGAATGGACAGACCGGGAGTTTCAAGATTTGAACGGGGAAAATCTAGAACCATGGAAGTGAGGAGTTATAGATGCGATAATTTGGACCACTTGACATATAGTAAAAATGAATCCTGCTGCTAGACAAAAATGCAGCAATTGTGGCACCCTTGGCCATTATGCTAAGGTTTGCAGGAGGAAAAATACTAAAGTAAAATTTGTAGGAGACTTCGAAGGGGATCCTAGTATGCCAGGTGGTGGCCACATCAATTTAGAAGAGGATACACCCGTCAGTCTACTTCTGAATATTAGGAATAATCTTGTTCTTAACATTAATGTCATCATGTGTGGTAACAAGCCGGAATGTTGGGATAGGGATTGGTGGCGTCAAACTGAACATTTTTGCAGTCTCCGGGTCACCCTATTCAATTATTAGTGAAGACTTGTGGAAAACATAATTTGTACAAAAGGTGGGGTAGTAGTGGTTGGAGACAGATATACATCCCAAAGGATACAGTGGAGAAAAAAAATATTTGATTGGCTATAGGTGGTTCACATTTCAATTCAAAAATAGAGAAAATCGTGGGAAACTGTATGTTGCTAAAACCGGTTCATCAGTTTTAGGTTGGTATGACCAGAAAACGTTGCACATTATATTAGATACTAATAGCAAGGAACAAGTATTAGTAGTGGATGAAGGCAATACATTGGGGGAAAGAATGCTTGAACAATTTCCTACAGTTTTAAGAGGCAAATTAGGAAACCTTCAGAGTTTCGAACATTAATTCGCCTCAAGGATGAGGCTTTACCCAAAATACACAAATGTTGCAATGTTCCTTTGTTGGTGAGAGATGAGGTTGCCAACGAACTTAAAAAAAGTTAATTGTTTCTGATGAAATGGAACCTGTTGAAGGCTCCGATTGGCTTTTTCCAGTAATTATTGCTAGACGGAGCAATGGAAAAATTTGAGTTTGTGGGGACTTGCGCCATTTAAACAACAATATAGTGATTGACAAGTTTCCACTACCCAAAATTAATGAAATGGTCATATGTTTAAGGGAGGGCTAAATGGTTCTCCACCATTGACCTTTCATCAGTGTACTACCAGATTTCTTTGTCACCTGCATCCAGGAAATTTATATCATTTATTAATGATTAATGATGGCTGCTATCAGTCTAAGCGTATGCCTTTTGGGGAGGGGGGATAGCGCAGTAACCTGGCTCCTCTGTGACTCGCCTTTAATAGGGCTACAGACAGTGCTTAATTTGAGCCAGACGTTCTTAATCAGCAACACTGGCCCTTTTCATGAGCACCAGTTAAGGGCCGGTGAGCCCAATGGGTGTTGCGCGCCTGCTGGCTACAGAGTCAAGAAGGAGCTACACTACGACTTAAACCAGGCTCGAGTATGCCTGTTCCGCGCCCCTTACTGAACAGCCCGTAAATCCATAATAAAAGGCCCTCCTCCCGCCTGCAACCACACATCTCACAGCCCGTGACCTGTGTGCTAACGGGAGCCCTTCCCTCTGTGGTAAACCGCGCTCTCCCGGGCGCTGACATCGCCTGGGCAGCCATCGGCCGCCATCACTGGTGCAGGCCCGAGCCTCCGCTCGCAGCAGGCCGCAGACGGTGTAGTGGCACAATCTTGTCATGTCCGCGTCAGACGCGTAATTAAGTGAGAAGCGGTTCGCCCGGCAGCCGAGGGCAGCAGTTACATGCTGATGTGGCAACCGGCCTCATCGCTTCCAGTCCCTGCTCTCTTCGCCTGCTTGGTACCCGGAGGGAGACCGCGCTGTCTCTTTTAATAACTCTCTGCGCGGCTCGCTGTAAATTACAAGCCAGACACAAACATACATTTCGACGCAGACAACGTGAGACTGACGTTGATCTCAACCGCTCAAAGTATGGAAAAACGCGCGGCTTTCCCGCGAGAGTCCCGCGTGAAGCACAGACGGCCGTCAAGGAAGGCTTCCTGGAGGTGTCAGAGAAACGGAAGATACCACGTCAAGCTGTGAGGAGAACAGCAAAGCGGGGGAGGAATCTGGATATCAAACCAGCTATACACGGGAGACGGACGGCTTTCCTAGAAACAGCGGCGCAGTCGGTGCCGCTTCGTCAGCGCCAGCTGCGAGGAGAGTGACGCGTTATCACGGAGCGCTGCCCGATTATGGCAGAGGCACTCCGTCACAACAGCTACGCACGTGTGCTGCGTCATAGGGAGAGTTATGCAATAGATGACGCTTAGTGAAAAGCAAGCTTTCAAAGGAGTGCCTCTTAATTCGCACCAGTTATGTGCTGAGTGCCCGTTAATCAGCACCAGCAATGCATAGGGTGTCGCTTTAATTCCGCCAGCTCCGCGCTGGGAGCTACTTAATCAAAACCTGCTTTATGCGGCGCTTCACCGGAAGCCGTCTGCTTTATGAGGCCGCAACCAGTCAACAGAATGGCCTGTCAGTTCGAGCTGGACATTTTCTCACGGAGCAGGAGTGAGTCTGATTAGCATATGGCCGGCCCTGTCTGGAATGGCTCTGGGGGCAAAATCAGATGCACAGGAATGTGGCCTAGAGTCAATCTCCGGCGTCTGGCATTACTTTAACATTCCACCCATTACTCTTGCATTCCTAAGCTTTTCAGAACTTCAATGCATGGTGCGCCGATTTACCAGAACTATGCACAGAAAACCGAAAGGCACTAAGCAACGGATGCTGCTTTATTTAAAACAGCCAGGCAGTGGGAACTCAGTCATCAAAATCAGCTATGCACAGCGTTACTCCTTTATTAGAAGCACGGGTACTAATTTATTTTTAAAAAACCATCTATCCACAGGATACTCCTTCAGTATAGCCAGCTATGCACCCTTGCCGCTTGACCAACATCAGCAGTATTGGTATTCTGTCTTATTTCCAGCTATGCACTGGCTGCATATTTACTAGAACCTGTCAAGCAGAGTGCGCAGCTTTATTAAAATCAGCTCTCTCCGGAGTGCAGTTGCATCAGAACCGGCTTTTCACAATCTACAGTTTTATCAGGAAAACTATGCACCGTCTGCTCCTTTACTTGAATCGACTATGTTTAGTGAGCAGGCTTATTAGAACAAGCTGTGCATATGGTTGCTTTATTAGAACGAGTTATGCATGTGTGGAATGTAGCTTCACAAGAAGTAGCTATGTGCAAAGTGCTATTATGCAATAAGTAGATATGCACGGGTTGTGGCACCGATAGAACTAGCAATGTGCAGAGTGCTACTATGCAATAACTAGATATGCACTGGTAGTGGCACTGTTACAACTAGAAATGTGCAGAGTGCTATTATGCAATAACTAGATATGCACTGGTTGTGGAACTGTTACAACTAGCTAGGAGCAAAGTGCTACTAAGCAATAACTAGATATGCACTGGTTGTGGCACTGTTACAATTAGCTAGGAGCAAAGTGCTACTATACAATAACTAGATATGCGCTGGTTGTGGCACCGCTAGAATTAGCTATGTGCATAGTACTACTATGCAATAACCAGATATGCACTGGTTGTGGCACTGATAGAACTAGCAATGTGCAGAGTGCTACTGTGCAATAACTAGATATGCACTGCTAGTGGCACTGTTACAACTAGCTAGTAGCAAAGTGCTACTATGCTATAACTAGAAACGTACTGGTTGTGGCACTGTTGCAACTAGCTAGGAGCAAAGTGCTACTATGCAATAACTAGATATGCAGTGGTTGTGGCACTGTTACAACTAGCTAGGAGCAAGGTTCTGCTTTATTTTTTAACAGTTATGTGTTTGGTGCTTTTTAATGGTACAGCTTCACCAGAACCAACATCGCACAGGTGCTGCTACTCTACTATGTGCAATAGGTACTAGGATATCAGAACTAGCTATACGAACGCTGCTTAACCAGACCAAATATGTATGGGGCCCTGCCTTAATCGAACCAACTATGCATACTTAAACTATATAAAGTGTGCTACCACTTGCTGCACCTAGCACTGCTGGTTAGATACAGCTAAACACGGATTGCTGCTTTACTAGAGTCCGGCATGCATTGGTTGCCGTTTTACTATAAATCAGGTATGCACCAGTTGCTGCTTTACTAGTCAGGTATGCACCGGTTACAGATTTACTAGAATCGGGTATTCACTGGCTGCTGATTTACTAGAATCAGGTATGCACCAGTTGCTGCTCTATGAGAATAGTGTGCGCACTGGAATCAGGTGTGCACAGGTTGCTGCTTTACTAGAGTCAGGTTCGTAGTGGTAGCTGCTTTACTAGAATCACATATGCACAGGTTGCTGTTTCACTGGCATCCGGTATGCACTGGTTGCTGTTTTACAAAAATCAGGTATACACTGGAATCATGTATGCATTGGTTGTTGCTTTACTAAAATCAATTAAGCAATTGGTTGAGGTTTTACTAAAGTCAGGTATGTACTGGTATCTGCTTTACTAGAATCCGGTGTGTACCAGGTTGATGTTTTACTAGAATCAGGTATGCATTGGCTGCTGCTTTACTAGAATCAGATATACACTTGGTTGCTGTTTTACTGGAATCAGGTTTGCAAATAGCTGCAGTTTACAGTTTTACTAAAATCAGGTATGTACCGGTAGCTGCTTAACTAGAATCAGGTATGCAGCGGTTGGTGTTTTGCTAGAAGGTATGCACTGGTTGCAGTTTCACAAAAATCAGATATGCAGCGGTTGAAACTTCCCTAGAATCAGGTATGCACTTGTCGCAGTTTTACTAAAATCAGGTGTGCACCAGTTGCTCCTTCCTTAGAATGAAGTATACACCGCTTGCTGTTTTACTAGAATCAGGTATGCTTTGGTTGCGGTTTTACTAGAAACAGGTATGCATTTGGGTGCCGTTTCACTTGAACCAGATATGCACTTGGTTGCAGTTTTACTAGAATCAGAAATGCACTGATAGCTGCTTTACTAGAATCAGGTTTGCACTGGTTGCTGTTTTCCTAGTAGCGAATATGCATTGGTTGCAGTTTTACTAGAACAGAGTATGCACTAGTAGCTGCTTTACTAGAATCAAATATGCACTGGTAGCTGCTTTACTAGAATCAAATATGCACTGATAGCTGCTTTACTAGAATCAGGTATGTATTGGTTGCTCTTTTGCTTAAACCCGACATGCACTTGGTCGCAGTTTTACTAGAATCTGGTATGCACTGGTTGCGGTTCTACTAGAATCAGGTATGCTCCCGTTGCTGTGTTCCTAGTATCAGATATGCATTCGTTGCTCTTTTAATAGAACCAGGTATGCAATGGTTGCGGTTCTACTAGAATCAGGTATGCTCCTGTTGCGGTTTTCCTAGTATCAAATATGCATTGGTTGCTCTTTTAATAGACTCAGGTGTGCACTTGGTTGCAGTTTTACTAGAATCAGAAATGCACTGATAGCTGCTCTACAAGAATCAGATAAGTACTAGTTGTTGCTTTACTAGAAGAAGGTATGCACTGGTAGCCGTTTTGCGAGTAGCTGCCTTGCTAGAACTAGTAAAGCAGAGGTGGCACTTTACCAGAAACCAACTATGCATGTAGTGCTGCTTTACTATAATCGGATATGCATAGGGTCCTGCACTTTCAGAAGGAGCTTTGAACGGGCTCCTGCTCTACCAGAACATGCTATGCACAGAGTACTGACCAGGTAGAGGGGAAATGTGGCTTTAACAGGAGTGCATATTTACTAGTAGCCGGTTTGCTGCTTTATCATTCACCTGTGCGGATTTTCTAGAATCAATTATGCACTGCACGTCTCCACTTTGAGCCGGCTGTGCACGGGTGGTTGTTGATTAACAGCCAGCTTGTGGTGTGCTGCTTTACCAAAATCAACAATGTACCGGACCCTGTTCTTCAGGAGCCAGTAAGGCTTTATTTGAGTGAGGCATACTACTTACAACATTGTGCATTACAAGGAACGCAGCGTCGACTGCTGCCATACAAGAAACAACTGTGCATGGCGGAGAGCCCCTGTGGTGGAACCGGCCATGCTAGGAAGAACCAGTTGTGTGGTGCTGCTTTCCAGGACCAGTTGTGCAAGGTACAGCTGTGCACAAGGTCCTGCAGCATAAGAGCCAAGTATTCACAAAGGGTTCTGCTTTATAATAAGCAGCTTAGCAACGAGTGCTTCTGCATAAGAATCATCTATGCGCCGCTGCTTTCCAGACCAGTTGTGCACGGGGTCTTGCTGCATAAGAAGCAAGTATCCACACAGGGATCTGCTTCGTAATAAGCAGCAGGTGCTTCTGCATAAGAACTGCCTATGCTGTGCTGCTTTCCAGGACCAGTTGTGCAAGGTACACAGCTAGAAACAGCTGTGCACAGGGTCCTGCTGCTTAAGAACCAGGTTTCCACACAGGGCTCTGCTCTATAAGCAGCTAATGCAGGGAAAGCGGAAATGTGGGAATCAGCTGCTGCATTGGCCGATTCAGCTAGGCACAGGGGTTTTCGCAACAAAATCAACGTGGCACAGGCTGCAGTTCTGCCAGGGGATGTATGGGCGGCCTCTTTACTAGAATCAGCGATGCATGGAGTGCTGTTTTCAGACTATCAGCTAGGCAGTCACATACTTTACTAGAGCCAATTATGCACTGGATTTTTTTTTTTTAATTGCCTAAGATCTGCATGGCAAATTAGTGTGTATTCCTTGAGGTCCTGCCTGACATTTTACTGCCGTTCCACCTGTACCATTAAGCATGTAGGAAGCCATTTCTATAACACTAGGGCGCTAGACGAGCGCCCAAACTATCTCGCTTTCTGGCTGCAGGAGGAAATTCAGAAACGGAGTATAGTCTATAAACAGCTGGGAGAAGGAGACATAACTCTATGTTATTGCCAATAACACTGGCATGTTCCTGCCAGCATCCACTGAAATCCACTGGGCCCGTTTAATCACAGCATAAGACAGGCGTAATCGAGAACATATTCCAATTAAAAACTATTGCCGCGTTTGTCCCAGTACTGTGGGCGGGCAGCTCTGGGGGTTTCTCCATGCGGATGTCTTAAACAGGCTGCATGACATCCCTTTCGTAGCAATGATCGCCTTCGCCATCTGGCTGCCATCAATACGAGGGTGGCTACAGGGTCAAACACAGCCTCTCTAAACACACCGGGAATCCTTCTAAAACTTAGATTGCTTACTACAGGCATACAATCCCTAGCACATTACACTATTTACAAGATATTCCGCCTTGGAAAAGATGGCCATGTTTGGCAAGGGATAGGAGAGGTGAGGTGATTCATAAAGGCCCTTAAATATCAAAAGGGGTAAAGAGCTCCCAAGCATATGCCAGGAAAAATCAAATGCGAGTAGGAACTGTACGACAGGATCCCTTTGAAAAAAGACTGGGACCCTCAACTAATTTCGGTCGGTAGTATACGCTTTGCCACCAAAGTTGATAGTTGATGGTTGATAGTGTCATCAGGTCAATCTTAAAGGCTCCCACATAATCAAGATATTTATTTAATGGAAAGAAAACAAATGCCGCTGAATACATTAAAATATCTGTATTTAAACCAGTTGCGATGGGGGGGGGGGGGGGGGGGGGGGGTTTAGCAGGTCTTTTTCTTGATGAAGGGTTGACGGGATTGTCCACTTCAGGCTTGCTTGAACCAAAGGGTGCAGATCAGCTGGAACGGCACGATCTTCGGTCAGAGTGAGACTAGCTGGAGAACACTGGGGTGCAGTCAGAGGGGTGACTATTTGGAATTTGATAGTGTTCAGAGACGTTCGCCCACTGGAGGCTGGCTGGGATATAAGAAAATTGAGCGATCACTGTCCATTAGAGGCTAGCTGTTTCTCCAGGGTTTTCCGCGCCATAGCCAGAGCCCCCTCCTTTGTCAGGTTCCCACCGATGAAGCCGCTGGTGTGAACGAAGATGCAGCCCGGGATCCCACTGAGCTGTGACAGCTCCTCGTCCCGGAAGCCGCGCCACTCCTCCAGGAGCGAAAGCCTGTAGAGAGTGAGAGATGCCCATGAATGAGATGTTCATAGCCAAGAATGCAGAAGACAAATGATCCTGCCTATATCCTCCTTTGCACAACCCCATCCCTTCTGCAGCAGCGGTCCCAGTCTCACATTGCGTCACTACCCAGTCCAACATGCATATCTTACAACCCAGGTTTGAAAATGGTGGCAACAGATCCCAGACACCGTCCAGGCCCTATACTGGCACTGCCTCAACTCTGAGCAGGAGAAAACCAAAGTACTGGATAACTTCCAGCCACCAATGTCGCTCTCGGACGGGATCGCTTACTTGGCGGCATGAAAGGAGGACAACCCTTATAAACAGCCTTTTGTCAAGGGATGGCACTATAGACAGACACAAGTACTTAGTTTATTCTCGTCATTCCTCACAGAATCCCAACAAAAGTAGCCGCGAGGAGAAAGATTCCACACCTCTTTGCAGAATCAATTCCTGTAAGTGGTGAAAAGTGAAGTGCAGACAATGCGCACTAAACCCTCCACCTCTCTAAAGGATTCCAGTGTGTGTTGATGGTAGGAGAATTTAGCATCTACAAGAGGGGGTATCACCATATTCTCATTGCACCGCTAGACTATCTCCTAAGAGAATGAGGCATGGATTACATTTTGAGGCAAGCAGACCACTAGACTGGAGTTACGTCTGTCTCCAGAATGTCTTTGGCCTACTACTAGAGCACTCAAATCTGGGTATGGAGTTATGGATTGCTTCGGGAAGGGAGATCTATATATTCGCCACTATATCTTAACATTTACCATTATAGACATTACAATAACACTAGTATTCTCTTCTGGGACCGAGAGCAGGGTTTGTGTACATTGTTAACTCCAGGATAAGATTCTTATTTCTAGAAGCAAATGGAGGGTTAAATCTGTATGCTCATCCAATCGTGTGCCTCGTCGAGAAGAAGGCATATCACTTAGTCAAGAGCTGCTAATGCTGAAGATTGACTGGATTCATCCAGGCACACAAAATGGAAAATCCCACCCATTGAACGAACGCCGTTCTTCTCTACCAACTTGGACTGGATGCCAAGAGGCAAAAGAAAGGCGTTCGAACCCTATTCTAAATAACTATGTTGCTTTCCAAGCTCTATTCATAGCTGCCGTTCAAGGACACCAATAAAGATTTATCTAATCAATAGGAGATACATTACAGAAACTAAAGATGCAGAAGGAGAATGTGGCAGAAAAAGAGAGGGCAAACTAAATATTGAAAACAGGTGAAAATGTGGTCAACATGACATGAGAGGGCCAAGCACACAGAGGCAAGTAATGTCAGCAAACTGTATTGTCAAAGCAGAGAAATATGCGAAATGTTAAAGGGAAACCATTTTGAGGGCTCATGAACACATTAAAGCTATGAACGTCTGGAGTTATGCAGCATACATATTTTTATGCATCTACTGTCCATGTCAAAACCATAAATCGCCGTCCAGTGATTTGTCAAAAATTCGCTCAAATAAGGATCAAGGACACAGAGCACTGACTCTTTTTCCACCCCAAACAATGACTTTCTACACCAACGGCAGCGATGTCGAAAGAGGCATCAAAAACATCGACCATTTCACTGACAAAATCCTCATCCCAGTCTATCGCAAAGAAGAAGGTAAAGATTACAGTGACCTCATAGTCTAACACCTCGTTGAATGTCAACCAGCTGACTAAGAGTTCGCCGTCGTAGACGCCAACACAAGCCATTTCATATTGGCCCAATCCTTCAGGATGCTCTTCTGCATCCATCTACCTAGGTACCACCTTTGAATATGTCTCTACTCCTGCCAGCACAGATTCTAGAGAAATCTTCTTCCAGTCAACAGTGCAGAGAAGACATAGAAAGTGCATCTACTGCATCATCCTTCTATTTCATAACAGTAAACAAAGAAACAGACGACAAAGAGGTTTACTGGCAAACATACCGATACTGTCCTTTTTCTGATGACCAACCATATTATTCTCCTCATGAATAACTTTTCCTTATATCAAGAGTATTACTTTGCAAGGGCCCCTGGTGGGGAAAAAATAGTCAAGAAAAGTTATTACGAACATAGAGAGCCACTGAAGCCTTTTGTTGAAAAGGGAATTGTCGCAAGGGAATTCAAAAGTTTGGTTTGATCACAAAAGGCCGCAGGGAGCTTCTTCAGAAGCCATTTCCCATGTGTAAAAGTGAAGTCGTGTAAAAGTGAAGTCATGTAAACTAATCAACTGACAGATCAACTCCCTTGAGTATGGAGAAAAAACCACTTCTTGGAAAACGACGCGGGAGGCTTACCGGGGAGGACAACTGTTGGAGGTCACAAAAGACCCTGCCAACAAAAGAGGCCAGCAACAGCCATTATACGAGGGCCACGTTGCCACAGCGCCATCGACACTTAGCATAGAGTAAAGTGACCTCTCTCATTTATCTTCATGTGATGATTTTTTACAGTGCTCCTACATCTTGGGTTATTAGTACACTTTACATTAGACTAGAGAAGCATTTCAACAGACAAAACTGCAATGATAAGATCAAAATGGAGATGAATCAGCTGGAGTAGTAAATATTGTGAAGTGTACCTTGAGTTGAATGGGAAGTCTGATCATTAAAGCAGATACAGAAAAGGTAAGATTTTAGGGGTTTCTTGAATGGTGTAAGTGTGAATGTCGTTCATAGATCTTTTCGGCAGGAGCTCCAGAAGGACGCTGGAGTACATGTGACGGACTGGTTTAATGCTTGGGCGGATTTAAGTTTCGGTATACAGAGTCGTTGCGCCCGAAGCCTCTTTGGCCACCGGAAATGGTGAAAAGGCTAGCAAGATAATGGCGTTGCTGAATGAGTTACAAGCTAAGCAGACGTTCTTGAAGTTAATCATCACTTTGTGAGAAGTCTGCTGGCTCCTCGGCTGCTTCTCGGCTGGGTGGTGCTTTCCTACCTAGGAGCCCTCTTCTCAAAATGGCTCTCATTGTTACTCCCACTGCCTAAGAGTTAGAAAGGGAGATTGCCAAAAGGCTAAGCAGGGTCGGGTGAACTCACCACTGAAAAGTTGAACATGTGTGGGGATGAAGTTTGACTTCCATTTCTATGCCCTCCTACACAGGCCATAATTTGCATCGCCATGAGACCCCCTGCACCCCCACAAGACATCCTCTACATCTACAGCCTGAACTCGGGTGGTCAGGAATCCTGGTGAGAGGCGAGTACAAACCTGGGAAACCTGTGTCACCACAGCCGCAAACTTTCAATCTCCAAGACCTCCTAGGTGGCATAATGCTAAATGGAGGTTCATTCTCATTCTAAATATTGTGATGGACTCTTGAAATTCCTGCTACTAATGGTGTAATGCACAAAACGCCAGCAATGATCAATCAGATACACCATTTCGCAGATATACAAAGGCAGTGGGCCGGGGCTTTGGGAAACCTGTACCATAGGGCATGCAGAGGCGCACGTTACACATGCTTGCTTCTAACAAGACAACCACCTAGACTTCCTTGGAAAGGCAGGCCAAAGACAGAGCCTCTGGTTGCAGTGTGAACAAACAAAAAGATCTCCACTCTGGATCCAGCTTTTATATTTTACACTTTGCTGCTCTTGTTCTCTTTCGAGCTGTGCTACACTGTGACAATGCTGATGTATCATACAATGTCTTTTCATGCAGTTTTTCTTCCTTTTTCTCTCAGTCTGCTATTTTTATATTACATGACCAACCCTTCGCTTGAGGCAGGGAAAGCGTTTTAATGAGCGACTCTTCGCCCCCTGCAGACTCCTACTCCTCCCCTGTGCGCTGCAGACACCCCTCCAAGAGGTAGAGGAGAAAATATACCACACTTTGAGCGCTGAATCTAGTTCCACGGCTTAATTTATGTCACAAAATCCCCAGGGAAGTGCTCTTTCCACCCACACAGTGGATACCTCATTAACATGAAAATAGCGGGTTCCCAGGGCATGCCTCTCACTGACAATCAATTGCGCCACATACCTCCAGCTGGTTACAAAAACTTCTGCAAGGGACACAAGTTTTTTTGATTGTCCTTGGTTAGCCTGTGACTACTTTTGTAACCACATTTCATCACATTAAATAATATTATTAGTCTGATCCAGCCAAGCTTGAGTGAGGATGAATTTGAAAATCATGTGATCAATTGATCAAATGGATGACTTTGACTCATGACGGGCCACCAATAGCAGCACTGGATGTGTTCCTCATAGGGCTTTGGTTCACCTCTGGGATCAAAACAATTATTAATAGTGGCAAATATTCAAAAAGAACAAGCTACTTCCCTTCGGTAATAGTCTTTCTGGTGGATACTCTATCTAACCCCAGATTACTCAGAAAGAGCAATACTGAAAGTAAGTGACTTGCTTTTTTTTAAATGAACACTTCTAACTGCAGGTTCCTGCCTTAGAGTAGAGAAATCACCTTGTGGAGGAGCCGTGTTGTGGGCTCAAACCATAATGTTCTGCAGGTCCAATTGGGCAAATTGTCCTTCCCGCCGGACCACGCGGTCAAGGCAATAGTGCTATGTAAACAAACAATGACTCCCATGTCGGGGCCTAGCAGATGTCAAGGACAGGTACTCCACAAGCCAATGACATTGAATGAGCCTTAGTCCTTTAGAATGGACTCTCAGGCCTTCCAGGGATTGCTTCTTGGAGAGTGCATAGCAGATCTTAACGCAGAGGACTCTCTACCCGGACAGGGTTCTCTTTTGTACAGCCTACCCTTTTTTCACCATAGAGAACCCACAAAAAGATGATCGTCCACACAGTGTTCCTTGGTACGGACCATGTAAAATCAAAAAACCCGTTTGGGGTCCAGGCGATGGAGCCTCTCCACCTCTTTCAATGAGGATGGGGTAGCAAAGGATGCTGGCAGTGGTTAACTGCTCAACGTGAATAGGTAGCACGACTTTTTGCAAGAATGCAGTCTGAGTACTTACAACAAACTTGTTGTGGTGGGGCATGGCGGTTACTCTAAAATTTCACCCATGAAACGAGATAACGTAATCACAATGAGGAAGACAGTCTTCAAAGTCAGGAGACACTTGCAAACAACTATTTATCAGCCTGAAGAGCATACACATGAGAAACGTCAAAACCAAATTACGGTCCCAGTGTGGCATCACAAACTGCTTGGGAGGGAACTTGTGTCAGACCTTTACTAAATCTCATCACAAGTGATTTAAAGTTGGACTGTGGATCCGGTAAACTTAGGTGACAAAATAACCTTTAATAGTGCCCACTGCAAGGTCTTGCTGAGCTAAAAATAAAACAAACAAAAGCATATTTGACAGCTTCGCTTGCAATATATCAGTTTTACGAATGCCAAATCAGTCAAAAAATTTGTATTTGCGCCCAGAGAAAGTCGATTTTGTGGGAGGACTCCTGGCGGGAAGGATGACATCCACCACTTCAGGGAGCAGGTCAAATGCAGCTAGTTGACGCCGCTCAATCTCAAAGGATGTAGGTGTAGATTGCACAGATTTGGGTGTAGGACCCTGCCCCATTGCTGTGAAGATCCCCGCAGAGTGGTAGACTGTGGTTGGAGGACAGATGCTTGTGCCCAAAAGTTCCAGGTAGCATTCTCTTCTGTAGCCACTAAGATAACTTGGGCCTAGTCATTCTTTACCTTTTTCAGAACTCAGGGCAGGAGAGGCAGACGAGGGAAGGCGTACATCAGTCTCTGGTTCCATTTCAGCCGGAATCCATCTCTTGCAGAAACTCCAACACGCAAAATGTTCGGACAATGCATGTTGTCGACCTTGGCAAAAAAGTCTTGCAAGGGTTCTCTCCACTGTTGGAAGATGCCCTACGTCACCGCATAACACCACTGGAAATATATCAAACACCACCTGCTAAGCTTGTATGCTCTTGCATTCAGGGACCATGCGAGGAGATTCTCGATCAGGTGAATGCCTTGTGGTGTTATCCGTGAGAACCTGCACCAGTATCTCCTTGATGGACCATCAGAAATATTTCAGAGCCAGACGAAAGGCCCGTAACTCCAACAGATTGATGTCAGGCCAGGCTTCTGTCAGAGGCCACAGTCCTCTGATCTCCCTCTCTCCCAGTTGACCTCTGCATTCTAGCAGTGATGCAGTCACCACCACCAGGAAAAGGAGAGAGGCCAGACGCTGGACCAATTGCATTTGAGCAGCCACCTCAAATAGTGAACCATCTCCTCCAAGATTTGGATGACATATGTCAGATTGCCTTGAAGCTGGGCCCACTGGAACATCAAATTCTATTGCAGAGCACACATGTGCCACCTGGTATAGCAGACACAGTGGATCCAGAAGGCTAACAGCCCAAGAAGCCTCAGAGCTGATCTCACCATGATCCAGGATTGAGCCTGAAACATCAGGATCATAGCCCGGACTCGTTGAGTCAGAGGGAAGGCCTGAATCACAGTGTCCAGGATAGCTCCAATGAATGGAAGACTTTGTGAAGGAGCCAGGGCTAGGGCGTATTGGAGGAGAGGTGAGGCAGTGTGCTCCCATCCCCCTTCTGTTTGAAAAGGCTCCCTTGAGCCACTGAGCTGACAAGCTTTTGGAGATGCACCTGTGCGCCAGTGAGAGGTTCTAAGACCTGAGAGACTGTGGCAGCCTTCACAGGAACCCCAGATTTTTTTTTTCTCTCTACTGATGAAGGATAATACCTAGAAACACATGTGTCTTGAGATTTACAGCACTAACCTGCACCAACTTTGGTGAACCACTACAGCTAAAATTCAAGTAAGCAACCACTGTGAACTACATTTACCACAATGCTAAGAGGCGAACTGTGCTGGGAGGCGAGGCAGTGGGCTCCCATCCACCTTCTAATGGACGAGACATGTTTGCCCTGAAAAGGCAGTGAACGCACCGAACAATCACCGATGGCCAACGCATAATTTGAGGATGTCGCTATGGACCGAAAGGACAGTGAATGGATGGAACCAGTACTGCTGGCTCGGGTGCAACGGATAGGACATTTATGCACCGGAAGGGCAGTGAACGCATTATAGAACTTCCAAAGGCTGATGTATGATGGAAGGAAATTATTCTGGCCGGAAAGAACAATGAAAGCGCATATTAACAAATGATGGCTCAAGCGATTTAGAAAGGAAATGTCAGCACTGAAAGGGCACCGAATGCATGGGAGAACATGAGCCGGTTCAGGGATAATAGATGAAAATAGTTCTCCGCTGAAAGGGCAGAGAATGCGTGGAACCACCAATGGTCAAGTGTAATGGAAGTTAATTGTCTGCAATGAAAGTGCGGTGAATGGATGTACAACCTTTGGTGTCTAAGGCATAAGAGGAGGCAATCATTCTGCTCTTAAAGGGTAATGAATGCACAGAACACCCTCCTGGCTGAAGCAGTAGAAAAAGAGCCATAAACAAATGCAGAAGGTCTGGGACAGGCACAAGAAACTAAAGGCACAGAGGAAACTGCAGCACATACTTAGGGAAATGGACCGAATGAATGAGTTGGGGATACATTTGAATTCAAAATATGTCTTCAATGAAGATGAGGCAGGAAGTAGAACTGAAGGAGCAGAAAAATAGAAAAAAGTACAAGGAGAGAGCTGAAAGCAAGGGTGATTAAGGAGAGATGGAGGCAAGTGAGAGGATGATGAGAGAACGATGCCTGGCTGAATTTTCATACAAATGATCTAATTGGATATTGAGCCCAATTGGGTTCTATCACCATGGTCAGGAATTTCTGGGCCCTTCATTTAACTGGACTGCTCAGTACCTTGGCACATATTCGCGGACCATTTGTCCCTGAGGACCGTTTGTGAAAGTTCATGAGCGTAGGGCCAAAACCGCAAAGATAGTTTAAAATGGGCCACTATGGGAGATTTATATAAGGAGGCCACGATTGGAGAAACCTAAAGCATAAATAATCTAATAAATCAATGGGCCAGTGAAAACAAGAGAGGGAAAGCAGGACGTAGCAATTCTAGTGTAGTAAATTGCACAGTGTGAACAAGTAACCAGGGCATACTGGCCAATAAACCTAAAGCTTGGCTATACTAAACATGCATCGGACATCTCTCCAGTTTCCCATTTTAGGGGAGTACTCCCAAAAGCATTCGCCTGCCTAACCCACTGATCCTTACCTATTCTGGAAAGTGTTCAGTCCTGCAGGTACACATTGCACCCTCCACTGGCCATTCTGGTCTGTATACAGCACAAACTTGATGGGCTTCTCCACGTTTAGCTCCTGCTCCAGACGAAAGAGGTGCTCCTTCCATGGGCAGCCGCCACGGGACAAGACTACGATCTCCCCGCTGGCATCTACCTGAATGGACAGAGAAGAGGAAAGAGAAGCACGGTCTTAAAAAAGGCATCAAACTAAAGAGTGTGACAGCTATATGTCTATTCTGAGGCCTAGATTGTGACTCCAGTGTAAGTTCAACACATGTATCAATCAATTCATTCTTTTATGATCATAAAACACATCTGCTGCATTCACAGAGAAAACAGAGGACACCCAGCAGAAAAGTCCCCGAGTCAATGCTACTGAGTCACAAACAACATATAGGGAGGCAGAAAGGAATGAAACAGCAGCCAGTCGAAACCATAAATGAACAATCATGATTGCAGTACACTGAGTGCAAGAATGTAAAACAGTAATCGGCTAAGAGACAACTTTGCACGAATGCAAATGTAATTTAGAAATATCATGAGAAAGATGTCAAGAGATTTAATTGTGTATTTTAATGGACACCTGAACACATTATTCCTGCTTTTACATACATTAACAATCAGTTATTTCCTGTTGAAAACAGCCTGCAGCAAGTTAATAAAGAAGCAGGAGACTGTGCAATCTTTCCTCAGAGTCCTGGAGCAGTAGGTGGTTACTGGGCAATATCCATAGTGCATACTGTTTAGCATTATCCCAATGCTATGTGGATACTAACTGGACAATTAGGGCACTCCATTTGTACAATTAGCTCGCAAGGGTAGTAATAGCAATCTTTCAAGAAGAACTCCAGAAGTTGGTAAACTGATGTACACAATGATACAGTATGACACCCTATTTACAATGAATAAACTCAATGTTTTGTCCAATTTGAATCTCTTTAGTTGACCAGGCGCCAAACTTTAAAGATGGTGGTGTGGAATCATAACCCTGTGTACATTTGTGTTCAGCCCACTAGCTCCCTGCGCATACATGACGCCCTAAGTCACACTCCAGACCCGACTTTCTGGCCCTTGACATATGTGTGAGTACCTATGGTCTAAGAGAAAACGATTTCTACACCAAAAAATCTTGAACGATTGATTCAGCAAAATGAGTATCGCCACTATCCTGTGAATACAAACAAAAGTGCTTAAAGAAGATGTGCACATGCTCAATGCGCTACACAAAGAATATCAGAGACGGATATTCAGGCTAGCTAGAGCGCATGGAGCTACTTTTCCTATGGCGGAGTGAGCAGTAATGCCGCCCCTAGCGGTCCCTTTATGCAAGGCATTGAAGACATCCACAAAAAGAACAATCCATGGAGTATTATAAATGCCTTTCTTTTCTTCTCACTAACAAACTCAACAACCAACTGATAATCCTTGTGTAAATCCTGTGTCTAATCTTTATAAAAATAAAGAACTTTTCAAGTCTTCCCCTTCTGACCTCTTCATCTTGGGACGGAAGTGGAGGAAAAAAAGAATGTAAGCAATTTAACGATCGAGACATGAAAAGGTGACACTACCACTACTCAAATAAAATTAGACAATGCCTATAGTTTGCAAACTTTACCAGCTGCCATACTGAGAATCCAGAAAACTGTCTTTCAAAGTCTAATACTTCAGGCAACTGAGCATCGGTTCAAACGATGATGCCACTAAACCTGTGATCATCAAACTGAGATTTCACGAGGCATCACAAAAAGAGCAAGACGAAAATTATGACTCGATCATTTTGGAAACGTTATCACCAAGAACAATTTAAACAATGGCTGGTTTTATGTTTCTCACATGTAAGTAGCCATACAACGCTGGCAATGAATGGCGCTGATCAACATTCGGATTCCAATGACAATCATCCCACTCTTTTTCAATTCCGGTAAACCACATCTTCCATTAGGCAACTGGATGAGCAGTTGCTACAGATCTTTCCACAATAGGTAACTATAGTCACATTAACAAGTCTTTCACGAAGAACAACTTAACTCCACAATTATTGGTGTCGTCTTTCTTTACATAAAATACTGAACACTGGTATACAGGCGTGTGGTTTAGAGGATCTGCGTCCCAAGTGTTCGTGCTAGGGCCTTTCTCCTGTGATGAATTGGGTTCAGGGTTCCAAAGGCCCCTGGGATGCCTCCCCAGGTATCTGTGATAGGGTGCTTCCACAGTTCCTATTTTGTTCTTGCTTTAACACTATATGTTCGCTCTGTACCCAGTGGGATACGTCTCTCTTCCATCTCAATATGTGGCGCCTGGTCCCCTTCCGGTGCATAGCTGTACACCTGTTCCCTAGTGTTCTTGCCTGTGTTGGAAATCTGCAGCTTGCTCTCCCTTTTACGGAGTGTGTACACTCCAGTAAACAAATCTCTGGGTTGCGGGGTACTGCCCTTCCCTGTGCCTTGCTTAAGGGTTCCATTGCCTCATTCCAGAATTAGGTTACTACCTCGTATCCCCAAACCACGTGCATAAAGTCCACTTCGTGAGATTACGCCTCTGGCAGTTGTGTATGGGTCTGATGGCTATTCGTGCGAGTCTCTTGTGTTAAATATGTGGTATGCAGATAATTGAACTGTGTATATTGGAGCCTCACGTTCCTTTGATATCCTCCTCACGCTTTTCAGCACCCTCCCCCATTGCTTATCTGGGAGTTCTTTTTGGACACTTGCTGGTCACTTGACTGGCAGGGGAGCATGGGTTTTGTAAACCTGTGTTGCAGTGTCTTATAAAACCAAACACAGAACCAGTGATAAGGATGCTAGATAGCCCTTTACTGACCCATACCAGGGATTTTGCCTGCATGCTGCTTGTTACACCCACATACAATGCCTCGAAAGGACTGGGGGGCAAGTTACACTGGCTAGGAAGGCTCTTTTTATACACCAACCCTCTGGAATAACCTCTAAACTTTCTGGATTGATGCAGGGACTGGTTTCGCAGGGATAAACAGTCTGAAAGAGCGCTCCATAACTCTAGTGTCCTTAATGCCCTCCAACATAGTCGTCATTCTCACTGAAAAGGCGTGGTCCATCAAAGGGCATATCTGTGAGGGAAGCCTGTACATTGCCGTAGAATTCTGTGGAATGCATTCACACGTGTTGACGAAGTACAACACTAGCACCTACTGCCCTTCCCAGGCAATCAAAAGTACTCAGATCTGTGCAGATAAGATATGTGGCTGCATTCTATCCATCATGTATCACACGAGGAGCCACTGGGAATGAGTTAGGACCCTCCCTTTCTGGTCACCAGGCACCAGTCTGTGAAGCCTGGCCACCTTCGTACTCACAGGCAGGTAAGAACAAGGCTTTGACCACGTAGACATCAAAGAATCAAGGAGATCATTGTTAAAGGGAAGCAAGGTTTCAGAAGAAGCAGGCCCAGGCGTAAGATCTTTGTAAGGACATTTAGTTTGGTCTCAACTGAGGGTAGCAGTAATTAGAGTGCCTCAGTTGCCCTCAGGACCACTGCATATGAGGCTCTCTTTAGTTGGTGGCTTCAAGCTCTGTTTCAAGCTAGGTGTCAAGCCCACTCGCATTCTGTAAATCAATGTACAAGGCGTCATCAGTACAGTGAGCGGGGACAAGCCATCCCCATCATCATCTTGGTGTTGCTTGCTCTAGCATAGGATCAGAGTGCAAATCTAAGAGATAATGAAGTCTCTGATGACAGATGTGATGTGGCAGAGGCACTGGACTAGAGGCAGTTTGCATGAGATGCGCTTTTGTAAAACCATAGCACATTGGTTGAGTTTGAGCCAAAGTCCAGCATTAGCACAGGGTCGTCTTCCGGCACCATTAACACTGGCGTAGAAGGTAGCAGGGACCTCTGGGCCAGAGTAGAAGTCTGAACCAGAGTCAGTATGGGCCCAGTAACAGGCCCCAGGGTGGCAGACTGCACCAGGGGTTCAGTCGACACTACCCAGACTGTGGACCCCAATGGATCCATGGCACTCGAAGGAACACAAGAGGGAACCGGATGTGCACTACAAATTTGCAGTATGACCTACTTAAAGGCTTTGCTCTGGTGATTTTTCGATGACAGCCCAGGAAATTCAGAGCAGGTTGGGAGCAGCGGAAGAATCTGTTTAGTGGCCAGAAACCTTGAAGAGGGAAGACTTGCATCGGGATGCCCGTGCGCCTTCTCTTTAGAGTCAAAGTATAGGGTATGGTCGAGTTCTGCTTTGCTTTTCCTTTTATGCTTGCACTTGGACTTAAACTTAGCAGAGGACTAGGTGCAAAGTCTAGCAGTCGCAGAAACAAACTCAAGACAGGGTCAGCAACTTGGATCAGAACGTGCATGAAGTCAGCAACATACAGCTCGCCTCAATGTCCTGGGTCACCAGAGAGCGCCTTTATGCAACTTAATTAGTACATCAAGTTCGAACACCAAAGACATACCTTGTGCGGGTCCGTGACCAGCATCTGCTTCTTATAGTCGTAGCATGGCTTGACACCTGGTGCTTTCGTTGGGGACAATGTTAACTAGAACACTAGTGAAATCAATTAGAAGTTGTGTGAAAAACCGACAAAGTAGGAGCGGCGCTCCTGATCCATGTTGGAAAGCGCAGAAAGAAAGGAAGTGAAATCTGCACGAGGAGGTGGCATTTAGATGCGACTCTGCTCCATCACTTAAATGCGGTGTGCAGTCAGTGCAGAACTGCAGGGCACCAACTAGCGGGGCACAGGAGCACTGTTTGGAGAAACTATTTCTGGATCTAGTCTGGCAACTGGGGAATATTGTGAGCCAGGTGATCTACAGTTAGAAGTATTCTTAAGTATAATAATCGTGTAAATGAAGCTGGGCCCTTACACTCGCCTATGTATTTGGCTATCATGGAGATCTCCTGCTTGGACTCTGACAGCATGGCACAATATGGTGCTTTGTCCTGTGGCACAGCACCATAATCTTTCAGAAACTGGAACAGAGTGGACAGCCAAACCGTGTAACAGAAAAAAACACTCCACGTCCAGCATCAAGAGAGAAACCCAAAGGCAGAAAGGAAGCCAAAGGACAGTAAAACGATAAGCAGCGCACAAGCACCACAGTAAGGCATCCCAAAGGACGAGGAAGACAGCAGAGGGACATGATTATCAAACACACCGTGTTATTACAGCACTCATTTCACAGACTTGGGTGGACTAACGGAGCAAGAGGAAGGAAGAAGAGCGCCGGGGCTCTCACAGAACCATCATATACACAGTTCCTGTGGATTTGTTGAAAGTGATTATTAAGAGAACGTTTTGAATTGTTCATTACTGACAATGTTTGTAAGAGGGGGGGGCAACTCCAAAAAGGGACATTTTCCATACCTGAAACGTGAACGTTGGACATCTGATTGGTTATTAAGTAGTCACAATATGTATACATTTGCTTTTCAACACAGACAGGCTTAGCACGTGATGCCCAGCCTAGCTCGGCAACTCCTTTGTGGTTGCAGAAGGCATTCTGAAGATGCAAGGTTTCCCAACATGGTCTGTGTCACCTTGTACCTTGTTATAGCTTTGCCTAGGGCAGTGGCTCCTCCCCCTGCTATGTAGCAGCTACCAATCACACCCCTACCTGAAAGCGTTCCTTGATGGCCTCTTCCACCAAAGCACGTGCCGGCAGCCAGGAGTCGTGATAGTAGTGTAACCGGTCCTGGAATTCAGATCCCACCAGCTCCATCGCCTTCCGGAACCCTGCCTAAGCAAAAGAGAAAGACCAAAGCATGAACATATTCTACCTGGATTCGAAATTCTCTCATCTCAATGTGCACGTGGGACCTACCCTCCACCAATAAGAATTCAGAAGAATCCTCAAGTCAGCTACAACAGCAGCTGAATGGAGACCTGTGATACTGGCTGAAGAGGCAGTCAAGACAAATCCACAAGTATTCATACAGAGACATGTGTTCTGTCACCAAGACTGATGCGCGGCTTTAAAGGATGCTTCTTGGCTGTTCTGGTCCGGCTGGTTGGGTTGGTGATAGTAAGTTCAGAGATTACTTCCTGGGTTCAGTTGATGGATGCTATAAAGGGGATCTGGGACCTGGTTTCAGAGATCGCTTCCTGGGTTCACTGTACAGATTTTACAGCACAGCTCAAGAAGTGATTTCAGAAATTACTTGATGATTCTCAGTATGGTAGTAGTATGCTGATAGAGAAGTTTTTAGAGATGGCACCGGGGGTACGGTCTCTGGGTGTCACATTAGGGCTGATTAAGTGGGCTCAAGAGTTAACTCCCTGGGCTCTGTTTTTGACATTATGATCAGGGCCATAAAGCTGGCTTTGGGCTTCTTGGGCTAGGTCTCAACAGGTTATTGATGGCATTATTGGACGTATATTTTCGCTCTGTGGGGCTGTTCCTCTGCTGCGTGGTGGAGACCAACTGTTTGGTTTGGCAAAGTGCAGTATAGAAGTGATCTCGCTAACTTGCTAGTTAGGATGGAGACATAAGCAAACAAGCTTCGGCAAAGCCAATAGGTGTTGCCTAAGCAAGAGCTATTGGCTTTGCCAATGTGTTTTAGCAATGTTGTACATAGCTGTTCAGCATGGCTACAAGTTAGTGGTGTGGAGGAGAGTGCTGTGGAGTGGTGCAGAATGGAGTGGAGTAGACTGGCAAAGACCGTTGTGGAGTAGAGCCCTAGAGTGAAGCAGAGTGGAGTAGAATAGAGTAGAGTGGCCTCGATTGGAGTGGCATAGAGCCGAGTGGTGTATAGTAGCATAAAATGTCTTAAAGTGGAGTAAAGTAGCAGGTGTAAAGTGGCGGGGAGTGGAGTAAATGGTCATTGAGTGGCATGGTGAGAGAGAGTGGCATATGCACGGTGTGTTAGCACACGGCCATTACAGACATTTTCAATTGAAATCCATTACATTTGCACATACAGTTTTACTGATAAAACTACAGCGGACAAACAAAGTGTAGAAATGGCATCACCTAGTGTACTGATTTGTTTTGATCGTATTTGTTTCCACCACACTTCCGAATTACAAAAACAATTGACCTCAGTCTTTAAACACACAGCAAATGTGACAAGATGAGAACAATATTTAAAGGCCTGTTTACAGAAGCAAGGATTCGTGTAAGAATAAAAGGAATGTTAGTGAACAAGCATTGCTCCACTGGAGGAAGGCATACTGGACAGCCTAAAACAAAGCCAGCAAATAGAAACCCAGAAAATAAGAGTTCCAAACACTGAAGCCAATGGTAAGCAGTGGGTGGAATACATAACCAGGGAAGCTTTCAGAATGCTTACAAAAAGTCTTTTCGCAACCAGATAGCGGTGCTGTCTAGCAGACTTCGAACTTAAAACGTCTGGAGAAACTGCTTCCTGTTTAGACGCTCCTGACAGTGGTTAGGAATACACTAAGGCAAAGCTCCGAACATCGTTCCTCTGCCCTCCTCCCCTGGTTCAGTTATTGGGGTAACAGGGTACACTAGATAGGTTTATATTAGGAAATCCATAGGTGTGGCGCTGAATGGCATTTCTGAAACTCTACAATCGGTGATAACCGCATTTGTAAACTTAATGCAATCCCCACGCCAGGACATTAGGCTGGATCCATTTGCACAGGGCGGTGCAGCACAGGGCAAGGCAGTCTCAGCAGTCAGAGACCCTGAAGATGTTATGGAATTAAGATATCAGAGGCCGAGTAGTTCTGGATGAACATTTGCTTAGTGAATACCTCTAGTTAAAACTCTGTTTTCACAACAGCATTGCCACCAACTAAACCACATATTAGCGCATAACTTGCCTTAAAAGTGCCCGTGCTACAGTTGTAGGCCACTATTGCAAATTCCTGACTTACTCATGCAGTAATTCAAGGATTCCTTTTTTAGCTGAGCACCTCCTGCACCAGCAGGATACTGTTGTTTTCTGGCTATTTCTCTGTGCTAGCGGGCACTTCATGTTTGAAATTCCCCGCAGCACTTTCTCATTTGCCTCCTATTAAATAGTTACTCCTTGCTTTCGGTTCCTTCATCTCTTAGTCCGTCTGATTATTCATACCAATGTGTGACTGTCATTAACGTACAAGTTACTTACCTTCGGTAACGATGTATCTGGTAGAGACGATTCTAGCCGCGGATTTCTTAAAGTAGAATTATCCCCAGGCGTGAAACTGGACCCGAAAAACTTTCTTGCCTAGCATCTCTGCGTGCCGGTGGGCAGTGCCTCGTGACTCCGCCCAGAAGTCCTTCGCGGGCATGATGTCAGCGAGGTCACATAAGCCCCACCCCGGCGCGCTGACGTCAGTTTGCTTCGGAGAACTTTTCCGCGCCACAACGCGGAGCCATCACAACAAAACTGAGGAAAGCATGGGAACAGTGTGCGAAAAAAACAGAGAAACAGAGAGAGACGAAAGGTGAGGAACAGCACCAGGCGGCACGAGGCTACAACAGGAAAGCCAAAGCAGGAAGAGAGCAGACCACCTCTGAGGAACAACGGCGCAAGCCAGGTGGTAGTACCAGGCAGCACAAAAGTACCAGAAGACCACATCAGTAAAGCACAGTAGGGAGAGCGGAAATCACCCCTCCGCGGAACCAACGTGCCAACCAAGGCGAGAGCCGGGCTGGAGGCACAAGCAGTGGAAAGCGCTGCAAGAGAAGGAGAGAAAAAGAGAAGAAAGTGAAAGAGAGAAAAAGAGAAGAAAGTGAAAGAGAGAAAAAGAGAAGAAAGTGAAAGAGAGAAAAAGAGAAGAAAGTGAAAGAGAGAAAGAGTGAAAGAGAGAAGAAAGTGAAAGAGAGAAGAAAGTGAAAGAGAGAAGAAAGTGAAAGAGAGAAGAAAGTGAAAGAGAGAAGAAAGTGAAAGAGAGAAGAAAGTGAAAGAGAGAAGAAAGTGAAAGAGACAAAGAGAGAGACAGAGAGAGACAGAGAGAGACAGAGAGAGAGAGGGAAAGAGAGAGAGAGAGAGAGAGAGAGAGAGAGAAAGAGAAAGAGAAAGAGAGAGAGAGAGAGAGAGAGAGAGAGAGAAAGAGAGAGAGAGAGAAAGAGAGAGAGAGAAAGAGAAAAAGAGAAAGTGAGTCTGCAACCATAGACCACACAGCAAATGGCCACTAGCCCGGAACAGAGGGGCAACAGCAATCCACCCCCAGACTACACAGTCAAGGAGGGCCAGAGCCTCTGAAAGGAGCAGGAGGCCAAGGACAGGTAAAATAACCCCCAGCGTAGAAGACTGCACGGGGATCAGAAATTGTAACAAAGGGAAAAGAGCAAAAGCAGGCCCCTACACCGGAGAGAACCCAGCTGGAGGGAAGTCCGACAGGTAGAAAACGAAAAGGACCCCCACAGAAGACAAGCCACCCAGAGGGAGGCTAGTGCAGAAAACCAAGCTGAGGGTCCTCACAGAACGGGGAGGAAGGGTGGGTCATGAAGGAATTTGCGGCTAGAATCGTCTCTACCAGATACATCGTTACCGAAGGCAAGTAACTTGTACATCTGATAGAGACTACTAGCCGCAGATTCCTTAACGTAGAATAGATACCCTAGCCATATCCAGACGGGAGGAGGGCTTGCGAGAGAGCCTCCCCACCAGGAGAGACTAGGGCCCCAGCAGGGGACATGGCACAAGAAGGAAAGGGCCAGGATATCCAAGCCCAACCAAGAGAAAGAGAGCGCCCAACACCCCGCAGGGGCAGACAGCGCCTCAAATGCCTCAAGGAACGCAAGGGTCACCTCGAACCCAGTGAGAAGAGGTAGAACCAAAGGCAGGGCCCACCATAAGAAACACACGCATAGAGATAGAAAAGAGCTGAATACACCTCGGCCGCAAGCTGCGGGCAAGGCCGGAACGGCGCCACTGCCAACAGCACAGGCGGAAGAAGAAAATAACTGTTGCGGCGTCACCTCGGCCAAGGCCGTCACCTGCCCAGAGAACCGAGGGGGACTCGAGGACACGCCCCGAGCCCCGGCAACCTCCCGCGACACCACAGGGACCCCCGCGGGGGTTTGCGGCGAGGCAGAGGCGCCGTGGTCTGAAGGAGGGAACCCCGAAGGGCTGCACCCCGACGGCACCACATCCTCCGAATCTGAATCCGAACCCGTCGGCACCGGCGACGTTGCATGAGTCCCCGCACGCGGCAAGGGATCCGCAGACGTCCCAGGAAGAAAAGGAGATTAAGGAAGTGCCAAAGAGGCCTGCAGGGCTGCCGCATAGGCCTCCATCTGGGCTCTGGTCGCCCCCACGGAGAACCCACGCCCCCAACAGGCTGGGGACCGGGCCTCGGGGATAAACTGCAACACTTACTAACAGGTGAGCGACGCCCTAGCGGCCTGGGAGAAGGACGATGTCGGAGATGGAAGCGGCGGTGCTTGAAGCCGTCCGCGGCGGACGGACGCTGCACCGACGCCGACCTGGACATGCGTGCCGAAAGGAGATTCATCCGGCGCTCCCGTTGGGACTTCGGTTTCATTTGCTGACACGCCTCACAATCTGTTGAGTCGTGGTGCTCCCCCAAACACCACATGCAGATGGGGTGAGGATCCTTGGCCGACATCTGGCGCGCGCAAGTCGAGCACGTCTTGAAGCCCGAAGGCAATCGCTCACTGTTCTCAAGAAAACGCTCAAAGCGGAAAAAGGCGGCCTGAAACAGGCCACGAACACAATCCGGATCCGCGTTGCACGCGGAAAACAAGAAAACTGACGTCAGCGCGCCGGTGTGGGGCTTATGTGACCTCGCTGACGTCACGCCCGCGGAGAATGTCGGGCGGAGTCACGAGGCACCGCCCCCCGGTGCGCAGAGATGCTGGGCAAAAAGGATTTCCGGGTCCAGTCTCACGCCTGGGGATAATTCTACGTTAAGGAATCTGCGGCTAGTAGTCTTTCAGATACATCGGTTTCTCTCGTTTGTATGCTACGTCCCTGCAGATTTCTAGGATTCAGCAGTGTGAGTTGGTGAAAGCCCAAAGTTGTCATTTCAACATGCCCTCACGTCTGCGGACAGTCCCTCCTACCACATTTATGGCACAGTAAAAATAAAACAACTTCCTTCGAGTTATTTTGAATTAGTGTTGATAACTCCACAGCGGTAGGAACTCATCAGCTAGGATTAGGTCCACTGGAATTATGCAGAAGGGAACTAAATCATGCGACAAAAAAAGGCAAATTATGCCGTGTAATGCGGCACATTTTTTGATAGTACTACTTTATTCATTTGTCATTCTTACACTTGTTAACACAGTCCTGGCATAGGTTGCACCTCATTTAAACACACAAACATAATAAGCATCAGAATGGTGCCCAGTCAACCTTTGCAAAGGGCCTTCCACTGCGTAGCAACATGTGTAATTACATTTTCAGTAACCTTGGACTCATTTGATCTAGAAATTATTTATTTTTGTTAAAATCTGCAGATTATGCAGTAGATGTTCGATTATGTGGCAAATGCAGCAGATCCATAATATATGGAAAATGCTGCAGCTGCACAATCGCGTAATTCCAGTCGGCCTGCATACTGCCCAGGTTCTGTCACCCAGAGAAGAGGAATGGGAGCTGTATCTGCGCATCCTCGCTTTTTAGGTCTCACCTAACAGTGCGCTTGAGCTGTTGCTGTGAGGGGTATTGTATAAAGGGGTTGGAGCCCGCCCATTACTTACCATTTGCTGTTCTAAATGTCATTCTTTTTAGCTGCCTACTAACTGCCCATCTTATGCCTCACATCACTTCATTTTGATTCTCTGGAACATGGACCAAGTACTAATTGATTTAAGTTGATTTGTGTCCTTCCGCTGACCTTCTGCTGCTGAGCTTTGATTCAGGGTATTTTCCTTTTTAGGTCTCGGCTCGAAGGCTGCGCTTGCGCAGTCTCGATCCGAGATTTAATGACTTGGAGAAGAGGGGCTTGAACCCGCCCCTCTTCTCCATTGGCTGGCCTCTTCAATGCTGGCCAGCCATTGGAGAAGAGGTCCCGTCACTCCGATCATGCCCCGTCCTTTTCGGATCGGGGGGCATGTTTTTTGCAGAAAGTCTAATTATCTCCTCCAGCCAATGGCAAGAGGAGATAACAGCAAAACACGCCCCCGAATCCGAAACCGCCGCTGCCTTTCTCCGAGGCATTTCTGCTTTGCCTCGGAGAAAGGCGGTGGTGTCCCGGCGTCTGACGCATTTTTTAATAATCTTTCTGTACACACGCGCAAACACAGGTACCAGAGACAGTTAATTCGTTTTCGAAACGCCATTCGGGTAAGTGTCGGTACCACTATTGTATTTTCTACTTCACTTGTCGGTTTTCGCGAGTGTAATACACCGTTGTATTTTTCAGTATTACAGTCTTTTATCTCCAATGAGCGTCCGGTTCACCTAAAACTCATTGCCTCGTGAGTTTCTTCACCGTTAGTTCCTTTTACCCTCTACTCCTTCCGCCTCCAAGTCCCAGTTCACTATCTACACTCAGCCCGCCCCCGACCCCCGCGTCCTCCGCCACCAGCTTCCCCAGAATGTCTTCTTCCCGGCGCGCGCACACTACATATATATTGCTCCAGGAACTGACGTAGCGCAGCTTCGCATCTTCAACCTAAACAGGGGACGGTGGGGGCGGTCTGTGTGTTTTATCTTTCAGGGCTCAATGTCGCTGCCTGTAGCACCTAAGACGTCGATATTGCGCGGTAGCATTTTAGCGCTATTAAATTGCCGGCAATAGATGGGCTAATTGAAGCTGGTGCCAAAGGGACATCGCGGAGCTAATAACAGCGCCTCCCCAGCTAAGGTTACATTGTCCTGTGACATCATTTAAACCTATGTATTAGTGCTGGAAGCACAAACCTCTTTGTGCAAATAACATTTGTGACAAGCAGCTTTGTTGTTGTGTTAGATTAAAACGCTTGAGTTAAACAATAGTGAGTGTTGCCCGTTTTGCATGCATTATTGCTCCATTGGTAACATACTGCAACGCCTAGTTATTTCAAGATAAAAGCTAGTGTTTTGTGCCTGGGCTAAGAGGAGTAAGTCTCTAACGAGGGTCCAGATGAATGTTTTCTATCGGTTTCACTTTCTTTCTAACGCTCTTCTCCGAGCACCCCTAGGAGACTCTCTCCGACGTCATTCTCCTGCCATCTAGTTGACCTTCAACCGCACACTTCCAAAACCTCATTCAGGCTCTGAGCAGCAACCAATAGGAAAAGTCATGCTTAAAGTGCAAAGATCTAGAAACAATGGTGCCACTTCTGCTTTGGCTCCCAAGATTAATGTGTATGTGTCTATATCTATGTGTGTGTGTGTGGTTCTGTATGTGTGTGCGTGTGGCTGTGTGTGTATGTGTATGCGGCTCTGTGTATGTATGTGTGGCTCTGTGTGTGTGTGGGAGGCTCTGTGTGTGTGTGGGAGGCTCTATGTGTGTGTGTATGTGTGTGCCTCTGTGTGTGTTGCTCTGTGTGGGTGGCTTTTTTTGTAGGTGGCTCTATGCGTGGGTGGCTCTGTTTGTGTGTGGGTGGCTCTGTGTGGGTGGCTCTATTTGTGTGGGTTGCTCTATGTGAATAGCTCTGTGTAGGTGGCTCTGTGTTGGTGGGTGGCTTTGTGTGTGTGGCTCTGTGTGTGGGTGCAAATGCAATAGGTCTTGCATTTGAGCTAGATTAAGCTATTGACATTGTAAATAACAATGGCGTTTCTTTAAATGTTTAAAAAACAAAAACATTAACAAAAAAAATGTCATGAGCAGTGACAATAGCTCTAACTTTAACAATGCCGAGACCATTGCATTGTAAAGGCTGGTTTACTTTTCTCTCCATCATGTCCACTTCCATGCTACACCTCTGGGTTGCTTTTAACCTTTTAACTTCCGTGCTACAGGTTTGTTTGTTATTGCTTTAAACACCACCAAACAAATGGCATGGGCTATTAAAGCAGTTTGTGATTTTGTTTTACAGTTTGGCGCTTCCTTTCACAGCACTAAACAAATGATAAGGAATTAAAGCAGTCCGTGTGATTGCGTGTGTTTGTATGCTGCGTCTCCTCACTGTGCATACAAAGTATGTGTCTGCTTAAAGCATACATAAGCTGAAACCGGACTCCCATACTCTTTCCAGACAAGCAGTCCACTCACATTCTTCAGCCCAGGCTTCCACTGAGCAACAGGCATTTTGGACAAGTCTGTGCCTTTTCGAACACAAAGTATGAGTCTGTTTAAAGCACTTCAGCTTTGCGCAGTGCTGCAACTACTCCATTTCTCCTTAAAATCCGTGCCCAAGTCCTCATTCTCATTTCTATTCTACCAAAAGTGCTTTCATGCACCCTATATTCATATGCACTTAAGTGCAAGGGATGTAGCCTAACAACCACAGCTAGACTCTACTCCACCCCAATCTAACCCACTCCACCTCAATCTATACCCATCTACCCCATCCCAATCTACCTCACCCCACTCTATCATTATCTACCCCACCCCATTCTATTCCAATCTAACCCACCCCATTCTATCCCAATCTACCTCACTTCATCCCAATTTACCCCCACTCCACACTACACCACTCCAATCTACCCCAGTCCAGTCCACCCCACTCCACTGTACCTCAATCCACTCCACTCTACCCCAATCTACTCCACTCAGAGCTACCCCACCCCACTCAAAGCAACCCCTCTCCAATCCCACACCACTCCAGCCCAATCCACTCAACGCCGCGCTACCCCAATCTACTCCACGCCACTCTACCCCAATCTACCTCACTTCATCCCAATTTACCCCACTCCACACTACACCACTCCAATCTACCCCATTTCGCTCTACCCCAATTTACCCCACTTTGCTCTACCCCAATTTACCCCACTTCGCTCTACCCCCATCTACCCCACTTCGCTCTACCCCCCCCCATCTACCCCACTTCGCTCTACCCCCATCTACCCCACTACCTTTTAGCCAAGCTGAAGAGCAGACACAGTGGTGTACAACATCGTGTAAACTCATTGCCAAAGCCTCACACATAGGCAAGACCCATTGGCTTTGCCAAGGCTTGTTACTGAAATATTTGTTTAAAAACCATCAACTTCGCGGGGCGCTTAAAGTCAGAGAAGACACAAGAAACATTTCCTGGAATAACCTTTGCTGCTTCTCTCCGAGTACAGAAATCTTATAAAGTAATTTAGCCGCCCTGTGGGTTTTTATAACAGGCTTTCAAATCGAACCCATAGCGGCTGGAATTACATCTCTGTGCTCATCTCTGCTAAACCTGCCTTTAACTTGACGTCTACTAACCGCTCCCTGCTCGCTAAGGCCCTTTCAGCTTTGATCGAATGGTGGTTTTTAAAATAACTCGAGTCGTACATCTGAGGTTTCAGATTCTAAGAGAGGCAAGGCAGGGCAATCAAACAGAATGAAGCTTTAGGAAAAGACTACAACGAAAGAAGTGGAAGAGCACAAGCAAATATCTAAAAAAAGAAGGGAGAGGCAGGAGAGAGGGGGTGAAAATCAAAAGAGAACAAGACGGGAAAAGGAGGAGGAGATAAGAGAATTGGATACAGTCATATGGATTTCTGTACTTTGGAGTTCCCAAGGAGCCAGAAGGCCTGACGTGCATCCTACAACGAAGGCCACTGCTCGTTAAACACAATGAGGAGGAACATGCACAGCAAGCACCCATGGTTATGGTAAAAATGTAGGTGCATATTTTTTACATGCATTTTCAGTAGCAGAAAAAATGCATGTAGCTGCGCAAAAAATGTTTTTTTTCCAAATTACTAACTGTTTATTTGTCTGAACCAATTAAATTCATTTTCTACTTTATTAAAAACAAACTGTGCGAGGATGAAGGCGCACGGCTATAAAAAATGTGCCACTCTGCCCTTAATCAGTTTAGTCTGTCCTGTGTTAGGCCACATGGGTCTCAATCTGCGAGGCTGGTTAGGTCTGTAACACTTCCAAAAGTGACATTATTTCAAGTTGAGGTTAAACATTAACCAGAAATCTCAGTCCTAACTGGCCGAGTCTGTGCCCTTGGTGCCTGCACCAAGTGAACATTTTAAGTGTAATCAGCCAGTTTCAAAATACCCCGAAGGTGGTTAGTCTGTGTGTGGAAGGGACTTCTGATCCAGACTCTGTGGTGGCCGCTGATCTCTGTTAGTACTGTAAAGTGTCACCGAGACTTTATGAACAGGACTGTCTGAACCCTAAATCCTAAATTGCGCGCTGGAGCTGGGGTTCATTTAAGGGAGGGGGCTTCTTGATTACTTGGACTTTCGAGCTGCCTTGCCCCACAGGTGCCGAGAAACAAAGGCAGAAGGCAGACCTATATACAACACTCCTCTCGACGCCTCTATATAATTGAGAACACGTAGTAAACCGAGTCTGTAACCATGTAAAGCTTAGTGTGTCTGCAGAGGACACCCACATCTTTCCTCGCAGGACAAGATTGGCTGCAGGGCCGTCTGCTATTTGCATCACAGCAGATTAACACAACTGTATATTATTATTTTTGTTTGCCTTATTTAGTATAATTGTGGCTCTGCGTTAGCCAGCAGAGGAGCAGCTTAGGCTGTTGTGAACCTTATTGTTTTCTTGAACATTTTTAACTACTTACAGTCCTTAAGTTTAAATAAAGCTATATTAGTTTTTAAGTATACAAGTCTAACTTGATATTGAGTTTATGGAGTATAATTACTAGTGTAAAGCAGTACTGAGTTCCAAACCCTTTATCACTTCCTGTAATACATTTTGACTACTCGATTGGCTAGAACTGGAGAAACAAGCCTGTGAAGGACATAACTCGGTTATAAAATTGAGAGGGCACCAGAAACCAAAACCCTTCGATACCAGAGGTAAACACCAATACAAAAGCATCATAATAAAAGATACGAAAAAAAACCAGAACCTGTAGCAAACTGGGAGTCTGGGAATGCCACACAGCCAAGAGTCAACTGGTGATATGGCAGGGCTAGGAATCAAAAAATATAAATGGCAATGAAAGGACTAACATTCAAACTAGCCTATATCCCATTCTACGGATTACAACGCAATAAACCAAGTAATCTGACATTCACACACAAGATATACGGCATAAAAACTCAACCTGGGAAGCTTACAGAATCTTGCGCTGCTAACTAGAAAATTCAAACACCTGGGGAGCAGCCACACAATCCTTTGGACATTGATTTGGGGATTTGCTCCTGTTAAAACTTCACAATTTTTTCACAAATGTTTAAAGTAAACCTTCCCTCTGTGAAAGCCAACTAAACTAATGATCCTCATTACCTAACATAGGGCAGAATCTCCTCTAAACTTCCCTCTAAATCACCTCCACTTTCATTTTGCTTACAAACTTAGTGGTTTTCTTTTGCCTTCAATGACATCGCCTTGCCCATTTCTTTATTTGTGCCTTACATTATATCCTGTCCACTCCAAACCATTGCCCATGTTCTTGGTTTCTACTGCCACCCTGATTTGCCTTGCTCTCCTCACCACGCCCATCCACTAATTTTCCTCCTGGTTCTCCTGCCTGGTTTCTACATCTATACGTTCTTAATCAGAGTTTTCTGGCTCCCACTCTTAAACTATTTCCTCTTATTTTCAGTTAATTCTTCAGTCTCTTGCCCGATTCCTAGAACTAAAAGGTCATTTTCCATGGTCCCTTTACGGTCTTCATTAACCCCATAAGAGAGCCTTATTCAGGACCCCTCTGTGTGTTCCTCTTCTCTAATGGTCACTCAGCTGGTAATCTTTCAGTTTCTTACTCAGGGTTCTCCACTCCATTTCATCCTCTCTTCCAATAACAGCAAACTCTTCCATCAGATTCATTTGCTCTGTCTCAAGTCTTTTTGGCGGCCTTTCTATTTCTTAGGAGGACATGATCATTTGTCTTGTTACTGCTTCTCCTGCTTCCTATTCTTCTCAACTATGTTTTTCTCATGTTGCTTCTATTGCAGACTCTACTGCCTCTTCCGTCTGTTTTATCTCATTCCTACATCTCCTGCCTTCTTTTTGAAAGCAAAATAATTTAAATTGATATGCTTGCATGAACATGTAAGAACTTCCTATTTTTTTCTGCTTGTTGAGTTTTCAAAATCTCAATATAGAAGGCTTTGATCATGTAACTTCCTACCTATTTAAGTATCTGGAAATAGCACTGAAGTGGAAAAAAGTATGACCCTAACAAACATTAATTCTCAACACAATGAAACAGGTTGGCGGGAATTCACCATTAATCCCCACTGAAAGTTTAAGGGCATGCTGACCTGTTGCTTATATGTGACCAACCGTGGCTAAATCACATGCAAAGGGTATTCAGAATCTCCAGACCACAAAATAGGTGTAATTGTTAATTAAACTATCTCCAATTGACTGATAATGGTGTCACCTTCGATGCTATATCTTCCCACTAGCTCCCCATCTTTGATGGGTATCGGTTGGTGCATCGCCTTACATTTTGGTGTGTCTCCCCATCTAGGATCTAGGCAGGAGCTGGTGCAGTCTCAGTTCCACCCTGCAAAGGGCTGCCAGCAAAGGTTCAGCCGATGTCTACTAGTGTAGGTCAGTTAGGCATAGATTTAAATACTCTTGATAGGCAGGTTCTGTCGGACCTGTCCTGTGTGGATAACATTGATCGGGCACTGGGGAAAGCTTACATACACCACGCATGCAGGCAGCAGGTTGCGTCCAACTCGCAACTTTCGGGGTTACAGTACTGCTGCCAACACGACTGGTAGCTCACACCACGGAGTAATCTTTGATCAGATTCAGTTGTGGCACTTCAAAAACAGCGATTTTGGGGGCATGGTCCAGCGTTTAACTTGCGTCTCTCCTCTGACTCTCCACACTCCTTTAGGAATACCTGCCATGGTAAGGCCTGTGTTCTTTCAGTGTTTAATTTGCAATGCTGGCTATTTTGTTTAACCATGGAAGGTGTTTCAGTGCGAAGCTCTTGGGTTCAAACGCCAGCCGGGACATGTACCACTTTCTAATCTCCTGCATCATTCCAGCCCCTTGGGGTTCACTATCCCAGTCCCCAGGTTATCGCAATATCCCCAGCACAGCTGCGTTCATCACATCCACCCTCGCTGTATCAGGATCCCTCTGTCCTGCAGATGGGTTCCACACCACCTGGTAGCTCATGTCCATTCGGGGTCTCTCTAGGGCACAAAAGTTCAGCCTCATGGCTGGGATATTTGTCTCTCTTGTGGAGCCGCAAAATACTTCTTGGTTTGGAAATAGTCGCCTAGGGGACTGAGTAAGCCACTCCTCTCAGTGTCTCCATTGGTGTTTATGGTCTACTGGCGAGTGCTGCACCCTGCTACCTTTTGGATTCTCTCGAGACCCAGTTTCCATCAGTTCAGGCTGTTTGTCACTGATGTCCACCATAAAATGTCTGGTCTAACATATTTTCAAATTGGTTTGGACAGATCTTCAGATTTAAGAGCTTTAACATCAGTCTCACTTAAACTGATCTTGTAGTATCCAACAGCCTGGGACTGATGGAGAGAGTGATCTTAGATCGGAGGAAAGTCACAGAAACGGTTCCCTGTAAGAAACTGGAGACATTAAGATACGTCAAGGAAAATGCCCACGAGAAGGCATGATTGGTATTGTAAGCTGGCAACCTATGGCTCGGGAATAAGCTCCTTTGGCAGTGAAAAGAAAACTAATTTTCAAACCTCTGCGCAATCTGTACAAGAAATCAATGAGCGCATTGGTCATGAAAGGAGACTGATCATCTACCTCCGTTAGTTCCAAGCCCCAACCCTAGTTATGATCACCTTACAAAATTGGTTTTAAGTGCTGAACGCTAGGTACACCCTACGCCTTCTTAGCATTCTTAATAAATGTACTATAGCATGTTGTCACTAAGTTGATCTCTAAAAACTGACAATCCTTCAAAGGAAGAAACAGCGGAGACGATGGTCCAGATGTTCAGAGCCAACTTGTTGAGAAGTTAGGCAAAACTGACGGCTGCGAAGCATAAGTTAAAAGACTTATGGATGAGGTCAATGGCCACATGTGTGAAGGCTGTATAATCAACAGCAAGGCCCTTAGCTGATAAGCAAGGAGATCCTGCTACTACCAGTAGTGATGATGCCATAGAGAAGGTTTTAATGTTGATGTTCACAGGGCCAACACATACATTTTCATCATGGTTAAGTAACCAGGAGTTTACTGGGAAGGCTGTTCCACAAGTAAAGACAAGGTTATGGCTAACCCTTTTACTCGGGCCCCCCCTTAGGAAACATTGTAATCTTCAGTAATGTGATCTCTTTTCTGATACATTAAACATTTGTAGAAGGGAGGTCCATGCCAGAACAAACATATGTAAGGCTCTTTGCCCGAAGAAGCATAATTTATCCCTGAAAGTCTCCCAGCTCTTGATCATTTTTACCCTGCTGGAAAATCCCTTGTATGCAATTTTTCGCCAAATGAACAAGAAAGAAGCAGAAAATGCAATATTCACATGAATCCTCAAGATAAACATTATTCTTTCTGAAAAACTTGTAATCTTCCAAAAGTCTGTTTTCTTGACTTTGGACATGATTATAAACTATGGAGCGGTTTCGATCACATTTACACAAACCCCGAATATTGCTGAATATCAACACCAGTTTTACTTGGGCTAAACTAACCTGGCGGAACAGCTTAGTGCAATTTAAACATACATTTTCACCCTCATCTTTGAAAAAGCTTTGTATTAAAAAGTAAAGGACTATAAAATGACACAAAAATAGGGTCCATATACTTTCTTTCGGATAGTATGCAACCGAGATAACGAGTTGTCTAAGAAGCTAAAGCCCGTATTTTCAGCTGTGTCATGCAACAGAAGAAAAACCATTAAATACCATTCTGAAAACATTTGAATTGAACTGTTCAATTGACCATTTTATGAGGAATGGAATTTACCAGTAGCTGAAAATGGTCTTCCCATTTGTTTTTCTACAAAGTTAGATCCATTCACTCTTCCATCACTCCCTTTCCATTTTCGCCCCTTGTTTCTATCTCCCTCTTCCTCTGTTCCTTCGATTAGAGTGGGGTTTTCAGAGTTGGCAATAACATTACATCGAAAATTTGTTCTGACCCAGGATTTATGATATGTTCCAACATTCGCCTTCCTTTGAAAACAGATTTTTTCTTTTTTTTGCACATTGATATATGTTTTTGTTCTACAATACAATACGGCAAGTGAAAACACAATATTTGCATGTAGGTGGAATAACTGGTAGATAAACAACCCTGGATGCATACTTAATACTAGTCGAGATTTGTGCTCACTTAGGACATTCTTTATGTATTTCGCTATAAGTGTAAAAAACTGTATAAGATGTGGGAAATCTCGGTCCTACCTGAAGCAGACTTCTCAGGAGACACGGACCTGAATATTTAATGCGACAAAAATATGATTTAAGGTATTCCTGTTCATAGTGTAGTGTAAATATTTTCAGCTACTCAAGGCTAGCCATTAGACTGCGCCTGGTCTGCTTGGCATCAGCAGCAATCCGTTATCATATGAGAAGGAATACATCATTTTTTTAATCTAATTAAATATACACATCGGTGAAAGCTTCACCTTTGCTGTAGAATCTAAAATTCTTCACAAAATATAACAGAATGGGATTGTTAATTAGTGAAAGGTCATTTCTGCATCAATTTAAAATTTCTGAAAACACTAATTTTGTCGCTGTGTTGTGAATGCTCGCAAAATCCAGGTACTCATCCAAGGAGAAAACTGTTAGTCGCTCATAAGCTGCATCTAGAGTTCTCGTGCTTTAGTATCTTTTATTCCTCATTGTCCGGCTCGGAACCGTAAGTTGGAAATTTGATGAGCTCAAGAAACTAACTTATGGATGACTGTCCCTTGCCACTCCACTCCTGACTGCAGATGCACCCTGATTATTCTGCGCTTGGAGCTGCAATGTATGTGTGAATGTTTGAGTAAATGATTGTAAGTAAGTTTAATATGATGTGAGAAGACTATGCTCTTCAGGAACGTGGACTGTCTGGAATTAGTTTTTTTATTAAGTGAATGGTTACCATGGTGCTTAGGTCAGAATTTAAACATTTTGATGATTTACAATTCAAATAATTTCAGTGTAACTACTAATGAATATTATTCATCTTTTGATTTGTTCTTAAAGTATTAATGTTTTGCATGAATGTGAGAAACAAATGTAACAATCGGATCTGTGGTGGAAATGTTTATAAAGTCATAGCCTGGTTACCCAAAGGCACTGCAATGTAATTAGTGGCAGATTGTGCGCTATGCAAGTGTTAATAACCAATAAGGCACTAACATGACATACTTGAAAAAATAATAATCGATTCTGCACAATTAATTTCACTTCCTCCCCTAGGTTCACTAGAGTGACCAACCCCCACCCCTTTCATCTTCTTGCCCGCCTGCTGTCACCCATTCTCTTGTTCGCATAGATACCTCTGTGTCCTGCTGCTCATCGTTCCACCGCGGGTTCAAATGGCCAACCCGGGAGCTGAGATTGGTTGAGATGGCATAGCGTGGCTCTGCATCACACTGGGAGATGCCATTGTCAATGGCATCAATCTCCTCCACAAAATTCTCATACATCTGGGAGGAAAAATAAGACGTGAATCACAATGTATCAAAGAAACCATAAGCACACGAAGACCAGAGACGGCCCATATGTAAACACATGAAAGGCTCAGAAGACCAAAGCCATAACATGTCCGAGAGGACATGTCACCGAGGAAGATAAAATGCTAGTAGTTGGTGCACACAGTAATAGCCAACTAAATTAAATTACAGCTCTCAAAGTAACCATTATTTTATTTTCACTGCTGGTTTGTAAAATGGTAAATTTAGTGATACCACCAGAAGAAAAGTCCTAGACTTGAGAACATACCACCAAGACCCCATGCCCTTCCAATGGATTGCAATTTTAAAAACTCCAAGCCACGATTTATCCCCTCACTCATCCTTCACTCTAGCAGTTCTGGAACTTCGCTTCTTCCAAAAGGGGAGAGGAAAGGGAATCCTCTGTGGAAGGATCAACGTTGCAGAACTTGACATCATGTATTGGTCACTGAGTTGAGTAAAAGTATACAACATCTTAAGCCACTCCAAAACATCAAAATAGTAATTCCTTCAAACGAATAAGAAAATAGCTTAAACGCTGAAGAAAGGTCCCATTGAACACCCCCCAGCATCTTTTTGCCCTACCTTATCATACAGCACTGATATCTGCGGATCTTCCTCCTTGGTACCCAGGATGTGGGCCAGAATCCGGGACCCAAAGTGCAAGTACACCAGGCCTGCACTGCTGAGTTTGGTCACCCAGGGTTTCTCAGGTTTTAGGCTGTTCATGGTCCCAACAAAAGACCTGTGAAAAGCAACAGGGGAGAAGGAATCAAAATAGAAACAGAAAGGGGATGCTACTGCCTGGACTGAGCAGAGTCGTAACACTACCTAATAAGCCAAACAAAATTCAGTACATGTAGTGCTTCATTGACATGGTCAAAAGTCCTGCGTGTCATTAACCTGCATATAGCAGTGCAGTAGTAAAATATGGATAGTAATTTCGACTTTGATAGAGAGCGTAATAAACCCGCTTTGTTGTTGGCTCTGGAAACGTGTTCCTATTCCCCATCACTCTCCAAGACATATCAAAGATATTGCATTATACAATCCTATTCACCAACTTGGGTACTGACATGCAAATCTGCCTCTCCACTTATGCAGAACCACAATTTAAAGCAAAAGCCAAAACACATTAAGGGCCACAGAACATGCAAACTCAGTTTGTACCCGTTAGTAACAATAAGGTCCATGCACACGCCCGCTGCAACTCCCCATCCAGCTAAGTCGTCAGAGGCCCACTAGTCCAATCCGGTACCCAGCAGCTAATCAGAAACACAACCCCTCCAAACTCAAGTGCCTAATCCGGTCACACATTCCATGCACAACTGGGCACAGCACATCCTCGAAAACTTGCCTCTCCTTTCCTGCCTCTACCACACCTACCAGCACATCCCTTCAGATGCTCCTGTTATCCCCATGTTGTTGGAGTTTATAAACAGCCCCTGACACGGCCCTGCTGGTCCACGCTTCCTTTCACTGTTTCCAATGTCAAACAGCAGCAGACCAAATACAAAAAATGCTCACTTCTGTGGAATAAAAACATATTCTAACAGACAAAGGGCAAAGAAAGGGTCTGCACTGAGTCTGAGAGCAAGACCTTCTATTTGGTGCAGCTGTTATGGGGTTTCTGGACTTTGGAGATGGGTTGGGTAAAGACACTTCAGTAATCTCTCCAGTCTGATCTACTGGTTGTCTTGCAGTCTCCCAGTACCTGGCAGGGCCAGCGATGCGGAACACAAAGTCAAGTAACTTAAGGGATCTCAGGGTCATTTCAAGAACAAGCTGAACTTTCTCAAAAATCATACCATGCCAGAAGCATTTCTGTATGAAGATCTTTTGAATTACTGTAGAACAACGAGCATCAAGATTAAGGGTCGGAGGAAGAAGCCCGAGTGGAGTCATTGAAGGATGTGTAGTGGACCTCCTGGGCCCAGGAAAGCAAGACTTGTCCAAATGCAGTGGTGGTGTGTTTCAAATACACTACTCAGCTGCCTGTCTTTTCTGATTTTCACACTTCAAAGTGAAAGAACACGTATAATGCGCCCAGCTAACAAAGGGCAAAACTCAATTTCAAGTGCATACCTGCACCTCCTTAAAGGATCAGTCAGTCAGCTATTAGTTTACAATGAAAAGTCACCATCGGAAAGCCCAACTGGAAACAGACACAGAAGTGGAACTTTTTCTGGGAAAGCACGTAATAAGCAAATGTTCCCCGGCGTGGACCAGATTACAGCAAACCCAGTTTAAAACACGCTAGGAGACTCAAGCTGAAACTGTGTTCATTCTTCCTGCAATTCAAGTATAGCTAAGAATTACCTGGCATGAAAGCAAGGCTGTTAAAGAAAGCGGTAGCTGTTTGTTTGGAGATCTTAACAGTGTGTAAACATAAGGGGCCAATGTTTTGGAAAAAAAAGATTTGCATTTTTTTAAATTTGCAATTAAAGGAACCCAACAAAAAGGTCAATTAAGTGGTGAGAGACCCTTATACCTACTTTCCATCCCTCTTCATTGGACGGTTATGTGAAAATTATATGACACAATGGTAAATATAGACAGGTTGCTCTTTACCCTCGATTCAATCCCTTGCAAGCCAGAATCACAATAATTCTATGATTTATAAAAACAAAACAATCGTCACACCATTATGGTTTAAAATGTAAATTCCCTTATGCAGCTCTATACAAATCTGGAGCGTCAACTGTCAATGCGAATTAGGACTATACAAGCATAGCCACGTAAGTCACCTATCCCAAGCAGCTTCCCGTTCTTGCATCTCTAGCTGCAAGCCATTACAAAGTTTATCTACTTTTTTACATAAGATAGAGGGAGCTAGCCTCCTAGGACTGAGTGATAAAAATACAAAACGATTCACATAATCCCCCTTTAAAACTGCCAAGTCCCGTATCAACAAATTTTGCTCCTGGCAACAAATTCTACTATCAATACTAATCAAATGATTAAACCCTTTTCCTCCGGCCACTTTCAGCAGCAGTGAGGGAAAGAATACAATTGATCTCTTATAACTCGATGCTTTCATGTCTAAACCTTGACAAATCTGTTCTCTAGCTCTATTTCTCAAACCACCCAGAAGTAGAGAAATTGAAAATAGAACTACCCAGTATGGCTTCAACTGCTTTGAGACCATCCTGTAATTGGATTTGCTATAATAACCTGGACAGACATTCATTTTGTGAAATGTTGTACATTTCATGCAAAAAAACAAAACAAAAAGAAAAGGGTGAAGACAAAAATCGCCACCATAGTGGGGAAAAAAATTATAAAAGCCCATCCAGGTTACTTATGGCATAATTAATGTCAGCCACACTACTTAAAATGCTATTTTATAAGATAAATTAAAATTACTCAATCTTATCATTAAAAGCATTGAGCACACAATTTAAGAAAATCAAAAATATACTTGACTCAGTCACCCAAACATATTACTTTGTGGGGCTGGATAGAACCATCAAAATGATGGTTGCTCCTCAAACTTGTTTTAGGGAAGTTCGTGCTCCATCTCTACAAAAGTCTGAAAATCATTGAATAAACTGGTCTCCAATTTTATCTGGAGAGACAAGAGGACTAGATAAAACTTACATCGTGAGTTACTTTCTGAATTATCAAATAGCTTTCTTGTCCAGATTAGCCACTTGGTGGCTGAACACAAATACCACCACATTCACCCAGTTTGGGTTGCAACGGAGGCTGACCTAGTCAATACTCTATCCCTTATAAATAGGGCAACATCAAAAAACCTGCAAGTACCACATTCCTTAATGATCATAAAAGATACAACAACAACAACGAGAAACTTGGACAAAAGATCCCAAAACAAACTAAAGTTTCAGAATTAGTATCAAGATTCAACCCACAAATCACAATTGGATGCAGTCTTTTGGACGAATTGGGCAGTCTGTGGCATTATTCTCATCAAACACCTTGGTATTCCTATGAAGTCTCTTTTGCTGAGTCGAGTGGTGGCGTGCAGAGGCGAGTGGCAGCCCGCAGAGTGGTCGAGTGGCGTGCATTAGAGTTTTATAGTGTGAAGAAGTGCTGAGTGGAGTTATGTCTTAGAGTGGAGTGGGAAACAGTATCTTTGAGTGGAGTATGCATGGTTCGGTACCACAATGCCATTAGAGGGAACACATTTTCAATTGAAATGGCTGTTAAATTTGCACAGTCATAGCTTTACTGATACAGGCCTCAAGAAATCTACTCACCAACTAGTTATGGCGAGTCAGATTTTATCAGGGCAACCTTTTTTTGGGGTCTACTGGCCCGTTCTGGCAAGCTGACAAAGAGCAGGTTTTCTGTTCACTCACAAAGTGAATGAGCAGTAAAGATGCCTTTAAATCTGGTCAGATTTGCTCCAAGTTCAGAGACCAAGGTCAAAAGTCAATTTATGTCTTTGTACAATTAATGTTGGAGTCGGAGGAAGAAAATCTGAGTATTTTGTATAGTGAAACGCCGACAATCGTGCTGTACAAAGTGTGTGAAATGAAGGGCCGCAATTTTTTTCTTAACACAACATTTAAATATCTAATGAGGGAACTGTACAAACATTTCAAATTATATTTCATTAGGTAAAAAATGAATCCACATTTTTGTAACTAGGATGAAAAACAAGATTTTAATAGGATGAAAACAAATCAGAACACTTTAATTAGTGATGTGCAAATAATCTCTGCTGAATTCCAGTTTCCAAAGATTGTTTATACGCTATATAGTTTTTTCAGTAAATATGCGTTCGTGTGAACATTTGTGGCCATTTCAATAGAAAATGTGCTGTCTGTAAATGACAGTGCAATACCACATCATGCTTTAGTAATATATTTATTAAAATATATTTTTTTATACATGAACTGAGACATATTCGTGCCCCGCCCTGATGGCAATGCTATTAGAGAACTAAGAGTCAAGTCAGGGGTCATGTGTACCATATATGTGAGCTAAATTTGTATTATATATGGAGCAAACATTTAGTCCATTAAATCAAACAAAAGAGATTTGTACAGCAGAAGTGTTGAACTCACATATGTGAAGGTAATCTCAGGACAATGAAGAACAAGCATTTGCAATGCAATAGGTCTCGCAATTACGCAAGTTTGAGCTATTGGCACTGTAAATGACAATGCCTCTTATTTATGTTTTTGTTTGTAAAACATAAATAAAACGCATTGTCAATTACAATGCCAATAGCTCAAACTCCCGTAAATGCGAGACCTATTGCATTGCAAATGCTTGTTCTGGTTTGCACCGGAGATTACCAGTACCTCCCACAAGGAGTAGCTGTGGAAGCCCCCAGACAGCGTAAAAGTTTTACGATTGTAGTGACAGAAAATTCTGGGTCAGAGGACTCGAGTGGCGCCAGTTACCTCATGAGGCAGAGTGGACAGATTGTATTCTGGAATCGTCTCGCAGATTGGTCCTGATTTTAATAAAATACACCGAAAGTGACCGTGTTGCCCTACAGGTCAAACTTGATAATTTAAATGAAGAAAATCGGTAAATTGGAAGTAAGGCCGTGATTCAACAGTACCGTCAAGATATGCTGAACCGTTTGCAGAAAGAGGATGAAATTTAAAAAAATGCAAAACCTTTAAATTTCAGCGAAAATACGATGCGCTAAAAGCAGCAGACAAGACTGGTTCCCTCTCTACTGTACAACCCAGCACAAGCGGCAACGCACTGGTATCCACTTCCACATCGGACCTTAGTTCAGCAGTGGAGAGTGAATCAGAGAATGAACAAATAAGGTCCGTCAGGGGGTTGGGGTTTCCAAAACCTTCCCTGGCCCAGGAATTGGATTACCTGCGGCAGGACAAAAAAATGACAATGCCTTTTATTTATGTTTTAAAAACCAAAACATAAATAAAATGCATTGGCATTTATAATGTCAATTGCTCAAACTTGCGTAAATGCGAGACGTATTGCATTGCAAATGCTTGTTATTAATTAAATGAAAAGCCCATAGGCCTCCCTTATTTAAAATGACATCCTTTTATACTGTGTCTGGTATAGGAAGGGGATATTGTGACCATGGGATCCAGGACCCACTAGTAGTGTAGTGCCATAATGGCGTCATGGGGGCAGGGGGGTGGGTATGTGCGCGTAATGTCCTGTTTATTTTTAAAAGCAATGAATATACAATGTTTTACGGAGTTTTTCCATGCCCACAAACTGCGATTTCCAGCCCACGCCACCTCCCACTGATGCGCTCATGCACGCACCCACAACTCCACACACACTGACTCATGCTTGCACATACGCTGACACACCTACATTTTTCACACACATGGACTCCTGGTTGTACACACACATACACACACACACACACAGACACACCTACAGCTTGGCACAGCCAGGGCTCTCACACGCTGCTCCGCACACACACACTCACAGGCAGGCGAGCACACGCACAGCCAGGCATTGCACACACGACACTCACACCGGCAAACGCATCCCAACAACAGGTCTCACAAACTGACACATTCAAACACACAGACGCCCCGGAGGGCACTCACTCACAACCGAGCACAGCAAGCCGCATCCAGACACACCGACCTACCAGAGACTTGACCGGCATGCCACAGACTCACCCACCTATCACAGATCCCTCTAGACACACCGACCTACCATACACTGGGGTCTCGAAATCCTCTTCCACACCATGTCAATTCAGCGCAGCATAACACGCGCACAGCATTGGTTTGGGAATCACTGAATTAGAAGTACTGGGAACCAAACGGAAACTGCTATGCGCCAGACGTGCAGAGTAGTCAGCTGTTTTAAGCCTCATGCAGTTTTACTTTCTCCATGTGCCCGCGCAGTTTTCTGTAGAATTTACTTACGTACGTGACGTCTCTCAGCTCAACTCCTATCACTACGCACGCGTGATAACTGAAAGTTAAATGCTTTTATCCGAGCAGTGACCGGCTTGCGAGACATTTCACCCAGATACAGCTGGAACAGTTGGGTGAGACCGGCAGGTGAGTGATTCTGTGTGTGCGTACCGGGCAGATGTGAAGATCGGCCAGCGCAGTAATGGTGGCTCGCTGGTTGGTATGGGGGCGGGGGTCCTGTTCTGATGAACATGAGCGCTCAGCTCCGGATGTCCTTAATCCCCCAAGAGTCGGGAGCACTGGCACGTGTTCTTCCCTTCCTATGCGACTCCCCCTGGTAGGCTTTGGAACAACGTAGTGAGTATCGCGCGGGGGAGAAATAAAATAGTTGCGTATGTGAACAATCCTTTGTAACCACCCAAACGTGCTCTGGGGAAGCTGGACGGTGGTAAAGTTCCAGGGGTCAACGTGGGTAGTGAAGACAAAGGAAGGAGTTGGCGTTTGAGCCCATTTGATGGGGTGCGTTAAGATTGCTGATGTGGTTGAGACTGTGATTTGAGGCTATTTGAACGGTTATTGAGCGGTAGTGTCTGGACTGCTACGATGACGTGATGTTGTATAGTCTTGTATCTGCCCTTATCGGGAGCACCATTTCAACCAACAGTGGTTTATTGGCCTAAATTAAGGGATGTGGTTAGGCCAGAGCAGCTTCGGGACGGCTTTTATGGTAAAGCAAACCAAATGCTGCGTCCCGCAAGTGGTGCGAGCGTGTCCGTGTGACGTTGGGCTGTATAGGCGAGCGTGGTGTGAGCGCGCATTGGCAGAGAACAGACAGCGTGAGCGTGCACATGGACTGTCCGGGGGGAAAGTGCACATCTCCTGTCGGGTGTCCAGGCGAGCGCAATGGGAGCACGCATCGGCAGATAAGATGGCGAGCGCTGTCACTACAGAACCCACCAGTCTCGAGCCACGGGGGCGAGGCACCTGCCTGCAGCGCCTACCGCACAGGCCGTCGGGAGCGGACCCCCCAATGCCCGGCATCCCGCGGGCGGCATGGGCCAGGCGAGGAGGGAGCAAATAGCCAGAGCCCTGCGCGCGGGGCCGAGCGCGAGCCGCCGAGACAGGTGAGCTGCGCCCGCGGCCGGGGGGATGGGGACGGGTGGGGAAATGAGGGGAGACGGACGTTTGGAGAGAAAGAGAGAGAATGCGTGTGATGGGAAGCGGGCAGAAGACACCGGAGAGAGCGGGGCAATAGTAGCTGTTGTTGGGCCGGGGAGTGAAGGTAAGAAGACAGCAGAAGCTGCGCACCGAGCGGTCCGTGAGGGGGCGGAGGAGACCCAGAGCACACAGGTGGGCAAGAGAGAGTCTACAATGAGGACGAAAGTGAAACTGCATACTGGCTTGCTGAGGGAAGGGAGACAGGAGATGTGCACGCTGCGTGTCTGTAGGCGCGTACACCAACTCAAATCCGCCGAGACCATGCGCGTGCCCATCTCCTGTCCCACTTCCGAGGCAAGTCAGCAACAATAGATCTCGCTGGCGACAGCGCTTCGCGCTGCGTTCGCCAGGCGAGACCTAAAAAGGCATCTGTAAAATAAATATTTATCTAGGATCACCCAATTTTAGACCAATTTACAGGTTAAGTATATTACAGTTTGAGTAGATTATTCAAGTTGGTAGACCTGCAGGTCTAGTAAAATGGTTACTATTTTTAGAGGCCTGTATACAGTGCACAAATGACAATGTGTGGAAATCAGCATCACCTGGTGTATTTATTTGTTTCAATCCTATTGAAACATTGGTTTCCATCACACTTCAAAAATTGTGCTTCATTTGTGCTTTTCCAATCAGGATATATTCTGAAATATATGTACAGTTCTTTTACAGGCATTTATAATTTGTTGTGTGCTAGAATAAATTACAAAGACATGCTGGGCGACCTAAAACAAATTAAGCCAGCAAAAGCAAGAACATGTGAGCTACAAACCACAAAGCAAATGGGAAGCAATGAGCTAAATGCATTTCCAGGGAAACTTTCAGAATGTCCCCAAGACGTCTTCCACAACCAGACAGCCGAGCCATCAGGTAGGCTTCGACCGGAAAAGGAAGCAAGGATAAGAACATAAAAGCAGCACACAAAAAAAGGAGGCCGGGTGCTGAGAGACTGCACACAAAAGGAAGGCCGCAAGACCCCACCAAAAAGGAGGCCGCAAGACCGCACCAAAAAGGAGACTGCACACAAAAGGGAGACCACAACCACACACAAAAGAGAAGTGCTGAGAAAATGAAAAAAGGTTAAAAGAAAGCAAGTCAAAAAAGCTTCGGGACAGTGCTTAAAAATACTACAGTCATCATCAATGAATGGTCCCACCTCATAAGGAAGATCTGATGAGAGAGAATTCCCAATTCTTCTACTAAATGCTCCAACCCTACTATTTTATCCCCCTTAGTATATGTTAGGTACTCTCCTCTGTCCCTGTTGATTTTAGCTCTCCGCTTATGTGCTAAATGTTTACCTGTTTTGTTTCCCCAAACCCTGCCCTTCCACCATATAATAGGTATGGTTCAACAGGAGCAGAGCTTACTCCGCTTTGCCATGGTCCAGAAGACACAATTGTGCATGTACGATGTTTTGTGGTCTCCATATTCAAGGTGACCCTGAGCGTGTTTGTATCTTTTTCAATTGTACCTTTTCTATTTCTACTCCTTTTTTTTGGGCAACGGACATAATTTTCGTTCACCGCTATATCTATTGAGTGGCCTCAGATGACAGACTTTAGAGTGTCCCATGAAGTGCTATGACTACCATCCATTCAATCTTTTTCTTCCAGCTTATGTTTCTGTTACTTGCTAGGGTTTCCTCTTTTTACAGAAGAAGTCAACTGATTTTTGAGTATTTTAGAAATGTATTTCTGTGTGGTAACACAAATGTTTAATTCAAGCCCTGATTATCACAACATTTTGCTTGAGTACTACTCAGTATTTCAGTCTTTCATTAAAGTTGATTCTGTACTAGGATTGGAGGCTGCCCCTTCCAAAACTAGCACTGGAAGGGCTTCCATTCTGGCTCTTGGCAGGATAAAATTTGTGAGTGTTTCATGGTGGAAATATACTTGTAAGGAGCATGTATATACCTCAAAATTTAGAATGATGTGCTTGTTCAAATGCGCGTTTAGAGTTCACTATCCATTAATGCCCACAGACAAACCCCAAAACCTGCATTTGTTATTAAGCATTTCCACACCAAGCAGAAGAATTTCTTTAGTCATGTTCTTTGAATCAGAATTGGGAATTCTCTCTCATCAGATCTTCCTTATGAGGTGGGACCATTCATTGATGATGACTGTAGTATTTTTAAGCACTGTCCCGAAGCTTTTTTGACTTGCTTTCTTTTAACCTTTTTTCATTTTCTCAGCACTTCTCTTTTGTGTGTGGTTGTGGTCTCCCTTTTGTGTGCAGTCTCCTTTTTGGTGCGGTCTTGCGGCCTCCTTTTTGGTGCGGTCTTGCGGCCTTCCTTTTGTGTGCAGTCTTTCAGCACCCGGCCTCCTTTTTTTGTGTGCTGCTTTTATGTTCTTATCCTTGCTTCCTTTTCCGGTCGAAGCCTACCTGATGGCTCGGCTGTCTGGTTGTGGAAGACGTCTTGGGGACATTCTGAAAGTTTCCCTGGAAATGCATTTAGCTCATTGCTTCCCATTTGCTTTGTGGTTTGTAGCTCACATGTTCTTGCTTTTGCTGGCTTAATTTGTTTTAGGTCGCCCAGCATGTCTTTGTAATTTATTCTAGCACACAACAAATTATAAATGCCTGTAAAAGAACTGTACATATATTTCAGAATATATCCTGATTGGGAAAGCACAAATGAAGCACAATTTTTGAAGTGTGATGGAAACCAATGTTTCAATAGGATTGAAACAAATAAATACACCAGGTGATGCTGATTTCCACACATTGTCATTTGTGCACTGTATACAGGCCTCTAAAAATAGTAACCATTTTACTAGACCTGCAGGTCTACCAACTTGAATAATCTACTCAAACTGTAATATACTTAACCTGTAAATTGGTCTAAAATTGGGTGATCCTAGATAAATATTTATTTTACAGATGCCTTTTTCTTCATTGTCCTGAGATTACCTTCACATATGTGAGTTCAACACTTCTGCTGTACAAATCTCTTTTGTTTGATTTAATGGACTAAATGTTTGCTCCATATATAATACAAATTTAGCTCACATATATGGTACACATGACCCCTGACTTGACTCTTAGTTCTCTAATAGCATTGCCATCAGGGCGGGGCACGAATATGTCTCAGTTCATGTATAAAAAAATATATTTTAATAAATATATTACTAAAGCATGATGTGGTATTGCACTGTCATTTACAGACAGCACATTTTCTATTGAAATGGCCACAAATGTTCACACGAACGCATATTTACTGAAAAAACTATATAGCGTATAAACAATCTTTGGAAACTGGAATTCAGCAGAGATTATTTGCACATCACTAATTAAAGTGTTCCGATTTGTTTTCATCCTATTAAAATCTTGTTTTCATCCTAGTTACAAAAATGTGGATTCATTTTTTACCTAATGAAATATAATTTGAAATGTTTGTACAGTTCCCTCATTAGATATTTAAATGTTGTGTTAAGAAAAAAAATTCCGGCCCTTCATTTCACACACTTTGTACAGCACGATTGTCGGCGTTTCACTATACAAAATACTCAGATTTTCTTCCTCCGACTCCAACATTAATTGTACAAAGACATAAATTGACTTTTGACCTTGGTCTCTGAACTTGGAGCAAATCTGACCAGATTTAAAGGCATCTTTACTGCTCATTCACTTTGTGAGTGAACAGAAAACCTGCTCTTTGTCAGCTTGCCAGAACGGGCCAGTAGACCCCAAAAAAAGGTTGCCCTGATAAAATCTGACTCGCCATAACGAGTTGGCGAGTAGATTTCTTGAGGCCTGTATCAGTAAAGCTATGACTGTGCAAATTTAACAGCCATTTCAATTGAAAATGTGTTCCCTCTAATGGCATTGTGGTACCGAACCATGCATACTCCACTCAAAGATACTGTTTCCCACTCCACTCTAAGACATAACTCCACTCAGCACTTCTTCACACTATAAAACTCTAATGCACGCCACTCGACCACTCTGCGGGCTGCCACTCGCCTCTGCACGCCACCACTCGACTCAGCAAAAGAGACTTCATAGGAATACCAAGGTGTTTGATGAGAATAATGCCACAGACTGCCCAATTCGTCCAAAAGACTGCATCCAATTGTGATTTGTGGGTTGAATCTTGATACTAATTCTGAAACTTTAGTTTGTTTTGGGATCTTTGTCCAAGTTTCTCGTTGTTGTTGTTGTATCTTTTATGATCATTAAGGAATGTGGTACTTGCAGGTTTTTTGATGTTGCCCTATTTATAAGGGATAGAGTATTGACTAGGTCAGCCTCCGTTGCAACCCAAACTGGGTGAATGTGGTGGTATTTGTGTTCAGCCACCAAGTGGCTAATCTGGACAAGAAAGCTATTTGATAATTCAGAAAGTAACTCACAATGTAAGTTTTATCTAGTCCTCTTGTCTCTCCAGATAAAATTGGAGACCAGTTTATTCAATGATTTGCAGACTTTTGTAGAGATGGAGCACGAACTTCCCTAAAACAAGTTTGAGGAGCAACCATCATTTTGATGGTTCTATCCAGCCCCACAAAGTAATATGTTTGGGTGACTGAGTCAAGTATATTTTTGATTTTCTTAAATTGTGTGCTCAATGCTTTTAATGATAAGATTGAGTAATTTTAATTTATCTTATAAAATAGCATTTTAAGTAGTGTGGCTGACATTAATTATGCCATAAGTAACCTGGAGAATTTCTTTAGTCATGTTCTTTGAATCAGAATTCCTAGACCATTACAAATTCCTTTATATGCTGCACATGATCTGGCGAATTGGGGAGAAGATCACGCCCTACCTATTGGAGGCCAAATTGCCCAAAGTGATAAAATCCCAAAGAGTGCACCTGGAGAAACCCATTCAAGTGGGGGGGGAGTTAATTCAGATATAGCCAATTTTAAACCTAATAAGGCCCCAGGGCTGGATGGATATTCCCCTTTATTTTATAAAACCTTACACCACAGTCTAGCCACTCAACTGACCAACCTGTATAATTCCTTCATAGACCAAGATACACTTACACCCTTACTGCTTAAGGCAACCATAGCAGTTGTAGTCAAACTCGATCAAGATGCCTCCCACTGTGCCTCATACAGACCCTCCACCCTCATCAACGTGAAAGCTAAGCTTTCACAGCCATCTTACCTGCCAGACTCAGTCCATATATGCAAGATCTCATAGATCCCGATAAAAGCAGATTCATTTCCAAGAGAATATGCTCAGTGAATCCTAGACGGATCCTATACTTAATAGATGATGCAGACAAATCTAACAAGGATCCTACACTTAGTAATGTACACATACGTAACACCAGTGCTATGCTCTTAGCGGTCAACACCGAAAAGGCATTTGACAGATTATACTGGGCAAATTTCACAGAAACCCTTCGGGAATTCAGTTCTGGGGAACAATTCCAACGTTTATTCTGTTCAGGAATTCTCCAGAATCCCAGATTTATGAGTGAATGGCATTTTGTCCGACCCTTTTCCTATACCGAGAGGAACGTACCATGACTGCCCCCCAACCACTTAGTGCCTTGTATATAGAACCATTGGCACAGACAATTACAGTCCAGATGTCCATACAAAGCATTCCATTCAGGTAGGAGGCACATAAAAAGTTTGCACGCAGATGATTTAAACCCCCCTTTAAGGGATCCAGGGTTATCACTCCAGGCAGAGGTTAGAGAGAAAAATACTTTTGGTGTGGGCTCTAGATTTAAACTAAATTGGCAAAAATCTCAAATTTCTAATCCTAAAATTATATCTTCCCAACAAGAGACACTTCGTGCATTACACCCAATAATCTCGACTCCCACACAAATTACCTATCTGGGGATTCAACTAGCAACAACTTCACAGCAAAAATACATTTTCTAGGTTACTTGGTCAGACCCAAGAATATTATAAGGCTCCATAAAGTAACTCGCTATTATCAAAGATCACAACTCTGCCCCTTTGTAGAGTGGTCTAGAGATCAGATAGAAAAACACTGGTGCTTCATGGATCAGCAAGTCACTGGGATCCATATATGGAAGGTTCCCTGGCTGCATATAACCCATATACCCTGTGGTCTCTATTCATCACTAGGAAACAAGCTTAAGTTGCAGTATGGATTTCAGTGGCGAAGAAATATGCCCTTATAACTTGCCCATCCCAATCACAGCCATTATATCCAATATGGAGTTTCCTTTGACCCCAAAAGAAGAGCAATTTCAAGCTGGTACTACATTCCAGTAAGAATGCATAAATAGCACCCCCAGAAGCCAGATCAGTGTTGGAGGGCTGCAGGAATAAGGGGACTTGAGTTCATCTACTGTGGTATTGTCCCCGAGTTGAAAAGATATTGGAAAGAGGGACTAGATCTTGATAGGATCATGAACGATGAGATCCCTTGATTTCCAGCTTACACACTACTGTGTTTACCTAGCACCCGAACATATCCGCTACGGTCAATCAGAGGAAAATAAATGGAATTGTCGTTCTGTGCAGCCATCCAGCCAATTCTCGCATTGTGGGGGCTAGATAGACCCAGATCATAGGGCCTGGTTGATATAGATATAGGAATTAATGAGCATGGAAAAACTGACAATGTCAATGGACTCTGACAAATAATTCACAGTGGTTTGGGCCCCCCTTCCTGGAATGGATTGAACTTGTCTGTCCACGATATCTACGCACCTTGCAAATTACACATGCTGCTTCCAATGCATGATGGCAGAATTAGGTACTCATCTTTAGTTACACCTCCCAAAGATTACTATTTGAGTTTTTCTGTTGAACTTAGTAGCTGCAAAGAGAGGCCATAGCTAATCATTGTTGTGTATGGAGACACTCATGATGTGAATGCCCATATAATGTTTAATATGTCACTGGGGTTGGTAGTGAATGTTATTTTTTTTATTTAATATGGATGCTGAACGCATCCAACCTCTGGGATGTGGGCAATAAAGCATATATCAGTTCACTTAAAACAATTTTAAAAAAATGATGGATAAAATAACACTATTGGTCTCATCTCCATCTCATCCTTACTAACCTCTGATGGTGATCGTATCTGTGAGTTTCAGGTTCATACACTCCGCCCACATCCACAACTACATCACAAGTTGACAGAATTTTAGGGTCCCGTGTCCGCACGATTTCTGCATCCTAAAAAAAGATTCAAGACGCAAAATCAGAGACAAGCAGAAGACAGTCTTCCAAGTTTCAACACTAAATTGTACAATCATTATCACAAGAAACTATTGAGGTGGCAAACAATTATGACCAGCCCATGTTTGAAAATAAACATCGGAAAATAAAAGACAGAATGACTGCAAGCTTAACAAGCACTGGCAATGCTTTGTGATTTGGCTTTTAACTCAAAGCGCCTGGATCATTCCATCCATGCAGTGACTGTCAGCCAACTACACACCTAGTCACTCATCCTTACGCTCATGTATCCACTCACTTAACTAATTTTTCAATTCACCCATTCACATTGCTACACATGAAAACTCACCAATCAAAGAAGCATTTACAACCTTCTTGTTCGGCTACCAAAATGTGAGAGTTATTAAATAACTTCTGGCATTGCATTACAGCTATTCTGTGAGGCATGCGAGTGCTTTGTTGGTGTGAGACTGCTAGTCTTTGACGGCCTGAGAGTTTCTGTTGGTAACCTATGACTGCTTGTCTATGAGGGGTGTGAGTGCCATCAGTAGAGTAGAATGACATTGCTACACCTGTGTGATTGAGTGCTGTTAGTAGAGTCAGACTGCTTCTCTGTAAGGGCTGTGACTGCTGTCAGTAGTGTGTGGCTGCTCGACTGTAAACGGTGTGCGATCTTCTGGTAGTGTCTCACCGATACTGATGGGTGTGGGACTGTTGTGGGTAGTGTGGGTCTGTCATTTTGAGGGGCGTTAGTTTATGAGGATTACAATTGATTTTGGTACTTAGGTTGTTTTGCTATGGGGCATACTTAACCTTTGGCCCCACATCTACAGCTATGAAGCAGTTTCTAACAGCTGCTTACCCTGGCCGATGCTAGTCTCTGTGCACTAACCAAAAAGTCACTCCAGCTACCTCGTTTGTGCACACACACCACACCAATTCACAAACCCATTTTTGGTCACAAAGGTATGTTTACAGCAAAACAAGGACTTCATTTATTCACCTTAGAAATTAATCGAAAAATTCCTGACAGGCACAAATGATAATACTACTGTGGATTTTTCAGCCACCACTGCAGAGAAACCTACAGTAGCAAAATCCAGGCAAGGAGTGGAAATAGGAAAAATAAAGGTGTTTGCCTTGAAGTTGGTTAAAGCACTCAAAAGTGTGAGTTGTTGACCTTCACAAATTCCAATCCAACCTTCTCCCAGCCTGGTAATCTTTAGACTTTTAATTCGGCAGACTGCTGATGTCCCACCTCTTCCCGAATGAGATATGGAATGTATCAACTACAAACTTACAGGGCTTACAGAGGAAGTGGTTTCACCACAGGGAAAAATAGGGGGGGGGAAGCTTAATTGCATATCGGGCTGCATGTGCTCCGGTCAGAGATGTATGCTAGCTACAATGTCGCAGTGGGGGATGGGAGATTGAGGAGAAGGTCACATGGCAATGCCAGGAGGACACCTTGAACGATTTTCAATTCCAAAAACTTGTAAATCTGCAGCTGTGTGCTAGAGTACTACTAGGGATGAAGCCTTACAACTTTGTTGTGAAACAGGCCCATAGTAGGCATGTGCAGCAAAGTGCCATTCACACACAGGGCACATGTGCGGTACAGCGAGCCTGACAGAAGCAGCCAGTTCACGACCTTGCAGGATCGATGCTCACGTGGCAAAGAGCACATACTTGCGCATGCACCACAGATTGCCATATTCAAGCACTAGGTGGACCAGCATAGCACCGCACAGACCTCACCCACTGTTGCCACTGCCCAAGGGTGCAGAAGGGCAATGGCTCTGAGGGGAAACCTATTAGAGGTCAAAATAACATATTACACAGTCACTTCTGGAGGAGAAACTGGGAGCACGCCACAGCAGCCTGGCCTTTTCTTTGTTTACTACAACAGGAACCATTCGCCGGCCCACTCATAAGGCTGACGAGTCACTGCATTCGGATACGGAAACGGAGACCATCTAAGGAGTAGGTCCTGCTGCTGCAGACACAGGCGTCATGATGCACTCTTACTACTTTTTTAGGTCGAGCTGGGCACATGTGCTACTCTGCGAGGCATGCTGTATTCAGGTAGGGACTTGATGCTCCGTCCACTGTCCGCCCATATTTTTCATTGGCTGGGGTCTTTGTCCACTATAAACTGTGGCTGTTCATTGATGAATAGGCTTAGTAGTCGCTCCTTAGTACCGCCTTGTCTCATTTTGTAACCTCCCATGGCGACATCCCCGGTTACGTGTGTTGTTACTCGGTAGGCTTTATCTTATGCCTCCAAGCTGGACACGCTCTACCGTAACACATTTAAAAAAAAAGAAAAAATGTATAGCCTTGGCGTTGAACACATTTGCAATACGATAGGTCTCGCACTTGCAAGAGTTTAAGATATTGGCATTGTAAATGACAATGCCTTTTATCTGTTTTAAAAACAGCACATTAATGAAAGGCATTGTCATTTATTATGCCAATAGCTCAAACTCTTGTAAATGCGAGACCTATTGCATTGCAAATGCTGGTTCCCAGTGGCTACCAGCCCAGCAGCTGTTGGAGCTTGCGGTGCCATAGAAGTGTTCTTCTGCGAAAGTGGAGAATAACAATGCACATCCATTGCAGTTCAAGTGGGTATGTGGGATCAGGGCAGTCCAAGGGCAATCACACGTTAGAGTTGTCAGCTGTGAAAATTGAAGCTTTTACCTCCGGTAATCTGGGGCCACACATTGACCTACATTGAGCACAAGAAAACCCCTTTCGGACATGATCCTCCGGCACTGCACAGAGAAGTCTAGGGCTTACTGGGGGAGATGGTATCAGTTAGGAAGTCAGAATTCTGCAAAGCACATAACAAATCAATGTTTAACCAGTGCTTAAACTTTTAAAAGAAACGGTCACTGAGATCTTTAGATCGTAGGGTCATTGGCCCTTAAAGGCGAGCTGGGTGAAGTTCAATTAGGTGGACCTCGCTTGACAGATGTTGTAATATCCCAAACGTATCTGTCAGACAGAGGGCTGGCGCAGGGCTTATTCCCTTTAAAGTGGAACCTTTGCCGGGGACTGCCTGCTCATAGGCCTACTACCGGGGTATCACTAGGATCCTCGGGCTTCCCTGACTTTGAAATTGCTCTCTGATGTGTGTAAACTGTTCGCTGCCGGCCTATAAGGTTGTAGGCGCATGAGCTGTGTACTGCCTCTTGCACGACCTGTTTTAAAAATTTAATAAACGTTGATTAACAAAAGAAACGGTCACCCAAACTCTAAACTAAACATAAAATTACAAATGAACACAGAAAAGACCAGGTCTTTTTAGTCCCTGCTGAATTGCCGACTTCTGTAAGGTCTCCGAGAGTAAACAACGTAAAGGTCTTTTATAATGGTGTGTCTAGAGCACAATGTAAAACAAGTTCCTTCCAAATACATTTATTAAGGAATTCACTATGTAAAATCCCTTCTTACTGTATGTCAGAATATGCAAAGCAAACAGGGGTGGCTCCTTAGCGAAGGCAGAGGAACGCCGCCCCACTGCAGAGCAGCAAAAACAAAATGATAACTTTATTATCATTTTATTTTTTGTTGCTGCGGGATGGGTTAGGGCGGGACGGGGCTGATGGCACGGGGGAGAAGTGAGTTGCACACTCCATAAGTGCACATTACTGTTGGGCCAGCCCACTTGTGCCGGCCAAACAGTCATGCACACTCTGCATGTTCCCCACCAGGCAGCATTACACTGGCTGGTGAGGAACATGCAGAGCCTCCCTGTCTCCGACTGAGCGCCGAACCACAGCGCTCTGACCAATCACAACACTGCACGGGGGAGCCCGGAAACCAGGTGCTTCCTGCTGCAAGGACTGCAGGAGAAAGGAAGATGAACAAGAAGGAGGAGAGGTGGCGGCCGGTGGACAGGTAAATGGTGTTTTTACTTTGTTTTCCCCCCCCACCGCCTTTCACTGACAGCTGCTACTGAATACAAACCCCATTCCTACTTCATTCGACATGGAGCCCGTGTTACCAATTGCTCTATTCCTTGTAAACAACTGAACATAACTGGCCTAACCTGACTGCTGCACAATCAAATGCTGGTAAAGAAGGCGGCCAACTAAGGGGCGGAACTAAAGCCTTGGGCCACCGTGCTATACTATTGGACCCAAACGGAGCATTTTAATTCACGCGCCTAAATAGTAAACAAAATTACAAACGTACAAAATGAAAACAAGACCTCTCTAGCGCCTCCTCAAGTCAAGATGTGTGCAAGACACTTTAAAGACTCTCCTTATGGCATTTGTTTCTGAATACACAATGTAAAAGCCATTCCTGGTGCATTTGTTACCAAGTTCACAATGTGAAATCCCTCCATTCTGTCACAGGATCACATTTTGCAAAGCCCTTCCTTCCATATTTGACCATGAGATCAAACACAGGCCCCTACAGTGGACGTATTAGTCCACTAAGCCACCAGACCCGGCTTAGAGTTATTATTAGAATTATAGATTTATGTCAGACAGGCTTTAAATTATTAAGGGTTATGACCTAACGCAAAGGCTTACCTTTTATTCTTCAAACTAAATGCTTGGAGACAATCCGCAGTTTTAAAACCAAATGATAGCACAGGATTGAATACAGGAGATATTTGAAATGCTAGGAAATAAGCAATTGCTTTCCCAGCAGGATCTTGTTTTTCATATGAATGTATAACCGTTAAACCATTTTTTAAAGTATAGTGTTATGCAAACCTTCCTTTTGCTATCTTATTTTAGCCCTGAAAATATATCTACTAGATTTTAGGTGTTGCCTGCTAGGCCGCTTCTAGCTGTCTGTAAGCAAAGCCTCTTGTGGACCATACCAAAATCTTTCAGTGGGCATAGAACATACCAACTGATTAATATTGGCTGGCTATACTGTCACTCCTTTGCTGGCTTATTTAGTGGTTTGTCTCCCTCTTCAGGTCTTTAGCCTTCCCCTGCAACATGGTATCTATACCGTCCATCTCACTGAATAACTTGTAATCTTCCATTGCTCATATTCAGGGAACTACTTTTTAGTCCGAAGCCTGCCAGACAGCACAGCTGCCTGGTCTCGAAACACTTACTGGGAAAAATGTCCATTGTTGACCTGTGGCCGTATAATGTATGTTGCACATTTTCCTGGTTAGTACTGGGTGCACCTTTCAAAAGGTGCGTCCAGCGCTACCCAGGAAAATGTGCAGCATTGGGGTTAATGCGCTGCCCCCAGAGCAGCCGCAAACTCGTGCTGCCCTGGGGGCAGCGCATTCACGTGAAAAACAGGGCGGCTGCTTTGAAGCTGCTCTGTGTTTTCACACTGCAGGTGGCAACCCACCTGCACTTTTAAATGGGATTAGAGATCCCTTTTCAGGCTGGTGCAGTGAGTGACTGTACCCGCAAGGGGATGCCGGGGTGGGTTCCACAGTACCCCCCTTTCCCTCCTTCAGTGGCTATCAGGGGGAGCACCGACAGAGCACCACCTAAAAGGTGGCGTACTGTCAGTGCGCCCCCAACAGCTTCTTCGCCTCTGCGCCTGTATCAGTAATACGGCACTGGCGCAGAGGCAAAGGGATTTCCTCATTTGCATGGGGCCACACCCCCAAGCAAATGAGAGAAAGGCCACTTGAGAAAGCTCTGGCACTGTGTGTGTGCCAGCACTTTCAGTATTACAGAAGGGAACGCACAAGCGTCTGCAACCCCTTCTGTAATATCAAAGTGCCCCGCGGGCACGCAAGGCACAAACGCCATTTTTCCCCTGGGGCACTTCTATAATAAGGCCCCAGAAGAGCAAATCCACCAAGTGCTTTCCATTGGCCTTTTGTTGGGTCACTCTTATTTGCTTGCTTTCTATTCAATGGTTTTATTCGTTTTAGGCAGTTCATCTATTGTTAGTCCCTCCTGTGGAGCACTGCCGGTTGACCGACCACCTGGCTTCTTTTTCCCTTCCCGTGATATCTGCTTTTCTGAACCTTTTTTCACTTTTTCTAAAAGCAGTCCATGAGTGCGCGTGCATTTCTCGTTTTCCAACTCCTCCCAGAATAATTCTTTTCACATTATGAAAATTTCATTTTTCATAACTTTGTCCTTCAAGCCTCTTACATCTGCTTTCACTTACATACAGCTTCGTTCTTTGAACCACTCTTCCATGGTTTTTAACTCCACCTGCGCTCTCTTATTAGTTGGCTTCCACCTCCCCTTCTCACTGCTGTCTTCATTTGGTCCCACCAACCGTGCTACTACCACTACCCATACCCTCCATATTGCTTTGCCTGCGCACCCCAGTGTTACTTTAGCCCACCCTCTGTGCCACTGCCCTCCTGTTTGTTAAACGCCCTCCTTGATTCAACCCTACGTTTTGATTCCCCACCTGCGTTGTTCCCTCACAAGCTAGAGTTAGTTTATATATACATATTAATATTTTTTGTAACCAATCCAACTCCATTCAGTACCATTCTTGACTAAGTGAACACTTATCCTCCCTTTTCTAGCCCAAAGAGCATTGAGAAATATTCTTCAGGCCTGCAGCGGATTTCAAAAAAACAAATCGGCAGCTTTCAAGCTTTAAGATGGGACTGTACCCTCATTCTATATCATTTTTGCAGGTGAAAAGCTGAGGGTCAGGTGGGCCTTGTATAAGTCCTATACATTTTGAATACACCCAGCCATTCACTATGATGTGTGCCCCCAAAGTGTGCTAGCCACAGGGAGTCCACGGGGTGTGCTAGCCTACTCCCATTCACCAGTTTGTACTCACTGCACCGACTAATAGGCATACGGAATTAATGCCAAATTAACTTAGTCAATGTTCCCCTCGTCACTCACTTGTGGAGCCCAGGAGTAAGTTAACTAACTGCTGCTGGGCTCTGGCTGGAGACTAATTCGTTGGCACCCTATAACCATATTTTTTTATGAATCATAATCCCAATTCATATGAGGATGTGGAGTTCGGGGCATTTAAAACTGCTTTGTGATGCGTGATAGGCAGGCAAACTCTTAGATGCCTGAGCTCAAACCTACCGAGGCGCTGTACTTTGCTAGAGGGCTGATGTAAAGCATTGACAGGAATCAAATGGTCATAAATTGTTATATATTTGAAACATTGAACTATCCTTTTTGGCACCGTGGTTCCATTGACTGGGAGCTGCAAACAAATTTAAAAAAAAATAATAAGATGTCTGAGGAGAAAGGGAAACCGTGTTGTGCCACCTAGGACAATCAATACATGCTCCTGTCTTTTTAAATTAAAGCCCCGATGACGTAAGCCATAGTATTTTTTATGGCGCTGCTTGCAGGATAAAAGAGATGCTAAAAAGAGTAATACTAACAAAGCACATAATTACTCAATTGGAAGGTTTTCAGTATTTATTTATTTTTAAATAGAAAAAATAATCCAATGGGGTTCTAAAAAGCTCGTGTTAGACCATTCCAAAGGAATAGTGCCTTATGTGTAGGGAGCAGAGGAGAAAAAGATCAGATTAAGTGCCCAGAATTGGTGGGAACTTGCTTGGGCTTTATCGCCAAAAACAAAGATGCTATACCATGAACAATTGGAGGTGCACCGAACACAATACATATAGTCCGTTGTTATTTCATCAATCTCTTCTTTTATGTCAAAAATAGTTCATAAAAACAGCCAACGCGTTTCATCCCCAAAGATAGAACCTTTTGGAACTTCATCAGGGCTTATATCGCAAATTGTGGATTCGAAATATAATAAAAATTGCTGTTCTGATCCTCGAAAATTTAATATGGCAACGATTCACACCTTTTGAATAAAGTTATCATCAGAACACTCAATAGCCGAACATAATAGTCCTTTGTAAAGAATTGGTTATTCAAAATTTTGATAGTTGGATGCAACCACTGTGTTGTCAGACTGAAAGCAATTATTTCAGAAACCGGCTCGGACACAATAATCCTTGTAGTAAGGAATGAGAAAAAGCGACCACCGTAATACATGGCCCTATCTTCTTTCCCCGAATCGCCATCCCAAGATGCTCTACCATATACGATGCGATGGATAAGGAAAAACAGCTGAAGGGAATTTGAGCTGATGTATCTGCAACAAAGTAACTTCACATATAAAGTTAGAAGCTCCCATCAACAACCTAGATACATAAGCTTGAACTACTCACAGCCTGGATGGGGATCCTTTTGATAAACCAAGATTAATGAAGAGTCTCCATACAGCAAGTAACTAAGATACAACCTAGGGCCATATTATATAAGTGCCCGGGGGCGCAACGGGAGTTTGCACCCACTTGGGCATTTTGATATCACATAAGGGGAAGCAAATGCTTGTACGGCACAGTCTATAATATAAATAGCGCCGACGCATATATAGCACCAGCCCTGCCATTAGAGGGTATTGCCTCATTTGCATGGGGGCGTGGCCCCATGCAAATGAGGGAATCACTTTGTCTCAGTTTCTGCGCCCACGCCGTATTACCGACATGGTCCGCAGAGGCAAATATGCCTTCAGAAGAAGTACTGAAAGTGCCCTACGAAAAAGTGCCACACTTTCAGTGCATCTTCTAAATGCAGCCCTCTGAAGGGATATTATTGGGTCCCAAGGACCCTCCCCCGACAACCTTTTGCAGGCGGGCACACACTCTAATCCCTTCTAAAAGTGCAAGTTGGTTGCCGCCTTCACAGAGAAACATGCAGCAGCTTTAAAATAGCTGCACCATATTTCTCTTGAATGTGCATTCTTCCAGAGAGGGTGCGCTTTCCATCTTTGCACCTGGCGCACCGGCTTTAAGGTGCACAGTGGCACAAGAATGGAAAGTACACCCTATCTGTAATACAAGCTCTGGGGCAGAGTTACACAAGTACCACGGGGGTGCAATGTGCGTTTGTGCAAGCTTTGAGTGCCCCTGGGGCACTTCAGTATTACAGAAGGGACCTCAAATGCTTGTGCGGCCCCTTCTGTAATACAGATAGCACTGGTGCTATATCTGCTCCAGCGCTATCATCAGATGGCGTTCCCTCATTTGCATGGGGCGTGTCCCTATGCAAATGAAGGAATCACTATTGCCTCAGTGCGGGAAATAGCCATTACAATGCATGCGTTACAACGCATGCGATTACAACGCACTAGTTACAACAACCGCATTGTTACATCGCAGTACATTACAATGCAAGCCGTTACATTGACTTGCTGTAGGGGGCGCGCCAACTTAAGGAATAGTATATTTTACTATTCCAAAACCTTCCCTACTGTTGCGCACACTGGAGTTGGAATAGTAAATTATACTATACCCAAGTCCAGCGCACCCCCGACAGCAAGTCGATGTAGCGACTTGCGTTGTAATGTACTGCGATGTAACAACGCAGTCGTCGACCGCGTTGTAAACCCATGCGATGTAAGGTGCTATATTCCTCCGCGCCCGCACCATATTTACCAACGTGGAAGCAGAGGCAAACATGCCTTTCGAAGTCACAGTAAATGGGCACCACAAAAAGGTGGTGCACATTCAGTGCACCTTCTAAATGCAGTCTTCTAAAGGGATGAATGGGGGTGGAGCCCCACAGACATTCAGTTGCAGGCGGGTTGTGTCACTCACTGCATCCGCCTGCAAGGGGATTTCTAATACCTTTTAAAAGTGCAAGCGGATTGCCACCAGCACAGAGAAAGATGTAGCAGCTGTTTCAAAGCTGCTCTGTGTTTCTATTGAATGCGCTGCCCTAAGGACAGAGCGAGTTCACGGCTGCCTCAAGGGCAGCACATTCTTCCTGACAGGGCGCACTTTCCATATTTGCACCCGCTTCAAGGTGTGCCTGGACACAAGCATGGAAAGTGCGCCCTATCTGTATTACGGGCCCGGATGGGTCAGTGTTGTACTGCATTAAGATGAAGTAAGATACTGCAAAAACCCAGCACAGAGGTTTGAACTGGAAAACAAGCTAAAGTCAAGGTCAAAATCGCAGGATAAAGAAAACTGGGAAGCAAAAGTGAAACCCAGGTCCCCACCAACTGAACTAGTTTGGGACAGAACACTAATTCCTTTGACCAGAAAGTTTAATTCCATAGGTCCTCCTTATCCTCATCCACCATCACCTCCATTTTATCCATGATCAGTTTGATTTAGTAGCTACCGTTCCTGTTCCTCACCCCCACTCCATAACTCTGCAAAGCCCATATTCAGAAGTAGGGCAATCTGAGAGCCCTAAATAATACTTGTGAAAGTGGAAGACATGAGATTGGGTAAGAGAAGACCAATGGCTCCTTAATGAATAAAGAAAAACTTAAGGGCGGACCACAGGAAAGATATCTTTTTGGGCGGTGAAAGAAGAAATATTTATTGTGTTCTGTTAGAATAAAAAATACATTTAAACTAGAAGTTAATTTGTCCCACCAAACATACGGCCTTAAATTCACCAAGCAGAATGTTGTAAATAAATACTCCAATCCAGAGAAGTTCAGGAGAAGAGGTTTATTGAAGCGGATCCTTCAACCTCTCGCTCTGTAATGCCAACATTCTAACTTGAGCTTCAGCCCCAACATTCTACAGCTGGGCAAACCCATATGGGGAGGAAAGGGGGGGGGGGGGGGGAAGGGAGGAGGGAACGGGACCAGATTACAACACTGATGTTATGGTCCACTACGTCTAAAGCCACTGAGGCAGGTAACCCGACAAGGCCTTCACCACCCATCCTTCTAGGAATCCATGTGTCATCAAGAGCGGAGACCACAACAGATTCCGTGCCCGTGTCTGGAATTTATCAGGCATACTCCGCAAGATATGTTCTAGGAGTATCCTGCCACACACATTAACACTTATTGCAGAGAGGAGAATAGAGATGTGTAGAAAATTATTTAGAGCATCCACGTGATCATTAGACTTTTTAATTAAAGGATCAAATGAAGCATGTTCGAGAGTTTTTTTCATTAATGCGGAAGACTGGGCGAGGTAGAGGGGAGCTAGTAAAGGTGACATGGTGCAAGCAGTAAGCTCTTGAATATAGATAGGGCAGAGGTCACGAGAGGCTTCGAACAGTAAAGATATTGCTCTGACTAGACAAGGAGCTTACTGCCTGTGTTATTATGTTATCCTGTATAAAGGTTAGAAATCTAATGCCATCTCCGGGAGTAAGTCTTGCATGCTCGACCCCTTCAAGAATCCAGAGTGCAGAGGGAGTAACCTGGTTAATAAATCGGATTGCAATAATACCCGAAACTTTTGAAGACGAGCGGTCAACAACAATGCACATCAAAAATACTGCTCAGTAACTACTGATGGCCTCAAGACGAAAAGAAGAGGCCTCACGCAACCTAAAACAGCAGAGCATCTATAGACAGCCCTTAAATACACAAGGAGACACAGCCAGGCCCCCGCCCATAGCCACCAGACACTAAAGTGTGGATACAAACGATCTGGGAGGACATGGGAAACCCTCAAAGTCACACATCGAATGAGACGGCAAGAGCACGACTTGGAGACAGTCCATCTCAATCCTACACTCGCATAGAGAGGAGACCAGTACAAGGCAGTCGCCGACTCAACCAGACTGCTGCTACTAACCGATGCTTCTATTGTCCCTGCTGCAACAGACAGAACGCTCAAGGCGTTGAGTGTTGTACACAAGGGGGGTCGGGGTGGGCACAACAATGCATAATATGTTTCAGCTCTTTGAGGTCGGTCCATTTGTCGCCGTAAGGCTAGTTATGACACAAGAAGCGCCGAGCTGGGTACTAATGCCGCCCACTGCCCGGCATCAAGAGACCACTGAGCGCACGGCCTGCTCGGAGTGAAGTCCCTTCCGCCGCCTCTTTCTCCACCTCGCTGCCAGTTCCGCCGGATATCAAGGCTTTACATTTCTGTATGATTTCTGCCCATCCGCGGCCTGCTCGTGCTTGTTCTCTTCTATTTATAGAATACGGAGGATGAATGGAGGTCTCCCCAGCCCGGGCCTAATCTCGCAAGGCAGTCGGCGGAGGTCAACAGGCGCTCGTTGTGCCTTCTCTTGAAAGGACTGGCACCGGCGGAAGCTCAGAGAATGTTCTCATTACAGCTGAAGACCAGGGCTCCCTATTAGAGACACTAAATAATATATCGGCTGGCTAAATCCGACCGCGTTCGCTCCATAATTCATCTTCGGATCCCACCTCAAGCCTTTGAAGCAGCGCCGGCCATGCGTGCGCTGGCGCCCTCTAGTGGCAGCTGCAGGGAGCACAGGGGTAGACCCACTCGGAGGAGCATGAGCGGCTAGCCCTGAAGAAAGCGCATTCCAAGAATGGAACTAACGCTGCTGCTTCGCCAGAATTCCATTCCGAGAATAACATAGCCTATAGGTAGCATCACAAACTCTTTAATCCACTTTGACATAAATTATATGATTTACACGCCCTAAATTTACTGCCCCTTGCCTTGTAGTCACCTACTTGCTGCTGAGGAGGTAGGTAAAAGACCAGCATACATGTCAATAGACCTGATTCAGGCGGGAGACTCCAGATTTCTGTGGCAAAAGTGGTTCATTTTGTCCGTCTCCCGCCTGAAATTGACTCCGTTGTAAGAGAGGTCAACGGGGGAAATAAATTTACAGGGAAATATTTATAAAATCTCCTACTTTCCTCTTCTAAAATGTTGGCATGTATGGACAAGGGGGTTTGAAGCAATAGAAAGTGAAGAGATCTTACACATTTTCAAGGCCAGAGGTCGCAAAGACAGTGCCATGGGTACCAAAGGACAAGCTAGGAGCATGAGCTGCCAGCCCTATTATTGTCCATGAGAAAACGACACTTCCCACATGATGTATAAAACAATGCTTTAAATCTATCAATGCAGAGGATTACCAGTGACGTTGTGAGTGCTAGCTCTGCTGTGCAGAGGACATCAACAAGTCGTCCTCACAAGTGGGTGTGGGGGAATCTTTAGTACGCCCACCAGAGGCTTTCCACATGTGGTCACCTGTGCAAGCTGACGTAGAATCGCTTCTGCATCAGACGCCCACGCCTCCCCCTGCCCATCTGTGATACTAGCACGTGGCTCAGAAGGCTCATGTCACATCCTACTGAACGGTGCAAGCAGGAGAAGAGAGTGCAGCTCCATGCGAGTTGAATGGGATATCTCCTGCCAGCCTCCAACTTTAAATTTGAACAAGGTATCCCTTCCAGCGGAGCTTTTTTAAACTGACCCCTGTACATAGAGGGCAGGTATACTGCAATCCACGAGCAGAGATTTGTTTTGCAGTGGCGCGTGGGTCGGTCCACTTGGCAAGGGCCGACACTCCCTAGGGGGCATAATTATATTTAGTGATCTTTCCTTAGCTTGGGGTGGCTGGTGGCACCATCCTGGAAAGGGACAAGGTAGCACCTTTTTAGGTCTCGCCTAGGCAGTGCTTGCACAGTCTTCGAGACATGCTGTATTCATGATATGGGCATGAAGCTCCGCCCATCTTTTTAATTGGCTACTGCCAATGTCCTTTGTAAATGGTGGCTTTTCATTGGTCAATAGGCTTAGTAGTCCCTACTTAGTACCGCCTTTTCTCTTCTTGTAACCTCCCATGAGGACTGCCCTGGTTACATAGGTTGTTACTCAGTAGGTTTTAATTACAGTCTCCAAGCATTATTTTCTTAAGCCACTTTGTCCTGACCAGGGCTTAATTTGAGCCATTTGTTTCCGGTGCTCATCATCAGCATTTAATTGTCAACCCCAGCACTAGTGACAGACTGCCACAAGGTGGCGCTGTCTGGCTAATTTAGAGATGACCACAAAACCAGTTCATTTTAAATTTGATATACGTAACATTAACAATGACTATTACTTGCTGCCCAAACCATTCTTATAGCTTTGGGGACCTGGAATAGTCCAAAATTTCACACTTGTAGGAGTGTGATGGCTAGTAGCGGTGTTGTTACAATCACTGACCGCATGGCAGGGGCAATGTGTGGTGCCAGCTGAAGTGGCCTCCTGACAACAGCCCGGCACTTAAGTGTTTAACAATTCAAGCACTGGTCCTGTCTGCCCTTGCAGACATGACAGGCTCTCTAGCAACGCTTATTACCAACTCAGCAGGGCACCCGCTTTATGGACATCGCATTATACCTTTCAAATATGCTCCTCCCTCCTCCCTGCCCGCACAGACGCTGTGCTTCATGGTTTGTGAAGCGAGCTCGTTGCGGACGCTTCCACCATGTGCCATTGTTTCCCCTCCCTCTCTCATCCATTACTTTCAGTGTGCAACCTGCTTAATAACATCCACAGACTGTGCTTTTGGCCATTTCTGGGACGCAAGATGACGTGACTAACACGCTATTCGCCACAGGTGGCACTGCGGTCATTCACTGTAATGCACTTTTGCTAAGGCCGCGCAGAGGTGGGTTTTAAATACTGGGAAATAGACGCAAACCTCACGGCTTTCCTGTAGGGCCAGCACACGAACGGCTGGGCCATATCTATTGTAGAGCACGGAAGGCTTCTTTGGTGCACCTAAGCAGCAACAGTGGCAGTTTACTTTGGGAATGGGTGGGCTGTAATTTTCGGGGTGGTTCCTTTTCTAGCCAATCGCAGGCAATTACTAGGAAATAAATCGATACCGACTGTCCTAGTACCACCCAACAGCCTGCCTATCACTTTGAATCCAACTTTTTCCTTACTTCGCCTCATTTTCCCATATGGGAGACTAGGAAGCAGAGTGAAGTCAGACACCTGTGGGAGATCGTCTGTCCGGGCACTGGATGCAAGGGCCACGTTCAGGCACCTCACCGCCTGGTTGAGGAGCATTTGTGAGTCAGCAGCAGCCGTTGTCGTAGGAGTTTGAAGTTTAAATGTGTTACTGACTTCTCTGTGTGAAGGATCACACTCGGTGAACACAAGCGCGGTCGCTGCATTAATGTGAAGAAGCATTGAGGGCTTATCCTCCATTGCTAACCTGCGGTGCTAGAAATTAAAAGAGGTCAGGTGTGTAAATCTCGAACACATATACACAGACCAGTCGCGGCCACTGCAGGTAAGAGTGGTGGGCCGGGGGGGGGGGGGGGGGGGGGGGGGGGGGCGGGGGCGGGACTGAGATGACCACAAGGGAAATTATTTATTTACATTTTCCCTCGTGGTCGTCTCTCGAAATACCCCCCCACCCGGCCCAACCGCCCTTACTTGCAGCAGACTAAACATTTAAATAAGCGGAGATCATTAAAATGCGTCGAGGCCTGCAATGTTCTTGAAAACTCTCATCCAAGTGCCTAGCTAAAACACACTAGATAATACAACGTACGTCATTTTTTTCATACCCTAATTAGAGAACCATTGCCTACTACTTCAAGGGCTTCTGTACAGAAGGTGGTAGATTAATCCTTTCCAAGTTGTGGGGGATAGTGGTGCAAAAACAGACAAGGGGCAATCCAAGTCACCTCTGATCACATCTCCCTTCAGCAAGCCTGACACACTTTGCCCCAGAATCTGTTGTTTTTTGAGTAGGTTTAACATGAATTCCTTTCTCAACTGTACATTTAACCACAGCATGAACTAATCAAGTTGACTTAATGGATTTACTCAGAGAAGCATGTAAAGAAAACACCTCTGGTCTGATGGCTGCATCAAGCAGTAGAACTACAGTCAGTTTTTGTCTAAAAATGGATTCCTACATAGTAGGGCACATCATTCTCCAAACATCTGAGCAGGTGTAATGGCAAAAAAAAAACACTAGGTATACAGCACTCACAAACTTGATACCATACGTTTCTACCGTGGCAATGAATGATCAGGTTAACACTCAAGAACTAAAGCAAAGGTAAACCCCTAGATGATACCAGAAACATCCCTTGAGGATCGTAATAGGGTCGTCTGAGAAATTTTCCTTAAACCAGAATTCCTTTTCCTTCTGACTCCATGAGAAATAGCGAATTGCATAGATAACTGCCCTTTGTGATCAGGTGACTGACAAAAACATTTGCGATAGAACGCATCCCTCAAAGTAGATGTAATACTGGGGTGTGTCCTTTTTTGCAAACACCCTATTTTAATATTGCCTTCGATGCTGCAGGATGGCTTGACTGCTGCAGCCTCACCACTAATTCCCCTGACACCTCTTGCCACATAAGGCCCTTCTGCTAATCCTTCAAAGTTTGTTCTTCAATCTTAGAAGCAACTGTTCATCTAACTTATCACCCAGGGACATTGATTTATGGAGGGCAGTTCTGTGGAGAAGTGTGGCTCACTGGTTAGAGTAGGCAGACCTGGAAGCAGAGGTCAGCCCGGGACCAGGGTTCAATTCCCGGCTCGGCCTTGAGTCCATAAATTGTCCATGGACTCGATAATACTCGCTCCAGTGCATACTCGATTCATGGGTTCACACTCTGCGACTCTGGGCAATAGCTTGCTTAATCTCCACAATGGCCCCTCGCGGCGGGATGCCTGTCTTTCACCTTGTGGATGCCCTGCTGGGTTATCTCACAGGGGAATACCAGGACGGGTTCCCTAAGCAAGCGCTTAGAGACCGGTTGGTGATTTGCGCTATATAAATATCTGTACATTTACATTTACTCACTATAGCTAGAAAACCTCTTCCTTAATATTGGTAACTTGCTCCCTTCACTTTTCTGTAGCCCATGCTTACCTCCCTGCCTGGACGCTCTGCATCTATGATAACATTCTGGGATAAAAGGGGGAACGGACATCCCTTTAAAAAAGTTGTCCAAACCAGTCTCTACTGGAAAGCTTCCTTGAGATTCAGGCGGACTGTTGGTATCCTGTTAGTTTTGTCAACTCAGAGCCCACAATTTCTGCAAAAGAACTGTCAGTGGTTGCAAATAAGTAAGTGCTCAAGGGATAACAAATACAGATGGTGCCTTGCTTCTTTGGAGTTGTAGCCTGTCTCTTGCTTATTACTCTAGCAACTGAAGAGACTTACACTAAAGGCGCCTTAATCTGACAACCCTAGTACACGTCAGAAATACAGAAGCCTAAGTTATAAGAAATCAAGCGCGCCGCCTTTCTATTACATTTGCAACTCAATAGCACAGTACTTAGGTGGTGCGTGGGGGGGATGTGCGTCAGCAGTGGTTGTTGTTGCGTCCGGGGTCCAGAGCTCATAGGGAGCCGTTGTAGCTTCACGGGGTAGAAGAAGAGCCAGGTTTCCTGGCACTGGGCACGGTTCAGGTGCAGACAGGTATGCCTGAGGCGCGCCAGCGGCGTCCAAAAGTAGTCGTAGGAAGTGGGAGGGACTGACGGGAAGGCAGCGAGCGGGAAAATGGCGGGATTGGCGACAACTAAAAGAAGAATGTGGGGCAAACAGAAAAAAAAGACCAAACGGACAATGCGGGCAAATGCAGAAAACAATAGAATCACCCAAGCAGCGGGTGCGATAGCCAGGCCTCGAGGACTGTGGCAGAGTCACAGTTCTGATGTGCTATCTCAGCAGCAAGGGGAGAGCGACAGGCTTTACCCTGGAGATTGAGGGCTAACAATGGCTTGTTTTCCAGAGATTGAGGAACATGCCATATGCAGTCATGATGTCCCTTCACAAGCACAATCAGTGCAGCGGAGAGCCAGTCACAGGGTAGACCAATTCAGAGTGCAGTCCAGTACCGTGCTGAGCACAGGCAGAGTGCTCACTTGTCAGACTACTAAAATAGTTCAGCCACAAATTCATCCATTCACTGCAGATGTTGGATGCAAAGTCAATATTACAATTTTTTTGGGCTTTTGACTACATCCATCTTTTTTCTGGATGAAAATTTCCTTGAGAAAACTGTGAACCAAACACATGTGATGCCAAACAACTTCTGAGGGAGCATGGAGGCACTCTGGCACCACACTATAGGGCACAGTTGTGGACACCCACTTCTTTTGGGGAGGTGAAAAAAGTTATGGGCCTAACACTTTACATGGAATTAGTGCACAACCAACCAGATAGCCCAACTGGTCTACTCGTATAAGTGGGCAACAACCAGCTTTTCACTGTGAATGAGCAGAGACAGATTTTTGCTTTTTCAGCGTATTGGTATATTTCAACAATTCTGCTGCAGTGCCCCAGGACCACACAGACCATGATGGGTAGCTCAGAATTTAGCCTGTCGTGCAAAATTTGTCTGCCATGTTTTCTGAGATTTAAACTTCTGCATAGAATATAGCGGTCAGTGAGTCCTTGATCTTGAACAAAGGTTGACTATTGTTCAGGCAGTACATACCAAGTAAAAGAGCTTGTTACGTCATCAAAAGGTACATGTTGTGCGAGAGCTCTACTAGTTATGTGTACAGTCAAAGTGTACAGGGAACAACTCCACAATAAATCCCATAGGTTCCCCTTCCGCATTAGAAGTTAATGAAAAGATTGTAGACCACCCTACACGGGATTCCAGCTATTTATTGAACTGTAGAAAGCTGTCATTGTGGCTTGCAGTTCAATCAGAAAGCACTACAAAGGATTCCCACAAGAGCTTGCTTGTAAGAAGTTCAAAAAAAGTGAGAGCAATTTGTTGCATGGCAATGAACTGCTCGCTGCCAAATTCTCAAACAGGCAGGAACTAGATGTGTTCACTACACCTCACAATGCAAGCACTTATACCGTCACGGTATGAGGTCAGTTGGCAAAAGTCCACAAGCTCACCTGTATACTTAATTACAAGTACATGGGTGGAGTGGATAAAATGTATCAAGTTGTTCAACCATATAATGTAAGTCCTAAAACTCACATGGTATAAAAAGTTTGCTAGTCACTGATCTCAGCTAGCAACACACAATGCGTATGTTGTCTCTCAGCAGCCCACCACAGTAAGATTAATGTCCTCCTTTGACTTTTAGTTGGCTCTTATTGAAAACCTTACTGCTGCAGAAGCAGTAACCTCTACCTCATTTGTTGCAGAGGATGTTGCAAGGCTGCACGATCAGCAGTTCGCCAACAACATTGCTGCAAAATAGCAGCAGATATTGCAGATGCAAAGTTTGTTCTCAGCAAGGAAAGAGGCAGCAGAGTAGATATTACTGTCCCCATTACAGATCTCAACCTGGCCTGTGTTTTCCAACTTGCTTCACTTTGTACTACAAAAAAGTGGTGTTCTAGGAAACCAATAAGGTGGAGCACATAGATTAAGAGTTATTATCTGTCCCATATGGTTGTCCGTGGATACATACCTTCCATGGCCCATTACCGGAGTAGCTGTGTAGTTTTTTTTAATTCTTCCATCTAATTTGGAAATATTGACCCTACTTCAAGTTTTTATCTTCCTAAACTAGTTTCGAACCACTGAGTCTTTACTGCCTCTACTGACTTTGGCTTTTTGCCATCTTCACCCTCCGTCAAACCATGGTAGATTTTCTGTCTGCCATTTTACAATTACATTAGTCAATGCACTAAACGGTGGACAGGACACGCACCATGTTTTGACTCAGTATCTTGTCCACCAGGTACTAAGGCCCGTAATCTCTGTAAAAGTGTTCTTTTGTGAACCTAGTAAAGTCTGCCCATAGCATGTTAAGCCAGTTTTCAAAAGTAGATTTGCTTCAACTGTCCAAGGAATGGACCACAAGTGCATCCTCAGACACCCCCCCAACTTACTTCTACACAGTGGAAGGAGTAGGATTTAGTGCAGCCAGTGCACTGAAGGCACATAAAATACAAGTCTTTCTGAGCCTAAGCAGGCTGCAACAAGGAGTTGTTCTTAAAGGTGCACATAGCACCCTCCCATTATTAAGACTCCCGGTGAGACAGACACAAACCGGCAGTCGAAGATTAGCTTAGGTTTGTTTTCATAGGTATCTTGTGTGGACAGGAGGGCGGATGGTTAAGGTAGTTGTGACATACACATCACTGTTCTCACCACTAGTCATATGTAATGTGTCATGCTAGAGGCCTGTTTGCCAACTTCAGCCTCTGTCAGATCATGGCAGATGTTCCACCTGTCGTATTACTAATGCATTATAGTCCATTGTCTGCACATAACAGTGGATAAGACATGCCGCATTACTAGTGCAGTATAGTCAATGGATTGCACATAACGGTGGACAGGACATGCACCATGTTTTTACTGAGTACTCTGTCCACCAAATCCTAAGGACCTTAGTCTTTCCAGAAGTGCTCTTTAGGGAACTTAAGAGTCTGCTCCAGCATGTTTAGCCCAGTCTCCAAAAGGTACATCTGCTCACAGTGTCTGAGGAATGGGCCTCAAGTTCACACTCCGACGGACCAAATGTCCTTCAACACACTGTAAGGAGTTGGAATTAAGTGTACGGAGTGTGCTGAAGGAAGGTGCATGAAATAATTCTTTCAGAGCCTAATCAGACTGCTACAATGAGTAGTTAGTAAAGGTACACCTGGCACCTTTGGTGTGAGAAGAAGGTCCAGGGATCCTGGTCATGGGAGGTAATGCCTTTGTCTATAATACGGGAGGAGATTGGCTCGAGGCACTGGACCCTTCCAGCCTCTTAAGGAACTGAGTAAAGAGAATGGGAACGTTGTCTGCTCATTTCTTTAAGAATTGGTTCTCCCAAAGAAAATCCTATTTGGTTTTTATGTATAATTTTGAAAGAAAGGCACGTTTTGTATATTCTTTTTTCAAAAAGTATTTAATTGGTTGTATTCTTGTTTTTGTGTTATTTAAAAATAAAAAAATTGGATGTGCAGAAACAGCCGACACGTGTTTCACCCTTCTTGGTCTATTGGAACAGGGCTTTCTCAAGGCTGCAAAGAGAAGTAATCATAACAATAGGAGTTAAAACTGATTATCAAGAGATCCATTTGTGAACCGCCACCAGGTGCACAATCTAATCTATATACAAGTGCCTGATGGTGGAATTATAAAAGAAAAAGTGATATAATTGGAATGAAAAGTGAGAATGTCACCATCAACAGGGGTAGAGATTTCAAAAAATTGTACAAAGGTAATGGATGATAGGGTGCGCCAAAGTTTAGTAACAAGCAAGATGGTGCATAAGAAGTGTGCTTACATTTTTTTTTTTTTTTTAATGGGTAAACAATGGGAGAAAAGGGGGACTACATACTAGGATGCTGGCAAAAGGAAAAGTAAAATGGTTTAAAAAATCCGGTTGTGCTATCGAGAAGAGAGAAACTATTGAATGCAATACATCTTCTTAAGTAGAAGTATATTTAATCTAATGGTCCTGAGAAGAAAAAAAGACAAGAAACTGGTTTAATTTAAAATGGATTAGATTGGTGATAGGACTAAATCCTGTGGTGGTGCACTTATATATTCAGCCACATGCTTAGTGAGTGAACAGTCAATCGAGCAATTATACAAGAGTAACATTCAGATGTACCTTATTTGTTTAACATTTTTTTTTTATTTGAAAATTCTTTTTATTGGCATTTTGAGGTTTAAACGTACATACAGCGTGTGTCGCAGAGAGAGTTGTGGTACATAGGTATTAGAGTAGACCTCCGTCAACATAGGGAGTACATCAATATCTTGTTCAGTGAGGATGTGGTCTGTGTTGTAGCAGAGCATTGCCATAGAGGGGAACTGGGGGAGAACTGAACTGGGGTGTGCCATGGGGTGTGTAGTGTTTGAGTGGGCGTACGCGATGGGTCCATTTTTGCCTACTCGACAGTGCAGTTGCTGCTCGCTCAGGGGGAGGCGGGTGTGTGGAGTGATGTGGGGGGCCGTTGAGTGTGATAGAGTGACGAAGACGGACCCGACTGGTCCGGTGATGGCACAGGGAGTAGTGGTGGAAGATCCACTGTCTCAGGAGCCTGTATAGCAGAAGGCTGTACCGTGTTGGGGGTCTGGGCGGCAGTGGCTGTGGCTTCCGGGGTCTGGGATTGTCTGAATTGGTACAATAGGAGCGCCCATTCTAGGGAAATAGGGATTTTGCGGATACCTTTGGCTTCTTCCGCACGGATTACCTCTTCCTCAGCAGCTGCCCATTTAAGAACCGCTCCTGCCCATGCCGCCAGCGGGGGGCCCGATGGATCACGCCAGTGCATGGCTATACAGCGCTTGGCCAGCAAGTGGGCTAGGGATACAAAGCGCATTGGTATTTTGTGTCGTTTCCTACGTCCCAGTATGCCCAATGCACAGCCCTCCGAGGTGGTCAGGTGGGTCAACCCGGTAAGTTCCTTGAGTGTTGAGTGGATAGATGACCAATAGGTCTGAATGCCCGGACACGTCCAGAACATGTGATAAAAGTCAGCGTCCCCCGCTGGGCAACGAGGGCAGAGGAAGATCGTGTCGGGGTAAAAGCGTTGGAGGCGTGCTGGTGTTAGGTAGGCCCTGTGTAGGATATGGTACTGTAGGTTCTTGAACCGGGCATTCCTGGAGACTTTTTTGGGGAATTCTATTGCTCTTTCCCATTCGCTATCGTGGAAAGGTCGACCAATTTCCTCCTCCCAGAGGGTCCGTAGGGGTCCTAGGAGCGGGGGTGTCAGTTCCCTGATCGACTTGTATAACCATGTAGTGTGGTGGCGCCCCGGCCCCATTCGTAATATGGCGTGGAGAACCGGGTGTGTGGGGGGTTCTCCCAGGGTGAGGTCGGCGTATGGCCGGTAGTGGCTGAGGAGTTGGCGATGACGCAAGAATTGGCCGGGGGGGGGAGGTCACACTCGTCCATGAGTTGCCGGTACGACCGCAGCTGTCCGTCGCCGAACAGTACTTCCGCTTCGGTGATGTCCCTTGCCGTCCATTCCCGCAGCATGGCGGGAGTAAAGAACCCTCCCTGTCTGGGCCAGCCGACCAGCGGTAGCAATGGTGTGTACAGAGGGCAATCTGGCGCCATGCGGTGTATACGTTGTATGCACTTCCGGGCTATGTCTACTTGTAGGGGGTAAGTCCGTGTGGGGCGAGACCCCGGTATGAGTAGGCGGCGTAAGTCCGGTATGGGTATGTTACCTGCGGCAGTACATGTTTCGAGTGTGCATCTGCCCGCAGTCCAATAGGAGAGCCACTGGAGCTGTGATGCCAGGAAGTAGGCTTCGAATGATGGTGCGCCGAGCCCCCCTTGTGTCGTGGGTAATTGCAGTTTGGCTAGCGCGATCCTATGCCGTCCCTTACCCCATATGAGAGATCTGAGGAGCGTGTCTAAGTCCTTGAAGAAGGAGTGGGACGGGATTACTGGGAGGTTGGTGAAATGGTATAAGAGCCGCGGACCAGGATCATCTTAGCCAAGGCGACCCGGCCTATCGGGGCCAATGGGAGGTTCCGCCAAAACCCGATGGAGGATCGTATCCCTGCGAGTACCCTGCGGTGGTTGCCCTCGTAGAGGTCGGCTGGGGAGTGGTATAACCTGATTCCGAGGTATCGGGGACCCTCTGCCGCCCAGTGTAGTTTCTGGCCACCGATCCGTACATCCTGGGGAGATACGTCCGGGTGGAGGGGGTACACCATCTATTTGTCCCAATTCACTTTCAGGCCCGAGGCCTCTGTGAATTCCGCCAGGGCGGTCTCTAGTGTGGTGAGATCCGCTGTCACGTATGTATATGAGGAGGTCGTCGGCGTACATGGACACGCAGTGCGTTGCGTCCGCTAGTGGAATGCCCCAGTCTTGCCCGTCCCGACGAAGTCGGATAGCCAAGGGTTCCACCGCGAGCGCAAATAATAAAGGCGAGAGGGGGCATCCTTGGCGTGTGCCTCGACGTATTTCGAATTCCGGGGAGATGTAGCGACCAAGACGAACCCGAGATGTGAGGTTAGTATATAACAGGCGCGTGTAGGCGAGAAGCGTGGGACCCAGCCCCGTCCGTCCGAGAACTGCAAAAAGGAACTGCCATGTAAGAGTATCAAACGCCTTCTCGAGGTCCAAAATTAAACACGCCGCCCGAGGGAATCGACCGCCCAACTGATCCTGGATGTGAAAGAGGCGCCGAATGTTGTGAGAAGTATTCCTCCCTGGGACAAAACCACATTGGTCCGGATGTACCAGCGAGCGGAGAATTTGTGAGTATCTATCCGCTAAGATTTTCCCCAGGATTTTACAATCGGCTGTCAGTAGCGTGATGGGGCGATAAGAGGCCAGGAGTTGGAGGTCCCGGTCGGGTTTCGGGAACGTCACTATCACCGACGCTCTCATAGAGCCGGGTAGTTCACCAATCCTGAGTGCCGCGTCCAGTACCGCGAGGAAACGGGGAGTCAACAGAGAGGCGAAGGTGGAGTAGTATTCGAGCGGAAACCCATCCAGACCTGGGGCCTTGCCTCGGGCCAGGGCCCTTACCGCGCTGGTAATCTCCGTGGCTTTTATTTTTGCGTCCAGCCCCGTCTTGTCCTCAGTAGAGATCTGAGGGAGGGGCAGAGGGTCCAGGAAGTGGCCGACGGCCCCTGGGTCGAGAGATGAGGGGACCGTGTATACCGCTGAATAGTGTTGGTAAAATGCCTGAAGGATCTCGTCTTGGGATTGCACTAGGGATCCTTGGGGATTTATAATTGCAGTGATGGGCCGAACCTCGGTGTCTTGTTTAGCGAGCCATGCCAGGAGTGTGCCCGTTTTATCACGGTCCTTGTGCATGCGGGTAGCGTACGTCCGGAAGTTGTGACGTCGAAGATCTGTGCACGCCGCTTGATATGCCGATTTGGCTTGGGCGACTTGGGTCGTTGTCTCTACCGATTGGTCTGCGGCTTTGGTAGCCGTGGCCAGTCGCTGTTCCGCCACTTTTAGGGCGTGTTCTACCATGTGTCTCATCCCGACCCGCTGTTTAATACAGTCCCCACGGGCCACCACCTTGAAGCCGTCCCACTCGACCAGGGTCGACGACGCAGTCCCCGTGTTATGAGTAAAATAGTCTGAAATGCTTTGTTGGTGGTCGTGTGTGAAGACCTGGTCTGTGAGGCATTCCCGTGAGAGACGCCATGTGGGGACGGGGGGGTGCGGGGGTCTCCATTGGAGGCAAAGGAGATGTGCATCGTGATCGGATACAACTCTGCCTAGATAGTCCGAGTGGCATACTTGCGGGAGAAGCGTAGCGGAGCATAGGAAGCGGTCAAGCCGAACTCGTAGACTGTGTGGGATGGAGTGGAAAGAGTAGATGCGGGCTTGAGGGTGGTGTGATCTCCATGCGTCTGTGAGCGACCAGTGCGCCACCCATGTTTTAAAGCGTTCGATTTGTCTGAGGATGGGGGAGTGCGGGGGTGGGGGATGTGAGCGGTCCAGTCTCGGGTCCAGGATACAGTTAAAGTCCCCGCCTAAGATCCAGGGTACATGGGTGAATTGGGCCAGGGAGTGTGTAAGCCGGTCCCAGAATTTATCCTGGTCTACGTTCGGGGCATATATACTTCAAGAGGACAGCCCTGCCATCCAAAACCCCCTCCAGCAAGGCGAATCTACCTTCAGCGTCCACCACCCGTCTAAGTTCCCGGAATGGGGTCCCTGGGCGAATCCATATCAGTACCCCCCGGGCGAACGAGGAGTAGGTCGTGGCGCAGATTAGGCCGCGCCATTTTGCTCGCAATTTGCCCACTTCAGTCGAGTTAAGATGGGTTTCCTGTAGATAGAGGATGGATGCCTTCTGTCGCTTCGCGTAGGCGTATATCGCATAGCGCTTACGTGGGGTGTGTAGGCCGCGTGTGTTGAGCGTGAGTATGTTTATGTCTGCAGTGCTCGGCAGCTGTGCCATGGGTGTGTGCGTCTGTGTGCGGGTCGGCCGAGTCTCCCGACAGGTAGAGTACATCGTAGCCCCCTGAGAAAGCGCCGCGCCTGTGAAGAGTAGGTAGGTGGGAAGCCCGCCCAAGCGGAGAGTCTGTGACGTGAGGCCCCATGGCAGGGTGGGACGAATTTGAACTGGGGTGTTGATAACGTGTGGGGATGCGGGAAACTGTCCCAATACCGAGGACTCATCGTTTAGGAAACGAAGCGTCCAAACTTCCTCCCGTAATACGAGGGGGGATAACTGCTCTATATGAGGGGGGTGACGGTATGCAAATGCGAAGCTACCCGTTAAGTGGGCATGTAGAAGGAGCAATGCGCGTCGTGTGCAGGGTGTCAGCCTCTGGGTGTGAGTTTGTGTGCATCAGGCAGACATACATGCAAGGATACAGTGCGGCAGTCCGTATGCCTGAGTTGCCTCAGGGCCCGGTAGGAGAGGTCCGTCCGTCCAGCATCCCATCCGCAGTTTGCGGGGTGGCGTGGGGGAGCACCGCCAGGTCCATCCCCGAGACGGTGCCGTCGCTGTCGTTTTCGCCTTCTGACGAGAACAGGTGTGGGGGTCGATCTATGAGTTCCGAGGGCGGTGTAGAGCGCAGATCAATTGCTGCTTGTAGAGCCCCGCGACGTTCACGCATAATCTGCTCGAGGTCGGGTGAATCGTGGGAGCTGCTTGTGGGCCTGGATTCAATGTAGTGAAGCTTCTTGGGGCGTTTCCGGGTGCGGAAGGTCTTGAGAGGCGAGCCCCTTTGGGGATGAGGAGTGGGCGCCCGTGAACAGTGTTGATCCGCCCAGTCCTGTGCAGCCTCCACGGATGTGAAAAAGAGAGAGGACCCGTTGTGGATGATCTTGAGACGGGCGGGGAACAGTAGGGCGTATTGAATCTTATTGTCTCGCAGTCTCCGCTTTACGTCCAGGAAGGAGGATCTCTGCTGTTGTACGGCACGAGCATAATCCGGAAAGATCATTATGTGGTGGTTTTCCACCCGTAGTGGCGCCGCCAATCTCGCCGCTCGGAGCACCGCATCCCGATCTCGGAAGTGGAGGAACTTCGCCAGGAGTGGCCGGGCGCCGCGCCGGGCGTGGGGCCTCAGGGCCGGAACCCGGTGAGCCCGCTCGATGGAGAAGAACGCTGTCCGGTCCGAGGGCAGAGTAAAGGATTTCAGCCATGTGTCCATGTAGTCTATGGGATTTCCTGCCTCGATACCTTCCGGGAGCCCCAGCACCCTGATATTACAGCGTCTTGAGCGACCTTCCAAGTCGGTAGCGCGCTCCTCCACCGCGGTCAGACGGGTAAGGACCCCCTGGAGGGTCATCTGATGTTCCTTCAGCTTTCGCTGTATTTCCGCCATCGTCCGTTCCTCCGTGTGTACCGGTCGGCCAGTTTCCGGTGGTCATCGCGGAGCAGGTTTACATCCGTCGCTAGGGTACCTAGCCTTTCCTCCATGGACAGACGGGATAGTTCAATGGCGGCCAGGACCTTGTCCAGCTTGTCCGAGATTGAGAGGTCCGTGGAGGACGCCGTGTTGGGAGACCAGGTCAAGGTCTTAGGCATGTTCTCTGGAGCTGTCTCCGGGACCGCCTGGTGCGGCGCGGGCGTTGATTTCCCCATCCTGTCTTCTCCTGGGGCGGACAAAGGGCCGGCGGTGCCGGCCAGGCCTCCAGAGCCTGCCGCGGCGCCTGGGGTCCGTGGGAGGAGGAAGGGTACGGTGATAAAGGACCACGAAGGCGCGGCTACTCGAGCCGGTGTCTCGGGGCTCTCTCCACTGGCAGGACGGGACGGGGGGGGGGGGGGGGGGGGGGGGGGGCGGCAACCCCTCGCGCGGCACCCCCAATGGCCTACCCTCTGTACAGGCAGCTCGCCTGCATCCGATGACGTGGGTGGGGGATCACGTTCGGCGTCTTCAGGGCTCGGCTGCACCCTCCGCCGGACCCCCGGGCGATCCCTGCAGCCACCACCCCAACCAAGTCTCGTCCAGAGGCCCGCAGCAGAGGCGAAGACCCCGCAGCACTCCAGGAAGTAGTCCGTGAGGCCTGTGGCGTGGGAAGCTTGAAGGGCGCTCGGTGTCCGGGGCGCCGGGTGTTGGGCTGGTCACCGCCTTGTGCCGGTGCAGCTCGTCGCGTCGGTCTCCTCCGATCTCCAGGGCCCCCGGGACCCCGGGGGGCCCTCAGGTGGTCTGCGCTGGAGAGATGGCGGGGAGGCCGTCCGGGCCGCCGTCGTGACAGTCACTAAGGCGAAGGGCTCACCGGCAGCGCAGGAGAGATGCTAGTGTCCCTTTAGCGGCCATGTTGAAGTCAGGCAGGTAGCGAGTAAGAGGGTCAGGGAGTCCCTGGGTCGCGCTGCTCTCGCCGGATCCCAGCGCCACCTCTCCGCCTCCTCGAGAATCAGGTATGGAGGGTACCTGGGGTCCCCGGTGGCGACGTCGATGTCCAATCCCGGTTCACTGCGGGCACCCGGGAGCCAAGATGGCGGATCGATGTGTGGCTGCAACGAACATCCGCCCCAGAGCGCTCCGGTCCGCAATCCCCAGAGGTGCTGCTGGCTGCTCCCGTCCGAACCGCCGTGCGAGGAGAGCGCACCGCGCCGCCGTCCTCAGCGCCCCGCTCCGTCACCGTCTCCTTTATGGAAGCCCCGGCGCCATCTTGGGTCGCGGGCTGCGGCACCAGCAGCTCCGTCCGGAGGAAGCCTCGGCACTACTGCTCCTGACGTGTTCGGGCGCCCATCGGGACTGCTCTGCCGTGCAGGTGTCTTCCGGTGGTCTCTGGGCTGACGATCGCCCGTTTCAACGCTCCGAGACGCTATGAATTGGCGCCCGGTCACGGAGCCTCAGCACTGCATTACCGCCATCGTGGCTGGCGTGGCCACGCCCCCCACCTTATTTGTTTAACATAACAGCAGTATGCAATTTCCTTTGATGTAGGTACAATGAGTTTATGCAACAAGTTTATTTCAAGGCAAAAATGTATAGATTATAATTTGTAGAAAGGAAAAAGGCACAGGAGAGGGAAGAAACCATGAGCAAGGAACAGTTTTGTACAGTTCTTGATATACACATTGAGAAATGAAAGCATAAGTAGAACAGGAAAAAGTTCGCCTTTCATGGGAAATTCTGCTAGATACAGTATTTAGCCACATCTATGTGCGTGCTCTGCCAGTTTCATGGTAGTTGAGTGCAAGGGTAACAGGGTCATGGATTTATCGCTAACAAACGATAAATTAAAACATATAAAAAGACCAAGTTTAAATGCCAACTGGGCAGATTGGAGTTTCTTTCAAATGTGGGTTTCTTAACTTTCTAAACAATTACATACCCCTAGAGTAAGGGGTGGAATTACCGCAAGAAATGGAAATATCAGATAGGACTAATCTCTTGAGCAGCTAAGTTGCCGTATTGGAAATACAGACTAATATCGAGTTCGGTAAAAATGACAAAGTCACTATTTTCTAACAGTAATGCGACAGACAGGACTAACGCCCGTCTAGGGAGTAAGCCTTCACGAAAAACTGGCATAAATTTACTAATATCCAGTAGAATAACTGTCCCTTGCTCTGAACGTCGTGGTGGTTAACGGCGTTCGGAAACTGCGCCATCTTTAAATAGGCAAGATTTTAGGTACGACATTGCGTGATTACTGCTCGTGTGTGAGCGTCATTTCTAAGAGGTGGAAAGAAAAGGCAGAGTGACTCGCAAAGTACCTCTGAAATTAGGTGTTGCGTTTTTAGGTCTCGGGACCATCCGGTCGGCAGACCGGAAGTCCGGAGATTTAATGTCTTTGAGAAGAGGGGCTTGCACCCGCCCCTCTTCTCTCCTGTTCTCCATTGGCCGGCCTCTTAAATGCTGGCCAGCCACTGGAGAAGAGGTCCAGTCACTCCGATTATGCCCCGTCCTTTTCGGATCGGGGGGCGTGTTTTTTAAAGAAAGTCTCATTCTCTCCTCCAGCCAATGGCTGGAGGAGAGAAAAGACAAACACGCCCCCGAATCCGCCACTGCCTTTCTCCGAGGCATTTCTTCTTGACCTCGGAGAAAGGCGGTGGTGTGCTTGCCTTTTGCTGTGCTTTCTTTACAGGAACTGTTTTTTTTCTTCTTTTTCTTGCAGCACTGAATTATAGAATTCAGCTGTCTCCCTTGTATGCTTCTATCTTCCCCACCCTTCCCTCCATGTCCCTCCCCGGCACAGCAAAGCATCTGTGCGGCCCTCCCCCTTCCACCTTCCCCCACCCTCACCCTTTACGTTAGTGTTTTGACTGTGCGCTTGTTATTAACCACGCATGTGCTGGCGCAGTGTTTGTGTGTGAATTCTTTCTGGATTGCTACAGTGGTGTCTTCCGGTGCCCTCGGCTTGTGTTTTTATTTTGTAGAAGGAGCGGTGCCAGCCATCCCCGCCTCGAGTTTCTTTAGAAGCAGATGGGCTCCCTGGTCCGGGTGATTATAGGGGTACCTCTCAGACCTGTTCCCCGTGATTTATGAGCAAAAAAAACAAGCACGTTTTCCCTCTCCATCACACGCCGAGGCTCGCGGTTAGGGGATGGGAGGGCGTCTTTGAAGATGAATCTGTTCTGTGATGGGTGACGGAGAGGGACAGACACATAAAAACACCAATAACAGCGCTTCCCACCCAAGAGGCCTGACAAGCTGGAAATGCCAGAAATAAATGAAGAAAATATATTTAAAATGACAGCTTCTATTGTAAACGCAAGAGACACAAATCTATCACCAGAGTCCACGACTGCCAGGGCCTGTAAGCCACAGGAGGGTTCGTGGAGTTAAACGCTCGCCGCTGAAACATGCGGCAACTCCTAACCAGCCTCCCTGTCAAAGCCGTTTAATTGAGGAAAACTACATTGGCCAAAAGCAATACCTGGTATTTATAGCGCCGAGAAACGGCTAAAGTGCGGTGTGAAGCACTATCGACAAAACATTACATTAAAATTCAAACATAGGATACCCCGGAGCCTTAGGCACACTTTAAAAAGGGGATTGTAAAAATGCGCCTGAGATGTAACATTAATGTTGTGCCAGAAATGGGTGTCTCGTAACTTATCTTTGGGAAAGTCAATAACTAGAAAGTCCCAGTACACATTTCACGTCTGTGTCGTTTCTTGTACCACGCGCTTGTTTAATTGTCATATAGTATGTGTTGTGCTGACTTGAGGCTTTTCTTCCCGTTGCGGTGGGTGACGTCTATTGCTTTTACGCTCTTGTCATTCGATGACTGTGGATTGCCGCGTCCCCCCCAACCCTCCCTCAAGCTCGACCTCTGTTCAATATCTTCAGCCACAAATCGCAGAGAGACGGGGACGAAGGTGGTCTCTTATTACTATAGAAAGTTGAGACAAGCCTGATTTTCCCTAGCCAAGTCATGCTCAAATGGGACGACAATCGGGGCGTTATTTCTAGGTTTGCATATATTTCCTAAAGATAACTATATGCCCCTTCGGTGGCTATGTGCACCTCGATGCTTCTACTTTTATTGAAGGAACCCCCCACACCCATATACGCGTATATATTAATGGGATACCCTGATTAGTTTGTGCATCAGACTGTGGGAGAGGGTGTTCTTTGTTTTGTTTATTTATTTATTTGTGGGTTTCTATATAGCGCCTACGCTACTTTTCCCTCAGGTGTCAGCGCGCTTTGTTTCTCTCACTATATAGCACCGCGCTCCTTGTGTGATCCAGAGACCCACAATGCTGCCTGTCTCTTCACGGAAGTGTCGCGTGAGCGCCTGGGAGAGGTCTCAAGACCCTCATGGCGCTACCTCAATCCCAGACCCCTCCCCCACCACCCCGTAGTGGCCCAGCCCACCCGCCACTTAAAGTGCAATAAACGTGATACAGCGGTGTCTCCGGCCTGGTGCAGGGTGACAAGCCCATGATTCATGGGTGGGGGCGGGGGTCTGTGTGAGCAGCCAGGATTGCGGGGAATGCGGTGAGGGAGACGCACTAATCTCCCGGGCAGGGACGGAGGCTCCCGTCTGACGGCCCCCGCCGGCTAGGGGCTCTGGCTTCCATTGCCGACTGTCACCCCTATCTACAGCGGCCTCGCCCGCCCCACCTCGGCCCTTACCGCGGGAGGTGGGGAGCGCCCCCCCCCCCACAAAATGAGCCCTCGCCCCACTCGAGAGAACACTCACTCCTGGTACTGCACCCGCACCGCAGTCGCTCACTCCACCTCTGGGGCATCAACATACGGGCAATTCTCACGCACTCACATCGTTTATTCAGTCTCTGGCGCCTTTCTGACTCGCGATGGTTTGATTGTGTGTGCTTGTGTTTCGGATTGTGGCTGTATGTATGTGTGCTTATGAACGTGACGTTGTGATTGTGCCCTGTGTGTTTGCGAGTCTGTGTCTTTGTGTGGGTTTCTGGGTATAAGTCTGGCTGTGTTCGCGTGAGTCTCTGTGGGTAGGTCTGTGAGCGGGAATGCTTAATGTGTCTGTTGCGCGTCTGTCTCTATTTGTGTTCTGTGTATACGTGTCTGTTTGTGTACCCCATCACCTTGTTTCTGTTTGAAGGGGGCTTAGTTTTACCCTCAACAAAGGAGCTACACGCACCTCTGACACATATACTTTTTTTGCTCCAAAACACAGCACTGTGCGCTCGATTCATATCTTTAACTTCAGACGCGGAGTAAAGACCAGATCAACACCGAGGAAAACAGAATCTATTTTTTTTTTAACCAACTGCACCTTGCGCTTAATGGTCTCAAGTGTATTTGATGTAAAATCAAAGTGGGGGGTGGGAAAAATTTCACTCCATGGAACTCCATGAAGTTACAGAACAAGCATTTACAATGCAATGGTCTCGGCATTGGTAAAGTTAGAGCTATTGGCATTGCTCATGACATTATTTTTATTTATGTTTTTGTTTTTAAAACATTTAAATAAACGGCATTGTCATGAGCCATGCCAATAGCTCTAACTTTAACAATGCCGAGACCGTTGCATTGTAAATGCTTGTTAGATATTATTGCTGTCCGGAGAAGAGTCAAAATTGGCTTCAGCAAAACTTACGATACAGAGAAAAAAAAAAACAATGTTGAACATCACTTTACTGATAAAAAAACCGAACGCCATCTTTTGGTGGACATATGTCTAAAAGGTGGTATGGATGAGAAAGTGACTAAATGCCTATTGAATTCGATTTTCTGTTTTTCAGTAATTAAAGTCAGGAGAGGAGTTATGTTTACGGGATTAGGCACAGGAAAATACAAATACGTTATAGCAAGAGTAGCGATATAGAATGCCACCAGACTGATGGAGACGGACGCCATATTTTAATGGACCTGTATCTCAAGAAAATTTTAAGATAGTCACTTCTAATGTGAGCGTCATGACTGTAGAGGTACTATTAAAAGTATGCGCCATTATTGAATAGGCTTGCACAGGATTCTAGTTAAGGTTCTTAAATTAAGCCTAAAGAAAAACTGGGGAGAATTGATAACAGCAAGGACCATCCTTGTGGATGTATTAGATATTTTTTAGAATCTACAAGACTTAGTCTAAAAGGAGTTGAGCCCAGCATCGTAACCTGGGTTGATTCAGGTCAGGAGAAAAGACCAAAGTTTTCAAAAATCCTGGGATAAATGTCCCAGCGATGTGAATAATTGATATTACTTACTAAGCCTGCTGAGAATGGACATAACGTTGGAGGGACGGTGGTGTTTAATCTATTGTCTAACCTTTCTATTTCTGGAGAGACGCATAGTTTGGAAAAATATTTTATGTTTGAAGTGAGGAAGGCACCTATATAAGTAAGGAATGGGCTTTTAAAAGAAATTATGCCAATGGCAGATAGCTTGTCTCAAAGCCAGAAAAGGTAGTCTTTACTGGTGGAGGGAGAGTACTAAACTGGTGTCAAGATTCACATTAAAATTATCTTAACCCCTTCAGTGCCCCGCCCTTTCCCCGCCCTGTGCCGGGCGTTGCATTAGCGGGCGGGGTTCATGACGAGATAGTCTCGTCATGGGCACAGCGCAACCGTGCTCCATGACGAGACTATCTCGTCATGGGCACTGAAGAGGTTAAAGCCAATGATGCCACTCGTTCTTTATTCAGCCCTTTCTCCACTGTTTCCAAACGGATAATGAGGGAGCTTTCTTGTTGGCGCAGTTGATGTTCAATGTTACCTCCTCTCGCATGTTTCAATTTTTTAAGGGCACAGAAAGAGAAACTTGGTCTTTTATATTTAATTTATCGTTTCTGTTTGCGATAAATCCATGACCCTGTTACCCTTGCACTCAACTACCATGAAACTGGCAGAGAACGCACACATAGATGTGGCTAAATACTGTATATAGCAGAATGTCCCATGAAAGGCGAACTTTTTCCTGTTCTACTTATGCTTTAATTTCTCAATGTGTATATCAAGAACTGTACAAAACTGTTCCTTGCTCATGGTTCCTTCCCTCTCCTGTGCCTTTTTCCTTTCTACAGATTATAATCTATGCATTTTTGCCTTGAAATAAACTTGTTGCATAAACTCATTGTACCTAAATCGAAGGAAATTGCATACTGCTGTTATGTTTAACAAATAAGGTAATCTGAATGTTACTCTTGTATAATGGCTCGATTGACTGTTCACTCACTAAGCATGTGGCTGAATATATAAGTGCACCAGACAATCAACAAAGGAGTGTGTCAGTGTAGTATCAAAATAAAAGAGCAAGCATGCTAGTAATCACAGTAAGATTATTATTGTTGAAAAAAACCATTCATTTTTTTATAAAAGCCCTCACTCACCAACCTGGTTGGAGACATGCTTCATCATTGGGCCCCACCAGGAGTGGCCGAATGCCACCCTAGTGTGCTGCGACGCCAGTTTAATGCGGAGCTGGTAAAAAACGTGTAGGGTGAAAGTGAATTTAGTGAAATTTAAAAATGCCCAATTGTGTCAAAAAAGAAACCTTTATTAATTTTGGCAATCAGACACAAGTAAAAAAAAATGTGTGGGATAACAAACTGGAATTACAAGTTCATATATTATCCCTAAAGGTGCGGTCAACATGTTTCTGCCTCCATGAATATTTATCAGGCTTTCATCAGGACCAGAGGTGTGGGGTGTGAAGATCCCGGTGGTATGGGCGCGCTAAGGCCCACCCTGACCAAGGGTTTGTAAGTGTTAAAAATTTCAAAAAAAAACTTGGAATAGATTCCGTCAAATATAGAGAGGAACCAAGTTTATTCTAGCCAAAAAAGGTTGTGACAGACAAAGACGTACAACAGCAAGAGACATAAAAGACAAACAAGTTATGCGTCAGTATGCATCTGAAGAATGTCACAGATAGTGGACATGCATACATGCTCATTCCGGGTGCACTTATTGTAACAGTAACAAGAACGCTGGTGTTGCTATCTGTGGACTAGTGCTAAAATAAAAAGGACTACCAATGGAGTCCTATTTTAAGACACAAGTGTGCGATCCATCTCTAATTAGGGGGCATACAGGTGCCCAAATAACTTTATGCACTAGCAGGTGAACTAGGCCGTCATGTAAGTGGCCAACCGTCACCAATGCTACTGGGCAAAACGAAATGACATGAGGAAACGTTATTTTCTTACAAAAGGTGCAAAGGATCAATGCACCATGGGTCACGTCAGCAGTTGGCTGGCATAAAACCATACAGTGCATATGAGCTTCAAGGGCTTAGAAAGTGAGGTTGTTGATGATTTCGTGGAGGTGCGTGTATGATAGTCAGACAAATCTAGAGATCCTTGAGGACTATAGATAGAACAGTCTACTGCGACTACAGTGGTGCACTTTGTGGTTCCCATTTGACATCGAAGGAACTCTCAGATGTTTCATACCCTTTAAACTGGAGCTCCCTCACTGAGTCTGGAAGATTCTCAGGTCTACCTAGGTGAAAATGGACAGGGAAATTCTAAAACATACTGGGCATGGACAGCTTTCCAACGACAAACAAATTACTTTTTTCACATCATTCATGATACCCGAGACCGGAGGCAGCTGCTCCCTTGGTCTATCTTTAATTGGTGTCAGTGGGTCCACAATTGTAGAGAGGTCGTCTACTTCCTATCTACAAAATCAGAGGGACAATTCACATTTACAGGCTTCTCTTTACCAACTGACGTTGAAACTATTCAAAACAACAATGTATAGTAGAACGCTGCTTACTGTGTATCATCCATGACTTGTCCATAGCCAATAGGTCTCGCTTTTGGGACCTTATAAGTATTTAGTTATGCCGCACAATATCCTTGGGGCAACATCAACCATTGCATGGCTAAACGCTTATAAAGTCCCAAAGGGGAGACCTATTGGCTATGCCAATGCTTTTTTTTTTTTTTATTGCACATAAAAGGCCAGAACAGCTTAGTTTCTGGGCAATTGTGAGTGAAGGCTCCCATCCCAGGGGTCCAGAAACCTGTCTTGCGCTGGTAGGCTGGTGTTCACCAGTCAGGATATCACCAGTGGTTGGTTTGGTTCAGGGTTCCTCTCTAGAAGGGACCCATGAGTGCATGAAATAATAAATCTGACATTGGAATAAGTTCAGGTTTATTATTCTGAGTTGTTTGATACCAAACATCCCATGAGTCAGTAAAGTTATTATGGTGCTAGGAAACCAGTTTCTAGACCATATACTCAGGTTGGCTTTACTGGGCACTTATAATATCTAAGAATGGCCTTAGATATTATAGGGACCCGTTTGCTCATGCAGATAGGTCCTCACATAAGGTACAGGACACCCTGCCTTAAGGGAGACTTACCTAGGTCTCATGCACTGCTAGGCTGAGATGGCACACAGGGATGTGTGCCAGGTCGACTCTGCTTTTAGTTGCACCACAACACGCAGGCTGCAATGACAGTGGTGTATGTTTGTAGTGAGAGGTCCCCAAGGGTGGCATAATACATACTGCAGAACTCAGATGCCTTTTCCTGGCTACCATTCCACTGACAAAAGACTTACAGATAGGCCAGAGTTGTGCCAATTGTGGAAACAATGGTACAGGTTAGGGAAAGAACACAGGTCCTGGAAACCTGATTGACAGGGACCCAGGGAACATTCAGTCAAAGTGCATTAGAAATCTGCAAAAAAGTGTTGGGGGGGGTACTGGGGGTTACTGCAACGGGAACCTACTTGCCTACAACACGCATTTATTTTTCATAGATGGAGCAAAATTATGGTCTATTAAACCATTCCGAAAGAGGATTTTGTGCAGTGTGCATCCTGAACCATTTCAATGTGCTTTCAAGTGTGGTGATCATGGAAAAGGAGGCACAGTGGAAAAAGGCAGTTGACTAGGGTCACATTGTTTGGTCAAGCTTGGAAGCTGGGATTAAAACATGGTTTACCGATTACACATTGTGCTCTTTAGATCCTGGATGGATTGCACATTCTTTCCCCTTCTGCCCCGATAGAAATGTTATCAGTCACCCAAGAGGCAAGTTGGTTGTCTTATGCCTCCTATATTAGGCCTTTACCCATGTCCTAAAAGAAGCTACATTAATGTCTATTAAACCATATTCAAGAGAGATTTTTGTATAGTGCACACCCTGAATTAAATTATTTTAAGTCTCTCTGAAATGTGAGGATCACTGAAAAGGAAGCTGAGGGAAGAAAAGGAATTGCCCTGTGTCAACCTGAAAAGCTGCGATTGCAACCAGTGTCTCTGGGTCAGGGCCCGCAACTAGTTTTGTCCTGGGTCCAATAAAAGCTTCTGACTGACCTGAGCACGTTATGCAAGAGCATTCAAATGATCTTTTATCATATGGTTCAACAGCACTAAAAACACCCCTTTTAAAAAACCAGCTACACCTTGGGAACCGACAGTGCACATTTACCTCCTTCAGAGAACAGGTACAACTCGAGTATCATCAACACAAGCATGTACAAATCTGGAAACAGCAGTGCAAGCTTTAGTTCTTTACAGAATATTGACAGCATGACAGTAGCAATGCAAGCTTCCCTCTCTCACAGAAGATAAGTGCAATCTTCCATTTCCTCAACAGATCCAGCATTACAGAGTTGCAGAAGCTTTCATCACTCACAGTACATGAATGTTTGACACATGAGTGACGGCTGGGTTACAGAAATTTCTGGAACAGGTGCTTTGTGCAATGCCACCATCGGTGCTGCACAGTGCACCCATTTAAAATGTTTAGGTCCACCAGTGTTGCCACCTACACTGCACCGTGTAAGTAAACCAACAACGTGGCTGATGCAGGTGGCAAACTGCCACAGCAGAGTGACAAGAGTGAGCAGGTGTATGCAGGGGCACCCTGCTGTAAAGTGAAAAAAGCACGGGGAAATGGCCGGTTGTTTTGAATGTGGCTTCTCACCAATAAGCCACACCCAATCCCTGCACTCCCACCTGGGAGGCAAATATACTACTGCACCTTTGAATAATATACACTTTTGAGCATGTCTTACCACTCCTGGCACAGCAAGACTTCAACACAAAACAAACAGCACCTTTTGAAAAGGGGTTTTATTTAACAAAATGCAAAGACTATCACTTTTAGAATAAGGCTTGGGGTTTATTACATAATACTCTCTAAACAAAGGCTATCTCAGATACCAAATGCATAAAATTCAAATATATGTAGCAAACATATAATCTAAAGGCATGAATCAATAACTGAGCAAACTATAATACTGATTAATAAACAAGCAATAACTGATATAAGATAAGGTACACTGGACGTCCTGCAAGAGATCAGAAAGATATACATATATAGAGAGCAGAGGAGTACTCTGGATGTGCACCTCCCACACCACAAAGAAAACACCTCCAATGATCAAAGAACCACACAACTCAATACATCACCTGGTGCATACACTGCCCACTTCTGACTGGGGGAATTACAGCCGGGGATCAGAGCTCAGCAAGCCAGGGTTCAATCCGAGATAGACACGTCTGCCCTCGCTCGGAATCCAAACTCCCAGTTTCTAAGCCTGCAACCCTCCGCTTTAAACACACTAGAAGATTCGTGAAAGACCTCCTCCCACCGCCAGAGGAATTTTACCAGAACTGGCCAAGTTCCAAGCAAGCATCTCTATGGCAGTAAGGAGCTCTCAAGTCTCTTCCTCCATTCGCACTTCTTCCAGCCTCTGTCTTGACGACGCTCTCACAAGGCCTTCCACAGTACACTAAACAAAAACAATCGCTCAGGAAAACACCAAGACCTTGAATGTGAATAACCCAAACAACTTGCAAGCACGGCTGTGCACGCAGCAGCAAGGCAGAGTCAGACATGAGACCCTGTCAAAGGCAATAGTCCGCACATATAATTCTCATCCACACAACTTACAAGCACCACTGTGCACACAGAAAAGTTTGAAGCAAGGTAAAGACAGAAGGCAGAATGACATTAGACTACGTCAAAGCCAATAGGTCAAAGTCATAATTCACCTAACCCAAATAACATTATACACTTAAGCCCTCAGTATACAACATTGAGCACATGTGTGCACCACCACCCACAAGACTGCACCTCAACATCCCATACCTTTTATTCTTGGAAAGACTATTCCACTAAAAGACAGAAGAAATGCAGGCATATGCAAACCCATCCTACATTAAGGCTTAGGTAACATAACACACGTAAGTGAGTACAGAATGGTGGTGGTTGAGGGTCATCATAGGGTGTCAGACCACAAAAGTGGCTGATTCACTACACCGGTGACTTACAAGTAATATTCATTCGTCAGAGTCTTAGACCTTCCCGTCACAGGCCTTACATATGTGAGCTTAAGCTCCCTCTGCAGACATCTTCTAGCAAAAAACTCCCCTGCTCCCATCCCTACCCTCCAGGGCACGCCCACATCCTGTAGAACATAACCCCAGACCTCACCCCTGGAAATCCTGTAAATCAAAGAACGAGAACCCTAATACAAGGAGGGAGGGATGGGAACCAGAACTTTGATGGGTAATGAATATTACCGGTAAGTAAACAGCCATTACCTCATCAGACCTCCCCGTCCTTACATACGTGAGCAGATACGCAAGCAAAAAATAAATAAATAAAATCAGCTTCAAACACCAGATCTGCAGAAAAGACTTTATTACAAGCAATAAAGCAGCACATTTACACCACCTGCACAGAATAAAACACAGCAACCCCAAAACTGGCCGACACACCCCCACCCACCACCAAGCAGTAACGAGACAAAGGTGTGAGGCAAACTCCAAGTAGTGGCCCTGCAAATCCGAGCCATTGAAGCCCCTTGCAAACAAGCTCAGGAAGCATCCATCCCCCTGGTAGAGCGACGCTGCACAGACCCAGGTACCGTCATAAGCCGCAAAGATAGCCCTCTTCAACCACTGACAGAGTAGCAACAGAAGGCTTCAGACACTGACCCGCCAAAATAAAGGTCCCAAAAAGGGAATCCACCTTACGAAAAGGGCGTATACCATCGAGATATAATCCAAGAGCCTGCTTGACATCCAAACGGTGCAGCATAAGCTCCTCCTCAGACTGAAGATCAGCACACAACACAGGCAAAACCAACTCCTCCGAACAATTGAATGAGGAGGGTATATTAGGAACAAACACAGGATCCGGCCTGAGAACCACCCTTTCCAGAAAGCACTGCAAAAAAGCTCATTACACAGCAATGAGCCCAACTCCCCCACACGTCTGGCCACGGTAATAGCCACCAGGAAAAGCACTGATTGAAACCACAGGGAAACCTCCTCCAGCAGTTCAAACGGGGCAGACTGCAACACCAGTAAGACCACAGAAAGGTCGTAAACATGAGCCAAGGACTTAATCACAGGCTTCTTCAGAAAACAACTCCTCATTAGTCTTACCACAAGAGGACCACGCCATCCCAGTTCTGACCTCGAAAAGCCCACACAGCAGCCCACTGAGCCCGTAAAGAGGAAACAGCCAATCCCAAATCAAAAGCATCCTTCAGAAAATCCAAAACCTTCAATGTCTACTGTCAAGGCTGACCAGCCCTGTAACTACTTCGTACTCCATAGGGCATACCCAAGCACATAGGCAGGTATTTTCACATTCCTAACACAACATGCCCCTTATGTGGAGACACAGGAGCCCACCTCCTCCACATATTTTGGTCATGCCCTGGGATACACGCATTCTTGGAGGGAGTTATATGTATGATAGAGGAGAGTATTGAGAAGGAGATCCCACCAACCCCAGGTCACAGTCTTTTCAGTTGGCGAAGATAACGGGAAGATTCCAGGATTTAGCATACAATATTACCAAGCGGGGAACAGTGCGCAATTGGAAGGCAACATGAGGTCCAAGATTATCAACCCCGAAGAATGAGATGGTAAAGTGGGAGAGCTAGGAGAGGCGGGTACTCCTGTGGGAGGCATGGAGGGAGCCAGAGCCTGAAATGTATTAGTGGATAGCATGACCAACCCGGAGCTGGCCTCACCAGTGGCTTCTCCAACAGCATCGCCCAGATGAACTGTGTATGTTACAATTAAGGGCCTGATGTGTGGAACATATTCCCCATTACGGGACACAGACCTGAATCACCCGGGACAGGTCGCCCCCTCGTCCAAGACTTTTACTATAACTGATCATCCTTCTTTCCTAATGCGCAACCCTCGATTTAATGAGAAAATGTAGTGTATTGACCGATGGCAGGAAGGGGGGGGGGGGGGGGGGGGGGAGTTTGATTGTTAATTGTGTCCGTTCAGATTAACAGTGCCGGATTGAACTGCTCATTATAACAAGCTGTACCTAGGAACTGCACTGTGGGGCGATTATACTGCAGGTTTAGATTGCTTCTGAAAACTCAATAAAATCAGGTTAAACAAATTAAATTTAAAAATGGCTGACCAGCCCTTCCCAGGACACCAGCTCTGAAACAAAACCCAAGGCCTAGCATAAGATTTCAGCGTAGAAGGCTTCCGAGACTGCTGAGTAATGAGAGCCACCTCAGGAGAACAACCCAGTGAAACAAGGTTCAACCTTTCAACAGCCAGCCTGCCAACTGCAACTGGACCAAATACTCTAGAGAGAGTCCCGGAAACCTCAGAGGACAGGGATCCACGGAAAGCTTCCAACACGGCAACTCCGCCAACTGTAACAGAGGGAACCACAGCCGCCTGCTCCAGCCCCGCACTACTGGGATCACAGACGCCCTTGTCCAGCTTGATTTTCAGGAGAACACCCTGAATCAACGCAGTCAGAGGAAAGGCATACGGCAACCCGGTCCCCCACGCAAACTACATCGCAGCCACCTTCCAAACCTTCCTTGATGGACTCGGAGCAAAACATGTCCCTCATTGCCTTCTCCGGGGTCGTAAACAGGTCCACCTCGGGGACCCCAAACTTCTGCATGAGGACCCCAAACGCAACACATCTCAGACAGGGACAGAAACAACCTGCTCAACCGATCACCCTCTGAGTTCAACACCCCAGGAAGATTTACAGCCCTCAGTAACAACAAATTCATCTCTGCCCACTGGCAAATCTGCTGAGTTAAGAAGTTCAGAGAAACTACTTTCTCACTCCCCTGATGGTTTACATAGCACCCCCCCACAGTAATGTCTGTCCTCAACAGAACATCATGATGCACAACCAAAGGGAGAAATCGAACCAGGGCCAGTTGGACAGCCTTCAACTCCCTACAGTTGGAAGACAATCGGAGCTTTCTGGATCGAACAGATCCCCTGCACTGAAACCTTAGCAAGCACAACCCACCCGCCAAACCCCAGTTTGCTGGCATCCGCAGTCAAAACCATCTTGTCCTGGAGCACAAACTGAGAACCCATCATGAAATTTCCCATATCCAACCACGTATGTAAGGACTGTGACGGGGAGTTCTGACAAAGAGGTAATAGGGTCAATAAAGCCAAGTTACACCTCGTAAATCTACATCTTGTTCACTGTCTGCTAGAATAAACAAGCATTTGCAATGCAAGAGGTCTCGCATTCACACGAGTTTGAGCTATTGGCATTGTAAATGACAATGCCTTTTACTTATGTTTTGGGTTTTAAAACATAAAAGTCATTGTCATTTACAATACTAATAGTTTAAACTCTCGCAAATGCGAGAACTATCGCGTTGCAATAAAAGGCATTCTCGACCGCTTATTAGATTGTAAATATCAGAGGAACAGACCGGCCTGCGACGTCTTCAAAGAAGTGATAAATAGTGAAGTGAAGAAGCTTTAAGTGTTGTAAATTGCACAGACACAAAGTGTGAAGTGAGAGTTACATATGATCCGAGCTGCAAACACTAACAAAGTGCCCCAACACCTTTCACTCTGTGATTACACTGCCGCGGCTCAGGTGTAACAGGGGGGGAGTGGGGGGGGCTATTTCCTGCCCTCTCCGTGATTTGAGTGTGCAATGTGGCATTGCTAATGTCATTGCTATCTTTGGCCTAATATAAAAACTCCAGCTGTAGTAGGGCCCTGGCTTCACTGCCTGCTGCAGGGCGGGCTGTGCTTTATGCAAGGGATGGAGAGATGGTCTCTGCTTCAGCTCCATCCTCGTACAGTACCCCTGATATTACTAGTTAGCGAGAGGCGCCAAGGTGGTGGTATTGGTATAGGTGGTGGTATTGGTGCTGGTAATGGTGGTGGTGGTATTAGTGGTGGTATTGGTGATGGTACTGGTAGTGGTGGTACTGGTGGTGGCATTGGTACTGGTGGCGGTATTGGCGGTGGTATTGGTGCTGTAATGGTGGTGGCGGTAGTGGTATTGGTGGTGGTAGTGGTAGCGGTAGTGGTATTGGTACTGTGGTGGTGGTATTGGTACTGGCAGTGGTGGTAGTGGCGGTATTGGTGATGGTGGTATTGGTACTGCTGGTGGTGGTATTGGTACTGGTATTGGTGGTGGTAGTAGTACTGGTGGTGGTGGTAGTATTCGTCGTTGTGGTATTGAGGGTGGGGTAGTGGGAGTGGTAGGGGAATTGGGGTTGGTACTGCTGGTGGTGGTGTTGGTGGTGGTGGTACTGGTGGTAGTAGTGGTGGTGGTGGCATTGGTGGTGTTGGTAGTATTGGTGATGATGGTGGTGGTGGTGGTGGTGGTATTGGTATTAGCAGTGGTATTGGAGGTGGTGATAATGATTGTGGTGGTGGTATTGATGGTAGTGGCAGTGTTGTTAATAAAACAGGCATTTGAAACAACCGGTCAGGCGCCTTTAGTACAGATGACATGTAACAGATGTGTTGTTGTCAGCTTCAGCCCATTAGCACAGGATTATGTGCTACCTGGAATTCACATGACTTAATTCACTAATCATTTCTAAATCCATGTTACTTGGGGGGTTGAAACAGACGATATAATGCCGGGTTAAAGGGATTAAAAGCAGGCACCCGTGTTACTGGGGCGGCCATGCTGCTTAAAAAAAACACAAGCGGTTTCATCCAAGGCAGCGCATGTCCTGCCTGCAGTTAGAGAAACTCAAAGTAAATAGCGCTTACAGACTAAATAACAGGTCCTGTGTAACAACTGAAGTAAAAGGGCCAATCTCCATGGGAGGGTACAAATGAAGACAAGGCCGTACTAAGGAGGGACTAACAAGCCTATTAACAAATCCGAAGGCAGTATTTATGAAAGACAATGGCACAAGCCAATTAAAAATATAGGAGGAGAGTGGGCGTGGCTTCTCTCCCATACTCTTCTACAGCAGTCTTGCAGAGCGAGCAGGAAATGTGCGCTGCAGCTAGGCTCCACCTAAAAAAACAAGCCGTCAGCACTCAACAGAAACACTGAAGATCAACGAAAACCAAGTGCATCAGGTACAGGGGAGGGGGACTAAATTACCACAGGGCAAAAACCCATGCCTAGAGTGTGTCCGCATTTGTTCCATGGAGAAATATATGCAAATCATGGAGGGTCAAAAACCAACCCCTTTGTCTGGAAACGAAAACGCCCACTGCTGTCATTCTCCAGAGGCCCTGGAGACATCCTATTGACATCCTGTGAACTATAGTAGTAGCTGGCTTTCATGGTTCAGGGATAACAGCAAGTTCTTGCAGGAGAACTCTTTGTCCACACTGTGCAAATGCACAACTTGACATGCAATAATAGCACCCCCTCTTAACAAAGAGAACCTAGTGTACATGTCAGAATCAACCCATAAAACAATAGGCTGATTCATTCCAGCATTCTATGAATGCTTGATTAAAATATCTAACTGAGCAGTTACATTATATTAGCCAATTCAAATATATTAACCATCATATTACACATGCAATACCCTTACCCAAATTAAGTTATACCCTCGGTTTAACTCATGTTGAGCGTCCCCATCAAAACAACCAACTCACTTAAACTTGGTATATGCTCAGTAAACTGAAGTAATCAATGTTTCTTACATTGGAAGCTGAAATTAAAACCGCAGTTATGGCATTACCCAGAAACAAAACCCTGGGGACTGATGGACTACCAGTCGAATTTTATGCTACATATACGTGATTACTGGCTCCACATTTAAAAACAATGCACCAGGCAACAATGGACTCTGGTTCATTGCCCCACACTACACTTCAGGCGCTAGTGGTTTCCCTGCTAAAACCAGGCAGAGACAGTAAGGAATTATCGGGTTACAGACACCCATCATTATTGAATATAGATTATAAAATATTAAGCAAATTATTAGCCAATAGAATTCAACAACTCATACCACACAGATCAATGTGGATTTGTCCCAGGAAGGAATACGGCCTTAAACATCTGCAGATTACACCAACTAATGACACGACCACATCCCAATAAGAAAATGCAGGGCTGTATCTCACTGGATTTGAGACAAGCCTTTGACTCTCTTCAATGGAGCTCCATGTTTCGCACTCTCCCGAAATTTGGAATCCCTGATGCCTTCACGAAATGGGTAGCACTACTATATACTAATGCCACGGCACGTGCGCACACCGGGATATATATTTCCAAATAATATAAAGTGGAACGAGATATGAGACAGGGATGCCCGCTATCACCTTTAATATTTATTCTAGCACTGGAGCCACTCCTTATCAAAATACATGACCAAGCGGAACAGCAGGGTATACGTATGGGAGAGGAGACGCATATTAGATCTGCTTACGCGGATGACATTATACTTTATTTTGGAATCCTTAGAAGTGATCACACACCAATCCCCATGCTGTTTATTAAGTTTCAGTCATTGTCAGGACTGGCTATAAATGACACCAAGTCATACGCTTACTCATTTACAGATCATACACAACTCGACCCACTGCGCTTTGGACAGTGGATGTTTCAAACAGCACCAGTTACATTTAAGTATCTTGGGGTGCACATCTACAGGGAGATGGAGGACGTACTGGATGGAAACATAACACGAGCGATTAACACACTTAAAACACAAATAAAATTCTGGACGTCCCTGCCGCTATCGGTGGCGGGCAGGGTAAATATCGCCAAGATGGTAATGCTCCCCAGACTACTTTATGTTTTTTACGAACTTGCCACTAATGCTATCTATGAAGGTATTCAAGACACTAGATAAACTACTGGTGGAGCTGGTCTGGGGAAAGGGGAGGCGTAGAATTCGGCTGTCAAAACTTTGATTAGGTACTAGACGGGGGAGGGGCTGGGAGTCCCGGATTTCAGAGCATATTGCTATGCTGGGCAGTTACAATGGTTGGCATACTGGATTGCGGGGCGCAACCTGCAAGAGATTGACATGTCCCATCGCAATTGGGGAAGGGGTATGTTACACACACTCTTACTACCAAACAGTAAAATTCCAGCAACTGCATCCCCACTATTGAAAGTGGCATTGATGTATTGGAGGAAGGCATTGCGATACACTAAGGGACAGACTCTCTATGCTCCCAATATCCTGTTACTGGATACTCCTCTACCATTAGGGACAGTATCACAAAGACACATACATACTTGGACGAAAGCAGGTGTGGGCATGGTGGGAATGTTATTTGCAGATGGTACACTAATGCATCACGCCATTTTTGTGAGGGAACAGGGAGTACCAAGTATGCTATTCCTTTTGCATGCGAACACAGTGAGATACGTTAGGAATACATGGGCACCCGAGGGTTCTGAGTCCCGCAACACGAATTGGTACACATGCAATACTTAATGGGGAACGGAAGTCATTTAACCAAATGGTTATCCCACGGGATCCGAGCACACACGGCAGTACCATTGCAGGCTATCCGAGATAGGTGGCATACTGACATAGGGAGAGCGCTTACAGACAAGGAGTGGGGTGCAATACTTGAATATCCGAGGAAGGTATCACGTAATCCAAAGTTCAAATTAATTCAACTTATGATATTACACCGTGCTTACCTGACCCCCCGCAGACTAAGTACTATGTTCCCAGACATAGCAGAGGAATGCCCAAGATGCCAAGTATCTAATGCTGACTTACTGCACATGCTATACAGGGCAAAAATATTCTGTTAATGTAATTATTGTTGCAGCAAAAGTGGTAAGGAAGTCCAGGACGCGGTTGTGTTATACGATGTACTAGATATTTACTGTTGGTACAGTGTTCTTAATTGTCCGGGAGAAAGAATGTGGGGCTAGTTGTTATAAACGACAACTAGAAGCAGGTCAGAGTACACAGGGAGGGCGGAGTTATGATTAATTTAGGGTTCAATTTGAGAACAGAACAGCGCTGTGCAATACAGCAATATATATGCAGTGAAATATATATGCTAAGTTATATTTACAAACAAATGACAAAAAACAAGGAAACTTTGGAAATGTATATGAAAATGTACACATGCATGTAAGCAATGTTAGTTTATTACTTTTACTCATATACATCAATTATTGTTTAAGATATGTGTAAAAATACTGAAGATGTATACATGGAAAGTTGTGATCCGAGAAGATGTAACGTTCAGAAAATCAATAAAATGTTTATTTTTTTATATTTTTTTTTAAATCAATGTTTGTTACACCACTGAGTATCCCACAAAGTTCTTGCACCTTGAATATGCTGTACATATTATTTCCTTAAAATACAATGCTAGGCCCGGGAGGTAAACTCTACTTTGTTTGTGGAGTTTGCGGAGTTTAATGCAATTTGCGGTCCGCGAAGCTCGCAGAGTGCAGAAAACTCTGCTCCGCGTAGTGCAGTGAGTTTTTTCCCCGCTCGCAAACGGTAAGTTGCCGAGTGAGAGCTGCCGCTCGGGTAGAATTTCTACTTGAGCGGCAGGAAGACCTGTGCAAACGGCAGTTCGTGCTGCACTCCATCACTTGCAGAACTCGCAGAGTTTTTCGGTCACTTAGCGGAGTTCCCACGTGGCGGAACTCCGCAAACTACGCCGTCCCAAGACCTCTGCGACAAGCTGGGCACTTACTTCCACCTCAAGATCAGAACACTACGACAACTTCGTCGACCGCCCACAAGACGCAACAGCCGGCCGGCCGCCCCCCAGAAACACCACCCAGCCCACCATCTTCAACTGGACACCTAGCAAGACAGAGGACACTGCCACGACCATGAAAGGCATCCACTCTGAGGCACCCACCGACCCCTGCCCCCCACACATATACTACAGGGCCGCAGACACTAGTGCACTTGAACTGCAACGGACCATCAACACCACCTTCTCAACAGGCACCTTCACAGATGACTGGAAACGAGCAGAAGTAAGGCCCCTGCTCAAGAAGCCCATGGCCGACCCCACCGACCTCAAGAACTACAGGCCCATCTCGTTCCTCCCCATCGCAGCAAAAGTGGCAGAGAAAGCAGTCAACCGGGAACTGACATGATTCATCAAAGAGAACGCCATCCTCGACCCATCCCAATCCGGATTCCAGAGCAACCACAGCACCAAAACCACCCTACTCGCCGCCACAGACAACATCTGCACCCTCATGGACCAAGGCCACTCCGCAGCCCTCATACTCCTCGACCTGTCTGCAGCCTTCGACAGCATCTCTCACCGCACACAAGTCGACAGACTACACGATGCCGGCATACAAGTAACTGCCCTGGACTGGGTCTGATCGTTCCTCAACAGAAGAAGCCAAAGGATCAGACTTACCGCCCTTCCTCTCTGCCCCCACGGAAATCACATGTGGAGTCCCGCAGGGGTCATCACTGAGCCCAACCCTCTGCAACAGCTACATGACCCCCCCCTTGCAGCCATCGTCCGACAACACGGCCTCAACATCGTATCCTACGCAGACACCCAGCTCATCCTCTCCCTAACCGAGACCCCACCACCGCAAAACTCAATTTCCAGAGAGGGATGCAGGACGTCGCAGTCTGGATGACCAACAGCTGCCTAAAACTCAACGCCGAAAAGACAGAAATCCTCTGTGGTGTTCTCACTTCTTTATATGAGCTTGTGTCATTGTAGATCTTTGTATATGTAATAAGGAATGTTAAGTATGTAATGGTGATGTCAGGTAGACTAGGTAACCAGGTCAGTTAATGCCTCTGCCTGCCAGCTGATGGAGGAGATCTTCTTTGTAAGTAAATAAAATTCTATAACTGCATTCCTGTATCCAGTCATTCATTCCTGGAATACTTCACTGGCGTAGTCGACAGGATACAGAAGAAGATCCTAACACAAAGAATTGGTGAGAGAGAACCAGTTTATTTTGAAGTTTTCTTCTCAAATTGGGACTTAAGTTGAATATTTACAGACTTATCAGAGCGCTTGGATGGTAAAGAAAAATATATCCTTGCTCTGCTACTAATGATTTATGGAGTTTTGGTGAAACATTTATATTTTCAAGTTTAGAAGCGTTGTGTAAGTGAGACTTAAAACCTGGGATTGGGAGCATCGCTGCATATTTCTCCTCACGTTTACTTTTAATTAGGGAGATTTGGTTGTCGATGCGGGCTCATCCCATTTAGGTGCTTCGCTTTTGGCAAAATGTTGACTTAACGTTGGTTCGGTTGCATTGAATGTAGCTAACCTTTCAAGATTTAAAAGTAAACTTGTTGTGTCCTGAGACTTTGAGAACGTAAATCTTACTTGGTTCTCAGCTCGCTCTGCTCCTTCACTTCGAGTCTTCTGTGAAAGCCGCATTAGTCATCAGTGCTACGTCAGGCGTTTGTGCGTAGCATGAGCGTAGCGGCCATCTTTGATTTACTTCTGGTTGCTTGGTGACGGATCGCATTAAAAGCAGCGTTTCCTGGCAACGCTCAAGTTCCTCCGGTTGCTTGGTGACGCATTGCGTTAAAGTAGCATTTACTGGCAACTTTTAAGATGATGCGTGTTACTTCAGTGACACGCACACTAGACTTGGTTTTAAAAGGCTCCTTGTGACTTGCCTGCATTGCTGGAACCACAACGACGCTGCGTGTTGCTTCAGTGACGCGCACACTACTTTCAATTAAAATCTCCTTCTTTATCCAGCTATGCGCATGCTTCTTTTCATCAAGGAATTTGTCCTCAATCAGTGATGCGCACACTGTTACTCGTTGTACTTTCAAAGTGGGAATATTTTTAGATAATATTCAACTCTCTGCATGTCATTTCAGTGATATGCACACTATGTTTGCATTATAAAGTCACCGTGATCTCTGCATGTCATTTCAGTGATGTGCACACTATGTGTGCATCATAAAGTCGCAGTGATCAATAAGTATTATTTACATATACTATAAAGGATACATTAATTCCCTGTGTAATTCATTTATTGCATTTTACTCAGGGTTGTGCACACTGTAATATAGTACAGTGCAAGTTTTTCTCAAGCAGTATAGAATCTGTAATACTTAGATTTCATTTTGGTTGTTGTATTGTGTACAAGTTCAGCAACATGCTAAATGTAACTGCTGCCCCTTTCTTATTATCAAGTCCAGGGGTTCCTCCTATACAATGAAAAAAATGGAAGGTAGTATTTGAAAGGTATGCTAGAGTTTGTGGTCCCTCTCATAGTGCAGAGAGAAAATAGTCTTTGCTTCTTCATTGTCTAGGATCAGAGCGGCAAGACGTTTTTGATCATTTACCGGATCTTTCTACAGCGGAGGCTAGAGATCTTAATGATTATGAAATCTGCACAAAGAAAGTCGATATACATTATTTGCTTAAGGAGAGCACTATCCTGGAAAGGTATCAATTTGCAAAAAGGATGCAAGGAGATGAAGAAACTATTGAGGGGTATGTGACACATTTAAGGAATTTGTGACCAGTTCATGTTTGGATGTAACATGGAGAAGGTTAGAGAAGAACTGTGGTTGTGAGATGAGCCTACTCTTGAAGTGCTTTCTGTAGCTAAAAGAATTAAACACTCTTTGAAATGTGTTGCAGGTATAAAAACAAGCATTGAAAATGCAATAGGTCTCGCCTTTTATTAAGTTATAGCCATTTGCTTTGCTAATGGTATTGTATAGCAAAGCAAATGGCTTTAAGTTAATCAAAGGCGAGACCTATTGCATTTTTAATGCTTGTTAAAAGTGAGCATGGGGACTGCTCGTTCATTCAGTGCACGTGCAGTCAGTAGCTTCTGCTGCTGAGAATGTGACTCGTGAAGAATCGTACAGCGCTCACAGCAAGCTCCCAGTGCTGCAAGTGCTCCTGTGGCACTAGTAGGCAGCGGTCCTGGAACAAATTTTCAATCTGGGGGTGCTGCCATCAATGTTACATCACCAAAGTCATGGGGATTATGAAAAATGTAAGCATCAAACCAAGAACAAGTTTCACAAACGAGTCACACCCATTCAGCAGGCGAGTGGTAAAGGTGTAATATGGAACTAGTGTTGAATTTGGGATCAGGCTGTCAAAAATATATCACTATAGTATGGCGTGGTGGCGCACTATTATTTACAGATGGCACATTTCCATTGAAACGACCACTAAATTTGCACAGACAGTTTTGCTGATAAAACTATGGAGCACACAAACAATGTGTGGAATTTGGGTTTCAGCAAATATTTGTCATTTGCGCATCACCAAATAGCGTGTAGATTTGTTTTAATTATATTGCAAACTTTGTTTACATCACACTTCAAAATTAGAAAAAAATGCTTAATTTGTGCTTTGTTTATTTTGAAATATTTGTATCGTTCATTTAAAGTTTCTTTTATTGTTGTAGGGTGTTAGAAGAAAATGACAGCGTTTCCTTCATGCCAGAAAATTTGTCACACAGTTCACTTTATAAAATACTCACACTTTGCAGTGAGAGTAACAAAACACACATTTCCATGTTAAAAGAATGAGCAGCAATTTGTCAGAGGGCTAGACTGACATTTGCCCTCTGTCTTTGAATGAACAGCAAATATGGAGAGATAAAAAGAAAATGTAAAGACCTCTTTATTGCTCATTCGACTTTTGAACCCTAGCATGGCCATTTTCAGACCCCCAATCCCTACTTCCCACACCTATGTCAGTAGGTGCCCTTTTAGGGCTCAAGGGGCTGTTGTAGTTGGGGCCACTCCTGCTTCGGGCCCTGGTGTGCTGCACCCACTGCACAACTGGTAGCTACGCCCCTGGGTGTCTCTATTAGTTCAAGTTATGGGTGGGTGTTTATGAGGGGCCACGATTGAGCACTGACAAAGCCAGTAGGTTGGGCTGGTTTTAGGTGCATGACCCTTATTGGGTGACAGGTCTGGATGCAACAATACAAAAGGTCACAGAAAGACACCAAACTCCTGGAGTGGCACGCTGTTTATATGTTTGAAGCCACTCCCTTAATTACGTAGGCCACACATCTTGGAATGGATTTCTAGTTACCTCCTCCCCACCCTTTGAGAAACTCCCTTCAGTTTGTTCATCCTAGGTAAAGCCCTGACGCCTGACCTAACTACCTCTACCAGCTTGAAGAGGAATCGTTGTAGAAGGGCAAGATCTGGTGATTTGGATAGAATGGGAAGAGACATGACAGGGGACAAACAGAAGACGACAGAAGGAAAGGAAAAGCGCGCAGGGATGTGGAGTTCCTATAGCCCGATGCCCGGGCACATATTGTTTGGGGTCACGGGCAACAAGTTTTAATGTCCATTTTGTCCTTGGGACAAGTAGGCCCAACCCCCTACAGCAGAAACCCTTTAGCTGCCAGTTTACAATACCACATTATGGATAAAGGAAGGGCATTGTCTACAGTTAAGGTAATGTGTGTCCATGTGTTAACACTGTTCAAACTTGTATTTATGGTTCATTAATGCAAAGCCTTTATTATTAGGGTGAGCACTAAAAGTAAAAGTTGTCAGCTCTGCCTGCACTACTGACGATGGTTCCAGTATAAACATGTACACACGTTTTCAAAGTTTAGTAATATGAGGCTATGTATAATGCTCCCAGAATGCTCTCTGATTATATGCAAATATTTGCAGAAGCTTGAAAGTAACAGTGATGATTCTTTGCTTTCAAAATAAAATGTTCACAAAAAAATGCAAGTAGGAAAAAAAATATTTTGCTAAACTACTGTAAGATTTTAGGTACCATATCTTTGCAGCATTAGTAACATTTTGATGTACGCTTGTATTTCCCAAAAATATTCATAATAGAAAATCAGTGTAACCAGTTATAATACGATTGTGGGAAACAAAAATAAACAAGCATTGGCAAAGCCAGTAGGTCTGAAATTGGTGGTCCGGCTTTTGGTTTTGTCAATATGTGACTTGTTTAGGCATGGTTTTTGTAAAACCTTATCTGTGTGGGAGCTGCAGGGCCCTCACCATTCTAACAAGCATTGGCAAAAGCAAAAAACTGTTTTTGGTTCAAAAAGCACACATTGCCACAGCAGTTCCATGCACTGAACAAAACTTTGTGTGCCAATATGCTCCTTGTAATAGAGCAGAATACTGTCACTCACAGAGAAGCCAGCTGATAGACCGAGAGAAGGGGAGAGAGAGAGAGAGACATAATTTTACTAAACACAAAAGGTCATGGTTAACACCAGGCCTAATTAGAGGCCCAATTATTAAAGAAAGTCTCAAATGTGCATCCATGGTATATATCCATGCGTTACGTGCATATATACAGTCTCCGTGAATTCACAAGAATTTACAGAAGTAGGCCAAGAAATAGTACTCCTAGAAAATATTTGTGAACTGCATTTTAGCATGAGCAAATGTGCTTGTGTAGATTTGCTCATGTGAAAATCTGAATGTTTCAAGTTTACTTTTCCTCCAACCACTTTTTTCCCAACCCTGAAGAAGTTTAACGTCTGCCACGAGTAAATTTCCAACCTTTTTCAGTATGGAAAAGATTAGAAAAGAGTTGGTGAAAACTCTTAAAACATGCAAGTTAGTAGGTTTGCACAGACTCAAAAGGGCATTCCAACCCTTAAACTATTGCTTACCACTACCTTCAGCCCCAGTATGTAGACCTGCAGAAAAGTAGCAACATAAGGGAATTGCTAATATTCAAACCCTACTATGGTACAAGCCCTGGCATAATTAGAGAGGCTTCATCAGAATGAGATTGCTGCCGTAATTTGTCGCCACATTACATGGCACAAAAGGGACAAGTGGATTTTGTTATAGGACAAGTAGATTTATGAAGCAACCTGCCCCATGAACAAGTAGATATTTTATTAAATGCAACACCCCTGAGCGTGGGAAGGACAGAGCGGAGAGCGAGCCAGCTGCGGAGCTATGAAGCGCTGGATGCGGCGGGACCATCCATCACACATGTCTGACAGCTTTATAAATAACACGCAGCACCGCACCGAACAAGCAAATTACATAGACACCAAAATGAATCAACTGAATACAAAGCATTACATCCGCCATTAACGCCGAATGAAAAGCTTAGCTGCACGCGCCGACAGAGCCAATTCACGAGCGAATAAAACTACAAGCAGCAATTCCGTGTGCGATACGTTCTGGTCTGACTTCAAAGAGATGCTGAGGCGGGATCAGAGGACCCTGCGTCATGTGGAGCAGGTACCAGGTGCTGAGAGGAAAGGAGCATCTCTGTCCCTAGACCATCAGTGAAGTATCCAGGTCAGCATCTAATTGCATGTCCCCGGTGCATGGCTGGATGTTGTGCAAAAGGCACACTAGAGGGCGCTCAAACACACGTTAATGCAATAGCGAAACCATAAAAAAACAAGCGCGGCCCGTCATGAGACGGACAGAAGATGTGCACGCAGGCACTGCCTTTACCTGCGGCGAAAAAAAAGTCCCCAGTGTATTACGCCGCCAGTAAAGCATCCAAACCCCGTGTGCACATCTTCTGTCTCGTTTGTCTCCCCGCGTGCACGCTGGAATCGTATCGGTTTCAAAAGGCCTCTGCATGGCAGAGTAGCGCATGCGCTGCTTTTGCACAGGCCGAGACCTAAAGGACAGTGAGAAAGATTCTATGGTTAAAACCAAAAATCAAATAGCAAATGAAAAAGGAAAAAAAAAATGTACTTCTGTTGATAGAGAAGAGTTTAAAAGGGAAACAGGTTGAGCGAAGATGTTACGGTGTGGTAAATTGGGTCATCTCGCAAATGACATAAAATGCCCAGCATTTAATCAAACCTGTACTAAACGCAAAAGAAAAGGTCATTATACTTCCATGTGTAAAAGCAAACCGTACTCCAGTTAAAAAAGTGGAAATTTATGAAGGAGAGGTTGCAGAAACCAGTGCTGATGATTTTGAATGTGGAAGAATAGTGGTTCAAGTTCAAAGTGGTCCTTGCAAAAAATCTTGTCCTTTTGATTGCATCAATGTCGAAGGGGAAAGCACAAGGGTCTTGTTTGATTCTGGTGCAAAGATAACTATTGTTTCTAATGAATTTTATCTCCAAAAGTTAAACTAAATTTCACTGATGAAGCCCGATATATACCTTTGGCTTATGGTGGTGAACCCATCAAGCTGCATGGGTATTTTGTTGGGACTCATTGAATACAAAAACAGATTGGTATCAGGGAAGATTTATGTTTCCAAGAAAGGAGATAGTATCATTAGTTGGATTCATTAGGGAGATCTTGGAGTGTATCTTGATCCCAATGCTAACCCTCCCATTCAAGTTAGAGACAAGGTGTGTACAGTAACCAATTCTAATCATAATGAATGTATTGTTAATATAAAGAAAGAGTATCCCAGTCTTTTCCGGGAAGAGTTGGGAAGCTTGAAAGGATATCAACATAAGATAAAATTGAAGGAGAATTCTATTCCTGTATGTTGCAAAGTGAGAAATGTGCCTCTGTCAGTGAGGGATGATATGGAGAAAGAGATTATGAAGTTAAAAGATTGGGGTATCATAGAGGAAGTGGAAGGTACGGAGTGGTTGACCCCAGTAGTTGCCGCAAGAAAATCCAATGGTGATTTATGCTTATGCATCGACTTGAGGCAACTAAACAAGTGTGTGGTAGTAGATCGCTATCCATTACCAAATATTACAGAATTATTAATTCTTCTAGGTGGGGATAAGGTATTTAGCAGAATTGACCTCACTTCTGCTGATCATCAGATTGAGCTGGAGGCATCGTGTAGGGATTTCACATCATTTATAACGCCTTTTGGTACATTTAGATTCATTTGGGTTGGTTTCAGCCTCGTCTGTATTCCAATGAGTCAGGGAAGAGTGTCCTCAATGATCTTATGGGAGTGTGGAACAACCCCCTCAGCTTGGAACAACACCTGGTGGCCCACCGCCCTCGGAAGCCCGCCTACTCCCTCAGACCACACCAAAAACCTCAGCATCGTACTCAATTCATCACTTGCCATGAACCGACAGGTCAACGCCGTCACCTCCAGCTGTTTCGACACCTTCAGCATCCTTTGATAGACCTTCAAATGGATCCCCCCCCGGAATCAAGGAAGACAGTCACCCACGCACTCATCACCAGCAGACTGGACTATGGAAACGCTCTCTACGCCGGCATTAACAAGTCCCTACTACACAAACTCCTGACAATACAGAACACCGCGGCCAGACTCATCCTCAGCATCTCCCGACACGAACACATCAGCCAGCATCTGGGGAGAATCCACTGGCTACCCGTGGAGAAGAGAGTCACCTTCAAGATCCTCACTCACGCCTACAAATGCCTACATAACAACAGACCCAAATACCTCAATAGAATAAACTTCCACGTACCCAATAGAAACCTCAGATCTGCCGACCTCGCCCTTGCTGAAACCCCGCGCATGAACAGAGCCAGAGCAGGCGGAAGATCGTTCTCTCACATTGCGGCCAAGACCTGGAGCAAACTACCTACAGACATCAGACGCGCTCCCTCCCTGGACACCTTCAAGAAGGTTCTCAAGACCTGGCTCTTCAGTTGAACGGATCTGCATACACCTCCCCATCAACACCTTGAGACGCTCACGGGCGAGTAGCGCGCTTACAATTCCCTGACTGATTTATTGACAATGCCCACTACTTCAAAGAGGTCTGCCTCATCAACAAAATGTAACAACTGCCTTTAATATCTCAACATATAGTAAGTACCCCCTATTGGGCAATACTGTCCAATTAAGACAACGTTTGTTTTACATGAAGGAATCACAAGTGATGATCGATTCCGAGAATGGATGACTGTGGGTACTTCCTTTCGCTGGAGGTATCAATGCTGGGTTCCTCGTTTTGATGGGCGTATATACGGCGGGGGACTGTTTCTTTGTGGGGTACAAATGATGGATTACCTAGGTCAGGTGGGCTTTTTATTTACTTGGTGACATGTAGTACGTACATTTTTTGGATTTGAAACATATGGGCAATAGTACTTGGGGTCACAACACATATAGTTCACTATGTTATAACAGATCCAAACCACACTAGGCTTTTCCTTCTATTTTGCGGGGTAGCAAGATGATGACTCCGTGTCAGTTGGACACCAGTTTTCCAGTGCGGAGAATTAATTTAACAAAGCGGTGCATTCTGGATGAAATGCATTGGTCCAAATGCACCAGCACGTTTTAACGGAGTTACAGCCTGAAGAAAAGATGGATATTGGGAAACGGTCACTCTAAGCTGGTTACATTTTTTTTTTACAGGTAAACAAAAGAGTCCGCCATAGAAGCTGCTGAATGCAATCTTTATTACCGCCCTCTTACCTGGTACTGCGGCAGCGTCCGCAGCAAATAACAAGCCAGAGCCTCGTCGCAATGGAAATTGCCGTTGTGGGTGCCAATGCGACTGCACATGGCGTCGTCCTGCCGGGGGCGCTTAGGGTCTGCCGGCATGCGGAGAGCGGGGTAGCTCGTGGAAGCAGAGATCCTGCGGTAGACTGTGAGCGCCAGAAAAGTCGAGCAGCGGCAAAACATGAGGCGGAACTCGCACGCCGGCAGCAAAAGAAAACTGAGAAACTTCCGGCGGAGGTGGTGGCCATGACAAAGTCAGGCAAAAATGTCATTACTGTGCAATAGAAGTGATAGCCCGCCTGACCCCAACAAGGCGGCCGCACAATCTTCCCAAGATTGAAGCTTGAGTGCCCAGCAGTGTAAACTAATCGATGCTGCCCCTCTCGGTAATATCAGAAAGGACGTATTTCTTGGTCTAGCGAAAAGGCAGCTGTTATTCCAGTCTCACTTGTATTTTTTGTTGTTGAAGTTTTACAAAGCGTGAACTTGACCGAAGTTATCGGAGCGTTTTACTTGAGCACCAGTTCCATTATGGAAGGACATATTCTTTTTTAGGCACGGAGAGGTTAAGTGATTTATCCCGAATCACAGGTTGTTGAGCCTCCCGCGAGTCTCGACCCGAGTCCCTCAGCTTCAAAGTCGGCGTTACCTACATTCTCCTCTCAAAATACATAGATGGGGTTTAGACAAGCCCTGGTCTTGAATTGGGCTGTTCAGATGCCATTAGGGTGACCAGTGGCCAGAAAGCAAGTTCTGGACAGCGACTGTAAAAATTCAAGCAAAAGGGTCAAAATTCAGGGAAAATTTTCTGGACAAAAGGTCATTTTTAAGGATATATCTGAGGAGGTTGGAAGTTCTAAAGTAGACGGCTGACAGAAGAGCAATTCAAATTAGGTTTATGTTCCTTTTTTGTGTGCAGAGTTATATGATGCAAACTCAACCCAAAGGTATTGGATCACTATACATGAGCATCAGTTACATTACATAGGTACTGGGAGATTAAGTGATTTGCCCAGATGATGCGGAGCCAACACTGAGGCTCAAACCTGATTCCAGCTCCAAAGATGGCAGCTCTGGCTTGTAAATCCACATCCTCTTCCTTTTGTATAACCATAGGAGTAATGAGCAAATATCATACATGCCAATAGACCAAATTCAGGCGGGAGGCTCCCGATTGTTGTATCCAAAAATGGCTTTATTTTAGCTGTCTCCCACCTGAAATTGCATCTGGTTCAATAGAAGTCAATGACAGAAATACATTATCCGGATTTTTTTTTTGGGGTTAAATCTCCCACTTTCTTCTTCTAAAATTTTGGCATGTATTAAATATTCACATATAGCTGGACTTATTTAAAGATGAAATCTTAGAAACATATACACTCATAGTTGCAACATTTGAGAAAAAATTCCTGGGACACTTTGCAGCACAGGGCTGCTGCAGATACAAAGCTCTTGTTTGCGTACCTGTGTGAAATGAAGAGGAACAATTTCTGCAACAATGTTACGCGGGACAGTCTCCAACTTGTTGGGACAGTCCCTGTAAATTCGGGACAGTTGGCAACTATGATACACTCCAGGCAGAATTTGACAGACGATACAATTCACAATTCCACCGTGTTACTATGAATGACAGTGCCAGAAGCAGGACCCTGCAACTGAATATAGACTTAGAGTTCATAGGCAGTCACACTACTAGAGTGTGTGAAAAAGAGAGGAAAGGTGGTGAGAAAGGAAGAGAGACTGATCTATACAGAGGGAGAGACAGAAGGTTTGAACAGTGAGAGAAGAGGAAAAGCAACCAAAGATGAGCCCACTGAGAGAGAGAACAGAGGAGCGAAAAAGAGATACAGAACGATGTTCAGGGCGACAAAGGATGAAAACAGAAAAAAGGTAGGTTGTGCATACAAAAGGCGAGGTAAAGGAAGAGAGAAAGCATGTAGGCGTGAGAGAGCCATGAACAAATGGCAAAGGTTGGATAGAGGAAGGCGCCGATAGAGAAAAGGGAAGAGGAGAAATAAAGAAATTGAAATGTTGTGACCAGAGAGAATATGTGAGGATTCAATTTGTAACATGCATGTCAGAACTTTCAATCCCAACAGAGTACTTTGCTAAAGGAGCCATGAGGGCTAGTGCACATGTTGCTGATATCTGTGCAGAGCTCTTCTTGAGGGCTACGAACAGAGGTTGAAGTGGTCAGGATCTACTGGGAGCATTCCCAAGTGTTCTTAATTGTACCAAACCAGATCCCATACTTTTTGTTAGAAAACTGACACTCCTGGATGATTAATGCTGATCTTCAGCTCCCTCAGGCTGAAAAGGAAACATAGGCTTTCCTATACTGTGAAGGAAGGGACAAATAGATAAAGAAGAAGTAATTCTTCTCTCCCGGGTGTCTCTAACCAGATAGAAATGAAAATGTGTGCAATTAGTTAATCAGCAAATCTAAAAGCTGCTGAGAAACCTATCTTTGTAGGACGAGCCTACCAAACAACGCAAAGGGCATACTGCTTACCATTGATTTCCTTTATTGTCATTTGCTTACTTCTTATTCAATGGCTTTCCTTGTCCTAACTTGTCCATCTTGTGTTTGTCCCTCCCCTGAAACATAGCCTCCTTACCATTTCTCTCATTGTCTGGCTTGTCCTTTCACTGATCACTTTTAGGGAACTTTAGTTTTTCTTTTCGGCTAAGCATTCCATTAGAGTGCATGTATTTTCCATCAGTCTACTTCTCACTTTTGTGTTCTCCCCCAAAATGCCTACCCTGGCACTCTGTTTCTCTCTTGTGTACTTCTCACCCGAACCTCCACGCAGTCCATGATGTTCTGGCTCCTTATGTATTTCCCTAACCGCATTGTGATGCTGTCACTTTTGGGTGCTTCTCACTCTCTTGGAGAGGTCTCCGCCCTGCATTCTGTGTTCTTCTTCTCCCCCTGCTCTACTGCTCTCTGTGTTCTTCACTTCATCCATGCTTATCCCCACTCCTAATGTTGCTCTCTGCCATATGCGATGCATTCACTTTCGCTCCCCCACCCGTTTCCTATTCACTCCGTTACCCCAACCACCTGCAAGCCTCTTTTTTTTTTGTAATTTGCATCTTTGCGCTAATTTTTTACATTTTTTTTCATTTAGCAATCCACGTGACTATCTAGGATTGGTAAATAAAAACCTAAAGAAATGGCATCTGTGTCACTCTGTTGATGCACACATACATCATGCATGCACATGCAAATGGAATGATGCGACCGATAGCTACAGTTGCATTATTGTGCCATTTTTTTTAATAACTTATGACGATGCTGCACAGCATCAGGGTGGAAAAAATGGTGACGCTATAGTGCATAATCAAAAGGCATTGGCAAAGCTAATAGGTAACGATTCAAAGGTCAGACATATTGGCTTTACCAATGTGTGTTTTAAACTGTAGCTGACTATCTAAACTGCGTAATCGCTTTGCACTAAACAATATTCAAATTGGCGACCTACTGGTCAGACACAATCATCTGAAGTAAGTGACTTCCTTGTGAGCTTTCCTACCAGAGCAATGCTTTTCCCACAGATTAAGCTTCCCTGAATTTTACTGTTCATTGAAGGTGTATGCATTATATATGGGTGAAGGAGCCATTTTTTGCCTTGTTTCTGACCTCAACGGTCATTGCACTCAGGATAACAGTTTCTGCAGTATCCGAGGAAGGAGCATCAAAATCAAATGCATTTGCCGTGAGGTCGCGTGGATGACTCCAGAAGTATTGGAAGTTCAAAAATTCACAACTTCTCAGAATCTCTGGAGCATCTCATCTGGGTCATGTTTAAGGTGCCCTGGACCACAGTGACTGCACTTAGCGTTCAGGACTCACTCCAGCCGAGGCCACCAGCAAGATACAGTCCAGATCAGTTGGTACTGGCCAACTGAGCACCCAAGCACATTGGCCCCTGGCCAGCAATAAAGCAGAGTGTACAATATTTTGCGTAACTTTATCTAAACTCTTGGTCCCAGTCTGATAAACCTAAAATAAAAGCAGTTTATATATATTTTGGTCATTCTTTCTATTCTACCACCTTCTTCAGGACCATCATAGACTTGAATCTATTTGACCTCTGAGGGTTCAGTGCTTCTTTCTTCTACAACATATTACAACAATTTCATCAAAACACTATTTGGTTCATACATCGTAGATTATTGCAACCTATAGAATAGTTATATATTTTGTCACCTTTCTCAATACAAGCTCTCTCCAAAGCTTTAGCTTCTTATAAAGAAAGCGCATACACCATCATGTAAAACGTGTTGAACAGAATATATATATATATATATATATATATAATATTATGTGATCAAGGCAGGTTTCTCCGGCCGAAATGCATCATGACATTACGGAGAGTAAAATAAAGACTATTCACACAAGTAACAAGCAGTTCGTGCAGTCCTCATCGCTGCATGGAAGTTAAGGATTGGTCTTCGGTTGGAATAAATATATATATATATATATATATATATATATATATATATATGCATAGGACTTCGTCTTCAACTTGCTAGTCCCTCCTGCAAAGACGAACACGGACCCATCAAATTGGTGTTCCATCCAACAATAACGCACCTCCGCCATGACGCGTTTCGGCCTGCTAGAGGCCTTGATCACATAATATATATATATATATATATATACATACACACACATATATATAGGAGCCACGAACCCTGAGGACAGATCATTTAGGCAGAAACATACTCCAAGCGTAATTCACTATGCCATTTACAGTAAACTCAACCAGATCTATTCTTTTAAACGCCTTAAAGCATGGGGTACTTATATAAGTTCAGAACAGAGAAGTACCAACTTGGTCCTTTCTACCAGGCTCTGCAAACACAATAATGAGATTACATAAAATGACAGTCCTAAAAAAAGGTCCAATCGTTGTGTCATACCTTACTAGAATTAGTTCAAACTCCTGTTACTACATGGAGATTACGTTACCAATGCTTGCATCAATCTATTCTCCAGCCACAGAATAGTGAAAATACACTTTTAATGTCAAGGGAAGCTATCCTCCATCTCATCCTCATCTGTGCCGTACTAAACAACGGGCATCCAAAATGGATTCAATTGGCAGCTGTACTAAAAACCATACAACACAGTCCTACTACCATACATGTGCTACACACACATGCCACATGCATTCAACATCAGTGCGAGGTATTGGCTTCGCAAAATAGCAGAGGGGTTAATAGACACCACACATGCTAAGTCACACTATAGATTCTCAAAACACACGATGCTGCCACCACCACTTTAAGTGATGTACCCAGGGAAATGACAGTAGGCCATTGCCCAATACAAGGGCACACTTGGCGTGCCCCCTCCAGACCACAGGACAGGTTATGTGCCTCCAGTGTCAGGGACAGGCCCCCTGCACTCAAGTTAAATTAGCAGGACTCCAGGGCCAAAATAAAAGTCAGCACAGTACCCAGTCCTGAATTTTAGGCATTTTTGTGTCATTTTAATTATTACATTGTACTCTATTTTTCGAATTCAGTTGGAGAGTTGCATTGTTTGGCATTCTGGAACCATCATGCACCTTGCAGTCTAGTGCAAAATTTGGTTTGGCAGGTTTCAGAAGGCTGGTGTTGCAGAAATGGCATTCCCCTAGATAACTCATGTAAATTGTGGTATTCTCTATGGAACGGATTGGTGATGGAGGGCCAGCTCCTAAGGTTGAAGCATTGCCCTTCCCTACCTGGACCCCACAAGGCCAAATCAGCCTTATCACCAAACAGACAAGAGCCATCAAATGGCATCTTTATTAGGTTGTCCTGGACAACCCCTGAAAATCCAGTGGGTCATAACAAGGAGTGACAGAATGGCAATAAATAAGATAACTGATCACGCCGCTAAGTCAACAGTGTTCAAAACGGACCTGAGGATTTGTTTTGCCGCATTTGGTCAGCAAAATGATTCTCCAAGTAATCAGAGATGTTAGGTACAACCATCTGTTCCGTTTACCCTTCCACAAAGCATGAAAATATCATGCTACGACACAAGTTGTTCTAGATAAGACAGCTAAACTCCCTGATGGGAAAATCTTTTTCATATGTCCTCAAACCCGTTTGACTAATGGATCAAAGGAGATGTAGGGAAAGAGTCAAGGTTTTGCTTGGGGCCGGAAGACACCTGAACCATCATACTCTCAGGTTAATGACGTCTGTCAAAACATTTGGGTCATCAGGTGCTGGGCAATGACTGCATGCAACCTGAAAGTTGACCACTAGAGCTGAAGTAGACTTGCCCCATGATGCTAAAATCATTTCCATAAACATCTTGTTGAATGTTACCAGGGGCTCAGAAGGTGAAGATGCTGGTTGCAGAATCTGTTAGGCTATTCAGTGTTTCTTTCGCGGGCAAAGATAGTTCAAGCACACTTTCTGAAGATAGTCATAAATGATGCCACCTTCTCCAAAGGGGGTTCTGAGGGGTATTTTATGTTCACGTCTGGAGAAGTATCTGGTTTACTCACATATTGAAGCACCAGGTTAGCAGTGTTTGAGTTCACAAAAGGGAGATTACCTGCCTCACTGGTGTTGTCATCGTCATGTTATACTATAGCAGGTATCTGTATCCCATTGGAGTGTGACTAAAAGAGCACACTTGTTTTTCTGTCTTAGCATTCATCTTTAGGCAGGGCAGTGTACAGAGACTCCTCCTCCAAACTTTGAACCTGGAGGTGAGCAGGCATCATTATGGCCATTGTCTTGGGAACATTTGTTGCTTGTTAAAGCAGTTCTTAAGACTAAGCCAGGGGCAAAGGGGGTGTACAAAGGAAAGGTCTTGAACAGATAGACGGAGTAGGAAAGTGCCTCTTTTGACATGGTTAACCCCCACTTTTTGCCTGGAGATGATGTGATTTTGACTGAAATTTCACTGGGCCCCTGCTAACCAGGTTCCCAGTGCCAGAGCGCTTTTCCAAAACTGTACCACCATTGGCAAAACCTCAGCGACCCCTATAAATCACTACTGAACAGTAGCCCTGGGACCTAGGGCATTGGGTCTAAAGAGGATCCACTAGGGCTGCAGCAAAAATTGTGGCACCCTAGGCCACCCCTCACCAAGACTATGCAATCTGTCATTGCAGGCTGCATGTCTTGGCTCAGAGAAAGCTGAACAATCAACATGGCACACATACCTGTGTGCCATGCCCACAGATACTGCATGAGGTATAGGTGAGTCACCCCTACAGCAGGCCTTACAGCCCTTGTCGCGCCTTCCAAATCCGATTCCTCAGGGCTGTGTCGATGCTCTATGGGGGCCCACCTCTGAATCGACCCAAGTCTGGCACATGTAGAATACACAGACTCTTGGGGCAATTGAGCGGGGGAAGGAAAGGATGGGGACTGCGGGGAGGGAGACCTGTGTAGAGAAAGAAACAAACAATATAAAAACCAAAAAGTTATATCGTTCTTCCTACTTCCAAACCCCCTTTCTACTACACTCAACCCTTCTACATCTCCTTTCCTATCTGTAAAGAAAAGAAAGGTGGCTTGGAACACATTCACAGAGATATCCAAGGTGGCACGGTAGGAGACTATCCAGAAGTAATCCGGACCAGGAAACCAGGGTTCCCCTACAAGGCTTTCTTGTTATTTCCTGAGGAAATGAAGAAAAGAGAAAACAAAACTACTGCACAATAAAGTGCTCCACCCTGGAACATATATCGGAGCACGCTTGTTGCGTGTATATTGCCCCAACCTGGAGCGGTGTTAAACAAGGGAATTCTGAAATCGCCGCCACCGAACACAACAGTTGTGTGATTACCAACCACACACACTCTCTGCATACTAAACTTAAAGATGATGATGACGGAAAATAAATTCTCATTTAAGGAGGTGGGTTTATTCCTCCCTTCGTAAGCCAATTCACACACCCACACTCACTGCGATGAGCGGTCTCTCTGGTATGTACTGCACTTCCCAAAGTACGAAAGGCACTGCACGCTCACCAACAAATGCATATACGTGACTGCGTGTCTCTTTCCATAGTACGAAAGGCTCTGCACACTGCACGCTCTCCAACAATGGTGTATAAGTGAATGCTTGTCTCTTTTCCACAGTACGAAAGACACAGCACACTTCACGCTCACCAATCAAGGCGTTTATACAGATGGACGAGAGCTCGCGGGCACTATACCCTCCCTGCAATAAAGGACCACAAGTTGGCCTTTTTCCAACAGGGAGCAGGTAACCCACGCGCCACTATGGGCGACGACTCCCCTCTGCATGTAACGGCTTGATAGCACGTTACGGCCAACAGAGGAGATCCCGGGACTTGAGTTGTCCGTTACCGGACCAAAGCTATAACATGGCGGTTCAGAGAGATAACACTCCAGAACCCTCTTACCGCTACCACGGAGGCAAAGACTTTCCTCTCTGCCACTGGAACAGACCACGGAGAGGAATAATCGGCAACGCCGCCCGGGGCTCAGCCGATGTGTATCCTGTTTCCTGGTTCCGGCTCCGCCCTTCGTGCGCACGTCGCGTCCCTCTGGGCATTCTGGGGAATGTAGTTTCTGGCCAGAAATACGCGATTACAGCTAGCGTAACACCCGGCCAGGAAATCGTGACAGGACATTCCCCTTCCCATAAGACGCTAGCTGTCACGTGGGGCATTCGGATGGAGTCTATAAAACCGGGCAATCAACTTGGGCGCATGAACCGCATCTTTGGGTTCCCAGGAGTTCTCTTCCGGGCCATACCCTTTCCAGGCGATTAGGTACCATAGTTTGCCACATACCCTCTTAGCATCTCGTATGCCCTGTACTACATATTCCGGCTCCCCCTTTACTAGCACTGGACCTGGCCGTTTCTGTATCTTTCCCTGCACAGGTTTCAGGAGGGAGACGTGGAACACGGGATGTATGCACATATGTGAAGGATGTTTGAGTTTGATTGCCACAGGGTTTATGTGTTTCACGACTTGATACGGACCTATGTATTTAGGATGAAATATACTGGGTCTCTTAAACCGTATATGTTTTGTGGCCAGCCATACCCACTCCCCCTTCCTGTACCTTTGATTAGCCCTTCTGTGCTTATCTGCTTGTCTTTTATACTTCTCTTTAGCTTGGATTAAGTTGTTTCGTGTTTTTATGAGCGTTTTCCGCATGTGTAACAACTTCTCTCGAACATTGGGAAAGCGGACTTGTGTACTAGTTAGGATCAAGGGAGAGAATCGGGGGTGAAACCCATATGTGCTGTAGAATGGAAAGTGTTTTGTGGATGAATGTATTGCACTATTGTAGGCTATCTCTGCAATCCATAGCCAATTGACCCACTCATCTGTGTTTTCCGCGACATAACATCTGAGGTATTGTTTGAGTGTTTGATTCAGACGTTCAGTCTGGCCGTCCGTCTAAGGATGGAAGCTGGTGGACAGGGACGAGTGTACCTTTAGCTCAGAACACCAAGTTCTCAAGAACACCGCAGTAAATTGAGCCCCTCTGTCGGATACAATGTCTGTGGGCTGGCCGTGAAGACATACTATGTTGATTAACAACAGCTTGGCCAATTGGCTGGCAGTGGGTGCTTGTCTGCAGGCGATGAAGGGACCCATTTTTGTCAAAAAATCGACCACTACTATTATGGCTGTGTTGCCTTGATCTGCTGGCAATCCGACCACGAAATCCACCGAAATCCTTTCCCATGGGATCTTTGGTGTGGGCATGATTTGTAGCTGTCCTTGCATTTTCCGATGATCTACCTTCATCTGTGCACATTTTGAGCATTCTTGTACCCAAGTTAGATCGTCAGGGCGCACCGTTGGCCACCAGAACTGTCGTAGTATTTTCTCCAGGGTTTTCATACCTCCTAGATGACCTGCCCAGGGAAGATCGTGACACCATGAGAATGCGATCTTGCGTAATCTTAGTGTAGGAAGCAGCACTTGTCGGTTTTTTACCGGGAGCCCTTGCCTCATTCACCATTCTGGATGGCTCTTATTCAGGTTTTCCACTTGAAGGAACATATGCCTCGACGTATTTCTTGCAAGAACTCATCAGTGTGCACAGCACACAACACCCTACTGGGTTCAATGATGGGGTTTTCATTGGGCCCTGTATCTGGAAGCGAGAGGTCTTGTCTCGTCAGGGCATCTGCTTTCTTGTTCTGGATCCCTGGTCGAAAGGTTACCACGAAATGATACTCTGCAAAGAAAAGCATCCACCTGAGTTGTCGAGGGGTTAGATGCCGAGCTGCCCGCATAAATTGCAAATTTCGGTGATCGGTGTACACCGTTACTTGATGTCTCGCCCCCATCAGCCAATGTCTCCATTCAAAAAACGCATCTTTAATCGCCAATAGTTCTTTCTCTGCAATGGTGTAATTCCGCTCTGCGGAATTGAACTTTCGTGACATGAACGAGATAGGATGCAGACATCCGGTCTCTTCGTGTCTTTGTGACAGGACCGTGCCCAATGCCACATCCGAAGCGTCGGCCTCCACTACAAACGGCAAAGACGGGTTGGCGTGTCGAAGGACTGGAGCTGTGGTGAATGCGGTTTTGAGGCCGTCAAATGCCTCCTGGGTGTCTGCAGTCCACACGAATGGTACCTGTTTTCTGGTCAACCAGGTCAAGGGGGTTACCAAATCCGAAAACCAACGAATAAATCGACGGTAGAAATTGGCGAATCCTAAGAGACTCTGGATTTCTTTCACTGAGCTAGGACGAGGCCAATCCATGATGGCCTTCACCTTTCTTTCAGCCATGATTTGTCCCGAGGAGGTGAGCATGACCCCTAGGAACTCTACAGTGGTGACGTGGAACTCACATTTCGTGATTTTGCAGTACAGGGAATGCTCTCGAAGGGACTGTAATACCAAGCGAACATGATCAGCGTGTTCTTCTTTGGTGTTGGAATAAATCAAGATGTCGTCAATATAAATGACGACGAAACGATCCAGATACTCCCGCAAGACTTCGTTTAGAAAGAACTGGAACGCAGCGGGGGCATTACATAACCCGAAGGGCATTACCAGGTAAAGCCCATAACGCGTTTTAAACGCTAAAACAACAATTGATGGACAGAATGCAGAACAATGTCATACATTCACCCCAGTACAGAGATCTGGGCCTAAATCCATCGTTTTTTTGCTCACCATGCCATTCCAGTTTGAACCCAGCCATATGCAAATCAGTCTTGACCCTGTGACCCATGGGAACAGTCCAGCCCGAACTGCCAAGCCAGGTCCTCCCTGGACTGAAAACAAGCATCCTAGGACCGGTTTCGGGCTTTCAGCCCTCGTCAGCCAGGATAGCTTGATTCCAGTGGCATGGAGAGAACGGGACTCACGTCTGAGCATACCCTTCCCACTCGGGGTGACAAATGCAAAAACAACAATTGATGGACAGAATGCAGAACAATGTCATACATTCACCCCAGTACAGAGATCTGGGCCTAAATCCATCGTTTTTTTGCTCACCATACCATTCCAGTTTGAACCCAGCCATATGCAAATCAGTCTTGACCCTGTGCCCCATGGGAACAGTCCAGCCCGAACTGCCAAGTCAGGTCCTCCCTGGACTGAAAACAAGCATCCTAGGACCGGTTTCGGGCTTTCAGCCCTAGTCAGCCAGGATAGCTTGATTCCAGTGGCATGGAGAGCACGGGACTCACGTCTGAGCATACCCTTCCCACTCGGGGTGACAAATGCAAAAACAACAATTGATGGACAGAATGCAGAACAATGTCATACATTCACCCCAGTACAGAGATCTGGGCCTAAATCCATCGTTTTTTTGCTCACCATGCCATTCCAGTTTGAACCCAGCCATATGCAAATCAGTCTTGACCCTGTGCCCCATGGGAACAGTCCAGCCCGAACTGCCAAGCCAGGTTCTCCCTGGACTGAAAACAAGCATCCTAGGACCGGTTTCGGGCTTTCAGCCCTCGTCAGCCAGGATAGCTTGATTGTCAGCATTCCGTTCATCATTTGTTTGTTGTAACGCTTTTCGCCCTAAGTGGGATGGGTTTTCCCAGACGTGGGACCCGTGCTCACTACGCCACTGGAGTCAAGCTATCCTGGCTGATGACGGCTGATAGCCAGAAACCGGTCCTAGGATGCTAGATTCCGGTCCAGGGAAGACATGGCTTGGCAGTTCGGGCTGGACTGTTCCCATGAGGCACAGGGTCAAGACTGATTTGCATATGGCCATGTCTAAACTGGGGTGGTGTAGTGGGCAAAAGAACGATGGATTTAACCCAGATCTCTTGACTGGGGGAGAATGTCTGCAGTCAGCATTCCGTCCATCATTTGTTTGTTGTAACGCTTTTCGCCCTAAGTGGGATGGGTATTCCCAGACGTGGGACCCGTGCTCACTACGCCACTGCAGTCAAGCTATCCTGGCTGATGACGGTTGATAGCCAGAAACCGGTCCTAGGATGCTTGATTCCGGTCCAGGGAAGACATGGCTTGGCAGTTCAGGCTGGACTGTTCCCATGAGGCACAGGGTCAAGACTGATTTGCATATGGCCATGTCTAAATTGGGGTGGTGTAGTGGGCAAAAGAACGATGGATTTAACCCAGATCTCTTGACTGGGGGAGAATGTCTGCTTTGTCAGCATTCCGTCCAGCATTTGTTTGTTGTAAAGCTTTTCGCCCTAAGTGGGATGGGTATTCCCAGACGTGGGACCCGTTCTCACTACGCCACTGGAGTCAAGCTATCCTGGCTGATGACGGCTGATAGCCAGAAACCGGTCCTAGGATGCTTGATTCCGGTCCAGGGAAGACATGGCTTGGCAGTTCGGGCTGGACTGTTCCCATGAGGCACAGGGTCAAGACTGATTTGCATATGGCCATGTCTAAACTGGGGTGGTGTAGTGGGCAAAAGAACAATGGATTTAACCCAGATCTCTTGACTGGGGGAGAATGTCTGCATTGTCAGCATTCCGTCCATTATTTGTTTGTTGTAACGCTTTTCGACCTAAGTGGGATGGGTATTCCCAGACGTGGGACCCGTGCTCACTACGCCACTGGAGTCAAGCTATCCTGGCTGATGACGGCTGATAGCCAGAAACCGGTCCTAGGATGCTTGATTCCGGTCCAGGGAAGACATGGCTTGGCAGTTCGGGCTGGATTGTTCCCATGAGGCACAGGGTCAAGACTGATTTGCATATGGCCATGTCTAAACTGGGGTGGTGTAGTGGGCAAAAGAACGATGGATTTAACCCAGATCTCTTGACTGGGGGAGAATGTCTGCATTGTCAGCATTCCGTCCATCATTTGTTTGTTGTAGCGTTTTAAACGCTGTCTTCCATTCATCCCCTTTCTTTATTCGAACCAAGTGGTACGCTCCACGGAGATCCAATTTGGTGTATATACCGGCCGTTCGTACTTGCTCCAGAAGCACCGGTATCAGGGGAAGTGGATACTGGTTTTTCACCGGGATGTCATTCAGCGCCCTGTAATCGATGCAACAGCGTAAATCTCCGTTAGCCTTCAGAATGAAAAACAGCGGGGACGCGGCAGGTGAACGCGAAGGTCGGATGAAGCCCAGTGCTAAGTATTTGTCTAGGTAGGTTCGAAGCTACGTTGTTTCGGGCACCGTAAGAGCATAAACTCTCCCGCAGGGGACGACCGTACCGGGTATCAGGTCTATCCGACAATCATACTCCCTGTGGGGTGGTAGCTCTTCTGCCTTGGTGTCGCTGAATACATCAACAAAATCAGCGTAGCAGGTTGGCAGTTCCACCTCCTTTTCTGCCGCTGTTGAGACATGATGAATAGTAGAGAGAATTTGAGCAGGCTGAGGACCATTTGTAATACAATGGGTTTGACAGTATTCTGAGTCGAATGTCAGCGTCTTGGTGGCCCATCGGATATTCGGATCATGTTGCTGCAGCCATGGGAGACCTAATATGATCCCATAGTGTGGTGCTTGTATTATTCCAAACGACACGGTTTCTCTGTGGTGACCTTCGGATACTAATTCGCAATCCGGTGTGTTATGTGTGATGGGGCCAGAGTCTAGTTCTTTACCATCCACTACATACACTCTTTCTGGTCTTGGCTTGGGTACCAAGTGAATTTCTATTCTATGAGCCTCTCCTTTATCCATGAAACAACCCGTGGCTCCTGAGTCAATCATGACCATTACCGGAGTGCTGGTTTGATTTATTTCCAGAGTCATGGAGATAAAGAAGTGGTCTGTCTTGGTAAAAACAAAGGTATCCATAGAAGGGATGGACTGACCGCTTGAGACCCTCCCTTCTTGTGCTCTCAAGCTTTGAAGTTTCCCTCCTCTTTTTCAGTGGATAGGGCGACCACCTGTCCTTGTCTGGGTCTACTGAGCTTGGGTTTAACTGGACATTCCCTCAGAAAATGGCCCTTCTTCCCACAGTACAGACATAGTCCTTATTTCCTGCGATAGTCTCTCTCACTGACCGTTAGAGAGGCCCTTACGGTCCCTAATTCCATTGGTTCCGACGAAGTGGTCGGATTTTCCATAGGGTGAACTCGATCACCATTGGGTGGATGGCGATCTTTTTTCTTATGGTCACCCCGACCTTCTCGCAACCTATGATCCAACCTCAGGGTGAGGTCTATGAGCGCGGAACAGGTTCGGGGTTGAGGATCTATTTGCGCCAACACATCCTTTAGTTCGTCCGAGAGGCCTTGATAAAATATCGCCGACTGTTTTGCTTCTGGCCAATATGTTTCAGCGACTAAACGTCGAAAGCTGTTTAAATAACTGATCAGTTCGGAAGACCCCTGTCTTAGTCCCAACAAATCTCTATCCGCCGAGAATGTCTCGGCTCTTCTATCAAATGTCTTTTCAAAACACTCGCGGAACTCATCCCAATCATACAATTTCGGGTCATCTCTTCTTACTATGGGGACCGCCCACTGGGCTGCTTCTCCCCCGAGGTACGAGATTAGAAATGCCACCCGAGCTGGATTTGTAATAAACATTTTCGGTTTGCATAAGAAGAACAAGTTACTTACCTTCGGTAACGATGTATCTGTAAGAAACATTAGTTAGTTAGATTCCTCACCTTAGAATATCCCCAGGCGTCAGACTGGATCCGGAAGATTTTTCGTCAGCAATACCCCTTGTGCGTCGCTAGGCGTCGTCTGCGGCTCCGCGTCCGTCGTTGGCGTCGTGCGCCGGAATGACGTCGGAGTACTTAGACGCCGCCCTTGCGCGCTGACGTCAGTTCTTGTACATAGCTTTCCGCGCCAGGAACGCAGAGCCATGCAAGAGACCGACACTGGTGCCAAAAAATCTAGGGGCCTGAAAAGGATAACCTTAACCCTAGATGTCGGTTCGCAGAATGGGGAGGATGGGTGGGTCGGTGAGGAATCTAACTAACTAATGTTTCTTACAGATACATCGTTACCGAAGGTAAGTAACTTGTTCATCTGAAAGAAACACGTTAGTTAGATTCCTCACCTTAGAATAGATACCCAAGCAATACCAACCCCGGTGGTGGGTCTGCGAACCAAGATCACACCAGAAAGTCCTGGAGGACGGAACGGCCAAAGAAGCCATCCCTCCGGACTTGGCTGTCTAGGCAATAATGCCTGGCAAACGTGTGTAGCGAAGCCCACGTTGCCGCCTGACAGATATCCTGCAAAAGGACTCCACGTCCCAAAGCAGTAGTAGCCACTGTGGCTCGAGTAGAATGGGCTCGCAGCCCAACAGGAGGGACCTTTTTTGCCAAGGAATAACAGATTTTTATGCACAAAACGACCCACCGGGAGATGGTCCGTTTGTGCACAGCTTTCCCCTTCTTAGCACCCACGTATCCAACGAAAAGTTGGTCGTCCACCCGGAACTGTTTAGTGCGGTCCAAATAAAAAGAGAGCGCACGTTTTGGGTCCAGACGGTGGAGCCTCTATTCCTCTTTGGAAGGATGCGGAGGCGGAAAGAAGGTGGGCAAGGTGACAGATTGCCCAAGATGAAAGGGGGTCACCACTTTCGGTAGAAAGGAAGGACGAGGCCGAAGGACAACCTTGTCCAGATGAACAGATAGAAAAGGAGGCTTGGACGAAAGAGCCTGGAGCTCACTCACCCGTCTAGCTGAGGTGATGGCTACCAGGAAAGCAGTCTTAAGAGTCAGAAGACGAAGAGGACAATTGTGAAGAGGCTCAAAGGGAGCGCACATCAGAAATCTTTCAAGTCCCACTGAGGCATTACAAAAGGGACAGGAGGGAACGTGTGAGTAATGCCTTTAAGAAAGCGTGACACTACAGGGGACTGGAAAAGAGAGGGCTGATCAGGAAGCCGCAAGAAGGCAGAGATGGCAGCAAGATAACCTTTCAAGGTGCCCAAGGCAGAGCCCTGCTGGGCCAAAGAAAGAAGAAAGAGGAGAACCTCAGAAAGAGGGGTGGAAAGGGGATCCACAGCCTTTGCTGTGCACCATGCCACAAATTTGTTCCACCGGCAGGCGTATACCGTCTTTGTGGAGGGACGCCTGGCTGCCAGAATGATATCACAGACTTCAGGAGGCAAGTCAAATGGCATCAACTGCCGCCGCTCAATCTCCACGCATGGAGGTGGAGGCTGGACAGGTTCGGGTGGAGGACCGTCCCCTGCAGCTGCGACAGAAGATCCTCCCGAAGGGGCAGGCGTATCGGAGGATCGGTCAACATACTGAGTAGCTCGGGATACCAGTACCTTCGTGCCCAATCCGGAGCCACCAAGATGACTTGGGCCCGGTCGTGCCTGATCTTCTTCAGCACTCTGGGCAGAAGTGGTATAGGCGGAAAGGCGTAGAACAGACCGCAACTCCACTCGCGACGAAAAGCATCGCAGAGCGAGTGCCGCCTTGGAAATTCCAACGCGCAGAACTGCTGACATTGCGCGTTCTCGTCGGTGGCGAATAGATCTAACCAAGGCTCTCCCCACTGCTGAAAGAGACCTTGCGCCACTTCGGAGTTCAGACGCCATTCGTGATCCATCATGCACCGGCGGATGAGTTCGTCTGCTCTGGCGTTCAGAGAGCCTGCCAGATGTTGAACCACTAGGGTGACGCCCTGGTGTTCCAGCCATGTCCAGAGGTGCAGAGCCTCCTGACAAAGGGTCCACGACCCCACCCCGCCCTGTTTGTTGCAATACCACATGGCCGTGGTGTTGCCCGTGAACACCTGCACGACACTTCCCCTGACAGAGGGAAGGAAGGCTTTCAGTGCAAGTCGGATCGCTCTCCGCTCCAACAAGTTGATGTGGAGACGAGACTCCGCCGGAGACCAGAGGCCTCTGATCTCCGCCTCTCCCATATGGCCACCCCATCCCAGGAGGGACGCGTCCGTCACTACGACATGCTCCGGTAGGGGTAGGGAGAGGCTCTTGCCCGTGACCCAATCGCGGTCCGTGAGCCACCACTGCAACTGCTGTGCAGTGCCCTCCGAGATCAAGACTTGGTCGGACAGGTTGCCGTGATGCTGGGCCCACTGAAACTTCAGGTCCCACTGCAGAGCCCGCATGCGCCGCCTGGCGTGATGCACTAGTAGGATGCAGGAGGCCATCAGCCCCAGAAGCCGCAACACTAGCCTGACCGAAACCCAGGATAGAGGCCGAAAGATGGGAATTAGGGCCTGTATATCCCGGACCCGCTGTTCCGGTGGATAAACCCGGAACTGCGTCGAATCGAGAACCGCTCCGATGAAGAGGAGCTTCTGAGAGGGCCTCAGGTGTGACTTCGGCACGTTGATGGAAAACCCCAGCAAATGCAGGAGAACCGCCGTAGTCTGGAGGTGGGAGACGACTGCCCGGGGCGAGCCCGCCTTCAACAACCAGTCGACGAGATAGGGGAAGACTGGAAACCCTGATCTGCGCAGATGAGCTGCGACCACCGCCATCACTTTCGTGAAGACCCGAGGGGCACTGGTGAGGCCGAAGGGGAGCACGGTGAACTGAAAGTGCTCCTGACCCACCATGAACTGCAGGTAACGCCAGTGGGCCGGCAGGATGGGGATGTGGAAATATGCGTCCTGCAAGTCCAACGCTACCATCCAGTCTCCAGGGTCGAGGGCAGCTAGAACCTGAGCCAAAGTTAACATTTTGAACCGTTCCTTCCGGAGGAAGGCATTGACGTTCCTGAGGTCCAAGATAGGGCGTAGGCCCCCCTTGCCCTTCTTGGGAACCAGAAAGTAGTGGGAATAACAACCACGACCTACTTCTGGGCTCGGAACGCGCTCGACGGCCTCTTTGGCCAAGAGGGCCGAAACTTCCTCTCGCAGGAGATTCAAATGATCCTCCGAGATACGGTGGTGCTGCGGTGGCATGGCTGGAGGGGTCGTCTCGAAGGGGAGGGAGTAGCTCCTTCGGACGATTTGCAGCACCCACCTGTCCGAAGTGATGGTACGCCAGTGGAGCAGGTGATGGCGAACCCGGCCTCCCATTGGCAAGGAATGGGCCTGAAAGCTCGGACTAGGAAGGCTTTGAGGCGGATGCTGCCGGGGTGGATGTGGACTGACCGCGTCGTCCTCCATTACCACCTCGGCGGAAACCACGTCTGCGACCGCGTGCAGGCTGGTTCTGCGGCCGGTGGCTAGGCGGACGTGAGGAGGAGGAGCCCCTTCCTTGGCCACGAAAGGAGCGAAAAGCAGAAGTTTGTGGCTGCGGGGCCGAGAGGCCCAAGGACATGGCCGTAGCCCGGGAGTCCTAAAAGCGAGCCAGCGCACTGTCCGCTTTCTCACCAAAAAGGCGAGTGCCATCGAAAGGCATGTCCATGAGAGTGCTCTGGACATCCCCGGAAAATGACGTGGACCGCAGCCAGGCGTGACGTCTAAGCGCCACCGTGGTAGAAATCACCCTACCCAGCGAGTCCGTAGTGTCAAGTCCACATTGGATTGCATGACGTGCCGCATCTCTCCCATCGGCCAAAGCTTGGGAGAGTCGTGTCTGGGCCTCCTCCGGACACAGGAGTAGCACGTCCTCCACCGTATCCCACAGAGAGTGGGAAAAACGGTCCAAGAGACAGGCTGTGTTTAAAGACCGCAAGCCCAAACGGAGCGAGGAGAACAGCTTCTTACCGAACTGTTCCAGTCTCTTGGAATCCCGGTCCGGAGGAGCGGTCGGGAAGGAGGATTGGGAGGTAGAGGCCTGGATAACCAGAATCTCGGGGGTGGGGTGTTGGGACAGAAAACTGGGGTCGCCCGTAGCAGGGCGGTGGCACCTGGCAACGTTCCTATCCACAGGAGGGACTGTGGAGGGCTTGGACCAGGTGCCCTGCAGAACGTCAATGAGGGCCTCATTGAATTGCAGCAGAGGCTCAGTGGAGCTTGCTGCAGACTGAAGCACCTCGGTGAGGATGTTCGTCCTCACAGCCACGGCAGGCAGCTCGAGCCCAAGGGCTTCCGCCGCCTTGCGCAGCACCACAGAAAAAGCTGCACCCTCCTCCGAAGCCACAGTCGGAGGAGAGATGAATCCAGTGTCCGGTGAGGTATTCAGACCACTGGCCTCCCCCAGTTCATCTGCCCAGTCCTGAGAAAGTTGACCTTGGAGGGTCATAGGGTCCTCGGACCCCTCCCAGTCGCCCCGTCATCCGATTCCTGGTAAACAGGAGGAATGATCGGAGCCGGACGATAGACAAATCGTGTCCCTAGCGGCGCCGGATGCGGCGTCGATGGACGCCGCACCGGCGCCGGGTCCGGACCGGGGCTAAACCGGGGAACTACGTCGACCGGAGTCGGCGTCGGAGGTGGCACCGGTGTTGATGCCGGCGGAGGAGGCGTGACGAGGTCGACCGGTGTCGACGGGGGCCCAGGCCTGGGCCCCTCGGGGTCCTGCGGCGTCGGGGCCGGAGCCTCCGACCTCGCAAGGACGCCCAGTCGAGTCTGCGGGGCCCGAAGGCGCGCCAGCGGGCGTCGACGGCGGAGCCAGGCCCCTCATGGCCGAGAGGAAGGCACTGATCTCCGCCGGCATCGCGTCAGTCCCAGGGACCGGCGGGTATGGGGACTTGCGCGGCGCCTGCGGCTCCGACGGAGCCGCGAGGGTGGAACCACCCGGGCCCTCGGCCAAGTCGTGCGTCCGGCGAGGGGAGTCCGAAGAGCGATGTCGCCTCTTGGACTTCTTGGATCGCTTGGACTTACCCGAAGAGCCAGACTATCGATGGTGTCGACTGCGGCTCCACGACCGATCCTTGGACCTCCTCCTGGACCGGGATCGAGAGGGGCGCGGAGCCGAGTGGCGGAGCTCGAGAAGCTTGCGGGACCACTCCCGCCTAGCTTTCGAGGTCAGGGCCTTGCAGTCGGAACACGACTCCGCGTCGTGGTCGAGGCCCAAACAGTAGAGGCACCGGCGGTGGTGATCGGTCACCGACATCAGTCGATGACAATCGTCGCAAGCCTTGAAACCAGGCATCCTACCGGCACCAGATGTCGAGACAGTGAAAAAGAGTCAAAAATATTTTAGTCAAAATAGACTAAAAAGGGGTAGCTCTCCCGGATCGGCGCTAACTGGCGCGGAAAAAAGAAGAACTGACGTCAGCGCGCGAGGGCGGCGTCTAAGTACTCCGACGACGTCATTCCGGCGCACGACGCCAACGACGGACGCGGAGCCGCAGACGACGCCTAGCGACGCGCAAGGGGTATTGCTGACGAAAAATCTTCCGGATCCAGTCTGACGCCTGGGGATATTCTAAGGTGAGGAATCTAACTAACGTGTTTCTTTCAGATATGTAGAAGCACCTGAGTGAGGAATACTTGAACTTTCTTTATATCCCCATAGAATCTCTCAGGGGGTGCTAAGGGAATTTGTGCCGGCATTTCTACTACCACCGACTGTGGGTGCGAGGTACCCCCTACATTTAAGGGGTTCTTTTGCATTCTGTTTATTCTGGCGTGGAGTGCTGCAGTTTCCTGCCGTGAGGTGACTAATTCTGCTTGGACCTGCGCTAAGGCGGCCACTACATCTTCTAACGTGGCCATCCCTACTTTCAACACAACCGGGAGGAGACTAATTTGTGGGCCGATTATTCTGTCGCGCCTTCCAAATCCGATTCCTCAGGGCTGTGTCGATGCTCTATGGGGGCCCACCTCTGAATCGACCCAAGTCTGGCACATGTAGAATACACAGACTCTTGGGGCAATTGAGCGGGGGAAGGAAAGGACGGGGACTGCGGGGAGGGAGACCTGTGTAGAGAAAGAAAGAAACAATATAAAAACCAAACAGTTATATCGTTCTTCCTACTTCCAAACCCCCTTTCTGCCGCACTCAACCCTTCTACATCTCCTTTCCTACCTGTAAAGAAAAGAAAGGTGGCTTGGAACACATTCACAGAGATATCCAAGGTGGCACGGTAGCAGACTATCCAGAAGTAATCCGGACCAGGAAACCAGGGTTCCCTACAAGGCTTTCTTGTTACTTCCTGAGGAAATGAAGAAAAGAGAAAACAAAACTACTGCACAATAAAGTGCTCCACCCTGGAACATATATCGGAGCACGCTTGTTGCGTGTATATTGCCCCAACCTGGAGCGGTGTTAAAGAAGGGAATTCTGAAATCGCCGCCACCGAACACAACAGTTGTGTGATTACCAACCACACACACTCTCTCTACATACTAAACTTAAAGATTATGATGACGGAAAATAAATTCTCATTTAAGGAGGTGTGTTTATTCCTCCCTTCGTAAGTCAATTCACACACCCACACTCACTGCGATGAGCGGTCTCTCTGGTATGTACTGCACTTCCCAAAGTACGAAAGGCACTGCACACTGCACGCTCACCAACAAATGCATATACGTGACTGCGTGTCTCTTTCCATAGTACGAAAGGCTCTGCACACTGCACGCTCTCCAACAAAGGTGTATAAGTGAATGCTTGTCTCTTTTCCACAGTACGACAGACACAGCACACTTCACGCTCACCAATCAAGGCGTTTATACAGATGGACGAGAGCTCGCGGGCACTATACCCTCCCTGCAATAAAGGACCACGAGTTGGCCTTTTTCCAACAGGGAGCAGGTAACCCACGCGCCACTACGGGCGACGACTCCCCTCTGCATGTAACGGCTTGATAGCACGTTACGGCCAACAGAGGAGATCCCGGGACTTGAGTTGTCCGTTACCGGACCAAAGCTATAACATGGCGGTTCCGAGAGATAACACTCCAGAACCCTCTTACCGCTACCACGGAGGCGAAGACTTTCCTCTCTGCCACTGGAACAGACCACGGAGAGGAATAATCGGCAACGCCGCCCGGGGCTCAGCCGATTTGTATCCTGTTTCCTGGTTCCGGCTCCACCCTTCGTGCGCACGTCGCGTCCCTCTGGGCATTCTGGGGAATGTAGTTCCTGGCCGGAAATACGCGATAACAGCTAGCGTAACACCCGGCCAGGAAATCGTGACAGCCCTAAGGCAGGGTGCACTATATCACTTGTGGAAATCTGCCTAAGCAGATATGACTCAACAATATCCAAGTCCATTCTTGGATATTGTAAGTGCACAGGGAAGCGATAAGAGAGTGCCTGGGCTTGACACTCGTTATTACGAGTTTCCCAGCACCATGATGACTTCACTGTATGCAGGGATGTTTGATACAAAACATCTCATCTAAATAAATCCACACTGATGACAGCTTTGGATTTATTAATAAACACAGGGGACACCTTAGAGGGTCCCCTGAAAACCTATCAAACACTTGTGTGGTCTCCGGCTAGTCTTAGCCTGCCACCACCAGCTATGTTTCAGACCTCATGGAGTGAGAGCCTTCACTCTCAGAAGCCAAGAACAAAGCCTGCTCTGGGCGGAGGTGCTTCACACCTCCACCAGGCTGGAATGGCATTCCAAAGCACAAAACTTCAAAGGTGATGCCGCCTTTGAAATGCAACCCAGGCTTCTCCAGATAGTGGAGGATGCCAACCCCCGTCCTACTCCACATTTGGTGGGAGGACAGGCGGCAAAATTTGTTTGATTAAGAGGTGGGTCCCCATTCCGCCAGCACCACCCCTAAGGTGGGGCAGATGATGTAGAACCCACTTTTCATTCTTGTTTGAGAAGGAATTAGCCAGTTAGGGTCAGAGCTGTACCCACTCCCAAAAGGTAAATAGCCTTGGCTACTACCTGTCTCCTCCTGTAATTCTTCTAAATTTAGTATTTAGGTGGCACCCCTGAACCCTGAACTTTAGATTCAGCGGACCTAAGAACAAAACAGACAAAGAGCTACTGACCCAAGAACAAAAACCTGCTGCAGAATTTTGGCACAAAACCCTGCCTGCTACCTGAAGGACTCTACCATCGTGATGTGCTGTCTTGTCCTGCTGCTGTGAAGACTCTACAAACCGCAGAGGCCCATAGGCACTTAGAAAATCACCAGAGAGCTTCCAGAGCTACGTCCCTGCAGACCGAAGATCTATGGATGCAACTCACTGACCTGACTGACGCTGCAGCAGCCTAAGAAAAAGTACCCGTGCTCAGAGATCAACTTTGTCTCCCCACTGAGTGTGAAGACACCAGCACCTACATAAGCTGTTCTATACCGATCTCCGGGGTACCAGACCACCTGCAAACGACACAAGGCAGAGTCCAATCCGGACTCCAATTACTGAGGAAGCAAACACCTGTTGAGGGACATAGAAAGCCCCGAGACCCACTTTGTAAGGGGCCCAGCTGTCTTGAAATCATCCATCCAAACTGCCTGCCCCTGATGATGAGGACCGCTTTGACACACAGAGCCCGGCTTACCCATTTACTCTGCACCAATCTTGCCTGGGTACTGATGAACCAGCTGTGCTCCAGTGGTCCTGAGGCCCTTGCAAGATCCTTCATTTGGGGTCCCTCAGACTTACTTGCAAGTACTCCTGTGAAGCTGGTTTTTAGGTGACCCACTTCTTCGTAGAACACCAGCTACCAATGACCTCATCACCCTGCTCCCTGGCCAAATCGGGAACGCTTCAGACTATCCTCTGGTGGAACATTGGACCTTTGCCTGCTGCTGCCTAAATCTCGAAGGTGAACCCCTACATCTCCATAGACTATAATTAGCCTAATTGTGCACAAAAGTGAATTATTTTTAGAACTTTCCAAATCATATCTAAAAAAGTTCTTACCTGTGAAGAAAGTTTTTGGTCCTAAATTTTTTATAAAATCAGTCTTATTTTTTGCAAAATGGTCTAGGATTTTTTCTGTAGTGCGTCTCTTGTTTTTTGCTTCTGTGAGTACAACAAATGCTTAGAACTACCTTCTGATAAACCTAACTGCTCGCCCAAACTACCACAAATAGTGTTAGTATTATCTACTTTTGCCCTGTGTACCAATTTGGGACCCACTGGACTCTCTGCAAAGTGTACTTCGATTGAGTACACAATATAGGAAGTTGCCTTTCTACAGACTGCTTCCACTGACACAGTCGGGAGAAGGATGAGCACGGCAACTGCCACTGATGGAGGTCCTGACATTAGAAGCCAACTAGCTCAATGTAGCAAAAAGCTGCACCTCAGAGCACGAAGGAATGGAGCCAGCACTGTTAGTGTGAAGGCAGCAACCTGTGTAGAATCTGCTCCAGGGGTAGGCAACACTGGAAAACAAGAAGTAGGTGCTGAGACCAGCATCAAAGTAGAAGGTGGCGCCAGGTTGACATCAACCAGCTCTGGCTGTGAAGACGAAGCCTGATCTCATGTGTTCGATCTGAAAACCTACTTCAGGAGCCTTAGTGGCACCTCGGCATCAGAGAGTCCCTCTTATAGTGCTTTTTGAGGTTTTGCCTGCACAGGGTTTGCACTGTCATTCGTAAAATCTCTTACCATTTGTTGATTCCAAAGTTGCTCTAATATACATGCTTCCGATTGGCTACCACGTCATCTGCTTTCACTTCCTGCTCTACTTTGCCACCCATGCCATGGCATGGAGCTTGGCCCAAGTACAGCTTCTAGTCACTGGCTACTGACCTGTGTCCTTCCACTGGCTACTCCCTCTGAAGGTACTTTTTAAATTTAATTTCCGAACCAGCATTCCATACAAGTGCATCTACAGGCAGTCTTGTCCTCCCAGCTTCCGGGCATTCTTACATTTTTGCTTAATGATGGTGTAATGTTCATGCAGATACGGTGTAGAGAACACTAACCTACCCCCTCTCGTTCTTGCTTAGCTCGTCCCACCTGCACCCTCCCACCCATTGTTTTTCCACCGTCTTTTGCCCTGCCCCTTCTTGTCCTCTGTTGTCTCGCTGACCCCCTCACTTTGTTCATTATCCTTGACTGCTTTTGCTCCCCCCACCTCCTGCTGCTTGCCCCATTGCAACTAGCCAACCCCATCCATATTGCTTGCCTCGCCCCACCCTCACCCTCCCAGAGGTAGCCACTATCCTCCAAAAAATAAAAATGGACAAATTAATAAACCAAATAATTAAACCCTCAATATTTATCCCCAGAAAAGTTCACACCCCCAAGTCATGCTTCTTAATGTCAAATGTGTTAAATGATAACAGATGTACTAACATTGTCTGTATCACAGTAACAGTCTCCGTGATTCGGGACAAATCACTTCAGGTACCCATGCCTATAAAAATTAAGGAATGTGACCTTGTGTAATGTAACTGGTGCTCACATAGTACTGCAATACCTTTGGATGGAATTTACACTACAAAAACAGGCATTGGCAAAGCCAATAGGTTGCGCCTCTGTGAAATCTGTTGGTTTTCTCACTTTTTGTTAGACGTTACACAGCAGTGCTAGATGTTCTGCAGCATGTCTTAAAGTTAATTTTAAAAAGCTCTACGACACAGACAACGCTGTCCGAGTCATAACGCCTTTAAAAAAATTAAAAAAACTTGATGCAATGTTAAATAACAGCCAGCACCACTATGCAACGTCTATGCGTTGACCACGCCATACTGGCGTTTTTTTTTTAACTTTAAGAAATGCTGCTATGTAACATATCTAAAAAGCATTGACAAAACTAATATATTGGGCAGAGGTGAACCCGATTGGCTTTGCCAATGCTTGTTGCGTTTCTTTTTCGACTCGTCTTGGCCTACTTTCTTGTCCAAGTTAAGCAAGATGCTGTGGAGTGAGACTGGAAAGTCAAGCACTTCTGGGTTCGGCGGACATCGCATCCCATGCCACAACCACTTTGGTGTCCTGCTCCCTACTGGCCTTGGGAAGCATAAGGCTGCATTTATCGTTCAACCCAGAGTCATATCTTGGCCTCAAACACCGTAGGCATATCTGGAGGTTCAAAACTACATCTGCTATGGCAGGACCGACACTGTATTAGATTTAGAGTTTAAGTTAAAATCAATTATAACCGATAAAACACCACAGAAGGTAATATTTGGTTTTCAGTAGAAACCAGAAAAACACAGAATTTTGATGCACTTTTACTGATTTGGGGTCATACACCAAAGCAGTAAAAGTACAGCCAATACCTTTGAGCTCTTTATAGTGATAAATGCTCCCACAACGGCCCACTCAGGCCTTGGTAAGCAACCAACTATGCCCATGTGAGTATCTGCAATGTCCCGCGACCCCTAGGACCCACTTCAATCCAGTACACTGCAGGTTGCGGTGTAGTGGCTAGCAGGTTCACAGCTGAACCCTGAAAAGTGCCTCAGTCCAGGGCAAACGGCACCCCCATCTGGCAATAAAGATCCCTGTGCATACAGAGGACTACTGAATAAATGTCCTCCCATCCAAACACTGCATTCAACATTCCTATTCTTAGCTTTTTAGGTCTCCCCTGAGCCAGCGCGCATGCGCTGCAAGACATTTAGTTAAGGCTTTTCGGCTTCGAACACACGCTCGTGCGTGTGCTTTTTTAAAATTAACCCGCGATTGGCCTTTGCTTGCGTCTTTCTAAGAAAGACGGCACACAATTGGCTCAAGGCGGGTGCATGTCCCGTCTTCTCTGGTCCGTGGCCTAGGGTTCGCAGGAGCGAGCTTTAATCCCATCTATTTCCAACTATCACGTTGGCGGTAATTGGAAACAGATGGTGCTCGCGTTTTTTAGGTCGAGCCGAGCGCGAGCGCGCACCACTCCCGCTGCAGCTTTCACTTTTGACGTGCCAGCTCTTCCCGTGACTGCTGCTCCTCCCTGTACCCTGTTGTTCCTCTACCTCCCGTGCCTGCTCCCTGTACAGCCTGTGATTGTTGCACCTCCCTGTGCCAGGTCCTGATGCCTATGGGCTCCTGAGCCTGCTACTTCACCTGCGGGCGCCTGCTCGCTGCACCCACTGAGGTTGCTGCATGTCCTGTGCCCGCTACTTTCACCCCTCGCACTGGTTTCTTCCACCCCTGCCTGCTCACTGCACCCCGTGATTGCGGCAGGTCCTTTCCGTTCTCCCCGTGCCTTCCCTGCTCGTGCTTGCTGCGCCCGTGCCTGCTGCTCCTCACTCCCTGGGTTGCCTTTGTTTACAGCACTGCCTGCTAGGGAGGGGAGCGGGGGACAGGCCTGAGGAGCTGGGTACGGATCTGCCGGCTGCATGAATGGAGGGGGGAGTGGGCTGCGTGCACACCGACAGTGCCTCTGTGTACGGAGGCGGCAGGAGCAGAAAAGACTGCAGAAGGGTGCATGCAACAGAGGGGGTTCAGGCACATGCACTGCTCCTGTGCAGGGCAGGCGTGAGGGACTGCACGAACACTTCTGCTAATGGGAGAGGTGCGTGCGCTGCCAGTCTTCAAGAGCGCCTCAGGGAGCGGACCTTAAACTGCATGTGTGTAGTGACTACCTCAGGCCAGGCACATGGACTGCCCCTCTCTGTAGGTTAGGCGCCAAAGACTGGCCCTTGCCGCGACTCTTACGGAAGCTCGCAGGAGTGCACCGTGTCCATCTACATGAACACCTCAGTGCTTGAAGCATGCACTGTCCTTCTGCAGGACAGACGCACGCCACTCCCACTGCAGGAGCTAGAGCCAAGTTGGGTGCAGTTAGTTACTCTGCAGGACGGGTGTATACTTCGCCCATACAGGAGAGAGAGCCGAGTCAGATGGTATGTACTGCCCCCAGTACTTGAAATGGAAAAATAGGAGTGCAGCCAGGTACTCTGTACTAGAGTACCTTCTAGTTTGAGAAGTGCTGTTACTCTCCAATTAAAATTATTACGTTTTTCTTGAGAAGTGCAGGTACTTTCCCTCTCAAAATAAAAAAGTGTCATTCGAGACAGGTGAACCCACTGATCCCCACATACCACTCAGTACCACATAATTACAAGCCACATAATTACTCAATGCAACATAAATACACTCAACATACTACCACTCAGTACCACCTAATTACACGTCACATAATTACACTCTATTCAATACAACATAAATACACTCCACATAAATGCACTTTATGACACATACCAGCAATCAACATAAATGCAATCCACACCAAGACACAAATTCACTAAGCATAATTTCAATCGACAGCACAGTTCCAGGCCTCACAATTCAACTGCACACAATTCTAATACACACCACAGAATTACAAACCAAACAACATATTTCATCTCCACAATTCACAACATACCTCCAATCCACAACATATAGTGGCACCACCTGAGCACCAAACATCACTCAAAACCACCATTTTGCATCAGTGCACCACCTAAGCAGCGCCAGACATCACTTAAGCATCAGGTCAGTCTGCCCTCGGAATCTGGCATCTGTTGATTCTCCCATAGTGTCCGTCCGCTGCTCGTGTTCTTATTAAATTACTGTTTTCCAACCTCCACTCCCCCGTTATTTATGTCCCACTCCCCCATAATAATTTCTTTTTATAACAAACAAGCATGAGAACAGGCAGGAAGAAGTTGCCAGCAGTGCAAGTACAAAAAAACTAGAAGACATTTTTTATGTTAAAATCTGTTGTTAATCAGGTTGTTCAGTTGTACATGTTGTCTTGGTTTGTATAAAGGTAACAAAAATGCTTAACACTTTATATTATAACTTTTCAACATGATGCACAGCAACCACAATGCTCTACAACATAGCCAAAAGTTCTGGCTAAACACATAAGGTCCCAAAGGCGAGACCTATTGGCTATGCCAATGCTTGTTTCATGATGGTCTGAAAAGCCTACATATATGAGCCAAATACCCTCATGCAGAAGGATCAAGGGTCTTTTCATGAACAACTCGAGTATCCATGCACAGGCTGAGAAGTGGCTCAACTTACTGCAAGCATCTTATCACATTTTGTGTGTTTCATGTAATGCCTTAAGTGGGCAAGGGTATGCCAACGTTTGGGTCCTGTGCTCACTGTGTCACTGGAAGCAAGCTACACCTAACCGGAGAGCCCCAGTGAGGGCAAAACCAGTCTTTGGTAGGTTGTGTTCCGGTTCAGGGAGAACCTGGCCAGGTAGTCTGGAACGGACTGTGCCTACTGGAGCAAGTTCAAGACTGATTTGTATATGGCTGGGTGCAAACCGAGGTGGCATGGTGGGCAAAAAACAAATTGGTAGAAATTCTACGGCTAACAATTGCCAGCGGTTATACTTATTGCAAGCATCCTCCCCTCACCTTTTGTATGTTACATGCACTACAAGCCAGGTTGCATGTAGTGCAAGTAATAGTTTTGAATTTACACGCACTGCAAGGGAGAAGTATGTAAAAGAAGGCTTTGTTATTTTGTTTGCTAATAAATGTGTGCCATTAGTCCCATATTTTTACCGAACTCATGTTAACAGGAATGATAAGGAACATTTAAATTCTGATGTGAACACATTAACATGGCAGCAGACAGATAGCAGTAAGGAAGATAAGTCTGTTCCACCATGTAGAAAGATGCAAGGAAAGTAGCAGTAAGTTTCTGCATGCACTTCATTGAACACAGTTATTGTTAAACTATCCTGTACAATGCTGCAGTCGCGGAGCCTGAGCTGATCTCTCCTTGTTCCACTGAACACCAAGAGATATATAAGGGTACTAGTACAGGCGGGTTTAAGACACACAGACCAGTTTTAGGGAGTACTGAACCATGGAGGTGTAACTTGGAGACGGAGGCACCATAAATTATGCAGAAATGTATTACACGATTTAGAAGCCTGTTCGATGCCAACTCCCATCTTCCACGATAAAATAAAAGCTAATAAAAGGGGGAAAATGCTTTTGTCATCTATTGAAGCAATTAATGGCGTTATAAAAAATGGGAGAAAAGATGGCGATATTCCGGCGGCATATACCAGACTGGGTCCAACTCAAGTCCTCAATCATAGATTATTTTATCTGTAGTTTAGATCTATTTCTGAAGGTAGAATCGCTTTCTACTCAATAGTCTCATGAAAGTGATCACGCATTACTCTCTGTAGAAATTGATGTCTATACTCAGCATACTCCCCCATGGTCACTCCGTTCCTTTGAAGGACAGGCAGTTGTAGATCACAAAACAGGAAGGATATATAGGAATTCCAAAGCAATCAGTAAAATAAATCATATAATTTCCCAAGATCGAGTAAAATTGGCAATCCAATAAACAGATTTGAAGCTACTTTACAATCGGTAGTTGCCTCTCTCCAAGGAAGTACCTCGAGACGAGATTTGTTAAAACATGTCATATAGGAAAATTTGTGGACAATAATTCTCGACAATTAAACAAATTGACTAGAATTCAATTCCGTTCTGTGCGTTAAGACAAGGAGAAATAAGGAAACTGAAAAAACTCCACCAACGGAAAAAAGAGAAAGAAAGATAAGCTCTAAGGGATCGTGTCTGGGTCGACATCCAATTAGCAGTAAAACATAAAAATAATAAATCATTCTGGAACATAATCTCTGCACAGATGGGGATAAGAAAATCTGCTCAAGCGACACCTGTATCATCATCTGACTGGGAAAAGTATTTTCTAAAGCTTTATAAATCTAATCATCATCATTTATTTTTTCCGGGACTGGATCTAGCACTGAAGAACCAACCTGATCAGGAACCAATGAAAATTTCAGCCGCACAAATCTCTATTCCGATATCCTCCACCAGGTCTTCAGCAGCGATGGGACCAGATAAGATCCCAATTAAAGTTTTACAAAAAACGCTGATGTTTGGGGTAAATTCTTAGCCCCACTATTCCAGCATTGCCTGAAAAGTGGAGAAATTCCAGAATCTTCGTGAGGGAGTGTGGTGGTTCCCCTCCTAAAAAAAGGCGCAAGAACGAATCCGGCAAATTATAGACAAATGGCTCTTCTCGACGCCACCGGCAAGATTTTTGCTGCTTGAGTTTTGGAACACCTAAAAGACTTGGCTTTTTCGAGAAAATTGATTCCCATGTATCAGGCTGGGTTTCGCCCAAAGCATTCTACATTGGACAATATTGCTGTGTTCCAAACAGTGCTTGATAAGTTTAAGTTAAACGCCCAAATTCTATATTGTGCTTTTATTGATTTTGAGACGGCATTCGATAGTGTAGATAGATTGACACTATGGAGAAAATTGGCTAATATGGGGATTCCCAAAGGTCTCTTAACAATAATAATCTCCCATCACACATCAACATGGTGCAGAGTCCAAATGGGGGGGGAGAAAAAGGCCTAACTAAACCCATCCCACCCATCCCTTCGCAGAATGGGCTGAAATAGGGATGCTTATTAGCTCCCCTATTATTCTCCATCTACATTAGCGATCTCCTGGGGCGTCTTTCTCAAACTAAAAATGTTCCTCCTAAACTAGCTCAAGTTGATATACTCTGTTTAATGTATGCCAATGATATTGTTATACTCGATCCGACCCGATAGGCCTGCAAAGAACCCTGAATGAATTAAATCTGTATGCAATTGAAATTTTTCGGGTGCCAAATATTACTAAAACTAAAGCACTCCCCTTCAGTGGCAGAAGGAAGCCCTTACCTTATATTTGGTCTTTAGGAGACGAACCGATAGAGACAGTAAGAGAGTATGTTTACTTGGGTCGTATCTTTACTTCTAATCTTCTAGATACAGCCCACCTCCAACACTTGAGTCGGAAGTCAGAATCTCACGATGGGGTTTTACAGAGACTGTACCTCTCCACAGGAAATAGTCACTTTCCACCAATAGTGGAGGTGTACGGCATGAAAATCCCTCCAATTTTATCATATGCCATGGAATACACACAACTTAAGACATGGCAATCTATAAAAGTAAAGGAAGGGACCATACTCCGAAAATTGTTAAGTGTCGAAGTCTGTACCAGTTCAAGCCCAACGTCTCGAGCTATCGTTAACGGGAATCTCAGCCAGAGTTATTTTGAATATTATTAGGTGGGCGTAGAATTTATTACATGCAGCGCCAGACACCTTAAGACACCTTTTAGAGAGGAAGCGTCTGGGTTTACCTTTAATAGGAATATGGTGAAAGCCTTCGAGGTTTCTCGATGCACGGTTGCAGTTTTACAGGAGTGGTCCCCAGCACACTTAAAATTGTTTTTAAAACATCTGGCCCCTAGAATCAGTAATGAATCTGATAATGAACACTGCATTCAATTGACGCATTATAAAGAGTTTGCAGAACAAATAGAATTCAAAACCTATGCTCCCTATTTGCGTTTTCAAGTAGAGCACGGAGTAAGGCGTTGTATCCTACTCTTACGTCTGGGTATACTCCCTTTAGCAACATTCTTAGCTAGCTGGGAAGGTACAAATAATCACAAAGGCATATGTGAATTATGCAAACGTGGCCAACAAGATTTGCTTCACGTTTTACTAATATGTCTAAATGCGAGTATAGTAGCAGCACGACGACGTTATATAATTCCAATCTAATTAAAATATAATGCATTCTTGGCCCAAGATCTAATTACATTGTGTAGCTCCCCTGTTAATGAATTTGTTTGCCATAACTTGTTTAAGTTTTTAAAAAGCTTTCTGAAGCTGTTCTAAGTCATAAGCATAATCAAAAGATCCTATCTTATCTTTATTGAATGTTGTATGGGTAGGTGGTAGAATATTGCTACTGTACCATCTTATTGTGTGTTTTAAAAGCAAAGGTTTTTTTATCTTAATCATTTTTAAGAGTATTTATAATAATTTTCATACTGTATTTGTTGATCTCATTGAGGTCTGGATCAAATAAAAATATACTTTACTTATTACACGATTTGCCATATCAGCAAAATAAAACAAACTCAATCATGCCTTCAGAGGGCTGGTTACTAATATTGCAGGCAATACTATTAGGATAAAGACAAGCGATGAAATGTGATTGGGGTGTGTTAGACCTGTCAGCCCTTTGGCGGTTCCCTCCTCATTTTATTCTTTTTTTTTCCCTTTCCCTTCTAATTTTTTTTCTGTCCACTGACAACTTTTTGGGTGTTGATGTAGAGGCTCTGGGCGCCTCATCCTCACTACCTGAGGGAGAGGCGCAAGGTGCTTCACTGAAGAAACAGGAAGAGGGAGGTTAGATTCATAAAATGGTGGTTCCAACTGTCACCGCAGCACCTGGGCCATGACTGCCATGAGAGGTTCTGGAACCTTCTGGGCCACTCTGGCCAGTCAGGCCCTAGGTGATAAATAGAGGTGAGGGGAGGGCGGCCATTTTAGGTTGGAGTTGAGCTGCGATTTAGTCAGGAGTAAGGCACCTGAGTGGGGAGGTGGCTGAGCTAGAAAGGGAATGGACAGGTCTCAGGGTCTGCACGATTCCCCTCTTCAGTGACACCACCCTCAACCTTCTGACCGGTCCCTGAACGCAGCCAGTGACTTTGAAGATCCTCGTACCTTAGGAGGCTTCCAGGTAGTTTGAACCCCTGATCCTCTAGACCAGGGAAAGAGCCGTCGCCTGGGGCTATCTATTCTCAATTCCGTTTTTGCCTGGGATTCCCAGACTGGCCTGGTGTTTGCCACCATCTCTGACAAAGAGGAGAGGTGTTCGTGCCCAAGCCCTAAGAGCCTAGATGGCCTCCGCAACCGCTCCGGTGTGAAAACCGGCACCCTTAACTTCAGCCCCCCCCCCTCCTCGAGACCAGTCTTGGAACCCTGGCCACCACCCTCCCAGAGGTCGAGAGGTTACCGAGTTACCTCAGGAGGTGTCCGCTGTTGCCGAGAGGCCTGAGGTGAGAGACTGGCCCCAGGTGTGTGGCTGGCGAGCAGGCGACGCGTCCGTCAGATTGAGGAGAACGGCAGTCAGGAAGTGCGGGATGTGAGGCAGTGAAGCCGCTGCCCTAGTCACCTGAGAGGGGCCTGAGCGCCGCCCCCTTGTTGCCGGACGAAGGCGGAGGCTGCGCCCACGCAGGACGCGCTGTTCCGGGTAACGGCAGCGGGAGCAGAGAGACTGCCTACGACGGTGCCTGCCAGTCGAGTCTGCAGTGTGGCAGATGATCAGCCTCGGTGAGGTGGCGGGGCAGGAGAGAGGCTTCAGTCGACGAGGGGGAGAGCACACCAGTGGGAACCCCTTGGGGGAGGTGGCCAGAGGGCGTGAGCTGTTTCGCCCCCCCCCCTCCTGTGAGGACTCCCTTGTTGGTTACCCCACAAGCTCCGTTCCAAGTGTGAGGGAACGCACCTCCCAGCAACGTGAACTGTCCAGGAGGACACCAATTGTGTACAGTAAGCTGGGTAACGCAGCGCGTGAAAGGGGAGAGAACAGGGTACTGGAGAGTACATTGCAAAGGCCTAGGGGGGGAAGCCCATTAGGGCCAGTTGTATCTACCGGCATCTTGGCACAACCATGCACGTGACCAGGGTTAATTGAATAGCAGGTTCCCGCCTGGTGTTGGAGGTAGCGGGTTGAGCTCTAGTACCAGAGAGCGCTTAGATGTACGGCCTAACGGGGATGGATTAGCCCCAGTGTTAAAGTATTCTACTTGTAAACTGCCTGAAAGTAGCTAATTGACTGCCAGCAGCACTTTCGTTGTCCCGCTAATTTCTATATGTAAGGTGCGGATTGTTAGTGACAGTCTAAGGGCCAGGAAACATAGCAGTTAGAGAAACCACATAGAGTGTTTAAATATCTGCTGGGCTAGAGTGAATATCAAAGGTCCGTTACTGTCCAAGTAAATGAAAGGAAATGTTATTCTGAAATGTAACGAAATGTTCATCCTGAAATGAAAGGAAATGTTTATTCTGAAATGTAATGAAAAGTTTATCCTGAATTGTAATGACATGTTTTATCCCGAAAGGAAAGGAGATGTTTATCCTGAAATGTAATGAAATGTTTCATTCTAAAGTGTGAAATTGAGTAACCGAGTTTACGAAGAAGAGATAAAGACTTCTGGTAACTTTTAACATCGATCGGTGTAGTGTCTCTTCTGTTTCCTTTTTGAAGTGGTGTTGCGCAATGTGTGAATTGGGTGTGATGCAAGCACAATGTGCGTTTCCGAGTAAGGCCTTTCTACCAGAGCCAAGTTACCTCTAGGGCGCAGGTCCAACAGGGTGTATTTGTCTTTACCCTAATTTACATAATCATTGCTTACAACCATTCTAACAATTTGTAGACATGAGTATACTAATATTGTAGCAGCATATCAATTATTGAGTGTGCATACCGGTTCCTGGGTTATGGAGCAGGCAGTGCTTAATTTGTAAAATAAAATAAACACGAGCCAGGGCCCTCGTTAGGAGGCCGCTGCAGCTTGCACCATTCATTGCCCCTTCCAGTGCTGCCAATGACAATACTAACTCAACTACTAACCATCACACTAACAAGTATAACAATTCATACTATTCCAGGCCCCCAAAAGCTATAGGAATGGCTTGGGTAACAGTTATTAGACATTAATGTGTTTTCAATTACTAAACAATTGTTGTTGTGCTCCTCCCTAGCTAGGCAGACTGTTATAAGAGCTGGTGCTGACATTTAAGTGCCGGTGCCGAGCACCGGACACCACGGCTCAAATTAAGCACTGGGAGCAGGGCAGGCTGTTATGTACACTACTGTTAAAAAGACATTTTTTGCCGGGCTTGCCTGAACCCCTCACATTTCCTTCTACTCGCGCCTACTCAATAGGCCAGAGTGAATGGCACCTGCCCATTTGCCTGCTCTTCAAAAATGTATTCTTTAAGGGCTTTGGGATATACATAGTGGAAGCCCAATAAACTGCGGCTAACACAGTAGAACAGAGAACTCTGCTTGAGTGGAGTGGTCAAGAGAAGGGTAGAGTAAGCTCCATGTGTTAAGAAGAAAGACTGCTTCCACAGCCATTGACCTCAAAAAGGATTGAAGAGCCAGTTTCACACTAAAAAGGACTACATTGGTGGGGCATCAAACCACAGGAAGCGACACTCTTGTGCAGTAAGGAAGGCAAAACTCGTATGCAATTTTATGGATTAGAATCCTGTAGCTAAGCTGGAGTGGAACCCGCCAGGGCACCTTTGGTGGAGTATTAAGTGAAATCCGACCTTTCATCCATCTTACACAATATTCAGCAGCACCCGGCTCCTCTGCAGCCGCTACCATTGCAAATGTCTCCTACAAGTTGGACACTGGGTGGTGGACTCAGCATAATGGCTATTGATGGTTTAGTGGAGAGGACTCTTCCTCACAGCTGTAGATGGCTTCCCTCCAAGCTGCCCATTGCCAGTGGTAAAAGGGCCGCAGCAGTTGTGACTGGTGTTATTGCAGTTCTCTTTTCCAGTAGGGTTAGAGACCTGCAGTTTCCAACCTCTACCATGGGCCTTGACTTACATTTTGAGGAGGATTGCCATTCTAATGTTCATGCCAAAAGTAGGGGAGTGTTTGAACAGGAGGATTAACTAGGCACCTTTTCACATTCAGGCGAAGCAGCATCTGGCAAGCTCCCCCTGGTTGGCTTTGAGGCATTCTTCCTGTATGATTTGATCTCGAAGACATCTTGAAATTCCCTAAGGAGCAAGAGTATGGCAGGCAAACAATACTGGGTCCATCTTAAATATCACTGGCGGGAGAAATAACTTCATAGAAAAAATGAAGCCCTTCTTTGGAAACATTTTAACATTCAAAGACAGAGAATTCACACGAATCCAAAAGTTGGTTTCAGTCATTAAAACCTATTAATGGGCAGGTGTGTTCTGGGAAAGTTGCTTCATGAGTGTATGAAACAAACTGTCTCAGGGATTGTGGGATAGCTCAGCTTCTAGAATACTTGAAGTGTAATTTTCCCTTCATGTTACAACCTACACAAAAGAAACATTTTCCAGGTGTATTTTTTCCAGTGGAAAACGCTTTAGAAAAAAAGTGTTGCTCTTGGCTGAATGTACAGTACACGACTGAATTACATAAGTTGATAGTTAAAAACAAAACTGAAAATGTTACTAAAAGATAGGTTTGTGTACATTATTTTCATTCAAAACGTACACATTTAAAAATAAGTTTCAGTATTGCACACATGCGCAGCGAGATTCGACAGTGTATGAATATCAGAGAATCCCATGACGGACATATTATTGTGCCATCAAACTGATGGCTAACAGTGTTCTTGACCCCTGAAAGGACTGCATAATGTTGAATCTTCTTAATACATCAGTGAGGTACAAACGCTATTGTTTAACAAGTAATGAATGAAAGACACTCTGGTAGAGAACATTTCTTGATCTCTTACCATTTAATTGATGAACCTGGTACCAAGATTTGCGGGAAGGTGTTCACACGTACCCCCATCAAGCATTGGCATAGCCAATAGGTCTCGCCTTTGGGACCGTATAAGTGTTTAGCCAGAGATACTGGCTTTGTCAGTGTCTTTAAACGATGTTGCAGAGCAGTGTTGCCGCTGTGCAGTAGGTTTAAAAATTATAATTAAAAAAGTGTTATAAGCATTTGTTATCTTATATATAGCCAAGAAAATATTATGTACAACTGAAGAACCCTATTAAAAATAGAACATAAAAAATTACTTTTAGTGTTTCGTTCTTGCAGTGTTGGCAACTTCTGCCCTGTTCTAATACTTGCTTCTTATATATAGGTTTTTGTTATGAGGGATACATAAAGAACAGGATGGTGTACGTTGGGAAATAGTACCTGAATTACGAACATGAGCAGCAGACGGACACCAGGCGAGAATCAACAGATGCCAGATTCCATGGGCAGACTGAGGTTGTGTTGAGGTGATGGTGTGGAGGTGATGCTGTGGTGCTGAGTCATGCAGAGGTGGTGGTGCTGCACTGGTCCTCGGGTGGTGCTAAATTATACTGCTGAGGAGGTGCTGTGTTGGTGCTGAATTGCTGCTTCGGTGGGCTGCCCTGGTACTGCGCTGGTTGTGGTGCACTGATACGGAGGTGGTGTGCTGAGATGGTGCTATGTTGATGTTGAGGTGGTGCTGCACTAGTGCTGGAAGGGGTGGTGCTGTGCTGGTGCTGAGGTGGTTGTGCGCTGGTGGTACACTGAAGAGGAGGTGGTGTTGTGCTGATGCTGAGATGGTGCTGTGCTGATGCTGAGATGGTGCTGTGCTGATGCTGAAGTGGGGCTGTAGTGCTGCTATGATGCGGAGGTGGTGGTGCTTTGCTGGTTGTCAGGCGGTGCTGCACTTAAAAAGTGCTCCACTGGTGGTGCAGTGATGCGGAGGTGGTGCTGTGCTGATGCGGAGATGGTGGTGTGCTGAGGTGATGCTGTGCTGATGTGGAGGTGGTGCTAGGATCAACCTAACAAGCTGGCCACATTACCAAATATTGTGTTTAAGAAATTCGAGACAAGTTAGAGCTGTGTAGCATATGATCAAAAAGATACTTGTATAGTTCTAAATGAAATAATGATACAATAAATCGGAGAATAAAAGTGTGAAGTTCTGTTGATTGATTATTAAAAATATACCAACACCGAGCACTATCCTTGTAGTCCTTTTATTTCGAAGACATCTAGTAAAAATCCCCTATTCCTAGAACGTTCCTTATCTCTAGGGAGAAGTTTATAAAAAATGCTCTAGATGAAATCTCAATAATTTAATGTGATTTGTATTCTTCCTCATTTGGAGAGGCTCATGTGGTCTGCATTTCGAAGAATGTTTAACTGGTAGCTCTATTTTCTTCTTTTTTTGACATTTGAATACACCCATGCACTTATCGCGACTCAACCCCCACTCGAGGGGGAAGGATGAGGACACTTCAAAACAAACTGGGCTGCCCTGAAATCTGGAAAGATTAATTGGGTCAGCACTTTCCATTAAGCGAGATGGCACCTGCAAACAATACCATAATCCGGAACGCCTTTAGGAGTTGAATAGTGGTCTAGGACACCAGCGAGACTCAATCCCAGCAAGTTTTGACCCACTTGTGTGATCTTGGGCAAATACATCCATCTCTCTCTCTCTCTGCCGAGTACTCACTTTGCACCTATTCTCAAATGAGCCCCTTTTAAATGTCTCTGGGGGTACTTGAGTGTTATGCAACTCGCCGAAAAGCGCTTGAACTCCTCTGCATGGGCAGTAAGCACTGTACAAATGCAATTAAAAATCAAATAAAGGAATGGATTAAAACTAACACTAGGTCTTCCTGTATGGCTTGCGGCCAGGACCCGTTAACGTAGAAAAGTGCAAGCATTTAGGGCAAAACAACCCAGGCACTGTGCAGCTCTGTGCACCCAACCCCCAGGCACTTCATCTTACCGCATGTCGCACCTCCCCCCAATGTGATTGAATATGAGCCTAAAGCCCTGATCACATCGCGTCAGGAAAGCAGGGCATTGTGAAATATAAGTGAACGCTTGCTGAAAATACAAACACATTGCGTGGGTGAAGGGGAAGGTGGAGGGGACTAACGGAGGGAGGGCTGGGAAATGAAGTGCCCAATGACAACACTTGCCGTGAGTTCTTTTCCCTTTTGCCCATTGTTGGGGAAGGTTTAAGCCAATAAGAAGTATGCTTGTTACCCAGTGAGAGGCAGGAGGGTTTACTGCAAGTGCCGAGAGTAGGATCCCATGTGGGTAACCGAGGAAGCCACAGAGGAATCCTGCTAACAGGACCCCTTAGTTTAGAAAAGTGCAGACATTTAGGGCAAAACAACCCCAACACTGTGCAGCACTGAGCTGCTCTGTGCACCCGACCCCCAGGCACTTTCTTACCGCATGTCGTACCTCTCCCAATGTGACTGAATACGAGCCTAAAGCCCGGATCATATCGTGTCAGGAAAGCAGGGCATTGTGAAACACAAGTGAATGCATGCAGAAAACAACAAGCATTTACAATGCAATGGTCTCGGCATTGTTAAAGTTAGAGCTATTGGCATTGCTCATGACATTTTTGTTTATGTTGTTGTTTTTAAAAGATTTAACCCCTTGTGTGCCACGCCCTTTCCCCGCCCTGTGCCGGGCGTTGCATTAGCGGGCGGGGTTCATGACGAGCTGGACTCGTCATGGGCACAGCGCAACCGCGGCCCATGACGAGTCCAGCTCGTCATGGGCACACAAGGGGTTAAAGAAACGGCATTGTTATTTACAATGTCAATAGCTTAATCACTCAAATGCTCCTGCAAGGGAAACGCTTTGTGTGCTGTTGCACTCCCCCCCCCCCCCCCCCACCCCTCCCACTTGTAGCGCGAGGTGCGCGCTTGTTTAAACTAACGATGTGTATATTCACAAAGCGCTTACAGGCTGTGAAGTCAAAGAGCTATGAACACCCACCTCTGGGGCCCCCTTCTCTTCCTAAACCCATTGTTTATTTTTTTGCAGGTTGATATAGCGCAACCTCTACCCGAAGGTATTGGAGCGCTTTAAATGACCACCAGTTACCTTACACAAGACACATTCATTTTTTATAAACACGGGAAGATTAAGATATCACAGGATGCTGAACCAAAGCCGACACTCGAACCCTGTGCGTCAGCTCCAAAGTCGGCTGCTCTAGCCCTAAGTCTACGTCCTCTGTTCAAATTATAGGACCCACTGACCTGCCTCTTGACCTCGACCACTTAGGAGACTTTGAAGGCGAATTTGTTTAAATTCTCGTGTGCCCTGATCCATGCGTGAGCAGCTCGCCGAGTTCATGTTTTTCGCTGTGCCTTCTAAGACTTGTAGCCCTACTTTTAACTCATTCTTACAGGAGAATTATAAATCCGAACCTGTAACAAAAATACAATCTGGGTATGAATAAATGAATGAATGAAAACAGATTTATAAAGCGCAACTCGGCCCAATGGGCATCAAGGCGCCTAACCAAAAGCTAGATAAGTAAAATAAATTTGCTTACTGGTAGGCCTTAATAAAACACCATGTTTTGAGCGCTTTTTTAAACTGGACTAGTGGCGGTTGGGCTTTAATTTCTGCGGGAAGGGTATTCCATAGACGGGGAGCCAAGTTGGAGAAAGCTCTACCACCCCATCTGACTTTTTTTACCCGAGGAACTACCAAAACATTCTTCTCAGAGGAACGCAAGCTCCTACTCGGAATGTAGAAGGTTAGCAAAGAACCTAGTGCATTAGAGGATCCGGAAAATAGGGCTCCAAACACTAAGCACAAGAGTTTAAAAGAAATCCTCTGCTGGATTGGAAGCCAGTGCAGACTTTTTCTGGCTAACGTAGCCGAGGACAGAAAAGGTGCAGCAATAACAAATCTTGCTGCGGCATTCTGTACCACCTGGATGCGAGAGATGAGACCCTTGTTGATCTCAGCATACAAAGCATTAAAATAGTCCAATCTTGAACCCACTAGAGCAACTACCGTCTGCTTCCGAGCCTGAGGGGAGAGATAGTGAACAATTCTCCTCAGAATCTTGATAACCCCCCAACAGGTGGCCACCGTTCTATTAACCTGTAGAGTCATATTCAGTGAGGTGTCAAATATAACGCCGAGATTCCTAGCCGAACAAGAAGGCATACGGCAGGTTCCCAAAGATGGGGGCCACCACTCATTGGACCAGATATCCTGATTATGACCAAAAATCAGCACCTCTGTTTTTTCGCCGTTCAACTTCAGGGAATTTTGAATCATCCATTCTGCGACTGCTTGCATGCAGTTCCTGAAGTTTAGAGCGGAGGTGCAGGCCGAATGAGCTAAGGACACCATAATTTGGGTATCATCGGCGTATGACACCACCTCCATCCCCTGAGATTTCACAAGCCTAGCAAGTGGGGCCACATAGATGTTAAACAGGGTCGGACTCAGGGCCGACCCCTGTGGGACCCCACATTGCAGGGATTTCGCAGGGGAGAAACTCTCCAAGCTTGACCCTCTGCTCTCTTAGCTCTAAAAAAGAGGACAGAAGGCTCAGGGCTGGGCCCGCTACTCCTAACTCCCTCAAACGAGATGTTAAAGTTGAGGGAGACAGGGTATCGAACGCTGCCGTAAGATCCAATAGGACCAGAAGTGTGGTCTGACCTTGATCCACCTTCAGTCGGATGTTATTCACCACCATAGTAAGCGCCGACTCCGTGCTGTGGAATTTTCTGAAACCATGTTGGGAGTTGTCCAGATAGCCAGAGGAGTCAAGAAAGGCCGACAGATGAAAGTTCAGGTGGGATTCGAGCATTTTAGCTGGAGCGGGCAGCAAAGATATCGGACGGAAGTTTTTCAGTATTTCTGGGTCCAAGGTGGGCTTCTTAAGCAAGGGCCTCACTGTCGCCTTTTTCCAGATTCCTGGAAAAGTCCCCTGTGCCATGGCATCGTTCATAACCTCCAACAAAGGAGGTAATAACGAGTCCTGACATGATTTCAACACTTTCAGGGGACTAGGGTCCAGAGGAGAGGCTGATTTTGTCTTTTCCAGCAAAAGCTCAGGCTCCTCAAGAGACAATGGAGGAAAATGAGTAAGGGCCTTAGACGGATCTCTATTCCACGACCCCATTTTTTCCAAGGCAGAGGGAGAATGAATTCCCAAAGTGCTCCTCTGTGATTCAAGGTCATGGTAGATGTCCTCGATTTTATTGTGGAAGAACTCCGAGATTTTATTGCACAGCTCTTGTGACCCTACCACAGGATCAGGCACTTGAAGAGAACAAAGGGAATCCACGATCTTAAAGAGTTCCTTGGATGACGAAAGGGATGAAGTAAGACTAGAGGAAAAACTCCTGCTTTTCCTTTATCACCCTGGCCTTATAATCTCGCAACAGATGTTTATATGCCTCTCTTTCCCTGGGGTTCCAGAATTTCCGCCATTTCCTTTCCTGTCTCCTAACGCCCTGCCTCAAAAGCCTCAGAGAACCACGGAGCAGAAGGTTTCCGTCTTGCTGCATACCGTTAGGAAGTGGGTGCTAACACATCAACCGCTCTAAAGATGGAATTAGCGAGCTCTTGTGCAGCCTCACCAGCTTCCTTAGTAGAGGAATGTGAGATGGCCGCTATGAAAGGAATGAGGGATTCGTTAGTAATATTCTTGTAGCACCTTTTAGGGACTTCTATTGGTGGAGCTCAGTTTAGACGCCCCTACAAGGGGAACTACTAGTTCCAAGGGCACAGCCAGATGGTCGGACCAAATCAGCCGTAAGGGGGGGGGCAACTGACAGCCTCGGGTCGTTGGAAAACACCCCATCCAAAATATGTCCCGCTCGATGAGTTGGACTGCTTACCAATTGGCTAAAACCACACGCATCCAGCGAGTCAACCAGGGAAAGTGTATCATTGGAACCCAAATCATCCAAGTGAAAGTTTAGATCTCCAAGAATGGTCAAATGGGGCTTACCAAAATAATGTTCCAAAATTCTAAGCAGCTCACAGCTAAAACTAGATCTTGGTCCAGGTGGTCTGTAAATAAGAACACCTGTAAAAGATACAGATGGGGAGCAAGAAATACAGAAGTACAAGGCCTCAAAGGAGTCAGAAGACTCAGACAGGGCTTTAATACTACAGGTAAGGGAAGTTTCATAGAGAATGGCCAGGCCGCCTCCCCTACATCTTGTTCTGTCGAGTCTCTGCAGAGCATAGCCATCGGGGATAGCCAACCGTAAATAGTGGCCAGCAGAGTCCGACGCCCAGGTTTCAGTAACAAAAACCCAAGAAGGTTTCTTCGCGATCACAAACTCATAAAAAGCCATGTTGTTTTTAATAAGAGACCTAGCATTAATTAGGAAGCCCATTCCAAGTTGAATATCCTTCCCTTGAATAGTTGCAGCCATGCTGGAGGAAGGTGGCATCTTGTCTTAGCGACATACTCTCATGGGAACTCCCACTTGATCCAAGACTTTACTGTCTTACATAGCACCAACGAGATAGGGGGTAACAAATACAAACAACATCTACTCTTTTTGGCTTTTACCATTGCTAAACGCGATATAGCCCAGCTGTGGCAGGGGGTCTCCCCCCTTTGACCATAGGTAAATGAAAGGCTGAACTAGACAGGTGTATGGGTGCGGAGAATGCGGTGTTTTTGGCCCGTGGATGCCCCCAGAAACAGGAAAATATGTACCCGTTGGGCAACATTCCGAGGGATAGACCTTCCCATCCTTAGACCCCCAATAGAAATCACCACTCATACAAATGTTTATTAACCATATTATTCTGTGTCATGTAACAGTCTGCTTTTGTACATATGTAACTTTTACGCAAACACTGGGATCTAGAACTGTCTGCACTGTGTTTATATTGTTTGACCTGCATGTGTTACAATGGTTTAAATTCTATGGTACTCCGGACTCATTTTGTTTTTTACCGGTACTTGTAGGGCTACAGCCCATATTGCATCAGGAAAACGAAATAAAATTAATTTAAAAAAAAAAAACGCCCACCGTTGCTCAAGGACATCGTCCCACGAGGGGTGTGTGCGGTGGCTGCCAATGTGAATCAAATGAAAGTGAAAGCACGCATGGCGAACAAAAAAGAAAAACATAATTGCAATGCAATAGGTCTCACATTTAAATGCAAGCACTATGGCATTGGAAAGAAGTGGGCACCATTGTCCCGGCTGCTTCAAAAGAGAATGCGTGCCTTGCGCGCTGAACGTAAGCATAGCACATAGAGTCTACAGTAGGAGAAACTTAATAAAGAAAATAGTGCTTACAGACAGACTTAAAAACAGGTACGTATAAAAACGGAAGTAAAAGGGCCAGTCTGCATGGGAGGTTACAGGTGAAGACAAGGCGGTACTAAGGAGGGACTAACAAACCTATTTACGAATCAGAAGCCAGCATTTACGAAGGACAATTAAACAAGCCAATGACAAATATGGGCGGAGTGGGCGGGGCTTCTATTCCATACTCCACTACAAGTCTCGCAGAGCAGCGGATGCGCGCTGACTGTAGGCTCGACCTAAAAAAAAGGCCACGATACTGCACGGCTGATGTAAGATTCTAAAGCTTTTATTTCTATAGGGTGTGAAATACATTTACAAAAAAAAACTAATTTAAGACAAAATATATTTAACAAAGTACAGTGGACATGTGCTGTGCTGCCCAACATTTTGGTGCCATGTGCTAGCTCTATCCAGCCTGAGCTGTTTAAAGGCAGGTAGGAATGGGCCTATCCGTGACTGAAAAGGATAGTGTCCTGCTGCAGCACTTGCACATCCTATGCTGCAGACACCTTGCTAGAGTGCAAAGGAGGAAAGTCATAAACACCACCACTTACACCCATCCTCTTGGTGCCTACGCCCACCAATAGTCGCTGCACCACTCAATTAGAGATTAAGGAGGCCTTTCACGAGTACTATGCTGAGCTACACAACGCTCGGCCCCTTCAGACCCCTGGCATCATTGAGGCCCTTAACGATGTACAGTTGCCTCAGATCTCGGCTAACCATAAAGAAGGATTGGGAGCCCCTCTGACATGGGCGAACTTCGCCACACTCTTGGCAAATTGGACTGTAATAAGACGCCCTGGATGGATGGGCTACCCATTGAATTTTATGCCACATTTACCTCCAGACTAATTCAACAGTTGAAGGGTTCTTTAATGCAGCCTTAGAAACAGGCTCCCTACCACAAACCACACCACAAATGTCTTTGTTACATCCTTACTAAAACCCTGTCCTTAAAACAGAAGATCCATCTTCTTATAGAATTCCTAAACACAGAATACAAAATATTGAGTGAAGTGCGGGCGAGACAGCTGCTCCATTTGATCAGAGCTGATACACACAGATCAATGCAGATCTGTTCCACGGCGGAGCACCTCACTGAATATACGAAGCTTGTACCAGGTCATGAAGGTGGCACAAGATCTCTACCCTGCAACAAGCTGCCTATCCTTACACATACACCAGACATTTGATACATTGGGGTGGGACTGCATGTTTAACACTTAAATTCAATATTCCTCCCTGGGTCAGGCTCTTACACACTAATCCTACTGCAAGAGCGTGGACAGGTGCACACATCACAGTACCCAGAGTTCTGTGGCACCAGACAGCAACGCCCACTATCGCCTCTGATAAGTGTCTAAGCAATGGAACCCCTACAGCAATGCCTCAGGAAGGTTGCCAGCGAGTGGGGAATCCCGCAGGGACCTGTAATCCGTACTGTCTCAGTGTAAGCAGATGATATGATTTAATAGGTCTGTGACCTTGATACAGATTTGACACCTATATCTAACTTACTAACGATTGTTTGGTGACCTTCGAGTCAACTACGCCCAATTCCATGTGTTTTCATTCGAGGATAGCATGGAACAAGATGCACTGCTCTTAGGCGCACACAACATACAGGTAACATCATACGTTCAACTATCGGGGCATCCAGATGTACAGAAACACTACGGATTTAATCGACAGAAACCTAATGAGAGTCATCACGTTTCAGGAATCCCAAATCTAATTTTGGATCACACAGATTGTCAGTAGTATGCCGGGAAACACTGGCTAAGAGGGTAATGCTGTCCCGTCTGTTGACATGTTTATGATTTCTCTGCCTAATAAAACAGGTATAAAAAATGTAAAGACTTCGAATTCACAAGAACACAAAAATTGGTTTTAGTCATTCAAAGACTATTAATACTTGGGTTTGTTCTGGGAACCTTGCTTCATGAGTGTATAAAACTAACTACCTCAGGGATCCTGCTAAGCATTGTAGGATAGCACAGCTCCTAGAATACCTAAAGTGTAATTTTTCCTACATGTAACAACCTACACAAAAGAACACAGTTTCCAGGTGTAATTTTTCAGTGGATCATGTCTTAGAAAAAGTGCTGTTCTTGACTGGGTGTACAGTATGGCCGAGTTCCATAAAGTGATAATTAAAAAAAATGCTGCTACTAAATGGTCGGTTTTGTTTACATTTTCATTTAAAATGTAGGCTTTTAAAAATAAGTTTCAGTATCCCCGCACATCTGCGGCGAGATTCGACAGTGAATGAATATCCGAGAAATCCATGACGATCATATTACTGTGCCATCAAACTGATGGCTAATAGTGTTCTCGACTCCTGAAAGGACTGCATAATGCGGAATCTACTTAAGACATCAGTAAGACAAAAACACAATTGTTTAACAAGTTATGAACGAAAGACACTGATAAATTAAATGGTAAAAGGTCAAGAAATGTATTCTATGAACAGGGCACCAAGATTTGTGGGATGGTTGTCACACTAACCTCCATCCAGTAATTTAAAAAAAGACCACAACACTGCACGGCTGATGTAACATTCCAAAGCTTTCATTTCTATTGTGTGTGAAATACATTAAAAAAAGAAACTCTTAATTTAAGACACAAAATATATTTAACAAAGTATTGCGAACACATGCTGCGCTGCCCAACATTTGGTTCCATCTGCTTGCTCGATCTAGCCCGAGTTGTTCATAGGCAGGTAGGTAGGTAACGGCCTAATCCTGACTGGAAAGGATAGTGTCTCACTGCAGCACTTGCACGTCCTATGCTGCAGACACCTTGCTAGAGTGCAAAGGATGACAGTCCAAGCACAGGGCAACAACACAGTTAAGTCTAGCATCAGGCTTTAGCCGCCGCAGCCTGAGCAGCCGTCAACTGCTGAATTTTCATACTCATCATTTCCACCACAGCTGAAAAAGAGAACAGCTTTAATTTTTAAGATGTTGAAGGAAAAGCAGTCACAATTACGACACTTCATGAAATATCACAAAATAAGAGATACATTTTATGTGCAGATCCAGACCCGTTTGGTTTCCCTTTTAGACTCACATCTTCCATCCGCTAGGTCCGTTTCTACCAGCTTGTTCATCCCAATCTCCACTGCCTGCTCTCCATCTACCAAAACTCTCCAAAGGCTTGGTGTCACTGCTCAGTCCTGATAAATTCAATGCCTCTGCTTCTGGTTGCTGTCCCACTCACACTCAGCAGTGTATGCAACAAGAGTCCAGATCGACCTTTTAATAATAAAATGATTTGCAGCCATACAGCATGTGCACATACATGAAGAGATTCTGAAAAGCACGTGTCCAACTCTGAAATCTGGTGGGAAATGCTATTAAGTTAATCAGGTCCCCTCTTGCTCTTACCACTAAACGAGATCTCAGAAAGCATGGATAAGGAGGTCTATTGTCCTATTCTAGAACTACTTATGTCAAGGCATTTAACTGGGTCTACAGTACAATGGAAACAATGGCAGTCACATCACTGACCAATCCAAAACTATTTCAAAATCTAAAAATGTGTGCATATTATCCTTCGCCCTAGAATGAAATTTTGGAAAACATGCTCATGTCTCATCTAATTCCGAATTCTAAAACACGTGTGCATCAAATGCATAATTCAGGAATAATATATCACAGAGCATGTGTGAGATTGTTCCAAGCCCTTTATACCACTACCCAAGAGAGGTGTTAATGACTGGAATGTGCAAGGTCTTACACTTAATGTGAGGTGGTTGAGCAGGGCCATTACAGGCAGAGCGTTAGGTGCATTTACTTTTATACTTTAGCTGTTAGTTAAAAAAGTGTCAAAGCTTAGTAGGATATTAACCTGGGGTGGAATTCAGATAAACCCAGTAGAAAGACCAGCATAGAGCATCTCAGCTGCCATGCGATGGGTAAGGCCTTTTCCAAGAATTACAGCCTTACCCTGTTTCATAGCATGCTTCTCTTGAAGGGCTGGCTGAATCTTTTCGATCTGCTTTGTTAGAAATTCCACTTTCCGTTTGAAGAAGTCTTTGGCACGGTCTGCACTCTGGAAAGACAGATCAGATGCATGGTAAAAAAGTTTTTTTAAAACACTTCCCACCCACACACACCACTACACCGTAATACCAAGTTCTGGATACATGAGCAGCTTCAACCAGTTACATCTCTCATCCCATCCCTCATCCCACTGTGTACTTTTATGATGAGTGTGTTGTGAAGTGCAGTGAGACAATTCTGCAATGACAGGCCAGGCAGAATTCTGCATGCCTTCATGTGACAGCCTCAGGCACCTTCAGAGACCAAAGCCGGATTTTTTTTTATTGCTTGGCCATTGGAAAGCACTATCTACCAGAGCTCAAGGACATGAACTTGTTGCAGTGGTAGCTGGAACAGAGTTGTCGTACAGAGATAGGGGGAGGTAAGTGTCTGAGCACATTTTGGAATCGTTGGTGCTAAACGTGAAAAAAAACAATAATGCATCAGTGTCCAGAGGTTGTTCCATAACTTTTAAATCAGTAGTAGTGAGAGAATGCACTGGTTGGTAAACAGCCAGCCATTCATTTCCACCTACTTCGGATTAGGGGTTCTTTTATACAAGGACTTCAAGGTGATCAAAGTTCCTCAATTTTTCGACTGCACATCTAATTTACCAACTGCCTATGGTGAAAGCCAGAGACTTATGTATTACAGTAAGTTTCCACAGTTAAATAGGATATAAACTCATTGATTATACCCTTCGCCCTCAAAAAATCTATTAGCCTACATTGCAGTGATGGGAGTGAATATTTCGTCCTGTGTTTCGGTCAAGTCATGTCGGAAAGGTATGTTGTACGGAAGCATGGCTAACAGAGTAAACCAAAGGGGTATTGAAAAAACGTGAGCGTATCCCTGCCTCTCGTGACATCTTATCATAATTTGTATGCACTACCCAGCATGGCTAAAGATTTATAATGAGAAAATGGGCACATTTAGATCATTGGAGGACACTGCTAGCAGCACACATTGGTAGGTAATCGTCTTGAGGTATGCTAGTGGGCAACTACTGTATACTAAAAGTGATGGATTGAAGGCTTCAATTAATCCCAGTCACTGGTACACCAAGCCACCTTGGTTTGGACTCCGCTATATGAAAATCAATCTTGACATTGCTATAATTTAAACGTTCAAGACAGAACTGCCAAGCCAAATCGTCCCTGAACCAGAAAACAAGCACCCTAGTACAGGTCTTGCCCTACTTAGGGCTCAGCCAGATATAGCTGGGTACTAGTGACCGTGTTCACAAGACCCACCACTGGGTATACCAGTTCAATTTAGGGCGACACCCTAAAGTATATAAATAGTGAGGGATGGAATGCTTGAGTTAAAGTCAGCCACTGGTAATTACTCGCGGCTGAATCCCAATCCATCTGATGAGCATATAGCAAGTGCAACACCAGTCCTGGGTTGCTTGTGTTCCGGTTTAGAAGCAATTCGGACTGGACTGTTCCCAATCGAGAAGGGTCAAAACTGATTTGGTTATAGCTGGTTTAAAACTAAGGATGCATGGTGTGTAAAATAGATTGGGATCACCCAAAGTAATTTCCAGTACCGGGGATGAATTCAAGCATTCCATCTATCACTTTTTGTATAGTTTAATATGTCGCCCTAAGTGGGACGGGTAAGCCCAGATATGGGTCCTGTGCACACTGTCATTGGAACCAAACTATACTTGGCTGCTAAAGCCCATTGGTTGCCTGCGTTTTGTTTCAGGGGTGGACCTGGCTTGGCCGTTCGGGCCGGATTGTTTCCATTGGAGCAGGGTCAAGACTGATTTTCATAGAGTTGGGCCCAAACTGAGGTGGCATGGTGTGCAAAATAAACAAGCATTGGCATAGCCAATAGGTCTCGCCTTTGGGACCCTTTAAGTGTTTAGTTATCCAGCACAATATTCTTGGTGCAACATCATCAACTGTTGCATGGCTAAACACTTTTGAGGTCCCAAAGGCGAGACCTACTGGCTATGCCAATGCTTGTTATACATTTATATTGAGCCGATTTTAAGCTTTTCACTTCCTGTGGTTATTATTTGCAAAGGTAATATGGCATCACTTCTGGTGATGTCAACCATGCAAATTAGCACTCATAATTTAAAAAACCCAAGCAAGCCCTCTGCGTTGTTCTAGAATGAAAGTAAGTGGCTGCACCAGAGGGAGCGCCGAGTACTGGCCTGGTGCAGTATTATGAAGTTTTTTGAGCTCACTAAAGGTATGAGATGCCATAGCAAGGAAGGCTAAGATTCACCATCTTCCTGCAAATTAAAGTTGTCTTAAAGTATTTGGAACAACAGATTCTAAATTCAGTGTGTTGAATTCAACGTCCCTGCAAGGGTATCGGATAAAAAAGTGCTTGGCTGTGAGAGCTATAATGTACCTGTGCCGGTAGTGTGATAAAGGAACATATGGCCTTTTATTGATTTTCACACGTCGCCGCACCACCACAATAAAGTTAGATGGGAGCGGGTGGAAGTACCAAAGGACAAGGTTAGGTCGAGTTAAGTGACATGTGAGAGGTGACGCTGTATCCTGTATTCCACTGCTGGCACCCCTGTCGTCCTGAGGGTTGTGGAACATGCCAGCCAGAGGAGCTGTCTTGAGCAGTTTCCTGAAAAGTTTGTGGTACAGTTCTGTCTTCGGGCTGGTTTACAAGGCCTGCGATGTGTCACGGGTCTATTAATGGTCACTGGTGGCTGGGCTATAGGTTGTCCAATTGGGGCTCCTGACTTAGTTGTTGTGGTGGACAAGGCTACTGAACAAGCAAGACCAGCCACATCCTCTCCCATTAGGAGGAAAGTTAACAAACTATGACATGGTTTTGAAAAATCAAAATGTTAGATAAAAGCAGTTCAAATATAAAAACAAGAAAAACTCTGAGTGCTGGTTCGCAGCAAGTGTCCTGTGCTGTAGCTGTTCTGTATGTGAGGAGCGAGCACTTTCATCTTAATAGTGCCTGATCCGCAGCAGGGCGTGCCTCCATTCACGCTGTGTTGTACGAAGGTGTAGTTGTTGTTCTTAGCAACCTGGCCTGCTTCTTTGCACTCTGCGAGGCTTTATGGGAAAAAGTTTGTCTAAACTGTGGAGCTCAACACGTGTGAAGGAGCCAGCCTGTAGAGACAGATTTGCAGCAATCAATTCGACAACTGTTCTGGAGAATAAAGTTATCACTTCCTGGAGGGCCCCGCGGACTTGACTCACGCCCTACGCGGGTGCTGCATCTCTAGGGCCGGCAGGTGCAGCTGTGGCACTAGATGGAGTGGGGTTAAGCTCTTTAACTATCACTGGACAGCGAACGTAGGGGGCACCCGACCCAGCCCCGCCAAGCCTCTGGTATGCGAGGCAGCATCACATTTTAACTTTACCGCGCTGTGGAAAAGGGCTAATTTTATAACGGGTCTGTCTCAGGAAAAGGACACTGGCAGAAGTTAGGGAGACGGCATGGGGACAAAGCAGCTGAAGTGGGAAGGAGAAGCTGGCTGAATGGAACAGAGGACCTGCTCGGGTCAGGAAAAATCTACAGGAGAAACAAGTCCGGAAGTGGTGCGAGCGCGCTTGTGCCCGCCACGGCGAAAGTGAAAGCGCCAACTACTGGAGAGCGATGAGCTCCTTCCAGCATTTACCACAAACCTACCTATAGACAAAGTAACAACCATATCTCATAATAATCAGGTTTACCTAGAGCTCCCACTAGCCTGAGTTCTGGGGGTGAAGAGACTTTAGGGTGAAAAAGAAATGCTGCAAAGGTGTACTGTCCTTCTGCAAAAAATATTGCACTTCATGAATGACAAAAGGTGTCATAAGACATCACTCAAGAATCCCAGTCAGACACATGGATACTTCACAACAGGTAGCAGTTGTACAAGTGCTTTACTACTCTCAAGATGGCAAAGATACTGGAGCACTGCATGCAAAAACAAGCATTGACAAAGCCAATAGGTCCCACCTATGCGAGAGCGATTGGCTTTGTGTGTTAGCCATATTGTACAACAGCATGGCTTAAAGTAAAGAAAACAAGCATTGGCATAGCCAGTAGGTCTCGCCTTTGGGACCTTATAAGTGTTTAGCCATGCAACAGTGGATGTTGTTGCACCAAGGATATTGTGCTGCATAACTAAATACTTATAAGGTCCCAAAAGCGAGACCTATTGGCTATGCCAATGCTTGTTTACAGTGGGCCAGTATCGACAACTCTGTGCGTGGCCTTGAACAGCAATAGTCATGTACCAGTACAAAATGAGGAGGGTGCGTCAGTGATGCACGGCAGCGATGTGAGACAACGCAGGCCCTAGCTGCTCTGGATAAGATCTGTAATCAACTTTATTGTGCAGTGCAAGAATCAATGACAGCCCGCTGCGCTGCAGATCCTCGATCGAGGAGGCTCTGGTCTGCTCCATGTAGTTTATTGCTGGTACTATACCTTTCACACTGTGTGTGTCTCTGGCAGAACAGAAATAGCGGTGGTAAAGGAAACATAACATAGTTGGCCCTGCCACCATTATGGGACCTTTTTCAGTTAACACGATGGACAAAAAAGAATGGTCTTCTGCATATAATGCGCGAGTGAGAGGCGGAATGAATATGTGATGACGGAGTGTACTTTTTTTTTTTATAACCAACTTTTAATGATTTTAAAGGTCTTGCCAGAGTCATTACACAGCTTGTTAGCCTACAACCATAGAGGCCGGCAGCAAAAAACCCCTCAAGTTTCCAAAAACGGAAGCAGAGGAAAGAGAACAATGAGGTCCTTCTGAAACCCAAGAAGCAGGCCCATGCACAGTGACCAATTGATAGGACCCCCCGCCTTGCAGACACTAGGACTCGTTCGAGCCACCCGCCTTGCAGACATGTTTATACTGTTGCATCATTGCCAAGTTGACTTGAACATACTGGAAGACCCAACGTTCTATGCCTTCCCGAACGAGCAGCATAGAGGTGATCCCTCTACTGTGCCCCATTCGTGTCTTTCAAGAGTTACCGCTTGAGATGGTCCTTATTGGCTAGGTTTTGTTCCGTGCAGGCACAATAGTATTCGTCAGTGATGTACAGGGCGTTGTACGCCTCAGCAAGCAGCAGGCAGGCCATGACAGTATAACAACAGGATGCTGAGCGCTCCGTCCTCACTACGCTATGGCAGCGTTGGGACTATCCGCTATTGTTCCTACAACGAGGGTTGACAAGAAGGTAACCAACCAACTGGAGGGAGGGGGGGGGGGGGAAGAGAGCAGAGGTACAGGGGAAAGAGGCATGGCGGGGGGGGGGGGGGGGGGGGAAAAAAAAAAAAAAAAAAAAAAAAAAAAAAAAAAAAAGAGTGTGGGCCCCACTATTACCATCTGATGGTGGCTGCGAATGTTAATCTTCCAAGGGCAAAATCCTCTACTGGGGGGCGGGCTGCGAGGGGCGTATACTGCAAACCGTCCGCAGGTCTCCAGAAACCCCCTGGGTCCGCAGGATCCACCACATCGTCAAAGAACTTCAAGGCCCGGAGTCGTGGCGGTTGGAATCGAACATGCTCCAGTCGCCCCAGGTGATCCACCAAAAGCTTCCAGAGCTTCCCGAACTTGGTATCTCGGAGGTGAAGACGTGCCGTGAGTAACTCCATCGCCACCACATGCCACAAGTGGGAGAACCACACATTTATGGAGGGCGTTTCTGGTTTCTTCCAATAAAGAGCCACCGTTTGTTTTGCAGCACCCAGCATGTGGAGGCTAAGGTGTCGATCGCGGCCCGTCATAGCTCGCAGGGTGACTGGTCTAAGGCCCAAAAGAACTACAAGCGGATCCTCCGGCAGGGGATACCCTAACTCCTTTTTAATATGACTTAGGACTTCCTTCCAATAGGTAGCCAGAAGAGGGCATGTCCACCAAATGTGTATGAAGTCTCCCAGCGCTTGGGTGCAGCGCCAGCATAGGGGGGGGATGCCATAGGAAACATTTTTTGGAGCCTAGCGGGGGTGTAGTACCACTGGGTCATCACCTTGTATGCTGACTCCTGTTGGGGAATGCTACGTAAGATTTTGGGGATGTCACTCCAGAGCCTTGCCCATTGGGAAGGTGTAACGCCGGAGACGGTTTGCCATCGCAGTTGGTATGGGTGAGGATCCGGGCGCTGTGCGTGTTGGAGTACCTTATATATGCGGGAGATCAGCCCCTTATAGGTGCCGAAGGTGCGTGCCAGCTGTTCGAATGGGGTGAATGGCCGCGTAGCTGCCTGCGTCAGGGAAAACCCCTGTATCCAGTGGCAAAGCTGTATATACTGAAACTTGTCTTTCTCCGCTAGCCCAAACTCTTGTTTGCATTGAGCAAAGGTTTTGAGATGTTCCCCTAAGAAGAGATCACGTATCGTCCTACAGCCTGTTTCCGTCCAGTTCGCGAAGTGGGGTGGGCGACACGCCGGTGGGAACTGCGGATTGCGAGCGATTGGAGTGTGCGGGGACGGGAAAGTGGTCAGACCCCTACGGACTGCCACCTTGTCCCAAATCTCGAGGACCGTTTTGGTAGGGACAGCCATGTAAGCGCTGCGGTGGCGTGCCTCTCGGGGTAGCCAAGCATGGTCCCAGAGTGGGCGACAAGTGACTGCCCTATCCATGTGGAACCACACTTTTTCACTCTCCCACGCACCCCATTCCAGTACAAAGCGGAGGTGCGACGCCCAGTAGTAATCAAGTAGATTAGGGCAGGCAAGGCCACCCCTATCCCGGGGGAGCTTCAGGATTTTATTAGAAAAGCGTGGTTTCTTCCCGCCCCATACAAATGCGACGAGTTCGCGTTGGAGCCCCTGAATTTGGTGCTCCGGAATAGGTGTCGGCAAGGTTTGAAAGAGATAGAGGATCTTTGGTAATATAGACATTTTCACCGTGTTGAGACGGCCGAGCCAGGAGAGTGGCAAAGCCTTCCATGCGCGCAAGTCAGCCAGAACTGAGAGTTTGTATTCCTGCCAGTTGGCCTGCGTCCAGGTGGCTAGGTCTGAAGTCAGATTAAGACCGAGGTATCGCACCGACCTGCTCGCCCACTGATACGGAACTGAGGCTTGGATCGCCGTAAGCTCCCCATCCGGGATCGTGATATTGAGGGCCCAGGACTTCGCGTGGTTGATTTTAAGCCCGGAGGCACGTTTATAGGTTTGGAGCAACGAGTGCACCGCCGGCAGCGAGCGTAGGGGGTCAGAGAGAGTGAGAAGAAGATCGTTCGCGAAGAGAGCGATCTTATGCTCTACGCCGCGGAGAGAGATACCGCACACATCAGGGGACCAACGTATCATAATAGCAAGGGGTTCCACCACAAGGGCGAACAGCAAGGGCGACAGGGGGCAGCCCTGCCGAGTGCCCCTGCAGATGGGGAGAGGCTGCGTGAGCTGGCCGTAAACTCGCACCCTAGCCACCGGAGAAATATAGGGAGCCATAATACGCGGCACCATCTTAGGGCCCAAACCCACTTTCCGGAGGACCGCCCGGAGGAACGTCCAGTCCACCCGATCGAATGCTTTTTCAGCATCGAGCGATAATAGGCAGGCCGGGATTCCCCAATGTTTAGCCTTCCCAACGATATGCGCTATTCGGCGCACATTGTCCGCGCCCTGGCGTTGATGTATGAACCCCACCTGGTCGGGTTCAATGAGGTTGGGTAAGTGGGCATTAAGCCGTTTAGCAAGAATTTTAGTGTAGAGTTTTAAGTCTGTATTTAACAGGGCAATGGGCCGATAAGAGGAGCAAAGAGTAGGATCCTTCCCGGGTTTCGGGATGAGGGCTATTTCGGCCATGGCCATGTCCAAGGATGGTCCAACCGATTCCGTGAACGAATTAAAGAGACGCAAGAGATAAGGCTGTAGTTGCGGCAGGAAGACCCGATGGAACGACACCGGGAGCCCGTCCGGGCCAGGCGCTTTGCCGAGCGGGAGATCTTGCAAGGCACCCGCTATTTCTGCCAGGGTAATAGATTCCTCCAGAAGCTCAGAGTGGTGCTCGCTCAGCGGCGCCCAAGCACAGGCGTCTAGGGCATCGGATATCAGATCTGCCGCGGGCGGCTCGCTCGCATAGAGAGTTGCATAATAGTCCCGAAACACTTGGAGCTTCGCTGTTTACGCAATAGCCTATGACCCGTCTGCCTTCTGCAGTTTTGCGATATGGGCTTTTGCTGCCCGTGTTCGCAAACGCCGCGCTAGGACCGTGCCTACCTTGTCGCCACCTCCGTAGTGGCGCTGCTGGAGCGCAAGCAAGGCGCGTTCAGCTTTGTTAGTTCTATGCGCACGGAGCTGGCCTCGAAGGACGGCTAGGCGTCGCTTGTGCGCCAACTGCGGGTGCTCCTGATCCATCCTCTCAAGTGTCTTCATTTCGCGCGCAAGTTTGGTCTCGTACAGCTGGGCCTCACGCGCCCTAGCAACCGCTATAGCTGTGAGAGTACCTCGTATCGTGGCTTTGAAAGCGTCCCATACGAGGGGGAGGAGAGTCCCCGGCAAATTATGGTCTTCGAAATACGCCAGGATGGCCGCCTGAAGTTCCTCTCTATCTACTGGGTCGCGAAGGACGTGGTCCGGAAATCTCCATCGACTCGACCGCGTCGGGTGGGTGGAACACTCCCGCAGCAGCAGTTCCACATGGGCGTGATCGGAGATCGAGATGGTAGAGTGGTCCACTACAATGGTATCTTTGAGCAAAGAGTGCGACACCAGGAGAAGGTCTATGCGAGAGTAAGAGCGGTGGACATGGGAGTAAAAGGTATAGTCTCGCTGCCCCAGAGAATGATACCGTCAGATGTCAACCAGGTTTAAGGCAGCTAGGGATTTCTTCACGGCCGCAGACATGGCCCCCACCCCATGAAAAGTGCCCCCACAGCGATCCAGCTCCGCATCCCATACCAAGTTGAAGTCGCCTCCGACTATGAGGTCTGAGTTCACCGGCTCAAGGTGTTCCTTGATTATCCTGCGCAGGAAGGCATCTTGACCCTGGTTGGGGGCGTATAAGTTACAGAGTAAGGGTGCGGTGCCCTCTCCGCACCTCTACCCGCAGAAACCGACCCTCAGCATCCCTAAGGACTTTAGTATCCCCTTGAGGTATCCCTGCCCTGCAAAGGATAGCTACCCCTGCTGTCTTGGTGGCCGCCGAGGACCAGAACTGATGGGGGGGGAAGCGTGGGTGCGCCATCCGAGCCACATCGGACTTGAGAAGGTGGGTCTCTTGGAGGAAGATTATATCAGGGCTTTGCAGTAGCAGATACCGCCATATTTGGCGTCTCTTGTTGGGTGAGTTAAGCCCTTTCACGTTGAGGGAGATGATCTTCCAGGAAGGGGTAGCAGTCATTTTGGCAGAATCACTAGTGGGGCTGCCCCCATGTGGCTGTTCCACCTGTGTACAAATCCCCCCCCCCCCCCGCCAGGAGGGTACTGAGGGATGAGAAAGAGGGGAATGGGGAGGAGCAGGAAGAACAGCTAAAACACTGAAACAGCCAACGTGGCCAACATGTCCTATTCCAGACTAGGGAGTAGCCAGGCACGACAGCGCAGGCTGTCCCGGAGAGGTCACTCTCCCAGAAATAGGAGTGGGGGTTTGTCATCGCTTATCTATGAGTCCATAACGCCGAAGGTCCGTTCCGGGCCACCGCCGCAGCAGTGTAGGCGTTGTGCCGAAGAGTAGGCCAAGGTGTGCCCCTAAGGGAGGCGTCGAGAGGGGGGGGCAAGGCGGCCACGGACTCACCGTGTCAACAGCCATCCCAGCCCCACAGCTGACATCGGGTAAAGCGCTCCACAGTAAGAGAGGTAATTTCAGAGTAGACGCCTGTGATCCAGACAGCGACGGGCCACGCTCCAAAGATTTGATGTGCTCTATAATATCCTGCTTGTCTCGGGAGGATCTGCTTCCATCTGGTGAGGAGGGGTGCCTGGGACGGCGCACCGTGGACCACTGCGGCTTCAGCGGGACTCGAAGACCGGCAGGGCGCCGCGAGGGGCTAGCCGGCGGGGTATCCGGGATCTGAAGCAGTTGAGCCGCCTCTCGGTAGGACCTCAGCACACGGCGCTTGGATTCCCACTGAAACATGAGGGCGAAGGGGTGGGCCCATTGATAACGGATGTTGAGCTCCCGCAGCTTGTCTGTAATGGGTCGGAAATCCCTCCGGCGCCGGAGAGTCGTGGGGGCCAGGTCTTGAAACAGCTGGATGGGCTTACCCCCACAGAGTATTTCAGGTTTATCTCTAGCCGCTTTAAGGATGGCTTCTTTTTCGACGAAGAAATGGACCCGTGTCAAGATGTCAGGGATAAGTCCCGGCCTCCCAGATGGTCCCGAGACCCTATGTGCACGGTCCAGAGTGGGTGGTGAAGTATCGTCATCTCCTCGGATGTCATGAAGCAGGCCCGCCACTAATGACATTATATCCGCCCCTTCTGCTCCAATTGGCACCCCCCTTATGCGTATGTTGTTCCGGCGCCCCCTATTTTCCAAATCCTCCTGTTTAATCTGGAGCTCGAGATGTTGTTCCTCCAAAGTTGCAAGCCTCTGCCATAAGTGTTCCTGATCCTCTGTGCGAGCATCTAAAGTCTTCTCCAGGTCGTCCACTCGGCCACCCAATTCCCCCACATCCCTCCGAAGCTCCTTCACACACGCCTGGACTTCCGTGCGGAGAGATCCAATTTCAGTCTTAAGCTCCTGCATGAATAGCGCCATGAAGGACTGCGTGACCGGTTCTGCAGAGGCCCCAACTCCCACCGACGCAGCATCCGCTAGTGCAGTGCTCAGTTTGCTCCATAATTCTTTAACTGATGCCTCCTTCGAGGCCCCTGGCGGCTCTTTCCCTGGCTTCGTGCGGGTCATGGTTCAAAAGCACCAGAGGGCAGATGCCCGTGGCGGAGGGGCGATAGCCCTGGATCCCTCGGTCACCCCCGCAGCGCAGCGCCGGGGCCACCCAGTCCCAGGAGTGTCAATGGAGACCCAGCTGATCAACCAGGGGCCCAGGGCACCGTGTTCCAGAAGGTCCCCCAGAAAGGCACTGCAGAGATGAGGCCAGAGTGGTCACACCCCTCTGAGAGACCCCACAAGGCCACAAGTCAGGTCGCCAGCACGGCAATGTTGTTGCTGGTTCAGGGGCCCCTAAGGCAAGTCCCAGGGGCGATTCGCTGCGCAGAGAGTGGCTGCCACCTCCTGCAGTATGGCCCTCCGTCCGCCCGCAGCAACTCGAGACGTCAGGGCCGCTACCCACCGCTCCAGCGGCACGCTCATCCGCCCCCGCTCCCGGTCAGGAACTGGTGGGCGCAGGTCCCCCGCAGAGTCCCAGGGTATGGAGCAGCAGGGAGCCCACCAGCCAAGAACCAACTCGCTGCTTCGCGGCGTAGGCAGGGGGCGGGGGGGGGGGGGGCGGTGTCGCAGAGTAGCTTTCACCGCCTGTACAGTGTGGGCAACAGGCAACAGTCCGCAGGGGCCTGGGCCTATCAGGAGCAGTGTTCTCGCCCAGTCGCCTCGCTCCCCAAGCCGTCTCAGGGCCTAGTCTCTCTGCCGGGCCCCACTCGCTGCCGCGTACCAAGAGTCTGTGGGTGCACTTTGTTCTCCCCGCACCCGATCGCGCCAGCCAGGCAACACCCTCTGGGGGTCACTGTGTAAGTCCTGCCACTTTGGGCCACTTCCTCCACCCAGCGCTGTCCACGGCCTCCACCTGCCAGCACCGTCGCTCCGGCCCGCAGCGGCCTCCCAGCGTCCCCAGGGGCCCCGTCCTACCAGGTCTGGTCGCAGAAGATGGCGGCCGCCGCTTCGTTCTCGGGGCTTCCAGGCCCTACAGCTCCTGTCGCCGGGGGTCCGCAACCACAGGGAACCTCCAGGCAAAGCCTCCCCAGCAGCCGGCAGCACGGTTCTCTCTCAGCCCGGGTGTCGCCAACCGCCGGGCGCGCAGGTCGGAGGCAGACAAAATGACGGCCAGCGCGGCCGTCGCCAGACTCTCCGTCTTTGCGGTGCAGGATGGCTTCCTTGGCAATCGCCGGCCCCGGTGCTCCGCCCTCCAGGCGATTCGATCCGGGCTCAGCTTCTGCCGCAACGCCGCTGTTTGAGGCGGATGTAGGGAGCGGCGGCCCGGAGCAGCAACGGCACGCGTCTCACACCATTCCCGGCGAGACCACGCCCCCCGGAGTGTACTTTTGAGATGTAAATCAGCCCCTCATGCATCTCAATAAAGCAGAACAATAAACGCCGTCAGTAGAAAGATGGTGAGACTAAAATAATATGTGCTGGTCGAGGATGTAACTTACAATGTTCCAAGTCACTTACCGAAGTGTGTCCTTGGGCCAAAATTCCTGTGCCTAAAGAAACTTAAGCCAAAGCCATATTTTTCCTGTCTCTTTCGCTCTGTGATCTGTAGTTGACACGCAGATCTCTGAAGCACGCATATTAATCTGCAAAGCTCCTTTATTGGTAGTGGAAACTGAACTATAGTTCTTACTAAAATGTCTGTCCTCATTGGGCTATTCTACAAGGTTGCCTTAGAGGTCTTTAACTATGACACAGAGCCCTCCAGTCTTTTATAAGTTTGTCATTCGGTGCAGTGGTTGATGCACATGCTTAGGGAACACATATGGATTAGGCAGCTTTTGTGTAGCACATTCAAATTAGATGCATGAAGGAGCAAATAGAATGGGCTAACAATGCAAGTCAATGGCGCTGATTTTAGCACCCTCAGTAGATGAAAGCTTAGGCTGGCCTATTAAAGATGGCTATACTAATGGATGATGCGTATACACCTAGGGATAGAGGTGCATTCGCATTCATTACTGGGACAGCTGCTCGGATCAGAGTAGATGTGCATGATAGGGGATCTAAGACACTCTCAGTACTGGTATAGAGGCACACAGCACAAGCCAATGTAGCCTGGAATAGTGAGAGCTCTGTTGATGTCTCAGAGGGAGAACAGTGCACCATGGAGGTCAGGACACAGTGCATTTCAGATGTCTGTGGGTGTTGTCATCCCCTCGCCCCATTTATATTGTCACAACATTTATATACAACTAGCACTGCAGTGCCTCTTACACTCATTTAACACATGGTTGTTCCCTGAGGAGGGGAGAGGGGGAATGCAATACTAGACCACTGGCTATATTCACCTCAGTTCTTTCACAAGACGAATAACCGCGTCAAACTTAAGAGGAGACAGTTACCAGTGAACCTGATCTCATAAGGGTAGAGGTTTTCATGGCTGAATTGTTGGCATGAGATGGTTTTCAGAGACGAAAGAGGACAGGTGGTAGGAGCCCGCCTGCACCTTTGACCTCTGCAGCAGCTGTGTAACAGCTGAATGGTAAACAGATACAAGGTGGCACCTTTAACCCTCGTGATAGCAACTCATATTTCGGTTTTACCTCTGCCTCTTTTGAAAATCCCCTTTATTTTGTGAAGGGGATAAAATCACTGGTCAACATAAAACAACGTCAAGCTTCTTTGTGCTTTCAAAGCGAAAAAAACACACAATGGATCACTTTGTCCTGCCTTGCAACGAGATTTTTCTCCACTGCCAGTAATGTCTCGCATGCATTTTCTGTTGCGAAAGCAATGTGTATGGAGATGAAGTCCAAGAGGGAAAGAGTGATGAGAGAGAGAGAGAGAGAGAGAGAGAGAGAGAGAGAGAGAGAGAGAGAGAGAGAGAGAGAGAGAGAGAGAGAGAGAGAGAGAGAGAAGAGAGAGAGGAGGGGGGGGAAGAGAGAGAGAGAGAGAGAGAGAGAGAGAGAGAGAGAGAGAGAGAGAGAGGAGGGGGGAAGAGAGAGAGGAGGGGGGGGAGAGAGAGAGAGAGGGGGAAGAGAAAGAGAGAGAGAGGGGGAAGAGAAAAGAGAGAGGGAAAGAGAGAGAGAGAGAGAGAGAAAGAGAGAGAGAGAGAGGAAGAGAGAGAGAGGAGAGAGAGAGAGAGAGAGAGAGAGGAAGAGAGAGGAAGAGAGAGAGAGAGAGAGAGAGAGAGAGAGAGAGAGAGAGGAAGAGAGAGAGAGAGAGAGAGAGAGAGAGAGAGAGAGAGAGAGAAAGAGAGGAGGAGAAGAGAGAGAGAAAAAGAGAAAGAGAGAAAAAGAGAAGAGAAAAAGAGAGAGAAAAAGAGAAAAAGAGAAAAAGAGAAAAAGAGAAGAAAGAGAGAGAGAAAGAGAGAGAAAAAGAGAGAGAAAAAGAGAAAAAGAGAGAGAGAAAGAGAGAAGAGAGAAAGAGAGAAAGAGAGAAAGAAGAAGAGAAAAAGAGAAAAGAGAGAAAAGAGAAAGAGAGAAAGAGAGAAAGAGAGAAAGAGAGAAAGAGAGAAAGAGAGAAAGAGAGAAGAGAGAGAAAGAGAGAAAGAGAAAAGAGAGAGAGAGAGAGAGAGAGAGAGAGAGAGACACAGAGAGAGGGGGGCCTGGGAGTGCTGCGTGTGTGCACGCGCAGTCTGCTCATTTTCAAGCACTGCACTCGTGCTTGTGGCACGCCCTGTGCGCTCCCGCAAGGTGGATGCCGCCACAAGCACAAATGTGTGCTTGAAAATGACCAGAGTGACTGCTAAAGGTCCGTGAAAGCGACGCAGCCGCGCGGCCGTCAAAGTGATCGCGCTAAGGCCACGCAGCCAGCATTGACATTAACAACAAGCGCGGCCGTGAAAGCGATCACGCTAAGGTCACGCTAATTAAAACAAGC